>NC_056034.1:692468-5692468 GCF_004379255.2 Salvia splendens
AAAATCTACGTCCACGGGAAGAAGGGAGGGCAAGATTGTATTGCTTGATCTGGGATTACAGCTTACAACACAGACTTGCTATATGATATTTTATCTCTAGAGAGCTTACCCCCGTCTATCAGATCTAAGTTCTATTTATATATTGAACTAAGATCGTGGCTTGCATCACCACCCTAAGTCGTGGATGTCGTGTAGGTCATGGCCTAAGATCGTGGATGTAGCGTAGGTCATGGCCTACGATCGTGGCCTGAGTTGACACCACGTGGTAGTGGGTGGTGTGTTTGGAAGTTGTGGAAATCCTGTATGGGTCCACTAACTCCTTGTTCGGTCGAATACTGAGACCGAACTGCTTTGGTTGCCGATCTGAGAGTAGAGCTTGATGCCGACCTGAGAGCAGAGCTTGATTGGTTGGCTTTTACCGAGCTGTAGGCTGAGGCCGAACTCTTTGGTAATGCCGAACTCATACTCTTCCTTGGGCTTTGGGCTGATGGGCCGTCATTGCTGTTGGGCTTGTTTAGTACGCACCCCATCAGACTTCATCTTTCCTTTGCTGAAAAATACTAAATCCAACAGTGGGTATGTATTTGTGTTATGTGGAGTGATGCGATTGATTTTGTATGACTTGTAGTGTCTTAACACACAGAAAATTATGCAGCTACTATGTCTAAATGGACTTCTAACTGCACATAGTCATAGGTTTTAAAATAATGTATTAATTCTATTTTTTAAAAGTTGAAGTAATTAAAATAATGTATGAATTTAAATTTCTAAAAGTTTGTAGTTAATATTTAAAAAAAAAAACAATCAAAATCCAATTGAAATTGGGACTGCATACCCGACCCGATTTGACAGAACTATGTGCAGCAGCCTGCAGGAAATCTCCACGAAGAAATTAGTACTATTAGTTAAAATGATAGTGGCAACATGGTGTTAAAGTTCCAAGATGATTCATTATTTAATTCTACAGCATCCCTTTTGAGAATTCAGAATCACTCTCTCATTTTCATTAATCTTCTCCTCTAGATTGATAACACAAGATTCAAAATCATGGCAGCTTATGGAGCTCTGGTTTCTGTTATGAATATCATAGATACCCTTCATCTTCACCCTCACCCTCCCATCTCTCTACACCCTAAACAGGCTGAGTCTCTCACTGAAAACGTCACTTTCCTCCAAGACTTTCTCGAAGTCTATAATCCCCGTCTTGACTACAGCAAAGAAGCTGATCCATTGGAGAGACGCATCGTGGATGCAGCTTATGCAGCTGAAGACATAATTGAATCCCATATCGTGGATCAGATCACAAGCGATGGAGGAAAGATCAGCCCCGACTCCTTGTACGAAGCTCTGGAGAAGGTGATCAGAGATATGGATCTGATAAAGAAAGACGCCAAGGAAATCGAACAGACTTTGGGTGTGCACACCACCAAGTCAATGCCTTCAGATTCCTCGAAATCGTCTCCTACTGCAAAGGAGAGTAGCATGGTGGGTGCTGAACATCTCATGCTTGAAATGAAGGACAAGCTCACTTCAGATCGACGTGATCTACAGATCATTCCCATTGTAGGAATGGGCGGCTCAGGTAAGACTACTCTTGCCATAAACATTTGCCAAGACCGTCTTATTAAGGAGCATTTCATGTTTCTGCTTGGGCTGCCATATCTCAAGAGTATAACAATCAAGAAATGCTCATAGATATTCTTGGTCAGTTAAATAAAGTTGTTGGTCAAAATTTGGGTGTTGATGGCTTGGGAGAAATATTGTATAAACACTTGTTTGGTAGAAGATACTTGATTGTACTTGATGATATGTGGAGTATCGAGGCGTGGGATGGGATTAGGAGGTTTTTACCAGATAACAAAAATGGTAGCCGAATAGTGGTGACGACTAGGCTATCAAACTTGGCTTCTAATTTATCCAACTCTAAAAACCTTGAGATGAGTCTTTTGAATGAGGTTGATAGTTGGGATATGCTCTCAAAAACTGTGTTTGGAGAGGAAGGTTGTCCTCCAGAATTGGAGGAAATAGGGAAGAGAATAGAAAAAGTTGCAAAGGACTTCCGTTGTCAATTGCTGTGATTGGAGGGCTTTTGGCCAAATCCAATCATACAAGAGAGTTTTGGAGTCCATAGAGGAAAACTTGAGTCAATAGTTAATTCAGAGGATGATGAATGGTGTTTAAGAATATTACATATGAGCTATAAGCAATTGCCAGTTTATTTGAAACCATGCTTTCTCTATTTGGGAGTTTTTAGTGAAGATAAGGTGATTCTTAGATCAACGCTCATTAAGCTATGGGTTGCTGAAGGATTTCTAAAGCCAAAAATTGGAAAAAGCTTGGAAGAGATAGCCAAAGTGTGTTTGAAGGAGCTTGTTGATAGAATCTGGTTTTAGTTGATGAGATTGGGAGTAATGGGGAGATGAAATGTTGCAAGATTCATGATTTGTTGAGGGATTTGTGTTTGAAAGAAGCTGAAAAGGAAAGGTTTCATCGGGTCATAAGAGATGATCCTCCATCCAATAATAGTGAACGTATGGTTGTTTTTCCACGTAAAACTGCAACGCTGTTTACGAGTGAAGTCTTGGAATCTTTGTCACATGCTCGTTCCATAATATGTGATTTTTTGCGACTACGGAAGTGAGGCTGTGGAAGTTATGTATGGTGAATACGAAGACAATGAAATTCGATTGCCCTACAATCTCAGATTGTTAAGGACATTCAAAGCAGTTGATAAACATCTTAGAAGTGGTGACTATTTCCTAGATAATTTGTTTGAATTGGTGAACTTACGATACCTTGCTGCTAGAGTTCGAACGACGCATGAATTCCCTACTACATTTGATCTGCTTTGGAATCTACACACATTGATTATTGATTCTGCTTATGAACTTATTGGACCAGTTGAAATATGGAAATTACATCAACTTCGACATCTCGAGTTTCCTGAAGGATTGATTCTTCCAGATCCTCCTAGTGGCGATAATGTCATTGTTATCATGAAGAATTTGCAGACACTCAAAGGAGTTGTTAGTTTGAGTTTGAATGAAGAGGTGGTTAAAAGAATTCCCAATACGAAGAAATTGTATCTAAGATACAACGTGAAACCAATGGAGGGAGAAAAATGTCTCAGCAATCTGATGTGTTTGAGTAAACTGGAAAACTTTTGCTGCTCAACTCGATATGGATGTGATGACTACTTGCAATGGATAATGTTCCCACACTCCTTGAAGAAGTTGTCTCTTTGTGCCTCTTCTAAACTGGAGTTGGAAGACATAATGCCAAAAATAGGTTTATTGCCTATTCTAGAGAAGTTAGTATTACAAAATGGTGTCTTCAAAACACGCAAGTGGGAACAATTGAAGGCCAATTCTTGAGCCTTAAGTTTCTACGGTTGAAGGCTTGTCGGGATCTAGAAGATTGGATTGTGTCAAACAGCTCACACTTTCCACTTCTCCAAAATCTTTGTCTGACTAATGTAGATCAACTGAAGGAGATCCCATCAGAGATTGGAGAAATAGCAACAATGAAGTCAATTTCTTTGCGATATTGCAGTGAATCAGCGGTGGTGTCGGCTAAAGAAATCATAGAGGAACAAGAAAGTTTATATGGAGACCTACTAGACCTTCGTGTTCGAGTTGTGGTTAAGCATGAACAAGAAGAACTGACGAGGTTGGCAAGTGCCAACTTTGAAGTAGTAGAGATAGACATCTCACATATCCTCAAAAAATCAATGGAGTCACGGGGAAGCTCCAGCGATGATGTTGAAAATATGGTAGATACCTTGCAAGAGGAAGAGATAGTAGAGGAACAAGAGCATTATAAGGGTATGTTGAGATTAATGCTTATCACAAGAGTGTATTTTTGGTTTTGTTTTGATCTTAGATTTTATTGGCAAAATGTTTCCTTGGTGAGATACTAAATCCAATAGTGGGTATGTAATTGTGTTATGTATGGGGTGAGGGGATGGTTTTGTATGATTTGTAGTCTTACCTACCTGTCTTTTTTGTCTTATCACTTAGTATTAAAATGTGACAGCACCCAACCACGAAGAAGATTATGCAGCTACTATGTCTACCATTTGTAATATGCAGTCTGAAAGGAAGTTAATCAGTTCAACGACTAGGCTATGCAACTCGACATTGAGCCAGTTTGGGCGTTATGTTATACAGTTTACATATAGACCCATCAATCATCATATCACAACCAAGCCCAGCCCAGCCCAACCCAACCAAACCCAAATAACGTTTAGTTTAGGTTTTCATTATCATAATATGAAGCCAGGCCCAGGCCCATAATATTAATATCAGAGCATCTCCAATAGCGGCGAGCGCACAGCTAGCAGATTCTTGGCGCTCGCCGGTCCGCTCGCCGAACCATTGCAGCCGGCGAGCGCCAAATCGGCGAAAAAACGGCGAGCGCACGCCGATTCCCGAGCGCTCGGCGATGCGCTGGCCGATCTCCTGGCCGCCATTGCAGGCTCCAGATTAACGAGCGGGATTTTTTTTAATTTTCCAAATACTATATATACGCGATTGGAAGTCATTTTCATTTGCACCAACGCAAAATGGAGCACAACAACGAGCCTACTCCAGGGACGAGCGGGTCCAAAACTCCGACGCTACCCGCGGGAGGTGGATGGGGTTCGATGCCCGGGTACTACTACCCTTGGCAGCAGATGATGCCTGGGGTGGCATCCGGGGGTGGTATGCCTGGATGGCAGGGGATGCCGGGGGGTCCGGCGATGCAGGGCTGGCCGGCGGTTCCGGGCGGGCAGGGGGGATCTAGGATGCAACCCCCTATGCCGATGATGCCAGGGTGGACACCCGGGATGCAGATGACGCCAGGGTACCTGGGGATGAAGGGGACGCCGGGGGGGACAACGTCTATCGCCCCAGTCTTGATTTTGCTACTGCTGTTTCGCACACATCGACCCCAGCGGAGACGCAGTTCACTGGGTTTGAGACCTTCTACTTAGAGGAGTTGGGACTAGATCTTGGGGATGCGGACACTCCCGTTCAAACGGGGGGAGTAGGGCGGGGTCGGGGCGCGCCCAAGAAGAAGAAGGGGAAGAAGGTGGTCGGTGAGTCGTCGCAGCCAACTGGTGACGACAGCTCGACACAGAGGAAGTGGACGGACGCGGAGAACGTCGCGCTGTCCAAGGCGTGGGTGAGTGTTTGTGATGATCCCCTCACCTCGAACAATCAGAGGATCGTCAACTTGTGGGCTAAGATAGCAGCAGCCTACAAGGCATTTTGCCGGAGGAGAGGCCACGCAGCGGGGAGGAGTGCCGGAAGGGGTGTGACTGAATCCGGCAAGGGGTCTTCGGGCTTGTACGCCAACGCCCTCCGAATGCAGTCCAGTGGCCAAACTGACGAGGAGTGCAGGAGGATGGCGGAGAAGAGTTCCCCGTGCCCGGGCTTTACAAGGAGTTCACCTACTGGAACTGCTACCTGGTGCTAATGGACTCCGAGAAGTTTCGGGCAGGAGTCGATGCTGGCTGGCCGAAGAAGCAGTGCCTAAACTATACCAGTGATTATGCCGGCGGCAGTAGCGGCGGTTCCCACGACCTCCCCGAAGATGCTCAGGAGACCCTGTCCCCTCCCGCGTTTACTCACCGCACTCGCCCGTTTGGTCAAAGGCGGGCGCAACGGACTCGCCAGAGGTCCGAGGAGGTCCAGTCGCCATCCCCACTATTGGCAGCCCGACAGCCGACCTCGTCTTCTTGGCGCGTCAACAAACGCGGGGCTCAGATGTACAAGGTCATATCTGACTGGAAGAATGCCATTGACCCCGAGGAGAAGAGTTTTTTTCACTCACTGCTCGTGAGTATGCGAGCCGATTTGACTGCCGGCGCGGCACAGGTGGGGGGCTCAGACTCGGGCTCAGATGCTGCAGATTTGGAGGTCCCGGATAGCGGCGACAACAGCGACGACGGCGAGGCGTGAGGCGGAAGCGGGGGTGGCTCATGCATGGAGTAGGAGTTTTTTTTTAAATTAATGTAATTCTTTTTTTATTAATGTACTTTTTTTAATTAATGTACTTTTTAAAATTTGAATATTATTATTGATTTTTCCCGTATATGTGGAGTAAATTTAATTCCGTATTTTGTGTGATTGTTAATTATTTGTTTTTAACAATTTTGTTTATTGTGGTTGAGCTATGACTGGGCTATTGCTTGTCCAGTTGCTTGTCCTGATGATGTGGCAGGAGGAGTTTTAGTGCTGATGATACGGCAGGAGGAGTTTGTGGCTGGGCTATGACTGAGCTATTCTTATTGGAGATGCTCTCATAGCCCGGACCCGAAAGAATGGAGTGAGGTGTTTGACTCAACTTATTTTAACACAAGTATTGCCCGCAAGTGTACGGGGCTAATGTAGCAATTAGTAAGCAAGAGTATCGTATCCCACAGAGACAATTTTGTATCAACTTAACTACCATGAACAAAAATCAACTACTATCTAGACAATCGAAAAGAAGTTTGGTTTGTTCTAACAACTAATAAAAGCAAGTAGTAAACAAGTAACAATTAAGAACATGGAACACGGTGAGAAAAATGAGGTGAAAAGATAATATGGAGAAAATTGCAGAACTCAAGGATCCGATGCACAATTCCAAGCTCTTATCCAATCAATTCGCCTTACCTTTTGGTGTCTCTAGAGTTACTAAGTCAACCACAATTATAGATTAAACCCCCTCCCGAGGTGAGAAACCTGTAGATTAGATGCTAGAATTGAAGTCCCCTTCTAATCCTAAACCTCTAACTCCCAAAAGCCCGATTAGGTCAATGACCTCACTCAAAACCTCAACTCTCCCGAGTTCTATTGTATTAAGGTGTGAATTATTCTTCTTTTCGGATTAATTATTTCATCTCCCGATTAATCTAATTAATCATACACAATCAAGTGGTGATCAAGCAATTGAGAGGAATAAACTCAAGAACAATCAAATAACTACAAGAGTAAGGCAAGAACAAAATCAATCGGATAAAAATTATGAAATTAGTGCATCATCACCAAGAATTCTACAACAAATGTTTAGCTACTCATGTTCATCATAAAAACCATGTTCAACACATTGGAATTCAACAAATACATGAATAAAAGATACTCCATCCGTCCCACATTTAGAGTCACTTTTAGTTATGGCTAGGGTTTTAAGGAAGAGTTGGTTGGTGTAATAAATAAAGTGAGATGGTAGAATGTGTAATAAATGAGGTGAGTTGGTGGAAGATGGGTCCCTTTTGACTTTTTGGATTTAAATGATGTTTTGGTTTATTTTAATATTGATAATGGCATTTTGATGTAATTTTGATGAAGAATGGGGTAAAATTGTATGTCCAAATATTGAAAATTCTAAAAGTGACTCTTAAACTGGGACGGACTTTTATGGCAAAAAGTGACTCTTAAACTGGGACGGAGGGAGTACTAAGTACTCCTGTGAGATCGATCTATAGACTGAAGCTTCAATCTTCCGATGTGGACTCTTCAATCTTCAATTCTCTCTCTCAAAGGTGTGTTTGGGGTGGTGTGTGAGTGTAGGAGGCGTTAGGTGTGGAATGATTTTCGTCCTCTGGAACCCTAGCCTTTTTCTTCTTTCTTTTCTTTTTCGTCAAAAATCGCGTTTCAGCTTGCAAACGCGTCAGAGCACAGTACCCGGTCGGGTGCAATTATTGCACTGTAAATTCACCCGGCTGGGTGTCCCTTTTAGACCCGTAACTGGACTTCTATTATGCCTGGCCGGGTGCTATTATTGCATTGTAAATTCACCCGGCCGGGTGTCCTTTTTCGTTCCTCCTCTGCCTCTGAGTGTAATGTGCCTCCTTTTCTCCTCTTTTTAGCTGTTTTTCCTAAAACACTCAACAAACACATAAAACTCCGAAAAGTAGAGTCATTGGCTGGATAAAGACGATTTCAAGTGATAAAGTCGGCATTTAGCACTTCAACATACCAATTACACCTATGAAAATATGAGTTTGTCAGTGTTTGGCAATAGCCAATAATGTTCAAGGAAGAAAAATAGCTACCCAATTAATCTTATCTTCTACACCCTTTATTTCACTCATTTTATTCTAATGATAAATAAGTCATTTCTTTATTTGAAAAAAATCAACTATTTTAATCTCCTCTATATTATTGACCATTCATATATTATATGTGTGTGTGTTAAGGTCCTTCGCAGCTTTTCAGTCCAATGTTCTTATCTTGAATTGGATGGTTGTGATAATTTGCATTATTTGACGAAAAAATTGCATTATTAGTTGGTGTGCATTATTCAACTGAAAATCTGCATTATTACACTATAATGGTGCATTATTAGTCGGTGTGCATTATTCAACTGAAAATCTGCATTATTAAATGACACGTGACATCAATCTAACCGTCGGATGACAAAATCGTGGGGCTGAGATTAAAAAGAACAATAGAACAAAAGATACAAAAAGAAAATGAATACATCCATATATATATAGGGTAGTGATCTATGACAAGCACCCCTTAACCAAATAACTAGAGAACAAATCACAGCCACAAGATTAAGAAAATCAAGGGCTGGTATTAATACATGCAATTTTAGAATTTAAAGGAGAAATTAGTTCTCCCTCTCACAAATTTACTCCACAATAACGAAGTGGGGGTATAATGGTCATTGGCAGCTAAAATTAGGTTACGTCAAATTCAATTCTCAGCAGAAACATGGCTTTCTCTCAATCTCTGCAACTTCCATCGCTTGTTCGCTTACACAAATCTTCAACCCTAGTTCGATTCTCTTCCCTCCATTCATCTTACACGAAACGCTCTCTGATCCCCAAACCAGAGCTCTCTACAATAGAGACTTGGCTTTCGATGCTGCCTTTTCTTTCTCTCCCCAGGTACACCTCTGGCAATTATTATCTCAAATATACATATTTTTTCTTACTTAATTTAGTACTATAATTCAAAATGAGTGTGTGTTTTGTTTGGTTAGGGAATGGAGGAGCAGCTGGGAGTCACAATTGGACCAACTGCAGCAACGCAATTGTAGGGAGAGATCGTCGTGGGGGGCTAGAATGCGAAACTCTACTAATTAGTGGACTACAAATTAATTTATGTAGATTAAAATAATTGTGGATGAATCTAACTATCAAGTATAGTATGAATGTATATGCAAGCTAAGTTGCAACGTCGTGAATTATATGAGCTGTTTTTTTGTTGCTTGTTGAAAAAAAGTTCTCTCTTCTCTCACAACAGTGAAGTAAAATCATGCTAAGAGTGATGTGTTTTGTAAACAAGAGTATGTAAAATCATGCTAAAAGTGATGTGTTTTGTAAACAAGAGTGAAGTAAAATCATAATAAGAGTGATGTGTTTTGTAAACAAGAGTGAAGTAAAATCATGCTAAGAGTGATGTGTTTTGTAAACAAGAGTGAAGTAAAATCATGCTAAGAGTGATGTGTTTTGTAAACAAGAGTGAAGTAAAATCATAATAAGAGTGATGTGTTTTGTAAACAAGAGTGAAGTAAAATCATGCTAAGAGTGATGTGTTTTGTAAACAAGAGTAAAGTAAAATCATAATAAGAGTGATGTGTTTTGTAAACAAGAGTGAAGTAAAATCATGCTAAGAGTGATGTGTTTTGTAAACAAGAGTAAAATAAAATCATAATAAGAGTGATGTGTTTTGTAAACAAGAGTGAAGTAAAATCATAATAAAAGTTATGTGTTTTGTAAACAACAGTGAAGTAAAAAAATATTTCCTAAAATATATATAGGGAGTAAAACATAAATATAATTAATTTACACATTTTGTTTCAATAGTAAACTCCATTGATAAATATGACGGATTAAGAAAATGCATATTGTTATTTCATTTAGTAAAGTGGACTCAATTCTATAAATCGGAGGCAAATAGAGTGATTATGAGTAAACCACCCAAAATCAAATCGAGCATACCAACATTTGAATCAACATTGAAGGTTTAAAAATCAAAATTGAGAGTAGCAATCACCAAAATAAACATTGCATCTAAGGAAAAAACATAAGAAGTTCAACGCAAGTGCGTGGTTGAGGGAGGTGGTGGGCCTTTTGGAGCGTGCAAGTTCCTTCGACGCAAGTGCGTAAAAGGGTGCGTATTTGCACCGTATTTCGACTCCGATCAAGGCGCGGCCCACTTCGCCTCCGTGCACAGGGTCTTCTGGCGCCTCCAAATTGTTGCTTCGAATTCCGCCGCACTGCCTCCTCGACGCCGTTGTCACGCTTTGCAACGAGGCCCTCGCTAAGTGTATAACTGATTCAATCCTCTCTTCTCCTGCTACGCCATTGTTTGAAAGGTGATGGGGAGAAGGAGATTTGGAAGGTGAATTGAAACCGCGTAAACTTTAAATTTCATAATTTCCAAAAATACCCTTGGCGTATTTTATATTATTAAAATAAATAATATTTGTTCCATTTATTTGTGTGGCTGAGATTTGTTCTCTAGTTATACACTTAAAATTAGTTATATCTTGATCACAAACCTATATATATATATATATATAGGGTTGTATTATATACCAAACTAGTTTTAAACACTAAACGCCAAACACATCATTATATAATAATACGGAGTTCATTACAACTTTATTTGTAGTTCATTATAGGGAATTTTGAGGTTTAAAAACAATGACATCATCATGCATAATTTAGAAATCTGAAGTTCATTATAAGTTTGTTATTAGTTCATTATAATGGACTCCGGGTTATCATATAATGATGTTGTTCGGCGTTTAAGGTTTAAGAGTGGTTCTGTATTGATCATAATCCTATATATATATATATATATATATATATATATATATATATATAAAATTCTTTATTCCTTAATTTATTTTATTTTTTTCACTCAATATGAAATACAATTTTCTTAAATTATGTATCTAAAAAGAAAGTGCCAAATGAGATGAAGGGATTACTTTAAATTATAATACTCATTTCCAAAAAATATGAACACTTTCCATTGATCCGTCCCATGAAAATATCATCTTCTATTTTTGATAACTTATTTCTCACTAATGAAGTGGGGCACATCATTCACTAACAATACTCTAATTACTTTTTTCTTTCAATCACTCTCTTATTTTAATAATTGTGCATTAATTCTTATATCATCTCAAATATTCTTATTTTTAAGGACGGAGGAAGTAGTACTAATATTTGATGATGAAACGAAGTTTAGTTGGTAAAAGTATTTGATACGATTATTATTATTATTATTATTATTATTATTATTATTATTATTATTTAGTTAGTTAATTATGGATTTGCATATCTTTTACATATCTTTTGTCTTACTCATTAAGTTAGTATCCACTATTATAAATAGTGGACATTGTTCTTTAGTTCAATCATTCAAGAAATATCAATTATCCTTCTATTTTATTCTCTCTTACTTTCTTTCATTTCAAACGTGCAAAACGCACAAAACCCTAATTTTGACGTCGGATTGATCGACGGGCAAAAGCTCCCGCGACGTTCGACGCAAAATCTACGGGTTAAGGAACTTCATCCTTAACAATTGGCGAAAAACTGACGTTGGTATATTGTAGCTTGTTTGGGTTTGCCTTGTTGATTTGTGAATGCTACAATTATGAAGCAGGGGTTTTGCCTGGAATAAAAAAACAGTTTTAAAAAATATATATCTCGTATGAACTATGACCTCGCCCACATCATTATTTTCCTTGATCATTTGAGCATTTCTGCTTGTGTTATAAATTATATTGTCGTTCATGCGAAGGTTTTAGTCTTTTCAGCTTTGTTTTGAAGTTCTTTCTTGAGGTTAATGCTTGTATTATATTGTATGAACCTTGTAATAACCTCGTTTCGTCTTTAGTAGTCCGTGTGTAAGTCTAACACTTCATTCCTGCATTTAACATAGTAAGTAAATTGAGTGACAATAATTCTATTCCTACCTAAATTTGATATGATGGGAGGAGTTTTGGCCCAAAGGTGCTTCCAATGGTAAGAACTAGACTTTCCACTTTCTGTATGTTGTGTGTGGCATGTAACTTACTTTGGCAGGAGAGGCGATGCACTCAAGGGACGGATCGGGATGGATACATAAATGGGAGACGGGAGCATGGTCGCCCTCCAGTTTTGGTATGCTCCTAATCTCAACTGTCCTGTAGTTCTCTCAATCTGATATTCGTTGTACGACAACGTGCAAAGAGCCTTTCTCTTGACTTGAGTCTGCAAGAAAGAGAAGGATATGCTTTGATCCAATTTTGCAGCAATCACATAGTATAGTGGATTTTCTCAGCCTGTATATTTTTGTTGCAAACTATTTGAGGTTGCAAACTTCCCATTGTGTGTGTGTGAAAGGGATAGAGCTTGATTGAGATTATGTATAAGATTGCTTACTACGGAGTAGTTACATATATGAAATAAGTATAAGATCTTTTTTAAGGGTCATGGGGTTTTGGTTGGGTTAATTTTGATATTTGCTGCTAATCTTATCCGAATGTTACCTAAACTTCTAGGAATAATCATAAACAATATTAAAATCTTCTTGTTAGGATTTGAAGTTGTAATTTAGTCATAATTGAAGTGAAAGCACATGCTTTGAACTTAATCATGTGAACGCAACTATAGTATACTCTTGTTAGTAGTATAAAACAAAACAAGTTGCATTATTCAAAAGTTTCCCATAAATTCCCCCTTAGTATTTTATTTTTAAAACATGTGCTAGGTAGTATTTTTTTTTGTTATAAGGAATAATATAAATATTAATATTGATAAGATAAAGATTATATTCCTGACGATTTTATCTTTAAGTGAACAAGTGGACCAATAGTCGATATGTTCCAAAATTAAACAGTTATGATTCCTTTATACATTTTAATTTTACTACTACTATAATTTCATAATGTGTTTGTTCATATATCATAATTGAAAAACATTTCGTACACACTAATCGGATGAGAAATATTGTAGGTAACTTCAAAATTGAAAATAGTTGTTATTCTTAATATCATATTGAAAAATACGTATATATATTGGCAGATGACTCTCAAAATTTTAAAATCAACAAATATTAGTACTCCTCTTTCCCTGAAAGTTTGTCCCATTTTTCTATTTCCGTTTGTCCACAAAATTTGACTCATTTCACCTTTTCACCATTTTTGGTAGTGGACCTCATATTTCACTAACTCATTCCTACTCACATTTTATTATAAAACTAATACTTCATCCGTCCCAGATTAAGAGTCACTTTTTGCCATAAAAGTCAGTCCCCGTTTAAGAGTCACATTTAGAATTTTCCATATTTGGTCATACAATTTTACCTCATTCTTCATCAAAATTACATAAAAATGTCATTATCTACATAAAAATGTCATTATCTACATTAAAATAAACCAAAATAAAAATCAAACATTTAATTTCACACTCTATCATCTCACTTCATTTATTACACACTCCAAAAAGTCAAAAGGGACCCACCTTCAACCTACTCACTTCATTTATTACACACTCTATCATCTCACTTCATTTATTACACACTCCACCATCTCACTTCATTTATTACACTCTTCAACTCTTTCTTAAAACCCGAGCCAAAACAATAAGCGACTCCTAATCCAGGACAGAGGGAGTACTATATAAAAGTATGACTCACATTCCACAAACTTTTTCAACTCATTGTTCATTACATTTCTTAAAATCCATGTCGGGTCAAAGTGGGACAATATTTGAGGGACGGGGGGGAGTAATATATTTTTAAAACGCAACTTGACTTGGATGATTAAGAAAATAAAACAAAAACAAAACAAACCCATACCTAATTTATACTCCATACTCCATTGGAGAACTAGTAGTATGAAATACTCTCTCCAATAAAGGTTCATTTTGTTATTTTCATCCTTCCATCAATACAAGTCTCATTTACTTTTTACCATTTTTGTTAATGTACCTCGTATTCTACTTATTTTATCTCACTCACATTTTATTACTCCATCCGTCTCAATTAAGTTGAGACATAACTTTTGGGAACAGAGATTAAGAAATTGTGTTGAAAAGTAGGAAAGATGAATAAAGTAGGAAAGATAAAGAGAGAGTAAAGTAGATAGTGGAATAAAGTAGGAAAGATAAAGAGAGAGTAAAATAGATAGTTGAATAAAGTAAGAGTGATTAGATGTTTTGTTTTTTTAAAAAAGAAATGACTTAACTTAGTTGGAACATTCCAAAGAGGAATACGATTTAATTTAGTTAGGATAGAGGAAGTATAAAACTAACATATAAATATAGAATATTGCTTCCATTAACCTTTTCTCATCCATTTTCTATAACATTTTTTAAAATTAATGCTCAATCAAATATGATCTTATAATAATGAACAATAATGGCGGGAGAGAGTAACTTATAAGCAACGATTTTGATTTAATTCAAAATATGAAAGTATCTCCAAAAGATATTCATCAACGAATGGGCTTCCCCCACGTGGCCCAATTAAAAGCCTCCAATCACTCAGCACTCCCACTTTATAGGGCCCGCTTTAGCGTCGCCGAATATTCATTCCCACTCTCGCACAGAATGAAGCCTCCACCAAACACGCCCCTACTCTCTCTCTACTTCATCACTCTCTCTCTCCTCCTCCTCCCCTCCTCCGCCGTCTCCTCCTCCGGCCAGGAGACCTTCATCGTCCACGTCTCCCACTCTCACAAGCCACTCACATTCTCTACCCATCGCCATTGGTACTCCAGCATCCTCCGCTCCCTTCCACCGCACCACCGCCCCGCCAGAATCCTCTACACCTACGACCGCGCCGTGCGAGGCTTCTCCGCGCGTCTCTCCGCCGATCAGGCCGCCGCATTGCGCGGCGTCCCTGGCGTAGTCTCCGTCGTCCCCGACGCGATTCGCCAGGCTCATACCACTCGAACTCCCAAATTTCTAGGTTTAGCCGATTCGTTCGGTTTGTGGCCGAATTCCGACTACGCAGATGATGTAATTGTCGGCGTTTTGGATACTGGTATCTGGCCGGAGCGGGAGAGCTTCTCCGATGAAGGTCTCGGCCCCGTACCGGAGCGATGGAAGGGGAAATGCGCGGATTTCCCCGATTTCCCTTCGACGTTGTGTAATAAGAAGATTATTGGCGCCAGTGCGTATTATTTAGGTCACGAAGCTGCTAGAAACGAATCGACGGATGAATCGAGCGAATCGATGTCCCCGAGGGATACGGAAGGCCACGGCACGCACACAGCGTCGACTGCCGCCGGAGCGGTGGTGAGGAACGCGAGTTTGCTCGGATATGCGAAGGGTGAAGCTAGAGGAATGGCGATTAAGGCGAGGATCGCGGTTTACAAAATCTGCTGGACGAATGGATGCTACGATTCGGATATTTTAGCTGCGTTTGAGCAAGCGATCGAGGACGGAGTGGACGTGATCTCGCTTTCCGTCGGCGCTTCTGGCTACGCGCCGCAGTACGATGAGGATTCCATCGCGATCGGAGCTTTTGCAGCGACGGAGAAAGGAATCGTCGTTTCGTGCTCCGCCGGAAACTCAGGACCTGGCTCCTACACTTCCGTCAACATCGCGCCGTGGATTTTGACCGTCGGAGCTTCGTCGCTCGACCGCGAGTTCCCCGCCGATGTTGTTCTCGGCGACGGCAGAGTGTACGGAGGCGTCTCTCTATACTCCGGCGATTCGCTCGGCGAAGTTATGCTTCCGTTGGTTTACGCCAAGGATTGCGGAAGCCAGTACTGCTACACCGGCGAGCTCAATTCATCGAAAGTCACCGGAAAAATCGTGATCTGCGATCGCGGCGGCAATGCGAGAGTGGAGAAAGGAGAAGCCGTCCACGTCGCCGGCGGGGCCGGCATGATCATGGCTAACCTAGACGATTCCGGCGAAGAGCTCCTCGCCGATGCGCACTTCATCCCCACCACAATGGTCGGAGCATCCGCCGGAGACCAAATCCGATCCTACTCGAGCTCAGATCCAAATCCAACCGCTACAATCGTCTTCAAAGGAACCGTCATCAGCAATTCCCCTTCCGCTCCCCGCGTCGCCTCGTTCTCGAGCCGCGGCCCGAGCTACCGCACCGCCGAGATCCTGAAGCCGGACGTGATCGGCCCCGGCGTCAACATCCTCGCCGCCTGGACGGGCCACACCGGCCCCACCGGCATCGAAACAGACACGAGAAGAGTCGAATTCAACATCATCTCCGGCACGTCGATGTCGTGCCCCCACGTCAGCGGCCTGGCGGCGCTGCTGAAGCAGGCTTATCCGTCGTGGTCGCCGGCGGCGATCAAGTCGGCGCTGATGACCACCGCTTACAATGTGGATAACACCGGAAAGAATCTCACGGACCTCGCCACCGGAGCTGAATCCAATGCCTACATCCACGGGACCGGCCATGTCGACCCGAACCGGTCATTGGATCCGGGTTTGGTTTATGATTTGGAAATTACAGATTATTTGGGGTTCCTCTGCACAATTGGATATGATTCAAAGAGAATATCCGTGTTTTCGAAAGATGCTTCTTCGTTGGATTGTGATAAGTTGGGATTCAAGAATCCTGGAAATTTGAACTACCCTTCGTTTTCGGTTGTTTTCAGCGGCGGCGAGAGCGTGATCACGTACAAGAGGACGGTGAAGAACGTCGGGAAGGCAGCGGGCGCGGTGTACGAAATGGGAGTGGCGGCGCCGCTGGGGGTGGAGGTGAGTGTGTCGCCGAGCAAACTTGTGTTCGGTGAGAATGAGGAGAAGTTGTCGTACGAAGTCACGTTCAAGAGCAGCGCCGAAGCCGTGGATGCAGCCGGATTTTCGGTGGTGGATGGAGAAAAGTCTGCGTTCGGGTGGCTGGAGTGGAGCGACAGCGGTGGCCACCGTGTGAGGAGCCAAATCGCGGTGCTATGGAAGGAGAGCAGCGGCGCCGCGGCGGTGGCGGCAATGTGAAGTTGTTGAGGGGATTGTTGTGCTCTGTTGTTGTTAATCTTGTGTGTAAAATAAGGATTTAAAAGCAAAGGGAGAGTGTTGTTTTCATGTAGGATTTGAGATTCTTGATCAAGATTATGATTATTGGAGGTGGAAGAAGCCAATATATTTGGATTTATTGCATTTTTATAAAGTATAAACCCTTGAGTTTTCTGTTGTTATGTAATCAAATTTGAGTCTCTAAAACTTTTCAATCATGTCGCTATGCTGACTTTATTAAAAAGAAAGTGTTTGTTGCTTTCTTTCGATCAATTCAATAATAATTAAATCGATTAATTGAACCAAATAACAACCCACTACATAATTAGAATCCAACTTTAACTTTAATGATCATAAAGTAAATGACTTCTAAATTTCCACTGCAAGTATCTAATCTGCAAAATTAAAAGTTTCCACACAATTAGCTTTAGATTTTGATAAAATTATTTAAATCTTTAATCAAGCTATGACTATCATAAACTAAACCAACATACACCAACACCAATATTTCCATTAGAGTTAGCGCAATTTGCATAACTAAAAGCTTTTGCTCAAATCTACGCTAAATGGATCTTTTTTTTGGATTTTCATTGGAGATTAGGAATAGATGGACTCTCTATATAGGACTCGTCATCACTACTTTAGCGACTTGGCCGGTTACTCGAGATTCTCGATTATTTCATTTCCAATGTACAGTAGACAAATAGGTATTTTCTTCTTGAGATCTTTTACTTTATTTTCTCACGAGGGAGTTAGAATTAATTCCCGTTTAATAACAAGCCTAAACGTATTTTCTCCGGGTGTCGAAGATAGTGATAGAAGGTATATACCTTATTATTATAACCGTAAGTTACAGACCGTCGCTTTGGCCGAGTGGTTAAGGCGTGTGCCTGCTAAGTACATGGGGTTTCCCCGCGAGTGTTCGAATCACTCAGGCGACGATTTTTTGTAACTTCAAAATATTTTTCCTCAAACAGAACTCAGAAGCCCAATTTTATATGAGATATCTAGAATTATTGATATTTTTATTTTAACCTAGATACTACTCCATATAGTAGAACTTTATATGAGATATCTTTAAGCATAATTTTCGTTTAATGCACATTTAACACTATTTGTTTTATTCTACACATTTAATTTGATTATGATATATTGAAAAGTGTTATTGATATTTCTAATATTATATTTTTCATAAAAATATTTTATTTAAAAAAATCAAATAAAAATTAAAATATTAACATAAAATATAATTCGAATCTTTTGATTTAAATAAACAATTCTAACAAGACTATAATTTTGAATTTTTTGAAGAAAAAGAATCTGAAATCGTTATGAAGAAAGTTTATGTAGTTTTATTTTGTATATTAAATGGAGAGAGTAAAATAAGAGAAATGGAATAAAGTAGAAATAAAATTTGTTTCTATTTTAGTAATGGATCGTTTTAATTGTGAAAAATTAAAAAGGAAAGTGAGTAATTTATGGCAACATTTGGGAAGTAGTATTCCTTCTCATGCATTGGCAAGCGTAGGTCAAATTTTCGAAATTAGTGAACTTCTCAACAGAGCTGTATTTATTTTAAGCCTGTGTCGCTTCATACCTACTCAGATTAATTAATCATCATAATGTGCCAGTATATTTTTCCTTCTAAAATTAATCGCATAAATTAAATCCGACCAAAATTTTGAAATGGAGTCTTAATTTGATCTTGAAGTAAGCTTTGTATCATCAAAATTGCTAAACCCCAAATTTGAACACGCAATCATCATTAATCCTTGTATTTTATTAATTAGGTAAAGTTTGGATTTGTATTCATGTCTTGGCATTGCTTATGTGTTTGTTTGCTACAAACAAAGTGATTAATTTTTATGATCATTACGTTGCAATTATCGTACCAATGAATACATTTTGTGCATATCACTTTAACATGGAGTAACTCTCATGATTTGGTAAATAAAAAATGAAAAGAATAAAGCTATGCGGCCATAATGTGGCCGGCCATAAATTAATTAAATAACATAAAAAAGTTGATTTTTTGGTTTAATACAACTTGATTTTATCATTGCGTTTAAATTTACATGTTATTACATGTAAGCAAAGTTTCTTTTGTCACAAAAATAATACTGATATTATAAATAATGGAGATGTATATGGAATAAGGAAAAATATTAGTAGTAGTAATTGAGTCTAAAAATTTTTATAAAAAATTGCTCATGAATATATGAATTTTCTATTGAGTCTAAATACAATAATTTCACATATTTCATTGTGTAAAAAAGATCTAGATTATATATGATTTTTTCTGTTGAGTCTAAATTCAATAACTTTCACATGATTTCATTTTGCCTAAAATGATCTTGAGTATATAAGTTTTCTATCGAGTCTATAAACAATAACTTTCAAATGATTTCATTATGTAAAAAAGTACTCTTGATTAGTAGTATATGAATTTTCTATTGAGTCTAAAATCAATAACTCTCACGTGATTTCTTTTTGTACAAAATTTGCTCTCAAACTCTCAAGTATACTAATATTCTATTGCCTGATTTTATACAACGATTACCCTCATGAAATCTCTACATGAATAACCTTATGAAAAATATCAAAATATAAGTTGGACAACATCATGTATTTCCTTCGTTTCAGTAGTGTTTCAATCATTTCTTTTTGAACAAAATTCAACCTATTTTAAAAATATCCCTTACTTTATAATCTCTTTTATTCTTTTATATCTCTTATACTTTTATACTTTATTCACGTTCCACTTAATTCACTATCTATTTATCTTGGACTCCAACAGAAAGTGAAGGCGCATTTAATACAATTTGCCAAAAAAAAAGGAAGCAACACGCCAACAACATGTATTTACGAAAATGCCCTAGTTAGATCTATACTCCCTTCATTCACGAATAGAAGTCCCGTTTTTCCATTTTAGTCGGTCCGCAAATAGAAGTCCCGGTTCACTTTTACCATAAATGATACTAGAGTCTCACATTCTACTAACTCATTCCACTCACATTTTATTTAAAATTAATATATACAATTGAGACTCATATTCTACTGACTTTTTTTCAATCACTTTTTTCAATGTTTCTTAAAATCTATGTCGCTAAAAAATGAGACTCCTAATGGCAAACGTAGGAATAAATTTAACTTAATAGGAGTAGTAATGTCACACCACCAAACTTTATCCCTATATAGTATATAAATGCTCTATAACCACTCTATATGTCAACACTTTTCTCTCTCCATTTCCACCCAAAATATGTCTTCCGAAACTGCCCCCCTCAACCCAAAAAGCCTCAGCCTCAGCCTCCGCCTCAGCCGCAACTCCGCCACCCCCTTCCGGTGGAGCCTCGGCCGCAGACGGCCTCGGCTCCCCACCGTTCGCCTTGGCAGGAAAAGGTCCCGTCACGGCTTTTCCCTGCCGAGGCTCTACAAGAAGGCGAAACTCAAGTGGAAAGAGCTCCAGTATTTGAGCATCCTCAAAAAGTTGAAGAATTACTATAAAGGATTTATGAAGGATTTGATGGATGGAAGCACTACAATTGAGTCATATCAGCAACGCATGTTTCTAGAAGCTTCTTTCGGTATTCCGGTTATGGGCCTTTCAATGAACAGTTATCACTCTAGTCATCGACATTGGTGAGTGAAGATTGAACTCATATTTCTCATCGTATTTTAAATAATTTTGAGAAATTGTTGCGATTGTAATTTTGTTTCGGAAATAAAATGAAAGCAAGGGTAAGATCTATCACTTTCTTTTGTATTACAGATCATGTACAAATTCAATTAGTTTGGTTTTTCTAGAAATTCTTCTTACATTTGCATGTTGTTATGTGATTTTTATGTTTAAAGTATGTTCAGACAACGAATCTCATAATGATGCACAAATCAAGAAAGTCAAAGTTGATTAATCTTTTAAGCAAGTTTCAAGTTACAAGAAATAAAAAAAAACTATATTTCTTAATTAACCAAAATAATGTGCAAACAGCTATACTGCACATGTATCTCAAAATTGGAGTCCACAGCTAATTATGGTATATATATTTTCATTATGTGTAGTAGTAAATTATTTTGATAAAATAATATTATAATCAAGATCGATATAATAATAGGCTTAATTGAAATGAAAATTGATATGGTATATTTATTTTTCCTGCCGATATTCCGATTATTGATATGGTATATTTATTTTTTCATGTGAGCAATCACATATAATTAATTTATTAATTTTGTAATTAATTTATTGATTTGTAAAATTGATATACAAAATCAGAATTTTAAAAAAGTTTAGAAATTTATATGGAAAAATTGAGTTATATTTCAATGCGTCGTTTTAGAAATTTGGAAATATGTGCAAAAAACACGTATAATATACTCCACAATTGATTTCCAAAAAATAGTTTATTTTATAACTTGAAAATGAAAAAATAAAATAAAATACGTAACATAATTATTAAAATTAGAAAAATCACCTGTCATTTAGCCACTAATTTAAGTTTCAATAATGTAACAGAATACATGCAGAAATATTATTTATTTACGACAAATATTAAACAATCATTGAACTAAAGTAGAAAATAATCTGACTATATCATCAGTGCTTCCGTCACCTTTATATTTTGATCCATTACCTTTTCTCAATTATAAAACCATGTCACTGTCGTGTGCTTATTTTAATAAATCTTTGTCGTCAAGTATATTGAACACAACTCAAAATAAACAAGTACTATTGAACACAAGTTACACAACTCAGAATTAAATTAACAACATACAGCCAACTTCCAATATATTACGATTGTACTAATAAATTTCGAAAATTCATGAATTGTGATAAATTTTAGTACTATCTTAGTAACTTAAAAAGTTAGACGGATAGATAGTGAAATTTGAATTAGTTTGTAATTATCTAATGTCGATTTTTGTGAAATTGTATTTAATATGATAATTTGAAAATCAAATTATGTTAATACACAAAATGACGTGGCTTAGTTGTAAAAATTAACAATACGTTACTCCCTTGTATGAATTTTTTCTTTTTTTCGATCTATTCTGAAAAGTATGAATATTCTAATTTTAAAAACTCTTTTCTCTTTTTAATAAACTATGAATCATTCTTCACTAAAAATATTTTAAAAACTTTTTATATCTATCTCTCCTACTTTACCAATTATGCATTAAAATTCATGCCAAACCAAATGTTCATATTTTTCGAAGATAGATGGAGTATTATACAGTACATTGACAACTGATTTTTCCACTGAAATAATTGTAAATAAATCTAAATTTTGTGATTTTTTATTCTGGCGTTTAAATTTGGTGATATTGAACGAAGTTCATGATTTTTTGGACAATTTGACACATTAGGATAATTCACAGAAATATTCTATAAAAAATACGCTATAATAGTATACAATAACAATATGTAACGAAATTATAACAAATTATCACGAAATAAATTGGCTTGTGAAACGCCTACCCCAAGTACAATTTCTTTAATTTATTCAATGAAATAGAGTTAAATATTATTAAAATCGATATAATAAATTATCATATACTTTAATGTATGCTAGTGTATTTTCTTATTCCAATTTTTACTTCGCTGTTGTTTTATTTGATATGGGGAAGAAGATTTTGAAGATAACGGTTCGAGCATGGCTTGTGCAATTGACAATTTAGTGTACTTTGAATAAGGAAGTTCAGAGGTTCAAGTTGACACTTTTGTTTATCTATATGTATCCCTTCCCAGATCTTAAGATGTTATTGTCATCGTATTCACTAGGCTTCGATTCTCCTTTTTACTGTCTGAGAGACCTTAGATTGGTGTATGTTAACTTCGAAGATGAAGTGATTCATTACTTTCTTACATCGTGTCCCAATCTTGAGAAGTTGTACATACAATACTCTCGTATCTTAGAGAATATTAAAGTTGTTGATCCACCAAGCTTGAAAGTTTTGTACATAAGAAGTTGCATCGAGTGGAGATATCTGCTGCCAATCTTGTCTCATTGACATTGGGGAGGAAAACAATTTGGTTTTGAAGAGAGTTCCGAATTTTTGTGTGTTAATTATTGATGATGATATCTGTATTTCCTTTGTTTTACAACCCAAGCAACACTCGAGCTATTCAGCTCGGCTGGAAAAGCTCATATTGGATTTTCGCTCAGTGAATGGAGTAAACATACACAACCTTATTCTTTGTTCATATATTCCATTTAAATTTGTTCATATTTAACTAAAGATTGCCATTTTTCTGACTATGTAACTTTTTTCCCCTCTCAGGTATACAATATACCAATTGTTGCTTCTCCTGATTTGCCCCAATTATGCTCCCTCAAACAGCTGGAAGTGCAAGTTCACACCGGAACCCGTCAAAGCCTTCTCTTCTTCACATCGTTGATCAAGCCATCTCCACAATTACGCGATTTTAGGATTGAGGTGAACTAAATCTGTAGTTCCTTTCTTGAATTGATTTTGTGTACAATTTCATTTGCAAAATGTCTCTGATCTTCCTCAGACTTGGTTCAGTCTGATGTTTTCGAGATATATAATCATAATTTGCTGCATAGTGTTGACTCGATTTTAGGGTGCTCTGCTTTCATTCTATCGGAGTCTTTTCTCGAACTTCTCAAACATCACAAGTATACTGTAGTGGCCTCGTAGATATTCTGGTGCAGTAGACACCTGTAAGGTCAAGACTGTAATTCAGCTTGTTGTAGTGATTATAACACAAAACTAGTTAAAGAATCACTAAGCCTTAAACTTGATTGAGAAATTCATAATCATCATAATTGGAATGATCACTTTTATGGTATGTTTCCCATCTTAAGAGTGCTATTATTGATTTAGACAATGTCTTATCTGTGTGTGTTGATTTCATTTTTGTCACAGGTGCATTACTCAAAATACTCGTCATATTTGGTACTCCTCATCAACTCTATCCGTACAATTTCACTATAGTCGAGTTTATTGTTTTCTTTTGAAAAATAAATCTTCCTTTCCTAACACGAGTTTGTAAATCGGCCGATCTTCATCATGACAGGGATATATAAAGTTGTCGTTTCCTATTGTAAGTGCTGCAATTGCTGTGAAATTCGTACATAGTATTCTCAAGGTGGTTGAAATTGTGGGCTATGTTGGGTGCTCGGTGAAGAAGAGTTGCTGTTGGAATTGATCAAGATTGTTCCATTGATTGAAAGTGTTTCCATTGATACTGAGACTGATTACTACGATCTACACGAAACGGGGAGGCATTTGACGGAGATTGTGGCAACCACACGAAACGAAGCAAAAGAGCGTGCCAGACATTTCGTATCCAGCTTTCCGAAGCAAATTGAAGCCATCGTGATATGATAAACTGATGTAATCGAACTTACCATATGTTAGTTTCTAGCTTTACCTTGGATTATGCAGCTCATTCATGCTTGATTTTGGAGGAAAAAATGACTGATTTATTTACCTTGGTATTTTTAATCTTTTTTTGTGTGAGAATTTACTTAGATACCTGATGGAGTACGAACTAAACAAGCCCAACAGCAGTGACGGCCCATCAGCCCAAAGCCCAAGGAAGAGTATCAGTTCAGCATTACCAAAGAGTTCGGCCCCAGCCTACAGCTCGGTAAAAGCCGACCAGTCAAGCTCTACTCTCAGATCGGCTAAAGCTGCTCGGCAATAGTTCAGCAGTTCGGTCTCAGTATTCGACCGAACTGGAAGATAGTCAACTCATGCAGGATCACATGCAGGATAGTGGACCAAGTACAGAGATAGTGGACTCATGCAGGATCTCATGCAAGATAGTGGACCCATGCAGGATCTCCATGACCTCCACGACATCCACAACCATCATTAGTGGTGAAGCAAGCCACGATCTTAGTTCAATGTATAAATAGAACTTAGATCAGATAGAAAAGGGAGGTTCTAAAGAAGCTCTCGAGAGATCAAATATCAAATAGCAAGTCTGTATTGTAAGCTGTAGAAAACAGATCAAGCAATACAACTCTGCCCTCTTTTCTTCCCGTGGACGTAGATTTACCTCAGTAAATCGAACCACGTAAATCTCTGTGTCGTGATCTGCATCTTCCTGCATTCATCACCATCAAAAATTCGCCAAACCATCACTGGCGCCGTCTGTGGGAAACAGAGAACCAAATTTGTGATAAAGCGAATTTTTGACCCTTTTTCCACCCCAAAAAAATGCATACCAGATCACATACTACCCGTAATACCGTTCGTGAAAACCATGAGGAAGCTAGTCCAGCCCGCAGGTCCGGAAAACAACCTCGGGAGACATCTACTTCCAGTTTTCACGATGAAGGAACAAGCCGCTCAAAAGGTCCACACACCGAGTCTTCCCAGCAGCCTGATTTGAATGAGGCTGTCAAGCTGTTCTTGGCTGAGAAGCAGGATGAGTTCTTAGCCTTCCTGCAAAAGAGCCAAGAGCCGAAGACGAAAACGGTGGATTCTCCTTCCTCATCCAGACATGAAAGTCACTACCGCAGTAGTGCCGTGTCTTCCAGGAAGAAGAATCCTCAACCCCGACATGTTCCTGTTCCTCCTCGGTACCGGAATCACAGGAGATCTCCATCTCCTCCATACCGAAGAGATGTCGGGTTCGCCATGTACGGAGCATTGAAGACTCCGTTCTCGGACGATATCACCCGAACTCCCCTTCCACAGAACTACCGAACTCCGTCGATGACTTATGACGGGTTGGTGGATCCTCATGACTTCCTGGGACGCTATCAGTATAACATGGCGAACCAGGGTCTCAATGAGGTCCATATGTGCAAGCTGTTCCCCGAGCTGCTTATCGGGAACGCGAGAAGGTGGTTCGATAGCCTCCCCCAAGGCAGCATTAGATCTTACCGAGATCTAATGGATGCTTTCCACAGGAGGTTCTTTCAGAAAGCGGAAGCCCGGATCACTTCGGCTCAGCTGCTTTCTATACGTCAAGGTCGCGACGAAAAGATCAGCGACTTCATGACGAGATTCCACAAGGAAT
The DNA here is from genome assembly GCF_004379255.2 of Salvia splendens. Taxonomy (NCBI): domain Eukaryota; kingdom Viridiplantae; phylum Streptophyta; class Magnoliopsida; order Lamiales; family Lamiaceae; genus Salvia; species Salvia splendens. The sequence continues at coordinate 718,385 of NC_056034.1, forward strand.
GCCTACAAGTAGATGATCTCAACGATCTACTTGTCATTTCGGCATTCCAAAATGGAATCCTGCCCGGAGCTCTCTACAGAAAACTCGTGGAATGCAGTCCGCAAACAGCTCAAGAGATGTGGGACATTGCGGACAAGTTTTCTCGTGCCGATGAGGCAGACCGTCGAAAACGGTCTTTAGACAGCTAATCTAGAGAAGACAAAAAGAAGCCCGATCATAGCGATCAGAGGCTTCCTCGCCGAACACCTTCCCCACCAAAGGAGGGATAGCGGTCATCCGAGGTGATCGAAAAAGAGCAAGTGTGTTCGCAGATTGCGCTTAAAAGTGCCGAGCAATCAGTTCGGCACCATCAAGCATAGCAATCACAGCAGCCGGAGTCAGAGGCAGGCGAAATGACCGAAGTCACACCGGAGCCGAGCTCGATGGTGTACGGCACTGAAGCCGTGATTCCGGTTGAGATCGGCATACCCAAACTCAATTTCTCCTCAGAAATGAATGGTGACGGACTGAGAGCCGAACTAGATCTTGCCGAAGAAAGAAGAGAATTGGCCTGCATAAAAGCAGCCAAGTACAAGGAACAAGTAGCCCGGTATTATAACCAAAGGGTGAAAAAGCTGCAATTTCAAGTGGGAGATCTCGTCTTGAGAAACAACGAAGTAAGCCGAGCAGAAAAGCTGGGCGAACTCGAACCCACATGGGAAGGTCCATATCGGGTGTCAGAAGTCCTCGGCAAAGGGTCTTACAAATTGACTCACGTGTCAGGAGCACAAGTACCCCGAACATGGTACGTTTCCAACCTCAAAAAGTTCCATTTGTAAGAGACAGTCCGGTCAGTCTGTCTTGTGTCTAGTTCGGTCCTAAGGCTATGTGCGTTTTTGTCTCTATGTGCTTTTTATTTGTCTAGGTGTGTTTTGTCTGTCTATGTGCGTGTCGTCTCTTACAAATGTTGCTGAGGTATCTTGTTCTTCGAAGGCTGATCCCCTTTTTAGAACATATATAAGCCTACGATTGTGAGTCCAAGCTTCTGAAGAAGATACAAGACCACAATTCGGCTTAAGAAACAAGCAGTTCGTCTGAAACGAACTGCAACAATAAGCCAACGATTGTGAGTCCAAGCTTCTGAAGAAGATACAAGACCACAATTCGGCTTAAGAAACAAGCAGTTCGTCTGAAACGAACTGCAACAATAAGCCAACGATTGTGAGTCCAAGCTTCTGAAGAAGATACAAGACCACAATTCGGCTTAAAAAACAAGCAGTTCGTCTGAAACGAACTGCAACAAATGGATAGTCCGATCCACGCGATAAAACTCGCCGAATTAGGACAAGGGAAAGTCCGATCCAAGCGATAAAACTCGCCAAATTAGGACACAAGCTTAGTCCGGTCAAAGAAATTTATTTCATCAGACCAAAGACGAGTCCGGTCAAAGATGTTTATTTCATCAGACCAAAGACGAGTCCGGTCAAAGATGTTTATTTCATCAGACCAAAGACGAGTCCGGTCAAAGATGTTTATTTCATCAGACCAAAGACGAGTCCGGTCAAAGATGTTTATTTCATCAGACCAAAGACGAGTCCGGTCAAAGATGTTTATTTCATCAGACCAAAGACGAGTCCGGTCAAAGAAGTTTATTTCATAAGACCAAGGACCAAGTCCGGTCAAAGAAGTTTACTTCATAAGACCGAGGACAAGTACGATGAAATTTTTTCGCTAAGCTGTAAATACACAGTGTTAGAAGCGAAAACAAAATTTCATTTTTCAAATCTTGTTCGGCACACAACTCCGCTACCCTACGAGATGGCGTTACGCTATTACAAAGGACTATTCTACTGTCCAGGGTTGCTAAAGTTGAGCCATCTATTCACAAAATCCTCGTGAAGCTGAGTTCGGGCGTTCCAGGCAGCTGCAGAATAAGCAGGTCGACGAGATGCTCTAATCGACCTGCCACCTCTTCTCTGAGCCCGGGAAGCCCTAGCACCTCGGCGGCGAAGAGTCTCTTCACGAAGCATTTGCCGATCTTGCTCACTCATAACCACAGCTCCTCTGCGAACTTCAGTCCGTCCTCGACTTGACGTCTCTGGTTGTCCCTGAGTTCGTTGCTGACTTGGAGTAGGGTTTTGAGCAAGTGAATCAGAGGTTTGAGCTGGAGTACTAGCATCTGTTGACAGGAAATGCCTGAGGAATCTCTCAATTGAGGGACGCCGGGAAAGAACTATGTCGTACCGAGAAGCCCAGCGCCGCAATGATTTCACGACTTGTTGGCAAGCCGAGCTCTCCAGCGCATTGTTCCTCCGGAGTACATGATATTCCTCCCACAGTTCGTCAACTCGTTCCTGAACTTCAGAGATGGTCATTCCCCCACTCCTGCAGATGAAATCCTCATACGCAGTCCTCTCAGCGACGGCAGTGTTCAGCTCGGCCTCCAGATCCTTCTTTTCGGACTCTAAGTCCTTATTATCGGCCTCCAGCTTCATTGAACGAGCCAAGAGTTCGTCATTCTTCACCTGGTCAGCTATGGCTCTTTTCTCAGCTTCGTCTAAAGCCGAAGAGTACAGCCGCTTCCAGTGAAGTACCTCCAGCTCCTTAAGAGTTCAGAATATAGAGCAGCTATGTCAGTTCGGCATTTCAGATTACTGAGCAGGTAGTAAACCACAACAGGAGTAAAAGAGAGTACGAAAGGCTATACGAAGACACAAGAGCAGAAAGAAGAATTTTTTCATTCATAAGAAAAAAATTTTTCTACACAAGGGCTTCAAGGCCGTTTTACAAGAAGGAAGAAACTAAACTAAGAGAAGGGAGACGAAATCATACTCCGCCAGCTTCGTCTCCGCCTTCTCGGTGAGGTTCAGCTTCCTTCTCCTTGTCTGCTTCAGCTTCAGCCTCGGCCTCCCTGCTCTCCCCAGCCTGCTCGGCGCCACCGTAGCCGATCTGCTGCGCCTCCTGCTCGGCCTGCTCATCGCCGGTCTGCCGCTCATGCTGCTCGGTCTCACCCTCTCCGTGGAAAATTGGAGCGGGTGAAACTGACCCTATGGAGGCAAAGATAGCCTCCATATTCTCATCGCGGTCAGCTCGGCAACTACGAACTTGGTCCGCAGAAAGCAGGACCGAGGACGAAGCAAGCTCCTCAAGCACCGGCAGACTCTGGAGCCGAGCTGCTATCTCCCGGCCGTACAGCGGCAGGACGACTTCAGGCCCCTGCTCGGCTTTATCGGTCATCAGTTTCAGAAGATCACCGACAAAGGCCGAGAATTGGTTGCTCAGAAAGAGTTTCTCCACGAAAGCACGGAGAACCTCTCCTTGGGCAACCACGGCGGCAGCATCCCTCCGTTTCGTCTGCTCTCGCTGGATGACGAGCTGGTTTTTGGCAAACTGAGCTTCATCCTGGACCGAGATCCTAGCAGCTCTGGCCTTCTCAAAGTTGGCCTCAGCCTGTTCGGCCCGATGACAAGCAGCCGCCAACTTCCTCTGCATCTCAGCATAGTCATTGGACGCTTTGGAGAGTTCGACGGCGACGAGCTTGGAGAGCATATCGTTCCTCTGAAAATGGATAAAGAAAAAAGTCAACAGAGGGCACCAAAAATACAGGAAAGAAGCAAAGCCAAAGAATCAAGAAGACAATTCACCTCGGCGAAGTCCGTGGGCCATGCAAAAGGCTCACAGACATTTTCCGAAGGGGGCCCCATGACGATGTCTCTCTCCGACGCTCTTGGGGGCTTCTGGGCCTTCCCCTTCCCCTTTGCCGAAGTCGACTCCGGCTTCTTCGGATCCGAAGAGGTTTTTTGTCTCTTCGGAGTCCTCTCGGCATCAGACGCCGAGCTGGTGGTTTTCGGCCTCTCCGGCTCCTTGGACTCCGAAGATTTGCGGCTCATCTTATTCAGCATGTACACTGCCAAAAAGCAAGAAAGCAAGGTTAGTTTTCGCCACTAAAGCAGTAAAGCATAAAAAAGAAATCCTCACCCTCAGTTTCTTCGTCCGAAGACGAGATATTGAACACGAGGTCGCCCTTGACGAGCTCAGTTTCCGAGTACTGTTTCCTAATCATAGGAATCTTATTGAGCTCGCCCTCGAGCTCGGCCAACGGTTCTAACCGAGGATGGGGAATCACGGACTTCGGCCCTCTCCAAGGAAAGCTCGGAGCCGAAGTCCTATTATAAAAAAAGAAACGGTTTTGCCATTTCGGCCACTTGGTTTTGCAGAAGGCCCTAAAAGGCTGTAAGGGGATCAAGTAAAACCAAGATCCCTTCCTTTTAAACTGGAAAAAATTAAGGATTGCCCGCAGAGACAGATCCTTATCTAGCCTACGGAGTTCGGCAGCAAAAGCCGACAAGTGCCTCCACGAATTCGGAGTCACCTGACCTAAAGGGAGTTGAAAAAAATCAAGAAGCTCTACAAAAGGTGGGGGAAGAGGGAAACGAAGCCCGCATTCTAAGCAGGCTTCGTAAACGGTGGCATAACCCTCCGGCGGGTCGTTAGCCCTATGATCATCGTCGGGAACCACCGCCTTCCCCCCGGGTAAAAAATATTTTTCGTGTAGGGATATCACGGTGTCCTTACTCAAGACGCTGTGAAAGTATTCTACAGTCTTCTCCCCGGACTCTTTCCGGCTAGAAGACCCCTTGCCCCCTTTCCTACCGCTACCTAACTCAGAAGAAGAAGAAGAAGACATGGTTCTTACTCTTTGCAAAATCTGAAGAAAGTCTGAAGAAATTCTTGAAAGCGGAAGGAAATTTTTTACGCAAAAGAGAGAGATTGCAGAAGAAGCAATAGCAAAAAGTGTTCAACTGATGAAGAAAGGACGTATTTATCAGATTCGGAGAAGATTTCAAAATCATCGCACCGTTTCGAATCCCACCTTTTCAGGATTCAACGGCCGGATTTTACTGTCGCATTTAATGCAGTCACGCGCAAGGCACGTCCCCTGACGTCAGCCTCCCCCATACCTTTATCCAGAATGCCGAAGTGACTCGCTTCGCCGAAGTGATTCACTTCGCTTTTCGGGGGGGGTAGTGATGGAGTACGAACTAAACAAGCCCAACAGCAGTGACGGCCCATCAGCCCAAAGCCCAAGGAAGAGTATCAGTTCAGCATTACCAAAGAGTTCGGCCCCAGCCTACAGCTCGGTAAAAGCCGACCAGTCAAGCTCTACTCTCAGATCGGCTAAAGCTGCTCGGCAATAGTTCAGCAGTTCGGTCTCAGTATTCGACCGAACTGGAAGATAGTCAACTCATGCAGGATCACATGCAGGATAGTGGACCAAGTACAGAGATAGTGGACTCATGCAGGATCTCATGCAAGATAGTGGACCCATGCAGGATCTCCATGACCTCCACGACATCCACAACCATCATTAGTGGTGAAGCAAGCCACGATCTTAGTTCAATGTATAAATAGAACTTAGATCAGATAGAAAAGGGAGGTTCTAAAGAAGCTCTCGAGAGATCAAATATCAAATAGCAAGTCTGTATTGTAAGCTGTAGAAAACAGATCAAGCAATACAACTCTGCCCTCTTTTCTTCCCGTGGACGTAGATTTACCTCAGTAAATCGAACCACGTAAATCTCTGTGTCGTGATCTGCATCTTCCTGCATTCATCACCATCAAAAATTCGCCAAACCATCAATACCGATTTTCTTTGTTTAGTTACTATGCCTTTGAGCAGAGTCATGTTTTGTGTAAAATGTAAATGCTTTTTTCATGAAAAACAGAATTCAGAGTTGTTAAGTATTTATGTTGTGATTAAATACTTTTTTCATGAAAAACTGGAAAAAAGTCGACATTTATCGTTCCAAATTTTCAAACTATCATCAAATTCACGCTTATCCCATTTCTCGTTCTCAAATTATTGATTTACGTACCAATTTTAAAATTCTGTTACTAAATTATTGATTTGTATGATTTTGTAGCTAAATTATTGCTTTGTCATGATTCTGCAATTAAATTATTAATTTGTTCAAATTTTGCAATCAATCAAAATTTTGGCCATGATATAAATTAATGGCTTACTTATTTTGTTATTGAATGTCAACTAAAATGCCGTCACATTTTAGACAGCGGAACTTAATTTAATAAATTTTTTTATTGAATTATTATTCATGTTAAATCATGTTAGCATCAAAAGGTTCATTGGTTAGAAAATTAAAGTAAATCAATAATTTAATAATTTTCAAGTAAGTATAATTTAAAAAACCTAAAAGTAATTGACAATCCATATATTTCAGATAGATGTTCGATGACAAGATAAATATTTATAAAAAACAAAAGTAGTTAGAATTTATGTATTTACAGATAGAAGTTGGATGGCGGGCGTCTCATACCTTCATTCATTTAATAATAAGAGGGAACATCATTTTTGTTCCACGAACTTTGTCAAAGTATCATTTTTTGTCCGTGAACTTTGAAAGTATCATTTTAGGTCCGTGAACTTTAAGTTAGTATCATTTGAGGTACTTTTTACTATTTCCAAGTTTTTTTGGACGAAAATACCCTCAGTACCTTAAAGTGTATATATTTTTAATAAATTTATCATATACTCATAATTTTTTATAAATATCTTTACAATATATTTTTGACAAATTTTCTAAATATAATTTGACCTTAAATATTATCACTTAATTTTGTGACATGCAAGTAAAATTGCTTCTTCAATTTTTTATATTAATTTTTTTAAATATTGAATAAAGAACTTTTCTTTAATAATAAGATATTGAATAAAGATATTTTCTTGCATGTCACAAAATTAAATGATAATATTGAAGGTCAAATTATATTTAGAAAATTTGTCAAAAATATATTGTAAAGCTATTTATAAAAAGATCTTTATTCAATTTTTTATTATTAAAGAAAGTTCTTTATTCAATTAAAAAAATTAATATAAAAAATTGAAAAAGCAATTTTACTTGCATGTCACAAAATTAAGTGATAATATTTAAGGTCAAATTATATTTAAAAAATTTGTCAAAAATATATTGTAAAGATATTTATAAAAAAATTATGAATATATGATAAATTTATTAAAAATATATACATTTTAAGGTATTGAGGGTATTTTCGTCCAAAAAAACTTGAAAATAGTAAAAAGTACCTCAAATGATACTAACTCAAAGTTCACGGACCTAAAATGATACTTTGGCAAAGTTCGTGGACCAAAAATGATGTTCCCTCTAATAATAATACAGTGTGCCAAAAAAATATAGTATTCCATATAAGGAAGCAACACTCTCATCAACATATATTTACGAAAATGCCCTAAAAAATGTCACAACCACCAAATTTATCCCTAGACTATATATATATATATATATATATATATTTGCTCTATCCCACTAGAGAAATACTTGTATAATATGTCTTCCGAAACTGCCTCCATCAACCCAAAATGGCTCACCCTCCGCCGCCGCCGCTCCACCTCCTTCCGGTGGAGCTTCCACCGCAGGCGGCAGCGGCCCCCCACTGTCCGCCTCGGCGGGAAGAAGTCTCGCCGCGGCTTTTTGGTATCAAGGATATGCAATAAGGTGAAGCTCAAGTGGTTAAAGCTCAAGAATTTGGGTATACTTAAAAAGTTGAAGAATTATTATAGCGATTTGGCGAAGGATATGACAAATGATTCGCATCATCAACGCATTCTTATACGGACTTCTTTTGGTAGATTCTTCTTATATGAATGAAAGAATCATAGAGTTTAAACTACAATTTTTTTTAAAAAATTACAAAACGTATTTTATGCATCATTGCTAGTTGAAGCGATATATTTTTTTCATATGTGTTTTTAATAATTTTTAGAATTTGTATGAATGCGATTGTATTATATATGTTTCAAAACTAAAACGAAAGCAAGTGCAAGGTCTATTACCTTTCTTTTGTATACTAGTATAAGTTGTTATGTAATTACATCAAGCATTTTTTTTCTTCTATGGATCCTTCTTATATTAGCATGTTTTTATGAGACATTTACAGTCAAATTCTTTTGAGTTCGATATTTTTTTTTGTTCATATAACTATAAGTATGTGTGTAGTTTTATAGCAATTAATGGGTCATAAAGAGTTAACATGAAGTAAATGACTGTATTGTATAGAGGTCAAGAATGCACTATAATTAGTAGAGATGAGTAGGTCATATTAGGGGTGAGCATTCGGGTTTCGGTTCAGTTTTTGTGCCCAAACCAAACCGAACCAGAAAAACTTAATTCCACAAACCGAACTATACCGGAAAAATTGAAATTACATTAAACTTCAAACAACCGAAAAATCATAAAATCGAAAAAAACATATATATATAATATTATTAATATAATATATATATATATATATAATATTCTATTAATTTAATGTAATACATTATATTATTTATATATTCTATAAATATATATAAATATAATATATTATATTACACTAATAGAATATATATAATACTGATATTATATTAAAATACAATTAGATTTTTTTTTGAACCGAAAAACCAAAAAAATTGTATTTTTAAAACCGAACCAAACAGAAAAACCGAAAAAATTAAACCGAATTTCAAAATTTCAGTTTGATTCTGTTCGAGTATTTGGTTTTCGATTTTTTTTGCCCACCCCTGGTTCGGATTTGCATATTTAAAAAATGCGAACACAATCACACTATTTTCTACACTATAACATCATTAATTCGTAATTTTTCTTTGTTTTGCACAGACACCTTTTAATTAACACATGATCCAGTTTTTTTTATTTAATTTCAATTAAGTAACTTCCCAATACTGACTTCCAAAATTAGTTTTCTCGAATATGACAATTAAAAAACACAACTCAATTATTAAATTTGACATATCATTTTATTAATTCGCCCCTAATTTAGGTAGAATACTCTTTATTTATTCACGACCAATAAACAATCATTGAACGTGTATTTTCTTATTCCATTTTTATTTGATTGACTAAAGTCCCAAAATGGTCCTTAACATATTGTGTTTTTTTTTTGGTACAAAACATTATCTTTTGAATTATTCGGTCCCTCACATTTGGTCCATTTTGGACGGTTCCGTCAAATTTTTTACTGTTTTAATTACCGAGTCACAAATCCGTCACCATCAAAGCCCAAATCTGAAAGCTAAAATACTAGAGCCCAAAGGCCCAAGGGTAAATCCCAGATGAAATTAAAATAGTAAAATACAGTACATTACTAATTATGAAATACTACAATTAAATGAAAGCAATAAAATGCCAAATTATCATCTTTTTTTTTTGCCGGAACTGAATCGAAATTCCAGTTCTCTATATGTTTAGGAATGTCAAATTCAATCCGCTATTTTTTTTATTTAATTAGCTACATTTGAGACTTAGGAATTTGTCACATGTTGAAGCTCATCTTTTGGCTAATATATTGGTCTTTCTTTGCTATATTTATGTGTTTTAAGATTAGTATTAAGAAGCTATAACTATAATAGGAATGTTGTAAATTTGTTAAATTTTGGTAAGTTGAGAGCTTAAGTTGTATTTTGAATCTTTGATTTCAAAAGAAACATTGTTGTTGTAAAATGATTTTTTAGCGTGTAATGTTTGGCTCCGTCACTGTTCGTATTGATTTTAAATTTTATTGATATCACGTGGATGACGATACATTGGAACCATCACTTAGACTTTTATTTTTGTCTTTTGCTATTATACTGAAAATATGTTTATAACGTGGAATTAAAAAATAAGAAAGATGGTGCAATTTTTACGTTTTTTTGATAAAATTATGTCGTTTTTTACACATTTAAATCTGTAACTACGACTCTTTGGGGTCATTTTGGAAGTTGGGAACGTGTATTTGATAAATAAAGAAGATTGAAATCTAACTCTGAACAAATCACAAATTTAAAATAAGCTTATGGTACCTTAATAAATATATATCTTGCAAAATATTCCCAATCTATTAAATGTACATAAAATTAAAGCCTAATCTATTAACCTTATCCATTTTTTTGTTATAGTATATTAGCAAGTGAGAAACATAAATATATTTAAAATTAATTCATATGTATAAAATTCCCAACATATAGAGCTAAATTATATTAAAACCGACCACAATTTATATTCAACGCCTAAAAACAAAGTCATTCTCAAAGAAGTCAAGTTATTGGTAAATGTGAACATAGAACTGCAGCAATATTATTATTCCAATTATATAATTTTAAACACTTTTAAGACATAATAATTATAAATGTTGCAATTACTTTGGCCTTTAAAAAATTGATAATATTATTGGACGGTGTTATACACATATTTGTTTGGAAAACGAAATAAAGCGGTATTTTTGGACCATTAATTATATATCTGTAGATAGTACTATAATAGTACCGCTCACAAAATGAATGGTTATTTCAATTTTTTAATGGAAAATTTATGACTGAAACTTACACACGTATTTTCATTAAACAAGAAGCATAAACCTAATTTTATAAAACCTATTATTATCTTTGTTTTTAATTAGTTAAAGCTCTTGTAAAGTGAGTCAATTAATTGGTTTTAGGTACTAAATAGCTAGGTAGAAATATGGCATGGACATAGAATGGATATAAATCTAATATAACCCAATTTTTTTAAAATGAAAATAAACCTAGCATAAAGTACATTATTAAATAGGAATGTCAAACTTGAACTAATTCGATATGTAAAAGTTAATTTAATTATTCATGCCTTATTAAATAGTCCCGCCAAATAACTGGAATTCATAATTGCAAATATTTTGTGTTGACCAATGCCCCATCATTTAAACTAGTATTTTATTCCAACATTCATATGTGCATAATGCATGTACACTATAAATATTAATATTTTAGAGAATAATAAAATACACTTACGTGGAAAGAAATTAAAATTGCTGTATATTTTCCAACTTTCAACTGCCTAATATTAAGTGACTGCATAATGGTGCTCTTCAATCGTCATGGATGAAAGTCCATAATTTATTTTAATATTATTTTCCTAAGTGGGAATATTAGAACAAATCAAGTCAAAGTTCGATTTCCAAAACTTTAGATCTTAGTTTGACAAATTTCACGGTTTTTGACTGTAGGTATTTATTTTAATGTCTCCATAGAACGAGCATTCAGTTTGACTTATATTTTAAAAAATAAATTCAGACCTCCAAATTTTACATTTTCTAGTATTGCATACAATAATGTTATTTTTAATGAACTTTATTTGGAAGTGTTTGAATCCGCTATGCAATTTATTTGATTTCTATATACTTCGCGTATCATTATGTTATGCTCATATGTAACTACCAAACAAAACATTATACATCAAGATTAATTAGAGTTATTTGTGATCGCAAAGTATTACTATTATTATTAATAATTATTACTCCTCTTATTTATCTTCTATTATAATATATCCGATAAAAATGATGTCTTAATTGTGAATAATGAACTAATAAAATATGTTATCCATCTTTATATTATATTACCTGAATATTATAAAGTCTTTGTGCATTATTCGAATTGACTAATTAACTTTCCAAGTTTGTTGTTTCACTGTGTGAGTGTGTGTATACACGTACACATAAATTACTATATTTTGTAGTCAACTAGTTATATTTAAATCACATAACAGAAAAGTTTTAATTAGCTACAACAAACTATTTTGTTTTTTCATTCTCAAATACCACCCCATTTCTCGATTTTAAAGTCTCAATTTTTTAAATTAGTCTTCTCAAAACCTTTTGACGAGTCAAAGATAACATAATTATGAAAATAATAAAATAATTCCCATGGATTACGAAGCAATTAGACTTAATTATTCTCAATTTTATAATAATATTCAACAATTCGAGAAAAATTCAATTGAATTGACCCTAAATTAGGTCCACAAAATTAATAAACCTCACGCAGTCGCAGTTGGAAAATTGAGACCATGAAATGGCTAAGTCCGCTTTAATTTTTTGGCTGCCAAACTACCGGCAAAAATGGTCAAATTTTTCAATATTTTATTATTCAAAGGACTTTAAAATCATGTTAAAGTCCTTATTGCCCTAATTGCTTGAACTGACAAAAATTGAAGGAACTTATAAGCAAAATTGGAATCCATAAATTTTTGTAATGAGGATCAATTAATGGTTCCTCATTTAATGCTCATGATCATGAAATTCGAATTTCCTATTTATTAGTTGGAGAACAAACATCTAGTCAACCAAGCAACATTTCACTATCAAATTTTAGTGTATTATTTGTGATCGTAAGCACTGTATTTAGTGCTATTTTACAATTGTGAGATATACAGTACTCTATCCGTCCCAAGTTACTTGAGTCGTATTTTTTTTAGATTGTCACAGGTTACTTGAGTCATTTCTCTTTTTGACTAAAAACAAAACATCTAATCACAGATACTTTATTTTTTCTTTTACTTTACTTTCTCTCATCTATCTAACTGTATTCTCTCTTCTACTTTATTTTACTTTATCTAACTCATTAAACACAACTTTCTTAAATCACGTGTCGAAAAAAAACGCATCAAGTAACGTGGGACGGAGGGAGTATATGTTATAAATATTAGACAGTAGTAACATTTTTTTGTCCTAGTGATTCTAAAATAATAAATTTATTGATTCTTTAGACATCACTTTTTTTTTACTTGACTGGCATATTGCTAAGAAGTTAGAAGTTAGACATTATTAAACGTGTGAAATATGTTTTTAAATAAGAAAACCCATAGTAGATCGCATCATTAATTATGCATTAATTTATTCTAGTGAGATGTGATTATGAAATAAATTACTACTTCACATTACCCTAGGATCCCCAATGCACTATTAAAGAACAAAGTACTTTTTTTGTTTGTACATCTTGTTTTGTAAATGAAATGTAAATAAGATATCACTCTCTACATGCATCAAATGTGAAAAATAGTACTCCTATACTAACAAGTAACACCCACAGAAGTAATAGTAGTAAAAAGTTAACCAACTAACATATTTTACACTAAAACTAAAAATATCACCAGCAGAATAAAATAAAGTGGAAAAATAGAATTTCATGAACGTTCGAGTTATGTACAATTATTAATTGGGTATTGGAAATATATGGGGCCAAGAAAAGAATATATAGCCGTCCAATTCCCACAAAATGCCACAATCTTAACTTTAATGAATATCACACGACTCAAATTGTGAGAAATTCTTTTTTTGGATCTTCCATGTCCCACCAATATACATTGTAAATATTTTATTCATTTTGCTTTGTTCACCTCAAATTATATAATGGAGTTGTTGAATAATTTAAGGGTTTCTTTCTGTTTGTAGATAAATATAATTCGGTCACGTTTATGTAATTTCTTATCTTGACTCAAAGTTCCAAACGGAAGTATTAAATCAATTAACTACATTATAGAAAAATCTAACTCTATATATATATATATATATATATATATATATATATATATATAGGGCGTGCATGAGTAACTCTATTCTATAAGTATTATTCACAATCAATGTAGGGTATATAATCACCCACATGTTTTTTCAGCCTGCAAAGAATCCAATCTTAACTCAATTATTTGGCCTCAAGATTCATATAGGGGAAAAAAAGCAACTTTACATGTAAGCGAAAAGACAAGAGAAAAGAAACATGCATGATTAATGTATATTTGTATATTAACGGTTCCTTTTTATTATTATTGATTTTGTTTTTTGCATGAAATATTTACATGTAAAACTAATCTTTAGATTTTAATTAATTTCTATGAAATCAAGATTCTCATTCTACATAATATTTGAACTTGAAACAATCGCTCCACCTGGTCTATCAACCACGAGAGACCATAAATTTAAATTTCTTCATTGTTTTCTAAGTTGAAATACACACTACAGCAATAAACAGATACTACAAGCTTTGATTTCTCTATCGACTATTGTTTCTAAATTGAAACATATTACAGTATATTGTATGTGCAATTATTACCGGTACTAAAAATAAATACATGAAAGTACACAAATTTTAAGTTTTATACTTATAAAACTAGCTCAAACAACATTAAAAAAAAACAATAAATACCCAATAAAAAAGCACAAACATCCAAATAAGAGCATCCGCAATAGAGGTGAACGCACCGGCTCGCCGATTTTTGGCGCTCGCCGGTCCGCTTGCTGAACTATTGCAGCCGGCGAGCGCCAAATCGGCGAGAATTTCGGCTAGCGCACGCCGATTCCCGGGCGCTTGCCGATCGGCTTGCCCCTATTGCAGCCTCCCGATCGGCGAGCGCAATTTTGTTTTTTATTTTTTATTTTTGAAACTCTATATATACGCGATTTGAACTTCATTTTCATTCGCACCACTTGTTTTAACAAGTACTCTCTCTATCTTAATTTCTGTACAAGAGCAACAACGAGAAATGAATCTCAACAACGAGCCTGCTCCAGGGACAAGCGGTTCTCAAACTCCCACGGTCCCCGTGGGAGGTGGATGAGGTCAGATGCCCGGGTACTACAACAACATGTACCCTTGGCAGCAGATGATGCCCGGGATGGCATCCGGGGGTGGTATGCGGGGGGGTCCGGCGATGCAGGGCTGGCCGGCGGTTCTGGGCGGGCAGGGGGTACCGGGGATGCAACCCGGGATGCTGATGATGCCGGGGTGGGCACCTGGGATGCAGATGACGCCGGGGTACCCGGGGATGCAGGGGACGCCGGGGAGGGGACAACGTCTATCGCCCCACACTTGATTTTGTTACTGCTTCTTCGCACACATCGACCCCTACGGCGACGCAGTTCACTAGCTTTGAGACCTTCTCCTTAGAGGAGTTGGGACTAGATCTCGGGAATGCGGGCACTCCCGTTCAAACGGGGGGAGTAGGGAGGTGTCGGGGCGTGCCCAAGAAGAAGAAGGGGAAGAGGGTGGTCAGCGAGTCGTCGCAGCCAGCTGGTGACGACAGCCAGCCACGGAGGAAGTGGACGGATGCGGAGAACGTCGCGATGTCCAAGGCGTGGGTGAGTGTTTGCGATGACCCCCTCGCCACGAACAATCAGAGGATCCTCAACTTGTGGGCTAAAATAGCAGCAGCCTACAAGGCATTTTGCCAGGAGGGGAGGATACGCAGCGGGGAGGAGTGCTGGAAGGCGTGGGACCGAATCCGATCTGGGGTCTCCCGATTTTCGGGGTTGTACACCAACGCCCTCCGAATGAAGTCCAACGGACAAACTGGCGAGGATTGCAGGAGGGAGGCGGAGAAAGAGTTCCCCGTGCCCGGGCTTTACAAGGACTTCACCTACTTGAACTGCTAGGAGGTGCTAATGGATTCCGAGAAGTTTCGGGCAGGTGTCGATGCGGGCTGGCCGAAGAAGCAGCGCTTGAACAATTCAGGTGATTACGCCGGCGGTAGCAGCGGCGGTTCCCACGACCTCCCCAAAGATACTCAGGAGACCCCGTCCCCTCCCGCGTTTACTCGCCGCACTCGCCCGGTTGGTCAAAGGCGGGCGCAACCCGATCGCCAGAGGTCCCAAGAGGTCCAGTCGGCATCCCCCCTGTTGGCAGCTCGACAGCCGACCTCGTCTTCTTGGCGCATCAACAAGCGCGGGCTCAGATGATCAAGATCATAGATCAATGGAAGAATGCAACTGACCCCGAGGAGAAGAGTTTTTTTCACGCCGTGCTCGTGAGTATGCGAGAGGATTTGAATCCCGACGCGGCACAGATGGGGGGCTCTGACGAGGGCTCAGATGCCGCAGATTTGGGGGTCCCGGATAGCGGCGACGACGTCGAGGAGTGAGGCGGCGGCGGAGGCGGGGGGCTCGGGAGCGGATTAAGAGTTTTTTTAAGTAATATAATTTTTTTATTTGACTTTTTTTTAATTAATGTACTTTTAAAAATTTTAATATTATTATTTAATTTTCCCGTATATGTGTCGTAAATTTAATTCTGTATTTTGTGTGATTGTTAATTATTTATTTTTAGTGCTGATGATGTGGCTGAGCTATGACTGGCCTATTGCTTGTCCAGTTGTTTGTCCTGCTGATATGGCAGGAGGAATTTAGTGCTGCTGATGTGACAGAGGAGTTTGTGGCTGGACTATGGCTGGGCTATTGCTTATCCACGAACTATTGTGGATGCTCTAAATATTAATTATTCTCCTCCAAAAAAAAGGAAATTTTCATACAACCTTTTGTTCCACTAGGGACACAATCGCCATTTAAAGCCACACACAAGGACAAAACGGTCCACCACTCAAAAAGCAAGACCCACTTTCCCTATGGATTTCCTACGCCGCGTTTGCATCTAACAAAAAACCCCAAACTCTTTTATTTGACCTTATATTAGTATTATTTTATAAACATGAAAATTCTTAATAAATCATAAAAAGAATAAAATTAAGTTTTTAGTAATTTTTTCTGCATGTGGTCGTATCTAAGAAAATTAAAAACGTGTGGCCGGTGAGATTGTTTCTTCATTTTCATCTTCATTTTATGTGTATATATATACCTCCATAAATGCAGAGAGAAAGAGAGAGAAACACCATCGATTTCCTGCTAATCAAACCTCCAATTCTCGCTCCTCGAGCAAAAGGGTCACTCAAACCAGTATAAAGATTCAACCTTTTCAATGGCGCTAGCTAGAGAGCTCATGGGCTTGTCTCTAATGGAGAAATCGTCGTTCTTCGCTTCTGCTTCGTCGACGAGGCTGGTTCTGAAGCAAAATCGGAGCCGGTCTTTTCTGCCCTTGGAGGGGAGGAGAGTACAAGTGGTGATACGGAGGAGTACAACGACCCCTGTTGCGGCGATCAGTGAGGATTTGGATTTGGATTTGGTGAAAGTGCTGCCGGAAAAGGCTGTGAAATTCAAAGTTAGGGCGGTTGTGACTGTGAGGAACAAGAACAGGGAGGATTTTAAGGAGACTTTGGTTAAGCATTTGGATGCTTTTACGGATAAGATTGGGAGGAATGTTGTTTTGGAGCTGATCAGCACTGATTTTGATCCCAGTAAGTTCCATGTGTTGGATGAAATGCCTCAATGAATACTTGCTTGAATTCTACCCTTTTCTTTTCTCAGTGGTTTTTGATTAATTATTACATTTTTTGTGACATTGATTAGAAACAAAGGCTCCAAAGAAAAGCAAAGAAGCTGTGTTGAAGGACTGGTCCAAGAAATCAAACCTCAAAACTGAGAGAGTGAATTACACAGCAGAGTTTGAGGTGGATTCAAATTTTGGGACTCCTGGTGCAATTACAGTTAACAATAAACACCAAAAGGAATTCTTTTTGGAGAGTATCACAATTGAAGGATTTGCAAGTGGCCCTGTGCATTTTCCCTGCAATTCTTGGGTTCAGCCCAGGAAAGATCATACTACAAAAAGAATTTTCTTCACTAATAAGGTATACATTAGTTTATGCTTTTAATTAGTTGTTTTTGAATTTTCTGTTAGATTCTGGTGATATGTTGTTAGATGAGTTAAAGTTGGTTATAAAACTGTTGATTTTGATGATTATTGGCATTGTTATGATTATTTGGTGTTTGATGTCTTGTATTTTAAGCCTTTTTTTTTTCAAATTGTGAATGAAATGTGATGTTTTGCTTTCAACAGCCATATTTGCCACATGAAACACCTGAGGGACTAAAGGCTCTTAGAGAGAAGGAGCTGAGAGAATTGAGGGGTGATGGACAAGGTGAAAGAAAACTGTGTGATAGAGTGTATGACTTTGATGTGTACAATGATCTCGGCAATCCAGACAAGGGGATCGACTTTGCTCGACCGCTTCTTGGTGGCGACAAGATTCCTTATCCTAGGCGCTGTCGAACAGGGCGTGCTCCCATGGATACTGGTCAGTGATCAATCTCAGCGATATGTTTCCATTATATGCTCGTCTTCTAATTCGTGTTCCTGAAAATCAGATATGAAGTCTGAGAGCCGAGTAGAGAAGCCGCTGCCTACGTATGTGCCTAGAGACGAGCAATTTGAGGAGTCGAAGATGAATGCCTTTTCAACCGGGAGGCTGAAGGCGGTCCTTCATAACCTCATACCGTCTTTGATGGCTAGCATCTCCGCGAATAACCAAGATTTCAAGGGATTCTCGGACATTGACAGCCTGTACAGCGAAGGCCTTCTCCTCAAACTTGGCCTCCACGACGAGATCATGAACAAGATCCAATTGCCTAAAGCTGTCACCACAATTCAAGAAGGTGGTCTGCTCAAATATGACCTTCCAAAGATTGTATCAAGTAAGTAGCTCTGTTCTCCTTTCTCGATTCAGAGATAGCAATAGTCTATGTTTGGTGGAAAACATGAGACTAGAAATACGGATTTCGGGTATAGAAATGAAGAAACTTGTGTTGGCTATCGCTTTTGACTAGTGGGAGTCCCTTCCCTTAGTCAATATTTAGGTTATTATCGACTGTCGTTTGGTTTAATTCGAACCTAATTTGTAGCTCTTAAAGATGTCAAAGTGCTAATGTGAACTGTGCCTGTGGCTTGCAGAGGACAAATATGCATGGTTGAGGGATGACGAGTTTGCACGTCAAGCCATAGCCGGGGTGAACCCTGTCTCCATCGAGAGGCTTCAGTCGTTTCCCCCAGTGAGTAAGCTTGACCCCGAAGTATATGGACCTCAGGAATCAGCTCTCAAGGAAGAAAACATTGCTGGACAACTCAATGGCATGACAATACAAGAGGTAGTTATTTGGGCCTTTTGGAAAGTATGAAAAATCAATGGATGGTCGTAGTAGCATATGATATCTACCGTTCATCTAATGTAACTTTTTTCACAGGCTTTGGATGCGAACAAGCTCTTTATCATTGATTACCATGATATTTACTTGCCATTCATCGACAAAATCAATGCCCTAGATGGCCGGAAATCATACGCAACACGAACTCTTTATTTCTTGACCGATGCTGGAACCCTCAAGCCCATAGCTATAGAGCTCAGTCTTGCGCCAAGCTCTACGAAGCCAAACCGTGTAGTCACACCGCCAGTGGATGCCACCACCTATTGGATGTGGCAGCTGGCTAAAGCCCATGTTTGCTCTAATGATGCCGGAGTTCATCAGCTTGTCCACCATTGGTACGTATTCCTCTGTTTCGTGAGCACGATGAATGTAACTCGATCTTGAAGTGTCGATTCTGATGGTTTAATGTTGTTGGTTGCATAGGCTACGAACGCATGCAACACTGGAGCCATTCATCTTGGCAGCACATAGGCAGATGAGCGCGATGCACCCGATTTTTAAGCTCTTGGATCCTCACATGAGGTACACGCTGGAGATCAACGGGCTAGCACGTCAAAGCTTGCTCAGCGTGGACGGTGTGATTGAGTCTTGCTTCACCCCCGGCCGTTACTGTATGGAGATTAGTGCGGCCGCCTATTCGAGCTTCTGGCGCTTTGATCAAGAAAGCCTCCCTGCCGATCTCATCAGAAGGTATATATCTGTTGCCAAATATCAGTTTGAATTTTCAAAACAAACAAATGTTGTATGAAATCCGAAGTCTAATGTTTTGGTTTTGTTTCTTTCAATCAAATTTCAGAGGAATGGCCGTGCCGGACCCCACACAGCCGCACGGGGTGAAATTGGTCGTTGAAGACTATCCGTACGCGTCGGACGGGCTAATGATATGGGGCGCTATCGAGAATTGGGTCCGACATTATGTGAACCACTACTACTCGGACTCGTCCCGAGTCTGCAATGACAAGGAGTTGCAGGCTTGGTACGCCGAGTCCATCAATGTGGGCCACGCAGATCTGCGTCACGCAGAGTGGTGGCCCACATTGGCAACTCCCGAGGACTTGAGTTCGATCCTCACCACCTTAATATGGCTAGCGTCGGCCCAACACGCGGCCCTAAACTTTGGCCAGTACCCCTACGGAGGGTACGTCCCGAACCGGCCGCCGCTCATGCGGCGGCTCATCCCCGATGAGAACGACCCGGAGTACGCCATTTTCCTCTCCGACCCGCAAAAGTACTTCTTTTGCGCGCTCCCGAGCTTGCTACAAGCTACGAAGTTCATGGCGGTGGTCGACACGTTGTCGACTCACTCGCCTGACGAGGAGTACCTCGGCGAGAGGCATCACCAGTCCATATGGTCCGGTGATGCCGAGGTCATCGAGGCGTTCTACGAGTTCTCGGCCGAGATAAGGCAGATCGAGAAGGAAATCGAGAAGAGAAACTCAGACTCAAGTCTTCGGAACCGGTGCGGCGCCGGAGTCTTGCCGTATGAGCTTCTCGTGCCGAGTTCGGAACCAGGAGTGACATGTAGAGGTGTACCTAATAGTGTGTCCATATAAGTTGACAATAATGCTAGAAAAGAGAGTTTGTAATTAGGTTTGTATGTATGTATATAGTATATTTGTATCTAAGATTAATGTTGTAATGCTCATTAGTTCAACCTAGGTTTAAATATGTAATTTATAGTAGAAATTAGCCTTTGTAATTGCTGTTTAAAGTGCATAGATGAGTCAATTATATGTAAGATTAGGCTTGTAATCATTTTTCAATTATTGGGTCTCATTAAATACCTTTCTTTACTTTTTGTTTATATTTTTGCATTGAAATCAAAATTAGCCCATTTAACAAAAAGATACTCCCTCATTCCCTGAAAATTCGTCCCAGTTTACCATTTTGGTCCGTCCCTGAAAATTTATCCCACTTCAAACTTACTAAAAATGGACATATCTTTATACTCTTCCATATTCACGATATTTACACTCTGACCCCCCTCTCTCTCCTCTCAAACCCACTACCAGCAGAAGACCTCTTACCCGCCGCCCAATTATCAGTCTCATCTGCCCTAGACGGTGCCAATTCGCGATTCGACTCCCGATTGAAACTCCCCTGGCGCAGCGGCTGCTCATCCCTCATCCCGCCGCCATAGGATCTGAATCCCCCTCCTAGCTTGTTCCGATCGAGCTCTTCCGTCGTCCGCTCTCGCAGACCCATCGGGAGAGCCATCAGTTCGTCCGTCGTCAACCCCTTCGCCTGGAAGGCCGCCGGCTTCGCAGCGCTGTAGATCGAGAATTCCTGGAGCGTGAGGACCTGGTTCTTTTTCTTCTTAGTCTTCGCCAGAGCAAGGGACGGGAAATCCGCCGTCTCGGAGTGGCCGTTTGGCGCCGCCACCGTTTCCTCCTGCTGCTGGAGGAGCTCCGACTCGTTCTCCTCCGCGTCCAGAGCCCACGCGCCTGGCTTCGCCCACGCTGTCTTCACCGTAGCCGCCATGATTTTTTTTTACACACACACACCCACACCCACACACACATCGGAGTTCGTGATACATTCGGCAAGCGAGCTAACCCTGACACACAACCCCTCATGGCTCGAAAACTAGCCCTGACACACGCAGCCGCGCACCAGCCTGTGAGCAAGCCCCTGCTCAGGCTCGTTCTCTAGCCCCCCATTCGACGGGTCCGGGGCAGCCGGGGTCGGGACCGTAAATTCTCGCCATCAAGCGGGTCGGGGTCTGCAAGCTTGCCAAGCCCAAAGGCCCACAGGGGAAATTAATCCCAAGTTGCGCCATCCAGGATTCGAACTCATAACCTCCTGGATGGGCGGTATCCTTGCCTCCCTTCTCAACCAGTTGAGCTAGGAGGCTTGGATGCCGCTATGATTGCTGCTTCTCGATTTCTCTCTCTCCGATTTATTTTCTCTCTCTCCCATTAATTAGTTAATCACATTAATTATGTAATCACATTAATTCCGCATTACTTTTTTAATCACAGATTTTTGTAATCACATTAATTTTTTAATCACACCTCATTTAAACAACAATAAAAGAATAGCATCATGTGAGACCCAAACTCCACTACACTCCTTCATTTAATACAAAGTCAAACTACTCCTTAAAACCCGTGCCCGGTCAAACCGGGACGAATTTTGGGGGACGGAGGGAGTACAACTTTATGAAATAGAAAATCACTAGATGAAAAATCTGCCTAACATAATGAGTTTGATTCAAATTAAGTGTGCCTGCACTTTGCACATTTATATCTCTAAATCTAAAAAATATCACCTTATATTTTTGAAGATATATTAATCGCATTTCAGACCCTTTTTACGAGTCTTAGGCCTTATTTTTCTTCCATTTATGCTCCTAAGGGGTTAAGGAGCAAATTGAAAGAAAAATAAGTCATGTAGTGAAAAATGACCTAAAAATGATCAATGCTTTTTCGAGAGATGTGATGATATTCCCTCCACAGTAATAGAGTTATTTCATTTTCTGCGTTCGTATTGGAAAAATTATAACAAATAGTTAAAGTAGATAATGATTAAAGTAAGAGAAAGAATAATGTAGAATATATTTTTATCTGTATTATATTTTTTTACTTTATTCTTTTTCTATGTTAACTATTTATTATCATTTTTCCAAAACAAATGCAGAAAATGAAATGACTCTACTAATGTGGAACGAATGTAGTATTTTTTTTAACTATAGAGACCTCAAATATATAAAATCATAGATTAAATTTGAAGCTAAATCACGAAAAAATAATTGCAATAAGTAGTAATGGGGCAAAAATGAATTTGTCTAGTTGGTGACGAGACATATCATTCATATTTTCATGGAAATATCAATATCCATCATATATTCAATTAATCAAGAGAACGAGACACGTATGGCCCTCTGCCTTTGCTGTTCAGTTACTACTACTATAGAAGAATTTAGTTTTTTATTTCAATTATTAGTATTCAATTATTATGAAGATTTTTTATTTTTTCATTTTGAGTTATATAAGCTGGAGTTTTACATTTCATAACACCAGCATATGATATCAAATTATCATGATCAATAAAATCCCAATTTATTCACACACCCTTATCTATATACTATCATTACTCCTCATACTCACTGTAGTAACATTACACATCCGAAACCATGGCCCGTGATAGGATATCTCAACTTAATCGGGCCGCTCCCTCCACAACCTCTCCCAAAAGTTCGGCCCGGTAATGCTCCTCAAATTCGGCTCGTTTCCCATCGTCGTTGGCTCCTTCCTCGATGCAGCCAAGATCTTCCTCAAAAAAATGGACCTCACCTTCGCCTTGCGGCCCAAAACCTTTTCTAGCTCGCGAGGATTCGACGTTGGAGGTCAAGCTCGAGAGACACGGGGTCAAAGCGTTTACTCAGATATGTATGGTGATAGAAATTTATGGAGTTTCATCTCAAAAAATATTATAGTAATAAGTAGAGTGTAATAGTTTAAGTTCTCTTTTTACACTATCATTTGATGTTTGTTTGTTCTATTTACTGATGTGGTGTTTTTATTTATTTATTTAGGATTTGTTAGCAGGTGGAACTGAGAGTTCGGCCGTGACAGTGGAATGGGCGATGTCGGAACTGTTGAAAATACCTGAGATTTTTTAGAATGCGGCGGAGAAGCTCGATAAGGTTATTGGGCAACATAGGTGGGTGACGGAGAAAGATACACCTAGCCTCCCTTATGTGCTCAGCGAACCTATTGCCAAGGTTCAAATGGAGTTTGCAAGATGAAGAGTTGCATAAATATATCCTTTTTACTGTATTTCTTAAACTCGTGTCAAATTAAATGGTGCCAATTAATGGGGGACAGAAGTTGTATGCTAAATTAAGGTTACATTATCATTATTATGTGAAATAGTTAAAATCTCATGTTATAAACAAGTCTATCTCAAAGAAAGTCTAGTTCACAGCTATAAATAATGAATAGTACAGCCCTATTTGAATGTTTTTTATTTGGATTTTGATGTTGAAATCCCAAGAAAGTGCCAAGAAAAGCCTGGGTTATTTTTTTTAAGGCCAGTCAGCAGACAATAAAAAGTATACTCCTATTTTTCTAATCTTCTTGTCATAACATAACCCATCAAATTCGACATAACCAATCTGTAAAATTAACAAATACTGTAAATACAGGCGACTCATCGAAATTAGACTATTCAAATCAAAATAAATAAAAGAATTAAAATGCCACGAATTGCAAATCGTCATAGGCGTGCTACTCTCGACTTTGCAGCTTCGTAAGCATCACATTGTAAATGTGCAAAATGAATAATCCCAATTTATTCCAACCCTCCTATCTATATAAGTATATATAATACACCTAATCAACATTCTCTTTCATAAAAATATTCCCAATGGAAAACCAAATCATAGCAATATCATTACTCCTCACACTCACCTTACTAACATTACACATCCTAAAAAAAATATTCCCACAAAAAAAACTAAACCTACCTCCCGGCCCGAAACCATGGCCTGTGATAGGCAATCTCAACCTAATCGGGCCGCTCCCACACCGCTCCATCCACCAACTCTCCCAAAAATACGGCCCGGTAATGCTCCTCAAATTCGGCTCCTTTCCCGTCGTCGTCGGCTCCTCTGCCGCTGCAGCCAAGATCTTCCTCAAAACAATGGACCTCACCTTCGCCTCGCGCCCCAAAACCTCCGCCGGAAAATACCTCACCTACAACTACTCCGACGTCGTGTGGTCCGACTACGGCCCGTACTGGCGCCAGGCCCGAAAAATCTTCTTGATGGAGCTCTTCAGCGCAAGGCGGCTCGAGTCGTACGAGTACATTCGGGCCGAGGAAATGGGCTCGCTTGTGAAGGAGATTTTTGGGTTTTCGGGCCGGGCCTTTTCGGTTAAGGACAGTTTGTCGACGTTGAGCTTGAACGTGATATGCAGAATGGTTTTGGGGCGGCGGTATATGGACGGCGGCGGGGTGGCGGTGGAGGAGTTCAAGGAGATGTTGGATGAGCTTTTCCTTCTGACTGGGGTGTTGAATGTTGGGGATATGATTCCGTGTATTAATTTCTTGGATTTGCAAGGGTACGTGAAGAGGATGAAGGTGTTGAGCGAGAAATTCGATAGGTTTTTGGAGAATGTGCTCGATGAGCACGAGGCGAGGAGGCGGGAGACGACGGGTTATGCGAGCCGGGACATGGTGGATGTGCTTCTCGAGCTCGCCGAGGATCCGATGCTAGATGTGAAGCTCGAGAGACACGGGGTCAAAGCGTTCACTCAGGTACATATGATCATTGTCGTAGAAATTCGATATTCCATCTTTAAATTAACTGATGATATTACTTACTCCTTTCGTCTCTAATAAATAATAGTACTCCTTCCTTCCTATAGAAATAGAAAATGACTCAATTATTTTAGAATTTTTCAAAATAGAAAAGTAACTCAATTAACATGGAACGGATGAAGTACCTTTTATGGAGATAATAGTCATTTAAATTTTTGTCTTATAATAACATTTGAAATTTGACTATTAAATTTTAAAGTTTCGATTTTTACAATTGTCTTATCCGTACATAAAACGGTGTATTTTGGTGAAGTTAAAAGTGGCGTTGTTTCATTATTTTATTAAAATAAGCAAAAAGAGAAGAAAAGAACGAAAAAAAAAAAAAAAAGACTTCATGAAACTCGTTGTTTAGAACATGATCAAAATATGTAGTCTAAATCAGAATATTAAATCGCGAAGTTTGTAAATTTTTTTAATTGATATTTACCCCTTTGTACTTGTGAGTGGTGTGACATGGCATTTTGTTGTTAATTTAGGATTTGTTAGCGGGTGGGACCGAGAGTTCATCTGTGGCAGTGGAGTGGGCGATGTCGGAATTATTGAAAAACCCGAGATTTTAAAAAAGGCGACAGATGAGCTTGATCAAGTTATTGGGAAAAATAGGTGGGTGATGGAAAAAGATATACCTAGCCTCCCCTATGTGAAAGCTGTTGTCAAGGAAACCATGAGATTGCACCCAGTGGCGCCTATGTTGTCGCCACGTTTAGCACGAGAAGACTGTAAGGTAGTAGTAGTAGTAGTAAATAAATGCAAAACACAATTGGTATTTAATTAAAATAGTCCTTATATGTGTTCCGTCTCTTATTAATTGACATCGTTTGACTTAACACAACTTTAAAGAAATATAGTGAAAAATGGGTAGAAAAAGTCAGTGGAATGTGAGTTCTACTTTTATATACTTCGTATTAATATTATAATAAAATGTGAGTGTAATGAATTAGTGGAATATATAGTCCCCTATAAAAAGTAAAAAAAAAAGTAATGGTGAGAATTAATTGGGGACGGACAAAAAAAAGTGATGTCAATGAATATAGAAGGGAGGAAGTATATAAAAAGCCAATCAATTTAATATTAAATTGACATATTTGCAGGTAGGTGAGTATGATATCAAGAAAGGGACCCAAGTTCTTATTAATACATGGACAATCCTTACAGATCCATTGTTATGGGAAAATCCCAATGAATTTAATCCAGACAGATTTATTGGAAAGGATATTGATGTCAAGGGACAAGATTTCGAGCTTTTGCCGTTCGGGTCGGGCCGTAGAATGTGCCCGGGCTATCCGTTGGGTTTGAAGGTAATCCAATCAAGCTTAGCGAACCTATTGCACGGGTTCAATTGGAGTTTGCCTGATGAAATGAAGCCCGAAGAGTTGAATATGGATGAGATTTACGGGCTTTCAACGCCAAGAAAGTTCCCACTTGTTACTGTTGCCGAGCCTAGACTTCCACTTGACCTCTATAATTCTATGATTTGAATGCATTATATTTGAATTAGCAATATATTAAATGGGTTTAATCTAATTATGATTTTGTGTGTCAATAGTTTGATCTTCATTATCTGTCGAAAAAGAGATTTTCATTGTTTGTATATATTTATTTTAAGGTGTTTTATTATTGTAGATCGTCTTACTACTATTAAATACTCTATAGTTGAGTTTATACTAGTAGTATTATTTAGGGTTTCCTTTAATGAATTGATTGCAATGTTCCTATTTTTATTGTGGTGAATTGTTAGTGTGTTTATGACTTCTGGATGGTGAATTTTGATTTTTGTTTTGTTTTGGCTGGATGTGAAATTTAGCCACTTTGATTCAATACTACATATATAGATTATTAGATTACCATTAATCAAGGAATCATACAAATTGTCAAGTTGTCTTATACAGTGTCACATACGCATGATTGATTTTAAGAAATAAGTACTATACATTGTTACAAAAGATGGTTGCAAGATCTAATGTAGTTAACAAAAACTACACATTTAAAATTACCATTCTTTGACTCTTAGTTACGCATAGTGTATAAGTAAAAATCATTATCCCAAGATAATAAAATAATTAGCAGTGCAAATTGATATATACTACTTGGCATTAATTTTTTTAATTTAATCCTCTATTTGTATGTATATGTATAGTGGTTCGTAAATGTAATATTTATATAAGTTTATAGTAGTATAAATTAATATTTTTCTAACAACTTCTCCCAGTAAGTGGAAACTTACATTTTTATCAAGAGAAGTAACAACAGTAGTCCCAATCTTTAAAAGGATCTAAAGAATGTGGTTAGGTGTTGGATTCAATTTCTTTAAATTATAAAAAATATATGAGTCTATTTTTAGCAATAATTTAGAGTTGAATTATTTTATTATTATATGGAGGGAGTATTTGTTTTGAATTAGTAATAGGTTATACGAACCACCAATAATTCAGTCAAAGTTTTTCTTCTCCATTTAATTTATTAATAAATATTTAAATGATATGCAGAGACAGCCGTTGGCATTATCAGCGTGTTATGCAGTAGGAGTATTACTTGATTCTTATAGACTAAGACAAAAATTATTTATCTCATCATTAAAATATTGAACTACTCCCTCTGTCCACGAATAGGAGTCTCGTTTTTCCATTTTAGTCCGTCCGCGAATAAGAGTCCCGATTCACTTTTACCATAAATGGTAATAGGGTCTCACCTTCTACTAACTTATTCTACTCACATTTCATTTAAAACTAATACTATATACAATGAGACCACTATTCACTAATTTTTTTCCACCCACTTTTCTTAACATTTCTTAAAATCCGTGCCGGCATAAATAAGACTCCTAATGGGGACGGAGGGAGTATCTTTTTTTAAAAATATTTTAATAGCATGAAAGGGACATAGTAAAATACAAAGCCCTAAAGAATCAACTAGTATTAATCTAAACGTTACCTTTGATCAATAATCTTAATTTGTTCACATACCAAAATGAAAAATTGGGACAAATAATTGGGGACACCGAGAGTAATTACTAAAACTCATTCACATTTCATACTCTAAAGTCTAAAACTTCCCTCCCACCTATATAAATACAACTAAATAATCATCTCCCACACCCTCTCATCAAAAGTTTTCCAATGGAAAACCAAATCATAGCAATATCATTACTCCTCATACTCACCTTACTAACATTACACATCCTAAAAAAATTATTCCCACAAAAAACACTAAACCCACCACCCGGCCCGAAACCATGGCCCGTGATAGGCAATCTCAACCTAATCGGGCCGCTCCCACACCGCTCCATCCACCAACTCTCCCTAAAATACGGCCCGGTAATGCTCCTCAAATTCGGCTCCTTTCCCGTCGTCGTCGGCTCCTCCGTCGATGCAGCCAAGATCTTCCTCAAAACAATGGACCTCACCTTCGCCTCGCGCCCCAAAACCTCCGCCGGAAAGTACCTCACCTACAACTATTCCGACATCACGTGGTCCGAATACGGCCCGCACTGGCGGCAGGCCCGAAAAATGTGCTTGATGGAGCTCTTCAGCACGCGGCGGATCGACTCGTACGAGTACATTCGGGCCGAAGAAACGGTCTCTCTCGTGAAGGAGATTTTCGGGCTTTCGGGCAGGGCTTTTTGGGTTAAGGACAGCTTGTCGACGTTGAGCTTGAACGTGATCAGCAGGATGGTTTTGGGGAGGCGGTATATGGACGGCGGCGCCGCCGTCCCGCCGGAGGAGTTCAAGAAGATGTTGGATGAGCTTTTCTTTCTTGGTGGGGTTTTTAATATTGGGGATATGATTCCGTATATCAATTTCTTGGATTTGCAAGGGTATGTGAAGAGGATGAAGGTGTTGAGCGGGAAATTCGACCGGTTTTTGGAGCGCGTGCTCAACGAGCACGAGGCGAGGAGGCGGGACGCGACGGGTCACGCAAGCCAGGACATGGTCGACGTGCTTCTCGAGTTCGCGGAGGATCCGACGTTGGAGGTGAAGCTTGAGAGACACATGGTCAAAGCGTTTACTCAGGTATATATGATCACTGTCGTAGTAATCCATCTTAAAATTAATTGATGATAATTGAAGTAGCTCATGAAATTGTCAATAGGTGTCATTTTTGTTATTGTTATGAGCTGTGTGATGCGACATTTTGTATTTTATTTAGGATATGTTGGCTGGTGGGACCGAGAGTTCGGCTGTGACAGTGGAATGGGCAATGTCGGAATTGCTGAAAAAACGTGAGATTTTCAAGAAGGCGACGGAGGAGCTCGATCGGGTCATCGGGCAAAATAGGTGGGTGACGGAGAACGATATACCTAGCCTCCCTTATGTGGAGGCCATTGTCAAGGAAATCATGAGACTGCACCCGGTGGCGCCAATGTTGGTGCCCCGTCTAGCACGGGAAGACTGTAAGGTATATTATTTATTTATTTATTATTGTATAACCTATAATTGGCATTTAATTACAATGCTAATCATTGGTGTTTGGTTATTAATTATAGAAAATGTTAATGAATTTGTTAGTAAAATAACATGTGTAGGTGGGTGAGTATGACATCAAGAAAGGAACCCAAGTGCTTGTTAATACATGGACAATCCATAGAGATCCATCCATATGGGAAAATCCAAATGAATTTTATCCGGATAGATTTCTTGGAAACAATATAGATGTTAAAGGACAAGATTTCGAGCTCTTGCCATTCGGATCGGGCCGTAGGATGTGCCCGGGCTATGCACTGGGCCTAAAGGTGAATCAATCAAGCTTAGCAAATCTGTTGCATGGGTTCAATTGGAGTTTGCCGGGTGACATGAAGCCCGAAGAGTTGAACATGGAGGAGACTTTCGGGCTTTCAATGCCAAAAAAATTCCCACTTGTTACTATTGCTCAGCCTAGACTTCCACTTCACCTCTATAATTTCATGTGAATTTTTGCTTCTTATTTCAGACTTATTGCAATGCATGGTGCTATCAGTTATGTGCTATAATAAAATGTTGCACTTAATTTTAATGATCCGTTTTCAAAATTTGACAAAAAAAATAGCTTCAGGCAATTTTCAAACAACTTTCGATGACCAAAATTAGACACTATCTGAGGAAGTGTTCGGGTCCCACGGGCGCCCCGAGATGTGTGTTGACATGGTCGGCAGGTAGCTCGAGGCGGGTTTCCATCGAGCCCATCTGGAGCTCGTTGACCATGTCGATCCCTATGAGCTCTTATATTGTGAAAACGGGCTGGGCCCATTATGCCGAAAGGCCCAATTCAGACCCATCATCCAGATCCATTATTGAAATCTTTTTGCTGCTTCATGCCAAAATTGAGAGCATGAAGTGTAGGGTCACCTTATCGATAAATCTTATCTTTGGGGCAATAAAGTGGAAAGGCATAAAAAAAGCATTCACAAATTATTGATCTCAATAATGCTGCACCTATGAAAAGTTGCAATTCTCAATTGTGAAATCAGATTGGTTTATTTCATCTTTGAATATTAATTACACTGTGTAACAGATTGGTTGTATTTCTTTCATTGAAAGAGTTAAACATGGCGGCTTATGGAGCTCTACTTTCTCTTATGCATATCATAGATACCCTCGAGAAACATCCTTCTCCCCCCCCATTTCTATCGACGCGGAACAAGTTGAATCTCTCACTCAAATTGTTACCTTCTTGCTGGAGTTTCTTGATGCTTATATTTCCCCTTTTGTTGTTGATGGCCGCGAAGCTGATCCATTGGAGCGTCGCATTGCGGATGCAGTTTATGCAGCTGAGGATGTTATCGAGTTTCATATTGTGCTTCAAATTCATAGCCATGAAGCTGATCCTTTGGAGAGTCGTATCGAATCTTCAATATGCGGGAAGAGAGTCGGTTTTCTTAACTTGTTTCGAGGTATATGTAGATGCACAAGCGCAACTGCCGAAGAAGACTTGTAACGCAGTATGCAAAAAGTGATAAAGGAAATGAATCTGATGAAGAAAGAAGCCGTTGCTCAGCTGCGCGGAAAGGCCTCTTCGATCCATGTTGGCTCCTTGACGTCTTCTTCCATTGTGAAGGAAAACATGATGGTGGGATTTGATGAAGTGTTTCTCGAGGTCTTGGATAAGCTCACCGGATATCAACTCAGCCGCGAAATCATCCCCATCGTGGGGATGGGCGGTATTGGTAAGACCACTCTTGCCCGAAGTTTATTTGAGAATGAATTAGAAAGTATTGTAAAATGCATGATTTATTGAGAGATTTATGTTTGAAAGAAGTTGAAAAGGAAAGGTTTTATCCATGGATGTAGATAGGAGAGAAAGACAGAGATTCATCGCGTGGTCATGAACTCATCTTGTTTCTGCTTGTAGTTCGATTGTTTGTAATTTGTGAGAGTGAATTAGAAACATATCACCTTTTATCCATGGATGTAGATCTTACATTCGAACCAAGTAACTCTTTCCTGTTCTTGCATTGCTTGTCGCATTCTTTTCAATTTGTTTACGTCTTTTATGGTAGTTTAAAATTTGATACTACTTGGAGAAATATGTGTGTAGTACATGTGCGTATGTGCCGGTGCTTTTATGAGAGTCTCAACGACTCGGATTGGTGGCATGACAAAGGAACCCGTTGTAACTATCATGGCCATGACCAAGTACCAACAAGGACGTTTTTGGTAGGCAACTCGGAGTGATGGTCTGACAATGTAGCCCACCGTGACTGACAAACAACTCGGAGTGGTGGACTGACAAAAGAATCATCAGTGATCAAAAAGGATGATGATCCTGAAAAGGTAATTGGTGTTGCAGTTTTCTAGACAAAATGTGATCTCTTTCCTATCCTGATAGGCTAGTTTTTTGCATGAATTCACAACATTATGCCTTTGGGAATCTTCAACGCGTTGGATTTCACCTCTATAAATTCATGTGAATTTTGCCTCCGATTTTGGACTTATTGCAATGTATGGTGTTATAAGTTTAGTTTTTTTTATATATAAAATGTTGCACTTAATTTCAGTGATCCGTTTAAAAAATATTTTGTGAGATACATTTGTGAGTTTGAGAAAATTTATGTTATTGATTCCTTTCAAGTCTATTTAGTATTTCACGTTTAATAACTTCTGCTGTTATGCATGTAGATATGAATTGAGGGATTCTTGATATTTCACGTGGTAATTAATTTTAAACTAATTGTGTCTATAAATACATAGATTAGGACTGATATTTTATCTTTAACTAACTCAAAATTTTGGATAAAACCATACAAAGTATTGAAATTTGACGTGAGCAAGGATTCAAATTTTCATAAAGAAATAGATAGAGTTTCGCGATAGTAATTCACCGACAATTTTTCAACAACTTTCGATGACTAAAATCAAACACTATATAATGGCGGGAGTGATTAATTGCTAACTACAACTAATTTAAGATCATAGGATTTTAGAAATCTTGTGGTCTACAATTTGCCACGTGTAATTTCGTTTTTTTTTTTAATATTAAAAAGATAACAACCATGGGCGAGAATCTAGCCTATTAGGTGGTGGGGCAAATGCCCCTCCTCAATTCTTGTTTGCCTTTATAAATTTGTTATAAAATTTTAAATATAGGTTAAAAAGTGTACTTATTGCCCCTGCTCAAATATAATTTTTTTTCCTATATATCATTTTGCCCCTCTTACGATAAAATCCTGGATACGCCCCTGATAACAACAACTATTAAATTTAGGGTTTAGAAACACAATGTCAATTCATTGTATGAAATACATCAACACAAAGGCATGACAATGTGAATACAATTTCATATTGACATTGTACAAGCATTGTATTGACATATTATGCGTGATGTATTGATATAAAGTTGTTATGAATATTTACAAAAAATTTATCAAATTTTGAGAAATTTCGTTATAATTCTTATAAAATTATCTTTAATTTGATATATGTTATGCGAAAAAATAATTTAAATCGAGATAGTTATATGCATTTAAAGTTTTGGGATATTTTTCAAAATTTAGTTATAACTAATTTGTTGTTAATTGACATTAATACCCTAATTGATATTTTTTGTGCATGATATTGATACTAAGGGCAGAATGATATTGACCTTTAATTTGAAAATCTAATGCTTACCATTTAGTTGTAGTTAGAAATTTAAAGGTGAATAGCAATATAACAAACTCCATAAGTTTGAATATATATAATAAAGCAAGTGATTTAGTAACCTTAATTTGCATAGCAAATTAGAAATTTAAAGGTGAATAGCAATATAACAAACTCCATAAGTTTGAATATATATAATAAAGCAAGTGATTTAGTAACCTTAATTTGCATAGCAAATAGAATTAAATTTATACTCCATTCATTTAACGCCAATACAGCTTATAACCTATTGATGTAGAAAATTATAATTGGCCAACGAGAGGCCCAAATACCCCTCAACAAAACAAGAGTGGGTTGAGTTGCTGAAAAACAGGCCCATTATTCAAAACGAGTAGAAATATTATTGTAAATATGCCCAAGTTTCTAATATAGTAGTATGCACTAATAAAATTAACACCTTATAATATGGTTTCCTACTCAAATCTATGGCTGCCTTAGATGACATGAGCTTCATCACCATGAGTCTAAGAGTCGGTGCTCGTTGCCACGAGCAGGCACCGTGCCGACGGCGCGGCGAGCACCCTGCTCGCCGCTGTGCTCTTGCCGACGACACGGCCCTACTTGATGCATCGAGCACCGCCGTGCCGAAGAGGAGGGCGACGTGGCGTTGCGTGATTGGCTCGTTTTTATTCGGTTAAAAAAAATCATAAAAATCGAAAATAATCTGGAAAAAAGAAAAGAAAAATCGGATTCCAAAAAATATAGCCGTTTTTTTATCATTTTTCAAATTTTTTTTATATTTTAAAAAAATATTTTATCCCAAAATCATCTATAAATATCCACATTCATCATCCATTCCTTACATCAAATTATCTCTCATTCATACTTCATTTTTTTATTATGAATTTAATTATATAATTTTTAATTTTTAGGATTTTAATTATGTAATTTTAAATTTTTTAGTAATTTGTAATAATATTTCGAGTATTTTTAATGCATTTTAATGTTGTGGAAATGTTTTTAGTAATTGAAGTATTTAAATTGAATAATAAAATGGTGGGACACTTGAGCATGCTCTTGCGGAAGAGCATGAATGTAGGTGTTGTGCTCTTGCGGAAGAGCATCGAGTAAAAAATGAATAAAAGTGGGTCCGAGCCCACATCCATGCTCTTTGGCAAGCAAGAGCATGGATGTGGATGCTCTAACGGGTGATGTCAAACCAAAGGATTTTCACTATAATTTTCGGATATATTGTATAATGAGAGAGCAAAAATAATGAAATCTAACCCTAATCGAGATAGAATTCAAATGGGTCTAAAATGTAATTGTAAGGCAACCCAAACCTTTGCATCGGGAGTGAGTTTGATACGAGAATATCTATGGACAGGCCCGGCCCTGGGGGGGGGGGTCGAGCAGTGCCCCCGCCCCGGGCCCCCAAAACGTTGGGGCCTCCAAAATCCAAATACATACATGAGTATATACATGCTACTGGGCCAGGTCCAAGCAAGAAACAAGAGCCCACAGCAGAGAGCCGCAAAGGCAGGCAGCGCTAAAGTATTATTATGGGGCCCCTCTTTTAGTTCCGCCCCGGGCCAATAAAAACTCAGGACCGGGCCTGTCTATGGAATACCACCATATCTCTATTATTTAGTTAATTAGTGATTTTCTATATCTTTTCTATATAATTAGGATATTTATTTCTTGATCATTAAGTAGGTTACTCCTATTATAAATATGGACATTTGTTATCTTTTGAATCATCCATTTGAAGAAATATTTATCTTTATCTTTTTATTGTCTTTTACTTTTCTCTGCAAATTACTTTATCAAAAACCCTAGTTGAACGATAGTTGGTTGCTCGACGGGAGGATCCCGCGAACGAACCAACATCTTCTCCGCGATCTCTCGCAGTTATCTCTCGATACGAGTTTACTTATATCATCTGGTGCTTTCATCGATTCTCATCCTCCGCATTACTACCGTCTCTACCACTGCCACGCCTCTATCCGTCAACATGTACCAGCAACGACAATTCTGGGAGTTGCAATCGCTCTACCAAGGATTGCAATACGATGTGTCGTTGTTTAGCGCGGCGGATCAGTTACAACCCGATCCCTACCACCAGGGTCATCAATTCGACCACCACACACAACCGCCGCAGCCATGACCCTCTTCCTGTTGGGACTCGCCTTGGTATCACTTGCAGGAAGAGTACAGATCATATGTTCAAGAATCCCCAACCGGCTGGCCATCTACCTGCTGGGACTTACCGACGCCCTATTTTACCAGCCCCCACTAGTCCGGAATCAGTTTGCTCACGACGCCCTCATCGCCGGTCATTCCGGATGGTATCAACAACCTCAGCATTTGAATCCTAATATTGACGAGCAGACCGTGAATCCTTACTGCCAACTAGAAGCATACCAGCAATGGGCTGTTGACCAGCTGCCTGCGCAACCATCCTATACGGGGTTCGATTTGCCGGAACCACCGTTATATCCAGGTTCAGAGCCTCTCGGCATGCCACAAGTTCCGGTGATGCCGGATTTGGAACCGGACCTACCGTTGACATTCTTGGTTTCACGGCTTGAGCGCCTAACTGCAATTGTCAGAAAATTGGAGTCTCGGATGGATGACAACAAACGTTGCCTGGGGGATCCACCTACTGCCACAAAACCTCCTCCAATCCCTACGTTCAGCGTCCCGTACACGGCGCCAATATCATGTCCCCTGCAGCAGCCACCAACGCAGTGCTCCCCACCGTACAGCCATGATATCAGGTATGGCTCAATAGAGTCCCTTGCCAATGATATAGATGAACATAAATCAGTGCAATCTCAGCAAATTCATTATGATGATATCGTAAGTGGTCGTTTACTTAATCGAGATAATATTGGAGAGGAAGAGGACAAAATTGGAGAGGAAGGGGTATCGTTAGACATTAAAGAGGAAAACGGGATTCTAAAAACTTCTATTCCAACCAACTTCGAGTATGTCAAGGAAGCAGAGTTGGTCGACGACATGTTTGTAATTCATTATTTTCTGGAATACTTGAAAGAAGATGTTACAATAGTAAACATTCCTACGTATGCCCCTGTTCGGTTCTACAGTGACAATATTTTTCCTCGGTTCAAAGAAAAACAGATAATGGCCTGGATTACTTTTGTTGATCGACTTGGGAACCGGGAAGGAGAGAAGTATTTTGTTGATGCTTTGCTTGATGTGATGAGGAATGAGAGATTTCGTGGGCATATGCATACATTTGACCCAGGTGGGGATACCTCGCCAAAGCTTTTGTTCGCCACACTCTTCGTTTTGTTGTGGTTTCCACCTTGAGGACAAGATGCATTTTAACCGTGGGGGAGTTGATACAAGAATATCTATGGAATACCACCATATCTCTATTATTTAGTTAATTAGTGATTTTCTATATCTTTTCTATATAATTAGGCTTTTTATTTCTTGATCATTAAGTTAGGTTACTCCTATTATAAATAGGAGCCTTTGTTATCTTTTGAATCATCCATTTGAAGAAATACATTTATCTTTATCTTTTTATCGTCTTTTACTTTTCTCTGCAATTTACTTTATCAAAAACTCTAGTTGAACGATAGTTGGCTGCTCGACGGGAGGATCCCGTGAACGAACCAACATCTTCTCCACGATCTCTCGCAGTTATCTCTCGATACGAGTTTCCTCGTATCAGAGTTGGATCACGGGATTAATTAACTTCCTTTCATGCTCCATACTCAACCTAAGTTGCAAAAGTGATTAGACATTTAAAAACTACGCCGAGTGAAGGTCTTCAAAGTTTAGGTTTGTTCTATACATACAACTTTTTCAAAAGATGAGACAAAAGTGTAGGGTCATTATGAAATATCTTAGCTGTCTGGTAATAATGTGGAAAGGGACATAAATGCATTTCACATCTTTGAAGTTTGAATGAATTATTGGTTGTCTTTTTTCATTGAAAGAGTTAATCATGGCAGCTTATGGAGCTCTGGTTTCTCTAATGCATATCATAGATACCCTCCAAAAACATCCTTCCCCTCCCATCTCTATCCACAAAAATCAAGTTAAATCTCTCACTCAAATTGTTACCTTCTTGCAAGAATTTCTTGATACTTATAATTCCCCTTTTTCCTATAGCCATGAAGTTGATCCATTGGAGCATCGCATTGCTGATGCAGTTTATGCAGCCGAGGATGTTATCGAATCCCATATTGTGGATCAAATTGACAGACGGTCCACAATCGTCAAAGATCAGTACTTCTACCAAAATCTTCAAAAAGTGATAGAAGAAATGAATCTGATCACGAAAGAGGTGAAGGAGATTATAGTCGAAGCTCGGTTGCAGCAAAGGCATATTGTTACCATGACGTCCTCTTCCACTGTGAAGGACGACGTGATGGTCGGCTTTGAAGAAGTATTTCTTGAAGTCTTGGATAAGCTGACCGGAGACCAACTCAGCCGCCAAATAATCCCAATTATGGGGATGGGCGGAATTGGTAAGACCACTCTTGCCAGAAATCTATTTAACAATGCAGCTGTTAAGGAGCATTTTGATATTCGTGCTTGGACTACAATTTCTCAAACTTATAATGTTAGAGAAACACTTAGAGAAGTTTATATTCAAGCAATTGGGCACTCATGTGATAGGAATGAGAATGAAAAACTCAGTGATCTAAGTGAAAATCAATTGAGAGAAAAGTTGTACAAGTTTTTATGTGGTAAGAGGTATCTTGTAATAATGGATGATATGTGGAGTGTAGAGGTGTGGGAGAAGATAAGATTTTTCTTTCCCAGTCAAAAATGTGGGAGTCGAATAATCATAACAACTAGGCTATCAAACTTGAGCTCTCAGTTGAATGAATCTTATAGAGTTGATATCGAATTTCTAGATGAAGCTAGCAGTTGGGATTTGTTTTGTAAGACCGTGTTTGAAAAAGAAAGTTGTCCTTTTGAGTTAGAGAATATTGGAAAGGCTATTGTAGTAAAGTGCAAAGGACTTCCTTTATCAATTATTACGATAGGAGGACTTTTGGCAAAGTCTGACCGCACAAGAGAATATTGGGAGTTTATAGAGCAAGATTTAAGTTCTGTTATTAAAAGTAATGATGAATCTTGCATGAAAATATTGTGGATGAGCTATATCTATCTTCCAAATTATTTGAAGCCGTGCTTTTTATATATGGCTAATTTTGAGGAAGATCGTAGTATTCGTGTGTCAATGCTCAAAAAGCTATGGATTTCTGAAGGATTTTTAAAACCAAGGAGTGGGAAAAGTTTGGAAATAATTGCGCAAGAATACTTTAAGGAGTTGGTTGATAGGAATCTCATTTTAGTTGATAGGTTAGGGTCTACAGGAAATGTTAAGTACTGTAAAATTCATGATTTGTACCGAAATTTGTGCTTGGAAGAAGTCGAAAAGGAAAGGTTTTATCATGTCATAAGAAACGATCCTCCACGCTTAAATAGCAGACGTCGGGTTGCTCTAAAAAGTGAACTCTTAGAATCCTTGTCGCATGCTCGTTCCTTATTACGCGATGAACCTCAAATCCCACACCATCTTAGATTGTTGAGGACATTCAAAGCATATGATGAAGATACTACGAGTGGTTCTTATTTCCTCGACAACGTGTTTGAATTGGTGAACTCGCGATACCTTGCTGTTAGAGTTCATAAAGAGTCTAAATTCCCTACTTCGATTGATCTACTATGGAATCTTCACACGTTGACTATTCATTGTTGGCGTTACCTTATTGCACCAATCGAGATTTGGAAATTGCATCAACTTCGACATCTCGAGTTTCATGAGAAAGGATTGATTCTCCCTGATCATCCTAGTGGTGGCGTTGTCATGGAGAATTTGCAGACACTCAAAGGAGTTTTGAATTTGTTTTTAAATGAGGAGGTGGTTAAGAGAATTCCCAACGTGAAGAAATTGCATCTAATCTACAATGTGCAACAAATGGAGGAAGAAAATTGTCTTAGTTATCTTCAGTGTTTAAGTAAATTGGAAAACTTCCACTGCACCACTAGAAATGGATGTGATGACTATTTGCAGAGGATTAGGTTCCCATTCTCCCTCAAGAAGTTGTTCATCGATGCCTCTCCCGATCCTGAATTGGAAGACATGTTGCGAAAAATCGGTTCATTGCCCCTTCTCGAGAAGTTTGTACTACAAAATGGCTTCTTTAAAACAGGCAAGTGGGAGACAGTTGAAGGTCAGTTCGCAAGCCTCAAGTTTCTACGATTGGAGGATTGTGGTGGTCTAGACGATTGGATTGTGTCGGATAAGTCTCACTTTCCATTTCTTCAGAAGCTTCATCTTCGTAATTTAGGCCAACTAAAGGAGATTCCATCAGAAGTTGGAGAAATAGCAACATTGAAATCTATTTCATTGGAATATTGCAGTGAATCGGCGGTGGTGTCGGCGAAAAGGATAGTAGATGAGCAAGAGGATTTATATGGAGACGAACTAGACCTTCATGTTCGAGCTCTAGTTCGGAAGAAAGAAAAAGCAGTGAAGAACTTGGCAAACGCCAACTTTGAAGTTAATGTTTGTCTTATACCTTCCAAGGCCTCACTTCCTCTTCCCTTTCCAACTCATGCCCAAACACATCAACACCCAGCTTGCTCATTACAATAATGAACTAAAGTGTTCTTTTAGTAACATGATTTATAAGGACAAGATTTTCCCTTTAATGTCTATCACAACTCACAAGAATGAAGCATGCTGAGCTTCTATTTTTATTATTGTTTTTATAGACTATTTTTTCGATGAAACTTCCACATATGCGTAGTAAACACACTTAATTATATACATAAATCCACCCTCCAACTTCTATCCCAGCAAGATAAAATTTTAGAATTTTCATACTACTATGCTCTTCTAAGTTAAAGATTCTAGAAGCGAGTTTATACTCTCTGGTTCCATGTTAATTGAGTCATTTTCCTATTTTGGGAAGTTCTAAGTCAATAGAGTCATTTCTAGTTTTGGCAAAAAGTAATTTTTTATTTTACTTTATTTTTTATTCACATCTCTTACTTTTTCTCTTACTTCTTTTATCATTCCTTAACACACTATTCTTAAACTTTCGTGCTGAAAAAAAATGCCTAACTTCAAGATGCATTACAAAAAGGAATGGGCTGATTGATGGAATCCAAGCCCATCATTAGGATCAAGTAGACAATTATATCAAACTTTTTATATTATATCCAAAGCTGTCTTGCACTAATGCAGATCTCATTATCTCAATAATGCTGCACCTAAGTTCTTTATATTATTTGCCACTATAAAAAATTGCAATTCTCAATTGTAAAATTAGAGTCATATTGGCAGTCTTCATTCATTCAGAATTCAAAGAACAATTAATCATGGCTGCTTATGGTGCTCTGGTTTCTCTTATGCATATCATAGATGCACTTGAGAAACATCCTTCCCCTCCCATTTCTATCCACAAACAACAAGTTGAATCCCTCACTCAAAATGTTACCTTCTTCCAAGAGTTTCTTGATGCTTATATTTCCCCCGCTGTTGCTGATGGAGATCAACTCAACCGCCAAACCATCCCCATCACGGGGATGGGTGGGATTGGTAAGACAACTCTAGCCAAAAATATATTTGAGAATGCACTTGTGATAAACTCGTATTTTAACTGTTTTATTGGGCATTAAACGTGATGATAATTGGTGTTTAAATGCATATTACTTGAGTTTACGTCCATATTTCACTATAAAGGTGCTTTGATGAGTTTATCCAGTGTTTGAAGTTAAAATAGGTAAAAAGGAGTCAAAATGAGCCAAGCCGTGACTGGGGTCTGCTTCAAAAGTTAATCTGCCTATCAATATGGGGTCCAAATCCTATTTTGAGAGTACCATTGTCTTCATCATCGAAAGAGCTTCGCGTGGGTACCTCACACGCCCCAATCGGAGTTCGGATGAGAGAGATATGACCGATCTACGAAAGCCGCGCGGACTGCCGGGAGCTACCCGGCCGGGTGGATTTTATGTGCAATAATTCCACCCGGCCGGGTGGCCAATTTTTTTCATAAAGAGTCCAGAGACTTCTACCCGACCGGGTGGATTTTATGTGCAATAATTCCACCCGGCCGGGTCCGTCTGACTGACGATTTTTAGCCCAGAATCGATTTTTCTGAGGAAAAATAAAAAGAGAAAGGCTAGGGCAACGAAAATTGATTCTCCCCAAGCCGCAAAAACACACACTCTCTCTCTAGGAAGCACTCTTGGAAGAAGATTGGAGATTCAAGCTTCAATTCCTCCGCCAATTGTAATCCGTATCATGGTTTCCCTTGTTTTTCTTAGTTTCTTTTTGTTATCTACCTTGAACATGAGTAACTAAACCTTTTATGTAGAATTCTTGGTGAAGATGCATTGATTCAGAGTTTTAATCCAATTAATTTCGTTTTTATCTTGCTCTTGTAATTGTTTGAATTATTCTTGTGCTTTTTCCTATCAATTGCTTGATCACCAATTGGGAGTGTTAGGATTTCTTAGAGTAATCGGGAGATGAAATATTTAATCTTGAAAGAAGAATAATTCACACCTTAATTCAATAAAACTCGGGAGAGTTGAGATTATGAGTGGGATCTTTAATCTAATCAAACCTTTGGGAGTTAGGTCTAAGATTTAGAAGGGGACTTCACTTATTACACCTAATCTACAGATTTCTCACCTCGGGAGGGGGTTTAATCTACAATTGTGATTGATTCAACAATTCTAGAGACTTTAAATGGTAAATTGGTTTTAATTGGGTTAAGCTATGAGTTGTGCATCGGATCCTTGAATTCTGCATATTTCTCCATCATCTACACAACTTGCTTTATCACTCTCTTGTTTATTTGTTCTATTTTATTCTCTGAATTTACATGCTTTTAGTAGTTGTTAGTTTCAAAACCAAATTTCCTGATTGTCTGGACAGTAGTTGAAATTTGTTCGTGGTACTTAGGTTTACACTTAATTGTCTCTGTGGGATACGATATACTCTTGCTTGCTAAATGCTACAATAACCCCGTACACTTGCGGGTATTAATTGGGTAAAATAAAGTTGAGTCAAGTTTTTGGCGCCGTTGCCGGGGACAATTTTTGTGTTATATAGCTTGATATCGTGATAATAATCAAGATTACTACTTCAGATTTTACTGCTTTATTTTTCGTTTAATTTTTTTTGAGTTCTCACATTTGTGTTTCTTGTTCAGGTGTATGCACACACGCTCTAAAGGCTTGCCTCTAGAACCTTTCGATCCGGAGATCGAAGCAACAAACCGGAAGAGGAACGCTTATAGGAGGCTCACACAGAAAGTTCAAGCTTCTTCGCCTAACCGCATAGGAGCATCCTCTGTTCAGAGGGACCTTTCACCCATCCGATCACCAGTTCAGGACCATCAACTGTTTGATCCCGTTTCTCCTAGTCTGATGGAGTACGAAGAGGGTAACAACGGTCCACCACCCCCTCCTCCCAATTATGCTGAGCTTCTACGACAGCTGGAGGAGTTGCGTCAACAGGTCAACCGTGGACCACCCGTGCCTGTGCAGAATCAATATGTATACCAAGGCCAGGCAAATTCAACTGTTCATAGCAACATCGCGGCCAATACTTTTGAGTTGAAAAGAGGACTAATCCAGATGGCGGAGAACATTGCTTTTAGGGGAAAATCCACAGATGACCCTAACAAGCATATCACTAAGTTCATTCAGATTTGCAACACAACAAAGATGAATGGAGTGACAGATGAGCAGGTTCGACTAAGGCTGTTTCCTTTCTCTTTAGAGGATTCAGCAAAGGATTGGTTGGAGAGTTTGGAGTCGGGCTCAATCAGAACATGGGATGCTATGGTAGAGAAGTTTTTAGAAAAGTTTTATCCCCCCAGTGAGGCGATTAAGAGGCAACATGAGATCATTGCCTTTCAGATGAACCCTGCGGAGAATATCAGAGAAGCATGGGGGAGGTTCAAAGCTTTGATGAAGTGGTGTCCCAACCATGGGTTAACCCCGACAGTGCAAGTCATTACATTCTTCAAAGGGTGCGTGCCTGAAGCACAACGGGAGTTGAATTTGAGCTCAGGTGGAAATATTCTCAAGAAAGGAGTGAATGAAGCTATGGAAGTGATAGAGGAGCTTGCATCTAATGACGAAGGATGGAGCAACGACAGGAGTAAGGTGCATAGGGTGGCTTCTACTACAGATCATGATCCTATGAGCTCCCTATCCGACAAGTTGGATGCGCTGACCATGAAATTCGACTGCATAACAATGGGGCAACCATCTCAAGAACCCCAAGGAAAAATGGGGGACGTGAACTATGTGAATCAAGGGGACAACAACCGGTACTTCAATAATCACCGCGCCAACTTTCAGGGTGGAGGATATAATCAGTTCGGGAACAAATGGCATCCCAATCTATCTTATGGAAACCCAAATAATGCTCTGCAACCACCCCCGGGGTTCACAGTTACTGATGGAGTGGTTAATGATCCGAAGAAGATGACCACAGAAGACATACTCAAGTCTTTCATGCTACAGTCCAACAAGCTCATGGAGCAGAACAATCAAAGGATGGAGAAGGTTGAGACAGATGTGCAAAGTATGGCCACTCATCTGAAGAACATCGACACACAGATCAGCCAGATTTCCCAGACTGTGAGTACTATTACTCAATCGGGAAAATTCCCTTCGAACACCATCATAAATCCCAAAGAATGCAAAGCTGTGCATCTAAGGAGTGGCACTATTTATGAAGCTCCCTCACTGCCTGCGACCACATCTGATACCGTTCTTGAGCCCAAGGCTGCCGTGGTAGAGCAGGAAAATGAGGCTGAAAAGGAGAATACTGGCACCACTTTTGGAGTAAAGGTGCCATTCCCGCAGGTACTGAATCAGAAGAAGAAGAAAGATGAACAGTTCACTCGATTTCTGGACATCTTCAGAAAGGTGCATGTGAACATCCCTTTGATCGAGGCACTGCAGCAGATGCCTAAGTACGCTAAGTTTCTGAGGGAGGTGATAGCCCAGAAGACCAGTTGGGGGCAGGTTGACACTATTAATCTAACTGAAAATTGCAGTGCTCTGCTGCAAAGGAAACTGCCTGCCAAGCTGAAGGATCCTGGAAGTTTCACTGTCGACTGCCTCATTGGGGGCTATAAGGTGGAGAATGCTCTATGCGATCTAGGCGCGAGCATTAATCTAATGCCACTATCGGTGTTCAAGCAAATGAACATTGGTACTTTGAAGCCCACCTCAGCCACACTACAGATGGCAGACAGATCTGTCGTGTATCCAAAGGGCATCGTGGAAGACCTACTTATTAAGGTTGGGGAATTTATTTTTCCTGTCGACTTTATGGTCTTGGACATGGAAGAAGACAAGGGAGTCCCCCTACTGCTAGGACGTCCCTTTCTTGCCACTGCTGAGGCAAATATAAACGTGAAAATGGGAGAGTTGACAATCTTCATAGGAGAAGAAAGTCAAACGTTTTCCCACAAACCGAGAAGCATGGATGGAAGAACTGAGGTGTGCAAGGTGGTGCGTCTGAAGCACCAAGTGACTACTGAAGAAGGAGGATCGAGTGCAGTCAGAAAAGTGAAGCAGAAGGACTTTTATGAGCCTCACATGGAGATGATGGCTTCCACTGACTCGGAGCCATTAGCATGGATCGATGCAGACCATAGTCGCTCTTCACCGGTGCACGCGGTGATCACTACTGAACCCCCTAGGATGGGGGGTAAAATACCAACTACTGTCAAGGGAAGAAAGATAACTGCTCCAACACTGAAGGAGCCTATCCCGA
This sequence comes from Salvia splendens, assembly GCF_004379255.2. Taxonomy (NCBI): domain Eukaryota; kingdom Viridiplantae; phylum Streptophyta; class Magnoliopsida; order Lamiales; family Lamiaceae; genus Salvia; species Salvia splendens. The sequence goes on from NC_056034.1 coordinate 763,241, forward strand.
GAGAGCCTGAAAAGTGGTGGCTCACCAAGACTTGGAACGATCTATTTCCTCATGGAGGAGGAGCCAAGCGATCACCTGGAGGCAACTCTGGGATGAAAGGGGATCTCGGTTGATATTTGAAGACGTCGGGCACACGACGATAAAAAGGTGCGCTGCATGGGAGGCAACCCATGAAAGGTATCTTTTATTGTTTTATGTATTTCTTTTAGTGTGTTTGCTCAGTAGGCATCACCTCTCCACCAACGTTTCAAACTTATTTCTTTGCGTAGCTTTGAATAAGTTTGGGGGGGTGATATGGTGGATGGTGAACCTATGAGCATGTTTATTGTTTTCATGTTATTTTTGGGTAGTTTTAAAATTTTTGGGTAGTTTTAAAATTTTTGCTTAGGATTTTAATTGACTTGGATGAAACTGAATGGGGTCGGAGCAATTTGAATTGAATTCAAGCATGTTTGTTGGATGAGTTGCTAATGATGCTTTATGTTAAAATATTTGTGAAAACTTGTTGATATGACCAAGCATGCTTGTATGTCCTTATTGTGATTTGCCTAAAGTGAATTGCTCGTTGCATTGTCCTTTGCCATAACCCTGTGAGACTTGAGCCTATATATTTCTAAATGTGTGATTATCGTCATTGTGTTATATGTTTCTAGAACTTGCTCGCGATCTTCCTTGAGTCTACATAGTGAGTATAGATTTAGGAAGTGACGTTAGGCCATCCGTTCTAGCCTTATCTTTACTTTCACCCTAAAATAAAAATCATAATCCTTTGTTAGCCATATTTGAGCCTAATAGACTATTATTTGATAACTTGGGGTTGTATATATGCTTGAAAATAAGTTTGGGAGAAAAGAACACTTTTGGATGATAAGAAGAGTTTAAAGATGAAGTATTGGCTTGAATATCTTTGGAAAAGTGGATGTATGCTTTTAGTTGTGAAAAAAAAGAGTTGTAAAAAAAAGAAGAATAATTTGGTGGTATAAGCTAGGCGAAGCCTAGAGGGGGTATAAGCTAGACGAAGTCTAGAAATGCGTAAGAAACCAAGTTTGGGGGAGAATTGGTAGATGAGAAGAGTCTATAAAGACTACTGAGGAGTTGAGTTGTTTAAAGAACGAAGTTATTATAGTTTCGAAAGGGATTATAAGTCACTTTGGCCAAATTTTCCTCACCTAACCAAAAATCCTACATTACAACCTACAAATAAGACCTGTCAGATCCTTGATTTATAGTCACAAAATAGTAGAGGAGAGGTTAGATTTCGAGCAAGCCTATGGTAAACTATGCATGATTGATTGATTTGAGAGCTTGTATTTTACCTATACACTTTGAGAGTGGGAGAATTACACTACATATCTATCTTGTGAGGGCAAATTGACAAGGTTGCGTACGTGTTAGTAACTTGAAGCAATGATCAGTTGGTTTACATGTGTGTGAAGTTATTGATGCATGCTATTGTTTATTAACTGAGGCAATGATGAGATCCAACTTATGTGTACGAGTTTATATTTGATTGTTGTCTGCTTCTTGTTTGAGGACAAACAAGTGATTAAGTTTGGGGGAGTTGATAAACTCGTATTTTAACTGTTTTATTGGGCATTAAACGTGATGATAATTGGTGTTTAAATGCATATTACTTGAGTTTACGTCCATATTTCACTATAAAGGTGCTTTGATGAGTTTATCCAGTGTTTGAAGTTAAAATAGGTAAAAAGGAGTCAAAATGAGCCAAGCCGTGACTGGGGTCTGCTTCAAAAGTTAATCTGCCTATCAATATGGGGTCCAAATCCTATTTTGAGAGTACCATTGTCTTCATCATCGAAAGAGCTTCGCGTGGGTACCTCACACGCCCCAATCGGAGTTCGGATGAGAGAGATATGACCGATCTACGAAAGCCGCGCGGACTGCCGGGAGCTACCCGGCCGGGTGGATTTTATGTGCAATAATTCCACCCGGCCGGGTGGCCAATTTTGTTCATAAAGAGTCCAGAGACTTCTACCCGACCGGGTGGATTTTATGTGCAATAATTCCACCCGGCCGGGTCCGTCTGACTGACGATTTTTAGCCCAGAATCGATTTTTCTAAGGAAAAATAAAAAGAGAAAGGCTAGGGCAACGAAAATTGATTCTCCCCAAGCCGCAAAAACACACACTCTCTCTCTAGGAAGCACTCTTGGAAGAAGATTGGAGATTCAAGCTTCAATTCCTCCGCCAATTGTAATCCGTATCATGGTTTCCCTTGTTTTTCTTAGTTTCTTTTTGTTATCTACCTTGAACATGAGTAACTAAACCTTTTATGTAGAATTCTTGGTGAAGATGCATTGATTCAGAGTTTTAATCCAATTAATTTCGTTTTTATCTTGCTCTTGTAATTGTTTGAATTATTCTTGTGCTTTTTCCTATCAATTGCTTGATCATCAATTGGGAGTGTTAGGATTTCTTAGAGTAATCGGGAGATGAAATATTTAATCTTGAAAGAAGAATAATTCACACCTTAATTCAATAAAACTCGGGAGAGTTGAGATTATGAGTGGGATCTTTAATCTAATCAAACATTTGGGAGTTAGGTCTAAGATTTAGAAGGGGACTTCACTTATTACACCTAATCTACAGATTTCTCACCTCGGGAGGGGGTTTAATCTACAATTGTGATTGATTCAACAATTCTAGAGACTTTAAATGGTAAATTGGTTTTAATTGGGTTAAGCTATGAGTTGTGCATCGGATCCTTGAATTCTGCATATTTCTCCATCATCTACACAACTTGCTTTATCACTCTCTTGTTTATTTGTTCTATTTTATTCTCTGAATTTACATGCTTTTAGTAGTTGTTAGTTTCAAAACCAAATTTCCTGATTGTCTGGATAGTAGTTGAAATTTGTTCGTGGTACTTAGGTTTACACTTAATTGTCTCTGTGGGATACGATATACTCTTGCTTGCTAAATGCTACAATAACCCCGTACACTTACGGGTATTAATTGGGTAAAATAAAGTTGAGTCAACTTGTTAAGGAGCATTTTGATATTCGTGCTTGGACTACAATTTCTCAAACTTATGATGTTAGAGAAACACTTAGACAAGTTCTTTTTCAAACAAGTGGGGATTCAAGTATTAATTAATGCGAGTGAGAATGAATTAGGTGAAAAGTTATACAAGTTTTTATATGACCGGAGGTATCTTGTTATAATGGATGATATGTGGAGTGTTGATGTGTGGGAGAAGATCAAATTTTTCTTTCCAGATAATGGAAATGGAAGTCGAATAGTTGTAACAACTAGGCTGTCAAAATTGGGTTCTCAGTTGAATGAGTCTTATAGAGTTGGAAAGACTTATTGATAAAGAATTGGTAGTACAATATTACTCCCATATCAACTAGATTTAGGATTATGGTTTAAAATTTCTAAATCAAACATCCAGTCTGACTAGCTCATATCCGATTAAATCACAATTCGAATATGATTGGCCCAAAACTCATTGGTCTGATTGACATCTCTACTTTTTAGCATTAATATTGTATTTTAGACTATGAAGGATAATTTTGCCAATAAATATGCTGGTTGATTTAGTTGGGAAATACACTATTCACATGGCATTAAACTAACCATGTGATCACATGCCTCATGGGATGAATGAGTCTTTCCAGATCAAATTTTTCTTCCACTTGGCCTATATATGATCATTCCAATTTAGGGAAGTGTTCATAGCGCGAGTCAACATCATTAGTTGCTGTTTTTAAAATCAAAGTTCAAAAGAATTCATAGTGCTAATTATCTTCTCACACCAATCTTGACCCATATTACATTAAATTCATAGAGAGTAAAGATGCAACCAGTTCTAAATTACATCTTGATTTTTTCCACAGTCAAAAAGGCCATGAAGAAATGGGAAAGTTTTCTACACAACACAACTAAACAGCCTAAATTTACATCAAGATCAACAAATAAAATTTAGCTCAATTCCCACTTTCATCTCCCTTCAATTCCTACACTAATCATCTCATTCTCGTAAGCTCTATACAAATGAGTATCGGTGTAGACGCCACGAGCCCTCATGGGATGCTTGTGTCTATACCCTTTCCTCCTCGACTTTCGCCCCGTCTCCTTCTCCACCTTCTTGTCATCTTCGTCTCCATCTTCCTTGTGCTCCGCCTTGCCCTCTGCAGGCGCGATGTAGACAAAGGGCATGTCTCTGAGCTGCGTGATGAGCTCCAAAATCTTGACAAGCTGGCTCATGGTTGGCCTAGATTTTGGGGAGTGGTTAAGGCATTGGTGAGCTAATGCAGCTACTCTCCTAGCTCCTTCGCTCGAGTATTGCCCCTCGAGGCGTGGGTCGATTATTGAGTCGAGCTTATGATGATCCTTCAAGTAAGGCTTCGCCCAGTCCACGAGGTTCTGCTCTCTGGGAGGCCGTTTCTTGTCCATGGCACGCTTCCCAGTCAACAACTCGAGCACAACTACTCCAAAGCTGTATACGTCGCTCTTTGTTGTCAAATGCCCTGTAACAAGGCACAAAACATTTTATTTAGTAGAGTATTAGAATTGGGCCAATGCCACCTTAAAAAGTTGGATAAAGAGATAATGGGCCCACCAACGTTATACACTGGAGCAAATCATTCACTAATTTGATGTGAGACTCTTATAAGGTTTTAAAAGGTCCAATAGTTTTATATATTGAAGCAAGATAATTTACTAAGTCGATGTGGTACAAGATTTTACCTGTCATAATGTACTCTGGTGCTGCGTAGCCATGTGTCCCCATTATGCGCGTTGACACATGTGTTTCATCTCCCTCCGGCCCATCCTTGGCCAACCCAAAGTCGGAGAGTCTCGCGTTATAGTCCTAATATTCAAGAAAAAGGTGTACTATGTTAGGACAAGATAAAATGTGATATACACAGTATAGTAGAGGGAAAGAGTAGAATTTACCGAGTCAAGGAGGATGTTAGAAGTCTTGAAATCGCGGTAGATGACCGGTTTCTCTTCACCGTGAAGGAATGCTAGGCCTTTTGCTGCCCCTAGTGCGATCTTCATCCTAGTTTCCCATGCTAGCGAAGCATATCCTGTCAAAAAAATCGAGGAGAAGATGAGTATTTTTGTCATTTTCAATGATAGTGAAACACGAGATGTAATGAAAAAACATTTACTTCGAAATAGATGGTTTTCGAGATTGCCTCTGGCCATGTACTCATAGACAAGAAGCCGGTGGTCGTCTTCGCAGCAATATCCAATCAATTTCACAAGGTGAGGGTGCTTCAGTTGCCCAAGAAGTACTACTTCCGTCTGTTTTAAAAATAAAATTAACATTAGTAAAATAGTTAAAAATAAAAATAGCATTAATAAAATAGTTAATGTCTGAGGTCAAAGGTCTATTTTTTTATTAAAAAGCTGCGTAAAATTTTTATGGGAGTGGAGGTGGGTGAATGCTCACCAGCCATTCCCTGAAGCCCTGATCGCCGTCAGGGTCGAGGACCTTGACGGCGACGGCCTGGGGGCTGAGGCCTGGCCTGCACTTGTCGTCGACGAAGCCCTTGTGCACGGGCCCGAACCCGCCCTCGCCAAGGAAGTTGACGGACGAGAAGTCGCTGGTCATGAGCCGGAGCTCGGAGAATGTGAAGATGTGAAGATTTGGCGCGAATTTGGAGCTCGAGAGGTCGCTTAGGCAGAGAGGCGAGCCGGGATCGCTTATGTCCGAGAGGGAGATTCTTGAATTCGAGCTGTGGATTGCGACATGGATTCTTGAATCCATTTTTTGGGTGATTGTGGATTTCAGACAAGATGGGAGAATCCATCTCAATGCCTTGCTCTTGATTCCCATTTTTCTCTCTCTTTAGAAATTAATGAGTTGTGGTGTTATTGATTGAAGAGGGTTTGAATGAGTGGATATATATTGTGGGGAGAAAGGGATTAATGTGTCTTTTTCCAACATCAATTCTTGGCTTGACTTGGAAAAAAACTAGAGAGAGAATAATAGTATGAATGATGGTGATGTAACTATTGGATATCAAGCTGATGGAATTGGTTGATTTTTGAGTAAAAACCCTAAATTGAGTTTCCATGAGGTTTCTTGATTTAGTTTTTTTGGGGCGACACGTTAGTCACTATCTCCGAGTTGAATATGTATATATGTTCATATTATAGATGGATTTTTATTTAATATGACAAGTGTTATTATATTATTAGATTTAATTGTACATGTTATATATGGCATGTATTATTTATTTGTTAGATATAATTGTACACGTCTAATTTGACGTGTATAAATGTCTAAGTGTGGTGCATGAGTTGTGGATTCAAATAATTTATGTACAAATGGATGAATTATATCATAATTTTGAAAATGATCATATAAATGATTTTGGAAGCGGTTTTGAGTCTTTTAGCAAACTCTTGTTTAGTCTTTATAGTTGGATTCTGCATGATAGATATATTTTTTATTTTCATTACATATTAAATAAATAAAATAACAATATAGTATTACATATTATTAATAAATTATCCTCTAAAGTAAAAAAAATGTGCAACGTGACAATTATAGGTGTAGGAATTTGTAAGGATAATTGCTTTAAAATATTACTTCTATCCACATAAAAAAATAGTCTTAATCTTAGACATATGAGTTTTATTATAAAATTAATAAAGTAAGAGAAATATTGAAAACAGAATTGATTGAAGTGTTGTTAGTAGAAAATGGATTCACCCAAAAAAAAATAAGTCTACTCTCTGCAGACTGAAATAATACTAATTTTAGGGATTTTCAATCAAGTTAGCTTATTGGATTTTGAGTAAACCCACTCAAATTGTGGGCTAATCAATGTATGCTAAGCGGTAAAAGTTTTATTCTGTTAAAATATTTACTTCTAAATTTTACGGACTATATTAAGTTATGTCTAATTAAATACGTGATTTAAATTGTCAATTCGTTCATAAAAAAAAAGTTTGAAACCCCAATCCTAAGGGTCCCTCACATTCCGGTCCGATAGTATTGTAAATTCATTTAGAAGAAGAACATAGTAACAAGGGCTATGGCCTATGTGTGTGTTTATTCTATTTATCTTGTACTTTATTTTTACTAATATGTGGAATTCTTGACTCAATCAAATAGATTTAATAGTCAAAAAGCTTCTTACATCACTCCCCTGAGGAAGAATAGAAATGGGAATATAAAGCACTATCGTCACTGCGTCACACGGTAGGGTCAAGTCAATATTCTAAAACTATAGTGGAATATTTAAATAATTGAAATCAATATGCACATGCTTGGTAGTATATTATTGTGTAGCAAATTTTGAATTCAAAATTATTAATTAAACGCGTATATGCTAGAATAATTAATTTCATTTGGTAAAATTTTAAAACTAATAGGGTATAAAATTTACTCTTAAGTATATTTGATTTTAGGATCTATTTTAGTATTGAGTTTATTTAATTCTACTATAATTTAGGTAGAGAATAAAGAGAATGGACACCAAAATGACATTTACAGTAACTGCATTCACTCTTGGTATAAACATGACGAAGTATAATTAGTTAATACACTGAATTAAAAAAAATTAGCTGAAATGAAAAATAAGCCAGGAAAGTCAGAAATCAACACATGTAGATAATAAATTGATATTAATTAATTTATTAATAATTTGACGTCAATATTAGTTGCAATATTATTATAGAAATTGGCAAACATATATTAATGACATCAATTTGGCATCATGAGTGATCAAGTCCTATTTTACAACCAATCTATTTCTTATTTTCTCAAATATTTTGTTTACAATGTCAATGCATCACTCACTTTTCAAGTCGGCTAAAGATTTCCATATTTTAAGTAAAATTGTGTAGCAACATTTTTTTTTCTTAACTTTATTTTAAGTTAACTATATATATAATCGAGTCAAGTTTAAGAATTTAATTGTGTGTGTGTGTGTGAGTGCCGGTAATTTGTATCAGAAAAAAATTCAAGCTTGATTCGTTTGAATAGATCAATTTTGAATTAGTAAATATTATACTAGTAGTAATAAGTATCAAACTTAGAAAATATGGGGAGATCTTTGAAATAATCTACTTTATTAAATTTTTTTCAGATACGGTTGTTATAATGCGTTACAGAGCCAAATTTAATTACTGTTTACCGTCTGAAAACTCAAACTGTAATGATTTCTATACAACTAAGATTTAATTTAATTCGATGATTATTAGCACGTTGATGAATTTTATTGACTAATATTAATATTGCCCTTTATAATTTGAAAATGACTTTACATACTATTAATAGCTAAGGTGACAAGTGGAATATCTTAAAGCAAAATTATCGTTCAGGTGGCTTAAGATGTTTCCCATTGGCCATCGCAATACAAAAATCTAAAGCCATATGTTACCAAATTCTTGATTAATTAATTTATTTTTGTTGTGAACTTTAGGGGAAAAAAGTGTGACGAAAGTTGAATTTTATTTAATTTAATTTTATTTTATTTTATTTTGTCCGAGGTTTAAGATTGCATACCTCATCATTAACTGTTTATTAGTTCAAGTAGTGTAAGAAGTCAATAATCGAAAAGCTATATCTGAAATTATAAGAAGAAAATCGAGTTTTATTCATAATTGCTAAAACAAGTTGCAGAAAACAAATTAATACTTTTAATAATTTAATTGCTGCTATACTCCGCCACATTATATATCAAAATTTCCTCAATTTATTAAATTCGTAATCAGTCCTAATCGAGTTTCCAATTCCATTAGAATTTTATTTTGCTACGCGTGAATATTAAGTACATTATAAATAGTTCATGTCACACGACTCACACCCTGTCTCACATTATAAACATGTAACGAAATTCTAAATATTAATCGAAACTCGACTCGTATGAATGATTTCCAATCTGGTCGTGGGTCAATTCAAATAGTAAATTGATAATCATAATCAATTATTTCACATGTATGATGCATGTATCCAAATAAAAAGGTAAATTATCAACTGACACGCTTATTATTATACTATAATAAATTTATAGATTGTAAGTTGTAACCATAAAATTATCCAAAAAAATATTCCTATTTGCATGACTCAATAAAAATGCACAATCATGAGAAATTATACACGCCCTGCAACAAATCTAATTTAAATATGAATATAAATACTAATAATTATTATTACATTATTATTTTTATAAAGGAGAGAGAGAGAAAGATTTAACAAGTGGTGTAAAAATTGGTGACACCATTCCGATTCGAAATTAAATGATTACTGATACTAGTACTCCAGTGGAAAATGTGAACAAATAAACCTACTAGAGATTTAATTGTCAAAAAGTTTGAATCAATAATGATTATTAACAAAATAGTCCAGTTCAAAATCCAATTTTTCAGATTAATAAAATGTTTATATTTTATTTGAAATCTATTTTCTTATCATATACTACCACTATTAACTTTTTTATGATCATCATTACAAAGGAAAGAAATTTGGAAAGCCATCCATGTAGACTTTAGCAACAACAAACATTTTCAACCACAAGTAGGCCTTAGGTCATCGACATTATATATAAACATAAAAAATCGAGGTCCAGAAAAAAGAAAATCCAACATCTAAATGATGAAAGAATTGGCTAGATTTCTACTATGATCACAAGAATATCAGAGAATCCGACAACAATCATAAGATTTTTTTAACACTAAATATGTCAAGATTCACCACTAGCATAGCAACAACTTCTTCATTCACACTTCAAAATAGGAAAACGATTGTAGTGGAAAGCAGCTCGACACGATCAGTCACAGATGGGTCGCTTCGTATGAAAACAATGAATGAAATGAAGAAGAAGATCGTGTAACGGGAACTAGTTTATAATGATGAAAACAAAATCTGCTCATTTTCACACTAGGGACGGGCAAAGAAAGTAAAAGGGAATGTAGAGTTTTAAAAACCGAATCTACTATTTCCTCATTATATGGCAGATAGAACCTGAGGTCCAGAGGCATCGCCTTCTTGAGGGCGTTCTTTGCTGATACTCTCCCTTAGATGATGTGATGAACGAAACAAAACTGAAGTCACATGGAAATAACGAACATCCACGGATCTCCCCCATCCATGGTGACCAACGAATGATATGTACACGAAAAGAGACCTGCAAATTTCAGGCAATTAAGTAGGTGTCACACATTAAAGTTAAGTTCTTAAATTGCTACTCAAAAGTAAAGTGGGCGGGACGAACCTTTGATGGATAAATATTGAACAGCGACGTCTGTAACATTAGGGTCTTTAGTGTTACATGGAGCCAGAAAGAAAACATGACATTTTGCTATCTGAAAACCAAGCTGCCATTTTGTAGTGGTCTCAACCTTTCTATGAGGGACTGGTAGAAGGACTTCAGTGCCTTGAAGTCATTGCCCTAATAACGAACACAACATAACAACGGATCAAATAACTGAGCTGCCGAAAACATTTTGGTCCGCAGTTAAGCTCTCTACTCAATCACTGAATTAATTTACTTTTGTGTTTCTGACAATTGGGAATTATCATATTCTATATGGCTCGATGTCAGTTTAGGAAGCATCAGCAGATTTTGACCTAATCAGATGCTATAGAGATTTGGATGAATAAACAGTTAGGGACCTGAAAACTAAGCCTAGCACGACCAGGAAAGTATTGAAAGCATTAGACTGTACCTGCAGTGTTTGACAATACTGTTCGGCCAAGTCTTGAGGGCAATGTATACTTGGAAAACACTTTGATACGAAATGAAGAAGAAAATCATTGCCAAATTTCTCATACATGACCTTTTGGGCAGTTACTATTTCACCAAATAAGAGGACCTGTCAAAAATGCCACAAGAAGAAAAAAAGGATGTGATTACGCCTGCATTGGACAAACAATAGTAGACAGCAAAATGAGAAGAAGCAGAGCATCAAACACCAGCTAAGAGAATATGATCCATATTCTTTTAGATGTGCGTATTTTAATTTATAAGAAAGACACATAGTTGTGATATACTCCCTCCGTCCCTTAAAAATAGACCACATTTGCGATTTTGGGATGTCCCTTAAAAATAGATCAATTCTATTTAAGGGAACCTTTTTTCTCTCTAAAGAGGTGAGCCACATTCTCCACTAACAATACCCCGATCACTTTTTCTTCCTATCTCTCTCTTACTTTACCAATTGTGCATTAAAACCCATGCCATTTCAAATGTTGTCTATTTTTTAGGGACGGAGGGAGTATAAAGTACATACGTACATATTTGGTAAAATTCAAAAATGTTAATCGATGAATGGTGAAGAAAAATTGATACATAGCCAAAATTTGATCTGATCTGAACAATAAGCTTACAGTATTTGCATCACGAAACTCAAAGGATTTATCAAGCACACTGTACAGGCAACAATTGACTGCAAATGTCTCGATTATGAACTTCTGAAAACCAGGCACCTGAAAAATAGACCTACTTTCAGTATTATGAATATATTGACAAAGCATAAATAATAGGCACTCCAAGTACAATACCGTTTCTTTGCCATAAGGAACAGAGCACCAATCCTTGATTAGCCTAATGAATACTTGAACACATGCCTGAAATTAACAAAATATTATTTATTAAACTCACATTACCGACATTGAGCACAAAGGTTGTAAAACGAATCTATGAAATGCAAGAATTAGACACTGTACCTTTCTAATATTGATATCCTTATGATTGCAAGAATTATGTAGCAGCAAATGCATCATCAACTCAAGGTGCGGAGTACTTTTAGGGGACAAGAAGACTGACGAAAGCTCATGTGTAGCAATAACATTTAGAAATATAAAGAATGTTTTTTGAAGCTCTTGCAATTCGCGAATTTCCTGAAACAATATACAAATTGAGACTCACAACACAGTTGATTGTGAGATGCAATGGAGAGATTTGGATTAAAGTAGACATCAGGCTAATTGATAATCTGATATGTTGGCCTTAATGCATACTAGTATGTAAAAAAGGTATACTTTGCCAATGAAATAATGACATCTCAAGCAAACTGTCCAGAAAGCAATTTTTGCAAAAAGTCCATATGCATATCCCCACACAAGAAACTGAACAAGCGATTCAAACACCTAATGTCAAATGAAATCTAATGACAGGGTACATAATATTAATACATGGTCCAAACTGCTTATCTGCTGCGAGAAGCTTCAATTTTACTGTGTGTTAACTTAAGAATAAGCCCATATTACATCAAGCTGCATAGTCCTTGTAACGATAATTTTCCAATTTATCAACTAAAATAACATCAGGAGCTAGTTCACATACCTCACCGCAGCTTCCTGGCCCTGACTGAATATCATTCCTTGGGAGAATACTGAATGCCCTACTAGCAATAACAGGGTACACAGCTTCCAAGATGTCACGGGCTTCGGTAGCAAATTTGCAGATGAGCTGATTCAAAAGTACGAGAAAACCCACCAATTCCTTCGGCTGAAAAAAAAAAGCATTATAAAGCTTCATGACATCAACTTTATATCATAGCAACAAAGTAGATTATATTGATAGTGCATATAACTTTACTTCAGAAATCATCACTAATAACTGAGGAGTTCATTTACATCCCAACCTCATATCAGTAACTACTTAATGAGGCTGAATGAGAAAAATTTGGAGTACGGACATATGCCCAGTGGAGAGTATAGTTTCATACAAGAACAGTATATCTAAACCATACAAGCCCAATGATTAGAACATGCACACATCCCATTCAGTATCATAGCTAGATATTTTACTGAATCCGTATATGCAAATGTAAGATCATCAAACATACAAAGTCACGGGCTCGGTGCAACTTTTATGAGTAACAACAAGAACTCGGTGCAACTTTCAGAACATATTAACAACAAGAACTCAGTGCAACTTTTATGAGTAACTCACATACATCCTCGTACGAAGTTTAGAATAAAAAATAAAAAATAGTGATATAAGATTTGAGAAAAATGATTAAGAGGAAAATCTTTATACCTCACTTTCTATTAGCAACTGGCCCAGTGCATTTGGAAGATAAGGAAATATTGAAGGTCCTAGAATGTCGACCATACGATGAATGAAAGATGTAACCTATAAATATAATGTGTCGTTAGAAAGAGTTTGAAATAAGGAAATCAAGTCGAGAGATATGCAACTCTTACCTTACTTCGCAGGGGTTCTACCCTTGGGAAGACAACAAGAATTTGCAGGAGGATATCCAAAGTCTGGAATAGATTATAAGTCATCAGAGTGTATACATATCATGAGAGAGTGAAAAAGGAGGGAGAGTGGTTGATGGCATTGAGAAAGAGGGAGAAAACTAGGTGTACATTAATATAGTAGGAACATAGTACTTGCCATTTCTCCAACACATTATTCTTTGCCACACTAGATAACTAAATCAAGTACAAAAGAAGGCAAAACTTAATAGTTACCTTTTTGAACATGAGACCAATTCCAGGGCGGGTGGTAGTTACCAGACGCTGACTGAAGCCCTAATCACACAAAAGTCATAAGTTTGTAGCAAATACTTGCATAAAACAGTTAATACAACCATATCCCTACAGACCCAAAGTATGTTTTATGGTCACAAATTAACCAAAAATATATGTTGCCAAGAATGTGACATTTTTCCTGAAAATAAATGTGGATCAAACTTCCAGATAGCCACAGAGTATGTTTCAACCAAAAATACATGTCAAGAATGTGACATCTTACTCAAAAATGTGGATCATTAAGCATTTCATTACCCTAAAAAAATTTACTTGCACCAACAGAAATAGGAAAATGAGACAGCCTGTTTCGCTATAATCATGAAAAAGAAATAGACATAACCTAACATGCACTATATGACATGAGATACTTGAGATAACGATGAAAACCTTGCTAAGGGCATTAATAGCCATAACTGTTTGCTGCATATTTTCAATCTGCAGAATAGACTCTTCAGGATGCTGAGGCTTAGCATTTAAGAGGGCCACCTCAACCTGCAAAAGCATAAAGTTGCAATTAAGTGTGGTTTTTCCACCATATTACAAATCCACAGAAGGTAAAAATCCTTCTCCACAGCTACAAAATCCCAATGTAACTTAAAAGAAAAGGTACTATCATATGCAAACTTTGACCTGCTGGCAAAGAGGAGTCAGCAATGCCGAGAGATAATCAGACTGTTTCTCAAGGGGTACATCTTCCATCCCGATTAACAAGCCAATTGCCTAAAAGAAGAAGAAGACAACATCAGATAACAGAACCCCTATCTTATTGAATCAAAAGCATTTATGTATATAACTGACCTCAAAAATGTGACTTCCATCTTCAGATAGTGAAACGTCGTTTGAGACCCTGCCCATTCTTGTGAATCGGGCAACTGTATCCTGTAGGCTCTGGTATTTGTTGTGCACAAAATGTGTCAGAGAGAAAACAAATATATAGCAGCATCTTCTAGAGCATATGCTACAGAAACAAATATAAAAGTCGAGAGGTTGAACTGATACCTGCAAGATCGTCTCAATGTAAGGCACAAGCTTTGCTTTTAGCAATTTCACAACCCTCATGAAGAGATAACTCGCCCTTCTGCTGACATTCACATTTGGATGGTGTATACCTCTCTCATCAAGAAAGGCACGCAGTGCAATTGGAATATATTGTGTATTCTCTGATACAAACTTCACGTATCTTGTTATTATATCCAAATACACATGCGCAACGAGCCTATTGGAGTGGCAAGGAAATCGCGTTGATAACAGCATTGGTATCAACTCACCAAGTAGACCATTACCCACCCTCATAGCATCATCATTTAATGATTCTCCGAGCGCATATAATAAGGAAAGAGAAGCCTCAACTTCTTCAACATTTCTATCTTCTGTAGATGACATAGAATTACCCAGTGAGTTTTTTATGAATACCTGAGTAAGATCTGGTGCAACACGGCCAACATTACGGATCAATACAAACAAATCCTTCCGAAACTCCGCCATCCTATCTGCTTCTTGCTGTCCAATCTTGTCCAGTATGTCCAGATTATTTCGATACATGGGATCAAACTGAATCTGCATTCGGATCACTTCCAGTATTTGGCTTAAATGAAGCAGCTGTCGGTCTGTCAATGTGGAGTTCTTCATTGTACCAACATAAACTGAGAGAAAGTGCACAATGCTAAATGATGAATCGACTTCGCCATTCTGGATAATACTGAAAACTGATGGCAAAACCTCATTCAGAAGTTCTACAGCAACTTCTTTACCATCCTCTGGTTTCAAATGCTTATAACATTCCAAAACTTCAACTGCATACCCCGTGAGCAACGAAGCCACGCCAGAAGCCAACTCTGAGCCACTATCATCCGTAACCAACATAAACACCCTAGATATCTGAAGGCCTTGCAAAAGAGCAAGCTTGGATTTATACTCCATCCTTTTTGACACCACCGCATGAACAGCACCAGACGCAGCAGCTCGGAGCTGATCTGCTAACCCATCCACCAACATAAGTTCAAACAGCAACCGAGAGAATGCATCATTAGCTATCAACCCTATGTCAATCCACGAAACATACTTGCTCATAGAATTCAAAACACTAGAACATAGATCAGGCTCTGAATTCTTATACATCGAAACAATGTCATACCATGCTACAACCATCTGAGGCACGCACTGCAATCGCATTGCATCCTTAATCCTTCCCGCCTTAGCCACATCATCCCCACTACGCGGATAATCCAAGCTAATTAACTCATCATCCATCACATTCAAAACCCGACAAAACATATCAATCACAGCAGCTCCTTTACTCAGTTTATGCAAGAAATCAACAAAAACAGATTGCCAGATTTCCGGATACTCATAACTAATCAATGTCACAAAAACCTGAGCAAGCTTATTCTTTACAAACGAAGGGCTCTCGAAAATCCTCGCCGCATTAGTGTCATTGGCATGGACAGGTTCGCCACACGCCATCGAAAACACGGATTTCCGAATCAAATCCTTCTCCTCCAGCGACATTGAAGGGTACCTAACTCGAAGAATCTCATGGAGGCATTGCAAACACCAAAACTTAACCTCCACTAGGTTCGAAACACAAAATTTTTCTATACAAATGCTACAAATTGACGGCCTATCCTTGACTTGCTGAATAAAGGCAGCAGCTTGTTCTTTTAGCACCGAATTAATCGTACCGGATTCATCAAAGCTTATCAGAATGGCCTTTTCCAGATCATCCATTACTCGCTAAAAACCCTAAACCCTAGAATCAGACCTTCAAAACCCTCAAAAACCAATCCCGATTGCCAACTCAACTTAGTTCTACCAATAAACTCGATTTCTCCACTTCTTTATCAAATTGATCGAACGAACAGAGCCTACATACCTTTAATTAAAGAGATGTTTTTTTATTATAGAGATAGCTTGGATTTTGAGCAAAGATTCAACAATGAGGTGCATCCGAGTTTATCAGACTTCGAATATATCGGTGAATATATATGTGTACGGATTGATATACGATTTGAGGGAGAGAGAAAACGATTGATAAGCGATTTTAGAGAGAGAGAGTGGAGGTGAAGGAGATGTTTATATAATGGCTGAAGAAGAGAGAAAAAGCTGAGGAAGATGGATTTTTAGTGAATTCATATTTATAGCTCTCCTCTTTTTATAATCAAATTTACATAAATATATTGAATATAGATTTCTTTGCTTAATTTCCTTCTAATTTTCAAAAGTACATTTGCTAGGGATAGTGCCATTTGAGGATTTGGCCACACTTTCATTGAGGAAAAATCTTATTAAAATCTCACCGTTTGTAAATATATTTATGTTCGTTCTGTAAAGATATTACTCCTATAACGTATAAAGACTGAGACAATAAAACTCAAAGTTAATTGATAAAACGTATCTCTTCTGATTAATAGGTCGAAGGTTCAAGTAACTATGATCACTAAGATGTTAATGTACTCCCTCCGTTCTAAGTAAGATGATCCTTCCTTAAGTGCAACGGAATATTTTACAACTTTATTTTTTGTGTTGAATGGTGAGAATAAAGTACTAAAAGAGAATGAATAAAAATGGTTCCATTTTTAGTAATAATTCATCTTCGGTGAGACGGAGGGAGTATTTGTTACCATTACTCTGTTGAAAATAAT
This sequence comes from Salvia splendens, assembly GCF_004379255.2. Classification (NCBI taxonomy): domain Eukaryota; kingdom Viridiplantae; phylum Streptophyta; class Magnoliopsida; order Lamiales; family Lamiaceae; genus Salvia; species Salvia splendens. The sequence continues at coordinate 780,355 of NC_056034.1, forward strand.
ACTCCTTCCGTCCTCTAAAATTAAAAAACTCTTTCTTTTTTTGATATCGCCTCAAAATATAAACTTTTTATTTATAAAAATCTCTTTCTCTCTACTGATTGGAACCCATTTTTTAATATCAAGATTTTCTTTTTAGCTCTTTTATTTCATTAATTTTGCATTAGCACTGTATTGTTTCAAAAGTTTATATTTTAGCGACAGACACTAATAATTAAAAATTATATACGAAACTATGATCCAAGTGGGCTTTATAATTTGGGCCTTTCACGTGTTCGACGTTTGTCCATTAAAACCGTTGAAAGCCCAACTTTGGGGCCCAACACATTGGCATTAGCATAAAAACGATTGTATTATTCTTACAATAATTAATATTTTTATTGGAATGATTTCACGTCAATATATATCAAGATATTTATGTACTTGACACGCACATACAACGTGTTTTAAATTTTCATTGTTATAGTAGCATTCCTATTCTAAAACACAACACCAAATGTAAATGAAAATCGCATCTATTTGAAAAAAACGGGCATAATTTAGATTTTTTAAAAAAAGGTGATTTGTATTGAATATTTGAATGGACATAGGAAAAAAGGGGGGATTCACACAAAACGACACAGTTTTGTGTTGTAAAGAGAGAGACAGGTCCAAGAAATTTGGGGCCTTGATTCATTAGAATTAGGTCGACTTATTTTTGGAATCTTATTTTGCCACAATCAACGCACGCCTCTATTTTCTCGATTTAATTTGACCATTAATTGTTTACTATTGTAGTAAGTATAAGTCACTCTCTCGTTCTATCAATAAGCATCAATTGTCATAAAATGTTATACGTTCAAATTACGATTAAGTCAGTGATTATTAATTAATTTGACTATAATAAATAATTGGCATTAACAACAAAATTATAAGGAGAAGTTTCTTGGAGCTTCATAATGGAACTCTTGTTATATGACATGTTTTATGCATGAAGAAGTTGTGAATCAGTCTATTTATGTTTAGACGAGACGAATGTTAACCTTTTTTTTCGTTTTCGCTATTATATATTTACATATAAACTTCTTAGTATATCCATACACTCATTAAACATAGTCACTAAATGTTCTTTTATAAATTCTCAAAATTAAATGTGTATTTTTACTTCCTCTAATATGATTTTCTGGCTATGTAACTGTGTAGAATATAGTGGCCAAATATGTTTGGTTTATTAGATAATTGTTGTGTTCTTGGTTTGAAATAATTTCATTGAAGTAATGGGTTTATCAATTTCATTATTTTGGAGTCTTGTCTATGTTAGTTACGATAAGAAGAAACAAGAAAAATAAGGGAGGAAAACAAATAAATGTTAGAAAATAGAGAAAAAAAAAACAATTTAGTGGTAATAGAGAAACAAGTGTGCGCCGCCGTCGACGACCACTTGTCATTCACGACCGCCGCTAGCCCACCACGGGCTTTTATTTTGTCCGCTTTTATTTTATTAAAAATAAAAAATAATGATCATTATTTATCGTTTTTAAAATTTTGATTTCACAATAAAATCGTGTAAAATTGGTCATTTTCATTCATTTCTAGAATTTTAAGGAATTACCATTGAGATGATGGTGGAGATTCATTGAATTTTATATATAGTGTAAATGACCAAAATGCCTCTTGGATACATTTTTGCAAGTTTGATTTGTTTGCTCTATTTTAAACTCTATTCTTGTCTCTTGAAAAGGTTGCTCTTTTATTATTCATTTATTAGTCCAAATACTAATCATCGGACACTATGTCATTATCTATACTAATCGATACTAATCTCATTATGAACTATTTAGAGTTTTAGATTGAGTGTAGTTGATAAATAATCAAACTTTGGGTTTATTTGATTCAATAATTGCACTAACAAAAAAATCATTTAATTATATACTCCTATTTAATCATCGTTGGATTTTATTAAGTATATATGATAATATAAATCTCATCCACTAAAGTAATGTTTAACTTTTGGAAGAAAAGTTGATATTTGTTCCCACTATAAAATATATTCTATTGAAGATATGGATTGATACCTGTACTCGTTAAATCAAAGCACTAAAATGTGGAATCCATTTACGTCAAATTCGATATATATTCCATATTTTTATTCTTTTTATTGTGAAGATGATATATATCCCATATTTTTATTCTTTTTATTGTGAATATTCATTAATTGTGGACTGCCGACAATAGGTAATGGGTTGAGACAAGAGGAGCAATCCCAAACTTTCATGCCGCTTTATAAAATCCTTGTTTTATTAATGACTTTATTTTATAGAATATACCATTATAATAATTAATAGATACATACTGATATTTTTTTTTATTGTTCATTTATACTCGTCATATCCGACCAACCCTAATATTTCTAGTTGGACCATGCAAATAGTTAATTAATGCCCTATATAGCTTCGATTCCCATAAGTCATTTTAATCTCATCTTAATTTATTTTTTGAAAGTGAAGTAAGTAATCATCGGAAATCAACGTATTATTGGCTACACGTCAAATTTTAAAAATATCCACTAATTAATAATTATATTGCTATTATTCTTTACGTCAAATTAAAATAATATCCACTAATAAATAGTTTTACTTGATATTATTCTCTCATTTTCTTGTTGAGATCTACAATGTTCTCCTAATATTCTGTCTATCTTTTTCTTTACAAAGGGCGTGAGATATGGATTGGTCAATTAAAATATTATGATTAAATTGAAAACATTTTCAAACCATTAGATATGGTTTGTAAAATCCTATATTTGTCCAGTTAATTAGTAGTCGTGCATTTTACTATCTTGACATTTAATTCAATATATTAATTTTATTTGTGAGGAATAATGATGAGTTTAATTATTTAACCATAATTCAGTTTATCGTAAATAAGGAAGTACTAAGAAAAGTTTAATTCTTCTAAGACAAGTGACATGTTATATACGCTTTACTATTACTTTATTCCATTATATTATTGTTGAATTACGTAATATTAATTCAAATAATTAAAATTAATAAATAACATCCATCTTTATATTGACACACATAGTATATAATTTGAATAGTTTTATTACAAGTTTGTACTATTAGACACACGTTTATATAATTAATTTGAATAGTTTACACAAGTTTATACTATTGTTCTCGCCTAAATGTCAACCTATTACTCGGGTCTTTCTAGATGATATATAATGTCTTTATATAATAAATGTGTTCATTTAATATAGTATAAAGAAAACTTGAGTTGAACTCTATACCAAACCAAAACCATATGTTTGTGTAGTATATTTAATGGCAAAAAAGGCTATACAAAACAAAACATTAAATGCAAGTAGGCAATAAGATAAATTTCTAATGGTTGACGAAATATGTGATAAAAATATCTTCAATAGTAGTTGAGCGTATAAGTTATATCAAGAATTTTGTTTCAAGGTTTATTAGTCACAATTTCACAAAAAAGATCAGTATCTTTCAGAAATAAAGAAATACATAACTCCATTTAAAGTCAAATCTATACAACCTGGATCAAGAAATATAGAGTACACTTTAAATATGAGTTTGCTCAATTTCACAAGTTTCTTTTTAATTATTTGTGTAGTAGTAGTAACTCGAATCTTTAACTTATTAATTATAAAAAATAAACTTCTTATCAATTTCGTCCAATTCCACAGGTTCGTGGACTGTGATTTGAATTTTTTTATCCATTTAATTTAAGAATTGATTAATATAAATGATAATTACTACAAATTTGCTTAAGAAATATTCACAGCCTAGCTATGAACTAGGCCAATAAATTACTATTTAATTCATAAGATATTTATCATTTTTCATCCAATATATGTGAAGTTCGAGTTACTACAAAATAAATTAATGGACAATATTACAACTCACTTTTAGCAAATTAATACGCAACAATTTGGAGTGGGAGTTTTTCCAACCTATTTAGTAGAGTATATTATTGCAAATTGTACTGATATGTGATTTTGAATACGTATGATGGAGGGCACAAATTATTCAATGACGTTAGTATTAAAATAATTATCATGTCACGCCGATAAGATATTCCATTCTTATCCAAACACAAATGTAATTTCTCTTATTTTAATCTAAAATATATTGTCACGCCTCGAATCATATTTGTTTCGACAATAATGATGCTGAAATAGTATTCAATACCAATTAAGAAACACATGTAGGCCCTAAGACAACTAGTAATAAATTAACTTTACAATATAGTCTATGATTCTATGTCACACGAGCCATTGTATTTACATCTAATCCATAGTAATTAGTAATTAACAAATATTTATAGTTTAGTGGGTATCATGAGTGTCCATCCGAACTAGTCCACCTATATATATAGTTTGGGATTATTTCATTTCATTTCATTTCATTTTAAAATATATAAGCATTATATAAAAACAAAAAAAATCATAGAAAACAACGGTTATTGATAAAAAAAGTACAAACAACAATTGATGACATGCATTCTTTCATTGAAATAATAGGTTATGAATAGCTTCTAATTGATCATTCAACGACTAATCCGCAAACACATCTTTTTTATCAATTCAAACGTCATCCGTTGCGCGATCTTTAAATTTATATTAATTTAATCATAAAAAAACAATTTGAACTAAAATAAGTCACTAATTCATTTCTCAATACATATGGCCAATTGCCAATTCTCATTGTATCATGATTCAAATGCTTATAAAAAAAATATCAAATCACTTAAATAGTTAAATGTGTTTCCCGATCATTCTGCATTTGTACAACAATCAAATTATCGCTCTCAACAAATAGATTTTCTCAATAATTTTTTTTCAAAAATCGCATGTATTCATTTATATATTATGATAATCATTTGATAAAATATGCCTAATTTGACATTAATATTCCTTGCTTTTCTCCCTCAAACCGCATCCATTGAACTTGGACGGTTGGAACAATTAAACACAAAAACAAAATGCCAATTCCACAATTTCCAACACTGCAAAAGGGTATATTCGTCTTTTCAACTCACACGGTCACCAATCTTCAAGCGAAGCATATTCACAGAAATCAGAAGGAAAGGAACAAATATCAGAGTATATAAGAATATAGAACTCTCTTTCTCTCTCAATTCGTCTTCTCAAACTCCAATTCATTGACTTTCTCATTTCCACCTCTCAATCAATAGTTGAAAATTCACACTCATCTGTGTATATATATATATATATATATATATATATATATATATATATATAATTGTGTATAGTTTCTGTATTTAGCTAAAAAAAATTCCACAAACTACACTCCTTTCTTTTCCCTTAAATTGCATAATTTAGCTGGGATCAGAAAGTTTTGGCCGTGAATTTGCTGTAATTGATCCGATTACTCGTATCCGGGGGTGCTAAATTGGTCAATTTTCGGTGAAAATCTAGAAATCGAATTTATGGCGGTTTCGACCATAGCGCTCTACTCGAGCCCGCCGAGCAGCGTATGCTCCGCCTCGCACCAGATCAGCTCCCACGCGTCGTACGATTTGGATGTGAACGCTCGGTCAGCGTCGTCGGCGTCGGCATCGCCGTCGCAGAAGCCGTTAATTGGTGGCCTGTCGTGCCTGTTTGCGTCGCCGGCGATCAAATCCGCGAGTTTTTCATCCGGAGCGGAGGATTTGGGCGCTCTGTGGCATGACAAGGCCGAGGAATTGGGGTCCTCGTATCGGTACTCGTCGCTGAGCTCGTCTATGAAGCGAGATCAGGTGCACCAGAGTCCGGTTTCGGTGCTTCAAGGCCTGAATAATTCAATTGGATCAGGCTCCCGGAGCCCGCCCTTGAGAATTAGCGCTGATTTCAGCTCAATTAGGTCGGGGAGTGGGGGGATGTTCAAAGGTTTCGTGAGGCACGCGTTGGGCTCGTGTGTTGATTACGATTCTTCGCCTTTCGATTTGGATGTGAAGGAATTGAATATGTCTTCGTCGGCGAATGCGTTGTCTGCAGATGAGCTTCATTTTAACATGGATGAGAATTTCACGGCGATGGATTTGCCGGCGTATGCGAAGGGCTTGCTTTCGGATGCGCAGTCGAAGAATTCGATTTTTAGGGATGATTTTGTTGTTAAGGCTTTTTATGAAGCAGAGAAGGCTCACAGAGGCCAGGTATTGAGATAATGTTTTTGAAATGATTTTGGATTTCATGAAAAAATGAGATGATTGTGGAATTAACTATTCTGATGCTTTTGTTGTGTGTAGAAACGGTCAAGTGGACATCCTTATTTGCAGCATTGCGTGGAAACGGCAGTTCTGCTTGCGAATATAGGCGCCAGTTCTACAGTTGTTGCTGCGGGGCTTTTGCACGATGCTGTTGATGATTCATTTCTCACTTTCGATCATATATCGAGTTCGTTTGGGGCTGGAGTTGGTGATTTAATAGAGGGGGTAAGCGAAAATTTGATCTTTGTTCTGTTTGCTTACATTTTTATATGAAGTTCTAGTGTGGAGGTTAGTGTAACTAAGTATGTGGTTTATCTTTAGAGGTGCAGGTGATAATGGAGTTGGTGATTTAATAGAGGGGGTAATCGAAAGTTTGATCTTTATTCTGTTTGCTTGCATTTTTATATGAAGTTGTAGTCATGAGGTTAATGTACTATGTGGTATGAGTTCATGTTTAGAGGTGTCGGTGATGATGGAGTTGGTGATTTAGTAAAGGGGGCAATCGAAAATTTGATCTTTGTTCCTTTTCCTTATACTATGTGTGTATGAAGTTTTAGTCTTGAGGTTAATGTAACTATGTGGTCTTTTTTTCCTCTTATGAGTTCATGTTTAGATGTGTAGGTGGTGATGGAGTTAGTGATTTAGCAGGGGGGTGATCAAAAGTTTGATCTTGATTATGTTTCCTTACGTTTTTATTAAGTGTTAGTCTCGAGGTCAATGTAACCATGTGGTTATCATCCCTCATATGAGTTCATGTTTGAGATGTGTGTGATGTCGGAGTTGGTGATTTTGTAGAGGGGTGAACAAGAAATTGATCTTTATTCTGTTTCCTTACATTTTTTATTTGAAGTTTTAGTATTGAGGTAATGTAACTATGTCTATGTGGTATCGTAGTCCCTCGTATGAGTTTATGTTTAGAGGTGTAGGCGATAGACGAATGCTGATGTAGGTCTGCTATATTTAACATGGTGAATGATGTGGTTGGGTTTTAGAATGTTGAAATATGTTATTCTGATTCCTTTTTTGGGTTTGAAATAGGGAATTCCCCAATAAATCAATACAGATTTATTTAAAAACTGCTTCTTTAAACTTGAGCTATGTGTGTTGCAGATATATTGAACTTGATTTTCTGTGACAGGTATCTAAGTTGAGCCAGCTGAGCAAGCTTGCACGGGAGAACAACACTGCCTGCAAAACTGTCGAGGCAGATCGATTGCACACCATGTTCCTTGCGATGGCAGATGCAAGGGCTGTTCTGATAAAGCTTGCTGATCGCTTGCACAATATGTTGACCTTGGATGCATTGCCCCTGATCAAACAGCAAAGATTTGCTAAGGAAACTTTGGAAATATTTGTTCCTCTTGCCAATAGATTAGGAATCTCAAGTTGGAAGGAGCAGCTAGAAAATCTCTGTTTCACATATCTTTATCCGGACCATCATCAAGAGCTGTCCTCCAAGCTTCTCAAGTCCTTCGATGAGGCTGCCATTACTTCTTCTCTGGAGAAGTTGGAGGAAGCGCTGAAGGATGCGGGGATTCCATACCACTGTGCTTCAGGCCGGCATAAGAGCTTGTACAGCATCTACTCCAAAATGTCGAAGTATGTATGGCTTATTTTTTCTGTTACTTGCAGCAATCATATCTTAATTTTTATGTTAATGTTAACGTAAGATGCAATATACTAGACATGGTCAGTTCATACGTATACTTTGATTGCAAGCCTAGCAACCAGAGATCAAACAATTACATCGTGTGTTTTGGAAACTCTCGGTGGTGTTTTTGTGCAACTTTGTGGTGTAAATATTGTTCTGACCGGATGAAATTCTTCCCCATACAGGAAGAAGCTGAATATGGATGAAATTCACGATATTCATGGATTACGGTTAATTGTTGAATCTGAAGAAGACTGTTATAAAGCTCTAAGTGTGGTCCAGCAGTTATGGCATGTAGTCCCTGAAAGGTTCAAAGACTACATTGCTTGTCCCAAGTGTAACGGGTATGTCAACAACTCGAAAGTCTAAAATGTTGTTCTGACAGGTCGTATTCATTGTATACTTAACTTTATATTGCACCATTGCAGGTACCAATCTCTACATACAGTGGTCACAGGCACCGATATGGTGCCTCTTGAAGTTCAGATTCGAACAAAAGAGATGCATTTGCAAGCCGAGTATGGATTAGCTGCTCATTGGAGGTATAAAGAAGGAGATGCCCAGTATTCTTCCTTTGTACTTCAGATGGTTGAATGGGCACGCTGGGTGATGACGTGGCAGTGCGAGGCAATAAGCAAAGACCAAACGTCCGTTGGTTTTGCCGATTCCGTGAAGCCACCTTGCACCTTCCCTACCCATTCTAAAGATTGCACCTTTTCGTGGAAACCCCATTGTGACGCTGATGGTCCCATCTTCGTAATCATGATTGAGAACGATAAGGTCCGTTCTTGATGTCTTTTCATGTGGGATAATCTTTTGCAACCTCTAACATCATTTCCAATCTGCAGATGTCTGTTCAAGAGTTTCCAGCAAACTCATCAGTAATGGATCTGCTGGAGACATCCGGTCGAGGCAGTTCTAGGTGGATGTCTTACCGATTTCCTGTTAAGGAGGAACTGAGGCCACGGCTGAACCAAAAGCCCATCAGCGATCCTTCCTGCAAGCTGAAAATGGGCGATGTGGTGGAACTAACTCCGGCCATACCGGACAAGTCTCTGGTAGAGTACCGGGAAGAAATCCAGCGGATGTACAACAGAGGCGTGACGCCTCTGGCTGCTGGTTCTGTGGCTAGCTTCAGAAGCTGACCCCTCACCTGAACTCATTCTTTGGTAGTCTTAAATTTGATAACATAAAAAAAATAGGTATTCTTGTACATAAGCATTTGTAAAGAACAGTTCATGTTGTGTTATGAAGGGAATTATTTCTCCAACTGAACTGGTGTAAGATTTTCTTCTGTTGCATCACAATATTAGTACACAGTTGTAATGAGTTTTTATAGGAGTAACAATCAATTTTACTATAGTATAAGAAATTTTACCTTTTATTTAACACATTAATTTTATTTAAACTTGTATTTATAATAATAATCATTTTTAACGAAATAGAGTTTGCACATGCCAGATCGTATCCAGTCTGATATTATGATGTCTTGGATTGTTATTTTTGAAAGAAATACTAACTTATACTATACATTAAAAATAATAAATTCTATTATGAAAAAAAAAATAATTATAAGAAACGTTAGTACTTTTTATTTGGGACAGATTTGACTTTTATTTATAGGAATAGTTTTTATTTATAGACTTATAGTAACATCCACTTTGAAGGAGTTCATGAGGGAGTTACATTAACACATCTAAAAACGAGAGTGAAAATGAACATTTACATTCCACAGTTTTCAATCTGGTCAAACATGGCTACTACAAAAACAGCAAGCAATTTTTATTTCCTTATTGAAAAGCCCAAAAAATGACTATAACAGATTGTAGTAAATAACATTTATACATTCCAAAGAATTGTTGAAATAGGAAAAAGTGGCATTTCAGACACGAGAACAAACTGAAGGTCCAAAATAATCTTAATGCATAAAGAATCACTGACCTTTCATCATTTTGTGTCTTTAGCTCCAAGCGAGAACGATACTCGCTGAGAAGGGTCTTGTGGGAGATCGCTCTGATCATGATTCTGACCGGGGTTTGATCCAGCAGGCTCTTCGTCGTCCTCAGTTTCTTCCCTTTGCCTCTTAGGCACAGCAAGTTGATAATTGGGGTGTATAAGGATATCTTGATCCGGAGGGAGAGGGATCCCACACCCCGATATTGATTTTGGCAACGGGACCTTGTTTCTGCTCCTAGCCAACTCCAAGAGCACCTAGTGAGAAGGAGCAATGCCATCAGCTTTAGCAAATCCCTTAGCAGAGTTTTCTATAAAAGGATAATCATAGTTGAAACAAGAACAGTTTAAAAAGTAGGTAATGTTGATTACCTCTCGTGGTGGAGGCTGCGAGAAGCTAAAATTGACTTTAGACTGGATGGCAAGCTTAATATCATCAGAATCAATCACAGACTTCTCAGCATGTTCTGAATACATTTGAGCATCGGTCAGCACATCTGCAACGTATTGATACCATAGCTCCAAGAACTGGTGAACGACTTGGGGTTCATAATCGTCAATGCTCATTGATCTCAGCAACTCCTTTACAATCTTTCCATCCCTCGGCATATCCTCTTCTCCACCCTCAGCCATTTTCCAGATACCGGCTTGCAACCAACTGATTTCACTTCTTTTCTTAGTGATATCTATACCAAAAAACAATAAGACCGATCTAGAGGTTTATCACAACTTTCATGAGAGTTTCGTACCAGATAAATATGAACAAAGCTATACAAACTGGACCATCCAAAAAGAGAGAGAGAGAGAACAAATGCAAAACCTGAAGCCACAATCCAATATTCCACTTAAGTCTAGTAGAATCCAAAATTTTCCAACTAGTTCAACAATACAAGCTGAAATTTTGTATAATCTGTTTTCAACATGTTTTCCGATCTCATTCCAGCAATCTACGATACAATTACAAGATCTTCATTATACACATGATAAGCACTTGTAACACAAAGCAAGAGTTTGATACTCCACAATACAAGACACTTATCTCAAGCTGCAGATCCAATATGCTAATTCTTCAACATCATGAATAAACTCTGTTGCTATAAATCTAAACATTACGAAGAACAACAAAAAGTTCACACAGAGCAACTCCAATCACTTATTTCACCTAACAAAGAAAACTTCACACCTCGAAATTCACATCAATAGATCAAAACATCATGACCATCCCTAACCTGAAAATCTAATAGAAAAGGTAACACATCCAATTTAAATGACTGTTTCATCTAAATCGCAGCATCGTAAAAATTGATCATCTGAGACATTTTTCATAGCCAGTTGAATTGACAAGTTATAAATTTATAATACTTCTGCAATCAATCCTTCAATCATTTCATAGTCGCGGAAGTGAGTATCATAAAACGCATAGATTTATTGAATTTAATGCTTTTGGAGCTAATCAATCGACCACTCAACGTAACCGCCATCACTAATCACATAACGCAATCAAGCTTCAAATGTGCGAATATATAAACATACATATTGCGAATTTTTCTTACTTCGCCGGGAATCGGCTATCTGAGCTGCCACCGGAACTCCAGACGGCGCGAGATGCTGCCAAACGGCGTCTGCCACCGCAATAATTATAGCAGAATCTGTTGCAAGCGATATACATATACATGTAGATTTGCGTGTGACTGTATGTATATGCTTATTTTTGGGTTTCAAGTGTAATTTGATGTGGGCCATTTTCGGCCCATTTAAAATCTGGACTAAGTGGAAGGCCCAATAACCTGGGCTTAAGCGCTTTTTTTATCAAAATTATTAATAATAATTTCTCATTTATCTTCTTTATCTCGCTACTTTCACATTGTAATAGTATACTCCTCCGTCCCACTCAAGATGACCACATTCATGAGTGAGACTGAGTTTTATGTGGAATTTGTTTGTGATAAAGTAGAGTGGGAAAATTGATTGAATATTTTAATAAGGAGAGATGAGAGAGATTTAATTCTAAATATAGAAAGTGGACATTTTGAACGAGACAAACTAAAAAGGAAAGGTGGACACCTTGAATGGGATGGAGGGAGTACTATTTTCGTCCGCCATTAGGAATTACATTTCTTTTCGGTACGAGTTTTAAGAATATTAAGAAAAATATGTGAAAAAAAGTTAGTGGAATATGAGTCACACTTGTATATATTAATTTTATATAAAATGCGAGTGGAATGAATTAGTGAAATGTATGACCCTATTATCGTTTATAGTAAAATAAACCCGGTCTCTTATTTGCGGACGGACTAAAAAAATGAGAGTTCTAATTGCGGATTGAGGGAGAGCATTCGAATTATCCTTATTAACCTCGATTAGAGATTATCAATCAATTCCTAATTATTTGTTACTATTAGCCATGGTTAAAATTTAATCAAAATATTTAGATGTAGAGTATAGACCACATTTCCTTAGAATCAATAAACATAATTATTACACCCACCACAAATCGTAACCAACAAACTACTTAAAAAAATTTCATCTCCACAAAAACTGTTGCACAGATTGCTGCCACGTAAGCACAAAAACGAGCAAGATCAAGATCCCAGCTAGCCCTAAACTGGAGCTCTCGATTCCAAAAATGGAATCGGAATCTCCAGATTCCAGTCCACCGCCTCTTTTCGAGGAAGAAGCGGTGGACTTGATGGCGACGATCAGCCCCGCCACCACTGCCGGCAGCACCAAGCCGCTTGAGCTCCACCGCGACTCGAGGCGACTGTCCACGTACAGCGGCGAGAGCATGATCGCCGACACCAGCGCCATCGCCACCGCGGCCGCCCTCGGCGCGTGCGGATAACGCGTGTAGCTTTCCATTGCTACTAAACCTAGTTTTTCTTGTTATTGAGATAGTAAAGGTATAACAAGAAAAGCTAGGTTGAGTGGTGATGGATTATGGCTTGAGAGAGAGGAGAGGGAGATTTATAGGAGAGAAAGAGAGAGGAAGATAAGGTGGTGAAGGAATGTGTGTGGAAAGATTGAATTTGATGTAGGAAAAGAGCCGTCCAAAAAGGAGAGAGAATTGATAATTGAGGTGAAAAGGATGTAAAAGCTCAAAGTAAGGTATAAATATGTTGCTTTTGTATGTGCAATGTGTGTGTATGAGTGGATTTTCAAAGTTTCTTGCCTTGGAATGCGTGATGTTTCACATAAGGGATATTGCTGTCACTAAATGAAAATTATACTATCCTTTCTGTTTCATAAAATTTGTAATATTTTGACCAAGTACAAAAGAAATACTCCTATAATGAAAAATAAATTTAAAAATTAGTAAAATATGGATCCTATTTTTATAATTTAATAATAAAACATGATTGAAAATAAATTAATGGAATGTGACATTCACTATTAAAAATAGTAAAAATATGTAACAATGGGACACACAAAAATAGAAATAGGCGATAAAATTTATGGGATGGATTTAGGGAAATGGGTTATATTGTAAAGATAATAGCACAATGCCCAACTTTATTTTTATGAGACATTCACCACTATTTTCAATTTCTTCCTCCAACCTTCTCCTTTTCTATTGAGAAACAACCAACAAACAATCAAGTATGTATAAGCAATTAAGAATTATTATCTCTAGGTGAATCGACTCCTTAAACAATACAATTATGGATACATAATCGAATTTGAATGCTTACCTAGCTCAAAAACATACATCTCGGATTAGTATAAAAATCAATATCATCAATTGATGATAGGTGCATGTGGTCCATGTCAAGTGTAATATTATTTTCTGGATGAGGAAGGAATGCTCCATTTTGTTGATGATATGTGGTCTGGTTAGCCATCCCTGTTTCAGTAACCTTAGCCTCCATTTCACTTCTCGATCCGTGATCGTAGGCTCGGTCCTCTGATTTTTCCTTCTTTATTAGGGGCATGGACCCGAACCTCCTCGGCTTGTGGCTAGTCCCCTCGCCATCGGGCGACTTGGGATTGCCCCCGGGGGTTGATTTTCGATCTTCGGGGGATCGCCAGTTCTCATTACGACATTTCTAAACCATGATTTTGAAATTATTCAAATTTTCTCAATATATTGTGCCATTTATATAAGCCTCAATGCTAAAACCACATATGTTAGTTTTTAGGAAAAGAAGAAAGAAAAGGTGAGAGCGAAAATTAATTTAAAAAAGTGAGACAAAACAAGTAGGTTTTGTTATGCATTGAGTTTACAGATAGTAACCTATAGAAATGAAAATGCCGAAATAATGAAGATAACTTATTGTATGTTATACGGTTAATTGAATGTAAAATTATGAAGTTTGGTCAAATTATTCTTATTTGTTTAGCATCTTTCAAATCTGAATGATAAATAAAGAAGTTTCAATAAGTTCTCAATTGTCCAAAAATAACTTTTTTGAATGCAAATTCGATGTTAATTGGTACGCGTGTAAAATTTTAGTATTGTCGCTGAATACTAATGTAAGTGTGTGTTATATTGCTAACTTTTTAAGTTGCTAACTCTGCTAACTCATCAACTAAGTGTATTAAAAATGTCAACATGCTGACATTAAAATGTCAACACATAATATCAACACATGGTATATTGAAATGTCGGACATTTTAATGTCATCGTGCTGACATTTTTAATATACTGCATTGATGAGTTAGCAGAGTTAGCAACTTAAGAAAGTTAGCAATTGATCACACCTCCTAACGTAAATGTATAATAATGTAATAACATGGACAACTAAACATCTCATTTTGAGCTTTAAGAAACTAAAAATAATAGCACAAATTTGGTTAAACGGGACAATAAATTTTTTTTGAAACTTCATGATTTGTCATTCCAAATTTAAAAGGCGTGCATAAACCAGAATTTGATCAAACTTCCTAATTTTATAGGAAATTAAACTTATGTTATAAGTTGTTGAAAAACAAACCTGAAGATGACTTGCAACTTGCATTCTTGTTAGTCCAGACACATTCATCTTCTCCAATATCTCCTTTGGAAAGCAACCTATTGTATCAAAATTGAAGCAATTATTAAATAAATGTTAGCTAGTTTCAATATGCAATATGATCCATGTTACAAAATTTTACATCCATGTCTACATTAAAGTAGAAAAAAAATCTTACTTCCTTCCCCTAGTTGTTCCACAGCATCCAAGAACTTCTCGTGTAGCTCTTGAGTCCACTCGGTATACATCTTCATCTTAACTCTTCTTTGACTCATCATACTATTATCGAATTTGTATTCCTCTTCGACATATTTTTCGTTACAGTAATCGTTCTTTTTACGCTTCCCACTATCCATCGCAGACAAGTTGTTAGGGTTTTCCATGCTCCCAAATTCGACACCACATTGAGGCGTAATGTAGCTGGCCGCCATCAGCCTTTCGCGCTCTCTTAGCATGTGCACGGTCTCCCTTGCCACGTGCTGCCATAGGTATCTTAGCATCTCGGGGCTCGTTGGCCTCTTGATGTAGAGAAACGCCCCATTCTCAATCGCCCTCGCGGCCATGCTCAAGTCGTCATCGCCCGACATCACTATATGTGTACAAGATGAAATATTCAATTACTACAAACATACTTAGTGAAAATAAAAACTGAAATAATTAAAAGGGTCCAAAATTAGAGAAAATTAGCTTACAAATTGTTGGTATTTCCATGCTTACTGCTAGTTGAAGAAGCTTGAATACATCATGAGAGGTGATATTTGCTATGATCAAATCGATTTTCGACTTTCCATTTTGTAACATTGACATAGCAGCTCCAGCAAATGGAACACGAGTAACTAATATACCAAAAAAAAGAAAGAATAAACTCAATTAAAAAGAAGAAGAGATATTTAATCTATTGAGAATATTTAGAGATAATAAAAGAAAATGTAATGTTTATGAGTTTTACTTTATAGATAAATTTCACAAATATGCACACATAGATTTTTGTAGGTGAAATACAAGTTGATTTGTGGAAAACTATAAATTTGATTATTCACTATATATCTAAAAATTAAGACATTTCAGTTGATCTTTCTTTCTTTCATTTTTTTTTCTAATTATATAGGGAGTAGTACTTTATGTTTGGTCTATATATGTGATGCCCTAAAAACTCAGTTTCTAGATGAAAACATTGAATAAATAAATGGGATGCCATAAAAGCTCATTTTTCAAACTCAGTCGCCTTTACTACACCTTAGTTACTACAATTTGTATTTCACACTCAATCATTGACTACATTTAATTAGATAATTGAATAATATGATAAAACAATAGTCAAAGCAAAACTAGGACAGTCAAGACACATTTATACTTTTATTTTTTATTTTTGGGAGAAATAAAAGATCACATATATGACTTTTTCATAAATTAATTAAAACATCTAAAAGTATACACAATAACAAAAGGGTGGTCCTATAGTATACTCTCACTAGTGTAAGCAAATAAGATTAACGATTTTTCACATAGAGTTCTAATAAATTGAGAAAACATAAAACATTAGTAATAACTCTTCAATCAAAAACAAGAACAAAAAATAAAAAAAATGCACTTCGAATCCCCAAATTAAGAATCAACTCATTATAGTTATAAGTGTGTATTTCACAACTAAAGTAGTGCGACTAAGAGGAATCGAAAGTGATTTTCAATTACTGAAGACTAAATCGTACAGAAAATACCTAAGATTCAATTGATCTGAGATTACTCGAGATTAAAAAAATAATCTTGTTTTATAGGGTTCTATATCCACACAATCGAATAATATTAGCAAATTATAAAAAGCAAATTTTGTTATGTGTAAAAGGATATGACTCATAAACCAAGACCAATCATACACAAACATTATCCCGAGATTAAGAATCGGGTTGTATCCACGCAATCGAACCTGAGTGAATCAAAAAGAGCAAGAAAAATATATCTACCTCTGTATTGGCATGTTTCCATCAGACTTATGGTGTTTGAACAATCCCACTCATGATCCAGAAATAGAACATGAAGCTCTTGAATAACTGAGAGATATGAAGTCATTTCAAATTAGGGTTGTTGCACTTGATTTGATGCAACAAAATCTGCAAAGATGCACAAAAAAATGTGTTGATAAGTTGATATTGAAATAAAAAAGTGAAAAAACAAGAAACTTATGCAAGAAAATAAGAAAAACACAAACCAGAAAGACCTCAAAAAAATTGAGCTAGTTCGATTTTATTATTTTTGTTCAAATTGAAAGTTTGGGTATAAGGCCTAGTATTTATAGTGTGTTGTGGATTTCAAATAACTGATTAAATTTGTTTAATTAATTTTAGTTTTTTTAGTATAGTTATTACTTCTTTTTTTTCATTTGTGAAAGTTTCATTTCTTCTCACAGGCACTTGAACAATATGTATATGTAAATATGTAAATTAATTATCCTATTTAATAATAAAAAAATAGTTTTGATTTTTGTTATGCTATATGTTAAAAAACTCAAATTTTCTTATCTTTTCACGCGTCTGCTTTTAATAAAACGTTGTTTTTTTAGGGGTAAATGCTATATAATTATACTTACCTTTATATAATAGGAGTAGTAACTTTTATTTTATATAGTCACCCTTTAATGCAACAATTTGGCTTACCTATTTCACGATATTAGACAATTAGTCGCATTTTTTTTCAACTTTCCTTGTAAAACATGAGACCTTCAAACTAAATTAATTACTGAAATTTCTGTTACTAATTACCAAATTTTAATTAAAAAAGGTCCAAGTTAAGGACCGGTGCTTTGAGAGATATGAAAAAATGATAATTTTCTTACAAAATTTTAAACTCTCAAGATGGATTTTAAAGCTGATGTGCGAAATCAGAATTTGACGAAAGTTTGAAAATTTAAAGACAAATACCACGAGAAAGGTCCATTTTTTGTAGTGAATGTGATTGCAATGTCCAATTTTCCCTATACTATCATGGAATTGTTGTTTATAATATGGAAGATAAACAGATTAAATCAGACTTAAAGTTCCCAATAATCAGTTGATAACCTCAAAAAATAATTCTTATACTCATGCAACCAATACATAAAAGGTTCTAAATTCATAAAATTGAGAAATGAGAAATACCTATGCATGTTTAATTTCTTCCAAATGTAGAGATATCATATATAACCTATGTTTGTTAATTAATTTCTTCCAAATGTAGAGATATCATATATAACTCTTGAAGTTCTTTTACTAATTAATCAATTGATCTTTGAATTCTTGACACAATTCTAAATAAGTGTCTTTAGTTATTTATAGTCTACAAAATAGTGCTAAATAATTATATATACATTTTATTCCTTTTAAAATAATACTCTGCCTATCCGAAGTTATATGAAACTTTTATTTTAGGCAAAAAAATTAATTGATTTCTCAAGATTTAATTAATATTTATTTAGCTAATTCTAATCATAACTAATTATATAATTATTATTTATTCTAATTGTGAAGACGAGCTAGCGCACTATGCACGTACACACGAGTTCCAAGGTCTTTCTCTAATAAAATAGGAGAAATAAAAAGACTTAATCCGTATAAAAAGATGAAATTTCCAATTAAGAATATGTATATCACTTAATTGTAGACGAATGGGACTATAATTTGTCTCTTCAAATTGCTAAATCAAAAGTTAGAACTATATTATGATGCTAACAATCTTAAAACTTGATTATCATTATTTTTATAAAAGGGTAACTGAAAAAAGTACTACTATTAAAGACTACATTTTTGTAATCTCAATAAATATTAGGTTTGATATAATTATTACAATAAAAAACGAGATTATAAAGTGAATTCTCAAGTCTCTCTAATATAGAACATTTTACACATCACCCTTACTTATGACTTCAAAAAATTATAACATATGGATGTGGAAATATATATGATTGGTACGTATTCGTCGATAACAATTTGAGAAATACATTTTTTGGAGTGTACAAAGGAATATGATACATTGATTATTAGACTGTACATAAAGGTTAATTGTAGGACAAACGAATAAAAATTAGCTAATGATACTCAAATTTTATGAAAATATAAATAGAATTATTTAATGGATGTGATTCTTATTTATGAGGTAGAGTAAATGAAACTTGAAACAGATAATGAATAAATTATTGGGGATGTTATGAAATAAATGAAACAACTCAATAAGGGCTACTAATTCTAAGACCAATCACGAAAATAAGCATTCTAGCCCATATTAGCTAAAAAATTATGAAATTTGATTTTTTCTCAATTATCCAATAATCAAATCCAATATTTTCCGAGGAAACGTGAGCTTGGTTACTTGTTGTTATCGGCAATTTACAATTTTATATAGTTACCCTTCAAAGCAACAACTTTTGCTTACCTATTTCACGATATTAGTCGCAATTCTTTTTTCAACTTTCCTTGTAACGGGATAATTTGCATAAACTTTCATCAAATTATAGTTTTGCTTAACATATTTGAAATCCAACTGTATATAGATGATAGAACTGTTAATTTAATATGATTTTTACAACAAATTAACATTTCAATGTTGACATAGCTTACATTATCGGACGTCAACCAAAATCAAAATCATGTCATGTCTTGCAATGAAACAATATTATTTTATACTAAATTAAATAATTTCATTGTTGAAGGAGGGAGTAATTAATTGCAAAAATAAAAACAAATCAATAGTTTAATAATTTGCAATCGGATTTCAAAGCTTCAAAGCTGGTGTACTAAATTTGAAAAAAATATTGAATACCATATTGTTGTAATATGAAAAGGTACAATCTCAGTAAATATTAGGTTGATATGATTATTAAAATAAAAAATCAAAAGTGAAGCTGAGCGAAAATTCCATAGTTTTTCCATATCTAAGTGACATAATAAATTGGTGTGTCACACCACTAATTCTCTGACAAATGGAAGCATAATTGGATTCATTACAATCCATGATTTTTTTTTATAGAAATAGCATAATCTTAAAATGGAAATTACTAATTGATGTGTTAGCCTTCCATGTACAATACTGGCCTCATAATATATAAATTCATTATATTACACATATTCAAAAATAATCATATTGCATCACTTTTAATGCCAAATTAAAATTATAACTATAACTTTAATTTTTTTAGTATATTAAGTAATTAATTTAAATTTTCAATATCTTTTTAGAAGCATGTCAAAAATCAAGAAATATCTAAAACAATTAATAAAATAAAAACTAAAAGATGAAAGATGAAATATTCTTTTATATATATACTCCATAAAACAAGAAAAAAAAGTCATACCTATCAAATCCTAAAGTAGTATTCAAAGTATTGTAATATGATCATTTTCTTGTTGTCGTGAAGAGTGATGCAAAATTAAAGTTTGAAGTTTATACAATATTTAAAGTTTGCATTTGATTACATCCTTATGTATATGTATGTAGAAAAATTTGAAGGGCATATTCCCCACCTACCAATACATTGGATCGGTCCCTAGGTGAGACAGAGCAAACTTATTAGTATTATGCCACTTGGTATGAAATGACTGAAATTTTTGCTAAGTGAAGCCTAGCGTCTCTTCAATATAGATATAAAGTATAAACTGAGTTAATTGGATTGAATTGTATATTTTACAGAGAGATTACTCCTTCTTATAGAAGATTATTACATGTAAAAGATGGTGAAAATAAATATCCAAAATACAAAAAAGTATATGCAAGGGAGATCCTTTAATTCATGTGCTTCGTTTCATCTTCTTCTATCTTTGTTTCTTTCTATTCTTGCTTGGTTGACCTTCATGGATAACACTCCCTTTTAAATAAGAGTAATAAGGTCATTCATATTTAATCTATCAAATGTCACGTACATTCGTAAAATTCTTCGAACCAACTACTTTGGACATGTGGCTTATATAGTCACGATTCAAATAAAAATCGATTTATTTACAATATTTGATTCACCTAAAAAGTATACTTATGACTGTTATACCCTCTTATTTGTGTCGAATCATCTTCTCAAATCAGTAGAAATAGATAATGTTATAAAGATAATAGAACATTAAATAAGATGATTAATATATTACTTATTCTTTTTAATAAAATTTACAAAGACACACGTTGTGACTAGTCATAATGTAATTGCATACCTTTATTTTTATTAAATATATTCAGCTAACTTTCTATTTTGAACTTTTCCTTTTTTTTAATTGAGAAATAACCCACACCCCGTGCAAACATTAAAGAATGTATAAGCAATAAATTATTGTTGCCGCGAGACGTGAGTGTTAAGGTTTTTGGCGCAAACATAAAAAAGAAGCAAAAATTATAAAGGTCCTTGTTATTTCTTAATTGTATAATAATAACAAGGTCAGAAGTTCCCTATTTATAGTATCTAAACCCTAGGTTTGGTTCGGCTATCTTTTGCATTTCGGGAAAGAACCAACAAAGAAAACCCGATAACTTTGGTATAGGGGTTCCCCAGCACTGATTATGATATTTCTAAAATCTGATTTTGAAAATATTAGGGCATTTAAATAAGTCACAAGTTTAAAACCACAAATAATGTAAACACATACAATATTTTTTAATAAAACAAGAAAGATAAGATAATTTTTGTTGAGTGCATTTATCATAGAGTATCAGAGAGAGAATCTAATTTTAAAAAACAAGTAAAACAAATGGGTCATAATAACATGATATAATAATATACATAATAGAATTTTGTTAGGTCATGAATTTACAATTTAGATAGTAACCTATAGAAATGAAATGTCTAAATAGTTATAATTTATTGTAGTATGTTATAAGTTGTTGGAAAAGAAACCTGAAGATGACTTGCAACTTGCATTCTTGTTAATCCAGGCACATTCATCTTCTCCAATATCTCATTTGGGGATAAAATCTTACTTCCATCCCCTAATTGTTCTACAGCATCCACGAATTTCTCGTGTAGCTCTTTAGTCCACTCCGTACACATCTTTCTCTTCACCTTTTCTTTGTTTATCCTACTATTATCGACGTCGTTAGGGTCTTCCACATCTCTCAACACACGCATGGTTTCCGTCGCCACGAGCTGCCATAGGTACCTCAGCATATCGAGGCTCGTTGGCCTCTCGATGTAGAGAAGCGCTCCGTTCTCAATTGCCCACGTGGCCGAGCTCGTCGTGTCCTCAACGCTCGACATCACTAGTTGTGTACAAGAGGAAACATATATAGAATTACTACACGCATACTTAATTAAAATAAATTGAAATAAAAGAGGCCAAAATTAGAGAAAATTAATTAGCTTACAAATTGTTGGTATTCCCATGCTTACTGCTTGTTCAAAAAGCTTGAATACGTCAGGTGAGCTGATATTTGCTATGATCAAATCGATTTTCGTCTTTCCATTTGTTAACATTGGGATAGCAGCGGCAGCAAATTGGACATGTGTAACTAATATACCAAAAAAAGAATTAAATGAAAAAGAAGATGATAAATTTATGCTGTTGAAAATATTTAGAACTTACAAAAGAAAATGTAAAGTTTAGGGGTTTCAACTTTCATATACATAATTATAGATATTGACATAATTAAATTTACATAAATATTTTATGGTGAAATACAAGATTATTTATGGAAACTATTAATTAAAATAATCATTATATATCTAAAAATTATGACATGTTATTGGATCTTTCGTTCATTTTACTAGTTTTAATATGCATAGGGCTGTGATCCAAAAATAACTTAATTTAAAACATAAATAACACTTTTATCTTTTTAATTTTTTGTTTTTGCGTGTGAAGAGCATATATATGTTCTTCAATTGTTCTATCTTTAGTGTGTGTCAGCGTGCGTGTGTTGGCCTAGGGTAGAGTGGTTAATGTCAAGAGTCTCACTATGTCGGGTTCAAATCCAATGTTGGCCTAGGGTAGAGTGGTTAATGTCAAGAGTCCCACTATCTCGGGTTCAAATCCAATGTGACGAGACACTGTTTGCATAATTAAAACTATATATATATTATATAAAATATATCTACCTCTGTACAGGCATGATTCCATCAGGCTTTTGGTGTTTAAACTATTCCTTTCATGGTCCACAAATACAACATGAAGTTGATGCATAAGGAGCGAAGGATATGAAGTCATTTCGAATTAGTGTTTTTCCACTTAATTTGATGCAACAAAAATCTGCAAAGAGGCAAGAAAAATGTAGTATTAGAGATTGAATAAGTTGATATTGAAATAAAATGTGAAAAACACAACAAACTTATGCAAGAAAATTTAAATAAGATACACGCAAACCAAAAGTATAAAAGTATTAAGACCTCAAGAGAACTGAGTTCTTTTTTTTCTTGTACAAATAAAAAGTATGGATGCAAGGTGGTATTAAAATTGTTTAATTAATTGCCTGTTTTTTAATCTATTTATTTTCTACTCGTTTTCACACGGCTGCTTTAAATAAATTATTGTTTTTTTAAATGCAACATGATTATACTTACCATTAGTATATAATTTGATGCTGAAAATCTTAAAGTTTTATTATCATTTTTTTATTAAAAAGGTAACTGGAAAAATATATTGAAGACTATATTGTTGTAATATCGCACAGTAATATCAGTAAATATTAGGTTTATATAATTATTGTAATAATATCAGTAAATATTAGGTTGATATATATAATTATTGTAATATCAGTAAATATTAGGTTGATATAATTATTGATACTCGTTATGGGAAGTCATAATATAGTTGCATTACTTTATTTTTGTTAGATACATTCACTAACTTTCTCCAATTTTAATTTCTTAATTCCTCCCTTTTCTTTTTTATTGAGAAGTAACCTCCTCAAACAGACAATAAATAATACTCCCTCTATTCACCATTTAAAGTACCATTTCTTCATCTTGGTTTGTCCATGATTTATAGAACAATTTACTTTATTCCACTTTTAGTATGCGGACCCTACATTCCATTAACTTTTTTACGCTCGCAATCCAATATAAAACTAATCCTTTAAATGAGTCTCACATTCTACTCACTTTCTCCCTTTACTTTTTTTTTTTCACAGAGTTAAATAATTTTTTGAACTCGCGCTGAATCAAAAGGGCTCTTTAAATGGTGGACGAAGGGAGTATATAAGCAATAAAGAATTAAAATCTCACTACAACAAAAAATCGGATAAGTACACATTTTAATGCTATTAAGGATGTTAATTTGTACGTCTAATTATACCACTAACGCTTCATAAAGTGTCCTTATTGTTAGTTTCCCAACTAAAATTAGTTGCACCTAAAATACCCCCTTGTGACAATTATACCTCTTATTTGAGTAAAATCATCTTCTCAAATAAGTAGAAATATATAACGATATAGGAAGATGATCAAATTATAACTAATCTTAAATGCATAACTAGAGAACACGAATTTAGTTCACTATAAGAACAATTTTAGTTCACTATTAAAGCGATTTAGTACACTATAATTTATAGTGAAATATTTACTCTGTAAAATATTTAGTTCACTATAATGATGTTCTGGTTCACTCCGTGTTTTCAAATTCGTGTTGTCTAATTATACATTTAGCTAGTGGTTGTCGTATATCACTATTCGGAAGATATATGATTGAACATTAAATAAGATAATTGATTAATTATTATTCGAATTTACAAATACACACGTTGTGGCTAGTCACAATGTAATTGCACGACTTAATTTATATAAAGAAATAAAGAATGTATAAGAAATAAAATTATTATATTTATGTGGTTCGACTTCTTCAAGTTTAAACAATACAATTATGGATACATAATTGAATAATGCTCAATTACTTTATTGAGTTACTAGCTCTAATACTCAATATCACCAAATGATAAGTGGCTTGAAGAAAAGTGAATGTCTTGAGCAATATTTTCTAGATTTGCATAGAGTGCTTCATGTTGCAGATTATCAAATGTGGGCTGGTTAGCCATCCCTGTTTCATTAGCCATTTCACTTATCGATTCATGATCGTCGACCCAGCCTTTTGATTTGTCCTTCATTATTTCGGGCATGGACCCGAACCGACTTGTCTTGTGGCTTGACCCCTCACCATCGGATGACTGGTTAGTCATCCTTCTTTCAGTAACCCTACCCTCCATCTCACTATTCGATGAATGATCGTGGACCCGCTCTTTTAATTTTTCCAGCATGATTTGGGGCATGCGCCCGAACCGTCTCTCCTTGTGGCTGGACCTCTTACCATCAGATGACTCTGGCTCTTTGCCGCGAGCTTGACGAATTTTCTAAAAATAATTTTAAAACATTAGGGTTTACAACCATCAGCTTTTAATAAAAAATGAAAAAAGGTCGAGTATATTTATCTAATAGTACGAGAGAAAATTAATTTCAAAAATCAAGCAAAACAAGTAGGCAATAAAAAATGAAGTGTCTAAATATTTTAGATATAACTTATTATAAGTTTAAACTATTGAAAAACAAACCTGAAGATGACTCGCCACGTGCTTTTTTTCTAGGCCAGCTACATTCATCTTCTCCGCTATCTCCTTTGGATATATACCTAAATTGAAGCAATTATTAAATAAATGTTAGCTAGTTTCAATAGTATGCAATATTCATGTTTCAAAATTTTATATTTATAGTGTTAGGAAAAAATTCTTACTTCCATCCCCTAGTTGATAACAAACCTCCTCAAATTTCTCGTGTAGCTCTTTAGTCCAGTGGGTACACATCTTTCTCTTCACATTTCCTTGGCTCATCATACTATTATCGAAGTTGTGTTCGTTTTCAACGTATTTTTCGTTATAAGAATCGTTTCTTTTACGCTTCCCCTTATCCATATTGAACAAGTTGTTAGGGTTTTCCATTTCCCGAAATTCGGTGCCACACGGAGGCGTAATGTAGCTGGCTGCAATCAGCCTTTCGCGCTCTCTCATCACGCGCATGCTCTCCCTCGCCACATGCTTCCATAGGTATCTTAGCAACTCGGGGTTCGCTGGCCTCTTGATGTAGAGAAACGCCCCGTTCTCAATCACACTCACGGCCATCCTCGGATTGTCATCGTTCGACATCACTAGATGTGTACAACATGAAATAATAGAGAAATAAATTGAAATAAATATTGAAATGAAAAGGTCCAAATTTGGAGAAAATTAAATAGCTTACAAATTGTTGGTATTTCCATGCTTACTGCAAGTTGAAGAAGGTTGATTACATCAGGAGAGGTGATATTTGCTATGACCAAATCGATTTTCGTATTTCCATTTGTTAACATCAAGATAGCATCGCTAGCTAATTGGAAATGAGTAACTAATGTACCAAAAAAAAAGAAGATAAAATCAATAAGAAGAAGTTAATTGAAAATATTTATGGGTTCCAAATACATAATTATAGATAGAGTTAAGCATATAAATGTACTTAAATAGATTTTTGTAGGTGAAATACAAGATTATTTATAGAAACTATAAATTAAAATAATCATTATATATCGAAAATTTATAACATGTTATTGGATCTACTTTCATTTTCATATGTATATAGGCGTGTGATCCAAAAACAACTCAATTTAAAAATTGTTTATTTGTTACCGATATCTTTTTCTTAGGATAATGGACGATCATCGCCAATGCAAACTATTTTTCATTATATAGCAACCTATAAATCAATAATTTGCAAGATTTAAAATTTGCAAAAAGGATGATGTTGATTCTGATAGAACCAGACACGTTGTGGATAACCAAAAAACCTAGTTCAGCGATCAAAGGTCTCAGGTACGAATTCACCGTGATGAGACCCCTTAAATATATATTCACTTAACTATAAAAAAACGCATATATATGAATATATCGATAGAACTTACATAAATAATTAAAACATTAAAAATATATCTACCTCTGTACTGGCATGCTTCCATCAGCCTTGCGGTGTTTAAACAATTCAATTCATGGTCCAGAAATAGAACATGAATTTGATTCGTAAGTACCGAAAGATATGAAGTCATTTCGATGTAGGGTTTTTGAATTTAATTTAATTCAACAAAAATCTGCAAAGAGGCACGAAAAATGTATAAGTTGTGATATTGAAATAAAAAGTGAAAAAGACAAGAAACTTATGCAAGAAAATATGTATTAAGACCTCAAGAGAACTGAGTTCTATTTTTTTTTTGTACAAATAGAAAGTATGGATACAAGGTGGTATTTATAGTGTGTTTTGGATTTCAAATAACTTATTAAAATTGTTTAATTATTTGTTTGTTATTTAATCTATTTATTTTCTACTCGTTTTCACACGGCTGGTTTTAATAAATTATTGTTTTTTTTAAATGCAACATTATTATACTTACCATTAGTATATAATAAGGTGCTGAAAATCTTAAAGTTTGATTATCATTTTTTCTATAAAAAGGTAACTGGAAAATATATTGAAGACTATATTGTTGTAATATCGCACTCTAATAAGTAAATATTAGGTTGATATACTTATTGATACTCGTTGTGGGAAGTCATAATATAGTCCTAGTTACATAACTTTATTTTTATAAGATACATTCACTAACTTTCTCCTATTTTAGTTTCTTAATTCCCCCCTTTTCTTTTTTATTGAGAAATAACCTCCTCAAACAGTCAATAAATACTCCATATACTATCTCTCTGTCGTCCACCATTTAAAGAACGATATAGTCACTTACCTTATTCCGCTTTTAGTATGCGAACCCCACATTCCATCAACTTTTTACACTCACAATCCAATATAAAATTAATACATTAAATGAGTCTCACATTCCACTCACTTTCTCCCTTTACTTTTTTTTTTCACAAAGTCAAACAACTTTTTAAAACTCATTTTGAGTCAAAATAACACTTTAAATGGTGGACTAAGGGAACATATATGCAGTAAAGAATTAAAATCTCTATGTGGGTCGACTTCTTAAATAATACAATTATGGATACATAATTGAAGAATGATCAATTACTTAATGAGATACTTAATCTAATTTAGAAAACTCATATCAATTGATGATGAAGAGTGTGTGTCTAGTGCAATAATTCTGGATGAGGGTGGAATGCTTCATTTCTCATACTATTATACATGGGCTGGTTAGCCATCCCTGTTTCAGTAGCCTTAGACTCCATTTCACTTCTCGGTCCATGATCGTAGGCTCGGTCTTCTGATTTTTCCTTCTTCAATCGAGGCATGGACCCGAACCGCCTCAGCTTGCGGCTTGACCCTTCTCTACCGGACGACTTGGGATTGGCCCCTGGGGTTGACTTTCGCTCTTCGGGCGATCGCCAGTTCTCATTCCGACAATTCTAAAACATAATTTTCAAAATATTAAGATATTTTCAATATATTGTTAGGCATTGAATTTATATATAATAACTTATTGTATGATATAATTAAGTTGTTGAGAAACAAACCTGAAGATGACTTGCCACTTGCATTCTTGTTAGTCCAGGCACATTCATCTTCTCCAATATTTCCTTTGGAAAGATACCTATTTTATAAAATTGAAGAAATTATTATAGGTAAATGTTAGCTAGTTTCAATGTACAATATTCATATACAAAATGTTGTCTATGACTAAATTAATGTAGACAAAAAATAATCTTACTTCCATCCCCTAATTGGTTTATAGCATCTATAAATTTCTCGTGTAGCTCTTTAGTCCACTCCGTACACATCTTTCTCTTGACCTTTCCTTGGCTCATCCTACTATTATCAAAGTTGTATTCCTTTTCAACATATTTTTCGTTATAGTAATCGTTCATTTTACACTTCCCATTATCCATCACGAACGAGTTGTTATTAGGGTTTTCCACGTCCCCAAACCCGACGCCACATGGAGGCGTAATGTAGCTGGCCGACATCAGCCTTTCGCGCTCTCTCATCACACGCATATGCATGGTCTCCCTCGCTACGTGCTGCCATAGGTATCTTAGCATCTCGGGGTTCGCTGGCCTCTTGAAGTAGAGAAACGCACCGTTGTCAATCGCACTCACGGCCATGCTCGGGTCGTAATCGACAGGCGACATCACTAGATGTGTAGAAGATTAAAAATTAAATAATTACATGCATACTTAGTGAAAAATAAATATTGAAATAATTAAAAGGCCCCCAAAATTAGAGAAAATTAATAATCTTACAAATTGTTGGTATTCCCTTGTTACTGCAAGTTCAAGAATCTTGAATGCGTCAGATGTGTTGATATTTGTTATGATCAAATCAATTTTCGTCTTTCCATTTGATAACATTAAGATAGCAGCCCCAGCTAAATCCACATGACTAACTAATATAGGAGTACAAAAAAAGGATGGATTAAATAAAAAAGAAGAACTTAAATTTAAGTTATTGAAAATATTTAGAACTTATATAAGAAAATGCAATGTTTAGGAGTATCAAATAATTAATTATAGACAGAGATAAGCCTATCAAATATACATAAATAGATTATTTATCTAAAAAAAATCATGACATGTTATTGGGAATTTCTTTCATTTTTTCTGATTATATCAAATTAAAGGTAATTTGTTAAGGATTCTCACGATATCCTAATTGCATTTGTTTGAAAAACAATAGTACTATTGAATGGGCTTTCGTGAATTTTCATATATTTCGTGAATTTGATAATTAGTTGAATATTTTCAAACTCGAGATGAGTAGTACCAAAAATTCGACAAAACCATACACGAAAAAATGGAAAATATCAAAACCCCTACTTCGTGTTTAGTGTGTCTACTAGTTATTCGAATGTGGTGTTCAATTACTCAAGACTGATTATATACAAGACTGGTATGACTCCAATGTCGAACATTTTTAATCCAAGACTAGTTAAACACAACACTATATATCCACAATTGAACAATATGTGTGAACTGAAAAAAGCAAAAAAAAAATATATATCTACCTCTGTACTGGCATGCTTCTAGCAGGCTTGTGGTATCTAAATAATTCCATTCATGGTCCACAAATAGAACATGAATTTCATGCATAACCGATAGATATGAATTCATTTGCACTTAATTTGATGCAATAAAATCTGCAAAGATGCACAATAAATGTATTAGAGTTTAAATAAGTTGATATTGAAATAAAATGTGAAAAAAACAAGACTTAATAAGATAAATACATATATGTATTTATGTATTAAGACCTCAGTAGAAATGAGTTCGAATTTTTTGTACAAATTGAAAGTTATAAAAAAATCAGTTGATAATTAACCACAATTAAAATAATTGTTGTATACTTTTATGCAATCAATTTAGCTAGGGATAACATTTTATGAACAAAAAATAGAATTCTATCTCTAGATGAGTTATCTACCCTACCAAACATACTTGACATGAGTCTATATAAGTGTCGTTGGATTATTTAAATATATTTTATAAATTATTGCGAAATATTTTAAATAACCTTTTGCTTCATTTCACAATATTACTCCATTGTCCTAAGTTACATGTTACTTATTTTTTTAGCAAAAAAGTTAAAAAATTGATGATATTTAATTAGTTGGCTAAATAGGAAACAAAATACTAGAGATGATAAATTAGAAAAATAAAGAGAAAATAAAGTGAAAAGTTTTTCTGTGCATGTTCTCGCATAGATCCACTCAATTAATTAATTTATTAAGATTTAGTTAATATTTATTTAACTACTTCTGAACATAAATAATATTATTATCATTATTATTATTATTTATTATTTATTATTATTATTATTATTATTATAAAATAAAATACTAGGATATGTTGAGAGATCACTTAATTTGTGTGATCTTGATTATTAGTCACTAGATTCGGTGATCTAATGGCTTAAATATAGATGTGAATTTTTGAAAATATTAATTTAATTTTAAAATATAGCACTGTCAATCTGGTAATTATGCAATTCCTGACATTGCTCAATATTTCCATAATAAGTATGACTTATCCTCATTATTCTGTATATATACTTATAATCTTTTTACTAATCTGGTAAAAAATGGGTTAATTGTCAATTTGACGGCTCATGGCTTTGTCAAAATTGAACAAAAAACGGACTAAATAAAAAAAGTTAACGACACGAAAATAACAAACTTAATATTTTGGACTAAAATTGTAAAACGAGTATATATTTAAGACCAAAAATAAACTTTAATCTTTCCTGAAAGCATAAATTTGTCTAAACATTGAAGAATGAATTTCAATGTATTTATATACTTTGTTTTATACTTTGTAACGTCTAAATTAGTTGATTATAATTATTGATTACCTAATTAAAGTGACTAACTATTATAAATGGTGGAGAATTGAGAAAAAATTAAATGAATAAATTTTAGAGTGCTACATTGGGCATTTCTTTGTTATGGGCTTGTGTTGTCAAACTGGAGATAAAAATCTTACTAATTTATGGGCCCTAAATGTATTGGAATTTCAAACTTATCAATGATGACGCCCCAAAATTAGGCCGCTTATTACAAGAAAATTCAAATATTAAATTTAGGAAGAAGATAAATAAAATTCCAAATTCATATATTTGAATTAAGGGAATTTAGAAAGAAAATTTGTATACCTACTAACAAATAATCGAATTAAATACATTTTCAAAACGACAACTTAAAAGAAGAAAATAATGGCACGAAAAGTAAAAATGATGCCGTGGGACCCAGACGCTAAAAACCTCCAAATAAGCCTAAACTCCAGGTCACGCCACTCATATAAATTCATAATTCAACAAATTTAATTTAAATACAACTATTATAATCCAAAATCATCACCACCTCCAAATTTCGTTTCGCCAAACTGAAAAATATTCTCTGAAGCTTCAGCGCCTTCATCAATGGAGCGTCTGCGCCTCTTCCTCCACCACATCCTCTCCTTCCACATAAGCCTCGCCTCCACCATCTCCCACTACCTCTTCTCTCCCTTCTCCAAAATCCGCCGCTTCCCGATCATCACTCCAATCTCCGAGTGGTTCCTCTCCGTCTACTTCAAATTCGCATGCAACCTGATCCAATGCACAGTCGATTTGGACGACCAGACCACCATGCATTTCCTCGCCCCAGCCCACCGCCGATTCAACAAGCCGAATCTGGTGATGATCCACGGCTACGGCGGCAACTCGAAGTGGCAATTCGTCTACCAGGTTGGCCGCATTGATTTTTGTTGTTACAGTGTGAATCGATCTCGATTTATGTGTATAATCACACGGAATTGTTGATAGGCTAAAGTAGAAATTCACTCGACTGATATTTGCTTCCGATTTTCACCTGATTTTATCTGAAAATTGCGGCGAAATTTGTATACCAGGCTTCGCTGCATTGGTTTTGTTGTTCGTCGATCTCTATTTATGTATCTAATCTCACGGAAATTGTAGATAGGCTAAAGTAAGGATTCACTCAGCTGAATTTGCTTCCGATTTCGCCTGATTTCATCTGAATTGCAGCGAAATTTGTCTAGCAGGTTTGGTTGCATTAATTTTGTTGTGACAGTGTGAATCGATCTCGGTTTTCGTATCAATTTTGTAAAGTAGAATTCAGTCGACTGAAATGGCTTCCGTTTTTCGTCTGATTTTTATCTGAATGCAGTGGAATTGTTTTGGAATTTTGATTTTAGGCTATCTTTGTAGGTTGCCTCGCTAGCGGAATCCTTCAACGTCTACATACCAGACCTCCTCTTCTTTGGGAAATCATACTCGAACCGCGCGAACCGCACCGAGGCATTTCAGGCGGAGTGCGTGGCAGCGGGACTGAGGAGATTGGGTGTTGAGAGGTGCTCGATATATGCAATCAGCTACGGCGGATTCGTTTGCTACCGGATGGCTGAGATGCACCCGGAGCTGGTGGAGAAGGCAGTGATTGTGAGCAGTGGGGTCGGGTGCACACAGAGCCAGAAAGGGGAACAGATGAAAAACGTGGGGATTGATGTATTGGATCTTCTCCTTCCTCGGACGCCAGTTGGGATGAAGCGGCTGGTGGAGCTCTCTGTCCATAAGTCCAATCCGCTGCGGTGGGCCCCGGATTTCGTGCTCGAGGAGTTTATTGATGTGAGTGCTCTAAATGGGAATTCAATGTTGTGCAGCTCTTTTGATGCGTGTTGCTTCTACAGTTTGACAATGCGTTAGCTCTTTTAATGTTTGATGTTACTGTTGCATTTGCTGGCCTATGATGATTATCTTTAATGCTGCTAAGTTAGTTGTGTGGTGATTGTGATATTGAGTCTGGTTATCTTTAGATGCTTTCACGTTGATGATGTTAAGGTGAACGTTGGATCAATCGTTGATTATGTAGGTAAGGTGTGAATATCTGAATTATGGCTATTGCATGTTCAACAATTGAGATGTTGAGTCTGGTTATCTTTAGATGCTTTCATATTTGATGATGATAAGGTGACACGTTGGTTCAATAGTTGATTATGTAGGTAGGTGTGAGTATCTGAATTATGGCTATTGCTTGTTCAACAATTGGCTGCTCTTTCAGTAGATGTCCTTGTCTTGCAGTCTTAGTGTCGTCGTGGACTATTTGATGACGATGTTGCAAGTTGATATTGTTATTGACTTTTCTATCTCAGTGGTTGGTGATAAAAAAAGATAAGCAGAGGAGAGGAAACTTTTTCGGATATGCTCCTAGGTTTTGTTTTCTTGATCTAGTTGGTTACACATTGCTAGAAGTAATATCTATTTTATCATCTAAGGTCTCAAGCATGAAAGTGGTAGCTTATAAGTTATACCTTTCTTATAATATTAGCAAAAGTTAACGTTTATCTAATAATTATGAGTTCAATCTAAACATGTCACAATCGGTGCTTGTTGTTAATCAAATTGATGTTGACAGGATGAAGTGACTAACATATACGGGGATTACTTGTCAGCTTAGATTTTTCTGCATCATTATTTCTACCAAGTTGCAAACAACTTGCAAAATCAGTGGGTGTTGGCCTCTTAGAGCGCCATCTATTTTCGAGCCTGTATCAATACTTTACAGCTATACTTGTTTCTATCTTGGTCCCTGATCAATGAGATTATGAGAAGCATGTATTAGTGATGTATACATTACAGTGTTTCTAAATGATTGTGTTAGAATTTGAACAAGCACAATTCATGAACTCCGTTCTCACACACTGCGTTCTTTGGGTAGACAATGTGCAACACTAACAGGAAGGAGAAACAAGAGCTGGTAGAACATCTCTTGGCCAATAGTGAAAAATGCAAGGTCCAACCACTTAGTCAGGTATTATTGACATTTCATCTTATTTACAATAATACGTATCGAGCTCTCACAAATCATGACATCCTGCGATTATGAAGGAAATATTGCTTGTGTGGGGCGACAAGGATAAGATCTTCCCTTTAAACTTCGCCTATGAGTTGCAGAGGTATGTTACTATTTGCCTTGAATGTAAATCTCCATGCTTTAGGTCTAGCAAAGCCAACATAAATCACATATTCATCTTTGTTAATGCAGAAACTTGGGCCCGAAAGCTAGTCTGGAAATCCTCCGGGATGCAGGGCATGCAGTAAACTTCGACTCTCCCGATTCCTTGAATGATCTGATAAAAGGATTCATCTTAGAGTGATACATACCAAGCAGGTTTATCTTCATATGGTTGAAATACACGATAAAATGTTCTTTAGAAGGCGTTTTTGCTCGATTATAGATGCCCGGGCAATCTCGGATCATAGGCATAGTACACGGGCCGTGTGTGGGTGTCTGTGTCTCAAAAGCAGCTGTAGTGTTGTTTGTAAGGCTGTTGCTAGTTGTCCTGGTTCAAAAAAGTGGCTTGTAGAATTTGTATAATAGTTGTATTGCATGATTTTGTGGAAACTAGCAGCTGCCATGAATTCTAAAA
Organism: Salvia splendens; assembly: GCF_004379255.2. NCBI lineage: Eukaryota > Viridiplantae > Streptophyta > Magnoliopsida > Lamiales > Lamiaceae > Salvia > Salvia splendens. The sequence continues at coordinate 814,933 of NC_056034.1, forward strand.
TTATCTACTACTCCATAAAACTCGTTTTATTTTTCATCTGTGATTATACGGGTTTAAAAACTATAGGGATCATCTGAGAATTATTGGTATGCTTTTTTATTGTATTTACTACAGTACTTTGTAAGTTTAAAGGACCCAAGGTTTATTAAAGTCACTTATTTCTATTATCAGAATAAAATACACTATGATATAATTATTTTATAGGCAAAAATGAATTTAAATCTTAAGATTGCGTCACAGTGGTGAACTTGAATTTGAGAGAACTTGAATTTGAGACTTAAGGTGGCATAATTTTAATTACTACTATTTGATTAATGATTTTCAGGTTGTGTACGGTAATAGGTGTATATTTCATTTATCTGGTCTCTATCTGTAATAAAGTCAATTAATGCAAAATTAATTCTATCCAAACAAAATTAATAGGGCCCCTATATACAGACGGCAGATTTCCGGCGCAGCCCAATTTTGACTGTGTCTCCTGAATAAATACTCAATTTTTTAGGGGTAAAAACAATTCTCTAGTGGTAGATAGAAAGGGTCATATGTCAAGAACGTAAAATAAGAAAGTCAGAGTTAGAAAAAATAACTTGACGATTAATTATTATAAATTAATTAATATGGAAGTACCAAATGAAAAAAAATATTTTTTATAGATTAAGAGAGTACTTATAATTTATTTGGCATTAGCAATACGTGGTACGAAATTTATGTTTTGAATTCACTTGAGAGTTGCTGTAAATACTTTTATTACTTTATTACATTTATAACAAATTAATATTATGATAATTCTTTACCTATAACACAATACTTAGATATACGATAAGAATACTTTTTTTAAAAAAGGAATTAAAATGAAAATTGCTGAGCAAAAACAAAACCTTTTTTTACGCGGGGGGAAGAAATAGGCGACAAATTCACAACACAGAGCAAACCGGAGAAGAAATTCCGAGCAGTCAATCAGCGGCGGAAGAGATGTCGATTCACGACCGCGCGACGGCGGCGGTCCTGGCGCAGATGATGATGGCGGCGGACGGCGCCTTGTTTGGCTTCGGCGTCACCTACGTGGCGTATCGCAGCATCCGCAAATACGCGGGCACTGCATCCGCCCTACGGAAAATTCGCGACGCGCCGGAGGTTCAGCCGTCCGATCTCCGGTCGATTCTCACCGAAGGCGACGATTCTAGTAGCTCGGATTCTGACGGCGGAGAGTCATCCAGCTCGAATGGGGGCGGGAGATTGGTCATCGTTAGGGGTAGTGTGGAGGTGAAATCGGCCACGGAGAAGGCGAATTGGAAGGCCTTGATGGGGAGTAATTTAGTCGCTTCGAAGGCTTCTGGTGAAAAGGGGGTGATTTTGCAGAGAACTCAAACTGTATGTTATTTACTTTATTAGCCTATTTTTTAGAGAAATTTATTCTAAAATTCAGCATTTCTACTTTTACTGATTGAGTAGGCACGAAGTGATGATGCTTTACTAGTAATCTCTAAATCATGTTTGTTGAATTAATGTTTTCTCTTTTGAATTGCCCCTTGAAGTGTATATACAATGAGTGGAAGGGGGTTTTTGGATGGACTGCTGACCTGCGCAATATGATTTCTGGATCCTTGAAAGAGCATGAGACATCTTCTACGAGGATGGTAATTTGCTATATCTTCAATAATTCATTTGCTTGCAGTTGTGGTATTATGTCCTGTTTTATCTGCCTTTGCTTGTTGCTACACATTTTATAAGTTCAGAATTATTCGTCAAATCATTTAGTTGTCTTCTACTTTCTAAATGCATTGGTCTTCTCTCGCTCCTTAACTGCTTTGATTTGCTATATATTGTCAAGCATTAGATGGTTTTGCTGTACTAAGCTTCTAACTAGTCAGATTGCCTGCATATGCAATGTTCTGAAAAATTGGATTCTATGGCTTGGTCATTAGAACATCATGCATAAAGTGACTAAGAGCCACTTACATTCTGCTTCGTCTCGGAATAACATGTTTTATTTGGCAAGAGATCCATCTCTATAGCTCCACTCTAGTGGGTAACTGGATACTGGATTAGACTGATTAGACATAGAGAATATTTTTTGTTTCTGCAACTATGATATTGAGGTTGGTCTTCAATGACATATGCATTGGATATTTTCCCTCAGGTACCTTTCATTCTTGTTGAAGGCACGAAATGGCCGCACTCTGATTATGTTGTTGTGAACATGGAAGGATCAAATCACCCGCTACCTCTAACAACAGTTTATCAGCACTTGCAGCCTATTAGTGCTACTCCTTTAACTTTCCTGCAGGCAATTTGTGGTCTTGAATATCCTGTGAGTTTCATATTATCTATACTTTTTTGTGATAAAAATTGTTTTATGCTGTTCTTTATTTTTTCATACTTACAAAAATAATTTACCCTCAGGTTGGAATGCTCTATGAGGAAAAAATTCTCCCTCTTGGGAAGGATATAACTGCTGTTGGAATCTGCAGTCTAAACAATGGGGCTTTTGAGATAAAAGCCTCCAAGGATCTTCCTTGTTTCCTGTATGTGGATTTGTCTCTTAAAACATCCATTGATTATGCGTTATGTGTTAGCCTGCTAGATCATGATATATTCACTTTATCCTATGACTAACTGTACCACCATGTTTGTCTTCTTTGTGTATTTTTCTAGGTTCCAGATTAATCTTTATGGGCCTATGGCCTTATTGTGTACAGTTTTTTTTTTTTTGGGGGGGGGGTATCCCTATATTCTGAGTTGTGTATTATATTCGAGGTGCTGTGTGAGAACTGTTGCATGATTTCTTCGTTTTGTTACCTTTGACAGTATTCAAAGCAATATTCTTGACATTCCTGCTGCTATTTAAGACCATTTTTTTATTCAGGCAAAGTATCAAACAGGAATGCTCTGCAACTTGTAATTCTACATTAAGTGTAGCCTCTAGTGGTAAAATTTCTTCCTCAACAAGAGATGTTTTAGAAATTGACCAATCTTGTGCTCTATCTGTAGGTCTGCTTTGACTAAAGATCAACTCGTGGTAGATCTTTCCTTCAAGACAAAAGTGTTAATGTGGAGTGGACTTGTATTTGGAACCATTGCTATAGGTATCCTGGGCTATTCTGTTGTAAGGTATGCTTCTCTAAACATGTCAGATTAGGTTTTAATCTACAAAGAGTTGGCGTTATAGAAATACTTCTATTAACTTGGTAATTTTATCCCAAATGAAGATCTCTTTGTTTGCCTTGAAAACTAGCTTTTGAGGGAATTATACTCTCTCTCATGGTCGATCAGAAAAGCTTCTCATTTTTCCTAACTTTTATGTTGAAATAGTACATGTTTTAGACACGAACCAGTTTCTGTGGGATCTTAAAATATCCACCTTTTATCAGAATAAGATTTTAGCCCCTAGCTTATCTGAACTTCAATTAACTCCATCTCTATTTGTTTCTATGGAATTTTCACTCGAATTACAACGCTAATTTGCATATTGTTATTGTTATGTCTTCACACTGACTTTGTGTAGGAACTGGACCAAGTATAAACAGTGGAGAAGCCAGCGGCGAACTCAGCAGCAAAATAACTCTACTATCACTGGCACTGAATCTTTGAACGATGAAGTCTTGGATGAAGAAGCTGAAGAAATTCCCGATGGAGAGCTCTGTGTCATTTGCCTCATGAGAAGACGGCGCTCTGCCTTTGTCCCCTGTGGACATTTGGTCTGCTGTCAGCGTTGTGCGCTCTCTATCGAGCGTGAGATATCTCCGAAATGTCCCCTATGCAGACAGACAATCCGGAGCTCAGTGAGAATTTACGACTCCTGAGAGTACTCAAGATGCCTGCCAGATTTAGCATAGAGATAAATTACATCTGTTTGATATTTATTTTGTACTAACCGTAGATTCATTAGAAAGTATTGAGAATGTGACAATACATTTGTATATATACTAAATTTTGTGGTATCTTATTCGATCCATCTTCTCCTTCATTCTTGTTTCTTTTTCGTTTCCTTTAATTGAGATGCTTTTGAAGAGTGTGGGGACAGGAACCAGAGGTGACAGGACTACAAAAAGAGATTAAAATTCATTCAAGAAAACAGAGGTCAAAAACCATTTCTTCACAACTATGTCAATCACTCCTTCACTCTCACATCCATCTTCCACAGTGAGCAGAAGGACACCGGCTGTCCCTTCAACCACAGCCCGACACAGCCGTCTTTCTCATCGACCCGAATCTCCCAGTTGCTGTCGTACTTCCTCAGCAAGGCTCTGGCTCCATCAATGGTCTCTTCTCCCAACACCTCTCCTTTAAATCCTGCATTTTTCATTCTCTCACACCATTTCTCTTTCCTCTCATTCATCTCCCCCACATTCACCAGCACCTTGGCTGCTTCTGCTTCGATCATGCGCCTCTCGTCGCTCTCGCGGCCTTTGTACGCGATGCTGGTCGAGTCCAAGAACCTCCACAGGTAATCCACCCTCCTTGAGAAGGCTGTTGTGAAATCTCCACAGGTATTGCAGCTGCAGTCTGTGTTGTTTTCACTCAATATTACTCCCTTTGGCTGCAGGCTTCTTAGCACTCTCAGAAACTCTGTTCTGTCGTCAGGGGCGCTGTGGCTGAGGTTGTGCAGCCGGAACTGTGCGCAGACGATTAGTGTTTCGTCTCTGGTAGAGTTGATGGCTTGTGAGTTGAGATTTTGGAGGTGGGAGCTGTCCATTTTGTTGATCTGCAGGTTCACATTCATGTCCTTGGCGAAGGTGAGGAGTTTGGAGGCGAAATCGTAGTTGTGAGGGGCATGAGCGAAGGGGGTGACGTTTCTTGACTCGTCGTCGGTTGGGGGCAGAGGGACCACCGTGAGGCGGACTAATGGGGGTGGCCCGCCTGCGCGACGAGTCAGTTCTTCGAGGAGAGTAGGCCATTGGAGGCCATGTGAGACTCCAATGTCAAGAATGTGGAGATTGGTTGGTTGATGCTGCTCGCCAAGAATTTGAAGTATTGAGGTGTTTGCAACATTGTTTGGGATTCGAAACCATGGGTTGATGTCGTTGAATTTGATCAGGGAGTTTCTAAAGAATATGGGATTGCTAGATGCGAAAGTGTTTCCGGCCGACGACGAGAAGCTGCCGGCGCTGGCACCGCCGGCGAGGTGGTGCGTGATCGCCTGAAGGCCGTGGTGCGCCAGCCGGTGGTTGGCGTCGCCGTTGAGGGAGGCGAGGTCATGCAGCACGTACAAGAAGTGCTGCACGCGGGACGGATTCCGGCCGGTGATGGCGGCGGCGCACGGGTTGAGCAGCTGCTCCGCCCACCTCCCTTCCTTGTTGTTGCCGTTGCTGCCGCCGCCGTTCCCTCCCGACTTGCCTCCTTTCTTATTCACCGCCGGTTTTCTCGGCCCGGCCGCCACCTCCGTGCCGGCCTCGTGCCCTTGACGGCTCGTGCTCTTCCGGGCCGTCTTCGGGCTCGAGCCGTCAGGTGTCAACTTCCTCTTCTTGCTCAAATCTATGGACATCGACCGGTCGGAAACTACCGAGTCTGCTGGAGTCGGGGCCGTGCTGGCCGCGGCCGCGACAACAGGAGTGTTGAAGCTACCATTGATCAGCTGTTCAAGACTCTGGCTTTGATCCCACCATGAGTCGCCGCTGAAGTCTCCGCCCTCGTAGGGATCGTCGAAGATCGTCGGAAAGTACGAGATCGAATCCTCGATCCATCCGACGACGTGGTCGGGAGGCGGGCCAGTCTCCGATCCGTCAATCGTCATGATTTAATTAGCTATTATCTCTTTACCAAAGAAAAAAGGGGGAGAGCAGCCAAATCAAAAATGTGTTTTAAGTTGTTGATAATTTCATTTGATGAGAAAGAGGCCTAAGATAGGAATCACAAGCATCATGGGGCGGTGTGTTGTTACGTTATATCATGTGTTAAATAATACAACAAGAATTAGTCTATTTGGGAATGAGACAAATCGAGGAATATTCAAATTTTAGGGTGTGCTGTTATTTTGGATGTTGTGATGTTTTTATTAAGCTTTTCTTGATGGTGATTAGTCATAAGTAAAAGAGTAGTATTTTATTAATCATATTCGTCATAGTTGTTGAGTTTGTAAGAATTTGAAATTCTTGGGAAATTGGTGTGGGGTTGGGTTTGAATTTTTCAATAGACGGCATACTCTTTGAGACTTTTGATTTAATCTATGAAGATAATGTAATGAAAATGTGATTCTTTATTAGTAGAGATTTGTTTTTATTTGGATTCAAATTGACTTGTAAACAACTAAATTGTTAGCTAAGAATAATTCGGTTTATTAATAAGAGCTCTAGTCAGCTGTGGTTGTACGTGTCAAATATGGAAGGCAACCCGACCCAGCCCGGCCCGGCCCGTTACAATTTCGACGGCCAAATATGTATTCTCATTTAACTAAATATGTATTCTCATTTACTATACACTGTGCTTTCAGAATTCCTCTTTCTTTAAGAGCACAAACTGAATAGATAAAAGCAAAATCTTAGACTAATAACCCAATAACTCCAATAATCCAATTGTTGAATCAATTCCAATCGAGTCACAGGTATCTAAGATATTTATACCTAACGATTTTTCACAAAGCAGTGACGAAACATATAATTTGTACAAATATATCCATTTTATAAGTCTATACGATTCATTCAGTCATAGAACTATGTATGTCTGTAATAACATGTTGTTAAGGACCGTCCTCCTTAACGTCGATTTCCACACAAAATCAAGAAACGAGATGTCGTCGTTGTCGAGCGCCCAACGTTGGGTCGTGACTTGGACGGCAAAAAAAGGAGCGGTTGAGCGCGAGATCAGCCTCGTCGGCAACCTTAGGAGATGTTTCTTGTTTGCTACTCAATTGAGCCAAAAGAATGATAATTTCATATATTGATTGAATGAATAAAAAAGATAACAGTCTATCCTATTTATAATGCTACTGACTTAATGAATAAGAAAACAAAGATATAGAAAAAAGATATGCTAAATCCCTATAATATCTAAACTAAATAATAATAATAATAGAGGTTCGTATCAACTCCCCCACGGTTAAAATCCACCTTGTCCTCAAGGTGGGAACCACGAAGCAAAAAGGAGAGTTGAAAGCAGAAGCTTCGGCGAGGCAACTCCTCCTGGATCAAACACACACCGAACAGATGAACGTCTCCCTTCTTCACTTCCATAAAAAATCAACAAAGGAGACCCAACTTTGTCGGAAAAATTCCTTGCCAAATCGAAAAGCTTGTCCATGACTCCCAGAATGCCCAAGCATGGCATGTCATTACTCGGAGGGATCAACCTTGCATCTTTGTCGAGCGATGTTGATCGATGATTCATACTTGGAACATCACCGACAATCAAATCCACATAGACACAAGCAATTACGGGCAAATCGGTGTAAGCACCATCTCCTTTCTTGCCCCAACAATTTCCAACAACATTTTTGGATGACACTTGAACAACATTGAGTGAGGCGATTATCTTCTCCACTTCACCAATAGAACCATCCCCCTCTTTATCTTCTAGCAATGTCTCCTCCTTTTCACCAATCTTCTCATCATATACCCCAACGAGCACTTGCGGTGGCTCACTGTCGTTCTTGACAATCCCTTTGTTCTTGAGGAACTCTCCATGGGACTCGTTGTTTTGAACATCAAGAGGAGCGCCATCATTGTGAACATCGGTAATGTCATGGGGAACATCATCACCGAATACTATCGTGAGAGTATTATCAGTTTTCTCTTCGGCTAAATTCTCATCTTGAATGTTCTCCTCAAACTCCTCCCCATCATCCGCATAACAGAGAATGCGTTGTTTACACACATGTCCCACCACCCATTTCTCGGGACAGTGCCAGCAGAGACCCAACCTGGACCGTTCTGACTTCTCCGCTTGGGAGACCCGTATTAGCGGCAGGCGTGGCTGCTCTGGAGTTTGACTGGTCACACGCGCGGGCTGACTGTACAGGTCCCGCGTTGGCTTTTCAGTGGAGTAGCTGGGCTGGTGGGAGGCGGGCTGGACTCGCGCTCTCACCTCCCCCCGAAGGCGAGGTCGGTCCCAGCACGTCTCCGATCGTCGGGGCCGGTCAACGGTCGGTAGCCGCGGTCCTGCTGTTGAGCCGGTGGGTCCCAGCACTTTGGGCGGTGCCGCCGCGTTGCGGTTGTCGGGTTGGGTCTGATGATCTCCGCGATCAGATAGGTGGCCACCCCCCTTGACGTAGCCACCGCGGTGTCGGGGCCAAGCGTCTTGCGCGCTATCGCGGCACCCGATGGCCTGGTATCTCGGCCGTGGGCGACGATCAGGTGGATCCAAGTGGTGTGAGACGTAGGGTGATTCTGGATCAGGCCACGACGGCGGGCGGAGTACTTCCACCCGGCTGCTCGGAGGGTCCCAACTGGTTACACGGCGAAGTTGGGCCTGCTGGTAGGGACGGAATGGCTGTGTGGCCTGAGGGAAGTCGTATTGACGACGACGATAGCCGACGTAGTCGTATGACATGTTAACGGACTGAATCGTGGTTGCGGTAGAAATGGTGGTGATTTATTTGGGGATATGGATGAACGCAGACGGAGGATGCTGAGCTCTGGATGAAAGCACCAGTTGTTAAGGACCGTCCTCCTTAACGTCGATTTCCACACAAAATCAAGAAACGAGATGTCGTCGTTGTCGAGCGCCCAACGTTGGGTCGTGACTTGGACAGCAAAAAAAGGAGCGGTTGAGCGCGAGATCAGCCTCGTCGGCAACCTTAGGAGATGTTTCTTGTTTGCTACTCAATTGAGCCAAAAGAATGATAATTTCATATATTGATTGAATGAATAAAAAAGATAACAGTCTATCCTATTTATAATGCTACTGACTTAATGAATAAGAAAACAAAGATATAGAAAAAAGATATGCTAAATCCCTATAATATCTAAACAAAATAATAATAATAATAATAATAGAGGTTCGTATCATAACACCTCTAACGGAGCGAGTGACATCCATCAGAGCACACCCAATTTTTTTCTATTGAAGTTTTTACCCAATTCTAAAATCAAAAGACAAAATAACATATACTCCAATATACCTGCTTTTTTGTGCATTAACAATCCTACCCCTAATATATTAAGGTGAGATAATTGCAAAAGAGAAGAAAAAAAAAAGCAAAATAAAGTAAAGAATTGAGGAAGACTGGTAGTAGTAGTCACAGTAAGAGTGGAATCAAAATCATCCCCTCCTAACAACAAATGTTTGAGCATTAAATGATACTATTCCTTAATAAATGGAATGGACACAATGTTAACTAGTGTTGATTTGTTTAGACTAAACCAAGTCCATACCATATTGTCTTTCAAAATTCTAGTCCAAGAGTCTTTATTGTACAAATAGGGATAAAAACAAATGAAACAAGAAGTAGCTAAGCATTGAAGAAAATCCACAAACACTAAAACAAGAAGTTAAGCAAGTATAAAAATTCACAGATGACAAACCACATATGCCAATCAAATAAAGCTATAGACTATCTTCATAACATTCCAAATCAGATTCTAGTTAAAAGATAATCAAACTAGATATCAACAAACGATTCTAGATATTGGATAGGTAAGAGCAATCCATTTTAACTATGTATAACAAAGTAAAAGCAGAAATCTAGAAGATAGAAAAAGGAAAATAAATCTTGAGGTCTATTTAATTACTATATTAAAAAATCAATAAAAATCCAACAAAAAGCCATCAAACATCAACCTGGTTTTCTTGCTTATTGGTCTCACCTTTTGCGGTGGTGGGCCCAAAGTCTGCTAAGGCGGAGATGGTGGTTCGTGAATGCGTAGAGAAGAGAGGTGACTAGAATCAAAACCCTAAACCCTAAATCCATAAAAATCGAAGCTTTTCGAATTCACAAAATAAATTATTGTGGTAATTTCTTAATAATTACAGTAGTTGATTTATTTTGTCTTTTAAGTGCTCTCTTCCGCTTTCAACCACTATAGTTTGAATCGTATTTTCTTGGGATAAATTCATAACTTGTACAAATGTTTCATATTGTTTCATATCAGTAAAAAAGTTTGAAATTTATATAAATTATACAAAAAGTTTCATTCGTGTTTCAATTTAGTACATTCCGTTATTTTTGTTTAAATGACGTTAACTCTTTGTCTATATGAAGTACAAAATATTTCATAATTGTTTTATGTTAATACAAAAAGTATTATCACTGTTTTATATTGGTTCAAAAAATATTATTTTATGGTTGGTGAGCCATGTAAGTATAAAGTTAACAACGTTTAAACAAAAATAACTGAATGTACTAAATTGAAACACGATTAACAAGGTAATGATTCAAATGATTCAATTATGATAGTAGTATGAAGTCATTTTACTATGATTCACTTATTAACAAGGTAAAATTATATTTTAGGACATTAAATCGTGGATGTAACAAATTGGGATATTATTTTGTGGAGGGGTGGAGTATTATTTAAAACTAATATACATCAATTATAATATGTACATCAAGATCTTCTTTTGGACATGATTTCGACACCTCAGATTTTCGCCTGCATGTTTGAAACTCCGATCAATGATAAGAGTTTTCATGTACTCAGATTAAGCCATGAATAATGATCATTTCAAATGATAAACTACTCAGATTGATTGATCGATTCGAAGCATATATTTCTCTCAGCCGGACGGCCTTCATGTCTCCATTTCTGATCATTTCTTTACCGCAGTTTTTGAGACAAACGAAGAAGTTGCACGACGCACAGTGAAACCCTTCTTGCTCATGCCTATCCTCACCACAAATGTCGCAGCGGCGTTTTGTGGTGAGAAGTTGAAAGGTGAGAGCGTGTGGGTGAGCTTCGTCGTTCTCGTACTCCTGCCCCAGCTTGATGTTTCTCCACTCGCCAGATGTAGTTTTGAAGCAATCTGGATGGAAGGATATATCGCAGTGGCGGCAATGATACATCCATCTCTTGGGATTCATCTGCGTTTCACACTGATCGCAGTAGAAATCACCGGGACGGTTGAGAGTGGCGTTGTACGTCAAGGGCAGCTGGTGGTGCTTGTCCCATCTAGAGCTGGTCACTGATGCCGGCAGCAAAACGCAACGAAGGTGCACAATGAAATCACATGAGTTGCTGCTGCACCTGTAGCAATCATGTAAACATGCAGGCAGACCACAACCAGCTGCACACAACAAGGAAACAACCAAGGTTGATGAGAACAATTTAGGGAACATATCCGAACTAGTCACAAACTTGAGGAGATGCTTCGGGTGGGCCGTGTGATGTATGGTATCCGGCATACAAGCACACTTGACGTCTGCTTTGAAGTCGCAATGCACACAAGCATAGAACAGCCCATTCATATCATACTTACACACACTGCAACTTTTGTACTTCCAAGGTTTAAGTTTGTTGGGAGATTGAAGAAGTAGCCGGTGATCATCTTCGTGGATTGGAAGAGAGGAGATGCGAGGTGGCAAGTGAAAGCACGCCATGTGAAGATTATATTTGCATTCGCTGCAACTCATATAGCAAGAAGAGATGGGAGTGATGCAGCAGTCACATATTAACTCTGATCTTTTCCCATAATTCTCCTCGTCTTCTTCTTCTTCTTCATCTTCCTCGATTTGATGGTCATGAGGGGATGATGAGACTAAAGTGAGTTTATGTCGGTGATGACGGAACTTATACTTCGCATTCACCAAGTCATCAACACGAGGGATGATGGGTGGTATCAATGTTCTTCCTCCCCTTTGTTTCATCACAAAGGGTGTAATTAGTTCCTCAACCACCTCGTCTGTTGGAAGATGGATCGTGTCTTTTCGATTGGATGCATCAGCGTCATTTCTGTTGGAAAGGACAAAAACTAAGATAATTGAAGGATTACAAGTAATGACATTAATGAAGATTCAAATTACACTATGCTAGCACATACTTAATGGTACGAGGCGGCTTGTTGAAGGCACATTGGATGTGGACAATATATCTGCAGAGTTGACAATGATATACCCAATATTGGGGGAACAAAAATTTGCTGCAAACATCACATTTGTAGTCAAACTTGATATATTCAAGTGGGACATGAAATGAAAGAGCGAGAGAGTGATGGTGGTCTTTCCTTTCGATGGTTAGAGGCAAGGATGCACATCTCTCATGGATCCAATATTGACAAGCTTCATTGATGCATGTATATGAACTCCCCTTGCGTGTGGTGCCGCAAGCATTGCATTTGAAGGAACACCATCTCCTCAACAACTTCAATTCATGTTTGGGGTGACTTGGATGATGTATCACAGCCCGCCTTTGTTCATCATCGTCATCTTCTGTTGCATCCACCACGTCACCTCCTTGCGCGCATCTCAAGTGCATCTGAAACTTACATCCTGAGCTTGTACATCTGTAACAAATTCCCCATGTCAACCTTTCACAAAATTCACACTTAAGTGAATGACGTTCCCACCAATATCGATGCCGTTTTTGGATGAGTATGTGTTGAGGATGCAATGGATGTTGTATCTTTCTCGCCATTGATACACATTCTTCGTGAAATAATTTTGAATCCCAACATCTCTTGCTGCATCCATAAGCTTGCTCTCCACTACTAAACGGTTGTTCACAACCATAACATTGATTTCCTCTTTGAGTTTCCACCAAAGTAAGTGGATGCTTGTGCATCCAATGATCAAACATCTCTTTCTCCTCCTCCTCTTCCTTCTGCTCTTCATCGTCCTCCTCTTCCTTCTCCTCTTCATCCTCATCCTCTTCCTCTTCCTTCTCCTCTTCATCCTCCTCCTCCTCCTCCTCTTCCTCCTCCTCCTCCTCTTCCTCCTCCTCCTCCTCCTTCTCATCCACCTCCTCTTCCTTCTCCTCTTCATCCTCATCCTCTTCCTCTTCCTTCTCTTCATCCTCCTCCTCCTCTTCCTTCTCATCCTCCTCCTCTTCCTTCTCCTCTTCATCCTCTTCCTTCTCTTCCTCTTCCTCTTCCTCTTCCTCTTCCTCTTCCTCTTCTCCATCCTCCTCCTCTTCCTCTTCCTCTTCCTCTTCCACTTCCACTTCTCACAATAACTGACAAACAAAATATCATATATTTAAAACATTTTAGAGCTAGCATTGATCACCACCATCATATAAAATATCCAACCTCAGCAAAGAATACTGTATCACAACGACAAAGTATCTCACTCAAAGAATCTCTTTTTTTTTGGCATTCTCTTTGTCTTTTATCATAATGATGGCCTAATTTCACTGAGGAATAATTCTTTTCTTGATGCATGTGACTAAATGTTTTATTCTCAATTATAATGTATGTGCTTTGAGGATTTCTCTTTTTTAAAGAGCACAAACTGAATAGATCAGATTGATCATGTGACTAATTTCATAATTAAATAAGTAATTTTAGAATAGCTGTTATATCTAATCATATAATCATCTTATATAATCATATAATCATCTTATATAAGATATGAGAGAAAATATGAAAGAAAAGAATAATGACACTCATATATAATGGAAATATAAAAGTAGAATGTCCACATTCATAGAAGTGAGATACCCTCTCCGTCCCAAGGTAGATGTCACACTTTCCTTTTTAGTTTGTCCCACAAAAGATGTCACATTTCTTCTTTTGAAAAAAGTTCCCTCTCACATCAATTATAAATTTATATTTCCTCTCACCACTTAACACACAAAATAACATCTCCTAAAATCCCGTGCCATCTCCCAAGTGTGACATCTACCTTGGGATGGAGGGAGTATTATATATGTGATCAATCTGAAATATATTCTTCATAAGATCTAATATTGAAAATTTTAGGTTTAAAGACTGTATCAAAGAGGACTCGATACAATCCATTCGTTCATAGAACTATTTACTTTAATCTACCCTAATTAAATAAGTTGAGATAAAGGAAAAGGAAAAGCAAAAGAAAAGAGAAAGAAAAATTTGACAAAGAATAATGTATGTATCAGAACACAAAATATTTCACTCAATTGTCACTTCACTCCAACAATCTCTTTTTTCTTTTATTGATTCATGTGACAAAATATATATACCCAATCATTATGTATTGTGCTTTCAGCATTTCAGTTTTTCAACAGCACAAACTGAATGGATATAAAAGTTCGAACATAGGAGACAAAAGAATACTAAGACTTTAAATAATGGAGGGAAAAAATATATAACTCAATCATTATGTATTATGCTTTCAAGTTTAGAACAAATAGATAACAATTAAATCAAAACTAACAATTTATTGATATCAAGTGAGGTAGCATGAAAATGAGCACCTTAGTTGTTGGTTGCAATCACTACAATAATAACATCTTTATGCTACACCACCATGGCCCAAATCCGAACTTGTGATAGAAAGGCCCAGCCTACACCACCATGAGATATTTGGAATTGGGGAACAAATGGATTCTTGAATCCACGCATCAAGTTGAAATTTTGATAGGATTTTGGAGAGTGAATTTATGATGTAATTTTTTAACTATTCCTATTGTCATTCGATTTTCTTGCCATCGTGATTGCTTGAAACTTAATCCGGGTTAGGACGAGAGTCAACGACTCAACGTTGACCCGACACAGGTGTATCTTGACTCATTGACTTTATAGTGGTTAAAGTATTTAGAATAATTTGTGTATACAAATATGAATTGGCCCTATCATCAATGCTCTTTGGGCTCATGTCCATCTCTTAGGCCCAACTAAGCCCTTTTAAAATCAATACTACTGTATACTCCCTTCATCCCTGAAAATTTGTTACGTATTTCCATTTCCACATGTCCCACAAAATTTGTCACATTTCACTACCTTATTTCACTCATATATTATTATTAAACTAATATTTAAATATAAGTCTCACGTTCCACTAACTTATTCAACTCATTTTTTATTACCTTTTCAAAACTTGTGCATGGTCAAAATGCAAAATTTAAGGGAGGAAGGGAGTATACCGGAAGGAATTAGGTTTAATTAGGATAAAATGGGGATTTCCATTTATTTTAAAGGATAGTTTTGTCATTTTAATAATTAGTATCTTATTTTGGGAGGAAGTCAACCACTTTTCATTTATTCATCCAACATGCCTTTACAATGAAACTTACACGTCGGAAAATATTGTCAACTCAAAATCATGGAAATTGTCAACAACAACCATTTCATGAATTTTTTTCCAATATATATGTATACAAACACATGTAACCAAACAAGCTTCGGTGATACTATTCAGCCATGTTTCTCATGAAAGAAGTCTTACGCATGTTTAGTAAGCACATCATCGACTTCAAAAAATCAATTCTGTTCATCCTAGGTAAAAACATCGCAAAATACATCTACTGGATTATTATTATTATTATTATTATTATTATTATTATTATTATTATTATTATTATTATTATGATATGTATTGAGTGTGCTACAAAAACTCAGGGCTCATATGGAGCTTCAAGATGGTGGAGCAGACATTTGTCAACATATTAATCACGCGTCTCGCCACGGAGAATAATTATGACCTCCTAGGCTCTGTGGGCGTCGTGAATTTGCTGGAACTATTGTACGTTCTTCTCATACTGATCTCCTCCTACGCAAGTAACAGAATCAAGGTTTACAAGGGCCGTTTCTTCATGGTGGTTTTCTCCACTACATTTTTCTTCATCGTAAGTCTGTCATTATCAAATTAATAGATTTGTTAGTTGCAGTGTGTGATAATAATCATAATAATAATAATAATATTGGCAGGGATTGATACACAGCTTCGCGGAGGCTGGAAATGACGATGAATGGCAGCTTAGTTTAGGGTTATTCTACCCTGCTATGGCGATAATGGCTTTTGGGCGAGGGGCGCTGGCCGTCACGCTGAAAGCATTTCTCGACGACCAGTTTAGGTCGAAGTATGGCGACGACAATGAGAGACAACAACACACCAAATTCTGGTGGTCTCTAGTCTCCTCATTGGCTGCCCTCTTCGTTCAGGTGTCGCCTTTAACGGGATTCGACTTGAAAAAACTCGAAAAAGTATTAATCGTTGTGATGGGATGTTTCTTCTTAGTGTTCACATTTGGTTTTGATTACTACTCCGATGATAAGGAGAGGAAACACAACGTTACTTCGATTGCAAAAGTAAAGAGGCCAGTGAATATTTTGGCGTTGTGGGGTTGTTTATCCGTTTTAAGCATAGTTTTTGCTTCGGGAAGCACCTTCTTCTTCTTAGAAGCCATCACGCTTAGTGACCGGGAATATATTATACCTGTCATTCTCTTACTCGACAACTTGACTAGATTCACGGGGTTTGTGGTCTCAGAATCCTGCAGCCTCGTAATAATAAAACTCAAGGAGCAAAAGCGATACAACATACAGAAGATGGAGCTGGTGAGAATCGGCATGGGAATGTGGTGCTGCGTGCTGTGCTGCAACTTCGCTGTGGGTGTTTCGACACACAGGAAGTACGGAGCAGGTGGTAGCAAAATGAGCGTATATTGGCTAACTCCACAGTTCTTTCTACTGGGACTGGTGAGGGGACTAGCTAAAGACGGGTTTCAATCGTTGTACGAGTCTCAGGTAAGGAAATACGGGTGGGCGTTGGGAGAGCTCGCGCGAGGAGTTGGTTGCTTATTGAGCATACTTTGCATTCGCATCTTCAGCGGGAAGAATTTCAAATGGTTCCAGAACAATGTAGACACCAGTAGCCTCAACAAGTATTATAGTTTTTTGGCTGTTTTAAGTGTTGCGAATGCTATGCTTTACTGTTGGATCGCGGGTTGGTACCTAGCCCAACCTTTCCTAGGGAAACTCAAACAAAAACGAGGTGGTAGAGTAATGGATAGCAGAATGCACAATCCAGAAGGAAGCTCCGGGAAATATGATCATGACGACAAGAAGATGAAAGACAAGTCTTGGTGAAATTCATGAATTGCGTTTGATTTACATGCATGCATGTTCATAAGCTGCCATGATTTCATAAAATTAAACTGCGGCTTATATTTTTTTTTCTTTTTTGTTTTTATTTGTTATCATATTTTACTTCATTTGCCAAGATGTGGCAGGTGTGTTGTTGCTTTTAAAAATGTTGTTGTAACAAACAAGGTACATCCCTTGCTTATGTAAATCCATTGTTTATATGTTTTTATTGATGCTAAACTACGAAGCAATCTTCACACCAGAAATCCCAACAGATGATCAACATTCAACACCAAAAAATAACAAATTAATGTATAGTATAAATTGTTGTCTAATAGCGTGCAGTGTCACGTTTTTTATACGTGTAGACAAAGTTGTCTTGCGCTTTGGGGATTGACTATATCCTCAAGTTGAAGAATCAATATACTAATATACTCCGGTGGTGTTCGGTTTCCTAGATAAAATAATACCAAGATGTAATCTAGGATTGAATTGTAAGATTATTTTAGTCATATGGGGTTAGCTATGACTAGATATCCCATGATTATTCATCTAGGATTGAGTTGTGAGATTAAATCTCATGAACCAAACACACTACTAATTTAATCTCGGATACAATCTTGCAAACCGAACATTATTCTAGGTAAGATTCAAGATTAAGTAAATACTAGTTGCCTTAATATTGTAATCTATCGTGCATCAATAATTCAGGCAACATCCTACAACTAGATAATATTTTACTGATGTCAAACTTTGACGTAAAAATAGTGACGGATTTATTTAAATCGGTTGGCCGCCCATCGCTGGTTCCTTCCGCCAGGTTGCGTTCGCTTAAAAAACGAGTATAAAAAAATAAAAAAAATTGGTTCAACTGTTGGTTGGTTTTGAAAGTTAAACTACTATGAGTATACTATGATTTTATTGTGAACTTAACAACTAACAAGTGTCAGATTTTGTGCATTTTCTGGCCATGTTGCATTCACTAAAACAGTAAAAAACTAAATATAAAAAAATCGGTTCAACGGTTTGACAGTTTAAAGATTGGTCCGACCGATTAATCTGGTTAATAGCGGCCCAAAGGTTTGGCAATTTTTTCTGTCTTAATCGGACCGGGCATCGGGTCGATTCCCGGCCAACTTGGCCAATCCAGTTCGGTTTTCAAACTCTGGCTCGAAAAGATAATTGAAAAGGATTCAGAGGTTAGCAAGAAACATCTAATTTCTATTAGAGCATCTCCAGTGGGCGGATGTCCCGGTCGGACATCCACTAGGACATCCCAAAAACACCTCCTGCCACGTCACTAGGACTTCCCATCCCACTGCCACGTCACTAGGACATCCCCTGCACAATCCGCCCTTCCCATAGTTTTAAAATCATCACATTCAAAATTGGCCACGCAAAATGACTATTAATCATAGTTTTAAAATTGGACCAGACCTGCCTGTTCGGCTGTAAATTGATGCTTGAACCGGCTCGATTGATTGAACTAAAAATCAATATCTTGAATTATTCACTTTTCCGTCAAATTTAAAATATTGGTATATATAAATGCATCTAGATGAAGAGTAACAAAACATTCGACTCCTTGGTTATTAAAACTAATATTCCCTCCATTCGCCGTTTAAAGAGCCCTTTTGTCTTGGTACGGATTTTTGTATTTGACTTTGTGAAAAAAGTAAAGGGAGAAAATGAGGGGAATGTGGGACTGGGACCCATTTAAAGTACACATTTATATTGGATTGTGAGTGTAAAAAGTTGGTGAAATATGAGATCATCATACCAAAAGTGGAATAAAGTACTCCCTCCGTCCTCCCAATAATTGTCCACTTTGGTTCCGGCACGGGTTTTTAAGAAATGTAAAGGAAAGTTGATCGAAAAAAGTTAGTAGAATATGAGTCACTTTTATATATTAGTTTTATAATAAAATGTGAGTGGAATAAGTTAGTGAAATGTGAGACCTACTTACCATTTATGTTAAAAAAATGAAAGTGGACAATTAATAGGGGACGGAAGAAGTAAATGATTGTATAAATCGTGGACAACTCAAAATGATAAAATAATTCTTTAAATGATGGAGACCGGGTATATTACTTGAATGAAGAAAAATTGGACAGTGGCTGATCAATTTAGAAAAATAAGGTTACACTTGACTAGTTTTGATTAGTTTTCGCTCTTATTTTTTCAACTAGACACTCAAGATCGGATCATGTGATATACAAAATGATTAACTGATAGGAATATTTTTGCTATTTTTATTATCATGAATTTTTATGATTATTCGTCCTGATTGGAGTACTAAAAACATCTCCAAACATTTACACTAAATTCAATCACATTTTAGTATAAATATCACATCAAATATGATTTTACTACAACCATTTACACTAAATTTAAAAGAATATTCTCTATATCATGCCATTTTTACATACAAAATTTGAAAAAGTTTTTTATTTTTTTAGTGTAAATTTAAAAATAAGTACTACTCCCTCCGTCCCGCACTACTTGCACTTATTTCCTTTCTGGGCGTCCCAAGTTATTTGCACTCTTTCCACTTTTAGTAACAATTTATACCTACAGCCGTAATTGTTGACTTTGTCTATCACTCATTCCTTAATCTCCGTGCCCAAAAGGAAAGGTGCGAGTAGTGCGGGACGGAGGGAGTATTATTTTTTACTCAAAAATAAAAAATGGGATTAGAATTAGAGTATTGTTGGACTAATTATTTATCTCATTTTAGGTTTTAATGTATTATTGGAGATGGTCTAAAATGATCTTTCTATGCCTTTGAATCTATCCAAGTCAACGTGTCTATCAATGTCCTGAGTCCACTCTTTGGCACTATATTCCATCACAACTAGTATGCGCGGTTGCTGCTGTTAGCAAATAAAAAATACTAATACTATTGTACTCACTCTGTTCTACTAAAGATGACTTACTTTCATTTTTAATTTGTCCTAACTAAGATGACCCATTATTAAAGATGCATAAAATCTCATGCCGTCCAAGAAAGGGGTCATCTTCCTTGGGACAGAGGGAGTATATAATTTTATTACTTATGGATGCTATTAAAATGCCCACTAATCTTTAAAATGTTAATTATAATTAAATAGTACTATTAGTAATCATTAGATCATCAAATCAAGACCCAATATTATCAAGCCTGGAGTATTACTAATATTATGAACAAAAAAAGAATCATTGATATATACCCGTGTTGATATTTTTATTATACTACTATATTGACATTACGATCATATGCCTTAAATTTGCTAATTGTTATTATATCCTTTTTATATTAAATAAAAATAAATAAATTACGCATAGCAATGATAGAGACCATTTGGATATCAGCTATCGGATATTTCCCTATTCTATCCGAAAATCGTCGGATATCGGATCAAATCAGGTAACTATATTTAGGGAAAATCAGGTATAACCCGATTTCCTAATTTAATTACTTACAATAAATTACTAGCTAGGTTAGGTTTTCTAATATTCTTTATTATGAAAAACACAGCCGTGTGTCTCTCTTCATTTCCTCACTTCTTCTTCTCTCCCTCTGACTTTTCTACTTTTCTTCATTTTGTTTGGAATGATATATTGTTATAATTATAGTTTGTATATATCATACAAACACTCTTGATCAATGAACAAAACCCATGTTTGTCGATTTCTCTTATCGCTAACTACGTAGGTGGAAGATATTTTTTTATTGAAGAAATGAGGGATTTCATAAGGCTTTGTGACATTAATTCTCTCCCTCTACATGCATGTTTTATGTGTGTAAAGTTCACATCTAATTCCCTGCCCACTGGTGAGTCAGTAACATATTTTTTGTGAGTAAATGAAATTAGTAAATGAGTCAGTAACAATATCATACTAATGTGGAGTTCGGGTGTGCACCACCGGTACCCAACAAAGAGGACTTTGAAATCACTAAATAAATATATAGATCATTCTCCTTATTGTCAATTGGTGTAATAGATCAATTGGTGTAAGATGAAACCTGTGGATGTATATATCATTTGCATCCTGTGTCCTTTCAAGTTCCATGTCACTAATCCCTTTTCTCTCAAACCTAATCGCATGTGCTGACCTATTCTCTCTGGATGCCTCTTCGATCTCTCTATATTGTATTGAGATCATCTTTTGGTAACTTGTATCCACGACTAAACTTAAGATAGTAGTTTATATAAATAACACTGTATAAGGGCGTGATTAATTGAAATAATTCTTAGTGGATTATATTTTTTTAAAATTCAAATTATTAAATAAAATTTAAAGTATATTAATGTCAATTCTTATATATGGTAATTAAACTAACCACTTTCTTCCTCCTTAAAGTCATCTTAAACTTTAAATTTACGTAACTCTCTCATTTAAATAATTTTTTCATAAAAAATATATCAAATTAAAGATAATTTCATAAAGATTCTCACGAGATCCCAATTGCATATGTTTCGACGATGATCAGATGATGAAATTTTACAATTTTTATTTCAATTATCGTATATGTTATAAACAATCAATAAATGTATCAAAAAATTTTATAATGCATGTAAAATATCAATAAAACTGTGTTGATATTTTTACTTGTGTTGAAATTTTCATGTCTTTGTGTTGATATTTGTAATACACTATGTTGATATAAAAAACCGTGAAAATTATTACGTTATACTCCCTCCGTCCCAACTAAGTTGAGTCACAACTTTTAGGCACATTGATTAAGAAATTGGGTTGAAAAGTAGGAGAGAGAAATAAAGTAAGAAAGATAAATGAGAGAGTAAAGTAGATGATGGAATAAAGTGAGAATGATTGAATGTATTGTTTTTTGTCAAAAAACAAAATGGCACAACTTAGTTGTGACATTCCAAAAAGGAATACGATTCAACTTAGTTGAGATGGAGGGAGTAACAGATTGATTATTTTACTTTTTTGTTGATATTTCACATCCACTCAGTTTAAGATCTAATGGTGTAGTATTGATCTTAATTATGGATGACATGTTGTATGCATTTTAACATAACCCATACTCCATATACTTTATAAATGGAGTAATATATGAGAGTAATGCAACATTGAATTAAAAGAATAACGACCAAATTATAATATACGCGGTCAACGAAATTGTGGGTTAATGATACAAATAATAATTTTATTTTTTAATTTATTATTGTTAATAAAAACTACTCATATATTTATAGTAGGAATATAAAGAGGTTAAATGCTAATATAGAGTGTAAATTAATAATAACGATAACTATACAATATACTCTAGATTCACGTATAAAATTAGATAACGTATGTATTAGAATTTGGGCTTTTGAAGACATTGGATTTCAAGATGATAAACATATGTTTGTGGTGCTCTAAATTGTGACTTCGATAACATAAGAACAATGGGCTTCAGCATGGCCTTACGGCTCTTTAAGATTGGATAGAGTTTGCAGCATGAACGGGTTTTTTCTTCTTTTGTACTAAACTAAAACTTAGATTCCGTGATTGTACTTGAGTTTTTTTTTATTCCGTGTTTGGGAGAGACGCATGACCCTCATGCGTCTCCTTTTAATGAAACGCATGACCATTATGCGTCTTTGTGCAAATCACCCGGTCGGGTGTTTTTTCACTTGCAAATCACCCGGTCGGGTGTTTTGCCACTTGCAATCTCACAATTCGAAAAAATTGAGAGACGCATGTCCCTCATGCGTCTCTCACAAAGACGCATAATGATCATGCGTTTCATTAAAAGGAGACGCATGAGGGTCATGCGTCTCTCCCAAACACGGAATAAAAAAAACTCCAGTACAATCACGGAATCTAAGTTTTAGTTTAGAACAAAAGAAGAAAAAACCCCAGCATGAACGGAGACATGTTTTCCTAGAAGGCTCGAGAAGTTCGATTGTATGTATTGGAGTTGGAAGAATGGGATGGTGACTAATAAATTCGGATTTTGTATGTAGTGATTCGCTGTCATTAAATTTTTTTATTTTTCCTGAAAATTTTGATGATTGTTGGTCGTGAGTTTTTGACTAGGGTGAAGTTTTAGACACGTTAGGCCACCGATTGGAAACAGTCTTTCTTTGTTTTCAAAACTATGTGAGACACGTTTGGCGAATCTTGTGACCCAATCCTCCATCGCTGTGGACAAAGTTGATTGCTGTCAAGCAGATGGGAGGAAGCTAGCATTGGAATAATAATACAGTAGTATATGGTCAAGTTGAGAAGAGACGAGTAAATATTAATCCTATATATGCATATGTAAACTGATTAAATTTCCAGCATGGATTCCCCCAACCTAGAAGACCCAACCTGTTTTCCTCACCCCAGTGGCATTACTACCAAATCCATCATTTTCATCTTAGGTAAAATATCTACCAAATTCAATGTCCTCATTATGATTATATATTTATATAAATATATATATTGATTGTGCTACAAAAACGCAGGGCTCATATGGAGCTACATGATGGTGGAGAAAACTTTTCTCGACATCTTGATCACGCGCCTCGTCAAGGCGTGGAAGGCGTACGACCTCCGGATTTCTGCGATTGTCGTTAGTTCGCATGAAGCAGCAACCTTTTTATTCGTAGCGATATTCAGTTATGCAACCGACGTTAATAGGAGCCGCTTGGGCCGTTTCCGAATGGTGGTTTTCTCCACTACAGTTTGCATCGCCGTGAGTAGTTATTATCAAATCATTAGATTTGTCCGTTGCAAGCTTTGACACTCTAAATGTTAAATAAAAAGATTACACAATTTAAACTAGACGACGACAACAATGTGGAAAATCTAGGAGTATATATCCTGCTTCATTATTTGGGAATTAATATACAACTTTGAACTAATTTTGAAGAGTTGAGTTGAAAAATAAGGGTAATTTTGAAGAGTTGAAAAATAAGGGTAATTTTGGTTTCAAAAGCCAACACGATAGCGACATACAAGGAATTGAAAAGTCTAATTGACTAATAAATTGATTTTATGTCATTTTGATATGTTCATAAAATATAGTACTACTAATAGGCTGTTATTATCATAGACATAAGCTCATGCTAGTATGCTTAATATATCAATTCAGTTACTCATTCTAATGTACGACTCACTATTTTTTTACTCAGAATAGTACAATTTTTTATACTCATAATACATGTGTTTTTTCCATTACTACCTTTGTACCTAAAATAGGATCATTTCTTCATCTATAATACATGTTCATTCCTTCCATCTTTAATGGTAGGGATGACAATGGATCTTGGATCCAGATCCATGGACCCAAAACCATTTTTTATGACCATATGTACTGGATATATATTATTCCTTTAAGTTTTGGATTTGGATTATGTATTATATTGAAATCCTATCCAGGGATCTATTCTATTATTCCTTCCATCATTTTGGAAAATTCAGTATTAGTTGTCCCATTTTTAATTACTTACTATTTTGATAAAATTATTTTCACAGTCCATTAACTTTCCAATAATCCTTTACATATTTCTTAAAATCCGTGTAGATCCTCAATGAAACAACTAATGGCATATGAAAGAGTTATTATGTATATAGCATACTACTATAGTAATTTTATAAAATTTTGACTTATTGGTAATAACTTTCTTTTACAAATTATGGTGTTATTGTTGATTTGGATAATTACTATAGTGTTAATGTGGATTTTTGTTGAGTTATCTACAATTTATTTGGAAATGGAAATGTAGGAATTGGCTCTAAAAATCTCTAATCAAATTACAGGAAAGTTTCATTTTCTTTTATTACAATAATTTCATAGAATGCAGTTAAGAGCGTCTCATTTTTAGGTATTTTTGGTGTAAAATTTGTTTGTAAATTATCCAATTATTGATTTGTTATGATTTAGCATCAAAATTTTGTAACTTCTACTTGTGTGATAATAATAATAATAACAACGGTAGGGACTGATGCTCTATGTGATGACTGAAACTGACGATAAAGGGCAGCCTAATTTGTGGTTATTCTTCTACCCTGCATTGGGGCTACTGGGTTTGGCGCAAGCGGGGCATAAAGTCACGCTGAGAGTATTTCTTGAAGATCAGTTTAGGCGGCGCCGGGTGGAAACAAATGATAAAGAGAGACGACGATGCACCAAATTCTGGTGGTTTCTGGTCTCCGTTGTGGCTGCCATCTTCGCTCAGTTGGAGCCTTTAACTGGATTTCCCTTCAAGACCCTCGCACTAGCTTTAATCAGCGTGATGATGTTTTTCTTCATAGTGTTCTTTTTGGGTTTCGAACAGTACCATAACGGGGAGATTGACAACGACGAGGCGCCACATCAGGGTATAACATGGAGAATGATTATCATTCTCTTGCGGTTATGGGTCTGTTTGTCCAGTTTAAGCCTGGTTTCTGCTTCTGGAAGCACCTTCTTCTTGTTAGAAGCTACCTCCCTCGTTGCTCACCACGACAATCTATTTGCTATTCTCATACTCGCTAATCTGGTGAGGTGTGTGGAGATCATGGTCTCAGAATTGTCCAGATGGGCAACCAAACAGCTGGGATTCAGAATATCGATTGTGGAGCTGATGAGAATCGGCATGGGCATAGGGTGCTGCATTCTGTGCTGCAACATTGCTTCCATAGCTGCGGACGACAGGGGTGGCGGTGTGATGAGCGTGTATTGGCTAATTCCACAGTTCTTTTTACTAGGACTGGTAAGGGGATTCGCTAAAGATGGGTTTCAATCGGTGTTTGAGTCGAATGTTCATCCTCCATATAAGATACACGGCCGGTGTTTGGGAGCACTTACAACGGGGTTTGGAAGCTTATTGAGTATACTTTGCGTTTACATCTTCGGTATGAAGCAATTCTACATCTTCGGTAGCAAGCAGTTCCAATGGTTTCAGTATGACCTAGAGAATAGTAGACTCAACAAGTACTATAATTTTCTGTCAATTTTAAGTGTCTGGAACGGTTTCTTGTACGTTGATCTTATGAGGTCATACGTAGGCACGTGGTTCCTAATGGAAGACGCAGAAATGCAAAAAGCGTACCTTGACCACAAACAAAAGATGGGATAAATTAACTGTCGACCGGTATACATTACCTAACAATTATACTCCATATACTATGATGATACAAACCCCCTAAGTGACCCAACCCACCAATCAATGAGGGGGTGCAAATTGTAAACGACATAATCAATAATATATAGTACTTTATTAACAATTTAATAATGTATATTATCAACTGTCTGGTTGATTACGACTTACGACTTTCCATTATTGTTTGAATTCTGGGCATGTGGTCATTTTAAATTACTTTCTCTCACCATGATTATTATTCTCCTTATATTCCCGACCTCATTACTCTACAATTTTCGCAGTTTTTGGTCAAATATTATTCAATTCTTTTGAATTTGTAACTTTATTTCACATACTATATGGTTGATTTTTACCAGGCAATTTTAATTTTATAAACAAAGTAAGATACAGTAATATTATATAATAACAAACATTTTGTGGATTTAATTTCATTTAAAGCACGATTTTAGGGGAATAAAACTTTGTTGTTAATGATTTGTCTTGTTTACCTACACACATCTAATATAAACTTTGTACGTTTTTCAATCATTTTCATTTTTAGCTTATAGTTTTGAGAGTAAAGGCCAAAATTGGTCCTGAACATATGCCTATTTTACGATTTTGATCCTAGACTTTGTCTTTTGAATTTTTGCATCCTGAACATTTCAATTTGGATCACAATCGGTCCTACATTAACTGTTCCGTCTATATTTAAAGGTCAACGTCGGCGCCGTTCAGTTAGTGATCCATCTGCAACGTCGTCGACTTCAATCTCTGGATCAGAAGCTAAGAAGAAGGGATGGAACCATAATCTTATATTCATTTCATATATTTAGAATAAATAATTCAGAATATAATATTTCAATTTCAAAATAATAAAGAATCATATTTACAATTTAATTTGGTGGTAGTCGGGTTTAATACCGTTGACCGTTAAATATAGACGGAACAGTTAATGTAGGACCGATTGTGATCCGAATTTAAATGTTCAGAATGCAAAAATTCAAAAGATAAAATTTAGGACAAAAATCGTAAAATAGACATATGTGTAGGACCAGTTTTGGCCTTTACTCAAGTTTTTTAAACAAAAACAACATTCTCCAAAAATACAAGAAAACTCTTTAATTATCTAGCACACATTTTTTTTTATTCTTACAAGATTCCTAACTATCTATTCTTGTCCAATTCTCTTTCTTCCTTTTATTCGCTCACACCAAATCATTTGATTTTGTTGGAGAAGATTGCACCAAATCAGGGAAAAGATATACGAGAATCAATCTTTACCAAGTATAGGAGATTTGGAATCAATGTAATTATGTTAATTAGGTTTACCATATAGATGAGTCCTTAGCCCTATATATTGACGCTATGTGTATAATGTAAATTCATTCAGAAATAATATATCGATTCTACCGATACTTTAACATGGTATCAGAGCAGGAATGATCTTGGCTCAGAACAATATCATCATAGCCACAATATACCAAATTCTCGACCTCATAACCAAATCAACCACAGAAATCAAACCCTACATCAGAAACGATGTCAGACACCGAGAAGGATACAAAAACGGATCTGGAAACACCAACAAAGTTAAGGAACAACAAGAACGTTACTGTCACGTTCAAACTGAACGAAAAGGACTACCCGATCTGGTCCAGATTGACGAAAGTCAAGATAGGAGGCCGAGAGGCCTACGGTTGGGTAAAGAGGGAGGCTGCCCGGAGGAGTATCAACACAGCCCCCCCACCCACCGGAGACGACGACGGCAGAGCATCCGATTCGTCGACAGGAGGAGGAATTGGGCACGGCCTCGCTGCCCAGAGCCAACGCCCCAACTCGCGCGGACCACCACGACCCACCACGACCACTCACCGACCGGGAAGCAGGCCAGACAAATCCCGGCTAATCTGTTCTCATTGCGGGAAACCGAGACACTCCCGGGGGGAATGCTTCCTTCTAATCGGATATCCGAAGTGGTGGGAGGAGAAACAGAATGAGAGAGCTCAAGCAAAGCTCGCAGTCAGCGTAGATGAGAAGGGGCATCCCGCTCGAATTGGTGCCGGAAATAGGGAAACGGCGACTGGCCAAGGGAAATCGTCGGCTGGAGCTTCGACCGGCGGCGACGGCGTTCGTAGAGTCGGCAATTTCGCCGAGAGGGCGGAGGAGCTGAGGAAGACGAGCGGCGCCGTCTATGAAGGTAAAGGGTTTGGTTTAAAACCAAACCCTTGTATTTTTCCCTACTCTACTTTTGACCCCAAGAAGAAATGTTTATTACAAATTGGACCCCATGATATTTCATTTAGACCCCCAGATCCTATGGGTTATCAAACACGGCCCCAGAATATGGAAAATTCTCGAAAAAGCCCAAATATTTGCAGTTTTATGTCAAACAACCCCTTTGCACCGTTAGAAACTATTTCCGCTGCATTTCATGTTTATAATAATGATAGATCGAGCAATAAGGGTTGGATTTTTGACTGTGGAGCCACAGATACTATGACCCCGGATAGAAATGATTTTAGTAGCTATGGTGAAATTGCTGATACATTTATTAGAACTGCAAATGGGGAGTTGATTACTGTTGTTGGGTCGGGAACTATCAATATATCTCCTACTCTATGTTTGTCAAATTGTCTACATGTTCCTACGCTATCTCAGAGATTGATGTCCATAAGTCATGTGACTAGAGACTTGAATTGTACACTTCTGATGCACCCCACTTTCTGTATATTACAGGATATTCAGACAAGGAGGATTCTTGGGCGTGGCACTGAGAAACAAGGACTTTACTACGTGGATGAGATAGCTCAACATGGCAATGCGATGCTGGCTCACGGAACCACGAAACAAGAAATTTGGCTGTGGCACCGAAGACTAGGGCACCCCTCTCCTGGTTACTTTAAACTTCTTTTTCCAAACATTTCTATTCCTACCAATTTTTCATGTGAAACATGTGTTTTGGCCAAGAGTCATAGACAGTCTTTTAAGCTTACCAACACCCGTATGAATTCTATTTTTTCCTTAATACATGCTGATGTGTGGGGCCCTGCACCAATTGTTGGTGGGGGCAGTTTTCGATATTTTGTGCTATTCGTGGATGATTGCACTAGAATGACTTGGATATACTTTTTGAAACATAAATCTGAAGTTGTGGAAAAATTTGTCTTATTCTATAAAATGATCCAAACCCAGTTTCACACCACTATCAAAACCCTTAGGTCCGATAATGGGAGGGAGTTTGTTAACAATTCTATGGCCCAATTTTGTAAGGATAAGGGAATGATCCATCAAACATCCTGTGCCTACACACCCGAACAAAATGGGGTAGCCGAGAGAAAGAACAGAGTTATCCTTGAAATCACCCGGGCTCTCATGATCGAATTCAAGGTACCCAAATATTTCTGGCCTGAAGCTATAGCCACCTCTGTCTATCTCATGAACCGTCTCCCTACCAAAATCCTCAACAAAAAAACCCCGCTCGATACCCTCTCCAAAATGACCAAAATTCCCCAACACCTGAACCTTTCACCTAAAGTCTTTGGGTGCACCGTTTATGTCCATATCCCGAAACACGAGAGAACCAAACTATCACCTTGTGCAATAAAATGTGCCTTTGTCGGGTATGGGATAAACCAGAAGGGATACCGATGTTTTGACCCTCTCACCAAAAAGGTCATTACTACCATGAACTGTAACTTCCTAGAAACCGAATTCTTTTACCACACCCACCTTAGTAGTCAGGGGGAGAGTGATCCAGGTAGTTCACCAGACTATCTAAGTTGGGTTGTGCCACTTCCAAACTCTTCGATTGAGGATCCAACAGAACCAGTTGTTATTGCCGCCGAGCAAGTCTCACCACAAGAGTCATCTCATCCGCCGTCCCCGGATCCTCCTTCGATGATATCCGAGGTAATTCCTGAACCCGATCCTAGTGAGAATACAGTTTCTCCTAACCCCTTGAGTCCAGATTTCCCCGAAGAAGATAATACGATTGACAGTGATACTGGAGGGTACGTTCTCCCTCATCGGACTACAAGAGGAATACCACCAAAGAGATACTCCCCTGAGAAGATTGGGAAGAAGAGCCGTTATGGAGTAGCAAATTTTGTGCAAGGGAATTTGGCTAAAATGGCACGGGCTTTCGAAGCCGCACTGTATGAGGAAGAGGAAATTCCACAATCGGCAGAGGAAGCAATGAAACATAAACATTGGAGGGATGCTATGCTTACTGAAATGAGGGCACTAATAAGGAACAATACATGGGTGAAAGGCAAGTTGCCTGAAGGAGTAAGGACAGTCGGGTGCAGATGGGTGTTCACTATAAAACATAGACCAGATGGCACGGTGGAAAGGTACAAGGCCAGACTTGTGGCTAAAGGGTACACTCAAACCTATGGAATCGATTATGATGAAACATTTTCACCTGTGGCGAAAATTAATACTGTGAGGGTCTTGTTCTCAATCGCCGCCAACAAGGATTGGCCACTTCACCAGTTCGATGTGACTAATGCCTTCTTGCACGGGGAGCTACCAAAACCAGTCTTCATGGAACCCCCACCAGGCTTTGCTAGTGAGTTCCAAGATGGAGAGGTGTGCCAACTGAAAAAGACATTATACGGGCTCAAGCAGTCTCCAAGGGCATGGTTCGGGAGATTCACGGAGGTGATGAAGAAGTATGGATATAAGCAGAGTAATTCCGATCACACATTGTTCATTAAGAAGAAAGGAGGTAAAATTACGTGTCTAATCATATATGTAGATGACATGATTATCACTGGAGATGATACAGAAGAAATGATCGAGCTAAGGAAGAACTTGTTCAATGAATTCGAGATGAAGGATCTAGGACTCCTTAAATACTTCCTGGGGATAGAAGTGCTAAGATCGAAGAAGGGGATCTTCATAAATCAGAGAAAGTACGTCCTCGACCTATTGGCAGAAGTGGGAATGGTGGACTGTAAACCCGCGGACACTCCAATGGTCCAAAATCATGGGTTACAAATGAAGGAAAACGCAAGACTTGCCGACAGGGGGAGATATCAGAGGTTGGTTGGAAAATTGATTTATCTATCACACACTAGGCCAGATATTGCTTATGCTGTGGGAGTTGTAAGTCAGTTTATGCATGCACCACAAGAAGAGCACTGGGATGCAGCATTAAGAATCGTCCGATACTTAATGGGGACGGCAGATCATGGACTTCTGTTTGAAAAACACGGAAACTTGGAGATACATGGGTTTACTGATGCGGATTGGGCAGGAAATCCGAACGATAGGAAGTCAACCGCAGGATACTTCACCTTTATTGGAGGTAATCTTGTGACATGGAGAAGTAAGAAACAGAAGGTGGTAGCACTCTCTAGCGCGGAGGCAGAGTTTCGCGGAATCAAAAGTGGATTGACCGAACTACTATGGCTAAGGAGGATTATGAAAGAATTGGGCCTAGACTCATCGAAGACCTGCAAATTGTTTTGCGATAACAAGGCAGCCATCAGCATTTCTGAGAACCCGGTTCAGCATGATCGAACCAAACATGTTGAAGTTGACAGACACTTCATAAAGGAGAACATTGAAGCAAAGATAGTGGAGATGCCATTTGTCAAGTCCGAAGATCAGTTGGCGGACATCCTTACAAAGGCAGTGAACTCGAAACTATTTCGGGAAGTATTGTGCAAGTTGAGCATCGGTAACCCTGTCGCTTAACTTGAGGGGGAGTGTTGGAGAAGATTGCACCAAATCAGGGAAAAGATATACGAGAATCAATCTTTACCAAGTATAGGAGATTTGGAATCAATGTAATTATGTTAATTAGGTTTACCATATAGATGAGTCCTTAGCCCTATATATTGACGCTATGTGTATAATGTAAATTCATTCAGAAATAATATATCGATTCTACCGATACTTTAACAGATTTGTCTACGCCTCGAATATAAAAACAAAAATAAACCAACAAGAATAGCGTTTACTTCATTTTCAGCTAAAGAAACAAGAAAACCGAAACTAATCTGAAGATCATGGCTTTCTATGGCAGGGTTAGGGGCCGCGGCTTGGCCAAAGATGGTTCCGACCCTACCGCCACGGATCCCATCCATGGCGTCAGATCAAACCCTTTTCATGAAGTTGGAAATTATGTCAGAAACTGTGTCGGAAGTCACAACATCGTCTTCACCAAATCTATCCTGCTCATCTTAGGTAAAAATCTTGCAAAATTAATCTACTCGGTTATTATCATATATGTATCTATGCTACAAAAACACAGGGCTGGTATGGAGCTTGATTGTGGAGAAGACATTATTCAAGATCATAATCACGGCCCACGGCAGCGGGGGGAAAGTGTACGACCTACGAAGTGCTGCGGTGGTCGTGAATTTGCACCGTGGAATAAGTGGTGTTTTCATAATGGCGTTCACTTATGCAATAGACGCTTATAGGGGCCGCTTGGACCGCCTCTTGGCTGTGGTTTTCTCTACTACTGCTTGCATCCTCGTAAGTAGTTATCAAACTATGATTTGTTAAATTTCCTAACCTAGTTATATTACAGTGTTATTGTGAATTTAATTGATTTGGGATCTATTTTGAAATAGTAGAAAATACTAGTATGAATTTAGGTCTATATTCAATGAATCCGAACCAGGTCCAGATCCAGGAAAAATTTTAAAATCCAGTCCATGGTGTCTTTAATTGAATGAGGGCAAAAGTATCATTTTCTTTTTAAATGCAGTAGTATAATTTTTCAGAAATTGTACTTATTTTAAGGTCTTAGAAGATAGAAAATAAAAAAGAGAACAAGAGGACAACTCTTGGCTCAACAAATAAGAGAATTAGGCAACAAATAAGGTCCAAGGTGTTTTTTTTCAGTTCACATTTCTATTTTACAACATGAGGTCGAGTGAAGCCTGTGTAATTTTGGCAGGGACTGATATACATATTTCTGGCTGGTAAAGAGCAGCTTCATTTGTGGCCATACTACCTTGATTTGGTGGTAATGGCTTCCGCCGCCCAAGCGGGGCTGACAGTCACACTGAAAGAAATTTTTGACAATCAGTTTAGGCCGATGCATCAAGAGAAACTCTTCTGGAATATAGCCTCCTTATTGGCTACCATATTTGCTCACTCAGAGAAACTCGTTCTATTGTTAATCATTGTGACAGTGTGTTTTATCTTCGTGTTCTTCTTGAGTTCCCATTCCTACGTCAGAGCGACGTCGGAGCTACACCACAACAATGAGGGTAGAACTGTAGAGATGAGTGTTTGGTGGTTGTGGGTTTGTTTGCTCATATTAAGTGTAGTTTCTGCTTCTGGAAGCACCTTCTTCTTTTCAGAAGACTGCACACCCAATGGCGACTATCTAAAAGACATTCTGTCATTCGACTACTGGCTGAGAGTTGCTAAAGCATCCAGCTTCGCATTCAAGGATTTTGGGGATATTCAGCGACTCAACCAAGATATAATGGAGTTTCTGAGAATCGGCATCCCATTGCTGCACTTGGTGGTGTGGTGCGCCATTTCTTTGGTAATGACTGCAATGAGCGTGTATTGGCTAACTCTACACTGCATCTTAATGGGAGTGACGGTGGGGCTAGCTAAAACCGGGTTCCAATGGTTATATGAATCTCAGGCTGTGTCTCACTTAAAGAGATACGGCTGGGCTTTGGGGGAACTTGCTGGGGGGCTCGGTTGCTTACTGAGTATACTCTGCATTTTTGTCTTCCCCGGAGGGGATTTTTCTGGCATGTACAACGTTATTATGGCAGGTTTGAGCGTTTTTAACATCATCTTATACTTGGCGGTTGCATTTTGGTACATGGGCGAATGGACCCTATCGGAAGATCAAGAAGTTTATGAGCACTTTGAATAAGATGAGTTGTTGATGTTGGATGCACAAAATTGTTTTAGTATAGAGGCTGTCTGTTTTAAATTTTGAGATAATAATTTTCTTATATTTTTTTGTGATGATATGGGGACTCAAATAAAATATCAAAAAATTCATTCATGGTATATAAGTACAAAAAATCATTTTGTAAATGTTTTCTAGGATATATAAGTGTGGATTAGGAAGATCCGTAAATCGTAGTCCATTTAGATTTTGCAAATGTTTTCTAGTATTAGAAATATGCATCACTTTTCATTTTATGGCGGTTGGTGATCGTGAGGATAAGGAGTTATGACCTTAAATATAACGTACCAATAGTAGATCTAGGGCTTGTGCGGATCCGTGGAGGCCGGTGCTTCCACCGTCATGCTTCACTTCGAGGAAGGAGCCTTGGGGCACGTTTGGGTGGTCCATGTCGTTGATAAAGAGAAAACTGTGGTTTCGCCACTTGAAGTTCAGGCTGTCGAACCTGGCCAAGGGGCTCCCGGCGCGGATGTTCCTGGCACGTCTAGATCTTGTGCGTGTCGTAGGGGGCCACCCAGGTGCATCCGAATTACTAAATTGTGTACATTTAATTTGAGTGTTTGTTACGAAATTAAATCGAGCCCATCTCCAATCACCTGGTTCATATGCGCATTCTATTTTTGGAAAGTTATATCAATGGGGGGCTCGCAAGGCCCCGCTGCTTACAGAAATATTCTTCGATGGGGCTGAATAATACTCCCCCCGTCCCATAAAAATATTTGCACTTTTCATTTTCGTCCGTCCCATAAAATTATGTGCATTATACGAATTATCCGTCACTAACTAGCGAAATTTAGGCACTTAACATATTTAGTGACAGACTAAATCTCGGCTGATCCGTCATTAAAATTACAATGACGGATATCAAAGGCGGCTGTCATGGTAAGTTTGGATTAGTGATGGACTATTTTGTCACCAACTAGTGACTGACGTTTTTCAGTCATTTATCCGTCACTAATTCTTGAAATTTCAGCGGCCGTCACTAATTTACGTCACTAACTCGTGTTTTTTTGTAGTAGGTCCCACTAACCACTAACATTACTCTAACTATTATTTCCCTCCTCTATCTTACTTTACCATACTATTTTCTCTTTCTCTTTTATTTTACTAATTTTGTCTTAGTTCTCGTGCACGGTGCACTATTACTAATATTTTTATGGGAACAGAGGGAGAGTATATCCAACAACTGCACCATATTTTATTGATTTCAATAATGTTCGACTTGTTCTTATTTATCTGCTACAAAAGAATTGTAGAACTAATCTCATAGGTAAGTTGTCTTATTTCATCTTTGAATAAAAGATTGGCTGTCTTCGATGTTTCGTAACAACTCTATAATTTAATTTAATTTAATTAATCACAGTGGTAATATTTTATGAGCGACGAATGTTTAGACATGGACGTTGAAGTAGATCCATATTTACTCATTCAAACAGTTTGTATCTGACAACTTCAGCGTATTTAATTCAATATGACTTCTTCATTTTTCTCATAAAATAGTTTCATTACATATGTGCAGGTCCCCAATAATTTTCCAGTTGATGTAACAAGTTTAACCTCTATAATTATAAATGGGAGCTTAGAGATTTATATATTTATAGTGGTTCCACTAACATTTTAATAAGAATCCATAGAAAAGTCATGTATCCAACAACTGTAGCATATATTATTGAAGATGCAGATGTTAAGGAACATTTTGATATTCATGCTTGGACTAAAAATATTCAAACTTATGTTAGAGGAAAACTAATGGTGCGCTTGGTATTGGTGCTTGGTATTGGTGTTAAACATGGATACGGATTATTATCCATCATTATCATAGTGTTCAAGTAAGTGTAGACTCAAATAGTGAAATGAGAGAATGAAAATTGAATGAAATGAGTGACAATCAATTCGAAGAAAAATTATAGTACAAACTTTTATAGGGCAGAAGGTATGTCATAATAATGGATGATATATTGACACGTGAGTGTAAAGGTGTGGGAGAAGATTAAAATTTTCTTTCCTAAATACGAAAATGGGAGTTGCATAATCGTAACAAGTAGGTTGCCAAACCTGATTTTTCTTTTTTAAAGAAAAGCTTGATTTCTCATCTGAATGGGTTTAATAAAGTTGGTATGAAATTTCAGATAATAATGAACTAGACTCTTTTTTTTGTAACCTTGTAATATTGTTAAGCTCCTTCTATTGTTACTCATGTTCTAAGAATTTAACAAATTTTTGCAATGAATGAATTAGCATGATATTATCCGATTTGGGACAAGTCCGCACGGATTTGTTTTTGAGTCACTCTCAAAAAGCCTCAAACTAATCGGATTGGACAGAAATTATATACACTTTCCAACTTCACTCGCTCGTCCGATGTGGGATGGATTCGTACCCAACACATGTATGGGTAAACCATGTCTGCCTAAGTACATCAAGAAGAAAACGGCTAATTGGCATATTTATTTAATGAGATTAAATAGCCAAGGTTAAAGGGATAATCGGCCGAGGTTAATTAATTGTGTTTATTTAAGGCTTACTGAAAGGCCTATCATCGCTATGCTCCCGGCCCGTTATACTGAAAGACCAAATCGTTCCGATCATTAAAATGAGTGGGCTGGGCTCCTGGAAAACAGGTCCATCAATTCAAATCAAGTAGAAATAATTTTGTATATATGCCTACTGCTCGAAAGTCAACACCAATAACACAGAATCAGATCCATATTTCAGTGAATACAGCACACAGCAATGTTTTAAAAATCGGATCGGTGGACGAACGGGTGTGACCACTGATTGATTCACGGTTCAACTGATCCGACCGGCCAAATCACTGGTCGAGCTGGAATAGTATATATATTAATTAAACAATATATTGTACAAATAATTAAAATAATATCAATAATAAACAAAGTTAGATAATTATAATGCATAGTTTTGAGCATTCCTAACATGAAATAGCAATAGTCCTACCATAAAATACAAACTCTAAATATTGTACAAACTCAAAACTATGATATGGACCGTAAGAAAATGTCAACAGATGACAAAATAGTAGCAACAGAAAATGTCAACGGTTGATGCTGTGTTGATATTGTGTTGACACTGTCTTGATATTTTATATTGCTACTATTTTGTCATATATTGATTTTTTTTAGCGGTCCAAATCATAGTTTAGAGATTGTACAATATATGAGTTTGCATTTTATCACTATCCACAACTCCCACAATATATATAACTTTCTCCTACCAAAAGATGCAAAGAACAAAACTTTTTCTAAATATTATATTCCTGTACTATGTATTTTTTTCTAAAATAAATTTGCTATCAAAACCTCAGGTCCTCAACTTATTTATTCAATAATAAATTAGTAAGGAGTAAAAAACATGTTGGTAAAATGAAGGGCAGATTTTAATTTAAAAAGATTAAAAAACATCTTAACTAAATGAGAGTTTATTTTGAAATAAATTAGTAAGAATAGGAATAGTGCGTCCCATTATCGAAAAGCAGAGGTTGATCATTCATAGCTTGGAACTATTATAAATAAGGCACAATTGCCAATTAAAATTAAATAAAAGTTAAAAGCTCTAAACCGGTTTAACTGGTCGCCGGTTTCCGGTCAAACCGGGCGGTTTGAGCAGCTCAAAATGAGCCCAATAGTAAAACGGTTTTAATATCCAAACCGGACTGGACACGATACCTGTTCACGGCCGAACCGATTGAACTGGTTGGTCCGGTCTAATTTTTAAAACATGGGCACACAGAATCATTATTTTGCTCGTAAGACTTAATCACCTAGTACTACGTAAAAGTGTAAAAGTCAATACCTATCACATACTTATTAACGCTCCAGATAGCATCCACGCCATTAATTATATGGTGTGTCGTCATGTTATTCTCTATATATATCCATGTATACACACATATGTAACCAAAAAGTTTTGGCAATATTATGCAGACATGTATCTCATCAAAGAAATCTTATTCTTGTTTCCTGAACTCATCATCCGCTTCAAAAAATCAATTCTGTTCATCGTAGGTAAAAATATCGCAAAATCAATCTACTGAACTATTATTATTATTATTATTATTAATTTGCTAGAAAAACTCAGGGCTCATATGGAGCTTCAAGTTCGTGGAGAAGACATTTTTCAACATATTAATCACGCGCCAGCTCGCCGCGGGGATGGTGTACGACCTCCGGAGTTCTGTGGTAGCCGTGAATTCGCTAGAACTAATATCCGTTGTTGTCGTAGTGATCTCCACCTACGCAACCAAGGTTTGCAAGGGCCGCTTCTTGATGGTGCTTTTCTCCGCAACAGTATTCATCGTCGTAAGTAGTTATGATCAAATGTATAGATTTGCTAGTCTTCCTAAATAAACTTTGACACACTAATTGTTCATTTACCCAAACTAACCCCAACGTGGATAAATTATGAGTAGTATGTATCATGCTTAATTTGTTTAGGGATCGATATGCTTTGAACTAATTAATGTTTGATGAGTTGAACGAATAGGGATCTAAAAAATAATTGAGATCCAAGCAAAACTTCCATTGCCTTATTAATGAGAGGTGAAGATTTCATTTTCTTTTAAAATGCAGTATATAGTTTTGTAGATTATGCACATGTTGAGTGATATTGGCAGGCATCCATACTCAACTTTCCGGTGGCTGGAGAGCTCAATTTGTGGTTATTCTACCCTGCAATGGTTTTGGCACACGCGGCGCTCGTGGTCACGTTGAAAGTATTTCTTGACGACCAGTTTAGGCCGAAGTATCACGACGAAAATGAGAGACAAGAGCACACCAAATTCTGGTGGGCAATGGTTTCCGCTTTGGCTGCCATCTTCAATCAGTTGTCGCCTCTATCGGGATTTCACTTGAAGAAACTCGCTCTTATCATTGCGATGGGGTGTTTCTTCCTATTGTTCTTATTGGGTTTCGAGTACTACTTGGATGATGGGGAGAGTAGCCAGAGCGTCACTTTGATAGAGAAATCAAAGAGGCCAGTGAATATTTTGTCCTTGTGTTTTTGTTTATCCATTTTGAACCTAGTTTCCGCCGTAGGCAGCACCTTCTTCTTCTTAGAAGCCATCACACTCACCGTCCGCGACTATGTATCTGTCATTATCCTACTCGACAACGTGGCGAGGCTCACAGAGTTCGTGGTCTCTGAGTCGTCCAGCTACCTCCTCAAGAAGCTCAGAGAGGAAAAGCGATTCAACTTCAACCTACAAAAGATGGAGCTGCTGAGAATCGGGCTTGGGATGTGGTGCTGCGTGCTGTGCTGCAACTTCGCTGTGGGAGTTTCAACACACAGGAAGTACGGCCCAGGTGGTGTAGATATGAGCGTGTACTGGCTAATTCCGCAGTTTTTTTTACTAGGACTGACGCGGGGACTCACTAAAGAAGGGTTTCAGTCGTTGTACGGATATCAGGCTGAATCTCGGTTCAAGGGGTGGGCTTTGGGAGAATTTGCGAGGGGAGCTGGTTTGTTCTTGAGCATGATTTGTGTTTATATCTTCAACGGCACGTACTTCAGTTGGTTCGAGAAGAATATAGGCAGCAGTAGCCTCGACAAGTATTATAGTTTTCTAGCTGTTTTGAGCATCGGAAACGCTATGTTTTACTGCTGGGTTGCGGCTTGGTACCTAGCCTGGCCCTTCCTAGTGAAAGCTGGGGAGAAAAAACAGACTAAAGATAGAGAAAAATGGCATAATGTAATGCACACTACAGAAGCCAGGCCGTTGCAAGTGAATGATCGAGATAAACGGCCTAGAGGAGTAATGGCTAACGGAATACACACGCGAGAAGGAAGCTCATGGACATACAACAGTGGTGACAAGAAGCCGAAAGGTTATAAAGCTATGTAAGCAGACATAATTTGATTACATGAAAATTCAAATTATCGCTGCTTTTCTTTGTTTGTTTGTTTGTTTCTGTTTTGTCAATATGGCTTTCGTAACAAAAATGTTGTTGTTGATAAATCCTTTGTTTATAGTAATAAAGCAATGTTCATTTCATAGTTACATGATTAAGCAAGGAATGAATTCGTGATAAACTTATGGAAAGAAAATAACTGAAAAGATAATAAGCAAAAATAACTAATATTTTTCCATCTACTAATTCTCTTAACTAGGAAATAAATAAAACCAAAAATATATTTTTCTTAGCCTCCAAGACTTGTCTTCTATTACTGCATCAAATGAGATCTTTAATTACATAATG
This sequence comes from Salvia splendens, assembly GCF_004379255.2. Classification (NCBI taxonomy): domain Eukaryota; kingdom Viridiplantae; phylum Streptophyta; class Magnoliopsida; order Lamiales; family Lamiaceae; genus Salvia; species Salvia splendens. The sequence goes on from NC_056034.1 coordinate 854,967, forward strand.
GAATGGTAAAATGGGATATAAGCTCGACAGATAAAATAGAATAGAGGGAACATCATTTTAGGTCAACGAACTTTGCCAAAGTATGATTTTAGGTCCGTGAACTTTGAAAATCTTATTTTAGGTCCGTGAACTTTGAAAATCTTATTTTAGGTCCGTGAACTTTGAGTTAGTATCATTTTAGGTCATTTTTACTATTTCCAAGTTTTTTGGGACGAATATACCCTCAATACCTTAATATATATATATTTTTAATAAATTTATCATATACTCATATTTTTTATAAATATCTTTACAATATATTTTTGACAAATTTTCTAAATATAATTTGACCTTAAATATTATCACTTAATTTTGTGACATGCAAGTAAAATTGCTTCTTCAATTTTTTATATTAATTTTTTTTAAAATTGAATAAAGAACTTTTCTTTAATAATAAAAAAATTGAATAAAGATCTTTTTATAAATATCTTTACAATATATTTTTGACAAATTTTCTAAATATAATTTGACCTTCAATATTATAATTTAATTTTGTGACATGCAAGAAAAGATCTTTATTCAATTTTTTTTTATTAGAGAAAAGTTATTTATTCAACATTAAAAAAATAAGATAAAAAATTGAAGAAGCAATTTTACTTGCATGTCACAAAATTAAGTGATAATATTTACGGTCAAATTATATTTAGAAAATTTGTCAAAAATATATTGTAAAGATATTTATAAAAAAAATATGAGTATATGATAAATTTATTAAAAATATATACATTTAATGTATTGAGGGTATTTTCGTCCAAAAAAACTTGGAAATAGTAAAAAGGACCTAAAATGATACTAACTCAAAGTTCACGGACCTAAAATAAGATTTTCAAAGTTTACGGACCTAAAATGATACTTTGTCAAAGTTCGTAGACCTAAAATAATGTTCCCTCAATAGAATATTACTGCAAAGGAAAATTTACCGCGAGTCAACTAAATTTTAATGTACTCTAGTAGTATAATTTAAATATTATTGATATTGCGTAACCGCGTACGGCACATTGTCATGATACAGGAAGAAAACGTTGTTTTGCTTGTTGGATCATGCGTGACGTGACTACATATTCAAATTGAAAAGTCATTATAATATGGAGTATTTAATTAGGTAGGATTCAAATTGTAATTAAATATTCATGGATAGTTGCCTTATTCTTACTAAAATCTAACGTACATAAAAAAAGTCAACTATGCACCTCACAGTATCGATTACTAGGCCAACAGCCAACTCCGTCAGCCAGCTTGCAATTATTTTTAAGAGAATATATATATATATATATATATATATATAGGGATGTATTCATTTCATTTTTTCATATTTCCTCATATTTCCTTCTTGATCTCAGCCGTTTATTTCTTCCATCCTATGGCCTAAAATATTGGCTTTAACCATTACATTTTATTCAATTAAAATCCGTAAAAGGTTAAAATAGGTAATCACTAAAGTGGTGGTTATGGAAACTTCCATGATTTCCTCCCTTGAAGATCTTGCCTTTTTTTTATTCTCATACGTTCCAGACGGGATTCTCCCTGTAATCCATCTCTGCAATTTTTATTTTGCTATTTCACGCGTTTCAATTCTCGCCTCTCCGTTGCCAGATCCTCGGTATTACAATCGTGTATTGCCGGCGTTGTACAGATTGCTTAATTCCTTCCTCGCCTCCGATTGCTCAATTCCTTCCCCGCCTCCGATTCCGATATTGCACCCCACTCCCACAATTGATCCGAATACGCTGCCGCCGGGAGCGAGCCCGGGACCATGCTATGCGCCGCCGCCTGCGGCTGCAAACCCGTTAAATCCGCGACCAGATTCGGCCGGATTGTAGTGGCCAATCGACGATGAGTAATTATGAACGAGTTTGTGGAGATGGTCAATCGCGTTTGAGTTTAATGCGTTGGAGTTTTTTTAACTGATATACATAATCTACATATTGTATAGTATAATGCGTAGTTTAGTTTCTGTAATGCATTATATGTGATATGTAATGAACATTTATCTTGACCCGTTTAATTTAACTTATGTCGTGTTTCGATGTTTGGCTCACGTTTCTTGTCTTCCCTAAGGGTTTAACAAGCCTAGGGGCTAGGGTTTAGTATGTTCTAAGTCTAAATAACGTTGTCCAAATAAACGAGCTGCAGTAATTCATATGGGGTTGCACATTCATAGCGCGTAGGTTTTTTTTACTGATATACATAATGTACATATTATATAGTATAATGCGCAGTTTAGTTTCTGTAATGCATTATATGTGATATGCAATGAACATTTATCTTGACCCGTTTAATTTAACTTATGTCGTGTTTCGATATTTGGCGCACGTTTCTTGTCTTCCCTAAGGGTTTAACAAGCCTAGGGGCTAGGGTGTAGTATGTTCTAAGTCTACAAAACGTTGTCCAAATACACGAGCTGCAGTAATTCATCTGGTTGCACATTCATAGCGCGTAGGTTTTTTTACTGATATACATAATGTACAAATTATATAGTATAATGCGCAGTTTATTTTCTGTAATGCATTATTTGTGATATGTAATGAACATTTATCCTGACCCGTTTAATTTAACTTATGTCGTGTTTCGATGTTTGGCGCACGTTTCTTGTTTTCCCTAAGGGTTTAACAAGCCTAGGGGCTAGGGTGTAGTATGTTCTAAGTCTAAATAACGTTGTCCAAATACACGAGCTGCAGTAATTCATCTGGGATTGCACATTCATAGCGCGTAGGTTATTTTTTACTGATATACATAATGTACATATTATATAGTATAATGCGCAGTTTAGTTTCTGTAATGCATTATTTGTGATATGTAATGAAGAAATACACGAGTTGTGGTAATTCATCTGAGGGTGCACATGCATAGCGCGTAGGTTTTATAGTCAATAATATCCATTACTCGTTACTATTTGGTGCATTATTCGTATCGGTTTACGATTTGTTATTAATGTCTACGTACTATACCCTAGCCCCTAAGCTTATTAAACCCTTAGGGGAAACAAGAAACGTGTGCCAAACATCGTAACACGGTACAACTTGTTCTTATGCATTGCAGTTCACATATTGAGCATTATATAGTCAATAATATCCGTTACTCGTTACCATGTGGTGCATTATTCGTATGGATTTAAACTACTACCCTAGCCAGTCCGATATCTACGCCCTAAATATTTGTCTCATACGCGCGGTCCTTCATAGCAGTTATGTGTCACACTCTATAATACACCCCTATCCCCCAGAATTGGGCAACCCAACACCATTAAACGAAACCTATAGGACAAATACTCAAAAATGGGCGACATGTTTGAACACAACCGTGTTTCGATGTTTGGCGCACGTTTCTTGTTTCCCCTAAGGGTTTAACAAGCCTAGGGGCTAGGGTGCAGTATGTTCTAAGTCTAAAAAACTTTGTCCAAATACACGAGCTGCGGTAATTCATTTGGGGTTGCACATGAATAGCGCGTAGGTATTTTGTTAACTGATATACATAATGTACATATTGTATAGTATAATGCGTAGTTTAGTTTTTGTAATGCAATATTTGTGATATGTAATGAACATTTATCCTAACCCGTTTAATCTAAGTTGTGCCGTGTTTCGATGTTTGCCGCACGTTTCTTGTTTTCCCTAAGGGTTTAATAAGCTTAGGGGCTAGGGTGTAGTATGTACATAATAATGCAAAATACGTGACAAACAATGCATCTCAGAATATATTACGAAACTGATATTGTACTTTGTTAGCGTTGAAGGTTTTCAGTATTATGCACACACACTTAATGGAATGTACAATAATAATATACTACAGTTTAGACACTCAGACGGGGTTTGTCGACAATAGAGATGGTCGATCTTTCTCTCCCTGGCTTTCTTCTGCTCACTATGTTCTGGAGTCGTGCTTGGGTCTGCCTCGACCAATCGTTCCCTATATTTTTGTGGTAGGGCTACTGGAATAACATCATGACTGCTTCATCGAATTCCAGTCGTAGCAGTTTCTATGATATGGAAGCATCAAAATTAAATATCAGACTTTTACTATTACAAAATACAATAATGCATAATATATGTTATATAATGCATACTACTGGTTACAGAATGCACAGATTCTTTAAAATAATGCACAAATGAGTAATATTAAACATTTTTTCGAACTCTCGTTAATACCATTTCAACCACGTACGCATGAAATCTTATAATGCATAATATCAGGTAAATAATATTTACTACTACAACCAAAATGTACAGAGTCAGTCGAATATTGCATAATAAATGACAATTATGGAACAGTACCACATAAATAATGTACAGTTTCAAACAAATAATGTACAAGCAAACTTTTGAGATGTGGTAAGCAGCATTTCACCCATCTACGCAATAATTATCATAATGTCTACTAGATTGCAAACAATGACAACTACTTCATACATAATGCACAGACTCGGGTAAATAATGCACGTATTTAAGATGAAATTGAGTTGATTAAGTCAGAGACACAATACCCCCAATAATGCATAATATACTACATATAATGACAATTACATACTGCATAATGCACTGCCTAAACCCAATAATGCACATATGTAAGTTGAAATTGAGTTGATTAAGTCATAGACACAATACCTCTCATAATGCATAATATACTGCATATAATGAAAATTACAAACTGCATAATGCACGGCCTAAACCCAATAATGCACATATGTAAATTGAAATTGAGTTGATTTAGCCATAGACACAATACCTCCCATAATGCATAATATAGTGCATATAATGAAAACTGCAAACTGCATAATGCACTGCCTGAACCCAATAATGCACATATGTAAATTGAAATTGAGTTGATTAAGCCATAGACACAATACATCCCATAATGCATAATATACTGCATATAATGAAAATTACAAACTGCATAATGGAAAATTTGGTAACCATAACGCATAAATTATGTCCAATAATGCATAGGCTATATAAATTACGCTCCAGAATGAAACCGTACATGTGTGACACACACAATGTATTAAACTGTATACATAATGCAGACATTACAACAAAAAAATGCATTATTACAGTTCCACAATGCATTCAATAGATATGCACTTATGAACTCTTTCGTATGTGTAGTGACCACACCACACAACATGGATAATGCGAATTCAACAGAGTTGCTAATATCCTTTCACACAATCTACAACTAAGATGCTGAATTGATTAAGTTCGATGCAAATTTTACCTGCGGCCTCTGATGCTTGAGAGAGCGGTCGACCCATCTTAGTCATTTTCGATCTGCAGACACCAAAAAAACATAAGATACCAGAATTTATGTTTATTGAACCGACCCCAATTTCTACACTACAGATTCAGAGAAAAACATAAACAAAGAACAAGTTATTTTAGAAATTTGTGCACCTCGGCATGCTAAAAGTTTCAATTTTAACATACCTAGTCGATAGGAGCCGGTGTTTAGGAGCATCTGGTAACGCCGGTAGCTAGTTGTCGCAGAATTTTTGGTACACGGCTACTATTTCTTCGAACGCGGCGGCAGGGAGTGAAAACTAGGGTTTGCGGTGGTGGATGGAGTGGTTTTGGTTGTGTGCGTAATGAATGAAGAAAAAAGAAGAGTCGGATGGTTTCAAATCCCATAAAATTCGCATATACCAAAATATGGCGGTTCATGTTTCCGTCAAATGTCTACATTACCCCTGTAATGCATATGACCACCCTCTATAATGCAACACGGATATAGATTTGTAGAATCAATTTGATCCGTTAATACATTAGATCTAACGGATAATATTAAGAAGAGAAAAGGATCTAATAGATGAAAAGGAGATTAATGCTCCCCTGTATATATATTTATATATATATATATATATAATATAAAATAAAAATTGGTTCAACCGGCTGTTGATATTGAAAGTTAAGCTACAAGTATATATGAAGATATTTGATGTTATTTTCAGGTTGATTTTGAAAGTTAAACTACTGTAAGGATATTGTGTTATTTTAAGGTTGATTTTGAAAGGTAAACTACTGTCTAAGATATTGATTGATAAGTTTAAGTAGAGTTTATGACATATAGTATTTGATTGTATGATTGTATCGGTTTGGGGCCACCTCGATCGCCATCTCCTTCCAACGATGTTGAATTCACTTAAAAAAAGTACTACGTGTATGGATTGAATGGTAGAGTGGTTAATACACAGACTAAGGTTACGAGTTCAGTTTATTATAACACAACCATTAAATTTCTGTCTATTTGTCCAAAAAATTAATTTTCCTGTAATTAAAAATTGGTTCAACCGTTTGCCGGTATATTGACTGAACCGACCAATTTTTCAAGATAATAACGATCCAAAAGTTTGGCAATTTTTATGCTCTGGTTGGATAGGGCAATGTGCGATACCCCGGCCAAGCCGAACCGGCCAATCTAATTCGATTTTAATCTCTAATGAAATGACAATTGAAATATACTCGAGTCTAGCAAAAAAATATAACTATTGAAATCATGACTTTTAAAATGACAATGTTTTGAAAATGAAATGAAACAGACAATTCAACAGGTTTGGCTGCGAACCGGTACAAATTTTGGTTCGGTATTTATATTTAATCTAGTAAAATATGAGTTGTTTTAAACTGAAAAAAACGGTTGCGTCACATGAACCGTCAACCGTTGGACCTATTCAAAGAAAGTTTTAGAGCATCTGCAACGGTGAGCACAAGCTCTCCGTCCGTCCTTGCCGCTGGCAATGACACGCTTGTCCGCCGCTGCGCTCTTGCCGCTGGCACGGACGTGCTCTTAGCTAAGAGCACGTCCGTGCCAGCGAGCAGGGCGACGTGGCGTGTTTCTATGGCCGTTGACATTTTCTTTTTTTCTTTTTTCTTTTTTTAAAAAAAAATCAAAAATAATACCAAAAATTAAAAATATATATATTTTCGGATTCCCAAAAATATAGTCGTTTTATTACCGTTTTTTTTGAAATTTTTTTAAAAAATTTAATCCCAAAACCATCTATAAATACACGCATTCATCATCCATTTGGACTTAATTCGGTCACTTATGAATTTAATTATGTAATTTTTAATTTTAGGATTTTAATTAGGTACTTTTTAAATTTTAGGATTTTAATTATGTAATTTTTTATTTTTAGGATTTTAATTATGTAAATTTTATTTTATTTGTAATTTGTAATATTATTCCGGATATTTTTAATGCATTTTAATTTTGTGGAAATGTTTTTATTCAAATTGAATAATAGAATGGTGGTGCCCTTGTGCTCGTCCTTGCGGAAGAGCACGACTGTGGGTGTTGTGCTCTTGCCTAAGAGGAGGCAGAAAAAGTGGGGTCGGGCCCACAACCGTGCTCGTTGGCAAGAGCACGGTTGTTGATGCTCTTAGGCTTTAGCCTTTCTTCTGAAAAAAATAGTACATACCAAGTGTAATTTGAATCTTTGTGAACAAATATACTCTATCAGTCCCATAAAAATAGATTAATTTTGTTATTGTTGCTCATCTTATAAAAATAAACACTTATAGTAGTATTTGGTAGTAGCATTTTTTCTCTTTAATGAGAAGGGTCCATTCTCCAATAACAATTTCCAGATTTTTTTTTCTATCTTTCTCCTACTTTTTTATCTCATTAAAACTTGTTTCGTCCCAAAATGTGTTATTTTTATATACGACGGATGTAGTATGAAAACTGTAACCCCACCACAAGTATATTTGTGAAATATTTTGAACTTTATACTCCATATTCTTATAGTATATAGAAACATTAATTATTTATTTATACTAACTGATAATTTATATTTTTATAAATTTTATAACTAATTAATTAATTTAAACTTTGCATGTATAATTTGTACTGCCAATTAAATATTAATTACTATATTTTTATCATTCACTAAAATATAATATTTATTGTATAATGTTTTTCTGTTTGTTTGTTTACGAACAATCATTTACCAAATAACGACACAAAAAATGATTTTCCTATTTTTTGTCACGAGAAACAATCAAACACTACATTATATTATTAGTCACGAGGGTTATTTTTGTCTTTTTTCAACTTTTAATTTTTTTAAAAATTTTCGAACATGATCTGTAGTTCTTACCAAGTTAATGTACTAGGAGTAGTATTTAAAGACTAAAATGCGGGAGGTTGTGTACGTATTAGGAAGTTGCTGGGCAATTTGAGAATCCGAAGTTTCAGAAGAAATAACATAAACAATGACTGCCCTGCTTATGAGAAAAAAGAAGTCTCAACTCCTAAAACATTACTCCAATACATTATTTTAAAAAGTGACGTGTTTGGCCTTACATTTAAGATAAATGTCCATCACTTTTCACATTGATTTTCTAAGTTGTTTTGCGAACACCCTTTAATCAGAATTTAGAAGGAAATAAAAATTAAGAAAAATACAGGAGTATAAAAATTAAGAAGTTAACTATCGTCCACGCAAAACCTTATTTCTTCTGCATAAAACTTTAGCAACATTCTTGTAAATCATAATCTATGTAAAACATGGTTTCAACTTGAGTTTGAGTTTAAGTTTGAATTTGAGTTGTTTAACGGGTTGAACTATTTGGGAACCTCAATTATTGCGTTAAGCAATTTTCGAAGAATTAAAGGAGTATCAAAGTTGATCAATATTTAGTTTTTTCATTATAATATAGAATTATTTAGTTGAGATTTGTTTTGCACGTTGTCGCCGTAAAAAGAGTATATTTTGCAATGAAAACTATTAAAATTGACCTGTAAAATTGAACGGAAAACAAATGGATGGATAACAATCTAGTTGTGTATATTAAAAATAATCTTTTTTCTACTCTTGATAATGAACATATTATCTATGTTTTTAATCAATGAAAACACGTAGAAGTAAGTTGTCAATTATCAATATTTTAACAAAAACACGTCTATAACATGAATTGTTTCATTCTTTTAAGTTGATATGCATTGAACAAGTCTTATATATGTATAAAATGATTATGTATTTTTATATTTGTTGTGGTTGTGATTTTTGGTATGCTAAAACTAAACGTAATGCAACTTCTACACAATTTTTCCTACGTCTGTCTACCCTTATGTATTACAGCTTTCATGTAAAAGCAAAATTCCCCATGTCCTATTTCTTGAAGTTTGAATAATTTTATCCATATTCTGATGTTAGGTATCAGCAGAGGTCCCCTATTCATGACTTCATAATGTGCCCCCTCTATGGAAAGTGTTCGATTTACAAGATTATATTACGGAATTAAATATGTCGTATATTTGGTTCATGAGATTCAATCCCACAACTGAATCCTAGATGGATAATAATGAGATAATTAGTCATAGCTAACTCTCTATGACTAAAAGAATCTCACCGTTCAATCTTAAATTATATTTTGATATTATTTTATCTAGGTAATCGAACACCATCAATATGTATTATAGTATTTTAGGTAGATTATTGGTCAAATTGTTCGCAATAATTGAACCATGAACAGTAAATTTTATTAGTTTCGCTTTTTATAAATGCATCTAGTTGAAATACTATAAACATTTGACTTCTTCATGATTAAAAGTTCAAAACTAATACGGAGTACTTGAATAAAGAAATACAAACAAATTACCACTCATTTATCTGTAATATGTAGGAATATTACTGATTCTTATCAAAGACTAATGCAATTTATAATATTCGTCCTCAACGAAACTTTGTTTTAGTGATAATTTTATTTTTTTATTCATTAATTCTTATTAAAAACTAATAATATTCATATGAATATTAAGACATTTCATGTTAAATAAAATATCCAAATTAGTATTGAAATAAATAGTAAGTAATAAATATTCAAATAAACAATATATTCTAGATTCATACCTAAAATTAGATGAGATGAAATAGATAATAATATCAATTCCCCTCAAAATTTAGATGATCCTGGTGGAATAGTAATTCAGTACTTGTTGTGTTTCAAAATAAAATTCAGTATTTTTATTTAAAATATGTGTGTGCCAAATCAATAACATATTTCAAGTAGGATATCAAAAGTAAAATTGAGATTTTTTAAAATTTATGATTTTTACAACTGGTTTTCAAAGTTGTCAATGGATCAAAATTTGATAAAAATTCATGATTTTGTGACAATTTACACTTTTTTATTTCTATTATGTGTTTATTTCGTTCTTGATGATTGTGATTCACCAGTGATTGGATAAAACATTGTAGGACACGGTTGGGTCGACTTCATTCTTGTTGCGTTCATCTCTTAACCCTAAATCGGGATGCCTCTTTCACTCTCTCTATGTTAATTATGATCATCTATTATAAACGTATGTATTCTAATCAAAATTCAAAATATTTATTAGGAAATTTAAAAGATGAATTGCTAATATAATGGAAAAACGAACTAAAAAAATGTGAACTTCATTAACTATTCTGTAACGACCCAATCCTCCATCGCTTGCACCAAGCTATTGCCGTGAAGCAGTTTCGAGGAACCATTGGATTACTACTATTATATATGGCCAAGTTGAGAAGAAGATATTAATCCCTATATATGCATATATTTAAAACCGATTAAATTTCCGTAGTAGGAGTATTATTCAGCCATGGTTCCCAACAAAGAAGCCCCAAGCTGGTTTCGTCTCCACATCGGCTTCAGCTTCACCAATTCCATCATTTTCATCCTAGGTAAAAAAAAATCTAGCAAAATTAATCTGCTCATTATGAACATATATTTATATAGTACTATATATATTGATTGATTATGCTACAAAAACGCAGGGCTTATATGGAGCTATAGGATGGTGGAGAAGACGTTTCTCGACATCTTAATCACGCGCATGTGGAAGTTGTACGACCTCAAAAGTTCTGTGGTAGTCGTTAATTTGCATGAAGTTATAACCATTTGTTTTGTAGTAGTTTTCAGTACTGCAACCGACGTTTATAGGGGCCGCTCAGTCCGTTTCTGGATGGTGGTTTTCTCCACCACAGTTTGCATCATCGTGAGTAATTACTCGTAATCCTTATAAGATTCAATACTCTTTTAGTAGGGTTGATAACTCATCTAGGGATGAAATTCTAAAATTGTTAATTATGGAGCCTAATTTATCTCCTACCATGTTTAGGATTTGTTTCCTTGGAGTATTTTTTCCTTGTGATATATGTTTCCTAGTTTGACTAGAATTAGGGCTCTCTAGTTGCTTATAAATAGAGATGCTCCCTCATTGTTAAATTATTCTGAAATTATATAGTGAAATCCATGGCTTGGCATCGCCCCCAGACGTAGATACACATTGTATCGAACTGGATAAACAATTTCTTGTGTTCATTCTCTTTCATATTCGTGATTGTCTGTGTTTATTTCCCAACAAAAATGTCATTTCTGTTCATAGAATTTCATCCCTAGATGAGTTATCAAACCTACCAAACATGCACTAAGTCTCTCTGATTGTGAAATAAAAAGATTACCCTAATTAAACCCGACAAGGAGAAGAATGTGGATAATCAAGAAGTAGATTGATTGTATGATGAGTTGAACAAATAAGGGTAATTTTGGTTTGAAAAGCCAAACGATAATCGAGATCAAGGGAATTGAAAACTCAAACCGGCTAATAAATTGAATGAGAGGGCGTTTACTAAAAAAATAGTCACTACCTCATGAGAAGTACTAATCGAATTTTATTTCAATAGACACTACTTCATCATATATTAAACCATATCTATTACTATTGCTTTTAGAATATCAATTTATTTACTCATTCCTTCCATCGTGAAAGGGGTTGACAATGGATCTTGTATCCGGATCCATTTCTTATGAGAGATGAAAGTTTTCATTTTCTTTCCAACTCCAGTACTAAGTAGTATAATTTTGTAGCGAATGCACATGTTGCGTAGAGTTTTACGACCAAAAATGACTTAAAATGTGTGTTTTTATCGTGTGTTTGTTTATTTATCTTTCCTACCAAACACCAAAATAATAATGGCAGGGACTAATGCTCAACTACTTGGAGGCCGGAAATGACGATAAAGGGCAGCTTCATTTGTGGTTATTCTTCTCTATGGGGCTAATGGATTTGGCTCAAGCCGGACTTAGAGTCACGCTGAGAGTATTTCTTGAAGACCAGTTTAGGGAGGTGGATAGAGAAAAGGGCGAGAGACGGCTATACACCAAACTCTGTTGGATTCTGGTCTCCGCCGTTGCAGTCATCTTCGCTCAGTTTGAGACTTTGACAGGGTTTCACTTCAGAACACTTTTACTAGCATTAACGAGCGTGATAGCGTTTTTCTTCATAGTTTTCGTATCTGGTTTCAATTTCTACCACAAGGACGGGGAGAGCAACGAACGCAACGACGTCAGAGCCACAAATGAGGATTCAAAATGGAAAATGAGGGTTATTCTTTTTTTGGTGTGGGTTAGTTTATCAATTTTAAGCCTAGTTTCTGCTTCCGGAAGCACCTTCTTCTTGATAGAAGCCATCACACTCACATCTCACCACAAAAATCTATTTTCCATCCTCGTGCTCGCTAATCTGGTGAGATGCATGGAGACCACGGCCACAGAAGTGTCCCGGTGCGTAGTGGCACAGCTTAAAGAGAGCCGGGATTACAACATCCCGAAGATGGAGCTGTTGAGAATCGGAATTGGATTAGGTTGCTGCATGATGTGCTGCAGCATTGCTGAATGGACCGGGACACACAGGAAGTACGCCAAGGGTGGCAGCACCATGAGCGTGTATTGGCTAATCCCGCAGTTCTTTTTACTGGGGCTGATGCGGGGATTCGCTAAAGATGGGTTTAAATCGTTGTTTGAATCCAGGGTTCGGCCTTGGTTCAAGGGACACGGCCGGTCTTTGGGAGTGCTTACGACGGGATTTGGAAGCATTCTGAGCATAGTTTGCGTTTTCATCTACGGGAGTGGCCAATTTAAATGGTTCCAAATGACATACACAATAGTAGCCTCAACAAGTATTATAGCTTTCTGTCAGTTTTGAGTTGGGCTAACTTTGGTTTGTACATTTTGCTATTTGTTTGGTACACAGGCTTTTGGATCCTATTGGAAGACCAATATATGTACGAAGCGCGCGATAAGCAGAATTAACTGGATTTTCGAGTTTTGTATTCATTCAATCTATTAGTGTATGCGTGATTTTTTTATCAGTGAGTATATTAAAACATATTAATATTATAGTAGTATATTTTAAAAACATTAATCGATAAATTTTAAATTCATACATTTCAAGATAAAGAAAAATATCACTCGATCGACTGTTTTTATCATTTTCAGTCTTTTTCATAAAATTAATCTACATTTATGTTTGGATTTTTTTATAACTAAACACTAGTGCTAAATACTACAATTAAAAACTTTTACTTTTTCACTATCTTAGTAGTATTTTATTAGTTCCGCATAAAGATGTGTATCACCCCAAATTTTCTGGTTTCGGAGAGAAGGGGGGGTGCACATAAGATCTAGTTTATTTTTCTGCCAAAATCATTATAGTTATTTAAATATTGACCATTTCACTAACTATCATAGTATATCTAAATCGGAATCGTTCAAAACTAAAAGCAACCTTGATCCATCTTATCTGTTAAACCAAGACATAAACTTGTAGTATCATATATACTTCTATTACCTAACAATACTATAAAATACAAATTGATGACCAAATCCACCGGAGAAGCAAATTGTCAACTAACGTCTGAAGCCCCCACCACAAACCCAAAAATTTGTTCTTTGTAATAATCCGATTACAAGCTCAGTTTCTTTTTCCAAGCGGCAGTCAAATTAATACCAAAAAATTACTCCAGTGATCAAAGTTGATTGGTGAGGTATGAGCAAACGTTATGAAAAGTAAAGAAACTTTACGTTGGGAGGATATACTCCTATAAAATGTCCAAATCAGCAGATGATTAGGACTAAAAGTCATAAACTAAAATATTAGCTAGAGATAAACTCACAAACCGATCGCTTGAATTTCCGTCGGCCGTAATGGATCCCGTCCATTACATCCAAAACTGTTTCCGTGCAATCCGAAACTGGTTCCGTCACAACGCCGTCTTAATCAGTTCCACCCTGTTCATCTCTGGTAAAATTCTTGTAACTCCAAATTTAATCCACTCGATTATCATCATATATATATATGCTATAGTTAAAAACACAGGGCTGGTATGGAGCACGATGATGGAGAAGACATTCCTGAGGATCCTAATCACGCCCCACACCAGCGCCGGCGGGAAAGTGTACGATCTCCCAAGTATTGTGCTAGTGAATTTGCACCAAGGAATAACCAGTGTTTTCGCACTGGTTTTCACTTATGCGACCGGTGGCTGCTTGCTCCGATTCTTGGTTGTGGTTTTCTCCACTACAGCTTCCATCCTCGTAAGTCTAGTTATCATCAAATTACATGATTTGTCAAAACATTACCCAAATTTTCCATCCCTAAAAGAGTAGTCTAATTTAGATGAGAATGGTTCCGTTGACCCCAATCCATTTTTGCTGGATTTGAATCATGGTGTTATTGTTGTTATTGGTAGTTAGTGTTATTGTGGCTTGATTTAGAATTTAGTTTGAAATAGACATCATGAATTTGGTTCTACATTTAATGAATCTGAACCAAATCCAAACAAATTTCTAAAATCCAGATTAGGGCAAAAGTCTATCATTTTATTTTTAGGGCAATTATGATCAATCATGCGACTTTAAAAAACAATCAATAATATCATAGCTTTCATATTTTTTTTACAATTGTTGTATTTAATTACTCTGAAATCCTTTTTTTTTTTTGCACATTCGTATGTTACTCACAAAAACCATTGACTTTAGTAGTATGAAAAAATAGAATAGAAGATTAGATTTGAGCAAATTTCTAGCAATTTGTCCCTTCTTTTCAAATGCAATGTTAGTGAAGCGTGTGTAATTAACATTGGCAGGGAGTGATACACTACATGCTTGTGGCTGCTGGAAATGACGATAAAGAGCAGCTTCATATGTGTTCATTCTACGTAGCTATGGTTGTAATGGCTTCTGCGCAAGCGGCCCTAACAGCCGTGCTGAAAGAAGCTCTCGAAGATCGTTTCAGGCCGACGTATCAGAGACAACGCCTCACCAAACTCTTGCGTAATTGCACTTTGACAAACTCGCTCTAGTGTTAATCACTATGATGCTGTGTTTGTTATGCGTCTTCTTGTTCAGTTCCTTCTCCTATAACCACTACGCAATGATGAGAGGCAATGTCAGAGCAACAGAGGCAGCAGACAATCGGAGGCCAGTGAATCTTTTGTCATTATGGGTTTGTTTACTCATTTTAAGCCTAGTTTCTGCTTCTGCAAGCACCTTCTTCTTCTTAGAGGCCAGCACATTCAGTGGCCGCAACTACTTATCTGTCATGCTGTCACAAGACAATTTGCTGAGATTCACCGAAGCCTCGTTCAGGGGAATTCAGCAGCACAGCCAAGAGACGATAGAGTTCCTGAGAATCGGCATTGCATTGGTGTACTCCGTGATGTGCTGCACCCTTGCAATGAGCGTGTACTGGCTTACTCCGCACTTCTTTATACTGGGACTGATGGTGGGAGTAGCGAAAGAGGGGTTCCGGTCGTTGTACGAATCTCGGGTTCCACCTCACTTGAAGAGATTCGGGTCGGTTTGGGGAGAGCTTGCGAGGGGACTTGGTGGTATACTGAGCATACTTTGCATTTTCGTCTTTCGTGGAAGTGATATCAGCTGGTCGGAGAATGACAGTAGCAGCTTCAGCACGTACTGTATTTTTCTGCTAGTTTTGAGTGGTTTTAGCTTAATGTTATTCTTGCTGGTTGCTGTTTTGTACATGGGTGGGTGCATCCTTTTGGATGATGATGAAATCTACGAGCACTTGGAATAGGACGATGATGTTGATGTCGATGTCGATGTCTCTTCATAAGTGTATATCCTTTTAGATTTTGGTAATGTTGGAGCAGTACTTCATTTTCCATTTTATGGCAGCGGCCTAAGAATAAGGGGGGCTATTAGTAATTAAAGTAATCACCAGTTGGATTCTCTTGGATAACATTTTTAAATGTCATATATGATATGGCAATGAAAAATTATAGATGGATGTCACCACTAATTAGTTAAATAAATGTAGTCCATTCACGAACAAAAAAAATAATATATACTCCCTCCGTCTTATAGAAATAGGCCATTTGTTATGGACACGAGTTTTAATGTACAATTGGTAAAGTAAGGAGAAGGAGAAAAAATAGTTGAAATTGTGTAGTAGATAGTGAGACTCATAAATAATAAAGTACTCAATGAGAATGAGAAAAATGTTGTCATAAATGGATATGGACTATTTGTATGAGACTGACGAAAAAGAAAATATGGCCTATATCTATGGGAGATAATTGAGAATAAATTCAAATTTTATGATTTTTCTAATTAATTTGCAAGATTACACGGAATTAGAATTTGACCAAATATCCTAATTTCTTTTACAATTTGTCCTAAATACAACTAGTGATAAATACAAGTACTATTTGCCAATAAAAGGATTAAATTTGAATTTTGGTTGGGCTCATTGTGTAGACTGATAAAAGCCTAATATCGCAACCATTTATTGTCTAAGGCCCAATGTGGACGAATTAAAATTTTATTTATTAACTTACCAAGAGCTTAATTTTTTCATTATTTTGTCGGTTTAAAATGTTGAGAATTAATGGGGCCCATGGGCCAATCCATCACTGTGGGCCGTCCTCTCATTTTTTCCTTTTATCTCAAATCCATACAATCGGCATCGCACCTGTGAATCCATAATCATTCAGCAAAATGGTTGCTCAAATGAGCAAGGTCAAAGGTATATTTATACATGTAAGATCTATTGGAATTTTACATGGAATGTTGTGTGAATTGACAGTTGGTGGCGGATGGAGTATTCTTCGCGGAGTTGCTCACGCCGGAGCTGTCGGAGGATGCCTACTCCGGCGTCGAGATCCAAGTCAGCTCTTGGCCAACCCTCACATGAAATAAACGGTAGGTTTTCCTTATCGATCTATTTTATTTTGTGACTCATTTCGTTGGTTGATTGTTGAATTTTTTTCAATTGTTGAGATATCTGAATTATGTACTGTTTACGTTTTTTTTTACATTTTTTTACAATTCTCAGTTGTTATTTTTTTTCCAATTAGAGAGATATGTGAATTATCGCCGGCTGAAGTATTATTTTGTTATATTTATTGTATATAATGCTACGTTGGGGCGAATATCCATCACATTATCCGACTCATTGTTTGGAGAAGAGTTCGTATGGTCGCACATAATTAGTCAATTATTAAAGTTAGTTAAATTACATTTAATATTTAATTACTTTAATTCATATATTTAAGTTACCTCTTGAGCGAAATTCTATCCGTCAAATTCACGCTCTCCTTCTTCAGCCAGTGTACCACCCTTTTCTCCTTGTTCAAAGAAAGGTACATGCCCAAAAATCTACACTTTCGAAAATTGCTTCGAATTCTGTTAGTTTGATGATTTTTCTTTGATAATGGAGATATTGAGATTTTTGTTCGATCATGTCAACTAATGTTTGTAATATTGCTTGTTTGATTTTAGACTTTTTTCCCGTTCCACTTCATTTCAATCTTTCAATTTTGTTGGGATTCAGTTTGGAAGCTGGTAGAACTTTTGATTGCAGTGCTAATTTAGTTTTGAATCAAATGACAATTTAATTTTGGAGTTTTAGACAGTCAATTCAAATTCTCTTTGCTAAACATGGAAAGGAATGAAAATTGTCTTATGGAAATGGGGATAGTCAATTCAAATTCTCTTTGACAATTTAATTTTGGATTTTGGCATTTTCTGCTTTTTGGATATTCTTAAGCAACTGTTATTTTTTTCATCACGATCAGATTTTATAGTTGGAATTTTGGGTTATCGAACCGTTCTTCTTCCTTCACACTCTTCATGATTCTATCTTCTCTTTCCGCCAATTCTTTGCCAAATTAAATATACAAAACAGACAACTCCATTGTCTTATGTTTCAAGAAAATGAATGCAGTATTGCATAAATCAAAAAGGTGTATGTGTTTGCTATAGATTATAGAAGATGGAATACGGTCTAGATCACAACTGGAGTGAATTCCAGCATCAATGCAGTGTGATTAGAGATTCCCAGTTCCTGTATTTGACTTATCTGAAGCACAAAATTTCATTGATGTAAAACTTTTGCAGAATTATTCAGCCATGGAATTAGTCAGGCCTAAATATAAACCAATCCTTCTCATCATAGGTATTTTTTCTTTGCAAAATCAATCTACTAGATTATTGTTATATATTTATATGTATTGATTGTGCTGCAAAAACTCAGGGCTCATATGGATCTTCAAGATGGTGGAGAAGACACTTCTTAACATCTCAATCACGCGCCTCACCAGCACTGGGGTGGAGTATGACCTCCGAAATGTTGTGGTAGTTGTGAGCCTACACCAAGCAATAAGAGATATTTCGACTGTAGTGTTCACTTATACAGTCGGCGTTTGCACGCACCGCTTGGGCCGCTACTTGATGGTCGTTTTCCCCACTACAGCTTTCACCATCGTAAGCAGTTATTATCAATTAATAGATTTGTTAGCCTTCCAAAGCTTTGATACATTATTTGTTGGATGAAGGATGTGGATAATCTACCAGTATATATCCTACATTTATTTGGGAATAAATTTATCATCATTAGTTTATTGGGAATCTATATGTATATTCCATCCCTAAAAAAGTCTGTTTTTCCTTCATTCCATTATAAATTGTAGGATGACAATGGATATTGTTCGCTCTGCTCCTAATCCATGGATCCAAATCCTTTTCTCTTGATCGGGGTCTTTGAAAAATTTGACTGGACATATCCGTACTGGAGGTGGACCATTCTTTTAAATTCCGGATTTGGATCTGCGTTACGACTTTTGATATCCAGATCAAAGGCCCATGGTTACATTTAATTTGTATTGTGTATCTAATTATTTATATAGTAGTAGTATTTAAAAAAAGAGACTTATTGTAATTTTTTAATGAAATACGGTGTTAAATTTAGATAATCTGGCGCTTTGTCATTTATAAATAATTGAAGGGGGAGCGTTTCATTTTCTTTTTAAATGCAATATAATTTCGTTGCAAATGCAGTTGTAAAGTCAAGTGTGTGTAATATTGGCAGGGTCTGGTACTCAGCTTTCTTGTGCCTGGAAGCATGGGTTTGTGGTTCTTTTTCCCTGCTATGGTTGTAATGGCTTTAGCGCAAGCTGCACTGACGGTCACTCTGAAAGCATTTCTTGATGATCAGTTTAGGCCGAAGTATGATGACGATGAGAGGAAACTTCACACTGAATCCTTGTGGACTTGTGTCTCCTTCTTGGCTGCAGTGTTTGCTCTGTTTGAGCCTTCAATGGGACTTCACTTGAAGAAACTCGAACTGTTATTATTCATTTTGATGGGGTTTATCTTCTTATTGTTCTTGCTGGGTT
This sequence comes from Salvia splendens, assembly GCF_004379255.2. Lineage (NCBI taxonomy): Eukaryota > Viridiplantae > Streptophyta > Magnoliopsida > Lamiales > Lamiaceae > Salvia > Salvia splendens. The sequence goes on from NC_056034.1 coordinate 874,462, forward strand.
TCAACTGCTACTATGATGATGAGGGGAGGAGCTTCAACTTCAAACTGCCTGCCACTTCAGCTACAACAGTAAAGTATCCAGTGAATCTTAAGTTGTTTTGTTCTTTGCCCATTTTAAGTTTAGTTTCTGCTTCTGGAAGCACCTTCTTCTTATTAGAAGCCAACACACTCGTTCGCGGCAATCTAACTTACATTCTTATGCTTGACAATGTGACGAGATTTATGGAGTTTGTTGTCCGAGAAGCATCCAAACGTGTAGTCAAAAAACTCAAAGATCGTCAGAAACACCCACACAACCTACAGAAGATGGAGATGGTGAGAATCGCATTTGCAGTGTGTTGTTGCCCGTTGTGCTGCAACATTGCTGTGATGACTGCGACACACAGGAAGTACGAGACAGCTGGCACAATGAGCGTGTTTTGGCTAACTCCACAGTTCTTTTTACTGGGACTGATGGCAGGACTCGCCAAAGATGGGTTTCGGTCGTTATATGAATCTCAGGTTGAACCCCATCAATTAAAGAAATACGGGTCGGCTTTGGGAGACCTTGGAAGCGGAGTTGGTAGTTTACTGAACATACTTTGCATTGTCATCTTTGGTTGGCATTTCAACTGGTTCCAGAATAATATAGCTGACAGTAGCCTCAACATGTATTATATTTTACTGTCAAATTTGAGTGTTACTCACGTAATAATATACCTTCCGGCTGTGTTACAGTACATAGGCCCGTCGTTGTTCTTATTGAGTGATGAAAAACTGGAGGTTAAATTGCTCATGCTCAAAGAACAGGGTGAAAACTCGTGCCAGCTCGGGACAGAGAAGGTGCTAGAGTGTTGATAAACTTGCACTTTTCTACATTTTATAACTAATTAATTAATTTAAACTTTGCATGTATAATTTGTACTGCCAATTAAATATTAATTACTATATTTTTATCATTCACTAAAATATAATATTTATTGTATAATGTTTTTCTGTTTGTTTGTTTACGAACAATCATTTACCAAATAACGACACAAAAAATGATTTTCCTATTTTTTGTCACGAGAAACAATCAAACACTACATTATATTATTAGTCACGAGGGTTATTTTTGTCTTTTTTCAACTTTTAATTTTTTTAAAAATTTTCGAACATGATCTGTAGTTCTTACCAAGTTAATGTACTAGGAGTAGTATTTAAAGACTAAAATGCGGGAGGTTGTGTACGTATTAGGAAGTTGCTGGGCAATTTGAGAATCCGAAGTTTCAGAAGAAATAACATAAACAATGACTGCCCTGCTTATGAGAAAAAAGAAGTCTCAACTCCTAAAACATTACTCCAATACATTATTTTAAAAAGTGACGTGTTTGGCCTTACATTTAAGATAAATGTCCATCACTTTTCACATTGATTTTCTAAGTTGTTTTGCGAACACCCTTTAATCAGAATTTAGAAGGAAATAAAAATTAAGAAAAATACAGGAGTATAAAAATTAAGAAGTTAACTATCGTCCACGCAAAACCTTATTTCTTCTGCATAAAACTTTAGCAACATTCTTGTAAATCATAATCTATGTAAAACATGGTTTCAACTTGAGTTTGAGTTTAAGTTTGAATTTGAGTTGTTTAACGGGTTGAACTATTTGGGAACCTCAATTATTGCGTTAAGCAATTTTCGAAGAATTAAAGGAGTATCAAAGTTGATCAATATTTAGTTTTTTCATTATAATATAGAATTATTTAGTTGAGATTTGTTTTGCACGTTGTCGCCGTAAAAAGAGTATATTTTGCAATGAAAACTATTAAAATTGACCTGTAAAATTGAACGGAAAACAAATGGATGGATAACAATCTAGTTGTGTATATTAAAAATAATCTTTTTTCTACTCTTGATAATGAACATATTATCTATGTTTTTAATCAATGAAAACACGTAGAAGTAAGTTGTCAATTATCAATATTTTAACAAAAACACGTCTATAACATGAATTGTTTCATTCTTTTAAGTTGATATGCATTGAACAAGTCTTATATATGTATAAAATGATTATGTATTTTTATATTTGTTGTGGTTGTGATTTTTGGTATGCTAAAACTAAACGTAATGCAACTTCTACACAATTTTTCCTACGTCTGTCTACCCTTATGTATTACAGCTTTCATGTAAAAGCAAAATTCCCCATGTCCTATTTCTTGAAGTTTGAATAATTTTATCCATATTCTGATGTTAGGTATCAGCAGAGGTCCCCTATTCATGACTTCATAATGTGCCCCCTCTATGGAAAGTGTTCGATTTACAAGATTATATTACGGAATTAAATATGTCGTATATTTGGTTCATGAGATTCAATCCCACAACTGAATCCTAGATGGATAATAATGAGATAATTAGTCATAGCTAACTCTCTATGACTAAAAGAATCTCACCGTTCAATCTTAAATTATATTTTGATATTATTTTATCTAGGTAATCGAACACCATCAATATGTATTATAGTATTTTAGGTAGATTATTGGTCAAATTGTTCGCAATAATTGAACCATGAACAGTAAATTTTATTAGTTTCGCTTTTTATAAATGCATCTAGTTGAAATACTATAAACATTTGACTTCTTCATGATTAAAAGTTCAAAACTAATACGGAGTACTTGAATAAAGAAATACAAACAAATTACCACTCATTTATCTGTAATATGTAGGAATATTACTGATTCTTATCAAAGACTAATGCAATTTATAATATTCGTCCTCAACGAAACTTTGTTTTAGTGATAATTTTATTTTTTTATTCATTAATTCTTATTAAAAACTAATAATATCCATATGAATATAAAGACATATTTCATGTTAAATAAAATATTCAAATTAGTATTGAAATAAATAGTAAGTAATAAATATACAAATAAACAATATATTCTATATTCATACCTAAAATTAGATGAGATGAAATAGATAATAATATCAATTCCCCTCAAAATTTAGATAATCCTGGTGGAATAGTAATTCAGTACTTGTTGTGTTTCAAAATAAAATTCAGTATTTTTATTTAAAATATGTGTGTGCCAAATCAATAACATATTTCAAGTAGGATATCAAAAGTAAAATTGAGATTTTTTAAAATTTATGATTTTTACAACTGGTTTTCAAAGTTGTCAATGGATCAAAATTTGATAAAAATTCATGATTTTGTGACAATTTACACTTTTTTATTTCTATTATGTGTTTATTTCGTTCTTGATGATTGTGATTCACCAGTGATTGGATAAAACATTGTAGGACACGGTTGGGTCGACTTCATTCTTGTTGCGTTCATCTCTTAACCCTAAATCGGGATGCCTCTTTCACTCTCTCTATGTTAATTATGATCATCTATTATAAACGTATGTATTCTAATCAAAATTCAAAATATTTATTAGGAAATTTAAAAGATGAATTGCTAATATAATGGAAAAACGAACTAAAAAAATGTGAACTTCATTAACTATTCTGTAACGACCCAATCCTCCATCGCTTGCACCAAGCTATTGCCGTGAAGCAGTTTCGAGGAACCATTGGATTACTACTATTATATATGGCCAAGTTGAGAAGAAGATATTAATCCCTATATATGCATATATTTAAAACCGATTAAATTTCCGTAGTGGGAGTATTATTCAGCCATGGTTCCCAACAAAGAAGCCCCAAGCTGGTTTCGTCTCCACATCGGCTTCAGCTTCACCAATTCCATCATTTTCATCCTAGGTAAAAAAAAATCTAGCAAAATTAATCTGCTCATTATGAACATATATTTATATAGTACTATATATATTGATTGATTATGCTACAAAAACGCAGGGCTTATATGGAGCTATAGGATGGTGGAGAAGACGTTTCTCGACATCTTAATCACGCGCATGTGGAAGTTGTACGACCTCAAAAGTTCTGTGGTAGTCGTTAATTTGCATGAAGTTATAACCATTTGTTTTGTAGTGGTTTTCAGTACTGCAACCGACGTTTATAGGGGCCGCTCAGTCCGTTTCTGGATGGTGGTTTTCTCCACCACAGTTTGCATCATCGTGAGTAATTACTCGTAATCCTTATAAGATTCAATACTCTTTTAGTAGGGTTGATAACTCATCTAGGGATGAAATTCTAAAATTGTTAATTATGGAGCCTAATTTATCTCCTACCATGTTTAGGATTTGTTTCCTTGGAGTATTTTTTCCTTGTGATATATGTTTCCTAGTTTGACTAGAATTAGGGCTCTCTAGTTGCTTATAAATAGAGATGCTCCCTCATTGTTAAATTATTCTGAAATTATATAGTGAAATCCATGGCTTGGCATCGCCCCCAGATGTAGATACACATTGTATCGAACTGGATAAACAATTTCTTGTGTTCATTCTCTTTCATATTCGTGATTGTCTGTGTTTATTTCCCAACAAAAATGTCATTTCTGTTCATAGAATTTCATCCCTAGATGAGTTATCAAACCTACCAAACATGCACTAAGTCTCTCTGATTGTGAAATAAAAAGATTACCCTAATTAAACCCGACAAGGAGAAGAATGTGGATAATCAAGAAGTAGATTGATTGTATGATGAGTTGAACAAATAAGGGTAATTTTGGTTTGAAAAGCCAAACGATAATCGAGATCAAGGGAATTGAAAACTCAAACCGGCTAATAAATTGAATGAGAGGGCGTTTACTAAAAAAATAGTCACTACCTCATGAGAAGTACTAATCGAATTTTATTTCAATAGACACTACTTCATCATATATTAAACCATATCTATTACTATTGCTTTTAGAATATCAATTTATTTACTCATTCCTTCCATCGTGAAAGGGGTTGACAATGGATCTTGTATCCGGATCCATTTCTTATGAGAGATGAAAGTTTCATTTTCTTTCCAACTCCAGTACTAAGTAGTATAATTTTGTAGCGAATGCACATGTTGCGTAGAGTTTTACGACCAAAAATGACTTAAAATGTGTGTTTTTATCGTGTGTTTGTTTATTTATCTTTCCTACCAAACACCAAAATAATAATGGCAGGGACTAATGCTCAACTACTTGGAGGCCGGAAATGACGATAAAGGGCAGCTTCATTTGTGGTTATTCTTCTCTATGGGGCTAATGGATTTGGCTCAAGCCGGACTTAGAGTCACGCTGAGAGTATTTCTTGAAGACCAGTTTAGGGAGGTGGATAGAGAAAAGGGCGAGAGACGGCTATACACCAAACTCTGTTGGATTCTGGTCTCCGCCGTTGCAGTCATCTTCGCTCAGTTTGAGACTTTGACAGGGTTTCACTTCAGAACACTTTTACTAGCATTAACGAGCGTGATAGCGTTTTTCTTCATAGTTTTCGTATCTGGTTTCAATTTCTACCACAAGGACGGGGAGAGCAACGAACGCAACGACGTCAGAGCCACAAATGAGGATTCAAAATGGAAAATGAGGGTTATTCTTTTTTTGGTGTGGGTTAGTTTATCAATTTTAAGCCTAGTTTCTGCTTCCGGAAGCACCTTCTTCTTGATAGAAGCCATCACACTCACATCTCACCACAAAAATCTATTTTCCATCCTCGTGCTCGCTAATCTGGTGAGATGCATGGAGACCACGGCCACAGAAGTGTCCCGGTGCGTAGTGGCACAGCTTAAAGAGAGCCGGGATTACAACATCCCGAAGATGGAGCTGTTGAGAATCGGAATTGGATTAGGTTGCTGCATGATGTGCTGCAGCATTGCTGAATGGACCGGGACACACAGGAAGTACGCCAAGGGTGGCAGCACCATGAGCGTGTATTGGCTAATCCCGCAGTTCTTTTTACTGGGGCTGATGCGGGGATTCGCTAAAGATGGGTTTAAATCGTTGTTTGAATCCAGGGTTCGGCCTTGGTTCAAGGGACACGGCCGGTCTTTGGGAGTGCTTACGACGGGATTTGGAAGCATTCTGAGCATAGTTTGCGTTTTCATCTACGGGAGTGGCCAATTTAAATGGTTCCAAAATGACATACACAATAGTAGCCTCAACAAGTATTATAGCTTTCTGTCAGTTTTGAGTTGGGCTAACTTTGGTTTGTACATTTTGCTATTTGTTTGGTACACAGGCTTTTGGATCCTATTGGAAGACCAATATATGTACGAAGCGCGCGATAAGCAGAATTAACTGGATTTTCGAGTTTTGTATTCATTCAATCTATTAGTGTATGCGTGATTTTTTTATCAGTGAGTATATTAAAACATATTAATATTATAGTAGTATATTTTAAAAACATTAATCGATAAATTTTAAATTCATACATTTCAAGATAAAGAAAAATATCACTCGATCGACTGTTTTTATCATTTTCAGTCTTTTTCATAAAATTAATCTACATTTATGTTTGGATTTTTTTATAACTAAACACTAGTGCTAAATACTACAATTAAAAACTTTTACTTTTTCACTATCTTAGTAGTATTTTATTAGTTCCGCATAAAGATGTGTATCACCCCAAATTTTCTGGTTTCGGAGAGAAGGGGGGGTGCACATAAGATCTAGTTTATTTTTCTGCCAAAATCATTATAGTTATTTAAATATTGACCATTTCACTAACTATCATAGTATATCTAAATCGGAATCGTTCAAAACTAAAAGCAACCTTGATCCATCTTATCTGTTAAACCAAGACATAAACTTGTAGTATCATATATACTTCTATTACCTAACAATACTATAAAATACAAATTGATGACCAAATCCACCGGAGAAGCAAATTGTCAACTAACGTCTGAAGCCCCCACCACAAACCCAAAAAATTGTTCTTTGTAATAATCCGATTACAAGCTCAGTTTCTTTTTCCAAGCGGCAGTCAAATTAATACCAAAAAATTACTCCAGTGATCAAAGTTGATTGGTGAGGTATGAGCAAACGTTATGAAAAGTAAAGAAACTTTACGTTGGGAGTATTAGCTAGAGATAAACTCACAAACCGATCGCTTGAATTTCCGTCGGCCGTAATGGATCCCGTCCATTACATCCAAAACTGTTTCCGTGCAATCCGAAACTGGTTCCGTCACAACGCCGTCTTAATCAGTTCCACCCTGTTCATCTCTGGTAAAATTCTTGTAACTCCAAATTTAATCCACTCGATTATCATCATATATATATGCTATAGTTAAAAACACAGGGCTGGTATGGAGCACGATGATGGAGAAGACATTCCTGAGGATCCTAATCACGCCCCACACCAGCGCCGGCGGGAAAGTGTACGATCTCCCAAGTATTGTGCTAGTGAATTTGCACCAAGGAATAACCAGTGTTTTCGCACTGGTTTTCACTTATGCGACCGGTGGCTGCTTGCTCCGATTCTTGGTTGTGGTTTTCTCCACTACAGCTTCCATCCTCGTAAGTCTAGTTATCATCAAATTACATGATTTGTCAAAACATTACCCAAATTTTCCATCCCTAAAAGAGTAGTCTAATTTAGATGAGAATGGTTCCGTTGACCCCAATCCATTTTTGCTGGATTTGAATCATGGTGTTATTGTTGTTATTGGTAGTTAGTGTTATTGTGGCTTGATTTAGAATTTAGTTTGAAATAGACATCATGAATTTGGTTCTACATTTAATGAATCTGAACCAAATCCAAACAAATTTCTAAAATCCAGATTAGGGCAAAAGTCTATCATTTTATTTTTAGGGCAATTATGATCAATCATGCGACTTTAAAAAACAATCAATAATATCATAGCTTTCATATTTTTTTTACAATTGTTGTATTTAATTACTCTGAAATCCTTTTTTTTTTTTGCACATTCGTATGTTACTCACAAAAACCATTGACTTTAGTAGTATGAAAAAATAGAATAGAAGATTAGATTTGAGCAAATTTCTAGCAATTTGTCCCTTCTTTTCAAATGCAATGTTAGTGAAGCGTGTGTAATTAACATTGGCAGGGAGTGATACACTACATGCTTGTGGCTGCTGGAAATGACGATAAAGAGCAGCTTCATATGTGTTCATTCTACGTAGCTATGGTTGTAATGGCTTCTGCGCAAGCGGCCCTAACAGCCTTGCTGAAAGAAGCTCTCGAAGATCGTTTCAGGCCGACGTATCAGAGACAACGCCTCACCAAACTCTTGTGGAGTCCCGTCTCCTTAATGGCTACCGAATTCGCCCCCTTGGAGCCTTTAACGGGATTGCACTTTGACAAACTCGCTCTAGTGTTAATCACTATGATGCTGTGTTTGTTATGCGTCTTCTTGTTCAGTTCCTTCTCCTATAACCACTACGCAATGATGAGAGGCAATGTCAGAGCGACAGAGGCAGCAGACAATCGGAGGCCAGTGAATCTTTTGTCGTTATGGGTTTGTTTACTCTTTTTAAGCCTAGTTTCTGCTTCTGCAAGCACCTTCTTCTTCTTAGAGGCCAGCACATTCAATGGCCGCAACTACTTATCTGCCATTCTGTCGCAAGACAATTTGCTGAGATTCACCGAAGCTTCGTTCAGGGGAATTCAGCAGCACAGCCAAGAGACGATAGAGTTCCTGAGAATCGGCATTGCATTGGTGTACTCCGTGATATGCTGCACCCTTGCAATGAGCGTGTACTGGCTTACTCCGCACTTCTTTATACTGGGACTGATGGTGGGAGTAGCGAAAGAGGGGTTCCGGTCGTTGTACGAATCTCGGGTTCCACCTCACTTGAAGAGATTCGGGTCGGTTTGGGGAGAGCTTGCGAGGGGACTTGGTGGTATGCTGAGCATACTTTGCATTTTCGTCTTTCGTGGAAGTGATATCAGCTGGTCGGAGAATGACAGTAGCAGCTTCAGCACGTACTGTATTTTTCTGCTAGTTTTGAGTGGTTTTAGCTTAATGTTATTCTTGCTGGTTGCTGTTTTGTACATGGGTGGGTGCATCCTTTTGGATGATGATGAAATCTACGAGCACTTGGAATAGGACGATGATGTTGATGTCGATGTCGATGTCTCTTCATAAGTGTATATCCTTTTAGATTTTGGTAATGTTGGAGCAGTACTTCATTTTCCATTTTATGGCAGCGGCCTAAGAATAAGGGGGGCTATTAGTAATTAAAGTAATCACCAGTTGGATTCTCTTGGATAACATTTTTAAATGTCATATATGATATGGCAATGAAAAATTATAGATGGATGCACCACTAATTAGTTAAATAAATGTAGTCCATTCACAAAAAAAAATAATATGTACTCCCTCCATCTTATAGAAATAGGCCATTTGTTATGGACACGAGTTTTAATGTATAATTGGTAAAGTAGGGAGAAGGAGAAAAAATAGTTGAAATTATGTAGTAGATAGTGGGACTCATAAATAATAAAGTACTAAAAGAGAAGGAGAAAAAGGTTGTCATAAATGCATATTGACTATTTGTATGAGACTGACGAAAAAGAAAATATGGCCTATATCTATGGGAGATAATTGAGAATAAATTCAAATTTTATGATTTTTCTAATTAATTTGCAAGATTACACGGAATTAGAATTTGACAAAACATCCTAATTTCTTTTACAATTTGTCCTGAATACAATTAGTGATAAATACTATTTGCCAATAAAAGGATTAAATTTGAATTTTGGTTGGGCTCATTGTGTAGACTGATAAAAGCCTAATATAGCAACCATTTGTTGTCTAAGGCCCAATGTGGATGAATTATAATTTTATTTATTAACTTACCAAGAGCTTAATTTTTTCATTATTTTGTCGGTTTAAAATGTTGAGAATTAATGGGGCCCATGGGCCAATCCATCACTGTGGGTACTGTACATTACCCAAACTTCTCATTTTTTCGTTTATCTCAAATCCATACAATAGGCATCGCACCTGTGAAACCATAATCATTCAGCAAAATGGTTGCTCAAATGAGCAAGGTCAAAGCTATATTTATACATGTAAGATCTATTGGAATTTCACATGGAATGTTGAGTGAATCTTCGTGTCAATTGACAGTTGGTGGCGGATGGAGTATTCTTCGCCGAGTTGCTCCCGCCGGAGCTGTCGGAGGATGCCTACTCCGGCGTCGAGATCCAAGTCAGCTCTTGGCCAACCCTCACATGAAATAAACGGTAGGTTTTCCTTATCGATCTATTTTATTTTGTGACTCGTTTCGTTGGTTGATTGTTGAATTTTTTTCAATTGTAGAGATATCTGAATTATGTACTGTTTACGTTTTTTTTTACATTTTTTTACAATTCTCAGTTGTTATTTTTTTTCCAATTAGAGAGATATGTGAATTATCGCCGGGCTGAAGTATTATTTTGTTATATTTATTGTATATAATGCTACGTTGGGGCGAATATCCATCACATTATCCGACTCATTGTTTGGAGAAGAGTTCGTATGGTCGCACATAATTAGTCAATTATTAAAGTTAGTTAAATTACATTTAATATTTAATTACTTTAATTCATATATTTAAGTTACCTCTTGAGCGAAATTCTATCCGTCAAATTCACGCTCTCCTTCTTCAGCCAGTGTACCACCCTTTTCTCCTTGTTCAAAGAAAGGTACATGCCCAAAAATCTACACTTTCGAAAATTGCTTCGAATTCTGTTAGTTTGATGATTTTTCTTTGATAATGGAGATATTGAGATTTTTGTTCGATCATGTCAACTAATGTTTGTAATATTGCTTGTTTGATTTTAGACTTTTTTCCCGTTCCACTTCATTTCAATCTTTCAATTTTGTTGGGATTCAGTTTGGAAGCTGGTAGAACTTTTGATTGCAGTGCTAATTTAGTTTTGAATCAAATGACAATTTAATTTTGGAGTTTTAGACAGTCAATTCAAATTCTCTTGCTAAACATGGAAAGGAATGAAAATTGTCTTATGGAAATGGGGATAGTCAATTCAAATTCTCTTTGACAATTTAATTTTGGATTTTGGCATTTTCTGCTTTTTGGATATTCTTAAGCAACTGTTATTTTTTTCATCACGATCAGATTTTATAGTTGGAATTTTGGGTTATCGAACCGTTCTTCTTCCTTCACACTCTTCATGATTCTATCTTCTCTTTCCGCCAATTCTTTGCCAAATTAAATATACAAAACAGACAACTCCATTGTCTTATGTTTCAAGAAAATGAATGCAGTATTGCATAAATCAAAAAGGTGTATGTGTTTGCTATAGATTATAGAAGATGGAATACGGTCTAGATCACAACTGGAGTGAATTCCAGCATCAATGCAGTGTGATTAGAGATTCCCAGTTCCTGTATTTGACTTATCTGAAGCACAAAATTTCATTGATGTAAAACTTTTGCAGAATTATTCAGCCATGGAATTAGTCAGGCCTAAATATAAACCAATCCTTCTCATCATAGGTATTTTTTCTTTGCAAAATCAATCTACTAGATTATTGTTATATATTTATATGTATTGATTGTGCTGCAAAAACTCAGGGCTCATATGGATCTTCAAGATGGTGGAGAAGACACTTCTTAACATCTCAATCACGCGCCTCACCAGCACTGGGGTGGAGTATGACCTCCGAAATGTTGTGGTAGTTGTGAGCCTACACCAAGCAATAAGAGATATTTCGACTGTAGTGTTCACTTATACAGTCGGCGTTTGCACGCACCGCTTGGGCCGCTACTTGATGGTCGTTTTCCCCACTACAGCTTTCACCATCGTAAGTAGTTATTATCAATTAATAGATTTGTTAGCCTTCCAAAGCTTTGATACATTATTTGTTGGATGAAGGATGTGGATAATCTACCAGTATATATCCTACATTTATTTGGGAATAAATTTATCATCATTAGTTTATTGGGAATCTATATGTATATTCCATCCCTAAAAAAGTCTGTTTTTCCTTCATTCCGTTATAAATTGTAGGATGACAATGGATATTGTTCGCTCTGCTCCTAATCCATGGATCCAAATCCTTTTCTCTTGATCGGGGTCTTTGAAAAATTTGACTGGACATATCCGTACTGGAGGTGGACCATTCTTTTAAATTCCGGATTTGGATCTGCGTTACGACTTTTGATATCCAGATCAAAGGCCCATGGTTACATTTAATTTGTATTGTGTATCTAATTATTTATATAGTAGTAGTATTTAAAAAAAGAGACTTATTGTAATTTTTTAATGAAATACGGTGTTAAATTTAGATAATCTGGCGCTTTGTCATTTATAAATAATTGAAGGGGGAGCGTTTCATTTTCTTTTTAAATGCAATATAATTTCGTTGCAAATGCAGTTGTAAAGTCAAGTGTGTGTAATATTGGCAGGGTCTGGTACTCAGCTTTCTTGTGCCTGGAAGCATGGGTTTGTGGTTCTTTTTCCCTGCTATGGTTGTAATGGCTTTAGCGCAAGCTGCACTGACGGTCACTCTGAAAGCATTTCTTGATGATCAGTTTAGGCCGAAGTATGATGACGATGAGAGGAAACTTCACACTGAATCCTTGTGGACTTGTGTCTCCTTCTTGGCTGCAGTGTTTGCTCTGTTTGAGCCTTCAATGGGACTTCACTTGAAGAAACTCGAACTGTTATTATTCATTTTGATGGGGTTTATCTTCTTATTGTTCTTGCTGGGTTTCAACTGCTACTATGATGATGAGGGGAGGAGCTTCAACTTCAAACTGCCTGCCACTTCAGCTACAACAGTAAAGTATCCAGTGAATCTTAAGTTGCTTTGGGTTTCTTTGCCCATTTTAAGTTTAGTTTCTGCTTCTGGAAGCACCTTCTTCTTATTAGAAGCCAACACACTCGTTCGCGGCAATCTAACTTACATTCTTATGCTTGACAATGTGACGAGATTTATGGAGTTTGTTGTCCGAGAAGCATCCAAACGTGTAGTCAAAAAACTCAAAGATCGTCAGAAACACCCACACAACCTACAGAAGATGGAGATGGTGAGAATCGCATTTGCAGTGTGTTGTTGCCCGTTGTGCTGCAACATTGCTGTGATGACTGCGACACACAGGAAGTACGAGACAGCTGGCACAATGAGCGTGTTTTGGCTAACTCCACAGTTCTTTTTACTGGGACTGATGGCAGGACTCGCCAAAGATGGGTTTCGGTCGTTATATGAATCTCAGGTTGAACCCCATCAATTAAAGAAATACGGGTCGGCTTTGGGAGACCTTGGAAGCGGAGTTGGTAGTTTACTGAACATACTTTGCATTGTCATCTTTGGTTGGCATTTCAACTGGTTCCAGAATAATATAGCTGACAGTAGCCTCAACATGTATTATATTTTACTGTCAAATTTGAGTGTTACTCACGTAATAATATACCTTCCGGCTGTGTTACGGTACATAGGCCCGTCGTTGTTCTTATTGAGTGATGAAAAACTGGAGGTTAAATTGCTCATGCTCAAAGAACAGGGTGAAAACTCGTGCCAGCTCGGGACAGAGAAGGTGCTAGAGTGTTGATAAACTTGCACTTTTCTACATTGTCAGTTTGGTACATTCATCACTTGGCAGTAAAGTGTTTACAGAAAGCTTACCTAAAGGATCTCCTTTTGGATTGCTAATGTTGTAGTATATGTTGTTTTGTAGTAGTTCCATTTATTTGTTAACAGAAAGCTAGCCTGAAAAGGATCCTCCTATAGAATATTATGATATATTGATGATGGCAAAAAACGACAGAACGGGGCTTATAGAACGCCCGACTCAATTACAATCAAAAAATAATAATCCATAAGCAAATGACTAAGAATAGGAAAGAAACGTAAAATAAAAAAAGAAAGAAACAGAGTATACGTCGCTACTTGGCGACGTAATTCGCCAGCCTCTGCGGTGGTTTGATTCGCTCCCTTGGCCTCAACGATCTCTCCTCTGAAGTCCTCTCGTTCGTATTCTGATGCTTCTGCTTCCCGACTTTCTTAGCATTGGCCAGCACTTCCTCCAAAGCCGATGGTTCCCCGTTTGGCCTTGTCGCGTTGTTCTTATCACAATACTGTGGAAAGGGAGAAAATTGGTTTTCAGTAACTGAGGTGAATAAAAAAGATTTGCTGTCTTAATTCATCTTTGAATTCAAGATCGGTAGTATCCTTTACATTCATGCAGGAACAAAATGGATAAACAAGCTTGACTGTTTTCACACCTACTTGGTATATTCTTCGATGCTCAAACACCAGCAATTAGCATTGTAACTAACATACAATTTGATTAGATTAATCACAAGTGTTCTGGCTGAGTGGCAGCACCGGTTGCCTTGTTTGTGATCGGGCGTTAGCATAGTTTGGTGTTAGTTAGTGTATTTGTTTCTGTTTTGTTGCATATTGGAGTATCTCTGTTCTTGGTAGTGTGGTCTTTTATGTTTTGCGGATGTGCTCTCTTTCTCTTTTGTTGGAACTTCTGCTCTCACCTTTGATTTTGGGTTTAAGCATTTTGTATCACATGTTTTCTTAACTTGTTTCGAACTACTGAAGAGGAGGACTTCTTCTATCACGAACCTGAAGAGGATTTCTGTCACGATCTGCAGCGAGTGATAGAAGAGATGAATCTGATCAAGAAAGAAGTCATGGAGACTCAGCTGCAGATTGCAGTTGAGCCTTAACGGCGTCCTCTCCTCTTCCACTGCGAAGGGAAACACGATGGTGGGCTTTAACGAAGTGTTTCATGAAGTTTTGGACAAGCTCGCTAACGATCAACGCAACAGACAAATCATCCCCATCGTGGGCATGGGCCGAATTGGTAAGACCACTCTTGCCAGAAATTTATTTGAGAATGCAAATGTCAAGGAGCATTTTGATATTCGTGCTTGGACTACAATTTCTCAAACTTTTAGTGTTCTAGAAAAACTTAGAGAACTCTATACTCTGGCAAGTGGGATTTCACGTGATCCAAGTGTAAAAATGAGTGATTCCAAGGAGAATGCAAAATTGAATGATGTGAGTGAGATTGAAAAATTGGATGTGAACCAATTGGGTGGGAAGTTATACCAGTTTTTATTTGGCGGGAGGTATTTCATAATAATGGATGATATGTGGGGTATAGAGGTTTGGGACAAGATCAAGCTTTTCTTTCCTGATAGTAAAAATGGGAGTCGAATAATCGTAACAACTAGGGAGTTAGACTTGAGTGCTATGTTGAATGAGTCTTATAGAGTTGGTGTGAAATTTCTTGATGAGGCTAGTAGTTGGGCATTGTTTTGTAAGACCGTATTTGGAAAAGAAAGTTGCCCACGTGAGTTGGAAAATACCGGAAAGAATATTGTAGCAAATTGTAAAGGGCTCCCTTTATCAATTGCTACTATAGGAGGTCTCTTGCCAAAATCTGAGCTTACAAGCGAACATTGGAAGCTTATAGAGCTAAATTTGAATTCAAATGTGATTGATAGTAATGATGATATTTGCTTGAAAATATTGAGGATGAGCTATATCTATCGCAATCACGATGAAGCACGATTGTCTCACAATCTTAGATTGTTGAGGACATTCAAAACATATGCTGAAGATTTTGGTACTATCACTAATCATTAGTATTTCCTATCAAATGTGTTTGAATTGTTGAAGTCGCGGTATCTCAGCTATAATCTCCAGTGTTTGAGTAAATTGGAAAACTTGCACTGCACTGCAAAATTTATGGTTGATCATTATATGTACCAGATTAGGTTCCCACACTCACTCAAGAAGTTGTCTATCACTGTCTCTTACAATATGTACTTGGACCGGAATATGATGTCAAAAGTTGGTTCGTTGCCCCTTCTTGAGAAGCTTGAATATTCGGAACACGAAGGTGGGAAACAATTGAAGGCCAATTCCCGAGCCTCAAGTTTCTACAATTGGAGAAGTGTTGGAATCTTGAAAATTGGATTGTGCCAGACATGTGTACTGCTTTCCACTTGTCGAGAAGCTTCTTTATCTTTCTCATTTGGATAAATTGGAGGAGATCCCATCAGAAGTTGGAGATAGCAACGCTGAAATCAATTTGCTTGATAAAGTGCAGTAGATCCTTCATGTTCAAGTTGAAGTTGCATGGGGATATGATATAGATGATCTAAAGAGCTTGGCAAGTGACAACTTTGATATGATTAGAGTCTTGTCTATCATGTAGCATGCATGCATGGAAGAGTAAGTTTATAATTGGTTATGTTTCAATTTTAGATTAGTTGACAGTTATAAATGGCAGTTTCTATCTTACCGTTACTGTTAGTCACAGTAAGAGTGGAGTGGATTCAAATTCGTTGTATCCTAACCATTCCTTAAATGGACACAATGTTAACTAAGTAGTATTTTGGCTGTTAAATAGAGATTAATAATGATCATCAAATATATACAAACACCGGCTATAGTAATAGTATCAAATAATTATGTTAACGGTTAAGATTTAACTATTTCATCTTGGATCATCTTTATGCTGAAATTATTTGAATATAAATTTTCGAAAATAGTTTAGGTAGAGTTTCAATATTTTTGTCAAAGCAAGAAAATGAGCAATGAATGAGGATTGTGATTAAAGTAGATTGCATTTGAGTGAATTTTAAAAAGCCATTTCTTTATATATTTGTCAAAAAATGACAATTTTTATAACTTGATTGAACTGTTACGTTTACATATAGGAGAATAGTAAATAAAATTATATATAGTTTTGACATTTTGACTAAAGAATTGATGAATCAAAATTACTACCATTGACTCAACACTGTTTCTCAAAAGTAGCATTAAATTTAGCAGAAAGGCAGGAAGAACACAATTTGTAGGGACAATAAGCATCAAAAGATAATACTACTACATAGAAACAAATATTAGAAAGAAGTTAAAACTTCATATAAAAGAGAAATAAGTTAAGCCTTAATCCTACAACAAATAATAATAATAATATACCAATAAAAAAGATTCCCCAATAAGATAGTGCACATTCACAGGTTAGGCCTTGATATCTTAGAACAAGGATGGGAAATAATTAACCAGTTTTGGAATAGGTACAGACCTAAGGATTTGCAGTCTATGCGACGGCTACTGGCGAGCTCTCTTGTTGCTGCACGATGGACACTTGTACTGCTTGATGTGCTCAGCTCTGGCAGGAGTGATCTTCACGCATTTGCCATGAAACCATTTCTCGCATATGTCGCAGCAGATCCAGAACTCGTCTGATGCATAGTTCTCTCCACAGGCACCGCATAGTGTTTCCCCATGTTCATCCTCGTCTTCCTCATCTAGTCCCTCATCGTCATCGTTTGGCTCTTCGTCTTTTGGTTGTGGCTTTGAGAACTTCGTCTGTGTACTTTCAATCGTTCGCTGTCACCAAAACAGCAAGATTGTTATTTTACTACCATGAAGTTCAGAACACTGGGTGGAGATATACAGAAAACAAGTTGAAGCAAAATAGAAAATCGTTTAGGGAGATTTTTCCCTACTGGTTTGGAGTTGGACTTCGACTTGTTGCTGCTATTGTTTGAGACTAGAGATTTTTCCTTCTGCTGTTTTTTGGCAGCACCTGTGACAACTTCGAACACAGTAGGGACGTCGTTGATCATGTTGAAAAGCTGCTTCCTGTACCACATACGGGAGAATTCCATCATACAAGCAAATTATAAACATGGTGTCACCCGTCTTCTAAAAGACCAAGAAATATACCATAATGAATAATTTGACACTATTTAAGTTCATATAGATACGGTCATCTGCATATTCTAAAAGACCACGACAAAAATCAAAAGATAAACTGCAAATCGACCCAATACAGACTTAAAATTATTAAGATCTGTCCAAAAAGATATAACTGGCACACGCACCTGTCAGCTTTATCAAATCCGAATCTGGCACCAAAGTAGAAGGCGACAGAAAGTAACCATGCATCACTGTGGACAGCCACTAGAGATAACCAGTCCTTTTCTTGCATCCCATCCTTAGCAAAGTTGATTCCCAGCGCAGGCTCAGGGAGTTCCGGGGGTACCTCTTCAGCAGGTAAATTGACCTCCCATTGCTCACTGGGAAACCCATACAAGCACAAATTCTCCTTTTCTGGAAAAGGAAAACATCAAATATTTAAAACTAACTGCATAAGACACACGTGAAGACAAGAAAAATTGGTGCACGCACAATTAATTTCTACCACGAAAAATAATTGACAAAAATGATACAGGCATAAAGATAAAGGTACATCACACGTCACATCTATCACAGGATATCAAATTGTGAATGCAAAAATACAACATTCAACATTCAATATCGCAGTGATATTAAATGATTCGTTCTTTCAAACCTCTAACAGTAAAATGTGGTCTCTCCAAGTAACTGGTTATAGTACATAAATATCTGGTTCTCATTACAAGGACTTGAAGAGGACAGCTGACGCATTTAGGGTCGTCTAATGCAGAAACTCATGTAATCAACACAAACTTCTAACATCCAGTATTCAAGAAAGGCTAATAAATACTTGAGGGTTGCTTTTGTGAGTATGTTTTCTACCATTGGAATTCTTGATGAGGATAGCCGACTTATTTAGGGTCGTCTAATGCAAAAACTCATGTAATCAACACAAACTTCCAAATCCATTATACAAGAAAGGCTATTGAATACTTTAGAGTTGCTTTTGTGAGTATGTTTTCTACCATTGGAATTCTTAGAGTTGAATGATGAAATCATAAAACAGAGGATCTTGATGTCGAATGTCTTAAGTCACTAGCACACTGTATCCGGTTATTTTCTCGGACCCTTTAGCTGAAAAGGCGACATGCATTCTCTCAGCCATCTCCCATCTTTCAGAAGCTGCATAGATATTCGTCGACAGAAGCATATAGTGATGAGAAAGCTCAGTTATGAATTCCAACATTTCTCTGTCATATAAGTATCACAGTGGGTTCTACATGCCCCCAGCAGCGACTCGTGTCATTTGGCTCCACAGGCATCCCCTTCACTAGATTAAAAGCATCCTCAAGCCTCCCTGATCGTCCCAGAAGATCAACGAGACACCCATAATGCTTCACACTGCGTTTCACTCTGTATCTCTCCATCTTCGAGAATGACTCCAATCCCTCTTCAACTAAACCTCCATGTAGCACACCCAGATAGAACAGAGAGGAATGTGATCTCATCGGGTCTCATGTTCGACTCCTCCATTTTAGTAAAGAGCTCGATGGCCTCCCTGCATCGGATGAACGGCGAATCCAGTTATCAAACTACTCCAAGTTGCAGAGTTCTTTGCCAATGCCTCCCCTCAAACACCAGCCTAGCGTTTCCTAGATCTCCACATTTTGCACACAAGTCAACCAACGAGTTAACAACGAACTCATTCAACTCAATCCTGCTGTTAAGAAGCCTCTCATGAATCTCTCTGCCAATATCCAACATCCCTGCTAGAGTACAAGCTGATAGAACACTAACAAGTGTGAACTCATCCGGTTCAAAACCGTCTTCTTGCATCCTTGTAAAAGCACCCATCACTTCACTAAACATCCCATTATGTGCATATCCAGAAATCAACGAATTCCAGATCACCAAATTCCTCAAACTCATCCCATCAAAAAGCTCTCTTGCTTTCACCACATTACCTCTGTTGAAGTAACCTGTGATCATAACCAACCACACGTAGAAATTCCTCGCTCCCATATTCTCGAAGACCTCCCTCACCGCCTCCATATTCCCATTGCTAGCGTACATGCTGACCATCACAGTCCATGTCACCACAGTCTTCAAACCCTCAGGCACAGCATCAAAAACTAACCTAGCCGTAGCCATATCCCCATTTCTGGCATACGCAGCGATCATGGTGTTCCAAGTGACCGTCGTCCTCTTCGTCATCATCCCAAATAAGGCCGACGCAGCTTCCACGTATCCATTTCACATGTACCCTCCAATCATCGCATTCCAAGAGATTAAATTTCTATCAGGAATTTCGTCGAACTGTTGGCGCGTACTCGCTATGTCACGACATTTTCCATACATGTCGACCAACGAGGTCCCCACCATCACATTGCATTCAACTCCCAACTTCAAGATTTCAGAATGCACAACTTTCCCGAAATTAAGCAGGGAAAGTGAAGCGCAAGCTTTTAGGACTAATGGGACAGCTGGGATCACAATGCCTACGCAGCAGCCGCAGCTGCGGATGTACTTCAAGATTGCGGCTTTAGGTTTTCTGCTGGTAATGCAGTTTTTTGATGGAATCAAACCAGCTCGAGTTTTGGCTCATCGAGAGCAGTGTCGGCTTTGGTAGTTTCTGTGGGTGATGCAGTTTTTTCGTTTCCTTTAGTAGTATTTTTTACGGAAAAAAAAATAATTTAAAACCACAATTTGAACCCGGGTCACCCCTCTGCTTTAAAGGCTCCATGCCACTGAGTTATAAATAAGCTGAAAATCGGCAAGGATAACTTAATTGGCGTTTAAGTCGGTTCAAAATCACAATTTGCAGATACATTAATCTTCACCCAAACATATCAAAATGAAATTCCGTACGAACGGAAACAGTAACGAATACACAAATATGCATCAAAAGGTCCTCCGCCACAAACCGATTCAAAACCTAATGTAGCACTAAATTCCACTTCAAGTTAACTTTGCAAAAGTCAAAACATTTTGTCCGCGCATATTTTACGAAATCGAAATCATTTCCGAAACACACAAAACGAAACCGGCAATTAAAAATGTACCCAAAAAAATAAAATTGATTAGTGTGCAAAACCGAAATCCTACCAGGATCACATTGTTGGAAAAATTCTTCAACATCTGCAAACAGGAACAAAAACAAAAAATCAACAGGATGAGATGAAAAAATAAAAACAATGCACACACCGTAAAGCTAGGAAGCAAATTATTTCGCAAACATTCGAATTTAGGGGGAAAATGGACAAATAAGACATAGACATAGATATATATACCTGTGGTGAGGGCTTTGATGAGTCCAGTTCTTCTCCCCTTAAAATCCCTAAACACTTCTTCAACAGTCCGAGGATTGTAGCCTTGCTCCATCTCCGTTTCTCAAGCTCAATTTTGCGGGGAAAGGCAACAGTGAGGAAACGCAGCAGGAATTCTCTGTGGGGGTTTAACGGTAGGGGATATCAAATTGTCTAGAGAGAGAAGATGAGATGATGGAGCGGATTTGAATCTAACGGGTTTAACTATATTTCAGAATTGGGCGATGAGTCCGACACCCCATTTTTTATAAATTTTTCTTTTAAATTTTCTCCATTTTTTCTGTATATTTTAATATCCGTTTGTTGGGATTTGGGAATGGAAAAATATAATATTGCCCGTCGCATATGAGTTTTTCTTCTTCAAACTCAAAAGGTCACATTTTTGTTTTTTTAAAGGAATATTTGCAAATAAATGACTAAAACCAGCGTGAATTACAAAGCATAAATAAACAAATTAATAATCCACTCAAAAGATTTGATTCAGATTATTTTATTTGGATTTAGTCATTTAGATTGCATGATTTCGTAAATCAAAATTTTTGAAGGTAGACCACATGTATAAAGTAATTAAATTACAATTGAGCATTGGCATTTAATTTAAAGAGAAATAAGTTCAATGTTAATGAATAAGGTTACCAAAATACTATGCTACACAATGAACTAATGTTGCAAGGGTTATGAATTATAGTTCCCTAGAGTATTTTATTTCTTCAAGTGTCATGTTATTTTTTCTCGCTCAATACATAAGTATGTTGGTCTAGCTTTATAAGATTTAAATAAAATCGAATCACATGTGACTGACTTTCATCTATATTCTCTATCCAATAACAAGCCCAATATTTTAATAACTCAGCTCCATAAATATAAATAGTAAAAAGCCAAATGTTCTATCTAACCATGACATGAATTCATATCCAACCCAAACAAAGAATGTGAAAAGTGATTTGTTAAAACCAGTACACGAAAAAAAATCCCCTAATGTCACAGATGGCCTCGTCATCTCGAGACCGAGACCGAGACCGAGCTCGAGCACCACATCAGCTGCTGCA
Source organism: Salvia splendens (assembly GCF_004379255.2). Classification (NCBI taxonomy): domain Eukaryota; kingdom Viridiplantae; phylum Streptophyta; class Magnoliopsida; order Lamiales; family Lamiaceae; genus Salvia; species Salvia splendens. The sequence continues at coordinate 896,300 of NC_056034.1, forward strand.
AGACTCGCACAATAAAAAATCCCAACCAGCCTTGAGTGAGAAATTTCAGCTCTCAAAAAGAGATGTAAATATGGTGTTTTCCAGCATATAGCAAAACTGTTCCTTCACTTGTATTGTGCATTCAGTCATTTACTGCACAAGAATATAAAGATTAATGGGATGACAGTAACGAGTTTTCAGCACAAAATACTTCGTGATAGGTGGTGCTCGACAGAGTCAGGATTATGAACAGCATAAATGGAATGAACACTTGAGCTATATGAATCAATTTATATCTTCAAAGATAATGGAAGCCTATAATGTTGATATTACTATAAGAAAAGGGATCCATGACAATGGGGTTGTCCAGATGCAACGTGGTGTAGTTCTCTCTAACGCATCGAAGCAATTCAATCAAGCTTCTTCAGCATGACATAGGAAAAGTGTAGAAAGAAAAAGGGGAGATGACGGTCTTACAAGAGGATATGTGGGCATGTAGTAAACAGGCTGGTGTTGTCCTACTGTCATCTGCTGGCCATACTGCAAGAACACTAAATTAAAGTTTCCATAGCGCCGCAAACTGTGGCTAGAATCCCTAGTAGAGCAAACTACAACAAACCTGAGGTCCGTTTGGATGGTAATATTGTTGAGTCATTGGTACAGCCGGTGGATTATACATAACTGGCTGTTGTGGAGCAAAAGAAGGCCCAACCTGCATAATCATAATAAGCCCAAAAATGGATCAGTAATGAGTTGAATATACCTAAGAAAGTGACAAGAATGCGATGACCAAGAAGACCAAAAAATATTAAGGCTCTGATTACTTTTGTACCCAAAGATTTTTCTTCCCAAATTCTGTTATCATTAAAACAAACAGAAACATGCATGAGTCCAGGAATTTTATTCCTAAATGTCACATTATCAGATAAGAGCATTTCCTCTTTCTTCTCAGTCTCTTAAAACACTGAAAAGCCACCCTTACAGTATCACTGGACATGCAATTGAAGTGCTGATTAACTGAATGAACGGAACTAGCATCCATAAGTTCTTATGTCAAACATGTTTGACAGAAAAGGTAACCTTGATTCATTGAAATATTAACGGCAATCTAATGATCTAAACAAAGAAAAAAAACAACTAGCAACAAAGATGTGTGTATTCACCCCAACACCGGATGAAAAGCCATGCAGAGGTGGATAGTAAAAGGAATTCTCTGCAACGGGAGAAGACGGCCTAGGCGTCTGAAATGGGACAAAGCTCTTAGCATTTGCATTCATTTTAAACTCCTGAAAGATATGAAGACGGGTAAGAGGGTTAGCAAAACACAAACTAGACATGTAAATCTGATGCACCATAGGACATGATGACACTAAATTATAAATGGCATGCATCAAATTTCCAAACTGTAGTCACCTTGGCATGTGGATTAAGTGTTGACTTCTCTGAAGACAACGAAGCAACAGATGAACTAGGAGACAGTCCACGGACAATGGAAGCTGAAGTACCTCCTCCATGATCAGAAGTAGATGATGCGGAACTACTAGTCCGAGCAAGAGAGGATGCAATCCCTTGTGCTACAGGACATGAGGTGCCCTCTGGTAACTCATTGAAGAAGCTTCCCTTATCCGGACCTTTGGATGAAAAACATGACGGATCAAATTCGGTAGCATTTGCAGATAATCCCACCTTAGAACAGCCTTCTTTATTCAATGAGTTTGAATCTGAGAATGTATATGTATGTCAATCTTAATGAAGACAGATAAATAACATTGCACCAGGGAAAATAGGGTCTAGAACTCAGACAATTGACAAAGCAAAAGTAAAATAAGGGCAGAATTGTCTCAATCAATGAAAATATGCCAGTTCAACAACTCTTATAAATATTACACAAATTTGAAAAAACTCATCCAATAAGACTAATCAAAAAAGAAGGAAGATCCAAAAAAGGCACCTAATAAGAAGGAAAACTTGGTTAAGATTTAAGAAGATTCTTGCTTATTATGAAAGGAAAATTTGCTATCTGGACCAAATATATGTATGTGGCTGGAACAATCCTAACAAATAAGAAAGATCGCTCACCCTCAGCTTTAGATGCTTGATTCCGTAAATGTACCTGCAAGATAGAAAGAACATGATGGTTAGATCCATCAACAACACGTCAAAGAAATGTTGTCACTCTGCGGAGTTCAATAGACTCTCACTTCTTGCATTTCTTCGTCCTCCTGAGAGTATCTGTTTGCAGTATGCTTGGCATAACCCACCAACACTGGATGATGTGCATCCCTGCTAATAGCAGCAAGTGAAGATAGCCTTTCTCCCTAATCAGACAAAACAGGAGATATAACTGGAAACTTATATTTCAAATGCAGCATAGAGTAAATTGGTTCAACAGTGTGAGATATAACTATAAGGAAACTAAGTAAGTTGCATAAAAATGGGAAACTATAATAAAGATCAGCTGTCTACGTAAGGATAATAAACCCTTTCACTGTGGATCCAACTATAGTAGGCGCACACAGTTAATAATTTCGAACTCAATTCTAAAATAAGCGGATTCTCATATGGCAGCTTCCAACATATTAAAATTCCTTTAAGCGAGATGAATTAGCAAATGACACCCTCAGAGGTGGAAACATATGCATAGAAAGTTTAGTTTTACTCTCAACAGAAAAGACCTAACCGATAAATCAGAGAGCAAGAGGGAAGTAACAAATAGTACACATATCAACTATATATGTGTTTTGTTCACCTAATTATATTGGATCCAATATATACTGCGAGCAAAATTTGTAGCAGTAGCACAAATCCTGATTTATACGGGTGTTTGGCTTGAATACTAAGAATAATTGACCACTTGGTCCCTGCCTCTACCAGAAGCATAATACAGAAGGGATGGACATCAGATAATGTAAGAGGAGATTATCAAGCATAGCCTGAGTGTCTGTGGCAGCAAAAATTGTTTTTCATCACAAAACAAAGATAAAGAAGCAGAAAAGACAATTAAAGTTGTCTGTTGCCTCTAGATGAAATACCAGAGTGTGCTGGGATTTTGAAACTAAAAAGGAACTTTGATTATATCCAAGGTAATTCATGGATTAAATGAACATATTGTTACTTTTCAGGTATAATTACTGAACTGGAAACCCTTCCCCTTCATCACTATCTAAAGTATTGATAATCAGAAGACAGAAGTGAGATTGTGGAAGTAACATAAGAAAGCTATCACTCAGCACGACAATTGAAACAATACCAATAACAATGCCAGGTATAATGGAAATCAAAGAACAGTTAGAGAAATTGAGAAGTACCGTTAGTAAGGATTTCAGTGACACTTGAGTCCCACTGCTTTTCCCCCTATTAATGTCTGTGCGAGTTCTGCCAGTATACGAAACGGAGACATCTCCAAATGTTTCATCATTTTGCAAATCCAACACCGTTTCCACAATCTCTTCGTATGTGCTGCCATCAGTCCCCCGGTAGACTGATGAAAAGCGAGTTTCTTCATCTATCTCAATGTTTCCATCAATTTGAATACCTCTTTCCTACACAATGACATGACTGAGATAAACAAAAAACAGAGTCGCACACACTAAAGGAAAGATAAACGAACAGTAAGTCAAGTCTCAGTCCAACCTCTGCAAGATGAAGATCAAGAGTTTGCTCGCCTTCAATCTCTCTAGCTATCTTTAAAGCTTCTCTTTCCAATTCTCTCGTCTGGGGGCCTCTATCAAGTTTCGTTGTGTAAAGCTCCTCATCAAAGGTGCTCTTGACTCCAAATAAAGTTTTATTAACCTCAAACTGATCCCAGCCTCTGGTATGCAAATAAAGGTACCGTACTACTCAAAATAGCATCACAATACTAAATTAATTGGAGATTTGGAGGAACTTTGTCATGAATAAACAGTAAGTTTAAGAGAGTAAATGTGATATCTCAACCTGTTCCAAGGGCCATCAAATATATTCTCCAGTTCAGGACACCCAGGATCATCTTCATCCGGAACCCATCGCTCCAATTCTCTCCCCACATCTACATGCTGTGATTGTGATATGCAGGAATCTGTCATAAGCTCATGATGCTTTTCGCGCTGGAGCTCATTCAAGAACCCATCCCTAATTACAGGTACGTCCTGTTCCGATTACAATTTACAATTAAGATTTACTTTAGGATGTTATATCCAATTACAAAAAACCCATGCTAGCAGAATGTTCTGCATCACAATCAAGATCACATAATACAAGTTACAGGTAACTTTATCAGTTTATCAGCAAATGTGAGCGTAGCAGTTCAAATTGTCATCAGAAAACAAGATTTACGAGGACAGAAATTGTTGAACCTTTGCTATGACTTGCACAAGATCCGTAGCAGGTATGATCAAAGTCTTAGAAGGCGTCTTAGAAGAATCTGAGATATTTTCCTGCCCTTGAGAACCATTCCTAACTGAGTATGCCATTTTCAGAATAACACCTATACCAACGAAAAAGAGTAATATCTCAGGGACATTTCATAACAGCAGGGTTCAAAATAGGTCTTACACCACAGAAAGATGCTTTTATCGATAACCATATCCAGCTATATTTTCTCAACATACCATAATCCCCCTCGCTGATAGCATGAAAGATTCCTGAATATACAGATCCATCGTGCACCTGTACTTCCACTTGATGTCCAATGAGGCATGTTGTTAAATATATAAGTCTATCACAAGAATTGGATTCATGTGTTTCTGCTACACCCAAAGTTAATCGGAGTTAGATATATACACAAACTATGAGTGCACAATCATGAATTCTCAACTAAACCACCCCAGCTATCAGCCGAAACCTACTATTAAGAAAGCTTGTTGCAGTGTCTCCTTTGATTTTACGATGACCATATCCATTAGAAGAGGACCTGGGTGGTAGTAGAGTTTGCTGCATATTCATCTTCAGCAGATGCAAGCAAATATATTAGACCCAGGTCCAGAAAATGTACTGCAAAGAATACAAACATTACACTCAAAATCTTTCACCAAGCACAAGAGAAGGTTAAACAAAAGAGAATGAGAAATAACTAAACAGAATTGTAACAACAGTCCAAGGCTTTCAACAAGTAACTTCTCTTGGTAATATGAAAGGAAACAATGCGCCATCACCATTTAGGTGTATCCGTAGATCAGATTCTTAGAGCAGCTAAGGATTCAGTTTTTAATACTTATCCAACCCACATAGTTGCCACAAAAATAGATTACATTTCACGCACAAATAAGAAAGGTAATGTAGTGAAAACCACAATGTAATAATGCTGCCAAAATCTGATGCACTAACACATAGTAATATTTTTAATAATAATTAAAAAAACGAATTTTAAAGATTCCACAAACCTAGATACTTCACCATGGCATAATACAAGATTAGAGAAACAACGGAAAAAAAATAGGATACCCAGAAAAACTTTTTTCTTGATAAAAATCATCATCAACAAATAATAACCAACACAAAGAATGAACTGCTTCCAACGTACCTAAAGCACGGATATTTAGTGTGTAGCAAGCAACAAAATGTATTAACTAAAAACTGTTGCAGAAACAAATTGATTATTATATTCACCGCTATTTTCCTTTGTTCGTGTTCAGCTATATCATTTTCCGATTATAATCCAAACGATAACCACTGGAATGGATACAATTAACTAAATTGGGAGCTAAATCACCCAAAAAAAATCCCTCCTTGAATCTTGAGTTTATCATTTGACAAATTACATCAAACTATAAAGCATGTGATGCAGAGAGGGTTGACGGAGTATACTCACGCGAAATAGAATGGGAAGATGCAAAGAGAGAAAGGAAGGAAATCTCGAAAAAGGGTTTGATCGAACTAAGCGACGTCGCTCGGATATGTCGGAGGGCTACCGCCTTGAAAAAACCCGAGCCGAATCAGGAAATGGGGCTAATTGTGATATGCTTTTGACAAAATGGAAGTAGGCGAGTGCACATTTACGGTACCCGGCGACCCGACGCGACCCGAATTGGATCTGCCATTGCATTGAATCGGGTTGGAAATTAGGGGAATTTTGGTTTGCTGTTTTAACCCCATTTTATTTTGTTTTCTGAAACCCTAATTTTTTTTTTGTAGTAGTATTATTTAGATTCTGCATTACGTGTTTCTTAGCACCTGAACACTATATTATTCATTGTAATAAAATGAAAATCTGAATTTTATGAACCATTAAATAAATTTAAAGTAATACAACATACAATCTTTTTCTATTTTGAGTGAAATACATCAATGGTACTCGATCTTTCACTTTCGCACGTAAATGGTACCTGATCTTTATTTTATATCGTTTTTTTACCTATTAATCACATTTTTAGTACCTGATGAGATTTTCACCCAAAAATGCCCTTTAAACAAATGCATTTTTCCATTGCATTTTTCCATTTGTGTCATGGAGGATATTTTAGGCATAAACAAAACTAGTACCAAAAGTGATATTATAATATATTCTTTCATTCTCCTCACTCTTTACACTATTATTATTAATCAATATTAATATTATTATTATTATTATTTTAATGTTATAAATTAATAATTTATTTATTCTTTAATATCATTCAAATATACTTAATTATAATTATAATTATATTTCTTTATTATAATAATATTATTGTTATAATATAAAAACTAGTAGTAATTAATAAATAATCATAGTATAATTATTTAAATTATGAATCATGTAATATTATATAAAAATAACAATTATTATTATTGTAACGTCTCTAACCTAAATATGTAGTATATTTGATTTTTTAGATATTTGGATATTTTATTATAATTAATATTGTGATTATGTTTAAATATATGTGATAGATTAGTTTAGTTAAAAATACAAATATTGAGTTTATATATATACAAAAGACAGATATATTTTAGCGTGAAAGATAGAACATATAATAATAATAAATAAGAAAATATATATATAATATATTTGTGTATATTGATCAGATTAAAGCTTAACTGCTTATAGTACTATAAAAGCACAACGGAATGATGCATAAGTATAGTATAGTGTCTTAAACTAATTGTGCCAACGTGTGTGCATGGATACAAATTATGTATATACGTAATCTTTACTACAAAAGAAATAATGTACTATTTTGTAGTATTACATTTGTACAAATAAGATACATACGTGGCAACTTATAGACTTGAAAGAACTTGTAAGCTATACGTGTACAGTACTTACATTTGTGAACATGTATATTATCACTTTTCCTAAATATTGGTAAACATTATTTTAGGGAAAAATATTGGCCATATATATAAAAAAGGAGATTAGGTTTGGGCCCCATATATATATATATGGTTTTAATCTATGCAAAACTCATTCTTAATACAAAAATCAGAATCAAGCATACAAAGGTCATTTTTAAGTCATCATAAGCTTATTTTTATGTCATTATAGTAATGATGACATAAAATAATCTTACCATGACCTCAAACCCGAATTTTATAATATGACCTAAAACTACTTTATAATAACCATACGTGTTTTTATTTAATTATTGACCATTAGATTGTCAAATCTCATGGTCTGGATTTGGTCTGGATTTTATATTGAAATCAATTTTTGTATTGATTATTTTCACATATATATCGGGTTTTGATGCAAAACTCATTCTTAATACAAAAATGCAGAACCAAGTATACAAATGTCATTTTTAAGTCATCATAAGCTTACTTTTACGTTATGATGACATAAAATGATTTTAACATGACATCAAACCCGAATTTTATAATATGATCTAAAACTACTTTATAATGACCCTCCGTGTTTTATTTATTGAAATCAATTTTTGTATTGATCAGTACGGTATTTTAGATATTTTTTCGGTACGATAAGTGCGGTATTACGGTATTTTCCCCCAGCCCTACATTTACTTGACAACTTTATTTATGATCACAGCTTTTGGAAAATAAATTAAAATTTTGACTATTATTCCTTGTCATTTAATAATATAGATGGAATTAACCAAATACTATAATTTGTAGAAAACACAAGACAAAAATTATAGAAAATAGACTTGTATAGTTCTATACACATGTCTCCTAATTTGATTTTGTGGCTATCGTTGTTATTTGAAAAATAATGATGCACTCTTCAAAATCATTAACAACATACATAGTATTCTCCAAAGTAATGATAAATTAAAGTTCACTAGCACCGTGAAATAATGATTAAACCTAAAGCTTTAGGTTTTGTTGCTTCAATACTGTAAGGAGCTACCAAATTGACATTATTCAGTGCTTGTATTAAGGATTTGAAGGAGTCATCTTAATGAACAATTTATATCAAATAGCATACAAATTAGTAGTACAAAATAATTTATAAACACAGAAATGCAGCAAGACATCCTTGGCAACCATAAATATCATCATCTGATTACTATGATAAACTCAAACATTAGTAGCCGACTCACTTAGGATCGTCTAATGCAGAAACTCATGTAATCTACACAAACTTCCAACATCCATCATACTTGCAAGAAAGGCTAATGAATATTTTAGAGTTGCTTATGTGAGTATGTTTTCTACCATTGGAATTCTTGGTGTTGAATGACAAAATCATAAAACAGAGGTTCCTGATGTCGAATGCCTTATTAAGTCACTAGCACACTGTATTCGGTTATTTTCTCAGACCCTTTAGCTGAAAAGTCGACACTCGTTCTCTCGGCCACATTCGTCCCAAGTTACTTGACGCATTTCTATAGACATAATACTAGTAAGATTTAAGAAAATACTACTAGTATTATTTAAAGGTCAAGTGGAGAGGAGAGAGTTTAATAGGATAAGGAATAAAGTTTTTAATAAAAAATAAAAACAACTCAAGTTACTTTTGGCAACTTAAAATGGAATTTGACTAAAGTTACTAGGGACATACGAGTATATAATTAATAATGAAGTCATTAAAATTTTAAAGAATCCAAAAATCTAAAATCTAAAATCTAAACCAAAGAATAGATACACTTCTTTCGTTTATCTCTACCCTGTTGATCCCACGTAAGAACACTAAAACCATATTCATAATAATACAAATATCAGCTGCAGAGAGAAAATGAACACATAATCCCCAAAGAAACACAACACTGTTGTAGCAGCGCTGAAATGTGTTATTACTATCCAGTTACAAGACATGATACCTTAACCAGAATTTGCCCAGTACGCTGCTTCAAAAGCTCGATCATGCTGAAGCTTACGTCTCTCTTCGTACTTTACCTCAGCCATCATGCACCTATGCAGCAGAATGGAATCCTCAATCACGATGCACCATCCTACTTTTCAAAATGAAGCTGTGGAAGCCTATCATACATGTTAGCTTTATAGAGGTAGCTTGATCCTTTCGGACCACTTGAAGATGTCTGAGTACACCCGGTCACCTCCCAGATCCTCCCCTGTAGCCCCGGCAGCAACCCTCATAATGTCCTCGATCAAAGCAAAGTTTCCCATGATGTCAACATGAGCACCACTCTGGGTTCCGCGGCCTTCGAGAAGAGTAGATGGAGGAGCATGATCGCACTCCCTTACATATGTTTTCATTCCGGAAGGATTAAATCTGGTTTTTCCACGCCACGCTTTTGCGCTCATGTAGCCTGCACTTAAAACAGGCACAGTTTCGTCGCCATCAACGGTGAAAACACCATCTTTTACGCATCTATCTATATCTTCTTCAACTACGGATGTATCGATTTGAAATGGAATGTAGCAATCTGCAGCTGGGACCTGCTTGTACACATAAGCTCTTTCAGTTGGAATGCCAATTCCATACATAGAGAAGATCTCCATGTCAGGGGCATTTGGTAACCTGCGAAATGAGTCTAGTTAATGTTTTACTAAATGCTGACACATAAAAAATTGTGCGAAAAAGTAGTAATAGACATAGATCAGATTTTAGAAACAGCATGCTCATTGGCTAACCTTGTTTCTAATGGATTTGACCAATATCTGTAGTGCGAATACTTGGGGTCGTCCAAGTTATCAGCAATACCATAGGAAAAATGAGCACTTCCACGCTCCATCATTTTTGGGGCAATATAGTTTAGCAGATCTAGTAAATCTCCAGCAGTATACGCTTTATATTCAGCAACAGCTGTGATGCCACTAATACCCATGTCATGATACTCTGTCCACACATCTTCACAAGTATCGTTTGCAAAATTGTTGCCCTTTACAGCATCCTGCACAAAAACAACTTCATCACATCGATATAAGGTCTAGTAACAGTCCTTGGCACAATTGAAAAGACACATTCAACTACGTCACTAGGGTCAGAGATTGCCCATGCACTGGGTGGGGGTTTCCCTCGCTAACCCAATACATTCGTTGAAAAGACACAATGTCGCTTAGAGAGGTTTTCAATTTAAAAAAAAATAATCAGAGGCAGGCATAGTAAGTTGAAAGAGATTGAGATATGAGCAGTGCCCCCAGCATGACAGGAAATTCTCATGGCTCGGTTGCTGTCCTTTTATATATGTAAAGCACATTCACTTCGGCGCAATCAAAATTTGCTTTAACTAATCTTCACACATAAACTGTAACGTAGCATTGCTTGATATATTAAGCTGTTGCCATGAAATCTTTACTTGGCCAGACATATTTTTTCTTCCAGTCTCAAGAAACTTACCCAAGAATTAGGTAAACTGTGAAACTGGTGGAGACTAAATTAGGCACTTCCCATAGTAGGGACTAAATTAGCATAATATAGACGAGCATGACATGGTAAAGTATCACTGAACAAAGCAAGAAACGTTACCCTAAAATCAATCCTCTGAATCTCAGAAGAATGTGCCTCAGCAACATCTTTCCCAAATGATATTATCCTTCCATAGTGGGCAAATTTTACTTTCTGTTTAACATTTCCGTCTTCTGTACAGGTTAAGTCCTCAGGTTGGCTGGTATTATGTTTTCTTTTGCTTGCAGCATAACCCTGCTCCGGTGACCAATCAAGTCCACCCCAAATGGTATCTCCGCCTTTAGGTATCATGGACATTGTTGAATCCCATGTCCTAGTCATCTTCATTATGTGCTGCAAGGTTTGGATTCGGAATAGATCCTTATCCAGGACACCAGGAGCAACGGCCCTGAATAGAACGACCAAATACCAGGTACCAGTAAGCACATGAACTAACCATAGAAAAGATGGGCTGGTTAGCAATTTTAACATTAAATTTTTCACTGAAGCAAACAAGAAGTTCCATGTTCATAAATCTACCTGGCAACAGCAATATCTCTACCTTCTGCAGAGAAAAGCCCAGAAACAGCTTTAGGAACGCCTAAAAATGGCCCCCCAATGTTCATCACAGCCTTTATATGTTTAGCACACCAATCTGGTCCACCTCCTCCACCCATCGGAGCAGGTGCCTCCACCCATTTCATGAAATGGAGAAAGTATAGAACACCCATGGAATGTGGAATAATTACTGCCCTGTGTCCACTTGTAGCAACCATCAGTTCGATATTACTTTTTATTCTACTCAGTGCTCCATCACGCACCTGAAAAGTAAATAGGAGTATTTCATAAGAGAAGTGCATCAATAATCCAATTGTCTTGTGATTAAACCTCTCAAGATTGATAAATGTTTAACATGTACTTCTGTGTTCTGGAATGAAAGCCTCCAATCATATGCAGCCATGTACATGGCTTTCTCTTCATACCCAATCCGAGCAAGATTAGCTATTAGAACTGCCCAAACAAAATATCCTGGAGCAAAGTAATCTGCAGCAACTAGGCCAGTAACAGGCCTGACTCTGACACCGGGAGGATCCAAGCCAGTTTCATTATCCAACGACATGTGATCCACCCAACATAGTGGCCTACAAAAGAATTTAAAGAAAACAAATTCATGCTCCACAAAAGATGCAAGACAAAATCTCTTTGTAGTGTTTTTACTAGTACAAATAACAATACAAGTTGAGAACTCATATAAGAAGCAGGTCAATGATTGATAAGAATCTTTTGGGGAGTGACTGATGTACTGATACTCAGATACCACACATTAGTGAACTAGAATTTTTTTTTTTAAAGTTTCTGAAAGTATATACAAATTGAGAAAATGACTGCACCTCAGGTCATGTGTCTCAGTAGCATGAAAACATCTTACAGCAAACTCAAGAGTCTCAGACACACACATGTATGCGAACGCACACACACAAGCCAGCAGGCATCCACTGATCCACCAATAAGTGGGGAGTGATACCAAAACTAATTACTTTACATGGTTAAATGTTCATTTAATAATCCTGCAAATTCCATCTTAACTCCTACGTAGAAGATCTAAACTTTTGAACTGTTATCAACAGCCTTTACAGCTAATTACCACTATATCAGTCTTCTCTAATCAGGTATAAATTCTATTCACTCCAGTATACTGGGATTGCTGCCATTTAACATTATACTGTATCAGTAACTAGCAAACTTACTGCACAATCATCACAATTAAAGAAAGTTGTCATTGTTCTTATACTTAGTTACCACTTCAAGCCAATAGCAAGAAAATCTAGCTGGAAATTTTTAAATCACACAAAAACCAAAAAGCATTTTCCTGGCAAAAGATGAACATTAAATCGACCAACACACGATTTGTTGCATTCTGTACAAACAAGCCTCTAAACATAGAAAGTGAAAAACACATAGAAACCAATTTCCTAATTCTAAATACTAGCATAACAACTAATCTAACTGCTCCAATTTATGGAAAGAAGCTCAAATCCAGTAAATCTTTCTAATGGAGTATATCGTTCCTACTCTATCCCCCTCTTTAAAAAAAACAACCAACAAATTCTTCCACAAATTCACTTCATACCTTAACAGGGAAGAAACTCCAAAAAAAAAAATCAGCACAAAAAAACAAATCAACCGACAAAAAAGGCCAAATCAAATCTTCACCTCTTGTAAACTTCACCGAACGTGCCTCCCCACAGCCTCTTCCTGAACAATCCTTCAGCACAGCTATGCCCCTCCCACAGCTCCAGCCCTCCCGTCACAATTCCGGGAACAAAAACCACGGGATGCTTCGCCTGCAGCCCCTCCTTCTTCAGCTTCACCCCCGGCGGGTCGGGCATTGGCCCCGTAATCGCCTCCGTCACGTACTGCGGGAACGAGGAAGGCATCATGTTGTACGAGAACAGCACCGCCCACCACACCACGCAGACGGACCCAATAAACCAGCAGCAATTGTCCAGGCACGACCATTTCCGCTGCTTCTTCGGTTTCCGGAGCTCCGGCCTCTTCTCCTCCGGATCCGGCGCCCGGACCGACTCCTCCGCGGCGGCGCGCCTCCGTCGCAGCGACGGCATCGCGAATCACTATGCTATGGCGGGAAAATCGACCCGATCGGAATTAGTAATTGTTGTTTTTTTTGTTCCTTTGCGAATTAATTGGAATTTTTTTTTAGTTTATGATGGAGATAGTGATTAGTACCTAGCTGCTGCTTTACTAGGGAATAGCACCGGCGGCGGAGGAGGATTTGGTGGCGCGGGGCGGAGTTTTAACGGTTGAACGATTCTGTTTAGTGTTTCGCCGTTTCACGTGTTAAAGGTGTAATACTGTAATCAATAGATCCATCTAGTGGAAGCTGCCACAATCTAGTGAATTTATGGGTTTAATTACTGAATAAAACATGAAATTAATTTTAATGTGAATTTTTTTTTTTAATATTGTTCATAATTGTTCTATGGCTATTATAGACATACAAATTAATATTGTAGCTGAATAAATGAAATTAATGAAGTCTCAGATATATGGTTTCATTCAAATTATAGTTAGTTGGACAATTATGTTGAGTATTAGATTTTATATTTTTACAGTCAAATTTTTAGTTTGTGAGTATAAATTTGATTTTTATTAGATTTTACAGTCAAATTTTGCTGATTTTTGTGTAATCGGATTTTTTAGATCTATGACTTTTATTTATTTATTGTTTGTTCTTGGCACGAACTTCAAATCATGATAACCCTGTATGACGTGGCACGTATATAAAATCAAATGGAGTAGTTTGGATTTTCAGTCTCACCTCGTATTTGTTTTTTTGTTTTTTCGGTTAGTCAAGTTGAATTTTATGTATTTGAAAGTTCTAGATAATGTTACACTTTACAGCTCCTTTTATGCTCTATGTATTCTAAAGTTTCTAGAAAATTGTTTTACTTTGCGTATCTTTTTTATTTTATTGTCTTCACAGATATAAGAACGGTCATTTTTGTTCATATGAGTAGTAATTTTTATTTATATACTAATCACTTTAGCAAAAATTGTTTTTATTAATTATGTATTCTTGCTTTTATTATATATATATATATATAAATAATAACCGATGGAGTATATGTTTATGAGAACGGTCATTTTAATTTATAAGAATAGTAATTTTATCTATAACAACAGTCACTTTTACAAAATACTAGTACTATGATTTCTGTATTTTTGCTTTTATTAGTTATTTATAAAAATAATTGTTAGCATTTCTTGAAGGCTGAAAGCTCATAATGGAGCACTATCCAATAAACTCAGTCGCTTAGCAAGTGCAACTACTACTAGTTATTATTAATTTTGCATAATAAATTACCCATAATGAATAATTTATATTGTTTCAAGTTTAATAAGTATCTTAGTTATGAGAAATCACATGATACATAGTGATTTATATATTTCATAGGATTCGTATACATTAAAATATATTAATTTTATAAATTATAAGACGTGTAGTTAATGACATCAATAAATTAAAACTCAATTATTTATTTGAAGTAACAGAGAAACAAATAAATCTACCTTTGATATAAAGTAGTATGTGTAATTAATGACATCAATAAATTTTGAGATATTAGAATTAACCCAATATATATAACAAAACAGGTGTTACCATGAAAGGAAATGAGAGTGGTGATCAAGAATGATGCCTACATAGTGTATATAAGTTTTAACATGTTACATACTGCATTTCTCATTTACATGTAAATTATTAAAATTTTAAAATATAAAATGATGATTGCGGGCTCGGACCATTTTCCAAATTATAACTTGCAAGTTAAATGCTGGCACATATTTAATTGGGCCCAATAATTCAGGCCCAATTTAGCAACAAGGTCCATGAATATTTATTTGGGATTTGTAAAATTACAATAATTTTATATTTGAAAATATTCAGACTATGTAGTGTAATTCATGATATAGAATTCATATTTTATCTAATATATTGAATTTTTATGTTCGTCATATTTTGTTGTATTTTATTTAAAATGCAGGGACGAATTAATATGGGGACACTTTCGATATTTTTCTTCTAATATATAGCAAGTTATAATTTTTTTTAATCACATCGTTTTTATGTGAATATTGTGGATTATTTTATAATATAATTTAGTTAAAATTCTACTGTTTTAATTTCTATTATTTAATAATATCAAATACAGTATATTTTTATATTTATAATATAAACTACGACGTAAGCAAAAGCTAGCGCAAGTGCACTTTCTTTTATTGTATTAATCTTCTTTATATGTGAATTGGGTTAGTTTCTCGAGACTCTATAAATTAAAAGGTGAAAACCCCTATAAAAATAATTGAGAGCCTATAAATTAAAAGGTGAAAACCCTAAAGTTTGTGGACGTATTCTTGAATTCTCCATTTTTTAAAAGAATAGGAGTATATTATAAAGAGAAAATTAGATGTGACATGTATGAAACCACTTACATTTACATGACTATAATGTATGTAATAAATAAGTGTACCTCACTAAAAACAATAATATAAATTAGCTCACATTAGGAGTAAACACAGCTCATATTAATAAGAAATTAAAAAGGTACCATCATACTATTAATTTTGAAAATGAATTATTACGAGTACTTATAAAACCTCAGCATAACCTACTACCCACAGAAAATGTTCAAATATAAGTATATTTTTCTTTTAATTTCTTTTGGGTGGTGGTTAGATGGATCCTGAAATGCAGGGGGTTGGCCATGTGGTTGGATCAAATAATTTAAGCAAACAATTAATTTAAAATAAATTGTTGAGTATGATGATGATTAAATACGGGTGCAACTACATAAAATTATTGCATTGTCACGTGAGAGCTCAACGGCTCTATGTTGGATTTAAATCAATATCCCATTCAATTCGATTATCATAATTTTCAAATATTCAATTTTATCCCACACTTTTAGAATTTTACAATTGAATTATCTAAACCCTAAAATAATTACAAAAATACATAATATTTCAATTAAAAATTGAAAATATCGCATCAAAAAAATCATAAGCAAATCAACTTAAAGGAGACATTGACATACGCAAGGACAATTCAATCGTTTGGTATTTTTTTCAATTGCATGCATGTGATTGAGATTTTTTTTTCTTAAAATGGTGAGATGATGAGATAAAATTGAATATTTATCCAAATAATCATGCCTCCTTGATCTAGTAATCGAGACATCTCATGTTGATTAGATACTAAAGAACCTCCTATCTCAAATTTTTTTATTATGTTAACATATATTATATGAAAAATAAAGTACAATTACAGCATTTGATTTCACTTTTCTACCAGATCGAAGCTTTAAAGCCTACGTAATTATATAACAGAGTAATAATGACTAAAGATGACAATTGAGCAGTGAGTATTCAATTAATGACATTAATTGTAGTGTTGAAACATATAGTGAAAGTTATTTTTTATCATGACACATAAATTGACAGTTATGGATTTATTTTCTCGATTCATTATGCTTTGCGTCTATATAATATGATGCGTCATTCAGATGATTTAATTGATTAGACATAATTATAATATAATAAATATCGTTTATTAAAACAACATAGAAAATAAACACAAATATTATATGTAAAGATGGTTAACATATATATAATGATCATCCAATGTACTTTTCCAAGCTTGAATAACCTCTCATTTGTAAATATTGGAATAAGGGTGAAGTTAAGAGAAACATCAAACAATATTTAAATGTGAATAATAATCATAACTAACATACATGAATGGGATAGTTTTAATATCACTAATTAATTTGCTGCGTCGTATCACTATAATAATGAACAGTATTTAATTTGTTTGGAAAATTAAGTCTCGAAATGTCTCCAAATTCACACACAAGTTGTCATATACTAATTCGAAAAATCAACTCAACAATATCATAATTTATTTTGAATATTAATGAATTCGGGGACGAAACTTTTTTATGTCATATAAATAATGTAAAAATCACTTTTAGATGATTGCTTTGATTTGTAATAACCTGAAATGAGAAATTATATATAATTTCTTCAAAATTTCACTCCATTTTCTATTAGCTAGATCATTCTCGTAGGAGTTTTTTGCTGCAAAATTAGACAAACTTTGTCAATTAATAGTCTATGTGACTAAGACTAATTAATATGGTATTTGTAGTCCACATACATAACAATCCATTTGTTGTGATTTTTAATGTTTTTCCCCACAAATTAATGAACATTTACTAATTGTTTAAATGACCGATCAATTTGGTGCTGACAGTCACATTTAATATAGCTTGCCTTTTTTTATTTTTTATTTATCTTCTATCTCATTTAATTATTAAAGCGCTTAGACTTAGTCCCCTATAATCAACGACTATTACAGGACAGATTCATAAAAACTCTTTGAAAATATAAAATCGCAAATTAATGGAATTATTTAATATTCAAACAATTTATATTATTATTTATATTTATTCTATAAAATATTTTAACTTCAATGAAGTGTTTTCATAGCATCACTCTAATAACAAATAATGAGTTCGACTATTTTTTTTGGCTATGCCACCAACTGTCCTTATAATATTTTGGACGATCATATTAGTTACTAATATCCTAAAATAAATTATAACTTAAAAATCACGTAAGCTCTATGAAATGGGCTAAGAAATTAAACATGAAAATAATAGCTAGCTGGATGCTAACAAAACATTTTTTTTTTGTTTTTCCATAACAAAGCTGTATTTTTTTTTCACAATATGCATCCATTAAGTTAAATAATTTACAAATCGGTTCAATATCACTCAAAGGCGTGGATATATTTTCAATATATAATAGTAAATGACATGGGTATTTTCATTTTAAATTAAATAATTATAAATCTGCAACATATGAGTACTTAAATATCTATTCCCTCTGGCTGGAAAAAATGTTGGCAGCGAATCTCATTAAGTCCTTATTTTTTTACTATAATAAAGTATTATATCCAAATCCAAGCATTGTCATTTGTCAATGCAAGTAAATTAATAAAAACGCAAATAATTGGGAGTGTTATGAATTTCTAAATTATGCAACTTAATTGCGGCAAAGCAACATGATTTAAAACAATAAATTTGGAATCACGATGATGGAATAATAAAGAATTACACGTGTTCAGGTTTTCATACTTTAATTTTTGGTGGAATTGTTTTATTTAGCTCGTTGGGTTCGAATTTTGTAGAACTTTCATTTGTAATAAATAAGTTTACGTAATTAAATTATGTTTACTTGCGTCTTCATTGCTTTCGTTTCCGGGCATGTATATTCGATTTAAAAATAAATGACTTGGTTTCATCATAAATAAATACGTGAAATGTAACAACAAAGAAATAAAAAAAAGTGCCAAAATAGTTTTAATTTTAGTAGTTAATGATTAGAATTGATTTACTCAAATGTTGATTTTTCTGTGAATAAATGTTACCGAAGATTGTCGCAATAGTATACATTTAAGTAATATTATAAATGGAGTATGATACGAACCACTATAGGGATTTAGCTATTATTATTATTTAGTTTAGATATTATAGGGATTTAGCATATCTTTTTCTATATATTTGTTTTCTTGTTCATTAAGTCAGTAACATTATAAATAGGATAGACTGTTATCTTTTTTATTCATTCAATCAATATATGAAATTATCATTCTTTTGACTCAATTGAGTAGCAAACAAGAAACATCTCCTAAGGTTGCCGACGAGGCTGATCTCGCGCTCAACCGCCCCTTTTTGCCGTCCAAGTCACGACCCAACGTTGGGCGCTCGACAACGACGACATCTCGTTTCTTGATTTTGTGTGGAAATCGACGTTAAGGATTTAGGTCCTTAACAGAGTACTGGTATGATAAGAAGAGTTTATAACTGCGAATTTATTTTTAGTTACACTACTACTAATACTTAAGGAGTGAGATTTGGCGTTGTTTGGAGTCATGTGCTGATTTTGAAGTTGATCAGGAGTTTTGGCGTTGTTTGGAGTATAACTTCCTGCTAATTTGAAGGTATCATTGTCTTTGTGCTTGTGACGTTAGGGCGGAACTATTGTTTCAGTTTATTTCAGGTGTTATGTTGGATTATCGGTGTGTTACGGCGGATGTGTTGCTATGTGCATTGTTGCTTATCGATTAAATTGTTATCGCTTAATTATGACTTTATAGTTCTATACAAAAAAAAAGTTGTACAAAATCAAGTCACTCGAAAGTAGGTTAAAATCACACGAGACAAATCAAGAAATGGAGTAAATCCAAGCCTCCTAACTCAAGTGGTTGAGGAGGGTGGCAAGGATACCGCACCATCCAGGAGGTCTTGAGTTCGAATTCTGGATGGCGCAACTTGAGATTAATTTCCCTCGTGGGCCTTTACAAGGCTGGTTGCCTTGGGGCTTGGCAAGCTGATGGGCCTGGAACCCGTCTCTGGTGGCGGCTGTTCACGGGCGTAGACCCGTCTCGGGTGGCGCCGTCTTTGATGGCGCCTGTTCACGGGCGTAGACCCGCCGGAGGTGCCCGGCTGGTTGGCGGCCTGTCTACAAACCACAAGGGGCTGGTTGGCGGCGGTCTGTCTACAAACCGCAAGGGGCTGGGGAAGGTTAGCTTGTCGAATGTATCTCGAATTCCTAAAAAAAATAAATAAAAAATAAATAATCAAGAAATGGAGTAAAATTGAGTAATAGGCAAGAACAATTAAGTTGAACTCTCCCTTTTCTCCCTCTTCCGCCACCTCTTCTTCCGCATCGAGAATCCCACAAATCTCAACAGCTTCTCTGATCCAGCGATCCCTTCCTACCACCATTTCTTTATTCTCATTTCTCACTCTCTCTCTTCTTCCCTCTAGAGAGAGAGTGTGTGTGTGAAGCGTGCGTCTCTCTCACTCTTTTCCACCAGTGAGCTGTGTAACTTGTGAAGTGCAAATAAGAATATTCAATTCCCCCCATTTTCTTGATCTGCGCTTCACTTGCACTATCCCTCTCCCTCTCCCTCTCCCTCTCTCTCGTCACAACCTATGTTCTCTGCGCCATTAACGCCGCCTCGATCACTTCCCCAAAACTCTCGATTCGAAGAGCCGTTTCTCCCAAACACGCACGAAATGTCACACAATCCGTATCGCCATTTGATTTTGTAGCCTCTTAAATTTGCTACACCGCCTCTCGTTTTTAATACCAGCAATGTTGACCTGCATAGCTTGCTCCAACTCCAAGCAGCTCAACAGCAGCGGATCTCTCCGCCAGCCCCCGCCGGAGGAGGAAGATGACAACGCCGTCACTCCTTCCACCAAGCAAGCAATCAAATCCCTCACCTCTCAGGTATGCATCGACTTTCGTCGCAATTCTCGCTCAATTTAATTTATTCGACTAATTTTCGCCATGATTAGTTAATTTTGTCAGCGCTGACTTAACTGAGAGTGTGATGATTCGAGGTGGATTCGAGAAATTAACTGATTTCTTTTTTTTTTACAAATGGAGATTTCGTATTACATAATTTGTTACTCGTGCAGAGTGTGATGATTCGAGTGAAACGCTGTTCTAATTTTGCGTAGATTCGAGGAATTAATAGATTTCTGTTTTTTTAGAAACGGAGATTTCTTGATGCAGAATTTGTGTCGTGTGTTTCAGATCAAGGACATGGCGGTTAAGGCATCGGGGGCGTACAAGAACTGCAAGCCGTGTTCGGGCTCATCGGGCCCGAAACGGTCCCGAGCCTACGTGGACTCCGACACGGGCTCGGTGTCGGGGAGGTTTTACGGCTCGTATCGGAGGCCAGCTAGCTTGAACTCGACACCGCGGCTGCGGGGGAAGGAGCTGGAAGCCAAGCTGAAAGCCCTCTCGAGCGGCTCGGCTACGCCAGCTTCCGTGAGCGGGAGAACAGAGTCATTGTTCATGGAGGAAGACGAGGCCAAGGAGTGGGTGGCTCAAGTCGAGCCAGGGGTGCTAATTACATTCGTTTCATTGCCTCAAGGTGGAAATGATCTAAAGAGGATTCGATTTAGGTAATGAATTTGTGGATTTCTGGTTTTGATTTGCTTATGTTCGAATTTGAGTCCATTATTTGTGTCTTATTCCGCGACTGGAAAATTGCTAGACGCCAAACGAGACATGAATTGGAACAGCAATTGTGCACTAGATGATCTCATGCTTATAATTGTTGGATAGATCAATGCCTCATAACATGTTTAGCATGTTTTGGGGAGTGTTATATGCTATTTTGAGAGGTTAGTGTTTATAATTTGGAGTTTTTGTACCTATGTGAAGTTATGTGGCTAAATAGTGCTAAAATTGGCAGGTTAAAGATGTCGGCTCCGGCTCAGTCTAAGATTTGTTTTAGTGTGAGATCAATATTTGAACAGTGCTTTGTTTGTTCTTGTTTTCTTGGTTGTAACTAGTTTTGTGGATCTCTCTTTCGAGTTTTTCTTGTTTGCATCTCGATTACTTTCCTAATAGTGATTGCTATACCACATTTGATCTACAATCTGAAAGTAATGATTTGTTTTGGGCTTAAAGTGTATTTGTGGCTCAGAATGTTAAGGCTGATAGGTCATTGTCTTGATCTCTTGGAGGGGCCTGTTGGTGTGTTCTTATTTTTTTTTTCTTGTGTGAAATTGGATAAGCTGACAAAATTTGTACGTATAGAACACATGTTAGACAGATAGTATAATTATCAATAAAAATTGAGAAAAAGTAGAGAAATTTCCGAAATCAGTTGGTGGGAGTCGAACCTGATGCTCGAAAGGTCGTGTATGTTTGGCTTTTAATTTTAAAATCTACAGTGGTGTGGGTAAATTGAATGGGGCATGTGAGGCCACACTGAGCAACACTAACCCCCAATTTATGGAGGTGGCCCCTTAAAATAATGGTGGGCCTAAGAACAATTGGATTCTTGACTAATGACTACTGGCTTATTTAATTCAATATCAACTTAGTCACTGTCTACATGATCTGAATTGGATATTTTTTAAGGGGCAGGACTGCTGAATCTAGTTGGTTAAGAACTGGAAAAAATTTAACACTGATAAAACACAAGAAGGAAAAAAGAAAGAAAAGCTATGATGGACCAAAGTGTGATGTACTTTAAAGTCCTTTTATGTGTCCTGCAGCTTTTTCTCTTTTGATTTCTGAGTTTATCATTTTTTTTAATCTCTGATAACACTTAGATCTACTTAAATTTCTATTATTATCTTGACCTGCTGATAATACACTTTTGAAGTTTGGCAGACTTTCACATGGATGATAGATGTTCTCCTATAGTGGTTGGATTTTGACTTTCGTTGAGGAATCGGAAAATATATACTGCCATGATGGAGTTAATGGCATTCTGCCAGGATGACATTGCTAATTCTGATATTTTCTTTTAAATTCATTTGGTGTATTAATCGCAGTCTTGGTTTCTAGTCAAGTCGAGAAAAAGATGCGAATGTTATATATGAGAGGATTAGAAGTGAAGTAACCAATGCATCAAACTTCCAAAACTTATGTTTTGTTTCCCTGGCTGGTTGAGTTTTTAGATCTTTAGATTCTATGATTTAGCAATTGTTGTAACGATAACATGGAACCAGTTTTATGCAACTTGTTTTTGCCTCTGATCATCTGCTTCCGTATCTAAATCTCTGACTTTTTTCTGGATGGTGTTCACAGCCGAGAGATCTTTGACAAGTGGCAAGCTCAACAATGGTGGGGAGAGAACTATGATAAAGTGATGGAACTGTACAATGTTCAAAGGTTTAGCAATCATGAAGCGCCGCTGTCTACTCCAGCACGGTCAATAGATGAGGTTTGCTTCAAACTTTGTGTCCTAAATGAAGAGTTCTGATCTCTACTTCTGAGAAAAAAGAATTACTACTATTTTATTAGATTGAGCTACTTTAGAAAAT
This sequence comes from Salvia splendens, assembly GCF_004379255.2. Lineage (NCBI taxonomy): Eukaryota > Viridiplantae > Streptophyta > Magnoliopsida > Lamiales > Lamiaceae > Salvia > Salvia splendens. The sequence goes on from NC_056034.1 coordinate 919,427, forward strand.
GATTGCACTAATTAGACATGATCTCTCTCAGAACTCAAAACTTGAATCTGCTGAAGACAGCCCTGTGACACCTCAGTTGAACAAAGAGCATCTACCCCGTCACTTCAGTCGCACCGCAGGAGTGGGTTATTCATCATCAGAATCATTAGAAAACCACCCTATGAAACTTGGAAATTACCATGAGTCAGCTGGTCCTAATTCAACGCCAAAGCTCTCCAGCATCAGCGCTGCTAAAACCGAGACATCATCCATAGATGCTTCTGCACGTTCGAGTTCATCAAGGGAGATTGATCACTCAGGAGAACTGTCTGTGAGCAATGCTAGTGATTTAGAGACAGAGTGGGTCGAGCAAGACGAGCCTGGAGTCTACATTACTATCAGAGCTTTGCCTGGCGGTGCTCGTGAGCTCAGAAGAGTCAGATTCAGGTGGCTGATTCTCTCTCTATATGCATGCATATTAACTGCTAGTACTTACCTAACTTTTGATAAAAAAAAACAGGTGAAAACTTATCAGAAGATGACACAATCAAAATTTGAAACATATAATTTCTGGATAGCTTAACATTGTATCCCAACCTAGTCACCATGTATTTGCTCACGATTTCTTGAAATCTGACACGAAAGTGGTTTGATGCAGCCGTGAAAAGTTTGGAGAAACGCAAGCAAGAGTGTGGTGGGAAGCAAACAGAACTAGGATTCAACAGCAATACCTGTAATCTGCTAAATAAAGTAGGTGAAAAAACTCGGCTGTCTTTGAATTCTTTTGCAAGTAGGTTTCTGTAATGGTTCATTGGTGATGCATTTTCTCCATTGTTTCTGGTGCAAGCTTCACCAACTCGTCCTTTGGGCTTGTCTGAGTTTTGTGAATGAGAGTTGCACGCGAATCGCTTCGTCGTCTCTGGTTTGCTTTACATTTGAAACTCTGCGCAGCTACTTTTGTTGGTGTAAATGGTCAGATGAATCCAGTTTGTTGTGATTGTTTAGTTAGATTTCTGAACATTTTCCTATATTTAGATGCCGTTTCGGGAAGCTAAATATGAGTAATTATAATGCATGATCTTTGAAATATCAGAATAATATAATCATATTCATCACCTTATTGTAAATGAATATCCATAATTGTAAATGAATCATTTTCCTATATTGCATTTTTAGAAAAATGTTAGAACTAATATTTGGGATGAGAGAATATTAAAGTTTGATCAATTAACGAACTTGAATTACTAGTATCAAATACTATGACGTACTACTACCAATTATGGATGTCAATTGGATATTCCATGATAAAAAAAAACACTCATATTTCTCTTGCAACTACATGGTAGTAGCGAGAATCGATCACTAACCATTCTGGTAAATCTGTCCCTCCGGAACCAACTGCGCATTCTTACTAGTAATTGTTAGTGTTATGCATGGGAAATTATACGCTACCATTGCTAGTACCGAATATGAGCACCACACTTGTTTAAGACATATTTAGGGTTGTTTGTTTTATATATACATTTAGTTAGATTTTAATTTTATAATTTTCATAAAAATCAAAACTCGATTTGTTCGTTCTCTCTATAATTTTATATAAACGAATAAAATGACAAATCGAGCTTTGATTTTTATGAAAATTTTAAATTTGAGTCAATAACATTACATACACAAACCAAATGATTAATAAAAAACAAACAATGCTACAAAAGATCTTTTTCTTATTTAAAATGTCTGAATTATCAAAAATAATTTATTAAACTATAAAATTGTGTCCATTTACTGGCTTAAAAAATCATAACGTATATCACAATGTGATTTATAATTTTATCATTTTAAAAATATATTACTTAAATGATGGCTTTGTAGTCTAATAGTATATAAAAGATTCGATGTATGACAATTTTACACAAAAAGTGACAACTCAAAGTGTAATTAAATATTAATAATAATTATAAAGAGACATTCCAATAATGAAAATGTGTAAAAAAAAACTGACAGTATTGTATATAGATAAAGGCATAGTAATATATAAACTTTACACAATTAATTTTAGTAAGGTTGGAGTTCTTAATTTTAAGCATTTTCCAATTTTCATAATCTTAAAAAGTTTAGCTCTGTCAATAACATTTAATTAAATACTCGTTCAATTAATAAAATATTGTCAACAGCGCATCACGGGGATGATCTAGGTATGATAAATTGTGTAAAGTTTATTGAAATATTTTATTCGATATTAAAAGATAAAACTATAGTGTAGCACGTGCGCACCACTAATAAAATCATAAAAATCATTAACAATCACCAAAATTTAATCATCAAATAATCAAGTCGACCAACAAGGGCACTTCTGTATTTTCACTACCCTTAAATCAGCAACTGCTGGCACACTTCCACTTCCATTTTCTCATTTAGTTTTTAAAATTACCCCCAAATTTTCGCCATCATTGAAAACCTAATTTCCTCAAAACCCTCGCTCCCAAACCCCCTCTCTCACAGCCGTTCTCCTCCTCCAATCCAAAGCCCCATTCAATCCAAAACCACAGTATCCTCAAATTAGGTTCGTCATCGGATTCATTTTTTCCGATTTTATCCTCGACGAAGTGGCTCTCGCGTTCTGACAGCTGATCCTATCTCGATTGGAGATGGTATCTGGTGCAAGAATCGACGGCGGGGCGCAGGTCTTATCGGCGGGCGTGCGAAGAACTATTCAATCGATTAAAGAAATTGTGGGGAACCACTCTGATGCTGATATTTACGTGGCGCTTAAAGAGGCCAACATGGATCCTAACGAAACCACCCAGAAACTGCTCAATCAAGGTCCATTTTGTTGAAATATTTTCAATTTTTGACGCTGTATGTCCTTTTCAGTTCTTTTGTCTTTTTTCAATTTTGGGTGGGATTGTTGTGTTTTGAAAATTTTGATCATGGGTAGCTGGAAGCTGAAGGGGTGGCGGTGACGGAATGTTAGCTCGTTAGTGTTTGTTTGTAGTATCGGTTAGTGCTTGAAGATTCTTGTCGTTGCTGTACAATGCATGTAGAATAAGAGAGGTAATCTTTAAAATTGAAATCTTGGTGGCAGGCGGAGTGCATTTCATTTGAATTTCATATTTCTTAAATCAGCTGCAGATATTAATTGTAGCTTTTAAACAAGCTATAAATAGTTGTCGGTACTGCATTGTCACATGAAATAGTGGTAGCTCAAATAACCTTTTTTTTGGTAATAACCCTCATAATTCATTGCTTGAGATAATGCAGGACATATAAAGAATAGGAAAAGAAAGCACATTCATCCACAATGAAACAAAGTTTAACCTTATACAGTATTATAGTAGAAAGTAGAAATCCCGTTCTTTAAGGGCATCGGTGTATTCCTCTAGACCCTCCATCTAATCGTCTAAACTTCAAATCTCACAACTACATCTTCTAGCGTTTGATTCACCGTTTACCATAAAAAAGTCAATCTTGTTTTCTTTGCCCTATATTCTCTTCTACAAAGTACTTTATACCACCAGTTGATTGTCATGCAGATCCATTCCACGAGGTGAAGAGAAGAAGAGATAGGAAGAAAGAGGTATATATGACAGTCTCTTCTTGTTATATTTTGATATACCCAAACACAATACTATGATACATGAAGTGTGAACTTATTAATGTTCTATTTGCTGACCCAGAATCCAGTGCAAAATAGTTTCATTCCTGTGGAGCCCAAGAAAAACAATGATGTCGAACGTATGCCTGTCAAGTATAATACATATCCTGACCGTAGTTCTCGAAGAGGCGGAACCACTCGAAATGCTGCATCTGGTAATAACATCCCGTCAAAATGTTCTGTGTTTTAACTGCTTGTGGTCTAAAACACCACTAGTAAATATCGTCTTCATTTTTTGTTTGCTCCATGTCTCATTTAATTTATTTAACGTGCTTTAACTAGATGCAAGGGGAAGTCGAGAGTTCCGTGTTGTTCGTGACAATAGAGTTAATCATAACAGCATCACAGATTCAAAGCCTGGACTTAATTCAACTTCAACAAGTCCAGGGGTGATCTCTAGTGGGCCAATAAAGAGGTACTAATAGTTAATTTGAATTTTACTTGATCTAGTTGTGCTTTCGTTGTCTGTACCTTGTTCAAAATGCTGGTACAGTTCAGTTATAAGATATATGGTTCTCATGAATGAGCTATTGCATCATCTAGGTGGTGTTTAAGATGTCCATTGATTAGGAGAAATTTAATAATGATTTCTGTATTATTGTACTATTTTTTATATTGGTGAATATGAGTCATATGACCTGTTATGTTTAGCTGTATGCAAGGAAGAAAAGTTGTCGATTCCACCTCTAGAGCTAAACCAGATTTTTATATAATTTGTGTTACATGAATAGCTTTCTGAGATTCTTCTTAAACAGTGGTCCTCCCAGTGGTTCTGGACCTCAAGCACCTGCTGTAGGTCAGCATTCTTCTCAGCCTGCTAAGAGTGCTGCTGATTCACAAACCAGGCAAAATAAGAATGCTGCTTCAGTTGGTAATGGCAGGAAAGAAATGGTTGGGGAGAAGCGCCTTCCTGTTCCAAGTGCTATTTCACGCGTGCAAACAAAGGCAAATGCTCCCCAGCTGCAATCTACAAATTCATCTAGTAGTACTGTCGTGGGTGTTTATTCATCCTCATCTGATCCTGTTCATGTACCATCCCTACATTCTAGACCTGCTGCCAATGTCGGGGCCATCAGACGGGAGGTCGGGGTTGTGGGATCACGGCGCCAGTCATCTGAAAATTCTCCAAAACCATCTTCATCTCAAGTCACTTCTCTGCCAAATACGCATTCCGCACGAGATGGTCAATCACGAGAGTCTGCGAGATCATTCAATGCTACATCAAAGAATGACCACTCAAACCAAAATGTGGCACCTGACTCTGCTATAGCTGGTCCACCTGCTGGCAGATCATTTTCCAGTAATTCGTATGGTAGCCGTCCTCATCAACTCATGGGTCACCAAAAAGGTAAGATATGAATTTTGCAATCCCCCCAGATAGTGTATAAGTGAGTAGTGATAAAGTTGAATACCTGACTTCCCTATGAATATTAGTCAATATCTATCAGGATGGTGCTACCCCTCCTCTAGTTGTTTCCTTATACTACGTTTAGTGTCTGCTGGCAGCTGGTGAACTTACCCAATCTTTCTGCTGTAGCTCCTCAGCCCAATAAGGAATGGAAGCCAAAAGCAAGTGTAAAACCAAATGCCAATGGCCCTGGAGTTATTGGTAGTCCTGCAAAAACAGTCTCTCCTCCTGCCGATAATCCAGAAGACACAAAAAAGGAAGCAGCTGATTTACAAGATAACATGTCACCATTGAATCTTTCTAAAAGTGAAAATGTGATTATAGCTGCACATATCCGTGTTTCTGAGGCTGACAGATGCCGGCTGACCTTTGGTAGCCTGAGCACCGAGTTTGACATTTCTGCAAATTTAGTTGGCGTAGCTGCAAATGACGTAGAAGAATTATCCTCCGATCCATCTGGAAGGTTTTTTTCTTTTATAAATTTGTCATGTTTTTATGAAATTTGTCTTCATGTTTGATATCTGTAATCTGCTTGCACTTTCTTACTAGTTTACTTGCACTGTTTCTTGGAAAGTTAGTCAATTTCTTAGACTCCTAGTCAAAAGGACTAAAGCAATGTTATTTTGTAGTGTTCCAGTTTCTTCCGCTGAAGCTTCAGGAGATGAACCTGTTACTACCAAACAATCAGAGGTGGCAAATGACTCTGTCCGAAGTTCAGAATCTAACTCTCCCGTTTCAGGTGATCTGTCAAATCTGACTGAAAAGAACAACTCTTCAAGTCCACAGAACCTGAATGACTATGCTGATGTTGGATTGATGCCAGGCAACAGCCCATCATATACCCCTGAATCACTACAGCAGCAGGATACGTCTGAATTGCCGAGCTTCTCGGTGAGTCTGAATTCTCTCATTGACAACCCATTTGACAGACCCTGAAATTGAACAACTTCCTTTGATTCAATTGCTGTATTCATAAGAGAAGCTGCAACATGTTTTATTGTTTTTACTGCCTTCAGGGTTATGATCCCCAAATGGGTTATGACATGTCATACTTCCACCCGGTTGTTGATGAAACTGTTAACGGGCAAGGTCTTCCGTCATCCCAAGAGGTTAGAATCGAACTATTGTATGCCATTAGTTAATTAAGTGTGGATTCTTTTTTGTCTTGTCACCCATGCATGCACTCATGCTGTTGCACAGAAACACACCTATATACACTCTGATGCAGTTGTACTTATAATCACACACATTGTGGTCATTTTATTGCTCCCAGCATGAATGCTAATAATCACTGTACTTGGATTTGTTTGTCCGCAAATATTTAACTGCTCATATGCTCCGTGCTGCGTAAAAATAACGTAGTTGGGTTGGGAGATTTCTCGTGTATTTATTTCAGAAACTAGGAATCCTTAAAGTTTCACAATGCTACCCACTACAGTGAGTTTGTTACCTGTCAATTCGAGTCCATACAGCAGGTGGATAGATATCTAGATTTTTTTGTATCCTTGTTGTGCTGTATACACTAATGTTTTTATATTTGGTTTTGTTTTATACCAGTTCTAAACTTTATATTCTTGTTTGATCTTCTTGTGCACACAGGTCCTTGGTGCACATGCAGCAAATGCTGTTCCAGCGCCGACAATTGCAATGGTACAACAGCAGCAACAACAGCAGCAGCACCAGCAGCAACACCAGCAGCAGCACCAGCACCAGCAGCAGCTTGCCCAGATGTATTCCCATCTTCATGTCTCCCATTTTGCTAACCTCATGCCGTATCGTCAATTCATGCCTCCTGTCTATGTTCCGCCAATGCATGTCCCTGGTTACTCCAATAGTCCCGCCTATCCTCATCCCTCAAATGGCAGCAGCTACTTACTGATGCCTGGGAATAGCTCCCATCTAACTCCAAGTGGCGTCAAGTATGGTATCCAACAGTTCAAGACTGTCCCTACTGGTAGTCCTACTGGGTTTGGAAATTTCACCAGTCCTGCTGGTTATGCCATCAATGCTCCTGGGGTTGTTGCAAGCACTGCAGGCCATGATGATTCGTCTCGTATCAAGTATAAAGATAGTCTATACATTCCAAACCCTCAGGTAACAAAAATGAACACCCATCGCCCATATAATTGATATTAGGCTATATTCCAAGTATGGTGTCATCTCTTTCAAGCAGTCTTTGCAAACACCACACTTTTGGTGTGGGAGAAAATTAAAATTGTCTACCCATTATAAACTCCATCCTCTTACATGTTCTAAAATACAGGCTGAGACCTCTGAAATATGGATGAACCCAAGGGATGTTTCTGGTATGCAGTCATCATATTACAACGTGCCTGTTCAGTCTCCTCATCCAACTGCCTATTTGACATCACACAGCGGACATGCTTCTTTCAATGCAGCCGCGGCTGCTGCCCAATCCTCCCATATGCAGTTCCCAGGCATGTACCATCCTTCCCCACAGCCCCCTACCATGGCAAGTCCTCATCACATGAGCCCTGCCATTGGCGGTAATGTGGGAGTTGGTGTGGCAGCTCCGGCTCCCGGAGCACAAGTGGGCGCGTACCAGCAACCTCAGTTGGGCCACTTGAATTGGACTGGTAATTTCTGAATAGAGTTCATTAGAGCCTCTGGCTTCCAAGGATTGACATTAGCTATTAAATGTGAAGAAAGCGTTCCAAATCAATGCATTAAGTTGTGTTGTCATCTTGTCTCTCTAATTCTTTTGTTACTCACAAGAAGCTCTATTATTACAAGATAAGTATCTGGTTCCTGCCTATAGTTCCATGTTAGTCAGACCAAAAAACACAATTTTCTGTAGCAAAGTGTTGAGTCTCTATCCATTTTGGAAGTATTTTGTGACAATTCTTTTTCGAATGCCTCGTACATAAAAAAAATCATTCCCTAGTCTAGCACTATAGAGCATTTGCACTAGAGAACAAGATTGTAGTCTTTAGTAACAACTCTTGTCGTTTTTGTCTTTAAAGCGTGCGTGTTAAGGTTGAAGCGAAGGGTAGTGCTAGACAAATGGGATTAATAAGTTGGGAATTGCAAAGGTAGAGAGACATGGCTTTGTCTTAGCTTTAGAAAAAGAAAACCTCCAAAGCACACGAGCCTCGGATCACTCCCACCCCCCCTGCTATTTTTGTTTTGAAATTTTGGGCTCTCTCATGCATCATCTTTCATTGATCACATTCTCTTTATTCTGTTGCTTCTACTAAAAAGCTTGTGTGTGTGTGTGAGCAATGCAATGATCATGTCATGGTGCCCTTTTGTCAGGGAAAGAAAAGGTAAAGAGGGTGGCTTTTGATTTGTTGTATGGATTTGGATCCATCATTCTCACTTGGAAGTTGCATCAGTTTTAGGGAGTGTGTGTGAATATTTTTTTTCTTGGGATTGGTGAAAAACATCTTTGTTTGATGATTGTGTGTTATTCCCATGTTCTTCCTACCCCCCACCTTCTTTATAGCTCTGAAACTAAAAGCAATTTCACTGCGTGCGTGCGTGCGTGTGAGAGGTCTGTCTCAGATACTAAAGCTGTGTGTGTGTGTGTGTGTATTTGTATTGAGAGATAGAGAGAGAATGGCCCTCTTATTCACTTTATACATTGCGCGTTCTGAGCATTGTTTCCACTTTGTAACACAATAGAAAACACACACACCCACATAGATAAACCATAAACCTAACATTCACTATATAAAAATTAGGCTAGATAGATAAATTTGGAATTAGAAATTGAGATTCTTCAAGTGCCATTTCTTATGTCTACAATTGAGATAACTTGTAAACATCTCCTAAGCTTTCGTTTGAATTTGTTGTGTGGACATTATTTGGATTTGTTGTGTTTTGCAAAATTGGTACCTTGACTAAAGGAGAGACGTACATGTCACTATTGCATGTTGTTCTTGTTTGTTAGTCAATTTTTATGTACATTGTTGATTATTTTGTATTGCATTAATTGTCACCTTTCTTAGTGGATTTTGCTTTTTTTTTTTTTCTGGCTTTCAGCATTACTACATTCATTGAAAAAAACTTCCTTTTGTGTTGGTATATGAATTTTAACCCGCCAAAATGTTAATACTTGGACACATTAAGTGAGATTTAGTAGTATGAGTGTCTTTCATGTGGATCGAATCAATAACAATAATTTTATGAAGGTAAAAAAATGTGGGGTAAGTAAGGGAAAATAAGCAGAGAAGTCACGTGGTAACTGAAACTGGTCTAGCCCACCACCTGCAAATTATGGACTTTTTACCACGTACGATGTTTTTAATCCATTAATAATTATTGTTACTGTCATCTTCTAATCTTTTGGCCCACTTATGCAGATTTTTTTTAAAATTTTCCAGTTCTGATTATTATTTCCCCTATAGTAGATTAATTAACAAATTCTCAACTTTAATTATACACTTTCTAATTTCATATTAACCCATCTAGTTAGTCATAATAAAACTTTTACGCAATTTTTTTATCATTTGTACAAATTCTCAACTATTTTTTATTGGATTAAAATTTCTAAGCACTACAAGTCTACAATACTACCAAGATTATTTATATAGGGAATGAGAGATTAGTATGGACTAATGAAACATCAAACATCAATTATGTTAGTGGTGTAGTTTGTTTTGTTGACAAAGAAGTGAAGTAGTCAACTATACTTCGAAGTTTTGGACGGTGGAGGAATAATCTAATCCCACCATAGGAATTTGGAGTGGGATCATTGTCTTGTAGCTCATGAGTGATAAATAGAATAGTAGTACTACTCTTCATTAGCAAGGGGTATATTGAAGTCACCTAGTTTGACTAGTTCATTAGTGAAATGGATGTATTCTTGACTAAAAATATTTATAAAATTGATTATTCCAATTTTTAATGAATTGGAACACAAGGTTACAATATTTTTCAATAATGTCACAAGGCTCAAATTTTTAGCTGCGGATGAAAGTTCACATGATACATCAGATCTATTGTGAAAGACTACGGTCTTTTAGTGCATTCTATTTTTATTGTAAGGTCGGGTGATAATAGATCAATATTCATCCCTTGATGACTCGAAACTCGATCTATTAAATAGAGGAGAAGCGTCTTACCAATAAAGCTATGCTCTGTCGCTAGGTATATGTGGTATACATATAGAATGTACATAGTATACAATTAGGATATAACACTATGTACTCAAGTAGCTAGCTTGATTGGAAATGATATAAATGGAATCTCTAGTGGCCATCGCTACCATGTGACATTAAAGGAATCTATAGCTAGTCTTCTTAAAATTTGATTTTTCCATGTGTATAAATACTACTTGATGTAGATATATGATAACACAATTCATCATGGTTTTCATTTTGTTTGTCCTTGCCTTGATGCAATACCACCATGGAAGCAATGTGCCCCTGGCCAAACATTTTGTTTCTATTTTTCTTATAGTATTAAATAATTATGGTCTCATGATATTGATATCATGTCACATTGATATAGATGAATTCAACATGAACGATTGCGAATGTGCTTCTCCAAATATATATTGGACATAATGCATACCACTTATACTCCTATTTAACTACTTAATTAATTAGCAAAATAAATATAAAAGGTCTATCTAAAATCACAACAAAAGCATGAACTACATAGAAAATTGAATTTGCTGCGTTCTTGTTGCTCGCCATTTTTTCAAGCATTTTATTCCTATAAAACAATAGCATGGTAATAATAAAAGATATGTTTGACTTGAGCCCTTTTACATGTTAGTAAGTAGTAGTACTTAACTAATTTTGATTGAAACATGAAACCAAAGGCAAATGCTCGGTTTGATGAATTAATGCATCAGATGGAATTAATATGAATGTTGTTCGGTTGAACGGATAAAAATCGATACTTAATCTCGATATATTGACATACTTGTATCCCTATAAATCTTGACCTTAAAGCCCTAACCTTGTGATAAAAACAATCTCAAATAATTTGATTAAGTCAATCTTAAAAAAAAGTTAATCTTAAGTGATTGAACACCTAGATCATATGGATGATTTTGCTTCTAGTACTAGTAAATGAAGTATTATAATTCACCCAAAATAGGAATTTCATTCTTGACACGTGGAGGGTTTCTTATATTGACACGTGGAGGTTGCTTGTGTGATTCACTACTTGAAAAAAAAGGTATATATGCACCTAAATTTATTTTTGAATCTTGTCTTGTGTAATTTCTTCCTTTGATAATATTTTCTCCACATATATATTGTTATGATTAGTGAATATATGGTATGATCTTGTCATATTATCACTTGGTTACATTCTCTGATTCAATCAAATCAAATCTTGATTAAAATTCTTTTCGTAGATATCTTCTAACTTTGCATCATACCCAACCCCCAATGTGAAAAAAGTGATTTCGAGAGCCCCACGAGTGCAATCATTCCACAATTAATTAATCTAAACTTACATTCGTAGATAATAATCTAATCACCCACGCACATACATTAATTATATGTATATCAATAATTACTCATCTTTGATAATTTGATTTGTATAGTATTTTTTTCAAATTAAAAAACTCTCTCTATTTCAAAATAACCCAAAAAAATTTTCGTATTTATTTTTAAAAAATGAACCCTTTTTAAAGTGTTATGAATTTGCAGAATATGGAAATGGGTATTTACAATCTGTGGATAATACCGTGAGTTCTATAAATGACTGACACTGTATTTTAGCCAGGAAATTCAATTTATATTTATTACTCTTTGTATTATCAATACAGTATAATATTATATCATATGCATGCAAAATAATGATAAATAATACCCAAAATATAAAATGAGTTAGTTTGCTTTTTAAAGAGATAAAGTTCAAGAGATAAGACTGCTACGTTATCTTCTTTAACTACAAATCATATTTTTATTACTTTTGACATTCTTGTGCACGTGCATTCGAATTAGTTCTCACACACACAGACAACACACACACAAAATTCGAATATTTTGTTGCTAAATTGCTTAGTAACTGAAATAAACGAATTGGAGTTATACTACTACTCCTCCCTCCGTCAGCCACTAGGAGTCTCATTTATGAGCGACACGAGTTTTAATAAATGTTAAGAAAAATGAGTGTAAAAAAGTTAGTGGAATATGAGTCTCACTTGTATATGTTAGTTTTAAATGAAATGTGAGTAGAATGAGTTAGTGAAAGGTGAGACCCTATTACCATTTATGGTAAAAGTGAACTGTGACTCCTATTCACGGACGGACTAAAATGGAAAAACGAGATTCATATTCGCGGACAGAGGGAGTACATTCTAATTTTTCCAATGCCTTATTCAGAATGAATTTTTTCGATGTGGTATAAATGCCCTGGTCATAAGAATGACGAGTTTCAAACTCAAAGTACAAAATAAAGAAATTCAAAAAGAAACAACAATAAAAACGACTATTAAAAAAAGCAACGGACGAATACAAAAAAAATAGAAGCTGCAACACACATTATTGCATTCTAGTATCATGAAGCAAGTGACACGACAACATTTTGAAGCCGAAGCAGAAGATCCAAACAACAATCATGAAATATACAGTAAACAACAATTAAATCAAAGCGTAAATTGCATTGGTAGATAGTTTTCGATAATGTTAGTATAAGATTATACTTATATATTTATAATTTTCTCTTTAAATAATTCAAATTCAAAGTCAGTGAAAGAAAACCTTATTGCCTTCGAATGAAAAAAATGATATATTTAACCTTGTATACATAATTTTAACTTAATTGTAAAATTTATCTGCATATTTTATAAGTGATGATTAATATGCATATTAGTAAAACATATTTATGGTTATGGATACATGGAACGAAAAAGAAGAATCAGTCCAAATGCATAGATTATTGTACAACCAACCTTTTATAAATCTTACTACAATTTTGAAATTATTTAATCTCAAATTCAATAAATCCCATCAAATTATTATTATTACCAACTGAATTTGCAAAACAAATAATAATGATAATGATGATAGTTGATATATTGTAGATTTCTTAATTATTTTTCCGTAACGTCCTTTGTCCTAATCTTAAAACACAAGTGACAGCTATCTATGTCCAAATTACAGATAATTCATAAATTCATGAATTTTTTCTTCCAACAAAAAATAGTTGTTTGCAGTTTCATTAAATTTTTCTGTCCCAGTTTCATATTTTATTCAGCATTACACTCAAATTGTTTGTTTTAATAGTAGAATAATTGAGACCAAAAGTTTGATGATTGATGATTCCGCGAATTGTTGATGTTAGTAAATGCAGGAAAATACAGATCACGACACAGAGAATTTTACGTGGTTCGATTTACTGAGGTAAATCTACGTCCACGGGGAGAAATGGGGGCAGGTTTGTATTGCTTGATCTGGAATTACAGCTTACAACACAGACTTGCTATATGGTATTTTTCTCTAGAGAGCTTCTAACCCCTTTCTATCAGATCTAAGTTCTATTTATACATTGAACTAAGATCGTGGCTTACATCATCACTCTAGGTCGTGGAGGTCGTGTAGGTCATGGCCTAAGATCGTGGCCTGAGTTGACGCCACGTGGTAGTGGGTATGTTGGAAGTCGTGGAAATCCTGCATGGGTCCACTAACTCCTTGTTCGGCCGAAAACTGAGACCGAACTGCTTTGGTTGCCGATCTGAGAGTAGAGCTTGATGCCGACCTAAGAGCAGAGCTTGATTGGTTGGCTTTTGCCGAGCTGTAGGCTGAGGCCGAACTCTTACTGAGACCGAACTGCTTTGGTTGCCGATCTGAGAGTAGAGCTTGATGCCGACCTAAGAGCAGAGCTTGATTGGTTGGCTTTTACCGAGCTGTAGGCTGAGGCCGAACTCTTACTGAGACCGAACTGCTTTGGTTGCCGATCTGAGAGTAGAGCTTGATGCCGACCTAAGAGCAGAGCTTGATTGGTTGGCTTTTACCGAGCTGTAGGCTGAGGCCGAACTCTTTGGTAATGCCGAACTCATACTCTTCCTTGGGCTTTGGGCTGATGGGCCGTCACTGCTGTTGGGCTTGTTTAGTCCGTACCCCATCACTACCCCCCCCGAAAGACGAAGTGAATCACTTCGGCGAAGCGAGTCACTTCGGCATTCTGGATAAAGGTACGGGGGAGGCTGACGTCAGGGGACGTGCCGTGCACGTGACTGCATTAAATGCGACAGTAAAATCCGGCCGTTGAATCCTGAAAAGGTGGGATTCGAAACGGTGTGACGATTTTGAAATCTTCGCCGAATCTGATAAATACCTCCCTTCTTCATCGTTTGAACACCTTTGCTATTGGCTTCTTCTGCACTCTCTATCTTTTGCGTGAAAGATTTTCTTCCGCTTTCAAAAATTTCCTCAGATTTTGCAAAGAGTAAGGACCATGTCTGCTTCTTCTTCGTCTGAGTCTGGTAGCGGTGGTGAAGGGGGTAAGGGGTCTTCTAGCCGGAAAGAATCCGGGGAGAAGACCGTAGAGTATTTTCACAGTATCTTGAGTAAGGATACTGTGATATCCCTTCACGAAAAATACTCTTTTCCTGGGGGGAAGGTCGCGATTCCCGACGACCTTTATAGGGCGGACTCGCCGCCGGAAGGTTACGCCACCGTCTACGAAGCCAGCTTAGAATGCGGGCTTCGTTTCCCCCTTCCCCTTGCCTTTGTAGAGTTGCTAGATTTTTTTCAACTCCCTTTAGGTCAGGTGACTCCGAACTCTTGGAGGCACTTATCGGCTTTTGCTGCCGAACTGCGTAGGCTAGATAAGGATCTGTCTCTGAGGGCAATCCTTAATTTTTTCCAGTTTAAAAGGAAGGGATCTTGGTTTTACTTGGTCCCTTTACAGCCTTTTAGGGCCTTTTGTAAAACCAAATGGCCGAAATGGCAAAATCGCTTCTTTTTTTATAATAGGACTGCGGCTCCTAGTTTTCCCTGGAGAGGGCCGAAGTCCGTTATCCGTCATCCTCGGCCTGAACCGTTGGACGAGCTCGATGGCGAGCTCAACAAGATTCCCATAGTTAGGAAACAATACACGGAGTCTGAGCTCGTCAAGGGCGACGTCGTGTTCGACATCTCGTCTTCGGACGAAGAGGCCGAGGGTGAGGATTTCTCTTTATCTTTATGCTCTACTGCTTTAACGAAGAAAACTAACCTTGCTTTCTTGCTTTTTGGCAGTGTACATGCTGAACAAGGCTACCCGAAAATCTTCGGAGTCCAAGGAGCCGGAGAGAGAGAAGGCTACCAGCTCGGCGCCTGATGCCGAGAAGAATCCGAAGAGGCAAAAGACTTCTTCGGGTCCAAAGAAGCCGGAGTCGACTTCGGCAAGTAGGAAGGGGAAGACCCAGAAACCCCCGAGAGCGCCAGAGAAAGACATGGTCTTGGCGCCTCCTTCGGAGCATATCTGTGAGCCATTTTTATGGCCCACGGACTTCGCCGAGGTGAATTGTCTTCTTGATTCTTTGGCTTGGCTTCTGTCCTGTATTTTTGGTGCCCTCTGTTGACTTTTTTCCTTATCCATTTTCAGAGGAACGATATGCTCTCCAAGCTCGTCGCCGTCGAGCTCTCCAAAGCGTCCAACGACTATGCTGAGATGCAGAGGAAGTTGGCGGCTGCTTGTCACCGGGCCGAGCAGGCTGAGGCAAACTTTGAGAAAGCCAGAGCTGCTAGGATTTCGGCCCAGGATGAAGCTCAGTTTGCCAAAAACCAGCTCGTCATCCAGCGAGAGCAGACGAAACGGAGTGATGCTGCCGCCGTGGTTGCCCAAGGAGAGGGTCTCCGTGTTTACACGGAGAAACTCTTTTTGAGCAGCCAGTTCTCGGCCTTTGTCGGTAGTCTGGTAAGGCTAATTGCCGATAAGGGCGAGCAGGGGGCCGACGTCGTGCTGCCTCTGTACAGCCGAGAGATAGCAGCTCGGCTTCAGAATCTGCCGCTCCTTGAGGAGCTCGCTTCATCCTCGGTCCTGCTTTCTGCAGACCGAGTCCGGAGTTGTCGAGCTGATCGGGACGAGAACCTGGAGGCTATCTTTGCCTCTGTGGGACCCGTTTCACCCGCTTCGACTTACAACGGAGAGGGTGAGGCCGAGCCGCTGGAGCTGGAGGCCGAAGTCGAGCGGGCCGGGCATCCGGAGAAGGAGGCCGATCAGGAGGCGGAGGCGAGGCCGGCAGGAGGCGAGGCCGAGGCTGAGGTAGCCCAGGAGAAAGAAGCTGTACCAGACCGAGGAGCCGGAGACGAAGCTGGCGGAGTATGATTTCGTCTCCCTTCTCTTAGTCTAGTTTCTTCCTTGTAAAATGGCCTTGAAGCCCTAGTGTAAAAAAAATTTTCCTTGTGAATGAAAAATTCTCTACACTTGTCTTCGTATAGCTTTTAGTACTCGCCTTTATTCCTGTTGTATTTTACTATCTGCTCGGTACAGCTGCCGAACTAATATAGCTGCTTTGTACCCAAGGAGATGGAGATACTTCACTGGAAACGGCTGTACTCTTCGGCTTTGGACGAAGCTGAGAGAAGAGCTATAGCCGATCAGACGAAGAATGACGAGCTTCTGGCTCGTTTAGTGAAGCTGGATGCCGATAATAAGGACTTAGAGTCCGATAAGAATGATCTGGAGGCCGAGCTGAATACGACCATTGCTGAGAGGACTGCGTACGAGGATTACATCCGTGTGCGCGGGGGAATGACCATATCAGATGTTCAGAGTCGAGTTGACGAACTGTGGGAGGAATATAATGTACTCCGGAGGAACAATGCGCTGGAGAGCTCGGCTTGCCAACAAGTCGTGACATCATTGCGGCGCTGGGCCTCTCGGTACGACATAGTTCTTGCCCGGCGTCCCTCAATTGAGAGATTCCTCCGGCATTTCCCGCCAACAGATGCTAGTACTCCAGCTCAAACCTCTGATTCACTTGCTCAAAACCCTACTCCAAGTCAGCAACGAACTCAGGGACAACCGGAGACGTCAAGTCGAGGACGGACTGAAGTTCGCAGAGGAGCTGTGGTTATGAGTGAGCAAGATCGGCAAATGCTTCGTGAAGAGACTCTTCGCCGCCGAGGTGCTAGGGCTTCCCGGGCTCAGAGAAGAGGTGGCAGGTCGATTAGAGCATCTCGTCGACCTGCTTATTCTGCGGCTGCCTGGAACGCCCGAACTCAGCTTCACGAGGATTTTGTGAATAGATGGCTCAACTTTAGCAACCCTGGACAGTAGAATAGTCCTTTGTAATAGCGTAACGCCATCTCGTAGGGTAGCGGAGTTGTGTGCCGAACAAGATTTGAAAAATGAAATTTTGTTTTCGCTTCTAACACTCTGTATTTACAGCTTAGCGAAAAATTTCATCGTACTTGTCCTCGGTCTTATGAAGTAAACTTCTTTGACCGGACTTGTCTTTGGTCTGATGAAATAAACATCTTTGACCGGACTCGTCTTTGGTCTGATGAAATAAACATCTTTGACCGGACTCGTCTTTGGTCTGATGAAATAAACATCTTTGACCGGACTCGTCTTTGGTCTGATGAAATAAACATCTTTGACCGGACTCGTCTTTAGTCTGATGAAATAAACATCTTTGACCGGACTCGTCTTTGGTCTGATGAAATAAACATCTTTGACCGGACTCGTCTTTGGTCTGATGAAATAAACATCTTTGACCGGACTCGTCTTTGGTCTGATGAAATAAACATCTTTTGACCGGACTCGTCTTTGGTCTGTGTTCTAATTTGGCGATTTTTGTCGCCGGGATCGAACTTTCCCTTGTCCTAATTCGGCGAGTTTTATCGCGTGGATCGGACTTTCCCAGTTAACCGAAGTGGTCTTATGCAGTAAACCTCTTTGACTAGACATGGTCGTCCTCGGTCTTATGAGGTAAACTGCTTTGACCGAACTTGGTCGTCCTAATTCGGCGAGTTTTATCGCATGGATTGGACTTTCCCTTGTCCTAATTCAGGCAAGTTTTATCGCGAGAATCGGACTTTTGTTGCAGTTCGTTTCAGACGAAGTGCTTGATTTTTAAGCAGAATTGTGGTCTTGTATCCTCTTTAGAAGCTTTGACACACAATCTTTGGCTTGTTGCAGCTCGTTTCGGACGAACTGCTTGTTTAAGCTGAATTGTGGTCTTGTATCCTCTTTAGAAGCTTTGACGCACAATCGTTGGCTTGTTGCAGCTCGTTTCGGACGAACTGCTTGTTTAAGCTGAATTGTGGTCTTGTATCCTCTTTAGAAGCTTTGACGCACAATCGTTGGCTTGTTGCAGCTCGTTTCGGACGAACTGCTTGTTTAAGCTGAATTGTGGTCTTGTATCCTCTTTAGAAGCTTTGACACACAATCTTTGGCTTGTTTATGTTCTAAGAAGGGGATCAGCCTTCGAAGAACAAGATACCTCAGTAACATTTGTAAGAGACGACACGCACATAGACAGACAAAACGCATATAGACAAATAAAGACCAAGCAAACCAAAGAAAGCACATTGACCGGACTGTCTCTTACAAATGGAGCTTTTTGAGGTTGGAAACGTACCATGTTCGGGGTACTTGTGCTCTTGACACGTGAGTCAATTTGTAAGACCCTTTGCCGAGGACTTCTGACACCCGATATGGACCTTCCCATGTGGGTTCGAGTTCGCCCAGCTTTTCTGCTCGGCTTACTTCGTTGTTTCTCAAGACGAGATCTCCCACTTGAAATTGCAGCTTCTTCACCCTTTGGCTGTAATACCGGGCTACTTGCTCCTTGTACTTGGCTGCTTTTATGCAGGCCAATTCTCTTCTTTCTTCGGCAAGATCTAGTTCGGCTCTCAGTCCGTCACCATTCATTTCTGAGGAGAAATTGAGTTCGGGGACTGGGTATGCCAATCTAAACCGGAATCACGGCTTCAGTGCCGTACACCATCGAGTTCGGCTCCGGTGTGACTTCGGTCATTCCGCCTGCCTCTGACTCCGGCTGCTGTGATTGCTATGCTTGATGGTGCCGAACTGATTGCTCGGCACTTTTAAGCGCAATCTGCGAACACACTTGCTCTTTTTTTCGATCACCTCGGATGACCGCTATCTCTCCTTTGGTGGGGAAGGTGTTCGGCGAGGAAGCCTCTGATCGCTATGATCGGGCTTCTTTTTGTCTTCTCTAGATGAGCTGTCTAAAGACCGTTTTCGACGGTCTGCCTCATCGGCACGAGAAAACTTGTCCGCAATGTCCCACATCTCTTGAGCTGTTTGCGGACTGCATTCCACGAGCTTTCTGTAGAGAGCTCCGGGCAGGATTCCATTTTGGAATGCCGAAATGACAAGTAGATCATTGAGATTATCTACTTGTAGGCATTCCTTATGGAATCTCGTCAGGAAGTCGCTGATCTTTTCGTCGCGACCTTGACGTATAGAAAGCAGCTGAGCCGAAGTAATCCGGGCTTCCGCTTTCTGAAAGAACCTCCTGTGGAAAGCATCCATTAGATCTCGGTAGGATCTAATGCTGCCTTGGGGGAGGCTATCGAACCACCTTCTTGCGTTCCCGATAAGCAGTTCGGGAAACAGCTTGCACATGTGGACCTCGTTGAGACCCTGGTTCGCCATGTTATATTGATAGCGTCCCAAGAAATCATGAGGATCCACGAGTCCGTCATAGGTTATCGACGGAGTTCGGTAGTTCTGTGGTAGGGAAGTTCGGGTAATATCGTCCGAGAACGGAGTCCTCAATGCTCCGTACATGGCGAACCCGACACTTCTTCGGTATGGAGGAGATGGAGTTCTCCTGTGATTCCGGTACCGAGGATTCTTTCTTCTGGAAGACATGACACTACTGCGGTAGTGACTGTCTCGTATGGAGGGAGAGGGAGAATCCGCCGTTTTCGCCTCCGGCTGTTTTTGGCTTCTCTGCAGGAAGGTTAAGAATTCCTCCTGCTTTTCAGCCAAAAACAGCTTGACAGCCTCGTTCAAATCGGGCTGCTGGGAAGACTCGGTGTGACGGCTTTTGGAGCGGCTTGTTCCTCCGCCATGAGAACTGGTGGTGGATTTATCCCTAGGCTGTTTTCCAGACCTATGGGGTGGATTGGCTTCCTCCTGGTTCTCACGGGCAGGAATACGGGTACTCTGCGATCTGGTATGCATTTTTTGGGTTGAAAAAATGGTCAAAAATTCGCTTTATCACAAATTTGGTTCTCTGTTTCCCACAGACGGCGCCAGTGATGATTCCGCGAATTGTTGATGTTAGTAAATGCAGGAAAATACAGATCACGACACAGAGAATTTTACGTGGTTCGATTTACTGAGGTAAATCTACGTCCACGGGGAGAAATGGGGGCAGGTTTGTATTGCTTGATCTGGAATTACAGCTTACAACACAGACTTGCTATATGGTATTTTTCTCTAGAGAGCTTCTAACCCCTTTCTATCAGATCTAAGTTCTATTTATACATTGAACTAAGATCGTGGCTTACATCATCACTCTAGGTCGTGGAGGTCGTGTAGGTCATGGCCTAAGATCGTGGCCTGAGTTGACGCCACGTGGTAGTGGGTATGTTGGAAGTCGTGGAAATCCTGCATGGGTCCACTAACTCCTTGTTCGGCCGAAAACTGAGACCGAACTGCTTTGGTTGCCGATCTGAGAGTAGAGCTTGATGCCGACCTAAGAGCAGAGCTTGATTGGTTGGCTTTTGCCGAGCTGTAGGCTGAGGCCGAACTCTTACTGAGACCGAACTGCTTTGGTTGCCGATCTGAGAGTAGAGCTTGATGCCGACCTAAGAGCAGAGCTTGATTGGTTGGCTTTTACCGAGCTGTAGGCTGAGGCCGAACTCTTACTGAGACCGAACTGCTTTGGTTGCCGATCTGAGAGTAGAGCTTGATGCCGACCTAAGAGCAGAGCTTGATTGGTTGGCTTTTACCGAGCTGTAGGCTGAGGCCGAACTCTTTGGTAATGCCGAACTCATACTCTTCCTTGGGCTTTGGGCTGATGGGCCGTCACTGCTGTTGGGCTTGTTTAGTCCGTACCCCATCAATGATCTTGCCTGGAATTTTCCCTTGAATGTTTGCTGTTCATACACACTCTCTCTCAATCACGTACTCCATTTAACACTCTCTCAATTCCATAGAAAATGGCATACTTGTGAGAGATGACATGATATTTTAAAAGATTTTATTTTATTTGTTAATTGGAAAGAAAAAATATATTGTAATAATTTTTATAGTAATATGAGAGATCTTTTCTTAAAAATGAAATTGTAATGTAATTGAACAAACTAAAAAAGAATGTGATATAGAAATGTACTCCTATCGGTTAAAAAATTAATTTGTGCAACAAATATTATGGGCCATCCTATTTATGGTACGAATTTTTCAATGTTATTAGCCCATAAATGACTATTGAATATTTTATCTCCAGATTCATGATTGTGAATTGATTGAATAATATAATTCGAATTCATAATATGTTCTGCAATCGCAATTTAAACTTGAAGTCCGTGCCAAAATAGACACAAATTTAAAATTTTTAATATGATCTTAGACATTAATCACTCTAATATTTTAGAACAAAACACACTTTCAGAATTGTATAAACGTATTGTGATAAATAGATTTGGCTCAACTATATACATTTGAAAAAAAGAAAAAGAGAGCTAGAACTTTTTAGAGTTAATAAGCCACTAATAAAATCCCTCATTACATGTGTAACATCTAGTACATCTAGAACTTTTTCTATTGTTAGTATTAATAATCATATAAAATGAAAGACTGCAAAAATAGTTTTTTTTTCATGATTTTTTGAAATAGTAGAAGATACAGTGGGCAGGCCAACCCCAATATAATTCACTCCCACAAGCAGGAGAAAAAACTACACAGCACACAACTCTCTCTCTAAATAAAATCACACACACACACACTCTCTCTCTATCTCTCATAAGCGTGCTGGCAAGCTTTGAGTAGACGCTGCGCCACTCCTTCTCCTTCCCCACATCAAATGAGTGCTCTTGCTTCAACTTTTTTAGCTATTCACCCCAACTCTCTGTTCTCTGTGAATGAGTGAATCCATAACTCCTCCTCATTTGTCTCTTTCCTTCAAATGATCATTGTGTTTGTCTTCCATTGCACCTCTCTCTCTCTCTCTCTGCAGCTTTTGGCTCTCTTCAAGTAGACAATAAAGTTCTCCTTCGTTAATTTCTCTTTTTTCTCTATATAAATCGATCATGGTGGAGAGGTGTGGTTACCGAAGGGAGACGGAAATCTCGCATTTCACTTCTTCCAATTCGAATTCGAATTCGAATCATTCGTCGTTTTCATCGAGCTTGCTTGATGCGATCTACCGCTCAATTGACCAAGGAGACGAGGAGATGGTGATTTACGGCGAAGGAATGAGGAAGAAGAGCTGCGAGGGCGCTAACGTGCGCAGCGGAGTGTTTAGGAGTGACGAGGAGATGGCGAATTTCCAGCGCGCTTGCATGATCGAGAAATGGATGGAGAAGAAGGTGAGCGAGAAGGCGGTCGGTCGGAGGAATTCCGTTGCTGATTTCCAGGTGAAGAAGCCGCGGAAGGATCGGGTGAGTTCGAGCTGGAGCTCCTCCGATTCGAGCGCTGCCGCCGGATTCTTCTCTTCCTCCGAGGCGGAGTCGTTCCCGGTGCAACGGCCGAAGCCGATCCGGACGGGGTTCGAGAAGGAGGAAATCGGTGGAAATCGCTCCGGATCGGAGCAGAAATCGAAAATTGAAGGCGGATTCTCGAAGACGAAGCTGCGAGCGCTGAAAATCTACGGCGATTTGAAGAAGGTGAAGCAGCCGATTTCCCCCGGCGGCAAACTCGCCGGATTCCTGAACTCGCTCTTCGCCGGCGGAAACATGAAGAAGAGCAAAATCGGCGGCGACGTTTCCCCGTCGCTGAAATCCACAAACGCATCGACGTGCTCCTCCGCTTCGTCGTTCTCTCGATCCTGCCTCAGCAAAACGCCGTCGTCGAAAGGCGACCACTCCGCCGGCGCAAAGAGATCCGTGAGATTCTCTCCTGTCAGCGTGATTGTCGACGACGATCGCCGCCACAAATCACTACAATCAGAAATCAACAACAAATCATCATCAAATCGCGACGTGTCCACGAAGAATCACAACAACATGAACAACATCAGAAGCGTGATCAACGAAGAGCTCATTGCGCACGTCATGGATCAAAACCGCCGCGTCGAGGAGGTGGCGAGGGATCTGCTGAGGAATTATCAGAGGAAAAATCAAAATCCTCACGTCAAACACGAGGTTTTCGATCGAGATTTCGATGAAGACGAAGACGAGGATGCAGCGAGCTACGCGAGCTCGGATTTGTTCGAGCTCGATAATCTCTCGGCCATCGGAATGGAGAGATACGGCGAAGAACTGCCGGTTTACGAAACGACGCGGTTTGATTCCACCGGCAATGGATTAATCTACTAAGATAAATTAATGGTTAATTAATTAAGACTTCAAGAGTATTTTGTAATTTTATTTTGAATTAGCATGTTTTTATTGGTTTGGGGGTTTACATGAAGAGAAATGAAATTTCTCTCTTAGTATATCTGACTGTAATCAATTTAATTTTGTGCATTATAGTGTGTTTCTTTGGTGGTGGTAAATAAAATATGTGAATTTATCTTGAATCTTTTACGTTTCATTGTATATTGTGGGAATTAAGGATGAATAATTATTAATCTCTTTTTAAGAAAAAATAAATAAATTTGAATCAAATTTGTAGTACTAATAATTTTGGAAATGTGAAGCATGCAGATGGGAAAAAGTAAAGGTGAAGATTCTCAGGTGGACAAGATGATGGAGAGAGGTTAAAGCAAATGCAATTGCCCTGTTTTAGAGAGATAGTCACTTTTTTTTTCTTGAATTGTGGGGTCTACTTAGTTTTAATTTTTTAATAGCTAGCAATTTTCATTTTTCACCATAAATATCTGCCATCACAAGTTGGCATTCTGAAATCTATCTTTTCAATATTTATGTGGTGAAGTATTGAATTTTGTGCCATGTTTTTGGGTGCTATTATTTCATTTATTACATAGTTTTCTAATTTAATTTTGGAAGAATTTTGGAGGAATATGAATAATTTCATTAGAATGTTTATGAAGGTAAAGAAGGAGGGGTAAATGGAGAAATGGATGATGTATGTTTGTCACCAAAAGATTGAGACATGAAATCTATGGTTGGATCTTTGCTGGTTGGGCAAATTAGTCAGAAGATAGAAATGATAATGTTCTAAGATAAATGGAAACCAATTGTACAAGTGCTATTGTTAATTTTAATTTTTACAGTTAGTAGGCACTAAATCATCTGTTATTGATTGGGTTGTCACTTTTTTGGCCACCAAACTCATTATATATAATTGAGTATCAAACTAATATTTTACTTAAGTAATTTGGCATACTATGTTGAGTGAATGTTGCCCTCATGCATTACTCTCTTGTATTCATATTTGGGTCTTAGGGATAGTACATTGTTTCAGATATATTATGAGTTATCTATAATTATGATATGAATATATTAATATAAGACATGGCACTTTGATTTATTGCGGTAAGTTTTTCATGCTGATTGCATCTACCAATTGGTGTCTATGTATATTCTGTAGTTGCTGAAGTTATTGGTGGTGCGTGATTGACCATTAGCTTTTTTATTCACTGTTTTGTGTGTAGTCATTTTTTTCTCGAACCCTTTTTTAATTAAGGTATTGAACGAATGTGGGATCTTGAATTTGAATTTACAAACCAAGTTAACTAATTCCCACTAACAAACTCACATAGTTGCCATATTCACCAAATAAAGTTAAGAAAAAAATGTTTGATGATATAATGGTAGAAGAAATTCTTATTGTCAGGACCACAGAATCATCACAGAGTTGAAATCTCGATTAAGTTATCATAATAAATTGTAGTTAACAACACATAAACACAACTAACATATACCAAGATTCTTCATCTCTTGAACTAAAGATAAAGAAAAAGCCTAACCTACGAAGAATTTCTAAAAAAAAGTGTGAGGCTTTATTATTCAACCAACAAACTTGGATGGATGTAGGTGTCAAAGTACGATGTCTACATTATTCAAGTAGTAATAAATTATTTTTTCACTTACTATTGAAAAATAAAAAAACAAATACTTATTCACATATACATGCTATTAAATTCTTGTAATATTAATCAATGGTTGGGCTCTAGACTTTACGCATGCAGCTAAGTATAGAGATTTTATGAGGACCCCTACACTATTTTTTGGGCCATCTTTAATCATCAAAAGTAAAAAAAGGTGGGCAAATTTTGCATGCTAAACTCGATTGTGTTCACATTAGGCTTAATCTTGGTCTTGTTATTTCTTTTTACACCTACTATTTTATTGTTTTTAATTCTCAATTCAAGAAAACAATGAGAAGCAGTACAAAATCAGTTTCAGAATAAAAACGGTAAAAAAAAAATAACGAAATCAATGTATAAAAAGATTTTGTTATTTATGATTCTACTTTTTTTATTTGTCTTGTGAGAAATTTGGTTTTTGATAGTATGTAATGAAATCCCAATATTTGATTCTTTTTTAGTCCTAGTTAACATTTTATAGTTTGTTCATTTCTACACTGTTACTACATACTATATGTTGATTAAAATAATAAATTCAAAAAAAATATCATAAAAATAGAAAACTCGCGCATATTTTAATACGTGAGCAATATTTTAATCATAGACTACTTCAATTTCTTTTTCTAATGTAGTGAGAGTATATAATTTAGGTTATACAGAAAAACAGAATTGCCATGCATAAAGAAAAATATTACCCCACTATTGTGGTAGAAGTATTATTATACTCCCTCCGTCCCGAACTACTTGCACTTATTTCCTTTCTGGGCGTCTCAAGTTATTTGCACTCTTTCCATTTTTAGTAAAAATTATCACCTACAGCCGCAATTGTTGACTTTGCTATACACTCATTCCTTAATCTCCGTGCCGAAAAGGAAATGTGCGAGTAGTCTGGGACAGATGGAGTATAAGAAAAAATTATGAAAATAAGTATTTATTGACAATAAGGCATCCCATTCATGAATATTTATTTATAAAAACATTTGATAGGATTTCCGTAAATAGTGTTCAAGTCAATATTACGTTTGAACTGTTATCAAATAGTCAAACTTTGCTGCAAAAACAATTGTTTTTCTAATCGCACATTCATTTCATCTGAGATTCACGTGGAAACATTGACCTTTAACTCTGCTACAGGTATAATAACAAATGTAAATTTTTTTGAAAAATAAAATAAAATATAATAAAACTTATATAAATATATTGAACAAACTATAACCTAGAGCTCTGAGCTCGAATTCAGTTACTATTATCAAATAATATTTCTACAATACTCATAATTAGAAAACACGAAAATAGGCCCCCTAGGGTGTGGAGTGCAATTCAAGTAGGAGTACTACTTTTAGGCTTCTTGCATGACTCAGAAAAGCACTCAATTAGCAATATTACCCACTAATTGCGAACTAATTTTAAAATTATAAAGAAGATTTTGCTCATGATTAGAGATATATACAAAGCTTCAATTTAGTCACCAAACTAAAAAAGAATTGTGGTCTCTTGATTAGGATAATCCAAACTCCCCATGATCTCATGATCGCCATTAAGTTCCCCAAACAGCCACACATACACACATAATTAGACTAATGTTTGTATGGGTCACGTACAAAAATAGATTATAAGTTGGTTCGAGACGACCTAATTCATGAAGTGAAAAAACTTGTGATTAAACGTTATTTTGAGCACCCATCTCTTAAAAATTAACTACCGAGTTAAATCTAGCAAAATTTTAAAAATATTACTCCATGCGTCCCACTTTACTAGTGTTATTTTTATAAAACGAGTGCAGAAAAGTCAATATGACTGCTAAAGAAAGTGGAATGAAGGGAGTATTTGCGATCCAAGATTCCAAATTTAAAAAAATATCAATGCTATAAAATGTACTCCAACATTACACATGATCCAAAATAAAAATCTCATTTTTCATTATTTGTATTGGGTTGATGCCAATTGATTTCTCAACCCTATAGTGGTCTTTTTAAAACCTTTTTAGGTTTATTCATCACTACTCCTACTATATAACATTATAAACTATTTAACTAACTCTGAAAACCGAAAATCCATCGAATCTGATCATGTCCCTTAAAGTCGAAAATCATATATTTAGAAGCATTAATTAATTTATCAACATATATACCTGTCCAATTTTGGGATACCCTATTTCTCACTTGCAACAATCATAATTTATTGCATATCTCATCATCCAAAACGAGGTGTTACAATCACTGCTCACAAATTTGTGGGCAATTTGCTACATACCAACCCTGCATAATTAACTGGCACAAAACTTATTCTTTAAATATTTTTGTATTAACGTAATATTAATTCCATTTTTGTGGCTGCATTTGAGTCGAATAATACTAGAAAAAAATTGAATATTTTGGACTCATTGCTACAATAATTGAATTAGTAACTCCCAATAAAATTTTGTCTTTTCACAAGGGCGCAGAAGGGGTCGATGACTAGACAATAATCCATTGATACATAGTTTTCTGTCTTATTTCTTGATTTGCATTTATATCTGATCTACCTCAATGGTGAATCTTCACACGTTTGCATTGGACGCATAATTTGGTAGGGGCTCTGTATTTTTTCTATATTTTGCAATCGAAATACCTAAAGGAGAATTGTCTTATGATTTATTTTGAATTTTTTATACTAAGAGTTTTTGTGTATCCAAACGAGATGGCTAAAGTTGAAGTAGACTGAATATTTGACTTCTCTTGTAGGGAACTTACAAATGGACATGTCTAATTTAATAGTTATTCTTAAAAAAAAGCCAAGCTTGCTAATCCAACAAAATCGAGTTGATACCATTACTAAATGTATCTTCTTCTTCTTCCAAAATCGAGTTGATACTATACTTATTCCTTTTATTGCTTATGAAAAATCATCCATTTCCTTGTGAGATCAATGGCAAACAAACTTTGGTCAAGTTGATAAAGAATCTCGAATAGTGAATATGATCTTGTTCTTCTATTAGTTAATTTGAAGATATATTCTAAGGAAAAGACAAAATATAGTGATTCGATGAGGGTATGATGTTCCAAAATTTGCTCTAAGGTCTCTATTATTTGATCACATAATCACAAAATCATATCCAAATTCTTGCAACTCAGACCACATAACAATTCCTTTCATAATTTTTTATAACCCTTTCTATAGATGGACAAGCTGCTTGGTTTGATTGATTAGATATAATCCCAGCCTTGTCAATGTTATTTGGTTGGGTGGACTCGACCCATATTTAAACTCTAACAACAACATATAAAACCGATATTAGTCGATCAGTCTTACTTTCCCTATGACAAAATTATTCTCTTGTAATTTTAGAACAATTCAATCCGGGGCACTCTCAAATCAATTTAATCTCGAATAATCGAACACACTCGAACGGTTTAGTAGTTCATAATTTACATGGACACTAGAAAATTTCTTTAAGGAAATTAGTTTTTCTTTTATTTTCTTTTGATATAAAAATAAATAAAAACAAAAAAATGAAGAAGATATAATAATCATATGTGGTGGGGGCCACCTTTGATCTGGCAGCCTCAATTGAAACACTATTTGAAAGCCCACAGCTTTTGGGCACACGTGACGGCCTGGTCCATTACCGGCCCATATATGTCGGGCGTGTACACGTGTGCTCGCCATTCTTCATGCCACGTGGGGCCCGCTTTCCTTCAATTAAAATTGCTCCAAATAATGTCGCAGCCAATAAGGGGTCGGCACGTTTCTCTCTCGCACGTGTGCATATCTCTGTACCGCAATTTGAGGGTGGATTTTAGGAAAGTAAAAAGTACACATCATAATTGTTTTTTTATCATAATTTGCCTATATATAGTTTGTAATTATTCCTTTTTTATGTAAATTCAAATGGGTTTATCTAGAAAAATCTGTAATTTCATGAGGGGATGGGAGTGTCCCCCTACTTATAGAGTTATAGTTGCACTCACTTGATTAATAATTATACTTAAGAGATAAGAAATTATTGCATTTGTTTCCTATGTCAATGATAATATGATTCTATGAATATATAATTATTTGAATATTGCTTAATTTTGGAAGATATTGTATAAGATGATGGTTTATTTAGTGCCCACAATAGAGATTGCAAAATTTCCTCATCATAACTAATAATAATTGAATGGTGGCGACAACCAATGAAGAGGAGTCGTGATAGACTATGGGAACGTTGAGAAACTCATAAATTGCCTTATTGAGATCTCTTGATTGTTTATACCAATTGAGATATAAATATGATCGTCTAAGACACGTCGAAAATATTGAGTTACATTAGGTTGCATAGAGTATATATCAACCGAACCCAATCAATATAAATACAACATTATTAATACCATGGGAGTGGATTCTAGTAACATTCAAAGACTTCAAATTACAAAAGAGTTACTTCCTCAGTCCACAAAATTATGAGTAATTAGATGAATTTATATGGGTTTAAATAAATTGCTTGAATGTTGTTAGGGGAATTATGATCCCGCTGTTAACATCTGCAGTGTACTTACAACCAGTAAAATAAGACATTTTATCGTGAATAATTTAAAATAATAAAGTACATCAATAAATTGTGGACGAACGAAGCATTTGATCAAAAATTTAAACGTGAGTTACAAGTTGGACTAGATAGAAGAAAAGAGACATCACAGCTTTAGTAAAAGTTGGATTAGTAGCCATTAAAGATGCATAAAGAAGAGATGTGTGGAGAATTTTTTTTTTTTTTTTGTTGATCCCAAGAAGATTTTGTACATTAAGATTTGATATATAGCCAAGACAGGAGTCCTTTTCCTTTTAATGTAGGGGAAAAAGAAGAGTGATTTTGAGTTCTTCCACAATTAGTATGTCTTCTAATTAAGGTTTAATATCATGTGAGCCATGTTTGATTTTCCTAATCATCTTTGCGATTTATGTCGTTTGATTTAAATGTAACAAGTCATAAATTTTTTGTGGGATGGGATTGGGTAGCACTAGGAGATTTTCGGACAATAGTTCACTGACCGAAGTTATCGTACGTAATAATTACCAACGTTTTGAAATTCATTGGTATAATTTTAACCAACTATATTTTTAGAACGTATGCTCATCGTCAGTAGTAGGCCATGAAAAACTATTACTGACAAATTGTTAAGATTTACTAACAAAAGTGATCATCTATGTTGCTTGGCACTAAGTAAAATATAATGATCAATTATGTGGTAAATAGTATATCAATGTAGTACTAGTACTATTTAAAAGATACGAAAATACTAGTATTCCCTCCGTCCACCATTAGGAGTCCCATTTTTTAGCAACACAAGTTTTAAGAAATGTTAATAAAAGTAGGTGGAAAAAAGTTAGTGGAATATGAATCTCACTTGTATATATTAGTTTTAAATGAAATGTGAGTGGAATGAATTAGTGGAATGTGAGACCCTATTACCATTTATGATTTATGATAAAAAAATGAACAAAGACTATTATTCGTGGACGGACTAAAATGAAAAAACGAGACTCTTATTCGCTGATGGAGGGAGTATCATTTATGAGTTTATCTTAACATGAGATGGGTTAAAGTTCAATGCCAAATTCGTGTCCAATGATATATTTGTAATTATAAATATGTTAGTTGAAGATAAGTTTGAGCAAAAAAGGCAATGTAATAAATAAGAGTTCGTAATTCAATACTCTATTTTCGATCTTACAAGATTTGCCAAAATTTGACTAAACATTATAATTGAAATGCCTATTACTTTTTAATAATCTACCCGATATCAAATTTGGGGAGAAAAAATTCCCTAGTCCATGTACACCACATGGCAATCTTATTTGGTATGCCTCACTAATAAAATCTTGCCAAATGGAAGTGATTATAAGGCATAATATGATGTTTTAAGGAAACTTTTATAATTCCCATATTTAATATATACAACCATATGTACACACAATACGTTAAATTATTAATTAATTGTTCATTTCTATTAAAAAAGTCGTCTGCCATTCAAGTAAATATATTCTTCACTATATTTATAATTTATTGATTATATCTTTCTATATATATATATATAATTTTTATCTTCATTATTTCATAATTATTTTTACCGTTAAGTAACTATAAATTAAAGACGACATATTTATTACTAGTAAAGTTTTATCTTCTTAGATTTATTATTTATAGTTGATGTTTATTTAAATTCATATTGAAATTTATTCATATATTGTCTATTGTATAAAATCATTCAGATCATTTATTATTAACTATCTTAATCAATATTTTAACTAAACATATAATCATTATATAGTTTATGTATAATGGTAAAATTAAAAAAATAGAACTACGTTGTATAGTCATTCATAGAGTATTAAACTTATTGTGTGCGATGCTAATATACTACTATAATTTATGTATATATCGATAAAAAAAAGATAAAAATACCCATCAAATAAATAAATATAATTTATATATGTCAATATAAAAGAATAATAGTCTCGATTAAAAAATTGGTGGTGCAATATGACAATCATTTTAGTACAATATGATAATCATTTTATATATGGGAATAATAAAACTTTTCTTAAAACATCATATTATGTCATTAAAATTATTTGGCCATGTATGCTACATATTTCCATTTGGCAAGATTTTATTAATTAGGCATACCAAATAAGATTGCCATGTGGTGTGCATGGACTAGGGAATTTTTTCTCCAAATTTGGGAGCCACAACTCTTTGGAAAAGTTACTATCATATTTGATTAAGACCATTAATTCCCCATAATGGGCTATGGGCACAATTAATTAGTAGTAAAATGAAAAACGAAAGCTAAAGCAAAAAAAAAAAGATAGCTGCAAAAGATTTCCACTTATATTCAAGCAGGTCTTTATCACAAGATCACAAAGACTTTTCAATTATAAATAAATAATTGAAAATAGACAACGTTTTTTTTATTTGTTTATGCGAAATAATGTGTGCGTGGACGGAGAAAAAGCCGTCAAATTTTATTGTCGTGATGCGAAAAATTATGTGGAAACAAAGTCAATTTCATATTTATTATTTATATCCACGTTTCATTTTTTTCAAGAAAAGTTTTTAATTACTTGAGTATTTCAACTTGAGTGAAATTTAAGTTTTTAATTCTCATATTACTCGATATAATGATATTTATTACTGATATTATTATTATTATTATTATTATTATTATTATTATTAGTTTACTTGGGCTTTAAATTGGGTGGACGTCTATTATCTTGCTATAGAGCTCCATTAGTGTTGATTGGGCCGAACCAATCTAAAGAAATGCTCAAGTGACTTTTGGCATGAATAAATTGCTCGAGTATTGTGAGTTGAATGATGATTCCACTTTTAACATAAGTGGTATAATTGTTAAAATTAAATTACAACAATAGATTGCGAACAATCATTAATGTTAAAATGAATCGATAACTCATGAACGAATGGAGTATTTGACCAACAATTAATAGAAAAAAAGGTGGTAGAGAGAAAAGAGAAACATTAAAGCTTTAATAAAATTAAAGTTGGATTATTTTGTAGCAAGCAAAGAGGCATAAAGAAAAAGATTTGTGGAGAATTTTCTTTTTTGTTGATCCCAAGAAGATTTTGTACAATTAGATTTTAGACTATAGCCAGACAAAAGGCCTTTTCTTTTAAACGTAGGGGAAAAAAGAAGAGTTTGATCTAACGGCAATTTTGGCCTCTTCCACACTTACTATGTTTTCTAATTGTGATTTAGTGGTTATAACTTATATGAACCATGTAATTTCCTTTTTCTAATCATCTTTGATATTTTTGTGGTTTGATATATGTGTAACACGTCACAATTTTTTTGTGGGTTGGGATTGGGTAGGACTTGGACATGCCAAGGTTTTGATAGGAGTATAAGAAAGAAAATTTGTACTATATGATGGAATTTTATTTAATTTTCAAACAACATGAACATTGTCTGTAAAGTTTTCACCAATTATGTTTTTAGGACGTATGCTTGCCTTCAATAATCCGCTGATAAGTGCTACTCCCTCCGTCCCGCACTACTCGCACTTATTTCCTTTTTGGGCGTCCCAAGTTACTTGCACTCTTTCCATTTTTAGTAAAAATTTTCACCTATAGCCGTCATTTTTAACTTTCCTATACACTCATTCCTTAATCTCCGTGCCGAAAAGGAAATGAGCGAGTAGCTCGGGACGGAGGGAGTACTATCTTTTTCTCACAATAGAAGTCATATTTGGCGTGGCACGGATTTTAAGAAATGTAAAGAATAGTGGGTTAAATTAGTTAGTGGAATATATGACCCATTTTTTTACATTGATTTTATAATAAAATGTGAGTGAAGTGAATTAGTGGTCATGTAAGACCTACTTATTATTTATAGTATTGCGGACGAGGTTGTTGAGATTTACCGACAAAAGTGATCATCATACATTTGTGCGCCGAATATTGATTAACTAAATTCAAAATACAAATAAATCATGCGAATATAACATTGTACGACCAAAAATGGTCAAGATATGATGGTTGGAATGATAAATTTTGATTGAGACTTGACTTATAAATTTCAATTGCCACAATTTCGGTTACGTCCCTTTTGAAAATGAAGCAAATGTTTTGGACTATTACATATTTGTTGATCTTAGAAAGCTATTTTATTTTATTCACCTGAAATTTATCAATTGCTTTATCTTCATTCATAAATGTGTGTTGTGATGTGCGACATGTGTGATATTTTTATTATATGGTTAGGTAATTGGAAAATATAAATCGTGAATATGGTGTGAATGTATGGACATGTGGCGGCGGTCGGAGTGGTTCCGCCGGCGGTGGTTGGGTGTATTTAAGTTCCAAATTATGGGTAGTTTTCATCGTTGATTGAGAAAAATTATGTGGTACCACTATTGTTTGAAAGCCATAATGCGACAAATATTAGTGTCATTATCTAATATTGCTTTCCATGAATCTTTTATTTTGATTCTTATATGCATGCATGCTTGGTGCATACCAAATGTTAAAGTGGTATGCATGATAAATATTTCATTTTCAAATTTATAAGACTGATTTTATAATTGCTGAGATAAATGAAAAATGTAATTTTTTATAAAAATTTCATTTTCAAATTCATAAAACGGATCAAAATTTAACTAAATTTTATTATTTTAAAAACTACTCCTATTATTTTATTTTTTGTTAATTCCTATGATGTCATGTCAAGATCGAGAGCCACGACTCTTTGGAAAATAGTAACTACTATTAAATTAATCTATCCGATTAAGACCGTTAATTTACCCATAAATGGGTAAATTTATCATGAAAAACGAAAGCTAAAGCACAAAAAAAGAGAGCTGAAAAAGATTTCCACTAATATTCAGGCAGGTCTTTATCACAAGATTACAAAGACTTTTCAATTACGAGATAAAAAAATGAAAATAGAAAACGTTTATTTTATTGTGGGAATATGTATATTGTGGGCGTGGACGAAGAAAGCTGTCAAATTTTATTGTAGTGATGCAAAAAAATATGGGGAAACAAAGTCAATTTCATAATTTAATATTTATATCCACGTTTTCATTTTTATGTTCCATGTAACGACGAAATTATATATTATACTATAATTTTTAAATGTGTAAATATTAGCATAAATTCCCATAAATGAAATAATTTGGTATGCAGGAAATTGTACATAAAACTTATAATAAACGGCATGCCTTGATGCTAAGTCCCTTTCATTGGATTAAAGTTGTGACAAGATGCATGTAGCCAAATATTTAGGAATATGTTATACATGTATCAATTAAATGAATCGGGATGCAACGTGTGTGAAATTAAAGATAATCATTCTCTTATATTACACGATATATTGATATTTGAGTGTTGATATTATTATTATTATTATTATTATTATTATTATTATTATTATTATTATTATTATTATTATTATTATTATTATTATTATTATTATTATTGACTTCTATACAAGATATGTTGTTTGGGCTTGAAATTAGGCAAAAAGCCCATCATCATGCTATAGAGCTCCTTTTGTGTTGGTTGTGGGCTGAACCAAACTTAGTCGAAAAAATCATAGAGTTTGGATTTATTCATAACTATTTTGCGGCAAAAAGATATGGTCGGATATCGTTTATTCACATATAACTTCCCCGCTGTCCGCTGACATCTAATATACCATTTTCACAATAAAGATTTACCGTGAGCTAATTGAAACAAATAAAAATTTCATGATTTTTTCAAATGGTTTTTTAAGTTGTGAGACAAGTTAGAATTCGATCAAATTTCATGGTTTTTTGGCATTTGTACTTATTTTATATTTAGTTTTTGTAC
Organism: Salvia splendens; assembly: GCF_004379255.2. Classification (NCBI taxonomy): domain Eukaryota; kingdom Viridiplantae; phylum Streptophyta; class Magnoliopsida; order Lamiales; family Lamiaceae; genus Salvia; species Salvia splendens. Next base: position 954,852 of record NC_056034.1, read on the forward strand.
TAGTTTATAGTCTGAACTTCGAGTAAAGTTTCTTTATACCTATCTCTAATTATTGAAAATGTTTGAAAAAGCTTGAAATTTGCTCCAAAGTTTATTCACCTATCGAAAATATGTTAAATTCATAAATTGCATGGATTTGGCTCTGTAGTTCGATTTATGGCATCAGATATAGGAGTGGAATGGTCAATTTATTAAGATGGTTTTCTTCTTTCTTCTTACTAATAAAGAGTACAAGTAAATGATGCACATGAAATACGTTTTTAACAAATCACAACTGGAAATGCATACTGCTATGAATAAGAATATAAAACCGCTGATATGAACTGCGCTTTCTGGATTCAAATTCAGATTCAGATTCAGATTCTTATACTACATTTTAATCCCTAAAGAATATTTGAGTTTACAGTGTAACTGTTGATATCCAAACAGAATAAGTTACTTCCTTTTCCTTTTCTCGACCCCGCTACTTCTCAGGTCGTTTTTCACAAAAGTAGAACCATACTGCATCGGCGATGGAGCCTGAGGAGAGGCTGGAGGGATGCTGGAAGCAGCAGCTGGGATGGTAGTCGGTGGCAATGCCGGAGTGACTGCAGAAGCCGGGGCTACACTAGTTGAAGATTCTGGAAGTGACTTCGGTGGAATGTGCTTCAACCGGTTGTTTCTGTAGTTCTTCCAGAAGTAAAACTGCTGTCTGTGCGCCAACTCCTACAACCAAACACCGAATCATGGTTAGAGTCGAACAGGCAATTGGTTGCGTACAGCTTCCTCTTTTGTTGTGTAGCATAAATACGTAAAAAAGATGCAGAAATTCAAGAGTCCACAATGCAAAACCTTGTTTACAGGATGTGCCATTGCATTTCTGAAGTTGGCATTCTCCAGAAGCTCAAGGAAGAAGAGGCAATGGGGATACCTGACACGAGAACAAATAAAAGTATCTAAACTATATTAATGAGTCTAATATGTACTAATTAGAATAAATTAAAGTATGAGATAATATTTAGGGAGTGTTTCTTGATGCTTATGAACCGAAAAATGATTATTGCGCATAAAAGTGGAACGAACATAGGATGAGTGGTGCTTGAACTTGGAAAACAACTCACATAATAAACTTTAAATACTCGGGCCTTTGCCAATATTGAAGATATTTCAGGTATCCGATAAATGCCTCATCTTCAAAGTACCTGTTTTGAGCTAAATCTGCATTGGAATGAAGGCAAAAATCAAATAACAGAGTCCATCCGTAATTGTAACAAACAAAGTAGGCAATAACAATATATCACATGAAGTGAAACTAACTCATTTTTAACTTAATATAACAACATCTAAGCAACAAGATAATGACTAATGCAAAGTAGCCTACTTCTATGGTACAAATCAAACACAAGACATAGACTACAAGTTCGTAATGACAGTACGTAGTGCCACCAAGGATACGATGATATACCTGAGATATTTCTTGAAAATATATCACAGTACTAAAGGTAATGGAAACTTTTGTGCACCAATAAGAAGTGTGAATGACAAAAGGTCCTAAACAGTTCAAATTCAAAGAAAAATCTCCAACAGAATGTGAGAATATGAGCTTGCACCCAACATATACCTTATTGTCAAATTCTTTATTCAAGATATCTAATCTCTCATAAATTCATACAAACAAGGTAGGAAGACACAAGAAACTACTAAATTTTACAACTGAAGCCCGAAGCACTTTCTTATGCGATCAAAACAATTTGCATCCAGCAAAAATATCACTCCCAAGACTACCTGCATCCCAACCCAATCATCAACCTAATCCCATCAAATCATCAAAATTTTAGATTTCAATCAACTACCTCCCAAACTAACAACAATCAATTATCCACCGGTTATGATTCGTTTACAGCTTAAGTATTTTACACAGAATTTCCCCAACCCCAACCAAATCTTCTCCATTAGAGCACTCAATCCCCCAAATCAATCGTTAACTCGTCCAAGCTAAATTTTTTATATAGGCTGTGCATTTCTACTACCTTACTTCCCAAGCTAAAAATTCAGTTCAAACTAAAATTGGCAAGAAGTGAAGGAGCTACGTACAATGTATATAGGTAGGATTTGCAAGGCATTGGACAAATTCGAGCTCAAGCAAGAAGCGCTGGCGGCCATCATCTGGATCCTTGTACACATTTCTGGGCCAGCAATTGAACAAATTTTCAGCGAATATGACATTCGGAGCAAAATTGATTTAGGAGCTTACGGCGACGGAGGATTTTCTACTTCCATAGGATCGGACTCCATTGCTAAGTCGGAGACTGTAATTTCCCCCCTTTTTATCTTTGTGCTAGCGGGGTTTATGTAGGCCCATATCTAATCAGTAGTGGGCTTTAATAAGCCCATTGAGGCTGGATAGTTGGCTTCGAATAGGCCCATTTTGATAACACCGTTTTTCTTATAATGTGGCACAAATAATGAGTGAGAAGTATATTACGTATATCTACTTCTAATTGTTACTCCCAAATTTCCATTTTAATTTATCCCAAGTTAATTGAGAAATGTGCTTCGCTTGTTTCCCACTGCCTTTCTCTAAAACTCCCCTTTGAAAGTGTGAGCTTCTGAAGATGTATAGAAACAACTTCTTGAGAGAAGTTAATCGGATACACCTCCCCATGTAGACTATAGTTTATCCAGACGATCAAGTTTGTTCAGACAATATTTGTCATGATCAAGCCCCACATTGGCTGTCTGCAACCAACGTCTTTTATATTGGGAATTCTCTTGATCACACTTGAAATTCAATATTCCAACCAACGTCTGCAGATTTCTCAAAATAATTTCAATAACCAAAACATCTATTGAACCCACTACTTTATTCTATCTTTCTCTCATTTATTTTCTTTTATCTTCATTTAATTTGCTAAATACTTTTTTTTCAAATTCCATGCACAATATAAATGACTAAAATAGCGTGGGAAATATGGAATATTAGTTATTTAGGAGCTAATGAAAAATAGTTCATAATCTATATTGATTAGGGCTGGCAATTTTTGACACAACACGATAACACGACACGAACCGGCACGAAAATAATGGGTTTGAGTCAGAGCTTATTGGGTTCGTGTCCTTATCGGGCCGACCCGTTAAGGACACGAAAAATTCGTGTCGTGTTCGTGTCGGGTTCGTGTTATCCGTTAATAATACGTGTTCATGTCGTGTTCGTGTTATTCGTTAATTAATAATATTTTAATATTATTAATTCTTATTATTTTCATTTTTAATAGGTTTAACCGTTATCAGGTCGTGTTGTTATCGAGTCGTTATCGTATTACCTCGTGTACTTGTTGTTATCGTGTCGTGTTGACCCGAATTGGTTCGTGTCACTAATGGGTTCGTGTCGTGTCCGTGTCTGAGGGTTTCGTGTCGTGTTCGTGTTCGTGTTTGAGGTTTTCTTAACGGGTCGTGTTCGTGTTTGTTGTTATCGTGTCGACACGATAATGACCCGACACAGTGGCGGATCCAGGGGGCAGGCAGGGGCGGTCGCCCCTACCCGACCGTCCGGAGAGCCTAAATTTTCATTGAATCAATCCGAAAATAGGATATCCGCCCCCTCCGTAGAGTGTAGAAATAATTTTGTTTTCAATAAATGTCATATAAAATATAGTAGTCCAATGGTTTGGTTGTTGGATTTTTAACTAAGATGTCTAGGGTTCAATCCTCAACAAAAACATATTTATTTTCATTTTTCATTTTTTATTTTATCAATTCATATTTCTTCTTATTATCAAAATAATACCTTTAAATACTACTAAGTTGCATATATTATGTTGTTATATTTATTCTTTAGTTAAAATCATTTTTAATTTTGTGTTAAAGTCTTTTTTATCCTAAAGTACTTATAATTTGATCCATGCATCTTAATTATTCTCTATGTAACAAAATAGACATTTTAAATATTTTTGAAATATAAATATTTAGTGCTCTACTTATATCACTTTTGTATATAATATTTACAGTGATTTTAAATGTACATATATTTACACTAATTTTATATTTTAAAATGAATAATACATATTTGCAAGCTAAAGCATGTTTATATTTATATAATTTTTTATTTTAAAATGAATAATACATATTTGCAAACTGAAGCATGTTTATATTTTATTAATGAAGCTAGTGCAGTAGTGCTACTTAAATATTAATATAATATTTATTTATTTTATTATTAAAAATAATATTAAATTAAATATTTAATATTTAAATATAAGTTCCGCCCCCGCCATTTTTGGGTCTTGGATCCACCACTGACCCGACACACACAATTTGCCACCCTAATATTGATTTCCTATTAATATGTATACTGATTCATGCTCAACTAGATACTGATCAAAATTGCAGTACATGCACGAATACTGATTTTAGATTGGTATTCACCACGTGTCCGAACTATACGCGTCGGATCTGAATAAAGGGCGGCCTAGATTTTGTTGGTTGGGAATTATTGGCGGTGTACCCATCAAATTCCACCTCAACAAAAGTTAGCTGAAAGGAAGAAATCCTAATAAAGCACATCGATGTAACAAAGCATTGTATTTGTACGAGTAAAAGGATAGCACATGTTGTTGTAAAAACTATCTTCATACCGTTGACTGGAAAAACAAGTCGTGATGAAGCTCAGCCAAGAATTCCAGCAGCTATGTCATGACTATGTCGTCTTCACCAAATCCATGCTTTTCATTCTAGGTAACACGTCATCACCAAATTCATCTTAGGTAATCATATAAATTTAATATACATTGTTCACACAATTAAACGCAGGGCTCATATTCAGCTACAAGTTAGTGGAGAACTCATTTCTGAGCGTCTTGATCACTCATCTCACCGATGCGTGGGGGGAGAATGAGAAGGACCTCCGGAAAGCCGCCATGGTCGTGAATTTGCAAGAGGCAACGGGATCGGTTTCAGTAGTTTTGTTCGTTTATCTAGCCGATGTTCATACCGGCCGCTTCAAAATGGTGGCTTTCGCAACTGCGTTTTGCATCGCTGTAAGTGTTTAGGAGATAATTTGTGTGTAAAAGCACGTGATCCACATATAATTTGTGCTACATTGATTGTCAAGGGAGGAATTAACTTGTGCGACTTAATTCTTCTATTTTGTCTATTAACTTGTTACTTTAAAACTGCCGAAAATGAATTAACTTATACATTTAGATGATCTCTCAAAGTTGGGTGAAATTAAGTTCAGTCTATGAACTTTGATTATTGATGATGAATTGTAGCTCAGATGGTAAGACCTTCTCCTTCAATATAAAATAAAATAAGATAGATGATTAGATGAGAACCATTGATCCTAGTATTTTTAAAAAAAAAAAATGGAATAACAATATGTTTTACAGGGATTGTTGCTCAACTTTGCGTCAACTAGAAATGAGGATGATAAGGAGGTTAAATGGGGGCTATTCTACCTTGGGCTGGGGTTATTGACTTTTGCCCCAGCGGCATTGTCAGTGACGCTTGAAGTGTTTCTTGAGGATCAGCTCCGGCCTAAGGATACCGATCAACTCCGCCCTACGGATGCCGATCAGCATGAGGATCAGAGAAATCAGCTCCAGCCTACGGATGCCGATGATCAGCGTGAGGATCGGAGAAAGCGACGCACAAACTTCTGGTGGAAATTGGTTTCCTGTGTGGCAGCCATCTTCTCTATGTTTGGACCATCATTTAATGCACAAGTATTAGCTGGTGTGATGGGGGTTTGCTTCTTAGTGTTCTTGTTGGGTAGCAATTACTACCACCATGAAAGAAAAATCGAAAACCAATTTAAAGATGTCGGAATCGTCCTCGCAAGAGCCTACAGAAACAGGAATGACGAGTATCCACAAGGATCATTCAACAATGAAACGCAGATCCCGCCCCGCCTTTGGGGGTTGAGGTTGGTAAATTTTTTTTATGGAATTTTGCTTTTCTATATGTTACGTACATCAACACTTTATAATCAAAGACTACAAGGATGTAGAATAAAAAGAGATATCCTATAATAAAGAAGATAATATAGATGTAGTATAAAAAGAGATATCCTATAATAAAGAAAATAAATTATATTATCTCTGTCTTTTAAAAATAATAACTTCTGAAATGGTACGAGTTTTAAAGTATAATTGGTCAAGTAAAAAAAAGATGGAAATAAAAAGTGATTGAAGTACTGCTAGCGAAGATGAGTCTCATCTCATTAGAGAGAAAAAAAATTATTTAAAATAAACAAAGCTTAATTTTAAGAAACAAACCAAAATAGAATTAACTGTTTTTTAAAGAATTGGAAATAGTATCAAGATTACAAAAGAATGACACATTTCCTCAAAGTGGAAATCATAAAAACAGTTATCAATCGGAATAAGTGGATTTAGAATGACACCATGTTATTAAATCCTAACAACTATGAAAATATATCACAAAAATAATATACAGGTTATCAGCATAATTCATGCATAAAATTAAGGGATATTGGCCCTTAGGAACTTTAAAAAAGTTGAGCTTCTCTCACAAACTTTCAACTTAGCTAAGAATATCACAAACTTTCCCTGAATTTGTTATTTTCTGTAGAAATCGGTATAATCTTTCATTCTTATTCACTTCTCAATGTAAGGGATTATGCATCTTATATAGGCTACATCAACATAATATATGGTAAACCTAATTTACATTAATTGATACATCTATCCATGGTAAACTATCCTTGCATATCAATTACGTATCAATTACGTACCATTCTCTTGATTTCTACTTCTCGGAATGACTTTGAGTTTACCGCATTTGTCAGAATATCAGCCAATTGGTCTTCAGATTTGACATACGACATCTCCACCACCTTAGCTTCAATGTTCTCCTTGATGAAGTGCCTATCTACTTCCACATATACTGATTGCTGTCTTGTTATCGCAGAACAACCTATATGGTTGAGTAGGACGAAGGTCCAACTCTGTCATAAGTTTCCTTAGCAATAATATCTGTCAACCCACTTTTAATTCCTCGGAATTCTGCCTCTGCACTAGATAGTGCTACCACTTTCTGTTTCTTACTTCTCCATGTCACAAGATTACCTCCCACGAAGGTAAAATAACCGGCAGTTGATTTTCTGTCATTTGGGTTACCGGTCCAATCAGCATCAGTGAAACCATGAACCTCCATGTGACCATGCTTAAGTCCGTGTTCACCTGTCCCTTTCAAGTATCGAACTATCCGCAAAGCCGCCTCCCAATGTTCTTCTTGAGGTGCATGCATGAACTGACTTACTACTCCCTCTACAAAGGCAATGTCCGGCCTTGTATAGGATAGATAGATCAGTTTCCCGACTAATCTCTGATATCTCCCCCTATCGGTCTGTCTTCCTCCTTCCTTCAATTGCAATCCATGATTTTGAACTATTGGAGTATCTGTTGGCTTGCAATCTATCATTCCAATTTCAGCCAATAGGTCTAGTGTGTATTTCCTCTGATTTATGAAGATCCCTTTCTTTGACCAGAGTACCTCTATTCCCATAAAGTACTCGAGGAGTCCCAAATTCATCATCTCGAAATCTCTGAACAAGTTCTTTTTCAACTCACTAATTTCCTCGTCATCATCTCCTGTAATGATCATGTCATCTACATATATAATAAGACACGTGATTTTGCCATCTTCTTGAGAAACAGAGTATGATCTGAATTACTCTGTGTGTACCCATATTTCTTCATTACTCCTGCGAACCTTCCGAACCATGCTCGTGGGGATTGTTTCAATCCGTAAAGTGTCTTCTTCAATTGACAGACTTCACCATCTTGGAATTTTGCTATGAACCCAGGAGGAGGATCCATAAAGACAGGTTTTAGCAACTCTCCATGGAGGAAGGCATTAGTCACATCAAACTGATGGAGTGGCCAACCTTGTTAGCGGCAATGGAAAGTAGTACTATTACAGTGTGAATCTTGGCTACCGGGGAGAATGTTTCAGCATAATCCACGCCATATGTCCGAGTATATCCTTTCGCCACGAGTCGAGCCTTATATCTCTCTATCGTGTCATATGGCCTTCTTTTGATCGTGAATACCCATCTGCACCCAACAGTCTTCACTCCTTTAGGCAGCTTGCCTTTTACCCACGTGTTATTCTTCATCAAAGCCTCCATTTCAGTAAACAAGCTTCTCTCCAGTGTTTATGCTTCATTGCTTCTTCGGCCGACTGTGGAGTTTCTTCTTCTTCATACAACGCAGCTGCAAAAGTGATGTGTAATTTTTTAGTTTAAATATCAAGTGCAAGATCACACAAGTTTAATAAAAATAACTCTAATATTACAACGATACTGCAAGAATACAGCGTAGAATGTAGTACTTCGAGTGTCGATCCACATAGAGGCGTAGGTTATTTAATTAGGTTTGACAGGATTCATAAACAATTTAAAAACTAAAGTAAGAAAATAGACTACTCAAGAGATAAAAAACGATTGCTCCTAACAACATTCGGATGAATCACTATTGTATTGATTCTATATTCACATTCATAAGCTATTGAGAACGATGATCAATTTTACACTATAAAAGTACTGAACATACTTAAAGAATTATAGTACTAGTGGTAGCTGAACACATAGCCAAAAGTACATAATCATTAGACTAATATTCCTGCGGAAGCGCGGTAAATACTAGACTAACTTCTCAAGACTAACAAATATTATGGTTAGCTTAACACTTAACACATAAACATCTTCTCATCAAACTAAACTCCTACGGATGCGTAGTAAGTATTAATTCAACTTTGAAGACTTTTTTACATCAATATTCACTTGTATATTTATCTCTGAACAAGATAAAATTAACAAGTTTTTCATCTAAGTTTTCATCCAATTTCCAAGTTAAAGATACATTAGAAAGAGGCAATTAATATACTACATTTGATGCATCAAAACATAGCAGAAATAAAATCCGAACCATAGACGAAAACCAAAGAAAATGATTAAATATAGAATATCTACAATCAATTCATCCTACTAGTGTTAGGAGCAATGAAGAAAAACTAGCCACACATGCTAAAGAAGAAAAACCGCAGAGTTAACGGCGTTCTCCGATGGCCGGCGATAGTCCTTCTCCGAGGTGACGAAGATTGGATGTGGGATCCTCCTCTCTCTCTTCTTCTTTTCTCTTTTCAAACTTCTCGCTGACTCTCTCCAATTTCGTCTCTCCTCCCTTTTTTCCCCCAAAACCGTCTGGCTTTTCTTCTTTTCTTCCCACCAAACTGCCGAGAACTGCCAATTTGTAGTTGATTCACCAGGGCGGGTGATTAGTTCTGGAATCCTCACGCCTTGCGAATTACACCCGACCGGGTGGATTTTGTTGGTATAAAACTCACCCGGTCGGGTGATAGCTTCTGGAGTTTCCACACCTTCAAAAATCGCCCGACCGGGCGTTTTGAGACTTAAATTCGCCCGACCGGGTGTTATGCTTCTGGACTCCTCACGCCTTGAAGACACAGCCCGGGCGGGTGGTGCGTTGGCTGCCTGATCGGATGGACGTTTAAGTGAGCTCCAGCCAGCTTTTTACGTCCGTAACTTCGATGAAAACACGTTTGATGAGTCATAATTTACATACAAATGTCTAGTCTAAGGGGGGGAAATATAGGAAATATGCTTCGCATCAAAAAGCTCTTGCCATTTTTGTCAAATTTCCTTGCACGAAGTTCGCCACCCCATATCGGCTTTTCTTTCCTATCTTCTCTGAGGAGTATCTCTTTGGCGGTATCCCCCTTGTACTCCGAGGTGGAAGTATATACCGTCCACTATCTCCGTCAATGCCATTTTCCTCCTCTAGAGGTTCTGTTTCAATTTGGTCATTGGAAATAAGTATAGAAGAAGCGTCTGAGTCGGGGATTACCTCGGATATCGTCGGAGGGGAATTTTGAGCTTGACGATGGCACAACCCAACTTAGATAGTCAATAGTACTACCTGGATCACTCTCTCCCTGACTATTAAGGTGGGTTTGGTAAAAGAACTCGGTTTCCAACAAAATTACAGTTCATGGTGGTGATGACCTTTTTGGTTTGGAGTTCAAAACATCGATAGCCTTTCTGGTTTAGCCCATACCCTACGAAGACACATTTAGTTGCACATGGAGATAATTTGGTTGTTCATGTTTTGGGATATGGACGTACACGGTACAACCGAAGACTTTTGGTGAGAGGTTTAGGTAATCGGGGATTTTGGCAATTTTGGACAAGGTATCAAGGGGAGTTTTCATGCGAAGGATCTTAGCAGGGAGGCGGTTCATGAGGAATATAGAAGTGGCAACTACTTTGGGCAAAAAAACTTTGGGACTTTGGATTCAATCATTAGGGCTCGGGTCATTTCTAGGATCGTTCTATTTTTCCTTTCGGCTACTCCATTTTGCTCAGGTGTATAAGGGCAACAACTCTGGTGGATGATGCCCTTTTCTTTGCAGAATTGGGTCATGACATTATTCACAAATTCTCTCACATTATCAGATCTAAGAATTTTAATAGTGGTGTGGAACTGTGTTTGGATAAGTTTGAGAAATGAGACAAATTTATCAAATACTTTAGACTTATGTTTCAAGAAATAAACCCATGTCATCCTAGTGCAATCATCAACAAATATCACAAAATATCGAAAACCATTTCCACCCACGATTGGAGCTGGACCCCGTACATCAGAATGTACTAAAGAAAACATGGAATTCATTCGAGTATTTGTAGGTTTAAAAGACTATCTGTGGCTTTTGGCCAAAACACAAGTTGCACAAGAAAAATAAGCAGGAATAGAAAGGTTCGGATAAAGAAGTTTAAAATAACCAGGGGAGGGGTGCCCTAGTCTTCGGTACCAAAGCCAAGTTTCTTATTTCATGGACCCGTGAGCCAGCATCGCATTACCATGTTGAGCTATCTCATCCACGTAATAGAGTCCTTGCTTCTTAGTGCCACGCCCAAGAATCCTCCTCGTCTGATTATCCTGCAAGATGCAAAAATCAGGGTGCATTAGGAGTGTACAGTTTAATTACTTGGTGACATGGCTAATAGACATTAGCCTTTGAGACAAGGTAGTAACATATAGGCAGTTCGTAAGACGAAGAGTGGGAGATATCTCAATAGTTCCAGACCCTACAACTGTAATCAGTTCCCCATTGGCAGTTCTAATATAGGATTTATCAACTTCACAACTTAGATCAATAAAATCATTTTTTTCTGGAGTCATCGTATCGGTTGCCCCCACAATAAAAAATTCATCCCTTTGTATGTGTATCAGCCATATTTTCAACATGAAATGCAGCGGAAATATTTTGTAAGGATGCAAAAGAGTTTTTTGACACATAATCACATGTGTTGGGGTTCATTCGAAATTTCTGGGAGTATTTAGGGTCAGTCTTATATTTCAGCAAATCTGGGGGGCGGTATTTAATATGGTGGGGTTTGTTTTCTAATATTGCATACTTTGGGGGTTTAAAACATGAGGTATATGATTTATTAGGGTTTGGTTTAAAACCAAACCCTTTACCTCCTTGTTGTGCCGCTGTCGCACCTCGTACGCCGCCACCACCGGATTGACCCTCTTGGCGGTTTCCTAAGCCGCCGCCGGTTGTTTCTCTCTGATTCCCGACATCCGTCTGTCGGTGTTGTCCCTCACCGTTCACTCCAGTGGCGAATTTCGCCTGTGCCGGCGCTGCCCTCGCCCTTTGCCGCTCCTCCCACCACTCTGGATACCCCAAACGTTTAAAACAGATTTCCCATGTGTGTTTTTGTTTTCCACAGTGGGAGCACCATAGTTTGGAGGTGTCGGGGCGGTGATTCCCTGGTCGGCCGGTGGCTATGGTGGCTGCGGGGCGCTGTGGTGGCCCGCTCCAATCCGTGCGGTGTGTTGGCCTCCTCAGATGCGGTGGTCGATTGCTCTGTGCAGCCAATCCGTGGCTGATTTCCCCTTATGATGAATCGGTTTTTCGCCGTCGGCATCTGCAGTGGGTGTGGCGGATGTTGGTGGCATGATTCGACGTCGAGCCGCCTCCGTCTTCACCCACCCGTAGGCTGCCTCTACTGATGGGTATGGATCTTCCTTTAGGATCTCTCGCCTTATTGAATCGTATTCCTGATTCAATCCTGTCAGGAACTTGACCAAGCGTTTCTCGTTTGAATGTACCCTGTACTGGGCGATTCCTTTGTCGCAGCAAGTTACGGGCTGCTTCTGGCAGCGATCGATGTTGATCCATAGCCCGTGGATCCTCCGATAATAGGTCTCTAAATCCAAGTTTCCTTGTCTGATTGCAATTACTTTTTCTTCCAAATCGTAAATAAGATACTTATGTGCCTCGTTTTCGTATGTCACGGCGAGGCTATCCCACAACGCTTTTGATGTTTGGTGGTGCGCGAAATCGGAGATGATGTCGTTTTCGATGTTATCCACTATCCAAGGGAACACTATGAGATCGTTTTCCTCCCACTCCTCAAACCCCTTGCTCCCGGGGCTTGGAGGTTCGTTTCGGATGTAAGAATAGGCCCCCCGGCCTCCTATCTTCACCTTGATCAATCTTGACCATAACGGGTAGTTTCTCTCATTCAGTCTGAACGTTATTGTGATGCCTTTGCTGTTTCTCAAGCTTTTCGTTTCGTCTAGATTGGGTTTCATCTCCTCCTCTGTATCTGACATGTTTTTGGCTGTAGGGTTTGGTTTCTGGATTTGATTTTGGCTGAAAAGGGTCGAGAATTGGTAGTTTGGCTATGATGAATTTTTTTTGAGCCTAGGGTCATTTTTTCTGCTCTGATACCATGTAGAAATCGGTATAATCTTTCATTCTTATTCACTTCTCAATGTACAAGGATTATGCATCTTATATAGGCTACATCAACCTAATATATGGTAAACATAACTTACATTAATTGATACATCTATCTATGGTAAACTTGCATATTAATTACGTATCAATTATGCACCATTCTCCTGATTTCTTTCCTACATTTTCCAACGACATGACAGGTGGGTAGACAAGGCGGCAATTGCGCATGGAACGGAGACAGGCGGTTGTAGTGATGTACAAGTTGAAAAAGTGAAACGTTTGATTAAGATGCTTCCAATGTGGTCTTGTTTCCTCACTTTAAGCCTGGTTGCTGCTTCTGGCAGCACCTTCTTCTTCGAGGAAGCAAGTGTTATTGAAGACGGTGGTGTTATAAACAACGATAATAAAATTCTCATCCTCGCCAACGTGGTTCGATTCACAAATTTTATGGGGTCAGTAATATCCAATTGCATCATCACTAAACTTAGAGACAGAATGAAATTCAACCAACAGAGGATGGAGCTGGTGAAAATCGGCATGGGGATGTTGTGTTGCGTGCCGTGCTGCATCGTTGCTTGGCGGCTTGCATCACTCAGGCGGAATTACTATATTAACGTATATTGGCTAACACCACAATTTATTTTACTGGGACTAATGCAAGGGCTCTCTGAAGATGGCCTCGAATCGTTTTATGAATCGCAGGCTAGTAAGAGTTTGTTGAGTTTTGGGCCGCCGTTTGGAGAGTTGGTGATGGGGATAGGTAAATTTATGAGCATGCCTTGCGTTCTCATCTTCAGCATGAAATCACTTGGATGGTTCAAGAAGGATATACATGCCAGTCGCCTCGACAAGTATTATATTTTTCTGGCTGTTTTGAGTCTCCTGAACTTTGTGTTATATTGTTTTTTCGGGTGGTGGTATCGAAACGACACTTTCCTAGCGAGAGACGAGGAAATGGGTGAGCAGAGTGAAGTGACGATCACTTTGGGTGAAGGTGTTGAGCCTCGATCCGCTGAGGGGCGTCACGTCTCTCAGCGATCTCTCTCTCGTCGATTTGTTTCTAAGGGGAAGGAGAGCGACCGTGGTGAAGCTGGTAATGCTACAGCAGATAGGTCAGGAATAGGGGAAGAAGAGGAAAGCGGAAACACATGAAGATCCACTCTTGGGCTCTACTAGTGAACACATCTCTTATCAATCTGATTCCAAGCCTAGTGAGAGCAGCTGTGGTGAAGTTACGGCAGATGGCGAAGAAGCAGAGGGGGAAACACACGAAGATCCACTCTTGGGCTCGTTGGATAAGTCCACTAGGAATACTACTATGAATATTTATGCGGTGCTGCTCGTAGTCACGTTGATGACACGTCTATCCTCAAGAGCGGCTCGCAAGCGCTCCAAGTCGAAGCATGAGTAGGTATTTTTGTTAAGGCAGTTCTCTGGGAATACATTAGCCTAACCTTATATTTCATATTTTTCAGACTTAAATTTATGGAACATTAGTTTTATTATCATCATGTGATAACTAGTTGATAATTGGATTTTTGTTATTTGTAGCAATAATTGTAGCTAAGGGCATCGTTAACGGAGAAACAATCATAGCCATTGCTACATGAAGCAACTGCAATTACAAACATGCTGATTTCTCAAAGCAATAGAAATGTAACTAAAAGTATGATCAATCCAGACAAATCCACCTTCATCTTTGAACAAGTATTTAAAACAACATTAACGAATTCTCAACTGCTTCATCGTTCGTCTAAAACCTAACTAACTAATTGAACATCAAGGACTGCTTCCCCGTATAACTCCACTTGTTCCTTCGAAATTCTTTCAACAGAAACGGCGACTGAATCACTGCAATTTCTTAAGTGAATTGCTCTCAGTGTGGGTATTTCTGCAAAATCTAAAGGGATCTCCTTGAGGTTAATTACCTGATAAAGAGTAAGTTTCTCAAGGCATGGAAAGTGAGAGCTTTCTGCTGTCCAGACTTCAAGACTCGGACAATCGTAAAGAGATAAGGATTTGAGGCTCGAGAAATGGCCTTCACTTGTTTCCCACTGCCCATGTCTGAAACTCCCCTTTGACAGTGTGAGCTTTTGAAGATGGGGCAATACACCTATCTTATCCAATATCTCATCCCAATACTGGGATTCGTCAATGTATAGAAACAACTTCTTGAGCGACCGAGGGAAGTTAACCAGATACACCTCCCCATGTAGACTACAGTTCAAGGACTCGAGTTTATCCAGACGATCAAGTTTGCTCAGACAATATTTGTCATGATCAAGTCCCGCATTGGCTATCTGCAACTTCTTTATATTGGGAATTCTCTTGATCACTCGTTGGCTACACGTAAAGTTCTGTATTCCAACCAACGTCTGCAGATTTTCGGAAACAGTGCCTTCTTGAGCACTGGGAGGATCTGGGAGATGGAGTTGTTCGAACTGAACATGCCTAATGAAAGGCATGCGCCAAATATCAGTTAGCAAAGTAAGCCATTTGACATGTGGCATGATCAATGTTTGTAGATTCCAAAATAGCCAGATTGAACCAGGGAAAAGGAACCCTTCACCAACCGAGAAAGCAAGGCACCGGGAATTAACAAACCGATGCATGCTTTCAAGGAACGTTCTAGATGAAGTAACAACACGGCGTTTCCCATTTACCATCCGTTGAGGACTAGCGGTTTGAAACCTTTCTTTCTGAGCTTGTCTCAAGCACAAGTCTCTCAACAAGTCATGAACTTTGCAGCTTTTAATATTTCCAGTACTGCCCATCTCATGAATCAAAATGAGATTTCTACCTATAAGGTCCTTTAAGTACTCTTTTGCAATCTCTTCAAAGCTTTTCCCACTTATTGGCTTTAGAAATCCCTCAGCAAGTTTCAAATGAACTGGCAATTCCTTATAGCTCAAGTGTAATATTTTCAAGCAGCGTTCATTGTCCCCTAAATTTGTTAGGATCGTCGACTGCAACATTAGTTTGATATTGTCCGCTTTGGGTCAAGCCCGCACGGATTTGTTTTTGGGTCACTCCCAAAAGGCCTCAAACTAATTGTGGTTGGACAGGAATTATATACACCTTCCAACTTCCCTCACTCATCCGATGTGGGATGGGTTTGTACCCCAACAAACCTCCCCTCAAACCGAGACCACATCGGGAACGCAGTCGACACGAACATGGGTCGTTCCAGCCCTGGCCCCTGGGTCATCCTGGGCCCGACTCTAACTCTGAGTCCTTCAGGACCCGACCCTAACCGGGGCTCATCCAGGCACAACCCATAGCCACCTGGGCTCTGATACCACTTGTTAGGATCGTCGACTGCAACATTAACAATTGCATTTAAGTTTTTCCTCATGTATTGCCAAAATTCCCTTGTATGTTTGGACTTGGCCAGAAGTCCTCCAACCACAACGAAATTGACAGTGGAAGTCCTTTGCAACTTCTCCCTATTTCCTTCCCGATCTTCACCAGTTCAAGCGGGCAACGTTTTTCCCCAAACACAGTTTTGGAAAGCAGGTCCCAACTAGCAGCCTCATCCAAAAGTTCCATTTCAATGCTACTGGAACCGGGTAATTCAGAAGCCAAATTTGATAGCCTAGTTGTTACCACTACTCTGCTACCATTGTCGTTGTCTGGAAAATATTTCTTTACCCTATCCCATGCATCAATATCCCACATATCATCCATTATAATCAGGTATTTTGTACCAAAAAGATGTTTATACAACCTTAATCCTAATTCATCCTCACTTTCCTGGCCAACTTCACTAATATTTACTTGACGGAGAACTTCAATAAAAATTTCTCTAATGCTATATTCTTGAGAGATGGTAGCCCAAGCAAAAATATCAAAATGGTCCTTAATAAGACTGTCTTGATAAGTGTTTCTAGCAAGAGTAGTCTTACCTGTGCCGCCCATTCCTACAATGGGGATGATCTGGAGACCGAGGCGATCAGAAGTGAGCTTATCCATCATTTGAAGCTTGGCATCATCAGCACCCACCATGCTACTCTTCTGCACGGTGGAAGGATATCTCAAGGAATCCAAAGGTTTGTGCAGCTGATGTTCGACTCTCACTCTGCCTTTAATATCCATGGCCACTTTTTCAATCAACCCCATTTCTTCAATCAACGTCTCTAGAGCTTGATACAAGACATCAGAGCTGATCTTTTCCCCACAATTTGTGATCCGATCCACAATGTGGGATTCAATTACGTCTTCGGCTGCATAAGCAGCATCTGCAATGCGACTCTCCGAAGGATCCGCTTCTGTGGTGTAGCCAAGATGGGGGTTATGGACTTCGACAAAATCTAGGAGGAAATAGATTTTTTCAGTGAGAGACTCAACTTGTTTAATGTGGAGAGAAATGGGAGGGCAAGGATGAAGCTGAAGGTTATCTATGACATGTGTAAGAGAAACCAGAGCTGCGTAAGCTGCCATGGTTGTATTATTTATTTGGAGTTACAGAAAAGCAGAGTATGGGAGGATAGTGAATGAAGATGAGTATTCTCAAAATTTGAGTTCATTCTTTCTTGGTAACATAATTCGGACTTGGTTCAATTAGGGTTTGCCAGTAGTAGTAAATTTGAGTTCAAAATTAAAATTTAAAAATATTAGTCATTGCAAAATATGGTAGTTTGACTATTACTCAGTATTAATTTCTTTTAATTCAGATATTGAAGTACTTAGAAAAAATTTGCATGTTATTTGTCACTTCAATTAGTAGCATGACCAAAGTATTCATGAATACACGTGCACGTGCGTTTTTCCCTTTCATTAACACGATGATGAGGATACTCTAAGAATATTGTGAACGGAATTAATTACATTTTAGAGAGCATTATTATTGTGTTGGAATATAGTATAATTAAATTGATATATTGATGATCATATGATAGGAGTAGGTTAATATCCACAAAAGGGAATAAATTAGAATGAAAATAGTAAAAATGATTATTTTAAAAAGATTGAGGGCCATTATAAAAGCAAAGTTGAAGAACTGGGTTAATTGTCGCTCAATTTTTCAATTGGTTAAATTTGGGTTGGATTTACTCGTTCGAGTATATAACCAGGCCTGCTTAGTTGGGCATTAATTGATGCTCATATATAGTTCGCCCAATGGGCTCATCGCTTTATTTATTATAAAAAATAAAAAAAATTAGTGTGAGCTAAAGCTCTTTCAAATAAAATTCTGACATAACCTCACAGAGAAAAAAAAATCCATTGTATTCTTCCATTTATATACTTCAACGGCAGATCTAGATGGGTTCACGAGGATCGACCAATCCTATTGCCAACCTATAACGATAAAAATCCATTAAATTCGACCTCTTGGGTTCACTTTAATTTTTTATGTCATAATTAATTTTAAGAAGCAATATATCTTGGATACGTAATTTGTATTGATTTCCGTATTTAAAATGTATTTGGAGGAAAACTATTTGGCCATGATACAACATATTATAATGACATACTGTACATACCTACATTAAGTGATGTACTAAAATAAACAACTATCAGTGTTCGTTGTTTTTTTGTGTATGATCATATATTGGTTAGAAGAGGAGTAAGAATGACACTGGATTCTTATAAGTTAAAACACTATGAATATGGTATCTTTCCTTCTGTATATTTACCCATCAATAACGTTGTGTATCTATTATCAAAGGACAAATATAATACCACCACAATTTGGGACAAAATAGGAGTCAAATATAGTAGTATAAATTTTTTGGCATGATCTTACACAAATTGTAAAATTAAACTTTTGTCAAATAACAATCTTTGAAAAATTCATAATATTAGATGTCAATATCTCACTAATTAATTATTATACTATTCGTAAGTGTGTGTAAATAACACAAGTTGCCACCACTAATAATCCTCTACCTACATGACACACCAAGCTCACACATTTATGATCTTAAATTATTAATAATATGTATTTTAATTTCAAATTATTCGAATACATATTTATACGACACTCGCATCACACATGTTTTAAAAAATACATCGTGCATCTTACCTTAATTCGTTAAATAGTGAGTACTAGTAATATTTTTTTAAAGATAACCAATGCGGTGTCCTGATTTTCGGGCTTGTACACCAACGCCCTCAGCATGCAGACCAGTGGCCAAACTGACGAGGACTGCAGGAGGATAACGGAGAAAGCATTCTCCGTGCCCGGGCTTTATAAGGAGTTCACCTACTAGAACTACTATAAGGTGCTGATGGACTCCGAGAAGTTTCATGCAGGTATCGATGCTGGCTGGCCGAAGAAGCAGCGATTGAACTATGCCGGTGATTACAGCGGCAGCAGCGGCGGTTCCCACGACCTCCCCGAGGATGTTCAGGAGTTCCCGTCCCCTCCATCGTTTACTCGCCGCACTCGCCCGGTTGGTCAAAGGAGGGCGCAACAGGTAGCGAGGGGGGTCGCCAAGGGGTCCTAGGAGGTCCAGTCGGCATCCCCCCTGTTGGCAAGTCACCAACCGAGCTCGCCTTCTTCGGCGTCAACAAACGCGGGCTCAGATGCACAAGTTCTTAGTTGAATGGAGGGCGGCAACTGATCCCGTGGAGAAGAGGTTTCTTCACTCAATGCTCGAGAGTATGCAGGCCGATTTGGATGCCGCCTCGGCACAATTGGGGGGCTGAGATGCGGGCTCAGATGCCGCAGATTTGGGGTCCCGGATAGCGACGGCGACGACGGCCACGAGGAATGAGGTAGAGGCGGGGGCTCGTGTGTGGAAGGGGTTTTTTTTTAAAATTAATGTAATTTTTTAAAATTAATGTACTTTTTAAAATTTTACTATTATTATTGAATTTTCCCGTATTTGTGTCGTAAATTTAATTCCGTATTTTGTGTGATTGTTAATTATTTATTTTTTATAATTTTGTTTATTGTGGCTAGCCTATTGCTTGTCAAGTTGCTTGTCCTGATGATGTGGCATGATGAGTTTTTAGTGCTGATGATATGTCAGGAGGAATTTGTGGCTAGCCTATGGACGGTCTAATCTCATTCGAGATGCTCTTATAGAAAGAATTGTCTTCTCCATTGGCGGCCCACCGCAGACAGCAGACAGAGAGAAAGAGAAAAGGAAAGAGACATACACACATATATAGATACATGATACATCTGTCAGCCCATCAATCCTCAGAGCTAAAAGAGCGTGGGAGATCACAAGCATAAAATACCACAAACCCCACGAAACTACCAAAGAGGGTCCCCTTTGTATGAATTGTCAAATCTCAAAGTAACTGAATAATACTCTCCTTTAACACTCTTTATTCCCAATCCTTCTACCATTTGCTGCTCCCTCTTGATTCTTCTCTCTCCCGTACTGAGAGAGATTGATAATGGTCCTGAATTTCAAGGTAAACCAGCTCGATTTTTTTGCGATTTTCCCCCCCCATTTCTAGGTTTTTGAGCTTTTGCTGTTCGCAATCAGATACTATCTTTTACTGCAGTGAACGTTTAATTACGTGTTGTGTGTGTGGATTTCTTCAATTTTTGGATCTCTTTGTTATATTCATTGTGTGGGTTTGAATTTTATTTATTGTGTTGCCAGTTAAATTAGAAAGGGGATTTTGCTTGTCAGAGCAAGGTTTATTACCTTCAAATTTTTTGCCAATATTTAATGCTGAATTCACTTGGTTTTCAAGATGTGTAATTGCACTTTCTGCAATTGGTACTTTTGGACCCAATTAATTCTGAGAGAGACCTTCCTTCTGCAGTTCTGCATCACAATTTATTCACATTTAACGCCATCGATGACCATAACTTTGTTTATTGAGTAGATTTATTGTATTAGTGAAATTGACTAGTTTTAGGGGTTTTTGGGATTGATAGGAGTCAATGAGTAGGTTAAATATATGATTAGTTTGCTTTGTTTGTAAGAGAACCACCACTTTGTGAAAAAGTCATTCATTTATCAGGAAAAAGAAGCCAGCTTTCTTTTTTCTTTTTCATTTTTCTCTTTTTGTTTCTTGTTGAATTGCAACTTTTGTTGATAGGTTTGTGAAGAGAATAAACCTTTCTAGTTGATTATGTTTGTAGATACACTATCTTTTGGGTATGTTTGTAGAACTTGAGTGGAAGAAAAAAGATGAACTTTTTGAAAATCGAAGCTACTACTCTCTCTGTCCAAGTTTATCGAGATGTTTTTTTGTTTTCCGCACGAGATTTAAGAAAGAGTTGTCTAGTGAGTTAAGTAGGAGAAAATTTAGTAGGTAAGTGAATAGAAAATAAAGTGCTAGTGATATTAGATTAAATAGAGTTGATTTTTGTCAAAAGAGCAGACTCACTTAGCTTGTGGCGTCCGAAAAAGAAATATGAACAATTAACTTGAGATGGATGGGGTATTTCTTATGCTTCTTGTTTTTACTCTATGTCTGATATAAGTTTCCTTTTAAGTAGAGTTTGTTTATTTTACCTTCTATAACAACAAAGGGGTAAATGAAGAAGGTGAACAAGTATTGTTGATAATCATGAATTTCCTTTCTGAATGTAACATTTGTATTGTCATTTTTGCAAACCTGCAGTGGTTGTAATACGTTTTGAGGGCGAAGGGCTATGGAGGATGACATATTTTCCGGCCTTGCCAATAGCCAGCATATCGAGAGCAAGGTTGTTCAGACGTTCCAGAAAAGTTTTGTGCAGGTGCAAAACATTCTGGACCAGAACAGGGTTTTGATCGGTGAGATCAACCAGAATCACGACTCGAAGATCCCAGATAATCTGTCGAGGAACGTTGGGCTGATTCGGGAACTCAACAACAACATTAGGAGGGTAGTTGATCTGTACACTGATCTGTCCAAATCCTTCGCCAAATCCATGGAGGCGTCCTCGGAGGGCGAGACAAAATCTGACGGAAGAGGTGGGCATAAGAGAGTAAGATCTGGTAATTGAGGGGATACAATCTGATTAGTGTAACTTGATTTCTTGGGAATTTTCTTGATCTTTAGGTAGAATGAGCATTTTTCTTGAGATAAACGGACTGGATACATAGAGCTACCTGTCATGGTAGTTTGGTGTAAATCTTGAAACTGTAATATCATCATGATTCATGGACATTAACTGGTTATACACTTTCAAAGGAGCAAATATTTCACAATCTTTTCCACCTTTGGAGCTTTAGGTGAGGTCACAATCTTGGTATTGATAGAAATGTTATTCATCTGCACACATTAACCAAAGGAAATAATTTTGTAGCACCATACAAATCTCTATTGCCGAAAGCAAAAGCTCTTGCATGAATATGGCATTATTACCATTGAGTAATTGAATATGAAATATATCAAACTATAAATGTTCGGATGAGGTTCGATTGGATAACTAAGTGAATGAGTTTTGAGTCTGGTGCAACAGAATTAGAGTGGAAAGACAATTCGGAAAATGAACTTCAAATTCACTATAATGAATTCTACTTCAATAATCACTTGATCGATTTCAAATTATGATAGACATCTACATATCTATTCCAAACTCTTGAAAATAATTAGGCGTGACAAAAATTTCTCAAAAATCCAAATATTAAGATATTATTGAATGTTACAAGAATTGATTTCGACGTTTTGAAGTGACCATTCATGCTATTATATTAGTAATTCATAAATCCTGCATGTACTTGTGGAAGTAAGCAAAAAAGTTTTTTGGTAGTAATATTGTTGCATTTTTTATATTTAATGTAAATTATTGTGATAAAACACTCTTCGAAGCAACAAAATATAGAAAATTATCTCAAAATTTAGAATATATACTTTACATTTGAAATAAATTTTGAGTAATCCCTTACTTGCCCGTCGCAATATTTCTTAATGTGTGCTCAACTATAAACAAAAAATATAATCTTCCATTTAATATCTTATTCTTTTGTTATGGAGGATTTGTTTAACCTACTTTTATGGCAACAGATAGCAATGAATATATTTCCCCCAAACTGATTCGAACCCTAAACCTAATTGTTTCCATACAAACGCGCTCGTATGCAAATCCCAATTCCCCCGCCAATAGAAACCGCATGGACGCCGTAGTCAACTCAGCACTAGAAGAGATATGCTGCGGAGCAGCTGAGGGGCTCAATCTCAGCGACCTATGGGTGAAAATCGGTCCAACTCTCGCTGCCCGCGGCCTCCCCATCTGCCCGAACTTGAAGCGGGCAGTGTGGGAGAATCTGGCTGAGATACCGGAGCTGAATCTTGTGGCGAGCAACGGCGCCTCGTCCAAGCTCGCTGAGGCCCTACTCAATTATACAGCTGAAGAGTGCGAGCAGATGGATGTCAAAATTGTGGCTCCTGAAGCGATGAGGAGAAGTTTTATCGGACTCTACGATGTTGGAACGTCGGAATCGTCTTTGGCTGACATTCAGCGCTTCATTCTCGAACGCCTCGCTGTTGCCCGGTGAGCTCCAGTTTGTCGAAATTTGAATAATATGCATTAGATTTTTCTTGCGCTGTTGGATTGCTGGTCATGTTGTCTATTTGTTCAATGATTGTGTGTCATTACGTATGTGTTGGAGATAGTGAGTTGGGAAGGTCAAGATTTTAATATCTATTATTGTTATCCCCGTATCTTCAGGAACAATGGGATTGCTCAGAATGATCTTACCAAGGAATTACAAATTCCTGCTAACAACTTATGCTACCAATTTAAGACACTTGAAACCAAAGGATTGATAGTAAAGCAGCCAACTGTTATTAGGAAGAATGGTAGCATTGTGTCCACGAATATGCTATATCTTGCTCGTTATGCAAGGCATTTCGGTTCTCAGCAGAGGCTTGAAATCACTAGGACAGATCAGATGTTGATGGGTGGGGAGGGTGCAGACGGTCATAATAACGGAATTCTGGCCGAGAGTGTATCTGTCAAAGATTTCATACCAGCACTGAAAGCCATCTGCGACAAACTTGAAAAAGCTGAGGGCAAGGTATGGAATCTACAGTATCTAGATCCTCATACCTACTTATCTGTGTGCTTATTATATTTTTATTACTGCTGTGCTGCCATCAGGTTCTGGTTGTCTCAGATATAAAAAAAGACCTTGGTTATCGGGGGCCTCATGGTCACAGAAGTTGGAGAAATGTAAGTGGTAAACTATTTCCGCCTTTTTGTCTTTATTTCTTTCCTTATAATCATATTAAGTATTCCTATTTCTTACCATCCCATAATTTACTTGCAATTTATGGTTAGATATGTCAGAGGTTGAAAGATACTCGAGTGGTAGAAGAGTGTCGTACAATAATCAAGAATAAGGTATGTGACCTGGAGTTGCACCTAATGCAAACTAAAAGCACTTTATGACCTTAATCCTCATCTGGTCATTACAAACTTTGTTGGGGTGCAGCACTTTGTGACCTTAATCCTTATCTGGTCATTACAAAGTTTGAATTCTTCACTCCTTTGGCATATTTATATCACAAGTTGCTATTGATAGGATGTATTGGGATGAATTTGCTCTGTACTTTGTTTTTGTATCTGTTTATTGGTCCATTAAATAAACATGGTTAGCTCTGTACAAGTATTTTGAGCAATTAGTTTGAACTGATGAAGAGACCTTTGTTGTTAGTGTTTTCTCTCATCTGGCTTTTCATTGTCAAAGATGCATCACTTAATGTAAGTTAATACTAATATCATGCTGAACTTTGTTGCTCTGTTAATTCCTAGTATTGCTGGATGATTCAATTTTTTTCAAGGTATTGAAATTAACTTAATAGTGTGACATGGATGTGGACTTAAGGTAATGTTGGATATATTCCTAGCATATTTAACAAATTAGAAAATTGGCGAACTCTTGATGCGTGCACATTTTTAATAAGTGAAGGATTATTGGCTTCAAGTTTTCACATCTACTTAACTACTTATATTATTGTATTTAGGAGGTTGATTGTTTACGTCTACTTCAAAGTTTCTCAACATCACTTTTTGAGCCAAGACCTCATGGGCGTGGATCTGATGATATGGACATAGAAGAATCACAAATTTTGTCAAAGAGAGGACTAGTTACTGAAGAAGTTGTAGAGCTTCCCATCTTGCGTCAGGTGTATGACATGATTGATGCTGCAGGGTCAAAAGGATTAACCACTACAGAAGTAAGTGCAACTATTGTAGAATTTGTAGTCAAACATGAACAATGCAAATTACATCTTGATCAGGTTCTTTCTTGAATTTCCTTGATCTTATTTTCGTATTGCTTCAGTTAGGACTTATGATGTCTTTTTTCATCTAGTGTTTTAACTTTCCTCACTCCTCAGGAATCTCCCAGTTTTGCTTCAACATTTGTCAGTGCATAAGTAGTTTTCTGTAGTTATCCATCAAAACTATCTCTGTCTTCTAACATCGTCAAAGTCTGGATGTTTAATATGGAGTAAGTCTATGAGTGAGGGTGCTGCATTGAGGTTTCAAAAGTGACAAGGTGGTATAGTTTGGTTATCAAAAAAGAAATTTATAATGAATTTTTTGTTGATAAAAAAGTCATTTACTTATTATCTTCACTCTACCAATTACACTATTGATTGTATGTGGTCTGGAAGTCCTTAATTTATAGAGCTTTTTTCCACAGCTTATTTAGGATCACATATTATATCTTACCTATTGACACAAAGAATTGTCATGTAATGCTATTCTTCATATTCTGGGTGTACTTGAAATCCAATGGACTCTCTGTAGAAGGTGTAACTTTACTCGATAATTGTTAGAAACATCTATAGAAATTTTCAACTGTTAACTTTACAGCAATTTATGTAAGCAGGTATGTAAAAGGCTTGGACTATGCTGTAAGGAGTACCACAAGCGATATTTTAAACTGTTGATGTCTATATTTGGTGTTCATTCTTTAAAGGAAAGCCACAAAAAAGGCGAGGTCTTCCGACTTTGGACATCTTGTAACTTCAAACCAGAAGCATCCAACATGACACCCATTGAAGGAGAAACAGTTCGTCAGGGAGTTATTGAATCTAAATCACCACCTGTGAACCAGTACCTTCTTAAGGATTCATCTCAGCCTGTGAAGATGCTAGATACTTCTATGTATGTAGGGAATAACAATGGAGATAATGAAAGTGTGAATGATGCAGCTGGCAAAACTGAAGCTTCTAACTGTATGACTGTGGATGAATGTTCTACTGGTCCGCTTGTTTTATGCAATACACAGAGTTCTGATGTGGAGCAATGCACTGGGGTACTTGCCGAGGAACCATTGCAGGGAAGTATGCCAGTACCTAACTTTAATGTGCCAGACACACACCATCTTGCTCTTGTAAATTCTCCAAAGCGTCGATCACATCCAAGGTCTTCCAGTCTTGCATTTCATGCATCCAGCTCACGGAAGGAGCAGCATATACTCAAGATTTTGGAGGTCTGCACCCCAATCTGTCAAACTTACATTCCTGTTATAGCTAGTTGTCTTGATTGTCATTAATCTTGTGGAAATTTTCTGTCTGAAGGAGGAGAAAATCCTATTAAAACCTGAGCTCCACAGGCATCTTGAGAGTCTAGAGACGGAAAAGAACACAGTGATGGATAGGAAGACCTTGGAACGTATTCTTAATAAAATTCAGAAAGAAGGAAATTGTAAATGCATCCATGTGAGTGTCCCAGGCGTGACAAATTGTGGTCGCAGCAGGACAACAGAAGTTGTCCTCCATCCTTCAGTTTATAATGTCTCATCTGAATTATTGACTCAAATCCATGATAAGATGAGGTGTTTTGACATCCAACTGCGGAAGGAAGCATATATGCTGCAGAAGAAAAGCAAATCAGTTCCTATATTAGACAATGTGCAGAGAATCCCCTGTAGCGTGCAGGGCCAACCAGAGCATGCAGGATTGATGCGTGCTAATGGATTTGTGCTGGCAAAAATGGTCAGGACAAGGCTTCTTCACACCTTTCTTTGGGGTTCGGTCTGCAGTTCCCCTGGTTGGGATCAAGCTTTATTCTTTAGTGACCATTCTCGTGATTTAGAAAATCCACACAGCTCTTGTAAGTTATTTGAGTTAAATCTATCAATTAGGTCAATGCCACTTGAACTGTTTTTACAAGTAGTTGGATCTACTGAAAAGTTGGATGTGCTCGAGGAGTGTAAAAGAGGCTTGTTACTTCGTGATCTTCCTATGGAAAAACAAAATTGCCTGATAGATACTCGAGCATCTAATCGCTTGTCGTATCTAGTCGACATACTACGGCGTTTGAAGGTAGGATGCATGGTCTCTTATTAATGGTATTTGCTGTTAATGACAAATCAATCGATTCTTGTGTTTGTGTACCCTTGTATCAATCTTTGTAAGTGATGGGTTTTCTGAGAATAGAGTTCCTTTTAAATGAATGACAGAGCAATACATGAAGCCTGTTCAAATGTGTCCTAGGTTATTTAGTCTTTCATCTTTTAACGAGAGAATAGATTTGTTATAAGGATGTGGACTATTCCGTTCTATATTTAATATTGAAGTTGATGATTGGGCAGGAGAATCCCAAATCAACTTTAAGCTTATGCAGATGGATTGGATTGATTCTTGTTTATTCATCCTTTTCTACTCCAATGTATAATTGTTTATATATTGCCTTCCCAAACTCTTGCCCCTGTTCGGTAAAATACTTTTTACTTTTTGGGCAGCTCATTCGTCTAATGAGCAAGGGGAATGCAGAAGATGGATCCAGCAGCCTCCACACTACTCTTACTTATGCATTGGAATTTAAGCCTTACCTTGAGGAACCAACATCAACTGTTTCATCATCTGGCCATTTAGCTGATCTGCGCCCTCAAATCAGACATGATTTTGTCCTTTCGAGCAAAAAAGCTGTTGATGAATACTGGGGTACTCTGGAGTATTGTTATGCTGCAGCTAAATCAAAGGCCGCATTACTCGCATTTCCAGGATCTGCAGTTAGTCAGGTGTGCTTCCAATACCCATTCTTTTATCCGTTTTCATTAGTTACAGTTATGAGTAGCTTAAGTTGCATCCTTATTAATGAATGACGCAGGAACTAATTTTCGTCTAGTGAGGAGCTATTGTTTACTCTCTCTAACATTAGTATGACTGTCTCAAGCAAGTATCACCCAACAGTCCAACTGTCCTTGTCCAAAACATAGAGCCTTTCTAAGATCATTAAGCCTATTTTATTACTATATTTTCTGAAACTTGGGCAAAGTTATTCGCATTGTAGTTTAACACTCTTGTTTACCCCACACCTAACTGGCACCTTTTATGGTGATACTTATGGCACGATATCTTATATCTTCACTATATTAAACATTATAACTGATATCATTCTCCTTATAAGATTCTTTGGGGTATATATGTTGAAGGGACTCTCTTGCTACATTTTATTTTGCTTTCCTAGATCTACATGTATGATGGCAAAAAGCATTGAAATTGGATAATGAAGCTATGTGTAGTAATTTGGTGAAATACTCTCTCCGTTCCTTTTGTCATGCTCATTTGAGAGCCAGTTTGTATCATTATTGTTGCCTCAATTTATTAGGAGTATATCTTATATCTTGTTCTTTTGTTATTTTCTCTTTTGAATTCCCCCACCTTACAAGGAGTGCACATGTATCGTGTTAAAAACCGATTCAGTAACTTGTATAACTTGGAGTTAAATGCTGATTTCTAACATTTACATAAGTATCATTCTCATCTTGAGTGGTTGAATATGAATCATTCATTCCTTGGAAGATGTATTCCCATGTCTGAAGTTTTCACGGGCATTGCTGGTGCTACTATCTCAACACGAACAAAATAAATAAAAATCGAGTGATTTGATTTTGAGCATGACAATTGAGTTCTTCTGTGTTTTACATTTATATAAATTGTTCAGATATTTCATCCAAAATCATGGGCATCTGCCCGGGTCATGACAGCTGCCCAGCGAGCAGAACTTCTGAAGCGCATAGCTCAAGATGGCTCAAAGAAGAAGCTTTCATTCAAAGACTGTGAGAAGATTGCTGAAGATCTCAATTTGACACTGCAGCAGGTTGGTTTGTTGGGAAGTCATTAGTGTTCTGTATTTTTGCTTGACTTGATATGAAATAAAAGATGATTGTCAATGTACAAAGTGAGTATGCTGAGGTGAACACTTGAAAAGATTTCATGTTCAGTATTATCATCTCGCTTCTAGTTAGTTTTGATTGGAGTTACTCTCTGATATGGTTTAATTTATTAACTACATAAACTGAGCACCTCTGTTAACTAGCTCCTTGGTATTTACACAAGCTGATTGTTCAAATATAACTTCTGTAGTAAAGCAGGCTTCAGGTAACATTTGTTAGTTATGACATACATATAATCTGCTTATGTAATTGCAGGTGCTCCGTTTCTATGATGACAAGAGGCGGCAGTATGCTGCTAGACCTACGAGTTCTGTGGATGCTGAAGGTGAAGAGCTTCAGGCAGTCAACAGAAAACGTACACGGAAGAGGAGGCGTTCATCAGACAGAATTTCCTCAAAGCTTGCAAATGAACATTCAGGTCTGGAGGCAGCTAATTCTTTGTTAGATCCAGATAATCAGCCTACTGTAGAACAAGGTGCTTCGACTGCTACTATGAAAGATGATGATGACCTGTCTCAGAGAAATTCTGAAAGGTTGAGTGAAGAAGATAAGGGGGTCTATTCTTTCAAGCGAGCACTATCACGGTTGAACCCAGCGCGACAGAAAAAGTTTTTTTGGTCAGAGGAGGCTGAGAGGTAATATTATCATATAGTAGCATGTTCATAAATTTTACTCGTATCAATAGCAGCTACTATTAAGCAAAACTTTCTCAAATTCTAGTTTCATTTAATTGCTATTTGATTGTTTTTCCTTTTTAAATTCAGTTTGTATTCTAATTCTGGAGCCTGTTGACATTTCTTTCACAGGCAATTAGTGATTGCATATGCTAGACACCGAGCTGCTCGGGGGGTAAAATTTCACCGTACAGAATGGGTGTCAATTTCAAATCTCCCAGCACCTCCTGATGCGTGCAAAAGAAGAATGGCGTTGTTAAATAGTTTTATCCCTTTCAGAGAGGCTGTTATGAAACTATGCACTATTCTTTCAGACCAATATGCAAAGTACATTGAGAAGTTCCAGGACAAGATGTCGATTAATGCAGATTCTGAAGAGATGATTCGTGGTCCTGCCTCTGAAGAAGCTGGCATGCTTGAGAAATGGGCTAATTTTGATGAGGATATTATTAAGGTTGCATTGGATGATGTCTTAAGATGCAAAAGATTAGCTAAGCTGAATGCTGCTCGAGAAACGTTCCCGGAGCAGGAAATAAGCGTGCATGATGTAAGTTTTATATCTCACATGCGTTAAGAAATAGTATTTGCTTATCGCGCTTTCAAAATAAATGCTTCAGCCAGAGCGCATATTTGTTGTGTATGTCCTACCTATTACTATGCATCATGCAGATAAATATCTCCATCTTGGTTGTGAAAGCATTGGCTGTTTTTGCACTATGTTTCCTTTCTTGGATTTTTGTGCAACATTTCATCATGGTTTAATTTTAATTTGCTTCTCATGGTCAGGACATCGAAGATTGTGGTCAGAGTGGTCAATTATCAAGCACCGAGCAACGTCTTAGAAAAAAATTGCATATAAATACGGGTGCAACAATTTTGAGACAGATACATGAATCAGTTGCTGTTGCAAATGCTGTGGAGCTATTTAAGCTCATCTTTCTAAGCAAATCAAAAGCTCCAGAAGCACCAACTTTGCTGGCCGAAACACTACGTCGTTATTCTGAGCATGACCTCTGTGCTGCTTTTAATTACTTGAGAGAGAAGAAAATTATGGTATGTAGAATTCATCTACTGCTCATGGTAGTTACCCGGCACCATATGGATAAATGTTTAAATTTAGAGTTGTGATGCCTCTGTTGTCATAGTAGGCAATGGTGGAAATAACTTCAATGACTATAATTCCATAATGTGAGTTAGGGGATCTGATATCTATTATTTAGTTATACTGGCTTATTCACTATATTAATAATATGGACATTGAATACTTGGAGTACTTGTTTGCTCTCTGACAACGAACTATATAGTGGTTCTCTAGCTGTCACTGGTCCGTTTCGTCCTTACCTGTATTTGGTTACGCAATAAAGCGGTCTGTTACCTCTCTTGTGCAGATTGGAGGTGGCAGTGGTCAATTTGAATTATCACAGACCTTCTTGCATAGTATCACTTCAACTGAATTTCCCGCTGATACTGGAAGCAGAGCTGCTAAGCTTGCTCTCTGGCTTCATGAGAGAGAAAATGATTTAGTCGAAGAGGGCATTGAAGCTCCATCAGATCTCCAGTGTGGTGAAGTATTCTCTTTATGTGCACTACTATCTTCAGGTGAACTGTCAATTACCCTATTGCTACCCAATGAAGGTGTAGGAGAGACAGAAGATAATAGACCTTCTAAACGTAAAAGTGATACCGCAGAGCCTGATGGTGGATCACCACAAAAATTAAGAAAAACATTTGCTGGGGACAGTGAGATGAGTTCTCGGAGAGAAAAAGGCTTTGCCAGCATAAAGTTATGCTTGAAACGTGAAACAATTCCAAGAATAATGGCCATCGACTCGCTCGGAAAGGTGAACATGTATCCAGCCCCATTTCTTGGTGGAAAAGATCAAAGCAATATTTCGTCTGCTTTGGATGACATTGCTGATCATGCAAGTGATATTATTGATACTGGGACGATAGATCATCCCACTTTCCAGCTTAGTGAATCTCAATGGGAAGCTATGACGGACTATGCCAAGCATCTATTTTCTTCATGTTCTTATGAAGTAAATAGTCTGTTGCTTCAACCCGACTTATTCAAAACACTCTATTCAGCCATTCAGAAGTCTGGTGACAACGGTTTGAGAATGAAAGAGATCCAAAAATTTCTGAACGTTAAGGGTAGGAAACTTTACTCTTGGATACTGTGCAGATATCTTATTTCTCCTACATTTACCCTTTATTGCATATTCCATTTAATTGAAACCATCAATATCCTTTCCAGAAGAGAAAATATTGGAAGTTATAATCGATGTGCTTGAAGCATTTGGGCGAGCGTTAAAGGTTTGCTTTTCTTCCCCATTAATTACCCTAAAACCTTATAGTACCTTTTAAGCTCCTTCTCTGCATGTTTTGTGTCTCACCATCATCTGAGCGTGGAAGGACATCATTCTTGATTTTGACACCTTGCATTGCATCTCAAATGCAGGTCAATGCTTACAATTCAGTTCACGTGGTTGATTCTCTATATCGATCAAAATATTTCTTGACCAGTATAGATGATCGTGTTGCTCATCATCTCAAATCGCAAAGGAAAACCAAGGACGGTTTGCCTTCACCTCTTAATCTTGATAATCAAAGGGAGAATTTGGCTGCCTCGGAGGATAAGATCAACACAAATGACATTGAAGGACACAGAGTCACAATTTTAAATTGTCCCATAGACGTCACAGATCCTCCTGAAGCTGCTTCAACCAAAGTTACCAGAGTAGAAAATCTTGAATGCTGTAGTACTCATTCAAATAGGATATGTAGACCCCTGTTGCCATGGATGAATGGAGATGGTACTATAAACGAGCTTATATACAACAGGCTTCTTCGCCGTGTTCTTGGTATTGTTGTGCTAAATCCAGGGATATTAGAGGTTCGCTATCTTTTTCATTCAATCTTATATTTAAACTCATTCACAGTATGTTTCTATGGCATGATATGCATCACCTCACCGGTTGCATTGCTAGTGAGTTCTTGCGATCAATATCAACCAGCTTCTTAAGATTTTTTTTTATTTTCCCTTGAAAAGTACTTAGAGACATTATTGCTAATCGTCTTTATGTACAGGATGAAATTATAAATCGGATGCAAGGTCTAAATCCTCAGGTATGCAACTTCCTTGTCTCTCAATAAAAGATTAAAGCTCATCAGGACATAGATCTGAGAGTGCTATGGTTTAATACTTTCAACTTTTCTTTTTGTTCTCGACTTTAGTATCTACAAAATACAGTTTTTATCTCAAACCCTTTATTTCACTTCACAGCCCTAGATTCTGCTGCAATTTCTACCTCTGATTGTTACTCTAAGATATTGGTTTTGTCGATCACCAATATATGCTCTTTTTTTAAATAGCCTAAAGATCAAGACACTTCAGATTTGTAAACTGCACTTCCTATAGAATGCAGCTTGCTGTAACTATTGGCGACTTCTTTAATTCGCTGACTTTATCAACTATTTGTTGCTAATCGCTTCAATTAATGCCTTCAATCACCAAAAGTGTAAGATCAAGATACTTAAGATTCCTAACCTCCTATAGAATGCAGCCTCCTGTAATCTATACCAAACTTCCTTATCTCACTTAATTTCCCCATAATTTTTGCATAATCTAATGCCTTCAATCACCAACGGTCTAAGATCAACATACTTTAGAGTCGTAAACTGCCTTCCTCTACTACGTAGCTTGCTGTAATGATTGCCAAACTTCCGTAAGTTTGCTGCATTTCTCCATAATATGTTGCTAATCACATAATTTAATCCTTTCAATCACCAATAGTCTAAGATAAAGATACTTAAGATTCCTAAACCGCCTTCCTATAGAAATCAGCTTCCTGTAACTATTGCCAAACTTCCATAATTCTGTTAATTTCTCCATAATTTGTTGCGGATCACATAATTTTAATGCGTTCAATGATTCAATCACCAACAGTCTAAGATGAAGATACTTTAGAATCCTTCCTATATTATGTAGCTTGCTGTAATTATGGTCAGACTTAATTCGCTTCATTTCTCCAAATTTGTTCCTAACCTCTGTGGCTCTGCATAATGTAATGCCTTCCAGAGCTGCAGGCAGCTGCTACAGATGATGATTCTGAATAACCACATAACTACCCGAAAAATGCAGCAGATGACATCTTCTCAGCCTCCCTCCATTTTGGCAAATCTTCTTGGTGATAAATGCAAAAAGTCTAAGCTGGTATGTCGAGTCCATTTCTTTGCGAATCCCTCGACAACAACCTTTTTGTAGAGCAGCCAGGGCGAACACCATGTGAACCGGGTGAAGGTCGAAACAATGGACATATGTCGAACCCTCTTGTATAATTAGGAAAATCTGGAACACTTTTCTTGTATAGTTAGAATCATGTATTTAAAGTCTCTTGAGTGATGTTTTGGGTTCAACTTCAAATAAAATATTTTGGCCTTATTTACGTTTGGTTCGCTTTTATGGAAGAAATGCTAATAGCAGGCTTTCTATGATTTATGCACTATTTTTCGTAGAGTTTTCTGTTACCTATTTTGCTAAATTATTTATCCTTCTCCATATTCTTCATTCCAGTAAATGGTTTTAAAATAATACTTGTCCACAAAATAGTGACCTATTTTATTATTAATTAATATCTATACTCATTCAATTCATATAATTATAATAATTAAATACTGATATTATTTGAAAAGCTTATTTTATTCACAATACCTTTCAGAAAACTCACTCAAACAACATTAAAGATTCATCCCAAAATAATTGGTTCAACACCTTTTATATCGAGGTTTCCTATGATGGACTAGTCTAAATACTAACTTAGTAAGTCGTAATAATTCTTGAAACACCATTTATAACTATTAGTAGTACTTTATACTAGCGTTTTATGATTAAAAAATATTACTTATTCTCACATTTTCATGTTCTTTATAGTAGTATAATAATATAAGTAATACAAAGAATGGTTTTGGCTACTGTACAAAAACAAAAACAAAAACAAAAACAATAATATTATTCGGTTTAAATCGACAAAATGGAGAATAACTTGAAATAGATATTAGAAAACAAGTTTCTTTTGCGTAAAAAGTGTATATCTTCGTTTGTCATGCCAATTTGTATTTTGGCACATGAAATCAGCGTACAACTTATACAACGAAATAAAATTGATCGAAAATACTATATACTTCCCTCTATCCCATATTATTTGTACAGTTTAATTTTTGGAGTGTTTCAAACTATTTGCATTATTTCTATTTTAAGTAAAAATTATAGTATTTAATTAAAATATTAGAGTTTGTTAAATATTTCCTTATTAAGTGTTGCCTTAGCGTACAACTTATTGATCCAGGATTGGTGGTGAAAAGACTGATTTATCCCTCCAAAAAATCAAATCACCCCCAAAATTGAACAATTCAGGGAGATTTTTGTCCACTCGTGTAAAAAAGGGAGAGCTGCATAATTTTGACTTGTACTAATCATAGTCACCAAACAGAGAAATAGATCCATCCCACTTGGTGAGCCACCCTTCTCCAATTCTTGGCCAGATACTTGAAAATGAATTTTGCTTTTAGATACTAGTAGTATTTTGGATTTCTAATTTAATATTCTAGCTTGTCATTGAACTTGATTGAATTTAATTATTGTTGGTATTTTATAAGCCTATGCATTGTCGTCTGTCGATTGAATTTATAAAGTCCATTTTTTTCGCTTTCTTTAAGTACTATACTCAAGCCATTGTATGTGTGACTAATTAATTATTAAAGTATCATGTTTTATACTTACATTTATTTCTTTCAATTTACAAACAATACATTATCTGATTAGTTTTGATATAGTAAAAAATACTGCCATATATGCTATCATTCGATTATATCTCCAACATCCATGCATTATCAATACGATTATATCTAGCCAGAGATGGGATGAGAAAGAGCAAAATAAGAATTAATACGTTGGAGATTGAATCGAATGAATTGTTTCATATTTCGAAATTAATTTTACTATGCTGTGAGCATGTCATATGCTATTAGTCTATGTTTTTAAAAATTAAATAATTACATGTACTCCCAAAATTCTTCATTCTTAAGTCACATTTAGGGTTGATAATTATAGTAGTTTTTTTCTTCTTAAATTCGAACTACTCCAAGTTTGTATTAAATTTGAATTATAAGTTTGTATTTCTAAAAGTTTGTAGTTAATTTTTTTAAAATAATAATAAAAATAAGAAAATAAAAATCCAAAACCGGGACTGGATACCCGGTCGGGTATCGGGTATTAGATTCTGAAAAATTCGGGATCGGGTACCCGAAATTTTCGGATTAGGTATCCACGGATACCCGATTTGACCGGCCTTACGCACGATATTTGTTACTTTTGGGTTTCAAACATTATGTTTAGCAGTTCCGTCAAAATTTAACGATAACTGAGTAAGATATCATAAAAAAAAAAAAATCAATCACCCACGGCTTGTTGAATCGGCTGTCAATCCCAAAACAAAAATAAAAATATCATAAAAGTTGAATAAGATAATTAACTATATTAAAAAAAGTAAGCCCACTAGTACATCATTTGAGACAAAAATGCAATTAAAATCATAAAACTTAGTACCTTATTTTGCAAAGAGATATTTTATCCTTGCCAAAATTCATCATTCCAAAGAATATCATGAAGATGGCATGAAATGATGAATAATCCCCTCGATGGATTATCATCCAATCCATCTAATGTTTTCATAAACGTGGTCCCAAAATCTGAAATCAAATTCTAATGGTTATGGAAGAAAAGATTAATCAAAAAATAAAGTTTATAACATAAAGTATTATATTTTAAGCTGTCACACCGATATCCCGATCGCTAAATTTTTTAAGAAAACATTATATGTCCAAAAATGAAACAATAGATAGTAAATGGTAATTAGTTAAACGGTGTGACATTTTTGGGTAAACGTCTCAAACGATGGGAAGAAATCGAACATTTGTTAGAATAGTTATATTTGGAAATTGAAATACACATAGTAGTAGATTTATATTACTCCTAATGAGTTGTTGTTGATTGTCTGTGCAATTGGGAAGATGGAAAGTATCATTCGTGCAACCTTTCAAGCCTACATCGTTAGAGGGATTTGGTGCTAAAAGTACCGATAGCTGTAAAATAAAACAAATAAACCATAATTATTAGCTGCTTATTTTAATTTTGATGTTCGTTTATTTGAAAATCTATTTAAGAGGAACCTATTACTACCCAAAGAAACTCGGATTGTTGGATAAGATGTGTAATATATTCTCCTTTAAATAATTTTTTTCATATAAATTTCTATAGTTAGTAAATGAAAGAACTTACTTGATATCGGTCGTAAATGGAGTTCAACATAAATAGCGGAGTCTGGATATCATTGACCACATTTTCCGGGAAAAAACACTTAGATTATTTTTTAAAACTTAGTTAAAGGTCTTGATTCAAATATAAAAATGAGAGAAACAAAGCTTTATAAATATAGTTATATAGAATTAAGTAGTATAATACAAATCCATAACCAATTCTGGAGCCAATCTCTGCGTGCAAGATTTTGGCAGATATTCAGCTAATTTCTG
This sequence comes from Salvia splendens, assembly GCF_004379255.2. Taxonomy (NCBI): domain Eukaryota; kingdom Viridiplantae; phylum Streptophyta; class Magnoliopsida; order Lamiales; family Lamiaceae; genus Salvia; species Salvia splendens. The sequence goes on from NC_056034.1 coordinate 991,930, forward strand.
GAAAAAAAATTGATACTCTAAATTAAGTAGTATAATACAAATCCATGCTCCTCCCTAATATGATAAATGTCAAACTCTAATTAGTTAAACTAATTAAACAATACTTTTAAAATATCACAAGAAGTCAGCTATATACATGTTGTGCTCTTTACCAAACTCAATCTTAATACAAAATGCATAATCAGGTCATTTTTAGGTCATGTGAGTTTATTTTTAGGTCAATCTTACTAAAATGACCTAAAATGATCTAAAAATAACTTCAAATCTAGATTTTATAAAATGACATAAAACTTACTAATAATAACCTTCAATGCTTTTGTTAATTATTGACCATCTAATTAGCAAATATCATGGTCAGAATTTGACCTGCATTTTGTATTGAGATCAGAATTTATTTTGATCCTGGCTTAGCCCGTGGACCTAAGATTTTAGATTCAGTTGTTGTGTTTGGGCCTTGTAAGATGAGTTTTACAAGGAGAAAGATACACTAGCTAGTGGTGGAGCGATTGTTTCTATCATTGTTAAGGACTAAATTCCTTAACTATGATCGACGAGGATACTCGGCGATCGATAACTTCTCCGGCGTCCAATCGTAGGATCGGCGGAGGCAAGACTTGGCTGTGCGCGGAAACCTTTCCGTTGGCTCAAGATCAAGTTCAGATAAATCTGGGCGGCTGTGCGTGGGGCTTCCCGTCGGGCAGCAGCGTCAGAAGCGAAAGAACCGTGAGACTCTTTAGGGCTCAAATAATATTGTATTTCATTGATTGACTGAATAAAATGATAACAACCTATCCCTATTTATAATACTAGAATACTAGCTTATGGAACAAGAAACAAATATAAGAAAAGATATGCAAATCCCTAATATATCTAAACTAATTAATAATGATAGAAAGGAGGCTCGTATCAACTCCCCCACTGTTAAAATCCACCTTGTCCTCAAGGTGGGAACCATGAAGCAACGACGAGAGTTGACAGCAAAAGCCTTGGCGAGGCGTCGCCTCCTGGATCAAACACACACCGAGTAGTTGAGCGTGTCCCTTCATCATCTCCATTAAAAATCAACGAAGGCAGACTGGTGTGGTCATCCAAATTCAATGCTAAAATGGAAAGCTCTGCCACACGTCCCTGAATGATCAAACAGGGCTTGTTATTTCGTGGAGGAATCAACCTTGCATCGGCGTCGAGCGATGGTAATCGAGGATTCATGCTTGTAATATCAGTGACATTCAAATCCCCATCAAATTCCGGATCAGTATTGAAGACAACATGGTTTGCAGGCATGGGTAGCTCTATGCGAAAGGTCCCCGTGGCAAACAAGCACTTGATTACTTCTTCATGCGGAAGCTCCTTCTTGCTATCACGTAGATCCGGTTTTGCTAACTGCAGATCAAGAAATTCTCCTTTTTGATTGCTGAGACTGACACATATACCAGGATCGAATGCGCGCACGGTGATCATTTCGATCATCTTAAGTATGTCACTATCTTCATCATCTTTACTCTCAACTAAACCCTTCGGTCCCATCCCATTCTCTTTCCATTTATCTTGAACAATGTTCTTTTCTCCCACAACAACATGAGAACAAGGTACAACTTTATTTATCAAACCATACTCACCAGCCTTTTGCATATTCATTTGCCACTCCTTTGGTCTCGAGCTCGGGACAGCAGCTTGCGGAAGACGATTAGAGGCCAACAATGGAGCTGTCTCCGGTAGCGGTTGCAAGGGCTGGAAAGGACCTGGAGTGGAGGGCGGCAGCTCCAAGGGCTGTGCTGGACTCGGCTGCGGCGGGTGATTTGATCGCGGCAGCGGCAGTGGCGGCTGGTAGGGTTGGTGGATCTGGTCTACAGCAGGGGTGGCCATTAGAGGGGGTTCCCAACACGAAGGCTGACGCGCTGGGGTTTGATCGGATTTGGTGCGGTGGCATGGTGGAGCCGTTGATTCATTGGGGACTAAACGCGAAGGCCCAAAAGAAGCCTCATTATTTCTTGATGGAGGATATGCCATCTTTCGGATTGGTCCAGAAACATTGGGCTGATCAAGATCGGGCTCAGGCTGCGGTAACGTTCGGAATTTGCTAAACCGACGATTTGTGGCATCGAACCAAGTTTCTATCTTGCCACATGCTTCCAATAAGCGGTCTAACTTTGCGTTAATCGGGTTCTCCGCTTTGGTGGCTGGACGAGGGTGATATTGAGGCTGCCACAGGCGATTTCAGGCGTAAGAGTTTCGCGGCTCGACGTATGAATCCGGGACCATATCTGGATCACGTTACGGTGGTGGATAACAGTTATCGGTTCGTTGTCGGGGTGGATCCCAACAAGTGGGGCGGCGCGTCTGGACAGACCCCATTCGGTGAGGTTGCGGTGGACCGTATGGTTCACGTCTGTACCTGGGTGGCGGCTGATCATAGGGGGGAATACCCAGTGGATCGCAGCTGCCCGGAGGGTCCCAGCAGGTTGCACATCGTGGTCGAACCGGCTGGTAAGGATGTAACTGCTGCGCGGCCTGAGGAGGGTCGTATTGACGACGGTGATAGTCGTATGACATGTTGACGGACTGAGGCGTGGCTGTGGTGGATGATGATTGTCTGACTTCGACGCGGCACGCAGGAATCCTTCCTGTCGGGCGTTGCAGAAGTAGAGTTGTCCGGCGGCTAGAGCTCGGCGGACAGGCGGAACTCGACAGCCAAAGCAGTTGCTGTGCGCGGAATGTTTTCCGTCAGGCAGCGGTGTAGCTTCGGTTCGAGATGGTGGGAGGGTGAGATCACGATGAAAGCACCAGTTGTTAAGGACTCAATTCCTTAACTATGATCGACGAGGATACTCGGCGATCGATAACCTCTCCGGCGTCCAATCGTAGGATCGGCGGAGGCAAGACTTGGCTGTGCGCCGAAACCTTTCCGTCGGGCAGCTCAAGATCAAGTTCAGATAAATCTGGGCGGCTGTGCGCGGGGCTTCCCGTCGGGCAGCAGCGTCAGAAGCGAAAGAACCGTGAGACTTTTTAGGGCTCAAATAATATTGTATTTCATTGATTGACTGAATAAAATGATAACAACCTATCCCTATTTATAATACTAGAATACTAGCTTATGGAACAAGAAACAAATATAAGAAAAGATATGCAAATCCCTAATATATCTAAACTAATTAATAATGATAGAAAGGAGGCTCGTATCAATCATCCATCAATTTTGAGGTTGTAAGAGATTAAGATTAATGTATTTTCTTTTTTGGATTGGTTCTCTGATTAGCTAGAGAAGATATCTATATTTTGCATCGAACAAAAAATAATACATTTTAATAGCATACGATATATTGTTTTGATTTTTCGTGTTGTATTGAGCTTTTGTTTTTGCTAGTCTCTGTTAGCTTGGTTTTTTGTTAGACTTTTTCATGTATTCTTGGTCGTTTTCTACTTATCGAGAAAAAAGAACATCATATTTTCAATTTATATTAATATTGCATATATGAGTTGGCGCATTTACATATAAACAAATATCAAATATGCATCTTTAAATTGTCCAAAAATATAGTACTAGTATTTATTTTATTAAAAAATAATTAGCATGATAAAGAGAATCCCAGCAAATAAATAAAGGCTCAAAAAATTGTGAGGTCGAACACCACATATATTTCCAGAAATAAGTAGCTATTAAATACTGGTTAAGCAAGATCAAGACTTTCCCAAACATTTTATTTATTTATTTTTACATAATTGTGCGAAAAGAGTGGAAATTGATGAAAATGTATATTTTTCATCCTTTACAATCAGAGATAATGCAGACTTAGATTTATTTAACTGGTCATTGTATCATTATTTTGTTTTAATAAGTCATTATATTATGAGTGAGGTAATTAGTAAATTCCAATAGTAGAGAAAGTGACCTGATCAATATTGCTTAAAATAATTAAGCCCGATTAAAGGCCCATCTCATTGAAGGCTTTTATATTTAAGTTAGCAAAACTGGATACTAATTGGGCCCGATAAAAGGACCATCAATTATTTTCTAGTAATATTAGATTGTGGGGACTCGTAATTCTGATGTTTTTGGGCTGGTAATATAATGTTATAGATATTATATATTTTTTAAATAGTTAAACTTGAGATTTGGAATATGTTTCGTGTCAGAACTTAAAATAAAAATAGGACTTCTTCAGATTTGTAAAATTTATATAAATTGAATTTTATGGTACTATATATTTTGATTTCAAAAGAAATCTAAAGAAGGAATTTGTGAAATGTTTTTTAACCTCATCGTTAAATAAACAACTACTCTACATGTAGTTGTGGGGTAAATGCCCCAATCAGTATAGAAAATTTTAACTGTATTTTACTTATTATATGTTATAAGTATAATTTAATAAATATTATTATTGCTAGATTTGAGAATCTTGATCACCTTTGCTATAATATTAATATTAATAAATTGTAGTCATAAAATAACTTTTTAAGGCATGTTAAAATTGATTTGATTTTAAGGAAAACCCCTTATGAAGGAAATTGTGAAATGTCTTTTTAGACCTATGAAATAAAATTTCTACCTCCACCATTGCCCTAAACGACTAAATCAACTTATAATATAGGTTCTAGTGTTCTATATAATTTTGAGTGTGGCTTTTAGATTGGTCGTGTAATAAAAATCAAAGTCAAGTCTTGTGTTAATTCAATACTCCAATTTAAGTCTTCATTTCATTTATTTATGGACCTTAATAAATGACACTTAAGAGTCAGCACCAAACTAACTCAACCAACATCACTCAACCACTACTTAGCCAAACAACGTATTACTTGGTGAGTCACATTCCCCTCTCTCATCAATTATTATTTTGTGTTGGCATAGATCTTATATAATATAATCACTGTTGAAGGTCTAATTAGACATAATTAGTGATTAGCCCTCTAAGAAGCCAAAGGCTAAGAAATGTTTTTAATATGTTTTGGTTGACTACTTAGTTTCCAAAATACATTGTATGAAAATTATGGGATGATGTTTGAACATGGCAACTACTTGTAAGTTATTACTTCTAACCAAATCATGGAATTTATTATAATTTCTTAAGGGAAAATAACTGCTAAAACCACCAACTTATGCCTCTTTTCGATTTTTGCAGTATGCTTAAAACATAATTGCTAAAATCATAAATCATTATAAACTCTATTAATTTACCATGCACATTTGTTGATTTAGAACGACGATAACTCATTTAGGAATGAAATTATAATAACAATGATTTGCTTAAATCCCAATCAAGTAAAGAGTTCTTTTCTTTTTATTTGCGTAACGGTCTTCGAATTTTCAATATTCACATGCTATATTATTGTACAAAACTCTCTATCATTACAACAGAAAATAGAAACAATATTTTGTCAAAATTCTAAACTCAAAATTTCAGATATATAGCTCCAGCAAAATAAATTAAATAAGAGTATGAAAAACCTCTCGTGACACAACCAAAAGATTTGACTTTAATCTATTAGTAATATTTTAATGTTTTACTGAGTACTTTTAATAAAATACATTATTCTATCACCACGTTATTTTATCCAATCACAATATTAGTGATGAGGTTCAAAGTTATAAGGAGGCGCCACGTGGGAGACGTCAAATCCTTTTATAATACATCTAAGAATTAATAGGGAGGGGATCCCCTGCTGTGCACAGGTGCGGTCCCCTCACTGTACATACACTATTCATTTGTTTAATAATAAAAAAAAAATTAATAAAAAAGTGAATAGTGAGGGGATCGCACCTGCTGTGCACAGCAGAGGATCCCCTCCCGAATTAATATCATGATTAAGCACACAAAGATCTTCAAATCTTATTTAGATATTTAAGAATGTCAAAATCATTTTTTTTCAGTCTCAACTCTTTGACATTCACAAAGGATCCATTCATCTGCTCCGGAAAATAGAAAAAAAAATCTAAATTAAGTCAAAACCATAAATAAAAAATGTTACACATAATGATGCCATTTTCAAACTTGTAAATTATCTAAAGTCTTGTCCAATGTCAACGCGTGGACCAATAATTAGAGCATCCACTACGCGTCCCGCGCGGCTAGCGTTCCGTCCCGGAGGGACGGTTCCGCCGCGGGACGCGTTGCAACGTTCGTCCCGTCCCGTACCCCGTCCCCAGCCCGTCCCGTAGCCTATATCCGCAAGACAAGGGACGCGCCGGCCCGTCAAGCGCCCGGGCGACGTGGCGCGCCCCCGATGCATGTGGTACATATAGTAAATAAATTGATAAATTGAGACTAATATGTTGTGAGTTACTGTCTACAAATAGAGAGACTAATATCTCTGAAAAAAAAATGACGAAAAATCTATTTTTTGGGGACAGCGGGCAGTATTATATACCTATATTTTCATGAAACACAAAATCAAATTTTATAATTAGTCAGAGCAACTTTTGTTTTTGAACAATATGATCTCAAATCATTGAATCATATCGTTAGATAATTTAAAATCTACACTGATAATCTCAAACAAAATATAAGCACAGCTAGTTGGTGTACGAAACAGTACAGACAATCAAACAATTTTACTATTTATCATATAGTATAAAAATTATGTCAAACAATAGAATAATAATAATAATTAGAATATAAATTGTGAGGACCACTTAGTTAGTAATCAAATTAATTAATAGTCAGTAAAATTTTCCCAGCTCGAAGTCGTTGATATCAATCAGTAATTAATTCAATGAATGTTGTACCATGGTACATAAATAGGTGGAAATGCATCCTATGTGGAGACAAAGAAAACTAAGAGATCTCTGTAGGGACCACAACATCCACGTCAGCGCATATTCTCCAATAGGAGCTCCGGGAAATTTTTGGGGATCAACGGCCGTGATTGAGAATCCGTTGATCAAATCAATGGCTCTCAAGCACGGGGCAACTCCAGCTCAGGTTGCCCTAAGCTGGGGTTTATCGAAGGGCGCGAGCGTGATCGCGAAGAGTTTCAATCTAGAGAGGTTGAAGGAGAACAAGGGGGCTCTTGAACTCAAGTTGGAAGACGATGAAATACTCGAAATCGACTCGAAATTGAAGGAGATGAAGATCATGAGAGGGGATGTTTATGTTAATGATGCAACAAGCCCTTACAAAACAATTCAAGAACTGTGGGATGATGAGATTTGAATATTGGTATGCATTTGCAAAAATTGAATTTTCTCTTGTGATGGTGCTATGAGCACATGAATTTATTGTACATGTATAGATTTGAAGTGTAGTTATACTACACATTAGTGATATTCGGTGTGATGGATTAGATAAGATTTAGTGTATAATATTGTTCGGTTGCATAAACAAGGCATAATACTTGGTCTTGTCACATAGGATTAGTCTACAACAAGATCAGTTTATTGTAACATGTGTTCAATATTATACATCCAAGTTATGAAGTTGATGAATAACACTTTAAATTTCAAAGGTAATATTGGAATAAGGAAATTAATTAATTGGAGAACAAGAAGGCAATGGATGAAGTTATGACAAGAATAAAAAAGGAAAACAATTAAAGACTATGGAAAATCAAATATAAAGTATATTAGTATAATTAGAATATATTTTCCATGTATAGCTAGAATTAGAGCCTATAAAAGGTTGTGTAACCATTGAGATAATCAATTCAAGTCATTCACAATGTAGGCTTTAAAGTTCTCCCCGTCTTTTACTTTCCGCAATAATCTTTTATTTTCCGCATTGTATTTTCTAACATGGTATCAGAGCAGGTTCGATCACATGGATCGATCACTGTCTCTAACGCAAAAATAACCAAAAAAAAAAACCAAAACCCTATCAGAAAAACATCTAAGGAGGTGGAGGCTTCTGCGATTAGCAACAGGAAGTTCTTCACCAACAAAGTGACAGCATAGCAAGACCTGACAGAAACGGCGTCACAAGCAGCGGCAGCGCTGTAAACGATGGTAGCGCTTGGCTGGACGGAGACAACGATGTTGATTTCTCCGCGGTTGAATTTCGAACAGCCCCCGGCGGCGCCGAAGCTTGGATTTTCCTCCGCCAAGAAGTCAATATGTTTACCGCATTGCAAAAATTTCACCAAGACAGGGATACTGATCCCACTGAATTTGAGGAGTCTGTTGCACAAGCCTTGTTTGATGTGGAAAACACCAACCAAGACATTAAGAGTGAATTGAAAGACCTCTATATCAACTCTGCAGTGCAAATTGATGTTGCTGGAGGTAAGAAGGCTGTTGTGATCCATGCTCCCTACAGACTGAGGAAAGCTTTCCGCAAGGTGCACCCAAAGTTTGTTAGAGAGCTTGAGAAGAAATTCAGTGGAAAGGATGTCATTTTTGTTGCTACCAGGAGGATAGTACGCCCCCCAAGAAGGGTTCTGCTGTCCAAGGCCTCGATCCCGCAAACTCACTTCAGTCCACGAAGCTGTGCTTGAAGATGTTGTGTACCCTGCTGAGATTGTTAGAAAATGTATCAGATACAGACTTGATGGATCAAAGATCATGAAGGTGTTCTTGGATCCTAAGTCGAGGAATGATACTGAGAATAAGCTGGAAACTTTTGCTGGGGTGTACATGAAGCTTTCTGGAAAAGATGTTGTCTTTGAATTCCCCACAGTGGAGCGTAAGAAGACAAAGTAGCCGAAGAATTATCCGGCCGAGGGGGAGAGGTTAGCCCCAACCGGATAATTATTCGAGATGATTGGAGCAGCGCCTATGCCAGAGAGGAGAAGATAGCTTCAGGCAGAAATGGTCCGGAGAAGAAGAAGCAACCGAGAAAGGAGAATCTACTGTCGAAGAGGTGGCAGCCGTGAGAGGCTGTGAACTCACATTATAATGAAGTGTTTGGCAGAGCGGAGATATCAACCTCTTGCCAAACGATTCAATCTTCGAATTAAGGAGAGAATTGCCGAGGACGAAGGCAGAGCAGCTAACATCTGGGTGGCGAGGGGGAGAGAGATAGTGTCGCCACGCAGCCGCTGTGAAGAGTTGATGGGAATGGGATGGTGTCGAGAGGACGTTGAGAACCTGTTGCCAAAAGACGATGTTAAAGGAACAACCGCTAGAAAAGCCGAGAAGTGTCGACTGTTGAAGAATCAGAAACTGGATTGAAGGAGGGACGAGAGAATTTTCACCTCGATTTAGGGGAGAGCAGAATTTGGATAGATGACCAAAAGTATTCCAAAAAGAAGAAGAAAATTTGGGTCTAGTGTCCTTAGGCTCAACAAAGAAAAGAAATGGGCCAAGAATGCCCCCAAATTAAGCTTTGGGTTGTAACTTAAATTCAGTCCAAAGGAGAATTTGCTCCTCGACACGAGTAAAAACTGTCATTCAGAAAGGTGAATGAGCTCCTCACACGAGTAAAAACTGTCAGTCAGAAAAAAATGAAGTGGCTCTTAGATACGAGCAAAAACTGTTTAGATTAGCTCATTGACAAGAGTCAAAACTGTCTCAATTAGCTCCTCGACAAGAGTTAAAACTGTCTAAGATGGCTCCTAGATATGAGTTAAAACTATCTAAGATGGCTCCTAGATACGAGCTAAAACTATCTAAGATAGCTCCTAAATATGAGTAAAAACTGTTTAAAGAATCTCCAGTACACGAGTTAAAACTGTCTAGATTGACTCCTTGACACGAGTTAAAACCGTCAACAAAAATTGAAGAGCTCCTTGATAAGAGCCTAAACTTTCAATGAAGAAAAATTGAAGAACTCCTTGAAACGAGTTAAAACTTTCAAAGATGAATGAAGAGCTCCTTGAAACGAGTCTAAACTTTCAATAACTCTTTGATACGAGTATAAATTATCAATGATGAATTGAAGAAGCTCTATGATACGAGCATAAACTGTCAATGCAAATTGAAGAACTCTTAAATACGAGTATAAACTATTTATCAAACTAAAAATCCTGCAAGTTAAGTGTCGAAAAACTCGATACTCAACTTGAGGGGGAGTGTTGGAATAAGGAAATCAATTAATTGGAGAACAAGAAGGCAATGGATGAAGTTATGGCAAGAATAAAGATGGAAAACAATTAAAGACTATGGAAAATCAAATATAAAGTATATTAGTATAATTAGAATATATTTTCCATGTATAGCTAAAATTAGAGCCTATAAAAGGTTGTGTAACCATTGAGATAATCAATTCAAGTCATTCACAATGTAGTCTTTAAAGTTCTCTCCGTCTTTTACTTTCTGCAATAATATTTTATTTTCCGCATTGTATTTTCTAACAGGTAATTTTTTTTTGTAGTATTACCTCTGCACGTGTTTCATGCCAGGCTTATAATTTAACTTTAAAATTAATCTCCGATGATTACTGAAAAGGCAGTTATGTCCTAAAGAATGTTGCAACAAAGGAATCACCTTTTGGTTTGATGTTTCACGAGTTTGATGTATTCTTTTCTTACATGTATGGTATTCCATGTTTATCTATTATTTTATTGCAATCTCATGTCGTTATTATATAATCAAATATTATTTATCTTCACTTTTTTCCATGTTTCATAATTGTGTTGACATGTACCTAGTGCACTGGCCCGTGAGATTGAAGGCATGGGTTTGCGACCCAATACCTAAAGAAGACGAATTCGAACCATTATGTCTCGATGTCACGTGGTCCGGCATGGAGAAATGCTTGGAGATGGGCTTGTGCAGGGGCATTGGTGTAAGCAATTTCTCTTGCAAAAAGCTCCAAAATTTGTTGGATTTCGCATTTGTACCTCCTACGTAGTCTAAAAACGCGACTTTTAATTTGATTATGTTATAATAATAATAATAATAATAATAATAATAATAATAATAAAAAATAAAATTTGATGTTTATAGGTTGAAATGCATCCTATGTGGAGGCAGGAGAAGCTAAGAGATTTTTGTCGTGATCAAAATATCCATGTCAGTGCATATTCTCCTCTTGGTGGGGGGGGGGGGAGGATCTATGGGGATCAATGGTTGTGATTAAAGACCCATTAATTAAGTCACTGGCTTTCAAACATAGAGCAACTCCGGCCCAAATTGCTCTGAGTTGGGGTTTGTCGAAGGAGGTCAGCGTGAACGTGAAAAGTTTTAATCAAGAGAGGATGAAGGAGAATAAGGGAGCAATCGATCTCAAGCTGGAAGACGAAGAAATACTCGAAATCGACTCAATGTTTAAAGAGATGAAGATCTTGAGAGGGGAAGTATTTGTCAACCAATCAACTAGTCCTTACAAAACCCTTCAAGATTTGTGGGATTATGAGATTTGATGTATTTGTAGTGTGGGGGCTTCAGCACCTCCAATCATTTTAACTTTTTATCCTAATATATAATGTTTTGTTTGGTTTGAATGATAATATATCAATGATAGTTTGCATGAGTCAGACCGTGATGGGAAACTCGACTCACATTCTACATGAGCTGCTAGACATTCTTGTCATCATCTATTCATGCGCATCAAAAAATATTAACAAAAATAAGATCATATTTGTAATTAAGATTGTGTATAGAGCATTTAATTACACAATCAAAGAACTTATTGTGTAGTTCATTTGAACATAAAACGCATGTCATTGATTTCATATGGATAATTTGTTTTCTTACGTTTTTTTTATTGCTACTAAAAAGCACAGTATCGCATCCATTTTCAGAATTATATAATTTAATATGCATGCCATCTTTATTTTTTCTTTCATGGTTAATCATTTATATTAAGTAATGTTTTTAAGACAGCTAATTAATACTAATATCTTTCATGTTAATTTCATTTCCGTAATTATTTTATTTTAGAATGATAGTTGAGTTCATTTATTTGTGATTGGATTTTGTAGTAGTGTTTTTCAAGGACTAAAACTATTTAAGATAAGAATAAAGATTAATGAATGTTTAAAAGAATAAAATATTATTTTGTGAATGATAAATGTTTTTTCTGTACAGCGGGATATGATAATCATATTTCGGAATGATAATCATAACTATATTATTTTTTAAGTTTTGTTGTATTCAAAACTTGAAAAGTGTAAGAAAAAAATAAAATGATGAAAAAGAAAGAAAGAAAACGACATACATTTAATACTTGAAATAATTATCAAAATAAAATAAAAATGAAAGATATTAGAACTAATTAGCCGTAAAAAATAACCTATAAAAGTAATTAACAAAGAAAGTAAAATTAAAGCTGACAAAGTGATATAACAATAAATAAATGCAAGGATAATAAAATATGAAAAATCAACTACCTGCGTTTTGTATACACAGCAGCCCCCGCTGTGCAATTTCCCACAGCAGGGGATCCATTCCATGTGAGTAATGAAGAGGAGCATGAGCTAACAGCAGTCCAAGCGCAACCACTGAGATCCAAATCTCCAAAATATTCTTGATTAGTTTTTTTATGCTTTTAATTCTTTGTCGATTACTAATTTTTTTATTTTATTTTGTGATTTTGCCCTTTTCAAACTAATCTTGTTTACAATATTCTGAGATTGAGATTTTGTGTTAGTGGTCTTTTAGTAACTTCATTTTGGCATGAACAATGTTTGCATTATTAAACTACCACAATCTTTTGAAACTTTTATATTTTTTTGGAATTAGTTGCAATATTTACTTGCATTTGTTCTCCCAAATTTTTTGTAGAGAATGGAAAATAATATGCGAATGTATAATTGGGCTTATTTTGAGTTATGTGTGATTTAGGGTAAACTTGGTAATTGTGAACCCTTTCCCAATATTTAGGAAATATTTTTTTCCTTCAAATTCCAAGGGTTTATTCGTTTTCCCTTAAATATTCTCTATTTCAATGATACTCTAAAACCGGAGGGAAATTTACAGAATAATGTACAATGTAGTGGAACTCAATCATAAACTATAACTTATTCAAAAAATATTGAATATGAGGGTTTACAGTTAATGTATTTTAGTTTTCAAATCTTATTGGAGTACAAATTATCGAGAGAAAAAAAAACCAAAGATACAGTAATCGTAATAGTACAATCGCTCAACTTGTCTCGACTGCGCGAATTGGAGCCATTTGGTTATGGTGCTATGTGCTGATTTGCTTGCGTAAATCGAAATTGTGAAGTGTTTAAGAAAGGGGCTTGATGTGATTGAAGAGCCGAATTGACCATTTTGACACGGTGGCACTTCTCCGCACGCCATGAGTCTCCCCTTGATCCTTCCCTCGCACCACACTCACTTTTCAGCCCATCTTCTTCTCGCATGCAAACTGTTTGACGAAACACCTCTATTGTTTTGAACTACTTTGGGACGGGTTTTCGAATCACTCTATTAAGCTTTTAGAGTCGTTCACACTTATTCTGCTATTTGCGGCGAAGTGAATTATAAATACTACTGAATGCTGCAAAAATTTTGCAACTTCTTTTATGAAGATGAGTAAGAGTTTAAAAAAGAAAAAGAAATATACGTACATATTTGAGAAAATAAGTTAAAAAATATAAAAATTTATCGGTTTATTTTTGGCTTTATCCCTGCAGCTCAGTCAAACTGTTTGTAGAAATGTCGCCATAAGAATCTCAACAGCATCACCTAATAAAACTGTGTGTTTATGTCAATGAACCACATTTATAGCTAATTATTGGATGCTTCAACTCCAAAAACAACAAATTAAACATAAATCCAAGGAATTCTATTTAAATCATTAATGAAGCTCCCTTAAACAACAAGAACTGACAACGAAACACTAAATCGATTTAGTTTTTCTTGATCTCCTTGGAATGCTTTTGTTTGCCCTCTTTCTTGATTAAATCTTCGGCCTCTTTTTTTTCCTTTTCCTGACGGTCGATTAATTCAAACATAAGTGCTGTATAAAGAACGCCGGGCAATATACGAATCGTATCTTCTAAGATGCCTCCTTTAGACTCCTTCATTTTCCCTATAAACCCTTGTTTGAGGAATGTCCACATATCCCTGCAAAATCGGAATGAAAATTGTGAAATCAAGAAGAAAAGGAGGAGGAGAAGACGGCGATACGACGACGTACTAGTGGAAATTTTCAGCTGCGGCGAGTGAATTAGGGTTTTGATGTGGAACAATTTGTGCAGAATGTTGGGAGAGAGAGATGGAATAGTAATTGGTTAAAGAATTACGATTACATACGATTCGCATGGGATATATAGCAACTGGGATCTCACATCTGCTGAGACACGTGTACGGCTAGATGCTTTGGATGTTTCTGGATTTCGGATTTAATCCGTACATATTGGGCAATTTCAAAATACAGTAAATATTTTACATTTAAATTTCAAAATTTTGAATTATAGTAGTATTATTTGTTTTCATTTCAAATTCCAAACTTTATAGACTAGAAAAAATTTCAATTTAAATTAAAAACCTTACTAGATTATCTAGAAATCGATGCAAAGTGCATTTTTTAAATAACAATTAATCTGCGTAAATATAAGTAGTTTAATGTATTTATTTGATGGATCAGCAAAGTGATGCACTGGTGAGTTGAAACTTTTCTTCTGTTGATCAATTAAGTTTCCATCGATACATTCCAGCCCTGACTTAGATGAATTATTGTATTATTTGATTATGTTGGGAGCTTTGAATTGTGAATGAAGGTATATAATTATATATGTTTGAATAGTAATGTAGATGAAGAGAAAAATTGTGTTAAGTGGGTTAATTAAAGGACGAATAAAACAGGAAAGAAAAAAGGTATAGAGATGAAGAGAGAATAAAGTAAGAGAGAAAAGTAAATGAGAAGAAATGTGTTGACTTTTACTAAAAGGGGAAATGACTTCAGTACTATGAAGCACACTAAAATGGCAAAATGACTCCACTACTATGGAACGGAGGGAGTACAACTTTCACAAGTGGGATTATTTCAAAATTATGAAAATTTTGTTTTCGTTTCAAATTCCAAACTTCATGGACTATTTTATGATTTTAGATACGCTCATGTTCCACTATATTTTCAGTTTCTGATTTTACCACTATAAATGATTAGTTTTCATTTTTAGCTAAAAACAAAATATATGATCTTTCTTGTTTTTCCTACTTTGCTCTCTCCTATTTTTTCCTACTTTACTTTCTTTTGCTCTACCATCTCTCCTGCTTTAACGTATAGTTATGTTAGGTTCTGAAATCGCTCAAATTAAGAAAATGAACCACAAATTTTCTTATCTAAATGAAGTCGATGATCCTATCTGTTATTCATTCGAGCCAACTTTCTTTGGTTCTGTTCCAAGAATTTGATGGAAGGCTTTGTACCTACCGAATAAGCATATTTCATAATACTCCATCCGTCCCAACTAAATTGAGGTAAACTAGAAGAGAGAAATTGTGTTGGTTGGATTAGATGAAAATAAAATAAAATAGAAGAGAGAAATAAAGTTGGAGAGATAATATATAGTCAAGTAAGAGAGAGATTAAAATAAGAATGATTAATAAATTTTGATTTTTATAAAAAAGAAAATGCCTAAACTTAGTTTGGTCATCTTAAAAAAATACTACTAACTTAACTTAGGTAGGAAGAGAGTATTAACCGGATATACATGGAGTGTTAGGCCACCCGCAACGCATCACGCGGGGGGCCCGTGTTCCGTCATGAAGGGACGGGACGGCGGCGTGATGCGTTGCGGCGCCCTGTCTCGTCCCCAGCCCGTTCCGCATTCCGTCACGGCGTGACGAATGGCGAGACGCCTCACCACGCGCGCCCCGGCGCCATGTGTGACGCCCACTCGCCGGCCAGCGAGTGGGCATCGTCACGCTGACGCAATAATTTTTTTTAAATTCGAATTAAATAAAAAAAATAAAAATAAAAAAACGGTAATATTACCATTATATTGCCGTTTTTTCAATTTTTTTATTTTATTTTATTTTTTTTACTCTATAAATACTCATAATTCATCCTCATTTCATACACATATATTCTTCCCAAATCATCTCCATTTCCTCTCCAATTTTCATCTAATCTCTCATCACAAAATGTCCGGCGGTGGCGGCTCCGGCGGGTGGGATATCAACGCGTTCGGCGACTGGGGGAGCATGTACAACACATTGGGTGGTTCCGGTTCGTCGACGCCGAGGGTTACCAACCGCCCAATTTTGATGTGGATGCATAAGCCCGTCCCTCCGCCCCGCGGACTTCGCTGGGATTATCCCAGATTCGGGAGGATTATTCCGCTGAACCCACTCCGGAAGAAGGCCGAGGCGGGGGAGGAGGCCGAGGCGGTGGAAGCTCCAGGGCGGAGGCGGAGGCGGACGACGAGGAGGAGGAGGATCTAGGCCGGCATCCGTACGGCCCCAAAGAAACGCTAAGGGCGTACAACGCCTGGATCAGCGTCTCGTACGATCCCATCGTCGGGAATCAACAACCCCGGAAGTGCTTCTGGGAAAAGGTCACTGAGTCACTTTGACCAATTCAGTGGCGGTCCCATCGTACGGCCCCAAAGAAACGCTGGCGGTGTCCCGCCGCCGCACATATAAGATGCTCCGCGCTCACTTTGACCGAGTCGACAGAGAGGTCAAACAATTCTGCGCCATCCACAAGAATGAAGCGACTCATTACCAAAGCGGAGCCACGTGAGCCGACATTCTAAGATCGGCTTTGCGGGTCTACTTCGACGACACCAGCAAACAACTCAAATATGTCGATGTTTGGGAGGTCGTCAGGGACGTAGAAAGGTGGGCCGACGGTGTGCGGTCCAGCTCGGGCTCGACCTCGAAGCGCATGAAGCACACGGCGAGTGGCCAATACTCGTCTGGTGAGGGCGGTTCGGGCAGCGGGCCACAAGAGTTTGCCTCTCAGGAGGTTGAGACCCCGACAGACGATGCCGGGGGGTCCTCCTGTGGGCGTCGTCGGTCGCAAGGGAGAAATGCGGCGAAGATGGCTAAAGGGAGGAGGGGCAGAGCCGAATCAAGCCAGGCGGGCTCGGGCTCGGGGGACCCTCGAACTCCCTTATGTCCATGTACATGACCGCCACAATGACGGACACTTCCCGCATGACGCCTCCCCAATACCAAGCCTATCTTAACGGAATTGTGTTTATGGCGGCACAACTTGGCATTCCGCCTCCTCACGGCTTCAGTGCACCTCCACCGCTTTCGGGGGATGATTCGCCGGTGGAGTAGTTTTTTTATTTTCTATAAAATTGTATTTTAAATTATGTAATTTTTATTTTTTTAGGATGTTAATTATGTGTTTTTTTTTTATTTTTTTGAATTTTAAGTTGTATTTTTATTTTATGTTGTAATTTTATTTTATTTTTAATGAAGTGTGTTTTTTTAATTGAATTTGGTTGGAAATAAAAATAAAAAATGAAATTGAATGAATAGTAATTTAAGGGACAATTAAGGGACGGAGGGTTGCAGGTTCCGTCCCTTATGTAAGAAATGGAGTAAAAAAGTATAGTGGGGCCATGAATAGTAATTTAAGAAACGGATAAGTGGCAGCGTTGTGGATGACCTTATTACACTAGCTTTGATTTGATCATAACTCGACCCCACAAAAAATACTATAACTTAACTTAGGTAGGAAGAGAGTATTAACCGGATATACATGGAGTGTTATTACACTAGCTTTGATTTGATCATAACTCTACCCCACAACTATAGCTTTCCAAACTTCACAATATTCTCATTAAAGTGAGGACAATTTTTGTAAGATGTCTAAAGTATTAACATAGTTACACCTAGCCTCAATTCATATAGATTTGTGTCAGTCCTACTCGCACTACGAACAAACTGAGTGTGGGCTAATCAAATAAAATTTTTATTCGGTTAAATTTAGTTGAGTATTCGAGTGAATTGGACTTGAATATGGTAGAAGTCCAAATAAAGAAATAAGATCCAATTCATTATTCCAACTTCACCTCTGGGCCTACATGGGCCTCAAGAAATTAAAAGCCTAATAGAGAAATCCCTTGAAAGCCCAGCTCTTTGTGTCTTCGAGTAAAATGCATGGGAAAAATTACGATATTTGGTCATTAATCACTTTAAGCATAATATTTTTGTCAATGACACTCAATTAATTATATGCTCTATCATTTGGTAAAGGCCATAAAATGTGCTTCCAAGAATATTTAATTCTCTTTGTTATTTGCTTTCATGTTTATCTAAGGCATATTTGTTTGAAGTGCACACTATATATATAGTGGTTGATCTTGGATTTATTACACATCCAATTATTTTCACAATTCCACATCTCACACTAATATTTGTTTTACTTTACATATATACAGGTTATGTTTATTGTGATGGCTGTGGTGCTCAAGGCACGGACCTGGCGTACATATGCAGCATATGTGAGATTTGGGTTCGCAAGAGTTAGTGCGTTGTTGCCCGTCTCTTTCCCCGAAAACTGCTAAACATCGCAGTTTTATAATTCCACAACCTCACTCAGGCCTTCTGTTAAGGATGCAGTTCCTTAACTCGTTGATTTTGCGTCGAACGTCGCGGAAGCTTTTGCCCGTCGATCAATCCGGCGTCAAAATTAAGGTTTTGAAATGAAAGAGAGTAAGAGAAAATAAAATAGAAGGATAATTGATATTTCTTGAATGGTCGAACTAAAGAACAATGTCCACTATTTATAATAGTGGATACTAACTTAATGAGCAAGACAAAATTTATAACTGAATTCGATGTTTGCGGTAAAAAGCTGAATAGAACATGTTGGGTGTACTTTTGTGGTGATTGCAGATTCTTTGCTCATCTTAGATGCGTCACATTCCCAATTATGATCACAAAATTGTAAGTTATATATCAGACACAAATTCCATGTCTTGCTTTATGCAACCTTAATTTAAAATTTAACAGAGGTCTTTTACATTTGTCCAAAAACACTTTTTGATCCTACAAAACAATATGGTTTCGTCCATCATTTTTTAAAGAATTTTTAATTATGGACCAAAATATACTGTTTTGGACTTGAAGCTAACACACTTTTAATAATGTGTTTTAGGCAAATGTAGAGGACCAATTTTGGATTGTAATCTAAAAAATAATATTTCATCCTTCCACAAAATAATGACCTATTTTCCTATTTTATTTTTGATAACTATACTCACGCAACTCATTTAATTATCAGTACACCAATATCAATTTTTAAAGAACACATACAAATGACATGCAAAAACATAAATGACATTAATAGTAAATAGAATCAATACCTCAGCTGTGCTGAATCACAGTGATTAGGACCCCTAACCTGCCTGTTAAATATCTTTGTGATGCTAATGACAGGAAAAACAAGTTACTCTGCTCTGATGTGAAAATGGCAATGCTCGTAAAACTCCGACAACTTTATGATCGCTACGTGTTCTTCAACAAAGCCATGCTTTTCATCTTAGGTAATGGCCATGCAAGATAATCTGCTTTGTTTTTTTTTACTTGTGTTGTTGACATGGTTAAAAATGCACATGCCTCATTTTCGTGTTCAAGGTGGTGGAGAATATGGTTCTTGACTTACTGACATCTTATATCAGCGATGCGTGGAAGGATGAGCACAGCCTCCGGACAGTAGCTTTCTTCTCGAACTTGGATGAGGGGTTCCACACGTTTTTGGTAGTGTTGCTTGTTGTGTTGGTCGACAGTGGCATCAGTCGCTTCTGTGTGGTGTTATCCGCCACGAGTATAGCCTCTGGATGGTCGCTTTGCTAGCCAATTTGGTGGGGGCGTCTCGCACGGTTTTCGCACGGTCGCAACTCATTTAATTATCAGTACACCAATCACAAACGATCAATTTTCAAAGAACACATACATTTAGAATCATATTCCTAGAATTCATTTTCACATAAATCATTTTCCTTGTCAACTTTATTTTTCCGTCAAACAAACATACCTTAAGTGTTTTTTTAGCAACAAGAAGTTGAACACTATATTATTCTTTGAAATAAAATCTGAATTTTGAGAATTATAAAAAAAAACTAAAATAATGCAACGTGCAGATTTCTATTTTTTATGTGCAGATATCTAATTTTTTTATACGTGCAGATTTCTAATTTTTTTAATAGACAATGGATGATGTGTTTTTACATGTCGCAACGAGCGAGCACTAAAAGTTTCAATTATGAAACTTACACGCCTTAAACATGTGCGAAAAATATTGTGTAATCTAAGGTGAGACATAGAGAGTAGTAATAATCACAAAGATAAGTAGATATGTGGATTTAGGTACTTTACTATATATTCCAGACCATGTGCATGTGCTTGCAGTGAACTATTCCAAATGCAGATCAAATTACAATCAATCAACTTTTCCAAAAACACATACACATGAACATGCAAAAACAAAAATTACACTAATATCAAATACAATAAAAAAATAACATTTATCTATATCATTGATATCTTAAAAATAATATTTATCTATATCATTGATATCTTGCGCCTGAAAAATACTAGTAGTTTATATGAGCCACAACTCATTGTATAAATTTCACCTTTAATTTCACATTACAATTATCAAATAAATTCTCTAACCAACGCATATAACCATAAGCATTAAATATCATAAATAATTTCACATCCATATGCATATGCCTCTCTGTCCAGTTTATTATTATGTGACAAATCAAGTCTGGTATCTGCCCTGGATTTCCAATATGCCAATATGATTTGACCCGTAGGTCCCAATATAAATTGACCCGAAGGTCCCACTGTGATTGACCTGAAGGTCCCAATATGTCCATTGTGATTTCAGATCCAGAGCTAGACCGTCACAGATCCTCTTTAGTCATATGATTCATATGAACCCAATACCATATATAAAACATATCTGATATACATATCATATTCCATCGTTATATTCCAATACAATTTATAAAACATATCTATTGCATCAATCCAATATACATACCATAATGTTCCACCATCACCATCGAATAACACAACCATATTAGGTTCGCACCATATAATCCAATCATTCACTCTAATTCTACACAAGTAAATCAACCACATAATAAATACAATTCCAAATAATATACTCCAATTTAACATATAGTAATCAATCACATTAACACTTATAAAACTAAAAGTGTTATTTAGTTTGATATACTCCAATTTAACACAAGTAAATCAACCACATAGAATGCATTGGTTTATTTCATTACACGTGCAAGCCTTATGTTATTAGTTTGATATACTAAGCACTCAAATAATATGTACCATGGTATTCAATTTTATGCATATGACACATAAACTCTATAATTTTATACACAATATATATTAATAATATAGCAAATTATTCTCATAAATATTTAAAATGTTACCTTCTATTGTATTATTTTAATATGGCTATTATTCTTGTAAATATACAATATTCCATAGAATTAAAATTATACAAAATAATATATGTTCCGGATCAGGGATGTCACATACATGGTGCCACGCGCCCACTTGTCGATTCCCTAACCCTCTTCCAAGTATTGGCATACCTTAAGGGCCTCCCAATGTCTTGTTGGTACATCATCATTGCCAACCTCAGAATGTCGACTTCATTTGCTCCGTCGCGGCAACCTTTTTCATTGTTGTAGATGTTGGTGTATCTTTGGATTTCCGGGCTCACTCGTAGAAAATGACCCCGAAGCATCTTCTTACTGTGATAGGATAACGTTGTAGGTTGTTGTCACTTTTTCCCAAAAAGCATTATGGGTTTGTTGGTTTCTCGTGGCGACCCAACACTTCGAACAATTTATTCATCCTTACCTCGGAGTACGGATGACGGGGATCGGATTCGACTCCTCATTCAGTCTACGGAATTTGAGTTTCCTCCGAAATTTGCTCGTTGGTCGGAGGAATTCCGTACAGAGTGTCGTAGGGTATCGACCCTTGGGGCACATAAGGTTTTTGCGACATGTATGGTCAGTAAAATCAAACTAAATATATTAATCGAAATGAACAATCAGGGGCGGACGCACATGGTGAGAGGGTAGGGCTTAAGCCCTTACCCAATTTTCATTTTTTTAATTTCCTACTTCTAAATTTTTCAAAATTTTGAAAATTGATGTTAAGCCCTTACCAAATAATGCTACTGAAGAACAAATTCTCTTGGAACGAATGATTGTAAGGGGCTCAAAATTTAAAGAAGAAAAAAGTGAAAAATTGCAGAGAAAATGTATAAAAATAGTGCTGCTAGATGTGAGGAAGAAGATCAGAAACTTAAAATTAAATTAACTAATATAAAAAAGTCAAATTGACCCACATTAATAACTTTGACACGTATTTTACTTTTTGAAAATAGACTTCAAACTTATAAAGTGCTATCAATTTCGTTCTTTTTTCAATTAAATTTGTCTTTTTAATAAAATTTAAATACTCTACTTGTATATTGCAATTTAAAAAAAGCAAAAGGTTTAGAGTAGCGGCATACAAAACGGTGAAAAGGAGGGTTTTAGCCTTTTGAGACATTAGAGAATTAAATTTCAAATTCTACACAAATTGTGGGGTAAAGAATTTATTAAACTTGTTAATTTTGTATTCCCTCTCTTATTTTTAAAATTTTGAGAGAATAGTTGCAAGCTTGTAAAACAATTATAACAATGGTTATTTTGAAGTTGAGTTTTATTTTTTTTAGTTAATGATATAGTCTTTTTGTTATTTTTATTATATATATTTTGGACTAGTTTGTAAATATATATGCATTTTTTTATACAACAGTTGTTAGGATTGGGATTGATGATTTTTTTTTCTCCTTCTCTTTTACTTTATTATTTATAGGTTCCACTATCTATGACACAGTTTTTTCTCTCTGTCTCTTACTTTATTAATTACACGTTAAAACCCTTGTCAATCATAAATGACTTATTTATATGGGACGTAGGGAGTATATATATAGTGGAGCCCAGCCCCTACAACCAATTTTTTCTGCGTCCGCCCCTGTGAACAATACTAAATGTGCGTTATACGAGAGTGATGCTCATATAAGGTACGTAACATATCATTCTTCCGTATAATGAATATAGAACAATTATTTTTTATTTGAGTAAAATATAACTCCAAAAAATATTTTTACATTGAAAGTATAAGCTCTACTTATTTATAGCAATATTTAGAAAAAAACAATTAAATACCTATAGAAAAAGAACGTTCGGAGTCGGACTCAAAATCCGATTCTCAAATACAGTTAAACCCGTCCGTATTAATGAGATTCAAATCCGCACCATCAACCCATCTCATATAATTTCTCCCTCTCTTTCTCTCTCCCAAATTCTTCTCCCATTTATTATCCCCTTCCCCATAAACCCCACGGCACCCATTTTTTTGCCGCGTTTGAGCTCCAGAAATCGATGGAGGCAGCAGGCTACACCTCTCGCACCGTTGAAGAAGTTTTTAAGGATTTCAAGGGCAGAAGAGCTGGAATTGTCAAAGCTCTCACTTCAGGTCTCGTTCTTCTTATTTATTTTCACTTCTCGAGGTTTTTGTGTTGAATTTTTCTGTTCCGTAGCTCTCGGCGTCTGCATTATTTGTTTCGTCACGGATTTTTTTCGATTTCGTCTCACGGTGTGTTTTTCTCTTTTTCTCTTTTTTTCGTTTGCAGATGTTGAAGAGTTTTATCAGCAGTGCGATCCTGGTATGGTTTTTGTTTTGCATTGGTTGATTGCTGGTTAGGTTTCCAATTCGCTGGTTTCATGTTTGTGTGTTAGGCGTTTTGCGGAAAACGGCTTCAATTCCGTCAATTTTGTGCGGAGAGAGCGTGTTGATGACTGATCTCGACATTGATCAGCGTTCATTAGGGTTTTGATTTGACGTGTGAATCGGTTCTGTTTACTTTTTTGATGTATGTTTGTGTTTATTTGCTGCGTCATGTTAGGTAGATTTTTTGTTGTGAGGATTTTGAGATTGTTCATTTTGAATGTGTATTGAAAATCAGAGCTAATTAGTTTGATTGCAGGAGACTTAATTGTTTATAGAACCACAATTATGTGTCTTACTGCAAATGTAATGTGTGAGAGTTGTATACTTGTTCAGATATAAATTCTGTTAACTGACTGAAGGATGTTCATGTTTATAAATCCTCAATTAGCTGGTCTTAAATTGAGTTTCTGATTTTTTTTTGGTTTTTTGGTAAGACATTCTACTTTTGATTTTATCGAAGAGCTATGCCATTTATTACTGTGTAACGGGCATGAGGAATACCGTATTAAGAGGGTACCTCGAGGACTTCTATTGTGTGCACATGTCGTGATGTTTGTTGATATGCAACATTTGGATTTTATCATCTTGCAATCTTATTGGATTTGTGTTCTTTGACATTATGATTATGGTTTGAAGTAATGGTGCTTAGCGACTTCTTTTCTGTCAATTGAAAATGATAGTGGTAGTACTGTTGCATATGGATTTTGTTCTGTGTGAGGTGGTGTTGATTGTTGGTGTTATACGACTCATTTTTAATCGAAGATTGTGGTATAACTAAATGGGGCTTATGTCATGTTTCTTGTTGTCATTCGGGTCTGATGCAATTAATGTTATTTACGTTACTGTTTACTTTCAGAAAAGGAGAATTTGTGCTTGTACGGGTTTCCTAGTGAGCAATGGGAGGTTCATTTACCTGCTGAAGAAGTACCACCAGAACTCCCTGAGCCTGCTTTAGGAATCAACTTCGCTAGGGATGGGATGCCGGAAAAGGACTGGTTATCTCTAGTTGCTGTCCACAGTGATGCTTGGTTGCTTGCTGTTTCCTTCTACTTTGGTGCTAGGTTTGGATTCGATAAAGCCGACAGGTACCTCCTATTCAACTATTCTATCTGTTTGGCTAGTCCCCACGACATAATTTCTCACTAATAGTGATTCTAATATTTTCTTCAATTTTTTGTCTCGTCTAGAATTTTGGTCTTTATTGTGCCTGGATGATCCTTTTTAGGATAATCCATTTTGTAGAAATAACTCGAAATCCTTGGAAAGTAGTTATTGCACATTTCTTTTTCTGTTAAGGACAGGTCACCCCAAATATGGTATTCATATTGATTGAACCTAATGTGAGTCACTCTTAATTAGGGGAGGAAGCACTATTGTTTACAAACGATTGGATCCATAAGATTATGTGATTGAGCATTTGTGTTACTGAACGTACTTGATGTTTCGTCAGTTGATATTCATGTCAGTGGACTTGTTGGTGCAGGAAGCGGCTCTTCAACTTGATCAACGATCTGCCAACTGTGTTTGAAATTGTGACTGGTGCTGTCAAAAAACAGCATAAGGAGAAATCTTCAATCTCAAATCAGAATGGCAGCAAGTCAAAGTCGAACTCCAAATCAGTAAGCAATAGATGCTGGGATTGTTTGTTTACGTGTTCTTTGATACTTACCTGTTGTTCCAGCTGTTCCTCGAGCACTTAGATCTTCAACTTCGTGATGGTAATATATTTTATACTCTTTTGGTGACAGCGGGCTGAAACTCCCGGAAGGTTTTCAAGGCCACAGCCGCAGCCGCATCCATACGGCTTACAATACGAGGAAGATGAGGATGAGCATGGGGAGACGTTATGTGGTGCCTGTGGCGAGAACTATGCATCGGATGAATTCTGGATTTGCTGCGACATATGTGAGAAGTGGTTCCATGGAAAATGCGTGAAGATCACCCCTGCCAGAGCTGAGCATATCAAGCAGTACAAGTGCCCCACATGCAGCAACAAGAGAGCTCGCCCTTAGTCTATAGATCGCAACCCTTTAGCTTCTTTACTTTCTGGAAAACTACATTTGCATCGGTCGATCAGACTCATCCTTGTTCTAAGCACCAAAGCCTAACCTGTGAATGCGTGCTTTTCTGATTTGGGGATCTCGTTGTTTTTGGTACAGTATTATTGTTTCTGGTAGTGTTAGAAGTAGTCCCATGGCTGCCTGCAACTTATGTTCTTTTCAAATAGGATTTAATGTCTTCAATGATCCAGTGAAAAAACTATCGTTTGTGTTCGTTTCATATGCTGCATAATCGACATGGCATGATTGAGCTTTGTGAATTGTTCTTTGAGTATTTGTTCTTGCAACCTTGGTAGTAATTTTTTTTTTTAATTTTGGGATGGGATTCGCATATCCATGTAGGTGAAATGGGTATTTTAGTAAGGGTAAATATTAATTGTAGGCATAAACTATCTGTTGATTATTAATCCATATTATTATAGTAGTAGTATAATCATTTTCTTAATTAATTAATCATGGACCCATAATTAATACTCCACGCAAGAAGTAGAGACAGCTATGGTTATGAGTTTAAATTTCACTAATGATGAACCGAAGTTCGTGATATCTTACAAAGGAAAGGTTCTACGCTAGTAGTCTAATCTTTGGGAACGACTTAAACAAAAGTAGGTATTTACAAGCGATAGAAAAAAGACAGAAAGGTTAGGATGAAACCAAAATCATCAGAGAATCTTGATTTTTTTCGTGTGTGTTTTCTCTTTCATCATGTTAGAGCTTCTTGATTCTTAGCCGAGAGGCGTTTCAAGAACTCGTAGGTGGTGATCATCGTCGTTGCAGAGACGGACATGGACGCGCACCTCGGCCCTAACCCTCTGTAACAGGCAGTCCATCCACCCTCCCTCACCAGGTTCCTCACCGTCTGCCCAAAGCTCGGCCCCTTCCTCCCGTTGTTGTCCTCCCCGTCCAACACCTGCAAGCGCGTCTTGATCGTGTCAAACGGCATTGTGATCAGGGCCGACACCCCTCCAGCCATGGCAGCGCTCACCCCTTGCACCGCCATCACAGCCTTGGCATCCGGCCTCAGCCCCCCATTCTCGACCCTCTCCTCCCCATTCTTGCACAGCAAACACCCCACCCCACTCCAAACCACTCTCTGCGCCATGGAGTAAGATGCCCACCAAACAGCATTGCTCGGTGCATAGGTCAAGATCGAGATCCCAAACCCTCTATACAACCCTCTGATCCCATCCGCCCTCAAAATCTTCCCGAACGCATCCACCCCATTAGCGTATTTAACACCACCACCACCACCGCCGCCACCGCCCTGTGCCATCAGCCTCTGGCTGATCACATCAACGGGCGTCCACACCACCTGCGCAGCCATGGCAGCGCTCAATCCAGCTGCTGCATTGGCCACAGCAGCCGCACTAGGCTCAGGCAATCCAAGCCTAGTCGCAGTGGTTCCTACATTACTCTTAGTAACCTCAAGCGCGGCCATGTATAGAGCTCGGGCAGGGATAGTCCCGGTCAAGGAAGTCCCAAATCCCCTATACAATCCGCGGATCCCTTCATACCTCATTATCCAAACCCCAGTTCTAACACAAGAAACACGCGACTGGGAGACCTGCTGCCGCGTTTTCAGCACCACCATCGGGTACAATGCAGCCGAGACACCCGAGAATAAGGCTGCCCCAAGGAAGAAGAACTTGGATTTATCCAACATTTGCCATTCTATATCTGCTGGAATGTGGATTTCTTCCGCTGTTGATTCTCCCTCAGCAGCACCAAGGCTCATTTTCCCCAGTTTTCCCCCTCTAATCCTTTACTACAGTTCCAATATTCAAAATCCCTAATCCGATTCAATCTCACACAAAAAAGCCCTAAATGCGAAATACAAACCCTAATTTCCCCCTTTGATAGAATTCATCATAACAGAGAACATGACTATGCATACATCCAATAAATCATAGGCTAAACACACAAGCGAAGAAATTTCGACGAAAAATCCGATCTTTCGCAACCTTGTGCACAGATTATTGCAATAAGAAGAGAAAAAAGCACAACAATACACAGTCTAATGATTCATATTAATATGTGAATCGACTTTTTGCGCTTGTGGAAGAATGTTTTAGCTGGGAAAATGAACAAGATAAACGTGCTCTTCATCTTCTTAAGAACTCTTACCGATCATCTCCACTCCTTTCAAATCCGGTAAGATCGGATCTTGCCGGCGAAAATATCAATTGTTTTATGCCTTTGAAAGTGCTGACAATCTTTAGAAATTCAATAGAATAAGAGCAACAGAATTTGTTTTTTAAGGGAAAAAAGGAACACATTGGCCCATCTTTGATTTTGCCACTTATCTAATCTTGGATAATCTCACATCAATTTAATTATCACTATTTAGATAGTTTATCTATATTTAAGAATCAAACAAATTAATTATAGTACGTTTTATAAGAATACTACCCTTTTCATCCATCCTATAAAAATATCATATTTTTATTAATAAAAAATTCTCCAAATCTTATGTACATTAATTTATACTATTATTCAACTTAAATCACTATGCTCCATTAAACACTAATAATAATATAACTCTTACTATTTATATAAATTTGAAAATTGGTATTGGTTACCTACCTGCGACACAGAGGAGTGCTTATCCACATATCAGTGACGTGTTAGGCGTTGAACATTATCCAAACCAAGAATATTCATGTGATTGTGCGCTTTGTCCAAACCTATATATTTTTTCCTTTTTTAATATACTACCGATACAGAAAATACAAGAATATAAAATTACAGTAAAAAAATGAAGATTCTGTTTTCCTAAATTGTTTCTTCTATAAAAAATGTAATTGCAATAACTGCTTGCTTATACACAAAAAAATATGAGGAATAATTCCCTCAGTATAAGCAATAATGTACATGTTATACATGCATTGTGTAGTGAGAAATTGGGGCTATTAAGCAAAGAAGAAACTACAACCTTAAAGAACACTAAAAAGCAAACTCTAACCCAATAGAAAAATTAACGGAAGAGGAACAAGAGTACTCGTCCAAAGGTCGTGTAGAGGAATAAGATTTGAGCCGAGCTGAGCTTACAACAGAACAGGGTTCTTGACCGATTTCCTCGTTCGGATATCTTTGTATAGGAAATATCAGTCCCTTGAGTATTGCATTAGTTCGAACCACTGGAAGAGCGAGAGATGTCAGAAAGGTTTAATGTCAGTTTTAAAAACTCATAAAAAACACAGTGCTTCAATAATAAAAGTGTGCGCAGAATCTTAAACAGAAACATACTTGTCTTAGGAGGTCCGCGAGCGTACGAGGAAGCGCTTCAATGTTCTTGAGGACCACATAGTACGGGAACGGAAAAGTGTCTATGTACCTGGAGAGCTTGAATTCTGTTCCCTTGCCTGTGAATTCCTGCAAGGCGCAATCATGACATGATCATGTTAGTACTTTCAAGAACGCTGGAATACGTGCTTAAGCTTATAAAAGGGATGAATGAGTCGATTGAAGTTCTAGATTTTTACCTGCAAATCCATTATGGACTCGTTAGGGCTGTCGAGGAGAAGGAATGCAACCATACGTTTAGTGCTCAAGATGTCTCTCACTCGCCGTTTCAGTTTTTCCTGATTTAGAGCAAAACCGAGGGTTAAGAGAGGATTGTGATCTATGTATTTGTGTGCGTGTGTGGTGTGCTTTCGTTTTGCTCGGAGAGGGGAGAGCGGTGAGGACTTGAAGAGGCGAAGAAGATAAAGCAATACCTTCTCGTTGAATCGACCATCGGCTATGATCAGTACGAGCTGCTCTAGAGGATTGCAGCCAGATGGAGACCGTGCCTGCATCACAGCAGCATCGAGCATGTTGTTCACGTACTTGAGTAGATCGACCATTGGTTCATCTACGATTGTGTTCTCTTGCTTAAAGGTGAAGCTCGAGATCATCTGGTCCAAGTAAAATGCCAAAGCAACGAAGTTTATTTGTTAATCATTTGCTAATGAATTAGACTTTTCAAGCAGAAAACGAGAATTCAAGAGCTGGAACATGTATGAAGATGTTACCTTGATTCCGGCCTCGGGGGTGAATGGTTGGTCGAAATCGTGGAGTAATCTGATGTTTCCCTGCTGCCCGAAGCTTGCAACGGCCAGATTCCCGACTTCCAGCTGGGACATTGCGCGGCAGACTGTCACGAGTGCTTCCATGGCGAAACTTCCGCAACTACCTTCGGCCATACTGGCGGAGTCGTCCACTGCAATCATGACTTGGTAGTCGCGCTTGTTCGGCTTCGTCCGCCTCAGCCATATCCGGTCTTTCCGGTAGTGGCTGGCAATGTATTGAATCACCTTCTTGATGTTAATCCTTTTACCAGTCCTGTAATCACCTTGTAGCTTGCTAGCTAAAGTAGGCTCCATCACGAGACGCAACTGTTCCGCGAGCTCCTGACACAATCTCGTCGTACGTGATTCATATCTTCGCCAAAGCATGGCAGCAGCATCCCTCGTATCAGCCGAGGGCTCAAACTTACGTCCTTTACCGAGCTCATCTTCATCTTCGCTCATTGCTGAAGCACTAATTTGACGAATTTCTTCGTTGATGTACGATCTCTTCACGGATACCAGACTCTCTGACAAGGTTGTCCCGTCTCGACTATAATCATCATCAATTTCCATGGCATTGCCATCATCCTGCTCAATATCTGCTGTTCCTTGCTGCATGCTAACATCATTTGCAGAATGAAGAGCAGAGTTTACAATCGGTTTACTCTCGGAGGTGCTCTTTTCAATCTCGATTTCAGCAGCACGTTCCCTCACATCAGCGTCTCCTACGTCGGTTTCCGTCTCGTTCTGAGCAATATCACTCTTGACTTGTTCAGCCATTGCAGGTCCGAGTGCCTGAGCCGTTCCCTCCTTGAACTCGGCAGTGTAGCCATACTCGTCAGCATCTTCCAGCATATCATCTGATTTCTCAACTTGGTCGGGAAGGTCGACCGAGACTTTAACTCTCTCTTTCCACCCATCGAGAGCATCACCAACGCTCCGACAAGGGTTTGGCTGAGCTTTCTGAATATGTGACTCTGAAGGAGTTAATGAAGTATGCGATTGCTCATTGCTCAGTTGTTGGCCATTTGTAGAGTCGGGAACCCTGACTTCAAGGTCAGAGGCATTAGGCTGCCCGTTTGTTGGAGCAAGGCTGTCTTTAAGTTCACTATCAGAATATTTGTCGTCTGGAGCTGAGTTGCCTTGCTCAGCCATAGCTGCAAAGTCGTCCGTCGATTTCCCCACAGATTGAGCAGCATTGTCATCAGGATCAGATTGCATAACATCTTGTTCCGGCATCTTATTATCCAATTCTTTCTCATTTCCGGGGCCATCCCTGTCGGGGTTCTCGGGGTCCACCTCTTCCATGAATTCATCGATCTTCTCCTCATTCTGTGCATCCGAATCATCCACATCTTCAGCTTCGCCCTCCTCTTCCATTGGTTCAGTACTATCTAGTTCATCCATGGGTGTTTCTTCCTCCTCCGTCATTTTATCCTCGACATCGGGATTCACCCCAGTAGGATCTGCATATGCATCATTCTTGTCTACCTTCATATCATCTTCACCATCAGCGCCTTCTTCATCTCCATTTTCCTGATTAGGTTCGCCAGCCTCTTTTGCATCAAGATCAACAGCATCTTCATTCGTGGCTTCAGAATCTTCCTTAGCTCGAAGCTCTTCATCTTGAGCTTGATCTTTCACCGATGCACCCTGTTCGTACTTCTCATTCGCTCTGCGATCCTCATCCTCATTTGTGTCACCGAGTTTCTCATCAACTACATCACTCTTATCACCTACTTCTCCCATGGCAGACTCTATCTGCTCATCCTCATTACCATCATCCTCATCTTCTCCTGAATCCTCACTCACACTGAACGTATCGCCATCAAACTCCTGCTCCATCTCTATCCCTTTCTCGTTTTTACTCGACTTGTCATCGTTACGCTCCTCATTCGGCTTCAGAAACAAAAATTAAATTTAACATCGTGCCACGGAAAAATTAAATTTAACTATTGAAAGATCAAATGTTGATATTCACATACCTTATCAGAAGCTCCGAGAAGCTGATCTTCGTCCTGGATTTGATCACTGACATCATTCACTCCTGCACCCTCACTCATACCAGTTCCACTTGCATCCTGAGTCACCTCGTTCGAGTTGTCGTTTTCCTGCTCTTCCATAGTACCAAAACCTTTCGAGAACAACGAAACAAGAATGTTTGCGAGCCCATACGTCACTTTCGATACCTGAAAGCAACAGCGACGAATTTCTTAAATATTGTTGATTTAAAAAGTAACCAAAATCAGGTGATATGAATGTTACGTAAAACTTACCATGCTATGCGCGACTAGAAAATCCTGCAGAACTTTATCACCAAAAGCGAGTATCATATCCAACAGGGCATGCAGATTTCTCAACTTTGTGCAAATCGAATCTACACACGGATCTTTTTCTCCAGTACAGTTGAGAAGATCTCCCTAAAGAATAACATGAAAAATATGTTCAAATTAAGGTCAATCAATTTTTTTAAAATGGTAATTAAAGCAAGAGAACTGATGATCCATGAACTTACAGCACACTGAATTGTTCTGGCCACATCCTCATATATCAGGTCTAACTGCAGAAGTTCGATATCTTTCTCGAACAAAATCTTCCACTCCATCATCCTCATTTGTGATTCTTCAGTTGAAGCGGAAGCACAGTTCGGAGATCCGGAGTTCTGAAGTATAATGACGATGCGCTTATTTGTTTGTGAGAGGGAAGCTTCAAAATCTGATTCAAGTTCATTTATATCTTTTCCACCATTCAAACCCACATCCTTAGACAATTTTCTTGCTTGAGAAGATGAATAGAAATCCTCAGCATTATGAGCCTGTAAAACATCCCATTATACATCGTGTGTTAGACTTATTATACTTTACAGAATTACTGAACGGGTAATACATGCATCGAATAGAAGCCTTCCGTACCTTTAAAAATAGATCTTGAAAATGCCCAAGAAGGATTTTGACAGGTCCGTTCCCACTGAAAACTGCAAGATCCTTCTCGAATGTGTTAATCAACTTGAAGTTATCATTCATCTGCTCTTCCATTTCTCCTGTGACACCGTAGGGATGCAGTGCAACACCACTTATAGTGATGTCTTTGAAACTTCCAAGAAGATGCTGATCTAGTTTATTCTGTCGGTACAGCAAGCAAAGTAAGATAAAATAGAATTGGAACTACCATCCTGACCAGAAGAGTATATGCTCGTAAGTACCTTAGCATTCTGAAAGTCGGGAAGGACTTTCTGAATGAATACTCGGATCTTTTCTGCGTCACGTTTGACAAGAGAACATGTATCCAGGTGATTGTTTACAACTTTTTGCAGCAACAATTGTTCCTCGTATAGTAAAGTGCAGAAACCATCAAAGAGTTGCTGCAAATCAACAGAATGGTTATGAGAGTGGATTCGATAAGGTTAACAACTTAACATCTAGCAGTAGGGGTGTCAAGGTACCTTCTGTAACCACATGCATTTGTAAGTACCATGCTGGTTCTTGCTAAACTGACTAACTGTCTCCGTTGCTGGGGTGGTCGAACTTGGGAATAAATTCGCCAAAGGCCATATGCATTGTCTCAAGTTCTGGAGATTGTGTGCAAAATTATAAGCAACTGCTCTTTGTTCTTGTTGTATCTCAATAAGATGATCGACATAAGAGCTCGACCTCTCAACCTACAATACAGAGATTATGTTACTGAATTAATTGCATGTAACAAATGACTATTGTATTTCATACAATGACAAATTCCAGAAAGCCAACAAGGACCTACCCTGGACACATACCTCTATTAGCTGAAGATCTTTATGAAAATTCAAACATATTTTCTCCAAAATCTTAAATGATGCAATGTTCTTGAAGTAGAACTTATTCGCCATTCTCCATATGGTTTCAAAAGGACTATGAGCATCCTCACTTTGTCCCAGAAGCAAATGTTGCACTTCATAAGACGGCTGGAGAAGCCAAGAATGTGATCTGTCGGACTGACCCTGCAAGACAGTACACATCGTTAACACACTAGATAAGCTCCATTCCACCTGTACTCACATTCCAATGAAGCATGAATCTCAAAGTGACTAAGTGAAAGGTTCAGAAAATATTATCAAAGGCAACTAAAATGGGAAGTAAACCTAGAATTTTTGTGTTTAAGAAACACAAAATGATTAGTGTTAATATATTATATGTATTCCATCCCATAACAGGGATGTGACATAGCCTAGATTAGTCTTTTGTACTATATATATGTGGACTATGTTGAGTAAATATATACCTATGCAGGAGGGAGAAATAAAAATCTACTGGGAAAAAAACAAAGGTCTATCCCGATATAAACTCAAAAGTCAAAGAAAAATAACAAGTATTGAAGCATAAAAGTGTACCTCTATTGGTTTTCTATGCTTGGACAAGCCACAGCTATCAAGGAGGTTTAGAAGTTCAGCGAATGCCCTCTTCTTTCCAGACTTTTTACTTTTATCTTCCCAAAATTCACCACAGTGTACTACAGTTGCACATAATTTTACAATTGTATGCCACAACTGTTCCTTTGCTTCCGAGTAAAAGCATGGAGACTGTGAAGGAGTTTCATCCTTGGTGCCACTTGATATCTCTGTAAGATTTAGGATCCCATTAATTTAAGAACTATCAAAACCTGGAATAACTAACTATATGATGTCATAGCTAAATCAGGAAACTAACCCCTTACTATCTCCAGCTGCTTCCACCTGTCAGCAAACCATGTAGAACTGTTTAAAGAAAGAAGTCATGTTTTTAACGTATGTATAAAGGAAAAAAGAAGATGATATAAAAGAAGAGGCAAAAAAAGGCATAAAAGTTTACCCGTTCTCAGCTATAGATTCAGCCTCATTACAAGCAGTATCAAGGATAGTCTTGATGACATCAAACTGGTCAAGCATAAATTTTTCGCAAGGATGGTTGCTGATCACACTTCGCGAGGATTCTTGACCGATGAATTCCATGAGAGGTTTTTGGAGTAGATCCTATGTAGAAGAGGAAGATGTTATATATGTAATTGGTTTCCTTCTCATCTCCATATGAGGAAGCAAAATATAACCAGGGCAATGCGATAAATTTGGCCAAGTTATAACCAGGGCAATGCATTAAACATAAGAGGAGAGTATAATCATACCGTATACTTCTTTACTATCTTTCGTAGTTTCAGCCTAGTTCTTTTGAAGTTCTCAATGGCCAAATGATTATCTACACGATCCCAACGGCACAGCTTCAAAAGCTCATTCAACTCCTTTTCAATGCTTTTTCTATTTTCGTCAATGTGATCCAGGACCCTTAAAATACAAACATAAAATTAAAAAACATATAGCATGAGATAATCAAAATGGCAGGATTCTTCAAAGAAGATATAAACTTACCAAGGCAGTAATTGCACATAAAAGCCAAAAGTGTTGTAAAGTATTTTCACATTCTCCTCTTGGTAATGGCTGCAAGGTTTATAATACATTAGCATCTCGATGTCTAAATTTTGTTTGGCAATCAAAATAATGAAAAAAAAACTATTCATGCAGCTGACTTATAGACTTTTTCATGTTAAAACAAAACACCTCTATTCAAAAGATTGCACAAGCACTCTGCAATTTAGAGATATATAACCAAACAATAGACATACCTTATATATGATCTACAGTTCAAATTGTTGCTTATCTGTCCATGGAACGAAAGAAGCAACTGCAGTTGCTTTCTAAATTCGCCAATGGTGGATGTCTTGAAGAATTCTTCCAGGCTGTAGGAAAATTTTTCTTCGCTTTAGACATAATTCGAAAAGAAACAGAGAAAAAATCTTTCATGGTTAAATGAAAGACAATCTTTTTAAAAATGCTTGCCTTTCAATCATTGAGCTCACGTGTCCATCAGCATTGTCATCAGGGCCTCGTAGGAAAACAGAATATAATGGAAACCATAGCTGCAAAGAATGTAATTAGTATTGTAGTATAGTTAAGTAAAATATCTGCTTGTATGATATCATAGGAACTGTGAAAATGCTACAGGAGCCACTTATAATCAAACTGGAAAGCTGAAAAAAATTTAAGTTTAGATGCAAAACATCATCACCAAATGCTACAAGTAGGCATTTCCCAAGCCACATTGACATATAAGCAGATACAGTTGCTGAGATTAAAAAAGATGATGTCTGTACCAATTGTATGAAATATTATTTTCTATTCGGAATACTGTATTCAAGGAGTAAGTTGAGATACTTAATTCCAATTCTCAGCTTGTTTAACAGCCTGGTTGTTTTGTTGGTAACCAATTATGAGAATTAAAAAACTTACTTTTCCAGCATTCTTCACAAAATGAGACTGAACTTCATCAAGCAATAAAGGCCATGCTTCAAACTCCAACCTATGCCATGTGGAAACCAGAGCAAAAATAGGTTCCAATTGATCTACAGGGAAAACAGATTGCGGTAAAAATTTATTGCAAAAAAAAAGGCTGATATACTCATCTAGAACAATGAAAGCCACCAAAAAAGAAAACACTGATAATCTGGCTCACCAGAGAGCGGAAATTTGGCGACAGTCTCCTGGATATTTCTAATCCTGTTAATCAAAAATTCCAAAGCCGAGAGAGCCTGAAAATCATGAAGAAAAGATCTTCAGTTATCACAACAGGCATTTAAAATTCCACAGAGAAAAAACAAAGAGCAATTAATATATCACTGAGTCCAGAAAATACTACTCCATTAATTCTCAAGTAACATCTGAAAGTAAGATACTCTACCTTGGCAAGAGGTGTGTCAAGTGGTAGAGCGAGGATCATGTCAACTACTTCTACAATTTTCATGAGAGAAAGATGATGAACAGTATGATCGTCCCATTCTTTTAGGAGGAAAAGAATTCGCTTTTTAAGATGTGTAAACGGTTCCACCAATTTGGCGAGCATGGGTGAATTCGAATCCTTTTAGCAAAAAAACATGAAATTACGTAAGCGAGCAGAAAGATAACATGATAAACAAGAAAACAATTACTGATAGCAGAAAACGTACCTTGTAAAAATTATATGCAGAAGTTGATTTGTGAGTAATGAACTTGTCATCGTGCTCCAAACAGAGGCGGAGCAAGTGTTCAGGTGCAATCTTGGCGTCAAAACTCGAGGAAAATAAACCTCTCATGCCTGGAAAAGAAGTAGGTTTAGAGATTGAGTCCAAGAAATATTTGATCTATACACAGAAATATTATTTAGAAATTATTCACCTCGAGTTAACTTCATCCCCAGCATGTAGAAGCTGCAAAAGGAAGACAATCTATCCCCGTCTGACACTTCAACACAGCAAGGCTGGTGGAGGTGATAGTATATATGAATTGGTATTAGAAAAATGCAAGCATGTTAGTTGCTCCATCTCCCACTCTTAAAAAAATAAAGAGTATTCAAGAAAAAGAGAATTATGCACATAAAAGCAAAATAAGTACTAATACAATAGTATAATACACTTCTGTTGTTTCAAACAAAGCAAGGAGATGGTAATTCAGTTAGTCCCAGTATGATATCTCATTCAATTATGGAAGTAGAACATGAAAATATCCGGTAATTATAGAAGTAGTCCTAGTAGATGCAATTTGGTGAGCAAGTATGCCTTCAAAAACCCTTGGAGCTCATTAGCCCAATACTGCTAAGCTCTGTTAGGAGGGATAGTAAAAAGGCTTAGAACTTACTCTCTGAACAAGGTCAATTGAACCAAATAACTGGTTGTGTATGTTGACAATGCCACCCAAATCAGATTCCTGAGCAATCCATTCTTGCTCCAGAGCTTCATCTTCCCCATTGACCCTGATCTGCAAGGTAAAAACTTGCGAGGTGATGAATCATCCCCTTCATATCTCTATGTATTGTATACAAGTTTGTATGCATTGACAGTCTGGCTTATTCTATGATCGCCAGCATGCAGGCTGGAGAGGATGGAACTGAAAGAGAGTATCATTACCTTGTCATCTTGTTCTTCAGAGAGAAGTTCCTGCCACTCAGAGAAACTATCATTTGCAAGCAAATTTTCGCAGTTGGAAACATCAATCTCAATAATACTCTCCATCCTAAATGTTCTGGCTCTGAATTTGAACAGCTCAGATTGATCATCGTCAGCTGACTTTACGCGATGCTTCATCCAAAGACTTGCAATATTATGGAAGATCTCATGCAAAAGCTGACCAAACATAGGCAAACATTCAAACTTAGCTGTGGGAAAATCACAGAGGGTGTGCAACACTAGTTAAACTCTAAAAGTAGTACAATACGAGGTAACAACTGTACCTTAAAGGAAGAAGCGCTAAGAAATCGAGCACCAGCAACCGAGTCTTTAAGTCGAGCCAGGAGATTGTGGTAAACAGAAATCTTAAAGGGCAAGGTTGATGCTTGCTGCAAGGATTGACATGTTGCAAGCATAATGAATATATAGTATTATGGAACCTGGGGTCGACCTTTTGAGAATACTAACAAATATATAAGATGTTGATCAGTAGATGCACAAAAAGAACTCCAAATATGAAGAATGACAAACCGTTGAATGAGAAGAAGGGTCTCTAGTTGAATCAGTGTCACCAGTTAACTCAACAATGTTCTGCAGTACATATATTTCTGATTCTTCAACAATTGCTGGCCATTCAATATCACTTATGGAGAGTTGGGCCTTCCTTCCAACATCAATAGAGACTCTTTTAGATGCACAAACTCTGGGGAACCTTAGAAACTTGTGAATCGTGCTCTGTTGAAGTAGCATCAAAAGTCAAAAGGAAGGTACAATATAAGAAAAAAGATATACAATTACAAGAAACAGGTTTCTTCTACCCACCAAAACAGCTTCCATACTATGCTCGCCCTTAAGCAGATAACTTCTGCAGAGTACATCAGATACAATTAATGACAATCCTAATTTTATTTCATAAATTGCAACTTGAACAGGTTCAGTTAGATCAATGTATTCGGAGTATTTCGACAACTGGTGAATGAAATGTGAAGTCATATCCTGAAAATGAGAAGTACAAGAATGGAAGGTTAGATTGGATAAATCGTTATATTTGAAGGACGTGTTGAGGACCATGCATATAGAGGGAAAATAAAATTTGAAAGTCAACATTACCTGCCAATTGTGCACTTGGTTAGTGACCTGTTGTACGTTCAAGCTTTTGACACTCTTGACCCATTCAACAATAGCTGTAACCGACTTAAGAAAATCGTTACATAGATACTTCAGATCCTTAAATTTTCCGGGATTTGGGCGGAAGACCATCTGATTCAGGAGCAGACGTTACTGGGTAAGATGATAATTTACTGATGTACGTCCATATAGATCAAAAGTTTACAGAAGATGCTAATATATTCCAAAAACCATCTAGGACTCTACATATGTTATGTAAGATGTCACAAAATTTTAAAGACAAGCATATTGCTCTCAAAATGGCAGCAGTTGGGAAACCTCTCTAGAGGTGCTAAAACTTTCACTCAGAAAATTAATACAAAGAAGGAACCAAAAAATTCGGATATAGAGAGTTTATGCACAGGGACCTTTCTCCGGAGCATCCTTCTTTCAGCTTTAAGTTTATCCAGCAAACTGCTTCTGTAACTATCATCTTCCGCCTGACGGGTATTTCCAGCTAAATAGATGCATTCTTGCCTAACCTGGAAGACAAAATAATCGATCGGTTTGAGGACATGTGGAGCCAACAGTAGATATATGCCTTCAAAGTCCAAGTGATTTCAAGAATACAATAAATATAAAGATAGACCGTTTATTTTTGAAGAACCCACATGCATGGAGGAGTAGAGTTGCTTCTATGAAGCAATACAAATAAAAACAGAAGCTAAGCATTCT
The DNA here is from genome assembly GCF_004379255.2 of Salvia splendens. Lineage (NCBI taxonomy): Eukaryota > Viridiplantae > Streptophyta > Magnoliopsida > Lamiales > Lamiaceae > Salvia > Salvia splendens. The sequence continues at coordinate 1,031,415 of NC_056034.1, forward strand.
TTTATTTCTTTAAGACGTAGAACTCTTCTTACGTATATGAGATATTAGAAGTTATTAATTAAAATCCACAATTATCCAAAGAACACATTAATCATCAATCTGCAAAATGATTACTCCCTCTATCCCTTGTTAAGTGATCCATATTCCTTTCTGGGACGTCCCAAGCTAAGTGAGTCATTTCCTTTTTTGGAATTCTCTCTTTTATTTTTTCCTCTCTACTTTTCCATCCATTTTACTTTATTCTCTCCACTTAACTAACAAAATCCCATTTTCTTAAAACCTGCGCCGAAAAGTAATGCCTTACTTAGTGAGGGACGGAGGGAGTACAACATAAGCAATCCATGATGAAGGGAAAGAGGAGACTAAAAATTCGTTGCAAGGCAAGAGAAATACCTCAATCTCAATCTCAAGTGATGCTATCTTTGCTGTTAGTTCTGAATACTTGATTGAGTACTTTAAAGTAGGATCCAAGTCATCACGGCAAATCAAAAGATTATACCGTAGGGCACCAATTCGTAACAGAGAGCACCCGACACTCAGGATATCTGCAGAATTTTGATTGGGAATATGTGATCAACTAAGTACTCAGGTATTAAAGAGAGTTATGCATAAGAGCATAGAATCAACCATAAACATGAATAAAAAGTACAGCAGGCACTAACCATCAGATGGGAACACAGGATAGAGTTCAGTAAGCAGTGGCTCGATATAAGTATTGATCAAGGATGTGAATACACGATGATTTGATGATTTCAAAAGAGACACCAAGACCTTTATATTTTCCATCTGTAATATTATGAATCAAGTATAACAATAGTGAGGGAAGAGAAATCCACAATTTCGTAAGCAAATATAAATATATGAAATGTGACTATAAGGATATCATGAATAAAACAAATTTAAAGAAATTCACATTATATTAGTCAATGATCCGAGATTTTTACATCAGAATACATACCCTAAAAAAGACAATGCCAGATTATGATGGATATAAATGAGAACAAGCAAATGTATGTACCGGGTTAATTAATTCCTGAAGAGAACAAAGAGCGCTTTTGATGCCAGCATATCTTGAATCCACAAATGACTTTTTGTGGGAGCAAATAATCTATGAGCAAAGTATAGAAAGAAATGTCAAATTAGAAACTGTTTAAGTTAATAATGACCAAGAACATATTCCAAATCAATAGTGAGTACCTGATTGAAGAGAGAACGCGCAGCAGAGAGAAACATGCCACCAGAACAAATTACATTCTCAGAAGTCTGCCAAATACTGCGACAAGTAGCTCTGAGCTTGAACTTATGCAAGTGATAGTCTCTAATGGGGTCTGCATTTTTCCTGGTTCAAGCAGAAAAGCCAAGATCAAACAACATTTCAGAGATCAGTTCAAATTATACCTAACAAACAGTAAAACCCTTCTCTACTAAACCCCAAATGAAGCACCCCGTCAGTGCCTAAATTCACATTTATGTAGGTAAGAAACAACTCTAACAAAAGAAGTAGGCAACATGCTCGCCCTTTGTAAATTGTGAGGAAACATTGATGCCCATGTAACCACAAATGTAAGACCAGAACCAGTATATGATGAGTGATAAATTAAATCAAATAAATTATTGGACTAGTATCAGCCTGGTCAAATTATGATGCAAGTCTAGTATTTCATTTGATTGAAAACTCACAGGATCTCGTCAACCATTGTCAATTTAAGAGGCCAAAAGAGCTTCTGAGGCATTAAAATATTGTACTCTTCATTCCGAGGAAAGGCCTGCATGATGAGTGCACCACAGGTCAGTTTATTAACTAACCAAAATACATGGTATAAATAATGTATACAAGATTTAAGAAGTATATAAGTACCTTCGCAATAATAGGGCAGACTTCCCAGAGAGTTGCATGCCATCTAAACCACATCTCCATAATAAAACTAGCGATTTTTTCATTTGCTGTAGTAGAAAAAAGAAGAAATCAATCATGAGATACGAGTAATACCCAATAACTAAATTATAGAGCAGCCCTTACCTCCTTTGACTGATTCCCAGGCATCTAGGGTCCATAAAATTTTTTGGTGAGGCAAGAAGTCAACCAAAGGCCTTGCAGAATAATCCAATGAGAAGCCCAAAGACGATTTTAGTAGCCCAGACAAATCTAACAAAGCCTGTCATACATGTCAAAGTGAAAAATGTTAAAAGAAATAATCATCTTAAGATAACTGACTAAAAGATGGAACTTAAGATCATTGGTACACTTCATTTTATTAAAAGAGAGCCCATACACTGTGTTGTTCTTCCACATCAACCACAACACTCTTTGTTAAGTGTTTCAGAAGTTCCAAGTCAAGGCAAAGACTCGTCTCATCAACAATAGGTTGTGTCCTTAACCAACAATCTAGGCCAGACCTTCTATGCAATATATCAGGTGTAACAGCGCAACAAGCAGAACAGAGTGCAGGGAAGAGTTTAGTACTCTCCAATTTCCCTTTCAACTTCTGCTTTTCAAAATCCCACCTTTCCAAAAGAGACTGAGGAAACAGAAAGACCACCACAGTTAATTAAAAACTGATCATTTAGGTTCTAGAGTAAAAAATCACAAACATACCTGATGCATTTCCTCCAACTGCTGTGTAGTTTCAGAAACATTGTCATCCACTTTGTCGACAATATATGTTGACATGCAAACTCCTTTAAGAAGATTAAAAAAACCCTAATCAAAGTAAGGTCTACTAGATAAATGCAATTGTATACAAGAATCTCATCCTTGTTTCAGACAAACACATGACATGAATTACTGAAGGAGAAAAAGGTAATTATCTTTTTCTGGTTCAATCTTACTGCAAACAACAACTCAGTGGGTGGAACTCAGTAGATCAACTGAAACATGACAAATGAGAAGCATGCAATTCGACATTGTACTGGCGTCAAAGAAAATAATTGATAAAGCATGCAATTCGACATTGTACTGGCATGCCATGTTAGAACGGAGACGCATTCATCCATAAATATAATATGAAATCAGTATGCACAGCAGAATAAGAAATTCTACCTTGAATTGCAAGAATGCGAAGTTCAACATCAGAAAACAATATGCCATCTACCGCAATTTCGTGAAACTTATTTCCTTCTATGGAGATGATGTCAGACAATGAGACTGTGGATTAAAAACAAAAAATAAATATAAATAAAGATAAAAATAAAAATAAAATTTAAAAATAACAAACACATCTCAAGCCTTCAATTTATACTATAGCATACAATCACTCCTGCCATCCATGCCAATTTTTCAGATTGGTTAATAAACCTTATGCAAAATGCTCTACCTGGTTCCATAAACTTGTTAACTCTTGGCCACATTTCTTCACAGAGGTCAGAAAATTGGCACTGTTTCTGGTGTAGGTCAGCAGATGAAGGCAAAATTGGATGTCCACCATGCTTCCAGAGCAAGGATTTGCTTGAATTCAAGCATAAGGATGAGCTGGCCTCAAGTTTTCTGATCTCAATCTACATGAACCAAGTTGAATGAAAGCTTATACAGATAGGAAGAAAATAAAATAGCAGGAGAGTGTAGAAAAGTTTACCATGAGAATATCCTTTAACTGTTCTGCTTCTGCAGGACAAATATCCTTCAGTTTCACTGCATCTTTCATTAACAACTGCCAGGAGATCACCCGGCGCTCAATCTGAGGTGGATCGATACTATTCCAGAAGAGCATGTGGTGTTCAAGGAGATCAGTATATGACCTAAGCATATCAAAACAGGGAGACATGGCAAAAAAATCAAGCACTTTCTCCTCCACTCGTCGCAACGAAGTAAGAAGTGGTTCAAAATGCTTAGTTTTGTGACCATGATTGTACTCATTCTCTTTGCTCCATTGTTGAAGGGTATGTCTCAATAAGATTACACACTTAATCAAGTTCCTTAGGAGGATGTGATGCTGGTTTAACACACTATCAGATGAACACACATCAATAGAGTTGACAGAGAGTATAGGGCTGGATATGGACTTGATGTCCAGTTCACTTAGAGATAAAATCTCTGCACGCAGTTGAAATATTCTTGTCCATATAGAATGCTGAAGTTCCTTTTTCAGTAAATCCGAAAACCAACTGAAAAATGGAAGTGATCGCTGCAACGCAGAACCAAACCACTCAAACCACCAAATGTAGAGACAATAATCACTGTCAGTAGCCTGTTCAATTACCCAGTCAGCAGCAAGGTATAACATTTTCTTCTTTTGAGATATAACCAACTGCAACTCATCTCCAGCATCACATTTTCCAACCATGCAATTCATGTCCTTAGGAAACATATATCTCTGCAATGACATGGCATCCATCATGTGAATCATCTTTGAACCTCCATTAGGAGGAGTTTTTACCTTAGAAAATCTTTTCAAGTTATCAATAAAGGAGGAGGATGCAATTTCAATACCCAATGATTCCAAATACATAATATTCTGTCTAACACAAGCATCTTTTGAGTAATAGACAAAATCATTTAATTTCAAAGGGTTTGGCCATCCTCCAGGTAAGCATAGCAAGGAATCTTCAGGTGAAGTGAATTTGTATAGTTCAGTCATGGACAAATAAGAACTAGCTGCTTCAGAAACAATGTTTTTTCCTTTTTCCTCGCCAAAAGATGAAAGATATGTGTGCTCCCAACTAATCTGGATACTCCAAACAGTATGGTTTCCATTTGTAATAAGCCGCTGGAACAACTGCACCCAGCGTGAAAGTTCCAGATAAGTAATGCTTATATTACTCTGCGATCCTTTATGCTTGGCAAACAAGTGAGCTTTGGCCATCATATCAATCAACCTACCCATGGGAATTCCAGAAAGGGAAATAAATCTCTTTATTTCTCTTAGCTCCATCTCATTATGTATTTTAGGACCTATCTGGCCTGGCAGCCAATCAGGCTGCATTATATATATTTCTACTCCTCTATTTCTCATTGCTCGTGACACCTCGCCATAGCTGGGATTAACAGTTAAAAACATTCTGAATTTGTGATGGGGGTGAAGAATCACTGGCTTTCCGTCTACAGTCCCGCATTCATTTATGGTAATAGACCCAGATTGTTCAACCAACGAGTTAATCCTATCAAGAACCTGCAAAAAGGTGAATTAAGGATAAGAAAGTGGCAGTCCTCTAGAACACAAGAACATGTGAAATAGAATAGAGTTTGCATACCGTAGGATTGCAGAGGTTTGCATTTTCTAGAACAATCCATTCCCCATTTTCAATAGCCTTGATCAGTGATCCAGTGACCCATTCAAACTTCACAGACTTTTGACTTCTCTGATGATCTTCCAACTTTCTAATCATGCCTAGAGTGCTGTCCAGATCCTTCTGAGACCAAGAAAGAGGCAATGCTTGTTTTTCAAGATCAAGCTTCAGATATTCAATAATTTCAATCAACTGCGCCATAGAACCACTTGCAATACGATTATCTGTGAGGGCTGCCGAATTATTTCTCTTAGATAAGAAGGCAAGCCACAGGGCGGTAATATCCTTCCTTTGAACGAAAGCCTCTGAGGAAGATTCCAGTTGCAAGTTGCAGTATTCGTTCATATACCTTTCCACTCGAGCAACAACAAGATGATAGTGATGTGAGGCATTATATTGCTCAAAGGATCCAAGTATCTCCGATACATCACTTGCCGAAGAAAGATTCAGTTCATTAAGTACATTTCCAGTCAGCTCAGCTAGCAGTCTTACCAGCGATGTCTTACCAGATGCTGGAGGACCAACTAAAATGCACAACCACTGATGCTTTACGCAGCGGGTAATAGCTTCTAAGGAATGACGTAAACCAGGCAAAATCTTAAGGTTGCTATTGGATGTCCCAGATGACTGAAACTGGTATCTTTTAATGGATACATCTCCGACAATCAAAGACTCGGGACTGAGCTTAACTTTAGGGTGTAGATTAATATATGGCTTCAATCCAAAGGTTTTTTCGTACAATGTCATAACCTCCAACCGATCAGCTGATGTGCGCATTCTTTGCAGGTAAATGGCACTCAAAAAACTGTCGACTTTCGACTTCCCAGATGCATCTGAGATGTTCCAGTAATGTCAGAAACAGTTGAGCAAATAATAAATCCAAACATACAGATAAAAAGGATGTACCTTCAATAATTTGGCAAGAACGAATCACATCACGGAGATTAAATTCCCATGGGGAACCATCTTGACCGAATTTGTGATCCGTCATGATCTCTTGATATAACTTTTTGTTAAACAGAACCAACTTCAAGAGAAGAGATTTTTCAATGGATGGAAATAGTGTACTACATATTGAAACATAATCTTCATCAACCAGCTCATCAACATAGACCTGCGTCAACACCAAGTTAAAGTAACACTACTGAGAAACATGAATCTGACACTGCCCTAGCAAGGAAATGAACTTGGCTTGCAGCATTCTGGGGGGTAGGGAGGCATTTTAATCATATTTCAAAGTTCTGTTTTCATCACTTCTGCTGAAAATTTAGGATGTAGTGTTTACTTTTGCAGAAATAAATTATGTCTTGTATAATATATCGGGAGTTGCAGATGGCCTTTCATTTAATAGTGCTGCTTCTAATTTGGGTTTGAAATATAAAATAGTGATTCAGATGTGATACATTCGTTAAATACATTCATTGAGAAGGAAACATGAGTACAATTGAACAAAACACGATGACCCATTTTGAAATAGTATAATTTAACTGCAAAATTCAAATAGTAGATGAGATGGGACAATACCTTTTACGTGTATTTCAAGTACAAGATTCACATATCAAGAGGCAGACTTAGTGAAAATAGTGTATCGTGTACCTTAGTAAACCTGTTTAAGAAAGATTTAGGAAGTCCTTTCCGGCCACCACCTTGATAGGAAGGGTTTTGACATGCAAAAACTCTGAAAGATGCCGGACACTTGAAAGAACGGCCCAGCTCAGGAATAAACACTTCAGCCCGATGGTCCAGAATTGCATTCAAACCCTGATGTACATCACAAACAATCATTAATTCCACAAACCAGATCCAGTAACAGTGAAGAGCTTAAATAAAACAGTATCAGACAAGAGGCAGTCATTCCCCATGAAATGTCACACTGAAGAAGAGTGCTGAAAGAACAGTTACATCTAGAGTTCGTCCACAACGGATCTAGATTCAAATTCAATGAAAAAGAAGCATAATATTGCAAGATTTGATAAAACAAGTGAAAGCAAAGACATGAATCAAAGGGGGAGGGGGGTGACAATTGCTGATTACTACAGTTTAGTACCTCCAAAACAGACTGTGGTGCAAGATTAAGTTCATCTAGACAGACCCATGATCCATTCTTCAGAGCCTGCATAACAGTACATGCCATTTAAATACTTTTATGGTTAGAAAAGTACTACAAAAACAGAAAATACATCAGTGCATGAATTTTCAGCATTGTACAATAGAAAAGAATATAATGAAGAAATAGGTCACCCCACCTGAAGCAGGATACCATCAGACCAGGCAAACTGCATTCCTTCATCACTTTCAACTGGTAAATCTGACCCCAATAAATCCATTATGTCAGTCTGCAGAAACACAATCCAGTTAACATAGTTTAACCTCAAAGTTCCATATGGGATAAAGGAAACATGAGGAATGAAAAGAACAAATCACAACATTTAGATCTAAGAAAATTAGCTTTTCATTTTATTTAAAATTAAGTCAGTTCTGCTGACCTGCTCAGATAGATTAATCCGAACAACAGTGTGACCAGAGAATCTGCCAAGGGCAGCAACTAAACTTGTTTTCCCAACACCTGGACTTCCTTCCAAAAGGACTGACAAACATGAAAACATCAAACATTATAAAACTCGATATGCATTGATTAATAGTTAAAACCTGTTAACAAATGTGCACAAATATTAAGTAATTAACCAGTACACATTCAGACACAACCATACGGACCATAATGTATGTAAATACAGGAACACGCAGATCCCAAAACAAGTGTAACAGAAATTACCAGGCTTGTTAAGCTGCATAGCACGCAGCACTCTCATAGTATTCTTCTGAGTGGTTGGGGCCAAAAATTGAAAACCCTCTGCGGTAACACTATCAGTACCTGAACAAGATCCAAGACCAAGCTTGAGCTTCAAGTAGAAGTTATGAGGAATAGCACACAAATAAATAGAAAATAACTACAATACAATAGTCCAACATCAAACCTAGTGAGAAATATGAATCCTACCTGGAGTTACTTGTATGATCTAGCATGCAGAATAAAAGTTACTATACAAGTTACAATTATTTGTTCAACATTTTTTATTTTTTATTTCAAGTAAAACACCATGTATTATACATGTCACTCTCTTAAACAAAATCATCATTTTATGTCAATCACTAAGTATCCTGTAATATATACACAGCATAAACTGGAGGCAAATCACTGGATCAACATCTATAATGTCCCACTTAAGAAGAGGAGGCCGCATAGTCTGCACTCCCATCTGTTAGGGCTCATACTTTTTTTAAACCATTCTCTGATGGTTGAAGGTTGTCATCCCTTCATTGCATCTTGGAGATAGCAATAAATGTACACAATTGCACAAGCACTATACCTTTCTCAATGTAGAATGGATGGATGCCAAAGAGATTGTCACACTCCATTTTATCAGCAAGAGTTAAAATAGCGGAGCTTTTAGGATCATCCCAACCATAAGACTCCAATCCATCAAGACCTAAGGGATCAAAGCTTGTTGCATTCTCCTGTATAAGAGGATTAAGTTATGCAAATAAATAATACTCCCTCCGTCCCAACTAAGTTGAGTCGTATTCCTTTTTGGGACGTCCCAACAAAGTTGAGACATATCCCTTTTTAACAAAAAACAAAACATCAAATCACTCTTACTTTATTTCATCATCTACTTTACTCTCTCTTTATCTCTCCTACCTTTTTCTCTTTCCTATTTTATTTTACTTTCCATTTATCTATTCAACACAATTTCTTAATCTACGTGCCCAAAAGTTTCGTACCAACTTAATTGGGACGGAGGGAGTAACATTCTACAGGCTACAGCTCTATAACATGGAAAATGTCAAAGAATAAATAGCACACATTGTACTTCCATCTAAAAGTAGACTACCAGTATCTCCCAGAAAGATACTCCATCCGTCCCTCCATAAGCGAGTCACTTTTCTTTTTGGAATGTCCCACCATAAGTGAGCCCTTTCCTTTTTAAGTGAAAAAACCGTGTCTTACTTTATTTTCCCACCTACATTATTCTTTTCACTCCTCTACTTTTCCCTCTCTCATACTTTACTCTTTCCACTTTAACTCTCATACTTTACTCTCTTGCTTATAGTGGGACTTGCTTATAGTGGGACGGAGGGAGTGCTGAAAAGGTATTTTTTGACATACATGCCAAAGAAACTGAGCAGTATAATATGGGAACAACGATTGTAAGTAAACAGAAGATTGAAAATTTTCTACTCCCTCCATCCAGCTTAAGATGACACGTTTTCCTTTTTAGTTTGTCCCAACTAAGATGTCACATTTCCTTTTTTGGAAACTCTCTCTCCAATTAATACACCCAACCGCTTTTTCTCACTCCTATTAAAATATTCATCTTTCTTTCTCTCTCTATTTTAATACTTAAACCCACTTTTTCTCTCTCCAATTAAACACTTTAACCAATAACCCCTAAAATCCCGTGCCGGCTAAGAAATGTGTCATCTTAGCCGGGACGGAGGGAGTAATATTTATTCATCTAAAAAGGACTTCAAGGTATTAAATCACAAAAACACATCCATGTCAGCAGCATTTCTTAATAGGAAGGATCAACCGAATTCTAGAGAAAAAGGATAATCTCAACAGGAGATCACGTATATCTAATTTCTTATACCATGTAACCGAAACGGGTCAGATAAGCAAAGAACAAGGAGTGACTAGTGACAGTAAAACTTCACCTTGAGTTTCTCCAGTAGGAAAGCAAGGCATCTGACCCTCAACTCTGCAGCTTCAGCTTTTGATATATTTGAACCTGCAGAACAAAGAATTTAGAGATAGCTAAAGTTGATTCAAAAGATATCCCAATAATTATATATTCTGGTAGACAGATTAGCAAACATACCCAAGCTAAGTCCATCCAGCAAAATGAGGAATGCCCCGTGTACTAATGCAGACTCAGCTGATAAATTTCTTGCTGACACATTAATAAATGATACCCAAGATAACAGATCTCTCACAGTAAGAATTCTTCCTGTCTGCAAAAGGTTGAACCACTGCAAAGCAGGAGATACATAAGACAGAAAGTGAAACACAGGATCAGTATGCACCAACAAATAAACATATTTCCAAACCTAAAAACACCTGACAATTTAAAAAGGGAAAAAGCACAAAATACTGAAGAACGTAAGAGTTATAACTGCTTCAGAAGTTTGACATGGGTTTACATAGATAAAAGGAGACTATATTTAATTTGAGATTTATTAGAGTGCATGATGAAGATATATAATCAAACAATTAATCAGGAACTAGAACTACACAAGGAAGGGAAAAGGAATCATTTTACATCTATGATATATGGGTACAGCAAAAATCTTCCTACTCTTCAATAAATTTGCAATGAGCCAATGGTCACTAATGGTTGAAAATCAACATACCTCCCAAAAGCTTAGCATGACATCCACAATGTGAGGAAGTTTTGGCTCCAAAAGTCTGCATTTCAAAGCAAGTTAGTAAGGCATTAAATACAGTCTGAATAATATTTAAATCACTTATTAGTTCAAAAGATAAGCTTACCTCTCACTAGCAATACTTTTAAGTTCATCAATATCAGTAACAGAAGGAACCCATATTTCCGTGAATCGATTTCGAAGAGCAGGTGACAGTTCTTTCTTTCCATAGTCTCCACCAGGATTCATTGTAGCCAGAAGAAAGAAGTTCTCGTGAGCAATTATGTTCTCAAGATCAGAGCCTCCTTTTTCAGCCAAGTACTACAGATATTTAGCAAAATCAACAAGGAGTCAATAAACAACATTAGAAAAAATCTCCCTCCATCCAAAATTATAACCACATTTGCCTTTTCACACATATTTAGAGAAATCATTAAATTTCTTTAACAAAGTAGAATAACAAAAAAAATAAACATCCTTATTTACTTATTAAAAAATAAAATACTCTTGATTACAAAATTCAATCAACTATAAGTAGGAGCACATTAAGGAAAACAAATTTTAATGCACATCTAATGGAGAAAATTGTCTAGAGTTTCATGACAGAAAAAGGGATACGGAAGTACTATATAGAACAGGGAGAGTGACAATATTTAACCATGAAAATAATAGCACTAGTCATAGGGAGATCCAAGACCAAACATAGGGCTTGTTCGTCCCAAGCTTTCTAATTTGTGCATGACAATAACCACTCTTATCATTCAAGCAAATTACACGCCACTCTTAACAATGCATGTCAGTTTGAAAACAAAACAAAATAATATAATTAAAATAACAACATACTATAAATTCCTTACCAATTTCCTTTCTGGTTCCAGGACGCTGTTCAATCTTTCAAGAACACTATCGTCAGCCAAAGAAATCTCATCAACAAGAAACAGGTCGCCACTCTTCATTGCTTCAACAAGTGGGCCATCTTGCCATGTAAAAATTGTTCGCCACTTCTCTAGAAGCTGGCACATTTCCTCCTTAATAATTTCTATTTCTTTAAGTTCATCCACACTGACTTCGTGATTCAACACAGAATGCTCTTTGTAACTTTTGATGATTCGAGAGAGCAATTTGAGAGTCTGAGCAGCCTGGTTGATACCCACAGAAATTTTCTGCAGTAAATGAAATCTATTAAAAAGATGATGACATCAAAGATGACAAACAAGTATGAAACTAAGAGATCAACATACAGCATCTCCATGAAAATTTATAAAAGCCTTTGAATGGACAAGCTTCTCACAAATATTCTGAAAGTCCAAGCTAATTCTTGATCTCTCACGCACAGGATAAAAACCCTGGTCAATAGTAAAACCAAAATATCAACAAATTGTATATAATTGCAACTTCAGGACTGAAAAGTGACAGATAGGAAACCATGCCAGAAAGGGCAACCAAACAAAGATAGAAAAAAACTAATGAAGTGAAAGGACATACCCCGAGAAAATCAGATGTCTCTGTGTACTGATGGCAATTCAGTATATGTAACTTGGAACGCTTCATGATACTGAGCAACTGACAGACAGTTGTTTTCCCTCCACCAGTTTCACCCACAAGGAGGACAGGCTGACGCATCTGATAACACCGCTCAACCAGAAAATACATTCTCCATAGACTCTTTGTCCAAATAATTCTGGTAAAATGAAAGGTTAAGAGAACATAAGAACTCAAGTAATAGGGAAAGTGAGCATGCAATCAGTAACCTCAATGATACTTACTTTCCAATACTTTCAGCATTTTCATAGTGATTGGACTGCAAAAAATCATCGCGACCTCTGCCTGCCTGGAATAGTAATATATGAGCATATTTTCTAATGTCCATGCTACATCATAAGTTCATAACCACAAACACCCCCCCAGCCCCACCAAAAAGTAAAACAAGCAAAGAGGGGAAAGAGAAGAACAACGAAAGACGATAGCCATCACTGAACCTGACAAGCACATGTGGTTACTCCTCACAATATGAAACAACATTGACAAGGCATGATGCCCAAAAAATTTATCAAAATTGAGAAGCCATCTACGCCAAACATATTTTACCTTACACGTGAAACACTCAAACCAATATTCACTTTCTAATTTCTACACATTTCCCAAATCCACTATCGTAATATATTATCTAATCACATTATCTCCCAAGGTGGACCAACACTCACTCACCACCTAAAACACAATACTGATCTCAATCATTCTAGACATTTAAAGAAATTATCGAGCTTTGATTTGCAGTAGGTAACATTGACATGGGGATGACTGATAAGGCTGGTCAAGAAGACAAGAATACTTTCTCAGATGTAACATAGACGCATTCAGACTAAAGCAAATAAGTACCTGCTTGTATAATTCTCCATCAGTAAGTTTGACCTTTAACTCCTTCTCCAAAACTTCTTTAACAACGCTTTTTTCGGCACCATCGCGTAGCCTTTCAGCCATTAAGTAGTAACCATCATAAGCTAGATCCTCATAAGATCTTATATATGCATCATAACGATCAGCCCATCGGAACATGTCACGTGGAGTGATAAATCCATGTTTTCCAGCAAAAACGTTGCTACTCTGCCTGTGGATATGCAACTCCTTCATCACATCAACCATTTTTTTTGCATAGCTTGGAGGAATTTTGCACCTATCTTTCAGAATTCTGATCAACTCATCTTGTGGTATTTCATCAACATGAATCTCCACAAAACGATTGCGAAATGCTCTAGAAAGCATTTTGCGACCCGCATAGACACCTGGTGGATTTTGAGTTGCAAACAACATAAAATCTGGATGAGCACGAATCGTTTCTTGGAGCTCAGGTACGAAAAGTTCCCTATTATCATCTAGCAGCCGATTCAGAGCCTCAAGGACATCTGAGGGAGCCAAGTTAAGCTCATCGAGAACAATCCACTGCCCTTTACGGACAGCTTTCACCAGGACTCCTTCATGGAAGATGAGCTTTCCACTTGCATCAGTTATATAAGAACCAAGATATTCTTGAAGATCAGTGTGTTCATGATTATTGATTCTCACAAATTCATGACCAGTAATTGCAGCCAGATAGCAAACCAGGCTAGTCTTCCCACTAGATGTAGGTCCCTGCAACAAAACAGGATATCTTCCAATAAAAATAGCTCGTGCAAGATTCTTAAGGTGCTCCAAAACACTTTCTGTCAGAACATAGCGTTTCAATACATCATTATCATTTGAGGGAGTTTTGACCACCAAGTATTCATGATAAGGGAGTGGCAGAAGTGATCGACCTCCTAATAGATATTTGCAGATTAAAGTGTTCATTAATATTGCACTTGGGTCATCCAATGAATTCATAAAGAACATACAGAATCCATCATAAATAGATTTTTCCAATCCAAATTTTCTTTTAGCCTTTTTTAAGTATTCCAGTGCCCGGTATAAAGAGCGTAAGCTGTAATGAGGCTTCTGATTAGCCCCATCCTGTAGCCTTTCCTCGGATTTCTTTGCTGCTTTGTAAAATTCCATGAATTGACTTACTAGTTTCCTATATGACGGGTCATCATCAATAAACTGATTAATAAACATAACCAAGTCTTCATCATCTAATACATCGTCAACAAAATATTCCGTAAATCTGCTCCTCAGAGAAACTGCCAAGTCCCTTTTACCAGCATCAGTAGCAGGGTTCATGCAAGCAAACATTCGGAAGTTGGGATGCCGGTACATATATTCTATATCTCCTCTTTCAGACAAGCATACAGATCCTCTCTCATTTTCAAGGACCCCAGTAACTCGCTGCAAGATCTCTGGAGGAGCCAAATTTACTTCATCCAACAATACCCATTCACCATTTGTCATGGCTTTAATGAAAGCTCCTTCCACAAACGAAAAAACCATTCCATCTGATGCACTAACCTGTGCATGAGCTCTTTCAAGGTTTGCTGAAAATATTTCCCAAGCTTCCGGTAGTTCTTCACTTAAAGATCTCTTACGCTTCTTACCCGTTAAAGATCCCTCATGCTCCTTACCCAGACTTTCAGTTATTGTGGTGATGCATTTCTGGAAACCAGTTAACAACATTTTCCAGTTCTTCTCGTCTACAGACTTCCTCATACGGCTAAGATATTTTTCATTATCCTAAAAGGAAACAGAAGTAAGTTAGAGTCATCTTCAAGCCGAGTGGAGAAAGAAGCACAATACATTCTGGTGAATGATACCTTCAAAGAAAAGGTGTTAGTGAACAGAGTCACAAACTCCTGATATAGAGGAATACAAACAAGCCCTGCATCCACGGGTTTGAACCCTCCTAGCAGGTCAGCAACATCACTCTGCTGACTTAAATTCTGGATAGGAGACAACAATTACAATGGCCAATGTCATTGATATGGTTCAAATAATACTAATAAATCAGCACTGAATGGTTTTAAACTCAACATACCAAAACTGTTAGTTTCTGACCAAGCCTGGTGGCAAGTGTCTGAACAAGGGTAGTTTTCCCAGTGCCTGTTTCACCAACCAATAGTACAGGCTCATTAAAGTTAACAGAGCAAGCAATTCTCTCAAGTGCATGTACTGAGCTACGGAGCTCAACAAACGGCTTCTTATTCATATTCGGCTGCATGAACAGAATGGTTGCCTTGTTAATAAATTGTCTGAAGCTCCTTCAGAAACATAAACCAAAAAACATTGTGGTCACTCACGGAAATTTCAGCATGTTGAAGGTTACATCGCCCAATCTGGAACCCAGATTTCGACTCCTGAGCATAGTACAAAACAATGGTAAAACTGTGTACACCAATACATGGACACAACCCATTAATGGTCATATAAAATCGCATCAATTAGCAGTACCTGAATTACAGGCTTGTTAACAGGATACAAAGTCTCAGGCCCTACAACACCCCACAAACTAGCAATCTCTCTCATGATGGCCAACCGATTTGAGGCCGGTGTAGAGAATGATGCAAAAACATCTATTGCCTGAAAAGTAAAAGACCAAGATTACAGTCCAGTATTTACCAAAAACCCCACCCATGCAGAGAAATTATAAAATTATCATGATGTGGTTAACCTCTTCACAGATGTTTTTGCATGCATAAGAGGTGAGCGTTTCATGTCCAGAGCAGGAGACCAACCATGCAACTCTTTTGCAGAACTTAAGAAGATCCCTTCATTGTAGAGAAAAGACTTAGTTAATTCATTTGCTGAAAAACCATACAAGGAGTAAATGCATGTATACAATCTTCTGCTACCTCAGAGTGAACCTTCCATAAGAACTTGAAGATGACATTAATCCTAATTGGAAATTTGTAAGCTTGTTTACCCTTTCAAAGGTTTCTGCAATAAGCATCAGAAAATAACAAGTAAAGCACTGTCATAAGGAGCACAAGTTATTCATGAATATGAAACATTCAGCAGACCTATGAGTTTTGGGGCAAGATACTCCAATTCTGGGTACCACTGTAAGATAATATGTATCAGATCCTGTTTACTGGGTGGCGCGATCATTATTTTCCTCCAGACAGCACCAAGTGAATTCCGACCTATTACCATAAAAAAGAAACAGAAAAGACATAGGGCACCACATTAATACAAGAACGAGATAACAATTACATTATCATTTTGCTTTTTGCATAATGGGAAATACAAAATCTTGTTCTATTTCTAAGAAATACTGTGACTAGGATCTGACTTGATAAACCAATATCACCACAGATGCAATAAAATAAAATCAAGGAAGATCGGTCATCATTTATCACAAATCAATTAGAAGAACAAGATAAAAACATCAAATGTAAAGCAACACTGACCTTCACTAAAACGAGATGCATCTGGATTTGAGCTTGTCACGGTGGAAAATAACCGGAAACTTTGGTTTACTCTTACTGCCTGAATAGTGCATAATAATGTAGTAACTATAACTATCATACTAATGTAAAGCTTTTCTAGACTGCCTCAATCAAAACGATAAACATAAAGTAATATATAGATATACCTCTCCATGGCCAATTGAGAATGTAATCGCACCTTCCAACAAAGGCAACAAGATCGATATAATGTCAGAAGGTGCTTTATCAATATCTTCGAAGATAACCCAAAATCCATTCAGGACCGCCTGTCACAATGAGTATGCAATATGTTAAAACAAGACCGCTCAGGGTGACAGTAAGTTGAACTTAAAGATTAGCTTCAAACCTGAGTGAGAGAACCAGGTTGCCATCTGAATTCACCAGGTTTCTCTGTGCAGACATATGTCCCAAGGAGTGTTTTCCCATCAACCTGCTCGTCCAAATGAATGGACAAAACTGTGTAGTCTGAACAGAAATATTAAAAAATCAGAAAAACATTCTACATAGACCAAATAATGTAGAATTTCATTGAATATAAAGACCGAAAGAACTAAGCTACCCACCTCTACTGCCATAATCATGGGCTAACTTGTGAATAAGTGCAGTTTTCCCACCACCAGCAGGACCATAAAGAAGAACAGGCCACCTCTGACTAACAGCTAAAGAGACCATCTCAAAACCTTTTCTCAAAGCAGATGTCAAGACAAAGGGCGTGTCCTTCATAGGACTACTGTATAAAATCAAGATTCAGCACTCAGTAGTTATGGATAGTAATGCACGGGCAAACACAGAAATTTAGGAATGGAAGATCAACTCTCAATCAAGCAGGAACATTGGAAAATATACCAAAACTATTAGTACATTGCTTTTTATAGGGAAAATCATCAAAACACAAGCTGAATAAAAAAACGAAAATGAGACCACCAGTTTACTAATAGAAATCATACCTTGAACTATGCATGCTAAAATGATTCGAGGGCACAATCTTATCAGTCATTAAAGAGCATGAGTAGTCTTTTCTTCCAACTGCCCCAGCGTGATCCGAGGAGTTTTCGAGATGCCAACCCCCTTTCTCCAAAGATACATCCATACAAAATTCTTGCCAACTGCATACAGTACAACCATGAAGCCTAAGTAACTAATAACTTGCACAAACGTTTTTACAAGTAAACATCCCTGAAGTTATTACGATTATAACATTATACAAATAGATTAAGTCAGATCCTAGTTACAGTATTTCATAGATTATAATTAAGTCAGATCATAATTTACAGAAGATATGTTGTTTGGTGTGGGGTGCTTTTTTGGGAGGGGGCATAGATCAAACAGCAACATAAGAAGTATTAAATGAGCTAACCGCATAAAACTCTTAAAAGCTTCTTCAGATTCAGTATTAAGGTTTGCAGATGCCTTAAAACTTAATCTCAAAGCTCTCGACAAAATGCCAGCACTGCACCATCGCAGGTCAAACAAAATATTCCTTAATGTTGCATCATTAATCAGGGTGAGGTCTGCGGACTGCTGTACAATGTCCAAAAAACAGGACCAATCCCATAATGTAGTGAAGACAGCCGGCTCCAATGTAAGGAAACGATATGAAGCTCGCACAACATTTAGCAAATGACTGGGTCCCTGAAAACCAGAGGTGGCGTTAAAAATGGGGGACAACAACATTATGCCGGTGTAAAGCAATACTAAAGTTACATATTACCCCAGCTAGCGCCTTAGAAACTGTTGTACATTGCACGATTCTTTCAAATGGAGCAGGAGCAACTTTAAAATAATTTAAAATGGACCTGCATCAAGGAACGAGATAACATGAAATAAAATCGGGTCTAGAAGGAACACATAAATGACTACGATTGATAAAAAAAGGCATAGATCATAAGAAAATACAGTAAATTCCACAACGCATAACAAAAAGAGGGATTAGATCACCTGCAGTTTAATCACTACAATAAGATGTTATGTGCAAAATCATAAAACTTTCATATTCATGCATTTATCAGTATTCTAGTCCCAATATGGAAAAACAGCCAGGTGTGCTTAACCATATCAAATAATTTTCAAAATCATGCTTTTATCAGTATTCTAGTTCCAATCATGGAAAAACAGCCAAGTCTACTAAAGTTAATCCAACATCAGTGTCACGACATAAATATCAATTAATGAATTGCAAAGTGGGATATAATGAAATTCCAGAAAATAAACGAATCAACCAAACTAACTAATCTTTTTTACCCCAACAGTGGTATCAAGTCAAGGGCACGGCAGAAGGCAAGACATGCAAGTTCATGAAGACGCAAGCCCTTCCTTCTTCTCCCGTAAACGTCAATAACACGAGCTACATCTGGACTTCCTACACCTCCATCTTCTCTGAGAAACTCTTCTTCATCAAAATCTCCTACACTACTATCTTCATCAGTCCTCAAATTCGGCACCATATGAAGCAAATGCACACTCCTCTCAACAATCCTCTGTGCAATAGGCCTGAAGCATCCCAGCAACGGAATTGTGTAATTCGGGTGCAGAACCAGTTCCCCCACAGCCAGCACCACCTCATCTTCTGTGATTTTATCACCCTAATTCGGCCAAATACACACAGGTTATCATTCAACTTGCCATCATTAGCTGCAAAATTGATTCTTTAACTATTACTACTACTTCAAACCAAATTTCATTACCTTCACTAACAAATTACCGAAGCTGGGATTAGACTTGAGCTTCGGACACCGATCAACAAACCTCCTCAGCTCCGATTCAAGAGAAAAGCTCCCGTCAACCGCCATTCAGAACTTTGAATTCAGCTACAGCAAATCAAAAGGTTTTCACATAAAGTCCCTTGATATTCGCTTGAGTTACTGTAACGTTACTTAAATCAAAAGAAAAGGTATTCGCTTGAGGTTTCTTCTTAATTTCTTAAAAGATGTCGATTTTCGGGAGGAATTTCGCTTGAATCCTCTGCTGAAATTGTTAAATAGGCTCCAAAGCTTCTTCCTTGGAAGAGAATGGGTTTAAGAACGGTTTAGGGTTTTAGTTTCAGTAGATTAAATAAGCGGGTTTTTTCGTGGTTAGGCCCAATTGTAAATGGGTCGGGTTGGCGGCCAAATTTAAAAAATTAATTACTGATAAAGGCGGCTGTCAAAATAAAATTAATTACTAAAAAAGGCGTCTAAAATTAGTATAATCCCAAATCTAAACCTAATGCCTTTGAAAAATAAAATTTACAAATACAGATTCCCAAATCACTCATCTCCTCCTCTCAACTCTGCAACTCTCACTGTCTCCACTCTCTCTCTACAATGGCGGCTGCTGCTCCCATCTTCAGATCCTCCTTCCTATCCTCCCAACCCCTCTCCCCCACCCCCTCCACTGCCCCCCGCCCAACCTCCTACTCCCCCCTCTCCGTCCGCGCCACCGCCACCTCCCCCGACCCTCCCGCCGCCGCCCCCGCCGCCAAACCCCGGCGCCCCTCCAACGAGAACATCCGCGACGAGGCCCGCCGCCACACCTCCTCCCACAACTTCTCCGCCAAGTACGTCCCCTTCAACGCCGATCCCTCCTCCACCGAGTC
The DNA here is from genome assembly GCF_004379255.2 of Salvia splendens. Classification (NCBI taxonomy): domain Eukaryota; kingdom Viridiplantae; phylum Streptophyta; class Magnoliopsida; order Lamiales; family Lamiaceae; genus Salvia; species Salvia splendens. The sequence goes on from NC_056034.1 coordinate 1,051,491, forward strand.
CTACTCCCTCGACGAGATCGTCTACCGCAGCCGCTCCGGTGGCCTCCTCGACGTCCAGCACGACATGGACGCGCTCAAGAAATTCGACGGCGAGTACTGGCGCTCCCTCTTCGACTCCCGCGTCGGCAAGACCACCTGGCCCTACGGCTCCGGCGTCTGGTCGAAGAAGGAGTGGGTCCTCCCCGAGATCGACGGCGACGACATCGTCAGCGCCTTTGAGGGCAATTCCAACCTTTTCTGGGCTGAGCGTTTCGGCAAACAGTTTCTAGGCATGAAGGATTTGTGGGTCAAGCACTGTGGGATTAGCCACACCGGCAGTTTTAAAGACCTAGGCATGACTGTTTTAGTCAGTCAGGTCAATCGCCTCCGTAAAATGAACCGCCCCGTCGTCGGAGTCGGCTGCGCCTCCACTGGAGACACCTCCGCCGCCCTCTCCGCCTACTGCGCCTCCGCCGGTATCCCATCGATTGTGTTTCTACCTGCAAATCGGATCTCTATGGCTCAATTAGTCCAGCCAATTGCGAATGGGGCTTTTGTATTGAGCATCGATACCGATTTCGATGGATGTATGCAGCTAATTCGTGAAGTCACAGCTGAATTGCCCATATATTTGGCTAATTCATTGAATAGTTTGCGATTAGAAGGGCAGAAAACTGCTGCGATTGAGATTTTGCAGCAATTTGATTGGCAAGTTCCCGATTGGGTGATTGTTCCCGGTGGAAACCTCGGAAACATTTACGCCTTTTACAAGGGCTTCCAAATGTGCAAGGAATTAGGGCTTGTTGACAAAATCCCTCGCCTTGTTTGTGCACAGGCTGCAAATGCTAATCCCCTTTACTTGCATTACAAATCCGGGTGGAAGGATTTCAAGGCGGTGAAGGCTGGGACGACGTTTGCCTCCGCGATTCAGATTGGGGATCCCGTCTCCATCGATAGGGCGGTGTATGCATTGAAGAAGTCTAACGGCATTGTGGAGGAGGCGACGGAGGAGGAGCTGATGGATGCAATGGCGCAGGCGGATTCGACTGGGATGTTTATCTGCCCCCACACTGGCGTGGCGCTGACTGCTCTGTTCAAGCTGAGGAACAGTGGGATCATTGGGCCGAACGACAGGACTGTGGTGGTGAGCACTGCTCATGGGTTGAAGTTCACGCAGTCAAAGGTGGATTATCACTCCAGGGAGATCAACGATATGGCTTGCCGTTTTGCTAACCCGCCTACGCAGGTGAAGGCGGATTTTGGGTCGGTGATGGATGTGTTGAAGAAGTATCTGTTGAGCAAGAATTCGAAGCTGCTTTGAGAAGTGGTGGTTGAGTTTTTTTGCTCGTAAAACTAAGCAGGTTAGCTCTAGCAGTTGTTGCTGCTGGCTTGAGTTTCTCTGTTGTTACTCTGTTTTTTTCGACAGTTCTTGATTATGTACGATTAGTATGTTTTGATGAGTTTTGTGGGATTTTGAGAAGGTAACTGTGTCTGGATATGGAATTTTGATTTATGGAGGTATGAAACATCGCATAATATTTCGATGAGAGTTGTATGTGTATCTAAATAAATTATATTTGGGAATCCGTCAGTTGGTTCAAGGATATGCTAGCATATTTGGTCCAAAAATGTTTTTTTTTGTGTTCTTTTCTTGATGGTTTCCTTATCACTACTTGTTTGTTCATTGAGTTTTGCTGGATTTTGAGAAGTTATCTGTGTCTAGAGATGGATTTAAGGTTATGGCAGAAGACAAAGGTTGCAACATTTGGTCCGGAAAATGCTTTGATTATGTCTGATTCATTTCTTCGTTGCTCTTTTCTGAGTTTGTGAGTTTTTTATACTGTTTAGTGTTTACCATAAGGAATTCGAACAACTGCATCCATCACATACAACATCATGGAGTAGTGTTTGTCGAACATCAATGTCCACGGGATTATTAGCTAAATGACAATCGGCATATACAATACGCACAATCGCTTCTCTTGTATTTTCACAACTCTGATGTGCTAAACAAGATATGCACTTGAGTGATATGTTTCTTTATCCAAGAATACGTTTAGTTTCCTATCCACAATTCCGCTATTTATCGAAATCAATATACATTTGCATTTCTTAAAACTTGTGTTGCCAAAAAGTAGGATGTGAGTATGAAAAGAAACGTTTTAATTGGATTAATATTGGTGGAGGCTCTCTCATTGCATAATCTGCGTGATTGTGGGTTAAATTGCAGCTGTGATATAGAAATAAGCATCGATGCCCGAGTGTGTCGAGCAACGGGAGAAAAATTCCGGTGGACCGAGATTCATGATTGCTGTAATAGAGCAGATGAAACCCATTTCACAATATAAATGATTCCAAGTTTCTGACAGGATGAGATACATTCAAGAGTCCGATTTTGTAATATGAAGAAATAAGACTACTCACTGAGCCATGTTAGCTATCTATAACTTGGTGCCCTAATTCATTAAAAAAACTCATGTGTTTAATAGTGAGCCTGTTAGTATTAAATTTGTACATTGTTTGAGCTGCCCTTATCTATGTGAATATTTGGAGAGGAAAAAAGTGGAGATACTCTAACAAGACAGAAAACGAATTTCTTGTACCAAGACAGAAATAATGGATTCCCCATTGATAAACATGTCTAACAAACACAAATACAACGTGGTTTCAATGGTACATCATGACATATCCCACATGAAAGAAATAGAGAAAGAAGTTACACAATTCGAAAATGTAACCAAACAAAGTGACATCAAATACTCAGCTTTGACATAGATGAGCTGATTATAGAATATTACGTTGTGACTGAATTTTTTTCTGTTTGTCTTTTCCCCAATTGCTACGAAAATATTAGTCATTTATCCAATTTCACACGATCCCTTCTCTCAATTGTGGAAGACATTAACTAATCAAGCATAAGCAACCAAACTCAAGTAATGTTTTATGTCTTTCTCTTTTCTAAATATGAACCAAAATGTTGGAGTATCAAAAATTTGTATGAAAGCGAGTATTTTGAAATTAAACGACAACGTTTCATCTAATTACGAACAAATTCTTTTAATATTTTGTTCTCTATATATACATATCTTCCCACTATTCATCCCAACACAATGAGAAACATGGAGTTATTATTATACAAAAAGATAGCAATAGTGAGTGTGGTTCTAGTGATTCTTGGGGGGGCCACAGCCCAGACCATATGCAACATGACCGTGATTGGACTCTTAGAGTGCAAGCCGGCGGTCAAGCCCCCGAAACCACCGCCTCCGACAGCCGACTGCTGCTCTGCCCTAGCCCAAGCCGACTTCAAGTGCCTCTGCTCCTACAAAGACTCCAAAATACTGCCTTCTCTTGGGATCAACCCTAAACTAGCCGAGCAGCTCCCTGTAAAGTGCAAAATCCCTAATCCACATAAGTGTTAGAGATTTTTTTATGTATAAATAAAGGTTTCAATTTCAAATTCTTTGCAATTTGGAATTGAAAGTGAAAAGTTTCATTTAAACTTATGTCTTGGTGATTTGATGTATCATTTGGTATGAAAGTGGTGAAATATTCAAATATATGCCATGCTCATGAACGATGTTCACATAAGATAAGTAGTGTAATATTTATCTCTATATGGCACCCCAAAATTAATTAAGAAAATCATTTTTTATATAATCAACCTATTTATTACTATAAATTATTATTTTATTATTTGAGCTACCCATTACCAATATGTTTGGAGAGGAAAAATAGCTAATTGAGAGAACGGACCAAAATGAAAAGAATGCCGATAGCTCGCATAGACTTCAACCGTATCCTTTGTCCCGGCGACTGAAGTCGCAGTAATTATTTGTTGTAACCCAAGTCTAAAAATATTGATCCCAAGTTCGCCACTTATCAAATACTTACTCCACAAAAATTACGTTGTGATTGTATTTATAATTTATCCAATTTTATAGAAACCTTCTTTCAATTGTGGAAAACATTAACTAATCAAGTACAAACACCTCAAACTCAATGAATGTTTATGTTTCTATCCTTTATAGGCATGAATAAAATTTTAATCAAACACAAAATATCAACTTATACATAAGTTATAGGAGGAAGAGTCCATTATAGCCGGCTATACGACTTTTGACCCAGTTCTGGTACAGGAGTGAAACATAACTTTTTTTCTTTTAATTTTTATTTAAAATTTTGTACTATATATTATCAAAGAATTATTTAGACTTATGAAGTTAATACTTAGAAAATTATAATATTTAATTGAGCCTCTATAAATATTTTTTTTCTATGTCAGCTAGTGTTCTGGTATTGCTTATGAAATTGAAAAAATTGAATGAGAATAAAGTTTCATTTTTGACACTCTTTCCACAGACAAATGTGGCCACATCGAGGGCAAGATAATATCAAGTCAGAATAAATGAATAAATGCCCAAGAAGCAAGAAATTCAAGAATATAAACATCCTAGATCAAAAGAAATTGAATGAAAAAAGAGTAGTTTAATTTAAATTAAACAAGAACGTTTCATCTAATAAAGAACCAAGTTGTTTAACTCTAAAATCCACCCCACCCTACCCCCACAATTGTATCTATATATACCACCCAAACAATTCTTATTCCAAACACAAGGAGAACCATGGAGTCATTACACACAAAAAAATACTAGCGATTTTGAGTGTGATTCTTGGGGGGGCCACAGCCCAGACCAGGTGCAACATGACCATGATGGAGCTCTTCTAGTGCAAGCCGGCGGCCACGCCCCCAAATCCGTTATATCCGTCGGCTGACTGCTGCTTTGCCTTATCGCAAGCTGACTTGAAGTGCCCACAAGAACTCTAAAATGTTGTCTTATCTTTGGATCGACCCTGAACTCGTCATGCAGCTCCCTGAAAAGTGCAACATCCCTAATCTACCCAAGTGCTAGATTTTTTTTTTTTTAAATAAAGGTCTCAATTTCAAATTCTTGGCCATTTGGAGTTGAAAACTTGCATTACAAATTACAACTTGTGGTTTTGTGATTTGATGTATTATTTGGTATTCGAAGTGTGTGAAATATTGTGTTATACTACTATGATTCAAGAATATATGTTTGTTGAGATTTCGAGGATTTGGATCATTTTCTTTAAGTCGAATACATAATTTTAGGTCAGAGTCTAGTGAAGTCGAATTTCAACTTGAGTAATAGTTTGGTTGAAATTAATAAAATCATGTCTAAGAGTTGATTAATCATTATAATTTGAGGATTATAGTGTTAGGCCGATTATGCGTTAGGCCATACCGAACGCAGGTACAAAATTTTAATAGTAGATCATTTCAACATAATGCAACTACAAAAAAATCAACAAGGCCAACAAAAATTTTATCAGACATCTACTATTCTCTGGTTCGTCAGTTACATTTTTAATTTGTCATTTTTCAATTAATCTCTAATTTTATATATTTATTTAAATTATATTATTTTTTAAGTAAAATAAATGATTAAACGTTCAAAGATTATACAATTAAAATATCACAAATTACATAATTAAAATAGAAACCCTGCATAATTAAAACAACATAAACAAATCCAGGAGTTCCCAAACTCAAAAATTTTACCCACTACTAAGCCCTTAAGCACCTTTTAGCCTCTAGGTTCAAAAATTTGGTAAGAGTGGACTTAATCCTTATAAAAATTTTAGTAGATGTCTACTATAAGTCTATAAGTGTCATATACCTATGGCATAGTGTGTGTATATGTACATTAATTGAAAAATTAATTAATTAATTAATGAGCTAGCAGCACTCTCAAATTAATTAACGTATATTGATTATCTTCTTGAAAAAAAGGTTGAAACCCCAGCCTCAAGGGCGTTCTACATCTCGGCCTCACAATATTGTGACGGACGTATATTGATTATCTTAAACACGGGAAATTGAAATAACATAAGGCCTTAGATTATTCATAATTTAGTTATGGAGAAAAAAGTCATTATTAATTCCCCAATAATTTTCCCAGTTAATGTTACAATCCTCATTCCTCCCAAAGTTAACAACATTTTACACACAAACAACTCAAATCCCAGCCATGTTTAATGAGCCATCAAGCCTTTGGAGCCAGGGACATTGATCCACTGCAACTGGATCTCGACTTCACCGCACTCGACGTTTCTCAGCCGGAGGCACATATCCTGCACCACCTTCCCGTCTTTCCACACCACGCAGCTCTCCTCCGACAGGCAGTTTGTCCTCGAGGCAGGCACCTTCGTGACTATGGTGCCGTCTGGGAGGCCATCCAGCTTCATCTTCACGGCTTCCACGAACGGTTTTATGTCAAAGTCCGCGTCCCCCATCTTGTCGTCCAGGCTGAACATGTCGTAGTCGTACACAGTCTGGAGAATCACAAAATATCATATAAACATATGAGGAATGAAGGAGGCTATCAACGAAATGAAAGGCAACAATCCATTTCGTTTCTTCTGCTAACTGCAAGGTTTGGAGGGACGAACCCTCGCTTTATTGGCTCGTCTCAGAGTCCAATTTCTTGGGTAGGGACAGTTGGAATAACTAGCCTAGTTAGACAGTTCCCCTTCATTTCGGAAGTTGTTTCTATTTCTACATATCTTTCTTCCGTTTTTAGGTTTCTTAGTGAAAAGGGGTGACGGTATTCTGCCTAAACAGTAGACACGGGTATACTAAATACGAGAATACTAAAAATTCAATCATATTCAACTGAGCATCCAACAATATGCAGAAAGTAGTTCAACATCCATTTCACCATATTCCGACCAAGGGAGATATACGACAGTGAGTCCTATTTGCATTCTATCGAACGAACAAGGCGATCAAATTTCAGAAACATAAATGAAAATGAACAAGGGCAAGCAAAGTGAGCTCACCATATGGATTGGAATATTAGGATCTGAGATGGAAAGTGTCAGATCCTCATTCCATTCGGGGTTGACATCCTTTTTCACAACACGAGTCTTCAACTTCTGCAGCAAAACGTCTATTAGAACAAGATTCGACACCATAGCATAAGGTGAAAGCAACAACATCTATATAAGTATAACATGAATAGAATCACTGGACATATTTATATCCATCTAAAAATCAGTATTTGTAGATATCACTATTGCTACAAACGAAATCACCGTGTTACATCTCGTGTTCCACTACCACCAATGCATAATGTATGCACAACGCAACGAGTATTAGTGGTGTGAAAAACGAAATACACAAAATGCACATACAAACTAACTTAGGAAATCCTCTGCAAACCTGTATTGCATTCAAAACATCTGTCGAAACAAGATTCGACATCGTAGTATATAAGTAAAACATGAATATAATCAGTAGACATCTTTGTATCCATTTAAAGATCAGCATTTGTTGATATTCCTATTGCTACAAACCAAATCTTCGTGCTACGACTCGTGTTCCATTATCACCAATGCATAATGTATGCACAACACAACGAGTATTAGTGAAGTGAAACACGAGATATACACACAAACTAGCTCAGAAATTCCAAAAGATGGCAATTCTCTGCAGACCTATATAGCGATCCTCTGCAAACCTATATAGCCTTCAAAACATCTATTAGAACAAGATTCTACAGCATAGCAAAAGGCGAAAGCAACACCATCGATATAAGTAAAACAAGAATATAATCAATGGACATCGTTGTGTCTATTTAAAGATCAGCATATGTAGATATATCATATCGATATCCCTATTGCTACAAACGAAATCTCCGTGTTCCATCTCGTGTTTCCACTATCACCAATGCTTAATCTATGCACAACGCAACGAGTATTAGTGAAGTGAAACACGAATATCACAGTACAAACTAGCTTAGGATCTTCCAAAAGATGGCAATTCTCTTCAAACCTATATCCTTCAAAGAGTTTCAAATGTCACAAGCGTTTCATATGTTCTTCCCAAACAACAAACAAAGCTTTCACTTTCAATCAGTTGGAATCAACAATCAAAACATCATTTCAAGGAAATGCTGAAAACAAAAAAAAAGAAGAAAATCGCAGAAACAGAAAGGAATTTCCACCAACAAAAAAAAAGTCAACACATTCATTTCTTTCCCCCATAAACCCTTGAAAAAACACCCAAAATGCAAAAACCTACCTAATTAGCAAAAAAAAGAGCATCACAAAATGAAAAAAAGATGAAATTTTGCGACGAGCCATGATCATAAAACGCAACCAATTTCACTAAAACATTCTTAGCAAAGAAAATCAAAACCTGCTTGGCCATCTTGACGATAACGTAGGGATCGCTGCTGCTGACATCGCGAACAGCAAGATTAATGCCTCTCTTCACTTTGATCCTCAGCAGACCCAAGAGATTGTCCATTTGAATTGCTGAGACTAAGCTGACTGATTCGTTATGATTTTGGAGTTTGGACAGACCAGTAATGGTTTATGACGTTACGAAAATGGTGTTTGGAATTTATAATGTGAAAGTGGTGGCTTTTGTTAAATGCAACTCGCCATTTTATTTTGATTTTTTTGTATTTTTTTTTCTGATTTAACTCATCCACCTACCAAATTTATTGGGTTCTCCATTTTTGATTATTTCATTAATAAGGAATAAGGATTCATTTTTGGACCAATTAAAGAAGTTTTGAATATAAAAGAATTGTTTAGTTTTGTACATTCCACGAGGTTTAAATATAAAAATCACTATTTGGTCAACTTGTGTATATTAATTTGATGATTTATGAATAATGTGATATTTCAACCACTATTTAATGTTATTTATTTTATTTTATACATTTAGTTTATTTTATTATCTTTAAAGTTTTCATGAGTATTATTAACTTTATAAAGTATGTTAATGAACCTCAACGAGCGACGACTCACACTGCGGCAATTGAGTAATAATTATTAAATAATTAAAATATACTATTAATTATAACTCCGAATTAAAAGTTATCTATATTATAATTAAAAGTATTTGTGAATCATATTTGTGTTTGAATAAATGATTTAATAAGTTTTTTATTACGAAAGCATGTCCTGTAAATTGTAAATAATATACATTAGATTAAAAATTTGGAATAGTTTGTAAATAAGACTAATATGTCCAGAGGTATATTCCTAGACAAATACCAAACTAGTTAAAGAATATATATCCCTTAGTAAGGTAGTTGCTATTGTACAAGCCAAGCATGACCACAGAAGGCACAAATTCTTACCAAAGACGATCTATAAAATGTTATTGAAAAATAATAGTATTTTATTGAAAGAGATAGGATAGGAATCATATATAGAGCACTATTACAATTTATTTTCTCCAATAAATAGTTCTTTGATAGCAAAAGAATGTGGATGAATCATAAATCTAAAACCAAACCATTGAAGTCATATTATAATAGTGTAAGTAAAATATTTTGGGTCCCACTATGATTCACTTGTTTTAACTAATGCTTACCTAATAATCTAATTATATTTTGAATGTTTCAAACGATTTGGAGTTTGGACAGTTGTTATTCATAGCAATAGCAAAGAATGGTCAACACAAATGAATATTGTTGGCAATTAAAACTAAAAATATAACATAAAACTGTCTCATATCGGTGTCAAGATAAAACTGAAACTAGTATATAAGTCTCATGGGCCCCTCCTCCTATCACCAATTGGTTTTAGGATGGAACCCACGGATTTCTATCTTGGTATCAGAGCGGGTCGCCGACTGTGGGTCATATTTAACTGACCCAGCAGTATATCTGGGCTGAAACCGAAAAAAATGACTGACCCAGCAGTATAACTGGGCTGAAAATTTGGGTCAGGTGGTCCCAACCGATCGAAAAAAATTGGACCGATTGTCCAATCGATTAGAAAAAAGTCCAACCCCTCCAAGGTTCACCTTGAAGGGTTTGAGGGAGGGTGTTGGCAATTGAAACTAAAAAATATAACATATAACTGTCTCACATCGGTGTCAAGATAAAACTGAAACTAGTATATAAGTCTCATGGGCCCCTTCTCCTATCACCAATTGGTTTTAGGATGGAACCCATGGATTTCTATATGGTTGTGCAAGATAGGAATATAAGCACACAAATATCTCAAATGATATTCACTTTTAACTATTATATCAAAGATAATTAACATCTAACAAGACATTCACTTTTATTAGTAGTAGTAGTCAAACTTCGAGTCAATATGATTAACAATTACTATAAAAAACATTTCTATAAAAAAAAGAGTAAATTAGAGCGATATCTCACTATAACTCCAGAAAATGACATATTAAAATTAAGAGCGATAGTGAGGGACTATGAAGAATAAAATTGAATAATATTATAAATAAAAATTAATAGTTTTATGAATACAAATGACAAAAATAAAATAAAAGTGATAGAGTTGATAATTTCTCTTAATAAAAGTGATTGCTCTCGAGAATACTAGCATGCCTCCAAACTAATTTAAAGATCCACATTTTCATCAAAATCCAATGTCACTAATCTATTCATACAAATGACCGAAAAATGATTGCACTCACAAATGAATATTCTTTTAATCTTATACTAGCTTATTAGTTAAAATATTGATATAGTTATATGAATACGTGCTTGCATGAACATAATTAATCATTACTACATATAGTATTACCAAGCTTTTTAGTTTATGTGAATTATGATTGGTGGGGCAAGACTTTCCAACCTGTAACGCTATCAAAATTTGTTTGGAATTATAAGTAATGGTAGTTATAATAATTCGTTCTCCTACTCTAATATATTTATAACTAATAATTATTCATTATTATAATTGTGTTTTCTCATATTTGGATAAGATTTTTAATTAATTGCTCGAGACACCTGTTATTGTGTAAGCCGGCGGAAGCTATATTAATTAATATAATGAATTCGATTAATATTGACCATTGAATTTAGTATATATGCTAAAGCCTATTAATCTAATTAATTAGAAACCTATAAAATGTTGCACTACTTCAATTCCGAATGGAGTATATTTTACTTTCTTATATTTAACTATTTTTAAAAATTGGTTTTAAAATTACAAATAGTTCATGATTTGTTTGAAATTTCCCTTTACAACATCATTGCAATAATAATAGAGTGATAATATATTTAATTTGTATAATACTACTACTTTGTTTGGATTTTAGTTTCTGGGCATAATATAGAGTAGTACTAGTAGTATTTAAGTTATTTCATGAACATAATACTTTAATCTGGGCCGGACCAAAAAATATTAGAATTTGGGCCTGCTAATGGGTTTTTCTCAAGGCCCAATACAATTTATTGTGAAATGTGAAGTTACTAACAGTCCAAATTTTAAAAAAATGCAGGAAATATATATCTTCCCATAAATTTATTAAATCATAAAATCTCATCATCCCACAAACCTTCCCACAAATCTCATCATCCCATAAAATCTCATCATCCCACATATAAGGATAAAAAGTTAAAATGATTGGAGGTGCTGAAAGCCTCCATACTACAAATACATCAAATCTCATAATCCCACAAATCTTGAAGGGTTTTGTAAGGACTAGTTGATTGGTTGACAAATACTTCCCCTCTCAAGATCTTCATCTCTTTAAACATTGAGTCGATTTCGAGTATTTCTTCGTCTTCCAGCTTGAGATCGAGTGCTCCCTTATTCTCCCTCATCCTCTCTTGATTAAAACTTTTCACGATCACACTGACATCCTTCGACAAACCCCAACTCAGAGCAATTTGGGCAGGAGTTGCTCTATGTTTGAGAGCCAGTGACTTAATTAATGGATCTTCAATCACAACCGTTGATCCCCATAGATTCCCTGGCCCCCCAAGAGGAGAATATGCACTGACATGGATATTTTGATCACGACAAAAATCTCTTAGCTTCTTCTGCTTCCACATAGGATGCATTTCCACCTATACACATCAAATTATTATTATTATTATTATTATTATTATTATTATTATAACATAACCAAATTAAAAGTCGCGGTTTTAGACTACCTGATTGATAGCAGGAGGTACAAATGCGAAATCCAACAAATTTTGGAGCTTTTTGCAAGAGAAATTGCTTACACCAATGCCCCTGCACAAGCCCATCTCCAAGCATTTCTCCATGCCGGACCATGTGACATCGAGACATAATGGTTCGAATTCGTCTTCTTTAGGTATTGGGTCGCAAACCCATGCCTTCAATCTCACGGGCCAGTGCACTAGGTACATGTCAATATATTCCATTCCCATGATCCTGAATCCATAAATCAAGAAATTTAGCATTTCCTTATAATATAAAACTGTCTTCATCTCAAAAAAGAAAAAAAAAATACTACCATACTTTATCAGTTTGGTAACTTAGTAAAAATTACAAGTTCATTTTAATTTACACAACTGTCTCATAGTTTATTTACGATTTCTACTACATGACTCATCATTTTCTCAACTAACAATAAATAGGAGTAGTTATATACAAATAAAAAAAAGAAATACAATGGTGGTTTTATCACCCAACCTAATTTTTCACTAATATTTTACTATTTTAATTAAAAATTCTAGGAAATTTTAACTTCAAATTTCTTAAATTATTTTTCTACGTCCGATCCTGTCTATATCCTATAGATGACATACACTTACATGAGAGTTTTTTGGAGTGCCGAAACAGGATCGTGGTGATGGCTTCCCCACAATTTCGAAGTAACGAAAACTTCTTCTCTCTCAACAATGCCGTTCGCTATCGCTTCGTTCAACGCGCCCCCTAAGGCCGCCTCCGAGCCGTATATGCGCGCCGTGTCGAAGTGCCTATATCCCATCTGCATCATCACACATACATAGAAATCAAATCAACACAACACATCACATCAATAACTAACATTAAACAAAATTGTTCATGTGTGTTTGTGTGTGTGTGTGTGTGAGAGAGAGAGAGAGACCTTAAGAGCAAGTTGAACAGCTTGCTCAGTGGATTTCCTATCATTTTTAAAAGTGTATGTTCCCATTCCAATCACCGGCATTATCAGGCCATTGTTCAATCTAACTTGATCACCTCTCATTACTTCTCACAATTTATGTTTGCTAAAAATTGTGTATGTATATATAGAGATTGGAAGGGAGGCATGTATATATAGACCAAAAGTCAACCTTGAAGAAACATGATTAAATTAGTGAAAAAATTGAAGGAATCGATATGATTAGCACCGGCCCATATGATTAGCCAGATTGTGATGTCCCCAAAAATCAGAGTTGGAAGCATAAATTATTAATAGTGATTTTATTTGTCCACATTTTGGTTAACAACTAATCAACATCGGATAATCTTCGTAGACAATAACAGCGCATCACTTAACCTTTGGCTTCTTAGTGAGTTAATTAAACTCAATTAGCTCTTAAGATATGTGATTATACTTACAAGATTAAGTCTATTAGTATTATACTTAAGCCGCCGGTTCATAATTCATGAGAGAGAGAATTATGCTTAATCAAATATTAAGAGTTTTTTTGTAATAACAAGTCGCCTAGACCTTAATTACTGCTTACAAACGAAAATCCGCATCATTTAAATATGAATATTAAGTGTTATTGTTTGAATCTATCCCAATTTTATAGTTATAACAATTTTATCTCAACCTTAGAAATTGTACTATCAATTTTATCATTGAAATTTCACTCTAATGGTTGGTTGTGACCTGAGATGTCGGAAGGTAATATATTATTTCGATAAAAAAAAAGTTGTATATACGACGATATTAAATATTTCATTTGTTTGAAATAACCATATGAGGAATGATTGGTAAAATTAACACATGTTGAAAAGAAGAGGTAATTAATATTATAAAGTTAAAAAGGTTGGAATAGAAGTAAATAATTGCTAAAAATTAGGATAGATTTTATTATTAAGTCAGGGCATTAATTAAGAAATGTGTTTTTAAATAGTATATACTATTATGTTATATATAAGTAACTGAATTAGCACACCAAATTGGACCAATATTGTACCGAACTATACCAACATGCACAGTTTTTAATTTGTGTATATGTAGTCGTTTGGTTGAGGTAAAATCTCAACAATTTATTTTACAATCAGAATCTAATATCTTATAATTATATCATAGCCAACATGCAATATTTTAAATTCTGTATAAATAATTTAATAAGAAAAAGAGTGGCAAAATCTAGTCACATGACCTCAAGATCACACTATGTCCGCTCAACCACAACATATCACAAATCATCACTTGATGAATAATTTCATGGCCTTAGATTCCACATTAAGCGAATACTTTTCAAATTCACCATTTTCAATTAATCATAATGTGGAGGTGTTCGTCGCTCAAGTTTAACTTGCCTCGAGATTGTCCAAATTAGACCAAGATTAATTTTGTCACAAGAGAAGATCAAGGACTTACAAGACTGATTCCATATGACATAGTTTCAGACCAAGTATCAAACCCCATTTATGCAATCTTATATTATCTATCAAACCGAACAATTTATAGTATGACTAAACTTCAAATCTGTACATGTACTACAAATTCATGTGACTACAATATTCATCAACTTCATAACTTGGATGTATAATATTGAACACATGTTACAATAAACTGGTCTTTTTTGTTATAAATTTTTTTTTCAGTGATAGTTTTTTGTTGAAAAATGACAATGTAACAAGCACTTAAAATCAATGAACAAGAGTAAACAAATTAAAATAATAAGGAAACTTAACCTTTGGCTTCTTAGAGAGCTAATAGCTCTTAATTAAGATATGTGATTATGCAAGATTTAAGTATATTAAAATTATACTTAAGCTGCCGCTTCATAATTCTTGAGAGAGAGAATTATGATTGGTTGAGAGTTTTTAAAACAAACTTATATAATGCATAGGCTAGAGTTAACTAAGTGAATTAGTACACCAAGAGTGGTACGAATATTATACCGAACTAAACCAACACAATTTTTTCCCTTTGTCTATATATAGTTGTTTGGTTGAGGTAAAATCTCAGCAATTTATTTTACAATTAGAATCTAACATCTTATAAACCATAGGCACAACTTGCTAAATTTTAAAATTCTTATAAATAAACTCATACCCTGAAACCTTGTTTGTTGGAGTAGTTTATGATAAATAATTAATACTCCAAGAAGAAGAGTGGCAAAACCTTCTTGTGGTTGAAATATCTTATCTAATCCATCAAACCGAACATCACTAATGTGTAGTATAACTACACTTCAAATCTATACATGTACAATAAATTCATGTGCTCATAGCACCATCACAAGAGAAAATTCAATTTTTGCAAATGAATACCAATATTCAAATCTCATCATCCCACAATTCTTGAATTGTTTTGTAAGGGCTTGTTGCATCATTAACATAAACATCCCCTCTCATGATCTTCATCTCCTTCAATTTCGAGTCGATTTCGAGTATTTCATCGTCTTCCAACCTGAGTTCAAGAGCCCCCTTGTTCTCCTTCAACCTCTCTAGATTGAAACTCTTCGCGATCACGCTCGCGCCCTTCGACAAACCCCAGCTCAGGGCAACCTGAGCTGGAGTTGCCCCGTGCTTGAGAGCCATTGATTTGATCAACGGATTCTCAATCACGGCCGTTGATCCCCAAAAATTTCCCGGAGCTCCTATTGGAGAATATGCGCTGACGTGGATGTTGTGGTCCCTACAGAGATCTCTTAGCTTTCTTTGCCTCCACATAGGATGCATTTCCACCTATTTATGTACCATGGTACAACATTCATTGAATTAATTACTGATTGATATCAACGACTTCGAGCTGGGAAAAATTTACTGACTATTAATTAATTTGATTACTAACTAAGTGGTCCTCACAATTTATATTCTAATTATTATTATTATTCTATTGTTTGACATAATTTTTATACTATATGAAAAATAGTAAAATTGTTTGATTGTCTGTACTGTTTCGTACACCAACTAGCTGTGCTTATATTTTGTTTGAGATTATCAGTGTAGATTTTAAATTATCTAACGATATGATTCAATGATTTGAGATCATATTGTTCAAAAAAAAAAGTTGCTCTGACTAATTATAAAATTTGATTTTGTGTTTCATGAAAATATAGGTATATAATACTGCCCGCTGTCCCAAAAAATAGATTTTTCATCATTTTTTTTTCAGAGATATTAGTCTCTCTATTTGTAGACAGTAACTCACAACATATTATTCTCAATTTATCAATTTATTTACTATATGTACCACATGATTTGAATCTATTACCTGATTGATAGCCGGAGGTACGGATGCGAAATCCAACAGATTTTGGAGTTTTTTGCAAGAGAAATTGCTAACGCCAATACCCTTACATAAGCCCATCTCCAAGCATTTCTCCATGCCGAACCATGTCACATCGAGACATAAAGGTTCGAATTCGTCCTCTTCAGGTATCGGATCGCAAACCCAAGGCTTCAATCGTACAGGCCAGTGCACGAGATACATGTCGATGTATTCCATCCCCATGCACCTAAATTGACTCGAAAAGTTTAGAATATTAATTTTTTGTTTGTTACAAAAATGCTTATAGTAAAAAACTAAGTAGCAATAGAGAACAAATTATACAATACTCATCAGAAACAACAACAAAAAAAGCAACAGAAAAACGAATAGAGAAAAACTAACTCTCTATCAAAATTCACTACAGAATATGAACATAAGGAAACAGAAGCAAATAAGTAACACACATTCCGATTATCACAAAAAATAAGCGACAACGATAATTTAGAAACCACATGCATTTATATATCCATACATACTTGAGAGTTTTTTGTAGTGCTGAAACAGGATCGTGGTGATGGCTTCCCCACAGTTTAGACGTAACGAAAAGCTCCTCTCTCCGAACGACTCCATTTGATATCGCGTCATTCAATGCATTCCCTAACGCAGCCTCCGAGCCGTAAATTTGAGCTGTGTCAAAGTGCCTATATCCCATCTTGCAGGGGCGGGCGCAGAAAAATAGTTTAGGTGAAGCGAAATTTCGGGGGTTTTTTTTGGTAAAATAAAATTATAGAATAAAAGAGAAGAGTACCTTTAGGGCAGCTTGGATAGCATGCTCAGTGATTTTCCTATCATTTTCAAAAGAGTAGGTTCCCATACCAAGTAAAGGTATGGTGGTGCCATTGTTCAATCTTACTTGATTGTTTCTCATGATTTTCTCTCTAAAATTCAAAATTTGTGTGCAAGTGTAGTGTAATGAATGGTGGTGAGGTTTGATGTTTGAGAAATGGTCAATTTATAGAAAATGGAAGGGGAGAAATTTGGGAAAGTCAACCTTAAAAAACAACTGTATTTTGCGACATTAGTACTAATCGAAGCAACGAACACCGGCCCATATGATTGTGATCTTTGCAAAAGTCAGAGCTGTGATGTGAAGATTAATATTGGAGTTTGGGAATATCGTGCATGCGTGTCTTAATTCGTCCCAAGATATTGTTGTCTCCATTTCTTAATTAATTGAGAAAAAAAGGAATTGATTTAATTGGAAGTGAGAATTGATGATACACATGAGTTCCACCATGATTTTATATAAAAGGATAATTATCTTTTCTAATTCTAATTTATGATTTGACTTTTTTTGTTGAATTAAATCATGATTTAATACAATTCGAAATTATTTCAAGAAGAATTCAAATTGTGAATGTTTGAATTGTGATTTGAGAGTTGCGAACCTCAATCTGGTATCTACGTTGCTAGGAGTTGCAAATAGAAAGCTGCAGAGTCAAGTCAATGATACATATTAGTAATAAAAAAAAAAGCCCTGAAATCAATTGATGTTGGAAACGAGGGTGTTTCAAGTCTATTTAGACGACAATGTTTTGAAGAACCGATGTGTTGTCTACGTCTGAAAATTTGGCTTCCACATTATTACCAATTTTACCAAATATTTAGTTTGTGAGGCAATTACAAGTTGTAATAAAATTATGTTTTAAATGACAGAGTTTGAAAGTTATAAGATATTCCCTCCGTCCCATAAAAATATGGGCAATGAGTATGACACGAGAATTAAGACAAAATTGGTAAAGTAAGAGGGATTAGGAGAATGGTATGGTAAAGTAAGAGAGAAACGAAGAATAGTAGTTAAAGTAGTGTTAGTGAATAGTGTGATTTACATTATTAAATAGATAAAAAATTTAAAAAGTGGAATGCCCGTATTTTTGTGGGACGGGGGAGTATATAAAAAGTTAATAAAAATTTATGATTTCAGCTCTTCTTTATGATAATCATCAAATGTTTATTTTAAATATTTGTAAATTTGTTGAAGGTTGTTGCTAAAAAAACATTGGAGAGTCCGAGTGACTTAAAATTCTTAATTAAATTGGTTAAGGGCACAATCCACAATGTACGTGGCGGATAAATATATAAAAAAATTGATTTATTTTTAGAAAATGCGACCTATCAAATGTTTAATTATTGGTCCATGCGTTGACATTGGACAAGACTTTAGATAATTTACAAGTTTGAAAATGGCATCATTATGTGTAACATTTTTTATTTATGGTTTTGACTTAATTTAGATTTTTTTTTCTATTTTCCGGAACAGATGAATGGATCCTTTGTGAATGTCAAAGAGTTGAGACTGAAAAAAAATGATTTTGACATTGTTAAATATCTAAATAAGATTTGAAGATCTTTGTGTGCTTAATCATGATATTAATTCTTAGATGTATTATAAAAGGATTTGACGTCTCCCACGTGGCGCCTCCTTATAACTTTGAACCTCATCACTAATATTGTGATTGGATAAAATAACGTGGTGATAGAATAATGTATTTTATTAAAAGTACTCAGTAAAACATAAAAATATTACTAATAGATTAAAGTCAAATCTTTTGGTTGTGTCACGAGAGGTTTTTCATACTCTTATTTAATTTATTTTGCTGGAGCTATATATCTGAAATTTTGAGTTTAGAATTTTGACAAAATATTGTTTCTATTTTCTGTTGTAATGATAGAGATTTTTGTACAATAATATAGTATATGAATATTGAAAATTCGAAGACCCTTACGCAAATAAAAAGAAAAGAACTCTTTACTTGATTGGGATTTAAGCAACTCATTGTTGTTATAAACTCTGTTCATAGAATTTCATTCCTAAATGAGTTATCTACCATATCAAACATGCAGTATCATCGTTCTAAATCAACAGATGTGCATGGTAAATTAATAGAGTTTATAATGATTTATAATTTTAGCAATTATGTTTTAAGCATACTGGTAAAATCGAAAAGAGGCATAAGTTGGTGGTTTTAGCAGTTATTTTCCCTTAAGAAATTATTATAAATTCCATGATTTGGTTAGAAGTAATAACTTACAAGTAGTTGCCATGTTCAAACATCATCCCATAATTTTCATACAATGTATTTTGGAAACTAAGTAGTCAACCAAAACATATTAAAAACATTTCTTAGCCTTTGGCTTCTTAGAGGGCTAATCACTAATTATGTCTAATTAGACCTTCAACAGTGATTATATTATATAAGATCTATGCCAACACATAATAATAATAATTGATGAGAGAGGGGAATGTGACTCACCAAGTAATACGTTGTTTGGCTAAGTAGTGGTTGAGTGATGTTGGTTGAGTTAGTTTGGTGTTGACTCTTAAGTGTCATTTATTAAGATCCATAAATAAATGAAATGAAGACTTAAATTGGAGTATTGAATTAACATAAGACTTGACTTTGATTTTTATTACACGACCAATCTAAAAGCCACACTCAAAATTATATAGAACACTATTATAAGTTGATTTAGTCTTTTAGGGCAATGGTGGAGGTAGAAATTTTATTTCATATATAGGTCTAAAAAGACATTTCACAATTTCCTTCATAAAGTTTTCCTTAAAATCAAATCAATTTTAACATGCCTTAAAAAGTTATTTTATGACTACAATTTATTAATATTAATATTATAGCAAAGGTGATCAAGATTCTCAAATCTAGCAATAATAATATTTATTAAATTATACTTATAACATATAATAAGTAAAATACCCTTAAAATTTTCTAAACTGATTGCGGCATTTACCCCACAACTACATGTAGCTCAGGCGTACAGAGTCACGTAGAGTAGTTGTTTATTTAACGATGAGGTTAAAAAAACATTTCACAAATTCCTTCTTTAGATTTCTTTTGAAATCAAAATATGTAGTACCATAAAATTCAATTTATATAAATTTTACAAATCTGAAGAAGTCCTATTTTTATTTTACCTTCCTGATATTACTCTTAAAACAAAGAGAAATAACAAAGAGAGAAATGAGTTAACTATATACTAATTAAAGTTCTGACACGAAACATATTCCAAATCTCAAGTTTAGCTATTTAAAATATATATAATATCTATTAACATTAAATTACCTGCACAAAAACTTCAGGTCATCCGCAACGCTGTCTCTTATCCGTCTCATCTTTTAATTATTCATGGGCCCCACTGTACTTTTCACTCCATCTCTTAACTAACAGACAACACCTGCAACCCTCAATCTCTTATCCGTCTCTTAACCATCTCATCCTTTAACTATTCATTCAATTTTATTTTTTATTTTATTTCCAACAAATTCAATTAATAAAAACACACTTCATTAAATAAAATAAAATTACAACTTAAAATTCTAAAAAAATTAAAAAACCTCATTAATAAAATCCTAAAAATTTTAAAATACATAATTTAAATAAAAAAACATATTTTTTTATGGTGGATTAATTTGTGGGATTTGATATTTATAGAAGTGATTGAAGGCTTTAAAAAAAATTAAAAATTTGCAAAAAACGCCTATAAACAGCTAGTATATTTTTTGGGAATTTTTAAAAAATTTTGAATTTTTACTGAATTTAAAAAAAAACAAAAAAAATATTTTTCGGATAAAAACGACGCCCACTCGCGGGCCGGCGAATGGGCGTCACGGACGAACCGGAGCTCGACCCGTGGCGAGACGTCTCGCGAGCTGTCCCTCCGGGACGGGCATCTCTCCGAGACGGGATGGAGACGGAAGGCTGCAACGCCGTCTCTTATCCGTCTCGTCTCTCCGGGACGAGATAAGAGACGGCTAAGGGATGCGTTGCGGATGGCCTCAGAATTACGAGTCCCCACAATCAAATATTACTAGAAAATAATTGATGGGCCTTTTATCGGTCCCAATTAGTATCCAGTTTTGCTAACTTAAATATAAGCCTTCAATGAGATGGGCCTTTAATCGGGCTTAATTAGTTTAAGCAATATTGATCAGTTCACTTTCTCTACTATTGGAATTTACTAATTACCTCACTCATTATATAATGACTTATTAAAACAAAATAATGATACAATGACCAGTTAAATAAATCTAAGGCTGCATTATCTCTGATTGTAAAGGATGATAAATATACATTTTCATCAATTTCCACTCTTTTAGCACAATGATGTAAAAATAAATAAATAAAATGTTTGGGAAAGTGATACGAGAATATCTCTCGAATATCCCCGAATCTCTCTTATTTAGTTTAGTATTGATTTAGCATATCCTTTCGTATCTTTTGCTTATTATAAATAGGGCTATAGTTATTCTCTTTAATCAATCAAGAAATACATAATATTTTCCCTAGTTCTTTCTTTCGTTCTCTTCTTTATTTGCAAACCATAAACCGGAGCTGATCTCAGGGAGAGCCTGAGACGTCCACTGATACGATTCTTGGAGCTGATCTCGGGACGAGCTCGAGACGTCCATCTTTATTCCTCATCGTTGATCACTCGTCGACGTCGGTATCACGTTAAGGGAGAATCCTCTTAACAATAATCATGGTGTAATGGTGTATAGTAGCAGGTTTAAATTTTTTTATTTATATGCTATATTTAAAAGCAAGTGTCTGGCGGCGTTTATATATAATTAGTTGAGTAAAGACTTAAAAGTGTCTGAAATAGACTTTAGTTTGATAGTGGATGTATGTTGGAAGTCTATATATTAAATAAATGAATAATCTAATAAGCCCAACATTTTAAATAGCACATGCATGCTCATATAATATTACACTAGTTGATCAATTTAATTACGTAGTCAAGAAAGAACCAATTAAAGTGGTTTCACATTGCTAAATAAATTAACACATGTAACAACTCTCTAAACAAGTTGAACCCCATAAAATCACTATAAATAGATAAAAAATACTAACTAAACCCCAAATAATTAGTTTCACCCTTCAAAATGGTTATAGAATCAGCTGAGAAGAAACTGTATGATGCTGCAGCTGAAGGGAATTTATCAAAATGATCCATTTCTTCTCAAAAAAGCATCATTTGCAAACACTAAGGAAACCCTCTTACACGTGGCAGCGGCCGGAGGATACGCGGACATCGCGTCTATACTGCTTGAAAAGGCCCCGGACATGTGCTGGTCACGTGATGGAAACGGCATGAACCCTATTCATGTGGCGGCCGTGAACGGGCGCGAGGAGGTCCTGAAACTGCTTGTTGAGAAGGATGCCTTTGCTGCGATGGAGCGGTTGGACCGTGGAGAGACCGTGCTGCACTTGTGCGTGAAACATCGTCAGGTCGGAGCGTTGAGGGTTTTGGTGAGTATGTTGGGTGGGTTTGTGTGTGCAGAGGATGATGCTGGAGAGACAGTCTTGCATTTGGCCGTTAGGTACAAACAAGTTGAGGTGAGACCACTCTTTTTTTCTATGGAAAATCTATATTTTGATTAGTTGAGATATTTTATTCATCTTATTTATTTTCATTATAGTAAAAGCTTGCATTCATATAGATTTTGATTATAGGGTAGACGGACTGAAAAAATCATGAATTTTGGTCTGTAATTTTAAAAATAAGTTGTAAAAATTGTGAATCTAAATGATTTTTTTTTCAATTTCCCTTCTGGTTTAATTTTGATGAACTTGTATGTAATGTGACATCCAGAAAATTCAAAAAGGACCACACCATCTATGAATTTGATTGTGTTTCTCACATTTAGTAAATAATTCAACTATGTCATCAATTTGAGATGCGTGTCAGCCAAATTGACAACATATCACAAATAGAGTATCTGGATTTTTTTGTTAGCCAATTGATAAAATTATTAAAATTCATTGTTTTTAATAAATATTCATGAATATTCTGACATTATATTTTTTTAATCTTGGTTGTTTAAAATTAACTAAAGCATAATATATTACTCCATATACTAGTAGTATTGTCATTTTTGGCGTCCCCCAATATTAGTAGGCTTCCTTTGTTTATTAACAATACTTGAATCACATTTTCTTTATTCTCAAATTCTCAGATGATTCGATACTTGACCAAATTCACCAAGATCGACAAGAAATCAAAAAACTTCAAAGGCGAAACGCCGTAAAAAATCCTGAGGCAACACATCTCCTATTCCGGATCCGACCACGAAACCGACGAAATCAAAGAGTTGCTCCGGTCCCGATCCGCCCACTCCTCCCAAATCCCACCGGCTGAGTGGCTGACCAAGAAGCGCGACTCCATCATGGTGGTGGCGGTCCTGATCGCCACCATGGCATTCCAGGCCGCCGTCAGCCCCACTGGCGGCGTGTGGCAGGACGACACGGCCGACCACAGGGCCGGGGAGGCGGTGATGGCCTACAAAGACCCGCGCATTTACCGCAACTTCATACGCTCCAACACGGTGGCGTTTGTGACGTCACTCAGCATCATATTGCTGCTCATCATTGGCTTGCCCTTCAAGTACAGATTCTTCATGTGGGCCCTCGTGCTCATCATGTGGGTCTCCGTCACCGCCGTCGGAGTCACCTATGGAGCTTCGATTATGGTGGCGACTCCTGTGATTCATAAGGACTCACTCAGCAGCGTCATCCAGATAGCCATCATTGCGTGGGTCGGGCTGATGTCGTTCCTGCTCGTTGCCAACGCTTTCCGGCATCTTTACCAGAAATTGAGGGACTCCGGAATCAAATTTCCGTCGTGGGTAAAACGTTGCGACGATGAATCCGTTAACAGTTTAGCCTGACCATATAAGAGGCCCATTTAGCCACTGCGGTCATTCTTGGTTTGATGGAATGGAGTACCAAGGAAATATTCATTCCGTTCTATTGTTATTGTATCTTATTCCTTCTTATTTATATTTTTTATAAAATTACGTAAAATTGCGCATACATACATACACACTTCACACACATTGCACACACTGCACGCCCAACACACAGAATGTACAAACACATTGCATACGCATAGCACACAGTACAAACATTGCGTACACGACATACACACAATGCACACAATATATACACGCACAATGTACGCGCACACACACAAACTATACACACCATCTGCACACACTTCACACTACACACACAACACTACAAATACACATATATGGATGTTAATCGGGCCAATCTGCTCAGATTTGAGCCAATTCTATTAGGTTATCGGTCAATTATGCGTCATTTGGTTTATAATTTTTCGGGATATAAATTGCCAATCCCTAACCCTAAACTTCCAAGCTTCTGGCTAACCTGTCGGGCCAATGACACTCAATTTTTTTTATACTTTGTTTTAGCTAAATTTTTTAAAAATTTTGTATTTACAATAAATTATTACACATACAAATGAGAATTATTTGAACTCGGAACTGATATGTAAGACAAGAATAAATTTTTATATGCCACCGCATATGAATATATTATCATGTAATCTAATAACCGGCTGTTTGGTTGGGCTTGTTGCATATTCTATATTGACATTTTTATATTCTATTTTGACAAGTTGCATATTCTATGTTATCAACTCCAATTTGACAAGTTGCATATTCTATATTTGCAAAATTGATTTGTTCATGTCACTCCATATTTTAGTAAGGCATCACTATTACCAAACCCACTGACTTTGCCTTGTATGTATAGTTCAAACATGTTCCGAATAATCAACAATCAATCTTACTCTTGACAATGGAGACAATGGATATGTTTCAAGTTTAATTAGGTTTAGATTTTATCAATACATTAGGATATGGGTCCCTGGTGCGGACGGACACACAATACAGAGGTTCGAACGGAATGCATATGGAAGAGGTGGTTGTGGAGTGGTGGCGGTAGTCGGTTCATTATCCAATCTTTTAAACCGAACTGCCTCTGAAAAAACTATCCAATTTTAATAGTTGAAAATTGGTATGTGATGAGCCCACATTGTTCATTAATATAACGGACCCCAAAAAGAATTTGGCTTAATAATTATCAGGTTTGAGAAATTATGGTATGAACTGATTGTGATAATCATCAGGGGTTTCGAAATTTTGGTCTGAGGAACTTTTTGGCTGCTTTGGAAAAGGAGTAGTTTTTTTTCTTCAAAATATACGAGACTTCTTATTTTGATTAGATTAAAGTTTGAAATTAAATATTAAGCCCAAGAGATTGCAAGAAATTTTAGACTCATAGATGAATCAATCAGAAAGTCACAGATGAAATAATCAGAAAATACATAAGGGCCCATTATTCCTTTTCAATTTCATGGCCCAATAACGGCCCAAATGATATGTTCGTCAAAGGGTAAAATCCAGAAAACAAAGATACCAACCAATGGTGACTTAAAGAAATGCGGCCCAATAAGGTTCAAAGCTAAGTACATTGATGGACCCAGCAACATAAAAATCCAAAAAAATAAATAAAATAGATATTGGAATTTAATATACCCATGTGTATTAGAAGCTAATGTTCGTGAATTGTGATCTCATTTTCATGAGTCAAATAAAATTCTTTTGTGCAAACAAACATAGCAGCATATGTATCATGTTTGGGTGGGATTTATTGAAGTGCAGATTACAAAGAAGAAGACAATCTAATAGTTGATTCTACTCAGTCAAACCAAATTAGTAAAGTTCACACATTACACCTTCCTATATAAGAGTGTACCTAATCATCTCTCTTCTGTGTAACATTTAGCAATCATGATTCTTGTAAGAATCAAATCAGACCTATTACTATATTGACAAGCACACAGGTGAAAGAGGGTATACTTACAAATTCCAGTCTAGTTTTGTCACACTTGATATGGTTAAAGAATCTGCACCAAGTCAAAGGTGTTGGCAATTGAAACTAAAAATATAACATATAACTGTCCCACATCGGTGTCAAGAGAAAACTGAAACTAGTATATAAGTCTCATGGGCCCCTCCTCCTATCACCAATTGGTTTTAGGATGGAACCCATGGATTTCTATCAAAAGTGAGACTTTAAATAGTGAACGGATGAAGTATTATTTTATAGGCTTTACAACTATTGGAACATGTTAACATAAATACACTCGAAGAATCAAATATTGAGACCTATGATTACAGACCAAACTAAACAAGTAAAGCAAACAACAAATTAAAGGCATATATAACCTAAAAGACCAATTAAAAAAAGGTAATAATTCAAACAGAAACATGTCATATACACATAATAAAAATCCAAGAAGGCGGTAGAAAGCAGTCTGGCGCGTTGATGTTGCGTCTGGGCCTCGTGCTTGAGGTGGAATGGACGGGCCTGTCGAGGCTGAGGTGGGCATTGGTGATGGGGTCCTTGTTTGGCGAGGCTGCTGAACTCGGGCTTGGAGAATGGGTGGCTGATCGTATCTCCGTATCATTCTTTGTCCTCCTTCATTTATGTAGCAAGACACATTCATTACGAAGTGAGAACTATCATTAAGGTTAAAAAAAAAAAGTATTACCCAGTAATATTTGTTCGTGGTCACGATTTGAAGGTCTTCATTGCCGAGTTCCTGTTGCTCCTCCTTTATTATTCTAACTGAATCCACCACTGAATCACAACAACACGACAACTTAATTGAGAGAAGTGTTGGTATGTCTCCCATGCATGAAGGAATCTCCCTCAACCTATCTACAGAGCGAAGATGAAGGTGCTCAAGGCGTGGAAAGTGGGTGTTTTCTGTGATCCAACACTCTACATCACAGGTCTCAATCAACAAGAACTTGAGATTCGAGAATTGGTCTTCCAATGTTTCCCACTCAGACCCAATGAAGGCGCGCCATTTGAGCTTGAGAACTTGAAGAAGGGGCAACGGACCTATTTTTGTCTTCATGTCTTCCCAAGGAAGATTGGTATCTTCTAATGTCAACTTCGTGAGGGAACATGGAAAGCTCACTTGTCGCACCCAATGGCTGTATTTTCTAGAAGACTCAAGGGTAAGATATTCGAGTTTGTGGAGGCAACAAATCTTGTCGAGTTGGTAATCATCATCATCTTCTTCTTTTCGATCGTTTTTTTGATAGCACAACTTCAATTTTTTGATATTGGGGATTCTTTTAAGCACCCCAGCACAAAACTTGAGATCGTACACAATATAAAGTGACTGTAGGTTTTCCATCACCATATCCTCCTCGTCACTGCGAGGAACGGGGACATAAAATCTACCATCATTATCCACCCGGTTGATGAATTTGACATGCCTAAGTTGAGGCACCTTCCAAATATCACAATAATGATCCCACCTTGCCTCATCTATAATCACTGTCTGCAAATTCCAGAGAAAAGAGATGGAAGAAAGCACGTTGGTTAAATAACATTCACCAACCCCGATAACAAGAAGACGCATGTTAACTCGCTGAAGAAAAATCTTCACATAATCTACCCCTGGGTATGCTTCAAACATGGATATCCTCAACAATCTAAAATTATTTGACAAATCCGTTGGAGCTCTCCCAAAGAAAGAGCGGACACTTGGTGCGAATTTCAGAGATTGAATGAGTTGAGTTGGATATTCCCATTGTTGTAACCTGCTTGCAATACGGCGATAAAGATATATGCCCTTTGGAATGCTCTTCTCTTCCAACACATATAGAAACTTCAGTTTTCGAGCTTCTCTCAAACACACATCTCTCAACAGGTCATGCATTTTCAATGATTTCAGTTTCCCACAACGCCTGAGCTTTTCAACTATAAGGAGATTTCTATCAACAAGTTCTTCTACGTACTTTTCTGCTGCCTCTTCCAAACTTTTCCCATTAATTGGTTTTACGAATCCTTCGGCGCACAAATCTAGGATGAGCTCTGATACTCGAATCACTTCATCTTCAGCATATCTTCCGAAATAGAGAAAACATGGTTTTAAATGAACTGACACATTATTATAACTCATGTATAATATTTGCAAGCATCTTTCATTATCCTCCGAATTTACAATTGAACTTAAATCTTTTTCAAACAATCCCCAACTTTCTTTTGTCCGTTCTGACTTTGATAAGAGCCCCCCTATCACAACAACTGACAATGGAAGTCCCTTACAACCTCTCACAATCTTCTTTCCAATGTCCTCCAACTCAGGAGGACAACTTTCTTCCTCAAACACAGTTTTGGAAAATAGATTCCAACCGGCGTCCTCATCCAATAATTTCAGAACAAGACCATTGAAGTAGTTAAAATGAGACGACAAGTTTGATAGCCTTGTCGTCACTACTATTCTACTCCCGTTTCTCTTATCCGGGAAGAATCTTCTAACTCCATCCCATGCCTCAATAGTCCACATATCATCCATTACAATAAAATACTTCCTTCCAAACAAATATTTGTGCAAATGATCTCCTAACTCATCTTCACTCAAATCATCCCCCTTCCCCATGCCTACTTGATCATGAACTTGTCTAAGAATTTCTTTTGCATTATACTCTTGAGAAATTGTAGTCCATGCACAAACATCAAAATGTTGTTGGACAAGTGGACTTACATAGATCTTTCGAGCAAGAGTGGTCTTGCCTATCCCACCCATTCCAACAATTGGTAGAATTTGGCGTTCCCGTGCATCTCCAGTGATCTTGTCCAGCATTTGATACAAGACATCATCAAAACCAACCATTGTAACCTCACGAGCAGCAGAAGCAGATCCAGATGAGCCTACAGCAGCAGCAGTGCTCACAGACTTTACGATGTGGAGTTGATCTTGGAGTACCATCTTCTCATCAATCTCAATCTTAATGAAATTCATGTTTTCTATCACATTCTCCAGACCTGTTCAAAACCAAGGACTTGATTAGAGATTTAAGGGATTGATTACTTGAAAACCAAAATCATGATCATATATAGTATAAGGCTTCAAACAATCAACAATACCTATATAGAATGCAAATGAGCTTATGTGTTCTACATCAGCTTCTGATCGAACACGAATTTGATCTGCAATATAAGACTCGATCACATCTTCAGCAAGGTAAGCATATTCAGCAATGCGGCTTTCCCACACATCTTCTTCTTCAGTGTAGCCACCACGGGGAGAATAGCTTTCAAGAAATTTTTGCAAGGAAGTAATTACTAGAGTGAGAGATTCAACCTGATTTTGGTCAATGGAAATTGGAGAGCTTGGAAGAGTTTGAATTTGATCTATAATATGCATCACAGAAACTAGAGCTCCATAAGCAGCCATTTCTCTCCTATTTTTTTGTTCTGGGTTTGAGAACTGAGAAGCAGAAGAGTAGGCCTATTCACAGTTGTAGGCACATCTTTAAAAGCTGGAATCATTTTTAGACTACTTTCTCTCATCACAAAAGGTGTGATTAGCTCCTTCAATATCGGAACCATGATTATCGTCTCGTCCTCAACAATCTAAAATTATTTGACAAATCCGTTGGAGCTCTCCCAAAGAAAGAGCGGACAAGTGGTGCGGATTTCAGAGATTGAATGAGTTGAGTTGGATATTCCCATTGTTGTAACCTCTCTAATGCTCTTCTCTTCCAACACATATAGGAACTTCAGTTTTCGAGCTTCTCTCAAACACACATCCCTCATGCATTTTCAATGATTTCAGTTTCCCACAATGCCTGCGCTTTTCCAACTATAACAAGATTTCTATCAACAAGTTCTTCTACCTACTTTTCTACTGCCTCTTCCAAACTTTTCCCATTAATTGGTTCTATGAATCCCTAGCACCCAAATATAGGATGAGTTCAAATACTCGAATCACTTCTTCTTCACCATATCTTCCCAAATAGAGGTTTTAGATGAACTGACAAATTATTATAACTCATGTATAATACCTGCAAGCAACTTTCATTATCCTCCAAATTTTCAAAGAATCCCCAACTTTCTTTTGTTCGTTCAGATTTTGATAAAAGCCCCCCTATCACAGCAATTGACAGTGGAAGTCCCTTACAACCATTCACATTCTTTTTCCCAACGTCCTCTAACTCAAGAGGCCAAGCTTCTTCCCCGAACACAGTTTGGCAAAATAGGCCCCCAACTGGCATACTCATCCAAAAATTTCAAATCAAGACCATTGGTGTAGTTAAAATGAGATGCCAAGTTTGATAGCCTTGTCACCACTACTATTCTGCTCCCATCTTCATTGTCTAGGAAGAATCTCCTAACTCGATCCCATACCTTTTCTACTAGTATTTGATTTGGATCATGAATTACATAATTAATTTTTGTATGATATATTTTGTATTTGACCATTTGAACTATATATTTAAAATGAATATTGCATTTCAAATAACTACGAATTTGAATACCTTATAAACACACAACACACAGCATACACACTCCATATTGCCCCCCACACAGAAAATACACAGAGTGAACACACAACACAAACTCAAATGACACACCACATTGCACACACATACACTCTCGTGCTTGCACACACAACTCAAGATATAAAAAAAATAATGTAGAAATACACAATATACATATATAAATAAAAAAATTATTCAATTAAAAGTCAATGCCACATTTTAATTAATTTTTATACTTGCAAAACAAAGAAATTAGAATTACAATACAATTATACCCCAAAGGATTTGAAATGGGATTATACCTTCAAATTCAACTATATTAAAATGCCATTACAACACAACTCAATACTATTATAGAGTATCAAACACATGGACACTCTGTTGAGTCATTCTACTAAATGAAGTTGACATCACCTGCAAATTACATCTTGTTAGCTAACTCTTTCCCACCACAACTTAGGCACACAGCAAAGTAACACAATTCACATTCAAATCCACAGCAGTCATACACAGTCACATTGCAAATGTCACACCTTCTCTTGATGGTGACACAACTGAAAGTGAGAGGGTGATCAGGGTGCATCTTATCCAACTTGAACTGGCGCCCAAACTTGATGTTTCTCAACTCACCGGATGCAGTCTTGAGGCAACGAAGGTGGAAAGAAACGTCGCATTGGCGGCAGTGATACATACACCTCTTGGGATGCAATTCCCCTTCACAAAAATCACAGATAAAGTCAGAGGGATGGTCGCGAGCGGCATCAGATAACAACATCAGCGAGTGGTATCTGTCCCACTCGCGCATTGTTGTGCTCGCAGGCAGCATAGCGCAATTCACGTGCAACCCAAATTCACAACTGGTGCAGCAATATCCGATATCCATCTCATTCAAGTGGGATCTGCATATATAGCATTTTTTCCACTCAGTGATGGTGATCAATTTGAATGTGTGATGTAGGTGAGATGAGTGCCTTATGGTTAATGGTAGAGCTGCACATTTCACATCTATCATCATCTTGCACACTACACACTGATACACCCTTCCATTTGTGACAAAACCACACAACTTACACCTGCATAGATTTGTATCCATATCCAATTCTGAGGTGGTATAGAGTTTGAATGCATGATTAAGAAAATTCAAAATATTGGTCTCGCATCCACCAAATAAGGGGGAAGAAAAAAATGGATAGAAATATTCAGGTAACGAGTAGCAAGTGGAGTGGACGAAATATCTGCAACGAGCACACTCGTAATATGGAGAAGAAGATATGGGTGTCACACACACGTCGCATATCTTGATCAACTCAACCATCATGTTTTTGTTGTGATCATCTTTATTGGACAACTCTTTCACCAGCCTCAAATGATGCTTGTGGTAATTGAATAAAAACGAAAAACTTGCAGTGGTTTGAGGCATAGGCATTGTTGTTTGTGTCATTCTTCCACCAATTCTGAGCCAGTTTACATTGTCTACAAAAGGTGTGATCAACTTCTTAGCTATGTCATGAGCATGTAGCGGGAACTTAATCACACCATCACCCTGTTCTCTGCAATCATCAATAACAGATTACAAGTAATGTTTAGCGATCATGTTTCTTGTAGTTATAGAAAGGCAAAGAAAAAGCAAATTAAGGTGCATAAAGCAAGATATGGAATTTGCATATATACAAACAAATAGCTTACGAGTTTGGGATCTTAGTCGTGAATGCGACACATTGGAGATGAGCAAAGAATCTGCAATCACCACAAAAATACACCCAATATGTTTTATTCAACCTTTTGTGGCAAACATCACAATATGATATATACTTGCGATGTTTGGTTGGAAAAGAGAAGGCCAGGGTAAGGTCGTGGTGGTGGTGGCCGTGGCGATTTTTGGGGAAAAGGGGGGGCAACAATGCACACCTCTTGTGAACCCAAATCTCACATATGCTGCATATGTAGGCCATGTCCACATCTTTGTCACCACAACCATCACAATAAAACGGAAACGATGGGGACTTCCTCATCAGTGTCAAAGGGTGATGAGGATGGCTTGGGTGTGATAACTCTCTTTTTTTGTTTAATAAGGCATCTATACTTATCTTTGGGCATGTTATGTCGAAATCGAAATTACAACTAGAACATTTGTAACCAAGCGCCGAACCAAGTTTGCGCATACAAACATCACACCAAGGATCAGATGAGAGAGGGTTGTAATCAAATAAGTGAAGGGGATGAGGGTGTTTAGGGTGCGAAATCTGACTAGGTAAGTCTCCACATTTCTTGTGGAGGATAATCCTATTCGAACAATTTCGCACCCTGCAAACATATGCCACCTCCAATTTGGCTACGTCATTACCACAACCATAACAATGTAGATTACTCTCTTTTTCACTCTCATTTTTTGCAAGAATCAAAGGATGTTTGTGGTAGAAACGCTCGATAACCGTCTTCTCCATGGCTGAATGCAATGCAAGAACAGGTCACAGCTTAACTGAAAATAAGATTACAAAATATTATTATGATTATTTTGTGAGATAAAATATATATGTACATGAATAAATC
Organism: Salvia splendens; assembly: GCF_004379255.2. NCBI lineage: Eukaryota > Viridiplantae > Streptophyta > Magnoliopsida > Lamiales > Lamiaceae > Salvia > Salvia splendens. Next base: position 1,084,445 of record NC_056034.1, read on the forward strand.
AAAAGATAAGCATACATAAACATAAACATAAACCTGTATGGAGGGAAGCAGTCCAAAATCTGTATATATGTAAAGGAAAACAAGGAGAGAATGTTGTGGAACAACTCATGAACAAACCACTATATATAGCGTACACTTCAAACAAATATGCCTTAGCGATACATGAAAGCAAAGAATAAAGAGAATTAAATATTCTTGGCAAAGCATACATGTTTATGAACTTTACCACGTGATCGAGCATATAATTAATTGAGTGTCACTGACAAAAGTTTTATTCTTATAGTTATATTTGTCTACACCAAAGATCAGTATAATTTTGCCCGTGCAACTCTCGAATTACAGATTTTTTGATTTGATACCTTCAACAACAGCCCAATGTCTATTACTCCCTCCGTCAAACAAAGAGTCTCTTTTTGCAATTTCGCTCTCTCGGCCAATAGAACTCTCATCTCACTCTTACTATAGAACTAATGTACTATAAAAGTAGGATCCTTTTTCAATCTACATTTATTCAAGAATACTATTGTACTAACATTTTCCCCAAAATATAAAAAAAATAGTAATAACAAAAAAAAACAACTTTACTTACAATTGATTTAGTTTTGATTGAACCAGCAATGGAGTTCAAAAGTTTCAACTCAGCAGTGCATCACTTTGCTGATCCATCGTCCAATTTTCAGTTACTCCAGCTAAATCAATCCAAATTTTTGTTCTCTGCTACGGCTAGTTCATGAATTTTACAATAAACAGAGTGAAAACAATGTCTTTCAGTCCTCCTTGGGCTTTATAGGGATTTATATATTAGGCTTTTTAATTTTGAGAGGCCCATGTAGGCCCAGAGGGAAAGTTCGGATAATTAATTCGCACTAATTTCTATAAATGGGCTTCTATCATATTCAAGTCCGACAAAATTCTTGCGCGCGATTAGCCCACACTCAATTTGTTTGTAATTAAAGTAGGACTGACACAAAACCCGATAGATTAGGGCCTAGATGTAACTATCTTTGGTAACTTGTTCAACACTTAGATGAGAATATTATGAAAATTGGAAAGCTATAGTTGTAGAGTGGTTATGATAAAATCAAAGTTTGTGTATTGATAAAGATTAATACACAGATTGTTTTCCTATGACACAGATTAATAATAGTACAATAGTTCTAGCTGACCAATATATATTATTTTAAAGTTATAAATACATTAAACCACTTATATTTACGCAGATTAATTGTTATTTAAAAAATGCAGTTTGCATCGATTTCTAGATAATCTAGTAAGGTTTTAAATTTAAATTGAAATTTTTTCCAGTCTATAAAGTTTGGAATTTGAAATGAAAACAAATCATACTACTATTATTCAAAATTTTGAAATTTAAATGTAAAATATTTACTGTATTTTGAAATTGCCCAATATGTATGGATTAAATCCGAAATCCAGAAACATCCCATTTTGATTTGATGCCGTTGAGATTCTTTCTTTCATAATGACGACATTTCTACAAACAGTTGGACTAGTAAAATAAACACAAATATCCAATTTTATTATAAATGTCACAATAATAGTGTAGTAGTATATTTTTAGATAAAGCCAAAAATAATGCATCTCATTTTCTCAAATATATGCACGTATTTCCTTGTTTTTTAATTCTTGCTTATCTTCATAAATGAAGTTGCAAAAATATGCAGTATTCAATATCTTTAAATTAGCTTCACCACAAATATTGTATTTATACTACATTTAGAAGTATTAACAACAAACAAAATAAAATAAAAAATATAGTGGTCTAGTCAAATTACATAATAACTCTTATAGCAGGAGAAGTGAAGGACTCTAAAATCTAAATTGACTGATTCGAAATTCCATCCCAAACTGGTTCAAAACAATAGAGGCGTTTCGTCGAACACTTTGCGTACGGGAAGAAAATTGGCTGAAACGTAAGCTAAATAATATAGGATTCCAGCTTATAATTTATGTAATTTGAATTTTACGATTAGATTAGGATTTTGTTAGAATGGTCGGTAAAGGGGCTGTGTATTCATTGATATTTTAATTGTACATTTTAGCATCATTATATAGGTACTAGGAGAGATTATACAAGCTAAATCTATTTTACATTAATTACATTGATTCCATATCTTTAGTTGGGAAGAGATAATCACCCCTAATCTTCCTCCAAATCTCGTGTGATATTCTTCCAACCCCCCTCAAGTTAAGTAACTGGATTCCCGATACTCAACTTGCATAGTACTTCTCGAAATGATTTCGAGTTCACCGCCTTTGTCAGGATATCAGCCAGCTGGTCCTCAGAATTGACATACGGCATTTCAACGATCTTTGCTTCAATGTTCTCCTTTATGAAGTGTCTATGAACTTCCATATGCTTCGTCCGATCATGTTGGACTGAGTTTTCAGATATGCAAATAGCCGTCTTGTTGTCACAGAATAGCTTGCAAGTCTGAGATGAATACTGTTACGGACGTCCTCCGTAACGTGACCGGCTATCTATCTTCTCGGACGGATAGGGTGATCAATCCTTCGACAAGCTCGAAGGAAGGCTCACGGATTTGCTGATTCACAGACGTTCTCCGATCAGCAGCAAATAGGGAACAATAATTATACTTGATACTCAAGACAAGTTTAGGGAAAATATTATATTGATTGAATGAAAAAAGTGATAACAATAACTCCTATTTATAATGCTACTAACTTAATGAACAAGAAAACAAAGATATAGAAAAAGATACGCAAATCCCTAATATATCTAAACTAAATATTCATAGTATAAGACTCGTATCAACTCCCCCACGGTTAAAATTCACCTTGTCCTCAAGGTGGGAACCACGAACCAAGGACGAGAGTTGAAAGCAAAAGCTTTAGCTAGACGTCTCCTCCTGGATCAAACACATATCGAGCAGCTGAATGTCTCCCTTTATCACCTTTGTCAAAAGTCAACAAAGGAGACCCAATGTTGTCGGCAAAATTCCATGCCAAAACGAAAAGCTTGTTCACGCCTCCCAGAATGCCCAAGCATGGCATGTCATTACTCGGAGGGATCAACCTTGCATCTTTGTCGAGCGATGTTGATCGATGATTCATACTTGGAACATCACCGACATTCAAATCCACATTGACACAAGCAATTACGGGCAATTCGGTGTAAGCATCATCTCCTTTCTTGCCCCAACAATTTCCAACAACATTTTTGGATGACACTTGAACAACATTGAGTGAGGCGATTATCTTCTCCACTTCACCAATAGAACCATCCTCCTCTTTATCTTCTAGCAATGTCTCCTCATTTTCACCAATCTTCTCATCATATACCCCAACGAGCACTTGCGGTGGCTCATTGTCGTTCTTGACAATCCCTTTGTTCTGGAGGAACTCTCCAGGGGACTTGTTGTTTGGAACATCAAGAGGAGCGCCATCATTGTGAACATCGGTAATGTCATTGGGAACATCATCACCGAATACTATCGTGAGAGTATTATCAGTTTTCTCGTCGGCTAAATTCTCACCTTGAATGTTTTCCTCAAACTCCTCCCCATCATCCGCATAACAGAGAATGCGTTGTTTACACACATGTCCCATCACCCATTTCTCGGGGCAGTGCCAGCAGAGACCCAACCTGGATCGTTCTGACTTCTCCGCCTGGGAGACCCGTATTAGCGGCAGACGTGGCTGCTCCGGAGTTTGGCTGGTCACACGCGCGGGCTGACTGTACAGGTCCCGCGTTGGCTTTTCGGTGGAGTAGCGGGGCTGGTGGGAGGCGGGCTGGACTCGCGCTCTCACCTCCTCCCGAGGGCGAGGTCGGTCCCAGCACGTCTCCGAGCGTCGGGGCCGGTCAACGGTCGGGTAGCCGCGGTCCTGCTGTTGCGCCGGTGGGTCCCAACAGGTAGGTCGGCGCTTAGGCGGTGATGGCGAGTACATATCTAGCTCGTAGGATGAAGAATGCTGATATGCAGTGGTCCGACGGGTCCATGGTGGGTCCCAGCAAGTGGGCTTTCTCCGACGGGTCCAGGGTGATTCTGTATCAGGCCACGACGGCGGACGGAGTACTTCCGCCCGGCTGCTCGGAGGGTCCCAACAGGTTACACGACGGGTCCAGAAATAATCACCCCTAATCTTCCTCCAAATCTCGTGTGATATTCTTCCAACCCCCTCAAGTTAAGTAACTGGATTCCCGATACTCAACTTGCATAGTACTTCTCGAAATGATTTCGAGTTCACCGCCTTTGTCAGGATATCAGCCAGCTGGTCCTCAGAATTGACATACGGCATTTCAACGATCTTTGCTTCAATGTTCTCCTTTATGAAGTGTCTATGAACTTCCATATGCTTCGTCCGATCATGTTGGACTGAGTTTTCAGATATGCAAATAGCCGTCTTGTTGTCACAGAATAGCTTGCAAGTCTGAGATGAATACACATCCAACTCCTTCATAAGTTTCCTTAGGCAAAGTATCTCAGTCATCCCACTCTTGATTCCCTGAAATTCTGCTTCTGCACTTGATAGTGCCACCACTTGTTGTTTCTTACTTCTCCATGTCACAAGGTTGCCTCCTATGAAGGTAAAGTACCCGACAGTTGACTTCCTGTCATTTTAACAAGAAGGAGGGCAAACAACAGCATTCCAAGGAGATCAAGAAAAACAATCGATTTACTGTTCGTTGTCAGTTCTTGTTGTTAAAGGGAGCTTCATTAATGATTTAAACAGAATGCTTTGGATTTATGTTTAATTTAATGTTTTTGGAGTTGAAGCATCCAATAATTAGCTATAAATGTGGTTCATTGACATAAGCACACAGTTTTATTAGGTGATGCTGTTGAGATTCTTATGGCGACATTTCTACAAACAGTTTGACTGCATTGAGCTGCAGGGATAAAGCAAATAATAAACTGAGGCAAATAAACACAAATATCCAATTTTATTATTTTATTTATCTTTTAAGATAAAGACAAAAATAAACCGATAATTTTTTATATTTTTTTAACTTATTCTCTCAAATATGTACGTATATTTCCTTTTTTTTTAATTCTTACTCATCTTCATAAAAGAAGTTGCAAACTTTTTGCAGCATTCAGAAGTATTTATAATTCACTTCACCGCAAATAGCAGAATAAGTGTGAACGACTCTGAAAGCTTAATAGAGTGATTCGAAAACCCGTCCCAAAGTAGTTCAAAACAATAGAGGTGTTTCGTCAAACAGTTTGCATGCGAGAAGAAGATGGGCTGAAAACTGAGTGTGGTGCGAGGGAAGGATCAAGGGGAGACTCATGGCGTGCGGAGAAGTGCCACCGTGTCAAAATGGTCAATTCGGTTCTTCAATCACATCAAGCCCCTTTCATTATACAGTTCACAATGTCGATTTACGCTAGCAAATCAGCACATAGCACCATAACCAAATGGCTCGAATTCGATAAATTTCATCGAAGTCCATTTGTATGGTGCAACCGAGAATGCGAAATCAGTACATGCATCATGCATGATTATATGTCCCGAATGGTAATACTACTAGTTATTTATAATAATGCACATTCATAAAAAAATTGACTAACAAATTCATGAGACTTACGAGGAATCGAAGATATAGTATTAGTATGCACTATAAACATATTATTCTCTCCATCCCTTAAATATTGTCATAGTTTGACCGGACACGAGTTTTAAGAAATGTAATGGAAAATTAGTTAAAAAAGTTGGTAGGATGTGGAACCTGCTTTTAAAGTATTAGTTTTATAATAAAATGAGAGTGAGAATATGTCAGTGGAATATGAGGTCTACTACTAAAAATGGTAAAAACTGAAATGTGACAAATTTTATGGGACGAACGGAAAGAGAAAAATGTGACAAAATTTCAGGACGGAGGGAGTAATTAATAGCTAGGAGAAACTTTTGTGATATCGGAAAAATGTGTTGCATATTAGTAGTATATCCCAATTTGTTGAATCAGATAATGCAGAGTGAAAAGGGCAAAGTCACAGGATAACAATAACTTGTACAAATATTCATAATTTTCAAATGACAAATATATTAAAAAATGATAGCGTAGAAACACAACTTGGATCATCTCCTTTTCTTAGACTTGCACCTTTCTCCCACACAAGCATCTTCATCTTTAAAATAGGGCAACCAATTTCCTTCATGATTAGCCAGTGTTAGTAATGAAAAATGAAAAAAAAATTATTCAAACATGAATTTCAGGGTTCTTGATATGCATCTATTTTGATAATTAGTAGTAATACATCAGATATTCGTTTTTAAGTACTTAAACAAGTTAGTCAATTATGCTAATTAATTAATTAATTAATTAATTAATTAGTAGGAATCTCCGACAACTTTTTTATGTAGCGAAGATGAAGGTGCTCAAGGAGTGGAAAGTGGGTGCTGTCTGTGATCCAACACTCTACATCACAACCCTCAATCAGCAAGAACTTGAGATTCAAGAATTGGTCTTCGCATGTTTCCCACTCACACCCACTAAATGCATTATCTTTCAACTTAAGAACTTGAAGAAAGGGCAAAGAACCTATTTTTGTTTTCATATCTTCCCAAGGAAGATTCGTTTTTTCCAGTGTCAACTTCTTGAGGGAATGCGGGAAGCTGACTTGTAGCATCACATGAGTGTGTTCTTCGGCAACACAAAGCCGAAGAGTTTCAAGTTTTTGGAGCCTACAAAGGTTGTTGAGACGGTAATAATCTTCTACTTCTCTATCATAGTATAGCTTCAATGTTTTGATATTGGGGATCCTTTCAAGCACCCCCTCGCCAAACTTGAGATTGCTAACGACACGAAGTGTGTGCAGGTTTTCCAACATCATATCCTTTTCGTCATTGAAGTGATCAGGGATACAATATGCACCATCAAGTGTCCCTCCATCAACGGTTAAGACATGCCTAAGTTGAGGCATCTTCCAAATCTCGCAAACGTAATCCTCACCAGCATTAAATAAAATTAGTGTCTGTAAATTCCAAAGAAGGTAGAACGAAGAAGGTAAAGGATGCTCATCAGCAATCATCATGATAAGACGCAAGTTAACAAGTCCACAGAGAATCTCCTCATAATGACCACGACGAACTTCTTCCCCTAAGTATTTCTTCAGATAAACTACCCTCAACAATCTAAAAGTATATGATAAACTCTCTGGAAATATCCCGAAAAGCATCCGGACAAGGAATGCAGATTCCAAGGGCCGAATGAGTGGAGTTGGAAATTCATCTTTCTTGAACCTGCTTAAGATATTGCGTTGCGAATTTACAGCCCGTGGAATGCTCCCATCTTCCAACACACATAAAAACTTCAATTTTTGAGCTTCTCTCAAACATAGATCTCTCAACAGGTCATGCATTTTCAAGAATTTCAGTTTCCCGCCATGCTTGCGTTCTTCAACTATAAGCATATTTCTATCAACAAGTTCTTCTAGATACTCTTCTGCTATCTCTTCCAAGCACTTGCCATTAATTGGTTTTACACATCCTCCAGCAACAATAAATAGGATGTGTAAATTGACGAGAAACTTAGGATCTTCAGTATAAATTCCCATATAGAGAAAACATGGTTTCAAATGAACCGGCAAGTTATTATAACTCATATATAATACTTGCAAGCAACTCTCATTATCATCCAAATTCACAACAGAACTTAAATTCTTTTCAATAAATCCCCACTTTTCTTTTGTTCGTTCAGATTTTGATAAGAGCCCCCCTATCACAACAATTGTCAAAGGAAGTCCTTTACAACCTTTCACAATCTTCTTTCCAATGCGCTTCAACTCAAGAGGACAAGCTTCTTCCCCGAACACAGTTTTGCAAAATAGGTCCCAACTAGCATACTTATCCAAAAATTTCAAATCAAGACCATTGGAGTAGTTAAATTGAGATGCCAAGTTTGATAGTCTTGTCGTCACTACAATTCTACTCCCGTTTCTATTATCCGGGAAGAATCTCCTAACTCCATCCCATGCCTCAATAGTCCACATATCATCCATTACAATAAAATACTTCCTTCCAAACAAATATTTGTACACATGATCTCCTAACTCAACTTCACTCAACTCTTTTCTATCGTTCTCCTTCTCCTCCTCCTCCTCATTATCCTTGTTGTCTACTTGATCAAGTATTTGTCTAAGAATTTCACTTACATTATACTCTTGTGAAATTGCAGACCATGCACAAACATCAAAATGTTGTTGGACAAGTGGACTTACATAGATATTCCGAGCAAGAAATGTCTTGCCTATCCCACCCATTCCAACAATCGGGATAATTTGGCGAGCGAGTCCTCCTCTGGTGATATTGTCCAGCATTTGATCAAAAACTTCATCAAAACCAACTGTTGCAACCTCATGAGCAGCGAAAGCAGATCTAGACGAGCCTGCATCAGAAGAAGTGCTCACAGACTTTCCAATGTGGAGTAGATCTTGAACTACCATCTTCTCTTTAATCTCAACCTCGATCAAATTCATGTTTTCTATCACCTTCTGCAAACCTGTTTGATTAGAGATTCGGAGAGTTATATACATTTAGAAGTTGAAGGATTAATAGCAATCAACATGAAAGTGAACAGGACCTTGATTGAATTCAGCGGGGCTGATGTTATCTACATAATTTCTTGCTCGAACATGAATTTGATGGACAATGTAGGACTCGATCACATCTTCAGCACCATAAGCTGCTTTAGCAATGCGGCTCTCCCAATAGTCTTCATCCTCGGTGTAGCCACCGTGGGGAGAATAGCTTTGAAGAAAATGTTGCAGGGATGTAACTGCTTGAGTGAGAGATTCTACCTGTTTTTGGTGGATGGAAATTGGAGGGTTTGGATGAGTTTGAAGTTGATCTATGATATTCATTACAGAAATTAGAGCTCCATAGGCAGCCATTTCACTTAATTTCAACAAGAAGATTATTTTTGTAAAACAAGTTTATCATAAATAGTGTAGCAATCGGATGATTATATTCATAATTGATGTTTGTATCTTTCCCACTATCTGTTATCGGCCACAAATTAGACAACTTTCTGAAAAGAAATTGGTCATAGCTGTAAAGTCTTGATTCACTTTTCATGCCATCAATAATTTTAATTTAAAACATAAAAAAATAACTAAGGTATATTGTATTACACAATATTCTAGAAAATATAAACAATTTTAAATAATACTATAAAAAAGTACATAAAACCATAATTCTCCTTTATTTACGTTTTCTTTATTTTCCTTTTCGCAAAACCATAGTTCTTGGAGCTGATCTCGGGGCGAGCTCGAGACGTCCACCTTTATTCTTCATCGTCGATTACTTGTCGACGTCGATATCGTTTGTGTTAAGGGGGAAAACCCTTAACAACAATTGTTAAGGGATAAGTTCCCTTAACAAGATTCCAGCGACGACGAGAGGTCGACGACGGAGGGATAAAAGTGGACGTCTCGGGCTTCCCCCGGAATCAGCTCCAAACTAGGGTTGCGAGAAAATAAAGAAGACGATAAAAGATAAAATAACGATAAAAGATAAATTGATATTTCTTCAATGATCAAAATGAATAACAATTTCCACTATTTATAATAGTGGATACCCTAACTTAAGGAAGAAGAAAATAATCCTAATAAATATGAAAAGATATAGTAAATCAATAACTAACTAAATAATAAGATACGAGGAATATTTTATGAGATATGCTCGTATCAGATATTCATTACAGAAACTAGAGCTCCATAGGCAGCCATTTCACTTAATTGATATGAGGAATATTTTATAAGATATGCTCGTATCAGATATTCATTACAGAAACTAGAGCTCCATAGGCAGCCATTTCACTTAATTTCAACAAGAAGACTATTTTTGTTGATGGGATACGAACTAAGCAACTAAACCCTAATTGCGAGCCCAATAGCAGTGACGGCCCATCAGCCCAAAACCCAAGAAAGAGTATCAGTTCGGCACAACCAAAGAGTTCGGTCACAGCCTATAGCTCGGTAAAAGCCGACCAATCGAGCTCAACTCTCAGGTCGGCAAAAGCTGATCGGCAAAGTTCAGCAGTTCGGTCTCAACCAAAGAGTTCGGTCACAGCCTATAGCTCGGTAAAAGCCGACCAATCGAGCTCAACTCTCAGATCGGCAAAGTTCAGCAGTTCGGTCTCAGTATTCGACCGAACAAGGAGATAGTGGACCCATGCAGGATCCCCACGATCTCCATTACACCCACGATCTATTTAGTGGTATTAAGCAGTTATCAACCTGCAAACCACGATCTTAGTTCGAATGTATAAATAGAACTTAGGTCAGATAGACGGGGGTTAAGCTCTCTAGATCCTGAATCTTATAGCAAATCAGTATTGTAATCTGTAAGCGAGACCAAGCAATACAAATTTGCCCTCTTTTCTTCCCGTGGACGTAGATTTACCTCAGTAAATCGAACCACGTAATTTCCCGTGTTGTGATCATTTATTACTTGCATTTATTCCCATCAAAAATTCGCCACATCATCATTTGTAATACAAGTTTATCATGAATATATTGATGCTTGTATCTTTTCCACCGTCTGTTATGGGCAACAAATTAGATAACTTTCTGAAAAGAAATTGATCATAGCTGTAAAGTCTTGATTCACTTTTCATGCCATCAATAATTTTAATTTAAAACATAAATAAAATAACAAAGGTATATTGTATTACACAATATTCTAGACAATATAAACAATTTTAAATAATACTATAAAAAAAGTACATAAAACCACAATTACAAATAATATTCTCGGGTGAAATAGATTCAATTTTGCATTTGATCAAACAATTCATTTACACTTTTTTTTTCTGGTAATTTGTTAATCACAAAACGATGTAAGCAGAAATTATGGATTTTATATCTTAGAGCGCAACTCAATAAACTATTTTCATATGCAAAATAAATAGATAATTGGGTCATACTTACAATTTGTAATAGAAATGCAACAAGGATTTGTCAGAGAAACTATTTTCATAAGCAAATTAAATAAATAATTGGGCCTCGTATGTAAGCCCAACCAATTGAGGCCCGTTTCATACTATGGGCAATTGAAATTATTACCATACGAAACATGTCGCAAATAAATTTTATATGAAAAACGTACTAATGCTTTTGAGAACTTTCACACACTCTAATACAAACATTTGTGAAAAGAAAATACTAAAATATGTTATGCAATTAATTAAGGACAGATTGCTGAAAGAGTCATGAAGTTTTGAGGTCGAATTTGGAGAAGTACGCGTAAACTTTCTGATACGAGAATATCTCTACAAATATTCTCAAATATCTCTTATTTAGTTTAGCATTGATTTAGCATATATTTCTCATATATTATTAGGATCTTTATTTTCTTGTTCCTAAGTCAGGTATTTTTATAAATAGGATGCATTATATTATTCTCATTCAATCAAGAAATATCAATTATCTTTCTATTTTATTTTCACGCTTTTATTTCAATTCGGTATTGTTCTTGGTTTGATCGACGGGCAAAGCCTCCGCGACTACCTCGACTACCTTTTATTCCTTCGATCGCAATCGCTACGCCGGAATCTTGTTAAGAGAAATTATCCCTTTTAACACTTTCGAATTCAAATATAAAACAATAGCAAAGTGAGATTGAATATTGTGTGTGATGCAAAATTAAACCTATCTCGGCAAGCTAATAGCTACTCTTAGAATCTTTCAAAAATGCTATTAGGGTTGACTTGACCCTTATGTAATTAACTAGTGTCCTTATAAAAAACTCATGACTTTTTGTCCGTTCCCCAACCTTAGAGCATCTGCAACGGTGGCGCCGTAACCCGCGTCCGTTCGTGCCAGCGGCGAGGACGAGGACTGCTGTCGCTGCGCTCGCGCCGCTGGCACGGCGCTGTTCGATGCATCGAGCAGCGCCGTGCCAGCGAGCAGGCGACGTGGCAGCAGCTGATTGGGAAACGGCATAGCCGTTGCCTTTGAATTTTTTTTTTTAAAAATCGTTTTTAAATTATATAAAATGATTAAAAAAAATTTATTTTCCAAATCCCAAAAATATGGCCGTTTTTTCCCATTTTTTCTGAATTTTTTTTATTTTTTTTTATTTTTTTTTCCCCCAAAATCATCTATAAATACACACATTCATCATCCATTTATCACATCAATTCATCTCCCATTCATCTCTCATTCATAATTCTCATACAAAACTATCAACACATTCATCCCTTATTCAAAACATCAAATGGATTTCACCCATATTATGGCGGAAGCGGAACGCGAAGAACAAGAATACTACGAACAACATCGTGCCGCTTACGAAGCATATGTCGCGGCGAATACCCCCGCTCCTCCTCCCCAACGAACCAGATCAAATCGGCGCTACATTCATCGTGACCGGGAGGGAGCCCACGAAAGGTTCGTTGCCGACTACTTTGCCGACCAGCCGCTGTTTCCGGCAGATTACTTCAGGCACCGTTTTCGCATGTCAAAGCGCTTGTTCATGCGAATTGTCAACACATTGTGGGCGAAATTCGGCAACGCGTAGTGGTTTTTTTAAATTTTTAGTATTTTAATTATGTAATTTTTAATTTTTTAGGATTTTAATATGTCGTTTTTATTTTATTTGTCATTTGTAATATTATTTAGGTTTTTTTAATGAATTTTAGTATTATTAAAATGTTATTGTTTAATTGAATTTTAAATTAATTGTGCTCGTCCTTGCGGAAGAGCACAGCTGTGGGTGTTGTGCTCTTGTCAGAGAGCAGGCAGAAAAAGTGGGGCTGGGCCCACAACCGTGCCGCTGGCAAGAGCACGGTTGTGGATGCTCTTAAAGCCTAGTCATAAAAATCATAATTTTAACACCTTTCAAAATTTTCTATGATGAAATTTTCTGATTTTCTGTTTACAATATGTCATTGATTTGACGTACAGGTGTTATGAATTAACGATGTTATTGAATTATTTAGTAAGTTAGACTTGAGTTCAATTCTCACTATATTAGAGCAGTTACTAAATTTTTTCTTACAATTAACATTGACTTTTCTATTTTATATTTATATCACTTTTTTTCTATAATTTGCATTGCTATGATATAGTACTAGAATTCAATTTCAAGTCTTTCTTTTCTTCAATAATTTATGTTTTATTTTTTCTCTTTTTCTATAATTTGCATTGCTATGACGTAGGTTTTTTTTGTATGTTGGCGTTGTATCTATCAACAATCATCACCTCATACATATCTCTAACTTTTATAATTGATTATCTGAATTGTCCGCGCTAAAAAATACTATAGTACTAGGAACACTAATTTGATCCCCACCTTAAAAATTCTGCATCCGCCACTGCGCGAAGGGCTCGCCACGTGGCGTGCCGTCCCACACGTCGCACGCCCGTATGTTTTATTGTGCGGCCGAGTTGAAAAGCGCGGCATTGGATGCCTCGCTGCTGAAGAAAGTAAACAGCAAGTCTGGTGCGGAGGCGGCCAGCCTCTGCACCAGGGTGAGTAACGGGGCCGCATGCGTTCCGAAAGGGAACGGTGCGTTCCGAAAGGGAACGCTAGGACACCAATGTGTAATTTAAATGCCATGATTTTGATTTATGATATTTGTGCTAGAGATATTCAAGAAATTGATAGGAACTAAAGTTTGAAGAATAGTGATATTTATGTACTGTACCAAACCAGCAATAAGAGCATCTCCAATGGCGGACGTCCGGTCGGACATCCGGTCGGACGTGCCGACGGGCGACCGGGATGTCCGCCATTGGAGCGTCGAAGGTCGGATATGGACGTCCTGTGAGGACGTCGGGTGTCCTCGGACGTCCCGGCGACGGGCGGGCGGGCGGACGTCCGCCACTGTGGCGTCCAGTCGGACGTCCCGTTTTTAAATTTTTTTTTTAAAACTCTATATATACGTCCCGTTGAATTTTTTCCCGTTCGTATTCTCGGTCAAATTTTATTTCCGTAAACGTAAATTGTTTTATTTGTGAATGTATGATTTTTTTTTTATTGCGAGATGTCCTAGTGGGAAGGGTGGATTGTGCAGGGGATGTCCTAGTGATGTGGCAGTGGAATGGGATGTCCTAGTGACGTGGCAGGAGGTGTTTTTGGGATGTCCTAGTGGATGTCCTAGTGGGATGTCCGCCCACTGGAGATGCTTTGCGTGAAGGAAACAGTAAATTCATGGAGACCTATATAGCTTTCATTTCAACATGTGTGTATGTTACAGAGGCCTATGATGAGTGTGTTGTGTGTGTGAGTGACTGAACAATACAATGGTAATGGTAATGGTAATGGTAATGGTAACGCCAAAAGTCTCGATTCGAGTCTATTATTGTTGCATAATCTTTAAATTTATACTTCTTCCGTCCCATAAAAATTGATAAAGTTGCATATGAGACGGATTTTAACGTGTAATTTATAAAGTAAGAGTGAGAGATAGAAAAAAAAGTAAATGTAGTGGAAGTGGTATTAGTAGATTTTAGGGTCCACATTATTAGTAGTTCAAAACTTTTTTTTATTGGAGACTTTGTCTAATTTTAGGAAACGTCCAAGAGGAGAAAAACTAGTCTTTTTTTTGGGTGGATAGCGTATTCATTTGCCATAGAACAAGGGAACGATGTATAGCTTTGTAGTAATTTCCTTTATCAAACTTTACTAGGTTACTAAGGGATTTTTAAAGAAATACTCGCTCCGTCCCAGTTTAAGAATCCTGTTTTATCATTTCTATCTGTGGCAGTTTAAGAGTCTTATTTAGAATTTATCATATTTGGACAGAAAATATAGCTTCATTGTTGATGAAATTTACACTCAAATGCCATTACTTTTGTAAAAATAAAATAAAACAAAATTCTAAACATACAAAAAATCAAAATGTCTTACTTTCCACTACCAAACTTCAATTATTACACACTTCAACAACCACTACCACACTTCAATTATTAGGTCATCCACAACGCTGTTCCTATACCGTTCCTTAAACCACTATTTGAGGGCCCCACTGTACTTTTTTACTCCATTCCTTAACTTAGGAACGGAACCTGCAACCCTCCGTTCCTTAACCGTTCCTTAAATTACTATTCATTCAATTTCACTTTTTTTTATTTCCAACCCAATTCAATTTAAATAAACACACTTTAATAAAAAACAAACACACTTTATTAAAAAACACACAACATTAAAAACAAATTCAACTTAAACTTTAAAAAAATAAAAAAAGCACACAATTAAAATCCTAAAAAAATAAAAAAACACAAAATAAAAAACACACAATTAAACGTGGGAAAATAAAAAAACTACTCTGCAGCCGAATCATCCTCCGGAGGCGGTCGAGGTTTAGGGGGAGGAGGAAGACCAAGTAGTCCTGCCATATGCACAATTCCGTTCCACCAGGCCGTGAATTGGGCGTACGAGAAGATGGAAGTGTCCGCCATTGTGGCGGTTATGTACGCCACCATAAGTGTGTCCGAGCCTCCCCGCGAGCCCGATCCCGAGGCCGATGGCTTGATTCGCCTCGGCCCTTCCTCGCTCTAGCCGCCTTCGCCGCCTTCGTCCCTTGCGGCCGACGGCGCCCACGGCTGGATCCCTCGTATTCGTCGGGCGTTGGATCCCCCGTACCCCCAAACACCTGCGGTTCACCCTCGCTGGCCTCACCGGTGTCACCAGACGAGTAGTTGCCGCTCGCCGTGTGCTTCGTGCGCTTTGAGGTTGAGCCCGAGCTCGAGCGGACACCGCCGGCCCACCTTTCCTCGTCCTTGACGAGCTGCCAAATATCAACATATTTGAACTGTAGACCGGTGTCTTGGTAGAAGACGCGCAAAGCCGCCCTCAGAATGTCAGCGCCCGAAGCTCCGCTTTGGTAGTTCGCCGCTTCGGCCGAGTAGATGCCGCAAAATTTTTTGACCTGTGCGTCGACTCGGCCAAAGTGAGCACGGAGCATTGTATATTTGCGCTTCCGGGCCCCTTTCGGCTCAGTCTGGTGGTAGACATCACAGACCTTTTCCCAGAAGCACTTGGCGGCTTGTTGGTTCCCGACGATGGGATCGTACGAGACGGTGAGCCAGGCGGTGTACACCGCCTTAGTTTCTTCATTGTTGTACGGATGCCGGCCCAGATCCTCCAGTTCCTCCTCCTCCTCCTCCTCGGGTGCCTCAGACGCAGCCCTAGAGCTTCCACCGCCTCGGCTTCCTCCCTGTGTGGGTTCAACGGGGATATCCTCCCGAATCTGGGACAAACCCTGAGAAAGCCGCGAGCCGGGTGGTCGAGCGTAGGCATCCACATCGAAAGTGGGTGGTTGGTACCAACCCGGCGTCGCCGACCCCTGGGTGCCCGGCGTCGACGACCCGGAACCACCAAGTGTGTTGTACATGGTCTCCCAATCGCCGAACGCGTTGAGATCCCACCCACCGGAGCCGCCACCGCCGTAATTCCTGTCGCCGGACATTTTGTGAAGGAGATTGAAATAGAAAATTGGAGAGGAATTGATGTTGGTTTAGGAAGAGTAGATGTGTAGTTGTGTGTGAAATGTAATAAATTAGGTGTATTTATAGAATAAGAAAATAAAAATAAAAATAAAAAATTTAAAAAAAAAGTTAAAAAAACGGTAATATTACCGTTAAAAAAAATTTAAAAAAAAAATCAATTTTTTTTAAAAAAATATTAATTATTGCGTCATCGCTGACGTGTCCCACTCGCGGGCCGGCGAGTAGGAAGCACGCACGAAGCGGGGAGCGCCACGTCGCCCCAGCGCGTGGCGGCACAAGCCGTGCCGTGTTCCGTGCCGTCGGCACCCGGCACGGAATGGGAGCGGAATGGTTCGCCGCAACGCGTTCCGCGGAGAAACCGTTCCGGTGGAACGGCACGCGGAACGCCGGCGGCACGCGTTGCGGGTGCCCTTACAAACTTCAACTATTACACACTTCAACAACCACTGCCACAATTCAATTATTACACACACTACCAATTTTTTAAAACTCGTGGACTAACTAAATTGCACTCCTAAATTGGGACGGACGGAGTATTCATGTTATCTTGAGATGTAGTTCCCCAATTTCTGATGTGGCATCTTGAAATTGTAGTTCGAGTCAAAGTGGGATGAGATGTAGAAGTTTGTGGAAATTGTTGGACGAACTCCCTTGAGAATCAACGGCAGCCAAAGCCTTGTTCCTCAGCAGACTAACATTCTCCCTTATCTTCACCCCTTCCTCCCTCGTCATCATCTCCTGCAAACACTCAATCGCCCCATTCTTACTGAACACGCCGCCTTCAACCCTCACCCCAATCCTCCACAGATCCGCCACCATTCTGCTGTTCAGCTTCTGCTCTGCGAAAACTGGCAAGCAAATCAACGGAACGCAGCTCGCGATACTCTCTAAAATCGAGTTCCAGCCGCATTGGCTGACGAACACGCCGACGCTCTCGTGCGCGAGGATCTGCTGCTGCGGCGCCCACACCACCACCTTCCCGAACGAATTCGTCCGATCGATGAATCCGTTCGGGAAGGATTTCATTGCCTGCTGCTTAATCGACAACAGGAACGGGAATCGGCATGTTTCTAGGGCTTCGCACAGCGCCGCGAGATCGTTCTCCGGCGGCATGACTGCGGTGCCGAAACTGATGTAGACGACTGATTTTGGGCGGTTTTGGCTCCCCAGCCATGAGAGGCATCCTGATTCGTCGGCGATTGCGGCATCCTGATTCGTCGGCGAAGCGAGGATCGAAGGGCCGACGTTGAGCAAATTGGGGAATTTCGATTTTAGGTCTTTTGTGATGATCGGTTCTAGCTCCTCGAACGAATTCAGGACGACGGCGGTGGATCTGGGGAGACGCTCCACCATTTTGTAGGCCGCCACCGCCATCGGCGACGGATTGCTTCCGAGGAACACCTCCGCCGGTAGATCTGCCGTGGTCGCCATTTCTAATCCTGGAATGAACGACAAAGCTTTCTCTTGTTTCGCCGTTTCTGCATTTCGTCAATCACTTTACGCTCAATTATAAATACAGAAAAATTTTGAGTGAGAGGAGAAATCGGAGAATCTTCACCTGTTGATTCGATTGCTCTAACGATTTGATCGGCATAGACGTGCGATGACAGCGAGCACGAACTACTAATCCAGAACGCCACCCATGGCACTCCTCTTTTCTCAGCAATGTCACTCGAAAACCACAGAAATGCGTCGCTTATTAGGCACCGGATTTCGAGGCCGCTTTCCCGCTCCGCTTCTCGGATAGCGGTCTCGAAGTTCCCCGGGCCTGCCCCGAGGAACAGCTCGACCGCGTTGAAGAGCGAGCCCGCAAAGGGCTCGCCGTCCCACAAGTTGCGCGCCCGTATGTTTTCACAGGCAGTCGCGTTGAAAAGCGCAGTGTTGGACGTCGCGCTGTTGAAAAAGGAAAACAGCGCGTCTGGTGCAGAGGCAGCCAGCCGCCGCACCAGGGCCAGTAAGGGGGGTGCGTGTGATCCGAAAGGGAAGGCTAGGACAGCAATGTGTAATTTAAATGCCATGATTTTGACTAAGATATTTGAGCTTCAGGTATTCAAGAAATTGCAAGGTTTGGAGAAAAGTGGTAGCTGCACTACTCCCTCCTAGTCCCGGTCTAACTCTAACTTTAGAAGTCTATTCTATAAATAATAATAGGCTCCACAATCCACTAACTTTTTTCTACATTTTATTATAAAACTAATATATAAATATAGTACTCAAGTTTCACTATCTATTTTTACAAATTTTCCTATACATTTTTTAAAACTCATGTAGAGAAAAAGTAGATAAAGTATTAGAGAAAGTTTTCATTTATATATATATAGAAAACTATTTGTTGTGGACATACCAAAATAACAAATTGAACTATTTTTCGTGGATGGGTGGAGCATTTGACCTGTTCAAGTTATAAAAAATTGTTTGACTTTATTAGTTAAAGTGTATAAAAAATGTTAGTAGATATAGGTCCCATTTTATGTATTAGTTTTATAATAAAATATGAATGAGAATGAATTAATGAAATATAGGATGCACAACCAAAAATGATAAAAGTGAAATCAAAGTAGTTTGTAATTTTCTTTAGCAAAATTTACTACGTAACAATGGCTTTTCCAAGGAAATTTCAAGTGTAAAATTTGAATTTTAGTTAAATTTGATTCATTTTACTACTTTAAAAATCTGCACTGAAGTTCACGAATTTTACTGTTTCTGTTTCCTCATAGTTAAGTTATTAATTTATTTTAAAAAAATTCTTATAATTAAATCATTGTCATATCTAGTAGTAATAATTTTCATTTTTTCTTACTCTTACTAATCTCAATTCATGAAGGTAGTTTTCTCATAAACTAGCTAGACGATATTTGTCTAGTTTATCATGAACAGTGTGTAGCCATTGTATAGTCATATTCATAATTGATGGTAGTAACTTTCCACCTCTATGGGCCACAAATTCGACAATTTTATGAACAGAAGTTGATGCTAGCTGTAAAGTCGGGCCTATAACTGAGTCACTTTTCATGTTATCAATAATTAAAATTATAAACAAAAATAAAATAACTAAGATAATTGGATAATAGTGAAATTCAGTAATAATTACAAATAATATAAACCAAAAGGTACATAAAACCACACTTACAAATAATATTTCCATAACACCCTTAAATTAAATAATATTTTACATTTTCGGCAAACCTTTATTATCAATATTTGTAGATCAGTCTGATGAAGTTGCAGAAGAAATCTAACATCAAATTTTGCCATGTTGCATGAAATCCGAAAATCAATTATTGAATGATTCAGTAATCGAAGTTTCATGTTATGGAATTAATTATGGACAAATTTCTTAAAGAATCATGAAGTTTTGTGGTTGTGGATGAAAAATAATTCTTTTTTTTCATTTTAGTTCTCCATCAAATTGGTCTCATTTTTATATATAAAATTTTTTTACCTCATTTTTCTCTTTTACAAATTCATTTTTTTTCTTTCATTCACTTTATCAATTACACATTAAATCCTATAATTCACGATGAAACTGTAAGCGTTAGAGTTATTTTGTTAAGGACTATTGGAAACCATTCATACTTACTAAGATAAATGAACAATTGAGAATATGTATACATGAATGCACCAGCTCACAGGATAGGTAATTTCTTGTTATCGAAATAAACACCGGGCTTTTTCAATATGTTGGCCCAATAAAGGCCCAAATTGATGATAATTACCCATCATGGTCCAAAGCTGGACTTGTTTCTAAATAAATCGAAATCGAAAATGGCAACCCATGTTTCATTTTGGTGGACAAGCAAAAGTTTAATTTGACTCTATAGGCCATGTATTTTACTAAAGATGTCATTATTTTATTTTTTAAATGACTCATCTTTGATCAAATCTTAGTAATAATTAATTACTGATGCACCTTCTACTGGCGGATTTGGGGGTGGGTTCGCCCCCACCGTGCGACTATTTTCCCTTTATCAGGAAGTAAAATTACCATGTCCGCCCACTTCTTTTGCCTCCAGCGTAGCCCTGAACAACAACAAAAAAAATAGTCATGTCCGCACTAAATCAAACTAATACTATATATTCCGCCCCCTCCGTTTCCGGATCCGCCACTGGCACCTTCAATGTAATATACATTAATTTAAGTTTAAAAATACAATCATTCATGATAATTAGTTCATTTTCTATTGAGGTTGTGAGTATATATATTTTTTTTGTAAGGAAATTGGGTAAAAGATCCTTTAGTGACGACGTGATCATCATTTTCCATAGACTCTGAAAGTAGTCTAAGTAAATTACTTTAAGAGTCATGTTCGATTACTGACAAATCCTAGTTCGCCAAATGCTCAATAGGAACAATAAATTTAAGCCAATGCTATTTCTAGAGCGTTCCATTATTCATTTCTAACATTAATGGCTAAGAAGTCGAGATCAACGGGCTCCGATGACCTCCAACAGTTTGTCGAAATTCTTCGACGAACTCCCTTGAGAATCAACGGCAGCGACAGCCTTCTTTCTCAACAGGCTAACATTCTCTCTCATCTTCGCCCCCTTCTCCGTCGTCATCAACTCCTTCAAACACTCAATCGTCCCGCTCTTGGTGAAGACGCCTCCTTCAACCAAAACCCCAATCCCCCACGAATCCTGCACCATTCTGCTGTTCAGCTTCTGATCTCCGAAAAACGGCCTGCAAATCAGCGGCACGCAGCTCGCGATGCTCTCCAAAATCGAGTTCCAGCCGCCGTGGGTGACGAACGCGCCGACGCTCTCGTGCGCGAGGATCTGCGGCTGCGGGGCCCACGCCACCATCTTCCCGAACGAATTCGTCCGATCGACGAATCCGTTTGGGAGGGATTTCACCGCGTGGTCCTTGATCGACCACAGGAATGGGAATCGGCATGTTTCCAGGGCTTCGCACAGCGCCGCGAGCTCGTTCTCCGGCGGCGTGATCACGGTGCCGAAGCTGATGTAGACGACCGAATTGGGGCGGTTTAGGCCTCCCAGCCACGAGAGGCATCCTGTTTCGTCGGAAATTGCGGCGGCCGGAGAAGCCAGGATCGAAGGGCCGACGTTGAGGAAATTGGGGAATTTCGATTTTAGGTCTTTTGTGATGATCGGGTCGATTTCCTCGAACGAATTCAGTACGACGGCGGTGGATTTGGGGAGATGCTCCACCATTTTGTTGATCGTGATCGCCAGCGGCGACGCGTTGTTTCCGAGGAAAATCTCGGGCGGGAGATCGGCCGTGGTCACCATTTCCAGTCCTGGAATGAACGACAGAGCTTTCTCTTGTTTCGCCTTTTCTGCAACATTTCGTCGAACACTTTATACGCAAACAAATTATGCAGAATTTCTTCAGAATCATCATCTCTTGATTCAATTGCTCTTACCATTTGATCGGTGTAGCAATTGAATCAACAGATTTTTCTCTTGTTTCGCCGTTTAAGCAACATTTCGTCGAACATTATACACGCAAACAAAAAAAATCAACAAATTATGCAGAATTTCTTCAGTTAGAATCATCACCTGTTGATTCAATTGCTCTAACGATTTGATCGGTGTAAACATGCGACGACAGCGAGCACGAAGCAGCGGTCCAGAACGGCACCCACGGCACCCCTCTTTTCTCAGCCATGTCGCCCGAAAACCAAAGAAACGCATCGGTTAATAAGCAGCCGATTTCGAGGCCGCTTTCCCTCTCCGCTTCTCGAATAGCCATCTCGAAGTTCCCCGGGGAGGCCTCGAGGAACAGCCCGACCGCCTCGAAGTGTGAGCCCGTGAAGGGCTCGCCACGGGGCGCGCCGTCCCACACATCGCGCGCCCGTATATTATCAAACGCGGTCGCATTGAAAAGTGTGGCGTTCGATGCCGCACTGTTGATAAAAGAAAATAGTGCGTCTGGCGCGGAAGCGGCCAGCCTCCGCACCAGCGCGAGTAACGGGGCCGCGTGTGTTCCGAACGGGAACGCTAGGACGCCAATGTGTAATTTAAATGCCATAATTTTGATTATTATATTCAAGAAATTGCAAGGACTTAATAGTTTGGAAAAGTGGTATTTATGTATTGAAACTAACCACCAAGAATATTTATAGTCAACTAACTATCTAATAAAAGTATCCACTCGTGGCGACCTATCTACCTTTCAGCATGTGTATGTTATACGTAGTACATTTCTTTACCAGAATTTATTAGGTAATTAAACATTTTTTATTATGAATTTTGGTCAGTTTGTCTAGCAACTTTAAAAATTGGCAGTAAAAGTTATGATTTCTAACATTTTTTTTCAATTTTCCATGGCGAAATAATCTTGTTGTCTATTTATGTGTTTTTGATATGTCGTGTGC
Source organism: Salvia splendens (assembly GCF_004379255.2). Classification (NCBI taxonomy): domain Eukaryota; kingdom Viridiplantae; phylum Streptophyta; class Magnoliopsida; order Lamiales; family Lamiaceae; genus Salvia; species Salvia splendens. The sequence goes on from NC_056034.1 coordinate 1,107,225, forward strand.
ACGTGTTTCAAATTAAGGATGTGGTTTATTTATGTCTTAATTTTGTTAAGAAAAAATTATAAAATTCAATTTCAATCTCATTCATTTTGAAATTTCTGGATGCCACAATAGGTACCATTTCTCCAAAATTAGATCTCGCAAAAAAATTGAAAAAAATGTTACAGTTGATTTTTGAAGTTGAAAAATAAAACTAGACTTTTTGGCAATTTACCATTTCCAAGATGCGAGTTTATTAGAATTTGCCAAACGATGCAAGTGACGGATTATCGACATTCAAACTATAGAATTTCATCCACTATATAAATGCCACAAAAATTAAGTCAGACAATATTTTAGTTTTATTTTATGAGGTTTATGACTCGAACTATTGTGAATGAGACACATTATAGAGTTTCTCCTATAATATGAATTTAGATCAAGGTCTTATAAAGTTATACGGTAATTATGTTGGTATACTTGCCAAAATAGTTGATGGGGCGTTACATAAAATATTTACTAGCTAGTAGTACATTCAAAGAATAAAATTATGGAGACTTAATAAAAAGCAGTGAGTGTGGAGGAAGTAAAGTCACACACTTCAACCACCGTTCATTGTCTCTCGTCATCAAACTTCCCATCCTCATGCCAACAAACTTTCAATAAAGGTGTATAATGGAGTATATCTTTATAGAGAGAGAATAAATAATTTTCGGAACATTATTATCTTTCTTACTTTATTATTTCTCCACTTTAACTATTTATTATTCCATCCGTCTCAACTTAAGAGTCATGTTTTGTCATTTCCGTTCGTCCCAACTTAAGAGTCATATTTCACTTTTACCATAAAGAGTAAGTAGACTCCACATTCCACCAACTTATCTCACTCACATTTTATTATAAAGAGTAAAGGCCAAAATTGGTCCTGAACATATGCTCATTTTATCATTTTGGTCCTAAACTTTATCTTTTGAATTTTTTGGTCCTAGACATTTCAAATCGGATCACAATTGGTCATCCGTCAACAATTCCGTTAATATTTAACGGTCAACGATTTTAATCACAATTTTGACCAACTTAAACAATTTTTAATTATTTAATCATCAAAATTATTTTTTAAAATAAAATCATAAATTATTTATTAGAAATAATTAAATAATTTTTAAATAATTAAATTATTTATTCCAACTTAAACAATTTTTAAATAACAAAATTATTTATGATTTTATTTAAAAAAAAATAATTTTGATGATTAAATAATTAAAAATTATTTAAGTTGGTCAAAATTGTGTTTATCATAAAAAAATCATAAATTATTTATTACAACTTAAACAATTTTTAAATAAATAAATTATTTATAATTTAATTTAAAAATAATAATTTTGATGATTAAATACTTAAAATTTGTTTAAGTTGGTCAAAATTGTGTTTATCGTCAAAAAATCATAAATTATTTATTACAATTTTTAAATAATCAAATTATTTATGATTTTATTTAAAAAAATATTTTTGATAATTAAATAATTAAAAATTGTTTAAGTTGGTCAAAATTGTGATTAAAATCGTTGACCGTTAAATATTAACGGAATTGTTAACGGATGACCAATTGTGATCCGATTTGAAATGTGCAGGACCAAAAAATTCAAAAGATAATGTTTAGGACCAAAATGATAAAATGGGCATATGTTCAGGACCAATTTTGGCCTTTACTCTATTATAAAAGTATATAAGTGAGACTCATATTCCACTAACTTATACAACCCACTTTTCTTTACATTTCTTAAAACCCGTGTCCTAACTTATTCAACCCACTTTTCTGCACTCGTTCAACTCACTTTTCTTTACATTTCTTAAAATTCGTGCCCTAACTAATTAGGACTCTTAAGTTGAGACGAATAGAGTATCATTTTTATAAAACGAGTGCAGAAAAGTAAATGTGAATCCTAATACGGGACATGATGTAGTATCTATTTAATTAAGGGGTCCCGAAGATTCTCATATTGTCATTTGTCCCATAATATTTTTGGATAGGAACTATATATATGTAATATATTCTCTTTATTTAATTTTGTATCGTACAAGTTACTATGGTTTTGTAATAAAAGAATTAACTTGAAATCTGTCAAAATGATAGCTTCGTCTGCATATTATTGGCCACACTTTTTAGGAAAAAACACTTTGATTATTTTTAAAAACTCAATTAGTTAGGAGTCATATTTCATATATAATGAAGAGAAAAGAAGCTTTATATATTTATAGAATGAAGAAATATATATCCGTCACCAATTCTAGAACCACGTCTCTGTGTGCATGACTTTGGTAGATATTCGACTAAATTTTAGAAAATAAATATTTTGCAAACTCTAAAATGGAAAATTCCCATATTGTTTTGATACCAGTAGTTAGAATTAAGAGTGCAAAGGAAAGAGTGTTAATATAGTTCAGGAAATTATTAAAAGTGCAAAGAAAGATTGTTTGGTGCAATCAGTGAAACAATGTCGGTTATTTGGGGGCGAAATTAGAAAGTTCTTATCCACCTTCGAATGTAATACACAAATACATAGATTACGTATGTAAGTGTTCAATAATTAATGTATTTATTTGTTTGAATTTATTTATTTAATCAAAAATAATAAGCTTACTTTTATAGTATTTCGCTTAAATTGACCGTATAACAGTTATAGGAAAAACTAAATATTTTTAAGGTCATCCACAATAGGAATAGCCCAATAATAGCCCAGCCATAGCCTAGCCACAAACTCCTCCTGCCACATCATCAACACTAAAAATCCTCCTGCCACATCATAAATAGCTCAGTCACATCAATAGCCACATCACTCAAAATTATATAAAACAAATAATTAACAATCACACAAAATACGCAATTTAATTTACGATACACATACGAGAAAATTCAATAATATTATTAAAATTTAAAAAGTACATTAATTAAAAAAAATTACATAATTAACAAAAAACACTACTTCCGTGCAGTCCTCCGCGCCAATAACTCTTCAATTAAATCCTTTTGGAGTCGAATATGAGCCTCCGTTTGGCGCATGACGGGCAAGTCGCGTATATATAGTGTTTCGGAAACAAAAAAAAAATTAAAAATTCGCGCTAGGCGATCCGGACGCTGCAATAGCGCCTAGCAGATCGCCTAGCGCACAGCATAGCGCCACGGAACCGCCGAGCGCTAGGCGGTTTTTTTTCGCGAAAATCGCTGGGCGGCTGTAATAGACCGCCTAGCGCTGGCGCTCGGCTAGGCGGTGCGCTAGGCGCTATTGTGGATGCTTAAGTAAATTAATGCTCTTATGTTACGTTTTATGTAAATAAACCGTTGAAAAAACGTGTGGATGAAATAAAAGCCACGAGTCGAAAGGGAATGAAAAGTTAAAATTTTCGCCCCAAATAACAGACGTTGTTTCATGTATACGACGCCCTTTCTTTGCATTCTCAACAATTTCCCCAATCTAAATTTACCCCTACGTATGAAGAATTGCAACCTTTAAACAATTTTAGAATCACACATGAACTAATCAGAAAATAAGTCATTATTTTTTTTAAAGAGTAAAGGCCAAAACTTACATATGCCCATTTTACAATTTTGGTCATATATTTTATCTTTGAATTTTTGCATCCTGAACATTTCAACTCGGATCACAATTGGTCCTACACTAACAATTCCGTCAATTTTTAAACGGTTTTAACCCGATTTTAAACGGTTTTAATCCCAATAGAATTGTTAAAACCATCAAAATCGGTCAAAATCGGAGTAGTAGTAATAGAGTATGCACTTACTTTAATAATCGAGACAGGTTTAAAATGATACAAATAAAAGTGAGGCAACTTGAAAATAATTTTTCAAAACTTTGCATGAAGAATCAAATACAGAATCGACGCGAGATTCACGAACAAAAGTGGGACGATATTATTACGAATACAAAGCAAACGAAGGCGATTACAACACACTATCACTTAGCTCGCTACTCAATCGGAGAAAACAACTCGATTGTGGATCACTCACCTAGCTAGCTCAAGAATCACAAAGTGTATTCACTTCTCTATCTAGTTTCTTGAATCACACGAATATATGGAGAAAAACAAGATGTGAAACTGAAAACTGAAAAACTAGTCGTTGTAACTGAACGAGCTGTTCAAATACAACGGTTGGTAGCCGAGCTTAATCGAGCTCGGTGTTGGAGAAGGTTAATCGAGTTCGGTGTTAGCCGAGCTTAATCGAGTTCGGTGTTAGCCGAGCTTAATCGAGTTCGGCCCTCAATAATGACTTGGGCCGATGGTTGGTCCAGCCACACCAAAACCCAACAAATCTCCACCTTGGCTGCATCCACCATCCGGCCAGCCAAAACTCCACCTTCACCAAAATTCCCTCATCTTCTTGCAGTCAAGTTAACCAAGTCTAAACAATGCTCGAACTTAGCACTTGGTAGGGGTTTAGTCATCATGTCAGCTGCATTTTCAGAGGTGTGGACCTTCTTGACTGCCACCACGCCTTTGCTTATCTCATCTCTTACAAAATGAAGTTTGATGTCGATGTGCTTACTTCTCTCATGGAAAGTCTGGTGCTTGGCCAAGCTAATGGCGCTGTTGCTGTCACACAAGATAGTTACAGCCTCTTGCACCACACCAAAATCCCCCAATATTCCCTTTAGCCATTTAGCTTCTTTAACCGCTTCTGCTAAGGATATATACTCTGCCTCCGTTGTAGAGAGCGCAACCACAGATTGGAGATTAGACTTCCAACGGATTGCTGTACCAAAGAGCTTGAAGATATAGGCAGATTGGGATTTTCTGCTATCAATATTTGCAGCATAGTCTGCATCACAGTAGCCTATGAGCTCATCCTCACCGTCTGCTGTGCAGAACAACAATCCCAAATCTTGTGTGCCCACCAAATACTTCATTATCCACTTCAAAGCTTGCCAATGTGTGCTACCCGGGTCTGCCATGTATCTGCTGGTCAGGCTTATGGCATGTGACAGATCAGGCCGAGTACACAACATCATGTACATAATACTCCCAACAATACTTGCATAAGGCACCTTAGACATCAACTTCCTTTCCTGATCATTAGCTGGATTCTGACTGACAGAGAGCTTGAAGTGTGGACTTGTTGGAGTTGATACCTTTCTAGAGTCAATCATCTGAAATTTGATTAACATCTTCTTGATGTAGCTATGCTGCATCAACCATAACTTCCTAGCAGCTCTCTCTCTTATGATATCCATGCCAAGAATTCTCTTTGCATTTCCCAAGTCCTTCATTTCAAAAGCTTCTTCCAAATCCTCCTTCACTTGCTTCACATCTGTCTTACTAGGGCCTGCCACAAGCATATCATCCACATAAAGTAACAAGTAAGCAACAGCTTTACCTCCCTTGTACCTTATGTAAACACAGCTATCAAAGGCAGATTTCTTGAAGCCAAGTCTCTCCATCTGTCTGTCAAAAGTCAGGTACCACTGCCGGCTGCTTTGTTTCAGTCCATAGAGGCTTCTCTTCAAACAACAGACCTTATCCTCATCTCCCGGCCTTATGAATCCTTGTGGCTGCTCCATATAGATTGTCTCCTCCAACTCACCATGCAAAAAAGTTGTTTTTACATCAAGTTGTTGCAATTCCCAATCTCTCCGAGCCACAATTGCCAAGAGTATCCTTATTGAGCTGTGTTTCACCACAGGAGAGAAGACCTCGGTGTAATCTATCCCCTCCTCCTGTGTGAAACCCCTTGCAACCAAGCGAGCCTTGTATCTGATACTATCATTCTCAGAGGCCTCCACCTTTTTCTTGTAAATCCATTTGCAAGAGATAGGTCTTTGTTGAATCTGTGATCTGAGAACTAGGATCCAAGTTTTGTTTTTGATGAGAGAGTCTATCTCATCCTTCATAGCCATTTTCCATTTCTCTTTGTCTTTGCTGCCAATAGCTTCCTTATAGGTGCTTGGTTCTGAGATCTCCAACTCCTCTGCAACACACAAGGCATAGTATACAAAATCTGCATCTCTGAACCTTGCTGGTGGTCTGATTTCCCTTCTGGTTCTGTCTCTGGCCAGAGCATATTGCTGAACTTGTGGCTCTGGATCAGAGACATCTGGAGTATTATCAGTAGGCTGCTCATTCTCCTCATCTGAGGACATCATTGGCTCTTGGAAATCAGCAGCATCTGAGGCTCTATGTTCTGGTTCAAGTTGATCAAAACTGACCCCAGCAGGTTCTGGAGTTGTCACTGTCTGCAGAGTAGGCTTGAATGGCATAATTAACTCATCAAAAATGACATCTCGACTGATGATGACTTTTTGATTCCCTTCTTCTGTGCACCAAAGTCTATATGCCTTAGCACCATCTTGGTAGCCAAGGAAAATGCATTTTAGTGCTCTAGGTTCTAGCTTTCCTTGCCTTGTGTGAGCAAAGGCTCTACAACCAAAAATCCTAAGCTTCTCATAACCTCCTAGGCTTCCATACCATCTGCCATCTGGAGTATCAAAACCAATGGCTGAGCATGGACATTTATTGATCAATTTGGCTGCTGTGGAGACAGCTTCTGCCCAGAATTTCTTAGGCACTCCAGATTCAAAAATCATGCATCTTACTCTCTCAAGGAGAGTCCTATTCATTCTCTCCGCGGTTCCATTTTGTTGTGGATTCCCCGGAGCTGTCCTATGCCTCTTCACTCCCCTTTGCACACAGAAGTTATCAAATTCCCTTGATAGGAACTCAAGCCCGTTGTCTGTCCTCAGACACTTCAAGCCATGCCCTTTCTCAACTTCAACTGCCTTGTACCATGCACTGAACTTGCTGAATGTGTCTGATTTCTCCTTGAGGATCCATACCCAAACCTTCCTGCTATAGTCATCTACTACACTCAAGAAGTACCTTCCACCACCTATGGAATTAACCGGGCTAAGACCCCATAGATCACTGTGACAATAATCCAGAGGTCTTGTGGAGTTGTGCTTTCCTGAGCCAAAAGGCAATTTCTTTCCTTTTCCCAGTAAGCAAGACTCACACATTTTTACACTCTCCCTATCATCACATGCAAAAACGCCCTTCTTGATCAATTCTTTAAGCCCTTTATCACCCACATGGCCTAATCTCTTGTGCCACAACACCAGATTCTGTTCCTCAGCAACATAGGAATCTCCCACAATGACCTCAGCCTCCAGATAATATAATCTATTTATCCTAGAGGCTGACATAACAATAGCACCACCATTCATAATCCTCATACTCCCACCAGAAAATACACAAGAAAATCCTTTCATTTCAAGCACACCAACAGATACAAGGTTCCTCTTAATAGTAGGTATATACCTTACTTCAGTCAGCAATTTAATAGAACCATCATGCACCTTAAAACGAATATTACCAATGCCTTTAACAACACACACCTGGTTGTTGCCGAGCAAGACTGATCCCTGTGCTTCAGTCAGGTTCTCAAACCAATTCTTGTGGCTGCATATGTGGAAAGAGCACCCGGAGTCCACGATCCAAGAGTCTGCAATGGGCCTCTCAGTCACATTCATGACCTGAGCCGGCTCCAAATCTGCTGCACAGTCAGCAGTGTTCTGATCAGAATTGCCATCAGCCTGCTTCTTCTTTAAGGCCCAGCAATTTTCTTGATGTGCCCAGGTTTCTTGCAATAGTTGCAAGACCTGGACTCCTTCTGATCCCACTCCCTTTGGCCTTTTCCTTTCCATTTTTCAGAACCCTGCCTCTTCCATTTTTCAGGTTTCTTGATATTGGCTTTCACGTTCAAGCTTTCCCCAGCCTGATCACGCAGTCTTGTTGAAGAACTCTGAAAATCCTTCAATTTCAGGGCCGAATACACCTCTTCATAGGTGATCTTGGAGTCTCTTCCAAGGAGTATAGCGTCCTTGAATTGTTCGAAGCTCTTCGGTAATGAATTGAGAAGCATAAGTGCTTTATCTTCATCCTTGATCTGCTCATCGATGTTCTCCAGATCATCCATGCATTTACCAAAATCTTCGAGCTGCTCCAAGATGCTCTTCGCCTCTGATATCTGGAAGGTGAAAAGCTTCTGTTTCAGATGAAGGCGATTTGCAAGAGACTTCGTCATATAGATGGACTCAAGCTTCCTCCATACTGCCGCAGCGGTCTCCTCCTTCGAAACCTCCCTCAGGACTCGATCGCTGAGACTCAGGATCAGAGTGCTATACGCCTTTTGTTGAAGTTCTTGAGCCTTTGGATCGACCTTTTCATCCGCACCCTTGGCGGTGTCGGCCTCCCCATTTTTGACGATTTCCCAAAGCCCTTGTTGCATCATCACGGCCTTCATCTTCAATCTCCATAGACCGAAGTCATTCTTGCCCGTAAACTTCTCCAATTCGAATTTCGCCGTAGACATCGCGCCGATTTCTTTCCCACAGACGGCGCCAATTTGAAGAATCAAATACAGAATCGACGCGAGATTCACGAACAAAAGTGGGACGATATTATTACGAATACAAAGCAAACGAAGGCGATTACAACACACTATCACTTAGCTCGCTACTCAATCGGAGAAAACAACTCGATTGTGGATCACTCACCTAGCTAGCTCAAGAATCACAAAGTGTATTCACTTCTCTATCTAGTTTCTTGAATCACACGAATATATGGAGAAAAACAAGATGTGAAACTGAAAACTGAAAAACTAGTCGTTGTAACTGAACGAGCTGTTCAAATACAACGGTCGGTAGCCGAGCTTAATCGAGCTCGGTGTTGGAGAAGGTTAATCGAGTTCGGTGTTAGCCGAGCTTAATCGAGTTCGGTGTTAGCCGAGCTTAATCGAGTTCGGCCCTCAATAATGACTTGGGCCGATGGTTGGTCCAGCCACACCAAAACCCAACATTGCATATACGGCCAATTATTTAGGCTCTATTACCGTTGTAGGCCATTTAAATATTAGTACAACCCAATAATCCATCTACTTTTGAGACATGAAAAATCATGGGGAATGACTAAAGTTTTATTTTGCTACCAATTTGCATTATACAATGTTTTGATATACTATTTCACATACTATAATTATATGAAATGAAAATAGTGAAATTTGTTGTGCAGATAATTAGTTTGTTTATATTCACATATTGATTATGTCCAACTCAGCCCCAAACAGAGTCATTTATTTCTCCATCTTTTTTTAATAATAATCGAATCCAATTAGCTAGCAATCCAAGTATAGTTAATCCCAAATTAATAGGTTAAGCTAGACTGATTGAGATACCTACTAGGGGTGTTCGGTTTGCAAGATTATATCCGGGATTAAATTTGTAGTGTGTTCGGTTCATGAGATTCAACCCCACAGCTCAATCCTAGATGAATAATCATAGGATAATTAGTCATAGCTAACCCCTACTACTAAAATAATCTCACAACTTAATCCTATATTATATCTTGGTATTATTTTATCTTGGAAACCGAACACCACCTAGGAGTACTATATACCACTAAATTGGAACGATTAGGTGTTTTTTGTCTTCAAGTGAGCCAATTTCTTCCTCTTCACATTTCAGTATTTCACACACAATGTTTGATTTGAAATCTACTCAATTTCCGATGCTTAACTTTTTTATCTCTCATATTTTATTCCTCTCATTTTCAACATAATTTCTTAATTTCTATGTTTAAAATTTTTAATTCAATATAGTTGGAACGAAAAAAATATTAATTTTTTAATAGAATTTGAATGGAATGAATTAGTGAAAAGTAAAATCTATCGTCCTTTTATACTACTAGTAAAATGAAATAGAACTCCTAGTAACAAACAAACTAAAATGATAAAACGAAATTCTTATCGACAGACGGAAGAAATATGTACATCAATCAATATCAGAAATATGCCTATAATAGGCTTCGGAAGGTCCTCTTCTAATGCTTATAACACCAAAATCCAAACTAAATCTACACCCTTAGATTTTGAAATGAGTTGAAGAAATTAAAGCTCACAAATTTCAATAAATAGTAGACTAAATATCAACGAAAGGGTAATATCGTCATTATGTTATCATATGATAATTTTCGTGGGTGTTTTTAAATATCAACATAGTGTATTACAAATATCATCAGTATGATATGAGAATATCAACACAAGTACAAGAAAATATCAACACGGTTTTATTGATATTTTACCTATATTGAGATTTTGCATACACTATATTGAGATTTTTTTTACATTTGTTTATAAAATCTGCTTATCGACATCTACGAAAATTGAAATATAATTTATCAAATTTCATCACCCGAACATCGTCGGAACATATGCAATTGAGATCTCGTTGGAATCCTTATAAAATTACCTTTAATTTTATATATTTCTTGCGAAAAAATAATTTAAATCGGGAGAGTTACATACATTTAAAGTTTTAAGATGATTTTAAAAATTGTTGGGATCTCCCAAAAATAGCAGAGATTTTACACAACCTAATTCAATCATTTATAGAAGTGACTTAATGGCTGAAGCATTCTGATTTATGTGCAGATCTCTTTGTTGGATTCCCCTCCGTATATACATTTGTTTGTTTTCTAGATTTCACAAATCTAATCTTAGAAATCCATAGGAATGTCAAATGTTGCCAACTTTTTAGGTGGAGCTAATTTGTTTATTAATGAAAAATGTGATGTATTTTATGTGTTAATTTCCCATGACTTATTACTCTGCTTATCATTAACGTTAACAAAGCATACATGCCTAACTCTTCTTCTATAAGTATTGAACACATTCACCTTCAAAACATCACATATATGGACACTTAATTATACATCTTCTTTGTGTTGGAACTTATAGGAAAGATCTCCCTGGAGCCCGGGCCATTATTGCCACACACTATTTTTCCAGAACAGTAGAGTTTCATGTAACTATTTTTGTTTCTGTAATAAAAATATAAATTTGAATATTTGTATTATTGTGTGATTAATCTTAGCTTCCATACTCATTAGAATTTAATTTCAGATTTTCGGACTACGTTTCTGAAGACATTGGATGGACTAGATGATAATCCATCATGAGGATTATTCATCATTTCATGCCATCTTCATGATATTCTTTGGAAAGATGAATTTTGGCAAGGATCAAAAATCACTTTGCAAAATAAGGTAAGTTTTATGATTATATTTGCATTTTTGCCTCAAATAAATTACTAGTGAACTTACTTTTTTTTATTTATATCATGATTTATCTTATTCAATTTTAATGATATTTTTTGTTGACGATTCAACAAGCCGTGGGTGATTGGTATTTCGAAAGAAGCAGTGTTCAACTCATAGACAGTGAACATACCTATCCTATTGACTGCATGTAATAGTTTGAACCCATTAATTTATCCAAATATATTCATTGTATGCAAATAAATCTCACTTTGTTTTTGTGCAAATAATGTGGTGTCCGACCCTGTGCCTTTAATTATTTGTTAGGCTCCTCTTTATCATGTTAACCTGTTTTTAACAAAACAAAATCATTTCTGGTCAATTCAAAGATGCATATTTGTTTGTTAGTTTGTTTTATATATTTCGATTTCACTTAAGCAATTTGTTCAATTTCAACTCTTAACATGGCTTTATTATGCAATATTAATTTAAATTGAATATATCGTATGCTATCAAAAATAAACATCCCCTTCAAGCAATTTTATCCACCTATATGCAACATACAAATATAATATCCTTATTAATATTTCAAAATAAAATCCAAAATTGGAATAAATTAATCAATCAATCAAATCGATCTTTTAAACAATAGAAAGCACTAAATCTGATTTGGGCCCAAGCCCGGGCCGAGACTAGATGGGCCCACGTTTCTTTTCTTCATGGAGTGGATCTTCTCGAGCTTCAAGTTGGCCCGAAACTTAGTAATAAAGCTTTCAGCTTTCGAGTTCACATCTGGGCTCGGACAGAACAACGCCGCTGCCGCGCCGCCGCCGTCAGCCGCCGACGGCGTGATGTCGGAGTCCGTTTCGTCGAGTTCCGGCGAGCCACTCCTCGAGCTGTTGACTCTCACGTAGTCGCCTTGCACCACGAACTTCCACGCCGGAGTTTTCGAGAACGGCGGAGGAGGCGGCGGCGGCGGAATCCGGCGGAACGGGGACTCGCCGCCGCTGTTCTGGGCTTCTTCTGCTCCGTCGAAATTTGTAATCTTTACTGGTTTTGGTGGGCTGTAGGTGGGCGGTGGCGGCGCGTGTGAAGTGGGTTCAGTCTCACGCGCCGCCTCATGCGGCGGCGATACCGGCGGCGGAGATCTCGGGAGGGGCTCTAGTGAGACGGTCACAGTCTTTTTCCCTTTGGGCTTCTTGGAAGAGAAAGAGAACAGCGTGTGGAAGACCAACGGCGGCGCCGGGGGAATTTGGTAGCTCCGCGGCGGCGGAGCTCCCCGGAGAAGAGACTCCACATTTTCTACGCTCTTTAGCTGCCTCTTCTTCTTCTTGTAGAGAGAATTCAAGAAGACTTTTTTCGAATTCGCCGCCGTCGCGCCGCCTCGTCTTCTCTCACTTTCGCCGATCATCATCTGCTGCTGCGACGGCGGTGGTGGCGTCGCAATCGGATTAGTGGGTCCCACATTTTCATAAACCTGTCTTCTGCTCGACCTTTCCTTCCTCCGCGCCGCTCTTTCACGGCTCCGTTTCTGACTTTCTTGTAATTCCGGCGGCTGAGATTCCTCCGCCGCCGGCGCCGCCGCCGAAACCCAATTCGTGATTTCCAAATCTTTGTAAAATCTCCTGCTCGATTTCTCCTCCCTAACCGCCACGCTCTCATAAACCACCTTCTCCGCAATCGCATCATCTTCCGGCGGCGATAATTCCGCCGGAAAACTTTTAATTTCTGGGCAGGTTTTATTCACTAATGTATCAACAACCAGAGTCTTAATTTGCGGCGGCGACGTCGGATAATCAACCCGCCCCAAGCTCCGGTAACGGCGGAGCTGCCCCGGGCTCGAATCGACGTGAAAATCATCAAAAAATCGCATTTGATAATCTCCATAGCTCCAATTTGTCGAAGAAGAAGATGGGAATTCACGCAAATCAGGGTAAGAGCTGCAGCTTCTTCTCAAATTCGAAATTTTCTGATCAAATTTAGGCTGATGAGAATCTTGAATTTGATATTCATAAAGACTCGATTTTTCTTCATTATTTGCCGAATAATCGAACCATTTCTGCGGCGTGGATGGATTCGATTTCTGGGATTCATTTCCTTTAATGGGAGAAGATTGGAACTCATCAAAGGAAGAAGATCTCTCTTCGTTTCTGTTTCTGCTAAGAATCCCAAAAACCACAGCAACTAAAACAAGAGCAATGTTCAAAGAATCCCAGCTTTTCTTGACACTATTTGGCCTAAATATGGTGGCACTAAATGAAATGGTGGATGCCACTACAAAAGCCAAGAAAAAGACAGCTGCTACCACCAGGAGGAAAACCACCAGCCCCGAGCTGAAGAACACGGCTGCGACGCTGCGGCGGAGGCGGTCGGAGCGGCGGAGTTTGGTAGTGCTTTGGACCCAAAACGGGGTGTGATCCTCTCCATCTTCTTCCATTTTTTTGGCAACCTTTGTTTTGGCTTTTGAAAGGCTTTGAGGTGTTTTTGATGCAATTGAAATATTGGGGTTTAGGATAAAGGATTGGTGATTTGTTGTTGGAAATGGGATAGTAGTGGGAATTGTTTATATAGAGTTTGTGGGGTTTGAATTGGAATACTTTCATGAAATATGCAAATTTTTATTATATGATAGAATATAATTATATGGAGTATTTTGCTATTTTAGGCTCGGTTTGGTAGCTATATTTCACGAGTAAATCATTTTATTGTACTTGTTTTATAGGGCATTTGATAGCGAAAAAGAATTTATAATGATTTCATTTGGTGTTTGATAGTTGTATTTCACCGAATAAAGGTTTTGTTTTGGTTTTATTCGGTGTTGGGTGGCTGTATTTCATCGAATAAAGGTTTTTGTATTGGTTTTATTCTACGTCTGGTATTCGGGATAAGAAATGTCGATGATTGAATTAATGTAATTATCTTCATATAGATTTACAACTCGAATAATAATGACTAAAGTCCCAAAATGGTCCTTAACATATGACGTTTTTTTGATTTTGGTCCAAAATATTATCTTTTGAATTATTCGGTCCCTCACATTTGAAATCGGGCCACATTTAGTCCAAAATTGATGGAATAGTTAAAATGTGACGGAATGTGAGGGTCAACGTAATTTTAATCAATTTTGACCAGATTAAGATTTATAATTATATTTTATTAAGGGCTAATATCTAATTAACCTAACCTAAAACTTAAAAATTTAAAATATAAAATAATTTTAAAAAATAAAACATTAAAATAGATTAGGTCTCTTTCTCTTCACAATCGACGCAGCGTCCTCCACACTTCACCTCCACACTTCACCTCCACACTTCGAACAGATTAGGGTTCTTTCTTCACATTGCCCATGTCACCACTAAACACACAACAATTTGTTACGCGAGGAGCAACAAATTCAGTAAACAAAAGACAAATTCCCAGATAAAGAAGCTTGTAAAACGAAAAATAACAAGCAAACCACAAACGCATCTAAAAACCCAGATCAATAAAACGCAATCCACGCGACGAAAACCTAGATTCCAACCGAAAAACCCAGGTCAAAAAGGGCAGGCTTGGAACTCGAAATCAAAATCCCAACAACCATCCACGATCTACGAGTAAATCAGAAATCCAAAAAAAAGATGAGAAGCAGCGGCAGCTCACAGGTGTGGAGGCATTCGATAATCGTGGTGGCGTCGCGGAAGAGCTTATGGCATAGAGGGCATGTCAGACGAAGAAGATGAATGAAATAGAGAGGGGATTAAAACTAGTTTTATAAATGAAAAGCAATTTATTTTATTAAATATAATTTAGCCCTTAATAAAACATAATTATAAATCTTAATCTGGACAAAATTGATTAAAATTACGTTGACCCTCACATTCCGTCACATTTTAACTATTCCGTCAATTTTGGACTAATTGTGGCCCGATTTCAAATGTGAGGGACCGAATAATTCAAAAGATAATGTTTTGGACCAAAATCAAAAAAACGTCATATGTTAATGACCATTTTGAGACTTTAGTCAATAATAAATTAAAATTAGTTTCAACCCTAGCTACACACTAATTTCTCCGAATAAAGGGTTTTGTATTGGTTTTATTCGGTGTTTGTTAATAGGGATAAGAAATGTCGACAATTGAGTCAATGTAGTTATCTTCGTGTAGACTTCCCAACTCAGATAATAAAGTAAAACTGGTTCCAATTCTAGCCAAACCACCAATTTCAACAACTTCTAAATGATAGTGTAATTTATTTGACAACAGATTTTTTCTCTAATTAGTACTAGTAGTATTATAGTTTGTCAATTCAAATCATCATTATTATGAAAGTTAATAGAGAATTCTTATTGTTAAATAATAAAATATACATATAACGTGTATATTCATATGTTGGCTGATTGGCTGTGATTTTAAGAATGACAGCCCTAATAAAGCCGTGTCTGCCATTTACATAGTAATTCAAATTGAGTTTTTTACTAAATTTCGATAGAATGTGTTTGAATTTGATAGACATAATTGCGAACTTGCTATGAAATTTAGTTTTAGAAACAATGAATTGCACAAGCTTTGTTGTAACAACACGTTAGATGAATTTATAAGCAACCATCTTATTTTTGGAGGATTTTATAAGCAATAATCAACTTATAAAAATAAATTTATCAATTTTTTAAACATATATCTCTGAATTAAGAGAATATAAGTCTGAATATTTGAAAAGTTAGAAAAATCAGATCTGGAAATCAAAATTTCATAATGAAATTCGAGTCGAACCAAAAAATTCTATAATTGAAAATTCCCCCAAAAATATCAAAAAATTGAAAAAATCATTTAAATAAAATTATAAATATATTAACACAATTCGATTTTTTTTTGTTTTAAAAAACCATTGTCAAGAAAACAAATTTTAGTTTTTTAAAAAATATATATATAATTTCAAACCAATTTTAAAAAATAGTTTTTTTTGTAATACATTCAGTATTCAATATAATTATTTTTTTAATTGTGATTAATTGTATATAATTGTACAATAATACATGGCAATATATTTGAAACATCAAACTTTTATTTGGGCAGTACATCCTCCTTTGGCCAATATGGAGTATTAAATTTATTGGTTCATGAATCCAGCTAAACGGAATGTCACCAAAAATACTAGTATTTTCCTTGACATCTGCAATAAATTAATACATAATTCACGTTTAAGGAATAAAACTGGACATAAATATAGTAAACTATCTTAATTTTGAAAGGAAGTTATACTAAATTATCTATGCAGTCCATATTAATCTACACGATTGCTTCACCTAATACTCAACCACCTTTTTTATCTAAGAGACTAAGTCAATAATTACTAAACCTTGATAAGCAAGCTTTAAATCCAAGTTTGAAGCAAATGGAGAAATAACAAAGGTCTAAATATTGGTAGTAATATACTACTATTAGTCATTAGACAGACTTTCATAGAAAATTTTGTCAAAACTTCATTTTTATTTATTTTTCTATTAGTTTTTTTAGGGGTTGAAGAATGTAGAGAACTAATTATGTAATATGACATGCCTTGCTTCATTGAAACACTTAGTAAATTTCCAAGTAGAGCATCTTTATTCTAGAAACAATGATACAAATCTTAACAATCAGTGGTAAAAATATTCCATAGCAAAATAGATTGCTATTTAGCACTTTTGATTTTGATTGAAGGTACCAAATAAATTGAATTACTTATAAAATCTAGTCTGAGTTTGTATTTTCGGTTTGAAATCATCCAGAAAAAGCTAGGCAAAGCAATTTAATTTTTCAATTTGATATCAAAATTTAAAAATTATTTTCCTTTTCAATTGTCTGACACAACTATTTAGGATAGACTTTAAAATCAACTTTAAAGTTTTGACTATTTCTAATAAAATGAATAATATCTCGATCACTCAAGCAACACACAGACTTCAATCGATAAACAGCGATGTCTAAAATTCAAATTTGACTGTTTTTATCCCCAAATAAAAAAAAATGATGTAAAAGCCTTTTTTATTATTATATGTAACTAGAAGCATAGTACAAATTGGCTACCTCTTATCAAATAAACGCTACAACATATATACTAATCATTATTGGCAAAAGATTTTATGAGAGACATGTCGTTTTGGTAGTAGTCTATGATGGACCATAGCTTATCATTATCAAGCTGGCATTTCATCAAATATACAACTGCATTGCACCAAATTTTTTTAAAAATATACTCAATATTATTGTGTTGTGTTGTTTATGATGTATTTGTTTTGGACACGGGTATATCGCACTGTGAAACTTATGTAAAACAAAATTGCCTAAAATAGAAAACATGAAATAGCATATAAAACAACCTAAAAGAAATGTGTGACACGGATAACTCGATGATGGATTACGAGCATATCATGGGCGGACACACATATAGGAGGAAGGGACGTTAGAGCCTACCAATCCCCTCATTATTTTCTTTTTCCTCCTGTCGAAACTGTCAGAAATATTAAAAGATAATGTTAAATCTTATAAGTTAATGTTATTGAAATCCAATGTAAATTCAAGATATTATGGACTAATTTCAAAAATTTGTAGAGAAAAGAAAACTAACATTTCATGTTATTATTAATAATAATATTATTATGTATTTTTTCATTGGTATGAGACGAAAACGTGCAGGCATCTCGCCATGCACATTGCTTTGACGTCATGAGATCTGTAGTTGCCGCGTAATAAATTCAAGCCGTTTTAACTAAACTTTAATTTTTTAAAGCATCATGGATAATTTTAACGAGAAGTTCGACGTGTTGCATTATTATTGGATAGATTATAATCATAGCATCATCCACAGATTCAGCAACGTGGTACTTAATCTTTTTTAATTTAATGATTAGTTGAAGTTTATGCCCGAATTTTGGAATTATTTGTAAAAAAAACCTGAATTTTAATAATATAAAAATTTAATCCGTAGTGTAGAAAAAATTGCAAAGTGGCCCTAACCTAAATACGAATTGGACCGATCTTAAAAATATGAAATACTAGTATACCATAATGTAACCTCAAAATTTATGAATTGGCTCCAGTTGCTAAATTTAGAAAGTTAAGAATGAAATTTTCTAAATCAGCAATTTTTTTTGTCCAATTAACATGCACTTAAATAACCTACCAAAAATCCAATGAACTGGCCCAATAGTTGAGCCTTATAATACTAATTATTTATTCTTCCACTTTATTTGACAAAATAATGATTTTGCTAAAAGATTAACTAAATAATTAGTGGTATGGAAATTCAAGTTATAAGAATTTATTTTTATTATAAACTCTAAATTATTAATTAAATTAAGTTTTAATATTATGGGTATAATAGATGGTGAAGAGTGGAGATTTTGGAGGTTTTTGTTGAATAATTTATTGTAGTAACTTTTTATGTATGCATTTTAGGATTTATTTGGGAATACATTTGTCGATGAATGTTATGTTTGCAATATGATATCAGATCATGTAATTTTAATTATAGCTTTTGTAAAATTTATACACATTTATTTATATATTTTACTCCCTCCGTCCCGCACTACTCGCACCTTTCCTTTTGGGCACGGAGATTAAGGAATGAGTGATAAACAAAGTCAACAATTACGACTGTAGGTATAAATTGTTACTAAAAATGGAAAGAGTGCAAATAACTTGGGACGCCCAGAAAGGAAATAAGTGCAAGTAGTGCGGCTCGGAGGGAGTATTATTATAGCGAGTGGAAAGATACCATCAGTTAGTTGTAATAATCACCTGACATATATTCAAAGTCCCAATTTAAAAAGGTCCGGTTATATTTTTGAAATGATAGATTGCTGGTCATACTCATCAAAGATTCATTTTCCAAGATCAAATATGTAAATTTGTGTTTAAAGAAAAATCAACAAGAACTACAGATTTCATTAATCAGTGCTAGTTATCATCTTCATCATCTACATCGTCTTCATCATATACATCTTCTTCATCATCTTCATCATCTTCATCATCTACATCCTCTACATCGTCATCGTCTTCATCATCTACATCGTCTTTATCATATCCATCATCGTACTCAGGGTCGTCATCAGAATAACATCTTTCCTTTATTATTTGACGCGTGCGATTCACGATCCTATCCCTGTCCTATTAAGAGATGTGGAAACATAAACTTCTTTCAAAACACTAGAATATCTTAAAAGACAAACACCAAATGCAGACAAAGCTTGCAAAATTTCACATAGTTTGCTAAAAAATAAAATACTAATCTAGGTAACGCCCAATGATATCACAAAACTATGACCGAATTCCGAAGTTTCCAATAAAACTTAAAACTCAGCCTTAAAAATCAATCATAAACACTAATTGTGTGTCTGCTACTTCCCACAAATGTCACAGTTGATGTTTCCGAAAAAATCGAATCATACATGGCATTTACCGATTCATACATGGCCTTTATCCTATTGAATCTAATCAAAGAAGAGGATTCTATTCAATGAAGATGACTAACAAATAAAGGCACTGTACACTCGAATCTAAATCCCACCTAAACGATAAGAAACTTCATAAATACAAAAATAATTATATTTATTGTTTTTCCCATCCAATTAGTCCTCCTAGATCATCTGATGAACTACAGAATTGTGGGAAATTCCAGACACGACCAAAGTTCGTGGAAATTTCAGAATCCGACCATAGTTCGCGACCAATAACCATTATTTTAATCATTTGACATTAGGCAATATGAAAAAGGTGTAGGAAGAAAATGTTAACCGATACTAGAAGAATTAGGGACATAGAAGATGATACTTTTTACTGTGTATTTTATTCATTGTACAATAATCCTCTTATAGAGGTTGATACATTGATATACAAGGAAGGTTTCTATTCTCCTACAATTATGCTATCAATCTTCTATAATCTTCTAAATTGATTTCCAAATCATCGTGATTGATATTAAGAAATCTTTCCATTCTAACACTCCCCCTCAAGCTTAGTAGTGGGGTCACCAATACTTAGCTTGCCCAACGCGTCTTCAAAACTCCTAGAACTGACTGCTTTGGTGAGAATGTCCGCCAACTGATCTTCTGATCTTACAAATGGAAATTCCACGACTCCTTTCTCAATTTTCTCCTTGATGAAGTGTCTGTCGACTTCCACGTGTTTGGTTCTGTCGTGCTGCACAGGATTCTCAGCAATGCTTATTGCTGCCTTATTGTCACAATACAGTTGGCTTCTCTGAGGTTGAAAGCCAATCTCTGTCATCAACCTTCTTAGCCACAGTAATTCTGTCAACCCACTCTTGATCCCTCGGAACTCCGCCTCCGCACTAGATAGTGCTACTACCTTCTGTTTCTTGCTTCTCCATGTTACCAGATTTCCTCCAACGAAGGTGAAGTAGCCGGAGGTGGATCGTCTATCTACTGGGTTGCCAGCCCAGTCTGCATCTGTGTACCCACTTATCTCTAGATGTCCTTCCTTTTTGAACAATACTCCATGTCCAACGGTTCCTTTCAAGTACTTCACAATTCTCAACGCGGCTTCCATATGGTCAGTTTGCGGCGAGTGCATGAACTGACTCACAACTCCGACTGCGTAAGCGATATCTGGCCTAGTATGGGAGAGATAGATGAGCTTCCCAACTAAACGCTAATACCTATCACGATCTGCCCGTTCAGCACCTTCTACGACCCTCAGCCCATGATTTACTCCGATTGGCGTGTCAGGAGGTTTGCAATCTAATAGCCCTGTTTCAGCCAGGATGTCGAGAATATATTTCTTCTGCCTCAAGAAAATCCCCCTTTTGGATCTCAACACCTCGATCCCTAAGAAGTATTTGAGGTCGCCCAAATCTTTCATCTCGAATTCCTCAAACAAACTATCTCTTAACTTCTTGATTTCCTCTGCATCATTACCTGTAATAATCATATCATCTACGTAAATGATTAAACAGGTTACCTTCCCTTCTTGTCTTTTGATGAACAGCGTATGGTCCGAGTGACTCTGGTGGAAACCATACGAAATCATAGCATCAGTGAATCTTCCAAACCATACCCTTGGTGATTGTTTCAGTCCATACAAGGTCTTCTTCAGGTGGCAGACTTCTCCCTTTTTGAATCCTTGTGTAAACCCCGGCGGTGCCTCCATATATACCCTCTTCTTCAATTCTCCATGCAGAAAGGCGTTCGTGACGTCGAACTGGTAGAGGGGCCAGTCTTGATTAGCTGCAATCGATAGAAGGACTCTAATTGTGTTCATCTTGGCGACTGGTGAAAAGGTCTCTGCGTAGTCCACCCCATATGTCTGAGTGTACCCCTTTGCTACCAGCCGTGCTTTGTACCTTTCGATGGACCCGTCTGGTTTCCTTTTAATTGTGAACACCCATCTGCAACCAATTGGTCTTACTCCCTCTGGTAGCTTGCTCTTATCCCACGTCTGATTTCGAGCTAGGGCATCCATTTCTTTCTGCATGGCTGCTCTCCAGTGTTTGTGTCGCATAGCTTCCTCTGCTGAATAAGGTATCTCTTCCTCCTCACACAGTGCAGCTTCAAATGCTCGTGCCATCTCCGACAAGTGACTGGTGGCACTATTTGCTATAGCATAGCGTGCGTTCCTGCCAATTTTCTCTGGGGAGTACCTTTTTGGTGGGACTCCTCTGTTCGCCCGTGGTGGCAATATGTACCGTCCGGTATCTTCATCAACGGTAACCTCCTCAGCACTGGAGATGTTGTTGGAGATTTCTTGCGACTCATCTCCCCCTGTCTCATTACTAGTTCCGGACGAGTTATCAGAGTTAGCAGCATCAGAGATGGGAAGAATACTTACATTGGATATCAGGGGAGGATCTTGTTCGTCGACACTGAGTTGGCTGGATTGTTCTACTGAGACCTGCTCGGTGGTCCCGACAACCTTCTCGGGTGGGTCCGCGGTGAGGTAGCTTGGTAATGGCAACCACCTTAGTGGGTCACTATTTCTGCTCTCCCCCTCTATCCTGTCACTCTCCCCCTGACCACTAAGGTGGTGGAAAAAATATTCCGACTCCAAGAAATTACAATTCATTGTGACATGGATTCGTTTGGTTTTGGGGTCATAACATCGGTACCCCTTTTGACTTACCCCATACCCCACGAAAACACATTTTACAGCGCACGGTGAGAGTTTGGTACGTTCGTGTTTCGGAATATGGACAAAAACGGAGCTTCCAAAGATTCTAGGTCTAAGGGTCAAAGGTTGTGGAATTTTAGCCTGTGTCGAGAGGATTTCCAGAGGGGTTTTAAATCCCAAGGTTCGGGTAGGCAGACGGTTTATTAGGTAGGCTGCGGTGGCTAAAGCTTCAGGCCAAAAGTGTTTCGGTGTTTGGGATTCAAGGAGCATTGCTCTAGTCATTTCGAGGAGGATACGGTTTTTCCTTTCTGCTACACCGTTCTGTTCTGGTGTGTGAGGACAGGTGGTTTGATGAAGAATCCCATTATCCCTACAAAAGGTTTTCATACTCGAGTTGACAAATTCCCCCCCCATTGTCAGACCGAAGAGTTTGGATATTTTTTTGGTACTGATTTTTCACAAGTTTACAAAAGTGTATAAAATGAGACACGACTTCAGACTTATGCTTCATAAAATAAACCCATAACATACGAGTGCAATCGTCCACAAAAATCAAGAAATATCGAAAACCTTGTCCCCCCACTACAGGTGCGGGTCCCCATATATCAGAATGAACTAGAGAAAACAAAGTCTCAACCCGTGTGTTACTTAACTGATAGGATTGTCTACGGCTTTTGGCCAAAATACAGGTTTCACAATGTAAATTCTTGGAAAAATTGGGAAATAACAAATTTAAATAACTTGCAGAAGGATGACCTAGACGACGATGCCACAACCAAGCTTCTCGATTTGCAGACCCGTGAGTCAGCAACGCGGTTCCTTTTTGAGCTATCTCGTCGACGTAGTACAACCCGTCCTTCTCAGTGCCACGTCCAATAATCTCCTTCGTCCTGATATCCTGCAGTAGACAAAAATTGGGCTGCATTAGTAAGGAGCAATTAAGTTCTCGGGTGACATGGCTAATCGACAATAGCTTGTGTGATAGGGACGGGACATAGAGACAATTTGACAATTTTAATGTTGATGATATGTTTACTGTCCCGGCTCCCTCAACATTCGACACCTCTCCACTGGCTGTCTGAACGTATGCCTTCCCCGGTTTTGTGGGTTCAGTGATGTCGGAGGCATCATAGGTCATTGTATCCGTCGCCCCACAATCAAAGATCCACCTGTCATTTTTTTCCTCACAAGTAGATACTGCACAAGCAGTTGACAATTTTCCGAGTATTTCAAAACGATTCTTACATGAAATAAAATTGACATCATCTCCTTTTTGACAAATAGGGGTGTTACTTCTATTTTCGAAAATATTGGGGTCAATTTGCAAGACTTGTAAAGTTGAGGGATCTGGAGGTAAACAGTGGGGTTCAATATATGGTACTTGAAAACTTGAGGGGCTTGATTGCAAACATGCATCAAGCCCTAATTTGTTACCTCCTTTCGGCGCCGATTCCTCATTCGCCCGATTTGCCAAATTGGCACTTGCAATTCCTCCGTTCATCTCTTCAGGCTGTCGCCGGTCGCCGCTGTTGCCTCGGGTTGGTGCGGCCTCGGTGTTGCCCCCGATGGCGGCGGGCGCTCCGTCTCCAGCCACTGATACCGCCGCGCGACCGCTGCCTCTCCCCTGCGTCGGTTGTCCTCCTCTGCTCGAGTTATGGGGCGGTGGTCGGCCGTATTTGGTTTCCCACCACTCTGGGAAACCCACCACTTCGAAGCAGTTCTCCTTGGTGTGCTTCTTCCGACCACATACCGTACACACCATTTTAGATCTATCTTCGTCCGTCCGTCGGTTCCAGCCATTACCGCCGCCACCGCCACCGTTTCTTTGAGATTGGGGTGTCCTACTTCGCACGGCGAGTCCGGCACCTACTCCCTGCGGGGTGCTCTTCTCCTCGCTGTAGGCAGGTTGAAGGACCCTCATCCTTGCATCCTCCCTCCTTATCTCGGAGTATGCTTCATCCAAAGAGGGAAACGGTTCCATCTTGAGTATTTCCCTCTTAGTATTTTCATACTTGTCATCTAGGGCAGTGAGTAATTGATACACTCTATCTTCTTGTGTACAATTGTCGTAGATCTCGACATCCTCCTGATACTTCATCGGATTTGGTGATTTCTGATCGATTGCTAGCCATATCTCTTGTAATTGAGTCCAGATCTCCTCTAACGTTTCTCCTTTCTGTTTCAGAGTGCTTGCTCGGCGGCGGAGATCGTAGACTTGTATTCTGTCCCCGCCGCTGGAGTATGTCACGGCTAGACTCTTCCACACTTCCCTGGTTGTTGCGTGTTTGGAGATTCGGGTTACTATCTTTGGTTCCATATTTTGAACCAACCACGTGAAGACGCAATGGTCCGCCTGTTGCCACCGTGCAAAGGCTGGATCAGTCTTCGACGGAGGAGCGGGATGCCCGGTGAGGTGGGAGATCATTCCCCTGCCACTGACGGCTCTCTCCATCAATACGACCCACAACGAGTAATTCTCGCTGGTCAGTTTGTAGCCGATATCCAACGGCTTGGTGTCCACCACGATCTCCTGTGGTGGGTTCGGTTCCGGGTTGGCATCTGCTGTGTTCGTCATGGCAAAACTGCTGCGCATGAAGTTTGCAAACATCCTTGCAAACTGCTCTGTCTCTGTTCTGTCGGTAACAATCTCTTTGTGTTCATTGGATTCTGACATCCTTTTACTGATTTTTCACAGGTTTTGGTTACAATTGGTCGGGAAAGGTAAGTTTTTGGTTACAATTGGTCGGGAAAGGTATAGACGATGATGAGATTTCTCTGAGTCACAGGAAAACATCCTGCTCTGGTACCATGTTAACCGATACTAGAAGAATTAGGGACATAGAAGATGATACTTTTTACTGTGTATTTTATTCATTGTACAATAATCCTCTTATAGAGGTTGATACATTGATATACAAGGAAGGTTTCTATTCTCCTACAATTATGCTATCAATCTTCTATAATCTTCTAAATTGATTTCCAAATCATCGTGATTGATATTAAGAAATCTTTCCATTCTAACAGAAAAATATATAAACATACCTCATTTGTTAGTGGAATGGCTTTCTCCATGGCATTTGGAACCCAAATTTTGATACCTCTTCCACAACTGGCTAACACTGTAGCATGAGGATGTCTCTGAACACTGCTTACCTTATCTTTTTCTGCTCTAATAACTCTTATAAGCTTACCATCTTTCTTATTCCAAATGCAAATTTTACCAGTATCTGTTCCAGTCACAACATACTCACAATTAGGTCCGAAAAAGTCCACCTCCTTCATGCTGTACAGGATGCGACGGTTCAAGTTCCCTTGATAGGATTGTGGAGAAGCTTTTATGTTATCCTCAACATCTGTTATAGATGATGAATCTTGAGAAGAAATTGCTCCTAATCCGACATCCTTGGTGAACAGGTACATAGATTCGTTACTGTAAGAGGCAAGCAGCTCACTCTGACAAGAATATGCCAACGCTGTTATGAAATTTCTTTGATTAACTATGTGACGGGGGCGATATAAGTTAGCCGGCTGACCATATTCAGATGATTCATTGCGTTTATATTTGCGAATGTCATAAACTCGAGCAAATGGATCATCTCCTCCAGTTGCAACCAGATTTGGATTTCTTGGATCAATGGTGATTGCATTTAGAGATACAGAATGACGAAAAGCTAAATTGCTGGCAACAGCCTCACAACTAAAAAGTGTAGTAGATCTTTGAATTCTCAGGTCAAACTGCACAACAGATTAATTTGGCTTATCAATAGAATACAATCAATATATGACAAATGAAAAAACAAATACTATGAAATATCTATAAGTTTTTTGTGAGCTATTTCACTTTTCACCAATGATTATAAGAAGATACTTTATGAATTTCTATCATAATATCAGAGTGTGTTAATTGAACTGACTCATCAAATAAAATGAATGATGTAATGGTATATTCAAGCTTACAATTTGGGTATATTTGATAGAGTGCTTGCAATTGAAACAAACAATGCCCTACATCAGTATATCTAGATTTCAAATTTTGTTCAGTTTGATGAAAGGTTGATCCAATCCGATCAAAAAAGTTCAACCCCTCCAAAATGCATTTTGAAGAGTTTGAGGGAGTGTGTTGACAAATGAAATAAATGTATTCTACATCAATGTAAAGAGAATTATAGAATGTTATTGTACTATGTGTAAGTGGAAATTGGAAACGAATACTCACATGTTGAACCCCATCCATACTACATGTATAAAAAATGTGAGGGCTTCCAGGTTCAATGGCTAGTCCGTACGGTACAGCCCTATCCCCATCAAAAAGCAGTTTAGTCTCCACTCCACTTTCACGAATCTCCGAGCATTTCACCTATAATGAGCACACTCACTTGTTTTCAGAACGGAAAACATTTTAGATCTTATATATCTACATATTACATGTGACTTTCAGATCAAGTAGTACGTCATTACAAAAATTATTTAATTTACAACAATAAAATCCTTTTAAACTCCAAAAACCAAAAATAAGAAAGTTAGATCCTATAAAACAACAATCAATTCCAGCAAAAATGAAAACAATGCGATTTAAATTTACATGATTAGTCCTATGCATAATTAAATAAAAACTAATAATATCATTTATAAATCACATTTTGAATTTAAAAACAAAACAAAAAGGCCGTTCAGGTGTCATGTGCTTAAAGCATCTCCAAGTACTCAATACTCATTCTAGTGTAAATAACACATCAAGTAGTGATTTTATTCAAAATCAAACTTAAAAGAATATTCTATCTCCACTCACTTTTTATAATCACAAAACTCTGAAAAAGTGATTGGATTTGTTTTAGTATAAACTCAAAAATGGATATATCTTGTTCAAAAACTTAAAATAGGATAGGTTTTGCAGTACCATTGAAGCTATTTCCCTACTCTATTATAGGTTCTAATGTACCATTGGAGATGGTCTCAGTTAGCTGCAGCGGCGTGCTTAACCCTAGAAGAAAAAAGAAATGACCTGGCCATTGTAAGCGCATGTAACAATGATCCTATCCTCTGAGTAAGGCATCATCTTTGCTTTCAAAACATGGTACATGTGGTTGTAGCCCGAATGGAAAGAATGTTTGACTCGGCCGGATTCCCAGTCCCACAGTTTGATCTTCATATCGCTGGAACACGATATGAGGATATCACCAGATTCATTGAAACAAACAGAGGTCACGTTATCCCGGTGCCGGAGCAGTTTCCGCTGAACATCAAGACGAAGCACCACATCCTGAAAACAAACAACCGATTAGGAAATGTTAAAAAGAACAAAACCTTAATTAGGAAATGACCTCGGAGGCAGCAATACGGCTAACGAAGTTTCGAGAAGAAAGTTGGCCGAGTTCACGTCTCCATACAGACAAAATAGGCGAGCCGAAGCTCGTTGTGGCACTCTTCTTAGTCGTCATCGACCTCCAAACCCTACCAAGGAAGACATTATATATATGTGTAAGAGAGGAATGATGAAGAGATTGTAACTTACTACCTTGACCTTGAGATTAGTCACTTATTATCTCAAAAATCAGATTTTCTATCACTTTCATACTTATAATATCATAACAAAGCTCCAATTGCACAATATCGAAGTTAATTACACAAATTCATCAAAACTACAAAACCCCCAATTTTCATGCTTATATCATGCTTATATCATACAAGGAATTCATCTCATAACATTATTCAATTCACAAATTTAACCTAAAACTCATAAACTCAAAGTTAGAACATTGCCAATTTTGCTTTTTCTACTTTCTCATGACTACAAAGCAAGAATCTAACCTCCAATTCCAAGGATTTTCGAAGTGTGTGTGCGTGGAGCTTCAAACTCCATCCATGAAATTGTAGTGCCACGGCGGAGTCGCCGGCGGCGCTGGTGGCTGAACGGAGATAGTAGAGGGGCTTGAGAGAGAGTATAGGTTACTTTTGTTTTACCCTTTATCAGTTACTTTTACATTTCTATTGAATCACTTTCCTTTCTTTTCCTTTTTTTTTAATTTACAATTTCTAGTCTAAATAACTAAAATTCTAACTAATTATTATTTCTATTTTTATTTTCTACTTTATAAATTTGGGGTATTACCTCAACATTGAAAAAAAGTTAAGGTTTTAAGATAAATTACTAAATATACACTGATACACTATACCCATACACATAACTTTGATCATAGCCTAAAATTTATACAATGGTCATTTAACTCTCATATTGCAGCTATGTTACATTACATACTGATACACTATACTCATAAAAAACTAAGGCCCATATGAAAAATAAATGGACAAGTTTTGTAATAATGAAGTGATACATTGTGCTGTATATAAAGAGCCTATCATAACCTCCAAAGCCTTCAAGATTTGCTCTTGAACTTCCTTTGGGCTTTCAGGTCGACGACGACGATCGATATATTGTCCTTGCTCCCGCGCTGCATCCCGACGTTCGAGAGGTACTCCGCTGCTGCTTGTGCCGCAGGGTCGACTCCCTGGCCCCGGTCCGCTGCCGGGTTCGTTCCGTTCTTCTTGTGCCATAATAAGATCCGTTTCCGTGCAAGGTCGCATACTTCCTCGTTCGTCATCACGTCCCACAAGCCGTCGCTTGCGAGGACGAGGCACTCGTCTTCCCTAGCTCGAGGGACGAACATCACCTCGGGCTCCGGGATGACCCATGGCTTCAAGTATCTGTCGCCTGTTGTTACACGAGCGAGCAAGCGAATTAATCAACCAAACGAGGTTGAAAATGTGATGGGACAATAATACCCTCGGACGAGTCATGACCCGGATCAAACACTATGGTGCACATAGATAAAACTATCGATATGTCACTATATGACTTGAAGCCCGTGATTAAGGCGTTTGACCGACCTTGACCCGTCTTGACCGACCATACATTAACCCATCTCACAGTCTAACACGAGTTTTTGTGATCGTAAAAGGAAATCTACAAATACAAGTATTTAAATTTTTTTTATTTTCTTCCAAAATGACGTCAGAGTAATCGACGCAAGTCCGGACCAGATGCATGCATTTTTCGATGACGAATGTAACATAACTTTTTTAATGCACGTGCACGAGAAACGCAAGTGGATGACGTAACGCCAACATTCACACGCACATAGAAAACTATAATAAATAATGACGTACCAATAGACCGTGACATAGCGAGAACACCAAAAACACGGTGGCCGTTCCATTGTATGACCTTGCCACCAGCCGCCTCTATCCTAGCATATTCATCCTCCCGATTCGGCTGAAAATTGAAATTGCAACGAATAAATCGAGGGTGGCCACCAAAACTCAAAGCTAGAGAACGACAAAATGCATTAAAAACAAGGCGGGCGAATATCTGACATAAAAGCTTACTTTATGATCGACCGATAGTGCAATTGCTTCTTTACCACGGTAAAGGACAGCTCTCGAATCTCCACAGTTAGCAACTATAATATGGGATGAACAAACAACTGCAACAACTGCGGTGGATCCAACAGTTTCAGGGGCAAGTGGTTCAGAGGCGCAATTAGACACACTTGCATCGTCTACAGGGATGACTCGGCTCACCTTTCCACTGACCTCATCATCGACCGTTAAAAAGCAATTGTTGAACACCTTCTCCCATTGCACCTGTCGAGCATCTTGGGAGGCTTGGGTGGTCCCGTTAACCAGATCATCTTTGACGTTTATTATCTCGTCTTTTAAAGCTAAATGGAGACGCTCACGGCAATGATTTGCGACCTATAAAACCGACCCTATAAGTGACGAATCGATAAAAGTAGAACTCATAAGTAATTGCCTTCTCAACAAACTTACCTCCCAATCTCGACAAATTTAACTAAATCGCCCTCCCAACTCAAAAATATTATTACTAAAACAAGCGCATTCGACTAAATTTTTAAAAATAAAGCAAAACTGAATTATCTATGTCAATATACAAAAACCTGCACACACTAAAACCATGATTAATAATGCGTTATAAATGATAATTTATTTTATTTTATTTTTGACATAGAGAAACGTTACATACCTGAGATCCACCATGGCCATCGTATACCCCGAAAAAGTGTGAAGTGAGGTGAGTCAGTGTTTGACTTATCCCATCGATTTTATAGTCACCGATGAACATCTTGATGGGAATTTTCATGAAATGAGGAACGGCAACAATCGCATCTTCCATTTCCGGCCTATGTCCAATGACAGACACCGAACCCCAAAGAGGCAGACAATCCAACTCATATACACTTTTAACCCCGCCTTTGGTGGGATCTTTTTCACCCGATAACTTGAGAGAAACTACCGAAGCCTTTATAGTAGGCCCACTCGAGCATTCCTCGTCTTGTGTAGTGGATACTGTGAGGTTATCGTGAGATAACCTCCGCTTTGTGTTTCTTTCCTCCACACTAATGACTTTTGCAAATATCTGACCGTTATCAACGCCCTCGATTTCAACAGCAATGGGTAAGCTGGACTCTGGTGTGGTATCTAAAGGCACGGTTAGATCTGAGCTAGAATCTAAGGGTAAGAATTCCATACTACTTAAGTTAGGGTCTTCCCCGATGGAGAGAACCTCGTCTTCTTCACTGTCATGAACATCACTTCCAAACTGACCATTTTCAGCCATCTGCTTCGCCTGTAACGAATAACGTTTTGCCTCACTTGCCCAGGGAATTAGTGACACATCATTGGTTTCAGAGTTAGCAAGATTATCCGAACTAGAATGAGAACTATCATCCAGCACCATTACTGCCCCAGTCTCCAGCTTGAGACGTGCGGTCTCCTCGTGACTTTCACTACCTAAGCTAACTGTAACCGCAATTGCTGGACACATCCCGTCCATCAATTTCTTTCGCCGAGGCTACACAACCTTGTAGATCCTCGAATTAGTCAGATCACGAGCTTGAAAATGCAGAGAATTCAAGAGCCAACGAGCTGATTTCCCACCCCGGTGCAGCCTCACGAAGAACTAAACAAAGGGGAAAACAGGATACATCTCAAGAATCAACAAAATAGTTTCTTTTTCGTATGAAACAGAACAAACTGGGCTCAAATCATCGCAGATACAGAAAACACACACACACACACAATTGCAAAATAGAGATCTGAAAGAAACAAATCAGAGCACAAAGTTGAATTCTTTTTCAAGAATCTGACATCTATAACTCACAAATTCTTCCTCTGCTACAAATAATCACAAGAGATGAAATAACAAATCAGATTGCCCTATTTTTTTCAAGAATCTGATAGTCTAAAGCTCACAAATTCTTCCTCTACAACAAAGAAATCACAACCCTCTTATATAGTTCACAAGAGATGCAGAAAATGACAAATAACATATCATTATCCAAATCTAAGAAACACAACTCGTGAGAAACAACCTAGGAAGAACAGGATCCTCAAGATTCACAAGAAAAAAAACCACAAAGATGCTAACTTTTTGACACATGGAATACAGGTTTCATGGATCTAAGGCAACAATTCTCAGCCTCTCAATTAACATGGGTTTCTTTATAATCAAACAAATCTCCGATTTCCCCCCAACAACCACCTCTCAAAACAATCAAGATTCAATCTTTAATAACGAATTCTTGAAAAGGCAGGAAACCCACAAATTACTAACAAAAGGGACTGAGCCATCACATCCAAGAACCAATTTTTATCCACCTGGGATCGAAGTAAATGAAGAAAGATGAGGGAATCTTACCAAGAATCGAAGTGAAGCAACCAAAACATGCCAATAATTGCAAATGACTCAAGAGTTAGCTCAGCAATAATGCCCCCTTCCTCCAATTTGTTAGCTTCAAGATTGAGGGGAGAGAGAGAAGGTGGAGAGAGAGAAGCTTTTAGTAATTGAAGAACTGCATAACTGGACACGTGTAGTTTCACTTATCTAACTCTCTAACTCCAATAGATGCCTCTGCCATGAAAAGGAAACCAAAAATACACAGAAAAATATAATGAGAGAAAAAATCATAATCATCTTAGGATTACTATAAATAATTTTCAGGGGTCGTGTACCTTCTTGACATGGATCTCAAGCACGCCACGTGTCCATATTCCACAGGAACAATTCTTTTTAATATTATAAAATAATAAAAAAAATTAAGCAAGAAAAAGAGATGCAGTATTCCATGGTTGTGGTTGTGGTTGTGGTTGTGGGTGAGGAAGCGCTTCGCCAGCCATATGAAATCAATTTTTTATAGTTTCATCCTATTTTTATGAAATTGTATGAATTTGATGTTGAGTTTCAACTTTGAAAATTGTACCTAAATCAAGTTCATGAATGCGAATTTAGATATTTTTAATGATACTTCTATTTATAACATGTACCTTCGTTGCAATTACGTATCTATAATTATGGAATATTTTTTTATTTTTAGTTGAATATATTTCCAAATTCCAACAAGATAAAAATAAAAAACAGAATATAAAAAAATGAAATTTTCACTTAAAATCAAGAACAATAAATGCTCTCTTGTTCCATGAAAAATAAATATTTTTATAGATGATACAAGTTTTAAATGCAGTTAATAAAATATAGGAGTATAAGAGAAATAGAAAATATAAAATGATAAAAAATTTTCAAAATATAACTAATATTGGTGGATAAATTATAATGAAACATAACACTATTTTTCATGATATATATGCATTTTTTTCTCTGAAATAAACAATAAACAGTATGATGGTTGGGCGAATTTTTGAGGGTAGTAAATGCAGGTAATGAATATAGATCACGACACAAAGAATTACGTGGTTCGATTTACTGAGGTAAATCTACGTCCACGGGAAGAAAGGAGGGCAAGATTGTATTGCTTGATCTGGTTTACCAGCTTACAAATACAGACTTGCTATATGATATTTGATGTCTAGAGCCTTTTTCTATCTGATCTAAGTTCTATTTATACATTGAACTAAGATCGTGGCTTGCATCACCACTAACTAGGTCGTGGCTTGCATCACCACTAACTAGGTAGTGGATGTCGTGGAGGTCATGAGATCCTGCATGGGTCCACTATCTCTTTGTTTGGTCCGCTATCCTGCATGAGATCCTGCATGAGTTGACACCACTAAATAGATCGTGTAGTGGAGGTCGTGGAGGTTCTGCATGAGTCCACTATCTCCCAGTTCGGTCGAATACTGAGACCGAACTTCTGAACTATGACCGAGCAGCTTTTGCCGATCTGAGAGTAGAGCTTGATTGGTCGGCTTTTACCGAGCTGTAGGCTGGGGCCGAACTCTTTGGTAATGCCGAACTGATTGATCGGCTTTTACCGAGCTGTAGGCTGGGGCCGAACTCTTTGGTAATGCCGAACTGATACTCTTCCTTGGGCTTTGGGCTGATGGGCCGTCACTGCTATTGGGCTTGTTTAGTACGTACTCCATCACTACCCCCCCCCCGAAAAGCGAAGTGAATCACTTCGGCGAAGCGAGTCACTTCGGCATTCTGGATAAAGGTACGGGGGAGGCTGACGTCAGGGGACGTGCCTTGCGCGTGACTGCATTAAATGCGACAGTAAAAATCCGGCCGTTGAATCCTGAAAAGGTGGGATTCGAAACGGTGCGATGATTTTGAAATCTTCTCCGAATCTGATAAATACGTCCTTTCTTCATCATTTGAACACTTTTGCTATTGCTTCTTCTGCCTTCTCTCTCTTTTGCGCAAAAATTTCCTTCCACTTGAAGAATTTCTTCAGAATTTCTTCAGACTTTCAAAGAGTAAGAACCATGTCTTCTTCTTCTTCTTCTGAGTCAGGTAGCGGTAGGAAAGGGGGTAAGGGGTCTTCTAGCCGGAAAGAATCCGGGGAGAAGACCGTAGAGTATTTTCACAGCATCTTGAGTAAGGATACTGTGATATCCTTACACGAAAAATATTTTTTTCCTGGGGGGAAGGTTGCGATTCCCGACGACCTTCATAGGGCTGACTCGCCGCCGGAGGGTTACGCCACCGTTTATGAAGCCGGCTTGGAATGCGGGCTTCGTTTCCCTCTTCCCCCTGCCTTTGTAGAGCTGCTAGATTTTTTTCAACTCCCTTTAGGTCAGGTGACTCCGAATTCTTGGAGGCACTTATCGGCCTTTGCTGCCGAACTGCGTAGGCTAGATAAGGATCTGTCTCTGAGGGCACCGTGACTGCATTAAATACGACAGTAAAAATCCGGCCGTTGAATCCTGAAAAGGTGGGATTCGAAACGGTGCGATGATTTTGAAATCTTCTCCGAATCTGATAAATACGTCCTTTCTTCATCATTTGAACACTTTTGCTATTGCTTCTTCTGCCTTCTCTCTCTTTTGCGCAAAAATTTCCTTCCACTTGAAGAATTTCTTCAGAATTTCTTCAGACTTTCAAAGAGTAAGAACCATGTCTTCTTCTTCTTCTTCTGAGTCAGGTAGCGGTAGGAAAGGGGGTAAGGGGTCTTCTAGCCGGAAAGAATCCGGGGAGAAGACCGTAGAGTATTTTCACAGCATCTTGAGTAAGGATACTGTGATATCCTTACACGAAAAATATTTTTTTCCTGGGGGGAAGGTTTCGATTCCCGACGACCTTCATAGGGCTGACTCGCCGCCGGAGGGTTACGCCACCGTTTATGAAGCCGGCTTGGAATGCGGGCTTCGTTTCCCTCTTCCCCCTGCCTTTGTAGAGCTGCTAGATTTTTTTCAACTCCCTTTAGGTCAGGTGACTCCGAATTCTTGGAGGCACTTATCGGCCTTTGCTGCCGAACTGCGTAGGCTAGATAAGGATCTGTCTCTGAGGGCAATCCTTAATTTTTTCCAGTTTAAGAGGAAGGGATCTTGGTTTTACTTGATCCCTTTACAGCCCTTTAGAGCCTTTTGTAAAACCAAATGGCCGAAATGGCAAAATCGCTTCTTTTTTTATAATAGGACTTCGGCTTCGGACTTTTCCTGGAGAGGGCCGAAGTCCGTTATTCCTCATCCTCGGGTAGAACCGTTGGACGAGCTCGAGGCCGAGCTCAATAAGATTCCCATGATTAGGAAGCAGTACTCGGAGTCTGAGCTCGTCAAGGGCGACTTCGTGTTCGACTCCTCGTCTTCGGACGAAGAGACTGAGGGTGAGGATTTCTTTTTTATGCATTACTGCCTTGACGACGAAAACTAACCTTGTTTTCTTGCTTTTTGGCAGTGAACTTGCTAAACAAGATTAGCCGCAAATCCTCCGAGCTTAAGAAGCCGGAGAAAGAGAAAGCTACCAGCTCGGCGCCTGATGCCGAGAAGAATCCGAAGAGGCAAAAGACCTCTTCTTCGGATCCAAAAAAGCCGGAGTCGACTTCGGCAAAGGGGAAGGGGAAGACCCAGAAGCCCCCAAGAGCGCCAGAGAAAGACGTGGTCTTGGCGCCTCCTTCGGAACATATCTGTGAGCCATTTTATGGCCCACGGATTTTGCCGAGGTGAATTCTCTTCTTGATTTTCTGGCCTTGCTTTTTTCCTGTATTTTTTTGGTGGCCCCTGTTGACTCTTTCCTTTTTCCATTTTCAGAGGAACGATATGCTCTCCAAGCTCGTCGCCGTTGAACTCTCCAAAGCGTCCAACGATTATGCTGAGATGCAGAGGAAGTTGGCGGCTGCTCGTCACCAGGCCGAACAGGCTAAGGCAGACTTTGAGAAGGCCAGAGCTGCTAGGATCTCGGCCCAGGATGAAGCCCAGTTTGCCAAAAACCAGCTCGTCATCCAGCGAGAGCAGACGAAACGGAGGGATGCTGCCGCCGTGGTTGCCCAAGGGGAGGTTCTCCGTGCTTTCGCGGAGAAACTCTTTCTGAGCAATCAATTTTCGGCCTTTGTCGGTGATCTGCTGAAACTGATGACCGATAATGCCGAGCAGGGGCCCGAAGTCGTTCTGCCGCTGTACGGCCGAGAGATAGCAGCTCGTCTCCAGAGTCTGCCGCTCCTTGAGGAGCTTGCTTCGTCCTCGGTCCTGCTTTCTGCTGACCGAGTTCGTAGTTGCCGAGCTGACCGGGACGAGAATATGGAGGCTATCTTTGCCTCCTTAGGGTCAGTTTCACCCGCTCCAATTTTCCACGGAGAGGGTGAGACCGAGCAGCCTGATCAGCAGACCGGAGACAGGCAGGCCGAGCAAGAGGTGCTGCTGATCGGTGATGGGGGCACCGAGCAGGCTGGGAGGAGCAGGGAGGCCGAGGCTGAAGCTGAGGCAGACAAGGAGAAGGAAGCTGAACCTCACCGAGGAGCCGGAGATGAAGCTGGCGGAGTATGATTTCGTCTCCCTTCTCTTAGTTTAGTTTCTTCCTTGTTGTAAAATGGCTTTGAAGCCCTCCTTGTGTAAAATTTTTTTTCTTATGAATGAAAAAATTCTTCTTTCTGCACTTGTGTCTTCGTATAGCTTTTCGTACTCTCTTTTACTCCCGCAGTAGTGCTGTGTCTTCCAGGAAGAAGAATCCTCAACCCCGACATGTTCCTGTTCCTCCTCGGTACCGGAATCACAGGAGAACTCCATCTCCTCCATACCGAAGAGATGTCGGGTTCGCCATGTACGGAGCATTGAAGACTCCGTTCTCGGACGATATCACCCGAACTCCCTTGCCACAGAACTACCGAACTCCGTCGATGACTTATGACGGGTTAGTGAATCCTCATGACTTCCTGGGACGCTATCAGTATAACATGGTGAACCAGGGTCTCAACGAGGTCCATATGTGCAAGCTGTTTCCCGAGCTGCTTATCGGGAACGCAAGAAGGTGGTTCGATAGCCTCCCCCAAGGCAGCATTAGATCTTACCGAGATCTAATGGATGCTTTCCACAGGAGGTTCTTTCAGAAAGCGGAAGCCCGAATCACTTCGGCTCAGCTGCTTTCTACACGTCAAGGTCGCGACGAAAAGATCAGCGACTTTATGACGAGGTTCCACAAGGAATGCCTACAAGTAGATGATCTCAATGATCTACTTGTCATTTCGGCATTCCAAAATGGAATCCTGCCCGGAGCTCTCTACAGAAAGCTCGTGGAATGCAGTCCGCAAACAGCTCAAGAGATGTGGGACATTGCGGACCAGTTCTCCCGTGCCGATGAGGCAGACCGTCGCAAACGGTCTTTAGACAGCTCATCCCGAGGAGACGGGAGGAAGCCCGATCATAGCGATCAGGGACATCCTCGCCGAACTCCTTTTGGCGATCAGGGACATCCTCGCCGAACTCCTTTTGAAAGGATTCAAAGGACTCCGGTGCAAGACCGATTGGGGCCACGTCTCAATCCTGAGAAGCCGCCCGCCCGCCGTGATTCCGGTTGAGATCGGCATACCCAGTCCCCGAACTCTAAATTTCTCCTCAGAAATGAATGATGACGGACTGAGAGCCGAACTAAATCTGGCCGAAGAAAGAAGAGAATTGGCCTGCATAAAAGCAGCCAAGTACAAGGAGCAAGTAGCCCGGTATTATAACCAAAGGGTGAAAAAGCTGCAATTTCAAGTGGGAGATCTCGTCTTGAGAAACAACGAAGTAAGCCGAGCAGAAAAGCTGGGCAAACTCGAACCCACATGGGAAGGTCCATATCGGGTGCCAGAAGTCCTCGGCAAAGGGTCTTATAAATTGACTCACATGTCAGGAGAACAAGCACCCCGAACATGGTACATTTCCAACCTCAAGAAGTTCCATTTGTAAGAGACAGTCCAGTCAGTCAGTCTTGTGTCTAGTTCGGTCCTAGGGGTATGTGCTTTCTTTGTTTTTTACTTGTGTTTCATGTTTGTCTATGTGCGTTTTGTTTATCTATGTGCGTTTTGTCTGTCTATGTGCGTGTCGTCTCTTACAAATGTTACTGAGGTATCTTGTTCTTCGAAGGCTGATCCCCTTTTTAGAACATATATAAGCCAACGATTGTGAGTCCAAGCTTCTAAGGAGGATACAAGACCACAATTCAGCTTAAGAAACAAGCAGTCCGTCTGAAACGAACTGCAACAAAGGGAAAGTCCGATCCACGCGATAAAACTCGCCGAATTAGGACAAGGGAAAGTCCGATCCACGCGATAAAACTCGCCGAATTAGGACAAGGGAAAGTCCGATCCACGCGATAAAACTCGCCAAATTAGGACACAAGCTTAGTCCGGTCAAAGAAATTTACTTCATAAGACCAAAGACGAGTCCGGTCAAAGAAGTTTACTTCATAAGACCAAAGACGAGTCCGGTCAAAGAAGTTTATTTCATAAGACCGAGGACCAAGTCCGGTCAAAGAAGTTTACTTCATAAGACCAAAGACGAGTCCGGTCAAAGAAGCTTACTTCATAAGACCGAGGACGAGTCCGGTCAAAGAAGTTTACTTCATAAGACCGAGGACGAGCACGATGAAATTTTTTTCGCTGAGCTGTAAATACGCAGTGATAGAAGCGAAATGAAGATTTCATTTATTAAAACTTGTTCGGCATACAATTCTGCTGCCCTACGAGAAGGCGTTACGCCATTACAAAGGACTATTCTACTGTCCCTGGTTGCTAAAGTTGAGCCATCTATTCACAAAATCCTCGTGAAGCCGAGTTCGGGCGTTCTCGGCAGCTGAAGAATAAGCAGGTCGACGAGATGCTCTAATCGACCTACCGCCCCTGCTCGGCATTATCGGTCATCAGTTTCAGCAGATCACCGACAAAGGCCGAAAATTGATTGCTCAGAAAGAGTTTCTCCGCGAAAGCACGGAGAACCTCCCCTTGGGCAACCACGGCGGCAGCATCCCTCCGTTTCGTCTGCTCTCGCTGGATGACGAGCTGGTTTTTGGCAAACTGGGCTTCATCCTGGGCCGAGATCCTAGCAGCTCTGGCCTTCTCAAAGTCTGCCTTAGCCTGTTCGGCCTGGTGACGAGCAGCCGCCAACTTCCTCTGCATCTCAGCATAATCGTTGGACGCTTTGGAGAGTTCAACGGCGACGAGCTTGGAGAGCATATCGTTCCTCTGAAAATGGAAAAAGGAAAGAGTCAACAGGGGCCACCAAAAAAATACAGGAAAAAAGCAAGGCCAGAAAATCAAGAAGAGAATTCACCTCGGCAAAATCCGTGGGCCATAAAAATGGCTCACAGATATGTTCCGAAGGAGGCGCCAAGACCACGTCTTTCTCTGGCGCTCTTGGGGGCTTCTGGGTCTTCCCCTTCCCCTTTGCCGAAGTCGACTCCGGCTTTTTTGGATCCGAAGAAGAGGTCTTTTGCCTCTTCGGATTCTTCTCGGCATCAGGCGCCGAGCTGGTAGCTTTCTCTTTCTCCGGCTTCTTAAGCTCGGAGGATTTGCGGCTAATCTTGTTTAGCAAGTTCACTGCCAAAAAGCAAGAAAACAAGGTTAGTTTTCGTCGTCAAGGCAGTAATGCATAAAAAAGAAATCCTCACCCTCAGTCTCTTCGTCCGAAGACGAGGAGTCGAACACGAAGTCGCCCTTGACGAGCTCAGACTCCGAGTACTGCTTCCTAATCATGGGAATCTTATTGAGCTCGGCCTCGAGCTCGTCCAACGGTTCTACCCGAGGATGAGGAATAACGGACTTCGGCCCTCTCCAGGAAAAGTCCGAAGCCGAAGTCCTATTATAAAAAAAGAAGCGATTTTGCCATTTCGGCCATTTGGTTTTACAAAAGGCTCTAAAGGGCTGTAAAGGGATCAAGTAAAACCAAGATCCCTTCCTCTTAAACTGGAAAAAATTAAGGATTGCCCTCAGAGACAGATCCTTATCTAGCCTACGCAGTTCGGCAGCAAAGGCCGATAAGTGCCTCCAAGAATTCGGAGTCACCTGACCTAAAGGGAGTTGAAAAAAATCTAGCAGCTCTACAAAGGCAAGGGGAAGAGGGAAACGAAGCCCGCATTCCAAGCCGGCTTCATAAACGGTGGCGTAACCCTCCGGCGGCGAGTCAGCCCTATGAAGGTCGTCGGGAATCGCAACCTTCCCCCCAGGAAAAAAATATTTTTCGTGTAAGGATATCACAGTATCCTTACTCAAGATGCTGTGAAAATACTCTACGGTCTTCTCTCCGGATTCTTTCCGGCTAGAAGACCCCTTACCCCCTTTCCTACCGCTACCTGACTCAGAAGAAGAAGAAGAAGACATGGTTCTTACTCTTTGAAAGTCTGAAGAAATTCTGAAGAAATTCTTCAAGTGGAAGGAAATTTTTGCGCAAAAGAGAGAGAAGGCAGAAGAAGCAATAGCAAAAGTGTTCAAATGATGAAGAAAGGACGTATTTATCAGATTCGGAGAAGATTTCAAAATCATCGCACCGTTTCGAATCCCACCTTTTCAGGATTCAACGGCCGGATTTTTACTGTCGCATTTAATGCAGTCACGGTGCCCTCAGAGACAGATCCTTATCTAGCCTACGCAGTTCGGCAGCAAAGGCCGATAAGTGCCTCCAAGAATTCGGAGTCACCTGACCTAAAGGGAGTTGAAAAAAATCTAGCAGCTCTACAAAGGCAGGGGGAAGAGGGAAACGAAGCCCGCATTCCAAGCCGGCTTCATAAACGGTGGCGTAACCCTCCGGCGGCGAGTCAGCCCTATGAAGGTCGTCGGGAATCGCAACCTTCCCCCCAGGAAAAAAATATTTTTCGTGTAAGGATATCACAGTATCCTTACTCAAGATGCTGTGAAAATACTCTACGGTCTTCTCCCCGGATTCTTTCCGGCTAGAAGACCCCTTACCCCCTTTCCTACCGCTACCTGACTCAGAAGAAGAAGAAGAAGACATGGTTCTTACTCTTTGAAAGTCTGAAGAAATTCTGAAGAAATTCTTCAAGTGGAAGGAAATTTTTGCGCAAAAGAGAGAGAAGGCAGAAGAAGCAATAGCAAAAGTGTTCAAATGATGAAGAAAGGACGTATTTATCAGATTCGGAGAAGATTTCAAAATCATCGCACCGTTTCGAATCCCACCTTTTCAGGATTCAACGGCCGGATTTTTACTGTCGCATTTAATGCAGTCACGCGCAAGGCACGTCCCCTGACGTCAGCCTCCCCCGTACCTTTATCCAGAATGCCGAAGTGACTCGCTTCGCCGAAGTGATTCACTTCGCTTTTCGGGGGGGGGTAGTGATGGAGTACGTACTAAACAAGCCCAATAGCAGTGACGGCCCATCAGCCCAAAGCCCAAGGAAGAGTATCAGTTCGGCATTACCAAAGAGTTCGGCCCCAGCCTACAGCTCGGTAAAAGCCGACCAATCAGTTCGGCATTACCAAAGAGTTCGGCCCCAGCCTACAGCTCGGTAAAAGCCGACCAATCAAGCTCTACTCTCAGATCGGCAAAAGCTGCTCGGTCATAGTTCAGAAGTTCGGTCTCAGTATTCGACCGAACTGGGAGATAGTGGACTCATGCAGAACCTCCACGACCTCCACTACACGATCTATTTAGTGGTGTCAACTCATGCAGGATCTCATGCAGGATAGCAGACCAAACAAAGAGATAGTGGACCCATGCAGGATCTCATGACCTCCACGACATCCACTACCTAGTTAGTGGTGATGCAAGCCACGACCTAGTTAGTGGTGATGCAAGCCACGATCTTAGTTCAATGTATAAATAGAACTTAGATCAGATAGAAAAAGGCTCTAGACATCAAATATCATATAGCAAGTCTGTATTTGTAAGCTGGTAAACCAGATCAAGCAATACAATCTTGCCCTCCTTTCTTCCCGTGGACGTAGATTTACCTCAGTAAATCGAACCACGTAATTCTTTGTGTCGTGATCTATATTCATTACCTGCATTTACAGCTCAGCGAAAAAAATTTCATCGTGCTCGTCCTCGGTCTTATGAAGTAAACTTCTTTGACCGGACTCGTCCTCGGTCTTATGAAGTAAGCTTCTTTGACCGGACTCGTCTTTGGTCTTATGAAGTAAACTTCTTTGACCGGACTTGGTCCTCGGTCTTATGAAATAAACTTCTTTGACCGGACTCGTCTTTGGTCTTATGAAGTAAACTTCTTTGACCGGACTCGTCTTTGGTCTTATGAAGTAAATTTCTTTGACCGGACTAAGCTTGTGTCCTAATTTGGCGAGTTTTATCGCGTGGATCGGACTTTCCCTTGTCCTAATTCGGCGAGTTTTATCGCGTGGATCGGACTTTCCCTTGTCCTAATTCGGCGAGTTTTATCGCGTGGATCGGACTTTCCCTTTGTTGCAGTTCGTTTCAGACGGACTGCTTGTTTCTTAAGCTGAATTGTGGTCTTGTATCCTCCTTAGAAGCTTGGACTCACAATCGTTGGCTTATATATGTTCTAAAAAGGGGATCAGCCTTCGAAGAACAAGATACCTCAGTAACATTTGTAAGAGACGACACGCACATAGACAGACAAAACGCACATAGATAAACAAAACGCACATAGACAAACATGAAACACAAGTAAAAAACAAAGAAAGCACATACCCCTAGGACCGAACTAGACACAAGACTGACTGACTGGACTGTCTCTTACAAATGGAACTTCTTGAGGTTGGAAATGTACCATGTTCGGGGTGCTTGTTCTCCTGACATGTGAGTCAATTTATAAGACCCTTTGCCGAGGACTTCTGGCACCCGATATGGACCTTCCCATGTGGGTTCGAGTTTGCCCAGCTTTTCTGCTCGGCTTACTTCGTTGTTTCTCAAGACGAGATCTCCCACTTGAAATTGCAGCTTTTTCACCCTTTGGTTATAATACCGGGCTACTTGCTCCTTGTACTTGGCTGCTTTTATGCAGGCCAATTCTCTTCTTTCTTCGGCCAGATCTAGTTCGGCTCTCAGTCCGTCATCATTCATTTCTGAGGAGAAATTTAGAGTTCGGGGACTGGGTATGCCGATCTCAACCGGAATCACGGCGGGCGGGGCGGCTTCTCAGGATTGAGACGTGGCCCCAATCGGTCTTGCACCGGAGTCCTTTGAATCCTTTCAAAAGGAGTTCGGCGAGGATGTCCCTGATCGCCAAAAGGAGTTCGGCGAGGATGTCCCTGATCGCTATGATCGGGCTTCCTCCCGTCTCCTCGGGATGAGCTGTCTAAAGA
Source organism: Salvia splendens (assembly GCF_004379255.2). Classification (NCBI taxonomy): domain Eukaryota; kingdom Viridiplantae; phylum Streptophyta; class Magnoliopsida; order Lamiales; family Lamiaceae; genus Salvia; species Salvia splendens. The sequence continues at coordinate 1,150,345 of NC_056034.1, forward strand.
CCGTTTGCGACGGTCTGCCTCATCGGCACGGGAGAACTGGTCCGCAATGTCCCACATCTCTTGAGCTGTTTGCGGACTGCATTCCACGAGCTTTCTGTAGAGAGCTCCGGGCAGGATTCCATTTTGGAATGCCGAAATGACAAGTAGATCATTGAGATCATCTACTTGTAGGCATTCCTTGTGGAACCTCGTCATAAAGTCGCTGATCTTTTCGTCGCGACCTTGACGTGTAGAAAGCAGCTGAGCCGAAGTGATTCGGGCTTCCGCTTTCTGAAAGAACCTCCTGTGGAAAGCATCCATTAGATCTCGGTAAGATCTAATGCTGCCTTGGGGGAGGCTATCGAACCACCTTCTTGCGTTCCCGATAAGCAGCTCGGGAAACAGCTTGCACATATGGACCTCGTTGAGACCCTGGTTCACCATGTTATACTGATAGCGTCCCAGGAAGTCATGAGGATTCACTAACCCGTCATAAGTCATCGACGGAGTTCGGTAGTTCTGTGGCAAGGGAGTTCGGGTGATATCGTCCGAGAACGGAGTCTTCAATGCTCCGTACATGGCGAACCCGACATCTCTTCGGTATGGAGGAGATGGAGTTCTCCTGTGATTCCGGTACCGAGGAGGAACAGGAACATGTCGGGGTTGAGGATTCTTCTTCCTGGAAGACACAGCACTACTGCAGTAGTGACTTTCATGTCTGGATGAGGAGGGAGAATCCACCGTTTTCGTCTCCGGCTTTTGGCTCTTTTGCAGGAAAATTAAGAACTCTTCATGCTTCTCGGCCAAAAACAACTTGACAGCCTCGTTCAAATTGGGCTGCTGGGAAGACTCGGTGCGATGAGTCTTTGAGCGGCTTGTTCCTTCTCCGTGAGAACTGGAAGTAGATTTCTCCCGAGGCTGTTTTCCAGACCTGCGGGCTGGACTAGCTTCCTCATGGTTATCACGAACGGTATTATGGGTGTTACGTGATCTGGTATGCATTTTTTTGGTGGAAGAGGATCAAAAACTCGCTTTATCACAAATTTGGTTCTCTGTTTCCCACAGACGGCGCCAGTGATGGTTGGGCGAATTTTTGAGGGTAGTAAATGCAGGTAATGAATATAGATCACGACACAAAGAATTACGTGGTTCGATTTACTGAGGTAAATCTACGTCCACGGGAAGAAAGGAGGGCAAGATTGTATTGCTTGATCTGGTTTACCAGCTTACAAATACAGACTTGCTATATGATATTTGATGTCTAGAGCCTTTTTCTATCTGATCTAAGTTCTATTTATACATTGAACTAAGATCGTGGCTTGCATCACCATTAACTAGGTCGTGGCTTGCATCACCACTAACTAGGTAGTGGATGTCGTGGAGGTCATGAGATCCTGCATGGGTCCACTATCTCTTTGTTTGGTCCGCTATCCTGCATGAGATCCTGCATGAGTTGACACCACTAAATAGATCGTGTAGTGGAGGTCGTGGAGGTTCTGCATGAGTCCACTATCTCCCAGTTCGGTCGAATACTGAGACCGAACTTCTGAACTATGACCGAGCAGCTTTTGCCGATCTGAGAGTAGAGCTTGATTGGTCGGCTTTTACCGAGCTGTAGGCTGGGGCCGAACTCTTTGGTAATGCCGAACTGATTGGTCGGCTTTTACCGAGCTGTAGGCTGGGGCCGAACTCTTTGGTAATGCCGAACTGATACTCTTCCTTGGGCTTTGGGCTGATGGGCCGTCACTGCTATTGGGCTTGTTTAGTACGTACTCCATCACTACTTGTTGCTTAAGAAAGAAGAGACATTGACACCCCAAAAAAATGAAGAAGATAGTATTGCAGTAGAAGTAAATTAATATTATTAAATATTTTTACTTATTTTGTAGTTCTAACAAAGTCCAACGTGGACTGTACCACCACCGCCCCCACACTCCGGCGGCTTGCTCGTGTCTACGTGGCCCAATCAAAACTTTTATGGTATCATAAGAAATGTACATATAATTAATTCAGCTAGTCATTATCATAAGAAAAATGGATAGTACTATTATTTAAAGAAAATAGGGCAAATTTCATACTTAAAAGAGATAGATGGGCAAAGGAGAACGTAATTTAGTTTACAAAATATGTTTAAACAAAGGTTTTAAAAATGAAATAGTATTACTATCTTTGTTCCCACGTAATTGATGTGTTTCTTTTAAATGCCAAGATTAAAATAAAGTAGTAGAAATAATAAAATAAGTAATTGAAAGGTTTTAAAAATGAAATAGTATTACTATCTTCGTTCCCCTCGTAATTGATGTGTTTCTTTTAAATGCCAAGTTTAAAATAAAGTAGTAGAAATAATAAAATAAGTAATTGAAAGAAAAGTAAGTTAGATAGACTAAATGTATTGATTTATGTTGTAAAGAAAAATGACTTATTTATATTAAGATGACTAAATAAAGAATATGATTCAACTACATTAAGATACACAGGATAGAGATGAGAACTACAGTAATATTACACCTTATAGTAATTTTCATAGTAAAAGATGTATATAAAATGTGCTTTTGTCTAATCTTTAGAGCACCCGCAACGCTGTGCCGTTGCGGTGCCTATGCCGTTCCGGAGGAACGGTTCTGCGGCGGCACGCGTTGCAGCCGCCGTTTCGTCGCCATTCCGTGCCGATGCCGTTCCGGGTGTCGTTGCCGCGGCACGCAGCACGACACGTTCCGCCACGCGCCGAGGCGACGTGGCAGGCTCTCATTCGACGCGTGACGCCCACTCGCTGCCCCGCGAGTGGATTTCGCCACGGTGACGCAATAATTCATTTTTTTTAAAAATTCGAATTTAATAAAAAAAATATTTGCAACGGTATTGTTACCGTTTTTTTGTATCCGTTTTTTATTTATTATTTATTTATTTTTAATTTATTTACTCTATAAATACTCCTATTTCATACTCATTTCACTCACAAACACACATCTATTCCTCTCAAATCCTCTCTATTTCCACCCCAATTTTCATCTCAAATCAACTCTGTTTTTCTTTAGGAAATTATTAAATTATGTACTTTTATTAAAATTGTGTACTTTTATTTTTTAGGAAATTATTAAATTATGTTTTTTTTACGAATTTTATGTTGTAAGTTTATTTTATTTAATAAAGTGTGTTTATTTTAATTGAATTGGGTTGGAAATAAAAATAAGAAATGAAATTGAATGAATAGTAATTTAAGGAACGGATAAGAAACGGAGGGTTGCAGGTTCAGTTCCTTAGTTAAGGAATGAAGTAAAAAAGTACAGTGGGGCCCGCAAATAGTAGTTTAAGGAACGGTTTATGAACGGTATAGGAACAGCGTTGTGGATGGTCTTAATATGTGATTTTGTCCAACTAATTAACCATAGTTAAGGTTTATTTTTCAGCAGTTATTGTATCATGTTTACGTCATTCGTCTTACGTCTTATTGGGACCTCATTTCCACAGCAACATTTTACAAATTTAACCCAAATAATTGTAACCCAAAGTAGAAGAAAAATAATTATCGACCCTCACTCATGCCCACAAAATATAAGATAAGAGATTCCCTCCCCGAAAAATTTGGTTCATTTAAGTATAGATATTTGATTAATGATTATTAATTAGTTATATCTTGCAATGATGACTCTTTTGTTGATGTAAATCTTTTGAAAGAATACATCACTAAGCATTTAAATTTTTTAAAACAAAGTAAATTCGACGTATAAATTATATTCTCCATGAGTGTTTGGACTTTATTAAAAGGTACTAGTAATTTTAATATGTTGTAAATCAAGTGGAATTAATACTATAAAATTGAGGTTGAAAGATAACAACATTCTCCTCGTCTATGTTAAAATCCAAAATGGCTCTGAATCAAGTACTCTCTCCCTCTCCCTCTTCATTGATTTGTGTGTGAATTTAAAAATTAATGTAGTATTTTAATTTAGTTATTGAGTTTTATAGAGGCCTAATGATGGATTTTTCTTTAAAATTATGTTATAAGTTAATGGAAAATTGCTGGGAAAATCATAAGTTTGTTCAATTTTTGGTAGGTAAGACGTCGTCGTTTAGTTGAGATATGTCGATGATATATTGCATGTATGTGGCTGGATTTTTTCGTCATGAGATAATCGATAGCAAATTAAAGCTTTTGATGGTTTTTCCAACTGATTTTTAAAGTTACGAGACAAGTTTTTGGCGTATATTTGAATAGGAAAATTACCGAAAAAATTATAAAATTTGGTCAAATTATGGTATGTCCTGTAATTTTAAGATCGGTCGAAAAAGTGACAATGTTTATATATTTTCGCAATTGTCCACATGTGCTTTAAATTGTAGTATATGATATAACACTCGAAATTTGGGTTTATATCTCCGTCGGATTCATCGTATTCTGAATATTCACTGATTTGAGTTTAACAACACACTTCACATTAACCAAATATATAGCAAGTAGGAGTACTATATATTTTAGAATTATATGATTTCATATTTAAACGGAATAAGCATGTTTGATGACAACGACTTAAATTTGTTTAATGAATAGATTATGAATCTCCATTAATTCATAAATCGCATGAAAACAAATGAGAAACTTAATGACTCCTGTAATAAATTCATACAATTTCATAGGTTTGGAGGTTTTCTTCTTCAAGGATAGCTAATTTTGGTAATTCTGCAGATGATATTCCTAGAGAGGGAAGAGAGCCAACTTCAGCTGAAACACAGCAACTATTCCTCCCCTTTCGCGGTTTTTGTGCTCGAAAAGGGGTAAACAACGAACCTAATACCCGAGCATAGTGCAACATCTCTACATATCATCAAAAATTATGCAACCGCGCGTTGAGCACATAGCGAACTATTCTTTCACCTTTACTAAAGAATACCGTGTGCTCGCTGCTTATAAGCGGCATACCAAAAAAATATTCATGTGTACATTATCATGAATTCTACAATAACACTAACAAAAAAGCAATCAAATTCCATGAAACTCTATGACAAACTCACCTTCTTTTTTCGTTTTCTCAGTGATCGTGGCGACTGCAGATTCGCATAAAACAGGTCGTCCTGCAAGGCAACGACGTGGCAACCACGCTCGCTGAGTTCGCCAGCCGGAACTGCATCATGAATTTGGTCTTAGGAGCTTCAAGCCGAGGTGCCATAGCATGGTAACATCTCACATTCTTACCCAAACTCTCAAACACTAATTCTTCATCACACTTCCCTTTCTCAGGGCCTTTAAAAACCCGGATGTCCCGAGCTCTCTAATGAAGATCGCGCCCGATTTCTGCAGCGTGTACTCCGTCTCAAAGACGAAGGCGCAGAAACTGAAAACCGCCAACGACAACGGAACGCCCAGCAGCTCTGGCTCGCACGAGAGCCCGTTTCCTCAAAAATTTCAACCGTAAGAGCTTCGCCTACCCCTGTTAATTAAAATTGATAGGAGATGTTTCATTTCTTGACCGAAAAAAAATGTCTGTTTACAGCCAGGACAGCTGGAAAAGCTCCGCCTTTGGCGCCTCCGACCAGGATGGTGACAAGCACGGGTCGTCGCCTTTCGACAGCAGAGAGTCTCGTCAGCTCACTACGAGAGACAGGGGCTTCGGAAGAATACCTTCACCTCAACATTCCAATGAGTCTCTTCAAAGGGGATCAGAAGCTACTAGCTACGAATCTATCGGCGTAGGATGGTGACCATTCTCAAGAGGCTGCAATGGCCATGGTGGAGAGGGAGAAGTTGAAGTGCAAGGCCGCAGTCGAGCTAGCACAGACGGCGCAGCGCATGGCAGAGCTGGAGTCGGAGAAGAGGAAGTCCGCAGAGAAGAAGTTGAGGGCAGAGGCGAAGGAAAAGGAAAAGGCGATCCACGCGCTAGCAAACACCGAGGTTCAATACAGACGGTACACGATGGAGGAGATCCAAGAGGTGACGAATTTCTTCGCTGGAACAGAGAAGATTGGCGAGGGCGGATACGGCCCTGTCTTCAGGGCGAGCCTCGACCACACGCGCGTCACCATCAAGGTTCTCAGGCCGGACATGTGGCAAGGCGAGAAGCAGTTCCAGCGAGAGGTCGAGGTGCTGAGCCTTATGAGGCACCCGAATATGGAAAACGGAAGTCTAGAAGACCGGCTAAACTGCTTAAACGGAAGCCCTCCTTTATCGTGGAGGGATCGTTTCAGGATAGCCGTGGAGATCGCGACCGCCCTGAGCCCCTCGTGCACCGTGACCTCAAGCCGGCGAACATCCTGCTAGACAGAAACTTCGTGAGTAAGATAAGCGACGTCGGCCTTTCCAGCGGTGGCGGATTCCATCACGCAATGCTGCATGACCGGGATGCTGGGGACTGAGTCGGACGTGTATTCGTTTCTGCTGCAGATTCTCACCGGCGATGGGGTTGACCTATATCGTCGATAAGACGATAGAGAAGGGCAAGTTTGCGGAGGTGCTTGATCAGACTGGCCAGTCGAGGCGGCCCTCGCCATGCATGGCGAAATTGGCCTTGCAATGCTGTGAACTGAGGAAGAGAGACCCGCCGGATCTTGATTCGGTGATATTACCGGATCTGCATCGGATAAGAGAAGCAAGCTCACGGATGGATACTGAAAACTGATTCAACTAAATGCATTCACCAATTCAAATTTGTAAAGACGGCTGGCTGGCTCATCATAGATGAGGATACACACCCTTTTTGCACAACCTGAAACAAGATGAAGGATGTTTTGCTTTTTTTAACTCACATTATTACTCCACTTAATAATAGTTGTTGAGTAACACAATAAGAAAATTTTAAAATCAGTAGTATATCATTGATTTATAAATGATCAGTGCTTAATTTGTCAATTTTCTTTATAACTTCCTTCGTCTACAAATTGAGTCTGTTTGGCATACGCCGTCGTATTGAGTATAAACATGTGAAATTGTCAGCATATTCCATACCAATTTTTATACCTTTCCTCTCTCAACACAGGTCAAAGCTTAAACCTAAACCCCTCTCTCCCTCTCTCTGTCTCTCATGGCGTATACACCTCAGTCCCCGAATCGCAGCCACAGCGACGATGAAACCACATCAAATCGCCGACTTTACAATCCCTACAAGGATCTCAACCTCCCGACGCAAACCCTATACCACCTCCCCACGCAGCCGGAATTCCTCTTCCAGGAGGAATCGCTCGCGCAGCGCCGCTCCTGGGGGGAGAACATCACCTACTACACCGGAATCGGCTACCTCGCCGGCGCCACGGCCGGCGCCGCCCAGGGTCTCGGCACCGCGGTCAAGGCGATCGAGCCCACCGATACCCTAAAGCTGAAAATCAACCGGATCCTGAACGGCTCGGGCCACAAGGGCCGCCAGATCGGCAACCGCTGCGGCGTGATCGGGCTGATGTACGCCGGCCTCGAGAGCGGGATGGTCGCGTGGAGAGACACCGACGACGTGATCAACAGCGTCGTCGCGGGCCTGGCCACCGGAGCGCTCTACAAGGCGGCGTCCGGGCCGAGGGCGGCGGCGCTCGCGGGAGCGCTCGGAGGCGTGGTGGTCGGCGCCGCCGTCGCCGGGAAACCCTACCTGAAACGATACATACCGCTTTGAGTAGTCAATTTTTTAAAAAAGCAACAAATTCATCTTCTCGATTTTGAAATTTGCATTTACGTTTGCTGTGTTCGTGATCTTCAATTGATTAATTGATGGCCTAGAGGTGAAATTTTGATAGTCGATGAGCTGTTCCGGCGATGGAAATTCGAATCTTTGGCATAAAAGAGGCACAATTTTTTTCTCTGTAGTGAGTATATGACATAATGTTGTAGAATGAGATTTCATTTTCCTGAATAATGCCCAGGAAACATTGGCTACTGCTATCCTTTATATTCACTTTCAGATAATGTTGTGTGCTTTTCTTCTTGCATATTCCATTGGTGTAATTAGCCTCTTAACTCAACTTTTATATGTGGTCTTCTCTGTCCTCTCATGACTTGATTGATGTGTTATGATAAACTGTTGATTGAATTATGCAAGTTTTTGTGCTTTACAGTGATATAAGTTTACCAATTTTAAGGTTAGAGTATGTTTAGGGAATTGTAGGTTTACTTGATTGGACAGACATGTTTGATGTTTTGTGTCATCTTCTCTTGTTACTATTATGTTGGTTTTCCTCATTTTGATACTTATGTGTTACATTTGTATGAAGACTGGTGTGCTATTTCTGAGGCTGGGTGGTTTTGAGGGGGAATTAAGTTGTTGTGCATAACCTCTGATGTGGATTATTTGGGATAACTAGTAAGCATGTAGTCCTATGTTCAGCTTGTTTGATAATATAGTGTCGGACATGGCTAACGTTGATAATCTGACTGTTGGGTGTTCGAACCTCTGTACTCAGTATGTCTTATTGTTGTTCCACATAGCTAGCTTGTTCATTTGTGTGTTCGTGATGAGGTCTACTGGAAAGGATGGTAAGAGTGTTGTTTGCATTTTTTGTAGCTTGCTTTGTAAACAAGTCTGATTCGTGATGCTGCCAGTAGTTGTCGTTGTGCCTTAGTCTTGTAAAACATTTCATGTTATGAATATGCAACTGGATGAGCCTCTCTTAGTTAGTAGTGTTAACTTCTTCACCTATCTCTATGTTATGATTGTTTACTTTTCAGTGGTTAGTTGAATATCTGTTGTATAACCTAGTTATTCGACTTCAGGAGATGATTTTTCGCTCAATCGATTTGTGTCATGGCTTGCCTTTTTAGCTGAATTCTTGACAGGAAAATGTCTGATGTGTTTAATGAGTGCAGTGACATTCAAATTTCAAAAATCTCATTTCATTCCAAATTTACCAATTGGGAAATTTGCAAGTAAATTTCATTCAAAAATCTCTAACTAGGTCGGGATTCGAGTCACTATGAGCACACATGAGTAAATGAGAAATTTGCTAACATTTGAATGAGAGACGTTTAATAATCTCACAACATATCAATTTCATTCCATAATGTTGTTAACAATACATGGAAAGCAGATGAAAGGGTGGTCAGAAATATTTTATTTTCTTCAGATGTATGTTCAAGAAGGCAGAGGAGTCTATGGCCAGGAAATCATATCATGCTGGGTAGATTTCTACACTCTACATTAGCAAAAATTGGTCGATTATTCGAGCATATGTTAGCCACATAGTGAATGAAAAGAAAAGAGATGGTATAAAATTCTTCTAAAACAAAAAAGGATCTGAATGTATCCAACCCTTCTTCACCTATGGTCGAAGCAGAAGGATGGCATTCACTATTTAAAGCAACATCGTCTCTGGATTCTCAATGTAACCTTTAAACGCCTTAAGCCATTCTGCTCCGATGGCACCTATACACAGTATCAGTAGCACATTAGAGAAGTCGAACCTCAGCATAGTAAGGATGAAATGGCACTGGCTATGTTGTATCCAATCTGCAAATAGCCGCTTACCATCAATGACCCGGTGATCACAGCTCAGTGTCACGGACATGAATGAAGCAAACTTAAACTGGTCAGGGCCAGCGCCAGGAATCACCCTTTTCTCAGCTGATCATGCACAGTGAGGACGTAAAACATCAGCAACTAAGCAACTACCGAAACCTGTTGTACTGCAATAACAGATAGAAGCTCAAATTACCTGAGCCAACTGCGAGAATGCCAGCTTGGGGTGGATTTATAATGGCACAAAATTGCTTGATGCCAAAAGGACCACCTAAGTTTGATACTGTGAACGTACCACCCTGTAAACCAGATTTAGTCAGATGGATGTGATCAGTAATCGAGTCTTTCAGAATGACCAACGAAGTTCCTGCTTCACCTCATAATCTTCTGGCTTCAAGCTGTTTTCTTTGGCCTTTTGAGCTAAATTCTTAACTTCCTCAGAGATTCTTGATAGGCCTTTCTTGTCAGCGTCCTTCAGTTTTAGAGCAAATAGTTGAGAGGCACAATTGTCATATCATACATATCAACTGGGAAGAGGATTAAACTTGCAAGATGACTTACCCTAACTATAGGCACGAACAGTCCATTTTCTGTCTGCACAGCAACATTAATATTCACATTGTTAAACCTGTGAACACAAGAGTTAGCAAGTAGGAGGCATGTGTTAAACTATAACAATATAACCTTCATTACAAAGTATACTTACTGGCGAATATAATCATTGGTCCATGAACTGTTGCACTGAGGGACTTTTTTAAGGGCCAGGGCAGCAGCCTGCAGTAAAAAAAGTCGTTTAATGGATTATTGATTCCAAGCACAATATATTTTAGGTCCAAGAATGAATTTCATTCTCCTAGAGACTAAGACCTAGAAAATAAATATATAAAACACAGCTAATTTTTTTTTCTTGAGTGAATCTAATATCTTACAGGGAGGAAGTAAGTTATCGCAAACAGAAGCAACTTGACAAAAGAGAAAGTGCAGATAAACATGCATATATCTTTCATGACATGAGGAAAACAAGGTAGCACTCCCTCGAAGGCGGCCTATCATACCTTAATAACAAGATCGTTAACTGAAATTCTTTTCCCACCTGAAGCTTCTTGCAATGAGTTTAGCTGGGAACGCAATCTGCAGATCAGGAAGAGGTTAAAACAAATAATATAGGTAACTTTGATGGGTCATTCTAATTTGCAGAAGAATGCACACTCACTCCATAAGCTTGTCAACACATGTATCTACAGTCAGGTAATAATGTGGGATTGTTTGTTTGGACTGCAATAATCGCGCTGCTGTCACCTTTCACACAGATGGAATATGTTATCCACATAACTATCAATGCGATATGATTGATTTTAGAACATATGCATATACACATGCCACAGATATGGTTGCTATGCTAACTGTTACAGAGATCTCTTATTCCGATTGAGATGCTATATTGGGGGTCAGATCACTTTTATACTACCATGTTGCATGAAAAAAGTTGCCCCAAACTCCAATAGAAAGTACATAGTAGCAAACAAGTATGTGTAAACAAATATCCCCACCTTTCTAGGCATAGTGAGATCTTAGAGCCACACAGCAGAGAGAGAGAGAGAGAGAGAGAGAGAGCTACCCAACAACCTGATTTATTTCATAAGACAAGGATTATTGTGCCAGCATTCTGGAAATATTACCTTTCTGATCTGCGAGTGTGGGATGTCAGTGTAATCTAAACCAGCAGCTGTTGCGGTAGCAGCCTTAGGAGCTTGTGAAACTTCTTTACCACTTGAAGGTGAAGCTGTAAGGAGGCGAATGCAAAATGATTTAGATTCTTGTTTTAAAAAACTCAATTCCTAAAACTCGTTAGTTGGTAAAGAAGCAGATTTCAATGAGTGAGGAAAGAGAATAGTTCTGACGGCATCAAACTACATGAACACAGCCCCAAATATATACCAAGATAATCTTCAATATCTGCTTTGACAATGTGTCCATCAGGACCAGTTCCTCTGATGTTTGCAAGAGATACCTGCATTAATGTTGTGCAAGTAAGTATACTGCTTTAAACAAGACACTTCAATATATATGAAACATGAGTAAAAAAATTATTGATTTAGTATTTTAGTCCAGATAAATATCATAGACAGGGCCATCTAATTTACATTATGATCTTCCGCTTGTTTTCTGGCAAGTGGACTGGCAAAAATACGATCTCCAGATGCAGAAGGCGCACTAGGCTTGGAAACTTTGGGCTCTGCTGGAGCGGAAGACGCTTGTGACACTTCTTCTTTTGGTGGAGTTGGAGCAGACGTCTCTTTGGGCGGGGGTGCTGGCGCAGCATCTGATGCTGGACTATAGTCCTTGAATTTAGCAATATCACTCTCTTCTTCAACAGTTATGGCAATTATCTAGTCAAAATAACAATTTGATCAGTCACCAAAGAGTAGGTTGAGTAACCAACTGCATATGCTTCTTTCTAGTTTCATTAATTATCAAGACAGCCATTTACTGCAAACTTTTTAGCTGTGCTCAGACTAGTTTCAAAATCTGAATATATTTTCCAGGCAGTAGCACTACCGAGCCCTAAATCTTTCTAATTCATTTGACACACAAGACAGGTGAATTCCCATGAAAATTAGAAGATGAAGACTTGTACAGAGGAAATCTCATGATTGACTTGGAATTCATCAATAGAATATAGTACTAGTAAATACTGGTTTGAACCAGCTGAAATCACATAAACAAGTGAACAACGTCAAGCAACAAGCTAAAGACAATCAAATTAATAAAGGGCCTAGCAAACATTATTAGAATAGCAATAAAATAACTTGATTCTTGTTCTCTCTTTGTTCTAAATGTGTTAAGAAAGCTGAGAACGGTAGTAGGAAGACATAGTTTGAACATAAGTCCTACAGTCGGATAACAGAGCCATACCTCACCAACTTTAATCCCACTTGATCCATCCCCACGCAAGATTTTTGCAAGATAACCTTCCTCCATGCATTCCATTTCTACTGTTGCTTTGTCCTTAAGATGTTAATTGATGTACAATCAGCTATTGGATTACCAGGAGAGTATGGTAGCATGTTCAGTAAAATTGAGTAAAGAACCAATAGAACCTACAGTTTCCACTTCACAAAGCACTTCTCCAGTAGAAATTTTATCACCCTCTTTCTTCAACCACCTCGCAATATTACCCTAGATTACAGCAAACAAACAACCCTTTAGTATTATTGTTGATAATAGCAAATAACGTGATGATTATGAGAGAGATGCTTGCCTCTGTCATTGTAGGTGAGAGAGAAGGCATTCCAATTTCAAAGTGAGGCGGAAGACCTGAAAGAGAGTAGCATGTTTAGCTATAGTTAGATATGCATCAACCAAAATTCTAGAGAAGGGAGGGCTACTAAAAAACGAGAAAACATCCATCCCTGCCAAAACAACAGTTAAAATCACAAAACTGTGGTTTATCCAATTACAAATAGATTTTGTGCGAACAAGTCAAATGGATGCATTAAGAAATTTATAATTCACAATATAGTGACTGAGTAACCTAAATCCTAACCTTCCTACAATACACGATCAAATAACATCTCAAAGTGCTAAATTAGCACTAAATGTGGCTTACAGAATACCAACTAACCTGAATCTGTTGAAAATTGTCTGGGCCTTCTTTCAGATTGGCTGGAAATAAGCATACCAAAGAGGCCAGTTAAAGAGCTATGTCTCTTTACAAGAAATGCAAAAATGGTTGAAAGATATGGAGAACCTGTTATAGTTCACGCCTATTGCTGGTGCAGGACTTCTGGCTGCCCAGAAAGAATTTCCATTGCTCATTTTTACAGCATACGTCTTTATTACATAATCGTTATCAGAATCTTCCCACAGATACTTGTAAAACACCATATAGTTCAAGTATTAATTGGTAATTACCATCATTCTGCTGACTGGCACATAATTAGGGCTGAAAGAACGCATACTGGAGAACTTTCGAATGCCATTCTTGTCGATGGCTCCAAGACCACAATGTCTTGAAATATCTGTACCAAATTGGATACCACATCGATAATCAATATCAAATGAGCACAACTTGACAAGGCTGGAAGTCCATGCCACAAGCCAAAGCGTAACTCCATATGTGAATTTTAATTTGTCTAACACGATGAACCATACTCAGACAATGCCAACAAAGTTTAAGATAAAAACTTTTTTGAAGCCCTCGTTTAACATGCTCTATCAGGAAATATGTTTTCAGACAGCAGGCCTAAAGTGTAAGCCTCGTAATATAGGAAGGACCACATGTTCATATTCCTGTCTTATGCTGTTATGCAGCAACAAAGAAGAGAGACCAGTCTTGCTAAAAGAAAGAGCATGCAAATATCACAACTTACCGTCTGATTTGACAACCGATCCCACATCATTTGCAGAAGAGCATACATGGATTGTCCGACCCCGTATAAGGTTATGGGTTTGTCTGATCTGTATGTATGAAGCGTAGTTATGTCATTTGATTCAAACAAAGTAATTCAATACAACAGGCATGTAAAAGGAAATGACATAGTTTGTGGTTTGTCTTTAATCAGTCATGTAAAGAGCAGATTTTTATTTTATAAAAGGTGTAACATGGATACAAGTAACTATTAGTCTACGCACTTCAATAAACTCATTTTAAAGATTATCAGATTAAAAGAGGAATTGTCAGGAAATTGACTAACGGTAAACCTACAGAACTGGAATCAATTTATCAACATAAACATAGGTTAACTAAAATGAATGTACACTTTCCGAATTCATCAGGAAGCCTTATCCAACAATTCAATCTAAAATGGATACAAAGGTTCAACAATTCTGAGACCACAAATTCCATTAAGAAATCTAATTCAGCATGAAAAATGTGTACATCTTTAACAAAAAATCCTCCTTCAGCAAACCACATTCAACCATATGCTAATCAATTTCCGATATCAACACCGAGCAATTAATCCCCACGCGATCCATCAGAGCACATATCTTATCATTATCATTCAGCGATAATTTCAGAGAAAACAAAACACAATTTCAGCAATCCATCAGGCACACGCGTTCACGCAAGTTCCGATTTCAAATCAAAATCGCTCAATCGCAGAAGCACGAAATAGAATGTGAAAACAATAAACCTTCCTAGCGTGATGCGCAACCCGAGCGGAGTACATCATCCTGGCGGAATATCCACTAAATCCTTAACAAATGAGGATCAAATCGTCGATTCAGAGCAGCCTTGTTAGCTTTTCAGCAGTCGAAAAAGGTAGGGAGCTGCAGATTCCGTCGTAAAATTTCCACTTTCGAACTGTGTGTTGTGTGTGTAAAATAGGGCTGAAATGTGAAAGTCGTCAGCTTATGAGTTTTTTTCTAGTTTTGAATTCTGTCTTACATTAGATTGTTTGGTCTGGAGAATTTTTCTGTAAATTAAAAATATAATTATACAAAATTTGTACGTGCATAATGCTCCTGAATTTAAAATCGAAACAGAAGAGTTATTTAAATTGATTTTATTATTATTTATTTTATTATTGTTAAATTATTCCTACTATTATACTTTTAAAATATTTAAAATATTTGATATGAAAGATTTATGATAAATTTAAGATTTTCAGTTTAATTGGAGATAATTATGTAGATATCCTAAATCTACTTAACATATATAGTATATTTGATTTTAAATATATGTTAAGTAGATTAGTCCAATTCTGTAATTTATGTACATTTATTGCTATTTATTAAAAATAAAAATATTCCTAACATCTCATTATTTATGATATTATACATTTTTTTAGACATGAATAATAGGGGGTGAAATAATTTTCTTGAATGGAATTTTTTTCTTCTTCAATTAAATGCATTTGGTTTTCTCTAATTTCGTTATACAAATAACACGTTGGATCTCTTTTGTTTGCTAGTATATGTACTACTACTAAATTAAAAATATTAGCGCTGGAGATACTTATTGAAACAAAAAATATGTGTATGTGCTTGTACGTGATACATAATTAAAATTTGTCAATGTGATATAAATGATCAACTTAATATAAAACTTTTTTTTGTTTTTGAGGTATCCATCTAATGAAATTAGGAAAATTAAATGTATGATTAATAGATTCATACATACTCCTGTCAGGGGTAGGTATAGCCTTACATTAAATTATTGGGAAATAGAATAATAGGAAAGTTAATGTTACTTTTTTAAAGAAAAATAAGGTAAATATTTTGACTGATAATATTTTTTTATGAAATAGGCTGATAATATTTAAATTTTGTTGACTGATAATAGCGGGGAAAAAATTCAAAATCAATTTGAAGTTTGACTAACTACAATTCTATTATAGTTATACTACTATCAATCAAAAAACAACATTTACTTGGCGGAGTAGTTGAAATTATTACTACTATTAAATTATTAGATAAATTCATTTGATCAAATATAGGCTACTTAATTTTGATCCAACCAAAATAGATAATTCGGGCTAAATAGGCTATTTTTCACTTTGGCCATAGAACTATGCATAAAATACAAGTCCATTAAATTTCTGGTGTTACTAAGCAAGTTCATAAAAGAAAATTCGTGTTACTAAGCAAGTTCATAAAAGAAAATTCATAGTTCGTGCAGTGAGATTTGAACTCGAGACCTTTGAACAATAAGCTATGCTATCTAGTGATACTCGAACTCGAGACCTCTGAACAATAAGCTACACTTAATTTTAACTGAGAAATGGCAAAAGATGAGAAAAACAGAAAGGAAGCCCAAACAAGTGTTCAGTTACAAAATTCATTTAAATCTCTTGGTTTGGAACCAAGTGGAAATACCAAAGATAGCAGCAGCATAACTCATGATAAAAGGATATTTAGGTCTCACTCGTACAAAAATGCTCGCTCGTGGCAGCATGACCGATGATCTATAAGAGCACGAGGCCAAGCTCCGATGATTTCAGGATGTGCTTCAGCCGATAGTTGTAGAGGTAGTAATGAAGCTTCCCATCCCCAGGCCCAAACTTGAGCTCCTTCAAGAATGTCTCATTTTGCATCACATCTAAGGCATTGAAAACGTCGAATTCCTTCTTCTTGGCAACAATGAGGGCATCATTCATCAATTGAAGCAAGGGAATCTTGGTGGATACGTTGTAATAAGAGTAGGCCGCCTTTAGGACTGAGTGGGTTTGGCTGCCAAGTATCGAAGAGGGGAGTGTGTAAAAACTGCAGAAATCAGTGATTTCGTGGCTTTCAGGGCTTTCGACCAGATAACTGTCCACGACGTCTTCCTTGGGGAGCAGCCAGTGCTCGACATCATTCTCATCAAAATCTGGCGCCACCGCAAACTGGTTCAAGTAACTCCTAAGCAAACGAGTAACTGCAGGAACATCGTGGGGTTCCATCTTTCTAAAGCCAGGAGTCGTGGTTTGCTCTGGTAGCTTGTATAGCTTGATAGTTCGGCTCATTGTCATCCTTGCACCGAGCCTAGAAAATCCAACATCAATAAGCTTCTTTGGATTCAACGACCTGTGCCAATACTGACAAGTTGTTATCGGTGTAGGCAAAACAACCCCAGCCGTATAAGCTGCCTGCCATATATTCTCCAAATGAACCCTCCGAGTAACCTCCTTTATCATGACAGGAGCAAGTCTTTTTGATCGGAGCTTCTTGTGAACACACAGGAAATTAACCTCTGCAAGCAGCACCACAGCATCACGGACACGTATCTTTGCAGGAATCCCAGTAATGAACGCAACCAGTTTCTTCGAAGTCTTGACCCTTACTCCTATGTGCCAGCTCCTGAAATAACCAGGAGGACGAAGTGCCCACCGAAGAAACTCTTTCGAGTAGTTGAATCTGAACATGTTCTCGTCGTCCTCAACATAGTTATTCGTCAATAAAGTATACACCTCACTACACACCTCCTCTGAATCCAGATCGCATGTAACCCATTCGTAGGGAGCTGGGAGATTGTACGGCTCTTGCTTGACTTCAGACATTGGCGTTGGTTGCTCAATTGGGCCTTCAGGCAGGCTCGTATCTCCAACATCCTTGAACTGGCCTACGGGTTGGGTCTCCCAAAACTTATGCCTCTTCGAGAGTGAGAGTGACTCTTGAACCTTTCTCGCCAATTCATCAATCGACGCCTCACTTTCACTCCCTGAAGGTGCATTATTCTCGTCAGAGGGAACGTTTTCAGCTGGAACATCGTTGTCAGCCATTCTCAAGAAACCTACTCTCACACACACAAGAAGGAATCACAAATCATATTTCTAAATAAGCCATAACACACCAATCAAATCCCCATTAACATCATCTATGCAGCTTAGCAATAGCCAATAAGGTTCTCTAACGACTACGAATTCCACGCACTGACACACACACGAAACAAATTCATCGAATCACTAGATTTAATGCTTCAACAAGAAGAAGCACCATCAAAAAACATAACCACAGTCAACTTTAGGCATGGAATCAAACAGATAAATCAACTGGATACAAATAATTATCATTATTAACCAATTTCCAACAGCTAAATAGTGGATAGCACATCAAATTGAATATCTGAATCATAAAATCCCAATCCAATTATTCAAGCAACAAGTAATTCCCCTTCTAAATCAACAATTTTTCAACAAAAACCTCGATCATCATCTGGGTACTTCAAACATAATACTACAGCTAAACAATCAGCCTAAACCAAAATCTGCGCAGCCGATTGATTTACAAATTCCGAATCAACCAGCTAAACAATCAGCTAAAATTCCAATCATAAAATAAATGAGTCACCTTAACCCCGATCAAAAACCGCAATTAATGGAGATCTACGCTGCCGAAATTTGAAAGAAGTCGAATTGAGTCTTGATAAATTTAATAGGTCGATGAAATCATGGAAGCTGGGAGCAAGGAATCGTGGATTTTGAGGTAATGCAGTGGAACCAAAAGTTAAAGGTTGGATCTTTTTTTCATTAACCCTAAATTACAAGGGTATTTTTGACATTTGGAATACAATCAATATTCCTGGATTTGATAGAATTTAAAATATAATTAATACAGTATTTTTAGAATTAATACAGTATTTTTTTATCGAATGGAGTACTACAAAAATTGTTTAGAAAAAAAGGCAATATTCCATCATTGTTATTATAAATTAATCCGAAACTTAGAGAGTCATGTTTATGACTGAATTGTTTTATCCTAAATTAAAATAAATAGTCTTATCGATTTTAAATGTGAAAATAGCTTTAACTAGTTGATAAAATTGAGTGAGTTGCCGATTGATATCTCTTCTAAAAACTATTGTTCAATATATAATCTTAATTGCGTTAATTTAGATTCAAATAGATACCAAATCTTAGTATGGAATATTCATCATTAATTAGCTATATAATTTAAAATTATCAATCGAAATAGAAACACAAAATGAAAAAGGAATTAAAAATCTAAATACTCGCAACCCTTATTAAAAATAACTAAAAACATCAAAAAATTGAAAATTATAGTAAAGAGGTCAAAATTATGATTAACATGACTTATTTTAATAGTATTGCTTATTATTGAATAACAGGAATCCGATTACAAATAGTAGGAAAGTAAAATTAAATGATTTATAAGAGAATATTGAATTCTAGTAGTATTAGTAGTAATTTAATTTACGCAAATTTTGCCCTAGATAAATTCAGTATAAAAGGGAGAAAGCTGATAGCAGCCTCTGTTTTTGCGAACACAAAGCGTATTTCACACTTCCGTAATTCTTCAACTCCACGGCGCCGATCCGGGGAGTTTTGCAAGGTTAATCAATCATCCAACAATCATAGTTTCTCTTTCAATTCCAAGGTACGATCTGTTTTTTTTTGTTTGTGTGATTTCTGCTGCTTCGTTTTTTTGTTTTCAGGATTTGATTATACCTTGTTTCGTAGGTTTATCGTGTTGGGGTTTTCTGAGTTCATATCGTGATTGATCTGTTATTCGGTGTTGTTTTGCTTTAAGAAGGTTGAATCTTTCACGTAACACGCGTCGTTAGGGTTCTGGATTTTATGTTTTTATATTTTTTTCCTTTTTTTTAATTTGATTATCGAGATCTTAATGTTAGGGTTTTGTGTGTTTGTTTGTTCACATCTTTCGCGAGGTCCACTAGGTTTCATATATGGCGTCAATAGTTGATGATTTATTAATTTCTGATATGGTTGAGGTTAATGTGATCTGAATTTGTTAATTTGTTGATAGAACTGGTGAGTTAGGGTTCTATATTTTGTTTAAAAACATCAGTTTGTATCTGGAGAAACAAGGATTATGATGGACTTTTTGTTTATCAGTCTAGAATTCGGGGACGAGTGTTATAACTGCTGTCATATAGACTTCTTAGTCTTTGTTTGTGATAGTGTCTTCTCTTCTCAGAACATAAAACAGGATTTTAATGCTTGTTCTCCATAATGTGTGGTGCCCAAGTTTGGCTATTCTGTAACATGATTTTGGTTTTAATAGTCATAGGATCGTCCGTTTCTGTTTTCATTGCTTCCACTTGTAAATTGATTTGCACTGCAGATCCACTTACACATTCATGTTATCTACAGTCATGGCAGGTTTGGCACCCGAAGGATCTCAGTTTGATGGCCGTCAGTTTGATGCCAAGATGAATGAATTGTAAGTTGCCTCCTTGTAAGTTGTAACCCATGTTCATTTAATCTCCAGTAGTGTATAGAATCGCAAATGTTAAAATAGCTCAATTTTGTGATGCAGGCTTCAAGTTGATGGTGGTGATGAATTTTTCACTTCTTATGATGAGGTTTATGACAGTTTTGATGCTATGTCTCTTCAAGAGAATCTTCTGAGAGGAATTTATGCCTATGGTATGGCTATGGCTTATGTTTTGTTTACAATTAACAGGAAACATTGGTTTTTGGCTTATTTTTTTTATCATTGTTGCTGGATTGTGTAAACAGTTTATAATTTTTTTGCCTTCCCGATTCTATCAGGTTTTGAGAAGCCTTCTGCCATCCAGCAAAGGGGCATTGTTCCCTTCTGCAAGGGTCTTGATGTTATCCAGCAGGCTCAGTCTGGTACTGGAAAAACTGCTACCTTCTGTTCTGGAATCCTACAGCAGCTTGATTATGGTGTGGTGCAATGCCAGGCCTTGGTTTTGGCCCCTACCAGAGAACTTGCTCAACAGATCGAAAAGGTTATGCGTGCACTTGGTGACTACCTTGGTGTCAAGGTTCATGCTTGTGTGGGTGGAACCAGTGTTCGTGAGGATCAGAGGATCCTTTCAGCTGGGGTTCATGTGGTTGTTGGAACCCCTGGGCGTGTGTTTGATATGCTGCGAAGGCAGTCACTTCGTGCTGAATATATCAAGATGTTTGTTTTGGATGAGGCTGATGAGATGCTTTCTCGTGGTTTCAAGGATCAGGTAGATTTCTTTCACATCACTTATTGTGGTTTGTTCCTGAACTAGGTCATGATTTTCTGTTTTCATTGTTGGTTCGCTACTGACTATGTAATTCTCGTGCTTCTAGATCTACGACATCTTCCAGTTGCTGCCATCCAAGGTTCAGGTTGGGGTTTTCTCGGCTACAATGCCTCCTGAAGCCCTTGAAATCACCAGGAAGTTCATGAACAAGCCCGTGAGGATTTTGGTGAAGAGAGATGAGCTAACCCTTGAGGGTATCAAGCAGTTCTATGTGAATGTCGACAAGGAAGATTGGAAGCTCGAGACACTCTGTGATCTCTACGAGACTCTGGCCATCACCCAGAGTGTCATCTTTGTCAACACCAGAAGGAAGGTCGACTGGCTGACTGACAAGATGAGGAGCCGCGACCACACTGTCTCAGCCACCCACGGAGACATGGACCAGAACACCAGAGACATCATCATGCGCGAGTTCCGCTCAGGCTCTTCCCGTGTCCTCATCACCACCGACCTCCTGGCTCGTGGTATTGACGTGCAGCAAGTGTCCCTCGTCATAAACTATGACCTCCCAACCCAGCCTGAGAACTACCTGCATCGCATTGGTAGAAGTGGAAGGTTCGGGAGGAAGGGTGTTGCCATCAACTTCATGACAAATGAAGATGACAAGATGCTGAATGACATCCAGAAGTTCTACAACGTTGTTATCGAGGAACTCCCGGCTAATGTCGCTGATCTTCTTTGAGGTGCTGATTTTTCTCAGGTTTATTGTTCCTGTTCAAGAGGGGGGGCCTTTGAAGTGACTTGTTTTGCTCTAGCTAGTATGCTTTCCTTATTTTCCTTCCATATATTTTCGCATAGATATATGTATGCAGCAGCATATCGTTTGAGTGTACATATATACTATTGCAATTTTGTCTGTAGGTATTTTTCTGTAACGTATTTAACTTTTTGCCCCAAATTTTGTTCACATTTTAATTCGGTTTTTATGGATATCAATTCTCTTCTTTCTTTGTGCTGTGTGCTCTTTTCTTGTTCTTATAGTTTCTCTCATTTGTAGAAATCATAAACACTTTACGAGTAATGTTAACAAATTTGTAACTTGTTAATCTAATGGATATGTTAATATGATTTAATCTATCCGAGCTAAAATTTAATAAGTAAATCAATTTTAGGATTAACGTATAGAATAATTAGGATTAATGTCCGGAATCAAATTTGATTAATCATAATCACCACAGATAATTGTAATTAACAGTATAAAGTTACAGTTATTGTAGTAGTAGCATTTATTCTCACGAAATTTGAAATGATTCGCGCAATTTGAATGCTAATTGGTGTATACTTCATTGTCAATATGTATGTTATCGAATTTGTAATAGTGCAAATGACAGCTATCCTGAAATGAAATGATTTCGACAATTTGCATGTAACGAGGTTCATTACAGCTACCGATTTTCCAACCGAGGCGATACTTATTCCCAACGAGGGGCTGCATCACAGTTCAAATTGAGGAAACCGCAATTCGTAGATAAGAGTAAGCCTCGATTTTTTCCCACCTCAATCAAATCATGCAAATCGTAGATTGAGAAACCGCGAGTTGGCAAGTTAAATATGCAGGAATTTTATCAAACTAAATTAAAATATACGTACCACTTAATAAATTCTAAACATGTTAATCATTGAGAATATTTTTTATGGAAATTTCTGAAATTTTTTATTCATTTTATATATTAAATTACATTAATGAAAATCAATGCATTATACGTGTATATATGGAGTATAATATAAATTGAAATGTTTATTTTATTAAATTCTCATACAATGTCGAATTAATTGCAAAACAAAGCATGTGAATAGACATCGATTTTAAAAACAAAATGTGACTTTGAAGGCTTTTACAAACTAGGTTTTGTATTTAATCTTTGAGATATTGGTCTCTAACATCATAAATTTTGACCAAAATTTGGTATTTTTAAATCATGAATTCAGGTTTTCTAATGAATTTTACACGAATTCCTTTTTTTTGTCAAATTAGTGAGAATTTCACCGTACAACATACGTTCATAATTTTGTTGACAAATTATTAAGTTCACAAAATATACTCCCTCCGTCCCGATCTAAGTGACACATTTCTTTTCATTACATATTTTCTAAAAATAATCATAATAGTTAAAGTGGAAGAAAAGTAAAGTAATAAATAGAATACCGTAGACGAGACTCAGTAAATAGGTACTTAGAGTCTTCTCGCAATCAAATCAAAATGCTAAGTTATCATCAATTTTCATAAACAAAAAGTTTCACTCGTGTTTCATTTTAATATACGTGTTTAAACGACGTTAACTTTTACTTATGAAGCACAAATTATAAAATAATGATAAAATATTTTATACCAATATAAGACATTGATAAAACTTTTTGTACCAATATAAAATAATGATAAAATTTTTGTATGAACGTGAAACAATTATGAAATATTTTGTAATTCACGTCGACACGAGTCTTCTCACAATTGGAGTGAGATCAGTTAGATACTTTTATATATAATGAAAGAAATATAAAGAAGCTATACATCTACGTATATTTTACATACAGGAAGAGCTTCACCTCAAAGATTTTTCACCTCAGTGAAACTCAACTATGAGAGAGAAACTCTCCAACCAGCCAAAACCCTTTACAAGACTGAATCAGCTCAACCCAACACATTTTTCTTTGTCATGAATCAAGAAACTATACTTACATATATATGTGTGTGTGTATCAATTGTGTTGCCTTGCAGGAGAAGAATTGCCACTGGCCACTACTGAGTATTTCCTGTGCAGTCTCCCCTTGAGCTGCCTGATCTTGGCGTCGACTCTCGCCGAGAACCCGATCTTCGTCTTCTGCCGTGCCTTGGACCTCTCCCGACTCCACATGCGCCCGTCCTCGATGTCCTTCTTGTAGTACTTGATCTCCTGGATGATGTGGTGGTCCAACGGGTTCAGCGACCTCTGGAGCGAGATGTGGGCAAAGTACGGGAGGTTGCACACGACCGTGACCAGGAGGGTCGAGGACCAGTAGATCGGGGCTGGGGCGAGGATCTCGAGGAGGATCCTGAACGCGTTCACTTCAAGGGCGTGCCGCAGCTCTCCGAAGACGAGGAGGAAGAGGTACCACGTGGCTATGCTGGCGACGATGAGGACGTGCTGGATCCATGTGAAGTGGCTCATCGTCAGCGCGATCTGGATGTTGACGGCCCAGAGCACGGAGGTCATCATGGCGGTCCCGACGGCAGTCATGTCGGCCGTCTGGCCACTGGCGCGGAAAGCTTGGTCGTAGAAGATGATGATGTTGAGGAAGAAGATGATGAGGGAGGCGTAGAGACCGTTCGCCATCCACCCGAATATCCTCAGCCAGTCGAAGAACAGGTTTTTGGGGCCTTGTTGATACAAAGCCGGGAACTGCCACAAGCAAAGTTTGTTTCAAACAGCAGCATCCAGATAGAGAAAAAACTAGTCAGTGCAAGGATATTGCTAACCTGCAAGCATACTTCAGAATCCACATCTTGTTCGAAAACACCGAGTGAAATGACGGGCAACGAAGTGAGAACGACGTTGAATAGCAGCATGTACCAGTCGTCGTACACTGACTGCCCAGAAAAACCAGCAAACATCTCGAAATAGAAGATTGTGAGGCCAAACGCGATATTCTTGTAAAAGAAGTAGCAAATCTGCAACAGAAAATTGCAGTCTAGTTAGAACTAATCAAATGAAAAACTGAGTTTTATCTTTATTACTATTACTTACCATTTGAGCAATCCTTTTGTAACACCAATGTCCATGTACTACCAGAAGCCTCTCAAGAAACCGAAACTCGGCAATGGCAAAGTCACTAGCCATCACAGCCTGCCAGTAACTGATACTATTAGTTGGCCAGTTCCGAATCATATGAATGCAACATGCACGCATTGATCACACGAGATATGGTTTTGCTTGCAAGTATATTTAATTTCTACTATTTCCCATAAGCCTAAATACAACATAAGCCATAAATCTCTTTATTTGAAATGTATTGTAACGAATCAAGATCTAGAGTGAGAAGGATTCATCACCAACCTGCATTCCTTCACATCCACTGATGCCAACTCCAATGTCAGCTTCTTGAATCATGCCAACGTCGTTTGCACCATCACCAATTGCTAATGTTATTTTTCCAGTTCCTTCTTTTACTAATCTGGTTACCTAAGTAGACATATACAATAGGTGTCAAATGATAGGAAGATAACTTGAAATCATAAGCCAACAGACTGAATAGCCCATTGATGTAAACCTTTGAGAGTATAACTGAAGTATCTTACAAGAGCTTTCTGCTTAGGGGAGACTCGGCAGCATATGACCGAAGCACATTCAACAGCTAACCTCAAAAATATCTGCTTCATGTCATCATCCAGTGCATATGCCAGAGTCTTTCCATCGATGATCAATGCATATGCAGCATGAGGATCCTTTTCTTGCTTTACCATTTGGAAACCATCGGTAATTTGCTTTAAGATTCCCTCCTCTACATAACTCTAGGAAAATTCCAATAAGAAGAGCAGCACAACAGAGTTAGATTAGCTTCACCAAATATAATTTCAGCATCCATTGATTCCATCCTACAGGGAACTACCTCGTTGGACTTGAAAACTTCAGGATTGACTGCTATACAAATTTGCTTCATCCCTTGCCGAAGCAAACTACAAGAAAATCTGCATTGCACCAGCACTAATTTTAGTTTAAGCTTTTAAAAGATTTAGACTTGCGGAATTACCATAAATAGGTTCAGCCAACACACCCTATATTAATTGCAGTTTCCATCTTATCACCTGTCAGAACCCAAATCTTCAAACCAGCTAGTGCAAGTTTGTCTATGCACTGAGGCACCTATAGAGAAATGATAAGGAATAAGTAAATGGAGTTCCAAAATTGCAATGTAACGAGCATAAGCATTGCCAGGTTATATGACATACTCCTTTCTGTAATTTGTCCTCCACAGCAGTTGCACCAACAAGTATCAAGTCCCTTTCCATCATATCAGACACCCGCTCCATATTTGCCTCTCTATCACTACCGAATGAGGTTTTTGCTCTGTTGAATTCATCATTCCAAGCATTATACTCCGCCTCATCGAGTTTCTTGTAAGCTATTGCAAGAGTCCGCAGTCCGGCCTCCCCGTAATCGTTCAAATGCTTTGTGGTAACATCCAAATACTCTTTCCCGCCATTTGCTAAGCGTTCGAAGATGATGCTGTAACATACAAATTTTTAAATACAAGCGAAGAGATTTTGAAGGTAGTAGCCCAACAAACACAAAACAGTAGCAAAAGAATCGGACCTGTCAGCTCCTTTGCAGAGGAGAAGAATCTGATCATTTTCATCCCTAACGATAACAGACATTCGCTTCCTCTTGCTAGTAAAGTCCAACAAATTTAGAACTTTGTACTCCCTGAAATCAGAGATAAATAGTACAAGCAAGCCACGTGTCACAACCTGGTCAAAGATATTAGAACAAATCTTCCACGCAAAATTAGAGATACCTGCCCATCATCTCACCTTTCAACAGGGTCTTCATAGGAAGGGTATCTCTCGCGTACATGTACACCCGACTGTGTTCTTTTACTTAACTCAAAACCAAATTCTCTGGCAGCAATAAGAAATGCACCTTCATCAGGCGATTCTGCTTCATATGTATAGGTTCCAGTCTCTTCATTTTGCTCTGGAATTGCAGTGTGACAAACCGATAGTATTCGGAAAAATAGCAAGATGTTATCAGCAGTCGATTCGTTAAACCAATTCCCGGACATGAGGCGTTTATCCTCAAAGCTAAACCCCTTTATCGGTTGCTTAAGCATGTCATCTTTCGCAGTAACAACAGTCTCCAATTGGATCTCCGATTTAACCAATTCACAACCTTTCTCTACCGATTGGGGCATTCGGCTTTGGCCCTGACCATCCATATCCACCACCATCTGTTCCGCAGCAGCAAGTTCGACATCACTAGGACGAGTGCCATATGCAATGCCAGCAATCGAGCATTTAATGAAATCCATTTGGTTGCATGTTAAGGTGCCGGTTTTATCTGATAGGATTGTATCAACCTGACCTAATTCCTCATTCAAGTTTGACGTCCGAGCCTGAGCTGGAGTTCCGGTCTCTTCATCAAACATATGAATATCCTTGTTTATGAAGTGTGCTTGGAGGACTTTTACAACCTCAATTGACACATAAAGGGATATCGGTATCAAGTACCCGTACAACATAAGAGCCGTAACCAGGTGATAAAACCCTGATTGCAGCGGCTGCTGAGGATCATATAGATGTTCATGGTCCGGAACCTGTAAATACCACCAGTTTGGCAAATCATATTTCGTCTTCATGATAAAACCGATGGAACTCATGACTGACATGACCACCAAAACAATGAAAAGGATGTAAATTATCTTGTCCATTTGTTTCTCGATTGTACTCCTCTTAGAAGGAGATTTCGTGGAGTTCTGCATAACTTTGCTATCATGACCAGTGAATACAACTACTCCATATACATAGGCCGTATTCCGAAGCTTCGAGTCTCGAAGGAGGATTTGACTTGGATCAATGGGATACACCTTACAATCATATTCCATTTTCCCCACAAAAGTGTAAAGACTGGAGTTTGGATCCTCACATTTGATGGTTCCACTGAAATCCTTCAAAGAAGAATCATCCTCAATGTTCTGTGTTACCTCCAGGGCTCGTTTCACTTTCAAATTCGTCTCTCCATCTAAATTCATAGTCTCTACATAACAAATCCCATCTTCGTAACTGGAAGATAAAAAAAGCAGATCAGCAGGGAAGAACTGATCCTTTTCTACTTTCACTACATCTCCTACCCGAATCTTCATCCATGGCTTAGGACCAAAAGCACCATCTTGCTTGTGCACAGACGCCTTCCTTAAGTTAACCTTCATGTCTTGCACAAACCGGCGCCAATCTTCCATAGCTTCCTTAGCCATACTCAGACCCACAACAAAGACCAAAGGAGCAATTACGCTCAGAGGAGAAAAAGGTGTCACGGGAGTCAGCGACAACGCTGCAGCCAGGAGAAAGTACAGATTGGCAACGCGTCTGAATTGTTCAAATATTGCCTTGGGAAGAAATGTAATGAAATTGTACTTGGTGGTGGATATGTAATTCGTGCAGTACTTGAGCGGTTTTATCTCGTGCAGATATGGCTGGTTGCACTGAACAACTCGCGAGTAACCAGGCCCTTCGACAGGAAGGCAGGTGCTTTCTTCGTCAGAAGTGCGTGGCCTGCGGCAGGTAGCAAATGTGTACAGGCTGCTCCTGCGGAACCTTGCCCTGATTCTCCCCCGGGTCATTTTCTAACAATTTCGAAGTGAATCCTACTTAGCTTTCTGAGGGAATCTCACAAACAAAACCAGCAGCACTTGCCCATTTAAGGCAAGTGAAAGGCTTGCTTATGCAAGCATCATTCTTCATGGCAAATTGACTTGCCCGCCTCAAAATTTTCCAAAACCCTAGAATATTTGAATCGATGAATCCTAGCAACGTGCCACCTAAAACAAAATTAATGCAGAAAAATTAACTCAAACTAACACCATAATTTGCATAGCTCAAAAAATTCATATTGATATCCACGCCTAAATGAGTATATTCCAATTAAATAACATGATTAATGCATATATCATCACAAAATCACCAAACTCAAATTGAACCGTATATAATCCTAATTGGAAAAAAAAATCATACAAAATCAGCTCAAAATCAATAATTTGACGACGCATATCGCTTCAAATACCAAACGAATCATAGCATGGTAACGGAAAACAACGCAATTAACAAGATGTAGACAGGCAAATTTCCAGCTAAAAACTATCACTCCAGCTCCAAAAATAAAATCAAACGTAAAGCGATATTTCACATTCTCAATTCCTTCTCGAGATTCATCACGCCGAAACAAATCACACAATTCCCGCACAATTTCCGCGCATAAAATAACGGTATTTTTGGCAAATTCATCTGATTTTACCTGAGCAAAAAATGATGAAAACGGAAATGGAGGAAAACTCAGATGGAATATCAGCTGAGGGGTGGCGCGGTGGAGAAAGAAAGCGAGAAGGAAGAAGGTCGGAAAGGAGAGATTGGGAGAGATTGGGAGAGAGATGCGAGAAAATAGTGTCTCTGTATCCTGTTTTTTTCTCTCTAAAGTTCTTCGTGTTTCTCTCTCATTACTGTGTGAATTTTTTCGTCGCAAATTAAAACGGGAAATTTAGAGTAATAATGTTATTTCGGCTATTTATATATTTATTTTAGAAGTCAAGCAATAATTATTTCGAATTTGAGTAATTAATTTTAAATTAATTAATACTCCATATTGGTAAGATTATTGTGTTACTTAAAGCAGTTGTATCTAATAATTGTGAATATTTAACTACTAAGTATTTTATTTCGATCTACTACTATATTTTAAGTTGAAATCATTTGAATATAAAGTTTTGAAAATGAGTAATTAATGGGACTTGTGATTAAACTAGATTGAATTTTGCTGAAATTTTCAAGGCACTTCTTGATGAATCCGCGAATTATTGAGGATGATGAATGCTCGTAAAAATAAATTACGACACGGAAATTTTACGTGGTTCGATTTACTGAGGTAAATCTACGTCCACGGGGAGAAATGGGGGCAGGTTTGTATTGCTTGATCTGCGAATTACAGCTTACAACACAGACTTGCTATATGATTTTTTCTCTAGAGAGATTCTAACCCTTTTCTATCTGATCTAAGTTCTATTTATACATTGAACTAAGGTCGTGGTTTGCAGCCCCACTAACAAGATCGTGGGTGAGCAATAACTGCTCAATAACTGCTTCGTACCACTAAATAGATCGTGGGTATAGCGGAGGTCGTGGAGGCCTTTCATGAGTCCACTAACTCCTAGTTCGGTCGAATGCTGAGACCGAACTGCTGGACTTTACCGATCAGCTCTTGCCGATCTGAGAGGAGAGCTTGACTGGTCGGCTTTTACCGAGCTGTAGGCTGAGTCCGAACTCTTTGGTCGTGCCGAACTCTTTGGTGCCGAACAGATACTCTTTCTTGGGCTCTGGGCTGATGGGCCGTCACTGTTATTGGGCTTGCCATTAGGGTTTAGTTCGTACCCCATCACTACCCCCCCCCGAAAAGCGAAGTGAATCACTTCGGCGAGGTGAGTCACTTCGGCATTCTGGATAATGGTAAGGGGGAGGCTGACGTCAGGGGACGTGCCTTGCGCGTGCCTGCATTAAATGCGACAGTAAAATCCGGCCGTTGAATCCTGAAAAGGTGGGATTCGAAACGGCGCAACGATCTCGAAATCTTTCCCGAATCTGATAAATATGCTCTTTCTTCCTCATTTGAACACCTTTGCTGTTGCGTCTTCTATACTCTCTCTTTCTCGAGAAATTTTCTTCCTCTTTCAAGAGCTTCTTCAGACTTTCTTCACCTTCAAAAAGTAAGAAAAATGTCTTCTTCTTCTTCGGAGTCGGGTAGCGGTAGGAAAGGGGATAAGGGGTCTTCTGGCCGGAAAGAGTCCGGGGAGAAGACCGTAGAGTATTTCCATAGTATTTTGAGTAAGGATACTGTGATATCCCTACCCGAAAAATACTTTTTTCCTGGGGGGAAGGCGGTGGTACCTGACGGTGATCATAGGGCTGACTCCCCGCCGGAGGGGTACGCCACCGTGTACGAGGCCTGCTTAGAATGCGGGCTTCGTTTCCCCCTCCCTTCTGCCTTTATAGATTTACTAGATTTTTTTCAGCTTCCTTTAGGCCAAGTGACTCCGAACTCTTGGAGGCACTTGTCGGCCTTCGCTGCCGAACTCCGTAGGCTAGGAAGGGATTTGTCTTTGAAGGCGATCCTTAAATTCTTTCAATTTAAGAGGAAGGGGTCTTGGTTTTACTTGATCCCTTTACAGCCCTTTAGGGCCTTTTGTAAAACGAAGTGGCCGAAGTGGCAAAATCGCTTCTTCTACTATGATAGGACCGCGGCTCCTAGTTTTCCCTGGAGAGGGCCGGAGTCCGTTATCCGTCATCCTCGGCCTGAACCGTTGGACGAGCTCGATGGCGAGCTCAACAAGATTCCCATAGTTAGGAAACAATACACGGAGTCTGAGCTCGTCAAGGGCGACGTCGTGTTCGACATCTCGTCTTCGGACGAAGAGGCCGAGGGTGAGGATTTCTCTTTATCTTTATGCTCTACTGCTTTAACGAAGAAAATCTGACTTTGCTTTCTTGCTTTTTGGCAGTGTACATGCTGAATAAGGCTAGCCGCAAATCTTCGGAGTCCAAGGAGCCGGAGAGGCCGAAAACCACCAGCTCGGCGTCTGATGCCGAGAGGACTCCGAAAAGGCAAAAAACCTCTTCGGATCCGAAGAAGCCGGAGTCGACTTCGGCAAAGGGGAAGGGGAAGGCCCAGAAGCCCCCGAGAGCGCCAGAGAAAGATGTGGTCTTGGCGCCTCCTTCGGAACATATCTGTGAGCCGTTTTTATGGCCCACGGACTTCGCCGAGGTGAATTCTCTTCTTGATTTTCTGGCCTTGCTTTTTTCCTGTATTTTTTGTGGCCCCTTTGTTGACTTTTTTCTTTATCCACTTTCAGAGGAACGATATGCTCTCCAAGCTCGTCGCCGTCGAACTCTCCAAAGCGTCCAATGACTATGCTGAGATGCAGAGGAAGTTGGCGGCTGCTTGTCATCGGGCCGAACAGGCTGAGGCTAACTTTGAGAAAGCCAGAGCTGCTAGGATTTCGGCCCAGGATGAAGCTCAGTTTGCCAAAAACCAGCTCGTCATCCAGCGAGAGCAGACGAAACGGAGGGATGCTGCCGCCGTGGCTGCCCAGGGGGAGGCTCTCCGTGTTTACACGGAGAAACTCTTTTTGAGCAGCCAGTTCTCGGCCTTTGTCGGTAGTCTGGTAAGGCTAATTGCCGATAAGGGCGAGCAGGGGGCCGACGTCGTGCTGCCTCTGTACAGCCGAGAGATAGCAGCTCGGCTTCAGAATCTGCCGCTCCTTGAGGAGCTCGCTTCATCCTCGGTCCTGCTTTCTGCAGACCGAGTCCGGAGTTGTCGAGCTGATCGGGACGAGAACCTGGAGGCTATCTTTGCCTCCGTGGGACCCGTTTCACCCGCTTCGACTTACAACGGAGAGGGTGAGGCCGAGCCGCTGGAGCTGGAGGCCGAAGTCGAGCGGGCCGGGCATCCGGAGAAGGAAGCCGATCAGGAGGCGGAGGCGAGGCCGGCAGGAGGCGAGGCCGAGGCTGAGGTAGCTCAGGAGAAAGAAGCTGAACCAGACCAAGGAGCCGGAGACGAAGCTGGTGGAGTATGATTTCGTCTCCCTTCTCTTAGTCTAGTTTCTTCCTTGTAAAATGGCCTTGAAGCCCTCCTAGTGTAAAAATTTTCCTTGTGAATGAAAAATTCTCTACACTTGTCTTCGTATAGCTTTTCGTACTCGCCTTTATTCCTGTTGTATTTTACTATCTGCTCGGTACAGCTGCCGAACTAATATAGCTGCTTTGTACTCAAGGAGATGGAGATACTTCACTGGAAACGGCTGTACTCTTCGGCTTTAGACGAAGCTGAGAAAAGAGCTATAGCCGATCAGACGAAGAATGACGAGCTTCTGGCTCGTTTAGTGAAGCTGGAGGCCGATAATAAGGACTTAGAGTCCGATAAGAAGGATCTGGAGGCCGAGCTGAATACGACCATTGCTGAGAGGACTGCGTACGAGGATTACATCCGTGTGCGCGGGGGAGTGACCATATCAGATGTTCAGAGTCGAGTTGACGAACTGTGGGAGGAATATCATGTACTCCGGAGGAACAATGCGCTGGAGAGCTCGGCTTGCCAACAAGTTGTGAAATCATTGCGGCGCTGGGCTTCTCGGTACAACATTGTTCTTTCTCGGCGCCCCTCCATAGAAAGATTCCTTCGGCATATCGTGCCCACAGATGCTCGCACTCCAGATCAAACCTCTGGTTCCCTTGTTCAAAATCCTACTCCCAGTCAACAACGAACTCCGGAACAGCCGGAAACGTCAAGACGAGAACGGGCTCAGGAGCAACCGGAATCGTCAAGACAGGGACGGACTGAAATTCGCCGAGGAGTTGTGACTATGAGCGAGCAAGATCAGCAGATGCTAATTGCAGAGACTCTTCATCGCCGAGGTGTTAGGACTTCTCGGGCTCGGGGAAGAGGCGTTGGGTCGAGGATAGCATCTCGTCGACCTGCTTATTCTTCATCTGCTCGGAACAACCGAACTCGGCTTCCAGAGGATTTCGCAGATAGGTGGCTTAACTTCAGCAACCCTGGACAGTAGAATAGTCCTTTGTAATAGCGTAACGCCATTTTGTAGGGTAGCGGAGTTGTATGCCGAACAAGATTTGAAAAATGAGATTTTGTTTTCGCTTCTAACACTGTATTTACAGCTTAGCGAAAAAATTTCATCGTACTTGTCCTCGGTCTTATGAAGTAAACTTCTTTGACCGGACTTGGTCCTTGGTCTTATGAAGTAAACTTCTTTGACCGGACTCGTCTTTGGTCTGATGAAATAAACATCTTTGACCGGACTCGTCTTTGGTCTGATGAAATAAACATCTTTGACCGGACTCGTCTTTGGTCTGACGAAATAAACATCTTTGACCGGACTCGTCTTTGGTCTGATGAAATAAACATCTTTGACCGGACTCGTCTTTGGTCTGATGAATAAACATCTTTGACCGGACTCGTCTTTGGTCTGATGAAATAAACATCTTTGACTGGACTTGGTTTGTGTTCTAATTTGGCGATTTGTCGCCGGGATCGAACTTTCCCTTGTCCTAATTCGGCGAGTTTTATCGCGTGGATCGGACTTTCCCAGTTAACCGAAGTGGTCTTATGCAGTAAACCCCTTTGACTAGACGTGGTCGTCCCCGGTCTTATGAGGTAAACTTCTTTGACCGAACTTGGTCGTCCTAATTCGGCGAGGTTTATCGCGTGGATCGGACTTTCCCTTATTGCAGTTCGTTTCAGACGAAGTGCTTATTTCTTAAGCCGAATTGTGGTCTTGTATCTTCCTGAGAAGCTTGGACTCACAATCGTTGGCTTATTGCAGTTCGTTTCAGACGAAGTGCTTGTTAAGCTGAATTGCGGTCTTGTATCCTCCTTGGAAGCTTGGACTCACAATCGTTGGCTTATTGCAGTTCGTTTCAGACGGACTGCTTGTTAAGCTGAATTGTGGTCTTATATCCTCCTTAGAAGCTTGGACTCACAATAGTCTTTAATAATCGATCTAAAAAGGGGATCAGTCTTTAAAGAACGATATACCTTGGTACCATTTGTAAGAGACGACAAGCACATAGAGACAAAACACATAGAGAAAAAATGAAAAAGACGAAAGAAAAAAAACTTTAAACTTTTTATAAAACGACAAGTAAAAGGTACAAGTAAAAACAAACAAATAAAAACATGTACCCCTATGACCGAACTAGACACAAGACAGACTGACCGGACTTTGTCTCTTACAAGTGGAACTTCTTGAGGTTGGAGACGTGCCATGTTCGGGGTACTTGTTCTCCTGACATGTGAGTCAATTTATAAGACCCTTTGCCGAGGACTTCTGACACCCGATACGGACCCTCCCATGTGGGCTCGAGTTTGCCCAGCTTTTCTGCTCGGCTTACTTCGTTGTTTCTCAAGACGAGATCTCCCACTTGAAATTGAAGCTTTTTCACCCTTTGGTTATAATACCGGGCTACTTGCTCCTTATACTTGGCTGCTTTTATGCACGCCAATTCTCTTCTTTCTTCGGCGAGATCTAGTTCTGCTCTCAGTCCGTCGTCATTCATTTCTGAGGAGAAATTTAGAGTTCGGGGACTGGGTACGCCGATCTCCACCGGAATTACGGCTTCAGTGCCGTACACCAGACTATACGGAGTTTCACCGTTGGAGGTTTTGGGTGTAGTTCGATAGGACCATAGGACTTGAGGGAGATTTTCTACCCATTGTCCTTTGGCTTGTTCTAACCGAGCTTTTAACCCTTTCACCAGAATCCGGTTCGTTACTTCCGTTTGTCCGTTTGCTTGGGGATGGGAGACCGAAGTGAACCGCTGTTGAATGTTCAGCTCTTGGCACCAATTCTTGAACGTCTTGTCGGTGAACTGAGTCCCATTATCCGAGATGAGGATGTGAGGTATGCCAAATCGGCACACTATGTTCTTCCAGACGAAGTCCAATGCCTTTAAGCTCGTTATCGTAGCTAATGGTTCAGCCTCCACCCACTTCGTGAAGTAGTCCACGGCAACGATAAGGAATTTCATTTGCCGAGGAGCTTGAGGAAGTGGTCCCACTATGTCTATGCCCCATTGCATGAAAGGCCAAGGGCTTTGCATAGTGTATAGATCGGTCTGCGGCATCCTTGGGACATTTGCATGAATTTGGCACTTCGTACACTTCTTGACGAGCTGCACTGCCTCTTGTACCATGGTTGGCCAATAATATCCCCATCTCAGAACTTTTTTAGCTAAAGCTCTGGCTCCGATGTGGCTACCGCACGATCCTTCATGAACTTCTCTGAGGATGTAGTCCGTCTCTTCTGGTCCTACGCACCGCAATAACGGCTGGAGGTAAGACTTTCTAAAGAGGACTCCTTCATGAAGTTCGTACCGAAGTGCTCGGCACGTGACCTTCCGAGCTTCTCTCTTATCCTCGGGCAATTGTCCTTGATCCAGATACTGCAAGATCGGCGTCATCCAGTTCGGCGAGCTGGATACTGAATGTACCTCGGCTTCATCAATGCTTCGATGCATTAATTCTTCCGCCTTTGAGCTCGGATCTGAGGCCAACTTACTTAAGGTATCTGCTCGGCTATTTTCCGCTCTGGGAATGCGGATTATCCGAAAATAGGAGAAACTTCGGCTGATGCTTTGCGCTTTGTCCAAATACTTCTTCATTCTCTCGTCACGAGCTTCACTTGTACCCAACATGTGATTTACTATGACTTGTGAATCACAATGGACTTTGAGAGATTTGACGAGCAGACTTTGCGCTAGCTGGAGTCCGGCCAGGAGGGCTTCGTACTCGGCTTCATTATTAGTAGTGGGGAATAGGAACCGAAGTGAGTAGGTTACCTCGTGTCCGTCGGGAGCGACAAGTAAAATACCAGCTCCACTTCCCATCTTGTTTGAAGCTCCATCTACGAATCCGCTCCAGCAGTCCGGCGGTCTACTTCGGATTCCAAGGGCTGTGCTAGTTCGGCATTGGCAGAATCCTTCTGTTCGGCAATAACAGGAATTGCTTGATCGAACTTTGCCTCTGCAAGAAAATCTGCCAAGGCTTGTCCCTTGATGGCTTTCCGAGGTAGATATTCAATTGTGTGCTCTCCCAACTCTATAGCCCACTTGGCGATTCTGCCTGATGCTTCTGGTTTGGTCAACACTTGCCGAAGTGGCAGATCAGTTAAGACGCATACCTTGTGAGCATAGAAGTATGGCCGCAGTCTCCTTGCTGCATTTACTAATGCCAGAGCAATCTTTTCCAGAGGTTGATACCTGGTTTCTGGACCTCTTAATGCTCGGCTTGTAAAATAGATGGGAAGCTGCTTTAGGCCTTCTTCTCGTACAAGCACCGCGCTGATGGTTTGATCCGATGCCGCTAAGTATAAGAATATTACTTCGGCTTCGGTTGGAGCAGAGAGAAGAGGAAGCTCGGCTAGATAACTTTTGAGCTCGTCAAAGGCCTTTTTCTGCTCGGCTCCCCACTCGAACTTTGGTGCCTTTTTCAACACCTTGAAGAACGGCAGTTGCTTTTCGGCTGCTTGGGAAAGGAATCGATTCAGTGCGGCTAGACATCCGGTTAGCCTTTGCACGTCATGTATGGACTTCGGCATTGCCATGTTCTGAACGATTTGAACTTTTGAGGGGTTTGCCTTGAGTCCGTCCTTTGAAACCCAACAACCCAGAAACTTTCCCGAATCTACCAAAAAGGTACACTTTTGGGGATTAAGTTTGAGGTTGGCTTTCTTGAGCACGTTGAGAGTGGACTTGAGGTTGTGCTCGTACTCCGAAGTGCTTTTGCTTTTGACGACTATATCGTCAACATACACTTCGACCTCCTTTCCAATCAGGTGCCGAAAAAGCTTGTCTACCATCCTTTGATAAGTGGCTCCGGCATTCTTTAAACCGAATGGCATCTTTTTATAAGCGAAAATGCCGAAATCAGTAATGAAGGCCGTTTTTGAAGCGTCAATCTCATCCATTAAAACTTGATGGTATCCTTTGTACAGATCAAGAAAACAAAAAATTTCAAAGCCTATCAAAGCTTCTACTTTTTTATCTATGTTCGGAAGGGGATAGCAATCTTTGGGACAGTGCTTATTTAGATCGGTGAAATCTATGCACATCCGCCATCCTCCTTCCTTTTTCTTGATCATGACAGGATTGGCCACCCACGAAGGATACTTCACTTCGAATAACACATCCGC
Source organism: Salvia splendens (assembly GCF_004379255.2). Classification (NCBI taxonomy): domain Eukaryota; kingdom Viridiplantae; phylum Streptophyta; class Magnoliopsida; order Lamiales; family Lamiaceae; genus Salvia; species Salvia splendens. Next base: position 1,187,638 of record NC_056034.1, read on the forward strand.
CTTCAATAATTGACGGACTTCGTCATGGATGACTTGACTTCGTTCTGCCGCAAAGAGTCTTTGCTTCTGTTTTATCGGCCGGACTGAAGGATCAATATTTAACCGATGAGTGATTACCTCGGGGGGCACTCCGGTCATGTCCAACGGAGACCATGCAAAGACGTCTTTATACTCCTTGAGGAGCTGGATGGTTTTTTCCCGAAGTAGGGGCGTTCCCGCGAAGCCGATCTTAACCGTTCTGGATGGATCGTCTTCGTACAGCTGAACTGTCATCGAGTTCGGCTCCGGTATGACTTCGGTCATCGCCTCTGACTCCGGCTGCTGTGATTGCTATGCTTGGTGGTGCCGATCTGACTGCTCGGCACTTCTAAGCGCAATTTGCAGACATTCCTTTGCTCTCTTTTGGTCACCTCGGATGACCGCTATCCCTCCTTTAGTAGGGATCTTGATGGTGAGGTGATAGGTGGAGCAAACGGCCCGAACTGTGTTGAGCCAGTCTCTTCCCAGGATGACGTTGTACGGGGACCGAGCTTTCACCACGAAAAACTCAATCATCGTACTGGAGCTAGTAGGCGCTTTCCCCACCGTGATCGGAAGGCTGATAATACCTTCAGGGCGGGTGTCCTCCTGGGTGAAGCTCTTCAGGGGAAGCGGAGCCGGACTGAGCCGAGCTGGGTCCACTTCTAGTTTGTCGAAGCACTCTTTAAAAAGAATGCTAACCGACGCTCCTGTATCCACAAACACCCTGTGGATCAGTTTGTTTGCCACTCCGGCTTGGATGACAATGGCGTCTTGGTGAGGAGAGATGGCCGGGACGGGATCAGCAGCCGAGAACGTAATCACTTCGTCCTGCTTCAGCCTTTTATGCGTTGGCTCCTCTCGATTGGAGCCTCTGCGTTCTGACTTTAGGGACGACTTGGTCTTCCCGGCAGGGAGCGCGTCAATAGTCTGGATTACTCCATCATATTGCGGCTCGTCATCGTCTTCGGGATCCGGCTGCCTTTTCGGATCCTGAGGAGCGCAGTTCGCACCACTCTGCTTTTTATTCTTCTTTGGTTGCTTGCTTCGGTATTTTTTCAATGTCCCTGCCTTCACAAGAACATCGATACCTGCAGCCAAGTTTCTGCACTCCTCAGTATCGTGACCGTGGTCTTGATGGTAGGAGCAGTAGCTATCCTGTGGTCGGCGCGCGGCTGATTTCGTCATCCGCTTTGGCTTTTCGAATAGGTCAGAGTGCAGTTCGAAAATTTCCGCTCTCGGCTTGTTCAGCGGTACGAACTGAGCGGGCGACTTCTCGGGATTGAGACGAGGTCCCAATCTGTCTTGCACCGGAGCCCTTTGAATTCTTTCAAATGGAGTCCGGCGAGGATGCCCCTGATCGCTATGATCGGGCTTCCTTCTGTCTCCTCGGGTCGATGAGCTGTCTAACGACCGTTTGCGACGGTCTGCCTCATCGGCCCGGGAGTACTGGTCCGCAATGTCCCACATTTCCTGAGCTGTCTGCGGACCGCACTCAACGAGCTTCCTGTAGAGAGCTCCGGGCAGGATTCCATTTTGGAATGCCGAGATGACCAGCAGATCGTTGAGATCGTCTACTTGCAGGCATTCCTTGTGGAATCTTGTCATAAAGTCGCTGATTTTTTCGTCGCGACCTTGACGAATGGAAAGCAGCTGAGCCGAAGTGATTCGGGCTTCCGCTTTCTGAAAAAACCTCCTGTGGAAGGCATCCATTAGATCTCGGTAAGATCTGATGCTGCCCTGGGGGAGGCTATCGAACCACCTTCTCGCGTTCCCGATGAGCAGCTCGGGAAACAGCTTGCACATGTGGACCTCGTTGAGACCCTGGTTCGCCATGTTATATTGATAGCGCCCCAAGAAATCGTGAGGGTCCACGAGCCCGTCGTAAGTCATCGACGGAGTTCGGTAGTTCTGTGGTAGGGGAGTTCGGGTGATGTCGTCCGAGAACGGAGTCTTCAGTGCTCCGTACACGGCGAATCCGATATCTCGTCGGTATGGAGGAGATTGAGTTCTCCTGTGATTCCGGTACCGAGGAAGAACTGGAACATGTGGGGGACGGGGATTCTTTCTCTTGGGAGATGCGACACTACTGCGGTAGTGACTTTCTTGTGCGGAGGGAGAAGGAGAATCCGCCGTTTTCGTCTCCGGCTGCTTTTGGCTTTTTCGCAGGAAGGTTAAGAATTCCTCCTGCTTCGCCTCCAAAAACTGCTTGACAGCCTCATTCAAATCGGGCTGCTGGGAAGACTCAGTGGGACGATTTTTGGAGCGGCTTGTTCCTTCGCCATGAGAACTGGTGGTGGATTTATCCCTAGGCTGTTTTCCAGACCTATGGGATGGATTGGCTTCCTCCTGGTTCTCACGGGCAGGAATACGGGTACTCTGCGATCTGGTATGCATTTTTTGGGCGGAAAAAATGGATCAAAAATTCGCTTTATCACAAATTTTGTTCTCTGTTTCCCACAGACGGCGCCAGTGATGAATCCGCGAATTATTGAGGATGATGAATGCTCGTAAAAATAAATTACGACACGGAAATTTTACGTGGTTCGATTTACTGAGGTAAATCTACGTCCACGGGGAGAAATGGGGGCAGGTTTGTATTGCTTGATCTGCGAATTACAGCTTACAACACAGACTTGCTATATGATTTTTTCTCTAGAGAGATTCTAACCCTTTTCTATCTGATCTAAGTTCTATTTATACATTGAACTAAGGTCGTGGTTTGCAGCCCCACTAACAAGATCGTGGGTGAGCAATAACTGCTCAATAACTGCTTCGTACCACTAAATAGATCGTGGGTATAGCGGAGGTCGTGGAGGCCTTTCATGAGTCCACTAACTCCTAGTTCGGTCGAATGCTGAGACCGAACTGCTGGACTTTACCGATCAGCTCTTGCCGATCTGAGAGGAGAGCTTGACTGGTCGGCTTTTACCGAGCTGTAGGCTGAGTCCGAACTCTTTGGTCGTGCCGAACTCTTTGGTGCCGAACAGATACTCTTTCTTGGGCTCTGGGCTGATGGGCCGTCACTGTTATTGGGCTTGCCATTAGGGTTTAGTTCGTACCCCATCACTTCTTAAGTTATATTTATGTGAAAAAAATAACAATTTATTTACTTGGATTGAAATTTTACGTGTATAAGGGATAATGGTAAATGAATTAGCACACATTAAATGACAGTGCTTAGTATTCAGCAAAAGTAATAAGTTCATAAGACCTTATTTATTTACATATAAATTACTATCAATTACTATAAAATAAAGCAAAAATTATGGTTATATGAACTAGTACATTTTCTCACCAATAAATGCAGTATTAATATAAATTATATCCCTCATTATATCCCTCTAGATCAATCATATGTGATTATTTCTTCCGTGTATTCGCATGCAACACCAAAGCAATCCGATAGAAGTAAAAATAAAATATAAGATAGACCCTTACATGTGACTTCGCTAATCTGAAACATGCATTAATCTGTATATTTTTTTACTCGATTAGAAGAATATATACGTATATAATTTTGTCCATATTATAATATAAATTACTTTTACATATTAAATGGAAGAGTAAATTTAGAAGTGTGTGCATGGAAGTATATATATATATATATCTAAAAGTACACGCTTAAATATATTTGTGAACATTAAATTATCTAATTAAATGATTTTTGTTAGTATATAGTCATGTATGTGCACAAGTTACGTTAATACTGTATATATGTAGCCATGCACAATGCTTTTTATTATTAATTTAATTATGATGAATCCGCGAATTATTGGGGATGATGAATGCTCGTAAAAATAAATTACGACACGGAAATTTTACGTGGTTCGATTTACTGAGGTAAATCTACGTCCACGGGGAGAAATGGGGGCAGGTTTGTATTGCTTGATCTGCGAATTACAGCTTACAACACAGACTTGCTATATGATTTTTTCTCTAGAGAGATTCTAACTCTTTTCTATCTGATCTAAGTTCTATTTATACATTGAACTAAGGTCGTGGTTTGCAGCCCCACTAACAAGATCGTGGGTGAGCAATAACTGCTCAATAACTGCTTCGTACCACTAAATAGATCGTGGGTATAGCGGAGGTCGTGGAGGCCTTTCATGAGTCCACTAACTCCTAGTTCGGTCGAATGCTGAGACCGAACTGCTGGACTTTACCGATCAGCTCTTGCCGATCTGAGAGGAGAGCTTGACTGGTCGGCTTTTACCGAGCTGTAGGCTGAGTCCGAACTCTTTGGTCGTGCCGAACTCTTTGGTGCCGAACAGATACTCTTTCTTGGGCTCTGGGCTGATGGGCCGTCACTGTTATTGGGCTTGCCATTAGGGTTTAGTTCGTACCCCATCACTACCCCCCCCCGAAAAGCGAAGTGAATCACTTCGGCGAGGTGAGTCACTTCGGCATTCTGGATAATGGTAAGGGGGAGGCTGACGTCAGGGGACGTGCCTTGCGCGTGCCTGCATTAAATGCGACAGTAAAATCCGGCCGTTGAATCCTGAAAAGGTGGGATTCGAAACGGCGCAACGATCTCGAAATCTTTCCCGAATCTGATAAATATGCTCTTTCTTCCTCATTTGAACACCTTTGCTGTTGCGTCTTCTATACTCTCTCTTTCTCGAGAAATTTTCTTCCTCTTTCAAGAGCTTCTTCAGACTTTCTTCACCTTCAAAAAGTAAGAAAAATGTCTTCTTCTTCTTCTTCGGAGTCGGGTAGCGGTAGGAAAGGGGATAAGGGGTCTTCTGGCCGGAAAGAGTCCGGGGAGAAGACCGTAGAGTATTTCCATAGTATTTTGAGTAAGGATACTGTGATATCCCTACCCGAAAAATACTTTTTTCCTGGGGGGAAGGCGGTGGTACCTGACGGTGATCATAGGGCTGACTCCCCGCCGGAGGGGTACGCCACCGTGTACGAGGCCTGCTTAGAATGCGGGCTTCGTTTCCCCCTCCCTTCTGCCTTTATAGATTTACTAGATTTTTTTCAGCTTCCTTTAGGCCAAGTGACTCCGAACTCTTGGAGGCACTTGTCGGCCTTCGCTGCCGAACTCCGTAGGTTAGGAAGGGATTTGTCTTTGAAGGCGATCCTTAAATTCTTTCAATTTAAGAGGAAGGGGTCTTGGTTTTACTTGATCCCTTTACAGCCCTTTAGGGCCTTTTGTAAAACGAAGTGGCCGAAGTGGCAAAATCGCTTCTTCTACTATGATAGGACCGCGGCTCCTAGTTTTCCCTGGAGAGGGCCGGAGTCCGTTATCCGTCATCCTCGGCCTGAACCGTTGGACGAGCTCGATGGCGAGCTCAACAAGATTCCCATAGTTAGGAAACAATACACGGAGTCTGAGCTCGTCAAGGGCGACGTCGTGTTCGACATCTCGTCTTCGGACGAAGAGGCCGAGGGTGAGGATTTCTCTTTATCTTTATGCTCTACTGCTTTAACGAAGAAAATCTGACTTTGCTTTCTTGCTTTTTGGCAGTGTACATGCTGAATAAGGCTAGCCGCAAATCTTCGGAGTCCAAGGAGCCGGAGAGGCCGAAAACCACCAGCTCGGCGTCTGATGCCGAGAGGACTCCGAAAAGGCAAAAAACCTCTTCGGATCCGAAGAAGCCGGAGTCGACTTCGGCAAAGGGGAAGGGGAAGGCCCAGAAGCCCCCGAGAGTGCCAGAGAAAGATGTGGTCTTGGCGCCTCCTTCGGAACATATCTGTGAGCCGTTTTTATGGCCCACGGACTTCGCCGAGGTGAATTCTCTTCTTGATTTTCTGGCCTTGCTTTTTTCCTGTATTTTTTGTGGCCCCTTTGTTGACTTTTTTCTTTATCCACTTTCAGAGGAACGATATGCTCTCCAAGCTCGTCGCCGTCGAACTCTCCAAAGCGTCCAATGACTATGCTGAGATGCAGAGGAAGTTGGCGGCTGCTTGTCATCGGGCCGAACAGGCTGAGGCTAACTTTGAGAAAGCCAGAGCTGCTAGGATTTCGGCCCAGGATGAAGCTCAGTTTGCCAAAAACCAGCTCGTCATCCAGCGAGAGCAGACGAAACGGAGGGATGCTGCCGCCGTGGCTGCCCAGGGGGAGGCTCTCCGTGTTTACACGGAGAAACTCTTTTTGAGCAGCCAGTTCTCGGCCTTTGTCGGTAGTCTGGTAAGGCTAATTGCCGATAAGGGCGAGCAGGGGGCCGACGTCGTGCTGCCTCTGTACAGCCGAGAGATAGCAGCTCGGCTTCAGAATCTGCCGCTCCTTGAGGAGCTCGCTTCATCCTCGGTCCTGCTTTCTGCAGACCGAGTCCGGAGTTGTCGAGCTGATCGGGACGAGAACCTGGAGGCTATCTTTGCCTCCGTGGGACCCGTTTCACCCGCTTCGACTTACAACGGAGAGGGTGAGGCCGAGCCGCTGGAGCTGGAGGCCGAAGTCGAGCGGGCCGGGCATCCGGAGAAGGAAGCCGATCAGGAGGCGGAGGCGAGGCCGGCAGGAGGCGAGGCCGAGGCTGAGGTAGCTCAGGAGAAAGAAGCTGAACCAGACCAAGGAGCCGGAGACGAAGCTGGTGGAGTATGATTTCGTCTCCCTTCTCTTAGTCTAGTTTCTTCCTTGTAAAATGGCCTTGAAGCCCTCCTAGTGTAAAAATTTTCCTTGTGAATGAAAAATTCTCTACACTTGTCTTCGTATAGCTTTTCGTACTCGCCTTTATTCCTGTTGTATTTTACTATCTGCTCGGTACAGCTGCCGAACTAATATAGCTGCTTTGTACTCAAGGAGATGGAGATACTTCACTGGAAACGGCTGTACTCTTCGGCTTTAGACGAAGCTGAGAAAAGAGCTATAGCCGATCAGACGAAGAATGACGAGCTTCTGGCTCGTTTAGTGAAGCTGGAGGCCGATAATAAGGACTTAGAGTCCGATAAGAAGGATCTGGAGGCCGAGCTGAATACGACCATTGCTGAGAGGACTGCGTACGAGGATTACATCCGTGTGCGCGGGGGAGTGACCATATCAGATGTTCAGAGTCGAGTTGACGAACTGTGGGAGGAATATCATGTACTCCGGAGGAACAATGCGCTGGAGAGCTCGGCTTGCCAACAAGTTGTGAAATCATTGCGGCGCTGGGCTTCTCGGTACAACATTGTTCTTTCTCGGCGCCCCTCCATAGAAAGATTCCTTCGGCATATCGTGCCCACAGATGCTCGCACTCCAGATCAAACCTCTGGTTCCCTTGTTCAAAATCCTACTCCCAGTCAACAACGAACTCCGGAACAGCCGGAAACGTCAAGACGAGAACGGGCTCAGGAGCAACCGGAATCGTCAAGACAGGGACGGACTGAAATTCGCCGAGGAGTTGTGACTATGAGCGAGCAAGATCAGCAGATGCTAATTGCAGAGACTCTTCATCGCCGAGGTGTTAGGACTTCTCGGGCTCGGGGAAGAGGCGTTGGGTCGAGGATAGCATCTCGTCGACCTGCTTATTCTTCATCTGCTCGGAACAACCGAACTCGGCTTCCAGAGGATTTCGCAGATAGGTGGCTTAACTTCAGCAACCCTGGACAGTAGAATAGTCCTTTGTAATAGCGTAACGCCATTTTGTAGGGTAGCGGAGTTGTATGCCGAACAAGATTTGAAAAATGAGATTTTGTTTTCGCTTCTAACACTGTATTTACAGCTTAGCGAAAAAATTTCATCGTACTTGTCCTCGGTCTTATGAAGTAAACTTCTTTGACCGGACTTGGTCCTTGGTCTTATGAAGTAAACTTCTTTGACCGGACTCGTCTTTGGTCTGATGAAATAAACATCTTTGACCGGACTCGTCTTTGGTCTGATGAAATAAACATCTTTGACCGGACTCGTCTTTGGTCTGACGAAATAAACATCTTTGACCGGACTCGTCTTTGGTCTGATGAAATAAACATCTTTGACCGGACTCGTCTTTGGTCTGATGAAATAAACATCTTTGACCGGACTCGTCTTTGGTCTGATGAAATAAACATCTTTGACCGGATTTGTCGCCGGGATCGAACTTTCCCTTGTCCTAATTCGGCGAGTTTTATCGCGTGGATCGGACTTTCCCAGTTAACCGAAGTGGTCTTATGCAGTAAACCCCTTTGACTAGACGTGGTCGTCCCCGGTCTTATGAGGTAAACTTCTTTGACCGAACTTGGTCGTCCTAATTCGGCGAGGTTTATCGCGTGGATCGGACTTTCCCTTATTGCAGTTCGTTTCAGACGAAGTGCTTATTTCTTAAGCCGAATTGTGGTCTTGTATCTTCCTGAGAAGCTTGGACTCACAATCGTTGGCTTATTGCAGTTCGTTTCAGACGAAGTGCTTGTTAAGCTGAATTGCGGTCTTGTATCCTCCTTGGAAGCTTGGACTCACAATCGTTGGCTTATTGCAGTTCGTTTCAGACGGACTGCTTGTTAAGCTGAATTGTGGTCTTATATCCTCCTTAGAAGCTTGGACTCACAATAGTCTTTAATAATCGATCTAAAAAGGGGATCAGTCTTTAAAGAACGATATACCTTGGTACCATTTGTAAGAGACGACAAGCACATAGAGACAAAACACATAGAGAAAAAATGAAAAAGACGAAAGAAAAAAAACTTTAAACTTTTTATAAAACGACAAGTAAAAGGTACAAGTAAAAACAAACAAATAAAAACATGTACCCCTATGACCGAACTAGACACAAGACAGACTGACCGGACTTTGTCTCTTACAAGTGGAACTTCTTGAGGTTGGAGACGTGCCATGTTCGGGGTACTTGTTCTCCTGACATGTGAGTCAATTTATAAGACCCTTTGCCGAGGACTTCTGACACCCGATACGGACCCTCCCATGTGGGCTCGAGTTTGCCCAGCTTTTCTGCTCGGCTTACTTCGTTGTTTCTCAAGACGAGATCTCCCACTTGAAATTGAAGCTTTTTCACCCTTTGGTTATAATACCGGGCTACTTGCTCCTTATACTTGGCTGCTTTTATGCACGCCAATTCTCTTCTTTCTTCGGCGAGATCTAGTTCTGCTCTCAGTCCGTCGTCATTCATTTCTGAGGAGAAATTTAGAGTTCGGGGACTGGGTACGCCGATCTCCACCGGAATTACGGCTTCAGTGCCGTACACCAGACTATACGGAGTTTCACCGTTGGAGGTTTTGGGTGTAGTTCGATAGGACCATAGGACTTGAGGGAGATTTTCTACCCATTGTCCTTTGGCTTGTTCTAACCGAGCTTTTAACCCTTTCACCAGAATCCGGTTCGTTACTTCCGTTTGTCCGTTTGCTTGGGGATGGGAGACCGAAGTGAACCGCTGTTGAATGTTCAGCTCTTGGCACCAATTCTTGAACGTCTTGTCGGTGAACTGAGTCCCATTATCCGAGATGAGGATGTGAGGTATGCCAAATCGGCACACTATGTTCTTCCAGACGAAGTCCAATGCCTTTGAGCTCGTTATCGTAGCTAATGGTTCCGCCTCCACCCACTTCGTGAAGTAGTCCACGGCAACGATAAGGAATTTCATTTGCCGAGGAGCTTGAGGAAGTGGTCCCACTATGTCTATGCCCCATTGCATGAAAGGCCAAGGGCTTTGCATAGTGTATAGATCGGTCTGCGGCATCCTTGGGACATTTGCATGAATTTGGCACTTCGTACACTTCTTGACGAGCTGCACTGCCTCTTGTACCATGGTTGGCCAATAATATCCCCATCTCAGAACTTTTTTAGCTAAAGCTCTGGCTCCGATGTGGCTACCGCACGATCCTTCATGAACTTCTCTGAGGATGTAGTCCGTCTCTTCTGGTCCTACGCACCGCAATAACGGCTGGAGGTAAGACTTTCTAAAGAGGACTCCTTCATGAAGTTCGTACCGAAGTGCTCGGCACGTGACCTTCCGAGCTTCTCTCTTATCCTCGGGCAATTGTCCTTGATCCAGATACTGCAAGATCGGCGTCATCCAGTTCGGCGAGCTGGATACTGAATGTACCTCGGCTTCATCAATGCTTCGATGCATTAATTCTTCCGCCTTTGAGCTCGGATCTGAGGCCAACTTACTTAAGGTATCTGCTCGGCTATTTTCCGCTCTGGGAATGCGGATTATCCGAAAATAGGAGAAACTTCGGCTGATGCTTTGCGCTTTGTCCAAATACTTCTTCATTCTCTCGTCACGAGCTTCACTTGTACCCAACATGTGATTTACTATGACTTGTGAATCACAATGGACTTTGAGAGATTTGACGAGCAGACTTTGCGCTAGCTGGAGTCCGGCCAGGAGGGCTTCGTACTCGGCTTCATTATTAGTAGTGGGGAATAGGAACCGAAGTGAGTAGGTTACCTCGTGTCCGTCGGGAGCGACAAGTAAAATACCAGCTCCACTTCCCATCTTGTTTGAAGCTCCATCTACGAATCCGCTCCAGCAGTCCGGCGGCTCTACTTCGGATTCCAAGGGCTGTGCTAGTTCGGCATATGCAGAATCCTTCTGTTCGGCAATAACAGGAATTGTTTGATCGAACTTTGCCTCTGCAAGAAAATCTGCCAAGGCTTGTCCCTTGATGGCTTTCCGAGGTAGATATTCAATTGTGTGCTCTCCCAACTCTATAGCCCACTTGGCGATTCTGCCTGATGCTTCTGGTTTGGTCAACACTTGCCGAAGTGGCAGATCAGTTAAGACGCATACCTTGTGAGCATAGAAGTATGGCCGCAGTCTCCTTGCTGCATTTACTAATGCCAGAGCAATCTTTTCCAGAGGTTGATACCTGGTTTCTGGACCTCTTAATGCTCGGCTTGTAAAATAGATGGGAAGCTGCTTTAGGCCTTCTTCTCGTACAAGCACCGCGCTGATGGTTTGATCCGATGCCGCTAAGTATAAGAATATTACTTCGGCTTCGGTTGGAGCAGAGAGAAGAGGAAGCTCGGCTAGATAACTTTTGAGCTCGTCAAAGGCCTTTTTCTGCTCGGCTCCCCACTCGAACTTTGGTGCCTTTTTCAACACCTTGAAGAACGGCAGTTGCTTTTCGGCTGCTTGGGAAAGGAATCGATTCAGTGCGGCTAGACATCCGGTTAGCCTTTGCACGTCATGTATGGACTTCGGCATTGCCATGTTCTGAACGATTTGAACTTTTGAGGGGTTTGCCTTGAGTCCGTCCTTTGAAACCCAACAACCCAGAAACTTTCCCGAATCTACCAAAAAGGTACACTTTTGGGGATTAAGTTTGAGGTTGGCTTTCTTGAGCACGTTGAGAGTGGACTTGAGGTTGTGCTCGTACTCCGAAGTGCTTTTGCTTTTGACGACTATATCGTCAACATACACTTCGACCTCCTTTCCAATCAGGTGCCGAAAAAGCTTGTCTACCATCCTTTGATAAGTGGCTCCGGCATTCTTTAAACCGAATGGCATCTTTTTATAAGCGAAAATGCCGAAATCAGTAATGAAGGCCGTTTTTGAAGCGTCAATCTCATCCATTAAAACTTGATGGTATCCTTTGTACAGATCAAGAAAACAAAAAATTTCAAAGCCTATCAAAGCTTCTACTTTTTTATCTATGTTCGGAAGGGGATAGCAATCTTTGGGACAGTGCTTATTTAGATCGGTGAAATCTATGCACATCCGCCATCCTCCTTCCTTTTTCTTGATCATGACAGGATTGGCCACCCACGAAGGATACTTCACTTCGAATAACACATCCGCCTTCAATAATTGACGGACTTCGTCATGGATGACTTGACTTCGTTCTGCCGCAAAGAGTCTTTGCTTCTGTTTTATCGGCCGGACTGAAGGATCAATATTTAACCGATGAGTGATTACCTCGGGGGGCACTCCGGTCATGTCCAACGGAGACCATGCAAAGACGTCTTTATACTCCTTGAGGAGCTGGATGGTTTTTTCCCGAAGTAGGGGCGTTCCCGCGAAGCCGATCTTAACCGTTCTGGATGGATCGTCTTCGTACAGCTGAACTGTCATCGAGTTCGGCTCCGGTATGACTTCGGTCATCGCCTCTGACTCCGGCTGCTGTGATTGCTATGCTTGGTGGTGCCGATCTGACTGCTCGGCACTTCTAAGCGCAATTTGCAGACATTCCTTTGCTCTCTTTTGGTCACCTCGGATGACCGCTATCCCTCCTTTAGTAGGGATCTTGATGGTGAGGTGATAGGTGGAGCAAACGGCCCGAACTGTGTTGAGCCAGTCTCTTCCCAGGATGACGTTGTACGGGAACCGAGCTTTCACCACGAAAAACTCAATCATCGTACTGGAGCTAGTAGGCGCTTTCCCCACCGTGATCGGAAGGCTGATAATACCTTCAGGGCGGGTGTCCTCCTGGGTGAAGCTCTTCAGGGGAAGCGGAGCCGGACTGAGCCGAGCTGGGTCCACTTCTAGTTTGTCGAAGCACTCTTTAAAAAGAATGCTAACCGACGCTCCTGTATCCACAAACACCCTGTGGATCAGTTTGTTTGCCACTCCGGCTTGGATGACAATGGCGTCTTGGTGAGGAGAGATGGCCGGGACGGGATCAGCAGCCGAGAACGTAATCACTTCGTCCTGCTTCAGCCTTTTATGCGTTGGCTCCTCTCGATTGGAGCCTCTGCGTTCTGACTTTAGGGACGACTTGGTCTTCCCGGCAGGGAGCGCGTCAATAGTCTGGATTACTCCATCATATTGCGGCTCGTCATCGTCTTCGGGATCCGGCTGCCTTTTCGGATCCTGAGGAGCGCAGTTCGCACCACTCTGCTTTTTATTCTTCTTTGGCTGCTTGCTTCGGTATTTTTTCAATGTCCCTGCCTTCACAAGAACATCGATACCTGCAGCCAAGTTTCTGCACTCCTCAGTATCGTGACCGTGGTCTTGATGGTAGGAGCAGTAGCTATCCTGTGGTCGGCGCGCGGCTGATTTCGTCATCCGCTTTGGCTTTTCGAATAGGTCAGAGTGCAGTTCGAAAATTTCCGCTCTCGGCTTGTTCAGCGGTACGAACTGAGCGGGCGACTTCTCGGGATTGAGACGAGGTCCCAATCTGTCTTGCACCGGAGCCCTTTGAATTCTTTCAAATGGAGTCCGGCGAGGATGCCCCTGATCGCTATGATCGGGCTTCCTTCTGTCTCCTCGGGTCGATGAGCTGTCTAACGACCGTTTGCGACGGTCTGCCTCATCGGCCCGGGAGTACTGGTCCGCAATGTCCCACATTTCCTGAGCTGTCTGCGGACCGCACTCAACGAGCTTCCTGTAGAGAGCTCCGGGCAGGATTCCATTTTGGAATGCCGAGATGACAAGCAGATCGTTGAGATCGTCTACTTGCAGGCATTCCTTGTGGAATCTTGTCATAAAGTCGCTGATTTTTTCGTCGCGACCTTGACGAATGGAAAGCAGCTGAGCCGAAGTGATTCGGGCTTCCGCTTTCTGAAAAAACCTCCTGTGGAAGGCATCCATTAGATCTCGGTAAGATCTGATGCTGCCCTGGGGGAGGCTATCGAACCACCTTCTCGCGTTCCCGATGAGCAGCTCGGGAAACAGCTTGCACATGTGGACCTCGTTGAGACCCTGGTTCGCCATGTTATATTGATAGCGCCCCAAGAAATCGTGAGGGTCCACGAGCCCGTCGTAAGTCATCGACGGAGTTCGGTAGTTCTGTGGTAGGGGAGTTCGGGTGATGTCGTCCGAGAACGGAGTCTTCAGTGCTCCGTACACGGCGAATCCGATATCTCGTCGGTATGGAGGAGATTGAGTTCTCCTGTGATTCCGGTACCGAGGAAGAACTGGAACATGTGGGGGACGGGGATTCTTTCTCTTGGGAGATGCGACACTACTGCGGTAGTGACTTTCTTGTGCGGAGGGAGAAGGAGAATCCGCCGTTTTCGTCTCCGGCTGCTTTTGGCTTTTTCGCAGGAAGGTTAAGAATTCCTCCTGCTTCGCCTCCAAAAACTGCTTGACAGCCTCATTCAAATCGGGCTGCTGGGAAGACTCAGTGGGACGATTTTTGGAGCGGCTTGTTCCTTCGCCATGAGAACTGGTGGTGGATTTATCCCTAGGCTGTTTTCCAGACCTATGGGATGGATTGGCTTCCTCCTGGTTCTCACGGGCAGGAATACGGGTACTCTGCGATCTGGTATGCATTTTTTGGGCGGAAAAAATGGATCAAAAATTCGCTTTATCACAAATTTTGTTCTCTGGTTCCCACAGACGGCGCCAGTGATGAATCCGCGAATTATTGGGGATGATGAATGCTCGTAAAAATAAATTACGACACGGAAATTTTACGTGGTTCGATTTACTGAGGTAAATCTACGTCCACGGGGAGAAATGGGGGCAGGTTTGTATTGCTTGATCTGCGAATTACAGCTTACAACACAGACTTGCTATATGATTTTTTCTCTAGAGAGATTCTAACTCTTTTCTATCTGATCTAAGTTCTATTTATACATTGAACTAAGGTCGTGGTTTGCAGCCCCACTAACAAGATCGTGGGTGAGCAATAACTGCTCAATAACTGCTTCGTACCACTAAATAGATCGTGGGTATAGCGGAGGTCGTGGAGGCCTTTCATGAGTCCACTAACTCCTAGTTCGGTCGAATGCTGAGACCGAACTGCTGGACTTTACCGATCAGCTCTTGCCGATCTGAGAGGAGAGCTTGACTGGTCGGCTTTTACCGAGCTGTAGGCTGAGTCCGAACTCTTTGGTCGTGCCGAACTCTTTGGTGCCGAACAGATACTCTTTCTTGGGCTCTGGGCTGATGGGCCGTCACTGTTATTGGGCTTGCCATTAGGGTTTAGTTCGTACCCCATCAAATTATTAGGGATAACTTTTAAATATGTACATTGCTACGTGTAAGAGTTTCAAATGCCCAACAAATAAAGTTAGTGTATGTCGTGTATCGGTTTGAAGAGCCAAGCTAATCAAGTTGTACATGTTAGTATAATAATAATTCACCTAATGAAATGGAGGGAAAAAAAATAGAAGGGGCCGAGAGGAAGAGTGTTTTTGGAGAGGGAGTGTGAAGATGTTATAATTACTTTTAGTATTAATTTGAGAGACATTTTTGTAAGATTTCCATATAAAGGAATAGAGACTGAGAAAAAAACAGTGCTCGAGCTAATGTTCAAGTTCATGATAGTAGATTACGTGTTCTGATAAGGTGTTGATAAGGTGCACACTTTTAATTTTACATATTTTATATGATCGATTGCTATGTGTTAAATTGGAGTGAATATATGAATTACATGAGCTTGAAATGATTATGTGTTATTTGATATTGATGGTGTAATATGATGCGGATATATGATTTGTGCAATGGATATATTTATCTATAGTATTAGAGTTAATTGATGGCATATATGGATATGTAATTGGTGCAATGGATATGTTTGATGTATAGTATTGGAAATATTCGAATCATGGGATTAAAGAGTATATGTGACGGTCTTGCTCTGGATCTGATATGCAATGGTTATAGACCTACGGGTCATATACAATGATAATAGACCTATGGGTCAAAGAAAATATGCAAAGAGAGACTTTCATGGAAAGGTCAAATCAAAGAGGGGCCTTCGTGAAAAGGTCAAAATGCAAAGAGAGACCTTCGTGGGAAGGTCAAATAAATAAAAGGGACCTTCGGGTCGTATACAATGGAAATCCCGGGTAGATACTAGGCTTGATCAGTCACATAATATTAAAAAGAATCATAAAGGCATATGCATATGGATGTGAAATTGCTTATGATATTTATTGTTCTTGGTTATATATATATATATATATATAGGGAGATGATCAAAATAAAAATGCATTTAAATCCAGAAATGCAGTTCAAATCTTGGCCCTAGAATTAGATGATCTAATGGTCAATAATTAACCAAAAACACGGAAGGTCATAATTAAACAATTTTAGGTCATATTATAATATTTGAGTTTAATGTCATGCTAAGATCATTTTAGGTCATGCTTTGTTAGCATGACCTAAAAATTAACTAACTATGACCTAAAAGTGCCCTACGTATGATATTGTTCTGCGTTTCTGTATTTAAATATAGTTTTGCATAGATCAAAACTCATATATATATATATATATATACACTGAGTTGTGGCTCATATAAACCACTAATATTTTTCAGGCAAAGATATCGTTGATGTTTTGGTTGATATGAGTTTTAGAAACTCCACGTATTATCAAGGTCGACGGCTGATGCATTATAGCAACCTTCTCCTCCTCGTCATTTTGCATATAGACCAATGTATAACATATAGAGTGGTGAGAGAGTCTCAATACAATTTAAAATGTTTTGAAATATGAAACAGATTAATGTTGATTTCTGGGTTTATCTTATATGGGTGTTTTACAAATTTTTACATGTAGGTTATTTGCTAAACAATTTTCATATTTATATAATTAGAATATACGACAAAGGGGTTGGTTGGGGTGTGACACTATCAATCCGACAAAAGCAAAAACTAAATGAGCCTTCGTATTTACAGTTTTGCATATTTCGGAACCAGCATCGCTAACATTCTTGCACTACCAATATGGCTGTATGCAAAATGGGATCATGAGAGAGAGTAAAATGAGAATCGATACACTGAGAGTGAACCGAATGAAATACTTCATATTTCAAAATTAAAATTATTTTTACAATGTTGTGTGCTTATAATGCTATTTATAGGCGACCAATAAATTATTGTGCATTTTTATTCATTTCTAAAGATATTGATATTAATTATAGCATGATCACAACCCACGTGCTACTGATTATTTTAATTTGATAATTACTTTTCTATTTTGAAAAATTAAATTGGAGATATCAAATTTCAACGAGCATGTACATTTTTTATACAGTTGAAATCCACAATCTTATTCATAATACTTTATTAAGTAGAGTAACTAAAAAACCCGATATATTTCATTACTCTATCGACACATATTTTTCTTTCTTAGGTCTATTTCATAGTATAATATCGACACACGTATTATATAATTTATATACATTTATACTATTTAGAAATTAATTATTTGACTCTTTGTTGTTTTGAAATTCGACACTTGAATTTAAGAATAGTGTTAAGTTGATGGTGAATAAAGTATGAGAAAATAAAATAAGAGAAATGAAGAGAGAGAATTATTTTTTACTAAAAACGGAATTGACTCAATTATATTAAAACTTCTAAAAAAAAAGAAAATGATATGGAGTGAGTACTATTTAAAATACTTGTTTATGGGCCACGATTTAAAACTAGTTGAAATATCTACTCACGAATTCAAACAAAAATCATAGTACTATCAATTATATTGATGGTTTATTCCTTTTTTCATTAAAATTTTAATATTACACCTATTTCTCTTTGCAATATTCATTTTTTAATCAGCAATATAATGATTAATGATAGAACATGTATACGATGATATTTAAATTTGGAGGGATTGACGGGCCTTTGACCCAATAGCATATAAAACATTGGGCTTTGAATATTTCATGTCCCCATTTTGTATTTAACTAAATCCGGCCCAATAAATAAATTAACTCAAAAACCTAAAAGTAAATAACTAATAATAATAATAATCGTTCTCACTCTCTCTCAAGTCTCATCACTCCGTCTCTCTCCTTCTTCTCAAAATCTCCGGCGAAATTCACCGATCCACAGCCACTACCGCCGCCTCAGCTCCTGTTCTCTCCCCCATTCACTCGCGCCAGCACTACAGCTCACCACTGCTTCCACCGTGGAATTGTGCACGCTGCTCTCTTCTCCGCTCAGCAATATCGAAAAGCCCTAGTTCTATTTGTTCATCAGGTCAACTTCTTATTCAACGGTGTTGCATCTTCTTCTTTAGCCGCTTCTTGAGATTGATAATCAGCTCTTTCAAAAGATCGTTACTAGTAATTTGGATTTGTTGAATGCGGAACTTTCAGTGGAAATGGTGTTTACGGTGTTTGGAGCTTATAATGAATTGAATAACCGCAAAAATAGTTTGTGAATCTGTGTTGAAGGCTCGCTACTTTATGCTGTGACTCTTGATAAAGATCAATAGAAGGAATTATGTAGATCAGGTTAGCGCATAGATTTGATTGGAACTACTAGAAGATTTTAAATTGAATAATCATTATATGCTGAAAGCTTTAGTGAATGAGAATGATGCGAGCATTTCATTTATTTAGAGATGAGTTGGGATAAAAATTTGTTATAGCAATGGATTTTCTGGAAAATGCTAGTGATGAGTTGGATGTATGTGATTAGTATAATCATGAAGTGCTGATGAGAAAGAAACCTAGTCTGTCTGAGTTTGCAAAATGCCTATGTATTTGGAATGGATAAATATTATGGTGTGGAGAAATTGGCTTTAGAAGCTTAAATTGAGACTGAGTGAGGTAGTCATGACTCGTGATAACTGCTAGATTTCAATGTCTTTCATTGGTGGAACTGATCAGAAATTAGCTAATCTTCTTCCTGAATATGGCAAACATCTTGTTGTCCTATCTTCTTTTTTACTATCCAGTTGCATATAGTAGTTTATTCTTTGTTTTTGTGTGGCTGAGGTATAAATTATTGGATTGTTTGAATCTCATGGTATGATCAATAGCAAACAATGTTTCTTATTCTTGTCGATCTTGAGAATCATGTTGTCAATCTTCAATATATCACATTTTCAATACTGTTTTTTGTGGAACCAAAATAGGTGATTGTAGGTTCTAGTTAAATTGCCTAAATGTAGATTGAATGTTTGTGTGTGTGTGTGTTGGTTTAAGTCCCACCTCTTCAGTATCGTTCATTTACTAAATGGAACCATTTCTTGCTTGCGTTATATGCAAGCATGAACTAGTGCTTTTTTTGTAAAAGACTTCACCTGAGCTCTTGGCTAATGGACTGTTGAGATCTCAAAACAAGTGACCGAACCTAATCATTGCTTCTACTACTGGGCAATGCTGACTCAAAGAAAGACTGCCTGTGCCCACTTCATGTTATTGATTTTCACACACGAGTATTTTGGTCGAATTAGACAATTTCATGTTTGTAATACAAAATGATTCTCTCTTCCCTTCCCTTGAAAAAGTAATAGCTATATCTTCTTGTCCATGCTGAGTATTCTATACATGCTAGATGATCCTGGATGGTTACTACCGTTTCTTTAATCTTCAGATAATAGTATGGCCGGGGCTGAAGGTGACATCAGAGAACCAATGAACGAGCAAGCCATCGCAAATGTATATGCTTCCATGAGAAATGAAATCAACCAATTCTACTCCAAGATCACCGAGCTGGAAATGGAGGTCAGCGAGCACTCCCTTGTGATCAATGCCATAAAACCACTCGATCCGTCAAGGCGGTGCTACCGGATGATTGGAGGCGTCCTTGTTGAGAGAACAATCCGAGAAGTTCTGCCAGCTGTTCAGAGGAATAAGGAAGGTCTTGAAGAGGTGATTGCTCGGCTCAATGAAGCGTCCGAGAAGAAGAAAAAGGAGCTGGCTGAATTTGAGGCCAAGTACAAAATCAGAATCCGAAAGGGCGATGCTGAGATGAAGGACGAAAGCAAGAAGGAAGGGAACGCTCAGGGCGTCCTCGTTGGCCCTGCCGGTTCTAATTAACTGCAGTTGGAGTTTCTATGTTTCTATATCATCTTTTTTTCCTTTTTATATCTATGGTGGTGGTGCTCATTGTTAAGAAATATTGAAGCTTTTCTTGGTTAGGACATGACAACTTTGAACTTATTCTAGTGATTGAAAATTTGAAACCTTTTAAGTTGATAAATTCTGTTTTTTTGATGGGCATGTAAAAATTAATTAGACTCACAATTAACTGAAAAACAAAATAAAATAGAGAATACCCATATATCGTAAATGGGCCTGATTAGAAGTTTAGGCTAAATGGCCTTCTGAACTTTGGATTTTTAGCCCACCTTCAACCTGAAATTCCAACTATACCCCTGCAAAATTTTTAACCCCATACTTTTTTCAAACCATGCAAAATTTAGAAGGTTACGTTTTGATTATGATTCCATCAAAAAAGAAATAGTTGCCACTAAGACAATAGCCAATTGTACTTCACTTATTAAGAAGCTTCAATTTAATTCTTTGGAAGGACCACAGAAATTTCCATCTAAGTCAATATAAATACTAGTATTATGATTGCAAAATTGATGTATCATTAACAGCACAATCATTTTTTTTTTATCATAAACCCAAAAATATGAGGGGTAGTTTTGGAAATTGGAGCTAAGGACTATTGATTACCTCTCTATTTAATTTCCGTTTACGTGTTGTGATTTGAGCACTTTATTTTAACATTTCTTGCTCAATTTAGGAAATGCATTTATCTTATTGTTGCATGGTTTCCTTTGTTCTCTTCACAATGATGTAAAAAGTCAACCTTGTTTAATAATTATGCATGTCACTAAGATTGTTGTGTATTATTTCACTAAGTTTAATTTTATATCTAAGAAAACAAAGTATATAACGTAAATAGATTTAAAAATACATAAGACCATTAATTTATTTTTGAATTATTAAAAAAAATATAAGTGTATAGGAGTATTAACTTTTTTGGAAAAATGTCAGACCTACATTTTCTTTATAGGGGATAAATTTTGAATTCAGTCAGTATTCTCATCCTAGACTCGATTCTGGCTCTATGAGCATTGTATAATTCAAATTATGACCACAATTATTGAAAATGACATAAATTCCATTTCCTTGTCTTCATATATTTTGAATGTTTTTCTGAATATCCATAAAATGGAGAAAAAAACAAAAGTGATTTTCAGCCTTGTTCCCTTATGGCTCATCAAATAGAGCAATTGAGTTTGCTGCCATTAAATTAATACATGTGCAACAATTAGCTAGATCCATAGGATATCTTAATTTAGTGCTGTATATTTTTATTTCCATTTCATTGTTTTCATCTTTCATCACATGATAAGAAAGTACTGTATATATTAATTACATTGGTAATGTAATGTTAGCAATGGTGGTAGAAAAACTTTCTTGGCTAATCTATGACTAAAACTCTCTCTTTTCCAGTACTACTTAAAAGCCAAAGAGGCAAAATTTCAATTCAATGGGGACCAAAAAACACCTTGGCTAACAAACATATATATTCAAAACATGGCACAATAATCACTAATCATCATTATTCATTTTGCATTATTCTTGATGTTGATCCCATATTAATGTGAAACAATTAAGGGAAAAAAGGTGAGTTTAATGTGGTCCTTATCCCTAATCAATATATTTTTCTCCTTCCACAATTCAAGTCTTATTGCGGTATTTAATCTAATTAATCAGAAAGTCCATTTGTAGTATGCTGATTTATTTTCCACTATTGCAAAATCCATACGCTAAAAGGAATTTTTTTCAAAAAACAATAAACTTTTTGGTTCTTGTTTCGATCATATTCCAAACAGTTCCATACACAAAAACATATACACAACACTGTCAACACACACACATATACATATATGAATCTTGATGGGAAAATTCAAAAATTGAATGCTGTGATGAATGTATTTAAATGGCAAAAATTCCAAAATAAAAACCCTTCTTTTCATGTATCACATCTCTGCTAGATTCCTTAGCTAAAATTTTTTGTTCTGCAAATTTCAGAAAAATGATGAACACTTGCCAAAATTTCTTCATAAATGGAGCTACAAAAAGATTCCTCATCACAAGAATTTTTATTCTCATGATTACGATAAAAAGGACAGTCACTTTTAAAACCTTAAAACCAAGAAACAAGTAGAACTGAAGAAGAAAACATCTGCTGTATTTGGAGGGAGAATACATAGATGGACCACCTTGTACAACATAGACATACTTATTCATTTTGTAAGAAATCACCACTTATTTTGTGGCTAGCTTTTGGAGACTACCAAGTAAATATAAATCTAGCTTTTTTGTGTATTTCAGCTTGTTTATGTCGATTGTGATTGTACAAGGAATGATTATAATTTCAAAATTGGGCCAATGTAGAAAATTTAAATTTCAAGTCCCTTTGTCCATAGAGGTGAAGCCATTTGCAACGGCTTGTAAGATTCACTTCTTGAGCATACACTAACGCCAACGTGTAAGAGCACATCACTCCTCATTGCCTAATTATAGCCCGCCACGTGGCTTTATTTTAGTACTACTTGTGTTCAACTTCTTATATAGTGCTCAATGGTTGTGGGCAGTGTTCAACGTTGTAGATGTCTTGATAAATTCATTATTTTTCCAAGTGTAGTTAGTTGCAATGTAAGCTCAAAACATTGTTATAAAATCTACACATAATATCTTATCATCTTAAGTCAAACAAACTAAACGAAACTTTAATGCAAAACCAACCACATTTCTCTCTCTCTCTCTCTTAGCTATGTTTATGTGTGAGAAGAGGAAGAGCTATTTAGGTAAGTTACACACACTCAAACACACATAGACATACATATATATGTGTGCGTATGTATACATAGATATGCAGAAAAACTGCATGGATGGCTCGTGGACTATAAGCCAATTTCACAGCCCATAAAACCCTCACTATAAAACATCTTCAACGGTTCTTAGCAGCTTTTTCACCTCAAATTCACACTCTCTCTTCTCTCTCTCCACTTAAATTCCCTCTGCACTGTCAGCAGCAGCAGTTGGAGTTCGGAGCAATTAAGGATACAAATGTCGCATCACACCTGCTGCAATAAACAGAAAGTGAAGAGAGGGCTTTGGTCCCCCGAGGAAGATGAGAAACTCATCAACTACATCTCCACCTACGGCCATGGCTGCTGGAGCACCGTTCCTCGACTCGCAGGTTTTCTTCCTCCCTCTCTCTCTCTCTCATTGCATTTCATGTGAGAGATTATTTCATGTGTGTTTTTGCAGGATTGCAAAGATGTGGAAAAAGCTGTAGGTTGAGATGGATAAACTACCTTAGGCCTGATCTCAAGAGAGGCAATTTCACCCCACAAGAAGCTTCCCTCATCATTGAGCTCCACAGACTCTTAGGCAACAGGTCTTAATCCTCATCTTATCTGTTTTTTAAATGATGATTTACGTAGACATTTTGGAAAAAGTTGAGATTTTTTTCACAAAATGCTTAAAATTGGGGCACAAAATTAGGATTAGCCTTTTGATTGAATAGGAGAAGGGATAAAAATCAAATCTTTTTCTGTTTTGTGTAGATGGGCTCAAATAGCGAAGCATCTACCGGGAAGAACAGACAACGAGGTGAAGAATTTCTGGAACTCGAGCATCAAGAAGAAGATCATGGCCCATCACAACATGTCTTCAGCATTAATCTCTTCTTCCTCAAATCTCATGAGCGATTA
This sequence comes from Salvia splendens, assembly GCF_004379255.2. Taxonomy (NCBI): domain Eukaryota; kingdom Viridiplantae; phylum Streptophyta; class Magnoliopsida; order Lamiales; family Lamiaceae; genus Salvia; species Salvia splendens. Next base: position 1,210,881 of record NC_056034.1, read on the forward strand.
CATGGGCAACAATCTCATAATCGCAAATCCCCAAATCGAGCAAATAAACCCTAATTCCCAAATTGACCCTTTGATGAACTACGCCCCCAATTTAGCCCTAATTCACCACCGCCACCACACCCCAGCCTCAATTTCGCTCGATTCCGAGCTCCACTCTTGGCCGATCTCATGCAATCAAGCTACGAAACAGGATCACGGCGCTGCCGCGTTCGGATTCGAGGGTTACGATCATGATTCGGGGCTGCTGGATGCTCTGATGCCGGAGCTAGCTGAGATAGCGAAAGGGTTTGAATTTGGGGTTTCTGCAAATGCTGGTGATGTTATGCAAGATGGGCTTGATTCGGGCTTCGGGCCGCTGTATCCCAACCATATTAATAACATATCGTCTCTCATGGCCTCGTTCGTACCTCCGCCGCCGCCCTCAGCCGCGTCGCTGCCGCCGCTGCCGGGATGTTTTGCTTCATTTGAGATGGGGAATTAACCGTGATGATTAATGCAGCTAAGATTTTTTTTTAAAAAAATGTTAGCATTATGGCTGTATTAAATTGTTTAATGATTTTCGTAATTTATTGTTCATAATTATGTGTAAATTTATATGTTGAATTAATTGTTATTTTCTGCAGATGCTTCGTAATATACTGTTTCAAATATTTTTTTTGAAATTTGGTGGTTAATTATACATACGGTGTAAGTTGATGATTAATAAATTTACAAATTTGTAACGAGGATATGTAAATTTATGGTTTCAAGATTGTCCTTTTTTTAAAAAACAATAAAAAATTGTGCACGTTGTTATGTGCTTCAAGAAGCATGCATAAAGAATGTTCTACAAATGTATGGAGCACAAAACTAGAAAAAAAATATATGGAATTTATAAAAAGGAAACTCGGTTGGATTTAAAGTGTACTCTGAAAATGGTGATGTTATTTTTTGGATTGTATTATTGATTAATTATATATGTACAACTATAATAGGTAGAGAAATTTTATGCTAGATATCTTACAAATATAATATATTTGTGAACATCACTCTAATTTAATCTAGATCTATTATATTTGTTCTGTTTTATATATTCAGTTGAATTATAATATCTCAAAAAATATTGTTCACATTATTAATTGTATAAATTATGTGTAAAATCACAACATGATTTATTACTTTTGGCAGTAGTGAGTGAATCCTAAATTTGTAGTTCACATTTGTTTCACTTTACCTTTTCCCCTTTATTATATGGTCCTTTAATTAAAAAATTTGCCAAATGCCATTCAATTTAAAACTCTTAATCAGCCAGAGGAAATATATGACCCAACTACTTTTTTCTCACCTTCAATACTTAAAAGTCAAATCTAATTTTCTAATATATTCCATAACTTGGAACCCACTAATCATATAATTAAGTTGACCCCAACATCACATTATTACATTGTAATACAAAGCAAAACATTCAAAACCCCTTTGAAATAGCAACTACTACTATAAACAGCTTAATGACAATATGCATGCAACAGCTCATTTCACACACAAAAATAAGTGATCATTATTCCCACTTTATAAATCTCCAAATTTTCATAATTACAAAAACTAATCACCAGATTACTAATTGCACAAAATTAGATACAGCAAACAACCAACATAAAAAAGCATGAGCAAATTAGTAGTCTTAATTTGGACTTAAATGTCAAAACATCATCACTAAATGTAAGAAAATTTCATTAACTAAAAACCCTATTCTTTCTGGTAAAGCAAACCAATACACCAACCTCAAAAAAACCAGAATTTGAGGATAAAAACCAAAAAAAACACAAGATCAAGAAACCAAAAAAATCCAACCTATGATCCATTTTTTAGTAGTAACTGTTAAAAATAATGGGAAAGAAACTAAGTTTCTGCAGAAGAAATGAGGGGGAAAATAAATTAATACTGCCACATGGTATTAGAAAATACATGTGACAGATGATCAAGCTTGAGGCTTCAAAATGTACAGATAAGTTCCGACAGCTCGTCTTCCTATTGTCCCGCTAGTACTGCAGAGCTTATCCAGTTCAAAGCTGCAGCATCGGTCTCTGAATCCGCGGAGGCGTAGAGTGGAGTGAGTGAAACCTGTTTCGAGATATGCAGAAACCGTTAGCTCCCAATAGTCCGATTCTATCACTGTTAGAAGAGATTTTGCAAGAAAACGTAGCAAGGCCAAACTTACAAAGCCATTCTCAACCGCCCTGAAATCCAGATCCTCACCGTCTTCCTTATTGTCCTTGTGGAGCATCTGAACAATAACATAGTCGAGTCATTCATCGAGCCAATCAACAAAACACTGCTCAGTATAAGAACATGGGAAACAAGAACTAGTTTGTATGATATCCAGATCTATGTGGCACATGATTCGAATTAGCTAAAGTAAAGATTAGTTTTTTATATGCCAATTAATAGATCTTTTCAAGAAAGTGAATTGATAAAGATTAGGCTAGGGAACTCATGCTAAAGATCACTAATCACGAGTTTAAAGCATAGAAAAGACTAATGACAGTGCTACACTTTCTATATCCGAACACATAAAATTTTACCTCTGCGCGGAAGTACTTGACTGTCCTTTTGAAGTCAGATTTCTCTGATGCACCAACTGATTCAACGACCTCGATATCCTTTTTCTGAGTGGTCAGACGCCGAGCAGCACCCTGGGGGAGAAAGCATCAAAGTAATTATCACAATGAACACTAGTAATAGATAAACAACATGTTTGAATGTCTAAAGACGACTCACAGCAGCAGATGCATCACGGCTGAGTTGGGCAATATTCAATCCCATGGGTGGCTGACCACCAGCGAAACGTGCAGTAGCCTGTGCCCTGGTGTTTGAAACGGCTTGCCAGTTAAGGTTGGACCTCCACTGGCTTCTCTTGGTGACTTTGATTCCCTGTTGAAATAATATTGCAATGATGCGCATATTTTGTACTCAAACAAATGATTCGATCAGTTTTTACTGTAAAACAGACCATAGTCATCAAAGTAATGCAAAATATAAGGAGTCAAGAACTGCAGTTAACTATTCACATGAGCTGCAAAAGACCGATTTTTTCTCAATCCCATAATGAAAAACTTTGAATCAACAACTTTCTCAAATGGTTTAGAGTAGCAAAAGGATTATGTATATTAGCACCCCACATCAATCCATTGTGCTTCAATGGGGCACATTTATAAACTCTAAAACGCTACTGTGATTAAGACATCACCCAATGAACCAGGTCTGTTGACGTCAAGTATCAAAAATCGAACATAGCATTAAGAATAGAAATACTTATGCAACTATTTCAGTAATACTTCATCCCAGCAAGCTTTATATTTTATGAAAGAAACAATTAACCAAGTAATGCTGATATAACTAACAGTTCAATGACGATATAATTTCAGCATGACCGAGCACCTTAATAATCCGTCCTATTGCATAAACTGTCCTAGTTTTTGTCACCTATGAAATGAAATGATACTAATACTGAACCTTGTTTGCAGAGGGTGCTCTCGGAAGTTCCAAGTCCAACGAGAAGCCTTTAGGAAAAAACCCCTTCTCGATATCTCTCATGGCTGCCTTTATTATCGGTAAGCACACAGCGACAGCATCCTTGAAGTCACTTTCCTGACTTTCATCCTGCCTGCAATTGTTTGCTATCTAAGCAACACACACTCAGGAAGTGAAATCACAAACTACTTGCAAGGACAAGAACAAACCAGTTAAGTGATATAGAAATGGATGGCACACCACAAACCAGTGCTTCCCTAGCTCCAGCAACGACACTCGAATAAAACCTAGATTACCAGATTATCCTTTTAGCATCATGGTTCTCACAAAATCAACGGAACACAAAAGATTGAGTACAAAGGCAGCAACATACATGTGATGTCCACAGCTCGAACCCTTGTTGATACCACTTATCACCTACACGAAAAGAAACAAGATGACATCTTTGGAGAGCCAAGAAACACCTAACTAACAAAACTGCCTTCCTTAGTTAGGATTCAAACAAATATACCAAAAGAGGCTTAGTCCATGAAAACAGTGCACCGGACAATGCTAGCGACACACAATCCACCGGAGTTCCTGAAAGTCGCATACAGCACAACGGTTGATTCAATATGACACAGCCACATAACTAAAATACAATCAACATACAAACAAATCAAACCGCACCAGAAATTTCATAAGCAGTGGCTCCCTTAACCTCAACTGGGGCAACCTCAATAGTCTCCTTAAGCGACACCGAATGCGCCGACGTCGTTTTATCCCTACATTTTCCCTCTAGAAGATCAGCAAAACCCCCAAAAATCAACATAGCATAAAAAGGAGATGTCTTTTTAGGCCACATCAATTCCACCCCCAAATAATGATGGAAAACGCAAACATCATTCAATCAAATTGAAACAAATTCATGGTGCAATGAATCAAAATTGCGTCAAAATAGCTGCGCAAAGAGAAGGATAATTAATTACGATTGAGGGGCAATGACATTGACACTGTAAGCGCCTTCGGTGACGAGAGCATCGAGGAGAAAAGAGAGCCCGGGAGATTCGATTCCGTCGCTGTTGGTGAGGAAAATCACGGGTTTCGACGAGTCATCGTCGCCCTCGGAGGAGAAGGGGCGGGCGGAATCGTCGTCGGCCTTGGACGAAACGGCGTCGTCTTCGTCCGGCTTGCGATTTGCGAGAGCTTGCTGGAGATTGGAGACGAGGCCGGGTGGGAGGAAGTTGTTGTTCAGCGCAGGAGTTGTCATTTTCAGAGTGAAAAGAGAAAAAGGAAGTGGAATCTGACTGGAATTATTACGATGGTGATGATGAAGAAAGCGGGGTAGGATTGGGAAAGGCGGATTTGAAAATCAAAGCTACTGTATTGAGAGAGGGAGAGAGATAATGAAGAAAGGGGAGAGAGAGGGAGCGCGATTCAAACGGTGGTAATGTGGCCTTTTTGGTGTTTGCAGAGAAGGAATTTGAGGGCTGCCATTGGCGCGTGGTGAGCAGTCGCTTGAGGAGGTGGTTGGGATTTAATTGATGAATTCGGTTGTTAAAAAAAAGAGAAATAGTAATTATTTTGACAGTTAAAAGCTGGAGTGGGTATAAAAAAATTTACCGCTAGGTCAAAATTCTATAATGGAGCTTATAATCCAATTTATTCTTGAGTCAACCTTCTTAGTCTTTATTGACTCGAAGCTCTTTAGTTTTTCTTCTCTTCTAGAAGAAATTAATTGAATATTTCATTATGTATGAATCAATTAGTATTGATAATTGAATATTTCATTATGTATGAATCAATTAGTATTGATGCTTTATTACACTGTCTTTTATGAGATGACTCATAGACCTTCCATATTGGAATTCTATATCATTGATATTCTTTTTCTCTCTTTCTCTCATCCTTCCATTTATCCACACCTTCTGAAATTTTGTTTTAAAAAATTTAAAGTGTAATTATTTCCGTTGCTACAAAGATATGACTTATTTAACATATCTTGACTGGTTCTTTAGATCCAGATAATATGAAGTGATGAATTGGTTTTCACACTATCGGGCCGGTCTTTTGTAACCCTAACCCTAAAAAAAACCAACGAGACGCACACTAAGCATAGCAATTATATCAAAAGGTCAATTGAATTTTTATTCAACCCTATTGAATTAAGAATTAGTTTGATTGGTAGAAAAAAGAATGAATGAGTTTCCCTTTGGCAGCGTAGAGCCATGGTGACCTTGAGGTCACGGGTTCAAACTCCGCCACCCGCTGGGGAACTTTTGGTCTTAATCCGCAAGCCCGGTCAAGTAGGATTAGTCGAGGTCACAGGTTCAAACCCCGCCACCCGCTGGGGGACTTTCGGCGGGTGGCGGACTTTCGGTCTTAATCTGCAAGCCCGGTCAATTAGGATTAGTCGAGGTCAAGGGCAAACCCCGCCACCCGCTGGGGGACTTTCGGCCTTAATCCGCAAGCCCGGTCAAGTGGGATTAGTTGAGGTCACGGGTTCAAACCCCGCCACCCGCTGGGGGACTTTCGGCGGGTGGCGGACTTTCGGCCTTAATCCGCAAGCCGGCGGGTGGCGAACTTTCGGCCTTAATCCGCAAGCCCGGTCAAGTAGGATTAGTCGAGGTCAGGGGTTCAAACCCCGCCACCCGCTGAAGGACTTTCGGCCTTAATCCGCAAGCCCGGTCAAGTGAGATTAATCGGATTCCGCCAAAAGGCAGATTCAGTACACCTTTGATTAAACCAAAAAAAATTAATAATAGTGTAAAAATTTATATTGCTAAATGATCAATTTTTAGAGAGAGCGTAATGTAGTACTACTCCATTTGCTAATCATCCAAAAAATGCATCTTTTCCTAATGTCCATTCTAAAATAATTTAAAATTAAGTGTGCTTAACCTGAAATAATCTAAAGATAGGTGATTCTGACCTTGATTTCATTGGGATGGGATCCTCTACTGTGCTGAAATGCACAGCAACCCGTGCAGTCTCTCATGATGCAATTAAATAACCATCAATCTAAAAATTGGATTAAAAAAGTTGGATTATTATAACTAATATCCCTTCGTCTCTTAAATATAAAGATCCAATTAAATAACCATCAATCTAAAAATTGGATTAAAAAGTTGGATAATTATTAATAATATCCCTTCGTCTCTTAAATATAAAAAGAATATGAACGAAGGATATAATATTATAATCACACCCTTAAATTAGTAGTACACAAGAAGTTTGGTAAAATATAAGTGTACGACTTATTTCGTACACAATGATAAGTGAGACAATGATATAATATAGTCTAACAAGGGGGCAAAATCATGTTATGTGGGCACAAATGTAGGGGTGGGTCGGTACGGTATACCGCATACCGTACCGGAAATTACGGTATGACAAAATTTCATACCGATACCGTACCGAATTCCCGGTATACCGGAATTCCGGTATACCGGAAATTCGGTATGATAATTTTTGATGCCGTTACCATACCGTTATTACGGTATACCGTACCATGTTTCGGTATACCGTAATAACGGTATGCGGTATGGTAACGGTATACCGCGGTATACCGTGGATTAGAAAATTCTATTTTTTAATTTTTTTTAAATATAATATATATAAATGTAATATATATATATATATATATATATATATATATATATATATATATATATATATATATATAAATGTATCGGTATACCGAATCCACGGTATATATATAAATGTATCGGTATACCGGTATACCGCGGTATACCGAATCCACGGTATACCGCGGTACAGAAAAATTGATACTGTTACCGTACCGAAACACTGCGGTACGGTATCATACCGTACCGGAAACTCCGGTATACCGAAAAATCGGTATTTTCGGTATTTTTCCGGTACGGTAAGTCCGGTATTTCGGTATAATTTCCCACCCCTACACAAATGTACCATAAGTTTGAGATTCATTACACTATTAATTACTCCCTCTCTTTTTATCATAAATTCTACGACATATACATTAAATATCACATCTTTCCAATTTATTTAGGACACCTAGGGAGTTTGTTTGTTGAACTAAATAAATAACATAGAGGGAAATGATCATTCAAATTGAGTATAAATCGTAACACATCATTATAAATTGAAAAGTACTATAAATGACTACATAAATTAGCACGTGCACGTTTGTAGTCTAACTTATCTAAAGCTCCAAATTTAATGAAACTTATTTTAGATCTAATTATTTTATGCACGAAGTTCTTTTAAAGTAAAATAGCAAATAATATAATTGACTAATTAACAAAAACAATAAAATTTGAAATGACTTATTACATACAAACATTAATAGTGAAACTGCTCCAACACTACTTATCTATCAAATTAAAATTCTATATCCACTCCAACTTGAGGCTGTCAAAATACAAAATCTATTTGTTGTAAGAAATTGTTTCTTCCTCAATCATGTCCCCCAATTTTAGGAAATCCAGGCAATATGGTATAGTTATTCCTTCTCCAAACATATTTAATTATTATATCTACAACCACTCCATTTATTTTTATATCTAATCTTAAAACAATTTAATACTACTAAATGTTTTTCCTTCAAAAAAGAAAAGGAAAAAGATAAAGAGGAAGGCTAATGGGCCCCCACCTCGAATCTATAGTTTACAAAATCACTTTTTGACTGGAGCGTGAATGCGAGCATTCATGGTGGCGCGTGAGTTTGTCAGAGATGTTTGGACAGGACACCACGTGCCAGAGGCCCATTGGGTGTCCTTTCTAATGATGTTTGCAGGGATTATCATAATAAATGATGTTTGCAGGGATTATCATAATAAATGTGTTACTAGTACTATAGTAATGTTTCTAGTAATATAAGGTGCATGTCCTAGTCATTGTCACCTCAGTATATTTCTTCTTTGTGCAATGGTGGATTTCTAGTGGGAGCCCCTGTCCTATCTATTATCCATATTTCATTTTAATTTTAATTTTATTATTTTTTAATTTTGTTTTTAATTACTAAAATACCAAAATATATTATATTAAACCCCACAATTTTTTTTTAAAAAAACTACATTACTTAATTAAAAAAAACTACATCATACTTAACCAAAAAAAAGTAGAGTAGAGAGTATTGGTGTGTGAAAAACGAATGAAGATTGGGTATTTATAGTAGTTTAATTAGGGTTTAAAGAATAAAAAAAATTAAAAATACAAAAACCGAAGTGATCGGGCTCGGGCTCGACGCTGCAATGGATGCCCGATCGGGCGCGAGATCGGGACGACCGATCTTTCGGTCTCGCGGCTCGGGCTTGGGCGCTTGCAGTGGATGCCTGAGGACGCCCGAGCCCGATCTTGGGCGATGGGGCATCCATTGTGGATGCTCTAAGGAAAATTTTGATTTACTTATTTTACCATGCTAGTAGCTGTAGTGGTTTGTGTCCATTTTTTCGCTACTCATCCTCCTTGACCTAAACCACTCAATTTATGAGTTGAATTTCTAGTAACATCAAATAAAATCATGAACTGAACGTTGGATTTTATAAAATTGTAAAATTAAAATGTTAATAACAATTCAGAGCACATATGTTGTGGATATTACTACAATTATGCATAATGTTACAATATTAACAAAATATAGTCGCTAAGGGAATTTTTTTCAGCAAATGCCCTCTATTTATTACAAGTACAACTTCAAATATAAAAAAGAGATAGGGAAATGTAAGAGTGAGAAAATGTGTTATTTTTTGCTAAAATAGGAGATGACTCAACTACTATAGAACATTCTAAAAAAATGACTCAACTATTATGGAACGGAGGGAATGATATTTATTGGGTGGAGTAAATATTTTAGATAGGTGATCTGGTAAAGTTAGTTGTTCACAAACTCACAAACTTTAGCCTAATATAGTATTTCCATAAACTTAAAATTTATTCAAAAATATCATAAACTTATACTCCCCTTCTAATGAATTTCTAATGAGTTGGGAAAAAAATTGTATGAATAAGAATAGAATCATGATTTTACTTTCATCATTATGAACTACTCCCAGATCAAGTTCCAGACAAACAGATCGAATTTTAAACCGACAAAACTTTAACAATGAAAATAGCACCCTCATTGGTGAGATTTTATGAGCAAATGGCCAAATTGAAATTTGTCATTGCTATGGGAGTCTATGCAATTACGAGGTGTTTATTACTGATTCTTATAGTACAAGTTTAGATAATTAATATCATAGTATAAATTAATACAATTATGTGACTCTTAAATTGATTGTTGGAAATTATGAGTTGTTGGATTTCAGACTCATCATCAAATAAACTTACTGAATTTCTGACTCATCATCAATTGCAAATATCTTGCAGAAATTCATACTTAATTTGTAGAAAATGAAGCACGATACAAAGCTTATGCTCCTATGAGAAGAAAAGAAATCTCAAAGCATAATTTATGAGCTCGATTTCTCCATAAATGAAATACGGAGTAGGAGTAATAGATTGGATTTTTATTTTTATTAAAATTGTAAAACTAAAATTAATTAAAATGTTAATATATTAGAATCAAACTAATTATATAAACAAAATAAATAACGCCAAATAGCACTAGTACTTTAGTGTGTGCATCCGATATTTAAAATAGGAGATTTGATAAAGTTATTTGGTTTATAAAATTACAAACATATATTCATTGAATTTAAAATTTGGTTGGAAAAATCATGAACTTATCTTTGTAATAAATTTTCCACAAGTTTAAAAAACTGATTTTGTGAAAAAAATCACTATAAAATCAAAGTTCATGATTTTTGTGACCAATTTTAAAATTTGTTAGAAACACCAAACTTCGTCATAACTTTTATTAGAGTATATCTATTCCACTACTGTTTTATTGTTGGAATATAATTTAACAGTAATTAGCTATAACCATTATTCATACCATTTTTTTAATTTATTTATGTAATGTTTTGGGACAATGATTTTGTGAATTGATGTGTATAACTATAATAGATAAAAGTTCAAACAAGGTTGAAAAAAACATCTGCAAACATGTTGTAAACGTAAGGTTAAAACAAAACATTTTCAAAAATACTGTAAACGTGTATATAGATTTTTATCTTATTCACAAAAGTGACATAAACTAAGAACAAGAATAATCTTATATAGATAACCATAGTCCATAGCCGTATTCACGTAGGTGGATATTCATACAAACTATGCATAAATATTTGAAATTTGTGTTGTGAATATAACAACCTTTCATTCAAGTTTATGAGGTTGATATATGTATAATTATAAAAACATCTAGTAAATTGCTTCAGTTGCAATTTTGCAATCATCTTGGAGAAATTTACATGATTTATAGCATGAATGCATGATATGCATCTCTAAGAAAAGAAATCTGATACAGAGAGATTCTGTATCTGAACGCCGATGACGGGAAAGACCAAGGGGGAGGTTCGTTCGCGGAGTCTTCCTCCGTCGAGCAGCCGCCAACGCCTAGGGTTTCACGTGATAGAGATGATATCTTGTGTGGAAAGAAAAGATACGATAAAATAAAGGGAAATTCTGGTAGATTGATTCTTGAGGTTTCAATGTACAGAATCCCTATTTATAATTCTACGGACCCTAGGTTTGGTTTGGTTCGACTCGATCATTCCGGGAAAGAACCAACAAGAAGAGGTGCCGCAAGTTAACATACCCATTCACATGATAACTCATGCATCTTTCGTCCTTGAAAGTACGAAATTTGTATGCATGTACTGTCCTCAACAATCCAATATTCCGACACGATGGAACTTTCCCATGCTCACAAATGATGGAACGAGCATTTGACATATGTTGAACGTCATCATCAACTGAAGTGTTCCTGCGTATAACAATACGTCGATGGCTATTTATGCTTCGAGGACTAGACTCTCCTATCACATGGTAAAACCCTTCTTTCTTGCCTTGGTTTAGGCTCAAGTATCTTACCAGATCATGAACTTTGACTCGTTTTATTTTTCCAGTACACCCTAATCGATCAACTAGAACGAGATTTCTGTCGACTAGGTCCTTTAATAACTCTTTTCCTATTGTTTCCAAACTTGTACCATCTATTGGTTTAAGAAATCCTTCTGAAACCCATAGCTTGATTAACGTTGAGACGCTAATTGCTTCATCTTCCTCGAACACACCCATGTATAAGAAACAAGGCTTCAAGTAGACTGGTAAATGATTATAGCTCTTTTTCAACAAACTTAAGCAATGCCTATTATTGTCTAAATTTACTACTGAAGTTAAGTTGTTTCTTATTGACTCCCAAATTTTTTGGGTGTGTTCCATATTTTTTAAAAGACCTCCCACTACAACAATTGATAGAGGAAGTCCTCGACAATTGTTTGTAATTTCCTTTCCAACTTTCTCCAATTCAAGAGGAAATTGTTCCTCTCCAAACACAGTTTTGGAGAACAAGACCCAACTACTACTCTCATCAAGAAATTCCATTTGATGGCTATATTGATTGTTCAACTGAGAACTCAATTGTGATAGCCTAGTCGTCACCATTATCCGACTGCAATTCCCATTGTTAGGAAAAAAGTGTTGTATCTCGTTCCAAGACTCAATATGCCACATATCATCCATTACGATTAGGAATCTCCTACCCCACAAACACTGATACAGCTCTAATCCTAATTCAGCTTCACTCCTTTCACTAAGTTGTTCCTTGTTTTTCTTAGTGGCTTGAGAAACAAGTTCAAATAGAATTTCTCTTGTGTTGTATTGTTCAGAAATAGTAGCCCAAGCACAAATATCAAACCGCTCCTTAATTAATCGTTTCGAATAAAGAGTTTGAGCAAGAGCGGTCTTACCTATCCCGCCCATTCCTGTGATCGGGATAACTTGGCAACTGCGTTCGTCTGAAACAAGCTTTTCCAGGATCCCGTGCATGACATGATCAGAGAACACCATCACGCCACTACTCTTTTTCCCAGTGGAAGAAGACGCAAATCTACACGGTTGATCACGCAGCATCACCACCTTCTCCGTGTTGGTCTGCATGGCCACTCTCTTGATCCGATCCATTTCTTCAATAACGTTTTGTACACCTTTTGACAAAGCATCTGATTTTAGTTGCTTTGATGGGAATTTTAGGATGCGTCCGATTTCGGTTGCTATGGATACACCGGGGAGAGTCTCGTTGCTAATATGAGATTCAATAAAATCTCCAGCAAGATTAGCTACATTCACCATGGATATAATGGGACGATTCTTTTCCACAATATCTTTAATGGGTCTACCGAACGGAACATTGTCGACTATACAATATTCGATAGCATCTTCAGCCGCGTAAGCTGCGTCAGCAATACGCATCTCCAATGGATCTGCTACGTCACTGTCAGAAAACGGGGGCTTGTAAGCTTGGAGAAATTCTTGCAGGAAGATAACATATTGAGTGAGAGACTGAATTTGGTGTTTGTGGGGAGAGATTGGTGGGGAGTGATGGTGGTCGATGTCTTCTATGAGATTCATTAGAGAAACCAAGGCTGCATAAGCTGCCATGATTCTAACCAAAATAGAGTGTTTTCAAAGAATGTTGGATAAGAATTTGAGAGAATAGCTACTTCAAACACAGTGATGATTGAAGAAGAACACACTTGTGAGTTATGAAAGTTGAAATGATGAATTATTCTAACATAGGTCATTGTTGCTGACTTTTCTTGCATGGTCAAGTTGTTTGCATTTAACACTCTCAACCACTATCGGTTATAATTCTCTCTCACATAAATATAAAATTTATAATTTCTCTCACCACTTAACACATAAAATAAAATCTCCTAAAATCCCGTGCCGTCTCACAAGTGTGACATCTTTTGTGGGACGGAGGGAGTACCGTAATTAGTATTTGTGCTCTCTTATTCAATCATTTCAGTGTGACCGACGGTGGTCAAAATTTGGTTTTGAACAAGTTCGAATTTGATTCCAGTGTAACATAGCATATCCAATTTTGTAACATGATTTTGGTCCGTTTCCATGTATCTCACTTTTAATGTATTGATAATTCCGTTTATTTACGCATGGTGAAATATGTTAGGAAAACGACACAAATAATTACAAACATAAATGAAATAAATTCAATAATTGTTTAAGTTATCGATATGATGTGCATCTACATCCGGATGATATCAACCTAGATATTTCACTATATAATTTTAGAGATAACGTATTACGTACAAAGCAATTAACATAACCCTAGTAACAATAAAAATCTGATTGGACCAAAATAGAGTATTTTCAAAGAATGTTGGATAAGAATTTGAGAGAATAGCTGCTGTAAACACAATGATGATTGAAGAAGAACACACTTATGAGTTATGAAAGTTGAAATGATGAATTATTCTAACATAGGTCATTGTTGCTGACTTTTCTTGCATGGTCAAGTTGTTTGCATTTAACACTCTCAACCACTATCGGTTATAATTTACTACTCCATCCCATTCGTCCTTTTTAGTTTGTCCCACTAAGAGTATCTATAGAGGTGCGGATATCCCGGCGGACATCCCCGCAAACATCCCAAAAACACCTCCTGCCACGTCATAAGGACTTCCCACTGCACAGTGGCGGACATACCCAAGGACATCCCGACTGACTTTCCACAATAATAGAATTTTCAGAAAAAATATAAAATAATCGGGACGTCCGCGCGGACGTCCGTGACGTCAATGCAATGGCGGACGTCCGCAAGGACGCCGCGACGGATGCCCCGGGAACACCACGGAACTCTGGCGTCCGCAGCGGACGTCCGTATCCGCGTCACCGCTGCGCAATGGCGGACGTCCCGCGCGGAACTCCGGCACGCCGGCCGGACGTCCGCCGGGATGGGCGCCATTGTGGATGCTCTAAAGATGTCACATTTCCACCTTTGGAAAAAATTCTCTCTCACATAAATATAAAATTTATAATTTCTCTCATCACTTAACACATAAAATAAAATCTCCTAAAATCTCATGCCGTCCCACAAGTGTGACATCTTTTGTGGGACGGAGGGAGTACAATAATTAGTATTTGTGCTATCTTATTCAATCATTTCAGTGTGACCGACAGTGGTCATAATTTGGTGTTGAATAGGTTTGAATTTGATTCCAGTGTAACATAGCGTATCCAATTTTGTAACATGATTTTGGTCCGTTTCCATTTATCTCACTTTTAATGTATTGATAATTCCATTTATTTACGCATGGTGAAATATGTTAGGAAAACGGCACAAATAATTACAAACATAGATGAAATAAATTCAATAATTGTTTAAGTTATCGATATGATGTGCATCTATATCTGGATGATATCAACCTAGATATTTCTCTATATAATTTTAGAGATAACTATTACGTACAAAGCAATTAACATAACCCTAGTAACAGTAAAAATCTGATTGGACCTAAATATATAGTATTTTACAAAAACCTAAACTATTGTTTCGTGGACGTGGACTAAGTCACTCCTCCATACTCCAACAAAATAAGATACCATTGTTTTTCAATACTGTGATACGGATTCTGTAGAAAATGTATAACATGGATTCATATGATCCAAGAAGAAAGGAAATTCAATCTTATTGATTGAGAAATTCAATTGATACAAAAGAGCTAGCTACTCTATTTATACAAGAGCTTAGACTAAAAATATCAGAGAAAATATCTTCTAACAACTCTCTAACTAACTTCTTAACAAACTTATTCACTAACTAACTTCCTCCAAAATATCTAAGCTGACATGGCAGTCACGGCTTGCACGAGGAGTGAATTATGAAGCTCTGTGTTGCTGGCTCGAACCTTGTGTGTACATAGAAGTTTCCACGTTGATTCTATCATGTGCATGAGTGAAACTTCACGTAGATTCCATCATCTTTTACATGCCTCTTCAAGATGAATTGTATAAGCTTTCAAAATTCATCTTGTCCAATATTGAATGAAAAGACAACGCTCCTAATGCTTTAGTGAAGATATCTGCCAAATGCAGATTGTTTCTTATATGTAGGGGCTTTATCATATTTTCCAAATACCTTTTTCTCACCGTATGACAATCAATCTCAATGTGTTTAGTTCTCTCGTGGAAAACTGGATTTGAACAAATGTGGATTGCGGATTGATTATCACAATATAATGGCACAACCTTTTCGACCTTTATTCCAAAGTCTTTGAGGAGAGCAATGGCCCATACTACTTCACACGTTCCTGAGCCATGGCTACATATTCAGCCTCGGCTGATGAATGAGCAATGGTGTTTTGCTTCTTTGCCTTCCACGAGATCAATGAAGAACTAATGAACAAGCAATAGCCAGTCATTGATTTTCTGGTGTCTGGGCATGCTGCCCAATCAGCATCAGAGAAGATGCTTAAGTTGATCTTGCTACTGCTTGAATAGAACAATCCATGACCTGGTGTACCCTTCAAATATCTAAGGATCTTCTCAGCAGCTTCCCAGTGCTCATCACTAGGATTTGAGACATACTTGCTGAGCTTATGTACAGCAAAAGTAACATATGGCCTTGTGATGCAGAGATAGAGTAGTCTTCCAATAAGTCTTCTATATTTTGAAGCATCTTTCAAAGGAGTTCCAGAATCCAATCTCAGCTTTTTAAGGGGATCCATGGGTACATTAGAGGGCTTGCAGCCAAGCAACCATGTATCTTTCAGCAAGTCTAATGTGTATTTTCTTTGAGAAACCAACAATACTTTCTTGTTTCTTGCAATCTCCAATCCCAGAAAGTATTTAGGTGCTCCAAGATCCTTGAATTTGAAGTATTGTGATAGAAATGACTTAAAATCCTCAGTCATGTCAGGATGAGTGGTGGCAACTAAAATGTCATCAACATATAAGACTATTCCAAAGAAGCCACTGCCACTGTTGTTGTTCTTGAAGAAAAAGGAGTGATCATAGGCAGACTGTTGCAAACCAAAGCCTTTCAATACTTCAGATAATTTTAGGTACCATTGCCTTGATGCTTGTTTTAGGCCATAGAGAGATTTCTTTAGCTTGCACACAAGGGTCGAATCTGAGTTTGCCCCTTCAACAGACTGCCAATCAACATCATATCCTGGAGGCAAGGTCATATAAATATCCTCTTTTAAATCACCATAGAGAAATGCATTGTTGATATCAAGGTGAGATAGGGACCAGCCTTGAACAGATGCTAAAGCAAGGAGCATCTTCACAGTAGTAAGTTTGGCTACTGGAGAGAATGTGTCCAGAAAATCCAAGCCTTCAAGTTGAGTGAAGCCTTTTGCAACTAGCCTTGCTTTATATCTTTCTACGGTTCCATCTGGATTAAATTTTACTTTGTAGACCCATTTACAATCAATGGGAATCTTGCCAGGTGGAAGCACAGTGACAAACCAAGTATCAGTTCTTGAAAAGGCTGCTAGTTCATCTTGCATTGCATGCTGTCACTCTTTGTATTGAGAGGCTTGTTTGTAAGTGGCAGGTTCATGAACAACGTACATGAGTATGGTGTATTTTAGGTAGGCAGGAGAGAGTTTGGATAGATTAAGATATGAAGATATTGGATATGGAGTAGATGATGCAACTATGTTGCAGATGAAGTCTGTGAGATGAGAGGGGGTTTTTATTGGTCTGCTATGGCTGGAAGTGATAGTTTTGTTTGAAGAAGGATTAGAGATATCAGGATTTGGAGTGGAAGAAGTATATGGAGGTGGTTGAGGAGAAGGCTGAGGTGGAGCAGAGATAGGAAGATCAGAGGGAGATAGGTGAGAAAAGGGAAAAATATCTTCATGGAAGGTGACATTTCTGGTGATAATTTCTTGCATAGACTCTAGATCAATGAGTTTGTACCCTTTATAGTCAAAAGGATATCCCAGTAGAGCACATTTGGTGGCTCTAGGTGAAAACTTATCCCTACCCCGTTCTAGAGTTGAAGCATAACAGAGGCAACCAATGACCTTCAAATGAGAATATGATGGGGGTTTTTGGAAAAGAACTTAAAAGGGAGTCTGATTGTTTGATAAAACAAATGAGAGGATTCTGTTTATCAAATAGGAAGCTGAGAGTATGCAATCACCCCAGAAATGAATGGGCAGAAAAGATTGAAATAACAACCTTCTAGCAACATTTAAAAGATGCTGGTGTTTTCTTTCTACCCGGGCATTTTGTTGGGGAGTTTCAAAACAAGAGTGTTGGATGATGGTTCTAAAAGATTAGAACAATGAATGAATGTTTAGTTCTGGAGCATTGTCACAACGAATGACTTTTATTTTTGTGGAAAATTGAGTGAGAACTGTGTTGAAAAACTGGGGAAGGATAGTTCCTACATCAGATTTGCTGTGCATAAGGAATGTCCATACAAATCTGGAGCAGTCATCAACAATAGTTAGGAAATATTTATAGCCTTGGGTAGTTGAGGGATTGAATGGACTCCAGACATCACAATGGATGTGATCAAAGCATTTGGTGACATGAGAGTCAGATTTAGAGAATGATAGGTGTTTTTGTTTGGCAAGTGGACAAATGTCACACAATGAATGAGATTTATTTAAAAATTTCAGAGTGTCAGACATGGTTTTAAGCTTCCCAAATGATACATGTCCTAACCTCTTATGCCAAATATCTATGCTAGTGACTGAATTAGCATAGGAAACATCAGGAGATATAGAAGATGAAGAAGGAATTATAGAACCTTCCACATGCTTTGGATCAGAAGAAACATCAAGTTTGTACAGGTTGCCCAATCTGCTACCCCTCCCAATCACAGTTTCATGAGAGGCTGCCTGAATTTCAATAGCATCATGAGTGAAAATGACAGTACAAGGCAAAGATGAAGTCAAGGAGCTCACAGAAATAAGGTTGAAGGAAAAGGTAGGCACATAAAGGACAGAGTAGAGAGTGATTGATTTGGTTAAATGCACAGATCCAATGTGTGTGACAGGAGCTGTAGCCCCATTAGGTAAGTTTACAGAGGCATTTTGTATAGGGGATGAAGAGGCATTTTGTATAGGGGATGAAGAATGAAACATGGAAAGATCACAACACACATGATGTGTGGCTCCGGTGTCTAATAACCAAACAGATGGAGACTTTGAAATGGAATTAATGAAAGGATTGGTGAAGAGAGTAGTACCTGAGAAAGGAGGAATGTGAGGAGATGAAGGCATGTTTGGTGCGGCAGAAAAGGATTGAGATGGAGAGGATGGAGTGAGAGTAGCAGCAGTAGCAAGTTGAGACTGAAGCAGACTGATCAATTGCTGACATTGCTGCTGAGTAGGCAGATTCAAGGATGGAGGAATACTGGATTTGTCACAAGAATCTTTGAGATTATCCTCCACAAAGTTTACAGACTTCATCTCGTTGCTGCTAGCACCAAACTTGCTTTTGTTTTTATCAAAGCCTGGTGGAAAACCGTGAAGAACAAAGCATTTATCCACAGTATGGTTAGTTTTACCATAGTGTGAGCAGACTCTTCCCTTATTATATGAATGAGAGGTTGCAACATTAGCTAAGTAAGGTTGCTCGCTCATAGGAGAAGAAATAACTGGAGAATATCCATCAATGTTCCTTTGTCTTTCTTCCTGCAAAACAAGTGAGAAAACTTTTGCTAGAGGAGGAATTGGAACCATAGAAAGGATATTAGATCGAAATTGAGAGAATGTAGGATTCAATCCAATCAGAAATTGCATTGTGCATTCTTGCTCCTAATACTCATGCCATTTCAAGGCACTATTGCATCTGCAAGTTGCACAAATGCACCAAGCAACCGGTTGAGAATGCTTGTACTCATCCCAGACAATGCGAAGGTTGGTGAAGTAGGCATTTGTATCATCTTTTCCTTGATTCAGAGACATTATTCGTTGCTTTAATTGATAAGCTCGAGCAGAATCAAGTTGAGAGAATCGAAGCCGTAGATCTGACCAGCTTTCATGAGCATCATCAAGGTACATGATACTAGAGCATATCTGAGGAGAGATAGAGTTTCTGAGCCATGAAACAACCATGCTGTTACATCGCAACCAAGCTGAGAATAACAGATCATCAGCATGAGGTCTGCGCAAGTCGCCATTGATGAAGGCAATTTTATTCTTCGCTATAAGAGCAGTGGTTACAGATCTACTCCAATGGATGAAGTTAGATCCGGTGAGTACATGAGGAACTAATTGCAGACTCAGATTATCACTTGGATGAAGATAATATGGACTGGAATTGTCTTCCATCGGTGAAGAATGAGTGATGTTTGCGTTGGAGTTTGAACTACTACCACGCACCATCATGAAAGTAAAAAGAAACAGAGAATGAAGAAGAAGATAAGGTGATTGAATCAGCGGAAGGAATTCAAATCATATCTGATACCATGTAGAAAATGTATAACATGGATTCATATAATCCAAGAAGGAAGGAAATTCAATCTTATTGATTGAGAAATTCAACTGATACAAAAGAGCTAGCTACTCTATTTATACAAGAGCTTAGACTAAAAATATCAGAGAAAATATCTTCTAACAACTCTCTAACTAACTTTTTAACCAACTTATTCACTAACTAACTTCCTCCAAAATATCTAAGCTGACATGACAGTCACGACTTGCACGAGGAGTGAATTATGAAGCTCTGTGTTACTGGCTCGAACCTTGTGTGTACATAGAAGTTTCCACGTTGATTCTATCATGTGCATGAGTGAAACTTCACGTAGATTCCATCATCTTTTACAGATTGCATAAATGTTTGAAACTTTGTTGTTCTTTGAATATAGCCAACCTCCATTCAATTTTACGAAATTGATATATTTGTAGTATTTGTTTGGACTCGGTTAATCTAGTTGTTCCTATCTCTGCTAGCACTGGATTTGGATGATGGGCCTGTTTTTGAAAACATTTATTGAGAGGGATTCGGGCCTCTTGGCCCAACATGCCTACTCATTGATAATAATAACTCAATACTTAATTGCTAACTATAATTAAATAATAATTATTAAATATTTAAATTAAGAGCTTAGATCATCAGTCTTGGAATGTCAATACGATCAACAAAAAACGTCAATAAGGATATTAATGTCAATTTACAACAAATTAGTTATAACTAACTTTTGAAAAATATCTCATAACTTTAAAACGCATATAACTTTCTCGATTCACGCACATCATATATCAAATTAAAAATAATTTCATAAGGATTCTAACGAGATCTCACCTGCATATGTTCCGATGTCAAAATTTGAATTTTTTTTTGAAAATTTTCAATTTTTTCGTAAAGCAACAAATGTCAACATAGTATATAAAATATGTCAATATAATACATGTAGAATGTCGACAAAGATTACTTATGGGCCAGGGAATTTAGAATAGTGAAATATAATTATTCTACATTTTACGGCATTGCCATATGTCCCTGGCTAACAAAATTAGGAATTTAGAATAATTAAGGGTATATTTGATAGAAAAAGTTAGCCATATATTAATTAAATTAAGTCACTGATCAAATATAATTAATTTTAGAAAATTTCAAACCCAACCTAAAAGGTTATAAAATTCTGTTAAAATTTATTTGAGATAACTTATTAAATCGAACTCAACTAATTTTCAACCATCAACGACGACTCACGAATTGATTTGAATTTTAGTACAAGTGTAGTGTAGAAAGATTAAAAAGTTAAGAACCAAGCATAAAATCCACGCAATATTTAATTACTATAATAAAATTCTGTTAGTAGAATAAATTTCCAGCTAATCCACAGCGGTCCAATTACAGCACCTTTTCCCCTCGTTAAATCTTCAATTTCCCCCTTTTTCTCTTTCTCTCTCTCTCTCTCTAGGTTTTCGTTTTCCATTCTTTTCTTCTCCTCTCTCTCTCCCCGCAGTCATGAGTAATCCAGAAAAAGACAGCTTCGATACTTCCGAGTTGGACGCATCTCTTCCCGCCACCGCCGCCGGTAATTCACTCTTCTCCCCGCCCTACTTTACTTCGTACTCAGTGTGCGTGTAGAGCTCGTGCGAATTCGTGACTAATTTTGTTTTCGATTTTTTATTTATCTGCAGCTTTGAGCGCCGAGGATCGCGCGGGCTTAGTAAATGCCCTTAAGGTTTGTGATTTTCTCGTTTTCCGTTTCGATTTCTGCTTCGTTTTTGAACAGTACAGCGCGATTGAAGCTTTTTTTTTTACTTCGTTATGTAGAATAAGCTGCACGATTTGGCTGAGCAGCACGTTGACGTGATGGAGTCGTTGCCGCCTAGAGTGCGCTCACGCGTCGAGGCGCTGAAGAGCATTCAGGTTTTTTGCCCGATTCTCTGTGTTTGTGTGTGTTTATACCGAAGTTTTTGTAGTTTGGTTTTTGTCATGCTTTTGTAGGCTCTGCTAATAATGAGTGTTTTTGTTTTCATCATTGGATTATTGGATATATGTTAGTGTTGACTAAAAATTGAAGTTTTAAGTTATCCATTGGTTGTTAGTAGGGGTGAATAATGTTATTTGATGTTTTTGTAGTAGTTCATTGTGCCACTAAGTTGTGATAACATTGTTTTTTCTTCTTCGTTGTGCTACTGATCAAGGTGTTAATCTAACATGGTTCGTAATTGCAGAGCCAACATGATGAGCTAGAGGCGAAGTTTATCGAGGAGAGAACAGCACTTGAAGCTAAATACCAGACACTTTATCAGCCGTTCTATACGAAAGTAGTCAATGTTTTTTAGCATTTTCTTAGCTTCTTCCGTGTGCGGTTGTGAAACTCCTATTAATCTCTTTTCTAAACATTCTACAGCGATTTGAGATTGTGAATGGTGTTGCGGAGGTTGAAGGAGTGGCTGCTGAATCCGAAGGTAAAGCAAGCTTTTGTTTCCCTAGTCAGTTCAGGGTTTGATTGTGCCGTGTTATTGTTCGGGACTGCTTTAGTTTTTCATGACCGGCTTAGCTAATAGTAGAACCTTCATCTCAGTTAAAGGTGTCCCAGACTTCTGGCTGATAGCAATGAAATCTAATGAGATATTGGGGGAGGAGGTTGGTATTTGTGTGGGAAGTTTATTAATCTGTCTGATAATTTACCTTCAGTTGAGCTCTAATTGACATGTCTGTTCAGATAACAGAACGGGATGAAGAGGCTCTAAAATATCTTAAGGATATTAAGTGGTCTAGGCTTGAAGATCCCAAAGGCTTCAAGCTTGAGTTCTTCTTTGATACCAATCCCTTTTTCAAGAATTCTGTTCTCACGAAAACATACCATATGATTGAAGAGGATGAGCCTATACTAGAGAAGGCAATAGGGTAATTTTGTTTATTCACCTTGCTAATCCTTTTTGGTTTATTGTCCACATTTTAGTCTGCAGTATTTTTCATCTGTTTATAAATTTCATACTGGATTCTTGCAGGACAGTGATTGAGTGGTATCCTGGCAAAGGCTTGACTCAAAAAGTTTTGAAGAAAAAGCCAAAGAAGGGGGCAAAAAATGCGAAGCCAATTATTAAGACTGAAAAGTGTGAAAGCTTTTTCAACTTCTTCAGTCCACCAGAGGTGCCAGATGAAGACGATGATATAGATGATGATAAGGTATGTATGGCCATTCCTTGTACGGCTTATCATCTGACCCTGAAGCTCTGTAATATCTTCAAACCATGCTCATGTTTTCTGCTATTATTTGCAATATGTCCCAATAGGCTGAAGAACTCCAAAATCTGATGGAGCAAGACTATGACATTGGGTAAGTTTTTATCCCGTTTAACTACAATTACGAACCCAGAAAATTATGAATTTGCCTCTGCCATGGATCGTTAGTAGCACATGCTTTCTCATGTACTATTTGGCAAAAAATATTTCTGTATGTGGGTACAACGTTTACCCATACTTTTACTCATTGCAGCTCCACGATTCGTGATAAAATCATCCCTCATGCTGTTTCCTGGTTTACTGGGGAGGCTGCGGAAGGTGAGGAACTCGAATTATCAGATGAGGAAGATGAGGACGATGATGATGAAGAAGATGACGAAGATGAAGAGGAAGACGAAGATGAAGATGAGGACGATGAAGAGGAAAAAGTGGAAGTGAAGAGCAGGAAGAAGGTGAACGACGCAACTTTAAAGATTAGAATATAAGTTTTGATTTCAGAATTCTTGCTCATATACTCATTTTATCCTTTGGTGCACTTGGTCGGCCTGCTGCACGTATGGAATGATCATAGTTTTGACTTTGTTTTGTGGTTTATTTTGGTTTACTTGATACAACTTACCTAGCAGTCGGATGTTTCTCTATTAACAGAAAGGAAGCCGAGCACCTGCTGGGGAAGGTCAACCAGGCGAACGCCCTCCAGAATGCAAGCAACAATAGAATGGCTGAGAACATCAAAATGACCATGAAACTGATATCTGCTCTCTTTGCAACCGTCTCCATCAATTTCAAGTTTTCGACTCATTTGCTTGCCTCTTTCTGTTTTTGTGGCCTTGGTATTGCTTAGTTAGGTGAAATCATTCAGTTTTCAGTTGTTACTTGAGGATGTATCTATATGGTTTTTGCTCATCTTCTGTAATACACTGGCCAACGGTATTTGCCGAAGGTTTATTTATTTATATACCAGTGGACTTTGCTTTCATCATATTTTGTCCCAATACTAAGAAACTTATACATTGTGTCTAAATATCCATTTTCTGTGATACTATTGTCTGGCTTTGTCTTGTGACGTTTTAAAAAGTGAAAGTTCATGTGAACTCGACTTCCCTTTTGGACGATGAGGGAAACTCATGGCCGTCGTGCTTGATTCTACCTTAGTTTCAATGCCGATGAATCTACTCATGTTCATGTTATAAGGAATCATGAAACATGAATGTACAGAAAAAAGTACTTATTTTATACCATCAAAATCTAATTGATTCGTCTGTAACAAATGGATAAGCTAAAGTTTATTCATTTATGGATTCATAAAATGGAGTGGAGGAATGACACATCACCACCTTTGCTTGTTATTCCATCAATTGATTTGAGCTGCCTTCATGCTCCAGGCAGCCAGTTTCGAGATCTTAACGCTGTCAGTCCCGTTGTTGAAGGCATACAAATGTGCTCCTCCATCAATGGCCAGTGAGGGATAAACTCTAGCTGTGATGCAAGCCTTCCCCTCCCCACCAAAACTTTCCACAATCGAACGATCAATCTGCAAAAATGTAAGCAATTATTTTTCGCAGAAATCCCATTAATGATCAAGCTCTTTCTCCATCCTCGCTAAACTAGAAAGGAAGAACTCACCAAAGTTCTCAGGGACAATTTCTCCTTCACAGGATCCACATCAACGAAAGCTCCATACATGGGCTTATCGTAATCTAGGTTCAACGAGGACCTACAAATCGAACCAAAAGAAAAATAAAACAAAATATAACTCAAATCTTGAAGTATATTATAGTAGATACATACCTGCTTTGGTCACTGCACATGAGCACAACATATCTGGTTTTGGCTTTGAAAACTCTAAAGTAAACTGCTGTGTATTCTTGAATATCCTTTGAAGCCAATACTAGTAGACCATATGGCCCCAACCCACCTTTGCTTGCTCCATGACTACAAATTTCATGTGGATCAGTCAAGCTTGGCTCCAGCACCTCTACATTCTTGAATGTAGAGATCTCAAATGAAATCTCCACATCAGCCTACAAGGTAAATATCATCATCACTTCATGTGTGTGTGTGTGAGAGAGAGAGAGAGAGAAAGAGAGAGAGAGAACCTGAGAGGCTGTCACTCCTGATATTTCAAGAACTGATCCTCCTCTGAGCTCTTTGGCAGAAGAGATCACTTTACCTTTTCTCAACTTTTCAATTTCTTTAACTGGCCATTGCACCAATTGGTTTCCTGATTTGTGAAGCCAGATCTTTCTAGGTATTGCCTAAACATGTGGGGAACTGGAACATTTGAAAACAGACTTGCAAAAATGAAACAAACTAATGGTATATAAAATCAAAACAAGAATCCACCTGAAGGCCAGACCAGCCCTTGCTGATATCAATGGCAGCATCTGTGGATTCATTGATCCAACCCCACAAGACCCTCCTCTTTGTTGAGCTATCAAAGAAGGTCTTTGAAGCATAGAACTTGCCATGATCATATCTCATCTTCGAGTCGAGCCTCAACGAGCCTTTCTCCGGGACAAACACATCTCTCCGAAGAGTGTAAGTCCCAATAGCATAAGAGTCAAACAATCCATCATTTATGCTAGCTTTCAGCACATGCTTGACCCCTTTCCCTACATTCGATGTGTCAACTCCATCCTCGCCTCTAGTCGAGACAGGATAGAAATCCGGGCACTCCCACATGCCGGTACCCCTCTTTGAGTACAACGGGTGCTTAGCTTGAGTCCAGTGAACAAAATCTCTACTCCTAAACAGAAGTGCTCTCCCCCTACGGCCAATCTTGTTCCCAACTATCAATCTCCACCGCCCATCACGGCCTAACCAGGCCGTGGTGGGGTCCCTAAACGAGCTGGGATTGATCAAGTTCTGCTGTGTTGGTGCCATGAGAGGATTATATGATGGCTTGATCCACTCTATGAGGTATGGATCAGAGAGATTCTTTGGCATTGCTAGATTCTGTAACTGCTGGTTCCGTGCATTGATACCTGTGTAGACAATGACTGGTTTGCCCTTGGAAAGGATCGTGGCTGAGCCCGACCAGCATCCGTTGATGTCGGATGGGGTGTCCGGGGAGATTGCTGCGGGGTGAGGCGTCCAGTTGATGAGATCCTTCGATGTGGAATGCCCCCAAACTATGTTTCCCCACACTGCCCCTTCAGGATTGTATTGGTAGAATAAGTGGTAGATTCCTTTGTATATCATTGGCCCTGTCATTAGTAGCTAGTTAGATTGCCACATACTTTGTTATTGCAACATAGTGTGTTAAGTTCCTATGTTGTGAAACTCACCATTAGGATCTGAGATTCCACAGTTGTCCATACAAAACATGTCCAAAAAAGATGAAGAAGATTAGCCAAAGATTAAAGAAGCATAAGTTTGTAGTGATGAAGAAAAGAGTTGTTACCATTCATCCAATTCTTGGGAGGTTGGAAGTGATATGCAGTTCTGTAGGGCTGATCATCTCCTTGAGTACTAACACAAGAGTGAAGTTCAAGAACTGATATGAAGCAAAATATCAGCCAAACATTTAGATAATATGCCATTTTTTTTCAAGTTATGCAACAATGAGCAATGAAGTCTATTTATTGCTCTCTCTCTCTCTCTGTATTTATTGTATAGATGCAAGCTTCATGACTTGGAATTGTCATCTCTAGTAAGAGTCAAGGTCAATGTGCATTCTTGAACCTTGGAATAGGAGATAAAAATATCATTTTTTTCATAGGGCTTATGTGTTGTGTAGGAGAGCTATTTTGGTTGGCCTGGGGTAGTTTTCATTCTTGTTTTTCCTCCTCTTCTAGCATGTGTAGAAATTTCAAAACATGCTAGAAGAGGAATAGTGTAGTGTAGGAAGACTAAAATGAAGTTGTAATTAATATTTTTGTTGTTTCTTGCTACACTTAACTCTATAAAATTCTGTGTCCCTAAAGAAAGTTCATTTGCAGTATCATTTTCATCACACTACACCACAATCTTAGTAGTATCTTTTTCTACCATATGATCCCATCATAGAGAAGAAAAAACTAGTTGGATGTATTAAATTGAGAGAGAGAAAAACGTTAAAATTGCTTTACTGTTTTAAAAATTAGTAATTTATTATTTTATTTGGGATAACATAAAACGGGAACTACGTATTATTTTTTTCAATTTGGAAGATAAACAATTAAACATAGTACTATAGCATGTGAGATCAGGCAGTTATATGCGCCAGAAATTCAGGCAACAAACTCATTTTTTTAAAAATTAAATTGGTGAGAGAAAATTTATTTAAAATTATTGCTCTTTCATTTGTACTCATTTGATCAATCACGTGAAAGTTTATACTACACAGTCATTTATAGTTATATTCCATATTAAGGATTTTTCTATACTAAGTTTGTGTTACTTGCAATATTCAAGTGAGAGTTATTTTAGCAAGAAGTCTGATGGGGTACGAACTAAACCCTAATGGCAAGCCCAATAACAGTGACGGCGGCCCATCAGCCCAGAGCCCAAGAAAGAGTATCTGTTCGGCACCAAAGAGTTCGGCACGACCAAAGAGTTCGGACTCAGCCTACAGCTCGGTAAAAGCCGACCAGTCAAGCTCTCCTCTCAGATCGGCAAGAGCTGATCGGTAAAGTCCAGCAGTTCGGTCTCAGCATTCGACCGAACTAGGAGTTAGTGGACTCATGAAAGGCCTCCACGACCTCCGCTATACCCACGATCTATTTAGTGGTACGAAGCAGTTATTGAGCAGTTATTGCTCACCCACGATCTTGTTAGTGGGGCTGCAAACCACGACCTTAGTTCAATGTATAAATAGAACTTAGATCAGATAGAAAAGGGTTAAGCTCTCTAGAGATAAAATACCATATAGCAAGTCTGTGTTGTAAGCTGTAATCCCAGATCAAGCAATACAATCTTGCCCTCCCTTCTTCCCGTGGACGTAGATTTACTTCAGTAAATCGAACCACGTAAATTCTTTGTGTCGTAATCTTCATTCTCTACTAGCATTTACTAACATCAGAAATTCGCGGATCCATCACTGGCGCCGTCTGTGGGAAACAGAGAACAAAATTTGTGATAAAGCGAATTTTTGATCCATTTTTTCCACCCAAAAAATGCATACCAGATCGCAGAGTACCCGTATTCCTGCCCGTGAGAACCAGGAGGAAGCCAATCCATCCCATAGGTCTGGAAAACAGCCTAGGGATAAATCCACCACCAGTTCTCATGGCGAAGGAACAAGCCGCTCCAAAAATCGTCCCACTGAGTCTTCCCAGCAGCCCGATTTGAATGAGGCTGTCAAGCAGTTTTTGGCTGAAAAGCAGGAGGAATTCTTAACCTTCCTGCAAAAAAGCCAAAAGCAGCCGGAGACGAAAACGGCGGATTCTCCTTCTCCCTCCGCACAAGAAAGTCACTACCGCAGTAGTGTCGCATCTCCCAGGAGAAAGAATCCCCGTCCCCAACATGTTCCAGTTCCTCCTCGGTACCGGAATCACAGGAGAACTCAATCTCCTCCATACCGACGAGATATCGGATTCGCCGTGTACGGAGCACTGAAGACTCCGTTCTCGGACGACATCACCCGAACTCCCCTACCACAGAACTACCGAACTCCGTCGATGACTTACGACGGGCTCGTGGACCCTCACGATTTCTTGGGGCGCTATCAATATAACATGGCGAACCAGGGTCTCAACGAGGTCCACATGTGCAAGCTGTTTCCCGAGCTGCTCATCGGGAACGCGAGAAGGTGGTTCGATAGCCTCCCCCAGGGCAGCATCAGATCTTACCGAGATCTAATGGATGCCTTCCACAGGAGGTTCTTTCAGAAAGCGGAAGCCCGAATCACTTCGGCTCAGCTGCTTTCCATTCGTCAAGGTCGCGACGAAAAAATCAGCGACTTTATGACAAGATTCCACAAGGAATGCCTGCAAGTAGACGATCTCAACGATCTGCTTGTCATCTCGGCATTCCAAAATGGAATCCTGCCCGGAGCTCTCTACAGGAAGCTCGTTGAGTGCGGTCCGCAGACAGCTCAGGAAATGTGGGACATTGCGGACCAGTACTCCCGGGCCGATGAGGCAGACCGTCGCAAACGGTCGTTAGACAGCTCATCGACTCGAGGAGACAGAAGGAAGCCCGATCATAGCGATCAGGGGCATCCTCGCCGGACTCCATTTGAAAGAATTCAAAGGGCTCCGGTGCAAGACAGATTGGGACCTCGTCTCAATCCCGAGAAGCCGCCCGCTCAGTTCGTACCGCTGAACAAGCCGAGAGCGGAAATTTTCGAACTGCACTCTGACCTATTCGAAAAGCCCAAGCGGATGACGAAATCAGCCGCGCGCCGACCACAGGATAGCTACTGCTCCTACCATCAAGACCACGGTCACGATACTGAGGAGTGCAGAAACTTGGCTGCAGGTATCGATGTTCTTGTGAAGGCAGGGACATTGAAAAAATACCGAAGCAAGCAGCCAAAGAAGAATAAAAAGCAGAGTGGTGCGAACTGCGCTCCTCAGGATCCGAAAAGGCAGCCGGATCCCGAAGACGATGACGAGCCGCAATATGATGGAGTAATCCAGACTATTGACGCGCTCCCTGCCGGGAAGACCAAGTCGTCCCTAAAGTCAGAACGCAGAGGCTCCAATCGAGAGGAGCCAACGCATAAAAGGCTGAAGCAGGACGAAGTGATTACGTTCTCGGCTGCTGATCCCGTCCCGGCCATCTCTCCTCACCAAGACGCCATTGTCATCCAAGCCGGAGTGGCAAACAAACTGATCCACAGGGTGTTTGTGGATACAGGAGCGTCGGTTAGCATTCTTTTTAAAGAGTGCTTCGACAAACTAGAAGTGGACCCAGCTCGGCTCAGTCCGGCTCCGCTTCCCCTGAAGAGCTTCACCCAGGAGGACACCCGCCCTGAAGGTATTATCAG
Source organism: Salvia splendens (assembly GCF_004379255.2). Taxonomy (NCBI): domain Eukaryota; kingdom Viridiplantae; phylum Streptophyta; class Magnoliopsida; order Lamiales; family Lamiaceae; genus Salvia; species Salvia splendens. Next base: position 1,240,849 of record NC_056034.1, read on the forward strand.
CCTTCCGATCACGGTGGGGAAAGCGCCTACTAGCTCCAGTACGATGATTGAGTTTTTCGTGGTGAAAGCTCGGTCCCCGTACAACGTCATCCTGGGAAGAGACTGGCTCAACACAGTTCGGGCCGTTTGCTCCACCTATCACCTCACCATCAAGATCCCTACTAAAGGAGGGATAGCGGTCATCCGAGGTGACCAAAAGAGAGCAAAGGAATGTCTGCAAATTGCGCTTAGAAGTGCCGAGCAGTCAGATCGGCACCACCAAGCATAGCAATCACAGCAGCCGGAGTCAGAGGCGATGACCGAAGTCATACCGGAGCCGAACTCGATGACAGTTCAGCTGTACGAAGACGATCCATCCAGAACGGTTAAGATCGGCTTCGCGGGAACGCCCCTACTTCGGGAAAAAACCATCCAGCTCCTCAAGGAGTATAAAGACGTCTTTGCATGGTCTCCGTTGGACATGACCGGAGTGCCCCCCGAGGTAATCACTCATCGGTTAAATATTGATCCTTCAGTCCGGCCGATAAAACAGAAGCAAAGACTCTTTGCGGCAGAACGAAGTCAAGTCATCCATGACGAAGTCCGTCAATTATTGAAGGCGGATGTGTTATTCGAAGTGAAGTATCCTTCGTGGGTGGCCAATCCTGTCATGATCAAGAAAAAGGAAGGAGGATGGCGGATGTGCATAGATTTCACCGATCTAAATAAGCACTGTCCCAAAGATTGCTATCCCCTTCCGAACATAGATAAAAAAGTAGAAGCTTTGATAGGCTTTGAAATTTTTTGTTTTCTTGATCTGTACAAAGGATACCATCAAGTTTTAATGGATGAGATTGACGCTTCAAAAACGGCCTTCATTACTGATTTCGGCATTTTCGCTTATAAAAAGATGCCATTCGGTTTAAAGAATGCCGGAGCCACTTATCAAAGGATGGTAGACAAGCTTTTTCGGCACCTGATTGGAAAGGAGGTCGAAGTGTATGTTGACGATATAGTCGTCAAAAGCAAAAGCACTTCGGAGTACGAGCACAACCTCAAGTCCACTCTCAACGTGCTCAAGAAAGCCAACCTCAAACTTAATCCCCAAAAGTGTACCTTTTTGGTAGATTCGGGAAAGTTTCTGGGTTGTTGGGTTTCAAAGGACGGACTCAAGGCAAACCCCTCAAAAGTTCAAATCGTTCAGAACATGGCAATGCCGAAGTCCATACATGACGTGCAAAGGCTAACCGGATGTCTAGCCGCACTGAATCGATTCCTTTCCCAAGCAGCCGAAAAGCAACTGCCGTTCTTCAAGGTGTTGAAAAAGGCACCAAAGTTCGAGTGGGGAGCCGAGCAGAAAAAGGCCTTTGACGAGCTCAAAAGTTATCTAGCCGAGCTTCCTATTCTCTCTGCTCCAACCGAAGCCGAAGTAATATTCTTATACTCAGCGGCATCGGATCAAACCATCAGCGCGGTGCTTGTACGAGAAGAAGGCCTAAAGCAGTTTCCCATCTATTTTACAAGCCGAGCATTAAGAGGTCCAGAAACCAGGTATCAACCACTGGAAAAGATTGCTCTGGCATTAGTAAATGCAGCAAGGAGACTGCGGCCATACTTCTATGCTCACAAGGTATACGTCTTAACTGATCTGCCACTTCGGCAAGTGTTGACCAAACCAGAAGCATCAGGCAGAATCGCCAAGTGGGCTATAGAGTTGGGAGAGCACACAATTGAATATCTACCTCGGAAAGCCATCAAGGGACAAGCCTTGGCAGATTTTCTTGCGGAAGCAAAGTTCGATCAAGCAATTCCTGTTATTGCCGAACAGAAGAATTCTGCCAATGCCGAACTAGCACAGCCCTTGGAATCCGAAGTAGAGCCGCCGGACTGCTGGAGCGGATTCGTAGATGGAGCTTCAAACAAGATGGGAAGTGGAGCTGGTATTCTACTTGTCGCTCCCGACGGACACGAGGTAACCTACTCACTTCGGTTCCTATTCCCCACTACTAATAATGAAGCCGAGTACGAAGCCCTCCTGGCCGGACTCCAGTTAGCGCAAAGTCTGCTCGTCAAATCTCTCAAAGTCCATTGTGATTCACAAGTCATAGTAAATCACATGTTGGGTACAAGTGAAGCTCGTGACGAGAGAATGAAGAAGTATTTGGACAAAGCGCGAAGCATCAGCCGAAGTTTCTCCTATTTTCGGATAATCCGCATTCCTAGAGCGGAAAATAGCCGAGCAGATACCTTAAGTAAGTTGGCCTCAGATCCGAGCTCAAAGGCGGAAGAATTAATGCATCGAAGCATTGATGAAGCCGAGGTACATTCAGTATCCAGCTCGCCGAACTGGATGACGCCGATCTTGCAGTATCTGGATCAAGGACAATTGCCCGAGGATAAGAGAGAAGCTCGGAAGATCACGTGCCGAGCACTTCGGTACGAACTTCATGAAGGAGTCCTCTTTAGAAAGTCTTACCTCCAGCCGTTATTGCGGTGCGTAGGACCAGAAGAGACGGACTACATCCTCAGAGAAGTTCATGAAGGATCGTGCGGTAGCCACATCGGAGCCAGAGCTTTAGCTAAAAAAGTTCTGAGATGGGGATATTATTGGCCAACCATGGTACAAGAGGCAGTGCAGCTCGTCAAGAAGTGTACGAAGTGCCAAATTCATGCAAATGTCCCAAGGATGCCGCAGACCGATCTATACACTATGCAAAGCCCTTGGCCTTTCATGCAATGGGGCATAGACATAGTGGGACCACTTCCTCAAGCTCCTCGGCAAATGAAATTCCTTATCGTTGCCGTGGACTACTTCACGAAGTGGGTGGAGGCGGAACCATTAGCTACGATAACGAGCTCAAAGGCATTGGACTTCGTCTGGAAGAACATAGTGTGCCGATTTGGCATACCCCACATCCTCATCTCGGATAATGGGACTCAGTTCACCGACAAGACGTTCAAGAATTGGTGCCAAGAGCTGAACATTCAACAGCGGTTCACTTCGGTCTCCCATCCCCAAGCAAACGGACAAACGGAAGTAACGAACCGGATTCTGGTGAAAGGGTTAAAAGCTCGGTTAGAACAAGCCAAAGGACAATGGGTAGAAAATCTCCCTCAAGTCCTATGGTCCTACCGAACTACACCCAAAACCTCCAATGGTGAAACTCCGTATAGTCTGGTGTATGGCACTGAAGCCGTAATTCCGGTGGAGATCGGCGTACCCAGTCCCCGAACTCTAAATTTCTCCTCAGAAATGAATGACGACGGACTGAGAGCAGAACTAGATCTCGCCGAAGAAAGAAGAGAATTGGCGTGCATAAAAGCAGCCAAGTATAAGGAGCAAGTAGCCCGGTATTATAACCAAAGGGTGAAAAAGCTTCAATTTCAAGTGGGAGATCTCGTCTTGAGAAACAACGAAGTAAGCCGAGCAGAAAAGCTGGGCAAACTCGAACCCACATGGGAGGGTCCATATAGGGTGTCAGAAGTCCTCGGCAAAGGGTCTTATAAATTGACTCACATGTCAGGAGAACAAGTACCCCGAACATGGCACGTCTCCAACCTCAAGAAGTTCCACTTGTAAGAGACAAAAGTCCGGTCAGTCCGTCTCGTGTCTAGTTCGGTCATAGGGGTATATGTTTTTATTTGTTTGTTTCTTACTTGTACCTTTTACTTGTCGTTTTATAAAAAGTTTAAAGTTTTTTTCTTTCATCTTTTTCATTTTTTCTCTATGTGTTTTGTCTCTATGTGCTTGTCGTCTCTTACAAATGGTACTAAGGTATATCGTTCTTTAAAGACTGATCCCCTTTTTAGATCGATTATTAAAGACTATTGTGAGTCCAAGCTTCTAAGGAGGATATAAGACCACAATTCAGCTTAACAAGCAGTCCGTCTGAAACGAACTGCAATAAGCCAACGATTGTGAGTCCAAGCTTCCAAGGAGGATACAAGACCGCAATTCAGCTTAACAAGCACTTCGTCTGAAACGAACTGCAATAAGCCAACGATTGTGAGTCCAAGCTTCTCAGGAAGATACAAGACCACAATTCGGCTTAAGAAATAAGCACTTCGTCTGAAACGAACTGCAATAAGGGAAAGTCCGATCCACGCGATAAACCTCGCCGAATTAGGACGACCAAGTTCGGTCAAAGAAGTTTACCTCATAAGACCGGGGACGACCATGTCTAGTCAAAGAGGTTTACTGCATAAGACCACTTCGGTTAACTGGGAAAGTCCGATCCACGCGATAAAACTCGCCGAATTAGGACAAGGGAAAGTTCGATCCCGGCGACAAAAATCGCCAAATTAGAACACAAACCAAGTCCGGTCAAAGATGTTTATTTCATCAGACCAAAGACGAGTCCGGTCAAAGATGTTAATTTCATCAGACCAAAGACGAGTCCGGTCAAAGATGTTTATTTCATCAGACCAAAGACGAGTCCGGTCAAAGATGTTTATTTCATCAGACCAAAGACGAGTCCGGTCAAAGATGTTTATTTCATCAGACCAAAGACGAGTCCGGTCAAAGATGTTTATTTCATCAGACCAAAGACGAGTCCGGTCAAAGAAGTTTACTTCATAAGACCGAGGACAAGTACGATGAAATTTTTTCGCTAAGCTGTAAATACAGTGTTAGAAGCGAAAACAAAATTTCATTTTTCAAATCTTGTTCGGCATACAACTCCGCTACCCTACAAAATGGCGTTACGCTATTACAAAGGACTATTCTACTGTCCAGGGTTGCTGAAGTTAAGCCACCTATCTGCAAAATCCTCTGGAAGCCGAGTTCGGTTGTTCCGAGCAGATGAAGAATAAGCAGGTCGACGAGATGCTATCCTCGACCCAACGCCTCTTCCCCGAGCCCGAGAAGTCCTAACACCTCGGCGATGAAGAGTCTCTGCAATAAGCATCTGCTGATCTTGCTCGCTCATAGTCACAACTCCTCGGCGAATTTCAGTCCGTCCCTGTCTTGACGATTCCGGTTGCTCCTGAGCCCGTTCTCGTCTTGACGCTTCCGGCTGTTCCGGAGTTCGTTGTTGACTGGGAGTAGGATTTTGAACAAGGGAACCAGAGGTTTGATCTGGAGTGCGAGCATCTGTTGCCACGATATGCCGAAGGAATCTTTCTATGGAGGGGCGCCGAGAAAGAACAATGTTGTACCGAGAAGCCCAGCGCCGCAATGATTTCACAACTTGTTGGCAAGCCGAGCTCTCCAGCGCATTGTTCCTCCGGAGTACATGATATTCCTCCCACAGTTCGTCAACTCGACTCTGAACATCTGATATGGTCACTCCCCCGCGCACACGGATGTAATCCTCGTACGCAGTCCTCTCAGCAATGGTCGTATTCAGCTCGGCCTCCAGATCCTTCTTATCGGACTCTAAGTCCTTATTATCGGCCTCCAGCTTCACTAAACGAGCCAGAAGCTCGTCATTCTTCGTCTGATCGGCTATAGCTCTTTTCTCAGCTTCGTCTAAAGCCGAAGAGTACAGCCGTTTCCAGTGAAGTATCTCCATCTCCTTGAGTACAAAGCAGCTATATTAGTTCGGCAGCTGTACCGAGCAGATAGTAAAATACAACAGGAATAAAGGCGAGTACGAAAAGCTATACGAAGACAAGTGTGGAGAATTTTTCATTCACAAGGAAAATTTTTACACTAGGAGGGCTTCAAGGCCATTTTACAAGGAAGAAACTAGACTAAGAGAAGGGAGACGAAATCATACTCCGCCAGCTTCGTCTCCGGCTCCTCGGTGAGGTTCAGCTTCCTTCTCCTGAGCTACCTCAGCCTCGGCCTCGCATCCTGCCGGCCTCGCCTCCGCCTCCTGATCGGCTTCCTTCTCCGGATGCCCGGCCCGCTCGACTTCGGCCTCCAGCTCCAGCGACTCGGCCTCACCCTCTCCGTTGTAAGTCGAAGCGGGTGAAACGGGTCCCACGGAGGCAAAGATAGCCTCCAGGTTCTCGTCCCGATCAGCTCGACAACTCCGGACTCGGTCTGCAGAAAGCAGGACCGAGGATGAAGCGAGCTCCTCAAGGAGCGGCAGATTCTGAAGCCGAGCTGCTATCTCACGGCTGTACAGAGGCAGCACGACGTCGGCCCCCTGCTCGCCCTTATCGGTAATTAGCCTTACCAGACTACCGACAAAGGCCGAGAACTGGCTGCTCAAAAAGAGTTTCTCCGTGTAAACACGGAGAGCCTCCCCCTGGGCAGCCACGGCGGCAGCCTCCTTCTGAGCCTCCCGGTGCTTCGTCTGCTCTTGCAGGATGATGAGCTGGTTTTTGGCTGACCGGGCTTCATCCTGAGCCGAGATCCTAGCAGCTCGGGCCCTCTCAAATTTGGCCTCAGCCTGTTCGGCCAGACTACGAGCAAGATGCAACTTCTTCTGCATCTCCTCGTAGTCGTGGGATGCTTTGGAGAGCTCCACGGAGACGAGCTTGGCTCTCTGAAGATGAACAAGGAAAAAACTCAACAGAATGGCCATCAAAAAATGTGGAAAAGAAGCCAAGTCAGAAAGCTTACCTCCACAAAATTTGTCGGCCATTGAAAAGGCTCAGGGACGTGTTCCGGGATGTCTGCAACCACCTCGGAGATGACCAGGTCTTTCCCCGGCACTCTTGGGGACTCATGAAATTTCCCCTTCCCTTTAGCCGAACACTGCTCCGGCTCTTTCGGATCCGAAGAAGAGGTTTTTTGCCTCTTCGGATTCTTCTCGGCTTCAGACGCCGAGCGAGGGGCTCTCTGCCTCTCCGGCTCCACAAGCTCGGAGGACTTTCGGATAGCCTTATTCAACATGTACACTGCCAAAAAGCAAGAAAGCCAGGTTAGTTTTCTTCGTTAAAGCAGTAGAGCATAAAGATAAAGAGAAATCCTCACCCTCGGCCTCTTCGTCCGAAGACGAGATGTCGAACACGACGTCGCCCTTGACGAGCTCAGACTCCGTGTATTGTTTCCTAACTATGGGAATCTTGTTGAGCTCGCCATCGAGCTCGTCCAACGGTTCAGGCCGAGGATGACGGATAACGGACTTCGGCCCTCTCCAGGGAAAACTAGGAGCCGCGGTCCTATCATAATAGAAGAAGCGGTTTTGCCACTTCGGCCACTTCGTTTTACAAAAGGCCCTAAAGGGCTGTACAGGGATCAAGTAAAACCAAGACCCCTTCCTCTTAAATTGAAAGAATTTAAGGATCGCCTTCAAAGACAAATCCCTTCCTAACCTACGGAGTTCGGCAGCGAAGGCCGACAAGTGCCTCCAAGAGTTCGGAGTCACCTGGCCTAAAGGAAGCTGAAAAAAATCTAGTAAATCTATAAAGGCAGAAGGGAGGGGGAAACGAAGCCCGCATTCTAAGCAGGCCTCGTACACGGTGGCGTAACCCTCCGGCGGGGAGTCAGCCCTATGATCACCGTCAGGTACCACCGCCCTCCCCCCAGGAAAAAAGTATTTTTCGGGTAGGGATACCACAGTATCCTTACTCAAAATACTATGGAAATACTCTACGGTCTTCTCCCCGGACTCTTTCCGGCCAGAAGACCCCTTACCGCCTCTCCTACCGCTACCCGACTCCGAAGAAGAAGAAGAAGACATTTTTCTTACTTTTTGAAGGTGAAGAAAGTCTGAAGAAGCTCTTGAAAGCGGAAGAAAATTTCTCGAGAAAGAGAGAGTATAGAAGACGCAACAGCAAAGGTGTTCAAATGAGGAAGAAAGAGCATATTTATCAGATTCGGGAAAGATTTCGAGATCGTTGCGCTGTTTCGAATCCCACCTTTTCAGGATTCAACGGCCGGATTTTACTGTCGCATTTAATGCAGGCACGCGCAAGGCACGTCCCCTGACGTCAGCCTCCCCCTTACCATTATCCAGAATGCCGAAGTGACTCACCTCGCCGAAGTGATTCACTTCGCTTTTCGGGGGGGGTAGTGATGGGGTACGAACTAAACCCTAATGGCAAGCCCAATAACAGTGACGGCGGCCCATCAGCCCAGAGCCCAAGAAAGAGTATCTGTTCGGCACCAAAGAGTTCGGCACGACCAAAGAGTTCGGACTCAGCCTACAGCTCGGTAAAAGCCGACCAGTCAAGCTCTCCTCTCAGATCGGCAAGAGCTGATCGGTAAAGTCCAGCAGTTCGGTCTCAGCATTCGACCGAACTAGGAGTTAGTGGACTCATGAAAGGCCTCCACGACCTCCGCTATACCCACGATCTATTTAGTGGTATGATGGAGTACGTACTAAACAAGCCCATCAGCCTAAAGCCCAAGAAAGAGTATCAGTCCGGCATGACTAAAGAGTTCAGTTCGGCACAACCAAAGAGTTCGGCCCCAGCCTACAGCTCGGTAAAAGCCAACCAATCAAACTCTGCTCTCAGGTCGGCATCAAGCTCTACTCTCAGATCGGCAAAAGCTACTCGGCAATAATTCAGCAGTTCGGTCTCAGTATTCGACCGAACTGGGAGATAGCGGACTCATGCATGACCTCCACGACATCCACGACATAATTACTGATGATGTAAGCCACTGCCTAGTTAGTGGCCACGCAGGATCTCATGACCTCCACGACATCCACGACATAATTACTGATGATGTAAGCCACTGCCTAGTTAGTGGCCATGCAGGATCTCATGACCTCCATGACCTCCACGACTTAGGGTGGTGATGCAAGCCACAATCTCAGTTCAATATATAAATAGAACTTAAATCTGACAGAAGAGGCTCTCTCACTCTTTCGTTCTCTAGAGACAGAATAGATTATATAGCAAGTGTGTATTGTAAGCTGTAATCCCAGATCAAGCAATACAACTCTGCCCTCTTTTCTTCCCGTGGACGTAGATTTACTTCAGTAAATCGAACCACGTAAATTCATTGTGTCGTGATCTTTATTCTCTACCAGCATTTACAAACATCAGAAATTCGCGGCTTCATCACTGGCGCCGTCTGTGGGAAACAGAGAACCAAATCTGTGATAAAGCGAATTTTTGACCCTTTTTTCCACCACAAAAAAAAAAAAAAAAAAATGCATGCCAGATCACATAACTCCCGTGCCTCCGTCCGTGATGACCATGAGGAAGCTAATCCAGCAGCCCATAGGCCTGGAAAGCAGCCTCGTGAGAAGTCTGTCTCCAGTTCTCACGGTGAAGGAACAAGCCGCTCAAAAGGTCCACACACCGAGTCTTCCCAGCAGCCTGATTTGAATGAGGCTGTCAAGCTGTTCTTGGCTGAGAAGCAGGAGGAGTTCTTAGCCTTCCTGCAAAAGAGCCAACAGCCGAAGACGAAAACGGTAGATTCTCCTTCCTCATCCAGACATGAAAGTCACTACCGCAGTAGTGCCGTGTCTTCCAGGAAGAAGAATCCTCAACCCCGACATGTTCCTGTTTCTCCTCGGCACCGGAATCACAGGAGAACTCCTTCTCCTCCGTACCGAAGAGATGTCGGGTTCGCCATGTACGGAGCATTAAAGACTCCGTTCTCGGACGATATCATCCGAACTCCTTTGCCGCGGAACTACCGGACACCGTCAATGACTTATGACGGGCTAGTGGATCCTCATGACTTCTTGGGATGCTATCAATATAATATGGCGAACCAGGGTCTCAATGAGGTCCATATGTGCAAGCTGTTCCCCGAGCTGCTCATCGGGAACGCCAGAAGGTGGTTCGACAGCCTTCCTCAAGACAGCATTCGATCCTACCGAGATCTAATGGATGCTTTCCATAGGAGGTTCTTTCAGAAAGCGGAAGCCCGAATTACCTCGGCTCAGCTGCTTTCTATACGTCAAGGTCGCGACGAAAAGATCAGCGACTTCCTGACGAGATTCCATAAGGAATGCCTACAAGTAGATAATCTCAATGATCTACTTGTCATTTCGGCATTCCAAAATGGAATCCTGCCCGGAGCTCTCTACAGAAAGCTCGTGGAGTGCGGCCCGCAAACAGCTCAAGAAATGTGGGACATTGCGGACCAGTTTTCCCGTGCGGATGAGGCAGACCGTCGAAAACGGTCTTTAGACAGCTCATCCCAAGAAGAGAAAAAGAAGCCCGATCAAAGCGGCCAGGTGCTTCCTCGCCGAACTCCTTTTGAAAGAATTCAAAGGGCACCGGTACAAGGCAGATTGGGGCCACGGCTCAATCCTGAGAAGCCGCCCGCTCAGTTCGTACCATTAAACAAGTCAAGAACGGAAATTTTCGAACTACATTCCGATATGTTCGAAAAACCAAAGCGGATGACGAAATCAGCCGCGCGGCGACCTCAGGATCAATATTGCTCCTTCCATCAAGCCCACGGTCATGATACCGAGGAGTGCCGAAATTTGGCTGCAGGTATTGATGTTCTTGTGAAAACAGGAACGTTAAAAAAATACCAAAGCAAGCAGCCGAAAAAGAACAAAAAGCAGAGAGGTGCGAACTGCAATCCTCAGGATCCGAAAAGGCATGAAGATCCCGAAGACGACGACGAGCCGCAATATGATGGAGTAATCCAGACTATTGATGCTCTCCCTGCCGGGAAGACTAAGTCGTCCCTAAAAGCAGAACGCAGAGGTTCCAATCAAGAGGAGCCGACACATAAAAGGCTGAAGAAAGACGAAGTGATTACATTTTCAGATGCCGATCCCGTCCCAGCCATCTCTCCTCACCAAGACGCTATTGTCATTCAAGCCGGAGTGGCAAACAAACTGATCCACAGAGTATTTGTGGATACAGGAGCGTCAGTCAGCGTTCTTTTTAAAGAATGTTTTGATAAAATGGAAGTGGATCCAGCTCGGCTCAGTCCGGCTCCACTTCCTCTGAAAAGTTTCGCCCAGGAGGACACCCGCCCTGAAGGTATTATCAGCCTTCCGATCACGGTGGGAAAAGCGCCTACAAGCTCCAATACGATGATCGAGTTCTTTGTGGTAAAAGCTCGGTCCCCGTACAACATCATCCTGGGGAGAGACTGGCTCAACACAGTTCGGGCCGTTTGCTCTACTTATCACCTCACCATCAAGATCCCCACTAAAGGTGGGATAGCGGTCATCCGAGGTGATCAAAAGAGAGCAAAAGAATGTCTGCAGATTGCGCTTAAAAGTGCCGAGCAATCAGTTCGGCACCATCAAGCATAGCAATCACAGCAACCGGAGTCAGAGGCAAGCGAGATGACCGAAGTCACTTCAGAGCCGAACTCAATGACCGTTCGGTTATACGAAGACGATCCATCCAGAACGGTCAAGATCGGCTTCGCAGGAACGCCTCTACTCCGAGAAAAGACCATTCAGCTCCTCAAGGAGTACAAAGATGTCTTTGCATGGTCTTCGTTGGACATGACCGGAGTGCCCCCCGAGGTAATCACTCATCGGTTAAATATTGATCCTTCAATCCGGCCAGTAAAACAGAAGCAAAGACTCTTTGCGGCAGAAAGAAGCCAAGTCATCCATGACGAAGTCCGCCAATTACTAAAAGCGGATGTACTATTCGAGGTGAAATATCCTTCTTGGGTGGCCAATCCTGTGATGATCAAGAAAAAAGAAGGAGGATGGCGGATGTGCATAGATTTTACCGATCTAAACAAGCACTGTCCTAAAGATTGCTATCCCCTTCCGAATATAGATAAAAAAGTAGAAGCTTTGATCGGCTTCGAAATTTTCTGTTTTCTTGATTTATACAAAGGATATCACCAAGTGTTGATGGATGAGAGTGACGCTCCGAAAACAGCTTTCATTACCGATTTCGGCATTTTCGCTTATAAAAAGATGCCATTCGGTTTAAAGAATGCCGGAGCCACTTATCAAAGGATGGTAGACAAGCTTTTTCGGCACCTAATCGGAAAACAGGTTGAAGTGTATGTCGACGACATAGTTGTCAAAAGCAAAAGCACTTCGGAGTACGAAGACAACCTCAAATCCACTCTCGACGTGCTCCGAAAAGCCAACCTCAAACTCAACCCCCAAAAATGTACCTTTTTGGTAGATTCGGGAAAATTTCTGGGTTGTTGGGTTTCAAAGGACGGACTCAAGGCAAACCCTTCAAAAGTTCAAGTTATTCAGAACATGGCGATGCCGAAGTCCATACACGATGTGCAAAGACTAACTGGATGTCTAGCCGCATTGAATAGATTCCTTTCCCAAGCAGCCGAAAAGCAACTGCCGTTCTTCAAAGTGTTAAAAAAGGCACCAAAGTTTGAGTGGGGAGCCGAGCAGAAAAAGGCTTTTGACGAGCTCAAAAGTTATTTAGCCGAGCTTCCAATTCTCTCTGCTCCAACAGATGCCGAAGTGATTTTCTTATACTTAGCGGCATCCGATCAAACCATTAGTGCGGTGCTTGTACGAGAAGAAGGCCTAAAGCAGTTTCCCATCTACTTTACAAGCCGAGCATTAAGAGGTCCAGAAACAAGGTATCAACCTCTGGAAAAAATTGCTCTGGCATTAGTAAATGCAGCAAGGAGACTGCGGCCATACTTCTATGCTCACAAGGTATGCGTCTTAACCGATCTGCCTCTTCGGCAAGTTTTGACCAAGCCAGAAGCATCAGGCAGAATCGCCAAATGGGCCATAGAGCTGGGAGAACACTCAATCGAGTACCTACCTCGGAAAGCCATCAAGGGACAAGCCTTGGCAGATTTTCTTGCAGAGGCCAAGTTCGATCAAGCAATCCCTGTCATTGCCGAACAGAAAAATTCTGCCAATGCCGAACTAGCACAGCCCTTGGAATCCGAAGAAGAGCCGCCGGACTGCTGGAGCGGATTCGTAGATGGAGCTTCGAATAAAACGGGAAGTGGAGCTGGTATTCTGCTTATCGCTCCCGATGGACACGAGGTAACCTATTCACTTCGGTTCTCATTCCCAACCACTAATAACGAAGCCGAATACGAAGCCCTCCTTGCCGGACTCCAGCTAGCGCAAAGTCTATGTATCAAGTCTCTCAAAATCCATTGTGATTCACAAATCATAGTGAATCACATGTTGGGTACAAGTGAAGCCCGTGATGAGAGGATGAGGAAATATTTAGACAAAGCGCAAAGCATTAGCCGAAGTTTCTCTTATTTTCGGATAGTCCGCATTCCCAGAGCAGGAAACAGCCGAGCAGATACTTTAAGTAAGTTAGCCGCATGTCCAAGCTCAAAGGTGGAGGAATTGATGCATCGAAGCATTGACGAAGCTGAGGTACATTCAGTAACCAGCTCGCCGAACTGGATGACGCCGATCTTACAGTATCTAGATCAAGGACAATTGCCCGAGGATAAGAGAGAAGCTCGGAAGATCACGTGCCGAGCACTTCGGTACGAACTTCATGAAGGAGTCCTCTTTAGAAAGTCTTACCTCCAGCCGTTATTGCGGTGCGTAGGACCAGAAGAGACGGACTACATCCTCAGAGAAGTTCATGAAGGATCGTGCGGTAGCCACATCGGAGCTAGAGCTTTAGCTAAAAAAGTTCTAAGATGGGGATATTATTGGCCAACCTTGGTACAAGAAGCAGTGCAGCTCGTCAAGACATGCCCGAAGTGCCAAATCCATGCAAATATCCCAAGGATGCCGCAGACCGATCTATCCACTATGCAAAGCCCTTGGCCTTTTATGCAATGGGGTATAGACATAGTAGGACCACTACCACAAGCTCCTCGGCAAATGAAATTCCTTATCGTTGCCGTGGACTACTTTACGAAGTGGGTGGAAGCTGAACCATTAGCTACGATAACGAGCTCGAAGGCATTGGATTTCGTCTGGAAGAACATAGTGTGCCGATTCGGCATACCCCACATCCTCATCTCGGATAACGGGACTCAGTTCACCGACAAGACGTTCAAGAATTGGTGCCAAGAGCTGAATATTCAACAACGGTTCACTTCGGTCTCTCATCCACAAGCAAACGGACAAACGGAGGTAACAAATCGTATCCTGGTGAAAGGGTTAAAAGCTCGGTTAGAACAAGCCAAAGGACAATGGGTAGAAAATCTCCCTCAAGTCCTATGGTCCTACCGAACTACACCCACAACCTCCAACGGTGAAACTCCGTACAGTCTTGTGTACGGCACTGAAGCCGTGATTCCGGTGGAGATCGGCATACCCAGTCCCCGAACTCTAAATTTCTCGGCAGAAATGAATGACGACGGACTGAGAGCCGAGCTAGATCTTGCCGAAGAAAGAAGAGAATTGGCATGCATAAAAGCAGCCAAGTACAAGGAGCAAGTAGCCCGGTATTACAACCAAAGGGTGAAGAAGCTGCAATTTCAAGTGGGAGATCTCGTCTTGAGAAACAACGAAGTAAGCCGAGCAGAAAAGCTGGGCAAACTCGAACCCACATGGGAAGGTCCGTATCGGGTGTCAGAAGTCCTCGGCAAAGGGTCTTACAAATTGGCTCACATGTCAGGAGAACAGGTACCCCGAACATGGCACATTTCCAACCTCAAAAAGTTCCATTTGTAAGAGACAGTCCGGTCAGTCAGTCTTGAGTCCTGTTCGGTCAATGTGCTTTCTTTGGTTTGCTTGGTCTTTGTCTGTCTATGTGCGTTTTGTCTATGTGCGTTGTGTCTGTCTATGTGCGTGTCGTCTCTTACAAATGTTACTGAGGTATCTTGTTCTTCAAAGGCTGATCCCCTTTTTAGAACATATATAAGCTAACGATTGTGAAGTCAAAGCTTCTACAGAGGATACAAGACCACAATTCAGCTTAAACAAGCAGTTCGTCTGAAACGAGCTGCAAGCCAACGATTGTGAGTCAAAGCTTCTACAGAGGATACAAGACCACAATTCAGCTTAAGAAACAAGCGCTTCGTCTGAAACGAACTGCAACAAAAGTCCGATTCACGCGATAAAACTTGCCTGAATTAGGACAAAGGAAAGTCCGATCCACGCGATAAAACTCGCCGAATTAGGACAAGGGAAAGTCCGATCCCCAAATTAGGACAACGGAAAGTCCGATCCGAGCGATAAAACTCGCCAAATTAGGACACAAACCAAGTCCGGTCAAAGAAGAGTTCACTTCATAAGACCGAGGACAAACATCAACTTACCCCGTACCTTTATCCAGAATGCCGAAGTGATTCACTTCGCTTTTCGGGGGGGGTAGTGATGGAGTACGTACTAAACAAGCCCATCAGCCTAAAGCCCAAGAAAGAGTATCAGTCCGGCATGACTAAAGAGTTCGGCCCCAGCCTACAGCTCGGTAAAAGCCAACCAATCAAACTCTGCTCTCAGGTCGGCATCAAGCTCTACTCTCAGATCGGCAAAAGCTACTCGGCAATAATTCAGCAGTTCGGTCTCAGTATTCGACCGAACTGGGAGATAGCGGACTCATGCATGACCTCCACGACATCCACGACATAATTACTGATGATGTAAGCCACTGCCTAGTTAGTGGCCACGCAGGATCTCATGACCTCCACGACATCCACGACATAATTACTGATGATGTAAGCCACTGCCTAGTTAGTGGCCATGCAGGATCTCATGACCTCCATGACCTCCACGACTTAGGGTGGTGATGCAAGCCACAATCTCAGTTCAATATATAAATAGAACTTAAATCTGACAGAAGAGGCTCTCTCACTCTTTCGTTCTCTAGAGACAGAATAGATTATATAGCAAGTGTGTATTGTAAGCTGTAATCCCAGATCAAGCAATACAACTCTGCCCTCTTTTCTTCCCGTGGACGTAGATTTACTTCAGTAAATCGAACCACGTAAATTCATTGTGTCGTGATCTTTATTCTCTACCAGCATTTACAAACATCAGAAATTCGCGGCTTCATCATGGTACGAAGCAGTTATTGAGCAGTTATTGCTCACCCACGATCTTGTTAGTGGGGCTGCAAACCACGACCTTAGTTCAATGTATAAATAGAACTTAGATCAGATAGAAAAGGGTTAAGCTCTCTAGAGATAAAATACCATATAGCAAGTCTGTGTTGTAAGCTGTAATCCCAGATCAAGCAATACAATCTTGCCCTCCCTTCTTCCCGTGGACGTAGATTTACTTCAGTAAATCGAACCACGTAAATTCTTTGTGTCGTAATCTTCATTCTCTACTAGCATTTACTAACATCAGAAATTCGCGGATCCATCAAAGTCTTTAATCTAACTAGAAATATTTGGGAAGACCCACTATAAAATAGTTATAAATAATGATTTGTTTTGAATTTCCCTTAATTTCATCCTTTTAGGGATAATATTTATTTAGTGTAGAAATTTGTATTTAACAAAACTTTGGGGACTAATCTGAAAATATTTCGCCCTCCCTCTTCTCCTTAGTTGCTGCATTGCTTTTCTGTATTCAACAAAACAAGCGGAAATGGTTGTACCTCTCTCCTTTGGGATTGTACGTCCACTCCATGCTCCATGGCTCCGTTTAACCCGCTCCATTAACCCGTGTTCCGTCTCTAGGAAGGGGCAATTTTCCGTTTCGGTAAACGGGTCATCTCGGTTGAACTTGAGCCATATCGTCCGAGCTTCGCTTCATTCCAGTCAGTATTTCAATTCCGTTAATCATTTTATTGTGTTCAGATTTTAATTTGGAGATTTTAATTGTTGATGATCATAAAATTGACTCTTTTTGATTGATTTGGTTAAAGTTCACCTTTTTTGGGTGAGTATCGATTTCGAATTTCTCGAAAAGGTTCTCTACGATAGTGAAATGCGGCTTTTGAACCGAGAATAAAGCGATTTTGTTTCCTGTTTTGAACCTTTTGTTTTTTTCTCTTTCTGTTGTTGCATTTGGGAGTTAGCACTGTATTATTGAGATTGCGTAGTAGAAGAGGTGGATACAATGTTGATTGATATAATTAGGATAGAGCTCGAAATGAGATTGTATAGAAACCAAACTAAGAGGTTAATTGTTGGTTGTGGTTTAGACTATCCATTTTATCAATTCTAGTAATGTTGATTGATATCATGATATGTAACTAACTTAGTTTGCTTTATTTGTTGAGACTTGAGAGTGTTTGTGTTGTTGTTTTTTCGTTTTTTAGTTTCTCTCTACAAAAAATATAAATTTTCTTCTGTATGCTCTGAGGAATCAATCTAGTATAGCTCTTATGTATCTTTTCAGTTTAGGGCATTTTCTGGACTTAAGGAAGTTAGGTGTTTGGATTAATGTACTCATCGTGATTTATGCAACTTCTTCCAGTTTCAGTTTGTTGAGTCAATTTATTAACCATATGAAGAAAATAAATGAGAAAAGTTATTCATTGATTTTGTACAAATTTGCCTTGCATAAAGAGCCATTTGCAGGACTCTCTGCATTGTAGTTGAGATACTGAATGCTGTGATATGTAGAAGGTAGCTGATGAATAATCATATGCACGTATAAGCTAGGCATTTTCACCTGTATGGATAGATATGAATAATTTGATAACGAGACTTGTGTGCATGTGCTGCCTAATATGCTTGGTCTAAATTATTGTTTCCTCTGGCAATTGCACAGGTTCTGCACCTGATTCTGATGGACCGCAGGTTTCACCTTTGGTTGAACAATCTGAAATCATTTTTATTGGAACCGGGACTAGTGAAGGGATTCCACGTGTGAGCTGCCTAACTAATCCTGTCAAGACATGCCCAGTAAGTCAAAAGACTTCCATTACATGCTCGAACTTGCATAACTTTTTCAGTTGATTTGGTGGCTATGTGCTCATCATCAATAAGATTCTTTATTTGAAACTTGTTAGGTTTGCTCGAAGGCTACAGAGCCGGGTAGCAAGAATAGGAGACTTAACACAAGCCTCCTTGTTCGCTATCTTAACCCATCTGGAAAATGGAACATCCTTATTGATGCTGGAAAGTACGTTAAAAATATTCTCCCTGTTCTGACCCCTAGTAAACAAGACTTTCTCATTTATTATATCTGCACATCTTTGATCATTATAGGAGAAATGCTTGTACCACTTTGGCATTTGCTATATATTCTAGACATGTCACGTTATGAAAGCAAGAAAGTTGAAAAGCTATACCACTCTTCATATAATATAACTTGTTGAATATAGTTCAAGTCTTAGTCCTTATTAATGACTAAAGTGGACTATAAAATTGTGATGATGGGCGAATATGCTGTCTACTAAGATTCATCGTGCTTAATGCAGGTTTTTCTATCACAGTGCTCTGAGGTGGTTTCCAACTTATGGGTAAGCTAGCCTATGTTCATTATCTTTCTACTGCTGGGTGATTGTCCATACATTGCATGTGCTTTGTAAATTCTTCCTTTTGTGGTTTCGCGATTCATAGTCTGCTGAAAGAAAAGTGTGTGGATCAAAACTTTTGGCCTCGGTGTTTGTACCAATGCCTCGTCTGTCTTGTTTCTCTAGACATCCAGTACTGAACAGTGAACACATGAATCAATAAGTTCCCGGTCTTGGCTGAGCTACATAGCATATGCTTAGATAGTATAGATACGGAGTCATGCTTTTTGATGTTTCTCTGCTATTCTTGTTTAGGCTCCAGTTGATCATATGAAAAATTTCTTGTCTGCATATACAGATTTCGAGTTTGCACCAAAATCTTCTCCCAGGACTTTTTTTCTCTTGTTTCCTTGTTTTTTTCTTGTTAAGACAACGTGTTGTGCCATACTTCCATTGACTATTTTGTAAGTTTCTGTTGTCATGCAAGCTTCTTTTCGTGACTACTTTAATTTCTGCCAGGATAAGAACAATTGATGCGGTTATTATTACTCATTCTCATGCTGATGCAATCGGAGGTCTCTGACATGATTACTTTGTACATTTTTGTGTACGGTTTACATCATCAAAATGCACGAGCATTTTCATAAGAGGACTTTTGTTTTCTCAGGGATGGATGATCTCCGTGATTGGACGAACAATGTTCAGCCGTCTATACCAATATACGCAGCAGAGCGTGATTTTGAGGTTATTACTCTTTGCAAAATGTGCACTGTCTACTAAATACTAATGTTCTAGTAGTAAACTGTTTGACTGTCCCATGGTGTGACTTAGAAAGTTTGAAAATCAGCAACCTCTAGTAACTGTAACTGTTATCCCAGATATGTATTCCTTGGAACACTTTCCTCCTATTGATTCGACGTACCTACCACAAAAGAATATTTGCATTCTATCCAAGGATGCATATAAATATCTTGATCTCAATGCTAAATTGGTAGTTGGGATCGATCAAGGTCACTAATCCGCACCTAGTTAAGGGTCAAAGTCTAGCATTCTTCATTCTTTCATACATCTTCAAATGGTAATACACAGGGCGATGATTCTTGAGAATCTCTTTTCCTTTATGCTTCTTGCTATGCCTTTCTGATACATGTGTGTATGAGTGCTTTCCAACTAGACGTCTGAGTTTCATTGATGTGATTTCAGGTAATGAAGAAAACTCATTATTATTTGGTAGATAAAAGTGGCGTTACACCTGGCGCTGCAGTTTCGACCTTGCAATTTAACATAATTCAAGAAGAACCATTTACAGTATGTGATCTCGAGGTAAGAATTTGCAAAACATTTTATACTTTTGGTAGGTTAGGTGTTCTGTCACGTACCCTGTAAATATCTCCACTGCAGCCATAGGGGTAGAGTACTTTTATCATATTCACTAGTTCAAGCATTTTTAAGATAGTGAGATACTTAGATCCTTGAATATACTGTGCGAATACTTACAATTATAAATGCACACTTATACACATTCTCGGGTTTTGCCTCTAATATTTATTTATCCTTGTGTATCTTTATCTTGCAGTTTACACCTTTACCAGTTTGGCATGGTCGTGGCTATCGTTCTTTGGGTTTTCGATTTGGCAATATCTGTTACATTAGGTAATGATTCTAATTTTGATTGCACCACCCGATTCAATGCTCCTTGGGGATCTTAATCTTCTCCTTTGTGCTTGCAGTGACGTCAGTGATATACCAGAGGAGACTTATCCTCTTCTCAGTAACTGCGAACTCCTTATTATGGTCTCTATCTCTCTGTAAATATATATGTATACATGCATATGGACATATAGCCACCAGTGATTTTTTCATACAAATGATGAGAGTAACTCAATCATTAACTTGTCGTTTCTTCATATAGGACGCACTAAGACCAGATCGATCTTCTTCAACTCATTTCGGGCTTCCAAGAGTAAGTCATATATTTACAATAGTATGTTGTCACATTTTATGTGAGCACTTACATCATCTCATAAATACGCCTAAAACTTCTCAGGCGCTGGACGAAGTTAGGAAAATCCGACCAAAAAGAACACTGTTCACTGGTATGTTCACTATACTACATTGACGAAGTTATCACTTCGCTTTGCTGAAAAATTTCACAATTCAAATCTTTCCAATTTCTACCATGCTTGTATGATATACTCGTTTTGCGTATCTGAAGGTATGATGCACCTGATGGATCACGACAAAATAAACGAGGATCTCATAAAGTTCAAAGAGACGGAAGGCCTCGACATTGAATTGAGCTACGATGGGCTTCGTGTTCCAGTAACTCTATAGCCTCTCACATTGTGAATCTCTCTTTCATACATAGCTATTTTTTTGCTGCTGTATTTAAGCAGTGTGAGATTAGAAGAAGCTGAAACTGAGAAAAAAAGCCCAGTTTCTTTATCATTTTAGATTCTTCCTCATTTGCAATTCTTGTTAGGGACTCATTAATTTTTAAAGATTCAGAACACCTTGATTTAGTTGGAATAATTATTTGACACTTCTTCAACTAGGAATGTCTGTTCAAACCGGATCGACCGAAACTGCAACTCATAGGCTGAAACAGAACCGGTATAACAGTTCTACCAGTCTGGCTCAGCGGTTAATCGTTGGTTTTGGTCCAAAACTTGGAAACCCGTAAAAAAAACAGCAAAAACAGCCCAAAATCCGCAGTTTTGCACCATAATTGTCAAAATTGTTCAAATCGGACTGCCAGTTAAAACTGAACCAGCGGTTTCGATTTTGGAACCGGAACTGCAATATTGGTTCTACCAGTTCTAGAAGTTTTGATTTTGGAATTCGAACTACCTCTCACAGGTTGAACTGCGATCGGCAGATTGATTACCAGTTCGGTTCTCCAAAATTTTAGAGCAGTAGCCGGCGGCTGGCCCAAAACAGTGAAAACCGGCAGTTTTTAATTGAAACTGTCATTCCCTTTCCTGGGCCAGTTACGGTTTCACTTGTTTGGAACCGGAATCGCCAATTTTTGAACTGGCAACATCCCTACTTCCGGCATGGTGGCTCATTAGTTACATCATACCTAAAATGATAATTAAATTGATCAATTATATAATTGAAAGAGTGAATGTGAATGGCATAATCTGTCACACAATCATGTAAGTAGTAGTACCTATCTAATAAATATATATCCAGGAAGAATCATTTTGAATTTCATCATGGATTTGAATGGTCTTGAATATGACGTTACAATAATTTTCGAATTTTTCTAAAAATAAAATATTCATAAAGCATGCTTTGCTGGCACTATGCAAGAAACAGATCTAGCATATACTTTTTTGTACATGTGAATTTCATTTTCTCGTGTCCTGTTATTTTTGTCTCTTGTAAGTGTCCCTTCCAAATATTAATACAACTCATATCAATCTTGTAACGGAAATTTGTTAGTATTGTAAATTGTAATATATTGAGATTTATGTAATCTCTATCTTATTTTAGGTACACTTATTTCTTCAATCAATTATTGTGCCTGGACCCTATAAATTTTTTGCCCCCACCTCGTCCTTACTGCCATTGACTTTTATTTGTTACTATAATCAGTTATTTTTATTAAATTCTTGATCCACACACATTGGGTCAAATTTAGAGGATATAAGTAATTATGGAGGAACATGGCAAATTTCAATTTAGTTTGATTTGGATATGTTTTTCACACCAATCTTCCCAAATCTTCAAAATTTGATTTTTCTAGATTTTGTTTTACTTTTTGGCAAAAGCAACCAAGTATATTCATGAAATAATTATTAATTTCCAAAACCAAAATCTTGATGTATGTGAAGTAGTAGCATTTTTATGATTAGCAAAATCATAGTCATGTCCAATAATCTATAGATCACACAAAAGAGGTAAATCACATTTAAAAAATTAGATTTGACAAGTTCAACCTAAAATTATAGAATTCTTCGCCCCCACAAAAACATAGATTGGTGTATTATTTTTTGTCCTGTCGAATATAGACTAATATTATCACTATAAATTTAATATGTGTTTAATATTTTGTTTCCATTTGATGGCTATAATCAATGCATTTTTGGTCTTACTCATTAGCTTATTAATAAGACATGGGCATACACAATCTTACCTAAAAAAACTTAACAAACTCTTTTTTATGAGGGGTAATGTTTAAACTCCAAAAAATTCTATGAATATATATAAGTGGTGTTATATAAATTATTTATACAATAATATCTAATTTATTTATCTAAAGAGAAGAAAAAGTGGAACACCTCTCAATAATTTCACAGATCTATCACTGAAATAGAGGTAGGATTTTAGAAGGATAAGAATTGTGGTATTTCAATTGTTGAAGCAAATATGTCACATTGGTTGATATGTCTCCTTATAGTAGAAAGCTAATTATTTCTTCTCATATAAATAACAACCCATAAATAAAATTATTGATTGGACTCTACTTGAAGAAAAAGTAGAGTAACAAATTAAGAACAACCACACAAACAAAAACATATTACATATATATCCAAATAATTAGTTAGTTACGTGTATATATATATATATATATATGGAGTAGTGATCTAGGACAAATGCCCATTAAGTACATAACTAGAGAACAAATCTAAACCACACATCTTAATACTCTAAATTAATCTTATGACTTAGCTCTTTTTACATGTTTTAAATAAACAGAAGAATTGTGGAGTGCGAAATCTGCATTAGAAGTAATGAATTGGGAGCATCCTAGGTCGAGATCAGCATTGATGAATCTCCATCTGAGAAGATCGAGAAATGGGGATGCAGATGTGAAGAATGAATATGAATCTGTAAATAATTATGATTCAAGCTTAAAGATTAGAATCAAATTCTTTCCATTCTTAGATAGTACAATTATGAATTTGCTTAAAGCAAAATGTTGTCATTGTTGTTCATCGAGTTAAAGAGGTATATACTTATATTGTCATATTAACTGAGTACACAATATAAAAAAAATTGTGATTTGTAATTATAACTTATCTATATGGGTACATAAAATAAGAAAATTGTGCTTAATTTGTGATTTATGACTTGTCTATATTAGTCGAGTACAATAAATAAGAAAATTTGTGTTTTGTGTTGGTATTAACATTAATGATTTTACTTTACTGTTGTTAACAAAACACATCACTATTAGCATGATTTTACTTCACTGTTGTTGACAAAACACATCACTATAGCCAAAGATCAAAGAAACATCACTCTAACCCTGTATTACGTCACTATAACTATGTTTTGCTCATGTTAATATACATCTATTCTTCTTTATCTTACAATGAATTGGCATTGTAACTAGCGAGTTACACGTAAGCTTGTACTATCAATTTATTCATGGTGATTGAGTATACATGTAAAAAAATTGAATGTAAATATATTTGGATGGCAGCTTCTTCTTTGTGCGAAAGGTGATCGTCCACTTCTTCACATTCTTCTTCTACTGTGTGATTCTGCCTCTCTCCGTTTTGGTGCCTCAAGTATACGTCCCGAAATGGGGAGCCATTTACCTTCCTTCCATCATTACCATTCTCAACTTGGTGGGAACTCCGAGGTCGTTCTATTGGGTGCTGTTCGAGAACGTGATGTCGTTCCACCGCACCAAGGCGACGGTGATGGGGCTGGTGGAGGCGAAGACAGCGAAGGAGTGGGTGGTGACGGAGAAATTGGGTGATAAGCTGAACAACAAGGGGAGCAAGAGCAAGAGCAAGAGATCACTTTATTTGTTTCATTATTTGTGTAGCTGAGATTTGTTCTCTAGTTATACACTTAAAATTAGTTATATCTTGATCACCAACCTCTATATATATATATATGGCTTAGAGAAAGCATACATTTAATTTAATTATTTAAATGATCATATTATAATATGGGAGATGAGCTGGAAGAGCATGTTGATACTTGGGTTCAACAATATCCCCATTTCAAAAACCAAGTCACTGAAGAATAAAACAGGATAGTGACAAAACAAGTAGTACTAGTATATTATTTTTATCTTCACTATTATATTATGCATCAAGTAACACTATTAAAATTGTACATCAACAACTAGAAAGGTGCCAATTGTAGTGTATTATGTCATTTACAATGTATATACTCCATGTATTTTTTATTAACTTTAGACAGATAAAAAACAATTTAGATTGATAGGCATTGTTATGTCCAATGCTTTTATGTAGTAGTTGCACAAGTAGGACCAAAAACATATTAATAATTTGATTTTGACTTAACCTAATATATACAAGAAAAAGAATTCAAATGTCCTAATATATTTCACGTCCCCATATCTCTGAATTTTGATTGAGCTTGATTTATTTGACGATAACTATTTTCGTTATTTCATTATTAGTGACTCGTTATTAGATCGATCGATACCATTGCTTGTCCTTTGAAATTACTGTCGATCCCAATGCGAGGTAATATTGGATTCACCGTTGTTTATTCGTCCGCCATCAATTATCGGCGAAGACCGTCACATCGTCCCTGCCTTCCGAAGTACAACAACCTTCGTCAATGTGTCTAGTCCCACAAATTATGTGTCCTAGATCCAAAATTGGAAGACAGACAATAAGATAATATGATTCGACTAGAGTAATGAATTAGGGCATGAACAAACGTGTATCTTTTGTCTAAGGAGTGGAAATAATTATAACCCTTTTTAAGGCATGGGCTTTATAGCCAAAGAAGAGGTTAATCAATGACTCAATCATGTAGAATTGTAAAAAACGAAGTAAAGCAGAAAAGGGTCTATTTTAAAGACTTACTAGTTTACTGTGAAAAAAAAGATTTTACAATTATAAAATATGAAAGTCTCCATCTTTGTCTACAAAATGAACTCTTTTTATAATCATGGTGGGCTCTTTTTTGAGATACTTTTCTACAATATGAGCGAAAGGCGGTGGATGATGGGAAAGTGATTTATCATTTTCCTTTTTAAATAATTTTTCAAAATTTGAATAATGTAAAGCAAATATAAGTGTGGCGTATTTTAGTCAATTTTATAATTTTAAAACCATAATAATATTCAATTATTAAACTTTCAATTTTTCTAGTTTTTCCATTTATGTGATGATTTTTAAAATGACTTATTTTTATATAAATAAGTTATTTTTCTTTTCTTTTCTTATTTCAATGAAATAATATTGTTCTTAATATAAAAAATTGTTGTTAATGAGACAATTTAGAAAAATTAAAGTTTTATTAATTTGAAATGTTTCATGTGATTAACAAAATTTAATTAAATTTCATAATCCAAATGGTTAGATTATTTTTATCATTTCTATGGGGTTTTGGAGAAGAGAACAAAAGTAGACAGAAAGTGCACGTCAGAGTTAGCCGTAGGGATGTGTATTTTTTTGAGGTGATCCTTTCTTTCTCATCCACACCATCTCTGCGTTTTCTCTCTCTTCAAAAACACACAGAAAAAGAGAGATGAGGAAAGAGAAATAGTAGTGTTTGTAGAAGAAGACTACTCTCTCTCTATTGTTTTGTTCTTACATGCATGCCTATAATTGGATTTTCTTGATTTTAGAACAAAAAATCCCATTGCAAAATCTGCAAAGAGGTAGTAGTGTCTGCAGAGCTCCCTCACTCTCTCTCTCTCCAACCAAAAAGTTGTTTTGTGGGGTGAAGCCAAAGAAGAAGAAGAAGCCATAATCAAAGAAGAGGCAGTTGAAGCTTCTTGATGAGAGAGAGAAGCAAGCAAGAAACCAAAAAAAGAGGTAAAAAACTAAACCTTTGAGCAACAATCTCTTTGTCCATTTTTTTTCACCTACTTTCATTTTAGCCTTTCTCTACTACTTAGGTCAGTGTATTTTTTTGTCTTCAGATCTCGAAAATCCCTGTCTTATTCCCAAACCACAACGTAGTTAAAGATCTGTCTCCTCTTCCCACTTCCCATGTTGCAAGATTAAATTTTTCTCTCTCTCAAGATTCTCTCTCATCATCATCCCACTCATCCCAAACTGCAAAAAGAAATATGAAAATCTCAGCTATCCAAGAAGAGAACATCTCCAACCTCACCACCGCCTCCAACGACGCTTCCTCCACCGGCGGCGAAATGTACCCTCCGCCGTATTTCCCGGCGCCAACCGCCGCCCCTCCTCCGCCCGCCAAGAAAAAGAGAAGCCAGCCAGGCCATCCAGGTAAAAATCAAATCTTTCACTACCCATTTCATCAAATCTTCAAAAAGTCAAGATCTTTCCACAGCCCATTTCATCAAATCTTCAAAAAACTCAAGAATTCATCATAAAAATCAAATCTTGATATTTTTTTTCTCTCACAGACCCTGGTTCAGAAGTGATCTCTCTCTCTCCAAGAGCGCTCATGGCGACGAACAGATTCGTGTGTGAAATCTGCAGCAAAGGGTTTCAGAGGGACCAGAACCTGCAGCTGCACAGGAGAGGCCACAATCTGCCATGGAAGCTGAAGCAGAGAAGCAGCAAGGATGTGAGGAAGAAGGTCTATGTCTGCCCCGAGACAAGCTGCGTCCACCACGACCCATCGAGGGCGTTGGGAGATCTCACAGGAATCAAGAAACACTTTTGCAGAAAACATGGGGAGAAGAAATGGAAATGTGACAAGTGCTCAAAGAAGTATGCAGTTCAATCCGATTGGAAAGCTCACTCCAAAACATGTGGCACTAGGGAATACAGATGTGACTGTGGCACCCTTTTTTCAAGGTAAATTTAGTCATTTAGTCAAGTTCAAGATTTAATCTTTGTTTGTTGTTGATTTTTTGTTGAAGTGCTAAAATGTGGGGATGAGTTGAGGGATGGA
This sequence comes from Salvia splendens, assembly GCF_004379255.2. Lineage (NCBI taxonomy): Eukaryota > Viridiplantae > Streptophyta > Magnoliopsida > Lamiales > Lamiaceae > Salvia > Salvia splendens. The sequence goes on from NC_056034.1 coordinate 1,267,708, forward strand.
GCTAAAATTCTTGAATTTTTGTGATTTGATTTGCTTAATTTGATGGGTTTTTTTTCAAAATTCAAACTTGAGTATGATGCTTAATTATTTTTTGTTTAATCCCACCATATCACTGTTGGAAGAGTCAGAAACAGTCACACACATGACACATACACAATAGAAATTTTATTTATTTAATTTTATTTTTTCAGTGTGTTTTCTCTAAACCTGACATGCAACATTATCTTTCATCAGGAGAGACAGCTTCATCACACACAGAGCCTTCTGTGATGCTCTAGCAGAAGAAAGTGCAAAGACCATCACCACCCCCACCCCTACCACCCCAACTATCCCACCCCAAAATGCTGCAAATTCATTTTCCCACCACATCAATCTGCAGCAGATTCAGTCCCAATTCAGCAATGCACAACAACAACTCCCATTCCCAATCAAGAAAGAGAACCAACCCTTCACCCTCAGGCCACCATGGCTCCCCCCACCCCCCAATATCGACCTCACCACCCCCTCCTCAATCTTCCAAGATTTCCAAGAAAACACCCAAAACCCTAACCCTAACACCACCCCCACCACCACCAGCATGGGCCCCACCACCAGCCTCCACCACGCCTTCCACCACCACCACCCACCTCCTCACATCTCAGCCACTGCATTGCTGCAGAGAGCAGCAGAGATGGGCTCCAAAAGCAGCACCACCCCTACCCCAACCAGGCCCCACCACCCTCACGTGCCTGCTGGTGAATCCCCAGCATCTGGCTTCGGCCTAAAGCTGGCCTCACGTGACCACTTCATCAATGGCTTGCCTCCATTCGGCAATAAAGCTGCTGCTTCTTCCCCTTTCATGCTCCATCACGATATGATGATGTTCAACACCTCCACATTCCAACACCATAATCAAGAATCAACCTTTGAAGACGATGACTTGTCCTTTGCTGGGATGTTAAATAACACCAACAACAACACCTCCCCCTCCTCCCATTCCAAGAGGGTCGACGAAAGTTTGGATTTTGATGCCACCCTCAATCAATTCAGCGCCTCCAACGGGGGAAATCACGATGATCGGATGACGAGGGATTTTCTAGGGTTGAGGCCCTTGTCTCAAAGCGACATTCTAAGCTTCGCAGGCTTGAGTAATTGCATCAATACCACTTCTTGTGGTGAGCATCAGAGCCAATCTCAAAGATCTTGGCAAGGTTAGAGCTTTGGTGGGTTGAGATTAGAATCTTGAATCTTGAATCTTGCTCAATGTATCCATGGCATGGTTTAATTAGTTTGTTACTCTCCTTGAAGCGAAAGAGCTACTTTCCAAAAAAATGTTTGAAACCCTAAAGGTGTAATATTTTGCTACAAGATCATTAAATGAAGTGAATTAGAGAATTGAGTAGTAGTTGAAATTAATTGTGTGTGGAATGTATTGAATGCTTATTTGTGTAAGCATTTATAGCTAGTATTGAATTGTGCCTATGATTAAAATTGAATGCTTTGGATAAAACATGAATGAGTCCATCTTTTCCAGCTCTCCTCCCTAAATTGATCTTTGATTTGGGAAAACTTAAATTATATGTCTGTCAAATGGAATCAACCCATATTTGGGATGGTGACATACCTATCTACATGTGTGTGTGTCGTATATTATAATTTTAATAATTTATTAATAGTGGCATTTTCTGTCTGAAAAAGTAGTTCTTCCTCCAATGTCACTCTTGGGAAGATAAAAAAAATGTTTTTGCCCATGCCAATATTGTTAAATTGTGGTTTTCTTTTTTACATATGTATTTTGTGGTACTTTTAGTTCATTCTTAAATAAAAAAAATTCAATTATAACTATTATGTTGTTTGAGTAGCCGAAATTTTTATTAGTCTATAGTTTTTCAAGGCATGAATATTGTTTTTATGATTTACTTTAATTTATATTATCAACTTACACAACTCCTACAATACCATATAAATATCATTTTGTGTTATAATAGCACATTTTGATAGCCATACTCCTCAATACATTAATTAATTAATTAGGTCGAATACTAAATGCACACTCACTCAAATATGGATTGGGAAATCATTAATCAATTAATGTATTCACATGATTAATTAATTAAATGTTACATGCATGTTTATTTGAAATTTTGAACCCTGTCTTGTGAAATAGGTCAACATGTGAAACACTAGCTGTATATATCAAATCTAGATATGGTCAACATGTGAAGCACTAGCTGTATGTATCAAATCTAGAGATGGTCAACATGTTACATATGTACCTACATTATTTGTGTGTGTATGTATGTGTGTGTTTTGTGTGTGTTTTGTGTGTGATAGTATACATGGGAGTACAAAAGCATAGGATTCTTTTCTGAGATGAAAAAGATTCTTGAAATATGAAAGTTGAAAACATTGCATCGTGTATTTTGTTAAGAGATTGCAGAGAAAATATGGAGTCAATCCCAAGATTGCCCCCTATCAAAACCTGTTCTTCCTCAATTATTTTTTCCCAAACTAAATTAAATAAATGAAATATGCATGAGTTTGTTTAGCTATGTCAATGTCTTTTATAACCCTATAGATCTCTTTTTAATGAAGTACTTATAGTAGTACTAGATAAATATATAGAGGTTTAATGATTTAATCGAACAAAATCGAATTTAAATAGACAAGATTTAATAATTTAGTTTATCTGTCGTAGTTTGAGTGTTTGACTCGCATTTAATCGAGTTACGATATTTAATTATTCAATGCCGTAAGTTTTAAAACGGAAATAAGAAACAAAATTGTGGAGTAATTAACTATTTAAACATTTGAGCTAGTCAATTAGAGTGAATTACGAGAATTAAAAAGCCAATGAAATACAAGTTGGCGTGAAGTTGGTCGAGGCGACGATTTATTTTATCTTTGGCATTACTTGAAAAATAATAAAATTGTCAAACCTAAATAAAATATTTCATTGTTCATGATTTTATCATAAGTAAATACTTAATAGGAATAGGACTCTATACGGAGTGTATAATTATGCGGAATCACCAATCTTTTTTTATTATCTTAAATTTGCATTTCTTAAAAAATAAAGATTATAATAATATTAATAATATAATATCAAATCACAATGAGAATATACCAACAATTTGATAGGAAAATCAAGCATGCTATCTTAGAAAATTAATATTATGCTACATATCAAGTAGTTCACACCCCTAGCTAGAAAATTTCCTTAATTTCGTGTTAGTACAAATTAGTGTCATAATCTAGTGTGGACTATTTTGTGGGTAGAAAAAGGTGACATTTAATTGGCTAAACTGATTGGGATCAATAATAATTTAAGTTGGTTATCGAATCAAATCAAATACAAGTAATTTTTATAAATCCTATTTCATATGCTATAATCATAAGGTTATATAATAGTATAAGGTGAGTATAATTTATAAATCGCACCGTAAAGTGATTAATCCCGTCGAATTTCAATGGATTACACACTAGTTTTGATGCTAACATAATACTATAACTAGTGAGAATTTCATTAAACAAGCACATTTCATTGTGTTTAATTAATTATGCTAATATTATCATCTAATCAGCATGGTGCTGATTTGAAATAGTCCCAATCAACGATGAGATAGGGCCAATTAATTATTAAAGATAATGAAATTTATAAATGTAGGTTTCGTAGCCAAAAAAAGAAAAGAAAAGGTTCACATGCAAAATTTAGTAGGTGGGAGCAAGCTTAGCTAGAATGAAAGTGACATGCCATAGGCCCATTGTATTGTCACTATAATTTTATAGCCATTCAAATTATATTTCATTATATAGGAGTATATAATTTTCATTATAGTTTTAATAAATCGAGATTGAATTAACGGGGGAAATATTCTGGTGCCGAAAATAAAATTAGACATAGACATGCTTAAATAAAAACAGATACACGTTATACTTTTTTCATGAATGGAGAAATATATACTATCCTTTGAGAAATGATATGTTTGATGCTATGCAAGAATATATTAGAAGAAATTGAAAAGTTATTCATCCTCTTGTATTTTCATCTTATCCATATCTCATATTTTATCTAGTGCATATTCAATATGAGAGTAATACTATTATGCAACCATATTTTATGCGAGAACTATTTGTTAAATAATAATGTGAATAATAATTTTTATAATTATAATCAACTAAATCAATACAAAAAAAATAATGCTAAATGTGGAATAAATGATAGTAGTGGTTACATAAGGTACATAGGTTTTGTAGCATAGCATTTCTTTATAATATGGTATAATTATTGTTTACATATGATTAACAAAAAAAATTAGTTAATTATTTACCAATTAAATACGCATAATCATGGATTGACTTACCATAACTACTTTTGAGCTAAAATTTTGCTGCACGAGGGCACATCATTGGGAAGTTGAAACCATTGAATTTCGACGCATTTTAATTATAGTAGGAATCTTTTACTTTTTGGGTGAGATAAAATTTGATGTCTTTCCCCCCAAACATAATGAAAAAAGTGAAAAAACTATATTGAAATCAATCAAGCAACATTAATTACAGAAGCTACCTGGTTGTAGAATGACGATTAATAAAATGTTTCAATACTTATTTTTTTTAGACTAAAGTCCGAAAATGATCCTTAACATATTGCGATTTTTTTAATTTTTGGTCAAAAACATTATCTTTTGAATTATTCAGTCTCTCGAAAACGGGTCACATTTGGTCCTTTTTGGACGGTTCCGTCAAATTTTTGACGATTTTAATTACTAGGTCATAAATCCGCCACTAATCCGTCACTAACGCCGCCTTCAACGCCTCCTCCACCAGTCGCATGTCTGTCGACGAGCTGAACACCGTCGCCGCCAAATCAACGACGAGCTGAACACCTTCGCAACATGTCCGCCGATGAGCTGAACACCGTTCGGGTCGGGCTCGGGCTGGGCCAAATCAACCGCCTTCACCGGCTGAAAAATCTTCACCGCGCACCAGGATTTGCAAAATTAGGGTTTGGACAGCTCCAATTTCCCCCAAATTGAAAAATCACCATTTGATTTCAACTGCCTATCCGCCAAAAACTACATCAAAATCTGCCGCCATAAGCAGAATTTATGGATCCAGCACGCCAACGCCGTCTCCGGACTAGCCGTCGACGACGATCACGGCGAGCTCTACTCAATCTCATGGGATAAGAGCTTCAAAACGTTGAAAACATCTTCCGATATGGCTTGCATCGACTCCGTCAGTTCAGCGCATTCCGACGCCGTGAACGCTGTCGCCTCCTCCGGCAGAATCGTCTACACCGGCTCCGCCGACAGGAAGATCAAGGTGTGGAGAGCCGCCGCCGCCTCCGGCGACAGGAGAAAACGGAGCTTGAAGACGGCGCTATCGAAGCACAATTCGAGCGTGAATGCTCTTGCGCTGACGCCGGATGGGGCGGGGTTGGCCTCCGGCGGCGGCGGCGGAGTGATTCTGGTTTGGGAGAGGAGAGACGACGGCAGCGACGATGAAGAGATGGATTTCTTCGTTGCTTGCTGCTTGAAAGGGCATAAAGGGGCGGTGTTGAGCTTGGCTTGTGTTAGTGGCGGATTTGTGACCCGGTAATTAAAACCGTAAAAAATTTGACGGAACCGTCCAAAATGGACCAAATGTGACCCGTTTTCAAATGTGAGGGACCGAATAATTCAAAAAATAATGTTTTGGGCCAAAATAAAAAAATCGCAATATGTTAAGGACCATTTTGGGACTTTAGTCTAATTTTTTTTCTGCAACCATTTAAGTTTGATATGGGCTTATTGATTATTTGAAAGTGATTCTGTGAAATAACACGATGTGAATGAAATGGACATATTCCACTGACTAATATCTACATGAACGAAATAGACAACAACTATAATAATAGTAGTATAGTAATATAAAAGTCGTAGTTTTAAAAAACAACCATCATTATTAGTAGTAATATTTTATTTTAATTATTTGATTGTACTACTCCTATTAATTATTGTTGCAGCTATTAATAAAAACAAAATGATTTGTTATTATTTTGTTACTAGAATTTATTTATTAATAATACTATCTCATTAGTATTTATATGTATATATGTGTGTATAATTAACATTATTGTTATAACAAACTTTGCCGTTCTTGATTATGTAAATACATAACATATATCATGAACCAATAATGAGGGAACATACATGTATCAACTAAATTGGAGTATTACTATTATTTTTATTAATTTTTAGACATGTCATGTAACTAATTGTTGTACATGCAAGAGGTGGCCGGTGGCCCCCTTCCCCCACTACATATATAGTAGTAATACATTTTGAATTTTGATTGCTTTATTGATTGCTACTATTGATAATCATCTTGATTGTCACATAATCTGCACGCCCACATTTTCAAATTATACAAAACTTGCGCATTGTGACTTGTCAAATTATAAACCTAAATTAAATTAAACGATGAAGTGTAACTTAGTGATAAGTTATTCAATAAATTGAAAGCTCTAGTCATTACAAAAATAAATAGAAAATTAGTATTGATCTTTTCAATGAAAAAAAAATGAAGTTGTGTTAAACTAGATTCATTATTTTTGCATGCTTGCAATAACAAGAAAGTGGCATGACATCACTATACAAACACCATGTATGTATTGAAATTGTGTGTATACCAATAATGAAAAGTTGACATATTTTACTATTATGGTATAATGAATAAAGATGGCAGGGAAATGGGATAAAAATGATTGGTTACTTTTTATTGCTAATCATGTTAATATTTGGGGTGGATTATATGTAAAGTATCCCATCCCTTTATGGTGAAAAAAGAGGTGTACCTTGTTTGTTGAAAATGGTAAAGTACTCTTTCTTTAGTGCTTCACAATTCATCATAGTACTTTTTGTTCCAAACAAATCATTAATTTGGTGATACTATTCCCTATCACTTTCTACTTTGTCACAATATTATTAGTGCATTTATTTTGAATGATAGATTAAATTGATGACATATATATATAATGTTGAATAATCATATAATTAAATTCATTAATTTAAGGTGTGTAGTTGAATGGAGGACTCGCTATCCTTAATCAGGCGTCATGGAATCGATATCTGATTCGTAACTTAAATTTCCGAGCTAGTTATTTCATTGTTCGAGGACCCTTATGTAAAAAAACTTTGGTGAAGATGAAAAAAATGTACAATTAATCAAAATATTTGATAAATTAGCATGCATTGCATTACTTTTGAAATGTGACCAAGCAGCGGATTGATAATTTGATATGACAAAAGGCCAGATTTAAATTTAAAATCTTTTCTTAAGTGTGACAGAATTGAAACACTAAAGTCTGTATATTTGGAGGGCCCAAATAAAAAACATTGGGCCATTTTTTATTCTAATGGTCTGTGAAACTTATAAAGCCCTAAAGAGCAACCTACTTATAAAAAGTGAAGCACAACTCTCTTGAATCAATAAATTATGTATTTAAGTAACTTTCAGCATAATTAACTTAACTACGGCATCTATTTCAAATTCCCGAGCACATAATTTATAGCATGTTATAAATATGAATTCAGAATATTTAGCTATGAAAAAGTGAGATAAATATTAGAAAAATTGATGATATTTACACACTAGGCATAAAATTGTGGGACATATTAGAATTAGTAACAGCAATTTTGGTTCCATAATAAATAAAAATATTGCCAAAGTAAACCTTTTTTTACGGTTTCATCAAAGAACTAATGGTCAATGCTAATTGTACAGTGGCATGACTGTTAGTTTTTTGACGGAATTGTTAGAAAAGGACCACTACGACAAAGATTTACTCCATCTGTCCGTGAATAGGAGTCCCGTTTTTCCATTTTAGCCCGTTCGCGAATAGGAGTCCCGATTGACTTTTATCATAAATGGTAATATGGTTCCACCTTCCACTAACTCATTTCACTCACGTTTCATTTAAAATTAATATATACAAGTGAGACCCCTATTCCACTAACTTTTTTCCACTCACTTTTCTTAATATTTTTTAAAACTCGTGCGCCCATAAATGAAACTCATAATGGTGGACTGATGGAATATTTGTTATAGACCTATTTTTAAAAATGAATATTTACTAAATTCATATTTTAGTTATATTTAGTAGCAAAATTAACTTTTACTCTATTAGAATTTAACTATTAAAAAATGTAAGTAACCGAGCCCGGCCGGTTTATACGAAGCTCGAGACAAAAAAGCCCGGCCCGATAAAATAAAGCAGTCGACTGTTCCGTACAATTGATGAAGCTAGGAAGCACGAAGCTGCAGCTCAGCTGATCACAAAGCAGTAAAACTGGCAACTGGGCTTCATCATCGCCTTAGAAAAATGGCAAGAATCCGAAGCCTGAGGAGAGCTACCCCCTTCATATTGACTTTCTTCATAGCCCTCTTCGTTTTGGGTGTTTTTGCTCCTCTGCCGTCCAGTTCTCATCATTCTTCCCAATTTCACTTGGATAATGTAAGTTAATCTGGGAAAAGATTAGTTTTTTTCACTCATTTGGTACATTTTATTTCTTTATCTTGGTTTGGTTGAGGTATTTGGTTTATGTTGTGATTTTTCGTAGTTTAATTATGGCCAAGAAAGTAAAGGAATGTTTATTGGAGCAGTGTAAAAATTGAGGGTTGATTCCACAATTGAAATCGAGGGAGAGAGAATTTATTTTGTGAATGTATGGATGGAAGTCTCTTGTAGTGTAATTATGTGCATATTTCTTCTCCTTATTGTGATAGCCAGAATGAGGAGGGCTGAAAGTTGAAGTAATCGCCTTGGTGGGGGCTAAATTTTCTGAGTTTTGAGTGTTGAAATTTCGAATAGATAATTTTCTTTTTTGCTTGACTTGGTGATGGGGGCTATTGTCCGCAATTCACACAAAACACCTCGATAATTTGATGATTTTAAAGGAAGTTTTTAAAAAATTTTGATGATTAGTAATTCGTGCACTGCTTGTTTCAATGATGTGAAGTGTTAATGTGCCCTTAACATGCTGTGACAGGGACACACACATAAGTTTGAGATTGCAGAGGACATGTTTTGGAGAGATGGGGAGCCGCTTAGGATAATTGGAGGAGACTTGCATTATTTCCGAGTGCATCCTGAGGTGTGTAATGTTGCTATGGTTTTAGTAATTTTATTCAATTAGAGCCTTAGACCAAGCATCATGTGCTTGTACTTGCATAAATTTGGGGTACTTTTAGTGTTTAGTAATATTTCCTAAAATATGTGAAATGGATAAGTCAAAGGAGAGGAAGTATAATGATTTTCAGGAAATAACTGCCGTTGTAAATGGATATTTTTGGTCTCATGGCGGCAGAATAATCTGTAAATTTGTGTAAATAATGAGTTTTAGTATTGGAGAGATCGACTGCTGAGAGCAAAGGCATTGGGATTGAACGCGATTCAAACTTATGTTCCCTGGAACTTACATGAGCCAAAACAAGGCCATCTGGTATTTGAGGGCATTGCAGACATAATTTCATTTCTCGAGCTATGCAAGGAATTGGATTTATTGGTTATGCTGCGTCCTGGGCCCTATATCTGTGGCGGTTAGTAAACTTTCATGTTGGTTCCAATAAAAGCTTATTTCTTGAAATCCTATTGAGTATTTGGATTTTGCATCTGAATTCAAGTCTTTACTCAGTTGAAGGCTGGCTCAACTTCTACGTATTATGAAATGCGCTCAACTTCTACGTATTCTGAAATGCTTGGATTAGAGAATTTAGTGCTTTGTACTCTGGATGATTCAATCACATTCATGCTGATAATTTGTGTGATTACAAATGATAAACTGCAATATAGCATCTCTGGTTTGCAAGTTATATGGGCATTTATGCAGAATTATACCTAGCATAGTTGATTATGGAATAATTTAAATTTGGAAGTGAGTACTTATCTAGCAATGGAAGAAGTACAGGATTTGAAAACTCTATGTTTTTGTATGCGAATCAATTGTTTTAAATGCTATCTATCTTTTGACATTTTCTTACCATCAGCAAATATCCTTCGCTTCTAGTTAATACTTGCGTGAGTTTTTCATGTTGATCCTAGCTGGAAAAGGGCAAGTATAACTATTATCGCGTGGTTGGAGTTTTCCCCTTTTTAAACTATCATTTTAAGATTCTCAGGTGGCAGATTTTGACCTTAATGTGTTCGCCCTTGTTGCATGAGTCCTCTCTTTGATTCCATACACACATAATTTAAGCTCATTATCTATCATATTTTTATCAGCTAGGAATTGTGATGCAATTTTGTGCGAGCGGTTCTTTCTTTGATAATTCCTTCTACTTACCTTTCTTATTTTTTGTGGTTGTAGAGTGGGATTTGGGTGGCTTCCCTGCATGGTTGCTTGCTGAGGAGCCTCCTATTAGATTAAGATCATCCGACCCTGCCTACCTTGGATTGGTATAATCTACTACTCTACATGCTTCATCAGCTGCAAACTAATCCTACTTGCTTAGAGTGTTTTTGTTTATCTATAGATTTACCTTTTCAGTGCATTCTTAAACAACACTGACCCTCGGCTTGCACCTAAAGGAAGTAGCGGGGTACTTTTACCTTGAATGTTCACTTATAAATTCATACAAAATGTAAAGCTAACCCATGCTAATACGATTCAAAAAAATAAACAAGGTCGGCTAAGTTAAAAAATTGGATGAATATCAGATTGTTTCACTGTGCTATGTATACATACAACACTGAGAATACAAGAAACCTGGATTCAAATGCATGGGATTCACTAAGTTCTCTTAATTGTCTAGCTACTGTAGAATACTTATTTTTCGGTGTTTACCCTTCATTCGTTCAGTAGTTAATAGGAATGTTTAATGGTAGTTGGGACATAACTGCAGGTTGAGAAGTGGTGGGGAATCCTACTTCCAAAAGTGTCTCCGCTTCTTTACAGCAATGGTGGTCCGATTGTAATGGTCCAGGTAGGATAAAACTGCACTATGCCACAATGTTACTGGAATATTTAAACCAAGTACGTTTCTGCTAAGTAAGTATGAATAGACTGTTACTTGAAGTATATTGACATGACATCGAACTAAACAATGTTACAATCTGCCTTTATGTGACTGCTTTAGTGTAATCTAATTGCGAAGTTGTAACAGATTGAAAATGAATTTGGTTCTTATGGAGACGACAAAGCTTACTTGCATTATCTGGTCAAACTAGCTAGGAGACACCTTGGAGATGATATAATACTGTAAGTCTAGTATTTACTGGTTGAGAAAACCAGGTTCATTTGTCCAATTGATGCATTGAAATCATACATAACCTTTAGAACTTTGGTTCAATTTCAAACTAAAATAACTACAGAGCATGTAGTTTCTTTGTGACACTTTGAATTGCATTGAATGTCGAAAAGATAGTAGTAAATATTTCCTGTGTTGTCCTCTTTCTACATTGATCCAAAACTGACTACCTTTTCCTTCTTTTATATCTTCACTGTCGCTTTGAAATTTCTGCTGGTGTTTGCAGGTATACTACTGATGGTGGTGAAAGGGTAAATCTGGAGAAAGGAACAATTCGAGGAGATGCTGTTTTCTCAGGTTAGACGAGTTGTCGGGATGAGTCTCTGGTTTGCAACTTAGATATTGCTTCGTGGTTAAACCACTGACTATTCAAATTTCATTACTCTGTGACTGTTTCAAGGTAGTATAGAAATTATCAATAAAGGAGAATTTTCAATGACTAATACTCTGTGACTGTTTCCACATAATTTGTATATTGGATTGGATATACCTTTCAGAATACTTGAACTTCACATCTTTATTATTTGCAGCGGTTGACTTCACCACCGGAGACAACCCATGGCCAAAATTCAAGCTGCAGAAAGAGTTCAATGCACCGGGGAAATCGCCTCCTCTGTCATCGTTAGTCTTTATGTTACTTCTCTCCCTATTTTTTTCTTGACTCTACGTCGGCACCACTAAAATATATCAATAATTTTCTGCGTGGTTGGTTATCGTTTCAGGGAGTTCTATACTGGTTGGCTTACACACTGGGGGGAGACTATTGCAACCACGGGTGCAGTGTTTACTGCTGCCTGCTTGGACAAGATTTTGGCAAAGAATGGATCCGCTGTTCTCTATGTACGAAAATGCCCTCAACCTTCGTTTCTTGTAACTATTTGTTTCTGCTCAATGGATTCCATGTACTTGTGAATCTAGATGGCGCATGGTGGGACGAACTTTGGATTCTATAATGGTGCTAACACTGGAGATGATGAGTCGGCCTACAAGCCAGATCTTACATCCTATGATTACGTGAGGCAGATCATTACTCTGTTCTTTTCTTCTTAAAGTTCAGCAATCTCTTTCTGACTCCTCCTTCCTTGTGTTTGACTAGGATGCACCAATAAGTGAATCGGGTGATGTGGACAATGCAAAGTACAAAGGTACTCTTACCTTTACACGCTCTATTTAGCATCATTTCTTTTTTCGTGGCCGTTAAATGTCTGAAATATTGCTAGTAGATGCAACTTCTTCCTACTGAAGATTTGAAATTAACGTCAATATCATGAAATGTTAAAAAATTCGACCGAGGGACTAAGCTTTCAACAATTGCCTGGCTTTTTATTGTATAAAGCTATTTATCCTATCTGAAATCTTGGTAACGTTAACAATTACAACGAGACTTCTTTCCTTTGCATCCTTAACCATTTGAAGGCAAAGATAAAATTTTAGTTTCGTATACTGCTAGTGCTAGTGTGCTACAGATTCATATGGCTGAATGTGTCGTGTGTTGGTACATAAATGTTTACTGGTAATCTATCTTTTCAATATGGTTTCATATTGCTTGCAGCTTTGAGAAGTGTCATCGCAAAATATAGCCCTCAGCCTCTTGCTTCCGTCCCTTCCAACAATGATAAGGTAGCTTATGGGCGTATCAAGCTACATAAAAGCTCGTTTTTGTATGACACAACCAGGATGACAGACCTTGCTGATGCCGTAGAGTCTGAGAACCCGGTTTCAATGGAAGCTATTGGACAGGTGATAAAGTATAAAATATAAGTATTTTGTTTGTTCTTTTAAATGCTTAAGAAATGAATTATTACTACAAATACCGGTTTAAATATTTCAGATGTTTGGCTTCGTGTCATATTCCTCATACTACACTCCACAAGGCAATGGAAGTGTGTTATCAATACCAAAGGTCTTCTCATCGTATCAATAGCTGCTAAACTTTCTTGGTTGTATTTCATCGTAGTTGCATTTCATAATGATATCGTCTCAAATTAACAGGTGCATGATAGAGCTCAAGTGATTATTTCCTGTGCTGAAGATAGTGGGAGACGGCCAACGTACGTTGGTGTCATCACAAGATGGTCAAATAAACCCATTCCTCTACCTTCCTTAACATGTGAATCGAAAAATCAACTGTTTATCTTGGTATGGATGCTTTCTTACCTCATTCGTTTGAGACTCCTTTTCCTTGCAACTCATATCAATTTGTCCACTTAAATCTACATAAAACATCATCGTCATTGAGATTGTCGGCTGTGTTTTCCTCATAGGTTGAAAACATGGGTCGCTTGAATTATGGGACGTACATATTCGACAGAAAGGTAAATATACTCTTATCCTTTATGGTATCGTCCTGAAATTTATGAATCCTAAATCAAAAGGTCGAGAGACTAAACACCACAACTCTTGAACAAGTTAGAGACGGGTCTTCTTTATGCACTTTTACAGATAAGAAAATGGGAGAAGCTCTTTAAGTTCGGTTTGAACTGTTGATTTACATAACTGGAAGTAACCAATTAGGTTTACGACGAAACCTAGAAATCACTTTTTTATTGCTCTTTCAAGAGATTCCAAAAAGGAAATGAAAAATTCCCCTTTCATTAATGTTATATTCTTTTTTTTTTGGCTCAGGGCATTTTGTCTCCCGTATATCTGGATGGAAGGCCTCTGCATAATTGGACAATGCTTCCCATTTCTCTTGAAAATGTCAATGAAGCCAGAGATATCAACCCCATCATTCACGATCCAATGACTCGGAAACGGTTAAAAGGCCAGAAGAGTAAGCTCTCTTTATCCTTGTGAAATTCTGTAGTAAGCTATGAAAGGTCTTTCTTGGGCCACCAACGTGAAATGTCCGGATTCGTCCCTGTTCTTAGTGGTAGTAATATTTGGTTTGTGTTGTGCAGAGCTTGATCCGGAGCCAGCATTTTACAGCGGTTGCTTCAACATCACCAAAGTTGCAGACACATACATATCATTTAGGGGGTGGAGTAAAGGAATCGCTTTCGTGAATAAGATCAACATTGGGCGTTTTTGGCCGGTAAAAAAAATTGTGCATTTGTTGTGTGATTTAAATCAATCACACAATTTGGATTTCATCTTTGTTTTGAAAGCTAATGCTAATGGCATTTTCCACCAAAACTTGTGTTTTGCAGAGTGTTGGACCGCAATGCAATCTTTATGTTCCAGCTCCAATTCTTCGGCAAGGAGAAAACATTGTGGTAGGTACATACACGATGATTAGAATCAAGATTGAAATTTCTTTTACAAACTTGTATTTTTGATTTGCAAACTTGTTGGGGTTTGTGTGTGATAAGGTTGTCTTGGAGCTGGAGTCGCCAAAGCTTGATCTCTCCGTGAGCTTCGTCGACTACCCAGATTTCACTTGTGGTGCTCAAACACGTTCAAAACCGAGAGGAAATCGTGTGCTTGCCTCGTGAGAGAGAGATAGAATTGAGATCTCTTGTGTGTTTTTCTGTATATACTCTGTTTGACAGGGTGAAGAGAGATTTTCTATCTTAATCGAAGCTACTGAAAGATAATGTAATCAAATCAAAGGTAAAACCTTTTAGTCTTTCATATTACCACTACTCTTCAACTATTTTTCAATGTTCTTATAACTTTGGGTAGTGGAGTAATAAGTATTCCATGCTTTAGTTATAGCTCAATCTAAAAAGTTAATAAGATTGAAATCCCATTTATGTGATCATCTGATTTGTCAATCGAACTTAAGACAAAATAATATACTCCCTCCATTAAATGTAAGTGGTTTATATTCCTTATTGGTTCCCACAAGTCATGCATTTAATTTTTAAGCAAAATTAAAGATTGTGTCACGAACCCATGATCTTTTATCGCTTGACCAACACACACTCTTATTTACTCGTACACATACTAAAGCGCTTCGACAAATGTATCCATCCAAAGCACCAGGACCAACACACACTCTTATTTACTCGTACACATACTAAAGCGCTTTGACAAATGCATCCATCCAAAGCACCAGGATCAGATGGTATGAATCCTAACTTTTATAAAAAAATTCTAGCATATTGTATCTCATGATACAATTCAAATAGTGATTGATTTTCTTAATGGCACCATCGAACATGCCCCTTCGGCTACAATAAACAAATATTCTGTTTAATTTTTTTGTCAACGTTGTCAATGATAGTTTTGGGAGAGATGGATAGTGGAAAAAACTAGAAGAAGACATTAATGAATAATTTAAATTAAAAATATCCAAAAGCAATAAATATATAGTACTCCCTCCATTCCGCGGTAGTTGAGTCATTTCATTTTCTGCACTCGTTTTGGAAAAATGATAATAAATAGTTAAAGTGGAAAATGAGTAAGTAAGAGAGAATAATGTAGAGAAGAATCTTATCTAAGTTATTTTCTCTCTTACCTTACTCTTTCTCTACTTTAACTATTTATTACCATTTTTTCAAAACGAGTGCAAAAAATGAAACGACTCAACTACCGTGGAACGGAGGGAGTACATATCTCAAAATTGTACATATATTAGTAGTTGTGAGAAATCAACAAAACCTTTAAAAATAAATAATACTCCTTCCGCCCCATATAATTTGTCACCATTTGACCCGACACGGGTTCTAAGAAATGTAATAGAAAGTGAGTTGAAAAAGTTAGTGACATGTGGGTCCTACATTTATATATTATTGTATAATAAAATATGAGTGAAAAAATGAGTTAGTGGAATGTGAGGTCCACTATCATTAAATGTATTACTAGAATAAACTTAACATTATGTGTAAGTTGGCTGAGCAGTAGAGACGCAATATCTGAGTCCAAAGAACTCGGGTTCGAATTGTATCTAATGACATTTTATTGAGTGACATTTCTGTATAAATTACTATATCATGAACTACTCCAATATTTTTGATCGAGAAATACTAAGAAACATTACTCCTCTTGTCAACTCAGCCTCAACCATTTCGCTTGTGGTCCTAAGCTGAGCCCTAAAGCTCGGTCTGAATTTATAGAAAGAAATCCAGTCCAACCACTTCACCAGTGGAGTTGGGCTAGGTCGACAGTCCACTTCACCGGTGGGGTTGGATTTAATCGGCCCTGATGACTGCCCAACCCATTTTACCGATGGTGGCCTAACTCAAACTTCCCACTTCACCGATGGGCCTGGGCTGAGTTGGACCCCAAGTTGCCTAGATATTAAACTCTAGTTTATGTGTTCTTGATTACATTGTTTGTCCTTGATACAATCATATCCATATCCCAATTATTTAGTTGCATATTTGATTTACCATATCTTTTCCATATTTGTTTAGATATTTGTTTCTTGTTCATTAAGTTAGTAGCATTATAAATAGGAGTTATTGTTATCACTTTATTCATTCAATGAATATATTATTTTCCACAACTTGTCTTGAGTAACAAGAATATCATATTATCGTTCCATATTTGCTGCCCAACGGAGAACGTCCGTGGAACCGCAAATCGTGGCCTTTCCTTCGAGCACGTCGAAGGTTCGATCACCTTATCTCTCCGAGAAGTTAGCCATCCGGCCTCGTTACGGAGAACGTCCGTAACAACTGGTGCTTTCATCCCGTGCTCATCCCCCGTCTTCGTTCATCCATATTCCCAAAAAAAAAAAAAAAAAAACAACAGTCACAGGACCTGTCCCGATCACCTCCCACTACCGAGCTTCACCGCCGCCGCTCAACGTCATCATGTCACGCAACTACACCGGATTGGGGCGTTATGAACACCTATTCGATCAATTGGATGCCGCTATCACCAGGTTGGAAACACGTTGTGACAAAATCGAACGGCGTAGGACAAACTTGCTTGCGTCTAAAGCAACGTATGCACAGCAGGCGTCCTACGATTTTCGCAGAGAAATTCGCACTCGTCCGCGGCCGGAGCCACCGCCACAGCCAGCTCAAGACCTGCCGTACTATTCGCTGCTTCCCTGGGACCCTCCGCGCCATCAGCAACAGTTCGGCCGGGCCGCATATGAGCCGCTTCCTGCTCGTCGGATGTCGCACCACTCTGGTCGCCGAAACCCAATGAGATTTCCCCCCTATGAACAGCCGGATCCCTACCGACGACAATACAACACATGTGCGTCCATTCAGCCTACCTGTCGGGAGACACAGGGACAACACACTCTCCGTGGGTACTCGGCATATGACCAGCCCCTGCCTAATTGCTGGGATCCACCGAGAAGGTGGCAGCCGCAGCGGGAATCAACCACATCCTACGGGGCGCCGACTTACGGTCAGCCCACCTGTTGGGACCCGCCGAAACAGCAGGAATACTCGTCACATGAACCACCGACACATGTGGATCCCCTTGACCGTGGGTTTGTAAACTTCCGACCTTTGCCACAGCCACCACTGCCGCATCGCTTGTGGAGTGAGGTAGATGATGGCAGATGTTATGGAGAGGTCGTTACTTACACGCATTCGCCAACACTAGACGGCGACGAGAGGCTTTGTGATTCAAAGGACTCCATATTAGATGCAGAGCCTTGTGATTTAGAGGACTCCATATTAGAGGAGGAGCATTGTGATTCAGAGAACTCCATATTAGAGACGGTAGCAAGGAAACTCATGGATCGTTGCTTGCCTAGTGAGAATCGGGGATCTAGGGAAGGTAGAGATGGTAGACTCGAAGACCAACAAGTTTCATCTTTTGCGGAAATCTACCCACAGCGCAGCCCCGATATGAGTAAAGAGAAGGAGGAAGAGGCATTGTTAGACGATGTAGAGGAGGACGATTCCACTGATGAAGTTAAGAAGGTCGTCGCATCACTCGATGCTGCTCGAATGACATCTCACGATGTTGTTGAGAATTGTTTTAGTGAAAATGGTGGTGCTTATCTATGTGCATTAGTTGGAAATAAAGTTGCACCGTCCTTTCCAATACAATTGAAGGAGATTGCCTTTATCTGTGGGGATTTGCATGTTAGGGGTGCTAAACGTCGGAATCCTCGATCAACATCGCTCGACACCGATGCGAGGTTGATCCCTCCGCGCAATGACACGTCATGTTTGAGCATTCTTGGAAGCGTTGGCAAGCTTTTTGTGTTGGCATGGAATTTTTCTGACCACATTGGGTCTCCTTTGTTGATTTTTGCCAAAGGTGATAAAGGGAGATATTTAGTTGTTCGATATGTGTTTGATCCAGGAGGAGATGTCTCGCCAAAGTCGGCTTTCAACTCTCTCTATTGCTTCGTGGTTCCCACCTTGAGGACAAGGTGGATTTCAACCGTGGGGGAGTTGATACGATCATATCCATATCCCAATTATTTAGTTGCATATTTGATTTACCATATCTTTTCCATATTTGTTTAGATATTTGTTTCTTGTTCATTAAGTTAGTAGCATTATAAATAGGAGTTATTGTTATCACTTTATTCATTCAATGAATATATTATTTTCCACAACTTGTCTTGAGTAACAAGAATATCATATTATCGTTCCATATTTGCTGCCCAACGGAGAACGTCCGTGGAACCGCAAATCGTGGCCTTTCCTTCGAGCACGTCGAAGGTTCGATCACCTTATCTCTCCGAGAAGTTAGCCATCCGGCCTCGTTACGGAGAACGTCCGTAACAACTGGTGCTTTCATCCCGTGCTCATCCCCCGTCTTCGTTCATCCATATTCCCAAAAAAAAAAAAAAAAAAAACAACAGTCACAGGACCTGTCCCGATCACCTCCCACTACCGAGCTTCACCGCCGCCGCTCAACGTCATCATGTCACGCAACTACACCGGATTGGGGCGTTATGAACACCTATTCGATCAATTGGATGCCGCTATCACCAGGTTGGAAACACGTTGTGACAAAATCGAACGGCGTAGGACAAACTTGCTTGCGTCTAAAGCAACGTATGCACAGCAGGCGTCCTACGATTTTCGCAGAGAAATTCGCACTCGTCCGCGGCCGGAGCCACCGCCACAGCCAGCTCAAGACCTGCCGTACTATTCGCTGCTTCCCTGGGACCCTCCGCGCCATCAGCAACAGTTCGGCCGGGCCGCATATGAGCCGCTTCCTGCTCGTCGGATGTCGCACCACTCTGGTCGCCGAAACCCAATGAGATTTCCCCCCTATGAACAGCCGGATCCCTACCGACGACAATACAACACATGTGCGTCCATTCAGCCTACCTGTCGGGAGACACAGGGACAACACACTCTCCGTGGGTACTCGGCATATGACCAGCCCCTGCCTAATTGCTGGGATCCACCGAGAAGGTGGCAGCCGCAGCGGGAATCAACCACATCCTACGGGGCGCCGACTTACGGTCAGCCCACCTGTTGGGACCCGCCGAAACAGCAGGAATACTCGTCACATGAACCACCGACACATGTGGATCCCCTTGACCGTGGGTTTGTAAACTTCCGACCTTTGCCACAGCCACCACTGCCGCATCGCTTGTGGAGTGAGGTAGATGATGGCAGATGTTATGGAGAGGTCGTTACTTACACGCATTCGCCAACACTAGACGGCGACGAGAGGCTTTGTGATTCAAAGGACTCCATATTAGATGCAGAGCCTTGTGATTTAGAGGACTCCATATTAGAGGAGGAGCATTGTGATTCAGAGAACTCCATATTAGAGACGGTAGCAAGGAAACTCATGGATCGTTGCTTGCCTAGTGAGAATCGGGGATCTAGGGAAGGTAGAGATGGTAGACTCGAAGACCAACAAGTTTCATCTTTTGCGGAAATCTACCCACAGCGCAGCCCCGATATGAGTAAAGAGAAGGAGGAAGAGGCATTGTTAGACGATGTAGAGGAGGACGATTCCACTGATGAAGTTAAGAAGGTCGTCGCATCACTCGATGCTGCTCGAATGACATCTCACGATGTTGTTGAGAATTGTTTTAGTGAAAATGGTGGTGCTTATCTATGTGCATTAGTTGGAAATAAAGTTGCACCGTCCTTTCCAATACAATTGAAGGAGATTGCCTTTATCTGTGGGGATTTGCATGTTAGGGGTGCTAAACGTCGGAATCCTCGATCAACATCGCTCGACACCGATGCGAGGTTGATCCCTCCGCGCAATGACACGTCATGTTTGAGCATTCTTGGAAGCGTTGGCAAGCTTTTTGTGTTGGCATGGAATTTTTCTGACCACATTGGGTCTCCTTTGTTGATTTTTGCCAAAGGTGATAAAGGGAGATATTTAGTTGTTCGATATGTGTTTGATCCAGGAGGAGATGTCTCGCCAAAGTCGGCTTTCAACTCTCTCTATTGCTTCGTGGTTCCCACCTTGAGGACAAGGTGGATTTCAACCGTGGGGGAGTTGATACGATCATATCCATATCCCAATTATTTAGTTGCATATTTGATTTACCATATCTTTTCCATATTTGTTTAGATATTTGTTTCTTGTTCATTAAGTTAGTAGCATTATAAATAGGAGTTATTGTTATCACTTTATTCATTCAATGAATATATTATTTTCCACAACTTGTCTTGAGTAACAAGAATATCATATTATCGTTCCATATTTGCTGCCCAACGGAGAACGTCCGTGGAACCGCAAATCGTGGCCTTTCCTTCGAGCACGTCGAAGGTTCGATCACCTTATCTCTCCGAGAAGTTAGCCATCCGGCCTCGTTACGGAGAACGTCCGTAACAGTCCTCATGACAATTGAATTATAATTGTTAGTTAGATGAAGTTTGGATTTAGTGTTGTTGTAGATAATTGGCACTGACATTGTTGTGAAGATTATGTAAATAGTTCTAATTTTTGTTTTATATTATGTGCAATAATATAAGACTAAGTCTGACTACATTGCTTTTACATATATTTTTCATTTTTTGAAAGGTTCCCTAGATTTGGTATGATCAACTTCATTTTTTTTGAAAGGTTCCACAGATCTGCTACATTGTTCTAATTTTTTTCATTGATCTTGTTGATGTGGCAGAGAACGATCTTTGTCATGGCTCGAGACAATGCTGATATGATTTATCTTGAATTCAGTTGTATATTTGTTGGAATCTGGGAAAACTTCAGTTGTTTTTGTGTTCATGAGTACATTGTTTGTCTTGAATTCATTATTTTAACTTCACTTAAGTTAGATGAATTCAGGACGTCTTTATTTCTTTCTAATTACAAGTCTGAATTCCTTTATTATGATAATATTCCCACTATGCAGCTGCACAACCCAAATTTACAGGCAGGGCTATTGCCTTGTCCAAGCTTAAGGATGCCACCGTCTTCATCAATGAAATCAAGGAAGACGGGGAGGAGAGAGTTTATTGCAATGTGTGTCGCGAGTTTGGCGATGGCAATAAAAATGCTTATGCTTCTTTGGAAGGTGGCCAAGGATTCAAGGATCAATGTGCTTCGAAGTATCATAAAAATTCAGTCACTGCGGCAAAAGCAAGTGGGAAGTATTTCTCTGATTCCGGAATAGAATGGCATGTTTAAGTGGCATGTTTTCTGTTTTTGCATGTTTTCTGAATGCACACAACCTGACTCAATACACATAAACAATTCAAACTTGACTAAATGTCCCTTTTCAAGTTCTCAAAATTTTTAGTACCAGTAGTTTTGGCAACTCATATTGAACTCGAGGCGACCAAACTCAGAGGTATTGTAGACGATGAAATGTGTTGTTATTGTTATTAAAAATAATCCAAGAACATTTCTACTAATTTATATAATGACCATAAGAGTTTGTTTATATGATTGTTGTAATCAAACTGTCGACTTGTATATACTCCTTATTTGATTAAGAGGAGCAGTTATGTGAAATTCTCTTTTTCTACAAAATTCTAAAATACCTTTCTCCCTCTCCTTTCTGATATGATCCCCATAAATAAATTTAAATATTTCCTCTCCGATCATTTTATGTGAAATTCTCTTTTTCTACAAAATTCTAAAATACCAATACGCATTGTACAAGTATATGCATGACTTTCTCTATTTTTGGTTGTTATTCAATTCCATATATAGCTTCTTTCCATATTACTGTGATGTTTTACAGATTACAATTAATAAATATAGTATCAAATTTTCATGTACGAATTTCATTATTTATTATTGAGATTAGTATGTATCTTTGGCTTTTTTTCTCAATTATTTGTAGCATATGATTTGAAAGTCAAAATTCATTAATCTAAACTCGTATCACTATAAAAGAAAAGATTCAAGGAAAAACGAATAAACTCTTAAAATTTTAAAAAAAATCCTTCATTAATGTGTATATTTCCTAAATATTTGTAAAGGGATCAAAAAACCCAAGTTTACCCACTAAATCGGCCCAAAATCACGAATAAATCAAAATAGCCCAAATATACATGAGACAAAATTGAATTTGGGGTGAAAATGTATCATATCAGAATTTGTGACATCGTTTATTCGGCAGTAATTATTATGCTGAAAAACATTATATTGAAAGTTTAAAAATCTTTCATTAGTTGACAACGAAAGATTAATACTTTAGAGTTTTAGAGTTTTCATGAAGAGTGGGCCTTCTATGAGGGAACAATTGCTGTAAATCTCTCATCTTGAAAGGGGTCTGTGTGTACATCTTTTCTTAGTAATTACAATTGCTTATGGAATAGTTTCAATGTTTGATTATTCCTTACACGTCCGGGTATATTCTTTAGTGTGTGTATTTTTTGTAAAATTTGTATCGTGTGTATCTTGTGTGTAATGTGTATAGTATGTGTATTTTGTGTATAGTGTATGTAGCGTGTGTATTTTGTGTAGTGTGTGTATAGTGTGAAATGTGTGTAGTGTGTGTAGTGTGTGAAGTGTGTGAAATGCGGGGAATGTGTGAAATTTATGTAGTGTGTGAAATGTGTGTAGTGTGTGAAATTTGTGTAGTGTGTGTAGTGCGTGAAATTTGTTTAGTGTGTGTAGTGTGTGTAGTGTATGAAATTTGTGTAGTTTGTGAAATGTGTGTAATGTGGGAAATGTGTGAAATATTTGTAGTGTGTGAAATGTTTGTAGTGTGTGAAATGTATGTAATGTGTGAAATTTGTGTAGTTTGTGAAATGTGTATAATGCGGGAAATGTGTGAAGTGTGTGTAGTGTGTGAAGTGTGTGTAGTGTGTGAAATTTGTGTAGTGTGTGCAGTGCATGTAGTGTGTGTAGCGTGTGGAACGTGTGAAATGTGTGTAGTGTGTGAAGTGTGTGAAATGTGTGTATTGGGTAGTGAAGCTATCTACTTTTAGTTTTGTGACTATTTGGAATTCCAATTTTCTTATTTTGATATGGAATTCAAATAATGGAATTGAAAATTTTAGAATTATAATTCAATTTCAATTCTATACAATTTTGTGATACCAAACAATGGAATTAGAATTGGAGGCTCCAATTCCAATTCCATAGCTCCAATTCCATGTTCTCAAACGCACCCTGAGATTATTTCTGCAATTTGTTTTGATTTTGGGATTTTGCCCTTTTCAAACTACTATTGTTTACTCCCTCCGTTCCCTCATAATTGAGAGTCATTTTTTTGTTTTGGGAAATTCCCTTATAGTTGAGTCATTTCCATATATAACATTTTTTTCTCACTTTTACTTAACTCTCTGTTATTTTAATACTCTACTTTATTCACTTTCTATTTTATTATATCTACCTTTTTCTCTTTCTTACTTTTTACCTATCTACCTAACACACTAATCATCCATTTCTTAAACTCCGTACTAAAAAGTTTCGCCTCAATTATGGGGGATGGGAACGGAAGGAGTACAATATTTTGAGATTGAGATTTTGTGTTAGTGGTCTTTACTTTATATTATCATAATACTATCATTTTCCCTTGTGTTAGGTTAATTAAATTTGTTTTCGTAACTATATTAATAATGTTACGCTACATTAATTTTGTTTTTTTAATGCTGATCAAAATCCCAATTCTTCATTTCGGTGTTGTTATTTTGTTGAGGCCCTAAATAAGGCCCAATTTCATAGCCATGAAAAATGTTTGCATTATTAAACTACTACAATCTTTTGAAACTTTTATATTTTTTTTTGGAATTAGTTGCAATATTTACTTGCATTTGTTCTCCCAAATTTTTTGATAGAGAAGGAAAATAATATGCGGATGTATAATTGGGCTCATTTTGAGTTATGTGTGATTTTGGGCTGATTTAGTGGGTAAACTTGGTTTTTGTGAGCCCTTTCCCAATATTTAGGATTTTTTTTTCTTCAAATTGCAAGGGTTTATTCACTTTCCCTTAAATATTAGTATACTTTAAAAACGGAGGGAAATTTACATAATAATGTACAATGTAGTGGAACTCAATCATATACTATAAATTATTCAAAAAATATTGAATATGAGGGTTTACAGTTAATGTATTTAGTTTTCAAATCATATTGGAGTACAAATTATCGTGAAACAAAACCAAAGATATAGTAATCTCTTGGTATCGATGGCGCACACCCGAACTCCACATTAGTATGATATTGTCCGCTTTGGGCAAAGCCCTCACGGTATGCTCTTGCAACTCTTGTTCATTCTCCGATGTGGGATATGGTTTGCTCTACCACAATCCTCCGATGTGGGATATGGTTTGCTCTACCACAATCCTCCCCTCAAACCAAGACCACCAGACCAAGATCACACACAGGTCACAGGCCCAACCCAAGACAACCAGACCAAGATCACACACAGGTCACCCCAGGTCTTGGTCGAGCTCACATAGAGACATCGGAGAACTTGCAAGCGCAATCCACCGAACCCGAGCCACACAGGCCCAGCCCCTGAACCAGGGCTCTGATACCACTGTTGGGTATCGGTGGCGCACACCCGAACTCCACATTAGTATGATATTGTCCGCTTTGGGCAAAGCCCTCACGGTTTTACTCTTGGGGTACTCCCCAAAAGGCCTCATGCTAATGGAGTTGGGGTAGCCCTTATATGCTCTTGCAACTCTTGTTCATTCTCCGATGTGGGATATGGTTTGCTCTACCAATAATCTTAATAGTAAATAATGAAATTCTTACATGGAGATTTGGTACTGCATTCATTAATTGTAATCTACGAAGCAATATAATACTCCCTCCGTCCCTGAAAATTTGTCCCAACTTTCCTTTTTTGTCCGTCCCCCAAAATTTGTCTCATTTCACTTTTACCATTTTTGGTAGTGGACCCCACATTCCACTAACTCATTCCTACTCACATTTTATTATAAAACTAATATATAAAAGTCAAGCCCACATTCCACTAACTTTTTCAACCCACTTTCCATTACATTTCTTAAAACCCGTGCCCGTCAAACTGGGACGAATTTTGGTGGACGGAGGTATTAATATGGAATGAAGAGAAGGAATCGAAAAACAACCAAAAATATAGAATGACGTCATACATACCTTTTTGAATTATATAGCTATTTTAAAAAATTCAAATAAAATCTACTTGGCTTAATAATCCAATTAGATCACCAAAATCGGGTGGTAGTTATTATTTAATTCTAGATATTACTATTTGATTGTATCATTTAAATATGAGCGGAATTTTGAAGAAAAATATTAGAATCTTGAATTGAAAATGAGAAAGGAAGTATTGCAAATAAAATTGTAGAATTGAAGAAATCTCCAGAATTTGGAACTCGGTGCAATTCCTCATGTACTAAACTCTCAATCAAGAACTCTAACAGCTCTACAGGAGTAATTATGATACTATTATTCATAAAAAAGTGATGTCGGCGGGAACGATCTTTGAAACGATAATCACTATCTTCAATAAACAAATACAAATCGATGCACATTTTTGTGCTTTGTGTCCATAATCAAAGGATCACATCACGTTAAAAAAATCACACAAAATTGGCAAAGAAAGTGCATTAGTATTATCTAAATTCGAATTCAACTTGATGAGTTAACAGGGACATAAGTTGTTGCATATGGACCATATGAGCTTGTCCCTTAGTCTCACTCATAGGTAAAGTATTACAATTATTTATCTGTTGATATGCATTGAAACAAACTGAAACATAGGTCATCAGTTCGATGATATCGGTCGCACACGATCCTCGAAACTTTAACATTTTGAGACGTTGGTGTGGGCATCTAAAATCATGTGATGGTCCATAGCCATGAATTGGCCTATATTCGTATTTGTATGGGCATCTTTCATCATCTTTATAGTACATATTAAACTGCATATATCCATATGTAATAAATGAGGAAAATATTATTTGACAACACTTTACTAATAGTATACCAACCTTGAACGTGAACATCTGAAGATGAGGACATGCCGATATTATAGATTTTACCGGCTCAAGACAGTGGTGCACATGGACACGTGAAATTACAACGTACAACTCCTTTAGATTAGGCATAAAAGGAAGCCCTTCCCTTAAAAGAATCTGCCAAATTAGTGAACTATCATCAGCACCATCAACCTTATAAATGATATGACAAAATGTAAATAACAAACCAAATACTTATATAATGCTAAAATGCTGGTTTTTAAAATGGAAGGACAGACTAAAATATCACAAAACTAAATGATTTTTCCGTACCTTAGATTTTGAGTATGGGATAGATAATATGAGTTTTTGGAGATGGGAAGATACTGTTGAAGCAAAATTGAATTTTAGACATCCAATTCCAAGACTTGCTATGGCAAGTCTTGGAGCATTCTTGAACCGTAGGGCGCCTGGTTTTGCATCATCGTAAACAACTTCATAAAGATGGGGAGCAGAAATTTCGATAACGGATTTCCTAAAGATGCATTCACGTAACCGAAGAATCTCCAAATCACCGGAGACATGAAGATGAGACGTGAAAGAGGATTCTGTGATATTGAGTTCCCTCAACAAGGGACTAGTTTTGAGGAAATATGAGATGTCTTGACCACTGACTTTCATAGCTGCGAGAGACAGAGCCTTGAGATATTTCATAGGCCTCGTCTCTCGCACCAAATCTTCTAACACAACCGCACGCCTTTCACTCCTAGTCATAGAGTTGAAGTTTAAATCCAATCGCTCAACTTGTCTCGACTGCGCGAATTGGAGCCATTTGGTTATGGTGCTATGTGCTGATTTGCTTGCGTAAATCGAAATTGTGAAGTGTTTAATGAAAGGGGCTTGATGTGATTGAAGAACCGAATTGACCATTTTGACACGGTGGCACTTCTCCGCACGCCATGAGTTGCGATTGATTAAAATATGGTGTTTGTCGTAGAAGTCGAGATTAGGAGTGTGCTTCCACAAATGGCGCCATCGGTGAGAAAGAAGGCCAGTCGCCGCAGCTTGTCTCAAGGGTAGGGAAGACAGTATGGTGTATATGATCTCATCAGGCAACTCACTTATTCTGTCACTCTATATATTAGTATAAAATAAACCACCCAAGTCAACAACACACAATTTAGAATAGTAATCATCAATATTTAGAATCCAACCTCGCTCTTTTTCCTCTTATTGCAGTCGCTTCCATCCATCAATTTGCTGTATACAGAGAGATATTGAGAAAAGAAATACAATACTATGTGGTATAAGGAAAGGTATATGATTCCCATATTTATAGGGATACAATTACTCACCCAAGGAGATACAGAGGTGAAAAGGGAAGGAGAGAGGACGCAGAGGGAGAGATATTGAATTTGAGGAGCGTCAAGGGAGGGTTTTTTTTATTTATACTTTATTCCATTTTAAGCCCATCGATGAACTGGGCTTCCCATGGGTCGACATGTGTCTCCCCTTCATCCTTCCCTCGCACCACACTCACTTTTCAGCCAATCTTCTTCTCGCATGCAAACTGTTTGACGAAATATCTCTATTGTTTTGAACTAGTTTGGGACGGGTTTTCGAATAAGCTTTTAGAGTCTTTCACACTTATTCTGCTATTTGCAGTGAAGTGAATTATAAATACTACTGAATGCTGCAAAATTTTTGCAACTTCTTTTATGAAGATGAGTAAGAATTTAAATAAAAAGGAAATATACGTACATATTTGATAGAATAAGTTAAAAAATATTACCGGTTTATTTTTGGCTTTATCTAAAAAGATAAATAAAATAATAAAATTGGATATTCGTGTTTATTTGCCTCAGTTTATTATTGGCTTTATCCCTGCAGCTCAATGCAGTCAAACTGTTTGTAGAAATGTCGACATAAGAATTTCAACAGCATCACCTAATAAAACTGTGTGTTTATGTAAATAAACCACATTTATAGCTAATTAGTGGATGCTTCAACTCCAAAAACAACAAATTAAACATAAATCCAAAGCATTCTGTTTAAATCTGATAAAAGTAGTATAGGTATGAAGGAAGCGTATTAGTTCTTAATGATTTCATTATACACATTATACCAATATATAATACTAGGAATCCCTATACATGGTAAACCTAATTACCTTAATTACATGATTGCAATCTTCTATCTTTGGTAAGAGAATGATTCTCGAGTATCCTCCGTCTGATATTACGCAATCTTCTCCAACACTCCCCCTCAAGTTAAGCGACAGGATTTCCGATGCTCAACTTGTACAACACTTCTCGAAATAGCCTCGAGTTTACCGCCTTTGTAAGAATATCTGCCAGCTGATCTTCAGATTTGACATACGGCATCTCCACTACCTTCGCCTCAATATTCTCCTTTATGAAGTGTCTGTCCACTTCCACGTGTTTAGTCCGATCATGTTGGACAGGGTTCTCTGAAATGCTAATAGCCGCCTTGTTGTCACAAAACAACTTACACGTTCGAGACGAGTGCAAGTCTAACTCTCACAGAAGTTTTCTCAGCCATAGTACTTCTGTCAGTCCACTCTTAATCCCACGGAATTCATCCTCCGCACTAGATAGTGCGACTACCTTCTGTTTCTTGCTTCTCCATGTTACAAGGTTCCCTCCAACAAAGATCAAGTATCCTGCAGTAGACGTCCTATCATTCGGATTGCCAGCCCAATCTGCGTCAGTAAATCCATGTATTTCTAAGTGTCCATGCTTCTCGAATAGGAGTCCATGTTCTGCTGTTCCCTTCAAGTATCGGACGATCCTTATCGCCGCTTCCCAGTGCTCCTCTTGCGGTGCATGCATGAATTGACTTACTATTCCCACGGCGTAGGCAATGTCTGGCCTTGTGTGAGATAAGTAAATCAATTTCCCAACTAGCCTTTGGTATCTCCCCCTGTCCGCCAGTTTCGCCTTTTCTCTCATCTGCAATCCATGGTTTTGGACCATAGGGGTGTCTACAGGCTTACAGTCTATCATCCCAACTTCTGCCAAAAGGTCGAGTATGTATTTCCTCTGGTTTATGAAGATTCCCTTTTTCGACCTTAGTACTTCTATTCCCAGAAAGTACTTAAGGAGTCCTAGATCCTTTATCTCAAATTCATTGAACAAGTTTTTCCCGAGCTCGGTCATCTCCTCTGTATCATCCCCGGTGATAATCATGTCATCTACATATATAATTAGACAAGTAATTTTACCTTCTTTCTTCTTGATGAATAAGGTGTGGTCAGAGTTGCTCTGTTTGTATCCATACTTCTTCATTACCTCCGTGAACCTTCCAAACCATGCCCTCGGGGATTGCTTGAGTCCGTACAAAGTCTTTTTCAGCTGGCATACCTCTCCAACCTGGAATTCATTAGCAAAACCGGGTGGAGGCTCCATAAACACAGGTTTTGGCAGCTCCCCATGCAAGAAGGCATTGGTCACATCAAATTGATGATGTGGCCAATCTTTGTTGGCAGCAATTGAAAACAACACCTTCACAGTATTAATTTTTGCCACAGGTGAAAATGTCTCATCATAGTCAATACCATAGGTCTGAGTGTATCCTTTTGCCACAAGTCTAGCTTTGTACCTTTCAATCGTGCCGTTCGGCCTTCGCTTTATAGTGAACACCCATCTGCATCCAACGGTCTTCACTCCTTCAGGCAACTTGCCCTTCACCCACGTATTGTTCTTCATTAGTGCCCTCATCTCTGTGTTCATTGCATCCCTCCAATGTTTGTGTTTCATTGCGTCCTCTGCCGACTGTGGAATTTCCTCTTCTTCATACAGTGCGACTTCAAAGGCTCGAGCCATCTTTGCTAAGTTCCCCTGCACGAAGTTGGCTACTCCATAACGGCTCTTTCTGCCAACCTTCTCGGGAGAGTATCTCTTAGGTGGGATTCCTCTTGTAGTTCGATGGGGAAGAGTATACTTTCCCGTGTCACTATCCACAGTGTTGTCTTCTTCCTCTGTACTTATAGAGTTAGGAGAAACTGAATCTTCAAGATGACTCTTGCGGCGGCAATGACAACTGGTTCTGTTAGATCCTCAATCGAAGAGTTTGGAAGTGGCACAACCCAACTTAGATAGTCCGATGAACTATTCGGTTCACTATCCCCTTGACTACTAAGGTGGGTGTGTGACAAACTCATAGTTTAGGATGTTTAGATGGGTGATTAACACATGTTGTTGAATCTTTTGAGGTATAAAGTATATGTTTCACCCACTTTTCAGCTATTTTTTAGAGTTAACAAGTTTGTCGGAGTTTTGATGCAAGAACAGGTCTAAAACGGGCAAAACGGAGCGAACGGGCTGACCACAGAATGTTCGCCCGACCGGGCGAATTTCATATAAAAAACGCCCGGTCGGGCGCAAGCCGAAGAAAACAGAAAGTTCGCCCGATCGGGCGTTGTTCATCCAACAAAACGCCCGACCGGGCGTTTGAAGCCTCATCGCGATTTACCCAGATCGCCCGACCGGGCATATTCCGACTTACAGATCGCCCGACCGGGCGATTTGTCGCTGTTGCCAACTTTGCCTCTTTCTTACTCCGGATATAAAAGGGTTCTCACTCATTTCCAAACCCTAACTCCCACACCACGAATCTTAGCAAGAAAGTAAGGTTTTGAGAGGATTTGAAGTCAAGGAGCTTCCCATTTCCAAGAGATTGGAGGAAGGAGACCCCCCACCATCAATTCCACCATAGGGAGTTCTAGTATCATTTCTATTATGTGTAGCTTTGTTTTCCTTGTTTTTGCTTTTATGTTAGCTTTGACTATGAGTAGCTAAGCTTTTAGTAGGGATTTGGTGAAGTTTGAATGGATTGTATGGATTGAATCTATGGTTGAATGCGTATCTATCTCTTTTGTTGGTTTTGTTGAACCTTGGTCTTTTAATATCTAATTGCTTAGCTACCAATTAGATAAATCTTGTACCTAATTGATGTTATTGAGAAATACAAGATTAGGATAGATGTGTAATCAACAACTCCGTGCATTATATGTAATCGAGAGATGCATAAGCTAGAGAGAGGGCTTGGGTCCGTTGTGCTTTGGAGTCAATCTCGAATTGTATGGACGAGACTCCTACACTAGAGATTGACCCACGTGTTAGATGCACCCGAGAGGGGGTCTAACCGATTATCCCGACTTTCCTAACCGCATTTGAGGCCCAATAGATGAGCATGACCCATAGATGAAATCCTTGATCCATTCTAACGGATCCATTTCCCTATACTTTCCCAATTTGTGTGAAAACCTATCTTTGTTTGTTTGTTTTTCTTAGTTAATTGTCTTACTAGCTTATTTGTTCTTTGATCTTAGTTAAGAAAACCAAAAACCCATTTTATTAGTCTAGATAGTGTTCAAAGTTACATCATAGTATTCAAACCGGCTTTTAGTCTCCGTGGATCGATAATTTAGCTTACCACGTGCTACTTAACTCGTACACTTGCGGGTGACGCTTTTGAATACTAAATTAGCACGAGTCAAGTTTTTGGCGCCGTTGCCGGGGACTATATTTGCTTTTGTGTTTGATATTGTGAAAAGATAGAGAATACTAGTTTAGACATTTTACTTGCTTTAATTATCTAGTTTAGTTTTCTAGTTTAGCTCTATTTTGACTTTGTTTCCTCTCTTGTGTTGTGTAGGTTTTTATGCTCACGCGCTCAAGTCGTTTACCCCTTGAGCCGATTAATTTAGAGATAGAAGCCGCCAATAGAAGAAGAGGAGGACGAAGGAGAAGAGCAAGAGCTCAACATCAAGTTGAGCCAATGGAAAATCCACATGGGAACAATGAGGGAATTCCCCCTCCACCTCCACCTCCATTAAATCAAGACCAAATCATTCTCCAACTACAACAAGAAATGGCGGAGATGAGAAGGGAAAGAGAGGAGGAAAGGAGGCGAGAGGCTCCGGTTAGAGATGCATTTGGGAACGTCAATATCCCACATCCACCCTATGATACAAGGGTGAATGCCAACAATTTTGAGTTGAAGACAGGATTGATTCAATTTGTGGAGCAACGTGTTTTCTCGGGAAGGCCCACGGAGGATCCTAATAGGCACTTATCTAAATTCTTAGAGATTGCCAATACAACTAAGCTTAATGGGGTTCCCGACGATACAATCAAACTTAGGCTATTTCCATTCTCATTGTCGGGATATGCTAGAGATTGGTTTGATAACCTTGAGCCGGGCTCGGTTACAAGTTGGGACGACTTAGCCCAAAAGTTTTTGGATCGATTCTTCCCTCTAAGCTCCACTCTCAACCTCCAAGCAGAGATCTCCCACTTTAAAATGAAGGGCCAAGAGTCTATGTTCGAGGCTTGGGAGAGATTCAACGCCTTGCTAAAGAAATGCCCCAACCATGGGTTATCTCCGGGCCATCAAGTGAGCCTCTTCTACAATGGATGCTCGGAGTTTATCAAGAGTCAATTAGACTTTGGTTCGGGGGGTTCATTCTTGGACAAGGGGGTCGAGGAGTGCAAGAAGATGCTTCAAAGGCTTGCCTATACTAGCAAGGGTTGGAGCTCGGGCCGAGATAGTTCAATGCCGGTGGCTTCGGTTGTGGATTCGGATGCATTCAATCTTCTCAACCAACAAATGATGTTGTTGAATCAAAAGGTGGATGGCCTTAGTTTGGGAGTGGCACCTATGGGAGAGCCTTTACATACCGTGGAAGATGTCAATTATGTGCATCAAGGAGGGAATCAAAGGAACTTCTACAACTATCGCCCTAACAATGGGGGTGGTAATTACCAAGGCTATCGCTCACCCTTCAATGCACATCCAAACCTTTCTTATGGCAATCCAAACAATGCTATCCAACCACCTCCACCACCTCGTTTCCCTACACCTAGTGGGTCGACAAGTGGGGCCGCTAATGTGCCCACCAATTCTAAACCTTCAAGTGATGATGTCACCCATGAGCTTCTAAAAGCTCTAATGGAGAAGACCGATGGAATCATGACACAATCTACTAAGAGAATTGATAAGGTTGAGACGGCGGTAGTGGAGGTCACCACGAGAATGGGGGCTTTGGAGCATCAAATGAGTCAAATTGCCCAAGCCGTGGGCCAACTTCATCAACCGGGGCAATTCCCAAGCAACACCATTCCTAACCCAAAGGATTGCAAGGCTATCAATTTGAGGAGTGGAACAAGCTATAAGAGCCCCCCTATGCCCGAAAAGGAAGCTATTGTGCAACCCGAAGAAGAAGAGACAATAGAAGTGGAGGCATCAACGAAGAGCCCACCAAAAGATCAAGCCGAGACAATAGTTCCTCCTAAGCCCACGGAAGTTAAACTTCCTTTCCCTCAAATGATGCAAAAGAAAAAGAAGGATGAACAATTTTCAAGATTTTTGGATATCTTTAGGAAAGTTCAAATTAACATCCCTCTTGTTGAAGCACTTCAACAAATGCCAAGTTATGCAAAGTTCCTCAAGGATGTGGTATCACAAAAAAGGAAATGGGGGCACTATGAGACGGTCAACTTGACGGAGAGTTGCAGTGCAATTATTCAAAGGAAGTTGCCGGCCAAAATGCAAGATCCGGGAAGCTTCACTATTGAGTGCACTATTGGAAATTGCTTTGTGGGGAATGCCTTGTGCGATCTAGGGGCTAGCATTAATCTTATGCCATTGTCCTTCTTCAACAAGTTGAATATTGGTAAATTGAGATCGACTAGCATTACTTTGCAAATGGCGGATAGATCGGTGGCATATCCCTCGGGCATAGCAGAAGATATATTGGTGAGGGTGAATGAGTTCATATTCCCCGTTGACTTCGTGGTGTTGGACATGGAAGAGGATAGAATTGTACCTCTTATTTTGGGAAGACCGTTCCTTGCCACCGGGAAGGCCATGATCGATGTTTCAAAAGGGGAACTTACACTTCGCCTCAATGATGAGAGCGTGACATTTTCGATATATGAGGCCTTAAAGAGGCATGATGCGGAACCGGGAGGAAGCCTACAACATTGCAATGTTGTGACCGTGATGGATGAGTGTGTTGGAGGAGTGGCACCGACCTCTTACTTGGATGATCAATTAGAGAGATGCATTTCTCATTCCATGTATTCTTCTCATTCTTTTGATGTTTTGGATGCTAACCCCGAGTTGTTGGAATTTGTAGGTGCTTTGGACTCGGCTAAAGAAATCCCTAGATCACTTCGTCCACAATTTCTACCTCTTAGGAGTGGAAGTGAAGATAGCAATAAAGATGGGGAAAACAAGAAGCTTGAGTTGAAGCCACTTCCACTACACTTGCGATATGCCTTTCTTGGAGGGAATGACACTTTTCCGGTAATTGTATCATCTTCTCTCTCTAGTTTCGAGTTGGATAAATTGTTGAGAGTTCTTAGGAAGCATAAGAGAGCCATTGGGTGGTCCATATCGGACATTAAGGGAATAAGCCCAACCGTTTGCATGCATAGAATTCATTTAGACGAGGGGTATAAGCCTAAGGTACAAAACCAAAGGCGACTAAACCCTATTATGCAAGATGTGGTTAGAAAAGAAGTGTTGAAATGGTTAGATGCCGGTATGATATATGCTATATCCGACAGTGAGTGGGTGAGTCCTACTCAAGTGGTGTCTAAAAAGGGGGGCACCACTGTGGTGAAAGGGAAAAATGATGAGTTGATAGCTACTAGAGTGGTGTCCGGGTGGAGAGTTTGCATTGATTATCGCGCTTTAAATTTGGCCACTAGGAAAGATCACTTCCCCCTTCCATTTATTGATCAAATGTTGGATAGGTTAGCCGGACATGAGTATTATTGTTTTCTCGACGGTTATTCGGGATATAACCAAATTTTGATAGCTCCCGAGGATCAACATAAGACGGCTTTTGTGTGTCCTTATGGTGTCTATGCATTTAGGAGAATGTCTTTTGGGCTTTGTAATGCCCCGGCTACTTTTCAGAGATGTATGATGTCCATTTTTCATGATATGGTTGAGAATATTATGGAGGTTTTCATGGATGACTTCTCTGTTTTTGGTATGACATTTGATAGTTGCTTGGATAATCTAACCAAAGTTTTGCAGAGATGTGAGGAGACCAATCTAGTACTCAATTGGGAGAAATGTCATTTTATGGTCCGTGATGGGATCGTGTTGGGACACAAAATTTCAGCCGGAGGACTTGAAGTGGATAGAGCCAAGATAGTTGCCATTGAGCAATTGCCACATCCTTGTAGTGAGAAGGCCGTGAGGAGCTTCCTAGGCCATGCGGGGTTCTATAGGCGTTTCATCAAAGATTTTTCACATATTGCTAGACCCCTTTGCCATTTACTAGCTAAAGATGTAAAATTTGATTTCACTCTTGAATGTGCGCAGGCATTTGAGAAGCTCAAGGCGGCGTTGGTGAGTGCCCCAATCTTGATCTCCCCCGATTGGTCTCAACCTTTCGAGATCATGTGTGATGCAAGTGATGTGGCGGTAGGCTCGGCTTTGGGACAAAAGAGAGACAAGATATTCCGGGTGATATATTATGCTAGTAGGACATTGGATTCGGCTCAAGCTAACTACACCACTACCGAGAAGGAAATGCTTGCGGTGGTCTACTCTTTTGACAAGTTCCGCCCTTACCTAATTGGGGCCAAAACTATTGTCTTTACTGA
This sequence comes from Salvia splendens, assembly GCF_004379255.2. Taxonomy (NCBI): domain Eukaryota; kingdom Viridiplantae; phylum Streptophyta; class Magnoliopsida; order Lamiales; family Lamiaceae; genus Salvia; species Salvia splendens. Next base: position 1,303,772 of record NC_056034.1, read on the forward strand.
CCATGCCGCCATCCGCCATCTATTTGTTAAGCAAGATGCAAAACCAAGGCTTATAAGGTGGATCTTGCTCCTTCAAGAATTTGATTTGGAAATCCGAGATAGAAAAGGGTGTGAGAATGTGGTGGCGGATCATCTTTCAAGATTGGAGCATGCTAGTGAAGAGGAAAAATTGAAGTTGGTCATCAATGAAGAATTCCCGGATGAGCATTTGTTTTATGTGGCCAAGGGTCAAGTGGCATGGTATGCCAATATTGTGAACTATCTTGTTGCTAAGGTGATTCCCGAAGGACTTGAGGACTATCAAAAGAAGAAGTTCTTCCACGACGTGAAGTTCTATTTTTGGGACGAGCCTTGTCTTTTTAGAAGATGTGCCGACATGGTGATTAGAAGATGTGTCCCTCAAGAGGAGTGGGAGTCCGTTATTATGCATTGCCACACCGCACCTAGTGGGGGGCATTTTGGAGCTAACCGGACTGCTATGAAAGTGCTCCAAAGTGGTCTATTTTGGCCAACCATCACCAAAGACTGCCAGGACTACGTGAGAAGATGCAACGAGTGCCAGAGAATGGGGGGTGTTTCTAAGAAGAAGGAGATGCCATTGACGACAATTGTTGAAGTCGAGTTGTTTGATGTGTGGGGCATTGACTTCATGGGGCCCTTTCCTCCATCTAGTGGGTTCCAATACATTCTACTAGCCGTTGACTATGTATCAAGGTGGGTGGAAGCCATTCCTACCCAAACTAATGATTCAAAGGTGGTGATTAAATTCGTTCAAAAGAACATATTCACGCGATTCGGCGCACCTCGGGCTATCATAAGTGATGGAGGGTCTCATTTTCGCAATAGGTGGCTAGAGGCGGTCTTAGCAAGGCATGGAGTGAAGCATCGGGTGACAACTCCTTATCATCCACAAGCTAATGGTCAAACCGAGTTGGCCAATAGAGAGATCAAACAAATATTGCAAAAGAGTGTCAATGCTAACCGTAGAGATTGGGCTCTCAAGCTTGACGATGCTCTATGGGCGTATAGGACGGCTTACAAGACGCCAATCGGGATGTCACCTTATCAATTGGTCTTTGGGAAATCATGCCATCTCCCGGTTGAATTGAAGCACTCATCATATTGGGCGGTGAGGCAAATGAACATGGACTTCACCAAGGCCGGCAAGGAAAGGAAGCTTCACCTCAATTTACTTGATGAATTTAGGAATGAAGCTTATGCTAATTCCTCAATCTACAAGGAGAGGATGAAGACGTATCACGACAAGATGATTGAGAGGCGTGAATTCCACAAGGGGGATGCCGTGTTGCTTTTCAACCACAAGTTGAGACTCTTTCCGGGCAAGCTAAAATCTAAGTGGTCGGGACCCTTCACTATCAAGGAGGTCATGAGCAATGGCACAATGGAGCTCAAAGGACCCGATGGAAGCACGTTCAAGGCAAATGGTCAAAATCTCAAGAGGTTCTTTACCAAGGAGCAACAAGACGAGGTCTTTGTGGTTGCCTTGATTGAGTAGTGGAGCTTGCAAAGCGTCGGGCAAATGACGTTAAACAATTGCGCTATGGGGGAGGCAACCCCTAGTAGGTAAAATTTATAGCTTTTGTGTTTTTGGTGTGTTTTTATTTTGTTCTTGTTTTTGGTGTGTTTTGTGTGTTTTAAGTGGAACAGGAGATAGGCTTTGATGGGTGAAAAGCGGACAAAAAAACTGGAGAAATGGCGAAATGGACTTGGAATCCAGAAAGTTCGCCCGACCGGGCGTTTTGCAAAGTGCAAATCGCCCGACCGGGCGTTTACAGAAATCGAGATTGTCCAGAAAGTTTGCCCGACCGGGCGTTTTGCAAAGTGCAAATCGCCCGACCGGGCGTTTCCAGAAATCAAGATTGCCCGACCGGGCGATGTACAAAATACGAATCGCCCGACCGGGCGTTTGATGAAATCGGGATTGTCCAGAAAGTTCGCCCGACCGGGCGATTTTCAAAGTGCAAATCGCCCGACCGGGCGATTTCTTCGCTCGATTTAAAGACGCAAACCAGGTCAGTTTTTACACTTTCAAAACCCTACCCCCATTTCTCTCTCGTTCCTCTCTACTCTCTCTCGCCCCTCCACCTTCAAATCTTCCACTTACACTGATTTCACACACATACCATCCTCCCAATCCATCTAATTCAAGGGTTGAACCGATTAATCGGTTGATTTACTCAAGAACAAGCAAAAAGGAGAGAAATCCGTTTTCTATCACTCTAAGCCCGAAAGGTATGATTTTTTTCATTCTTCTCTTACTTATGTCGGTGTTTAGATGATTATTGGTGAATCGAGGGTTGGAAACTAGCATGTCTTTCGTTTGTTTGGAGATTTCTTGACTAATTGCTAGTTAGAGGATGAATTTGGTTTGAATGGTTGCTTTGAGCATGAATTGTGCAATTTCCTTCATGGGTTTGTGGTTATTGAGTGTGGGGAACTAGCATGCTTTGATTTGTTGATGTCTACATAGATGCAATGTTAGATAAGTGATGCATGTTGGTGGAATGTTTGAGTTAAGCATGATTGAGGTTTATTGTTGTGGAAGAGACATTGTGTGACACAATGGGGGGTTGATTCTAGTCTCGATAAATGTATGAATGAGAAGTTCTTTTAGTATAGAGTATGTTTGGGGGAGAGTGTCTACATTAATGCATCTTTGTGGTTTCTTGTCGAATTGATCTAATACTCTCAATTTTTAGGTAGTGAACGATGGCGCCCAACCACTCTGGAGTTAATTTGAATGCCGAAGAGAAGAAGAAATGGGCCGAACTCTCACAACTACCCTACCGGGTAGCTAGATATCCATGCCCTATCACAATCCGACGGTTGGGCATTGAGCAGTGCTTCAATGAGCTATGTGAAGAGGGGCAACTAAATGGGCTCTTCATGGCACAGAGGAACCCCTCCTATCAGAGGCTTACACTGGAGTTCTTGTCTACCCTTGAGGTAATCATGAACAGGAGGGAGATAGTTGCCATCAAGTTTCGTATGTGGAATGCTGAGTACACAGTGACGATGGCACAATTCAAGGAGATCTTTGGATTTTCAGGGGAGGTGTATAGAGAGCCGTTTAACTTCAGTCACAATGCGAATGACTTCTGGAAGGCCATCACTACCGTTGATGACAACTTCGCCGCCAACAGGGCAAAGGGTTCTCTCATTAGGAACCCAGCCTTGCGCTTACTCCAGAAGGCGTGTGTATGTTACCCCTTCGCTCGTCATGAGCATGGGAGTGTGCAGAGAGACGAGCTCTTCCTGTTATGGACTATTTTGCACAAGGAGGCTCCCTTGAATTTGGGCCACTTCATGATCAAACATCTTGAGAGGGCTTCGAAGAAGAAAACCGGCACACTCTGTGTCGGTGCAGTTGTGTCAGTTATTGCACTCCATCTGGGAGTGTCGACGAGGGGCTTGGTCGCCGACATTGGTGACAACTTGATGGACTTCGGCTTTCTGAGAAGAACAAGGCTGGTCGGAGTGGACCAACGAGGGCAGATATATTTGATACAGAGGGCAGCAGATCATTACCCCCTCCCGGACACCGTCAACACCTATGTGAACGGTCCTTTCCACAAGGAAAACTGGAAGATGAAGGCTGCGGTCCACGAACAAGTCACGGCGGTGAATCCGCGGAACTTGCAATTTAGGGATGTGAGCCCGAGCTCGAGTGTTGATGAAGCGCCCCACATGGGCTTTCCCGAGATCGAGATGGGGGACGAGCAGAATGAAGAAGAAAATGAGGAGGAAGGTGAGGATCAACCGACCTACCAAGGGGGAGATGAAGCCGGGACAAGCACGCAGAGGACACGAAGCCGACAAGAGAGACAAGAGGAGGACTACAGCTCGATCAATGAGAGGTTGACACGGATGGAGTTGCGTCAGCAGGAATATTGGGTCCAGAATGAAGCGCGATGGGACCAGTTCGAAACCAACTGGACCCAATTCACTGATTTCAACAATGCACAATGGGCCAACATCAATGCCCGATTCGATGAATTCCGTGGCCAGTGGCAGCATCCGCCTCCTCCTCCGCAGTGAAGGTCCATGGGAGATCCACTCTCTTTCAAACTTATCCTAGCTTTGCTTGGAATAAGTTTGGGGGGTGTCTAGTGGATTCCCTCTTTTACCTCTCTCCCTCTTTATTTGATGATGATACCCCGGCCTGTACCCCTATTCTTTTGATGATATTTGATGATGATATGTGGGCATGTAAACTTATGTGGTTTTGTTTCCTTGTTCCACTTGTGTTTGTGTCTTTGTTTTTCTTTTTAGGTTTGTTTTTCTTGTTTCCTTTTGTGTTGAATTATCTCCCTTGGCTAGGATGATAGTAGGGTTGAGAAAAATTGAAATTTGAACGAGTGTGAGACATGATGGAGGAGTTGCCAATGATGATTTTGTGCAAAAACTTTCGAAAACCTTGTTGATATGGCTAAAGAACATGTGATTTTTCATTTCAAATTGCCTAAAGTGAATTACATGGTGCCTTGTCTTTTGCCAAAATGACCTTGTGAGAATTGAGCCTATATTGTTCCTAAATGTGTGATTTATCTCAAACATGTCGTATGTTTCTAGAACTTGCTCGCGATTTCTTTGAGTCTACATAGTGATCATAGAGATAAGGGAGGACGTTAGGCCATCCTTGTTAGCCAAATTCTACTTTTACCCGTTATCATGTTAATAATCTTTGTTAGCCCACTTTGAGCCAATAACCTTTCCTTTGACAAACCATGGGGTTGGATTTCTTGTGTTCTATTTTTGAAAAATCAAAAGGAAATGAAAGTTTGAAAGGGGGAATTAGCAAATGAAATAGAAGCTTATTGAGGTAGAAAAACAAAAGAAAAAGAAAGAAAGAATAGTGATGTTACCATGCAAAGCATGGAGAAAAAGAAAGAAAAGAAATAGAAAAAAAAAGAGAGAAAAGAAAAGAAAATTGAAAGTGAGAAATAGTTAATAATTGGCATTTATTGGAAAGGGTGTGTGAAGGTTGAAAAAGAGGTGAAGAACAAAAATGGAATGTTGGTAGATGAGAAGAGTCTAGGGAAGCCTAGAACTAGCTAGATTGGGGAAGAAAGTTGGTGAAGTTGAGCAAGATATTGGGAATTAAAGTCACTTTAGCCGAAAATTGCCTCACCTATCCAAAGAGCCTACATTACAACCTATTGAAAAGACCTTTCGGACCTTATATCTTTAATCACACCATAGTAGAGGAGAGTGTAAATTTCGAGCAAGCCTATGGTAAACTATGCATGTTTTGATGATTTGAGAGTTATGTCAAGAGTTTATATACTTTGAGAGTGAGTGAAATTTCTAAAATGCACATTGCATTTTCTCCTTGAGAGGGCAAATTGGCAAGGTTGAGTACATGATAGTAACTTGAAGCTATATTTCATAATACTTTACATGCATCCGAGGCCATTGATACTTGTCGTATTTTATTTCTATTGAGGCAATGATGACACTCCACATCCTTGCATGAGTTTGTATGTCTTGTTTCTTTCTTCTTGTTCGAGGACTAACAAATGTTTAAGTTTGGGGGAGTTGACAAACTCATAGTTTAGGATGTTTAGATGGGTGATTAACACATGTTGTTGAATCTTTTGAGGTATAAAGTATATGTTTCACCCACTTTTCAGCTATTTTTTAGAGTTAACAAGTTTGTCGGAGTTTTGATGCAAGAACAGGTCTAAAACGGGCAAAACGGAGCGAACGGGCTGACCACAGAATGTTCGCCCGACCGGGCGAATTTCATATAAAAAACGCCCGGTCGGGCGCAAGCCGAAGAAAACAGAAAGTTCGCCCGATCGGGCGTTGTTCATCCAACAAAACGCCCGACCGGGCGTTTGAAGCCTCATCGCGATTTACCCAGATCGCCCGACCGGGCATATTCCGACTTACAGATCGCCCGACCGGGCGATTTGTCGCTGTTGCCAACTTTGCCTCTTTCTTACTCCGGATATAAAAGGGTTCTCACTCATTTCCAAACCCTAACTCCCACACCACGAATCTTAGCAAGAAAGTAAGGTTTTGAGAGGATTTGAAGTCAAGGAGCTTCCCATTTCCAAGAGATTGGAGGAAGGAGACCCCCCACCATCAATTCCACCATAGGGAGTTCTAGTATCATTTCTATTATGTGTAGCTTTGTTTTCCTTGTTTTTGCTTTTATGTTAGCTTTGACTATGAGTAGCTAAGCTTTTAGTAGGGATTTGGTGAAGTTTGAATGGATTGTATGGATTGAATCTATGGTTGAATGCGTATCTATCTCTTTTGTTGGTTTTGTTGAACCTTGGTCTTTTAATATCTAATTGCTTAGCTACCAATTAGATAAATCTTGTACCTAATTGATGTTATTGAGAAATACAAGATTAGGATAGATGTGTAATCAACAACTCCGTGCATTATATGTAATCGAGAGATGCATAAGCTAGAGAGAGGGCTTGGGTCCGTTGTGCTTTGGAGTCAATCTCGAATTGTATGGACGAGACTCCTACACTAGAGATTGACCCACGTGTTAGATGCACCCGAGAGGGGGTCTAACCGATTATCCCGACTTTCCTAACCGCATTTGAGGCCCAATAGATGAGCATGACCCATAGATGAAATCCTTGATCCATTCTAACGGATCCATTTCCCTATACTTTCCCAATTTGTGTGAAAACCTATCTTTGTTTGTTTGTTTTTCTTAGTTAATTGTCTTACTAGCTTATTTGTTCTTTGATCTTAGTTAAGAAAACCAAAAACCCATTTTATTAGTCTAGATAGTGTTCAAAGTTACATCATAGTATTCAAACCGGCTTTTAGTCTCCGTGGATCGATAATTTAGCTTACCACGTGCTACTTAACTCGTACACTTGCGGGTGACGCTTTTGAATACTAAATTAGCACGAGTCAGTGTGGTAGAAGACCTCGGTTTCTAGGAAGTCACAATTCATGGTGGTGATGATTTTTTTAGTGTGGGGGTCAAAACATCGGTACCCTTTCTGATTTATCCCATACCCAAGGAAGACACATTTGGTTGCACAAGGCGATAGTTTGGTTCTTTCGTGTTTCGGAATATGGATATAGACGGTGCAGCCGAAGACCTTTGGGGAGAGGTTAAGGTGTTGAGGAATCTTGGTTTTTGTGGACAGGATGTCAAGGGGGGTTCTTTTGTTGAGGATTTTTGTAGGAAGTCGGTTCATGAGATAGACAGAGGTGGCTATGGCTTCGGGCCAGAAATGTTTTGGTACTTTGGATTCGATCATTAGAGCTCGGGTGATTTCAAGGATCGTTCGGTTTTTTCTTTCGGCTACCCCATTTTGTTCTGGAGTGTAGGCACATGATGTTTGGTGGATCATGCCTTTATCTTTGCAAAACTGGGTCATCGAACTGTTAACGAACTCCCTCCCATTATCGGACCTAAGAGTTTGAATGGTGGTATGGAACTGTGTTTGGATCATTTTATAGAAAAGGATAAATTTTTCGACAACCTCAGATTTATGTTTTAAAAAATATATCCATGTCATTCTAGTGCAATCATCCACAAATATCACAAAATATCGAAAATTTCCCCCACCAGTAATTGGTGCAGGGCCCCACACATCAGAATGTATCAAGGAAAAAATGGAATTCATACGAGTGTTTGTGGGTTTAAATGACTGTCTATGGCTCTTGGCCAAAACACATGTTTCACAAGAAAAATCAGTAGGAATTGAAATGTTCGGAAAAAGAAGTTTAAAGTAACCAGAGGAAGGGTGTCCTAGTCTTCGGTGCCACAGCCAAATTTCTTATTTCGTGGATCCGTGAGCCAGCATCGCATTGCCATGTTGAGCTATCTCATCCACATAGTAGAGTCCTTGCCTCTCAGTGCCACGCCCAAGAATCCTCCTCGTCTGAATATCCTGTAATATGCAAAAAATGGGATGCATTAGGAGAGTACAATTCAGGTCTCTAGTCACATGACTAATAGACATCAATCTCTGAGATAATGTAGGAACATGCAAACAGTTTGACAAACGGAGAGTAGGAGATATGACAAACGGAGAGTAGGAGATATATCAATGGTTCCCGACCCAACAACAGTAATTAATTCCCCATTTGCGGTTTTGATGTATGTATCAGTCACTGTCTCATAGCTACTAAAATCATCTCTTTCTGGGGTCATAGTGTCTGTGGCTCCACAATAAAAAATCCACCCTTTATCCTTTGATCTATCATTATTATAGACATGAAATGCAGCGGAAATATTTTCTAGTGGTGCAAAGGGATTTTTTGACACAAAACTACAAGTATTTGGGCCATTTCGAGTTTTAGTCAATGTCTAGGGTGGTAAATGATATTTCACAGAATCTGGGGGCCTAAGCTCAATAGGGTGGGGTTTATTTTCGAAATATACGTTTTTCATGGGGGGAAATTTATATTTAGGAAAAGGGTTAGGGTTTGGTGTTAAACCAAACCCTTTACCTCCATTACCGCCGCCTCCGACGCCTCGCAGCTCCTCCGCCCTCTCGGCGAAATTGCCGACCCCCCTCACGCCGCCGCTGCCGGTCGAAGCTCCCGGTGGTTTCCCTTGGTCAGCTCCGGTCGGTTCTCTATTTCCGGCGGATTGCCCCTTTTCGTTGATGGTGACCGCCATCTTTGCCTGAGCCGCTCGCACCTTCTGCTTCTCCTCCCACCACTCCGGATATCCGGTTAAGAGGAAGCACTCCTCCCGGGTATGTCTCGGTTTCCCGCAGTGAGAACAAACCAATCGGGATCACGTGCAATTGAATTAAAGTTATAGAATTCTAATTCAAATTACTTTTTTGTGAATCTGAGTAATTAATAGTACTGGTATTCTAATCTTTAACTGAATTGAAGTTATACTATTTATTTTTTGTAAATTTAAGTATTTAATAAAGTAGTATAAAATTGTAATCTAATCATAAATTTTCAGCATTGATTTCAACTGAATTTTTTATTTATGCTAAAAAAATCTGAGTCTTTTCTCAGTTCATTCTATATATTAACTAATTAGATGTTTGTAGGAGATAAACTCAATGCCTCCTCTGGGACTCCGACCGGTAGACAATGTAGGTGTGGGATCTCAAAATGACAAGGAGAAGATGAAGGCTTCCAATTTCCCAGTCAACGCCTTCACTATAGGAAAGTGGAAGGTAATATATACAATCCATTTCTTTCAATTATTCTATGATTTTGGAATACAAAAAAATCATCTGTTCTGTTGTTGGCAGAGGGAGTCTACTCGCAAAGGCGACTTGACTGCCAAAATCTACTATGTCAAGAAGAAGTTGGTGTGGGAGTTTCTCAATGGGCCTTTGAAGAGCAAAATGGAAGTTTGTTGATTTGATATCACTGCAATTAAGGCTGCTATGAACCCTAATCAATCCGGAATTCTTCGAAGTTTTATTCTTGTTGAATTTAATCTTAAGTTTCAAGTTTGAACATCCTTTGCTTTCAGTTTTTGGCCTTTATTTTCCCTTTTTTAGAAATTAATATTTGAATAATTATCCATGTTATAATCTTTTTAATCTTGCATGTCAAAGGTGACAAAAGTAATTTATATAAATGTGTTTATTACCTAATTATAATTTACACCCTAAACCTATTATCAAAATCGAGATCAAATTATGGTTGTCATATCTCGGAGTGTTGTTTGAATTTGAGGTTCCGTTTAATACCATGAAATTGGAATTGAGATGAACGCCTCACTTTTCTCAGCATACATTTTGTGAAAAATATGAATACAAAGGAGTGAAAAATAACAATTAATGGAATACAAATCTTACTTTTATTAAAATGAAATAGTTGAATATAAGGTCTATTTATAAAAAATAATGAAAAGTAAAAAAAGATGACACATGTACTGACAGACGGAAAGAGTATCTTTTAATTAATGAACTATCATATCCGAAAATGTGATATCTTTTTTCAAACACACATTTCTAACTACGAGTAACTTTAATTGTGGTTAGGCTCACTCTCAAACTTAAGTAAGCTTATGCTTACTTACATTAATTAAGCATTTATTAAAAGAAAGCCTATTTAATGGCTCCTACTCCCCACTTAAATATTTCCCGCCGTCATTAAAAAGTCCGATAAGTGGATATACAAGTTGAACTACTTATCATCCTCTCTCTCCTGCGCTTTTCACTCTCTGTCAAGAATCAAGTAACCCAAAGCTCTCCTTCGCCTTTCTTCTCTTCAGGAGCTGATCGATCTCCAATTCAGGCATACAATTGCCGGTTCAAGCATGGACGAGAACAATCAAGGCAGCCCTCCCTTTACACCACAAGATCGTGAGGTTTCTCTCTCTCTGTCTCCCTCCCTCTATATATGTATATATACGAGTGTGTATGTGTGTGTGTGTGTGTGTGAGTTCAGGTGAATGAATCATGATTTTTAGGGTTTTTATCATTTGATTTCTGAACATGCTGTGGATGCTGTAGTTTCTATCTAAATTTGGAGCAGGGTTTAATCTTGATTCTTGAATTTAAAGAGAAATGAAGATTTTACGTAGTTAAGTTAATTTAGTGTTTTATTGCCTATGATTTCACACCCTTTTTGAACCTAACAGTCGAAATCAAATTATGATAGGCTTCCAATTTGGGATCTCACATTGATAAGGAAAGGAAGGAGATTTCCATTTTACCAATCACAACCTTTACGGTTGGAAACTGGAAGGTATTATTTATACACAATCCATTTCTTTCAAGTTTCAAACTATGATTATGGAATAATATAGAAAATGATCTGTTGTTGGAAGAGGGAGTCTACTCATGAAGGAAACTTGAATGCCATATTCTTCTATACCTCGAAGAAGGTGTTGTGGGAATTTAAAGAGGTGCCATGGAATTGCAAGATGGAAGTTGCTTGGTCTGATATCACTGCCATTGAGGCTGTTATGAACCCTGATCAACCCGGAATTCTTCGAATTCAGGTCCCATTTCCCACATATTTCATTTTTATGAGCTTTGTGATGGAATTGAATTGAAGTAATTACTATGCAGTTGGCTAAACCTCCTCTCTTCTTCCAAGAAATCCCATCTCCACCAAGGCATCATCCCAACAGGCAGACATATGAATTTGCTGATGGTCAAGCCCTTATTTCGAGGGTCCATGAAGCTATATTCCCTCCTGGAGCACTGGATAAGCATTTCAAGGAGCTCCTCATAAACGATGAGCATTTGGCTGAGCTCAGTGGCATGCCCTTTCCGACCCATGATTCTGTTTTTCCCGAGCCAACATTTGTCGACGGATCATCAAGCGAAGTACAACATTTGTCGCCACCCCCTCCCCTTGCTGATTCACTCATGTCTGCCAGATACCGAGCCAAGTGGAACCCGGGCTGGTCAGATCAATTCAAGTGGGCTAAACCTATTTTTCCCAATGGAGTGCTACTCGTAAAATGTCACGTGTGTTGCTTGAACGAAAAGCGGGGCTTGAGCCCATTTGCGAATGACGGAGCTAAAACGGTGAATCATAAGTCTTTGTTGGCACACGGAGCTAGCAAACTGCACAAAGAATCGGTGGAACTCTTTCCAGACGTCTTGGCTAGCCTTCCCACGAGCGTTGTTCCATTCGAGGGTCCGGCCTCGAACATTCCTACGGCCAGTAGAAAACGCAAAGTTTCTACATTGTATGACTCGTTGTCAAACGACTTTCCATGGGCCTTCTTCCGAAAGAATAGTGCGGACGAAGAGCATGTTATATGCAAGTATAGCGTCTCGTTTGCAGTGAGTGCAAAAAGCAGCTTTGCTGATCAAGGCGGCGCTAGTTTTATACACCAATCCCTGGCCCATCATGAGGACACTACTGACCATAAAAACGCTGTACAAAACGCACCAGGTATAGACATGTAACCTTTGCTTTATCCTCTAGAATATCCCTTGAATCAGGTATAGTAACTATATCTTTATATATATATACTAATCCCAACTATATTATTCTCTTGTAGCATCAAGGAATGCTGTTGTCGTGGGGAATCAAATCGACAACGAGCCAGCATTTGTCGGCGGATCAGAAAGTGAAGCACAACATTTGGAGCAAGATTATGAAACTGTTGATGAGGAGACCTTGGCCGAGGCACTAGCAAGGGAGGCGGACGCAGCGTGTGATGAAGACTTGTGGTCGATGATCGACGAATATATGTCGCAAACTGATCAGGAAGATCATGGCAATGAGCTAGTTGGAGGTGGTTGTTGGAATATAGGAAATATATTGGAGGAGTATTTTAGTTTGGAGGAAATATTTGAGGAGACAATGGATGGAATATGTGGGAAATGTTTTAGGAGAAATTGGTGATGTGGGAAAACAAGGGAACACTCTTTATTTCTCAAATTCTCTCAACCTCTCAACTTTTTCAACTTATACAAAATGTTACAACTCACCCCTATTTATAGGCATCCCAACTCATTCTAGAATTCTCTACTTAATTCTTTTTATATTCTAAATATCTAGAATTTTCTCCTAAAATATCTAGATTATTTTAATGCCTACTAATTCTAGAGAATTCTACATAATATCTATTCTAGAGAATTCTTGATAATATCTAGATATTTATCATATCTAGATAGTTCTACTACAAAATCAAGTTTAATTATTTTATTCCAACACCCCCCCCCTTAAACTTGATTTGTCATTCCGAGCAATGTCCTGATCTTGATAAAGTCTTCATGATTGAGTGGCTTTGTGAAAATATCGGCAACTTGATCCTGCGATTTCACATACTCGACTTGAATCTCTTGATTTGCAATGCATTCTCTGATGTAGTGGTAGCGAGTGTCGATGTGCTTGCTTCGGTTGTGGAATACTGGATTCTTGGAGAGCGCAATGGCCGACTTGTTATCCACACAAATAGTTGTTGGCTCCTTTTGTGGCCACCCGAGCTTCGATAGTAAACTCCTGAGCCAAATTGCATGACAGACACTGAAGGTGGCAGCCACATATTCGGCTTCGCAGGTTGATAATGTGACAATGGGCTGCTTTTTAGACATCCAAGTGAAGGCAGTGTCTCCCATATAGAACACATATCCACTTGTACTCTTTCGGTCATCAGTGTCTCCTACCCAATCACTATCACTGTAGCCAACAAGTCTATAATCATTAGTAGCTTAATATAATAGGCCATAGTCGATCATACCTTTGATATATCAGAGTATTCTCTTCGCTGCCTTGAAGTGGGTAGTGGTTGGATTCTCCATGTAGCGACTTATGAGCCCAGTAGCGTACAATATATCTGGCCTTGTGCAAGTTAAGTACCGTAGGCTTCCAACCAAGCTCTTGTATAGTGTCGGATCCACCTTTTCTCCTTTGTCGTTCTTAGATAGCTTGACTCCGCACTCCACCGGCGTGTTGATTGGCTTGCAATCCTCCATTTTGAATTTCTTCAAAATCTCCTTTGTATAGTGTTCTTGTGTGATGAATACTCCATCTTCAAGTTGCTTCACTTCCACACCGAGGTAGTATGCCATCAGCCCAATGTCCGTCATCTCGAATTCGTCAGTCATGGCCTTCTTGAATTCCTCGAACATGCTTGGATTGTTTCCTGTGAAAATGAGATCATCCACATACAAGCACACTATTAAGACATCATTTCTTTTACTTTTCACATAGAGTGCATGTTCATGTGGGCATTTGGTGAAGCCGTTATCTTCAAGATACTTGTCGATCCTGCTATTCCATGCCCTTGGTGCTTGCTTTAGCCCGTACAAGGCTTTCTTCAACTTTAGAACTTTATCTTCTTGGCCATTCACCACGTAGCCATCAGGTTGCTTGATGTAGACTTCTTTATCAATGAATCCATTCAAGAAAGCCGACTTTACATCCATTTGATAGATCTTCCATCTATTTTGAGCTGCAAGAGAGAGTATTAGTCTAATAGTTTCTAGGCGAGCAACGGGAGCAAATACCTCATCGTAGTCGATTCCGGCTCTTTGGCTATATCCTTTTGCGACGAGTCTTGCTTTATATCTTTCAACTTCACCATTGGAATTCTTCTTAATTTTATATACCCACTTAACTCCAATGGCCTTGTGTCCCTTTGGTAGTGTCACTAACTCCCACGTATCATTCTTCTCTATAGCCTTAATCTCTTCATCCATTGCGACTCGCCAATTTTTACTTTCTGCAGCTTCTTTATAGTTGACTGGTTCACAATTAGCAAATAAGCAGAATAAGGTAAGATCTTCTAACCTTTCAGTGTCGTCATACACTTCAGCCAAATTTCATGCGCGTTGTGTGGCTCTTTCGTTCAAGAAAGATGGCGGCGAGCCTCCAACAGATGTAGCAGGAGATGCAGGTGGAGTTGTTTGTTCTTGTTGCTCCTTTCTTATTTGCTCGTCTATTCTTGGATCTCCAAATGGAGGTATGGAAGTGGTGTCATTGTCCGAGCCGAAATCCCATACTCCTTCTTCATCGAACTCCACGTCTCGGCTAATCATTGTTTTCTGTGAAGTTGGATCATATAGCTTATAGCCTTTAGTGTTAGAGTCGTACCCGATGAAGATGAATGGCTTGCTTTTGTCATCGAGTTTACTCCTCGTTTGATCCGGTATGTGTGCATAGGCTTTGCTCCCGAACACTCTTAAGTGTGCGATCCCTGGTTTTCTTCCGTTCCAAGCTTCTTGAGGAGTCATTCCCCACACACTTCTAGTTGGAGACCGATTAGACAGGTATACAGCGCACGCCACTGCTTCTGCCCATAGCTCCTTGGGCAAATTCTTCGTCTTTAGCATACTCCGAGTCATCTCAACGATAGTCATGTTCTTTCGTTCGGCCACTCCATTCTGCTGGGGGGATCTTGGAACCGTTAATTGCCGCCGAATTCCTCTTTCTTTACAAAATTCTTGAAACTCCCCGGATGTGAATTCTCCACCTCGATCGGTCCTCAATGCTTTGATCTCTAGACCGCTTTCCTTTTCTACGGCAGCCTTGAACCTCTTGAAAGCATCAAATGCTTCTGATTTCTGCTTCAAGAAATATACCCACGTCTTTCTTGAAAAATCATCAATAAATAGGAGGAAATAATTATTTTTACCGAGGGAACTTGGCTTGATTGGTCCACACATGTCTGCATGGATTAACTCCAATGGTTTCTGAGCTCTCGAACTTGACTCCTTTGGGAATGGCTTTCTGAAGTGCTTCCCAACTAAGCATCCTTCACATAGTTGATCGGGGTGCTTGATGGGCGGTAATCCTCGTACCATTTCTTTATTTGATAGCAATTTTAAGCTACCAAAATTCAGGTGCCCAAATCGAAGATGCCACAACCAAGACTTATCTTTGTAGCATGCTTGAAGACACTTCACCACATCATTTTGCACATTTAATAAAAACATTCTATTCTTGGACATTGGTACTTGGGCGATCAAATTATTTTTGTCATCTCTTATTGAAAGGCTATAATCCTCCATATGAATATTATAACCTTTCTCTAAGAGTTGTCCAAGACTCAAAATATTATTTTTCATATTGGGCACGTAATATACGTTAGAAATAAAATCATGAGCTCCATTCTTCAAACGAATTAGTATCTTGCCTTTCCCTTTAACTGGAATTTTAGATTCATCACCAAATGAGACGTTACCACTTACTGATTCATCAAGCTCCACGAACATGCTTCTGTTCCCGCACATATGATTGATCGCTCCTGTGTCGAGGTACCACGTATCATCTTTTCTCCCAGCTTCTCCTTTATAAGCTAGAAGGACACAACCATTTTCTTCATTCGTATTCTCCACGTAATTAGCCTTCTCTTCAACTTTTGATTTTGCATCTCTGCACTCGGAAGCATAGTGTCCATATCTATGACAATTGTAACACTTTATTGAAGATTTATCGTACCTTGACTGTGGGGAACTCCTTCCTCGTCCCTTATTTGGGAACTCCTTTCTTTCTTCATTGTTCGAAAAATATCCTCGTCCACGTCCACGAGCATATCCTCGGCCACGACCGCGCTCTTGTCTTTGTCCGCGACCTCTTCCTTGTCGACCACCACCACTGCCCGAACTTTCTTCTTTCTCCTTTGGGCTCACTTGCAACTTTAAAAGTTGCTCCACAATTTCCTGTTTCTTCTTTTGTTTCTCCTCATATGCTTGTAGCGATCCCAATAAGTGATCGATACTCATTTCCTCTAAATCTTTTGTTTCTTCAATTGTAACTACTATATGCTCAAAATTAGGAGTTAGAGAACGCAATATTTTTTCCATAATTCTAACATCCTCCAATTTTTCACCATTTCTTTTCATTTGATTTGACACCGCCAAGACTCTTGAAAAGTAATCCGAAATTGATTCGGACTCTTTCATATGCAAAGATTCAAATTTTCCTCTTAAAGTTTGGAGCCTTCTTTACTCGATCCGCTCCAATACACGAGATTTGGAGCTTCTTCCACGCTTCTTTGGCGGTGCTTGCACTCGAGATCTTCTCGAAATCGTCGTCCCCTAGAGCTTGGTAGATGAGATAGAGAGCCTTCTTGTCTCTCTTTCTCGCATCTCGCAATCTATCCCTTTGTTGTTGGGATAGAGAGGTCTCATCTTGTGGCTCCTCATAGCCACTCTCCACGATCTCCCAAACGTCATGGGCTCCCAATAACGTCATAGCCAAAATGTTACAACTCACCCCTATTTATAGGCATCCCAACTCATTCTAGAATTCTCTACTTAATTCTTTTTATATTCTAAATATCTAGAATTTTCTCCTAAAATATCTAGATTATTTTAATGCCTACTAATTCTAGAGAATTCTACATAATATCTATTCTAGAGATTTCTTGATAATATCTAGATATTTATCATATCTAGATAGTTCTACTACAAAATCAAGTTTAATTATTTTATTCCAACAGTGGTAATGTGAATGAAGCTTCTTCATCTGATCCTCCTGCTTCTTCCCCACCATCAAAGCCATGAAGAGTTGTTGTCTTTTCTTATAAATGATGAAGAATATTGGTACAAACTAAATTCAATCGGTTTCAATTCAATCTTGTTTCAAGTTTGAAGATCCTTTGTTTTCTGTTTTTGGCCTTTATTTTCTTTTCTTTGGAAGTAAATATTTGAATAATCCTTCATATAATAATCTAACAGATAAAAACTATTTTTATTGTCAATTTAATTCACTATGGTTTTTACATGAAGATTTCCTCGTAGAAAACTGTCATAAAGAAAAAAATTACTTATTTTTTATGTCAAAACGAATTACATGTGTAGTCGATCAATGTCTTGACTTGAGAAGTGGTGTCTATTCAGTATCACCCATAAAAGAAAACTATGAATTCAGTTTCCTAACCAAACAAGCCTCTTGCTGGACGGTACCAAATTATCGGATCTTTAACTTCATAAATAAACAACAAGCTAAGTACAACCATTGATCCTTAATTGGATCATATTACCAAATTCAGGGAGCCCTCAAATCACAAAAGATGTTGTGGTTTTGAGCAAGATTCACATTATTCAACCATCAAAGCCTAGATGCAACAGCACATAAATAGGATTCAAATCATCAACAAATAAGTTTGTGCAGGTGATAGACCCTTGATCTATCGGACTAGAGCACCAACGATTTGTAGCGAAACGAAGAACAAGATAAACCCTAGTTGAAGTGCTAGGGGCGATTTCCGCCAGAACCGAGAATGAGAACAAGTAATTAACTTTATTTCTCAATGTCCAAAAGACTAAACATAGTTCTCTTTATATAAGAATTCTACCGAGATGAAAATAGCTAATAAATCAAAGAATAGATATTAAAATATATGACTAACTAATCAAAGATATGTTTCCATCTAAAATAATATTTATTTGGAGACATAATCTTGATATCTAATTAGCTTGGATTCCATGGGTTTGATGTGGGCTTGATCGGTTGAAGAGCATTGGGAGGGCCAAGCCCCAATCAACTCCTCCTCCCAAGAAAACCTCCTTGTCCTCAAGGCGTAGATGACAAAAATGTAGCAGAACATCAATTTTATAACTCCATATTCTGAATCTCGAATTTGAAGCAACACACATAGCTTACTACGAGCAGGCACGTTTGCTTCCTCGCAGCTGATTCCCTAGCATCTAATCTTGCCATCGCTAACGCAATTTGAACAGCTAGCCCTTCCTCTGCACTTGCACTAGCTAGATTAAGTATTGGATCGGGCTCGACGCTAGGAGTCCCACTTGCATTCTCCTCTAAACGTGTATTCTTTGTAGTTGGAGCTTGAATCATTTGCAGTTTGCGGGGAGAATCTTGGCCAACCACGTGCGTAAATTTAGTTCTTGAGTATGTACCGATGTTGTGGCCCGTTGAGCACGCCAGGGTCGCACGTTGCATCGTGTTAAGGCACACCACCCGTTACCCAATCAAAGGTTGTCACATGGTATTATCTAAAATGGTCAAGGATTAATTATTAATATTATTATGGGCATATACGGAAGTGAGATTCAAATTGCAAACGCTTTAATTTGTAATAAAAGTTAGAGGTGAAAATTATTTTATGTTATTTTTCGTCAGTATATATGTATACATATATTGCTTAATGTCAATTCTTACTTGTACAACAATAACACCGGATATAAATTTAAAGTATTGTGTTAAAGTATTGCAATTATCAATATACTAGTAGTATAACTTTTTTCGTACTCAAATCAATACAAACTATTTGTTGTTTGAGGTTGTAAATAGTTGGATATCACAAGTACTCAGTATGTAGTTGGTCTAAGGATATCACAAGATGAAGGTTCAGGGGCCGTTGGATTGATTCATTTTGTATGTTTAAATCTGGGCCAACGATCCAGGGGCGGAGCCAGGAATTAAAATCAGGAGGGGCAAAAATATACATAAGCAAATAATTTGAAGACTTGAAAAGGGGCATTTAAGAAGCAATTCAAATTTGAAGAAAAATTAGTATAGATGTAAATTTTTTCGCCCATGCAACGATCGTACTAGGCGTTGGGACAAAATTGAAAAAGTGTGTTTGGGGAAGTGCCATGTCATCATCATGCCTAAAAGTCCAAGAAGAATATTCCTATTGGTGGAGAATTCAGATTGAATGATTGTAAATGTAATTTATATATGGTTTCACAAAATATTTATATTTATATATAAACATATAACAGGAAAAATTAGGAACTGTAAAAGATAAAATTGACTCATTCACTTTGCTACACACAAAATATATGTCAATAGATTTGATTTAGTTTCCTCAAGTTTGAGTATATAAAAGTATCTCTTACAGTAAGAATAAATTAACTATACCCTTCAAAAAAGATATTGTTAATTAATTAGTCGGCTTTATGAATTTATAATAAGAATTACACAAGACTAGAAGAACAAAAAAAAACCATTTATGGATAATTCATCCACAAGTTGTATATTCTATAGATATTTGCAAAAATGATTTATTCTATTTATGATGAGAACGTGTGCAATTTTATCCATGTGTAAAATTATGATGCCACGTATCTTTTTAGTATAATAAAACACAAATGTATTTTTCGACAAATCAAAAGATTATATTAGTACTAGTATTATTTAAGAGGGCTGGCCCATTAAGATCCCTCTCCACTGAGGCCCGTTTTATACTATGGGCTGTTGAATTTATTACAGCCCAATCCTATCTCTTTTTTTGCTAAATTATTCTATCCCAAAGAATGTCCATCGTTAAATATCTTATTTTATTTTTAAAATGTTTTATAAGTATATTTAATACACTACTAATTCATTTTCTTTTACTATATTATTATTATTATTATTATTATATAGATAAAACTAAGATTTCCTCACATTTCTTAGAATTAGCTCTTAGTTTGAATCAAAATTGGCCGAGTTATTTCTTATGAGTGGAGTCGTGGATATGGGGATGGAGATTTTTCTTGATTAAATTGTGAAAAATAATATACTGCAGTTTTCTAAAGTAAAGATACGTTATAACACAAATTCTCAATCTTAGAATATTGTACTACTACATGGAGTAATAGTTTGAAAAGGGCAATATCACAAAATCAAAATAAAATGCATGAATAATCTCAATGTTGAAATACTATACTTGGATGGTAAAGACAACGGTGTCGGTAACTTACTAATGATGCTAACGGGAAAGAATCGATAAAGAAAAGTATAAACATAAAAAAAAATCAAAATAGATAGAATCCATTCTTATCTTAAAACATAATCTCAAAACCTAATAGGTTTGGATCTCAATCGTTGGGGGCGTAAGCTTGGCAGGCAAGGCTTGGACTGTTGTTTCGGTGTTTTTGTAACGACTCTATTCGCACGCATCATATCATGCATATCTTCTTCTTCTAACCTTTTTAGTTATGTAAATCAATCCCTTTCTTTTCCGATTTGATCCCTTTTTCACATCCTAACTTTCCAAAATAAATTTAAATATTTTCTCTCCCATCCTTGATCCTATATTCCAATGTTTTTCAACAAAATTCCTAAATATTAACACGCATTCTAAAGGGATATGTATAACATTCTATTTGGTTGTTATTCAATTTCATATATATCTCTTCTTTCCATATTATTATACTATTTCATAGATTACAGTCGATGAATATAGTATCAAATCTTCATGTACAAATTTTCAAAAGATTGTAGTTTCATAATGTAAATATTGTCAAGGCCTCAGAATGTGGGCCTTATTTAGGGCCTCCACAAAATAACTCAACATCAAAATGAAGAACTGGGCTTTCAACCTTAAAATAAAAATAAATAAAGATGAAACGTTTTTGGTAACAAAATGGTTAAAGTTAAATCGAAAAGGGTCAGATGATTTTCAATTTCGAAGAAATCAACTTCTCAAAATTGCTTCGCCCATTTTATATATTATCTGTACGTATATTGTGCAGTATTCTCATTTTGACCCCATAATCCTTTGTTAACTTTTCTAGGCCAGAATTAAAATTTTATGAACCATTTAAGCTCAATACCTTGGATTAAAAATTTAAGTGGATGTTTTAGTTTCTAAATTTTTAAATTGACATGATAAATTTTGTAATTTGAATTACATGTGGCTAAATGGATAGCGGGTAACCGGTAATTCGCCCCGATCCCGCTACCCGACTACAACAAGAAACGGGGTGGGATCAGGCAGTGTGTTTTAGAGTTTTGCGAATAGCGGCCTAGCGGGCATACCCGATACCCGCGTGGGTATACGTGTTAACCTCCAATATACCATCTTTCAATACTTTATGTTAAATTATTGTTGTGAGACTTATAAGTACGCGTGGCCAAAAAAAATAAGCACCAAAATTATTATTGTAAATTAGGAAATATTGTTGGCTATTATAATTGGAAGAGTGAAAATTTCAATACTTTTTTATATATTATGCAGGGGCGAAGCTACACGTGGCCCAAAAGGGGCATTTTAAACATTTACTATATATAAGTATATGTATTCCTTAAATTTAATATGGTTCTAGTGCAGATGGCACAATGGTTGGTCTTTTGATCCTGAGGGTAAAGTTTCGATATTTTTACCTTTTATTTGTTTTATGTTGTTTTACGTTCTTTTCATTTAATTTCTTTCAAATACAAGTCCTTATTAATAATATTAAAAATATAAATAAATATATATTTGATTTATATATTTATCACTTATATAAATAAAGATTTTTAGAAAAAGTATTTAAAGAATATTGTAAAATTTTATAAATTATTATTCATCTCTCGTGTATTTTCTATCATCAATGTCGTAACTGTTTTCAGCAACATTGACGCCGCTAAATAGTCCACAATTGTTAACACTGACTTGGGGCCCCATCGGCAAAATCCTAGATTCGCCATTGATATTAAGGTATACTGTTTCTATTCTAGGAACTTTATACTTAGTTTAAATTAACAGCATACATGTTTATTTGGATACGACAATTTTATGTGCAAGGAACTTTATACTTAGTTTCAATTAACAGCATACATGTTTATTTGGATACGACAATTTTATGTGCAATTTTTATAATCAAACCGTCTCTTTATTTGGAAAAGGGATGAAGATCACTTTAATTAAGATGAATGTAGATTTGATTTCAAGTCTTCTTCCAACCTTTTTAGTTATGGAATACTACTTGATTTAATCCCTTTTTCACATCTAACTTTCCAAAATTTTAAATTTAAAAGGAGTATTTCCTCTCCCATCGTTGATCCTTTTCGATTCAAGAGTCCAATATTTTTCTACAAGATTCCAATAAAGAATCTCGATGGCATATTAGACAAGTGTTTGTGTTACAATTTTGGGAGCCTGGTTAATTCTTGATTATTAAATTCAATATTTTATATAAGTAAATAATTATGTTTGTTTTCTACTGTAAAATCTGACCCGTTCAACGAAAGGCAGAAAGGCAGAATCAATCATCTTGATTTGTTTCATTTGATTGGATAATTACTTTTAAAAATCTTTCGTAATACATCCCTCAAATAATTAATCAAAATCTGTGTTTAGTTTGTTGTGTTTTCCATACACATCACAAACTGCCCTATTAGACTAAAAATATTTATGGTTCCTTTCGTACAAAATAATAAATTAATCAAAATACAGTATATTTTTTGTAAAAGCACGTAAATACTACTCCGTATATTATACCATTTCAGTTGGAAAATTGGATATGAATGCCAAAAGCTATTGAACAAATCCCACCTTTACAACTACCCACATTCTCAAAGCCATTCATCAAACCAAAACAAACTGTGTTTAGTAGCATCTACAAGCTTTAAATGCATTATTTACCATCAATTTAATTAAACACAATTATACAATTAATGTGATTCACATATATTTCCATACCTCTGTATTCCACGATTTGAAAAAAAGAGGCAACACGATCATTATTTTTTAGCAAAGATGACATTTTAAAGGGGAAACCCAGGGGTTTTTTTTTTTGACATTTTGACATTTAATTATCCACCGGCTTTTGCTATTTTATCTCTCTCCTAATATTACTAATCAAGTTTGATTAAAAACACAATAATTAAAATCTGAATTATGGTTCTTAAATTGTGAATTTATCATTGCAATCTTATTTAAGTGATTCGATTAACATAACAAATAGTATCTACTATTGCAATGTGTTCGATTCAAACCTATAATTCATTTTTGGCAAAACACATCCTTAAATCCTTGTACTTTGATTGTTTATTTTAATTAAGGATGTCAATCGGGTTTTGGAATTAGGATATTAGGTGGAATATATTAACATTTTATCAATCCAATAAATAATTTTAATTAAGGATGTCAATCGGGTTTTGGGTTATAACCCAAAAGAAATCACAACCCGATTAGCCCGCACCCGAGTAGGGTTGGCCCGAAACCCGACGGGCTGGCCAGATTGACATCCCTAATTTTAATAGATCCTTATACAATTTTTCCGTTTTAATAAGTCATTGTACTTTTATATTCAATATATTTCAATCCTTATTTAACGGAACCGTTAACTTTTTCGTTATAAAATAACACATTATATATTAATTATTTGAATATATTCCACCTAATATCCTAATTCGAAAATATCAACATAACATAAATATAAAAAGAAAAAGACAAAAACAAAAATAAAACCTAAAAAATTCCAAAACTTTAAAAGAATTTCACGGATTTATATCATTGGAACCAAATAATAAATTAATTAATATTCCAACATTAATTAAATAACCTAGCCATATACCACTCTTCTTTAATGAGTTCCAACTCTAACAAATTTCTTTATCTTTGTGAGCCGGTTTAGGTTTATTTTTAATTTTTTTGTCTTTTTTTATATTTATGTTATGTTGATATTTTCCAACTAGGATATTAGGTGGAATATATTTAAATAATTCATATATAATGTGTTATTTTATAATGAAAAAGTTAACGGTTCTGTTAAATAAGGATTGAAATATATCGAATATAAAAGTATAAAGACTTAATAAAACAGAAAAATTGTACAAGAATCTTTTGAAACAAACCATCAAAGTACAAGGACTTAAGCATGTGTTTTGCCTTCATTTTTTTTACGTAATGTTTGTTTTAATAGGATGAACTACCTAAATGTGGGGTCTCAAAAATCTTTTTTCTAATTCAAGTTAAAAAAAACATTCCATTGTAAAGTTACATGCAAATGGAGACAATTAATTTTGTAGTATTACCTTTCTTTAAACCGTTTGATTTTACAGATCGAAAACACACACGCATATACACTTGACGCACTTCACTTATAGGAGTACGTACTAATACTATAAAAGTATTGAAAAAAAGATAGTACAAACTAACTAATTATAAAATGAAGAAAATAATTAAGAATCAACCGAGTTCACAAATTTGTAACATGCACACTATTGTCCCGATTCTTTATTACTACTACATTTCATATACTCAAGTAAACTTAATTAAATTAACTTGAACACATCGATCTCGTGTGTCTTAGTAAATGATTTGCTTCTCTTTTTGTCCCTCTTATACCTATTCTTGAATTTTGTTGTACTTTACACACCTACTATTATTTTAAAAATATTATATTTCTTGTAGTAACTAATAAATTATGGTTAATTAAGTGATTTTTTCATTTTTTAGCCTTTCATTTTAAGGACAAAACTTAGGTAAGTTTTTCTTAAATTTAATTATAATAAATAAAGTACCTTATAGGAGGAATATCATTTTAATTATAATTTACCCTATTTAATTTTATTTTTTATAACTAAATTGTTTTCCACTAATCTAATTTTGAGAACTTAGCTTTCTCATTGTATAATTTACCAAGAATCTCTTGCATATACTAAAAAATATCTTACATCACATAAATTCAAACTAAAAAATATTTAACAAAATTCAAAATGTTGTGATAATTCACGAAATGGTAGGGAAACTCGTTGAAATGTGCATATATGAAAATCAGCCCAAAATTAGTTTTTATGTTATAAAATATCTAAATATTATCTAGATTTGTGTAGTAAAATATCTACTAGATCATTTGTACGAGACTATCTACAATTATATAAAATTCTCTAAATATAGATATTATCTAAAATATTTAGATTTTTATAGAGAAAAAGCTAGATTACATACATGATGTGTTGTATATCCATTGTTTTAGGTTGTCCTTTTTATCTCATAATTGTCCACAACAATTATTTATACAAAACCAAAATATGAATTTAGTTCACATTGTCCACAACAATTATCTAAACAAATCCAAAGAAGAATTTAGTTCACATTTGTATGCATACATATAACTCATATTCAACCACTTGCTGACGACATCGATCCATTTGTTATTGATCAATCGAATAACTTACGTGGTTGATTCTATTATTCAAAATTGTGAAGGTCACTACGTCTGGGTGATTTCACCGGACCAACCTAACTCATTTCACCGGTCAATTATGTTTAGGACATGTTTGATACTCATGAAAAGGCAAGAAACCAGCTATTTTCTAGGATTTTCGGTGGTTTAATACCAACTTGGTTATGTGATCAGGCCTGCTAAAATTTAGTCGGCCCGCCGAGGCCCGAGGATCTATTCTGTGTTTCTCTGTATTTCTTTTCCTACCACTTTGGTAGGAAACTACACTGTTTGACCCAGTATTCCCAGTTAGCCCTTTTCATTTTGTCCATCTCTCTAAGCGCTCTACGCTTCTCTCTCCCTCGATTTAAAATCTGCATCCTCCATCTTCTATCTCTCGTTCTGAAAATTTGTGTGCGGCTGGCGGTAGGGATCGTTCTCACTCCACGGTTGTCGTTGCATTCGATTTTGGGTGCTTTCCTCAAACCTCGTTCGATTAATTGCTAGATTGTTTTAATTCTCGACTGCTCTTCGATTCTTTGCTGTTTTTATCGATTTAGTTTCAACTATTATTTTAATTCTCAGCTGCTCTACGATTTGGTTCTCGGCAAAGTTGAAAAAAACCACCGGAAAACCTGCGATTCCGAACTAAAACCGCAACCGCCGGTTTTGGAACCGTAACCGCGAATCACCCTCGTGGTTCGGTTTCGGTCCGAAAATTTCCAAAACCGGAACCGCCGGTTCCGGAACCGTGGGCATCTCTAGTGTAGGATGCTTGGAATTTCTGGACTTTATAACTTTGATATTTTCTCAATTGTCTCATAGCAAAAACTTTATCATGCTACACATTTGAATATGTCAACGTAATGTGTACTTATGTTAAAATTAACAACGTAAGCGACTAAATATATTAACTGACGTCATTTAAATAGCTAAATGTTTTAATTCACATGATATTTTTCATTTACCAAAAACATAATTTCCCCCAAATCATAAACTATGAAAAAAATGAGAAAAAAATGTCAAAGTTGTGATATAATTGGCCATTTTTTTAAATTGTGGGATATAACATAATTCAACCAAATTTCATGATTTTTTTTACCACCATTTACCCAATTTTAATCTTCAACTCTTATCCATGTATATTTTATTTAAAGTTATAAAATATCAAATCTTCAAATCCATCTTAACTTAAACACAAATGCAAAAAAAATGATTCACACTTATATTCAAATTACTACAAAATTTATTATAGCAATTTACAAATATATAGGGCGAAAATCCACTTAGATTTATATCCAATATTGGGCTTAAATAGTTTATAAAGTTTTAATTGAATTAGGGGTCAAAATGAGAATACTAAACAATATACGTACAGATAACATATAAAAGGGGCGAAGCAATTTTGAGAAGTTGATTTCTTCGAAATTGAAAATCATCTTACCCTTTTCAATTTACTTTCACCGTTTTGTTACCAAAAAGGTTTCATCTTTATTTGCTTGCAATCAAACGTTGCTCGTCCCAGAACCTTCCACCAGCTGCGGCAAGCAAGGAAAAAATCTTTTCCCAATTTACGGTACCAATTCGTGTTCCCAATTCCGAAATTTAATTTGGGCATTTATCCACTCAACGAGTCTTAATTTTCCTTCAGTTAATTGATTATGTTTCTGCATAACTGTAATTGTAGGTAAATTTTGATGTTAATTCTATGAAGCTTAAGATTTGTTGCCGCCCTTGGTAGAGAAATTTTGATTAGATAGCTTTTTTTGTTGCAATTAAGAAAATGGAGGCGAACAGCAGTAGTGTTGTAGTAAATTCGAACTTAGAGCCTAGGGGTGATCTTGAATTCCATACACACGACGAAGCATACGCGTATTACAAAGAATACGCGAAATCGGTTGGGTTTGGTACTGCTAAATTGAGCAGCCGTAGGTCTAGGGCTTCAAAGGAATTCATCGATGCCAAATTTTCGTGCATTAGGTATGGGAATAAGCAACAATCGGATAATGCTGTTAATCCGAGGCCTTCGCCTAAGATAGGGTGTAAAGCTAGCATGCACGTGAAGCGTAGGATTAATGGGAAGTGGTACATTCATAGTTTCGTGAAGGAACATAATCACGAGCTTTTACCAGATCAAGCGCACTTTTTTAGAAGTCATAGGATTGCTGATTCTGTTAGCAATGATGCTAAAGTGAGGAGGAAGAAAGTTCCTCCTTCTGTGTTGAAACAGTACGGCGCTTATCAGTTTCTGGGGTCGTGTATGGAGAATGTGATCCGGAATCAGCATGATAGGGGGCGGTTTTTGAGTTTGGAAGATGGTGGTGCTCAGCTTTTGCTAGACTTCTTTTCACAAATGCATGAAGAGAATCCGAAATTTTTCTATGCGTTGGATTTCAACGAAGAGCATCGGCTGAGAAATGTGTTTTGGGTTGACGCCAAAGGCGTGGAGGATTTCGTGTACTTTGGTGATGTGGTCTCACTTGACATAACCTATTTCACAAGCAAGTGTAGAGTTCCTTTGGTTCTTTTTATCGGGGTGAACCATCACATCCAGCCTACGTTGCTTGGTTGTGGGTTGATAGCAGATGAGTCAGTATATACGTTTATTTGGTTGATGCAATCATGGTGTTTGGCAATGGGGGGACGAAGCCCTAAAGTTCTACTCACCGACCAAAATGAGGCTGTCAAAGCTGCTGTTCACTTGGTCTTTCCAGAAACTCATCATTATTTTCATTTATGGAACATTCTGGAAAGGTTGCCAAGAAGGCTTGAGTACCGTAACGTGTGGCATGAGTCTTTCATGGGGAAACTAAATAAATGCTTATATAGATCATGGAACGAAGAAAGTTTTGAAAAACGATGGTGGAAATTGACTGAAAGGTTTTGTGTTCAAGAAGATGAATTTTTTCAGTCCTTATACGAAGATCGGAAACTCTGGGTGCCTGTGTTTACAAAGGATGTTTCTTTTGCTGGGTTGTCAGCAGCTTCGAGGTCTGAAAGCTTGAACTCCTTCTTCGATAGGTACATAAATGGGGAAACTTCTTTGAGAGATTTTATAGGGAAATACGAATCGATTCTTGAAGACAGATATGAAGAGGAGGCTAAAGCAAACTTTGATGCGTGGCATGAAACGCCAGAGCTGAAATCACCTTCGCCTTTTGAGAAACAAATGCTGCTAGTTTATAGTCATGAAATATTCCGGAAATTTCAAACGGAAGTTCTAGGAGCAGCAGCTTGCCATCTGAAAAAAGAAAATGAAGATGGTACAACGATAATATATGGAGTGAAAGACTTCGAAAATAATCTAGGTTATTTGGTGGAATGGAATGAATTGAAATCTGATATATACTGTTCTTGTCGTACATTTCAATCTAAAGGATATCTTTGTAGGCATTGTATTGTAGTTCTCCAAATGTCCGGTGTCTTTAGCATACCTTTTAAGTACATTCTGCAACGATGGACAAATGCTGCCACAAGTAGAATTCCCCTTAGTGAGAAATTGGATGAAGTGCAAGCTAAGGTCCGTCGTTACAATGACCTTTGTCGACGAGCTATAATACTGGGGGAAGAGGGTTCATTGTCAGAGGAGAGTTATAACAATGCTGTGGCTGCCATAAACGAAGCTCTCAAACACTGTACTGTTGCAAATCAGCCTTCTAATCAGAGCGGTCTGACACCCAACGTTTCTGCACCTCTCGCCATACTAGGTGCTGGAGACGTTTCTGCACCTCTCGCCATACTAGGTGTTGGAGGGTCGGACCAGAGTGTCACCATCACGTCTGAGCAGCAGGTGCCTACAGCTAAAGTGATCGACACAAGCAAAGGTTCAAAGAGGACGAATTCCGGGAAGGAGCCCACAAGCAATGGTGGGATGACTAGTAAAAAGGGGAAGGTGTGTATCTTATCCGTTTATATACTTTTTTCGTGATGTACTTAATAATCTTCTTTTTTTAATCTGTGGATCAGGTGCCATTGGAGCCTGCAATTGCTAATATCGGGACTCATGGCATTTTTCAGTACATGGTGCGACACTTCATCTCTAAATAGAGATTTTATAATTATATTTCTTTTGTTTGTGAAAAAGAAGCGTTCCTCTTTTCTGCTAATATTACAGAAACGTGAGAAATTTTCGATAGTTTATTTCTCAATTAAGTATCTTCATGCTTTTCCACTGATGATTGGGTGTCAATGTGGTTCAAATCTATCCTTTTTAGCTTACACTTTCTCTTATTTTGTAACAGTTTCCTGTTTTCTAGAATTTGTTTGAATTTGCATCTGGACCCGCAGGTTTGTTGTCCCTGCCTAGGCGTGGAATCTCGACTAAAGTTTAATGGACTCGATGAAATATGACTTATATCCACTGTTTAGATATGCCTACGGTGCAACACAATTGACTGATTGCTGCCTAGTTTAAGCACTTAGTTAGCCAGTATGTTTACGAGCGTATTTATACAGAGACAATTTATGTCGTAAAAGAGCTTCTAACACGTTTATACAACAGTCGGTCAGTATACCTGTGGTAATAGTTAATTTTTCTTTCCCACTCTCTTTACTGAAGTTTAAAGATGCAATTTTGGAAAGTGTATGTCATGAGATGCAACGAGTACGATTATTGATTAGAATTAATGAGAGATACACTTCGATTTTCTATCCAGGATGTGCCTGCTCCGTTGGATTATCCTGCTATGTACCCGAGATTCCTCACAGCGTTGTTAAAAGGCGGCGAGATGTCCAAGAGAGGCGTGGAGATGCTGGGCGAGATGTTGGAGGAACAAAGCTGAAAGGTACAAAGGTCATATAGAAGATTTCTGGATATGAGCACAAGTTTTTTTCCTGCTCAAATCTATGGAGGTATTTCATTGATTTAAATGATTTCTTTGTATCAAAGATTCAATTTTTTAGTGTTGGGAAAAGCTCTTTCCTTGTTAATGCAAAGGTGTTAGTCGATTAACCGTTTCTTCTCTGAACAGCCTCGTACCTCGCTGATAGCCTCTCCTTTCGTTTCTGATTGAGAGGAACAACTCCTACTGAAGCGCTCCGTCTAGTCCCAGACTACCAAAATACCGGCTATGGATGCTGAGACGACGTCCATTCAGATGCAAATTCTGCCTCCCCGTGACTAGATCAAGCCCAGCTTTGGAAACGGGGCGTCTGCAAAAAGCCTTTCGATGCTGTCAGAATGGGGCGCGGCCCACTCTGCTCGACGCCGCTGTGGCCAGTTCAGAATGTTCCAAGGAGACTCGGATCAAGATTGTGTGTGTGTTGGAAAATCATGCCCAATTAGATTAGTTAGTAGTTAATGATTTAATGAAGATTTGATGGATCTTTAATCACCAATCAAACTTGTACTATTCATTTTGATTGGGAGATAGTGTTTCTAGAACATGGTTTTTGAATTTGAATGATTAAAGCTTTCCTCTCTCTTGATTTTAGTTGGTTGTGAATTAGTATCTAATTTGAATGATTGATTTAGATGAGTTGGAAATTTGTGTGTCCAATTCGTGTCACAGCTTGCTTTCATTCCTATTCATCATAGAATAATTCAACCTCTCTCTCTCACTCGTCATTATCCGCAATTATCAATAACAAACTGTTCCGGACTCAATTCCCACATCGGTTGTGAGAACAACTGATGTGGTGGTCCATATAGATTAAATGAGCTCTTTCTCGTAACAGGCTAGTCTTTTGGGATGAGTTCTCCTGTTTGGTTTGTATCACAAACCCTCTCTTTCACAGACAGACACAAACCTATACTTTATATTGGAACATATGTACATATTTAGGTTTATATTGTTCAATTGCGAATGTATGATTTTTAATCAAATAAAGGAGTAATCATTTATTACTCAGTTTGTAAATTAAAATATTTAATTTTGGCAATGAAAAATCTGATATGAGACAAAAACTGAATTTGGGGTAAAAATGTATCACATCAACACCAAATGCCACGTTTCTTTGCCCCAAAAAAATAAAACATGGTTTCAAATGTGAAGTCGAGGGTAACCATTCGATTGTTAGTTCTTTTTTTTTTCAAAATTGAAAAATCATTTTTGTTAAATTAAAACAGAATTGCATTAAAGTATTTATAAAAATGACCCAAACTGAACAAAATTGCATAAAATATCTAAAATATACGACGAGAGTGAATAGGGAAGTAGCCTTAAAGTCGAAGGATCTAATTTTCACTTAGGATCGATTGGAAATGTTCTGGTCGGCCTCCTTTGCAGAATTTTTAGTTTATGAAGAACATGGAGTATTAAACGATGTCAATTTGATTTTTTATTTTGTAAATTACGTTATTAAATTATAATTTTAGTTCTAATTAAAGTAAGAAAAATATATCTTTCGTGGTAGCTCACTTCATGAGTTCATGTTACATGTCTACCCAATAAATTTGCCCTTAACATGAGAAATCACTATAGATAATTTTTAATACAAAAATATAAATAAAATAAAATAAAATAAAATAAAATAAAATAAAATAAAATAAAATATGTTTGTAATGATGGAAATACTAAAGCATGTTATCACATGCCTTCCTTTTTGTTATGCTTAACTAACATGTCCACTTCATACATTCTCATTTGTGCAACTCTTTCTCTCACTTTCTACCGATTCCAATTACAAGTGGTACTTATTTTAATAATTAAAAATGAGGAAGTTTAAAAGTAAAATATCCAAAGCGTATGATGGTTGAATGATACTTGATTCAAATGAAATTCACAGTAATATTTCATTTTTCTTGGCATGTACATAAAGCAATGCCTGAAGCAATTCGATAAAATATTTATTCAGTTTTGAATAAATTTCCATCTAATGATTAAAATTTAAGTGTCGAAGTTGTTCATTTCAAATGCACATTCTTTTGATTAAAGTCAACAAAACATATAAGAATAGGTACTACTATTATTTTTTAAAGTTTTGGGGTAATTGGGTTGTCCCTACATTCAACCATAAATTATTTACTAATTTAATAAAATTAATTTCCACCGACGCTTGCACCCACCGACTGTCGTGAATCCACCTGCCATTTACATTAATTTTGCACACCACAAAATTAATAAACATGTGTACATTTATTTTTTCCAAATTGAGTAATTTTATAGTATTAATATTCATGGAAGGGAGACTTTTCAGAATTTATAATTATTAATTAACATTACATTTTGTTGAGTAGTGGAGTACTATACAATTTTTAGATGTCACAAAATATGTGCAAAATGATATTTATAATTTAAAATGCTAAATTATACATATATATTTTATATTACTATATAAAAGAAAAAGAAAGAGTAAATTGATAAATATAACAAATTCGAGCTCATTTACTTATGGCCAACCACTTTGTTTTTCCATTCTAAGTGTGACATGAAGAATCATTTCCTGTTTTCTTTTTAGTAATTCCGAAAATATGATTATATTAATCACAAATTCACTATTGTATAATAATAATAATAATAATAATAATAAGATTCATGAAATAATTCCTTGGTCTTGATACTTTGGGCAAAGTGTAATTTTAAATTTTCATGATGTAATTTTGACAAATTTATCATTTACGGGCCGGGCCTTCTGGCATTCTGACACAAATAAAATCATATGAAATCTGAAATCGAACATTAACTCATGTGAAAAAAAATTAAGTCAATTTCAATATTCAAAGATTTATCACAAATTAATTCAGCAATTAATATCTTACAAGCCCCTTTATTAGTATACTCATATTTACTGTACTAAGTCAATTTCAAGCAAGAAATTCAGCAATTAATATCACACATTCCCATAAAATAAAAATATTTTGTGTTAATATGTAAAATTGAATCACTACAAGGATAGATTTTATATTTATAGTTCAATAAATTGTGTTTTTAGTAAATTACTCCGTACAAAAAATGGGAACAATTTATTCCACTTGTGTGATTAAGGAAATTTATTACCTCAAAACCACACAAACTCAAATGGAAAAAAAAAATCATCAAAATTGACATTAAAAACTAAAAAAATATGTATATATCACAAATTAAAATTTGAGAAGTCCTAATTACCTCCTAACAGCAACAATCATATACCAAATCCAAAAAATAATGCAAAAAGAAATTAAAACAATCAAACAGAAAGAAAAAAAAAAATTCCTCAAAAACAAAATCACACCTTATGCAGCAATTCTGCTCAAACTGTCCATTTGATGATCTTAATCCTTGGATCGACCTTGCATTTGACGTGCGAAGTCGTCGCCGACGTCGCCGTTTTGCCATTGGGGATCGAGATCTTAATTCCGTCGCAGGTTACCCTAATTCTGAGATTCTTCGTTTTGATTCCCCCAATTTTGACCTTCACTTTGGTGTCCAGCTGAATCTTCAGCGGCAGGCTCCTATTCTTCAAGCTCGATTTCAGCTGCGTAGTGTCGGCGCCGTCCGCGATCTGATTTTTCGAGCTCGAAACGACGCTTTTAAGCGTCGTAACGTTCCTCCTCCCGTGAGTGAAGCCGGGGAAGGATCCGTCGGCAATGTCGAGATCTCCGGAGATGAATTTGACGGCAATTGAGTCGTAGAAGAAGGTCAATTTTTTGTTAGGGTTCCGCGCGGTGACGGAGAGGTTGAACGAGGAGGTGATTGAGTTGTCGGTGAGGTTGAATCTGGAGAGCTGGATCGAATTCACAGCGAAGGAGGGGCGCTGGGGGCGGTAGAGGACGTAGATCGCGGCGCCGGCGATGGCGGCGAGGAGGAGGATGAGGAGGATCGCGATCGTCGACCAGAGGCAGCACGAGCAGAGGCAGCTGCGGCGGTGGCCGCGCTTCGGCGGCGGCGGCGGGCGGTAAGCCGGGCGGCTGGAGTTGTAGAGCTGCGCCTTGTTCGCCGGAAACGCCGGATTCGCCTCGCCGTTCGCCGCCGCCGGAGCGCCGCCGTTGGCGGCTGGCTTCGCCGACGGATGCACTTTGTCGTTCATCTTTTCTCTCTCTAAATTATGAATATATGTATGAGCTGTATGTATAGGTGGAGAGAGAATAAACTAGAGAGAGACAGATGGAGAGAAGAAAGGTTTGGAAGAGAATATAAATGGAAGATTTGAGTGTGAGACTGTGTTGACTAGTGTGTGACTGTGTGAGAGAGGGAAGGAGATAAGAACTGCTTAACTAATGCGTAATTAATTTGGAGTAATTACAATTAGTGGCTGTTTTATAGGGTTAATGTGTTGACCAAAACCTCATCAATTAGGTTCGTGGTCAATGTCGAGATTAGGTTATTATACACTATTCGTGAATTTGGGTAACATGTTTTTATAAATTAGGCTGCCAGAAAATTAGTTTAATTAATTCAAATAAAATACTTTTCTTTTCGTAAATTATTTGTAGAGTATTGAAAAAAATCGTCAATTTTAAAATCATAAATATTAATATTATCTCTATTTTTTCGTTGGGTCTAATTTATGAAATATATCTGATGTGTTACCAAATAAATTCTGCGAGGACGAGTAAATTTTATTATCACTTTTTTCAACATACTTAACAAATCACTTTGATTATGGCATCAATTTAAAATACGTCAACGTCAAATTAATACTAACATATTACAAATATTCAGAATATCTATGACTAGAGCAATAGTTTCAAGAAAAAAAAATATTTTTTGAGTTTTTGTACACAAAATTATGGAGGAGTATTCTATTTTGGCTTCGACCCTATCGTGGATACTTTATCGAGTAAATATCTATAATGACTATCACATTAATTGATGCAAAGGAGCCAACAAAGTTGGCGTAATGTATTTGGTAAATGTTTTAAATATAGTCTTGCATCACATCGATAATCGTCGTACAAATTCAATTTTGTAAATTTTAGTATAATACTAGTAACAATAAATTAATAATCATATGTTATAATATACTCATTCTAGATATTCAGTGAAAATGATGATATTTTAACTAATGAAAATTTTAATTATTAAATTTAAGATCGTAGTAAATCATACTCCCTCTATCCCATGTTAGTTGAGTCACTTATTTTTTTCACTCGTTTTAGAAAAATTATAGTACTACTAGTTAAGATGAATAGAGGGTAATATAAGAGAGAGAATAAGAAGACGCTTCTCAGTATTATTATCTCTTTATTTTAACTACTTTATTATCATTTTCTAAAAAGATTGAAAAAAATGACTCAAATAATATGGGACGGAATGAGTATTTTAAATTGAAACTAGCATTTCTATTAAATAGAAGTGGAATAAAGAGTAAATTTTGAAACCTAAAATTGATAGTTGTATCTCACCCACTATATATATTGGACTACAGCTTTAATTCATTTATTTTAGTATTGATGGCTGCAACGAATCTTCTACTATTGCTTCCTAAACCATGTTCTTATTTAAATTAGTAGTTCTACTATAATTGTAATTCAAAATTAAAACTCAATTAATATTGCAATAGTTTAATTTCATCTAGTTTATAGTAGTTTATAACACATGATTTACAAATTAGGAACTAAAAGGTCAACTTTGCAATCAGAATTACTCCTACAAATTTGTACATAACTGATAAACTATAAAAACGAAACTCGTGGAGTCAGACACAGTGAATATAGTCGTCATAAAAATCGAAACACTAAACTGATGCAACTCTCGTCATTAGCAATGTATGGCGGACAAAGGACAAAAGTGACTGTATATATTTATAGACACATTTTTATGAAACTCTCATTAAAGAAAAAAAAAATGACAACTATTAATTTGATATACTGAATTAGGTGTTACTAAGTTTTTCCTTCTCAACTTGCGGATTTACATTTTAAGATGCTTCATCGCAAATACAATAACGACAATTTGTGGATAATGATGCTTTATCAGTTAAAATATTTTTTTATTTAAGTGAACAAATTACAATAATTTCGACATGATATATTACGATTATATAATGCTACTAATATTATTAATATAGCTGGCTTCAGGTTTGATTTAACATGAGAGAGTTAGTGGGAGAGGAACCTTACACCAGTCTTTACCTAATTAACATTTCGATTGCTTTCAATTTTTCCAATCAATTATTGTGAGTATGAATATTTTAAAAAAATGGACCAATAGGATTAATTTCGGTTGTTTTGCTAATAATTTCTTACTTTTAGCTTACTATTATTATTATTATAATATTATTACTATAGTCAAGGAATAATAATGAACTTTACATGGTGTTAATTATGTTTCCCTCATAATCACGATTCACGCTACCTTAATTATACTCCTATGAGTTTTTAAAATGGTGTTTTTCCCTATGTAGTTTATATTTTCATTTATTAAAATAGTAGAATTATATTATGTTTATAAAAGTATACATGTCCCTAATAAGTAATTCTATGTTGCTTAATAAGTATGGTGTTTGAATTGTAGATTTGTAGTCATATTAACACGTGACAAGAGTTGACATTTCCATTCGAACTATTATGATGTGATTATTCTTAATAATGCATAGTTACCTATCCTAGATATATAGGTATATTAACTAGTGCCCCTTTGCATTAAGTTAAAGACTAGTAGTAATATTTAAGATGCTAAGGTTGATGATAACTTAGTTATGCGCAGGCAAGACCGGCTCAGACCTGACTTATATCTGATTTAAACCCAGCTCATACTCTCCCCGACTTCGAATAGGCCAAATTTAAATCCGAATTCGACCTGCGACACAATCCCATAAATCCATTTATAAAAGTGGGTGTACATAATACATTTGTTACGAATCAAAGTAAGTACTTGTATTAAATAAAAATAACAAATGTGAAAGTTACTATTGCTTAGATAAAAATTATTAATATTGTTGTTATTATATTAAAAATTGTTATTGAAAACTTGTGAATTATATTTATAGTTGGTTAAAAAATGATTTTATGCTATTAATATAAAGTAAATTCTTCTAAATAAAAAAAATCAAGAGTTGCATATATTTAGTGTCAAGTTTAGCATATTTTTTCTCTAACTTAGAACTATTATTTGTCCTTCAACAACTGGTCCACTAGATACGACGAGTTATATATGGGCCTAGATTATGGGTCAAATCAAATAAGCCCATATACTATCAGAACGACAGCCTAAATTTTAATCCCCGATAATATCCATCATTTTATTTTTATTATGTAATTGGTTCTATAATCTGCTGAAACCCCACTAAAAAAAATATTAAAAAAATATTATATAATATAAATATTTAAAAACATCTTGAAAATATACTTAATATTCGGAAAAAAGTAAGAGAAGAAACTATGAATGATATGTGGGTTTTGCTTTCACAAAAAAAAGAAAAGAAAAGAAACAGATATGTGGGTTTTGCTTAGAATTAAGGATAAATTTGAATAATAAATATGGAAGCATAGTAGGAAAGCATGATAAAAAGTTGAAATGTGAAAAGAGCAAGCACTGTGTATTGGACTTATATTAGCCATTAAAGTTGGGTTGATAATATTACTAAGAGTACAATATTTTTATTCTTTTCTCTGTTTAACACATATCCACAAATATATATTTCTTTGATGAATGAAAATGTTAAAAGCCAACTAAATATGATGACATCACAAATAATTGCATAATCGACACATCATAAAAACAATTAAAAAAAATCAAATATAAACATTACACATCAGCACTACAACAGTTTAGGAGTGAGCAACAAATCCGAAAACTGAATATCCGAACCGATCCAAACCGAAAATTTGAAATTCGGTTCGGTTTGTTCGATTTTTTGGTCCGGTTTTAAATTAAAAAAATTGATTTTTCGGTTAGGTTCGGACGAGAAAAAAACCCAAATAACCGAATTTTTTTAATATATATATATATATATATATATATATATATATATATATATATATATATATATATATATATATATAACTTAAAAAACCTAACCCTACTGCATATCATTTTGTAGTTTATTTTATTTTATTTTATTTTTTTTTTTTCACACACACATACACATCAGAGTTCGGGATACATTTGGCAAGCGAGCTAGTCCTCCTCCAGCCCCTCGTGGTTCGAATACTTAGCCCTCCCAGCCGGGAACCGGCCCGTTAGCGTAGTCTTGTTCAGACATGCCGTCAAGCCTCCCTCCGACGTGGTCCAGGCCCGTAGACTACCCACCACCCTCAGACTGGTCTAGGTCCGCAAGCTTGCCAAGCCCCAAGGCAACCAGCCTTGTAAAGGCCCACAGGGGAAATTAATCCCAAGTTGCACCATCCAGGATTCGAACTCAAGACCTCCTGGATGGTGCCATATCATTGCCTCCCTTCTCAACCAGTTGAGCTAGGAGACTTGGATATTTTGTAGTTTATTTGAGTGTTCGAGATTTTCCATAAAAAATTTGTGGATTTCTTCAATCTAGATCTTTTAATATTTCTTTCTCTTCCATTCATTTTGTAATTTTTTTAAATTTTGATCATTTTAATTATTTTTATACTGTTTGTTGTGTTATATATAAATTAAGATTTTAGGCCTTTATTTAAATATAGATTACAGTCATGTCTTTGTGTATACATTTGTAGACTTTTTTTTAATATTTTATATATTTTCAGCTTTTTTATATATTTTATATAATTTTGGTTTTTCGGTTTAATTTAGTTTTCATAGTACGGTTTTCGATTTTTCAGTTTTTCGGTTAGTTCGGTTTGATTCGGTTTTCATTTTAGGAAAAATCAGTTTTTCAGTTCGGTTCGGTTATGGGCCAAAACCGAACCGAAAACCAAATGCACACCCCTACAACAGTTTCAAGCCCTTAGATTGCAATACACAACGAGTCCAAGCGATGTCGACTTAAAAACAAACACAAAAACTTCAAATCGCGTTACGATTACAAGTAACAAGAGCAGTGACAATGACAAAATTGACATGCAGAGGGGTAAAAATATATTTATAAACAAATTTTATAGTAATGAGAAGGCCTTTGAAGTTTTTAAATAAATTTATTTTTTAAACAAAAATAAATTCTCATTAAATACCCCTAGAGGTATTTAAAGAAAAATTTAAATAAATTTTTAAAATTTTAAAAAAATATCATTATTATAAAGTTTTGAAGAGGGGCAAATGTCCCACCAACACTCCAATTAGATCTGCCCATGAACCAGAGAATAGCTGTGCACGAAAATAAAAACTACTCCAAATCACAATCCTAAAATAAGCGCAGCGCCGCCTATCCAAATATAATATCACAAACTTACATCAAGAAAATGATTAATCTAATCCAGACTTATTATACTCACAGTATCACAAACTTACATCAAGAAAATGATTAATCTAATCCAGACTTATTATAATCACAGTCTCACATACACTTATTTCTTGACGCTACGATCATTCTTTCTTTTTACGTGGCATTCCATATTGAAATAAAGTTGTTCCAAATGGATAGGATTGTTAGGATTAAGTGAAATAAAACAATGTCCAAAATATACAACTTAAAGCTTCAGAGTTGATCATTTATAACACTTTTAAAAAAGACAGAGAGAAAGAGCAATAGCGTGATGTCATTAGTATGACGGGAGACTCTTAATTTTGTTAATTTTCTATAAACTTTCGAAAAGTTGGATTTTTACCACGAACTTTAAAATTGGCAAATAAAATCACGAACTTTACCCTGAGTTTGTTATTTCACAC
The DNA here is from genome assembly GCF_004379255.2 of Salvia splendens. NCBI lineage: Eukaryota > Viridiplantae > Streptophyta > Magnoliopsida > Lamiales > Lamiaceae > Salvia > Salvia splendens. The sequence goes on from NC_056034.1 coordinate 1,343,625, forward strand.
TAATGAAAAAATTTCGGCAAATAATATCATGATATGGATTTTTTTTCGTAATTTCTCGACAACAACTTCGAGAGCTTCAAGTTTTTCAATATTTGAGGATAGTTTTTCTTGAAGCACACCCTCGAAAATTGTTATTCAATCTATTAATATAGTTGGAATTTTTTCATTAGTGGGAAATAATAAATTCGGGGTAAAGTTCGTGATATTATTTGGCAATTTCAAAGTTCGTAGGAAAAATCCAACTTTTTAAAAGTTCCATGATATTAGATGTCAATAACCCTTCTTTTTAAAAGTTTCATGATATTAGATGTCAATAACCCTTCTTTTAATTGGTTTGGAGGAATCTCTTTTTTTTCAGAAGGATTAATATTTAAGTATCAAGTCTCGACCTATATTACATCCACTTTTTCGAAAATAAATACAGTACCTATATTACATCCTCTTTTTCGAAAATAAATACAGTAGCTTCTTTGATCTTTCCATGAAATGTCGGCGCAGTTTGTTGGATGCCAATGTAAAATTTATATTCTTATTTAAATAATCCTGCAAAAAACGATGTAGTTTATCTTAATACTTTAAAACTAACGACTTACGAGTTACGACAATATTTGGTGCTAAGAGATATTTTTAATTAAATGTTTCTTAAAACCGTGGAAGGAGGATACGAGAGTGATCAATTAATAATCACAAATTAAGATTAAATTTTAGCTATTAAATTAGGAGATATATTGGTTGAAATAATGTCACATAGATTACATTTTAAATTGAAAAATTATTAAATAAACTTAAAGAGTATTAATGTCAATTCTCTCTCATCAAAATCATCTCAAAACTTTAAATTTACGTAACTCTTTTAATTTAATTTTTTTTGAAAAAATATATTAAATTAAAGATAATTTTATAAAGATTCTAACGAGATCTCAATTGCATATGTTCCGACGATGTTCGAGTGATGAAATTTGATAAATTATATTTCTATTTTCGTATATGTCGATAAACAGATTTTATCAACAAATACAAAAAAAAAACTTAATATAGTGTAGGTAAAATATCAATAAAACTGTGTTAATATTTACTTTGATATTCTCATGTCATATTGTTGATATTTGTAATACACTATGTTTATATAAAAAACACCAATGAAAATTATCATATGATAACACAATGACGATATTACCCCTTTGTTGATATTTTGTCTACTATTTATTGAAATTTATGAGCTTTAATCTCATCAACTCATTTTAAAATCTAAGGGTATAGATTTAGTCTTAGTTTTTTTATTATAGTGTTATAAGTATTAGAAGAGGACACTCATTCTTAATAATGTGGATATAGTTTTTTGATTTAAAGTGATATTTCCCAAAATTAGATTTAATACGATAATTTAAGTTTTAGTATTTTATTTTCAAAATTAGATTTTGTCCATATTTAGTTGGAATTTCTTCCTACACCGAATAGAAAATAATATATCTTCAACTTTCTCCTCAATTATATTTGACATTATTCACCTTTCAATTATTGCTCTTTTTTCACAGTGACAATTATATTTGACATCATTCACCTTCCAATTAATACTCACGCAAATCGCTTTAAAAATAATACTACTCTCACACAAAAAAATGACACAATTAATGGGACAGAAGAGAGTTACTGTATAATTAAAAAAATCTAGACCCTCTCTCCTCCCTCCAAAAAAATCAATGATTTTCTTCTTCTTCTTTTCTTCTTTTTTAATTTGGGAAATTTTTGCTCTAAAAATCAATGAAAAAACTTTTTTAAAATATGGGAAACTTTTACTCCAATAAGTCAAATAGGAAAAACTTTTACAAAATAGGGAAAAAAAATTGCACCGACATTGAGTGGGACATTGAATATTATGCAGTAATAATTTAGGTCAAGAGACATAATTAAGATCCACCATTCCACCCTCCATTATTTTGTGATAATACACTAGAAAAAAAAAAGTATGGTCTCCAAATACCACATTCTTTTATATATAAACAACACCTACCCAATCTGGGGACATTGGACAATCCAACAAGAAATTAATGCCATTGATTGAATCTTTTATCCCCACATTTTTCATTTCAAATATGGAGAAAGAAAGAAAGAAAAAAAAGACTTCATTTTTTTCCATCTCCATCCTCCAATATTTATTTAAATCATTTTTACATACCACACACATGTGCTTGTGTGACCCTTTTCACATGATATATTATGGTCAAAATTCCAAAGCAACAAACATTGAAATAATTTCTTTGAGACCAATTGGGAAGACTTGAATAATTATATGTTTGATGTTTACGTGATTAAGAAAAAAAATATAAGATGGAAAATTGAATATTTTTTAAAATTAAAATCTCTTCTGTAACCCATACATTAGCCTATGCTTAAGTAAAGTGAATTGACAAAAATAAGCCAAAAAAAGTGTATTGAATCTATTGATTGTTAACTAAAAAATAATATATGTATGAAATTCATTTTGTAAAAGTATCTATGGCTTAACCCCAAATTTTTGAGAAAAATATTATACTATTATGCAACAAATCCAACACCTTAGACACAAAAACTTAGTTACAACTCTGTTATTTTAATTCACTGTTTATAATTAATCTTTAATTTTATTTAAGTTATAGATACTTTTAAAATAAAAACGATTAGAAAACTAAAAAAAACTATTGCACTAAAATTCTTAAGCAATTTGAAATAGGTAACGCCATTGTCAAATGGGGCAAAGAGAAGGAAAGGACAGTGTTAAACAGAAGAAAAAAAGTTGGTAGTACAATGCATAAATGCAGTAAAAAAAACATTCTTGTTTATTTTAATGAGTAAATTGAATGCATTTTCCACTATTGAAAGTGGTCAAGAGCCAAATTTGAGAATTCAACTCTGTTAAAATCCACCAAATTTCTCCGTCATAAACTGTTTGTGAAAATGCCAACATGACAAAATCGTTTCCATTAACTAGTTATAATCACTAATTAGTTTTGATTACTTTATTGAATTCCACCTCAAGAAACGGAGAATGTTTTATTAAATTTGATTAGACTTTGACGAAAAAAGAGTCACTGTTATGCTAGTGGTCTGCAACTGGTTTTATTGGAATGTTGAATTTTGCTCTCAAATTCAAATAGGTTTAGGCCATTTTCACCATTAGCACATCAACTAGCCATTAATGTTATTTTGCTGTTGTTGCAAGAATCAATTTTTATCCTTTTTAATCTTCTTGATTTCTCCAGGCTCTCTTTGATCCCCACAAAACTTTAATCCCTTTTGCAAAAGTGATTGCTGAAAGATTGCACTGTTGTTTCCCCTTTCCTTGATCAGTTTCTTTTCACAGCTTCATATTTTTTTCACTTCAAGATTTATCCTGCTGAAATTTGGCCTTTTCCTCAAACCTAACAGTCCTATGTTTTTTGCTGCTTCACTGTCTTCTCATAACTTGAGTAGTACTATATGTGGGACTGAGCCTTTGTTACTTTAATGCAACTATATTATGCTCTTGATTGAAATGGGAAGTGAATGATTGGTGATTCTTGAGTTGGGAAGTCTTTTCTGCTGGGAGATATGGAGCTGTTGTTGAGCTTTGTGATTCTCTGTGCTTTCTTGTTTCAAGAATCTGCTGGTAAATGGATACTATACATGTTTTTTCCTTTTTCTAGTTGTCTATATTCAATACCAGAATTCAGATCCATTTATTTGTTAGAGAAGGTTATTCTTGATTGATCATATGTTGATTTTTTCTAGTTTGTGAATGAGAATTATTGATCACTTTTCCTTCTTGGTGGATATAGAAAATGCTCTGTTTTAGTATGATGTGCTTAGTTAAATTCAGCAAGAATCTGCTTGTTTCTTGAATTTGTTGAACTCTTTATGATTTAGGAAGAATGGATCATAGCTATGGCAAATATCTCGTCTTGAATTCGTCGTTTTTAAGACTTATCGCAACGCATTTTAGTAGGTCTTTGTCTTCTTCCCATCAAAGTTGAGCCTCTTGATCTAAGTCTCTACGGAGGCAGAAGCCGACTTCTGTTTCAACTCAACGGTAACCAACGCTTCCCCCTCTCCTCGTTGCTCGTCTGAGTTGCTGTTAGTTACTGAGATGTAGTATGAAATTTCTCAATGCAGTTCCTCATCCCAAGACCTTCCGTTTTAGGAATGCAGATGTGTCCTCCACACTGTCTGACTCCATGCCTCCGTTGCCCGTTTCAGCTCATCACAAACACCATTTAAGGAAAAAAAACCACCACATTTCTCTTGCACCCCACCAAGGTTAGACTCTGGCTACTCCAAATGCCTCTCGTTTCTTTGATTCGTATGCATACTAAACCTTCGTCTCTGTCTACCAGGGCCGGCCATTTCGCCTACTGTTTCTCCAACGAGCTCCCCTTCAGCGAGCAGCAGGAAATCTCTCCCACCTTTACCTCCTAATAAAGGTATCTGTTTTTCACTTTTTCTTGCTTAAATCTTCTATAATTAGAGAAGTTCCATAGAAAAAACACGAGATTTATGCGTTATCTTGCAGGATGTGTGTCTGTCGCGTGCACTGAGCCGCTGACCTTCACACCACCCGGAACAACATGTGCTTGTGTTTGGCCTATTCAAGTTAGACTCCAGTTCAGTATCTCTCTGTATGTGTTTTTCCCTATGGTATCCGAGCTCGGTCAGCAAATCGCTGAAGCTGTCCCGTTGAATCAAACTCAAGTCCGTATAGTGGGAGCAGATGCAGCAGATCCAGAGCTGGAGAAAACCACTGTGCTCATCAATTTGGTACCTCTAGCTGAGGCATTCACATCGGCTGCCGCCTTTTCGATTTACAAAAAGTTCTGGAGCAAAGAGCTCTCCATCAACACTTCCACATTTGGTGTTTATGATGTGCTATATGTTCACTATCCAGGTACACAAACATGAATTGTAAATGCTGTTTAGTTATATGCGAATTTACAATCATTTTTTGCGTTTATTCATGTTTGTGAGGTTATACGCAGGCCTACCGCCTTCTCCACCAGCATGGCCCTCTGGCTCTGCTACAATCGATGTGCAACCTTATCCCCGCAGCACGAGTGGCAACGACCCAATAAAGCCGTTCGGAGCAGATGTGCCGAGAGGGAGGAGAAACGAGTCTAGCAGAAATATGATCATCATAATTGTTCTGTCATCAGTCACAGCCTTTGTAGTGTGTATGGGATTTATGCTGCTGGTTCTGTCGAAATGGCGCGACAGTGCTCGGCAAGGGCTAATGCCACAGGAAGGAAAGGAGTCAGGTTTGGCTTGAGACAATAGAAATGATTCAGTTAAATGAAAATGATGTAATGGGATGTGGATTTGGCAGGTGGTGGTAGGTTGCTGAAGGTAACGAGCCGGCCGAGCTCAGCCTCTGTGTCGTTCAGCTCCAGCCTTATGGTGTTCACAGGGACCGCGAAAGTCTTCAGCATCGAGGATATGGAGAGGGCCACGGATAGCTTTGACAGTTCAAGAATCGTGGGTGAAGGCGGGTTTGGGCTCGTTTATGGTGGGACTCTTGACGATGGGAGAAAAGTGGCGGTGAAGGTTCTCAAGAGGGACGATCAGCAAGGCGGCCGTGAGTTTCTTGCAGAAGTCGAGATGCTTGGCAGACTCCACCACAGAAACCTTGTCAAGCTGATAGGGATATGCCCTGATGAACACTCTAGATGCCTCGTCTATGAGCTCGTCCCCAATGGCAGCGTCGAGTCTCATTTACATGGTCAGTTTAGGTTCAAATTCGAACGAAATTCCAATTCCATGGTACCGAACGGATCCTCAAATGTTACATATGCAGGGGTTGATAAGGAGATTGCTCCTCTTGATTGGTCAGCTAGGATGAAAATTGCGCTCGGTTCAGCCAGGGGCCTGGCCTACTTGCACGAGGACTCGAGCCCACGTGTCATACACCGGGACTTCAAGTCCAGCAACATCTTGCTTGAGCACGACTACACGCCTAAAGTCTCCGATTTTGGGCTGGCTAGAGCCGCTATGGATGAAGCACACAAGCACGTTTCGACTCATGTCATGGGAACGTTCGGGTAAGACGTTTTCCTTTAAATTCGGGCATCTCAGAAACATGCACTGCGCGCACACAATGCACACACTACACATACACACAATACCGCACACACAAAACACACAACACTCATACTACGCACACACATAACACACACAATGCGCGCGCACACATAACACACACAATGCGCGCGCACTGCGCGCGCACACATAACACACAATGCACACACTGCACACACACCGTAAAAACACAAAATGCGCACACACAATAGACACACTGCACGCACTTCACACACAACACACATATTGCGCACACTCGCAAACTCAACATCACACAATCAACACACACAAACAACACACACACCATATACAATCACGCAAACAACTCAGAATACACTGAAAAACAATGTCACAAGAACTTTCGGATAAGAAATTGTCCTTTCAAGAAAACACTCAAATTCAAGAACTGTCTGATAAACTTACACTCACCGTGCTGCAGTTACTTAGCTCCTGAATACGCGATGACGGGCCATCTCCTTGTCAAGAGCGACGTCTACAGTTATGGCGTGGTCCTCCTCGAGCTGCTCACAGGGAGAAAGCCGGTTGACCTATCCCAGCCTCCAGGGCAGGAGAATCTAGTGGCCTGGGCCCGGCCTCTCCTCGCAACGAGGGAAGGTCTCGAGGCAATCATCGATCCGTCTCTGAAGTCAGCTGTGCCGTTGGAGAATGTGGCCCGAGTTGCAGCCATAGCATCAATGTGCGTCCAGCCTGAGGTCTCCCACCGCCCCTTCATGGGGGAGGTCGTCCAGGCGCTGAAGCTCGTGTGCAACGAGCTCGACGAGACGAGAGAGCCCGCGTCCAGAAACGTCAGCCGGGATGACTTCTCCATTGAGGTGGATGAGCAGTTAGAGCAGAGTCTTGGGGCGGAGATAACGCTGTCGGGCGTGGATCTGTCGAGCTCGTCAGCAGCGCTTAGAGTCCGCGAATCGGAGTCGTTTAGGAGGCAGTTTAACTCTGCTCCTTTGAAGGTGGAGAGGAAGAGGAAGTTTTGGCAGAGGCTGAGGGGACTCTCTGGAGGCAGCATGAGTGAGCATGAGTATTCATTGCAACCTTAGATTTGGATATCAAAGTCTTTGATTTTCAGCTTGGCCCTTTTTTTAAATTTTGGCCATGTGAATTTTATCTCTAGATAGGAGAGTTTAGAAGTGCTATTTGATCTTGTTGTTGTTTAGATTGGAAATTTGGGAGGCTGTTTGATTTTTATTTTTTTAAATGTATTCGTTTATTGTAAAGTTTTAATAATAATTGTGATGATAATTATTTTCTTGATGTTTGTATTGGGCACAAAAGCCTTTACTTGATCTTTTAATTAATTGATACTCTTGATACTTGTGAACAATATATAGTAAATACTAGCATGGTTCCATTCATTACTTGATTTTAGGATCCTATGTGATCTCTATGCAAAGTCATGTAAATGCTGAAATAGATGAAAACAAACATTTACATATGTATATAAACATGAATGGGAATTATGAGATCATGTGTTTTGAGCATACAAGAATACAACGGCGAGGTACGATTTATATAGTTGAACCACAAGTGAAATAATGGGAGAAATTAATTATGATAATAATTATAATTGTTAGTGTAGAACAGTAAAATATAGATATAAGCGGAAAAGTAGATAGACATAGTAGATAAAGTAGTAGTGTATTTGGTGTATTTTATTACTCAACACATTCTACATATATATAGTACAAGAGACTAAGCTAGGCTATGTTAGCTAACCGATGTGGGATAGAATTCATATACTATATTAACACTCCCCCTCAAGCTGGATCATATATATTGATCAAGTCCAGCTTGGTACAAAGTTCTGGATCATATATATTGATCAAGTCCAGCTAGGTACAAAGTTCTGAGAAACGCTTCACAGACAACGGTTTTATGAAGATATCAGCAATCTGGTTAGACGATGAAGTGAAAGGAGTAGTAATTGTCCGATTCAAAACACACTCTCGAATGAAATGACAATCAACTTCAATATGTCAAGAAATCTCCCGGCAACGGATTGTTATTCAAAAAGAATGGACATCTAAAAATTGAAGTAAATATAGATATAAGCGGAAAAGTAAATAGACATAGTAGAGAAAGTAGTAGTGTATTTAGTGTATTTTATTACTCAATACATGCCACATATATATAGTACAAGAGACTAAGCTGGGCTATGTTACATAACCGATGTGGGATAGAATTCATATAATACATCAATTCGTCCAGGTCATTACAAATACAATATCTAATACAGAACTACCGAAAAAAAAACATTACTACATCATTATATAATTAAATAAAAAGGAATACACATTCTTCACACATCATCACCATTACCTACCCCTTAAATTAACCCTAGCAAAAACAATCAAGATTAAAAGAATTACAAGTTATTTCCGATATCATTATTTAGCTTAGCACAATTCATGATTCCTCACACTCCAGCTGCTTCTCCCAGTCTCCCTCTCAAAATCTTCACTCCGACATACCTGCATTCGCCCAAAGTTTAGACCCGAAAAACCGAACCGAAATGAAAAACCGATTTTTTTCTAAAATTGAAACCCAACCAAAAAACTGAATTTTTTTTCTAGAATTGAAATCAAACCGAATTAACTGAAACAGCAAACGCGTTAGTGAATATCTTACCGGCCAAGCATCATGACAGTCGCCTGAGGATTAGTCCCCGGGGAGTCAAAGAACGTCGAGGTATCCACAACCCGGAGCCTCCCAACGCCAAGGACCTTGTACTCGGGATCCACCACCTTGCCCACGTGGCAGCCACCGTGGTAGTGCCAGATGGTGATGACGGTGTCCTTGCAGAATTGCTCGAGCGATGTGGTGTCGTTGGTATGCCTTGGTATGAGGTTGATGTTGGCCTCGATGCTCATGTTGATGAGCTTCTCCATCGCGTGGTCCTCGAGCTGCGTGTAGTCGGCAAAGGGCTTCGACTTCACGAGCTTCTCCACGACGCGGAGGCCCTCCACGCACCGGGCTAGGTCGGCCGGGTGGCTGAAGTAGTTGAACGTGACGGTGGGGTTGGAGTCGACGTTGGTGTTGGAGAGCGTCACCTTGCCCTGAGAGAGCGGCCGGGCGACCTTCTCCAGGATGAAGCCTCCTTGGAAGGCTTCGACCGGGAGGTTTTGCTTCCGGTTCCGGAATTCGTGGATCGCTGCGTGCGTCCGTTGCTTCGGAGGGATGGTCGACAGCTGCCCTATCTGTTTTAAACAGGGGAGGGAGAAGTTTTTGTTTACTTTAACGACAGGTAAAATTGTAATTTTACGATGTAAGCCAAAACAACGTCGTTTAACGTCTTCTTAAAATTAGTACTCCCTCCGTCCCAACTAGGAAAAGTAAGGGCGAAAAATGCACTAACCTCAGCAGAAGCAAGGCCATGGTTACAATGGATGCTATTTTCGCTCTGTCCGAAGCCGCTGCTGGCTTCGATGTAGACTCCCACCTTCGTGATCCCGACGGTTTGTATGAGGGACTGCTTCACCGGCGTCTTGCTCGGCACGAAGATCGAGTTCATAGGGTTGTCCGATACGTTCTTCCCCACGAACCAGTTGTCCAGCACCACCGGGATTTTGAGCTTCTCCAGATCAGCCTTCGGCCCGATTCCGCTCAGGAGCAGCAACTGTGGGCTCCCAATTGCACCCGAGGACACGATGACCTCGCTCCTTGCCCTCCTCGACAGCACTGCCGTGTGCGCCTTCCCGTTCTCGTCTTTGAAGATCACTCCAACTGCCCTAGGCCTTTTCCCTGCCATTTTAGAACAAAAACCAACAAGATTAATCCAAGATCAAATAATTCATCTAAGAATGTCAAATTTACTTACCGGTTGTGTCAAACTCGATCTTCTGGACCGTTGCACGAACCAAGACATGAAGGTTGTCGGGGTTGGCGGAGGCGAGAAGCTCTGCGGCCGTGTGACGGCGGCCGAACCGGTCGAAGATGGTGCCACCAACTTTGGTGCCGTACAAGTGATCATAGGTGAAGCCATTGAAAGGCGAGACCCCGGCTTCTAAGAGGCTGTCACTTATGGCTCGCTGCCACGGCCCAAAATCGGGCCGATGGACGATCTGGTTCTCGATCCAAGGGTAGGACTCGTTCACCAGCTCAGCGTCCCACCCGGCTTTCTCAATCTCACTGCACCACATCAATGAGGAAAACCATCAAAAATTAGTCAAGAATATTGAAATATTGATCAAATTCAGCTCAACTAAAATTCTAAAAACAGTAGTGTGACTAGTTTAGTTGCTATAATGTTAATTCAATCAGCCTACTTTAGTGGTTCCCACTTATAATTATATGTGTCTTTTCTCTACATAACTCAATAAAATAAAATAGTTGTAACAAAAAACACGCACAAATACAAGTATAGTGCTTTAATCAAAGTTTGTGTAGAAAGGAATTCAATGTCATAAATTCTTTATGCGGCAAAACTAATCAATTAAATTTCCCATGTGGAATTGTGGAGGGGCTTAATTCTTTGACTATACAAAGTTGAAATATTGAATTTGTTTTCATGAAAAAGACTAGAAAATGATAGGCATTCAAATTAATGTTAGATCCTAAGTAGGTTGAGCAAGTGATTCCATAAATAACCAAATGGGCCATGCAATAATATAGGCCCTTAGGAATTTTGGTCAAATGTTGATTCATCTCACAATTTGAACTTCAATCATAAAAATCCCAAATTTTAGGAAAATTTTATCAATTCCTAAATTTTATCAATTTTTCACGGAATCTAATTTGGTTTAAAATGTTTCAAATGTGTTATCCAAAACATTCCACAAGAAAAAGACATATAGTGAATTTTATCATTTGTCATAACACAACAAGCAAATCAGCTACCAAAAAATGAAAATATTTTACTATGGATAAAGTGAGAAAAATGTTAAAATTAGTGGTTTTTACAATTGACTTTAAAATTGCAGGAGTGACAAAAAAATTATTAACATTCATTTTTTTTTTTACAATTTTCCGTACAATTTTTAAAAAAATGAAAATATTCTATTGTTTTTTTACAATTACACGAAAATTATTATTTACACCATTACACAAAATACACAATATTCTATAATAGTAGCTACTGAATTTAACATTTTTTCATTTATATAAATAAATTTTCCTTTTGCTACATTAGAAAACTCGAATAATCCAGTAATTAAGTCCAAAACATAACTAGAAATTCCCACACATGAGAAATAATTAATTTAAGAAAGTTCTAAAAGGAAAGGGGATTTTTGGGGGATTTGTACCTTGCGCTTGCGCGGGTGTAAAATCCGGCATTGATGGCAGTTCCACCGCCCAAAACCCTAGCCCTAGCATTGAACACTCCATCGGTGGAGACGAACATCTGCGACGCCGATTTCTCCGACGTATCGGCCAGAGATATGTGGAAATTCTGCAGAAACGACACGTTCGAATTCGCGAACGGCGTCCCCCCTCTCTCCAGCAGCAGAACGGAGTAATTCCGCGACAGCGTGGCGGCGAGGGGGCACCCCGCCGTGCCCCCGCCGACTACAATGTAGTCGTACGCCGCGGCGGGATCTACCCCCGCGGCGGAGGACGGCTGCGACGAGAATGAGCTCGCTGGCTTGATGAAGGGGTACCGGTATTGAGCGGGGTGATCATATTCAGCACCTGCAGATTCCGAATTGGAAATCAATTTTGGGGAAAATTGGGGGAAGGGTTTGATTGAGCAAAAGGGAGTCGGAAAATGCTAGAAAGTTTCAATCTTTTTTTTTGTTTTATTTTTCCTTAGTAAAAAATGTCAAATGTCAACTGATTTTGTTTTTTTTCCCCTTTTTTCCTTCTTACTTCTATATGAAGAAAAACAAACTTTGTGTTAATGGGTAAGAAAAAAGCTTCAATCTTTTATAGTTGAATAGATTTGTGGAGTTTGTTGTGAGAAGAAGATGATGAGCTAATTTAGTACACAAAAATTTCAAATAAAATCAAGAAAATGACACACAATGGAAGTGCTAGTGTGTGTTTTGTGCAAAAGAAAGAAGAGTATGTTGAGAGAAAGAAACCTTGAGACTGTGAGAAAGTGAGCAGCATCCATACAACTGAGCACAAGTAAAGAACTGCACCACCAACCAAAGCCATAGATAAAGAAACACACACACACACACACACCACACACTAATTTCCTCTGAGAAGTGAAGGAATTCAATTCACATTGCACAATACACCTCTAGAAAAAATTCTTGATGTGGCTATCTCTGGTTGGCCTTGTTCTCTGAGTTTATATCTCTATATATATTTATTGGGAGAGAGATTCAACTACTAAGGTAGGGATATTGATGCATGCATTTATCAAAAGGTGGTATTACAAGCTTATGCTCCACATAATTAATAATGAAGATGAGGAATGGTGCATCTTTTATTAATTTGAATGTTACACGGAAATACAACTGGTGAATTTTTTTAAAAAAAATTGTGGCATTAATGGAGAAATGAATGGTACAGATGGAGAGAAACCAAATGCATGCGCGCCGTTTGGATTCAAGCAAAAGAATTCTAATTTTTTTTTCTTGTTTGATTGAATTTATATGTGTATAATTTGACAGCTATGTGGTGATCATAGGCAACATTAAATTGTTAAAATACTTAGAAAATTATTGCTATATAGTATGTATGATAATTTTCCCTCTTTGATTTTATATATGGAGAAAACTTGTAGCTCTTAATTATTGATAAATTAAACCCACACATTAGTGAATTCATTAGCTTTAATCATGAATTCAACCATGGCATTAACTAGGCCTCTACGAAGGGGAAATGTTGATTCATTAGGTCAAAATAGTAGTTCCATGAAGTATTTCATAATCCAACCAAACAAAATAAATCAACTAACAATTTGTTACATCTCACAAATACTTTAAATCAAGAGAGACTAATTAATGTCCTAGCTATCAATAATCATTCTCTTATAGCAAATGTAGGTTTAGAATTGCATAATTTGTTGAATCAAATTAATAATTGTGTTGATGGTTGATGAGATTTTTCCCTTTCAAGAAACTAAAAATAGTTTAATAATTGTACTAGCATCGTAAAATCTAGGAAGCGCAACTGCACATACATCTACACATTTCTAAATACTGCTTGTACTAGTAATTATTAATAAATCATTTTCTAGATTCATTTATTACTAGAACATATCTGTTTTTTTAACCAAAGTAACCATACCGATTGAATCCAACTACCACGACCCAGAAAAAGAAAATTACGAATATATATCTAACGATATTGTTTGGTTCTTAATAATTAATCAATAATGTAACGCATTAATTTAAATATTTAATATCTTAAAACGTAACGGCGATTGCTTTTCTATATAGTCGCTATATTAGTAAACAATGAAACAAATACTATAAAACTAAATCAATGAGATTGCTTTCAATCCATCAAATTTTGTTGCAAATGTTTACATTAATTACTCTTTTATCACGTCGGATTATTGTAATATTCAATAGTTTATTACGAATTGTTTTTAAATTGCAATTTTCTAATTGAATATGGAAAAGTAAATAAATTTTAATCGTACGACGACATTGAATACTCAAACCTGCCACATTTTGTCCCAGCTGGTAATATATCTCTTGGAATATTGATATATATTTTTTAATTCTTCAACTGGATTTTCCATTTAAAAATCCATTAATATTGATTGTCTTTTTGCCTAACTGACCTTTTATATAGTTTATAGATTATAGATATACGCATTTAATAATTGGTTGTAAATTTGTGGTGGAGAAAAGGCACATATATTTCAAATAGTCATGATCCCGATATATTTATTTGCTACAAACTAAGTTTCATCTAGCTAGCTAGTGCTAGAAAATTTATAGTAGTAATAAATTAGTCACTTAAAATTGAAGTGGTGTTGAATAATGTAGATAGAGAAATAATAAAAAAAATAATTAGTATAAATATAGTTGAGTGTTAATTTTTGACAAAACAATGCTATGAGAATAAAGATATATAATCGTATGAGATTATATAGCTATCAATTCTGTAGATTAGAAATCCAAATGTTTGAAAAGAGGTGACTAAACATTTTGATATTGATATTGATTTTGAGAAAGAGATAGAGAAATTGATAGAAAATGATGTTGAGAATGTTTCACCATTATTATAAACGTGTGGAGCCTTTAAATTCATGGTAGTAATGAAATTTGAGATTCTCATTATACATCAATTAATTCATCTTCAATTTTGGTCCACCAATGGGTCACTAAAATCTACAAATATTTGGCATTTTTGCAGACAAATTTCATATTTTTTCTCTCAAAATACGTGACAGACAGACAGTTTAATTATTGTACGAATATACCACCCACCATGTAGTAATGCATGCAAATAAATGAAGGTAAAAATAAAATTAAAATGAGTTTCACCTAACTTTACCATCAATACTCGTTTGATATAGATTACTCGAACATACATTTACTGCATTAATCAATGTGCTGAAAAAGCTAGGCTGTAACAGCTAAATTTTTTCAGAAGATAAGTATATGATCATCACGTACATGATAGCTGAATTACTGAACAAATAATAAATGCATTATTTATTTGTGAGATATCAATTTGGGGTAGGTCAAAGAATTACTACTATATTCCAAGTGATATTGTCCCATGCCACAATAAGTTCAAATCCCAGCTACCACTATTGGTCATTATCATAGCATATTTCTACGAAATCAATATAATTAATTAAGGGTAATAGAGTTTAGACCCTTAGAAGGTGATTAAGTTAAAAATTGTGATGATTGGAATGTAAATAAAAATGAAACAAGTAAAGTAGGCTTGATGGGCTATATTGGGCTTGGCCCAACTAGCTTGTCACTAAGCCTACTTCATCTCTCGAAGTATATATATACAGAGAAATATTATGCTACGAAAGAAAAGGGGACAAAAATCAGAGAGATCATGGCCTCAAAGGGTTTGTGAAGCCAATTACTTTTGATTTGAATACAAAATGAATAATGACAAAGTTTCAATAAATACAAAATAAATTCAACTTGTAATGATACAAAAATGAAGGAGACAGTCACAAACAAAGCCATGAGAGTAAAATGCCTTGTGGGTTATCATCTAAAAACAAAACATAGAAAAATGTGGCTTTTTTTGTTTTTATCATAAACCACCCCCCTAAATACACCTACAAGTAAACAACATCTTCAACATTGTGCACATAAAGTGGCTGGTTACTTACTGCGATTTGTTGTGTGCAGAGCCAGATGAATTTACCTCCGAGGAATTCGATTGAGTAGACGCGTTTCGATTAGGATTCGTAGTAGCAGCCGCTGTCCCCTCCTCGGCTAGCTTCTTTACAAGGTTCATTATAGTAGGAAGGAATTTGGTGGATACTGATAGAATTCCAGGTAACTGTAGTTGTGAACACTTATATCAGAAATGTTATTGTATGCTAAAAAATACTAAGTAGTAACATTACATACTAACATATGAAATACAAAGCTAAATTGAAATATTTCATAGGAAATAGGCCATAGAGTCATGTACATGGCTGCAGAAAAGAAACATTTAAGGCAAGTCCACTTACAACTCCGAGGCGAAACTCATTCGACACATCCATTTGCACCCAGACGGCTTTGAGGAGCAGAAATATCATGAAAAGGACACCAAGATACAGAGGATTTCTGTCGAAATAAAGGGGCAGCGTCATAATAAGAATCGCTCGATCAAAACAGATAGCATACGGAAAGAAAGGAAGATCACGAGTACCTTAAAAGGGTCATAAACTCGTTAAAACCCAAGATAAGCAACGCGAAAATAGCCCATGGAGGTGGCAACCAGTTGTTGTTTCTCTTGTTGGCCTCCTGATAAGTAACGAAACATATTAAGAAACGAAGCCT
This sequence comes from Salvia splendens, assembly GCF_004379255.2. Taxonomy (NCBI): domain Eukaryota; kingdom Viridiplantae; phylum Streptophyta; class Magnoliopsida; order Lamiales; family Lamiaceae; genus Salvia; species Salvia splendens. The sequence goes on from NC_056034.1 coordinate 1,359,590, forward strand.
TAAACGAATGTTTATAATGCGACGAATTAGCATAAAGTTTACCTGAGCAGTGATTGCCTGACCAACTGTATACTCTGTCTCAGTTTTAAACTGCCTCCATAGGGATTTGCACTGGACCGGTGTTAACAAGGTTCTCGTTGGTGGAATCTGGACAGCGAACGACCAATATGTTAACTACAACGCGCAATGTGCATAATAAGTTAACTAGCTACCTTTTCCCAACTGCTCGAGGCCAGAGGGTCGGCTGTAATACTCCTATTGCCAGAAGCTGCACCTTTCGGGTCCATAAGAGCAAGGGACAAGAGACTCTCGATGTTATCAGCATCATCTTCCAGCCGGATAGCAGACATAATCGATAGCAACTTCAGCGACTGGCGCAAGAAAAAAACGAAATCATAAATTTTATAAACTAACATAATCAAGCCAATTATCCGGTTAAGTAAATAATATCACCATACAGCAGAACGAGCCGTTTTAGTTATTCCTCGAACATCTTCTTTCCCAGTCCAGACGCGTGGCATTGAATCAGCGTCGTGACTAAACAGCGTTGTGAACCTGTACAAGGTAGTTCGTCCAACAAGGGTTATGACATGACATTAGCAATATATCATATGATGTGTACGACAAATACCTGTCTTTCATACGGATCAAGACTCTTCCAGCTTCTTCTTTCGCCTTTGCTTCAACGATCCCTCTCGCATGCGTTTCCAGTTTCGACACCATCTTATCTTTTGTTGCATTATCCATTTCAAAACCGGTAAGTGAACCAGAAAATCCGGAAACAGCCTTTTCTTTCTCGCGCTGGAGAAGCTTTCTGATTGCCAGCCATGTGTCGTTGCTAGCTCCATCCAACAAAGCCTCAACGGGTGCAGACAATGCCTCGTCTAACTTTGTCTGAAGACACAAAAAAAAACACTATTAGTATGAAAGTTGTGGCAACATGATCATAATGAGACTGTCTCTCACCTCATATGTGCTTGTAAGCTCAGACAACTTGGCAGTCCGAACTGATTCAACATGTGCTTCAATGTCACGGCCGAGTTTCTCTCTCACTTTAGAAGAGTCCCAGTTTGATTGTTCAATATGAACGCCTGCATGCAAAGAAAAAAATCACACGAAAAGCGTTTCTCGGGATCATCAGAAAGAAGGTTGCTACAAACTTGTAAACACAAAGGCTAACAAGTGAAATGTAGATAACCATACCTTCAGCCTCCTCATCAAACTGTGATATACAATGCTTAGCACAATCGCGAGAAGCTGCAGAGAATCCTTTTCCCTCGTTTAGGGCATTGTTGAATGCTTCTTTGAACTTATCCAAGGCTCCAGAGCGTATATGTCCCAACATGGATTGGTATGCAGGTTGGACAAGCTAACAAAAACAAAGAAGAAGTTAAATGTGTATTCCCTTGTCAAATGGGCCCGGCCAGGCCCAGCCCAGACCCACTTGATAAGTCGCTCGAGCTGGGTTGGGTTGGGTTGGGCCGGGCCTTGTTTTTTTTTATTATTTATATAAAAAAAGATGCTAAAAATATACTAAAATGCAAAAATAAAATATACATGTATTTATGTCTCATTTCCACTAAATCAAAATTTAAACAAAGTTTAAGTTCATTTGTTAACATGTATTTATGCCTTATTTCCACTTAATCTAAATTTAAATAAGAGTTTAAGTTCATTTGTTCTGGCATATTTTTTCTCTTCTTTATTTTTAATCTAGAAACGCATAGAGGAAGAATCACTATTGTTACTTTTAGTGGTAGATAATAGCATAGTAGTTGAGATTGTATTTTTAAAACTATAAATATATGAACTAATTTAAATATCCTAGAATTGTTTATTAGATATTAGGGTTTGAATAGTAAGACATGAATAATATTTGTAAAGATAAACTTCACAGTATCATTTTATACCTGTAAAAGCTTATCTTCCAAAAATTTTCGCTTTGCAGTTCGCACACCTTCGTCAAAAAATGTGGCTTCAAAATCATACCTAACATGGGAAAGAGAATAAAACATTGGCAAAAATGTGTCGACTCAAAAATCAGATAGCAATCATTAAAACCATAAAAATTGATCAAAGGACAAATGCGTACATTTGAATACAATTAAAGTAGCATTAAAACAAACTCGAGTGACTTACTCTTTTAAACAAGCATCCATAATTGATGTAAGTTTTTTCCCAAACCCTCGCACTGGTTCAGTTTGTATTGTCTCTTCTAATTCACGCCATTCCTAGAAATATGAACGGACAACTTAACAATTCATAAATTTCACAGAAATTGAAAGGTAACTCAAATAATATATATGTACTTTGTCATGTGATCAATACCGCATTTTCACTGAAAGATGAGAACTTTTCATTAGAAATCTCGTCACAACGGACAGTCGCAACCATAACCTATAAATGAACAAGCAAGCCTTTAAATGTTTAAACTTCCTCAAAAAGTTTGTAGTGGTCCTAAAATCATATATGGATCGATACCTTGTGAGCAGGCAGGTCAAGGTCCTTGTTCTCCTTTATGACCTTCCATATTTGTTGTGCACTGAACGAAAAACCTGAAGCTGGAACTACACCACGCCTATCACCGGCAAGCCCACCAGGAGCGATAGACTGGTGAAATCGCTGTCTTAGACTCGCCACCTTAAATTAAAGAGAAAATGTTAACCAAATGGATGATTCATGTCTCCAATATTTGGCAGAGAGTAATTAAATGATTAACACAACCTATATATACCTGCTCTTTAAATTGCTCTTCTTTCTCTTCAAAACTAGAGAGAGCGACAACTTCAACCTGACATTCAACGATTCTCGAGAAATAGTAATATCACCATTCATACAAAAATTTTATGACGATCTGATTGAATTTTTCAACATCTCTTTGTCTTACATTGAAAAAATCGCTTAATGGAGTTTCCCTATGAGCTTCGGGTTTCGGGACAGAATCCCATATCTACCCAAGAAGGTGTAAGGAAAAAACAAAGGAATGCATTAGGGAGAAGCTGTAATGAAAAACACCAAATGTACATTGAAGAGTTTCACAAAATGCACCTTCTGAATGTCTTCCCGTAAAACTGGTTCTAGGTTTTCCAAAGGTGTCTACATTAACCAAAATGAGAAATGCATAATCTAGCTAGACATACACTTAGCACTCATTTTAGACATACGAGGGAGAGCATACCCTTGTTTTATCACGAATAACGAACAACAAGGTTGTCTTACGCGGACTAAATAGTCTCATCATAACCTGTAAAGTGCATGTTAAATCATTGATGTATTTGCTATTCATATCCAAGACTCTCAGACATCAGACTCGGACCCAATAACTTGCCTGAAACACAGTTTTCAAAAGAGGTTTATTTGCAGCTTGCTCACGGCCAATGTCATGACACCACCTGAATATTAAAAATATATCTTGAGAGTAATTTAGTAATTCTAAAACCAATACAAAAGCTAGTGCACATCTAATGAAATTCGATAATCTTACATGTTTATCAATACTATATCTGATACAGCAAGGGCAAAAAGAGAACTTTGTTTCTCGAAAGCAGTATCATCCTGGAGAAGAAAAAAAATAGCTACAATATTGTCACTTTAATAATCAATGACAACTAATCAGTATTAGATACAAGATGGAAATGAAGGCCATAAACCATGACATGCACAAAATGCCACAACAATGTTAAAGGTCACTTAGCATAAAGTGAGTTAGACCTCTCCTCGTTCTCTTCCATCGGTACCCTCTAAATCCATGACAACGGTACAGGGTTCCATCCCGACACACCTAGCCATCCATATACCTTTAGTGGTTTGGGACCTGATTGAGTTACACATTGTCAATATCCGAAACATACAACGAAACAAATTACAATAGTAGAGTAAATAAACGCGTGCCTTCCCTTGAAAGCATCCATTTCTCTGAAATTAGTACCAAACAGATGATTCATCAACGTACTCTTCCCTGTCAAGAACGAACCGCACTTCACATCAGACACATTGACTATGATCGGTGACAATCACTAAGCATAAAAAAAATCTATACCGCTACTCTGAGGGCCCATGATGGCTACTACTGCATAAGAAAGTCCACATTCCGAAAGTTTAACCTCCTTCATGAAATAATCGACCCCTTCGACGTTGAAATTACCATCCCCGTCTAAGAGGTGAGTTGAGCAACATTCTTTATCTAGGTAAAGTTAAGCAACAATGGTTTCATTATAAAGCAATGTAATAAGTTATCAAGAATCACTCACTTCACACCAAAAAAATCGAATGTCAACACCTCAACAATTTCATGCAAATAAAAAAATGAAATGTAAATCGAATATCATGCATAGGCTAGTCAAAAAATCTAATGACAAAGTGCTCATGCAATCCAAAGCCACACATTGATAATGCCACCAACCAATATTAGAAATAAATGTTGATAATGATTATAGTGGATCATTCAATCGATGTGTTTTTACATAATGAAAACAAACAATAGAATGTCGTATGCGTACCCATGTGTGGAGGAAATTGAGAAATTCCGGTGACGGCGGCAAGCTACCGGAGATTGGGAGATCGGAGAATTGTGCGAAGAAGGTGAGGATCCTATATAAGCGTTAGTTCGCAAGCATACATGATTTTGTGTGTGTAAAATGTGTGAATTTGCACCTTGAAAAAGTGATGATCAGAGAAAATTTTATTTTTAGAGCCAAAATTGAAGGAGTGGTTGTATTGAATTAGTTGTATAACTAAATACGTACCAATTCATTATGGACTTTTAGTTACTTCGTCCCAAGAATTATTTTTTTAGTACGGAATATTCTTTAAAAATACACAAATTCCATTTATATATATATATATATTATCCAATTACATATTATTCATAATATATTAGCTTATTTATCATTTTTATCACAAATGTTGAATTTGATTTTATGAAGGATGACTCGAATATGAATTGTGAGTAGTAAATGTAATTTCGGTATTATCTCAAAAGACAAATTATCATACAAGGATTATTAATGAGAGGAACATCAATTGCCCACAGCCATGAAATGTAAGGTAGAAAAAATTAATAATATGGTAATTATCTTTAATTACTATAATTCCTAACACTCACAACATCAACTAAACATGTTTATTTTCCTATATAAAGTATAAAATCTATTTTCTCTGCTTATAGTATTTGCTAAGAAACCGTTTGTTTTATTTACTAGTATTACATATATCATATACTATCACCTAATACTTACCAATAAATACTAAAATAGTCGATTTAATTTAACTATGACATTTCACCAAAAAAAGTTATATCCGTAAATCGCATTCAGCAATATCGACTTTGGACATTTCACCTTCTCTCATAAATCTGATTAAATAATAAAATAGTGAGTAAAACCGCTGTTACATCTACCATTCAGTTGGTTTTACTCTCTCTCTCTCTCTCTCTCTCTCTGAACTTGGAGGATCCGAATCGAGAGAGATGGGTCGCCGAATACCAGGTCGGATCTCCGCCATTGTTTCATGCTTGCTCGTGTTGTTCTCGTCGGCGCATTCCTTCTACCTCCCCGGTGTTGCGCCTCGTGATTTTGCTAGAGTAACCATTTTTTCTTCTCTCTCTTTCATTTCTGAGTTCTAGATCGGGGTTTAGCTGGATAAACCTTTCGTGATTAGATCTGTAGGTGGTGTGTTGTCTTTATGTGGAGCTTTGTTATTATCCTATTAAATTGATCGGTGGAGATCTAGGATTTATGCTTATCAAACCGGTCTTTGGGTGAATTTGGAGCGATCCGGGGTTTTTGGTGTCGTATTGAGTGTAACAGATGGTTTTATCTTTGTATGTATGTGGATAGGTGGCATTGGTGTATAATTGGATAATTTGTTTGATGTGAGCGAGTATTTGACTTTGGATATAGGGACTGCATGTGTTGCTTTTGTTCTTCTGCCTGTCTTTCTACTTTCTAGGTTTAGCTGCTATGTAATTCCCTTGCATTTATATTTTTCATGATGGTTGATGTTGGTTTGAACTCGCTAGAAGTGGCATTTTATGGTGAATTTTGACCGGATGTCTTGTAGTATGAAGAAGGGGTCAACGTGGATCTGGGATTGGTATGCTGTATAAAGGGGATAATATTGAAGCATTTTTCGCTAGTATATGAATATGGATTTGATAGGGAAAGTCAGCTGATCACATAGTATTTTAAATTCTGAGCTCGATCTGGGATTGGTACCTGTGTTGTATAGACTATAAAGGCAATAATATTGAAGCATTTGTTGCTAGTATATGAATACTGATTTGATAGGGGAAGGCGAATAAGTTGATCACTTATTCACATTTGTATTTAAATTCTGAGCTTGATCTGGCTCTCCATGTGCTAGTCATGATGAATAAAGTCATTTTATTTCTCCTCCTTCAAGACTTCAAAGTTAGCCATTGTTGATTAGATGCAGAAGTGTAACATTTTTGCAAATGTAAATAATTTACAAACTTATTCCTCTTCTGGCTTACCAAATCTAAGATTTCATCAATCGCTTTATTCCTTTTTTTTTCAAAAATGAGTGGAAATGTTAGGGTTGATGTATCTATTGGCTTAAGAAACATGTTTGTTCAAACATCTCGTGCTTGATAGCTAATTAGTTCACTTCTGAATATGGTGAAGACAATGTCTTGCTTTCTCAGAATTTTATGTCTTCTCCAATTGTAATGCTTTTCTTTCCCATTCCTATCAGGGGCATGAACTTCCTGTGAAAGTGAACAAGCTGTCATCTACTAAGACACAACTTCCATATGACTATTATTTCTTGAAATACTGCAAGCCAACTAAGATTCAGAATGTCGCTGAAAACCTTGGAGAGGTGCTTCGAGGTGACCGTATTGAAAATTCAATTTATGCTGTAAGTATCCATGACTAGATAAATACTCTGTAGTTACTCCTCTCTTTTCTATCCCCTAGTTCCTAATATAGATCATTATGCTTTGTAATATTAGTTTAACATGAGGGAGGAAAAATCTTGTACGGTGGCTTGCAAAAGTCATCTTGATGCTCAAGCTGCAAAGGATTTCAAGGAAAAAATTGATGACGAATACAGAGTCAATATGTAAGTGTAAACCAAGTACACCTGAATTCTCTCTCGCTGCTGCCATTCTTTGTTAGTTTGTCATTTTTTTAGCATTATCCATACTATTCTTCTACCATATGATGATATGCTGGTGATGATTGCTTTATTGATTCTGCATGTTAACACCTGAAACTGGATGCAGGATTCTAGATAATCTTCCAGTAGCTGTACTTAGGCAAAGGAGAGATGGAATTCCATCTACAACTTATGAGCACGGTTTTCGTGTAGGGTTCAAGGGAAACTATGCTGGGGTATGTTGGTCTCTTTTTTCTTATGTTAAACATATGGCTCATTTAAAATATTTATTGCAAACACATCTACTTGCTTTAATGCATGTAAATATTTTCCAGAGCAAAGAGGAGAAATATTTTATTCACAACCACTTAAGCTTCAGAGTTATGTATCATAAAGATCCGGATACTGATACTGCTCGAATTGTTGGATTTGAAGTATCCCCTGGAAGGTGTGTTGCTCTTATTTTAATAATTTCACCAGTAACTCAGATTTGTTTACATGTATAGATTGGCTTTAAAGTTAAATTTGGAGCTTGTATGAGAAAAAATGATAATGGATAGAATTTTCCCCATCCATATACCGTATGAAGGAATGCCTAGGTTTTTTAATTTCTTCCTGAAGTTATTTTTTCTCTGATTCTTATTTCTTTTCTCCAATATTGATCCTGCAGCATTAACCATGAGTTCAAGGAGTGGGATGAAAAGAACCCTAATGTGCCGACATGCAACCAGAACACCAAAAATATGGTTCAGGGGAGTACTGTACCACAGGAAGTGGATAAAGACAAAGACATCGTATTTACTTATGATGTTACTTTCAAGGTAAGCTCCTGTAATTCGAAGAATTTAAATATTCTGCCAATATCTGTTGGTCCTCCCACAACAATAACACAAGGTTCCATTGCAGGAAAGTGATATCAAGTGGGCATCCAGGTGGGATACATACCTTCTCATGAATGATGATCAGATTCACTGGTTTTCAATCATTAACTCCTTGATGATTGTCCTCTTCCTTTCTGGTATGGTTGCCATGATAATGATGAGAACTCTGTACAAAGATATTGCCAACTACAATCAATTGGAAACCCAAGATGAAGCTCAAGAAGAAACAGGGTGGAAGCTGGTTCATGGAGATGTTTTTAGACCGCCATCAAACTACGGATTGCTGTGTGTTTACGTTGGTACTGGCATTCAGATCTTTGCAATGACACTCGTGACAATGATATTCGCATTGCTAGGTTTCCTATCTCCTTCCAACCGTGGTGGGCTGATGACAGCTATGGTTCTCTTGTGGGTTTTTATGGGGTTGTTCGGTGGATACTCGTCTGCCCGTCTTTACAAAATGTTTAAGGGAACTGAGTGGAAGAGGAATACCTTGAAAACAGCCTTCATGTTCCCTGGTATACTCTTTGCAGTCTTCTTTGTGCTGAATGCTCTCATTTGGGGAGAAAAGTCATCTGGTGCTGTACCTTTTGGAACAATGTTTGCGCTCGTATGTCTATGGTTTGGAATATCAGTACCATTGGTATTTGTCGGGAGTTATTTGGGATTCAAGAAGCCTGCTGTTGAAGATCCTGTGAAGACAAATAAGATCCCGAGGCAGGTACCTGAACAGGCCTGGTACATGAAGCCAGTATTCTCTGTACTCATCGGAGGCATCCTTCCATTTGGTGCGGTTTTCATAGAATTGTTCTTCATCTTGACTTCCATCTGGCTGAACCAGTTCTACTACATCTTCGGCTTCCTCTTCATAGTTTTCGTGATCTTGATAGTCACATCCGCAGAGATCACCATCGTCCTCTGCTATTTCCAGCTCTGCAGCGAAGACTATAACTGGTGGTGGAGAGCTTACCTGACTGCTGGCTCCTCTGCTCTATACCTCTTCCTGTACTCAGCTTTCTACTTCTTCACCAAGCTGGAAATCACCAAGCTGGTTTCGGGCATTTTGTATTTCGGGTACATGCTCATTGCATCATATGCTTTCTTCGCCCTGACCGGAACGATAGGGTTCTATGCTTGCTTCTGGTTTGTCCGCAAGATATATTCCTCCGTGAAGATCGATTAAGGAAAACGTAGAAGCGAGAGATTCTAACAGTCTTTGGGATGGGAGACAAGTTATATCAGGTACCTCTGATTTGCAGTATGAGCTTTTAAACTGTGTAAATGTTTACACTGCTGCAAAACCTCAATTTTCTGTTGCCACTGTAGGGCTTGTCTTATAATCTTAATAGTTTTTTCGACTTTTGTCATCTACGGTGATGTCACTTTTATGAAGTCTTTAAAGATTTTGAACAACTTTGATAGTAAACAGACCAATCATACAAATTGTAGTTTAATATATATATCATGTTCTTTCTCGTTAAAATTGTTACTACTAATTTTAGGTATAAAGGTATTACTAATATTTATGCTTTGGGATAAGTGCTTGATGAGCTAGTATTTTGACCAGAAAGCACTAACTGGGAGTCATTTGTAGTATAATTAATTGTATTTATTCTTGATTGTGATTATTTCAGCATTATCAAATGGAATTTTGGTTGGAGACAAAGTGGATCATAGAGGAATCCTAAGATATTACTATTTGGATGAGAATTGGGTTGATTTATATTGACATTTGTGAGGTTGATGCATCTGATATATTAATCTACCTAATTCTAAAATTTGGAAGAAGTAATTATATTTATATACTTATGTGGAATGTGGTTAGATGGATTTCTTTTTGCATACCTCATTGTTGCATTTGAAAAGGGTGTTACCTAAATGCAACATTTGATTTATTTATAGTTTTGGCAATATATTGCCTACCAAATAAAAGAATTTGATAGATGTCAGTTCAGGGGTGCGTTAAAATGTCAATTTTTCTTAAATTGCTAACTTGCTAAACCATCAGCATAGTGTATTAAAAATGTCAACACGATCATATTAAAATGTCAACACATATTGCGTCAAAATGTCAACTTTTCTTATATTGCTAACTTGCTAAGCCATCAGCATAGTGTATTAAAAATGTCAACACGATCATATTAAAATGTCAACACATATTTGTGTTGACATTTTAATAAACAGTGTTGACATTTAAATATTAATGTCAATATAATGTATTAAAATATCAACTCAAATTTATGTTGACATTTCAGTATCATCGTGTTGACATTTTTAATACATTGTATTGATGAGTTAGCAAGTTAGCAACTTAAGAAAAGTTAGCAATGATCACAGCTCTATCAGTTCAAACTTCAAAAGATATAACATTTGATCATAAAATCGACCATCATATAAATGTTAGTATTTGGTAAATTCAACATTTACCAAAAAATAATGTCCCAAATTAATTGAGATATTTTTTTTAGGATGAGAAAAAATCAATGTTTAGTGATTAAGTGGATAAATAACAAAGTAAATGATATAAAAACTAAAAATGAAGTAAAAGAGATTAAATACTAGTTGATTATTGCTAAATGAGAAAATGACTTACTACTATTTAGCTTGAATATAAAAAAATACGAATCAATTAATCTAGGATAGGAAGAAATGAGTATTAGTTGTAATAGTAGTTCATTATTCATACTTGAATTGCTTTATATCAATGTTTTTTCATATATTACAATAATGCTTCTTTTTATTGCAATTGTAAATCATATAATGATCAATTATCCACGAGAGAGTGTTATATTGTTAACTCAATAATTAATTGCTAACTATAATTAAATAATAGTCATTAGAGTATCCACAATGGGGCGCCATATAGCCCGCCCTATAGGGCGCCCTATCCTCCGTTACATCAGCATTTTATCCTTCATCCCTTCCGCCTGCAGTGGAACGTCCTATAGCCCGCCATATAATTTTAACTCCTATTTTATATTTGTTTTTTATTTTTTATGTTTGCAAATATATCAATTAGCAAGAATAAATATAAAAACACCACAAATTAAAGGCAAATCCTATTGTCAGTATTTATTTTTTATTTTTAATATTTTATGCTTGCAAATACAGAAAATCGTCGGAATTCATTATTGAATTAAGAGAGAAATTGAGATGGGGAAGAGAGTGGAGTGAAAGGTGTGAAATGAAGTAAAATATTTGGTGATATATGTAGGAGAAAATTTTAAAAAAATGAAAATGTGTGCATCGTCCGGACCTATCCTCCTTACCCCTGCAATGGGGCGGAGGATAGGCCGGAGGATGCAAAAAATGGTCCATCGTCCGCGGAGGATGTATAAGGCTCGGAGGAAGGAGATCGCATAGTCCGCGGAGCTACAGTGGCGGACGATAGCACGCACGATTCATCGATCGTGCTATCGTCCGCCCCACTGTGGATGCTCTTAGATATTCAAATCAAAGACCTAGATCATCAGCACCGGAATGTCAATACGATCAACAAAAAATGTCAATAAGGGTATTAAGGTCAATTTATAACAAATTACTTGTAACTAACTTTTGAAAAATATCTCATAATTTTAAAACACATATAACTTTCTCGACTTAAGTTATTTTTCGCACAATATATATCAAATTAAAGATAATTTCATAAGAATTCTAACAAAATCTCACTTGCATATGTTCTGGTGTCAAAATTTGAAAAAAATTCAAAAATTTTCAATTTATTCGTACGGCAACAAAAGTCAACATAGTATATAAAATATGTCAATATAATACATGTAGAATGTCATTCTTAAAGCAATATGTTTGATATTCTCAAAACATTGTGTTGATATTTTCAAAACACTATATTGACATTTTCAAACAAAACTCTAATTTGGTAGTTTTTTTATTTTTTCGATTTAATTAATAAAAATGAAAATTACACGTGGCAAATTTTAGACCACTAGATTTCTAAAATCCTATGGTCTTAAATTAGTTGTAACTAGCAACTAGAGAGTGAATTAGAATGAATCACAAGCCATTCTCCACATTTGTATTTAATTGATATAACGTGAAATTTTTTATCTGATCATCTCCCTATATTCTAGCATTATATATAAATTCCCATAATCTAGATTGATAATCCAAAAGCCAAGAAATCAATTAAACAAACAACATTTGATGAAGAAATCTTGATAAATTGGCAAAGCATTTCTTACAAATTGCTTTCTTCAGCATGAGAAACTCACAAGGCATGAGATTGTATGAATACACTGGAGATTTTGCGCATGAACTCGTTTTGTCAATGACGGGAACTATCTATATATACACGTTCTTCTCCGGAATCATCTCAAAATCTACTGTGATCTTGGACATAGATGGTGTGTGTTGCATGTATGTACAACTTCAACCCAACATAGCCCAATTAAAAATGGTTTTGGTGAAAAATGTAGTGTCTTGGAAACTCATGATCTCAAAATTGGGTGTAGTGTGGGAGTACCCGCGCTGCGTCGAAAGAAACAAACGAGCGCCTCTCATCAGCTGCAGACGGCCTCGACTGAAAGCTTCTTCATCACATTCGGACATGGATCTCCACCAAAGATCTCGGGTGTTACAGGCACCGCACAAGATTGCTGGCCGACACAGTACTGTACAGAGAATGGGAATGTTTAAATTAAACACGAGCAACGGTCTTGAATGCAGGAAGAGGTAAAGAAATACCCTCTCAAAAACGTCGTAGGAGTGGAAAGCATGGCAGCTCCCCTGTTGGAAGTTTCCACAGGAGCCTTCGGGCGTCCCAAAGCTGGCAAACTTGATGGACGAGATCTTCTGACCCGAGGCACACGAGAGGTGAGCTTTCGGCCTCAATGGTTTGTCAACTTTCCCTGATGACAGCAGCTGCCAGTTCACTAAGGTGGGCTGCCATTCGAATATATCAGAGCATACGCTCGCTACTTCCCTTTTCACGAGATTGATCCCGTAAGGATTCCCTCCCCATTCTTCAAACAGGACCAACAGATTTCCGGTCGGATACAGCCAGGAACGAGGAACGTGGTACCTAGAATTTAGAAGTCCAAGTCTTATCAAATTTGTGCTCGTATCTGAATGAAATACAAAGAATCTCGCGTTACCATCTCTGAGAAGCTTCGCCACAGTTGGTTAGGCATTTTTTCTCATTGAACCACCCAGCGTAGTTGCAGGGCTCGCAGCCATTAGATGCTTTGTACTGGTTCCAGTAGCGCCCGATGCTTTGGCCATTTATCCACACCTGACCTTTACTCATGGTATTCATATCCAACGCCAAAGGCTCGTCTCCTTCTGGTGCGTTGAACGTAGTCTAGAAAACAACGAGGCGAAAATATTTGGAGATTAAGAGAAATAGCTATCAAGTTGCATAGAGGAATAACTGATCGAAAGTCGAAACACACTTACCTTGTACCATGTCAGTGGTAGCCTTTCACTGACGTACGATCCTTCAACCCATTCAACGGACGAGCTTCCACTGAGTGAGTGAAGGCTAAGAGATTCTCCTTTTAGACCGACCTGTCCAGAATTCGGTTGAATTAACACACGGGAACGCAAGCAACGGAGGTAAATACATGTGTCTTTAGTATACTAACCGTATAAGACCATTTTTGCCATGTCAAGTCTCTTCGCCCCTCATTGAGACCACTGAGTGAAACGGGACCAAGAACTCCAGCATTCCACGTTTCAAAATGTGGGCCGACATTCTGAGCCCACGCAGATGAAGAAACGTGTAAACAAGAAGCAAAAGATAAGGCTTCCATGTATGCACAAGGAGCAGAAAAGGGATGGAGAACGTACCGGGAGACCAACAGCAATGCTCAGCAGCGAGATGTGGTTTACTCCGGCTTTCAGAGGCACGCTGTCCGAAAAAGTTAATTTGGGATGTTCTAGACTTCCATAGGCAGTTCCTGTAAGAAAGCCATGTCAAGAATGCTTTCTGGTGACTGTCACATCATACGAGATCTACAACGCTTAATTTTATCAATTAGATTGCGCACCTGAAAGCTGTCCGTTGATAAATACATGCAGGGCATGGCCAGCAGACGATACTGTGAGAACGGGAGGCTTCCCCCCTCTAAAGAATCCTTCGCTCGGGTCAATCTCCACTCTGAATAACAGAAACAAACACGATAAACATAATACTGAGAAAGGATCAAAAGAAATAGAGTTGAATTCTACTCTAGACTTACTCTGTTGTATACCATAAATAGTCAGTGTTGTCTCTGGTGGTATTGATTTGCTCCACCAATCCAACCATCGTAAATGAGTTGTCCCTGTGTGATGCAGCCTCTTCGTTGTACGACTCCCAATCAAATCCTTTACTGACAGGGGTCATTTTCATTTGTGCACTCTGAGCACCAATCTAAAGAAAAAAACTTGCTTGTTATCAAGATGTTCTCTCTTTATATAATCGAGAGAACACGGGACTAAAAGGCTGTTTCTTACCCTTGCTGTATTATAAACAGTGTTCTTGCAATCTGGAAGGATGCTGATGGACCAAGGAGGCAAGTTGTAGTGTCCGTTCGCAAACGCCACTTTAGCAAACGAATGCTGATTATAATTTGCAAGAAAAGCAGCACACGAACCAGACTTGGATTTGAAAACATGAGCCTGCGTGGAATAACATCACATTTCTGTCGTGGATAATGGAATCGAGAACAAACGGGAGAATTTTAACTAAATGGACCTCCTGATAGTTTCCAAGTGGCGTTACTGTGGGTTCTCCCGATATTAGAGCTGGCTCACAGAGCTTGATGGCTCTATGCAAATCTTTCAAATGGCCCCACTTAGGCTCCCTCATTAATCCTACACATCAGAATTAAGATGTCGAGCCACTATCTAGCCGTGAATTCGAATGCTTAAATTGAACTGGAAGTCAATTACTACATCAAGAGCATAAAGCTTCAACAGAAACAAATTCGTGTACGGACCATATTCATCAAGAGGCGCATCATAGTCATAGCTAGTAGCGATAAACGGACCACCAGCAGTCCGGCCGAAGTTTGTACCTCCATGATACTAAAGAAAAGGAAGTAAAACGCACTTAGCTAAATGAAGCTATCCTCAGTTTTATCTAGTAAGCATGTTTAAAGAAAACACAATTTACCATATAATAGTTAATGTAAGAGCCTCCTTTTTGAATAAATTTGGTAACGGAAAAGGCCAGGTCTTCAGCTGGTCGATATGGAACCGGACCTCCAAATTCAGTAAACCTGTAGAACAAGTAGAACAATATTGCAAGACATTACTTTCCTATACAACCTACTAAATATACTCTTTGTCGAAATAGATTGGTTTCAGTAAGTACCAGCCAGTCCATGCTTCAGTCCACATCTTCGGTTTGTAAGCCTTGTTGGGTGAGAAGTAATCACAGTAGAAACCATTGCACGTATTAATCTGCAAAGGCAATGTACGAGTAGGTGGACTGTCAACGACAATAATCACACACGTCGTTAGGAGACATAGTTGAAAGTTGAGCATACTAATTTTATAATAAAAAATGGCATCATGGCATGATAGACGAAGGGAGCGAAACCATGTGCATAAGTGACAAGATCTCAAACATGATTGATGGCCATGAATGTGGACTAGAAACTATACAACATTAAGTACTCAAATGAGAAAAAGGAGCAATACTAACAATAGGATCGGGGGCGTCGTCTTGCTTGCACATGATCCATGGGACGCCAGTGCCGAGACCCACAGCCATTTTGGCCGCCCATTCTGTGTAAGCCCACCCTGGTGCACCCAGCTGGTACTCCATCGGTCCATACTCATTTTCAATCTATCACAAAGAACACTTTTTTTTCAAAGGCCTTCCAATTTCACCTAATATAATGCTTCAGAAAATCGAGCGGGAGCATTTTGACTACCTGAGATAGTATAATCGGACCTCCCTGAGTTTCGTACAGCTTTTCAGCTTTCATCATTTGCACAATCTTGGTTGTGAACTTTTGCATCGCAGCCTTTCGATAACAAAGAGTTTCATAAGCAACAACAGACGAGAAAACCAATTAAAGGGGCTTCTGAAGTATCAATCTATGGAACAAAACTTGAAATTTCAAAGAAATTAAAACCTTAAAAGGCTCATTATCAGTCCTGAAACTAATGCCTGGTACATACTTCAGCCAAACTGGGAAACCCCTGAGATAAGAAACAGCAAGCAAACAAAACTTCAAATCAAGAAAACAGACACTAATTTTAGAAAACATCCTCAGCTTGTTTAGTATCATTACCCAAAATTCCACTCAGCACAGGCATAAGGACCAATTCTGAGGTGGGCATAAAGCCCAGCTTCCTTCACCAGCTTAATAAACTTCACTAAATCATACCTCTCCTCAAAATAATACTGCAAAAGATTCTCTTTTTATAATCAGCCACTGAGAAAATATAAGCACAACTCACACACACACACACAGTTCAATATCTCAAAAAGCTGAAAATGCACATTCAAGTTCCAACCTTTCCAGGTTCAGGCTCATGCCCATTCCAAAACACATAAGTCTGAATCACATCTACTCCACCTTCTTTTGCCTTCTGAATAAGATCTGGCCACATCTGCAACTCCCATTAAAATATTTCCTTAAACAACATGCAATTAATGGGAAAGAAAAGGGAAAACTCAAATTTCAAGAAACTGCAAAAGGAAATATTTTTTAGGCTACATTGCCATCAATATACCTCAGGAGTGCTTCTTGGATAGTGTATTGATCCAGAAATGAGAATCTTCCTCTGCCCATTAACAGAAATGGCCTTTGAATCATACGAAACAGAAGCTTCTCCACAATAAACCCATGAGCTCAATAACACCAAAAATGCGATACACATTGCATTATCCAATTTCAAACCCATAATGCCACGAATGACAAGTAACCCTTCTCCAAGATTGTATTTTTAGGTAGAAATATGCTTTCTTTTGTTTTTCTTGTTATATTATCTTATGCAAAATATACTTTGATTCCTCCTATCCCCTTTTCCCACTTTATTCTATGCTTGTTCCAATTAGAGAGAGAGAATGCAGCACAAAAAGTTGCAAACTTTAGCGGCAAACTGTCTGGAAAAATAAGGCTAACAGCTGTTATCCTTGACCTGAAGGTTTGCCTTTGCCCCCTGTTTGCTTTTGCTTATGGTTCTCACTCTCTAATAATAATGAGAAGCTGCACACGCATTAATGTGTGTTTGTGCGTGTATTGTTCATAGATATATATGCAAACGCAAATGAAACTTAGTGTGTGTTTAAGATTTTGGGTGCTCTGAAGCTGCTTTTGATGACAGACCAAAATTTAGGTGCTTCATTGAAAGTGGAAGTGGGACCCATTTTTTCATACTTTTGGACCCACCAAAAAATTTATGGGTCCTACCTTTTTGGAATCTACTTACCCCAGTAAAAAAAATTCAATTGATTAAATTTAATTCATCCATTTCCAAACACTATAGGACAAAGCACAAATCTTGATAGTAATTATTATTGCGTGGATGAAGATTTAATTAGATAAAATATAAATTGGATGAAGTTTAGTTATATTTAATACTCCACATGTTATAACCACTTTGAACAAACAATGTGACTTTACTTGTCATTTCTAACATTCATTATTTTGGTATTTAAGTTGCGCTTTATTGTCCCCCAACTTGTTCATTTATAGCTTCACCAAATAAAAAAACTTATTCATCTTTTTTTTCGATGGTTTTGCAGCTTGCAAGCATTCACATTTGGTTAACTAATTAGAGAATAAAACGATCTCTTTCCGTAATTTATGCTTAAAAATTATGATTATATATTAAGACATATCTCTTTCCGCTGTCTCTGTGGCAGCTTAAGTATTGCCCCCTTCAAGAAGTCGGGCAATTCTTCCACTTCCAATGCATGCAATCAATACTGTCAAGCATACTGGGAAAACCGTGGACTGTTTGGTGAAGATGAAACAACCGTTGACAATCTTCGGTGGTGGGTGCCCGAAGGAATTCCTCACCGAAAACAGAACGAACGCCTTCGCAAAATTTTTTGAGGCATATGATTCCGGTTGACTCACCCACATGCAAATACTCGTCAAAGAGGTCAGTCATTTGCCCAGTAGCAAGTTGTCGGATGGCACAAGTACACTTCTGCAACGCCGAGAGACTTTGCCGACCGGTTGCGTCTCTACGTGATTGAAATATTCAACACGGGCGGACAATGTGTTGACAATACGCATAAACAACCGTTTTAACATGCGAAAACGGCGCCGAAAGTAATCTTCCAGAAACCGAGGCTGGTCGGAAAAATAGTCGGCAACGAGCCTTTCGTTGGCTCCCTCCCAGTCACGAGGGATGTAGCGGCAAATTGATCTAGTTGGTCGAAGGGGTGGGGCAGGGGTAGTGGCGGCGACATAGGCTTCATAGGCGGCACGATATTGTTCATAGTATTCTTGTTCTTCGCGCTCCGCTTCCGCAATGCTATCGGTGAAATCCATTTTTGAATTTTTTAGAGAGAGTTTGAGTGAGAGAGGAAGATGTAGATGAGTTGTATGAAAAAATATGAATGAGAGATAATTTGATGTGAAAAATAGATGATGAATAAGTGTATTTATAGATGATTTTGGGATTAATTTTTTTAAAAAAAATTCAAAAAAAACGGTAATAAAACGGCTATATTTTTGGGAATATGATTTTTTTGGTATTATTTTTTATTTTAAAAAAATCCAACGGATAATCCGTTGGCGAATAGAAACGCGTCATGTCGCCTGCTCAGCGGCACGGACGTGCTCGATGCATCGAGCAACTCCGTGCCAACGGTGGACAGCGCGTTGCCGCGCCAACGGCACGAACGACGTTCGTCCCAGCGCGGATGCTCTTAGTTGGCAATTAGGACCAAATCCACCAAGAATTTGGTCTCACCCAGTTGGAGTTATTTATAGTTTAGAGTTAATCTTTGAAATTTAAAAATCAAACTTTTATTCTTCATTTGTTTTTGCTATTTATAAGGGCCGGTTTTTTTAGAAGTTTCTAGGGAATTCATTATAGAAATATTTTCAATTGTATAACTATATGAATTAGATAAGATTCTTATTTCTTTTACTTCAAAATTTCATACTATCATAATAGCAATTAGCACCCCAAATAGTGATTAAGGTATCTTATCTGCTAATCTAAATGAGTTTGTGATTGAAATGTCACGAGTTTGAATTTCGCAACATTTATAGTTAATTATTAGCTCGCAATACCTATATAATGTGATGTATATTATTGACCTTATCTAGATTATCATATGATATAAAAGTAAGATTGTAGACACCATCACACCAAGGCAATCAACATTTTTTTTAGTGAAGGGTATTTTAAATAGAGGTAATTTTATTTTATTCTTGAAAGTATGGCTCTGCCTATACAGTTTGCCGGGAAGAAACAGTTTGTCCCACTAAAAAATACTATTAAAATAAGCATTTGTTCAATTAAAAATATTCCAATAATAACAAACAACCCATTATTACTATATGTGCATAATTGCGCCTACCTATAACATACTCTCCAAACAAGTCATTATATCATAATTATTGAACTCGTATTTAATTCAATTTATACAGCCTAACTGATCTGAATTAATTCATTATTTATTTCAAAATTCTGGATGCATACATTTATGTCATAATTTAACTAATTACCATGTCAAAGCTCTTTTCTTTTTCTTTTTTATTTTAACTTAAAACGAAACTTTGCAAAAACTAATTTACAAGATTAATTATATTAATAATACCTTATCCTTGTTCATAAGATTAAATCTGCACAATTCCTCTGTTCAGCTTCTCACCAACATGATTTTTTTATCTGATTACTATAATCATCCAATGTCCAGACATTTTATTAAAAATTTTAATATTATATGATAAAACTCGTTACAGTAAATAAATAATAATTGAAAAAGTATTTTTTTTAATAAATTTGAGGCTTATAATTTACATCAACTAGTTCATTTAATTTTGTGAGCCATATGATTGATCGATCCATTTTAATGTTTAAGCTTAATTAACATCACTATAGGACCCAACTACAATGACTAGTCGTTTTCTTTTTGTATTATTGTAGTTTATTTATAGGGATGGGCTTCAAATTTCAATCATAAAAAAACATTTAAATCATATATTGTATGGCTAGATTCAAAATTATGCCTTCCTCTACCTTATTTAAGCTCTACGATTAATTGCAACTCAATTCACATTCTTATATTAATTTATTATATTAATCAAATCAATTTATTATATTAATGTTAGCGATGATTTTTCATTCCGCTTAGTGATCAAAATAACCACTCATAACTTTTTGATTATTTTGCATGTGACTATTGTGAAAATAGTGTATATAATTATTGATATTTTGAAAATTTTAAAAGTGTTATTTCAAAGATATTAAGACAAACAGAACCCCTATTTTTCGAGAAATGATTGCAATATTCTGGCATCATTGCTAAATGGAAATTATCCTCTATGAGCTGTCAATATATATTTTGTTAATTTGCATAAGCAAAATGTCTTTAACTTTTGGGGTTGATTGGCTGGCTAAATTTCTATTCAATATACACCATGATAGATAAATGACCCTGATTTACATTATTTTAATAATAATTATAAAGAGCATTATGTTGATTTAGCGTCACATATTAGCTAGATCATGTATCCATTATTCAATTTTATTTCTATTCTATACTTATTATTATCAAAATTACTTAATCGTCAGGCAATGTTATCTGTATAATATTTTTATAAATATCCTATTATTTGAGATTAAATAATATAATATTATTAAAAAATATTTTTGTTATATAAAAAACCTAAAATCTATAAACCATAACTTTTTTTATATTTTAATGTGGCACTCTTAAACTATCAAATTAAATAGCTCCAATATTTTTTTGTGACGAATTTATTTGATTTGGACCAGTTCAATTACAAACAGGCCCAAAGGGCCGCTTTCAACCTTTGGTCGAACCTATACCTTTTTAAATCCCAACTCTCTTCAATTTTCAGTTTTCTAATTATAACTATTTTATAAATATTGTAAGAATGTTAAAAAAAATTAATTTATACTTACTAAATTAGTTTGGCGCCTTTCTCCTTTTGATTATAGCTAATGATGAGTTCTCTTGTGCAATCGTTTCATCTTCTTTTATAATGTAATGTTCCAATCCAAGTAGAGAATAAGCCTGATTTTTGTAATTAAAGTTTGAAGATATTTTATAATATAAATATCTAGGAATAAATAGAATATATAACAAAAAAAAAGTAGAGAATATTTCAGCCAATGAAGAGTTCTCTTGCGCAATCAATTTGTATTTTTTTATCCTCTTCATTAATAAAAACTAATAGCTCATATATTTAATCATTATTGTTTTCTTTGGAATGATTGTGAAAATATCAATAATTTAGGAAATTGATATTTTAAGCGCCATTCACATGTATATTTTTTTACCAAATTGTTTTTCATTTCAACTGTAAAAGCCGCGTGTAAATCAACAAATTATTCATTTGTTTTGATTTTACAAAGTTGAGATTATGGTGTAATACACTAATACTTCATGACTTTACAGCGTCAATCAAAATGGCGTAGTACAAAATTATATTATTCCATTTATTACTCATTACATATCATTCTTCACATCTCATTATTTATTAATACAACATAATTTAATAAATGAAATTATATAGTAATTCGGCACAATATTATAAGTAGTACTATTTCGTTACTTATTACAAAGTTTGGAACAAAAGTAGGGAGCGGTCATCGATGCATAGGTATGGACAAAGATCAACTACTAGGGAGTAAACTATGATGCATAAGCAACTCCTACTTCTGAAGCAAACGAGGACATGAATGAATTAAAACATAAAAAAATAAAAATGATGAGAATATGCACGTATATTCGAAGAACTTAATTGATTTAATAGGTGTTTAACATAGGACATTTGTACGACGGGTGATCCCTTTGAACAATGAACAGTATGAGATCCAAGTCGTTGCACTCTTACAACGTGGAGTCGTTTTGGTTGACGACTAAGAATGTCATGGAAGTAAGTTATCAAACCATGTCAGCGTAAAATCTTGATTGATTGTAAACTTAAAATAAATCAATAATTCGATAATTTGCACGCAGATTTGAGCTTATTGCAAAACCCGAATTGATCGAAAGTTCGTAGAATTTTCATGCAATTAACAAGTTAAAATGCACATTTTCAGATTTTCTCATAATTAAAGAAAGGTCTGGGGTGCGAATGAAAATATATATGTCTCTTGGGACTTAATCCGAAACTCCTTAGTTTCCAATAGCTGCGAGAATTTGAGAAATAATCCATCCACACTCCCAACATTTCTGTCTTCTCATTTCACAATTCCCAAATTTTGCTCGCTCAAACCCTAATTTCAATTTTCGCAAATCTCACCTGAAGACCTCGAGCTACACGCGCACCATGAGCCGCTACGACAGCCGCTCTGCCGACCCAGGCTCTTACCGTGAGCGCCGCGGGTAATCACATGTTTTTGGTGTTTTTGCTTAATTCAATCCATACGCATTTGCTCGATATAATTATCAGCTTATCTCCAGCTGAATTTGGAAAACGAAGTTAATAGCGTATTTATCGTATTTTCTCTGTGTGTAATTTTAGGGATTCGGGGTTTGGTTATAAGAAAGAACACGACAGCAGTTATCGGTCCTCGTCTTCGTCGAAGAGAGACTCCGATGGCGGGGCGGAGACTGCGCCGCGGAAGTCGGAGTTGGATGGACTGACGCCGTTCGAGAAGAATTTTTATGTGGAGACTCAGTCTATTGCCGCCATGTCGGAGAGTGACGTGGAGGAGTATAGGCGGCGACGCGAGATAACCGTTGAAGGGAAGGATGTGCCGAAGCCTGTTAAGAGCTTTAACGATGTCGGTTTTCCAGGTAGCAATCTATTTTCTGTTATTTTTATGGGAGCCACACAGTTGATAATATGTCGTGGTAGGTTAGTATGTTTTGTTGGTCTGGCGCCATATGCAGTCTAGAGACACTTTAGTGTCTTAAATTCAATTTATTTGTATTGATACTCTTGCCACGTTTGGGAGCTATAGACCTATCGTGGCCGGTTATGGGGATGTTCAGAGCAAAATTCTGATAAATGTACTTATATGTATATGTGTCCACGCTTCTGTATTTGTTTTTTGGATCTAGATCAAGCGAGTTTTGAGTAATTGTTAGATGAGTAGGAAAAATTGAGCAGGTTTACATATTGTGTTTGGTCTTGCAAATTTGTGATTGTACTATTTGAATCTCGTTTACCTTTTAGAATGTTGTACGGAGTATGTTATTCCCTTAGCAAGATTGAAGCGAATTTTAGGATCTATGATATAAGGTATCTTGGCAGATAAATATGTTTAGTGCATAGCTCCAGTATTATTTTAACATCAAAATGGTTGTGTACTGTGGTGCTCCTGAAAATCCTGAAGACAGACTAGGAAATTGTAGTTGTGCTGCCTAGGTGGACTTACTTGGCCTCCTGTAAAGAATGAAATCATTAATCATTTAGGGTTGAAGTTAGTGGCCTTTGTTCAGCTTGCTATGGCCGACTTCTCCCGTATAGTTTGACAACTAGAATAACTACATATAATTGTTCTTTCATGCATTATGTAGTATGACGTCTTTTCCTCCCTTCATAGATTGAGCCATTTTTTTTTGTGAAACAGAATATGTTCTACAAGAAATTGAAAAGGCTGGATTTACTGAACCTACACCTATTCAAGCTCAAGGGTGGCCTATGGCTCTGAAGGGACGGGATCTTATTGGTATTGCAGAAACAGGGTCCGGGAAGACACTTGCTTATCTCTTACCTGCTATTGTTCACGTTAATGCACAGCCATTCTTAGGTATTGCATGATATTTTGTTCATTAATTACATTGGATTGCAGTAACCAACTTCATGTGGCACATATGTGGATATATGTACTCATCTATCTTGTAGTTTTCAATTATTTTAGTTGCTCATTGGTTGATAGACATGTTCTGTGAATTTGTGTTTCTTTGCTAGCTCCGGGAGATGGTCCAATAGTTTTAGTTTTAGCTCCAACTCGCGAGCTTGCTGTTCAAATACAACAAGAAGCTACTAAATTTGGTGCATCTTCAAAGATTAAGAATACATGCATATACGGAGGGGTCCCTAAGGGACCCCAAGTTCGTGATCTCCAGAAAGGTAGGTGGTGATAAGCTCAAGGTGACTTTACTACTGTATCGTGATGTTCATGGATCGGGTATTCCCTTCTGCTTCTTCCTTTTCATTTTAACTCTGTTATAGTTGAAATTCCATAATCAGTGTCCCTATTCCTGGCTTAATGTACTTATAGGTGTTGAAGTTGTCATTGCTACACCTGGAAGGCTAATTGATATGTTGGAATCTCACCATACAAATTTGCGAAGGGTGACTTACCTTGTGTTGGATGAGGCAGATCGGATGTTAGACATGGGTTTTGAGCCTCAGATTAGAAAAATTGTTGATCAGGTTTGTTCAGTTATGATGTAATGGTCAACTATAATAGTACGTGCATGATGACACACTAATATATGTGAATTTGTGATTAAGACGTTCTAAGTTTTGATTTGTTTGTGCAGATCCGCCCAGATCGTCAGACTTTGTACTGGAGTGCCACATGGCCAAAGGAGGTCGAGCAACTTGCTAGGAGGTCCCTTTTTAATCCATATAAAGTAAGAGCTCTTCTATATGCTTTATGTAATAAAATTGCAGCTCAAACTTGGAACTATTGTGTGGCAGAGTCTTATTACGTCACTTATAAATCCTAATCTAATCTGCTGAGAGTTTGAATAGTTTATAAGTTAGGCTTGTATAAAGCTGCATGGATTAACCTTCTCTTATATATCAACATCACGTAATAACCAGAATTTATAGTAGTCTGAAGGCGGGTGCTGAATTGACAACTTAGCGACTGCTTTATAGGATCAGGATGGAAGTTAAAAGTACAATTTTTGTGAAGCAGTGTTTAATTGGATGGATCTTGAATTCAGCATTCCTTATTAGAGGCAGTGTTCAACTATTCAAGTTACAAGTTCATAATATTTTAATTGTATTTCTTCGTTCTTCTCTTATGCTTGGTGATATGTGGTAACAGGTAATTATTGGGTCACCAGATTTGAAAGCCAACCATGCAATTCGCCAGCATGTTGATATTGTATCAGAAAGTCAAAAATATAACAAGTATGGTCAAATCTGCGTTCCCTTTATCATTTTAATGTTTGAAATTCAAGCCTAAGGATTTCTTACAGATGTTTGTGCTGGTTAACTCTAACTGTATCACAACCTTAGATTAGTGAAACTGCTGGAGGACATAATGGATGGTAGCCGCATTTTGATTTTTATGGACACCAAAAAAGGGTGTGATCAGACTACTAGACAGCTCCGCATGGATGGTTGGCCCGCACTATCTATTCACGGAGATAAAAGTCAAGCAGAGAGAGATTGGGTTCTGTCAGAATTCAGGGCCGGGAAGAGTCCCATAATGACTGCTACAGATGTTGCAGCTCGTGGTCTAGGTATATCTCGGACCATCTAGATCACATTTTTTTCTGTTCCAAATCTATTTATAAGAAAATTGTTACACATGGGAAGAATTGTTGCATGGCTCCTGAGTCACCTTGAAACTTACAGATGTCAAGGATGTGAAATACGTGATCAATTATGACTTTCCTGGATCTCTAGAGGATTATGTTCATCGTATTGGTAGAACTGGAAGGGCTGGTGCTAAAGGTACTGCATACACTTTCTTCACTGCTGCTAATGCCAGATTTGCGAAGGACCTCATTAATATCCTGGAAGAGGCTGGACAGAAGGTCAGTCCTGAACTGGTCTCCATGGGACGTGGTGCACCTCCTCCACCAGGTTCGCTTCATCTCTTCCAAATAATGTTTACAATATATGTGATTTGTTTCCTGTTCTTGAAGCATGTGCCTTTTGTTCAGTTGGAGATTGAAACATTGAGCATTAGTAATCTTTTGGGGTTGACTTGTAATTTTGTTTTGAACCGGGTAAGGAGGATAGATGGTTCAGTTTATTGTCGTACATGATAGTTCCACCGTATGAAAGTCCTTGCTAGTTTTCTTGAACTTTGAATTGAATAGTTTCCTAATTCAACCTTGATTTTAAGTTCTACTGAAGAGTCCTAATTATTGCCCTTTGTGATGATAGCGTATGGTGGTTCTCGAGATCGGGGAAGGGGATATGGTGGCGGTCGCGCTAGGAACTGAAGTATAACAATGCTACTAAAAGGTTTCTTTTGAAGAAAGTGCAGCAGTTCATCAGCAATCTATCCTCATGTAACATTGATCAGAACTTATTCGTGTAGAAACAAAAATTATCATATTACATTCAGATAAACATAAATATTGTTTAAATTGCTCATTTTGTATTCGCACCTCCCTTTCCTTGTAGATTTCATTATCCCAACATTATACTCCATTTCACCTATCACGAAATAGACCGAAAATGAACTAATTTCAATATCCATAATTGGCCCAACAAACTCAAATAAAATTAAAGTTTCTTTTATTTTTAATTGGCCCTTCTGAATTTGTATTTAGATAATTAAACAGAAAATGCATTATTATTATCATCAACATCATCATCATCATCATCATCTAAACGTTTATCTCAAAGTCATCAATAAAATAATTATCACTATAACCGTAGATTAAGAATTTACATTTCGAATCAGTACTTGTTTTGTGGATGACGTGTCACCTGGCTCCTGGAACGACGTCGTTAGCATGGCCAAAACCCTACCAAACCCCTTAGATTTTCTGCATAGATCTCGGTGAAGAAGAAGAATGGGTGGTGAAGGCCCTCTGTTCTTTGCCGGCAAACCGAAAAAATGTATACATGGGACAAAATCATTCTGTTTTTTGATTTCTAATCGTACGAGTTAATGATGGGGATTGTATTTTGGTGCTTTATTCTGATAGATCTTATTTTCATTTCGTGATAGCGAAGCTGAAGGCATCTGTGGCTCGTCCTCCTCCGCCGCCTCGTTTCCCACAACGTCCCAAGGGGTTCTTCCGCAGCCGCTATAGGGTTATCGTTCCACTCTTGCTGGCCCTCAATTTCTCCATCGGAGGTTTTCCCCTAATTCCTTTAAGAAGATTGTGTATCTGCATTTGCCTGGTTTTTATTTATTTGATTTTCTTATGTGTGTGTCGATTTGAAACCTCAGAGTTACACAATCGCTGTGTGTTGATCTTTGTGATATGTGGCGTTTTAATTGTGTACATCAGTAGATATGATCATGTGAAATTAGGTATTCCTGAGATTTCGAGATTGTAAAGCCTCAGGGAGATGTAGGAAGATAATTCTGTGTAGAATGTGTATTGTAGTGGACTAGTGATGTCACCTTAATCTGTGTGAATGTTATGAATAAAGGTTGCTTCGGAAAGTATGTTAACAATTGATGGCGAATTAGGATATACAGCAACGCGCGTTTTAAGACTATTGTGATCGGTTGGATCACCGAAGATTATGAGTGTAGCTGTTTAGGATTACCTCACATCTTCTTCAAAGATGCAAACCTTGAGTTCATAGATTGACAGCTTTTGTTTTAAATATTTCACCCATGCTTCATGCTTATTTGTCGTTGATGATAGTTTCTACCTGTAGTGTCTCTAGAAATGTACCATGGGCAGCGTAAAGCCGTCTCGTCCAGGAACCATCTCGCTATTTTTATATGAAGATTTATTTTGCAAATTTATATTCCGTACTCTTGTTTCCTTGGTTAGCATTTGACATTTGAAAACTTGTAGTTTTGTCTGGTGAATGGCTCATCGGAGTCGCTATTTGGGCCCCAAACTGTAGGGAGAGACATGTCCATGGCCTATGATTATGCATCTCTATTACAAATTTACAACCTTTAATGATGCATAGAAATGGTTGAGCATTAGTCTTTCCACCTATTCGACCATTTCCATGTGGATTAGTTTCTGTAGTTTCTGATGGCTGATACTTGTCGCAACTCCCAAGAATCGGTTTTTTATTTACTCCTTTCTGTTCATACGTACCGACATACTAATGTATCCTTGGATTATCATTAGGATAAAGCCTTTTTGGATGTAATGAGCACCTAATATAAGATATATCTCAGCATTGTATCTCTGCTTATATATTTGGGCTATGAAGAACCATCTCCTAACTTACTTTATGCGTTGCAAGTTTACTATACTGCCCGGATAACTGGACTGATAGAGTGCCTTTTGTGCAGCCTATGTTCTTGTGAAGACTACATTAAGAGATAGGAGAATTTCAGAGGAGAAAGTGGCTGAAGAACTTACTAGCTCTAGATCAGACTTCAGAGGAGAAAGTGCCTGAAGAAATTACTCGTTCTAGATCGACATCCACAGCGTAAAAGCTAGAGGTGAATAAGAAATTGAAGATGCCTATACCCTTGAGATGCTGAAGAGATATTGCATAGATGAGGAGAAAGCTCTGAAACAGTTACAGTCAAAGACATGTCCCTCCACAACTTTCTGATAAGTTTCTTACTCATGAAGAACATTGAGCAGTTCTTCTATTCACTAAAAATCCCATTGGTGATGTTTAGAACCAGAATTTAGAGTCAATATTTCAATTTTGAAATGAAGCTTTGTTGTGACTTGTGATGGTATTGTTTAGTTCAGATGTGGAAATCTGTGGTTAAAATTGATATTTCAATTTTTTTGGGGGGGGGGGGGGGGGGGGTAATTTACAGGTAATGCATTTTCCTTATCTCTTTGATTTATCATTGTTGGTGTCATATCAGGAAACATTAATTTATGCAATATATCTAAATGATAGTATGATGGTACTATTAAAGTCATAAATCAGAGTAATTGAATGGTCAATGGAATTGTTGGTGATAAACTGATAATATAGAATGGATTATTATACTTAAATGGGAAAGTTGTTCGAATTTATGTGCTGGTGAAGAACATTAAAATTGACATCCATTTTCTCTTTATAATTAAATATTCTTGTAAACAATAAGTTAATCTAAAACTGAGCCTGTCCAATTATTAAAATTCACTTTCAACTTAACAATTTTTTATCGATAATTCTCTAATTTGTAAATAAAAAAACCCATTGTTATGAAGATATTACAATTATTATTTATTTTTAAAGTTCTCTGAATACTAATGCCGATTATCAATAATAATAAAAATAATAAAATTGTAGATAGCAAACGACGTCGTCGCGATGTGGAAAGCAACCCCAACACCCACGGACTGAGGAAAGAATAATAAACAGCGAGACTTCACCTGAAACAGAAGGGAAAACAAGCAAAAGGGGAAAAACTTGGAGAAGAATAAGATCAACAATGAGCGACGAAGGCCCCAAGCTCTTCACCAACAAACCTAAAAAATGTATGTATTCACAATATTAACAGTGATATCTTCTATCTGTACTCTTTTCGTTTTGATTTGTGACCTGATGGTTGGCAATTTTAATCAGCTGGCGTCGATTTGTTCTGATTACTAATAGTAATATCGTATTCTTTTTGCTTGTGTAGCTCAGTTGAAGGCATCTGGAATGACATCCTCTTCGTCAGCGGGAGCCACAGCTCCTCCGCCACTGCCGCCGACGCCGCCGGTTAAGGAGACTTTCCAGCGCTTTAAGTTCTATAAGACGATTGCGTTGGTTCTCAGTTTAACTGTTGGAGGTTCTGATTTATTTATTTATCTCAGTTTCTGCTAAATTTTTGTTTATTTTGGCTTTGTATCATCGTCTAAATGGTTGTGCTATTCGTATTTGCTTTTATTGATTATCGTTGTTTGCGCGAGAATGAATTTATGCGCGTTTGAGATTGAGGTAGTTTCTAATTCCGCAACGTGATGTTAGTTTAGAGAATGCTTTCATTTCTTCATTATCAGATGCATATAACGTAGCTGTACTGCTTCAGCTTGTGACATCTTTTTACTTGAATCTTCGGCGTTTGCTGTTATTAGTACTTATTTGATCCATATTATGTATGAGGGAGGTAGTGGATTAAAATCAGTATTATGTGCAAGGAGTGGGCATGGGCTACATTGCTTAAGTTTTTTAAGGATTTTTTGCTTGTCTGGTGATCTTTGAATTTTAAGAACTAGATAAAAATGACTTTTGAAGCTGTATTCGTGGAGAAATATTATTGATTTTCTTGTCATAGTAGGATAGTCTGTACAAGATTTGATGGTGAACTGATGTCCGCATTGAAGTTGTCAATTGTCATTTTTTTTTCCCTCAACGAACTAGATAGAAATGACTTTGAAGCTGTATCAGTGCCTAAATATTCCTGAATTTCTTGTCATAATAGGATAGTCTGTACAAGATTTGATGGTGAAACTCATTGAACTGCAGTTACAGTATATGTAGTAAGCATGGTTTTTATACTGACTCTCATCCTCCAAATTCATAACAACTACCATCTCTTCCTTCTAGGAGCGCAATTATCTGCAACTAGTTTGGCATAGTTTGCACAAGAATATGATACCAATATTATGGAAAGACAACAATTTTCAATTCAACTTGTGTATGCACTAACTAGCTTTGATGTTTCTCTCAAATTTATAGAGAAGGAATGTGCTATCTTACTATTTTTAGAGTGTTTGGTCCTCTTTTGATGTAATAGGAGTATAAAATTTAACTCAGTCTGCCAATTGTGATACACTGATAGTGCTTAGCTGCTTTATCTTTTCAAACAGTCTTTCTTTTGACTGCTGAGTAGGTCTTACCTTTTGCTGTACTTGTGTGGCTATATGTTTCAGTTGTGAAAAGTGAGGAGATGCTAGTTGCAATTGCTCTCGCTTTTTAGAAGATGTAACACTTAGGCTCATCAATTTGTGGACCATCTTGACATACTTCCCTTCTATTAATACGACTGTCTATCTCTACTTAACAATAGCTTAGCGTTCCCAATTCCATTTCATTTTGAGAACATTGCGTGTGAGTTGTTGTGCCTTCGAATGATCACAGGATATCTATGTTGACTGAAATAAGAACTAAATATTATTGCATCTTGCATATCTATTTAACCTATGTATATCGTTCCATTTCCTGTTTCATATCCTTCAGACTCTTTGGCAATTTTACATATCTACCAGATTATTCTGACCTAGAAACGTCGTGCAGCTTATGCTTTCGCAAGGACTGTGTTGAAAGTAGGACCGCAAGAGAAGAAAGCTGAGGATCCTACAATTTCTACATCATCGTCTCCAACCTCTGCCACTGCGACTGCGAGTACTATCACCGAACAACCTGCTTCCTCACCTGCTGTAGAGCCCATCCAACGACCACCAATCCCGGAGGAACAACAGCGTGAGCTATACAAATGGATGCTGGAGGAGAAGAGGAAAGCGAAGCCCAGAGACGCCGAAGAGAAAAAGCGCATTGATGAGGAGAAAGCCATTCTTAAACAGTTAATCCGAGCCAAGTCCCTCCCCAAAATCTGACAAATTTCTGCAACAAGGAATGCTTAATCTGTTCCTTCTAAACCAAAAACTCACAGGCAATGCCTGCAGTTTGAGAAGAAAATTGTTGTGGTTAGCATAGTCAAGACTTATGAAACATTTCTTAATGAAAATTGAATTGAATGCTTTGTTTGATGATGATTTCTTGTTATCAAATGATTCATATTGTATACTCCCTCTGTCTAGGATAATGATGTGTTTCTTGTCTGCACGGGAATTAGGAAATACTATCAAATGTTTGGTATATATTAAGTGAAGAGAGAATAAAGTAGTAAGAATGAAGATAAAGTAGATAATTGAATAGAGAATAAAGTATAGAGTGAAAATTGATAAGAGACTAAAGATAAAGAGATAATTAAAGTAAAAGAATTTGAATTTGTGATTTTTTTACAAACTTCATTATCAAACGTGTTGGATCATCACAAAAAGGAATATGACTATATTAACATGGAATATAGAGAGTATTATATTAAGATAATAATGGTAAATCACGAAATTTGGATTGTCTTACAAAGTTTGAAACCTAAATATTAAAACCAAAATTCAATTTTTCTCAATTGTGTTATTTCCTTACAAAATGCTTGGTGAACTCAAAATTATTTTTTTCATCTGAGTAAAAAAAAGAATAAAGAATAAATTTGAAATAAAAAATATTTATTATAATGAAATGACATCTCACATATCTTCATGATATATTTTCCAGCCCAATTACATAAATTTCAGCAGAAAAACAGATATGGGTCTTGGCATAGAGTTGGGCCCATAATCTCACGATGAAATTAAATAAATTATTAATATTATTATTATTATTAAAATAATAGTGGAATTCAACCCAGTCGTTTTGCTGAACAACAAAACCAGCTCAGCTCCTGGTAAAAATTTGTTCCATCAAATTGAGTTCTTCTTCAAACCCTACCGTTGTTTGTTTTTATAGCTGAGTTTTTGAGTTTTTTTGTTTCCTCTCCCGTTTTAAGGTAAGAAAGTTCATTGATTTTATTGTATTAATTAAAAAAAATTCAGATAGGTTTTGAAATTTGTTGTTTAATTTGTTGTTTTAGCTCTATTTTTGTGTGTATAATTATTTATGTTGTTGAATGAGCTGGTCGATGATTACTGTTTGGAGAATTCGTTTGACTGAAACAACTTTTAGATTATACAATTCATGTGATCGTGGGTGGATGGGGCGGGATGGTGGTATTTGATTGTTGTCTGATGTTGTTAGTTCATGTATTTTTTTTGTTATAATTTGTTAAGGGTGATTCGATGCTCACAATTTCTTGTTTAAAGGGTAAACGTGTGAATTTTATAATTAGGGTTCATTATACCGTAGATTGATTTGATTACACTTACTTTTACAATCTGATATTTAGATGATGTGTACTTTTTTTGCACGTGTTTGTAGTTAGATTTTCTGGACTCGTCTAAGCAAATTAAATTCCGTGATTCGTTGAGTTGGAAGTGGCGGTAGTATAAATTAAAGGCGGCAGATTAGATATGGGTGATTTGATTCGTTTAGTTGGAAGTGGCAGTATATAAATTAAAGGTGGGAAATTAATTACAGGTGATTCGTTGTTGGAAGTGGCGGTATATAAATTAAACGTGGGAAATTAATTACAGGTGATTTGTTGAGTTGGAACTGGCGGTATATACATTAAAGGAGGGTTTGGCGTACAGCCGTACACGTGTTCATCTTACTGTATAAGTTCCCGGATTTGAACTGAGGGTGTTCCATTTCGGTCCTTACTAAGTTCCTGGATTTTCATTTTTTATCGAGGCATTATTTCACATGGAGCATATATATTATACTTTTATGTGCATTAAATTGGTCCTTATTAAAGAATGGAAATTTTCTATTTGGATAGAAAATGTTTGTTGTTCCTTCACGTGAGCTAAGTGTAAACACTCTAAAAGCTCACTATTGAGTGCGTTTACACAGTAGATTTTATCCAACTAAAGAAGTTCATACTATGAAAAACTTTCTATTAGTGAAGTTTTCCTTACTGTTTCAGCATTATAATTTCTTCATTTTTTCCTTGTTTTAAAGTGACCGTTTAGATGGCGGGAAGAAACCGAGTTCCTCATGAAGTTTTTGGCCACCGACGCGGCTATCCACCAGAGGAGCATATCCCTCGAGGCCCTTTAATCCGGCCTATACCTCCTCATCCTGCTCTGTTAGAGGAAGAACTTGAAATTCGACATGTTGAGCTTCGGAGGCTTCTAGATGAAAATCGGAGACTGGTTGAGGACAGAATTGCTTTGGAACGAGATTTAAATTCTGCGAGGGAAGAGTTCCGTCGCATGAATCTAGGCATTAATGATATGCGTGCTGAACAAGACCTCCAATCTAGGGAGCTTATCGAAAGGGTTCTGAAGTTGGATGCTGACCTTCGGGCTACTGAGCCTTTAAAAATTGAGGCTGCAAAACTTCGTGATGAGATTCATAGACTGAATGCCATTAGGCAGGATCTAACAGGGCAAATTCAGGGTCTCTCTCAAGAACTTGCTAAGTTTCGGGCTGAAAACCAGAAAATTCCTGGTTTAAAGAATGAGATTGACGGACTGCATCAGGAACTTGTGCGAGCTAGGTTTGCCGTTGCTACCACTTTTTATCTGAAATTCTTGCACTGTGTAGAAGCTAGGGCTACTTCTGATTAAGTTTATGTCTTCTCACATGCAGAACTGCTGTCGATTTTGAAAAGAATGCACATATTGAGCTGATGGAACAGAGGCAGGCAATGGAGAAGAACATGGTCGGCATGGCTCGTGAAGTTGAGAAGCTGCGTGCTGAGCTTGCAAATGCTAGAGCATGGAATGCAGGTTGATACTTTCTTCTTTCATTTCACTAAAGGTTCTTTAGTAAATGCATTAAAGTCCTAATTCTAGTATATTCCCAGTCCTAATTTTAAACCAACTGCAAACTTGAACCTATTATATCTAGCATGAGTTCATGGAAACCAAAAAGTACAAAAAGTCACCAAATAGATTAATGAGCAAGCCATTATCAATTTATCATATTCGAAAGTCATCTGAATTATTTTGATAAAAAAATTCCTCTGCTTATCATATTCGAAAGTCATCTAAATTATAAACATTATAAAAATATTAAATTTAATAGGAGTACTTATTTTACAATAAATTAAACTTTAATATCAATCAATTTAATACATAACACTAGAGTTTAATATCCATTTTAAAATTAACCCAGATTAATTAACTGATGATTAATATGTCTATCCTGTATATACGTATAGATTTGTGCAGCTTAAATAAGATAAGCATCATGTGAAATTGTGGAAATCTCTAACAAAATAGATTGAGAAAACAAAATTACTGCTGTTAATATTAGTCAGTAGAGTAACAGTAGTTGATTTACTACTCTCCGTCAAACACACCTAAGTTAAAGAAGGAGTCTCAGGCGGAAGGAGTCGTTGCGGAAGGAGTCGCCGGCGGAACAAGTCGCTGCGGAACGAGTCGCCGGCGGGTGGGAGTCGGCGGCGGGTGTGGCGTGTTGGAGGAGCGGGGTAGGGTGTGGGAGGGAGCTCTGGGAGTGGGACTGACGGACTGTGGGAGAAGGGTTAGTAATTGTTTGGGGATATATTGGGCTTCATGTAACTTGGGCTCAATAGTAAAATGAGTCTTTGGGCCAGTTTTAAATAATTAAATTACATCAACTAAGCCCAATCGGTTCTTTACGGTTATAACCGATCGGTTCTCGGTTATAACCGAGAACCGATCATGACCTTCATATGGGAACCGACACCGAACCGATAACCAAAAAAATCGGTTATCGGTTAACCGAGAACCGATTTTTTCGGTTCGGTTCTCGGTTAACCGACTAACCGATGACCGAATTCCCAGCCCTACATGTAGTGAGTGTTGACTTGTGAAGAATTCCTCCCTGCCTTCTTCCCTTTTTCTGTTGGTCTTGGTACATTTCAGCAGTTCATAATAGAAAATTGGCGCATCTTTTTAGATTGCATAGTGACCAAGTTAGTGGTCACAGAAGCTAAAACATATATGCTATGGTTCTCTTAGATTGTGACTCTAGTCTTGTTTTACTGACTGTAACTTATAATTGTTGATAAATTTTACTAGGGATAAGTACTCCCTCCGTTCCCTCGTGGTTGAGTCATTTTTCCATTTCCGGAAGTTCCCTCATAGTTGAGTCATTTCCATATATAGTAACTTTTTTCTCTTTCTTACTTTACTCCCTCTTACTTTATTCTCTCTACTTTATTCACTTTTTACTTTATTCTCTCTACCTTTTTCTCTTTCTTACTTTTTTAGCTATTTATTTAACACACTCAACATTACTTTCTTAAACTCTGTGCCGAAAAGTTTCGCCTCAACTATGAGGGAACGGAGGGAGTATGTGTTTTGTGTGCGTGTAAGTATACTGACTGGCATTAGGTTTTATTAGTTGTTACTATTTCTGTCCCTCTGAGGCCTTATCCATTATTTTAACTCTGTTGCATATAATTGCTACATTGCTAAGGTGGGGCCTATGGAATGAAGTACAAAAACCCTGATGCCAATTTTCCTGCCCCTTATGACGACGCATATGGGGTTCGCCAGGTGTGGATGCAACTAAACAGGAACTTCAATAATTTGACTTATATCTTTAAATTATCACGTCGTTAACTTTTTAATGTTTGTTACACAAGGGTCCTTCATATGGTTCCAGTTCTGCTTCCTGGGGAGGCCATGAAAAACCAAGGATGAATCGCCGTTGATGATATGTGGAGGATTATGTGTAAGAGCGTCCCTTGCAAGCATTGTTGCTGCCCAATAGAGTACAGGGCAAAAAACTGACTTTGTGCGTATCATAACCTGTAGCTTAATGCTTATATTACTTGTCATCTTTAAATATCTGTATAGAAGAGTGGGCTTCTATCTTGACTTTTCCTTTGACTATAATCAGGACTCAGTAGCATGTTTGGCGCTATCTTCACTATCTTCATTCTTCTTTATATTTTTTCTGTTACTCTCCCATCGTGGTTTCTACTTCTGATTGTTTCATATTCAAAACATCCGTGGAGTTGGTTGTTAAGAGTTGGATAAATGTGGCACTGTTTAAGTGTTAGAGCTTGAGTTGCTGTATTGTAGGATTCCATGGGTTTGGAGAAATATTTATTCTTATAATGGTGAATTTGGTCATCATTGTCAAAAAATTGAAATTAGTTTTTGAATTGTTCTCGCAGAAGTTGTTGATGACTGTGTTCTCCAGGTTTAATTAGTTGTGATTGTGTGATGTCTTATTTCTACGAATTAGCTCATTCAGATTAGAGTCAGATAGACCTCTCTTTGACAGGGAATATATATTGAATTAGTAAACATTGTGGTGCTTCTTGAATTATCTCAGCATCATTTAAAACTTATATTGTAATTTCTGCTTCAAATGGATCTGATTGAGATCAAATTTCTGTTTGAGTTTTTGATGATTGGTTTGCTATTTCTCGCAACTTATCTTCTTTTACTTCGATAAGGTTGCCCGAGAGCACAACTATCTTTTGATCATCTGTGGAGGAATCTCTTAGCTGGTGTATAATTTCCTATGCCTAGAAACGTACCGATGTAGTATGAACTAAGTTATTCTTTACACCCTCTGTCTTCTGAGTGAAATATCAATGAGTGGGATGCAGTGGAAGACTGGAAGACTTCGGTGTGGTTCTCTGTGATCCTAGTTGAGTTTTGACTATTAGATTGTACACCCTCTGTCTGCCATTAGGAGTCCCAATTTGCCATCGATTAGGAGTATCGGTTCACTTTTACTATAAATAGTACGTAGGTCCCACATTCCACTAACTCATTAAACTCACTTTGATTATAAAACTAATAGTATAAAAATGGGACCTACATTCCACTATCTTTTCTCACCCACTTTCCTTTATATTTCTTAAAACCCGTGCCGAACTCAATTCGGACTCCTAATTGCTGATGGAGGGACTGTCATCTTTTCCCCTGAGATTGTTGCCGGATGTTGACAATTTGCTAAGGATGTGACAACACTGCAATGAAACTTGGAAAGTTTATAGGGGTTGTTGCTGTGTCTGTTGATTTTACTAGGAACGGGAAACTCTGCCAGTGTATGTTTTTTGGTCAATAGAAGTATCTTGTTTGCAACTTCTACTTGATTTCTTAGGTATGTAGACCAGCCTTATTTTTAGGAATGATTAGAAAGTGTTTCATTAGAATTTGAGAAGTGTTAAACAAAAATTTCCTAAGCCATCTCTATGTGATATCTTGGTGGAATTAGAGTATTAAAAGTAAAAAAACTCAATATACATTCTTCTAAGGCTCACTTGGATCTGCATTTTGTCACTATATATCCTATTTTGTTCGGATTAGCAATCCATAGTTTGTCGTGCTCTCCCGCCTAATTGACATGATGTAGGTTATAGTATCCTCTCAGATGAGTAAACCTCTATATGGTTTCCTGGCGATATATTTATCTAGCAAAGTAGTTATCTCAAGTCCTCAGTGAGCAAGCTCTTCTATGCATCAGAATGGTTCAGCAAGGATGGAAAAACTGATGGTGATGTGCGGCTGAATGATGAAAGCTGAGTACTACGTCCTCCACCTTTTGGGTATTGCCTCTCCTGATTAGTTTGCAATTTATATGTATTTTTGTGTTCAGGTGCTTTAAGATGTGAGTACACCCTCCCTCCCCCTAAAATCATTCTTATGCTTTATGGCTCTTGTTCTGGAACTGCCTTGACCAATGACAAGTTGTTTCTTTGAGTTTAGTGTCACTTCTTGCTTAAAATTGTTCCTTATGCTGAATATAATCTGATAGAGGAGAGAAAATCAGATATTCGATGAGAGCCATGCTATGCAAAGTTTGTGGTTAGTTTACCTCCATTCATTATTATCAAAATTAGATACATGGGTGAGGTGATGCACACCAGCAGGCTTGAAATGGAAGGAGGTTACCCATGATAATGGCACTTAGAAAGTGCTTTCTTATGCATAAGAATGTTCAGTTTGGCTCGGGATATAGTGAGAATGAGAAGTGAGCCATGTGAGGGAAGAAATTTTGTTTGAGA
Source organism: Salvia splendens (assembly GCF_004379255.2). NCBI lineage: Eukaryota > Viridiplantae > Streptophyta > Magnoliopsida > Lamiales > Lamiaceae > Salvia > Salvia splendens. Next base: position 1,398,115 of record NC_056034.1, read on the forward strand.
TTCTCACTTTAGGCATTTTGATAAGCACCCTTACCTGCATCTGTGGCTGGTTGGTGTTGTAGTTAGGTAGTAATTATGAGGTGTACAGACTACAGAGTGGACTGGCATTTTTTGGAAATTTGAATGACCTAGAGTTTTTCCAGCATCTTAGTTGGGCTCTAGAGGAATATTACGCAGTTTGACTGTGATAGTATCTGTATTTACTGCATGAGTTGGGGAAGGAATCAGCCATTGATTTGTGGAATATGAACTGGATAAGGGAATCACTATCCCACGTATAAGCCTGTAAAATGCTTTACAAGGTTTATAAGAACAATGATGGTTATATTCTACTGTACCTACACTGGAATATCCAGAGGCTAATTATATATGCGGTTTCAACATGTTCAGTCAAATGAATTGGTTGCAGGTTGATTGTCTCACTAATCAGTTTTACCTGCCAAGGATCTTCTATTTGGAAATGAGTTTGACCATTATGCAAATGGATTGAAAATTGTCTCTCAGCATGCTCTCAATCTATAGTCGCAAGATTGACTAGTTTAGTTTTCATCCATGTCATCATTATCAATATAGGATAAGTTGAATGGTACAGTTAGATCTCTCAGTTGATCACAGGATTGGTTAAAATAGCATTGTTTGGTAGCTACTGTGAGCATGTTGTCATATTCTGTGATGACAAAGGATATCATAGTCAAGAAGTCCTGACTTTATATAGCTTATGGTCTTCAATAGATTGTGCCAGTGCTTTATCTTGGTTGAAAGGTGCTACATTGGCGATTGAAAACTGATGATGAAGTTCACATCTCTGAGACAGTTGTATGATAATGAGTAAGCTGTGATGGAAGTATAGATCCAGGTGGAAGCTTGTTCAGTCGTGCTCCTTTGTACTGGAGAGAGAGAGAGAGAGAGGAGTTTTCTAGTATTACACAATTAGACTCTGTGTAATATCTTATAGGAGACTCTTAGTGATGCTGTATAGTGTGAGACTATGAATATCTCAGTTGACATCTTCATGTCATGTATCTATTCTCTATAGTTCCTTATGCTTACTCATAAATTATCTTTTTCTCTAGTGTGGACTGTGTAGTCTCTTATTTTTCTTTTCTTCTTCTTAAGAATTGTTTTAATGGCTTCTGGGTTTCTTGCAGATGAGGAGTCATTGCTGCTTCTACAAAAAACTCTCCAGGATGTGTGGTAAGTGTATCAGGTAAAGTAGTTCTCTCCTCGTTCTAAAATTTAGGTCTGCAAATGTTCTATGATTCAGAAATCAGTTTTGAGTTTGGTACTCAGGTAAATAACCCTCACATCATTTTTAAAAAATAGCTTTAAGTGCGTCGTTTATTATTACTCAAGGGGCTGGATCATGTTCCATAGTTTAAGTTTGCTGGGGAATGCTTCGGAAGGCAGGTTTAAGGCAAGTAAACAGCGTAATAATCTTAATACTGTACGGCAGTTTATTATACAAATTCTGGAACTCACGAATATAGTAGTGAAATAAATTATAGCCTTTTTCTATGAAGTGCACTCGATCGAATTATATTTCTTCAGTCGTCAAAGTTTTTTCTTCTGTTCTCTCTTTTATTGTGATTTCTTTTATTACTGATCAAGGTTTTGTGCTTTTCTTTAACGTGCCGCTTCTAGCCGTCTAATCTATTCAATACTCATACTAGCCTTAAGCTCTGTCCAAATTAACATTTTGCTATTCCTCTCGAATATTTGGAGTCTTCATGGATCAGTATCTTGCTTGAACAGTAGCAGTTTTCTTGGATTGTCTCAATATCTAAATGATGATATCTTGTTATTTTCTTCTTTTTTTCATTTTTTGTTTCTGAAACATGATTGATCGTTTGATCATACTTTCTGACCGCGATCACAGAACTAGATTAGCGACGCTCTTGCCCTTCTGGGTAGAGAAGCTTTTCGGTCAGTATACGTAGCCACTAGATTTGCTTATGTAAGAATAAAATTATCTGTATGTTTGTGGGGATGGTTTCTCTGTTTTGATATGATTTATATTGTTCTCAAGCTCTTAGTTTTGTTTAATTCTCCATTTTCTTCACTGTACATGATCGGAAGGCATTCCATTGGCTTTGTATATTTTTTTTATCAGATTATTTGTGTTTGAATTATCAGTTTCTGTATAAATCGAATGTGTATGGTGCACTATTTGGTAGATAGTCTTGAACTGTAATAGGAGTATGTTTTTTTATTCTTTTCTATTTTTATAAATTTGAAATCGGTAATTAATGGGTCCAAAAAAAAATTAACAAGTGAAGTATTATTTACTGCGATGGAGTATGACTTCATTGTCCAACTACTCCAAAATTAGTCTAGAAAATGAAATCTCAATTGAGGTACTTCGAGATAACATTTTGTAGGCATTATTTTGGAATTTATTTAATCTTCTGATTATATAATGAGTCAAATTTTGTGGTTACAATTACACTTAAGCCAATCAAAGTATGGATGATTTATGTAATGGTGAATTTAACGAAAAATCACAATTTGGAAAATTGATTTTTTTTACTATATTGAAGAAACAAATAGTATCTCAAAATTCGTAGTACTCATATTCTTGATTAGGACACAAGGAAAGATAATATAAACGGTAGGCTCTATATAGGACGAGGTAAATCATGTCATATTACAGTATTATTTTGCAATTTGGACTTGGACACTTGATTATTACTAGTAGTATAATTTTCAAAATAAGTATGGATTGTCAAGTTATCAAAAGGTACGACCATTTAATTTACTGGCGAAAACTATCAATAAAAATATAGAGTGGTCACAACTCTCATGTTTGATCTAACTATTAAATTATACAAATTGATTCACTATTTTTTAAACACGAAAGAAGAGTTGAGTGAAAAAAATTAGTGAAACAGTAAAACAATGATTTAGTGGATTGTAAATATTTTATAAAATTGATCTAAATTTTGTGGGAAGGGAGTAAATTTTTGTTAGAAAAAGAAAACAAAATTGCAGCTGCATTTGATTATAGTTTGACTGTACAATTTGGCGTTTTCCTGTTTGCGTTGGATCTGACATAAACAAAGCCCACATTTGTATATCCCTTTCACTATGCTTATTGCTTACTCAAAACTTGTTTTTTATTAGCAATCCAAAATTTTCATTTACGAAACAATTCTGGAAAATTGTCAGGAAAGAGAAAGATTGAGTATTCAATATGCTGGCAAAATCTGTTGTCCCACAAAATTCCTATGATATATCAATAATTTCTCTTGTTTCAAGTCGGATTTATTGTCTTCAGCTTGCGGGGGAATGCAAACCAAGTTCAAGAAATTGCGAATTTTCATATTCGTTTGCTGCTAAACCTAAAAAAAGTGGAATATTCTTGTTAAAGGTTAAAAAGATTCCATCTTTTCTCGTTGGCCGAGTCTTTTGCCCACTTTTAGATGTTAATCCTTTCCCCCTGTTTTAGGAATTGTTTAATGTTGGAGAGTGTGTTAAATGGTTGAGCTATGTTAGATTGTGATTCTGTGAATCTTCTTGCTGTATATATTGGAATATAGAGTTTCTAGATTAAATTTTGTAGGTTTACTTGAAAAAAACTGAGCTTGATGAATTCAATTTGTGTGTGTGTGTGTGTGTGTGAAATGAAAAGGGTGGCTTTACCTTGAAATTTTGCTACTATTTCCTAGTTATGGAAGCAGTCAACTTTGCAGAATTTAATTGGAAAGTTCATATGCAAAAATGTCAATTTGTGTGTGTGAGAGAGATGGTATTGGTAGAATCATGGAATGAAAAGGATGGCTTTACTTTGAAATTTTGTTACTATTTGCTAGATATGGAAGTAATCAACTTTGCAGGAATTTGGATAGAGTTTATACATTAAATTTTAGTATAGTTTTACATGAAAAAGAATGAGCTTGATTGATGAATTCAATTTGTGTGTGTGAGAGAGAGAGTCTCAGTGTAGTGATGGTATTGGTAGGATCATGGAATGAAAAGGATGACTTTACCTTGAAATTTTGTTATTTGGTAGCTATGGAAGATATCAGCTTTGCAGGATTATAGAAGGTCTCTTTAGATTTGGTCTTCTTCATAGCATCATATGTGAGGCTGTTCTCTCTCTCTGGCTAATGCCTCGTGAGGAATTAACAGGCACATGCTGCTGCTGCTGAAACTAATCAGCCGGAATGGTGGGAAAAGAATGCTGGCCCGAATATGATTGACATTAAATCAACACAAGAATTTGTAGACGCGCTGAGTCAGGCTGGAGATAGATTGGTCATAGTTGAATTCTTTGGTGCGTGGTGTGCTTCTTGTCGAGCTCTATTTCCCAAAGTAAGCGCCCTGTTTTCACTTGCTGGTTTTCGTTGTGCTTCCCTGCATTTAGCATTTTGCCTACTTTGGTGATTGCAGTGATATATCTAACGTTAAGTCAGATTAGTGTTCTTCTGTAATCACATAAATAGCCAGTTATATGTATCATTGGGTAAGGAAAATTTTACAGTAACTCTAGATTCAATCTTCTTAGCATTTTTGTCGAACCGAACATCTTGATTGTGAATCTGTGATAGAGTTGTGGTTTGCCCGAATAACGAGGACTAGTCTATGTTCTCAAAAACAAACGGGATCTCTTCAAGTAGCAAACTTCATTTCAAGATCCCTTTTTTATGTCCAAATTACCTCTGCAGGGGCATTTATTTTCTCAGCTTTTGATGCTTCGATTGTTGAGATAGTTTACTCATGTTTTAGTTACCTCTGCAGAGACATACGCTCTCATATAGGTCATCATTGGATTTCTTATTGATCGTGAATCTGTGATAGAGTTGTTACTTGTTACTGAATAATGATGGTTAGTTTATGCTCTCAAATAAATGGGATGTCTTCAAGTAGCAAACTTCATTTCAAAATCCCTTTTCGCGTCCCAAATTACCTCTGCAGTGACCTATATTTTCTCAGATTTTGATGCTTCGATCTGTAGTGACTTATGTTGTCATATAGATCGCCGTTGGATTTCTTTTCATGCTACCTCTAGATTCAATCTTCTTAGCACTTTTGTAGAACTTCTTGATCTTGAATCTGTGATTGAGTTTTATGCTCCCAAATAAATGGGATCTCTTCAAGTAGAAAACTTCATTTCAAGATCCATTTTCGCGCCCCAAATTACCTTTGCAACGACCTATTTTCTCAGCTTTTGATGCTTTGATTGTTAAGATGGTTTAGTTTACCTTTCCAGTGATCTATGCTGCCATATAGGTACAAAGTTACGTTTTCCTATGCGAACGAACAAAATATCAAGATTGTTGCTACGTCCGCTGATGTCCTTTGCGTTTAGATCTGCAGGTTTGCCGAGCAATACCCAGAAATCATTTTCCTTAAGGTGAACTTCGATGAGAACAAGCCCCTCTGTAAAAGCCTAAACATAAAGGTTCTTCCGTATTTCCACTTCTACAAGGGAGCTGATGGCTTGGTCGACTCGTTCTCATGCTCTCTTGCCAAGGTAAGCCCTCACACAATCCTCATTCTATTCGAACAACAGCTACTTATCTTATGTGACCAAATGAACATTTGTCGATTTACACTTAGAGTTATTCGGAACTGTTGCTTGATCCCTTTTGCCTATCTTGGTCGATTTGGACATCGAATGATGTCTACTTAGCCTGTAATCTTATGCAGCTCCAGAAACTGAAGGATTCCATCGCGACTCATAACAAAGCTCGACATAGCAATAGCACCCCGGATTCTAATGGTGGCGTTGGTGATAGCGTGGATGTATCTGCATCTCGCGATGACATGCAATTGTGACCCGAATTCGAGTTTATAGCTTTCTAATTTTTCCAATCTGTGCAATTTGTACATAGCACTTTGTAAAAGTAACTGTATATGCTTTGGCCATCCAAATTTCCAGTCTCTTTGGTATAATCTGATTGCTTCTTGTTTTCCTTGTAAATGACTTAATATAGACCTCATTATTTTCATCTCGAGGCTTTTTATTTTATTCTTATTTTTCCATTTTGATCCGTCTACTCAATTTTCATTTTCGATAACTTGACCTGCATGTGATGGAATATGAGTTTGATTCAAGATCTTATGGACCATTTTTTTGTCCAACTTTAGATTTAGACTTGTGGTTTATTATATATAAAAAAAATTAAACATAGCCAACTATTTTAAATTTCTTGTTTATTTCTAGATTATGTTAAAATTGGAAGATGAACAATCTTACTAACATTCACATTTAGAAATCTTTCCTTTCGCAATCGTTGTCTTTAATTCATTAGCTTGAAAATCATGCAAAAATAAAATCTAACAACTAAGATCTACAAAAACGGTCTCTTTCTTACTAATAAAAAAAACTAATTCGAATAGAAATAATTTTTTGAGTTTAAGATATGATATAACTCTCTGCTACTCTTGCTATATATCAAGAATTCTGAATTCGTAATCTCTTTTCAAATTATCTCTTTAGAAAAGTACTCCATTCGTCCTATAATAATTGTGTTAGTGTTTTTTTCAAGGTATAATGTAATTAGTAGTTCATTTCCTCTTTTGACTATTAATCCTTTTATTTTTTCTTATTATTTTCTTTTCACTTCTTTATTTCATTATCTCTATTTAATTTATTAAACATCACTTTATAAAGTCTTTCACCACTTAATAGATGAATTATTTTTTTATACGTATTAATGATAATCCATTTGTCCATTATCAATAATCTTGATAATAGACAATACGAGTTTTCAATTAAAATTGATAAATTATAAAAGAGAAATAAAAAAAACTGTAGAGAAGTTGACCGTCTAATTAAATTAAAGAATGTAATAAATATTCGATGACAATCTAAAATAAGAAACGGAATTATTAATTGTGTACATAGGATGCATATTTTTTAAAATTTTATCTCTGGCACAAATGTGAGGCCTTGGAAGATGGGCTTCTGCAGTCAGTGCCTTAATGCCTCCCTTTTACGAACTACTGCGTACCCTGACTAAACCCCCTCACATGATGTCGAGCCGGAGTGTGAAGGCGACGGAATAGCTTTTTTTGCTGCAATATTAACTACTGCTACTATATTGATTCTGTAGTTCACAAATTTTGTTGATCTGAAATATACCAATCAATTTCTTATAATCATTGGCCAATTTACAATGTCGTGGACACGTGACAATAGACTTTTCTAGAGGCCCCCACAATAATAGTTATTTCAATGAAAGTTAGTATTGTATTTTATTTAAATTGTGATAATATATATTAGTAGATGAAATAAGCCACGTGGCATCATGCGAGTAGTGGCCCACTATCATGAGTGTGGTCTTATCCACATTTGAGACTAACAAGAAAAGGCCCAAAAGCCCATGACCCATGTGAGGGGGTTAGTTGGAAATGTGTTCCTACTTTATACAACCAAACTTAGTTTATTATGTGGAGATTGTTTATTTATTTTCAAGTTTCTAAATTTTAGCTTTTTTTTTTGCAAACTCAACATTTTTTGGGGGTTTTCTTTTGTTTGGACACTTTAATGAGTTTCTTTGACAGAGTACTCCATCAAAGTTTGTCAAATCTTTCTAATACTCTGTTTAATAGCAATGACAGATTCAGGTGGAGTCGGCTATTCAGAGTTGACTGACTCCACCCTTCACAAACTTCATTTAGTTCGGCACTTGGAGTTGGTGGCACCGATCTTATGTTGCGACAACTATGCTCTAACTCATTGGGTTGGGGTTCATTTTTTTTTCGTCCGTCCTCAATTTCTAGTATCGGTAATCCCACGAGTTCTACATTTCAATGCAAGCGACAGTCATATTAACCGTATCTGGTTCCGCGAACTCGTTTTTTAGATTCGTCATTATTTGATAGAGTTGACAACTTTTAACTTAATAAAAAAGGGAAAGAAAAACATTGTATCAAATTCATAATTGGCTGCATTTATAAAACCCAAACTAAACTCATTTAGTAAGGACGTAGGGCCCCAAATACAAATTAACTAGTAATCAAGAATCCAAAATATAGTTGTGCATCCAAGAAAGCAAAACTACTGGTGCACACATAACACATTCAGTGGTTCGATATTATCAATTTGTTTATTGATTTGATACTTATGTTTTATCTTCAAGAAAATAGTGTAATAATAAGTTGAGAAAATTCCCGTGACCAAATGGGGGGGATAACAATGAAACCAATCCCAAACTTTTATTGCCACATTATATTATAGGAGTAATATACTTCCTCCATCCACAATAAAAATGAAAAAGTATATAAAAAAGAAATTTTCTATTTTTATAAATTAGACTATTTTTTATGAACATTTTAAAATGGCAAAATATGACTATTTTTTTAAATGGAGAAATGTTTCACATGGTCCTACCAACCTGGTCTACACACAATTTAAATTATTTATATTTGATTAGGATCAAATATAATTCCATTTATTTATGCAATCACACCATTCATTGTCACCTCCTTTTTCTTCACCTTTTCAACATCGAAGCTTATTAATTCAATTCTTTATGTACAACAAAATACGAGTATGTGCTAGAATTTTCTTGATCAAACCAATTCAAGTTTCACAACAAGGAGGGGAGTACATATAGGTTTGATTTTTTTTAATCTTCTTGATAATGTATATTTACATACGAAATACTTAATTTTACTTCTATCCATAAAAAATATCATATATATTTTTATATTATCCACTAAAATTAGTCTATTTATTTATAATAATTTTATTTGTCAAATGTAGTAAGATTTACTTTTCACTGATAATATATTTATTTTATTTCATTTATTTTTTTGTACATAATTAAGACTATATTTTGTAGATGGTAGTAGTATTTTTTTTATCCCCTCATCATTCCCATTTTTTTGTACATAAATGTAGTATTTTTTTTATGCACTTCCATAACGATGAAGTCGGCACATTAAATAAAATATTTGAATGTGTAAATTAAACAAGTAGTATTATTAAAATATTTAATTCACGCTTCTTCATATAGACCCCTTTCCAATTTTCCCCCTTTTCTCAAAAAGCCCCTCACCGCCCAATCACAATTCCCATCGCCGTCGCCGGAGAAATGACGAACTACGGCACAATTCCGACCTCCTCCTCCCCGCAGGGCACCAACGTCAACCGCGAGTACATCTCCCGCGCCAAGGCGCGCTTCCAGGAAGGCCTCGCCACGCGCCGCCCCTGGCGCGAGATCGCCGACATCCACAGCTTCTCCCTGCCGCGGTCCTTCGCCGAGGCGGCGGCGCGCGTGAAGACGAATCTAGTCTACTTCAGCGTGAACTACGCCATCGTCGCGCTCGCGATCGTGTTCCTCAGCCTCCTCTGGCACCCGATCTCGCTCATCGTCTTCCTCGCGATGCTGGCGGTCTGGCTCTTCCTCTACTTCCTCCGCGACGAGCCGCTCGTGGTCTTCGGCCGCCTCGTCAGCGACAAGGTCGTGCTGATCGTGCTCGGAGTGCTCACGATCTTCGTCCTCCTCTTCACCGACGCCACGACGGAGATCCTGAGCTCGCTTCTCGTGGCGGTGGTGGTGGTGCTGGTCCACGCCGCCGTGAGAAGGACCGACAATTTGTGCCTCGATGAGGAAGCCGCGGGTCTGCTGAGGTCAGCCAGTCCGTCTTCTTAATTTTTCCCCCCTTTTTGCCGTTCGATTCGGTTCGTGTTTGTTTATCCTCTTCCATTGAAAACTCAATTAGTCGTATTGATTATCTGTTGTTTGTTGTTGACTTTCTGGAATTTTTTTGTGATTCTGTTGTATGATTGAGATGTATTTATTCAGCAATAGCTCTCTTGTTTTATTTCTCTTAATTAAATTGTTTGAGTTCAAAACTTCAACTCTCTCCAATTTGAGTTTGTTGTTTTCTACTTCTCTTTTGTTACCAAATGCAACTATTGGAGTATATTAAAATGAGGCTCTCTTTTCAAATTTTTGAAATATATCACTAGAATTAAAGATTCATACTTCAAAGATTCACATGCGATGAGCTCTTGATTCAAAGAATTTAAAAACTATGCTCTAGTTACGATGCTAATGTTTAGTTACAATCATTTAAAGCTAAGTTAATACTTCATCAGTAAAACATAATGCTTCATCGATCCATAAAAATACTTATTGAACTATTGATGAGTTTTTAATAAAGTAGTTTGGTGGATAAAAAGTTTGATCTTCTAGTGTATAAAGTGGACTATATAGAAGGAAAAGTAAATAAATTGTTGTATAAAAAGTAAATAGGTTGTGACGTATAGGGAAACAAGAGATGTATTAGAATAAAATATTATTGCGGTTAGAATTGCTATTGAAGTAGAGAAACAAATAAAATAGATACAATTATGCATCCTAAATTCCAATTTTCGAGTCAATAAATTTGTATGTATTTTCCTTGCGATGATAAATATTTTTTACAATTATTCATAGAAAATACTGAAATATCCAACAATGTTATGCAAATAAAAAAATGATTTTTTAAGCTTAATAAACCTTTAAATTGTCTAAGGTGGAAAACCAAGACTCGTGAATCAAGAGTAATCTATTTATCTCATCCAACAATATTCATAAAACCCACGCTAATCTAATTCGTTTATTAAAGAAAGCCATGAGGATTTTCAGTAGCCGAGGCCCAATCAACTCGGCCCAATATTTTATTCCTATGATAAGCCCAATAGATACATGCAAAATCAGTTTACAACAAAGCCCAATTCAACATTAATGTAAACATTTCCCCACCGCAAAATCCCACCTCACTCTCCGCCGGGAACTGAGATTCTTCGCCGCCGTCGCTTTCGATTTTCCGATATGTCTTATCCACCGCCGTACGAGCCTTTCTACCTAGCTGCGCCGCCTCCGGAGTACAATTACGTTCCCAGCGATAGGAACGGAATCAACACTCTCTTCGTCTCCGGCCTCCCAGACGACGTGAAGGCGCGCGAGATTCACAATCTCTTCCGCAGCCGTCACGGATTCGAGTCCTGCCAGCTCAAATACACCGGACGTGGAAATCAGGTTTCATTCTCTTCGATTCTATTAATTGCCGATATTGATGTTCGAAATTTGACACTGATTATTGAATAGCGTGATTTTTTTTACCTTATTCTGGATTAATCGGAAGATGTAATGTCACAGTAAATAGTTTCTGCGGATTCTGATGAGTTTTCTAACTTCAATTTTTCTCTGGAGTGGACAGGTTGTGGCGTTTGCGACCTTTGTGAATCATCAATCGGCAATGGCAGCCCTGCATTCTCTGAATGTGAGTTTTCAATTTTAAATTTGTTTCTGTAGGGAACTTCTGGTGATTGTCCTCTTTTTATGCTTTGTTCGTTTCATTAGTAATACATTGGTAGTGGAAGAAAATCAAGCTAGGCATGAAATAATTGGGGGCTTTTTAGTAGTATAATTTGGATGTGGGGAAATAGATGGATGAATTATACTACTACTCCATTAAAAAAGGTTTCTTCTTCAATCTGTTACTGGGATTGTATTTTCCTAAAGCAGTGGTGTTACCTTGTATAGCGAGAAGAAATCTTATGATTCTAATCTAATCTGGAGATAACATTCCAAATCATTTTATTTGTATATATGACACATTTATACGCATAGAAGTTGATAATTTGGTATACTAATTAGTAACAAGTGAACGAACATCTACAGGGTGTTAAATTTGATCCTCAATCTGGTTCCACTTTGCACATTGAACTGGCTAGATCAAATTCTAGAAGAAAACCAGGTGAGTGACTTTCGTTATCTTGGTTACCCATAGGTTGTACATATACTTCCTAATTGAGTGATTTTTTGTTATGTGATACTATTTCATATCTGTGCAAGATGGTTAACTATTGCTAATTGGAATTGCTTTTAACAGGAAGTGGTCCGTATGTTGTCATTGATAGAAGAACGAATTCTGAGACTGATGCTAGGGAATCATCTAGTGAGGATGGTAACTATGCTGTTATCTTCCTGTTTATTTACGTACCTGTTTTTCCCTCTAAAATATTGAATGGTATCATCCCGATGCTGCAACTCTAGAAACCCTTTAATCCTTGGATGGGGTGGCAGAGGGGTACATATCCATTGGGAGAGATAATGTTTTTATATACATGAAGAAAGTTTAAGTAATTGGATGGGGTGAATGTTTTCTCAGTTATCACTTGCGTTACTCCAGTCTTTGTACATCACAAGATTAAATTTCATTTTTCCAGGAGATGGTGATTCTGATGACCCATACACCAACCCTGATGAGGGTAACCAAGACACTTCAGCAGCTGAGAAAAGGTTCGACTTGTTTATGACAGCAGTAATTCCTTTTCATACTCTAATATCTTTATGCCCTGGACTTTTTGTGTTCAATTAGCGTTCTTCATTCTTCTTGTTAATCTAATGAAACAAAGCCTTGCTTTGACAGCAGCAAACACACAAGCTTGGGCAATGATGCTCAAGAGAGTGTAAGTAAATAGGTTATACCTCCATTTCCTAAAGCAATTTTCTGTATATTTTAACACTCATGATTGATTGGATTGAATGGCTTTCTTAGGAGCAAGCCGAAAAGGCAGCAGATGGTGCATGCTCTACATTGTTTATTGCTAATTTAGGTCCAACCTGTACTGAAGAGGAACTGAAGCAACTTCTTTTGCAGTAAGTTGTCATTCCTTGCGTTGTTATTTGTCAGAACAATCAAAACATGTTCGTTTGAAGTGTATATACGGGAATCTCGTAGTCATCCGTGCGTACTTCCTGTTAAATCGATCTTTTACCAGTTCTTTTCTATAATCAAATTGTAAAGTAGGAATATCAGTAGTCTGTTTCCATTTGATTTCAGATACCAAGGATTCAACAGCCTTAAGGTTCGTGCCAGAGGTGGAATGCCAGTTGCGTTTGCTGATTTCGAGGTGTGACCTGGAAAATGAAGGCTCTTTTCTCCTTATTTAGGACCCTTTTCTATCGTGAATATGAGAAAAGTGTTGATGGTTAACTACACAGATCTATTCATTATTTTATACTCCTAAAATTAAAACATGTGTTTCTCCTAACAGGGAGTTGAACATGCAACCGAGGCAATGAACTCGCTTCAAGGAAGCACGCTGCCATCCTCTGACCGTGGTGGAATGCATATAGAGTACCCACATTAAACCTAATCTTGCCTGTTCTGTTACTTGCGTTATGCAACTAAACTGAAACCATACCCTTCTTTTTCTTCCTCAGATACGCAAGGTCGAAAATGAGGAAGCCCTAATACATACTTCAGATGCAAAACAGGTAGTACTATGGAGACCTCCATCGTGTCAAAACTTATTCGAAGAATATTGGATGATTCCCTAGCTAGGAAATTGTTGCTAATCTGTCTTAATGGATTACTGGAATATACTATGTAGTAAATTGGCTGTATTTATTCATTCGTATCTATTGGTCGGAGGAACGTGTCTTACCAACTAAGTTACGATTCATCGTCCATATATTAGTATTGTTTATTTGGAGGAATAAAGTATACATTGATTGGAGATGAAGATTGTTTCAAAACAAAATATGTATATATTACTAACCAGGCAATTGGGTATCCCATTTCTCAATGATGATTACAGAAACTTATATACTCTACCATTGCTATACACAATGCAAAAATCCTGATGGCATCAATCTTAAACAACTTGTTGATGCATAAGTCCAACTTTTTTCTCTAGTTAAGAGATAGGTTCGAGCTCAATCGCCCAGACAATTCACTTGACATGTGGCGTCGATGCCGGTGTTGATGTTGACGTTGATCGGACCACATCCTTCCGCTCCGGCTGCCCACATCAGACCCCGGTGTAATCAGCGGACCGGAATCCGTCCCGTCGCCTTCTAAAATCCGAAGCACCTATTTAACAAGAAACATACATATGTCATGTTGTCTGTTAAAAACATCAACACCCGGGGACTAAAGGGGTTGCGTCTTCTTACCTGGGACATCCGAGGCCTCGTTTGAGGGTCCCGACGTATGCACAGCGATGCAGCATGCAACATACAGTAAACCTCGCCCTCGGAGTAGTTGTTTGCCAGCCTCGGATCTACCAACTCATCAACAGCATATGCTTCCAAGAGCGGCCGCGCCTGTAACTTGATCGGGTCAGACTTGAAACGCTTTCAAAATTATCGTATGAGGTGTATAGAAAGCTTCAGTCTTACCCATTCTGTGAGGCACTGTTGGCCCTTGGGTCTGTTGAGGTCGACTGCTTTGCGCCCGGTGACGAGCTCCACCAGCACGACGCCAAATGAGTACACGTCGGCTTTTTCTGTGATTTGACCACTCTGAGCATACTCAGGCGCCAGGTACCTTCATGAGGCATTACATGTAATCAATCAGTATATAAGTTCTTGAACAAGCATTATTATTGGTTATCCGTATCATGAAAAGAACGAGCGTTTTACCCGAACGTTCCTATTACTCTGGTTTCGACTCCTGTCTCCCCGTCCGGTTGCCATCTAGCTAGACCAAAGTCTCCCACCTATGCAGGCAAAGATTAGATTACTATCAAGAATAACCACATATGGAGAGAGAGAGAGAAAGAGAAGTTAGTACCAATGGTTCGAAATCATGAGTAAGGAGGATGTTATTGGGGCGCATGTCTCGGTGCACGATGCAACCAACCCTGCATTCTTCGTGAAGATACCGCAAGCCACGAGCTGCTCCGACTGCGATCTTTTGCCGAGCATTCCAAGGTAGCGTGTTCTGATGGCGGCCTGTGCGTTTATATACACATGTTATCTATCATAGCATCGAAATAGAACTTTCCTATTGATATCGAAGGCGAAGGCATACCGTAAAGGTGAGAATCGAGGGATCCATTGCAGATGAATTCATACACCAATAATCTTCTTCCATCCTCAATGCAGAAGCCAATCAACATCACAACATTCCGGTGCTGAGCGCAGCTCAGAACTTCAACTTCCGAGCAGAACTCTTGATCGCCTTGAGAGCTCGCCAGCTTGTGCTGCTTGACCGCAATTGTCTGGCCGTCAGGGAGGACTCCTCTATGGACAGATCCATAACCGCCCTCGGCTAAGAAGTTTGCTTGCGAGAACCCTCCCGTTGCATGCTCCAGTTCTGCGTAAGTGAACCACCTAGGAGGCTTCCCGAATACGGGCGTCTTGTGTTGACATATAGAACATAATGGTGGAGGCCCGAGCGGAGCCGATCTCGAAAACGAAATAGCTTCTCTCAAATTGCTGCTGAAATCAAGAGTCGACCTGTAGCTCGGGGATCGGAAGCCACCTTCGTCATCGTGCTTACACAGCTTATCAAGCAGAGCTTTGGTGGCAGGATTTTGCATACGAGTACTATATCGCCCGGAGCTTTCTCCGATGTGGTCCATGGACTGACAGCGAGAACCGACAATGTCCGCCATCCACGGTTGAAACCTCAAACTCGAAGACGAAGACAGAGTCTCACTTTCAGAATCCGAACTGGACTCATGAATCTCTCGCTCTTTCTTAGTAATAACGAGCAGCTTCTCCTTCTTCAGGGCGTCCTTCACGTTAGTGATGAAGAAAGGCGAAGTTCCAGGATCGGAGCTTGAAACTGACGACGTTCCAGCTTCAGTGGCGGTGAACGTCTCAGGGCTACTTGACGGGGTAACGAGAGGTCCACGAGTGGGATTCAGGCAATCCTTTCTGTTCTCTTGCTTCTCAGAAGATTTGTTATCATCGGAGCTGACTGCTTCTTGCTCCTTTCTACCTGTCCCGACTAAATTCAGTCGAAGAACCTTCGGTTGTGAGCGCTTCATGACAACAATGTTGCATTGCAGTTCTTCCATACAACGCTTTTCCTCGTTTTTCAGGTGTCTGTGATATCAAAATGATGTAAACCACATGAGTAAAACAAGACAGTCTTTATCAGTATTAAGTGAAGTGAAACTTACTTGTCCAAAACGACCCAATTCGCTTGGTTTTTCTTCGCCTCTGCAGCGACTGCTCCAATTGGCGTCCCAGAGACGAGTTTTATCTTGACATTGATCTGTGATTTTTAGTCAGAAAAACGACGTTCATCGCTGTTTCCATGGAAAAAAACACCAATGGTAAAAACATACATATTCCCAATCTACTTACTTTATTTGGATCATAAACATCATGAAGCTGAAGAATCATTTGAGAGCAATAGTCTGTAATATCAGATTTCAGCTCTGCATTTGCATAAGAGTTCGAACTCCTGTGACCGCTAGCACAGTCGCCAGCAAATCTTGGGAAGCCCCATAATTTCCTACCTGATTAACGAGTTTCGAATGAGATGCCATCATAGATAAGCAAAAATCAATACAAGAAGTGAGAAAAACAGTTGAACATGTACACAGAACAAGGACAGAACTACAGATCGAGCATCTAGGCCCAGCTTCGAAACCTTGACATGTGACTCTAACGTGGAGGAAATTTTGAAAGGCTTAGGGATGGGACGTGCTGGACCGGACCTACTATACAAAGTGTGGACGAGTGCGGAATAAATGTTCCAGGAGCCCAGTGTTAATTGCAGGAACCCACCACGTTGACTCGGAAACAATAGACGAAAACCTTCACAACTCTAGAGACATGACATGTATGAAGAACAAATGCTAGTTCTTCTCTTCGATTTTTCATACTATTACAAGCCAAGATTTTCATTCAGCATTATAGGGATACAAAAAGACTCTGAAACAGAGAAACCCGAAAACAGTAATTGGTAAGGTAATGAATCTCCATATAAACATTAACACAAAGATTAAAGCTTTACACATTATTGCTGTTTAGACATGAAGTAAGGCCATGAAAAAAAAACAAGAGAAGCTGCAAGAATTCAAGATTCCATGTGGAAAAAAAGGTAAGAATCAAACAAATGCAAGTGATTATTACCAGAACTATGTGAAGAACAGTTATGGTAACAATAACACAAAAAGATTAAAGCTTTACACATTAGACATGAAGTGAGGCCAAGAAAAGAAAACATAAGGAAATGCAAGAAATCAAAGAAATGTAAGTAATTATTACCAGAGCTCTGTGAAGATATGACAACAAGAAGAGTGATGCAATCCCCAGGCTGAACAACATGTGTCAGAGCCCAAACCAGAGCAGTCTTAGGAATCTCTTTAGCTGCCTTAACAGCCACCACAACCTTCTCAGCCATGGCAGAAGAAGAGCCCTTTTCCACCTTTCCCCCTTTCTTCAAATCTCTACTCATCTTCACAGCATATAAAAAGAGGAATTCCTTCCCAAACAAAAAGGCTCCTTCTGTCTCCCTCAAAAGACAGCCACAGCTTGAAGCACCATATCTATATGAATGTCTGTCTACAAATGAAAACAGCAACAAGAAACATTAGGTGCATTATTAGGCCCCACCACCACTAAAAGTTGTGATGAAACTCATGCACTTACAACTGACTTGTTCACTGTTCTCTCCCACCCCCCAAAGGGAAAAAAAAGCAAGAACCCCTCTCTCTCTTTTCCACCCCAAGCAATTATTATTTTCTTTTATTTTTCAGTCAAAGCACTGATATCTTCAACAATTTTGGTTTTTAACCAGAGAGTGAATGTAACATGCAGGCTCCAGAAGTGGTACCAAGACAGCTATGTGAATGGATCTGCAGGGAGAGTTCTTTTCAAGCTGAAGTTTTCACTGTTTGGCACATGATCTCTCTGCCTACACAAACGACACAGCAAATACAACCATTTCCCTTTTCTCACCTCCACTTTGCAAACATACCCCTCCCCTTTCAAATCAGACAAGTCAATTTTGGCTTAAATCTTGACAGATTCAGGCGAAAACAGCACCTTCTCCTCTGCTCCTCTCCTCCAATCTCAATTATTGGAAATGCTCAGATTTCTATAATAACTCAAGAAATTTCACCCCTCACTAAAAAAACCACCTTTTCACTTAAAATCACTCATCAAAATTTTTTGCTGAAGTGACAAGAAAGTGTGAGTTTCTTTGCTGTCTGATAAGAAGCTTAGATCCCTTCCTGCAAAATCCCACAACCCAATCAGCAAATCCAAGAAAGAAAAAACACACAAAGCATAAGAAAAAGAACCATATAACAATCATGATTATTGCCTCTTCTTTCACATCAAAAGAAGCAGAGATAACGATTTTCCAAAAAAAGGGGAAGATAGATGTTACATGAAATGAGCATTGAGGTTGAACAACCTCGCCAACTCAAATCCCAAGTGATGTGAAGAGCTTAAAAATGAAATCCCAGATCACGAAATCAATAAAGATTTAATCTTTTTTGTGATTCTTGAGAAAAAAAAAGGTTTCAGTCCTTATTTAGTGAAAGAGCAATGATGCACTTACATTTGTAATAGCGACAGATAAATCCGTATATGCTTGTGCAGAAAATACAATGCAAAAATAGACGATGCTGCTCACACAATCTTTGCAGAAATAGAGAGAAGCTCGAAATCTCTGAACTCTCTCTCTCTCTTAGGTGATTATAACTGCTGCGGACAACGTCGCCGTCGAGGCTTTTGGGCTGTCGAGATTGCCCTGGTTTCTATGCTTTAACTACAGTTTTGACCTTTTTTTCTCTGGCCTTAAATTTATTTATTTGTAAATGAATATTCTTTTTCAAGGTTTTTTCTTTTCATTTTCTTCTTTCTTTATAATTCAAGATTTTATGAGTTTTAAACACATAGATTTTTTATTTATAAAATATGGCTATTGCAGGAAAAGACATTAATTATGGTCAAAGCAATTTAAAAAATTACTAGCTATGAAGATTGTGATTTTTTCCTTCAAAATTTTCACGGATTTAATTTAGGTGGTACTGTATATGCATCCTAAAAATTACTCTATTTGTTTCAACACTTAGTAAATTATCTAAAAATATTATTTTTACAGTAAATTAAATTAATTCACGACTTTTTCGATCTTCTAAAAAGATGTGCATTTGTAAAACTAAAATAATCATAGAGGCGTCATGCTATAATTTGACCTTGTACTCATGCAAGTGTGAATGAGTGGTGACCATTATACAAAATGGTCTAGCTAAATACGATGATGTTATTGAAATTTGATCATAGTTTTATTTACGTCAGCATTTTATCCTCCTCCCCTTCCACCTACAGTGGGGCGCCTTACTCACCTTCCATCTACTGTGGGGCGCCATAAGGTGCGTCCTAAACATTTTACTATTGTTTTGTTAATTAATTTAAATGTTTTCAAATGTATAAATGCAAACTTAGAAAAAACACAACGATTAACTAAGAACGGCAAAAAATTCATTAATTATAAAAAAAAGTTACACGGGTTAGAAATAAAAAAAAATTGACTATCCTACAAAAGCCCCAACTTCCGGCTCAACTCATCGATCAACCGATATTCGCTAGGTTGTGTGCCCGGCCACCGTGCGCCATCTCCAAACATCGGGCTACTAGGACTTGAGTATCCACCGGAATCCATTTTATAGCGTAATTTGAGAGTTTAAAAGTTAATCGAAAAGTTACAAATGAAAAGTGAAGTTGGGGTATATATATAACAAAATTTTCGATTTATAAAAAAAAAAAACTAAAACGCGTTGCATCGTCTGCGTCGTCCACAGTGGGCAGACGATGGCGCGGACAATGCCCTATCGTCCGCGGAGCCACAATGGCGGACGATAGCGCATCCGATGATCGGGCGCGCTATCGTCCGCCCCACTGTGGATGGCCTTATGTACTAAAAATTGTATATAACCTTTTAAATGGTTATCCTAATGTTAAAGTATTATACTGGGAATCAGTTAGATATAAATATGATAACATTATACAATTGCAGATTTTGCACATGATTTTGGAAGGATTTTGAAAATAGTTAGATACAAATACGATAATATTGTAACACATGTCATTTGCTATCGATACCAAGTGAAAATTAAACCTTATTGACGATATGAGTGAGTGAGGGTTATCAAATTATTAAAATACTATATATGTTGAGAATTAATTAAATATAAATACGATAACGTTCTCGTTATAACACAATCGTAGATTCTAAACATAATTTTGGGAAGGATTAAACCCTAACCCATTCCATCTAAATGAATTGTTGTCGTGGCATAAATAGTAACTTATGAAATGGAGTATAATTTTAATATAAATATATTACATAAACTATTATTTCTAGTGGGTCACATTTCCCCTCCCCTAACTAAATTACATTTTATTTGATCTCTATTTCTGTAATTGTAGGTGGCTAATAAATTAAAGCATATCCTTCTCGAGGGAAAAAAAACAAAAGAATAGGCGATATACGTAGCCAAAAAATAAAAAAAATATGGTAGAACATAATTTGTTGATATTAATAACTTGACCACTGAATTTTTTTTATTTTATTTGAGTTGCCTACAAGAAGAATTACTAACTCCTATGTATAAAATGATATAAATATGATTAAGTTAGACAAAGACATGTGCCATTAATTACATATTAGTGTGACGCAACATTATGATAGGTTATTAGAACATGGTTGGACGTGCACGTCAATAAACAAATCATATTAAAGTGTTCAACTTGAATCAATTATAGTATTTGAAATTTTTAACATATTTTAGTTGGCAATGACAAAATTTTAGCTTGAATTATTAAATATATTGATTAAAGTTGTCAATGTCTTTTGAATAATATTTGAATATTCAACTTAATGTTGTTTATTTTTTAAATTATTTATTTGATTTGATATTAGTTAATTCTATCTATGACATCCATAATCAAATTAAACTTGAATACAACAGCGACATACATCTTAATTGATAAAAATTAACTAGGAACTAAAAATTATAAATTTGGAAACAATATACAAGCGTGGCCATGTTTGGAAAAAAAAATCCATATAATATACCAGCGTGAATTGTTGTACAAAATCCATTGTAATCACAATGAAATACTTATGTACTATAAGTTACTACTCCCTCCGTCTCGGGCTACTCGCTCATTTCCTTTTCGGCTCGGAGATTAAGGAATGAGTGTATAGGAAAGTAAAAAATGACGGCTGTAGGTGAAATTTTTTACTAAAAATGGAAAGAGTGCAAGTAACTTTGGACGCCCAAAAAGGAAATAAGTGCGAGTAGTGCGGGACGGAGGGAGTACTATTTTTTACTTCAAACTTGAAAATTAGAATATACCTCTGACAAAATAAATTTGTATGTTTAATAAAAATAGTAAATAATTACAATAACAAACATACATTGCCGAATTATTACTTAGTGACAATATTAATAATTATAGCAATTGATTATAGATAATCATTCTCAAATTATGAAATATCCAACATTCTATCACACCAAATTATCAATACATGTATCTTTTGCTAAAACAGGTTTTACGATTTTCAGTTTTGGAAGTTACCAAAGCATGGTGATGATTAATTTCTATATTTCTTCATCTCAAAACTAAAAGGGTAATAATATAGATTATTTCTTCACGTGGTGGTGATAAAAACATGACATTTGTTAAACTTCAATGATTCAAACTTTTTGTCTGTTTGAAAGTAACCATTCAAACTTAAAGCATATAACGGCAGAGTGAAAAGTTAATAAAGCAATTTGGAAATAATCTTTATATTTGAAATTATAAAAAGAGCAATCTTATACTCCTATAATATTTTTGTAGCACTTACTTATTCGGAATATTATTTTCTAAAATTTTATCTAGATTACTCCAATTAATCCTTTATAGTTCAAAAATATATTTAATTTCGATAATTATTGGGACCTGTTGTTAAATTCAACTCGTGAATTATAATTATACAAAAAAACAATGCTCCTATTATAAAATAAGATACCTTGTTTATAATGGCATATTTAATGAAATGTTAGATGCTTAAAATATTGGCAAACTTCATTGATCACAATTTTCACAAAATAAATGCAAATATTCTTAATTATCGTACTTAGTATCGAAATTATATAATTTAAACAAGCTGATTCATATAGCATTAAAAATGATTCATTGGTCGAATAATAATTTCATAATTCTTTTTATATTTCATGCTTTTAAAATTTTGGTCTTTTTATAGCAAATTATATCTATTGCAGTTTCCTTAAAAATTAACATAAATTTTGTTGAGTATGGAGATAAAAGAAACTGAATGTAGTAACTAATACTCACAAAGTATACATTAGTTACAAGGTACTAGTATATTTCGTAAATTTGCTAGTACTATATTAACGTCTCGGGTTCGAATTCAATTTGGTGCAAGATTAGAAATTATGTTTATTTCCATTCAAAATAGCATATGGTACATTAGTGTAGATATGAAATAGGAATATTTATGAAAGAAATCATAAAAAAATGAGAATAGAAACAATCCACTTTAAAAAAAGAATAAAGACTAATTGACAAACCTTGTCTACACAAAATGCCCTTGAATTTTAAACTAATTTTTATTTAAACCGGTTTTCTTAACAACTATTATTTCATTACTAGTTTACCCTTTTTTTATATTTGTCAAGTAAAATCACTCCCAAATTACATTACTGTATATAGTATGAAATTATGGCTAATAAATGCAAATACAAATGATATCATAAAATTTCTATTCACACAACTAAAAAAATTCGTTCCATTATTTAGCAAGTACTAAGATTCAAAATATAAAAGAACTTTTAAACTTATTATTGTTATTTTATTGGATAATAACATAAAAAAATTAATTACGTATGCACATAGTGATTTTTAAAATTTAGAATTTAAGAAATAATTTAATAATAAAAAATTGAGTAAAGATATATTAACAAAAATTGTACATATAAAATGCATTTATATTTTAAACCGATTTTTTTCTTAAACAGGTTTTCTTATTGGGTATTCTTTTCTTATCAAATTACCCTTTTTATATATATAAAATTATATCAATATTAAATTGTATGGATAATACATGAAAAATATGAAAACATGAAAGATCAATATAATAAAAAAAAATATGTCATTTATTTATAAAATTTCATAAACTAAGGTAATTTAAACTTAGATAGTAAAGATTGATCCCTATATGCATATGTTTAAACAAATGAATTTACTACTAAACTAATTGCATGCGAATGACTATTATTATTTCATCATATGTTAAAAATAAAAAGGTTTATACATATATTTACAACTTATAATTTTAAATATTATTTAATAATAAAATAATTGGATGGGAATGACTGTTATTATTTCGTTTAATGATAATACTTAGAAATAAGGTATATATACATGTACTTCGTCACCTTTCTTTTTTAGTTTGTTTCACTGAAGATGTCTACTTTCGATATTTGAAAATAAATCATTCTCTCATTTCTCCTTATATTCAGCTACATTTCCCTCTCTACTTACTTCACCTAATAATTTTTCCTAAAATCTCGTGCCACTCAAGAATGTGGACATCTTGAGTGGGATGAAGAGAGTAGTTGTTTTTATAACTTAAAACTTTAAAGATTATTAAATAATATAATAATTGCATGCGAATGACTATGATTACTTCCTTGGATGATTCACACTAAAAATTAAGTGTGGATCCACGCAGCAATTTTTATAACTTAGAACTTTATAGATCACTTAATAAAATAATTGGATGTGAACGAGTAATATTATTTCTTTGGATGATAACACTAAAAAATTAAGTATATATACATGTAATCATTTTTATAACTCCAAATTGTAAGAAATATTTAACCATAAAATATTTAACGTGAATGACTAATATTATTTAGTTGGATGATAACACTAAAAAATAAGTATATAAATAAATGTAGTCCTTTTTATAACTTAGATTTTAAAAATGATTTAATAATAAAATAATTGGACGTGAATGACTATGATTATTACGTTGGATGATAATACTAAGAAATTAAGTATATACGTTTTCATAACTTATAATTTTAATATTACTTAATATTAAAATAATTAAATGTGAATGACTATGATTATATTGTTGGATGATTACACTAAGTATATATACACGTAGTCATTTTTATAACTTTAAATTTTAAAATTATTTAATAAGACTAAGAAATTAGGTAGATATACATGTATTATTTTTATAACTTAGAATCTTGAGATTAGTTAATAACAAAATAATTGGATGCAAATGATATTGTTTTATCATTGAAAGATAATATAAAGAAATTAAGTATATATGCCTATATTTATCATTATATTTTAAATTTTTTAAAATCGTATTATAAAAATAATTTGGTGTCAATGGCTATTAGACGAGTGAATTTAAAAGTTAGAATTTTATCGATTTAAAAGTTAAAATTAGTGTTTGAATATTATATAAAATTCTCTATTTTAGAAGGTAAGTCAATTCAAATCCTTTTATTAGTATTTTGCAAATTTGAAGGAAGCCAATCTATAATATATCTAACTAAAATATTATAATTTATTATAAAATTTGTTTTAATTTATTCCTATTCAAGATGTTCATCCAAAAATTGTGAAATCATGAACCATATCAATCTAATTTGTAGGGGAGAGTTTAACTTTTGATACAATGGAGAAGAAATATCCTCAATTGTTGTTAATGGAAGAATAAATTATGCAACGGTTAGTCTATAAATTAATGTAGTAAATCATTCCCTAATTAAATGTATAAATGTTGATTATGAAAAATTCATTCTTTCCTAAATAATCAATAAAAGGGTAAATATGTAATACATCACATTAATTAATAATTATAAATTTATTTCAAATGTAAAATACCTAAAATGTCCAATATTGTATACACAATTTTTGTTAATTTATCACTACCCACTTAAAAAAATAGAGATGTTATGCATGGAAACATTACGACAAAAAATTATTTTCCTATTATAAAATAAAATATCTAGTTTGTCTTTACATATTAAAAGAAAAGTTAGGTGCTTCAAATCTGACAAACTCATGTATTATCATCTTCAAATATGGCAAACTTCATTGAACACATTTTCCACAAAAATAATTGCAATTAATATTTTTTATATCGTGTTTATCTAAATAATTAAATAAATTCAATGTGCTGATATTTAACATTACACATATATTTACCACAATTTCAATCAAAATTTGAGATTTTAGGGACCATTATCATTTCTCACTTTATAATTTGATCTTTTTATGGCAAATTGTATAGTACTATATTGTACTTTCCCTAAATAAATGGACATAAAAATTGCTTAGTGTTGTGCAAATAAAGTTGAAAATTTTATTGGGCAGATTTGTCTTATCTTTACAAGTACAGTATTCAAATTAAAAAGTAAAAAAGGGATATAAATATTGTCTTTATATATAAGTAAATTTCAGTATAAAATGGCCAGCGCACAACCCCTTTATGATTATGGATTGGATTCATACAGTCACGAGAATCAGCTTATCTTAAAAAAGGCTGTTTTCATTCATTCAGCTTTTATTAGTGTGTCCCACAAATTATTTATTTTTATAATAATTAAGCTTGTCTTTTTGTTTATATTTATAAATATAGTCGTTTTGGAACAACTATATAGTAGGAGTATTATTAACTATTAAGCAGTACCAGCTTCATGTAATTATGACTCTTTCAATATTTTTGTGTATTTTAACTTGGTTTTAAAATATTTATATTTTCTCCAAAGTTGTTTGCCCTCCATTTGGGACAATATCTCATTCTACTGACCTGTCAGAATATTTATAAATAATACTAAGAATAATAGTATTAATTTCTCAAATGGTATAAAAGTATTATATTTGTGTGAAAAATACCTACTAGGAGTATTAAAGAAAATTATGTAGCAAAATAGATACGAGGTACTTAATTTTTATTTTCTTTCTACAAGAATACTTTCTATTTTACTCTTATAATTAGGAGTATTCTACATAACATAATTATCTAATTCATCAAATAAACTTTTATTTTATTCACTACGGAATAAAATACTTCACAGTTTCCTTAAAAAATAAATAAAATTAGAAATATTCAAAATAAATTACTAACATTTTAAAAAATAAAATTTTAAACATTCTATTTGATTTATATCAATCATCGAAAAGTAATCAAACACTTAATTTTGCAACTACACACATGCATGCAGTAGTTTTACTCAATTATGTTCCATCATTCTGTGATTAATTTCTAAGATATTTCTATTCATTTGCCTTTTGTTGCTTTCATTTTCTTTTTTTGGAAGCTTTGCTATTTATGCGTAATAAATTAGGACTAGTACACGTCTGTGGGTCACTTATTCTTCATATTCGACATATTTATTGTAATTAATACTCCATTGTTTTGTCTTTTTAATTTTTATGTGACTGATTATAGACGCTTACTTATTTTAGAATTAATTGGATGTAAAATTACAAATTTTGGTCAAATTCTTTTTAGTCTTGCTTATTTCAAAACTTGGGTATAATAAATAACAAAGGTTTTAAAAATTTTAATTGTCCATGCCGATTTCTTATGACCAAATGTGAAGCTAAGTTGACCAAATGTGAAGCTAAACTGACCCACGCATGTAAATTTTTGGTAACATGCATGAATAGTGACATAAACGTGTATTAATGTGATAACATGGACGATTAAACGACATCATTTTTGGCATAAGAAAATGAAAACTAAAGCAAATTTGGTTAATGAGACACTTGAATTATTTTTAAATTTTGTGATTCATTATTTAAATTGGGCTGGACAAATAAGAAAGGACTAAATAGTTAGTCTTTTATTTTTCGAGTACTTATTAAGAACATGCACACACATTTGGTTTTTGCTTTATGGTTAAAATGTGAATCACCGACCAATAATAATATCATATTTACCTATTTTAGTTCGGCATAAATTTTAATGAATAGTGTTGTGAGGTAAAGATTCAGAATAGTGATACACATTTTATCAAAAAAATTGAATGCCTTAAAGGCGTAGCATGTTATATATTCTAAAACTTTTTAATGGAGTATAATTTTTTCTCCCTCTAGTGGAATAGGGAGAAATTGTCTTCAGGCAGCGGATTTCGGGGACGGGAGGAGCGACCGCCCCCGAAACTACAAGAGGGATAGAAGGTCTAATTTTCCTTTAGGATCGGCTGAAAACTACATCTCCGACTCCCTAGCAATATGCATAATAAATTTTGTGAAGAAGAGAAAGATTTTAACTATGTCATTTTGAGTATTTTTTTGAAGAAATACTATGGTCTTACCCTCTATTCAAATAACAAAAAAACATTTCTCTCTAACTTGTTAGATCACTTCAAACTACAAACCATTTCTACTGGTGAATCTGGGTTGGGATCAAATTTATGAATTTGGATGCAAAATGTGGACCCTTATTCCCAATGAAATAAATGAAGAGAACAATTTTCAAAATTTGAAGAGGTGTATTAAATACTCCTAGCATTGAAATCAAACCCAACCACAACAATGCTGCATCACAGAGACACTGCTGCACCCACAGGGTTAATATTTTTGACCTCTCTTAATTTTTTGTCTACAAAATATTGTATAGTGCTTAATATTTCAAAATTTAAGGAATACATAAAGAGTATTAAGCTCTCTATTAAAGAGAGTTTTAGTTAAGTCCTTTCTCAAAATTTATACTACTACTGCTGCTGTAATTGAGGATGTACTCGTAGAAATTGTAGTTTAATTTCTTCTTATTATTAGTATATAATGGTGGCGTTCAATTTGATAGACACGATATATAATAATAATATGATGATGAGATACTAAAATATTAGTATTCTCTCCATTCCATCCTAACTGGAGCATTTCTTTTTCGGCATGAGATTTTATGTAGTGTTATTTTGTCAGTTAAGTAGAGAGAAAAATGTTTTTATTTTAAGAACTACTATTTCATTAAGGCTGAGACATCCCAAAAAGAAAAATGTACTATCACTTAGAACGGAGCGAATAGAGTAATTTTTTATGATGAAATTAGTTACAAAAGTAGGAATATGTAATGTAATCTTGGCACCATAAAGATGGGACAGATTCACTCTAGTAGATCAAGTTTTCAAAAAAAAAAAGATAAATAAACAAGAGAAGAATGAATTTTTAAAAATAAGACTGACCAAAAGAAGAATGAATTCAAATAATGAATCAGATTATACCTTACACCAAATCACTTTTAAAAAAATTATTACTCCCTATACATTTATTTCGAGTAGACAAAACATTTAACCTCACTTTTGTAAATTCCCAGTTTCCCATAAATACCAATAGATAACGTTTTCCGTCTGTCAGCTAACGTCGCGCCGTTCCCCTGAATTGACTGTCACGTACATTCAATCAATACCTGACGGTGACTTAACGGCGGCTCCCATTCGACGGCTCTCAGCGTGGGCCCCGCCTGCGAGCGAAGAAGCTCCGGAATTGTAATTTATTAAACCGAGGGGCCCTTTTGGTGACTTCGAAATATTTTTAAAACTTTAGTATTTGAATTTTTTAAATTTTAAAGGATCTGATTGTTGGCATTAAGTTGGACAAAAATTTGGGATTTATCGATTCAGACAAACTTAATCTAGTAAACTATTCCATTACTATAATCCTATCTTTCTAAAGTGGTGATTTTTATAGCAATAGGTAGCATTTTAATTGGATTATTACTAGATTATGCCCCCACTAGTTTTTATAGTTGTGTAGTTAGTTGACAATAGCTGGGAGACCATGTCTTAAGGGTGTAATTACTTTTTTTTTATATAATTGATATTATGATAAAATAACTCTAGATGTTTATGAATACGTTCTGGATAATGCATTTTTCAAATTAAACATGAACTACGTTAAAGATTACAGATTTAACTATACATTCATAAATTCCAGTAATTGAATATATGATCTTTGATCATCAATAAACGTATACGGGTTACTATTATGAGGTGATACACGACACATGTAACATGTAAAATGCATAGAGAAATGAAAACGTATATGAAATTATCAATTTTTTTATTGATAAATGAACATATATTTAAAAGTCATGTTACCATGGTCTCAAACTAGAGATTATTGACATAAGATAATGCATTAACCACACTACTACTAGGTCAACGCCCATATATGAGCTTTTCATTGGTTGTGGAGGTACGAGCTGGCTTGCCCTCTTTCCCTATGTTGCGAGACTATATCCCGCCTCACACATGCAATGCGGTCTCGTTGTCTTGTTCATGCGGAATGGGATGGCAGCGAGGTGTTGGAACATTTTAATATGGTCCAATATAATAGTCTAAAGATTGTATATGTTGCGAGACTATATCCCGCCTCACACATGCAATGCGATCTCGTTGTCTTGTTCATGCGGAATGGGATGGCAGCGAGGTGTTGGAACATTTTAATATGGTCCAACATAATAGTCTAAAGATTGTATAATATGTTGCGAGACTATATCCCGCCTCACACATGCAATGCGATCTCGTTGTCTTGTTCATGCGGAATGGGATGACAGCGAGGTGTTGGAACATTTTAATATGGTCCAACATAATAGTCTAAAGATTGTAGGGTCAAACGATTATCTATAAAAGTATGAGGACTATTGTGCAGATACTACTCTGGATAACTTTAATTTTGTTATGGGTGAAATTAAAATTAAAATTATAATAAAGTTTGAGACTTGTTCTCTAAATACATGGTTATGGTCCCTAAGTGCAACCTATAAATAGGTCAATAGATTCTCATTCCTATTGATCAGACGTATTACTACTTCACAGATTACAGAGAATCTGTGAATGCATTGTCATTTGGAAGGCTAATTTCCATACTTCAGAATCAACATCATGAATCCGATTCCATGTACGCTTCCGCTTTATGTTTATTAATCTTATTAAACATGCATGATTTATGTGATGAATTATGTGAATCATTAATTTGATTCCAACTCGAGGCGCATTGCAGATGTCCTGACGTGCGAACATCATTGAACAATTCGGGTTGCTATACTAATTAAGTTGTAGCTAGTTATGATATAATTTATGTAAAGATTTTTGATGAATTATGAAATTATACCCATATATTATGTACTCATGTTTGTGTAGATCTAATTCAACGTATCCGGTCTAGTACAAGTGTCAAAGTGTATTGTACATGATGTTCCTGCATCAAGTGGGTTTGTCAGAATTCAATCTCCTATGGAAGAAGTGAAGATATTTAATACTAGTACAATATTTTATAAAAGAATAATAAAACCAATAGAGTATGGGTCGATGACGCATAAAGGGTTCAAAACCTCAAATGTATCCTCAATTAAATTTGACATAACTCAATTCTAATTCAGAAACTACATTATCCAAATATCCATACTTCATTATGTACCTCTTTTCACAAAACTCATTCAAAATTAGAAGAGAGATACAAGAGTAATTCAACCAAGAATGAAAGAGACGAAAAAATGACATAGAAAAAAGAGAGTAGACATTCATATTAGCGTCTGCCACATTTTCAATGATGCCTTCTCTAAAGTCTCCAACTATGTGCTACACCATGCAAAAGCCACCTCGTTGATTGGTGATATTTGTTC
The DNA here is from genome assembly GCF_004379255.2 of Salvia splendens. Taxonomy (NCBI): domain Eukaryota; kingdom Viridiplantae; phylum Streptophyta; class Magnoliopsida; order Lamiales; family Lamiaceae; genus Salvia; species Salvia splendens. The sequence goes on from NC_056034.1 coordinate 1,428,496, forward strand.
GTTGTATTGTTATTTGTTGTATCCCAAATAAAAATTATCGGATTTGTCAATAACTAATCACTATGATAAAAACAAATCAACTAGTAATATTTATAAAAATTACCAACCTTTTTAAACTTCAAATGATAATTATATTTGAAATTTTTGTTGTGTTGGAGTATAAAAGAAAAATAAAGAATGATTTGGAATTGTTATCGAAATTAGAGTACTAAATATGTTGGCGACAACAAAACTAATATCAAGGCTAGGGAACATTTAATACATTAATTTATTTTTGAATCTTTGCTGGGAGTCATTTTTAAGATTAATTTTTTTGGAATTCAAGAGCAATAATTGAATTGTATATTTGATATATTTAAAATTATGCACAAATATCATTGGGATTGGTAGACTTTGCAAAAATCAATAATTTCAATATCATTGGGCTTTGTGTGGCTTTGTCATTATTAAATTTTTAATTATAGCTAGTACTTTCATTGTCCCCTAAACCATGGGCCATATTTTGCTGGGCCAATATTAATAGTATTGTTTTTACCGAATAATTAAATAGAAACAAATCACGGTAAGTATATAATGGCATGCTAATTTCCAAGCATCCAAACACCAATTGATTATTATTTATAACAAATTGAAAATAATATATTGAACTGCTCTTCCTTAAAAGCGACGTTGCACCAACAAATTTGTCACATTTAGGGTATCGGCAGCGCGGTTATCTGGTTATGGATGCTCAATGCCAGAGTACAACACTGCAAGGTCGGCAGCGCGGTTATCTGGTTATGGATGCTCAATGGCAGAGTACAACACTGCAGCGCGGTTATCTGGTTATGGATGCTCAATGCCATAGTACAACACTGCAAGGTCTTGAGCACGTACGAGATTCATTGCCCAATGAATGAGCAACATGTGAAAATAATAGAAAGGGAAAATGGAAAAGAAGATGTATAGTATAGTACTTTATTTCTTAAAGTTCAATAATTATAGAGATAATACTGAAATATAACGTGAATAGTACAGTGCTCAAGACGTTAGTACTAAAAGGTTATCTATGCTCTTATTGTTCATTGGACCCATTTTTAAACTTTTATAATTCTGTTGTTATATATATTCTCAATAATTTATTTTGTCATATATTACCAATTTTGGACATCTAATTCTTTTTTTCTAATTTTTCCTTTTCTCTCGCTTATTTTTTTTTTCAAATCTAGAGATTATCACTATCCATGCTACTTAAATCTAGTGGTAGCGTAAAGTAGCTATCACAAAAAATTGACTAGTCGATTTCCTAAATCTCTCACCTATCCAATTACATTTTACAAATGTTTTCATTGATTGTAATGTAGGCTATCCGATAAAATATGATGCATATATAATATTGGACTCTAGATGATTGATTGTGAAACATGACATGTTATTACAACAGGGGTTGGGCACTCATGTGAAAGGGATTGGTACAATATTGATACACACTATCTTAATTTCAACAAAAGTAGTATTAATTCATTATGCTAAGTATATTTAATTAAGCTAAATTTTATTGCTTGAAATAAATGAGATAGTGACGGTGTTTGACACGATACTATCGTGCATAAAAATTAATGGATCAGTGCCTTCATTCCATTCTTGCTATCTGCATTGTGGCGCCATCGTAGAGTCATATCTCATTCACAACACGTAGATTATTTCACGTTATTATCATATTTTTTGAGACAGATTCATGTCATTATTGTGTCGCGTCGTGTCATTCCAAATAAAATCACGATCGTAACGAATTTATGTCTTATGCTGGTCATATTTGAGTTTAACTATAGTAGGCTGGGTTTGCTTTTGAGTCGCAAGTTTTTTCAATAAATCGTGTTCGGATTTGACTTTAACATGTTAAATTGTTTTCAATACAATCCAATCTGCATGACTTGTCAGTTCTAAAATAAAGCAAGTTAGGGCTCTGAATTTAATTTAATTTTGTGTAATAAGTTTGGAGAGAAAATGACATTCTATAATTACTTTCCTACCCATGAGATCCCAAACCCCACCACAAACAACTCATTATTTCTTTATCAAATGTCAAAATTATAAGAAACTCCAAATCCTTATCTTGTGGCCCCCCACTCTTGATCCAGTCTATTCTCTTTCTCCCTTTCACAAGTTGCAAAATAAATTTTGTGACGTTTCTGAATTTTCTTGGACAAATAAAATCCAAAACCAAATAAATTTTTGTAACCTTCAACCTCATCTCACCTCTAAATGTAGTTGATTCTACTTCGACATCACTATTAGAGGCTGCGTTGAGAAAATTGTTTGATTCGATAACAAAGAGAGAAAAACTAATAAAATAAAATTCAACTTGATTGCAGCTCTAATTTTTGTTCCTAATTACAACTAACTAAAATTATTCAATCGTGAAAAAGGTGGAACAAAGAAAAGAAGAAAAAGACATGGGCTTTAATCATATGATGGGCCTTATTGGGCTAAATATATTAAAAATGTATAAAAACACCTCAAGCCCGCATATTTGAACTTAACTTTGAGCCTTTATGAATTCTTCATTGACGATAAAACGCAACTTAATTAGTAACGCAATTTCCCTCATAAATAATAAATTAGAGACTTGAGTTGCCATATCCACAAAATTAAATGAGAAACTGTTATTGATCTTGTAAATAAAAATTAAAAAATGAAAGCCTAGTTCTCGAAACTTATAATATGGTGTATAAGGATGTTAGTTACTTAAACCGAATATATACTTTCTTTGCCCCAAGCTACTTTCACCATATTTTATTTTGGGCCGTCCCAAGCTACTGACACTCTTTTTTCGAAAAAAAATTATTCTCCCATCTACATTACTGGTATTTCTTATCTCTCCTACCTAATTCTATTTCACAATTTTCCACCCTCTTATGCTTTAAAGATCAATTTCTTAAATTTCAAGTACAAAAGAAACACTTCAAGTAGTCTTTAAAAAAAAAATTGATTTATATAAAATGAATAAATTTTCAAAATGTTACATACTCACTTGCGGGAATACTAATAATTCATTTCGTAGTCTTTACGTGCTGGGTCCATATAAAGGCCCAAGTGTAACAAATAAACCAAGATGGCTTCAATTCCACACAACACATTACGTTTTTATAAATAAAAATTTATATAACAAAATCAGAAAATTTTCAAAGTGATGCATTTCTCACTATTTCGGGAGTCCTAATAAAATTAGTTTGATTGTAATAATTCATTCCGTAGTCTTCGGTGTTAAGGCCCATGTAAATTAATGTAATGGACCGAGTCCAACACATGGGCCGAATTGACCTCACTTCCACCCTACATTTCAATTTTAAAAAGTTTGTACTTACTCCCTAATTCAATTCTAGTCTATGGTATTGGATACTCGATACCTGATTATTTAGAACGTAGAGTATCCGAACATGATCATGACACTTGATATCGTGGGTATTGGATATTGGATACTTGGTATCCGACTATTTACAAGTCAGATAGGATAATGCCCGATATCTCGTTAAATACCTCTATTTATTATTTATGTACGATAAAATAGATAAGAGATTATGTATATTGAATTGATTGTAATTCCATACCTGCACCCTTGAAACTACTTAAAAGTAAAAATAAATTGATCGCACACAATGAAAAGTCACTCATTAATTATTAGTTAGTAAGCTAATCATTCCTTAAATAACTATTCATGCAATATTATCTAATCACTCTAATAATTAACCTCATAAGCATCCTAATAGAATGGAGAACCTATGGTGCGTTCTGACTCACCAAAAGTTGCATTCATATTCATGATGTGATAATCTATTGGATATAAAATGGAAATGAGACAGCTGATGTGGCGAATTTTTGATGGGAATAAATGCAAGTAATAAATGATCACAACACGGGAAATTACGTGGTTCGATTTACTGAGGTAAATCTACGTCCACGGGAAGAAGAGAGGGCAAATTTGTATTGCTTGGTCTCGCTTACAGATTACAATACTGATTTGCTATAAGATTCAGGATCTAGAGAGCTTAACCCTGGTCTATCTGATCTAAGTTCTATTTATACATTCGAACTAAGATCGTGGTTTGCAGCCCTGGTAGTGGGGTTGATAACTGCTTAATACCACTAAATAGATCGTGGGTGTAATGGAGGTCGTGGAGATCCTGCATGGGTCCACTATCTCCTTGTTCGGTCGAATACTGAGACCGAACTGCTGAACTTTGCCGATCAGCTTTTGCCGATCTGAGAGTTGAGCTCGATTGGTCGGCTTTTACCGAGCTATAGGCTGTGACCGGACTCTTTGGTTGTGCCGAACTGATATCAGCTTTTGCCGATCTGAGAGTTGAGCTCGATTGGTCGACTTTTACCGAGCTATAGGCTATGACCGAACTCTTTGGTTGTGCCGAACTGATACTCTTTCTTGGGTTTTGGGCTGATGGGCCGTCACTGCTATTGGGCTCGCAATTATTGTTTAGTTGTTTAGTTCGTATCCCATCACCACCCCCCCCCGAAAAGCGAAGTGAATCACTTCGGCATTTTGGATAAGTGTAAGGGGGAGGCAGGGGACGTGCTCTGCACGTGTCTGCATTAAATGTGACAGCAAATCCGGCCAGAGAATCCAGAAAAGGTGGGATTTGAAACGGTGCGATGAATTTGAAATGCCTCTGCGAATCTGATAAATATTTCCTTTCTTCATCATTGGAACACTTTTGCGATTATTTCTTCTGCATTCTCTCTCTTTTTCGTAAAATATTCTTCCGCTTCTTCAAGAATTTCTTCAGACTTTCGACCATCAAAGAGTAAGAATCACGTCTTCTTCTTCTGAATCTGTTTCTGAATCAGGTAGTGGTAGGAAGGGGGGTAAGGGGTCTTCTGGCCGGAAAAGGTCCGGGGAGAAGACGGTAGAATATTTCCACAGCATTTTGAGTAAGGATACTGTGATATCCTTACACGAAAAATATTTTCTTCCTGGGGGGTTAGTGGTGATTCCCGACGACATTCATAGGGCTAACTCGCCGCCGGAGGGTTATGCCACCGTTTACGAAGCCTGCTTAGAATGCGGGCTTCGTTTCCCTCTTCCCCCTGCCTTTGTAGAGCTTCTTGATTTTTTCCAACTCCCTTTAGGTCAGGTGACTCCAAATTCTTGGAGGCACTTATCGGCCTTTGCTGCCGAGCTGCGTAGACTAGAAAAGGATCTGTCTCTGAGAGCAATCCTTAATTTCTTTCAGTTTAAGAGAAAGGGATCCTGGTTTTACTTGATCCCTTTACAGCCCTTCAGAGCATTCTGTAAAACCAAATGGCCGAAGTGGCAAAATCGTTTCTTTTTTTACAATAGGACAGCGGCTCCGGACTTTCCCTGGAGAGGGCCGAAGTCCGTAATTCCTCATCCTCGGGTAGAACCGTTGGACGAGCTCGAGGGCGAGCTCAATAAGATTCCCATGATTAGGAAACAGTATTCGGAATCTGAGCTCGTCAAGGGTGACTTCGTGTTCGATATCTCGTCTTCGGACGAAGAGACTGAGGGTGAGGATTTCTTTTTTATGCTTTACTGCTTTAACGACGAAGACTAACCTTGTTTTCTTGCTTTTTGGCAGTGAACATGCTAAACAAGCTCGGTCGCAAATCCTCCGAATCTAATGAGCCGGAGAGACAGAAAGCCACCGGCTCGGCGTCTGATGCCGAGAAGAATCCGAAAAGGCAGAAGACCTCTTCTTCGGATCCAAAAAAGCCGGAGTCGACTTCGGCAAAGGGGAAGGGGAAGATTCAGAAACCCCCAAGAGCGCCGGAGAAAGACATTGTCTTGGCGGCCCCTTCGGAACATGTCTGTGAGCCTTTTGCATGGCCAACGGACTTTGTAGAGGTGAATTCTCTTCTTGATTTTCTGGCCTTGCTTTTTTCCTATATTTTTTGTGGCCCCTCTGTTGACTTTTTCCTTTTTCCATTTTCAGAGGAACAATATGCTCTCCAAGCTCGTCGCCGTTGAACTCTCCAAAGCGTCCAACGATTATGCTGAGATGCAGAGGAAGTTGAATGCTGCTCGTCACCAGGCCGAACAGGCTCGGGCAGACTTTGAGAAGGCAAGGGCCGCTAGGATCTCGGCTCAGGATGAAGCTCAGCGTGCCAAAAACCAGCTCATCATCCAGAGAGAGCAATCTAAACAGAGGGAGGCTGTCGCCGTGGTTGCTCAGGGGGAGGCTCTCCGTGTTTTCGCGGAGAAACTCTTTTTGAGCAATCAATTTTCGGCCTTTATCGGTGATCTGCTGAAATTGATGACCGATAACGCTGAGCAGGGACCCGAAGTCGTCCTGCCGCTGTATGGCCGAGAGATTTCAGCTCGTCTCCAGAGTCTGCCGCTCCTTGAGGAGCTTGCTTCTTCCTCGGTCCTGCTCTCTGCTGAAAGAGTCCGTAACTGCCGCGCTGACCGGGATGAGAACATGGAGGCCATCTTTGCCTCCTTGGGACCTGTTTCACCCGCTTCAATCTTTAACGAAAAGGGTGGGCAGGAAAACGAGGCCGGCAAGGAGACCGAGCAGACGGATCAGCAGGCCGGCGACGGGCATGCCGAGCAGGAGGTGCAGCAGATCGGCGATGGGGGCACCGAGCAGGCTGGAGGGATGAGGGAGGCCGAGGCTGAAGCCGAAGTAGACAAGGAGAAGGAGGCTGAAACCCACAGAGGAGCCGGAGACGAAACTGGCGGAGTATGATTTCGTCTCCCTTCTCTTAGTTTAGTTTCTTTCTCTCCTTGTAAAATGGCCTTGAAGCCCTCCTTGTGTAAAAAATTTTCTTGTGAATGAAAAAATTCTTCTTTCTACACTCGTGTCTTCTTTATAGCTTTTCGTAATCTCTTTTACTCCTGTTGTGGTTTACTGCCTGCTCGGTAAACTGAAATGCCGAACTGACATAGCTGCTTTGTATTCTTAACTCTAAGGAGCTGGAGGTACTTCACTGGAAGCGGCTATACTCTTCGGCTTTAAACGAAGCTGAGAAAAAAGCCATAGAGGACCAGGTGAAGTATGACGAACTCTTGGCTCGGTTAGTGGAGCTGGAGTCCAACAATAAGGACTTAAAGTCCATAAAGAAAGATCTGGATGCCGAGCTGAACACTGTCATCGCTGAGAGGACTGCATATGAGGATTTCATCTGCGGGCGCGGGGGAATGACCATATCTGAAGTTCAGAATCAAGTTGATGAACTGTGGGAGGAGCTTCATGTACTCCGGAAGAACAATGCGCTGGAGAGCTCGGCTTGCCAACAAGTTGTGAAGTCATTGCGGCGCTTGGCTTCTCGGTACGACATCATTCTTTCCCGGCGTCCCTCAATCGAGAGATTCCTTAGGCGTTTCCCGCCAACAGATGCTCACACTCCAACTCAAACCTCTAATCCACTTGCTCAAGATTCTACTCCAAACCAACAACGGACTCAGGATGAACCGGAAACGTCAAGACGAGAACGTACTCCAAGTCAGCAACGGACTCCGGAGCAACCGAAAATGTCAAGACGAGAACGCCCTGAAGTTCGTAGAGGAGTTGTGATTATGAGTGAGCAAGATCAGCGGATGCTTCGTGAAGAGACTCTTCGCCGCCGAGGTGCTAGAACTTCCCGGACTCAGGGAAGGGGCGGTAGGTCGATCAGAGCATCTCGTCGACCTACTTATTCTTCAACTGTTCGGAACACCCGAACTCAGCATCATGAGGATTTTTTGGATAGGTGGCTCAACTTTAGCAACCGTGGACAGTAGAATAGTCCTTTGTAATGGTGTAACGCCTTCTCGTAGGGCAGCGAAATTGTATGCCGAACAAGACTTAATAAATGAAATTTTTTCATTTCGCTTCTATCACTGCGTATTTACAGTTCAGCGATTTTTTATTTCATTTATTGTACTCGTCCGCGGTCTTATGAAGAAAACTCTTCTTTGGCCGGACTCGTCCTCAGTCTTATGAAGAAAACTCTTCTTTGACCGGACTCGTCTTCGGTCTTATGAAGAAAACTCTTCTTTGACCGGACTCGTCTTCGGTCTTATGAAGTAAATTCTTCTTTGACCGGACTCGTCCTTGGTCTTATGAAGTAAACTCTTCTTTGACCGGACTTAGTTTGTGTCCTTATTTGGCGAGTTTTATCGCTTGGATTGGACTTTCCCTTTGTGTCCTAATTTGGCGAGTTTTATCGCTTGGATTGGACTTTCCTTTTGTGTCCTAATTTGGCGAGTTTTATCGCTTGGATTGGACTTTCCCTGGTTGACCGAAGTGGTTTTCGGCTTATTGCAGTCCGTTTCAGACGAACTGCTTGTTTCTTAAGCTGAATTGTGGTCTTGTATCTTCCTTTAGAAGCTTGGACTCACAGTTGTCTTTAATACATGATCTAAAAAGGGGATCAGCCTTTAAAGATCAATATACCTCAGTAATATTTATGAGAGACAAAACGCACATAGAGACTAAACGCACATAAAGACAAATAAAAAAGACGAAAAAGATTTTAAACTTTTATAAAACGACCAGCATAAAGGACAAATAGAAACATGAAAGCACACATCCCTAGGACCGAACTAGATACAAGACTGACCGGACCTTGTCTCTTACAAATGGAACTTCTTGAGGTTGGAAACATGCCATGTTCGGGGTACTTGTTCTCCTGACATGTGAGTCAATTTATAAGACCCTTTTCCCAGGACTTCTGACACCCGATACGGACCTTCCCATGTGGGTTCAAGTTTGCCCAGCTTTTCTGCTCGGCTTACTTCATTGTTTCTCAATACGAGATCTCCCACTTGAAACTGCAGCTTTTTCACCCTTTGGTTATAATACCGGGTTACTTGCTCCTTGTACTTGGCTGCTTTTATGCAGGCCAGTTCTCTTCTTTCTTCGGCAAGATCTAGTTCGGCTCTCAGTCCGTCATCATTCAGTTCTGTTGAGAAATTGAGTGTTCGGGGGCTGGGTATGCCGATCTCAACCGGAATTACGGCTTCAGTGCCGTACACTAGAATGTACGGAGTTTCACCGTTGGAGGTTTTTGGTGTAGTTCGGTAAGACCATAGGACTTGAGGAAGATTTTCTACCCATTGTCCTTTGGCTTGTTCTAACCGAGCTTTTAATCCTTTCACCAAAATACGGTTTGTTACTTCCGTTTGTCCGTTTGCTTGTGGGTGAGAGACCGAAGTGAACCGCTGTTGAATATTCAACTCTTGGCACCAATTCTTGAATGTCTTGTCGGTGAACTGAGTCCCATTATCCGAAATGAGGATATGGGGTATGCCAAATCGGCAAACTATGTTCTTCCAAACAAAATCCAATGCCTTCGAGCTCGTTATCGTAGCTAATGGTTCAGCCTCCACCCACTTTGTGAAGTAGTCCACGGCAACGATCAAGAATTTCATTTGCCGAGGAGCTTGTGGTAGTGGTCCTACTATGTCTATGCCCCATTGCATAAAAGGCCAAGGGCTTTGCATAGCACATAGATCGGTCTGCGGCATCCTTGGGATATTTGCATGGATTTGGCACTTCGTACATTTCTTAACGAGCTGTACTGCTTCTTGTACCAAAGTTGGCCAATAATATCCCCATCTCAGAACTTTTTAGCTAAAGCTCTAGCTCCGATGTGGCTGCCGCACGATCCTTCATGAACTTCTCTAAGGATGTAGTCCGTCTCTTCTGGTCCTACACATCGCAATAACGGTTGAAGGTAGGACTTTCTATATAGGACTCCTTCATGAAGTTCATACCGAAGTGCTCGGCATGTGATTTTCCGAGCTTCTCTCTTATCCTCGGGCAGTTGTCCTTGATCTAGATACTTTGATATTGGCGTCATCCAGTTCGGCGAGCTGGTTACTGAAAGTACCTCAGCATCCTCAATGCTTCTGTGCGGTAATTCCTCCACTTTTGAGCTCGGATATGAGGCTAACTTGCTTAAAGTATCTGCTCGGCCATTTTCCGCTCTGGGAATGCGGATTATCCGAAAATAAGAGAAACTTCGGCTAATGCTTTGCGCTTTGTCCAAGTATTTTTTCATCCTTTCATCTCGGGCTTCACTTGTACCCAACATGTGATTCACTATGACTTGTGAATCACAATGGATTTTGAGAGATTTGATAAATAGACTTTGCGCTAACCGAAGTTCGGCAAGAAGGGCTTCGTATTCGGCTTCGTTATTAGTGGTTGGGAATAAGAACCGAAGTGAATAAGTTACCTCGTGTCCGTCGGGAGCGATAAGTAGAATACCAGCTCCACTTCCCGTCTTATTCGAAGCTCCATCTACGAATCCAACCCAACAGTCCGGCGGCTCTACTTCGGGTTCCTGGGGCTGTGTTGGTTCATCATCGGTAGGGCTTTTCTGTTCGGCAATAATAGGGATTGCTTGATCGAACTTTGCCTCTACCAGAAAATCTGCCAAGGCTTGTCCCTTGATGGCTTTCCGAGGTAGATATTCTATTGAATGTTCTCCCAACTCTATGGCCCACTTGGCAATTCTGCCTGATGCTTCAGGCTTAGTCAAAACTTGCCGAAGTGGAAGATCGGTTAAGACGCATACCTTGTGAGCATAGAAATATGGCCGCAGTCTCCTTGCTGCATTTACTAATGCCAGAGCAATTTTTTCCAGAGGTTGATACCTTGTTTCGGGACCTCTTAATGCTCGGCTTGTAAAGTAGATAGGACGCTGCTTTAGGCCTTCTTCTCGTACAAGTACCGCGCTAATGGTTTGATCTGATGCCGCTAAATATAAGAATATCACTTCGGCATCTGTTGGAGCAGAGAGAATAGGGAGTTCGGCTAAATAACTTTTGAGTTCGTCAAAAGCCTTTTTATGTTCGGCTCCCCACTCAAACTTTGGTGCCTTCTTCAAAACATTGAAGAACGGCAGTTGCTTTTCGGCTGCTTGGGAAAGGAATCTATTCAGTGCGGCTAGACATCCAGTTAGCCTTTGCACATCATGTATGGACTTCGGCATTGCCATGTTCTGAACAACTTGAACCTTTAGGGGATTTGCCTTGAGTCCGTCCTTTGAAACCCAACAACCCAGAAACTTTCCCGAATCTACCAAAAAGGTACATTTTTGGGGATTGAGTTTGAGGTTGGCTTTTTTGAGCACGTCGAGAGTTGATTTGAGATTGTCTTCGTAATCCGAAGTGCTTCTACTTTTAACAACTATGTCGTCAACATAGACTTCAACCTCTTTTCCGATCAGGTGCCGAAATAGCTTGTCTACCATCCTTTGATATGTGGCTCCGGCATTCTTTAAACCGAATGGCATCTTTTTATAAGCAAAAATGCCGAAGTCAGTAATGAAAGCCGTTTTTGAAGCATCATTCTCATCCATTAAAACTTGGTGGTATCCTTTATACAAATCAAGAAAACAGAAAATTTCGAAGCCTATCAAAGCTTCTACTTTTTTATCTATGTTCGGAAGGGGGTAGCAATCTTTAGGACAGTGCTTATTTAGATCGGTAAAATCTATGCACATCCGCCATCCTCCTTTTTTCTTGATCATCACAGGATTGGCCACCCAAGAAGGATATTTTACTTCGAATAATACATCCGCTTTCAATAATTGGCGGACTTCGTCATGGATGACTTGATTTCTTTCTGCCGCAAAGAGTCTTTGCTTCTGTTTTATAGGCCGGACTGAAGGATCAATATTTAACCGATGTGTAATTACCTCGGAAGACACTCCGGTCATGTCCAACGGAGACCACGCAAAGACATCTTTGTACTCTTTGAGGAGCTGGATGGTCTTTTCCCGGAGCAGAGGTGTTCCCGCGAAACCGATCTTGACCGTTCTGGATGGATCATCTTCGTATAACTGAACTGTCATCGAGTTCGGCTCCGGTGTGACTTCGGTCATTTCGCCTGCCTCTGACTCCGGCTGCTGTGATTGCTATGCTTGATGGTGCCGATCTGATTGCTCGGCACTTTTAAGCGCAATCTGCAAACATTCTTTTGCTCTCTTTTGATCACCTCGGATGACTGCAATCCCTCCTTTAGTGGGGATCTTGATTGTGAGGTGATAAGTAGAGCAAATGGCCCGAACTGTGTTGAGCCAGTCTCTTCCCAGGATGATGTTATACGGGGACCGAGCTTTTACCACAAAAAACTCGATCATCGTACTGGAGCTAGTAGGCGCTCTTCCCACCGTAATCGGAAGGCTGATAGTACCTTCAGGGCGGGTGTCTTCCTGGGCGAAACTTTTCAGAGGAAGTGGGGCCGGACTGAGCCGAGCTGGATCCACTTCCAGTTTATCAAAACATTCTTTAAAAAGAATGCTAACCGACGCTCCTGTATCCACAAACACTCTGTGGATCAGTTTGTTTGCCACTCCGGCCTGAATGACAATCGCGTCTTGATGAGGAGAAATGGCCGGGACGGGATCTGCATCTGAAAACGTGATTACTTCCTCCTTCTTCAGCCTTTATGCATAGGCTCCTCTCGATTGACGCCTCTGCGTTCTGCTTTTAGAGACGACTTAGTCTTCCCGGCTGGGAGAGCGTCAATAGTCTGGATTACTCCGTCATATTGCGGCTCGTCATCGTCTTCGGGATCCTGTTGCCTTTTAGGATCCTGAGGAGCGCAGTTCGCACCTCTCTGTTTCTTATTCTGCTTCGGCAGCTTGCTTTGGTATTTTTTTAACGTCCCTGCTTTCACAAGAACATCAATACCTGCTGCCAAATTTCGGCACTCCTCGGTATCGTGACCGTGGTCTTGATGGTAGGAGCAGTACGTATCCTGACTTCGGCGCGTGGCTGATTTCGTCATCCGCTTTGGTTTTTCGAACATATCAGAATGCAGTTCGAAAATTTCCGCTCTCGACTTGTTCAATGGTACGAACTGAGCGGGCGGTTTCTCAAGATCGAGACGTGGTCCCAATCTGCCTTGTACCGGTGCCCTTTGAATTCTTTCAAAAGGAGTTCGGCGAGGAAGCCCCTGATCGCTATGATCGGGCTTCTTTTTGTCTCCTCTGGATGAGCTGTCTAAAGACCGTTTTCGACGGTCTGCCTCATCGGCACGAGAAAACTGGTCCGCAATGTCCCACATCTCTTGAGCTGTTTGCGGACTGCACTCAACGAGCTTTCTGTAGAGAGCTCCGGGCAGAATTCCATTTTGGAATGCCGAAATGACAAGTAGATCATTGAGATCATCTACTTGTAGGCATTCCTTGTGGAATCTCGTCATGAAGTCGCTAATTTTTTCATCGCGACCTTGACGTATAGAAAGCAGCTGAGCCGAAGTGATTCGGGCTTCCGCTTTCTGGAAGAATCTCCTGTGAAAAGCATCCATTAGATCTCTGTAAGATCTAATGCTCCCTTGAGGGAGGCTGTCAAACCACCTTCTTGCGTTCCCGATAAGCAGCTCGGGAAACAGCTTACACATGTGAACCTCATTGAGACCTTGGTTCGCCATATTATACTGATAGCGTCCCAGGAAATCATGAGGATCCACTAACCCGTCATAAGTCATTGACGGAGTTCGGTAATTCTGTGGCAATGGAGTTCTGGTGATATCATCCGAGAATGGAGTCTTCAGCGCTCCATACATAGCGAATACGACATCTCTCCGGTATGGTGGAGATGGAGTTCTCCTGTGATTTCGGTAACAAGGAGGAGAAGGAACATGTCGGTGGTGAGGATTCTTTCTCCTGGAAGGTGCGACACTACTGCGGTAGTGACTTTCATGTCTGGAGGGGGAGGGAGAATCCGCTGTTTTCTTCTCCGGCTTCTGGCTCTTTTGCAGGAATGTTAGGAACTCATCTTGCTTCTCAGCCAAGAACAACTTGACAGCCTCATTCAAAGCGAGCTGCTGGGGAGGCTCGGTGCGATGACTTTTTGAGTGGTTTGTTCCTTCACCGTGAGAACTGGAGGCAGATTTCTCCCGAGTCTGTTTTCCAGACCTATGGACTGGACTAGCTTCCTCACCTTCATCACGGACGGAAGTATGGGTATTATGTGATCTGGTACGCATTTTTTTTTTGGTAGAAAAGGATCAAAAACTCGCTTTTATCACAGTTTTGGTTCTCTGTTTCCCACAGACGGCGCCAGTGATGATGTGACGAATTTTTGATGGGAATAAATGCAAGTAATAAATGATCACAACACGGGAAATTACGTGGTTCGATTTACTGAGGTAAATCTACGTCCACGGGAAGAAGAGAGGGCAAATTTGTATTGCTTGGTCTCGCTTACAGATTACAATACTGATTTGCTATAAGATTCAGGATCTAGAGAGCTTAACCCTGGTCTATCTGATCTAAGTTCTATTTATACATTCGAACTAAGATCGTGGTTTGCAGCCCTGGTAGTGGGGTTGATAACTGCTTAATACCACTAAATAGATCGTGGGTGTAATGGAGGTCGTGGAGATCCTGCATGGGTCCACTATCTCCTTGTTCGGTCGAATACTGAGACCGAACTGCTGAACTTTGCCGATCAGCTTTTGCCGATCTGAGAGTTGAGCTCGATTGGTCGGCTTTTACCGAGCTATAGGCTGTGACCGGACTCTTTGGTTGTGCCGAACTGATATCAGCTTTTGCCGATCTGAGAGTTGAGCTCGATTGGTCGACTTTTACCGAGCTATAGGCTATGACCGAACTCTTTGGTTGTGCCGAACTGATACTCTTTCTTGGGTTTTGGGCTGATGGGCCGTCACTGCTATTGGGCTCGCAATTATTGTTTAGTTGTTTAGTTCGTATCCCATCAACAGCCTTTTGCTTTTCAAGATTTAAATGAATCAAGATCTAATTATTTGTGAACCTAAACAACATAAATATATAAGGAGCAGTTATTCCACGTGACTGTCAATTAGGAGTGACAAATATTTGGTGAAATTTTGTTGGCTTTTTACTATTGGAATCGAATGTGTAACCTGTAACTCCAAACATAATGGAATGATTCGACAAATAATTTATGAAGTTGTAGTTATCAAATTTGCAACGTTGAGAATGGAATTTCAGATTAAAAATTCCATCACATAAATAAGAATCCTTTTATCCACCATTTAAATATCGAAAACTCCATCTCATACCAAAAATTATTTAATAGCATATGATTTTTAAAACTAGTAAAACAGTAACTTAAGTTAAAACTTAAAACTTAAAACTATGCTTATCTTAGACATTTTTTGATTTTTTTGACTTTATATTACTCGTTTTAATATATTTTCTTCATTTCCCAAATCATTACTATCTTCCAATTATTTTTCTTCATTTCTTTCTCCAATTTCACCCTGTCTAATATTCCAATCACAATTAGTTTTCATCAACTTCAACTTAGTAAAATACTCAGATGTTTTAGACGATATTACTAAATTAAAAATGGAAAAAAAGGAAAAATAGTGTGGTAGGTTTCATCTCTAAGGTGTGTCCACCTAGAGGTGCCTACGGTTCCGGAACCGGCGGTTACGGTTCGGAACCGCCGGTTTCGGTTTTGGAAATTGCCGAACCGGAACCGAACCGCGAGGGTTTCGGTTTCGGTTCTGAACCAGTGGTTTTTTTTTTTACGGTTTTTCACGGTTCTGAACCGCCGGTTTTTTCGGTTGTTTTCACGATTTTTTGCGGTTCCGACACTGTTTCGGTTCGAAATTTTTTGAACCTGGACCGAACCACGGTTCAAAAATCGACGGTTTTGGTTCGGATAAATTTTCACGGTTTCGGTTCGGAACCGTAACCGGCGGTTACGGTTTCGGTTTTAACCGCCGGTAAACTTTGGGTAGGTCTATGTCCACCTATGGTTTTGTAACGTGATAATTCAATTTGATTTTCATGTTTGCATTGTTTGGTTGTGGTTTTGGTACTGTTTTTTATATTTAATAGTTTTTCTCTTTTGAAACATTATTATATTGCCGTTATATATATCAACCTTCTTCTTCAGAACCTCCACGCACTCTTTTTGGCAATATATCAAGCAGTTGGCGTGCAACATTTTCACTGCTTTCGTTCAGCCGATCCCTCCAAAAATTCCATCATTTTTTTCCTGATTCTCTCGATTATTCAGCAACCAAAAAGAACTCCAAAACCCAGCGCCAATCTATCAGAATTCGGCGCACCCCAAGAAAGAAAACCTCTGAATTTTGAAGCTTGAATTCAAATTTTCCCTCCAAAATATAGAGCTGGTTGCTGAGTCAGCGTGAAGTTTTGCTGGATTTGGGCTGTTCTTACAACTATGGGCCTAAATGTAACTGCTTTGTTATCCAATTCAATCAAATGTAGAGCTAAAATTAAATTCTAAAGTATAAAAAGCAAAATAATCAATAATTAGTGACCAATAACTAAAATCTAAAAGCTAAAACTAGAAAATATGAATTTAAGAAAATTATTAGGACTTGTGCTATTACAGTTTCGATTATTAGACAAAACTAAAGAGACAGAAAGTATAGTAGTCACTTTCATGGGCCTATATGTTTATTAGTATCCAACAACAAAACATTCATGTTCATATTGTTTATAATGGATTATTAGATTTTTCGATTAGGCACATAGTATACAATAACAAAACATTGATTGATCGATTATAAAATATTTCGTTCATATTGAATTGATTGTAATTCCATTCCTACACTCTTAAAACTACTTAAAATAAAAATTAATTGATCGAACACAGTGAAAGTCACTCTTTAGTTCACCTAGTAAGCTAATTATTACATTAATAACTATTTATGCAATTTATTATTATTATTATTATTATTATTATTATTATCTAATCACTCTAATAATTAATTAATTAACATCATAATCATATTAATGGAATGGAGAACGTATTGTGCGTTCTGACTCAACAAAAGTTGAATACATATAATTGATGTAATAATTTATTGGATATAAAATGAGCCTTTTACTTTTCAAGATTTTAATGAATCAAGATCTAAGTTGTGAACCTAAAATACATAAATATATAAGGAGCAGTTTTTCACGTGACTTGTCAAAAAGAGTGACAAAAATTTGGCGACATTTTGTTGGCTTTTTACTTTTGGAATTGAATGTGTAACTTGTAAGTCCAATCATAATGGGATGATTCGATCAATAGTTTATGAAGTTGTAGTCATCAAGTTTGCAACGTTGATAATGACATTTCAGATTAAAAACTCCATCTCATAATAAGAATCCCTTTATCCACCATTAAATGTTAAAAACTTCGAAAAAATAACATTCACCCTTAAATCTATCATTCCATTCAAGTAAAAAATAAAATAAAAAGTTGAGACGCAAATTTTACTTGTACTTTTCGCTCATAGCACATTAAAATCATTCGACTATAAAAAATAGTTTTATTTTTTTTATCTGTCCATTAAAATTAGTCTCTATCTATTTATTACTAAAATTTATCTTATTAAAAAAGTGGGGCTTATTTCCACTAATAATATTTTTACTATTTTTTCTCTATTTTCTCTTATTTTATTAATTTTGCATCAAAATCATGCAGTCCATTATGAAGATTATTAATTTTCATTAATTGTGTACCCATAGGTCTTGCAAAATTTGTTTTTCATTCATTTACTCTAATCATATACCTTTGAATTTACAGCAAAATTATTTTAGAAGAGTAGGAAACTTGTACATCAATTTTATTTCAAGCACGTAATTAATCTTGTCTTAACTTGATAGGTCATTGTGTTAGCATAAAGTCTTGTTTTTTTGTTTTCTATTTTGCTTCTTCATTACTAGTTTACCTTTGTGTCAATTAGTGCAATTGATAAACATCAATCAACTGATAAATATTGCAAACATCGTAATCTTAAAATTATAACCATTCATATGTAACATTCTCATTTAGTTTATATAATTAATTAGCATTGATTCCTCTGTGACATCATGTTGCTACCAATAAATTCAATTGTGATTTTTTGTTAAGCGATTGTCTTATAATCGAAAATGTATTTACATATTAAAAAATAATATATCGCACAAAAATCACACCAATAAGATATATAGTAGTAGCATATTTTAAAACTAGTAATACAGTTATAACTTGACTTAAGAGCATCTCCAATGGCGGACGTCCGCCATTGTAACGAAGCAACTCGGATACGGACTTCCCATAAGGACGTCGGATGTCCTCGGACGTCCCGGTATTAATTTTTTTTAAAACTCTATATATACGGCTCGTTGAACTTCAGCACGATATTATCGAAGAGGTTTGGACGCGGATGGGTTGACGTTGATGTTGTTAATTTTTCCCGTTCGTATTCGTGTTGAAATTTTATTTCCGTAAACGTAAATTGCTTTATTTGTGAATTTGTGATTTTTTTTTATTGCGGGAAGTCCTAGTGGGAAGGGCGGATTGTGCAGGGGAAGTTCTAGTGACGTGGCAGTGGGATGGGAAGTCCTAGTGACATGGCATGAGGTGTTTTTGGGAAGTCCTAGTGGATGTCCGAGTGAGACATCCGTGCATTGGAGATGCTCTAAAACTATGTTTATGCAAGGCAATTTTTTGAATTTTTTCACTTTCGATTACTCATTAGTATAACATTTTGTCTTCTTTTCCCAAATCAATATATTGCAACTGTTTTTCTACATACCTTTTTCCCATTTGATGGGGTGCGTACTAAACAAGCCCAACAGCAATGACGGCCCATCAGCCCAAAGCCCAAGGAAGAGTATGAGTTCGGTATTACCAAAGAGTTCGGCCTCAGCCTACAGCTCGGTAAAAGCCAACCTATCAAGCTCTACTCTCAGATCGGCAACCAAAGCAGGAGTATGAGTTCGGCATTACCAAAGAGTTCGGCCTCAGCCTACAGCTCGGTAAAAGCCAACCAATCAAGCTCTACTCTCAGATCGGCAACCAAAGCAGTTCGGTCTCAGTATTCGACCGAACAAGGAGTTAGTGGACCCATACAGGATGTCCAACACACCCACTACCACGTGGTGTCAACTCAGGCCACGATCGTAGGCCATGACCTACGCTACATCCACGATCTTAGGCCATGACCTACACGACATCCACGACTTAGGGTGGTGATGCAAGCCACGATCTTAGTTCAAGATATAAATAGAACTTAGATCAGATAGAAGAAGGTTAAGCTCTCTAGAGATAAAATCATATAGCAAGTCTGTGTTGTAAGCTGTAAATCCCAGATCAAGCAATACAATCTTGCCCTCCCTTCTTCCCGTGGACGTAGATTTACTTCAGTAAATCGAACCACGTAAATTCTGTGTGTTGTAGTTTTCATTCTCTACCAGTTTTTACTAACATCAGAAATTCGCGGAGTCATCACTGGCGCCGTCTGTGGGAAACAGAGAACAAAATTTGTGATAAAGCGAATTTTTGATCCATTTTTTCCACCCAAAAAATGCATACCAGATCGCAGAGTACCCGTATTCCTGCCCGTGAGAACCAGGAGGAAGCCAATCCATCCCATAGGTCTGGAAAACAGCCTAGGGATAAATCCACCACCAGTTCTCATGGCGAAGGAACTGGCCGCTCCAAAAATCGTCCCACTGAGTCTTCCCAGCAGCCTGATTTGAATGAGGCTGTCAAGCTGTTCTTGGCGGAGAAGCAGGATGAGTTCTTAGCCTTCCTGCAAAAGAGCCAAGAGCCGAAGACGAAAACGGAGGATTCTCCTTCCTCATCCAGACATGAAAGTCACTACCGCAGTAGTGCCGTGTCTTCCAGGAAGAAGAATCCTCAACCCCGACATATTCCTGTTCTTCCTCGGTACCGGAATCACAGGAGAACTCAATCTCCTCCATACCGACGAGATATCGGATTCGCCGTGTACGGAGCACTGAAGACTCCGTTCTCGGACGACATCACCCGAACTCCCCTACCACAGAACTACCGAACTCCGTCGATGACTTACGACGGGCTCGTGGACCCTCACGATTTCTTGGGGCGCTATCAATATAACATGGCGAACCAGGGTCTCAACGAGGTCCACATGTGCAAGCTGTTTCCCGAGCTGCTCATCGGGAACGCGAGAAGGTGGTTCGATAGCCTCCCCCAGGGCAGCATCAGATCTTACCGAGATCTAATGGATGCCTTCCACAGGAGGTTCTTTCAGAAAGCGGAAGCCCGAATCACTTCGGCTCAGCTGCTTTCCATTCGTCAAGGTCGCGACGAAAAAATCAGCTACTTTATGACAAGATTCCACAAGGAATGCTTGCAAGTAGACGATCTCAACGATCTGCTTGTCATCTCGGCATTCCAAAATGGAATCCTGCCCGGAGCTCTCTACAGGAAGCTCGTTGAGTGCGGTCCGCAGACAGCTCAGGAAATGTGGGACATTGCGGACCAGTACTCCCGGGCCGATGAGGCAGACCGTCGCAAACGGTCGTTAGACAGCTCATCGTCCCGAGGAGACAGGAGGAAGCCCGATCAAAGCGATCAGGGACATCCTCGCCGAACTCCTTTTGGCGATCAGGGACATCCTCGCCGAACTCCTTTTGAAAGGATTCAAAGGACTCCGGTGCAAGACAGATTGGGACCCCGTCTCAATCCCGAGAAGCCGTCCGCTCAGTTCGTACCGCTGAACAAGCCGAGAGCGGAAATTTTCGAACTGCACTCTGACCTGTTCGAAAAGCCAAAGCGGATGACGAAATCAGCCGCGCGCCGACCCCAGGATAACTACTGCTCCTACCATCAAGACCACGGTCACGATACCGAGGAGTGCAGAAACTTGGCTGCAGGTATCGATGTTCTTGTGAGGGCAGGGACATTGAAAAAATACCAAAGCAAGCAGTCAAAGAAGAATAAGAAGCAGAGAGGTGCGAACTGCGCTCCTCAGGATCCGAAAAGGCAGCCGGATCCCGAAGACGATGACGAGCCGCAATATGATGGAGTAATCCTGACTATTGACGCTCTCCCTGCCGGGAAGACCAAGTCGTCCCTGAAGTCAGAGCGCAGAGGCTCCAATCGAGAGGAGCCAACGCATAAAAGGCTGAAGCAGGACGAAGTGATTACGTTCTCGGATGCTGATCCCGTCCCTGCCATCTCTCCTCACCAAGACGCCATTGTCATCCAAGCCGGAGTGGCAAACAAACTGATCCACAGGGTGTTTGTGGATACAGGAGCGTCAGTCAGCATTCTTTTTAAAGAGTGCTTCGACAAACTAGAAGTGGACCCAGCTCGGCTCAGCCCGGCTCCGCTTCCCCTGAAGAGCTTCGCCCAGGAGGACACCCGCCCTGAAGGTATTATCAGCCTTCCGATCACGGTGGGGAAAGCGCCTACTAGCTCCAGTACGATGATTGAGTTTTTCGTGGTGAAAGCTCGGTCCCCGTACAACGTCATCCTGGGAAGAGACTGGCTCAACACAGTTCGGGCCATTTGCTCCACTTATCACCTCACCATCAAGATCCCTACTAAAGGAGGGATAGCGGTCATCCGAGGTGACCAAAAGAGGGCAAAGGAATGTCTGCAAATTGCGCTTAGAAGTGCCGAGCATTCAGATCGGCACCACCAAGCATAGCAATCACAGCAGCCGGAGTCAGAGGCAATGACCGAAGTCATACCGGAGCCGAATTCGATGACAGTTCAGCTGTACGAAGACGATCCATCCAGAACGGTTAAGATCGGCTTCGCGGGAACGCCTCTACTCCGGGAAAAAACCATCCAGCTCCTCAAGGAGTACAAAGACGTCTTTGCATGGTCTCCGTTGGACATGACTGGAGTGCCCCCCGAGGTAATCACTCATCGTTTAAATATTGATCCTTCGGTCCGGCCGATAAAACAGAAGCAAAGACTCTTTGCGGCAGAACGAAGTCAAGTCATCCATGACGAAGTCCGTCAATTATTGAAGGCGGATGTGTTATTCGAAGTGAAGTATCCTTCGTGGGTGGCCAATCCTGTCATGATCAAGAAAAAGGAAGGAGGATGGCGGATGTGCATAGATTTCACCGATCTAAATAAGCACTGTCCCAAAGATTGCTATCCCCTTCCGAACATAGATAAAAAAGTAGAAGCTCTGATAGGCTTTGAAATTTTTTGTTTTCTTGATCTATACAAAGGATACCATCAGGTTTTAATGGATGAGATTGACGCTTCAAAAACGGCCTTCATTACTGACTTCGGCATTTTCGCTTATAAAAAGATGCCATTCGGTTTAAAGAATGCCGGAGCCACTTATCAAAGGATGGTAGACAAGCTTTTTCGGCACCTGATTGGAAAGGAGGTCGAAGTATATGTTGACGATATAGTCGTCAAGAGCAAAAGCACTTCGGAGTACGAGCACAACCTCAAGTCCACTCTCAACGTGCTCAAGAAAGCCAACCTCAAACTTAATCCCCAAAAGTGTACCTTTTTGGTAGATTCGGGAAAGTTTCTGGGTTGTTGGGTTTCAAAGGACGGACTCAAGGCAAACCCCTCAAAAGTTCAAGTCGTTCAGAACATGGCAATGCCGAAGTCCATACATGACGTGCAAAGGCTAACCGGATGTCTAGCCGCACTGAATCGATTCCTTTCCCAAGCAGCCGAAAAGCAACTGCCGTTCTTCAAGGTGTTGAAAAAGGCACCAAAGTTCGAGTGGGGAGCCGAGCAGAAAAAGGCCTTTGACGAGCTCAAAAGTTATTTAGCCGAGCTTCCTATTCTCTCTGCTCCAACCGAAGCCGAAGTAATATTCTTATACTTAGCGGCATCGGATCAAACCATCAGCGCGGTGCTTGTACGAGAAGAAGGCCTAAAGCAGCTTCCCATCTATTTTACAAGCCGAGCATTAAGAGGTCCAGAAACCAGGTATCAACCTCTGGAAAAGATTGCTCTAGCATTAGTAAATGCAGCAAGGAGACTGCGGCCATACTTCTATGCTCACAAGGTATGCGTCTTAACTGATCTGCCACTTCGGCAAGTGTTGACCAAACCAGAAGCATCAGGCAGAATCGCCAAGTGGGCTATAGAGTTGGGAGAGCACACAATTGAATATCTACCTCGGAAAGCCATCAAGGGACAAGCCTTGGCAGATTTTCTTGCAGAAGCAAAGTTCGATCAAGCAATTCCTGTTATTGCCGAACAGAAGAATTCTGCCAATGCCGAACTAGCACAGCCCTTGGAATCCGAAGTAGAGCCGCCGGACTGCTGGAGCGGATTCGTAGATGGAGCTTCAAACAAGATGGGAAGTGGAGCTGGTATTTTACTTGTCGCTCCCGACGGACACGAGGTAACCTACTCACTTCGTTTCCTATTCCCCACAACTAATAATGAAGCCGAGTACGAAGCCCTCCTGGCCGGACTCCAGTTAGCGCAAAGTCTGCTCGTCAAATCTCTCAAAGTCCATTGTGATTCACAAGTCATAGTAAATCACATGTTGGGTACAAGTGAAGCTCGTGACGAGAGAATGAAGAAGTATTTGGACAAAGCGCGAAGCATCACCCGAAGTTTCTCCTATTTTCGGATAATCCGCATTCCTAGAGCGGAAAATAGCCGAGCAGATGCCTTAAGTAAGTTGGCCTCAGATCCGAGCTCAAAGGCGGAAGAATTAATGCATCGAAGCATTGATGAAGCCGAGGTACATTCAGTATCCAGCTCGCCGAACTGGATGACGCCGATCTTGCAGTATCTGGATCAAGGACAATTGCCCGAGGATAAGAGAGAAGCTCGGAAGATCACGTGCCGAGCTCTTCGGTACGAACTTCATGAAGGAGTCCTCTTTAGAAAGTCTTACCTCCAGCCGTTATTACGGTGCGTAGGACCAGAAGAGACGGACTACATCCTCAGAGAAGTTCATGAAGGATCGTGCGGTAGCCACATCGGAGCCAGAGCTTTAGCTAAAAAAGTTCTGAGATGGGGATATTATTGGCCAACCATGGTACAAGAGGCAGTGCAGCTCGTCAAGAAGTGTACGAAGTGCCAAATTCATGCAAATGTCCCAAGGATGCCGCAGACCGATCTATACACTATGCAAAGCCCTTGGCCTTTCATGCAATGGGGCATAGACATAGTGGGACCACTTCCTCAAGCTCCTCGGCAAATGAAATTCCTTATCGTTGCCGTGGACTACTTCACGAAGTGGGTGGAGGCTGAACCATTAGCTACGATAACGAGCTCAAAGGCATTGGACTTCGTCTGGAAGAACATAGTGTGCCGATTTGGCATACCCCATATCCTCATCTCGGATAATGGGACTCAGTTCACCGACAAGACGTTCCAGAATTGGTGCCAAGAGCTGAACATTCAACAACGGTTCACTTCGGTCTCCCATCCCCAAGCAAACGGACAAACGGAAGTAACGAACCGGATTCTGGTGAAAGGGTTAAAAGCTCGGTTAGAACAAGCCAAAGGACAATGGGTAGAAAATCTCCCTCAAGTCCTATGGTCCTACCGAACTACACCCAAAACCTCCAACGGTGAAACTCCGTATAGTCTGGTGTACGGCACTGAAGCCGTAATTCCGGTGGAGATCGGCGTACCCAGTCCCCGAACTCTAAATTTCTCCTCAGAAATGAATGACGACGGACTGAGAGCAGAACTAGATCTCGCCGAAGAAAGAAGAGAGTTGGCGTGCATAAAAGCAGCCAAGTATAAGGAGCAAGTAGCCCGGTATTATAACCAAAGGGTGAAAAAGCTTCAATTTCAAGTGGGAGATCTCGTCTTGAGAAACAACGAAGTAAGCCGAGCAGAAAAGCTGGGCAAACTCGAACCCACATGGGAGGGTCCATATCGGGTGTCAGAAGTCCTCGGCAAAGGGTCTTATAAATTGACTCACATGTCAGGAGAACAAGTACCCCGAACATGGCACGTCTCCAACCTCAAGAAGTTCCACTTGTAAGAGACAAAAGTCCGGTCAGTCCGTCTTGTGTCTAGTTCGGTCATAGGGGTATATGTTTTTATTTGTTTCTTACTTGTACCTTTTACTTGTCGTTTTTAAAAAAAAAAAAGGGTTTAAAGTTTTTTTCCTTCGTCTTTTTCATTTTTTCTCTGTGTTTTGTCTCTATGTGCTTGTCGTCTCTTACAAATGGTACCAAGGTATATCGTTCTTTAAAGACTGATCCCCTTTTTAGATCGATTATTAAAGACTATTGTGAGTCCAAGCTTCTGAGGAGGATATAAGACCACAATTCAGCTTAACAAGCAGTCCGTCTGAAACGAACTGCAATAAGCCAACGATTGTGAGTCCAAGCTTCCAAGGAGGATACAAGACCGCAATTCAGCTTAACAAGCACTTCGTCTGAAACGAACTGCAATAAGGGAAAGTCCGATCCACGCGATAAACCTCGCCGAATTAGGACGACCAAGTTCGGTCAAAGAAGTTTACCTCATAAGACCGGGGACGACCATGTCTAGTCAAAGAGGTTTACTGCATAAGACCACTTCGGTTAACTGGGAAAGTCCGATCCACGCGATAAAACTCGCCGAATTAGGACAAGGGAAAGTTCGATCCCGGCGACAAATCGCCAAATTAGAACACAAACCAAGTCCGGTCAAAGATGTTTATTTCATCAGACCAAAGACGAGTCCGGTCAAAGATGTTTATTTCATCAGACCAAAGACGAGTCCGGTCAAAGATGTTTATTTCATCAGACCAAAGACGAGTCCGGTCAAAGATGTTTATTTCATCAGACCAAAGACGAGTCCGGTCAAAGAAGTTTACTTCATAAGACCAAGGACCAAGTCCGGTCAAAGAAGTTTACTTCATAAGACCGAGGACAAGTACGATGAAATTTTTTCGCTAAGCTGTAAATACAGTGTTAGAAGCGAAAACAAAATTTCATTTTTCAAATCTTGTTCGGCATACAACTCCGCTACCCTACAAAATGGCGTTACGCTATTACAAAGGACTATTCTACTGTCCAGGGTTGCTGAAGTTAAGCCACCTATCTGCAAAATCCTCTGGAAGCCGAGTTCGGTTGTTCCGAGCAGATGAAGAATAAGCAGGTCGACGAGATGCTATCCTCGACCCAACGCCTCTTCCCCGAGCCCGAGAAGTCCTAACACCTCGGCGATGAAGAGTCTCTGCAATAAGCATCTGCTGATCTTGCTCGCTCATAGTCACAACTCCTCGGCGAATTTCAGTCCGTCCCTGTCTTGACGATTCCGGTTGCTCCTGAGCCCGTTCTCGTCTCGACGTTTCCGGCTGTTCCGGAGTTCGTTGTTGACTGGGAGTAGGATTTTGAACAAGGGAACCAGAGGTTTGATCTGGAGTGCGAGCATCTGTTGGCGCGATATGCCGAAGGAATCTTTCTATGGAGGGGCGCCGAGAAAGAACAATGTTGTACCGAGAAGCCCAACGCCGCAGTGATGTCACAACTTGTTGGCAAGCCGGGCTCTCCAGCACATTGTTCATACGGAGTACATGATATTCCTCCCACAGTTCGTCAACTCGACTCTGAACATCTGATATGGTCATTCCCCCGCGCACACGGATGTAATCCTCATACGCAGTCCTCTCAGCAATGGCCGTATTCAGCTCGGCCTCCAGATCTTTCTTATCGGACTCTAAGTCCTTGATATCGGCCTCCAGCTTCACTAAACGAGCCAGAAGCTCGTCATTCTTCATCTGATCGGCTATAGCTCTTCTCTCAGCTTCGTCCAAAGCCGAAGAGTACAGCCGTTTCCAGTGAAGTATCTCCATCTCCTTGGGTACAAAGCAGCTATATTAGTTCGGCAGCTGTACCGAGCAGATAGTAAAATACAACAGGAATAAAGGCGAGTACGAAAAGCTATACGAAGACAAGTGTAGAGAATTTTTCATTCACAAGGAAAATTTTACACTAGGGCTTCAAGGCCATTTTACAAGGAAGAAACTAGACTAAGAGAAGGGAGACGAAATCATACTCCGCCAGCTTCGTCTCCGGCTCCTCGGTCTGGTACAGCTTCTTTCTCCTGGGCTACCTCAGCCTCAGCCTCGCCTCCTGCCGGCCTCGCCTCCGCCTCCTGATCGGCTTCCTTCTCCGGATGCCCGGCCTGATCGACTTCGGCCTCCCGCTCCAGCGGCTCGGCCTCACCCTCTCCGTTGTAAGTCGAAGCGGGTGAAACGGGTCCCGCGGAGGCAAAGATAGCCTCCAGGTTCTCGTCCCGATCAGCTCGACAACTCCGGACTCGGTCTGCAGAAAGCAGGACCGAGGATGAAGCGAGCTCCTCAAGGAGCGGCAGATTCTGAAGCCGAGCTGCTATCTCTCGGCTGTACAGAGGCAGCACGACGTCGGCCCCCTGCTCGCCCTTATCGGTAATTAGCCTTACCAGACTACCAACAAAGGCCGAGAACTGGCTGCTCAAAAAGAGTTTCTCCGTGTAAACACGGAGAGCCTCCCCCTGGGCAGCCACATCGGCTGCCTCCTTCTGAGCCTCCCGGAGCTTCGTCTGCTCTCGCAGGATGATGAGCTGGTTTTTGGCTGACCGAGCTTCATCCTGAGCCGAGATCCTAGCAGCTCGGGCCCTCTCAAATTTGTCCTCAGCCTGTTCGGCCAGACTACGAGCAAGATGCAACTCCTTCTGCATCTCCTCGTAGTCGTGGGATGCTTTGGAGAGCTCCACGGAGACGAGCTTGGCTCTCTGAAGATGAACAAGGAAAAAAACTCAACAGAATGGCCATCAAAAAATGTGGAAAAGAAGCCGAGTCAGAAAGCTTACCTCCACAAAATTCGTCGGCCATTGAAAAGGCTCAGGGACGTGTTCCGGGATGTCTGCAACCACCTCGGAGATGACCAGCTCTTTCCCCGGCACTTTTGGGGACTCATGAAGTTTCCCCTTCCCTTTAGCCGAAGACGGCTCCGGCTCTTTCGGATCCGAAGAAGAGGTTTTTTGCCTCTTCGGATTCTTCTCGGCTTCAGACGCCGAGCGAGGGGCTCTCTGCCTCTCCGGCTCCACAAGCTCGGAGGACTTTCGGATAGCCTTATTCAGCATGTACACTGCCAAAAAGCAAGAAAGCAAGGTTAGTTTTCTTCGCTAAAGCAGTAGAGCATAAAGATAAAGGGAAATCCTCACCCTCGGCCTCTTCGTCCGAAGACGAGATGTCGAACACGACGTCGCCCTTGACGAGCTCAGACTCCGTGTATTGTTTCCTAACTATGGGAATCTTGTTGAGCTCGCCATCGAGCTCGTCCAACGGTTCAGGCCGAGGGTGACGGATAACGGACTTCGGCCCTCTCCAGGGAAAACTAGGAGCCGCGGTCCTATCATAGTAGAAGAAGCGGTTTTGCCATTTCGGCCACTTGGTTTTGCAGAATGCCCTAAAAGGCTGTAAGGGGATCAAGTAAAACCAAGATCCCTTCCTTTTAAATTGGAAAAAATTAAGGATTGCCCGCAGAGACAGATCCTTATCTAACCTACGGAGTTCGGCAGCAAAAGCCGACAAGTGCCTCCAAGAATTCGGAGTCACCTGACCTAAAGGGAGTTGAAAAAAATCAAGAAGCTCTACAAAAGGTGGGGGAAGAGGGAAACGAAGCCCGCATTCTAAGCAGGCTTCGTAAACGGTGGCATAACCCTCCGGCGGGTCGTTAGCCCTATGATCATCGTCGGGAACCACCGCCTTCCCCCCAGGAAAAGAATATTTTTCGTAAAGGGATATCACAGTATCCTTACTCAAGATACTGTGAAAATACTCTACGGTCTTCTCCCCGGATTCTTTCCGGCTAGAAGACCCCTTACCCCCTTTTCTACCGCTACCAGACTCAGACGAAGAAGAAGCAGACATGGTTCTTACTCTTTGAAAGTTTGAAGAAATCCTGTGGAAATTTTTGAAAGCGGAAGAAAATTTTTCACGCAAAAGATAGAGAGTGCAGAAGAAGCCAATAGCAAAGGTGTTCGAATGATGGAGAAAGGCGGTATTTATCAGATTTGGAAAAGATTTCAAATCATCGCACCGTTTCATATCCCACCTTTTCAGGATTCAACGGCCGGATTTTACTGTCGCATTTAATGCCGCATTTAATGCAGTCACGCGCAGGGCACGTCCCCTGACTTCAGCCTCCCCCGTCCCCTTTTCCAGAATGCCGAAGTGACTCGCTTCGCCGAAGTGATTCACTTCGCTTTTCGGGGGGGGGTAGTGATGGGGTGCGTACTAAACAAGCCCAACAGCAATGACGGCCCATCAGCCCAAAGCCCAAGGAAGAGTATGAGTTCGGTATTACCAAAGAGTTCGGCCTCAGCCTACAGCTCGGTAAAAGCCAACCTATCAAGCTCTACTCTCAGATCGGCAACCAAAGCAGGAGTATGAGTTCGGCATTACCAAAGAGTTCGGCCTCAGCCTACAGCTCGGTAAAAGCCAACCAATCAAGCTCTACTCTCAGATCGGCAACCAAAGCAGTTCGGTCTCAGTATTCGACCGAACAAGGAGTTAGTGGACCCATACAGGATGTCCAACACACCCACTACCACGTGGTGTCAACTCAGGCCACGATCGTAGGCCATGACCTACGCTACATCCACGATCTTAGGCCATGACCTACACGACATCCACGACTTAGGGTGGTGATGCAAGCCACGATCTTAGTTCAAGATATAAATAGAACTTAGATCAGATAGAAGAAGGTTAAGCTCTCTAGAGATAAAATCATATAGCAAGTCTGTGTTGTAAGCTGTAAATCCCAGATCAAGCAATACAATCTTGCCCTCCCTTCTTCCCGTGGACGTAGATTTACTTCAGTAAATCGAACCACGTAAATTCTGTGTGTTGTAGTTTTCATTCTCTACCAGTTTTTACTAACATCAGAAATTCGCGGAGTCATCACCATTCAATTTCTTCATTTTCTTCATTCCTTTTCCCAAATCAATATCTTGCAACTGTTTTTCTTTGGTTGTGGTTTTGATGCTGTTTATATTTAAGAATATTTTCAAAGCATATTGTATATTTATAAATTGTTTAATATATTACTTAAATTTTGTTCCGTTCACATAAAATTTTGCGCCACATAAAATTATCAAAGTACTAAAATGAGAATGATTGAACGGTGTAACTGTGTTATTGATAGAGAAATTTCATGAAATATGATTGTGTGCCAACATTATTTATCCTATAATCGACAAAATCTGTGGCAAGTCTCATTCAATTTAATTCAACGACAAAATCATTTATATTTGTGAACCCAAATTTGGATTTTTGTTATTTATTCTTGACCTTTCTACAATAAAGGACAACATTAATTACTGTATTTAATTTCTCAAATTTTCTTATATATGTTAGTATGATTTTTTTCTTAAAAGGTGCACAGGGAAAAACAGATTTGGAATATTAATGAGTTAGGTAGATGTTACTCTGATCAAATAAAAGAACTCATCGTAAAAATGAAAGAAAGCTTTATTCAATTGCTTTGAAGGGAGACGCTAGAGTCTGCAATAATCTGAGTTGAAATAATTAAAGTATTGCTATAATTTGTAACACATAACTACATAATTTACTCAGTGAGTATTTTTGTTTTCTAATTAATTAACTATAATAGTTTTAAGAAAATAATGAATTTTAATATACATACGATAATTGAAAACAAATTAATTGATATTTGAGGAAAATGATGAATATATCATTTCAACTATATATGAGTTTATTTTCTAGTTTCATATACAATTAGGAACTCACGCAATGTTTTAATTAGAGATCAACCAAGCTTAGAATCTATAAGTAATTTGATTAAATTGCTTATTAATGTTAATTAAGGTTGTCACACTATGCGCCGTTCCTTTGCTAATAGGGTCCATATAGATGAAAGAATATCCCAACTCAACATTAAAACTTATTTAACATTCCATTTATTCCATAATACTTTCTCCGTCCATTAAATAATGACCAAATTACACGGAACAAGTTTTAATAAATTGTTTATAAATGAAATGAGATTGGTACTTAATTATTTCAAATTAACTAGTACTACTATATTTTTATTAATAAATAAATATATTATTAAAAGTCACTTTATGAATCACTAATTCAACATATGCACACGTTTTAATTAATTATTTCGATTGGATCAGTGTGTCGTAATTTTAATTTAGTAATAATAAAAATGTTAAATATATAACTAAGTGGATGGTGTGACTAAAACTTGAGAATAAAAAAAATACACAAATCAATTAATCAAATTTAGAGGATGGTTGATGCAAATTATACTAACAGATATTTATCACATAAACATCACAAATTCACAATCCATCGGTAAATGTCTCTGCCTGATCAGAATTGAGGTAAATTCAATTGATTTCATTCAAAAATGGTGAAATCGCACAATCAGAAATGTTAATTTATTTATTTCGGTTGATTAAAATGTAATATGTATTCAAATCCAGTCAATTCATCTTCTCAAATTCTCAACTTCCATATTTTCCACATTCTTTTCTATGCACGTCATTCCTTAATGTTGAAAGTAGAGAATTTTGATTTGCTCATTTCACATATAAAAGCACCCCTTTACCTACAATTTGTGGTGTCAAAAAAAAAATCTTCAAACAATGGCCTCCTCACTAGCTTTGTGGCGTAAGATTTTTCTTGCTTCTTCTACATTTTCATCACATTCATCTAAACTTGGTTCTGCCCTTTTCATGTTTTTTTTATTGTCACATTTGATTGTTGTTTGCAAACTGCATGAAGTAATAGTAACCACAACACTATGCTAAGAAGCTCTTGCTTGAAATTTTGTACTACAATTCTTGTTCCATTTATGCATAGGGCTTGTATGTTTTCAAGTTCACATTTTTCTGATGAATTGCTGTGATTAATGATGTTCACAGGGGAAATTTCTTGGTTGCATGAGGAAAGATTGTCATCTTCTTTGAGAAGCATCATTGATTACTTCAATCTATTGGCTGCCTTTATCTTGTATGTGGTTTTGCTTGTGACAAGGAGAAGTAGTTTTAGAGAGAGGAGGAGAGATTGGTTTAGCATAGCAATTTTAGGGTGTTGTGCTCTTGTGAGCATAGGATACTATGGTGCTGCCTTAAGCGGAGAATCGAGTCGTTTAGTATGGCTTGGAAGGGGGCTCGTTTGGACCACCTTAGCCGTTTCTGTGATAGTTCGAGGTTCAAGATTGATTGCTGTAGTGAAATCTGTTTGGTGGATTGTGTTTTTTCTCTTGATTTCAGCATTCAACATTGTGGAATTAGTGAAATTTCATGACATAGAGATTCTTGAAATAGCACCTTGGCTTGCAAATTTGTTGCTTTTGTTTTGTGGTTTGAGGAATCTTCAAGGGATTGTGTCTCATCAAGTGTTGGATTTGGACAGTAGCTTGTCTGAGTCTCTGCTGGTGAGAACCTCAGGAAAGGGTTGTTTTGATTTAGGCGAAGCGTCGTTGTTAAGTATCTTGTTGTTTTCTTGGATCAATCCCTTGCTTAAGTTAGGTAGCTCCAAAGCCCTGAATCTTGATGATATCCCTTCTCTTGGATCTGAGGATGAAGCCCTTTTGGCGTACAAGAGTTTTGGCGACGCGTGGAGTGTGCCCGAGGAGGAAAAGGGCGCCAAAAACTCGACATTTTGGGCTATTGCAAGAGTGTATTGGAAATGTATGGTGGTGGCTGGGATTTGTTTACTTCTTAGAACAGTTTGTGTTGTGGCAACTCCTTTGTTTCTTTATGCTTTCGTCAACTATTCAAATCTTGAGGAGAAGGATCTCGAAAAGGGTGTTTTCTTGGTGGGATTGTTGGTTGTTTTGAAGGTAGTCGAGTCTCTGTCTAACCGGCAGTTTTACTTCTATTCGAGACGAATAGGGATGAGGATGAGGTCGGCTTTAATGGTGGCTGTCTATCAGAAGCAGCTTAAGCTCTCTACATTAGGGAGGCAGAGGCATTCGGCGGGTGAGATAGTTAACTACATCTCCGTTGATGCTTATCGTATGGGGGAATCCGTGATGTGGCTCCACGTCGGGTGGGCTTCAACCGTGCAGCTGTTCCTAGCCATTGGTGTTATCTCCTCTGTCGTAGGCCTAGGTGTGGTCCCGGGGTTAGTCCCTTTCGCCTTTTGTGGCCTAATGAACGTCCCGTTTGCAAGGCTACTGCAGAAGTTTCAGACAGAGTTCATGGCTGCTCAGGACAAGCGATTGAGGTCGTTTTCAGAGATTCTCAACAACATGAAGATCATCAAGCTGCAGTCGTGGGAAGCGAATTTCAAGAGGTTGGTTGAGTCTTGTAGGCAGAGTGAGTTCAAATGGCTGTCTGACACTATGTATATGAAGACATATGGGACAGTTTTGTATTGGATGTCTCCAACGATTGTGTCGTCCGCCATTTTCTTCGGGTGCGTGCTTTTCAAGAGCGCGCTGCTGGACGCTGGCACCGTGTTCACGGTCATGGCTGCCCTCAGGACCATGTCTGAGCCGGTCAGGTTCATACCGGAAGCTCTTTCTTGTTTGATTCAGGT
The DNA here is from genome assembly GCF_004379255.2 of Salvia splendens. Classification (NCBI taxonomy): domain Eukaryota; kingdom Viridiplantae; phylum Streptophyta; class Magnoliopsida; order Lamiales; family Lamiaceae; genus Salvia; species Salvia splendens. The sequence goes on from NC_056034.1 coordinate 1,461,678, forward strand.
CAAGGTTTCGTTTGAACGGATCAACACGTTTCTGTTGGAAGACGAACTCAAACAAGACGACGTGCGAAGATGTGGTGCAGGGGATTTAGGCCATGTTATTAGTATACAAGGTGGTTGCTTTAGTTGGGAAGCAGAAGCGACTTCTTTGACACTAGAGGATATAAAAGTTGAAGCGAGACGGGGGGAGAAGATCGTGGTCTGTGGGCCAGTTGGCGCGGGGAAATCGTCTCTTTTGCATGCTGTTCTTGGTGAAATACCAAAGATATCTGGAAATGTAAGTGTTAACTTCTTCATCAGTGTTTGCTTCTTCACAAATGTTAAATTTTATTTCTTTTTTTTTTGCAGGCGAGTGTTCTAGGATCAGTGGCGTACGTTTCGCAAGGTTCTTGGATTCAGAGTGGGACGATTCGCGACAATATACTCTTTGGGAAGGCGATGGACAAGGCCAGATACGAAGAGGCCGTTAGAGCGTGTGCTTTGGACAAAGATATCGAAAATTTCGACTTTGGAGATCTCACTGAGATAGGCCAGAGAGGGCTGAATCTGAGCGGAGGGCAGAAGCAGCGGGTTCAGCTTGCTCGAGCTGTGTACAATGACGCGGATATATATCTCCTTGACGACCCTTTTAGTGCAGTGGATGCACATACAGCAGCAGTCCTTTTCAATGTAAGAAAAACATAACCCTTCCCATTGTCTGTATAGGTAGAAAATGGTTTTCCGACAGCTCGTTCGCTGCAGGACTGTGTGATGAAGGCACTAGCAAAGAAGACAGTGATTCTTGTGACTCATCAAGTGGAGTTTCTCAACACTGTGGATAAAATTATGGTAATTGTTTTGTTTATAATGAGTGTCTCTTTGTTGATTATGTTGTATGATGTTATAAAATGATGGTTTTAGGTTGTCGAAGGAGGAAAAGTCACTCAATCGGGAAGCTACGGGGAGCTTCTGGTCGGAGGGACGACCTTTGAACAGCTCGTGCTTGCTCACACAAGCAGCATAGGATCATTTGATGAGACTTATGGTTCGAATCAGCACGAGCATCGCGCAGAGCCTGCAAATCAAATAGAGGAGTCTGTCGATAAAGTGGAACGAGATGGGGGGAACGTGATGAATCCGAAAACTCAGCTGACAGAGGAGGAAGAGATAGAAGTTGGAGATGTAGGGTGGAAGGCTTTCTCACATTACTTTCTTATATCAAAGGGACTGATCTTCGCGTGCTGCACAGCTGTAGCTCAGTGTGGCTTCGTGGCTTTCCAAGGAGCAGCGAGCTTCTGGCTTGCGTTTTCAGTCCAAAATCCGGAGAAAAGCAGCGTCTACGTCGTTGGAATCTACACTCTTATATCCTTGCTCAGTGCCGTGTTTGTGTATTTCAGGGCACTGTTTGCAGTTCTGTTAGGACTCAAGGCTTCAAAATCCTTTTTCTCCGGCTTCACCAACTCCATCTTCAACGCTCCTATGCTCTTCTTCGATTCCACCCCAGTCGGGAGGATTCTAACACGTGTAAGACTCGCTCCCACACACCTTATTCGCCTTTTGGTTTAACATACGCTGATTAAGCTGTTTTCACGCGTGTTTCTTGATTAGGCGTCGTCTGATCTCAGCGTGCTCGACTTTGACATACCTATGGCGTTCCAGTTCGTGCTGGCAGCCTCGGTTGAGATTGTTTCGACAATAGGCATCATGGCCTATGTAACATGGCAAGTTCTCATTGTGGGCTTATTTGCTGTTGTGTCTTCAAAATACATCCAAGTAAGAATTGTGACCTCAAACTATGTATACTTCAAAAATCTGTGCCTTTTTTTTTTTTCTTATCTGTCCTTCAATGTGATGAAAGGGATACTACCAAAAATCCGCGGGCGAGCTGATGAGAGTCAACGGAACTACAAAAGCCCCGGTTATGAACTACGCATCAGAGACAGCACTAGGAGTTGCAACAATACGAGCATTTGGAGTTTCAGACAAGTTCTTCTCGAACTACCTTAAACTTGTCGATAGGGATGCTAAGGTGTTCCTTTCCTCGAACGCAGCCTTGGAGTGGCTCGTGTTGAGATCTGAAGCACTTCAGAATCTTACCTTGTTCACTTCTGCTATCTTTTTAGTGGTTTTTCCGAATAGCTACATTGCTCCAGGTACTTGCTTCTCGTGCTACTAACGCAAAGCTCTTAAAAAATTTCCACATTTTGGTGTTGATTTAGGCCTTCTTATGTTGCTGTCACAGGTCTCGTTGGGCTGTCGCTTTCCTATGCTTTCGCGCTAACTGGAACGCAGGTGTTTCTGTCAAGATGGTATAGTAGTTTGGCTAACTACATCGTCTCCGTGGAGAGGATCAAACAGTACATGAACATACCGCCCGAGCCTCCAGCTGTCATACCATATGACAAACCTCCAGCTTCATGGCCTCAAAAGGGTAGAATCGAGCTGCTCGAATTGAAGGTGAGGGGTCGTACACTTTCGTATAGTTAATAGTTATGATATGACTCGAAGGTGATGAATCACGTGCTTTTTTGTTCAGATACGCTATCGGCCTAATGCTCCAGTAGTCCTCAAGGGGATCACCTGCACTTTCGAAGAAGGGAAACGAGTGGGGGTTGTGGGAAGGACCGGGAGTGGGAAAACCACGCTGATCAGCGCCTTGTTTCGTCTCGTTGAGCCTCATGGCGGGAGGATACTCGTGGATGGGCTCGATATTTGCTCTATAGGCCTTCGAGATTTGAGGCTGAAGCTCAGCATTATTCCTCAAGAGCCAACTCTGTTTAGAGGAAGTGTTAGAACAAATCTTGATCCATTAGGCCTTTACTCTGATGATGAGATTTGGAAGGTGAATTCTATCAATTATAACTTAATGTCAATGCATGCACTTTTATTTATCTTTGGTTAATCTGATTGATTATTGATTTATAGGCCCTTGAAAAGTGCCAACTTAAGTCAACAATCAGTGAACTACCAAACTTACTAGAATCTTCTGGTAAGACTAATATAGCAATAAAAAAAGAACAAAGTGAAGCATTGATAGATGATAATGATTGAGATTGAGATTGAGATTGAGATTGGGATTGGTTTGATTTGATGCAGTGAGTGATGAAGGGGAGAACTGGAGCATGGGGCAGAGGCAACTCTTTTGCCTAGGAAGAGTGCTTTTGAAGAGGAACAAGATCTTGGTTCTAGACGAGGCGACCGCCTCAATTGACTCGAACACGGATGCCATTTTGCAGAGGATCATCAGGGAGGAGTTCTCCGACTGTACAGTGATAACTGTGGCGCATCGCGTTCCAACTGTGATTGACAGCGACATGGTGCTGGTCTTGTCTTATGGTACGCTTTCTCTGTCCAATATTAGGAGTCTTTCTTTTTCCGACACATGTTTTAAAAATGTGAGTTGAAAAAGCTTATTGAATGTGTGTCCCACTTTTAAATGCGGTAAATTGCCGAAAATAACATGATTTTTGATCAATTTTTGGTTCTCGCACAACTTTACAAATCGGCCAAAATAAGACTTCTTTAGGCGGAAGGGAAAAAATGACAAAATGAGACTTCTATTAGCAGACGTGAAAGGAGTAGGAGATCATATCATGGAGTGCGAATGTGTTGCATGTTTATGAGGTTTGTTGAATTGTATGCAGGGAAGTTGGTGGAGTATGATGAACCTTCAAGACTTATGGAGATAAACTCTTCATTTTCTAAGCTTGTGGCTGAGTATTGGTCTAGTTGTAAGAAGAATCCGTAGTGCATTTTGTGTGTGTGTCAGAGACAAGTAATTTTCTTGTAATTTTCTTTTCAATTTTTTTTTTCAATTTTTTTTTCTTCATAGAAGCTATGTGCATTAATGATACTACCACTTTATTCTAACATGAACAAGCACATTTTATTCACCTTTGGAAAGTTCAAATTCCAGCTTTTATGCTGATCACTTTGATTCAAGAAATGTTAAGTTCATAGATTTCCATTTTTTATCACACTGAACCTCATGTTTAAAGCAGACTCGAACCTTCTTCTTCAGAACCTCCACGCACTCTTTTTGGCAATATATCAAGCAGTTGGCGTGCAACAGTTTTCAATCCCTCCAAAAATTCCATCTTTTTTCTTGATTCTCTCGATTATTCAGCAACCAAAAAAGGACTCCAACCCTGCGCCAATCTATCAGAATTCGGCGCACCCCAAAAAAACCTCTGAGACTGAAATAGTATATCCTTTTTGAAGCTTGAATTCGAGCTGAATCCTACCTCGAATTTTCCCTCCAAATCTCGAGCTGATTGCTGAGTCAGCGTGCAATTTTGGTGGGTTGGGCTGGGCTGTTCTTATAACTATGGGCCTAAATGTAGCTGCATTGTTATCCAATTCAATTTAAATACAGAGCTTAAATTAAATTCAAGCACAAAAAACAAAACAATCAATAATTAATTAGTGACTAATAACTAAAACCTAAAACTAGAAAATATAAATTTAAGAAAATTATCAGGACTCGTGCTACTACATGTTTCGAAAATAAGAGAAAATTAAGCCGTCATTTTATTTCAACGTCTCATGTAGAAGAATTGTTATAAGTATGCAAAGGTTTCTTCAACAATATATTTGAATCCACTTGTTGGACAAAATCAACCCACTGTTTTGAATCCACTTGGAAATTTCCAAATAATTACCAACCAACTTGATCATATATACTTTGATACATGAACCGGGACATGAAAAATCAGCACCGATCGCTTATGCAATAGCTCATTGTTTAAATATGAATGTTATTCTAGTGCATAATTAAATAAATATTAAATTAATAAATATTACATAAATATCATATTTATGTGACTGACTCATAATTAACAACTTTAAGTATGAGTCAAAGTCACATGAATATGTCATATTTATTGATTAATATTATTTGACTATGACTTGAATAACATTCATACACAAATTTTATTACAATGTGCGTCGTTTATACATTAAATCAAGACAAATATAGATACGTTACACAATCCAATCCAATCCAATCTAACCAATTCTAACATTTTTATTTAAAAAAGGTTTTATTTGAACCTTTTCACTAAAAATATCCTTTTAAATATGCCCATGTAATATATTTGTATTATTACAAAAAATCACTACATCCAAACAAAAGAAATGGAATATGACAGCTTGCCAACCAACTTGATAATCACGTGTCATATTTTCAAACTTAAAGAATTGAATTCAATCACGTGGTCTTGTTTGTACAAAACCTACCCACTGTTTTGAATCTACTCAGAAATTTTCATAAATCATATTTTATGCTTGGATGCATGAATTGGGACATGATAAATCAGGACCAATCGCCTACTCTATTATTCATCATTTCAGCCTTCATTACTCATTCCATAAGTGTGTTCATGAGCAAGCATTGTGTTAGTAGAACCTAAATACAGATTCTATCAAATTCTTATCCAACATTCTTAGAGAAAACTGTGTTACAGTTAGATCATGGCAGCTTATGCAGCTTTGCTCTCTCTAATGCGTCTCATAGATGACATCGAGAACCATCACTCCCCACCCATCTCTCTTGACAAACACCAAATTCAATCCCTCACTGAAAATGTAACCTTCCTGCAAGAATTCCTCGAACCTTACAAGTCCCCGCTTTCTGAAAGCGACGAAGCAGATCCATTGGAGATGTGTATTGCCGATGCAGCTTATGCGGCTGAAGATGTTATTGAATCTCATATTGTTGACAAGATTCAGCACAGTAGACCCAAAGCAACCAAACTCAGAAATGTCTCATCAAAACATGATGATAAACCGGCCAAGTTGTATGAAGATGTACAAAATGTGATAGATGAAATGGATCGGATCAAGGCAGTGGCGATGGAGACCAATACAGACAAGGTTGTGGTGCTCCATGATCAACCGTGTAGATTGATCTCTTCTTCCACTAGGAAGCAGAGTGGTGGCATGATGGTGTTCTCTGATCATGTCTTGCATGGAATCATGGAAAAGCTCATGTCATATGAATCCGGTACCCAAGTCATCCCCATAACAGGCATGGGTGGGATAGGTAAGACCGCTCTTGCTCAAACTGTTTATTCACAAAAAGCAATTAATGAGCATTTTGATATTTGTGCTTGGGCTACTATTTCTGAACAATACAACACGAGAGAAATTTTGTGTGAACTTGTTTCTCAATCCACTAACAAAGACAAGGAAAAACTTAGTGGAAGGAGTGAAGCCGAATTAGGATTAGAGCTCCACAAATCTTTGTTTGGTAGAAGGTTTCTAATTGTAATGGATGATATGTGGAATATTGAGTCTTGGGAGGAGATTCAGCCTTTCTTTCCTAACAATGAGAATCACAGTCGAATAATGGTGACGACTAGGTTATCCCATTTGAGTTCCCAATTAAACAATCATTATAGCCATTCAATGGAGTTTCTTGATGAGTCCAGTAGTTGGATCCTACTATCCAAAACTGTGTTTGGAGAGGAACATTTTCCTCTTGAATTGGAGAAAGTTGGAAAGGAAATTGCAAACAATTGTCGAGGACTTCCTCTATCAATTGTTGTAGTGGGAGGTCTTTTAAAAAATATGGAACACACCCAAAAAATTTGGGAGTCAATAAGAAACAACTTAACTTCAGTAGTAAATTTAGACAATAATAGGCATTGCTTAAGATTGTTGAAAATGAGCTATAATCGTTTACCAGTCTACTTGAAGCCTTGTTTCTTATACATGGGTGTGTTTGAGGAAGATGATGCAATTAGAGTCTCAACACTTGTTAAGCTATGGGTTTGTGAAGGATTTCTTAAACCTGTAGATGGCAAAAGTTTGGAAACAATTGGGAAAATACGATTAAAGGACTTAGTGGATAGAAATCTCATTCTAGTGGATAAGTTGGGGTCTACTGGAAACATAAAACGAGTCAAAGTTCATGATCTGCTAAGAGATATATGCATGAACCAGGGCAAGAAAGAAGGGTTTTATCACGTGATAGGAGAGTCTAGTCCTCGAGGCATAAATAGCCAACGACGCGTTGTTATACGCAAGAACACTTCAAAGAAGAAAGTGCACGATGACTTTAAATCTATGTCGCATGTTCGCTCAATTATTCGCGAGCATGGGAAACTTCCTAAGGGCCAGAACTTTGGATTGTTGAGGACATTACATGCATACAAATTTCGTTATTACGATGACGAAAGCTATGTGAATTCTCGCGTGTCGGGGTATGTTAACTTGCGGCACCTTGCTGTTGAGGTTGCTAGGATGTCCTCAATATTTTCTTCTTTCGGTCACCTTTGGAATTTGCAGACTTTGATCGTTTATTGCGAGAGTGAGTCAACTGCGCCTACCGAGATTTGGAAAATGCCTCAACTAAGGCATATTGCTATGAATGAGAGAAGATTAATTCTCCCAGATCCTTCAACTGATGATGTTGTCATGGAGAATCTAGAGGTACTTAAGGGAGTACTCAATTTCAAGTGTGATGAAGAGGTGGTTAAGAGAATTCCCAATATCAATAAATTGGAGATAATGTATGAAGGGAGAAAGGGAACGGAGCATGATGATTATTACTGTATGGGAAATTTTGAATGTTTGGGTAAATTAGAATACCTCAACATCTCATTTTGGTATGATTTTAGAGGGAGTGACTTGTATAAGCTCATGTTTCCCCAAAACCTCAAGAGTTTGACTCTTTCAGTACATAATGGATTTGAATGGGAAATGATGTTGGAAAAGATCGGTTCTTTGCCTCTTCTTGAGAAGTTCAAGTTGTATCGTGGACGTTTTAGAAAAGGAAAATGGGAAATCTATGAAGACCAATTCCCTAGCCTCAAATACCTGGAGTTGTGTTCGTGTGAGAGTCTTACATATTGGACTACAAAAGCGAGCTCCATCTTCCCACTTCTTGAGACGCTTTATCTTTTTAATTTAGATGGACTAGAGAACATCCCATCTGAAATTGGATACATACCAACACTCCAAATCATACAAATGGATGATTGTCGCGAGTCAGTGGTAAAATGTGCAAAAGAGCTTGTAGACGAACAAATGGATTTAAACGGGGACAATATTTCCTTTAATGTTCACGTTTGGCTTCCGTTTTTTAAAAATGAAGAAGCAGTGTTGCGAGAGTTGCAGAGCTTGTCAGGTCCTAACTTTGAAGTTGCATATTCCCTAACTAGGGCCAAATTCTTAATTTGAGATTTCTTTCCTTCTCATTCTTTAGAAGAAGCATTGTATAATGTTGCATTTTCAACAAATTATGTGTCAATTTCTCCAATATATTTGCAATCGCAACAGTTTATCATATGTTTAAATAATCTATCAATTACATTTTGCTCTGGCTCACAACATCTTGCATATGTTATAGGATTCAAACAAAAGAAATGAAATGTGACTACTTTTCAACAGGCAAGAATTTTCAAAATTCTAGAATTCTACCAACTTGGAATTCAAACTGGGCGACTTGCATATTTGCACAACATCTATTTCCAACTTCATCATCATGAAAAGTCGGTAACAATCGGCTATGTTAATAATTTCACCATTCCAACTTTCATAACTCAGAAGTGTCTTTCAACCTATGAAGCATTTTCTACAAATTTTATGTAAGCTTCTTCAAGATATTTTCTATTGAAAAGTTCATGATTTTTAAGCCTATTTTCCCTTTAGTTAATTAATAGCCTCTAGTTATTTCTAGTGTTAAAGCCAAAAACTCTAATTAGTTGAAGAATTAATGTTCCACATACAATTCACACTTTGCATGAACAAACTCAAGAAATTAAACAAAGAATTCCAATTAGCTAGTTTCTTCTTTCCAAATCAACAATTTTATATAATTATAAATATATTAATTTCTTGGCAATTAAAAGAGCAATATACAACAGTATGTCATTTATCACAAAAGGCCTAAAATCGAAATCCAAAAATCTAACAATCAGAAAAGCCTTGAAATATAAATGCAAAATCATGAAAACTTTGACTTTGGGAGTTGTACAAATCCCTAATAAGGCTATGTTTTCTAAATATTGAGTTGAAGATTACTTTACTGAGGATAAGCATTGATTAATATTCTACAAAGTTAGTGTAAACTTCTCCAAGATATTTGCAACTGAGACAGTTTACCAGATGTTTAAAGAATCTATTATTCAACCAAAAATCATATTACCTTTTTGCACTTGTGCCATCTTTTTTAGTAATTTCTCCAAGTATTAGCATCTGCTGTTGACCTAATAGTAGAATGTTTCTTCCTTCTCACTCACCTTCTGGACCACATGCATCCCTTCTCTGAAATTAATTATCGATATGCGTGGATTATACGCAATTTAATTGTAGAAATCGACTTCATTTAAGTGACAAACTAAAATATCAGCTATCAACCATATTTGCAGCAAAATATTTCTCATGTGTAGGGGCTCACAATTCTTTATGCAATGATGCTTGTTTTCAACCAGATATTAATAAGCATTTATCAATCACATATCACTGAATGAGACAACACAATTAATGTATGTAGCTGAGAGACATATATCAGCAGCCTATGTATGTAGTAGCATTGGTTTCTCTAAATAAAGATTCTATCAAATTCTCAGAAAATACTCAGTTTTAGTAAAAGAGTATGGCGGCCTATGCAGCTTAGGTTTCTCTAATAAATATCATATATGACATCGAGCACCATCGTTCCCCACCCGTCTCTTTCAACAAACACCAAATACAATCTCTTGTTGAATATGTCATCTTCCTACAAGAATTTCTCCAAGCTTACAAGTCCCCTGTTTCTGACCGTGATGAAGCCGATCCCTTGGAGATGCGTATTGCAGATGCAGCTTATGCGGCTGAAGATGTTATCGAATCTCATATCGTCCACAACATTCAGCTCAGTAGATCCAGAAGCTTCTTCAATTCAGATCTTGACGATGAACAGATTAGGCTGTATCAAGGCGTGCAAACTGTGATAGAAGAAATGGATCGGATCAAGAGAGTGGCTATCGAGACCAACACAGAGAAGGTGGTGGTGTATAGTGATCAACGGCATGGATTCGTCTCTTCTTACGCTGGAAAGAAGAGTAGTAACATGATGGTGTTCTCTGATCAAGTCTTACATAAGATCATGGAAAAGCTCGTTGCAGATGAACCTGGTCGCCAAGTTATTCCGATTACAGGAATAGGCGGGATAGGTAAGACCGCTCTTGCTCAAACTGTTTATTCGAAGCAAGTAATTAAGGAGCGGTTTGATATTTGTGCTTGGGCTACTATTTCTGAACAATACAACACAAGAGAAATTCTATGTGAACTTGTTTCTCAAGCCACTACAGTAAAAAGGAACAACTAAGTGAGAGAAGTGCAGAAGAATTAGGGTTAGAGCTCTACCAATATTTGTCCGGTAGAAGATTTCTAATTGTAATGGATGATATGTGGAATATCGAGTCTTGGAATGAGACACAACATTTCTTTCCCAATAACGAGAGTGGTAGTCGCATAATGGTGACGACTAGGCTATCACAATTGAGTTCTCAGTTAAACAATCATTTTAGCCATCAAATGGAGTTTCTTGATGAGATGAGTAGTTGGGTGCTATTCTCCAAAACTGTGTTCGGAGAGGAGCGTTTTCCTCCAGAATTGGAGGAAATTGGAAAGGAAATTACCAACAATTGCAGAGGACTTCCTCTATCAATTGTTGTAGTGGGTGGTATTTTGGCAAATAAGGAACACACACAAGAATGTTGGGAATCAATAAGGAACAACTTAACTTCAATAGTAAATTTAGACAATAATAGGCATTGCTTAAGATTGTTGAAAATGAGCTATAATCGTTTACCAGTCTACTTGAAGCCTTGTTTCTTATACATGGGCGTGTTTGAGGATGGCGATGCAATTAGAGTCTCAAATCTCGTCAATCTATGGGTTTGTGAAGGATTTCTTAAACCAATAGATGGCAAAAGTTTGGAAACAATTGGGAAAGGGTTCTTAAAGGACTTGGTCGATAGAAATCTAGTTCTAGTTGATATGTGGGGGTCTACTGGAAATATAAAACAAGTCAAAGTTCATGATTTGCTAAGAGACGTGTGCGTGAATCAGGGCAAGAAAGAAGGGTTCTATCATGTGATAGGAGAATCTAGTCCTCGAGGTATAAACAGCCAACGCCGCATTGTTATACGCAAAAACACTTCAAAGGAAAGTCATTGATGACTTGCAATATGTGTCGCATGCTCGTTCTATTATTTGCGAGGACTGGGAAGTTCCACGGGGCCATAATTTCGAGTTGCTGAGGACAATACACGCATACAAGTTTCGTACTTTCGAATACGAAAGCTACGTGAATTCTCTTGTTTCTGGATATGTTAACATGCGGCACTTGGCTGTTGAAGTTGCTAGCATGTCATCTATTGTTTCTCCTTTCAATCATCTTTGGAATTTGCAAACACTGATCATTTCTTGTCCGCATGAGTCTACTGCGCCTATTGAGATCTGGACAATGCCTCAACTGAGGCATATTGATATTAAGAGAAGATTGATTCTCCCAGATCCTCCAAGTGATGTTGTCGTCATGGAGAATCTAGTGGTTCTTGAGGGGGCACTTAATTTCAAGTGCGGTGAAGAGGTGGTTAAGAGAATTCCCAATATTAATAAGTTGATGATAAAGTATTCAGGAAGGGGTGGTGAAGACGATTATTATCTAGATAATATTGAATATTTGTGTAAATTAGAATCCCTCTTTATCTTTTGTGAGTACGGTTTTAGAGGGAATGCCTCTTTGTATAATCTCACCTTTCCCCAAACCCTCAAGAGTTTGAAACTTGAGTTGAAAGATGACTTTGAATTGGAAATGACGTTGGAAAAGATAGGTTCGTTGCCAGTTCTTGAGAAGTTCAAGTTGGGTGGCGGATGGTTTGGCGCTGGCAAGTGGGAAATCTTTGAAGGCCAATTTCCTCGGCTCAAGTACTTGTCATTGTATTCGTGTCGTGGACTGGAACGTTGGACTGCAGAAGCGAGCTCCATCTTTCCACGCCTTGAAAAGCTTTCTCTTGTTCTTTTAATAGGGTTGGAGAATATCCCATCGGAAATTGGATACATATCGACACTCCAAAAAATACAGATGCTTCTTTGCAGTGAATCGGTGGTGAAATGTGCAAAAGAGATAGTAGAGGAACAAATGACTTTACAAGGGGACGATCTCCCGTTTCATGTTCACGTTCGGCATCCACTTGATAAGAACGAAGCATCCAAGAGTTTGGTAGGTCCCAACTTCGAAGTTGTATATAGAAGATGACCACACCAAAAAGAGTTTTGCTTGAGTTAGATTTCCTTTCTTCTCATCTTCTTCAGAAAAGCATGTATTATGCTGCATTTTCTACAAGTTTTATTTAGCTTCTTCAACATATTTACAATTGAAATAGTTTACCATATGTTTATTGCCATGTTTCCAATTACATGAGCATGCTACTTATTTAATTATAATCCTAAACTAAAGTCTCCTAGTTTCTTGTTTCCAAACCAACTGAGGTATGCAATGATAATTGATAAATACATTTAACTTATTGGCAATTAAAAGAGTAATATACAACAAGAAGTCATTTATCACAAAAAAGCCCTAAAATCCAAATCTAACATCACAAAATTCTTAAAATATTAAATAAAGCAACAACGGAGCCGTTAATTTTGTTTCTGTTGAAGAATCTTTTGAGTTCGCTCTTCTCTATTCCTAGCTAAAATTAGGTGGGCTTGACCATTGGGCTGCATATTTTCAAATAAAAAAGATTCGATGAAGCCCAATTAAAGTCAACACCAATAATTCATCGTACTTTCAACTTTCCTAACTCATGTGTGTGCTCTTCAATTGTTGTAGTGGGAGGTTTTTTGAAAAATATGGAACACACAAAAGAATGTTGGGAATCAATAAGGGACAACTTAACTTTAGTAGTAAATTCCGAAAATGATAAACACTGCTTGAGATTGTTGAAAATGAGCTACAATCATTTGCCAGTTGTTTCTTATACATGGGTGTGTTTGAGGAAGATTTTTCTTCCTTCTATTGAACCTATGAAATGAAGGAGGGAATGAAATGAAGTTATTATAAAATAATAATCCAGTTTAAAATTGTACAGTTAAGTATTCATTAAAATTTTATTCTAATTCTAAATTCTTTCTTTGGTAAGTTGAAAAAAATAATCTAAATTTAACATCGATTTTCCAGTGAATATTTTTGTACTCTTTATTTAACAAGAGTGAAAAATCATTTTTTAACAGTTAAAAGGGACAAAAATTACATGCATAGCAACAATTTTCCTGAGGCATGTGGGGACCCAAAAGCTTAGCAAATTAATTATAAATCATTTTAAGAAAGTGATGATATAATAGTAGAGCTATAAGTAAAGCTGAAGTTCAAACTTGGCAGACTTGCTTTAATGAAACCTGCCCATTTTTTTAAATCTACACCGAATATTTCCATGATCCATACCAACCAACTTTATCATATTTTATTCTCTAGTGCATCAATTGGGACATGATAAATTAGCTCCATTCACCTATTTTATAATTCATCATTAATTTTAGCTTTCATACATCATAAATGTGTTCTTCAACATTGATTTAGTAAGAGTTAGTAATATATATCCAACATTCTCACAAAAATACTCTGTTTTGTTAAATCATGGCAGCCTATGCAGCCTTGGTTTCTCTAATGCATCTCATAGATGATATCCAAAACCATCACTCCCCACCCATCTCTCACTACAAATTCCAAACTCAGTCTCTCATTGAGCATGTTCTCTTCCTGCAAGAGTTTCTCCAAGGCTACAAGTCCCCTGTTTCTGACAGCGACGAAGCAGATCCACCGGAGATGCGTATTGCTGCTGCAGCTTATGCGGCTGAAGATGTTAAGGAATCTTGTATCGTCCAAAAGATTCAGCACAATAGATCCAAAGCAACCAAAATCAGAAGCTTCTTCAATTGGTTCCAGAAATGTCTCCACAAATGACAATGATGATAAACGAATTGAGTTGTATCGAGAGGTAGAAACCGTGATAGAAGAAATGGATCGGATCAAGATGGTGGCAATGGAGACCAACACAGAGAAGGTGGTGGCGCTCCTTGATCAACCTCGTATATTCGTCTCTACTTCTACTGGGAAGAAGAGTAGTGGCATGAAGGTGTTCTCTGATCATGTCTTGCATGGAATCATGGAAAAACTCATGTCGTACGAATCCGGTCGCCAAGTCATCCCCATAACAGGTATGGGTGGGAAAGGTAAAACCGCTCTTGCTCAAACTGTTGATTCACAAAAGGCTATTTGTGCTTGGGCTACTATTTCCGAACAATACAACAAGAGAGAAATTCTATGTGAGCTTGTTTCTCAAGCCATTAATAAAAACAGGGAACAACTTAGTGAAAGGAGTGAACATGAATTGGGATTAGAGCTCTACCAGTATTTGTCGGGTAGAAGGTTTTTGATTGTAATGGATGATATGTGGAATATTGAGTCCTGGGACGAGATTCAACGTTTCTTTCCTAACAATGAGAATCACAGGAAATCTCATTCTAGTTGACACGTTGGGGTTTACAGGAAATATAAAACAAGTCAAAGTTGATGATTTGGTAAGAGACCTATGCGTGAACCAGAGCAAGAAGGAAGGGTTTTATCATGTGGTAGGAGAATCTAGTCCTACAGGCATAAAGAGTCGCCGCATTGTCATACGCAGCAAAACTTCAAAGAAGAAAGTCGTCAATGACTTGAAGTCTATGTTACATGCTCGTTCCATTATTTGCGATGCCTCAACTGAGGCATATTGAGGTGTATTCTGTGTTTCTCCCAGATCCTTCGAGTGATTCTTCCGTCATGGAGAATCTCTTAATACTTAAGGGAGCACTTAATCTCAAGTGGGATGAAGAGGTGGTTAAGAGATTTCCCAATATCAAGAAATTGTGGATAAAATATGATGGGAGCAAGGGAATGGGGTGTGATGATTATTATTATCTGAGCAATATTAAATGTTTGTGTAAATTAGAAACCCTCTATATCTTGTTTGAGTATGATTTTAGAGGGAATACCTCTTTGTATACGCTCACCTTCCCCCAAACCCTAAAGAGTTTGACTCTTGAGATGAACATTGTCTCTGAATGGGAAACGATGTTGGAAAAGATTGGTTCATTGCCCCTTCTTGAGAAGTTTGTGTTGCGTTGGGGATGCTTTGGAACAGGCAAGTGGGAAATCTTTGAAGGCCAATTCCCCTGCCTCAAATACTTGGAATTGTTTGGATGTCACAACCTGAAAAATTGGATACATACCCACTCTCCAAAATATATGGATACGGTATTGTGGTGAATCAGTGGTGAAATCTGCGATGGAGATAGTAGAGGAACAAATAGATTTACAAGGTGACGATCTTCCCTTTCATGTTGGGGTTCTACTTTATGAGTTTAGTAAAAACGAAGGGATGAACGAAGCAATGCAGAGCTTGACAGGTTCTAACTTTGAAGTTGGACTTGTAAGATAGATAGAGAAGCTTATGTTTTCTAAATATTTGGTTGAATATTTATCGTCTATTCATCTTCAAATGAGCATTGTAATATTCTACTACTACAAATTATGTGCAAACTTCTCAAGATATTTGCATTGCTACTTATAGCTTGAATGTAGGTTGCGTATATTCATATAACTACAAATTTTCAAACATTTTCATTTCCGTCAATGCTTTGAATTTCCTTCAAAACATTCACAACATCTTGCATATGTCTGTCTCTCTTACTTTATTCTCTCCTACTTTATTTTACTATTTTATTTAATACGCTAAACACATCTTTCTTAAATCTTGTGCGGAAAAGAAATGTCTCAAATAAGATGAGACGGATGGAGTACTAATTTGGCAATTACCGTAATTAATTTTGGCCTAAAAAAATTAAAACCATATTAGCATTGAAAACGAGATATTTTCATTATATTATAATATATAAATAAATAAATAAAGCACAGTTATTAGGATTTAATTTGGAATAAATATGACAAGTCACCAACTAATTTTTGGAATTCAAACTCGCGACTTGTTCAACACAACCTATCCCTTTCTTTAATCTACATCGAAATTTCCAAGATCCGCACCAATCAACTTTATCATTATTTAATCACATTTAATTCTATGAATTAGGGCATGAAAGTCAGCACCAATCACCTATGCTATAGTTTGTCATTTCAACTTTCATAACTCTGTTCTTCAACATTGTGTTTGTAGAAGCTAATTAACTATTGTATCCAATATTCTTCGAAAATACTCTGTTTCAGTAAGATCATGGCGGCATATGCTGCCTTGGTTTCTCTAATGCATCTCATAGACACAATCGAGCTCCATCATTTCCCATTCATTTCTCTCCACAAAAACCAAATTCAATCTCTCACTGAAATTGTTACCTTCCTGCTTGAATTTCTCCAAGCTTACAAGTCCCCTGTTTCCGACCACGACGAAGCAGATCCATTGGAGATGCGTATTGCTGATGCAGCTTATGTGGCTGAAGATGCTATTCAATCTCATATTATGCACAAGATTCAGCTCAGTGAAACATCCGTAAAAACCAAAATCAGACGATGCTTCGACAGTATGTTTCAAGGTCTAAAGTTGCATCAAGATGTACAAAAGGCAATAAAAGAAATGGATCGGATCAAGCGAGTGGCGATGGAGACCGACACAAAGAAGATGGTGGTGTTCAGTGATCAACCGCGCAGTTCTTCCACTAGGAACAAGAGTAGTGGCGTGATGGTGTTCCCTGATCATGTCTTGCACGGGATCATGGAAAAGCTTGTTGTAGACGAACCTGGTCGTCAAGTCATCCCGATCACAGGAATGGGTGGGATAGGTAAGACCGCTCTTGCTCAGACTGTTTATTCAGAACAAGTTATTAAAGATCGTTTTGATATTCGTGCTTGGGCTACTATTTCTGAACACTACAACACGAGAGAAATTCTACGCGAACTTGTTTCACAAGCCACTAACAAAGAAAAGGAACAACTAAGTGAAAGGAGTGAAGACGAATTAGGATTAGAGCTCCACCAGTATTTGTTTGGTAGAAGGTTTCTAATTGTAATGGATGATGTGTGGAATATTGAATCTTGGAATGAGATACAACATTACTTCCCTGACAATGGAAATTTCAGTCGGATAATGGTAACGACTAGGCTATCCCATTTGAGTTATCAATTTAACAATCACTATAGCCATCAAATGGAATTTCTTGATGAGGTTAATAGTTGGATCCTATTCTCCAAAATTGTGTTCGGAGAGGAACAGTTTCCTCTAGAATTGGAGAAAATTGGAAAGGAAATTGCATACAATTGTAGAGGACTTCCCCTATCAATTGTTGTAGTGGGAGGTAATTTTAAAAATATGGAACACACACAAGAATGTTGGGAATCAATAAGAAAGAATTTAACTTCAGTAGTGAATTCGGACAATGATAAGCATTGCTTAAGATTGTTAAAAATGAGCTACAGTCATTTGCCAGTTTACTTAAAGCCTTGTTTCTTACACATGGGCATGTTTGGGGAAGATGCCACAATTAAGGTCTCAACACTCATCAAATTATGGGTCTGTGGAAGATTTCTTAGACCTAAAGATGGAAAAAGTTTGGAAACAACTGGGAAAGGTTTCTTAAAGGACTTGGTTGATAGAAATCTGGTTCTAGTTGACGAGTTGGGGTCTACTGGAAACATTAAACAAGTCAAAGTTCATGATTTGCTAAGAGACCTATGTCTGAACCAGGGAGAGAAAGAAGGGTTTTATCACAGAAACACTTCACAAGAGAAATTGCAGCACCTCGCTTTGGAACAGGCAAGTGGAAAATCTTTGAAGGCCAATTCTCCTGCCTCAAATACTTGGAACTATCTTCGTGCCATAGCCTGAAACATTGGACTACAGAAGCGAGCTCCATCTTCCCACGCCTTGAGAAGCTTACTCTTCTAAGCTTAAAAGGGTTGGACAATATCCCATATGAAATTGGAGACATGCCGACGCTCCAAAAAATATTGATGATTGGTTGCCGCAAATCAGTGGTGAAATGTGCAAAGGAGATTGTAGAGGAACAAATGGATTTCCAAGGGGACGATCTTCCTTTTCACGTTTTCGTTCGGCCTTCTCCACTTGTTGATAACAAAGCAATGCAGAATTTGGCAGGTCCCAACTTTGTGGTTGAAGAATAGATAGAGAGGCGATCGCAGGAAATATTTGAGTATGTTTCGTTTCTAAACATTGAGTTTGAAATTAATTTTCTTCTCATCTTCGTAGTATTAGGTTGCATTTTCTGTAAACTTTTCAAGATATTTAATTGAAAAAAATATAATTATACATAGCATCAATCTCATAAACTTGAATGGAACCAACCAGGTGTGTTCCGTGAACTTGCTTGAATTCGAATTTTCACTCCAAATATCGAGCTGATTGCTGAGTCGGGATGTATTCATTTCCTTTTTGCATATTTTCTCATTTTTCCTTCTTGATCTTAGCCCCACGATTTTGTCATCCGATGGTTAGATTAGTGCCACGTGTCATTTAATAATGCAGATTTTCCATTGAATAATGCACACCGACTAATAATGCACCATTATAGTGTAATAATGCAGATTTTCAGTTGAATAATGCACACCGACTTATAATGCACCATTATAGTGTAATGATGCATATCATCTGGACCGTTGATGAATGAGATCTAATGGCTCATATTAAGAAGAATAAAGGATCTAAGGGATGAATAGGAGAATAACTAGGGCTGGGGAAAAATACCGAAATACCGAAATACCGGCCTTATCGTACCGAAAAAATATCGAAAATACCGAATTTTTGGTATATCGTGGCTTTCGGTACGGTATGATACCTTACCGAAAAATTTCGGTAAGGTAACGGTATGAATTTTCAAATACCGCGGTATACCGCTGCATACCAAAATTCGGTATATACCATAAATTAAGGTATATACCGTAAACTAAGGTATATACCACAAAAATATAAACACAATTATATACTCCCTCCATCCCGCACTACTCGCACTTATTTCCTTTTTGGGCGTCCCAAGTTACTTGCACTCTTTCCATTTTTAGTAAAAAATTTCACCTACAGCCGTCATTTTTTACTTTCCTATACACTCATTCCTTAATCTCCGAGCCGAAAAGGAAATAAGCGAGTAGCCCGGGACGGAGGGAGTATAAAATATATTTTATATATTTTTAAATTATAAAATCTATTGTGAAATATAAATATAATTATGGATAAATTATATTTAATTTATTTTTAAAATTATAAAATATAAATAATATTCTAAAAACTCTAATTTTCTATTTTAATTGATGTTGAAATCAGGTATACCGAACTTCGTTATGGTATACCGAAAATGAGGTACGGTATCGGTTTAGAAATTCGTCATACCGAAAATAAGGTATACCGAAGTTCGGTATACCGAAAACTTTGGTAAGGTAAATGTATGATTTTTTCGCATATCGTATTTACGGTAAGGTATATGTATGGTAGTTTCGGTAAGGTATACCGTACCTACCCACCCCTAAGAATAACGCTCCCCTTGCTGAGTCAGCGTTTAGTTTTACTGGGTTTGGGTTGGGCTGTTCTTATTACTATGGGCCTATATGTAAGTGCATTGTTATCCAATTCAATTCAAATATAGAGCTTAAATTAAAACTAAAATTAGAAACTAATATCTCAAATCTAAAAACTAAAACTAGAAACTATAAATTTCAGAAAATTATCAAGACTTGTACTGCTACATGTTTCGATAATAAGACAAAATTAAGCAGCCATTTTGTTAAGTTAATGTATAAATAGTAGCCAAAGTGTGTTAAGTAAAATATAAAAAAACTTGGACATTTTTGGTGTTGCACATAACTTTTTACCGTGACATGTAAATATACGAATTTCCTATTTATTTGATTTTGCACACGACATGGAAGCATACCAGTTACCAAAATTAATTCTGTTTTGAAAAAGAAATTAAAACCATGTAAGCATTGAAAACGAGATCATTTTTCATTGAATCTAATAAATAAAAATATAACAAAATTCCAAATTCACATACTACATCGAACAATTCGAGTTGTGGGAAAATTGAAGGTTGCTGTATCCCATGAACATTTGATTTTGTATGAATATTTACTAAAATATTCTATTTAACAATTTTGGCTGGTTTTCATATTACTACTTAATTAAGCAAAGTGAAAATACGTTGTTGATAGATTAGATTGAGAGAGACAAAAACCTAAATTAATGTGGTCACGGATTGCAGTTGAGAGATTGAATTGTCTGTGGTCAACATTCTTATCTTCATACTCATTCATAACCACATAATTAAAGTGTAGTTACTCATTGTGTCAGAAGAAGATAAGTAAAGATCTATCGAATTCTCAGCCAACATTCTTAGAGAAAACTCTGTTTTAGTTAGATCATGGCAGCTTATGCAGCCTTGGTTTCTCTAATGCATCTCATAGATGACATCCAAAACCATCACTCCCCACCCATCTCTCTCCACGAACAACAAATTCAGTCTCTCACTGAACATGTTATCTTCCTGCAAGAATTTCTCCAAACTTACAAGTCCCCTGTTTCCGACACCGACGAAGCAGATCCACTGGAGATGCGTATTGCAAAAGCTGCTTATGCGGCAGAGGATGTTATCGAATCTCATATCGTCCAAAAGATTCAGCTCAGTAGATCCGAAGCAACCATAATCAGAAGCTCCTTCAATGGGTTTTCAGGAGATGTCCCTGCAAACCACCTTGATCATGATAGACGAATCGAATTCTATCGAGAGGTGGAAAACGTGATAGAAGAAATGGATCAGATCAAGAAAGTGGCGATGGAGACCAACACGGAGAAGGTGGTGATGCTCCGTGATCAACCGCGTAGATTCATCCCTTCTTCCAGTGGGAAGAAGAGTAGTGGCATGTTCTCTGATCATGTCTTGCATGGAATCATGGACAAGCTCATGTCATATGAACCCGGTCGCCTAGTCATCCCCATAACAGGTATGGGTGGGATAGGTAAGACCGCTCTTGCTCAAACTGTTTATTCACACAAAAATATCATTGAGCGTTTTGATATTTGTGCTTGGGCTACTATTTCTGAACAATACAACACGAGAGAAATTTTGTGTGAACTTGTTTCTCAAGCCACTAACAAAGACAAGAAACAACTAAGTGAAAAGAGTGCAGCCGAATTAGGATTAGAGCTCCACAAGTATTTGTTTTGTAGAAGGTTTCTAATTGTACTGGATGATATGTGGGATATTGAATCTTGGTACGAGATTCAGCGTTCCTTTCCTAACAATGAGAATCACAGTCGAATAATGGTGACGACTAGGCAATCACAACTGACTGCTCAGTTAAACAATCATTATAGCCATTCAATGGCGTTTCTTGATGAGGCTAGTAGTTGGAACCTATTATCCAAAATTGTGTTTGAAGAGGAACCCTTTCCTCTTGAATTGGAGAAAGTTGGAAAGGAAATTGCAAACAATTGTGGAGGACTTCCTCTATCAATTGTTGTAGTGGGAGGTCTTTTAAAAAATATGGAACACACCCAAAAAATTTGGGAGTCAATAAGAAACAACTTAACTTCAGTAGTAAATTTAGACAATAATAAGCATTGCTTGAGATTGTTGAAAATGAGCTATAATCACTTACCAGTCTACTTGAAGCCTTGTTTCTTATACATGGGTGTGTTTGAGGAAGATGATGCAATTAGAGTCTCAACGCTTGTCAAGCTATGGATTTGTGAAGGATTTCTTAAACCTGTAGATGGCCAAAGTTTGAAAACAATAGGGAAAGTGTTAATAAAGGACTTAGTGGATAGAAATCTCATCCTAGTGGATGAGTTGGGGTGTACTGGAAACATAAAACGAGTCAAAGTTCATGATTTGGTAAGAGACCTATGCGTGAACCAGGGCAAGGAGGAAGAGTTCTATCACGTGGTAGGGGAATCTAGTCTTCAAGGCATAAAGAGCCATCGCCGCATTGTCATACGCAAGAACACTTCAGAGGAGAAAGTGCTTGATCACTTGCAATCTATTTCCCATGCTCGTTCCATTATTTGCGATTATGAGAAAGTTCCACAGGGCCGGAATTTTAGGTTGTTGAGGACAATACATGCATACGGATATCATCATAAATTTGACGAGTTCTACGTGAATTCTCGCGTGTCTGGGTATGTTAACTTGCGTCACCTTGCTGTTGAGGTTGCTAAGATGTCCTCAATTTTTTCTTCTTTCGGCCACCTTTGGAATTTGCAGACTTTGATCGTTAATTGTGAGAGTGAGTCTTCCGCGCCTCCTGAGATTTGGAAAATGCCTCAACTGAGGCATATTGCTTTTAGCGAGTCAAGTAGATTCATGATTCTCCCAGATCCATCAAGTGATGATGTTGTCATGGAGAATCTAGTGGTAGTTAAGGGAGTAGTCAATTTCAAGTGTGATAAAGAGGTTGTTAAGAGAATACCCAACATCAATAAACTGCATATAATCTGTACAGAGCAAGATGATGATTATTGCATTGGAAATATTGAATGTTTGGGTAAATTAGAGTACCTCAAAATCCGTCTTTGGTATTCCTGCGTGGCTGGCTTTTATAAGCTCATGTTTCCCCAAAACCTCAAGAGTTTGAAACTTGACGTAGATAGTTGCTTTGACTGGGAAATGATGTTGGAAAAGATCGGTTCATTGCCTCTACTCGAGAAGTTCAAGATACAGAGTGGATGTTTTGGAGCAGGCAAGTTGGAAATCTGTGAAGGCCAATTCCCTAGCCTCAAATACTTGGAATTGCTTTTTTGTCATAACCTAATACACTGGACTGCAGATGAAGACAGCTCCATCTTTCCACGCCTTGAGAAGCTTCATCTTTTGTGTTTAGATGAGTTGGAGAACATCCCATCTGAAATTGGATACATATCCACACTCAAAAGCATACAAATACAGTATTGTCATGAATCAGTGGTGAAATGTGCAAAAAATATTGTAGAGGAACAAATGGATTGTCAAGGGGGCGATCTTTCCTTTAATGTTTACGTTGAGGTTTTGGGTGGTTCTAATAAAGAAGAAGCAGTGTTAAAAGAGCTGCAGAGCTTGTCTGGTCCCAACTTTGAAGTTGCATGTAAATTCTATTGAGTTCGAGATTTCTTTTTTTTTTCTCGTTTTTTTTATATTATGTTACATTTTCTCATATTAATGGACCATGTTAATTTCGATCTGTAGGACTATCCAATACATATGAGCTTTTACTCACTACAATTTTCATATTCTGTAACCTTTTTTCGGTTGTTATCAAGTTCTATTTTAATTTAATTAAAATTTACCTTTGAGATAAAAATAACATCTTTAATTCTAAGTGTTGAATAAGACAAGATAGGAAACTGTATACTCCCTCCGTCCCCAAAGAGTATGAATAATGAGTTCGGCATGACCGCACGGGTTTTACTAAATAAGAGGAAAAATAGGTGGAAATAATGTTAGTGGAGAGTGGTATAAGTTGTTAATAAAATGATATGTATGGATAATATGTTGTTTGAGTTTTCTAAAATTAGAAAGTTCATATTTTTCAGTAATAGACGAAAAAAGAAATAGTTCATACTCTTTGGGAACGTGGGAAGTATCAGACTATGAGATGCGTCAAAGAGATTGCAGAGGAACAAATGTATTATACTACTTATTATGTTGCATTTTGTACAAATTCAGTGCAAACGAATCAGTTTACCATATGTTAAAATAACACACCTCCTAAATACGTAGATAACATAACCGTTAGGCAGGAGGTTGAAGTTCCATGGAGGGACAAGTAATTACTAGTAATAATTGTAACTTTATAATTATAAGATTATGAATATGATAATATCCAGACTTTATAGGTCAAAAAAATCAAATAATTAGTTTTACGCTAATGGAACAAATGTCATGATTTTGCATCTAAATCTATGTTGATTATAAATAGAAATATAAAAATAAAAATAAGCGACCACAGGGGAGTCGAACCCACGACCTTCTGATCCGAACAATTTAGCATTCGCGAACAATTTGAGTTGTGGGAAAATTGAAGGTTGTTCTATCCCATGAACATTTGATTTTGTATGAATATTTACTAAAATATTATATTTAACAATTTTGGCTGGTTTTCATATTACTACTTAAGAGCATCCACAATGGTTTTCGCTCAGCCATAGCCTAGCCATAGCCTAGCCACAAACTCCTCCTGCCACATCATCAGCACTAAAAATACTCCTGCCACATCATCAAAACAAGCAAATAGCCCAGCCATAGCCCAGCCACATCACTCAAAATTATATAAAACAAATAATGAACAATCACACAAAATACGGAATTAAATTTACGCCACAGATACAGGAAAATGCAACAATTTTATATAAATTTTAAAAAAATTACATTTTAAAAAATTACATAAATAAAAAAAACTAACTCCGAGTAGTCCTCCGCGCCCATAACTCTTCAATTAAATCCTTTTGGAGTCGAATATGAGCTTCCGTTTGGCGCATGTCGGCATGTGCTTGGAGGAGGCCGGCTTCATCGTGAGGTACCCCACTCGTGCGTTGGGGACGGCCACGCCGTGGCTTGGACCGGCTTCATTATCGTCGTTGGCCCAATCCGTCAGTTGTACACCTTCATCTTCGACAATCATGTTGTGCATGATAATACAGGCGTACATTATATCAGCAATGCAGTTGACATGTCACAAACGCGTTGGACCCCTAACCGCCGCCCATCGAGACTGGAGCACACCAAATGCGCGCTCCACGTCCTTGCGCGCCGACTTCTGTCGTGCCGCAAAGTAGGCCTTCTTCTCATCTGATGCGCATCGGATCGTCTTCACAAACACGGGCCACCTAGGGTATATCCCATCGGCCAAGTAGTAGCCATATCATGCCGGTTGCCGTTGGCGACAAAACTGATGGCCGGCCCGACGCCCTGGCACTGCTCGTTGAAAAGGGGCGACGAGTTGAGGACGTTGAGGTCGTTGTTCGACCCGGCTATCCCAAAATACGCATGCCAAATCCACAGCCGGTAATCAGCTACGGCCTCGAGGATCATCGTGGGATTCTTTCCCTTATAGCCGGTCGTGTAGAACCCCTTCCAGGAAGTGGGACAGTTCTTCCACTCCCAATGCATACAATCTATGCTGCCTAACATTCCCGGGAACCCATGCTTCTCCCCGTGCATCTGCATCAGATCCTGACAGTCTTGGGGGGTAGGGCTTCGAAGGTACTGATCACTAAATATTTCAATCACGCCCTGACAGAAATACTTCATACATTCTAGGGAAGTCGTCTCACCGATGTGGAGGTACTCGTCCCACTTGTCTGCCGCGCCTCCGTAGGCCAACTGCCGGATTGCCGCAGTGCACTTTTGAATAGGTGTGTGGCCGGGTTTGCCAGCCGCATCGTGCCTGAAGCGGAAATACATATATCGCTGCTCCAAGGCGTTAACAATACGCATAAACAGGGCTCTGCTCATCCTAAAACGTCGCCTGAAAAGGTTGGCGTTGAACCGCGGCTCCTCTGCGAAGTAGTCTTCGTATAGGCGCTGATGTGCGTGATCACGATCAATCGCTTGTCGGCGATGGACAACTGGCCGAGGTCGAGGTACCGCCGGCTGCAAGGCTCTTTGCATCCATTGGTCTATCCCGCGGTTGGTATATGCCTCAAACGCTTCGGCCATTCGACGTTCGTACTCCTCAGCGTCCCCCCCACTACCTCCACTACTACCACCTGCGTTACTCATTTATCGGTGTTGATCTTGTAAAGAAATTAAGATAGAGAGAGTACTCGTTAATACAAGTGGTGCGAATGAAAATGAAGTGCAAATCGCGTATATATAGTGTTTCGAAAATTAAAAAAAAAAACCGCTGGGCTATGCGCTGGGCGATCCAGGCGCTGCAATGGCGCCGAGCGGATCGCCCAGCGCATAGCCCAGCGGATTTTGACCGCCTAGCGCTAGGCGAAATTCATTTCCGAAAAACCGCTCGGCGGTTTTCGGCTCCTGCAATGGTTCGCCTAGCGACCGCCTAGTGCCGGCGCTCGGCTAGGCGGTGCGCTAGGCGCAATTGTGGATGCTCTGATTAAGCAAAGTGAAAATACGTTGTTGATAGATTAGATTGAGAGAGACAAAAACCTAAATTAATGTGGTCACGGATTGCAGTAGAGAGATTGAATTGTCTGTGGTCAACATTCCATCTCATCTTATCTTCATACTCATTCATAACCACTAAATTAAGGTGTTGTTAATCATTGTGTCAGAAGAAGATAAGCAAAGATCTATCGAATTCTCAGCCAACATTCTTAGAGAAAACTCTGTTTTAGTTAGATCATGGCAGCCTATGCAGCCTTGGTTTCTCTAATGCATCTCATAGATGATATCCAAAACCATCACTCCCCACCCATCTCTCTCTTCAAACTCCAAACTCAGTCTCTCATTCAGCATGTTCTCTTCCTGCAAGAATTTCTCCAAACTTACAAGTCCCCTGTTTCCGACACCGACGAAGCAGATCCACTGGAGATGCGTATTGCAAAAGCAGCTTATGCGGCAGAGGATGTTATCGAATCTCGTATCGTCCAAAAGATTCCGCTCAGTAGATCCAAAGCAACCATAATCAGAAGCTTCTTCAATTGGTTTTCAGGAGATGTCCCTGCAAACCACCTTGATCATGGTAGACGAATCGAATTCTATCGAGAGGTGAAAAACGTGATAAAAGAAATGGATCAGATCAAGAAAGTGGCGATGGAGACCAACACGGAGAAGGTGGTGATGCTCCGTGATCAACCGCGTAGATTCATCCCTTCTTCCAGTGGGAAGAAGAGTAGTGGCATGTTCTCTGATCATGTCTTGCATGGAATCATGCAAAAGCTCATGTCATATGAATCCGGTCTCCAAGTCATCCCCATAACAGGTATGGGTGGGATAGGTAAGACCGCTTTTGCTCAAACTGTTTATTCACAAAAGGCTATTATTGAGCATTTTGATATTTGTGCTTGGGCTACTATTTCCGAACAATACAACACGAGAGAAATTCTATGTGAGCTTGTTTCTCAAGCCATTAATAAAAACAGGGAACAACTTAGTGAAAGGAGTGAACAGGAATTGGGATTAGAGCTCTACCAGTATTTGTCTGGTAGAAGGTTTTTAATTGTAATGGATGATATGTGGAATTTTGAATCTTGGGACAAGATTCAGCGTTTCTTTCGTAACAATGAGAATCGCAGTCGAATAATGGTGACGACTAGGCTATCCCAATTGGGTTCTCAATTAAACAATCATTATAGCCATTCAATGGAGTTTCTTGATGAGCCCAGTAGTTGGAAACTACTATCCAAAACTGTGTTTGGAAAGGAACATTCTCCTCTTGAATTGGAAAAAGTTGGAAAAGAAATTGCATACAATTGCAGAGGACTTCCTCTATCAATTGTTGTAGTTGGAGGTATTCTGAAAAATATGGAACACACCCGAGAGAGTTGGAAATCAATAAGGAACAACTTAACTTCAGTAGTAAATTTAGACAATAATAAGCATTGCTTGAGATTGTTGAAAATGAGCTATAATCACTTACCAGTCTACTTGAAGCCTTGTTTCTTATACATGGGTGTGTTTGAGGAAGATGTTGTAATTAGAGTCTCAACGCTTGTCAAGCTATGGATTTGTGAAGGATTTCTTAAACCTGTAGATGGCCAAAGTTTGGAAACAATTGGGAAAGCGTTAATAAAGGAGTTAGTGGATAGAAATCTCATCCTAGTGGATAAGTTAGGGTCTACTGGAAACATAAAACGAGTCAAAGTTCATGATTTGGTAAGAGACCTATGCGTGAAGCAGGGCAAGCAGGAAGAGTTGTATCACGTGGTAGGGAAATCTAGTGTTCAAGGCATAAAGATCCATCGCCGCATTGTCATACGCAAGAACACTTCAAAGGAAAAAGTGCTTGATCACTTGCAATCTATGTCCCATGCTCGCTCAATTATTTGCGATCATGAGAAAGTTCCACGGGGCCAGAACTTTGGATTGTTGAGGACATTACATGCGTACAAATTTCGTCGTTACGATGACGTAAGCTACCTGAATTCTCGCGTGTCGGGGTATGTTAACTTGCGGAGCCTTGTTGTTGAAGGCGCTAAGATGTCCTCAATTTTTACTTCTTTCGGCCACCTTTGGAATTTGCAGACTTTGATTATTGATGGTACGATTGAGTCTATCGAGATTTGGAAAATGCCTCAACTGAGGCATATTGCTATTAACGTGTCAATGGGATACATGATTCTCCCAGATCCATCAAGTGATGATGTTGTCATGGAGAATCTAGAGGTACTTAAGGTAGTACTCAATTTCAAGTGTGATGAAGAGGTTGTTAAGAGAATACCCAACATCAATAAACTGCATATACTCTATACAGAGCAAGATGATGATTATTGCATTGGCAATATTGAATGTTTGGGTAAATTAGAGTCCCTCACAATCCGTCTTCGGTCTTCCAGCGTGGATGGCTTTGATAAGCTCATGTTTCCCCAAAACCTCAAGAGTTTGAATCTTGACCTAACTAGTTTCTTTGACTGGGAAATGATGTTGGAAAAGATCGGTTCATTGCCTCTACTCGAGAAGTTCAAGATGCAGGGTGGATGTTTTGGAGCAGGACAGTGGGAAATCTGTGATGGCCAATTCCCTAGCCTCAAATACTTGGGATTGAGTTTTTGTGATAGCCTAAGACACTGGGCTGCAGAAGAAGAGATCTCCATCTTTCCACGCCTTGAGAAGCTTCATCTTTCTCATTTACGTGGGTTGGAGAACATCCCATATAAAATTGGATACATATCCACACTCAAAAGCATACAAATAGAGAATTGTCATGAATCAGTGGTGATACGTGCAAAGGAGATTGTAGAGGAACAAATGGGTTTTCAAGGGGACGATCTTTCCTTTAATGTTTACGTTGAGCTTTGGCGTACTAATGAAGAAGAAGCAGTGTTAAAAGAGCTGCAGAGCTTGTCTGGTCCCAACTTTGAAGTTGCAGTGTCTAAATTCTTTTGAGTTCGAGATTTCTTTTTTTTTTCCTCATGTTTTTATATTATGTTGCATTTTCTCATATTAATGGACGCCATGTTTATTTCGATCTGTAGGTAGGACTATCCAATACATATTGAGCTTTGACACACTACATTTTGGATATTTTGTAACTTTTTTTCAGTTGTTATCAAGTTCTTCTGTTTAAATTTAATTAAAATTTACCTTTGAGATAAAAATAATGTCTTTAATTCAAGTGTTGAATAAGCTAACATAGAAACTATATACTCCTTCCGTTCCAAATGAGTATGAACAATGAGTTCGGCATGGCCGCACATGTTTTAATAAATAAGAGGAAAAGTATGAGACATATCAGAGAGAAATGATAGTGGAAATAATGTTAGTAGAAAATGGTATAAGTTGTTAATAAAATGATGTGTAGAGAATATGTTGTTTGAATTTTCTAAAATTAGAAAGTTCATATTTTTCAGTAATGGACGAAAAAAGAAATAGTTCATGCTCTTTGGGGAATGGGGAAGTATCGGACCGTGAGACACGCTAATCGACTGTGCTATGCGGTCATTTTTGTTCTGAAACATCATATATTTTATATTAGTTTTAATAATGAATAAAATAATTTGATTTTTTTCCAGCCTTACCTAATTGAATATCATCCCAACTTATTTTATCAGTAGCACTCCAATTTTATGGCCTTTTAACTATAAAGCCAAATTTATCTGTATGAAACAGCCCATCCATCTTCAACAAGTAGTATAAATCATACCATCAACTTGTCAAAGTGGCACAACTCATAAGAGAAACTATTTGGACTCTTTCTAGAAAAGATAGTTGGGTGAGAATAACAACCACCATTATTAAAGCCATATGTTACTATGTTTTTCATTTATCCTTTTCACATAAACATGTTAGTGCAATGTCACCTTATATACGTTACCAACTCTAAATAAAAACTTCACATCAACTTTAAGTATCATATATACTAATTAGAGTCATATTTTGAGGAGCAAAGGAACATTGCTCCTTTTCTTCACAAACACACCAAAAGTTACACTTCACAAACAATAGCAAAAAACGAAAAAAGTAAATAAAGGCTAAAAATTTCCATTATCTTCTTGTTTTCTTCAGCCAAGTTAATAATACTACTTCCTATCCTACTGGTGGACTTTCACCGGTTGCAAGGCTATAGGCACTGTCTCAATCTTGAATGAATCAACTTCCAACAAATCTTGAATCTTAATCTTTTCAATGAGCTTGATCACGATCTTCTCCATGTCCTCTCCGTCGATCCATTCGTGGATTTCAGCCCTCAGAAGCGTGCGATTTTCGCATATCAAGCCCCATACGGGGAAGTCCTTCCTCGGCATCATAAAATCGGCCTCCCTTAGCTTCAAACTCGGGCAAAAGTCGCCAATTCCGTCACCGAGATATATGATCCTTTGCTTCCACTCTTTCTTGGCTAAATCGGCTTGAATCCTACTTATGATCATGCCCTATTATCAACAAAAAAATATGCAAAAAGATTAGTTCAAAATTCAAATGTTGGAATTAATAATTTAAAATAGACTTTGCCAACTTATGTCACATTAATAAAGAAGTACTACTACATGAACTATATTTAATGTTAAGATTTTGTGGGCCATATCTATTAAAAATACAATTTAAGAGAATCTTTGGACAAAATCATCGAGACACAAAATCAAAAACCATGCTCGTTCAAGAATCAATTCAAACTTTTTTTAAAATACAAATAAATAATTATACCTTGCACATGTTGGGAGGGCAGAGGCTGCAGCCATGGGGAGATGTGTGAAAATCAACGAAGGGAGAGATTCTGAGCCTCCCTTCTTCATCAACATAGCCCGGGTTCGTGTTGATTTCCGAGAAATAATCCTTGATTCCAAGATGCTCAACAATCTTCTCGATGAAGAATAAATTCGCATCACTAACTATCCTCAAATCACATCTAAAAAAAGCAAAAAATTAGTAAGTACTTATTTTAAAATAATAATAATAAATAAATAGTTAAATAAAGTTTATGGCCAAGAAATTACCCTAAAGCATGTGCAGTTTTGATAGTAGGAACGATTCTTGGGTGTATGGGAATCCTTCTCAAAACTTCCTTGACATCTTCAATGGTTTTCCCTTGTGCATGAAGCTCTTTCATCATTCTATCCTGCAAATTTTTTAAAATAAAAAATATATTAATAAAATTTCCATAGAATGTGTGTGCATGAAAAAAAAATACAAAAATATAATAAAAAGATATCGGTGAAATTCGGACCATCATAGTGTTCCACGGCATGGTGGGGAGGAGCTCGTTGAACAAGTCGGTGGCGCCGAGCTCGTCGACGACCCAATTATCGCTGTCGACGTCGATGATGGTCTTGTCGAAGTCCAACACGATCGTAATTCCGGCCATTTGTGAGGATGTGAAATCAAATATGACTTGAAATATTTGATGTGTTTTTTTTGTGGTGAGAAATTGAGGTTTTTTGTGATGGGTTTATATAGGTGGAATTGATGGGTCTTTTGTACACGAATTTGAGTCAGATTAGGAGTGGGAAAAGGTGAATTAAATAATATGCCAATGGAATATTACTCAATTGAGGCTGCGTTTTATTAAAGCAAAACAACAATTTCGAAAAATCAAATTGTATTTCTATTGATGTCGGTGAATCTGAGCCGTTGGATTGAGGAGATAAGGTTACGGCCACATTTAATTAGGTAACAATTAATTTATGGTAATTAAAATACGCGGAGAAAAGGGAATATTCGAGTGGAATTGAACTGTCCAAATTCCACGTGTGAAACGCACTTTCTCTATCTTTCCATAACATTGGGCGAATATTCCATTGGGAGTTTCTTACATGATTCTCATTCGGTGCCTTTGGTTTTACTTTTTTACCCCTCATTTTTTTTTGTGAAACTTCAACTTGTGTTCATTTGTGATTTTGTTGATGTTATTTTATTATTTATTTGTATTCTACTGTGGAAAATAAATAGGAAGACATTAGTTTAAACTTGTATTCATTGTTTTTTTTATTGATGTTATTTCGTTAGTGTTAAGAACAATAATCACTTTCACAAGAGCCTTATTCGAGGCACACTATCATTTTAAATCATCAAAACAACCATTTTTAGTTGTAACAAAGGCAACTTTAACAGAACAAATTTTAATTGTAAAAATACTAATAACTTTTAAGTATTTTGTAGTGTTTTAGATATGATTTTTTGTATTATGCATATTTATTTTATTTATTGGTGTATAAATCCTCGTTCTATTTTATAGTAGCTACTATATTTTTGTGTATTTTGTATTTATTCTTTTGTGGTTGAAAGTGTCCCTGGCCACCGATGTCCGATGTGTATTTCAAGATTTCATTTGTGTGTGGTCAAGATAAGTTAGTACTAAATATTAGTTTGAAGTAATTTTTTATACTATATATTACGATTTATATTAGGAAAAGTAAGACGTGATATTTGAAATTGGACTTTTACGTGTTCATCGTAGTGATACTAGAATAGAATGTACATAAATAATTTGTATAGTTTAAATGAAATGACGAAGCACTTACTCGACAAAACATTTTTTATTTTCAAATTATATCGCAGAAAAGATAATGCAAAAAAGTGTGTAGATAAAGTGGGGATGGCTCAAGCCCTATTAATTTTTCCCCTCTTTATGGTATATATTTAAATTATACTCCCTCAGTCCAAAAAAGGACATTTCGGACGACACGAAAATTAATGCATAATTGATAAAGTAAGAAAGATGAGGAAAAAAATAGCTAAGATAGTGTTAGTAGATAGTGAGACACATATTATTATCAGTGTTTAATGATAAGCTCTAGTGATATAAGTTGTAAATAAATTGATGTATATGTGTAATGAGTTTGAGAGAACTTTCTATAAATTGAGAGATATTTTTATGTGACGGACGAAAAAAGGAAAGTGTCCATATTTTTATGGAACGGGAAGGAGTATATTTTAATTTATTAAAGTATTAATTTAATTAGTAAATATAGTACTAATATATTATAATTCTAAATTGTACACAAACAAAGGATGACACCCACAAAGATAAAGAAAATTATACATAAAACTGAATTATTTTTTTGATTTCGGACATTCTCGTTAATTCCATATAATAATAGATTGTTATTGTAAGCGATTTACGTACTCCATATCACATGTAGAGCCGGATAGTATGTATCTGAAATTCAATAAAGAAAATTATATGAATTATATGATAAACACGAACAGTATGCTAGAATAAAAATCAGTATATACTCATCCAAACAGGCTAATAATTAAAAGGAACTATGTCTGTGTATTATCGAACAAATACTCGAATATATTTTGATATCAAGTATATTAGGTATCGAAAGACGAATAATTCTCTAATTAAACCCACTATCTCAGCATATTTGTAGCACATGAATCTTATTATAACCACTTTTTCTAGAGCATTATGCACTTTATAATTTAAAAAATAAAAAAAATCTTATATATTATGTAACGATAAAATAATTTAATTTTAAATTAGAATAATGTGTTACTATAAAATAATACCTGATGAACAGATATTCTCCATGGGAATAATTATTACGACATACCAAAGTTACTTTAATAAATTTTAATAAAAATAAGTTAGTAATTAATTTTATTTGATGTTCCAATATCTTTAGATTATTATTTTTTTTATTTGTTTTACAGAAAAATGATGGTTTCTCTCCATTAAAATATAGAAATAATCACAAAATATTATGCCTTTTTAAATAAATAAATTTATCTACTGAAACTCGAATAAATAAATTGTGACAGAATCGCACTTTCTTTCAAACATATGCATTTTGAGCACGTGGATTAATTATAGCAACAATCTACAGCAATCTAGATGTCGTTTTATTGCTAGGCCTAGGAGTATTTCATATTGTTTGATTTATCGAAGTGAATATAATTTCTACTCCCATTACACATGAATAAAGAGCCACACTTATTGAGGTGAATAATAAAAATTACAGCCTACCGACGACAGAAGTTGAAATATTTTTATATATAGTACTATAGGAATAATTATTAATTACTAGGGTATCGTGTCTAATCTCATTCATGGTTCATGTGCATTTCAGACAACTTTCAATTATTGGATTCACGTGAATTAAATTGACATGTTTCATTTGTACAAATTGACATGTACAATTATTGGAAGCGTTCGCCCCGAGGCGGACGCATTTTTTTTGGGGCGGAAGGCCCATCGGCGAGAAGGCGGGACGCGCCAGGCGTGCTTCGTCGCGCGCAGAGGTCGGACACTTTATTTTATATATAATTATTTTCGAAAATTTTATTATAAATACCACTCCTCCATACACATCTTCACACACACTTCACACTCGATCCATTTATCCACTCTCAAAATTTTCACTCTATAAAAATGCACGGTGGAAACGACGAATCACCCGGCTCTGATGAATCGGAATATGACGACTATCCTCCTTCCCAGGCGTGGGGATCGAGTCAAACTCTCCCTATCCAGAGGAATTTGGGTCGCTCAGCATTTGGAGATTACAGACCCAGCATGGACGCTCTTAACCAACCGCGACCGGAGACCCCTTTCCAATCCAGCCAATCTCCTTTCACCAATGCAGATAGATTCGCACTAGAGCAGATGATGGGTTGTTTGAGTCCGGGATTACCGGATACTCCGCCAACCCGTGTGGACACTTTTTTTTGTGGCTAATAAAGTGTCCACTATTGCTGCAGACACTTTTTTTTGTGGGCGTTGACAAATAAGAAGTGGTTGTGGACAAAAAAAGTGGCGGAGCTATTGGAAGTGTCCACCTTATAGTTGATGCTCTAAGTGATAGTACAATAATACAATCTCACAAAAGTCCTAACTATACTTATTAGTTATTAGTAGTATATATTAAAACCTTAAGCCGTTTTTATATCTATTGATGCTTAAATTTGAGAATTCATGTGACACACTGATCACATGTACTACATACTTTCTACCAAAAAAGGAAAAAAAAATTGAATACTAGACTAATTGTCAATATTTCATGAACTTTCAAGAAATCATCATAAAAACGAAAGAACTTTCAAGAAATCATGAACGACTTGGCTTTATAATCACCAAAGGCTTAAAATTAGAACTCATATTTAAAACAAAAAATGATAGTACAATTTAGGCAGATGTGGATGGATACAAGTTACAACATCATAGTTTGAATCTCACAAAGACGAAATTTAATTCTATTTAATTTTATTTTTCTATGTACAATTAATTATACTATAATTAAATTTCTTTTTTTCCCTGCTATTGCCGATATATATTACTCCACAAACAAAAATCTTGCATCCAATCCACGTATATGCGTAATAATGTGACAACAACAATTCAATATAATAATGATATAGATTAGAGATCATATATTTGCCGGGATAATTATAGTAATAAATTTATAGGAAATGATATATGGTTTTTTTTTTTTTTATTTGAAAGAAGTATCATTCTAGCGGTGGACACTGAAATCCTATTCAGCCTTGTGATTTTTAAAAAGTTGATGATTCAATTACACGTATTTACTCTATAAGCACTATTGTTTAATTAAAGTGCATTTGATGGCCAACAATTTTTTTGAAGTGATGTAAGTAAATACAAAACCTGCCAATTTCTACACACATTGGACAAGTGCAAGATATATTGCTTCACTTTATTATAAGATAAGTTTAAAATATTAAGCAATTCAAATTTATATCAACATAGTAGTTCTCTTTTTAGAGACGATCTCTACTACTTTTATCATGTTTTATAGCCACTAACGAGCTAGAGTCATATTATTATCATTTAATAATATAGTTTCGACATTACATCTTATTATTTCAACATTGCAATTTATATCTTCTTATGGAAGAAAATTATATTTTGATCTTATAATGAAAATTATGTTTACCTAATCGAATTAGACTTGCTAATTAGGTGTGACAAATTCTTTAAATTATATCGAAATCAAGTAATTATTTTAATTTTGAAGCTATATCAGCCCGACTAATCAAAAGATTTATAAAGATCGACACTTTATTTAATCATAAAGTTAGGAACTTAGGTTGCTGATGTTTTTATTTGAGTGGTTGTTTAGTTGGCTGGTCTTTGATCTATAAAAAAAGTAGCACTTGACAATTTGCAATTTCTTTTGTAATATGCACTAAATTGGCCAACCCTAGCCATTTAATTTTATTTTCATATTAACTTGTAAGAGCATTCACTACGCGGCGCGCCGGCGTCCCGCGACCCGTCCCGGAGAGACGGGTCCGTCGCGCGCCGCGTTGCAGCATCCGTCCCGTCCCGCGTCACGTGTCGACGAGACACGCGACGGGCTGTCTCGCCACGCGCTTATGCGACGTGGCGCGACCCGGCGTCGTGCGTGACACCCACTCGTCGGCCCGCGAGTGGGCGTTGTCACGTGCTGACGCAATAAATATTTTTTTAAAAAATTCAAATTTTTTTTAAACAAAATAAAAAATAAAAATAAAAAATTTTCTAACGGTAATAATACTTTTTTTGTTTTTTATTTTTAAATTAATTTTTTTACTCTATAAATACTCCTACACTCATCCTCATTTCACACACAACTACACATCTATTCTTCTATCATCTCAATTTCCTCTCAAATTTCCTCTCATCACAAGATGTCCGGCGAAGGCAACTACGGCGGCTCCGGCTCCGACGGGTGGGATCTCAACGCCTTCGGCGATTGGGAGACCATGATCAACACACTGGGCGGTTCCAGTGCGTCGACGCCGGGGACCCAGGGTTCGGCGACGCCGGGGGGGTACCAACCACCCAACTTTGACGTTGATGCATATGCCCGTCCCTCCGCCCCGCGGTATTCGCAGGGATTATCCCAGATCCGGGAGGATTTTCCCATTGATCCAATGCTGGGAGTAGGCCGAGGCGGTGGAGGTGGGCGAGGCGATGTACAACCCCAGTCGGGCGAGGACGAGGAGGAGGAGGAAGAAGAGGATCTAGGCCGGCATCCGTACAGCAACCACGAAACGCTGGCGGTGTACAACGCCTGGATCACCGTCTCGTACGATCCCATCGTCGGGAATCAACAACCCTGGAAGTGTTTCTGGGAAAAGGTCTGCGAGGTCTACCACCAGGAAAAGCCGAAAGGCTCCTGCAAGCGCAAATATAAAATGCTCCGCTCTCACTTTGACCGAGTCGACCGACAGGTCAAAAAATTCTGCGGCCTCTACTCGGCCGAAGCGGAGCGCTACCAAAGCGGCGCCACGACAACCGACATTTTGACGTCCGCTTTGAGAGCCTACTACCAGGACACCCGTCAACAATTCAGATTTGTTGATGTTTGGCAGGCCGTGAAGGACGAGGAACGGTGGGCCGGCGGTTTCCTCTCCAGCTCGGGCTCAAACTCGAAGCACACGAAGCATACGACGAGTGGCCAATACTCGTCTGGTGGTGACACCGCTGAGGGCATCAGCCCACATGAGGCTGAATCGCAGGAGTTTGCAGGTACGGTCGGCGATGCTGGAGGATCCAGCCGTGGGCGCCGTCGGCCGCAAGGGACGAAGGCGGCGAAAGCGGCTAGAGCGAGGAAGGGCCGAGGTGAATCAAGCCAGGCGGCCTTGGGATCGGGCTCGCGGGGAGGCTCGGACACACTTATGGTGGCGTACATGACCGCCACAATGGCGGACACTTCCCGCTTCTCGCACGCCCAATTCGCGGCCTGGTGGAACGAAATTGTGCATATGGCAGCACAACTTGGCCTTCCGACTCCCTCTCAACCTCGACCGCCTCCGGAGGATGATTAGCCGGCGGAGTAGTTTTTTTATTTTCTTTAAATTTGTATTTTAAATTATGTTGTGTGTTTTTTAATAAAGTGTATTTTTTAATAAAGTGTGTTTGTTTTAATTGAATTGGATTGGAAAAAAAATAAAAAATTAAATTAAATGAATAGTAATTTAAGGGACGGAATAAGGGACGGTTAAGAGACGGAGGGTTGCAGGTTCCGTCCCTTAGTTAAGGGATGGAGGAATAATTTACCGTGAGACCCTCAAATAGTAGTTTAAGGGACGGTAAGGGGACGGTGGAGGGACAGCGTAGCGTAGTGGATGGGCTAAGTGTTTTTTTATTGTTAACCTTTAATTTGGTCAATTACATAGTGCAGCACTTTTAACCATTAAGTACTTTCTAGAAGGAATTTTTGGGTACATGCTACTACTAATTAAAAATCATTGACTAATGATTATCTTAATTTGTTTTTCATGCAAAAAACCCAAATTATATATATATATATAAATTGTCCGCTAATGATGTGTGGAATATTTGTGTCACGCCCGCATTTCCTAAGGATAGGAAGTACGGTGGACCGCGACTAGGGGAGGAATAAAGAAGCGGGGAAGAAAGGGGAGAACAGGAATATTTGACCCAAAAGCATTTATTAAAAAGAAGTTCACTTCAAACATTGTACTAAGAAGACATTTCTAAAGTTAATGTAAACAGAGTTAAATAAAAACAATGTATCGGATTACAAAGCAGCGGAAAAGACCCAAAAGACAGATGATGCCGGGTATGACGACACGACACCATCCAAAAGACCAAGTAAAACACTCATTTGGCTTTCACTGCTCAACATCCGTCATCCCCATCGCCGCTCAACCTGCACATTAAGAAAACAACATGCAGGGCTGAGTACTTATTGCACTCAGTGGACACACGCCAAAATCATAGTTTGTCATGCCACATCAGTGTAACCTTGGGGTTTTAAGTGTAAGAAAGTAACCCAAGTACACAAAATATATTTCATAAATTCGACTGCGCAGTCATTTTCAGATATTGCCACCCTTATTCCCACTATCATACACTATCTGATCCAACCATGACAAGGGGCGTGGCCACACCCCAGGTCAACTAGACCGGCCAACTTGCTCTCAGATGGCTCCCGGTCTCGTGTACACTAGCCTGAGGGTTCGCAGCCCAACAGACCCGAATTCGATTAAACATATGTGGTAAACCACTTCAGATAGGTTTCAAAACAAAACAATTGGCAAGACAAACAGTTCACCTCCATAAACATTTCCGGAACAAAGTCCGTATTTAAAGATAACCCACATAAAAGTAGGGTAGAAAAGCCCACCTCGATTGCTTAGCTTTTAAAACAGTTCCCTTCAACCACACTTTCCTCGTAAAAGATCACCCTTTTTGAAAGATAAATAAATCATGATTAGAGTCAGGGTAGACGATGTTTAAACGACAATGCATGATTCCTACGTGGACGACTTCAACATCTAGCACGTTACACGAACACACACTTAACAACATCTCATAAGCCAAACACACAAAGACACGCCCGAAAACACACCCCGCACGCACCCGACACGCATACGACGTACTCAAAACGCGCACACGACACACACACAACACTCAAACTCCTGGCATACCCTTACTGTGCAACGGCTCACTTGGCTCGGAAAAGGTTCGGAAAAAGCTCGGAAAAAGGATCGGCGTCTCGGCCTGGCTCGGTGTCTCGGCCACCTGGCTCGGCACCTCGGCCGACCGTCTCGGCCGCCTGGCTCGGCACCTCGGCCGACCGTCTCGGCCGCCTGGCTCGGCACCTCGGCCGACCGTCTCGGCCGCCTGGCTCGGCACCTCGGCCGCCTGTCTCGGCACAGCTCGGCACCTGTCTCGGCACAGCTCGGCACCTGTCTCGGCACAGCTCGGCACTTGTCTCGGCACAGCTCGGCACCTGTCTCGGCACAGCTCGGCACCCGTCTCGGCACAGTCCAGTGTACACTCACTTTCCTCCAACCTCCGATTCTCAAACCCTAAACGACATTCACACCACACCTCCTACGTCCCAAAACACACCCAAACACCTGGGTCATCCCTTCAAAACTCTCCACAACACTGCCCTAGGCCGAACCCTACAACTCTCGGCCAACACACACGAAACCCTCGAACCAAACACTGATTTTCCCGAGCCATCTCTTGGCCAAACACACCCACATGCTTCACAAAACACAACACTCAGAAACACACCCAAAGCACACACAAACATCACCCAGAACACACCACACGCAGAACTGCGCAGTTTACTTGCAAAAATCATAGTAAAATCATACGACATCCAATGAAGCTGAAATTTACACACCACACCGAAGACACATCCAAGTTTATACGGTTAAAATTTCGTACCAAAAGGAGATCGTTTGCTCAGTCAAAACGGGGTCGGAACCCACTGTCAGTTACTAACAAAACATGCTCGACAACAACACATAATCACAAAACCTATTCAGCATCTAAACCTTCCCAAAACGTCCTACATGCATGTTTTTCGAATTAAACGAGAGTTGAGGCCTTGTATTACCTTTCCCGGATAGTTCAACGTAGTGTAAAAGCTTTACTTCCTCTTACGACTCCGATTCACGACGAAGGAGGGTATCACCTTGAGGAATCCAAGAAGATGATGAGAGGGAGTGAATGGAAGAAGGTAAAAACCGAGAGGGAGAAGGGAGGAAGCTTACCGGTGTTGAGATTGTGAGGGAGAAGAGAGAACCGATGATTGATTGTGATTGGGAAGGGAAAGATATCGGTTTTGTGGGAGTGGGGGGGGGGGATTGAGAAGATCGTGGGGTGAGGGAGAGAACCGAGAGGGAGAGGGAGAGAGAGAGAGAGAGATATTTAATTTATTAATTAGGATATTAATTTGCTTTTCAAAAACCATAAACTAAATATTCACACCCATAAATAATGTAAAACAAATAAAACATACCACACCATATCTTAAACAAGATATTCACAAAAAGCAAACACCCCTTAATTAAAAAAAACGGACATTACATTCCTCCCACCTTAAAAAAAATTTCGTCCCGAAATTTCCCTAGATTACTCAAACAGCTCCGGAAACTTCTCTCTCATCTTATCTTCTAATTCCCATGTTGCTTCTTCGACTCCATGATTCCTCCACCGTACTTTCACCGAAGCAATTGACTTATTCCTCAATTCTTGCACCCTTCGATCCAAAATGGCCTCGGGCTTCTCCTCATAACTTA
The DNA here is from genome assembly GCF_004379255.2 of Salvia splendens. Taxonomy (NCBI): domain Eukaryota; kingdom Viridiplantae; phylum Streptophyta; class Magnoliopsida; order Lamiales; family Lamiaceae; genus Salvia; species Salvia splendens. The sequence continues at coordinate 1,502,757 of NC_056034.1, forward strand.
GATCGGGATTTAGGACCATCATCTCTTCTTGGTGAACGATGTGTGTGGGGTCAAACACGTACTTCCTCAATTGTGACACATGGAAGACGTTGTGCACATTTCCAAAGCTTGGTGGTAGAGCCAACCTGTATGCTACCACGCCGACTCTATCCAAAATCTCGTATGGACCAATAAATCGGGGTCTCAGCTTTCCCTTCACTCCAAAACGAGTTATTCCCTTAGAAGGGGAAACTTTCAGAAAGACCTTTTCCCCGACCTCGAACTGTAACTCGGTCCTTCGAACATCCGCATAAGATTTCTGTCGATCTTGTGCCTCCTTGATCCTCCCACGGATTTGTCGGACAATCTCTATCATCTCTTCTACAGAGTCTGGTCCGAGAATTCTTCTCTCACCCACTTCATCCCAATAAAGTGGCGATCTACACTTCTTTCCATACAAGGCCTCATATGGGGCCATCTTGATAGTCGCCTGGTAACTATTGTTGTACGCGAATTCAACCAATGGCAACACTTCTTCCCAACCCCAGCCTCGATCAAGCACCACGGCTCGTAGCATGTCCTCCAAGGCTTGTATCGTTCTCTCCGACTGCCCGTCGGTTTGAGGGTGGAAAGCTGTACTGAAATTCAACTTAGTCCCCAACTCGCGTTGCAGGCTTGTCCAAAATCTAGAAGTGAATTTAGCATCACGATCAGATGTGATTGTCGCTGGAACTCCATGCAAGCGTATAATCTCCCGTACATATACCTTAGCCAACTGGTCGGATCCATAAGTAGCGCGAACCGGTACAAAGTGGGCAGATTTGGTGAGACGATCTATAATCACCCAAATCACCGTGTTCCCTCGCTGGGATTTTGGCAGTCCTATCACAAAGTCCATTGTAATATGTTCCCACTTCCATTCCGGAATCTCGAGGGGTTGCAATTTCCCATAGGGCCGTTGGTGTAGCGCCTTTACTTGTTGACATGCCAGGCATCTCTCCACAAATGCCGCAACATGCTTTTTCATACCGTTCCACCAAAACTGTCTTTTCAAGTCTTGATACATTTTGGTGCTCCCTGGATGAGCAGCGTATGGGGTTTCATGTGCTTCTCTCATGATTTCCATCCTCAGGCCTTCATCCTTGGGCACACACAACCTTCCCTTGTAGGTGAGACCGTTATTCGCTGCCTCACGGAAACTTCCGGGTTCACCCGTCCTCACTTCTGAGCGAATCCTTTCTAGTAGCGTATCTCGCCGTTGAGCTTCCACAATTCTGGCTCTTAAGTCGGGTTCCATCACCAACGTGGCTACTATCCCTTCCACAGTCTCGGGCATTCTCACCACTTCCAAGCGCATCTTACTGAACTCTTGGATTATACTCTCCTCGATAGTAAGAAAGGTGGCCAGCTGAGATTGAGACTTCCTACTAAGAGCATCGGCCACTACGTTTGCTTTTCCCGGATGGTAATTTATACCACAATCGTAGTCCTTTACCAACTCGAGCCACCTACGTTGGCGCATATTCAGCTCCTTTTGCTCAAAGAAGTACTTTAGACTCTTATGGTCCGTGTATATCTCACAACGGACTCCATAGAGATGGTGTCTCCAGATCTTCAAAGCATGCACCACAGCTGCCAGTTCCAAGTCATGCGTCGGATAATTCAGTTCATGGGGCTTCAATTGTCTCGATGCATATGCAATCACTTTCCCCTTCTGCATAAGCACACATCCCAGTCCCACCTTCGACGCATCCGTATATACCGCATAGTCAGTCTCTGGCTCCGGCACAGCTAGGATTGGTGCGGTGGTCAATTTCTCCTTCAACAACTGAAAGCTCGCCTCACATTCTGGCGTCCAAATCATCTTGACTCCCATTTTCAGTTGTTGCGTCATTGGCCTTGCTATCTTCGAGAATCCCTCGATGAATCTTCGATAATAGCCCGCCAGTCCTAAAAAGCTTCGGATTTCGTTTTGTGTAGAAGGTGACTTCCACTCCTGCACCGCTTCTACCTTGGCCGGATCTACACGAATTCCATCTGAAGTTACTACATGTCCAAGAAAATTTACTTCCTTGAGCCAAAACTCGCATTTACTGAACTTGGCATATAGTTTCTCGTCCCTTAGAGTTGCTAGGACGGTTCTCAAGTGCTCTTTTGTGCTCCTCCTCGTTCTTTGAGTAAACAAGCACGTCATCGATGAAAACCAGGACAAACCGATCCAGAAATGGATGGAACACGCGGTTCATAAGGTCCATGAACACTGCCGGGGCGTTCGTCAGTCCAAAAGGCATTACAACGAACTCATAATGACCATATCTTGTTCGAAAAGCTGTCTTGGGTACATCTTCTCGCCGAACCCTCAGCTGATGGTACCCAGACCTCAAATCCATCTTAGAGAAGACTCCTGCCCCTCGAAGTTGGTCAAACAAGTCGTCTATCCTTGGTAGTGGATACTTGTTCTTCAGCGTTAGTTTGTTTAGCTCCCGATAGTCGATGCACATCCTCATCGTTCCATCCTTCTTCTTTACAAACAACACTGGTGCTCCCCATGGCGACACGCTAGGTCTAATGAATCCCAATTCCAGTAGCTCTTGTAGTTGCACCTTAAGCTCCTCCAACTCTTTTGGCGCCATCCTATAAGGTGCTTTGGATATTGGTGCCGATCCGGGCTCCAGATCGATCGTGAATTCTACTTGCCTGTCGGGTGGGGGTCCCGGCAATGCATCGGGGAAGACATCGGGATATTCACTCACTATCGCCACATCTTCTATCTTCCTGTCTTTCTTCTCCTCCCCATTCAAATAAACAAGGTACGCTGGACATCCCTTCCTCATCATTGTAGTGGCTTGCAGCGCAGAGATAATGGACTTGCGTCGGCTCATTGGGACTCCGTGAAACTTCATCGGCTCTTTTCCGGGGGTTTCAAACGAAATTTCCCTTTCTCTACAATGAAGGGTAACGTGGTTCTCCGCTAACCAATCCATACCCAAGATTATGTCTACGCTACCCATCGTCATTATTTGCAAATTATAAGCCACTAAACTGAGTTCACCTATTCCAAAGTTCACACATGCACAAGATCGGGATATATCTATAGCCCCGCCTACCGGTGAGGTCACACTCATAGTGGGTTCGGTCTTAACAGTAGGTAATTCCAAAGTATCCACACAAGACGTTGATATAAAGGAATGCGACGCACCCGTATCAAACAAGACAACTATAGGCATATTGAGAAGTGTGCCCATACCTGCCAAGTTTCCTTGCTCAAAGGTTTCTTTCCCGTTTGCCGGCTGTTTCCCCTTCAAGGCGTAGGCCCTTGCTTGCGATGGTAATCCTTGGCGGCGTTGTTGCGGTGGAGGTGCAGGTAGTGCCTGGGATTGTGGACGGAAACCTAGCTGGTTCTGTCTCGTTCCCGTTCCCCTGTTCTTATTTGGGCAGCTTCGGAAGTAATGGCCACTTCCACCACAGTTGAAGCACCTAGGGTCTCGACACTCCCCGGCGTGGTACTTGAAGCACCTTCCACATTGAGGGTTCCTCGGCGGAAAGTTTGCCCTCGGTTGGAAAGTATTCTGTCTCCCGCCATTGTAGGGTGGGTTCCTCATGTGTTGTGGCCTCTTACCACCATACTGAGCCTGGTCACCATCCCACCTCCTCTTCTCTTGGTGGCCCGGCTGAGCTTGTAGAGGTGTCGCGTTTGTTGTTGCCACAACTCTTGGCTTAGGGAGTGCATCTTCCACGTCCAGTGCACAAGTCAAGATCTCCGAGTAGGAGAGTTCTCCTCGACAGGCCAATGCGGCCTTTATCTCATCTCTGAGCCCGGCCCGGAACTTCACCGCCCATTTCTCATCGGTGTCCATCAACTCGGGCGCATATCGTGCCATCTGCGCGAGGGCTCGGTCATACTCGGTTACAGTCATTCGGCCTTGGCTTAGTGTGTGGAACTCTACCACCTTGGCCCGTCTGTACGTCTTTGGAACATACTTGTTATCGATCTCTACTTTAAACTCCTCCCATGTTAGCGCCTCCAGGCGGGCAGGATTCATAGTTCTTTGCCGAGTCTCCCACCAGTAATCGGCAGCACCTGACAGTTGAAAGGTAGCACCAGCAATGCGCTCCCTATCTGTGCACTCCATGACCCTGAAGATACGCTCAAGGCCGCGTATCCACTCTTCCGCTTTGGATGGGTCTCCTTGTCCGTCAAATTTTGGGGGATTCTGCCTTGAGAACGTAACTATGAATCTTTCTTGTTGAGGCGGGGGTGGAGGTGGTGGTGGTGGAGGTGGTGGAGGTGGTGCCTCCACGTTGGGTCCTTGTCGTGGTTGGCGTGCACGTCTTGGCGGCATTCTGATTCAATATCCAAAAAGTGTTACTACAATTCTCATCCAAAATTACCACTTTCTCAAAATTTTCTTATAAAATCTTCATGTAGTATAAGATGCAACACATAGGATATATATATCAAAATCCAAATTCTCATTAAAAGAAAGAAGGCCAACATTGTTCCCAAGAGTAGATCGTACTGAAAGCAAAAACTGAAAAGACAACGAACTATTCTAATTCTAGACTACGACTCTATCATCCTCATCCATAGGCCCTTCCTCCGGGTCTTCGTCGTCGTCCTCCTCGGAGTTCCCTGGCAGAGCCTCCTCATAAACATCTTCATACCCTTGTTCACCCTCGTACATGCTCACATACTTGTCCTGATACACGACCCTCTCTTCCACCTCCTGTGGGGGCTGCTCCTCTCGAGAGTCCACCAGTGCACAATACACGGCTTTCCGAAAGCCAGCCATGTCACCCACCATGTCATCGGTAGCGGGCTCATTCCACGTGTACCTCCTCGCCGTTCTTTCGGCCCACTCCTTCCAGTTATCGGGAAGCAAATCTATTAGCTTCTCAATGCCGTCATGCTCTGTCACTCCGAACTCCTGAGCTGCCCTCCAGAGGGTGTCGAAGTGTGCCACGAACTCGATCAACGGTACGTGATCCTTCTTCCGGTACACTCTATAATCCCTGAGCACCCTCTGTGCCCTAAGTCTATCGCGATCACTCCGTCGCGCGGTTCGGAACATACGCGCCATCTATAGAAAAATAGAAACAACCGCCTCGCGTATAAAAACAGAGTGCATAACCGAAGAAGAGAGAGAGAGTGTGTGCAGACGTATCGATGTTCTAAATCCAAGCCCGCTGGTGTTCAAAGGCCAAAAGCTCTTATCTATCATAGGTCCAAGAAGCACTAGTGAAATTCTATCACGTCTAAGTTCAAACATTCAAAAGGCCAACACATACTCACATAAAAGCTCACATCAACATTCACGTCATCATATCATCACACATCAGCCACATGCTTTCATATAAGTTCATCATACATCAACAGTTCATAACACCATAACAGTTCATAACTCAAATAATTTCCAACTTTTCCACATCACTTTGTACCCTTCCACATGTCTCAACATTTACTTAAACTTTACATAAAAATCATTTTCAACACCAAAATCACAATTTCCTCCACTTCCATATACTTTCCAAAATTTCAAAATTTTCATTACCTCATTTCAGGTTGAGTGCGATGAGTCGGATGTTGAGCCAATGACACTTTTGAAAACTTACTCCAGTCAGAAAAAGAATTTTTTGGGTCCAGAGCAGAAAGAGAAAACCTAGGCTCTGATACCACTCTGTCACGCCCGCATTTCCTAAGGATAGGAAGTACGGTGGACCGCGACTAGGGGAGGAATAAAGAAGCGGGGAAGAAAGGGGAGAACAGGAATATTTGACCCAAAAGCATTTATTAAAAAGAAGTTCACTTCAAACATTGTACTAAGAAGACATTTCTAAAGTTAATGTAAACAGAGTTAAATAAAAACAATGTATCGGATTACAAAGCAGCGGAAAAGACCCAAAAGACAGATGATGCCGGGTATGACGACACGACACCATCCAAAAGACCAAGTAAAACACTCATTTGGCTTTCACTGCTCAACATCCGTCATCCCCATCGCCGCTCAACCTGCACATTAAGAAAACAACATGCAGGGCTGAGTACTTATTGCACTCAGTGGACACACGCCAAAATCATAGTTTGTCATGCCACATCAGTGTAACCTTGGGGTTTTAAGTGTAAGAAAGTAACCCAAGTACACAAAATATATTTCATAAATTCGACTGCGCAGTCATTTTCAGATATTGCCACCCTTATTCCCACTATCATACACTATCTGATCCAACCATGACAAGGGGCGTGGCCACACCCCAGGTCAACTAGACCGGCCAACTTGCTCTCAGATGGCTCCCGGTCTCGTGTACACTAGCCTGAGGGTTCGCAGCCCAACAGACCCGAATTCGATTAAACATATGTGGTAAACCACTTCAGATAGGTTTCAAAACAAAACAATTGGCAAGACAAACAGTTCACCTCCATAAACATTTCCGGAACAAAGTCCGTATTTAAAGATAACCCACATAAAAGTAGGGTAGAAAAGCCCACCTCGATTGCTTAGCTTTTAAAACAGTTCCCTTCAACCACACTTTCCTCGTAAAAGATCACCCTTTTTGAAAGATAAATAAATCATGATTAGAGTCAGGGTAGACGATGTTTAAACGACAATGCATGATTCCTACGTGGACGACTTCAACATCTAGCACGTTACACGAACACACACTTAACAACATCTCATAAGCCAAACACACAAAGACACGCCCGAAAACACACCCCGCACGCACCCGACACGCATACGACGTACTCAAAACGCGCACACGACACACACACAACACTCAAACTCCTGGCATACCCTTACTGTGCAACGGCTCACTTGGCTCGGAAAAGGTTCGGAAAAAGCTCGGAAAAAGGATCGGCGTCTCGGCCTGGCTCGGTGTCTCGGCCGCCTGGCTCGGCACCTCGGCCGACCGTCTCGGCCGCCTGGCTCGGCACCTCAGCCGACCGTCTCGGCCGCCTGGCTCGGCACCTCGGCCGCCTGGCTCGGCACCTCGGCCGCCTGTCTCGGCACAGCTCGGCACCTGTCTCGGCACAGCTCGGCACCTGTCTCGGCACAGCTCGGCACCTGTCTCGGCACAGCTCGGCACCTGTCTCGGCACAGCTCGGCACCCGTCTCGGCACAGTCCAGTGTACACTCACTTTCCTCCAACCTCCGATTCTCAAACCCTAAACGACATTCACACCACACCTCCTACGTCCCAAAACACACCCAAACACCTGGGTCATCCCTTCAAAACTCTCCACAACACTGCCCTAGGCCAAACCCTACAACTCTCGGCCAACACACACGAAACCCTCGAACCAAACACTGATTTTCCCGAGCCATCTCTTGGCCAAACACACCCACATGCTTCACAAAACACAACACTCAGAAACACACCCAAAGCACACACAAACATCACCCAGAACACACCACACGCAGAACTGCGCAGTTTACTTGCAAAAATCATAGTAAAATCATACGACATCCAATGAAGCTGAAATTTACACACCACACCGAAGACACATCCAAGTTTATACGGTTAAAATTTCGTACCAAAAGGAGATCGTTTGCTCAGTCAAAACGGGGTCGGAACCCACTGTCAGTTACTAACAAAACATGCTCGACAACAACACATAATCACAAAACCTATTCAGCATCTAAACCTTCCCAAAACGTCCTACATGCATGTTTTTCGAATTAAACGAGAGTTGAGGCCTTGTATTACCTTTCCCGGATAGTTCAACGTAGTGTAAAAGCTTTACTTCCTCTTACGACTCCGATTCACGACGAAGGAGGGTATCACCTTGAGGAATCCAAGAAGATGATGAGAGGGAGTGAATGGAAGAAGGTAAAAACCGAGAGGGAGAAGGGAGGAAGTTTACCGGTGTTGAGATTGTGAGGGAGAAGAGAGAACCGATGATTGATTGTGATTGGGAAGGGAAAGATATCGGTTTTGTGGGAGTGGGGGGGGGGGGTTGAGAAGATCGTGGGGTGAGGGAGAGAACCGAGAGGGAGAGGGAGAGAGAGAGAGAGAGATATTTAATTTATTAATTAGGATATTAATTTGCTTTTCAAAAACCATAAACTAAATATTCACACCCATAAATAATGTAAAACAAATAAAACATACCACACCATATCTTAAACAAGATATTCACAAAAAGCAAACACCCCTTAATTAAAAAAAAACGGACATTACAATTTGCTAGTGTTGTGACTGAAATTTGAAATGTGTGACAAACGAAACGTATGGTTATGACTAAAAATTTGGGATTGAGCTGATAGGATGATAAAATAATCACTTCTAATCCAATATTTACTTTAATTAATTAATTAATTAATTTAAAGATTCACTGAAAATAAACACCCAAAATCATACACCTCCTTAATAATGCCACTGCTAGTGAGGGGTGATTCATCTCGTAGCTGATTCAATAGTTGTCATGTCAACTTTTATTTGGAAAAATATAGTACTACTAAATTTTATATGTGGAGAATTTTAAAGTAAAATCGGGAAACAAAATCGTTGTGATGTCAAGATCCATATTAAAAACTAGTCAATTAATTCTTGTTTTATGAAATCATGGTGCTTTTTTCCCTAAGGAAAGCTTATTGTGATTCAAAGGAGCCAACTTTTTCAAAATCGTGTACAATCAATCAGATTTGCACTCTCTTTGTACAATTATTGAACACTTTTTTATTTAGGTGACTGAAGAAAATTTTAATTGGAAATTTGAAGAAAGTTGTGTATTAATTTTAGCAGTTAACGGAATAATAGGTAAGTTACATTTTTTTCTTTTTAGATCATTAATTTGAGTACAGTTTTTTCTCTACTAACCTTAACCTACAAAAAAAAAATGACTACTAAATTTGATTGATAACTTCAATATCCACAAAAATAATCATGTTTTATCATTTGGCTCATTTAACAAAATTAGCTTGATCTATTTATCAGTTTTTCTCTCTACTGAGATGGATCATATAATCCACTAACAATATTTCGTCAATCACTTTTTATCATTCTTACTTTATTAATTTTGCATTAAACTTGTGTTGTTCCTACCAAATCTATTTTTTGTGTGGACAGAGATAAAATTTTAAAATTAGTTTAAATCTATTTATTGTAAGTTTATCTCAGCAATGAGATGGATTATATTTTTACCTAAAATTATTTCAACCGTTTCTTATCTTTATTTATCTTTTACTTTATCAATTTTGTCTTAGTACTCTATCATGTGATGATATCTACTGCCAAGACTATTTTTCATCAAAAAAGTAGTAGTATTTGATTTCTAATTTGTTGCGATTCAATAGTATTAAATAAATTAATCATTATAATTAATATCGGGCGTCACAAAAGGATAATTGGTAGAGGCTGAGATGGGCTCAGATGGGCCTAGAAGCATAAGCGCCTAATATGATAATTTTTGGGCCTTTCAAGTTTGTCTAACGTGTAATATTATTATAAGTAATAAAAGAACGTTTTTAATAATAAAATGCCTAATCTAACGAGTCGTATGAATTTTGAGATTAATTGATCATCTATACTCGTGCAAATATTCAATCATATATTTATTTTTAATTTAAAAAAGGTATTTTTAAACTAAAGACTCATTGTCGTGGAGCTTTAACAAGAAGGGCTTCTTACCAATATATTTGTGCAATCAGCCCATCAAAAGCTTTACTCGGCCCATGTTTGCAATAATAATTTTGGAGGTTTTCTTTAATTTATTTGAGCATAACTAATTGAAATTTAGACGCATGTTTAAATTAATTAATTTTTGGTAAATGCATTTATTCTGGCAGCTCAAATTGTCAATATGGGTCAAATCAATTTTATATGTCATGTCAATTGTATTAATATGTCAAAACTAATCATATTATTTGACTCTAACAGGAATCACGAAGGGACCAGCGATCTTGACTAATTAATAAAATTTGAACGCACTTAAATTCAATATTATATGGACTAATTCTCATAGTCAACTTCCTGAAAAATAATAAATGATGGAGAAAGCACACAAATCCTACTTTCTTGAATTCAAAATTTGTTAGATATATCAAAACTGATTGTAAAATAATTAAAACCACTATTGTAAGTTCTTTGGAACCCTATAAACTCAAAAGAAAATAAAATAAAATTACGATAATAAAAAAACCCGATAAAATAATAAAATGACGATTTCGCAGTTTAAACGATATCAGTTTGACTCGTCGACCTGTTTCATAAACAATGAGCAAATTTTAATTCATTCTATTACAAATTACATTTTCAGTCAGTCTCTGATGAAAATGTATCACGATTCACGGCTTAACCAACTTGCCGACCACACCCACTTTTCTTAACATAGAAATGTTTGCAATAAAATAAAATTTTTAAAGATGAAAAGCTATATACAATGAAGGTGGTGAAAGGGGGGCTAAGATTGTCTCTCAACTATGGGTGACCGTGGCATATAAGCATAATCATAGGGTTGGATTTATTGATCCAAACGCATGCATTAATTTATGATTGTCCAAACTTCAAACCTGCATACTTATATACATATACTTGTCACATAATTAACCAACTTAATTAATATTTTGGGGGCCCCTATGCTCCCTCCTTTGATGGTGGACCATGCACCAATCACCATGGACCATAGACCACCCTCATTTTTTTGCCCTTTTCCTTTAATTTCGATCTACTATTGAATTATTTCAATTTGTTGTGAAAAGGAGCTATAGTTATTTTTAGTTGACTTTTTCTCTATGGTTGATAGTACTTCTTTTTGGCATAATGAAACTAATAAATTTATGTAGCATAGTGTTAATGAAAAATTTATCTCAAAAGACTAGCATATAAGAAAAAAGAATTCATTAGATATATCAATTTGATATATTTTTTTACGCAAACAACGCATGTTCAAGCTGCAACAACTTATCCATGACTTGAATTCCCGACTTATTAATTGCAATGGAAACGTCGCATTCCGCTTCCCATAAATGTACACGCAATTGAGACACACACGTTCACATACAACAACTAGGGCAATTTACATTCCATGTATACAAAAAAAGGTCCACTCTATGAGTTGTCTTGTCCCATTTGTTGTGAGCTATTTAATTTATCATAAAAAAAATATTATTATCACATAAAATACATGCTTACTAAACACTATTATATCAAATATCCTATATGAAATTATTAATTTTAAAAAGATCACAGGCACACATTTATCTATTGGTTGGTGACTGGTGAGTACATCAGTGTGCACATTCAATGCTTCTACAATAACTTCAATAAAACCAGAACTCAATTTTCCATATCAATTTCATCATTTCTCATTTAAATAATATAAGCTGACGTGTGATTCCAAAATGTCCAATATTATCTATTGACTTTGCAACTTAATTTTCAACATTATCCATCTTAGTTGTCACTGAATTGATAGAATTGTGTTCAGACCTCTCTATCGTAAATATCTAGAGAGACAGAAGTTTGTTCAAATTCAAATTTATTGCAAAATTTAATGCCATAATTTGTTCATGAATTACTCACTCTAAGGTATGAAAATTTGATAACTACTCACTCTCACAAAATAACTCAGATTTTTTAATTTTAAGTAACTATTATTTAAATAATTTTTCATTGAATATATATCAAATTAAATAATTTTATGAGGATCTTAACAAATTTGTAATTGCATATATTAACACAAAAAAGTTAAATTGAGTACAAATACAACACTGTAATGCTGCAAGAATGATCATTATAGTGAAACAGGAAATGTGCAAGTTCCGAATGCTCCTCATTCTAGAGGTATTGGAATTAATGATGAAGCACGACATAATTGGTTAATTAGATATTTTTTTTCTTTTATAAGTAGATTAGAGGTATGAGTAATTATAGATAATAGATAAATGAAAAATCTTTATTAATTTTATTTAAAAAAAAGGTTTTGGATTGAGACAATTCTTGGATTGGGTTATTTAAGAGATGGTCCAAAATTTGGGATATAAATAAGGGTGGTCCATATAAGAGACTTGAATTAAATGTGGGCCTAATTGGCCCATTTATCTTAAAAGTGAGCCTACATTGAAATTTAATTCACCATTTATTTATCAACTCAGCACTAATCCAAAAACAAAATTAGGATAATATATTCACCAAGTTGTATTAATCCAAAATTTTTAAATGTGATGAAAATGTGATTCGATCATCTTACTTCATCATAAAGGTTGCATGCATAAATTACATGCAACAAGTAGTAATAAAATTGAGTATTGTATAAATTACAAAAGTTCAAATTTGTATTTTCTTTCTTAGCACTTACTTATGATGTCTCATTACACAACACTAGCTAATAAGCATAGAAATTTTCTATTTCTAGCACATAAATCATAAGCCGAGAACATAAATCGAGAAACAGAACTCATGGATTGGACTCATGAAAATGGTTGTCGGTGTTATTAGCGTCGAAAGTTAGAGGTAGTGCGAGATGATTGGTGAACAATGAACGAAAATAAACTCCAACCATAATGGAATGGGACAGAACTACCATACTATGGATCAACAATTTAGGTAACTGAATGTGGATCTACTATTAAGAGATATAGTTCTTTCAAATTTTACTTCAAAATGCAAGCAAGTAAAATTTGCCAATATCATTTTATTACCACAATGCACTCAGCTTACACTACATTTGAATTTGACGTGGTTTATTCTAAATGCTTTTAATTGGTGGATCCATTCCAAGCATAACTCACAGTCAGAAATCAATATAGCCATAACTCATCAAATCAAAATAATAATAAAAAAACTTAAGAAAATGTGGGTGGCATTGATGTTGATAAAGACAATAGAAATAGAGAAAATCTATTTTTCATAACATATTAGCATTTCCAAAATTAGTAATGCTAGATTGCTAGTACATAAGTCTCAAACATGAAACACACATGAAATCATCAAAGAAAAAAAAGACTAAAAAATCTAAGAATTCTAATATCATGGCCAATGATAGATCCAACTCATGCATTGATCATCTTTCCATCACCAAATGACTTTCATATTCAAACCATATTACATTAGTACTTACTTTACTATACTACATATATATAATCTTGAAATTTGAAAATAAAAATAAAAATAAAAATAAATAATGATTGATGATCCTCTTTCAACATGAATTTTTCACCTTTTTCCACACTACAGAAAAGTTGATCCAGGTGTGTAAATAGCAAGATCAGGCCAACCATTCCCTCCACCACCCCAACAACCACCCTCTCCTCCTCCACCGCCGCCGTCTCCGCCGTGGACGCTCAAGAAACCATCGGCATTGTTGCTAATAACATCACTCTCCACATTCTGACCCGAACCCGGGTCGCCAAACTGACCCGCCATCTGCAACCCGGACCCGCTCGCCCCCAACCCGTCTAGGAAATTACCGAAATGCCCCCCTCCGGAGCCCAAGAGAGAGCCGAATCCGCCGCCCGCCTCCATCAAATTCCCAAACTGCCCCTCGAAATTCTCCCCCTTCGGCGGCGGCGGCTCGGTGGTTTCGCTCTTGCTCTCGTTCGCCGGCGAGGATACGGCGGCGGAGGGGGCGCGTTTTGCGGCGGCGGAGGTGGATGAGGATGAGGAGGAGGAGGAGGCGGCGCGCTTGGAATTCTTCCTGGAGCCGCCGCCGACGGGGATGTTGCGCAAGGCGCCGCCTTTGGTCCAGTAGCGGCGGCAGTTCTTGCAGAAGTGGCGAGGCTGGGAGAGATTGTAGTTGTTGTAGTAGCAGAATTTGGTGTTTGTGGAATCGCAGCGAGGGCATTTCAGGTGTTCTTGCTCTGGAAATTGGGGCTGTGATTGCGCTTTGATCTGTGAATACAGAGATGGGTCTTGCATTTTTTTTTTGTTTATTTTTTCTGGGTCACGAAAAGAATCAATTTTTATTTGATATTTGAGCGAAATTTGTGATCTTGATCACAAATCAAGAAAAAGTTGTGATCTTTTAGGAGATCAGAATATGTGAAGCGGCGAAAAGGGAAGGATCATCAAGAATAAAAAAAGTGGTTTTGGTGAAGTGTTGGTTGATTTCTTGAAATATTTTGAAGGATTTTGGAAGATTGAGATGGTTTTTTGTGTCTGTTTGATGTGAGTGATCTCTGCAAATTTGCATAGAGCTCATCATATATACACTCACATGATTATGGAGAGAGAACACACACACATACACAAAAACAGAGACTTGTGCAAATTTGGTTTATGGGTTAAGTGGGTTGAGTGGAGTGAGGTGAGCATGAGTGATAATGTGGTGGGTGTAGAATTGAATTATTCATTGTATTAAACTCCGTGACAAAAAGAAATGCATCTATTAACAAGGAACGGAGGGAGTAATAATTAGATTGTCTAATTCTTGCCCGGTGTATGCACTAAAGGAACAAATTGCGTAAATAAACCAGATTATTATAATCAAGGTGAGGGGACAACAGAATAATCTGTGGAAAGTGATAAGATTATTCAACAGAATAGGAGATGACCTTAGATTTCCATGTTGGAGTATATTCTCACTTGTCACATTTTATTTTGATGTATCATTCCATTGAATAATATTTCGCCACACATTTTAATAGTATGATCTTATTAATATGCCTATAGAATGTGTTTGTATTAGTAACACAATATACGTTCGCACACGTAATCCACATGCAAAAAGGAGAAGGCTACAATCAATTAATCACTAATCACGTAATTAACAACGATAAACAAGAGGAGCCGTGATTAAGGGAAGCCGAGCCAGATGACAATATGGCTTTTTAGCCGAGCCGAGCCTGCGTGCTAACCAAGCACCGGAAATAGTGATAGATCATCAAGTAAGGGGCATCATTTGTATGGCATAGGGAAGATCTGAGCCGTCCATTTATGAAAGTGGGTTGACCGCAGCCGTCCATCTGTGGGAGGGATACTTGAAGTCGTAAATTTGGGTGGATTCGAGTGGCCGTCATCCAATGGGCCCAATATTCAATAATGAAGGCCCAACACATGGCACCACCCCCCTCCCATCATATGTAATGTGTGTGTATATTTACGCAACCGTCGCGGATCTAAAAAATGAAACTCGTGCCGCTAGATATACTAAAAATGTCGTTGTGGTCATTGGAAGAAACGTGGCGGGCGTCATTGGCGATGAACGAAAATTAACCCTAATCTCGAATCAAATTTAATGAAATTTTCGATCCTCTTGTACTGGTGATGAAATTTAATCAAATTAACCAAAACCCAATTGGATCGGCGATTTTTCGAACCTACATGAATATGTGATTGTACACGTATATATTGTACTACTATATTTTAATACATGATGCACATTGGGACACCAAAAACAATTGGATTAACATGGATGAATCTAGCATGTTTTGGATTATAAACAGTGTACCCATTGCGTTTTGTACTAGTAGACGAATAAAGTGGAATAGAATATTTTAATATTAATTTAATATAACTTGGTTTTCATTGAAATTTATATGATTATCAATTGAATGTCTTGCATCGATGAAAACAAATGTGAGTGGTTGAAGTTGCGAGAAAAAACGACATTTAGCGTGGGGGATTGGAGTTGCAAAAATTCCTTAATTTCATTTTTTTTTCCACACTTGTATGAATATAAAAGAAAACCTCATATTGTTCTAAAGTTTTCTATGAGGACATGTTCAAAGAGGCATGGAACTAATAATACAGTAATAATTTAATAGTCTTATTTAATGCTTAAACTCTTTTCATTATTATTCTTTTTCATATTCGAATGAGAAACGGTGATTTAGAAATATCTTTTACTGAACCATTAGCAAATGAATTGATTTTTATTTAAATTGAAATTAAGACAAGTCAAATTATAGCTGAATAACATCCATTTTCTTGAATTTTCGGAACTTCCTCCATCGCACCTCTGGTGAAAAGAACTTGTCGTTGTCTTGACTGTGCCACCGAAAGCTCTGGATAAGTCGGAGTAGGAGACTCTTGTATAAATCCAACCATGACTAAGAAAATTTCCAAGATTAAAAAAGTATTAATAAAAGTTGGAAGTATTAATTACAAAAAAGGGGAATCAAGCACATGATGTGGAGCTAAAAATGAATAAAGTTTAGTTCCTAGGATTAAACGGCATTAGGATTTTAGGCCTACAACTTATTATTAGCACGCTTTTTCGCTTTTGTGTGAAAGTCGCATGCCGCTAGCGGACAAAAACTCCATTAGGTCAATGTTTATCATTGAATTATGCATTTTCTTGTCCCACATACTATACAACTCCAAACATGCTACATAATGATGTTTCACACTTCTTTCTAATCTTAATATTTAAACAAGGTTGATTGAATATAGTAAAATTAAAACCAAATTTAGTTTATGAGTAGTTAAAAACATTGATCAAAATGAAAATAAAGTAAATGTAGTTAGTATATATACTATGAACTAGTCAGTTAGCCGCTTAATGACATATGTTTAAATCGCTACAACAATAATAATTGAATAACATTTTAGGCATTACTCATAACACACAAATTCATATACATCTACTTATGATTTGGATCATCTTTTTAGTAACGTGCGGTGGAAATATTAACTTTCTCTGTCTTCTAATAAATGTCTCAGTTTTTTTAATCGTCACAATAAAGATATCAAACTTTCATTTAAAAAAAGTAAATTATCGTGTTATTAATACTACATCCCACTATTTTTTTTTCTCTTCATTAATAATTTAATTATCTTTTTTTTCCTTCCATCAACATATTTGGGTAGTCAAGGTTGTCAAAGACAAAACACTATTTTGCAATAAAATTTTGTGGAAATGATATGCTCGACAAATTAAATTTGAGAGGACACATGTAGCCCGAGGCTAGGTTGAAAATTTTGTTTAGGGTTTGACAAATTTTATGAAATAGGAGTACTACTAATTTGCGATTGTTCACTTTGAATCTTAGCCGACTTATGTTACATCTCGATTTAATTTTATTTAGTCAAATTCATTAATATGGCTCATGAGCTAACTTGGATATAAATATGTGTTTATCATATCATATGTAGTACTATTAATTATGTAATTAACTCTTATTTATAACCAAGATTACGACGGATTTACACTTCCATATAAATTAGCTTAAAATCCAAAATATTTCATTCGTTTCTTTTCTTTGTATCCTTTAATTTGACAAAAAATGCATTAATTTCAAGAAAGTACCAAATTAAATCTTAATTACTGGCATCTACATATCACTAATAATGCACACAACACAAAAACTAATGATCGAATTGATCTCGACCTTTAATAAATTTTCAATAGCAATTTAAAACTTTGAAATTTATCAATTTTTATTTTTAACCTTTAGTAATTGTATTAATTTCATCTCAACCTTTTGTTATCAATTATATGACAATTTTTTCAACTTGACAATTTTATCAATCATCAATTTAAAACCATTTTATATATATAAAAAAATACTAGTAATATTCACATGCACAATTTAATTTTTGTAGAAAAATAATAAGCCATCATTTGATCCTAATTCCACCGTTGGAGTAAAATTTTGATAATAAAAATGAAAATGGTGAGATAATATATTACGATCATACGATAAACAAAATTAATAAATTTCAAAATTTGGATAATATTGATAAAACCACTTAATTAAGATCTGAAAGATTCAATCATTAATCCCAAAAAATGCAACATGTTATATCTAATATTTTCAAGCAAGAAGCTAAGATTGCTTTAGCTAGTTGAATAGCTATTTATAACAAAACCACAAGTCTAACTTGGTTCAATCTCAATGCACATGAAAAATATTGTACAAATTAATAGAACCCAGATGTTCAATATACTTTTAAAAAAGAAATCTCAATAAAAACTCTATATCCAAAAAAGGGAAATATCCTACAAAAGAGAGATTCATCCAAGTTAATAAAACTTCCCTGAAATTTAGCATCAACTACTCCTCTCCAGCAAGATTTCAAGTAAAAACTACATTTACCTTTAAAAACTAGAGGCAATATAACACCTTCCTGTTTGAGGAGAGCTACAATCGCGTTCCTTCCCGACTTCTATCCAGCACCGGTGGTGAGACGATTGCTGCATCTTTCTCTTTGAGAGGGGGGTAAAAAATAAAAGAAATTTAGAAGGAGAGAGTAGGAAAAGATGGAGAAGGAAGCAATTTTTTTTTGCGGAGGTACAACGACATATCTGGTCTCTTGAGAAATTCTACGTATAACCACTTTGGGACCCTGACAGTGATAGGCGTGAGAAAATGGAAGAGCCTCAATCCGTGTATGAAGCATTCTGAGAACGACGAACATGTGGCCGGGGAGCTTGGTTTTATGCATAGTACATGTACAGGCTATTTGCAGCAGCACAGGCGATTGAGTTTTCGGAGGGATGCCATGCCAAGTGGAGTAGCTTTGTGGTGAAATCAAAGGAGCTCCCGTTTGCATCAACTCCCGGACTCTCTGCACCTGCAAGATATAAGCCAATGTTGTTTTGGTTATGGAAAAAAATGGAAATTAACATATGGATAATGTCAGTAAGGGAAAAGGGGGACCTCTTCGGACAACACGGGTGATGCTACTGCCCAGCGATCGGGAAGGCCTGGATGGGGTCTGGACCTGCCTTCTGGGGTACAAAATGAAGAATGATTTTCAGAAATAAGAAAAATACTACTCCAAGTTATGATTTATCAAAGTACATGTAATATTCTAATAAGAACCTCATCGGGTTTTTGCTGGCTTCCAGTGTTGTAGCCTCCGTACTCCCAGGAGCACAACCAAATACACGGAAAAGATTGCTGAAAAAATAAATAAGTTTACTTGCATTTTCTTACTTACAGAACATGAAAATGAAAAAAACTAATTAGATATTTAGGTACCTGTAAGAACCAGTCGCCACTCGAAGGCCGTCACCACTCAAGCAGCACTCGAATTTATCAAAAATGGAATCATTTTCATACAGGTCACATAACTGGACACCAGCAGAGTAAAATTTGATCAGTTCAAACTACATTTGTTGAAAACCATCGGATAATTTTTTTCTAAATAGAGTAGCCTACCTTTGGTCTCAAATATTCATGAACCTGGAAAGTCGACACTGGACCAGAATCCATATTAATATCCCATAACTGAAGCAACATGTGAAACAGTAACATGAATAGAGGATGACGGTTATCATTAAATAAGACTATTGCATGCTAATGTTAAAATGCAGAAACCCGCAGCGAGCTAGAGAAGGACAACTTCTAGAATTATGCATCTATCTAAATCTTAGGTTATTTATTCACTAGTATATTAGTATAATATCCAGCACCAAAAACAAAAAAAAAAACGAATTTAGAAATCCTGCCAGCATACAAGCATTAGTCATTTGGCAAACTTATTCCTTCACCTTCCCCAGGTAAATGAAAGGTGATTTAAATTAAACGATAACAAATAAGAAATCTGAAATAATTAGAACATAACTGGCTTAAGAAGCATACCTTAAGGGTCATGTAATCACGACTGAGTATGTATCTACCATCCTTTGCAAATTTAATATCTGATATTGAAGCAATTATCTCAGTGAAAAAGGATCTTGATCCAGGTGCCTCATGTTCCTCAAATCTGTTTATTGATGGAATGTCAACGTCTCAAAAATAAATAGCACATTCCTAAGCAAGGCAGAAAAAAGTTGAAGAACACTGTTTCGTCAAGAAAATAACTTAAAAAGTCTCACAACCAACCAATATTTGAACAGCTTGCTATTGAACAGACAAAACAACAAGAGCATATGACAAAAATACAAATGGCTAGAATGAAACTTACTGCTTAGAATGTGAGTCACACAAGGCAGACTGCCGCAGATCAATCAGACGAATTGATCCTTTAGAACTACTATATGCTAACGTGTTGCAATGAGTAGGATGAAACTCTGCTGATGTGATTACCTCTGCAATGAGTAATGGTAATGGTCAATCAATTGCAATCCCATATCCTACCCAACAGAAAAAGCAGAATGGCTTACCCGTTAAGTCTTCCATATTTGAGGGTTTCACATCAACAATATTGAAACTCTGATTGCTTATTTCCAAGTTCCAAAGATTAACCCGCAGGTCATCAGCTGATATAAATGTTTCACCATCACTGTAGAGCATAAAAAGATAAAGAATTACACCAGAAATCATGAAAACATATTTATCAGAAAGATACAGCATAAAGGTGCTAACAAGCATGAAATACAATTGCAGAATGCATAACATGTCGAATCCTGTCTCTACCTCTTATGTGTGGAGGATTTTCAAGCATTAAATGTATTTTTATGTAGGACAAAAGCAATTGCTCAATTTTCTCCTAATCTAATGCCGGCAAAATGTTTTAGTAATAAGTGTCACCACAATATAAAGTAGGAATTGACTTACTACAGTATGGATCATTGAGTCTGATAGTACTATTTTTCTAGAATATAACTGAGATCAAATCTAATCATTTAAAGAAACATTTCCAAGAAAACAAATTAGTTATTTTATATTTTATGATTTTATCCCTTGGTCAAATCAAGTTCAATAGCATAAAACTTTTACAGAAACTGTACAGAAAACATTTCTCAAAGCACATCAGTGTGAGGGGGTAAATAAGCAGAAATTGGAAAGATACATGTATCGAGCTGCTCATGCTACTTACTAAAGTTCTTTGACGAGTCTAATCAACTCAATGAACAAAAAGAAGCATTTCTTTTCCTCCATCTGTAGTTCGAAAATACTCAACCAAACTATGAAACATAAGTAGGCTTTCAGTTTCTGGAAAAATTAAATTTGATCAGGCCATTCCACCTCAAAGGTGCGAGCAACATTAAGGGGTATAAGATAACTGGACAATAAAACTTGTATTCAAAACTCTGCATTTTGAAAAAAAATAATACTACTAATTTCTAGGACAAAAAGGCATTGAAATATATAGCAAGGTAAAATAATATGAGTATTCACCTGTTATTTGAGATAGAATTAATGTGGTAATCATGTGCATGAGCATATACTCTCCTACATCTTGCCACAAGATTTGTCTCATAGCTTGCGACCTACAAATTGCTCAATCAAGTATTAGAATAAGAAGAGTGGGTGAGAAGTAGAATTCAGTGGGAATTAAACACAAAGACCATATAAACACTAAGCAACCAAGTTAAAGAGCACCAATATTTTTTATTTCTAAAAATGAACACAACATTCAGTGGAACACTTTGCTAGTTCACTTTAATGAAAATGTGAAACTCTAGCTTGGTTTGGTTAAGCACAAATACCACTGGTAACCGCAGTGAGGAGATGCCCCCAGGTGGAAATGACAAGTCCTTGCCCAATGAATTGTTAGATCGGTCAGGGTAGCTTCCATTAGCAACACCTTGCTTCGGACCAGAAGAAACACTGGAACTTGCAATGCTACCATTTCCAGAACCTTTAAATGTGTCCGCATTCATATCAGAAATCTTTTTGACTTTCTTCTCTTGGACCTGTTGACAGTACAAGATTAGAGTAATGCAGAGAGGAGGAGCCAAGGAAACAAAATAAAACAATGAACATCTTTATAATAATTATCATTATATTTCTCGAAAATGTAACATATCTCCAATTGTATTTGATTTCTTTCATAGACCACGTGCTTGGCCATGAGTGGATTTTTGTAATGGAAACTCAGACCATTTCACCTTCCAAAATTTGATGGTTTTGTCATTAGTAGACAAAAGAAACAAAGCACCATTAGCTGCCTGACACCATCGAATCTTGTTGATTTTCTCCTCGATCTCTAAACTTTTGAGATAATCGAACTGATAAGGAAACATGCAAACATCATCAGAATGACTAGCTAGGCCTTCTATTCAACTTATTATTAAGAAAATAGGACAGCAAGAAAAGGAAAAGAATTTAAGGAACTTGCTTAATAGGAACAAAGATACTCATTGAAACAAGGTTCATATATCTGAAATACAGTATATTTTATATGCAAATACCATGGTGCAGAAAGCAAAAAAAAGTGAGTGCGAAGAAAGTACCTCAGGTTCATGGCTCTGGAATTCAGTTTTGTAGCGGAACTCAGGATGTCGACCAACTGAGCAGTCCATCCTCTCCAAGTCTCTACGATTCCGCCCATGCTGCAAACAAATTTTTGAAAGCTAAAATGTCCAGAAACATATAGCAGAGTACACATAAAATGGAAGTTTTTTTGTAGTTGGACTTTCACCTCTTTCGAATCAGTCCTTTCAAATAACACAACCCTTCCACCACGGTCACCAGTGGCTAGATGGTCACCTGTTTTATCGAACTCAATTGCTGATATGATATCAACTGCAGATGTTGAAAGAAAAAAAAGGGTAAAAACTCAGTTCTGTACTCTTCAGCAATCTTGGAGTCTTTGCTGATGCCAAGTCAATTTAACCGAAGTGGACTACTAGAACAATAATAAGGAATAACCATCATGTGAAAGACCCAAAGTAAGGTGCAGCCAAATCTTCCCAGATACTTAGAAGTTATAATACAGGCACAAGTTTACAACTTGTATGCACAGCATGTAGCAATACTAAGATTCGTACACGTTTCAGTAACTGTAAATCTTCATATTCTCTTCTAATAGCCAAAAGAGTAGAGAGAAGCACTAGCACTGCGTAATAGTACAATAAAAGTTTTAAGAAGATAACTGCTGTTCAGGCAGTGTCATGGGTAGTGTGCAAAGTGCAAACTCAATAAAAAGATTCAATTTTTTAATTCTTATTACTTACACACACACACACAAGAAAGGTCTCCCCCCACCCCCGCTCAAGAAGACATCCAAACTATTTATTAATACACATGAGACAACAGAAGTATGTTCATCTCATAATCCAGAATCTCAGTAGCAAAATCAACTGGAGTTTAAAAACCTAGCACCTGAACAATGATAATGTGTTCACTCATTTGACCTCACCGCTACACTAGTCCTAAATGAAGGATGTGAAAATTTGAACCAACCCCTTTTTAGTAATTGTGTTCTTTTCCTTTAATAATATAGAGGGAACGATATCAGGCAGGAGAAATCAATGTTGTAACGATGAGATTGGACTAATAATTTCCTTTTACACAGAACTAGTTTGTGCTCAAGGTTCTTTCTTCATATATCTGAGAATGCCATAATCCCAAAATGTGATTGAACCTACGGTTGCATTACATACTGTACAGTGAATGCATCTTATGAGTCTCTCCAAGATCAAGAGTCAGCATATTCTGACAAACACTCTACCACAAAGATTGGAACTTTAAGGAAGCCATGTATCATCTTATGACGCATCCTCTATCAAATTACTCAATACTACAAAAATGAATAAATGCTAAGGAGACCATATCAACTACTGCGACTTCTCAGATGAGCATACGCTAGCTGATTGATCAATAATCAACCAAACTGACACGATACATGAAACGAAGGGAGCAAGGTTATAGACGTAGCTTCAACAGTACCTCAGCTGCTGCATGCAGTGAGCCAATAAGCAAATATGACTCTATCAACATAAAAATTGAAGCTTGCAGTTCAAGCCATAATCTTAATTAATCCAGACTCGTGATTAACAGTAAGGTTCAAAGCCATGGCAAAGACAATAATACGCACAGACATTGAAGTTGAAGGAAACTCTAAAACTAGCAACACCAGAAATCACAAAATGACAGTGACATTAAAATTAAACAATGAACTCGATCCGCTTTACACCTCTGGATCATCTCTCAACACTGACATGCAAATCATACACTGAAATTACCAATCAATCCCCATTAATTCATCCCCAAAAAAGCCATTATCGATCCAAAAATAGATCAAATCCACAGAAACCCAACAGATCCAAACTCAGAGCAAACAATATCCCTAATTCATCATTTACCTTCTTGTACTTCTTCGCCGGCCGTCCTCTCGCCGAAGACCTGAGAGAATTTCCAGTCGAGCGGCGCAGGTGGACCCGCCGCAGCTGATGCCACCTCTCCACAACCACCACCGCCACCACCGTCCATTTTTCTCCAACACTCGGGAAATCAGAAATGAAAGCAACAGCAATATAATAAGAAGAAACCTCACAAAACAACAACTAATTTTGCTATTCCGGTTCCTGTTTTCACTTCATTGAAAAAAGCAATCCGATTTAGGTTCAGGAATCAAACGGAGATCGGAGCAGCAACGGAACGTTGGATTCAGATTCGGACATTTTTCGCCGGAGGGTGAATATGCAAATACAACATCGATTAGTACAAAACAGAAACGAGGATGCAGATTTTCTCTCTCTATGTGTAGATATAATGATTTGTACGTATAGAGAGTGGGAAAATGTTTTTCCTCTTTCAATAATTTACCGTTTTTCCTTTATTCACAGAGGCACTATGCTTTCTCCCTCTTCATCAAATAAGTACATTTCTCTCTCTTTCTTTTTATATAATTTCCCCCATTTCCTGCAAATCTATCCTTGGGTAGAGAACAAGATACCAATTCTATAAATAAAAATCGATACTTGCAAAATATATTTTTAAACCCTAAATTTATGTTAACCTCTAAATTTATGTTTGTAATCTTGCCATCAAAGCTAGTTCAAATACTTTCATGATACAAGTAATCATAAAATAATTTATGAATCCGATTACTTTTCTATTAGTAAAAAAAGCAAGTCTTGTTCACAAAAACCTACGATATGAGTGTCTTGGGAAGTTCGTATCTATCGTGTCAATGGATTCTATCAAAAGCTAGCTCACCCCATTCGCGACAAATGAGGAGTAATGAGATAGGATCCATAGACACAGATTTGAAGTTGACGGTAAAGCCACTATCTCAGGTCGTATATGTATCAATCTAGTTAACTTCATCTTGTCAACGATCGATGAGGCGTAATGACAGCGGATAACCTAGGGTATTGGCGACTGTCGTGAACGAGGCTTCGTTCTTGAACACATCCTCAATAGATTTAAAGTGCCGGTGGAGCCACTATCACAAGTTATCTTGTATCAATTGATCCCTTCAGTGATCATTGACATAATGATAACCTAGGGTCATGGCACCACTTGCAACTTCAAATCTATCGAGGCCGTGTTTGGGAATGAAGCCTCATCACGACAGTCAATGTGGGTGCCACAATGAATACCACACATTAAATGAAGAAAAGTTAAACAATCAATGCATTTTGAGCATAAAAAGGTGAAGCAGTCTACAAGCATGATTTGTGGAATTAGAAAATTTGAATGTCTCAGCAACTGAACAAATGTAGTGTTGGATGTAGAAACCTAAACTATGATAGAAAGGATTAATTTTAATTCAAACAACGAATAATCAGATCGGCCTATGCTACATGGCGATGTCACGGGCCTTGTACATACAGATATAAGCCATATGCCAATCACCTGAAAATCGAGGAAAATGTTTGCGTTAGTAAAACGTATGTGTAGGGAAAGAGAAAATCTGTGCAACGTGCTTACCGCCTCCAGATAGTCTGGTGATGTCTTCCTCTCGTTGTGGAATTGGATTATCATCATCAAATTGAATCCATTTTCCTATGGTTGCACAGAGATGTATAGTTAAGTAATCTGATAGAGAATAATATGATTACTAAAAGTAAACAATGGTCTATCTAAAAACGAACCATTTTCTTGTTTAACCCAGGCAACGTAATGCCCGGAATCAGCGCTTCTACCCTTATGTGTGAGGACAGCAACCAAATCATATATTCCTGTCAAGTGCTTCTCTATCTCAGGGGTAGCACCTATAAGGAGAAAGCATGTCAACAGATGCAGGGCAGTCGAGAAATCAGTTCAAGTTAAGTGCATTATATTGTTCTATAAACAGGCAATTTCAGATTCCCACGAAATTTAAACACAGAATGCTGCTAGTGTGGTTTGTTCTAATGCAACCCTCGAATTATAAGTATATGTATTTCATTGGTATTTTCCAGGTTATAAGGAAATTTATCGAAGGATGAGTACCTTCTCCAGCGGGTGCAGATACAGAGGAATCCCCACTTGCATTTGATGATCCCTGCATAACTCAGTCCGGATCGTAGAGTAAGTATGTGCGCATATGATAGTAGCTCTTTTTCTATTGCATCGTGTTTTACTCCCTAGCCAGATTAATTGCTTACCTCAGCATCCGTCATCTTAACATCGCTGTCCTTTGTCGAGCTACTTTCATTAGTTTTCAGACCAGCCTTCTTCCCTTCTTCGTCTCGTAGAACCTAAATGGTGGGGTTTGAGATGAGCATAAAATCACCAGAAAACATAACAGAGAACTAAAGAGAAAAATAGTAAGGCAGTGTTACTTAATGCATAAACTAGTACCCGCCTAGGAAGTTCCAATCTCTTGCGAAGATCATCAGAACACAAATCATACACATCTAACGACAATGGGTAGTCCACTTTCTGCAAAAACAATTAGTTTGGCATGAGCTGAGCAGACATGATGACAAAATTTGTAATATCTATAATTCAGACTAGTTAAATCTAATGACAAATCCGAGAAATCCAATTTGGATTTCCATGGTATAAAGAACGATCTAGAAAAGAAGTGACAGTAATTCATAAGCAAAGAATATTTTGCAATGTTCCTACACAATCTAGAGATAGGACACAGCGTACATTTGATAGTTTACTCTTACTGAAATAGCAAGTTATCATTATGTAAACATTATGGATCGGCTTAGTGTACCTGTTTTACACGACTAATTAAATAGATTTAGGATGTGGTTATGATTTTGCGGTTTTATATCTTTCAAGTTTCAATCATGGATTTCACCATCAGGCGATTTAACAAGAAAAGGACTAAGGATACTACCCTCAGAATCTTGG
Source organism: Salvia splendens (assembly GCF_004379255.2). Taxonomy (NCBI): domain Eukaryota; kingdom Viridiplantae; phylum Streptophyta; class Magnoliopsida; order Lamiales; family Lamiaceae; genus Salvia; species Salvia splendens. The sequence goes on from NC_056034.1 coordinate 1,529,531, forward strand.
CCTTCTGGTTTGTTTCTCTTTTCCAGAAAAAACGGACAAATTGAACGGTCAGATATCTGTCATTGACAGCAAAAGATAAGTCAACTTCCAAAACCCAGAACTTTACAATAAAAAGGTAATACACACATTTATATGCATACATGTGTGTGTATGTGTCGAGAGCAAAAATGTGCATAGCATTGCAGGTGATCAGAAAATTAAAACTGAATTTATGAGTCCGTGCTACCTTGGCAAGTCATTTATGTGAGAATCTTTAGTGTATACAGCAGTCCGACCAAGAGAAGGCGAAGACTTCTCCAATTCTGATTTTAGGGCCTGAACATATACAATTTGACAATGGTTATCATACCACATGGACATGATGTACGGTTATCGAAACAAGGGGAATATGCAACGCAGTAATTGAATTTTTTCTACCAAAAAATTGTAGCAATCCTTAGAGAAGAAGTAGACAAAATGAAGGGAATGGAAGCATTTTTTGTAGTAAACAACTACACTAAACCCAATTTAAAAAAGAGTACGATGAAAATACTCAGCAAATATTAATGTAAGAACTTTTACTAGATATTAAACTTACACGTTTTAAACCTTCATGTAAATGGTTCACCTCCTGCGAAATATGGCATTTAAGTGAATAAACAGATTCCGTCTCCGTACTTTCTTCACCACTTTCAGCACAGTGGATCCTGGTCACAAATAAACAGTAGTTCAGTACAATGATATCTAGGAAGGGTAACTTATTTTAACAAATTTTAGATCCAAGTACATATAACAAAGGAGATTACGTGACAACCGCCAAATATAATGTACTCCGTACTTAACTATTTCCAAATCGGAGTGCTAGATTTCTGAAACTAAAAGTCTTCCGACAGAAGCTCTAGAAAACATCAAATTAGCATAGAACACTAACTTTTTTATAATGATCATCGGTCACTTAATATCAATTATGAGTTTCTATCAGGTTCTAGAAGCACCTATCCTCAACTTATAGCACATGAAATGTCAAATCGCAAATGAAGAAGCATAATAGGAGAAGATACTCTCAGCAGACCTGCTAACAAGGTCGATACCAAAAAATTTCTTCAATGCATCTGCATCTTCACTGCAAATAAAATGAATAAAAAGTAAATATGCAATACCAATGAGAAGAAATTTGAAATTATAAGAGGGATGAACAATACAAAACCCCATAAGAGGAAAAATAGTGTACTGAGACATGGTTGGTGATAGTGACTTGAATCAGAAAAGACAAAGTGAATTATAAAACTTAACTATTTGTTTGTTAATGCTTAGAACAAAAGCATCCAGCAATTGTTTGACATAGCTCACATGTGTTACCTGGAACTAGAGGATCTGAGTGCCAACGAAAGGGTGAACAATAGTTGTGTCCAACACTCTTCAGCATCCTAGAGAGAAAAGTTTCCAACATTAAAAATCCTTAAGAGATAAGAGAAATTTTATAAATTTGAAATCCTTGTTTGCATACCTGCTGCATGTAAATTCCATTGTGAAGCTGCGCAAATTGAGGATACTTACTCCGCAAAGCCTACAAAATCAAATCATAGGAAAGGGAAAAATCTAGAGTATGAACTAAATCAATAATATTAAGGGAAAAAGCAGATCTGAATTATCAAAGCTTATGTGAGTAGCAAGATAATGTTAATGGAGTCATTCTGCAATTACATCTGACTATAACATTTCAGTTGAGCTTTCACAAAAGCTGTCCACCACGTATCAGTCCAACACTCTCTCTCCTTCCTTGTAGATAGTTAATCAGATAATATGCATGAAGTATAACTGGCATTGGTATATGCTTACATATTATTCATGTGTTGTATTTATGATAAAGAAAAAAACAGCTGAAGTTCCGAGCAGCTTGTCACCACAAAAGTAAGAGAAACAACCCTTACTTTTGGCAATAAGAAGAAACAGCCTTTCATCTCATACAACATGCACAACATTAAAAAAGCCCATGACAATAGTATTCCACATTTAGAATGATCTCATGCACATTCGGATGAGGACAAGTTCTAAGCAGTTACCATGTATTTCAAGTAGATCTAACCCAAAATTAAAATAATACCATAAAAACTGAACCAAATCATACCGTTAAAAATCGCACGGGTGCCACTGGTCGAACATTTTTATCAAGTTCACTGAATAATTCCCTTGTTGCAATAGTCAATGAATGGGAAGACTGATCCACAACATTGCTTCTTACGGGAGGAGGATACCTGACCAACATGTTATAAATAAATACAGTAGTAGAGTAGTGCATTTTTTGGCAAACCTTTTTTTCAGTTCAAGAGACAACTCACTCTATCAAGGCAGATTTCAATTCTGGAACTGAATGCAAACATTGCAATGTGGAGTTCATATAACAGGTGTTTCCCAGATTTACTAATCCAGCAGAATGGCCCTGAATCAAATATGAACATCTCCATTAAACAACTTCTCAAATTCACAAAAGTAAGTGTTGGTGCCAGCTAACTAAACATCTCTCAAGAAAGCATGCATAACTCTAACTAGCCAGAGATCTCAGTGTGTGTAAATCCTGGAGAGGGCAAGCCCTTGTTTTGGGTACTATTTCATTAAAGTTGAGGAAATATAAAGTGACTTACAACAGCAACCGCTTGTTCTTCTTCTGGCATGTCTTCTGCAAATATAGGTCCTTTCTCTGGAGCCTTTACAATCTCATCCGCAGTTCCCATCATCATTAGTTTTTGGCCCTGAACAAACAAATTTAGTTTGACTCAGGTTATACTACAACTAATAGATTCCTACTTTCGATTAATAAAACAATTACCTCTTTGATTCCTACTTTTGACCAATCTGAATCATCCTACACAATCAAAAAGTAATTCATCAATTTTATGAACTCCCACTATATTGGAATTCTCAATATTTCTCCCACAATAGATTCAGAACAAACCATATTGTTATTGTTTGAATTATAATAAAAGAATGAAACTCATTGAAAGGCCAATAAGACTCCTTACTAAATAAACAATCACTTCTATACCTTTAATAAGCCACCTTTGACCATAATCTTTTGCCTTTCTGGTGGAACTCCTGTTAAGTCGTATAGCTGGCACTTGAAAACGTATGGGGGCTGGGTAGTGTCTACTTCCATATTGGAAAACACTTCCTTTTGCCACTTTACATTCACTGAAAAATCACTATAAATTGTTAGGGCTTAGGAGCAGCGACATAAAACAAAAAAAATAAAACACAAAACACAATCCCAAGTAAGCAGTTCGAGATAGTGAAGTTCCTTCCGTGATAAGCATGTCAAGTTCAAAATGTAAGAGCTCCTAAATTTGCAACCTACGATCATCTAACATATCGATTGCAGCTGTATCATATGTATGTTTTTCACTATGATATTGAGACTGATGTCAAGTTCAAAATGTAAGAGCTCCTAAATTTGCAACCTACGATCATCTAACATATCGATTGCAGCTGTATCATATGTATGTTTTTCACTATGATATTGAGACTGAGACATCGCATAAATGCCAGTTTTTGCTACCATCCATTGTTTGTAAACGTATGAAGATTAAACTATAGATATTGAATTCCAGAACACGAGCATTCGGCTCAACCTTTAGTTCGCCGCTCAATTAACTCCCAATATTTCTGCCCCATTCCGAACCGGCAGTATCCAGTATAAAAAAATTAGTATTCTTTTCACTCCACATCAAATCGAGAGAGAGTTAACAAATCTCGGAAGCTCAAAAATTAAATTTTACCTAGCTTCTCAATCACGAATCAATTAATTTAACAATCAAATCTTCATCTTAACAGTCCTTAACACAAACACATTCCAACTACGAGCACTATCAAAACCTAAAACTTGAACAGCCATTCTCGACAGTGGCGGCAATTCAAAACCCCAAAACTAACCGGAGAAGAAAGCATTGGCGAATACAAATCGAAATTGCAATTAAACTGAGAATGAATAAGCATGTTGATCGCACCTTTCAACATGGCTGCGGATAAGTTGGGTGAGGAAAAGATCGAAGCTTTACTGTGTGTCGTGTGTGTTTCTTTAGCTTGCGCTGAAGGGCAACTGATTCTTGAGATAGATATAAAAAAAGTGACAAAAAATTTGTGTTGCCCGTTTAGGACTTTAATTTAGAATTCAGTAATTCAATTAGATTTAGTGACAAAAATAAAAAAAAGTGAGCTTTACAAAAATATAAAAAAAGTGAGCTTTACAATGGAATGATTTTATTTACAAGAATTTAGAAAAAAAGATTTTTGACTTTTGAGACCCCACAATTTAGGTAGTTCAAAACAAAAAATTGTAAAATTGCAATACTAGACAATTGTAATGTTAATCGAAACAATTAAATATTGAAAGTACATCTTTGTTGAAATTACATTAGATTTCAATGTGTATTTAATTAGCTAAAAAAAACTGCTAAAAAAACCCCAAATTCAACCATTGTTGGTCGATTTCCATGGGTTGAACACTGGTAAAAAAAATTCAGTCTTTACAATTCCGCCTCGATTAAATCTCACCAACGCCGCAAAAATCGAGGGGAAGCCTCGAACCAATGTACGGAGCATCAGGAAAAATGGGCCGCGGCGGCGGCGGCGGGAAGAGGAACATTCACGCGCCGCCAACTGGTCGCCCTACCGCCGCCGCCCGCCTCTCCATGGGCGGAGGTCCACGCGGACGCGGTGGGCCGCCGGCGTCGTCCCCGTCGACCTCCTCGCTGCAGGTGGAGGAGAGCTTCAGCCTTGTCAGGGAGAAACCTTTGAATTTTGGGATGGCAATAAAGCTGACGACTGACCTTGTGGAGGAGATCAAGCGCGTGGAGGCGCAGGGTGGTGCCGCGTGCATCAAGTTCGGCGCCAATGCTAGTGGGAATGTGAGTTTTTTGGATTTAATTCACGGCATTCTAGTTGAATTTGTGGTTGGTTGTTTTTGGGGAAGAGGTTTTAGCTGAAAATGAAGAGTAATTTGGATCGAAAAGGGGATGTTTTGTGATTAATTGCTCTAGTGTTTTTTGTGATCAATTACTCTAGTGTTTTTTGTGATCAATTGCTCTAGTTTTGTATTGGATTTTTGCTTTGGGCTGATGGCCACCTACATTGAAGCATGGTGATAGGGTTTAGCTGCAAATTTGAGCTTTGAATGTATTCTGAGTTCCATATGCCATGCTGGAATTAGGTGGTTAGCACAGATTTTTTTTGAATTTCTTTTAATTTGGTGATTTCTTATACCGTCTATCGTTTGATAGGTATCAGTTAAGCATAAATTGCTTAGTTTTGAGCTTAGTATATTTGAGAAACACAGTGAATTTGGTAATGGAAGAAAAGAACGAAGAAAGGAAGTGTCTTTGATGACTTTGAGTATGAGTAATTGAGTATTACTCCCCCCATTCATCTAATATACAGGAAGTAAAATTTATACGGTTATAATGCTAAGTAGGATGATACAGTTTTTTATTGACATTTTGACACTGCTGCATAACAGCATAAGATATACTACTATTATCTGAAGTTGATTTCACAAGATAGATATGAGATTGCAAAGTTTGGACTTTGACTTTGATTACAATACAGCATTTAAATGCTTAGTGCTCGTATATTTTCTTCCAATAGGTTATTCAAGTAGGGGACAAAACCATCAAATTCACTTGGTCCAGGGAGCCAGGGGACTTATGTGACATATATGAAGAACGTCAGAGTGGCGATGATGGAAATGGCTTGCTTGTAGAGTCAGGAGGAACATGGCGTAAGGTTAATGTAGAGCGAGAATTAGACGAATCAACTAAAAATCATGTCAAAAGACTGTCAGAAGAAGCCGAGCGCAAGATGAAAGCACGAAAGTAAGTATTGTTTCTCGGAATTTTTCATGCTGTCAGAATTAGCTCAACCTTCACTGACTTCTCAGATGGACATAAATTTTAGTACTTTTTACTTATTAATAATATAATGATTTGCATTAATGGGAGCCAAAATGAAGATTCTGTATAACCTGGCACAATCCTGCTGCTCACTTACCTGATGATATTAGTGGGTTGTTATCCTAAAAAATTCATGCTTCTCTGAGAAAAATGATTTTTTTTTTCGTTGGGGGGAGGGATGGCTGGTGAGTTTGGTCGACTGGGATACAATACATAATGATGTGTGTGATTTTTGAAGACACTACAATGATTAGTTCAAACCTAACTTGTTGCCATTCAGCATGGTTCCATGGGTCCAAAGTTGAACTTATTCCTATCAGTTTGCTTCTTTAATCCTTTTCTTTTCGTGATAATAGAGCAATTGTGTTAGATCATCAGAATTCAGCTATGAAGAATCAAATGAAGGCATTTGCTGCTTCCGAGTGTAAGTGGTTTTTAATTACAATGCAGGTTCTCTTTGTCAGTTTCTCCACAATTTTTACTTTTTTAGGTTTGGTTGTCAGTTACTACTGCTTACTACTGAAGTGGATATTGTTTTCAGTAAACAGCCACAGTTCTGAACATCTGATAAGGCTAATTGCCTAATCAGGGGTTTCCCCTTTAGAATGTCATCTTCGCTAAAAAAATCATGATTTAAGACCAACTGGTCAACTACTAAATTTAAGGACAGTAATCCGCAATTGACTCTGTAACTAGTAAAGGTTGATAGATGACAGTCATGAGATGAGATGGAAGGAGTACAGAAGAACAACATTCTGCAGTTTTATGAGTGACTGTTACCAGCTTTATGTTTGACTCTGTGTAATTCTGTTCCAGCTACTCCGTGGAAAAGTTTCAAAAATCGGAAAGAACCTCCTTTCAAGAAGCCAAAATGTGAATCAACTCCAGGTAAATTGTAGGATGTAACTTGAAATATTCTAGACATGAATCAAATCATGATTTAGAAGTTTGGCAACTGAGAGATTTCTGTATTTGGCTTTGTTACTGTTAATATATTTACCTTAATCCATATTCATGGTAACAGCTGCTGGACCTCCGAAATCTGTTTTCAAGCCTATATCAAATCTTTCTAAGGGCAGGCTCTCTTCTAGCTCACCTTTATCTTCCCAACCAAAGCAACTTGGCCCTTCAATGTCTCCAGTAGGAATTGGTGACCCCGTGAAGGGACAAACTGGTGTCTCAGATTTTGCAGCAACTCAAAATCTGGATAAAGCTTTGAGCTCTGAAAAAGATACAGTCAACAGAAGGAATAATACCATCAGCGACAGATCTAAGTTCAATTGGAATGATGAAGCCAAACCTACTGATTTGAGAAATCTGATTACTTCTCTACTCCTGGAGAATCAATCTTCAGGAATGAGCCTAAAGGTATGCTGACGTTTAAACAATTTTTTGTCACTATTATGTTACTCCAATCTCCCCCCAAACCAAAACTCAAATGACATGGAAGGAGGGAGCCACAAATACAAGAGGAGTATGCACTTAATATAGAAAGTCAAAATCAATTCCCAATTCGTAGTTTCCTTCCACCTTTTGGCGGAATATCCTCTTGATGTTTTTTCTTTGTCAGGCCTTGGAGAGGGCTGTCGAAAATGCTATACCCAACTCAGCTTGGAAAATTGAGCCCATACTGAAACAAGTACGTGAATAATATTCTTGATAACAATGGTTAGAGAGACTTGTAAATGTTTATGCTTATCTAATTTTTGGCGACAGATTGCGAGTTGTCAAGCACCTGGGAGATATTTCCTAAAAGCAGGAGTAGAGATGGAAAGCTTCAAGAAGATACCTCAAAGCGGAAGGTGTGCTTACTAGTCTCTTTTTTGTATTGTTTTTTTGTGTGCTTATTGGCTGCTCGTGGGGCTCTAAATGTTATACTTGTCTTCAGCTATCCAGAAATTAACCGTGATCAGTCACCTGCACCTCAGAAGTTTGACCAACTTCCCGGTGAAGATCACATGAGTACGGATGCCAACAATGAAGAACTGGGTGAATTAAATCTTACACCTGCTCATACAGAAGACATCGTAGAGATCATAGGAAGTCAGAATTCACCTGATAATTTAAGTGACAAAAACGTTTCTAACAACAGCGAAGGTGTGGCAGGCAGCTCCAGTGATAGTGGAAGTGACAGTGAGAGCGACACTGATAGTAGTGACAGTGGTAGTGATAGTGGCAAAAGTAAAAGTCGAAGCCCAGTAGGAAGTCGGAGTGGTAGTAGTAGTGACAGTGATACCGATTCATCTTCCAGCAGCAAGCAGGCATCTGATGATGATTTAGATATTATGATATGTGATGATGAGAAAGAATCCGAACACAAAATGCTAGATCCTCACCCGGCTGCATCGAGAGATCCTTGTCAGTGGAATAACTTAGATAATGACCCTGTTGAGACCGGGGATTCAGATATTCAGGATCCCTTTGGTGAGATTGAGATTGACATCGAGAAAGACTCTCCTGACTACAACCATGGCCTCGAAATACCCCCAGCTGATAATTTATTTGCCAGTAAAGAAGGCGAAGAAGCTAGTGAAGATCTCAAACCTTCTTCACCCGATCACTATGAGCAACAAGAAAGACGAGTCTCTGAGAGAGAAGGATATGATGAATCAGGTGGCATGGTCAATGATGGCTTCAAACATGGTGAGTCTGGTGCTCAGGGAAGATCATCAAAGGGAAATTCTAAAAGACGCTCTGATGATAAGCATTTGGAAGAAAGGGCACGCAGCAAAAAGAAGTCAAAGAGTAAAAACTCAATCGAACCAGTTTCAGGGACTATAAACTCTCTTTTCGGTGAGAGCCCTTACAACTCGTCCCCTGACAGGGCTCTGCAAGGCACAGACACGCAGCCTGTTGACCTAATGGATGACAGAACCTACAGAAATGATACAAATTATGCTGATCCACAAACAGGTCCTAATCACCAAGCAATATCACACAGACCTGTTTCCGATCCTCAGCAGCCAGCTCAAAGATCTTCCGAAGCTCGTGGATGGACTGAGGCTCCTTCTGGAGGAAAAAGACCTGGTAAACAAAACCGTTTGGAACCCAATACCAGAAAATCTGAAATGACAGGGAAGACGAAGGAGACTGGCCCTACTTCCAACTCATACTGGGGTTATTCTCCCAAGAGTAACAATCTGGGTACTGCCGATAGATCTCCAATGATGAATGGCAGGAATGCTGTACTTCGAAGAGAGCCTTCAGACTTAGAGTTGGGTGAATTTCGAGAACCTTTCCATGAGGAAACACCTGCCTCTAAGAAGCAATTTGAAAAGAAAAATTCTTTTAAACATTTGGAAAACAAACAAAAGGATGCTGAATACTGGAACTCAGATTTCAGCGGAGGAAAAACATCTAATAAGATCCCAGCAGATCTGGGAAAAATGTCCTCACCAAACAATGTTGACGACCGTACAAGAACTCATCTCAGAAGCACTCAACCTCTTGATCCACCTCATCCGCCACGAGTGGATCTCAACTCCCAGCAAAATATAGTACCAGAAGTGAGTGGTAAAACTAGATTTGTGGAAGCTGGAATGGGCAGGGCTGCTAGTGTTGAAGCCTATGGAGATACTTCCCGGAAAATTCCAGGTAATTCAGTAGAACAGCAGCATGATCCAATACGAGGAGTTGAACCCCGTGCCACAAAGCAAAGCAAGAAACAGAAGCCCAATAGGACAAGTGTCTCAAATGATAGACGGACAGTGATCGGGAGCAATGATAGCCATCTAAAAAAGAAACTGTCTTCTTCAGATGATACCAGTTGTTCATTCGCTAAATTTGAGAAGGATCGGCCTGAGCTGAAGGGTCCGATAAGAGATATTTCTCAGTAAGTATAAACAGTGATCTTATGGTTTTCTTGGAATAGATGATGATTTTTCATGGCATGAACTTATTTATGTGTTCCTTCATATTTCTGGCCCAGTTATGTGTGCAATTTGACTTTTCAGGTACAAAGAATATGTGAAGGAATATCAAGAAAAGTACGAGAGCTATTGCTCCTTGAACAAAATATTGGAGTCGTACAGGTATGTTGAGCCATACTAGTTCCGAGTCTTAGTTCTGGACTAATTGAGTCAGCTGACTTTCATATATCCTGTTCTCTAGGGATGAGTTTAGTAAACTTGGTAAGGATCTTGATGCTTACAAAGGTAGGGATATGAAGAAATACAATGACATCTTGGAGCGGATGAGGTCATCATTTCGTCAATGTGGGGAGGTACACTTCATTGCTTATTTTATGGTGTTTCCTTTAAGAATCTTATTTGGTCATTTTCCTAATCAGAAATATCATAATGAAGCATACTGCAATCTTTGCTTTATGCTTGTGGTTGATTATGCTGTTATTATTTTTATATAACTGTCTTCCAAATTATAATTTGGTTACTGTAGCCATTTCATGTGAGTTTCGGTTCTTCTTAGACTAACACCTGATGTTTTGCAGAAACATAAACGCCTGAAGAATATATTCGTTGTTCTTTATGAGGAATTGAAGGTAGCTTACCTCTTCGTCTTTTTCTGATCAACTCTGGTGCTTGATTTTGTCACTTGTTCTAGATTAACACGACCCTCGTCTATGTTCATTGCAGCACTTGAAACAGATGATCAGAGACTATGCTACATCATATAAAAAGGACTGATTCTATTATACATCATCGCTCTCTAAGATACCCTAATTCTCTTTGGAAGTATAAACTACATCAGCAGATCTGCTCCTTGTCACCATCCTCCATTGTTAACGAGGTTTCCCACGCCCCAGCCTGTATTCGAAAGGTCAGTCGCGACAGCTCTTGCTGCAACCCCATGTAGTGTGGACGAGTGAAGTGGAAAATAGTTATGGGCCAGTTTTGTGGGATAAAACTTGTATATATATGACTGTATAATACTAGTACTATTAATTATTTTTTAGTTCTTACTGATACAACTATTCTTATGATTTCTTGAGGGGGATGTTCTACCTGAACTACATGTAAATTTGTTTAGTTAGTATTATCGTAGTTGATGATGCTGGTAGAAACAGGAGCCAAATTTGGTTCCAAGTTTTGTTCTTTGTAAATTTAATCTGAAAAATATTATGCAGACAAAATATTTGATTATTTACATGATGTCATTCAATACACCTCATGATATGATGTTCACTTAGGGTGTCCACTATGGGGTGCCCGCGGCTATAGCCGGTGGGTTGGGGCGGAGGGCGGGCGGGCTATAGTGGAGAGGTGCGGGCGGACACCGAAATGGGGGCGGTAGGGGGCGGACGGGCTTCAGCCGACTCTGGGGCGAGGACACGGCTATAGGCGCTGCGCCTATAGTGGCAGCACCGACCTCCGCGGCTATAGCCGATTTTAATTTTTTTTTTTAATTTTAATTCCACTTCGTATAGTCGTGCTCTTCTAATTACGTATAGCCCGGTAAATTTGTTCATAATTACTTGAAACATTATAAAATGAAAGTTGATTATAGAATTTGGGGGCTATTGGAGGTGTCCACTATAGTGGTGGACACAAAATTTTGGGGCTATGGACAAAAACTGGGGCGGGGCTATTGGGCGTGTCCGCCTTATAGTGGACACTCTTAGTTAGCCACATTTTCAATTTATCATGAGATAATTGGAAAAGAAAAATGTCAATGATATAATCAACTAAAGTTACGGGATTGGTAAAAAATTGTCCAAAATTTGATGTTTTTTCCGGCAATTTGTACTAGTATTTTGTTTAGCCTAGGCCCATATTCAAAATCTCCCAAGAGCCCAAAACAATTACTAAGCCCATTAAATAAAATCAAAAATAAAATAATACACAAATCTTAAATCTAAATTGAATTAAATTTGCAAATTCCGTCAGTATTCCACTCTCCCACTCACAGCGAGACCCGCCGCTTCCCTCCTCCGGCGACGCTAGCCGCCTTCCTCCAGCTTGTTCCGCCGTCCGGCATTTCCTGAGTTACTCCGCCGCAATCTCAATTCCAAGCTCGAGGTTAAAAGCTTTCCAAATTATATATCTCTGTGTATTAAATTTTTTTTTGAGGACACACATTTGAGTTATCATTTGTGAAATCAAAGTACATATTTTTTCCAATTTCTACCTATTTTAACCCATGGGAGACTCATGAAATTTTTAATTGAAATAGTTTGCAGAATCATGGGAAGAAGAATTCTAAACGATGCGTTGAGAACCATTGTCAATGCTGAAGAGAGGGGATTTGCTTCCGCTGAGCTTAAGCCTATCTCTAATGTAGTTGCCTCTTTCCTCCAAATCATGAAATACAGAGGTATGAAAATGTATGCGAATCACATTAACAATTTTCTGATCGCGTGCGTATGCGATGCCCATTTCGAAAATTTGGCTTTTTAAGGTTTTGTGGAATACATTACCCAGTTTCTGTTGTTTACTTGAACATTTACATATTGTGTAATTGTGTGTAAATTGATGGTAAATAAAGAATTTAAAGCCGAATCGTGTGTATTGTAGATGCTACTTAACACGGGATGGTTCTTTGTTTTGGTTTGATGAATAGCTTTGAGAATGTGGGTATTTGTAAAGGTGGGATTTGTTCAATGTATTTACTAGTTTGGTTCCGTTTTCCTGGGTTTAGTTGTGTTTTAGAAATGTAACATAGTGTGAGTAAGCTTAGAATGATGGTGAAATGACAGGGTACATTAAGGATTTTGAAGTTCATGATCCACATAGGGTGGGGAAGATAACCGTGCAGCTGCAGGGGAGGGTGAACAATTGCCGGGCTCTTACTTATAGACAAGACATCAAGGCTCAGTACATTGAGAGCTACAAAACTTGAATGCTTCCTACGCACCAGGTTTGGTTGTTTCCTACACAAACTTTGATTTGAATCCTATTTCATCTGCTGTTGCATCTAGGCTTTGATGATTGAATGATGTGAATCTTGTTCAAAACCACAACATCTTTTGTCATTTGAGGACTTCTTGAATTAATTTGGCAATATGATCTAATTAAGGAATTAATTCTTGTACTTAGCTCATGTTTTTAATGAAGTAGGAGACCCGATAATTTGGTAAACTTCAGCGAGAGGCTTGTTTGGTTAGGGAACTGAATTCATAGTTTTGTTTTTGATGGATGATAATTAATAGACGCCACTTCTCAAGACATTGATCGACTACACATGTAGTTGGTTTTGACATCCAAAACAATTGTTTTGAAGAGTTCACCATCTGGTTTTATCTCTGTTCATGCTACTTGTGAGGGATAGTGTCACATTTTCTATGATATGTTTCCAACTTTGATGGATATGAAGCTACAAGTAAACGGCCTTATGGTGATGATTCATACCTTATTCCACATGCAGTGGGGCTATGTGGTGGTCACAACACCAAACGGAGTTCTAGATCACGAGGAGGCTATTCGGCAAAATGTTGGTGGCCAAGTTGTCGGATACTTTTACTGAGGGTGCTACAGCCATTCTCTTGTCTTGAACGGGTATACTTGGCTTCTAGGTAAGAAAGAACTTAAAGAACTATGTGAAGCTCTGTTTTTTGGGCGTCTCAGTCCCAATGTAGATGAGTCATTTCCCTTTATGACAAAGATAACACATTTAATCGCTCTTAGTTTATTTCTCTTCTACTTTACTCCCTCTTTAATTATCTATTTTATTCTCCTTCTCACCCTGTTCTCTTTTTACTAATCTTTCTTGCAATTGGTTGAGACATAATTCAAGAAATATAATTCATGCAGTTGGACACAGTGAAACCATCCTATGTAATGTAACAAAAAAAAAATTCTTTTAACATGGATAATTGTTCAAATATTTGTTTCTAAAAAGAGAAAATAAAGGCCAAAAAACGGAAGCAAAGGATCTTCAAACTTGAAAGAAGATTGAATGTAAAAAGAATCAAACTTGGAACCACTTTTAGCTCCTGTTATATCTGTACCAACATTCATCATCTATAACACTATAGAAATGTCAAACTTGATCACATTTGCTATATCTAATTCAGCTTCAAGAGACCACATGAATATATGTACCGACAAGAAGAAAATAATATATGTATTATACAGCAATGTATGAAAGTTTTAACCCACCTCTTCACTCATCCCACTCTCTGTCTCTTCGTAGATGAAGCTTCATTACCACCTCCAACCATATCGTTGCGTTCGTGGAGGTGCTGATCCGGAACAACAGAGGAGTTCTGACTTGATGATGAGTCAACATATGTGGAGGCAGGAGCAACAATGGGGTTCTGACTCGATGTGCCAACATCACTGTGTTGATCAAGTCGTTGATCATGAGCAACAAGAGCCTTCTGACTTGAAAAATCGGCAGGTCCTGAGAAGAGCCTGAGCTCAGTCAGATGCTTGTCATGGTTCGGTAAGGGCCTGCGACTGAGCTCAGCCAGATGCTCATCGTTTATCAGCAGCTGCTCGTAGTGCTTATCAAGCACTCCAGGTAGGAATGTAACTTCATGTTTCCTGTTAGAAAATACATTAAACCTGAATATATGCGCAGAATGAAATACGAGAAGGAAATATGTACTATATACGTACATGTAAAGATGGGCTTGACCGTTAGTGAAATCATTAGTAGGCTCCCAATTGCTATGCTTTCCTGGTTGAGGTGAGATTTCTCGGAAGAAGAGAGGAGTGCTAGCCAACTGCATATTAGTTCAACTACTCATATCCAATACATTACATATATCTAATAAAGATGAAATATGGGGAAAATGAAACCTCAATTCGAAGACATCCGGGTTGATTAGGGTTCATAACAGCCTCGATGGCAGTGATATCGGACCATGAAACTTCCATCTTGATCTTCAGTAGCCCATCAAGAAAATTCCACACCAGCTTCTTCTTGGCATAGTGGAATTTGGCAGTCAAGTCGCCTTGGTAGTTAGACACCCTCTGCCAAGAACAGATGGTTTTCTTTATTCCGGAAGCATAGATTGAAGTGAGATAAATGGATTTGTATATGTAATTGCAGTGTGTATATCTGTGTATATATTTATATATATACCTTCCAGTTTCCTACAAGAAAGCTGTTGATTGTGACATTGGAAGCCTTCGGTTTATCATTTGTTGGGAGGGGCCAGCGACTGTGCTCAGCTAGACGATCATTTGTTGGGAAAGGCCTGCGACTGAGCTCAGCCAGATTCTCATCATTTATCAGAAGCAACTCGTAGTGTTTATTAAGTTCTCCAGGTGGGAACGTAGCTTCATGTGTGCTGTTATATTTATCAAACCTTAATATATACATCTCTCATTCTGTGCAGGGTGAAATACGAGATTGAAATATGTGAGTATACATACCTGCAAAGTAGGGCTTGGCCACCAGTGAAATCATCTACCGGCTTCCATATAGTTGGCTTTCGCGGCTGAGGTGGGATTTCTCGGAAGAAGAGAGGAGGCTTAGCCAGCTGCATATTAGTTCAACTAGTCATATTCAATTCATTACAAAGCTAATAAAGAGAGAGAGATGTGGAAATTGAGACCTGAATTCGAAGAAATCCGGGTTGACCAGGGTTCGTAACAGCCTCAATAGCAATGATATCAGACCAAGAAACTTCTATTTTGCTCTTCAATAGCCCATAAAGAAACTCCCACACTAGCTTCTTCTTGGCATGGTAGAATTTGGCAGTCAGTGTGCTTCTGTAAATAGCCTCCCTCTGCCAACAACAGATGATTCTTTATATTCCAAAATCATAGAGTTAAGATATGTATTTATGTGTGTATACATAAATAAAATACCTTCCAGTTTCCTACAGTAAAGGTAGTGATTTGAACATGGGAAGCCCTAATCTTATCATGGCTATGTCTCACATCCACTTTGTCTTGTGCTACTCTTGATGCAGATTCCAACTCATTGAGAAAGGACTCGGTTATTTCCAGGTTCAATCCGATAGGAGACGCCAATGGCATCGATTTTGTTTTCTACAAACATCTAAGTTAGTCAAGCGCACACACAACACACACAGTACATAAACCGCAAACAATAGCAAAAACAACTGAAAATATATCGAACAATAATGTAGAGATGCATTATGGATATAAAGTAAAGAATATAATCATTTAAAATCATTGTTTATCTATTTTTAGGTTATCAAACAAACAATTTGCAATTAGAATTATCAATACTTCCTTTTATCATTTGAAATTGAAATAGAATTCCCAATTCCTATCACAATTTAAACTCACACTCATAGATATGGCTATGATAATCTGATTGATTTCGATTTTGATTTCAATTTCGATTTCGATTTTTCTACTGTGAGGTTCAAAAGGGTGTGAAATCATAGGCAAGTAAACACACACATAGATTCCCATTTCCCTTTCCGTTCAAGATTAAACCCTGATCAACCCAACTCCGATCCAAATTCAACTAAAGATCGATGGAGATAGAAACTACAACATATTCAGAAATCAAATCAGAAAAAACCCTAAAAATCATGATTCATTCATCTGATTCACACACACACACACACATATATATACATAGATAGATAGATAGATAGATAGATAGAGAGAGAGAGAGAGAGAGAGAGAGAGAGAGAGAGAGAGAGAGAGAAACCTCAAGATCTTGTGGTGTAAAGGGAGGGCTGCCTTGATTGTTCTCGTCCATGCTTGAACCGGCGATTGTATGCGTAAATTGGTGATCGATCAGCTCCTGAAGAGAAGAAAGGCGAAGGTGAGCTTTGGGGTTACTTTAATGATGGCGGGAAATATTGAAGTGATGAGTAGGAATCACTAAATTGGCTTTCTTTTAATTAATGTAAATAAGCATAAGCTTACTTAAGTTTTGAGAGTTAGCATGCTAGATTGACTTTAAATATATGGAGTAATATTATTTGTCTATTAGAAAAAAAGATATCACATTTTCGGATATGGTCGTATTAATTAAAAGATACTCTTTCCGTCTGTCAATCCACGCGTCATCTTTTTTTATAAAAATTTTCCGGTCATTATACGGATATCTTATTTACTTTTCATTATTTTTTATAAATAGACCTTATATTCAACTCTTTTATTTTAATAAAAGTATGCTTCGTATTCCATTGTTCTTTTTCACTCCTTTGTATTCATATTGCTTAAAACGTATGCCGAGAAAAGTGAGGCGTGTATCTTTTTTATAAAAAATTTCATGTCACTATACGTATATCTTA
Source organism: Salvia splendens (assembly GCF_004379255.2). Classification (NCBI taxonomy): domain Eukaryota; kingdom Viridiplantae; phylum Streptophyta; class Magnoliopsida; order Lamiales; family Lamiaceae; genus Salvia; species Salvia splendens. The sequence goes on from NC_056034.1 coordinate 1,546,580, forward strand.
TTTACTTTTCATTATTTTTTATAAATAGACCTTATATTCCACCATTTCATTTTAATAAAAGTAAGATTAGTTTTCCATTGTTTTTTTTCACTCCTTTGTATTCATATTTCTTAAAATGTACGCCGAGAAAAGTGAGGCGTGTACCTCAATTCCAATTTTATGATATTAAACGGAACCTAAAGTAAATTCAAACAACACTCCGAGATATGACACTCATAATTTGATCTCGATTTTGATAATAGGTTTAGGGTGTAAATTATAATTAGGTAATAAACACATTTATATAAATTCCTTTTGTCACCTTTCCATGCAAGATTAAAAAGATTATAACATGGATATTTATTCAAATATTTATTTCTAAAAAGAGAAAATAAAGGCCAAAAACTGAAAGCAAAGGATGTTCAAACTTGAAACTAAGATTAAATCCAACAAGAATAAAACTTGGATCATTGGCACTAAAGAAATGTCAAACTTGATCATCACAATTGCAAGTTTTTGACCATCTCTTCATGGCTTTGATGGTGGAGCAGGATAAGTAGATGAAGCTTCATTTACATTACCACCTCCAACTGGCTGATTGCAATGATCTTCCTGGCTTTGCTTTATATATAGGTCAAGCAACGACCACGCGCCATCATCACAGTTTGCGTTTGCCTCCCTTAGTATTGCCTCAGCCAAGCCCAGCTGATCATCAGTTGGAGCATTTTGCACCATATGTTTTCCTTTATCATTTCCGCGTCGCATGCACCATGGTAGGCATCTACTCCGAGGAGAGAGTTGCTGCTCATCACTAACAGCAGAGGAGTTGTTCCCACTTGATGATCGGTCGACAAATGCTGGCTCATTGTTGACAGCCAAATCATTGTATTGACAAAGTGGTTGATCACGTATAACAAGAGGGCGGTTCTGTCTTGATGAATGGACAAATGTTGAGCCAGGAAGAGCAACGGGGTTCTGACTCGATGAGCCCACAAATGTTGGCTGAATATTGTTGACAGTCATATCATTGTATTGATAACCTCGTTGATCACGAATAACAAGAGGGTGGTTCTGTCTTGATGAATGGACAAATGTTGAGGCAGGAAGAGCAACGGGGTTCTGACTCGATGCGCCCACAAATGTTGGCTGAATATTGTTGACAGTCATATCATTGTATTGATAACCTCGTTGATCACGAATAACAAGAGGGCGGTTCTGTCTTGATGAACCGACAAATGTTGAAGCAGGAACAGCAAAAGGGTTCTGACTCGATGAGGCCTTTGTTTGCTGATTGTTGAAAGCCATGTCGTTGTATTGATTAAGTCGTTGATCACGAACAATACTCGATGATCCCATGAATCTTGGTTCATTGTTGATGACAAGAGAGTTATTATAACTCGATGAGCCCGTGAATGTTGGCTCATTGTTGATGACAAGAGGGTTCTGACTTGATGAGCCTACAAATGTTGGCTTGTTGTTGATTTGATTCCCCCACGCCGCCATGCCACCATTGCTTGATGCTAAAAGAGGATATATAGAGTTGGGGTTAGTATAATAACAGTAGAAAGAGTTAAAAGCTACTCATATATATATAGATAGTTAGTATACCTGATGGTGCTTTATATAGAGAATGGTGGAGTTGTTGCTGCTGATCCGAAACAACTATAGGGTTCCGACTTGATGAGCCGACACATGTTGGGTCATTGTTGATTTGATTCCCCCGCGCTGCCATGATGGGATTAGTATAACAACACTAGGAATGGCTAAAAACTACTCATATAAATGTAGATAGTTTTTTACCTGATGCTGCTATATGTAGAGAATTGTGAAGCTGTTGCTGCTGTGGGATCTGTTGTAATGGCAAAACCGATTCATGGGTTTGGAAGAGCCTGCGACTGAGGACAGCTAAACGCTCGTCGTGTACCAGAAGCTTCTCGTAGTGTTTATCAAGTACCCCGGGAGGGAAAGTAGCTTCATGTCTCCTGTAATATTTATTCAATATTAACATATATATGCGCGGATTGAAATTAAGTATATATACATACATGCAAAGTTGGGCTTGGCCACCGGTGAAATCATCTACCGGCTCCCAATTACTATGCTTTTTGGGCTGAGGAGGGATTTCTCGGAAGAAGAGAGGAGGCTTGGCCAACTGCATATTAGTGCAACTAGTCATATTCAATCAAAATAAAGATGATATGCGCGGGAAAATGAGACCTCAATTCGAAGAAATCCGGGTTGATTAGGGTTTATAACAGCCTCAATAGCAGTGATATCAGACCAACAAACTTCCATTTTGATCTTCAAAGGCCCATTGAGAAACTCCCACAACAACTTCTTCTTGGCATAGTAGATTTTGGCAGTCAAGTCGCCTTTCCGAGTAGTCTCCCTCTGCCAAGAACAAATGACTTTTTATATTCCAAAATCATAGATTGAAGACATGTTGTATTTGTGTGTAACATATATACCTTCCAGTTCCCTACAGTAAAGGTGGAGATTGGGAAATTGGAAGCCTTCTTCTTATCCTTATCATTTTGAGATCCCAGAGGAGGCATCGACATTATCTCCTACAAACATCTTAGTTAATAGATGAACTGAGAAAAAGACAATAAGTTCAGTGGAAATCAGCGCTAAAAAAATTAAGATTAGAATGTAGTACAATTTTATAGTACTATTAATTACTTATATTTACAAAAAAAAATAACTAAAATTTGAATACTATGATTTTAATTCAATTGAAGATTAGAATTTTTAATACACTTACTATTGATTACTTAATTCACAAATAAACAATTTGAATTAGAATTCTATAACTTAATTCAATTGCACGTTGTACCCTAAAGTAAATTCAAACAACCCTTGTAGGTAATAAAACACATTAATTTTGTATAGATTCCGTTTTCCATGCAAGATTAAAACTGATTAAACCCTGATGAACCCAACTTCAAATTCATGGATATACAAACAATTTCAACATATAGAAATCAACTTGGAAAAACCCTAAAAATAATGATTCATTCACCTAAACTCACACACACTCGTTTCTTTATATTTACCTATATGAGAGACAATCAGCTCTTGAAGGAGAAGAATGGCGAAGGAGAGCTTTGGGTTACCAGATTCTTGAATCTTGAGAGGGAGAAAGAGAAGCTTATCTGGATTGTGAGAGAATGATATGTATATATACACTTATCCTCCTCAGTAATGATGGCGGGAAATATTATTAATTTCTATTGTGACAAGGACTTGGAGTCATAAATATAATTAATTAGAATAAACAATCGGAAGCTTAATTAACTAAGGTTTGACTACGCGCCTTATCTAAGTACATACTCCACTATAGTTTTTTTTAATACAAATATCCCCTGTTTAATTAAGAATTCTATTTGGAGTTGTTCCACGGAAAACAGTATTAATATTATATAATTAAAATCATAATATTACATGTACTAGTTAACCCTAAAAAAAAATAAAAAATAACTGAAATTTACAAAAAAAAAAAGCAGGATTAAGATATTTATGAAAAGCATCGACAAAACCAAATAAAATTCTCACTCTTTCTTGCAAAAGATTTTCATCCCACATGTTTCTCGAGTATTAATAAAAAGAAAAGCTCCCATTTGTTTGTTTTCTTTATGCCAAAGTTTTCTACGAGGAAATCTTCATGTAAACACCATAGTGAATTAAATTGACAAAAACTATTTTATCTGTTAACGAAAGATTATTATATGAAGAACTATTCAAATATTTATTTCCAAAAAAAAAGAGAAAATAAAGGCCAAAAACAGACAACAAAGGATCTTCAAACTTGAAACAAGATTGAATTTAACAAAGAATCAAACTTGGAACCAGTTTTAGTTTGTAAAAAACCACAACTCTTCATGGCTTTGATGGTGGGGAAGAAGCAGGAGGATCAGATGAAGAAGCTTCATTCACATTACCACATCCAACTAGCTCATTGCCATGATCTTCCTGATCAGTTTGTTTCATATATTCGTCGATCATCGACCACAAGTCATCATCACACGCTGCGTCCGCCTCCCTTGCTAGTGCCTCGGCCAAGGCCTCGTCATCAACATCAGCTGCACAATTTTGCTCCAAATACTGCGCTTCACTTGATGATCCGTCGAAAAATGCTGGCTCATTGTTGTTGTAGTGATGAAGTCGTTGATCAGGAACAACAAGAGCGCGGTTCAGTCCTGATGAATCGACAAATGTTGGCTCGTTGTTGTTGATTTGATTCCCTATGACAGCATTGCTTGATACTACAAGAAAATAGGATTAGTATATATATAAAAAACTAGTACTAGTATGTATAAAGATAGTTACTATACCTGATGAAACAGACTCAACGGGCGGGAAGGGCTTGCGACTGAGCTCAGCGAGACGCTCATCTTTAATAAGAAGCTTCGCGTAGTGCTCATCAAGCGCTCCAGGAGGGAAGGTGGCTTCGTGCGTCGGGTAAATAAGGGCTTGGCCATTGGTGAAATCATTTGCCTTCTTCCAGTTGGGATGATGCCTTGGTGAAGGTGGGATTTCTTGGAAGAAGAGAGGAGGTTTAGCCAACTGCATATTAATTACTTCAATTCAATTCCATGACAAAGCTACTAATAAAGATGGAATGTGTGGGAAATGGGACCTGGATTCGAAGAATTCCGGGTTGATTAGGGTTCATAAGAGCCTCGATGGCAGTGATATCGGACCAAGAAACGCGCATCTTGCTATTCAATGACCCATCAATAAAGTCCCACTCCACCTTCTTCGAGGTATAGAAGAATACGGCATTCAGGTTGCCTTCATGAGTAGACTCCCTCTGCCAACAACAGATCACTTTCTATATTCCAAAATCATAGTTTGAAACTTGAAAGAAATGGATTGTGTGTATAGATAAATACCTTCCAGTTTCCTACAGTAAAGGTGGTGATTGGGAAAACGGAAATCTCCGGTATATCCTTATCACGGCGAGATCCCAAATTGGAAGCCTATCATAATTCGATTTCGATTTTTCGACTGTTAGGTTCAACAGGGTGTGAAATCATAGGCAAGAAAACACGTAAATTTCCTCTTTTTCATTTTATTTTCAAGAATCAAGCTTAAACCCTGATTAATCCAGCTCCAAATTTCAGTAAAGATGGAGATAGAAACTGCAACATCTAGAGCATGTTCAGAAATCAAATCAGGAAAACCCTAAAAATCATGATTCATTCACCTGAACTCACACACACACACACACTGAAATCAGAGAGAGAGAGAGAGAAACCTTCCGATCTCGTTTAGAGGGACGGCGGCGTTGAGAGTTCCCCGCCATGCTGGATTGGCGATCGATCAGCTCTTGAAGGAGAAGAAAGGCGAAGGAGAGCTTTGGGTTACTTGATTCTTGACAGAGAGAGAAATGCGCAGGAGAGAGAGGATGATAAGTAGTTCAACTTATAATCCACGATTAGTTATGGCGGGAAATATTTGTATTAACTTGCAATGTGAGGAGTAGTTGGGCATTCTTTTAATTAATATGAATAAGCTATTACTCAAGGTTTGAGAATGAGCCTAATGAGGATAAAGTTAATTAGGATTTGTGTGCGAGTTGACAATGGTAACGTCTGAAGTCAATATTTTGGTTTGAGTTTATCGTGACGTGACCATTAAATTTTTATTTATTTATCTAAAATAAAGTTAATTTGAAATATAATATAGTATAATATATGTTCTCCATCAACGAATACATGTCTCATATTTCATTTTTCGGTTTGTTTGTCAATACACGTCTTATTTACTTTTTATTGTTATTGTCAAATAAACGACTTAAATTCCATTAATTTATTGAACTCATATTTTTTTACTATAAAATTAATTATTTTAAATGTAAGATATATATTTCATTAAATTTTTTCTAACTCATTTTTTGTTTGTATTTTTAAAAATTCATTAAGACACGTACTTATAGGCAAATAGAATTATAGTAGTAGGAATACTTATTAGTAATAGTTGATTAAAAGAATGAAAACGTACTTATCACCAGGCTTAGCTGCAAATGATTGCTGTAAATACTGTTGTGAGAAGGACTATGATTCGTTAATTTAACAGTACTTTGTTTTAATTAAAATAAATGACGGAAGCTTAATTAAACTTTGACAAATAGCCTTATCTAAATAAAGTTAATATATATTAGAAATATAATACACTCTTGTCAAAATAAAAAAATTATTTGAGTGTAAAATAAAATTCAAAAAGAATAAAACTTGGAACCACTTTTAGTTCCTGTTATGTTTGTACCATAACATAATTGCAAGTTTTAACCATTTCTTCATGGCCCTGTTGGTGGAGCAGGAGAAGTAGATGAAGCTTCATTTACATTACCACCTCCAACTGGCTCATTTCCCTGACCTTGCACTGTAAACAGTTCGATCAAAGACGATGCGAAAGCATCACACGTTGCGTTCGCCTCCCTTACTATCGCATCAGCCAAGGCCTGCTCACCAGCATCTGAATACTCTACTTCAATTAGGCCGTGTTGGAACTTTGGCGGGCAGCTACTCGGAGGATGGATGAAGGGGGCAGCCATATCGTCCGAAACAACTATAGGGTTCTGACTTGATGAGCCCACAAATGTTGGCTCATTGTTGTTAGCCATATAATTGTGCTGATAAAGTTTTTTACCACCAACATTAAGAGGGTTCTTACTAGACGAGCCCACAAATGTTGGCTCGTTGTTGAGAACCACACCATTGTACTGATGAAGTAGTTGATCGCGAACAGCAAGAAGGTTCTGTCTTGATGAATCGACAAATGTTCGCTCGTTGTTGATTTGATTCCCCAATGTTGGCTCGTTGTTGAGAACCACACCATTGTACTGATGAAGTCGTTGATCGCGAACAGCAAGAAGGTTCTGTCTTGATGAATCGACAAATGTTCGCTCGTTGTTGATTTGATTCCCCAATGTTGGCTCGTTGTTGAGAACCACACCATTGTACTGATGAAGTAGTTGATCGCGAACAGCAAGAAGGTTCTGTCTTGATGAATCGACAAATGTTCGCTCGTTGTTGATTTGATTCCCCATGACACCATTGCCTGATGCTACAAGAGAATATATATGTTTAGGACCAAAATTAACCTTTACTCTAGTATATGGTATAATAATAGTAGAAATAACTAAAATGAAACTACTCATATATAGTTAGTTAGTTAGTTACTATACATGATGCTGCTATGAAGTTAGCATTTAGAGAATGGTGAAGCTGTTGCTGCTGTGGGATCTGTTGTAATGGCAAAAATGATCCATTAGTCGGGAAGAGCCTGCGACTGACCCTAGCTAAACGCTCATCGTTTAGCAGAAGCTTCTCGTAGTGTTTATCAAGTGCCCCGGGAGGGAACGTAGCTTCATGTCTCCTGTTGTATGTTAATCAATATTAACATACATATGTGCGGATAATGGAATGAAATATTGAGATAGAAATATGTGTATACATACCTGCAAAGTAGGGCTTGGCCACCAGTGAAATCATCTACCGGCTCCCATTTAGTCTGCTTTCGCTGCTGAGGTGGGATTTCTCGGAAGAAGAGAGGAGGCTTAGCCAACTGCATATGAGTTCAACTAGTCATATACAATTCATTACAAAGCTAATAATAAAGATGAAATACGCGGAAAATGAGACCTCAACTCGAAGAAATCCGGGTTGATTAGGGTGGTTCATAGCAGCCTCAATAGCAATGATGCCAGACCAACAAACTTCCATTTTGCTCTTCAATGGCCCATTGAGAAACTCCCACACCAACTTCTTCTTGCAATAGTAGATCTTGGCAGTCAAGTCTCCTTTGCGAATAGTCTCCCTCTGCCAAAAATAAATGAATTTTACATTCCAAAATCATAGATTGAAAGAAATGGATTGTATATAAATACCTTCCAGTTTCCTACAGTAAAGGTGGTGATTGGGAAATTGGAAGCCTTCATCTTATCCTTATCATTTTGAGATCCCAGAGGAGGCATCGAGTTTATCTCCTACAAACATTTAATTTGTTAATAGATGAACTGAGGAAAGACTCGGATTTTTTAGCATAAATAAAAAATTCAGTTGAAATCAATGCTAAAAATTTAAGATTAGAATCCAATACTACTATTTATTACTTAAATTTACAAAAAATAAATAGTGTACCTTTAATTCCATTAAAGATCAGAATACCAGTACTATTAATTACTCAAATTCACAAAAATTAATTATTGTGTACTCCCTAAAGTAAATTCAAACAACACTTGTAGATCATCATAATTTGATCTCGATTTCGATTTTCGACTTGTGTGTGAAATCATAGGTAATAAAAACACATTAATTTATACTTTTCACCTTTCCATGCAAGATTAAAACTGATTAAACCTGGTGAAACTAGTACAACATATATAAATCAAATTGGAAAAACCCTAATGATGCATTCACCTTAACTCACACACACTCGTATACCTATATTAGAAGAAGGCGAAGGAGAGCTTTGGGTCACCAGATTTTTGAATCTTGAGAGAGGGAGAAAGAGAAGCGCAGGTATTTAAAGTTTATGGACGGCGGCGAATCCTATTTGGATTCTGAGATGATGATAAGTAGTTCTACTTATATATACTCTTATTGCACGTGTATGATGGCGGGAAATATTATTAACATCTATTGTGATAAGGACCAGGAGTGGTAAATATAATTAATTAGACTAAACAACTGGAAGCTTAATTAAGTTTTTGAATATCCCCTGTTTAATTTATTCCACGGAAAACAATATATTTTTATTTTTATTTTTAATATCTCATAGTTTATTCTTTCTAATTTCTCCACTTAAACATTTATTTAAAAAAATAATTTGAAAAGGATGCCAAATAAATTATTACTAAAAGATGGTCCACAATTTTCAATATATGAAAACTAAACCACAATTTCGCAATTATTATATCGGCCTCATTTCAAGTGAAATTTGCAATGATGTGTATGTCTAATTCAAACTTGAAGCAAGATTGAATTTAAAAAGAATCAAACTTGGAACCAGTTTTAGTTCCTGTTTTGTTTGTTCCAATATTCTTCTTCACCATTTATAAGAACCACAGCAACTCTTCATGGCTTTGATGGCGGATCAGGAGAAACAGATGAAGCTTCATTTGTGGAGAGCTGCTGTTGTGGGGTCTGTTGCAAGGGAAAAAAGGTCGGGAAGGGCCTGCGACTGAGCTCAGCCAGACGCCCATCGCTTATCGGAAGCTTCTCGTAGTGCTTATCAAGCGCTCCAGGTGGGAAGGTAGCTTCATGCTTCCTGTTATATTCAATCCATTATTGAAATGAAATACGAGATTGAAATATGTAAATACATACCGGCAAAGTTGGGCTTGGCCATTAGTGAAATCATCAGCCGGCTCCCAAGTAGTACGCTTTCGCGGTTGAGGAGGGATTTCTCGGAAGAAGAGAGGAGGCTTAGCCAACTGCATATTACTTTAACTAGTCATATTCAAAGCTAATAAAGATGATATGCGCGGGAAAATGAGACCTCAATTCGAAGAAATCCGGGTTGATTAGGGTTTATAACAGCCTCAATAGCAGTGATATCAGACCAACAAACTTCCATTTTGGTCTTCAAAGGCCCATTGAGGAGAAACTCCCACACCAACTTCTTCATGCCATAGTAGAATTTGGCAGTCAATTCGCCTTCGAGGTTAGAATCCCTCTGCCAAGAACAGATGATTTTTTATATTCCAAAATCATAGATTGAAATTAAAGAAATGTTGTATTAGTGTGTGAATATATGCATATATATATATACCTTCCAGTTTCCTACAGTGAAGGTGGTGATTGGGAAATTGGAAGCCTTCAAATTATCCTTATTATTTTGAGATCCCACATCTACATTGTCTGCCTGCTGCTGATTTTGACAGTGTGGATTCCACCAATTTGCGAAAAGGCTCGGTAGCTACCGATCGGAATCCCAGAGGAGGCTTCGACATTATCTCCTACAAGTATCTTAGTTAGTCGCGCGCACAATTCATAAAATACGAACAATACACGCACGCGCACAAACAACACTGAAATTATATTGAACAATATAATGTAGAGATACATTCATTAAAATCAATACTAATGTTAAATTTTGGTTTGTCTATTTTTAGCTTATCAAACAAACAATTTGAAATTAGAATAATCAATTACTTAATGTTAACAAATACTACTAGAATATTTGAAATTGAAATAGAATTCTCAATTCCTATCAAAATTCCAAATATCAGTTCAAAAACACTCGGAGAAAATGGCTATCATAATTTGGTTTCGATTTTTCGACTGTGAGGTGTAAAAGGGTGTGGAATCACAGGCAAGAAAACACATAACATAAATTCCTTTTTTCTCCCTTTCCATTCAAGATTAAACCCTGATTAATCCAACTCCAAATTCCAGTAAAGATGGAGATAGAACTACAACATATCCACAACATATTCAGAAATCAAATCGGAAAAACCCTAAAAATCATGATTCATTCACCTGAACTCACACACACACACACACTAGAGAGAGAGAGAGAGATGTTAATTTGTAGCCCACAATTGTGGACTTTTGGTTTTGGCAAAGTTTTGTAATCCCACATCGGTGGGGGAATTGGAAGTATGGGGGGTGGCTGCCTATAAAAAGGAGCTCACCCCCACTTTGTAAATCATCCTCAAAATTGTATTCTCTTCTCCGTCTAAATATAACGGGCTCTGCAGAGGGTGCTCGGAGACGTAGGCAATTTGGCCGAACTCCGTTATCAAAGTTCCGGGTGTGTTCTTTCTTTATTATTTATTTTGTTCCGCATTTAATTCTGGCTTTATTCTCTGTTGGGATATTGTATTCAATATTATTTGCGAGTTTGGTAGTAGTGTTTTGTGCGGTTCTTTTGGGTGTTTTTATATTGTGATAAATACACCGACTGATAAATTCTGTTAGGAATCTGGTATTTAAGAGGGACAGTGTCCTCGCCAGTTTTTCCAAAGAATTTATTTGGAGAAGTAATTTTATCGAGTAGACCCCATTGGGTTAACTCTGAAATTACTGAATCGGTTCATTTCACTATTTGAGAGAAAATTACCCGGTTTTCTCAACAAGAGAAACCTCCAAAGTATAGGGACATTTAGTGCATTGAGAGTCGTCCTCCTCCATGCTGAATTGGTGATCGATCAGCTCGTGAAGTAGAAGAAAGGCGAAGAAGAGCTTTGGGTTACCAGATTTTTTAATCTTGAGAGACAGAAAGAGGAGAGCAGGAGCGTATCTTATCTGGATTGTGAGAGGGTGATCAGTCGTTCTACTTATATATGCACTTATCGCCCGTGTAATCATGGCGGGAAATATATTTATTAAGTTCTTTAAGAGAAGTACAGTCGTAGGAGTCATTAATTAGGCTATGTTTTAATTATAAATAAATAAGCAGAAGCTAAAGATATGTCAAACTTGATCACCATTGCTACACCTAATTCAGCAACAAGAAACCACAAGAATAATTACTTGCATTTGCATCACAAAGTAATATATGCAACTCTTCATGGCCTTGCTGGTGTAGCAGTATAAAGAGATGAAGCTTCGTTCCCAGTCGAAACCATCCCACTCTGCCAAGCACTGCTCACCACCATCTGCAACATTTTGCATCAAATATTGTGCTTCACTCGGGTCGTGTTGGAATATTGGTATCCAGCTACTCGGAGGAACAACATATAGAGGTTCTGACCACTTGATAATGAGCCAGCAAATGTTGGCTCATTGTCGACAGCCATATCGTCGTATTCGTAAAGCTGCTGATCCGAAATAACTATAGGGTTTTGACTTGATGAGCCCACAACATAGCTTGGTGCTACAAGAAAATATATATTGTTGGGATTAGTATAATAAAAGTAGAAATGGCTAAAAGCTTCTCGTAGTGTTTATCAAGTGCACAGGGAGGGAAAGTAGCTTCATATCTCCTGTTATATTTATTCAATCTTAATAAACATATGCACGGATTAGGGAATTAAATACGAGATTGAATTATGTATGTATATATATATACTTGCAGACTTGGGCTTGTCCACCGGTGAAATCACCAGCCGGCTCCCAAGTACAACGCGTTTTGGGCTGAGGTGGGATTTCCCGGAAAAAAGGAAGGAGGGTTCGCCGACTGCACATTAGTTCAACTAGTCATATTCAATTCATCACAAAGCTAATATAGATGAATATATGCGGAAAATGAGACCTCAACTCGAAGAAATCCAGGTTGATTAGGGTTTGTAGCAGCCTCTATAGCCGTGATATCAGACCAAGAAACTTCCATTTTGCTCTTCAGTGGCCCATCGAGAAACTCCCACGCCAACTTCTTCTTGCCATAGTACTTTGGCGGTCATGTCGCCTTGGCGGCTAGACTCCCTCTGCCAAGAACACATAGATTTTTTGGATTCGAAATCATAGATTGGATGTGAGATAAATGGATTTGTGTGTGTAAATATATACTCCTTCCGTCCCATAAAAATATGGACAATTTGTATGGCACGGGAATTAAGAAAAAATTGTAAAGTAAGAGAGAGGGGGAGAATGATATGGTAAAGTAAGAGAGAAGAGGTGAATGGTAGTTAAAATAGTGTTAGTGGATAATAGGACCTATATTATTAAATTGATATAACTTTCCAAAAGTGGAATGCTCATATTTTTGTTGGACTGACGAAAATGGAAACTGCATATATTTTTATGGGACGGAAGGAGTATATACCTTCCAGTTTCCTGTAGTAAAGGTGTTGATGGGGAAATATGAAGGTATAGTAGGCTTCATCTTAGCCTTATCATGGTGAGATCCCACAATATCCACATTGTCTTCTTCTTCTATTGAGCAAACAGTCGCTTCTCACCATTCGCAATCCCAGGGGCAGCAAGTTTGGGTCCTATAAACAAAAACCAATTATAAGTCAACGTAAAATTTGGTTGGTTTTTTAGCTTATTAAACAAATTAAGACCTTTTTCCTATATAATCGGTGCCATTAAATTAGTCAACTTTTATTCTATTCTAAAAAGGATGTTACCACACATCACACTAATAAATGACGTAGATATCATAACTCTTTCGCATTAAAATTACTCGTGTCGTCCCTAAATTGCTATCATTAGAGGACGGATGAAGTGTTAATTATTTAAATTAACAAAACAAGAAATTGAACTAGAATTCACCGTTAATTCAATTCCAAACGTTATCACAATTCCAATTGTATGGTACTAGACTAACCCAAAAATCAAATTCAAACAACAGTTGTAGATTATCATAATATGATTTCGATTTTCGACTTAGGGTGTGAAATCACACATTATATAAATTCCTTTATCAACTTCAGATTCAGGGAGATAATTATTGAAAAATAATGATTCATTTCCCTAAACTCACACACACTCGCGCGTGTGTATATATATACATATATAAATATAGAGAGAGATTAGAGAGAGAGAAACCATCAGATTATTAAGGAGACAAGTGCGTTGAGAGTCATCCATACGAAGTTTGCGATTGTATGCGTAAATTGGTGCTCGATTTGGCCTTTGGGTTACTAGATTTTTGAGAGAGAGAGAAAGAAAAGAGATCGTTTAATTGTTTGATAACATAAATATAAATAAACCAAATTTTCATCATTGTTCAATATATTTTCAGTTGTTTGCAGTTTATGTACGAGTAACTAAGATGTTTGTAGGAGATAAACTCGGTCTGCAGAATCTCACCATCATAAGGATAAGACGACGGCTTCCAAATCCCGAATCCACTACCTTTATTGTAGGAAACTGGAAGGTATATATGTATGTATGTATTTACACACTAATACAGCATCTCTTCAATCTATGATTTTGGAATATAAAAAATCATCTGTTCTTGGCAGAGGGATTCTAACCTCAAAGGTGACTTGACAGCCAAATTCTACTATGGCATGAAGAAGTTGGTGTGGGAGTTTCTCCTCAATGGGCCTTTGAAGACCAAAATGGAAGTTTGTTGGTCTGATATCACTGCTATTGAGGCTGTTATAAACCCTAATCAACCCGGATTTCTTCGAATTGAGGTCTCATTTTCCCGCGCATATCATCTTTATTAGCTTTGAATATGACTAGTTAAAGTAATATGCAGTTGGCTAAGCCTCCTCTCTTCTTCCGAGAAATCCCTCCTCAACCGCGAAAGCGTACTACTTGGGAGCCGGCTGATGATTTCACTAATGGTCAAGCCCAACTTTGCCGGTATGTGTTTACATATTTTAATCTCGTATTTCATTTCAATAATGGATTGAGTATAACAGGAAGCATGAAGCTACGTTCCCACCTGGAGCGCTTGATAAGCACTATGAGAAGCTTCTGATAAGCGATGGGCGTCTGGTTGAGCTCAGTCGCATGCCCTTCCCGACCAATGAATCTGTTTTTCCCTTGCAACAGATCCCACAACAGCAGCTCTCCTCATCGGTTTTGCCATTACAACACATCCCAAAACTACAGTTTCACCATTCTCTAAATTCTAACATCATAGCAGCATCAGGTATAGTAACCATCTACATACATATATTACTAGTAGTTTATAGCTATTTCTACTGTTATTATACTAATCCCAACTATATATATTCTCTTGTAGCATCAAGCAATGGTGTCAAGGGGAATGAAATGAACAACGAGCCAACATTTGTCGATTCATCAAGACAGAACCACCCTCTTGATCTTGATCAACAACTTTACCAATACAATGATATGGCTATCAACAGTAAGCCAACATTTGTGGCCTCATCGAGTCATAAACCCGTTGCTGTTCCTGCCTCAACATTTGTTGAACCATCAAGACAGAACCACCCTCTTGTCGTTCCTGAACAACGACTTTATCAACACAATTAGCAAACATTTGTGTTGTGTGCCAATCGAGTCAGAACCCTGTTGTTCCTGCTCAACATATGTCGACCAATCATCAAGTCAGAACTCCTCTGTTGTTACTGATCAGCACCTATATGAACGCAACGATACGTTTGTCCCCTTCATTCCTCCTCCGAGTGGCTGCCGACCAAAATTCCATCATGGCATAATTGAAGCCCAATATTTGGTGCAAAATGGTGCAGATGCTGGTGAGCAGGCCTTGGCTGAGGCAACAATAATGGAGGCAAATGCAACGTGTGATAATTTCGCATGGTCGGCGATCGAACTATTTTATATGCCAAGTCAGGAAGTTCGTTGCAATGAGCCAGTTGAAGGTGGTAACGAAGCTTCATCTATTTCTCCTGCTCCACCATCAAAAAGCCATGAACATGAAGAGTAGTTTTGGTTTCTTAATTCTTATAGATGAAGAAGAATTGTACAAAGTACAAACATTACAGGAACTAAAACTGATTCCAAGTTTGGTTCTTTTTAAATTTGATCTTGTTTCAAGTTTGAAGATCTTTTGCTTTCTGTTTTTGGCCTTCATCATCAAGTTATCAAATTCATCAAATGCATCATAACAGAATTCAAACATGCATCAATAATGTTCAAGAGATTCCATTTTTTCCCAAGTCATCAATCAAAATCAATAAATTCCAAGTTTATCAAAATCTAGAAAATCCTTTCACATCACCCACAAATACAATCTCACACATGCCCAAAAACAAAATTTTAAAAAAGGCAGATGATCAAGGTATACACATTATATCAAATTAATCAATGCTACAATGCAGAATACCAATAATTCAAGCTCCAATGGATAAATATGCAACAGCAGACATTTGATTAGAACAAAAACACACAACAGATACGCATTGTCACTTGAAAATAATACACATTATATCAGATAAATTTGAGAAATCCACGCATTGATTGTATATAAGCATCCAAATAATCCCCAAACCAGTTCAAAACCCTAGCCGCGCGCCTTAAGCTCGGCGAGGCGCCTTGTGAGATCGTCCTCGTCGACCTTCTCGCTGTTTTTGACGGTGACGGCGTGCGCTGCCGGCTGGGGGAGGCCGACCGAGACCTCGAGGCCGTAGTCGTCGGCCACCTGCTGCATAAGGCTGTTGACGTCGCCCTCGGGGGTGGAGAGCGAGGTGCTGCCGGCCATGGAGCTCTCCATGAATTCGGCCTGCACCTCCATGTTGACGAACTGGCGCTCGAACTGATCCATCGTCTCCGACATCTTCTGCAGGTTTCCGGTGGCGAGGGTTGACTCGAGCGATTTAACGATGCTGCCCATGGACTTGCTGATGGAGGTCATCTTCGCCTGCGTGTCGAGGCGGGCGACGACGGCGTCGAGGCGGGAGGAGAGGCGGAGGTAATTCATCTGCTCGTTGCGCTTGCGGATGGAGTTCTCGGCGTAGATCCGGGCGCCGTCCATGTTTCCCTTCTCGATCGCCTTCTTCACCTTCAATTTCTCCGCCTTCTCCTCCTTCTCGCACTTCCGCGCCTGCCGTTGCAGGCTCTTCGACGTGAATTTCAGCTCCATGATCTGCTGCATCAGCTTCTCGGCGTTGCCCATCGCGATTTCTAGAGAGAATTTGAAAAAATTAGGGATTTGAGTTGGAAATTTGGAAACGATGGTTTGGGATTTAAATTCTCTTCGCTTTTGGAGTTGAGATCGGGTGCGACGGATGCAGAGGATGTCGGATCCGGATTATGATGAAATGGGTCGGGTCTTGGAATTTGCGCTCTGATTGGATGGATTGTCGCGTGTTTTGAAATTTGAATTGCGGAGTTGTTTCCAATTTTTACGCTTTCTCCAAAGCGTGTCAACTTATTTCTAATTACTCGGCCAAATATCATTACTTTTTAAGAATTTTTAATGCATCTTTATTATTCACAAAGTAAAATCATTCTAAATAACTTTGAAAATAAATATTTAAAAAAATAGGATGGAGTAAATACTAAATACATTCTTTTTTGCAATACTATTTCATTGCTGAGGATTGATAAAATAAAATGACGGTGGTATACAGCGATATTACTCTCCACGTCCCATAATAGATGTCACACTTTCTTTTTTAGTTTGTCCCACAAAAGATGTTACATTTCTATTTTCGGAAAAAGTTCCCTCTCACATTAATCTCATGTCATCCCACAAGTGTTGTGACATCTTTTATACGACCGAGGGAGTATTAATCAATAAAACAATGCATGCAACTAAATTTCGCACGATTCAATTGGATATTAATTTCCATTAAAATTTGATGTTAATGTAGCATCTTTTTTCATCATATTACTACATTGCTACATTATTAGCGACATCAATCTATTAACCTACGCATAACCTAGCTTACTTCTTCTATAATCCCTACCCAGCTTTTAAATTTTAATTTTGTCATTTTTGCCATCTAAACTTTTCAATCTTTGATGTGACTCGTAACATATCATTATTTCATTCCAAATGATTAACAAAAGTAGGATTATTTGAATAGTAATACCAGAAAAAAAAGAAAGCTTGGACCAAAAATTTGAAATTTTGAAATCGTGAAATCTAGCCCACATTCATTTTTTTTGCCTTACCTTCATAAAACTGATTTCTGAATGATTCGGAATATACGATCATTTTAGTTTCTTGAAAATTAGAAAAGACTCCAAAATTAGGAAAACGATCTTTGAAAAAGGGTTATATGAAAAAAAGGCGGCGTCTTGATAACATTCGTATTCCCAAATTTAATGGTTGAACATAAATTATGCCTTCAATTGCATGGAGCGAGATGCGAAAAGGGCCACTTGTAAAAGAACATTTTTTTATTCCAAAAGTTTCATTTTTCCATTGCCATTCTCACATTCTGCAATACTGAGGAAGAAAGAGGTATGCTGTTGAAATCCAATTCTCCCCTTTTTTCCATTGTTAGCTTTGCCTCAAATTGGTTATTTGGGTTTTATTTATTTTCCTGATAGAGGCAAAAATTAGCAGTCTTGATTGCCACGTGTAGGCCTGTCCCTCCCTGAGCTCGTGTGTCTATTACAAGTACACCTATTTTCTTGGTTTCCGGTAGCACAGACACCTGGTTTCTGTTTGTTTCCCATTTTTTTCTCATTGTTCATCTCTTCTGTTTTGACAAAAACAAGGAGGCCTGCTGCTCAAGATTCGTGTAGGTTTTGACATTTCTGGGGGAGGGGGTATGTGTAGTTATGAGAGGGAAGGAGGAGAAAAAGGGGGGCCCTTTTGCTTGTGTGTTGATTAATTGAAGGGAATTTAATATTTTTATTCGGAGGTGCTTTTTTTCTTGGTTGGGGTGTTGGAAATGACCGATAATGATAGGGAAGAAGAAGGGTGTCTGTTTGAGATAGCACTGGTGGTTCCCAAATGGGGTGAGAACAGAGGGGATGAGAGAGAGGGAGCTCATTGCGTTGATATTCTTGTGGATGAGCTCAAGCAAAGAGGGTTCATCGTTGAAAGAGATGTTGGCCTTCAAAATGAATTCATCAAGGTAATATTGTTTAAGCTTTTATCAGAAATGTAGGGGATTTATATAATTTGCCAAGTTTCGATCTTTTCGTTAGCTATTGTTGACTTCGCTCACATTTTGCCTGATTTATGGTATTGCATGTCTGGAAATGCAGATGATTTTTGTGAATTTTTGCTGCATTGTTGATTTATATAGTTGGTCGTTCTTAATTAGTCATATTTTGCTTGATTTATGAGTATTTCTTGTCTGGAAATGTAGATATAGCATTTGCCAAATTTTACTGCATTGTTGATTTGTATAAGTTGGGAGTTCTTGGCTTTATGATTGTTCGCGAAACTTGCATGTTTTGATAAAAAACAGTTGCATCGTTGGTTTTTATAAGTTGGAGTTCTTGGCTCCGTGATTGTGATTGTCTGACAAAATCGCATGTTGTGATACGAAACAATGTTGATTTTTCCCTGATTTGCAGTTAGCAGCATCGGATGATATCATTGGAAGGGCTGCAGCTGCGTTGCAGTTCAGAAAGCCAACTTGTATAGGTGATTGATTCGGTTAGCTCTCATTTTAGCATATATCCTGTGGCTTTTATTGTTGCAATGACCCTTGCTGCCTTCAGGGATGGATCTTCCATTTGAATGGGAGGAGGCAGCAGCTTTCATTAAGCTACCAGATGGCTCCTTGTTCAGTTGGTGTGAACGATTCCATTGCTACAATCACATAATATATGGGATTGTAAGTCACACATGCCTTATCTACTTAACTCATTTAAATCAATGTTACTGTAATTCCGTGAAGGGGTCATCTATTGTTCATATAGTAGTTCCGTTGAGCTCCTTCCCCTTTCATTCTAAAAGTTAGAGGGTTGAAGTCTGACGTAAATCGATTCAATCTAGTTGTAATCCCCTTCCCATTCTATGCTGATTAAAGCAGAATGTGGCAGGTGAACACCAGAGAGTCGGCTGTAGTGCTGAAATCTGACTTTAAAGAGGAACACTGGAAACCGGGTGAATCTCTAGTCCGGAAATTAGAGGCAATGGGCATCGTCGAAGAAGTATTTCCATTGCATGGTACTATTATATCTTATATGTTTATAGTTGTTCGAATACATTTCAGATATTGCAAACAACTCTTATCCATGTTCTTCCTAGATGAAAAAAAACGGAAGCAACTTCTAAGAAGCTGGGCGATGAACTGGTCAGACGTCACGCAACAGCCAATTGATGATATATGTGCATATTACGGGATGAAGGTAAAAATGCTAATTCCCAGTAGTTGAACATAATTGTTCAGCGATTATTCTAACTTTGCTTTATCATACAAAGAGGCTCGTCCTATCAGAATTTATTAATAAGGAATAAATATCATGCAGATCGCCACCTATTTTACGTTCCTTGGAATGTATACAAGGTGGTTACTTTTTCCGGCATCGTTGGGCCTTGCTGTGCAGTTGTTTGATTTCGGGTAAAATCTGGAACTTTGTGCTGTATATGAACTTCTGTCGACTTAAATCAACTGCGAGAAGCTCAAATCCCCTCCCTCTGTTTATTTAGATCGTTGCAATTTGCTGTTCTTCCGTTTTTCTTCATGTCGCTGATATCATGGGTTGTCCTGTTTTTCCAATTCTGGAAACGCAAGAACGCAGCCGTTTCAGCTAGGTGTGTATACTGTATTGCTTGAATGGCATCATATTATCTCTCCTTTCCCGTATTATATCTTCTTGTCTGTGTGGTTCAGGCTGCAGATATATAATTCATCCTCTTTGGAATCTGAATATAGATCTATGAAAACTGAGCCAAGCTTGTCTCGGTTTCCCTCGGAACACATGAGGAAACGAAACGCAGACAGAATAAAAGAGAAGGCGAATTTCCAGAGGGATGAGTGGTTTAGTTGGCTGCTAAGAGTAAGGAACGACGCCTTCATTATACTGAGCATCATATGTCTCCAGCTACCGTTCGAGTTAACTTATGCTCATCTCTACGAGGTTCTTGGAGCAGATGCTCTAAAGTAAGCACTTGATCAAATTGCTTCTTCGTTGCTTTATTTTATAACTCCGGGAATTTTTCATTCCTCATTAAAAGGAAACTTCGGTTGTTGAATGAAGAATGCTCGATCATTAGTAAATTTTCTTTTCATATTGCCCTAATTTTTGTTCCCTCTCGTCTCCAATTCCTCGAATTCAGATTTTATTATTAACGTTCTCCTTTCTTGCTATTTCCCAGGTTTGGTTTAACAGCAGTTTACCTCTTCGTGATCCAGTACTTCACAAGAATGGGTGGCAAGATCGCCGTGAAACTTATTAAATACGAAAAATTTGACACTCCAGAGAACAAAACAAACAGCTTAGTATACAAGGTATATAAAGAGATGGCCACAGTCTTTGTCGTATGAAAGCTATTCGACACTTATTTTTGTCCTTCGCAGGTATTTGGCCTCTATTTCATGCAATCATATATTGGAGTATTTTATCATGCTCTACTGCATCGTAATATAACAACTCTCCGGCAAGTTCTAATCCAACGTCTGGTTATGTACGAGGTAAAAATCGATTAATGGGCATATTTCTTTCTGCGAGTTTTTCTTTATTTAGTCATTTTCGATTTCTTATTCTTGTGCTGGCCGGGTAACTGTGTTTCAGGTGATTGAGAATCTACTGGAAAATTCTATTCCGTATTTGTCGTACAGTTTCAGGAAATATACAGCTGTCAGGTATATTCGCGTCTTAATGTTATACTAGCCTTCTAGTCCACCTCCGAGGTAATCGAGTTTGTATCTGAAACAAGTGAGCTGCATGCACCACTTGAAGGAATAAGGTAAAGCGAGACAAAGGGTCGTCAACCGGCAAGTCACGCACTTTTACTCGGGTCGAGAAGGAATATCTTAAACCTGCTTATAACGCAAGTATAGGCCAGGAAATCGAAGATGGACTTTTTGACGGTAATATATGATATCTATAGATTACTTTACTGGTTATTTGAACATCCCTGAGTTTGATTGAGTTGTTTCGGATACTAAAAAAATGAGCGACTTCTGGCAGATTTTCTCGAGTTGGTGCTGCAGTTCGGAATGATCATGATGTTTGCTTGTGCATTTCCTCTCGCATTCGCCTTTGCAGCAATGGTAGTTATTAATTTAGCATGTTTTTGTGTAAAAGTGTGAAGAAATAACAAAAGTGTTGCTTATTATTTTCGCGTTGATTCTCAGAATAACATCACAGAAATTAGAGCAGATGCTCTGAAGTTGCTTGCAATGATGAGACGGCCCATACCTCGCGCTGAAGAAACGCTTGGGGCGTGGTTGAATATTTTTCAGGTATAGTACTCTTTTCTTGGCCAACCCGAATCATGACATGTTTCGTTTTCTATCATCTTATATTGGCTTGTGATATTTCTGAACTCGGGTTGTGCTCCATTTTCAGTTTCTGATAGTGATGTCGATCTGCACTAATAGCGCGCTTCTAGTGTGCATGTACGACCGCGAAGGGAACTGGAAATTATCACCCGGGCTTGCTGCAATCCTAGTCATGGAACACGCTCTCTTGTTTATCAAATTTGGATTTTCATGCATTGTCCCAGAAGTAGGCCGATGTTTTCTACTTCTACACGTGCATTCTCCCTCCCGGTTGCACTAACTCGTTTTTGCTTGAATTCAGGAGCCCGCGTGGGTGAAAGCCGCTCGGATGAAAAATGCCAGTCAAGCGGAACAGGTGTGTACTAGACAACTCTTGAAAAACCTTTCCGGAGACGAGAAATGGTTCGAGGAAGTAAGGTCTCAGGAATCCAAAAAGGATGCCTAGGAAGGAAGAAACAAACGCCAGAACCGGAGCCGGTTCTGAGACCTCTTCGTTGAAACGATCCAGCTCTTACCTATCCGATGATCTGCCCGGAAAAGGTAAGAGTGCCCGGTGCCACGGAACGGACTGTTTTGTAGTATAGCTTATGTTAATTAGAGGGGTAAATTAATGCTCTTGATAGGTGAAGAATATAGTGCAAGGTGTGAAGAAAGAAATCAAATAACATGTTGATTGTTATTTTAGAATTTTGTATGCAACTAGATGTGTTATGTACCAAAGATAGTGAATCTGTCTATGTTGTTTGCCTATGATTTGAAATGTTTGTATAAATATGTACATATATACTTTTTGAAGAAAATACCTTAGTTCTTGTAATTTGCCTAATCTAGATTAAGTGTAAAACCACGATTTTTATTAGTCATTGGCAATTTTTACTCCAATACAGAGAGGATAAACTCAGATATGAACCAAATGGAGCTTACATAAAGTTGTAATCAAGTCAAAACAAAATTGTAAAAACCATAGTAAAAACATTAGTTTTGACAAACTTAATCGCTCTTTTAGATCTTTGTAGTTAAAGAATTGGCCCTTTAAAAGTTGATTTTTATAAATCAACAAGGCTAACATAATTTTGAAGATAAGATTGACATCAATTGTATCAATCTATATGTAGGGGTTATTGGTTAATAGACACAGATGAATAAAATATCTCGAGTTAAATGAGGAACAATGAGTTTTTTTTTAACGGTCGAAATTCTATTATATGTGAATAAATTTTGTTATAAAAAACATTAAAATCAATCCACTTATTCCCTCTTTAATGTTTTCATATCATAAGTCAAGTTAACATAATTTTGAAGATAAGATTGACATCAATTGATTCAATTGTATCAATCAATAATATACTTAAAGGGAGGAATATGATTTACAGAAAGAAATGCAGAAATTAAAAAGTCAGTTAATAATCCATAATTCTGAATGCTTTTAGAAGCTGAATCTAATCAATACACTATCGTCCAGTTCGGTTAATCATACAAAATAATGATGCATAACAATATAAGATACAACAGAGATGGACTTTTATGATAGAATGGGCTTTATCTAGGATTGATTTAGTCGAGGGGGTAAGGCTAAAATGGGCTTTATCTAGGATTGATTTAGTAGGAGTTGATAAGGCTAGATGAATAGTATAATTAAAATAGTCAAATTGCATTAGTTATGCCGGCTTCAATTTAAAGGGTGACACCAATTTTTTCAATGGAACACCAATTTAAAGGGTGACACTTAATACTGATTAATAGTACATACCGAACAGACACTATACACAGCCAAAACCTTGTATATTTCCACATTAAAAACCAATGCATAGAGCTTAATCGTACAAACCCCATTGCTACATTTCTGACCAGCCGAGCCGCGCCCGATGATCTTCAGACACCGCACGTTGCAGCCAGGCGCCCGATGATCTTCAGACACCACACGTTGCAGCCAGACGAGGCGCAGGCTGCATCGAGCTGTTCAAGGCTGCATTTATTCTACTGAAAACTACGTTTAACGGAACACATGCTATAGAAGGAGCCTTGAGCTTCCTGGCCCCCGGCTTCTTCTGTGCTTGGCTTTGCCTGTGAGCACTAGTTAACGAAGACAGCGTCCTGATCTTCTTCGACGAGAGCCCGTTCCTCCTCCTTGCTTTTGGGCGCTTTGTCCCCGAACGACGGTTGATGGGTGGCCTCCCGCGTGGATTCTGATCATAGGCCGTGTCGTCACTTTGAAGAAAAGAGTGGCCGTTACTCAGTTTGCCCTCCAGCTCAGAGCTGCTGCTGTGACATTCAGAAACACTGAGTATGTCATCACAAAAGTCATCGTCCAACACCTCGACCGACAGTGGGTGGCCGATGATGGGCTGGCCGTGTAATTTGCTCATCAGAGAGATATACGGGACGCCCTGCTGCCGGTAGCTGGTTTTCACCTCCACATTGACATCATACAAGCCGGAACCTGCAGTATGGTGCCTGAGAGAAAAATCAGAAGAGTCATACTTCGGGTTAACCGTCGAACGAGACTGACGATAGGGGAGAAGCCTCTGGGGCACGGCCAGGTCAGCCATTGATCCTCTTGTATGAGAGTCTTTATGAGGAGCGTTCCGGCTCCACCCATGAAATTCTTCGAGCTGTATATCTGATATGAGGGATCCACCAACCCGGTTAGGGTTTACTTTCCTACTAGAGCTGGCTACAAAGCTATCCCGCCTGAGACCAGCCACCTCTGTATCAGCCTCATCGTCCACATCCACTTTCCTCAAACGAGAATTCCTCTTTCCTTTCAACTGCCACTCTGAGGTACCTTTCTCCATCCTCTGGCCGACTTCATGAACATCAACAGCCCCTGAACTAGTAGAACCCGTCTCATTGCGCTCCTCATTTCCCAAAGACATAGTCTCAACATGACTACTTTGGCTCGACTGGGCTCCAGCGCCAACCTGAGCCTTTTGTGATGCACCGTTATCAGTTGTGGATAAACCTGCAGAAGTAAAGCGAAATACCCTCGAGAGTTAAGAACCATAGATAACGCAAAGAATCCGCAGCTGAAGTTTTATAAGTCACCAATCCAAACAAAACCAATAGCTATACACAAAGCACATATATTATACCTGCAGATAGCTTTTCTTCAGCAACGAGAGGCACATCGAACAACCTGTTCGAAGATCCATTCTCTGGAATCCCTAGCATGCTGGAAATTTCATTCTCCTTCGGTTTAGATTGAAGGGAAGCATCTGCATCTGCATGTCTATATGTACTCAACGACATCGCATTCTCGCATGAAACTCCAGTACTATCTGAATTGTTATTCATTGCAAGAGAGTGGTTTATCTTAGATTCATTCGATTCTAGTTCAGAAACCTTGCTCTCGGATGCTTCAGGAACTATTGACTCAGCAGGACTAGACTGTTGATCAGGAACAACAGGAGCAGATACCATTTCAGTACATTCCAGAACTTTTGAGAGTGGGCGGCGTCGGTTTTTCTTTTTCAGGGATTCAGAGACGTGTGCAACCTGAGATCTCTTTCTTCTTGTTGAAGACGACACACCCATCCCCAGGTCCTCAAGCCCTTTCATGCGCTTTACCCCTTCGCTTCCATCGTCTGAATCATTTGGAGTTCTCCACCGCTTCCGCTCTTCCTTAATTGCACCTGCGTGATATGGTTCCTCAAACGAAACCCCGGAATGTGATAGTTCTGGGGGTGAATCTGGATCATCTCCGGGAATACTTAAATCCTCATTGACATCTTCCTCAACATGATGGGATGAAGAAGGTGATTCCTCAGCATGAGGTTGTTCCCCAGCTTGTGAATTTTGTTCAGAAGGCAAACTTTGCCCAAGACGAGCACTTTCCAGTTCAAGTGCGTGCAAGATAGCATCTTCTCTTCGAGCATATTTGACAGCCTTTTTGGAAAGCTGAGAAGCAGACGCCTTAGCTTTCTCAATGCAATCATCATACTCCCCACATCGAAAAGCTTTCACTCGTTTTGATTTCTCTAGATTATACCAATCCCTGCAAGAGAATTAACAAGAATTTAGATCAATATACAATCAGCATGAAAGACATGAAGATAATTACAGTTTCTGATTAAAAGTTGCAAACAACAAATTTTGGCGCCGATGAACACACAAAGAAAAAGTTTGATGTAAGAACTTGCACACACTAGAGAGTTTGTGAAATGCAAAATCAGTGCTTTATTAGACAAGCAAATTATTGCACAGATAGTCCATTCTAAATTCTCAATTAGTGGTCAGTAACAAAAACATTAACAACAGACCATCAAATACTATAAGCTATATAAAATGAAAGTGCCATATGTATCTGTGGGATCAAAACTATACTGCCACAGCACGAGATAATCTTCTCCATTATAGAGTGAAACAATCATTAAAGAACAGTATTACCTTTTGGTGACTGAATCAAGAATTCTAACAACACATTAGCTAAAATACCCTCTGAAAACATGTGGATATAGCAACAAATAACCAAAGAGACGACAATGTGAATTGACACATGAACCAATATACTTCAACTACACCTATAAGATAACAAATGGGAGAAATCCACATCATATATAACCCAATTCTCTTTCTTTTCCATTTCTAGAGAAAATGGAGAAAAAGTCTGTTTCTTAGTCAAAAAAAAGTTTGGAACTTTCATGGTTGCCATTATCAACAGTAGCAGCCACATATAAAATCACTTAACCAAAACTCGAATTATCATCACAGCCATTTATGTGACTGAACACACAATCAGCATTCAATATATCATACAATTCAATCAAGGAATATAAATAAGAACCTCTCCACATAATCAGAACCATTTATGTGACTGAACACACAATCAGCATTCAATATATCATACAACTCAATTAAAGAAATATAAATTAGGGTTCAACTTGATACTTACACACTTGCATCCTCTCTACCAAGGAGCTTCACAGGGGTCCCTGATCTGGGCGTCGGCACACAGCCCTCGGGGAGTTCTTCAGGGCCGAGAATACGGCCGGGCCACCACGAACCGTTCCTCCGGCGAACCCAAACCAACCCTCCCACAGATATATCAATGGCCTTACTAGGCTCCTCGCTGGAGCTCCCCATTCAGAAACCAAAACCCAACACAATCACACAACTCAAACCCAATTGAAAAAATAGCAAAACACCATCAAACAAAACCCTCAAAGTAAAATCTCAAACCACAAACCCCTTCTAATATCTACAACATTGAAGGGATAAAAACAGAAGCAGACACAAAAAATATTTAAAAGCTAGGAAAAGATTGGAAAGGGCTAATCGGGTAAAATTAGATCAATAATTAGAGCGACAACGCAGGCTAATCGGGAGAAGAAAGAGAGCGCTAGATCTGGTGATGGAAATTCGCCGGAAAAAAGTTTGTTCCCTCGTTTTCATGGAAAACCGGAATCAATTAACTGTTTCAGCTCACATTCAAAGAGAAAGCTCTGCTGGTCCTTTTCCGAAGTGGTTCGGATTTTATCATCAAACAATTAGCTTTGTAGAAGCTAAGAAACAACCGGAAAAGGGTGAGAAGTGTGTTTCTGTGTGTGACGGCAGCAAGGATGATGAAACATGCAACAGCAGAGAGAGAGATTTGCAAGGCTATCCACGACGGCGCCTAGCGCACCGCCTAGCCGAGCGCCGGCGCTAGGCGGTCGCTAGGCGAACCATTGCAGCCTCCGAAAACCGCCGAGCGGTTTTTCGGAATTAAAAATCGCCTAGCGCTAGGCGGTCGCCGGGCGCTGGGCGATGCGCTGGGCGATCCGCTCGGCGCCATTGCAGCGTCGGGATCGCCCAGCGCATCGCCCAGCGGTTTTTTTTTATTTTTTTTAAATTGTCCCGACACTATATATACGCGATTTGCACTTCATTTTCATTCGCACCACTTGTATTAACGAGTACTCTCTCTATCTAAATTTCTATACAAGATAAACACCGAGAAATGGATCTAAACAACGAGCCGAGTTTAGGGACGAGTGGTTCTCAAACTCCCCCAATTAATGTTGGAGGCGGATGGAATCAGATGCCCGGGTACTACAACATGTACCCGTGGCAGCAGATGCTACCCGGGATGCCGACCGGAGGGAGTCCGCCGGGGGGTTTCCCGGCGGTGCCGGGTTGGGGACCCAATATGCAGATGATGCCGGGGTGGGCACCCAATATGCAGATGATGCCCGGGGGAGAACCGGCGACGCAGGGGACGCCGGGGGGAGTACCTGCGATGCAGGGGACGCCGGCGGGAGTACCGGCGACGCAGGTGACGCGGGGGAACGTCTATCGCCCCAGTTTTGATTTCAGCACTGCTTCGTCGCACACATCGACCCCAACGGATGCGCAGTTCACGCCGAGCGGTTTTGATGAGGAGAACGTTGCCCTGTCAAGTGCAAGGGAAAGAAGGTCGGGGAGTCGTCGCAGCGGGGTGGGGATGACCCCACGGCACGGAGAAGGTGGACGGACGAGGAGAACGTTGCCCTGTCAAGGGCGTGGGTGAGTGTTTGCGACGATCCTCTTGTTTCTAATAACCAGAGGATCGTCAACATGTGGGGCAAGATAGCAGCATCCTACCAGCGATTTTGCCCGGAGGGGAGGCCACACAACGAGGAGGATTGTCGGAAGGCGTGGAACCGAATCAGGGCTGCCGTCTCCCGATTTTCGGGTTTGTACGCCAACGCCCTCCGCATGCAGAGTAGTGGCCAAACGGAGGACGACTGCAGGAGGATAGCGGAGAAAGCCTTCCCCCAGCCCGGGTTGTATAAGGACTTCACCTACTGGAACTGTTATCTTGTGCTGAACGACTCTGAGAAGTTCCGAGTAGGTGTCGATGCTGGCTGGCCGAAACGGCAACGATTGAACTATACCGGGGATTTCAGCGGCAGCAGCGGTGGTTCCCACGACCTCCCCGAGAGGGACCAGGTGCTCCCCACCCCTCGTTCGTTCGGCCGCCGACCTCGCCCCGTTGGGCAAAAGCGGGCGCAACGGGCGGCGAGGGGGGGCCGCCGAAGGTTCTCAGGAGGTCCAGTCGGCATCCCCCTTTGACCGCCAGTCTACAGAGGATCTCAAGTACTTCGCGCGTCAACAAACACGCCAGATGATGGTGAAGACGTTAGCCGAATGGCTAGCGGCGACGGACTCCCAGGAGAAGAGATTTCTCTTCACATTGCTCGAGAGCATGAATGACGATCTGCGTGGAGGCGGCAGCGGAGGCGGCGGTGACAGTGGCGACGGAGGCGGCGGAGGCGGTGGCGACGGATCCGGCGGTGACGGTGGCGACGGCGACGGCGACGACGGAATCGAGGGAGCCACCGAGTGATTTTTTTTAAGTAATGTATTTTTTTTAATGTAATTTTTATTATTAATGTATTTTTTTAAAATTTTAGTACTTTTTTTAATTTATTGTACTTTTTTAATTTTTTGTATTTTTTTTAAAGTAAAATAGTATTATTAATGTTTCCCGTATATGTCTCGTAAATTAAATTCCGTATATTGTGTTATTTAGTGATGTGGCTATTGATGTAGCTGGGCTATTTATGATATGGCTGGGCTGTGGCTGTGCTATTTCTGATATGACAGGAGGATTTTTAGTATTGATGACGTGGCAGGAGGAGTTTGTGGCTGGACTATGGCTGGGCTATTGCTGAGCTATTGCCAATATGGATACCCTAAATGGAATCGCAGCCAGCACCTTTTTAGTATCTCTGTACAATAAAAAACAGAGCAGTGCTCATGGAGAGAGAGTGTGTGTTTGATGAAAATCCTAATAAAATTTTTTTTACATTTTTTATTTTGAAGTAGGAAAAGGAGAAGTGGTGTAATCAGGCACGGCAAGTTGTAGATTACTTCCGCTATTCTCCGGAATATCCATCTGTCAAGGCATGCAAGAAATTTGTCTCATCAAGATATTTTTGGACGGCTGTGATTGATTTCAGATGAATTTGGTATGTGGTTCTGTGAAGCTGACCACAGCATATTAGAAAGATAGTGTGTGTGGGTCCCGGCCCCCTCCCCTCTTCCCTGTTCTGACTAGGGTTTTTTTCCTTTCTCTCTCAAAATTTTTGTGTGCGTGAAGTTTTATTCGTCTGCGATTGAAGGAATTGGAAGGGCAATTCATCAACGAAGCCATGACAGGTACTGTTCGGCGAAATTAAATCGAACTTTTGTTGCTTATGGAGATTGAATGTTAGGGTTCGTCCTGATTTCTGCACAGAGTCACTCCTTGATTTCTCGCTATTTCACGGGGAATAGTTTTTGTTTTCCATGGTTTCAACTTTTTCCTTATGCAATGAGGTTTTGGCATGGCTTTGAGCTAATAGTTCTCTATCCACTCTTTGTTGAGGAGCGAGCTGTCTTTCACAGTGACAGGATACGTTATGTTCAATTTTGAATGTTTTCTCTTTCTTTTGAATTCGAAATTTCAGAATTTGTCCAATTTCTTAGGTATGGATAGCTGGTGCAACTGCTGGAGAAAATATCAAATAGGGAAATATGAATTGGTTTCAGTAGATTTTGATGGAATATGTTTATTACTCTGTTATGGTGCTTGTGTTGGAATAAATATATGCATGTGTGTATATATGTTTGCAGCTAAAGCAATGCATCCAAAAGAAAGGCTTCTGAATTTTTGTTTTGTGAACATGATTATTACTCTCTAAATTTGCATTGGTTTGGACATCCTTAGGTATGATTGTTTTTTTTTTTGCAAAACATCTAATTTTCTGGTTTAATTTTTGGCAATGTTTTTTAGCAGACTATAAGCAGGAGCAGGACATGGAAATTGAAGCCTTGGAAGCAATCCTTATGGATGAGTTTAAAGGTCTTTTTTCGTGCTGTCCTTTTCGTTTCCCTTTTGTTATGTGTAAGCCAGTGCACCTAAATCCTATAACTTAATCAGTTCTAGTGAATTGCTTCTACCAGAAATTCATTCAAGTGAAAGTGGCCTGAACACTTCAAATCGTTGCTTTGAGATAACCATCTGTCCTCAGGTAAACATATCTTTACATGCACTGGATCGTAATTCATAATGATTGGCTAACCTTAATGAGTCAACCTTTAAGTTTTATCGCTCATTGATTTGGTCTTGTTTGCTACTTTATTTCAACAGGATGACGAGGCAGATGATTCAAATATCCCATCAGGTTCTAAAACTTCCTTGCCACCTTTGTTCTTGTTAAAGATGATCTGCTACTATTTGTAAGTTAATGACGACTTTTTCGTTAGAAACTAATCACTTCTGGCATTTTTTTGGCAGTTCGGTTGGCCTTGATTTTCTCACACACAGAAAACTATCCTGATGAACCTCCGCTTCTCAATTGTAAAAGGTCACTTATATCTGATGTTGTGGATTTTTTTGTCTGTCTTGATTCACTTGTTTATCAGTAAATGTCCAATCATACTTCAGATTTTGGTAGAACTTAATTCTACACTTTCAACAGTTTAACGTCAACATACTTTGTCAAACTTCCAACAATTTCTGATGAAATTCTCTATATCTGAAGAGTCTAATCATATTTTTCAGTTTGAAAGGAATTCAAACATCAGATCTTAGAGCTCTCAAAGAAAAGCTCGAACAAGAGGTGAGACCTAAACTTGCATGTAACTTCGTTGAATGTATATTTGTAATATGTTTTTTTATCATAAATATTACATATCAAGATGTCTCTCTGAAGTTTCATGTATATCAGCTACAAGTGACCGGATGAGTAAGTATTATGCACAGAATTTGACCAGATGGATTATATGAAAATAAAGGTGGAAGCCTGTACTGGGTGAATGCAAGAATTCAACGTGACAACTTTCTTCTCTATTCAATCATGAAAGCTGCTATCTTGATCTCTATATATTTTTGAGTCTTATCTCTTACCCTAACCCACAGCTACACCTCAAGGTATTTTATAATGTTCATTTCACAGGCGACTGAAAACCTTGGTATGGCAATGGTTTACACTTTGGTTACGTCAGCTAAGGAATGGCTTTCTGAAAGATTTGCCCATGATGCTGGGGATGATGATGATGGGGAGGATGAGGCAGCAAAAGATGAGGTACTCTTGTTTTCTAAAGATTTTTTCCATCGAAAGTGAACTACAAATCGAAGTTATGGATTTGTACTAGCTGGCTGTTCATTCTGTGCTCTTTGACCATGGTAGTGTCAGTTTTGAGGATTGACATAATCTTGTGTTACCTGCAGAAACCATATGAAATCTCTGTACTAGAGATATGTTGGATTTCTTGTTAGAGGAATAATAGATTTGTGGAAATTTGAAGAATAATAACCTCAGTGGAATTTTTTATCAAACCACTTCTGCTTACTACATTTGATTTAATATTTAGGGGCTGATTCTTTTCAGGTTATTATACCTCATGGAGAACCTGTTACTGTTGATTCTTTTTTGGTGTGGCGGGAGAAATTTGAAGCAGAATTAGCTCTTGAAAGAGCCAAGTGAGTTTTGTAATCTGATATCTTTTATTAATCCCATTAAAATATGAATTATTGACCCTCCCTGGGGTAGTCTAATTGGTGGCACATGATTGGATCCCGTGAGTGCCTTCTATGCTACGGAGAGCTACCTAGACATGATTTTCTCTTGATTTTATTTTAGTTACCCTATGTAGTTTATATTTAATGAAGTACTATGTGAATAATAGGCTGTATTTTTGTACACTATGCTTGCACCTTCCACAGCTTTGTAGTTATTTTTCAATTTTCATTCATTCAATGATTGATAAAATATGTATATACCCTTGGAGCACAAGATAACCTAAGATGGAGGAATTCATAGTTTGCTAATGCAGTCAGTCGTAAGAGAAGACTGCATTTTCTGTTGTTTAATCAATATGGAGGAAAGAGAAGTTTAGATTCACGCGCATGTACTCCCAACATAAATTTATTTGTGAGCTTGTATATATTTGTGATATGTAAATATGTTTCTTCTTTTACCATTTTAGGCTAATGCCGGATTCTGCACTTGCTGCCCCGAAGGAGAAGAGACTCACAGGCAGGCAATGGTTTGAAAGTGGAAGGGCATCTGCGGTATTTCTTCCAGCCAATTACTTTTTGTCATGGTTCTGCAACAACATCATATGACTATATAACATTTTTATTTATCTAAATATGCGAGACATGTATACCCGTGAGTATATTTGTGTTCAATTCGTTCTACACAACACCAGAGCATACTGTAGTTAGGATATGCATAGATTGAGATAATAACAAGTTCGTTGTTGGATCAATTTGCTGCATCCAGAAAGGTGCTGCAGCTGCTGCTGAAGAAGATGAAGATATCGACGAAGATATTGACTTTGATGATGATGACTTCGAAGGTGAGTCATCCTTTTCATCATTCTCCCCACCTCCCATACTTCTATAAAATGGTTTGACATGCATTTTACGCGTGCAGTTGATGAAGATGACATGATCGAGCACTACTTGGCTGACAAAGCAGAATCTTAAAGGAGACGAAAAGATGGTTCGATAGGCATGAAGGGCTTTGCTTCTTTAGCTCATTAAACGTGCAACTAATCTACGCAAAGATGGTTTTTAGCCTTGGCAAGAGATGGAACCTGGGCCTACCGCACAATTATACTTGTCTCGATCAAAGCCTACACGGCACGACTTGGTACGTGAAGAGAGTGGATTTTTTCTGTTACTAGAACTATGTATCGACATCTTTAAGAGGCCCTACTAGTTTTGAACCCTCTAAAGTATGTCATTTGTATCATGGTGCTTATTTCAATAGTATTTGTTTCGTTCCAAGTAGTAATGCTTTATACTAAAAAAATCACATTTTCTCATATTTAGTTGAATTATGAGTTATTTTTATACTTAGTAGTTTTATACTCCATAAAATGTGAGTTGAATTATTTTGTGGAATGTGAATTCTATTTAAAAGATGGGACTTTTGCTGAGGGCACTCCAAATGAAAAAAAAATGGAACTTTTGGCGAATAATCACTTATCTTGGAATTTTTTGAAATAGAAAAATGACATGATTAAAGAAACAGTACTAATTACTTACATGAAAAATAACTATAATATGAGGCGATGAAAACATTGTTTTTCCTACGCAAAGGCATTCTATCTATATCTAAAGTTAAATCTTACCCTAATTTTAGGTTGCAAATTTATTGAACTGTTTAACGCACGTGCATAAATTGTCGTGCCAAGCTATATATGCACATGATTTTTTGTCTGTTCAATTAAATTGCAAAATTAAATGCTACACTCTCATTAAATATCAACGAAAACTACCTTTAAATATTTGTTGCCTGTACAAAATATAGACGAGTTTTAATAATAGTATTTAGATTGAAAAAGTGATGAAAGATACCATACAACACCTCAATAAACAATATTTATTGATTTCTTGCCAAAGATGGAGTGGCAGAAAGAAGAGTAAAAGCCATCATGTAATACTAAATCCTGTTATTCAAGTTCGATTCGACACTCCACACTCCTATCTCCTCTACATATTGTTCAGAGCAGTAAAGACTCATTTTTTCTTCAAGAAACAAGAATCTAACAGCCATGATTTACTCAAGATGGGCTTTCTTGATTTGCTTTGCTTTCTTGTTTTTGTGCAAACCCATTTCCTCATATCCAACTCCAGAAGAGCTCTCTGAAATCCCCCAAAATTTCCTCAACTTCGCCAAAAAAGCCGAGACCTTTGATTGGATGGTGAGAATTAGGAGAGAAATACACCAGAATCCGGAGCTTGCCTATCAAGAATTCGAGACCAGTAATCTAATCAAGCAAGAGCTTGAGAACATGGGGATTTCATGTAAGCACCCTGTTGCTGGAACTGGTTTGCTTGGATTTGTCGGTTCAGGGCAGCCCCCTTTTGTTGCAATTAGGGCAGACATGGATGCACTTGCTATGCAGGTTTGTCCATCTTTGATTTTTTTGGTGGATTAGTATATTAGGTTGAATTGTTCAATTGGATTTTTGGGAGATCACACAGGAAAAGATTGAATTTTTGGTGGTTTATTTTGTAGGAAATGG
Organism: Salvia splendens; assembly: GCF_004379255.2. Classification (NCBI taxonomy): domain Eukaryota; kingdom Viridiplantae; phylum Streptophyta; class Magnoliopsida; order Lamiales; family Lamiaceae; genus Salvia; species Salvia splendens. Next base: position 1,581,246 of record NC_056034.1, read on the forward strand.
TGGAATCTGAGTATAAGAGTAAAAATGATGGGAAGATGCATGCTTGTGGGCATGATGGTCATGTCACAATGCTTCTTGGAGCTGCGAGGATTCTTCAAGAGCATCACCATTTGTTGAAGGTTTTTGCCCTTTGATTGATTTGCAGTTTGGTGGTTTTTTTCTGTTAAGTTTGGGTGAAAGAATCTCTATCTAGATGTGTTGGATCAATTAGGAGATTCATGAGAAGAATGCATAATCCTTAGCTATGAAATGTTGAATTTTCATATCTGTTGATCTTTTAGCTACAGCTTTGTTTAGAAGGAATTCTTTGTTGTTTTCTCTTATTGGAGCTTTGATTTGATTATGATGGTATGTACAGCTATATATACGAGCTGTGATACGATTGATGGAACGAGCTGAGACCAGTGAGCTATAAGCGTGAGCGTGGGACATCAGTCGAGATTTTAAGGGTTTTTCATGCTAGATTGTGAGAGACTGAGAGTTCTACTTTCTTGATCTTGTGGATTGTATTCTTCTAGTGAAGTATTGGAGTGTGAATCAATAAACAGTGTAATCTACTTTCCGTAGGCGTAGGTTTTGACTGAACCACTTACATCTTGTCTTCATTCATTTGCTATTGCATGTTCTTAAGATTCATCAGTCGAATTCTTGTTTCTGGCATTCTGATGTTCGTTAGTTCTGTTGATCTACTTGGAGGTGACAGGGAACCGTTGTTCTTGTTTTCCAACCAGCTGAAGAAGGAGGTGGAGGAGCAAAGAAAATGATCGAATCTGGATCTATCGATAATGTCCAGGCAATATTCGGCCTGCATAATGACCCTCTTGTGCCTCTCGGTCAGGTGGCGTGCAGGCCTGGTCCGATCGCTGCTGGCAGTGGCAGGTTTCAAGCTGAGATAAGTGGCAAAGGTGGCCACGCAGCCATTCCTCAGCAGGCAATCGACCCCATACTAGCTGCTTCGAATGTGATAGTCAGCTTACAACAGCTCGTCTCCCGGGAATCTGATCCTCTCGACTCTCAGGTACTCTCTAGCTGATTCCTACATGCGTGAATTGAATGTTTGGTTCCTGCTTCCAACATTCTCTCAAACGCCAGCTTCAGATTCCATGATCCCGTTTAATACAAGAGTCGTTTCAACAGGTGGTTACAGTTGCTAAATTCCAAGGAGGAGGCGCATTCAATGTCATTCCGGACTCGGTTGCCATTGGTGGCACGTTTCGTGCCTTTTCAGTGAAGAGCTTACTGTATCTGAAGCAGAGGATCGAGGAGGTAACGCGTCAGGCTTTTCTTTTCATCTCCGTCCGTTCTACGGTCACTGTTTGTCTCTGAAATTGCAGGTCATTGTCGGGCAAGCTGCTGTGCAAAGATGCAACGCGACCGTCACTTTCAACAATGAAGACATGCCCATGTATCCCCCTACCGTGAATGACAAAGAGCTCCACAAACACTTCCAACGAGTTGCAGTCGACATGCTTGGCTTTTCCAAAGTTACAGATTACAATCCTGTGATGGGAGGAGAGGACTTCTCCTTTTACCAGGAGAGAATACCCGGTTACTTCTTTATACTCGGAACAAAAGACGAGGCAGCACAGGAACGGCCAGCTCTGCTGCACTCGCCCTACTACAATTTCAACGAGGACGCGCTTCCTGTTGGCGCTGCCCTACATGCGTCACTGGCTGTTAGGTACCTTATTGAGAGCCAGACGGGAAATCCTACTGGTAATGAACATCGCCACGATGAGCTGTGATCTATGTCGATGAGTCGCATACAATCTCGGTCTGAGTTTTCGGCTAGAAGATGCAAGATTATAGCCTTGTTTTGAGTCCTCATTGTGTAAATTTGTGATATTAGGAGTGTTTGATTAGTTGATGCATAAAATTTGTGGCTAATTATGAATTCAAAACATGGCTGAGAAAAGAAACCATGGATAACATAATACGAATAAATGCAACTTAGTTGGTAAGACGTTTCCTCGTTGGTTCAGAATTACTTCAAAGATGATCTGTTCAGTTCATGTAAATATTGATTATTGATATTTAGTCAAGAAACCAACTTAGAAAAAGTTCATGTATAAATTGATATTTAGGGAAGAATAAACTTGAAAAAAGTTGATAAAAGTGAATTAATCAAGGTGTTCAATCAAAATAAATTTAATTTTCTTACGTTGTCTTTTGCCAAAAAAAAAAATTTAACTCTCTTATGTGAATTACATCGCATCAAAATGATCACGAGTAACGGCGGATCCATGAAATGAAATTGGTAGAGTTGGAAATTTCATTCGCTTTTATATGAAACAAAATAAATTTGAGCAAAAAATGAAAAAACTTTGAAAATGGAAAAACGTAAACAAAATTTTCGACTATAATAATCCACAGAAAAATCAATTCATTTTGTTGAAAAAAAATACAAAGATTGCAATGTACACAAAAGCAAAGATGACAATTTCAAATCGTCATCCAAACTATAGATAGATTGGCAAAACTCCATAATATTCAAAATAATCTCTCTATGATATGATTTCACTACAAGAAGAGACAAATAGGAATAGCCTTAGCTCTAGTATCATGCTAGACTAATAACCTGACCTCGAACCACTGGGAGCCTTTGTAGATATTCCTGCCGGCGACGACGTCCACGGCCGGTTTAAGATATTCCTGCTGATCAGGGGCGACATGTTGTGGTTGTAGCGCCCTCGGCCATACGGGCCGGGCTCATCGAACGCGCCCATGAAGCTGGACCGGGATCGGGATATGTAGCGGTAGACGATGCTGAAGCTCTGGAGGGGGATGCAGGCCTCTGAGAGAAGGACGAACCACTCGTTGGAGATGTCGAGCAGAGCGTTGGCGAGGAGACGCCTTTCGGCGTCGCACATACTCATCCTTCCCCACTCAACGGCCTAAACAAACAAAAGTAGGGATAAGGATCAACAGAGTATATCAAACAAAGTGTTTTATGAGTTATGTGTTTGCTACATCATTGAGACCGAGACCGAGACCGAGACCGAGAGCCTCGTCGTAGCTTAGTGGTACATAATAGAGGAAAATATGTTAATTACTCGAAACCAATTGTAAGAATGACAGAGAGAAAATTCATCAATTACTTCTTAAGACTATACTAATCGCCATTTCTGGACAAGCATATTTGAGCAACGTATATATGGATCAACGAGAAATCCTGGTTCGAAGCTACTCCTAGAACTATAAAGGCCATATCGATCTATATTGGTCGGAAAATGCAGAAAAAAACCCGACTTTGTATAACGCCAACTTCCATTAGGCTTCAATTCATTGTTCATTCTACGAACTTGTTTCATTTTCACCTTAGCTATAGAAAATTGATTTATTAGTAATCAGAATCCAATTAGCATGTATCTAAGCAAAAAAACAGGAAATCTTCGACCCAAAAATCAGATTTCGATGAGATCATACCTGGCTCGGAAGGTGCCCGGCGGACATCCCCGCGGACATTCCAAAAACACCTCCTGCCACGTCGTAAGGACTTCCCACTGCACAGTGGTGGACATCCCCAAGGACATCCTGACGGACTTTCCACAATAATAAAAATTCACAAATTCACCAAATTAAACAATTTACGGAATTAAAATTTCGCCACGATTACGGAATAAAATTTTCATTAAATAAAAAAAAGGTACACTTCAACAAAAAAAAACTAAAAAAATACATTTCAATAAATACAAATTCCATCAACGACGACCCCTCCGCTGCCATACTTCTTCAATTATATCGTTCTGTAGTCGAATATAGGCTTGTTTTTTGCGCATGTCGGCAAATGCACGGACTCGCTCGACCTCGTCATGGGGTATCCCCATACGTACATTGCCGGTGGCCACGCCGTGGCTTGGACCCGCAGCATCAGCATCATCATTGGCCCTATCTGTCAGTACTGGACCTTCATATTCGACAATCATGTTATGCATGATAATACATGCATACATCATATCGGCGATGCTGTCAGCATACCACAACCGTGATGGACCCTTCACTGCCGCCCATCGAGCCTGGAGCACACCAAATGCCCGCTCCACATCCTTGCACGCTGCCTTCTGACGACCCTCAAAATATACATTTTTTTCTTCTGTTGGGCATCTGATCGTCTTCACAAAGACGGGCCACATAGGGTATATCCCATCAGCCAAATAATAGCACATGCTCATGTTGTGCTGGTTGCCGTTGGCGACGAAATTAACGGCCGGACCAACGCCCATGCATTGGTTGTTGAAAAGGGGCAACGACTGGAGGACGTTGATGTCGTTGTTAGACCCGGCTACTCCAAAATAGGCATGCCAAATCCACAACCGGTAGTCAGCTACCGCTTCAAGGATCATTGTGGGATTCTGGCCCTTGAAACCAGTAGTGTACATCCCTTTCGAGTCAGCGGGGCATTTCTTCCACTCCCAGTGCATACAACTTATACTGCCTAACATTCCTGAAAACCCGTGCTGATTCCCGTGCATATCCAGCAGAGCCTAACAATCTTCGGGGGTAGGCTTCCGAAGATACCTATCCCCTAATATCTCCCTAATGCCCTGACAAAAATACTTTAGGCAATCGCGGGCAGTCGTCTCGCCGATGTGGAGGTACTCATTAAACATGTCAATCGTGCCTCCGTATGCCAGCTGCCTGATTGCGGCAGTGCACTTCTGAACCGGAGAGTGGTCGGGTTTACTAGCCGCATCCTCCCGCACCCTAAAATACCCGAATCAACGCTCTAAAGCGCCCACGATACACAGAAAGAGCGGACGATGCATCCTAAAACGTCCCCGGGACATGTTCTCCCCAAATCGTGGCTCCGGAGCGAAGTAATCCTCGTACAACCGACGGTGTGCAGCGAGGTGGTCCCGGGGTACTATAGATCGACGATGGATGGGTCGAGGTACCGCCGGCGCCAAGGCCGCCTGTATCTCCCTCTCTGATGCCTCCCGCACACGTGCATGAATTCACCTCGTTATGTCATCATAACCCCACCACTACCACCCGCACCGCTATCGCCCGCACCAAAGCCACTACCACTACCACTACCAGCCATTTTGGATATACAAAAGAAACGTAGAGAGAGAGATACTCGTTAATACAAGTGGTGCGAATGAAATGAAGTTCAACGAGCCGTATTTATAAAATTTTTGAAAAAAAATATAAAATAATCGGGACGTCCGCGCGGATGTCCGTGGGGTCAACGCAATGGCGGACGTCCCGGGAACGCCGCAGAACTCCGGTGTCTGCAGCGGACGTCCGTATCCGCGTCACCGCTGCGCTATGGCGGACGTCCGCCGGGACGGGCGCTATTGTGGATGCTCTTAGTCCATATTATAATTTGGCTTATGGCAAAGTGACATAGGGTATTATGGCTTGGAGACATTATGTCTCTAAATCATCACTCAATTTTTATTTTCATCAAGAACTAATTAATACTCCTTTTTTAATTATATATATATATATATATAAAATGTCCCATCAATTTTAATATATTAAATAATATAATAAAATTTACATAAACTATTTATATTTTCATTTATTAGATAAAATTTACATAAACTATTTATATTTTCATTTTCTAATAAAAATATAATGTGTTAAATTTACAAATTTTTGTGAGCTAAGATATTCGGATGATTGAAGAGATTTTTTAAAATTTTGGAGTCATATAATTTCGATGATTTAAAGTTTAAACTTATTAGCTTTGAGCTTTGACGATACTGTAAACAAAATAGTAGTATAAGATAAAAATTTGTGGATTATTAATTTTTAGTTTGTGTAAAATGTGGAAATATCAGAAATTATTTATAGAGAATTTAATGATTTTTTATCCATGATTATATTTTATTTAATACTTTATTCATGTTATTTGAGTCATATTCCGATTTGGTTGTTCATGTTACAATAATTTTATTAATGTTTTAAACATAACATAATTCATCTTTTATTTTTTCTTTATTTTTTCTTCTCTTTGATTTTTCTCTTATTTTTTATTCTTTATCCATTTAAAATAGTAGTAAATATTTATTCATTAATTTTTATGCTCTAAAATCCATGATCTTCCAATGGAAAATGCTAAGGGCACCCGCAACGCTGTGCCGTTGCGGTTCCTATGCCGTTCCGGCGGAACGGTTCCGCGGCGGCACGCGTTGCGGGGTGCGTTCCGTCGCCGTTCCGTGTCGTCGCCATTCCTATGCCGTGCCGCGTTCCGTTCCGGAGGAACGCGGAACGGAACGTTCCGCCACGCGCCGAGGCGACGTGGCGGCCTCCCATTCGACGCGTGAAGCCCACTCGCTGCCCCGCGAGTGGGCTTCGTCCGGTGACGCAATAATTCATTTTTTTTTAAAATTCGAATTTAATAAAAATTTTTTTTTTGCAATGGTAATGAGACCGTTTTTTTTATATCCGTTTTTTATTTTTTTTATTTTTATTTTATTTATTTACTCTATAATTACTCCTATTTCATACTTATTTACTCTATAATTACTCCTATTTACTCTATAATTACTCCTATTTATTTACTCTATAATTACTCTATAATTACTCCTATTTTATCTATTCGTGCAAGGACACGCGACTCTAGTGCCCACACCCAACTCCAACATGATCTAATTGAGCACATTTGGGCAAATTTTGGCGGATGAAATTATTAAAATTGTGTACTTTTATTTTTTTAGGATTTTAATTGTGTGCTTTTTATTTTTTTACGTTTAAGTTGTAATTTTTTTTAATGTTGTGTGTTTTTTAATAAAGTGTGTTTGTTTTTTAAAGTGTGTTTATTTAAATTGAATTGGGTTGGAAATAAAAAAAAATGAAATTGAATGAATAGTAATTTAAGGAACGGTTAAGGAACGGTTAAGGAACGGAGGGTTGCAGGTTCCGTTCCTTAGTTAAGGAATGGAGTAAAAAAGTACAGTGGGGCCCTCAAATAGTGGTTTAAGGAACGGTATAGGAACAGCGTTGTGGATGGCCTAATTGGCCTGTCACATTCTGGTATAAAGTGACGTAAAACAATGATTTGCTTGACTAAGACTAATTTTGTTGTTTATTCAGATTACTCTAGATTAATTAATTATAGACTATTATGGAGGTTAATACTCTCTCCTCTACGCTTTCAAAAAATAAAATTTTAGAGATCGACACAAATTTTTATGAGCAATTAATCTAGTGCTCCCTAAGTCTCATAGTAGATGCTACACTCTCCTTTTTAGTTTGTCCCAAAAAACATGTCGCATTTTCTCTTTTGAAAAAAAATTTCCTCTCATATCAATTATAAAATTATATTTTATCTCACCACTTAACAAACAAAATAACATCACCTAAAATCTTGTGTCATCTCCCAAGTGTGCCATCTTCTTTGAGACGGAGGGAGTATCAGAGAAAAAAAGGAAAAAAATCATTAAAATAATATTAACAGATATTGAACTAACATCATTAATATAATAAGATTATAAGTTAACTATGGAGTAATTTTTATGAACGGATCAAAATAGCAAAAAGAGACCGATCGAGTATTCATATTCAGGCCCATTATAGATATTCATATTTAGGCCCATTGCAATTTATGGCCCATTATAATTCACTCAATATTAAGGCCCATTATGGACTAAAGCAGTTAGAACCCAATGGACTCCCTCAATACAATACACAACAAGGGGTGAGCAAAAAAACCGGAAACCGAATATCCGAACCGAACCAAACCGAAATTTTGAAATTCGGTTCGGTTATTTCGGTTTTTCGGTTCGGTTCGGTTTTGAAAATACCAAAATTTTGGTTTTTCGGTTCGGTTCGGTTCGGTTCGGGTGAAGAAAAAAACCGAAAAACCGAATAACCGAATTATATATATATTCTATTAATTTAATATATTATATTATATATAATATATAGTATATTCTTTTAATAAATTTTACTATATTATATATATTATATGTATTATTATTTTATATTATATATAAATATTCTATTAGTATATATAAAATAAAATAAATTACACACACATATATATTAATATTATATTTATTTTTTCAGGTTTTTCGGTTTTTCTGGTTCGGTTCGGTTTGGATTTTGACCTAAATTTGGTTTTTCGGTTTTGGTTCGGTTTTGACAAAAAACCGAACCGAAAACCGAAAAAAAAAAAAAAAAAAAACCGAATGCACTCCCCTATACACAACTCCTTTGAAGCATTTTATCGAACAAGTCTACGCATAAATATATATTCTGGGCCCCAAGACTATTTTGTTTAGTTGGTTCATCCAAGTCTTTCTTCTCCAAGATTTTCTTTCTTGGAAAAGATGTTACCATCTAATCGGGTTTACTTGCGTGTAATATTGTTTGGTCAAATTCTAGCCCAGAAATTGTTCGATGAATGCTCGAAAGGGAATCTCGTAAGTGATTTAGTTAAAAGTTTATTCATTTAAATAAAGGAAGGTCTTTTTTCGAAATGAATTTGTATGGCAGCATTCAGTTTATTATAATTAATTTTCATTAATCTACTTATTTTATTGGAGTATTTTTCTGAAAGACTGAGGCAATTTAAGGCCCATGTCGCAGTCTCTACACAAACATACTTCTTTTGAAGCATTTCGTCGAACAAATTCCACGCTTAACATGAGCTGCACAATTTATCCTTTTTGTTATAATTGGTTCTGACATCTCGTTTCTTCCCTATTTAATTGATAGATAACGATATTGATCAAATCGAATCGGGATAACGCCTCCTGCATGTCATGTTGCATAGTTACATTCAGGCCCATACACTGTTTGTTGAAATGCAAGTACGGAATCTGCACACAGGTAATTGTTTCATCTATTTCAACCATTTGATTTCGTTAAAATTTAAAGTTTCTAATTTAAAATCTGCCATTTATCCATCCTTTTGTGGCCAGGAATTCAGATTGAGATTTTATTTTGTCGCCCCTATCAACGACGCGCTGGGTTGATCTTGACACCCCCAATGGTAACATCCTTTTCGTTAATCCTCGGCACGATCGTTTTCTGACAATTCGTCTTGATCCCCTGCCAAATCGTCCACAGCCTGTCGACGTTGGAGTGTTGGGCGAAGAAGACGGGTTCTCGGGCCGCAGAGTAGAAGTTTCCGAGATCATCGTTGTACGGCTAGCGGGGTCTTCCACCCTGGCCCGAGATCATCGTTGTACGGCTAGCGGGGGTCTTCCACCCTGGCGTGGATGCTGATTTGGGACCCCCTATATCTATTGGCAATTGAAACTAAAAATATAAATATAACTATCTCATATCGGCGTCGCTGTAAAGAACCAAAGTCTCATTGGCCTGGTAGAGTAGTTGATGCCTCTATAAATAATCTGAATATTATAAAAAATATTACATTAATAAATCAAATTAGAAACCCTAACCCCTACCAATATTTTTTAAAGCCTCCATGTGTCCTTTCTAGAAATATTTGACTCTTTTTATGGCCATACGTTTTTTCCATTTGTTTAATAAATTTCAGTAAAAATTGATAAGATTTAAAATTTCTAAATCGTAACTAATCTTAATTAACATTTAATTGACTCATTATTCAGTGAGTATGGCCATACGATTTTTTTTTATTTGTTTAATGTAAGGAAGGAGTCGTCTGGGATTTTACTTTGATTCGTATTTGTAGCGGTACAGCCAAGAATACTAGTACTGATATTTTCACACGTTTTCTGATACAAGGAGACTCGTATCGAAGATAACCGCAAGAGATCGCTGAGAAGATATTGGTTCGTTCGTGGGAGAGATTCTCGTCGAGCAGCCAACTATCGTTCAATTATGGTTTTTGAATGATAAACGTTCAATTATGGTTTTTGAATGACAAACTTGCAGGGAAACTAAATAGAGTAAAAATAAAAGATAGATAAATCGAAGGTAATTCTGATACATTGATTGAAGAAAATAATAATGTCATCTATTTATAATAGGAGTATTCTAATTTAATGAACAAGAAATGAACCTAACTTATCGAAGAAGAAATAAATATGCTAAAAGGACATGACAACTAAATAATTAATAAGATATGAGAGATATTTTGAAGATATGCCCGTATCATTTTTCTTTGTCGAAACAAGTGGGCAATATTTTTTTAATTAGTCATAATTCATGGTGGGGCTGCCTACAAGTAAAAAAAAAGGACAATAATGATTCGGTTTGAAAATAATTTGTTGAGAAAAAGAATAAATTGATCGTGCACTTAGGAATGCACATTAAGTTCATTTGGCTTCTTAAGGCTAATTAAGTATTATTCTTTTTCTAAAGGGGCGTCTTCGCACGTCATTTAAGACCAAATCAAGGAACTATTCGATAAGGAAATAGCTTTCGAGGTGAGCATTCTTTTCAAAACGTGATTTTAGTATGAAAATGTGAATCTTCTCTAAACATGTTTGTCATGTCATATTTTGTTTTTACGATTACCTACCTGCTTGGCTATGCCAATCATGTTAAATCGAATCGGGTCCTAGTAGGGACGCAAACCCTACTCGGTTAAATCGAATTCGGGTCCTAGTAGGGACGCAAACCCTACTCGGACTAGTGTACACATATGGGGACCGTGTGCTAGCTTTCGAGTTGGCCGGTCCAGTGACCATCGTAGAATGTAGCCACATTCCCAGTTCACATACGTTTCAGATTTGGTAATATATGTTTATGTGATTGCGCAATCACTTTTATGAAATGAAAGGAATTTATATGATTGGCACTATGCTCTGTTAGAAAATATAATGCGGAAAATAAAAGACTATTGCAGAAAGTAAAAGACGGGGAGAACTTCAAAGACTACATTGTGAATGACTTGAATTATTTCTCTCAATAGTTACACAACTATTTATAGACTCTATTTCAAGCTATACATGGAAAATATATTCTAATTATACTAATATCATTTTATTTAATTTTTCATAATCTTTAATTGATTTCCTTCAATATTCTTGCCATAATTTCATTCATTGCCTTCTTATTCACCAATTAATTAATTTCCTCGTTCCAACACTCCCCCTCAAGTTGAGTATCGAGTCTTTCGACACTTAACATGCACGATCTTTAGTTTGATAAATAGTTTATACTCGTATTTAAGAGTTCTTCAATTTCTATTGACAGTTTATGCTCGTATCGTAGAGCTTCTCCAATTCATCATTTATAATTTATACTCGTATCAAAGAGTTATTGAAAGTTTAGACTCATTTCAAGGAGCTCTTCATTCATCATTGAAAGTTTAAACTCGTTTCAAGGAGTTCTTCAATTTTTCGTTGACGGTTTTAACTCGTGTCAAGGAGCTCTTCAAATTTTTGTTGGCAGTTTTAACTCGTGTCAAGGAGCCAATCTAGACAGTTTTAACTCGTGTCCAGGAGCTTGTCTAAACAGTTTTTACTCATATTTAGGAGCTATCTTAGATAGTTTTTGCTCGTATCTAGGAGCCATCTTAGATAGTTTTAACTCATATCAAGGAGTCAACTTAGATAGTTTTAGCTCGTATCTAGGAGCCATCTTAGACAGTTTTAACTCATATCAAGGAGCCATCAGACATTTTTAGCTCGTATCTAGGAGCTAATTCTAACAGTTTTGACTCTTGTCGAGGAGCTAATTCTGACAGTTTTGACTCTTGTCGAGGAGCTAGTTCTGACAGTTTTGACTCATGTCGAGGAGCTAAATCAGACAGTTTTGACTCTTGTCGAGGAGCTAATCTAGACAGTTTTTGCTCTTGTCTAGGAGCCAATTCAGACAGTTTTGACTCTTGGCGATGAGCCATCTTAGACCATTATCGGCCCATTCCAAACTCAAACTATGAGTCCATTATTTTCATTTATTTTCTTTCTTAGCTTTCCTGGCTCCACCGACATGTGGGTTGCGCCTTTGCAGCTTACTCGCCCTCTCATTATCCATCATCTTTGGCCTTCACGGCCATTATAGATTTGGAGAGGAGTTGTTCGGTCGCATTCTTCCTCTCCTCCTCGGCCGGACAAACCGTGAACTTCTTCTTTCTTTTCTTAACTTGATCGAGGAGAGGTGTCGGGCATGCAGCCACCTTTCCCTTCTCCAACAGGGCCGATCTGGCCTCTTTGATTTCACCTTCTTTCCAACTCCAATTACCTGCCTGTTCATCGGCATTCTCGAGTAGTGAGAGCACACGTTTTCTATGCAACACAACAAGTGGCTGTTGTTGTGTCTTTCTATAAACTTCTTTCACAACGGCATCAAGCTGCGTAATACTAAAGCCACCATATGTGCAAAGTTTTGCTAGTATAGCCCAATATTTGCTCCGTCTACCAGGGTTTCATATTCAGAATGTTGCTCCAGCCACTCCTTGAACTCCTTAAAATTTGGCTGATGTTCTCTTTCAATGGCTAAAGAAGCAATTGATTGAGCAAGCTTGTCAGTCTCTGCTCTATTGGTATCAATGCAAACTAACTGTTCATGGCAGGCAGGGCACGTTCAATCTGAGGCCCCGCCGATACCACACGCTCCTCCACTTCATAAGCCCTATCCGCCGCTCCGGCGCCGCAAAAGCAATTCAATGCCGGCGTGAAAGTCCTAAGCTTCGGCGCTACACATTGTTTCATCACGCTTTTCGCGAGGTCGAACGCGTAGTCTCCGTTCGCCGCCGCCAACCGAGCCACGGCTGTGAGCGTCGCCTCGTTTTGCTTGAGGTTTTCATTGCTGTGGTTGCGGAACAGCTTGAATCCGAATTCAATTGCGGATTGTCGGGTATTTGAATTGGAAAAGGCTTCGGAGCAGATGTATAGCAAGGAATTGAGATTGTTGAGAGTGAGGGTTGGATTTGAGGAGGATTCGTAGAGAGTGATGGCGGCGGAGAGGTCCTTCGATTTGGAACACTGATCCAGTGTACACCGGAACTGCGACTCAGGCGTCTGTTTCTGCTTCTTCCGCCGTGTGTTCTGGTTGCTCATATGGCGGCGCTGCGGCGGGGTAATTTGGTGGTTGTTTTGGCTAGTTTTGGGAAAGGGACGATGATGAGGGTTTTTTTTGTTTTTTTTTGAACAAACTAACGAAGGAACGTTAGCTGCTCTGATACCATGTTAGAAAATATAATGCGGAAAATAAAAGACTATTGCAGAAAGTAAAAGACGGGGAGAACTTCAAAGACTACATTGTGAATGACTTGAATTATTTCTCTCAATAGTTACACAACTATTTATAGACTCTATTTCAAGCTATACATGGAAAATATATTCTAATTATACTAATATCCTTTTATTTGATTTTTCATAATCTTTAATTGATTTCCTTCAATATTCTTGCCATAATTTCATTCATTGCCTTCTTATTCACCAATTATTTAATTTCCTCGTTCCAACATGCTCACTGAGTATATCAAGTACTCAGCCCTGCATGTTTCTTTTCTAATGTGTAGGTTGAACGTGAACGAGGAGGCGAATGTGTTGGGAAATGACTATTAATAAGTAGTTAGGTAGTCCAAAGTAATATGTCTTCATACATACTATTTTGTCTTGGACTCTTCCGCTGCAATACAACTATGTTCTAGGAATTTATGAATTTAGTCTTGATACTCTGATTTTCTTTTGACTACGTACCCATTCGCATTCGAAACTATTACCTCAAGTTGATTTATTGCTCTTATGTTTACTTCATGATTGATGAGAGTATTTTTAGTCGCGAAATAGCTACGCTCACTAGTACTAGGGAGATGTGGTCGTGACACCAGGGATTAAAATCTATATTTAAATTAAAAAATTAGAAAATTGTGGTCATGCACTAATGTTAAAATTTGGCAAAACATTATACTCACTCCACACAAGTTAGAGTGATTTTGTTTATGGATGACATAATTTTGATTTGTAATAAAATAGGAGAGAGAATGACAAAAAATAGTGAAGAGGTTTTTATACATAAAAATTAAAATATTTTTGTGGCTGAACTAAAATGAAAAAAAATACTCCGTAGTTTTCATAGAGGGATAGTATTAATCAACACCAAAGAAAGACATCCTTTAGTTTTTTCCTGACCACAGTAAGTTAGTAGAAGAAAAAATAAATACAGAATACCCCAAATATTTAAAAACACCCTTAAAACTAAATCTATAAATAGAACCCTCCCATTTATAGAAAATCATAACATATATACCTCTATTAGGCAATGCCATAACTTTCATAAATATAGCTGAAATTCATACTACTATTTTTTGATAAAATCATCTAAAACAATTTTCAAATGACCATCAATTGCTCTTCTATTGTACGATATATCTTGATGAAATAAATATGCATAAAATTACTTGCATGGTGGGGCTGCCGAACAGCATTCACACGTCATCACGTACGCAATGATTAGTGAATAAGTGCGCATGATTAGTAAACAAGTGTGCATTAATCTTATCTTTGGATACAGCTTTCCACCAATCAAATTTATACAAGCTGATATTACTAAAAGTATACTAATTACTTCATCATCTATAAATAGAGTAGATGCATTTCCACAAAGAATCACACAAACAAGATTGATTGAGCTTTTTGCATTTCCGCTTTCCAATTAATTAAATAATCAAACAAGCTGATATTACTAAAAGTATACTAATCCTTTGTTTATTTCAAGTCTTACTTATTTCATCAAACTTTGTTATCATTAATACTTATTTCATGCTTCCGAGGTTCATCGCTATTAAATCAACTAATTATCCTGATAAAGGGCATTTATACTACAACTAAATAGCGTAAAAATAAAAGACAGATAAATCGAAGGTAATTCTGATACATTGATTGAAGAAAATAACAATATCCTCTATTTACAATAGGAGTATTCTAATTTAATGAACAAGAAATGAACCTAAATTATTGAATAAGAGATAACTATGCTAAAAGGATATGATAACTAAGTAATTAATAAGATATGAGAGATATTTTGAGGATATGCCCGTATCATTTTCTTTGTCGAAACAAGTGGGTAATATTTTTTTAATTAGTCATAATTCATGGTGGGGCTGCCTACAAGTAAAAAAAAAGGACAATAATGATTCGGTTTGAAAATAATTAGTTGTTGTGAAGAGTAGGTTAATCTCTTAATTAATTCCAAGATTACATTACTGTTTGTTGGGTCCATGATATTCATCGGTCCACAATATTATTTGATGGGACTTTTGAGAATGACTATTTATATCATTATTACTCACCAGGGATTAAAATCTATATTTAAATTTAAAAAATTAGAAAAATGTGGTCATGCACTAATGTTAAAATTCGCCAAAACATTATACTCACTCCACAAAAGTTTAAGAGTGATTTTGTTTATGGATGACATAAATTTTGATTCGCAATCAAATAGGAGAGAGAATGATAAAAAATAGTGATGAGGTTTCTATACATAGAAATTAAAATATTTTTGTGGCTGAACTAAAATGAAAAAAAATACTCCGTAGTTTTCATAGAGGGATAGTATTAATCAACACCAGAGAAAGACAACATCCTTTAGTTTTTTCCTGGCCACAGTAAGTTAGTAGAAAAAAAATTAAATACAGAATACCCCAAATATATAACAACACCCTTAAAACTAAATCTATAAATAGAACCCTCCCATTATAGAAAAATCACAACATATAACTTTCATAAATATAAATGAAAATTCATACTACTCCCTCCGTCACACTGAAGATGACCCACTTTCTTTTTTGGTTTGTCACAACTAAGTTTACTCATTACTTAAAATGAAAACATCTTTATCTCTATTTTATTCTCTCTCTCCACTTCACACCCAAAATAAAGTTACATAAATTCTCGTGCCGCACAAGGAAGGGGTCATCTTCCTTGGGACGGGGGGAGTACTATTTTTTTTTATAAAATCATCAAAAATAATTTTCAAATGACCATCAATTTGTCTCTTCTATTGTACGATATCATAAAAATTACTTGCATGGTGGGGCTGCCTACAAGTCTATAACAATGGATAATAACGCATAGTTTTTGTTTTGAGCTGAATTAAATAATGGAACTATCATTAGTCTGAATTTCGGACTATTTCTTTTCCTTCCCCATCCTCACAATCTTGCCGACAAACGAAAATAGACGAAGCTTTTTAATTGGGTTACCTCTTATATATATAGAACAAGTTTTTATCATCTTGATATTTATAAGTAGTAATTGAATTTATAAATATTTTCCCTCCTGAACTTTGTTTCGAAATTTAGCAATATGGAGCAGTATAATTTAGCAATTAAATCAGTTATTACAAAATAAGTTATATATAGATATAAGTGTCAATAATTGAAGAGGCGCCGAAACAGGGATCCGACATGCCCATACACGCCAAACAACATTCACGCGTCATCACTTACGCAATGATTAGTGAATGAGTGTGCATTAATCTTATCTTTGGATACAACTTTCCACCAATCAAATTTATACAAGCTGATATTACTAAAAGTATACTAATAACTTCATCATCTATAAATAGAGTGGATGCATTTCCACAAAGAATCACACAAACAAGATTGATTGAGCTTTTTGCATTTCCACTTTCCAATTAAGGTAATCAATCTTCTCTCCTAATCCTTTGTTTTTTTCAAGTCCATTGGATACATATATATATATATATATATATAGTCTTACTTTGTTATCATTAATACTACTTACTAGTTATGTTTATTAGCAGGTTATCATGGGCTTCATGCTTCCGAGGTTCATCGCCATTAAATCAACAAATTATCCTGATAAAGGGCATTTATACTACTACGAAAAAGCAAGTACGGTAAATGTTGGGGAGGAGAGTGTGTTCAGCACACTGGTGAAGATTGAAGTGGAACAAGCAACAAGCAACACCAACTACGTTCACCTCCGCTTCAGTACTTCCAACAGGTATTGGTCGAAGAGAGTGGGCGGCAACGGCATCGTTGCTGAATCGAAGCAGCCCGTGGAAGACATAAAGAATCCTTCATGCACGCTGTTCCAACCGGTTCAGGCGGCGAAAGATGTGTTTGACTTGAATTACGTTCCGACTGGTGCTCGTGTGTTGGTAGATCCCAAATACTGGGGCATTTTCGTCGACGGAGATCCCTCAGATTCGTACGGTAATCTAATTTATGTGGATTGGAGTACATTGGTCAAACTGCCTGCCCACCTCACTTTCAAAGGTGACAATAAGAGGTACTGTTACATTTATCTTATGAGTATGTGATCAGTTAATTGACAAACAGATCGAACTATGTTATTGATGTGCATTTGTCTGTCAAAAATTTTATGTTCAGGTACCTTAGAGGAATGGGGCATGGTGGGCACAACTACTTGCAGTACTCAGCCAGTGATATTGATGCGTCGTGCGGCCATCGCGTGACGTTGATGCCGGACGGACATGTCCGGATAACGTCGGATCACTGGGAGGGCCAGTTCTGGAGGCGCAGTCCTAACTGGATATGGGCCGACTCGTGGATGTCATCCATCAACAACCCCGACACTCACTTCTGGCCGGTGAAACTAGACAACGACAACACCATTGCACTCCGAAACGCGGGCAACAACCATTACTGCTCACGTCTCACCGCAGACGGGAAGACCGACATGTTAAACGCGGCCGGGAGCGACATCTACAACTCAGGAAAAATGGTGGTGCAAGAGCTCGTGTCGGAAAGAAACGTCTACGACGTGAAATATCGGATGGAGGACGCCAGGATATACGACGAGGCGCCTTACGATGCAGGGTCATCCCAGCTTGATAACCCGAGCGACGAGGAGGCTGCTATGGCTGTTTCGATTACGTATCAAGACGAGAAATCTTATACTTTTAGCCGCAGCTTCTCTTTAACTGCAGGGGTGGAGACCAAATTCCAGACTGGCGTGCCCTTCATCGTGGACGGAGAGATCAAGGTCTCTTTCGAGATAAACACCACTCTCGAGTGGGACACCACCACAACTACTACAACATCAGTAACCGCTACCGGTTCCATTCCAATCCCTGCAAAGAGTAGTGCTGTCATTGAGTATGTCGGGACGATGGGCACTTGCGATGTTCCTTATTCTTACACGCAGCAAGACAGGAGCTCCACCGATGGCACCATTTCTTATACGGAGCAGGTTGATGGTGTTTACAAAGGTGTCAGTTGTTACAACTTCCACTTTGTTACCAAATCCATCAAGGCCCTTGTCTGAATCATCAATAACCGTCATCAAGTTCATTTCCGAGCTACTCAGCCGTCTCCTCAAAACATCCATTACCTTTGCCTCTTTATTTTATTTTATTTTTATTTTTTATTATTGTGTGTGTTTCTTTGGTAAGCTTCTTTCAGCTTTGGTTTCGCTTTGTTGTTGTTGTTGTGCTAATAATATCCAGATATATGTATCTGATGATCCCCAAGTTATATGTGTACTCTATGTATCGTTCTGGTTGATTTGAATTTTGAAATAAAAATGGATGTTTCAATATAAGAGAAGTCTCTCTTCACATGCATGACTATGCGTTGTTTTTTCTTTTCTTTTTTCGGATATAAAACAATTTCCCATTTTGGGATTAATCCCAAAAGTTCAATGATTGGGATGGTTGTGTTTTTTTAGTTGTTTCTGTATTCTTTTTCTATAGGTATGATTGATATTGATTTTGATACCACAACAAAAAGTAGTACTGTATTATTAGAATATTTACTTCGATTAATTAAACTCGTTTCATTTCAAAAGTTCCTATTTTTAGAGGACGGATAGAATAGTTACTAAATATCCAAATATTGATCCAATAATTGAAGCACTAAATATGTTTGGGAACAAAAACAATAAATCGGCCCAAATATTATGAAACAACAGCCCAAACGTGGCCCATTTGCAGCATCCAAACCCGCAAAGCTTGCCCAGAACCCGGGAGCCGAGGACCTCATGTCGACGCCGGATAGAAACGAAAGAAATCCGGTGAAATTACTAAATTTTCTCAAATTCAATTGCAATAACTGATGAAGGATGAGCGAAATTGTTGAAAAACAACAACGCAGCCGAAATCCAACAAAAACGAACTGATTTGGTGCGATGTGTTAAATCCAACAACGCATCCAATAATGTGTTAAATTTGCAAATTTTTGTTAGCTAAGATATTCGGATGATTGAAGAGATTTTTAAAATTTTGGAGTCATAATTTCGAACAAGCCTGCGCATAAATATATATTCTGGGCGCCAAGACTCTTTCGTTTAGTTGGTTTGTCCAAGTCTTTCTTCTCCAAGATTTTCTTTCTTGAAAAAGATGTTACCATCAAATCGGGATTACTTGCGTGTAATATTGGTTTGCCTCATTCTAGCCCAGAAGTTGTTCGATGAAATGCTCGAAAGGGAATCTCGTAAGTGATTTAGTTAAAAGTTTGTTCATTTAAAAAATGATAAAGGGTTTTTTTTCGAAATGAATTTCTATGGCAGCTTTCAGTTTATTATAGTAAGAATTATTTTTCATTAATCTAAACTTCTTTTGAAGCATTTCGTCGAACAAATCCCACGCTTAACATAATAGTTGGTTCTGAATTCTCATTTCTTCCCTATTTAATCAAATCGAATCGGGATAACGCCTCCTGCATGGTATGCTGCATAGTTACATTCAGTCCCAGAAGCTGTTTGTTGAAATGCAAGTAAGGGATCTGCACACAGGTAATTGTTTCATCAATTTCACCATTTGATTTCGTTAAAATTTAAAGTTACTAATTTAAAATGTAGATAACATTTTAATTAGAATAGCACAAGTGGCTGAGTTCAAAAATTTTAATTCGAATCTATTGCAGTTTTTATATTTAATTCAAAAAAACGTTGAAAATATTTTTTATGCGCTGGATTATTTTTTCAGAATATATGGTACTCGTAAAATCTAAGATTTCCATAGAATATGCGCCTTTCATGGAGTTATCAAGATTTGTCATTTACTAGCTTCGTATGAATACATTTATTATCTTCTGATACCTTCAAATTTATACAAATTCAAATGTATTTATCTTATCTTTGGATACAGCTTTCCAGCAATCAACGTTTGCCAACTGGACCATCCTTATCAAAAACAGCATACTAATTACTTGATCATCTATAAATAGAGTGGATGCATTTCCACAAAGAATCACACAAACAAGATTGATTGAGCCTTTTGCATTTCCACTTTCCAACTAAGGTAATCTTCATTCTCTCCTAATCCTTTGTTTTTTTCAAGTCTTAATTAATCATTGGGTACATATATAGTCTGTCTTAGTTATTTTGATTGTATGTTGATTTCTTAGCAGGTTATCATGGTCTTCATGCTTCCAAGGTTCATCGCCATCAGATCAACTCGATATCCTGATAAAGGGCATTTGTACTACGACGAAAAGCAAAGTACGGTACATATTGGGGAGGAGAGTGTGTTCAGCACACTGGTGAAGATTGAAGTGGAACGAGCAACAAGCAACACCAACTACGTTCACCTCCGCTTTAGTAATTCCAACAGGTATTGGTCGAAGAGAGTGGGTGGCAACGGCATCGATGCTGTATCGAAGAAGCCCGAGGAAGACATAAAGGAGCCTTCATGCACGCTGTTCCAACCGGTTGAGGTGTCTGGTGAGGGAGAAGGAGTGTTTCAATTGATTTACGTTCCGACTGGTCACCGTGTGTTGGTAGATCCCGAATACTGGGGCATTTTCGTGGTGGAAGAAAATCCCTCAAGTTGGTACGGTAGTCTAAAGTATGTGGATTGGAGTACATTGGTCAAACTGCCTCCCCACGTCGCTTTCAAAGGGGATAACGGCAGGTACTATTACATATTCTTGTATGTGATCAGTTGATAATTATTTATTAATTTATAACTATGCGAACAATCTATGTTATGTTATTGATGTCAACATGAAGGCATCTGTTATATATATATGTTCAGGTACCTTACAGGAGTGAGCCAAGATGGGTACAACTACCTGCAGTATTCATCCAGTGGTATTGATCCGTCGTGCGGCCATCGCGTGTATTTGATGCCAGAAGGACATGTCCGGATAACGTCGGATCACTGGGGGGGCAAGTTCTGGAGGCGCAGTCCTAACTGGATATGGGCCGACTCGCATGCGTCTTCCATCAACAACCCCGATACTCACTTCTGGCCGGTGAAACTAGGCCACGACAACACCATTGCACTCCGCAACGCCGGCAACAACCGTCACTGCTCACGTCTTTCCCAAGACTGGAAGACCGACATGTTAAATGCGGCCTGGATCGAGATCCACGATGTAGGAAAAATGGAGGTGCAAGAGCTTGTGTCGGAAAGAAACGTGTACAACGTGAAATATCGGATGGAGGACGCCAGAATATACGACGAGGAGCCTTACATTGCAGGCTCATCCCAGCTTGATAACCACAGCGACCAGGAGGCTGCTATGTCTGTTTCAATTACGTATACAGACGAGAAATCTTACACTTTTAGCCGTAGCATGTCTTTGACTGCAGGGGTGGAAACCACCTTCAGCACTGGCGTTCCCTTCATTGTGGAAGGAAAGATCACCGTCTCATTCCAGATAAACACCACTCTCCAGTGGGACGCCACCACAACTACTACCACATCAGTTACTGCTTCCGGCTCTATTCCTATCCCAGCAAAGACTAGTGCTGTCATTGAGTATGTCGGGACACAGGGCACTTGCGATGTTCCTTATTCTTACACGCAGCAAGACCAGAGCTCCACCGATGGCACCATTTCATACACTGAGCAGGTTGATGGTATTTACAAAGGCGTCAGTTGTTACAACTTCCACTATGTTACCAAATCCCTTAAGGCCCTTGTCTGAACATCCCATGCCGTTTTCTCCCAATCATCATCAACTTCATAACTTCACTACAAATATGTACACTACTTTCAAGTCAGAGCTACTCAGCCGATCTGATCTGATCTGATCTGCTCTGCTCTCCTCAAAACATCCATTACCTTTGCCTATTTTCTTTTTTTTTAAATTAATTATTGTGTGTGTTTTTTGGTAAGCTTCTTTCAGCTTTGGTTTCCCGTTGTTGTTGTTGTTGTGCTAATAATTTCCAGATATAAGTATCTGATGATCCCCAAGTTATATGTATATTCTATGTTTAGTTCTGGACTTCTGGTTGATTTGAATTTTTAAATAAAAATGGATGTTTCAATATAAGAAAAGTCTCTCTTCACATGCATGACTATGCGTTGTTTTTTTTAATTGTTACGGAGATAAAAAAAAAAACAATTTTCCATTTTGGGATTAATTCCAAAAGTTCAATGATTGGGATGGTTGTGTTTATCTTAGTTGTTTCTGTATTCTTTTTCTATAGTTATGATTGATATTGATTTTGATACCACGACAAAAAAGTAGTACTATTGTATTATTAGAATATTTACTTCGATTACATCCAAATGTATTATACTCCCTTTGTTCTAGTGGATGCATTTCTTTTCCGCATAGAGATTAAAAAAATTAAGTAGTGTATTATATAAAAGATAATAGAGTAAGAGAAGAAAAAGAATAGAGAATAAAGTAAGAGAGAGGGAAAAGTAAGTGATAAAAAATGTATTGACTTTTACTAAAAAGATAAATGACTCCACTACTATGGAACGTACCAAAATGACTTCACTACTATGGAACAAAGGAGTACTCCATTTGTCTCTAATAATTTGTCATCGTTTGGTACGGGCTTTAAGAAATGTAATAGAAAATGAGTTGAAAAAGTTTGTGGCATGTTGATGACAATCGACCACGAGATAGAACAATCACATGATAAACTCACAGAAACCTTAGTTTCAAGGAATTGTAATTAATCAATGTCTGCCTTCAAAAAGCAGATGCAAAAACTGCTGCAAAAACTGCTATTCCCACTATTTATAAGTGGTCCAAAACCGTAGAGATGTGAAAGGAAATAATAAGGAAATTAAATAAAAAATAACTAAAACTTTAAAGAAAGTAAATTTGGGTCAGTAAACTCTTTCCCGCTGACTGCATCATACTCCCCCTCTTGAAAATCACTTTATTATGGATGAAATCTCTCTTGAAAATTTATCTATATATAGTCGGTCTTCTTCTATTGCTTATAACATTATAATACAAAATTAATATCAAATCTACACTCTTAAATTTTAAATAAGTGGATGAGATTAATACTCTTTAATTTAATTTAATAATTATTTAAATTTAAAATATAATCCAATTGATATTATATCAATCACTAGATCTCCTAATCTAATGGTTAAGAATTGATCTTAATTTTATATTACTAATTAGTTAGTAATTGTTACATGAAAAAGAATAAACATAGATTGTCCACAAATTAAAACAATATCTTTGCACACCCGAATAATCTTTGCAAGATAATATCTTTTTGTCATGGTTACACCGAAAACAAAATAATATCTTTTGTCATGTTTGAAAAGAATAAGATGCGGATAAGGTATCATTAATAATTGGTCCCTTATTTGAACATAGATTGTCCACAAATTAAAACAATATCTTTGCACACCCAAATAATCTTTGCAAGATAATATCTTTTTGTCATGTTTACACCGAAAACAAAATAATATCTTTTGTCATGTTTGAAAAGAATAACATGCGGATAAGGTATCATTAATAATTGGTCCCTTATTTGATTCAGACATTTTCCTCAAAACAAATATTATTCATCTTATTCATCTTTGTAGATAACATATCAGTTAAAAATAATTTAATGATAAATAAATGAAAATTAAACTCCCAACTGACATTCACAGAATTAGAAAAATACTCCTTCCATCTCACAATAATAATCATATTTTGTCATTTTTAGTCTGTCATATAATAAGAGTCACATTTTACTTTTAGCATAAATCATGTTTGTTTGACATGAATTATGTGCTAGAAAAGTAATCTAATTTCCAATTAATAAATTATTATTGTGTGTGTTTCTTTGGTAAGCTTCTTTCAGCTTTGGTTTCGCTTTGTTGTTGTTGTTGTTGTTAAGAATAGGTTTGGGAATATGTATTTCATTCGAATTGTTCATTTGTGTACACAATTACATGCCTCTTTATAGGCTCAATAATACATCTTAAGGTAAGTTCATAACCCTAATCAAATCTCCTATACAAGGTAAGTATCAATTACTGATTTCTCATTAATTGTGATTGGAGGGAAATCGGCCTCTTGATCCTCAACAATCTTTCCTTCCAACACTCCCCCTCAAGTTAAGTGATGGGATCACTAATACTTAACTTGTCCAGTACACCTTGAAAAAAGTGCGAACTTACTGCCTTTGTTAAGATGTCCGCCAGTTGATCCTCCGACTTAACATAAGGCAATACCACCACCTTTGCATCAATTGTGTCTTTTATGAAGTGCCGATCTACCTCCACATGTTTGGTTCGGTCATGTTGAACTGGATTTTCCGAGATACTGATGGCAGCTTTATTATCACACAATAACCGGCATGGCTGGGTAGATTTGAGATCAAGTTCGGTCATGAGCCTTTTAAGCCATAATATTTCTGTCAATCCACTCTTAATGCCTCGAAATTCTGCTTCGCCACTCGATAAGGCTACTACATTTTGCTTCTTGCTTCTCCATGTCACCAAGTTACCCCCAACAAAGGTGAAGTACCCCGCGGTTGACTTCCTGTCATTTGGATTTCCTGCCCAATCTGCATCCGTATAACCGTGTATTTCTAGATGTCCATGTTTCTTGAACTGTACTCCATGACCCGATGTACCCTTCAAGTACCGTACTATCCTCAACACCGCCTCCCAGTGCTC
This sequence comes from Salvia splendens, assembly GCF_004379255.2. Taxonomy (NCBI): domain Eukaryota; kingdom Viridiplantae; phylum Streptophyta; class Magnoliopsida; order Lamiales; family Lamiaceae; genus Salvia; species Salvia splendens. The sequence continues at coordinate 1,605,894 of NC_056034.1, forward strand.
TTCCTGTGGTGCATGCATAAACTGACTTACGACGCCAACAGCATAAGAGAGATCTGGTCTAGTGTGGGACAAATAAATGAGTTTCCCGACCAATCGTTGATACCTCCCACGATCAGCTAGTTTGGCCCTTTCACGAATCTGCAAACCGTGGTTCTGGACAATCGGAGTGTCTGCCGGCTTGCAGTCCATCATCCCTGTTTCAGCTAGGATATCAAGTACGTACTTCCTCTTATTGATAAAGATCCCCTTCTTTGATCTAAGCACTTCTATCCCCAAGAAGTACTTCAAGTGGCCAAGATCCTTCATTTCGAATTCCTTGGACAGATTCTTCTTTAGCTGAGCTATTTCATCTTCATCATCGCCAGTGATAATCATATCATCAACATAAATAATGAGACATGTAATCTTACCATCCTTCTTCTTGAGGAACAAGGTGTGATCTGAATTGCTCTGCCGGTAGTCATATTTCTTCATCACCTCAGTGAACCTTCCGAACCATACTCTAGGGGATTGTTTGAGGCCATACAACGTCTTTTTGAGCTTGCAAACGTCTCCATTCTGAAAATCTCTAGTGCACTCGGGTGGAGGAACCATATATACGGGTTTGGTCAATTCTCCGTGTAAGAAGGCATTTGCCAGTCGCGGTTGGCTGCTATCGAAAACAACACTCTCACTGTGTTGATCTTAGCCACTGGTGAGAATGTTTCTGCATAATCGATGCCGTAAGTCTGAGTATATCCTTTTGCCACTAATCTCGCCTTGTATCGGTCAATGGATCCATCGGGTCTCCTTTTGATTGTAAACACCCATCTACAGCCGACAGTAGTAGCTCCCTTTGGCAGTTTGCTAACTTCCCAAGTCTTGTTCTTCAATAAAGCATCCATCTCTACAAACATCGCTTGTCTCCAATGTTTGACTTTCATTGCTTCCTCGGCTGTATAAGGGATTTCTTCTTCCTCGTAGAGAGCTGCTTCAAATGCTCTAGCCATCTTGGTTAGGTTTCCTTTCACAAAGTTAGCCACAGCGTACTGGCTTTTTCTCCCAATCTTTTCGGGTGAGAATCTTTTCGGTGGTATGCCACGAGTGCTCCGTGGTGGGAGTATATATCTACCTGTGCTTTCATCCAGGGTCGTGTCTATAATTTCTACATCAGAAGGGTCAGTGGAATGGAGACTTTCTTGAGGAGTGTCGGGAATTACCTCGGAAATTTCGGATACCTGTTGAGGAGAGATACTAGGACACGGTTGAGGAGGCTCTGTGGTTGAGATCTGCTCGGTGACAGTGCCAACCTTTTCTGTTGGGTCCTCGTTGGAGATATTTGACTTAGGCACACACCAACTTAGGTAGTCTACTGTGTTATGTGACCTACTCTCCCCCTGACTACTAAGGTGGTTGTGGTAATAGAACTCAGTTTCCAAAAAATTACAATTCATTGTGGTGACTACCCGTTTTGTAGTTGGGTCATAGCATCTATACCCCTTTTGGTTAATCCCGTAGCCCACAAAGACACACTTGGTAGCACAGTGTGACAACTTTGTTCTTTCATGTTTTGGAATATGGACATAAACGGTACAGCCGAAGACTTTGGGTTGGAGATTCACGTGTGTGGGTATTTTGGTGAGTTTGGAGAGTATTTCGAGAGGGTTTTTTTTTGTTTAGGATTTTAGTGGGAAGTCGGTTTATGAGGTAGATGGAGGTAGCAACAGCTTCGGGCCAGAAATAGGTAGGGACTTTAGAGTCAAACATCAAAGCTCGGGTGATTTCGAGTATGGTTCGGTTTTTCCTTTCTGCTACCCCGTTTTGTTCTGGTGTATAAGGGCACGTGGTTTGATGGATCAGGCCTTTTTCGGTAAAGAAGTTCGTCATTCTTTGGTTTACAAATTCCCTCCCATTGTCGGATCGAAGGGTCTTAATAGTGGTCTGGAATTGGGTTTGGATAATGTTAAAGAAAAGAATGAATTTATCAATTACTTCAGACTTGTGTTTCATAAAATATACCCATGTCATCCTAGTGCAATCATCCACAAAAATAACAAAATATTTCAAACCATTACCCCCAATAATAGGTGCAGGCCCCCACACATCAACATGAACAAGAGAAAAAACAGAATTCATACGGGTATTCGTAGATTTAAATGATTGTCTGTGGCTCTTGGCCAAAACGCAAGTCTCACATGAAAAATCTTTTGGAATAGAGAGTTTAGGAAAAAGTAAACTAAAATAACCAGGGGAAGGGTGTCCCAGTCGTTGGTGCCACAGCCAAATCTCTCGTTTCGTGGTCCTGTGAGCCAGCATCACACTGCCTTGGTGAGCTATCTCGTCCACGTAATAGAGCCCTTGGTTCTCAGTGCCACGCCCAAGTATCTTCCTCGTCCGAATATTCTGCAAAATACAGAAGTCGGGGTACATTAGCAATGTGCAATTCAACTCTTTCGTCACATGGCTTATAGACATCAATCTCTGGGACAGTGTAGGAACATAAAGACAGTTTGACAATCTCAGGGTTGGGGAAATTTCAATAGTGCCCGCCCCAACTACAGTAATTAACTCCCCACTCGCGGTTTGTATATAGGTTTTAGTAATGTCACTGAAACTACAAAAATCATCTTTATTGGGAGTCATAGTGTCAGTAGCTCCACAGTCGAATATCCAACCTCGTTTTTCACTCTCATTATCCATTTTCACGGTAAAAGCAGCGGAAATATGGTCCAATGGCTCAAATTTATTTTAAGTGGGATGGGGCTCAATTTCGCATTTTCCAAACAATCAGGGGGTTCTTCACAATAATTTAGAATCTAGGGTTCCTTATGCAATTTATTCCCAGTTGGGGGGCTTTTATGCAAACAATGGGGTCAATTCTTTAATTTCAGCATGCTTTGGGGTGAATTATGCGAATAAGTAAAAAAGGAGGATTGAAAAGGGAATATTGGGTTAGGGTTTTTAACCCTAGACCTGGTACCTCCTTGGCTCCCGCCGCCGAATCCATTTCGGCTCCCTGTCTTTCCGGTGAAATTGCCTGCACCGATTACTCCACCACCGTTCCCGCCTCCGCTGGGAGCTTCCGATTCCTCTTTCTGTTTTCCCCGATTGGTCACCATATCCCGATTTCCAGTCGGCATTTTCGTCGCATCATTTCCGACAGAAATTCCAACCGCCATTCGTGCCTTCGCCGTCTGCCGTTCCTCCCACCATTCGGGATACCCGTGTAGTTGGAAGCAGGTGTCCCAGGTGTGCTTTTGCATCCCACAGTGGGAACACCACAATTTGGATTTATCGACCGGTTTGTTCCCCGGGCGATGAGCGGTGGTGGTTTGTCGTGGGGCTACGCCCCTGGACCCCTGTCGTGGGCCTTGTGCCGCCAGCCCGTGTCCAATTCCAGGTGATTCCCCCCGCCGTGGCCTTGGGTGTTCGAGTTTGGGGATTCGGGTGGCCCCAATCGCCGACGGGCCGCCTCCTTTTTAACCCAACCATAGGCGGTTTCCAGCGGTGGTGGTGACGCCTCCTTGAGGATATCTCGTCTGATTTCTTCGTGTTCTTCGTTCAATCCCGCCAGGAATCGGAGTAGTCTTTTGGTGTTGGTGTAGACTCTGAATTGGTTGATTCCTTTCTCGCAGCAGTCGACCGGTTGCTTCTGGCATCGGTCGATATTGATCCACATCCCGTGGATTTTCCGATAGTATGTTTCCAGATCCATATTCCCCTGTTTAATGGTGTTTGCTTTGTCTTCTAGGTCATACACGAGGTAGAGGTCCACCTCACTCTCGTATGTGGTGGCTAGGCTATCCCAAATCGCCTTGGCCGATTGACGGTGAGCGAAATCTGCAATAATATCATGTTCGATATTATCTACTATCCAAGAAAAGACGATTAAATCCGTCTCTTCCCAATCGTCATACTCCTTGGTTCCCGGCAGTGGTGGAGCCGGTTTCCCGGTTATGTGAGAGCAGTCTCCCCTACTCCCTATCGCGACCTTCATCAGCCGCGACCACAGTGGGTAATTTCCTCCGTTGAGTTTGAACGCGACGGTAACGTTCTTACTCGCTCGTATCTTACTGCTTGATGATTCTGAATCCATTTGTTTCTCATCGTCTGGCATTTTGATTACTGATTTGAATTGGTTTGCTCACTGATTTCTTTGTTGATTTGGCCGAGATTGGTATAGGGTGGGGCTGTGATGATCAGAAAATCTGAGCCCTAGTTCAATTCTGGCTCGGATGCCATGTTAAGAATAGGTTTGGGAATATGTATTTCATTCGAATTGTTCATTTGTGTACACAATTAAATGCCTCTTTATAGGCTCAATAATACATCTTAAGGTAAGTTCATAACCCTAATCAAATCTCCTTGTCACGACCACAACTCCCTAGTCAAAGAAAGTGTAGCTATTTCGCAACTAAACATACTGAATTGTCTCAACTCATCAAGAATATTGTTTAATTCAAGGAAACACTGTCTGAATGTGATAAGGATAACATGTACGGAATCAGAGTGAATTCTGGGACATTGTCTTTACTAAAACAAGTCTAAATTGGCGCAACGGAAGAGTACCAAGACAGATGTAATATGTACGAAGACATACTACACCAGCTATCCTTCTACTTATTTAGTCTTCTGTCCCAACACCTCCTCTGCCTCGACCGATCAACCTGCACATTTAGGAAAACAATATGCAGGGCTGAGTACTTGATATACTCAGTGAGCTTATGCCGAAAACTGTTTTCTTTTAGTTGTCAGCCAAGCTGGGTGAACGCGGGGTTTTTCTGAAAACAAGTCCCGGTCACTAAAATCTATGATTTCTTTCTGAAAATAGACTGCGGTCTTTTAAACCTCTGATGATATGCCATATCAAACTGTGTGAATCGGGAATGTGGCCACATTCCACGATCACTGGGTCGGCCAACCTGGCGCTAGCTCACGACCCCTAGACCGGCCAACCTGGCGCTAGCTCACGGTCCATATGTGTACACTAGTCCGAGTAGGATTTACTGACCTACTGAGACCCGAATTCGATTTAACTGGTTTGGCATAGCCAACAGATAGACAATCATAAATAAAACATGGCATGACAACTCATTCAAATAATCATGTTTTTACATAAGACACGCTTTAAAGAAAGAAGAGAAAGCCCACCTCAATTGCTTAAACTCTTGCAAAACGGGTGCTTTCCTTTCCTGAGATTACGCGTCGAGCGACGACGTTCCTTTACAAAATTTAATATACTTAAATTAGGCTTTAAATAATTGTTTATCTTGCATGTATGCATGCCTAAGGGCGTGCTCTTTTATTTTATCTCTTTCTTTCTAAAACTTAGAGATCTAAATTCTTTAATTAAAACTGTACTATTAAAGTCCGCTTTAATTATTCAACGAATACTATCCCACACGGCCTCTCTTCCGTGGCTTAGGAATTAATTCCAGAAATAAATTCTTAGGCCCCTAAAGGGATTAATAATTCTGGCCCAGACTATTTACTTTTCGGCCCACCTTAACTAATTGGCCCATTCTCTTCTCCTTCTCATTTATTTATCTGAGGCCCAAATGTTAAAAATAATTGGGCATGGCCCAATTACTTCCTTCACCACCACATCGCTGATCTGCCTCTTTCTTCCTTTTAACCACTTCGCTGTCTAGTTTATCATTTAAGCATTTCTGAATCGATGTTTAGACAGTAATTGGGTTCAACGCTACTAGCTTGTATAACTAAGCATATTGTCGCTTTAGAATTCTGCTGTGAACACTACCTATGTTCTGGAAATCTTTACAAGCTGTGGTTTCTAGCGTGTGGTGTGAAAAAGCTTAGCTTCCTCTCATCTTAAGCATGTTATGTGTTGGCTAGAGGCCTATTATGCTGTGCTTAAGTTTCTCTACCATGAGCATATGCATATGTTCTATTGCTATGAGAGGGTGTTGTTTACTTACTGAAAATGTTTTTGAGATTGCTGTCTTTGACTCGGCTTCTTCCCCTCTACCTCGGTTCTTCCTCACTTCCACTCACTGCTTCTGCCTTTACCTCCCTCACTCCTCCACTTGCTGCTCAACTTAGTGAGTAATTTGTGGTGTGATGGAGGGGGAACCGAAGGGGGTTGGTATATTTATGCACAGCTTGTAACTGAAAGCTGCTAAGTTCGTTGTGTGGCTGGAAAAAGGGAGTCTTAGGCTGTGCAAAACCCGGCTGGCATTCTGTGGTTTTGCAGAGCATGTACTCTGAATTTTGGCTTCTTTCCCAACTGATTCTGGTGTTTCTTGGCGGTGTACTCGTGAGCTGGATGAGCCTTTGGCTCCTGGCTATATTCTGATGCCATAACCGAAATTTGGTGCTTTGTGCTGCCTTGAACCCTAGCTTATTTATGGGTTTGTCTCCTTATGGCAGGTGCACAACAATAAGATCTTGCTGCTGATATCCTTGGCAGTAGCGGATGGATAATGAGTACCAATCTGAAAATCTCAGCCTTGCAGAGTGTAGTTACTGGGGTGGAATGGTGCTGGCTGGAGTTTGCCTCTTTCGGCCCAGCTCAGCCTCCCCTTTTCGAAAGGTAAGGTTTCCCTTTCCCTTTTTTTTTCTAGAACCTGGTATTAGTTCATCTTTTATCCCATGAATCTAAGTCTCATTTATGTGTGTTCGGCAGGCACGCGAGAGGCCTATTTCCGCTGGTTGTACGCCTTCTAATTCGGCACAACGACTATCAAGAATCTGGACCGAAACCCCTTGTTAGAGAGGCCCGAAATTTGTAGTTCTCGGCTGTAATAGTGTAGGGAAAGTTTATTTCCAATATTTTTCTTTTGTCAACATTTGTAAATTAAAGCTTAGCTTGAAATTCTGGAAATTGTATTTGTACCCCTTTCAAGAAATAAAAATACTCATTCATTCTTAAATAAAGTTCTAGCATTTTATTTCATAACTCTCGAGAATCTAAGTCTCGGATATTACACTCTTATACAAGGTAAGTATCAATTACTGATGTTCGTTAGTTCTGTTGATCTACTTGGAGGTGACAGGGAACCGTTGTTCTTGTTTTCCAACCAGCTGAAGAAGGAGGTGGAGCAAAGAAGATGATCGAATATGGATCTATCGATAATGTCCAGGCAATATTCGGCCTGCATAATGACCCTCTTGTGCCTCTCGGTCAGGTGGCGTGCAGGCCTGGTCCGATCGCTGCTGGCAGTGGCAGGTTTCAAGCTGAGATAAGTGGCAAAGGCGGCCACGCAGCCATTCCTCAGCATGCAATCGACCTCATACTAGCTGCTTCGAATGTGATAGTCAGCTTACAACAGCTCGTCTCCCGGGAATCTGATCCTCTTGACTCTCAGGTACTCTCTAGCTGATTCCTACGTGCGTGAATTGAATGTTTGGTTCCTGCTTCCAACATTCTCTCAAACGCCAGCTTCAGATTCTATGATCCCGTTTAACACAATTCATTTCAACAGGTGGTTACAGTTGCTAAATTCCAAGGAGGAGGCGCATTCAATGTCATTCCGGACTCGGTTGCCATTGGTGGCACGTTTCGTGCCTTTTCAGTGAAGAGCTTACTGTATCTGAAGCAGAGGATCGAGGAGGTAACGCGTCGGGCGTTTCTTTTCATCTCCATCCGTTCCCCGGTCATTGTTTGTCTCTGAAGCTGCAGGTCATTGTCGGGCAAGCTGCTGTGCAAAGATGCAACGCGATTGTCACCTTCAACAATGAAGACATGCCCATGTATCCCCCTACCGTTAATGACAAAGAGCTCCACAAACACTTCCAACGAGTTGCAGTCGACATGCTTGGCACTTCCAAAGTTACAGATTACAATCCTGTGATGGGAGGAGAGGACTTCTCCTTTTACCAGGAGAGGATACCCGGTTACTTCTTTATACTCGGAACAAAAGACGAGGCAGCACAGGAACGGCCAGCTCTGCTACACTCGCCCTACTACAATTTCAACGAGTACTCGCTTCCTGTTGGTGCTGCCCTACATGCGTCACTGGCTGTTAGGTACCTTCTTGAGAGCCAGACGGGAAATCCTACTGGTAATGAACATCGCCACGATGAGCTGTGATCTATGTCGATGAGTCGCATACAATCTCGGTCTGAGTTTTCGGCTAGAAGATGCAAGATTATAGCCTTGTTTTGAGTCATTGTGTAAATTTGTGATATTAGGAGTGTTTGATTAGTTGCTGCATAAAATTTGTGGCTAATTATGAATTCAAAACATGTATAGGCTGAGAAAAGAAACCATGGATAACATAATACGAATAAATGCAACTTAGTTGGTAAGACGTTTCCTCATTGGTTCAGAATTACTTCAAAGATGATCTGTTCAGTTCATGTAAATAATGATTATTGATATTTAGTCAAGAAACCAACTTAGAAAAAGTTCATGTATAAATTGATATTTAGGGAAGAATAAACTTGAAAAAAGTTGATAAAAGTGAATTAATCAAGGTGTTCAATCAAAATAAATTTAATTTTCTTACATTGTCTTTTGCCAAAAAAAAAATTTAACTCTCTTATGTGAATTATATCGCATCAAAATGATCACGAGTAACGGCGGATCCAAGAAATGAAATTAGTAGAGTTGGAAATTTCATTCGCTTTTATATGAAACAAAATAAATTTGAGCAAAAAATGAAAAAAACTTTGAAAATGGAAAAACGTAAACAAAATTTTCGACTATAATAATCCACAGAAAAATCAATTCATTTTGTTGAAAAAAAAATACAAAGATTGCCATGAAAACAAAAGCAAAGATGACAATTTCAAATCCTCATCCAAACTAGATAGATTGGCAAAACTCCATAATATTCAAAATAATCTCTCTATGATATGATTTCACTAGAAGAAGAGACAAATAGGAATAACCTTAGCTCTAGTATCATGCTAGACTATTAATTTAAAATTCACATCTATCTGTTACACAACTATAATCCTCTCCTATATCTAAATATATCAAAAAAAATGGAGTCAGAAAATAATATTTCTCTCAATACCCAAAGAATTTGGAAGAGTTTTCTAATAAATGATCCAAAGCACTAGGGGCAATTTTCCTAGCAAACAGGAAACACACTGTAGTAGGCTGGTTATTGTACAAGCATGGCTGACCTTCAGAGATCTTCTTGAAGAACGTCGCCGGGTGGGCCCTGATACGAGTATATCTTCGGAAATATCTCTCATATCTTTATTATTATATTATCATATCTTTTCCATATATTTGTTATCTTATTCACCAAGTTAGGTTATTCATAGGAGTATTATAAATAGGACCTATTGTTATTCTCATTAATCAATCAATGAAATAATCGTTTATCGCCTTTCTTGTTTCTTTATCGTTTTTCTGCAAACCCTAGTTGTCGACGGGATTTCGCCTCCTGGGACTTCTAATCTATCTTCCGGCATCGCGTTAAGGAGATTATCCTTAACAAACTGGTGCTTTCATCTTGTTCTCATCCTCCCATCTTCATTCATGGACGAAGTCTATCTCGGAATGGGGAGAATGGAGTCCCTGATCAGGCCGTGCACCACAATAGCGACGCACGCCCCAGAGAATTCGACAGCCGCAATGCTGGAGAATATTCTCGCTAGGTTCTACCGAATCGAGACCCGATTGATTGAGCATGAGCGTAGGGTAGCAGCCACGCTCCCTCCGTTGCGCCCAGAACCTGACCCACCCGACGGGCCCCCGCTGTACGCCGCCGCTTAGCAGCCTTACCAGCCCTACCAACCACCATCGGCTCCTTATCTGCTTGAGATATACCCGCCGCTGGAGCCTTACTACCAGCAGCCGCAGCCGACGTATGGGCATGCTCCGTACTTTTTGCCGCAACCCCATCACCAAAATCCTAACACTTATGGGTACCCGCCTGTGTCGCCTAGACAGCTAGAACCGGTTAGAACCCGACTCCCGACCTGCTGGGACCCACCGCACGAGTGGCAGCCCTCCTCTTAGGAACAACCCGCTCCATACCCCGACCAGCTTGATTGGCAGAAGGCATATCAGCCTTACACTCAACCCCCACACGCGGACCATCATCCCTATGCGTGGCCGCAACCGCCGAGCCATCACCTTCGACACTATGACCTCCCTCTGCCTGAGCAGCCTTACTACCAAGGAGCACCGCAGCAGCAAAGCACATCATCGTCTATTGAGCTGCCGCCCTACCATGCCGCTCCAAGACCTTGGCAGCCCTTGCAACCACTGTCGATGACAACCCCATTATTTGTCTCAAGCTCAAGGAAAAAAGAGGAGGATGCAAATCTGCCCGATGGTGAAGAAAAACTTTGTGCGAGGAAGAAGAGGTTGATAGAACTTAATAGGATGTTGAAGCAGAACGAGAAAGAGAATGACTCTGCTGAAAAAGAGGTCAACAAGGATTTTTTGAAGCTGATCGAGAAAGGGATAAAATATGAAGATCTTAAATCTAAGTTAGAGAAGACGGAAAAATATTTAAGGGTGCTGCTTGAGAAGCCGAGAAAAAACAAGAAGATGGAGATTCAGAGCCTCGTTGCAATCGAGATAAAAGAGCATGACCTTGAAGTGGAAATGGAAGAGCAAAAGACTGGAGAGTTGGTTCAGAAGTGTTGGGGTACAAACCCATCCCACATCGGATGAAATAGGGAAGTTGGAAGGTGTATATAATTCCTGTCCAACCCCAATTAGTTTGAGGCCTTTTGGGAGTGACCCAAAAGCAAATCCGTGCGGGCTTGACCCAAAGCGGACAATATCAAACTAATGTTGCAGTCGACGATCCTAACAAGTGGTATCAGAGCCCAGGTGGCTATGGGTTATGCCTGGATGAGCCCCGGTTAGGGTCGGGCCCAGGATGACCCAGGGGCCAGGGCTGGAACGACCCATGTTTGTGTCAGCTGCGTTCCCGATGTGGTCTCGGTTTGAGGGGAGGTTTGTTGGGGTACAAACCCATCCCACATCGGATGAAATAGGGAAGTTGGAAGGTGTATATAATTCCTGTCCAACCCCAATTAGTTTGAGGCCTTTTGGGAGTGACCCAAAAGCAAATCCGTGCGGGCTTGACCCAAAGCGGACAATATCAAACTAATGTTGCAGTCGACAATCCTAACAAGAAGGAGCACGCAATCAGCCATATGATGAAAATATTGAAAAAGAGGGGTCTGACTTGTGCGTATGATCCAGGAGGGAATAGCCCGCCAAAGCTTATGTTCGCGATACTTTTCATTGTGTCGTGGTTCCCACCTTGAGGACAAGGTGGATTTTAACCGTGGGGAAGTTGATACGAGTATATCTTCGAAAATATCTCTCATATCTTTATTATTATATTATCATATCTTTTCCATATATTTGTTATCTAATTCACCAAGTTAGGTTATTCATAGGAGTATTATAAATAAGACCTATTGTTATTCTTATTAATCAATCAATGAAATAATCGTTTCGCCTTTCTTGTTTTCTTTATCGTTTTTCTGCAAACCCTAGTTGTCGACGGGATTTCACCTCCTGGGACTTCTAATCTATCTTCCGGCATCGCGCTAAGGAGAGTATCCTTAACAGCCCCTGTGACACCTCAACCCCTCTGATGTATGCACTTACTATAAATAAATTTCTTATCATAAAAGCAATCGATACACGTGTCTAATTCATAGAACACACATATTATATAACTCTAAAATTCAACATTCATCCAGCACATATTTCAAAACATCCTGTAAAGTAGTGAAACCCTCTCACAACTCTATATACTATACATTTATCTACATGCGAAACTGATGAGGAGGAGAAAGTTGCCAATATGCGTCAGCTGCCAAACCTGATAACACTTTAATCTCACATGATACAATATCAAGCATACTCTTTTATCAAAACATATAATCAGAAACAATACATCTCATACTTTAAAAACAAACCATTTCATATTCATATGCATATGCCTCTCTGATCAATTTATTATTCTGTGACAGTCAAGCCTGGTATCTGCCCGGGATTTCCAATATAATTGACCCGTAGGTCCCATTATGATTTGACCTGAAGGTCCCACTGTAATATGACCCGAAGGTCCCAATATGTTTGACCCGAAGGTCCCAATATGATTGACCCGAAGGTCCCAATATGTTTGACCCGAAGGTCCCAATATGATTGACCCGAAGGTCCCACTATGATTTGACCCGAAGGTCCCAATATGTTGACCCGAAGGTCCCAATATATCCACTGTAATTTCAGATCCAGGGCAAAACCGTCACAGATCCTTTTTAATCCAATGATTCACATCATAAGGATCATAAACATATCATTTGCACCAATAACATATTCATACCATATTCCATCAAATTACTCAATATATCTAAACAAACATGTCCATTTCAGCAATCAAATATTCATATCATATTCGACCATCAATATCAAATAATTCATAATCATATCAACTTCACATCATATAATCACATAATTCACTCCAATTCAACATATAACAATGAACCACATAACACATGTAAAACTAAAAGTGTGATTTATACACACCTGATTAGGATAGATAACCTGGTCAAACACTAGCTCTTGATTCCCGATCTACGTTCCTTGATCCTCTCAAAAATTCATAAGTGTAGAATTTCTCTCTCCTTTTCCCCCTTCTTCCCTTTTTTTTAACCTTTTTCAACTCCTTTATATATATGACGAAGCTTACTTCAGAAGCTAAACCGAAGCTTACCTCAGAAGCTAAATACGAAGCTTACATCAGAAGCTAAATACGAAGCTTACCTCAGAAGCTAAATACGAAGCTTACCTCAGAAGCTAAACTAATACAAAGAGTTACTTTCTTTTCTTTCCATATTCTCACTACATATTACTATAAATCCCATGCACACATTTTCCATGCACAAGACACTTAGTATTAAGCACACATACACATTTGCATAACTAATATATAATAAAATATGTAATTATGCCATATGATGTATGATTTGGGTCACGGATGTCACAATTCTTCCCCTCTTTAGGAATTTTGTCCGCAAAATTCATTTCTTTCTAATACTTGCACTCATAGTCTGTCCTCTTCCACGACCTCGATTATTACTTGCACTCGATGCTGCGGGTCGCACATTCTGTACTGTTGGTTCCGTCGCTGCTCTTCCACTCGATATCATGTTAGGCCGAAGTGGGCATTCCCTATAATAGTGTCCTTGTTGACCGCAGTGAAAGCAACCTCCTATAATTAGTCGACACTCTCCTGTATGTGGTCGTCCACAGTGCACGCATAAAGGTCGTGCACGTGCTGTCACACCAGATCCTCGTCCCCACTCATAACTAAAAGGTGGTGCACGTCCGCCTCTTTGACCCAATTTACCTCCTCTACTGAAACTCGATGCCGAAGAAAAAGAACTAGGCCTTTTTGAAATGTTCGAGCTTGATTCACCCCTATACTCCGGTGGTCCCCTCTTTTGTCTTTGAATATACACATGTCTTTCTTTCACTAGTCTTTCTGCTCGTATAGCTGCTGCACGTAGATCATTATAAGTACGAAAGTCTGAAGGTGTGATTTTGCTTCTTATCTCGTATATCAATCCTTCTTCAAAACGTCTGCACTTATCTTGTTCTGTAGGTAGCAATGCCGATGCATAACGAGAAAGCTGAGTAAACTTCACTTCATAATCTGCAACTGATATAGATCCTTGTTTAAGGGACAAAAACTCTCTTTGCTTCTCATCACGATACACTGGTGGCATATACTTATCACTGAACTCTCTCAAGAAGTCATCCCAACTGAGTACTGGAGGATGTATCATAGCTCGTGGGACAGTCTCCCACCAATAGTAAGCATCGCCCTGAAGAAGAGACACTGCATAATCAAAACGTTCTTCTGTAATACAACCCATCTGATTAAACACACGCTCTGTCCTCTTCAACCATATCTCAGCCTCGGCAGGATCAGTAGTCCCAACAAAGTCAACGGCTCCCATCTTTCGTAGTTCTTTAAAATTTTTACCCCTTGGTCTCATTTCTAGCCCCTGTACTTCTTGTTCAACCTGCCTATGTATTGGCTGGCTACCCCGAGATGATGCAACAGGTGTATCAGATGCTTCTGCAGTTGATGAATTATGCGGGGCGGCTGACCCTTCTCTCCTCGATGACGTATGTTCAGGAATATCCATGTTCCTGATTATTCAAATGCAAATGCAACTTATACCCAATACGTATCATATGCAATGTATGGATGCAATGTCCCAGCGGGATTTTATCCCCGCTCTGATACCACCTAAATGTGACACCTCAACCCCTCTGATGTATGCACTTACTATAAATAAATTTCTTATCATAAAAGCAATCGATACACGTGTCTAATTCATAGAACACACATATTATATAACTCTAAAATTCAACATTCATCCAGCACATATTTCAAAACATCCTGTAAAGTAGTGAAACCCTCTCACAACTCTATATACTATACATTTATCTACATGCGAAACTGATGAGGAGGAGAAAGTTGCCAATATGCGTCAGCTGCCAAACCTGATAACACTTTAATCTCACATGATACAATATCAAGCATACTCTTTTATCAAAACATATAATCAGAAACAATACATCTCATACTTTAAAAACAAACCATTTCATATTCATATGCATATGCCTCTCTGATCAATTTATTATTCTGTGACAGTCAAGCCTGGTATCTGCCCGGGATTTCCAATATAATTGACCCGTAGGTCCCATTATGATTTGACCTGAAGGTCCCACTGTAATATGACCCGAAGGTCCCAATATGTTTGACCCGAAGGTCCCAATATGATTGACCCGAAGGTCCCAATATGTTTGACCCGAAGGTCCCAATATGATTGACCCGAAGGTCCCACTATGATTTGACCCGAAGGTCCCAATATGTTGACCCGAAGGTCCCAATATATCCACTGTAATTTCAGATCCAGGGCAAAACCGTCACAGATCCTTTTTAATCCAATGATTCACATCATAAGGATCATAAACATATCATTTGCACCAATAACATATTCATACCATATTCCATCAAATTACTCAATATATCTAAACAAACATGTCCATTTCAGCAATCAAATATTCATATCATATTCGACCATCAATATCAAATAATTCATAATCATATCAACTTCACATCATATAATCACATAATTCACTCCAATTCAACATATAACAATGAACCACATAACACATGTAAAACTAAAAGTGTGATTTATACACACCTGATTAGGATAGATAACCTGGTCAAACACTAGCTCTTGATTCCCGATCTACGTTCCTTGATCCTCTCAAAAATTCATAAGTGTAGAATTTCTCTCTCCTTTTCCCCCTTCTTCCCTTTTTTTTAACCTTTTTCAACTCCTTTATATATATGACGAAGCTTACTTCAGAAGCTAAACCGAAGCTTACCTCAGAAGCTAAATACGAAGCTTACATCAGAAGCTAAATACGAAGCTTACCTCAGAAGCTAAATACGAAGCTTACCTCAGAAGCTAAACTAATACAAAGAGTTACTTTCTTTTCTTTCCATATTCTCACTACATATTACTATAAATCCCATGCACACATTTTCCATGCACAAGACACTTAGTATTAAGCACACATACACATTTGCATAACTAATATATAATAAAATATGTAATTATGCCATATGATGTATGATTTGGGTCACGGATGTCACAGCCCCGCCCCTCGACCAGTCGACCCACGTGAGGCTCCTGTTTGCTAGCAGATGAGGAGACTTAATGCTCAGCATTGTCGGGAAGTAGTGCTCGTCCACGTAGCAGAACGGCCTGCAGAACTGCTCGAAAGCGGGGTAGTACGTGGTGTCGGCGACGACGTCCACGGCCAGTTTCCTGCTGACCTCGAACCACTGGGACCCTTTGAGTCAGTCGGTAAGGTTGATTAGCGGCGACATGTTGCGATTGTAGCGCCCTCGGCCGTACAGGCCGGGCTCATCGAACGCGCCCATGAAGCTGGACAGGGTTCGGGATATGTAGTGGTAGACGATGCTGAAGCGCTGGAGGGGGATGCAGGCCACTGAGAGAAGGACGAACCACTCGTTGGAGATGTCGAGCAGAGTGTTGGCGAGGAGACGTCTTTCGGCGTCGCACATACTCATCCTTCCCCACTCAACAGCCTAAAGAAACAAAAGTAGGGATATGAATCAACAGAGTCAATCTAACAAAGTGTTTGCTACATCATCGAGACCTCGACCTCGACCTCAAGCCTCGTCGTAGCATTTTGGTACATAATAGAGTAAAATATGTCAATTACTCGAACCAATTGTAAGAATGACAATGAGAAAATTCATCAATTACTTCTGAAGACTATACTAATTGACATTTCTAGACAAGCATATTGAGCAATGTATAACGGATTAACAAGAAATCCTGGTTCGAAACTACTCTTAGAACTATAAAGGCCATCGAGTTGTAGTTCCAGTACTTCTTATTGCAAGAACTAAAGGAAAATGGTGTGCTGATAAAAGAGTTTATTCTGTTATATACATATCGATCTGTATTGATCGGAAAATGCAGAAAAAACTCGACTTTGTATAACGCCAACTTCCATTAGGCTTCAATTCATTGTTCATTCAAGGAACTTGTTTCATTTTCACCTTAGCTATAGAAAATTGATTTATTAGTGATCAGAGTGTAAGTAGCATATATTTAAGCAAAAAAAAGGAAATCTTCGAACCAACAATCAGATTTCGATGAGATCATACCTGGCTCGGAATGTGCCTGCCATAAAAAAACTGATGAGTCCTGAAAATCCGGCTGATAGGAAGGCAATGAATGAACATAGATCGAGTACAGCTTCTCGTTTCCCTTAAAAAACCTCTCCCAAAGAGGTGCAAGAGGCAAGTTGCCTTTGGCTAAGAACATGAATGCAATCTTGGGCGTTCGTTTGAAGGGGTACTTTTTAATATTGGGCACAAACGAAGCTCGCCAAAAGATCTCCGTGTCGTTCATCTTGTGCAAAAGGCTAGCAGGAGGTCTAATCCAGCTTCGTATGCTCAATGGCTCTTCGACACAGGGCTGGAAACTCGAGTGAACCACGGGAACATCGTTCTGCAACTTGAGATGCCGGCTGGCGTACATACTGAGAAACGAAACGAGTATGCCTAATCCCAGTAAGAGCAAGAGAAACTGAAGTAGACCCAGTGGGAAAGGGCGGTGAGATTGGTTTGTGGCTCTAACACTAGACTTCCTCCAACAAACCTTCCTCCAACAAACTAGAACTCCCCACTTTTGGTAGCATCTTCAATTCAAAAATTGGGCAAAATCAACCCTAATTAAGGCATAACCACAAAAATAAAATCACAGCCTTGAATAATCAAAAGCACATCCTATACAAGAGCAATTAGCAAAGAATAAATAATTAGAGATTCAGCATAACATCTTTTTATACAGAATCCAAAAAGCAAGAAATTTGAAAAAAGACAAGATTTTTAACAGCATCCTTAATTTAAGAACTAGCAATTGCTCTTGCCTTTGCAAAATCAGCCCTAATTACACAAAAATAAAATCACAGCCTTGAATAATTAAAAGCACTTTCTAATCAAGAGCAATTGGCTAAGAATAAATCAGTAAAGATTCAGCATTTCATATTTGACAAAATTATAGATTCAATAAAAAAATCTAACAAAAATCAGAATCAGAAAACATCAGCAAATAAGCAAAAAGGTAAAGTATACTTACCAAAAGAGAAGCTCTGAGCTTGTAATATTCCAGAGCCAAAATGCTTCAAAAAGACAAGATTTTGCAGCTGATTTTGTAGACAAAGTCGTGAATGAGAGCGAGAAACGCAGAAAAATAAGACGATTTCGAGCTCTGGAGCAGCAAAAAGTGAGGTTTTTTATGCTGTGACCATTCAATAAATTCGGAGCGAGTGGTCAAGAAATCTAATTTATGATTCATCAAGATGAAACGTTTCGAGATAGAAACGAAACCGATTTTGATTTCTTGGGCCACCATTCTCTGACTTGAATGTGAGAGAGAGAGAGAGAGGTGGAGGATGAAGAAGAAGAATCTAGGACATGTTTTAGGTGTTGTTGAGTGATTTGTCGGAAATTTGAATTTTAGGCAATTCAAACCATTTCGATTGTAGGGAAAACCATATATTTTGCATTTAATTAGTTTCCGCACAAATCCATGTGATTTTGCATTAATTTTTTCATGTATATTCATGACAATTGAATATAGCTATAATTTTTATTTTCATCAAGAACCACAAACTAAAACTCCTTTTTTTATATTAAATAATATAATAAAATTTACATAAACTATTTATATTTTCATTTTCTAATAAAAATATAATTTGTTAAATATGCAAATTTTTGTGAGCTAAGATATTCGAATGATTGAAGAGATTTTTTAAAATTTTGGAGTCATATAATTTCGATGATTTAAAGTTTAAACTTATGAGCTTTGACGATACTGTAAACAAAATAGTAGTATAAGATAAAAATTTGTGGGATTACTAATTTTTAGTTTGCGTAAAATGTGGAAATATCAGAAATTATTTATTGAGAATTTAATGAATTTTTATCCATGATTATATTTTATTTAATACTTTATTCATGTTATTGTTGAGTCATATTACGATTTGGTTGTTCCAGGTTACAATAATTTTATTAATATTTTAAACATAACATATCTCATCTCTTTTATTTTTTTCTTTTATTTTATCTTCTCTTTATTTTTCTCTTAATTTTTATTCTCTATCCATTTAAAAGAGTAAATATTTATTCATTAATATTTATGCTCTAAAACCCATGATCTTCCAATGAAAAATGCTAATTGGCCTATCACATTCTGGTATAAAGTGATGTATAACAATTATTTGCTTGACTAGGACTAATTTGTTGTTTATTCAGATCACTCTAGATTAATTAATTATAGACTATTATGGAGGTTAATACTCTCTCCTCTAGGCTTTCAAAAAAAAAAATTTTTAGAGATCGACACATATTTTATTTATGAGCAATTAATCTAATATTAGAGAAAAAGAGGAAAAAAATCATCAAATTAATATTAGTAGATGTTGAACTAATTTCCTTCCTTAAAAAAAAGATATTGAACTAACATCATTAATATATTAGAGTGAACTGCATCAAAGGGCCCTAACTTTTCGCTGTGTAACAGCAGATGCCCCTAACTTTTAAAAATCCAACTAGAGGGATCTAACAAAATATGTAATCACAAAATGTGTTTTTTCGGACCACAACACCCTCAGGGCTCAAAAGGTCAAAATCGTCATTTTGTATGACTGACACTGCTGCATGCACTATTGATGTGATGGCGAAAGGTTGATGTGACAACTTATAAAGTTACACTGTACACTGTTCCATATTTATTTTGTCTTATACTAGTAATAGTTTAGCGCTTAGGAATTCCTTATAATCTATACATATATAAAAGTTGAGTTTTGGGGGTATTTTGGGAATTACAAATTTTGGTTTGGGATTATAATGTGCCATTATAAATATTTAAATGAAATTATAATGTGTATGTTTTTATTGTTGTTATAATAAAACCAATTTGAATATTTATGCAATAATGAATTCCTTCATGTGGCTATTACATGTGTAACAATCAACTACACATTAAATTGTATATAAGTGCATAATTGACAAACATGGTATGAAACGTAAAAAATAAATTACGTGACATTAATTGAATAAATAACAATGGGATTACTAAAGGTCAAGAAGAATAGCAAAACCACAGTAAAGATTATTAATTAAGTTCTTTTAATCTTTATCAAACCATTAAATATAATAATTATTGCAATATAACCTTAATTCTCTTTAAAGCACCCAATTTAATAAGCAAAAAACCGATTGGAACCAACATTAATAATATTTTTGTAACTTTTGGTATTGGGGAATTTAAAAAGCTTTTCATTTATTCTTATGTTTAATAGAGAAAGTGAAAGGTTTTGGAAGAGCCCCTACGTTGTTTTACTATAAATATATGACATTTGACATTTTATAATATACACATTCCTAAATGGAATTTGCTTTGGTGGCTTTGGTTGTGTCGCAGCGTCGGAATTGATTTTGTAGGCCTTGCATGTCGACGGGAATGGTGGGATAAAAAAATAGTGAGCAAGATAAGTGTAGAGTGTAGATTGTACCATTACAATATTTGTCAACATTTTGGAGAAAGTTGACTCGTGTTTAGGTATTCTTCTGATTCTTCATCAATATTGTTACAACATTGAGTTAGTTTCTTTTGTTATACGAATTCTTTTTTGTATATTAGTAATATTTTATTTGCGCCCTCAAATCGCTCTATCGTGATTGTGGATTATTTTTCTAATTTGGGCTTTGACTTTGTTTTTTAAATTCATCAGATGTTGAAGATGAGCTCTAAGTTGGAATATCGGCGTTGTCGGAGACTTTTTGGAAGATGGGCTACGTCAATCATGCCCTAACACATACATCAATAATTTTCTCCATTTTTCTTTCGTTAAACATTAAATTGTAATCAACATGTGTTTGTGATGTATCTTTTTGTATTAGAGATTGAAAGTATTTTTATTGACGTGTGTTTTGTGTTCAAATTTTAGTTTCGAAACTTATTTATACGAATTTTAATTCGTATTGTACATTGTTATTATTATATACATTTGTGAGTTTGCAATTTATATCATGTTGTTTCTCATTTTAAAAATGTTGGACTCACGTTTCTAATTAGTACAAGTAGAATTATGTTGGCATATGTTTTCTCATATTGTACATTGTTATTATTATATACATTTGTAAGATTTTCAAGAGACATGACGGTTATGATCAATTATTTTATAATTGAGCAAATAATTTGTTGATCCAAACTAATTAACAGTAATAAAATGTATGCCAACAAAAACGTTTTTGGCCTTTGACTTTCTATCTCTTCTAACCTCTATCATTATAATTGGGAATTAAAACTTTTGGTTTGATTTTTTAGTTGTATGACTTTTTCACATCTTTATTTTTATCTATCTATCTATCCTATATAAAATGTGAGTTTTGACATTTTTTCAAAAATATTTATAAATTTTGTACTTATTCTGAAATATTTACAAGTTACAGGATCAATTTGAATATTTATGAAATAACTACTTCCTTGCCATTACATGAACAAACGTTACTTTTCAACAACGTCTGAAATTCCAACGTTGATTGATAATGATTCATTGTAAATACAAATTTAAAATCAATATGACCGTTTCATCTTAAATGCAGTCATTCTTTATAATTA
This sequence comes from Salvia splendens, assembly GCF_004379255.2. NCBI lineage: Eukaryota > Viridiplantae > Streptophyta > Magnoliopsida > Lamiales > Lamiaceae > Salvia > Salvia splendens. The sequence goes on from NC_056034.1 coordinate 1,627,080, forward strand.
AAAATTATTAATTGATTAATGAATCTATAAATTTTAGAGTTATTATATTGAAAGATCAACTAATTAAATGCTACATCTTTGACTTTTAATATATAAGCATAAAACGCTTCTTATTTATATAAACTTAAATACTAATTAATCTCCACATTTATCACTACGTATAGCTCTTAATAAGTAAAAAACAACCATTGAGTTACTATCAAATCTTCTATAAATACCAATTCTATTAATAAAAAAATACTATTTCAATAAAGATGCTTTTGTTCGTCAAATCATGTGGGGTATTATCTTTCTCTCCAAGCTATTTAATCTAATTTGTGTTTTTAATTATGTTATTTTACTTTTGATGCTTATCTTATTTTAGTTTCTTATCTTTCCTTTTTATTACTATATTTTATTATATTCATTATATTATTGCAAGCAATTTAAAAATAAATGTGGGCAACTATTTTATAAAATCCTCACTTATTTTTGCAGGTATACTTTTGTCTTGAGAAAGCTTCAAAAGTAACAATTCTGCACCAAGATATAAATCCACAACTGTTGGTTTGAAAAAATAGATATTATCATATGGGAAGACATAGTTAGTTGGAGATTTGTGGCTATTCAGATATACCTTACTTAACTAAATTATAAACAATTCAAGATATTGACAGATTGGTTTACCTCTCTTGCTTTCATTCTTGCTTTCAAGAACTACATTACTGCTTGCATACTTGCTTTCAAGAGCAACATTATGAAGTTACAATTTTTCTTATATACAATTTTTCTTAGACATATTAGAATTTCATTGGCTATTGAAAAAACTTGAATTTCATAAAACAATTAAACTTAAGCATGGAATTTGAAAACCTGCTAATAATGATGCATTGCTTTCCACGTCTATTGCTTGTGCAACATGAAGCATGGAGTTTGTGAGAAAATTAATAATATAATACAAATTTATTTAATTCAATCATTTAATTTTCTTTCTAATTTTTAGCGTCTTTTATATTTCATTACTTTGATTAATAATAATATATAAAATACAATCCAATAAAATTTAATCGTAGTTAATAACGTATTGATATAAAATTTACAATTGCCAATTTGTGGGGCTTTAATATTGAGGAAATTAAAAGGTTTTATTTTAAAATAACTAATGAATTTAGGACATAAACATTTGTATGCAAAGTTGTAGTACTAATATTGAAAACGGTAGGGATATTTTCCATGTGCAATATAATTGTTCGGTATAATATCTATATACCATATTACTTTTATATTTTGAATTATATTTTTCTGTATTATAGATCTAAATTAGTTACAATCTAACACTATAATTATGCATCTATCCCTAAAATTATGGAATTAAATTAGTGTTAGGTTTTGAGTTTTCAAATAAAATTATATTCATTTAAAGTTTAATTATATATTACAAAATTGTATTTGTGGATTCCGTTAAGATTTGAAAATTAATTCTACAATAATTACTTGAACTAATTTATTTATGAATATAATATTGACATTAATTGACTATGTATTATTTTAATTTCTTTATTTTGCTATTCTTATTATTGTACTTTTGGGGTTGTTTATAATACTTTTTTTCATAATTTACGAATTAGTATTATTTTATTTACTAAAGTTAAGTTTTATTAATATTTATTTTAAAGTTAGGGGTTTAGAATTTAGGTTTAAAGGTTTGGGTTTTTACTGTATAGGGTCACTATATTGTAATGAAATGAAGCTCGACTAGGAAGTGTATCACCAGTGCAATTATAACTTTTGATAAACAATATCTTGGAACTCATTAGGAGAAGTGGTAATTATACATTCTTTAGGTTTTTCTGTTTTATGTGATGTAAATTTGCTTTATTTTTTAGTCATACGGCCAGAGTCATTTTTCCATTTTATAAAAATAATGTACAGTATTATTTTCCACGTGTTTATATTTTAGCAGCATCTTAACTTCCTTCGTTTATTTTTACTAAGCGGGCGAAAAGTTTTGGTTTTTACTGAATTTTGATTGATGTTTCAATATCCCCGTGATATCAAAGTCTCTACATTGGTATAAAAGTACAATTATATAAAATCCATAATGATATTTAGGGACATTTAATATTGCCACTGATTGGTATTTATAAGTATGAGGAATAAAGACCTTTTGTTGTATGAGTATGCAGATTAACCGAAAGGTTGTAAAGTAAATTCTGATATTATTGCTTCAATGGCCTTCCATTTCATTTTCTACAATTTATTATACATTTATTCGTTACTCATTTCATACAATTACAATGGCAGAAATTATTGTCATTCATTTTCCAAAATTTGATAACATTTACGTAACGCTTAGTTTTTAATTTTTGGGAAATTAAAAGGTTTTAAAATTTTTAATAATAGGTGAAGAAAGTGAAAAGGTTTTGAGGAGTTATCTTCTATTTTTTGGACTATAAATATGACATTTGGTAATTTATCCACTCAAATATTTTTTTTCATCACGTTTTCCACTCCTTATTTTCCAATACTCTTCATATTGTTTAACATGAAGTTATGATATTCTTTTTATTTTTTTCTATTATTAAAGTTTTTTAAAGTGATTACCAAAGTAAAATTGAACTGGGATAGAGGGAGGATTTTATTTATATTTGGCTCATTTGTTGTTCATGATGATTATATTTTGACATTTTTTTTGGCCACCTATTTTGACGTTAAGGGTTTAGGATTTAGGTTTCAAGGTTTTAGTTTTTAGCGTATTAGGGTCACTATATTGCAATGTAATGAAGCTCGACTATGATAAAGTATAGTACTGATTTAAATAGATACATAATACAAAAAAGATTCCACACAATTTTGTGACAATATTATTCTGCGTCGGCGCGTTTATACTTCAAAATACAATTTTAAAACCGTTTTGAGGTTTGAAAAGCTATCGTCCAATTTTAAAACTTGCAATACTACCAATTTGTTATCGGAATCAAAACTTGATTTTGTGTTAGTCAATTAACAATTTAAAATCGTATGATACAAAAATATTTCATCGTGCATCGCACGTGGGTTAAAACTAGTTAGAATTAAAATAACAACGCCGCCTTCTTCTTTTTTTTGGAAGGGTAATTTAGAAAAAGGAATGAAAAAGCAGGAAGAAAGAGGCAAAGCGGCGTCGTTTCAAGGCACAACACGATGGTCCTATTGCAGACAAGACAATTATACGAAACCTTACTGGCCTAATTGTAATATTATTGCCTAATTTAGAAAAAGGAATTAAAAAGCACGATTGCTGGCCACCTATTGCACACAAGACAGCCCCTGCACATGCAGACTATGTGTAGTACGTAAAAGGTCTAAACTGGCCTTTAGCCCATTTGGATATTTTCGTCCAGAAAATGGCAAAATATACATGTTTTGTGATTACATATTTTGTTAGATCCCTCTGGTGGGATTTTTAAAAGTTAAGGGTCTCTACTGTTACATAACGAAAAGTTATGGCCATTTGGTGCAGTTCACTCAATATATTAAGAGTTTCAAATGATATAAGCTAACTATGTAGTAATTTTTATAAATGGATCAAAATGGCAAAAAACAGACCGTCCAGTAATACCCATTATAGATATTCATATTCAGGCCCATTGTTTATAGATACCCAGTAATTTTTATAAACAAATTCCACGCTTAACATAAGCTGCACAATTTATCCTTTTTGTTATAGTTGGTTCTGACATCTCGTTTCTTCCCTATTTAATTTATAGATAACGATATTAATCAAATCGAATCGGGATAACGCCTCCTGCATGGTATGCTGCATAGTTACATTCAGGCCCAGAAGCTGTTTGTTGAAATGCAAGTAAGGAATCTGCACACAGGTAATTGTTTCATCAATTTCTACCATTTGATTTCGTTAAAATTTAAAATGTAGATAACGTTTTTATTGGAATAGCATACGTATATCTGCCATTTATCCATCCTTTTGTGGCCAGGAATTCAGATTGAGATTTTATTTTGTCGCCCCTATCAACGACACCACCAATGGTAACATCCTTTCCGTTAATCCTCGGCACGATCGTAATTACCACCGTAACTACCACCACCAATGGTAACATCCTTCAAGCTCAGCTTCAGCGACCCTCTTATCTGTGCGGCAGCTGCGCATACGCGTACCCCGGCCTGTCCAGGGTCACCAGACTTGTCGTCTTCGTTGTTCACTAACACATCAAACTTCACCAGCTTCGTGCAGTCCGTCTGTATCTACTCCAACACCAGCCAATCATCGGCGTTGCCCTTGCTCAGCTTCACCACCACAACCCTTACCGTTTCTTTTAAACCGACAAAGGAACACCTTCTCCGGCCCAAGCGCCCCTCTCGCGATATCCTTCGTCTTCACCAATCCACCTTATTCGTAGGCCTGTAGCATGCCACAGCGTCTCGATCTTCTGGTATTGTTACGGACTCAATTCCCACATCGGTTGTGAGAACAACTGGTGTGGGGTATATAGACTAAATGGGTCTCTTTCACCTAACAGGCTAGTCTTTTGGGATGAGTTCTCTTGTTGGTCTGTATCAATTGGTGTTTTCATTGAAACCCAAAAGGCTCAGAGTGGTGGCCGAGCAACGAACTCGTCGTTACCAACGATTACGTTTGGGACCGACTTGGAGTAATGACCCACGGAGTGGTGGCCGGGAAAAGAATCCGTCGTGACCAATGTGGCTGTGACCAACGAGAACTCCTAGTGGTGGCCTGATACACGTGGTCGTGACCAACGAGGACGTTGGCCTTAAAGGAGGGTCGAATGTTACGGACTCAATTTCCACATCGGTTGTGAGAACAACTGGTGTGTGGTATATAGACTAAATGGGCTCTTTCACCTAACAGGCTAGTCTTTTGGGATGAGTTCTCCTATTTGGTCTGTATCACGTACTTGTACCCCAATGCCATGTTGTAGGTGCAATTGCCCGATCACCCGCCCTCATCTTGTCGTAGACTGGAAGGAGGCGTTGAGGTAGTCCGGATCCCCGATCGTTTTCTGACAATTCGTCTTGATCCTCTGCCAAATCGTCCACAGCATGTCGACGTTGGAGTGGTGGGTGAAGAAGACGGGTTCTCGGGCCGCAGAGTAGAAGTTTCCGAGATCTTCGGTGTATGGCATAGAATGGGTGCATGTCCCGGGGGTAAAAGTCCTCAGTTACCTTATCTACTTTGGTAAGGGTGGTGGGTGGCTGGAGGCATTAAGTCCTTTAGACTAATGGGTGTCAGCCCCTCTGGAGTCCAATAGGCAAACCTGGTGGCTTCCCTAAAGCTAGTGAACATTGTTCTTTGGTGCTGTGGGGCTGCCTTGTAGGCCATGATGATTTAAACCTTAGCTAATAGTGCAATTGGTTTCCCAGAATAATGTCCAAGGTGGAGTATATTGATTATATGGGCTATTTCTGTGGTGGACTATTATTTGGGCCTGGGAATTAAATTGGCCCAGATGATGCTTTGGGCTTGTGTTTGCCCTAGCCCAATTCTCGGATGATATACCCCTCTCCACTCTCTCTCACCGCTACAGATTCAACACTCTCTCACTTATCTCTCTGCTCTCTCACCTGTTGTGCTTCCCTTGCTTATTTCTTCTTCTCCGATGAGTCTCCGGTTGTTTCACAATGACGGTTATTTGAGTGATTAATGTTGTGTGAGTGTGGGAGAAAGCAACTGGTTCGGTTGCTTGTGTTCCTGAGAAACTAGGGTTTCTGGTTTGAAAGGTTTCCTTAAGTTTGTGTTCGGTGAGGGGTTAGATCCGGTGTTGAGGAGTGGTTTGGGGTCGGTATCCGTGTATGAGGTTATGCACTTGAGGAATCGACTGTGCTCCCTTGGATCTTGGTGTCTGGTGAATAGATCTGTACTATTAGCGGGTGGCTGAGCCATAACTACGAGATCTATTCAAATTCTTTGTGTTCTATCTTATTTCTGCATGATTTGTTTAGATCCGAAAGGATCTCTCCTTGTCTACTAACTAGGGTTTTCAAGTGTGCTCTCGGAGGTTCTTGGATGCATTCAGTTTAGGATTGCATGGCCCGAGATCATTAACTAGTTACCACTGTAGTAGCTAGGATTTGTCTTTGTAAATCAACCGCGTGGGTGATAGTTTGATTGAGCTATCTTATTCAAGACCAAAGAAGTCTTGGTAATTATTGAATCCGGACAGTCTAATCCCTACACTAACCCCTACCAATATTTTTTTAAGTCCACCTTGATCATTTTTATATGCAGAGATTTTCCTTCAACCCTGCATGTGTCCTTGCTAGAAACATTTAAAATTACTTAATCGTAACTAATCTTATTAACATTTAATTGATTAATTATTCAGTGAGTACGGCGATACGATTTTTTTTATTTGTTTAATGTAAGGAAGGCGTCGTCTTAGATTTTATTTTGATTCGTATTTGTAGCGGTTCAGCAAAAATACTAGTACTGATATTTTCACATGTTTTCTGATACGAGGAGACTCGTATCAGAGATAACTATGAGAAATCGCTGAGAAGATATTGGTTCGTTCGCAGGAGACTAGATTAGGTTTAATAAAAAATTAAATAACTTATTCCTTTCACGGTTTTCAATATATAGGGACCCATGTTTTGAAATTAAATTGATCTTGTGAGAATAGGTATATCTCTTAATTACTTTGAAGATTACAATAGTGTTTATTATTGTTTGATGGGACTTTTGAGAACGATTATTTTGTTATAAGTTACAGTACGTACTGAATTGAGATGACCACGGAATTAAAAATATTTGTTAGCTAAACGATGGTATAAAATACTGTTCTACAAGTCGACAACAAAGGCCAGCAATAATGCATAAATTTTGAGGAAAAAGACTGAATAAAACAAAGGATCTACTATTAATTAATAATAATGCAGTTTCCTCATGTCATTCTTTTTAAACTTGTACTATAACTAAAGGTGAATGCGAATACATTTGCCAAACAATTACTTAATTTTATCAAATTTAAATTTAAGAATTGAATTAAAATAATCTATACAAATTTAAATACATGGACTTCTAATTCCAACACTATTAATTTCAAGATCTCAATCGGATCCTAAGAGTTCTTTAACAAGACTAATTCAAAAAAAACTTTTGTGAGTTTTTATTAGCAAAAAATTGTCTTTAAAAAATAATAACAAAATTATCTAATCTAAAATATGTCTTGTTACCATATTTTATTTAATCTCAACTTATGATTAATGTGATAGTTGATAAGCCGTTCGCTGAAGTATATAATTCTATGATAACATAATTATTTAACATAAAATATGTGTTTGTATCATATTTGTTTAATCTCATGTTTATTATTATAAATGTGATGACTAGATTAGGTTTAATAAAAAATTAAATAACTTATTCCTTTCACGGTTTTCAATATATGGGGACCCATGTTTTGAAATTAAATTGATCTTGTGAGAATAGGTGCGGTTCAAGAGGCAGAAGCTACGAATCAACCCACAGCGACCGCTGACTAAGGTGCAGCGGCCTGCTGGGAAAACGCGGCGCACAGATTTGACCTACTTTCTCCCTATGATTTACATACTTGGCTACATTTTTCCTTAATTAAGGCTGGACGAAAATATGGCTATATATACCCCCTCAAACCTCTTCAACAAAGATCTTCTTTTTGCTACATAATTCCAGAAGCATATATTTGAGAGTTCTTCTTTGATCATCAAAGTGCAAGGGTTTGAATAAGGAATCCAGAGAAGATCAAGGCTACAAGAATTCAACCTTTGAGTTTAATTTACTTTAGTCTTTATGTTTTCTTTGTTTTCCCTAAGAACTATGTCTTTAGCTCATTCTATCATGTGTAACTAAATTCACAGAATTCTAGGAATGTGTTAGTAACGACTTTGGTTATACAATTCCTTTTCTATTTAATATCCGTTTTGTTCTTACTTCGTTTCTTTTCTAAGTGTTGGATAATTGCTTCACGTTTGAGTGACACATTCTGTGATGATTTAATAAACTTACATAATCGTGAGAGGAGGTTGGTGAGTTAGATCTGCTTAACAGACACTGCAATTAGCTTCCCTTAAAACGACACTGTTAATTGAGAGTAGGGACTTTTCAAGGGTCTTAGGAGCTTTTAGGAGTATCTAGGATTGACAACCATACTAAGGTAATCTACGTTTGTATCGCATGAGCATAACTTAGGTGACTCGTCCTACTGAAGTAAGAACTGTGCTAGGGTATTGTAGTTGGAATTTGTATAACCATAACTGTGAAAACGCATCCCTGGAATCCCCTTATCTTATATATTTGTCTCTGTGTTTTATCTGCTTAAGTTGTTTAATTCTGTTTTTATTTTCAAAAATTCAATTTTTTCTCGGTTTTCTAAATAGTCAAAGAAGCTTAGTAGAAGGTAGCTAATTTGTGATTGTTTTCCCTGAGTTCGATATCCGGTACTGACCTTTAGCTATATTATTTATACCATGTATAAATGCAGGTATTTTTAGTATTAATAAAAAGTGCATCAATAGTACAAGATTAGGTTTATGAAAAAAATTAAATAATTTCTTTTATCCACGGTTTTCAACATTTAGGGGCCCTTGGTTTGAAATTAAATTGATCTTGTGAGAGTAGGTATTATTCTCTTATTTATTTTGAAGATTACATGATTACTGTTTATAACTGTTTGATGTGACTTTCGAGAGCAATTATTTTATTATCAGTTAATGTAGGTGAATTAAGATGATAACCGAATTAAAGATAGAGTAATGATAAATTAACAAAAATTGTATATACAATGCTGGGGTATATTAGTCATTTTCTGTCATTTGCAAAGAATAAGGAACTTACCAATTTCAATTGTACTTTAATTTTACATTGTAATCCCTCATGTTAATTAAGGGATGAATTATAATACTTTCAATTTTCAACTAAAAAAAAGTTGTACATAAAAAAATTCTAATAAAAATATTTTATTTTCAGAAATTTAAGCAAATATTTACACATGCTTCTATAGTTTTAACAAAAAAATATGAAAAATAAGTTAAAAGAAAAGTAACAAATAAAAAATAGTAAAAATGGATATAATATAATTATCTGAAGATTAGTTTTGCTAGTATATTATATTTTTCCACACTACCCATAAATTCATTTAAATTAACATTTTATTCGAAAAACTAATTTTTATATTCTTTAAATTTGGATCTCGTGTGTACATTGTATTTTATTTCATTTTATTCAACTATTTTAATATTTGTGATTTGGTATAATTTGAAGCTTATGATTTGAAATAATTTATATAAAAGACAAACAAAATATTATCACAAAGAAATAAATTAAAGAAATATTTTTTTTTGCAAACGATTTTTTTTCCTCTTTGAAATATCTACCAAAATGTATATAATACTTGTGAAACTAAAAGTTAGAAACTAAAAATAAAAAAAAACAATAGTTTTATATATATATATATATATATATGGCATAATATGAGAAAATGTTCACATAAAAGAGTATTTGCCCAATTTTTACTTTGTAGAAAAAGGAACAATTTATTTATCTTCATATCATTGTGATAGTTTAAATAAAATGAATAAAAAAATTTCCATTAATATACCATAAATGATTGTTATATCTAAAATTTTATTGTGAATCTTTTTTAAAAAGCTGTGAATATTCATGTAGAAAATCAATTGCACATTTAAATAATATAAATAAATAAGAAAAATTGTAATTGTATAATTTTCCACCTATAATTGTTAATAGGGTTAAATTAGTCAAAAAATATGTAATTAATGATGCTATCAATTAAAACTAATTTTATCGTATCCTATTTAAATTTGAAGGGCATTTTGTATATACAATTTTTGTTAATTTATCTTTATTCTTAAAAATATTACTCTCTTGTTTGCAAAACGTCGGTTAATTAAGTATTGCCCTTTATATGAGAGCATTTTAATTAAGTATTGCCCTTCAATGTTGCAAAACGTCGGTTAATTAATGAGATATGAGAGCATTTTAATTTTAAGACAGCAATATATTATTACAATGCATGCACACCACGCAAAAGAAGAGTTCCTAATATTGCTTAAAGTAAATTATTTAGAAGCCACGTGGTGGAACTTACTTGGCAGGCTCAGCCTCGTTTATTACCAACGAGGCTGAGGAGGCAAATATGAGAAATCTTATAGTTAATTAAATAAATATTTGTGTAGATAAAATAAAATCAGTCATCACATAAGATTGAGAAGTGGATATACCTTATCTGTAGATTTTATCTCATATTTCTTCAAAAAAATTATTATATTAATATTTAATTTAAAAATCACTTTATTATGGTATTTGTCTATATATAGTCGTTGCGGGTCTTCTTCTATTGCTTATAACATCATAATCCCAAATTAATATCAAATCTACACCCTTAGATTTTAAATAAGTGGATGAGATTAATACTCTTTAATTTAATTTAATTATTATTTAAATTTAAATATAATCCACGTGACATTATATCAACCACTAGATCTCTTAATCTAATGGTTAAGAATTGATCTTAATTTTAGATTACTAATTAGTTAGCAATTGATCACATCCAATCCGAAGCGTTACAAGAAATAAAAGACTGATAAATCGAAGGTAATTCTGATACATTGATTGAAGAAAATAACAATGTCCTCTATTTATAATAATTTAATGAATAAGAAATAAACCTAACTTACCGAATAAGAAATAAATATACTAAAAAGATATGATAACTAAATAATTAATAAGATATGAGGGATATTTTGAAGATATACCCATATCATTTTCTCTGTGGAAACAAGTGGGTAATATTTTTTTAATTAGTCATAATTCATGGTGCGGCTGCCTACAAGTCGAAAAAAGGACAATAATGATGAATTTAATGAAAAAAAATAAACCTAAATAAGAGATAAATATGCTAGAAATATATTATAACTAAATAATTAATAAGATATGAGGAATATTTTGAAGATATGACCGTACCATTTTCTTTGTCGAAAGAAACAAGTGGGTAATATTTTTTTAATTAGTCATAATTCATGGTGGGGCTGCCTACAAGTAAAAAAAGGACAATAATGATGAATTTTTGTCTGTAGGGAATGTAAAATAGCTCTTAGGAATCTTTCTTGTTGTGAAGAGTAGGTTAATCTCTTGATTAATTCCAAGATTACATTACTGTTTGTTGGGTCCATGATATTCATCGGTGGACAATACTATTTGATGGGACTTTTGAGAATGACTATTTATATCATTATTACTCACCAGGGATTAAAATCTATATTTAAATTTAAAAAATTAGAAAAATAATGTTAAAATTCGGCAGAACATTATACTCAGAGCATCCATAACCGTGCTCTTGCCAGCAGCACGGTTGTGGGCCCGGGCGGTACTATTCATGCCTGCTCTCTGGCAAGAGCACAACACCCACAACTGTGCTCTTCCGCAAGGACGAGCACAATTAATATAAAATTCAATTACACAAAAACATTTCCATAATATTAAAATTCATTTAAAACCCACAATAAATATTACAAATGACAAATAAAATTAAACATTGCATAATTAAAATCCTAAAAATTAAAAATTACATAATTAAAATCCTAAAAATTAAAAATTACATAATTAAAATCCTAAAAATTAAAAATGACACTACTCGTTGCCGAATTTCGCCCACATGTGGTTGATTAGGTCTTCTTGTAGTTGATTGTGGATTCGAGTATCGCGCATTGTGTGTCTTGTCTCGATCCTCTGGCCAACCGTCGTATGCTCGCCTCGGCGTAGGGGAGACCTCGCTGTTGAGCTTCCGGCTTCGTCCTCGTCGTAGAAGCTAGCCGCCCTCGGCCCTTCGTCGGCTATAATCATGTTGTGTAATATAATACACGTGAACATGATGTCGGCGATATTATTCACGTACCACAGCCGAGCCGGGGCCTTCACAATGTTGAATCGAGCTTGAAGGACCCCGAAGGCTCTTTCGACATCTTTCCGCGCTGACTCTTGACGCTGCGCAAAAAGAACCCGTCTCGGGTCGTGCGGGTTGTGGAGCGTCTTCACGAACGTCAACCACCTTGGGTAGATACCATCGGCGAGATAGTAACCCATGCGGTATATATTTCCGTTGATGGTGAAGTCGATCGCCGGTGCTACACCATTCATCACATCATTGAAGAGTGGTGACGAATATAGCACATTCAAGTCGTTGTTGGATCCAGCAACGCCGAAATATGCATGCCAAATCCATAGGCGGTAGTCGGCGACCGCCTCAAGGATAAGCGTTGGGCCGCCGCCTTTGTGACCGCTCAAGTGTTGCCCCCTCCAAGCAGTCGGACAATTCTTCCACCTCCAATGCATGCAGTCAATGCTGCCAAGCATTCCGGGAAAGCCATGGACTGATTCGTGAAGACGAAGCAACCGTTGGCAATCATCAGTGGTGGGTGCTCGAAGGAATTCATCCCCAAAAGCAGAACGAACGCCCTCGCAAAAATTCTTTAAACATAGGATTCCAGTGGACTCACCGATATGCAAATACTCGTCGAACATGTCGGCCGTTTGCCCAGTAGCGAGTTGTCGGATGGCACACGTACACTTCTGCAACGCCGTGATACTTTGCCGGCCGGCTGCATCTACACCTGTTTGAAAGTATTCAACACGTGCGGACAATGTGTTGACAATTCGCATGAACAAGCGCTTTGACATGCGAAAACGGCGCCTGAAGTAATCTGCCGGAAACCGCGGCTGGTCGGCAAAGTAGTCGGCAACGAGCCTTTCGTGGGCTCCCTCCCGGTCACGATGGATGTACCGTCGATTTGATCTGGTTCGTTGAGGAGGAGGAGCAGGGGTATTCGCCGCGACATATGCTTCGTAAGCGGCACGATGTTGTTCGTAGTATTCTTGTTCTTCGCGTTCCGCTTCCACCATAATATGGGTGAAATCCATTTGAGATTTTGAGTGGGGGATGAATGTGTTGATAGTTTGTATGAGAATTATGAATGAGAGATGAATGAGAGATGATTTGATGTGATAAATGGATGATGAATGTGTGTATTTATAGATGATTTTGGGGGAAAAAAAAATAAAAAAAATAAAAAAAATTCAGAAAAAACGGGAAAAAAACGGCCATATTTTTGGGATTTGGAAAATATATTTTTTTTATTTTTTAGCATTATTTATAATTAAATACCGATTTTTAAAAAAAAAATAAAAAAAAGTTTAAACACAACGGCTATGCCGTTGACGAATGGGAGCGCGCCACGTGTGCGTCCGCTGGCACGGACGTGCTCGATACATCGAGCAGCGCCGTGCCAGCGGCGCGGCTGCAGCGGCGGCGGTCCAACGGCGCGGACGGCGGTGGCGTCTTTCGCCACCGCTGCGGATGCTCTCACTCCACAAAAGTTAAGAGTGATTTTGTTTATGGATGACATTAATTTTGATTCGCAATCAAATAGGAGAGAGAATGATAAAAAAAATAGTGAAGAGGTTTCTATACATAGAAATTAAAATAGTGAAGAGGTTTCTATACATAGAAATTAAAATATTTTTGTGGCTGAACTAAAATGAAAAAAAATACTCCGTAGTTTTCATAGAGGGATAGTATCAACACTAGAGAAAGACAACATCCTTTAGTTTTTTCCTGGCCATAGTAAGTTAGTAGAAAAATAAATAAATACAGAATACCCCAAATATATAACAACACCCTTAAAACTAAATCTATAAATAGAACCCTCCCATTATAGAAAAATCACAACATATAACTTTCATAAAAATAGCTGAAAATTCATACTACTCCCTCCGTCTCATTGAAGATATCGGGTTCTTTTTTGATTTGTCACAACTAAGATTATTCATTACTAAAAATGAAAATATCTTTATCTCTATTTTATTCTCTCTCTCCACTTTACACTCAAAATAAAGTTATATAAATTCTCGTGCCGCCCAAGGAATGTGTCATCTACCTTGGGACGGAGGGAGTACTATTTTTTTTTATAAAATCATCTAAAATAATTTTCAAATGACCATCAATTTGTCCCCTCTATTGTACGATATCATAAAAATTACTTGCATGGTGGGGCTGCCTACAAGTCTATAACAATGGATAATAATGCATAGTTTTTGTTTTGAGCTGAATTAAATAATGGAACTATCATTATGACATATCCAATCATCACACCAACATTTTATGACATTTATAATATCTATTATTGCTGCATTTTAAATAAATGTCAAAAGAGGATTTACTTAATGACATTTCCTTTAATTGTCTTATGATTATAATGCTAAATATTAAGCCTAAATTAAGATATAAATTTAAATAGAATATGAAAATTGATATATTGACTAATAATATCCCGTATCCATTCTTTGTATGATTCTCAATTTGCACTTTAGTCCTTCTCTCCCAATTGAAAGAATGGGCCCAAATTAAAAAAATAACATGGAACTCCTCCCTTCCATCAGTTTCGGCCCCTCCCCCAAATCACCCCTTACTTCCACAATTCACCACAAACCCTAGATTGGAGGCTTCTCCAATTCCGAGCCGTCGTCTCTGGCGAATCAACGCCAACCGCCCATCGATCTCTTGCCCTCTCCGCTTCAACACAGGAAGGAAGGGGCCAAAACTTGCAGAGGCAGCGGCGCTCCTCTTCCTTTCGTGGCGGAGTCACGGATGGGGCTGAGGCGTCACTTCGGAGGTCGCGACCTCGCCGCCTCTTCCTCTACTGCCGGTGTATCAGCCGCCTCAGGGATAGCTTACGGCGCCTGGTCGAAGTCGACCGGTGTCATTCCCCTTCGGCTAGACTCGGTACTGCCCCAGCCCGCCATCGTCCTGGCTCGCCGTCGCCTTCGTCCGGCAGAAGCTAAGTCTCTATCCTTTCCCTCTCGTCTTATTTATTCAAGCACAGGGAGGTAAATTTTTGGAGGATTTAAGTGAGTCTTGCTCGATTGTTTTGCTGAGTAGTTAAATTTGGTGATGTTGTGATGTTATGCTCTGATTGTATATGTGACTTGAAGCTTAAGTTTCGTTCATTCACGCATTTGGGTTTAAGGCAGATTAGCTACATTGTCTTGGGGAAAGGTCTGAATTTGCCTAATGTTCCATTTGAAATTAGAGGCAGCATGCTTGGTGATGTTGCTATCTGTGATGTTCTACTGTTAGCCTCGGCTCTTAGCTATCTAGTGCCTTATGCTATATGATGCTAGTGTGATTTTGAGGATTTACCTCTTGTGACTGATGAGTGAGGCTGCTCCTTACTCCTGCTCGATCCTTCGCACTCCCCAACCTTTGTCTTGCTGAAAGTATTTGTGTGGTGTGTGGGGGTGGAACCGAGAGGTTCAGCATGTGTATATATACACATTTCTTGTAACTGAAAGCTGCAAAAGCTGAGTGTTGGCTGGAAAAAAGACTCCACAGGCTGTGCAGCTGGCTGCGTTACTCTGCAACTCTGCAGAGCATGTACTCTGAGTTTCTTTGGCTTCTTTCCCAACTGATTTTGGGGCTTATGGTGGTGTACTCGTGGTTTTACTAGAGTTGCTGAGTCCTTGCTATGTCCTACACCCTTTAACTGTTTTTGGCTTATTGTGGGATCTAGTACCGATCTCATTTATGAATTTTCGTCCCTTGTTGCAGGTGCGCTCAGGAGCAGGTATTGGGTGGCTGATTTCTGGACCATAGCAGGTCTGAATGGAGGTGGTACGGGCTGCTCATTGATGGAGTGAAAGGCTGGCTGGAATTTGCTTCTTTAGCTCAAGCAATTTCTCCATTTTTCAAAAGGTATTGTCTACCCTTTCCCCCTTTGGTCAGAGCTGCCAACTCCCTTCCTCTTATGCATATTTTCATCTAATTGGTCTACATCCTGAGTAGGACCAAGAGGCTGGCTCCACGTGGTTCATTCCCTAATCTCCCAGCCCGTCGGACCCCTCCTGATCTGGGCCGAGACGGCTCGCGCTGAGGGCCGAGGAAGTTCTCTAGGAACTCTCGGTTGTAGTAGTTCACTTTGAACTCTCCTTTGTTCTTTTCTCTTTTCTTTGTTTCAACACATGTATTATTAACTAGTTGTTGGATCTCGTTTCATGTTTTATCATCGTCGAAGATTGTAATTTATTAGTTTGAAATTCTGGAAATTGTATTTGTACTCTTTTTCAAGAAATAAAAATACTCATTCATTCTTTAATAAAATTCTAGTATTTTATTTCATGATTCTCGAGAATCTAAGTCTCGACTATTACAATAATATAAATTCTACAAAAATGTAGGTGAAAAAAATAAATAAAATAAAATGTAGGGTAAATTGTAATAATAAAATTTATGGGGGGTATTTTATAAATTTTCGTCCAAAAGTTAGTGTAGTTAAGAAATTATATTGTGGCATTTTCAAGTGACATTACATATTATGTTTCATGGCACCTTTGGAGTGTAATAAAGAAGCATTTATCTTCACACTTTGCTTGTTATCACACTTTTTTTCCTCACATGTGCAATAAGTGCCATTACAACTAAAGTGTCAAGATAATAGTTTTCTAGTTGCATTTATACGTGTCGAAATTTTCTAGTAGTACCCATCCTCACAATCTTGCCGACAAACGAAAATAGAAGAAGCTTTTTAATTGGGTTACCTCCTATATTATTTTTTTTTTATTTTTTAAAATTAACTTCATATATTTATATCATATATATGAAGGAGGAAACTAACCCATCCTCACAATCTTGCCGACAAACGAAAATAGAAGAAGCTTTTTAATTGGGTTACCTCCTATATTATTTTTTTTTATTGGGTTACCTCCTATATTATTTTTTAGAGACCTCCAGGATAGACGCGGTATCCAGCACCCTTTACCGCTAGGCCAAGGGGCTTGGATACCTCCTATATTATATAGAACAAGTTTTTATCATCTTGATATTTACTAGTAATTGAATTTATAAATATTTTCCCTCCTGAACTTTGTTTCGAAATTTAGCAATATGGAGTAGTATGATTTAGCAATAAAATCAGTTATTACAAAATTAATTATATATAGATATAAGTGTCCATGAATCTTTTTATAACCCATATAGCCCGGGCAAAGTCAGACCTACACCCATTTCCAAGTCAGCACAGGATAACCGACATGGGTCAATAATTGAAGAGGTGCCGAAACAGGGATCCGACATGCCCATACACGCCGAACAGCATTCACACGTCATCACTTACGCAATGATTAGTGAATAAGTGCGCATGATTAGTAAACAAGTGTGCATTAATCTTTGGATACGGCATTCCACCAATCAAATTTATACAAGCTGATATTACTATAAGTATACTAATTACTTCATCTATAAATAGAGTGGATGCATTTCCACAAAGAATCACACAAACAAAACTTAAAGCCTTAGCATTTCCACTTTCCAATTTCGGTAATCTTCTCTCCTTTTCCTACTTTTTATCATTGGATACGTAGTCTTTTTTCTTATTTCATCAAAGTTTTTGTTGGGTATTTTTTTTCTTTTTTTTCGTTGGATACTATTGCGTTTTTAATTTGTCACCACCCTCCCTCAAACTCTTTAAGGGTTGACTTTCTAAGCCCAAATATATTATTGGGCCATGTTTTTTTTATTTTGGTTTAGGTCCAAATATATATACTCCTAGGTCAATTATCCTTTTATTTCAGCTTAGATTTATTGTTGTTTATTAAACATGTTTGTTGTTCATTTCCCAAAAGTTATCTACCTAAATTTATCTTTTAAAGAGTATTAATTTTATAATAAAAAAGTGAATGAGATAAAGTTGGTGGATGTAGAGTCCATTATTAAAAGTAGTAAAAAAGTAAATAAGACATTTATTGGTGGATGAACGAAAATGGAAATTGAGACGATTATTGGTAGACGAAGGAAGTAGTAGCTATTTTGATTATATGTATATAGGGATATACCAATATGCTAACTAATTTAAAGTTACCACATACATCCAATCTCGTGCAGCCATGTGGCACGGTATATACAATATTGTAAACACTAAAATGCAATATACATTTGTAGAAGTTATAAATAGGTTTCGGCAGATTGCATTTTAGTTATAGACATATTGCATTTGTTATTGTTGAGTTTTGCATTTTAGATATAGACTGTTTAATTTGCATTTATATATAGACGGATTGCATTTATATATAGACGGATTGCATTTATATATAGTTTATTTTGCATGGCAGACAATTTATGTTAAAATGCAAAATTTAACAATATAAAATGCAATTTGTCTATAACTAAAATGCAATTTGCAGAAATACATCTACAGCTTCACATATGTATATTCCATTTTTGTGCTTACAATATTGCATGTTTAGTGCCATGTGCCAGCACGAGATTGGATGTAGGTTGTGACTCTAATTAAGGATGCACCATAATGTTCCCCTATGCATATATTTTTAGAAGCAGGTGATCATGGCCTTCAATCTTCCAAGGTTCATCGCCATTACAACAACTAGTTATCCTGATAAAGGGCATTTTTACTACAACGAAGGAGGAAGTACAGTAACTCTTGGGGAGCAGAGTGTGTTCAGCACACTCGTGAAGATTGAAGTCGAAAGAGCAACGGGAAACCCAAACTACGTTCACCTTCGATTTTGTCATTCCAACAGGTATTGGTCGAAGAGTGCAACCAGAAACGTCATCATTGCTGAATCGAAGCAACCCGTGGAAGACACAAAGGATCCTTCATGCACGCTGTTTCAGGCAGTACAGGCAGATGATGAGCCGGCTGGTGTGTTTTACTTGAATTACGTTCCGACCGGTGGGCGTCTGTTGGTAGATAACATTGAAACTTGGGGCCTTTTCACGGAGGTAAACCCCCCAAATACGTACGGTCATCTAAATTACGTGGATTGGAGTACATTGGTCAAACTGCCTGCCCACGTGGCTTTCAAAGGGGATAACGGCAGGTACTGATATATATTCTTGTCATCATCTAATGATACACCGTGAAAATTGGTAAGAAATCTCTACAGAAGTGGGTCAATGGGTATGTATTACTACCTTCGTCCCACAATAAGTCACATTTTGTCATTTCGGTCAATTCCACAATAAGTGTCATATTTCACTTTTACCATAAATGATAAGTAGGACCCACATTCCACTAACGCACTCCACTCACATTTTATTAAAAGACCAATATAAAATGCAGTTTTTAATTTTATAATATTAATTTCGTTTCAAGGAATTAGAGTGTCTTTGATAACCTTGTAGTTCAGTCATTATTATATGTCTTTTTGCATCACATATTTTAATAAAGTGTAAAGGTCAATTTTGATCTTAAACATATAACTAAATACTAATTTTGTCTAAAACATTCACTTTTTGAAAAACAGGTCTAAACAAATGAAATCCTTATGAAAAAAATGAATGTTTAGAACCAAAATTGATCTTTACTCTTTAATAAATTAAGGTTCAATATCCTAATTTAGACCATATATGTTCAGGTTCCTTAAAGGAATGCCCTGGGATGGTTACAACTACCTGCAGTTCTCATCCGATGATCCTAATGAGGAGGCGTCCGGCCACCGCGTGTCGTTGATGCCCGACGGACATGTCCGGATAACGTCAGATTACTGGGACAGCAAGTTCTGGAGGCGCAGTCCAAACTGGATATGGGCGGATTCCGATCAGTCTTCCGTCGATGACAAGGACACTCACTTCTGGCCCGTCATAGTGGACGACAACAACACCATTGCACTCCGCAACGCTGGCAACAACAATTACTGCGGACGTCTCTCCACCGAAGGGAAGACCGACATGTTAAATGCGGACGTCCAAAACATCACCAAGGAAGCAAGACTGGTGGTGCAAGAGCTCGTGTCCCAGAGAAACATCTACAACGTCGTATATCGGATGCAGGACGCCAGGATATACGACGAGGTGCCTTACGTTGCTGGCTCATCCGTGCTTACTAACTCAAGCGACCAGGAGGCTGCTATGGCTGTTCAGATTACTTATCAAGACGAGAAATCTTATACTTTTAGCCGCAGCTTCTCTTTAACTGCAGGGGTGGAAACCAGCTTTAGCACTGGCGTTCCCTTCATTGCGGAAGGAGGGATCAAAATCTCTTTTGAGATAAACACCACTCTCCAGTGGGACACCACCACAACTACTACCACATCAGTTATGGCTTCGGGTTCGGTTCCTGTGCCTGCGAGGAGTAGTGCGGTAATTGACTATGTCGGGACAATGGGAACCTGCGATATTCCTTATTCTTACACGCAGCAAGACAGGAGCTCCGCCGATGGCACCATTTCTTACACTGAGCAGGATGATGGTATTTACAAAGGCGTCAGTTGTTACAACTTCGACTTTGTTACCAAATCCCTTAATGCCCTTGTCTGAACATCCCATGCCGTTTTCTCCCAATCATCATCAACTTCATAACTTCACTACAAATATGTACAGTACTTTCAAGTCAGAGCTACTCAGCCGATCTGATCTGCTCTCCTCAAAACATCCATTACCTTTGCCTATTTTCTGTTTTTTTTATTAATTATTGTGTGTGTTTTTTGGTAAGCTTCTTTCAGCTTTGGTTTCCCGTTGTTGTTGTTGTTGTGCTAATAATTTCCAGATATATGTATCTGATGATCCCCAAGTTTTATGTGTACTCTATGTATGTATCGTTCTGGTTGATTTGAAATATGAAATAAAAATGGATGTTTCAATATAAGAGAAGTCTCTCTTCACATGCATGACTATGCGTTGTTTTTTCTTTTCTTTTTTCGGATATAAAACAATTTCCCATTTTGGGATTAATCCCAAAAGTTCAATGATTGGGATGGTTGTGTTTTTTTAGTTGTTTCTGTATTCTTTTTCTATAGTTATGATTGATTTTGATTTTGATACCACGACAAAAAAGTAGTACTATTGTATTATTAGAATATTTACTTCAATTGCATGCAACTATTTATAAGATTAATTCCTACTCCTTCAATCCCAAGTAAAGTTACTTTTAGCATGAAATTTAAAAAATAATATTTAAACCTGAAAATGTATTATATTCCATTTGTTCTCTAATAGTGGAGGCATTTCTTTTTAGCATAGAGATTAAAAAAATTTTAAGTAGTGCATTATATAAAAAGATAATAAAGTAAGAGAAGAAAAAGTAGAGAGAATAAAGTAAGAGAGAGAGAAAAGTAAGTGATAAAAAATGTGTTGAATTTTTATTCAAGGCGAATGCGAATGCATTTGCCAAACAATTATTTTGTCAAATTAAAAATTAAGAATTGAATTACTTGAAATATAATCTATACAAATTTAAATCTATAGACTTCTAAATTCCAACACAATATTAATTTCGAGATATCAACCGGATCCCAAGAGTTCTTTAACAGAGTTATTCGTAAAACTTTTATGAGTTTTATTGTACTTTCTTTAAAAGATAATACTATTGTCCACAGAAACAAATTAACTAGGAGTATTTGTTAGGTTTACACGTTGAAACATCCGTTCGCTGAAGTATATAATTCTATGATAACATAATTATTTAACATAAAATATGTGTCTGTATCATATTTTGTTTAATCTCATGTTTATTACTATTATAAATGTGATGACTAGATTAGGTTTAATAAAAAAATTAAATAACTTATTTCTTTCACGGTTTTCAATATATGGGGACCCATGTTTTGAAATTAAATTGATCTTGTGAGAATAGGTATATCTCTTAATTATTTGAAGATTGCAATAGTGTTTATTATTGTTTGATGGGACTTTTGAGAGCGATTATTTTGTTATAAGTTACAGTACGTACTGAATTGAGATGATCACGGAATTAAAAATATTTGTTAGTTAAACGTTGGTATAAAATACTGTTCTACAAGTCGACAACAAAGGCCAGCAATAATGCATAAATTTTGAGGAAAAAGTCTGAATAAAACAAAGGATCTACTATTAATTAATAATACTCCCTCCGTCCCCGATTAAGAGTCACACCTTTTCATTTCGGTCCGTCCCCCATAAGAGTCACACTTCACTCACATTTTATTATAAAACTAATATAAAAAGTGGATTCCACATTTCACAAATTTTTTTAACCAACTTTTCTATATATTTCTTAAAACCCGTGTCCGGTCAAAGTGTGACTCTTAATAGGGGACGGAGGGAGTAATGTAGTTTCCTCATGTCGTTGTTTTTAAACTTGTACTATAAATCTAAAGGTGAATGCGAATACATTTGCCAAACAATTACTTAATTTTATCAAATTTAAATTTAAGAATTGAATTAAAATTATCTATACAAATTTAAATACATAGACTTCTAATTCCAACACAATATTGAGAGTAGTGACTTTTCAAGGGTCTTAGGAGCTTTTAGAAGTTACAAATCTAGGATTGACAACCATACTAAGGTAATCTACGTTTGTATCGCATGAGCATAACTTAGGTGACTCGTCCTACTGAAGTAAGAACTGTGCTAGGGTATTGTAGTTGGGATTTGTATAACCATAACTGTGAAAACGCATCCCTGGAATTCCCTTATCTCATATATTTGTCTCTGTGTTTTATCTGCTTAAGTTGTTTAATTCTGTTTTTATTTTCAAAAATTCAGTTTTCTCTCGGTTTTCTAAATAGTGAAAGAAGCTTAGTAGAAGGTAGCTAATTTGTGATTGTTTTCCCTGAGTTCGATATCAGGTACTGACCTTTAGCTATATTATTTATACCATGTATACTTGCAGGTATTTTTAGTGTTAACAACAAAAAGTGCATCAATATTACAAGATTAGGTTTATGAAAAAAAATTAAATAATTTCTTTTGTCCACGGTTTTCAATATTTAGGGCGCCCTTGGTTTGAAATTAAATTGATCTTGTGAGAGTAGGTATTATTCTCTTATTTATTTTTAAGATTACATGATTACTGTTTATAAGTGTTTGATGTGACTTTCGAGAGTGATTATTTTATTATCAGTTACTGTAGGTGAATTACGATGATCACTGAATTAAAAATATTACTACTGTATCTTGTTTGCAAAACGTTGGTTAAGAATTGATCTCCTAAATTTAAGAATTAAGAATTATTTAAATTTAAAATATAATCCACTTGGCATTATATCAATCACTAGATCTCCTAATCTAATGGTTAAGAATTGATCTTAATTTTAGATTACTAATTAGTTAGCAATTGATCACATCCGAAGCATTACAAGAAAAAGAATAAACATAGATCGTCCACAAATTAAAACAATATCTTTGCACCCCCAAATAATCTTTGCAAGATAATGTATATTTTTGTCATGTTTATACCGAAAACAGAATAATATATTTTGTCATGTTTGAAAAGAATAACATGCGGATAGGGTATCATTAATAATTCGTCCCTTATTTAATTCAGACATTTTCCTCGAAACAAATATTATTCATCTTTGTAGACAACATATCAGTTAAAAATAATTTAATGATAAATAAATAAAAATTAAACTCCCAACTGTCATTCACAGAATTAGAAAAATACTCCTCCCGTCTCACAATAATAATCATATTTTGTCATTTTTAGTCTGTCATATAATAAGAGTTACATTTTACTTTTAGCATAAATCATGTTCGTTTGACATGGATTAAGTACTAGAAAAGTAATCTAATTTCCAATTAATAAATTCCTTTGTTTGATGAAGATGTGGAAAGTAATATGCTTCTGAATTATTAAATTCCCGTGTTTGGTGAAATTATAAGAAAATAAGGAAAGGAAACTGATTCCTAAAATCAAGGAAAAATTAGTAGTTATTTAAAGATTCATTTTCCTCTAATAAACCTATGTATTATTTTTTCCACAAAGCAGTTCTCTTCCACTACTCCTCAAATATCTCATTTTACGTGTTTTATTCCCTTTCATCTATTTCTCATTCTTCCCTCTTCCATCTCTTTTTGTCACCCTGCCCTCGGCCATCTATATTTCTTTCTCGCTCTTCCCTATAATTGATCGTCATAATCAATATCCAAATTATGCTAATTTTTATTAACTCTAATCAACATGTTTGATTATATAGATATAATATTTCATTATATATTTTACGTTATTTAATTCATTAAAATAATTTCAATAACTAAAATGCCCCAGAAGTGAGATGACCATTTTTGTCCATTCATAATTTCATCTTTTCAATCTTGATATTATATTGAACTACTTGCACTGCGTGCGATATTATTTCTTAGTATTGAATCTGATATTATTTTACAACATTTCTTCAAAATCGGGTCAAAGTGAGACGCATATTGGAGGGTCAAAGTGAGACGCATACTGGAGGATGGAAGGAGTAATATTTATTTAAATTTTCATATATCATAAAATGCGAATATAGGGTGGGGGAGCCATGTACGGATTGGGAATGAACACTCTCGTTTCAAGAAATTCACAACATAACTTGAAGCAAAATCCAAAATTTCTGTAATTCCTTTTGACTCTATGAATTAGCTAGGTTTGGATGATGCTTGAACCTATTTTGCAATTTCTGTTTGTGTATTATTTCTGCTTGTTACCATATAAATATGCATTAGTTATCCGTTAAATCTTGACATTTCGTTTTGTTCACATTTTGAGGTGAAAGAAACATGGCAGCGCTTCCAAAGTCGATTGTTATTAAATCCAAAGCTCTGATATTTATGCCGAAAACAAAATACCAAACTACTCCCTCCATCTTATAAAAAGAGACGCTCCATATTTTTGTTTTGATATGTTTTATAAAATAATATATTTTATTTTTGATAAACTTTTTTTTTCTAATAAGAGATTCCATTCTCTAATTTTCTAATTAGGTGGATTTTATTCTCCATTAACATTATTTCAATTATTTATAAATTCTATTTATCTTACATTTTACTACTACAATTAAAATTGTATTATCGTTCCATACCATTTTTATAAGATGGATGAGCCAAGTTTGAAAAGAATAACATGAGGAAAATGCATCAAATCAATAATGGTGTATAGTAGACAGAAGCTGAAAAATGATTATTAATTATATTAGTATATATATTTAAATAGTACTTCATAAAACAATGCACTCACATGAATAAATAAAATAAGGATGACCACAAATTCTATTAAGACAAAATCTTTGGATAATTGAAGTATAAAAATCTTTGGACAATTGGAGTATATAAACTAACAGTAGATAAATTAGTTAGAGTATCCACATTGGTGCGGATGTCCTCTAGAGTATCCACATTGGTGCGGATGTCCTAGCGGACATCCTACGGACTTCCCAAAAACACGTCATGTCACGTCATAAGGATATCCCACTGCACTACCACGTCATAAGAACATCCCACTGCACAATGGCGGACACCCCCAAGGACATCCCGACGGACTTCCCACAATAATAAAAATTCACCAAATTAAACAATTTACCATATTAAATAATTTACGGAATTAAAATTTCGACACGAATACGGAGAAAAATGCAACCACTTTATTAAAAAAAACATACATAATTATTTAAAAAAATAGATAGTTAAAAAAACCTTCAGCTTCGACAAATGCGGCCCCGTTTCACTCCTTGTCGTCCCCGCCGCCAGTCTCCTCGTTGCCACTCTCTTCCATGTCTCTCATCCCCAAATCGCGCCGCATACTGTTGATGACATCCTTCAGCATCGACCTGTACACGCGGTCGGTAGTTGTCTGTCACTGCTCCATTGTACGTAACAGGGATTCATATTGCGCCATGATAGCGAGTGAGGGGAGCTCGAGATCGATTTGGGAAGGAGCTGTCGATTGGACCTCGGCAGACCCGCTGGCGCTTCACCTAGCCATCCGCGCCATGGACTTTTGCCCAACCGGGCGACGGCGGTGGGCCGACGATTGACGTGTCGGGAACTCTGCTTCGGCGGGGGAGTTCGTGGGAACCAGCACTGTTACTGTACTCCCCGGAGGCGTTGATCTTCGTCCGCTTCGGCCAGCCAGCTTCAACACCCGAACTAAATTAGGCGGAAGTCTGCACCACAAGATAGACCTCCCAATATTTGAATTCCCTGAAACCCAATTCACTGTCGGGGAACTGCTGGTGAGACAGAAGCTTCACATCATCGGCGGACATGCCGCTGGTTGCCGTGTGGAGGTTGTTTGCGTAGATGTCGGCAAATCGGTTGAGCTGCCTCCTCAGCCGCCCCCACTGTTTTCGGCATTGCTCTCCAACGTGAGGCTTCCCACCTGGCGATTTGAATTGGAGGTACCTTTGGCTAATACGCCACAACATCCTGCGATATGCTGGTTGGCCCCGACGTAGGGATCCCCGACTACACTGATCTAGGCCTTCGCCAGCGCGACGCACTCCCCTATGCTCCAGACGATCCTCTTTCTCCCACCGGATCCCTCCCCATCCTCATCGGCCCCCGCCCCACCCTCGTTCCCCGCATGCGAGGTAGTGCCCCGTCCCCTGCCCCTCCTCCCTGCCGCTGTTGGCATCTCAGTGGGAGAATCCTTGAGAGGAGATAGCCCAACTCTTCAAAAGAGAAAGTCTCAATGTCAGTGAACTGAGTATCCAGAGGAGTACTCGGGGGTTGTCCGCCCGACAATAAATCCATGTAGGGGGTAATAGACAATGTCCCCAGTTGATTGGGGGATCCCCTGCCTACTCCCCCGCAGCGACAGACGAGCCCTGCATCATCCCGAGCATCATCATCCCGGGCATTTAGGGCATCATCCCAGGCAAATTACCTTTACAAGTTGTATAAGTTTGCCGTATGTAATGATAAGTACCTTTACCACGTGAAAGAGCATGTTTACGAGATCATGTAAGTGCAATTAAGGTAAATGTATTTTATTTACAGTATATTTTAATGAATGTTAGTAAATATGTTATGTATAAAGGAAAACCTCTTTTGCTTTTATTTTAATGTAAACTTGCACATATTCATGATAGGTTTCATATTGTGGTCGAGCTACACATTTCAGTATAGAATCCAAGATTAAAGCTCCGTGTTACGGACTCAATTCCCACATCGGTTGTGAGGACAACTGATGTGGGGTATATAGACTAAATGTGCTCTCTCTCCTACCAGGCTAGTCTTTTGGGATGGGTTCTCCTGTTTGGTCTGTATCAATTGGTGCTTTAATTGAGAGCCCAATTGGCTCGGAGTGGTGGCCGGGCAACGAACTCCCCTTGACCAACGAGTGCGTTTGGGACGGCTCGGAGTGATGACCCACGGAGTGGTGGCCGGGCAAAGAATCCGCCGTGACCAACGTGGCCGTGACCAACGAGAACTCAGAGTGGTGGCCTGGCAAAGAACCAGCCGTGACCAACGTGGCTGTGACCAACGAGGACGTTGGCCCTTAAAGGAGGGTCGAATGTTACGGACTCAATTCCCACATCGGTTGTGAGGACACTACTAGAAAAATTGTTTCTCACTACACTTTTTTTATCACACTTTATAAAAAGTGCCAGCATAGATGTACTATCTACACACTAGCTTTTCACTGCACTTTATAATATATTGTTACTGCACTTCAACATAAAAAGTGTCATCATAGATGTACTATCTACACACTACCTCTTACTACAGGTACCCGGTGCTACACTTCATCAAGTGCCATTATAGATGAAGTGTCAGCACAGTAATTTTCTAGTGACAATTTTAAGTGCCATTACAAGCCAATTTTCTAGTAGTGGGACAACTGATGTGGGGTATATAGACTAAATGGGCTCTCTCTCCTAACGGGCTAGTCTTTTGGAATGAGTTCTCCTGTTTGGTCTGTATCACTCCGACATGGAACAAATTTCAATAATTAAATAAAAATTATGAAACAGTTATAATTTTAATATAAAAAATTAATCTCTCAATAGAAATCCAAATTTTAATTTTTAATGTAAAATTAGTAAAGTAAGAGAGAGACAGAAAAAATAATTAAAGTATTGTTAGTGGAGAATGGACTCTACCTCATTAGAGAGAGAAGACTTTCCAAAATTAAAGTGCATATTCTTGTGGGACGGACTGAAAAGGAAATAATGCATATTTTTATAAGACGGAGGGAGTATAATGGAAAGTGGGTTGAAAAAGTAAGTGGAATCTAGATTCTACTTTAAACATTAGTTTTATAGTAAAATGCGAGTAAAAATGAGTTAGTGAAATGTGGAGTCCACTACCAAAATGTAAAAAGTGAAATGTGACAAATTTTATGGGATAGACGAAAATGAAAATATAAGACGAATTTTCAGGGATAGGGGCTTATTAGATAACTTTCATTAGTATCCCATAATTTAATTTGAAGACCAAAAATATGGACACTCTTTGAGCATAACTTCAGTTTGTTTTCTCTTAATGTTTTTGCTTTCGATTCTATTCAGGGAACATTATATTTTGATTTTATTTACGGGTTGAGGGTCTGCCTAAATTCTGCCTATTATGGTGTTTTTGATTAAAAAAAGAACACGATTAGCTATTTTAATTGAATAAATAAAATGTTCTTAGCTTCTTTTTTTCTTTTTTTTATTGATGGACGTAGGAAAATAGTTATTGAATTTTACCTAATTCCTTGAATGATCCAAATAGCCGATGGAGAACGACGAAGAAACACACATGCAATTCAACTAAAGCGAAAATCATGTAGGCACTTCATCAAACATTTTAATGGTAATGTGTATCCTACAAATTCGAAAACTCGCACAGGCATTTTACCGAACAAGAGACGGCCAGAATCCAAAACAGTAACATGCTTCCATATTTTCGATCATGCAACATGAAAAACAAACAAAATCTTCACATCAACCAAATTATCAATTCGTCAATATATGTTAAAATATGATTGATAAAGAAAGCCAAAGCATACCTAGTTCAAGTCGTCGGTGAATTCGAAGAAGGCTAGTTCCACTAGTTCGTCTTCCAACATAGATTGTCAACTGAATTGGATTGGGCTTTCATTCAAGTTGTCCGGCCCGAATAATCAGTGGATCTTTGGGCTTGCAAGTGGGTAAGCCTACGGGTCATGGGCTAAACCGAATTCAATCAAGTAACCCAAAAATTATATTCAGCCCAGCCCAATTACAACGAACACAACTGTCATAACTATAAACTCAAAGCTATATCCTCGCCGTTAGATATGGTCATTTAAAGGAGGTTTTCTCCACTCGACTAGTTTTATTTAATTCGGTATTTTTATTTATTCAGTTTTTTTGTACTATTCCATTTTTTAGTTGTATTACTTCCTAAAAAATATATTAAAATATTTTATTTAAATTTTAAATACTATTAATAAATTGATGGAACTCCCCGTCAAGGCATTGAGGGTATTTCAATCCGGAAAAACTTGAAAATAGTAAAAAGTACTTCGATTGGTATTAATCGTAGTTGACAGATCTCAAATGATATTTTCAAAGTTTCCTAAAACGATGGTTTGACAAAGTTGGTGGATCATAAAAAATGTCCTCTCTTTTATTAATTACTACTACTACTACTCTATGTTTTTAAATCGAAGAAAGATGTTTCTATGACAAAATCAGGCTTATTAATCAATTGATGTTTCTTTGTTTCGTTTAGGGACACGAATGGTGTAGCTGTTTTACAAATTTATAAAATTCATAATTTTTGCAGTATATATATCTCTAAGCTGTAAAAATTGGTGTAACTATATAAAAGCTTTGATTCCTTTCATTGTTGAAGCTCGTACAGATTCTAGTGCTACTCCATATGAGATGTTGCCTTTTTAATATTGGAGACAATTAGCTTAAAAAAAGAGAACCATTTACGATTTTATTTGATTCCATAATTTTCAATTTTTTCCATGTAACTTGTAGTACTATTATGTATTCGAGTTGTACCAAGTCTTGACAAATGTTCATTTATGTACCTTATTACTACATTATAGTAGTAATTTGATATTATTAGTATTTTACAAGTGCATGACACGTAGATGAATCATTTCAAATTTCTTGGTGGTCCAAACTTTGGTTTTACACTTGTGGTCCAATTTGTAATATAAATAAATTAACATATATTTAACCTTTTATAATTTTACAGTCGGAATCATCCTCAGAATCTATACAAGAAGCGAATAGATAGATAAATAAATAACATAAGGACGACGCCTCAATTTTTCAAAGAGAAAATAAATAGTGCCTTTTTTTCTATTATAATTATTTGGTTTTAAGCCCAAAAGAGAATCAATTATATTATTATATTTTCAGGCCGGCAGTACATTATATATACAAGAATAAACCAATTAAAAAATTTAACAAAGCTATATATGAGAGAAAGATACGTTTTCATTATTTTAGAATCACGATCAAGGGGGAGATGGAAAGCCACATCACATTTATGATTGATTACAGTACTTCCTCTGTCCCCTAATAATTTTTCATTTTAATTTCGACATGAGTTTTAAAAGTTTGTGAAATATAAGTCTCATTTTTATATATTGATTTATAATAAAATATGAGTGAAATGAGTTAGTGGAATGTGATACATATTTACCATTTACGGTAAAATATGAAGTGGATAATTAATAAAAGACATACTAAAATGATAAAAATGGACAATATTAGCTTCCATTCTTAGAGTGATAGAAATGGACAATATTAGTTTCCATTCTTAAAAAATAATTAGTGAAATGTACTCTATTTATTTTATGGCAGCTAGTGCGCAGATAATCATTTAACAACAATACTTCCCTATATTTTATGTGCATACTATGTGAAGTGGTGTTGCATACAAGAAAATGATAAAACTGATCATTCGGTGATGGCTACTTCCCACACGCGATTCATGAGTAAACAGTCTAGTCTCAATACTTTATAGTATTTTCAATCTGTATACTCCACAATACTATAATATTGATAATAAAAACCCTATTATCAGCCGTTGATGCCTAGGGTGGGTGAAGAAATATCACTTCTGTCATTAACATGTTACTACTATTAGTTTCAAAGGAACTTCTAAAAAATGGATAATTGTCATTTAAATCCTAATTTTCTTTAATTTCTAGTTAATCTCAAAACTTTTAAAACTTGAATATAAAATTAACACTTACAACTTTTAATTTTTGCAATTATCCTAAAAAAGCAAATATGATTTGACAGCAAAACCACGTTGTTTTGGATGTATTTAATATTTTAATTAAGACTCAAAATATAATGAAATCATTTTTTAGTTGTATTATATAGGAGTAGGGGTGCGTTAGGGTTCTTGCAGCTTCTCAATGTAAAAACACAACACACAAATCATAGCTCTTGGATTCTTAGATTGGATTATTATAATAATAATAAAAAAAGTTATGATTTTATATGCTGGTTTCAAAGGTATGGGATTGATTGACCAAAATTAAATAAAAAATTATGATTTAAATTTTAATCAATCTTTTTAAAAAATTTGTGTATATATCCATAATATGACTCACATTATTGGTATCTAGAATACTTTTTAATATAAAATAAATTTGATTTTTAATTTAAAAATGAAAATAGTATAAAATAGAAATATTTTGATATTTTCTAATAGAATTATCTAGATATTTTAACAAAATATAAAAGAAAATAGAAGTAGAGAATTTTAAAAGAGAGAGGAGAAATATAAAAAAAGAGCGCATTCATGGTCATTATCAATTTGCCTTAATTTTCAATTTTAAAGTTGACGACATATTATAATCCGATCATAGTTAATAGTTTTACGGTATAATATACTCCTATAGGTTGTAGATAAATTTGTTTGGTCCCACAGCCAAAAATTAAACAAAGAGCTTAACCACAATGTTAACTACTCCCTTAATCTAAATGTATAAATAGAGTCCTCCCATTTCCGGAAAATCACAGCAGCAAGAAAATCATTTCTTCTTTTCC
Organism: Salvia splendens; assembly: GCF_004379255.2. NCBI lineage: Eukaryota > Viridiplantae > Streptophyta > Magnoliopsida > Lamiales > Lamiaceae > Salvia > Salvia splendens. Next base: position 1,658,815 of record NC_056034.1, read on the forward strand.
AAATTTCGGTAATCCAACAGCCTCATCCATGTCTCTAAAAAAAACTAGTTTTTGTCACAACAAATTTATATAGTTTGTCATTTAATTTTCAGGGTGGAAGAAACATGGCAACGATCTCTCTTCCAAGGCTCATCGTGATCAAATCGAAAGCGTACGGAAGTAAAGGGCATGCTTACTTCAAGGCTGACGGCGCGTCTGTAGTTTTGGGAGAAGAGGATGTATTGAGCACGTTGGTGAAGATTGATGTGGAGCGTTCTACAAGCAACACCAAATATGTCAACCTGAAATTCGGCTATTTCAACAGGTACTGGCGCCGCAAAGACAACGACAAATTCATCGTTGCTGAATCCGACCAGCCCGAAGAGGACGTCTCAAAGTCCGCATGTACCTTGTTCGAGCCCCTCAAGGTTGATGATGCCGGCGTGTTCTACTTGAGGCACGTCCAGAGCGGAGGGCGCGTGTCGTTGGATGCGTCCACCATGGCCTTTTACGTGAACGAAAATTCCATTTCCAGCGATGACGACAAAAGTTACCTAACTTTTGTCGACTGGAATACATTACTTAGATTGCCGACAAAGGTGGTAGTGATACGTATCTATATTATTTCATATATTATTGATTTACTATATTTTTCTCATATACTCCCCTTAGAATCTTTATTTTCTTGTTAAGGGAAAATTCCGCTTAACATGATTCCAACATATCAGGTGGCATTGAAGGGGGATAACGGCAAGTATTTGTCAACATACGCGATACCATTATTCGAATTCGAGGATCCCAACGACGACAAAGCGATCTACACCGTGGAGATGCAGCCGGATGGATACGTCCGAATTACAGCCCCCGACGTGGCCTATGAAGGATATGAAGGATCGTCGTTGGTCGTAGTAAACGGCGAACCTGAATTCAGGGTAATGTTCTCGAAAGTCGAGCTGAATAAGCTATGGGCTTCCAAAATCGATGAAAACTCAATCGCCCTGCGCAGTACAGCCAACAATAACTTCTGCCGCATACGATCTATTCCTGCTCTGCCTTACTATCTAAGCGCGGACGTCCCGACTATAACCAAGGAAGCCATACTCAAAGTGGAGGAACCGGTGCTGGCGCGAAAGATCTATAACGTTGTATATCAGATGGAGTATGCTCGGATTTTTGACGAGGCGCCGTATTTGGCAGGCTCGGCCACGCTTATTAATGATAAAGATGAGATGGCTTCGATGCAGGCCTTAGTTTCGTATACAGACGAGAGATCTTACACTTTCAGCCGGGGCCTGTCGTTGAGTGCAGGGGTCAGCACCACCATCGAAGCGGGCGTGCCCTTCATTGAGAAGGCGTCGATTACGGTGAGTTATGGGATAAATGGGACGTTCCAGTGGGAGGAAACCACAACAACGACGAAGATGGTTCAAGCCAGTGCCACGGTTCCTGTGCCGGGGAGGACTAGTGTGACGCTTGATTATGTGGGAACGAGAGGGACTTGCAATATTCCTTATTATTACACTCAGGAGGAGAAGAGTTCTGCTGATGCGCAAATTTCTTATACTGATCTGGTTGATGGTATTTACGCTGGCGTCAATTATTACAACTTCAACTTTCATATTAGAGATACCAAGTCACTTTGAACTACTTGTGTCGAAAACATCCATAACCTTTTGTTCTTACTGTTTGTGTGCTTTCTTTGTTTCAACTTTGGTTTCCTTTTTTTGTGGTTATGATAATAATTTTCAGATACATGTATGTATCTGATGATCCGATGTTGCTTCATATGGACTAAATGGATTTGTATATACACTTGTGGTTGATTTGTAACAAATATGGATGTCTCAGTTAACAACTTTGTCTCTCTTCATTTGTAGGAGTCGTTGGTTTATGTCATTCAATTGGTTGATTTGTAATATTTTGGGCACGAAGAAAAGTGTCCTGATCACGACAATTTTTTTCAAATACATACTCTTTTTTTTTACTTACTCCATCCGTTAAATTTTATCACATTTTGACCGGATACGGGTTTTAAGAAATACTCTCTCCGTCCTCAAAGAATATGCACTTTGGGTTCGTCACGGGTTTTAATATAAAATTGGTAAAGTAAGAGATACATAGATAGAAAAAGTAATTAAAGTATTGTTAGTGGAGAATGAGTCCTACCTCATTAGAGAGAGAATACTTTCCAAAATTAGAAAGTGCATATTCTTGTGGGACGGACTGAAAAGGAAAGAATGCATATATTTGTGAGACGGAGGGAGTATAATGGAAAGTGGGTTGAAAAAGTTAGTGGAATGTAGATTCTACTTTTAAACATTAGTTTTATAGTAAAATGTGAGTAAAAATGAGTTAGTGGAATGTGGGGTCCACTACCAAAATGTAAAAAGTGAAATGTGACTAATTTTGTGGGATAGACGAAAATGGAAATATGTGACAAATTTTCAGGGACGGGGGCATATTAGATAACTTTCATTAGTATCCCATAATTTAATTTGAAGACCAAAAATATGGACACTCTTTGAGCATAACTTCAGTTTGTTTTCTCTTCATATTTTTGCTTTCAATCCTAGTCACTTTTGGGCTGGGATCGGGGAACATTATATTTTGATTTTATTCACGAGTTGGAGGTTTGCCTAACCTCCCTAGGGCTAGCAAATTGTGCGGATTGGATCGTTATCGGGTTGACACGATAACGACCCAACCAATAAGGCCAAACCCAAACCCAACCTGTTAAGGAAACCCCAAATCCGAACACGAATCTGACCCGCCACGGACACGACCCGGACACGACCCAAACACGATAGCGACACGAACCGCTTTGGGTTGACCCGACACGATAACTCCAAATTCTTTAAAATCAAACTCGAAACTGAATGAATTTTAAAAGGGGAGGGGGAAACTTCGGCGGCGCCTGGGGCTTCCACGTCGACAGCAGGTTGAGGTGGCTGGAAAGAGATGAGGGCCGCGACGGTGAACCGCCGCGCACGCATAGCGGCGGCAGCGGTGGTGTGAGCATGGCCAAGAGAGGAGAGGGGAGTGGGGGAAGAAAGAGAGAGGAGAGAGGGAGAAACAGAAGGGGAAGAGAGAGGCACAGCTGGAGGCAGAGGCGGACGGCAGCAGCTGGAAGTGAGAAGAAGGAGCTTCTCTCACATCAATTTGGGGTTAAAATTATTGTGAGGAAGATGATGACTTAGTTAGTACATACTCTAATAAAATATTAATTTTTAATATGTTACCTGCATCCGACCCGCATCCGACCCGAATTTTTTGTGTTCTTATTGGGTCAACACAATAATGACCCGTATCCAATAAGACTTGATCCAAATCCAATTATTTCGTGCGAATTCATGTCGGATTATCGTGTCGTGTCAAAAATTGCCAGCCCTAAACCTCCCCATGGGTGTTTTTGATTAAAAAAACACAATTAGCTTTTTTAATTGAATAAATGAAATGTTCTTAGCTTCTTTTTTTCTTTTTTTAGTGATGGACGGAGGAAAATAGTTATTGAACTTTAAATAAATGGGGAAGTGAATGATTAGTCCTGTGGGCCGACGTAATTGAATCAGATAGGCTTTTCAGTCGACTTGTCCGGCCCAAAGAATCAATGGATATTTTGGCCTTGCAAGTGGCTAAGCCTACCCGGTCATGGGCTAACCCGAATCTGTATCAAAATTATCAAAGCGAGTTTTCATAGATATAATATATAAGGTTGAAATTATTAGTAGAATTTCTTCAATTAATTAGTTTATACTATTTTTTAATTAATTTATTGGACCTTTACATTTTATAATTGAATCCTAGTACTATCATTTTAGCAAGATATGAGTCAAACAAAAAAAAATCAGGCGGTAAAAATTATCAGAGCCGTTGGGCGTTGGATGTCCGTAAGTTCCAATCAATCTTTGTTGGTGTCATCCAAAGAATATATCACTTCATTTTAAAACAGAATCTCACACTCTATTTTATAATTTAATCTAACAAACACATTTTATTTACAAAACTAATTAATCTCTCTAAACTAATCTTCAAAAAATCAGTCATAGACTAAACCTCAATCGTAAACATTATCTAAGTTAAAATTTTGTAAATTCTACTACAACTTAGATTTGGTTCTCGAATTTGTCTGACATTTTCTCTGTGACTTGCCTATTAGATTCCTTTTGTCACGAAACTAGAAAAAGAAGTATTAATATTAAATTTAACAGGCTACATATATGTGCTAGATTCCTAGAGTTGGTCGTCCACATTTTGTCAATGAAAATCCCAAATGACAAAAAATGCTTGCTACTTCCCCAAAAATTCACCTTTATGCTTCAATTTTTTTATTATGATATTAGTTATTTAGAACAAAATCATTTTATTGCAACATCAAAGAGAAACGAAATCCGGATTATAATTATTGTTATACATACTTAAATAGAGTAATGTTAGATGCTAACTAAGTTAAAATGTTAACGGCTAACTATATCAACAACTTATTTTATAGATATCAACAAAAGACATTTATGTTATCTAAATTTAGTTTATTTAGCAATTAACAAATACTACTAGTTAGTAAATAATCGGATCTCTACTTAAATATTGTTATATAGTTGACCATATACGGAGTACATGCAGGGGCGGACACAGAAATAAACATAAGTAGGGGCTAAATTTTCAAAATTCTATACAAAAATAAATTTTAATGTAATTTAAAATATTATTAAGGGCTTTTATATACCAATATGTTCAAAATATGAATAAAATTTTAAATTTTATAATAGAAAAAAATAAAAAATGGATTCATTAGGGGTTAAGGCCATCCACAACGCTGTCTCTATACCGTCTCTTAAACCGTCTCTTAACTACTATTTGAGCACTATTTGAGGGCCCCACTGTCCTTTTTTCCTCCATCTCTTAACTAAGAGACGGAACCTGCAACGCTCCGTCTCTTAACCGTCTCTATACCGTCTCTTAATTACTATTCATTCAATTTAATTTATAATTTTTTTTAAGACCCAATTCAATTTAAACAAACACACTTTATTAAAATTAAAACAAAAAAAAAACACACAAAATAAAAAAAACACACAAAAAAAAATTTTAAAAAAACACAAAATAAAAAAGCACACAAAATAAAAAAAAAAACTAATCGGAAGGGCTAATCATCCTCCGGAGGTGGTCGAGGTTGAGGGGGAGTCGGAAGGCCAAGTTGTGCTGCCATATGCACAATTCCGTTCCACCAGGCCGCGAATTGGGAGTGCGAGAAGCGGGAAGTGTCCGCCATTGTAGTTGTGTGTAAATGAGGATGGGTTTAGGAGTATTTATAGAGTAAAAAATTTAATAAAAAACAAAAAAAATATAAAAACAAAAAACGGTAATAATACCGTTACAAAAAAAAAAATTATTTAAATTCGAATTTTTTTTTTAAAAAAATATTTATTGCGTCAGCACGTGACGACGCCCACTCGCGGGCCGGCGAGTGGGCGTCACGCACGACGCCGGGCTGCGCCACGTCGCCTAGGCGCGTGGCGAGACAGCTCGTCTCGTGGCTCGCCGAGGCGAGACGCGCGACGAGACGCGCGACGAGACGGGACGAGATGGAGGCTGCAACGCGTCTCGCCGGGGTCTCGTCTCGCTGAGACGAGACGCGAGACGCCGGCGAGACCCGTTGTGGATGGTCTAAAGCCCTCCCCTCTTTATATGTGGGTCCGCCGTACATGATTATGCTATTATCCTAATTTCTATCTTGAAAAATAGGGTCCCCTCAAATTTTTTTTTATTTTTCAGTTTGATTTTATGACCCCGGCCCCATTCATTTGTAGTAACTTATAATAAATGTTGGGGATTGTTTATTTCCCAAAATTACTAAGACAAAACCAAGACCCTTGATTTAAATTATTTTTGATGAGAGCCATAAATACAGTAAGATAATGAAGTTTGAAGATAGGGAGCGTGTCTCCTTCATATATTATAATATTATGCATACTATATAGATATGTCAATTCAAAACAAATGAAATTATGTAGGTAAAACCCAATAGTCTAGTGTTCAAACCTATTTGTTGCTAATAAATTCAAAATTTGGTCCCCAACAACCAACCCACACGCACATCCATCCATCTAGGGTGTGACCATCGATTTCGATTCGGATTACGACAAAAATACTACTCCATTAGGTCCACACCACCCATATTATACTAACCACACATAGTTTTATTAATAACTAACCAATACAAGATCTAGTGTAATATCATCTACTACATACTAATAAAATCTCATTCATAATAGAATATGTTTTTGGGTAATCAAATTATATAAATAAAATGAGAATGAAATTATTATACAAGTCTCGTGGTCTATTCAACTATAATCGATTAATTGATTTTAAGATGAAACTTCATAGACTTCGACCATGATATAAAAGCAACTCGTCGATTGTAGGCTGAAACTTTAAATGACCCAATAATATACGTGGGTTGAAACGAAAAATAATCAACCCAACAATATATTTGAGCTTCAAATTTAGTTTAAAGAAGAAACCTCGTGGGTTTAGATCATAGTATTAGATTGGGTCGCCGAATGCGAGGCTTCAAATTTGGTTTTTTAAGTTGAAATCCCATGAATTTCTATTATGGTATCAGAGATGGTCATCAACTATTATCTAAAACTTTTCTTGATCCAACGGTACATTTGAGGTGAAACATTAATGTATTTGGGTTTGAAAATTGCTCCAATTTAAATGAGACCGAAATTTTATTTAACCTAATAATATTTGGGCCAAAGCAATGTCGTCCAAAGATAGTTGAGTCGTATTCATTTTTGTATTGTCCAAAGGTAGTTGAGTTATTTCCTTTTTTGGATTGAATTACTTTTATATCCAATAACATATATGTTCTTTAAATTTGATCAAGTTTTATACAAGATTGAAATAAAAAAATATATTGCTAGAGTCCCATCTGATTCCAATCCTTCCAAATCCAAGATGCACTATAAAGAGTTGAGAAAGTGTGTTGAAAAATGAAAGGAACATATATTCCACATCGGTGTAAAGAGAGAACTAAATTAAAACAATGTATTTCTATCACATTGGTGAATCGATATCGATCGGGGATGTCGACTCGAGGGTATGATCCAAGTTGGAGTGTTAGTTCTAGAAAAATGTTCGGAAAGGGACGTTTCGTTGGGGAGGAGACATTAGTCCCACAACCGTCTTTTGGCCAGTGGAAGCCGACGCCATTGAATGTGACAAAATTCTCAATATATAGTATTATTCAAAAATGTACAACCTTATTTGTGACTAGAGTTGAAATTTTTGTTGCTATTAATGATGGATTAAACTCATAATCACATTTTGACAGTAACTTCTTTATGATTTATGCCGACAACTGTCTACACGTACCCTTCTGCAATTGGATGATTTCTAGTTGAGCTGGCCATGGAAATAGACCATTTTCTTGATTTATCATCCCTTCAAATTTTTTCACTTAGTGTTATTTGTGTTGAGAACATAATGTTTTAATTTTTTTGAGTGCATTATCCAGTGAGAATAAAGAAATGATGGATAATGAGTTTTATCCTCTTAGAAAATACGAACATAAAAATATATATATTCCACTAAAATGCAAGGTATGAATACAAAATGCATGGAACCTAGTATATATTTGAAACAAAATCTACACTATTGTGTTTTTTTGTATAAAAATATAATACATTTATTAATGCAATCAAGTTATATTATCCATTTCTCTAATATATAAAAATACTATCTCCATCTATGAAAATAGTAAGATATTTCTATTTTGGTCCATCTACTAAAATTAGGATATACAAATTAATGATAAATTTATTTATAAAACGAGCCTTATTTCCACTAATTTACTTCAATAATTTAGTCTTTTTTTTAATTTTAGCAATTTTGCATTGACAAAACTATTCTTATGGACGAATGTGATAGTAGTTATATAATCATTTTTCAAACTTCACCTTATCAAAAAGAAAAAACCTTTATACAAAATAGAAATGTAAATAAAAATTCGAGCTTTTCCAATAATAACTTACTTTCCAAAAAAAGGGATAAAATTTTATGTAAAATCATATACTCGCTTCAACTAAAAAACAAATCTTCTGATGAAATAGTAATTCAAACGGGACACGATCAAATAAATCAATAATCAATTTTAATGTCGGAAATGGAATGGAAATCAAAGCTTTTTAATATGGTCCATTGATTTGTCTCACGAGTTCCACGTGGGCCTCCCCATATCTGAATGGAGTCATCAGCCAATCACATGCGGCCACGTGTGAACGAGAGCTTCGCGTTCACGTGTGACGCGTCTAATAATTTGCTAAAGCGGGCCCCACGCAGGGGAAGCTAGCTCAGCCTCAGCCGTCGGCTTTAATCGGAGAGAACCGGAGGTAGAAAACAGGAGCATTTATTACTGGATTTTGACATACAGCGTCGAAGGGGAGCTGAATCGATGGACCACAGTGGGCCGACTTCAATTTGGGCCCAAATTAAATCTGACATATTGAAGATTTTAGATTGGTAAAAATTATGTGACATGACTTTAAAAAGAATATGAAAATGATTGCTCTGTATTAACAATCATGGTAAAAGTCTTGAGACTACTATCAAGAAGTTAAATACTTGGATACACTATTAAAAATTTAAAACCAATTTAATTAATAAAATATTTCTCCTTCAACTAACATATCGATGATACAAGTTACCACAATCATAGAACAAAATGAGGAACTCACCGGCCTTTTTAAAAAAGTTACTTTACGAAAGGGAAAATATTAAGTCAAATGCTTGGATTCAACATTTGACATTCTTTAGGAACTTTGCTTTATTTGAGATTGAGTACTCCCTCTGTCCCACTACAAGTGAGACATTTCTTTCTGGCCGTTGTTTTGCGAAGATGATAATAAATAGTTAAACTGGAGAGAAAGTAAAGTAAGAGAGAGAATAATATAGAAGAGAGTCGTACATACATTATTATCTTATTTACTTTACTTTATCTCTACTCTAACTATTTATTATTATTTTTGTAAAACAACGTCCGATTTGGAGCGCCTCACTTGTAGCGGGACGGAGGGAGTATTTCTTTAGTCTCATTTAAGACGTCAAGCTTTTATTTTTAATTTGTCCCATTTAAAAAAAATATCATATTTTCATATTAAGAGAAAAGTTATCTTTCATCTCTTCTTATTAAAATATTCAAGTCATTTTTTCAATTTTATTTAATATATTCAACAACTGTATTTAAAATAATATTTTATTTAAAAAATATGGCAATTTTGAATGGAATTAAGAGAATATTAATTATCTATAAAAAAATTTATAGTAATGTTTAAACATAGAATACACACAATAGTATTAGTAACTCTAAACAAATCAAATACAAGACCCTCTTTATTGCAATTTTCATGAGATTTTCGAAATAATGTGCAATAACTTTATTTGATTTGATTGTGTTCATTGGAAGAATTTCACTTTAGATTAAATAATAGTATATTTATAAATTTGATAAAAAAATATGGTTGGTATATAATAATGGCTAATTAACTAATTGTATACAAAGATTACAATATATAGGTGCTGATTTCAAGCAATATTTTATTGTGACCACCGAAATTGCAATATTAATTCTGAACATGTAAACTAATGCCTTTCCCAATCCTACTAGATAATAGCCAGGGTGACAAACTGTCAAATCCTAAGTTATTAACTGACTAATATTAGTATAATTGATCCCCTAATTTAATTGTAATGAAAAAGATTATTTCCTGAGTTCTATAGTAGATTAAGAAACAAATGGTCAGTAACTAGTAAATGAATGAATACTGAAGTAGAATAACGATTTTGATATTTGCTAATGTAGACAAAATGACTCGACAGCACTGGAATAGGACTTAGGAGGTTGTAAATTAATTAGTAGTAATACCTTTGATTAATCCTCTATGATTAGGTCAAGTGGGCTGTTGTTGTTTTTTTTCTAAATCCCAAGAAAATGAAAGATATAAAATTGATAGTGTAAAAAATATGAAATTGAGTTGATGTTGGTTTCTCGGATTACAAAGATAACTACCGGGCGTAATACAACCCAAAAGAAAGGAAAGGAAGAACTGAACTTAAAAATACAACGTATAATCGAAACTACTAAACCAGTGTGATTAGCCGAGTCGAGGAGGCCTCTTCCCGCAAGACGAGATACGCCCCGGTAGTGCTCTTCGGTTTGGCGTGTCGTCCCCAAAGGTAAAACGGCTACGTCTCTATTGATGCAGCACCGCAATCAACAGAGCTCCGGCGAACTGGATGGAGGAGAGGGCAGAGCTTCGACAGAAAAAACTATGCAGGGAGAGGGAGAGAGCTTATGATGCAGAATGCTTTTTGAATTGTGTAGTGATGCATGGAATGGCTGGCCTATTTATAGGCTCAGTCCACTGCAGGGGGTCAACAGCCATGATGGCTGTCATCATGGCAATTCGTAACCGACGTCGGTTACAGACGTGTGGCAGGAGTGTGCCATCCGTGTGTGGAGCGTGTGGATTTCTCACGTGGCAACCGTGACTGTGCCTCGCTTGACGACGTGTCAAGCCACTTGGATTGCTGACTCGGCGGTGGTCCAAAAAGAATAGTTTGGGCCAAGCACCAAGCCCAAAGACCACCCAAAGACCAATTGCCAAGATCCAAGTCCAAGTCCAAGTCCAAGATCAAGATCGAGATCGAGATCGGGATCGAGATCGGGATCGGGCTCGGGATCGGGCTCGGGCCCGGGCCCGAGGCCCGAGGCCCGCGGCCCGCGCCCGCGACCACGAGCACGAGCACGTGCACGGGCACGGGCTCGGGCTCGGGCGGGCGGGCGGCGGCGGCGCGCGCGTGTGCGCGCGTGTGGACTCTTTCACCCATCTTGGTCCACTATAATTATTAAGTAACATAAAGTCACTTAATTTATACACATTAAAGATGTGTTAATCCTCCAATGTGGGATAATTAACACTAGTTAATTATTCCCTAAGCTCCATCTCCAAGCTTTAATTAAAAGCTAATTATGCCCAACTTTAATCCACTATTTCTCACTCACCGGAAATCGGATTTGAGAAAGTGAATATACTACATTTACCTACGTAAAATGTAGATCGACGCTATGTCATTTAATTTCACAAAATTAAATGTCTCGTCACATTTATTATTTGGTCAAAATCCATTGACCGGGCATATTTAATCCATGATTTTTTACAATCCCCCACATGAGTGGAAATAGCCGAATGCATATGCATGCAGACACAAGCTCAACCCTCGCGAGGTATATAAGCATAAGGATAGGTAGTTGTTGACTTTGAACCCTCCATAGTCGACACCATCGGATACACAGGCGGCTTAGTAGCGCGATGCTTTGAACTAATCCCCCACGGCGTGCACCGAGACAATGGTGTTAACACTTAAACACCTCAACCTCATCCGTTCTCACGTTTTGTGTCCATTGCGGTCTTGGACACCACTTTGGATTCATAAGTGCGTTTTTTATGAAGCGACCACACTTCGCACTTACGTAGGTGATTCTTAGTCAAGTACCTTGCCATACTTGGTCTCTTTGAGAATTCCATCTCTTTGAGATCCTTAAGAACCATTAAAAGTCATAGACTTAGCCTTTACCACGAGGCAAGTTCTCCAACACTCTATTGCTCTCTAGGGAATATATATAGTTTGAGTGTTTTTCCATGAACTCTCATAGCTTAGTTGTCCCTTTGAACCAAGTTCTTGGGATCTCCAGTCATCATGGTTGGGTTACCACTATGACAATTCTTTAGTTTGTGGATTTCAAACCCATTCCCTCTAGCAACTTATTCATTTGATCACGGTTTAACCCTTTGGTTAGCGGATCCGCTAGATTATCTATTGACTTCACATAGTCAATTGTAATCACCCCTGTTGTGATCAAATGTCTCACGGTGTTATGTCGTCGACGTATATGTCGAGACTTACCGTTATAGAAACCATTGTTTGCCCTTCCAATAGCCGCTTGGCTATCGCAGTGAATCAGCACTGGTGGCACTGGCTTAGACCAACATGGAATGTCTTCAAGGAAGTTCTTAAGCCACTCGGCTTCCTCACCAGCCTTATCCAAGGCAATGAACTCCGATTCCATTGTTGATCGGGCTATACAGGTCTGTTTTGTGGATTTCCACGATACAGCACCACCCCCAATAGTAAAGACATATCCACTTGTTGAAAGTGAGTCTCTATTATCGGATATCCAATTGGCATCACAGTACCCTTCAAGCACCGGGGGGTATCTCGAGAAGTGTAGCCCAAGATTTTGAGTGTGTTTTAAATATCTCAAAACCCTCACAAGAGCTCTCCAATGCTCTTTGCTTGGATTGCTCGTGTAACGACTTAACTTGTTCACGACACAAGCAATGTCAGGTCAAGTGCAATTAGTCAAGTACATAATGCACCCGATGACCCGTGCATACTCTTCTTGTGCAACGGGCTCGCCTTTGTTTTTGCTCAAGTGAACGTCGAGTTCAATTGGAGTCTTAACCGGCGCGCCATCATAGGCTTTGAATTTATTCAATATCTTCTCAACATAATGTGATTGTGTTAAGATGATTCCATCATTCGTTCTTAGAATCTTCATTCCAAGAATTACATCGGCTAGACCCATGTCTTTCATGTCAAAGTTTCTCTTTAACATGGCCTTTGTATCGTTAATTACTTGAGTGTTGCTACCCAAGATTAACATATCATCAACGTAGAGACACACTATAACATGACCGTTATTAGTGCTCTTGATGTAGACACATTTGTCGCACTCGTTGATTTTAAACCCATTTGATAACATCACATTATCAAACTTCAAGTGCCATTGCAATGGCGCTTGTTTCAATCCATATAGGGATTTCACGAGCTTGCATACCTTTTTCTCTTGTCCAGGTACTACAAACCCTTCGGGTTGTTCCATGTAGATTTCGTCTTCTAGTTCACCATTCAGAAACGCGGTCTTTACATCCATTTGATGAATCTCGAGATTGTGCAATGCAGCAATAGCGAGAAGCACCCGGATAGATGTAATCCTTGTTACAGGTGAATAGGTATCGAAGAAGTCATGTCCTTCTTTTTGTTTAAAACCCTTTACTACTAATCGGGCTTTATACTTATCAACTGTTCCATCGGCCTTAAACTTTCTTTTAAGAACCCATTTGCATCCTAAAGGTTTAGCACCTTCGGGCAAATCAACCAACACCCATGTGTGGTTTAGCAAAATTGAATCAATTTCGCTTTGAACAGCTTCTCTCCAATGCAGCCCGTCTGGGCCAGCAAAGGCTACTTTTATCGATGTTGGTTCTTCATCCAACATGAAAGCAATGTAGTCAGGACCAAAAGTTTTTGGTGTTCTGACTCTATTACCACGTCTTAGTACTGTATCTTTTGGATCGGGCCTTGCACGCTTGCGCGATTCAGGTTCCGCATCTGTTGATTTAGAACTAGTGGCTTCTTCTTCCACTTGTTTAGAACTAGTGGCTTCTTCAATTCTTGTCTCAGAATTGGTTGATACTTTTTCCTTATCTTTGCAAGGAAAGGTATTTTCGAGAAATACAGCATTCCTCGACTCAATTGTTGTTCCTACTGTGATAGTCGATATTTCAGACTTGTGAACAACAAATCGATATGCACTACTGTTAAGTGCATATCCAATGAAGATGCAATCAACCGTCTTAGGTCCGATTGTAACTTCTTTGGGCGGAGGAACCATCACCTTTGCCAAACACCCCCACACTTTGAGGTATTTGTAGGATGGCTTCCTTCCCTTCCACAACTCATAAGGAGTAACATCTTTTCCTTTGAGAGGGATTTTATTCAAGATATAGTTTGCTGTCAAAACAGCTTCCCCCCACATGTTATGTGGTAATCCTGAACTGAGTAGCAGTGCATTCATCATCTCTTTTAGAGTTCGATTCTTGCGTTCTGCAACACCATTAGATTGTGGTGAATATGGAGCAGTTGTTTGATGAATTATACCACTTGCGTTGCATAACTCCTCAAACGGGGCTACATATTCGCCTCCTCTATCGCTTCGAATCATTTTGATTTTACAACCAAGTTGATTCTCAACTTCGTTCTTATAATTTTTGAACGCCTCTATTGCTTCATCTTTGCTTCTTAAAAGATAAATGTAGCAATATCTTGTGCAATCATCTATGAAAGTGATAAAGTACTTTTTACCACCTCTAGTTTGCAACATCTTTAAATCACATACATCCGTGTGAATTAATTCAAGGGGTTTTGTGCTTCGTTCAACCGAGTGAAACGGCAACTTAGTCATTTTTGCTTCAAGACAAATTTCACATTTATCTTGGATATCCAATTCATTAGCCTTTAGTAAATCTAAATTTACTAATCTTTTAATGGCTTTTGAATTTACATGTCCCAATCTACAATGCCACAAATTTGAAGACTCAATCAAATAAGAGGAAGTAGATGCTTTATTCTTATTGGCCAATGGCTTCGCAACACTTCGAGTTGCTACACTAAGCTTGAAAAGCCCATCGGTTACATAACCTTTTCCGATGGATTTTCCAAACTTATACAAGACAAACCTATCGGACTCAAATACAAGTTTAAACCCTTTATTAACTAGTATTGATCCTGACACTAGGTTCTTGCGGATGTCCGGGACATGCAGCACATCCTTCAAAGTGATAGTTAGGCCAGACGTCATCATGAGAATCACGTTGCCAACGCCGAGGACTTCTGACGATGCTTGATTCCCCATGTTGATCTTCCTCCCTTCAACAGCAGTGTAGGAGGCAAACTTGCTCCTGTCGGAGCAAACATGAGCAGTAGCGCCGGTGTCGATGTACCAGCCTCCCTTGTTATCAACAAGGTTAACCTCTTCAGTGACCACTGCAATGAGGTCGTTCTCATCCCAGTCCTTGAACTCCTTCTCAACGACGTGGGCTGCCGGCTTCTTCTTCTTGCTGCGGCAGTCTTTGGCAAAGTGGCCCGGTTTGCCACATTTGTAGCAGTCGCCTTCAAACTTCCTTGAAGGCTGCTTTCCCTTCCCTTTGTCATTTGGACGGTTTGGGCGAGGGCGTTTGTTGGAGGGACCGCCCCGCTCCAACAGGTTGGCTTTGGCTTCATTTGGGGTGAAGCCTTTAGCCTTCTGATCACTTTTGCGCACGTCGGCCTCAATGCGCAACTTCACGATCAAGTCTTCAAGGGTCATCTGCTTTCGCTTGTGCTTGAGATAACTCTTGAAGTCCTTCCAACTTGGAGGGAGCTTGTCAATGATCGTGCACCTTAGGAACTTATCGGGCAAGGTCATCCCTTCAGCCACTAAGGAGTGGATGATCATTTGGAGCTCTTGGACTTGCTCCATGATGGGTCGAGAGTCGACCATCTTGTAGTCCATAAACTTGGATGCTACAACCTGTTCAGTCCCTGCAGCATTGTCTATGCTATATTTCTTCTCTAGGCTTTCCCACATTTGTTTAGATGTGGTTACATTGGAGTATACATTATAGAGGCTATCATCTAATGCACTTAAAATAAAGTTTTTACATAGATAATCCCCTTTTCTCCAAGCTTCATAGTCCGCCATGACTTCGAGCCTAGTCTCTTGGTCGCTTGGTGCGGGCGGCTCGTTCTCCGTGAGGAAGTTGGCGACGCCCAATGTTGTCAAGTAGAACAACATCTTCTGGTACCACCGCTTGAAGTCAGATCCTCCAAACTTTGGTGGTTTCTCGGCAGGTGGCATCATTCTTGGTGCCAAAGGTGCCGCAGTTGGTCCTTGGAAGGAACCAATTCCGTTGCCCCCGAAGGAGCCAACAACTTGGTTGGGCATAGAGCCCCCACCATTCATGTTGGGCATAGAGCCCGCCATGGTCGTACCAGCCCCGAAGGGACTAGCACCCGCATGAGACCCGAAGGCCCCAGCATTCGTGTTGATCCCGAAAGATCCAACACTAGTATTGAGCCCGAAGGCACCAACACTCGATCCATTAAAGGATCCGAAGGAACCACTAAAAGTGGAACCAACCGAACCACCAAAGGTGGAACCAGTGGACGCCCCGAAGGGGTTGTCCCAAACCCAAGGGACGGTGGATGAAGCGGCTGGGAAGCCAGAAGTTGGCATCATCGAGGGAATCGATGAAGTGTTGACCGGTCCAGTGGTCGCCATGGTGGAGGGAATGGCGGCGGCGGTGGTGGCAGCGGCGGTGTTGGAGTCGGTAGACATCTCCAGCAAAGGTGTTTAATATTTCGAAAGTTTTAGTTCAGTTTAGAAGTCCAAATTCCTTCAAAGGCAAGTTATCTCGTCTTGCGATTGTTGGTTTCTCGGATTACAAAGATAACTACCGGGCGTAATACAACCCAAAAGAAAGGAAAGGAAGAACTGAACTTAAAAATACAACGTATAATCGAAACTACTAAACCAGTGTGATTAGCCGAGTCGAGGAGGCCTCTTCCCGCAAGACGAGATACGCCCCGGTAGTGCTCTTCGGTTTGGCGTGTCGTCCCCAAAGGTAAAACGGCTACGTCTCTATTGATGCAGCACCGCAATCAACAGAGCTCCGGCGAACTGGATGGAGGAGAGGGCAGAGCTTCGACAGAAAAAACTATGCAGGGAGAGGGAGAGAGCTTATGATGCAGAATGCTTTTTGAATTGTGTAGTGATGCATGGAATGGCTGGCCTATTTATAGGCTCAGTCCACTGCAGGGGGTCAACAGCCATGATGGCTGTCATCATGGCAATTCGTAACCGACGTCGGTTACAGACGTGTGGCAGGAGTGTGCCATCCGTGTGTGGAGCGTGTGGATTTCTCACGTGGCAACCGTGACTGTGCCTCGCTTGACGACGTGTCAAGCCACTTGGATTGCTGACTCGGCGGTGGTCCAAAAAGAATAGTTTGGGCCAAGCACCAAGCCCAAAGACCACCCAAAGACCAATTGCCAAGATCCAAGTCCAAGTCCAAGTCCAAGTCAAAGTCCAAGATCAAGATCGAGATCGAGATCGGGATCGAGATCGGGATCGGGCTCGGGATCGGGCTCGGGCCCGGGCCCGAGGCCCGAGGCCCGCGGCCCGCGCCCGCGACCACGAGCACGAGCACGTGCACGGGCACGGGCTCGGGCTCGGGCGGGCGGGCGGCGGCGGCGCGCGCGTGTGCGCGCGTGTGGGCTCTTTCACCCATCTTGGTCCACTATAATTATTAAGTAACATAAAGTCACTTAATTTATACACATTAAAGATGTGTTAATCCTCCAATGTGGGATAATTAACACTAGTTAATTATTCCCTAAGCTCCATCTCCAAGCTTTAATTAAAAGCTAATTATGCCCAACTTTAATCCACTATTTCTCACTCACCGGAAATCGGATTTGAGAAAGTGAATATACTACATTTACCTACGTAAAATGTAGATCGACGCTATGTCATTTAATTTCACAAAATTAAATGTCTCGTCACATTTATTATTTGGTCAAAATCCATTGACCGGGCATATTTAATCCATGATTTTTTACAGTTGACACTCTCCAATGACTAAAGTCCTAAAATGGTCCTTAACATATTGCATTTTTTTTATTTTGGTCCAAAACATTATCTTTTGAATTATTCGGTCCCTCACATTTGAAATCGGATCACATTTGGTCCATTTTGGACGGTTCCGTCAAATTTTTTACGGTTTTAATTATCGGGTCACAAATCCGTCACTAGTCCGTCACTAGTCCGTCACTAACTGGGAGTCACTGATCCGTCACTAATCCGTCACATTTTTATACCTTTCTCTCTCCCCAACTTCGCAGCAAATCTAGAGAGAGAAGCGCTATTTCGATTTCTCTCAAACCTCAAAGTTCACAATTTACTGCACCTCTGACCTCATTCCTTTTTTGCTTATTCACTTCCAACTGATTTTTCGCTGTCGGATCTGAATCTGTTTATTTTTTGAAAGGTGAATAAATTGAAGCTCAATCTGTTTGATTTTTTTCATTTTGTTCTCCGGAAGGTTATGTTTTCGTTGAAAAATGAGCTGATTGTGTGTGTTTTTTTATTTGATTTGGTTAATTTTGGCTGATTAAGTTGCTGAAAATTTGGGATTATTAGCTGAATTGATTATAGCGAGTGAGGTTTTGTGTTGAAATTGTGTTTTTGGTGTAGGGTATCGACGAGATCGGCTTAATCAGCCAAAATTTGGGCTTAGCCACGAAACCCTACCGTGGAATTCCCTCAACCAAAACGGCCGCACCCTGCATGTATTAGTGACGGATTAGTGACGGATTTTGTGACGATTAGTGACGGATCCGTTTCTCCCAGTTAGTGATGGATTAGTGAAGGATTTGTGACCCGATAATTAAAACCGTTAAAAATTTGACGGAACCGTCCAAAATGGACCAAATATGATCCGATTTCAAATGTGAGGGACCGAATAATTCAAAAGATAATGTTTTGGACTAAAATAAAAAAAACACAATATGTTAAGGACCATTTTGGGACTTTAGTCCTCTGTAATTGTATTAGAAGATGGATGTTGAAGTGTGACAAAAAAGCAGCTGAAATTGCAATGGCAACCCATTTTGGTGAGCTGTATTGATTGGGTGCAAGTGGGGAAACCCCTCTGAATCCAGATGCTCCTTCTCTGAGCTTCTCTATGTCTTCCCTCTCTAGCCACTGTGTGTGTATGTGTGAGAGAGACAGAGACATTGTGTGTGTGTGTGTGTGAGAGAGAGAAAGATAATAAGGTAAAGAAAATAAAAACTGAGGAGAATAATAGAGTTGAAATTTAATGGAGACAAAATCCTAGGTGCAAGTTGGTAGTGATATATATCTATCTATCTATTTTATCAAATTAAATCACAATTTGTATTGCCTGCCAAAATTCCTTTTTTAATTGTTTGAATCATTACCACTACTCTCCACATTCTACTATGATGTTTTTCATTATCTCTCTCAAGATTTTTCTGATTTTTTGGTGTTTTAAAAATGGACTATTATTAGCCCCTAGTTGTGTGCATAGTAAAAATAAATAAATTACTAGTATTTACAAAGTCAAGAAGGTATGGTCATCAATATCCCATATCTCATTCTGTAATTTAATTCGGTGTGTAGACAAAAGGAAATATGACTATGGGTCTATGATGTCGTAAGGGTTTATGTCATTTTGTAATTTTTGAAAAAAATGTACTAATTACAATGAAAGAGATTTTTAGCATTTATCAAGTGAGGTCAAAATTCAGTTTCATACCTATGTATTATAATTGAATGTATTCTTATCATCATATCCACTATTACTTTTAGTTGAGATAGAATTTGATCCTAATAAATTATGTCAATATAGTCAATGATTTGTGTACTAGTATCTAGAACTTTCTCCGATTTATCATAGTTAAGTTGTAGTATTTCATTTTATGACGTTTTGAATGTAGACTGTAGTCAAGTTATTTTCGAAAAAATCATTAAATTTAATCTCTATTATTTTATTATTTCTAATAATTTATTAGAGTATATTTTTAATTATCTATTTTATTTTCTCTTATATTTAATTTTTTCTTCACGTATCTATACTTTTTTTTGTCACTTAATTCACCAAACACTCATTACTTAAACTTTGTACCCAAAAAATGATTCAACTATAACAAGATAGTAGTAATTGATAACAGAACTTGTCGTCACATTATTAGGGCACTTGAAACTTTTCAATTAAGCCTATACTATTCACAAATTAGGCTAGCAGACAGCAGTTGATATCAGTATCACATTGCAATGACTCATTGAACGAGGCTGTGAGGGCCTTGCAAGCGGACCGATCGGCAGTCCGTGGCCCGAACCTCTGCCCCGCAATACCGCACCTCGATCTGGGCTTGAACCCCCCTCATCGTGAGTGCCCTTATAGCACTGGGACCCACACCTGCCTGGGTTGGGTTTACAAACGATTTTAGTTGGTAAATTTTAAATTGTAGAACAAAAATTGTCAGTAGTCCCAATAAGAAGAATAAAAGTATAGCCCATAACTATAAAGCTTAAATTACATTATACACTCATTTTAACCAAACTAATAAATAGTCATACTAAAAAAATACTGAATTCCATTTTTCTGCAAATTAAGAATGAAAAAAAAAATACATTAATTAAATAATAACTGCAGTTTGTCTGAACCTTTACAGAGCGCATGGCAAAACAGCAGCCCCACTTCATTTAAATATATCAAAAAATAACTTTACAAAATTTCAACTATAAATTATATTTCAAAAAGATTACTTTTCATTTCTCTCTCTCTCCAAATATCCCATTCTTTTCATCTGCAAATTCACTTCTTACCACCCACCAAACTGAGCAGAAAAGTCTTAGTAATATTTAAAAAAACCATTTGGATCTTCTGTCAAATCACAAATGTCATTTTTCTTAATTATTTTTTAATTAAAATAATAATTTAAACTATTCTACTGTAAATTCTTCATTCAAATAACATGTTTCCAAGTACTGATCAGATTGCAGTGTTGTTTATTAAAATATGAACCCTCTTTTTATTCTTTCTATATAACCTTGCATTCTTCCAAATCAAACCTATTATTGATTCTACTCCTTTTCAAGGTATGCAATTGATCTCTCTTTTCCCCTAAATTCATCTCTAAATTGATGAATCCTTCTTTATTTTCTCCTTTATTTATGTTTTTTTGGCATTATCGCCTTGAGCAGTTACATGAATTTCTGCTTTTGTATCGGTATTGGAGATTTCGACAAAATTTTGCAGCTGAAAACTGACGTTAGCAATGGCTTCTTTTTCTTTAAGGTCTTCACTTTCCTCAATCCATAAGGTGGTTGGAATTGGAACACTACAATCAATTAATATTTCTCTCCTATATAATCGACTACTCAACCAGGTTAATTTCCCATTATTTTCTTGAATTCTTATTCAAGAGTAGTTTAATTTTAGACTCCCTTGCTCAATTTTGTTTTTTTTTTTGTTTTTGTCTTTTTAGAAGCAATCAAATGGATAGTATTGATTGGGGCAATGAGCTTGAACAAAGCTTGATAATGTCTTCCCCAAATCTCCTCTACAACAACAACAACGACGACAAAATCGAGAGCTCGATTCATCAGAAAACCGAGAATATTTTGCCTCAATGGAATTCAATTAGATCAGGAGCTGGCAGCGGTTGGGCCGTCGCCGTCAATGAAGGAGCCATGACGTCGCGGTCCTACATTGAATGCGGTAGGCCCTCCGCATTCAACACCACTCTTCCTCATCCTCATCCTCGAGTCGAAAATGGCATCATTATTAATAATGAATCGAACATTCTCGATGCGGCCGCCTCTTTCGAGTCGTCCCTCGACTGCCTCCTCTCCGCATCCACCGCCACGTCAGCCGATCACGACGACATCTTCTCCGATTGCTGGAATTTCGCGAATCCGGATAAAATCGTCGCTAAAAATTCCGATGAAATCGGGAGTAATCAGAAAAGGAAGCTCGAATTCCGCTCCGATCGCGGTGATTTTGAGCCGAAGAAGGCGAGATTCGAGAAAAATCCGTCGTCGTCGAACATCAATTTCCACTCCGATCGCGGCGATTTTGAGCCGAAGAAGGCAAGATTCGAGAAAAGTCCGACGTCGTCGAACATCAATTTCCACTCAGATCGCGGCGATTTTGAGTCGAAGAAGGCGAGATTCGAGAGGAATTCGTCGTCGGCGAACATCAATTTCCAGCAGGCGAGCTCGTCGGCGTCGTCCGGCGGCTGCGACGAGCCGGACACGGAGGCGATCGCGCAGATGAAGGAGATCATCTACCGCGCGGCGGCGTTCAGGCCGGTGGATTTCGGCGCGGAGGCGGCGGAGAAGCCGAGGAGGAAGAACGTGAGGGTGTCGAGCGATCCGCAGACGGTGGCGGCGCGGCAGCGGAGAGAGAGGATCAGTGAGAGGATTAGGGTTTTGCAGAAGCTCGTCCCCGGCGGGAGCAAAATGGACACGGCGTCGATGCTGGATGAGGCGGCGAATTACCTGAAATTCCTCCGATCGCAGGTGAAAGCGCTCGAGGCGATGGGGCAGAAGAATCCGGTGGGGAATAATTTTCCGACGAGTGCGAATTTCGGATTCTCGCCGTTTATTGGCTACTCGTTTGCCATGCAGCAGCAGCCTCAGTTCTCAATCCATCATAATCCAAATCAATTCAAAAGTTGAGAAAATATTTTAATTTTTTTTATTGGTTTCCCCAATTAATTTTTCATGATGTAGGTTATCATGATTAGATCATGATGTATGTGTTTGGGAAAAAATGGGTTTTTAATTAACTTGTAAAAGTTGAAGAAGAATCATAATTATGAAGCCATCATTAACTTTGCCTTTTTTATTGTTTTTTAGTTTTTACTATATGGATGTGATTAATGATGGTATAATCATGACACCCACAATGCAAATAGAAAGTGGTTTGCAGGGGAACTTTTTCATATGTAATGATGAAATTTCTAATATGATCTGATTAATTGTCTTTAATTTGTAAAAGTTAATATTTTTTTGCCTTTAATTGGATTAAGTCGTTGGGCTATATATGTAATTTGATATATGTGGAATGTGACATTAGATTATGCAATTTTGTCAAATACGTAATGGAATGTTTTGGTGAGAAAATAACGCAATAAAACGTTACGTGTCCACGTGGTGAGTGTGGCATTTGAATTGATTACAAGAACCAAAATTAGATAACGATGGTGGGTCGTGTATCATTATTTTTATTCATTTTTGTTATTTTGTTAAGGAAAATGAAGTTTCTACTAATCAAATATAATCAATTGCAATTAATAGAGATAACCAATTTGAAAATTATTGTGTTTGATTTCCGGTTTAAAGATAAGGTTGCTAGTTTTATGAGTCTTAGAACAATGACTTTTTTTAGTCTTTACATTTTAACGAAACTAATATTGAGTTGTAAGAGGTTAATGTAATCTTGCTTAATCTTGTAATAATGTTATGTTTATGAGTTTTGGCAACTAATCTTGGTAATTTTGGACAAATTCAAGTTCAGGCAAATATCTATACAAGTCGATTTTAAACAATCGCAACACCATTGCTTCATATATTGAGCAGGATTATTGGACAAGTGTACGAACCAACAATTTCCCAAAATCACTGACTTTGCCACTTTGGATTTAAATGAAAATAAATTGTAAAAATTAAATAATTTAAAAGGGTTACATATTTTAAAAGTTACCAGAATTCTAATGACTATACTATATATTATTCAAAATATAAAACACACACTAAAATTACTCCTGTATCTTACTTCATAAAAATAATTGTTTATAAAAAATACTCCCTCCGTACCATAATAGATGTCACATTTCCTTTTTTAGAAAAAGTTCTCTCACACATTAATATAAATATATTATTTTCTCTTTCCACTTAACACACAAAACAACACTTCTTAAAATCACGTGTCAATCCCCAAGTATGACATCTACTATGGGACGGAAGGAGTAGTAATCATAACCTAAATGATCAAATACATACAAACCCACATATATACAAGGGCTAGAAAGTGATAACAACTTTATGCAATTAGGTCAAGAGTACTTTGAATATTATATTGAGGTGTTTTGTACTTAAGTGGCACTTTATCTTGGAGAGATCTTAGTTTGTTTGTATTAAAATAATTAAGACATTAATTTAAGTAATCAAAGTAGCAAACATTCTCTTAATCCTAGTGCATTATTAGTCAGTGGTCCTGTCTCCTTGATACAATCCAAGGCGTGGCCCTAGAAACTCACCGTTCACAGAACAAATACCTTAATGCTAAGCACATGTTTTATTCCTATTTTTTGTCATTTTTTGTCATTTTTTGGGCTCATCACCCCAACTTGCACGTGCATACATCTAATGTTACTCACAGTTCATTATGTTTGTGGACACTACTAGATTATTAATTAAATTATGTATTAAAAAAATTCAGATCGATTACCAACGGATTTATCGACAGACATTATGTTGTCGTCTATAACCACCGGTGGATTTCCGACTGCACACTTACATTGTCAAATTAATGAGAGATCTCGTTTATCGACGGACATCGTCCATTGGTAATGTTATTCAATGAACTCATATACATTTAAGAGATTGATTGTTTTACCTATTGATGAAATGTTATATTTATGGCTAAAATTGGCCATATTAATTTCAAGGATATATTTAAAGACGTTAAAATCTCTTATTTACTTCAAAGGAACTTAATTAGAAATTCAAAATTCTATATCATGTTAGAAACCCTTTTGCTTTTTGAGATATTTTTTATTTGAGCACCCATATGACACTTATTTAAGAGCTTTTAAACTTCATTATTAACATTTGAGGATATGGTAAAAGGATGAATTTGCAATTTTCTTGCCATACATCTAATTAACTAAAAACTTGTGTGAGTTCTTCCTCACGGTAAACTCCAAAAAAACAGGATTATTACTTTTTGTATATAAAATTTACTTCGTTAAATATTACTCCTTCCGTCCTGCTATAAATTAATGACCGAATTGCATCGGGTCGGGTTTGACCTGCGAGAATGCATATAGGGTGGAAATTTGCTGGACCATTCTATATACTAGTTGGTCTTGTTGATGAAGTTGGATTCGGTTGAATGTAACTATTGAAACCGCTATTCAACATTAATCTATAATTAAATTGCAACAGCAACAACTGGTAAAATTTTATGAAAATTTTCCCTAACAACTAACATGTAGTTTTATAATCAGAACTATATATTATAATCAATAATTCAAATTACGTAGCAGTCGTCGACCACCATTGAAATCTAAAGTCCATAAATTGAATATTTAATTAAATTAGATTAAATACACATACCATTTCGTGCTTCTATTGCGTGTATAAGTTATACTGTCACTATATTTATCTTGAAATTATTAATAGTTGAACCAAATTGCAACTAGACATTCATTGGTTCCACAACTACTAATAGATCCAAGTCAAATGAAAGCAGTTATTAAATGAGGTCAAATCCAGCTACTTGCTCTTCTGGAATTTCCTATGTTTTTTTTTTGTTTTTAATTGGAAGAAAATGCATGAACTCTTTTTAGTTGAGAAAATACATGAACTAACACTTGATACTTTTTGGCAGTTACATATCAAGTTGATTATCTTTTACACATTATTTGTAAGCTAATTAGCTTGGTCAACAAAAGATCATATCTCAATCTCTTTTAACCAGTGTCATGGCGATTAACTTGTCAAGATCCATCATCAGCTCACTACTGACTATCTATATTTAGATTCAAGATTGAACCTCGAGACAAAATTATAATTCCGTTACGCCAATCAACATGTCAAGATACATCAGATGTTACTAAATATATACGGTAGATCCAAGATCGCACCTCATGGCATAGTTATAATTAAATCGGAAATCTTTCGGTTCGAGATATAGGTCTACTATCCAAGCTCGGTGATAAAAAAAGGTCATAACAAAATAAAATTTGCTCATTTAATTTCCTAACTTTCCCAAGCTATTTTTGCATTCTAAGTAGATAATTAATTAGATTTGAATTTGACATGTAATGCAAATGTTTATAATATTAGATGATCGGCAGTTAAACTTCTCACAAGTTCCAACAATTGGTATCAGAGTCGGGTCATAGGCCCTGCAACTTGTTCTATTCCATATTCAGCCCAACAATTGCTAGGGCATCCATCCATTGACTTTATTTAGGCTTCACCTGGTTACTTGTACATGTATCCTGCTCATTGTTTTATTTTATATTATTGGCTGGTAGAAATATATTGTGGTGTACTGATTTATTTCTAATTTAATATTATTATTACAGAAAATCTCTCTAGAAGCCTTATCTCCAAAGTTGGCTTTATTAGGGCTTCATCACACTTTGGAGTTCCCCAAATTAGTGGGCTCATTTTCAGAATTGGCTCTAAAAGCCCAATAAATGATTCAGTTTTCTTTCTGAATTCTGAAATAAATATTTAAATAAATGAACAAAATATAAAAATAGCTCACTCTGATGCAAAAGGATATGACCAAATGCAGCATAATCTTTAAGTAATCCAAACTGAATTTAGACAGAAAAAAACATAGATACACACATTCATATTCCCATAATATTAATAACATTTGTATTACCTTCTAAGATAACCTGCTGGATGAAATGATGATGAGGGTACTGATGAAGATGGGATAGCAGTTTATGGTAATGAAAGTAGTAACCAAAGTGCTGCCCTTTGTCACAAAATTTTCAGCAATCATCGATTTCCATCATATATCTTCGGTGTTTATTTACATTTCTAACTTGCCTGAAACAAACAAATAGGTGATCTTCTGTTGCAACTTGTATAGATTTCTGTAGCTTCAAAACTTGTTGTGAAGGCAGCCCTGCACTCATTCGACGTATGGAGCAAACACAAGGTAGAATCAGTCATTTGTAACGGACTATATTGAATAAAAAATGGTGTATTAATACATGAAAAAGATTTGGTGTAACTCAAGATATCTTGATTTCTTATTCTCAAAAATGGGGGCAGCCAGCCATGTTTGCATACAGAGTTTTTCCCTTGGCATTTATAGGTCAAGATCAGCCCGTCAGTCCTTTGGTCGAAGTGTTAATCCTGCCAGAGAATACGGGACAAGATGTAGTAGTTTTGGTAACATACAACAATAATCAACAGAGAAGAGGAAGAAAATGTGGAGATAGAAGAGCGAATCTTGAAACACTGTTCTTTTCACTAAGCGGTTGGCAGCTTCTTTTCCCACATCAATGTTATATAGAACAAGTTACAAAACACTTGAAAATTTTACATTTTTTATGATGCAAATATATTCAGAAAAATGACAGTTGAGAAATGTTTAATTAGCACTTAGCAAGTTAGCATACATAAAAGTATGATTCCTTGGCCTATTTGAAGAGTATAAACTTGACAGAGAAAAGAAATCAATTATGTTCTATTCTAGCAAAAAACATGTACATCTAAAACCATGGAGAATATAAACAAAAAACAAAAAATGAGGTGCATTTCCAATAGATTTTTACTAACAAACCTCACAAGATTGCACCACTTTGCCTTTTCCATCCCCCTTTTGCCTCTTTGAAGCCTCTTTTCATCACTCACTCGGTCTTCCACGCGTACAGAAAGTAGCACGTCTCCGCGGTTTTTGAGTATCCCCTCGCGGAGTAGTACATGCTGGGGCCGCTGCAGTCGCTCCCATCACACTGACTGTCGCCCTCACCATTACCGTCCCCCTCGTCACCCGGCTTAAAGATGAAGAGGCCGTGATCTGCCCCAGGCGGGCAGAACAGCCACGCGTATACATCCCACAAGACCTGCACCGTATGCTTGTTCACCACCACGGTCTGGTTTCCCCTGAATTTCCACTGCAAATTCCTAATGTGTATCAACACAATCCCATCTATGCTAATCCACATCTCCGGATCCTTATCCCCCGCGGTCGAGCTCTCCACCACCACGTCGTGCTCCTTGCTCTCATCGAACCTCAGCCTCGTGGAGAAGGACTTCTTGCCAAACACATGCTCCTCTTTGTAATACATCAGTGCTTCCACCGACGAAGGCCGAGCTTTGGTCGCTTTATGCGCCTTCTTCTCCATGTCACCGAGCAACAGCACGACCTCCTCCTCGAAGACCAACGCAACGTAGAAGTCTTTACTCGGCTCGGGGCCGGAGAATTTGGCTGATCGTAAATCCCAGTAGAGCTCAAGCTGATTCTCATCGACCATGAAAGTTTTGCTTCCTTTTCTTGACCAAAAATACCAAGGTTTAAGCTCGAGCTTGCATGTGCAAACTCGATCACGCTCCACGCTTTCCACAGAGATGGAGAGTGAGTTCGCGATGATGTTCTTGCTCCACATAGCAGTCACATTGCGCCAGTAGCCGGCGATGTGTGTCTGATACACGCAACTTACGGTGCACTGCGCGATTTTATGATCGTCTGATCTTGCCGGAGACTGATGCGAAGAGGCAATCGATGGCGCCCTAGAAGAGCTTCTGATACTAGCCATCCCCTTTCCTTCCGATAATGAATAAAGATTGCAATTTTGATCAGGGAAAGGTTGGGATAAGATGAATTTCTCTTTTGGGCAATTCTTCAAACAGGTGGCGAATGTGTTTTAACTTGGGGGAATCTGCTTTTCGCTGGATTGGATGGACTGTTGGAATCCACAGAGTTTATGGAACTCCAACAGGTTGATAGAAATTAAGAAAAATTCATGGAAATTTCATCGGGGGATTTTTTTTATTAATTCCTCTTTTTTTTTCTGAGGAAAACAGGAAGACAAGTTTTGCAAAAAAAATTAAATCTGTGGAGGAAAAACATTTTTGTGGGGGAAGAGGTTCTCCTGAAATGAAGGTCTCGAATTGGAAAGATTTCTTCAGCCTCTAGATTTTCTATAAATGACGTAACATATAGAAATATAGTAAGCTTATGCAATATATTAGTGGTAACAAATCTATCTTTATTAATCTATCATAGTTGATAATTTCCAACATAGAATTCCCTTTCACTACATATATTCAAAGATCTTGATTTGATCAATCAAACATGTTGAATTCTGTGTCGAGTAGGTTAGCCCATTAAGTATTACTCCCTCGTCCCATGCAAATAGGCCATATTTTCTTTTTCATCCTTCACATACAAATAGTTCATAGGATAACATTTTTCTCCTTCTCTTTTACTTTATTATTTATGGACTCCATCACCCACTACATAATTTCAACTACTTTTTCTCCATTTCTCTAATTTTACCAATTATATATTAAAACCTGTGTCAAACCCAAATAATCTATTTATATGAGACGGAAGAAATATATCCTTTTCCCCTTCAATGAAAATCAACAGTAGTATATATTTGGTGAGTTAAATTATTTAATGGAAGGAAATTCTATTACCAACTTCATTGCGTTTTCTCGTTGAAATGGGCTTTCAAGACCACTCTTTTAGCCCAAGGGTCAAAATGGACTTTTAACACTACGGGTTGGCCCATTATTCAGCCCAGAATTGTGCAGTTAAATTTGGGCTTTTACTTTTCCGGACAGTCAATGCAACCATGGCAGCAACGCCGATGATTCCACCGCCGGGAGATGGAGCCGCGGTTCCACCAACCATGGTTGCGCCGCCGCCTCCGGGAACAGACATGACCAGCATTTGCTTTCGCGATCAGCTGTGGCTCAACACGTATCCGCTCGACCGAAACCTAGTTTTCGATTACTTCGCCCTCTCCCCATTCTACGATTACTCGTGCAATAATGAGCAGCTTCGGATCCGCGCGATTCACCCCCTTGACATCTCTCACCTCTCGTAAGTGCGAATTTCGATTTACACTCCAGTTGATTTGAGGTGCTTCGTTTTAAGTGATTGGGGGAAAATGAGATTCAGATAGTTTGATTGCGATTATTTAGGATTGGAAAGTTGAGTAGATGTTTTGGTGAAAATTGAATCCATGCCTAATTTGGTATTGAGGATTTGCAGACACAGTTTCTGAGTCAATTGTATGAATTAGGCTCAGTAATAGGTTTTCATTGCGCAATTTTCCTCGATCTGTTTTATGATTCAGCTTGATTGTAAAAAAATGTAGGTTTCAGGTGGAGTTTGATGCTTAACTATTGAATATTTTCTGCATGAAGGAAGATGACAGGAATAGAATTTATGTTGAGTGAAGTATTGGAGCCTCATTTATTTGTTTTTAAAAAACAAAAGAGGGATGGACCTGAGAAAGTGACCCCTATGCTGACTTACTATGTCTTGGATGGATCGGTATACCAGGCGCCTCAGCTTTGCAACGTATTCGCATCTCGAGTTGTTAGTATTCCTTCACCTGTTATGTTTTGCTATGCTTTAAATAGTGATGCCTGTCTATTTCATTGTTTCAGCATCAGACTGTTTTGCTATTGTTGAATGATTTGGCAGTCTAGGATTCTGGTAAAATTTGGTTAAAATTTCATATATGCAGTGGCCTTTTTTGCAAACTCGCCTATTTTTCAGTGTATACCACCATATCTTCGTCCCGCCACTCCTTGTTTGATTTTTTGGATCATTATTCATCATTTTTTTTTTCAAAATTCTGTCTTTCTATTGTTGGGATTTCAAATTTTTAAGTTCAAGAGAATAGGAAGATACTGAAAGTTGGTCTGTGTTATTTTGAGTATTTGGTGCTCCTTTCTTCACTGAAATTAATCTCTTTCAAGGTCCCATTTTGGTGGGACCGTGACCTGTGTGTGATAAACTTTAGATGGTATGTAATAGCTTGTGTATTGTTAGGCATTCAGGTATTTCGTTGTCTAATGCAGAACTATGTTCTACCAGGGACGTGCGCTGTACCATATATCCAAGGCATTTAATACTGCAGCATCAAAGTTAGAGAAAATTGGATATGGTACCTTCTGATTTCAATTCACATGACAAAGAATGCTGCAATCCAATAACTGCTGCAATGAAAAACATACTGCAAAACGGCATCTTCAAACTAATCTGCTATATCTGTTCTGCCTTGCATTTTATTTAGAACGTTTTCCTCTTCACTTTTGATCTACACATGCATGAGGCATAAAAGCACCTTAAGCATAACATATCCTCCGGTTCTACCAGTTCATGATTTATAAGCTGAAGAACTGATAATGGATAGAGTAAAACTAAAGAAGAGTTACCATATTTTAATCTGTAGATCCTCCAACTAGTTGAAAGCTTAGGCTTGCATAAATATAGGAAGCTTGTGAATCGCACTGTACCATTCGGTTACTAAATTTTTTTGACATCTCACTATCTCAGTTCTTGCTTCTTAAGAGTGTAGCATTCATTTTTGCCTAACCTGAAACAGTTGATGCTGAAAATGAGAGTGCAAGCTCCGAACCTAAAGCTCCTAAAGAGACCATTAACTTCAAGGAACTTAAGCGTGTAGACCATATTCTTGCTTCACTGCAACGCAAGGTAAACTGCCATCTTGCTTAACTGGCATGTTGTCAACATTTTATGTTCTTATAACAAACTTTTAAGTGAGTGTAAAATGAAAACATCATAATCTAGAACAGAGGATATGGTAATTGGTGATCTTGCATGCAAGTGATGCAACCTTATTCTTGATCTGATATATTTGCTGCTAGATAGGAAGTAGACTGTTTTCTTCCTTTGGTATCAGTCCATTTGATGATAAGAAATTAGTTCCTGTGGCGCTGCGTCTCTCGTTGAAACTAGTCTGTGAGGCATATTGCATATCAACGAAGTTATACTTGTAAAGTCAATTTGTGCTGGAATTATCGCTAACAGTATTATACTACTTCTCAGCTGCCTCCCGCTCCTCCACCGCCACCTTTCCCTGAGGGTTATGCCCCTCCCACTGCCGATGGGGAGAAAAGCTCTGATGCCCAACAGGAACAGTTGGCGACTGTTGATCCAATCATCGATCAAGGCCCATCCAAAAGAATGAAAATATAACAAGAGATCTGTATTTGTTCTATTTGGAGAGCAGAGCACGAGCAGCCAACAAATCTTTATGAACTAACCTTGTTGAAACTGGGAGTCTTTACACTTCCAATACTGGCCAGTTTCTAACTCGCGATAAACAGGTATAGCCGATGCTGACACCTGATATGGTTTGTCACTAGGTTCTTTGTGGTATATTGTAACATAGACAGGTATAGTCACTGCATTTAAACCGGGTTTCTCGTTCCTTACAGTTGGTGTCTATGGAATGGAATATATGCTTGAGTTAGGTCTCTTGTCTAAATTAGATCCTTATAGAACTTAATACTTGTTTGCGACATTTATGCTTTCGTTTTCATTGTAATCACTGTACTATAATCAATTGTAGACGAGTGAGTACATATGATCTCGAAAAACACAAAATTTAATTAAAAAGAGCAGTTTTATTGATAAATCGATGGATACAACAAGAGAACACAATTTATTGATACATGAGGGAAAAAATCAACTTAGAAAAAGTTGATGAAAAAAACCCTCGGCTTTGTGTTCTCATATAGGTTGAGTTTTCTCAACAACAAATCGGAAATCGTAGCAATTGGTGGCAGTGTAAATACCATCAATGCCTTCAGACACGTCAAGCATTGGCATCGGAAATGGTGGGAAGGTCATCACGTTGTCGACCTGACTGTAGTAGAACGGAATATTGCAGGTGGCTCGTGTTCCGACATAGCTAACCTCAACTGTACTCTTCGCCGGCACCCGAACCGAGCCCCTGGCCGTCACCACCGTGGTGATTGCTTTGGAAGCGTTCCACTGCAGCGGCGCTGTTATCTTATAAGATGTTTGGTCAATGGAGCCTTCTTTTCCGATGAATGGCAGCGCAGCATTGATGACGGCGGGCACCCCCGTGTCGAGGGTGAAGCTTCGGGCGAAGGTGTAGTCCCTTGAGTCCTGGTATATGAATGAGACCGCCATGCTTGCTTCCTCGTTGCTTTCGTTGACCAGCATCGTTGACCATGCCAGGTAAGGTGCCTCGTTGTATATGCGTGTGTACTCGGTCTGGTATCTGACGTTGTGTACCGAACTCATCAACACCAGTTCATGCACCTGTTGGTAAATGAACAAATAAAAGTATAATGAATATCTAGTGTAAAAAAATTAACTATTTCTTCTATGACGAAGTGATTTATGATGAAACCTTCAGAACTCTAACATGTTATCAAAGCAGATTATCAACTGAAGACCAAACTTTTAAATTTGATCTAGTTAGATGGAGGACCGGCCCAACTCAATTTATAAAAAGTTACCCCTCCAAAATTCACATTGAACAGTTTGAGGCCGGATATTTGACAAATGAACAAAATAAAATAAGAGAATTGTTGTTAAAATCACGAAATTTGAGTAAATTCTGTAACGTTCGACAAACTTAAAAATGGAATATTAAATAAGGAAGTTTTCAGAAAAAATATCAATTGTCTCGTACTTATATGAAACGACGTATTTTGTGAGTATAGCCAATGACGTCATTTTATTTACGTACGAGGCAATTGAAAATAATTTAAAACTTTCTGATTTAAATGGCTACCAGTACCTGCAACCCGGCTTCTCTCGTCGGAGAGGGAGCCACCGCGCCGAGACTTCCCGTCATCAAGCCATTAGCAACACGCCGCTGGCAGAACTTTCCGTTGGCGGCCCGAAGCGCGACGGTCCCGTCATCAATTTTGACAGGCCAAAAGAGAGTGTCAGCGTCCTTCTCATCCTTGGTGTCCGCCAACACCCAATCTTCACCGGCGGCGAGCCTCCACAGCGTGTTCCAGTGAATAGAAGTCAGCCGGACATGGCCATCAGGCATCTGCGCCGCCTGGTGCCGCGAAAGCGTGTCGTTCGGAACGTCAGACGAGAACTGGAGGAAGTTGTTCTTCAAGTGATTAAAGGCCTTAAGGTATTTCCCATTATCTCCGATGAAAGCGACGTTGACACGTGTAGGAAGCCGGACTAATTCGCCCAAATCGACGGCGGAGAGATAGCCTTGATCGGCGCTGGTTAAGTCGAATTCGACGAAGAAGAGGAGGCTTGCACTGTCTAGCACGAGGCGGCCTCCGCTCTGAGCGTGAATCAAGTAGAAGACGTCGTCGTTGTCGTTGTCGTCGACTTTAATTGGCTCGAATAACGTGCAATTAGGGTCGGATGTGTCTTCTTGGGGTTTCATGGAGACGGCCGCCATGGCCCAGCTCCCGTCAGATGTGCGGTGCATGTACCTGTTGGTGTACGAGAATCGGAGGTTAACGTACTTGCTGTCGGTCTTGGCTTGTTCTACTTCGATCCGAGCCTTCGTGCTGAAAACGTCCTCTTCTCCGAGGGCTATGGCGCCGTTGTCGTCGTTGCGGTAGATGTGGCCTCTGTCTTTGAAGTCCTGTGACTTGATCGCAATCGCCTTTGGAAGCGCCCAAACTGCCATTCTTAACGTTGTTTCCTGAAAAAGTTACATACACGAGTTTTAAGAAATGTGAGTTAAAAACAAATTGAGTTAATATAATATTATTGAAAGAGAAATAAGACTTTTATTGACGGACTTACTGAAAAGCGAAGGGATGAAACAAGTAGAAGCTATAAGGGTTTAGGAGATGGAGTAAGATTTTGGTGCGGTGAGAAGGCTTCTTCTCGACTCTATTTATAGATGACTTACTTAACTAGGGTTTGCTTCTAGTAAATTGAATAATCTTTCACGTGTTTGGTTTCGTCAAATTTCACCCACAATAAATTGAATATATACATTTAACTATAACTACAAGCAATTTTCACATTCTTGAGGTCTAGACATGTTTCAATTGTGCATTCATGGGGAGAGAGGTGATGAAAATATGGTGTATATTAATGTGTTACTTTTGTTCTTATTGGAAGTCTGCCGATTTTTATACTAATAATATTTGTTCGTGTTTAAGTTTATGATTGACATATGACTAATATCTTCAATATTTATTTATATTTAATATATTATAAATATATAAAATTCATTAATTTTGATACTTAGTTTTGAGCTCCATATATTTGTTGGGCTAGTCCAAAACCCATTAAGATTTTGGGTTAGGCTAGCCTTATACAGGTTTAACTGATTAATCCACGACTCGATTCGCCCTTAACCCAAGTAGTTTTGACTTGAAATTGGATTAGGAAATTACACAAAAATATATTTAAAAAATACTAAATTTATTTTATTTGAATTATCGTGGTCTAAAATTAGTAAGGAACGAATGGTTCTATAAAAATAGATAATGAGTTACTAACATTTTACATTATAAGATTTTATAACTTTTTTAGCATCATTGGCATCTATCTTAGGACCTCTTTTATTGCACTCCATGCCATGTCAATTTCAATAGATGAATTGAATAAAAACATGAAGAACGTGAATTCTACTAATTTAAAACATGTATCCACGTCATCGATTCTTATCCACTTTCTCCTGTATGAAATTTAACGAAATTCGATAAAGATGGATATTAAGACCATCCACAACGCGTCTCGCGCCGGGCTCGCGTCTCGTCTCGGAGAGACGAGACCCCCGCGAGACGCATTGCAGCGGCCATCTCGTCTCCAGCTCGCGACCGTCTCGTCGCGTAGCTCGTCTCGGAGAGACACGAGACGAGCTGTCTCGCCACGCGCCCGAGACACGTGGCACGTCCCCATGCGTGCGTGACGCCCACTCGCTGGCCCGCGAGTGGGCGTCGTCACTGATGACGCAATATTTCATTTTTTTTTAAAAAAAATCGATTTTTAATAAAATTTTTTTTTTTTCAAACGGTAATATTACCGTTAAATATTTATTTTCATTTTTTAAATTTTTAATTTTTTTACTCTATAAATAATTCTATTCCATACTCATTTCAAACACAAACACACATCTATTCCTCTCAAATCCTCTCTATCACTCCAATTTTCATCTTCAATCAACTCAAACAAATGGATCCTTTTGAGCAAATGCGCCAATCAATGGAACAATCACTCGAAGAAGATCGACGACGAGAGGCGGAGGAAGCCGCACCACCCCCACGACGCTCCCGGAAGTACATCAATCGGAACCGGGAGGAAGCCGCCGCACGGTTAGTACGCGACTACTTCTGCGATAACCCGATTTTGGGAGATACCTATTTCCGTCGCCGTTTCCGCATGCGGAAACCGCTATTTCTCCACATAGCGAATACTTTGGCGGCCAGGGAGGAGTTCTTCCGAGAAGGGTTCGACGCGGTCGGTCGTCCCAGCCACACGACGCTGCAGAAATGTACTGCAGCCATCCGGCAGCTTGCGACTGGACAAACGGCCGACATATTCGACGAATACCTGCACATCGGAGACAACACTGGGCGCTTGTGCTTGCTCAACTTCTGCAGAGGCGTCCGGGCAGCCTTCAGTGACGAATTTCTCCGGAGGCCAACCACGGAGGATTGTCAGTTCCTCCTCAACCTGCACGAACAAGTGCACGGATTCCCCGGGATGCTTGGCAGTGTCGATTGCATGCACTGGCAATGGAAGAATTGCCCGGTGGCTTGGAGGGGTTCCTACACGAGCGGTCACAAAGGCACCCACCCAACCGTTGTACTCGAGGCCGTTGCCGACTACCGACTTTGGATCTGGCACGCGTACTTCGGGGTCCCTGGCTCGAACAACGACGTAAACGTGCTCCAACAGTCCGACCTCTTTACCGAAGTTTTGGATGGTAAAGCGCCGGCCATCAACTTCGTCGCCAACAACCGGCGGTATAAAATGGGGTACTATCTCGCCGACGGCATCTACCCGAAGTGGCCGACCTTCGTGAAGACGTGCGGCAGGCCAGCGAACCCAAAGCAGGCTCTTTTTGCGCAGAAGCAGGAGGCTGCGCGCAAGGATGTGGAGAGGGCGTTCGGGGTTCTCCAAGCGCGCTTCAACATCATCAAAGCCCCGGCTCGTTCGTGGTTCATGGAGAGCATGGTCGACATCATGTATACGTGCATAATCTTGCACAACATGATTGTCCGAGACGAAGGACCCGATGCCGGAAATTGGTTCGAACTCGAATCCCCCGGAAGCTCAACCGCAAGTAGTCCGCCGCGAAGTGGAGCGCATCCATCTATACAAGAACGGTTGGCTATTCGGGCAAGGACACGCGACTCTAGCGCCCACACCCAACTCCAAGAGGATCTAATTGAGCACATTTGGGAAAACTTTGGCGGAGAAGATTAAATTATGTCATTTTTATTTTTTTAGAATTTTAATTATGTCTTCGTTTTTTTTAATGTTAAGTTGTAATATTGTTTTAATTTTAATAAAGTGTGTTTGTTTAAATTGAATTGGGTTTTAAAAAAAATTATAAATTAAATTGAATGAATAGTAATTAAGAGACGGTATAGAGACGGTTAAGAGACGGAGCGTTGCAGGTTCCGTCTCTTAGTTAAGAGATGGAGGAAAAAAGGACAGTGGGGCCCTCAAATAGTGCTCAAATAGTAGTTAAGAGACGGTTTAAGAGACGGTATAGAGACAGCGTTGTGGATGGCCTAACACTCGATACCAATATAGTCTCTCTAGCTCTTTCTCTCCTACTAATTGGTATTTATCCTTTTAATTAATTGGATGCTGACATTAATAATGTTCAATATATCTACTAATTAAAAAGTATAAATGAGCTCTAATTATCAGATGCTAGTTACGTTTTGGGGGATGCTTAGACGGTTTTTATATAGGTAATAATATGTTCATTTTAGTCTGTCATGTGTTATCAAAGTAACAAGACTAATGAAATTGTAATTAAGTTTAAATTTTTCCATGGGTTTTGACTATAATTGAGATTGCTATATTTTAATATAAATTGTCTTTCAAGCATTGATACAATACGGTGCCGTTTTTCAATACAGCAGCCCCTGCTGTGATTTCTCCACAACAGAGGATCCGTTCCCCACTCCGATCGGCTATATCTGGGTAGATGGCTTAGGTTATGGTGTAATTAGTTGTTGAGCTTACGGACAAGTGATTTATAAAATTATAAAATGTATCCTATAAACATCTTATAATTACAATTTCTCGCTGCATAGTAACATAGTGTATAATTTATATTTTCCACGACAAATTTATAGATTAGTATAGTTTATATTTTCATCTTTCAAATATTTTTAAGTTACATTTTCATTCTTTAAAATACTAAAAATATACATTTTCAATGTACAAAATTCATTGTTAAACTATAATTAGTCATCCTATAAAATTTTATAAACAACTCATTTGATAAATGTACAGAAATCTAAAATAACTGATGGTGTTACACCAAAATCCAAACAATATGTACTGTTGATGCCCACCAACTTATTTTATTTTGGGCCGAAAATATATACCAATTTGAGTTTTGGTTTTGGGTCCGATAATCATGAATTAGTGGGCCTTCTTTAAACTCTTTTGTAAATATTCAGCTCTTCACTTATTGGGCCAACTTTTGGATATTTATTTCCAGCTCTGCCGCCAACAGATTTTGGGCTGAGTTTGGACTACTCTTTTCGTAATTATTTTAAATGTTTTGCAAAATACTCTTATAATTAATTTAATAATTACTCTGGCGGTCTATTATTCTATAGGACAAATTATGGAGAAAATTATAAATTTTGGTGAAATTTTAAGTCTGTACTGAAAGTTTAAAAAGGTTTTCAGGCGAGAATGTAACCTAAATTATTTGCGCTGTTCTAAATGAATTAATTACTTGCAGTCCTTTTTCCTTCTTAATATTACGCGTTAGATCTAAGGCATCAACGGATCAGATTGATTCTATAAAACTGGTTCCGTTTTGCATTATAAAAGGTGGTTGTACGCATTACAGGGTTATTATTGACATATGACGGAAAAGTAACTGCCACATTTTGGTATCTGCGAATAATGCACCACATGGTCACGAGTAATGCATATAATTGACTATATAATGCACAATATGTGAACTGCAATGCATACGAATAAGATGTACCATGTTATGATGTTTGGACACACGTTTCTTGTTTCCCCTAAGGGTTTAATAAGCTTAGGGGCTAGGGTATAGTACGTACACACGCAAGTAATCTTCACATGGTAACGAGTAATGGATATAATTGACTATATAATGCACAATTTGTGAACTGCAATGCATACGAACAAGATGTGATGTGTTATGATGTTTGACACACGTTTCTTGTTTCCCCTAAGGGTTTAATAAGCTTAGGGGCTAGGGTATAGTACGTACGCATTAATAACAAATTATAAAACGATACGAATAATTCACCAAATTGTCACGAGTAATGGATGTTATTAACTATATAATGCACAATATGTGAACTGCAATGCATACGAATAAGATGTACCATGTTATGATGTTTGACACACGTTTCTTGTTTTCCCTAAGGGTTTAATAAGCTTAGGGGCTAGGGTATAGTACGTAGACATTACTAACAAATTGTTGTTATTGGAATATACGTATGTGCATTATTTGGTTTAGGTAGTGCATTATGTAGATGTTAATTGTCATTATCTCAGTATATTATGCATTATTAGAGGTATTGTGTATATGGGTTAATCAACGGATTGAAGATTACATACGTGCATTTAGTAATATCTACGTACTATACCCTAGCCCCTAAGCTTATTAAACCCTTAGGGGAAACAAGAAACGTGTGTCAAATATCATAACATGGTACATCTTATTCGTATGCATTGCAGTTCACATATTGTGCATTATATAGTTAATAACATCCATTACTCGTGACAATTTGGTGAATTATTCGTATCGTTTTATAATTTGTTATTAATGCGTACGTACTATATCCTAGCTCCTAAGCTTATTAAACCCTTAGGGGAAACAAGAAACGTGTGTCAAACATCATAACACAACACATCTTGTTCGTATGCATTGCAGTTCACAAATTGTGCATTATATAGTCAATTATATCCATTACTCGTTACCATGTGAAGATTACATACGTGTCTACGTACTATACCCTAGCCCCTAAGCTTATTAAACCCTTAGGGGAAACAAGAAACGTGTGTCCAAACATCATAACATGGTACATCTTATTCGTATGCATTGCAGTTAACATATTGTGCATTATATAGTCAATTATATGCATTACTCGTGACCATGTGGTGCATTATTCGTAGCGGTTTCCAGCCATTATTAGATTACTATTGTACCCTCATAATGCACAAAATAGGACAAATAATGCAACACGGGATTAATTACCCAATGTTGATCTTGACCGTCCATTTCTCTAATCTAATGGCTGATATTAAGAAGGAAAAAGGAGGAAATATAGGAAAATGAAATGAATACATCCCTATATATATATATAGGGGAGCGTTATTCTCCTTTTCACATCTTAGATCCTTTTTCCTTCTTAATATTACGCGTTAGATCTAAGGCATCAACGGATCAGATTGATTCTATAAAACTGGTTCCGTGTTGCATTATAGAAGGTGGTTGTATGCATTACAGGGTTATTATTGACATTTGACGGAAAAGTAACTGCCACATTTTGGTATCTGCGAATAATGCACCACATGGTCACGAGTAATGCATATAATTGACTATATAATGCACAATATGTGAACTGCAATCCATACGAATAAGATGTACCATGTTATGATGTTTGGACACACGTTTCTTGTTTCCCCTAAGGGTTTAATAAGCTTAGGGGCTAGGGTATAGTACGTAGGCACGTATGTAATCTTCACATGGTAACGAGTAATGGATATAATTGACTATATAATGCACAATTTGTGAACTGCAATGCATACGAACAAGATGTGCTGTGTTATGATGTTTGACACACGTTTCTTGTTTCCCCTAAGGGTTTAATAAGCTTAGGGGCTAGGGTATAGTACGTACGCATTAATAACAAATTATAAAACGATACGAATAATTCACCAAATTGTCACGAGTAATGGATGTTATTAACTATATAATGCACAATATGTGAACTGCAATGCATACGAATAAGATGTACCATGTTATGATGTTTGACACACGTTTCTTGTTTCCCCTAAGGGTTTAATAAGCTTAGGGGCTAGGGTATAGTACGTAGACATTACTAACAAATTGTTGTTATTGGAATATACGTATGTGCATTATTTGGTTTAGGTAGTGCATTATGTAGCTGTTAATTGTCATTATCTCAGTATATTATGCATTATTAGAGGTATTGTGTATATGGGTTAATCAACGGATTGAAGATTACATACGTGCATTTAGTAATGTCTACGTACTATACCCTAGCCCCTAAGCTTATTAAACCCTTAGGGGAAACAAGAAACGTGTGTCAAACATCATAACATGGTACATCTTATTCGTATGCATTGCAGTTCACATATTGTGCATTATATAGTTAATAACATCCATTACTCGTGACAATTTGGTGAATTATTCGTATCGTTTTATAATTTGTTATTAATGCGTACGTATTATACCCTAGCTCCTAAGCTTATTAAACCCTTAGGGGAAACAAGAAACGTGTGTCAAACATCATAACACAACACATCTTGTTCGTATGCATTGCAGTTCACATATTGTGCATTATATAGGCAATTATATGCATTACTCGTAACCATGTGGTGCATTATTCGTAGCGGTTTCCAGCCATTATTAGATTACTATTGTACCCTCATAATGCACAAAATAAGACAAATAATGCAACACGGGATTAATTACCCAATGTTGATCTTGACCGTCCATTTCTCTAATCTAATGGCTGATATTAAGAAGGAAAAAAGAGGAAATATAGGAAAAGGAAATGAATACATCCTTATATATATATATATATATATATATATATATATATATATAGATTAATTTAATTTGGATAACTAAGATGTCTGCATGCTTGAAATACATGTGGATTGTTAAATCGACCTACCTAAATTTTACTATTTCAATGTTTTCTTGTATGCATTGACCATTGTACGTGGTAATATATATGAGATGATCTTTTAATTTTGTCATTACAAAATAGAGAAAGATAAAAAAGTAAAAAAAAAATTGTTATAACTATAACCTAATGTTTCTCCGCCGCATATCCTATCTCTCTCTCTTTTCAACCAATATTTTTTCATTCATTCTTTTATCATGTAATCTTTCGTTATTTTTTAATTTACTTTATTTCTACTAATATTTCACTAATTAAGATGGTCTATCTACACAACAATGTCTATTTTTACTAACCATTATTCAAAGTGTTGTTTTAGCATTTTAAAGGAACTCTTCTTTTGCGTGGTGTGCATGCATTGTATTAATATGTGTGTGATATATTGTTGTCTTAAAATTAAAATGCTCTCATATCTCATTAAAAGTGATGTGCTTCTTTTGAACATTGAACTTAAAACAATTAGAATAAATAAATTAAAGAAAGTAAGAACAAAAATAAAGTAGAAAAATGAAGAATGAACAAAATAGGGAATAATGAAGTGTTATCCATACTTAAAAATAAAATAAGTCTATGTTACGAAATAAGGAAAGATACAAAAAGTAGTAAAAAAATCGGTATAAACTAATGTTTATCCACCCTCTCTCTCTCTTTCTCACTTTTCAACCAATATTTTTCCATTCATTCTTTTATCATTTTATCTTTACTTATTTTGTATTTTAATTTATTTCTACTACTATTTCACTAATTAAGATGGTATATTATATTTTTAACTAATCCATTATCCAAAGTGGTGTTTGAGCATGTATAAGGACAATATTTCATTATTTTGTACTACCAACGTATAGCTAGCAAATGATAATATTTTTAATTCGGTGATCATCTTAATTCACCTACAGTAACTGAATAAAACAATTGTTCTCGAAAGTCACATCAAACAGTTATAAGCAGTAATGTAATCTTCAAAATAATTAGGAGATAATACCTACTCTCACAAGATCAATTTAATTTCAAACCAAGGGCCCCCTAAATATTGAAAGCCGTGGAGAAAAAAAATTATCACAAACCCAATCTTGTATCACATTTATCATAAGGAAGTTGAGATTAAATAAAATATGATAACAACACATATTTTAGATTAGATAATTCTATTATTATTTTTTAAAAGACAATTTTGTGCTAATAAAAATCACAAAAGTTTTTCTGAATTACTCTTGTTAAAGAACTCTTAGGATCCTATTGATATCTCGAAATTAATATTGTGTTGGAATTCGAAGTCTATGTATTTAAATTTGTATAGATTATTTAATTCAGTTCTTAATTTTAAATTTGATAAAATTAAGTAATTGTTTGGCAAATGTATTCGCATTCCCCTTTGGTTATAGTACTAGTTTAGAAAGAATGACATGAGGAAACTGCATTATTAGTATCTGCTATGCTATAGAATAAGCGTGGCTGAAGAAGAGAAGAAGACGCACAACGGTGTGATGGATGGGAAGTAGGGTTTTACGAAACGAAATTTAGTGGAGTTTTTCGGCCGTTGTCACAATGACGATGTTACGGACGTCCTCCGTAACGAGGCCGGATGGCTA
Organism: Salvia splendens; assembly: GCF_004379255.2. Lineage (NCBI taxonomy): Eukaryota > Viridiplantae > Streptophyta > Magnoliopsida > Lamiales > Lamiaceae > Salvia > Salvia splendens. The sequence continues at coordinate 1,701,691 of NC_056034.1, forward strand.
ACTTCTCGGAGAGATAAGGTGATCGAACCTTCGACGTTCTCGAAAGATAGACCACGAATTGCTGATTTTCGGACGTTCTCCGATGAACAACAATTGGGAAACGAAATATGATATTCTTGTTACTCAAGACAAGTTTGTGGAAAATAATATATTCATTGATTGATTGAATGATAACAAGCTCTGCTATTTATAATACTAGAATACTACTACCTAACTTATTGAACAAGAAAACAAAGATATGGAAAAGATATGGTGAAATAAAAGATAACTAAATAGAATAATATCTTAAGGATATTCCCTAATAATATGTAGAGGATGATCGTATCAGACGACCTACTTATAACTATCTAAAGATCCTAGCAAATTTACATGGCAATCATTGGATTGAAATTTGAAATCCATATGGGAGTATTGTGTCACAGACGTCTTCCGTAACGATTCAGAAACTGAGATCTCGTGAAGAATTGCATGGGCTGAACGCGGAACTCGAGTCCCGTCGGCAGCTTTGGATGGTAAAACTTGATAAACACGATAGGTTTTAGGCAAAATATTTCGTTCATAAAAATGATTGACGATGAAATAGCCTATTTATATAATTCTAGGACCCTAGGGCTGGTTCGACTTAACCTAGACATCCGGGAAAGAACCAACGAAGAAAAACCGAACGGGGCCTTATAGTTTTGGCCCGACTCAAGAAATTACATTAACAATTCAAAATAAAAGAAAATAATCAAAAATAAAATTGAAAAAACATAAAAAGACGCTGCTGCTATACTTGACTACTTGGCCTTGTAATTCTGAAATTTGGCCGGCGTTTTGAGCTTGTCTCTCGGCCTCAACTCCCTTGCCGTCGTTGTGCTCTTCTTCACGACCACTGGTTGCTCCTCGGTGTCGGCCACCGGCTCCTCTTCCTCTTGAATTGGTTGTTCACCTTCAACCTGCTGCTCTGTAGTGTGATCGTCTACTGTGTTGCCGTTTGATGTTGTTGTGCACTTAACAACTCCCCCTCGTTAAGAATCCGCTTGTCCACAAGTGGAAGATCAGAAAAACGTTTCAGCATTATATCACTCGGCTCCCATGAAGGTTCAGAATCGTCACTCCAGCAGACCAATACCAACCGCGTCGGTTTCTCCTCCACACACACCACTTTTGAATCCAGAATTCCCACCGGTGTCACAACCGGTCGAGACCCCACAAATTCCGCCGGCAAATATACGCCCTCTGGAGGTCCATCGCCCGCCACAAACTCACGTAACAAACTGACGTGGAAAACGTCATGTATGCGGCTGCCCTCGGGAAGGCGTAAACGGTATGTGATACGAGTGACCCGCCCAACGCCGAGGACATCGAGGCGGAAGTCGAGAGCGCGGCCTCGCCGCCTTCACCGCGCACGACGGCCGCCACGGGGAGGAAGTTAAGACCAAGGGACCAGCTCAAACCGCCGAGGAAGTTCACTTGTTGAAGCCTTTATTTCTTTTTGCGTCTTTTTTTATTTATTTAATTTATTTCCTTAATTTGGCTGCTATTTTTGTTAGTATTAAGTTGGGCGATTTCCAAGCCCCGTTTGGGTTTTCTTTGTTGGTTCTTTCCCGAACGTATTAGGATTAGGTCGAACCAACCCTAGGGTTTTAGTATAAATAGAGCCTTTGTATCACTCAAACATCTATCTATGAAATATAATACTTTGGCTCAATAGCTTTTGCATCAAGAAACCTACTCCTAAGCTGTCGACGAGAATTCTCGCGCACCAGCTGCCCAAATTTTGCCGTCTAAGTCACGACCCGACACCGGGCGCTCGACGAACGACGACAACCCGTTTCTTGAATTGCTTGGAAATCGACGTTAGGGAATTCGGACCCTAACAACTGGTGCCTTCATTGCGTACTCATTATGTCTGGATTGGATGATCGTAGACCGCCGCCGGGACTCCTCACCGGTGGTAACTCACAGTTGGTGTTGGGCGGTATCTCGCGCCGCACATCGACAAGCGCAGCGCGCGGCGACGACCAGCCGCAAAGTCCGCGGCGAGAGGTTCCAGCAACCGGGGAGCCGCCTTCGGACGCTAATGGCACGGTGGTAGTCTCCTTCGCCGGCCTGGACAAAATTCTGGCTCGTTTAGACCGATTAGAGTGCACGATGAACTCGACAAATCGGCGAGGCGACAAGAGGGAGGGGACGCGTGATCTTGAGCCTGATCTTCCCTATCTCTCGGAGGAACAGGATGACGAGGGGTATCCCTCTCCGCGCGAGGCCTGGGAGATGGACGACGAGGTCCCCCGGCCTTTCACCCACGGTCGCCGAGACCGTGGAGGGGATATCCGTCGCCGACGAGGCGCAACCCGCCCACTGTATGGCCGCGAAGGCCGTTTCCCGCAGCAGGGCGCGTACCATGATCGCCCCGAGCCTCGGCATCGCACGTGTTGGGATAGGCCGCGAGACCGACCCATGGGGGATGTTGAACGGGGGTTCCGCCACCCGACGTCGTGGGACTCACCTCTACCACGGCACGAATATGGGACACACAGGGCGGAGAGACCAAAAGAACTTTCTATGAAGGCTCCCCACTTTGACGGAGCAGACGCTAGGAATTGGATTTCAAGGGTCGAGTATTACTTCGACCACTTGGGAATGCCCGATTCTGAGCGCCTACACTATGTGGTCATGCTTTTTCGCCCACCGGCAGCAGAATGGATTTTCAATTACCGTGAAAATAACCCAGTGGTGACGTGGAGGGAGTTCTTGGAGGACGTACGTCACAGGTTTGATCCGCAAAGTTTTCGCAATAGCATTGGCCCTCTATCAAAATTGGTGCAGACGGGTTCAGTATTAGAGTATCACGACGCTTTTGAGCGTTATCTTAGTCGGGTAAAGGGTTTGTCCGACGAGGCTCTAATCCCGATCTTCATCACGGGCCTCAAGGAACCCATCCAGGAGAAGGTAGAATTGAAGGAACCACGCTCTTTGGCGGAGGCAATGGCCTTGGCCCTAAGGCTGGCAGCGTCGCAGACCGAGCGCCAAGACCAGTCAGGGCGCGGCCGGTAGAGCAACCGCGACACGCGCGGTTCAGGGTCCGCCCAGCCACAACCTAGCATTCAACCAGACGCAGTGGTGAGAGAGGTCCCGAGAACGCCTTTTCGGCCTATCCGGGTCTCGAACGCAGAAAAGGCGGAACGCTCACGGAAGGGCTTATGCTACCACTGTCCGGAGAAATGGACACCCGGCCATGTATGTAAACAAAAAATATTATCGTACGTGGGCGAGGATGAGGGGGACAATATCATTGAAGGGTCTGACAGCGCTGGGGAAGGGGAAACGATTATCACAGCGGACCTGTCACACCTTCACGCACTGGCAGGGGGAGCTACAGGTTGCCCGTTTAATGTTGTGGGGACCATTGGCACGACGACCGTGAGTATACTCATTGATACGGGTAGTACGCACGACTTCCTTCATCCCCGGGTGGCTAACCAGTTACAGTTGTCATTAACCTCGATTCGACCATTCCGCGTATACGTGGGGAACGGGGCATCGCTGGTATGCTCGCACATTGCGCGAAAAACTAAGCTCTCGGTTCAAGGGGTGGAGTTCCTTATCGATCTGCATATTATGGAAATTCACGGCCCCGACATTGTGCTGGGAATGGAGTGGCTCGAATCACTGGGCAAAATCTCGGCCGATTTTGTAGGCAAGACGTTGGAGTTCAGTAGGAACGGGGTCAGGATGACCCTACATGGCGTTCTTCCTTCACCACGTCTTATATCCCTGCAATCCTTGACATCACTTACGGCCCGGTCTTCAACCCACGAGTTCTATGAGATTATTCGGATTGACGCCGACAGTGAGAGCACCGAGGCTCCGCCGGAGGAAGACTTTCCGATGGATACCCATCCTGAGGTACGGCACGTTTTGGACCAATTCAGGCAGGTCTTCGCAGTTCCGACAGCCATGCCACCACGTCGCGAGTTCGATCATCGCATCCATCTACTCCCGGGGTCTAAACCAATTAATGTGAGACCCTACAGGTACCCCTACTTTCAGAAAACCGAGATCGAGCGGCAAGTACGGGAAATGCTCGAAAATGGACTTATCCAGCGGAGCCACAGCCCGTTCTCCTCACCGGTCCTTCTCATTCGGAAGAAGGACGGGACGTTCAGGTTCTGCATTGACTACAGAGCCCTCAACATGGCGACAATACCAGACCACTTCCCAATCCCGACAGCGGATGAGCTTTTTGACGAGCTCGGGAGGGCAAAATTTTTTACTAAATTGGACCTGCGCTCGGGCTACCATCAGATCCGCATGCACGACGCGGATGTATTCAAGACGGCCTTCAGGACACACGATGGTCATTTTGAGTTCTTGGTTATGCCGTTTGGCCTTACCAATGCTCCATCCACGTTTCAAGCTGCAATGAATAGTATTTTTCAGCCTTTGCTCAGGAAATGTGTGATCGTTTTCTTCGACGACATTCTTGTCTACAGCCCGACACTGGAAGAGCACTGCTCTCATTTGACGGAGGTACTAGAGTTGTTGCAGTCACACCAATTCTTTGTTAAGATGTCCAAATGCTCGTTCTGCGGCACAACGGTGGAGTATCTGGGCCACTTGGTGTCAGATGGGGTTCTCAAAGCCGATCCAGCGAAAATCGTCGCCATGACTTCTTGGCCCCTGCCTAAAACGGTCAAACAGCTGCGCGGTTTCTTAGGGTTAACAGGGTACTATCGTCGGTTCGTGGCTAATTACGCCATGATCGCAGCCCCACTCACCGACTTGCTCAAAAAGGAGGCATTCGTCTGGTCCGAGGCAGCCGAGGCGGCATTCACGGCCCTCAAACAAGTGATGACGACGGCTCCTGTCCTAAGCCTCCCTAATTTCGACAAACAGTTCTGCGTGGAAACGGACGCCTCCGACATTGGCATTGGGGCGGTGCTAATACAAGATAAACACCCGATCATATTTTTTAGCAAGAAATTGGGCCCGCGTCGCCGCGTGGCCTCGACGTATCACAGGGAACTATATGCGATAGTGGAGGCCGTTCAAAAATGGCGCCAATACCTTCTGGGCCGCGAATTCATCATTCGCAGTGATCAAAAGAGTTTGAAGGATCTCCTACAACAGGTGGTCCAAACCCCGGATCAGCACCTTTACGTGCGTAAATTGATGGGTTACAAGTTTAGCATTGAGTATAAGAAGGGCAGCACGAATAAGGCCGCTGATGCACTGTCACGTCGAGATGACGACCGCGGCACTCCCGCCGGCGAACCCTTCGCGACGGCCCGGCCACATCCCGAGACCGCCGATGGGCCTCCAGAGGACGAAGCGGCCTTCTTCGCGTCGGTCGCACAGCCGGTGCCACGAATATTTGAATTACTGCGTAAGGAAGCAGCGGCATTACCCGACGTCCGTGAATTGATCGACCAGATTGCGACGGGCAACGCACCCCCGCACTTCTCATTTGTTGATGGCCTTGTGTATTTCAAACGACGGGTTCTCCTAAGCATCCACTCCAAACTCAAGCGGCCGCTCTTAAGAGAACATCACTGCACACCTCTCGCGGGCCATCCGGGGTACGAAAGAACTTTTCGCTTGCTGTCTGCGGGTTTTTACTGGCCTAATATGCGCAAGGATGTTAAGAAATTCGTCGAAGCCTGCGCCGTGTGCCAATCGACAAAGTACTCCACTCAAAAGCCGGCCGGCCTACTCCAGCCCCTGCCAATTCCTTCGCAGGTGTGGGAAGACGTGTCCATGGATTTCATTACGGGCCTTCCCCCCTCTCGAGGGTACACCTCAATCATGGTAGTAGTGGATCGCCTGTCCAAGTATGCACACTTTGCCCCTTTGCCTACCAAGTTTGATGCGCTCCGAGTAGCCCATTTATTTGTCAACACGGTGGTCAGACATCATGGCTTTCCAAAGACGTTGGTCTCGGATAGAGACTCGGTTTTTCTTAACGCGACATGGGAAGAAATGTTGCGCCTCAGCGGCACCAAACTCCACTTTTCCACGGCCTACCACCCCCAGTCAGATGGCCAAACGGAGGTCCGGAACCGTGGTTTAGAGCAATATCTGCGCGCGTTTGCGGCGGATCGGCCCTCGACATAGTGCAATCTGCTACCGTGGGCCGAGTTATCCCTTAACTGTTTCCACCACGCCGCGTTGGGGACTTCACCCTTCAAGGCACTTTATGGCCGCGAGCCTCCGCTTTTGGTCGCATCACCGCCGTCGGCAAAGACACCCCCGAAGGTTGCAGAATTGATTAGACAACGGGGGACCCTCCTTCGCGAGCTCCGTGATAACCTCGCCCGCGCCCAACAGAGAATGCGGGAGTCCGCCAATAAACGCCGGCGACATGTGGAGTTCGAGGAGGGCGATTTAGTGTGGTTAAAACTTCAGCCCTATCGCCAACACTCGGTGGCCAGGCCACTGTCGGCCAAACTAGCAAGACGATATTACGGGCCGTTTGAGGTGGTAGAACGAATAGGGCCAGTGGCGTACCGCCTGCGCCTGCCAGAGGGGAGCCGTATCCACGACGTCTTTCACGTGAGTCTCCTGCGCGAATTTGTGGCAGGAGAGGGGTCGGTTTCACACGTTCCACTTCCAAGCGATTTTATAGGAGACCGTCCTATCGTTCAACCGGTGGCGTTTTTGGAGTCACAAGTGATGTGGCACGACGGGAAAGCTGTGGAGCACGTCTTGGTCCGTTGGTCTGACGGGTCAGACTCGCCGTCTTGGGAACCTTTGGAGGAAATTCGCAAGCGTTTTCCCAACCTCCACCTTGAGGTCAAGGATGCTGTTAAGGAGGGGGGAGTTGATACGAGTGACCCGCCCAACGCCGAGGACATCGAGGCGGAAGTCGAGAGCGCGGCCTCGCCGCCTTCACCGCGCACGACGGCCGCCACGGGGAGGAAGTTAAGACCAAGGGACCAGCTCAAACCGCCGAGGAAGTTCACTTGTTGAAGCCTTTATTTCTTTTTGCGTCTTTTTTTATTTATTTAATTTATTTCCTTAATTTGGCTGCTATTTTTGTTAGTATTAAGTTGGGCGATTTCCAAGCCCCGTTTGGGTTTTCTTTGTTGGTTCTTTCCCGAACGTATTAGGATTAGGTCGAACCAACCCTAGGGTTTTAGTATAAATAGAGCCTTTGTATCACTCAAACATCTATCTATGAAATATAATACTTTGGCTCAATAGCTTTTGCATCAAGAAACCTACTCCTAAGCTGTCGACGAGAATTCTCGCGCACCAGCTGCCCAAATTTTGCCGTCTAAGTCACGACCCGACACCGGGCGCTCGACGAACGACGACAACCCGTTTCTTGAATTGCTTAGAAATCGACGTTAGGGAATTCGGACCCTAACACTATGTCGGAAAAAGAGGAAGCTGCAATGTTCCCTTCAAGTATACTCAGGTGGACAGTGTGTACAACGCCCCAATTGGATCACCACCGGTTGATGTTGAATCTGAAGGAATTGATGGTCTTTACACTGCCACCAATTTATATGGTTTCGAATTGGTGATCGAGACAATTCAAGCTATCTGAGAACACAAAGCCGAGGGTTTTTTTCATCAGCTTCTTCTAAGTTGGTTTTTTCCCTCACTATATTTGTATCAATAAATTGTGTCTCTCTTGTATCCATTGTTATCAATAAAACGTGTTTCCAAGATTGTTATACTCGTGTGCAATTGCTTATAGTAGTACACAATTATTAGATTTATTATCAACTAGGAGTAGTATACCGAACGCTATTACTTACGGTTTTTCTTTTTGGACACGATTTTTAAGAATTATAAAATTAAATAAAGTGTTTTGACCTAATTTTATTTAGAGTTTTGATTTTGAGTTGACTGAACTAACTTCGTGTACTCCATGACGTAGAGTATTTAATAATTTGTGCTTGGTGAGTTTAATTGTTCTTCGAATGATCGGAATTATTACCAAGACACTCGATAATTTGTTTTACGTGTCTGAACTGTGATTGTGAAATCACAACATGATTTTAATAGTCCATTTTCTTAAGGATTACTATTTTTTAGGCTGAATTCCGTGTTGAGTGTTTTATTGAATACCAATCCTGTGCCCAAATTATAATTAATTTAAATCCTATTTTAGTGTGGGCCAAATTAACTAAAAATCCTTCAATCCAATGACTCCTCTTCATCGTACCAGCGCCAGAAATCCATTCTCTCTTCAAGCATTTTTTTTAGAAGCTCTCCTCATTCTGCATAATCTTTCACAAAAATAAACCAGTCAATTAACAATAAATTCCTTTTAAATACACAGTTACCGCAATCAATCACTCCTACTAAAATCACTCCTTGTCTAGATATCAACATCTCTATCACTATACCAAATGTACTTAATGAAATTTTGTGAACCTTAATTATTTTAAACATTTAACATGTAACTTTTTGTCCACACAAAATAATAATTTGTGTTTAATTTTATATTCTTTTCAATAATTGTAACTTGTGATATATTAAATTTTAATTATCATCCACTAAATTAAATATGTACTTTTTTTAGCTAGACTAATTAATAAATTTATGTATTTCATTATATGTATCAATAAAAATATTATTTAATTAAATATATATACAACATTTAATATGTTTTGTTATGTATATTAATTATAATTTATCACTAATTAAATTTAAAATATTTTCTATACTATATATTATTAATTATATATATTTGCAAGGTAAAACGCATCGACCAGTAATTAAACTTGTCAGACCGGTTTAATCATGAACTAGTAACCTCGTCAGTTCACTCACAGGTCCCGTTTTTAAATCGTCACCTACCACAATCCCGTCCACCCAAGTTAAGTGCCCCGGGGCGTCGCCTTCCTTTATCCTTCGCGACAACTCCTGCAAATCACGCAAGGACCCCGTCTCCCTGCGAATCGTGTCCAGCACTGTCGGCACTGGCTGGGCCACCGCCACAAATGCCACGACAACTGCATCGGGTGTCGCTGCTGCCGTCGCGTCACTGCCCAGGTCGGCCGTAAGTTTGGCCAGGACATTGGAATTATGTCCGTCGATCTCCTCCCCCCTAGACAAAGCATCTGCTGCCTTGTTCGAGCTTCTTGTCTTATACTCAATAAAAAACTTATAACCCATCAATTTGCGCACGTAAAACTGCTGGTTGAGAGTTTGCACCACTTGCTGCAGGAGTTCTTTCAGGCTTTTCTGATCAGTTCGAATGACGAATTGGCGCCCCAAAAGATATTGATGCCATTTTTGTACTGCCTCAACTATGGCTTACAACTCCTTGTGGTAGGTGGATGCCACTCGACGTCTCGGCTCTAATTTCTTGCTCACAAGCACACAAAAGCAATAAATGTTTGTCTCCCCTATAGCGCAACTTTTTATCGTCGTATGCTCGACGCTCTGCAAGCTCCATCTACTCGATCAAGCCAACAACAAAGACCTCGCCTTGTTGCTCCTTAGTGTAGAACCTCTTTAGATTTTGACCATTGGCCTTGAACGTGCTTCCATCGGGTCCAATGAGCTCCATTGTGCCATTGCTCATAACTTCTTTGATAGTGAAGGGTCCGGACCACTTAGATTTGAGCTTGCCCGGGAAAAACCTCAACTTGTGGTTGAAGAGTACAACGGCGCCAAAAACTTGACTCGATTTATTTTTAACACGAGAAATACCTGCAAGTGTACGGGGCTAGTGTATCATACAACAAGTAAGAGTATCGTACCCACAGATACGAATTGTAAAAACTTAAGTACCACGAACCAACTTTAACTACTATCTAGATAATCCGGAAAGTTTGGTTTGATTTTAGAAAACAATTAACATAAACACGCTAAAAGCACGCAACAAAAGATAAGTTTCAAATAAGATAACAAGGTAGAGCTTTGGATCCGACTACAAAGAACACAATGCGAACAATTCAACAACTTCGATTGCCCAATTGAAGTCTCTAGGATTGCTAGGAAAGCCGCTAGTCTAGGCTAAGCCCCCTCTCGAGTGCACTCAACCCGTTGATTAACCATTAATATTGAAGTCTCCTTCTAATACTTCACAATTAACTCCTTAAAACAAAAGGCTCAAGCCCTCACTCTAGAATTCCTTCTCTCGAATGCAAATTATCTAGGTGTTGTTCATTCTTTTATCAATCCTAATTAGGTATCTCTCCGTTACTCAAAACTAGGTCAACAAACCCAATTGGTAGCTAAGCAATTAATTGAAAAAGCTCAAGAACGAAACAAAGAAATCACAAGAGCATAGGTAATCAAAAGTCCTTGAATTAATCAAAAACGTTCATTGTAGTCTTCACCAAAACTCTACAAAAGATTTAGCCACTCATATTCAACGCAAATTCACAAGGGAAATTGACAAAAACAGATTTTGCATATTTTTAAGGACTAGATTTGACTTGTTTTAAATGTCAATCATGCAAATTATGTTCTTAAATTGTATATGTTATACATTTGGTATTTTTGACGTGTTTGTTGATAAATGATAGAAAAAGATGGAAAAAGGTGAAAAAAGGCCAAAGTGCAGCAGCCTCTGTTCGAGCCCATTCTAGAAGCGATTTTGAAGTCCAATCAGTGCCTACTAGATACCAGTCTCTTCGTCTTCGAAAGACCTTCGCGTGGATACCTTAAACATCTAAATGAGGAGTTCTGTGGAGAAAGTTATGGCTATTTTACAAACATCGCGCAGGGTAGTCAAAATCTGGCGGAAATTAGGTGGAAATTCACGAAAGAAAAGAAATTATTATATTGTGAAGCCAAATATCTCCTTTTTCTTGTTGGGCACGAAATTTATCAAAAATAAACCTTTTTCCAGCCTATAAATACATCTGAACCTAATTCATAATCTTTATCTCAGAGCCTCCAATCCTTCTCCATCTCTACACCTCTTTCCATTCCATAATACACACATAATTCAACCATCTTCCATTGGAGCGGAGCTCTACAGATCCAGACAAGAGAAGACTGATGATTGAAGATTCAACCTTGGGTTTTATCAATTTCTTTCATGTCTCGTACTTTAATTGTAGTTTTTACTTGTCTATGAGTAGAACATCTTTTGTAGAATTTTTGGTATAGATATTCGATTGATTTTCCTTGTTAGCTCTTGCAGTTATTTGATTTATCTGTTGCTTTCTATGTTCAATTGATTAGCTACCTCTTGAATACATGTTAGAGTTGATTAGAGTACTCGGGAGACGAAATAACTAACTTGGAAACAGGGATAATTCACACCTTAATTTAACAGAACTCGGGAGAGTTGAGGTTTTGAGTGAGGTCCTTGATCTTATATGCTTTTAGGAGTTAGGGGTTTAAGGGTTAGAAGGGGACTTCAATCCTATCACCTAATCTACAGGTTTCTCACCTCGGGAGGGGGTTTAATCTATAATTGCGATCGACTTAATAGCTCTGGAGACCGTAATTCAAGGAAGTCGATTGTGTTTTTGGATCCTAAAATTCTACATTCTTAAGCCTGCATTTTATTATTTCTTTTTTATGTTTTCCATTTTTTTGTTTGTTTCTTTCAGTCTAGTTTAATTAATCAACCCAAAAATCACGTGTCTCTAGATAGTATATGACGCTTAGTATATAGTAGTCAGTTGCAATCTTATTCCATGTGTTCGATATCCGGTACTGACCTTTAGCTATACTAGATCTACCTTGTATGCTTGCAGGTATTTTTAGTGCTAATAAATAGTGCATCAAGTTTTTGGCGCCGTTGCCGGGGAATATTATTGCTTTAAACTGATATTGTAGAACGGTTGATAATACTAATTTATACCCGATCGAAAAATGCAGTAATTGTTCTCAAGACGTGAAAACTGCTTCTGGGGCTTGTGGAAAGTGTACCGGTGTCGAACCCTAGGTCCTATTTATACCCGGATCGAAAAATGCAGTAATTGCAGCGCACAAGCTAATCGCCCGGCCTGGCTATTTTAAGTGAGAAAACGCCCTGCCCGGGCGTTTGTCTCGAGTCTCGATTAAGGTCAAAACGCCCGACCCGTGCGATTTTTCATAGAAAAACGCCCGGGTCCAGTGGATACGCCCGGCCTGGGGGCGAGAATGCCCGGTCCGATGCATTAAAACGCCCAACCTAAGATCTTTGGGTGTTGTTTCGTCCTTTTTCACCTGTTGTGACTACAAAAACTCGACAAACTCATCAAAATACTAAAATAGGGGATAATAGATGAAAACTCAAGTAATGTGCTACAAAACAATGAAATATGCACTTTTAAACATCCAAAACACTTGCTAAACTACGAGTTTATCAGTTGATTTCTGCAATAAGTGAAAATGACTCAACTAATATGGGAGTACATAAAATAGGATACGCTTCAAGTAACACGAGACCAATGAAATACCTAATTAATAAAATTTTATACATCAAGATAGATTTGGAACCAATAAGAATTTTGGACTGAGAAAATGATAATTTAATTCATGGCCCAGGTCAGTCCAGTTCTGTACAAGCCTTATTTCATCTTTAATTTATGCCTTAATTTGACTCATGGCCCAATCGAGTGAGCTTCCGTTGTTTGTGCATTACCCTCATTTTCCCAGAAATTCATGAAAGTTCTTCATAAAAATGATATAGTAATAGAAATATTCACATGATTTATCAAATATTATCGTTAATAATATTTGCTCAATATGTATACAATAAATGAGATTGAGTAGTTAGTTAGGCCATAACGAGAGTAGGTGGTGTTCAAAGAGGGCACGATGATGTGCGTCTCGATAGTGAATGTTCTTATATCTTATTCAACACACCATTAATAATTTACATGAAAACGCTAACTACTTTCTCGATCTTATCTGTCTTTGAATAGTAGATTAAAATAGGTGACTTTTTAAGTATTTTCTATCCAACTAAAACTATTAAATAAATGTATACCGACATTATAATGTTTCCTTAACTTGAATTTATGTAACTTTAATTTTATCTTCTACTATTATTTTATAACACTAACCACATCCAAACACTATTGCAGAGTTTAAAACTTGGAGATGATCATTATTCAAACGTCATACTTACCAAATTAAAAAATTAAAGAAAGATTCAAACTAGTAGAGAAAAATTCAAACTTTCTCCATTATCATACTCTTCTTGAACTCCTTAAATAAAAGGGATTGTTCCATGGTTTGATTGAACGTTTCTCAAAAATGGGTAAAAGGTGCATGATTATAGCAACTATTTTGGCCATCATCTTTGTGTTGTCTCTTACCTCGATGTGTGATGCATCTCGATTGATTTATCAAGGTATATTATTGTTAACAGTCACATTAACTAGTACTATACCATGATGCAGAATTTGGTGCTAAGTTGGAAAAATGTGGCCCTTGTTTCTGCTACCAACCGAATAGTCCACCGTGCTGCCTCTGCGCCTGCCCCGTGCCACCGTGAAAAGCCACAGTTCCAGGCTAGATTTTGCTGATAAATATTGAATAAGTTGAAGATGTAAGAAATTTGAAAGATATTTGGTCTGTGGTCTCATGTGTATTTCTGTACTTAGATTGATAAATAAGCTTATAAACAATCATTTCTTGTTACGGTCAAGTAAATTGAGACAAACGTAAGTACTCCCTCCGTTTCACAAATAAAAAAGTTATCGGTACTAGTATATATGTTAAATAGCTGCACGAGCACAACCACCCCAACTCAACAAAGCGAACCAAGAACGATCCTCTATTGCATCAGTGGTCCCTAATCGACGTTAGCGTGGATGCAGTTAATCACACAACAATGGCTCAATGTCCAGACTTGATTTTCTATCTCCTTATAAATGAAGAAAATAGTAGAATCCTTTAGAAAATTACGTAATGCTAGCTGACATTTTATTTTATTTTTAAATTTTGTTATCAATTAATAAATTTATTTTACATTGACCAGTTCTGCCAATATTTTGATAACGTACGTAGTCAAACTCTCATGCTAATAAAGTATAATTAATCGTAATTAATTAATTTTCTTTCTTTGATCTTGATAAAGTGCACGATGAAAGCACAAATTAATAACAAAAATTTAGCTTTATGAAAATATTTTATTTCTATATTATCAATTACAATCAAAGACTCCATATACATTTATAATATTTGAGATAAAAAATATTCTAATAAAATAAATCAAATTATATTAAATCCTAACAACTTATAATACTAAAATATACTTCTAGTATTTTATTCATGGCAATGATGGCTTCTACACTGACCCCCAATTGCTATTATTAAAAAAAAACAAAACCTTCAAATTTTAGTACAGTAGTTTTTTATTTCTTCAAACACATATATATATATCTAGGGTTGGGAATTGCGGCCCAGGTCAGGTCGGCTACAGCTGGGTAGATGGGCTGGGTTGTGGTGTAACTAATTTCTTGGGCTTGCGCGGCATGGGCCATCAGGATTGGGCCATAAAATATTCACGTGCCCTTACCTATATAAGGGCATCCGCAACGCGGGCCGTCGGCGTTCCGCAGGCCGTTCCGCCGGAACGAAACCGCGGCGGCACGCGTTGCAGCCTCCGTTCCGATGCCAAACCGTTCCCAAACCGTGCCGGGTGCCGACGGCACGACCCGCGGCACGGTCCGCGCCGCCACGCGCTTTGGCGACGTGGCTTCTCCCCGCGTCGTGCGTGACGCCCACTCGCCGGTCCGCGAGTGGGCGTCGTCACTTGCTGACGCAATAATTCATTTTTTTTTAAAAAAAATCGATTTTTTAAAAAAAAAAAAAAATTAACGGTAATATTACCGTTTTTTTAACATTTTTCATTTTTTTAATTGTTATTTTTATTTTCTTATTCTATAAATACTCCTACTACTTCATCCTCATTTCACATACAACTACACATCTATTCTTCCTAAATCAACTTCATTTCCTCTTCAATTTTCATATTCAATCTCTTCACAAAATGTCCGGCGACGGCAACTACGGCGGTGGCGGCTCCGGTGGGTGGGATCTCAACGCGTTCGGCGATTGGGAGACCATGTACAACACACTTGGTGGTTCCAATTCGTCGACGCCGGGCACCCAGGGGTCGGCAACGCCGGGTGGGTACCAACCACCCACTTTCGATGTGGATGCATACGCCCGACCCTCTGCCTCGCGGCCTTCGCAGGGATTGTCCCAGATTCGGGAGGATATCCCCGTTGCACCCACCCAGGGAGGAGGCCGAGGCGGTGGAAGCTCCAGGGCTGCGTCTGAGGCGGCCGAGGAGGAGGAACAGGAGGATGAACCGGAGGATCTGGGCCGGCATCCGTACAGCAACGAAGAAACAAAGGCGGTGTACAACGCCTGGCTCACCGTCTCGTATGATCCCATCGTCGGGAATCAACAAGCCGCCAAGTGCTTCTGGGAAAAGGTCCGTGATGTCTACCACCAGACTAAGCCGAAAGAGGCCCGGAAACGCAAATATACAATGCTCCGTGCTCACTTTCGCCGAGTCGACGTACAGGTAAAAAAATTCTGCGGCATCTACTCGCAAGAAGCGGCGCAATACCAAAGCGGAGCTTCTGGCACCGACGTTCTGAGGGCGGCTTTGCGCGCCTTCCACCAGGACACCGGTAACCAATACAAATATGTTGATATTTGGCAGCTCGTCAAGGACGAGGAAAGGTGGGCCGGCGGTGTCTGCTCCAGCTCGGGCTCAACCTCAAAGCGCACGAAGCACACGGCGACCGGCAACTACTCGTCTGGTGACACCGGTGAGGCCAGCGAGGGTGAACCGCAGGTGTTTGAGAGTACGGGGTATCCAACGCCCGACGAATACGGCGGATCCAGCCGTGAGCGCCGTCGGCCGCAAGGGACGAAGGCGGCGAAGGCGGCTAGAGCGAGGAAGGGCCGAGGCGAATCAAGCCAGCCGGCCTCGGGATCGGGCCATAAAATATTCACACAAAGACGTGGCCATTACCTATAACAATCCAAAGATGCTAGCAAATTTGGATAATAATTTATGTGGGAGTGTTGGCAAAAGTAGAAATTTTATTATATTAAAAAAATTACGGAAATATTATTGAATTAAATTTTCAGTACCACATCACGTGATGCTGGACCAGACATTACGACGATGAGACGAAAAAATCTTTGTATATTTTATTTCAAGACACGAAAAATTCATTGTATGCTATTTTATACCAATTATTCTTTACGTGTTTGATTTCACAATTTCCACTATCCACAATAAATTGAATATATCTTCAAAAATTGAAAAAATTAAAAAATAAAATAAAATAACAGTATATGGTTCAAAATTTAAAATCACATGTGGAATTTATTTATAGAATCTTAAAATGCATATTTCATGTTTCTATATATACCCTTCACCTATCATTAGCAACAAGGCATAAGGATAAATATAGTTCCAAAATAAAAAGGACAAAAGAGGTTTATATTAGTTCATATACTAATATCTTACTGTAAATGGTTTGTGTCTATGAAGTTTTTCACCCTAATCTCATTATTTACGCTCATAAATGCATTCTTTCCACAAAATGCACAAACCCAAAACAAGGTGAGCAGAAGTTCAACAAAAGAGGAAGATGACACATCGGCAAGACTCTCAAACAACAAAAAGGAACGCACAAAGAAACTCCAACCGGCAAAGACAGAAAAAGTTAATAACAAAACGTATATATAGAGACTTCAAACTTGGATAATTGTTCTTTTGCATTTTAAGGGTGGTTTTAGGGTTTCTTTATAACTTGTTTATGTATATTATTACTCCCTCTGTCCGCCATTAGGAGTCTCATTTATGGGCGGCACGGGTTTTAAAAAATGTTAAGAAAAGTGGGTGGAAAAAAGTTAGTAGAATAGGGGTCTCACTTGTATATATTAGTTTTAAATGAAGTGTGGGTGAAATGAGATGGTGGAAGGTGGTACCCTATTACCATTTATGGTAAAAGTGAACCGGAACTCCTATTCGCGGACAGACCAAAGCGGAAAAATGAGACTCCTATTGGCGGACAGTGGGAGTATATTAGTGCTTATATTTTATACTTTGATATTTCCAACAATATATTATTAATAAGAGAATTAGAAAATGCTAGCTTTGCATGCCCTGGACTGAAAGCAATATTGATCAATGCACGATTGAAACATGCTTAAACCTTGAAATATATAAGGAGTATTATAAATATGTTCTATTTCTTTTTAGATTAAATTTGAGGAAACCATATTAACACGTGAAAGTAGATGAGCTAAAATGTAGAAGGGCTATAGAGTCATTTACACAGAGATATTTCGTAGCTAGCTCATCTATAAATTGGGTTGAGAAGAAGGCTTCTCATCACACCAAAATCATATCTCCTCCTCCTATAAACCCTTCTTCTACTCATCTTTCTCTTTGTTTTTCGGTAAGTCATAGTTATAGGATAGTATTCCTTTGATATTATATGCATTAAACCCTATTTCACTATGGATATTAAACCCAATTTTACTATGGATATTAATCTTGACTTTGTGAAAAATAAAGTAGTAAAAAAAGATAGCGGAATGTGAATCATACTTTTATATACTCCTGTATTTGTAAAATGTGGTGTTATCTTTTTTCTTTTTTTTTTCATGTTGGTTTACTTCAGGCTGCAAGTATGTCTATTTGGGCGCTTCCAAAGGCGATTTCTTAAAACTCGTGCCTGTATTTTCAGGAAACAACGTTAAGAATGGGAGTTTGGGCGCTTCCAAAGGCGATCACGATCAAGTCACAGGACTTCAAAGACAGAGGCCACATTTACCGCAGGGACAACAATGGCACCATAGCCCTCGGAGAAGCGGACGTTTTCAGCACGAAGGCTCGTATCGAAGTAGAACATGCCAAGACGGACAGCAAGTACGTTAACCTCCGATTCTCGTACACCAACCGGTACATGCACCGCACATCCGACGGGAGCTGGGCCATGGCGGCCGTCTCCACCAAACCCCAGGAAGACTTGTCCGACCCTTTCTGCACATTGTTTGAGCCAATTAAGGTTGACGGCGACATCTTCTACTTAATTCACGCTCAGAGTGGAGGCCGCCTCGTGATAGACAGTGCAAGCTTCCTCTTCTTCGTCGAGTTCGACTTGACCAGCACCACTCGAGGCTATCTCTCTGCAGTCGATTTTGATTCATTAGTCCGCCTTCCCGTCCGCGGCAACCTCGCCTTCATCGGAGATAACGGGAAATACCTCAAGGCCTTCACTTGGTTCAACAACTACTTCCAGCTCTCGTCCGACATCCCCAACGACACCCTTTCGCGCCACCAGGTATCGGAGGTGGCCGACGGCCATGTCCGTCTGACATCTATCCACTGGAGCGTGCTGTGGAGTCTCGCCACCTCCGGCTGGATATTCGGCAACACCACGGATTTATCCAACCCCAACACTCTCTTCTGGCCTATCAAAATCAATGCAAACACCATCGCCCTTCGTGCAGCCGACGGCAAATTCTGCCAGCGTCGCGTCACCAGCAACCTCGCTAATGGAAGCATCGGAACCGAGGACACCTCTCTGACGAAAGAAGCCGAGTTGCAGGTGTTATCAACTGTCACACTTCATTTTAGACTTCGCATTTTACTAACTCATTTTATTATAACATTCCACCAATTAGTCGGGGACTAAAGGAATATTGGTATATTTAATTATACTCCTATTTGTTGTTTATACCTCATTTTTCTATTTACACAGATTGTTTCTTCGTTATATAAATACATACAGTATTTTTAAAATTTGCCAACAGGTGGAGGAATTGGTGACGAAGAGTTTTGATTTTGAGTTGACTGAATTAATTTCGTTTACTCCATGACGTAGCATATTTAATCATTTGTGCTTGGTGAGTTTAATTGTTCTTCGAATGATC
This sequence comes from Salvia splendens, assembly GCF_004379255.2. Classification (NCBI taxonomy): domain Eukaryota; kingdom Viridiplantae; phylum Streptophyta; class Magnoliopsida; order Lamiales; family Lamiaceae; genus Salvia; species Salvia splendens. Next base: position 1,720,507 of record NC_056034.1, read on the forward strand.
GGAATTATTACCAAGACACTCGATAATTTGTTTTACGAGTCTGAACTGTGATTGTGAAATCACAACTTGATTTTAATAGTCCATTTTCTTAAGGATTACTGTTTGTTAGGCTGAATTCCGTGTTGAGTGTTTTATTGAATACCAATCCTGTGCCCAAATTATAATTAATTTAAATCCTATTTTAGTGTGGGCCCAATTAACTAAAAATCCTTCAATCCAATGACTCCTCTTCATGGTACCAGCGCCAGAAATCCATTCTTTCTCTTCAAGCATTTTTTTAGAAGCTCTCCTCATTCTGCATAATCTTTCACAAAAATAAACCAGTCAATTAACAATAAATTCCTTTTAAATACGCAGTTACCGCAATCAATCACTCCTACTAAAATCACTCCTTGTCTAGATATCAACATCTCTGTAACTATACCAAATGTACTTAATGAAATTTTGTGAACCTTAATTATTTTAAACATTTAACATGTAACTTTTTGTCCACACAAAATAATAATTTGCGTTTAATTTTATATTCTTTTCTATAATTGTAACTTGTGATATATTAAATTTTAATTATCATCCACTAAATTAAATATGTACTTTTTTTAGCTAGACTAATTAATAAATTTATGTATTTCATTATATGTATCAATAAAAATATTATTTAATTAATTATATATACAACATTTAATATGTTTTGTTATGTATATTAATTATAATTTATGTATCATGAACTAGTAACCTCGTCAGTTCACTTACAGGTCCCGTTTTTAAATCATCACCTACCACAATCCCGTCCACCCAAGTTAAGTGCCCCGGGGCGTCGCCTTCCTTTATCTTCCGCGACAACTCCTGCAAATCACGCAGGGACTCCGTCTCCCTGCGAACCGTGTCCAGCACCGTCGGCACTGGCTGGGCCACCGCCACAAATGCCACGACTTCTGCATCGGGTGTCGCTGCTGCCGTCACGTCACTGCCCAGGTCAGCCGTAAGTTTGGCGAGGACATTGGAATTCTGTCCGTCGATCTCCTCACGCCTAGACAAAGCATCTGCTGCCTTATTCGAGGTTCTTGTCTTATACTCAATAGAAAACTTATAACCCATCAATTTGCGCACGTAAAACTGCTGGTTGAGAGTTTGCACCACTTGCTGCAGAAGTTCTTTCAGGCTTTTCTGATCAGTTCGAATGACGAATTGGCGCCCCAAAAGATATTGATGCCATTTTTGCACTGCCTCAACTATGGCGTACAACTCCTTGTGGTAGGTGGATGCCACTCGACGTCTCGGCTCCAATTTCTTGCTGAAGAAAGCGATGGGAAGGCCTGTTTGAAGTAAAACTGCGCCAGTGCCTGTGTCGGAGGCGTTCATTTCCACACAAAACTGCACCGGCAAACGTAAAACCGGTGCAGGCGTCCGTTTCTACACAAGCTAAAAGCACGCAATATCTTAAACACCCATCTCAAAAAAAATTTAAGGAAACAAAACAAGAACTAAGTAAAAATAAACACTCAAACACACCAAAATAAAAACCAAAACACACACAAGCACACAAAAGCAATAAATGTACCTACGAGGGGTTGTCTCCCCTATAGCGCAACTTTTTACCGGCGTATGCTCGACGCTATGCAAGCTCCATCTACTCGATCAAGCCAACAACAAAGACCTCGCCTTGTTGCTCCTTAGTGTAGAACCTCTTTAGATTTTGACCATTGGCCTTGAACGTGCTTCCATCGGGTCCAATGAGCTCCATTGTGCCATTGCTCATAACTTCTTTGATAGTGAAGGCCGGACCACTTAGATTTGAGCTTGCCCGGGAAAAACCTCAACTTGTGGTTGAAGAGTACAACGGCGCCAAAAACTTGACTCGATTTATTTTTAACACGAGAAATACCTGCAAGTGTACGGGGCTAGTGTATCATACAACAAGTAAGAGTATCGTACCCCACAGAGACGAATTGTGTAAACTTAAGTACCACGAACCAACTTTAACTACTATCTAGATAATCCGGAAAGTTTGGTTTGATTTTAGAAAACAATTAAACATAAACAAGCTAAAAGCACGCAACAAAAGATAAGTTTCAAATAAGATAACAAGGTAGAGCTTTGGATCCGACTACAACGAACACAATGCGAACAATTCAACAACTTCGATTGCCCAATTGAAGTCTCTAGGATTGCTAGGAAAGCCGCTAGTCTAGGCTAAGCCCCCTCTCGAGTGCACTCAACCCGTTGATTAACCATTAATATTGAAGTCTCCTTCTAATACTTCACAATTAACTCCTTAAAACAAAAGGCTCAAGCCCTCACTCTAGAATTCCTTCTCTCGAATGCAAATTATCTAGGTGTTGTTCATTCTTTTATCAATCCTAATTAGGTATCTCTCCGTTACTCAAAACTAGGTCACCAAACCCAATTGGTAGCTAAGCAATTGAATTGAAAAAGCTCAAGAACGAAACAAAGAAATCACAAGAGCATAGGTAATCAAAAGTCCTTGAATTAATCAAAAGCGTTCATTGTAGTCTTCACCAAAACTCTACAAAAGATTTAGCCACTCATATTCAACGCAAATTCACAAGGGAAATTGACAAACACAGATTTTGCATGTTTTTAAGGACTAGATTTGACTTGTTTTAAATGTCAATCATGCAAATTATGTTCTTAAATTGCATAAGTTATACATTTGGTATTTTTGACATGTTTGTTGATAAATGATAGAAAAAGATGGAAAAAGGTGAAAAAAGGCCAAAGTGCAGCAGCCTCTGTTTGAGCCCATTCTGGAAGCGATTTTGAAGTCCAATCAGTGCCTACTAGATACCAGTCTCTTCGAAAGACCTTCGCGTGGATACCTTAAACATCTAAATCGGAGTTCTGTGGAGAAAGTTATGGCCATTTTACAAACATCGCGCAGGGTAGTCAAAATCTGGCGAAAATTAGGCGGAAATTCACGAAAGAAAAGAAATTATTATATTGTGAAGCCAAATATCTCCTATTTCTTGTAGGGCACGAAATTTATCAAAAATAAACCTTTTTCCAGCCTATAAATACCTCTGAACCTAATTCATAATCTTTATCTCAGAGCCTCCAATCCTTCTCCATCTCTACACCTCTTTCCATTCCATAATACACACATAATTCATCCATCTTCCATTGGAGCGGAGCTCTGCAGATCCAGGCAAGAGAAGACTGAAGATTGAAGATTCAACCTTGGGTTTTATCAATTTCTTTCATGTCTCGTACTTTAATTGTAGTTTTTACATGTCTATGAGTAGAACATCTTTTGTAGAATTTTTGGTATAGATATTCGATTGATTTTCCTTGTTAGCTCTTGCAGTTATTTGATTTATCTGGTGCTTTCTATGTTCAATTGATTAGCTACCTCTTGAATACATGTTAGAGTTGATTAGAGTACTCGGGAGACGAAATAACTGACTTGGAAAAAGGGATAATTCACACCTTAATTCAATAGAACTCGGGAGAGTCGAGGTTTTGAGTGAGGTCCTTGATCTTATATGCTTTTAGGAGTTAGGGGTTTAAGGGTTAGAAGGGGACTTCAATCCTATCACCTAATCTACAGGTTTCTCACCTCGGGAGGGGGTTTAATCTATAATTGTGATCGACTTAATAGCTCTGGAGACCGTAATTCAAGGAAGTCGATTGTGTTTTTGGATCCTAAAATTCTACATTCTTAAGCCTGCTTTGTATTATTTCTTTTTATGTTTTCCATTTTTTTTGTTTATTTCTTCCAGTCAAGTTTAATTAATCAACCCAAAAATCACATGTCTCTAGATAGTATATGACGCTTAGTATATGGTAGTCAGTTGCAATCTTATTCCATGTGTTCGATAGGGATGTCAATTTAGCCCGCAACCCGTGGGCTGACCCGAATAGCCCGCCAAATTTATAGGGTTAGGGCTGAAAATTTCCAGCCCGATAAAATTACAGCCCGATTAGCCCGCACCCGATTAACCCGCAACCCGTTAGGGCCAGACCCGAAAACCCGATGGGCTGGCCCGGAAACCCGATAAAATTTATATTGTTCTATTTGTTTGACTCTAATTCGACACTTCATTGATTATTTTATAATACAGATTACTGAAAAAATAACTTTCCATTTTATATATTAAATATATAAATTATATATTAAGTTTTTATTAATATAATAATAGATAAATGAATTAGAAACTTCAAATTTACTAAAAAAATATATTTAAATTTCTAAACATGCTTTAAAATTTCTTGATATTTATGTTTTATGTTGCATAAATCTCAAATATTAGTATTTGATCATGTTAATATTTGAGTTTACGCATATATCTCAAATTTATCATAATTAAATATTTTACATTTTATAAATATAACTAATTTTCACCATTATTTATTGGATTGATTGCATGTTAATTTTATCGGTAGCAACCCGATTAACCCGATGGGCTAGCCCGAAACCCGAGCTTTTAGGGTTAGGGCTGAACTTTTATAACCCGAAAAAATAACAACCCGATTACTGACCTTTAGCTATACTAGATCTACCATGTATGCTTGCAGGTATTTTTAGTGCTAATAAATAGTGCATCAAGTTTTTGGCGCCGTTGCCGGGGAATATTATTGCTTTAAGCTGATATTGTAGAACGGTTGATAATACTAATTTATACCCGGATCGAAAAATGCAGTAATTGTTCTCAAGACGTGAAAACTGCTTCTGGGGCTTGTGGAAAGTGTACTGGAGTCGAACCCTAGGTCCTATTTATACCCGGATCGAAAAATGCAGTAATTGCAGCGCACAAGCTAATCGCCCGGCCTGGCGATTTTAAGTGAGAAAACGCCCGGCTCGGGTGTTTGTCTCGAGTCTCGATTAAGGTCAAAACGCCCGACACGGGTGATTTTTCATAGAAAAACGCCCGGGTCTAGTGGATACGCCCGGTCTGGGAGCGAGAATGCCCGGTCCGATGCATTAAAACGCCCGACCTGAGATCTTTGGTTGCTGTTTCGTCCTTTTTCACCTGTTGTGACTATAAAAACACGACAAACTCATCAAAACACTAAAATTGGGGATAATAGATGAAAACTCAAGTAACGTGCTACAAAACAATGAAATATGCACTTTTAAACATCCAAAACACTTGCTAAACTACGAGTTTATCAGTTGATTTCTGCAATAAGTGAAAATGACTCAACTAATATGGGAGTGCATAAAATAGGATACGCTTCAAGTAACACGAGACCAATGAAATACCTAATTAATAAAATTTTATACATCAACATAGATTTGGAACCAATAAGAATTTTGGACTAAGAGAATGATAATTTAACTCATGGCCCAGGTCAGTCCAGTTCTGTACAAGCCTTATTTCATCTTTAATTTATGCCTTAATTTGACTCATGGCCCAATCGAGTGAGCTTCCGTTGTTGTTTGTGCATTACCCTCATTTTCCCAAAAATTCATGAAAGTTCTTCATAAAAATGATATAGTAATAGACATATTCACATGATTTATTAAATATTATCGTTAATAATATTTGCTCAATATGTATACAATAAATGAGGTTGAGTAGTTAGTTAGTCCATAACGAGAGTAGGTGGTGTTCAAAGAGGGCACGATGATGTGCGTCTCGATAGTGAATGTTCTTATATCTTATTCAACACATCATTAATAATTTACATGAAAACGCTAACTACTTTCTCGATCTTATCTGTCTTTGAATAGTAGATTAGAATCGGTGACTTTTTAAGTATTTTCTATCCAACTAAAACTATTAAATAAATGTATACCGACGTTATAATGTTTCCTTGACTTGGATTTATGTAACTTTAATTTTATCTTCTACTATTATTTTATAACACTATCCACATCCAAACACTATTGTAGAGTTTAAAACTTGGAGATGATCATTATTCAAACGTCATACTTACCAAATTAAAAAATTAAAGAAAGATTCAAACTAGTAGAGAAAAATTCAAACTTTCTCCATTATCATAATCTTCTTGAACTCCTTAAATAAAAGGGATTGTTCCATGGTTTGATTGAACGTTTCTCAAAAATGGGTAAAAGGTGCATGATCATAGCAACTATTTTGGCCATCATCTTTGTGTTGTCTCTTACCTCGATGTGTGATGCATCTCGATTGATTTATCAAGGTATATTATTGTTAATAGTCTCATTAACTAGTACTATCAATAATAGGTATCTTTGTATATCCAAAATTACATTAATACCATGATGCAGAATTTGGTGCTAAGTTGGAAAAATGTGGCCCTTGTTTCTGCTGCCAACCGAATAGTCCACCGTGCTGCCTCTGCGCCTGCCCCGTGCCACCGTGAAAAGCCACAGTTCCAGGCTAGATTTTGCTGATAAATATTGAATAAGTTGAAGATGTAAGAAATTTAAAAGATATTTGGTCTGTGGTCTCATGTGTATTTCTGTACTTAGATTGATAAATAAGCTTATAAACAATCATTTCTTGTTATGGTCTAGTAAATTGAGACAAACGTAAGTACTCCCTCTGTTTCACAAATAAAAAAGTTATCGGTACTAGTATATATGTTAAATAGCTGCACGAGAACGATCCTCTATTGCATCAGTGGTCCCTAACCGACGTTAGCGTGGATGCAGTTAATCACACAACAATGGCTCAATGTCCAGACTTGATTTTCTATCTCCTTATAAATGAAGAAAATAGTAGAATCCTTTAGAAAATTACGTAATGCTAGCTGACATTTTATTTTATTTTATTTTTAAATTTTGTTATGAATTAATAATTTTATTTTACATTGACCAGTTCTGCCAATATTTTGAAAACGTACGTAGTCAAACTCTCATGCTAATTAATCGTAATTAATTAATTTTCTTTCTTTGATCTTGATAAAGTGCACTATGAAAGCACAAATTTATAACAAAAATTTAGCTTTATGAAAATATTTTATTTCTATATTATCAATTACAATCAAAGACTCCACATATATTTATAATATTTCTTATGTTAGATATCCACTCAGTTTTTTTAAACTGTAATTTATTGTTTTATATTTTATAATTTAATTGTTTAATATGTATAACTACTTTTAAATCAGAATATATGAATATCTTTATGATTTTATTAATTTATTAATTGTTTGGTATGTATATTAACCAAAATATCCTATTATGGTCAGCCATAATGTGGCCACGTAGCATTTCCCTACTAAAATATACTACTAGTATTTTATTCATGGCAATGATGGCTTCTACACTGACCCCAATTGCTATTATTCAAAAAAAACAAAACCTTCAAATTTTAGTACAGTACTTTTTTTATTTCTTCAAACACATTTATATATATCAAGGGTTGGGAATTGCGGCCCGGGTCAGGTCGGCTACAGCCGGGTAGATGGGCTGGGTTGTGGTGTAACTAATTTCTTGGGCTTGCGCGGCATGGGCCATCAGGATTGGGCCATAAAATATTGCCCTTACCTATATAACAATCCAAAGATGCTAGCAAATTTGGATAATAATTTATATGGGAGTGTTGGCAAAAGTAGAAATTTTATTATATTAAAAAAATTACGGAAATATTATTGAATTAAATTTTCAGTACCACATCACGTGATGCTGGACCACATCACATTACGACGATGAGACGAAAAAATCTTTTTATATTTTATTTCAAGACACGAAAAAATCATTGTATGCTATTTTATCCCAATTATTCTTTACGTGTTTGATTTCACAATTTCCACTATCCACAATATATTGAATATAACTTCAAAAATTGAAAAAATTAAAAAATAAAATAAAATAACAGTATATAGTTCAAAATTTAAAATCACATGTGGTATTTATTTATAGAATCTTAAAATGCATATTTCATGTTTCTATATATACCCCTCACCTATCATTAGCAACAAGGCATAAGGATAAATATAGTTCCAAAATAAAAAGGACAAAAGAGGTTTATATTAGTTCATATACTAATATCTTACTGTAAATGGTTTGTGTCTATGAAGTTTTTCACCCTAATCTCATTATTTACGCTCATAAATGCATTCTTTCCACAAAATGCACAAACCCAAAACAAGGTGAGCAGAAGTTCAACAAAAGAGGAAGATGACACATCAGCAAGACTCTCAAACAACAAAAAGGAACGCACAAAGAAACTCCAACCGGCAAAGACAAAGAAAAAGTTAATAACAAAACATATATATACAGACTTCAAACTTGGATAACTTGTTTATGTGTATTACTCCCTCTGTCCGCCATTAGAAGTCTCATTTATGGGCGGCACAGGTTTTAAAAAATATTAAGAAAAGTGGATGGAAAAAAGTTAGTGGAATAAAGGTCTCACTTATATATATTAGTTTTAAATGAAATGTGAGTGAAATGAGATGGTGGAAGGTGGGACCCTATTACCATTTGTGGTAAAAGTGAACCGGAACTCCTATTCGCGGACGGACCAAAACGGAAAAATGAGACTCCTACTCGCGGACAATGGGAGTATATTAGTGCTTATATTTTATACTTTGATATTTCCAACAATATATTATTAATAAGAGAATTAGAAAATGCTAGCTTCGCATGCCCTGGACAGAAAGCAATATTGATCAATGCACGATTGAAACATGCTTAAACCTTGAAATATATAAGGAGTATTATAAATATGTTCTATTTCTTTTTGGATTAAATTTGAGGAAACCATATTAACACGTGAAAGTAGATGAGCTAAAATGTAGAAGGGCTATAGAGTCATTTACACAGAGATATTTCGTAGCTAGCTCATCTATAAATTGGGTTGAGAAGAAGGCTTCTCATCACACCAAAATCATATCTCCTCCTCCTATAAACCCTTCTTCTACTCATCTTTCTCGTTGTTTTTCGGTAAGTCATAGTTATAGGATAGTATTCCTTTGATATTATATGCATTAAACCCTATTTCACTATGGATATTAATCTTGACTTTGTGAAATAAAGTAGTATAAAAAGTTAGTGAAGTGTGAATCCTACTTTTTTTTTATATACTCCTATATTTGTAAAATGTGGTGTTATCTTTTTTCTTTTTTTTTTCTCATGTTGGTTTACTTCAGGCTGCAAGTATGTCTATTTGGGCGCTTCCAAAGGCGATTTCTTAAAACTTGTGCCTGTATTTTCAGGAAACAACGTTAAGAATGGGAGTTTGGGCGCTTCCAAAGGCGATCGCGATCAAGTCACAGGACTTCAAAGACAGAGGCCACATTTACCGCAGGGACAACAATGGCGCCATAGCCCTCGGAGAAGCGGACGTTTTCAGCACGAAGGCTCGTATCGAAGTAGAACAAGCCAAGACCGACAGCAAGTACGTTAACCTCCGATTCTCGTACACCAACCGGTACATGCACCGCACATCCGACGGGAGCTGGGCCATGGCGGCCGTCTCCACCAAACCCCAGGAAGACTTGTCTGACCCTTTCTGCACATTGTTTGAGCCAATTAAGGTTGACGGCGACATCTTCTACTTAATTCACGCTCAGAGTGGAGGCCGCCTCGTGATAGACAGTGCAAGCTTCCTCTTCTTCGTCGAGTTCGACTTGACCAGCACCACTCGAGGCTATCTCTCTGCAGTCGATTTTGATTCATTAGTCCGCCTTCCCGTCCGCGGCAACCTCGCCTTCATCGGAGATAACGGGAAATACCTCAACACCACGGATTTATCCAACCCCAACACTCTCTTCTGGCCTATCAAAATCAATGCAAACACCATCGCCCTTCGTGCAGCCGACGGCAAATTCTGCCAGCGTCGCGTCACCAGCAACCTCGCTAATGGAAGCATCGGAACCGAGGACACCTCTCTGACGAAAGAAGCCGAGTTGCAGGTGTTATTAACTGTCACACTTCATTTTTAGACTTCGCGTTTTACTAACTCATTTTATTATAACATTCCACCGATTATTGTAAGTCAAAGTATAGTGGGGGACTAAAGGAATATTGGTATATTTAATTATACTCCTATTTGTTGTTTTCAATTTTTTGTTTATACCTCAGTTTTCTTTTTACACCGATTGTTTCTTCGTTATATATATACACTTAATAGTATTGTTTAAATTTGCCAACAGGTGGAGGAATTGGTGACGAAGAGTTTGGTGAATAACGTCAGATACCAGAGCGAGTACGGGCGCGTATTCAACGAGATACCTCACACGGGATGGTCGTCCACGGTGGTCAACAGCCAGGACGTGGATGTAACCTTTTCGCTCTCGTTCACGTATCAGGACACGAAGGAATACACCTTCGCCCGCAGCTATACGCTGGAAACAGGGGTGCCCACGGTCTTCGACGCGGCGCTTCCCTTCGTCGGCCCAAACGGCTCCATCGATGAGGCGGCTGCTAAGATAAATGCGGAGCTGCAGTGGAACGCTGTGAACTCAATGACCAGGACAGTTACGGGTAAGGGTTCGGTTACGGTGCCGGCGAAGGAAACTCATGGATCGTGGCTTGCCATCTCTACCTTCCCTCGATCCCCGATTCTCACTAGGCAAGCCACGATCCATGAGTTTCCTTGCTACCGCCTCTAATATGGAGTTCTCTGAATCACAATGCTCCTCCTCTAATATGGAGTCCTCTAAATCACAAAGTCTCTCGTCGCCGTCTAGTGTGGGCGAATGCGTGTGAGTAACGACCTCTTTATAACATCTGCCCTCATCTACCTCACTCCGCAAGCGATGCGGCAGTGTTGGCTGTGGCAAAGGTCGAAATTTTACAAACCCACGGTCAAGGGGATCCACCTGTGTTGGTGGTTCATGTGACGAGTATTCCTGCTGTTTCGGCGGGTCCCAACAGGTGGGCTGACCGTAAGTCGGCTCCCCGTAGGGTGTGGCTGATTCCCGCTGCGGCTGCCACCTTCTCGGCGGATCCCAACAATTAGGCAGGGGCTGTTCATATGCCGAGTACCCACGGAAAGTGCGTTGTTCCTGTGTCTCCCGGCAGGTAGGCTGAATTGACGCACATGTGTTTTGTTGTCGTCGGCAGGGTTCCGGCTGATCATAGGGGGGAGATCTCATTGGGTTCCGGCGACCAGGGTGGTGCGACATCGGGCGAGCAGGTAGCGGCTCATATGCAGCCCGACCGAACTGTCGCCGATGGCCCGGAAGGTCCCAGGGAGACAGCGAATAGTATGGCAGGTCTTGAGCCGGCTGTGGCGGTGGCACCGGCCGCGGACGAGTGCGAATCTCTCTGCGAGAATCGTAGCACGCTTGATATGTATACGTTGCTTTAGACACAAGCATGTTTGTCCTACGCCGTTCGATTTTGTCACAACGTGTTTCCAACCTGGAGATAGCGGCATCCAATTGATCGAATAGTTGTTCATAATGCCCCACTTCGGTGTAGTTGCGTAACATGATGATGTTGAACGGCGGCGGTGAAGGTCGACAACCGTGGGAGGTGATCGAGGAAGGTACTGTGGCTGTATTTTTTTTTTTTTTTTTTTTGGGTGATTTGTTTGGGGGATATGGATGAACGAAGATATTTGGGGAATATGGATGAACGAAGACGGAGGATGAGCACGGGATGAAAGCACCAGTTGTTACGGACGTTCTCCGTAACGAGGCCGGATGGCTAACTTCTCGGAGAGATAAGGTGATCGAACCTTCGACGTGCTCGAAGGGAAGCTCACGAATTGCTGATTTTCGGACGTTCTCCGATGAACAACAATTTGGAAACGAAATATGATATTCTTGTTACTCAAGACAAGTTTGTGGAAAATAATATATTCATTGAATCATTGATTGATTTCTTGATACAATGATATAATCTCTCCTATTTATAATACTAGAATACTAATACCCTAACTTATTGACTAAGAAACAAATATCTAAATATAAATCGGAAAGATATGGTAAAGATATTGTAAATCAAATATGCAACTAAATAATTGGGATATGATCGTATCAGAGTAGTATACCGAATTGCTTATAGTAGTACACAATTGTGCTTGGTGAGTTTAATTGTTCTTCGAATGATCGGAATTATTACCAAGACACTCGATAATTTGTTTTGCGAGTCTGAACTGTGATTGTGAAATCACAACTTGATTTTAATAGTCCATTTTCTTAAGGATTACTATTTGTTAGGCTGAATTCCGTGTTGAGTGTTTTATTGAATACTAATCCTGAGCCCAATATATAATTAATTTAAATCCTATTTTAGTGTGAGCCCAATTCACTAAAAATCCTTCAGTCCAATGACTCCTCTTCATGGTACCAGCGCCAGAAATCCATTCTTTCTCTTCAAGCATTTTTTTTCAGAAGCTCTCTCTCATTCTGCATAATCTTTCACAAAAATAAACTAGTCAATTAACAATAAATTCCTTTTAAATAAGCAGTTACCGCAATCAATCACTCCTACTAAAATCACTCCTTGTCTAGATATCAACATCTCTACCACTATACCAAATGTACTTAATGAAATTTTGTGAACCTTAATTATTTTAAACATTTAACATGTAACTTTTTGTCCACATAAAATAATAATTTGTGTTTAATTTTATATTCTTTTCAATAATTGTAACTTGTGATATATTAAATTTTAATTATCATCCACTAAATTAAATATGCACTTTTTTTTAGCTAGACTAATTTATGTATTTCTTTATATGTATCAACAAAAGTATTATTTAATTAATTATATATACAACATTTAATATGTTTTGTTATGTATATTAATTATAATTTATCACTAATTAAATTTAAAATATTTTCTATACTATATATTATTAATTATATATATTTGCAAGGTAAAACGCATTGACCAGTAATTAAACTTGTCAGGCCGGTTTAATCTTGAACCAGTAACCTCGTCAGTTCACTCACAGGTCCCGTTTTTAATCATCACCTGCCACAATCCCGTCCACCCAAGTTAAGTGCCCCGGGGTGTCGCCTTCCTTTATCCTCTCGACAACTCCTGCAAATCACGCAGGGACTCCGTCTCCCTGCGAATCGTGTCCAGCACCGTCGGCACTGGCTGGGCCACCGCCACAAATGCCACGACATCTGCATCGGGTGTCGCTGCTGCCGTCGCATCACTGCCCAGGTCGGCCGTAAGTTTGGCGAGGACATTGGAATTCTGTCCGTCGATCTCCTCCCCCCTAGACAAAGCATCTGCTGCCTTGTTCGAGCTTCTTGTCTTATACTCAATAGAAAACTTATAACCCATCAATTTGCGCACGTAAAACTGCTGGTTGAGAGTTTGCACCACTTGCTGCAGGAGTTCTTTCAGGCTTTTCTGATCAGTTCGAATGACGAATTGGCTCCCCAAAAGATATTGATGCCATTTTTGTACTGCCTCAACTATGGCGTACAACTCCTTGTGGTAGGTGGATGCCACTCGACGTCTCGGCTCCAATTTCTTGCTGAAGAAAGCGATGGGATGGCCTGCTTGAAGTAAAACTGCGCCAGTGCCTGTGTCAGAGGCGTTCGTTTCCACACAAAACTGCACCAGCAAACGTAAAACCGGTGCAGGCGTCCGTTTCCACACAAGCTAAAAGCACGCAATATCTAAACCACCCATCTCAACAAATTTAAGGAAACAAAACAAGAACTAAGTAAAAATAAACACTCAAACACACCAAAATAAAAAAACCAAAACACACACAAGCACACAAAAGCAATAAATGTACCTACGAGGGGTTGTCTCCCCTATAGCGCAACTTTTTACCGTCGTATGCTCGACGCTATGCAAGCTCCATCTACTCGATCAAGCCAACAACAAAGACCTCGTCTTGTTGCTCCTTAATGTAGAACCTCTTTAGATTTTGACTATTGGCCTTGAACGTGCTTCCATCGGGTCCAATGAGCTCCATTGTGTCATTGCTCATAACTTCCTTGATAGTGAAGGGTCCGGACCACTTAGATTTGAGCTTGCCCGGGAAAAACCTCAACTTGTGGTTGAAGAGTACCACGGCGCCAAAAACTTGACTCGATTTATTTTTAACACGAAAAATACATGCAAGTGTACTGGGCTAGTGTAGCATACAACAAGTAAGTGTATCGTACCCTACAGAGACGAATTGTGTAAACTTAAGTACCACGAACCAACTTTAACTACTATCTAGATAATCCGGAAAGTTTGGTTTGATTTTAGAAAACAATTAAACATAAACAAGCTAAAAGCACGCAACAAAAGATAAGTTTCAAATAAGATACCAAGGTAGAGCTTTGGATCCGACTACAATGAACACAATGCGAACAATTCAACAACTTCGATTGCCCAATTGAAGTCTCTAGGATTGCTAGGAAAGCCGCTAGTCTAGGCTAAGCCCACTCTCGAGTGCACTCAACCCGTTGATTAACCATTAATATTGAAGTCTCCTTCTAATACTTCACAATTAACTCCTTAAAACAAAAGTCTCAAGCCCTCACTCTATAATTCTTTCTCTCGAATGCAAATTATCTAGGTGTTGTTCATTCTTTTATCAATCCTAATTAGGTATCTCTCCATTACTCAAAAACTAGGTCAACAAACCCAATTGGTAGCTAAGCAATTGAACTGAAAAAGCTCAAGAACGAAACAAAGAAATCACAAGAGCATAGGTAATCAAAAGTCCTTGAATTAATCAAAAGCGTTCATTGTAGTCTTCACCAAAACTCTACAAAAGATTTAGCCACTCATATTCAACGCAAATTCACAAGGGGAATCCATAGAAAGTGAATTGAACATAGGAAAACTAATGAAGATACTCCCAAAGGTGGATTGAATGGCAAATCGTCATCGTCTTCAATCTTGCTGATGATTCTGACTCTTCGTCGCTTCAATCTGTTCTCAAGACGCGAAAATTGCTTCTGGGGCGTGTGGAAAGTGTACCGGAGTCGAACCCTCGTCCGCGGCCGGAGCCACCTCCACAGCCGGCTCAAGACCTGCCGTACTATTCGCTGCCTCCCTGGGACCCTCCGCGCCATCGGCAACAGTTCGGCCGGGCCGCATATGAGCTGCTACCTGCTCGCCGGATGTCGCACCACCCTGGTCGCCGAAACCCAATGAGATTTCCCCCCTATGAACAGCCGGATCCCTACCGACGACAGCACAACACATGTGCGTCCATTCAGCCTACCTGTCGGGAGACACAGGGACAACACACTCTCTGTGGGTACTCGGAATATGAACAGCCCCTACCTAATTGCTGGGATCCGCCGAGAAGGTGGCAGCCGCAGCGGGAATCAACCACACCCTACGGGGCACCGACTTACGGTCAGCCCACCTGTTGGGACCCGCCGAAACAGCAGGAATACTCGTCACATGAACCACCAACACATGTGGATCCCCTTGACCGTGGGTTTGTAAACTTCCGACCTTTGCCACAGCCACCACTGCCGCATCGCTTGCGGAGTGAGGTAGATGATGGCAGATGTTATGGAGAGGTCGTTACTCACACGCATTCGCCAACACTAGACGACGACGAGAGGCTTTGTGATTCAAAGGACTCCATATTAGATGCAGAGCCTTGTGATTTAGAGGACTCCATATTAGAGGAGGAGCATTGTGATTCAGAGAACTCCATATTAGAGACGGTAGCAAGGAAACTCATGGATCGTTGCTTGCCTAGTGAGAATCGGGGATCTAGGGAAGGTAGAGATGGCAGACTCGACGACCAACAAGTTTCATCTTTTGGGGAAATCTACCCACCGCGCAGCCCCGATATGAGTAAAGAGAAGGAGGAAGAGGCATTGTTAGACGATGTAGAGGAGGACGATTCCACTGATGAAGTTAAGAAGGTCGTCGCATCTCTCGATGCTGCTCGAATGACATCTCACGATGTTGTTGAGAATTGTTTTAGTGAAAATGGTGGTGCTTATCTGTGTGCATTAGTTGGAAATAAAGTTGCACCGTCCTGTCCAATACATTTGAAAGAGATTGCCTTTATCTATGGGGATTTGCATGTTAGGGATGCTACACGTCTGAATCCTCGATCAACATCGCTCGACACCGATGCGAGGTTGATCCCTCCGCGCAATGACACGTCATGTTTGAGCATTCTTGGAAGCGTTGACAAGCTTTTTGTTTTGGCATGGAATTTTTCTAGCCACATTGGGTCTCCGTTGTTGATTTTTGATGGAGGTGATAAAGGGAGATATTCAGTTGCTCGATATGTGTTTGATCCAGGAGGAGACGCCTCGTAAAAGCTTTTGCTTTCAACTCTCGTCAATGGTTCATGGTTCCCACCTTGAGGACAAGGTGGATTTTAACCGTGGGGGAGTTGATACGATCATATCTATCATATCTCTTAGGATCTTCTAATTATTTAGTTTTCCCTTATTCACCATATCTTTCCCATATTTGTTTAGATATTTGTTTCTTGGATAGACTGTTATCCTTTTTAAGCATTCAATCAATATAATATTTTCCCTAAACTTGTCTTGAGTATCTAGTATAATTATTGTTCCCTATTTGCTGCTGATCGGAGAACGTCTGTGACTCAGCAAATCCGTGAGCCTTCCTTCGAGCTTGTCGAAGGATTGATCACCCTATCCGTCCGAGAAGATAGATAGCCGGTCACGTTACGGAGGACGTCCGTAACAGAACACAAAGCCGAGGGTTTTTTTCATCAGCTTCTTCTAAGTTGGTTTTTTCCCTCACTATATATGTATCAATAAATTGTGTCTCTCTTGTATCCATTGTTATCAATAAAACGTGTTTCCAAGATTGTTATACTCGTGTGCAATTGCTTATAGTAGTACACAATTATTAGATTTATTATCAACTAGGAGTAGTATACCGAACGCTATTACTTACGGTTTTTCTTTTTGGGCACGATATTTAAGAAAATTTTATTTATAAAATTAAATAAAGAGTTTTGACCTAATTTTATTTAGAGTTTTGATTTTGAGTTGACTGAATTAATTTCGTTTACTCCATGACGTAGCGTATTTAATAATTTGTGCTTGGTGAGTTTAATTGTTCTTCGAATGATCGGATTGTTACCAAGACACTCGATAATTTGTTTTACGAGTCTGAACTGTGATTGTGAAATCACAACTTGATTTTAATAGTTCATTTTCTTAAGGATTACTATTTGTTAGGCTGAATTCCGTGTTGAGTGTTTTATTGAATACCAATCCTGAGCCCAAATTATAATTAATTTAAATCCTATTTTAGTGTGAGCCAAATTAACTAAAAATCATTCAGTCCAATGACTCCTCTTCATGGTACCAGCACCAGAAATCCATTCTTTATCTTCAAGCATTTTTTTTTCAGCAGCTCTCCTCATTCTGCATAATCTTTCACAAAAATAAACCAGTCAATTAACAATAAAATCCTTTTAAATTCGCAGTTACCGCAATCAATCACTCCTACTAAAATCACTCCTTGTCTAGATATCAACATCTCTATCACTATACCAAATGTACTTAATGAAATTTTGTGAACCTTAATTATTTTAAACATTTAACATGTAACTTTTTGTCCACACAAAATAATCATTTGTGTTTAATTTTATATTCTTTTCTATAATTGTAACTTGTGATATATTAAATTTTAATTATCATCCACTAAATTAAATATGTACTTTTTTTAGCTAGACTAATTAATAAATTTATGTATTTCATTATATGTATCAATAAAAATATTATTTAATTAATTATATATACAACATTTAATATGTTTTGTTATGTATATTAATTATAATTTATTACTAATTAAATTTAATATATTTTCTATAGTATATTATTAATTATATATATTTGCAAGGTAAAACGCATCGACCAGTAATTAAACTTGTCTGACCGGTTTAATCATGAACCAGTAACCTCGTTAGTTCACTCACAAGTCCCGTTTTTAAATCATCACCTACCACAATCCCGTCCACCCAAGTTAAGTGCCCCGGGCTTCGCCTTCCTTTATCTTCCGCGACAACTCCTGCAAATCACGTAGGGACTCCGTCTCCCTGCGAATCGTGTCCAGCACCGTCGGCACTGGCTTGGCCACCGCCACAAATGCCACGACATATGCATCGGGTGTCACTGCTGCCGTCGCGTCACTGCCCAGGTCGGCCATAAGTTTGGCGAGGACATTGGAATTATGTCCGTCGATCTCTTCACGCCTAGACAAAGCATCTGCTGCCTTATTCGAGCTTCTTGTCTTATACTCAATAGAAAACTTATAACCCATCAATTTGCGCACGTAAAACTACTGGTTGAGAGTTTGCACCACTTGCTGCAGTAGTTCTTTCAGGCTTTTCTGATCAGTTCGAATGACGAATTGGCGCCCCAAAAGATATTGATGCCATTTTTGCACTGCCTCAACTATGGCGTACAACTCTTTGTGGTAGGTGGATGCCACTCGACGTCTCGGCTCCAATTTCTTGCTGAAGAAAGCGATGGGATGGCCTGCTTGAAGTAAAACTGCGCCAATGCCTGTGTCGGAGGCGTTCGTTTCCACACAAAACTGCACCGGCAAACGTAAAACCGGTGCAGGCGTTCGTTTCCACACAAGCTAAAAGCACGCAATATCTTAAACACCCATCTCAAAAAAATTTAAGGAAACAAAACAAGAACTAAGTCAAAATAAACACTCAAACACACCAAAATAAAAACCAAAACACACACAAGCACACAAAAGCAATAAATGTACCTACGAGGGGTTGTCTCCCCTATAGCGCAACTTTTTACCGCTTCTCGATCAAGCCAACAACAAAGTCCTCGTCTTGTTGCTCCTTAGTGTAGAACCTCTTTAGATTTTGACCATTGGCCTTGAACGTGCTTCCATCGGGTCCAATGAGCTCCATTGTGCCATTGCTCATAACTTCCTTGATAGTGAAGGCTCTGGACCACTTAGATTTGAGCTTGCCCGGGAAAAACCTCAACTTGTGGTTGAAGAGTACAACGGCGCCAAAAACTTGACTCGATTTATTTTTAACACGAGAAATACCTGCAAGTGTACGGGGCTAGTGTATCATACAACAAGTAAGAGTATCGTACCCCACATAGACGAATTGTGTAAACTTAAGTACCATGAACCAACTTTAACTACTATCTAGATAATCCGGAAAGTTTGGTTTGATTTAAGAAAATAATTAAACATAAACAAGCTAAAAGCACGCAACAAAATATAAGCTTCAAATAAGAGAACAAGGTAGAGCTTTGGATCCAACTATAACGAACACAATGCGAACAATTCAACAACTTCGATTGCCCAATTGAAGTCTCTAGGATTCCTAGGAAAGCCGCTAGTCTAGGCTAAGCCCCCTCTCGAGTGCACTCAACCCGTTGATTAACCATTAATATTGAAGTCTCCTTCTAATACTTCACAATTAACTCCTTAAAACAAAAGATTCAAGCCCTCACTCTAGAATTCATTCTCTCGAATGCAAATTATCTAGGTGTTGTTCATTCTTTTATCAATCCTAATTAGGTATCTCTCCATTACTCAAAAACTAGGTCAACAAACCCAATTGGTAGCTAAGCAATTGAACTGAAAAAGCTCAAGAACGAAACAAAGAAATCACAAGAGCATAGGTAATCAAAAGTCCTTGAATTAATCAAAAGCGTTCATTGTAGTCTTCACCAAAACTCTACAAAAGATTTAGCCACTCATATTCAACGCAAATTCACAAGGGGAATCCATAGAAAGTGAATTGAACATAGGAAAACTAATGAAGATACTCCCAAAGGTGGATTGAATGGCAAATCGTCATCGTCTTCAATCTTGCTGATGATTCTGACTCTTCGTCGCTTCAATCTGTTCTCAAGACGCGAAAACTGCTTCTGGGGCGTGTGGAAAGTGTACTGGAGTCGAACCCTAGGTCCTATTTATACCCGGATCGAAAAATGCAGTAATTGCAGCGCACAAGCTAATCGCTCGGCCTGGCTTTTTGTAAGTGAGAAAACGCCCGGCCCGGGCGTTTGTCTCGAGTCTCGATTAAGGTCAAAATGCCCGGGCCCAGTGGATACGCCCGGCCTAGGGTGAGAATGCCCGGTCCGATGAATTAAAACGCCCGACCTGAGATCTTTGGGTGTTGTTTCATCCTTTTCTACCTGCTGTGACTACAAAAACTCGACAAACTCATCAAAACACTAAAATAGGAGATAATAGATGAAAACTCAAGTAATGTGCTACAAAACACTGAAATATGCACTTTTAAACATCCAAAACACTTGCTAATTAATAAAATTTTATACATCAAGATAGATTTGGAACCAATAAGAATTTTGGAGTGAGAGAATGATAATTTAACTCATGGCCCAGGTTAGTCCAGTTCTGTACAAGCCTTATTTCATCTTTAATTTATGCCTTAATTTGACTCATGGGTCAATCGAGTGAGCTTCCGTTGTTGTTTGTGCATTACCCTCATTTTCCCAGAAATTCATGAAAGTTCTTCATAAAAATGATATAGTAATAGACATATTCACATGATTTATTAAATATTATCGTTAATAATATTTGCTCAATATGTATACAATAAATGAGATTGAGTAGTTAGTTAGGCCATAATGAGAAAAAGTGGTGTTCAAAGAGGGCACGATGATGTGCGTCTCCTAGAGCACAGAGCACATAGATAGTGAATGTTCTTATATCTTATTCAACACACCATTAATAATTTACATGAAAACGCTAACTACTTTCTCGATCTTATCTGTCTTTGAATAGTAGATTAAAATAGGTGACTTTTTAAGTATTTTCTATCCAACTAAAACTATTAAATAAATGTATACCGACGTTATAATGTTTCCTTGACTTGGATTTATGTAACTTTAATTTTATCTTCTACTATTATTTTATAACACTATCCACATCCCCAACACTATTGTAGAGTTTAAAACTTGGAGATGATCATTATTAAAACGTCATACTTTACCAAATTAAAAAATTAAAGAAAGATTCAAACTAGTAGAGAAAAATTCAAACTTTCTCCATTATCATAATCTTCTTGAACTCCTTAAATAAAAGGGATTGTTCCATGGTTTGATTGAATATTTCTAAAAAATGGGTAAAAGGTGCATGATCATAGCAACTATTTTGGCCATCATCTTTGTGTTGTCTCTTACCTCGATGTGTGATGCATCTCGATTGATTTATCAAGGTATATTATTGTTAATAGTCTCATTAACTAGTACTATCAATAATAGGTATCTTTGTATATCCAAAATTACATTAATACCATGATGCAGAATTTGGTGCTAAGTTGGAAAAATGTGGCCCTTGTTTCTGCTGCCAACCGAATAGTCCACCGTGCTGCCTCTGCGCCTGCCCCGTGCCACCGTGAAAAGCCACAGTTCCAGGCTAGATTTTGCTGATAAATATTGAATAAGTTGAAGATGTAAGAAATTTGAAAGATATTTGGTCTGTGGTCTCATGTGTATTTCTGTACTTAGATTGATAAATAAGCTTATAAACAATCATTTCTTGTTATGGTCTAGTAAATTGAGACAAACGTAAGTACTCCCTCTGTTTCACAAATAAAAAAGTTATCGGTACTAGTATATATGTTAAATAGCTGCACGAGCACAACCACCCCAACTCAACAAAGCGAACCAAGAACGATCCTCTATTGCATCAGTGGTCCCTAATCGACGTTAGCGTGGATGCAGTTAATCACACAACAATGGCTCAATGTCCAGACTTGATTTTCTATCTCCTTATAAATGAAGAAAATAGTAGAATCCTTTAGAAAATTACGTAATGCTAGCTGACATTTTATTTTATTTTATTTTTAAATTTTGTTATGAATTAATAATTTTATTTTACATTGACCAGTTCTGCCAATATTTTGAAAACGTACGTAGTCAAACTCTCATGCTAATTAATCGTAATTAATTAATTTTCTTTCTTTGATCTTGATAAAGTGCACTATGAAAGCACAAATTTATAACAAAAATTTAGCTTTATGAAAATATTTTATTTCTATATTATCAATTATAATCAAAGACTCCACATATATTTATAATATTTCTTATGTTAGATATCCACTCAGTTTTTTTAAACTTTAATTTATTATTTTATATTTTATAATTTAATTGTTTAATATGTATAACTACTTTTAAATCAGAATATATGAATATCTTTATGATTTTATTAATTTATTAATTGTTTGGTATGTATATTAACCAAAATATCCTATTATGGTCAGCCATAATGTGGCCACGTAGCATTTCCCTACTAAAATATACTACTAGTATTTTATTCATGGCAATGATGGCTTCTACGCTGACCCCAATTGCTATTATTCAAAAAAAACAAAACCTTCAAATTTTAGTACAGTACTTTTTTTATTTCTTCAAACACATTTATATATATCAAGGGTTGGGAATTGCGGCCCGGGTCAGGTCGGCTACAGCCGGGTAGATGGGCTGGGTTGTGGTGTAACTAATTTCTTGGGCTTGCGCGGCATGGGCCATCAGGATTGGGCCATAAAATATTGCCCTTACCTATATAACAATCCAAAGATGCTAGCAAATTTGGATAATAATTTATATGGGAGTGTTGGCAAAAGTAGAAATTTTATTATATTAAAAAAATTACGGAAATATTATTGAATTAAATTTTCAGTACCACATCACGTGATGCTGGACCAGACATTACGACGATGAGACGAAAAAATCTTTGTATAGTATTTTATTTCAAGACACGAAAAAATCATTGTATGCTATTTTATACCAATTATTCTTTACGTGTTTGATTTCACAATTTCCACTATCCACAATAAATTGAATATATCTTCAAAAATTTAAAAAATTAAAAAATAAAATAAAATAACAATATATGGTTCAAAATTTAAAATCACATGTGGTATTTATTTATAGAATCTTAAAATGCATATTTCATGTTTCTATATATACCCTTCACCTATCATTAGCAACAAGGCATAAGGATAAATATAGTTCCAAAATAAAAAGGACAAAAGAGGTTTATATTAGTTCATATACTAATATCTTACTGTAAATGGTTTGTGTCTATGAAGTTTTTCACCCTAATCTCATTATTTACGCTCATAAATACATTCTTTCCACAAAATGCACAAACTCAAAACAAGGTGAGCAGAAGTTCAACAAAAGAGGAAGATGACACATCAGCAAGACTCTCAAACAACAAAAAGGAACGCACAAAGAAACTCCAACCGGCAAAGACAAAGAAAAAGTTAATAACAAAACATATATATAGAGACTTCAAACTTGGATAATTGTTCTTTTGAATTGTAAGAGTGGTTTTAGGGTTTCTTTATAACTTGTTTATGTATATTACTCCCTCTGTCCGTCATTAGGAGTCCTATTTATGGGCGGCACGGGTTTTAAAAAATGTTAAGAAAAGTGGGTGGAAAAAAGTTAGTGGAATAGGGGTTTCACTTGTGTATATTAGTTTTAAATGAAATGTGAGTGAAATGAGTAGGTGAAAGGTGAGACCCTATTACCATTTATGGTAAAAGTGAACCGGGACTCCTATTCGCGGACGGACCAAAACGGAAAAATGGGACTCCTATTCGCGGACAAGGGGAGTATATTAGTGCTTATATTTTATACTTTGATATTTCCAACAATATATTATTAATAAGAGAACTAGAAAATGCTAGCTTTGCATGCCCTGGACTGAAAGCAATATTGATCAATGCACGATTGAAACATGCTTAAACCTTGAAATATATAAGGAGTATTATAAATATGTTCTATTTCTTTTTGGATTAAATTTGAGGAAACCATATTAACACGTGAAAGTAGATGAGCTAAAATGTAGAAGGGCTATAGAGTCATTTACACAGAGATATTTCGTAGCTAGCTCATCTATAAATTGGGTTGAGAAGAAGGCTTCTCATCACACCAAAATCATATCTCCTCCTCCTATAAACCCTTCTTCTACTCATCTTTCTCTTTGTTTTTCGGTAAGTCATAGTTATAGGATAGTATTCCTTTGATATTATATGCATTAAACCCTATTTCACTATGGATATTAATCTTGACTTTGTGAAATAAAGTAGTAAAAAAAGTTAATGGAATGTGAATCATACTTTTATATACTCATGTATTTGTAAAATGTGGTGTTATCTTTTTTCTTTTTTTTCTCATGTTGGTTTACTTCAGGATGCAAGTATGTCTATTTGGGCGCTTCCAAAGGCGATTTCTTAAAACTCGTGCCTGTATTTTCAGGAAACAACGTTAAGAATGGGAGTTTGGGCGCTTCCAAAGGCGATCGCGATCAAGTCACAGGACTTCAAAGACAGAGGCCACATTTACCGCAGGGACAACAATGGCGCCATAGCCCTCGGAGAAGCGGACGTTTTCAGCACGAAGGCTCGTATCGAAGTAGAACATGCCAAGACGGACAGCAAGTACGTTAACCTCCGATTCTCGTACACCAACCGGTACATGCACCGCACATCCGACGGGAGCTGGGCCATGGCGGCCGTCTCCACCAAACCCCAGGAAGACTTGTCTGACCCTTTCTGCACATTGTTTGAGCCAATTAAGGTTGACGGCGACATCTTCTACTTAATTCACGCTCAGAGTGGAGGCCGCCTCGTGATAGACAGTGCAAGCTTCCTCTTCTTCGTCGAGTTCGACTTGACCAGCACCACTCGAGGCTATCTCTCTGCAGTCGATTTTGATTCACTAGTCCGCCTTCCCGTCCGCGGCAACCTCGCCTTCATCGGAGATAACGGGAAATACCTCAAGGCCTTCACTTGGTTCAACAACTACTTCCAGCTCTCGTCCGACATCCCCAACGACACCCTTTCGCGCCACCAGGTATCGGAGGTGGCCGACGGCCATGTCCGTCTGACATCTATCCACTGGAGCGTGCTGTGGAGTCTCGCCACCTCCGGCTGGATATTCGGCAACACCACGGATTTATCCAACCCCAACACTCTCTTCTGGCCTATCAAAATCAATGCAAACACCATCGCCCTTCGTGCAGCCGACGGCAAATTCTGCCAGCGTCGCGTCACCAGCAACCTCGCTAATGGAAGCATCGGAACCGAGGACACCTCTCTGACGAAAGAAGCCGAGTTGCAGGTGTTATTAACTGTCACACTTCATTTTTAGACTTCGCGTTTTACTAACTCATTTCATTATAACATTCCACCGATTATTGTAAGTCAAAGTATAGTGGGGGACTAAAGGAATATTTGTTGTTTTCAATTTTTTGTTTATACCTCAGTTTTCTTTTTACACCGATTATTTCTTCGTTATATATATACACTTAATAGTATTGTTTAAATTTGCCAACAGGTGGAGGAATTGGTGACGAAGAGTTTGGTGAATAACGTCAGATACCAGAGCGAGTACGGGCGCGTATTCAACGAGACACCTCACACGGGATGGTCGTCCACGGTGGTCAACAGCCAGGACGTGGATGTAACCTTTTCGCTCTCGTTCACGTATCAGGACACGAAGGAATACACCTTCGCCCGCAGCTATACGCTGGAAACAGGGGTGCCCACGGTGTTCGACGCGGCGCTTCCCTTCGTCGGCCCAAACGGCTCCATCGATGAGGCGGCTGCTAAGATAAATGCGGAGCTGCAGTGGAACGCTGTGAACTCAATGACCAGGACAGTTACAGGTAAGGGTTCGGTTACGGTGCCGGCGAAGAGCAGTGTTGTGATTAGCTATGTCGGAAAAAGAGGAAGCTGCAATGTTCCCTTCAAGTATACTCAGGTGGACAGTGTGTACAACGCCCCAATTGGATCACCACCGGTTGATGTTGAATCTGAAGGAATTGATGGTCTTTACACTGCCACCAATTTATATGGTTTCGAATTGGTGATCGAGACAATTCAAGCTATCTGAGAACACAAAGCCGAGGGTTTTTTTCATCAGCTTCTTCTAAGTTGGTTTTTTCCCTCACTATATTTGTATCAATAAATTGTGTCTCTCTTGTATCCATTGTTATCAATAAAACGTGTTTCCAAGATTGTTATACTCGTGTGCAATTGCTTATAGTAGTACACAATTATTAGATTTATTATCAACTAGGAGTAGTATACCGAACGCTATTACTTACGGTTTTTCTTTTTGGGCACGATATTTAAGAAAATTTTATTTATAAAATTAAATAAAGAGTTTTGACCTAATTTTATTTAGAGTTTTGATTTTGAGTTGACTGAATTAACTTCGTGTACTCCATGACGTAGCGTATTTAATAATTTGTGCTTGGTGAGTTTAATTGTTCTTCGAATGATCGGAATTATTACCAAGACACTCGATAATTTGTTTTACGAGTCTGAAATGTGATTGTGAAATCACAACTTGATTTTAATAGTCCATTTTCTTAAGGATTACTATTTGTTAGGCGGAATTCCGTGTTGAGTGTTTTATTGAATACCAATCCTGAGCCCAATATATAATTAATTTAAATCCTATTTAAGTGTGAGCCCAATTAACTAAAAATCCTTCAGTCCAATGACTCCTCTTCATGGTACCAGCGCCAGAAATCCATTCTTTCTCTTCAAGCATTTATTTTAGAAGCTCTCCTCATTCTGCATAATCTTTCACAAAAATAAACCAGTCAATTAACAATAAAATCCTTTTAAATACGCAGTTACCGCAATCAATCACTCCTACTAAAATCACTTCTTGTCTAGATATCAACATCTCTATCACTATACCAAAGGTTCTTAATGAAATTTTGTGAACCTTAATTATTTTAAACATTTAACATGTAACTTTTTGTCCACACAAAATAATAATTTGTGTTTAATTTTATATTCTTTTCAATAATTGTAACTTGTGATATATTAAATTTTAATTATCATCCACTAAATTAAATATGTACTTTTTTTAGCTAGACTAATTAATTAATTTATGTATTTCATTATATGTATCAATAAAAATATTATTTAATTAATTATATATACAACATTTAATATGTTTTGTTAGGTATATTAATTATAATTTATTACTAATTAAATTTAATATATTTTCTATAGTATATATTATTAATTTTATATATTTGCAAGGTAAAATGCATCAAGCAGTAATTAAACTTGTCAGACCGGTTTAACCATGAACCAGTAACCTCGTCAGTTCACTCACCGGTCCGGTTTTTAAAACATTGCCTACCACAATCACCTCCCACACCACACAATTGTTAGCAAAGTTCAAAACCACAAGAGAGTAGATAGCAGAGGCGAGAAGAAAAGAATTGGAGTAGATTCATTCACCTTCACAACCAAGTTCATACTTTTAAACTCCACAGAGGTAATTCACGTTTGTTTCTGCTTCACAAATCTCAATCATTCTATTCAGCCAAATTGAGGCTTCTGGGTTTTGATTTTGTTGGAGGGATCTGGGTTTTGATTTTGTTGTAGATTTTGTGTTCAATTTATCCTTTGAGGGGGATAGGAGTCCGACGGTTTCTGGAGAATTTGGGGTGTTCTTGAATTGAGAATTTTCGTAGAGAGAGAGAGGTTGAGGAAACAGAGTCAGGGATGGATTTGGGCATCTTCTGTTTTTGAGAAGGGAGAGGAAGAAAGTACACGATGGGTTGGGAAAGGGAGGATGCGTGTATTTCTACTATAAAATGTTTCTTTTGGTAATTTCTTTTACCAATTGGTTATTGTGTCTTTTGGGGGTATATAGATTGGTGATGTGTATTGTGTGGTTCGGGAATAGGAGTAAAATACAATGGTTTGTTTTATTCAAACTTCTTTTTAAATTGCTAGAGTATCCAAAATAGGGACGACAAAATTATTGGTGCTGGGTGAATCTTTGTCTCCACCGTACATTTTTAGTGATATAAAAATTAGAGAGTGAAAATTTGATAGAGATTGAAATGGATGTGAAGATGTGTGTGGAGTGAAAATGAAGATGGGAGGGGTATTTATAATAAAATTTATTCAAATTTCGAAATTAATAAAAATAAAAAATAAACCGGCTAAGCCGCTGCAGCCTTAGCCGTGCAATAAGCAGCCGCGGGCACCGCCACGTCCTTGCCGAGTAGTCGGCGAAGGCCTTTCCGCCCCCTCCCATCTGTCCTGGCCGCGCCGCCCATGTCCTCCACTATGGATAGCCGCGGCTTAGGCGACTCTGGGGCGGCCGGCGCGCCGCCCCTATTGTGGATACCCTTACTCCATGTTTTATGAAATTTATTGTTGGGCCAAATGGGTCAATAAATAAAGTGGATTGGAATATTTAAATTGTTGGATTAGTTGGTGTTTATGTTTTTTGGATTGTTTAAAACAATTGTTTGTGGGCTGGAATGAAAATTAATTAAATCCTTACGAGCGAGTTAGCTTTCGCAAAATATTGGGGACGTGAGCCTTGGTGGCCGAAACTAATCGAAATACCTAAGTTTCTAATTGGAAAAATTTGTAATCTTATCGAAAAAAATAATCGAAGCCTTAGAATGCATGCATTTTATTTAATTATTTGATTCATTGTGTTGATCTATGTATTATTTAATTTCTAAAGGTAATATATCGCAAGCGAATCGTGATCGCAAGGGAAAGAATATAATTAAGAATTAAGCACTCGAGGTGGGCTTTCTTTTAAATAAGGACAATGTCCTAACTATTTTATCGATGGGAATGAAATGTGAATATATTTATTATGTCGTATTTTAGTTTTAACACGCCTATCTGAAATGGCTTTACCATCTATGGTTCGATCGAATTCGGATCCTTGTAGGGCCGCAAACCCTACTTGGATTAGTGTACACCTATGGTAGACTGTGTGTCAGTTAGCCGGTCTAGTGACTTGGATTGTGGCCATAGTCCATGTCATGTATGTGCAGATATGGTTGACGTCTATGGGAAATTGGTTGTGCAGCCGTGTGTTTGAATGATGAAATACTTTGGTGCCTCAGACCTTTCTAAAGCTAAAACCCCGATGGTTACTTGACAATGGCATGATATTTTTGATAATTGTGTTTTCGGCATAACTCCACTGAGTATTTTATAGTACTCAGTCCTGCATGTGTTTTCCCTATGTGCAGGTTGAGCAGCGACAAGCTGGGTGATGTTGACCTAAATTTGAAGTTTTGTTGGTTTTTATTTGAATCCGAGCATTGCCGTGTCTTCATACATGACTTCACTTTTTCTCTTGAACGCTTCCGTGATATGATATTATTTTTCTCAACTATGTTTTGAAACCCCTTTTACTCTTAGAATATTAATTATGATAGTTATTGTCATTGGGTTTAGATGTCAAGACATTACTCTGATTTTTTCCCCGTTAATTGAATATTAAATATTTTGATTAAACTCTTTATTGAAACCTTAGAATATTTTCCTTTTTTAAAATCCCATTAGTTGAGACTTTTATTAATCCTAGAAAGGGCGGTCGTGTGATTGTGATCAAGTCAGAGGATTTCAAAGACAGGCCATATTTCTTTGATATTATATGCATTAAACCCTATGTGGATCATACTTTTATAAAATGTGGTGTTATCTTCATTATTTTTTTTTCATGTTGGTTTACTTCAGGCTGCAAGTATGGCTACCTGGGCGCTTCCAAAGGTGGTTGTGATCAAGTTCAAGAATCCATATATCACAAGCAATCTTTACCGCAGGGACAACGGCGCGGTAGCTTCAGGAGCACATGGCATTTACGGCACAAGTTCTCGGATCGAAGTTGAGAAAGCAAAGAGCAATGACAAGTATGTTAACCTCCGATTCTTATTCACCAACAGGTACATGCACCGGACATCGGACGCGAGCTGGGCCATCGCTGCCGTCTCCCCCACGCCCCAGGAGGACTTGTCCGACCCTTTGTGCACATTGTTTGAGCCTATTAAGGTTGACAATGCCGATGACGATGCCAATGCCAATGTGTTCTACTTGATTCACGCTCAGAGCGGAGGCCGCCTCGTGATAGACGATGAAATCTTCGTCTTACGCGTCGAGTTCAACTTAAGCAGCACCACTCAAGGCTATCTCCGTGCCGTCGATTTCGATTCATTAGTCCGCCTTCACAAACGCCGCAATCTTGCCTTCAAAGGAGATAATGGCAAGTACCTCAAAGCCTTCACTTGGGGCAACAAAAACTACTTACAGTTCTCGTCAGATATACCGAACGACAGCCTTTCGCGCCACGAGGCGTCGGTGATGCTCGACGGCATTGTCCAGCTGACCTCCATCCACTTGAGATCGCATTGGAACCTCTCCGACGACGGCTGGATATTCGGCAACGCCAACCCTATAACCAGTTTGCACGACCCCAACACTCACTTCTGGCCTATCAAAATCAACGCAAACACCATCGCGCTTCGTGCAGCCGACGGAAAATTCTGCCGGCGTCGCGTCACCAACAACCTCGCTAATGGAAGCATCGGCACGGAGCAGTCCTCTCCCACCAAAGAAGCCGAGTTGCAGGTGGGGTTACAAGCTTTATGATTTTATATTGTTTCATCACTCGTAAATTATTGTCAGTACTCCCTCCTTCCACCATTTAATGAGCTTTTTTTTTACTCAGCACGTGTTTTAAAAAATTATTTGAATTTGTTAAGAAAAGTAAATGAAGAAAGTAAGTGGAATGTAGGACCCATTTAAATTATTGTTTATATTCTATCCGTCCACGAAAAATAGACAAGATTGTGAACGACACGAGTTTTAATGTATAATTGGTAAAGTAAGAGAGAGAAGGAAAATGTAGTGAAATAAGTGTTAGTGGATTGTCGGATCCACATTTAGAATGATGTGTAAGGTTAGTATTAGTTGAAAATTTTCCTTTTTGAACTTAGTCTATTTTTTTGGATTGACCAAAGTGACAAAACTTGTCTATTTTTCGTGGACGGAGGGAGTATGGAATTGTGAGTGTAAAAAGTTGATGAAATTGGGGACGGTATGCTAAAAGTGGAATAAAATAAATGGTTCTATAAATCGTGGACAAACCAAAATGGCAAAATGGTTCTTTAAATGGTGAACGGAGGGAGCATTTTTAAAAAATTTCCAGCACAAGTAATTGCGTGTTTTCTTTTAACGTTAGAATGGTGAATGGAGGGAGCATTTTTAAAAATTTTCCAGCACAACTAATTGCATGTTTTCTTTTAACGTTAGTATATTTTTTAATAGGTGGAGGAACTGGTGACGAAGAGTTTGGTAAATAACGTCAGATACGAGATCGAGTACGGGCGCGTATTTGACGAGACACCTCACACGGGATGGTCGTCCACGGTGGTCAACAGCCAGGACGTGGATGTAACCTCTTCACTCTCGTTCACGTATCAGGACACGAAGGAATACACCTTCGCCCATGACTTCACGCTGGAAACGGGGGTGCCCACGTTCTTCGACGCGGCGCTGCCCTTCGTCGGCAAAGATGGCTCCATTGATGAGGCAGCTGCTAAGATAAATGCGCAGCTGCAGTGGAACGCTGTGAACTCAACCACCAGGACGGTTACTGGTAACGGTTCGATTGTGGTGCCGGCGAAGAGCAGTGCTGTGGTTAGCTATGTCGGAAAAAGAGGTACATATAATGTTCCCTTCAAGTATACTCAGGTGGACACTGTCGACCAACCCCTCCCAGTTGGATCACCGCCGGTTGATGTTGAATCTGAAGGAATTGATGGTCTTTACACTGCCACCAATTTATATGGTTTCAAATTGGTGATGGACTCAATTCAAGCAATCTGAGAACACAAATTGGAGGGTTTTTTTCATCAGCTTCTTCTAAGTTGGTTTTTTCCCTCACTATATATGTATCAATAAATTGTGTCCTCTTGTATAGGTATCTCCCCTTTTTTTCAAATTAGGTGACCGATTGATAAGAATAAATTGAATGGAAGGAAGTTCTGAATGTTCATCTTAATTTTGAGTCTTTTTAATACATAGAAAATGTAAGAATTATGTTTTTAAATTCGGAATGAAACGGCATCTCATGTTACTGTTTTTCATATATACGGTGCAACTTTCAATTTCTTGAAGAAATTGAGAATTGCCGTTCTTCACTTCTTCTCCGAATATCAAAGGGGGTAAGAAATTTATTATAACTAGTATTTACACCCGTGCTATGCACGTGGCATATAATTTTTAAATAATGAATATAAATTTTAATGAAATATAGAAACTAAGAATTAAAAACAATATAAAGATTTACAAAAACATAAATGTGATTATAAATAAAATATTTATAATAAATGAAGAATTTACTCATCAACTATAAATGAAATATTTCATATTCGACAATCAATTTTATACAATTTTAATTTATGATATAAGTGGAGTAAAATAAATGACAAATAAGAGATGTATGACTAATGATCAAAGAGTATGAGTTAGTTAGAATAAGATACACAAATAAAGAACTTGTTATTTGCGTAGAGATTAAAGTGAAAAATTAGAACAACAACAAACCAACAAATAGTTCATAAGTTTTGAAAAACTTCTTTGTAAACAACATTAACTGTAGCATCGCTTCTATTATCATCTTCATCTCCACAAACTAAAATCTTGAGACCTCCACGACTCGTAACTCTAGATATAGCAACATACAACTGTCCATGACTGAAGATTGGTTTTCGTAAAAATAATCCAACATGAGACAGAGATTGACCTAGACTTTTGTTAATGGTCATTGCATACGACACAACCAAAGGAAATTGTCGTCGTTGGAATTTGAATGGCAACATTGGATCAGATGGTATTAAAGACATTCGGGGAATCAAAACTTTATGACCAACATTATGGCCACCCAATACTTGTCCCTCCAAAACATAATCACCCAAACGCGTAATTATCAGTCTGGTGCCATTACACAATCCATTCGAGTGATCTATATTCCTTAACAACATCACAGGAGTACCAACTTTCAACAACAATTCATGATTAGGTGTACCTGAACACTTCAACTTATTCAAAAGTTCAACAGAATGTATCTCAACTAATCCATTTGAGGTCAAATCTGAGTTTGAGATACTATTAGAACTCAAATAAACTCGACCCTGAGACTGATCCAACGACATCATGAATTGGTTAACCTCATCAACAACCTCTAAAGTAGGAGCAAGTATGGCACGATCATGCAAACAATTACTCAACTCTTCATGATTCATATAGGATGGATATATCTTTGAAACAATTGTTCAAAGAGGATCCACATAATTAGACAAAACAATGTCAGAAGGAAGATCAATAGTCACTTCACCATCATTTGGACCACCAACAACTCCATCTCCAATAGAAGCAACCAAAGAAGAAAATTCCTTCAATCGTGAAACTTCATCAGAAGATGCAACACTCAAAAGTGGCATGTTTTTTGGTGAACCTCAGAAGTGCAATTCCTCCAAAGATATGAACAATATTTGCAAAAGGAGAACCAATATTGAAAGCTAACTGTGTAATTCTTTCTTTATATTTTTAAAATAAAAGGATGATGATTTAACAATATTTGCAAAAGATTATATTGATAAAATAATCACTTTTTATAAGCACTTTATAACACGTTAGCATTATTCTTGATTTACATGTAGATTATTCAATTTTAGTACTTCATAAAGTATTAACGCATATTTTTTTTAAATTGCATACAAAATATTAATTTACAATGTATTTTGTTCCTTCCAATAAATGTGTATTACGTGATATTGTTGGATTGCGTAATATTGGAGGAACGAAGTTAGTTATATCAAGTGTGAATTGTAATCCATCGTCTTCTTTCTTTCTTCTTTATTTTTTTAGTTTATTGTTTTTGTAACCCATAATATATATAATAGTTTATATTAGAAGACTCAATTAATCCAACATGCAAGCATATCCACTTGAAACAACCATTATTTAATTTCTTAACTCATAACTAAATATTCTTATTTGCAAAACAAAAATTAGTATTAAAATGTAGTATTATTGTATCATAAGAAATATATTCCAAGAAAACAATCATAATCAAGAAGTCTATATTTTATTAAATAAAAATATATCAAATAGTATAAAATTATACGTTTATAATTTAAACTATAAACTATAAAACCTAATACATTAAAAATCCGATTAAATCCTACATGGTATACATATATTAGTACTCCATAATTTTCAAACTCTAAAAGCCCAACTAAAGCCCAAATAATATACTGTATTACATAAATTTTCTAAACCCTAAAGGAGAGTAGCGCCTATTTCTCTCTCTTTCTCTCCCTATCGGCGCTGCCAGACCGGTGGCTTCTTCGTTCCTCGCCGGCGCTCTCTTCGTCGCCCGCCTCGTCAGTTATTCCTCCCCGTTTCACGCCCGCCGAATTTGCCAGCCAAGCCGTGGTAAGCTCCGGCGGCTCTCTCGGCTAGCAGCCGCCCACCGCCGCCCTCTCCTTTTCTCATCTCTCATTCCGTCGCCCACCGCAAACCCGCCTCGCCCGTTTTTCTCCTTCCTCTCCCTTTCTTCTTCTCGTTTTTTTATCTCACGCCTCTCTCACGTCACTGTCGCCACTGCATTCAGTGGCTGGACTCACCGCTGTCACCCGTGTCGTCTAACTTCATGCCAGCTTCGTCGGTCACCAACCCCTCTCGCTCGTATCTCTCAGGTATCGGGCTTGCCGGCGTGTGAGTCCAGCCGCCACCGCCGTCGGTTCTCCTTCTCTTTATTCCGCTTTCGCCGCCTTCGACCCTCCTGCACATTAGCGAAGATACTACCTTTGTGTGTCGCCGGAGTGATCGTCGGATTCCAGGCTGAATCGCTCCCATGAGTTAAGCACTGCAATCAAAAAATTAGTCTACATTAGTTCACATGAATGAATAAATGCAGTTTCGGTTGATTTTACACATATTTCTCAGTATTTCAAAACTTGTTTGGGAAGTCTATGCAATCAACAATCAATAGGGGCTGCCTCTTCTCTGTCCAATGGGTGCCAATTTTCAAAATGACTAAAAGGGTAAATAAAATAGCTTCCCATTTTCCCTTCAAAAAGGGTAAAAATGTCATTTCATCAAACTGACACTTTAGATTAATATAGATATAGATTTGTAATGAATTTTATGGTCATTTAAGGCCACAAAAAGTGGTTAGCAAGGCTATCTATTATATATGAAAAGGATTGATTTAATCACATATAACCAATTAAGTAAGGAGAGTGCCATTTGATTAAGACCTGTAGTTATATTTTGTTTTCCATTAACCAAGAAAATGAGATTAAAAGATAGACAAATACTCGCACTCTTTACTCAAATTTAGACATTTTAATTTCTATTCAACGCGTATATTTTTCTAACATTAATTAATAGTACGTACTATATGTTTGTCCTGTATTAGCTACTCATCAAAACTCAATTAATTAATGGGAGACTCTTATGCGTGCAAGTAAGAGTTTAATGGTCTGAACGTATTGTCACATGGTGTGTTCAATGGTGGGTGGAGGAGGAGGTGGTGAGTGGCGGGCATCATTCGGGATCTGAGGCGTGGGCAGGCGACAAGTGAAGGAGGCGGCCGATGGAGGAGAACGAGTTATGCGCGCACTGTGAGGGTTCGTATAGGAGATTTTGTCTTAATTAAATACTCCATAAAGGAATAGGATGTTCTTATAAAACTCTAATTATCTGCTCAAAATGTTGTCCATATTTGATTTGACGCGGGTTTTAAGAAATGTAAAGAGTGTAACGATCTATAGTTATTTTTTATGACTGGACCAATAAGAATCTTGGACTGAGTGAGAAATTTTATGACTGGACCAATAAGAATCTTGGACTGAGTGAGAATCATAATTTAGCTCATGGCCCAGTTGAGTCCAGTACTGTATAAGCCTACATTTCGATTAGATTGTTGGTGGGTTTTGTAAAGTACTAGGTTATTTTTTCCTTGTTTTCTTTTGAGGCGTTACTATGTTTCTAGATTTAGTGGCTTGGTTAGAATTTAAAAGGTTTTGTTTTTGCTGTTATTTTCTACTTTTATAATAGATCATTGTACCTAATCTGAGTCTTTTTTTATACAAAAATGGTAATAATACATCCAAAAAATGTGTATGATTTGTCTTGTGAATTTAGGAATGAAACGGCATCTCATGTTACTACTTTTCATGTAGTATAATTGATGTATAGGGTACAATTTTCAATTTCTTTAAGAAATTGAGAATTTCCGTTCTTCTCCGAATTTATCAAAAGGTGTAAGAAATTTATTAGTACTATAATTTATAGTAATAAATTTTATGGTTCTTTAAGGTCACAAAAAGTGGTTAAGCAAGGCAACTATATATATATATGAAAAGGATTGATTTAATCCAGTGAGTGCGCACATGAGATTTGTCTTAGTTGATAGGATGTCCATAAAACTCTAATTACCTGCTCAAAATTTAATTAATTAATACATGCTAGGTCAAATCAGATTTGAACCTATCCCATAAACATATCTATCTATTAGAGCCCATACTAATCCCAATAATTCTTTTCTTTAATAAATTACCAGCAAACAAGATTAATAAGTCAACCCAATTCAAATCTCTATTTAGTTCTACCATCTTCGAGCATTAATCCAATTGGATAAAGCCATAAACACTGTAACCAATAATGCAAACCTAGTTCTTTTTCTCTCCCTTGGCTGCACTATTTTAGTTGACAAACTAAGTACTAGTAATAAATTGTGCACAATAAACTCATGGTATTTGTTAGTTACATTTTTTTCTTGGACTTAAGTTTATATTTATTACATCTTGGTGCATGTGTAAATTCTATGATAACTGCACATATATACATTAACTCCCAAATCTCATAACTGAAAGACAGCTATTTAAAAGCATGTACACAAAAATAAGGCCAAGATTGTCCCGCGTATCTTTTCACCCATGCAGTATGTCCAGCCAACAACAGTGTTGAACGAGAGAAAAAAAAGAGAGAAATAATATGTATACAATTGTGATTTGTTGGGCACAACATATGACAATATGTCTGAACCACCGATCGTAATAAAGCATCACATGTAACTTTAAAAACCCTGGGTTAATCTTGATTTAAAAAGAAAAAAAGTAAGGCTCAAGGTATGACTTTGAAGAGGAAATAAGTACAAATGCATGGACTAGTCTATGTCTACAAATTAGGTTTCTAAACTATTGCACCAAATCCAATTCGTATACATTATTAATTAGGGGTACGTGATTATGTCATTTAGTTATGCCCTTCAAAAATTATGGCTTCACTTTTATGCACACGGTATTATATTTTCGATTAAATAAAATGTTGACGCTGAAAATGGCATTCAATGATAATATAGAAGTTTAGAATAGAAACAACGACAAAAGCAATGAATTCAACGTAAGAGAACATCAAAAGCTCTGTTCATAACCACTACAAAAGAAAGAAAGAAGCGAACAAACACAAAAAACCAATAAGTTAATAGACAGCACAAATTCTACATACATCTTGGTGATATCCGTCAATCTCATCCATAGAAAATAATGGTCCCACAATGAAATCTCAACCTCACACCGTGTAATAAAACTAAAAAAATCAAATTTCAAACTAAACCATGCATATATATTAGGTGTATGACTTCAATTAGATTTAATAGACACGCCGTATAAAGGGACCTAGCATAATTAAAACACTATAGTATAAAATTAGTAAAGCTAAAAGAGAACGGACACGTGGTCAAGTTATTCAAGTCTAAAGTTTAATCGAGACGAACAGAATAGTTGTATATGAAAGAAAAAAAAACAAAATATCAACATGTAAACAAAAGTTAAATGCTCTATATAAAATTACTATAGAAATGAAAGCAAACATACAGATTGTTCACGTCATGGCGTTAACCGTCAACCTCATACACAAGCGAGGAGCGGAAAATTACCACATTATTCTATGGAAATACTTGACTTTTGGGCCATATCTTGCATCACAATACCAAATTTTCATCCCAAAAATATTTACTATCATCAATCCATAACTTTCCCAAATGTGTGTACTCCAAATTTCATTATATTTCATTACCTATTTATTTATTATGTCACACACTATATCCACTTATGTCCGAGTGTCAACTTCATGAAGTTTTAATATCTGCTTGGCAGAAAATAAGTGAAGACACACAGTTGTCTAATGCACTCCGCGTCAACAAAATTAAATCTCATCACATGCAAACATTATTACAACATATACCTAATGCATTTTCTGTCTATATCTCCCCAACCACTTCTCTGTTAAGATATTTCATCTTGTTATATTATCATAATTGTGTCAACTAACAAAAAAGAATTTAAAAGATGACAAAAACTCACAAGTTAGAAGCACCACAAATCTGCTAAGCACTGTCGAATTTGATGGAGTTCCGAGAACTAGGTGAGCAAAAAAATGTATGTGTGTGGGGTAAGAGAAGAAAGCTTCGAATCATCATGGATAAATGAGAAACCATTATAAATCATGTTATTAGAGCATGCGCAGCGGTGGCGTCCGTCGCCACCGCCGTCCGCGCCGCTGGCACGGACGCCATCCGCCGTCGTTGCGCTCGCGCCGCTGGCACGGCGCTGCTCGATGTATCGAGCACGTCCGTGCCAGCGGACGCACACGTGGCGCGCTCCCATTCGTCAACGGCATAGCCGTTGTGTTTAAACATTTTTTATTTTTTTTTTAAAATCGGTATTTAATTATAAATAATGCTAAAAAATAAAAAAAAAATATTTTCCAAATCCCAAAAATATGGTCGTTTTTTCCCGTTTTTTCTGAATTTTTTTGATTTTTTTGATTTTTATTTTTTTCCCAAAATCATCTATAAATACACACATTCATCACTCATTTATCACATCAATTCACCTCTCATTCATCTCTCATTCATAATTCTTATACAAACTATCAACACATTCAACATTCACTCAAAACATCAAATGGATTTCACTCATCTCATGGCGGAAGCGGAGCGCGAAGAACAAGAATACTACGAACAACATCGTGTCGCTTACGAAGCATATGTCGCGGCGAATACCCCCGCTCATCCTCCTCAACGCACTAGATCAAATCGCCGCTACATCCATCGTGACCGGGAGGGAGCCCACGAAAGGCTCGTTGCCGACTACTTTGCCGACCATCCGCGGTTTCCGGCAGATTACTTCAGGCGCCGTTTTCGCATGTCAAAGCGCTTGTTCATGCGAATTGTCAACACATTGTCCGCACGTGTTGAATACTTTCAAACAGGTGTAGATGCAGCCGGCCGGCAAAGTATCACGGCGTTACAGAAGTGTACGTGTGCCATCCGACAACTCGCTACTGGGCAAACGGCCGACATCTTCGACGAGTATTTGCATATCGGTGAGTCCACTGGAATCCTTTGTTTAAAGAATTTTTGCGAGGGCGTTCGTTCTGCTTTTGGGGATGAATTCCTTCGGGCACCCACCACCGATGATTGCCAACGGTTGCTTCGTCTTCACGAATCAGTCCATGGCTTTCCCGGAATGCTTGGCAGCATTGACTGCATGCATTGGAGGTGGAAGAATTGCCCGACTGCTTGGAGGGGGCAACACTTAAGCGGTCACAAAGGCGGCGGCCCAACACTTATCCTTGAGGCGGTCGCCGACTATCGCCTATGGATTTGGCATGCATATTTCGGCGTTGCCGGATCCAACAACGACTTGAACGTGCTCTATTCTTCACCACTCTTCAATGATGTGATGAATGGTGTAGCACCGGCGATCGACTTCACCATCAACGGAAATACATACCGCATGGGTTACTATCTCGCCAATGGTATCTACCCAAGGTGGTCGACGTTCGTGAAGACGCTCCACAACCCGCACGACCTGAGACGGGTTCTTTTTGCGCAGCGTCAAGAGTCAGCGCGGAAGGACGTCGAAAGAGCCTTCGGGGTCCTTCAAGCTCGATTCAACATTGTGAAGGCCCCGGCTCGGCTGTGGTACGTGAATAATATCGCCGACATCATGTTCACGTGTATTATATTACACAACATGATTATAGCCGACGAAGGGCCGAGGGCGGCTAGCTTCTACGACGAGGACGAAGCCGGAAGCTCAACAGCGAGGTCTCCCCCACGTCGAGGCGAGCATACGACGGTTGGCCAGAGGATCGAGACAAGACACACAATGCGCGATACTCGAATCCACAATCAACTACAAGAAGACCTAATCAACCACATGTGGGCGAAATTCAGCAACGAGTAGTGGTTTTTTTAATTTTTAGGATTTTAATTATGTAATTTTTAATTTTTAGGATTTTAATTATGTAATTTTTCATTTTTAGGATTTTAATTATGTAATGTTTAATTTTATTTGTCATTTGTAATATTTATTGTGGTTTTTAAATGAATTTTAATATTATGGAAATGTTATTGTTTAATTTAATTTTAAATTAATTGTGCTCGTCCTTGCGGAAGAGCACAGTTGAGGGTGTTGTGCTCTTGCCAGAGAGCAGGCATGAATAGTACCGCCCGGGCCCACAACCGTGCCGCTGGCAAGAGCACTGTTGTGGATGCTCTTAACACCCGATAAAAATAAACCATTAATCCAAAAGTAAAGAAATAAATAAAAATAATGTAATTGCTGCATTAATGCAGTAGAACTACCTTTTGAGCCACTCATTAATGGCGATCCCAACGCTCATCAACTCAAACTCATATAAATTCTATCTTCTTCATCGCTGCTAACTCATAACTACTTCAAATTATTTTTTTTTGGAAAATTAAAAAATGGGAGCTTTTTTAGTATACACATTAGCAATTGCTGCATTGTGCAGCCATGCAAACTCTCAGCTAGTTCCGGCTATCATCACGTTCGGAGATTCGACGGTCGATGTCGGAAATAACGACTACATTCACACCATATTCAAGGCCGACCACCCTCCCTACGGCCAGGATTTCTCCAATCGGGAACCTACCGGAAGATTCTGCAACGGCAAATTAGCCACCGATATCACAGGTAAATTAAAAACTACTCCCTCTGTCCACGAAATAATGACTCATTTACTTTTAGCACGTGTTTTAGTGAATTATTTGAGATTGTAATTTTAAATTGATTAATTTGGTCGGACGTGTTATGTTTACAATAAGAGTCCACTTATTAAAAATAGAATAAGTCGTTAACATCGACAAAATGAATCGATAGGCGGGAGTTTTTTTTTTCGAAAACTAAAAACACAACACGATAAAATTAATTATAGTGAAAAAAAAGAAATTAAATGAAATTTTCTCCGTTCGCAGCTGAGAATCTCGGATTCACAAACTACGCGCCGGCGTACCTGAGCCCACAGGCGTCCGGGAAGAATCTTCTCCTCGGAGCCAACTTCGCCTCCGCGGGCTCCGGATACGACGACAACACAGCCGAACTAAGTGTAAAAAATCAAATCTCTTAATTTTTCATTTCCACTAAAAAACATATTTTCTTCACTAAATATTCGATTTTGTCTCATCGTTTTGCTGCAGCACGTGATTCCACTGTCACAGCAGCTGCAGTATTTCAAGGAGTACCAAAGCAAGCTAGCAAGCGTTGCCGGTAGCAAAAACGCGTCTTCGATCACCAAAGAAGCGTTATACCTCATCGGCGCCGGCAACAGCGACTTCTTGCAAAACTACTACGTCAACCCTTTCCTCAACAAACACTACACCGTTGATCAGTACTCCTCCATTCTCATCAACATCTTCTCCAATTTTGTCACGGTAAATTCACCATTTTCAATATCTTCAATCAAAAAGCTCCTCATTTATTTGATGATTTGGAACAGAGCTTGTATGGACTTGGAGCAAGAAAAATCGGAGCTACTTCACTAGCACCAACAGGCTGCCTCCCTCTAGCAAGAACCATATTCGGGCAGCACGAAAAGGGCTGCGTATCGAGCTTCAACACCGATGCTCAGCAGTTCAACAAGAAGATCAATGCAGCTGCTTCCCAGCTCAAGAAGCAGCTACCCGGCTTGAGGCTCGTCATCTTTGACATCTACAAGCCCATCTACGACCTTGTCGCCAATCCGAAGAAATATGGTACTATCTTTTTCTCACTAAACTCACTCAATGTGCTTCCCCTGCCTCTTCTGATCTCTCTTTTATAGGCTTCGTGGAGGCGACAAGAGGCTGCTGTGGGACGGGGACTGTGGAGACGACGTTTGTTCTGTGCAATCAGAAGTCGGGAACTTGCAGCAACTCCTCGGAGTTTGTGTTTTGGGATAGTGTTCATCCCTCTCAAGCTGCAAACCAAGTCCTTGCTGATAGTCTCATCATTCAAGGAATCTCTCTTGTTGCTTGATACAATAGTACACGATTTTTCTCTTGTGTTTTACATCTTCACTGAAAAAGTTTGTGAGCTTCTGTTGTATTATTTGCTGTCATGTTGTCTTTACACAGGCTACTCAATCATCAATTGTAATATTGAAATGGACAGTTTTCTCTGTTTCAAGGTAGTAATGAAGCATCAGATCATATCTCACTAAACAAAATATGATTCTATGTGATCAGTTTGAGGTTCTATGATATCAACAACTAGACATTGTAAAGCATCGAATACCCATTTCGCGCGTTCAGAATCAAAGTTCCTCACTGTGCGTTCGCTTCCATAGTGGTTGAGACCTTCGGGCTAGGGGATCCTGGCTTCTGAAAGAAACAGACAAAACAAGGCAGTGTTGTTCAGTTATCCAAAATGGAAAGATTTAGTTGAATTCTTTGCTAATTCACTATCTTTAATAACAAAAACAGAAAAATAGGTATCATTAGTCATCACGAACCTGAAGCGAACTGCTGGACGACAGATCCTTTCCTTTACCATTGCTACCGAGCTTCACTGGAGACGATAGTTTTGTAGCCTTCGGCACCTCCAAATGCCCTTCACACCAAGATCCATTCACAGCAGCAACTGCCTGAGGCTGTGTTCATCACAAGAGATGTATAACTAACTAGTCATCAAGAGTTATTTTCTAGACTTGATCACAAAATTTGACAGTTTTAATTCTCTTACAAAATTCAGAGACTTGTTGGCAAAGTGTTCCTTCCCATCACCATTGCCACTGATCTTCATAGGGGATATCAGTTTTGGGGCATTCAGCATCTCCACGTACCCTTCTTGCACACATCCATTCACAGAAGCAATTGTCGAGGGCTGTGGACATCACAAGAGATGATATACTAGTTAACTATTCATCAAGAAATTACATCCTGAAATAAACAGTTGAAAAAGTTCTTACAAAGGCGCCTTTGCAATGACTGCTAGTAAAGTATTGGTACACAGTGGAAGGCAACGGGGTGCTCGGTTGCTTGAATAGAGCTGGACATTTGAAGTAAGTATAGTCCAGGACCGGTTTAAAAGGCTTATGCAACTTGCTCGCTTCTTGCCCTTCCAGTTGACGTCCAGCTGAAAACAAGACGAGAGCCAAACTAAGGTCAGAAGAATCAATTGACTAAAACTTTACTTCAAATCATAGTAGAAAGCATACCTGAGTTTACTGCTCCACAATCACGGATCAAATCTTTTACACGAACATGCCTATTGAGATTGATGACAGATACAGGTGAAGCCATTGACTCTCTACTGTGATCGGTAGAGTTAGATCCAGACATTTGTCTAAAATTCTTTCTAAGTTCAAAATTCTTCATAGCTCTAGCAACGACGATATTCTTCGATCCTAAGCCAGGGAAATGTATGACACTTAGTTCAACCATGGAAGTAAAATGACTAATGGAACAAAATTTTTGAAGATAGTTGAATATTGTTACCTAGCTTTTCTCCATTGAGAAACACCATGGCTCTTTTAGCCCCTTCATGCGAATCAAAGTTGATAAAACCAAATCCTTTTGATTTCCCCTTCTCATCCTTCATTATGACACCATTCACGACCTTCCCATAATCTGAGAATTTAGCTTTGAGGGCATCTTCAGTGATATCTTCATCGATATTCTTCACATACAGGCTTTTGAAACATCCCTCTGCGCCATTCCTCTCACTCTGTCTGAGAAATTTGGATACATATCTGAAATAGAAAAACACATATTATAGCTCTATCTGTGTGTGTGTGTGTGTGAAGAAAGTACATAAACAAGAATTTAGTTACAGAAAAGGAGCAGACTCACAGCTTCTTGCCAGCAAGAGAAGAATCATGAAGAGCAGCACGAGCTGCTACAGCCGATTCCTCTGACTCAAACTGAACGAACCCGAAACCCTTACTGATTCCATTTTCACTAGCAACTTTGCAAGAAACCACAGAACCATATTTGGAGAAAACTTCTTCCAGTAAGAGACTGGTGATCGATTTGTCAAGATTCTTGACAAAGAGGTTCCCATTGTTGTTGTTTCTCGCAACCGGGTCTCTCTCATTCCACATAACCCTAATCGGTTTACCCTTCAACAGTGTGTGATTCAGGCATTTCAGAGCATTGAAAGCTGAAGAAAGTCCCCAAGAATTTCATCAGAACTAGGCGAATTCAATCACATCTCAATAAAAAAAAAGCCGGAAACTAGCTAGAAACATTTCAACAAACACATAATCGACACTTACATTAATACTATAGAAAGTGATAAAATATCAGTTGATTATGGCGGGTAAATTAAAACGCAATCAAGGGCATGATCAAATTAGAAACCACTGAATCAGAAGAGATGGAAATTCTTAAGCAAACGCAATTGGGGGGGATAGAAATGTACCGTGGCAAGGAAGCCAGAAATTGACGTAAGCGTAGCAGAGGGATCTGCCGGAGGGCTTGTGGCGGCAGAGATGGACGGAAAGCAGCGGAGCGACGCGTGAGAATTTGTCAGTGAGATCTTTCTCGACAACATCGGGGTGTAGATCGCCTACGTAGAGTGAGGTTCTTAGCGTCGTTTCATTCGCCGCCATTTTCTTTCTTGGGAGAGAGAGAGATGGAGAGGAGAGAGGAAGGAGAGAGAGAGAGAGGAGTTGAAGTGTTGAACTGAATTTAAAATTGGAGGGAGAGAGTTAGTTATGAGCTATAACTGATTTAAGCAGATGCCAAGCGAGGGCAAGATTGTCTTTTCGCGATCTATCTCACGTTTTCTATGCTTGTAACTGGATATAATAACTATACATTCATCTTGATACATTTTAATGAGTTCTGGCACAGTGTTTATACGACTTGATATTATCATATTTTTTAAAATATAAAATATACTTACAATAATATATCAAATTATTAGTGGTTAACTTTTTTAATTAGGGATAATAATG
Source organism: Salvia splendens (assembly GCF_004379255.2). Lineage (NCBI taxonomy): Eukaryota > Viridiplantae > Streptophyta > Magnoliopsida > Lamiales > Lamiaceae > Salvia > Salvia splendens. Next base: position 1,765,422 of record NC_056034.1, read on the forward strand.
CTATCAACTTGTATTAAGTGGTGAGAGAGAAAAGATGACGATGACTATAAATAGTGCAGTTTATAGTTTAGTTTGTGTATGATTACCAATAGAGTTAATAATGGAGCAAATATTCTTAACAATTTGTGAATCAAGAAAAAACTAAATAGAATCAAATGATCAAAATTATGCATCAAAAGAGACTGATCTAGGGCAAAAATCCCTCAATGCCTAGCATATTTCACCAGTCCAGATTTTGCACCACTCTGAGCTTCCTGACCAGGCCGAAACCCCGGACGACGGGGAAACTTGTAGCCAGTTATCGTGTCGAAGCTTCTGAACATACTCAGAGAACTATCACCACTCATTATACGAGAGCTCTCAGCCAACGGAGCCTTCTCTACATGCCTATGCAAGCCTTTTCCTCCAAGTTGCTAAACCAGATTTAGCAACTACAGAGGTAGGACTAGGACATGATCACTAATTTGGTTTGCAAGACAACAAAGAAGTAGGAAACTTCCATCATCACAACCAGAGAACCAAAACAAAGCATACAAATCTACATAGCTAATCCAGCTATTACAATTAGCAACAGGAGAAATACTTATTCACTAATCAACACTTTACATACAAATAAAAACACATATTCATTGTAACAATCCATCAATCATGTCACAACACAAGAAAATTAGGCAGTACCTTCAAAGAAAATTAGGAAGTAAAATAAAGTTCGACTTTTATAATGTAACTATTTGTATCGTTTTATTTTTATAACTAAACTAAGTGTGTTTATAGTTAAAGATGATCCCATTAAACTTTTAAATAATACTCTAATAAAAAGGGGGAAATAAATAAATTATTGCCCTCTTCTTTTGTATACTCCAGATAGTTTGTGTAATAGTAATAAAAAGAAAAATTGAATCTTGATGGGGGGAATTTTTTCTCGATTCTTGGTATAAATTACTTCTAGTTTCGAATTTTCCCGGGCATTATTATCCCTATAAACCCTAATCCCCAAATTCAACCTTTACTGATTACTGTAATTTCCACTGAACTAATGCAAGCTCTCGACATGCTTACACTCCGATCACTCCACCTTTACAGAACCTTCCGATTCCTCTCAGTCCAAAGCCCTAATTACCCCCAATTCCCAAAAAATATCCACTCCACTCCCCAACGTCAATTTCCCTCCACCGCCGCTGCCGATGAACCCAACACATACGGCTGGTCCGCCCTCCCCAAACCGCCTCCAGCCGACTCATCTCCTCAACTATCTCCCTCCGTTGAGACTGTCTACGACCCCGCCACCGGCCGTCTCGTTACCAAGCGAGAGCGTCACGGCGCCATAGAGCCCGAATCTAGCGCAAAGGCTGAAGCTAAACCGACTGCGGAAGTCGGGAGCAGAGTGTACGGAGACGTGATAGGAAGCAGCAGTAGTGCTAGGAGCAGCATTAAGAAGAAGAAGAGCCGGAGCGTTCATGTCTGCTCGAGCTGCGGGTACTCGGATGGGCAGTGGTGGGGCACGTGCAAGCAGTGCGGGGAAGTCGGCACAATGAAGCGGTTCGCGACCGAGAGCGCGGGCCAGAAGGTGACTGGAATGAGGGTGTCGGATAATGCCGTGCGGTCATGCCCTGTTAAGTTGACTGATGTTTATGGCCAGGTTGACAGTTCGAATTGGCGAATTCCTCTGTGAGTAAAGATGAGATGACTGATGAGATACATGAATGTTGTATATAATGGTTGTTTATTAGTGTTTGGGTTTTTTTAGAGATGTGTCCTGTTTTTGTGCAGAGATGGTGAGTTTGGAGATGAAGTGGAGAGGGTGCTTGGTGGAGGTTTAGTCCCAGGTTATCCCTTCTTTGTTCGCACGAGTCTTTCTTCGTAATGCATACAACCTCTACTTTTATTTATGCAGTTTTCTGGGAAATCATAAGTTTAGAAGGTAACCGATTCCAATCCAGTGAATTGCTACTAAATTGGTTTACTTGGATAAAACAAGAGGGTGGATTAATGACTGACTAACTGATTAGATCAGTTAAAAGACATGATCTTATATTTTACTATTGTAATACCTCCGTCCCACTCTAAGTGAGTGTTCGACATGAGATTTTATGTAGTGCTGTTTCGTGAATTAAAATGAGGGACTAAAGTATGAGAGAAAATAAAGTAGAGAGAGTAGTATTTCCATTTTAGGAAATGCTTCGATCTGAGTGGAATGTTACAAAAAGGAAAATGCTTCAATTCGAGTCAGAGTAAAATGTTGAGCTGTGAAAATTTGGATGATCTTTCACACGCTGTATATTTTTTTTCCATGCTTGTCGTTTTTATTTTATCTACTTTTTTAGCATTGTGAATGTTGGTGGTTTTTCCCTACAGGTTCGCTAGTATTAGTAGGTGGAGATCCTGGTGTTGGTAAAAGCACACTATTGTTACAGGTAGAACTGGTGTTTGTTGGTGTTACATATTCCCTCTTATAATAATACTACCATTTAAGGAAATCTATTTAGCTAATAATAGTATAATACTGCAATAGAGTCTTGATCTCATATTTTATTTTTTCAATTGAAGGTTGCTGCTTTGATAGCAGAAGGGATTGGCCGAGTTTTATATGTATCCGGGGAAGAGGTGTGCCTTCTCGGATTGTTTGCTTCTAGAACCTTGAAAAATAGTTTTGCATTGTTACAGAGATTTGGGATATGCTTTCAATCTCTCATTCTTTTTGCCGAGCATCTGATTTTATCACTGCACCTTCATCCTAAGCCTTAGACGAGCATCGGCATGCGAAATAGTGAGTATTAACACAGACTCTTTTTGATTGCAGAGTGTTGAGCAAATTGGGAATAGAGCTGACCGTCTTTGTATTGAGACTGAAGAACTTTTTTTACATTCAAGTACCGACATCGAAGTAAATCTTTTGGACTTGCTTCATTCATAACTAAGACATGTGTTGTTACATATTAGTAGTTGATGTTACTCATTACACAAAATGTAAATCAAATACCATTAGTTCATCTTGTCTTATTGTTCAGTTTGTGTTGCCTTCTTTAACAGGATATTCTAGAACAAGCTCAGCGTCTTTCTCCAAAGGCTTTAGTTATTGATTCTATTCAGACAGTATATTTAACAGGAGTGACAGGAAGCTCTGGAGGCGACGTGCAGGTTCTAATTTTTCTTCTTTCTTTATCATCCAAATGATTATATGATAAGTCGTAGATTGTAACCGTTTTGTACTATGTTCTAGCTGGTAATATCCTGGAATCATAATATAAATCGAGAACTACAAGTTTGTTTTGTTTCTTGACACTTCACGTGCTTATTAATATGAAAAACTATTATTATGTAATTGAGTTTGACATATGACAGGTCAAAGAGTGCACTTCAGCCTTACAAAGGTTTGCTAAGAAGACAAACATCCCCGTGCTTTTGGTAGATTTAAATACTCTTTGAACTTTGTTGCATAACATTTTAATTTTGTAACGATAGACGCTTCTAGGGATTGTGATGTTGTTATTTTTCATCCTGAATGTAGATTGGTCATGTCACCAAAACCGGAGATATAGCTGGACCTCGTGTGCTGGAGCACATCGTGGATGTAGTTTTATATTTGGAAGTTGGTACCTCGACAAATCTATCTTATTCTCTTATTAGTCTATATACTTTTAATGAATCAGCCATATCAATAATGATGTTCTGAATTGTTAGATGAGATCAGGAGAATGATATTGAAACTTAGGAAAGACTGCATTCTTTAATTAGTAATTACGCTACTGATGGATATTTCCAGGGGGAGAAATTTTCATCACATCGGTTACTTCGATCAGTGAAGAATCGGTTTGGCTCCACGGAAGAGGTATTCCTTTTTACATGTCACAACTCATCCTTTGACAGCCCTTCAACTCCTATATTATGTCTCTTCTAAAACTTGATTAATTTATCAAATTGTGATGTTATTTCAGCTTGGAGTTTTCAAAATGTCACAGTCAGGCCTGCAAGGAGTTTTAAATCCCAGCGAGATGTTTTTAGCTGATCCGCACTCTGATTCAGACTACTTAGCTGGCTTGGCTGTAGCCGTGATTATGGATGGGTCTCGAGCATTTCTCATCGAAGTTCAGGCAATGTTTCTTTTCAGCCTCATATGTTGCATAGTTAATCTAGGATTCTATCTAGATTTTATAAAAATTTTGTATATCCGACTGAAGTGGACTGTCGATATATACAGTGAATTGCCAATGCAGATTATGTCATTATTTTCATGTAGGCATTATGTGTAGCCGGTAGCTCTTCAGTTGTGCGGCATGTAAATGGTGTTCAAGGTAGCAGGGCTGACATGATTATTTCTGTGAGTGTTGCCTTTTTTTTGGCTTTCTGAATCAAACTCTATCTTGTGATTGAACTGTTTTGAGATATTGACTAAAATAACAAGTCAACAATAGCATTTCTCACTATGTAGTTTTTGTGCAGGTTATTATCAAGCAAGCTGGACTTAAGCTACAAGAGAATGTAATGAACTTTACACTAATTGCCGTCTCCAATCCTTTTTTTATGTGCTAAGAAAGATTCTCTTTCGCTCTCTATTGTTTTCTCTAACATTCAATTTTCTTCGTAGGGTATCTTTCTTAATGTTGTCAGTGGAGTTAGCCTGACAGAGACAGCCGGTGATCTAGCAATAGCAGCCGCGATTTGCAGCAGGTGTGGTTTCTAGTAACAAGTGATTTTAGTCATTCTCCATTTTGTCGTTGCTGTATATATATGGTGTGATAAGAACGGACAAATTGCTATATCTGTGACATCGATGAGTATGATAAACTGATTGGTTATATCTGCTTGAATCGTTATATTCATTTGACTAGATATCATCATCTTCCTTCAGCTTCTTGGAATTCCCCATACCACACGGTATAGCATTCGTTGCAGAAGTTGGTCTTGGTGGCGAACTTCGTATGGTATGTCGAATATATTCGTCTCACTGAAGCTGGTTGAATTATTCCTTCCTGTGATAATAGCTGCACAGATACGTGTATTTCGTGGCTAGGCAAAGTTTGTCAACTCTCTAATCTCTCTCGCGTTGCCCTTTATTGTTTCTACTGATTTGTTTTGTTATTTCCTAAGCTTTTAATCTTAATGTGGATACAACAGTGCTTAGAAACATAAGTTTGCTGTAATTTGTGTGGAAACAATGACAGGTAGCACAACTGGAGAAACGAGTAAGCACGGTGGCGAAGCTTGGATATAAGAAGTGTATCGTACCCAAGCAAGCAGAGAAGTCGTTATCGGAGGTGCATCGAGGACCAGAGGCCATGGAGATTGTGGGATGTAATAATTTGAAGGAGATGATTAACTCTGTTTTCACAAGCAACTGATGATGGAAATTTGCTTGGTTTGTTAATTTAGGGTGTATATATATGCACTGCAATTTCCAGACATTCGAAAATGCACGTGGCGTCTCAATGTCTGTCATGTGTCTCAATGTCATACATCTCCGTTGACCGGTGTGTTAAGCTAAGTCGTCCTCATTTCGCTTCTATCTCCTGCAAACTACAATTGGGCTACAGATGTTTTTGAGGAGATGGAGGCAAAATGGGGTCGACTTAGTTGAACATACTAGTCAGTGAAGAAGATGTATGATGTTGCCACACTTCTTGTGGTTTGTCTTCCGATAGAAGTCTAATTCCACTTTTACTATAAACAAAAAATATGTCTCACATTTCATTATTGAAGTAGTAATCACATTCTACTAATTTTTTCAGCTCACATTTTGTATAGCTGCCAGAACAAAAAAGTAAGACTCTTATTTGTGGATGGAGAGAATATTAACTAAACGACTAATTTCCACGTGCATTTCGTGTTTGAGGTGTCAGTCTTGAACTTCATTTTCACTACCTGCAATGTAATATAAATCTTTATTCCACGAGTTTACAAGGATCTGATATTATATTACTCATAGTGACACTTCGCAAAGTAATCAATACAAAAACATAACCTTTTGCCATATTATATTGGATAATTACATCCTCATTTTCAACAATCTTTTCAGCACACCATCTGTGGATCTCGAGATTTTGGTCTAGATAATGTTCTCACTTTCTTGAATTTATTCAAATATTTTAACCACTGTTTTCTGTAGTTATCACTCACCATTTCACATTGAATATCATATACACTTCTTAAAACTTCTGAAAAATGGTGTCGTTTTCAGCTTTCCCTTCAAAACAAGATTCTTGAACAAACTCACTATTTCATAGAACCAAAATGCTTGCAAGTGCCTTGTTGATTTTATTGTTTCTCTCAATCTCAAATCTTCACGTTAATCTTTCCTTTGTTTCAGGACAGCCTCACATATGAATCCTCCACCTCAACCAAGCTGGTGCATTGGAACGAATCTGTCGATCTCTGTCAATGGCCTGGAGTGGAATGCAGCAGTCAGGGAAGCGTCTCCGGCCTTGATCTCAGTGGAGAGTCGATCTCCGATGGGATCAATACCACTCTTTTCAGCCTCACACATCTCCAGAGTTTGAGTTAAGCTCAAAACACCTTTTCCCTCCCCGAGTTCCCATCCGGATTCGGACAGCTCACAGAGTTAAGGTATCTCAATCTAAGCCGTTGTGGCTTTTCTGGCCAGATTCCATCTGATTTATCAAACTTAACAAGGCTAGTTGTTCTTGATCTGTCGGTCGACTACTTCTCATTGCTTAACCTCCCTAATCTGCATAGACTGATCCACACCTTCTCTAGCTTAAAAGTCTCAGCTAATGGCAATGAATGGGGCAGTGCTATACCATCATCTATGTCAAATTTGACTGTATTGAGCATGTCTGGTTGCTTCCTCACAGGCCCTCTTGATTCCTCCTTGCTGAAACTGCAATCCCTCTCCGTTATTCGTCTTGATGGAAACACATTCTCCTCTCCCTCCCCTGGCTTCCTTGCAGATTTTCCCAATCTGAAAGTGCTCACGCTAAGCTCATGTGACTTATCCAGCGTGGTTCCTGCAAAACTTTTCCGGATCACGACTCTGCAGACAGTCGACTTGAGTAACAACCGCGATCTTGAGGGCTCGTTGCCTGAGTTTCCTGTCAATGGCTCTCTTGAGAACTTGATGCTTAGTTACACTAGATTCTCAGGAAATTTACCAGAATCTATAGGGAATCTTAGAATGATGTCAAATCTTGATGTTAGAAACTGCAATTTCTCAGGGATGATTCCTAGTACAATCAAAAACCTTAATTTGCTCGTCTATTTAGACCTCTCCCAAAACCAGTTTTCTGGCTCTCTCCCTTCCTTTGCTTTCTTGAAGAATCTTAATGTGTTGAATCTTTGTAGCAACAGATTAGAAGGAGAAGTTTCTGATTCTTCTTGGAATGGCCTTTAGAATCTTGAGTTTCTTCATTTGGGTGAGAATTCATTTCAAGGTAAATCCCACCATGTTTGTTTGCTTTACCACTGCTCAAATCATTACATCTCTCCAACAACAGCTTTTCTGGTTCCATCAATACTTCATCTCCTTTAGAAGTTCTTGACATGAGCCTCAACAATCTAGAAGGTTCCATACCACGAATCTGTTTCTTGAACATCTCCCACAACAGGTTCAGTCGTTTTCAAGAGCCTTATGATCTCCGAGAGCTGGACTACATTAACGTCCATGCCAACGTGCTCGTTGGCATGATCCCGTCTCCCTTTTTTCATAAGCGGTGCGATACCTGCAGAAATGTTCGAAAAGCTACAAGCATTGATTGATGCCTCACAACAGCCTGATCACTTATATTTCAGTATGGAGACGGTTCATGGCGTCTACTATCAAGACTCGGTGACGGTTACAATGAAGAATCAGATATATGAGCTGGAAAAGATTCAGACAATATTCACCTCAATTGATTTCTCAGACAACAATCTACAAGGAGCCATACCTCCAACAATTGGATCATTAAAGTCTCTGTACATTCTCAACTTCTCCCACAACGCCTTCTCCGGCCACATCCCTCCAGCACTAGCAAACGTGGCGAAGCTGCAGTCGTTCGACTTGTCATTCAACGCTCTCGTTGGGGAGATCCCAGGCCAGTTGGCTGATCTTAACTCCCTGGGTGTTCTCAACTTGTCTTACAATCATCTAGTTGGGAGGATTCCGCAGGGCAGCCAGTTTAACACGTTCACGGAGAGCTCGTACGTGGGGAACGAGGGGCTATGCGGCTTCCCTCTCGATAGAAATTGCAGCGACGAGGGAGCTTCGCAACCTGGAGAAGTGCAAGGACAGGAAGAGGATGATGTTTTTGATGGAGGGATGTATGTGAGTGCAGCATTGGGATTTGTTGTTGGAGTAGGGATCATTGTTGCACCACTTTTTTGTGCAAGAAATGGACAAACTATTACAACAAGCATCTAACTAGATTCGCTGTTTTGGTGCTACCTCAGCAGAATCAGAATCAACTGGAAAATGGTGACAGAAAGGAGATTTGATGAACGTAGAGTTAAGCAGAAAGGTGTTTCCTTTTACTCATTGTATTGCTTAACTATTTTTGCTGCTAATGTTGATTTATCATTTATCAGCGGAAATATCCGCAGCTAAATTTTGTGGAAAAAGCTATTGGTGCGCATTTACAATCAGCACAATTTACCAACGGATCTTATCCGCCAGTAACTACAGGCACAAACCGGATCCCTTGCTGTGGCTGATAGCATAGGAAAGGCTGCTGCTCCACCCATAGTATTATTTAATTTTTAAAATATAATATTAAAATATTAATATTTTTTATTATAAAATTTTTTGATATGTGTGTGCAAAATAACACAGTCCCCAGGGGATCCTTGTCCACGAATCATTTGCTAATTCCTTTTTTTTTTATTAATTTTGTTTATTTTTAAGTTTGTGGATATTTGTTGGTATATTTTGTCTTTAATAATGGAGGTCAATAATTTTCTGGTTCAATTGTCTGGCTAGCCGTACTGCCATAGCTGCATTAGGGTGTCCACTATGGGGAGCCCGCGGGCGGAGGGCGGGCGGCTATAGTGGGAAAATTGCTCGGAGGGCGGGCGGACAACATCTGGGGGCGGTAGGGCGGCGGACGGAGGATCGGTGGGGTTGGGGCGAGCCCGCGCCTATAGTCGCGGCGCCCATAGGGGGCGGATATCCGCCGCGGCTATTGCTCAGTTTTTTTTTAGTTTTTATTATTTTTTTTCATTTCAATTCACCTATAAATACACCCCACTCTATTCATTATTTTCACACCATTTCAACTCTACATCTATAAAAAATTCTCTCACTACAATTTGGGAGCCGTTGGGAACTACCGTCTGAGGATCTGACAAGCGTATTTCGGTGTGGCAGGTTCGAACAACGACATCAATGTTCTTCAGTCGTCGTCGCTCTTCAACGAGGAGTGCCGGGGGGAGGGTCCTGAAATCAGCTTCGTAGCCAACGGTACGCAGTACAGTAGGGGCTACTATTTGGCAGATGAGATATATCCGCGGTGGCCCGTATTCGTGAAGACCGTCCGCCAATCGGTTGGACCGAGAAACAATATTTTGCGCGCAAACAAGAGAGTGCTAGAAAGGATGTTGAGCTGGTTTTTAGTGTCCTCCAATCGCGGTGGGCTATTATACGGTGTCCGGCACGAGTTTGGCACGAAGATGATGTCGCGAATATTATGTTAGCCTGTATCATATTGCATAATATGATAATAGAAGATGAAGGATTTGCGGCAGAGCGATGGGCGCCGGAAGAGGGCGTAACTACAAGTAACGGTGTTGCCTCCACGCCGATCCAGATGGGCGTACCACGGATCAATGAATATTTGATCCAACGCTTCGCTGATATGCGCAGGACCACATCACATAACACACTGCATGCCGATTTGATTGAAGAAGTGTGGGCACGTAGGGGAGGTGGTGGCGCAGTGTAAAAATGTTAGTGATTTGTACTAGATTAAATGTAGTGTGTAATTTTAATTTTAATTCTAATTCTAATTCTAATTCTAATTATAATTCTAATTCTAATTCTAATTCTAATTCTTATTCTAATTCTAATTCTAATTCGTATTCGTATAGTCGTCTTCTTCTAATTGCGTATAGCCCGATAAATTTGTTCATAATTACTTGAAATATTATAAAATAAAGTTGATTATAAAATTTGGGGGCTATTAAAAGTGTCCATTATAGTGACGGACACAAAATTTTGAAGCTATGGACAAAAATTGGAGCGAGGCTATAGGGCGTGTTCGCCGGACAGTCTTAGGGATAGGAATTGTGAAGTTCCTATTGAAAAATGATGCTCGGAGGAGACGAGTGGGACCGATTTTAACAGATATATTTACTGTAGCTGGACCACTTTATCTACAAGTTGCAGATATAGTACTACGGTATTAAAATTATTATAGGGCACCCGTGACGATTTTCAGAAACCGTCAATTTTAGAATTAAGCATGTGAAAATTATTGATTCCTATTGATGCGACGTTGTACTGTATAATGCCTAAATAAAGAGTAAAATATTTTTTATAACACTAACTTATTACTCCATCACTAGAATTAAGCATGTGAAAATTATTGATTCTTATTGACGCGACGTTGTAGTGACTAGTGAATAATGCCAAAATAAAGAGTAAAATATTTTTTATAACACAAATTATTACTCCCTCCGTTCCTTGTTAATAGAGACATTTCTTTTCGGCACAGAGTTTAACAATAGTGTATTAAATGGATGGTGGAAAAAGTTAGAGAGAGTAAAGTAAGAGAGATGAAGAGAGACTAAAGTAAAAGGAAGAATTACTTTTTGCTAAAAATAGAAATGACTCAATTAACTTGGAACTTCCTAAAATAGAAAAATGACTCTATTAACATGGAACGGAGGGAGTACTAATCACTCCGTCTATCAGGCCATCCACAATAGGAATAGCCCAGCAATAGCTTAGCCACAAACTCCTCCTGCCACATCATCAACCCTAAAAATCCTCCTGCCACATCATAAATAGCCCAGCCATAGCCTAGCCACATCATAAATAGCTCAGTCACATCACTCAAAATTATATAAAACAAATAATTAACAATCACACAAAATACGGAATTTAATTTACGAGACATATACGAGAAAATTCAATAATATTATTAAAATTTAAAAAGTACATTAATTTAAAAAAATTACATAATTAACAAAACAACTACTGTCGTGCAGTCCTCCGCGCCCATAACTCTTCAATTAAATCCTTTTGGAGTCGAATATGAGCTTCCGTTTGGCGCATGTCGGCATGTGCTTGGAGGCGGCTGTCTTCATCGTGAGGTACCACACTCCGTACGTTGGGGGCGGCCACGCCGTGGCTTGGACCGGCTTCATTATCATCGTTGGCCCAATCAGTCAGTTGTACACCTTCATCTTCGACAATCATGTTGTGCATGATAATACAGGCGTACATTATATCAGCAATGTAGTCGACATGCCACAAACGCGTTGGCCCCTTAACTGCCGCCCATCGAGACTGGAGCACACCAAATGCGCCATCCACGTCCTTGCGCGTCGACTCCTGCCGTGCCGCAAAGTAGGCTTTCCTCTCATCTGATGCGCATCGGATCGTCTTCACAAAGACGGGCCACCTAGGGTATATCCCATCCGCCAAGTAGTAGCCCATATCATGCCGGTTGCCGTTGGCGACAAAACTGATGGCCGGACTGACACCCTGACACTGCTCGTTGAAAAGTGGCGACGAGTTGAGGACGTTGAGGTCGTTGTTCGAACCGGCTATCCCAAAATACGCATGCCAAATCCACAGCCGGTAATCAGCTACGGCCTCGAGGATCATCGTGGGATTCTTTCCCTTGTAGCCGGTAGTGTACATCCCCTTCCAGGCGGCGGGGCAGTTCTTCCACTCCCAATGCATACAATCTATGTTGCCTAACATCCCTGGGAACCCATGTTGTTCCCCGTGCATTCGCAGCAGATCCCGGCAGTCATCGGGGGTAGGGCTTCGAGGGTACTGCTCACCGAATATTTCAATCACGCCCTAACAGAAAATACTTCATACACTCCAGGGCAGTCGTCTCACCGATGTGGAGGTACTCGTCCCACATGTCTGCAGCACCTCCATAGGCCAACTGCCGGATTGCCGCAGTGCACTTTTGAATAGGAGTGTGGCCGGGTCTGCCAGACGCATCGTGCCTGAAGCGGAAATACAGCTATCGTTGCTCCAATCCGTTAACAATACGCATAAACAGGGACCTACGCATCCTAAAACGGCGCCTGAAAAGGTTGGCGTTGAACCGCGGCTCCTGTGCGAAGTAGTCTTCGTATAGGCGCTGATGTGCAGCTACGTGATCACGATCAATCACCGCTCTGCGGTGTACCACTGGTCGAGGTCGAGGTACCGCCGGCTGCAAGGCCCTCTGCATCCATTGATCAATCTCACGGTTCGTATAGGCCTCTAGCGCTTCGTTCATTATACGCTCGTACTCCTCAGCATCCCCACCACTACCACCGGCGTTACTCATTTCTAAGTGTTGATCTTGTACAGAAATTAAGATAGAGATAGTACTCGTTAATACAAGTGGTGCGAATGAAAATGACGTGCAAGTCGCGTATATATAGTGTTTCGGAAAAAAAAATTAAAAATTCGCGCTAGGCGGTGCGCTAGGCGATCCGGAAGCTGCAATAGCGCCTAGCGGATCGCCTAGCGCCACGGAACCGCCGAGCGCTAGGCGGTTTTTTTTCGCGAAAATCGCTGGGCGGCTGCAATAGACCGCCTAGCGCACCGCCTAGCGCCGGCGCTCGGCTAGGCGGTGCGCTAGGCGCTATTGTGGATTGCCTCAATAAATATATCATTTTTTCGACTCGGGTACAAATTTATTCCTTGAATTATACAGTATCAAATGCGGTATTCATTCTTTAAAAGTGAGACTCACATTTCACTAACTCTTTCTACTCTAATTTCACTGACTTCTTTTCAAGTCTTACTAAGGCCATCTCCAATCATTTACACCAAACTCAAACTCATTTTTGAGTATATATTACACCAAGAAGTTGTTTTACTCCAACCATTTATACTAAATTCAAAATTTACACTATTTTTAAGTTTGTCTCACAAAATTTTTGCAATAACAACATATTTGGTGTTGTTTCATAAAAAACACCAAAGTTGGATTTGAGTTTGGTGTATGGACGAAGAGAGTATTACTGGAAAAATGATTCTCCTTATTAGTGATAAATTTATTTAAATTACTACATTCGTCCACAAAAAATAGATTAATTTTACCATTTTGGGTCGTCCATCCAAAATTAAGCTAATTCTAAATATAAGAAGTTTTAAACAAATACTCCTACTAAACTTACACATCATTCTATATATGGACCTCACAATCCACTAACACTACTTCCACCATATTTTTCCTCTCTTTCTTACTTTACCAATTACGCATTAAAACTCGTGCTATCTACAACTTTATCTATGTTTTGCGAACCGGGTTGTCCTGCAGAAGGTTATTAATTTATGCAGACCACTTAAATTGAAAATTGATCATCATTGTTATTATTAGAATCCCAAAAATGTAATTATTTGCTAAAGAAAGGGTAAAGTAAGAACCCTACAACTATTTAAACAATCCCAAACAACATCAAAAAAATATCCAAATATGGGGCCTCAAATCTTCCTCTTTGTTCTAGCAACTCTATTCCTATCTTCGCATGCACAAAACAACGCCGTTGCAAATCCAATCCTTCAGCTCCGCCCCCTCTCCGGCGCCGGCGGCCACCACATCAAGGGGGTGAACTGCCAGAGCTGGAGGCTGGCGGTGGAGACCAACAACCTCCAAGGGTGGACGTTGGTGCCGCAGTCGTGCGAGAGCTACGTCGGCCACTACATGCTCGGCCACCAGTACCGCCTCGACTGCGAAGCCGTGGCCGACGCCGCAATCGAGTATGCCAAAACCGTCAAGCCCGCCGCCGACGGCAAGGACGTATGGGTCTTTGATATTGACGAAACTACCCTCTCCAACTTGCCATATTATGCTCGATCGGATGTCGAATTCGGGTATTTTTAACTGTTCATCTTGATTCAAACCCCTGACCTATTAATATCGACTAGTGAAAACATAATACACATTGTCTAAATTAAGTACTAAAATTAGAGATTCAACACTTCTATAGTGTTCCAATTCTATTTAAGGGTGTCTTTGGTAGTAAAGATAAATTAATATTTTTTAATCTCGGTCAAACAATATTAGTCTGGTGTTTGGTAGGAGTAAGTGATAATACAGGATATTGAGCACTTCACTTTTACTCTACGAGACTACTAAACACTTCATTTTTTCATTTTGAAATTTAATCTCATCCACCGAACAACAATAATTTTTTTCATCTCGATTTTATATTGGTTTAATTTTATCTTGGCAACGCTATCAAACGAGCCCTAAGTGCTTAATTTCCGACACGCAGGGCAATAGCATACAATGACACGAAGTTCAACGAGTGGGTGGCGGAAGGGAAGGCGCCCCCGGTCCCGGCCATCCTAAACCTCTACCTCGAGGTCCAGTCACTAGGGTTTAAGACAGTTTTCTTATCAGGAACAGCTGCGAAATTCACAGGCGTAAGGATCGCTAATTTACACGAAAGTGGCTATCACGAATGGGAGAAACTCATCCTCAAGTATGAAACATCAAACATTATACCAAAATTAATCTTGATTTATTAATAGTACTAAATTTTTTCTTTAACCCACATTAATTTATATTTTGAATTTAGGGGAGATGATCAGCATGGGAAAACGGCTGTGCAGTACAAATCTGATAAGAGGACTGATTTAGTGAAGCAAGGTTATAGAATTGTGGGAAATGTGGGAGATCAATGGAGTGATTTGATTGGTACAAATGTTGGAAGCCGTACATTCAAAGTGCCAGATCCAATGTACTACATTGCTTGATTAATTAGCAACTAGTCTGATTAATTCTTGTAATTTTGTGGGGTTTTAATTTCATGTGAGAATAAGTTTGGTATTATATGCCCTTCGTTTGGTTTGGTGTAAGCTTGATGCACTATTTATTGGCATTAAAAATACTTGCAAGTATATAAGGTAGATCTAATATAACTAAAGGTCAGTACTGGGATATCGAACTAAAGAATAAGATTGCAACTGTCTATCATGTACTAAGCGTCATATACTATTTACATATACATATTTTTGGTTGAATTAATTAAACTAGAAATAAATAAATAAATAAATAAATAAAAACATAAAACAAATAATACAAAACATGCTAAAGAATATAGAATTTTAGGAACCATAATTAATAGCTAATATCCAAATGACTTCCTTGAATTACAGTCTCTAGAGTTATTAAGCTATCACAGATATAAACATATATCTTCTCCTGAAGCATACAATTTGTAGATTGCTACCTAAAACCGAAATCTCCTTCCTAGAACTAAGGCAACAACTCCTAAACTAAGACAACAACTCCTAAAAGCTCCTAAGATAAATTTTGCTTCATTCAAAGGCTTAAATCTCTAGATTTTATTGGCAAAGACGTCAATTTCTCCTCTTTCAAATTAAACTACTCACTTCTCAGTTCTTGTAGTAAAATCCACATGCATTCATAAGATGGTCAATCAAACAAATGTATAAACACAAGAGAAATCAAAATAACTACAAGAGCTAACAAGGTAAAACAATTGAATAAATAACTCAAAATCATAGCAGCTTAACCAAAAATTCTACAAAAGATGTTTAATACTCATAGACAAGTAAAAACAACAAAAAGTACTAGACATGAAGTAAAACAAAACAAAACTCAATGTTGAATGATGTAGTCTTCAGTCTTCTCTTGCCTGGATCGCCTGAATCTGCAGAGCTCCGCTCCTATGGATGATGGATGAATTTAAGTGTAGAATATGAGATGGAAGAAGTATAGAGATGGAGAGGGTTGGAGGCTCTGAGATAAATATTATGAATTAGGTTATGGGTATACATAGGCTTGAAAAAGGTTTATAATTGGTAAAAAAGTATCCTCCAAGTAATGGTAAAGATGGTAAATTCGAATTCTTCAATTAATAGGAGAGATTTGGCAACAATTTCTTTCCTTCCTTAATTCTCGCCTAATTTCCGTCTGCTTTTGACTGCACTGCACAACGTTCGTAGAATGGTCATAACTTTCTCCACAGAACTTCGATTTAGATGTTCAAGGTACCCACGCGAATCTCTTTCGAAGACGAAGAGAATGGTATGTAGTAAGAACTTATTGGACTTCAAACTCGTTGGCAGATGGGCTCGAACTGCACCTTGGCCATTTATGCACCTTTTTCTATCTTTTTCAATTATTTATCAATACGTCAAAATACCAAAATATATAATATATGCAATTTAAGAACATAATTTGCATGATTGACATTTAAAATGAGCCAAATTTAGGCCTTAAAACATGCGAAGATTGGCTAATTGTGTTCAATTTTGGAGGTATCGGTGAAGTTCGAATTTCGAAAGGACACAAATCAGATAGTGGATTAGTTTATTATATATGTTCATTATTTTCATCTTTAGTGGTGAAATTAATCAAATATGTTACTTTTTTGTAGAATTACTTTTTATTAGTCTAAGGACCCGTTTTATAGGTGATAAACCAAGGTTAAGGTTGGTGGGACCCACCACAATCCAATGTTTGATACAAATTTTCAGCCTGGATAAATGCAATCCAAGGCCCGAAAAAAATTGCGGCGGCCCGCCAGGCCCGCGTGAATAGTGCCCGTTTTCACTATTGGGCTTAGTTAATGTGACCCACAAAATTTGTGGGTTTATTTTATCCTGTTGTGGGTTTATTTTATCCTACATAAATCCTACATTTGGCCCGAAAATTTTATCCTATGTTAATCCTCTTGCTATAACCCACTCACTCTATAAAACGGGTCCTAAAGATAGTGTTATCACATTGTGACAAATAGAAGTTAATGATTGAGAAGATATCTTCTTGGGTTGAGTGATTGATGTTGTGGAAAATCGTTTAAATGTATAATAATTACTACCTCCGTCCCCAAAAAATTATCCCACTTTGACCGGGCACGGGTTTTAAGAAATATAATGGAAAGTGAGTTGAAAAAGTTAATGGATTATAGGACCTACTTTTATATATTAGTTTTATAATAAAATGTGAGTATGAATGAGTTAGTGGAATATGAGTTCCACTACCAAAAATGGTAAAAAGTAAAATGGAACAAATTTTGGGGGACGAACGAAAATAGAAAGCTGGGACAAATTTTTAGGGATGGAGGTAGTATAACTTGTTGAATAATTGGACCACTCTGGGCTGATGTATTATTAGGCATTGGGCCAAGAGTTGCTGAGGCCCGCTGTGAGTTATCAGGTGGCCATGTCTTCGAGGTCCGCTTGACTGATGACTTACCTGTGGTACTCCCAATGGCCGACGCCTGGCACCTCCATGCGCATCCCAGCCGTGAGCCGTTGGATTGATGATGTGTTTTCTCTCTCGATCCTTCCACTCTTCACTCATTCAACCTAGACCTGCCCAAGGTTTAACAAATCGGCGGTTAAAATCGAAACCATAACCGCCGGTTACAGTTTCGAATCGAAACCGTGAGAATTTACCCAAATCGAAACCGTTAATGTTTAAACCGTGGTTCGGTTCAGGTTCAAAAATTTTCGAACCAAAACCGTGTTGGAACCGCGAAAAATCACTGAAAAACCGTGAAACCAAGCCGGAACGGCAAAAAAACGGTGATTTGAAACCGTAAAAAACCGTCGTATCGGAACCGGAACCGTAACCGTGAAACACCCTCACGGTTCGGTTCTGGTTCTCGGCAATTTCCAGAACCAGAACCGGCGGTTCCGAACCGTAACCACCTGTTCTAGAACGTCGGGCACTTCTAATTCAACCTATTCATCTCTCTCACGTCTGTGTATTCTCTCTTCCTTTTCTCCACACCTCTATCTCTCTCTCATCTCGCCGGTCATCTTATTCGATCTCCTTTCTGGACCGATGAATCTCTGTTTTAGTGAGATTTAATCGGTCAAACTCTCGAGTTGAGGTTACTTCTTCGGTTGCCTTCGAGATCCAATGTTAAATCTTTTTCTGGAGTTAGATCTATGATGAATCCGCGAATTTTTGATGTTAGTAAATGCTGGTAGAGAATAAAGACTACGACACAATGAATTTACGTGGTTCGATTTACTGAAGTAAATCTACGTCCACGGGAAGAAGGGAGGGCAAGATTGTATTGCTTGATCTGGGATTACAGCTTACAACACAGACTTGCTATATGATATTTTATCTCTGGAGAGCTTAACCTTCTACCTGATCTAAGTTCTATTTGTACATTGAACTAGGATCGTGGTTTGCAGCCCCACTAACAAGATCGTGGGTGAGCAATAACTGCTCAATAACTGCTTCGTACCACTAAATAGATCGTGGGTATAGCGGAGGTCGTGGAGGCCTTTCATGAGTCCACTAACTCCTAGTTCGGTCGAATGCTGAGACCGAACTGCTGGACTTTACCGATCAGCTCTTGCCGATCTGAGAGGAGAGCTTGACTGGTCGGCTTTTACCGAGCTGTAGGCTGAGTCCGAACTCTTTGGTCGTGCCGAACTCTTTGGTGCCGAACAGATACTCTTTCTTGGGCTCTGGGCTGATGGGCCGTCACTGTTATTGGGCTTGCCATTAGGGTTTAGTTCGTACCCCATCACTACCCCCCCCGAAAAGCGAAGTGAATCACTTCGGCGAGGTGAGTCACTTCGGCATTCTGGATAACGGTAAGGGGGAGGCTGACGTCAGGGGACGTGCCTTGCGCGTGCCTGCATTAAATGCGACAGTAAAATCCGGCCGTTGAATCCTGAAAAGGTGGGATTCGAAACAGCGCAACGATTTCGAAATCTTTCCCGAATCTGATAAATATGCTCTTTCTTCCTCATTTGAACACTTTTGCTGTTGCGTCTTCTATACTCTCTCTTTCTCGAGAAATTTTCTTCCGCTTTCAAGAGCTTCCTCAGACTTTCTTCACCTTCAAAAAGTAAGAAAAATGGCTTCTATTTCTTCTTCGGAGTCGGGTAGCGGTAGGAGAGGCGGTAAGGGGTCTTCTGGCCGGAAAGAGTCCGGGGAGAAGACCGTAGAGTACTTCCATAGTATTTTGAGTAAGGATACTGTGATATCCCTACCCGAAAAATACTTTTTTCCTGGGGGGAAGGCGGTGGTACCTGACGGTGATCATAGGGCTGACTCCCCGCCGGAGGGTTACGCCACCGTGTACGAGGCCTGCTTAGAATGCGGGCTTCGTTTCCCCCTCCCTTCTGCCTTTATAGATTTACTAGATTTTTTTCAGCTTCCTTTAGGCCAGGTGACTCCGAACTCTTGGAGGCACTTGTCGGCCTTCGCTGCCGAACTCCGTAGGTTAGGAAGGGATTTGTCTTTGAAGGCGATCCTTAAATTCTTTCAATTTAAGAGGAAGGGGTCTTGGTTCTACTTGATCCCTGTACAGCCCTTTAGGGCCTTTTGTAAAACGAAGTGGCCGAAGTGGCAAAACCGCTTCTTCTACTATGATAGGACCGCGGCTCCTAGTTTTCCCTGGAGAGGGCCGAAGTCCGTTATCCGTCATCCTCGGCCTGAACCGTTGGACGAGCTCGATGGCGAGCTCAACAAGATTCCCATAGTTAGGAAACAATACACGGAGTCTGAGCTCGTCAAGGGCGACGTCATGTTCGACATCTCGTCTTCGGACGAAGAGGCCGAGGGTGAGGCTTTCTCTTTCTTTATGCTCTACTGCTTTAACGAAGAAAATCTGACTTTGTTTTTTTTTGTTTTTTGACAGTGAACTTGCTGAACAAGGCCGTCCGCAAATCCTCCGAGCTTGTGGGGCCGGAGAGGCAGAGAGCCCCTCGGTCGGCGTCTGAAGCCGAAAAGAATCCGAAGAGGCAAAAAACCTCTTCTTCGGATCCGAAAGAGCCGGAGCCGTCTTCGGCTAAAGGGAAGGGGAAATTTCATGAGTCCCCAAGAGTGCCGGGGAAAGACCTGGTCATCTCCGAGGTGGTTGCAGACATCCCGGAACACGTCCCTGAGCCTTTTCAATGGCCGACGAATTTTGTGGAGGTAAGCTTTCTGACTTGGCTTCTTTTCCACATTTTTTGATGGCCCTTCTGTTGACTTTTTTCCTTGTTCATCTTCAGAGAGCGAAGCTCGTCTCCGTGGAGCTCTCCAAAGCATCCCACGACTACGAGGAGATGCAGAAGAAGTTGCATCTTGCTCGTAGTCTGGCCGAACAGGCTGAGGCCAAATTTGAGAGGGCCCGAGCTGGTAGGATCTCGGCTCAGGATGAAGCTCGGTCAGCCAAAAACCAGCTCATCATCCTGCGAGAGCAGACGAAGCACCGGGAGGCTCAGAAGGAGGCAGCCGCCGTGGCTGCCCAGGGGGAGGCTCTCCGTGTTTACACGGAGAAACTCTTTTTGAGCAGCCAGTTCTCGGCCTTTGTCGGTAGTCTGGTAAGGCTAATTACCGATAAGGGCGAGCAGGGGGCCGACGTCGTGCTGCCTCTGTACAGCCGAGAGATAGCAGCTCGGCTTCAGAATCTGCCGCTCCTTGAGGAGCTCGCTTCATCCTCGGTCCTGCTTTCTGCAGACCGAGTCCGGAGTTGTCGAGCTGATCGGGACGAGAACCTGGAGGCTATCTTTGCCTCCGTGGGACCCGTTTCACCCGCTTCGACTTACAACGGAGAGGGTGAGGCCGAGCCGCTGGAGCAGGAGGCCGAAGTCGAGCAGGCCGGGCATCCGGAGAAGGAAGCCGATCAGGAGGCGGAGGCGAGGCCGGCAGGAGGCGAGGCCGAGGCTGAGGTAGCTCAGGAGAAAGAAGCTGAGCCAGACCGAGGAGCCGGAGACGAAGCTGGCGGAGTATGATTTCGTCTCCCTTCTCTTAGTCTAGTTTCTTCCTTGTAAAATGGCCTTGAAGCCCTCCTAGTGTAAAAAATTTTCCTTGTGAATGAAAAATTCTCTACACTTGTCTTCGTATAGCTTTTCGTACTCGCCTTTACTCCTGTTGTATTTTACTATCTGCTCGGTACAGCTGCCGAACTAATATAGCTGCTTTGTACCCAAGGAGATGGAGATACTTCACTGGAAACGGCTGTACTCTTCGGCTTTAGACGAAGCTGAGAAAAGAGCTATAGCCGATCAGACGAAGAATGACGAGCTTCTGGCTCGTTTAGTGAAGCTGGAGGCCGATATCAAGGACTTAGAGTCCGATAAGAAAGATCTGGAGGCCGAGCTGAATACGGCCATTGCTGAGAGGACTGCGTATGAGGATTATATCCGTGAGCGCGGGGGAGTTACCATCTCGGATGTTCAGAGTCGAGTTGACGAACTGTGGGAGGAATATCATGTACTCCGTAGGAACAATGTGCTGGAGAGCCCGGCTTGCCAACAAGTTGTGACATCACTGCGGCGTTGGGCTTCTCGGTACAACATTGTTCTTTCTCGGCGCCCCTCCATAGAAAGATTCCTTCGGCATATCATGCCAACAGATGCTCGCACTCCAGATCAAACCTCTGGTTCCCTTGCTCAAAATCTTGCTCCAAGTCAGCAACGAACTCAGGAACAGCCGGAAACGTCAAGACGAGAACGGGCTCAGGAGCAACCAGAATCGTCAAGGCAGGGACGGACTGAAATTCGCCGAGGAGTTGCGACTATGAGTGAGCTAGATCGACAGATGCTTATTGCAGAGACTCTTCATCGCCGAGGTGTTAGGACTTCTCGGGCTCGGGGAAGAGGCGTTGGGTCGAGGATAGCATCTCGTCGACCTGCTTATTCTTCATCTGCTCGGAACAACCGAACTCGGCTTCCAGAGGATTTTGCAGATAGGTGGCTTAACTTTAGCAACCGCGGACAGTAGAATAGTCCTTTGTAATGGCGTAATGCCTTCTCGTAGGGGAGCTGAATTGTCTGCCGAACGAGATTTAATAAATGAAATTTTTTCCTTTCGCTTTTATCACTGCTTACTTACAGTTCTGCGAAACAATTTCATCGTGCTCGTCATCGGTCTTATGAAGTGAGCTTCTTTTATCGGACTCGTCTTTGATCTTATGAAGGAAACTTCTTTGACCGGACTTGGTTTGTGTTCTAATTTGGCGATTTTTGTCGCCGGGATCGAACTTTCCCTTGTTAACCGAAGTGGTCTTATGAAGTAAACCTCTTTGACTGGACATGGTCGTCCTCGGTCTTATGAAGTAAACTTCTTTGACCGAACTTGGTCGTCCTAATTCGGCGAGGTTTATCGCATGGATCGGACTTTCCCTTATTGCAGTTCGTTTCAGACGAAGTGCTTATTTCTTAAGCCGAATTATGGTCTTGTATCTTCCTGAGAAGCTTGGACTCACAATCGTTGGCTTATTGCAGTTCGTTTCAGACGAAGTGCTTGTTAAGCTGAATTGCGGTCTTGTATCCTCCTTGGAAGCTTGGACTCATAATCGTTGGCTTGTTGTAGTTCGTTTCAGACGAACTGCTTGTTAAGCTGAATTGTGGTCTTGTATCCTCCTTAGAAGCTTGGACTCACAATCGTTGGCTTGTTGTAGTTCGTTTCAGACGAACTGCTTGTTAAGCTGAATTGTGGTCTTGTATCCTCCTTAGAAGCTTGGACTCACAATAGTCTTTAATAATCGATCTAAAAAGGGGATCAGCCTTTAAAGAACGATATACCTCGGTACCATTTGTAAGAGACGACAAGCACATAGAGACAAAACACATAGAGAAAAAATGAAAAAGATGAAAGAAAAAAAACTTTAAACTTTTTATAAAACGACAAGTAAAAGGTACAAGTAAAAAACAAACAAATAAAAACATGTACCCCTATGACCGAACTAGACACAAGACAGACTGACCGGACTTTGTCTCTTACAAGTGGAACTTCTTGAGGTTGGAGACGTGCCATGTTCGGGGTACTTGTTCTCCTGACATGTGAGTCAATTTATAAGACCCTTTGCCGAGGACTTCTGACACCCGATACGGACCCTCCCATGTGGGCTCGAGTTTGCCCAGCTTTTCTGCTCGGCTTACTTCGTTGTTTCTCAAGACGAGATCTCCCACTTGAAATTGAAGCTTTTTCGCCCTTTGGTTATAATACCGGGCTACTTGCTCCTTATACTTGGCTGCTTTTATGCACGCCAACTCTCTTCTTTCTTCGGCGAGATCTAGTTCTGCTCTCAGTCCGTCGTCATTCATTTCTGAGGAGAAATTTAGAGTTCGGGGACTGGGTACGCCGATCTCCACCGGAATTACGGCTTCAGTGCCGTACACCAGACTATACGGAGTTTCACCGTTGGAGGTTTTGGGTGTAGTTCGGTAGGACCATAGGACTTGAGGGAGATTTTCTACCCATTGTCCTTTGGCTTGTTCTAACCGAGCTTTTAACCCTTTCACCAGAATCCGGTTCGTTACTTCCGTTTGTCCGTTTGCTTGGGGATGGGAGACCGAAGTGAACCGCTGTTGAATGTTCAGCTCTTGGCACCAATTCTTGAACGTCTTGTCGGTGAACTGAGTCCCATTATCCGAGACGAGGATGCGGGGTATGCCAAATCGGCACACTATGTTCTTCCAGACGAAGTCCAATGCCTTTGAGCTCGTTATCGTAGCTAATGGCTCAGCCTCCACCCACTTCGTGAAGTAGTCCACAGCAACGATAAGGAATTTCATTTGCCGAGGAGCTTGAGGAAGTGGTCCCACTATGTCTATGCCCCATTGCATGAAAGGCCAAGGGCTTTGCATAGTGTATAGATCGGTCTGCGGCATCCTTGGGACATTTGCATGAATTTGGCACTTCGTACACTTCTTGACGAACTGCACTGCCTCTTGTACCATGGTTGGCCAATAATATCCCCATCTCAGAACTTTTTTAGCTAAAGCTCTGGCTCCGATGTGGCTACCGCACGATCCTTCATGAACTTCTCTGAGGATGTAGTCCGTCTCTTCTGGTCCTACGCACCGCAATAACGGCTGGAGGTAAGACTTTCTAAAGAGGACTCCTTCATGAAGTTCGTACCGAAGTGCTCGGCACGTGATCTTCCGAGCTTCTCTCTTATCCTCGGGCAATTGTCCTTGATCCAGATACTGCAAGATCGGCGTCATCCAGTTCGGCGAGCTGGATACTGAGTGTACCTCGGCTTCATCAATGCTTCGGTGCATTAATTCTTCCGCCTTTGAGCTCGGATCTGAGGCCAACTTACTTAAGGTATCTGCTCGGCTATTTTCCGCTCTGGGAATGCGGATTATCCGAAAATAGGAGAAACTTCGGCTGATGCTTTGCGCTTTGTCCAAATACTTCTTCATTCTCTCGTCACGGGCTTCACTTGTACCCAACATGTGATTTACTATGACTTGTGAATCACAATGGACTTTGAGAGATTTGACGAGCAGACTTTGCGCTAACTGGAGTCCGGCCAGGAGGGCTTCGTACTCGGCTTCATTATTAGTAGTGGGGAATAGGAACCGAAGTGAGTAGGCTACCTCGTGTCCGTCGGGAGCGACAAGTAAAATACCAGCTCCACTTCCCATCTTGTTCGAAGCTCCATCTACGAACCCGCTCCAGCAGTCCGGCGGCTCTACTTCGGATTCCAAGGGCTGTGCTAGTTCGGCACTGGCAGAATTCTTCTGTTCGGCAATAACAGGAATTGCTTGATCGAACTTCGCTTCTGCAAGAAAATCTGCCAAGGCTTGTCCCTTGATGGCTTTCCGAGGTAGATATTCAATTGTGTGCTCTCCCAACTCTATAGCCCACTTGGCGATTCTGCCTGATGCTTCTGGTTTGGTCAACACTTGCCGAAGTGGCAGATCAGTTAAGACGCATACCTTGTGAGCATAGAAGTATGGCCGCAGTCTCCTTGCTGCATTTACTAATGCCAGAGCAATCTTTTCCAGAGGTTGATACCTGGTTTCTGGACCTCTTAATGCTCGGCTTGTAAAGTAGATGGGAAGCTGCTTTAGGCCTTCTTCTCGTACAAGCACCGCGCTGATGGTTTGATCCGATGCCGCTAAGTATAAGAATATTACTTCGGCTTCGGTTGGAGCAGAGAGAATAGGAAGCTCGGCTAGATAACTTTTGAGCTCGTCAAAGGCCTTTTTCTGCTCGGCTCCCCACTCGAACTTTGGTGCCTTTTTCAACACCGTGAAGAACGGCAGTTGCTTTTCGGCTGCTTGAGAAAGGAATCGATTCAGTGCGGCTAGACATCCGGTTAGCCTTTGCACGTCATGTATGGACTTCGGCATCGCCATGTTTTGAACAACTTGAACTTTTGAGGGGTTTGCCTTGAGTCCGTCCTTTGAAACCCAACAACCCAGAAACTTTCCCGAATCTACCAAAAAGGTACACTTTTGGGGATTAAGTTTGAGGTTGGCTTTCTTGAGCACGTTGAGAGTGGACTTGAGGTTGTGCTCGTACTCCGAAGTGCTTTTGCTTTTGACGACTATATCGTCAACATACACTTCGACCTCCTTTCCAATCAGGTGCCGAAAAAGCTTGTCTACCATCCTTTGATAAGTGGCTCCGGCATTCTTTAAACCGAATGGCATCTTTTTATAAGCGAAAATGCCGAAATCAGTAATGAAGGCCGTTTTTGAAGCGTCAATCTCATCCATTAAAACTTGATGGTATCCTTTGTACAGATCAAGAAAATAAAAAATTTCAAAGCCTATCAAAGCTTCTACTTTTTTATCTATGTTCGGAAGGGGATAGCAATCTTTGGGACAGTGCTTATTTAGATCGGTGAAATCTATGCACATCCGCCATCCTCCTTCCTTTTTCTTGATCATGACAGGATTGGCCACCCACGAAGGATACTTCACTTCGAATAACACATCCGCCTTCAATAATTGACGGACTTCGTCATGGATGACTTGACTTCGTTCTGCCGCAAAGAGTCTTTGCTTCTGTTTTATCGGCCGGACTGAAGGATCAATATTTAACCGATGAGTGATTACCTCGGGGGGCACTCCGGTCATGTCCAACGGAGACCATGCAAAGACGTCTTTATACTCCTTGAGGAGCTGGATGGTTTTTTCCCGAAGTAGGGGCGTTCCCGCGAAGCCGATCTTAACCGTTCTGGATGGATCGTCTTCGTACAGCTGAACTGTCATCGAGTTCGGCTCCGGTATGACTTCGGTCATCGCCTCTGACTCCGGCTGCTGTGATTGCTATGCTTGGTGGTGCCGATCTGACTGCTCGGCACTTCTAAGCGCAATTTGCAGACATTCCTTTGCTCTCTTTTGGTCACCTCGGATGACCGCTATCCCTCCTTTAGTAGGGATCTTGATGGTGAGGTGATAAGTGGAGCAAACGGCCCGAACTGTGTTGAGCCAGTCTCTTCCCAGGATGATGTTGTACGGGGACCGAGCTTTCACCACGAAAAACTCAATCATCGTACTGGAGCTAGTAGGCGCTTTCCCCACCGTGATCGGAAGGCTGATAATACCTTCAGGGCGGGTGTCCTCCTGGGCGAAGCTCTTCAGGGGAAGCGGAGCCGGACTGAGCCGAGCTGGGTCCACTTCTAGTTTGTCAAAGCACTCTTTAAAAAGAATGCTAACCGACGCTCCTGTATCCACAAACACCCTGTGGATCAGTTTGTTTGCCACTCCGGCTTGGATGACAATGGCGTCTTGGTGAGGAGAGATGGCCGGGACGGGATCAGCATCCGAGAACGTAATCACTTCGTCCTGCTTCAGCCTTTTATGCGTTGGCTCCTCTCGATTGGAGCCTCTGCGCTCTGACTTTAGGGACGACTTGGTCTTCCCGGCAGGGAGAGCGTCAATAGTCTGGATTACTCCATCATATTGCGGCTCGTCATCGTCTTCGGGATCCGGCTGCCTTTTCGGATCCTGAGGAGCGCAGTTCGCACCACTCTGCTTCTTATTCTTCTTTGGCTGCTTGCTTTGGTATTTTTTCAATGTCCCTGCCTTCACAAGAACATCGATACCTGCAGCCAAGTTTCTGCACTCCTCAGTATCGTGACCGTGGTCTTGATGGTAGGAGCAGTAGCTATCCTGTGGTCGGCGCGCGGCTGATTTCGTCATCCGCTTTGGCTTTTCGAATAGGTCAGAGTGCAGTTCGAAAATTTCCGCTCTCGGCTTGTTCAGCGGTACGAACTGAGCGGGCGGCTTCTCGGGATTGAGACGGGGTCCCAATCTGTCTTGCACCGGAGCCCTTTGAATTCTTTCAAATGGAGTCCGGCGAGGATGCCCCTGATCGCTATGATCGGGCTTCCTTCTGTCTCCTCGGGTCGATGAGCTGTCTAACGACCGTTTGCGACGGTCTGCCTCATCGGCCCGGGAGTACTGGTCCGCAATGTCCCACATTTCCTGAGCTGTCTGCGGACCGCACTCAACGAGCTTCCTGTAGAGAGCTCCGGGCAGGATTCCATTTTGGAATGCCGAGATGACAAGCAGATCGTTGAGATCGTCTACTTGCAGGCATTCCTTGTGGAATCTTGTCATAAAGTCGCTGATTTTTTCGTCGCGACCTTGACGAATGGAAAGCAGCTGAGCCGAAGTGATTCGGGCTTCCGCTTTCTGAAAGAACCTCCTGTGGAAGGCATCCATTAGATCTCGGTAAGATCTGATGCTGCCCTGGGGGAGGCTATCGAACCACCTTCTCGCGTTCCCGATGAGCAGCTCGGGAAACAGCTTGCACATGTGGACCTCGTTGAGACCCTGGTTCGCCATGTTATATTGATAGCGCCCCAAGAAATCGTGAGGGTCCACGAGCCCGTCGTAAGTCATCGACGGAGTTCGGTAGTTCTGTGGTAGAGGAGTTCGGGTGATGTCGTCCGAGAACGGAGTCTTCAGTGCTCCGTACACGGCGAATCCGATATCTCGTCGGTATGGAGGAGATTGAGTTCTCCTGTGATTCCGGTACCGAGGAGGAACTGGAACATGTTGGGGACGGGGATTCTTTCTCCTGGGAGATGCGACACTACTGCGGTAGTGACTTTCTTGTGCGGAGGGAGAAGGAGAATCCGCCGTTTTTGTCTCCGGCTGCTTTTGGCTTTTTTGCAGGAAGGTTAAGAATTCCTCCTGCTTCGCCGCCAAAAACTGCTTGACAGCCTCATTCAAATCGGGCTGCTGGGAAGACTCAGTGGGACGATTTTTGGAGCGGCTTGTTCCTTCGCCATGAGAACTGGTGGTGGATTTATCCCTAGGCTGTTTTCCAGACCTATGGGATGGATTGGCTTCCTCCTGGTTCTCACGGGCAGGAATACGGGTACTCTGCGATCTGGTATGCATTTTTTGGGTGGAAAAAATGAATCAAAAATTCGCTTTATCACAAATTTTGTTCTCTGTTTCCCACAGACGGCGCCAGTGATGAATCCGCGAATTTTTGATGTTAGTAAATGCTGGTAGAGAATAAAGACTACGACACAATGAATTTACGTGGTTCGATTTACTGAAGTAAATCTACGTCCACGGGAAGAAGGGAGGGCAAGATTGTATTGCTTGATCTGGGATTACAGCTTACAACACAGACTTGCTATATGATATTTTATCTCTGGAGAGCTTAACCTTCTACCTGATCTAAGTTCTATTTGTACATTGAACTAGGATCGTGGTTTGCAGCCCCACTAACAAGATCGTGGGTGAGCAATAACTGCTCAATAACTGCTTCGTACCACTAAATAGATCGTGGGTATAGCGGAGGTCGTGGAGGCCTTTCATGAGTCCACTAACTCCTAGTTCGGTCGAATGCTGAGACCGAACTGCTGGACTTTACCGATCAGCTCTTGCCGATCTGAGAGGAGAGCTTGACTGGTCGGCTTTTACCGAGCTGTAGGCTGAGTCCGAACTCTTTGGTCGTGCCGAACTCTTTGGTGCCGAACAGATACTCTTTCTTGGGCTCTGGGCTGATGGGCCGTCACTGTTATTGGGCTTGCCATTAGGGTTTAGTTCGTACCCCATCAATCTACATGTGTTCGGAGATGTTCTTGAGGGTTCTGGTGTATTTGAGTGTGTTTCGAGAGACTTTCCGAGTTTGTGAGGTGATTCACGTGTTGAGTTGGCCGTGGTGAGCAGTAGTCGGTGAGATCTAGGGTTTACTGTTCTAAGATGGTCTAGACTGTTCAACGGGATCTCTTTGTGACAATCGGTTGAGATTTGGGGAGGTCCTTGGCCGGTGAAGTCACTATTGTGACTTGAGCCATATCACAAATCTCTGTCTACTCTTTGTCTTTCTGTTCTTGTCTTTGATCCGTTTGGATCAACTTCCTTTGTTACTAACGTTTTACTTAGTGTGCAGGGTGTCCAAGGTGGGAGCTAGCAGTTTAATTCCGGTGAAGGAACTAAACGGAGCTAGGGTTTCGTGTAGTATCTTGTTCTTAGTAATTCATGTAATCTTGTTTCTCCTTTTGTATTCGGCTTGTATTTTTTGAGACTAGCCCTCTCAATAAGAAGTGTAAAAATAAAATATATCCCAGTAATTAAATAGTGAATTATTAACATAACTGGATAGCATTAATATAGCATCACTCAAACTCAACCAATTTAAAACAATTTAGGAGAACTAAATATATTATTAAACCATTCAAAAAAAAATGATCAATTTTTATTCGAACTAAAATTATGACACGATTCGCAAATATGAAACTAGACGAGATTATGTCTCACATGCTTTATTCAATTCAAATGGACCAATTCATGGACAACCTCACAAATATCTACATATGATATTGTCTATATGTTCATTTTTATTTTCTTTTTCAGTTTTTTTGGAATATACTGATCAAGATTCTCGAATCCCTATCTTATTAATTAATAAAAGAAAAATGTGAAAATATCTCATCAATTAAATTACCCCATATTTATCATTATTCCCTTCAAACTTCCTACTCCACTGAGGGTAGACTTAACGAATCAGCTCATCAGATTCAAGTCAGCTTTATCGAGTTGTAGACTAATTAGATTAAAATTTTATCATATTAAAAATTTTCAATCATAATCCTATTCAACTTACAAGGTATTCAATTTAATTAACAAGTTTCTAACTATATTAACATCTCTAATTATTGAAAAATAAATAACATCTCTAATTACTCCAGTGTCGGTGGAGGCACACTAATAATATTATAAAAGTCGAAGAAAACTTATTCGAGCAAAATTAACATGGATTTGTTGGAATTTTAGTCCGGTCAACGCAATTGACATGATTGTGGTATATTCACTTTCTCTTAGCCGATTCCCGTGAGTGAGAAATAATATATTAAAGTATGTCACGATATATGGAGATATGTAATTAATTAATATTATTTTGGACACGTAGATAAAATAACGTGGCAAATGAGCATATGGAGAAAGCTTCGTAGAATGTGTGCACATTAATCGAGTCGTCCAGATATATTTCTGGTATGAACAACCACATGAGAGGTGTCTAGATACATCCGTCCAGGTTCATGCTCCATTGTTGACGTTTGTAACGTCCGTAACGGCTTGTAACCCTCGGCAGTTACAAACAAACCATCATGACACACATAATGGGTGTTGACTCCGTCAATTCAAATGAGTGGACTTGGCCTATAAATAGGCAAGCATCCATTGCATTCTCTACACAACCACAAGCATAGCATTTGCATAGCTCTCTCCCTCTCTTTGCATAGTTTTCTGTCGAAGCTCTGCCCTCGCTATCATCCAGTTCGTCGGATCTTGTTATGTTTGCGGTGCTGCAACGAATAAGACGAAGCCGTTTTATCTTTGGGGACGACAAGTCAATCCGAGAGCACAACCGGAGCGTATCTCGTCTTGCGGAAAGAGGACTCCTCCACTCGGCTTACAACTTATTTAAGGTTTACAGTTTCGATTATTGTTTTGTTATTTCAATTCAGTTTATTGTACTCTTATCTTCATTCTTCATTTGAGTTATATTATGTTCGGTTAGTGTATCTTTATACCACAGTTGTAATCAAAGAAAACCAACAGGACTTAATAGAGACACTTGTAATATAATAATACAATCAAATGCAATAATAATACAATCAAATTCAATTTCATTTTCTATTTCCTGGACCCCATTGTATATGATTTTCGTTATCTTGGTTGTAAAATGTTTTTTTAACTCTAGCGTTATTTTAATCGTAAAATGCAGCTTCGAGACACGTCATTTTAAGAAATGCTTCAATACATTTATTAAAATCCAAGAACCAAAATATTCATGGAATATTATGGAAATGAAATAAATACCATACAATGAGAAGGGTATTATTGTATGGGACGCGACGAGCCGTGGTCCCATAATTGAACTCATTCCTCCAATTAATCACGTGAAAAACAGAGTAGATAAAGGCAATTTCAAAATTTTCATAGATACTATACGTTTAATTAGAAATTCAAATTAAAAAATTGCCATAAAATCGAAGGTCCCATAAAACCATCATAGTCAAAGTAGGGTAGAACATTCGAAACAATACAAAATACAAAAGAATAAATTAAAATGTACGTGATGGTCCCGTCCCGTCCCGTCCCAACCCGTCCCAGACGCATTTATTTTGAAATTGTACATAATTTTGTCCA
This sequence comes from Salvia splendens, assembly GCF_004379255.2. Taxonomy (NCBI): domain Eukaryota; kingdom Viridiplantae; phylum Streptophyta; class Magnoliopsida; order Lamiales; family Lamiaceae; genus Salvia; species Salvia splendens. The sequence continues at coordinate 1,796,887 of NC_056034.1, forward strand.
TGCAATGTCAATATTCACTAAAAAAACCGGAAAATAGTAACGGAATCCAATAGCTCAACAACTAGTGACGGAATTAGTGACCGAACAATGTGAGTCACTAATAGTGACAGATTTATTCATCACTAATGCGAAGCAGTCGCCTATAGTTTCCGTCACAGTAACTTTAGTGACGGAAAATTCGTCACTAAAATTTTTTATTGACAAGTTTATTAATGACGGATCTGCCGAAACTTGATCTGTTACTAATCTGTTAAGTGAAGGAATTTTACTGGTTAGTGACGGAAATATCCGTCGCTAATTGGCGAGTTTTTTTAGTGATTATAGATGAATATATTCGTTGTAACATTTCTACATTCTTTGCTCTCGATTATCAAATGTAAACACACACTTTAGGAATTGATGAATGAAATGACATTTTTTGACAACTCTGCTGAAAATGGGACTCTATGTTGATATTGTGTGTGAAATAGAGCGGTAGTATAAACGTATAATATTGATATATCGATAAATATGTGTACCGACATAGAAATTCATTATGGCACAAACAGATATTGTATGTACCATAAGCTTATACTCTTACTGTCCGCAAATAAGAGTTCCATTTTTTCATTTCAGTCTGTCGATAAGAGTTTCGGTTCTCGTCTTGAACTCATTGAGACTTTTAATCGCGGACGAATGGAGTACACTGTAGTATTGAAATGTTGATACGGTGTGCTAGATATGTTGATAGTTGATTGTTTTTTAAAATATAGGAATATGATAATATGATAATAAGCAGTAGGATGTCGTTAGATTCCTCATAAAATTATCTATAATTTGATAGTATGTTTTTTAGAAAAATATAATTTAAATTATCAGAGTTTTAGAACAAATAAAGTTATTAGTTTTAACTAAATACTACCTGTATTTATGTCTCTATTTTACCCTTCGACTGGCATTCTATTAAACACTGATTTATTAATAATTTAGTTGTTGGTATTAACTAAGAACCAATATCACCGTTCAGTTAATAATTTAATTGTTGATATTAGCTCTTAGTTATCATCTAAAGAGTGGTTCTTAGGGATAAAGGCCCTGATTTATTATACACTATAATAATTATTACTCCCTCCGTTTTTAAAAATAGCAACTCTTTCCATTTTAGTACGTCCTTTAAAAATAGCAACTTTCAAACTTTCTATTTTAAGAAATCTTTACACATCTATACATCAATTTATTTACCACTTATACCATTACGATTAACAACTTAAAGTGGGGGGTCATAATCCACTAACATTAATTTCATTATTTTTTTCTCTCCCTCTCTCCTACTTTACCAATTTTTTTTCTCTCTCTCTCTTACTTTACCAATTTTTTTTCTCTCTCTTACTTTACCAAATTGTGCATTAAAACTTGTGTCGTATCAAATGTCCCTATTTTTAAAAAACGGAGGGAGTAATTTTAAAATAATTAGTATGAAAATAAACAACTCTATTAATTGGTTGAAAAGATAGCACAATTAATTATTTAAACGGCCCACATTTCATTTAGATAGCATCCAAGAAAAGCCCATATAAACCATGGGCTATTGATGAAGAAGGCCCAATAATATATTAACCTCATATACCAATACCAATTTCCAACTAGTAGTACTAAATTACTAATTTCACATTTACTTTTCATCTATAATATTATAATTTTCAGAAAAGATAATTGACATAAATTGTATGTAGAGTCATGGCATTGTATAAATTTTCTAAAAGTTTAAAAGAAAAGGAAGAGATAGAGGATTTGATATAAAGTAACGGAAGTGAACTGAAAAATATCAGGTAATCAAACTATAAGAAAATATCATACTGAATATCATTTCATATTCAATATCCAAGTATACCATTTTTATGAAAGTCCAAATATACTTTTCATGTCTTGGAGCCACTTTCGGTATTAAAAAAATACCACAGATGTGATTAAACCTTAGTCCAAGAACCTACCAGGATATTTTTAAAGTCTACATACTATTGACATGCTAACCTCAAAGTTCAGGGGCCATTTCGCAAGTCTAGTGCACTGGACTAACGTACTAACAATAAAAATTTATATGTATATGCTTAGGTATTGACGAGTGCAAGACAAGTCCATGCCACATCACTCTCGGAGGTCTTGCCTGCGGATGCCCAACCGGCTATATTGGTCAAGGTGGAAAAAGACTAGCGGTTGTCTCGCTGTCGTAATAATTGATAATTCGGTTTTTAAAACTAGGGTAAATTGTGAACTTTCACAATAGTTTGGTTTTTCATGTGAACTTTGCTCCCCGTGTGCGGATTTCCCGAGTCGGTTATTCCGGCTAAGTAGAGTGCTGACGTGTGTAAGTGTCTGACATGGATGATGTTGTGTACATTGATATATGCAATGACATGGATTTAAATTTTTTATTTTTTAAATATTCTAACTAGTGTTTTAAAACCGGTCTGACCAGTTTAATACATTTGTATTCTATTTTTATTTCTCCGACTCCATTGCTGTCTCTCGAAACGTCGATCTCTTCTCCACCGCCGACCCCTTTTTTGACTAACGCCGCCTTCCTCTAGTTCAGTCGTACAAAGCGGCGACGATTGCTGGCGTGGATTTCTCAAGCAAAATGGATGGAAAAATTTAGAGATTTATGATTTTGATATGGAATTGGGGGGAAAGATGGATCAAAGGCTGAGGGAGACACGCGACATCAGGAGTTATGGCTGCTTTTGTGGCATGGGTTGTCGACGGAGGAGAGGAAATAACACAGAAAAATCAAAAAAAGAGAATGGAGAGAGTATGAAAAGGTTCTGCAAATAAAAACTAAGTGTTGTATTCCATATATTTCAATTCAAATATTAGTATAAACCACTCAAATGAATCCTATTGTTTGTGATATGCAGTGAAATTATTTTCCTCCAGCAGCGAAATTGTTTGTGATATACAGCGAAATTTAAATTTGTTTCGCCACACACAAAACGACGTAGTTTTGTGTTCCGACTGCCACATAGGATAAGTTTGTACTGGAAAACTACCGGGTCGGGTCGTGAATTTGCAAAACCCGGTAAAGTTCATGATTTTTGACGCAATTTTTAAAGTTCACGGGAAAAATCAAACTATTGTGAAAGTTCATGAGAAGCAATTTACCATTAAAACTATAAATGGATCAGTATTTAATTTTATTTAACAGTTTGTACGTGGATTACTTGATAAGTCCATGAGTTTGTATCACATTACAAATAATAAAAACAAAAAAGAGATCAACTAGGGCATCCACAAAAAAGAAGTCATATATCAATATAATATCTAAAATTTAAATTCCAAATAAAATAAATAAATAAAATACAAAAGCTTAATTTAGTGATTTACTATCCTCCGTAAACAATTTCTCTTCAAATTAATTGAAAAATTAGTATATACTTTAATTAGATTTGACTAAAATATAGGTTTTTAAATATAAGTCATTTTTCAGTTAGATAGAAAGATGGAAGTAAATGGAGTATGCATTTGTTTATTATAGCCCAACGATCAAATATATAGCTCAAAACTAAAACGCCCCAGTTATCTTCTCCTTCCTTTTCCACAATTTCAGAGAGCTTTGTCTCTGGCGGCGGGATTCCTGGTCTGGACTGCTGGGCTCTCTCTGGGGCGGAGATCGGTGGACAGGCGTGTAAAGGGAGGTCAGGGTCTGGTGCCGGCCAAACCCCCGCTGGAGCGATGGCTTGGCCCTTCAGGTTCCGTTGCTACTCCCACAACCCTGTACCCCATTCCGTGCCCCTCCCCGTGCCACAACAATTAAATCGCACTATTCATCATTTTGAGTTGCAAAATTGGAAACGGTGACTATACGTATAATGGAAAATGAATTTTATTCATTACGAATAAAAGTACAAATACGAAAATATTAAAAAAATATATTTTAAAAAAATAATACATTAAACATAATAATAATGCTCGAAAATGTTGGTACGTGTCCAAATTTCTTCGATTAGAACAAACTGGAGTTGACCGTGGACTTGTGCTTGGCGCATAGTAGTGTCACATTCCATGACATCGCGCCAGTCGGAGCCACACCAAGAGCTATAGGGTCGCTGACAACGGTCGAACTGGAGGTACTAGCGCCAACGTCGTTGGTCCATGACGTGACGAGGTCTCCTTCGTCTTCAACGATCATGTTATGCATTATGATGCATGCATACATGATGTCGGCGATTATTGGACGGTGGCACAAATGGGCCGGCCCTTTCACTATAGACCACCGTGATTGGAGGATCCCTAAGCACGTTCCACGTCTTTTCGAGCCGCCTCCTGCTTTTCAGTGAACAAACGCCCACTTAAGAGTTGTCGGACATGTGATTGTCTTCACGAATACAGGCCATCATGGGTAGATTTCATCTGCTAGATAGTACCTCATATTGTACGAGCGGCAATTAGCCATGAACTGTACGTTCAACGATTTTTTGGCACACAATTCGTTGAATACTGGAGACTAGTTCAACACATTGATGTCGTTGTTCGACCTAGCAACACCAAAGTACGCATGTCATATCCATAGTCATTGGTCGGCAACTGTCTCCAACACGATTGCCTAATGTGTGCCCTTGTGCCCGCTAGTGAATGCACCTCTCCAGACCGTAGGACAGTTCTTCCACTCCTTGTGCATACAGTCAATGTTGCTTAGCATCCCGGGAAAACCGTGAACGGCCTCGTGCATGTTCACCAACATCTGAGTGTCGTGAATCGTTGGCTCTCTCAAGTACCTATCATTGAAAGCTTCAATGACAGCACGATAAAATTCAGCCAAGCATTCTCGTCCAGTGCTCTATGCAACATGGAGATATTCGTCGAACATATCTGTAGTAGTGCGTTATGCGAGTTGTTGTATCGCGAATGTGCATTTCTGCAATGTCAATAGACTTTGACGGCCTACAACATCGGTGTGTTGAATGAAGTATTGGTCACGAGCAACAACTGCGTTCACAATGCGTAGGAACAAAGGTCTCTGCAGTCGGAACATCTGATCACTCTATCGAAGGTCTCTCGAGAAATAATCATTAAAAGCCGCAAATAAGCTCCCTCACGGTCTCAATGGATTGCACGCATGACATTCTTGAACATCTTTATAATACTGTTACAGAATAGATCCTTTGGAGTAGGATCTTACTCCTTAACCAAAGCTCAAGAAGGATTTAACGAAAGGGAACACAAAAAAAACTGAGATTAGTTGTTTTCTTCTCTGCCTTTCCTCAATGAGGAGTACATAATTTATAAGGAGCTACAACTAACCGCTACTATGGAAGGGAGACGTGCTATCTAGCCACTACAAGGAAATGGGAAAATGCAATAACCAACTAAGAAATGGAAACGTGCTATACTATCCACTACTAGGAAATGGGAAAATGCAATACTATGAAAAACCAACTAATTAACCATTAGAGGACACGTTCAATCATGTGTGGCAGTTTCCAAACTCAACACGTAATCCTTCAAATATGTGGGCTGTTTTCCAGCACGGGCTTCACGACGATGGGCTTCTGCTATCGGGCCTCCGATTGGATTCCTAATTGCAGCTGCTTGTTCCGTTTCTTCAGCTGATAGATCTTGGGCCTGAATCAGTGGGCTCTCTGTAACATCCCCCTCTGGTTGAAGAACCACCTTGTCCTCAAGGTGAAGATCGGGAAATTGAATAAGCAGTTGCTGAACGGGCTCCCAGGAGGCATCATCGAGCGATCCATCGGACCACTGAATTAACCATTGCCGCTCATGTTTTCCGTTCTTCAAAATAGTGCGTTCTCGAACTGCGGCAATAGGAATAGAGAGGGGTCGATCCCCAATAAAGTCTGCCGGGAGTGACTGAACCACAGGTTGGGTTGACGAAGCAATGTATGGTCGGAGCAGAGACACATGGAAAACCGGGTGGATACGAGCTGACTCCGGAAGCTCGAGGCGATAAGCAACTTCGCCTACTCGTTCAATAACCTTGAATGGTCCATAAAAACGCTTGCTGATCTTAGCCGAGAGCTTTCGGGCCACAGAGCACTGTCGGTAAGGTTGTAATTTCAATAGAACCAAGTCACCGATTTGAAAAGTAAGCTCACGGCGATGACGATTGGCGGACTCCCTCATGCGCTGCTGAGCGATGCCAAGATTGCGACGTAACTGACGCATAAGTTCATCACGTTCAGATAAAACGTCATCTACGGCTGGTAGAGTGCTGGATCGAGGTGTATATGGTATAATAGAAGGTGGAAGTCTACCATACAAAGCTTGAAACGGACTCATTTTTAGCCCATCGTGGAAGGTAGTATTCAATGCAAATTCAGCCCATGGAAGAAGTATTGTCCAACGTGTGGGACGTGCATGAGCGAAGGCCCGAAGATATTGTTCTAATCCACGATTCTTAACTTCGGATTGCCCGTCTGTTTGAGGATGATAGGCAGTGCTCCGCTTAAGAGAAGTGCCGCTGAGGCGAAAGAGCTCGGTCCAGAAGTTGCTAAGAAATATAGGGTCACGATCAGAGACAATAGACACCGGAAATCCGTGAAGCTTGATGACCACATCCACGAATAAAGCAGCAACGCGGTGTGCATCAAAGGAAGAAGGCAATGCTCCGAAATGGGCAAACTTGGTGAGACGGTCGACGACCACCATAATTGTGCCAAGGCCGCGGGAGGGAGGCAATCCCGTGATGAAATCCATAGTCACCTCATCCCAAACTTGAGTAGGAATGGGCAGTGGTTGAAGTAAGCCCGCCGGAGGCTTAGTTGAGTACTTCGTTGTTTGACAAGTGATGCATGCCATAACAAAGCGACGGATATCAGCTCTCATCCGAGGCCAATAAAAGGAAGTGGCAACTCTTCGGAAGGTATGATCAACTCCCGGGTGACCGGCCGAAGGGGTGGCATGGCATTCCTCAATGATGGATTTAATCAAACTTGAACTGGCACTTAAGCAAAGACGATGGTTATAGAACACCAACCCGTCGTGAATTGAAAAGGGAGGCTGAAGATTGCCTTGGGCTGCAAGCTCATGATGCTGAAGTAATTCGGGCAGTGTCTTGTTCTCCCTACGGAGGGTAGATATCAGCTCTGGTGGAGGCTGACAATAAGTTTCCAGCAGAAGGGCCGGTTCGTCAACTTCGTTGCGCCGATAGAGAGCATCAGCAACACGGTTGGATGAGCCTTGCTTGTACTCAATAGTAAACTGATACCCCATAAGTTTACGGATGAAGAAATGCTGCTCGGGAGTTTGAATTATCTGGTGCAATAATTCTCGCAAGCTCTGTTGATCCGTCCGAATAGTAAAGGTGCGACCCAATAGATATTGACACCATTTTTGAATAGCTTCCACAATAGCGTATAGCTCGCGGTGATACGTCGAAGCAGATAAGCGACGGGGACCAAGCTTCTTGCTAAAAAAAGCAATAGGGTGATCATCTTGGAGAAGGACAGCGCCAATGCCGGTGGCTGAAGCATCTGTTTCAATAATAAATGGTTTCGAAAAGTTAGGCAGATGTAGAACCGGGGCAGAAGTCATTGCGACCTTGAGCGCCGTGAAGGCCGATGTAGCAGCATCGGTCCATTTGAAAGAGTTGGACTTTAATAGGTCAGTGAGCAGAGCCGCAATATGAGAATAATGGGCAATAAACCTCCGATAGTATCCCGTGAGGCCCAAAAAACCCCGCAATTGCCGCACCGTTGTTGGAGTAGGCCAAGAAGTCATTGCCTCAATCTTAGCGGGATCAGCATGAAGGCATCCGGCAGAAATTTGGTGACCAAGATAATCAACCATAGTTTTACCAAATGAGCACTTTGAAAGCTTGACATAAAAATGATTCTCCAATAAAAGAGATAATGTCGCTTCCAGATGTCGGAGATGAAGATCAAGGGAGGTGCTGTAAATTAATATATCGTCAAAGAAGACGATTATAAACTGCCGAAGGAATGGCCGAAACAGACGGTTCATGCAAGCTTGGAATGTTGATGGGGCATTCGTCAATCCGAAGGGCATGACAAGAAACTCATAGTGGCCTTCGTGGGTTCGAAAAGCAGTCTTATGAGAGTCACGATCATGCATTCGAATTTGATGGTAACCAGAACGAAGATCGAGCTTTGTAAAATACTACGCCGCACCAAGTTCATCAAAGAGTTCATCAGCCGTAGGTATTGGAAAGTGGTCTGGTACGGTGACTGCATTAAGGGCTCTATAATCCACACAGAAGCGAAATGTGACATCCTTCTTTTTAACGAGCAGAACGGGTGAGGAGAATGGGCTGCGGCTAGGACGAATAAGCCCTTGGTCCAGCATTTCTTGAACCATTTTCTCTATTTCACACTTCTGAAAATGAGGATATCTATATGGCCGTACATGAACCGGGGAGGTACCAGTTTTAAGAAATACCCTATGATCAAATAGGCGTCGCGGCGGTAATCCTTGAGGAGGACTGAAAACTGGGGCGTGTGCAAGCAATACCTCACGAACGGAGGGATGGAGATCAGAGGGGGGATCTGAAGGCTGCAACAGTTGCGGTGCTGACCGAGGAAGCACAACAATTTCATAGCAGGCCGATAGGGACTCCGCATCTGCTAATGAAAATAAATGATTCATCGAAATCTGACGCAGAGGAGATGTATCACCACGCAGCAAAACTGGGGAGTCGTGCCAAGTGAATTCCATGGTTAGAGAGGCATAGTCATGAGTCACTCTCCCGAGCAATTGGAGCCACTGAACTCCGAGCACAATACCTGGCCCATGAATGGGTAGTATAAATAAATCCACCAGAAACTCGTACCCTTGAATATGGAGGCGGACCTCGAGGCATTGGTTGGTGCAAGATAAAGAATCTCCATTTCCTACATAGACCCGAAATGGGGTAGTGGGCTGCACATGTAGTTGGAGTTTCTCCACAATATTAGGATGGACAAAATTGTGCGTACTTCCGCCATCAATAAGAACTTGCACTGGAGAGCCAATAACAGTGCCGGTGAGGCGGAGCGAACGTGGACTGGAAGAGGCCGAGAGACTTTGCAAGGTGGACACATCGGCGATTGGAATATCATCTGCGGAAGGGTCCAGCGGAGTAGAGGAGTCCAGGGACTCATCATCGTCACCAACAAACAAGAGCAACCGTGATTGACAACGATGATTTCGGTGCCATTTTTTATCGCACCAGTAGCACAAGCCTTGAGCATCTTTAGCTAACTTTTCGGCAGTGGTGAGGCGCCGAATAGGGCGGTCAGATCGAGTGGAAGGCAGTGGCAGATTGGTGCTGGATGTAGGTGGTGGTGTTGAGGATAGTGAAGGAGTGGAGCTAGTTGCAGAAGACCATTGTCGGCATTGGGGAGTAGTGGCTGCAGAAATGGTATCCACATATTGAGCAGAGAGCTCACGAGCCAAGGCAAAAGCCGCCGCTAGAGAAGTCGGCCGACGAAGAGTAAGGTCGCGGCGCAGGAGAGGTTTGAGGCCCGCAATAAATACCGAGACCAAAGCTGGCTCGGCGACACCGCTAATCTTGTTGAGCAACCGTTCGAACTCTGTTTGATAGGCGAGGATGGTGGAGGTTTGTTGCAGTTTGGAGAGAGCCCCAAAATAATCTTCAAAGTGGCCAGGGTCAAAGCGGAGGCGGACTTGAGCCACAAAATCATCCCAAGAAGAAAGGATGATGTTGTTACGAACCCATTGAAACCATTCAGATGTCGGGCCCTCGAGGAGTAGACCGACCAAGCGAAGGCGCTCAGTTGGGGCTGTTGCATAAAAGTCGAAATATTCTGATATACGGAAAAGCCAGCCAGTGGGGTCTTGGCCATCGAATTTAGGGGCTTCGAGGCGAAGCTGGGAGCCGCGGAATGCTGTTGGTGTAGTGTTTTGAGGAAAGGTGGGATGAGCAGGCTGGAATGGATGGTGCATGATTTGAGGGAGTGTGACTGAGGTATGGGGGTGGTGAATTGAGCTAAAGTCAGGAAGGGTGGGACATATTTGTGTAGTGGAAAGGGAAGGAGTGTGTTGGTGTGGGGTAAAAGATGTCGGGGGGAGGCCGAACATTTTGAGGTGATGAAGCATAGGAAAAGGGAGGTGGCTGAAGTGAGGAGTGATATAGAGCCATTAACTGATCGAGGCGTTGCGTGAATGTCGACGCGAGCGATTCAATTTGTGTGTTGGTGGAGAGTTGTAGGCGATCAAAGTGGTGTTGAATTGGAAGGGGAAGAGACGGGAATTGCTCCGAGTGAGGAGTGGGAGTGTTGGGTGTGTGGTTGGTATTTGCTGAGGTATTGACCACGGTGGATGTTGTAGGTGGGGGAGTTGATTTTGAATGCATTGTGACTCAATGAAAGCACCAAATTGTTACAGAATAGATCCTTTGGAGTAGGATCTTACTCCTTAACCAAAGCTCAAGAAGGATTTAACGAAAGGGAACACAAAAAAAAACTGAGATTAGTTGTTTTCTTCTCTGCCTTTCCTCAATGAGGAGTACATAATTTATAAGGAGCTACAACTAACCGCTACTATGGAAGGGAGACGTGCTATCTAGCCACTACAAGGAAATGGGAAAATGCAATAACCAACTAAGAAATGGAAACGTGCTATACTATCCACTACTAGGAAATGGGAAAATGCAATACTATGAAAAACCAACTAATTAACCATCAGAGGACACGTTCAATCATGTGTGGCAGTTTCCAAACTCAACACGTAATCCTTCAAATATGTGGGCTGTTTTCCAGCACGGGCTTCACGACGATGGGCTTCTGCTATTGGGCCTCCGATTGGATTCCTAATTGCAGCTGCTTGTTCCGTTTCTTCAGCTGATAGATCTTGGGCCTGAATCAGTGGGCTCTCTGTAACAAATACCATCGCGGATGGTCTTCTGTCAGGTTGAGAACTCATTTTTTTGTGTGAGATTTACGGAGGAATAGAAAGGAAATGTGAGATTGTGAATGAAATGAATTAGAATTGGGGTGTATATATAGATTTTAAAAATAGATTTGCGGCACGGCGCGGCACCTGCAACGCACTCAGGATACTGGGTCGGGCCGCTAGGGTGCTCGGCACCAGGCCGCATACAAGGCACCATTCCTAGCCCCTCCCCGGCACAAGCCACCTCCAATGCTCGGTGCGCGGCACGGCTCCAGCCCCACCCTCGGCGTTGTGGGTAGACCTGCCTAAGGTTTACCGAACCGGCGGTTAAAACTGAAACCGTCGATTTTTGAACCGTGGTTCGGTTCAGGTTCAAATTTTTTTGAACCGGAACCACAAAAAACCGACGGTTCAGAACCTTGAAAAATCGTCGGTTTGGAACCGGAACCGTAACCGCGAAACACCTTCGCGGTTCGGTTCCGGTTTGGCAATTTCCAAAACCAGAACCGGTGGTTCCGAACCGTAACCATCGGTTCTGGAACTGTGGGCACATTTAGTTGTGGATGGCTTATAGAATTACTATTACATCACAATTATGTTAGTAACCAATTATCGAAAAATCAAACCATCAAAATTTAATTAAATTGAAGTGTAATTTACCAACGCGGGGAAGGACTTTTGGGTCATTTAACCACACAGTAAACGCACAAAACCCTAATTTCCTAATCCAATGGGCCGTCCGTCTTCTACAATATACCTCGCCTTCCTTTCTTCAACCCCTCACTCTCAAGTTTAGATCTCGGCTTATACGGTTCCGCACTGAAAAAAAAAAGTTAAGATCTAGCTTCATATCTTTCAATTTCCCCTAAATTTCAATTAACTGTTTTTCTTCCTTTTTTTATTTTGTTGAACGAAAATGCTATTTGTAATCCAAAGCAGAGATAGTGTGTATCGACGTTGTGCGAATCTGATTCAAATGCACTCTGATCGAAAGTGTTCTCTGCAAAATTGAAATCAGAGGGGAAAGATGGGCAGTTGTCTCTCAATTTCAATTTCCAATTGATTCGTCATATGACAGAGTGTCAAAGGGAAAGCTTTGCTCGAATGCTAGAACGTCTTAAGGAAATAACTGGTTTGTAGTGAATCGTCTAATTTTCTTCTTATCTTCAATGAAAAGAAATCCAAGGAAATGGTTTTTGCTGAAATTTGAGTTTGCACATTTGGATTGAAACGTGGAATAATGAATGGTTTAACCTGAGCTTTATATAGTATATTTACTAATTATTATAGAGAGATTTTTTTTAATAGTCCTAAATGATCATAATATATACAGTCATAAAAATAAAATATTAATAAAAATTTGTGCATTTACTACATATTCACTTTAATTTATTTCACCTAAAAAACATCAATTTTGTTTAGACTATTTTATCCTTAAGCATGAATAGTAAGAATTTAAATATGCATTTGGAATATGTGATTCTTTTCTTTTCTTTCTTGTTGATTTCGTTTTACTTTTTATACTTTTATTTATTGCTTTATCTATTGTTAATTGAATATTTTAATATATAAAATTACTTTTAAAATTATAATATTCAAATTCTGTTGTGACTAATTATTTTGTATTTAATCTTATATAACATCAGTCATGATATAATACTAATATACTGTAAAATAAAATTTTGAATTAAAACTTAAACAAAACACCTCATTACAAAATCACTTTCACTCCCACCTCACACGTTAACTATGGTGATAATACTACTATTTAATAGTTATTACTAGTACACAAATCGCCATGTACAATATGATAATAGCAATATATCAACAATAATAATAATACTGTTTATAATAAGATATAATGGTGTATAATTATAATATCATTAAACTATAGAAGTTGTATCAAATTATTCCTGAATTTTAAATTAGTCTTGTATTTAATTAAATAATGTTGGTTCAATTTACTTAGATTCAATATAACTTCGATTTAGTTGAATAAATAAAAGTTTCGATTGATATTAAATTCTATTGAATGATTGAGTAATTAAATCTTTTCATTTAAACATGAAGATGGTTGGTTGCAATTGAACTTAATTAAAATTACAATTACAACATCTTAATGATAAAAAAAAATTTACTACTCCACTATTTACTTTGAATATAAGCAAAGTACTTGAATAACCATCCATCACCCATATATAATTATATATATATGTCCAAGAATAGTTAGTGACTCAAAAAAATATAGTAAAAAGCCCCTTCAAACAAAATTAATGGTTATATTATGTATTTCCCATTATTTGAATAAAGAATGATGTAGTAATTATATAGTTTATTAATTTAAGTTAAATAAAAAATTTGTTAGATTATTCCAATATACGTGCCAAAAACAATTCAATTATTGAGAAGGATATAATACTATAGAGTTTAAGCATTCATTATAAGACAAATTAGAATATAATAATTAATTTGTTACAAATATTATAATTTAGTAATCACTTATGAAATTAATCTTATTAATAATAATTTTATAAGTTATTCAATCATCGATCATCGACTATCTTATTTTGGATACAGGTGATTAATTTATACTATCATCATAGTCATTATTATTTAAAACATCTTACAACATATGAAGTAAAGTAAAATGTAAGTAAAAAAGTAAAAGTACTAAGCTAATAAAGTACTAATAAGTAAAAGTACTAAGCGCGTACAGCTTATATTCCATAGGAGAGTATATTTATAGATTTTAAAAAAATGGATTTGCGGCACGGCACCCGCAAAGCGCGCGGGTGTCTGGCCAGGCTGCAACGGTGCTCGGCACCATTCCCAGCCCCTCACCGGCACAAGCCACCTCCAATGCTCGGTGCCCTCCAGCCCCACTCTCGGCGTTGTGGATGGCCTTATAGAATATTTGCGGCACGGCTCTAGCCCCACTCTCGGCGTTGTGGATGGACTTATAGAATTACTTGTACTTCACAATTATGGTAGTAACCACTTACTAAAAAATCAAACCATCAAAATTTTATTAAATAGTACTCCCTCCATGTGACACACTTGGATAGTAGCACGGGATTTTAGAAGATATTGTTTTTTCTGAGTGGAAAGAGAAAATAATATATTTATATTAATGTGAAAGATAATTTTTACCAAAAAAGGAAATTTGACATTTTCTGTGGGACAAGCTAAAAAGGAAAGTGTGACATCTATAATAGGACGGGGGAGTAGTGTAATTAACAAACGCGGGGAGGGTGTTTTAGGTAATTTAACCACACAGCAAAAGCACAAAACCCTAATTTCCTAATCCAATGGGCCGTCTTCTAAAATATACCCCACCTTCTTTTCTTCAGCCCCTCACTCTCAAGTTTAGATCTCAGCTTCATATCTTTCATTTCCCATGCTTTTTCAATTTTTCAATCAACTGTTTTTCTTCCTTTTTATTTTGATGAAGGAAAATACTATTTGTAATCCAATCAAATTAGAACATATAGTAATAATCAAATTTTGACCATCGCTTATTGCTACCCATACAAAATAATTTTTGAATCCACTAAGTTCGTTCTATAAGATCAAGTAACGAATAAAACAGATTGAAATAATATCGTTTTTTACCATCTTTTATTAATCATTAACTAATTAACCTAACATTTTATATACGGTTCAAGTTTAGAAAATTTATGCACTACTCATATAAATATATATATTCCATTTATGTAGAGGGACCTATTTTTAATTTGGTAGTCTACAATGGTTATTGAAATGATTACATATACGGGGGAGCGTTAAAATATTTTCAAATGTTAGGTCATTATAATGGTAAGTGTTTTTCTTTGAAATATGTGGCCCATTATATTTGATGACTCGTATAGAAATGGAGAAACAATTTTGACCCATGTATTGATTATCTTATCAAGAATCTTTCAATCGATTATGTTGTCTCTCTTTATATTTTTGGATATATGGGAAAATAGATTCATCGCAAACAATAATTGGTAGTAAAAAACTAGAGTAAAGATAAATTTACAAAAATTGTATACACAAAATGTCCTTTAAATTTAAAAAAGAATAATACTAATTTATTTTGATTAGATAGCATCATTAATTACATACTTTTGTGACTAATTTGACCTTATTTATAATTTTTTTCATTACTCGTTTATATTGCTGCACAAATACTATGTAATTGAATTTATACTAACCCTTATTAAAACATAAAATTTTAGATAGAATAATCATCCATAGTATTTTAATGGAACAACTTTATATTCCTTTTTTTTAAACTATCACAATAATATGAACATAAAAAAATTGTTCTTTTTTTACAAAGTATAAATTAGGAAAACACTCTTTTGGTTAGAAATTCTCACGTATTATTTTTTAAATCATTGATATTTATAGGTAATTTCTAATGATTAATAATTTGTTACTATATTTTTATAGTGCATCAAATGATACATAAGAGGTAGTTCGATGATGGAAGGTCGTCACACTTGACGTCCACCTAGGAATGTGAAACATTCTTCAAGTGTAGTACTACTAGTTATATATTCAAAATATATAATTATGTCTTCATTCACGTACTTTCGATAATGGCCATGTATTGACCATTCTTTGCATATTTCTCCGTGTGCTATAATAAACAGAAAATATTTGAAATTATAAGCTTCAAATTATATTCCAAATCACAAAAATTAAAGTAGTTGAAAGAAATGAATTAAAATCCAATGTACGTGAGAGATCCAAATGAAAAATGATATAAATCTATTAGATTTTAGATTAAAAAGATAATTTGAATAAATTTCTGAAAAATAAGTTTATACTAAATTGTTTTATAGATAAAAAAAACGGTAATTCAGGTATAATGTACTAGCAAATTTAATCTATAAATAATTTTATAATATAATTTATCACTATTATATTTTGTTTAATTTGATTTAATAAATTTAATTTAATTATTAGTTTTTTCGCTCTTTTTATTTTGTTCTTTGTACTTCTTTCAACTTGTTTCATATTTTTTTGTTAATACTAGAAAAAACATGATGTAAAATATTTGTCTAAATATAATAAAAAATTTTGTTAAAATTATATAAGCATTTTCTTTTTGAATTCTAATTGAAGGTATTATTTTTCATTCTTTAATCAACATAAGGGGTTAGAATGTAAAATTAATGCTATGACTAAAATTGGTAAATTCCTTAATTTTTGCATATGATAGAAAATGACAAAAATACCCTAATTTTGTATATACAATTTTGTTAATTTATCACTACTCAAAAAACTAATATACCACCATATTAAGCATAAATTAGGTTAAGATGAATTGATTATTTCCTTTGTAGACTTTGTTCATTGTCATTTTACTTTTGTAGAGTTGAGATTTTTAATCAACCAAAGAAAGCGAAAAGTCACTATACATTTATATCAATTCATAATTTTCTGAACTAAAAATACAAAGTTTAATTTAAAAACACCATTTTCATCTATTAACTCCAATTCTTATTTTTTTTCAAAACCTATTAACTCCAATTCTTATTTTTTTCAATATAAAGTATTCCATTTCCAAATCTTCTTCACCTACGATTTGTCCTCCAATTAAAACATAAACGTTGAAATATTTGTGTGAATAATGGAGAAATTAAGAGTAAGCCTTATCTGAATAATTCAATAAAGATGTCCCCAACTAGGAAACTGACATTCTTGTTATTGATAAGTCTGAAAAAAAATTAAAAGTCTGAAAAAATTAGTCAGCAACATGTGCCTTTAATAATTCATGATAAGGTTTTATAATGAAAATGATTGAGTGGGTTGAAGCACTTTTGCCTACCTCTTTTTATAAATTACACCTTCTAACCTCAATTAATTGCCTCCTTAATGATCAATACAACTCATTATAGTATTTTGGGTTTGCTAATATGAAAAGGTCCAAACATAATATACTTCTTTATTTCGATAATTTATTGCTTATTTACCATAATCACATTGTACCCATTAGAACAGTGTCATTATCTTAATGGTGAAGAGTATATACTAGTATTTTCTTGAGAATAAAAAAACTCGAAATGATGAAATTTTATCTCATCAATTCGGATAAGAAAAGAGTCAATGTTGAACAAACATTTATCCTATTTTTGATTTACTTTGTACACAAAATTCATTAAGAAGAATACTTTTCTATTATTGTATACTTTTAAATAAGAAACTTATTAGTCTCAAAGAATGGCCTAGTCAACGTTGTCGGCATTTCCTCACACCAATAAAATAGTAGTAGTAGTAGTACTTACCAATTTATAGTTTATATTAGGAAAGGGATATGGACATAAGAGGTGCCATGTCATGTTGATATGGAACCAATGGGAAGATATGTTTCATGTGGTTCTTGATAGGGTAGATAGTCAATCCCATGTTTATTAATATATATATATATATAGATAGATATACTTTTTAAAGATCTACTGTAATATATCTTCTATATCTCTTAATTTATTTCTATTCACATTGATATTTCATGTGAAAGTAATAGTATATCAATACCATTCTCATGACTAGATCTATTGAATTATTCAAATAGTAAAAGATTTTGAGGTGTGGAAGATAAGCAATAGGTTCAATTTTATACTCCTATTGAACTTATCCATGTCCAAAGTAGGGCAAAATCCCAAAGTCAAGAATTCATTTCTTATCATACAACAAGATAATGGAGAATCTAAAGATAAGGCATTAAAAAAGTAATGCAAATAAATTATCAAACTTGAGGGCCCCCTCTAATCTCACCCTTAGTTTCACCAATCCAAATCGACACGTGGCACCAACGACCAATCGTCACAATCGCACTGTTGGATGCCCGCCACATGTCGTGTTCGTAGCGTAGGTAGCATGGGATTTCCATGCACCCTAAGGTGATGAATGAAAACCAGCCTAATCCACTTCTTTTAATCTCATTTCACAAGCCCATATATATATGTTTCATTTGGTTGGTCCAAGAAATTCATGTTCTTGAGATCCCTTTAATGTTCTTTGATCATTTCTATTGTGAGTGTTTGAGTAAAGATGGAAGGAGGGCAAAACAGTCATGATCATATGTTTCAAGAATCATGGGATCAATCAGAAACTTCATCTTCATCAATAGGAGAAGATTCAGATGCTTCAAATGGATCATCCTCCATAACGTCATCTGACACAGTGGATGATGCATCTTCATCTTCATCTCTTTGTGATCTGTCAGAGATCATTGAGCAATTGCCTATCAAGTAAGTAAAGATTGGATTTTTATTTTTTTTAGTTAAGAGGATCAATAATGGTTCCAAAAAAAAGGAAAGATATGATTTTTATCACTTTTTTATGTGTTTTAGTGGTGTTTGTTTTGCAGAAGAGGGCTTTCCCAGTTTTATCAAGGGAAATCAGAGTCTTTCACATCACTTTCAAGGGTGACAAGCATTGAAGATCTGGTGAAGAAATCAGCAACAGCTCCTTGTAGAAGAAATTTGAAGGCTTCAAAGAGCTGTGGAAATGGTTTGCATAGCTACAAGATGTATACTCTGCCTAAGGCTGTCATAGCAAAGAAATCTTCAAGGGGTGTTTCTTCTCTCTCATCACTCCCTAGCAAGAGAGGGGGTGTTGTCATTAACAGCAAGCCCCCTCTTAGATGACTTGGAATGTTGAAGAAAAGTTTTAGATGACTTCCACACACACAATTGAGAGAGAGAGAATGTATATAAAGCAATTTTGTGATCAATACTGTCTATTTTCTTTCATTTCATTGTTCATAGGCACAAAAAGTAAAGAAATGAGATACCTTTTTTTATATCAGATCAAAGGTGTTTGTTTGTGCCTTCAAAAGTCACAATTCTATCAACCTTATCCCACTTTGTTTGATTCAAATTTTGGATAGAAAAAAAGGCAAATTTGTTTTCAAGTTTTGTAGGATTTGTATAAAATGGGTAAATTGTTAAAAAAAAACATCGGTCAATTTCTGGCTGCTCCCTCAATTTAAAAAAGAGAGCCGATAATATTATAACCTTGAAGATTTTCTCAATTATTCCGTAACCAAAGAATCATGTCTTCGTTTTTTCATATATAGTATATTTAGTCTTTTTTCTTGACAAGCCTATCTATCTTTCAACATTATGTAGAAAAATTGCATAAAGACGAACTATACATAAAAAAGTTAGGCAATGTAAGATGACAGATTTTTAGTTGTGTGAAAATTAAGAACATTGTGAGAATTATGACATATTTCCTCCGTTTTAAAAAAATAGATAAATTTGTAAATGGCGTTGGTTTAATGTGCAATTAGTAAAGTAAGAGAAAGATATATTTCCCCCGTTCTAAAAAAATTAGATAAATTTGTAAATGACGTTGGTTTAATGTGCAATTAGTAAAGTAAGAGAAAGATAAGAAAAGGTAAAAGAGAGAGGAAAGAATGTGGAATTAGTGGAAGTCCATTGTGGGGAGGAAAGAATGACATTTCATAAGCAAATGTATATAGTGACTAGTTTTATTTCTAAATGAATAAAAGAGGCCAATGCTAAAAAATGCATGTTGGGCCTTTCATCACGTCATATCTTATTGTTAAGAAAGACCTCAAAATTGGTATTCAGATACTAACAGAGATATATCAATAATTTGTAATTGTAGTATTAGTTGAAGACATAGTAAATTTTATCATAATTTGTAATTTGTGAGTTATTTTTAAATTAGGATATGTATGTTGAGAGTTAGAAGATAAATAAAGAATAATACTATTTTTGTAGACCAATCACAATGCTCCAATTTTATGCAGATTTTGGAAAGTTTATCTCCATCTCCATTAATTAAGATTGGAGATTCATAATGCTTATTTATATGGATGAAAAGGATGATGATGTTTTCGGGCCTTCTATTTGATTAATTAAGTTGGGCTCACTCAAGTTTTGGTTGGGCTCATTCAAGAGAAAAATTAAATCTAAAGATTTAATGGTCAAGAGAATTAATCTCTTTAATCTCAATGAAATACAATGTCTTGTAGATAGTACGGTTATTCCCTCCGTCCAATTGAAGATGTCCATATTTTTGAATGACACGCGATCTTAGATGGAGTAGTTGAGTATGATAAAGTATAGTGAAAAAGTTGATTGAATATTTTAATTAGGAAAGAATAGAGAGAAATTTATTTACAAGTATGGAGAGTGCACATTTTAAGTGGGACAAATAAAAAAGGAAAAAAAAATGGACATCTTGAATGAGACAGATGGAGTACTTAAGAATTAAGATAGATACTGTTACATGGCAATTGTAACTTCAAAAAATAAGCTTGGACGAAATTAACTATTCTAAATATGATTTAGGTTTTTTGGTAATCAATCTTATATTATACTCCACTAAATGATAATATTGATTTGGATAAATATTTGACTAAAAAGAAATGCATGCTTAATAAAATTGAAAATAATTGTGTTTGTTTGTTTGGTAAATGTTCAATTTTAAATTCAATGAAAAGGGAGAACACAAATTTCAATAAAAAAATCTATTTTTGCTCTCTCTCTCTATATATAACATTTTATTACCGAACCTCATTAATTGTTTGGTGACTTTCACACATTTTTTGTATTTTTTGTGAATTTATAATGAAAATAAATTTATCAAGCCTCGGTTTTAATACATTGAACTCCCAATTTGTTGATCTCTAATTAATACTCACTCTTATCGGGTTAACTTTGGCTAATATCGTCACATGATATTTTCAAGAGTTAAATTGAAAATAATTACTATATTGCTAATCTATGGATATGATATTGCGAAAGATCACAAATGCGACAAATTGGATGGTAGGCCAAAAATCATTCCTTTAATGGCAAAACAGATATACCTAAAGATTAGGAATTGTTCTATTTAAAGTTAAAATCAATTGTCAAAAATACTTATCGTCTTCATTTTACACTACTTTTGGTGCAATAATAAATTTATGGCCCATGTTTTACAATATTCAGCAGGCAAAAAAGTGAATGCAATATCAAGATGCATCAATTGATAAGTTTTGAAATATTAATGTTAATGCTCCATTATTATATAGTGGGCATATATCACATCAAGTTAGGAAGTGTAACGTGTCAAGTTGGTCAAATTAAAATGAATTCATATCTTGGGAATACAAAATCACGTGAATTCCTACTAAATTGGGAGTGGATACATACATTACAGAGTCAATTTCTAAGGTTGGTCAAATTAAAATGAATTCATATCTTGGGAATACAAGATCACGTGAATTCCTACTAAAATGGGAGTGGATACATACATTACTGAGTCAATTTCTAAGGCTGTAACTCTAAAACATTGCTTCCTGTCCGAGAGCAGAAGTCTCATTTCTTTCGGACGCGGATTTTAAAAAACGTTAAGAAAAATGGTGAAAAAAAAGTTAGTGAAATATGAGTGAGTTTTAAATGAAATGTGAGTGGAATGGGTTAGTTGAGTCTATGGCCTATATGGTAAAATGTGAAACAGGACTCCTATTTACGGTTCGTAGACAGACCAAAATGAAAAAAAGGGACTCCTATTCGCGGACATGGGGAGTAATTTTTAAATGATTTTCTCTTTAAAAATACTCCCTGTTCTATAATCCAAAAAATTAACGAGCATACAACAATCCATTAATTTTCATATACTCCTATTGATTAAAAAATTGTTGAGAAAGATCTCAAAATTGGATGGATTAATAACTAAGTAAAACTCGAACACTAATAGTGATACAGTATCAATAATCTGTATGAGTGGAAGACCTTAAATTTGTTGATCATATTTTTATTTCCCATAGTTTTTTTGGTAAATATTTATGCTTTTTACTTGAAGTTTTAATCTCAGTAGTAGTATATAATACTAACCAACTCTAGGAGTGATAATAGTGTTGGTTTCTGGATTACAAGATAAAAAACCGTAGGGCGTAATACAACCCAAAAGAAAGAAAAAGGAGAAACTGAACTGAAATTACAACTGAAAATGAAACAACTAAACCAGTATGCTATGACAGCCGAGTCGAGGAGGCCTCTTCCCGCAATACGAGATACGCCCCGGTAGTGCTCTTCGGGTTGGCGTGTCGTCCCCAAAGGTAAAACGGCTACGTCTCTATTGATGCAGCACCGCAATCAGTAGAGCTCCGGCGAACGGGATGGAGGAGAGGGCAGAGCTTCGACAGAAAGACGATGCAGAGAGGGAGACCAAGACCGAGACCGAGACCGAGGCCGCGGCCGCAACCACGAGCACGGGCGGGCGGCGGCGGCGGCGCGGGTGTGCGCGCGTGTGGGCTCTTTCACCCATCTTGGTCCACTATAATTATTAAGTAACATAAAGTCACTTAATTTAAACACATTAAAAGATGTGTTAATCCTCCAATGTGGGATAATTAACACTAGTTAATTATTCCCTAAGCTCCAACTCCAAGTTTTAATTAAAAGCTAATTATGCCCAACTTTAATCCACTATTTCTCACTCACCGGAAATCGGATTTGAGAAAGTGAATATACTACATTTATCTACGTAAAATGTAGATCGACGCTATGTCATTTAATTTTACAAAATTAAATGTCTCGTCACATTTATTATTTGGTCAAAATCCATTGACCGGACATATTTAATACCATGATTTCTACAAATAGTGTGTGGACAGGAGCCTAATTAAAATACTATCTTATCTCTTGTTTCCTTTTCAAGTATATATTCCAGAAGCTGAATCATAATGCATTCATATCTCTTGTTTCCTTCTCAAATATAATTTAGAAATATGAATTCAGTTCAAATTAGATTCAAAGTTGGGATACAAACAACTAAATATAATTATTGAGTCAATTCCGAATTCTAAAACTCCCATTTTTTTCTCTAAAAATATTAGTATTCTATAATCCCAAAAAAATAACTTGTAACAATCCATTAAGTTTTAATTTCAGTAGTATATAATCTTAGTTATAGGTGGAGAAATGAGTTAGTTTAAAGTTGGGAATGGGATAAATAAATAAAGAATAATAGTATTTGTGTAGACCAATGAGAATGCTCCAATTCCATGCAGATTTAGGAAAGTTTGGCAGAGGTGGATGGATGTCTCCATCTCCATCTCCATTCATTAAGACACCTCAGTCTCACATTTCCATTCATTAATAAGAGTGGAGATTTTAGATTCAAACTCACACAGCTTACACTCTCAGTCTCACACAACACACACTTTGCCAGCTCTGAACTAATTAACAAGTCGATTTCGTTTCAATCATTGTGCAGAGACACAAGTCATGGCTACATTACTACTCCCACTTACTATCCTATCTTTGGTTACGGCCGGAATCGTAGCAGCCCACAACGTCTCCATCTCTCTGTTGGACTCCGCTGTAGCCAGAGGAGCTGGTACGTACACACGCACACACACACACACACACACACACACACACACACACACACATATATATGTATATGTTTGATTCTCAACTGTTGCTAATTCATTGCTTAACTATTTGTGTATATAGTCTGTCTAGACGGCACCCCTCCTGCCTATGCTTATAGCCCAGGGTTCGGAGACGGAGTCGACAACTGGCACGTATTCCTACAGGTATATGAATATGAACAGCTTTTGTGGATTTTTATCATTTACTTCTATTATTGTTGAGTTCATATGCCTTTATGATAATAAGACTAACAATTTGGAGTTGCAAGGGTGGTGGGTGGTGTCACAATGTAGATAACTGCCTCGATAGAACCAGAGATCCAAAAGGAAGTAGTGCTAAGCTTATGACGGAGCAGAATGGTGTCGTATCCTTTGGAGGGATGCTCGATGCCAATTCCACCTTGAATCCTGGTATATATGTGCAATTAAATCTAATCAAAATTACAATTTCATTTCTCTAATTTGAAATATATAACTTAATTCTTGCATATGTATGATTTCAGATTTCTACAATTGGCACGTGTTCAAAATCTTCTACTGCGATGGCTCATCTTTCATGTCCGATGTTGAGGACGTAGACCCTGTAAGTTTTTAAATTTCTTCCATGTCACCAATAAGCACAACTAGTTATACTAACCTAACATGCACTCTTTTAAAAACCGGACTGGACGGTTCGGCACGAACTAGAAGGCTGATGCATCCGGTTTAGTCCTAATTGTATGTTTTACTCAATTCAATTATAGCTGCATCACTTTACTCAATTGTTCAATTTCTGAAACATTTATATAGAAGCACAACCTGACTTATAGAGGTGCGAGAATATACGATGCCATGATGGATGAGCTCCTACGAATCGGAATGGGAAATGCTAAAAATGTATGTGTTATTAAATTATAGTAACTCTTGAATTAATTAAATTCTAATTGCTACTTGATATTAATTGATGCTAGTATTATTTTTATAGGCTTTATTGTCAGGCACTTCGGCAGGTGGATTAGCCACTACTTTACATTGTGATAAGTTTCAATCGTTGTTTCACAACACAACTAAAGTGAAGTGCGTATCTGATTCAGGTTTTTTTGTTCATGGGTAAGACCATCTCTATTAATTACCTAATTATCAAAATATTTTTTATTATATATTATCGTACTATGCCATTGATTAATTTTGTTTGGCTCACTAGAGAGCATTTTATGGGTGCTGATTGGAGAGAAGCGTACTTCTTCAGTGTGATATCAACGCATGTATGTATTCTTTTAATTTCATTTTACTCTGTTTTATAATCAAGTAGTACTATATATTATTTCCACGTGTATTCTTACATTCTTTCTTCATTTTTTGCTATGTACATATATAGGGTTTGACGAATATGTTACCCACATCATGCACATCCAAATTTAGCTCAACTCTGGTATGAATATAGTATTAGCTAATTTTCATTACTTTTTTGGATAATATAATTAAGTATTCCTTATAATCATATTTGTATTTGTAGTGTTTATTTCCTGAAAATTTGGTCCCAGATATCCAAACCCCACTATTTTTAATTGAATCAGCATTTGACAAATATCAGGTATGAGCAATCTTATAATGTAATAATTATTAGTATTCATTAATTTCTTTGATGTTATAATTATAATTTTTTATTTCCAATCTACCTGTCACAGATCTCAAACAATGTGTTCTCTCCGAGTGATGCTAGCCCGAGATGGATCAATTGCATCAATAACTTGATATTTTGCAATTGGAGTGAGATAAAAATCATGAAAGGTATATACAATATTATTACTAATTTTGACTCTATTTAATATTAATCTATCTCTCATAATATTTTTGTTAGATTTTAGATACACATTCATAAATACGCTGAAAAGTACAATTGAGAATAGCTCCTCAAGGAGAGGCTATTTTGTACACAGTTGCTACCAACATGGCCATATGGAATACGTACGCGGTTCAACATGCTCATTGTTTGTTGGAAACGGACTTGCTAACAAAGTAAGTGAAACTATATAAGGTATCTGCCACACAAATTGTTTGGTCACACACTACTAATTTAGTATGAAATGTATTTTCAGACGATAGCACAAGCCGTGGGAGATTGGTTTTTCGACCGGAGCGAGTTCCAGGAGATGGACATGCTCAATGACTTGCCACGGAACTGCACTGGCTTCGACGACCAACCTACTTTGGAGAAAAAGTGTAGGGACCATATTCATCATTAGATGCCATGAATTGATAGCTTGCGAATTTGAAGTTCTAATTTCAATTATTAATGAAGTGTTAAAGTTTTCGGTTAAATTCGGCTTCTTAATTACAGGTTAATTGATGGTTGGTTAAATTCGACGTATTAATTATACAAGTTAATTGATGGTGACAATAAATACTACTATTACATAGATAGGTTACAAGTAATGGAATGAATTAAGTGAGGGATATGACATCTATAAAAGCAAGACGTTGTAACTAAGGGTATTATACATATTATCTTAGAAGCATGAGTCCTCAAAACTCAGTCATGGTGATGGTGATGGTGATTATGATAAGTAGTTTGGTTGTAATGAGTGTCGATCTGAAAGAGTGCTACACAATGTGGGATGATAATTGTAAATATGGGCTGCTGAAAGAGATATGCAACAATATTTGGGATAACCCTGAGACTATTTGTTGTGGTACCCTTCTTAGTAAGAGGTTTAGTTTTGATTGCTACTATGCAATTGTTGATGACTTAAAAAACAGTTCCGCTTGCCAACACCCAGACGTGGCTTCCAGTAGAGCTTTATTCATATTTACTAATTGTGAATGAATTTACTTATTGACAAGGCTGATGCTCCTATAATATATTTCAAACTTCATTTAATAATTGAATCATTATAGATACAAATTGTTTATTCTACCGGTGATCAAATTATATAAGATTAATTACTTCAAACCAATGTCTTTTTTATCTTATGCTCTAGTACTATGTTTTCGTTGTTGGAAAAGAGTGGATTACATAATTAACCAAAGATTATCATACCTACCAATAAAATATTATGTATGGCCCAATTAGAGTACTGATTCAAACCAAAAGAGGAATTGCTAAAACACAATTGAGAAAATAAAGTGTTGGCCGGATTCAAGAACAAACTCAGGACGGAGCTGCTCGTTTGCATTCTAGGGACGAAGCTCGGCCTTCAATCAGAAAAATTGTGCGTTACCAATTGAGAATATAAGCCCATACCTCTGTTCCCGGCTGCTGGGAGTCCCGGGGTGAAGAAACATGTTTTTTGCCTAAAACAAAAGAACCAATTTTAAAGTTGTTTTAAAAATCTTTAATTGAAGATCTCCAGGAATACAGAGGGAGCGGACGTATCCTAAATCCATTCCAGCTCTTCGAGAAATCGTCACCTGACACGAAAAATAAACGACAATACTTTAGAATTTCCCATTTGATTAACAGAACTCTAATAAAATGCTGCTAGGTTAAAATAGAAGGAAGCAACTGAAACTGAAAGATCAGAACATAAAAACTCGATAGATATATCTAAGATCCGGGAAATTGACAGCAACTATGGCCATTTCAGCTTCATTTATAGCTACTTGCTTCCAGATCTCGGGGCTGTTCTCTCTATTATCAAGCATTCCTCTTTCTTCTATTTGTGCAGCTCTGGTAACAAATCATCATTAGTAATCTGTCACGAGTACATAAAAAAATTTCACAATCATGGAGCCATCCCTGATGAAAACTAAAAAGCACAAATAAAAGACGGGCAGATAATATTTCATAAAAGAACTTCAACTCACATATGATAAAAACTGTTAATCTGAGCCTATTTTAAGTATTACTGGCAACAATTAACAGCGAGGAGAGGCTATTGAAGGTTTTCAAGTGAAATACCTCTGTTCTTTCATCGCGCATCATGTTGATAGCAGCAACCTCGATAATGTTGGACAGCTCAGCTCCAACCACTCCATCAGTCATAGTCGCAGCAGCCAAATAGTCCACGTCAGGGGCCATTGATTTCTTCCTAGCATGAACCTGAAACCAAACAATGAGACCGCGTAGACCAACTGAAAGTACTGCTGATGGAAGGCAACAAACCGCATCTTCAGAATTTCAACACGGCCAACCAGTCCAGGCTTGGGTATGTGTATTTTCCGGTCGAACCTCCCTGGTCTCACAAGTGCTGCATCCAAAATGTCTGTCCTGTTTGTAGAAGCAATGGTAATGACTTCTCCTCTGCCTTCGAACCCATCCAGGCACACAAGAAGCTAGAGGATCGATAAGGTATTTTATATTACAGTCGAATCAGACCATTATTGTGTGGTGTCACATCACAATTATAAGCAATCAAATATGTGCAAGAGACCGGATTTAAAGTAGCATCACGTTCTTGCCCACCAGACCACTTAATCAAACCATGTGCACTTCCGTCAACATCCAGTTCATCGATGAAAACAACAGATGGAGCCTGCAAATGCTTGACTCACGCACATCACATCACTTCCACAAATATAAGCTCTGTGAAAGTAAGAAAACAACAATGCATGGTCTTTGATGAACAAATGCAGTCAAAATCTCATGGACAAAAAAGAGCAACTATTAGAATTAATGAGCAAAGAGAGCAAATATGTACGGTCTCACGTCAAACCTATAAGAAATCATAAGGCACTCAAGAATGGAACTCCTCCCAAAAGCTAACTAAAAGGTGGAATCATAACAAAATATTAGAATTTAGGAATCGAGTATCAAAAGCATTCCACGTTCTGAGTAGTAAACCTATTTGCTTGATCCAAAGAAGCCCAACAATCACCACAATCAGATAAAAGGAATTGAATTCTCACATTGTCCCTTGCTTCTTGATAGAGTGCTCGCGACTCCCACATATATTTCGACAAACTGAGATGCAGATATGGAGAAGAAGTTTACACCTGCCTCACCAGTAACAGCTTTTGCTAATAATGTCTTCCCCACTCCTGGAGGGCCACAAAGAAGGATACCACCTGACGTATTCCAACCCAACATTAGGCAACATATATTTCTACTTCCTAAACCGAATTGTTGCACAGATCATATATTCTTCACATCCCAGATCCTAATACCTAGTCAATTTTTTTAAATATGAAAGAATCACGATATGATTAAAACAGAAATAATCCCTAGATCCATGTACCTCTTTGTTGCAAACAAAGGAAGCTCATCAAGAAAGAGATTGGAGAGAGCTAGTGATGTACGGTGTTCCCACACAACTAAATTTGTTTGTTCATTCACCTATCTGTGATGGGCATGTTCCAGACAAAATTCAGAAATTCGAACTCGTTTACCAAATAAACAGGAAAACAAGAACCTATACACATAAAATTACCTCATTATAGCATCCTGGAAATTCCATATAGTACTATGTTACATCCTAGCTAAAAACAAGGGGATGAATAAACGGCAATGGCCAAAGTCGGAAAACATTATCCGTCTCCTTTTTAATGGGCCGAAGGGGTCGGCCCAAGTAAAACTGACCCGGATATGGTTCAATTAGATTCAACTTAATTGGGCTAAAAATACAAAATGAGTAGAACTGTAGCCCATTAGCCTCTTTATTGACAAGCCCATATATTTTTCTGTGAGTATTGATCGACTACATCTCATGATGGGTAATCAAAATTCTTTGTATTTCAATTTTCAGTTATACATATTAGTTATTAAATCTTAAGTTTTCTATTAATCTTGTCTTACATAATATTTGAATTTGATTTCAGATTTTTAGAATGTACTGTTTCTGAAGACATTGGAGGGACTAGAACTAGATGATAATTCGTCAATAGGATTACCATCATTTCGTGATATATTCGCAATATTATAGACAAACAACTCAATTTGCAAAATAATGCATGTTTCATATTTTATTTTGCATTTTTGTTTTGATTTATATCATGAATTAAATTAGTCAATTTGTGTGATATATTTTTGTTTTCATTGTGGGATTTACATGACCGGTATTTCAAAGAGCAATGTCCAATTCATCGACAATCAACATTCCTATCCTATTAATTGCAATTAGACACTATAAAACTCTTTTCGAAAAATAAATAAATAAAGTCCTCAGTGTAGTGGAGACATAAGTAATTCACTTTAAGACAACAAATTTAACATTAAAATTGTTAGATTTAGTGCAATGAGTGATAGATTGCAAAAGTGCACTAAAAACTGTCGTATCCAAATAAACATTTATATATATATATATATATATATATATACTTCAAAAAAAAGTATATACAACTTCGAATATAAAAAATAAAGTTCTCTTTAAATCAGTGTATTTCCTTTATGAAAAAAAAAACAAATAAATACACAAATTAGTGCAACACTAATAATTTCTGCCCATGAAACATAAATCCAAAAAGAAAGTGCCCCTATTTTAAGGTACAAGTGGAAGTGTGTGGGACTTAAGTCTAAACATCAGTAGTAAAATAAAATAAAAAGCCCTTTATCAGCTTTAGTAAAGCAAATAGAGCAATAAAAAGCAAAACTAGCTTATTACTCCATTATTAGTATTAAAATTTTAGGTCTTGTAAGATTCCATTATTGAGTGTCACAATAAAATGAGAAGAAAATAAAGCACTGTATGATAATAAGTAATAATAAGCAACAAGTACCCAACATTTAACAACCCACCGACCAAGTTAGGAGCTTTTCTATATTTATGTTTGTTGTTTGGACCTTTGGCTTGTTATGATAAACTCGTCATCTATTAGTTGAAGTGCTTATTCCTATCGAAAAAATGAACACGTCGAGATTCGATTGTTAACATATATATTTCATATATATTGTAGTACCTATCTATATATATCTTCTTTCAATTCTTAAATCCTAATGCAACATTTAATGATTTAATATGTAAATCTTAGTAGACGACCAACTTTAATTTACCACACTATTGCAGATAATAATGCATCAATTGATGTTACGATATTGCTAATAAAGGTGACAAACTTTTGTGTTAATGTTTAAGATTTGTGGATAAATTAAACTTAACAGTTCAATGTAGTGGATCAATTATATCCTAAGTGGATATAAAGTAGTATTGATATTTAAAGTACTTTCCGTATGTTCAATTAATTAGGGTGTGATTGATTTTTATATAAGAGGATATGCAAAATGTGTGATACGATCCTAACTCTCTTCTATTATAATTATTTTGTTTAGATATCATAGGGATTTAGCATATCTTCTTTTATTATTTTGTTTAGATATTATAGGGATTTAGCATATCTTTTTTGTATCCACACATATTATAAATATGTGTGGAGTCTTCCATAATATTCATTCAATGAAATACAATATTATTTTGGCCAAGTCCATGTGTGATTCTTTGAATCCATAATTCCTTACGCTACCTGCTGCCCGACGGAAGATCTCCGCGCACAGCCGGAACGTATATCTGATCTGTAGCCGTTGCCCGACGGGTTGGAACCCGCGCACAGCCGCCCAGATCTTTATCTCCGCCGACCCTCACGGGCGCCGGATTATCTTTATCTCGTTATTGTCCGTTTTATCGGATCGTTAGGGATTTAGGTCCTTAACAACTGGTGCTTTCATCGTGATCTCACCCTCCCACCATCTCGAACCGAAGCTACACCGCTGCCCGACGGAAAACATTCCGTGCACAGCAACTGCTTTGGTTGCCGAGTCCCGCCTGTCCGCCGAGCTCTAGCCGCCGGACAACTCTACTTCTGCAACGCCCGACGGGAAAGATTCCCGCGTGCCGCGTCAAAGTCAGACGCTCATCATCCACCACAGCCACGCTTCAGTCCGTCGACATGTCATACGACTACGTCGGCTATCGCCGTCGTCAATACGACGTCTCTCAGGCCACACAGCCATTCCGTCCCTACCAGCTGGCCCAACCTCACAGTGTAACCTGTTGGGACCCTCCGAGCAGCAAGGTGGAAGTACTCCGTTCACCGTCGTGGCCTGATCCAGAATCACCCTACGTCTCACACCACTTGGATCCACCTGATCGTCGCCCACGACCGAGATACCAACTCCAGGATTTCGATCCCTATGACCCTCCACCGACGCGGCAGCCCTCTTGTTGGGAACCACCGCCTCACCGGGCATCGCAGGGATACTCGGATTATGATCAGCCACCGCCGCGTCCACCGAGTTGCTGGAATCCGCCCAGACATCGAACCAATCGCCGCTGTCCACCGGCGCAACAGCAGGACCGCGACTACCTGCCTTTTGACCGGCCCCGACGCTCGGAGACGTGCAGGGATCGACCTCACCCTCAGGAGGAGGTGAGAGCGCTGCGAGTCCAGCCCCCCTCCCACCGGCCCCGCTACTCTACCGAACAGCCACCGCGTGACCTATACAGTCAGCCCACGCTGGTGACCAGTCAAACTTCTGACCAACCTACGCACTCGCCTACCTGTTGGGATTCACCGGAAGAGTTGCACACACTGCCTATGTACCAGCCACCACCGCGCGACCGATCGTTGGGTCACCGCACAACGACGTTGCCTGTTGTTGCCCCCAGTCTCAAGGTTCGTTCGCCTTGCTCGGCCCAACTAGCTGCCGTAAGTGATTTCAACGAGAAGTTACGTAGTTGTAGATTGGAGCAAGCCGCCCTTCTCGCCTGCGTGAATGCATTGTTTGAGGAGAATATTGATGACGATAATCTAGCTGAGGATGTTCCCGACAACGTTGCTCACAATGGGAGTGCTAATCTTGTTGTACCAAATGACGAGTCCTTGGAAGAGATCATCAAGACCAACAATACGCCGCTGCAAGTGCTTGTCGGGGCATATGACGAGAAGATTGATGATATTAGTGTTCCAACACATAAGGAATTGGAGATGAAATATGATGTAGCGACTTTGCTGGAGAAAGGAAATAAAACCGAAGCCCTTCGATCTAGTTTAGAGCAGAAAGAAAAAGATTTCAGTGTGTTGAGTGAGAAGCCGAACAAGAGAGAGAGCATAGAGAATCAGAGCCTTGTTGATGGCATCGAGGCTGGATTGGATATGAAAAAACAGGACAGACAAGAGGAAATGGAAGAGAAGCGAAGGTTGTTTGAGGATGAGCTTAAATTAAAAGCAGAAGAATTGGGTAAGACAGGTGATGCTCACTCCGGTTCGCAAGCACTTGTTTGTGTCTATGTGGATTTGAATGTCAGTAATGTTACAAGTATGAATCCTCGATTACCGTCGCTCGCCGCCGATGCAAGGTTGATTCCTCCGGAAAATGACACGCCGTGTTTGAGCATTCATGGAGGTGTGGCAAAACTTTTCATTTTTGCGTTGAATTGTCACGACAACAATATGGCGGGGGTGTCCACCATATCTTATACCCAACACGGTTCTCTATTGGTGATTTTGGGTGGAAATGATGAAGGGAGACGCACAACTATTCGGTGGGCGTTTGATCCAGGAGGAGATACCTCGCCAGAGCTTCTACTTTCAACTCTCTTCGTGGTTTTATGGTTCCTACCTTGAGGACAAGGTGGATTTCAACCGTGGGGGAGTTGATACGATCCTAACTCTCTTCTATTATAATTATTTTGTTTAGATATCATAGGGATTTAGCATATCTTCTTTTATTATTTTGTTTAGATATTATAGGGATTTAGCATATCTTTTTTGTATCCACACATATTATAAATATGTGTGGAGTCTTCCATAATATTCATTCAATGAAATACAATATTATTTTGGCCAAGTCCACGTGTGATTCTTTGAATCCATAATTCCTTACGCTACCTGCTGCCCGACGGAAAATCTCCGCGCACAGCCGGAACGTATATCTGATCTGTAGCCGTTGCCCGACGGGTTGGAACCCGCGCACAGCGCCCAGATCTTTATCTCCGCCGACCCTCACGGGCGCCGGATTATCTTTATCTCGTTATTGTCCGTTTTATCGGATCGTTAGGGATTTAGGTCCTTAACAATGTGTTGTTGCATATGCACAACTTTTGAATTATTTGAATTTTGTTTGGTTGCATTGCATACTATTTAAAGTCAAAAATAATTATCATCTTCATAATGTATTATCTGAAAAACAAACTACCAATTTGTTGATCTCTAATTAATGGAGTACTCACAACCATTTATGATTCTTTGTCTTAAGTTGAACTGTTGAAATAATATCGTCACTTGCTATTTTCAAGAGCAAAATTGAAAATAATTATATTGCTAATCTATGGCTTTAGGATATGATGTTGCGAAAGATCACAAATGCGACAAATTGGATGGTAGGCCAAAAATCATTCCTTTAATGACAAAACAGATATACCTAAAGATTAGGAATTGTTCTATTTAAAGTCAAAAATAATTATCATCTTCATAATTTTACACTACTTTTGGTTCAATAATAAATTTATTGCCCATGTTTTACAAGATTCAGCAGGTAAAAAAGTGAATGCAATATCAAGATGCATCAATTGTTATGTTTTGAAATATTAATAACTGATCGGACCTTAATTTTGTTCCTTGATTTTGAAAAAATTACTGACGTTGACTATATATGAATTTTTAGGTGTAATTCAGAATGCTTGTTCATATCTAGGGATGTCAATCGGGCCGGCCCACCGGGTTTCGGGCCAACCCTACTCGGGTTGCGGGTCAATCGGGTGCGGGCTAATCGGGTTGATATTTTTTCGGGTTATAAAAGTTCAACCCTAATCCTAAACGCTCGGGTTTCGGGCTGGCCCATCGGGTTAATCGGGTTGCTACCGATAAAATTAACATGCGATCAATTCAATAAATAATGACGAAAATTAGTTATATTTATAAAATATAAATATTTAATTGTGATAAATTTGAGATATATACTTAAACTCAAACACAAACATGATCAAATACTAATATTTGAGATTTGTGTAAAATAAAATATAAATTTAAATATTTTAAAGCATGTTTTACAAATTTAAATATTTGTTAATGAATTAGAAGTTTCTAATTTATTTATTTATTATTATATTAATAAAAATTTAATATATCATTTATATATTTAATATAAAATTGAATGTTATTTTTTTAGTTATCTATATTATAAAAATAATTAATGAAATTGTCCAATTAGGAGTCAAACAAATAGAATAATAGAAATTTTATCGGGTTTTCGGGTCAGCCCATCGGATTTTTGGGTCTGACCCTAACGGGTTGCGGGCTAATCGGTTTGTAGTTTTATCAGGCTGGAAATTTTCAACCCTAGCCCTATAAATTTGGCGGGTTATTCGGGTCAGCCCACGGGTTGCGGACTGCATTGACATCCCTATTCATATCTGTGGGAGTGGGACCCTTCTAATTAATCACTGCTTTTATCAATTAATAGTAACTCTGAGCTTAGTTTTCTTCTGTAATTAAGGTGTGGTCTCTTAATTAATCCCGTCCCAAACTAATGATGCTATAGACTTAATTAATTGACCTTCTAATGCTTTTATTAATTTTGTTCTGCTCTAATTCCTTCAATTGTGTTAATTATGATGAATTGATGCTGCAAATCTTGAGTTTTTTCTTGTCTTTGACAACTAATTAACAAGCCTTTTTCATTTCAATCATTGTGTAGAGACACAAGTCATGGCTACATTACTGATCACGCTTATTATACTATCTTTGGTTGCGCCCAGAATCGAAGCAGTCCACAACGTCACCATTTCTCTAGCTGGTACATACACACACATATATATGTTTAATTCGTAACTGTTACTAATTCATGATTTGCTAAACTAACTAAATTATAATTGAATTTTTTTGTATAGTCTGTCTCGACGGCACCCCTCCGGCCTATGCTTATAGCCCAGGGTTCGGTGACGGTTACGCTAACTGTCATGTATATCTTGAGGTATATAAATATGAATAACTTCCTCGATTTTATTGAAAAACACGATAGATAGATTCAATAAATAGTACTATTGAACTCTGAATTTGAATGTACACGGTTTCACTCAGTAATAATTAAATGAAATCAATCATTTTATCTTCACCATATATATAAGAATTAAAAATAACTCCCCACTTTCTAAGGAAATTACACGTTCCGAATTTCCAGCAACTTCAATATCCCTCTGATGCAACAAGTCTAATTATTTCATAGGAGCACAGTACCATGTGCCTCCCTCAAACTGTGAAACCATTTTCTTGTGGGACACATATGAAATGACCAACCGGAGTCCATGATCTAGAATCCTTTCTCACATCTATCTGTCACATTCATCACCTTAGGCACCTCATCAGCCTCACTATTCACAATATTTGAGTGAGAATTCCCTTCATTAGCCTCCTTCTTCTTCCAGGCATAGCAGTCACATTTTAAATGCCTTGGCTTCTTGCACCAATGGCAAGATCGAGTTTCCTTAACTCCAGAGCCCTCGGCCTTTGATTCGTCACTCTTCTTTTTGAACTTCTTCTTACTAAACTTCTTGATGTTTAGAGATTCTAGTTGTGGATCAGATTTTGTCATTGCTTCCTTTTGTAACTCCTTGGCCATGAGCTCGGCATGGACCTCAGCAAAAGTTATCTGTTTATCTCTCTCGTATAATATAGCATCCCTCATTTTATCATATGAATTGGGGAGAGCGTTGAGTACCAAGATGACCTTGTCTTCATCACCAATCTTCACATCAACAGCCTCAAGATCATCTATAGATTTGCAGAAGTCTTCTAGCTGCTCAAGAATCGACTTATCTTCCAAGAAACTATAAGAATAAAGCCTTCTTTTATAGAGACGGTTAGCCAAGGATTTTGCCAGATATACCTCATCAAGTTTCTTCAAAATTCCGGCAGCGGTTGTCTCAGCCTGCACCTCCCTCAACACCTTGTCTCCAAGGCACAATACTACTGCACTATGTGCCTTAAGGAGCATTTCATCGAGCTTTGCCTGAGCCTTTTCGTCGAGAGCAGGAGCTTTTCCCTTCGCATCTGCGTCGGCTGAGGTCAAAGTTGCAGCCAAACCCTGCTGCACAAGAACGGCTCGCATCTTCATTTTCCATAAGCCGTAGTCATTTTTGCCCGTGAATTTTTATGCTTCAAGACGTGCCGCCATTGCTATCCTTTGAGATCGTTCGAATCTTCCCACCGGACGGCGCAAAATGTTGAAAGAATATATGTGAAGAATGATGGATCCGCGAATTTCTGATGCTAGTAAATGCTGGTAGAGAATAAAGACTACGACACAAAGAATTTACGTGGTTCGATTTACTGAAGTAAATCTACGTCCACGGGAGAAAGGGGGGGCAAGATTGTATTGCTTGATCTGGGATTACAGCTTACAACACAGACTTGCTATATGATTTTTTATCTCTAGAGAGCTTAACCCTGTCTATCTGATCTAAGTCCTATTTATACATTGAACTAGGATCGTGGTTTGCAGCCCCACTAACAAGATCGTGGGTGAGCAATAACTGCTCAATAACTGCTTCGTACCACTAAATAGATCGTGGGTATAGTGGAGGTCGTGGAGGCCTTTCATGAGTCCACTAACTCCTAGTTCGGTCGAATGCTGAGACCGAACTGCTGGACTTTACCGATCAGCTCTTGCCGATCTGAGAGGAGAGCTTGACTGGTCGGCTTTTACCGAGCTGTAGGCTGAGTCCGAACTCTTTGGTCGTGCCGAACTCTTTGGTGCCGAACAGATACTCTTTCTTGGGCTCTGGGCTGATGGGCCGTCACTGTTATTGGGCTTGCCATTAGGGTTTAGTTCGTACCCCATCACTACCCCCCCCCCCGAAAAGCGAAGTGAATCACTTCGGCGAGGTGAGTCACTTCGGCATTCTGGATAACGGTAAGGGGGAGGCTGACGTCAGGGGATGTGCCTTGCGCGTGCCTGCATTAAATGCGACAGTAAAATCCGGCCGTTGAATCCTGAAAAGGTGGGATTCGAAACAGCGCAACGATTTCGAAATCTTTCCCGAATCTGATAAATATGCTCTTTCTTCCTCATTTGAACACTTTTGCTGTTGCGTCTTCTATACTCTCTCTTTCTCGAGAAATTTTCTTCCGCTTTCAAGAGCTTCTTCAGACTTTCTTCACGTTCAAAAAGTAAGAAAAATGTCTTCTTCTTCTTCTTCGGAGTCGGGTAGCGGTAGGAAAGGCGGTAAGGGGTCTTCTGGCCGGAAAGAGTCCGGGGAGAAGACCGTAGAGTATTTCCATAGTATTTTGAGTAAGGATACTGTGATATCCCTACCCGAAAAATACTTTTTTCCTGGGGGGAAGGCGGTGGTACCTGACGGTGATCATAGGGCTGACTCCCCGCCGGAGGGTTACGCCACCGTGTACGAGGCCAGCTTAGAATGCGGGCTTCGTTTCCCCCTCCCTTCTGCCTTTATAGATTTACTAGATTTTTTTCAGCTTCCTTTAGGCCAGGTGACTCCGAACTCTTGGAGGCACTTGTCGGCCTTCGCTGCCGAACTCCGTAAGTTAGGAAGGGATTTGTCTTTGAAGGCGATCCTTAAATTCTTTCAATTTAAGAGGAAGGGGTCTTGGTTTTACTTGATCCCTGTACAGCCCTTTAGGGCCTTTTGTAAAACGAAGTGGCCGAAGTGGCAAAACCGCTTCTTCTACTATGATAGGACCGCGGCTCCTAGTTTTCCCTGGAGAGGGCCGAAGTCCGTTATCCGTCATCCTCGGCCTGAACCGTTGGACGAGCTCGATGGCGAGCTCAACAAGATTCCCATAGTTAGGAAACAATACACGGAGTCTGAGCTCGTCAAGGGCGACGTCGTGTTCGACATCTCGTCTTCGGACGAAGAGGCCGAGGGTGAGGATTTCTCTTTATCTTTATGCTCTACTGCTTTAACGAAGAAAATCTGACTTTGCTTTCTTGCTTTTTGGCAGTGTACATGCTGAATAAGGCTATCCGAAAGTCCTCCGAGCTTGTGGAGCCGGAGAGGCAGAGAGCCCCTCGCTCGGCGTCTGAAGCCGAGAAGAATCCGAAGAGGCAAAAAACCTCTTCTTCGGATCCGAAAGTGCCGGAGTCGTGTTCGGCTAAAGGGAAGGGGAAATTTCATGAGTCCCCAAGAGTGCCGGGGAAAGACCTGGTCATCTCCGAGGTGGTTGCAGACATCCTGGAACACGTCCCTGAGCCTTTTCAATGGCCGACGAATTTTGTGGAGGTAAGCTTTCTGACTTGGCTTCTTTTCCACATTTTTTGATGGCCATTCTGTTGAGTTTTTTCCTTGTTCATCTTCAGAGAGCCAAGCTCGTCTCCGTGGAGCTCTCCAAAGCATCCCACGACTACGAGGAGATGCAGAAGAAGTTGCATCTTGCTCGTAGTCTGGCCGAACAGGCTGAGGCCAAATTTGAGAGGGCCCGAGCTGCTAGGATCTCGGCTCAGGATGAAGCCCGGTCAGCCAAAAACCAGCTCATCATCCTGCAAGAGCAGACGAAGCACCGGGAGGTTCAGAAGGAGGCTGCCGCCGTGGCTGCCCAGGGGGAGGCTCTCCGTGTTTACACGGAGAAACTCTTTTTGAGCAGCCAGTTCTCGGCCTTTGTCGGTAGTCTGGTAAGGCTAATTACCGATAAGGGCGAGCAGGGGGCCGACGTCGTGCTGCCTCTGTACAGCCGAGAGATAGCAGCTCGGCTTCAGAATCTGCCGCTCCTTGAGGAGCTCGCTTCATCCTCGGTCCTGCTTTCTGCAGACCGAGTCCGGAGTTGTCGAGCTGATCGGGACGA
Source organism: Salvia splendens (assembly GCF_004379255.2). Taxonomy (NCBI): domain Eukaryota; kingdom Viridiplantae; phylum Streptophyta; class Magnoliopsida; order Lamiales; family Lamiaceae; genus Salvia; species Salvia splendens. Next base: position 1,835,777 of record NC_056034.1, read on the forward strand.
GAACCTGGAGGCTATCTTTGCCTCCGTGGGACCCGTTTCACCCGCTTCGACTTACAACGGAGAGGGTGAGGCCGAGCCGCTGGAGCGGGAGGCCGAAGTCGAGCGGGCCGGGCATCCGGAGAAGGAAGCCGATCAGGAGGCGGAGGCGAGGCCGGCAGGATGCGAGGCCGAGGCTGAGGTAGCTCAGGAGAAAGAAGCTGAACCAGGCCGAGGAGCCGGAGACGAAGCTGGCGGAGTATGATTTCGTCTCCCTTCTCTTAGTCTAGTTTCTTCCTTGTAAAATGGCCTTGAAGCCCTCCTAGTGTAAAAAGATTTTCCTTGTGAATGAAAAATTCTCTACACTTGTCTTCGTATAGCTTTTCGTACTCGCCTTTATTCCTGTTGTGTTTTACTATCTGCTCGGTACAGCTGCCGAACTAATATAGCTGCTTTGTACTCAAGGAGATGGAGATACTTCACTGGAAACGGCTGTACTCTTCGGCTTTAGACGAAGCTGAGAAAAGAGCTATAGCCGATCAGACGAAGAATGACGAGCTTCTGGCTCGTTTAGTGAAGCTGGAGGCCGATAATAAGGACTTAGAGTCCGATAAGAAGGATCTGGAGGCCGAGCTGAATACGACCATTGCTGAGAGGACTGCGTACGAGGATTACATCCGTGTGCGCGGGGGAGTGACCATATCAGATGTTCAGAGTCGAGTTGACGAACTGTGGGAGGAATATCATGTACTCCGGAGGAACAATGCGCTGGAGAGCTCGGCTTGCCAACAAGTTGTGAAATCATTGCGGCGCTGGGCTTCTCGGTACGACATCATTCTTTCCCGGCGTCCCTCAATCGGGAGATTCCTTAGGCATTTCCCGCCAACAGATGCTCGCACTCCAGATCAAGCCTCTGGTTCCCTTGTTCAAAATCCTACTCCCAGTCAACAACGAACTCCGGAACAGCCGGAAACGTCAAGACGAGAACGGGCTCAGGAGCAACCGGAATCGTCAAGACAGGGACGGACTGAAATTCGCCGAGGAGTTGTGACTATGAGCGAGCAAGATCAGCAGATGCTTATTGCAGAGACTCTTCATCGCCGAGGGGTTAGAGCTTCTGGGGCTCGCGGAAGAGGTGTTGGGTCGAGGATAGCATCTCGTCGACCTGCTTATTCTTCATCTGCTCGGAACAACCGAACTCGGCTTCCAGAGGATTTTGCAGATAGGTGGCTTAACTTCAGCAACCCTGGACAGTAGAATAGTCCTTTGTAATAGCGTAACGCCATTTTGTAGGGTAGCGGAGTTGTATGCCGAACAAGATTTGAAAAATGAAATTTTGTTTTCGCTTCTAACACTGTATTTACAGCTTAGCGAAAAAATTTCATCGTACTTGTCCTCGGTCTTATGAAGTAAACTTCTTTGACCGGACTTGGTCCTTGGTCTTATGAAGTAAACTTCTTTGACCGGACTCGTCTTTGGTCTGATGAAATAAACACCTTTGACCGGACTCGTCTTTGGTCTGATGAAATAAACATCTTTGACCGGACTCGTCTTTGGTCTGATGAAATAAACATCTTTGACCGGACTCGTCTTTGGTCTGATGAAATAAACATCTTTGACCGGACTCGTCTTTGGTCTGATGAAATAAACATCTTTGACCGGACTCGTCTTTGGTCTGATGAAATAAACATCTTTGACCGGACTTGGTTTGTGTTCTAATTTGGCGATTTTTGTCGCCGGGATCGAACTTTCCCTTGTCCTAATTCGGCGAGTTTTATCGCGTGGATCGGACTTTCCCAGTTAACCGAAGTGGTCTTATGCAGTAAACCTCTTTGACTAGACATGGTCGTCCCCGGTCTTATGAGGTAAACTTCTTTGACCGAACTTGGTCGTCCTAATTCGGCGAGGTTTATCGCGTGGATCGGACTTTCCCTTATTGCAGTTCGTTTCAGACGAAGTGCTTATTTCTTAAGCCGAATTGTGGTCTTGTATCTTCCTTGGAAGCTTGGACTCACAATCGTTGGCTTATTGCAGTTCGTTTCAGACGGACTGCTTGTTAAGCTGAATTGTGGTCTTATATCCTCCTTAGAAGCTTGGACTCACAATAGTCTTTAATAATCGATCTAAAAAGGGGATCAGTCTTTAAAGAACGATATACCTTGGTACCATTTGTAAGAGACGACAAGCACATAGAGACAAAACACATAGAGAAAAAATGAAAAAGATGAAGGAAAAAAACTTTAAACATTTTTTTAAAAAACGACAAGTAAAAGGTACAAGTAAGAAACAAACAAATAAAAACATATACCCCTATGACCGAACTAGACACGAGACGGACTGACCGGACTTTTGTCTCTTACAAGTGGAACTTCTTGAGGTTGGAGACGTGCCATGTTCGGGGTACTTGTTCTCCTGACATGTGAGTCAATTTATAAGACCCTTTGCCGAGGACTTCTGACACCCGATATGGACCCTCCCATGTGGGTTCGAGTTTGCCCAGCTTTTCTGCTCGGCTTACTTCGTTGTTTCTCAAGACGAGATCTCCCACTTGAAATTGAAGCTTTTTCACCCTTTGGTTATAATACCGGGCTACTTGCTCCTTATACTTGGCTGCTTTTATGCACGCCAATTCTCTTCTTTCTTCGGCGAGATCTAGTTCTGCTCTCAGTCCGTCGTCATTCATTTCTGAGGAGAAATTTAGAGTTCGGGGACTGGGTACGCCGATCTCCACCGGAATTACGGCTTCAGTGCCGTACACCAGACTATACGGAGTTTCACCGTTGGAGGTTTTGGGTGTAGTTCGGTAGGACCATAGGACTTGAGGGAGATTTTCTACCCATTGTCCTTTGGCTTGTTCTAACCGAGCTTTTAACCCTTTCACCAGAATCCGGTTCGTTACTTCCGTTTGTCCGTTTGCTTGGGGATGGGAGACCGAAGTGAACCGCTGTTGAATGTTCAGCTCTTGGCACCAATTCTTGAACGTCTTGTCGGTGAACTGAGTCCCATTATCCGAGATGAGGATGTGGGGTATGCCAAATCGGCACACTATGTTCTTCCAGACGAAGTCCAATGCCTTTGAGCTCGTTATCGTAGCTAATGGCTCAGCCTCCACCCACTTCGTGAAGTAGTCCACGGCAACGATAAGGAATTTCATTTGCCGAGGAGCTTGAGGAAGTGGTCCCACTATGTCTATGCCCCATTGCATGAAAGGCCAAGGGCTTTGCATAGTGTATAGATCGGTCTGCGGCATCCTTGGGACATTTGCATGAATTTGGCACTTCGTACACTTCTTGACGAGCTGCACTGCCTCTTGTACCATGGTTGGCCAATAATATCCCCATCTCAGTACTTTTTTAGCTAAAGCTCTGGCTCCGATGTGGCTACCGCACGATCCTTCATGAACTTCTCTGAGGATGTAGTCCGTCTCTTCTGGTCCTACGCACCGCAATAACGGCTGAAGGTAAGACTTTCTAAAGAGGACTCCTTCATGAAGTTCGTACCGAAGTGCTCGGCACGTGATCTTCCGAGCTTCTCTCTTATCCTCGGGCAATTGTCCTTGATCCAGATACTGCAAGATCGGCGTCATCCAGTTCGGCGAGCTGGATACTGAGTGTACCTCGGCTTCATCAATGCTTCGGTGCATTAATTCTTCCGCCTTTGAGCTCGGATCTGAGGCCAACTTACTTAAGGTATCTGCTCGGCTATTTTCCGCTCTGGGAATGCGGATTATCCGAAAATAGGAGAAACTTCGGCTGATGCTTTGCGCTTTGTCCAAATACTTCTTCATTCTCTCGTCACGGGCTTCACTTGTACCCAACATGTGATTTACTATGACTTGTGAATCACAATGGACTTTGAGAGATTTGACGAGCAGACTTTGCGCTAACTGGAGTCCGGCCAGGAGGGCTTCGTACTCGGCTTCATTATTAGTAGTGGGGAATAGGAACCGAAGTGAGTAGGCTACCTCGTGTCCGTCGGGAGCGACAAGTAAAATACCAGCTCCACTTCCCATCTTGTTCGAAGCTCCATCTACGAACCCGCTCCAGCAGTCCGGCGGCTCTACTTCGGATTCCAAGGGCTGTGCTAGTTCGGCACTGGCAGAATTCTTCTGTTCGGCAATAACAGGAATTGCTTGATCGAACTTCGCTTCTGCAAGAAAATCTGCCAAGGCTTGTCCCTTGATGGCTTTCCGAGGTAGATATTCAATTGTGTGCTCTCCCAACTCTATAGCCCACTTGGCGATTCTGCCTGATGCTTCTGGTTTGGTCAACACTTGCCGAAGTGGCAGATCAGTTAAGACGCATACCTTGTGAGCATAGAAGTATGGCCGCAGTCTCCTTGCTGCATTTACTAATGCCAGAGCAATCTTTTCCAGAGGTTGATACCTGGTTTCTGGACCTCTTAATGCTCGGCTTGTAAAGTAGATGTGAAGCTGCTTTAGGCCTTCTTCTCGTACAAGCACCGCGCTGATGGTTTGATCCGATGCCGCTAAGTATAAGAATATTACTTCGGCTTCGGTTGGAGCAGAGAGAATAGGAAGCTCGGCTAGATAACTTTTGAGCTCGTCAAAGGCCTTTTTCTGCTCGGCTCCCCACTCGAACTTTGGTGCCTTTTTCAACACCGTGAAGAACGGCAGTTGCTTTTCGGCTGCTTGAGAAAGGAATCGATTCAGTGCGGCTAGACATCCGGTTAGCCTTTGCACGTCATGTATGGACTTCGGCATCGCCATGTTTTGAACAACTTGAACTTTTGAGGGGTTTGCCTTGAGTCCGTCCTTTGAAACCCAACAACCCAGAAACTTTCCCGAATCTACCAAAAAGGTACACTTTTGGGGATTAAGTTTGAGGTTGGCTTTCTTGAGCACGTTGAGAGTGGACTTGAGGTTGTGCTCGTACTCCGAAGTGCTTTTGCTTTTGACGACTATATCGTCAACATACACTTCGACCTCCTTTCCAATCAGGTGCCGAAAAAGCTTGTCTACCATCCTTTGATAAGTGGCTCCGGCATTCTTTAAACCGAATGGCATCTTTTTATAAGCGAAAATGCCGAAATCAGTAATGAAGGCCGTTTTTGAAGCGTCAATCTCATCCATTAAAACTTGATGGTATCCTTTGTACAGATCAAGAAAACAAAAAATTTCAAAGCCTATCAAAGCTTCTACTTTTTTATCTATGTTCGGAAGGGGATAGCAATCTTTGGGACAGTGCTTATTTAGATCGGTGAAATCTATGCACATCCGCCATCCTCCTTCCTTTTTCTTGATCATGACAGGATTGGCCACCCACGAAGGATACTTCACTTCGAATAACACATCCGCCTTCAATAATTGACGGACTTCGTCATGGATGACTTGACTTCGTTCTGCCGCAAAGAGTCTTTGCTTCTGTTTTATCGGCCGGACTGAAGGATCAATATTTAACCGATGAGTGATTACCTCGGGGGGCACTCCGGTCATGTCCAACGGAGACCATGCAAAGACGTCTTTATACTCCTTGAGGAGCTGGATGGTTTTTTCCCGAAGTAGGGGCGTTCCCGCGAAGCCGATCTTAACCGTTCTGGATGGATCGTCTTCGTACAGCTGAACTGTCATCGAGTTCGGCTCCGGTATGACTTCGGTCATCGCCTCTGACTCCGGCTGTTGTGATTGCTATGCTTGGTGGTGCCGATCTGACTGCTCGGCACTTCTAAGCGCAATTTGCAGACATTCCTTTGCTCTCTTTTGGTCACCTCGGATGACCGCTATCCCTCCTTTAGTAGGGATCTTGATGGTGAGGTGATAAGTGGAGCAAACGGCCCGAACTGTGTTGAGCCAGTCTCTTCCCAGGATGATGTTGTACGGGGACCGAGCTTTCACCACGAAAAACTCAATCATCGTACTGGAGCTAGTAGGCGCTTTCCCCACCGTGATCGGAAGGCTGATAATACCTTCAGGGCGGGTGTCCTCCTGGGCGAAGCTCTTCAGGGGAAGCGGAGCCGGACTGAGCCGAGCTGGGTCCACTTCTAGTTTGTCAAAGCACTCTTTAAAAAGAATGCTAACCGACGCTCCTGTATCCACAAACACCCTGTGGATCAGTTTGTTTGCCACTCCGGCTTGGATGACAATGGCGTCTTGGTGAGGAGAGATGGCCGGGACGGGATCAGCATCCGAGAACGTAATCACTTCGTCCTGCTTCAGCCTTTTATGCGTTGGCTCCTCTCGATTGGAGCCTCTGCGCTCTGACTTTAGGGACGACTTGGTCTTCCCGGCAGGGAGAGCGTCAATAGTCTGGATTACCCCATCATATTGCGGCTCGTCGTCGTCTTCGGGATCCGGCTGCCTTTTCGGATCCTGAGGAGCGCAGTTCGCACCACTCTGCTTCTTATTCTTCTTTGGCTGCTTGCTTTGGTATTTTTTCAATGTCCCTGCCTTCACAAGAGCATCGATACCTGCAGCCAAGTTTCTGCACTCCTCAGTATCGTGACCGTGGTCTTGATGGTAGGAGCAGTAGCTATCCTGTGGTCGGCGCGCGGCTGATTTCGTCATCCGCTTTGGCTTTTCGAATAGGTCAGAGTGCAGTTCGAAAATTTCCGCTCTCGGCTTGTTCAGCGGTACGAACTGAGCGGGCGGCTTCTCGGGATTGAGACGAGGTCCCAATCTGTCTTGCACCGGAGCCCTTTGAATTCTTTCAAATGGAGTCCGGCGAGGATGCCCCTGATCGCTATGATCGGGCTTCCTTCTGTCTCCTCGGGTCGATGAGCTGTCTAACGACCGTTTGCGACGGTCTGCCTCATCGGCCCGGGAGTACTGGTCCGCAATGTCCCACATTTCCTGAGCTGTCTGCGGACCGCACTCAACGAGCTTCCTGTAGAGAGCTCCGGGCAGGATTCCATTTTGGAATGCCGAGATGACTAGCAGATCGTTGAGATCGTCTACTTGCAGGCATTCCTTGTGGAATCTTGTCATAAAGTCGCTGATTTTTTCGTTGCGACCTTGACGAATGGAAAGCAGCTGAGCCGAAGTGATTCGGGCTTCCGCTTTCTGAAAGAACCTCCTGTGGAAGGCATCCATTAGATCTCGGTAAGATCTGATGCTGCCCTGGGGGAGGCTATCGAACCACCTTCTCGCGTTCCCGATGAGCAGCTCGGGAAACAGCTTGCACATGTGGACCTCGTTGAGACCCTGGTTCGCCATGTTATATTGATAGCGCCCCAAGAAATCGTGAGGGTCCACGAGCCCGTCGTAAGTCATCGACGGAGTTCGGTAGTTCTGTGGTAGGGGAGTTCGGGTGATGTCGTCCGAGAACGGAGTCTTCAGTGCTCCGTACACGGCGAATCCGATATCTCGTCGGTATGGAGGAGATTGAGTTCTCCTGTGATTCCGGTACCGAGGAGGAACTGGAACATGTTGGGGACGGGGATTCTTTCTCCTGGGAGATGCGACACTACTGCGGTAGTGACTTTCTTGTGCGGAGGGAGAAGGAGAATCCGCCGTTTTCGTCTCCGGCTGCTTTTGGCTTTTTTGCAGGAAGGTTAAGAATTCCTCCTGCTTCGCCGCCAAAAACTGCTTGACAGCCTCATTCAAATCGGGCTGCTGGGAAGACTCAGTGGGACGATTTTTGGAGCGGCTTGTTCCTTCGCCATGAGAACTGGTGGTGGATTTATCCCTAGGCTGTTTTCCAGACCTATGGGATGGATTGGCTTCCTCCTGGTTCTCACGGGCAGGAATACGGGTACTCTGCGATCTGGTATGCATTTTTTGGGTGGAAAAAATGGATCAAAAATTCGCTTTATCACAAATTTTGTTCTCTGTTTCCCACAGACGGCGCCAGTGATGGATCCGCGAATTTCTGATGCTAGTAAATGCTGGTAGAGAATAAAGACTACGACACAAAGAATTTACGTGGTTCGATTTACTGAAGTAAATCTACGTCCACGGGAGAAAGGGGGGGCAAGATTGTATTGCTTGATCTGGGATTACAGCTTACAACACAGACTTGCTATATGATTTTTATCTCTAGAGAGCTTAACCCTGTCTATCTGATCTAAGTCCTATTTATACATTGAACTAGGATCGTGGTTTGCAGCCCCACTAACAAGATCGTGGGTGAGCAATAACTGCTCAATAACTGCTTCGTACCACTAAATAGATCGTGGGTATAGTGGAGGTCGTGGAGGCCTTTCATGAGTCCACTAACTCCTAGTTCGGTCGAATGCTGAGACCGAACTGCTGGACTTTACCGATCAGCTCTTGCCGATCTGAGAGGAGAGCTTGACTGGTCGGCTTTTACCGAGCTGTAGGCTGAGTCCGAACTCTTTGGTCGTGCCGAACTCTTTGGTGCCGAACAGATACTCTTTCTTGGGCTCTGGGCTGATGGGCCGTCACTGTTATTGGGCTTGCCATTAGGGTTTAGTTCGTACCCCATCAAAGAACAATCGAAGAAGACTTAAGTTTGTAGAAGAAAAGGAACTCTCTCTTATTGAGAAACCAAAAACAAAACTCTTATTGAGTGAGTAGTGACTGTTTACAACTGAATTACACACTTGCAAAAGAGCTCAACTAACTGACTATTTAAGCTAGAGATCAAGTGAAAGAGATCTTTCACAAGATCTTGTTGAGTTGGTTGAAACCAACTCCAACGGCTAGTTTCAAACTCTTGCATCTTGATCCCCTCATCCACAGTTCCACCGCACGTCTGCATGCACCTCTGCCATGCAGCTGCCTTGATCAGCCAACAATGCTAACAGCTAATGACTTAAAAAACAATTACCTTTGCCAACAACCAGGACTGGCTATGAGTATCGCTGCAAATATGTATATCGGTTGTATAGGCTAATACTCCTATAATTTATTGCAAACATCATTTAATAATTGTATGCAGGGGCGGACCTATATACGGTTCTATATATACTGTTTTAATAGATGAAAATATAAAACGTAATGTAGTGCAGTGGTAGGCCAGCTAGCCTTGCAAGATGGAGGTATGAGAGTTCGAATTCTTTAGGAGACGCTTTTTGTGTGATTTTACCTTTGATTAACAAAATTATTATATTTCTTTAATTTAATAACTTTTATTCACTTCTTCATTTGTATAAATATTACTACTTTAAAATAAATATATTTCTCAATTATTTCGGCGTTGCGTCCGCCACTGATTGTATGTCATGGATACAAATTGATGATCAAATTATATATTAATTACTCAAAACCTTATGATCTAGTACTATGTTTTATTTGTCGGAAAAAAGTGGTTTACATAACCAAAGATTATCATACATTAAGCTACCCTAAATGTTATGTATACAAATCAGAATATTGATTCAACAACTGCCGTATATACTATATAGTAACACAAAGACAAAAAGTGTTGGCCGGAGCTGCTCGTTTGTATTCAAGGGACGAAGCTCAGCCTCTAATCAGCCGAATTGTGTGTTACGACCAAACTCGGGCCGGAGATGCTAGTAATCGACCAATTCAAGAAACATGATTTTTGCCTTAAACAGAAGAAACAGTGTTTAAAAGTTATATTTTGAGAGTCTTTAATCGATGATCCCAGGAATACAGAGGGCGTGGATTATACTTTATATATATATATATATATATATGGAAAATGATCAATACAAAACTTGATCTCAATACAAAATCCAGACCAAATCCTGACCATGAGATTTGACAATCCAATAGTCAATAATTAAACAAAAACACGGAGGGTCGTTGTAAAGCAGTTTTAGGTCATATTATAAACTTTGGGTTTGAGGTCATGTTAAGATCATTTCATGTCATCCTTACTATAATGACGTAAAAATAAGCTTACAATGACCTAAAAATGACTTTTGTATGCTTGGTTCTGCATTTTTGTATTAAGAATGGTTTTGCATGGATCAAAACCCTATATATATATATATATATATATATATATATATATATATATATGATCATGTTGAAACAATGCTCGACGTTCCTTCCTCAAGAGTTGTTAAACTTATTCACAATGATAAGAGGCCTTAAATTTTTACTTGTAAACAAATAATTGTCAAAATAATGGTTTAAATGACACAATGAGTTTATTTACAATATTTATAGATGAAAAAAATATTTAAAGTTGGGGACTAACAAATCGACCATGACCAATAACAATCTAAATAATAACAAAACCAACATAATAACAAATGTACCTATAAAAGCATCACACACAGCAATGTCAAGTCTGCATATCTCCTTTGAGGTAGGTATCTATTTCGCGACATACGATATATCCAACCAATATCAATAAACAACGCAATCTCCTCAAAGCAACCGAAGAAGAATATTATAACCACAAAAAAACATGAAAAAATAAAACTCACAAGTGAAAAAAATTTACCAAAGTTTCAAGCTGCGTTAGTAGCCAATTTTTGAGAAAAACAATTTGTTGGTTAGATTACAATATTGGATACTAGTGTTGTGATAAATGAGGATAAAAATACTTGAAACAATTAATCATTCATATAAAAGTGGTCATATGTGATATACCTAGCATATTTCATAAAATGCAAATCTGCAAAACAATAGTATATAGCCCAAAATAACTTGGGGCCATTAACCAAATCCACATTAATAGCATAATTTTATCTTGACATTAAACACATATTAGTGCACACCACATGAGAACCCATAAATATAATACTCCTAGGTGTCACCACACCACATTAAACACATATTAGTGCACACCATACGAGTACTAACTTTTTTTAAAAATAAAATAAAATAACCTATCTCCTAGGTGTCACCCCACCCTCTTATGAGCTTCTAGGACTCTTAAATCTTAATTAAGTCACAATTCCAAAAATGTCCACTTTCTTCAATTGATTTGCCACCTTCCAAGAAGGTCAATGTGGGGACTTCACATTAAATTTTTTGCCCAAAATTCAATTTATTATCAAGACTCAACCATTAATGTCCCATTTGACTAATAAATTAAAAAGCAGCCGTCAAATTCAAAAAACAAAATTCCGTGTTTCAAAATTCAAAGTTTTTAAAATCTAATAAATGGGAGAGAGTATTAACTATTAATAAAGTTACCAATTACCTCGATTAGTATTAATTAATCCATTTGTTAAATACTCAGTAGATCCCCTTAGATATCTAAGATAAAGTATTTTAATTTTTTTAATCTAAAGGTACAATCTTTTTTATTGTTATTATTCGAATCTCTTGCTTTAGTGTTTTTTTAATTGTTATTAATTAATTACTAATCTTGAATTTGCAACAGGATGACGATTGCATTAGCGATAGACCAATCCCTAATCACTCTCATGATTATGGAGAAAAGAGCTTTACATATAAAAAAATCAGCAGTTGGTGTTTGAATTATTTGAGACATGCCAGTTAATTAGGGATATAATGTTTATTTAGTTTGAAGGTTTAATTTCAAATGCCCAGACATTTGTTTAAATCCTATACATGTTCAGATTGTATTCGTGGGTGTAACTTTCAAATAGTGTGAGTTTAAACATTTTGTATATGCTTTAATTGTTTTCATCAATCGAGCTTCATATTAATAAAATATTTTAAAAATATATACAAATCAAAGTCCTTGTGAATGAACATAAGGGCAAGAGCATATACCATTGTGATATGAAGTAGTGTTATTTATAGCTAAACTTATTTCAAATTTGATGAAAATGTGTATAAAGTTATGGATGTAAAGTAGTTCACTACCTCAAATTAATTACTATATGCAACTATTAAATTAAGAACATGGATAATTTTGGAACAAAATGATGGTCAAGACATGCAAAAGAGACAAGGTTATCAAGAAAAGAAACATCCAAGTACTATAATGTAGTCAAAGAGCACAATTAACAAAACAGCCTCATAATTATAGATTTTACCAAATAAAGTGTGAGCACTTCAAGAAAGCAAAAGGGAAGATTTTTTCTCACCTCATATGATGAAAGCAAGTAGCCCACAATTTTCAAGAGACCGAAATCAAACCCTAATCATTAAACTTTTCTTGTCAATAAATAATTTTTAAAATGTAGAAATAAATCAATTTAAAAATGTAGCTAACCATTTTTTAGAGAGTACATGAACTGCCACATGTCCCTCTTTAAATAGAGTTCGATAGATATTGGAGGATATTAAAACCCTTTTGTTTGTTGAAAATTGGATAAAAAGTTAACAGTAGCTAGCTAATGGATTTTGTAAAAATAAAAGTTGACATCGTTTGATAATTGAATTCTTGATTTTTTAAATAGTTGGAGGTATGTGAGTATATTTTGTTGAGTTGAATAACAATGAGAAGGTGTGAAAGTGAAACTGACATTTGATATATGTAAAACTGAACGTACATTGATTCTCGCTTGGATAATAATTTTTTTTTGTGATTATTATTGATTTTTCAGTTTACTGTTTATGCATAGCGACACAACATACTCAATTTCGACAGTCAATAAATGATTATGAATCTATTTTAAATATGTAATTGAATTGATTTTCAGTTTAACAGCTATATATCAGTACTATAACATGGACTCAATTTCGACAGTAAAGAGATTATTATGAACCTATTTAAAAGGTTTCACCATGATTTGTCAATATACTTATATTATAGTAATACAAATATAAAAATTACAAATATTGAAATATAATGATATACATATTTTTTAAATTTTAAAAGTTTGCCCTCACTAGCTTGGAGCAAGGAAAAATATGTGCGAAAGTATTTTTATTTGATATATTTGGAAATGGTTATTTGTAGCTGTCAATGATTCAATAACGTGTTACTGTGGTAGTGTCACATGAGCTTCCACGTATGCAATATTTTTTATAATGTTATAATTGTAGATAAAAATGAATCATAATTATGTGACTATTAGGTAATGTGTTTGCAAGAATATGCGACCATTCATAAAATGTAGTAGTTGGGTATTTGCTAGTCTGTAAATACTTATTTTGGAAAACTATTAAAATTTATAAAATCTATAAATACGTTGGTGAGTAATCAAGTATACATATATAGTAAGTCCAATGAATTCCTACTTTGTGCAATAAATATTCAAATTAATCACAATATTTGGTTATTTATGATTTACAGGGTTTTTCAGTTTGAGTAATATTAAAGTGCAATTGAATTTTCAGTTGAAAAAAGCATAGTTCATGTAACTTATTTTATGCCTAACTTGTTTTACAAACATTGTTGTATCGACTCGACCCTAAACAAATTAAGCACTTTTCCTCTACAATTTCCAAAGCTTCAACAAATGTACTAGACCTCATGAAATCTTTTAGGAGAAGTAAAATAGGACATAAATTTTTTTTAAAATGCAAGAAAATCTCAATCATTGTTCTTTGTACAAACTGAAGAATATTCTTCCTATATGTGGATGGAATAAATTCAGAGCGATTTAATTTACCAAGAGCAATTGTCATTTTGCAAAAACAAACATGTAGTTGAAAATTGTGCCCCTCTTATAATGACCAAGTCACATGGAAGTTTCAATATTGACACTATACTATAGTAAGTACTATATAAAATAAATATAACTAAGGGCATCCACAATGGGACGGATGTCCTGGCGGACATCCCGACGGACTTCCCAAAAACACCTCCTACCACGTCATAAGGACATCCCACTACACAATGGCGGACATCCCGACGGACATCCACAAAAAAAAAATATTCGGGACGTCCGTCGTGTCAACGCAATGGCGGACGTCCCGACGGACGTCCCGGAAAGCCGCGGAACTCCGGTGTCCGCAGCGGACATCCGCATCCGTATGCATGTTGCCTAATGGCGGACGTCCCGTGCGGACGTCCGGCACGCCGGTCCGACGTCCACCTGGACATCCGTCATTGCGGATGCTCTAAGGGCGGGAAACAACTAATCTGTTCATTTCAAAATAGTACTAAGATCCTTACCTAAAAATGTTCTACTTACACAACAATGTAAATATCTTTCATTTCAAAATAGTACTAGTATATAAGATTTTTTTAGCTAAATATAATGTACGCTATAATTTTATAGGGAAAATTGACAAAAAAAATATATATATATTTTGTCGAATTCAATTGTCACAAGAAAATTACTCCGTTGTATTTTGTCAAATATTGGTTCATCTGACCACTTTAAAAATCACTCATAAAAATTTATAGTATGAAGTTTGGATTTGGTTGTATTTATTTCATATAAAAAAATCCAGTCACCTACATTTTATATATCCTTAATGATTTTTAACGAAATAGTGGAGTTTTATTTTGGAAGAGACAATATCGTTCAACTCACTAACGGTCTACCTATAATTTCCATGCTATCATATCAAATAAAATTTCCTTAAAAATATTCAGTTAATATACATATTTTCAACAATCTATTAGTAATTTTTCCCCCTTTGAATGGTTAATTTGATCAAAGCGGTAGTAATTTTTTGGGTGCAAGTAATTTCATATTTTCAAGTAAGTGATTAGAAGTTTTTAAATTTCGAGATAAACTATACAAATGTATCAGTAATATTTTTTCATTCCCAAGATCTATTGCTTGCCATTGACATTATTATACATTATCCTTTGTATCGGTTTTGCTAGTCGATTGCAATTCTACTTAGATTTATTTTTATGTGGGAAGGAAGAAGAGGAATTGAACATACTATTATTATAAGCAAAAAAAAAATTGATTTCATTACTTCAAAGCAAGGTGCTTAACATAATTTTGTCAAGGAATTTACATATGCATTCTGTTATATTCTATCAAGAAAACAAACCATGTAGAGAGAGGTTTTTATATGTTGACAAAGATGCATAATTTTAGCATATCATAGTAATATTCATATCCTATAATATTCATATCCTAAAATTCAAAATCTTCTTGAACTTGAGAACATGACTTCTGCATTCTAACGGCACTGAAGCTACTCCTTGATGCCATTATCTCATTCAACGAAAGACGTTTCTTTGGGCCCGATTCGGGCCTTTGCTTCGGGGCGCTATACGACCTCAGCTTCGCCCTAAACGATTGCGTGTTCACCATGTAATTAGGGCAGTTCGAGTACGGCCTAAATAAGCCATCCCCACACACGCTCTTCGGCGGCGTGACCGGGATGTGGGCCCGGCCCGAGCACGAGAATCTCGGGGTGTTCTGGGCGGTCCGGAACTTGTAGTCCTCCGTGACGAATCCCCAGTCGAAATCTTGTGTGTGGCGGCAATCAGGGATGGACAAGCGGGCCGGGACCGGATACGGAAGAGGCGAAGATACTGCTTGGTAGCAGTGATCGTCGCCGTACTCGGACAAGGACCCGTTCATCCTCCAAGACCTCGATCTCGGGCCGCAAGTGTCGATTTCGACGATTTTTGGGCTATCGTCAAATGAGTTAACAGAAGGGTCATAGGAACCTACGACCCTTCGGCTGTAAAACTCACCTCGGTTTTCATCAAATCGGCTCTGAAAAGTTCACCGAAAGGGACACCTTAGTAAATCTACATAACCGGTTAATATCTCATAAAAAAGTTATGTCGGGCCGTGTTTATACTTACCACGGGCTTTCTCGGTTGTATCTCGAGTTGGTACCGGTAGTCATTGCTGATCGAACGACGGGCCCGTTGCGACCGTACGGCGGCTTGGGCCCGAAACAGAGCTTGCATGCTATGAAGTGTTGCAGCTGCACGCTTCCTCACAAGGTAGCCTCTAACGAGAGCTTGCAACTTCACCAGCCCTTTTAGGGCCCGTAACGCTTTTCGGGCCTATTCAAATTTCCAAAATCAGACAAATTAGTAACACAAATATCCAATTGAAATACACAAAAATAGCAATGGTTTTAGAACAAAAAATTCAAATTCAAAATTCAAAAATTGGAACTGCCTAGACAATGATGCATGAAGATTACAGTCAAATAAATGAAATAATCAGAATAGGACAGCACATAAACATTCTGTTTGATTACAGTGTTACTAATTTTGCTTATATTTCAAGAAACCAACAAAATATAAACAAAATACTGTATCATATTCTCTCAAGCGTTTAAATCAGTATAACAACAAATAACACCAACCAATTAACTTTTATTGGAACATTCCAAAAAATCAAGAAATCAGTAAACACATTTGAAAATAAAATAACATACCAAAAATCCTCTAAACACAGTTTGAATCTTGGCAGCAGCCAATCTCTCTCTGCCACCTGTATACAAGCCTCCCCCTTTCCCTTGGCTGGTCAGCCGGACCACCGCCACGGCGGCCTGAGCGGCGGCG
This sequence comes from Salvia splendens, assembly GCF_004379255.2. Lineage (NCBI taxonomy): Eukaryota > Viridiplantae > Streptophyta > Magnoliopsida > Lamiales > Lamiaceae > Salvia > Salvia splendens. Next base: position 1,851,955 of record NC_056034.1, read on the forward strand.
ACGGCAGCATCGGCTGCGGCGGCCGTTGCCGCCGCGACCGCTATAGCATGCTTATTCTGGTCCTTCTCGGTGCCGCCAATGTAGGATCTCAACCAAGCCGAATCAGCCGCCGGAATCTGATTGAATCCGCCGGAATCCTTGCCGGATTTGGCAAAACTCCACCTTTTCTTCTCTCTCTTATCGCCGCCGTTGCTTTCAACATTTTCTTTATCTCTCTTCATCCCAAGAAGCCCTTTGAGCCACTTTGTAGCCTTCCCCATTTTCTTTTTTCAGTGTTTTTGCTTCAAACAATGCTGAAATTGTACAAAAATGGCAGAATGTTATGTAAAGATTGAATCTTTATGTGTGAGAGAGATAGAGAGAGAAAGAGAGAGGGACACTCAGAATCTTTACTTATAAGCAGAGGCAGAGCATAATACAGAGGTGTGGGGGGAAAATGGCTTTTACAAATGGCATCAAAACCTTAAACTTAAAAAATAGAGAAGTGATAAAGATTGGATTTTTATATTTGGGTTTTTCGTATTTTTGCATTTTTGGTTTAATTTTTGAAAAAATTTATCCTCTCTGACACGACCTCGTGAGGAACAGTATTACAAGACAAAAAGGCATCACAGAAAGAAACGATTTTTAAAATAGCAATAATCATGATAAAATTCAAATAAAATTAGAAAATTTGAATCATATGGAAGACCTTGAAAAATCCAACCAATGAGAAGCTCATGTTCAATCCTTTCTCTCACAGCTACAAATTCAAGAAGAAAACTCAAATGTTCCTTAAAAGTCACTCAAAGAGATAAACACACCCTTTTCAAATTCAAACAGCCACTCAATATTTCCAACCAGAAGCCCACAAAACATATAGAATCTCTCTCTCTCTCTCTCTCTCTCTCTCTCTCTCTCTCTTCTCACAATTCATGGAGCAACGTGCGAAAAATATGAGAAAAAACACCACTATTTTTAGATCTTGTAAACTAACATTAATATATGGACAGACCCCTTTTCATGTAAAGTAAACAGAAATCACTAAAATAAAGTCTTTAATTGGTTGAATCTGACCAAAACTAGCAGTGCCCTTATCCCATATCACTTTCAGCTTTTATGTAGCCTTTTTTCGAAGCTTTTAAATAGCTGAAATAAATAAAGAAATCGGTGGTGGAGAAAAAAGGGTCTCTGTTTCTTGAAAAAATTAATGCTTCTTTTTTGGTCTTCAACAATAAAAGCACTTACCACATTAAAGCAGTGAAATCTTGATGGCTTCTTGCTGAAAGAGATGGATGTTTTGAGGGTGAAGTTTAAATTTTGATTTTTGGAGAGGAATCTGTGCCTTTTTATAGTGCAGAAAATCAGTATTGGTGGATGTGGTTGTTTTGGTGGAGTTTTGAAGAAGTGTCAAACTCAAATCTTTGAGAAATGAGAATTATAGTGTAATAAAGAGTGTTATTAAGGTTTTGATTTGAATGTGTCGATGTAACGACTATTTTTCTGAAATTTATGGAGGAGTATTTTATTTTGTTATCTCTTTTAAGAAATGTGTAGATGCTTATTTGTGAATTTTATTACCTTACTATGTGTGTATTTTATTTGTGAGTTTAAATATCTCTTTAAGAAATGTAGGCGTGCAAGTGGACATCAATTTTTCTATATTTTTTTTTTTCAAATGGGCGTTTGATTTTATACTACTACTATTTGTTTTCCTAAGATCGGTTACGAATACGACTAAGTTGAATATATTTGGATGCATTTTTGTCACGATGTAATTGATAATGATTTCAATTACAGTCATTTTTTACATCCAATAATGTATTAAGGATTTTAATTTGATAAATTTTAGATTTTAATGAATTTTGTACTTTTAATTAAATTGCATAGTTTAATTGAATAGGAAATAAATTAGAAATACTAATATTAGTGTACGGTTGTAGATGCGAATGTTATATCTTTAAGAATCTAATGACAAAAAGGATGCATGATCCTACTAATAGATACTGGTAAGTACTACATCTGTCCCATTAGAAATGAAATATTTTTCTTTTTGGATTGTCCCATAAAAAATGAAACGTTTCCTAAAATGAAAACAACATCATCTCTACTTTTTATTCTTTCTTACTTTACTCTCTCTTCATTAACTCACAAAACAACCCTACGTAAAATTCCGTGCCGAAATTCAAATGTTTCATATTTATTGGGACGGATGGAGTAGTAATTAATTATTGGATGACTTTAGAATATTCACAATAGGAGTTGTGTGACACGTTTTGATAGCGACGATGGACTAATTGATTTCCGTCCGAAAAGAAAAGCTTGATAATATTTGTGGCTCTGTTAGTAAGATGTTTAAATTTGAAGAAATTTTTAATTTGTTTATTTAGACTTATTATAATTGTACATTATTTTCATAGTGTATCAACTAAATATATGTACAATCATGTCGAACTACTATTTTTTTTTATTTTTCTGATTGATTTGAACTACTACAATACAAATACAAACTTTATGATTTTCTACCCAAGATAATTGCGAACTATTCCAGTTCCACACGTTTTAAACTGAATTAAAATCTAAATTTCTCATATTGATTGCAAAATTTACCATTTAATTTATTTACCAATTTCATCGTGCATAGTGGAGTAGTATTTAATAATGATACGAGTGTGCAATATAAATGATACGTAAAATTATATCAACTGAATAGTTATCAAAACTATTATACAATAGTAACATTTTAAATGAACTATTCATAGAATGGAATTCACATATTTGAGTTAAATAAATGGATGCGTCGTTAAAATAAATTATGTTCATCAGGAATAGAACATGTATATTATCTAACAAGGTCAAAATATTTGTAAGCTAAATACAAATTCTAAATTCGGAAAAATGCACTAATATTATTCACTGTTCATATTTTTTAAAATAGTATCACGAATGTCCATAAACATCGATATAATTTTATTGAAAACTTTTGCAATGTTTAAGACTTTTCCAAAAGAACGTCATATTATAGTCTCATCATATTTGATTTTCTGTAATATTCTTTTATTTTGACTATTTAAGACAATTGCAAAAAAAAAGATATAATATTTTATTTCAGTTCAAGAATTATATACACTAAAAATAAATAAATAACTGTAATTTAAATAACAATGGCCTATTACCTATATTTTTTAAAATTAAATGTTGGAAAAATGGAGTGTATAAAGGGGAAACTCGTGAACAAATTTATGCCAAATTTAAATACCATATTAAACATGATGTTTGTTAGGGGATAATCATCTTTGTCCATGAGTCTTAATTACTTTAAAATGAATTAACATATCACTTACATAATCATCTTTCTGCGGTAATTTGGAAAAATAATACTACTAACCTTTTATCATACATCTAACTAAAAATCATGATTGAATTTTCTTCTTTTCAAATTTATGTCAGTAGTATTTAATTGAACCCAAATTGGGCCGAATACTCATGTGGTTTGGCCCACAACGGAAAAAATTATTGTTCGGTGATGTGAGTTGGTCAACAGTGATTATTAATGTCTCATTATTATATATCGGCCCAATTCCATGTGAATATCGATTTTTATGCCGGGTTTATAAATAATTACTCTATTATCTTTTGGCTATATTTGGTTGACGAGAAAGTAAAGTTGACAAGGAAATTAATTCATAGAAAAATGAATCTCGAGAATATAATTCCTAGTAACTTTACTTTCCTGTGTTTTGAAAATATTAAGATTTCAAATTTATATTTAATTTAAACACCACACTAAAAGTATACTTATTATTTTATTTATAAAAAAAATAAATTGTAAAATTTTTAATAAATTATTAATTACAAATAATTAATTATAATTTATAAAATAATTTTTATTATTTATTATACGATTTATATTACATAATTATATACTAATAATTATTTAATAAATTATTAATTACTATTATGAATTATTATAAAATATAGTTATAATTATGATAATTTTAATCATAATTATTTATTATACTGAAATTAAGTATGATTTATAATTTCAAATTATTTTAAAACATTCAAATTAATAATAATAATAATAATAATAATAATAATAATAATATTATTATTATTATTATTAGTAGTAGTAGTAATAGTAAAAAAAATTATACTATATTGCATTAAATATGTAAGAATCTTAAAACTGAGAAAAAAGAATACCTAAGAAAAGTTAGGATTCAGAATTCTAGAAAATTGTACTAATTTTTCTTGTTCTCGAATTTTGATTACTTTCCCAGTTTGATAAAAAACCGAAACAAACATAGAAAATTAAAATTTAAGGAATCAGATTATTTTCCCAGGCAGAATCCTGACAACCAAACATGGTCTTTGAGATTTATAGATTGTGTAATTGAAAAAATTACTATTTTTTCAATGATGTAATTTGAAATTTTAGTATGGGGAAATTTAATATGGAAATTATACATATTTCATTAAAATATAAATTTAATTAAACTAGTTGAATTCAATTTTAAATTTGGAAGCAATTATTAGGGTGAACATTCAGATGTTAGCTCGGTATTTTTCCCAATCCATTTAAATCCGAAAAATCCAAAATGTTATGATGAATGAATCCGATCCTATCAGAAAAATCCAAAATTACATAAACACATATAAAATTTTAAAAATCCAATGCAAAAAATACAAAATTTTGAAATTTTAATATCAAAATTTGAAAATCTAATATCAACAACCCTTTGAATTGTTCAACAAAAATGTTTTATAAGGTTTGTGACTAAAATATATTTTTTGTTACATTCAAAAAATTCAAACCGAATTTTAAATTTCAGTTTAATTTAGATTGGATTTTGAATTTTAAATATTTTTGTTAGCAATTATGTATATACAAATACAACTATCTTTATTAAAATTTTTGCAATAGGCTGGTTGTTAAAATCTCATTATTTTGCAACAGGTGTATTGGTAAAATCGTACCACCTACTCCGTTCCATCATAAGTGAAACACTTCTTTTTTGCATTGATTTTAAAAAAATTATAGTATAAAATAGTTAATGTAGGAAATGCAAAGTAAGAGAGCGGATAATATAGAAAAATCTTATCTACATTATTATCTCTCTTACTTTATATTATCTTCACTTTAATTATTTTATACTATCATTTTTCTAAATGGGTGCAAAAATGCTTGTGGTGAGAAGGAGTAAGTATAGAAGGAGGAAGTATAATTTTAGTCATAAAACGATTAAACTTGTTAAATGCATCAAAATTAAACTATTAATTGAAAATTAGTTGTTCCTTTCGTGGAAAATGAATGTTCGAAAGCAAAAGTTGGAAGTCAAGAGTCATTATATATAACAGTAACTATAAAGAATTTTTATAATCAAATTTATGGAAAATCTATAATTGTCATCATCATAGATAAAGAATGTTTACGAAAGGAAAAAATAATTTACGGAAAATCCCAATTCTGATTAACGGGATACTAAATACCTAAAATACCCTTGAACAGTGTAGATTCCGAGTAATCCGACACGTCAATTTCCTATTATACCCTTATTATGGTAAAGAAATACACTAATCAAGAAAGGATACAGCGTAAAGAGAGAAATATATATAGTGGTGAGCCTTAAAAAAAATGAAATAAACAAATATCTTTCCCATTACTTTCAACTCAAATCGCCGCTGTTACTTCAACCGGCGAAGCTCCTTTACCCCTTCAATTTCTCTAGATTTCTCTGTCTAGGGTTTATCTAATAGATCTATCACTTTGTTTTTCTCATTTTTTCGGAAATTTGTATGGATTTCTAGGGTTATTTGTTCGGTTTTGGTATTGATCGTTTAGGAATTTTGGGGTAAGAGGAGCATTCGGAATACTGCGATCTGAGTTTGGATTGAAGGTAACGGTTATACGAGTCAAATTTCCGGGTGTTTTGGGTTTTTACCGATTGTGGGTTTAAGGCTTTGGATCGGTGGTTAGGGTTTTGTCTGTTGGTGTCGCTTGATTGGGGTGAGATTAGTTTTTTAATAGGGTTAGGTTTAGGGTTCTAAGAGATTTTGAGGTAGAGCTATGATTGAGTCGGATTGTTTGAAGTCATCTCCGCCGGTAGAGAAAATGCAGCCGCCAAAGCAGTGGGGAGTGGCCAAGCCCTTGTCGCTAGCTGGTCCCATTGATGCGGATATTCAGAGGAGTAGGGAGTTGGAGAAGGTTTGTTGCACTATTTACATACTGTCTGACTTCAATTTATCGTGGTTGATTAAGCCTTGTGGGATTATCATGATATGTGGCTTTGTTTCTGTTTGATTATAGTTTTTGGTGGAGTCGGGGCTTTACGAGAGTGCGGAAGAATCTGCCAAAAGGGAAGTTGTTCTTGCGCGACTTGAGCAGGTAATGATGGAAATAAACGCTATCAATGCAGCTTCAATTAATTGAACATTAGAGTGTTTCTCTAGAGCTTGGTGTTCCGTACTGCCATGTGTTTATTATAATTGTGTTGCTATATATAGTAAAGGTAGTTGAAAGGACTTTGGGTGTAGTGTACTATTTAAATCCCTGAAATTGTATTGTAGTTCTGGTTGTACATAAACAAGTGCTCTGGTAGATGCCTTCAGTCATAATCAGACTGTTCTATGATTATTTCCTTTGGGCTTGAGTTGTATTTTGAATTCTTGAAGATACTAGAGTTAGTGCAATATTTGTTGTAGACCTGTAAACTGTAAACCTGAATGCGGTTGCAACTTGTGGTGCAATTTGACTTGTATGGTATATTGGTTTAGGCGCCCCTGCGTAGAAGACTGCTTACCATCTAAAGTAGACTAAACTATATCAGTGAAGGGTTCTGGCTTTACAAATGGACAGAAGTAGATGTTCATGTATTCAGTTTGTCCTCAAAATATAAGTTTTTCTTGCTTTAATAAATACTCCCTCCGTCCGTCATTAGAAGTCCCGGTTTACCATTTTAGTGTTTCCGCCATTAGGAGTCCCGGTTCACTTTTACTATAAATAAATGGTAGGTTGACTCCACATTCCACTCAAATTTTATTATAACACTAATATATGAAAATGGGTCCCACATTCCACTATCCTTTTCCATCCAATTTCCTTTATATATCTTAAATCCCGTGCGGAATCAAATGGTACTCCTAATGGCGGACGGAGGGAGGAACTTAAAAGTGAATCAAGCAAATTCCCAATCCGTTGTTCCCCCTTTATAGCAATGTAGTGTAGACCTTGCAATGTCTGTTGGAAGAAAAGAAATGAAATCTACTAGCTGTGGAATTTTCATATAGGTGATTATTATCAACATGAGTTGTTGCAAGTTTATAGTTCCCAGAATCCAACTATTGGATGTTGAATAAGTATACTTTAATATCTAGTTTTGAGTTTGTTGATGCCGGTTACTGTGATAATTTATAAGTTTCCTTCTACTTAATGCAATTTGGTGTAAACAGATACTAGTTTTGATTTTTAGTTAGCGCATATGTTAAATGTATACATTCAGTAATAATCCTTATTCCAAGGTTACCTTATTATATTCTTAATTCTCTATTGTAGATTGTGAAAGATTGGGTGAAAGGGCTTACTCGGTTGAGGGGATACACCGATCAAATGGTGGAAGATGCCAATGCTGTTATTTTTACTTTTGGTTCTTATAGACTTGGTGTAAGTAGCTTACATACATTATTGGATAATTTCATCATCTACAACATTTTATTTACACTTGAAGCTGGAGTATTTTACTTTTGCTTCTTTTTATGAGAATGTCTTGGTGTGAGGGGTTTGTATATAAGATTGTAACTTTTGAAAATGTTTGTGAAAAATGCTGTATTTTCAACTACAAGTAATTGTATGCAGTTTGCCTGACTGGCTTTATAAACATAGTGATTGATTGGTTAGATTAAAATATAATAATTGCAACTATTAGAGGTTTTAATATAATACTATCCTAAACCAATTTGGGATTAAACAATAGTAATATCTTACTCAATTATGCTGGCTGTGTATCTGATGCAATACAGTTATGGGTATGCTATTATTTATTGATTTTTATTTGCATATTTTATCATTTTGGATTCTAGATATTCTATAATGTAGATCTTGGTAGTGCTTTTAATCCTTAAATTACTTTCGAATTGATCTTCCGCTTTATGTTTTTCAATGCATATCTTGAGGATTCAGGTTTCTTTGCTAAGTTTTGGTTTATTTAACCAGGTTCATGGACCTGGTGCGGACATCGACACATTGTGTATTGGACCATCTTATGTTAACCGGGAGGTACAGTGTCAAGATTTTACTATTCTGGAGCTGGTCTTTAAATGTATTGATTGAGCTCATCGGAATATTTTGTTTACAGGAAGACTTCTTTTTTGTACTCCATAACATTTTGGCTGAAACGGAAGAAGTTTCTGAACTTCAACCAGTACCTGATGCTCACGTCCCTGTTATGAAATTCAAGCTTGATGGAATATCAATTGATCTTCTGTACGCAAGTATTTCACTGCTGGTCGTTCCAGATGTGAGTTTTTAAGTTTTATGCATCAAAATAGTTACAAATTTCTCGTTTGTGCATGCTTTTAATACTACAGGAGTTCTAAATATAGTTCTTTTGCTTCCTAATATAAAAACCAGGCTCATTACATCAGTTAGACAAGTGTAATCCAGTTAGGAAATTTTTTTTTAATGTCATTCTTATGTGGATGACTGTGTTATTGTTCCAGAAGTGGTTAGTTTATTTTAATGTCATTCTAGTTTCATATTTTCTACCTCACGATGAATTGCAAAATGAGCCAGAGAAATCTGCATTCTACTTATTTTGCATGCCTGTATAACATAGCTGTACCTTACTTTTAAGTAAATATGCTTTAATTTTTTATAATTTTAAATAATGGCTCTTAGTTTAATATGAATGTATGCAGGATTTGGATATCTCAAACATCTCTGTGTTGCATGACATAGACGAACCAACTGTTCGTAGTCTTAATGGATGCCGAGTAGCTGATCAAATCCTCAAAGTTGTTCCAAATGCTGAGGTACCTATACTAATAAACATGGATGTGGTCTACCAATCGCCTTATTCTCATATCTTACTATCATGCAATCTCAGAACTTCCGGATTACTCTGCGATGCCTAAAGTTCTGGGCTAAGAGACGTGGTGTTTATTCAAATGTAAGTTGTGTTTTCTTTAGAATACCTAATGTAGTACAATTGCCATGAAATAGTTGGTATATCTGTTAATTCCTGCAACGTATCACTTTCCATTTCATTTCAGGTGATGGGGTTTCTTGGTGGTGTGAACTGGGCTATTCTTGTTGCTCGATTATGCCAGTTTTATCCAAAAGCCAATCCTAGCATGCTAGTTTCTCGGTTCTTCAGGGTGTATACAATGTGGCGCTGGCCAAATCCTGTGATGCTTTGTGAAATTGAGGATAATGAACTTGGATATTCTGTATGGGATCCTCGTAAGAATCCTTGGGATCGAACTCATCTCATGCCAATCATAACCCCTTCCTACCCATGCATGAACTCCAGTTACAATGTTTCATCTAGTACTCGTCGGGTTATGGCAGAACAGTTCCAGTTTGCTAAAAAGATCTGTGAGGTAGGATACTCTTGCACCTTTTTGATGCTGTCGTTTTGCAGTTTAATATTGGTCTCTTTCAACTTCCGCCCTGTAATCAGATGTGTTTGATTTGCATCTACAGGATATTGAGCTGAATAAGTTGCGATGGAATGCTTTATTCGAACCATATTTATTCTTCGAGAGCTATAAAAATTATCTACAGGTCGACATCATTGCATCTGATCTTGATGACTTGCGATCTTGGAGAGGTTGGGTTGAATCCCGTTTGAGACAGCTAACTTTGATGGTAATGTCTCTTGTTTTGGTTTCCTAGAAATATTATTGTTGTGTTTTTTTAATGTATTTTACAAGAACCCTGGGGCTGTTTCGTAAGTTTCATCAAGGTTTTTCTTCTCCTATTTGTGGTTTCCAATGGACATGTGCAGATAGAGCGCGATACAACTGGGAAGTTACAATGTCATCCTTACCCACATGATTATGTTGATTCCTCAAAGCAGTGTGCACATTGTGTCTTTTTCATGGGCTTACAAAGGAAGCAAGGAGAGGTCATTAAAGAAGGCCAGCAGTTTGATATCCGTCAGACTGTTGATGAATTTAGACATCAAATAAATTCATACATGTACTGGAAGCCTGGGATGGATATATATGTTTCTCATGTTCGTAGAAAGCAAATTCCCTCTTATGTATTTCCAGAGGGCTACAAAAGAAGTCGACATACGAGATCACTAAGTCAGCAACAAGTTGATAAGAATTCTAGCGAAGGCAATGAGGGCTGCAGGACAGACTCTGCTGAGAGGATCCCAAAACGAAAGAGGAGCTGTGATGGATCAGAGCTGGAGGAAAGTCCTGAGAAGAGACCCTCCATTAGTCCTCAGAGGCAGTTATCAGTTTCACCGGAGTATATTGTTCGGGAAATTCATTGAGAGGCAGTTGCACTCCGGTGTTCGAAACAACAATGGGGAGCCCAACGGTGATTGTAGAATCTATGCCTAACAATGAAATGGCCAAAGTAGTCCCTGTGGTTATGGAGGATGTGCAAACCAGATGTAATGGAAATGACTTGCACTTTGATGATTGCAATAAAGAGAGGAATTCAATCCCAATGCAGATGCAGTCAAACCAGGGGATGCGATGTGCAGAATTTTCTGACGTTACTAACATCACAAGTTCTTGCACTGCTCAACATTTGAGTACCAGTAACAGTAAGGATACAGAGATTGATAATGAAGGATCTTTACTAATTAGATCAAGTGAGGTTAGTGCAAAGCTGCTTATGGATAATGGATGTCAGAATGGTGCTTCTGTTCTTGGGAATGGACTAAGAGAGAAGCTACAGGTTTTGGATATAAGTTTCTTTGTTCATTTATTTTAATATGCATGAGCTATGCTGTTTTGTACTTGAATTTGATATGATTTATGATGTGCCCATTTATTCTGACAGTCTTGGGTTATTGTTTATTTTAACTTCAAATTTTCACGGGCTGAAGTTATGCTATTCTTGACTAGTGTTAGTATGGTATCTATATTCTTAACATTTCTATCAGTCACACGTGCATGCTTTTCCATGAACCACATTGTGGAATTCTTGAATTATTGTGTTTTAATTATTACTACTAACAGAATTGATAATCTTGTTTCTTTGTTTTCACATGAAGCCTAATGGGCCGCTCGCGATGGTTCTCAAATCTGTAGATGGAGTTGGGTCAGAACCTGTTGAGAAGAATGTCATGAGGCATGTTTATTGAAATTTTAAAATTACATATCCCTTTTAATTACCTCTTTACAATATCGTCTTTATGCTGCTCTGGCTTTGTTACTTTTGTCTATTAATGCAGTAACAGGCTGAGCCTCACTTCAACTGCCTGAATGTAAAGATGATACGAAGGCTTGTCAATTCACTGCCTAAATGAAGAAGTTACCTGGATTGGTGTCACATGACTGAAAGCCAGCAGCTCGGGTAAGTACCGTATTCATTGCTGGCTTTCATATGTTTCTTTATGTTTCCAGCCATGAAATCTTCGAAGGAAAACCGAGTAGCGTCAATCTGAGGAAAACCACCCTCTGGACATTTTGAATTCCTTATGTATAGTTTTTTGGATTAGAGGGCTCCATGGTGCAAAGTGATTCCGTTACTCCTCTGGAAAGAGATTGAATCTTATTATACTGACTTCGTTAACTATGTGAAGATTTGTATTTGCATGGTTGTTGAAGGTTCTGCTATATTATGATACCGTTACCAAAGAGAGTTCGTTTGTATGTTCTAGAGGATTTTTTATGAAGTGTTAGGGTGTGGAGTGTTTCATTTCATTGTTAGTTGATAAGGATTACACCTTAGTGTCCTTGTAATCAATCCTCTAGACTTGAATCTGTACATCGTTAACATATGAAGCCTTGTTCGTCATCTTCTATATATTGTTTTACTCAGCACGGCTACTTGTGTGTTTATATGTTTTCCGAGTTACTACTTGTGTGCGGTTTTAGAGTATACGGAGTATTATTCTCTCCATCTTCGAACAATAGCGCTGTTAATATATGATGTGCTTAAACTGATACGGGCCTCATACCTTCAGACGTCAATATGTATCTGCGAGCCGAAGTCCAGAAACTCAGCCAACGGAAGCCACACGACACGACGTGCCAGATCACATGCCTAGTCAAATGTAGAGTTCATGTTTAAAGATCGTCTAACTTATCCCACATCTTCCTTTATTTTTACATAATCTTGTAAATGAGAATCATTTGAGAAATAAAAATTACCCCTTCAGTAAGTTTTCATTCATAGGTAGTCAAACAAACAGATATCAACAATCAAACGGAAATAAAAACAAAAGTACATACAAAACCAGATGTCCAAAGCAGAGAAAAAAGGTCCAAATTCTTTACATACAGGCTTTGAGTTACACCTTCACTACAAAACCCAGAAATGGCCTAATGTTTCAACAGCACAAACAGTTATATGGTCTTCAAAATATACATTTGAATCCAGAAAAAACACAAGAAAAATGAGTCCTCGTCCTCAAAAAGTCGATGCTAAACACGAAATAGACATCCTCGCTACACTTAATTGTTCATGGCAATCTTTCCCTGTTTAGGTCCACCTACAATAGCAACATCGATCCAAAAATGGCACCCGTTAAAACTAAGCTTCGATAGATATCTCACTTCCGATTTTTGCATGACAAGTAAGGAGTTTGATGTCAGTAGGGAGTAGAAAGCTCACGAGACAATGCAGACAGTTCTGAGGTTTTCAGCACGCGAAGCCTTTTCACTGTTGAGACGAACATGCTAACAATAACAGAAAACTTTCATAAGTATGAAATTAAGCATTTGGAATGTAACCATAATTTTCATTTTTGAAGGCAATCACAAGATCTCTATGAGTTGTTAGTCATATTAATGATGCAATGGGATTGGTTTTAAAATATTTACCAAAGAGTTTCAGACAATAACTTGACAATTTAAGAAGCATTTGTCTGATTCAAACACATTAAAGAATCAAACAAAAGCAAAGGAATTTAAGCTGCATAAGAATCCAAGTGAAATACATTACTATATATCAAATCTGCATCATCTCATACTATATAAAACTAAATTAAATCAAGCCAAATGTGACAGAGGAATACACACAATAAACAAAATTAAGGGATACTATCCATGGATACAAAGATGCTTACTGCCAAGGAACATCACCAACAAGCATCCTGTCACCTTCATGATCCTCATACACGAGGGTATATTCCCCGCTCCCGTCCAATAAGCCTCCGATCTTCTCCACTCCATCGCCCTCGTCTTTGATCCCACCACTGCACGATTTCTTCTGCACTGCAAAATGGATCAAACAAACAACAAGCTCATTCGAATCATTCATTATTCAGTCGTAGCATTGCTCAAACCGACTCGTATTAGTTTGAACAAAGGCCAACCTGCAAGAAGGCCCCTGAAGAGCTCATCAACTGCAAATGACAGCTTTTCATAAGTATTGTATGATTTCAGATCAACTTTCCTCCCAATGGGAACACCATCCATGTTGATCTTCACAAAGGGAGTTCTTGAGGATTTTTCGACAGTCGAAACCTTGCTCGGAGCAACATCAGGTGAGTCTGAAGCTTGTTTGGAGAAACTGCCGCTGGCAATATTTTTTCTGAATGAACGAATTGGAGGCCATCCCACCACTGTAGCTGGTGCAGTTCTTTTATTTTATTTTTGCATCATTAGGAAAAGGATAGAGTTAATCAATCAACTACTCCATATTAAATCCAAAGCATGAAAAATCCATTTTATAATAACACAATCACAACATTGAATTAAAACGGTTTGCATCATTAGGAAAAAAATAAGACTTAATTAATCAACTACTATGATAAATCCTAAGCATGAAAGATTCAATTTTTCATAATACAATGAATTACAAGATCATTAGACATTGGAAAGAATCTTGAAAAATGGATAGGGTTTTGATTCTTTTCACAGATGGGGAATATGGGAATTCAAGGAGAAAGGGAAAGCACAATAAATGAGGAAGGTAAAACAAATCTGCCAAATGCATGGACCACAAGATACATGACAATTAAATGCAGGGAGAGAGAGAAAAAAGAGAAAGAAAGTGAATATACTCTTGCACAAAAGGCAAAAACTACAGGCAAAATGGAAGATAAAGGTGAGAACACCTTTTCTGAGCAGTGTTGTGCATAGCTGTATTTGCTGCTGAAAATGCCTTAGTTTCTGCTGCTGCTCTATTGCTACAGAGCTGTGAGGATTCCCTTCTGACAGGATGGAGATATGAAGTTTGGAGGTGCTGCCATGGAGATGGAGGTTTCAAGACTGTATTTTGAGGACAAGGGCCTAGAGAGAAAAGTCCATTTCTCTCTCTAGAGATGGTGGTGTTGCTTTCTTCAAAGCTCCATTCTCCTCCCGGTGGAGCAAGCCTTAGCTCAAGCTTCTTCTCCTCTGATATCCCATGGCTTCTTTCCACTGCCCTTATACCCACCCATTCTCCTCCTTTCGCAATCAAATCCAGCAGCTGAGGACACCCTTCATCTTCCCTTGAATAATCCTCCATTAACACACAGATAAAAACCAGAGAGAGAGAAGTGTGTGTATGACCAACTATGCAAACGAGATCACAACAAGAACACAGTAAAGATCGAATCTTTAAAGGGATTGGAGAGAAGGGCTTAAAGTAACGAGAGCCCACATTTGAGAGGAAGCCACAACCGATCTTCTTCGAAGACAGCACGAGGAAAAGAGGCAGACTTTTGGCGAACAGAGCGTCGTCAAGGACAAGAAGGGAGCTTTTTGGAGAAAAAGAAATGATGGAAATGGAAGGAAAGGGGGCTCAAGCGGAAAGAGATGCAATATGCAATCATGCTTTTGAGGCTGGTGATTTCTTTCTTTCCCTCTCCTAAATCTTTACAGAGACATGAGAAATGGAAGAGAGAGAGAGAGAGGAGACGAGAGATATACAAGTAGAGAGATTCTCTTCTATCGTAGTAGCTCTAAAACTAGAAACGGAATTAGAACGAAATGCACGCAACCAACTATGTAACGTTGTCTGATGCGGCGGCAAGCAAAAGCGTGCTGACTTTTACCTCTATCTTCAAGACAATACTCCACTTTAATACAAGTATTATACATATATGTAATGACAAAAGTTCCTTAGTAATTCAGCACAGTACCCTAAGAACATGCTTACTTATCTTAATCAAGACTCCAACTTTAATTACAAAATCATTCAAGATCATTGAATTGTGGATATAAATTATAATTGAGCTAGTATTAAACAACCCCTTTTAATTTTGTGGTAAAAGGTTGAGATCTTTAGTCCCTTCCACTTTGATGCTATCACATTTACCCTCCAAAAATGGGTTAATAGCTCCAACACTATGCTACCACCATAGTTCCCAACACTTTGCAAGAGGGCCCTCGTGATTTATTGGGGGTCAATGCATGCCACTCTCTCCCACTACCAAGTTAATCGATTCATATTTTGCTGAATATCTTAAATTAAATGAGTCATTATTTTTAAGCATAAAAAATCAACTTTTTTTAATCTTTGTAGTGGATTATCGGAAGGCACTCCTTCCGTTCCTAAAAATTTGTCATCTATTTCCTTTTTCGTCCGTCCCTAAAAATTTGTCACCTTTCACTTTTACCATTTTTGGTAGTGGACCCTACATTCCACTAACTCATGCACACTCACATTTTATTATAAAACTAATATATAAAAGTAGTATACACATGGCACCAACTTTTTCAACCCACTTTATATTGCACTTATTAAAACCCGTGCCGGGTCAAATGGTGACGAATTTTTGGGGACGGAGGGAGTAACAATTAAGAGGGAGAGGGAGAGGGAGAGGGAGAGGGAGAGGGAGAGGGAGAGGGGGAGATTTGCAGGCAGTGCAATAAAAACATGCAGATCCTATGATATTGTCTGCTAGCTACTCTCCGTCCACAGCCAACTAGAGCTAAAGATACGGTGTGTGCACGGCCTACGGTATGGGTCAAAAGTCAACCATTGCATTTACACCATCTTTTTTTATATATATAAAAATGACAATTATCATTCCATTTTTTATTCGTTTAAATTGTGGTTGTGGGAAAAGGAAAAAGTACGGGGCCAACTTGGGTTCAATCGTATTCTAATTGTTGGTTTTCACATTTGATTATTTCCAAATAAAATATTCCACTACAATAAATAATCTACATTTTGATGTGATGCGGATTTTTGATGTAGTAGTAATTTTTAGATCGTGTTTGTGATAAATAGGGGTGCAAAATAAAAGTAAAATGTGATGAAAAGGTCAAAAATGAGAAATTAAAAAATATTGTGGGATATTAAAAATAACAAAGTGTGTGCGTTTTAGACTGAATTCTTATGAAATTGTTATTAATCAATCTAGACCCATTATCATCGTTATTTATGTGTTACTACCTCTCATTTTTTATAAGTCGACAGTTGAATATTCAACTTTTTTGATACTATACGTAGTCAATCATCCACTTTAAATATGAAAAATGATTTCACTTGGTTTGTGGGTTGTGGGCCTCCAAGAAGTTGGGCCAAATAAGACCAATCTGAAGTAAGTACAACTTTCAATACTATTATTGGAGTATTTAATTATTAATTGTTAGTGCCATGACTCTTCATATTTAATAGGTTTCCATGCTTTTATATATTTGTCCCCTATTTATCTCCATGTATTTTCATTTTTTATTGATTGGTTCTATATTGCTGATTGGTAGAAAAGCACTAGCAATTGAGATTATTAGGCCTGCAAATTTAGTCCGCGGATTTCGGGTATACCCAATCCCGACCCAATACCCTACGAGTTTTGGGTACCCGAAACCTGAAATTATGGGTTCGGGTACGGGTTTGGGTAGTTAATGTTAGGATTTTTCGGGTTTAGGGTACCCGAAACCCGTATTAGGGTACATGACTAATACCCGATTAATTATGTATTTGTGATAAATATTTTTATTTAGTAGGGTAAATCTAGAGTAAATTTATTTAATCACATGTAGATTTATGCCAAAAAATTCTTTATTTTAAAATTAAGTAGTGTATATTTGTCTAATGTCTATTATATGCATATATAGTCATAGAATCACAATCTAGAGAAAGCTAAAGCATTAGAATTGAAGTTTAGACTTTTAATAATAGTCAATAAATAGTATTATTGTGTTATTTTTAATAATTTCTATTCTTATCACAATATAATTTATATAAAATAATAAATTTGAAATACTAATTTCGGGTTTATGGGTACCCGATTAGTTAGGTTCAGGTACCCGCACTGGGTATTAGGGTACCCGAATTCACATACGGGGCGGATATTGGATATGATATTTGAGATTTCGGGTTCGGGTACCCGTGGCTACCCGAATTTACATGCCTAGATATTATACTAGAGGCATTCTAATATCAAAAAACTATTTTTAGTCCAATAGGTAGGCTTGTTCGCTTAATGTTCCCCTAAAGTCAAGCAACTTGACTTGCAGTCTTGCACCCTATTATAAAGTGTCCATCACATAAAAAAATATATTAAGAAACAATGCAAAATTTTATTTCCATTCGTGAGATATTTCTTTCCAATACAGAATTGAAGAAAATAGTGTTTATTAAGTTAAGTGAAGAAAGAATAAAGTAAAATATTAGAATTTAATATAGAATTGAAGAAAGAATAAAGTAAGATATTAGAAGTTAATACATAATTGAAGAAAATAGTGTTTATTAAGTTAAGTGAAAAATAATAAAGTAAAATATTAGAAGTATTGAATTTTTTGTTAAAAAAAATAGAGATACATATCGATGAAAGAACATGAAACCATTATGTTTCAATAGAGGTAAGATTGGAGGCAATGAAGTAGGTAAGTGATTGGATTTTATGTGTTGTTCCAACCACGTCTGGATATGTTAATGTGTCTTGGATGATCCACATCTCAGGGTTAGATATGGGTCTCACCAGAAGAAGATCTTACGCCATTTACTATGGCTTTAGAGGAATGCTCAAAGGCCCTAACCGGTCTTCATGGAGACCGAGGACCCAATACAACCTCTCAGCCATGTCTTCTTGATCAATTCTGTATATCTAAGTGTCATGTCGTGATGTCTAAAAATCTTACAATAAGAAAGGGTCGTAAGAGAAGTAAGAACAACTTTCGACCCGACCTTACTATAACCAACCTCACAGATCCAATTCAATCTTTTACACCAACGTATCCTACTCTCTCGATTAGCTCATCAAAAAGACTGCTAAATCTTTCAAAAAGAAATATGAATCTTCTATAGATCAAGATTTAAAAATAATTTCAGAAACATATCTGATATAAAATTAAAGAAATTATAAAACAATAAAGTCCTTGAAACCTATTTAGATTTTATCTTATAAACATATGAAAATTACATCAAGTCTTAGAAACCCATATTCTTCTCCTGTATTCTGAATAAATATATGATGAATTTTCTTAAAAAAAGCTAAAGGTGATGATAAGATCAAAGATCGATATTTTTTCGAATGATATGATGATTCCTTAAATGCTATGTTCTTGAATATCGTATAATGTGATACATTGCATCTACAAAGGAATAAATAAAAAATTAACACACAAAAGTAAAAAAGCGTCGTTTCAACTTATTTTATTTTATATAAGCTATGATTAGGGGTGGGAAATTATACCGAAATACCGAAATACCGGACTTACCGTACCGGAAAAATACCGAAAATACCGATTTTTCGGTATACCGCAGTTTCCGGTACGGTATGATACCGTACCGTAGTGTTTCGGTACGGTAACGGTATCAATTTTGCTATACCGCGGTATACCGTGGTATACCGAATCCACGGTATACCGGTATACTGCGGTATACCGAATCTGCGGTATATACCGAATATTCGGTATACCGCGGTATACCGGTATACCGATAGATTATTATATATATATATATATATATATATTAATATTAAATATGTTGTAATATATATATATATATATATATATTATATTTAAAAAAATTAATACATTGATTAATACAATAAAATTAAACATTCAAATGATAATTTATTCAAACAAATTCACAATTATTTTTTTATCAACTCATCCTAATAAATATAATAAACACAATAACACATAACACCGAAAGAAGATTGGAAATACGATATCGGGATTCGAGAATATGTTTCAACAAAGCACATTTGAAAGAATTTGTATTAACTCACACCATTTAGTATATGATTCTTTGTGTAATGTCATATTCCAAATATACAAAGTAATTAAAAACTGTTTTATTCTTCGTCCCATTTCATAAAATTTCAATTAAAAATATGTGCAGCTGAAAATGAATCAAATCGTTTAATTAGTGTTTAATTCATTGTATGTTATCGTATTTTATATACTACTACTTAAATTGAAGGATGAATAAACTATTGGAACAATCTATATAACCACACACAATTAAATTATATGAATAGTTTATGTACATTCCATGTATAGGAGTAGTATAAAAATATTTAATACTTGTATATTTTAATTTGTAATAATATTTTGCAATTATTTTCGATCATCTCACACGCAAATTATTGGTTTTCTCAAATATATACAATATATATGCAAAATTAATCTAGACAAATAAAAGTTTAAGAATAACTTCAGTTTTGTTTAGCTAATTATAATGAAATAAAAGGTCCTATTTAAATTTCAATTTGGATTTATATTGAAGTAGATCGACATAAAAAAAATTTAATTATCCCTAAATATTTGATCCACATATCTTTATCTTGACAAAAAATTCCATGGTCAAGGAATACCAACTTGGCAATCCTACTTGGTATGCCATATCAATAAAATTGTGACAAATGGAAATACATATATCCCTAATTCCAATTAGATGTATAAACTATTGGAACTATCTATATAACCACACACAATTAAATTATATGAATAGTTTATGTACATTCCATGTATAGGAGTAGTATAAAAATATTTAATACTTGTATATTTTAATTTGTAATCATATTTTGCAATTATTTTCGATCATCTCACACGCAAATTATTGGTTTTCTCAAATATATACAATATATATGCAAAAATAATCTAGACAAATAAAAGTGTAAGAATAACTTCAGTTTTGTTAGTTGAAACTATAAATTAAAATAACAATATGAAAGATTATATACGTATAGATTAAACTAAGTATATTAATAATTATATAGTGTAGCTCTTGTTTTATTTTTTCATTGCATAGTAATTTTATGAATATTATACCCAGGTTATACATTATTAAATTATAAAAAGAATTAATAATAATAATAATGATAATGATAATAATAAGATTATCTAAAAATTAATTTTATTATATTAGTAATTATTTCCGGTATACCGTTACCGTTACCATACCGTTATTACGGTATACCGTACCGTGTTTTGGTATACCGTTAAAAACGGTATACCGAAACACGGTACGGTATACCGCAATAACGGTATGGTAACGGTATAAAAAATTATCATACCGAATTTTCGGTATACCGGAATTCCGGTATACCGAAAATTCGGTATGGTATCGGTATGAAATTTTGTCATACCGTAATTTCCGGTATGGTATGCGGTATGGCACGGTCGGTACGGTATACCGTACCGACCCACCCCTAGCTATGATTAGGGGTTTAAGAAGTCGGACTAGATTTGGTTTTGATAATGACTACACTTCTTTTAATATTGGAATACATATAGTGCTATTTCTTTTTTCTCATGCGTGCATGACTCATCACAATCGGTTTTATTCGTTAGAGAGAATTAGTTATTATAATCTCTCTCACTTTCAAATTAACACCACTAATCATGATATATTGATATACATGTACATAGGCCACATACAAATAATTGAGGTCTCATCCGTGTGCAAAACGACATATTTCAGTGTTTCTCAAGACAAGGTTATTTTATTAAAATAATAAATAAACACTTATTTTACTGAAACAATGTCGTTTTGAACATTAATGAAAGATGTTGTTTTATATATACAGTTATAATAATTACGAAAAAAAATTAAACTTTATGATAAAATGTTCTCTTTTTAAATGTAATGAAATTGATCAAAATCTGATCAAATTTAATAATTTAAATTAATAATATCACTATAGACAGTTTGTTAAATAAGATAATATAAAATACAATATGAAATAAAACAAAAAGGGTGGGAGTTTGATGTATAATCATGAGACAGTACAATATTGAAATTGAGGAGACGAAATACTAGACCAATTTTTTTAGAAAAGGCAACCAAATAAAAGGTAAAAATACACATTGAGTCATGTATATATATGATATGAGCATTATTTTAGTTAATTAAATTAGAGATTTATTTATCTTTTCCATATCTTTGTTTTCTTTTTCATTAAGTTAGTTATTAGCATTATAAATAGAAGTTATTTGTAATCATTTGAGAAATCAATAAAAAAATATCAATATTATCATTCATTCTTTTCTCCAAAGTGAGAAAACTGTCTTGCTCGACGGGTGAGTCGGGCACTCGCCCGCGACAGATATTTATCGATCGCCGATCTACGGACGCCGATCAGCCCGATAGGAGGTTTATCCTATCAAATTGGTGCTTTCATCGCGATCTCACCCTCCACCGATCGAATCACAGCTATGTCGCTGCCTGACGGGAATCCACCGCGCACAGCAACTAGCCACACTGATCGAACGATAGCTACGTCGCTGCCTAACGGGAATCCGCTCGCACACAACAACTAGTTATGCCTTCCCACCATCTCGAACCAAAGTTGCGTTGCTGCCCGACGGAAGATGTTCCGCTCACAGCACCAGATTTGGTTGCCGAGTCCCGCCTGTCCGCCAAAGCTGGTGTTTCGACTCTCTCCATTGTGCGATAGTTCCCACCTTGAGGACAAGGTGGATTTTAACCGTGGGGGAGTTGATACGAGCATTATTTTAGTTAATTAAATTAGGGATTTGCATATCTTTTCCATATCTTTATTTTCTTGTTCATTAAGTTAGTTATTAGCATTATAAATAGAAGTTATTGTAATCATTTGAAAAATCAATCAAGAATATCAATATTATCTTTCATTCTTTTCACCAAACTGAGAAAACTGTCTTGCTCGACGGGTGAGTCGGGCACTCGCTCGCAACAGATATTTATCGATCGCCGATCTACGGACGCCGATCAGCCCGATAGGAGGTTTATCCTATCAATATACTCCCATCATCACTTGACACCAAGGAACTATTCAACTATATATTCAAGAAAACTATTTATAGTTACCAGCCAATCAAATTGCCCATGCCCATATTGTAGCAATGATATCAAAATTTTAAAGTGAAAAGAAGGGACACTCATATATTAATAGTTTAATACTATAAAAGAACATGAAAATATCTTGAAACGAATAGATGAATGGATAGAATGGGGTCCAAATTCCTTTGAAAAAACGTGGGAAATTAAAACTAGACATGATGGATAAAGCCATAAAGGTATGGCGACTGAATACCCTTTTAAAGAATTATGAGAAACAATTAAATGTTTTAGATAAATAATGCAAATTTTATAAAGATCTCAACTACCCACAAAGAAGGTATATATTTATATAAAAATTAAGTTAGTTCCCCATATTCCCCTCAATTATGACTTAAGGTAAGGTCTATGGACTTTCCTTGCAAAAGGAAAAAGATTAAATTAATTGGATTTAATGTGGACATTATAATTAAAAGGACTAGTTGCAAATTGCATAGTCAAGTAGTTTATGAAGCTAGTGCCCTTTTGTTTGCCACACCTTTTCCTCCTTCCAAGTTCCTTCAATTTGAATATATCACACTTCGTATTCGGTGGAAAAGATTAAAAGCATATGATTTTTTTTAATAAATATATATTCACTATTATAGATTAAATGAGAGCTACATAACATCCATATTAAGAAATCGTGACACCTAAAATGGACACACATATAGTCTAATCAACCCATATTTACTCGATTTGGTAGGGACAAAAAAAACTAAATAAGGGGAGACTTTACCCAGTATACAGTACTCCATATAATTGGATTTTTTTGCATATTTATTTGAAATATTAATTAAAATTATAATAATTAATATATTGCATCTTTATCTTTGTATAGTAACTTGAGAAAAGATTAACTTTTTAAAATTAAATATTTTCATATAGGATAATGTAATTAATAATAAAATATAACAAAATATAACTCCGAAATCATTTTAATCCTACCAAACGTTTTAAATGTGAGTTCCTCAGCAATATTTTTCCTTAGTGTAACAAATAAAGTGGGTGTGGTTTGGACTGAAAACTGGGCCTAGAATTAACTTGCCCATATTAGCCCATGATCACATTAAATTTGGGCCAACTGAAACTACTTATAATTACGATCAATTTAGTATTGTTATTTGTTACTAACTAAATAACGTAATCCTATTATAAAAATGTTGTTTGGTCATAATGGGAAACATCGAGTAATCATTGGTTTATTGAATTTCTAGATTTTGGAATTACATAGATTTATTAAAAGAATTAAATAATAGTAGTATGGAGTAGCAGTTGTTACTTGGGCCTAAACTACAAATTATTGAGTTAAGTTCAGTCCACGTGCAGGCCCACTCAGTGAATGGCCCTATTCCTACTCCCTGAATTCAAAAAAATGGCAATTTATCAAAAAATATTTTATGAATTTTGGTCAAAATCAAACAACTCCACAACTTTAAAATTTGCTAGTAAAGATAATGAATTCAAGCATGTTCTCATGCTGAAATATTCTGATTTACTATTTGTAACAAGTATGATGTTGATTTGGTGCACATGTATTGAGAAAAATGATAAAATTCACGTGTGATCTTCTCTTTGAGATTTTCAAATGTCGCATTAGAGACAATTCCATCCACTCTTTGAGATTTTCAAATGTCGCATTAGAGACAATTCCATCCAAATTAGATTGTGCAATGAGAAAATGTTAGAATTCATTGATTTACGGTTGATTTTTAAAGTTGCGAGACGAACCATAATTTGACCAAACTTCATGATTTCATCGCCTCCTAAAAAACAGGGCAAATTGCCGAAAAAATTTGATTTGTCCCACAACTTAATATAATCTAACCGGAAAAACCTTGAAGTTTCGATTTGTTTGTAGCCGAAACAAACTGTAGATCATATATCACATTCCATCAACTTAGTAGCCTTAAACAACCAACAATATCTCGTAGATCATATCACATTCCATCAATTTAGTAGCCTTTATCACATAAATCTAAATTCACTATCAAAGCTATTACATTTTCCAACCAAAATTCGAAAACTTATTACTATTATACTTGTAAATACACACTACTCAGGCCATCCGCAATGGGCGGACGATGGCACGCCCGATGGCGCGCATCGTCCGCGCCATCGATCGTCCGCGCCCATTGCGGATACGGACGATAGGTCGCGGACGATCGTCGCGGCCGATACTAAGGGCGCGGAGGATGGCGCGCCCGATGCCTATCGTCCGCGCCATCGTCCGCCCCATTGTGGCGTACACGGACGATGGCTGCGGACGATAGGCATCGGGCGCGCCATCGTCCTCCCCATTGTGGCGTACACGGACGATAGGTCGCGGACGATGGCACGCGGTTTGGTTGTTTTATAAATAGAGTTCATTCGTTTTACATTTCATTTCACAATTTCACTTTCGAAACTTACATTTACATAATTACTACGAAATGGCTTCAAGTCCAAATAGTCCTATGTTTAGTGGAGATGCGCGTTGGCCGGGTACAGAACCCGGCCAATATCGTTCGTTCGACACCAACGCCCAATACGATCCCGATTTCAGTACGGACTCGTATGGGTTGTCGGACATGGAGCCGTCTCCAACCCGACCAGTCGCCCCCTCCCGACGTGACGCCGCAGCGGCCGATCCCGACCCCGCCGCGACCGCTTCCGCCCCAGCCAAAAAGAAGCGGAACCGGCAGCGGGCGCAGAAGTTGCCGCCTCCCGGTGATTGCGATGAGTACGCCCCCGGTCGTACAAACTACACCGACGAGGAAACTCTCATTTTGGCCCGGTGTTGGGTAGATATATCGGAAGATCCGATATTCGCGAACAACCAGAGGCAGTTCGCGTACTGGGAGCGCATCGCCGACCTCTACAATGCGGCCAAGCCGCCGAACGCGTACAAGCGCAAGCGTGAGCAACTCCGCAAGCACTGGGATCAAGTGAAGAAGCAAGTGAACTTGTACGCGGCGGAGTTCGAGAAGTGCGCGCGGGCACAGGGGAGCGGCGAGAGCTGGGAAGACGTGCGTGCTAAAGCGATATTGTCGTACCGGTCGATGTTCGGCGAGTTCAAGCACGAGGCCATCTGGACGCTTTTGAGGGACAAGCAGAAATTCCAAGGTGGAATTCTGCACACTAGTGCGCCAAAGAGGATGAAGACCACCGAAGTTGGTGGTTACACGAGCAGCGGCAGCGGCAATCAACCGGTTGACCTCAACCGGTTGTACGTGGACGACAGCGGTTCCGGCACACCGATGTCCTCCCGACGTCCTCCCGGCGTCAAGGCTGCGAAGGCCAAAGGGAAGGCGGCCGCGACCTCATCCTCGACCGCTGCAACCCCACCTCCGCTCCCGGAAATGCTCCCGCCCCAGGCAGCCGAAGTGTATTCGTCGTTGGCGACAGCGTCGATGGCGAGGACGTTGTTGGAGACGCACAAGGCCCTCAAGAAGTGTACCGACCCCGACGAAGCCGAATACCTCCGGGCATTGATAGATGAACTGCGTCGGAAGTTGGGAATTGCACCGACTTAGTTTTTTTTTTTGTAAGTTGAACGGTGTAACTTCTTTTTTTATTAATGTGTCCCCGTTTGTTATTTCGACCTTTTTATTTACTCGTTATTAATTGTTAGTTGAAAACATTTAAATCAATTAAACAAATAAATAAAATGATGATGTGGCGCGCCATAGGGCGCGCCTTAGGGCGCGCCTTAGGGCGCCCCACTGCAGGTGGGGAGGTAGGAGGATAAAACTGCTGACGTGGCGCGCCATAGGGCGCGCCTTAGGGCGCGCCTTAGGGCGCCCCATTGCTAATGCCCTCAACTACCAAATCTTCATGGATACCACAAAGAACATCATCCACATTTTTTTTCCTGATCATTTGCATAGAGAAGCCAAGATCCTTCGAGGAGGGGTGAACGGCTTTCGAGCGTGAAGAACGGCCAGATTATCGATCAACAACACGTCGCCTTTCCGCCACGGAATGGCGACGCTTTCATCCTCCAAGATCCTTAGGTATTCGTGGATGATGTGTGATGGAGTACGTACTAAACAAGCCCAACAGCAGTAAAGCCCATCAGCCTAAAGCCCAAGAAAGAGTATCAGTTCGGCATGACTAAAGAGTATCAGTCCGGCATGACTAAAGAGTTCAGTTCGGCACAACCAAAGAGTTCGGCCCCAGCCTACAGCTCGGTAAAAGCCAACCAATCAAACTCTGCTCTCAGGTCGGCATCAAGCTCTACTCTCAGATCGGCAAAAGCTGCTCGGCAATAATTCAGCAGTTCGGTCTCAGTATTCGACCGAACTAGGAGACAGTGGACTCATGCAGGATTTCCACCTCCACTACACCCACGATCTATTTAGTGGTGTCAAGCAGTCATTAACTCATGCAGGATAGTGGACCCATGCAAGATCGCCACGATCTCCACGACATCCACTACCTAGTAAATGGTGCTGCATGCCACGATCTGGTTCAATGTATAAATAAGAACCTAGATCAGATAGATAGGGTTAGACTCTCTCGATCTCTAGAGATAAAATATCAAATAGCAAGTCTGTGTTGTAAGCTGTAGAAAACAGATCAAGCAATACAACTCTGCCCTCTTTTTTTCCCGTGGACGTAGATTTACCTCAGTAAATCGAACCACGTAAAATCTCTGTGTCGTGATCTGCATTTTCCTGCATTCATCACCGTCGAAAATTCGCAGATTCATCACTGGCGCCGTCTGTGGGAAACAGAGAACCAAATTTGTGATAAAGCGAATTTTTGACCCTTTTTCTACCCCAAAAAAATGCATACCAGATCACACACTACCCGTAATACCGTTCGTGATAACCGTGAGGAAGCTAGTCCAGCTCGCAGGTCTGAAAAACGGCCTCGGGAGACATCTACCTCTGGTTCTCACGAAGAAGGAACAAGCCACTCCAGGAGTCATCGCACCGAGTCTTCCCAGCAGCCCGATTTAAATGAAGCTGTCAAGCTGTTCTTGGCCGAGAAGCAGGAGGAGTTCTTAACCTTCCTGCAGAAGAGCCAACAGCCGGAGAAGACAACGACGGATTCTCCCTCCTCATCTAGGCATGAAAGTCACTACCGCAGTAGTGACGTGTCTTCCAGGAGAAAGAATCCTCAACCCCGACATGTTCCTGTTCCTCCTCGGTACCGGAACCACAGGAGAACTCCATCTCCTCCGTACCGAAGAGATGTCGGGTTCGCCATCTACGGAGCATTAAAGACTCCGTTCTCGGACGATATCACCCGAACTCCTTTGCCGCGGAACTACCGAACTCCGTCGATAACCTATGACGGACTCGTGGATCCTCATGATTTCTTGGGACGCTATCAATATAACATGGCGAACCAGGGTCTCAACGAGGTCCACATGTGCAAGCTGTTCCCCGAGCTGCTCATCGGGAACGCCAGAAGGTGGTTCGACAGCCTTCCTCAAGGCAGCATTAGATCCTACCGAGATCTAATGGATGCTTTCCACAGGAGGTTCTTTCAGAAAGCGGAAGCCCGAATTACTTCGGCTCAGCTGCTTTCCATTCGTCAAGGTCGCGACGAAAAAATCAGCGACTTTATGACAAGATTCCACAAGGAATGCCTGCAAGTAGACGATCTCAACGATCTGCTTGTCATCTCGGCATTCCAAAATGGAATCCTGCCCGGAGCTCTCTACAGGAAGCTCGTTGAGTGCGGTCCGCAGACAGCTCAGGAAATGTGGGACATTGTGGACCAGTACTCCCGGGCCGATGAGGCAGACCGTCGCAAACGGTCGTTAGACAGCTCATCGTCCCGAGGAGACAGAAGGAAGCCCGATCATAGCGATCAGGGACATCCTCGCCGGACTCCATTTGAAAGAATTCAAAGGGCTCCGGTGCAAGACAGATTGGGACCCCGTCTCAATCCCGAGAAGCCGCCCGCTCAGTTCGTACCGCTGAACAAGTCAAGAGCGGAAATTTTCGAACTACATTCCGATATGTTCGAAAGACCAAAGCGGATGACGAAATCAGCCGCGCGGCGACCTCAGGATCAATATTGCTCCTTCCATCAAACCCACGGTCACGATACCGAGGAATGCCGAAATTTGGCTGCAGGTATTGATGTTCTTGTGAAAACAGGAACGTTAAAAAAATACCAAAGCAAGCAGCCGAAAAAGAACAAAAGGCAGAGAGGTGCGAACTGCAATTCTCAGGATCCGAAAAGGCATGAGGATCCCGAAGACGACGACGAGCCGCAATATGATGGAGTAATCCAGACTATTGATGCTCTCCCTGCCGGGAAGACTAAGTCGTCCCTAAAAGCAGAACGCAGAGGTTCCAATCAAGAGGAGCCAACACATAAAAGGCTGAAGAAAGACGAAGTGATTACATTTTCAGATGCCGATCCCGTCCCAGCCATCTCTCCTCACCAAGACGCTATTGTCATTCAAGCCGGAGTGGCAAACAAACTGATCCACAGAGTATTTGTGGATACAGGAGCGTCAGTCAGCATTCTTTTTAAAGAATGTTTCGATAAAATGGAAGTGGATCCAGCTCGGCTCAGTCCGGCTCCACTTCCTCTGAAAAGTTTCGCCCAGGAGGACACCCGCCCTGAAGGTATTATCAGCCTTCCGATCACGGTGGGAAAAGCGCCTACAAGCTCCAATACGATGATCGAGTTCTTTGTGGTGAAAGCTCGGTCCCCGTACAACATCATCCTGGGGAGAGACTGGCTCAACACAGTTCGGGCCGTTTGCTCTACTTATCACCTCACCATCAAGATCCCCACTAAAGGTGGGATAGCGGTCATCCGAGGTGATCAAAAGAGAGCAAAAGAATGTCTGCAGATTGCGCTTAAAAGTGCCGAGCAATCAGTTCGGCACCATCAAGCATAGCAATCACAGCAACCGGAGTCAAAGGCAAGCGAGATGACCGAAGTCACTTCAGAGCCGAACTCAATGACCGTTCAGTTATACGAAGATGATCCATCCAGAACGGTCAAGATCGGCTTCGCAGGAACGCCTCTACTCCGGGAAAAGACCATTCAGCTCCTCAAGGAGTACAAAGATGTCTTTGCATGGTCTCCGTTGGACATGACCGGAGTACCCCCCGAGGTAATCACTCATCGGTTAAATATTGATCCTTCAATCCGGCCAGTAAAACAGAAGCAAAGACTCTTTGCGGCAGAAAGAAGCCAAGTCATCCATGACGAAGTCCGCCAATTACTAAAAGCGGATGTACTATTCGAGGTGAAATATCCTTCTTGGGTGGCCAATCCTGTGATGATCAAGAAAAAAGAAGGAGGATGGCGGATGTGCATAGATTTTACCGATCTAAACAAGCACTGTCCTAAAGATTGCTATCCCCTTCCGAATATAGATAAAAAAGTAGAAGCTTTGATCGGCTTCGAAATTTTCTGTTTTCTTGATTTATACAAAGGATATCACCAAGTATTGATGGATGAGAGTGACGCTCCGAAAACAGCTTTCATTACCGATTTCGGCATTTTCGCTTATAAAAAGATGCCATTCGGTTTAAAGAATGCCGGAGCCACTTATCAAAGGATGGTAGACAAGCTTTTTCGGCACCTGATTGGAAAGGAGGTCGAAGTGTATGTTGACGATATAGTCGTCAAAAGCAAAAGCACTTCGGAGTACGAGCACAACCTCAAGTCCACTCTCAACGTGCTCAAGAAAGCCAACCTCAAACTTAATCCCCAAAAGTGTACCTTTTTGGTAGATTCGGGAAAGTTTCTGGGTTGTTGGGTTTCAAAGGACGGACTCAAGGCAAACCCCTCAAAAGTTCAAGTCGTTCAGAACATGGCAATGCCGAAGTCCATACATGACGTGCAAAGGCTAACCGGATGTCTAGCCGCACTGAATCGATTCCTTTCCCAAGCAGCCGAAAAGCAACTGCCGTTCTTCAAGGTGTTGAAAAAGGCACCAAAGTTCGAGTGGGGAGCCGAGCAGAAAAAGGCCTTTGACGAGCTCAAAAGTTATCTAGCCGAGCTTCCTATTCTCTCTGCTCCAACCGAAGCCGAAGTAATTTTCTTATACTTAGCGGCATCCGATCAAACCATTAGCGCGGTGCTTGTACGAGAAGAAGGCCTAAAGCAGTTTCCCATCTACTTTACAAGCCGAGCATTAAGAGGTCCAGAAACAAGGTATCAACCTCTGGAGAAAATTGCTCTGGCGTTAGTAAATGCAGCAAGGAGACTGCGGCCATACTTCTATGCTCACAAGGTATGCGTCTTAACCGATCTGCCTCTTCGGCAAGTTTTGACCAAGCCAGAAGCATCAGGCAGAATCGCCAAATGGGCCATAGAGCTGGGAGAACACTCAATCGAGTACCAACCTCGGAAAGCCATCAAGGGACAAGCCTTGGCAGATTTTCTTGCAGAGGCCAAGTTCGATCAAGCAATCCCTGTCATTGCCGAACAGAAAAATTCTACCAATGCCGAACTAGCACAGCCCTTGGAATCCGAAGTAGAGCCGCCAGACTGCTGGAGCGGATTCGTAGATGGAGCTTCAAACAAGATGGGAAGTGGAGCTGGTATTTTACTCGTCGCTCCCGACGGACACGAGGTAACCTACTCACTTCGGTTCCTATTCCCCACTACTAATAATGAAGCCGAGTACGAAGCCCTCCTGGCCGGACTTCAGTTAGCGCAAAGTCTGCTCGTCAAATCTCTCAAAGTCCATTGTGATTCACAAGTCATAGTAAATCACATGTTGGGTACAAGTGAAGCTCGTGACGAGAGAATGAAGAAGTATTTGGACAAAGCGCAAAGCATCAGCCGAAGTTTCTCCTATTTTCGGATAATCCGCATTCCCAGAGCGGAAAATAGCCGAGCAGATACCTTAAGTAAGTTGGCTTCAGATCCGAGCTCAAAGGCGGAAGAATTAATGCATCGAAGCATTGATGAAGCCGAGGTACATTCAGTATCCAGCTCGCCGAACTGGATGACGCCGATCTTGCAGTATCTGGATCAAGGACAATTGCCCGAGGATAAGAGAAAAGCTCGGAAGATCACGTGCCGAGCACTTCGGTACGAACTTCATGAAGGAGTCCTCTTTAGAAAGTCTTACCTCCAGCCGTTATTGCGGTGCGTAGGACCAGAAGAGACGGACTACATCCTCAGAGAAGTTCATGAAGGATCGTGCGGCAGCCACATCGGAGCTAGAGCTTTAGCTAAAAAAGTTCTAAGATGGGGATATTATTGGCCAACCTTGGTACAAGAAGCAGTGCAGCTCGTCAAGACATGCCCGAAGTGCCAAATCCATGCAAATATCCCAAGGATGCCGCAGACCGATCTATTCACTATGCAAAGCCCTTGGCCTTTCATGCAATGGGGCATAGACATAGTGGGACCACTTCCTCAAGCTCCTCGGCAAATGAAATTCCTAATCGTTGCCGTGGACTACTTTACGAAGTGGGTGGAAGCTGAACCATTAGCTACGATAACGAGCTCGAAGGCATTGGATTTCGTCTGGAAGAACATAGTGTGCCGATTTGGCATACCCCACATCCTCATCTCGGATAACGGGACTCAGTTCACCGACAAGACATTCAAGAATTGGTGCCAAGAGCTGAATATTCAACAGCGGTTCACTTCGGTCTCTCATCCACAAGCAAACGGACAAACGGAGGTAACAAATCGTATCCTGGTGAAAGGGTTAAAAGCTCGGTTAGAACAAGCCAAAGGACAATGGGTAGAAAATCTCCCTCAAGTCCTATGGTCCTACCGAACTACACCCACAACCTCCAACGGTGAAACTCCGTACAGTCTGGTGTACGGCACTGAAGCCGTAATTCCGGTGGAGATCGGCGTACCCAGTCCCCGAACTCTAAATTTCTCAGCAGAAATGAATGACGACGGACTGAGAGCCAGCTAGATCTTGCCGAAGAAAGAAGAGAATTGGCATGCATAAAAGCAGCCAAGTACAAGGAGCAAGTAGCCCGGTATTACAACCAAAGGGTGAAGAAGCTGCAATTTCAAGTGGGAGATCTCGTCTTGAGAAACAACGAAGTAAGCCGAGCAGAAAAGCTGGGCAAGCTCGAACCCACATGGGAAGGTCCGTATCGGGTGTCAGAAGTCCTCGGCAAAGGGTCTTACAAATTGGCTCACATGTCAGGAGAACAGGTACCCCGAACATGGCACATTTCCAACCTCAAAAAGTTCCATTTGTAAGAGACAGTCCGGTCAGTCAGTCTTGAGTCCTGTTCGGTCAATGTGCTTTATTTGGTTTGCTTGGTCTTTATTTGTCTCTGTGCGTTTTGTCTATGCGTTTTGTCTGTCTATGTGCGTGTCGTCTCTTACAAATGTTACTGAGGTATCTTGTTCTTCGAAGGCTGATCCCCTTCTTAGAACATATACAAGCCAACGATTGTGAAGTCAAAGCTTCTACAGAAGATACAAGACCACAATTCAGCTTAAACAAGCAGTTCGTCTGAAACGAGCTGCAACAAGCCAACGATTGTGAGTCAAAGCTTCTACAGAAGATACAAGACCACAATTCAGCTTAAACAAGCAGTTCGTCTGAAACGAGCTGCAACAAGCCAACGATTGTGAGTCAAAGCTTCTAAAGAGGATACAAGACCACAATTCAGCTTAAACAAGCAGTTCGTCTGAAACGAGCTGCAACAAGCCAACGATTGTGAGTCAAAGCTTCTACAGAAGATACAAGACCACAATTCAGCTTAAACAAGCAATTCGTCTGAAACGAGCTGCAACAAGCCAACGATTGTGAGTCAAAGCTTCTAAAGAGGATACAAGACCACAATTCAGCTTAAACAAGCAGTTCGTCTGAAACGAACTGCAATAAGCCAACGATTGTGAAGTCCAAGCTTCTAAAGAGGATACAAGACCACAATTCAGCTTAAGAATCAAGCACTTCGTCTGAAACGAACTGCAACGAAAGTCCGATTCTCGCGATAAAACTTGCCTGAATTAGGACAAGGGAAAGTCCGATCCACGCGATAAAACTCGCCGAATTAGGACAAGGGAAAGTCCGATCCCCAAATTAGGACAACGGAAAGTCCGATCCGAGCGATAAAACTCGCCAAATTAGGACACAAGACGAGTCCGGTCAAAGATGTTTATTTCATCAGCCCAAAGACGAGTCCGGTCAAAGATGTTTATTTCATCAGACCAAAGACGAGTCCGGTCAAAGATGTTTTTTTCATCAGATCAAAGACGAGTCCGGTCAAAGAAGAGTTCACTTCATAAGACCGAGGACAAACATCAACTTACCCCGTACCTTTATCCAGAATGCCGAAGTGATTCACTTCGCTTTCCGGGGGGGGGGTAGTGATGGAGTACGTACTAAACAAGCCCAACAGCAGTAAAGCCCATCAGCCTAAAGCCCAAGAAAGAGTATCAGTTCGGCATGACTAAAGAGTATCAGTCCGGCATGACTAAAGAGTTCAGTTCGGCACAACCAAAGAGTTCGGCCCCAGCCTACAGCTCGGTAAAAGCCAACCAATCAAACTCTGCTCTCAGGTCGGCATCAAGCTCTACTCTCAGATCGGCAAAAGCTGCTCGGCAATAATTCAGCAGTTCGGTCTCAGTATTCGACCGAACTAGGAGACAGTGGACTCATGCAGGATTTCCACCTCCACTACACCCACGATCTATTTAGTGGTGTCAAGCAGTCATTAACTCATGCAGGATAGTGGACCCATGCAAGATCGCCACGATCTCCACGACATCCACTACCTAGTAAATGGTGCTGCATGCCACGATCTGGTTCAATGTATAAATAAGAACCTAGATCAGATAGATAGGGTTAGACTCTCTCGATCTCTAGAGATAAAATATCAAATAGCAAGTCTGTGTTGTAAGCTGTAGAAAACAGATCAAGCAATACAACTCTGCCCTCTTTTTTTCCCGTGGACGTAGATTTACCTCAGTAAATCGAACCACGTAAAATCTCTGTGTCGTGATCTGCATTTTCCTGCATTCATCACCGTCGAAAATTCGCAGATTCATCAATGTGATCTGCCAACGGACTGTCCACTCCACCTTCATGTTAAGCTTAGCTGCCCTGTTATATATGAAAGGTAAAATTGTAATTTCATAAAGTGAGTTTTAAAAAAATCAAATTAACATTATTTGAAGCTTCTTCTTAAAAAAAATAAAATTTAGTGGATGGAAAGGTCATTATGTTTTTGGTGGACCCGAAAGTAAATTAGATTATATTGCAAGGGGCGTACGCAGAAAAAAAATATTATAGTGTAAACTATAATTTTAGGATTTTGATTTTGAGATTTCGAAAAGACAATTTTATGTTTTGGGGTTCAAGAGCCCACAACATCACTTGAGTGATATCAACAATATATGGAGAGATTTGTACCTTTCCTCGGCTACGGCCTTATTCGCGGTCAGAAATGTAGATTTCCAGCCACGGCCGATTGGGGAGGAAGGGTCATCCTCCTCCCCAAGAACTCGTGTGTAAATCACACCATGCTTCTCCAACTTGTCCACGAACTCCGGGTGTTTCTCTTTCATTCTTTCGTATACGACGTGACTAGGAACGATCGGCGTTTCTCCGCCGGAGACAGGCTCTGTTTCGCAGAAGAAAAACAGCTTTGTAGGGTACTTTGGCACCTTTTGATCAAACAACAACAAAATGGATCAATTATAGTACAAAGAGTTACTGTTTTCATTTACTTGATCAACTTGATTTTCAAATTATATTTTTAAAATATCCTAAACTTTGCAAAATTGTTTAATTATATTAAGTCCAAAAGATTAATTCTAATACACATTGATATAAGTAGAAAAAATTGGATATAAATTCAATAAATTTCCAAAATTGGGATGAAATTGATAAAAATAATAAAAAACATGATAAATTCAATCATTAGCCATAAAATAAATTACTGATGAAGTTATAATTAAATTGAAAATAAAACTAACCTGAGCCATTTCATGGTGGAAAGGGATTTTCTGATCCGGCGGCGATTCATTAGCGGTGAAGACACGGCCGACGACGTTAGTCCTGGGGGCGGCGCCGCCGACATACGGCAGCTCCTCGTAACCAAACGCTTCGACGACGTCGTTGAAGTCAGTGGCCGTGGCTACCGACTCAAATCCACGGAACAAAACCGCCCCGTGTTTGTGGAGAACCGAGTCCAGCCACGGCCTCTGCTCCTTAACGGCCACTGTCAAAGTGGCCGCAGCGGCAACAGGAGTTAACACGGCGGGGAAAATAACTCCGCCGTGGATCTTCTGCTCCGTGATCTTCGCTTCGGCGAAGGCTGAGGAGTTCGTAGGCATCTTGTTGTGAATTTTGGATTGATTTGTTTGGTGTTATTATTGATTGTCGATTTACTATATGAATTAATTGAGACAGTTGGTGATGGTGAGAGCTTTTATTAATGAGATTGAGAGATCAATCATGCATATATATTTGTTTTTTTTCCTTTTTTTGATTTAATTTATTTTATTGTATTGTATTGTTGTGATGTGTTTTTGGACGGAAAAGCAGCCAGATTCTACCATAGAATAAATTATAATTTGACTAGTAGGATTGGAAAAATTTCAACAAAACTTCTTTTATTGTGGTCATTTATGAGGTAATATTGAGTTATTAATTAATTTATTTTAGTACTTAACGTTATTTATATTTTATTAGTTAGAACTTCATATTATAATTAAATAAGGAAATATTGTCAAAATGGAGAAATTAATAAGTAGTGGTTAAAAATATTACTAATATGTTTAACAATGCTTCCACGTCTTGGAAAAATAACGTTTTAAGACGTTCTACAAACTATTGCTCACTTTTTAAGTTCCATTTTCTAAATTTTGGTTATAATTTACACTCATTTTACATAACTATACTCCATGTATAAAAACCAATCATGACTCATCGTTACTACATTAACGAATATAAAAATAATAACATGACCTCTTTTACACTCACAAAATAACTAAACAACTTTTATTAAAAACTTGTATCATATCAAAATGTGCACTTTTCTATACTCATGAACAATTGTACAACTTTCATAAATCAAGTTACTCAAAATTGTGAATTACTATTTTTGAATGGTCGAGTACTTTTATGGACACATTATTTTAATTTATGAATGCGCCACATCATCAACGATTTTACAAAAACTTACATTATATTTTAAATCTTATATTCATTCTATTCATAATTAATAATTCATTTTTAAAATTTGGATATATACAAAAATTAAGGTATTTCTATTTTTGATAATATAATTAATTCTTTTTTTCCTTTCCTATTTATCAGTGTCGTTTATATATAAAATCCCCGCAGAGGAAAAATTTGAATGAAGAGAGAGAAATCACAACTCTAGTTACCGTTGGAGCAACCACCTCACACACACAAACGCGCAGGAAAGAAGAAGAGGATATGCCGAAGAACGCCGGCGAATCGCAATCGAAATCAAAGATGAGGTTGCAATCGCTGAGGAAGCCGCTGCGAGACGTCTCTAACGCCAAGACAGCCAATAAATCAGCCAGTAATTACAACAAAATTTCAAAAGATGACGGTGGACAAGCGGGAGGCGATTCGCTCGATCGCCTTCTCCTCGTGCACTCCGAACTCCGACGACAGGTAGCGAACCGTATCTCGTGGAAATGTGTTGGATGATGATAATTTGGGCGTTCTTTCAGATTTGGTTGTTTAATTGTTTCTATGAGGTCTAGGGCATTATGTGGTTCATTTTGTGTGGTAATTTGGTGATTCTGTGATGATAAGCTATAACCACAACCAGATTTCACTGTTGTGAGTAGATTTATCTTTGTCAGGTTCTCTTGATGTTTAGTGTCTGGTTAATGTTTTAAGATTGCAGTCATGTATCGCCTTTCCCTTGGTTTATTGTTCTGTTTAAGAGGTAGTTTAGTTTTTCAGCTACTGGTTTTGGTTTTAGAGCTTCTGTAGTATGGGTTCTCTAGAATTCCTGAAGTATATAGGTTGGGTAATTCTGTTTTCACGAATGTTTTGACTAAATTATGGAAGGTAGGGCTGGTAGTGCAATGGTAGGAATTTAAGGAGCACGTTTGAAATGTGAGGAGGAAGAGACTAGATTGTCTTGCATCATGTTGTAGTCATAAATCATTTGCAAACCAATGGTCCTTGTGTTTCATCAATCCATTATTGTTTAGAGTATGTGTTTTGTTTAGTAATCAGAGTAGAAAATGTGAAGCGATTGGAGGATTAGAGCATCAGTTTTTGGTCTAAAACCTATTGATACAAAAGGAAGCAGATCTATTCATACTGGTAGATATTGTTCTACCCAATTGATTTATGTTTGGGTCCTTGAAGTTCTACCTATGATATTTGAGTTGTTACACCTATGATAATTGATATGTGAGTTGTCACACCAGGATATAGAGATTTTTCCTTGATTACCACCCATACATATGTAATGGGGTTATTTACTCTATATAATGGTCCATATGCTTAAGTATCTTATTGGTGAAGATGAGAGTGTTCACTTCAACGCATTGTTTGGCAGATAGATGAACTAGTCGCCGAAGCACTCAAGTTGAAAGGCAATGATAGAAGGGATGAGATCAAACAATTTGCAGAGACCTTGTCTGATATGCAGACTTCCTTAAAGGTAAATGTGTTGTTTGATTTTCTGATATTGACACTTTTCATTCTACAATGTTTCAATTTTTGAATGTATGATTCTGCAGCCATGGTTTTCCATATTTCAAAAGGCAGTTCTCAGCCAATCCATAGTGCTAGAGAATAATACTTCAGCGCAGCCAGTTGAGACAAAGGCACTTGTCTCAAAAGAAAGTACAAATACTGCCGCTGAAAGCCCTGAAGAAACCAAGTTTGAGTCACTTGTCTCTCCGTCACCCCTTGTATCGTGGAGGGCTGGATGCAACACCGAAAGTGGCAGACAGTTGTTCCTACTCACACCAATGCCTCAGAAGAAAGCTTTTTCATCCAAGCATCATGTATCATCGCTTCATGAAGTTGAAAAGATTCCATTGGATGAAGCTGCCCACCTGGTATCTCTTTCTGATGCAGTACGAAACTTAGGTAATGATCTCAATGGAGGTCTATCAGCCAAGCCAACTCCAAAAGTGGCTTTAGATACAGAAAAGACTAAAGCTGTAGTAGACAAACCAGTCACTGATTGTGCTACACCAGAAAAGGCTTCAACTACGAAATATTCTCTATTTGTCATGACCCCATGCATGAAAATGTCACCACCAAAGTCCTGCATATTACTCGAGTCCGTATCAGCCTTCCCCAGAAAGAAAATCCAGGCAGTCCATAAATCTACACCTTTTCCTACCCGAGTCCACAGCTTCACTGATTCCCAGGATTCTGAATCCTCCAGCGATCAATCTTCAGGTGACCTGAAGCTGAAGTATCCCGAGCTCTATGGAATAAGAAAAGAAAATACGCAGAAGAAAATGGCAGCAGAAGATTCACCAAACTGGATTGTCTCACCTCCTAAAACATGTGCTGTAATGGATCCTTCCAACGAGCCATCATTTAAAAATGAATCTAATCACTGCTTGCCATCGAAAACTAGTGTAGTAAGTAATCAGGTAGCTCACTTCCCGACCATGAAGACGAAAGAGTGTCAAGGTAGCCATGCCACTACCTCAAAGAGTAAACTGCAAGGTATATGTCTCTTTCATTTGCTTATTCAACTATTCAAACATACATAACAAACTCAAATTCCAATCAAAGTTAATTCACCCTCTCCTTGCAGATGTTACTCGTACGCTTGATTTAGCTGAAGTCACACCGATGATGAAGGCACCTATGAGCAGCATGCGAATGGGAAAGCATCCCGGGGAGAACACTTTGAAGAAGGAACTGTGGATGAAATTTGAAGCAGCAAGTAGTCTTGTTCGTTTCAATGGCTCTCTTGTCCAAGACTCTACCAAGAAAGGATTTCTTGACATTTTGGACGAGGTGTCTGATGCATAACTATTGTTGGGATGAGGTTAATTCAGTGCTGCTGTAAAGATATGATCATGTATGTACTATTACTTGCAAAAGTTGCAGTTTGGTTAGTTGCTGAAGTTTGGAGAAGCAAAGATGGTGTAGTTGCTGAAGTTTTGTGTAGTTGCACTTTTGTGATGATTGTTCAGCAAAATTTCTTGATATTAATTTAGAAGAAGAGAGAATATTATATCAAATTGGGGGAGTGTTATATTACTAACTCAATACTTAATTGCTAACTATAATTAAATAATAGTCATTAGATATTCAAATTAAGGGCCTAGATCATTAGCTCAGGAATGTCAATACGATCAACAAAAAACGTCAATAAGGGTATCAAGGTCAATTTACAACAAATTAGTTGTAACTAACTTTTGAAAAATATCTCATAACTTTAAAACGCATATAACTTTCTCAATTTAAATTATTTTTTCACACATCATATATCAAATTAAAGATAATTTCATAAAGATTCTAACGAGATCTCACTTGCATATATTTCGATGTCCAAATTTGAATTTTTTTTTGAAAATTTTCATAAATTTCGTTAACAACTTTATATCAATACATGACACATAATATGTCAATACAATGCTTGTACAATGTCAATATAAAATTGTATTGACATTGTCATGTCTTTGTGTTGATGTATTTCATACACTGTATTGATATTGTGTTTCTAAACCCTAAATTTGATAGTTGTTATTAACCTTTTAATAATATAAAATGAAAAACGAAATTACAAATGGCAAATTGTAGACCACATGATTTCTAAAATCATATGATCTTAAGTTAGTTTTAATTAGCAATTAAATGATGAGTTAACAATTATCACTCCCTATCAAATTGACATGATTAGTTGTTTTGTTACAAAAATGTGTAAAGTATTTATTTATTAACATGAGTAAAAAACATTGTATAATGCATATTTATCTTTATAATGATTTATGAGAATTTTATTTTTTTCAAATTAATAATTGACGATTAAGTTTTTTTTATACACTAGTATCTCCAAATCAAAGTTAAAATTTTGAGTGAATTCATTGCAGAAAATTTAAATAATTTTTGTTAATATCTTTAAAATATACTCTCTCCTCCGTCCTACTTTAGGAGTCTCAGTCATTTTTCTTCATTCGTTTTATAAAAATAATGTAGAGAAATAGTAAAGTAAGAGAGAATAATGTTGATAAGACTTAATACGTAGAATTATAGGTAAATAACAATAAATCGATTTGAATAAGTATCATAATTAAATTTTATTTAAATTTTAGCAGCATATAAGTAAATTTTATGTATGTTTATCATTATTAAATACTCCCTCCATCCCCGAACAGGAGTCCCATTTTCATTTTAGTCCGTCCGTAAATAGGAGTCCCGTATCATAATTACTATAAATGGTAAAGAGGCCTCACATTCCACTAACATGAAATAGTATTATTTAAAACTATACAAGTGAGACTCATATTACACTAACTTTTTCCACCTATTTTTTTTAATATTTCTTAAAACTGGTGCCGAAATGAAATGATCCTCCTATTCTTGGACGGACAAAGTAATACTCCTACTCCATATAAATAAAATAAAACAAAATCAAAATATGTTCGTTGATTAAAAGAAATTGTAAATAATGGAGTATATATATATATATTTCCATTCAGAGCATAGTATAAATAGAGGAAACGTTAAAATAAAAAACTTCACTACCGGCGATAGCAGCAGAACTCCTTAAACCCTCTCCTTACTCAGCTCCCTCTCTTTCAACTCATACTCACACACAATGGGCGAATCAGTTCAATGGATTAAGTACATCGAATTGTACGTTAGCTCCACCGCCACTCCGTCCGAGCAGGTGAATTCTCCGATTAATTGCTGATAAATATGCATAACGACCAATTATATTCCGATTACTTGCGAAATAGTTGGCTATCTCCTTACAGTCTACCTATTGACAAAATCTTTGCCAATATTTGAAAATAAGAATTCAAGAGCTTAATCAGACTGAATATACTTCCTTTTTTCTGTGAAAATTACTCACTCACATTACTTTCTGAAAATTGTGCTCTGCTGGAACTCTGCTACTGTTAATTACCGACTTTTACTGATGCAATCGCTTTGTGCTGTGAAATTGGACCACAGGCTGCCAGTGTGGATGAAGTTGCCACTTTGCTGAAGAAGGGGATTTTTAATCTAGAAACACTTGTAAGCTCTTTCGTTATGATTTTGTGTGTGTTTGTATCTTAATTGAAGCTTTGGTATTGAATAAACTATAATGTCTACTCAAAGTTGCTTCCAAATAACATTGTTTCTGATCTATAGGTTAAGGAGATGGAGATGTATTTGACTACTACCGATAGCATTGTCCGCTCTAGAGGTAATTGTGTCTTTGTGTCATCACTGGATTTCTCCAGTTTTGTCTACTCACCTATACCTGTAGTGTTATTGTACATGACTGTGTGATGACATCTGAAGATTTCCGAACAATATTTACTTTCTTGATAGTTGGAGTTTGTGCACTTTATTTGTTTGTTGAGAAGGTGTCTTTGTCCTTTATAGATCAACTGTATGTATCCTAGCCTTTGATTTTGGAAATTCCAATTCAAGGTGTAGTAGATGTAGTTCTGGAGAAAAGGAACTATCTAATGGCATTTATTTCTGTGCAATTACAAGATTTTAGAATTACCGATCTGTTGCAGATAACAATCTCACTTTAAGATGCATATATGAATTAGAGTGGTTGTATTTTCTCTGATGCACTAGCATGAAGTTTTCTAGGTTTTAAGTTGAGTGCGCTTTCATTTTATCTGGTTCTTCACTAAACAAGTTCCTTCCCTTGGCAGAATATGTTTGCATTGTAACCTGGGATTGTTTTTGTTGACTCATCTCTTTTTATTTTTCTTATTTTATTTATTTTATTAATATAAATGTTGTATCAAACATATATCTTTCCATCATTCAGGGAATCTCCTCCTTGCTGAACTGTTGGATAAACTAGCATCAAAGCCCTTAAGTAGCAGTTCAATACATAGCCTAGTAGGATTCTTCACAGAAAGACTGGTAAGTGGACAAATGAGAAGCACTATACCTGCAACATTTGTAGTTACTTATATTTTAATTCATATTCCGGAAACATTGTTTTTACCCAAATTTTCATTTATTTGATCAAGTGCCTTATTAGTTGCGTTGCGGAAGGAACTTGGTAGTTGTATTGGCTTGCTCAAAGAATGCCATTGCTTCATTTTACCAACTCTTCTAGGATCCAACTACCCCTAGAAATTATAATTTTTACGCAGTTGCAAATTTAGATTGATAGTTTGACTTTGACAATAATGTGACAATCTCTTGATATTTTGTTAATATAACTATGGCTTCATAAATTTTGCGATGGGGTTTTTCAATCAGTCAATATGAAAGGCAGATAATATTTTCATATATCAGGCAGACTGGAAAGCATTACGTGGTGCACTTGTGGGCTGTTTGGCTTTGTTGAGGAGAACAGTGGATGTTGGAAATGTCACTGATTCTGATGCAAAGGCTGTTGCTGAGTCTTATCTCCAAAATCTTCAGGTTCAGTCCTTGGGCCAACATGATAGGAAGGTAAGTCCCGGTATGATGAGATATATCTACTTTAGTAAATTTTGGTTCTCATGCTAAAGATAATGCTAATTTTCTTCCATGCATCATATTCATTGCAGCTAAGCTTTCAACTCTTGGAATGCTTATTAAATCAGTATCCGGGTGCAATAGGGGATTTGGTAAAGCCCATTTTACCATCTCCCTATGTTCTATTTTCGCCGTCTTAAAATTTTAATGCTGAATCTGTCTTCATTGGACTGTGAGCAACCTTTATATGTTTGTTGTAAGGATAAAAAGCAAGTGGTGGAAATCATTTCTCACCCCAGCTTTCCTTATATACTCACTGTCTCCTTTAATGCTTTCAATCACGTTGCATGTTGTTAATACACACCCTAACACTCAAATCCCAATGCTCGAGCATTATCCATTATCAACTTGGTGTTCGGTAGTACCATGAGAAATA
Source organism: Salvia splendens (assembly GCF_004379255.2). NCBI lineage: Eukaryota > Viridiplantae > Streptophyta > Magnoliopsida > Lamiales > Lamiaceae > Salvia > Salvia splendens. Next base: position 1,895,260 of record NC_056034.1, read on the forward strand.
TCTTGTTAAAAAATTAAGATGGTGATTTCCTGAAACCTTGTAGATTGAAGGACACCAATGAGGTTCTCTTGCACGTGAAATTTCCCAGGAGTTTGACATTCATAAGGTTCCAAATGATTCCACAGAACATTAAAGTTAAATATTTTCTGTACAGCTTTGGATTTCTAATTTTTTCTTAATCATTTTGTCTTGTTCACTGAATCAAGCATCAAACTTGGTCTGATATGCTGTGTGAATCACAGCTTCATTTCTGTTGGAATTATAATCATATCACGTGTACCTTGTGGTTCTTGTTCTTTTAGTTTATCTTTTTATTTGACTGCTCCAAGTAGTGCTAACTATGTGGTTAACAATAACTTAACTTTGCCTGTTCCTTTTTTTTCTACAGGGAGATAACCTTGTTTATGGAATCTGTGAGGCTGTTGATGGGGAAAAAGATCCTGAGTGCTTATTGCTTGTCTTTCATATAGTGGAATGTCTTGGACAGATATATCCCGATCCTTCTGGCCCTTTAGCAAATTATGCGGAGGATATGTTCGAAATTCTAGGAAGTTATTTCCCGATCCATTTCACACATGTGAGTGACCTCTTTATTCTATTTTCCCATGCCTCATCATATTTGTCGTATCTGTGCTTATGGCTCTTGTATTAAGCATTAAATTTCATAACCTTAGAATTTTGATTGGTCAAAGGTTTTATAGCATGGTTTAGAGAAGAGCAGTATCTAAATTATTTTTGAACAAATTGGGAGGAGTTTAAATATACTGTTTTAAACATTATTTGAAAGAGCTGACTAAAGATAGAAGGATGTGTTGCACTCCTTTTGCATATTTTTGAGTGCACATTGTTTCCCAAATTTTTTAATTCATAATCTCATATTAGAAAATACATCACTCATTTGACCACTCCTTGGGAATGTATGTCTTCTGTCTGGTGCTATTAGGACAGAATGCTAATTTTTTCATTTTCCCCTCCCCCCAATCTTTTAGGAGTATATGTTTTCCCTCTATTCTAATTTGATATTCAATATTTGTCCAGCCAAAAGGTGAGGATGATGACACAAAGAGAGAAGAACTATCGAGGGCATTAATGGTGAGCAATTTGTTGCATGTTACTATGTGGTCGCAGCCAAAGCTGAATTTACTAAACAGTCTGCTCTTCCTAAAGATGTTTATAAAGAAAATTTAGACACTTACTTGTATTCTGATGTCTTTCAGTTGTCATTTGCTTCTACACCTCTTTTTGAACCTTTTTCTATCCCGTTGCTGCTAGAGAAACTTTCATCTTCTCTTCCGTCAGCTAAGGTCAGTCTTCAACTCAATGCATCTCCGCAACCTTTTTATATGTGTGAAATATATTTCACTTAATTTGTTGGATGCCTACATGTTTATCTGCAGGTGGAGTCATTTAAGTATCTTAGCTGTTGCACAGCAAAGTATGGACCAGAAAGGATGGCAAGCCACGCTGAAGTTCTTTGGTCTTCTGTAAAAGATGCCATATATATATCACCTCAGTGTACCCTGACCAAGGAGTCTGAATTACTCGGTGGAATGGGCTTTAAGGATAGTGATGTTATGATGCAAGCTTTTATACTCCTGCAGGAAGTTATTCAACAATATGGTGATTTCATTAGTTTAGTTTTAGGTGACAATGACATAAATGCCTTCATGAATTCCCTGAGTCAGTATAAGGAGATGGATGATATTCCTTCACTAGCAAAACAGAGATTGCATGTGGTTGGTCACATTATGTCCACTTGTGCTAAACCCTCACCTGCTTTGTGCAATAAAGTCTTTAACAGTTTCTTTCCGCTCCTCATGGAAAGTCTGGGGCTTTCAGTTGAAAAATCATTAAATGGCTACCTAGATGAAGATTGTTCTCCTCCTGCCAAATTTAATTTTGCAGCTATTTATCTCTGCACAGAACTTCTTGCAGCATGCAGATATGTGGCTGTCTCCCTCGACAGTTCTACCCCAACCCTTGAATTTTCTCAACAGACATGGTCTACCATGCTTAAAAATTCCTGTAAATCACTAGTAAAAACATTCTTTTCCCTCTTAAGATCAACGGAAGCTGATCAAAGAGCACGTTCTGGTGTTTACTTTGGAGGTTAGCTATTTTCTCTGAATGCTGTCACTACTTATGATAGGAAGAACATGTTAAGGTTCTTAGAGGATGTAAAATATCTTACTTGTGAATTTGTTGTCAATGACAATGGTTCGTTTTCCTTTTTATATTTATTTCTACTAAATTGAGTAGACCTGAAATTTGAAATTTTTGGGGAGTCATATTTTACTCACCTTGTTGGAAGGATGGATCTGCCAAAGATTCCTTCTTTGCGGAGTGCGTTCCCTATCTGTCTGAGAACCCAACTTCTTTTTATCATGATTCTTTTGAAAAATGACCTCCACTTTTATAATATATAGGTATGCTCTTGTTGTAAAGATAACATGGCTTTTCCTTGTAAAGCTATTTATTTATTTTGTTGTGAATAACTGCAGTTAAGGGCCTGGAAATTTTGGCTACATTTCCAGAAAGCTTCCTTCCGGCATCAAACTCCTTATATGACAATATATTGTCAGAGTTTGTCAGAACAGTTACTTCAGGCAGCCACGAGACATTCTTGTGGATATTGACTTTGAAGGCACTGACAGAAATTGGCCTTTTTGCCAATAAACATCCAGAATCTGCAAAAGCTGTCATCTTTGAGAAAATTGTTGTAGAAAAGTTTGTCTTCCTGATACCTTCTGGTGAATCAGCTATGCCTTCATCACTCAAACTGAAAGCTGCTTTTGAAATCGGTGGAACAAGGAAGGAGTTCATGTTCAAAGTTGTTCATGCGTTATCTGCAGCCATATATACCAATTTCTCAGCTGCTTATGTAAGTATCTACATTATCCTGCCAAACATTAGGTATTTTTTTCCCCCAGAAGTGCACCTTATAGTTTTGCATCATCATATATACTGGTGGTTTAGATATTTGTAGAGTTTTGTATGCTTCTTCAAAGAATAAATAATCACTGAATAGATTATAATCCTACTATAGTTATGCATGTGGTTAATGATGACATTGTGTTAGTTCTGCATATCCTGTATTCTTTTTCATTATTTTGTATTTGCTCTTGTAAAACTTTGTTCAACATTAATCCAAACAGGATGAAGGGAATCATGAATCTGGAAAATTGATGATCCAGCTTCTTGATACTTACACTGAAAAGGTGCTTCCATGGTGAGTAAATTTTTGGTAATCAATTTCCATATCAGTATTTTGTTTCCTTGATTCATGTCTTAGTATCTATTGAACACAAAAGCTACATTGAATTTAAGTTTCAGTGTGGCGGGGAATGAAACGAGTTTTAGTTTAACATACAAAATATTTAGGTTTCAACATAGTAGGGAATGCAAAGAATTAAGTTTCAAGAACTAAATCAATTGTTGTGATTTCATATTTAACTTTTTAATGGACATGTTTCTTGCCTTGGACCCAGGTTTCTTAAGATTGGAGGCTTTGAGGAAATTCCACTGAATTTTGCCCTCGGTATCTGGGAGAAGATTGAACATACTATGTACTTAAACCTCAGTGCCCTGGAAATTGCTATGGTAAGGCAGCCAAATTAAAGTTAGATCTCTCCAGCCTGTTTCATTTCTTGTATTTTACCACTAGGTAAATTGGATTTTGTTTTATTAGGGAGCAGGTTATAAGGATCTTCTCAGTGCAATAATGACTGCAATTAAGAAGGCTGTTGGGAGTTGTTCGAAAGAAAGGCAGGAAATAATCATTAATAAAGCCTTTGGAGTACTTTCTTCATGTACCGGTTTTGGGTTTGAATCTGGCAGTTCTCTTGTAAAGGAGGAAGATGTGAAGCAAAATCTCAATCCCGGCGACTCTTCCTGTAAACATGAGTGGCTTACTTCATTATTTGCTTCAGTCATTATAGCTCTCCGCCCTCAAACAAGTATACCAAATGGAAAAATGATTATACAGCTGTTCATAAAAAGCCTCCTTAACGGACATGTTCCATCTGCTCATGCACTGGGTTCTTTAGTTAATAAACTGCCTTTGGAGATCAAAGGAATGAACTGTTCTGAAAATCTGACTCTGAACAAGGCACTGGACATGATATCTCCTACTTTTACAGGGATTTCTCACCATGATAACGTTTCTCAAAATAATGGCAGTGGAATTGATTTCAGTAGTTTAAGATTAAATACCTTAAGAATGCAATCCGGGATTAACACCGCAATTGGATTGGCATGGATTGGTAAAGGATTACTTACGAGGGGGCATGAAAAGATGAAAGATATAACCATGGCTTTATTGAGTTTGTTGATGTTGGATCGTGAAGGTGCAGACTCAAAAGAGCTCCAAATTATTGATGTAGAAGACATGCATCAGCTGAGAACAACTGCGGCTGATGCATTTCATATCATTATGTGTGACTCTGGAGAATGCCTGAGTCGAGCGTATCATGCAACCATACGACCGCTCTACAAGCAACGTTTTTTCAGCACCATCATGCCAATTTTTTTGTCCTTGGTGATAAAATCTGATGCATCGCTTGTCAGGTATGGATCATGATAGGAAATGACTTAAATACGCTGTTTAACTTGTGCACTATTGCCAGCCAATACAATAATACTTGAGCATCCTACACTTCACCTCTCAGGGTTTCTCTGAAGTTTGTTTTTACTTTAATGAGTTGATTTGGTTTGGATTATCTTCACTATTACATCTAACAAAAATGTATATGATCATTTACTCTCCCCCGTTAGGTGGTTTACTAGTTTTCAATGCATATATTTTGTTTAAGTATGATTCAAACTTAGTTGAACTGAATGGGGCATCTATTTTTCTGTCTTGATCTAGCCCTACATACACTTCCAGATCTATGCTATATAGAGCCTTTGCACACGTTGTGTCTGATACTCCCGTGATTGCTGTTTTGGCTGAATCCAAAAAGGTCAGCGATATTAGTTCACTCTTACCATCTCCAATTTTGCGATACTATCCTTCAATATATTTATACAGAGTTTTATTGAGATGTATGACCTTGCACACAGATTGTCCCTATTTTATTGGATTGCTTGTCCGTGCTGAGCAAGGATGTGGCTAACAAGGAAATTATTTACAACGTTTTACTTGTCATATCAGGAATATTGCTCGAGAAAAATGGTGAGAACACACATATCTTCCCATTCAACAAGGCATGAATTGAACGATTTATGATTTTATCATTACCATTTGTACATGCTTATTTATTTTATGGAAATTTGTACTGCTTACTGCTAAAAAGATACTGATTTTCGATCTTATTTTACTCTTGTTCTCGTGTATCGGTTGAAATGCATTTCGATTGCCAATTACTCTAATTCTTTTGCACTATTTGCCACAGGACAAGAAGCTGCAGTAGAAAATGCACCTATCATTATAAACCTGCTTATTGATCTCACAACATACCAACACATGATGGTAATAAACATTCTTCCTTTGCTGCTGTTAACTTTCTGAATCTCGTCACACTTGTGGTAAATCTGTTTATTTATTTCCCATAAAGCTACCAATCCATGCACTAGTGAAATCAAATTTCAAAATGTTTTCAGGCTATTCGAGAAACAGCAATACAGTGTCTCGTTGCTATGACTGAGCTTCCCTACACTAGAATTTATCCTTTGAGAACTAAGGTATGAATATTCTTACACTCAGGTGCACATGTTGAAATCTCAAGATGACAATCAACTATAGCACTAGTGATGCATATATCTTTTCTCGTCATCACAAACTTTCCAGTAACAAAATCATTTCTGAATGCTAGGTTTTACAAGCTACATCAAAGGCACTTGATGATCCTAAGAGGATTGTTCGTCAAGAGGCTGTCAGATGTCGACAATCTTGGTAAGTAAAATGTACTACTAGTATTTTCACTCGTAGTAATTTCAAATCTAGAATCAGAATTTTTCGTTGATTGATGTTTTCTTTTTCCTCCCCGTCATCGTTTGTAGGGCTTCAATTGCGTCAAGAACTCTTCGCTTCTAAAACTAAGAGTATTTTGTTGCTGAGATATTGTTACAAGTAAGAAGCTTTGTCGCAGATAGTATTCTTGTGTTGTAGCAGTAACAGTAATTTTGTGTAGATTTCATATACTGGCATTGATGTATATTCTCTATAATCATTGCTTCTCTTTATTTAGTACTGTAATAGCCCCAAAGTGAGCATTCAAATTTCCTATTCTGAAACTGATCCTTCATCTCCTATTCTGAAATTCAGAAATTTTATAATGATTGCAAACTGAAAAATATTAAAAAATCAGAAATAAAATTTTTATCGGTACATATAAATCAGATATATTTAATAAACAATTGTCTAAAAAATAAAATAAATTGTTGTATATATATTAGACATGCTTCAAATTTTAGGATACCAGACTGAAAATCCATATTTTGAGAATAATACATCTTAAAATATCATATATAGTACTATAATTCATGTTTTTGGATTTTTTATTTTTAAAAAAAACAGACAAAATTGAAAATCCATATTTAGAAAATAAAGAAAATTGAAAATTTGAACCGATTTAATACTATTCTAATTCAAAATTTAGGAAACAGTATCAGAATCCTGCAAATACCAAAGTTTCAAGTAGCAAACATTCATTAAAGAGGAAGAAGAGGCCTCCATCTTCTAAAGGAATGGCATTCTCATCGCTCTGTGTCGGCTGAAGCTTCTGCCCCTTCCTCGTCATCCGGCTGTACAGATTCGTGCTTTGCAGCTGCCTGCAACACCCTGCTTTGGATGCCAGATGATGAAGGCGACGTGGGCAGTCCATCGCCGTTGCTTCCCCCCTTGCCCGCTGCCCATGAGATTGCCCGGCCGCCTAGTCGCACTGGAGTTAGCAGCAGCCTGAGGATGAACTCCAAAATTACAATCATTTTCGTGCTCTCAAATGGTATATATAACACTTCCTCTCGAATATCAAAGTTTCACGCGTAGGAACACAGTAACATAATCCATAAAAACGTGCATAAACACTCGATGCTGAGGCTCGGTGAAGTAAGGCTGTATACCTCACATCCTGCTTCAAATCTTCCACGTTCTCGTATGAAGCAACTCGTCTGATTAGGCTCTGGCCCAGACCGATAACACCGACAAACTGCAGAGTCGTCTCCCATTCTGCAGGAAGGGGAAAAGAATTGTTAAACTTGACATGGCAAATGATATACAGCCATATAACTGAGGCCACCAATTCATTTTGACACATCTTCTGCTTCAGAGAGAAGGCAGGCGAAAGACTTACCTCAGTAAGTATAGTAAATGCTGTCTCGGGTTTTGCCATCTTAATACGTAACCCGTTTTTTACCCAAGCCCGAAAGCCACCTTTGACAATATAAGGTTTCTGTTGTATGGAAAAAAAAAACACAAATGAATGGAAATAATTTACAGCCTTTGTAAAGTGATCTTAAATACCGAAACTATTAGCTTTTGCTGGTCGTACTTGCCTTAGTTCCAAGCTTTCTCAGTGATCTTGCGACGCCCTTCGAGAAAGTTCCATCAGCATCCATAACGAAAACTTTAGACCTGTCCTGCACGTAAAGAAGTCGAAAAGAATAATTTCTTGTCAATCGTATTTCAGTATAGCCAATCGCTCTTTTAACTATCAACGGACAGGATTGGAAAAGGAAAAATATTCATGGACAAGATTCATACATCAACTATGTTAAGGTTACGGATAACAGCAGCTAGCAATGTGTATTCAATATCTCGTCCCCCCTTCAGCAACTTGTTCGTGGAGCGATCAACCTACGTATTTATGTGCAGAAAGAAAGAAATGTCAATAAAAATATCTCACCATCAGTAGCTTATTAATCTATCTTTCCCAACAAGATCTTAATTCTTAACTGGAGAAAACTGATGAGAGACAAAGTGCACTTACCTCAGGAAGTGTCACACTGGCATATCGAAATCGAGCTGCCATTCGAAGATCAGGAACACCATCTCTTTCCTTGAAATTCTTTGCAGACAAAACAATGATACCAGTTGATGTAAGAACTATAACTTTCAAAGGATAAATTCAGAATATCCTACCTCAGGTCGAATGTCTACAAGAACAGCGTTTTCAAAAAATCTGCAGGATAAATCCCTTCACGAAACTGTAAGCATATCCGACAGCTTTCCCCCCTCGTATCAAAGAGTCCTCACCTACAACAATTGTTCCCCTTAAAACATCAAGTGCAAAAGGCCCGGCTCGGCCTGATGCTTCCTTCAACTCACTGAATAGTCCAGACAACATACCACCGGGCGACTGTGATCCTGCAGATTTTTTGACAAACAAGATAATCTCATCGATGGAATCACTCACTGCTCGATTGGTATTTTTCAGAACACTTTCTCCTATCTTAGATGCATCAGCAGCAGAATCACGCAATTTGGAAACAATATCAGACAGTTTCGCCTCCAGATACGATAGTGAATCTTCATCCATGTCAAATGAATGAAATACCAGATGAGAAGGCACAACTGATTCAACAGGAAGCGCCTCGGCATTATCAACTGTGTTCATAAGAAAATCCACTAGCTGGTCATCTACAAACACGATGTTATCTGATCCTAGACAGCGTGCTCCATCTTTCACCCTAACTCGGTAACTGCTCAGCCCACATTGTCTTAAATTTGGCGATCCAGATCGATATAACGACCGAGAAGCAGACAGAAACAGTTTAGATTTTCCAACATTGTTGAGGTAAAGACATGAATTAGAGGAAGCTAAGTCAAGACTAAAGCAGTTGGCATCAAATCTCATCCCATGTGGAGAAAAGGATTTCAATCCTTCACAAACACAAATCTGCACAAGAATATGCAATGGGAAAATCGGGGTTTATGGGGCACTTTGCCTTTAAGATTACGTAAATGTACCTATTTTGTTATCTATTCCATAAATGGGAAAAACGCCTATGACATTGGCGTGTCTTTAAGTAAAAACCAGGCCCGGCCCTGGGGGGGTCGAGCAGTGCCCCCGCCCCGGGCCCCCAAAACGTTGGGGCCTCCAAAATCCAAATACATACATGAGTATATACATGCTAGAAGAAACTTTTAAGGTAATAATATAAATTGTATGCTATAAATATTGTCTTGGATGTATTGAAGTGTTTTATTACTACTGTTGTTATTGTTACTATTAGTTTATAGTATTATTATGGGGCCCCTCTTTTAGTTCTGCCCCGGGCCAATAAAAACTCAGGACCGGGCCTGGTAAAAACGCCAATAGTAATGGCGTGTTTTCACGTAAATACGCCAACGTAGTTGGCGTTTTATACTTGTGTCGTATTTTGGGCGTATTCTATCCGATTACAATTACGATAAAAAACGCCAACTTAGTTGGTGTGTATAACTAAAAAACGCCTTTATAGTTGGCGTGTTATCGTTGTTGAAACGCCGAACAGATTGACGTTTTTACAGAAAGACGCCAACACGAGTGGCGTTTTACAGAAAGACGCCAACACGAGTGGCGTGTTTACTAAATCATAAAAAACGCCAACCTGAGTGGCGTGTTTACTCAGGCTGATATAGCAGGCGTTCCTCCCCCAAATCGCGAAAATCTCACAATAAACACCCTTCGCGATTTCTCCAGCTGCGCGCCTCCTCTCCGTGATTTCGGCCTACATTCATCAATCGGTGCTATTCTCCTCGAAATTCATCTATTTTATTCGGTTAGTATGCTTACCTTTTACATTATTAGAGTAATTGGTGGATAGCTAGGGTTTGTAATGAGTTGTGAATTGAGTAGAAATATTATGCATTTTGGATTGGTTGAATGATATTATTGTTGATTATTATGTTGGATTGTTTGGGTTTAAGTTAAATTGTGTATAAATTTGATTATAAACCTAAACCCTAGGGTTGTTATAGCTAAAAAATTGGGCAAATTGTTTTGGTTTATGTGGGTTTTGGTTGATGTATGTTGATTAGTTTAGATTGTCAAATTTGTTTATATTGTTAGGTTTGTCAAATTGAAATTGGACAAATTGAAAATGTTAGGTTAGGCAAAATTGAAATTGGTAGGTTGGGCGAATTGTTAATTGAAATTGTTAATTTTGTGTAGGTGAATTGGTTTATGATTTTGAATGTGCAATGTTGTGTAAGTGAATTATTTGATGTTGGTGTTCAATTTTGTGATATTGGATTAAATTGTATCTAATTATTGAAATGGTTTATGGTTGGTTATTGTTGAATTTGGATGATGAATTTGGATTAAATGTTATGGTTGGTTATTGTTGAATTTGGATTATGTAGGTAAATTATGGCATCATCTTCAACCTCTCGTCGTCGGCTTGCATGTGGTCCTGCGGATCCATCTGTATTATATTTTCAGAGACAACACGTCTCTAACAACATATGGGCAGGAGTTCCATCCGAGGATGTACGCTGCCGACGATATGAAGGAATAATTTGGGATGTTCCCATCCATCAATATGTCTTGGCAATAGTGGACTAGATGGGGTTTGGGGGTATATTAAGGTGTGGTAAACCAAAAGACATTGACCACCATCTTATCACAGCTCTGATTGAACGTTGGAGGCCAGAGACTCACACGTTTCACTTTCCAGTCGGTGAAGCGACTGTGACACTGGAAGACGTGGAGGTCTTATGGGGCCTGAAAGTTGATGGAGAGGCTCTGACAGCTTACATCCCCCCGACGGAAGCGGGATATTGGAAGGACAGGTGTTTGGATTTTCTAGGATTCATACCGGATGCATCCGAGTTGAAGGAAATGGCTTTTAAGCAGACGAGCTTATCGCGCCAATTGAGGATTGAGCTGTCTGGTGACCACGAACACTACATATATGCTCAGCGGGCTCGTATCTATTGTCTGCTATTACTTGGTGGTCTGATGATCCCCAACGCCTCCGGAAATAAAATTCCGTTCTTCTACCTACACTTTTTCATGGATATAGAACGGTGTTCTACATATAGCTGGGGTGGGGCGACGTTTGCTTGCTTGTACCACAATTTGTGTGAAGCGGCCGTTGCTAAGAGGACGGATGTAGGGGGAGCCTTAACTCTATTACAACTTTGGGCTTGGGAGAGAATCCCAAATATTAGACCGAGGATGCTAGATCCCGTGCATACAGACTATCTACCATGTGCAAGCGCGTAAGTTGTTCATTAATTCATTTTTTAAACTTAATGTTCATCAATTTTCGTGTTCTTCGCTCATAATTTAAATTTTTTAGATGGAATGGTCCGGCGTCATATGTAAAAGCACCTGGCCATTGTATTGAAAATTTCCGAGATCAGTTCTCCATGATGCATCCTAATCAGGTACTTCATATATTTATAAAATGTTTTTGGTTTTTTGTTTTTATGGAAATTATTTTGAAAAATTTGTATCACATGTAGTTTATTTGGAGGCCTTATCTCCACCGGGAGTTGCCGGAAAGTTGTGATGCCGGTCGTCCTATATGGATGTCGATAACAACGCTTATTTGTTGGAATCTGGCTGAGCCACACCTGCCACACCGAGTGTTGCGCCAATTCGGGATTGTCCAACCGTATATCCCGGATCTCCCCCGGTACCACGGTTCTGATTTTTTGAAACATGATCGCCGTGGAAAATCTGGTCGGAATTAGGTTCAATGGCACGCGAATTACATACAGGAGTGGGACAACAGACATTTTACGATATGGACTGATATGGAGGACAGTACTGAGCCTGTTGCAACGGAAGAATACATGAATTGGTTTCGCCAGATCACTGTTGTGTATTTAACCAAACCCGGCGTGCATGCTGAAGAGGGTTTCCACGAAACGGCATCTTCTCATAACTTTACGGTACATTATTTATACTTAACTAAACTCTGATTACTTATTTAAAACGAAAGATTAACTTTGAAAAATTGTAGGTGGAGACGCTTCACAATATACGCCACTTTCTAAGTGGCCGAGCTACGACAGGACATTTCTGTCCGGATATGGAAACCATTTCGAGGATGGTTAAAGAAGGACTGCAGATATCCGGGGAGCCTCAGCTGATGGACTACCCTCCTTCGCAGCGCTCTGCAATGGACGTGGACGTACCCATAAGGCAAAAGGCAAAACGACGAACCAAGCAGAAAACCACCCGCGGAGAGTCGTCATCTCAGTTCGTACACAACTCCGATGACGATTTTGTGGAACCACCTCCACCGAGCTCTGTACTTCGAGGCCGTCATTCTATCAGCCATACCGGTGGTACCGGAGAAGATATTGGCCTTAGTGATGTCCCCGCTTCTCCACCGCGGTCGTCTGTGCAGGAGGATCTTGAGAACGCTGTTGTTCAAGATACTCCTCCCTCAAGGATCCCTAGATCTACATCAACTATTGGGAAGGGGATACGGCGTCTGTTTATGCGGAAACATCGTGACGATTGAACTAATTTGAACTATTGATATTAGTGTAATTTGATATTGATGTTTTTTCATTTGATTTGAACTCATTGATTTTAAGTCTTTATGATTAAGTCTTTGGATGTCTGAATTATTAATTCCTAGTTGAAATGAAAACAGGCAAATAAAGAGATATAGGAAGAAATTTTGGTAATGTAAGTCTTTGTGAAAAACGCCAATGGTATTGGCGTTTATAAGTTAGAAGAAATTTTGCTCGTTTTTTCCACGACGTTTCTGAACAAACACGCCATTCCCGTAGGCGTTTTTGTTTAAAAACGCCTATGTCATTGGCGTGTTATTTAAAACGCCAATGTCATTGGCGTGTCTAAGTTAGTTTTTAATTTGCTCATTTTTTTCCACGACGAATGCGGACATTCTGAATAAAGACGCCATTCCCATCGGCGTTTTTGTTTAAACACACCAATGGCATTAGCGTGTTATTTAAAAACGCCAATGTCATTAGTTTTTAATTTGCTCGTTTTTTGCACGACGAATGTGGACATTCTGAATAAAGACGCCATTCCCATCGGCGTTTTTTTGCTAAAAGACGCCAGTCGCGTTGGCGTGTTTAAGTAAAAACACGCCATTTCAGTTGGCGACTCTTTAAACACGCCATTCCCATCGGCATTTTTTTCATAAAAAACGCCAACCCCAGTTAGCGTTTTAATCTGATCATTTCATCATTACTCAATAAATAAGCACATACAAATATTACCCAATACATTAGTCCAAATATTGCTAAATACAGAATTCCAATATTACACAATGCATACGTTCAAGTGTCTCGCCTTTTCCGCGTAAAAAAGCTACGGATCCCCTTCCCGATTCTGGCGGTTGAGAGTCTAGACGGAGGAGTCTCTCGCACAACGACATTCTCTAAATCAACCCCGAAATATTCGTCTCGCACAGAAAACCGAGGTGGAGAATATGGGACATCACTGAGACCGATGTCTTCGCCTGTACCACCAGTGTGGCTGACAGAGTGACGACCTCGAACTGCAGATCTTGGTGGAGGTCGAGGCATAAAATCGTCAGCGGCATCATCTACCAACTGAGTATCCATCCTTGGCTGAGCATTCGGGCAGTTGCGCCTGTCGTGACCTGGTTGACGGCAATGTTTACATCGGAGTCGGGCTCGTGGCTGATCAGCTTCACGGACATCCATCTGATTAGGAATCCTAGTAGTACGGTATCGACCGCGACTTTTAGGCATTAACTGAGCTCGTGAACATTGCAAAGTCCATTCAGGCACGGCCCAATAATCTTGGTGTCTGGGTGGATTGAACACCGTAGAATATTGGTGTACCCAAACACTTGTGCGGTATACGGGATCAACAAGCGACAACATGTTGTCGTTTCTAAAATGCGCAACTGCCGCTGCATGTGAACATGGAAGTCTCCACACCTGCCACTTTTGACATTTGCAGTGCGAGTCCAAGTACTTTACCTTCCACTTATTAGCGCCCTTTCCACCAATTCGACGCTTTGTTCGAATCACATAATGCCCTGCAATTGTGTTGGGTGCTCTCACATTATGTAATTGACCTTTTGCATCATTTTTGCACACCTTTTCATGCGCCCACGGGGTAAGTGGTGTGGCACACTGTGTTGAAGCAATTGACCGGTCATTGAACCATTCTATTGTCCTCCAGAATATCATATCAATGCAAGCTTTAATTGGGAGTTGTCTTGCGCCTCTCAACACATTGTTGTAAGATTCCACCATATTAGTGGTCACCTCACCCCATCTTTTGTGTTTGTCATACGCCAGATTCCATTTTTCTAACTCCACGGCATCAAGGTACTGCAAAGCCTCGTTGTTGACGTTTCGAAGTAAACGACGTCTGATCTTAAACTTGCGCTTCTTGGTAGCAATACCAATTTTCCAAACAAGTCTTTTGACCATGATACCTTTGTGATTTTGCAAAACATTCTTTCTAACATGTACCAAGCAAAATCTGTGATGACCTACATTGGGTTCTTCTTTCCATATGGGAGAATTCATTGCATCTATGATTCCCACATGCCTATCAGATATGACACATATTTCATGTTTTGCTACATGAAGTCTAATGCGTTCCATAAACCAATTCCAACTTTCTTTGGTTTCCTCATCAACAATGGCATATGCAACAGGCAAACATTTCTTATTAGCATCAAATCCAACGGCAATAAGAATTTTACCTCGACATCGTCCACGTAGATGAGTTCCATCAACCGTTAAAACTGGTTTGCATAGTTGAAAAGCCTCCACAGCTGGTCCAAAAGCCCAGAATACGTACTTGAATACCTTGTTCATACCATTGCTTAATATGTCATCGTGCATCCATTCCACAATTGTGCCAGGATTTTGTCTTTGCATTTCATTCAAATAAGCTGGTAAAACTTTGAACGACCACTCCCATCCACCGTATACAAGCTCAATCGCTGTCCTCCGAGCATACCATGCTTTCTTGTAACTAACTTTGACATGAAATCTATTTTCAATATCCGCCACAATTGCTTTTACCTTGTAGCAAGGATCGTTTTCTATCTGATGGCGAACACTCAACGCTATCATACCCGACGAAAGATTAGCGTGGCCATTATAGTTACGATCCCCCATGCAAGTATGAGCAGTGCTAAACACTCTAATTTGCTAGTGTTCATCATGCTTCCTCAGTGTTGCTCGGCACTCCCACAAACATTTAGGTAAGGACGTATCTTTCGGATTTCCTTGTGGCCACTTACAAACTGCATGCCATCTCTTTCCTTTACTTTCAACAACTGTATATTGTCGGATTTTTTCCAAATGCCAATGAGTCACAGCTGCCTTCAATTCCAACTTCGTTCTAAATTTAGTATGCAAACCGACATTGGTAGGATCTTTTTCACTCCAATAATGCACACTGGGATCATCACGCTCAAAGTTTTTGGGATCAAAACTATCATATGGACCTGGTAAGGTCCGAAAGTAGTTGATTCCAGGCTGTGGGAACTGTGGAACTACTCTTCCTCCAACTGCCCTTCCACCAACTGATGTTTCTCCAACTGCTGTTTCTCCAAGTGGAATGGATGGTCTTGAAGCAACAAATTGTTCATCATCCGACGGATCACCATCTGAGTCTGTACTAACCGTGTGGGAATCTTCAGAATAATAAGGTGATTGTGGATCAAGAAAGTCGGCTTTATCAGGACCTATTATGTCCTCAACCACATCACAATTGTCACATTCCCCTAAATGCACGCCTCCAGCTTCAAAATCTTGTGTTGCAGCTAAATATGGTTCTTGGGCTCTCGTAGACGTACCAACATCAAAATCTTGTGTTGCAGCAAAATATGGTTCTTGGGCTCTCGTAGATGTACCAACATCTAAATCTTGTGTTGCAGCAAAATATGGTTCTTGGGCTCTCGTTGACGTACCAGCATCATAACTTATGACATGATGACAATGATGTTGAGTAATTGCCGAATACTCAACATATAATTCAATTACACCTCCAATAATCATACTCTCACTAAACATTAGTTGCATGCATACTTCTTCTAGTTGAACACCTATAAACGTGACTCCGGATCCAAAGCATATAGTACGTTTCCATATTATTTGAATATTGTTTTCATATATGCTTATCCCCATCCTTTCACAAATTTTTTCCACAAGCTCATCGTACGAAATTGTTTCATCCAACATAATGAATCCTTTAGCAAAAGAAGGATCATACGAAATAACTGCTCCGGGAATTATCTTTCCACCCCAATATAAATTGACACACCACGTCATACTATCTGCAATAATGTAAAACACAAATAAATATGTATTATTTTTACATTCATCATTATGTAGAGTCAGCCAAAAAATTGACAAAATAATTCTATTAAATACACTACAATATATATTATCATAACAATCTATTAAATATTGGTAACAAAATTAGATATACTACAACATATAATAGCATAACAATTGGTCAAAATATTTCTATTAAAATATATACTATCATAATAATCCATCAAAATATTAGTGTGCCCATAACAATTGGTCAAACTATTATATTAATTGCACTACAATATATATTATCACAACAATCAATCAAATATTGGAAGACTAATGTTTAGAAGAATGAGTCTAAAATTTGATATACTAACCGATTAGAAGGACTAATGTTTGGAAGAATTAGCCAAATTCAAAATATCGACGCTTAAATCCACCACCGGGTCGACCCGAGCGAAAGGTTTTTCCGCCTTGGGAAGGGTTTTCGTGTTTTGGGGAGGGAATGTGTTTAGGGTCGCGATGTTGGGGGAGATCTGATAAGGATATGGTTCAACATAAACACGCCGGCCGAATGGCATTTTTAATGTAACACGCCAACCTCAGTGGCGTTTCTATTATTAAATACGCCTACTGCAATGGCGTTTTAATAATTAAACACGCCGACTATATTGGCGTTTTAGCCTAAAACACGCCAATTAAGTTGGCGTTTTTTACGATGCTGTATTTGGCGAAAATACACCTACAATACGACGCGATAATAAAACGCCAATGATGTTGGCGTATTTACTAATAGAAACGCCAATGTGGTTGGCGTTTTTCTCATTTTTGGAATAGATAACAAAATGGGTACATTTACGTAATCTTTAGTGTAAACTAGCCTATATACCCGATTTTCCCAATATGCAATACTATAATAAGTAAAGCCCTTGTCATAAATTTCATTTAATCAGCTGTTTCTCATTCACTCGGCAATTTCAATCAAACTTATGAATGTGAGAAAACCCAGATTCTCATAAAAATAAGGATTTAACATAAGATACAATCAACTGATAACTGATTCTGTTAAAAAGATTGTACACTTCAGTTCCACAAAAATAAACACACACACACGCACAAGTTTTGACCTTTGTTGGGGAAAGCGGCAGCATTGGATGTAACACCCCGAAAAAATAAAGGAGAAAAAAAAATCAAATAAATCTAATTAAATCTTTTCCTAGTTGACTTGGTCAAATATATTTCTCTAAACCATATCACCAAACGATTTCCCCATATCTATACTCCCTAAATCTCTCCAACCACCAAATCCATCAATATCTATTAGTTTTGCCTATATATATACAATCAATGCCACGATCTTTCTACACATAAATTCAATACCAAGAAAAATCGAGAACTAAAATTTAGAGAATGAACCGAGTTGGAGAAGAGAGTTTTCTGCTGCCTAAGAAGGTAATCACCGATCAATTCCCAGCTTTGAATTCTTTGCATTCATTTAGAATAATTCTGAATCATCATGTTCGGATAGTATATTCCGACTTGTGTTTGACCAACCAAACGATCTTATTTTGGCACGAATTTTTTACTGAATAAATTTTGAGATGTCTTCTGTGTTGTGTAAAATTTTCAGCCTCTTTTGACGAAAGATGAATTTTAAATGAATTTTTAAAGTTAACTGCGCAGTTCTGTCAGAACTTGTGTTCTCGCTCAGAAAGTTTCGTATTTTGTTTGACCGACCAAATGACCTCCGTTTGATGTGATTCTTGAATTAGATGAAAATTTGAAGTGTCTTCTGAGTTGTGTAAAAGTTTCAGCCTTATTGGAAATCAGATGAATATTTGGTGAATTTTTCAAATGAACTGCGCAGTGCTGCCAGAATTTTTATGTTCCGATCAGAGAGTTGCATAAATGTTTTGATTGACCAAATGATATGATTTAAGTGTTAAATTTTAACTGGATGAACTCGAATGTGTCTACTGTGTTGTGACCAAAATTTAGCTTCATATGAGGTCGGGGCGATTTTTGGTGATTTTTACAACCAACCGCGCAATTCTGCCAGTTTTGTTGTTAGGTGAAAATATCACTTGTTGCTAAGTTTTAATGAATTATATGATGCATGTATGATTTAGGAAGGTATCCTGGCATGATTATGTGTAACACGTTGAGAAATATTGTGGCATGTTTTTCCTTATGTTGATGAACGTTCGGGAATGGACAATCTAAGAAAACGATGAAAGGAACGATAGGACATGCATGATAATTGTAATAATGGAAAACCTGATTGTGTGGTGATATTGACAAGGGTTGTTGCACGTACGAGGGTACCAAGAGTAAAAGGTTGCGTAAAGTCGTGATTGTGTGGTATAAGCAAGCGAGGTGGGCTTTCTTTTTAAATAAGGGCAATGCCCTAAGTATATTTTTATGTGAAAATGATATGAATATTTGTCATGCCGTGTTTTGTTTTATTCTATGGAACCTATCTGATGTAGCTTTTGCCATCAATGGATAATCGAATTCGGGTCTGTCTAGGGAGCGAGTCCCTATTCAGGCTAGTGTACACCTATGGAGATCGTGAGCTGTCTTTCGGGTCGGCCGGTCTAGTGACTTGGAATGTGGCCACGTTCCTTGTCATCAATGGATCAGATATGGTAGACATCTATGGGAAAATGACTGATCAGTCGAATTTTACAATGGAAATGATTTTAGTGTCTCGGGCATTTTCAAAGTTAAACCCGAGGTCACTCAATGGTGGCATGATAAATACTTTTTATAAAATGATTTCGTCATGAGTCCACTGAGTGCATCAAGTACTCAGCCCTGCTTTTCTTTTAAAAAATTGCAGGTTGAGCGTGACGGGTGCGGTGGGTGTTGAGCAAGACCGTTGAAGATATTAAGTGTTTAGAATGTGTCATGTCTTCACACGTGGCATATTCCTTCTCTCAAATGCTTCCGCTAAGTAGTTGTCTTTCTTTTGAGTTCTTGTATCGTTGAGGTAATATTCATTTTTGAGTTGTTGAATGTTGATTGTTGAGATACTCTGATTTTATTCGAGCTATTCCCATTTGTTTCGAGCTATGGTCGAGTTGCGTTGTTTTCCCCTTTCTTTCCCGCTTCTTTAATCCTCCCCTAGTCGCGATCAACCGTGTTTTCTACCCTTAGAAAATGCGGGCGTGACATTGGATGTTGACTCGATCACTCCTGCAAATTCACCTAATCCCCCGTTTCGAGTTCACTAAACCCGAAAAATGGAAAATGAAAAATCTGTTCTTTTTAAAGAGTAGATGCTGCAAGAATTGAAGCTAAGAGCATCTCCAGTGGGCGGATGTCCCACTCGGACATCCACTAGGACATCCCGAAAACACCTCCTGCCACGTCACTAGGACTTCCCATCCCACTGCCACGTCACTAGGACATCCCCTTCACAATCCGCCCTTCCCAACGCCCTTCCCACTAGGACTTCCCGCAATAAAAAAAACCACAAATTCACAAATAAAGCAATTTACGTTTACGGAAATAAAATTTCAACACGAATACGAACGAGAAAAATTAACAACTTCATTTAAAAAAAACATACATGATTTGAAAAAAAAATTACATAGTAATAAAACAAAAAAAAGAACTAACATCAACGTCAACCCTTCCGCGTCCAAACCTCTTCGATAATATCGTTCTGAAGTCGAACATGGGCATCTGTTTGCCGCATGTCCGCAAATGCACGCATCCGCTCGACCTCTCCATGAGGTACCCCCATATTCACATTCGCGGTGCCCTCGCCGTGACTTGGACCTGCACCCGTATCATCTTCATTGGTCCACTGAGTCAGTTCCGCACCTTCATTTTCGACAATCATGTTGTGCATTATGATACATGCGTACATGACATCGCCGATGTTGGGAATATACCACTGCCGTGCAGGACCCTTGACCACCGACCATCGACTCTGGAGCACACCAAATGCCCGCTCCACATCCATGCGCGCTGCTTCCTGACGGCTCGCAAAGTATGACTTCTTTTGTCCGAGCGGATGCTTGATTGTCTTCACAAAGACGGGCCAGTTTGGGTATATCCCATCCGCCAAATAGTATCCCATATAGTGCTGGTTGCCGTTGGCGACAAAACTGATGGCGGGACCAACGCCATTGCACTGAGCATTGAACATGGGCGACGACTGGAGAACGTTGATGTCGTTGTTCGACCCGACGACTCCAAAATAAGCATGCCATATCCACAGCCGGTAGTCAGCTACAGCTTCTAGGATCATCGTGGGATGCTTGGCTTTGAAGTCAGTAGTGTACATCCCTTTCTAGGCGGCGGGGCAGTTCTTCCACTCCCAATGCATACAATCTATGCTGCCCAACATCCCAGGGAACCCGTGCACCGACCCATGCATTTCTATCAGACTCTGGCAGTCTTCGGGGCTCGGACTCCGAAGATACCGCTCACCGAATATCGCTCTCACGCCCGCGCAAAAATTCTGCAGACACTCGACGGCTGTCGACTCGCCAATGTGGAGGTACTCGTCGAACATGTCGGCCGCGCCTCCGTACGCCAGTTGTCTGATTGCGACAGTGCACTTCTGCAAGGGCGTGAGTTCGGGTTTGCCAGCTGCATCCTCCCTGATCCTAAAATACAGGTATCTTCTCTCTAAAGCACCCACGATGTGCAGAAACAGCGGACGATGCATCCTAAAGCGTCGCCGGAATAAGGTTTCCCCAAAACGCGGTTGCGGAGCGAAGTAGTCTGCATACAATCGAATATGTGCAGCAATGTGGTCACGGGGTACTGTAGTTCGACGATGGATCGGCCGAGGTACCGCAGCCTGCTGCCGCCGCTGCACCCTCTGTTGTAGCAGCCTATCTATCGCACCTTCCACAGCGACCTCCAATTCATTCTCGCTATCACTGTCACTAGACATTTTAGATATACTTGAAATTAGAGATGTAGAGAGAGAAACTTGTTAACACAAGTGGTGCGAATGAAATAAAATTCAACGAGCCGTATATATAGAGTTTAAAAAAAATAAAAAAAATTTAAAAATCGGACGTTCGACCCACGCCACAATGGCGGACGTCCGCCCGCCCGTCGCGCCGACGTCCGAGGACACCCGACGTCCTCACGGGACGTCCGTATCCGACCTCCCCTGCCACAATGGCGGACGTTCCGGTCGCCCGTCGCGCACGTCCGACCGGACGTCCGCCATTGGAGATGCTCTAAGTGATGCGCCGTCTTTTTCTGCTTTTAAAAGTGATTATATATTTATTGCAATAATTTAGATCGAACCATTTCTTTCACGATTTATTTTGTACTCCCTCACCGCCTAAAAATAATCTTGTTTGTGATTTGAGTAGTTTTAAGTGAAAAACTGATAATTTGATTAGTGAATAGTTTTGGGAGATTATTTATTTTGACCAGTCGAAACAAACCGATCAATTTTACAATTTCAGTGTTAAAGAAGGAATCACAACATTGGTCTCAACTCAAATCAGACAAACTGGCACTTCAACACACAACCAATTCAATTCCATTCAGTATTAGCATAACACAAACTAAGTTCTTGCACAATAAGATGACAAGAAACTAAAGAGGGAAAATTGCTAAACATCTCAATAATTGTGGCATCTCAGTCATCCTGGAAAAATGCAGCTGATGCTGAAACTCAAACGAGGAACCCAAAGGCAAACTTATATGCAGATTAAGGCCTCCATTTGATTTTAGAGATTTGGACAGATCAGCGAGGCCTAGCTCAAAACCTTCAAGCCAAAGTAGTTTGATCAGTCTTCTCTCATGTCAGTCTTTCGCCTGGCCTGAGATGCAAGCCGGACATCTCTTTCTCGCTCAAACTCCCGGTAATCAGCACGCTGCAAGAAAGAAACTTTGTCCAGATACTGATTTGAACTTTTCTTGTATGCATCGAGTTCATCTTCCATGCCTTTGTTTTCTTCCTTGAACTCACCCCAGTCCATCTTTGTCTTGTCAAGGACACTGAGTTTAGGTTTCTTTTTGATCTGTTCTAGAACAGCATCAACAGCTGACACAGTGCCGGCTACCCCTTTCCCTTTCTCAGCTGCCTCTTTCGAGGAAGCATCAAGGAGTTTCCTTACTTCAATTTCCTCACCAGCAAAGTCTCGAACTTCAGTAACCTACCAAATTGACAGATTACACAATCTAGTAAATGATACAAAGTGAAGGAAAATATGTTGTGACATAAATATCTGCTGAAGTTCTGATCCATCAAACACAGCATTTAACTTTTACAAAGATCTTCTAAAGTGATCATATGATGATGTGGAAGTAATAGTTGAAACTTGAAACGCCCAAGTGAAAAACGTGATTAGAACCTATGTAGTGGAATTCATAGAAAAGATGCTACAGCAGAAAAACAAACCTCCACTTTTCCCCTTCCTGTAGTTGCTGAAGCAGCGGCAGCATCCTTAACTGCTGAAAGAGCGGCAGCAGCAAGTTTTTTTGCTTCCTCACTGGAACTATTCTCACTTGTTATGGCACGCTTTCCCAACCCTTGTACAGGAGATGGAGTCTTAGTTGATCCCAAACCGAGATAATTCATCCAACCCTGAAAGATAGGAGCCGGTGAGAAACAAACTTTCCCAAAATCAGCACAACGACCCCCTCACTATTTGGGGACTCTCGGTAACATAAGTATTGTTTCGCTCTTTATGACCATTATTATTCCTCACTGTCAAAGGTTTTAGTCTAGGTAAACAATTTTCCTCACAATTTACTTAAAGAAACAAACTTTCCCAAAATCAGCACAACGACCCCCCTCACTATTTGGGGACTCTCGGTAACATAAGTATTGTTTCGCTCTTTATGACCATTATTGTTCAGAGATCAATCCATGGAGTTGATTTCAATGTAATATGTATGCATCGAACAAAATACACAGCATAGTAGTTCGTGGCTATTGAATTGTAAAATGACAACTGCAAATGATTGTGTGAAGACTGAAAGACAACTACTGTGCAATATTGCAAGCGGTTTGATACTTTGATTCAGCTATCACATACCTAGATATTCTAATTTTTGCCTAGTAAAGATGGATGAGTGTAGTAGTAGAGCTGTTTCTCACCGTTGACGACTTCTGCAACGAACTTCCTCGAGCAGACTTGCTTGTGTTTGGACTCCGGATATCCAGAATACCTTTAAGAGATTTAGAAGGCACACCTTTATTCATTTGCTGCCACACAGCATCTACACGAGCTTTTCTCTCTGTCATCAAAATACACATACAAATTAAATCAGTTTGTCTCAGAGAATCTCTAATGCAAAATAATGAAGCTATTACCATAGGTTAAAACAGTAGGGGATAAGAGTTTGGACAAATACTAACCCATTTCTTCAGGCTGAGCCTCTGAAACTGGAGCAACTTCTTGTTTGGACTCCGTACGACACTCCTCCATCTTCACTACACATCGCGAGATAAAAAAATTGGAATAACTATACGCGTGACAGTTGAATTAAACCTTTTAATGTTACAATTACAATTCAATAACCACAAATTACTATACCACTTCCTGTGTATTTTGTTCATTACATACAGATCACATTCAAATTAGCTCCATGGACCGATTTCTGTACAATAATGGTTATCGAGAGAGAGAGAGAGAGAGACAGAGCTTACGTTACAGAGCAGAGCAAGGAGAGGAGAGGAGAGGCGAGACGATGGAGGGGCGGCGGCGCAACGGCAAAAGAAACTAGGGCTGAAGGAGAGAACGGAAATTGGGAATTGATGAGGCGGAGAAGTGATACAGTCACTGTGGAGAAAATCGCGTTTATAAGGTAGTCTACGTTTAACGTAAATGTACTCATTTTGTTATCTCTTCCATATATGGAAAAAACGTCACCTATGTTGGTGTATTTATAAGTGAAGATGCCATCCGTATTGGGGTTTTACAATTTAGAACTATATGTCGTCGTATTTTATGTAAGTATAAAAAACGCCGACGGGGTTGGCGTGTTACCCAAAACACGCCACAGCCGTCTGCGTGTTTTATGCCTAAAAACGCCACAGATGTAGGCGTGTTTTATGCCTAAAGACGCCTATGGAGTTGGCGTCTCCACCACAAACACGCCTACCCCGTCGGCGTGTTTGGCTTGAACCAAATATCAGTGAGAACTCATGCGAGACAATACAGACGGTGCAACCGGGTCGGCGAGTCAATACAGACGGTGCATCCGTCGTGAAAAAAAAAGGGGGAATCATGCAAACTGTAACACGCCGACGTGACTGGCATGTTATCTAAAAACGCCAATTAGGTTGGCGTTTTTAGTAGAAACGCCAACCGGGTCGACAAGTTAATACAAACGGTGCATCCGCCGTGAAAAAAAATGGGGGAATCATGCAAACTGTAACACGCCGACGTGACTGGCGTGTTATATAAAACGCGAATTAGGTTGGTGTTTTTAGTAGAAACGCCAACTGGGTCGGCGAGTCAATACAGACAATGCATCAGTCGTGGAAAAAATGGGCGAATCATGCAAACTATAACACGCCGACGTAACTGGCGTGTTTATTAAAAACGCCTATGTGAGCGGCGTGTTACATAAAAACGCTTTTAGTCAGACTGTTTGTATGAAATTGCAGGCTTTCGTTTTTCCAGTCAATTATCTTACTAATTACCCGTTTATTCAAACTGTTGCAATAATTCCCACATAAAAAATATACATAAGTATAAAAAGAGGAGTTATAAAATTATTAATATAAAGAGTGCAACTCAATGAACAAACACGAATTTCAATTGCATAAACAAATACAAATAGTTGGAGTTTAGTTTAATTCGTCTCGCCGTTTACGCATAAACAGGCCCCGTATCCCCTTCCCGATTCTGGAAGTAGGGAGTCTAGAGGGAGGAGTATCTTGAACAACAGCGTTCGCTAGATCTACCCCAAAAAACTCATCTCGCACAGACGACCGCGATGGAGAAGCGTGGACATCACTGAGGCCAATATCTTCTCATGTACCACCATTGTGGCTGACAGAATGACGACCTCGAACTGCAGATCTAGGTGGAGGTGGATGCACAAAATCGTCATTGGAGTCATCTACCAACTGAGCATCCATCCTTGAAGATGAGGACTCTCCGCATGCAGTTTTCTTCTTGGTTCGTCGTTTTCCCTTTTACCTAACGTGCATGTCCATGTCCAGCGCAGAGCGCTGGGAAGGAAGGTAGTCCATCAACTCAACCTCCCCAGATATTTGCAGACCATCTTCAACCATCCTCGAAATGGTTACCAAAGCCGGATGTTTTGTCATATCTTGGCCACTTAGAAAGTGGCGTATGTTGTGAAGCGTCTCCACCTACAATTTCCAAAGTTAATTATATATCATCATATGAATTTAAATAATTAATAGTTTTTTCAATTTACCGCGAAGTTATGAGAAGATGCCGTTTCATGGAAGCCGTCTTCAGCATGCACGCCAGGTTTGGTTAAATACACCACAGTTATTTGGCGAAACCAATTCATATATTAATCGGTTGCAACAGGCTCAGTAGAGTACTCCAGATCAGTCCACACTAAGTTGTGCCTATTGTCCCACTTCTGTATATGATGAGCGTGTTAATCAACCTAATTCCAGCCAGCTTTTCCACGACGATCTTGTTTCGTAAAATCACTACCGTGGAACCGGTTGATGAGCGGGATATACGGTTGGACAATCCCAAATTGTCGCAACACTCGTTGTGGCAAGTGTGGCTCAACCATATTCCAACAAGTAAGAGTTGTTATCGACGTCCATATAGGACGACCGTTAACACAACATTCTGGCAAGGTCCGCTGGACATAAGGCCTCCAAATAAACTACATGTGAAACAAATTTATTCAAAATAAATTCAATCAAAAACAACAAACAAAAAACAATTTAAGTCATATAAATTACTTGGTTGCCGTGTATTCTGGAGAACTGATCTCGGAAGTTCTCAATGCAATGCTCGGGTGCTTTTACATATGACGCCGGCTCATTCCATCTAAAAAAATTAAATTATGAGCGAATAACACGGAAATTGATGAAAATTATGCTTGAAAAATGAATTAGTGAACAACTTACGCGAATGCACATGGTGCGTAGTCCATATGCTTGGGATTTAGCATCCTCAGTCTAATATTTGGGATTCTCTCCCAAGCTCACAGCTGTAACAAAGTTAAAGCTCCCCCGACATCGGTTCTCCTAGCAACGACAGCTTCACATAAATTGTGGTACAAGCAAGCAAACGTCGCACCACCCCAGCTATAGGTAGAACACCGTTCTACATCCATGAAAAATTGCACGTAGAAGAACGGAATTTTATTTCCGGAGGCGTTCGGGATCATCAGACCACCAAGTAATAGAAGTCAATAAATACGAGCACGCTGAACATATATGTAGTGGTCGTGATCATCACTCAGCTCAATCCTCAATTGATTTGATAAGCTTGTCTGCTTCCAAACCATTTCTTTCAGCTCAGACGCATCTGGTACAAATCCTAGATAATCCAGACACAGTTGCTTCCAATATCCCACATCCTTCGTGGGGATGTAACCCGTCACAACTTCTCCGTCAACTTTGAGGCCTCATAAGACCTCCACGTTTCCAATGTCACAGTCGCTTCACCGACTGAAAAGTGAAACGTGTGAGTCTCTGGCCTCCAACGTTCAATCAATGCGGTGATAAGATGGTGGTCAATGTCCTTTGGTTGACCATACCTCAATATACCGCCGAACCCCATCTGGTCCACTACTACCAAAACATGGGGATGTATGGGAACATCTCAAATGATTCCTTCATATCTTTGACAACGTACGTCTTCTGATGGAACTCCTGCCCATATATTATAAGAGACGTGTTGTCTCTGAAGATACAATACCGAAGGATCCGCAAGACCACATAAGAGCCGACGACGAGAAGTTGAAGATGAAGCCATAATTTACCTACACAACATTCTTTAAATTAAACAATAAACAAACCTAAACACCAATATCTCAACTCTCTCAACAATACACAAATTCAATATCACAAAATGGAGCACCAATATCAAATAATGCACAATACACAAATTCACCACACAACATTGCACAAAATCATAACACAATTCACCTACACAATATTAACAATTCAAACTAAACAATATACATCAACCTAACAATTTCAATACTTTGTCACTAGGGTTTAGGTTTATACGCCAAATAAACCCAAATAAACCAAAACCCACAAAAACCAAATCAATTTGCCCAATTTTTAAGCTATAACAACACTAGGGTTTAGGTTTATAATCAAATTTATACTGTAACTAAACACCAATATCTCAACTATCTCAACAAAACACAAATTCACTTAAACCCGAACAATACAATATCAATTTACAACCCAAATAAACCTAAATAACAACGGTATTCAATTACTCTAATATTGTAAAAATTAAGCATACTAACCGGAAAATTTATCAAATAAGGGGAAGAATAGCACCGATTGATGGAGGGAGGGTCAAATCACCGATTTCGGGGAGGAGAGGTTGACAGAATCGCCATTTGGGGAGGAGAAGATGAAAACCCAGACTAAAATTTGATGTGTGTGCTGTGTTTTTCGCGTTTTGGGGAGGAAGGCTGATATAGGGTTTCTGTCTAAACACGCTGATACCGTTGGAGTGTCTAATTAAAAACGCCAGCACGGTTGGCGTGTCTAATGAAAAACGCCAGTACGGAAGGCGCTTTTAACTTGAACCACGTTAGTGTCGCATATCTCTCTATATTGAAACACGCCAGTGGTGAAGGCGTTTTTATACAAAACACGCCAACCATCTTGGCGTGTTTTAACAAATACTGTATTTCAATACAATACGACGACATACGGATCTAAATTGTAAAACTCCAATGCGGGTGGCATCTTCACTTATAAACACGCCAATGTGGGTGACGTTTTTCCCATATATGGAATAGATAACAAAATGGGTACATTTACATTATTTTAAACGTACCCTATAAATGCGATTTTCTCGTCACTGTGACTGTGAACTAGTCAAAATAAAAAAAATAAATAAAAATAGTACTACTATTTATTTATATTTTATATATTAATATTCTATTTTATTATTATTTTTTTTAATTTTTGAAAATTTTAGTGAAACGTGAGGATAAATTTTTAAATCATTTAATTAGTTTCTACTATTTCTTTCACATCAACATCTATCTTATTAATATTAATTCAATTTAATAATATTTTTTATTAGTTTATTAATTAATTTGAGCTTCGTTTTTACTTTTTAGGACTATTTCCCAAAGTTGAGTGAAGAAGCGTGAATGGAAAGAGAGCAGTGACGAAGAAAGTGGGTCGAATTGGTCTAATATAGCTTGTGAAACGGGCTATATTCTGTAGGGCCTGGAAATGGGCTTTTATTGGGCCAAACTCCTTCATAGCTTTTTAAGCCGAGATGCGGAGATTCTAGGCAGTAAGTGTTTGATGAAATGCTTAATTGATGACTGAATCTTGCTTGATAAAATGCTTGAGTGAATCGTGTTTAATAACATGCTTGAAAGTTGTTCCTGAAAGTGCAGTTAACCAAAAGATTCAACAACTTTGAGGAATCAAATTGATAATCAAACAACAATCTTATATATGACCCCATCATTTGTAGTTTCAGAAAGAAGGTTAGGTATGAAGCTAGCTTACATAACAGGAATCAACTTCATGACAGTTATTGATGATTGGGAAAAAACGGCATGGGATGTTCAGACTAGGGCCTGAATGGATTTGACAACAAAGTGGAAGTTGTAAGAACTGACACCTCTGTAAATACCATCAACCTGCTCAGTGTAAGAAATGGTGCCATCAATGGAGCTTCTGTCTTGCTGCGTGTAAGAATAAGGAATATCGCAAGAGCCCCTAGTCCCGACATACTCAATCACAGCACTACTCCTCGCAGGAATAGGAACCGAACCCGAAGCTGTAACTGATGTGGTAGTAGTTGTGGTGGTGTCCCACTGGAGAGTGGTGTTTATCTCTAAGGAGACGGTGATCTCTCCGTCCACGATGAAGGGCACACCAGCCTGGAATTTGGTTTCCACCCCTGCGGTTAAAGAGAAGCTGCGGCTAAAAGTATAAGATTTCTCGTCTTGATATGTAATCGAAACAGCCATAGCAGCCTCCTCGTCGCTCGGGTTATCAAGCTGGGATGACCCTGCAACGTAAGGCGCCTCGTCGTATATCCTCGCGTCCTCCATCCGATACTTCACGTTGTACACGTTTCTTTCCGACACAAGCTCTTGCACCACCATTTTTCCTGAGTCGTAGATGTCGCTCCAGGCCGCGTTTAACATGTCGGTCTTCCCGTCTTGAGTGAGACGTGAGCAGTAATAGTTGTTGCCCGCGTTTATGAGTGCAATGGTGTTGTCGTCGTCTAATATGACAGGCCAGAAGTGAGTGTCGATGTTGTCGATGGAAGACTCATTGGAATCGGCCCATATCCAGTTAGGACTGCGCCTCCAGAACTGGCCCCCCCAGTAATCGGACGTTATCCGGACATGTCCGTCCGGCATCAACGTCACGCGATGGCCGCATGACACATCAATATCACTGGCTGAGAATTGCACGTAGTTGTGCCCACCATGGGCCATTCCTCTAAGGTAACTGAAATCGCGGGGCGGAGATTAAAAAAACAATAGAACAAAAGATACAAAAAGAAAATAAATACATCCCTATAGGATTGTATTATATACCAAACTAATTTTAAACACTAAACACCAAACACATCATTATATAATAATGCGGAGTTCATTACAACTTTATTTGTAGTTCATTATAGGGAGTTCTGAGATTTAAAAACAATGACATCATCATGCATAATTTAGATATCTGAAGTTCATTATATGTTTGTTTATTAGTTCATTATAATGAACTCCATGTTATCATACAATGATGTTGTTCGTCGTTTAAGGTTTAAGAGTGGTTCAGTATTGATCACAATTCCATCCATATATATATATATATATATATATATATATATAGAGGATGTGATCAAATACAAACTCTAAATATTGTATAAACTCCAAACTATAATCTGGACAGTTAGAAAATGTCAACAGATGATAAAATAATATTAACAGAAAATATTAACACAATGTCAACGGTTGACACCGTATTGACATTGCGTTGACATTATATTGACATTGTGTTGACATCAAAATCTTGAAATTTTATACTATGTTGATATTGTGTTGACAATGCGTTGAAAAGTTTGAAGTTTTTACAATATATAGAGTTTGCATTTTATCACTACCGTATATATATATATATATTACCGTATATACAATATATAGAGTTTGCATTTTATCAAATACCAATTTATCACTAACGCAACCCTATATATTACCAATTTATATCCGTTGTGTATCATGATGATAAGTTTCCAAATGTGAAAACAAAAGTAATGTTAGTCATAATTTGAATTCTTTTTTTGACAAAATATTTAATCCCTCTGTTTCCTCATAGTTGAGGCGAAACTTATCAGCACAGAGTTCAATAAAAACACCAATTTGATAGGATAAACCTCCTATAGGGTTGATCGGCGTCCGTAGATCGGCGATCGATAAATATATGTCGCGGGCGACTCGCCCATCGAGCAAGAACGGTTTTCGAAGACGGTTATTTAGATATACCATTAGATGTGTAGTAGTAGTAGTACCTGTTGTTATCCCCTTTGAAAGTGAGGTGGGCAGGCAGTTTGACCAATGTACTCCAATCCACGTAATTTAGATGACCGTACGTATCTGGGGGGTTTACCTCCGTGTAAAGGCCCCATGTTTCAATGTTATCTACCAACAGACGCCCACCGGTCGGAACGTGATTCAAGTAAAACACACCAGCCGCCTCATCAGCTGCCTGTACTGCTTGAAACAGCGTGCATGAAGGATCCTTTGTGTCTTCCACGGGTTGCTTCGATTCAGCAATGATGACGTTGCTGGTTGCACTCTTCGACCAATACCTGTTGGAATAACAAAATCGAAGGTGAACGTAGTTTGCGTTTCCCGTTGCTCTTTCGACTTCAATCTTCGCGAGCGTGCTGAACACACTCTGCTCCCCAAGAGTTACTGTACTTCCTCCTTCGTTGTAGTAAAAATGCCCTTTATCAGGATAACTAGTTGTTGTAATGGCGATGAACCTTGGAAGATTGAAGGCCATGATCACCTGCTTGTAAAAATATATGCATAGGGGAACATTATGGTGCTTCCTTAATTAGACTCACAACCTACATCCAATCTCGTGCTAGCACATGGCACGAAACATGCAATATTATAAACACAAAAATGGAATATACATATGTGAAGCTGTAGATGTATTTCTGCAAATTGCATTAGTTATAGGCAAATTGCATTTTATATTGTTAAATTTCGCATTTTAACATAAATTGTCTACAATGCAAAATAAACTATATATAAATGCAATCAGTCAATATATAAATGCAAATTAAACGGTCTATATCTAAAATGCAAAACTCAATAATAACAAATACAATCTGTCTATAACTAAAATGCAATTTGCCGAAATCTATTTATAACTTTTACAAATGTATATTGCATTTTGGTGTTTACAATATTGTATATTTCGTGCCACATGGCTGCACGAGATTGGATGTATGTTGTAACTTTAAATTAGTTAGCATATTGGTATATCCCTATATAAATATAATCAAAATAGCTACTACTTCTCCCGTCTACCAATAATCGTCTACCAATACACAACAATAAATCTAAGCTGAAATAAAAGGATAATTGACCTAGGAGTATACATATCTAGACCTAAACCAAAATAAAAAAGCATAGCCCAAAAATATATTTGGGCTTAGAAAGTCCAACCACGTTCACCTTAAAGAGCTTGAGGGAGGGTGGTGACAAATTAAAAACACGATAGTATCCAACGAAAAAAGAAATAAAAAAAATACCCAACAAAAAACTTTGATGAAATAAGAAAAAAGAGTATGTATCCAATGATAAAAGGAAGGAAAAGGAGAGAAGATTACCGAAATTGGAAAGTGGAAATGCTAAGGCTTTAAATGTTGTTTGTGTGATTCTCTGTGGAAATGCATCCACTCTATTTATAGATGATGAAGTACTAGTATGCTTTTATTGATGAGATCAATGCAAACCGTACGAAGCTAGATAAGATAAGATAAGATAAGATAAGAAGATGGGAGTTTGTATAAATTTGAACGGTGGAGAGCTGTATCCAAAAATATATAAAATAAATAAACAAAAAAATAAATTACAAAAATTAAAATACGAAATTGGAAATATGTAGTAATTGGTTTTCAAAACATATGATAAAGAAAGATTTTATGAGGAGAAAAGACAAGATTTTTTTTGTAAAACTATAGCAAACGTCCCTATTTATAAAGATGAAAATTATAAATTTTGATATATAATATTTAATAAATTATAATATAACATATAAAAGTATATAAACTAAAAAAAATAATCAAACCAATGAGATTGTGTCATTCACTAAAATGGATAGACCTTCATGCGACTAAGCTCAATGAGAGAGGAGACCTTGTTAATTCAATTTTTTTTAATTAAGAAATAACATGGCGGTCAGCATTATATGATCGATAAACATGGTCTAATAAAGATAAGAGTGAATTGCAAATTTGATCATATTTGATGAAATGCTTAATTGATGATATGCTTGACTGAATCTTGCTTGATAAAATGCTTGAGTGAATCGTGTTTAATAACATGCTTGAAAGTTGTTCCTGAAAGTGCAGTTAACCAAAAGATTCAACAAGTTTGAGGAATCAAATTGATAATCAAACAACAATCTTATTTATATAGTAGAATATATTAAAAGAATATATATATATTATATATAAATAAGATTATTGACATTTGTAGTTTCAGTAAGAAGGTTAGGTATGAAGCTAGCTTACATAACAGGAATCAACTTCATGACAGTTATTGATGATTGGGATGTTCAGACTAGGGCCTGAATGGATTTGACAACAAAGTGGAAGTTGTAAGAACTGACACCTCTGTAAATACCATCAACCTGCTCAGTGTAAGAAATGGTGCCATCAATGGAGCTCCTGTGTTGTAGCGTGTAAGAATAAGGAATATCGTTTTGTATATATTTGATTGGTGGAGAAAGCTGTATCCAAAGATAACATAAATGCACGCCAACACCAGTTGGGATGAAAGGCGCATATTTTCTTAGATTTTAAGTGGACCATATTTTTTGAATATGCCTTCAAAGATATTTTTCAACTTTTTAATGATAATTGAAGGATTAAATATTCTTTATGTTCCACTCAAGTTGAAATATTCTGATACGAGTCTCCCTATTTTCTTGGATTTAAACGTGGGCCATATTTTCTGAATAAGCCTTCAAAGATATTTTTCAACTTTTTGATGATAATTGAAGGATTAAATATTCCATCTGTTCCACTCAAGTTGAAATATTCTGATAAGGAGTCTTCCTATTACTCCCTCTCCTGTTAGGGTACAAACCCATCCCACATCGGATGAGTGAGAGAAGTTGGAAGGTGTATATAATTCCTGTTCAAATGGGGCTTTGGGTCGACGGTCCTAACAAGTGGTATTAAAGCCAAGGTGGCTTTGGGTCGTGCCTGGATGAGCCCCGGTTAGGGTCGGGCCCTGAAAGACTCGGGTTAGAGTTTGGGCCCAGGATGACCAGGGGCCAGGGCTGGAACGACCCATGTTCGAGTTGACTGCGTTCCCGATGTGGTCTCGGTTTGGGGGAAGTCGACTGCGTTCCCGATGTGGTCTCGGTTTGAGGGAGGTTTGTTGGGGTACAAACCCATCCCATATCGGATGAGTGAGGGAAGTAGGGGTGTGCATTCGGGTTTCGGTTCGGTTTTTTGCCAAAACCGAACCAAAACCGAAAAACCGAATTTAGTTCAAAATTCAAACTGAACCGAACCCTAAAAACCAAAAAATCAAAAACCGAACTTAAAAAACTGAAAAACCCGAACAAAACCGAAAAACCCGAAAAAAAACCGAACAACCTGAAAAAAATAAATATAATATAAATATATATTTATATATGTGTATTTTATTTTATTTTATATATACTAATAAAATATTTATATATAATATAAAATTAATAATGCATATAATATATATTATATAGTAGAATATATTAAAAGAATATATATATATTATATATAATATAATATATTAAATTAATAGAATATATATATAATTTGGTTTTTCGGTTTTTCGGTTTTTTCTTCGCCCGAACCAAAAAACCGAAATATTTTTATTTTTAAAACCGAACCGAACCGAAAAACCGAAAAAACCGAACCGAATTTCAAAATTTCGGTTTGGTTCGGTTCGGATATTCGGTTTCCGATTTTTTTGCTCACCCCTAGAGGAAAGTTGAAAGGTGTATATAATTCCTGTCCAACCCCAATTAGTTTGAGACATTTTGGGAGTGACCCAAAAACAAATCCGTACGGGCTTGACCCAAAGCGGACAATATCAAATTAATGTTGCTAACAAGTTGTATTAGAGCCCCGATGGCTATGGGTCGGGCCTGAATGAGCCCCGGTTAGGGTCGGGCCCTGAAAGACTCGGGTTAGAGTCGGGCCCAGGATGACCCAGGGGCCAGGGCTGGAACGACCCATGTTCGTGTCAACTGTGTTCCCGATGTGGTATCGGTTTTAGGGGAGGTTTGTTGAGTTACAAACCCGTCTCACATCGGATGAGTGATGGAAGTTGGAAGGTGTATCTAATTTCTGTCCAACCCCAATTAGTTTGAGGCCTTTTGGGAGTGACCCAAAAACAAATCCGTGCGGTTGACCAAAGCGGACAATATCAAACTAATGTTGCAGTCGACGGTCCTAACACCTCCGTTCCCACTTTAGAAGTCCTAGTTGAGTTCGGTACGGTTTTAAGAAATGTAAAGGAAAGTTGTTGAAAAAAGATAGTGGAACGTAAGTCCCGTTGGCAATTGAAACTAGATATAAAATTATAATTATCCCACATCGATGTTCACATAGATCTGAAACCACTATATAATTCTAATGGGCCACTCCTATCACCAATTAGTTTTAGGATGGAACCCATGGATTTCTATCAAGTCCTACTTTTTTATATTAATTTTATAATAAAATGTGAGTGGAAAAAGGTTAGTGGAATGTGGGACCTAATACCATTTATGGAATATTCTAATCGGGACTCCTAAAGTGGGACACCTAAAAATGGTAAACCGGGACTACTGTAATTGGACGGAGGGAGTATTATTTTGTATTCACACATATTATAAATATATTATAATAGTGAGACGGAGTAGTGAGAAAGTAAGTGGGTCCAATAAAATGGGTATTTTTTCTAACCCGGGTCGAGTGTGAAATGAGGGCTTTCGAAAATGGGTCTAGGTCCGACTTGGCTCGGGCTATGTGGGTCGTATTAGAGGGCCTCTAATGGGTTTTGATTGGGCTAAACTCTTTCATAACTTTAAATCCAACGATTGGTTAAGGGCATCCACAATGGGGCGCCCTATGCACCGCCACATCATCATTTTATCCTCCTACCCTTCCACCTGCAGTGGGGAGCCCTATAAGCCGCATTAAAGGCCGTCCTAAGCATTTTCTTTATTTGAATATTTAAATAACTACAAAAATTGGAAAAAACCTTCATTTCATTTAAAATTCATACATTACAATACGAAATAAAAAAACTACGAATTCTCAACGACGGCGGTTACAGGCCCAAACTTCTTCAATCATGTCGTTCATGAGCTGAGCATGGTCTTGTTGGTTGCGCATTGAGGCATATCTAGATAGAGCCTCATTGAAGCCCATCGATAATCCTGGAGCGTGGGGCGCGGTCGCGGTCGCCGTGCTAGAGCTAGATCCACCTTCATCATCGCCCCAATCGGTGACGCTTCCACCTTCGTGTTCGACTATCATGTTGTGCAAGATTATGCACGCATACATGACATCGACGATGACTTCCTTATACCAGAGACGTGCCGGCCTTTTCACTATTGCCCACCGTGATTGGAGCACACCAAATGCCTGCTCCACATCCTTCCGCGCAGCCTCTTGCTTTTGCACAAATAAAACTCTCTTCTCACCTATTGGGCAGCTGATCGTCTTCACAAAAACAGGCCACCTTGGGTATATGCCATCGGCCAAGTAGTACCCCATATGATATTGGCGCTTGTTGGCAGTGAACTCGATGGCCGGGCCGTTGCCATTGTATTGCTCGGTGAAGAGGGTGAATGAGTTGAGGACGTTGATGTCGTTGTTCAACCCCGCTACACCGAAGTAAGAATGCCAGATCCAGAGCCGATGGCCAGCTACGGCTTCGAGGATCATCGTCGGGTGGCTGCTCTTGTATCCACTAGTAAATTGGCCTCTCCATGTCGTCGGGCAATTCTTCTACTCCCAGTGCATACAGTCGATGCTCCCTAACATCCCATGAAAGCCGTGCGCCATCTCGTGCATCTTCATCAGGCCCTAGCAATCCACAACAGTCGGTCTGCTTTCGCAAATATGTGTCGCTGTAAGCCTCCACAACTCCCCTACAAAATTTCTTCAGGCACTCACGGCCAGTTGTCTCCCCGACGTGAAGGCATCGGACGGCCTATCATCCGCCCCATTGCAGATGCCCTAAGCCGAGGTGCGGAGATTATAGACAGAAACTGTTTGATGAAATGCTTGAATGAATACTGTTTGATGAAATGCTTGAAAGTGTTTCCTGAAATCGCAGTTAACCTAAACACTCAACAACTCCATGGAATCAAATTGATAATAAAACAACAATCTAGATCAGCTGCAAGAATGTTATTGATGATTGGGAAAAATAGCATGGGGTGTTTAGGTGAGGGCCTGAGTGGATTTGATAACAAAGTTGAAGTTGTAAGAATTGATACCTTTGTAAATACTATCAATCTGCTCAGTGTTTCATCGGCGGAGCTCCTGTCTTGCTGCGTGTAATAATAAGGAACATTGTTATGAAAGTATGCAAAAGATCGATGATGACAACAACCATGCGAAAAAAAAAGAACACTAGAGTTTTACGTGGTTCGATCGTAAGATCTACGTCCACGGCCAAAGGCAATATGATTCAGTATATTGAGAAATATGCAGAGATTTACAATTACTCAAGAACTCTCTCCAAGAACTCAACACCTCTAATCTAATTCTAAACCAAGAACTAATCAAGTGATAGTTTGGAGACTCTTTTCTTGAATATCGAAGTAGCTGATTAACTTTTTCAGATGCAGCCTTCGTCTGCTTTATATCAGTCCCTTCATCCTCCAACGGCTCTCTTGAGATGTTAGTTAACAAACCAGTTATAACTGTTCCAACGGCTACTTCCCGTTTCTTGGTTTGCATCAACATGCCGAAGTGCTGCATGATGCCGAGCTCAATAAAATGCCGAGCTCAATAAAATGCCGAGCTCAATAAAACGCCGAGCTCAATAAAACGCCGAGCTCAATAAAATGCCGAGCTCAATAAAATCTTGAACGAGCTCAACCTTTAACAAATCTGCAGCTGTTGAGAATGACATTGATTTTAGCTTGCTGCATCCAACGGTGATTGTGAGATTATACTCCAACAAACTCCACCTTAATCTCAGAATCAACAATGAATCATAATCCTCTGACAAAACCTCAAACTCATCACTCCACAAGTCCCACCAGCCCCAAGCAGTATTTAAACTTCATGGCTGGCAACGGCTTTGTCAACATATCAGCCGCATTATGCTCAGTAGATATTTTCACCATCTTGACTTCACCTCTCTGTATTTCATCCCTTATGAAGTGCATCCGCACATCTATGTGCTTACTTCTTTCGTGAAACACTTGGTGTTTGGCAAGGCATAAGGCGCTGCTGCTGTCACAGTTTATCTCCACTGTGTCTTGCTTCTCCCCAAAATCTTCTAGGATTCCCTTCAGCCATATTGCTTCTTTCACAGCCTCTGTCATTGCCATGTACTCAGCTTCCGTAGTAGATAAAGCAACCACATGTTGTAATCCAGATTTCCAGCTTATAGCAGTGCCATTTAGGGTGAACACATATCCAGTTTGAGATCTCCTATTATCTCTATTTGATGCATAATCAGAATCGCAAAACCCCACCAGTGCTCCACCTTGATCCTTACAATCTGCCTTGTACAACAGACCATAATCTGAAGCACCCTTCAAGTATCTGAGCAACCACTTCAATGCTATCCAATGCTCTCTCCCATGGTCTGACATAAATCGGCTAGTAACACTTATAGCCTGAGCCAAATCTGGTCTTGTGCATAGCATTGTGTACATTATGCTTCCTATGATGTTTGCATAAGGTATCTTGCTCAGCTCTTTCCTCTCTGAGTCATTCTTTGGTTTCTGATCCATGCTCAACTTAAAGTGAGCAGCCAATGGTGTAGAGACAGGTTTGAAGTCATCAGCCTGAAATTTCTTCAAAACTCTCTGGATGTAATTCCTCTGCAACAACCTGAGCTCTCTCTTTGGCCTATCCCTCAGTATATCCATGCCAAGGATTCTCCTTGCATTTCCAAGATCCTTCATTTCAAACTTGGATTCCAGTTCAGCCTTGATTCTCTCAATCACTCCCAGATCTGCTCCTGCCACAAGCATATCATCAACATACAAAAGTACAAAAGCAATTGGTACACCATTCCTTTCTCTGATGTAAACACAGCTATCATACTGCGATTTTCTGAAACCAATACTCATCATATGCTCATCAAACTTGAGATACCACTGCCTACTACTTTGCTTCAATCCATACAAACTTCTCTTGAGCAAACACACTTTGTCTTCATTCCCAGCCTCCATGAACCCCTCGGGTTGATGCATATATATTGTTTCTTCAAGTTCACCATGCAAGAAGGCTGTCTTGACATCGAGTTGGTGTAACTCCCAATCATACTTTGCAACAAGAGCAAGCAATATCCTGATGGAACTGTGTTTTACAACCGGAGAGAACACATCATTATAATCAATCCCCTCTTCTTGAGTGAATCCTCTAGCAACAAGCCGTGCCTTAAATCTGACACTCTCAACTTCACCAACTTCAATCTTCATCTTGAAGATCCATTTGCAGCTAATAAGCTTTTGGGTCCCTGGATTCTTCACCAAAATCCAAGTATGGTTTTTGAGTAGTGACTGGATCTCTTCTCTCATAGCTGCAAGCCATTTCTCCTTTTCCTTACTCGACATAGCTTCAGCATAGGTGGATGGCTCTAAGCACTCCAATACCTCAGCAACACAGAGAGCAAAAAAACTCATCTCATAATCACTGAACCTGGCTGGCTTTCTGATCTCTCTTCTGTTTCTGTCCCTGGCTATAATATGTGATCTCTGATCATCATCAATCTGATCTCGTTGTTGGGGTTGCTGTGGACTTGAAGCTTTATGGGAACTTGAAGCTCCACCTCCATTCTGATCATCTGGATCACTAGGTGGTGGCTGGCCATGCTGAACTTCTTGATCAATAGATACTCTTTCACCCATCTGATCCTCAGTCTTCAAGAATGGCATATGATGCTCATGGAAGACCACATCTCGGCTCACAATTATCTTCTTGTTCCCCTCTTCAGTGCACCACAACCTGTACCCTTTTACTCCATGTTGGTACCCAACCATCACACATTTCTGAGCCCTTGCATCAAGCTTTCCCTGCTTGCAGTGGGCATATGCTCTACAACCGAACACCTTGAACTGATTGTACTCTCTATCTCCACCATACCATCTGACATCTGGGATTTCATTTCCTATAGCTGATGATGGAGAACTGTTAATTAGCACTGCAGCAGTACACACTGCCTCCCCCCAGAACATCTTTGGCAAGCCTGATGATAAAAGCATGCATCTGACTCTATCGAGGAGTGTTCGGTTCATTCTTTCAGCAACTCCGTTTTGTTGCGGATTAGCCGGGACTGTCCTATGCCTTTGTATCCCATTTGATTTGCAGAAAGACTCAAAATCTTCAGATAAGAACTCCAGCCCGTTATCAGTCCTCAAGCACTTGAGAGTGGTGGATTTCTTCAGCTTCATCTCTGTGCACCATTCTCTGAATTTTTCAAATGCTTGTGACTTCTGCTTTAGGATGTATATCCAGACTTTTCTGCTATAATCATCTATTATCGACATGAAATACCTGCCTCCTCCCATAGAAGCAGGCTGAGCTGGACCCCATAAATCACAATGCGCATAGTCAAGAGGTAATTTGGAGGTGTGTTTACCAGCCTTGTATGGTAGCTTCTTGCTCTTTCCCAGAGCACAGTGTTCACATTCCTTGAACCTCTGATCACTTCCAGTCGGAATGACCCCTTTCTGGATCAGTTCTCTCATCCCACTTTCTCCAAGATGGCCGAGCCTCTTGTGCCACAGACTCATATCAGAGTCCTCTGCAAGATTCACTGAAGCAACAACAGTTTCTGCTACTAGATAGTATAAACTGTTTCTCCTCTCAGCAATCAGCAAGATTTTTCCATTAAGTGAGACATTCATATAGCCTTTCTCAGAAGAAAACCTGAAACCTCTAGATTCAAGCATGCCAAGTGAAATCAAATTCCTCTTAATCTCAGGAATGTACCTGACTTGAGTAAGCAGTTTTGTTGATCCATCATGAGCTCTCAATCTGATATCTCCAATGCCTTTGATGTAGCACATCTGATCATTCCCCAACATTACTGACCCGGTTGCCTCAGAAAGGTTTTCAAACCAAGCTTTGTTGGAACAAATATGGAAGCTGCACCCGGAGTCCATTATCCAAGAACTCTCTATCCCACCACTCACCACATTCATGATCTGGGGTGGATCTGTGTCTTCTGCAAGATCAGCCTGATTTTGGGTAGCCTTCTCTTCGTTTTGCTTCCTTTTCCACGAGTAGCAATCCCTTTTGAGATGCCCAGGTTTCTTGCAGTAATGACAGCTTCGCTTCTCCTCATTTTGCTTCTGATACTTAGGCTTTTGATTCTGATTGAATTTCTTTTTCTTGCCTTTGAAAGCCTTTACATTCAAGGCTTGACTGCCACTTCCTTCATTTGTCGTCGAAGAGTTCTTTTCCAGCTCCTTTGATCGAAGAGCACACTGAACTTCTTCATATGTGATGCCAGATTCTGCATTCCGGCCAAACAGCATTGCATCTTTAAGATGCTGGAATGTTTTGGGAAGAGCATTCAAGAGCAAGATGGCCTTGTCTTCATTCTTCATGGGGCCATCTACATTCTCCAAATCATCCAGATTCTTGCTGAAATCATCAATCTGCTCTGCGAAGGGTCGGTCTTCAAGAATCTTGTATGAAAAGAGGCGCTGCTTCATGTATAGGCGATTAGCAAGCGACTTGGTCATGTACAGCGCTTCGAGCTTCGTCCATACCCCATGCGCTGTGGTTTCCTTCGCAACCTCGCGTAACACCTTGTCCGTGAGATTGAGAATAATGGCGCTATGGGCTTTCTTGGCAATCTCAGCCTTCTTCCTCACGCTCTTCTCATCGAGATCTTCTTTTTCTTTCCCCTTCGGATCAATTGGCTCGATTGCTTCATCGAGCCCTTGCTGGATCAACAGAGCCTTCATCTTGATCTGCCACAGACCAAAGTCATTCTTCCCCGAGAATTTCTCCGCTTCGAACCTCGTCGTCGCCATCGATATCAACTCCGATTGCGTTTCCCACAGACGGCGCCACTTGTTATGAAAGTATGCAAAAGATCGATGATGACAACAACCATGCGAAAAAAAAAGAACACTAGAGTTTTACGCTCGCAGGTAAAGGAACAGAACCCGAATCCTTAGCTGATGTTGTGGTTGAGACGGTGTCCTCCCACTGGAGAGTGGTGTTTATCTCAAAAGAGACTGTAATCTATCCCCCGCGATGAAGGGCTCACTAGCCGTGAAGGTAGTTTAGTCTACCCCTGCAGTTAAAGACAAGATAATGCTAAGAGTATAAAATTTTCCTTCTTGATACCAAATTTGAATATCCAAGGCAGCCTCCTGGTTGGTGGAGTTAGTAACCACTAATGCGCCAGTAAGTGTTTGATGAAATGCTTGATTGATGAAATGCTTGATTGATGAAATGCTTGATTGATGAAATGCTTGCTGAATAGTGGTCCAATGCCGCTTGTAAAACGGGCTATTTTCCAAACTCGCGTCAAGCATGAAATGAGGTTGTGTGGGTTGTGTTGGAGGGCCTCTAATTGGCTTTGACATCCAACGATTTGTTACGCCCAAAACATGTTTGATGAAATGCTTGAATGAATAAACACTCAACAACTTGGAGAAATCAAATTGATAATAAAGAAACACCAATCTTATTGATGAACTACAGTTGATATTCGTAGTTTCCGTTACATGTCAGAATTTTATCTATGAAGCTAGGTTGCTTATCAGAAATCAACTGCATGACGGTTATTGATGATTGGGAAAAAACAGCATGGGATCTTCAGAACAAGGCCTGAGCGGATTTGACAACAAAGTGGAAGTTGTAAAAACTGATGCCTTTGTAAATACCATCAACCTGCTCAGTGTAAGAAACCGTGCCATCGGTGGAGCTCTTTGTCTTGCTGCGTGTAAGAATAAGGAACATCGCAGGTGCCCCTCGTCCCGACATAGTCAATTACCGCACTACTCCTCGCAGGCACAGGAACCGAACCCGAAGCCATAACTGATGTGGTAGTAGTTGTGGTGGTGTCCCACTGAAGAGTGGTGTTTATCTCAAAAGAGACAGAGATCTCTCCTTCCACGATGAAAGGCACGCCGGTCTTGAAGGTGGTTTCCACCCCTGCAGTTAAAGACAAGCTACGGCTAAAAGTATAAGATTTCTCGTCTTGATAAGTAATCTGAACAGCCATAGCAGCCTCCTGGTCGCTTGAGTTAGTAAGCACGGATGAGCCAGCAACGTAAGGCACCTCGTCGTATATCCTGGCATCCTGCATCCGATATACGACGTTGTAGATGTTTCTCTGGGACACGAGCTCTTGCACCACCAGTCTTGCTTCCTTGGTGATGTTTTGGACGTCCGCATTTAACATGTCGGTCTTCCCTTCGGTGGAGAGACGTGCGCAGTAATTGTTGTTGCCAGCGTTGCGGAGTGCAATGGTGTTGTTGTCGTCTACTTTGACGGGCCAG
The DNA here is from genome assembly GCF_004379255.2 of Salvia splendens. Lineage (NCBI taxonomy): Eukaryota > Viridiplantae > Streptophyta > Magnoliopsida > Lamiales > Lamiaceae > Salvia > Salvia splendens. Next base: position 1,938,519 of record NC_056034.1, read on the forward strand.
AAGTGAGTGTCGTTGTTGTCGACGGAAGACTGATCGGAATCCGCCCATATCCAGTTTGGACTGCGCCTCCAGAACTGGCTGTCCCAGTAATCTGACGTTATCCGGACATGTCCGTCGGGCATCAACGACACGCGGTGGCCGGACGCCTCCTCATTAGGATCATCGGATGAGAACTGCAGGTAGTTGTAACCATCCCAGGACCTTCCTTCAAGGAACCTGAACATATATGGTCTAAATTAGGATATTGAACCTTAATTTATTAAAGATTAAAGATCAATTTTGTTTCTAAACATTATTTTTTTTTCAAAAAGTGAATGTTTTAGACCAAATTCGTATTTTTGTCCTATGTTTAGGACTAAAATTGACATTTACTCTTTATTAAAATTTGTGATGCAAAAAGACGTATAATAATGACTGAACTATAAGGTTATCAAAGACACTCTAATTCCTTGAAACGAAATTAATATTATAAAATTAAAAACTGCATTTCAAAACAAAGAGATTCGTTATGTATAAGCGTTTAGAAAACTATAAAAACTCAAAAGGAAATAAAACAAAATCAGGAAATTAAAAATTAACCCCAAAAAACTGTATACTTTTCTGCCACCTAAACGATGTCAAATGACCAAAATCCATTTGAATTTCAAGTCATTCTAACACGGAACATTTTTGGCATCTTTAGGGCTTTGCCATCACCTATTGCTGGAACTGCATCAATCTGTTTTCATTGTGTATGATTAGATGATGACAAGAATATGTAACAGTACCTGCCGTTATCCCCTTTGAAAGCCACGTGGGCAGGCAGTTTCACCAATGTACTCCAATCCACAAAAGTTAAGAAATCGTACGAATCTAGGGCGTTTACCTGCACGAAAACGCCCCAGTACTCCGTATCTACCAACAGGCGCCCACCTGTCTGAACGTGATTCAAGTAAAACTCACCTGCTGCCTGAACCACCTCGAACAACGTGCATGAAGGATCCGTTGTGTCTTCCACGGGCTTCTTTAGTTCAGCAACGATGCCGTTTCCGTTTGCTCTCTGCGACCAATACCTGTTGAAATTACTGAATCGGAGGTGAACGTAGTTGGGGTTGCTTGCTGCTTGTTCGACTTCAATCTTCACGAGCGTGCTGAACACACTCTGCTCCCCAAGACCTACTACACTTGCGCTTTCGTTGTAGTATAAATGCCCTTTATCAGGATAACTAGCTGTTTTAATGGCGATGAGCTTTGGAAGCATGAAGGCCATGATAGATCACCTACTTGTAAACATATATACATACAATCAGTAGCTAGTATTAATATTTCCGACGGAACTTTCTTGTTGGTTCTTACTTAGGAAGAAGAAATGCCCAACAAACTTTGATGAAATGAGAAAAAAGACTGTATCCAATAATCAAGAGTTGGAAAAGAAAAAGGATTAGGAGAGAGGATTACCGAAATTGAAGTGTGGAAATGCAAAAGGCTTAATTTGTTTCAACCTTGTTTGTGTGATTCTTAGTGGAAATGCATCCACTCTATTTATAGATGAAGTAGACATGCTTTTAAGGCTGCTGAGGAATTTGGAGCAGTTGGGAAACGCAAATTTATCCGTAAAAAGCAGTTGGAATAACTTGTTTAGAAATTTTAACTTTATAAATAAAGTTATAGAAAAAGTGAGTTATACTTTATATATACACTCTCTCCACCATTAATTGTCCAATTTGCTATTTTCGTCCATCCGTGAATAATTGTTTCATTTGCTTTTTATTACTCAACTTTTGGGCACAGGAATTAAAAAATTGTGTTGAAAAGTATGAGAGAGGAATAAAGCAGGATAGATAAAGAGGGAGTAAAGTAAATGATGAAATAAAGTAAGTATGATTGAATGTTTTGTTTATTGTTAAAAAATAAAATGACTCAACATAGTTGTGACGTTCCAAAAAGGAATACAACTGAACTTAGTTGGGACTGGAGAATACTTTTGACAATGGACCCACCTTCACTTTTTATCACTCCCTTCGTTTCCTCATAGTTAAGGCGAAACTTTTCGGCATGAATTTTAAGAAGGGATGTTGTGTTAAATAAATAGATAAAAAAGTAAGAGAGAGAAAAAAACAGATAGAATAAAGTAAGAGAGAGTAAAGTAAGAAAGAGAAAAATGTTACTACCTCCGTCCCCAAAAATTTGTCCCACTTTGACCCGGCACGGGTTTTAAGAAATGTAATGGAAAGTGAGTTGAAAAAGTTAGTGGATTGTGAGACCTACTTTTATATATTAGTTTTATAATAAAATGTGGGTATGAATGAGTTAGTGGAATATGTGGTCCACTATAAAAAATAATAAAAAGTGAAATGAGACAAATTTTGGGGGACGGATGAAATGGAAAACTGGGACAAATTTTCAGGGACAGAGGTAGTACTATATATGAAAATGACTCAACTATGAGGGAACTTCCCAAAATAGAAAAATGACTCAACTATAAGGGAACAAAAATAGTATATTTTTAAAAAGAATCTTTAATTAATTCCTTAATTTCTTAATTAACAAAAATTGGTGAAATTTTATAATTAACAATGATTTCATGAATAAATATATATTTAAAATTTGACTTTTAAGTATTTATAATGTTTTTAATGAGGTAATTTTGTGTTTTATATCGTCTTTGTTAGCATAATTTTCAGGATGTAACAAGATTCTGTCTAAGGTTACTTTTGGTTAGTTTCTTGATACTTATCTAGCCATTCTTTATCTAATACTCCCTCTGTCCCCAAATATTGTCTCACTTTGACCCGGCACGGGTTTTAAAAAATATAATGAAAAGTGAATTGAAAAAGTTAGTGGAATGCGAGTCCTACTTTTATATATTAATTTTATAATAAAATGTGAGTATGAATGAGTTAGTGGAATATAAGGTCCATTACCAAAAGAGAAAAAAAAGGAAATGAGGCAAATTTTATGGGACGGACAGACGGAAATGAAAAATGGGACAAACTTTCAGGGACAGAGGGAGTATATCTTTGTTGCTGACATACATGCAGTGGCGGACACAGTAAGGAAGGAAGAAGGGCTTAAGCCCCTCCCAACAACTCTTTTTTGTGTTTTTTTCTACATCATTTTTTGGAAAATATTTCGTATACACTCTTTAGCCCTTCCCAAGTTTATATTATTGAAGAGTAAATCATCAAAATTGAAATGGTAGAAGGGGCTGAACTTTGGAATCAAAAAATTGCAGAGGTGAAATTACAGAGATGAAAATGGCTCCTTGTTTGAAGGAAGAAGAAGCATCCTTTTTTTAAAAAGAATTAATAAGTGGAGTAATATAATATTATTTTATTCTAAAAGTTTCATCGTGAATAGTGTAGAATATGTGGACTAGTTGAGCTATAATAATTAATAACTACCCTGTCAATATATTCACGCATAGATTAAAAGTACAATCAATTTATAAATTTAATTTCAAACCATTTTTTTTGTAATAATAGTGCAGCTATTAAAATGTTAACTGTGTTCAATTTCCATTTAGGTAATGTAATAATTCTAAATTGGTAATATAGCTTTTAGTACTATTCCATTAATCATTCTGAAAGTATATACAATGTACCAAAATTTCAATTTAGTAGTCAATTTTTTGTTGTTAATAGTTACATCAATGATAGGTATGCTATAGTAATAATTTACTAGTAATTGATATTTACTCTATTGAATATCTTATAACCTTGTGTCTAACAGAACATTTCATTATTTATTTGCAAGAGTAATTTACAAAAAAATGATAAGTCTAATTATAATAATATACATTAAAACTTTAATTTTCTTCAGATAAATTGGCCGACTATTATTTGATTTGAGTTTAAGATGTTAGAATTAGAGTTTGGTTCAAATTAGATTCATATATTTTTCTATCTTTTTTTATATATATTTGCAACATAGTAATATATTGATTTATGCATTATAATAATTTTTTTTATAAATTTTTTTTATCATTTTTATAGCTGTATTTGTGATTTTTTAATATATTATTAATTTTTATTATATTTAGTTTTTTATTTATTGAATATAGTATATATATAGGGTATAATGCAGCTCCTGCCAATAATATTTTCTGCGTCCGCCACTGCATACGTGTGCATTTGTTGTAGCTATCATTCAGGTTGTAAGTTGCCATACAAATGAATGTTGATCAAGGATTTACGTTCCTTTAAGAACTCCAAGCCACGCTCAAAAGTAGTTTGTTCATTTGGAAGATTGAGGATTCACAGAGATATTCATGTTGGAAGATTTTCTCCTTGTACGCTGCCGTGGGATAGTTATATTATATTTTTTTGGTTTCAATTGGCAACACAAACAACAATATTTGACCCAATCTTATTAATTAAATACTGCTGATAGTCTCAGTACTTGTCAGCTTGATGATGGTTAATGATGATTGGGAAAAACGGGACGGGATGCTCAGGCGAGGCGCTGAGTGGATCGGATAACAAAGTTGAAGTTGTGACAACTGACGCCTTTGTAAACACCATCAACCTGCTCAGTGTAAGAAATCTGGCCATTGGTGGAGTTCCTGTCTTGCTGCGTGTAATAATAAGGAATATCGCAAGTGCCCTTAGTCCCGACATACTCAATGATAGCCGTAGTCCTCCCAGGCACGGGAACAGAGCCCGAAGCAGTAACTGTTGTGGTAGTAGTTGTGGTGGTGTCCCACTGGAGAGTTTTGCTTATCTCGAATGAGAGTGATCGTTCCTTCCGCAATGAAGGGAACGCCAGCGCTGAAGCTGGTTTCCACCCCTGCAGTTAAAGACGTGCTACGGCTAAAAGTATAAGATTTCTCGTCTTCATAAGTAATCAGAACAGTCATAGAAGCATCCTGGTCGCTGGAGTTAGTAACCACGGATGTGCCTGCCAGATAAGGCATCTCGTCGAATATCCTGGCGTTATCCATCCGATATCTGACGTTGTAGATCTTTCTACTGGACACGAGCTCTTGCACCACCAGTCTGGCTTCCTTGGTGATGGTGCCGACGGCCGCATTTAACATGCTGGTCTTCCCTTCGTCGGTCAGACGTTTGCAGTATTGGCCATTGCCCGCGTTGCGGAGTGCAATGGTGTTGTCGTCTACTTTGACCGGCCAGAAGTGAGTGTCGCGGTTGGAGAGAGACGACTGATTATTCGCATCGGCCCATATCCAGTTTGGACTGCGCCTCCAGAACAGGCCCGAAAAGTGATCCGATGTTATCCGGACATGTCCGTCCGACATGAACGACACCCGGTGGCCGGATGCCAACTCGTTAGGATCATTCGATGAGAACTGTAGGTAGTTGTACCCATCCTGGGACACTCCCCTAAGGAAACTGAACATATATGCTCTAAATTAGGATACTCAACTTTAATTTATTAAAATTCTGAGTATTAATAAAAGTACTACTTCCTCCGTCCCATAATAGAAGTCATATTTGATGTGAGCACGAGTTTTAAAAAATGTATAGAATAGTGAATTGGAAAAGTTAGTGGAATATGAGACCCACTTTTTTATATTGGTCTTTTAATAAAATGTGAGTGGAGTGAGTTAGTGGAATGTTGGTCCTACTTACTATTTATGGTAAAAGTGAAATGTGACACCTATTGTGGAATGAACCGAAATGACAAAATGTGACTCTTATTGTGGGACGAAGGTAGTAATACCTTCGTCATTGACCCACTTCTGTAGAGATTTCTTACCGATTTTCACTTTGTATCATTAGATGATGACAAGAATATATAACAGTACCTGTTGTTATCGCCTTTGAAAGCCACGTGGGCAGGCAGTTTCACCAATGTACTCCAATCAACATAAGTTAGATGGCCGTACGAATCTGGGACGTTTACCTCCACGTAAACGCCCCAGTTCGTGTTATCTACCAACAGACGCCCACCAGTTGGAACATGATTCAAGTAAAAAACACCTGCCACCTCACCAGCCGCCTGAACCGGTTGGAACAACGTGCAAGAAGGATCCGTTCTGTCTTCCACGGGCTGCTTCGATTCAGCAACGATGACAGTGCTATTCGCTCTACGCGACCAATACCTGTTGGAATTACTGAATCGGAGGTGAACGTAGTTAGTGTTGCTTGTTGCTCGTTCGACTTCGATCTTCACCAGTGTGCTAGACACATTCTCCTCCCCAAGATTCACCAAACTTTGTCTTTCGTTGTAGTACAAATGCCCTCTATCAGGATAACTAGTTGTTTTAATAGTGATGAACTTTGGAAGCATGAAGGCCACGATCCCCTGCTTGGACATATATATCCAGAAAATTAAATTAGCAAGTATTAATATTTCTGACGGATTACCGACGTAAATTTCTCATTGGTACTAACGGAATATATCGTCGATAACTTAGCAAATGAACAACAAACAAGTCTAATACACTACTCCTTCTATAATAATTAATTTTATGATGAAATTCCATGAATTTCTATCTTTACTAATTAATTTTAGAATGAAACTCTATGAATTTCTATTAGAGTCTATTTGATACCACATAATTTGAATGAGAATCTCTTCTGAAATAAATAAGAAGGAACTGAATGAAAACTGAAATAATTGAATTTAAAGAATTTGTGCACATGCATAATATATATTATAAACACTACACGACGTGTATTAGTGTGTTTAGTAGCGTGTGCAGTGTGTGTATAATGTGTAGTGCTTGCAATGTGTGTGAAATGTATGTTTCGTGTGTGCTATGGATATATGCAATGAAGGGTTGCGTTAAAATGCTAATTTTCTTAAATTGCTAACTTGCTAACTCATCAACGTAGTGTATTAAAAATGTCAAAACGATCATATTAAAATATCAACACATATTTGGTTTACATTTTAATAAACTGTGTTGACAATTAAATATCAATGTCAACATAATGTATTAAAATATCAACTTAAGTTTATGTTAACATTTCAGTATCATCGTGTTGACATTTTTAATACGTTGGATTGATGAGTTAGCAAGTTAGCAACTTAAGAAAAGTTAGCAACGGATCACACCCCATACAATGAAGGTATCTAATTTAAAATTATTTGGAATTTCACTTATCTACTTTAATAGGAATTGAGGGAGGGTAGGCAGGTTTACCAATGTACTCAAATCCACATAAGTTAGATGGCCGTATGAATCTGGGACGTTTACCTCCACGTAAACGCCCCAGTTCGTGTTATCTACCAACAAACGCCCACCAGTCGGAACGTGATTCAAGTAAAAAACATCTGCCTCCTCACCAGCCACCTGAACCGGCTGGAACAACGTGCATGAAGGATCCGTTGTGTCTTCCACAGGCTGCTTCGATTCAGCAACGATGACATTGTTGTTCGTTCTGAGCGACCAATACCTATTGGCAAGTGAAAACAAAATAACAAAAAACATTTATCCCTCGTTGGTGTAAAGAGATAACTGAAACTACTATATGAGTTACATGGCCTCTTCTTCTATCACTAATTGATTTTGAGATGGAACCCATTGATTTCTATTAATACCTGTTGGAATTACTGAATCGGAGGTGAACATAGTTAGAGTTGCTTGTTGCTCGTTCGACTTCGATCTTCACGAGTGTGCTAAACACATTCTCCTCCCCAAGATTTACTGAACTTTGTCTTTCATTGTAGTATAAATGCCCTCTATCAGGATAACTAGTTGTTTTAATAGCGATGGACTTTGGAAGCATGAAGGCCACGATCCCCTACTTGGACACAATATACATACAATTAAATTAGCTAGTATTAATATTTCTGATGGATTACCGACGGAAATTTCTCGTTCGTACTAACGGAATATTCCATCGATAACTTTCGGCAAATGAACAACAAACAAGTCTAAAATGCTACTCCTTCTATACCAATTAATTTTATGATGAAACTCCATGAATTTCTATCTTTACTAATTAATATTGATAGAAATCCATGGGTTCCATCTAAAACCAATTGGTGATAGGAGGAGAGGCCCATGAGACTTATATAGTGGATTAAGCTCTTTGTGTACACCGATGTGAGATATTATTATATTCATTTTTATGTTTAAATTGCCAACAAATATTATAACAAAACTCTATGAATTTCTATTAGAGTCTATTTGATATACATAATTTGAATGAGAATCTATTATGAATGAAGGAACTGAATGAAAACTGAAATAATTTAATTTAAAGAATTTGTGCACATACATAATACATATTATAAACACTACATGTTGTGTACTTGAGTGTTTATAGTACTGCGTAGTGTGTGTAGTATGTGTATAATGTGTAGTCCGTGCAATGTGGGAAGTGTATGTTTCGTGTGTGCTATGGATGTATGCAATGAAGGTATCTAATTTAAAATTATTTGGAATTCCAATTATCTACTTTAATGAGAATTGAGGGAGAGTAGGCAAGTTTACCAATGTACTCCAATCCACATAAGTTAGATGGCCGTATGAATCTGGGACGTTTACCTCCACGTAAACGCCCCAGTTCGTGTTATCTACCAATAGACGCCCACCAGTCGGAACGTGATTCAAGTAGAAAACACCTGCTGCCTCACCAGCTGCCTGAACCGGCTGGAACAACGTGCATGAAGGCTCCATTGTGTCTTCCACGGGCTGCGTCAATTCAGCAACGATGACGCTGCTATTCGTTCTCAGCGACCAATACCTATTGGCAAGTGAAAACAAAATTAACTAAAAACATTTATCCCACATTGGTGTAAAGAGATAATTGAAACTAACATGGCCTCTTCTCCTATCACTAATTGATTTTTAAAATGGAACCCATGGATTTTTATTAATACCTGTTGGAATTACTGAATCGGAGGTGAACGTAGTTAGTGTTGCTTGTTGCTCGTTCAACTTCGATCTTCACGAGTGTGCTAAACACATTCTCCTCCCCAAGATTTACTGAACTTTGTCTTTCGTTGTAGTATAAATGCCCTCTATCTGGATAACTAGTTGTTTTAATAGCGATAGACTTTGGAAGCATGAAGGCCACGATCCCCTGCTTGGACACATATATACATACAATTAAATTAGATAGTATTAATATTTCTGACGGTAATAATTAAAATAGCTTGTATTAATATTTAGGACGGATAACCGACGGAAATTTCTCATTGGTACTAACGGAATATTCCGTCAATAACTTTTAACAAATGAACAACAAACAAGTCCAATACGCTACTTCGTCTATACCAATTATTTTTATGATGAAACTCCGTGAATTTCTATCATTACTAATTAATTTTATAATGAAATTGAACGATATCAATTTCTATTAGAGTCTGTTTGATACACAGAATTTGAATTAGAATTTCTTTTGAATGGAATAGAAAGGAACGGAATGAAAAATGAAATAATTGAATTTAAAGAATTTGTGCACATACTTAATACATATTATAAACACTACACGTTGAGTGTGCAATGTGTGTATAGTAGTGTGTAGTGTGCGCAGTACGTGTATAATGTGTAGTTCGTGCAATGTGTGTGAAGTGTATGTCTCGTGTGTGCTATGGATATATGTAGTAAGGTATCTAATTTATAGTAACTATTTAGAATTCCAATTATCTACTTTAATAGGAAGAGAGGGAGGTAGGCAGGTTTACCAATGTACTCAAATCCACATAAGTTAGATGGCCGTACGAATCTGGGACGTTTACCTCCACGTAAACGCCCCAGTTCGTGTTATCTACCAACAGACGCCCACCAGTCGGAACATGTTTCAAGTAAAAAACACCTGCCTCCTCACCAGCCGCCTGCACCGGCTGGAACAACGTGCATGAAGGCTCCGTTGTGTCTTCCACGGGCTGCTTCGATTCAGCAATGATGACGTTGTTGTTCGCTCTCAGTGACCAATACCTGTTGGCAAATGAAAACAAAAATAACTATAAACAATTATCCCACACTAGTGTAAAGAGATAACCGAAACCACTATATAAGTTACAGCATCTTCTCTTATCATTAATAGATTTTAGTATGAAACTCATGGATTTCTATTAATACCGGTTGGAATTACTGAATCGGAGGTGAACGTAGTTAGTGTTGCTTGTTGCTCGTTCGACTTCAATCTTCACGAGTGCGCTGAACACATTCTCCTGTCCAAGATTTACTGAACTTTGTCTTTCGTTGTAGTAAAAATGTCCTCTATCAGGATAACTAGTTGTTTGAATGGCGATGAACTTTGGAAGCATGAAGGCCATGATAGGTCACCTACTTGTAAACATATATACATACAATCAGTAGCTAGTATTAATATTTCCGACGGAATTTTCTTGTTGGTTCTTACTGAAAATTCCGTCGTTAACTTTTGGCAAATGAACAACAAACACGACGAATACGCTACTCCTTCTAGTGTGCTGTGTGTGTGTCTAGTGCGTGCAATGTGTGTGAACATTTTTCACGATATCCCATATCGATGTAAAGAGAATCACTGAACATTTTTCATGGCATCTTAAATTCGTTGGTTGATGTTTCATAACAAACTTTGATGAAATGAGAAAAAGACTATGTATCCAATAATCAAGAGTTGGAAAAAAAAAGGATTAGGAGAGAGGATTACCCAAGTTGAAGTGTGGAAATGCAAAAGGCTTAATTTGCTTCAACCTTGTTTGTGTGATGCTTAGTGGAAATGCATCCACTCTATTTATAGATGGAGTAAGTAGGCATGCTTTTAAGGCCGCTGAGGAGTTTGGAGCAGTTGGGAAACGCATATTTATCCGTAAAAAGCGGTTGGGATAAATTAGATGGGATAAATCAGATCCATCCGCGAATAAAAGACCATTTGTCATTTTGAGGTGTATGGCAATAAAAAATACATTTGCTTTTTTTATTTTAATAAGTGAATCTCAACTCTACTAACTTACACTGTAATAACTCATTTGAGGTTGTCACGAGTTTTAATGAATAATTGGTAAAGTAAGGCAAATATGCAGCGGAAAAGTTCAAGACAATCAATTATTTATGAAGACAAAATTTATTGGACATTCTTAAGATAACTTATTTGTTGCCTCTAAACACCGCCACCTCTCGTCCACGCTCAACCTGCACGTTTAGAAAAGACATGCAGGGCTGAGTACTTGATATACTCAGTGGGTACATTGCCGAAAATATAATTTTTGTGAAAGAGTTTTGTCAGCCACAGTTGAGTGATCACGGGGTTTAACTTAAAAAGGCCCGGGTCACTAAATTATTTTGTTCGTAAAGTTAAGTGCAATCTAAGTTCATCATAGATACCATATCTGAAACGCATGTGAACCGAGAACGTGGCCACATTCTACGACGGTCACTGGACCGGTCAACTCGAAGGTCAACTCACAATCCCCATATGTGTACTCCAGTCCGAGTTGGGTTTGCGGCCCTTCTGGGACCCAATTCGATTAAACATAATTGGGATAGCCAAGCAGATAGGTATTCCATAAAATAAAATACGGCATGATAAAAACAAAAATAACATAATTTTCACATAATCATGCTAAAAAGGCAAGTTCACATTATAGAAAGAAATGTCCACCTCGAAACCTTAAGTCTTGATCGGAAAATCCTTAATCGGAGTTTAATTGACGTGCGAAGACGTCCCCTTTTAGAAATAAAATAATAGTACTTTAATTAGACTTTAAGAAGTCAAATAAACGTAAACGTGAAAGCAACTTCATTTTATTCTTTCTTCTATTCTGTAGAAAATTTTGAAGTCTCGGAGCATAATTAAATCAGGAGATTTGATTAACTCCGTACATTAATCACTAAAAAAGTTAGGAGATTGCATAAATTTCTAATTGAATTAATCGGGTCGGAACTAATTATTTCGCCTACATCTTGAAATTTATTCCGTCCATTACTTTAATTTGTGGGGCGGCCCAAAGAGTACTTAATTCGATCTGGGCCGAAGCTATTTAATTAACAAGTCCACTAATTCTCTTGGCCCAAGTACTAAATCTTCACATACTACCATGACCATTAAGATTAGCCCAATTAAATTAGTCTGAAGGCCCACCAACAAAATTAAATCGTTTGGCCCAACAAAACAAATAAAAACAGGCCCTGCCCATAAAATTAATCTCTCCCTCATTTACTCAACAAATGAGAGATTGAGATTGATGCAGTTATGAAATGCAAATAGATGTCTCTGTATCCAAAGTTAAAATAAAATTGATTCGACTAAACTCCTTCATAACTTTAAATCCAGCGATTGGTTAACCCGAGATGTGGAGATTATAGCCAGAAACCGTTTGATAAAATGCTTTAATGAATAGTGTTTGATGAAATCGTAGTAGTCTGAGTACTTTTCAGAAGTTTAGATATGAAGCTAGCTTATATAACAGAAATAAACTTCATGAAGGTTATTGATGATTGGGATGTTCAGGCGAGGCGCTGAGTGGTTTTGATAACAAAGTGGAAGTTATAACAACTGATGCCTCTGTAAATACCATCAACCTGCTCAGTGTAAGAAATCTGGCGAGTTCCTGTCTTGCTGCGTGTAATAATAAGGAATATTCGATCGTAGCAATAGTCCTCCCAGGTACGGGAACAGAGCCCGAAGCAGTAACTGATGTGGTAGTAGTTGTGGAGAGTGGTGTCTATCTCGTTGTGTATGTATAGTGTGCAATGTGCAGTATGTGTATAGTGTGCAGTATGGGGTGTGTGTGAAGTGTATGTGCAGTGTGGGGTATGGATATATGCAGTGATTATATCTAATTTATAACTATTTGGAATTTCAATTATCTAGTTTAATAGGAATTGTAGGCAAATGGAAAAACAAATGATATCCCATATCGATGTAAAGAGCATCACGTATTCAACGACATATTGATATTTTACACACATTGTCTTCACCGACACGGGCTATCCTTCCACAACAATTTTAGGTGTGTATTGACGGAAAACAATAAGAAGATAGTTAGCTATTACAGTAACTTAGGAAGAAGAAACACCTCAATCAGTGCAATAATCCTTAATCGGTTAATCCCAAATCCTAGCTAGCTTATTCTAAATTTCTACTCATATTCCCTTTCTTCGCAAACGCAACACATCATAAATCCATCTTCCCAATATCAGTAAAAAAACAAATTAACAAAGTGGAGTAGTATCTTCTTAATTTTCAGGCAGAATGAGCCCCACCAGCGCCGGCAAGGGCTGAAGCTCTTCGGTGTGAGGTTCATTTGATTGGTTAGATTTTGGTTAATTGTTTGTGTGTGTTTTTGCATATGTTTGAAGATTGAGTGCTAGATTGAGATTTATGTTTCTGATGCCAAATGTCAAATCTTGTTGTTAAATTCTCTAAATCTTATCCCACGTCGACTTGGTGATGATCATAGCTCCTCAGTGTGGATAACCCTCCCCTTATAAGACCTTTAAAGGGGTGAGTGACCCATTTCTAATATGTTATCAGAGCGGGCTCAAGTCGATGATGGATTTTATCTCTTTATCTCTTCTCTTGCCTACCCACATGATGGAAGTCTGATGTGTCATTCCGGCCCACACGGTGAGGGGGCGTGTTAAATTCTCAAAATCTTATCCCGCATCGACTCACCGTCATTCCGGCCCACACGTGACGGGGCGTGTTAAATTCTCTAAATCTTATCCTAGCTTGTTTTAAGGGGTGAGTGACCCATTTCTAATAATAGTTTTGGGCATTTGATTGAGTTTCGATGATGTATATATACCATCAGTTATTTAATATATCTAATAACTATCTAATAAGGGCCAGCCCACTCTTTAATAACTAATCAAATATTAATAAGATTAGATTAGGTTATTAGTATTTCACATCTTCTTCTTCTCCACGCCGCTGCATTCTCTCTGTAAGTTTTTCAATTTCTGTATTTTAATTTTTCTTCCCTTCTCTTCTTCTATTTTGATAAATATGAATTGATTTGGACTTAAATGCAATAAGTCAAAGTGAAAAGTGCTTTTGGTATATTTTTTAGTGCAAACCTAAAAATTAGTATTTTTTTGTCAAAATCCTATAATAAGATTAGTATTGCAGTACCATTGGAGGTATTATTCTACTGCATTTTAGGTTTTGCAGTACCATTGGAGATGATCTCAACTCCTTGCATATATGATATGATTTGCCAAGAGTAGTTTGAAATCAACTTAGAATTGTATTATTGCGTGTTCGGTTAGGCTTGAAGATGAGAAACTGTAGTCGATTGTATTTAAATCAAGAATCTATTGTGTATCTTCAATAATTAACCCGAGATGCGGAGATTGTAGCCAGAAACCGTTTGATAAAATGCTTCAATGAATAGTGTTTGATGAAAGCGCAGTTAAGCTAAACAACTCTGTGGAATCAAATTGATTATCAAACAACAATCTTTGACCCAATCTTATTGATTAAGCTATGAAGCTAGCTTACATAACAGAAACAAACTTGATGACGGTTATTGATGATCGGGAAAAACAGGACGGGATGGTCAGGCGAGGCGCTGAGTGGATCGGATAACAAAGTTGAAGTTGTAACAACTGACGCCTTTGTAAATACCATCAACCTGCTCAGTGTAAGAAATCTGGCCATTGGTGGAGTTCCTGTCTTGCTGCGTGTAATAATAAGGAATATCACAAGTGCCCTTAGTCCCGACATACTCAATGATAGCCGTAGTCCTCCCAGGCACGGGAACAGAGCCGGAAGCAGTAACTGATGTGGTAGTAGTTGTGGTGGTGTCCCACTGGAGAGTGTTGCTTATCTCGAATGAGACGGTGATCTTTCCTTCCACAATGAAGGGAACGCCAGCGCTGAAGCTGGTTTCCACCCCTGCAGTTAAAGACATGCTACGGCTAAAAGTATAAGATTTCTCGTCTTGATACGTAATCTGAACAGCCATAGCAGCCTCCCGGTCGCTGGAGTTAGTAACCACGGTTGTGCCTGCCAGATAAGGCATCTCGCCGAATACCCTGGCGTTATCCATCCGATATCTGACGTTGTAGATCTTTCTACTGGACACGAGCTCTTGCACCACCAGTCTGGCTTCATTGGTGATGGTGCGGACGGCCGCATTTAACATGCTGGTCTTCCCTTCGGTGGTCAGACGTGAGCAGTATTGGCCATTGCCCTCGTTGCGGAGTGCAATGGTGTTGTCGTCTACTTTGACAGGCCAGAAGTGAGTGTCGCGGTTGGAGAGAGAAGACTGATTATTGGCATCGGCATATATCCAGTTTGGACTGCGCCTCCAGAACAGGCCCAACCAGTGATCAGAAGCTATGTGGACATGTCCGTCCGACATGAACGACACCCGGTGGCTCGATGACAACTCATTAGGATCATTGGATGAGAACTGCAGGTAGTTGTACCCATCCCAGGGCATTCCTCTAAGGAAACTGAAAGATATATGGTCTAAATTAGGATACTCAACTTTAATTTATTAAAATTCTGAGTATTAATTAGGATACTTAATTAGTACGAAATGGACCGAAATGTGACTTTTATTGTGAGACGAAGGTAGTAATACACACCATTGACCCACTTCTGTAGAGATTTCTTACTAATTTTCACCGTGTATCATTAGATGATGACAAGAATATATAACAGTACCTGCCGTTATCCCCTTTGAAAGCCACGTGGGCAGGCAGTTTGACCAATGTACTCCAATCCACAAAAGTTAGGAAACCGTAGGCAGCTGGGGGATTTACCTCCGTGTAAAGGCCCCAGGTTTTATTGTTATCTACCAACAGACGCCCACCGGTGGGAACGTGATTCAAGTAAAACACACCAGCCGCCTGACCAGCTGCCTGTACTGCCTGAAACAGCGTGCATGAAGGATCCTTTGTGTCTTCCACGGGTTGCTTCGATTCAGCAATGATGACGTTGCTGGTTGCACTCTTCGACCAATACCTGTTGGAATGACAAAATCGAAGGTGAACGTAGTTGGCGTTTCCCGTTGCTCTTTCGACTTCAATCTTCACGAGCGTGCTGAACACACTCTGCTCCCCAAGAGTTACTGTACTTCCTCCTTCGTTGTAGTAAAAATGCCCTCTATCAGAATAATTAGTTGTTCTAATGGCGATGAACCTTGGAAGATTGAAGGCCATGATCACCTGCTTCTAAAAATATATGCATAGGGGAACATTATGGTGCATCCTTAATTAGAGTCACAACCTACATTCAATCTCGTGCTGGCACGTGGCACGAAACATGCAATATTGTAAACACAAAAATGGAATATACATCTGTGAAGCTTTTTAGATGTATTTCTGCAAATTGCATTTTAGTTATAGGCAAATTGCATTTTATATTGTTAAATTTTACATTTTAACATAAATTATCTACAATGCAAAATAAACTATATAAATGCAATCCGTCTATATATAAATGCAATTTAAACAGTCTATATCTAAAATGCAAAACTCAACAGTAACAAATGCAATCTGTCTATAACTAAAATGCAATCTGCCGAAACCTATTTATAACTTATACAAATGTATATTGCATTTTAGTATTTACAATATTGTATATTTCGTGCCACATGGCTGCACGAGATTGGATGTATGTTGTAACTTTAAATTAGTTAGCATATTGGTATATCCCTATATACATATAATCAAAATAGCTACTACTTCCTCCGTCTACCAATAATCGTCTCAATTTTCCATTTTCGTTCATCCACCAATAAATGTCTTATATGCTTTTTTACTACTTTTGATAATGGACTCTACATCCATCAACTTTATCTCATTCACTTTTTATTATAAAATTAGTACTCTTTAAAAGATCAATTTAGGTAGATAACTTTTGGGAAATGAGCAACAAACATGTTTAATAAACAACAATAAATCTAAGCTGAAATAAAAGGATAATTGACCTAGGAGTATATATATCTGGACCTAAACCAAAATAAAAAAAAGCATGGCCCAATAATATATATGGGCTTAGAAAGTACAACCACGTTCGTCTTAAAGAGCTTGAGGGACGGTGGTGACAAATTAAAAACGCGATAGTATCCAACGAAAAAAAAAAGAAATAAAAAAAATACCCAACAAAACCTTTGATGAAATAAGAAAAAAGACTATGTATCCAATGATAAAAAGAAGGAAAAGGAGAGAAGATTACCGAAATTGGAAAGTGGAAATGGCTTTAAATTTTGTTTGTGTGATTCTTTGTGGAAATGCATCCACTCTATTTATAGATGAAGTAAGTAGGCATGCTTTTAATGCCGCTGAGGAGTTTGGAGCAGTTGGGAAACGCAAATTTATCCGTAAAAAGCAGTTGGGAATTAGATGGGATAAATCAGATCCATCCGCGAATAAAAGACCGTTTTGTTATTTTGAGGTGTACAGTAATAAAAAATACATTTGCTTTTTTTATTTTAATAAGTGAATCTCAACTCTACTAACTTACACTGTGATAACTCATTTGAGGTTGTCACGAGTTTTAATGAATAATTGGTAAAGTAAGAGAGAATGAGGAAAAATAACTGAAATTATGTAGTGGATAGTGGGGCTCATAAATTAATGACTAAGTAAAAGAGAAGAAGAAAAAGACTGACATAAATAGATATGACCTATTTCTATGGGACAAACGAAAAAAGAAATATGACATATAGGGAGTATAAGATAGATAATAATTCGAAAATCCCTTATTCCGAAGAAGATCTCATATTTCAAAAACTCAACTGAATTTAATCCCAAATTAGTTAGAGATATAACGAAAACAAAATCGAGGGTGACTAGAAGAAGATAATAATATTGGGATCTGAACACAAGCCAAACCCAAAATTCTAAAATTCAAACTCAAAATCCCTTTTCTTCTCTTACTTTCGATAATATAATTAAAGAGTCGGAGTAAATTTTTAAGCGACATCTTAGTTTCGTCTATAGATATTTTGCAGACATTGTCTTTGTCGCCACGGGCTATTCTTCCATAACGATTTTAGGAGTTTATTGACGGAAAAAAAATCTCGGTAAAGCCCAACAAACTTTGATATAATAAGAAAAGAGACTATGTATAAAAAGGATTAGGAGAGAAGATTACAGAAAATTGAAAAGTGGAAATGCAAAAGGCTTCAATCTTGTTTGTGTGATTCTTTGTGGAAATGCATCCACTCTGTTTATAGATGATGAAGTAATTAGTAATATCAGCTAGTAAAAATTTGATAGGTGGAAAGCTGTATCCAAAGATAAGATAAATACATGTGAGTTTGTATAAATTTGAAGGGTGAAAAGATAAGATAAATGTATTCCTACAAAGCTAGTAAACGACAAATCTTGATATCTCAATGAAAGGCGCATATTCTACGGAAATCTTATATTTTACTGAGGACCATATATTCTGAACACGCATTTAAAAATATTTTCAACGTTTTTATGAATTAAATATAAAGACTTCAATAAATTCAAATCTAAATTATTGAACTCAGCCACTTGTGCTAGGCAAAATATGGAGACAATAAATTATGTAGGAAGGCACATATGCAGCGGAAAAGTTCAAGACAATCAATTATGTATGAAGACAAAATTTATTGGACATTCTTAAGCTAACTTATATGTTGCCTCTAAACACCGCCACCTCTAGTCCACGCTCAACCTGCACATTTAGAAAAGACATGCAGGGTTGAGTACTTGATATACTCAGTGGGCACATTGCCGAAAATATAATTTTCGTGAAAGAGTTTTGTCAGCCACAGTTGAGTGATCACGGGGTTTAACTTAAAAAGGCCCGGGTCACTAAATTATTTTGTTCGTAAAGTTAATTGCAATCTAAGTTCATCATAGATACCATATCTGAAATGCATGTGAACCGAGAATGTGGCAACATTCTACGACGGTCACTGGACCGGTCAACTCGAAGGTCAACTCACAATCCCCATATGTGTACTCTAGTCCGAGTAGGGTTTGCAGCCCTACTGGGACCCAATTCGATTAAACATAATTGGGATAGCCAAGCAGATAGGTATTCCATAAAATAAAATACGGCATGATAAAAACAAAAATAACATAATTTTCACATAATCATGCTAAAAAGGCAAGTTCACATTTTAGAAAGAAATTCCACCTCGAAACCTTAAGTCTTGACCGGAAAATCCTTAATCGGAGTTTAATTGACGTGCGAAGACGTCCCCTTTTAGAAATAAAATAATACTTTAATTAGACTTTAAGAAGTCAAATAAACGTAAACATGAAAGCAACTTCATTTTATTCTTTCTTCTATTCTCTAGAAAATTTTGAAGTCTCGGAGCATAATTAAATCAGGAGATTTGATTAACTCGGTACATTAATCACTAAAAAAAGTTAGGAGATTGCATAAATTTCTAATTGAATTAATCGGGTCGGAACTAATTATTTCGCCTACATCTTGAAATTTATTCCGTCCATTACTTTAATTTGTGGGGCAGCCGAAAGAGTAATTAATTCGATCTGGGCCGAAGCTAATTAATTAACAACAAGTCAACTAATTCTCTTGGCCCAAGTACTAAATCTTCACATACTACCATGACCATTAAGATTAGCCCAATTAAATTAGTCTGAAGGCCCACCAACAAAATTAAATCCTTTGGCCCAACAAAACAAATAAAAACAGGCCCTACCCATAAAATTAATCTCTCCCTCATTTATTCAACTAGGGAGAGATTGAGATTGATGCAGTTATGAAATGCAAATAGATGTCTCTGTTTGTGTAAAATTGATCGGTGGAAAGCTGTATCCAAAGTTAAAATAAAATTGATTCGACTAAATTCAAATAATTTCGAATATTATATATATATACTACATTGGCATACCCGCCTACCAAACTAGTATTTTGTTTAATATTTATGCCCTTAACATTTTAGCCCCAAATAGTATATTTATACCATAGTTATTGCCTACAACTTATTATGGTGCTCATTAATCACAATTATTTTTAAGTGTTTATTAAATAAAAATGGATATTTATGATTAGCTATGTCCACACAAGTAGTTTGATTTCAATCCCCATAATGATTTTCCACCAAAATATTGATATATTATGAAGATTTTGCATATGCATTAATGGCTTACAAAGAACTCATCTTTGATTCTCAAGAAACATATACCGATATACTAGTTCTATTTTTTGCATCAAAACTATTAGTAAACACTAAACACCATGTTCAAATACAAGTAAAATAAACCATTTCTTGGAAAACATTGCTACAAATGTTGAGTAATGAGATGGTTTTTTCATTCAACATCTCTTTTGGAAATTGAGTGTTTTGAGACAATAAGCATACATGAAGGCAAAGAAGAGTGTGAAGCCTACCAACACCACACCAACTTCTCCCATGAAGTCCAGCTTGTATCCAAAATGCTCTTCAATATAGCTCCTTACACTTGTTTTAAGGGCTGTCGCCTCCACTCTAATCTCGTCCCCCACGTCCCCATACTGAGACACAATCAGCCCGTAAACTGTCCACGCCATCGGACAAATCCAGTAGTACCAAATCCACCATGTCGGAATGTTCTGCCATTTACCAAAAATTGTCAAGTAATGCTATTAGAGGATTAGTCTAGATTTGAAAGACGTTGTACTTACTGGTCCGGGTATGAAGAAGCCGGAGAAGAGGTTGAAAATGTAGTAGAAGGCGTTGGAGAAGACTACAGCCAGGTGAAGGTTTGGGGTGGCGGAGACAGTCATCATCCCGTAGTATGTGAAGTAGAGGAAGGAGAAGAAGTTGACTAAGAAGAACCAGAGGAACTTGATAGGCTCCCATTCGAATCTCACCATGGCGTATACTATCAATGTGTAGTATGTGGTTTGCACAAACACATAGGGTATCTCTGTGACTGTGATCACCTGTGGTTTGTTGATTAACGCGTGTTAGATTAGCATAATGTATTGTTTCAAGGCCTAAAATGAAATGTCATTTAATTTGACCTGTGCCATTGCATAAGGTAGGACAGAGTACATCCCTGCAGCTCTCTCCCTGTAGAAAACTGTCCTCTCGATGGAGACTGCTGGTTGAACCGTTGCACAGTTGTTTATCCCGAGAAACATCGCTGCTGCATACATGGCTCCTATAACTGTTGTCAGATAATTGCTGTTTTCTCTGAAAAAATGAGACAGATGTGTCATGCTTGAGTATTGTCAAAGTTGTTGGATTCTGATACGAACCTCTTTGTTCCTACTCTCCAGAATATCGATCCGATTAGTAATGCAGCAGCGAGTGTGAAGAAAAATCTCGAAAGATTGTAGTCAGGATTTCTCCATTAAGTCCATTTTAGCTTCCAGAGGATTAGTTTGAACTGGCATAGTGTTGATTGTGAATATTGTGAAGGAAAGTGTACATCTTTTGAATTTTGAGGTAGAGATTTTAAATCTTGAACTATGGCATTGTTTTGTCTGTAAAAAAACAGATAATAGTAAGTATGTTTGTTACATTATGTGAAGTAAATTGTGTGTTTATTAAAAATGGACTTACTGATATAAAGATGTTGATTTGTAGTAGTCTCCAAAATCAATACCAAGCCTCGTTTCTATTGCATCTGAACTCACTACAATCATCCACGCTGCTGGATTACGTTGCTCCTCGATTTTGGAACTCCGGGCACTGCCTGCATTAGGTAGAGTTCTTGGTATAGTTATAGCAAGATAAGGTGTTGTGTAGATGACTCGGCCTCCTCGTTTCATGAGAAGCAACTAATGGATTTAGCATAGGTGTTAGGACAAATGAAAAAGTTTTTTTTTTTTTGAAAGTTTGATTATGTTTGATGTTTATTTACCTCATCGAAGGCTTCAAATAGGTCGATCCCGGGCTGGTGTATCGTGCAGACAACTGTCCTGCCCGTGTCCACGGTGTTCCTCACCGTTCTCATGACAATGGCTGCTGCTCTTGCATCCAAACCAGAAGTTGGCTCATCCATGAATATGATGGAGGGATTGGCCACGAGCTCGACTGCTATGGTGAGTCTCTTTCTCTGCTCTGTCGAGAGTCCAGTTACACCGGGGATCCCTACTATCGTGTTCTTGAGGTTATCCAGCTCGACTAGACGCATGACTTCGCTCACAAAGATCTGTCATTACAAGAACAGATAGCATCAGCAAGATTTTTTTCCTTCTCTTTCCGAAATGAAATGTGGAGGGAGACGTCGCTCTTGCCATTTTCTCGTTGTTGCTAACGTCTCGAGGGAGCCTAAGGAAAGAAGAATACATCAAGGACTCATGGACGGTTACTTGAGGCGAGTGGATGTCGTTCTGCTCGCAGTACCCCGAGATTCTTGCAAAAGTTTCTTGCTTCTTTGGGAATCCAGATATTCTGATGTCGCCTTCAATATAGCCGCGGGTCTTTCTCCCGGAAAGAACATCCATAAGCGTGGTTTTTCCTGCTCCGCTCACGCTCATCAACGCTGTCAAAACACCTGGCCTAAAGGAGCCGGTTAGCTCATGAAGTAATTGGAGTTTCCCCTCAGGTGCTCCTTTTTCTTGCATTACCTGTGGCCTATGTTAGTTTATGCCGTTATCGACTATGTGGTTCAAAGGAGGAGGACAGAGGAGGCTTCTCACCGGTGGCATATCAATGTAGTAATTCACATCTTCAAATGACGTTGTCAAAGGCATGAAAGGCAGAACCATTCCGCTTTTATCAGTTTTCTCTTGGTATATTGCCTCTGTTGTTGCCTGCTCTTGAGATATTATACCTTGTGGCTTCTCGAAAGCTAACATACTCGAAAAAAAGAGGAAGTGAGCTGGCGAAAAAGGGTAAGAAATCTTTAACAGAAGCAGTAAGACTTACAGTTTAGGTACATGAGAGCAATCACAAATAATATGTTGAAGATGGCTGTGAATCCCAAGAGAGCCTATGCCTATCCAGTACCATTTCTCGTCTTGGAAAACATGGAACTGCTTCAAAACCGACACTCCCAATCGCGTGACATTGTCTGAGGCCTGCTATAAAACCATGATTTTGATGTGTTGGATCATAACCACCATTCATACTTGTGTGGTAACACTCGCCAGCTTGCCCATCCATCTTGAGGCGAACATCTCATTCACTGCAACGGAGTTGTACCCGTAGCTCAGAGGCGAAATCCAGTATCCCCATCTCCACCAGATTGGAATTTGATCTGCATAAAGATTCAAATTTTTTCAATGTTTCTGTGTTTTGCTTTAGTCCTTTAGACAGTTGGACTCACCGAGAGGGACGATGAAGCCTCCCAAGAGGAAAACGAGCAGAAGAGTAAGCGAGCCACCGGTTTTGGAGATGACCATCGTCCTGCATATTCCCGCGATGAGCCTAAACATCCCGGCAGACATTTGTTGTATACAAAACACCCACAGTAGCTGCTTCAAGAATCTGAGAAACAACAATTTGCTTATCATAACTCTCTCTTCAACATTTTTTAAAGAAGTGTGTGTTTTCATCATAATGTCATGTATACCTGGATACTTGAGGGGCGAATCCGATTGTGTAATAAGTCATGGCCGTCCAAACAAAAGATTCAAACGAGGATATCGGAATCCTCAGCAGAAGATGTGGTATGGCAAAAACCCAAGTTGGATGAAACAGTAAATCCCTTTGCTTGTAAAAAACAGGAAGCCTCTGTATAGTGAGTGAGATCTCCACGTATCCGTTGAACGTGTTGATGATCATGCCAAACACGAGCTCTCCCATGTAGACCGCTCCATCCTCTTCGCTCCCAGCATGAATTCCAGTCCTCAAGAACACAGTTGAAGCAATCAATGCCACAACAACAATTTGGACAGTTTTGGAAACATATAAGAAAGAGTTCCTCTTTATTAGAAGCCACTCCTTGGCAAAGTTCGCCTCGAGAAGCACTCTCCGAGGCACCAAGCTCTTGTCATAAACTATTTAGGACTCCGGCTCCTGTCAAAAGGGGTAGACAGCTCTCGTTGAAGCCGGATGCCTACATGGAATTTCTTGAATCTCTCTGCGAATTCACCCCAAAGCAACTCAAGGCTGCTTCTGCAATGTTACAAGCAGCGTTTGGCAGCGTAGGGAGAGCTCTTTCGCCCACAAAGCAATCCGCCTCAACGGTTAAGTTCTCAAACCTCACTTCCACACCACCAAGTTCAGCCCCTTCTCTACAAAACATACAACAACAAAAAAAGTAAAAATTCATTCATTTAAAAAAAAAAGTTATGTCACAACCACTAACTCACTCACAATTCCACTTTTGATTTTCCTCAACATCTTTTTCATTATATTCCTCAGCAGCTACAGCATTGTTGCTCGCCTCGTCTTGATCAGTACTCGTGTGATCTTCCACCTCGTTCTTCGTCATCTCCTTCTTCTTCATTCGTCAAATCTTTTCAAGATGCAAATAAAGGAAAATTAACAAAAAAGTGTGCATGATTGATATGAAGTTGCATGCTTCTGGTGGAATGTCACTTTCTGTTTTAGCATAGAGTTTATTATAAAAAGAGAAGAGAATTAATCTTCATTCCATCCAGGATTGGGTGATTAGACACAAGGCTTTTGTTTAAATTTTATTTTTTTGTCATGATTTGTTTGCTATAATTTTCTGAAATAATAACATATAGTATGCTTTTATCTTGGTTGTCGGAAATGAATATTTAGCTGTTATGTAAATAAAGGTATTTAATATATTCAGATATACTATTAAATAAATTAAATTGATTGATTGTTTTTAATACCCTTGTGCTATGGCTAATACACATCCATTAAAACATAAAGTTGGACAAAATATCATCCTTATTATGTCAGAAACAAATATGGCCTTACGAAAATGTCTCGTTTTTCATTCCTCATCTTTTGATTTAAATGAACCATGATGAATGATTATATATTGAGGGTCCACTATTTTGGTGTTCTCAAAGATTTTTAATAGGTAAATATTCTTTATAACAATTTTATTTAGTTTCATAGGATCTGTAATCTGTTATCTTGATTTGGAATAATTTGGTGTCTAGGAGCTTCAAGATTCAAAGGTGTAGAATTAGATTAAAAGTATCTTTTTATTTATATTATCGTTTGTATAAAAATCATACTTGTACATATTCAGGCCCAATTGTGGAGTACATAATTGGGCTATATAGTTTCATGATCTTCCTTAGGCCCAGCCCAAGAATTTTTTTTTCAGTTTTTCTTTTCGACTTATTTGGAGTTAGAATTAACTTAATCGATGGTATTTTTAATTATATTGTTTATTGACAGATGATCATTTTGCCCATTTTAAAATTTATCTTGAAGCTCAGTAGGTAGGTGGTCATGACTCATGAGTGCTCATGTTATATTCATTAAATTAAGTTGAATCTTAAATATATAAATAAAAATGAGTTCTTGAAATGAAGTTGTATGTGTGTTATGTAAATATGCATTGCAATCCTTTGTTGCTGGAAACGCAATATGGCATTAAATATCAATAATCATGTTTTAATAATTGTCATATTAAGGTTTTTATTTTTATTTAACAATGCCTTATATTTTCTGGTTCCCTAATAGTGAAGAAATTGACTTGTTAGAATTGTTCAATACTATAATGCAATATGAACTAGTAATACTTGAAAAGGTCATAAAAATATGATTTCTTGAAACTTAAGTTGTCAATCTCTCCTCTTTGGAAGGAAAAAGGGAACAACAAGCTTATTTATTAATGCATCATCTCTTTTGGAAATTGAGTGTTTTGAGACAATAAGCATACATGAAGGCAAAGAAGAATGTGAAACCTACCAACACTACACCAACTTCTCCCATGAAGTCCAGCTTGTATCCAAAATGCTCTTCAATATAACTCCTTACACTTGTTTTAAGGGCCGTCGCCTCTACTCTCATCTCGTCCTCCACGTCCCCATACTGAGACACGATCAGCCCGTACACTGTCCACGCCATCGGACATATCCAGTAGTACCAAATCCACCATGTTGGAATGTTCTGCCATTTCAATGAGAGCCAAAAAAAAAAGGTTTTTATCTTTTTAGTCCAGTAATGTTATTAGCACTGGTTTTGAGAGACGTTGTACTTACTGGTCCAGGTATGTAGAAGCCGGAGAAGAGGTTGAAAACGGAGTAGAAGGCATTGGAGACGACTGCAGCAAGGTGAAGGTTGGGCGTGGTGGAGACATTCATCATCCCGAAGTAAGTGAAGTAGAGAAAGGAGAAGAAGTTGACGAAGAAGAACCAGAGGAACTTGATAGGCTCCCACTCGAATCTCACCATGGCGTATACTATCAGTGTGTAGTATGTGGTTTGCACAAACACATAGGGTATCTCTGTGATCACCTGTGGTTTGTTGATTAACGCGTGTTAGATTAGCATAACGCGTTGTTTTAAGGCCTAAAATGAACACTTAACCTGTGCCATTGCATAAGGTAGGACAGAGTACATCCCTGTAGCTCTCTCCCTGTAGAAAACTGTCCTCTCGATGGCGACTGCTGGCTGCACCGTTGCACAGTTGTTTATTCCGAGAAATATCGCTGCTGCGTACATGGCTCCTATAACTGTTGTGAGATCATTGCTGTTTTCCCTGAAAGAAATGTTTCATGATTTAGTACAGTTGTGTTTAATGAATATTGTTGGAGTTTTTGTATTAGGATGCGAACCTCTTTGTTCCTACTTTCCAGAATATTGATCCAATGAGTAACGCAGCAGCGAGTGTGAAGAAAAATCGCGAAAGATTGTAGTCAGGATTTCTCCAGTAAGTCAATTTTAGCTTCCAGAGGATTAGTTTGAACTGGCTTAGTGTTGATTGTGAATATTGTGAAGGAAAGTGTAAATCTTTTGAATTTTGAGGTGGAGATTTTAAATCTTGAACTAAGGCCTTGTTTTGTCTGTGATTAAAACAGATAATAGTAAGTATGGTTGTTATAATATGTGAAATAAATTGTGTCTATATTGATAATGAACTTACTGATATAAAGATGTTGATTTGTAGTAGTCTCCAAAATCAATACCAAGCCTCGTTTCTATTGCATCTGAGCTCACTTCAATCATCCACGCTGCTGGATTACGTTGCTCCTCGATTTTGGGAACTCCGGACACTGCCTACATTAGGTAGAGTTCTTGGTATAGTTATAGCAAGATAAGGTGTTGAGTCAGTTTGTTGTACCTCAAAGTAATCTATGACGTTTCGTGATTGTTGGCCGAGGGGTCCTGCGTAGATGACTCGTCCGCCTCTTTTCATGAGAAGCAACTGATGGATTTGGCATAGGTGTTAGAAAAGATGAAGTAGTTTTTTATTTTGGTTTTTTTTTTATGTTCATTATTTACCTCATCGAAGGCTTCGAACAGGTCGATCCCGGGCTGATGTATCGTGCAGACAACGGTCCTTCCAGTGTCCACGGTGTTCCTCACAGTTCTCATGACAATGGCTGCTGCTCTTGCATCCAAACCAGAAGTTGGCTCATCCATGAATATGATGGAGGGATTGGCCACGAGCTCCACTGCTATAGTGAGCCTCTTTCTCTGCTCTGTTGACAGTCCAGTTACACCGGGGATCCCTACTATCGCGTCCTTGAGGTTATCCAGCTCGACTAGACGCATGACTTCGCTCACAAAAATCTGTCATGAGAACAGATAGCATCAGCATGATTTTTTCCTTTTCTGTTCTGTTTTTTAGGAAATGGAAAATGGAGGGAGACGTCGCTCTTGCCATTTTCTCGTGGTTGCTAACGTCCTGAGGGAGCCTAAGAAAAGCAGAATACATCAAGGACTCATGGACAGTTACATGAGGCGAGTGGATGTTGTTCTGCTCACAGTATCCCAAGATTCTTGCAAAAGTTTCTTGCTTCTTTGGGAATCCGGATATTCTGATGTCGCCTTCAATATAGCCGCGGGTCTTTCTTCCGGAAAGAACGTCCATAAGTGTGGTTTTTCCTGCTCCACTAACGCCCATCAATGCTGTCAAAACACCCGGCCTAAATGAGCCGGTTAGCTCATGAAGTAGTTGGAGTTTCCCCTCAGCTGCTCCCTTTTCTTGCATCACCTGTGACCTATGTTAGTTTATACCGTTCTAAACTATGTTGTTCGAAGAAGGAGGATAGGGAAGAGGCTTCTTACTGGCGGCATATCCACGTAGTAATTCACATCTTCAAACGACATGGCCAAAGGGGTGAAGGGCAGAACCATTCCCCTCTTATGTTCATCTGTTGTTGACATTGATTGGAATAATGAGTCCATTGAATCACTTGGTGTATGCTTTGGTACCTTTTTATCAGTTTTCTCTTGGTATATTGCCTCTGCTGTTGCCTGCTCTTGAGATATTATACCTTGTTGCTTCTCGAAAGCTAACGTAGTCGAAAAAAGGAGGAAGTGAGCTGGCGAAAAAGGTTAAGGACTCTTCAACAGAAGCAGGACTTACAGTTTAGGTACATGAGAGCAATCACAAACAATATGTTGAAGATGGTTGTGAACCCCGAGAGAGAACCTATGCCTATCCAGTACCATTTCTCGTCTTGGAAAATATTGAACTGCTTCAAAACAGACACTCCCAATCGCGTGGCATTGTCCGAGGCCTGCCATAAAACCAAAACCAAGTCAAGATTTTGATGTGTTTGATCATAAACACCATTAATACTTGTTTGGTAACACTCACCAGTTCGTCCATCCATCTTGATGCGAACATCTCGTTCACTGCAATGGAGTTGTACCCGTAGCTCAGAGGCGAAATCCAATATCCCCATCTCCACCAGATTGGAATTTGATCTGCATGAAGTTCCAAGTTTTTTCAATGTTGCTGTGTTTTGCTTTAGTCCTTTGGATTGTATGTGATGTGTGCATAGTATTTAAGCAGTTGGACTGACCGAGAGGGATAATGAAGCCTCCCAAGAGGAACACGAGCAGGAGAGTAAGCGAGCCACCGGTTTTGGAGATGACCATCGTCCTGCATATCCCCGCAATGAGCCTAAACATCCCGGAAGCCATCTGTTGGATACAAAACACCCACAGCAGCTGCTTCAAGAATCTGAGAACAACAATTTGCTTATCATAACTCTCTCTTCAACATTTTTTAAATAAGTGTGTGTTTTCATCTTAATGTCATGTATACCTTGATACTTGAGGGGCGAATCCGATTGTGTAATAACTCGTGGCCGTCCACACGAAAGATTCAAACAAGGATATCGGTATCCTCAGCAGAAGATGTGGTATGGCAAAGGCCCAAGTTGGATGAAACAGAAGGTCTCTTTGCTTGTAAAAGACAGGAAGTCTCTGTATAGCGAGTGACAGTTCCACGTATCCGTTGAACGTGTTGATGATCATGGCAAACACGAGCGCTCCAATGTAGACCGCCCCATCCTCTTCGTTCCCAGTATGCATTCCAGTCCTCAAGAACACAGTTGATGCAATCAATGCCACAACAAAAATTTGGACAATCTTGGAGACATAGAAGAAAGAGTTCCTCTTTATCAGAAGCCACTCCTTGGCAAAGTTCGCCAAGAGAAGCACTTTCCGAGGCACCACACTCTTGTCATAAACTAGAGCTGATTTAGGACTCCGGCTTCTGTCAAAAGGGGTAGACAGCTCTCGTTGAAGCTGGACGCCAACGTGGAAATGCTTGAATCTCTCTGCGAATTCACTAACTGAGACGTATCTGTATAACGTCGTTGTATCCACCCAATACTGCTCCTGATCCTTCTTTGATGTCACCTATCACAACAAATGCACATATATTAGTAGTATGATTTATGACAAAAAAAGGTTACACCTTTAGTCATTTGAGGGACTAAATATGGTACTACCTCTTGGAGGAAATCAGCAACTCCCTTTCTTTGAGGACATTGGAACCCATTCACTTTGAAGAACTCAAGAACGTGCTGTATCGGGCCGTGGTAGACTGCGTGGCCCTCGGACAAGAGGATGATGTCATCAAAGAGGTTGAATGTCTCCGGATCTGGCTGAAGGAGGGACATCAGTATGGTGGCCTCAGTGTGGTGTGCTATCTGCTGCATACACTTCACCACCTGAAACGTAGTCGAGCTGTCTAGGCCGGTCGATATTTCATCCATGAACATCACTTTGGATGGCCCAACAATCATCTCCCCTATATAAAAATAAACAAGTTAACAACAGAAGTAATGTAACTTAGTTTCCTCTGTTCATTCTTCGACTGAATACCTGTCGTTAGGCGCTTCTTCTGTCCACCTGAGATCCCCCGTAGCATCTGATCCCCAACGATGGTGTCCCGACATTCCTCAAGTCCGAGTACCTGCCACCATAAGTGATGAATGATAAACAAATGGCAGTATGTTCTTGAATAATTTAGTAGTATTACAATATAATCTCCATTCTCAAACATTACCTTGAGAACATAGTCTGTGATATCTCCACTTCCATCTTCATTTTCGCTTCTTGTGATCTTCTTCAAGAACTCTATATACAAAACTCAAAATAATCAACTTTCCATAAAAGGAAAAAATTAGTTAAATTGTTTCAAGACATACCATATCTTGATCCACCCCCCTGGCATTTTGCTGAGAAATCGAGTGTCTCTCCCACAGTCATCTCGGCTACATGAATGTCATTCTGGCTGACGTACGCTGCTGTCTTCTGTGGAACGAATTCGTCCAGCTTGTGCCCATTGTAGGTTATTTCACCACTTGCCTGTTCACAAGTTTGAAAAGCTCACCCAAAAGGGATTCAGAGTAAGGCTAAAATTCAAGTAATTGTGAATTTTTTTACACGGTTCGACACACCTTCAAGGCAGAGCTTAGCCTGCCAGCAAGAGCCAACAAAAGGGTTGTTTTTCCACACGAAGGCGGTCCTAATAGAAGAGTCATCCTACACAACACCAAATGAAAATCAGCACAGTTGAATTCAAACATGACAAAAATATAAGCATATATAAAACACACACATACAACACACCTTGAGGGCTTAATGATGCCAGAAGTGTGTTTAAGTATGTGAAGCTTTGCTCTCTCAGCCAGCTTCACCCCAAAGCAACTCAAGGCTGCTTCTGCAATGTTACGAGCAGCGTTTGGCAGCGTAGGGAGAGCTCTTTCGCCCACAAAGCAATCCGCCTCAACGGTTAAGTCCTCAAACCTCACTTCCACACCACCAAGTTCAGTACTCCCTTCTCTGCATAACATACACCAACAACAAAAAAAGTAAAACGTTCACTCATTTTTTAAAAAAATAAAAAGTTGACACAACCATTAACTAACTCACTTATCAACTCCACTTGTGATTTTCCATAACTTCTTCTCATTATCTTCATCAGCATTGTTACTCGCCTTGTCTTGATCAGTCCTCGTGCGATTTTCCACCTCGTCCTTCATCTCCTTCTTCGTCCCCAGTCTTCAACTAAAATTAAGCAACAAATGAATGAGAATTAACCAAAACGTGTGCATGCTTTTGGTGGAAGTCACTTGCTTTGTTTAGCATGATATTATTATAAAAAAGAAAAGAAAATGCATTATCATTCCATCCATGATTTAGACTAAGGGGTGGTATCATCTAGTGCACCCTATAAAATATATATAGTGATTAAACACAAGGTTTTTGTTTATCTTTTCTGAAATAGTAATAACATATATGCTTGGATTTTACTTGTCATAAGAAATTTGAATTGCTAACAAATAGTACTACCATGAGAATATGGACAAGAAACCTATGTGAAACAAGAAACCTTTCTCTACTTTTTAAGTGGATAAGTGAATCCTATGATAAACAAGAAATCTTTATTCCAACACAGTTTACACAACAAACTCTTTCATCCATTTCTATCTGGAGTATTTCCTTTCTCTACTTTTTTAGTCTATATGAAGAAATATATATATTATTTATATTTATATTTCTTTTTTATACATAAATTACTTTTATTTATAGTTCTTGTTTTCTCAGCCATTACTTAAATATATAAATTTTTTTGTTTGTATATATTGTTTTATTCCATCTCTATTTGTACATAGTATGTGTCATGATGCATTCCATCATTATTTCGTAAAATTCGTTATAAAAATAAATATAATACTACTATTATTTAATAAATATAATTAATATTTATCACTCATTTAATAATCTATTTGATGTTTATTACTGAAAGTAAAAATTTTAAATGCATATAAGTACATATGAAATAATTAATCTCAATAATTAAATATTAGTATTAAACATTTAGCACCAAATGTTGTAGGTGGGAAAAAATACTAAAATACTGGTCTTATCGTACTAGAAAAAGGCTGAAATTCTGCATTTTTTGGTACAGTATAATACATTACCGAAAGATTTCAGTAAGGTAACGATATGAAGTTATTTCAATAAGGTAACGATATGAGTTTTCATATACTGCGGCTTAACAAATTTCAGTATATACCATAAACTAAGGTATATACCGTAATCATGGTATATACTGAAAGTATATACCACATACATGGAATATACCGAAAGTATATACTGAAGGTAACGATATGAGTTGTGGACAACTTTACATAAATAGAAATACCCATATTTTTATGAGATCGATGGAAATGAATGTCACGCCCGCATTTTCTAAGGATAGAAAACACGGTTGATCGAGACTAGGGGAGGATTAAAGAAGCGGGGAAGAAATGAGAAAATAACACAAATCGACCATAGCTCGAAACAAGTGGGAATAGCTCGAATAAAATCAGAGTATCTCAACAATCAACAACTCAAAAACGAATATTATCTCAGCAATACAAGAACTCAAAAGAAGGACAACTACTCAGCGGAAGCATTTGAGAGAAGGAATATGTCACGTGTGAAGACATGACACATTATAAACACTTAAATTTCTTCAACGGTCTTGCTCAACGCCCACCGCACGCGTCACGCTCAACCAGCACATTTTTAAAAAGAAATGCTGGGCTGAGTACTTGAAGTACCCAGTGAACACAAGCCGAAATAATTTTCATAAAATATTGTGTCAGCATTTAAAAGTGAACTCTGGGTTTTATAAAAGACCAAGTCACCAAAACATTTTCTCGCTCAAAAGTATGGCCGCGCAACCCATTTTCTCTCTCCTCGTACTATATCTGAACCTCATATGTGAAACAAGAACGTGGTCACATTTTCGATCACTGGATCGGCCAACTCGAAAGATAGCGCACGATCCTCTCTGTGTACACTACCTTGAATAGGGACTCACTCCCCAGACAAACCCGAATTCGATTAAACTCATAACTTCTAATAGGGACTCACTCCCCACTAGGCGATCAGATAGGCACATCCTCAAAAATAAAATACGGCATGACACAACATATTTGGAATTTAAGCACATAACTCATACTTGAAATAAACTGCTTAGGACATAGTCCTTATTTAAAAAGAAAGCCTACCTCGTTTGCTTAAATTTCTTAACTTGAAAATTCTCACTCCGTCCTTAACTCTCTTGCGAAAGAAAAGCCTTTTAAAATAAAAGCAATAAGCTCTTTAAAACTCGAGAAAACATCTAATTAAAAGAATGTATGCTTCCCATGTGAGTGCTCATTTTATCCTTCGTCATTACTACAAGGAAAACTTCATATAATCAATCATATTTATCAATTGGACGAAGCAACCCCAAACATTACTATTACTTCCGATCAGCACTAACCAAAAAGTCTAACAAGAGTTTCTATTAAAAAAATCCGCACCGCACTAACCAAAAAGTCTAACAAGAGTTTCTATTAAAAAAATCTGCACCTTAGTCTAATTATTTTAAAACTAGCCATCTAGCATTTAATATTGTTTAAACCTAAAAGTCAAACCAAAATATACTCCCTCACGGTACAATACAGCGTCAAAAGAGATCTGCACCTTAGTCTAATTTTGGGGTTTGATAAGGAGATTTGTTCCTATTTTTCAGTGATGCAGATCATGGCAGATTTCCTTGCATCAGATTTGAGTGGAAGAAAATCTCATACTTTTAAAATCTTGATTGGGCTTCTCCAAAATTGGGCTCAAAAGAAAGAAATAAAATGTATTTTGAACTCATAACAATTGGGTTTCAGATTGGGCTAGGAATGAATAATTGTTTGGCTCAAAAAGTAAAATTCTTCTCTCGACAAAAGAAACAAGGTCGAACAGTTTTTAGATGCGTAAACGACGTCCTTACGAGAACAAATAAAAAGGGTGGAAAAAGTCGGGGTGTTACAATGAATATGAGATCGATGGAAATGGTAAGTGCACATATTTTTAGGGGACGAATAATCTAAAAATTAGAAGAAGTCTTGAATATTTTAATTCTACCTTATGCTACAACTAGAAGAAGTCTTGAATAATTTAATTCTACCTTATGCTACAACTTAGAGACCAAACCAAACTAATAATGATGCTGATGTATAAAATCCGGTGATTGTGAAAATAAAGTAAGCTTCATGTACATTAATCAAAAAGATAAAGAAAATCAAAGATAACAAGAAACAAACCAAGATTATTGTATACTAAACTACTAATATCATGGTAGAGAAGCTCCCCCCTCACAAATTCATTGACGACGAAGTTAAACGCTCTTCAATACGTGTGTACATCTCTACAAAACTCTTTAAAAAAAACACTCACACACATTATTAAATTCAAGAATCTGAGTGATTAAGCGACTGACTCAGTGAACACACACACACAGATGGCAGATGAAGATAATTCACCTGAGTTCACATTGGATGAGGTGACTGCTCAAATGTGAAATGCCATTTTTTTTCTTTTTAATGCTCCATTTGTAAAGATTTCACCTTTGCTCATGTTTGATTGCCCCTTCTCATTTTTCTGTTGTTTTATCAATATTATAATCCTATGCATGCTGAAATATCAACAACCAAGATCATTTTTCTCACTAATTTGGAGTTGTTTTTTCTTTCTTCTGCATTTTATTTTGTGGGGTTTCGGAAAAATGAGTTCTTGCAATGCTAAAACTATATATCAACAATCAATATCATTATTTCCAGACTAATTTGGAGTAATTTTTCTTTTTTCTGCATTTTCATTTTCTGGGGTTTGGAAAAAATGAATTCTTGTAAGGCTGAAAATATCAACAATCATGATCATTTATTTTCTGACTAATTTGGAGTTGTTTTTCTTTTTTTTCTGCATTTTATTTTTGTGGGGTTTGGGAAAAATTAGTTCTTGATTGGCGTTGTGTGTGTGTGTTATGTAAATATACATTGCATTTACAATTGGATATCGATTTACTATAATGCTCCTATAAAAAAAATGAACTTTGGGGAATTTTATGATCTTTTGCTGCTGAATTTGAAATGGAATTTGAGATGTTTGGTTTGGTAGCAGATGATCGAAATGGAGAGCTTACTAAACGAAATCGGAGAGAAAACGACCGGAGATGAGTTCTGTCGGGAGCTTTCCATTAAATTTAAGTGAGCTCTTATTGTCATATGGTTGACTTCATAAGGAACTTGTTTCAACTCTTTGATTGGTTTTTGCTGTGTTTCTTATGCAGTGGCTGCATTAACCGTGCTGAAAAACCGCGTATAGATTGGGAACAGGTCGTTCTTCGAAGCCTTCTCTCTGTATAATTCATTAGTATGTGTGTGTGCATAGTTTAGGCATTTGAGTCTATGATGATGTTGATGTTTCTTGTATTGCAGTTGCAGAGATGGTTCCGCGGTAAACTAACAAACGCAGCAGTTGTAGTCGTTCGGTTTAAGCCCAACAAAGGAAGTGTTGGTTCAAAGACTGCTGTATTGAGAAAGAGGAGTAAAGGTTGATTTCTTACACAATCGTCTCGTTTGATCTTGGACTCACAGAATTCGAAACTCGATGCCCTGATTTTTGATCATTTGGAGATGATAAACTTCTGCAAATTTATGCAGTGCCAACAATCCCTGCTAGTGAAGCAGCTGTTGAGCTCCAAACCTTGATTTTCGAAGCTAGATCAGCTAAGGATTCTGCTTGGTGAGCATTCAATCTATGTAATACTGATCATTATCCGACACGTTGCTTTCGGAGTTAGATGTCACTCTTTCGATAAGTATATTGATGTACAATCTCACTTTCTTGATTCGTAGGTTTGATGTGGCTTCCTTCCTGAGCTTCAGAGTCACGTACTCGGGCGATCTGGTACGATACTACACTTTTCGTTTTCTGTCCCCGCCTTCGAATTCTCCTTCTTTTAGTCCTTCCATTATGACTTGTGCATATATTGAAACAATGACACAAATATTCACATTTCAAATCATTTCCAAAAATATGACAGTTTGTTCGTGTGAGATTTGCTGGCTTCGGAAAAGAGGAAGACGAATGGGTGAGCGTTAGCAAGGCAGTACGCGAACGCTCAATCCCTTTGGAACATTCCGAATGCGACAAAGTCAGTGTTGGAGATCTCGTTCTCTGCTTCCGGGTACCACCTCATTTCTTGCTACATTTATCCTCTGTTGTTGTTTCAAGGCCTGTAACGGTCCGTGATTGCCAGGAAGCCGAGGATCATGCGCTCTACTGTGACGCACGCGTTGTGGAAGTCAAGAGGATGGTTCACGACAGCAGCCAATGCTCGTGCATTTTCACAGTCCGTTGGGATGATGATGGTCTTGAGGTGTAATGTTTTTTTCTAGAAAGGATGTTTCATTGTTGCGGTGGTGAAAATGTTGATGTTTTCAGTTATGTTGATCGCAGGGGAAGGTTCCGGCGGAGAAACTGTGTTACAGGCCAAGGACACGGGCGGCTAAAGATGGCGAGGATCGGAAGCTGGTGCCATTGCAGCTCAGCGTGGCTCAGGGCTTGCTGCAGCTGTTATGAGCCGTCATGCGGTCGGGTTTCCGACAGTATATTTTGATGAAATGAAGGTTTTTAGAATTGATCGTACGTATCCTTCAAATACAAAATCATGTCCTTTAAATGCGTTGGTGGAATTCTTACCCTTAAGATTTCATAGCAAGTACTCCCTCCGTCCACGAATAGGAGTCCCATTTTTCTATTTTAATCCATCCGCGAATAGGAGTCCCGGTTCACTTTTACCATAAATAATAATAGGGCTTCATCTTCCACTAACTCATTCCACTCACATTTCATTTAAAACTACTCCCTCAATCCCTAAAAATTTGTTTTAAATGAGTTAAGTAAAATGAGAATAAAGTAGAAAGGAAAAAAGTAGAGAGATGAAAAGAGAGTAAAGTATTTTTTGTCAAAAAAAGAAATGACTCAGCTACAGTAGAACAACCTAAAAAGGAATACGACTCAGCTACAAAGGGATAGAGGAAGTGCCATTTTTGGTGGTAGACCCTACATTCTACTAACTCATTCTCACTTACATTTTATTTTAAAAATAATACTCCTTCCGTCTCATGTTACTCGCACTTTTCATTTTCATTTTAGGCCGTAAATTTAGGATTGATTTTTTAGTGTAATTAAATTATAATTTTAATTGTAATGAGACATCACTTAATAAAGTAGCTTTTAACTTAAACTAACATATTAATTAAATGCATTAATTCTAACTTAAACTATAAATAGTGCAAGGAGTTTGTGACGAGCCGAAAAGCATATAAAAGTAGGACCCACATGCCACTAACTTTTTCAACTCACTTCCTATTACATTTCTTAAAACTCGTGTCAGGTTAAACGATGCCAAATTTTAAGGAATAGAGGGAGTAATATATACAAGTAGGATCCCTATTTAACAAACTTTTTTCCACCCACTCTAAACATTTCTTAAAACCCGTGTCGCCAAGAAATGAGACTCCTAATAACGGACGGAGTATCCCTCTTCTCTCTCTCTCCACACAGTTAACATCATGAAGAAAATAGTAATGGGTTTAACTGGTTAGTTTGCAATGGCAAAAAACTAGAACACTTGTTAAAGGGGACTTTTAGACACGTTTATTGACAAAAGATTATGACAAAAAACAAGACATTAGTTAGTCTACTTTATGCAAATCAAACCTACAAAAGATCCTAACACACTACCTTCTGTACTGCCCCTAATTGCCGCAAAACTCCTTGCGTGGTTCCGATATTCACGCCGTTCAACCTCATGCGTCGCGCCCTTTAAGAAACTGTACGCCCATAGCAAACTGACGAGATGAACAGATTTTTCGCCCATTTTTCCTGCAACGAACCAGATTTGGGTAACATGTTCGATGGATGATGTATGGGTGTTATCAGAATTGTCGGTGGACCAACCTTGACGTGTGTGGTCGGAAACATGGTTGTACGTAGCGTCTCCTGTGATTCATCCACTGGTGTTCTTCTCGGCACACTTAGGATAAAAGCTGTCTGGTCGGGAGTTGCTGCTGTTGCAGTTATACGGTATCCCTGCTCCCAACGTTGGTGGATACCCTCGCTCGGATAGTGAAAATCAAGCTCCACAACCTATATCGGATTCAGTGATGTAAATTAAGAAATGCCACAAACTTAAAATACAATGCGAGATGACTAAAGTAGGAAACCTGTTTCGAAAATCCAGCACCACGAGTCATAACCACAGCCCATTTAGTCTCTGATGTAGCCATGGAGGTCACGGTGAAACCTTCGCTCCACTTTTTGCTTATCCACTTGAATGGAAACGACTCGCTGACTTTGTAGGATTGTTGCACATAACGAGTCCCTGCAATCGATATATGCACCCAAATGAACATATATACAAATACATCACAAAAAACTGAACGTTTAACCAGAGGCTAAAACTTCACCTTTTGACATAACAACCAAGGAACTACCGTTGGTAGCTCCTGCGATTGCACTGATGTAGAACTTCTTTTCCCATTGTTTTATTATCCATTCCTGTATGCAGATCTAAATTAGTGTTTATGCACCAACATCTTCAAATAGAATCAAACGAAATCGAGAGCATATATTCATCATAAGTGCTTAAATTGCCACCAGAATGTACCTTGTCAAGAAAGAAAGGCGACAGTTGATATATTTGAGAGGTGAAGCCTGTACCGGCATCCATTACCAATGCCCATAAATTTTGGCAAGATGCTACGCAACTGATGAATAAGCCATCTTTGTTCCCCTTAGCAACAATCTGGGAAAGCCTTGCATCCGTCACATTAAAGTGATATCTTCAATATAAACCAAGAAACATAAATTTTGTAACTGAGGCAAGAGCAAACAAAATACTACTAATAAACATATTACGTTCAAAAGAAAAATACAAGATACATGAGAAGAACCCAGTGGAAACATTGAGAGAATCCTGAACATATACCTTTGTTTCAAAGGTTTACGAGCATTATAAATGCTAATCCACTGTAATGCAGGCGACCCCAGTCGGACTTTCTTGTTAGGCTGTTTATCTTCCTCATCTTCAAAAGGCAGCCTACCTCGTTTTTGACCAACCTGGTATATAAGCTTAATTTCCAACAAAGACAGGGGGGAATTAGACAAACAAAACTATGTAAGTGAGATGTAGCAGATTAGGTAACAATAGGCACCTTCTGTGCACCCTCAGTTTTGATAGGTCTGATATCTGGATTTGGTCCAACTAACCCATCAAAGAGAGAGATACATTTTGCATAATTAGGTTCCTCGTCAAACTTCAAATTTACCACATATTCCACAAACGATTTGAAAGGCTGTGGAAAGAAGCAGCAAAGCGCTTCTGGAGATGTCGCCATTTTCTTCTTGCAAACGAGAAATCCTTTGTTTTCACCCTATTGAAAAGAAGACCATACCAGGGGGAAAAAGAATGCTGATATAAGTAAATGTCTGGAACGTCCCAAATCAAAACTTTGAACGCCATATGGTAGGAAAAAGAAGACCTGCAATCCTTGCCAAGGCAGACGTCCTCGCAAAAGAAATACCAGTGTATAAACAAGAGATTCTAAATCATCTCTCCGACTCTCTGCTCTACCTAAATGAGCATGAACACTGGCATACCGAACAGTACCCCTGAAACCCATATTCAGACTCTAAATATCAGGAAAACCTAAAGGGGAATTGCAAGCAGAGAAATAGAAAAATGTCAAGCATGTACGAAGTACGAACCTGAAAATATCCGGGCGTTGATCATATTCAATATGCAGGCCAGTATTGC
The DNA here is from genome assembly GCF_004379255.2 of Salvia splendens. Taxonomy (NCBI): domain Eukaryota; kingdom Viridiplantae; phylum Streptophyta; class Magnoliopsida; order Lamiales; family Lamiaceae; genus Salvia; species Salvia splendens. The sequence goes on from NC_056034.1 coordinate 1,978,287, forward strand.
CATTTCTCCATCTAGTAGCTGATGAAGTCACTATTAGAAAATAGAAACTAAATATGCCCAAAACAATAAAAGTAGATATTTCATTAAGGATGTGCAAGACATTTACCTAAACCAAGATCAACCAGGAATAACTTTTTTTCATCAGGACTTCCTACAGCACCAAGCAAGAAGTTCTCAGGCTTCACATCCCCATGAACATACCTGCCATTTTTGGCATATAAGCAAAGTAATCCTAAGTAAGTCATTCTTCGAAAATTAAGTTATCTTTACATACAAGTAGCTTGATATCTATTAATGCAGACATTGATGAGATTCACAGAGAAATATCTACTGTAAAATGCTTACATACTTTACTAACAAAAGTAAGTACCCAGCCATTCCATCACTACTAGCTTCCTTCACCTAATAGAAAGTACCAAACTATGTATATATCCTATGATAGCTACGGATACTTAGCCATCATCGGAACAGCATATATCTGGTTATAAGAATCTCAAAACAAATATGAACAGTGAGCACTATAGAAACAGTAACATGTTAATGTTACATACAATAAACTATCATTGGAATGATGCCTACAAATTATAATTATAATCATATTCATACACCTACTTCAAACTGGGCGAAAAAGGAACTATTCTAACACTTACATACCATGAAAAAAGATAATCGCGGTAACAAGTAATACAACTAACAAGATAGAAAATTATCTTATGAACTTTCCCAGATGAAAAAAGCCACTGTTAATACTCTTAAACCAGACATGCAAAACATGTACGGAGCATTACGTTCATGCAGATAAAGAAAGAAAATTAACAACAGAGAAACCACACTTGCACTTGGAGATGAAATCTCACCCTCTGGCATGAATTTTCTCTAATATTGAAATTGATTCGATGGCAATGCAAGCCACCATTTCAACCGACATAGGCATACTGCAATTTGACAAGTTTGATAAGATTACAACATATAGGATAATTAAAAAAAAAAAGAAAAAACCAAGGAACGTACTTATTCAGAGAATTATTATTGCACATATCCCACAGGCTTGGTCCGAGAATGTCCATTACCTGTCCAACCCAAGTGCTACTTAAAAATTAGAACCTATAAGGAAAAGTAAATGAAAAACGAGACCATGCAATATGCTTACCATGATATAATATTCACCCTGTCGGCCTTTGTAGTGGACTCGTGGAACACCATGGCTTCCTCCTAAAGTACTGTGAGTGATGCAGTAGAAAAGATAAGATCAGAGATACATCCACCATCTAATTGACGCAGAAGAAACAGAAATGCTTACTTGTAAACTTGCCACTCATGAGGTGGACCATGGGTACATCCTTTACTGTTGCGATGTTCAAATTTTAAGGCCACCTATGGAGACCATTCCAAAATTTTAGAATTTGGAGCAAGAAAATATTTGGTCAAGTATAATATCACACAAATCAAATGCATACATATGTACCTCTATAGCTCCAGGACCCGTCCTTACATGAATGTTACCACCAGTGATGCGGCGACCAACATACACTTGTCCAAAACCTCCCTTTCCCAGCTTTTTTTCAAGTCTGTATGTTGGTGAACCACCAACCTGAACCTATATAATTCAAAACATGGAATCAAACTGATCATTACAAGATGAGATAAGAAGATTGTCCCATTCGCATTAGGCCAGCAACAGTGTATTTTGTATATATATTAATCAATAACTGTATGCATATTTTTATAACATGAGCACAGATTGTTAAAGTTTCACACTCGGAAGTCATAGATTCAAAAGATAGTATCCAGGCACAACCCTGCTAGTATCAACCAAAACTAAATGATGAAGTAACAAGTACAATGCAGAAACACATTCATACTGAAACACCATTTGTAACATTGTGAGACTATAGGTCACTGCTTTAAAACCATTTCAAGAGAATAGACAATAGCCACATGAAAACGGCTGATGTATTAGCAAACTGTATACCAATGCTTTTTGAACCTTTCCAGTTAAAAGTCATATCAATGTCTTCCAGACACCAGTATTAAATAAAACTGGCCATAATTTGTCAACCTGCATAGACTGAAAGTAGTGAAAAATCATGCATTTTATAACATTGATAGCACTAGATGGCTCTGCATCATCTGAATACTGAAATTAACTATCAATGCCTTTAAGTTTAATAAATATAGTAATTCGAGATTCAGTTTTCATCAATTAGATGGTGTTTCATCATCCTAATACTATTTTATTCATCCTAATCAATGCCACTCAAGATTCCAATTTTTTCCACAATATCGCAAAAACTGAAATAACCAAATCCATCACCAGCATGTTTCACAAGAATCTAGAATCTGATAGAAGCTTGTGCTTTTCCGAAAAGGTGTATGCGCAGTGTGAGGGCACCACCCTGTATTTCTAAAGAGGGTGAATGTTTCCATGTGTCTCTTTCCAGATGATAGTCACATAAAAAAAAATGGCAACACACTGAAATCAACAAGTACCCAAAACGCATTAAACATTATCAGTTTCAGATACCCCATGCAATCTGACATAAATATTAAATCTTCAATTTCCTCAGCCAATAAAAAGCTTGAAACTTTTAGTTAAATATAACAATCTATCATATCGAAAACATGCATGCAGAAACCACCATCATCATCATCTGTAACAAGAAAGCCAACATGAACTACAACGAGAATTCAAATTCTCACCTTCTCAGGAAGGGGCGTGGAGGGTAAATCATCATCACCCACATTTCCCCTCTCTGGGCTTTTGCCGCCGCTATCCATTGATTTCTCTCCGACCTCCTCCCTCTCGTCCTCCGGAACCAGCTTATCCTCTTCAACCACCTTCACTTCAAGCGCAGCTGCTGCTGCTGCTGCTGCCGCCGCTGCTTTCCTCCTCCTCGTACGCGTAGCTATCGCTGCGTTTTCCTCTTCCGGCTTCCCTCTTTTCTCACTATCCTGATTCTGATTATCGCCGACGTTCTTGTCGCCCCCATACGCCACTGGCAGATCCTGCCGCTTCTGCTTACCTCTCCCCACTCCGCCACGCAGCGCCCGCATCGTTCATCCTCCAATTTTTAGCATTCACTCCCTGAATTAAAAAGAAAATTGAACCTAAGAAAACAGCCACGTCTCAATTCCGGCGAGAAATCAATCTGTGCGACTACATGCTGACGTTGTTTCACTATCCATTCCGCCTGAATTAGGGCTTACTCAGATACTCACAATACACAGAAGCAATACGTACCAGAAATCGGAATTGAATTGCGAAACAAAGCGGCGATCGTCGAAATGTAGTGAGAAAAGCGATAATTGAACAGCTACGGTTTTGAAACGGAGCGCGAAAACTAAGTGATTGGATTCGTCAGAGAAACACAGTAGTCGATTTTGCTTTTTCCAGAGAGGGAATTGGGTGTACGAATATTTTTGGAAACGTGTTTATACATTTTAATGTAAATTAAAATTAACCTCTCTAATTAGCTTCATAACGTCTGATTTCTGAACAATTCGCAGATGGAGGGAGGATAACGAAAATGACGTAAACACCCTTGTTCATAATGGTTGAAAAAAGCGAAGCTAGGGGCAAATATGGGCCCTCCACGTGTTTTTTATATGTTTTCCAATTTTAATTAAGGATTTTTATCTTAAAAATTACAGTACTAACTTTGGACAAATTTTATTTTATACTAACTTTAAAAGAACAATTATATATAGACAAAATAGGTGAGAATCATATTGACCCCAAAATACGTGTGCAGAAAGCCCACAAGCACTTGAATCGTTTTACTCCCTCCTTTCCATAATAATAGAGTCATTTTGTCATTTTAGTACATTCCATAGTAATAGAGTCATTTCCTTTTTTAGTAAAAGTCAACACATTTTTCCACACCTACTTTACTCTCTTTTACTTTTTTCTCTCTTAATCTCTATGCCCTTTTCATTTTCCAATTTATTCTCTCTTTACTTAACTCACCTTACACAATTTTTCTTAATCTCTGTGCCGAAAATAAGCGTCTTCATTACTATGGAACGGATGGAATAATTTTGATACAGTATTACTTAGAGGATTTAGTGTTGATAATAGAATAGATAATTTGATTACACTAATGAATGTATTTCATTAACACTTTGAGCCATTAAAATGGACAACAAAGATTATCAGTTGATTTCTTCTTCCGGTTTTAAATGTATATATCTATTTAATCGCTTTAAACATATGAAAACTTTGAACCATTAGCTTGTCAGTTTGATATTACTACTATGTATTGATAATTTTATATTCATATATATTTTATACTTTTTTATAAATTGGCCATTGTATACTTTAAATTAAAATAATTATATTTTATTTTTCATAGTTAGTTCACTATCAATATGTACATATAGGTCATTTATATACTTTTTTTATAAATGGGTCATTTGTATACTTTAAATTAAAATAAATTTATCCTATATTTTCACGATCTAAAGTTCTTAAATCATATACTTCATACATGTATAGCTTTATTTAGTAATCTTAAAAGCAAAACAAGAATTCTTGATGAAATTATTGAAGTGGACGATGTGAAGGGCTATCCTAAAAAATGTGTGTTGATTTTGTTTTCCGAAGTTATGTAGTGGTCGGTGACCTACCTTCTTTTCTAAGGATATTTATCAAGCCTCGGTTTTAATACATTGAACTCCCAATTTGTTGATCTCTAATTAATACTCACTCTTATCGGCTTAACTTTAGCTAATATCGTCACATGATATTTTCAAGAGTTAAATTGAAAATAATTACTATATTGCTAATCTATGGATATGATATTGCGAAAGACCACAAATGGGACAAATTGGATGGTAGGCCAAAAATCATTCCTTTCATGGCAAAACACATATACCTAAAGGTTAGAAATTGTTCTATTTAAAGTTAAAAATAATTATCATCTTCATAATTTTACACTACTTTTGGTGCAATAATAAATTTATGGCCCAAGTTTTACAAGATTCAGCAGGCAAAAAAGTGAATGCAATATCAAGATGCATCAATTGATATGTTTTGAAATATTAATGTTAATGCTCCATTATTATATAGTGGGCATATATCACATCAAGTTAGGAAGTGTAACGTGTCAAGTTGGTCAAATTAAAATGAATTCATATCTTTGGGAATACAAAATCACGTGAATTCCTACTAAAATGGGAGTGGATACATACATTACTGAGTCAATTTCTAAGGCTTGTAGCTCTATACACTACTTCCTGTCCGTGAAGTCTCATTTATTTTGGACGAAGATTTTAAAAAATGTTAAGAAAAATGGTGAAAAAAATTAGTGGAATATGAGTCTCACTTATATTACATACGGAGTAGTTTTAAATGAAATGTGGGTGGAATGAGTTAGTTGAATATAGGGCATATATAATAGTGAAAGTGAACCAGAACTCCTATTCACGGTTCGCAGACGGACCGAAATGGAAAAAAGGACTCCTATTTGCGGACATGGGGAGTAATTTTTAATGATTTTTTCTTAAAAATACTCCCTGTTCTATAATCCAAAGAATTAACGAGCATATAACAATCCATTAATTTTCATATGATTAAAAAATTGTTGAGAAAGATCTCGAAATTGGATGGATTAATAACTAAGTAAAACTCGAACACTAATAGTGATACAATATCAATAATCTGTATGAGTTGAAGACCTTAAATTTGTTGATCATTTTTTTTATTTCCCATAGTTTTTTTGGTAAATATTTATGCTTTTTATGTGAAGTTTTAATCTCAGTAGTAGTATATAATAGTAACCTAATTAAAATGCTATCTTATCTCTTGTTTCCTTTTCAAGTATATATTCCAGAAGCTGAATCATAATGCATTCATATCTCTTGTTTCCTTCTCAAATATAATTTAGAAATATGAATTCAGTTCAAATTAGATTCAAAGTTGGGATACAAACAACTAAATATAGTTATTGAGTCAATTCCGAATTCTAAAACTCCCATTTTTTTCTCTAAAAATATTAGTATTCTATAATCCAAAAAATAACTTGTAACAATAGATTAAGTTTTAATCTCAGTAGTATATAATCTTAGATATAGGTGGAGAAATGAGGTAGTTTAAAGTTGGGAATGGGATATGTATGTTGAGAGTGAGATTTTAGATTTTAGATTTTAGATTTTAGATTCATTAATAAGAGTGGAGATTTTAGATTCACAGTCACACAGCTTACACTCTCAGTCTCACACAACACACACTTTGCCAGCTCTGAACTAATTAACAAGTCGATTTCGTTTCAATCATTAAATGTATCTTAACCTTGTGTATTTCAATCAGTTGGCTCTTAATCATTAAATGAATACGATATAGTATCAATAATCCATATTAGTTGAAGTCTAGAAGACCTAAAATTTGTTGATCATTTTTATTTTTATTGGTAAATATATATGCTTTTTATTTGAAGTTTTAGTAGCATATAATCTGATTTATAATTTAGTAGGAGTGTGAGTTATTTTAAATTTGGGATATGTATGTTGAGAGTGAGAATATAAATAAAGAATAATACTATTTGTGTAGACCAATCACAATGCTCCAATTCCATGCAGATTTAGGAAAATTTATCTCCATCTCCAGCTCTATTAATAAAGAGTGGAGATTCATACTGCTTCTCAGTCTCACACTTCCGCCTCTCTCAGTCACACACACTTGTGCCTCTGCTTCGAATTTCAGCTTCGTCTCTGATCTCGTCTCCATCTCCGTCTCTGTCTACGTATGCTATACTTCCCCTTTCCTTTCCTTTCCTTTCCTTTCCTTTCAGATCTGCTGCACAAATCTCATTTTTGAAACCTTGGTTTTGAAAAAATTACTGCGGTTGACTATATATGAATTTTTAGGTGTAATTCAGAATGCTTGTTCATATACCCTTCTAATTAATCACTGCTTTTATCAATTAATAGTAATTTTCTTCTGTAATTTAGGTTAATTAATCCCTTCCCAAACTAATGATGCTATATACTTAATATAGTAAAAACTTGACCTCAGTTTTCTTCATATCTGTGACTATGCCTTTTGAAAATTATGATGAATTATTGTTGTGTTTCTACTTCATATTTTGTGTTTTTTCTTGTCATTGAAAACTAATTAAGAAGCTAATTTCATTTCAATCATTGTGCAGAGACACAAGTCATGGCTACATTACTACTGCCACTTAGTATCCTATCTTTGGTTATGGCCGGAATCGTAGCAGGCCACAACGTCACCATCTCGCTGTTGGACTCCGCTGTAGCCAGAGGAGCTGGTACGTACACACACACACACACACACATATATATATACATATATATGTTTGATTCTCAATTGTTGCTAATTCATTGCTTAACTATTTGTATATATAGTCTGTCTAGACGGCACTCCTCCAGCCTACGCTTATAGTCCAGGGTTCGGAGACGGAGTTGACAAGTGGCACGTAATCTTTGAGGTATATGAATATGAACAACTTTTGTGGATTTTTATCATCTACTTCTATTGTTGTTGAGTTAACAATTTGGAGTTGCAAGGGTGGTGGGTGGTGTCGGGATGTAGCTGACTGCCTCAATAGATCCAAAACTCCTCTAGGAAGTAGTGCTAAGCTTATGTCGAAGGAGCAGAATGGTGTCGTATCCTTTGGAGGGATGCTCGATGCCAATTCCACCTTGAACCCTGGTATATATGTAGTTAAATCTAATCAAATTCACAATTTCATTTCTCTAATTTGAAATATATAACTTAATTCTTGCATATGTATGATTTCAGATTTCTACAATTGGCACGTGTTCAGAATCTTCTACTGTGACGGCTCATCTTTCATGTCCGATGTTGAAGATGTAGACCCGGTAAGTTTTTAAATTTCTTGCATGTAACCAATAAGCACAATTAGTTATACTAACCTAGCATTCACTCTTTTAAAAACCGGACTGGATGGTTCGACATGAACTAGAAGGTTGATGAGTCCGGTTTAGTCCTAATTGTATGTTTTACTCAATTCAATTATAGCTTCATTGTTTCACTCATTTTTCAATTTTTGAAACATTTACATAGAAGTACAACCTAACTTATAGAGGTGCGAGAATATATGATGCCATGATGGATGAGCTCCTACGAATCGGAATGGGTAATGCAAAAAATGTATGTGCTATTAAATTATAATAACTCTTGAATTAGTTAAATTTTGATTGCAACTTGATATTAATGTATATTATTTTTATAGGCTTTATTGTCAGGCGGTTCGGCAGGTGGATTAGCCACAACTTTACATTGTGATAAGTTTCAATCGTTGTTTCACAACACAACTAGAGTGAAGTGCGTATCTGATTCAGGCTTTTTCGTTCACGGGTAAGACTATCTAGATTAATTACCTAATTATAAAAAAAAATTATGAAATATATTATTGTAAACTACTATATCATTGATTAATTTTGTTTGGCTCACTAGAGAGCATTTTTTGGGGGCTGATTGGAGAGAATCTTTCTTCTATAGAGTGGTATCAACACATGTATGTATTCTTTTTATTTCAGTTTATTTTGTTATATAATCAAGTAGTATTATATATTATTAACACGTGGATTCTTACATTAATTCCTCATTTTTGTTATGTATATGTATAGGGTTTGACGAATATGTTGCCCACATCATGCACATCCAAATTTAGCCCAACTCTGGTATGGATATAGTACTCTCTCCGTCCCACGTTACCTGAGTCAATTTTTGCACTTATTTTAAAAAAATATACTTAATAAATAGTTTTAAAAAAGAGTAAAGTAAGTGAGGGAATAAAAATGAGAAGACTCTTCTCTACATTATTCTCTCTCTTAATTTACTCTCTCTACACTTTACTATTTATTATCATTTTTTAAAACAAGTGCAAAAAAGAAGTGGCTTAAGTAACGCGAGACAGAGGGAGTATTAGCTAACTTATCTTCATTACTTTTCCGAACAATATAATTAAGCATTCCTCATAATCATATTTATCTTTGCAGTGTTTATTTCCTGAAAATTTGGTCCCTGATATCCAAACCCCACTATTTTTAATTGAATCAGCATTTGACTCATATCAGGTATGGGCAATCTTATAATGTACAGTAATAATTATTAGTATTTATTAATATCTTTGATGTCATTAATTATATATTTTTTTATTTCCAATCTACCCATCACAGATAGGATATACTTTGTTCCCTGATAGAAGCCCGAAATGGAAGAGTTGCCTCCAAAACTTAATGTTGTGCAATTGGACCGAGATAGAAATCATGAAAGGTATATACAATATAATTAATATTTTTTAACTCGATTTAATATAAATCTATCAATAATACTATTTGTTTTATTTTTGTTTAGATTTTAGGTTGATATTGGTAAATACGCTGAAAAGTACAATTGCAAATAGCTCCTCAAGGAGGGGCTATTTTGTACATAGCTGCTACCGACATGGCCATATGGAAGACATAAGCGGTTCGACATGCTCATTGATTGTTGGAAACGGACTTGCTAACAAAGTAAGTGAAACTATATAAATAATCTGTCACACAAATTGTTTGGTCACACACTACTAATTTAATATGAAGTGTATTTTTCAGAATATAGCAGAAGCCGTGGGAGACTGGTATTTCGACCGGAGCGAATTCCAGGAGATGGATATGGTCAACAACTTGCCACGGAACTGCACTGGCGAAAACCAACCTATTTTGGAGAAAAAGTGTATCGATTATTATATTCATCATTAGATGCCATGAATTGATAGCATGTGAATTTGAATTTCTATTTTCAGTTATGAACGAAGGCTTAAAATTTTCGGTTAAATTCAGCTTCTTAATTACAATTTAATTGATGGGTGGTTAAATTTGAGCTTATCAATTACAAGTGAATTGATGGTGATAAGTGATAATGTAGGTTACGAGTTATGAAATGAATGGAAGTAGGTGATATGAGATGTATAAAAGCAAGATGGGATGTTGTATGGATATTATAATCTTAGAAGCATGAGTCCTAAAAACTCAATCATGGTGATGGTGATTATGATAAGTAGTATGGTTGTAATGAGTGATTCAGTAAGCGTGGATGTGAAAGAGTGCTACAAGATTTGGGATGACGATTGTAAATTTGGGCTGCTGAAAGAGATCTGCAACTATAATAGTTTTAATGATTATCCTCAGGGTATTTGTTGTCTTCTCCTTGATGGTGTGGAGATGAGTTGGGATTGCTACTATGCAATTGTTGATGACTTAAAAAACAATTACCCTTGCCAACACCCTGACGGCGCTACCGCTAGAGCTACAACCATACTTACTCATTGTCAAGGCTGATCATACTCCTTTCTAACTTCATTTTTAATAATAATTGTATTATTATGGATACAAATTGTTTACTTTATTCTATTGGTGATCATATTATACTCCCTCCGTCCCGGGCTACTCGCACATTTCCTTTTCGGTACGGAGATTAAGGAATGAGTGTATAGCAAAGTCAACGATTGCTGCTATAGATGATAATTTTTACTACAAATGGAAAAGTGCAAATAATTTGGGACGCCCAGAAAGGAAATAAGTGCAAGTAGTCCGGGACGGAGGGAGTATAAGATTAATTACTTAAAACAAACCAATGTCTTTTTATCTTATGATCTACTACTACTATGTTTTCGTTGTTGGAAAAGAGTGGATTACGTGACCAAAGATTATCATACCTACCATAACATATTATGTATACAATCACAATACTGATTTCAAACCAAAAGAGAACTGCTAAAACACAATTGAGAATATTAAGTGTTGGCCGGATTCAAGAACAAACTCAGGCCGGGGCTGCTCGTTTGCATTCTAAGGGACGAAGCTCGGCCTTCAATCATGCGTTACCAATTGAGAATATAAGGCCATACCTCTGTTCCCGGCTGCTGGGAATAGAGGTATGGCCTAAAACAGAAGAACCAGAGTTTAAATTTGTTTTGAGAGTCTTTAATTGATGATCCCCAGGAATACAGAGGGGGTGGATTATACCTTATATATATATGATCATGTAGTATGTTAAATCCTAAACCCTGAACCTATACACATAAGATTACCTCATTATAGCATCCTGGAAATTCCATATACTATGTTACATAGCTGCTACCGACATGGCCATATGGAAGACATAAGCGGTTCGACATGCTCATTGATTGTTGGAAACGGACTTGCTAACAAAGTAAGTGAAACTATATAAAGTATCTGTCACACAAATTGTTTGGTCACACACTACTAATTTAATATGAAGTGTATTTTTCAGAATATAGCAGAAGCCGTGGGAGACTGGTATTTCGAACGGAGCGAATTCCAAGAGATGGATATGGTCAACAACTTGCCACGGAACTGCACTGGCGACGACCAACCTATTTTGGAGAAAAAGTGTATCGATTATTATATTCATCATTAGATGCCAAGAATTGACAGCATGTGAATTTAAATTTCTATTTTCAGTTATGAACGAAGGCTTAAAATTTTCGGTTAAGTTCAGCTTCTTAATTACAATTTAATTGATGGTTGGTTAAATTTGAGCTTATTAACTGATAATGTAGGTTACGAGTTATGAAATGAATGAAGTAGGTGGGTGATATGAGATGTATAAAAGCAAGATGGGATGGTTGTATGGATATTATAGTATCTTAGAAGCATGAGTCCTCAAAACTCAATCATGGTGATGGTGATGGTGATTATGATAAGTAGTATGGTTGTAATGAGTGATTCGGTAAGCGTGGATGTGAAAGAGTGCTACAAGATTTGGAATGATGATTGTAAATTTTCGCTGCTGAAAGAGATCTGCAACTATACTAGATTTGATGATTACCCTCAGGGTATTTGTTGTTCTTTCCTTGATGATGTGGTGATGAGTTGGGATTGCTACTATGCAATTGTTGATGACTTAAAAAACAATTACCCTTGCCAACACCCAGACGGGGCTACCGCTAGAGCTACAGACATACTCAAGCATTGTCAAGGCTGATGATAATATACTCCTATAATATATTTCTAACTTCATTTAAATAATAATTGTATTATTATGGATACAAATTGTTTATAATATTGATGATCAAATTATATAAGATTAATTACTTAAAACAAACCAATGTCTTTTTATCTTATGATCTACTAGTAATATGTTTTCGGTGTTGGAAAAGAGTGGATTACATAATCAACCAAAGAGTATCATACCTACCAATAAGATATATTATGTACACAATCACAATATGGTCCAATCAGAGTACTGAGGAACTTCTAAAACACAATTGAGAATATTATTCAAGAACAAACTCAGGACGGAGCTGCTCGCTCGGCCTTCAATCGTGCATTACCAATTGAGAATATAAGACCATACCTCTGTTCCCGGGGTATGGCTTAAAACAGAAGAACCAGTGTTTAAAGTTGTTTTGAGAGTCTTTAATTGATGATCCCCAGGAATACAGAGGGGGTGGATTATACCTTATACTACTATATTTATATATGATCATGTAGTATGTTAAATCCTAAACCCTGAACCTATACACATAAGATTATAGCATCCTGGAAATTCCATATACTACTATGTTACATCCTAGCTAAAAACAAGCCAAACGCATATAACACTTTAATAAATCATAGAGATACACTGGAATTGGAATTGCAGAGTTAGATATAAAGACCATTGCAGATACATTATAGTATTACTCATCTCATGGCCGATGGACTTTGGAGTAGTAAGGAAAGACCACGATACTTGACTAATTCCACTGGAGCTCTCTTCGATTTCTTCGACTCCGCCTCTGCATTATCTGTAAAATTGGAATTAGGGTTCTCGATTATTTATGGCGCTTTGGGCGGGAAGCGATAGAAGCAGAGAATGTGTTGGAGGTAATCGCATGAAGGGAAACAATCAATCGAACATTAGCAAAGCTCAGATTAGAATCGGAGAATCAGAATTTTTTAGTAAGGGAGAAAACTAAAAGCAGAAGGCAAGGGGATGATGAATAAACGGCAATGGCCAAAGTCGGAAAACATTATCCGTCTCCTTTTAATGGGCCGGTTTCATTGAAGGGGTCGGCCCAAGTAAAACTGACCCGGATATGGTCCTATTAGATTCAATTTAATTGGGCTAAAAATACAAAATGAGTAGAATTGTAGCCCATTAGCCTCTTTATTGACAAGCCCATATATATTTCTGTGAGTATTGATCGACTACATCTCATGATGGGTAATCAAAATTCTTTGTATTTCAATCTTCAGTTATACATATTAGTTATTAAATCTTAAGTTTTCTATTAATCTTGTCTTGCATAATATTTGAATTTGATTTCAGATTTTTAGAATGTACTGTTTCTGAAGACATTGGAGGGACTAGAACTAGATGATAATTCGTCAAGAGGATTATCATCATTTCGTGTTATATTCCCAATATTATAGACAAACAACTCAATTTGCAAAATAATGCATGTTTCATATTTTATTTTGCATTTTTGTGCTGATTTATATCATGAATTAAATTAGTCAATTTGTGTGGTATATTTTTGTTTTCATTGTGGGATTTACATGACCGGTATTTCAAAGAGCAATGTCCAATTCATCGACGATCAACATTCCTATCCTATTAATCGCAATTAGACACTATCAAACCCATTTCGAAAAATAAATAAATATGTTGGCAATTGAAACTAGAAAAATAACATATAACTATCCTATATCGGTGTCAAAAGAAAACTGAAACTAGTATATAAATCTCATGGGTCACTCCTCCTATCACCAATTGGTTTTAGGATGGAACCCATGGATTTCTATCATGGTATCAGAGCGGGTCACCGACTGTGGGCCAAATTTAACTGACCCAACAGTATATCTGGGCTGAAACCGAAAAAAATGACTGACCCAGCAGTATATCTGGGCTTAAAATTTGGGTCAGTTGTCCAAAAGAAAGTATATACAACTTCGAAAATAAAAAATAAAGTTCTCTTTAAATCAATGTATTTCCTTTATGAAAAAAAACAAATAAATACACAAATTAGTGCAAAACTAATAATTTCTGCCCATGAAACATAAATCCAAAAAGAAAGTGCCCCTATTTTAAGGTACAAGTGGAAGTGTGTGGGACTTAAGTCTAAACATCACTAGTAAAATAAAATAAAAAGCCCTTTATCAGCTTTAGTAAAGCAAATAGAGCAATAAAAAGCAAAACTAGCTTATTACTCCATTATTAGTATTAAAATTTTAGGTCTTGTAAGATTCCATTATTGAGGGTCACAATAAAATGTGTTGGGAGGTATTTAAGTGAGTTTCAATTTGACCAACCTTTAAATATAATTCCAATTGATAATGATGTTACTATGATTTATGTTTTTGGACAATTGACATAAATCATGTGTTACAACGTCAATTTACATGACATAATATGCATAGATGTGAATCGATAGTCGATCACACACTCATCCACTACTAGAGTTTGTGGTTCAAATTTATTAGCTAGTAGTACTAATAGATTAAAAATATGAAATGGTTCAATGTTGTTCATGGATTAAAGACTAGTGTCCCAACTTCTCCATCTCAACGTGATCGATAACCAATGATTGAGATATCACACTCAATGGATGATGCATTGAGTGAATCGATTAGTTGAAGTGTTTATTCCTATCGAAAAAATGAACACGTTAACATATATATATTTGATATATATTGTAGTACTATATATATATATATCTTCTTTAAATTCTTAAATCCAAATGCAACATTTAATGATTTAATATGTAAATCTTAGCAGACGACCAACTTTAATTTACCACACTATTGCAGATAATAATGCATCAATTGATGTTAAGATATTGCTAATAAAGGTGACAAACTTTTGTGCTAATGTTTAAGATTTGTGGATAAATTAAACTTAACAATTCAATGTAGTGGATCAATTATATACTAAGTGGATATAGAGTATTGATATTTACAGTACTTTCCGTATGTTCAATTAATTAGGGTGTGGTTGATTTTTATATAAGAGGATATGCAAAATGTGTTGTTGCATATGCACAATTTTTGAATTATTTGAATTTTGTTTGGTTGCATTGCATAATGTACAATTATCCCATTTGTGATGAATCAAAGTACAACCCACAAAAGTTTCTTTCCAATAAATCCAGTAAACGATAATCATAAATAGAAAAAAATTAATAATTAAATCAAAATTCTTAACTACGTCAATTGGTATTTTCGATAATTTAAATGTATATACCATTCATATATCATCTACTAGAAACTCCAATTATTAATGGTTTTGTCAAGATTAAAAAACGTTTTATTACAAATCATGAATATTCGGAAGTAATAGGCATAGGAAATCTGAGGAAGCATGAAGTATACTTGGTTGTCTGTGTATATTCATAAAATAAAATATAATAAAAGCAATGAAAGTAAGACTTTTAATTTGTGCATTCTAAGAGTTCAATAATTGAGCACTAACCCCCACCAACACTCCAACTTTTTCTTACTTTTCTTTGGGTAACTTTTCAATTTTCATAGACTTTGCTTTGCATTTGTCTAGAGTGTCATTATTTAACCACAATATAACTTGTTATAAAATAGATTTAAATAAAATTAATTTATTTTTTAGTAATTTAGTAAGAATTTTAGCTCAACTAAATAGTTACTAGTATTATTTAAATTTAATTAAACTTTTTATAGTCTGGCCACAATTGGCGGAACAATAACATTATTTTGGAAGTAGATTTATTGAGTAGTTTGCAGCTTGAAGTGAACGAACGAAAGAAGAAATATTTTTTTACTATAATAAAAGGTATATTTGAAAAAAAAACCAAAGCGATATCATTTTACTATTTTTTTTAAAAAAAAAAAAAGTTCTAAATTCAGGCTACGATCATGAAAAAGTTTTAAATTCGCCCCCGATTGCTACATAGCTTTATTTTTTTTGTTTAATCTCTCTATTTAATGTAGCAATTAAATTGATCAAAACCTAATTACTAAAATCTGTACGCCACTATGCATACACCTGTAATTATTTGAAAAAAAAAGTATATACTTTAACCTATTGAATGAAGTCACATCAATCCACCTTTAAATATTTGCTATTGATTTTGACATTCATAATTTCATAGTTAATTACTCACATATATACTAAACACGCATTCGAATGTCTACGTGTCGGTATATCTCACGATCAACTTAGCTATCACAATTATTAATTACAAAATTAACAAGATATTATTGATAAAATGATATTTCGTCTGAAGTTTGTCGTTTCAATTATTAAATATTAATCATTATTAACTTTTTACAGTATGGACATACCACCTATTAATGGAGTACTACATTTTTGTTATTAAATTAAATCAGTCATCTTTCTATTTCATTCATGTCATCTTTCTATCATCAATAATTATTGTGTTAGATAATATTTACATTTTTTAAATAATAAAATCGTAATTGAGGATTTAAACTTCAGAAAGAGTTGATAAGGAATTTAATTAAACTAGACTGTAATTCAAGATTAGTGGAGTAATTATTGTAGCTAGGGGACTGGAGTGGAAGGTGTGGAGTTAATAGACAAAATTAAAAGGAGTTAGATTTTTAAAAAATGAAGCTTTTAGGAAAAGCAACTTTAATAGATTGCATTGTATTGCACCAATTTCCCACTTCAAAAGCTATTGATTTTTTAGAACTGTGACAATATGAAATTATGACCACTCACTACTGCAATCTACTACTAGATAGTATTTCATTGCATTTCAAATTTCATTACTCTATTTATTTATTAGGACTTCATTAATATTTTAGAAACTAGAGCTACCTCACACCTTTTCTTTTATAGTGAGTGTAAAATATTCGAAGCTAGAAACTGATAATTAAGCAGAACCTATCAAGAATGATGACAATCCAAACAAATCAATACAGCATACCAAAATAAAAACATAGTACTTATAATCAAAACAAAACACAATTAATAAACAACAAAATTACAATAATATCATGAGATTCATCTATTGATTTTAGCAAAAAATTGATATCACAACACAAAACATATCCAAACAATGCTCACATAATACACAAAATCCTTGCTAAAATCAGGGAATTTTCACCGCACATTCACCTATATGAGTATAAGCAATGTGAAAAGAGACTTTTGTTTGATCAATCATTTATTCATTGACTTCAAATGTAAAAATAATCAGTGATAAATGATTTTGAAATGACAACAAAATCAATTATTTTCAGCCAAAATATGTCAGGAACCTTTTAAATGAATTATGGGAATTGAGAAGTCAAATTTATAGCACAACATTTCAAAGTACTTAAATTGGTTTCCTAAAATAATTAAATTCCGCAGTTCCCTTCATGCTTAAGACTATATATATAGTAATCATTGTAAATTCTCATGAATCCTACTCTTTTTACATTGTAAACTTGATATTTTGCAATTGGAGTGAGATAAAAATCATGAAAGGTATATACAATATTATTACTAATTTTGACTCTATTTAATATTAATCTATCTCTCATAATATTTTTGTTAGATTTTAGATACACATTCATAAATAAGCTGAAAAGTACAATTGCGAATAGCTCCTCAAGGAGAGGCTATTTTGTACATAGTTGCTACCAACATGCCATATGGAATACATACGCGGTTCGACATGCTCATTGTTTGTTGGAAAAGAACTTGCTAACAAAGTAAGTGAAACAATATAAAGTATCTGCCACACAAATTGTTTGGTCGCACACTACTAATTTAATATGAAATGTATTTTTCAGACGATAGCACAGGCCGTGGGAGATTGGTTTTTCGACCGGAGCGAGTTCCAGGAGATGGACATGCTCAATGACTTGCCACGGAACTGCACTGGCTTCGACGACAAACCTACTTTGGAGAAAAAAGTGTAGGGATTATATTCATCATTAGATGCCATGAATTGATACTTGTGAATTTGAATTTCTAATTTCAATTATGAATGAAGTGTTAAAGTTTTCGGTTAAATTCGGCTTCTTAATTACAAGTTAATTGATGGTTGGTTAAATTCGACTTATAGATTTTACAAGTTAATTGATGGTGATAATGTAGGTTACGAGTTATGAAATGAATTAAGTGGGTGATGTCATCTATTAAGAGCATCCCATCGCTGCTCGATGGGGCGGACGGCGTCCGTGCCGACAGCGTCCGTGCCGACAGCGCGACACACTCGTGTCCGCCTGCTGCTGTGCTCGCGCCGACGGCACGACGCTGCTCGATATATCGAGCACGTCCGTGCCGCAGGGCGACATGACAGCATTCTATTAGCCAACCGCAATGCCGTTGGCTTTTTCTATTTTTTTAAATTCAAATTTAATTTAAAAATTGTTTTTAAATTAAAAATATATATTTTCCCACTTCCCAATATATTATATCCGTTTTCTCTCCACTTTTACTTTATTTTTCGTTTTTTCCCCAAAAATCACATTTTTCATCTATATATACCCTCATTTCCACACAAAAAATTTCACATCACACTATACAATTCTCTTCAATTCTCAATCTTTTCACTCTTGCAAAAAAAATGTCCGGCTTCGGCGATCACCCCTCCGACTCCCGCGGATGGAACCACGAATGGTTCAACCCAACACCATTCCCTCATGCGGATATGGAATTCTCGACCCCTCCTCAAACCCAAGGTTCTCAAATTTCGGGTGGCTACCGGCCTTATCCGGTGGACGAGCAAGATGCCACCAATAGGCGATACGGGTGGACACTCGAACAAGGATCGGGAGCGACATGAGCGGGGCCGACATCATCACGGCCACCATGTCGACCTACCATTCCATGCATTACAAACCATTCAAGAACCTCAGCGATTGGCAGCAGGTTCGTAGAAATCCGAAGTATAAGGTAGGCTTATCGCCCTCCTCCAGCAAACGGTTAAGGTCGTTATCCCTATTTGACGGCGCCTCCGATGAGGTGGCTAGCCAACTTGCCGAAGCTAACTTGGGTAGCCCTGACACCGGCACGGGTAGTTCCCAACGCCTGCCGCAAGGAAGGAAGAAGGCGACGGTCAACCGCCGTCGCGCCGAGACTCCATCAGCCCCCGCTCCCGCTCCCTTTGTGCCACCTCAACCCCCACCAACTCATTGTGGACCCTTTTGGCTCAACTCAATTTGGCCGATAAGTCTCGGATGACTCCCGAGCAACTTGATTCACATTTGACAATGATATGAGGTCTCCGAAAAACATTGGGGATGGGGCCGGAGGACTAGTCTTCCACGGGAGTATTTTTAATTATGTAATTTTTATTTTTTAGGATTTTAATTATGTAATTTTTAATTTTTAGGACTTTAATTATGTAATTTTTAATTTTTAGGATTCTAATTATGTACTTTTAATTTTTTTTGTAATTTGTAATAGTATTCCGGGTATTTTTAATGCATTTTAATATTGTAGAAAGGTTTTATTTAAATTGAATAACAGAATGGTAGGACTCGTGAGCATGTCCTTGTGGAAGAGCATGAATGTGGGTGTTGTGCTCTTGGGGAAGAGCAGAGAGTAAAAAATAAATAAAAGTAGGTCCAGGCCCACTTCCATGTTCTTAGGCAAGAGCATGGATGAGGATGCTGTAAAGCAAAATGTTGTAACTTAGGGTTAAATTCAACTTCTTAATTACTCCACAATTTAATTGTTGGTGACAATATATACTACTATTAAATAGATAGGTTACAAGTAATGAAATGAATAAAGTGAGGGATATGACATCTATAAAAGCAAGACGTTGTAACTAGGGTTATTATACATATTATCTTAGAAGCATGAGTCCTCAAAACTCAGTCATGATGATGGTGATTATGATAAGTAGTTTGGTTGTAATGAGTGTCGATCTGAAAGAGTGCTACAAGATTTGGGATGATAATTGTAAATTTGGGCTGCTGAAAGAGATCTGCAACGATATTAGTGATTACCCTGAGATTATTTGTTGTAATATCCTTTTTTATAAGAGGTTAGATTCTGATTGCTACTATGCAATTGTTGATGACTTAAAAAACAGTTCCGCTTGCCAACACCCAGACGTGGCTACCAGTAGAGCTTCATTCATATTTACTTATTGTCAAGGCTGATGCTCCTATAATATATTTCAAACTTCATTTAATAATTGTATCATTATGGATACAAATTGTTTATTCTACTGGTGATCAAATTATATAAGATTAATTACTTCAAACCAATGTCTTTTTTATCTTATGATCTAGTACTATGTTTAGGGTGTTGGAAAAGAGTGGATTACATAATTAACCAAAGATTATCATACCTACCAATAAGATATTATGTACACAATCACAATATGGTCCAATCAGAGTACTGATTCAAACCAAAAGTGGAACTGCTAAAACACAATTGAGAAAATAAAGTGTTGGGCAATAAAAAAAATCTATCTCTATCCAGAAACTGTTCAAGCCAAAATGCTTCTCAGAAAGACCACCAAGAACTAAGGTTCGTGCAGCAGATCGAGCATTGCAGCTGAAACTGAAACTGAAACTGAAACTGAAACTGAAACTGAAACAGAAACTCGAAAGATCATACAAACTGAAGCTGAAACTGAAACTGAAAGATCAGAACATACAAACTCGATAGATATAT
Organism: Salvia splendens; assembly: GCF_004379255.2. Taxonomy (NCBI): domain Eukaryota; kingdom Viridiplantae; phylum Streptophyta; class Magnoliopsida; order Lamiales; family Lamiaceae; genus Salvia; species Salvia splendens. Next base: position 1,998,886 of record NC_056034.1, read on the forward strand.
CTAAGATACGGGAAATTGACAGCAACTATGGCCATTGCAGCTTCATTTTCCAGATCTCGGGGCTGTTTCCTCTATTATCAAGCATTCCTCTTTCTTCTATTTGTGCAGCTCTTGTAACAAATCATCATTGGTAATCTGTCACGAGTACATAAAAAATTTCACAATCATGGAACCATCCCTGATGAAAACTAAAAAGCAGAAATAAAAGACTGGGCAGATAATATTTCATAAAAGAACTTCAACTCACATATGATAAAAACTGTTAATCTGTGCCTATTTTAAGTATTACTGACAACAATTAACAGCGAGGAGAGGCTATTGAAGGTTTTCAAGTGAAATACCTCTGTTCTTTCATCGCGCATCATGTTGATAGCAGCAAGGAGATGATGAATAAACGGCAATGGCCAAAGTCGGAATACATTATCCGTCTCGTTTTTAATGGGCCGGTTTTCGGTCGGCCCAAGTAAAACTGACCCGGATATGGTTCAATTAGATTCAACTTAATTGGGCTGAAAATACAAAATGAGTAGAATTGTAGCCCATTAGCCTCTTTATTGACAAGCCCATATATTTCTCTCTTCATCTGTCTGTCTTTACTTAACTCACCTAACACAATTTTTCTTAATATTCGTGCCGAAAAGAAACGTTTTCATTACTATGGAACGGAGGGAGTAATTGTGATATAGTATTACTTAGAGGGTTTAGTGTTGATAATAGAATAGATAATTTGATTACACTAATGAATGTATTTCATTAACACTTTGAGCCATTAAAATGGACAACAAAGATTATCAATTGATTTCTTCTTCCGGTTTTAAATGTATATATCTATTTAATCGCTTTAAACATATGAAAACTTTGAACCATTAGCTTGTCAGTTTGATAATACTACTATGTATTGATAATTTTATATTCATATATATTATTAATACGTTACCAACATAAACAAAAGCCCGTCTAGCTTTGGTAGAGCACAAGGCTCTTAACCTTGTGTATGGGCCATTTATATACTTTTTTATAAATTGGCCATTTGTATACTTTAAATTAAAATAAATTTATCCTATATTTTCACTATCTAAAGTTCTTAAATCATATACTTCATACATGTATAGCTTAATTTAGTAATCTTAAAAGCAAAACAAGAATTCTTGATGAAATTGTTGAAGTGGACAATGTGAAGGGCAATCCTTAAAAAATGTGTTTTGATTTTGTTTTCCGAATTTTTGTATTGGTTGGTGACCTACTTTCTTTTCTAAGGATACTTATCAAGCCTCGGTTTTAATACATTGAACTCCCAATTTGTTGATCTCTAATTAATACTCACTCTTATCGGCTTAACTTTGGCTAATATCGTCACATGATATTTTCAAGAGTTAAATTGAAAATAATTACTATATTGCTAATCTATGGATATGATATTGGGAAAGATCACAAATGCGACAAATTGGATGGTAGGCCAAAAATCATTCCTTTAGGCCATGTTTGGTTGGCGGGAAAGTAAAGTTGGCAAGGAAAATGATTCCTAGAAAAATGAATCCCGCGAATATGATTCCCAATATATTTACTTTCTCGTGTTTGGAAAATATCAAGATTTTAAAGTTTATATTTGATTTGAACACTAAACTAAAAATTTACTTATCATTTTTTATTTATAAAAAATAATAATACATATTATTTAATAAATTATTAATTACAAATGATAATAATTATATTATTTTATTTATTATTACGATGGATAGTTTAAATATGGATTATACATCATAATATATAATAATATAATAATAAATAAATTTTATAATTTAAAATTTTACTACAATTTTATTGTTAATTACTAATTTATAAAGTAATAATTATTATATTATTATATAATTTTAATTATATTTAATTATTTAATACATTATTATTATTAAGATAATAAAAATTAAATATAAATATTAATAATATAGTTATAATTATGATAATTTGAATTATAGTTATTTATTATCCTGAAATTAAGTATGGTTTATACTTTTAAATTATTTTTAAAACATTGTAAATAATAATAATGATGATAATAATAATAAAACTATACTATATTGCATTAAATATATAAGAATCCTAAAACTAGGAAAAGAATAACTGAGAAAAGTTAGGATTCAGAATCCTAGAAAGTTGTACTAACTTTCCTTGTTTCAGAATTTTGATTACTTTTCCAGTTTGATTAAAAACGGAAACAAACACAGAAATTTAAAATTTAATGAATCAGATTACTTTCACATACAGAATCCTAGCAACCAGACATGGCCTTAATGGCAAAACAGATATACCTAAAGATTAGGAATTGTTCTATTTAAAGTTAAAATCAATTGTCAAAAATACTTATCGTCTTCATTTTACGCTACTTTTGGTGCAATAATAAATTTATGGCCCATGTTTTAAAAGATTCAGCAGGCAAAAAAGTGAATGCAATATCAAGATGTAATAAATTTATGGCCCATGTTTTACAAGATTCAGCAAAAAAGTGAATGCAATATCAAGATGCATCAATTGATATGTTTTGATATAATAATGTTAATGCTCCATTATTATATAGTGGGCATATATCTCATCAAGTTAGGAATGTAATGTATCAAGTTGGTCAAATTAAAATGAATACATATCTTGGGAATACAAAATCACGTGAAGGTCAAATTAAATGATTACATAACTTGGGAATACAAAATCACGTGAATTCCTACTAAAATGGGAGTGGATGCATACATTATTGAGTAAATTTCTAAGGCTGTAACTCTGAAACATTGCTTGTATCATTACTGAGTAAATTTCTAAGGCTGTAACTCTAAAACATTGATTGCTTCATGTCCATGAGCAGAAGTCTCATTTCTTTCTGACACGTGGATTTTAAAAAACGTTAAGAAAAATGGTGAAAAAAAAGTTAGTGAAATATGAGTGAGTTTTAAATGAAATGTGAGTGGAATGAGTTAGTTGAATGTAGGGCCTATATAATAGTAAAAGTCAACCAGGACTCCTATTCACGGTTAACAGACGGACCGAAATGGAAAAAATGGACTCCTATTCGCGGACATGGGGAGTAATTTTGGAATGATTTTTTCTTTAAAAATACTCACTGTTCTATAATCCAAAAAATTAACGAGCATATAACAATCCATTAATTTTCATATACTCCTATTGATTAAAAAATTGTTGAGAAAGATCTCAAAATTGGATGGATTAATAACTAAGTAAAACTCGAACACTAATAGTGATACAGTATCAATAATCTGTATGAGTGGAAGACCTTAAATTTGTTGATCATATTTTTATTTCCCATAGTTTTTTTGGTAAATATTTATGCTTTTTATTTGAAGTTTTAATCTCAGTAGTAGTATCTAATAGTAACCAACTCTAGGAGTGATAATAGTATGTGGACAGGAGCCTAATTAAAATGCAATATTATCTCTTGTTTCCTTTTCAAGTATATATTCCAGAAGCTGAATCAAAATGCATTCATATCTCTTGTTTCCTTCTCAAATATAATTTAGAAATATGAATTCAGTTCAAATTAGATTCAAAGTTGGGATACAAACAACTAAATATAATTATTGAGTCAATTCCGAATTCTAAAACTCCCATTTTTTCCTCTAAAAATATTAGTATTCTATAATCCCAAAAAAATAACTTGTAACAATCCATTAAGTTTTAATCTCAGTAGTTTATAATTTTAGTTATAGGTGGAGAAATGAGTTAGTTTAAAGTTGGGAATGGGATAAATAAATATAGAATAACTAGTATTTGTGTAGACCAATGAGAATGATCCAATTCCATGCAGATTTAGGACAGTTTGGCAGGTGGATGGATGTCTCCATCTCCATCTCCATTCATTAAGACACCTCAGTCTCACATTTCCATTCATTAATAAGAGTGGAGATTTTAGATTCAAACTCACACAGCTTACACTCTCAGTCTCACTTTGCCAGCTCTGAACTAATTAACAAGTCGATTTCGTTTCAATCATTGTGCAGAGACACAAGTCATGGCTGCATTACTACTCCCACTTACTATCCTATCTTTGGTTACGGCCGGAATCGTAGCAGTCCACAACGTCTCCATCTCTCTGTTGGACTCCGCTGTAGCCAGAGGAGCTGGTACGTACACACACACACACACACACACACATATATATGTATATGTTTGATTCTCAACTGTTGCTAATTCATTGCTTAACTATTTGTGTATATAGTCTGTCTAGACGGCACCCCTCCTGCCTATGCTTATAGCCCAGGGTTCGGAGACGGAGTCGACAACTGGCACGTATTCCTACAGGTATATGAATATGAACAGCTTTTGTGGATTTTTATCATTTACTTCTATTATTGTTGAGTTCATATGCCTTTATGATAATAAGACTAACAATTTGGAGTTGCAAGGGTGGTGGGTGGTGTCACAATGTAGATAACTGCCTCGATAGAACCAGAGATCCTAAAGGAAGTAGTGCTAAGCTTATGACGGAGCAGAATGGTGTCGCATCCTTTGGAGGGATGCTCGATGCCAATTCCACCTTGAATCCTGGTATATATGTGTAGTTAAATCTAATCAAAATTACAATTTCATTTCTCTAATTTCAAATATATAACTTAATTCTTGCATATGTATGATTTCAGATTTCTACAATTGGCACGTGTTCAAAATCTTCTACTGCGACGGCTCATCTTTCATGTCCAATGTTGAGGACGTAGACCCTGTAAGTTTTTATATTTCTTCCATGTCACAAATAAGCACAACTAGTTATACTAGCCTAACATGCACTCTTTTAAAAACCGGACTGGACGGTTCGGCACGAACTAGAAGGCTGATGCGTCCGATTTAGTCCTAATTGTATGTTTTACTCAATTCAATTATAGCTGCATCACTTTACTCAATTGTTAATTTCTGAAACATTTATATAGAAGCACAACCTGACTTATAGAGGTGCTAGAATATATGATGCTATGATGGATGAGCTCCTACGAATCGGAATGGGAAATGCTAAAAATGTATGTGTTATTCAATTATAGTAACTCTTGACTTAATTAAATTCTAATTGCTACTTGATATTAATTGATGCTAGTATTATTTTTATAGGCTTTATTGTCAGGCACTTCGGCAGGTGGATTAGCCACTACTTTACACTGTGATAAGTTTCAATCATTGTTTCACAACACAACTAAAGTGAAGTGCGTATCTGATTCAGGTTTTTTTGTTCATGGGTAAGACCATCTCTATTAATTACCTATTTATCAAAATATTTTTTATTATATATTATCTTACTATGACATTGATTAATTTTGTTTGGCTCACTAGAGAGCATTTTATCGGAGCTGATTGGAGAGAAGCTTACTTCTTTAATGTGATATCAACACATGTATGTATTCTTTTAATTTCATTTTACTCTATTTTATAATCAAGTAGTACTATATATTATTACCACGTGTATTCTTACATTCTTTCTTCATTTTTTGCTATGTACATATATAGGGTTTTCTTACATTCTTTCTTCATTTTTTGCTATGTACATATATAGGGTTTGACGAATATGTTACCCACATCATGCACATCCAAATTTAGCCCAACACTGGTATGAATATAGTATTAGCTCATTTTCATTACTTTTTTGGATAATATAATTAAGTATTCCTTATAATCATATTTGTATTTGTAGTGTATATTTCCTGAAAATTTGGTCCCACATATCCAAACCCCACTATTTTTAATTGAATCAGCATTTGACAAATATCAGGTATGAGCAATCTTATAATGTAATAATTATTAGTATTCATTAATTTCTTTGATGTTATAATTATATTTTTTTATTTCCAATCTACCTGTCACAGATCTCAAACAATGTGTTCTCTCCGAGTGATGCTAGCCCGAGATGGATCAATTGCATCAATAACTTGACATTTTGCAATTGGAGTGAGATAAAAATCATGAAAGGTATATACAATATTATTACTAAGTTTGACTCTATTTAATATTAATCTATCTCCCATAATATTTTTTGTTAGATTTTAGATACACATTCATAAATACGCTGAAAAGTACAATTGAGAATAGCTCCTCAAGGAGAGGCTATTTTGTACATAGTTGCTACCAACATGGCCATATGGAATACGTACGCGGTTCGACATGCTCATTGTTTGTTGGAAACGGACTTGCTAACAAAGTAAGTGAAACTATATAAGGTATCTGCCACACAAATTGTTTGGTCGCACACTACTAATTTAGTATGAAATGTATTTTCAGACGATAGCACAAGCCGTGGGAGATTGGTTTTTCGACCGGAGCGAGTTCCAGGAGATGGACATGCTCAATGACTTGCCACGGAACTGCACTGGCTTCGACGACCAACCTACTTTGGAGAAAAAGTGTAGGGATCATATTCATCATTAGATGCCATGAATTGATAGCTTGCGAATTTGAAGTACTAATTTCAATTATTAATGAAGTGTTAAAGTTTTCGGTTAAATTCGGCTTCTTAATTACAGGTTAATTGATGGTTGGTTAAATTCGACGTATTAATTATACAAATTAATTAATGGTGACAATAAATACTACTATTACATAGATAGGTTATAAGTAATGGAATGAATTAAGTGAGGGATATGACATCTATAAAAGCAAGACGTTGTAACTAAGGGTATTATACATATTATCTTAGAAGCATGAGTCCTCAAAACTCAGTCATGGTGATGGTGATGGTGATTATGATAAGTAGTTTGGTTGTAATGAGTGTCGATCTGAAAGAGTGCTACACGATGTGGGATGATAATTGTAAATATGGGCTGCTGAAAGAGATATGCAACAATATTTGGGATAACCCTGAGACTATTTGTTGTGGTACCCTTCTTAGTCAGAGGTTTAGTTTTGATTGCTACTATGCAATTGTTGATGACTTAAAAAACAGTTCCGCTTGCCAACACCCAGACGTGGCTTCCAGTAGAGCTTTATTCATATTTACTAATTGTGAATGAATTTACTTATTGACAAACAAGGCTGATGCTCCTATAATATATTTCAAACTTCATTTAATAATTGAATCATTATAGATACAAATTGTTTATTCTACCGGTGATCAAATTATATAAGATTAATTACTTCAAACCAATGTCTTTTTTATCTTATGCTCTAGTACTATGTTTTCGTTGTTGGAAAAGAGTGGATTACATAATTAACCAAAGATTATCATACCTACCAATAAAATATTATGTATGGCCCAATTAGAGTACTGATTCAAACCAAAAGAGGAACTGCTAAAACACAATTGAGAAAATAAAGTGTTGGCCGGATTCAAGAACAAACTCAGGACGGAGCTGCTCGTTTGCATTCTAGGGACGAAGCTCGGCCTTCAATCAGAAAAATTGTGCGTTACCAATTGAGAATATAAGCCCATACCTCTGTTCCCGGCTGCTGGGAGTCCCGGGGTGAAGAAACATGTTTTTTGCCTAAAACAAAAGAACCAATTTTAAAGTTGTTTTAAAAATCTTTAATTGAAGATCTCCAGGAATACAGAGGGGGCGGACGTATCCTAAATCCATTCCAGCTCTTCGAGAAATCGTCACCTGACACGAAAAATAAACGACAATACTTTAGAATTTCCCATTTGATTAACAGAACTCTAATAAAATGCTTCTAGGTTAAAATAGAAGGGAGCATAAGGAAGCAACTGAAACTGAAAGATCAGAACATAAAAACTCGATAGATATATCTATGATCCGGGAAATTGACAGCAACTATGGCCATTTCAGCTTCATTTATAGCTACTTGCTTCCAGATCTCGGGGCTGTTCTCTCTATTATCAAGCATTCCTCTTTCTTCTATTTGTGCAGCTCTTGTAACAAATCATCATTAGTAATCTGTCACGAGTACATAAAAAATTTCACAATCATGGAACCATCCCTGATGAAAACTAAAAAGCACAAATAAAAGACGGGCAGATAATTTCTCATAAAAGAACTTCAACTCACATATGATAAAAACTGTTCATCTGTGCCTGTTTTAAGTATTACTGGCAACAATTAACAGCGAGGAGAGGCTATTGAAGGTTTTCAAGTGAAATACCTCTGTTCTTTCATCGCGCATCATGTTGATAGCAGCAACCTCGATAATGTTGGACAGCTCAGCACCAACCACTCCATCAGTCATAGTCGCAGCAGCCAAATAGTCCACGTCAGGGGCCATTGCTTTCTTCCTAGCATGAACCTGAAACCAAACAATGAGACCGCGTAGACCAATTGAAAGTACTGCTGATGGAAGGCAACAAACCGCATCTTCAGAATTTCAACACGGCCAACCAGTCCAGGCTTGGGTATGTGTATTTTCCGGTTGAACCTCCCTGGTCTCACAAGTGATGCATCCAAAATGTCTGGCCTGTTTGTAGAAGCAATGGTAATGACTTCTCCTCTGCCTTCGAACCCATCCAGGCACACAAGAAGCTAGAGGATCGATAAGGTATTTTATATTACAGTCGAATCAGACCATTATTGTGTCACATCAAAATTATAAGCAATCAAATATGTGCAAGAGACCGGATTTAAAGTAGCATCACGTTCTTGCCCACCAGACCACTTAATCAAACCATGTGCACTTCCATCAACATCCAGTTCATCGATGAAAACAACAGATGGAGCCTGCAAATGCTTGACTCACGCACATCACATCACTTCCACAAATATAAGCTCTGTGAAAGTAAGAAAACAACAATGCATGGTCTTTGAAGAACAAATGCAGTCAAAATCTCATGGACAAAAAGGAGCAACTATTAGAATTAATGAGCAACGAGAGTAAATATGTACGGTCTCCGGTCAAACCTATAAGAAATCATAAGGCACTCAAGAATGGAACTCCTCCCAAAAGCTAACTAAAAGGTGGAATCATAACAAAATATTAGAATTTAGGAATCGAGTATCAAAAGCATTCCACGTTCTGAGTAGTAAACCTATTTGCTTGATCCAAAGAGGCCCAACAATCACCACAATCAGATAAAAGGAATTGAAATCTCACATTGTCCCTTGCTTCTTGATAGAGTGCTCGTACGCGAGAAGCGCAACTCCCACATATATTTCGACAAACTGAGATGCAGATATGGAGAAGAAGTTTACACCTGCCTCACCAGCAACAGCTTTTGCTAATAATGTCTTCCCCACTCCTGGAGGGCCACAAAGAAGTATACCACCTGACGTATTCCAACCCAACATTAGGCAACATATATTTCTACTTCCTAAACCGAATTGTTGCACAGATCATATATTCTTCACATCCCAGATCCAAATACCTAGTCAATTTTTTTAAATATGAAAGAATATGATTAAAACAGAACTAATCCCTAGATCCATGTACCTCTTGTTTGCAACAAAGGAAGCTCATCAAGAAAGAGATTGGAGATAGCTAGTGATGCACGGTGTTCCCACACAACTAAATTTGTTTGTTCATTCACCTATCTGTGATGGGCATGTTCCAGACAAAATTCAGAAATTCGAACTTGTTTACCAAATAAACAGGAAAACAAGAACCTATACACATAAGATTACCTCATTATAGCATCCTGGAAATTCCATATACGATGTTACATCCTAGCTAAAAACAAGCCAAACGAGCAAAAGCATATAACACTTTATTAAATCATAGAGATACACTGGAATTGCAGAGTTAGATATAAAGACCATTGCAGATACATTATAGTATTACTCATCTCATGGCCGATGGACTTTGGAGTAGTAAGGAAAGACCACGATACTTGACTAATTCCACTGGAGCTCTCTTCGATTTCTTCGACTCCGCCTCTGCATTATCTGTAAAATTGGAATTAGGGTTCTCGATTATTTATGGCGCTTTGGGCGGGAAGCGATAGAAGCAGAGAATGTGTTGGAGGTAATCGGGAAACAATCAATCGAACATTAGCAAAGCTCAGATTAGAATCGGAGAATCAGAATTTTTTAGAAAGGGAGAAAACTAAAAGGAGAAGGCAAGGGGATGATGAATAAACGGCAATGGCCAAAGTCGGAATACATTATCCGTCTCGTTTTTAATGGGTCGGTTTTCGGTCGGCCCAAGTAAAACTGACCCGGATATGGTTCAATTAGATTCAACTTAATTGGGCTGAAAATACAAAATGAGTAGAATTGTAGCCCATTAGCCTCTTTATTGACAAGCCCATATATTTCTCTCTTCATCTGTCTGTCTTTACTTAACTCACCTAACACAATTTTTCTTAATATTCGTGCCGAAAAGAAACGTTTTCATTACTATGGAACGGAGGGAGTAATTGTGATATAGTATTACTTAGAGGGTTTAGTGTTGATAATAGAATAGATAATTTGATTACACTAATGAATGTATTTCATTAACACTTTGAGCCATTAAAATGGACAACAAAGATTATCAATTGATTTCTTCTTCCGGTTTTAAATGTATATATCTATTTAATCGCTTTAAACATATGAAAACTTTGAACCATTAGCTTGTCAGTTTGATAATACTACTATGTATTGATAATTTTATATTCATATATGTTATTAATACGTTACCAACATAAACAAAAGCCCGTCTAGCTTTGGTAGAGCACAAGGCTCTTAACCTTGTGTATGGGCCATTTATATACTTTTTTATAAATTGGCCATTTGTATACTTTAAATTAAAATAATTATATTTTATTTTTTCATAGTTAGTCCAGTATCAATATGTACATATAGGCCATTTATATACTTTTCTATAAATGGGTCATTTGTATACTTTAAATTAAAATAAATTTATCCTATATTTTCACTATCTAAAGTTCTTAAATCATATACTTCATACATGTATAGCTTAATTTAGTAATCTTAAAAGCAAAACAAGAATTCTTGATGAAATTGTTGAAGTGGACAATGTGAAGGGCAATCCTAAAAAAATGTGTTTTGATTTTGTTTTCCGAATTTTTGTATTGGTTGGTGACCTACTTTCTTTTCTAAGGATACTTATCAAGCCTCGGTTTTAATACATTGAACTCCCAATTTGTTGATCTTTAATTAATACTCACTCTTATCGGCTTAACTTTGGCTAATATCGTCACATGATATTTTCAAGAGTTAAATTGAAAATAATTACTATATTGCTAATCTATGGATATGATATTGGGAAAGATCACAAATGCGACAAATTGGATGGTAGGCCAAAAATCATTCCTTTAGGCCATGTTTGGTTAGCGGGAAAGTAAAGTTGGCAAGGAAAATGATTCCTAGAAAAATGAATCCCGCGAATATGATTCCCAATATATTTACTTTCTCGTGTTTGGAAAATATCAAGATTTTTAAAGTTTATATTTGATTTGAACACTAAACTAAAAATTTACTTATCATTTTTTATTTATAAAAAATAATAATACATATTATTTAATAAATTATTAATTACAAATAATAATAATTATATTATTTTATTTATTATTACGATGGATAGTTTAAATATGGATTATACATCATAATATATAATAATATAATAATAAATAAATTTTATAATTTAAAATTTTACTACAATTTTATTGTTAATTACTAATTTATAAAGTAATAATTATTATATTATTATATAATTATAATTATATTTAATTATTTAATACATTATTATTATTAAGATAATAAAAATTAAATATAAATATTAATAATATAGTTATAATTATGATAATTTGAATTATAGTTATTTATTATCCTGAAATTAAGTATGGTTTATACTTTTAAATTATTTTTAAAACATTGTAAATAATAATAATGATGATAATAATAATAAAACTATACTATATTGCATTAAATATATAAGAATCCTAAAACTGGGAAAAGAATAACTGAGAAAAGTTAGGATTCAGAATCCTAGAAAGTTGTACTAACTTTCCTTGTTTCAGAATTTTGATTACTTTTCCAGTTTGATTAAAAACGGAAACAAACACAGAAATTTAAAATTTAATGAATCAGATTACTTTCACAGACAGAATCCTAGCAACCAGACATGGTCTTAATGGCAAAACAGATATACCTAAAGATTAGGAATTGTTCTATTTAAAGTTAAAATCAATTGTCAAAAATACTTATCGTCTTCATTTTACGCTACTTTTGGTGCAATAATAAATTTATGGCCCATGTTTTACAAGATTCAGCAGGCAAAAAAGTGAATGCAATATCAAGATGTAATAAATTTATGGCCCATGTTTTACAAGATTCAGCAAAAAAAGTGAATGCAATATCAAGATGCATCAATTGATATGTTTTGATATATTAATGTTAATGCTCCATTATTATATAGTGGGCATATATCTCATCAAGTTAGGAATGTAATGTATCAAGTTGGTCAAATTAAAATGAATACATATCTTGGGAATACAAAATCACGTGAAGGTCAAATTAAATGATTACATAACTTGGGAATACAAAATCACGTGAATTCCTACTAAAATGGGAGTGGATGCATACATTATTGAGTAAATTTCTAAGGCTGTAACTCTGAAACATTGCTTGTATCATTACTGAGTAAATTTCTAAGGCTGTAACTCTAAAACATTGATTGCTTCATGTCCATGAGCAGAAGTCTCATTTCTTTCTGATCGTGGATTTTAAAAAACGTTAAGAAAAATGGTGAAAAAAAAGTTAGTGAAATATGAGTGAGTTTTAAATGAAATGTGAATGGAATGAGTTAGTTGAATGTAGGGCCTATATAATAGTAAAAGTGAACCAGGACTCCTATTCACGGTTAACAGACGGACCGAAATGGAAAAAATGGACTCCTATTCGCGGACATGGGGAGTAATTTTGGAATGATTTTTTCTTTAAAAATACTCACTGTTCTATGATCCAAAAAATTAACGAGCATATAACAATCCATTAATTTTCATATACTCCTATTGATTAAAAAATTGTTGAGAAAGATCTCAAAATTGGATGGATTAATAACTAAGTAAAACTCGAACACTAATAGTGATACAGTATCAATAATCTGTATGAGTGGAAGACCTTAAATTTGTTGATCATATTTTTATTTCCCATAGTTTTTTTGGTAAATATTTATGCTTTTTATTTGAAGTTATAGTAACCAACTCTAGGAGTGATAATAGTATGTGGACAGGAGCCTAATTAAAATGCTATCTTATCGCTTGTTTCCTTTTCAAGTATATATTCCAGAAGCTGAATCATAATGCATTCATATCTCTTGTTTCCTTCTCAAATATAATTTAGAAATATGAATTCAGTTCAAATTAGATTCAAAGTTGGGATACAAACAACTAAATATAATTATTGAGTCAATTCCGAATCCTAAAACTCCCATTTTTTTTCTCTAAAAATATTAGTATTCTATAATCCCAAAAAAATAACTTGTAACAATCCATTAAGTTTTAATGTCAGTAGTATATAATCTTAGTTATAGGTGGAGAAATGAGTTAGTTTAAAGTTGGGAATGGGATAAATAAATATAGAATAACTAGTATTTGTGTAGACCAATGAGAATGCTCCAATTCCATGCAGATTTAGGACAGTTTGGCAGAGGTGGATGGATGTCTCCATCTCCATCTCCATTGATTAAGACACCTCAGTCTCACATTTCCATTCATTAATAAGAGTGGAGATTTTAGATTCACAGTCACACAGCTTACACTCTCAGTCTCACACAACACACACTTTGTCAGCTCTGAACTAATTAACAAGTCGATTTCGTTTCAATCATTGTGCAGAGACACAAGTCATGGCTGCATTACTACTCCCACTTACTATCCTATCTTTGGTTACGGCCGGAATCGTAGCAGTCCACAACGTCTCCATCTCTCTGTTGGACTCCGCTGTAGCCAGAGGAGCTGGTACGTACACACACACACACACACACACATATATATGTATATGTTTGATTCTCAACTGTTGCTAATTCATTGCTTAACTATTTGTGTATATAGTCTGTCTAGACGGCACCCCTCCTGCCTATGCTTATAGCCCAGGGTTCGGAGACGGAGTCGACAACTGGCACGTATTCCTACAGGTATATGAATATGAACAGCTTTTGTGGATTTTTATCATTTACTTCTATTATTGTTGAGTTCATATGCCTTTATGATAATAAGACTAACAATTTGGAGTTGCAAGGGTGGTGGGTGGTGTCACAATGTAGATAACTGCCTCGATAGAACCAGAGATCCTAAAGGAAGTAGTGCTAAGCTTATGACGGAGCAGAATGGTGTCGTATCCTTTGGAGGGATGCTCGATGCCAATTCCACCTTGAATCCTGGTATATATGTGTAGTTAAATCTAATCAAAATTACAATTTCATTTCTCTAATTTGAAATATATAACTTAATTCTTGCATATGTATGATTTCAGATTTCTACAATTGGCACGTGTTCAAAATCTTCTACTGCGACGGCTCATCTTTGATGTCCGATGTTGAGGACGTAGACCCTGTAAGTTTTTAAATTTCTTCCATGTTACCAATAAGCACAACTAGTTATACCAACCTAACATGCACTCTTTTAAAAACCGGACTGGACGGTTCGGCACGAACTAGAAGGTTGATGCGTCCGGTTTAGTCCTAATTGTATGTTTTACTCAATTCAATTATAGCTGCATCACTTTACTCAATTGTTCAATTTCTGAAACATTTATATAGAAGCACAACCTGACTTATAGAGGTGCGAGAATATACGATGCCATGATGGATGAGCTCCTACGAATCGGAATGGGAAATGCTAAAAATGTATGTGTTATTAAATTATAGTAACTCTTGAATTAATTAAATTCTAATTGCTACTTGATATTAATTGATGCTACTATTATTTTTATAGGCTTTATTGTCAGGCACTTCGGCAGGTGGATTAGCCACTACTTTACACTGTGATAAGTTTCAATCGTTGTTTCACAACACAACTAAAGTGAAGTGCGTATCTGATTCAGGTTTTTTTGTTCATGGGTAAGACCATCTCTATTAATTACCTAATTATCAAAATACTTTTTATTATATATTATCTTACTATGACATTGATTAATTTTGTTTGGCTCACTAGAGAGCATTTTATGGGAGCTGATTGGAGAGAAGCTTACTTCTTTAGTGTGATATCAACACATGTATGTATTCTTTTAATTTCATTTTACTATGTTTTATAATCAAGTAGTACTATATATTATTACCACGTGTATTCTTACATTCTTTCTTCATTTTTTGCTATGTAAATATATAGGGTTTGACGAATATGTTACCCACATCATGCACATCCAAATTTAGCTCAACTCTGGTATGAATATAGTATTAGCTAATTTTCATTACTTTTTTGGATATTATAATTAAGTATTTCTTAAAATCATATTTGTATTTGTAGTGTTTATTTCCTGAAAATTTGGTCCCAGATATCCAAACCCCACTATTTTTAATTGAATCAGCATTTGACAAATATCAGGTATGAGCAATCTTATAATGTAATAATTATTAGTATTCATTAATTTCTTTGATGTTATAATTATATTTTTTATTTCCAATCTACCTGTCACAGATCTCAAATAATGTGTTCTCTCCGAGTGATGCTAGCCCGAGATGGATCAATTGCACCAGTAACTTGATATTTTGCAATTGGAGTGAGATAAAAATCATGAAAGGTATATACAATATTATTACTAATTTTGACTCTATTTAATATTAATCTATCTCCCATAATATTTTTGTTAGATTTTAGATACACATTCATAAATACGCTGAAAAGTACAATTGAGAATAGTTCCTCAAGGAGAGGCTATTTTGTACATAGTTGCTACCAACATGGCCATATGGAATACGTACGCGGTTCGACATGCTCATTGTTTGTTGGAAACGGACTTGCTAACAAAGTAAGTGAAACTATGTAAGGTATCTTCCACACAAATTGTTTGGTCGCACACTACTAATTTAGTATGAAATGTATTTTCAGACGATAGCACAAGCCGTGGGAGATTGGTTTTTCGACCGGAGCGAGTTCCAGGAGATGGACATGCTCAATGACTTGCCACGGAACTGCACTGGCTTCGACGACCAACCTACTTTGGAGAAAAAGTGTAGGGATCATATTCATCATTAGATGCCATGAACTGATAGCTTGCGAATTTGAAGTTCTAATTTCAATTATTAATGAAGTGTTAAAGTTTTCGGTTAAATTCGGCTTCTTAATTACAGGTTAATTGATGGTTGGTTAAATTCGACGTATTAATTATACAAGTTAATTGATGGTGACAATAAATACTACTATTACATAGATAGGTTACAAGTAATGGAATGAATTAAGTGAGGGATATGACATCTATAAAAGCAAAACGTTGTAACGAGGGGTATTATACATATTATCTTAGAAGCATGAGTCCTCAAAACTCAGTCATGGTGATGATGATGGTGATGGTGATTATGATAAGTAGTTTGGTTGTAATGAGTGTCGATCTGAAAGAGTGCTACACAATGTGGGATGATAATTGTAAATATGGGCTGCTGAAAGAGATATGCAACAATATTTGGGATAACCCTGAGACTATTTGTTGTAGTATCCTTTTTAGTCAGAGGTTTAGTTTTGATTGCTACTATGCAATTGTTGATGACTTAAAAAACAGTTCAGCTTGCCAACACCCAGACGTGGCTACCAGTAGAGCTTCATTCATATTTACTAATTGTGAATGAATTTACTTATTGACAAGGCTGATGCTCCTATAATATATTTCAAACTTCATTTAATAATTGTATCATTATGGATACAAATTGTTTATTCTACCGGTGATCAAATTATATAAGATTAATTACTTAAAACCAACCAATGTCTTTTTATCTTATGATCTACTACTATGTTTTCGGTGTTGGAAAAGAGTGGATTACATAACCAAAGATTATCATACCTACCAATAAGATATTATGTACACAATCACAAAACTGATTTCAAACCAAAAGAGGAACTGCTAAAACACAATTGAGAAAATAAAGTGTTGGCTGGATTCAAGAACAAACTCAGGACGGAGCTGCTCGTTTGCATTGTAGGGGCGAAGCTCGGCCTTCAATCAGAAAAATTGTGCGTTACCAATTGAGAATATAAGCCCATACCTCTGTTCCCGGCTGCTGGGAGTCCCGGGGTGAAGAAACATGTTTTTTGCCTAAAACAGAAGAACCAATGTTTGAAGTTGTTTTAAAAGTCTTTAATTGAAGATCCCCAGGAATACAGAGGGGGCGGACGTATCCTAAATCCAATCCAGCTCTTCGAGAAATCATCACCTGACACGAAAAATAAACGACAATACTTTAGAATTTCCCATTTGATTAACAGAACTCTAATAAAATGCTGCTAGGTTAAAATAGAAGGGAGCATAAGGAAGCAACTGAAACTGAAAGATCAGAACATAAAAACTCGATAGATATATCTAAGATCTCGATAGACATTACTAACAAATTGTTGTTATTGGAATATACGTATGTGCATTATTTGGTTTAGGTAGTGCATTATGTAGCTGTTAATTGTCATTATCTCAGTATATTATGCATTATTAGAGGTATTGTGTATATGGGTTAATCAACGGATTGAAGATTACATACGTGCATTTAGTAATGTCTACGTACTATACCCTAGCCCCTAAGCTTATTAAACTCTTAGGGGAAACAAGAAACGTGTGTCAAACATCATAACATGGTACATCTTATTCGTATGCATTGCAGTTCACATATTGTGCATTATATAGTTAATAACATCCATTACTCGTGACAATTTGGTGAATTATTCGTATCGTTTTATAATTTGTTATTAATGCGTACGTACTATACCCTAGCCCCTAAGCTTATTAAACCCTTAGGGGAAACAAGAAACGTGTGTCAAACATCATAACACAACACATCTTGTTCGTATGCATTGCAGTTCACAAATTGTGTATTATATAGTCAATTATATCCATTACTCGTTACCATGTGAAGATTACATACGTGTCTACGTACTATAGCCTAGCCCCTAAGCTTATTTAACCCTTAGGGAAACAAGAAACGTGTGTCCAAACATCATAACATGGTACATCTTATTCGTATGCATTGCAGTTCACATATTGGGCATTATATAGTCAAATATATATGCATTACTCGTGACCATGTGGTGCATTATTTGTAGCGGTTTCCAGCCATTATTAGATTACTATTGTACCCTCATAATGCACAAAATAGGACAAATAATGCAACACGGGATTAATTACCCAATGTTGGTCTTGACCGTCCATTTCTCTAATCTAATGGCTGATATTAAGAAGGAAAAAGGAGGAAATATAGGAAAAGAAAATGAATACATCCCTATATATATATATATATATATATATATATGGTCTTGTTAGGTTGAGATTTTTTAGCTTAATTGAGAATTGAGATGCATTTTCTGCCACTCATTTTGAAATGTCAACTACAAGTAGATTATATCAACTAAGGGTATTATCGTCATTTCATTTCAATAGCCAGAATATCAAATGTCAACAACTCGTATTAAAATGTCAACAACTAAAAAAAATTTATTTTTTTATTTTTTTATTTTTTTT
This sequence comes from Salvia splendens, assembly GCF_004379255.2. Taxonomy (NCBI): domain Eukaryota; kingdom Viridiplantae; phylum Streptophyta; class Magnoliopsida; order Lamiales; family Lamiaceae; genus Salvia; species Salvia splendens. The sequence goes on from NC_056034.1 coordinate 2,017,407, forward strand.
AAAATTTTTTAAAAAAATTTTTAAAATTTTTTTTTATTTTTTTAATTTTCACGCGATGTCAACTACGATGTGTAGCCTGCACATCAAATGTCAATAGCCCTGCACATCAAATGTCAATAGCCTGCACATCAAATGTCAACAGCTTATAGTTGACATTATATGTGTATATGTGTATAGGTGATATGAATCGTATATGTAGTTGACATTATATATGTGCAGTTGACATGAATTGTATATGTAGTTGACAAAAAAAAAATAAAAATAATAAAAAAAATAAAAAATCGAAAAAAAAATTTAATTTTTTTTAAAAAATAAAAAATATTTATTAAATAAAATGTATGATGAAATTACCATTCTGCCCTTTCACAATTAATTAATGTAAAAATATTTTCCATGTGGTAAATTCTGGACCACTCATTTAATAAAAATGAGTGGCTAATAATGGATCTCAATTCTCAATTAGGCTAAAAAATCTCAATTGATCACAACCCTATATATATATATATATATATATATATATATATACTTCAAAAAAAATATATGCAACTTCGAAAATAAAAAATAAAGTTCTCTTTAAATCAGTGTATTTCCTTTATGAAAAAAAACAAATAAATACACAAATTAGTGCAACACTAATAATTTCTGCCCATGAAACATAAATCCAAAAAGAAAGTGCCCCTATTTTAAGGTACAAGTGGAAGTGTGTGGGACTTAAGTCTAAACATCACTACTAAAATAAAATAAAAAGCACTTTATCAGCTTTAGTAAAGCAAATAGAGCAATAAAAAGCAAAACTAGCTTATTACTCCATTAGTATTAAAATTTTAGGTCTTGTAAGATTCCATTATTGAGTGTCACAATAAAATGTGTTGGGAGGTATTTAAGTGAGTTTCAATTTGACCAACCTTTAAATATAATTCCAATTGATAATGATGTTACTATGATTTATGTTTTTGGACAATTGACATAAATCATGTGTTACAACATCAATTTACATGACATAATATGCATAGATGTGAATCGATAGTCGATCACACACTCATCCACTACTAGAGTTTGTGGTTCAAATTTAATAGCTAGTAGTACTAATAGATTAAAAATATGAAATGGTTCTGATAAACTTTGGTATTGAGGGAATAATTCTCATTATTGATTGATTATTGACAAGGATTTACACGCCTCAAATAGGCTGCCAATATCTCCACAAAAGGTAAGTAATTAACTCTATACCTAATTTCTATACAAGGTATTAGAAAGATATCAATCACCACTAATTCTTCCAATCACTTGATTGTGTAATATCTCCCCTTGATTAAGTTGTATCTTTCCTTCCAACACTCCCCCTCAAGTTAAGTGACGGGATTACCGATGCTTAACTTGTCCAATACTCCATGGAAAGATTGAGAGTTCACTGCCTTGGTCAAGATATCAGCCAGCTGATCTTCTGATCTGACGAATGGTAGTTCCACGATCTTTGCATCAATTGTATCCTTTATGAAGTGTCCATCCACCTCCACATGCTTGGTTCGATCGTGTTGGACCGGATTCTCGGAGATGCTGATGGCTGCCTTGTTATCACACAATAATCGGCAGGGTTGGGCCGATTTGAGTTCCAACTCGGTCATGAGTCTCCTAAGCCATAGTACTTCGGTTAGTCCACTCTTTATTCCTCGGAACTCTGCTTCCGCACTTGACAGAGCCACCACCTTCTGCTTCTTGCTTCTCCATGTCACTAGATTGCCTCCTACAAAGGTGAAATACCCGGCTGTTGACTTTCGATCATTTGGATTTCCTGCCCAATCTGCATCTGTATATCCATGTATCTCCAAGTGGTTGTGTTTTTTGAACAACACTCCGTGTCCTGGTGTGCCCTTTAAGTACCGTACTATTCGTAGAACGGCCTCCCTGTTCCTCCTGAGGTGCATGCATGAACTGGCTTACTACTCCAACGACATAAGCCAAGTCCGGCCTAGTATGAGATAGGTAATCAGCTTCCCCACTAGTCTTTGGTATTTCCCACGATCCGCCTGTTTTGCCCCTTCTCGAATCTGTAATCCATGATTCTGAACCATTGGAGTGTCTGCTGGCTTGCAGTCTATCATTCCTGTTTCTGCAAGGATGTCGAGTACATACTTTCTTTGTTTGATGAAGATGCCCTGCTTTGACCGTTTCACCTCGATGCCTAAGAAGTATTTCAAGGCACCTAGATCTTTCATCTCGAATTCTTTGAACAAATTCTTCTTCAACTGACTTATCTCCTCTTCATCATCCCCTGTAATGATCATGTCATCCACATAAATAATAAGACAAGTAATCTTCCCTTTTTTCTTCTTGAGGAACAATGTATGGTCCGAGTTGCTTTGCTGATATTCATACTTCTTCATTACTTCAGTAAATCTGCCGAACCAAGCTCTCGGGGATTGCTTCAAGCCATATAAAGTCTTCTTTAGTTTGCAAACATTCCCATCTAAAAAATCTCCTTCGAAGCCTGGAGGAGGTTCCATGTAGACTGGTTTTGTCAACTCGCCGTGTAGAAAGGCATTCGTCACATAAAATTGATGATGGGGCCAGTCTCTGTTAGCTGCGATCGAAAACAGGACCCTCACTGTATTGATTTTGGCCACTGGTGAGAAGGTTTCAGCATAATCCACACCGTAAGTCTGGGTGTATCCCTTTGCTACAAGTCTTGCTTTGTATCGATCAATTGACCCGTATGGTCGTCTTTTGATAGTGAACACCCATATACATCCCACAGTTGCTGCCCCTTTGGGTAGTTTGCTCACTTCCCAAGTTTTATTTTTCTGCAGTGCATCCATTTCTACTAGTATCGCATCCCTCCATTGTTTTTTCTGCCACGCCTCTTCTGCTGTATAAGGGATTTCTTCTTCCTCATAAAGGGCAGCTTCGAAGGCTCTCGCCATCTTTGTCATGTTTGCCTGTGCGAAATTTGCGACAGCATACTGATTTCGTCTTCCTATCTTCTCCGGAGAATATCTTTTTGGTGGAATTCCCCGAGTGCCCCGAGGAGGAAGTATGTACCTTCCAGTGCTCTCGTCTAGAGAAGTCTCTGTATCAATATGGTTAGGGAGAATGGACTCTTGAGGGGAATCGGAGGTTACCTCGGATACCGGTTGAGGAGGATCATCGGGTGGTGGTTGAGAGGACTCTGTGGTCGAGACATGCTCGGTGGCCGTGCTAACCTTTTCTGTTGAGTCCTCGTTGGAAAGATTTGACCGAGGCACAAACCAACTTAGGTAGTCAAAAGTGTTTTCCGACTCACTCTCCCCCTGACTACTAAAGTTGGTATGGTAAAAGAATTCTGTTTCCAAGAAATTGCAGTTCATTGTGGTTATGACTTTTCGTGTGTTTGGGTCATAGCATCGATACCCTCGTTGATTAATCCCATAACCCACAAAGACACATTTGGTGGCACAAGGTGATAATTTTGTTCTCTCGTGTTTGGGAACATGGACATACACTGTACATCCGAAGACTCTAGGCTGAAGGTTCAAGTGTTCAAGAATTTTGGTGAGTTTAGTCAAGGTGTCAAGGGGTGTTTTCTTGTTCAAGATTTTCGTGGGGAGTCGGTTAATAAGGAAGATCGAGGTGGCCACGGCTTCTGGCCAAAAAGACTTGGGAACTTTGGACTCAATCATCAAGGCTCGGGTGATTTCGAGGATGGTTCGGTTTTTTCTTTCGGCTACTCCATTCTGTTCGGGGGTATAAGGGCAGGAGGTTTGGTGAATGAGGCCTTTTTCGGTAAAGAAGTCAGTCATTTTTTTATTAACGAATTCTCTGCCGTTGTCGGATCGAAGGGTTTTTATAGTGGTCTGGAACTGGGTTTGAACTAGTGTAAAGAAAAGGGCGAATTTTTCAGGTACTTCAGATTTGTGTTTTAAGAAATATATCCATGTCATCCTAGTGCAACATCTACAAATATGACAAAGTATCGAAAACCATTCTCCCCAACAACAGGTGCAGGACCCCAAACATCAGCATGAACAAGGGAAAAAATAGAATTCATACGAGTATTTGTAGGTTTAAACGATTGTCTGTGGCTTTTGGCCAAAACACAAGTCTCACAAGCAAAATCTTTCGGAATAGAAAGTTTAGGAAAAAGTAAACTAAAATAACCAGGGGAGGGGTGTCCCAGCCGTTGGTGCCAGAGCCAAATCTCTCTTTTCGTGGACCCGTGAGCCAGCATCACACTTCCTTGTTGAGCTATCTCGTCCACGTAGTAGAGTCCTTGGCTCTCAGTGCCACGCCCAAGTATCCTCCTCGTCCGAATATCCTGCAGGATACAAAAGTCAGGATGCATCAGCAGGGTACAGTTTAATTCCTTCGTCACATGACTTATAGACATCAATCTTTGGGACAAGGTAGGAACATAAAGGCAATTAGAAAGTATCAATGTCGGGGATATCTCAATAGTGCCCGCCCCAGCTACAGTGATCAATTCCCCACTAGCAGTCTGTATATATGTCTTAGTAACATTACTAAAACTAATAAAATCATCCTTATTTGGGGTCATGGTATCAGTGGCCCCACAATCAAAAATCCACCCCTTTTTCTCTCCCTCAAATACATTTTTCACAATATATGCAGCGGAAATTCGGTTTAGGGGGTCAAATCGATTTTTAAGGTCAATGGGGCAGATCTGGGAATTCTTATAGATATCGGGGGGCTTTTCACAATAATCCATAAATCGTGGGTCATCATTCAAGTTATCATAACTAGAGGGATTTTTATGCAAAACATGGGGTCTTTTATATAATTTTCAAAAATTAGGGGGGGGGTATTTGTGAAGTGCCAAAACAGATAGGGTTAGGGTTGTGAACCCCCAACCCTTTACCTCCATTACTGGCGCCGCCCCTCCCGTCGTTCCAATCCCTCCTCCCGGCGAAATTGCCGGCGCCGACGCCGCCGCCGCCTCCGCCTCCGCTGGAGGCTTCCGGTCCTCCCTCTTTCTGCTTCCCTTTCCCGTTCGGTGCTTCCCATTTGTCGGGATTCGGTTTTCCCGTCTCAGCTCCGACGGTTAAGCCGACCGCCATCTTGGCCCTCGCCGTCTGCCTCTCCTCCCACCAATCGGGGTATCCCATCAGTTGGAAGCACGTTTCTCGCGTGTGCTTCTGCATTCCGCAATGGGAGCACCATAACTTCGATTTGTCCGCCGGTTTGCTTCCCGGGCGGTGTGCGGTGGCCGTCGGTCGTGAGTTCCCACCCCGGTGGGGTTGTTTCTGTCCTTGCGCCGCGAGTCCGTGACTGATTCCTCCAGATGTGAGGTTGCCTCCTCCGTGGTTGTTTTCGGCTGTGGTGTTGAGGAAACTTGGTGGCCCGATTTTGCGTCGGGCTGCCTCCTTCTTCACCCAGCTGTATGCAGTTTCAATTGGGGGTGGTGTCGCTTCTTTGAGGATATCGCGACAGACTCCTTCATATTCGTCATTCAATCCGGCAAGAAAACGAAGTACTCGTTTGGTGTTTGAGAATTCTCGGAATTGGCTCACTCCTTTGTCACAGCAGCTAATCGGCTGTTTCTGGCAACGATCAATATTGATCCACATACCGTTGATCTTCCGGTAATATGTTTCCAGATCCATGTCTCCTTGTCTGATCGTGTTTGCCTTGTCTTCTAGGTCGTACACGAGGTAGAGATCCGCCTCGCTTTCTTAAGTGACGGCTAGGCTCTCCCAGAGTGCCTGGGCTGTTTGGTGATGAGCAAAATCTGCGATGATGTTTGTTTCGATGTTGTCCACGATCCAGGAGAAGACAATAAGATCAGTCTCCTCCCAATCTTCGTACTCCTTGCTATCTGGCGTCGGCGGGGCTGGTTTTCCTGTTATGTGGGAGTAGCCTCCCCTACTCCCGATTGCGACTTTCATCAGTCGCGACCACAACGGGTAATTCCATCCGTTGAGTTTGAATGCAACAGTTACATTCTTGCTTGAACGTATCTTGCTGCTTGATGATTCTGTGGTTGGTTTTTTTTCGTCAGCCATTTTGGGATTGATTGGGATTTGGTTTTCTCACTTGTTTCTCTGTTTTTTTTTTGGTCGAGATTGGTATGGGACGATGATGAATTTGTTCTGAGCCCTAATTCAGAACCTGCTCTGAAGCCATGATAAACTTTGGTATTGAGGGAATAATTCTCATTATTGATTGATTATTGACAAGGATTTACACGCCTCAAATAGGCTGCCAATACCTCCACAAAAGGTAAGTAATTAACTCTATACCTAATTTCTATACAAGGTATTAGAAAGATATCAATCACCACTAATTCTTCCAATCACTTGATTGTGTAGTATCTCCCCTTGATTAAGTTGTATCTTTCATTCCAACAGGTTCAATGTTGTTCATGGATTAAAGACTAGTGTCCGAACTTCTCCATCTCAACGTGATCGATAACCAATGATGGAGATATCACACTCAATGGATGATGCATTGAGTGAATCGATTAGTTGAAGTGCTTATTCCTATCGAAAAAATGAACACGTTGAGATTCGATTGTTAACATATATATTTGATATATATTGTAGTACTATATATATATATATATATATATATATATATATATATATATATATATATATATATCTTCTTTAAATTCTTAAATCCAAATGCTACATTTAATGATTTAATATGTAAATCATAGTAGACGACGAACTTTAATTTAACACACTATTGCAGATAATAATGCATCAATTGATGTTAAGATATTGCTGATAAAGGTGACAAACTTTTGTGTTAATGTTTAAGATTTGTGGATAAATTAAACTTAACAATTCAATGTAGTGGATCAATTATATCCTAAGTGGATATAAAGTATTGATATTTAAAGTAAATTTCCGTATGTTCAATTAATTAGGGTGTGATTGATTTTTATATAAGAGGATATGCAAAATGTGTTGTTGCATATGCACAACTTTTGAATTATTTGAATTTTGTTTGGTTGCATTGCATAATGTACAACTATCCCATTTGTGATGTATCAAAGTACAACCCACAAAAGTTTCTTTCCAATAAATCCAGTAAACGATAATCATAAATAGAAAAAAATTAATAATTAAATCAAAATTCTTAACTACGTCAATTGGTATTTTCGATAATTTAAATGTATATACCATTCATATATCATCTACTAGAAACTCCAATTATTAATGGTTTTGTCAAGATTAAAAAACGTTTTATTACAAATCATGAATATTCGGAAGTAATAGGCATAGGAAATCTGAGGAAGCATGAAGTATACTTGGTTGTCTGTGTATATTCATAAAATAAAATATAATAAAAGCAATGAAAGTAAGACTTTTAATTTGTGCATTCTAAGAGTTCAATAATTGAGCACTAACCCCCACCAACACTCCAACTTTTTCTTACTTTTCTTTGGGTAACTTTTCAATTTTCATAGACTTTGCTTTGCATTTGTCTAGAGTGTCATTATTTAACCACAATATAACTTGTTATAAAATAGATTTAAATAAAATTAATTCATTTTTTAGTAATTTAGTAAGAATCATTTAGCTCAACTAAATAGTTACTAGTATTATTTAAATTTAAATAGCTTTATTTTTTTGTTTAATCTCTCTATTTAATGTAGCAATTAAATTGATCAAAACCTAATTACTAAAATCTGGACGCCACTATGCATACACCTGTAATTATTTGAAAACAATATATACTTTAACCTATTGAATGAAGTCACATCAATCCACCTTTCAATATTTCTATTGATTTTGGCATTCATAATTTCATAGTTAATTACTCACATATATACTAAACACGCATTCGAATGTCTACGTGTCGGTATATTTCACGATCAACTTAGCTATCACAATTATTAATTACACAATTAACAAGATATTATTGATAAAATAATATTTCGTCTGAAGTTTGTCGTTTCAATTATTACATATTAATCATTATTAACTTTTCACAGTATGGACATACCCCCTATTAATGGCGTACTACATTTTTGTTATTAAATTAAATCAGTCATCTTTTTATTTCATTCATGTCATCTTTCTATCATCACTAATTATTGTGTTACATAATATTTACATTTTTTAAATAATAAAATCATAATTGAGGATTTAAACTTCAGAAAGAGTTGATAAGAAATTTAACTAAACTAGACTGTAATTCAAGATTAGTGAAGTAACATTATAAGGAAAACTTCAATAAATTAATTTTAACGTTAATTTATATAGTATTTACTTTATTTGATTTATTTTTCTTAAAGAATACTAACTAATTTAAATATGGTGAATATTGTAGCTAGGGGGCTGGAGTGGAAGGTGTGGAGTTAATAGAGAAATGAAAAGGAATTAGATTTTTAAAAATGAAGCTTTTAGGAAAAGCAACTTTAATAGATTGCATTGTATTGCACAAATTTCCCACTTCAAAAGCTCTTGATTTTTTTTGAACTGTGACAATGTGAAATTATGACCACACACTACTGCAATCTACTAGATATATAGTATTTCATTGCATTTCATATTTCATTACTCTATTTATTTATTAGGACTTCATTAATATTTTAGAAACTAGAGCTACCTCACACCTTTTCTTTTATAGTGAGTGTAAAATATTCGAAGCTAGAAACTGATTAAGCAGAACCTATCAAGAATGATGACAATCCAAACAAATCAATACAGCATACCAAAATAAAAACATAGTACTTATAATCAAAACAAAACACAATTAATAAACAACAAAATTACAATAATATCATGAGATTCATCTATTGATTTTAGCAAAAAATTGATATCACAACACAAACCATATCCAAACAATGCTCACATAATACACAAAATCCTTGCTAAAATCAGGGAATTTTCACCGCACATTCACCTATATGAGTATAAGCAATGTGAAAAGAGACTTTTGTTTGATCAATCATTTATTCATTGACTTCAAATGTAAAAATAATCAGTGATAAATGATTTTGAAATGACAACAAAATCAATTATTTTCAGCCAAAATATGTCAGGAACCTTTTAAATGAATTATGGGAATTGAGAAGTCAAATTTATAGCACAACATTTCAAAGTACTTTAATTGGTTTCCTAAAATAATTAAATTCCGCAGTTCCCTTCATGCCTAAGACTATATATATAGTAACCATTGTAAATAATTAAATTCCGCAGTTCCCTTCATGCCTAAGACTACTCTTTTTACATTGTAAACTTGATATTTTGCAATTGGAGTGAGATAAAAATCATGAAAGGTATATACAATATTATTACTAATTTTGACTCTATTTAATATTAATCTATCTCTCATAATATTTTTGTTAGATTTTAGATACACATTCATAAATAAGCTGAAAAGTACAATTGCGAATAGCTCCTCAAGGAGAGGCTATTTTGTACATAGTTGCTACCAACATGGCCATATGGAATACGTACGCGGTTCGACATGCTCATTGTTTGTTGGAAACGGACTTGCTAACAAAGTAAGTGAAACTATATAAGGTATCTGCCACACAAATTGTTTGGTCGCACACTACTAATTTAGTATGAAATGTATTTTCAGACGATAGCACAAGCCGTGGGAGATTGGTTTTTCGACCGGAGCGAGTTCCAGGAGATGGACATGCTCAATGACTTGCCACGGAACTGCACTAGCTTCGACGACCAACCTACTTTGGAGAAAAAGTGTAGGGACCATATTCATCATTAGATGCCATGAATTGATAGCTTGCGAATTTGAAGTTCTAATTTCAATTATTAATGAAGTGTTAAAGTTTTCGGTTAAATTCGGCTTCTTAATTACAGGTTAATTGATGGTTGGTTAAATTCGACGTATTAATTATACAAGTTAATTGATGGTGACAATAAATACTACTATTACATAGATAGGTTATAAGTAATGGAATGAATTAAGTGAGGGATATGACATCTATAAAAGCAAGACGTTGTAACTAGGGGTATTATACATCTTATCTTAGAAGCATGAGTCCTCAAAACTCAGTCATGGTGATGGTGATGGTGATTATGATAAGTAGTTTGGTTGTAATGAGTGTCGATCTGAAAGAGTGCTACACAATGTGGGATGATAATTGTAAATATGGGCTGCTGAAAGAGATATGCAACAATATTTGGGATAACCCTGAGACTATTTGTTGTGGTACCCTTCTTAGTCAGAGGTTTAGTTTTGATTGCTACTTTGCAATTGCTGATGACTTAAAAAACAGTTCCGCTTGCCAACACCCAGACGTGGCTTCCAGTAGAGCTTTATTCATATTTACTAATTGTGAATGAATTTACTTATTGACAAGGCCGATGCTCCTATAATATATTTCAAACTTCATTTAATAATTGAATCATTACAGATACAAATTGTTTATTCTACCGGTGATCAAATTATATAAGATTAATTACTTCAAACCAATGTCTTTTTTATCTTATGCTCTAGTACTATGTTTTCGTTGTTGGAAAAGAGTGGATTACATAATTAACCAAAGATTATCATACCTACCAATAAAATATTATGTATGGCCCAATTAGAGTACTGATTCAAACCAAAAGAGGAATTGCTAAAACACAATTGAGAAAATAAAGTGTTGGCCGGATTCAAGAACAAACTCAGGACGGAGCTGCTCGTTTGCATTCTAGGGACGAAGCTCGGTCTTCAATCAGAAAAATTGTGCGTTACCAATTGAGAATATAAGCCCATACCTCTGTTCCTGGCTGCTGGGAGTCCCGGGGTGAAGAAACATGTTTTTTTGCGTAAAACATTGGAACCAATGTTTAAAGTTGTTTTAAAAGTCTTTAATTGAAGATCCCCAGGAATACAGAGGGGGCGGACGTATCCTAAATCCATTCCAGCTCTTCGAGATATCGTCACCTGACACGAAAAATAAACGACAATACTTTAGAATTTCCCATTTGATTAACAGAACTCTAATAAAATGCTTCTAGGTTAAAATAGAAGGGAGCATAAGGAAGCAACTGAAACTGAAAGACCAGAACATAAAAACTCGATAGATATATCTATGATCCGGGAAATTGACAGCAACTATGGCCATTTCAGCTTCATTTATAGCTACTTGCGGGAAATTGACAGCAACTATGGCCATTTCAGCTTCATTTATAGCTACTTGCTTCCAGATCTCGGGGCTGTTCTCTCTATTATCAAGCATTCCTCTTTCTTCTATTTGTGCAGCTCTTGTAACAAATCATCATTAGTAATCTGTCACGAGTACATAAAAAATTTCACAATCATGGAACCATCCCTGATGAAAACTAAAAAGCACAAATAAAAGACGGGCAGATAATTTCTCATAAAAGAACTTCAACTCACATATGATAAAAACTGTTCATCTGTGCCTGTTTTAAGTATTACTGGCAACAATTAACAGCGAGGAGAGGCTATTGAAGGTTTTCAAGTTAAATACCTCTGTTCTTTCATCGCGCATCATGTTGATAGCAGCAACCTCGATAATGTTGGACAGCTCAGCACCAACCACTCCATCAGTCATAGTCGCAGCAGCCAAATAGTCCACGTCAGGGGCCATTGCTTTCTTCCTAGCATGAACCTGAAACCAAACAATGAGACCGCGTAGACCAATTGAAAGTACTGCTGATGGAAGGCAACAAACCGCATCTTCAGAATTTCAACACGGCCAACCAGTCCAGGCTTGGGTATGTGTATTTTCCGGTTGAACCTCCCTGGTCTCACAAGTGATGCATCCAAAATGTCTGGCCTGTTTGTAGAAGCAATGGTAATGACTTCTCCTCTGCCTTCGAACCCATCCAGGCACACAAGAAGCTAGAGGATCGATAAGGTATTTTATATTACAGTCGAATCAGACCATTATTGTGTCACATCAAAATTATAAGCAATCAAATATGTGCAAGAGACCGGATTTAAAGTAGCATCACGTTCTTGCCCACCAGACCACTTAATCAAACCATGTGCACTTCCATCAACATCCAGTTCATCGATGAAAACAACAGATGGAGCCTGCAAATGCTTGACTCACGCACATCACATCACTTCCACAAATATAAGCTCTGTGAAAGTAAGAAAACAACAATGCATGGTCTTTGAAGAACAAATGCAGTCAAAATCTCATGGACAAAAAGGAGCAACTATTAGAATTAATGAGCAACGAGAGTAAATATGTACGGTCTCCGGTCAAACCTATAAGAAATCATAAGGCACTCAAGAATGGAACTCCTCCCAAAAGCTAACTAAAAGGTGGAATCATAACAAAATATTAGAATTTAGGAATCGAGTATCAAAAGCATTCCACGTTCTGAGTAGTAAACCTATTTGCTTGATCCAAAGAGGCCCAACAATCACCACAATCAGATAAAAGGAATTGAAATCTCACATTGTCCCTTGCTTCTTGATAGAGTGCTCGTACGCGAGAAGCGCAACTCCCACATATATTTCGACAAACTGAGATGCAGATATGGAGAAGAAGTTTACACCTGCCTCACCAGCAACAGCTTTTGCTAATAATGTCTTCCCCACTCCTGGAGGGCCACAAAGAAGTATACCACCTGACGTATTCCAACCCAACATTAGGCAACATATATTTCTACTTCCTAAACCGAATTGTTGCACAGATCATATATTCTTCACATCCCAGATCCAAATACCTAGTCAATTTTTCTAAATATGAAAGAATATGATTAAAACAGAACTAATCCCTAGATCCATGTACCTCTTGTTTGCAACAAAGGAAGCTCATCAAGAAAGAGATTGGAGATAGCTAGTGATGCACGGTGTTCCCACACAACTAAATTTGTTTGTTCATTCACCTATCTGTGATGGGCATGTTCCAGACAAAATTCAGAAATTCGAACTTGTTTACCAAATAAACAGGAAAACAAGAACCTATACACATAAGATTACCTCATTATAGCATCCTGGAAATTCCATATACGATGTTACATCCTAGCTAAAAACAAGACAAACGAGCATAAGCATATAACACTTTATTAAATCATAGATATACACTGGAATTGCAGAGTTAGATATAAAGACCATTGCAGATACATTATAGTATTACTCATCTCATGGCCGATGGACTTTGGAGTAGTAAGGAAAGACCACGATACTTGACTAATTCCACTGGAGCTCTCTTCGATTTCTTCGACTCCGCCTCTGCATTATCTGTAAAATTGGAATTAGGGTTGTCGATTTATGGCGTTTTGGGCGGGAAGCGATAGAAGCAGAGACTGTGTTGGAGGTAATCGCATGAAGGGAAACAATCAATCGAACATTAGCAAAGCTCAGATTAGAATCGGAGAATCAGAATTTTTTAGAAAGGGAGAAAACTAAAAGGAGAAGGCAAGGGGATGAATAAACGGCCATGGCCAAAGTCGGAAAACATTATCCGTCTCCTTTTTAATGGACCGGTTTTCATTGAAGGGGTCGGCCCAAGTAAAACTGACCCGGGTATGATCCAATTAGATTCAAATTAATTGGGCTGAAAATACAAAATGAGTAGAATTGTAGCCCATTAGCCTCTTTATTGACAAGCCCATATATTTCTGTGAGTATTGATCGACTACATCTCATGATGGGTAATCAAAATTCTTTGTATTTCAATTTTCAGTTATACATATTAGTTATTAAATCTTAAGTTTTCTATTAATCTTGTCTTGCATAATATTTGAATTTGATTTCAGATTTTTAGAATGTACTGTTTCTGAAGACATTGGAGGGACTAGAACTAGATGATAATTCGTCAAGAGGATTATCATCATTTCGTGTTATATTCGCCATATTATAGACAAACAACTCAATTTGCAAAATAATGCATGTTTCATATTTTATTTTGCATTTTTGTTTTGATTTATATCATGAATTAAATTAGTCAATTTGTGTGATATATTTTTGTTTTCATTGTGGGATTTACATGACCGGTATTTCAAAGAGCAATGTCCAATTCATCGACAATCAACATTCCTATCCTATTAATTGCAATTAGACACTATAAAACCCATTTCGAAAATTAAATAAATAAAGTCATCAAGTGGAGACATAAGAGTTCACTTTAAGACAGCAAATTTAACATTAAAATTGTTAGATTTAGTGCAATGAGTGATAGATTGCAAAAGTGCACTAAAAACTGTCGTATCCAAATAAACATTTATATATATATATAGGGGTGTGATAAAATACAAACTCTCTAAAATACAAACTATACAAACTTTAATCATACTCACTTAATACAATTAATCAACGGTTAATATACGAGATTTTTCTAATGTCAACATTTTGACATCGAAAAATCAGAATTTGGACACCCCCGTCGACAGAATTTGTACACTCCGTACATCCCCCGGTGACATAATTTGTACGTTCCGTTGACATCGACCCCCGGTGACAGAATTTGTACAGTCCGTTGACATAATTTGTACACTCCGGTGACAGAATTTGTACACTCCGGTGACATAGTTTGTATAGTTTGTATTTTAGAGAGTTTGTATTTGATCACACCTCTATATATATATATATATATATATATATATATATATCATGATCAAAATAAAAATACATTTACATCCAGAAATGCAGCCCAAATCTTGGCCCTAGGATTAGATGATCTAATGGTCAATAATTAACCAAACACACGAAAAGTCATAATTAAGCAATTTTAGGTCATATTATAATATTTGGTTTAATGTCATGCTAAGATCATTTTAGGTCATGCTTTGTTAGCATGACCTAAAAATTAACTAATTATGACCTAAAAGTGTCCTACGTATGATATTGTTCTACGTTTCTGTATTTAAATCTAGTTTTGTATAGATCAAAACCCTTATATATATATATATATATATAGTGTTGTCTTATATACAAAATAATCTAAAGTGTATAACCTAGAACTACATTTCATCCATTGGATGAGGAAAAAGGATGGTCAAGATCAAATTTCATACATAATCACAATGCATCGGTTATAACCACCCCACTAACCACCCCACTAATCATGTTTTCAATCCAAATTTGGCCTTGGTTCTACATTTAAGATTGGTTCTACATTTAAGAATGGTTCTATCTTGATCACAACCCTATATATATATAACCCTAGGGGTGTGATAAAATACAAACTCTCTAAAATACAAACTATACAAACTTTAATCATACTCACTTAATACAATTAATCAACGGTTAATATAAGAGATTTTTCTAATGTCAACATTTTGACATCGAAAAATCAGAATTTGGACACCCCCGTCGACAGAATTTGTACACTCCGTACATCCCCCGGTGACATAATTTGTACATTCCGTTGACATCGACCCCCGGTGACAGAATTTGTACAGTCCGTTGACATAATTTGTACACTCCGGTGACAGAATTTGTACACTCCGGTGACATAGTTTGTATAGTTTGTATTTTAGGGAGTTTGTATTTGATCACACCTCTATAACCCTATATATATATATATATAGAGAGTCCCATTATTCACAAATCCACTCTGAAAGACTGAACCACCGAATCATACCAAATTAGGGTTTTTAGATCTAGTTTTTTGTGGATGAGAGACACAAATTTATCAATTATTTTCGCCTTCATCACGAGCCTATTTTAATTCATCCGAAGGTAAATAAGTCATACTAACATGTTACGAAGATTTAACTTCATTCCAGTAGGTTTTTACTTCATTCTAGTAGGTTTTTACTTCATTCCAGTAGGATTATTACTTCATTTCAGTACGTAAATGCGGTTTCGCCGTCGCGTGCCGTTCTATCTCTCTACAATATCTATCACCACCGCCACAACGCTGATATGGTGTAATAAACACATGGAATGATGTAATAAATTATTGGAATGAAGTATGTGTAGAAGCATTTGAAGTCCTACTGGAATGAAGTAAAAACCTTATTCAATGAAGTAGTAACGTTTCTGAATGAAGTAATAAACGCACTTGAATAAATTGCATTTTTTTAATGTAAATAAAGTAAAAACTCAAGTCAATGAATTCAAATGAAACATATGTTGAATCATTTCAAAACTTACTAGAAGAAAGTAAAAATATGTTGTAGTTTCAAGGTATTACGTACGGAATGATATAAAAAAACCTATACAATGAAGTAAAATGGGCTTGTAATGAAGACCGAAAAATTTACATAGCAGCACATCTCATCAAAAAAACTAGATCTAATGGCCCAGATTTGGTCTCTAGTTCGGTCTTTAAAATTGGTTCGACATTGATCACAACCCTATACATATATACTTCAAAAAAAATTATATACAACTTCGAAAATAAAAAATAAAGTTCTCTTTAAATCAGTGTATTTCCTTTATGAAAAAAAAACAAATAAATACACAAATTAGTGCAACACTAATAATTTCTGCCCATGAAACATAAATCCAAAAAGAAAGTGCCCCTATTTTAAGGTACAAGTGGAAGTGTGTGGGACTTAAGTCGAAACCTCACTAGTAAAATAAAATAAAAAGCCCTTTATCAGCTTTAGTAAAGCAAATAGAGCAATAAAAAGCAAAACTAGCTTATTACTCCATTATTAGTATTAAAATTTTAGGTCTTGTAAGATTCCATTATTGAGTGTCACAATAAAATGTGTTGGGAGGTATTTAAGTGAGTTTCAATTTGACCAACCTTTAAATATAATTCCAATTGATAATGATGTTACTATGATTTATGTTTTTGGACAATTGACATAAATCATGTGTTACAACGTCAATTTACATGACATAATATGCATAGATGTGAATCGATAGTCGATCACACACTCATCCACTACTAGAGTTTGTGGTTCAAATTTATTAGCTAGTAGTACTAATAGATTAAAAATATGAAATGGTTCAATGTTGTTCATGGATTAAAGACTAGTGTCCCAACTTCTCCATCTCAACGTGATCGATAACCAATGATGGAGATATCACACTCAATGGATGCATTGAGTGGATCGATTAGTTGAAGTGCTTATTCCTATCAAAAAAATGAACAAGTTGAGATTCGATTGTTAACATATATATTTGATATATATTGTAGTATTATATATCTTCTTTAAATTCTTAAATCCAAATGCAACATTTAATGATTTAATATGTAAATCATAGTAGACGACGAACTTTAATTTACCACACTATTGAACATAATAATGCATCAATTGATGTTAAGATATTGCTGATAAAGGTGACAAACTTTTGTGTTAATGTTTAAGATTTGTGGATAAATTAAACTTAACAATTCAATGTAGTGGATCAATTATATCCTAAGTGGATATAAGAGCATCCACAACCGTGCTCTTGCCAGTGGCACGGTTGTGGGTCCGGCCCCACTTTTTCTGCCTGCTCTCTGGCAAAACCACAACACCCACAGCTGTGCTCTTCCGCAAGGACGAGCACAATTCAATTTCAAATTCAATTAAACAAAAACATTTCCATAATATGAAAATTCATTAAAAAACTGAAATAACATTACAAATTACAAATAAATTTAAAAAGACATAATTAAAAGCCTAAAAATTTAAAATTACATAATTAAAATCCTAAAAATTTAAAATAACATAATTAAAATCCTAAAATTAAAAAAACCACTACGCGTTGCCGAATTTCGCCCACATGTGTTTGATTAGGTCTTCTTGTAACTCAATGTGGGTTCGGGTATCGCGCATTGTGTGCCTTGTCTCGATCCTCTGGCCCACCGTCGTATGCACACCTCGGCGTGGGAGAGACCTCGCGGTTGAGCTTCCGGCTTCATCCTCGTTGTAGAAACTAGCCGTCATCGGTCCTTCGTCGGCTATAATCATGTTGTGTAAGATAATACACGTGAACATGATGTCGGAGATATTATTGACGTACCACAGCCGAGTCGGGGCCTTCACAATGTTGAATCGGGCTTGAAGAACCCCGAAGGCTCTTTCGACGTCTTTCCGCGCGGACTCTTGACGCTGCGCAAAAAGAACCCGTCTCGGGTCGTGCGGGTTGCTGAACGTCTTCACGAAAGTCGACCACCTTGGGTAGATACCATCGGTGAGATAGTAACCCATGTGGTATGCATTTCCGTTGACGGTGAAGTCGATCGCCGGTGCTACACCATTCATCACATCATTGAAGAGTGGTGAAGAATAAAGCATGTTCAAGTCGTTGTTGGATCCGGCAACGCCGAAATATGCATGTCAAATCCATAGGCGGTAGACGACGACCGCCTCAAGGATAAGTGTTGGGCCGCCGCCTTTGTGACCGCTTAAGTGTTGCCCCTTCCAAGCAGTCGGGCAATTCTTCCACCTCCAATGCATGCAGTCAATGCTGCCAAGCATGCCGGGAAAGCCATGGACTGATTCGTGAAGATGAAGCAACCTTTGGCAATCATCGGTGGTGGGTACCCGAAGGAATTCATCACCGAAGGCTGAACGAACGCCATCGCAAAAAATTTTTAGACAAAGGATTCCAGTGGACTCGTCGAAGAGGTCGGCCGTTTGCCCAGTAGCGAGTTGTCAGATGGCACACGTACACTTCTGCAACGGCGTGATACTTTGCCGGCCGGTTGCATCTGGACCTGTTTGAAAGAATTCAACACGTGCGGACATTGTGTTGACAATTCGCATAAACAAGCGCTTTGACATGCGAAAACAGCGCCTGAAGTAATTGATAAACTCGTGGTTTAGCAAGTATTTTGGATGTTTAACGTGAACATTTCAGTGTTTTTGTAGCATACTACTTGAGTTTACATCCATTATCCACTACATAAGTGTTTTGACGAGTTTGTCGAGTGTTTGGAGCTAAAACAGGTGAAAATGACTTGAAAACGAGCTTGAAGGAAGAATCGCCTGACCGGGCGCGCTTCAATGCGCGACCTTCGTATAATAGCCATAACTCTCTCATCCGGACTCCGATGGGGCGTGCAAGATACTCACGCGAAGCCATTTCGAAGACGAAGACAATGCTTTCGGAGGATTCCAGAGAAAACGCCCGACCGGGCGATTTTTAAGGGGAAAAGGCCCGATCGGGCGTTTTGGCGACTTAAAATCGCCCGGTCGGGCGATATGTTCTGCGAGATTGAATATTTCCGCCCCGGGTATAAAAGGAGACCTAGGTTTTTTACCTCAGGAGACCATACACGCCCCATAACAGCTTTTGAAGGTTTGGAGAGTGGAATTGAGAGGAAAGGCGTCACAATCCTCAACAAGATTGAAGACGAAGACGAATTTCCGTTCAATCCACCCTTGGGAGTATTTTCATTGGTTTTCATGTTTTATTCAATGACTATGGTTTATTCTTATGTTTTTTAGTTGAATATAGTAGCTAAATCATTTGTAGAGTTTTGGTGAAGACTACAATGAATACTTGTGTTTGATTCAATAGCTTTTGATTACCTATGCTCTTGTGATTATTTTGTTTCATTCTTGTGCATTTCAATTCAATTGCCTAGCTACCAATTGGATATATTGACCTAGTTTTGAGTAATCGTGAGATACCTAATTAGGATTGATAAAAGAATGAACAACACCTAGATAATTTGCATTCGAGAGAAGGAATTCTAGAGTGAGGACTTGAATCTTTGAGTATAGGAGTTAATTATGAAGTATAGAAGGAGACTTCAATATTAATAGTTAATCAACGGGTTAAGTGCACTCGAGAGGGGGCTTAGCCTAGAATAGCGATTGTCCTTCTAATCCTAGAGACTTCAACGGGTAATCAAAGTTGTTGAGTTGTTTACATTGTGGGTATTGTAGTCGGATCCAAAGCTCTACCTCGTTCTCTTATTTGAAACATATCCTTTGTTGCGTGCTTTTAACTTGTTTATGTTTAATTGTTTTTCCAAGAATCAACCAAACCTTTGAATCGTCTAGATAGTAGTTAAAATCGGTCCGTGGTACTTGAGTTTATACATTTTGTCTCTGTGGGATACGATACTCTTGCTTGCTTTGTGCTACACTAGCCCCGTACACTTGCGGGATTTTCTTGTGTTAAAATAAGTTGAGTCAGTAATCTGCCGGAAACCGCAGCTGGTCGGCAAAATAGTCGGCAACGAGCCTTTCGTGGGCTCCCTCCCGGTCACGATGGATGTTGCGGTGAATTGATCTAGTTCGTTGAGGAGGAGGAGCGGGGGTATTCGCCGCGACATATGCGTCTTAAGCGGCACGATGTTGTTCATAGTATTCTTGTTATTCGCGCTCCGCTTCCGCCATAAGATGGATGAAATCCATTTGAGGTTTTGAGTGAGAGATGAATGTGTAGATAGTTTGGATGAGAATTATGAATGAGAGATGATTTGAAGTGATAAATGGATGATGAATGTGTGTATTTATAGATGATTTTGGGGGGAGAAAAATAATAATTCAGAAAAACGGGCAAAAAAACAGCCATATTTTTCGGATTTTTTAATCATTTTTTAAAATTAAATACCGAATTTTTAATATAAAAAATTTTTCAAAGGCAACGGCTATGCCGTTGCCCAATCGCGTGCTGCCACGTCGCCTAGAGTTATTACAAATGGAGTATTAAACATCATGAATATTCGGAAGTAATAGGCATAGGAAACCTGAGGACGCATGAAGTATACTTGGTTGTCTGTGTATATTCATAAAATAAAATATAATAAAAGCAATGAAAGTAAGACTTTCAATTTGTGCATTCTAAGAGTTCAATAATTGATCACTAACCCCCACCAACACTCCAACTTTTTCTTACTTTTCTTTGGGTAACTTTTCAATTTTCATAGGCTTTGCTTTGCATTTGTCTAGAGTGTCATTATTTAACCACAATATAACTTGTTATAAAATAGATTTAAATAAAATTAATTCATTTTTTAGTAATTTAGAAAGACTCATTTAGCTCAACTAAATAGTTACTAGTATTATTTAAATTTAAATAGCTTTATTTTTTGTTTAATCTCTCTATTTAATGTAGCAATTAAATTGATCAAAACCTAATTACTAAAATCTGTACGCCACTATGCATACACCTGTAATTATTTGAAAAAAATATATACTTTAACCTATTGAATTAAGTCACATCAATCCACCTTTCAATATTTCTATTGATTTTGGCATTCATAATTTCATAGTTAATTACTCACATATATACTAAACACGCATTCGAATGTCTACGTGTCGGTATATTTCACGATCAACTTAGCTATCACAATTAACAAGATATTATTGATAAAATAATATTTCGTCTGAAGTTTGTCGTTTCAATTATTACATATTAATCATTATTAACTTTTCACAGTATGGACATACCCCCTATTAATGGAGTACTACATTTTTGTTATTAAATTAAATCAGTCATCTTTTTATTTCATTCATGTCATCTTTCTATCATCACTAATTATTGTGTTACATAATATTTACATTTTTTAAATAATAAAATCATAATTGAGGATTTAAACTTCAGAAAGAGTTGATAAGAAATTTAATCAAACTAGGCTGTAATTCAAGATTAGTGGAGTAACATTATAAGGAAAACTTCAATAAATTAATTTTAACGTTAATTTATATAGTATTTACTTTATTTGATTTATTTTTCTTAAAGAGTACTAACTAATTTGAATATGGTGAATATTGTAGCTAGGGGACTGGAGTGGAAGGTGTGGAGTTAATAGAGAAGTTAAAAGGAATTAGATTTTTAAAAATGAAGCTTTTAGGAAAAGCAACTTTAATAGATTGCATTGTATTGCACCAATTTCCCACTTCAAAAGCTCTTGATTTTTTAGAACTGTGACAATATGAAATTATGACCACACACTACTGCAATCTACTAGATAGTATTTCATTGCATTTCATATTTCATTACTCTATTTATTTATTAGGACTTCATTAATATTTTAGAAACTAGAGCTACCTCACACCTTTTCTTTTATAGTGAGTGTAAAATATTCGAAGCTAGAAACTGATATTTAAGCAGAATCTATCAAGAATGATGACAATCCAAAATAAAAACATAGTACTTATAATCAAAACAAAACACAAAAAAAAAACATTTAATACACAACAAAATTACAATAATATCATGAGATTCATCTATTGATTTTAGCAAAAATTTGATATCACAACACAAAACATATCCAAACAACGCTCACATAATACACAAAATCCTTGCTAAAATCAGGGAATTTTCACCGCACAAGCAATGTGAAAAGAGACTTTTGATTGATCAATCATTTATTCATTGACTTCAAATGTAAAAATAATCAGTGATAAATGATTTTGAAATGACAACAAAATCAATTATTTTCAGCCAAAATATGTCAGGAACCTTTTAAATGAATTATGGGAATTGAGAAGTCAAATTTATAGCACAACATTTCAAAGTACTTAAATTGGTTTCCTAAAATAATTAAATTCCGCAGTTCCCTTCATGCCTAAGACTGTATATATAGTAATCATTGTAAATTCTCATGAATCCTACTCTTTTTACATGTGGCTCAAAATTTAGCTTCAATATTTTTGTAGAGAATTAATTATACTCCTATTATTTTATGGACAACATGATTACATGACTAAGATATGTACATAGGTCAATATAAATATTTATTGTGTCACATCATAGGTTTGTGGGATGTGATCTATTAACATAAATCTAGTACAGGTAAGGCATTGCTGTATTACTGTATACTTCAATAAAATTTTGGATAAATAATTACCTGAATTATCTCCTAAAACAATCTAGATACACTTAAATCCTTTTCAAATATGCTCTCACTTTGAATCTAGATAAATAGACACATCTTATTAATATCTCATTCTAACTAAAGATTATCGTGGGGGCTTCAATTCATCCTTTGTCGACAAATTTCAAAATCGAGGAGTTTATAGTAAATAAACAATGAAAAGAAAGTTTGCTTTATCAAAAGATGTAACTATAGTGAAAGAGAGGAAAATTTGTGTAATAAAGTGGCTCCAAACAATGGGTGAAAAAAGCAACTTCAAAAGTACTATGACAAATGTCAAATCCAAATCTCATACACCTAAGCTTTTGGCATTTATTTCTTCAATTTTCTTCCTATTTTTCTATATAAAGTTTTGAATTTGGGAGAATTATTTGTCCAATTGAAAATGAAATCTCAACGCAGCATGTCACTTCTCCACGCCACGTACGTGTCCATGCAAAATGTGTTTTGTACAAAAATATAAAACTAGGAAATCAGTTATAAAGAAAAAATGAAAGCAACTGATAAGTTAAATAATTTATAATTTTATGAACATGTCAAATCTCTACCATGCGTAGCAACAAAAGGGCGACCCCAACAATTTCTGGAAAAAATAAAGGGATATTTTAGTAATTTTACTTTTTATTAATAAATAAATAGTACAAGTAGTAATTAGTATTATGAAAATAAGTAGTATGCTTTTTTGTATCGATCATAATTTTACCGTAAAAATGTTTTCATTTTTTTTAAATTTGAAATGGTTCGAATTCTTAGGTACTGCATGCTTTCCTCGTAGAATTTCATCCCTAAATGAGTTATCTACCTTATTAAACATGCTTTTAATTATCTTAGCGGTGCATCATTTATCACTCTATCTCGTCCACAAATCAATGTATTTATTTAATGTTTGGAAATTTATGAATTGGACAAAATATTACGAATTTATTTATTTTTTAAAAAATTTAATACGAATGAACCGTGAACGTTTTTAGACTAATAGGGTACTGCAGTAGGTGATGCATAAGAACATAATTAATTAAATAAAGATTCAGAGTAAATATTTGAGGTATATATATGTGGAATGTTACTACGAATAAAGTCAAAGATTTGAAGAAGTACTCTCCAATGAAACAAATCAATATGATTGATTTTGTACCTTTCGTTGAATGGTCAGGTTTTGCAGAGCACAAACAAACATATAATGGCTAATTAATTACAAAATGAAGTTAATAATTGAGAATTAACCAAGCTCCCAAATTTATAACATAAGAATGCATACTTTTGTCTAGGTTGTAAAGTTCTGGATCGAGAATCTTTATGGCATTTCTTATGTTAAACTTAGCTTAATTCAGTTAACTTAAACGCATCAATCTCGTGTGTGGTTTGGTGGATATTTTGTTATTCTTTTGTCGCTCTTATACTTTTTCCGTTTCAACTTGTTATTGTACTACGCTCACTTATTCTTAATTACAATTACATTTTTTATAACTTGAACTTGGATGTACTATGTTCACCGATTATTCTTTCATTTTATCGAAAAATAAAATTTCTTAAATTCATTTAAAATAAAAAAAATAATTAAATAAAAAAGTGGCAGCTAGGCAAGAGATACACTTTACCTAAGTGGAATCAAGACAGGTCAGTCAGTGATTTGCCTTTGTCGTATCCCACTAGTTAAAGCAAATTTCCCCCACCAGAATTTTATGCATATTCATGCAGCCAACAACTTTCAATAAATCTATCAAGCTTTTAATAGGAGTAGTATAATTGTATTGTTCTCCACTAACCAAATTATGTGAATATATAACGAAATTCAAATTTTTTATGTCACATAAATTCGAACTAAAAATGTCTAATTTTTTTTTATATAATTCATGAATTGGGTCTTTGATAAAAAGATTTAGTAGGTAGAAATCTTCTCCCTTTCTCCATTTTTTCGTTGTTGTTTATATTCCGAACTGCTTCTCGAACTCTCGAAGTTCTTCAATTTTATTATTCGTAGCTAGTAAAACTTTTGAGTTTAAAAAAAGGGATATTAACACCTAATATCATGGAACTTTAAAAAAGTTGGGTTTTTCTAACGAACTTTGAAATTGGCAAATAATATCACGAACTTTACCATGTGTTTGTTATTTACCACCAATGCAAAAATTCCGGCTATATTAATAGATTGAAGAACAATTTTGGAGAGTGTGCTTCAAGAAAAACTATCTTCAAATATTGAAAAACTTGAAACTCTCGAAGTTGTTGTCGAGAAATTACGAAAAAAAAATCGTAAAATAAAATTATTTGCCTTAGTTTTTGCATTGGTGGGAAATAACAAACACATGGTAAAATTCGTGATATTATTTGCCAGTTTCAAAGTTCGTGGAAAAAACCCAACTTTTTGAAAATTCCATGATATTAGGTGCTAATATCCCTTAAAAAAAATCACCTTTTCAGAATTGAGCAAATAATCTCACAAAGCAATATATTAGCTGTCTAAATGTTTTTTCACACAACCAAAAACGCAACTTTTTTTTTAATATTTTCCCACATATATTTTCCCTCTTTATTTCAACTAAATTCGGCATTATTGCATGTACACTAACACCATGCACCAAATCCAAAATCAGAAACCAAAAAAAAAAAAAAACCCCAAATATTTCTTTAAAAAAAACAGTCAATACGAAAGCGGCGATTTGCAGCTCTGTCGCTTCAAATCGCTGTAAAACTTCATAATAAACCTCTCCGCCTCCTCATCCACGTGATTATCCTCCGCATTACACAGCGGGAACGGCGAGTCCGTGATCCGCAGCTGCCGCACCATCGGGCTCGGTCCGAACCCCGGCAGCGCCGGCGACGCCGCGGTGCCGTTCATCATCTCCAGCGCCGCCGCCAGCAGCTCCGCATCGATCGGCGCGGGCGCGGCCCGCTTTCCCCGCTTGAAGGAGGGGAAATTGAAGGCGGGGCTGGTGCCGCAACTGAACTCGTACTCCTTAATCGGCCGCGCCGCCGCGGCCGCGGTGTGGTGGAAAATTAGGTTTTGTATGGCCGCTTTTCCGGCGATTTTGCCGCGCTTCATCATCAGGCTGAGATCGGCGAGGAGCTTCGCTTTGGAGATGCCTTTTCGCAGCATGAAGTAGAGAACTCGGACGATTTTCCAGAATTTTTTAGCTATGATTGGCAGATTTTGCTCCATTTTTTTTTGAATGGTTATAGAGAGAGAGAAGAGGAGATGAATTGTTTGATTGAATGATTGTGTGAGAGGGGAGTTTGGTATTTAAAGAGAGAGATGGTGTGCTTTAGTGGGTTGTACGTGAGCGGGCTTTGGAGAGTTGTACGTTGGTAAAGTGAGGTGGGCTTTAGTGGGTTGTACGTGAGCGGGCTTTGGAGAGTTGTACGTTGGGTAGAGTGAGCTAAGGTTGCACGGAACGTTAAAGTTGTTGTACTCCTACATAATTATTTGGTGATTAATAATGGGAACGCCTGTGGTTTGGAATTTGTTTGGTACTATTATTGAGTTTTGAAATAAAAAAGTTATAGGACGTTACGTACATTGTGGATCATGCATTTCATGTTTCTACTTTCTTGATTCAGGTACTCATATGAGTATAATATTTAATACAACTTTATACTAGAAGTAAAGATATATTGAGAAAAATATTATGGCAGACATAATACAAAATTGGTATATGCTATGTTTTCTAAAATTAATTCAATTAACTTTTAGGAGATTTAAATAATTTATAAAGGGTTTTACATAACAATTTTTATATAATTCAGATTGATTTTGATGGATCGATAAAAGAAAATAGCAAAAAAATAATAATGGTAGGGGGCATGGGGCTTAGCCCGCTAGTGCTGAGAGTATTTGTGAGCATTGTTCTCTTTTAATCCCTATTACCTTCATTTTTTTCTTCATTTTGTTCTTTTAAGTTTGATTTTATCATCTTAAAAAAGATGTCAATATTTTTATAAAATAAAGTTTGATTTGATGTGTGAAAAAATTATTTAAAATTATATTGTGAGACGTGCTTAAATTTTAACCAAAAATTGAAACACTAAATTGTTAGATTCTAATAATCTCGGAAACCCAAATTACTACAGGAGTATCACGAATCAATCTCAAATTATTTAATTGTCAGACAATATAAAAATCTGACAGAATGGTCATAAAAAAAGGTTTAAGCATAAATTCAGAAAATGTCCAGACTCTAAATATATAATTATTCCTGAAAAATATTAGAGCATTCACAACCGTGCTCTTGCCAGCGGCACGGTTGTGGGCCCGACCCCACTTTTTCTGTCTGCTCTCTGGTAAGAGCACAACACCCACAGCTGTGCTCTTCCGCAAGGACGAGCACAATTAATTTAAAATTCAATTACACAAAAACATTTCCATAATGCTAAAATTCATTAAAAAACCACAATAAATATTAAAAATTACAAATAAAATAAAAAAGACATAATTAAAATCCTAAAAATTAAAAATTACATAATTAAAATCCTAAAAATTAAAAATTACATAATTAAAATACTAAAAATTAAAAATTACACAATTAAAAAGTGGGAAAAACGGTTATAAACGGATATAATTTTTTTGGGAAGTGAATTTTTTTTTATTTTTTATCGGTTTTTTTAATTAAAAACCGATTTTTTTAAAAAAAATAATAATTTAAATACAACGGCTATGCCGTTGACGAATGAGGGCCGCCACGTCAGCTGCTAGCTGGCACGGCGCGAGCTCAGCGGACCGCCGTGGCGACGGACGCCACCGTTGTGGATGCTCTTATAGTTGCTCAGCATTGATATGTTTGAGACTTCTTTATTAGTGGGTTTTCTAATGTACACGGATTTCAATAAATTATCCTGTTATATATGTTTGTATATATAAATTTCAAACTTTTTTTTTAATTACATGTTATGTAGGTAAGTATTATACTCCCTCCGTCCCGCACTACTCGCACTTATTTCCTTTTTAGGCGTCCCAAGTTACTTGCACTCTTTGCATTTTTAGTAAAAAATTTCACCTACAGCCGTCATTTTTGACTTTCCTATACACTCATTCCTTAATCTCCGTGCCGAAAAGGAAATAAGCGAGTAGCCCGGGACGGAGGGAGTACCATACATAGGCGAGACTGTTACGACCCCGACGGAATCACAGCAGTTGAAGGAGACGCTAGTGGTGGACAGGGCTGAAACGCCTCCGACGCCGTCGGAGGCGGCAACGGAAAACGAGGAAGAAGCAGGTACGGTTGGGGAGCTGGAAAAAGGCGCAGAGGATGACACGAGGAGGAAGTTGAGACCGAGGAAGGACCTCAAGCAGCCGGCACGCTACCGCCCGCCAGCTGCTCGGTAGAAGGTCGGAAGGAGAATGGCCGGCTGTTAGTTGCTGTTATTTTTAGTAATCTTTGTTATTTTTGGCATTATTTTATTTTCCTTTAGTTACGTTTTTTTTTCCTTTTGAACAATTAATGGGTCGAGCGTTTTATAAGCTCCGTCGGGTTTTCTTTGTTGGTTCTTTCCCGACGCTTAGGATTAGGTCGAACCAACCCTAGGGTTAGATTATTATAAATAGGGCCTCTCATTATTCTTTCGAACAATTAATGAAGAATTATTTTGCCCACATATCTTGAGCAATACACAATTAAACCTAGCAGCTGCCGACGGAGAACGATCTCCGCGCCAGCCTTCAAGTTTCAGCCGCCGATCCCATAGCTCGGGACGCCGGATTCGTGTGTTGGTTGATTCGTGACAAGGATTTCTTCGTTAAGAGAGTCGTGCTCCTGACAGAGACACACTGTGTTATAATAGGAAAAGTCTTAACACTCCATGTAGGTGATATTCGAACCTGAGAAATTATAAACCGAAGTCTTGTAGTGAAGATGATTAGTTATTAACTAAGGTGATTAACAATAATTAAGTCTATACTTAAAAGTTGATTTATAATTAGCTGTACATTATTGTTTACAAGACAAAATTCTACCTTCGAATCTTGCGTGTCTTTAGAAATATATTCTCTGCAAAAAAAAGAGTTTATTTTGTTTATATTATCAAAGTGTGGATCACCCAGTTTGGTTGCGACATTATGAAAATTAATCTAAACATGATATGTGACTAATTACTTAATTCTGTCACACCTTTAAAATTAACAAATAGAAATAACTATAATTGTAAGGATTCGCCTTTATTTTTGTCGAAGATCCACTCCCACTAATTAACTAAACATGAAGATTTTTTGTCTTTGAGATCTAACTACTTGCATTATATTAAATGATTTTTTCTACATGTTCTTGTTTTCAATTCTATAGTATTCACGTCATTCTTTACAATAAATATCTATAAATATCTCTGTCAAAATAAAATATTTGATGTCTATATATTTTATTTTCCATATCTAAAAACTTCAATTAAAATCATTATTTTAGTGCAATTAATTTCATCTTAAATATAATGAATTTATATACTAAGTGCAATTTTTTAGTATTTTTCATTTTCACGATAAAAAAAACACTCACGCCCTTTCATTTATTTTTAAAAAAAACTATTTATAATATTTTTTAGCCATGAAGGTCTGCATGCAAGTGTGAAATTTCAAGTTTTTTCTGACATGTTCATATTTCTTTCAAACCACATGATTATAGACTATAAATAATTAAATATTCCTAGACACAAAAAACACATCATATTTTTATCAGAACTTGTTTAATTGTCTATTTTATCAGGTGTCAACTGGATATATTTATCGAGATATTGTTTTACTAAACCTGTCAAGATATTTGAAGATCTAATGTCATGCCAACCCCGAATCGATTGGCAAAGATATATTGCAGTCTACACTTGTCAACAATTAATAAAAAAAATATGAAACCAGTAATTTTTAATTTATATAGATTTTTTCCATATCTTACAATTTAAAATCAAGAATATTAATTAATTAAAAATAAATTAACATATTATTATACTCCATAGTTTCCCTTTTGTAATTATTTAGAAAAAGGTTAGCCTTTTCAAATTAAATATATGCAAATTTAGGAAACAAAACTAACTTTTCTAGTGAATATTAGTAAAAATATCTTCTAATCAAATTGAAAATCACATTTGAATTCATCATAAAAATTTTAATTCAAATTCTTGTTTTTCATGATATATTCTTTACAAGGCATGTACAAACTATATATGTGGTACTTGTAAATTGTATCATACACTTTGGTTTAATATATATCAATATTTACTATTTTCACTCATATCCATCCATTATGAAATTTAATTAAGCTCAAATATTTATACATAACTTCATTCCACGAACTTAATTACACAATTAACATTACCATAGTAATTAATTAGTGTGTTCTGCCATATATAATCATGATCATGTCTGACTGAAATTCAAAGAGAATTAGTATTAAGAAATAATTAATAATAAGGTGGTCCATGATTAATGATTGAAGCCAATTAAATTAGCAAATGTGAAATGTATTTGTAGTAGACTAGTAGTAGAAGAATAGTAGAACAAGTCATAATTGTGTGCTGCCCTTTTTGCCCCACATTTTCCTTTGCCATTAAGTTCTTACCATTCCTAGTAACCAATTACGTCTTCTCACTACAATAATTTAAATATATGGAAACATTACGCAATGATATTCAAATTTGGGTTGATTGTTAAATCTAGATTACTTTTTTGTGATTTTGACGTACTAATATTCAATGGATTTAATTAGAGTAGTGCTAAAGGCTAAAAGCACATATAGTGTACACATAACTGACATAAGTTAATCATCTTATGTATAGTCTAATCATGTTCATGGGCGAACGCAGAAAAATATTGGTAGCGAATTTATTGTTTTGATTTTCTTATAGTCGATTTCATTTCTTTCTCTAATTTCAACCTTCTTAATTCTTTATTCCATTACAATTGATCTTCATTTGCAATTAGTTTAGTACTACTATTTTGTGAGTTAAGTGGAGAGAATAAAGTAAGAGAGTGGAAAAAAATAGAGAGAGTGATATTTCTATTTTAAAAAATATATAATTTAAGGAGGGTTATCCATAAAAGAAAAATATGTCACCTAAAGTGGAACCGATGGAATATACATTAATTGATTGTGGATATAAAACCTATTGCATACCTTCAATAAACGGCATGAGTAATAAATTGAACAAATTATAAATATATTTCGGAAAGAGTCCAAAATATGAGATTAAATCAGTCCAAAAGATGAGGTTAAATAGAAATGGGCTGTCGTACCACAATTTGAGTTTAGTTACTCCTACACCAAATTCAAATGCTTAAAAAATTTTACTTATTCTATTCATATCTGTCACAATTCAACTCGCCTTAAATTTAAAAAACGGTTGAGAAAAGTGTAAAAATCATGGATTAAATATGCCCGGTCAATGGATTTTGACCAAATAATAAATGTGACGAGACATTTAATTTTGTGAAATTAAATGACATAGCGTCGATCTACATTTTACGTAGGTAAATGTAGTATATTCACTTTCTCAAATCCGATTTCCGGTGAGTGAGAAATAGTGGATTAAAGTTGGGCATAATTAGCTTTTAATTAAAGCTTGGAGATGGAGCTTAGGGAATAATTAACTAGTATTAATTATCCCACATTGGAGGATTAACACATCTTTAATGTGTATAAATTAAGTGACTTTATGTTACTTAATAATTATAGTGGACCAAGATGGGTGAAAGAGCCCACACGCGCGCACACGCGCGCGCCGCCGCCGCCCGCCCGCCCGCCCGAGCCCGTGCCCGTGCCCGTGCTCGTGGTCGCGGGCCTCGGGCCTCGGGCCCGGGCCCGAGCCCGAGCCCGATCTCGATCTTGGATCTTGGCAATTGGCAATTGGTCTTTGGGTGGTCTTTGGGCTTGGTGCTTGGCCCAAACTATTCTTTTTGGACCGGGTGGCACATTACAGCCACACGCCTGTAACCGACGTCGGTTACGTTTTTGCCATGATGAGGCTTCAATGGCTGGTTGACCCTGCATGGTGGTTGGCCTATAAATAGGCTAGCCATACCACTGCATTAGGACACACACACCTACAAGCATTCTCTGCATAAGCTCTCTCCCTCTCCCTGCATTGTCTTTCTGTCGAAGCTCTGCCCTCTCCTCCATCCCGTTCGCCGGAGCTCTGCTGATTGCGGTGCTGCATCAGAAGAGACGTAGCCGTTTTACCTTTGGGGACGACACGCCAAACCGAGAGCACTACCGGGGCGTATCTCGTCTTGCGGGAAGAGGCCTCCTCGACTCGGCTGTCATAGCATACTGGTTTAGTTGTTTCATTTTCATTGTAACTTCAGTTCTTTTTTGTATTCCTTCTTTTGGGTTGTATTACGCCCGGTTTTGTTATCTTGTAATCCCAGAAACCAACAATCGCAAGACGAGATAACTTGCCTTTGAAGGAATTTGGACTTCTAAACTGAACTAAAACTTTCGAAATATTAAACACCTTTGCTGGAGATGTCTACCGACTCCAACACCGCCGCTGCCACCACCGCCGCCGCCATTCCCTCCACCATGGCGACCACTGGACCGGTCAACACTTCATCGGCTCCCTCGATGATGCCAACTCCCGGCTTCCCAGCTGCCTCATCCACCGTCCCTTGGGTTTGGGACAACCCCTTCGGGGCGTCCACTGGTTCCACCTTTGGTGGTTCGGTTGGTTCCACTTTTAGTGGTTCCTTCGGGTCCTTTAACGGATCGAGTGCTGGGGCCTTCGGGTCTCACACGAATGCTGGGACCTTCGGGTCTCATGCGGGTGCTAGTCCCTTCCGGGCTGGTACGACTATGGCGGGCTCTATGCCCAACATGAATGGTGGGGGCTCTATGCCCAACCATGTTGTTGGCTCCTTCGGGGGCAACGGAATTGGTTCCTTCCAAGGACCAACTGCGGCACCTTTGGCACCAAGAATGATGCCACCTGCCGAGAAACCACCAAAGTTTGGAGGATCTGACTTCAAGCGGTGGTACCAGAAGATGTTGTTCTACTTGACAACATTGGGCGTCGCCAACTTCCTCACGGAGAACGAGCCGCCCCACCAAGCGACCAAGAGACTAGGCTCGAAGTCATGGCAGATTATGAAGCTTGGAGGAAAGGAGATTACCTTTGTAAAAATTTCATTCTAAGTGCTTTAGATGATAGTTTGTACAATGTATACTCCAATGTAACCACATCTAAACAAATGTGGGAAAACCTAGAAAAGAAGTATAGCATAGATAATGCTGCTGGGACGGAACAAGTTGTAGCATCCAAGTTTATGGACTACAAAATGGTCGACTCTCGACCCATCATGGAGCAAGTCCAAGAGCTCCAAATGATCATCCACTCCTTAGTGGCTGAAGGGATGACCTTGCCCGATAAGTTCCTAAGGTGCACGATCATTGACAAGCTCCCTCCAAGTTGGAAGGACTTCAAGAGTTATCTCAAGCACAAGCGAAAGCAGATGACCCTTGAAGACTTGATCGTGAAGTTGCGCATTGAGGCCGACGTGCGCAAAAGTGATCAAAAGGCTAAGGGCTTCACCCCAAATGAAGCCAAAGCCAACCTGTTGGAGCGGGGCGGTCCCTCCAACAAACGCCCTCGCCCAAACCGTCCAAACGACAAAGGGAAGGGAAAGCAGCCTTCAAAGAAGTTTGAAGGCGACTGCTACAAGTGTGGCAAACCAGGCCACTTTGCTAAAGACTGCCGCAGCAAGAAGAAGAAGCCGGCAGCCCACGTCGTTGAGAAGGAGTTCAAGGACTGGGATGAGAATGACCTCATTGCAGTGGTCACTGAAGAGGTTAACCTTGTTGATAACAAGGGAGGCTGGTACATCGACACCGGCGCTACTGCTCATGTTTGCTCCGACAGGAGCAAGTTTGCCTCCTACACTGCTGTTGAAGGGAGGAAGATCAACATGGGGAATCAAGCATCGTCCGAAGTCCTCGGCGTTGGCAACGTGATTCTCATGATGACGTCTGGCCTAACTATCACTTTGAAGGATGTGCTGCATGTCCCGGACATCCGCAAGAACCTAGTGTCAGGATCAATACTAGTTAATAAAGGGTTTAAACTTGTATTTGAGTCCGATAGGTTTGTCTTGTATAAGTTTGGAAAATCCATCGGAAAAGGTTATGTAACCGATGGGCTTTTCAAGCTTAGTGTAGCAACTCGAAGTGTTGCGAAGCCATTGGCCAATAAGAATAAAGCATCTACTTCCTCTTATTTGATTGAGTCTTCAAATTTGTGGCATTGTAGATTGGGACATGTAAATTCAAAAGCCATTAAAAGATTAGTAAATTTAGATTTACTAAAGGCTAATGAATTGGATATCCAAGATAAATGTGAAATTTGTCTTGAAGCAAAAATGACTAAGTTGCCGTTTCACTCGGTTGAACGAAGCACAAAACCCCTTGAATTAATTCACACGGATGTATGTGATTTAAAGATGGTGCAAACTAGAGGTGGTAAAAAGTACTTTATCACTTTCATAGATGATTGCACAAGATATTGCTACATTTATCTTTTAAAAAGCAAAGATGAAGCAATAGAGGCGTTCAAAAATTATAAGAACGAAGTAGAGAATCAACTTGGTTGTAAAATCAAAATGATTCGAAGCGATAGAGGAGGCGAATATGTAGCCCCGTTTGAGGAGTTATGCAACGCAAGTGGTATAATTCATCAAACAACTGCTCCATATTCACCACAATCTAATGGTGTTGCAGAACGCAAGAATCGAACTCTAAAAGAGATGATGAATGCACTGCTACTCAGTTCAGGATTACCACATAACATGTGGGGGGAAGCTGTTTTGACAGCAAACTATATCTTGAATAAAATCCCTCTCAAAGGAAAAGATGTTACTCCTTATGAGTTGTGGAAGGGAAGGAAGCCATCCTACAAATACCTCAAAGTGTGGGGGTGTTTGGCAAAGGTGATGGTTCCTCCGCCCAAAGAAGTTACAATCGGACCTAAGACGGTTGATTGCATCTTCATTGGATATGCACTTAACAGTAGTGCATATCGATTTGTTGTTCACAAGTCTGAAATATCGACTATCACAGTAGGAACAACAATTGAGTCGAGGAATGCTGTATTTCTCGAAAATACCTTTCCTTGCAAAGATAAGGAAAAGGTATCAACCAATTCTGAGACAAGAATTGAAGAAGCCACTAGTTCTAAACAAGTGGAAGAAGAAGCCACTAGTTCTAAATCAACAGATGCGGAACCTGAATCGCGCAAGCGTGCAAGGCCCGATCCAAAAGATACAGTACTAAGACGTGGTAATAGAGTCAGAACACCAAAAACTTTTGGTCCCGACTACATTGCTTTCATGTTGGATGAAGAACCAACATCGATAAAAGTAGCCTTTGCTGGCCCAGACGGGCTGCATTGGAGAGAAGCTGTTCAAAGCGAAATTGATTCAATTTTTCTAAACCACACATGGGTGTTGGTTGATTTGCCCGAAGGTGCTAAACCTTTAGGATGCAAATAGGTTCTTAAAAGAAAGTTTAAGGCCGATGGAACAGTTGATAAGTATAAAGCCCGATTAGTAGTAAAGGGTTTTAAACAAAAAGAAGGACATGACTTCTTCGATACCTATTCACCTGTAACAAGGATTACATCTATCCGGGTGCTTCTCGCTATTGCTGCATTGCACAATCTCGAGATTCATCAAATGGATGTAAAGACCGCGTTTCTGAATGGTGAACTAGAAGATGAAATCTATATGGAACAACCCGAAGGGTTTGTAGTACCTGGACAAGAGAAAAAGGTATGCAAGCTCGTGAAATCCCTATATGGATTGAAACAAGCGCCATTGCAATGGCACTTGAAGTTTGATAATGTGATGTTATCAAATGGGTTTAAAATCAACGAGTGCGACAAATGTGTCTACATCAAGAGCACTAATAACGGTCATGTTATAGTGTGTCTCTACGTTGATGATATGTTAATCTTGGGTAGCAACACTCAAGTAATTAACGATACAAAGGCCATGTTAAAGAGAAACTTTGACATGAAAGACATGGGTCTAGCCGATGTAATTCTTGGAATGAAGATTCTAAGAACGAATGATGGAATCATCTTAACACAATCACATTATGTTGAGAAGATATTGAATAAATTCAAAGCCTATGATGGCGCGCCGGTTAAGACTCCAATTGAACTCGACGTTCACTTGAGCAAAAACAAAGGCGAGCCCGTTGCACAAGAAGAGTATGCACGGGTCATCGGGTGCATTATGTACTTGACTAATTGCACTCGACCTGACATTGCTTGTGCCGTGAACAAGTTAAGTCGTTACACGAGCAATCCAAGCAAAGAGCATTGGAGAGCTCTTGTGAGGGTTTTGAGATATTTAAAACACACTCAAAATCTTGGGCTACACTTCTCGAGATACCCCCCGGTGCTTGAAGGGTACTGTGATGCCAATTGGATATCCGATAATAGAGACTCACTTTCAACAAGTGGATATGTCTTTACTATTGGGGGTGGTGCTGTATCGTGGAAATCCACAAAACAGACCTGTATAGCCCGATCAACAATGGAATCGGAGTTCATTGCCTTGGATAAGGCTGGTGAGGAAGCCGAGTGGCTTAAGAACTTCCTTGAAGACATTCCATGTTGGTCTAAGTCAGTGCCACCAGTGCTGATTCACTGCGATAGCCAAGCGGCTATTGGAAGGGCAAACAATGGTTTCTATAACGGTAAGTCTCGACATATACGTCGACGACATAACACCGTGAGACATTTGATCACAACAGGGGTGATTACAATTGACTATGTGAAGTCAATAGATAATCTAGCGGATCCGCTAACCAAAGGGTTAAACCGTGATCAAATGAATAAGTTGCTAGAGGGAATGGGTTTGAAATCCACAAACTAAAGAATTGTCATAGTGGTAACCCAACCATGATGACTGGAGATCCCAAGAACTTGGTTCAAAGGGACAACTAAGCTATGAGAGTTCATGGAAAAACACTCAAACTATATCTATTCCCTAGAGAGCAATAGAGTGTTGGAGAACTTGCCTCGTGGTAAAGGCTAAGTCTATGACTTTTAATGGTTCTTAAGGATCTCAAAGAGATGGAATTCTCAAAGAGACCAAGTATGGCAAGGTACTTGACTAAGAATCACCTATGTAAGTGCGAAGTGTGGTCGCTTCATAAAAAAAAAAAAAAAAAAAACGCACTTATGAATCCAAAGTGGTGTCCAAGACCGCAATGGACACAAAACGTGAGAACGGATGAGGTTGAGGTGTTTAAGTGTTAACACCATTGTCTCGGTGCACGCCGTGGGGGATTAGTTCAAAGCATCGCGCTACTAAGCCGCCTGTGTATCCGATGGTGTCGACTATGGAGGGTTCAAAGTCAACAACTACCTATCCTTATGCTTATATACCTCGCGAGGGTTGAGCTTGTGTCTGCATGCATATGCATTCGGCTATTTCCACTCATGTGGGGGATTGTAAAAATCATGGATTAAATATGCCCGGTCAATGGATTTTGACCAAATAATAAATGTGACGAGACATTTAATTTTGTGAAATTAAATGACATAGCGTCGATCTACATTTTACGTAGGTAAATGTAGTATATTCACTTTCTCAAATCCGATTTCCGGTGAGTGAGAAATAGTGGATTAAAGTTGGGCATAATTAGCTTTTAATTAAAGCTTGGAGATGGAGCTTAGGGAATAATTAACTAGTATTAATTATCCCACATTGGAGGATTAACACATCTTTAATGTGTATAAATTAAGTGACTTTATGTTACTTAATAATTATAGTGGACCAAGATGGGTGAAAGAGCCCACACGCGCGCGCACGCGCGCGCCGCCGCCGCCCGCCCGCCCGAGCCCGTGCCCGTGCACGTGCTCGTGCTCGTGCTCGTGGTCGCGGGCGCGGGCCGCGGGCCTCGGGCCTCGGGCCCGGTCAATGGATTAAATATGCCCGGTCAATGGATTTTGACCAAATAATAAATGTGACGAGACATTTAATTTTGTGAAATTAAATGACATAGCGTCGATCTACATTTTACGTAGGTAAATGTAGTATATTCACTTTCTCAAATCCGATTTCCGGTGACTGAGAAATAGTGGATTAAAGTTGGGCATAATTAGCTTTTAATTAAAGCTTGGAGATGGAGCTTAGGGAATAATTAACTAGTATTAATTATCCCACATTGGAGGATTAACACATCTTTAATGTGTATAAATTAAGTGACTTTATGTTACTTAATAATTATAGTGGACCAAGATGGGTGAAAGAGCCCACACGCGCGCACACGCGCGCGCCGCCGCCGCCCGCCCGCCCGAGCCCGAGCCCGTGGTCGTGGTCGCGGGCGCGGGCCTCGGGCCCGGGCCCGAGCCCGATCCCGATCCCGATCTCGATCTTGGACTTGGACTTGGACTTGGACTTGGACTTGGACTTGGCAATTGGTCTTTGGGTGGTCTTTGGGCTTGGTGCTTGGCCCAAACTATTCTTTTTGGACCACCGCCGAGTCAGCAATCCAAGTGGCTTGACACGTCGTCAAGCGAGGCACAGTCACGGTTGCCACGTGAGAAATCCACACGCTCCACACACGGGTGGCACATTACAGCCACACGCCTGTAACCGACGTCGGTTACGTTTTTGCCATGATGAGCCTTCAATGGCTGGTTGACCCTGCATGGTGGTTGGCCTATAAATAGGCTAGCCATACCACTGCATTAGGACACACACACCTACAAGCATTCTCTGCATAAGCTCTCTCCCTCTCCCTGCATTGTCTTTCTGTCGAAGCTCTGCCCTCTCCTCCATCCCGTTCGCCGGAGCTCTGCTGATTGCGGTGCTGCATCGGAAGAGACGTAGCCGTTTTACCTTTGGGGACGACACGCCAAACCGAGAGCACTACCGGGGCGTATCTCGTCTTGCGGGAAGAGGCCTCCTCGACTCGGCTGTCATAGCATACTGGTTTAGTTGTTTCATTTTCATTGTAACTTCAGTTCTTTTTTGTATTCCTTCTTTTGGGTTGTATTACGCCCGGTTTTGTTATCTTGTAATCCCAGAAACCAACAAAAAGTTCATAGGATGTTACTCCCACTTTTACATACTCTACTATTTATTTTCGAATAAAATATAAGTGAAATGAGTTAATAAATTCTAAAACCTAAGCCCCATTTACTATTTTAAAAATAGTAAAAGGTAAATGAGGCACAGAATGACGACGGATAAAAAGAAAATATGAGATATATATTCAGCTAAGTTACATGCTTCATCCTTGAATTATTAAGTTACAAAGAAAAGTATTATAATCCCCACGAGTCCAATTCAATAATAACGAACCAATGTATTTGACTCTATTTTTTTCCCTTTGAATCGTGTGGTCTGTTTTTTTGTTAGATTAGGGGTTTATAAGCCCTTACAAATATTATAAATACATCTTAATTAGACAGAAAGTGCTTTAAGGACCAATTTACACATGATTAAATATAAAGTAAATTGTGACCAATTTTGTGCATAGTATTCCAATCACAAAATAATTATTAGCCGTTGGAAATAGGAAATCATGATGAATGGAAATTGTACCAGAAATTAAGCCGTTGGTCCTATATGTTTTCCTTAACATTGGAGGTTTCTCATTCCATTACAAGCAACAATTATGCCAAGAAATATCAAGAAAACATCCAATCATCCAAAAAAAACCACCTACTTTGGCTCTATTTTGTCTCTTCGTTTTAACATTTTACACAAAAATGTTTTAATCTAGCGGAACAAGTGAATAGAACATTGAGATATTTTCTTAAAATGTTGAAACAATATGACAATATCGAAAAATTTACCCTTAGTTAATTTTATAATATAATTAGTTAAATCTTAGTTATTTCCTAAAGGACTTTGATTTAATTATTTATATATTATGCATTAATCAAAAATATTCTTAAGACGAAATTATGTGTCTATTACATGGAATTTGGTGTTGGGGATTTAAATTAAATTACAATTTTTTTTTATTTAGTTGGCTCATTACCAAAAACCCTCAATTTTGGCATTAGATGTAGACGCGGTTTATATTATGTTTAAATAATGACTTCATTATGTTAATTTGCAGCACTCGAAATTCCTAACAACTAATTAGCAAATCGAGTCGTGTATAATTCTTTACATACATATATAGTCAAACGAAAAAAAGGTTGTGCTTCAATAATTTTATTCAATCACTTTAATTTTTTTTGAACTTGTCTATATATTCGCTACAAAGCAGAAAATAATTCTTATATAAAATCAAAATCAAGTGAGTTAGTGCATTTTTTGTAACTAGCCCTTAATGAAAAGACCTAATTTTTCGATATATCATATATCTAACCTAATTAATCGCAAATAATATAAATAAAATGAGAATCCAGCTGTTTACAACCTTGAAGAAAACATGGGGAAACAAAAGCCTCTCCATTATCCATAAAGTCAAGCATGTGTACTAATTTGTTTGTTTTTTATGCTCTAATTAAGAAAGCTTAATTAAGCTCTAATAACCCTACTCTCTCACTTTTGTGTTCTTTTTTGAAGTATTTAAAACACTTTTTTCCAACATCACAATTTTTTGTTAAGGAATTAAGGTATATTATTGGCTGGAAAATGCTTTTGACCAGACTCTTCAACTTGAGCACAAATTAAATTGTTTTAGTTTAAGTAGTTGGATTTGGAAAAAGATATTAAGGAGAAAAGTGGGGAGTTTAGGTCATGAAATTGCTGTTTTATTAGCTGTATGCCAAAGGGCTTCCTTGAATTGATGAATATAATGTCGGCTTGGACTAAGCTTTCTTAACTAATTAGCACATTTGGAATTTGAATATTGAGTTTTATGGAAAATCCAAAGGAAAAAATGGACTGCCAAATTTCGGATTCAAGAGAATTTTATGGGTAAAAGTTCATGGGAGTTTTATAATGTCACTCGAGTGAACATTGTTTTAATTTAAGATGATCACATAAATTTTCGTCGCAGATTTTCTAGCAGTCTCTGGTACTATTGCTGCAGTCGATAAAACATGATCCTTTTGCACGTTATTATTTTTTCGAACCTTTTGCTTGTCAAATAAATCACCTTTGAGAATTTTTTTTATACCAACACATAAGTTAGAGAAAATACTAACACACATTAAACTCAACTCAAGATCTCGTGCTAACAAGAATCTTGTTGTATCTAGTTCTTTAATTAGATAATTAGATGTAAATGATAGCACTAAGCATAGTATAATGAAAGCGATTACTATTAAACTTAAAGTTTAGTTCAACAAAATATATCACCAAGATCACGAGCTCACTCGCAAACATGCAAGTGGATTTCGAATCAAAATTCAAAATCAATTTAAGCCTTTTTTACAGCTAGCCATGAGGCCAGCTAAGAAAACTAAAGCCAATAGTTTTATTGAGCTAAAATTGGCAAATGGTAGACTTAGCTTTCGCAAAAATCAAAGAAATTAATAGAAAAAAGTGCATGATAAATGATGAAATTGAGTAAGCATTGAAAAAGTGAAAGCCAAGATTGTGTACTAGTACGTACCACAACCAAATCCATTTTTTAGTTGTATACTTTAGGTATTGGAAATGTACATGTTCAAAATTAAATAAAAAGATAGAGTCATTTTCTACCAAATCAATAGTTTTTCTAACATATTTAACTCATAAATGATATTCTTTTGAAAACAACAAAAACAAAGGGCATTGCTATAAAATCCAATCTTTGCAGCCTTTTACCTTCCTTTTACGATGTAAAAATGCTCAAAGTTGTAGCGACGAGCTAAAACTAAAGTATAAGTAAAAATCCAAGGAAAAAAATACAAATACAAATACAAAAATCTCAAGACAAGTACTTAAAAAGAGAAAAAAAACACCAACCAACTGAAGACAATAAGAAAACAATGAGTTTAAACAATCAAGACTCAATTTTATCAATTTGACATGTCGAAGCAAAATAGCAAAACTAAATAAACATAAGGGCATCCGCAACGCGTCTCGTTGCGGTCCCTATCTCGTCTCGGAGAGACGAGACGGCAGTAAGACAGCGTTGCGGGCTCCGTCTCGTCCCGGTCTCGTCCCCATCCCGTCCCATAACTCGTCTCGGAGAGACACTCGACGAGCTGTCTCGCCACGCGCGTTGGCGACGTGGCGAGCTGCGGTTCGTCCGTGACGCCCACTCGCCGGCGTTTATTTCCGTTGAAAATGAATTTTTTTATTGTTTTTTAAAAAATTCAAAAAAAAAATTCAAAAAATAAAAAAAAATCTCAAAATTATACTAGCCGTTTATAGCCATTTTTTAATTTTTTTTTTATTTTTTTTGAATTTTTTTAAGCCCCCAATCACTTCTATAAATATCAAATCATTCCCACAAATTAATCCACAAAAAAAAACTCTCTATTCTCACTCAAACACTCTCAAACACTCTACATTCTTCATCTCAAAACATTATTCTTCTCCCAAATTTAAATCATTTATGGATCCATTTGAGCAAATGCGTCGCATAATGGAAGAATCGCTAGCAGAAGATCGACGTCGGGAGGAGGAGGAAGCCGCGGCGCCTCCAAGGTGATCCCGGAGTTACATCCATCGTGACCGGGAGGAAGCCGCCGCAAGGTTGGTACGCGACTACTTTTATTACAACCCGGTATGGGGAGAGACCTACTTCCGTCGCCGTTTCCGCCTGCGGAAACGGCTATTTATGCACATCGCAAATACGTTGGCAGCCCGAGAAGAGTTCTTCCAAGAAGGGTTCGACGCCGTTGGCCGTCCCAGTCACACGACGCTGCAGAAATGTACTGCCGTAATCCGTCAGCTTGCTACTGGACAAACGACTGATGTGTTCGACGAATATATACACATTGGGGAAATCACGGGGAGAATGTGTGTGATAAACTTCTACAAAGGCGTCCGGGCAGCCTTCACCGACAAATTTCTCTGGAGGCCAAGCACGGCATATTATCAGTTTCTGCTCCGACTTCACGAAGAAGTGCACGGATTCCCCGAGATGCTTGGTAGCGTTGATTGCATGCATTGGCAATGAAAGAATTGCCCTGTGGCGTGGAAGGGGTCATACACGAGCGGCCACAAAGGCACCCACCCCACCGTTATACTCGAGGCCGTTGCCGACTACCGGCTATGGATTTCGCATTCATATTTCGTGGTCCCCGGATCGAACAACGACGTCAACGTGCTCAACCAATCCGACCTCTTCACCGAAGTTTTGAATGGTAAAGCGTCGGCCATCAACTTCATCGCTAACAACCGGCAGTATAAAATTGGGTACTATCTTTCCGACGGCATCTACCCGAAGTGGCCAACCTTCGTGAAGACGTTCAACAGGCCGGTGAACGAAAAACAGGCTCTTTTTGCGCAGAAGCAAGAGGCTGCTCGCAAGGATGTGGAGAGAGCGTTCAGGGTTCTCCAAGCTCGCTTCAACATTATCAAAGCCCCGGCTCGTATGTGGTTTATGGAGAATATGGTCGACATCATGTATACGTGCATAATCTTGCACAACATGATTGTAGCCGACAAATGACTTGAGGCAGGAAATTGGTTCGACCCTGAAACCTCGGGAAGCTCTACCGCAAGTAGTCCGCCTCGCAGTGGAGTGCATCCGTCCATGTAAGATCGGTTGTCTATTCGGGCAAGGACACGTGATTCTACCGCCCACGCCCAACTCCAAGATGATCTAATGGAGCACATTTGAGCAAACTTTGGCAACCAGTAGACTGTGCGGAAGAAATTAAATTATGTATATTTAATATTTTTTGGGATTTTAATTATGCGTTTTTTTTTTATTTTAAGTTGTAATTTTATGTTATTTAATGAAGTGTGTTTTTATTAATTGAATTTGTTGGAAATAAAATAAAAAATGAAACTAAATGAATAGTTAAGGGATGAGATGGTTAAGAGACGGATGGTTGCAGGTGATGTCTCTTAGTTAAGAGATGAAGTGAAAAGTATAATGGGACCCATGAATAGTTAAGAGATGAGACAGTTAAGAGACGGATAAGAACCAGCGTTGCGGATGGCCTCAAGTGACCAAACCCGGCTACGAGATCTTGATCCTTAACTTATGATGTGCGGTCTCTTGAGTCTGTCAATTTTCTAAGGTTGCTCCATTAGTCATTCATTTGTAGGAGTAACTTTTTCAGTTATTTATTAATTATTATATATCAAGTTATATGGCAACTGGGAGGGACACGTGGCCTTTGGAAACCTAACCTTTGTTGCTAAGTAAACCACCATTGGCAAAGTTACAAAATAGTGAGAGTGTGAGAGGAAACTTGTTTGCTTCAAAAGAAAACTTTGAAAGTGAGAGAATCATTTTATATTCACCATTAACTCCCCCTTTTTTAGTGTGGATCCCTTTCTATTGAAACAAATATA
Source organism: Salvia splendens (assembly GCF_004379255.2). Classification (NCBI taxonomy): domain Eukaryota; kingdom Viridiplantae; phylum Streptophyta; class Magnoliopsida; order Lamiales; family Lamiaceae; genus Salvia; species Salvia splendens. The sequence continues at coordinate 2,061,362 of NC_056034.1, forward strand.
TTTGGAAATTAAAAAAATAAAAGGATGAAAATTTAAAACGCCCACTTTCATACTTGAGTTTAATTTTTTTTCCTTTTGCGATTGTTAATTTCTCAACCACTTTCACAATATTAGCATTAAGCCAATATATAAATGTTTCCAATAGTTAAGTGAAAATTCCGATCCCCCACTTTATTATAGCGAAGAAAATCTTTTATCCCATTATTATTGGTTAGAAATCTCATGTCTTTTGATGAATTATACTTTAGCAATATAGCCTAAATGTGTATAGTTATCATAACACAAACAATAAATATCATCGTAGTACTATATATACTTTACAATGGATAAAACATGAGTATTACTAGTAAGAAAATTTTCACATAATTGATCTTTACAAAAAAAAATTGCATGGGTAAATCTCTTCCTTTTTTTTATGTATATGTCAAATGAGATGTGACCATGAAATGATTTAACTAAACAAAATCAACGAGTTGGTTTGAATAAACACTAACTGAGAGGAAACGTGAATTTGAATATTGAAACAATATAAAGTTTTACAAGCGTTGAAAGTAAATAAAGTTGGAAAGAAAGCTAAATGAAAGTGACTGAGCCAGACCCTTTAACAAAGCATACAATTCTTACTACCAAATAATTGCAATTTACCTATACATGATATTTTCCTCTAATCATTTCACAAAAATCTTAATTCCTAATATCTGCCCATAACTGCCTCTGCAAAAGTAATTACATATTGTTACTCATATTAATATTGGTCATATCATGAAAATGGAACTCATAGAATCGGAGCTATTGTATGTGAATTCGACTGCAATTCTAAAGAATGAAATAACATATCAACATCGAGCGAGCACTCTGTGTAGTGCAAAGAAGCAAAGCACGCTACTGAAAAAGCACTGTATGGAGAACGTAATTAATATTATGAGTTAGAAATTATTTAATGCTACTTAATTTTTGAAACACATTTAAATATTTAATCAAGATTTGATTTAGGTCGATTGGAATAAATACATTGGTTTCAGTCGAAAACCATTGGGAAGAAAAATGTGGATGTAGTGGACTGAAGGATTTTTAATTGAACTAACTTAGGCAATAAACAGCCAAACAATAATTGGATGAAATTATAGATAAAAATGTCACGTTTATTAAAGTTGAGACGTAGTACTTTCTCTAAAGCTCAATGTACAACCCTTCTCCCTATAAATAGAACCCCTCACATTTCTTCACTCATTCAACCAATTCTGTCTCCAAACACAAACATCAACTCTCCCAAATTCAAATTGGCAAATCAAAAATTCAATCGTTAAAAACCAAAATCAATTACAAAAATGGAGCAAAATCTCCCGATCATCCTGAAGAAATTCTGGAGCATATTGAAAGTAGCATATTTCATGCTGAGAAAAGGCATTTCAAAGGCCAAATTACTCTCCGATCTCAGCACCATGATGAAGCGCGGCAAAATCGCCGGCAAAACCGCAATGCACAACCTCATCTTCCACCACCACCACGGCGAGGCGCCGCCGCCGCTGCCGCTGCCGGAAGAGTACGAGTTCAGCTGCCGTAGCACGCCGGCGTTCCGGCTGCCGTTCCACCTCGGGAAGCGGAAGCAGGCGGCGGAGATGGAGCTGTGGGCGGCGGCGGTGGAGATGGCGTGCAGCGCGGCGCCGTCGCCGGCGCTGCCGGGGTTCGGGAGGACGCCGGCGGTGAGGCAGCTGAGGATCACGGACTCGCCGTTCCCGCTGAGGGAGATCGACGAAGATCACCGCGTCGATGAAGCGGCGGAGGAGTTCATCATGAAATTTTATAGGGATTTGAAGAAGCAAAATGGGGCTTGATTTGATTTTACTATGTGTTTGTGTGTGTGTTTTTTTGGAGATTTGGGGGAAATGGAAGCATGTTGCAATTTTTATGTGATTATGCTTACGGATATTTTGAATATTTTTATGGGTAGAGGTAAATGATAAATATTGGTATATTTAGGAATGCTTTAGGTTTGTTATTAGTCAAGGAAATGTAAAATGTAATTTAGCAATATACGAAGAAATAAAAAGAATTATGTGTATGTATATATTGATGTGCTTTTGATTAATTGATTCATCTTTTTCTGCAAATTTTTGAGGCATTTTGTGTTTTATTTTTAATAAAAGGACTGTGAATCATATAGTATACTTTTATTTTTTGGGATACCGCTTGATTTTGCTTATGTTTCTGGTCTCTTTAAAATTCAAATCTCTAAATGCAGGAAACTTCAAATGATGGGAAGGATATAACTAGTATTTAGATTATAAAGTTTTGGGAGGAATAAATAAAATGTCACATGGAACATAAATTGAAGCTATACTATTCCCCATATCTCTCTCAAATTTCAAAATTCATTTGTTGCCTTATTTCAATCTCGTATTTGACTCTATAAATGAATTTTGAAACATTATGGTAAAATACATATATAATCATGAACATAAACAAAACTAAACACGAAACCAGTAATAGAGAACATATATAAATGGAAACCACTATAAATAATGAATAAAGTAGAAATTAGAATATACTTCAAACAGAGGTCTAAATATTTCCTTAAAAAGTAAGTTTCCAAACAAGACATCAACCATAAACAACTGCATCAACCCCAAAAGGGAAAACGCAGTATCTAAGCAAAATACAGACATCAATAGTTCTGTAAACAGAAGCAAAGCATGTTCAAAACAACTGAGTTTCTTGTTCCATTTCACAATCAAACACCAGCAACCTCAAACAAACGACCAGTTCACGAACATGAAGCAGATGCAATGAGCGTCTTCGTCGTCATTCAGAACTTTCCACGCGACTGCTCTCTCGTACGAGACGGGCCTGCCCATGCTCGACATACAGATTCCTCCCGGAAGAGTCGCAAAACCCTGTCGTATAAACTCGTTTTTCAGATTTTTCAGTCTCGAGAAAAAATTGGCAAGATTAGTAGCATGCGCGTGGTTTGCTCACCTGATTCATTATCCGTGGGAACTCGGAGCGGATGTTCTTTCGGCCGTGATCATCGAGTATTTTCTCCAGAGAGATGTCTTGGAGCGCTACGAGGGTCGTCTCCAGCATGTCTACGCCCGCCTGGTTTGCAAACGTGAAATCGGAAGCAGCCTGCAGAAGAATTGCAAAAGAAGCATTACTTGTTTCGTTGTTTCCTACGATTAACACTGTTAGATACGAGTTTTGCAATCGTACCTTCACGGAGCAGCACATGATAGCATCCGAATGGCGCCACAGTGCTTTAAGGATGGAATCATTCCCTCCACCGTTTGTTTTGAGAAGCTCGACTCCCATAAAGTTCCTAGAAAGAAACAGTGCACGAAGTTTTAAGGAAAGTCGAGTGAGGATGTGTGCATTAGGAGTACCTTAAGACGAAGAATACGCGTGCAAAATGAGGCGTAAGGTTTACCTATAGCTTTGGCAGATCCAACGAGCGAGGATGTGTGCTTCGGGAGCACCAAGTGGCGAGCGAAGACCGGCGTGAGGACCGATACCAGAGGGGGAGAGAGCTAATGCCACCCGTTGAACTGATGAAATAATGCTGCGAACGTATTGCCGGGCCATGCACGCCACGTTATCTTGCATGTGGCTTTCAAACGCGAATTGGAAGGCGATAGTCATGACGGACCTTGTAGCGCCACCGTTACTAGAGAGGCCGTTGGGTGGTTTGTTTCCGGCTGCTCCAGTTTCCAGAGCAGAAGCAAGGTCGAGTGTTCGATTTGGACTGCCAGCTTCCTAAATATTATCAATCCAACAATAATGAAACTAGAAATCAACATAATCAAATCCGAGAAACGAAAAAAGCAGCAACCGAGAACTGACCTTGCCCGAATCAAGGGGAATGATGCGAAAGCCTGACGGCAGCAGTGGAGCATCATCAGCAAAGGAGGCATCGATAGGGGCGAATATGAGTTCAAAACACGAGCCTACTGCATTTTCATCCATTCCGCAACAGAGCTGCCAGACTTTGAGGTGAGTACCACACAAGATAAAACGAATGGAGCAAGAAAGACAAGGAAAACGATCTTTGAAATGCACGTTGAAGGCAGAGCTAATAGTCGATAAACAATTAAAATATCACCAAGTTGCTGCCATGAGACAGCACGTACAACGAACTTAGCCTTGTGCTGATGATAATAATTTCCATATATCAAAACACGTTCTAGATTTACCGATTCAATAGCAAGAACAAAATATACCTGCAAGAGCAATACGTCCCTAGGCATCATCGCTTCTTCAGCAGTCTGAGCAATACCTTCCAGTTTAATCACCTCGAGAAGCTATAAAGCATCAGAACATATTGTATTATAACAAGATAAAGGATTGTACAGCATTAAACTATGAAAACTATTTACTTCAAACGGTAAAAAGACAATTCTATACACTTGCCTCTTCGTGCTCAATAGTCTGAGCCAAAGGAAGTATAACTTGGCCTCCATAATTACCAACTCGAGGACCCAAGAACGTACAAGGACCAATTTTAACGGCAGCAGCTGAGTAGGCGTCAATATTGGTGTCTGCCCATTCCGATCTATGCTCTCTCAAAAATCGTAGCAGTATTGCAGGAGGCACATTCTGAACAAGAGAAATTAAGATTATGTTATTATAGTTACAGCGTACGAACGAATGCTCATTAGTCAACCGGGAAATATACTTGTGAGGATAATAGTAGCTCAACAGCACAAAATCATACTGACCTGTAGAAGCATAGAGGCTTTGGCACACAGGATGGAGCTGCAAATGGAATTATATCCGCTTGCGAAAGAGATATTCAACCCCATCAGTTTTTCCGGATTCGAGTTCACAAGAATAGTGATATCATCCACACCATCATTGCCTATCAACGACCATCCCTCGTCACCGAACCCATTAAGAGCCTCGTTGAATCCCCTGTATAGTGATCAAAACGATTACATGCAAATCAGGACCGCGCAGAACAAAATGCAAATGGAGGAAAGGAGTGATATCTTACCTGCTCAACCGGTGGCTAAGTGCTCGTAGAGCTGCCGGCCTTCTGCCCCAGTTGTTCACACTAGACTGTGAAATGTCGAGAGCTATCTGCCTAAGATGGCGTACAGCCTATATTTGACACGAAAGAAATAATAGAAGGGAAACGATCATTCACAGCAAAGAATAAGCATCAAGTCAAGAATGTAGATAGGAAAATTACAGCTGTTGTGATCCTTTGAGCAAGCACAGTCGATGATTCATAGAGCGAGCGCAAAACCTCAGGAACACTCCATGCCTGATGAACAAAGAAAACACTAAGTAACGATAGAAGCTAAGCATGTCGAGGAAAAGCTGTTCAAAACAACATTGTGCAGCAATAGTTTCAATTCTCTATTACATACTTCCACAACAAATTTACGCGAATAATCTGCAAATACAATTACCTCCAAGTTCATATGATCTACGATGTGGATGATAGATCCTCCTCCTTCACAAGGTCTGATTAGGTAACCACTAGGCAGCATCTCAGCTCTAACAAAATTCTGAACAGGCGGCATGCTAGGACCATTCTGAGTGTTGCTGAGAGACCTCTCGCAAACCACCAAACTGCCATCATCCATGACAGAGGTGAAGCGTAACAACCAAAAGTCGCGACCAGGCGCGAGAGTTGTTGGTGCATATAACTGAAATTTAAAATTTATAGAGCCATGAGTAAGATACAGAGTTAAGGTATTATAGAAATCACGGATATATAGTACTAATTAAACTCTACCTGCATGTATAAAAGTTCTATGGTTCCACCATTGGCAGTAGGCAGCACGTTTACCACATCCACAGCTCGGCAATCGCGAAACCATGAAGGTCGATCCTTCAGGATTTCAGCAACCTGGAAATGAAGCATGATAAAAACCTTAAGTAAGATGAGACTTTAGAAAGAAAAGGAAACAGAGTGATGGTGTTCTTACTCTGTTGGGTTCTAGACCAACCAGACCGCAAGCTCGTGCAGCCACGCCAGGGCAACCATGAGAAATAGCAACGATTCCAATGGAATCCGGACCAGGCTAACAAAAGTTCACACAAAACAGTTAGTCGAAATACTAATTCGTACTTGCATCAAGAAAAGGGAAGGGTATTCAGATTGAGAAACATGAGGTAGCATAGAATTTATGTAGACGGGGAAGCTTGAGAGAACTCAAATACCTTCATTCCAGGCATTTGGACCCACTCAACGGCAGTTCCAGTAGCCTTCGAAAGAAACTCTGCTAAAGTTTCTTCTGCAATGGACAAAAGTCTAGGAAAATACAAATGACAATGGAACAGTGTGAGCCACCACGAAAACAAACATCGAACGTTTATTGTACCATATGTAGCAAAATAACAGCCGATATACTCTTACTTCTATTGTAAAAATGTCTAAACAATCATAACCCCCCTACTAACCCTGCAGGACTTGCATCCCTCGGAGGATGCTGAGGCGTCAAGTGGTGCTTTTGACCACTCGTCACCACTGATTCACAGCTAGTGTCTTTAGTAGAAAGTGGATTCTGCAAGCCAATAGATTAAGTTCGTTAATTTACCAAGACAACTATTACATATTGGAAACTAAGAACGGAGAGTCTAGTTCTAAGATTCTCACATTCGGTGTATGCTGGCGAAAGTAACTGTTTTCATACACCAAGTGTGATACTTGCTTCTGCATCCTATCATTCTCCTCCATCAACAGTTTGTTCATCGCTGTCAGCTTCCGATTTACACCTTGCAGCCTTGACGCTTCTTTTCTCTGCTTCTCTCTGCATCTGTATTCGAAGAGGGAACAATTCAAGATTCTAATTTCCGAACACAAGAAACATAATTTATATGGGACACATTTTTTGTTGCATTAATTTAACTAAACATACACAACCAATCAACTATAGTGCTAAAATCAATCAACACCAATCTGCCTATATACCTTCTGTTCTGGAACCAGACTTTGATCTGCTTAGGCTCAATGTGGGATAAAATAGGGCACTCACGAATGAGCTGCTGGCGACGAATGGAGCTCGGTTTTGGACAATCGTGGTATAGCCTCTCGAGGGCTTCAACCTGCTCAGGAGTATAGCGCACATACTTCCCATTATCCATAGCTGCAGCCGCGGCAGCAGCAGCCGCCTTGCTACTCTCTTTGCAAGACATTGCCATCTTCCACAACTACAACCTCAACTACTACAAACGAAGAATCAATCCTTATTCTCCCCTTCCCCACCCCTAATTAAACACCTTAAAACACTTCAGTCTTTCTTCAAGAACCCTTTTTCAGAATCAATCCAAACATTCTAAAACCAAGAGTCTTGCTTTGCTAAACAACAACTACCCTACATCAAACAGTATCACAAAAAAGTAGAGAATATTCCTTAACCTTATTCTTTCTAAAGAAAATTCTGCAAATACAAAACCTAATTGATCACGAAGCTTAGAGCATAATAAACAAAAGACAGCTGAAATATAGTAACAGGTAACTAAATCCCCCTTTCAAACAAAATCAAGAAACACTTATTCTTATCTTCAATTCTTGAATCCACCAAACATCCCTCCAATCCCACCAACTACCCTTCATAATAACTGATTCAATAACCCAACACCAATCCTATTTCACGAAAAGATCGAACCTTCGAGCCTCCCAACACACACAAGCACACCACGCATAAGCATCTCATAGCTGTCTCCAAGATTCCACCTCCCCCTTCTCCAAAAATCGAAACTTTCTTCAATGGATGAAACTTCTGTGACATGCAAAGACACTAGAAAAGCAGAAACACATACACACAAACATGTTACATGGATCTGGGCGTTTGAGCTAAAAATGAGTTGTTGGTAAAGAAAAACAGTAGGGAAAGAAAGAGGAATAGAGAGACCAGATAGTGCTTGGTGGAGCCTTTATTATTTTTCTGCTTTGGTTTTTATTTTCAATGTGTTGTTTCCATTGGCTCTTTTGCTTTTACTTTTCTCTCTCTGTGTGGTATATCTCCAAGCTCTGCCTTCAGATTCTCTCTCTTACTGTGCAGTCTGAATTTGGAATATCTCATGAATGGGACTCTCTCTCCGCAGTACTATTCTGTCCTCTCTCTCTCTCTCTTCATAGTGGAAAACATTACCCCCTCAATTTCAATCAAATTACTACTCCACCAAATTCTCAATTGCAATTTACAGACTGCAAAAAAATAAATTCTTTTATTCTTTGCAAGAATTTCAAGTTGAGGTACAAAGTTCTTGAGTGGCAAAAGAGTAAAATGCGGTGATGGGAGTGGGTAAATGTGAGATATGAGAAATCTTGGAGCAAGAAAAAGATTTTGAGGGATGGGAGAGAGAGAAGACATCATGATGAGGATTCTGCATGCGCCTCCTCGATTCTTACTTCTCTGCTCTTTTAATTGCACCTTTTTACAGTAAATTTATGAGCCTTGTTTTTAAGGAAAAAAGTATTCATTTCATTTAGAAGATGCAAATACCCACGTAAAGCTTACTTTTTTATGCAACCCTTTTTAAGCAAGTTTTTGAATCTCTATTGTAAAGTAATAATCCTACAATATGGTTTACTCCATTTTTGGTTTTTGAATGAATGCATTGTAGTAAGACTTAAGGTACATCTTAATTACCACGTGCATTATTATATTTAGCTTGTTTAGGCTATGTTTGGTATCCAAGATTATTAATTGGTCAAAAATTTAATTGTTACTGACAAAAATAAAGAATAAAAAAATAAATTGGTGCTATCTGAACTTAATGAGATACAAATGGTAGTCAATTAGTAAATGACATGACAATTGAAAAGTGATACTGTATTGTGATCACATTCACATAATCTTTCACTCAAACCATACCCAAAGTATTATTATTACACAAGACTACAAAACTAGTACGTCATCTTTGCATTTGTTTTTATTTTAAATACTACTAGTATTTTATTTCATTTTTGTGAGTTAATAAACGATGTCGTTTTAATTGTGCCACTTTTTTTATTCTGATAGAGAACGGCCCATTTTCGTGCCTCGAGCCCAGCCCATTAATTCAACATAATATTGATGGCGACGATTTGAAGAAGCCCAGCCCGTTAATTCCATTCAACTTTAACGATGTCGTTTTGAAGGATTAGCTTATAATCTTTGAAATTATAGATTTCAGTCATCGATCGTCTTCCACAGGTCAGTCCTAATTTGCTCTTAATTTCTCTGTTAACTTAAATTTCTGAATTAATGCTTGATTTCCGTGATGCACCTCTGTTTTCTGGATGCGTCTCTTATTGATCTGTGTTTGTAATTCTGTGTTTTGTTTACATTTTTATTGAGCAATTGAGAATGGTGATCGAAATTACTTTGGTGAAATTGATTTGATTATGCCTTGAAATTTTAGTGAGGATTCGAAATAGGCAGATGCATATTGGTTTCTATGTTTGATGTTTCTTCTCGTCAATGCTTATTCCCAATTGAAAATATAACATGTTTGGTAGACGAAATGCAAAATTAGAATTCAGTAAAAACCTAAACATGAAATTTTGGTACTTGATCATTATTTTGTTGAGAGATCAGTAAAACCTAAACATGAAATTCTGTTATTTGGCAATCATAGTTGAGCATAAAGTTATTTTTCTTAGGCTGAAGTCGTTGAGGCAGATGAAGGAAAACTTCTAGTATTGCTATTTTAACACTTAATGGGGAAGGTGTTTTTTTCCATGTATGCATCCTGTGAATCTTGATTTTGATCTCTGCCCTTTTCGATGTTATCTTGCAATCAAGTATGAGTAGATCTTCTGGTTGGAACTTCATTGCTTATATACTAGTACTACCTACCATGATCATGTGAATGGACTAGCAACAAATTGACAGGCATTGTTAGTTTACATATGTGATTGTAGTATTTTCTGGGGTCTAGTTGCATTGGATCTCTTATGAGTTGATATGTGTGGGGGCTTTTGTTCTACTACTTTTTTTAGTCTTTAATTTTATAATCTCTCATCTCTCATTTTCTAATTCATTCAGAAATTGTTACTCCTTTACAGATCACATCTGATTGCAATCATTGTGCTATCTATATGTTCCTCTTATTTATCAGTTCCACATGTAATCACAGCTCAATCATAAATGAATTGGAGTATTAATTATTATGACCTTCTGCACTTGATTTATAGCCCTTTATCAAATACGGAGTATTATAATGCTTATCCATTTTCTGGGCAAGTAGTTTACATTTTTGGGCATTAGTCAAGAGTTGGATTTGTAATAGTATGAACTTTTTTTCATCATTTTGCCTTTCCTTTTCTTTGGATGCAACAGTTAGGAACTTTGATAACCATATTGCTTTTAATGCAGAATTGGGGTTATTTTTGTTAATTGGGATTGTTGGTGGCAGGTTAACAGAGGTCCATTTGTGGGAGCTAAAGTTGTGGGTGGGATACTGAGTAGTTGTCGAACTTGTATTTTGCGTTTATTTGGAAACTAAACATGCCTGCGCTAAAGGTTGAAACTGGTCACCAAGATGTTGTTCTTGACGTGGCAATCGATTATTATGGTAAACGTCTTGCTACCGCATCTTCAGACAACACTATCAAGATAATCGGAGTTAGCAGTTCAGGATCTCAGCATCTTGCAACTTTAACAGGTCACCAAGGACCCGTGTGGCAAGCATCATGGGCCCATCCGAAGTTTGGTTCTCTCCTAGCTTCATGTTCTTATGATGGAAAAGTTATACTCTGGAAGGAGGGTAATCAAAATGAATGGACCCAGGCTCATGTTTTTGACGATCATAAAGCCTCTGTCAATTCTATTGCTTGGGCTCCTCATGAACTGGGCCTTTGTCTTGCCTGTGGATCCTCAGATGGAAACATCTCGGTTTTCACTGCAAGATCTGATGGTGGATGGGATAAATCTCGAATTGACCAGGCTCATCCCGTTGGTGTCACCTCTGTCTCTTGGGCCCCCTCAACGGCCCCTGGGGCTCTTGTGGGTTCTGGTCTACTCACAGCTGTTCAGAAGTTAGCATCCGGTGGCTGTGATAACACAGTGAAAGTGTGGAAGCTCGACAACGGAACATGGAGGATGGACTGCTTCCCTGCTCTTCACATGCATACTGATTGGGTCAGGGATGTCGCTTGGGCTCCAAATTTGGGACTTCCAAAGTCCACCATTGCAAGTGCTTCTGAAGATGGAAAAGTTATAACATGGGTCGCGGTCAAGGACGGTGATCAATGGGAAGGGAAAGTTCTGAATGATTTTGGAGCCCCCGTGTGGAAAGTGTCGTGGTCACTCACAGGGAACATCCTTGCTGTCGCTGATGGTAAAAATTACGTAACGCTGTGGAAAGAAGAGGTAGACGGAGAATGGCAGCAGGTGACTACAGTTGAATGATAAATCTAGTTATTCTTCTCATATCCTTTCCAGGTACAGATGATCTTTAGACTGCTTTGCTCTCCAACTATTACTACTATGTTACAGTTTAATTTGAATTAACCTGCTGGAAAATTATATAATAGTAACTGGTGATATCTACATTTACATTTGAATTTGATTTATGGACAAAATAATTACTATGTTTGATTGTTATCTGATTTTTCCATGGACTTAAGTTCATTTGTAAAATTATTACTAGGCATTAATATGTTCGGTTTTTCGGTTCGGTTTTTTTTCTTCCCAAAATTGTACCGAATTGAAACACTGATTTTTTTCTAAAAAATTTAACTGACCTAAATCGAAATCATAGTAAAACCAAGCTCTGAAAAAACTGGATATTGCAAACTGAACCAAATAAAAAATACTATGATAATGAGATGGTATAGCAAAATTAAATATTTCCAAATTTCTCCATACGAGGGTCTCACTTATTTATCTCTCATCATATTACGTAGAGAATATTATTTTTGGTTCACCAACTTTGCCAAGGTATCAATTTAGGTCTATAATATTTAAACATATCGTCCAAGGTCCATAAACTTTGATTTAATATCATTTGAGCTACTTTTTCACTATATCAAACTTTTTTTAGGCGGAAATACACTAAAGGCCATAAAGGGCAATTTTGTCTATTTACTATCTTCTTCATTAAAATGTTGAGAGCATCTTTTTTGGTCCGCGAACTTTGCGAAAATATCAATTTTGGTCCGAGCCTTAATTCCTTCTCTGGTTCGATCTCACTGAACCTATCTCTTTCATCCTCTCATGCTTCAGACCATATTTATCAACAACCACTCATCCCAACCCAACCATCTACTTTTTCAATATTTAATTAATTTATATCTCATCCACATCATCTTCCGCATCATTAATATTCATTCAACTCAACCACACATTTTTTAAGGTTTATCAATGACCACCCAACCACATCAATATATAATTATTTTTATATTATTTTGTAATAATAATATTAACATATAAAATATTATTATTGCATAATAAAATTTATATAAAAACACAATAAATAACAAAGTAAAAATTATAAAAATAAACAAATAAAAAATATAAACTACAATAATTAAAATACGAAATTTAAAGTACATAATTAGTGTAAAACTAGCAAAGAAAGCTAAAAAATACACCATGAAATTATACTATTAAAGAATGATTATGGGAGGAGAAAAGATAATATTTTTTTATTCAAAACTATAGCAAATGTGGTCTCTATTTATAGAGGACGAAAAATTATAAAATTTGGTATAATTTTTATAATTTTTGGACATAATATAAAAAGATATTTTTATTTAAAATAAAATATTTATCAACCAATGAGATTGTGCCATTTATCACAATCTCATTGACTGATGTAATAACTGTGGAGGAAGACCAGGTGGTATGTGGTTGCCCTCAAAGGGACCGTGGTCGAAGAGGGAGAAAGACCATGGGTTTCAAAAAAAAATTAATTGCTAAATGATGTGCAGGTCGACCACTCCCCACCGATAAACATGGTCTCAATGCAATAATCTCACTTCATCTCTCCCTGATTCATGAAACTCTGCTGCCAAACTTAAATCCTTAACTCTTGATCATAATTCTCTCTTTGGAAAAATCCTCGATTCTTTTAACAATATTGATTTTTTCAAAGAGTTGGATTTGAGTCACAACAAATTTGAAGGAAACATTGATGAAATTAGCAGTTTGTTGTATTTAAAGATGATGAACCTTGAGAAGAACAATCTTGATAGCTCGATTCCAGATTCAATTCAAAAACTTCTAAATCACTATGTTTTAATCCTGAACAACATCAGATTATGCGGTGGACTGGAATCCTACATACCAACGGAAAACATCACCTCGTTCAACTCCCTTGATCTCTCCGAGAACAATATTACCGAAGACATCCCACTTTCTCAAGAAATTAAAGCTTAAGCCAACAATGATATTTTTGCAAAATTTGCGGACCAAAAAAGATGTTTTCTCAATATTTTAATAATAAGAGAGAGTAAATAGACTGAAATACCCCTCGTGAGCTTGAGGGTATTTTGCCCAAATAGTTTGAAACAGTGAAAAAATAATTCAAATAATATTAAATCACATTCATAGACATTAGAAGATATTTTTAAATAGAGTACAACTCCTTTTTGGTCCACAACATATAGCCAAATTACAAATTTTGTCCATTACAATCATTTTCCGATTTTTGGGTCCATAACATACGAAAATCGCTCCAGGTTTGGTCCTTTTTGGATGGCTCAGTTAAAATGCAAAAGTCAACTGTTAATTAGCAAAAGTTTGACTAAATTAAACAAAATATACTAATTATTTATTTTCATAAATAATACCAATTATTTAGTTTCTTTAAAAATACCATTTATTTATTTTCCCTAAATGATTTCTTTTCCCTCTCTTTATCACTTCATCTTAAAGCACACTTCATCTTTTTTTACCTCTCTCTTTCTTCCCCACACAATCAGCAAAGAACCCTAATTCTTCGTCGTCCTCCCCTACTTCTTGCAACACATCAAAAAATCGTTTGAAATGCATCAGTCGACTTCCAGCAGCAATTTCGGCGACAACGGCGACAGCAATTCTGCGATTTGCCTAGCCAAACACCAAATGTTTCATGAGAGGTCGAAGCATATTGATGTGAGGAGACACTTTATCAGGGATGAGATTCAAAGTGGGAAGATCAATGTGGTGAAGGTTCCTACTGAGGAGAATGCATCAGATATGTTGACAAAATCTCTGCCAACTTCGAAGTTCAAACATTGTTTGAAGTTGGTTGAGATTGTGGAGTGTTGAGACTTGTGACAAGGACTGAGAAGGGAATCTAGATATTGATGGAGCTTTGCAAGGACAAGGTGGAGATTTGTGGATGTGTGTCCATGCAAATCATGCAAAGTATCATTCTTGCATAAGCAAAGTATCATTCTTGCTTCTGCAGAATATCATTCTTGCTTCTACAGAAATATCATTCTTGCTTCTGCAGAATATCATTCTTACTTCAGCGGACTATCATTCTTACTTCAGCGGATTATCATTCTTGCAGAATCAGACTATCATTCTTGAGGGACTCAGTCTTCATAACAAGCTACTGATTTGATCAAGTAATAGAGCCGTTGGAGCTCAAGGAGGAGATCAAGAAAGGAGCTCGGTTTGGTGAGCTGAAAATAGCAGTTAGGAATCGGCGGTTATAACTGATTTGGGAATGTGAAATCAGTTGATTAGTTTTCTTGTTCTTCACATATATATCTCGATAGTTTCCAGTTGTAGAAGAAGAGAGAAAAGAGAAGGAGAATACAATACACATGCACAATTAGGAGATTATTGCTCTAACTTGCGATTAGTTTGGAGCGATTGAATTGTGAGTGTGAATTCATTGTAATTGAGAGTTGTTCATCAATAAGATTCCGGTCATCTTCTCCGTGGACGTAGGTGGTTTATCACCGAACCACGTTACATCGTTGCGTGCTTTATTTTTCTCGTATTGAGTGAGTGTGAGATCGGAGGATCACGACCCAACATTAATAGTAATAAAATAATTCCATTTATTAAAGACTACTGAAATGGGATTCGAATTTTCCAGCTATTGGAATTTTTAGCCATTAACACAACGCAAGAATGGCGTACCACTACGGATGAGTAGAGTACTTGTTCTAATTAGCTATACATACAACCTTTCTTGTACGTATAATTTTTGTGAAAAAATTCATATTGAAAAGTTTATCACATGCTGGCTGACAACACCGCTCATCTTTGTCACGTGCTTAGTTGGATACCACGAACTAGTACAATTTATAAAAAAAGAGTCAAAATATTAGAGTGTGATTAGTAATAAGTTCCTCTAATCTGTTACTTGAGACGGTTCTTTTTGCTACGAATTAAAAAAATAATATATAAAGAGCTAAAATTGTGAGATAATAAAGTACTCTGGTGAGAGAAAATTGTTAGTTTTTGTTCAAAAGAGAAAACGAATCGATTAATATGAGATGTCTCGAGAATTAATACGAATTAATGAACACGTGACCGATGGAGAAATGAGGTTGCTATATCTCTTTTTCTCCCTATATATTATATTTGATGAATGTATAAAGTTAAAGGAAACAAGAGCAACGGCTACAGAATACTATATGATAGTTTGGAAAAGTTAAAGAAGAAAACACAGTATTGACAAATTGCCAACTGATTATGATTAATTAGCTGTAAATTGTAATTAGTTAAATGGGGGGTTTAGTTTATCCATCTGTCCATAGTAAAGAAGTTATTATCGGGATTTGTACTAATCATTCATGATTATTGAATTAATTAAATCGAGGGACTTGTGGATGAATAATGGTTCCTGAACATAATGACTTCTTCGGTCTATTAGTTAATTGTGAGGTAGTAATAATCAACTAATGACAATTGTTTTCCTTGTGTAGACCCTATATCAGTGTGAACTTGATGAGTGTATCCACTTGCACGTCTTGATTTTACTATTATATCGGGAATTACTCCATGTGTTGCTTGACGTAAAACCTGTATTACAGATTTACTTCAGTCTTTTGCTGATTTTTTATATGGCTCGATAGATAATAATTAGATAAGTCGATGATTTTTTTTTTAAATATGTGCAAGTATAATATATACCGATGTATACACTCATAAGTATCTTAGAACCACCCTTAGGAACATGAACAAAAAATACTCGAATTCGCACAACCTTGATGACACCCTCGAAAAGTATTATGTCAAGTGTTCGTACCTAACCGAGTAGTTCTAAAAGCGCATGCACAAGCTCGCAACGAAGGTTCTCATCTTGCTATTAAGGATAAATACAAACATTTCCATAACTTGTCTTTTCAACACAATGAATTGCCAATGTCTTGCGTTGCATGCATTAGAATACATATCAACACCCTAAAAATAGATTATATACACACAAAAAATCGTTGGTGGCAACAATTAAATAATTACGTGCATACCTAAAAACCACAATGTGCCAATATATATCCAACTGCAAGAATCACAAAATAATTATTTATTAGTACAATGTACAAAACTTTCATCTAAACAAACAAACCCTAAATTTAATGTAGATTGTGACAATACTTACTTAGATGTGGCTATTACTATATTTATGGTTTGAAGCATTTTACGATGCATTCTTGTACATGTTACACCTTTGTTCGTAAAGGGTAAAAAAAACACAAAAAATAACCCATGTGACAAAAATTTGCCCAATAGTTTGGCACTATTTCTATATTAAACCAAACTAAAAGTTATATATCTTTCCACCGCCGCTGTTTTATTATCAATTTAAGTGTGACAACACTAACAACTACTCCCTCTGTTTTTTCATAGTTGAGTCATTTTTCCATTTCGGGAAGTTTTCTTTATAGTTGAGTCATTTCCATACATGGTAACTTTTTTCTCTTTCTTACTTTATTCTCTCTTACTTTATTCACTCTATACTTTATTCTCTCTATCTTTTCCCCTCTCTTACTTTTTTATCTATTTATTTAACACACCAAACATTCTTTTCTAAAACTTCGTGCCGAAAAGTTTCGCCTCAACTATGAAGAAACGGATGGAGTATATATTGGTGTGATTATGAAGGCAATAAATGAGATACAATCGACTACAAGTTCATGATTAAATCTTTGCCTCAGTCATAGAGTTGTTTTTTAATTTTACTTTACATGTAATGATCGATCGAGGTAAAAGTAGAAGGTTATCGTCGTTCCATACACAAGAACATCAAGGGACTCTTACATGCGTGCAACCTTTATCTCTAATTTATTCTAATTTTTTTATTAAATTCATTCTTTAAAATCTTATGTTGTCAAAGAAATGAGACATCTTCATTGCTACAACGGTATTACCAAAAACATCTTAATTCATCAACAAAATAGTAAGAAACCAAGTTTATAAAATCCTTTGGCGTGACACGTGGCGCCATCATAGCAGTGGTAAAATAAAATCCAAGCTGTCACCGTCGTGCCTAAACGTGGGTTAAGGAATATAATAACATGTTAATAGAGGTAATTAAACGGGAAGTGTACCAATTGTGGATTAACAAATTAAGGATATGGTGTAAAAATTCAATTTTAAAAAGGGGTGGCCAAAACACCATTCCCGAGGGGAAAATAATGATAGAAAGAGGAAAGGGTTGATTTTTGTTAAATTTTACTCCTACTCCAATTTATCCAATTACCTCAATTAGGCCTTTCTCTACACTTCACGAAATAAAGATTTATGATAAAATAGATGAGTCTCACTTATATATATATACTTATTAGTTTTATAACAAAATGTGAGTAAAATAAGTTGGTTGAATATAAGGTCTGCTTATCATTTATGATAAAAGTGAAATATGACTCTTATTGTGGAATGAGCCGAAATGGCAAAACATTAACTCTTGTCGTGGGACGGAGGGAGTATTATACAATTGTGCAAATAAAATTGAAACAAATTTATTCTGGTCTTCTTCATAAAAACTTTCTTGCTTCTTACATTCGTTACTTTATGCTGATAATCACTCATTCACACTAATAACTTAAAACTTTGCCCCAAAATTATTATGAATCCGAAAATGAGTATAATTGGAATTGTAGTGAATGAACATGGCAATAGTCTAGTAACATGCATGTTAGTAATAAATTTTGGCCTTATCAATAAAGCATAGGAAGCATGGTTTTTTTATATATATTTTTATAATTTTATTAAATATTTGCTCAGTTATCATAAGCTTCTGGAGCGAGAATCCCAATGCTGAGGCTTTTTTAAAAGGTATTTCTAAATAAAGAAAAATATAAAATATAGATTGGGGCTCTTTCATTCAGAACAAAGTCAGTTGAGTAAGTGGCTTTTCATGTGAAGCTATGTGCTTTATAATTACTCCCCAACAATACTTATTTATTACTACTATAGATACATTCTTTTCCAAGAGTAGCTAGAATGAGTAAATAATGGAGTATTTTATCTTTTATATTTTTCACACTTTTTTAACTCTTTTATTCTTTGCTTAGATAGGTTGCCAATGTTGGAAATAAAAATAAAACGGATGGGATAATTGCAAACTTTATACTTTATAATTTAGTATATTAAAAGTGTTGGATCAACTAAAATGTGGAGTAATTAAGTATTTTTGGTGATTTATTATGTTCAAATGATAAATCTAAATATGGGAAAAATACCCGAAAGGAATAAATACGGAAGCAACCGACTTTGCAGAAGTGACAAATAATGCATTCACCAAATAATAATTCTTTTTTTAATCAGAATTAAAAGATACCATAATTTACAAACAGACCTCTGTATTTGCGAGTATTTCCGATTGAGCCCATACTTTCACTAATAAAAAACCCACCATTTCTCTTCTTCACTTTCAACAAACACCATTCCTCTCTCTCTACCGTTACTACGCTTTTCTCACAGAGAAACTGTGATTTTTCTATTGTAATTCAGTAATGGAGTACTTCGCCGCTGATTATGCTGAATTCTCGTCGGTGGATAATTGCAACAATAACAATGGCGTCCATTTTACGGTGGATGATTTGCTCGATTTTTCCAAGGAGGATGAGACCATGACCGACGCATTTTTCGAGAGCTTTCCGGTCAATTCCGGCGATTCCTCCACTGTTACGGCGGTTGATAGCTCCAATTCGTCGGTCTCCGGCGGCGGAGACGGCCAATTCAACGGCAATATCAGCTGCCGCAGCTATAACGAGTCGCAATTCTCCGGCAACGAACTCTGCGTTCCGGTAATTTTCCCTTCCCCAATTTTTCAATTCGAATTTAGTTTCTTCATTTTTTTTACTTTTTCTTTTTTTTTTGCTTTATTTCTGCATGGAACGTGTGCACCAGTATTGTGTGACCATTTTCCTTTTCCTTTTTTCCTTTATTTAAATTTTTTTTATCCCGCCGACAGTCTTTTCATTGACTAAGAGTGAATTTTCAGCAACAATTTTCAAATTAGGGCTAATAATTTAACAATTTGATGATTAAAATTGAATCTAACTAATTATTCGTATTCAAATTCAACAAAACAGTATGATGATTTAACGGAGCTGGAATGGCTGTCGAATTTCGTGGAAGAATCATTCTCAACCGACGACCACCGCTTCATCCCCACCACCAACACCGCCGCGAAAGCCGTCTCCACCGACACATCCTCCTCCTTCATCACCTCACAATCTCCTCCTCCGCCGCCGCCGCCGTCCGTCTTCCCCTCCGACGTCTCAGTCCCGGGGAAAGCCCGCAGCAAGCGCTCCCGCGCGCCGCCGTGCGACTGGTCCTCCCGCCTCCTCCTCATGAAAACGGCGCCGCCGGGGAAGCCGGAGGCCCCGCCCCGGAAATGCCTCCACTGCGCGTCGGAGAAGACGCCGCAGTGGAGGACGGGCCCAATGGGCCCGAAGACGCTCTGCAACGCCTGCGGAGTCCGGTACAAGTCGGGCCGCCTCGTGCCGGAGTACCGGCCCGCCGCGAGCCCGACTTTCGTCTCGGCGAGGCACTCGAACTCGCACCGGAAGGTGATGGAGCTGCGGCGGCAGAAGAATGTGATGCAGAGGCAGCAGATGATCGGCGGCGTTTTCAACGGCTGTGATGAGTTCCTTATTCATCACCGGAGTAGCATCAACGGCCACGATTTGAGGCACATGATGATCAACTAGTACGGAAACTAATTTTTAGTTTTGAAAGTCATAACCACCAAATTTTCCTAATTTTAATATGTCACTTTTTACTTAGGTATTTGATTTTTTTTTAAATAGAAGTTGGAGGGAGAACTTTGTAATGCATTTTGTTACTTAAATTTTGATTCCATACATAGATTTTGCACAATTTTGTTTTCTAATTAGTGAAGTGAAATATAAGAAAGTTGATTAAAGTTGAGAGTTGGTAAAGTAAAGATGGTGAATATTTATGGAGGGGGTGAGACAAAGTGTGGATGAAGAAATATCAACAGAAAAAGTAAAAAAAAATTAAAAAAAAAACAAAAACAAAACAAAAAGTAGTTGCAATCATTGAATGGGTGCAAGCTTTTTTCATGGGATGATTGGGATCATTTTGGGGGGTCTATTTCTTGAAAGTTTGGGACTTTGCACATGGTTGTCCTTTTTTTTATATCCCGTCTTAGACGATTAATAATGATTCTCTATTTATCTCATGATTATGATTATTTAATTACATAATATTTGAATTGATAAAAGGATATTTTTCTAATTCAATACGATCAATAATGATTCTTTATTTATCTTGTGACTGTGGTTAATCAATAATAATTCTTTATTTAGTTGAATCGTCTTTCGTCGTCACACATGAATGCCCTTTTCATCTTAATCAAATATGCAATCCCACTTTTATCTCAATTAACTATGCGATCCCACCTCTCAAAATATATTGATGTTCACAAATGTTGTATTCTTGATCTTTTGAGATTGTACAAACATAATCTGGTTTATATAGTTTTGTATCTTCTTTAGCAAAGGCTAACTCACTACTGACTATTTGTTGGAAGTTACTACTACTCTCCATAAAAATAAAAAAAATTACATAGTTTTTTAACAGCTCCATATTACAATTTAGTCATTGTACCACTAATAATTTAATTGTACTTGTTTCTATTAAACATTATAAAATAAATAAAATTGACAACTAAGTATAACATTAACAAATTTATTGATTATTTAGTTTTTATTAATGATAATTGATATACAGTAGTACTTAATTTAGTTTAAATATTTGGATATTCTTGTTATGGAAGTCAATACGATGTAATGCAATAATTTTTTGATATATGTGCGATGCATGTGCCAATAGATTGTTGACAAATTTATCAATACTAAACTAATGCAAGATAGCTTTTCTTCACCCAAAGAGTTGCACTTTTCTTCGTTCTCACGCCCCACGGTTTCCTTGGCTTTGAATTCTTACCTCAGAAAAAGAAAGCTTCAAACAATTTAAAAGATGAAAATATAAAAAAAAACATGAAAAATAGTGATTTTTTTCAATTTTCTTCGATAATTTTTTCCCATATGTAATTCCCAACAAGTATGGGCATCACCCTCCAACTCTCTCCCACCACGGCAGCACCTATACTAAAAATATTAAGGCTTAATTATTTAATTCCTTGAATTAATCATCACTACATTTTATATTAAATAAAGTAAACGTTAACATGGATTTCAGTGACTAATCAACGTAATTAATTACTCCATCCGTCTCATTTTAGGAGTCCTGGTTTATAATTTTTGATGTCCCACTTTAGGAATCCCAGTTGAAATATTGCATAAATGGTATTAGGTCTCACATTCCACTAACCTTTTTCCACTCACATTTTATTATAAAAATAATATAAAAAGTAGAACTTACATTTCACTATTTTTATTCATAAACTTTCATTTATATTTCTTAAAATATGTGCTGAAATCAACCGGGACTCTTAAAGTGGGACGGATGGAGTAATTAATTAGGAGAGGAGTAAGAGAGAATCGAAGAACATCGTGTGGTGTACGATGTTTAGTTGCATGGATGTGCGGCCACAATCAAACGTGGGAAGATTTCGATATTATTTTTAAGAGCAAATGAATAATAGGAGTAATAATAATAGTCACAATGAAGATTTTGTTTATTGAGGATATAAAAATGTATAAATATTTGTTTAGGGGTGTGTTTTTTGATAATATTTTTTGGTGTGATGGGAAGTAACATTGGGGCAAATGACATGTCCGGCCGTTGCTAGACATTTGCCTACCGTGGGGCCCACATTGCGTTAACCTAGAAATCCCGTAATTATTTTGAAAGATAATTGTCATATTTATATGATGAAGCTGTTAATTTCTGGCGAAATCCACGTATGACTAAAACTTCTGTCAGTTTCACATCTTACATAAAGAGTCATCTCAACTTTTATGTTATAGCTCAATACAATCCTTCATTTTATATACTCCCAACAAAAACAACAATGCAAATTGATTTTTAATTGCTAAATGAGATAGGTTTTAATTTGAACATCCCTATACATATTTGCCTAAACTAAATGAAAATAAACACACCACATATAATTCCAAATGAACATTTAAATGCTAACCCTACATTCCAACACACATATAATGCCACTAGTTGGCTAACCTAATCTTGTAGAAACTAATGTACTTGCAAGTACAATGTATATGCACCCAAATAAGTACAATACAAATACATACAACTAGGTTGTATCTATACATGCAAGTGTAGATAATGTGTGTATGGGGTGGGGGTATATAGAGACATGCATGTGGAGTGGGGGAAGAAAAGCACATGGAGTTATGTATGAAATATGATGGCTGTGATAATATATCTAAATTCAATGGCAGTGTGTCTATGTCTAGGGATCTTTCCATGTTATTTGCTATTATTCTTGCCTCCACCTTCATTTCCATAACTTCCTTCTTTTTATCCCTTGTATATTACTCTATTTAGTTTCATAATATAATTAATTAGCTTAGGAGGTATGAAAATTTCTTGGTTGATTATGCATAGTATAACTAGTTTGATAGAGATATATCAAAAGTTAAGTAACTTCCGGAGTGCCATCGATGCATAGACATATACCAACAATTAATATGCATCTTATTTTCTGGTATCCAGCTCAAAAGAATTCTCATAATAAAACGTGTTTAGCCTATGACAATTATAAGATGAGTGACTCCCTAGAAAACTTCTCTAGGAACATGAGTGAGAAAAAATACGCTGGAAATACTTGTGTTGTATGTAGGGACAATCGTCAATTTGAGAGTTGAGTTTAAAGTAAAGTTTAGATGCTTAATCGATGTATAGTTTGACAGTTAGTTAGGATTGTACTATGATCGAACATTTGACATGATTTTGTCGAACTAATTAAATTCTAATTATGGGTTGAATGATAAGAAAATTTTCAAAAGTGTGAGCTAGCACTATCAACTTGGTGATTGACTAAGCTATATAATTAAACCGAATAATTTGGAGGATCTCTACAAGCTTCTAACTGTTTGTCGGCTATATGTGACAAGATATTTTGGCGCTTTTATCATTGAATATTATCTTAGCTTATCATTTATTGTGCTGATATATGTTGTCGATATAGTTTGTAGTTATACCTTTATGAGTTAATATGGTAGTGAATTAACTTTAGTTGAACCATTAAACGAAGTAACAATAATGCATATTTTAGTTAATAAAAGACTTCTTATTTATTTAATAAATTAAGAGTTCGAATTATCTATACAATATATAAAATGGGAGTTTTGGAGATATTTACAAGAATGCCATCTTAAATAAAAAATACTTTACAATTTAATTAAAAATATTTTTTAAAATTAGTTTCTTTGTTATAGATGTGATTTACTGCCATTCCAATTTTCTTTATCTGAATTTGGAGTAAATTTACGGTTATACTCCACTAATGCCATTTGACTAGAAAGTTATCTATTGGTTATAAAACTTTAGTTAAAGTTAATTTACGGTTATACTCCACTAATGCTATCTGAGTAGAAAGTTATTTATTGGTTATAAAACTTTATTCAAAGTTATTGGTTTCAGTTGCGCCCTTTTCGTTTTTCTTCTCGATTTGCAGAGGCAAGCGATTGAGTGGGAGAACGGGGAAAGGATGAACTACAATTGCAAGTGAGTGTTCGCCTTGAATTCCGGTTGAATTTGTGTAGATTTAGAGGCTTTGCATTCCTTTTTTGTTGATCTTATTTTTATGGGTCTGTGATTCTAAATTTTGTAGTTACATCAAGGGTTACGTGCATAATATTTTAACCTATAAATATGTCATTTAAAGGCTGGATATCCACACATACCTACTTACCTTATAGAACTCAAGCATACCATTTTTGGTCTTACAATAGGAAGAAAGCTTAATGTCATGGAACCATTCCACACCATGCTCAGTGAGCTCAATACTCCTCAATTTATTTGGTTGACTAATTTTGTTCTTTTTAATTATGTTTTTGTTCTTTTTAATTATGTTTTTGTTCTTTTTAATTATGTTTTTGTTCTTTTTTCATTTTATTAATTATATTGTTCTTTTCTTAACAATTTCTTAATTATATTTTTTGTTTTTTTTTTCATTCATTTTTATATATCAATTTTGATACAACATCATATTTGTTTTTAATATTATTTGACTTATTGGTAATTTTTTCTTTTTAGTTATATTTTTCATTTCTTTCCATCCATTTTTATCCATTACTATGTTTTCTTTTTTACATTGATGTTACCACCATTTTCTTTCTTTTTGTTTTTAATAATTATAATATTTTTTCAATAGTAATGATTAGATTTTTAGTCCATCTATGTTATTTTATAGTTGATCCATGTTAAAAAATTTATGTTAAAATTATAATTGGCTAATTTTTTTTATACATATTTATAAGTAGGTTGAGTCATATGAAATGATTATTCTGTTGGTAAATTTAATGTATAATTTAATTTATTTTAAATTTTATTAAAAACAATACAAATTGTTAGGCGATAGTAGCTATACACATTGATTATTGATTTTGTGCATTGCAAATTGATTTTGTGCCTTATTTTATTGTAGTTTTAGGTGAGGCGGGCGACTTTAAAGATGACAAACGAGTTATTTTACCTATGAGTTCTGTTGAAGAGCGACTTGTGAAAAATTGAAGGTATTAGTTTATAATGATGAGGTTAATTTTAATTTTAAAGTTAATGTAGTGTATAAAGAAGTTTTTAAAATGATGAGTAATTATCCATTGTGTTTAATTTTTTATTGTGATAGATTTTTATCTTCCTACTCCATGATTTCATGATTAAACATGATATTATGTGATTTATTTATTATGTTTCAATGTTGATTTGTATAGATTTTTTATTCTCATATAACTGAAATTATTACTCATATTGTTCATTGTTAATATTGATTCTAATTTTATTTAATTAATTTAAAATGAAAATTAATATTTTAAAAATATATTAATATGTGCCTAGCACATGCGTGATGCTAGTTTCATGTAATAAAACACATTCTTATTTAATAAGTAAGTAGTTGTGTTCGATTGCAAAAGAGTAAGATTTGCGGATAATTAAATAACTTTTTTTCTAACTTGATAGACAAACAATTTCGTTTCTATGAGAATTTGTGCCATTATATTTGTAAATAAGAATTGAAAAGTCATGGCCATAAGTGCTATTGAAGGTCACCAAATACATAAATAAAATGTTCACCACATCTTTAATTTTTATGCATGTACATGCCACGTCAATAAATTCAGACACCTAATATGTTTAGATTTTTCACCATCAATTAAGAAAAATATCAAAATTAGGATATAGTTAACTATTTTCTTAAAATAACAGGATTGATCATAATTAATTGGGTTATGTACAAAAAAGATTTTTTCATTTTTCAAGATGTATGACCGAAATATCTTAGTCCAATTAACATTGAGGATTCTTTTATATTTATAATACATGATTATTTCTACGATCCGGCCCAAAATTCGGTCCATAAAATTAACTAACTATACTACTCCTTCACCGGGAGTTGGACTGTATGTGGAGTTGATGGCCCACCATGATTTTTTAAGGCATTACTCCTTCTGTCCGCAAATAGAAGTCTCATTTTTCTATTTTAGTTCGTCCACAAATAAAAGTCCCGATTAATTTTTACTATAATAGTAATATGGTTCCACATTCCACGAACTCATTTCACTCACATTTCATTTAAAACTAATATATATAAGTGTGATTTATATGTCACTAATATTTTTCCACCCACCTTCTTAAACTCCGCGCTGCTAGAGACTCCTAATGGCGAATACAAGGAGTATAATAAATATATGTGCATTTTAAATTAGTTCCAAGCATTGCAGCTTCAGTGAAAATCCATGAATTGGATACAATGACGATTCTCGTTGCCATCGTCCAAAAGAAGAGGCGGTATAATAACCATCGAAAGTGATGAATCACATACGAAAAATGAGAGCTAACAACCTCAATCAAACCCAAAAAAACGAACTGGATCTACCACACCACGCGGCTGGTAGCAAACTAGCCGCTCCCAAGGTTGGATTGGTCGACCATTCAACCCCATCCGGGTCCGTCCGCAATTGTGAAAGAGCTAAAATTTAGACAATATTCAAAATTTTTGGATAGCGGTTACATAAAGACGAAAATACGAAATTACCCTCTAATCATTGCATGCTTGAGAGTGCTAGAGGGTCATTTCAGTACTTACGTCACTACGGAAATTTTACTAGGCGTCGAGCGCAGCGTTCCGCGGTAAAATAAAAAGAAAAAAAATAGATTAAAATAAAATTAGGGTTTTTTCATATCTTTGCTCTGCGCTCTGCTCAATGCTATTTGGGGAAATCCTCCACTTCCAGAATTTCTGTCACTCATTTTGCCGTTAACAGATTCAGGTTTTGAATTTTTATCATTTCGTGTTATTGCCTATATACGTATTGGGTTCTATTGGTTGTTATTTGCATTTTTGGAAATGTTCAGATGCTGCCGGGATTCATGTTTCTGGGTTTCTGTTATCTAATTTTTGGCTCTATGAGATGTGTATTTAAATTGTTTAAGCTTTATTTTAGCTCACATGTTATGTTTTGTTTGTGTTTGAAATGCTGGTCTTCTTTATACTTGTATGCATAATCGTATTTTTATATGGAGTTTGTGGAGCGTGGATTCATGAATTTTTCATTTATCAACTTTGTTGTAGTCCATTATGTGTGCGATTTGGATGGGAATTATCGATAATATGCAGTTTCTGCAATAATCTAATGACCTAATCGGTATGGAGATCAATGTTACTGTGAATTAGTAAGATTAATTTTGTGTTGCTCGTTTTTGTGTCTCTTCATGGTTTTAATTTGAGATTTTGCATATGCAGGGAGGCACATAGACAAAATGAGTGCAAGTACCCGAAGAACCCCCAAATCTGGGAGGCAGTCCCTGTTTTTTCAAGATTTAGCAACACCTGTGTCATCTCGACGGTCTGGGGGAAAGTTCACGACCCCTGGTCAGGCAGCTGCTGTTTCAGCTCTGTGGCGTGAAAATTTTTCCAACTCCGATCTTCCTCCTCCTCCTGTTTTTACACTTGAAGACCGTTTTGATCTTTCTCCAGAATCTGGGATCCCTGACTATCCAGTGTCTCCAGAAGTGAAATCGGATCCTAGAACCCCATTGCAAAGTTTTGGCAGGGAACTTTCATCTCCCAAGAGCAAATCAGATGCAAGCACTTCATATGCTGGAGCTAGCAAGCCGTCACCGCAGCAGAGCCCTATGGCTACTTCAAGCTGGTGGTCACCTGCCAAGACTGGTGGTAGTGCTGAGCAAGAAGATAAAGGGAAAGGTTCACCTGTTGAAGGTGTGGTTCAACCAGGTGCCTTGATAACACTGCCACCACCGAGGGAGGTTGCAAGGCCTGAAGTGAAGAAAAGTCTAGTACCTATTGGGAACATGAATGGGAACATGAATGAGGAGGAATGGGTCACTGTCTATGGGTATGGTTTGATTCTGTTGTTTTTGTCATTCATCGTTTTACAACTCTTAAAGTGGAACTTATTCTGGAATATTTTTTGGTTAGGTGCTTAAGAACGACTGGAAAGTCATAAGATATCTAATACCTATATATGATAAGAATGCAGAGTCCTTAGATTCTTTTCCATATTTGGCGGTAAAATTTAGAAAATGTTGGCTTGTTGTTTTGGTTCTGATAGTTACTGGTATATCCTTCCATTGCATGGTCGTGCACATTCTCTCTCTAGCATCATGTTCAAATCTCTTAATACTCACTGCTGCTCCTGTGATGCAATTTTGTTTTTTCTGCAGTTCCATTCATTTCTCCATTTGCTGTCCATTCATTTCTCCATTTGCTGTCGCGTCCTTTCGTTAACTACTCATAATACTCTACTACTATCTCTAAGAATTTTCCAGTATCTGAGTGCACAACGCAATGGAAATTTGGGCAATTACAATTACATTTAAGCAGTCATTTTAGATATATCAACTGCATTTACTTGTTTGTCCCATGGTCCATATGTGGTATAGTTGCATTCAGAATAGAATACTGTTTCATTTATTCATCTCATCTTAGCACTTTTGTTCTAGAGTTTTGATGTTTATCTTGAACTTCATGTCCAGGTTTATGCCTGCTGATACAAATCTTATACTGCGGGAGTTTGAAAAATGTGGGGTGATTTTGAAACATGTTCCTGGCCCGAGAGATGCTAATTGGATGCACATTTTATATCAGGTTCCTTCTTGCTCTCTGAAAGCATACATGCTTATTTATTATTATTACTTGTAAATACCTTTTTTTCATGTGATCCATCAAAGAGTGCCAGTTATTTTCTGTTTATGTTATGACCTATAACCCAGTCGTCCCCTATTGCTCTTCTTGTGAATGTCCTGGCAGTCGTTTGTCTGTGTTATTATGGCTGGGTGTGTGGTTTTGGTTTGGTTATTCTATAAGTTGCTGCTGAACTTTATATGTTTGTGCATTGTCATCCAGTTATTGGATAATCACCTTCAATTTACTTGCGACTTCATATGACTTGCATATTTTAGAATCCTTAGATTTTAGTCTTGTACTGCATTAGGCATGGGAAATGAGTTATGGTGAAGATTTTATGAAATTTTGTGTTGAAGAAATGGATTCACTTATTATTCTTTGCATATAGAGACATTCGTATTTCCATGGAGGTTTTGTTGGTCATTTCTGGCTATTGTCTTATGTACAGATTGAAACAGTATTAATAGATCTCATCATACCTTACCATGCTTCAGCAATAGCCATGCTACCTGTTATCGACCAGTTAGATTGGTCCGATTGACCTCATATTCTGATTGGAACTCAGTAAAATAGTTTTTTAGTTTCAATGAACCAGTGTATCTGACTAAATTGCATATTTAATTATTGTTGTAGAATCGGTCAGATGCTCAACGAGCACTCAGCAAAAATGGCATGGAAGTAAATGGAGTTCTCATCATTGGAGTCAAGCCGGTGGACCCAATGCAGCGCCAAGCACTAAATGAGAAACTCAACAACAAAGGATTTATGACATTACCACCGGCCCCTTCCAATAGAAACGTGGAGTCGAATGGTTTCAAAGTCTCTCCATACCCATACTATCTGCAGAATGGCAGTTCAAACACCCGCCAATCTTCTGGAACCATGGCCACTCCTGCAAAATCAGTGGTGTCGAAAATTGTGGACCTGATGTTCGGTGTCTAGTTTGTTGACCTTGCATTGTTATCAACATCTATATACAGATTCAGCCTGTCTTGGTGCTTTGTGGAGGATGGCAAATGTGTGACTATCCGCGGCAAAACTCATGTTGATACAGCGAATAGTTGAGATCCATTAGTATATCGGTGTCTATAGCTGATATTATTCGATTAAAAGAGCTTCACATTTCTGTGAAGCTCGTTGAGGTATAGAGGTGTATCATCCATCTGTTTGTAATGAGGATTTTGTAATAGAGATAAATTAATCGTTGGGACGTTTTCCCGGAGGTTGCTGGGCCGAGCAGGGGGCGCGGCTGGGACGCTGTATAAGCCTAAGGGGAGTTTTCGATTGATTCAAACTTATTAATAGACTTTGTTGTTTACTGTCAATTTACAACTGATAATGTGTTTTGGTGTTCTCTAAACTAAGTTAGAAGCTACAGGAAAGTGTTACTATTCCTTTAAAAACTACTAGTACTATAAACTATTTAGTGTTAATTCTCAAAAGTCAATGTTTATTATTTAATCATTTACACATCCAATTAATTGACGTTGACATTCACGAAAGATATTGATTAATAATCTTTAAGTAGATTTTACATTCGCAAAACAAATTAATTAAGTGCGCCACTAGGAATCAAAAAGCCCGATTGAAAAAACTTTTTATGAAAAATTTTCCAAATCAGAATTTTAAAAATAAAATGTTACGGTTACCACTCCATTTCTGTTTCCAGCTGTCGGAGAGATCAACAATATAACCTTTTCCCCTTTATTATATTTTTTGTTTATAAAAACTCTATTCCACAATTCATTCTTTACACCCCTATATTACATTATCCTTCTTTTTCACTTCCAAAATTTCTTCTATTTTTGGGTGTATTATCGACCAATTTTACATTATTGCCATATTTAAAAGTAAAAAACCCCGCATTTTAAAAAATTGATCAATAATAGTATTCCATTCATATAATGGTAACTTCAACATTTAATCCCAGAATGAAGGCAACACGTCTTACCAACTGAACTAAACTTTGTCGCACATTTGACACCTCAATCCCCTCCCGCCACGTGTCCGTTCGTCTCCTCGAAGCTATAAACACGGCTCTGCTCCACTCTCTTCCACTCCAGCCAGAGAATTTAATCCCATCATTCATCACCTTCACCACCAATAAATTCCTAAAAATGGCTAAAAACCCGCCGGAGGAGGTGATGGCCATCCAGCTCTCCGAGAGCGGCGGCGCATTGGTCTCACAGAGCAACATCCTCCGGAAAAGTGACGTCATGCACGCCGTGATCCGGCTGCTCTGCCTCCTCACGAGCGCCGCGGCGGTGACGGTGATGACCACCGCCAAACAGTCCGCCACCATCACACTCTACGGCTTCACCTTGCCTCTCTACTCCAAGTGGTCCTTTTCCGACTCATTTGTGTGAGTTTTATTATTTTCCCACCTTTTTTCTTTCAATACTTTTGTTTTCTGAAAATTATATGGCTCTAGATTGTCGGATAAATCATGAATTTGGTTGATTTATTTTATAATTTTTGAACTTAATCAGAAAAATCATGAAGATTGAAATTTGTTTGAACTTATCCCACGACAAACAAAAAATCGATATTCTATCTAAGTGTATTTTATATTCATGATGTTTTTCTAAATGATCTTGTTTTCTATATGAATAGCTAACATCCTTAGCATACTGTTATTAGTATATGAATAATTTCCCAACCACCATGTTAGGTGCAATTTAATTAAAAATTTTCATCATAAGATAATTGCGCACAAATTACTAGCTAGGAGTATTATATCTTTGATATTCATCCATAAAAAATAGTTATATTTTTTTGATCTGGTCAGTCCACCAAAACTAGTCTTGGAATTTTTTTTGCTAATTTTTTTATTCTTGTGGCATAGTTAATTGATTGTATATTCATTTAAATCCTGCCATGCATAAATGTGACTATTTTTCCATTACAGATGAGTACAATGTATATAACACCTTCAACTACCTCTGACACAATTTATAAGTGATTACTTATTTTTATTTTCCTAAGCGGCTAATTATTATATAATGGTGACAAATTCAGTTACTTCGTTCATGATTCGCGGCAACAAATTGAATAAAACCAAGCACCAAGTTAGTTCAAATATTTTGTTTGGACTAGTATAAAGTTAGTTCACCAATCTTTATTACATCATATTTTTGGCGAAGAAGTTACATATAAGTCAAAAAAGTTGTAATGAAATTAATTAAAAGCAATGCAATTTGGATGAGAGGATGTGGTGGTTGAGTAATGTGATGTCTGTTTTTGTGTAGGTATGTTGTTTGTGTTTGTGCAGCTGTGGCACTTCACTCCTTGCTTCAATTGCTCATCAATGTGTCGAGGATGCTTCGTAAATCTCCCCACATTCCTTGTAGGAATCATGCATGGCTCATTTTTGCCGCAGATCAGGTATTTACACGAGGTTCCTCTTTACGCGATTAGTTCATTCGTGGTTATTTTCAGTTGAGTAATAGAGTAGTTCAAGTCTTGAATGAGATCCTCGAAAATTTGAAGCAATAATAATAATAAGCGAAGTTGATTTTGTTGCAGATATTTGCCTATGCGGTTATGAGCGCGGGATCAGCAGCATCGGGAGTCACAAACTTGAACCGGACGGGAATCCATCATACACCACTGCCGAATTTCTGCAAGCCATTGCATGTTTTCTGTGATCGCATCGCTATTTCCATAGCCTTTACATTTTTCACATGTTTCCTACTTGCTATTTCTGTTGTACTCGATGTTGTTTGTCTCTCTAACTACTTGAAAAATCAGGTGTAAGAAAACTTGGATCTATAAAAGCATATTCAAACTTGCGATCTTTAGCCTAAGAAAATATAGTAGTACCTTTTATATCATTGTCATTGGATCTTACTTGCTTAGTTGATTGAATAGTAGTACTATCTTTGTCCTAAGTGAAGTAGTACTAATTATTAGGACATAAAAATTAAAAGTACTTCGTGTTTAATGAGTATAAGAGATATTACGTAAATTTGTAAACGATATTTTGGCCGATTTAGGCACATCAACAATATCAAAGGGGAACTAGTTGTGTAACTGTAATGATTCAAACTCCCTATCTATTAATTTGAACTTGCGAATTCCTAATATAAAAAGTTGTGTTTAAAAATGCTCTTTATCATTGCCTTTAATGAGGATTGATAGTGATTCTCATCTATGCCGTAATGATTTGAATTCCAATCTCAATCTATTAAGGTGGTGTTCGGTTTCTAAAATAAAATAATACTAAGATATAATCTAGGATTGAGTTGTGAGATTATTTTAGTTATATGGGGTTAGCTATGACTAAGTATCCCATGATTATCCATCTAGGGTTGAGTTGTGGGGTTGAATCTCGTGAACTAAACACACTACAGATTTGATCCCGGATACAATCTTGCAAACCGAACACCTCCTAAATAGATGAAAAATATCTTAGTAACTAAGCTACGATTCATCATCTAAGGTTAACATCATTAACTTTCCTCATAAACTACACTTATACAAGTTCTTTGGCCATTCATAATGGTGGTAATCGATGACTACGTGCTTATGTGGCTATAATCCGAAAAGTCTCATAACATTCAAACACCCACAACTTATGATACACAGTAATTACTATATATTTTGATTCATATGCATAAATATTGATTAGTCACAATTTATTGTGACAATACACTTGTCCTCATTTATTTTGTCGAGCGGAAATGTTTCTAAAAATAGTAAAGAAATAGAAAGAAATTAAAGGATCATATTAAATTTACATGGGGCAGGCTCTTAAATAAGAGCCCCCCGATTTAGTTAAATCATCTGCAAGGGGTCGGGTAAAGAGACTCGTTTCTCCGACCCCTTGTATGTGAATGAGCTTGCGCGAGAGGAACAAACAATTCATGTAGAAGGGAAAGGCATCAACTTGTCTTGCGAACATTTTATATAAGTAATTCTAGATTAGTTTTGAGAATATCTAATTAAATATTCTTTTCGTTCGTTATTAAATATTTTATAGTATTAATATTAAAGAATATTTACTATAAATGTATCATTTTATTTTTATTATTTTTGATAAATTAATCTCACGTTCCAATAACTTATTCTACTCACATTTCATTATAAATCAATCTATAAAAAATGATTAATATTCATTTATTTTTATTCACATTTCTTACTTCACGACTAATAAAAGGGAGACATCTATTTATGGAAGTATATGTTTTATTCAATAATTTGGATAATTCTTACTGCTTTTTGTTAGTATCAATTTGTATAACATAGTACTAACATTTTATAACACATTTCAAGTTCAATTATATTGAATCTAATTGAACCATATCCGGGTCCGTTTTACTTGGGCCGAGCCCTTCAATGAGAACCGGCCCATTAAAAAGGAAAAGGAAATTTTTGAAGCTGACGATGATAATGTTTTCCTACTTTGGCCATTGCCGTTTATTCATCCCCTTCCCCGCTGCGGCGCCGGCGCCGCCCCTTTAGTTTTCTCCATTACTAAAAAATTCCGATTCACCGATTGTAATCTGAGCTTTGCTAATGTTCGATTGATTGTTTCCCTTCATGCGATTACCTCCAACACATTCTCATGGCTACTAATTACAACTTCAATTCCTGCTTCTATCGCCCAATTTCTATCGCTTCCCGCCCAAAACGCCCTAAACCGAGATCCCTTATTCCAATTTTATGCAGCTCGGGCGCCAGCACAGAAAATGCAGAGGAGGAGTCGAAGAAATCGAAGAGAGCTCCAATGGAATTAGTCAAGTACGCGGTTACAATGACTGTGATCTCAGCCGCAATTCCGCAATCCGTTTCCGCCGCGCCGAAGGTCTCGGAGAAGAAGCGATTGGGGAAAAAAACCGAGTCTTTGACCCCAGAGGAGCTGCTGAAATGGACAAAGGGGCTCCCCGTGGTATCGCAGAGGCTTCCCTACAGCGAAGTCTTGGATTTGAAGAGAGAAAACAAAGTTAAGCACATTATCAAGCCGCCGAGCGCGGCTTTGCGGCAGCGGCCGGAGGTGATTTTGGTGGTTATGGAGGATAATAAGGTGGTTAGGGTTGTCTTGCCTTCAATTGAGAGTGATTCTAAATTCTGGAAAGAGTGGGATGAGTTAAAGATTGATGGTATCTGTATGAATGCGTATAGTCCGTCTTTGAAGAAGCCTGATATCCCAGAGCCTTATCTTGGGTTCTTGTCAAAAATTCCGGTGTGGTTGTTTTCATTGGTGAAGCAGAAGCCTCAGTCGAAGAAGGCGTTGGAGCTGAAGAACTTGAGGGAGGATTTAAAGAGGAGGAGAAATGAGGAGCTGGTGAAGATGAGGGAAGACAGGGAGATGATGGAGAAGGCAATGAAGACGCAGAAGAAGATGGAGGAGAGGGAAAAGAGAAGGGAAATGAAGAAGGTGAAGTACGAGGCGTCTCTGCGCCAGGCGCAGGAGAGCTCGGAGTATATGGCTAATGTATGGGATAAATTAGCTAGTGATCCGAATGTGTCAACGGCTCTTGGGTTTGTTTTCTTCTACATATTTTACAGAGTTGTTGTTCTTAACTATAAGAAGCAGAAGAAAGACTATGATGATAGGCTGAAGATAGAGAGGGCGGAGGCGGACGAGAAGAAGAAGATCAGGGAATTGGAAAGGGAAATGGCGGGGATGGAGGCAGATGATGATGATGAGGAAGGAGGAGCTAAAGGGGAGGACAATCCTTACTCGCAAATGGCGAAGCAGTTCATGAAGTCTGGTGCTCGAGTTAGGCGGGCAAAGAATAGGAGGCTTCCACAATATTTGGAGAGAGGTGTGGATGTGAAGTTTACGGATGTTGCAGGGCTTGGGAAAATCCGTCTTGAGCTCGAAGAAATTGTGAAGTTCTTTACACATGGGGACATGTATCGCAGGCGTGGTGTCAAAATACCAGGTCAGGTTTCAATGAAGAATTGACCTATATAAGTACGTAGATAAAGCTTCAGAGTAATAACCTATATAACTCTGCAATTCAAGTATATCTCTATGATTTGATAATGTGTTATATGCTTGGGCTCGTTTGGCTTGTTTTTAGCTAGGATGTAATATAGTATATGGAATTGCCAGGATGCTATAATGAGGTAATCTTATGCTTATAGGTTCCCGTTTTCCAGTTTATTTAGTAAAGAAGTTCGAATTTCTGAATTTTGTCTGGAACATGCCCATTACAGATAGGTGAATGAACAACCAAATTAGTTGTGTGGTTCTTTGTGGGTACATCACTAGCTATCTTGGTCTTGGTGCAAAACTTATTTCTTCGAAACTCTTTGTTGATGAGCTTCCTTTGTTGCTAACAAGAGGTACATGTATCTAGGGGTTACAGATCGTGAAGCTTCAGGGCCATCAACTTATGATTAGTTCTGTTTTAATCTTATTGTGATTCTTTCATATTTAAAAAATTGACTCGGTTTTAGGATCTGAGATGTGAAGAATATATGATCTATGCAACAATTCGGTTTAGGAAGTAGAAATATATGTTGCCTAATGTTGGGTTGGAATACGTCAGGTGGTATACTTCTTTGTGGCCCTCCAGGAGTGGGGAAGACATTATTAGCAAAAGCTGTTGCTGGTGAGGCAGGTGTAAACTTCTTCTCCATATCTGCATCTCAGTTTGTCGAAATATATGTGGGAGTTGGTGCTTCTCGTGTACGAGCACTCTATCAAGAAGCAAGGGACAATGTGAGATTTCAATTCCTTTTATCTGATTATGGCGATTGTTGGACTTCATTGGATCAAGCAAATAGGTTCACTAGTCAGAACGTGGAATGCTTTTGATACTCGATTCCTAAATTCTATTATTTTGTTATGATTCCACCTTTGAGCTAGCATTTTTTTTGTGGGGGGGGGGGGGTTCCATTTCTTGCAAGTTCGATGAGAGATCAGAACATGTTTGCTCTCTTTGCTCATTAATTCTAATATTTGCTCCTTTTTGTCTATGAGATTCTTACTACATTTGCTCATCAAAGACCATGCATTGTTGTTTTCTTACTTTCACATAGCTTATATTTGTGGAAGTGATGTGATGTGAGTGAGTCGTGCATTTGCAGGCTCCATCTGTTGTTTTCATCGATGAACTGGATGCTGTTGGAAGGGCACGTGGTTTGATTAAGGGGTCTGGTGGGCAAGAACGTGATGCTACTTTAAATCAGGTCTCTTGCACATATTTGATTGCTTGTAGTTGTGACACAATAATGGTATGATTCGACTCTAATATAAAATACCTTATCGATCCTCTAGCTTCTTGTGTGCCTGGATGGGTTCGAAGGCAGAGGAGAAGTCATTACCATTGCTTCTACAAACAGGCCAGACATTTTGGATGCAGCGCTTGTGAGACCAGGGAGGTTCGACCGGAAAATACACATACCCAAGCCTGGACTGATTGGCCGTGTTGAAATTCTGAAGGTGCGATTTGTTGCTTCCATCAGCAGTACTTTCAATTGGTCTACGCAGTCTCATTGTTTGGTCTCAGGTTCATGCTAGGAAGAAACCAATGGCCCCTGATGTGGACTACTTGGCTGTTGCGACCATGACTGATGGAATGGTTGGTGCTGAGCTGGCCAACATTATCGAGGTTGCTGCTATCAACATGATGCGCGATGAAAGAACAGAGGTATTTCACTTGAAAACCTTCACTGGCCACTCCTCGCTGTTAAAATAGGCAGAGATTGTTAGTTTGTCATTTGCGAGTCGAAATTCTTTTATGGAATATTTATATGCCTGTCTTTTATTCGTGTTTTATCATCATCGATGGTTCCATAATTGCAAATTTGTTTGATGCGCTCATGACAGATTACTACTGATGATTTGTTACAAGCTGCACAAATAGAAGAAAGAGGCATGCTTGACAAAAGAGAGAGAAGCCCCGAGATCTGGAGGCAAGTAGCTATAAATGAAGCTGCAATGGCCATAGTTGCTGTCAATTTCCCGGATCTCAAAAATATCGAGTTTGTATGTTATGATCTTTGCCTAGCAGCACTTTTATTAAATTCTGTTAATGAAATAGGAATTTCTTAAGTACTATCGTTTTTTTCGTTTTAGGTGACGATTTCTCCAAGAGCCGGAAGAGATTTAGGTTATGTCCGCCTAAAGATGGACCATATTATATTTAAGGAAGGAATGTTGAGGTAGTTACCCTTTCAATTATAATCAAATTTGAAGTTCTGCCACACTTGCTGATTCAATTTGTTTTCAGCCGGCAGTCTCTCTTGGATCACATCACTGTCCAACTTGCTCCACGTGCAGCAGACGAACTCTGGTATGGGGAAAATCAGGTAACAAGACCCCAAGTTTCGATCTTCATATTTAATTTTGGAAATGAATTTCATATATACAATTCTGTTCTTAATAAACCGGTGTAAGTTACCCGAGTATTGTCCAGTATCTGGAATTTTGTTTCTGATGGTCCTACTGTTGAATTGATGTACTCAGTTGAGTACCATCTGGGCAGAGACGGCCGATAATGCTAGATCTGCTGCACGAACCTTAGTGCTTGGTGGTCTTTCCGAGAAGTATTTTGGCTTGAACAGTTTCTGGACCGAAGATAGAATTGACGTAAGTTTCCTTCCATATCTCGCTCGCGGTCATGAAAGCAAAGAAACCGAGATGTTATATGATATATCAGTCATTGTATAATGCCCAACATACAAAATCTTGATTTTCAGGAAATTGATTCAGAGGCGCTGCGGATCCTTGACGTCTGTTATGAACGTGCAAAAACGGTACTGTGTGAAGAGATTCACCGTTTTTTTCATGTCTGTGGGCAAAAGATATTAAGACTTTGTTCATGCAGATTCTTGGGAGAAACCGCGAGCTTTTGGATGCCGTTGTGGACAGGCTCGTGGAGAAGAAGAGCTTAACCAAGCAAGAATTCTCCGACTTAGTTGAGCTCCATGGATCTGTACAAACTATGCCGCCTACCATACTTGACATTAGAGCCGCCTCACAGTTACAGCTGCAAAACATTCTTTCAGACACCGAAGAAGCGGCAGCTCGTTCGAGCATTGTTTCAACATGATCATATATATATATATATATAAAAGGTATAATCCACGTCCTCTGTATTCCTGGGGATCATCAAATGAAGACTCTCAAATATAACTTTTAAACACTGTTTCTTATGTTTTAGGGAAAAAATCATGTTTCTTCACCCCGGGAACAGAGGTATGGGCTTATTATATTCTCAATTGGTAACACACGATTGAAAGCCGAGCTTCGTCCCTAGAATGCAAACGAGCAGCTCCGGCCTGAGTTTGTTCCTGAATCCGGTATATTCTCAATTGTGTTTTAGCAGTTCTCCTCTTTTGGTTTGAATCAGTATTGTGACTGTATACATAATATGTTATGGTAGGTATGATAATCTTTGGTTATGTAATCCAACAACGAAAACATAGTAGTAGTAGATCATAAGATAAAAAGACATTGTTTTAAGTAATTAATCTTATATAATTTGATCATAAACAATTTGTATCCATAATAATACAATTACTATTATTTAAATGAAGTTAGAAAGATAGGGTTATGATCAGCCTTGACAATGTTGAAGTACGGCTGAAGCTCTACCGGGAGCGGCGTCAGGGCGTTGGCAAGGGTAATTGTGTATTAAGTCATCAACAATTGCATAGTAGCAATCCCAACTCATCACCACATCATCAAGGAAACCACAACAAATACCATTAGGGTAATCATCATCATAAATAAAATTGCAGATCTCTTTCAGCAGCGAAAATTTACAATCATCATTCCAAATCTTGTAGCACTCTTTCACATCCACGCTTACTGAATCACTCATTACAACCATACTACTTATCATAATCACCATCACCACGATTGAGTTTTGAGGACTCATGCTTCTAAGATACTATAATATCCATACAACATCCCATCTTGCTTTTATACATCTCATATCACCCACCTACTTCCATTCATTTCATAACTCGTAACCTACATTATCAGTTAATAACCTCAAATTTAACCAACCATCAATTAAATTGTAATTAAGAAGCTGAACTTAAACTGAAAATTTTAAGCCTTCGTTCATAACTGAAAATAGAAATTTAAATCCACATGCTGTCAATTCTTGGCATCTAATGATGAATATAATAATCGATACACTTTTTCTTCAAAATAGGTAGGTCGTCGCCAGTGCAGTTCCGTGGCAAGTTGTTCACCATATCCATCTCCTGGAATTCGCTCCGGTCGAAATACCAGTCTCCCACGGCTTCTGCTATATTCTGAAAAATGCACTTCATATTAAATTAGTAGTGTGTGGCCAAACAATTTGTGTGACAGATACTTTATATAGTTTCACTTACTTTGTTAGCAAGTCCGTTTCCAACAATCAATGAGCATGTCGAACCGCTTATCTCTTCCATATGGCCATGTCGGTAGCAGCTATGTACAAAATAGCCTCTCCTTGAGGAGCTATTCGCAATTGCACTTTTCAGCGTATTTATCAATATGAACCTAAAACCTAAACAAAAATAAAACAAATAGTATGAGAGATAGATTCATATTAAATCGAGTTAAAAAATAGTAATTATATTGTATATACCTTTCATGATTTCTATCTCAGTCCAATTGCAAGACATTAAGTTATGGATGCAACTGGTCCATTTCGGGCTTCTATTAGGGAACAAAGTAACTCCTATCTGTGAAGATTGGAAATAAAAAATATATATTATTAATGACATCAAAGATTTTATGAATACTAATAATTATTACTGTGCATTATAAGATTGCCCATACCTGATATGCGTCAAATGCTGATTCAATTAAAAATAGTGGGGTTTGGATATCCGGGACCAAATTTTCAGGAAATAAACACTACAAAGATAAATATAATTATGAGGAATGCTTAATTATATTGTCCGGAAAAGTAACGAATATAAGTTAGCTAATACTCCCTCTTTCTCGCGTTACTTAAGTCACTTCTTTTTTGCACTCGTTTCGGAAAATGATAATAAATAGTTAAAATGTAGAGAGAGCAAATTAAGAGAGAGAATAATATAGAGAAGAGTCTTCTCATTTGTATTCCCTCACTTACTTTATTCCTTTTTTAACTATTTATTAAGTATCATTTTTCCAAAATAAGTGCAAAAAAATGACTCAGGTAATGTGAGACGGAGAGAGCACTATAATCATACCAGAGTTGGGCTAAATTTGGATGTGCATGATGTGGGCAACATATTCGTCAAACCCTATATATACATAATAAAAATGAGGAATTAATGTAAGAATCCACGTGTTAATAATATATAATACAACTTGATTATATAACAAAATAAACTGAAAGAAAAATAGTACATACATGTGTTGATACCACTCTATAGAAGAAAGATTCTCTCCAATCAGCCCCCAAAAAATGCTCTCTAGTAGCCAAACAAAATTAATCAATGATATAGTAGTTTACAATAATACATTCATAATATTTTTTGATAATTAGGTAATTAATCTAGATAGTCTTACCCATGAATGAAAAAGCCTGAATCAGATACGCACTTCACTCTAGTTGTGATGTGAAACAACGATTGAAACTTATCACAATGTAAAGTCGTGGCTAATCCACCTGCCGAACCGCCTGACAATAAAGCCTATAAAAATAATATAAATTAATATCACATAGCAATCAAAATTTAACTAATTCAAGAGTTATTATAATTTAATAGCACATACATTTTTTGCATTTCCCATTCCGATACGTAGGAGCTCATCCATCATGGCATCATATATTCTCGCACCTCTATAAGTCAGGTTGTACTTCTATGTAAATGTTTCAAAAATTGAAAAATGAGTGAAACGATGTAGCTATAATTGAATTGAGTAAAACATACAATTAGGACTAAACTGGACTCATCAACCTTCTAGTTCGTGTCGAACTATCCAGTCCGGATTTAAAAGAGTGAATGTTAGTTTAATATAACTAATTGTGCTTATTGGTGACATGCAAAAAATTTAAAAACTTACCGGGTCTACATCTTCAACATCGGACATGAAAGATGAGCCGTCACAGTAGAAGATTTTGAACACGTTCCAATTGTAGAAATCTGAAATCATACATATGCGAGAATTAAGGTATATATTTCAAATTAGAGAAATGAAATTGTGATTTTGATAATATTTAACTACACATATATACCAGGGTTCAAGGTGGAATTGGCTTCGAGCATCCCTCCGAAGGTTACACTACCATTAACCTTCGATATAAGCTTAGCACTACTTCCTAGATCATTTTTGGATCTATTGAGGCATTCAGTTACATCCCAACACCACCCACCACCCTTGCAACTCCAAATTGTTAATCATAAAAGCTTATAAACTCAATAATATATAATAGAAGTATTTATGATAAAAATCCACAAAAGTTGTTCATATTCATATACCTGAAGGATTACGTGCCAATTGTCGATTCCGTCTCCGAACCCTGGACTATAAGCATAGGCTGGAGGGGTGCCGTCTAGACAAACTATATATATATATATAAATCATTTATAGTTTAGTTAGTTAAGCAAACAATGAATTAGTAATAATTAAGAATTAAACATATACTACTATATGTGCGTGTGTATGTATATACCAGCTCCTTTGGCAATAGCGGAGTCCAATAGGGAGACGGTTACTTTTTGGTCTGCTTCGATTCCGGCCATAACCAAACATAATATAGTCAGTGCCACTAGTAATGTAGCCATCACTTGTGTCTCTGCACAATGATTGAAATTAAATTAGCTTCTTAATTACTTATCAATGACAAGAAAAAACACAAAATATGAAGTAGAAACACAACAATAATTCATCATAATTTTCAAAGGGCATAGGACTCACAGATATGAAGAAAACTGAGGTCAAGTTTTTACTATATTAAGTACTATATAGCATCATTAGTTTGGGAAGGGATTAATTAACCTAAATTACAGAAGAAAATTACTATTAATTGATAAAAGCAGTGATTAATTAGAAGGGTATATGAACAAGCATTCTGAATTACACCTAAAAATTCATATATAGTCAACGGAAGTAATTTTTTCAAAACCAAGGTTTCAAAAATGAGATTTGTGCAGCAGATCTGAAAGGAAAGGAAAGGAAAGGAAAGGAAAGGGGAAGTATAACATACGTAGACAGAGACGGAGATGGAGACGAGTTCAAAGACGAAGCTGAAATTCGAAGCAGAGGCAGAAGTGTGTGTGTGTGTGTGTGTGTGACTGAGAGAGGCGGAAGTGTGAGACTGAGAAGCAGTATGAATCTCCACTCTTTATTAATAGAGCTGGAGATGGAGATAAATTTTCCTAAATCTGCATGGAATTGGAGCATTGTGATTGGTCTACACAAATAGTATTATTCTTTATTTATATTCTCACTCTCAACATACATATCCCAAATTTAAAATAACTCACACTCCTACTAAATTACTCCACCTATAAATCAGATTATATGCTACTAAAACTTCAAATAAAGAGCTTATATTTTTATCAATAAAAATAAAAATGATCAACAAATATTAGGTCTTCAAGACTTCAACTAATATAGATTATTGATACTATATCGTATTCGAGTTTTACTTAGTTATTAATCCAACCAATTTTGAGATTTTTCTCTATAATATTTTAATCAATACTATATGAAAATTAATGGATTGTTATATGCCCGTTAATTTTTTGGATTATAGAATAGGGAGTATTTCCAAAGAAAAAATCATTCAAAAATTACTCCCCCTTCCGCCAACAGGAGTCCCTTTTTTCCATTTCGGTCCGTCTGCAAACCGTGAATAGGAATCCAGGTTCATTTTTACTACTCCATCCGTCTCGACTAAGACGACACATTTCTTAG
Source organism: Salvia splendens (assembly GCF_004379255.2). Lineage (NCBI taxonomy): Eukaryota > Viridiplantae > Streptophyta > Magnoliopsida > Lamiales > Lamiaceae > Salvia > Salvia splendens. The sequence continues at coordinate 2,104,830 of NC_056034.1, forward strand.
CCGACACATGATTTTAAGAGTTATTGGTTAATGTATTTAACTGAAGAGAGAAAAGTGATGGTAAGTATTAAAATAGAGAGAGAAAGAAGATGAATATTTAAATAGGAGTGAGAAAATGTGGTTAGGTGTATTAATTGAAGAGAGAAAGTTACCAAAAAAGAAAATGTGTCATCTTAGTTGTGACAAACTAAAAAAGGAAAACGTGTCATCTTAAGTGGGACAAAGAGAGTATTATATAGGCCTTACGTTCAACTAATTCATTCCACTTATATTTCATTTAAAACTACTCCGTATATAATATAAGTAGACTCTTATTCCACGAACTTTTTTTACACACTTTTCTTAACAATTTTTAAAACCCGCATAAAAATATGAGACTCCTATTTGCGGATAAGAAGCTCTCCGTGTTTTAGAGTTACATCTATCCTTAGAAATTGACTCAATAATGTATCTAGCTACTCCCATTGTAGTAGGAATTCACGTGAATTTGTATTCCCAAGATAGGAATTCATTTTAATTTGACCAATTTGACAAGTTACATTTCCCAACTTGATGTGATATATGCCCACTATATAATAATGGAGCATTAACATTAATATGTCAAAACATATCAATTGATGCATCTTGATATTGCATTCACTTTTTTGCCTGCTGAATCTTGTAAAACATGGGCCATAAATTTATTATTGCACCAAAGGTAGTGTAAATGAAGGCGAGATAAGTATTTTTGACAATTGATTTTAACTTTAAATAGAACAAAATTCCTAATCTTTAGGTATATCTGTTTTGCCATTAAAGGAATGAATTTTGGCCTACCATCCAATTTGTCGCATTTGTGATCTTTCGCAATATCATATCCATAGATTAGCAATATAGTAATTATTTTCAATTTAACTCTTGAAAATAGCAAGTGACGATATTATTTCAACAGTTCAACTCAAAGACAAAGAATCATAAATGGTTGTGAGTACTCCATTAATTAGAGATCAACAAATTGGTAGTATGTTTTTCAGATAATACATTATACTAGTATTAACTAAAGTTAACCGATAAGAATGAGTATTAATTAGAGATCAAGAAATTGGGAGTTCAATGTATTAAAACCGAGGCTTGATAAATATCCTTGTGATAAATTTATTTTCATTATAAATTCACAAAAAAATACACTTATTTATTTTGGTCTATAAAATGACTTTGTGACTTAACCATAGTACTCTTATAAGACACTCCTAATTATTACTACTAGAGTTGGGTAGTATTTCCTGACCCAGTTATTTTTTAATGTACTAAATAAATATTTTGCATAACTTAATTGAAAAAACTTAACTCTTCTATAAAAGTAACTTGAGTAAATGATCTTTCGCAGCATCATAATCCTAAATCCATACATTAGCAATATAATTATTTCAATATAACTCTTGAAAATAGCAAGTGACGATATTATTTCAACTTAAAGAGAAAAAATCATCAATAATGTATGTACCCTTATTGTGAGTACTCCATTAATTAAATATCAACAAATTGGTGGCTGTTTTGGCGATAATACATTATACTACTAAGCTAAAATTATCACAAAAGTTAGACTAATTTAATTCATGAAATAAATCAAAAGCAAGTTCACTAGTAAATTATTTTAGACAACAATGCAAATAATATATAAACTCGCCTTATTTTGCAATTTGGGTGTTCCTTTCCAATTTGGGAGTAAGTATTATGCAAGACAAGATGAATTGAAAATTAAATGTTAATAACTAATAATTATGATTGAAAATTGAAATACTAAGAATTTTGATTTACTCACAAAGCAATAAATGGGCTGTCAATATGGGCTTGTCAATAAAGAGGCTAATGGGCTATGAGTCATATTGCTATTCTATTTTCTATTTTCAGCCCAATCGCTCAACACTTCACCTCCTTCGAAGTTTTTATTTTTTATTTTTTTATTAAGAAATCAGTGTATTATTCGAAACTTATTTAAAATAGAAGAAAATTTATATAAAGATCACAAGTAGACCAAGACGATATAATATCAGCTATGACCCTATGTCTTGATACATTCCATTTGTTGTTATCTTTTAATCTTTTGTATGGATTGGGCCTTTCCTAAGTAGGAGTATCAACCATTTCTCTATATGTGTAATATTTTATTTATATACATAATATCTTAAGGTAAATATGATAATCTTTGGTTATTTATTTTACTATTTTTCAATAAATAAAACATGTTTGTTATGAATTAAGAAAGGATCAACTAATAGGACAAATGAATGAAAAATAGACCATAAGATAAAAAGACATTGTTTTCACTAATTAATCTCATATAATTTGATGACTAATACAATAACAAATTTGTATCCATGATCTACCCTTATTAAAATTAAATGAGTTTAAAATAAATGATAGAAGTATCAGTCTACACAATTTAGTCACATATATGTAGCTATACTAAGAATAAAGATTAAACAAAAAATTTACCCTTCATTAATTAACTAAAAGTACAAATTAAACTTCAAAGACTACCAATTTATGGTTTCTTATGTTGCATATTATCAATACATTTTTTTTCTCTCAAAAGTAGCTTCGTCGTCGATAGTAGTGCAGGTCCGTTGCAAGTCGTTGAGCATGTTCATCTCCTAGCACTTGTTTTGATCAAAGTACTAATCGCTCTGCTATCGTCTGAAAAATACACGTAAAATTAAACTAATAGTGTGTGATCAAACAATTCTTTTCTAAAAGATTGAAATGGATTGGGCTAGAGTTTATATATACGTATGTATGAATGTACCCGCTCCTTTAGCTATAGCCAACTCCAATAGAGAGATGGTGACATTGCTGGCTCTGTAGATTCCCACCGCAACCAAAGAAAATATAGTAAGTTTATAAATGAATTATTTATAATTCTTATATTGTGAAATTCAAAAGAATGGTTTAGTTTAATTATTACTATGTGAATATATGTTCATTCAAATTGGAAGACAAAAGTTTTATCTATTGAATCTATATATCGTGTTTCACAAAAAATCGAGGAAGTGTCATAATTATATAGTACCTCTAAACACATGCCAGTTGTCGATTCCGTCTCCAAATCCTTGGGGCGGAGGGATGCCATCCAAGCAGACTATACAAAAAAAAATCATTTACGCTAGTGAAACAAATAATGAATTAACAATTAATAATTAGACATATATACATATGTATATGTACCTGCTCCTTTGGCAAAAGTAAGAGCAGTCTCCAATATGGATACCGTAAACGTTGCGAGCTCCATTGATTCCGACCACAACCAAGGAAGGCATAAGCGCCGGTAGTAATCTAGCCATGACGTCTCTTGAAACTCTGCAACGGCGAAACCAGGTGACGGCGGAAGGCGATAAGGGAGAGGGAGATGAGGGGAGAATTAAGGAGGGAAATGCCAAAGAAGATGAAGAATAATGGAGGGAGAGTGCCTTGTATATATTAACCTTTTTGATGATACTCTTAAAAATATCCAGCTGTCAACATACTTTCACTTCAAACATAAACAACACACATGAAATAGATTAGGAAGCCATATTTGAACTGAGAGTAAAAATTAAAATAAAAGGCTTACTTATAGCATTTTATGATACATGATCATGTCACAAATCAGATAATTTTCTAATCTGATAAAATTACAACTCCAGCAGGGGTTGACTCTAATCTGAAAAAATCTAAAAATTTCTGATTTTCACAACAGATTTCTAGCATATCATTATTTAATTAAAATTCGTAATTTTGTGATGAATTTGACCCAAATTAAGAAAATAAATGTGGTTGCATTTGCATGGTATAACATTCTTTAAAGTTGAAATTTCTTTGCGTTATTTACTCGCATAGAATATATATTGCTTTCCAATTCGTGTATATTGATTTAAAATGAGTATTTAGAAAGATCTCAAAATGCAATTCAATATGAATTATTACTACTAGTTAAGCAAATTTCGTATACTAATTAATGGAGATATAATCAATCAATCAATCTATCTATATTAATTAGTTGCAGACCTAATAATTAAAATGTCGTGATGCAAAATGTCATAAATTAAATTAGTAATTTTGATTGTAAGTTAATAAATGGCTTATTAATTGTAGCTAGAGTAATTAGTAGGATAGTTTTCACTTGGATTCCAAATCTAATGCACTCAGTTTTACAATTTTGTGTTACGATGATTGTAAAAGGAAATAATTTCATGATAATATTCAGCATTGACGAGTGGGAGTAAATATTGTGGTGAATGGGAGTAAATAGTGATGGAAGTAGAAGTAGTAATAGTCATGATTTGGGAAATGAGTGGGATCATGATTTAGACATATGATAGGAGTAAATAATGGTGAATAAAAATGAGAGAAAAAGGGAGGGTAGGTGGGTTGATAGGAGTAAATAATGGTGAATAAAAATGAGAGAAAAAGGGAGGGTAGGTGGGTGGTGATGTGGGATGTGTCAGTAATTAATATTCCATCCGTCCCAATGAAGATGACCTATTCTATGGGCGACACAAGAATTTTATGCAATATTATTTTGTGTGTGAAGTAAAGAAAGGAAAGTAAGGGAAAAGAATAAAGTAAAGATAAAGATATTTTCATTTTTAGTAATGAGTCATCTTGGTTGGAACAATCTAAAAAAGAAAGTGAGTCATCTTTAGTGGAGTGGAGGGAGTAACAAAATGTGGAGTCACGGGGCGGAAGTATCAATGGATGGTTTGATGGATTGGCCTGAAATCGGAAAGTTTCACGTAAGTGTTTTAAATTTTTAACAAAAAAAATTATAGTAACTCGAATGGCTTTTAAATTTTTAACAAAAAAAATTATAGTAACTCGAATGGCCCGTACATAAATATCACTTTAGCTGACCCGATTGACATAGGCAAAAAAAAGTGTTGCAAAATGAAAAGGAAGAATAGACAAAAATATATTATTGGTCTTTTATTGATAACTCGTGACAATTTGTGAAAACTATTAGTAGTACACTAGTACTACTAGTTTATAATTATAATTTAAATTTCTCTTTTTTGTTTATTGTACATACTATCTGATGAAGCCGCGAATTTCTGATGTTTGTAAATGCTGGTAGAGAATAAAGATCACGACACAATGAATTTACGTGGTTCGATTTACTGAAGTAAATCTACGTCCACGGGAAGAAAAGAGGGCAGAGTTGTATTGCTTGATCTGGGATTACAGCTTACAATACACACTTGCTATATAGTCTATTCTGTCTCTAGAGAACGAAAGAGAGAGAGTCTTTCTGTCAGATCTAAGTTCTATTTATATATTGAACTGAGATTGTGGCTTGCATCACCACCCTAAGTCGTGGAGGTCATGGAGGTCATGAGATCCTGCATGGCCTCTAACTAGGCAGTGGCTTACATCATCAGTAATTATGTCGTGGATGTCGTGGAGGTCATGAGATCCTGCGTGGCCACTAACTAGGCAGTGGCTTACATCATCAGTAACTATGTCGTGGAGGTCATGCATGAGTCCGCTATCTCCCAGTTCGGTCAAATACTGAGACCGAACTGCTGAATTATTGCCGAGTAGCTTTTGCCGATCTGAGAGTAGAGCTTGATGCCGACCTGAGAGCAGAGTTTGATTGGTTGGCTTTTACCGAGCTGTAGGCTGGGGCCGAACTCTTTGGTTGTGCCGAACTGAACTCTTGAGTCATGCCGGACTGATATTCTTTAGCCATGCCGAACTGATACTCTTTCTTGGGCTTTACTGCTGTTGGGCTTGTTTAGTATTTGTTTAGTACGTACTCCATCACTACCCCCCCCGAAAAGTGAAGTGAATCACTTCGGCATTCTGGATAAAGGTACGGGGTAAGTTGATGTTTGTCCTCGGTCTGATGAAGTGAACTCTTCTTTGACCGGACTTGGTTTGTGTCCTAATTTGGCGAGTTTTATCGCTCGGATCGAACTTTCCGTTGTCCTAATTTGGGGATCGAACTTTCCCTTGTCCTAATTCGGCGAGTTTTATCGCGTGGATCGGACTTTCCCTAGTCCTAATTCAGGCAAGTTTTATCGCGAGAATCAGACTTTTGTTGCAGTTCGTTTCAGACGAAGTGCTTGATTCTTAAGCTGAATTGTGGTCTTGTATCTTCTGTAGAAGCTTGGACTTCACAATCGTTGGCTTATTGCAGCTCGTTTCAGACGAACTGCTTGTTTAAGCTGAATTGTGGTCTTGTATCTTCTGTAGAAGCTTTGACTCACAATCGTGGGCTTGTTGCAGCTCGTTTCAGACGAACTGCTTGTTTAAGCTGAATTGTGGTCTTGTATCTTCTGTAGAAGCTTTGACTCACAATCGTGTGCTTGTATATGTTCTAAGAAGGGGATCAGCCTTCGAAGAACAAGATACCTCAGTAACATTTGTAAGAGACGACACGCACAGAGACAGACAAAACACATAGACAAAACGCATAGAGGCAAATAAAAAGCACATAGAGAAACAAAGATCAAGCAAACCAAATAAAGCACATTGACCGGACAGGACTCAAGACTGACTGACCGGACTGTCTCTTACAAATGAAACTTCTTGAGGTTGGAAATGTGCCATGTTCGGGGTACCTGTTCTCCTGACATGTGAGCCAATTTGTAAGACCCTTTGCCGAGGACTTCTGACACCCGATACGGACCTTCCCATGTGGGTTCGAGCTTGCCCAGCTTTTCTGCTCGGCTTACTTCGTTGTTTCTCAGGACGAGATCTCCCACTTGAAATTGCAGCTTCTTCACCCTTTGGTTGTAATACCGGGCTACTTGCTCCTTGTACTTGGCTGCTTTTATGCATGCCAGTTCTCTTCTTTCTTCGGCAAGATCTAGCTCGGCTCTCAGTCCGTCGTCGTTTATTTCTGAGGAGAAATTTAGAGTCCGGGGACTGGGTACGCCGATCTCCACCGGAATTACGGCTTCAGTGCCGTACACCAGACTGTACGGAGTTTCACCGTTGGAGGTTGTGGGTGTAGTTCGGTAGGACCATAGGACTTGAGGGAGATTTTCTACCCATTGTCCTTTGGCTTGTTCTAACCGAGCTTTTAACCCTTTCACCAGGATACGATTTGTTACCTCCGTTTGTCCGTTTGCTTGTGGATGAGAGACCGAAGTGAACCGTTGTTGAATATTCAGCTCTTGGCACCAATTCTTGAACGTCTTGTCGGTGAACTGAGTCCCGTTATCCGAGATGAGGATGTGGGGTATGCCGAATCGGCACACTATGTTCTTCCAGACGAAATCCAATGCCTTCGAGCTCGTTATCGTAGCTAATGGTTCAGCTTCCACCCACTTCGTAAAGTAGTCCACGGCAACGATAAGGAATTTCATTTGCCGAGGAGCTTGTGGTAGTGGTCCTACTATGTCTATACCCCATTGCATAAAAGGCCAAGGGCTTTGCATAGTGGATAGATTGGTCTGCGGCATCCTTGGGATATTTGCATGGATTTGGCACTTCGGGCATGTCTTGACGAGCTGCACTGCTTCTTGTACCAAGGTTGGCCAATAATATCCCCATCTTAGAACTTTTTTAGCTAAAGCTCTAGCTCCGATGTGGCTACCGCACGATCCTTCATGAACTTCTCTGAGGATGTAGTCCGTCTCTTCTGGTCCTACGCACCGCAATAACGGCTGGAGGTAAGACTTTCTGAAGAGGACTCCTTCATGAAGTTCGTACCGAAGTGCTCGGCACGTGATCTTCCGAGCTTCTCTCTTATCCTCGGGCAATTGTCCTTGATCTAGATATTGTAAGATCGGCGTCATCCAGTTCGGCGGGCTGGTTACTGAATGTACCTCAGCTTCATCAATGCTTCGATGCATCAATTCCTCCACCTTTGAGCTTGGACATGCGGCTAACTTACTTAAAGTATCTGCTCGGCTGTTTCCTGCTCTGGGAATGCGGACTATCCGAAAATAAGAGAAACTTCGGCTAATGCTTTGCGCTTTGTCTAAATATTTCCTCATCCTCTCATCACGGGCTTCACTTGTACCCAGCATGTGATTCACTATGATTTGTGAATCACAATGGATTTTGAGAGACTTGATACATAGACTTTGTGCTAGCTGGAGTCCGGCAAGGAGGGCTTCGTATTCGGCTTCGTTATTAGTGGTTGGGAATGAGAACCGAAGTGAATAGGTTACCTCGTGTCCATCGGGAGCAATAAGCAGAATACCAGCTCCACTTCCCGTTTTATTCGAAGCTCCATCTACGAATCCGCTCCAGCAGTCCGGCGGCTCTTCTTCGGATTCCAAGGGCTGTGCTAGTTCGGCATTGGCAGAATTTTTCTGTTCGGCAATGACAGGGATTGCTTGATCGAACTTGGCCTCTGCAAGAAAATCTGCCAAGGCTTGTCCCTTGATGGCTTTTCGAGGTAGGTACTCGATTGAGTGTTCTCCCAGCTCTATGGCCCATTTGGCGATTCTGCCTGATGCTTCTGGCTTGGTCAAAACTTGCCGAAGAGGCAGATCGGTTAAGACGCATACCTTGTGAGCATAGAAGTATGGCCGCAGTCTCCTTGCTGCATTTACTAATGCCAGAGCAATTTTTTCTAGAGGTTGATACCTTGTTTCTGGACCTCTTAATGCTCGGCTTGTAAAGTAGATGGGAAACTGCTTTAGGCCTTCTTCTCGTACAAGCACCGCACTAATGGTTTGATCGGATGCCGCTAAGTATAAGAAAATCACTTCGGCATCTGTTGGGGCAGAGAGAATTGGAAGCTCGGCTAAATAACTTTTGAGCTCGTCAAAAGCCTTTTTCTGCTCGGCTCCCCACTCAAACTTTGGTGCCTTTTTTAACACTTTGAAGAACGGCAGTTGCTTTTCGGCTGCTTGGGAAAGGAATCTATTCAATGCGGCTAGACATCCAGTTAGTCTTTGCACATCGTGTATGGACTTCGGCATCGCCATGTTCTGAATAACTTGAACTTTTGAAGGGTTTGCCTTGAGTCCGTCCTTTGAAACCCAACAACCCAGAAATTTTCCCGAATCTACCAAAAAGGTACATTTTTGGGGGTTGAGTTTGAGGTTGGCTTTTTGGAGCACGTCGAGAGTGGATTTGAGGTTGTCTTCGTACTCCGAAGTGCTTTTGCTTTTGACAACTATGTCGTCGACATACACTTCAACCTGTTTTCCGATTAGGTGCCGAAAAAGCTTGTCTACCATCCTTTGATAAGTGGCTCCGGCATTCTTTAAACCGAATGGCATCTTTTTATAAGCGAAAATGCCGAAATCGGTAATGAAAGCTGTTTTCGGAGCGTCACTCTCATCCATCAACACTTGGTGATATCCTTTGTATAAATCAAGAAAACAGAAAATTTCGAAGCCGATCAAAGCTTCTACTTTTTTATCTATATTCGGAAGGGGATAGCAATCTTTAGGACAGTGCCTGTTTAGATCGGTAAAATCTATGCACATCCGCCATCCTCCTCCTTTTTTCTTGATCATCACAGGATTGGCCACCCAAGAAGGATATTTCACCTCGAATAGTACATCCGCTTTTAGTAATTGGCGGACTTCGTCATGGATGACTTGGCTTCTTTCTGCCGCAAAGAGTCTTTGCTTCTGTTTTACTGGCCGGATTGAAGGATCAATATTTAATCGATGAGTGATTACCTCGGGGGGCACTCCGGTCATGTCCAAAGAAGACCATGCAAAGACATCTTTGTACTCCTTGAGGAGCTGAATGGTCCTTTCTCGGAGTAGAGGTGTTCCTGCGAAGCCGATCTTGACCGTTCTGGATGGATCATCTTCGTATAACCGGACGGTCATTGAGTTCGGCTCTGAAGTGACTTCGGTCATCTCGCTTGCCTCTGACTCCGGTTGCTGTGATTGCTATGCTTGATGGTGCCGAACTGATTGCTCGGCACTTTTAAGCGCAATCTGCAGACATTCTTTTGCTCTCTTTTGATCACCTCGGATGACCGCTATCCCACCTTTAGTGGGGATCTTGATGGTGAGGTGATAAGTAGAGCAAACGGCCCGAACTGTGTTGAGCCAGTCTCTCCCCAGGATGATGTTGTACGGGGACCGAGCTTTTACCACAAAGAACTCGATCATCGTGCTGGAGCTTGTAGGCGCTTTTCCCACCGTGATCGGAAGGCTGATAATACCTTCAGGGCGGGTGTCCTCCTGGGCGAAACTTTTCAGAGGAAGTGGAGCCGGACTGAGCCGAGCTGGATCCACTTCCATTTTATCGAAACATTCTTTAAAAAGAACGCTGACGGACGCTCCCGTATCCACAAATACTCGGTGGATCAGTTTGTTTGCCACTCCGGCTTGAATGACAATAGCATCTTGGTGAGGAGAGATGGCTGGGACGGGATCGGCATCTGAAAATGTAATCACTTCGTCTTTCTTCAGCCTTTTATGTGTCGGCTCCTCTTGATTGGGACCTCTGCGTTCTGCTTTTAGGGACGACTTAGTCTTCCCGGCAGGGAGAGCATCAATAGTCTGGATTACTCCATCATATTGCGGCTCGTCGTCGTCTTCGGGATCTTCATGCCTTTTCGGATCCTGAGGATTGCAGTTCGTACCTCTCTGCTTTTTGTTCTTTTTCGGCTGCTTGCTTTGGTATTTTTTCAATGTTCCTGTTTTCACAAGAACATCAATACCTGCAGCCAAATTTCGGCACTCCTCGGTATCATGACCGTGGGCCTGATGAAAGGAGCAATATTGATCCTGAGGTCGCCGCGCGGCTGATTTCGTCATCCGCTTTGGTTTTTCGAACATATCGGAATGTAGTTCGAAAATTTCCGTTCTTGACTTGTTTAATGGTACGAACTGAGCGGGCGGCTTCTCAGGATTGAGCCGTGGCCCCAATCTGCCTTGGACCGGTGCCCTTTGAATTCTTTCAAAAGGAGTTCGGCGAGGAAGCACCTGGCCGCTTTGATCGGGCTTCTTTTTCTCTTCTCGGGATGAGCTGTCTAAAGACCGTTTTCGACGGTCTGCCTCATCCGCACGGGAAAACTGGTCCGCAATGTCCCACATTTCTTGAGCTGTTTGCGGGCCGCACTCCACGAGCTTTCTGTAGAGAGCTCCGGGCAGGATTCCATTTTGGAATGCCGAAATGACAAGTAGATCATTGAGATTATCTACTTGTAGGCATTCCTTATGGAATCTCGTCAGAAAGTCGCTGATCTTTTCGTCGCGACCTTGACGTATAGAAAGCAGCTGAGCCGAGGTAATTCGGGCTTCCGCTTTCTGAAAGAACCTCCTATGGAAAGCATCCATTAGATCTCGGTAGGATCTAATGCTGTCTTGAGGAAGGCTGTCGAACCACCTTCTGGCGTTCCCGATGAGCAGCTCGGGGAACAGTTTGCACATATGGACCTCATTGAGACCCTGGTTCGCCATATTATACTGATAGCATCCCAAGAAGTCATGAGGATCCACTAGCCCGTCATAAGTCATTGACGGTGTCCGGTAGTTCCGCGGCAAAGGAGTTCGGGTGATATCTTCCGAGAACGGAGTCTTTAATGATCCGTACATGGCGAACCCGACATCTCTTCGGTACGGAGGAGAAGGAGTTCTCCTGTGATTCCGGTGCCGAGGAGAAACAGGAACATGTCGGGGTTGAGGATTCTTCTTCCTGGAAGACACGGCACTACTGCGGTAGTGACTTTCATGTCTGGATGAGGAAGGGGAATCCACCGCTTTCGTCTTCGGTTTTTGGCCTGTTTGCAGGAATGCTAAGAATTCATCCTGCTTCTCGGCCAAAAACAACTTGACAGCCTCGTTCAAATCGGGCTGCTGGGAAGACTCGGTGCGACGACTTCTGGAGTGGCTTGTTCCCTCACCGTGAGAACTGGAGACAGACTTCTCACGAGGCTGCTTTCCAGGCCTATGGGCTGCTGGATTAGCTTCCTCATGGTCATCACGGACGGAGGCACGGGAGTTATGTGATCTGGCATGCATTTTTTTTTGTGGTGGAAAAAGGGTCAAAAATTCGCTTTATCACAGATTTGGTTCTCTGTTTCCCACAGACGGCGCCAGTGATGAAGCCGCGAATTTCTGATGTTTGTAAATGCTGGTAGAGAATAAAGATCACGACACAATGAATTTACGTGGTTCGATTTACTGAAGTAAATCTACGTCCACGGGAAGAAAAGAGGGCAGAGTTGTATTGCTTGATCTGGGATTACAGCTTACAATACACACTTGCTATATAGTCTATTCTGTCTCTAGAGAACGAAAGAGAGAGAGTCTTTCTGTCAGATCTAAGTTCTATTTATATATTGAACTGAGATTGTGGCTTGCATCACCACCCTAAGTCGTGGAGGTCATGGAGGTCATGAGATCCTGCATGGCCTCTAACTAGGCAGTGGCTTACATCATCAGTAATTATGTCGTGGATGTCGTGGAGGTCATGAGATCCTGCGTGGCCACTAACTAGGCAGTGGCTTACATCATCAGTAACTATGTCGTGGAGGTCATGCATGAGTCCGCTATCTCCCAGTTCGGTCAAATACTGAGACCGAACTGCTGAATTATTGCCGAGTAGCTTTTGCCGATCTGAGAGTAGAGCTTGATGCCGACCTGAGAGCAGAGTTTGATTGGTTGGCTTTTACCGAGCTGTAGGCTGGGGCCGAACTCTTTGGTTGTGCCGAACTGAACTCTTGAGTCATGCCGGACTGATATTCTTTAGCCATGCCGAACTGATACTCTTTCTTGGGCTTTACTGCTGTTGGGCTTGTTTAGTATTTGTTTAGTACGTACTCCATCACTATCATCTTTGGTAAGTATATTATGTTCGTGTAATGAGGGAATAATTACTTTACACAAATAAATTGGAATTTAATAAAAAGAAATACGTATATAGATAGTATCATCATTGACACGCCCATTCACAATGATTCATCACATCAACTCGTTACATAACCATTTCATATATATATATTATATATATATATATATATATATATAGTAGAGCTGTGATCAAATACAAACTCTCTAAAATACAAACTATACAAACTATGTCAACGGAGTGTACAAATTCTGTCACCGGGGTGTACAAATTATGTCAACAGGGGTCGATGTCAATATGTCACCGGGGGTCGATGTCAACGGAATGTACAAATTCTGTCACCGGGGGATGTACGGAGTGTACAAATTCTGTCGATGGGGGTGTCCAAATTCTGATTTTTCGATGTCAAAATGTTGACATTAGAAAAATCTCTTATATTAACCGTTGATTAATTGTATTAAATGAGTAGGATTAAAGTTTGTATAGTTTGTATTTTAGAGGGTTTGTAGTTTATCACACCTATATATATATATATATATATAGATATATATCTCAATTATTTTATCATTTTCCTATCTTAGCTTATGCAGAGTTTTACTTTTTCATCCCAACTTCTTTTTCGATGTATACACAGAGCTTGCAATCAGAGTACCCAATATAGCCCAACGTCTTAAAGCATATGTAGTACAATGATTTGTTTTGATTTAGACAAGTAGAGTGTACTATACTATTACTATATAAATTTGTTTGGGATAAAAATGGTGATGTGATTGTGTGAATGAGAATGAGGAGGAAATTTTTTGAATTAAATGGGAATATGGTTTATATGGGTATATTATTAAGTTTTACCTATAAAAATCTTGATAATTGATATGGCACGAGAATTAAGACAAAATTGGTAAAGTATGAGAGATGATTAGAATGATAGTTAAAGTAATATAAGTTGTAAATAAGATGATGTATATGAATAATAAATTAGGATAACTTTTTAGAAATGGAATGCACAGATTTTTGTGGGACGGATGGAAATGAAAAGTGCACGTATTTTTATGGGATGAAGGGAGTACTTTTTTAAAAAATGTCACAAATACATTGGAATTTAATAAAAAGAAAAAAAAATCTTTTCTAACCCTACCCACCTTCTTTCTCAATTATTTGAACATCTTTTTCGTCTCTTGGCTTTCAATAATTGTACTATGATATAACACGTGAAGGCACATTAAATCAATCAGAAAGAGGGGTCCTTATTTCTTACTACTATGTTTCTCTCTCCCCTCTCTCTCTAAATTTTATGTTATAATTTGCAGAATATTCAATGAATGTTCAAACCCAGACGCCAAACAACGCCTCAGAACAATGTAGGTGAGAAATCATCTTAATTTTTTTAGTATAATTTTTTTAATATCAGCTATCTGTTAAAATGTCAATTAAGTACTAAATGCAACTAATTAAGTACTACCTTGTTAAATTCACATGCTAATTAATGGTGTTACATTTAATAAATTATGTTTACTCTGCCTATTTAGGGACAACCCAGCCTCAAAGCAGCAGCGACACATCGAAAAAGCACAAAGAGATAACAATAGAAAAGATATGGAAACGATATGCTGTTGTTTGACGACGGAAATCAGGTGAATATTTGGAGTTGACGGAGATCGCAAGGTTACTGTATCCGTATTGGTGGCTGCTCTTGCCAAATGAGCAAATACATCCATATATAAGTATAATTCTTAACTGTTAAATTATTTGCTTAACTAAATTATAATCGAATTTTTTTTGTACTATAGTTTGTCTAGACGGCAACCATCCTGCTCACGCTAATAGTCGAGATATTGAAGATGAATAGACAATTGACATGTCTTTAGTTGTGCATAAATATGAATAACTTCCTCTGAAATAATCAACATGTATATATATTTAAATAAATTGAAGCTAATGTTATTGTTTGAATTTACATAGTCATTTTAAGTTCGCTAATGTTTATGGCACGAGCGAACTAAAAATGGTTTGCTTGTGAATTTAAACAATAATATGATATTAAATTTATTTTAATATAAATGCATGATGATTATTTATGAGGCACTTGTTCATATATGTTCCTTCAACTAGATATACCAATTGTATGCTCTATCTCAAAATCCTCAGCTATAAGCATAAGCCAGGGGTTACCGTCTAAACAAAGTATACAGAAAAATCAATTATGACTCAATTAGTTAACCAAATAATATAACGGTTGATAAATATACATATATATGAATATATTTGCTCCTTTGGTAAGAGCAGTCTCCAATATGGATACGGTGACATCGTGGCCTCTTTCAATTCCAAAGATTTCGACCGCAATGAGAGAATATATGAGTGCCGGCGAGAGGTATTAATAAATATGTATGTAGGTGGGTTTGGAGTTGAATTATAATTATTAATGTATCTGTATAAAAGATGGAAAAGCAATAATGTTGTAATTAGGTTATTAGCTGATTGGCAAAGCTATAATGAGTAAACCAGAAATAATAGCAGTGATTCTAGTTTATTTTTTGTTCAATTTCAGATTGAATGCATGTTTTATTTATCTTCATTTATTTGATTTTTTTAGAATAATTGATGGTTAATAATTTAGTTGGTGGGAATTTGACTGCACATTAAAAATCATGCTCTCTCCGTCCACCAATACGGAGTTTTGATCCGGCACGCGTTTTAAGAAATGTAGTTGAAAGTTAGTTAAGAAAAATAATGGTACATGAATCGTACTTTTATATATTAGTTTTAGAATAAAATTTGAATGAATTAAAGCTAGTAGAATGTAGGGTTCAATACTAAAAATAAAAAAAAAACGAATGAGAAATTTATTAGTGGACGTAGATAGTAGTATATATTTTACATTATATTCAAAATTGATTATTAGACATAACTTAAAACTATAATTGCTAGTATATTTTTAGGCTGTTAACCCAAAAATAAATGGGCTGGTCAATAAATTGGCTAATGGGCTATGTGCCATATAAATCTATTGTGTATTTTCAGCCTATTCGTTAATCTAAATGGTTTTTAACTATTTAATTATTGCAATGATAATGGTTAATTGTTTAATTGAATTAGTTTTCACCTGCCAATGTAGAACTGTAGAAAAATGTGATGTAAATAAAGGCTAGTCAATTAAAAAAATTTGGATGTATCAAATCAAAAGCTTGACGATCACTACCCACAAAGAAATAAATTATGAAAACTAATAAAATTCTGAAATCTGTTTTGCACAACAGTTTAATAAATTCGCTATTGGTTCAAATTTTAATTCTGTCATAAAAATTAGTCTTGCATTTTTTTAATAAGGGTTCCTTCCCTTATAATCATTCAGTCTTAGTATTAACTAAGAATATCTTTTTGAGGATGGATTCTCTTCTATGCTAAAAAATAAATTTAAAAAACGCAGAATAGCTTACAGAGATATTTAATTGATGTTTACAGAGATACTCCTACCAGCTAAAATTAAGAAGTATGCATTTTAATTTTATATTGCAACGTTTCTTTTATTTAAATACTAAAAAGTATTATAAAAATTTATATAATGCCTTTTAATCTATAGCAGCTGAAAATAAGATAAGACTTTATTGTAAATGTTATGATCAAAATAAAAAAAATGCTCATGTGAAAAACATTTGTGAAGTTCTATCAAAGGAAATAATTTGATTTAGAAATACAAATAATTTGTCGTATTCTAAGTAAAAAAATTAGAATTATACTGAACTACTTTTGATTAGTATGAATATATATATAAACGATATTCTTAGAAGTCGACATTTTTTACATTGCTAATAATTTGTCATACCTAAATAATTATTATAAAATGATCAAAATTTAATTTTAAACAACTTTTGGTGTCACATTTTAAGCTCAAATAAGTTGGATCTAATTGAACCGGATCTGATCCGATTGACTTCTGGGCCGACCCGTTTAATGAACCAGCCCAGTAAAAAGTTGGCCCATTGAAAAGCCCGTAGTGTTCTCCATTGCTAAAATGTTTGGACCCATTGTTTCCGTACCTATATATGTGCAACAATATAATTAATCTAGAGTTAATTAAGTTAAATATGAGTTATATATAGAGGAAATTAGACGCACCGAATCTACCTTGTCGACATCAGCCATAAACGATGATCCTCGCAATAGAAAATATGAAAACATTCCAATTGTAGAAATCGGAAGTTATATGCATAACAAATAAAGTTATAGTAGTACTACTATATATAGTTAAAATTAAAAAAAAAAACAAAATTGAGATTCAACTTAGAATTAACTGCGTATATATACCGGGATTAAATATTTGAATATGAATTCATTTCAAATTAGTTTACAAGTTCGAATACAAAATCACGTGAAATACAACTACAATGGGTCAAAATCAGGAGTGCCATTATTGAGTCAATTCCGAAGACCGTAATTTTCAAATTTTAAATTTCTTCAAAAAAATTGTTCATTCATCCAAAAAAATTACCAAATATAAATCTACTAATTTTCATATATTGATTAAAAAAGTTAGATAATGGAATGAGACACTACACGGGCGGGCGGATCTACCTTTTGCTTAGGAGGAGCAAATGCCGCACCTCTTATTTTCCAACCCATTTGCAATTTATAATTGAAATCTTTTTTTATTTCTCACCAAATATTGCTACCTAAATTCTTAAAATTCTTTACCCTTCCTACAAATTCCCAGCTCGGACCTTGCTTCCTTCACACAAACACACACTATTACCAATGTTTTTTTGCTGAAATTGAGTGGGACCCATCGAGCAAAATCATCTAAATTTTATGCAAATCATGCAATTTCTAACATCATTTCATATGTCTTGAGAATAAAGAGATCAATATTCCTTCTTTCAGCTCCTATTATTTATGTCTAGGAAGGTAGCGGATCAAGTATTATGCGGATTTTTGGTAGTGTAATTTATATGATCATTTTTTATTTTGATTTTCTTAAAACAATCATTTTTGTGAGGCAACCTATTTGATAATTACAAAGATGCCTTCTGAGATTTTAAAATAAGTGTGTTTCTTCAAAATTGAAATAGGTTAATAAGAAATGTATTATGGGTCACTTTAATGGCTCTCATAGTACTAGGAGTAGTAATTAATTATTAACTTGAAATTTATTTCATTCATTATGCAGAATTCAAGTGAAAGAAGTCATGGCTAGATTACTACTTGCGCTTATATTTTCGTTGGTTGCTATCGGAATTGTCGGCGGTTCCGATAACTTTATTGGAGACTGCAATTGCCAAAGGAGCAAGTACATACATGCATATATATTTATAATTATTACTCCATCCATTTCTAAAAAATTGGCACTTTGGAAACGACTCGGGTTTTAATGTAAAATCGGTAGAGTAAGGGAGAGATAGAAAGAAAAAGTGTGTGTTTGTAGAACATGAATATCGCCTTGTAGAGAGAAAAAAGTTTCCTAAAATGGAAGGTTTCTATCTTTAGGAAATGGACCAAAAATGAAAAAAAAAACTATTTTTAGGAAACGGATGGAGTAATTGTTAGGTTATTATTTGTTTAACTAACTAAATTATACTCCCTCTATCTCGCAATAAAAGTTACATTTTGTCATTTCGATCTGTCCCATAATAATAGTCATATTTCACTTTTACCATTAATGGTAAGTAGGTCTCACATTCCACTAACTCACCCCACATTCATTTTAGACTAAAGTCCCAAAATGGTCCCTAACATTTGGCGTTTTTTTTTTATTTTGGTCCAAAACATTATCTTTTGAATTATTTGGTCCCTCACATTTGAAATCGGGCCACATTTAGTCCTAAATTGACGGTGCCGTTTAAAGATGACGGTCAACGGCAGTTTACACAATTTTGACTAATATAGAGATTTAAATCAGAATAATTAATATTTTTCTTATTTTAAAAACAAATTTGGACTCTCTCTCTCCATACAAACACTCTCTTGTATCCTCTCTCGACACCCTCTTCTTCCCCTTCCACTCCACCACTCTCCTCCGTCGTCGTTGCCCGCCCCCACCTTTGCCGCCGCTCCTGATTTGGTTCCCTCTCAGGGCTCACACGCCTCGCCCCAAAGAAACCGATCTTCTCAAACGCCTCGCACCATTTTCTTCTTCCGCATTCCGATTCGGACTCTTCGGCACTTCCTCCTCCTCCTCCACCACCACAATCACCTCACGCAATTCGCAATAATCCGAATCCACCGGCGGAGAGGCGGCGACAGCGGCGGCGCGGCACAAGGGGCAATTGGAGTTCTATTTCAGCCACGCGTCGATGCACGGCACGTGGAATGCGTGGCCGCATTTCGGCAGCAGCCTCAGCCGCTCCTCTTCCTCGAACTCGCTCAAGCACACCGCTGGCCGCCGCCGCAGATTGCCACTGATTACCCGCCGGAGGATACTCGGCGTCGCCTGATCGGGCTCTGGTGCAGTACCTGGTGACGATGGTGTAGTAGCTGACGAGGACGAAGGCGCTGAAGAGGACGCCGATTACGGCGATGATGAGAGGCGTGAAAGGGGAGGTGGAGGCGGAGTCCGGCGGCGGAGGCTGAGGGAAGATGAAGTAGCAAAATTGGGGGCAGTAGATGCTGCACATTCCTGTGAGCAATCCTTGTAGTTGTATAGCGTCCATGAACTCTGATCCGATCTATTGATCTCATCAAATCCTAATCTATTGATCTCAGATTAATTCCTCTGATATTTCTGTGAATGAGTTTTCGTTGTTTAGGGATTGAGTTTTGGTGGATTGATTGGGTTGAGAGGCGATTGCAAGCCAAGAGAGCTTAGAAGGGAAGAAAAATAGGGTCTTAATCTTTTATTTTCTCTCTCATTAATTCCTCCGTCATCTTTAAACGGCACAGTCAATTTAGGACTAAATGTAGCCCGATTTCAAATGTGAGGGACCAAATAATTCAAAAGATAATATTTTGGACCAAAATAAAAAAAACGCCAAATGTTAGGGACTATTTTGGGACTTTAGTCTACATTTTATTACAAAACTAATATAAAAAGTGGGTCTCATATTCCACTAACTTCCTAACTCATTATTATTTACATTTCTTAAAACCCGTGTCCACACCAAATGTGACTCATATTATGGGACGGAGAGAGTAATTGATTCTTTTTGTGTAGTTTGCCTAGACGGTAGCGCTCCGGCTTATGCTTAGGCCATCCACAACGCTGTCTCTATACCGTCTCTTAACTACTATTAGAGCACTATTTGAGGGCCCCACTGTCCTTTTTTCCTTCATCCCTTAACTAAGGGACGGAACCTGCAACGCTCCGTCTCTTAACCGTCCCTTAATTACTATTCATTCAATTTAATTTATAATTTTTTTAACCCAATTCAATTTAAACAAACACACTTTATTAAAAAAACACACAAACTAAATAAACACACAAAATAAAAAAAGACACAAAATAAAAAAACACACAAAATAAAAATAACATTACAACATAAAAAAAAACAACTTAAAATCCTAAAAAAATAAAAATGACATAATTTAAAATACAATTTTATAGAGACAACAAAAAATGAGTTTGTCCCATATCGAAAGTGGAACATAAAACATTCAAGGATGTCTCTATAAAAGAGAGACAACCAAGAATAAGTTTGTCCCACTTTCAACCAAGAATGAGTTTGTCCCACATCGAAAGTGGAACATAAAATATTCAAGGATGTCTCTATAATAGAGAGACAACCAAGAATAAGTTTGTCCCACATCGAAAGTGAAACATAAAACATTTAAGGATGTCTCTATAATAGAGAGACAACCAAGAATGAGTTTGTCCCACATCTAAAGTGGAACATAAAACATTTAAGGATGTCTCTATAATAGAGAGACAACCAAGAATGAGTTTGCCCCACATCGAAAGTGGAACATAAAACATTCAAGGATGTCTCTATAAAAGAGAGACAACCAAGAATGAGTTTCATAAATTCGCAAACTCATCAAATATATATGGGCTATTACGAATTTCTTATACTCATTTATTTGTAAAAATTGTTTTTAAATATAAAAACAATTTTTATAAAGAAAAGTATTTTTTAAAAAAAAATCGATTTTTTTAAACAAAATTGAATTATTGCGTCAGCGTGACGACGCCCACTCGCGGGCTAGCGAGTGGGCGTCACGCATGCATCGGGCGCGCGACACGTCGCCCAGGCACGTGGCGGGATGGCGCGTCCCGTGTCTCGCGTGTACGGGCTACGGGACGGGCTGGCGCGCGGCTCGGGACGGGATGACGTTGCAACGCGTCCCGCGGAGGACCCGTCCCTCCGAGACGAGACGCGTGCCCGGCGCGGGATGCGTTGTGGATGGTCTTATAGCCAAGGGTATGGAGACGGAGTAGACAATTGGAGCATCTATTTACAGGTGCTCAATATGAACAACTTCCTCTTAATTAATAATATAAATTTATAGGTGTATCTTCAAATATTACATATTCTAGTATATTAATCACTAGTACAAAATTTTTTTATATGTATATATACCATCAACTGTACAACACAATGGAGTATTTTCTTTTGTGAAATACGATAGATAAATTCGATAAATTAAAACTTTTATCTTGGAATTTGAAAGAACACATATTGACTTTGTAAATAATTAAACCATTCGTGTGATCTTCACAATATAAGTATTAAAAATAATTCACAAATTATGTTTTAAACTTTGATTTTAGTTTGATCAATAGGAGTATTTATTTAGTGAAAGCACTTAGAAGTTTGAAAAGAAAAAAATTCATTATAGTACAAAAGAACAACTTGATTAATAGATATATTGAAACGTTAATATATAGATGCAGAGTAGATTTTATCTTGTGCTGGTACTACTAGATGACCCAAGACAGGTATAGTGAAACGAACCGGGACTTGTGCTGAGCTCATAGGTTGAAATGAGCTTTTAATTGTGCCATTTTTCAAACCCAGATCCAAATAAAATCCACAACTATAAATCCTTTATTATGATTATTTTCAATAATCTTTACATGATTTTGATTAACAATATGGAGTTTCAAGGGTGGTGGGTGGTGTACAAATGTAGATGATCAAGAGATACATTCAGAAGTAGTACAAAGGTTCTATCGAAGCTTGGTAGCAACATGCATTTCGACGGGATGTATGAAGATAATTCCACCATTAATCCCGGTATATATACTTAGTTAAATCTATTCCAAATTTCAATTTTTCCGCTGTAATTTCAACTATATATATAATTTTATTTGTTCCACATATATTTCAGATTTTTACAACTGGAATAATGTCCATATTTTTTACTGCGATAATTCATCCTTTATGTCTGATGTCGACAAAGTAGATCCGGTGAGTCTAATTTCCTCTATGTATATAACTACTAATAAATAACTTAGTTGACTATAGTATTAATTACAATGTTGCACATATATAGGCGCTCAATCTGCATTATAGGGGTGCAAGAATCTACGATGCCATGATGGATGAACTACTACGGCTCAGAATGGGAAATGCTAAGAATGTATTGAATTATGAAATTATTACTAAACTTGAGTTAATTTAATTATAATTGATGATTTGATATTATTTGCCAAGGCGTTATTGTCAGGCGGTTCAGCAGGCGGATTAGCCACAATCTCGCATTGTGACAAGTTCAATACACTATTTGCTGATACTACTAGGGTTAAGTGCCTATTGGATTCTGGATTTTTTATCCATGGGTAAGACTCTCAAACTTAGTTACTTAATTGTCACAGTAAAGTTTTATTAAACATAAAATAGAAAACTTGTAGTTGATTGCCTTTTTCTGCATCTGTGATAGAGATCATTTTGTTGGAGCTGATTGGAGAGAAAATATCTTGTCCAACGTGATATCAACACATGTATATATTCTTTATCTTATTTCAACCAATTTCGGTGCTTAATCAAGTAGAATATATTTTGTTAAGACACATCATCATGCATTTTCCCTCATTTTTGCCATGTTTATATATAGGGTTTAACAAATATGTTGCCTGCGTCATGCACATCCAAAGTCAATCCAGATCTGGTAAGAGTATATTACTGAACTTATGTTTCACACCATTATAGATACATTCATTACTTTTTCAAAATAATATAATTAAGTATTCATCATAATCATATCCATGTTTGTATTGTTTATTTCCTGAATACTTGGTCCAAGATGTTAAAACTCCACTATTTCTAATCGAATCAACCTTCGACAGACATCAGGTATGGGCAAGCATATAACGTTAATATAGAAATAAACTAACAAATGCACCTTCCATGTTTTTGTTTTGATCATTTTCCATTTCTTTTCCAATTTACTTTCATGTCACAGATCTCAAATCATGTGTTCCGAGATATAACTCCAAGATGGCATATGATTGCACATCTTGACTTTACGCTTTGCGATTCTAATGAGATAAGTATATATTATCTTAGAAGCATGAGTCCTCAAAAATCAAACATGGTGATGGTGATTACGATAAGTAGTTTGGTTGTAATAAGTAAATCGAATGTAATTAGTGATGCTAGAAATCAACCAATTCATTACCATGGTCCCTTGCCAAGACACAAACGCTGCTCTCACTATGGCTACAGAAATGTGCAATCTTGTAGATTTTGATATAGTTATTTCCAACATTTAGTAATAATAATCTATCCTGGATAAAAATTTGGTCATTGCATCGGTGATAAATGATTAGTTAGTGAAAACTTATGTCTTTTAAATTTCTTTCATCTTATGATCTACTATGTTTTATTCATAACAAGCATATTTTATTTGTTGGAAAAGCTACCAAGTTTTGATCAATTCTTACAACTTTTAAAAATAACAGATTAATTATATTATAATTTTGATACTTTTTCAATTGTTCTATAATAATGGATTTGTGGGAAATTATGTATGATGTGGTAGATGTAAAAACTATGTGGACAAAATGTTAGACTACTTCAACGATGTCGTTTAATACATCTATATCCAGCAACATCTTTAATTTTTACGTATGTATGCACCACGTCAATAAATTCAGACATGTAACACGCCGAAATTTTTTGCAATGAGGTTATTGAGAAAAATGTCAAAGTGCATATAATTGAAATTATAAGTGAATTTTAAATCAAATATTTTTTTTAACTATATTTTTAAAATATAATAGGGGCAATAAGGAAGTACATAATGAAAGATATTGTTGGATCGTTGGCACTAAAATTTGTCTTTGTTTTTGATTGAGATAATGGTTGTATAATTTCTGTTTTAGGAGCTGTTACGGAGTTGTTCATGTGCATTGTGGCATCGTGGGGTCAGAGACAAGTAGTTGTGAGGTTGGTGGAAGCTTTACCCAATTTCATTAGGATTCATGATCTGTTGGTGGGCTCAGTCAACTCTGCCGGATTTCAATGGCACTCGTGGACCGACGATGGGGTTGGTCAACCTCGCTTGACCCCACCTAAATTCAGACCTACATGTGGGCAGGATTGAACCTAAACTCCTATATGCACGGATTATAAAAAAAATCAAACTAAAGTTACTAAACTAACAATCTAGAAATTACAAATTAAAAAAAATATTGGCAATATATAATTAGCAGCCAGCTGGCTTATTGCTTAAGTTCCTTCTCAAACATGATAGGAAAAGAATCTGGAAACGAGTTAGTCGGAAAATCAAATCCATTTGTCCAATCATAGTTTTGATCATCTATCGACAAAATCAATGTTCCTTCTTTAGCAGATGAAGATTCTTCTGTCGAATTTCTATTTATAGTAGTTATTCCAATTTGAGCAAATCTGAGAGTATCCAATTCCATGGCTACTTCTTTCATATATGGCCGGTTCTTACCATTCAAATTCAAGCATCTTTGCGCAAGCTTCGCTACCGCGGCTATAGACTCCTTGTCCCCTTCGCCCGACCCCATTCGTTCGTCTAATATCGAGTCGAGTTTGTTCTCATTCATCGATAGCAAGAAACGCAAAACTAGGCTTTTTTGCTCTTCCCCTGTCTCGGGGGAAGATATTATCGGCTTCAACCCGGTCAAAAGCTCGACCAGAACGACGCCAAAACTATAAACATCGCTCTTTTCAGTGAACTGATTTGACTGGAAATACTCTGGGTCAATGTACCCAAAGGTTCCATTCACATTGGTAGTTAGGTGGGTCCGGTCCACAGGGATCGACTTGGATGTCCCAAAATCCGACACCTTGGCAGCGTATTTCTCGTCCAACAGTATATTACTAGACTTGATGTCCCTGTGAAAGATGGGCAGTGCAGTGGCGGAGTGTAAGTACGCCACTGCCCCTGCTATATCTGCTGCGATTTTCAAACGCATGTTCCACAGGAACATAAACTCGGTGTTCTTGTCATCGTGTATGAGATGATAAAGCGTGCCATTGTGCACGTACTCGTACACGAGAAGAGGGACTTCTGTCTCCAGACAACACCCCAATAATCTGACCACGTTCCTGTGATTGATCTGTGACAGTATCACTACCTCGTTGATGAACTGCTCCACGACGTGCATGGACTTGTGTTCCTCAACGAGTTGCGATCTCTTGACCGCCACTATCTGGCCGTCGGATAACATTCCTTTGTAGACCGTGCCTTGGCCGCCCCGCCCAAGGATTCGGCTCTCGTTGAACCGATCGGTGGCTTTCTCCAACTCCTTGGCCGTGAAAATTCGTAGCTTTCCGAGGATGCCATCGTTGACTGAAGTTTGTTGGTTTAGTAAGAGACCACCATTTTTCTTGAAGAAGTTGTCTCTTCGTTTTCTGTTTTTTCTCTTTTTCATGAACTTGGTCAATAGAAATGAGGCTGATAGCAACGTTGTGATACCCATCCCAGATATCAAACCTTGTAATAAACTAACACACATAAGCCAAAATCTCCGGAATAATTTCATATAATAATATCCGGAATAATTATAGGCCGGCTTGCACCAATAAAAGACAATAGTTCTCCCTCCGTCCCATTAAATATGCAACATTTGCTTTTCGGCACATGATTTTATTTAGAGTTATTTTGTGAGTTAATGAAGAGAGAAGAAAAAGTAAGAGAGTATTGTTTCCATTTTTAGAAACATTTCATTTTTAATGGGACAAATCAAAAAGGAAAACATTTCCTTTCTAATGGGACAGGTGGAGAGGGAGTATCTATGAAATGCATGGTAACACCCCAACATATAAAGCAACAAGAACAACCAAGTTAGTAACTAATTTAATAGTTTGAGTTTTGACCTTTTCATAATTCATATAGTAGTAAGAATCAATCAAGCATAAAAAGAGAGAGTTTATCAATAGCAATTTGGTCAAATTCTGATCAGTTTCACAACTTTAAAAATATTAGAAAATTCATGAAGTTTAGATTTGTTTAAAAGTATCCCACAACAATAATTTTTGGTGATGTTGTGTTTGACATCCGATAGTACATGTACATGTTCGATAGAGTATCGCCAAAAATAATACTGTACCTATTGATAATTTGCTGAGCTTCGGCGTGACGGCAAGACAGCCACTGGTTTTTTTCCCTCCGTGACCAAGATAGCCGGCCGGGCATCCGCACGTATAGCCTCCGGGCGTATTGGTGCAAATTCCGGTCACATGGCACGGATTTTTTTCGCACTCGTCAATATCTAATTAAGTACGAGAGTGATCAAATTATTCTAAAATTTTTATTTTTAGTACCAAAATCGTAAATTACACAACGAATTTAGTAATTTTATGTACGCACCTTGGCAGCCAGGGGCAAGGTAAGGATTACCATTATACCCTTTAAGGCATTTGCAACGATATCCTCCAATTGCACCACTTGCATTGACACAGCTGCTGTTGTCGAGGCACACGGCGTCGCGGCTGCAGCCGCCCGTCCCGATCCTCCAGTCGAGGACGACGTTCCGCGCCTTCATGAAGCTCCACCGAGGCTTGTCGGGCTCGTAGAGCTCGGAAACGGCGCGGACCGTGGCGTTGTCTATCTCCCCGAGGAACGAGTACCTGCAGCGTACATCCTTGGTGTTCTCCCACTTGTTGGCGACTCCGGAGACCGACACGTTGAGGTACACGGTCCCCTCCGGGATCCGGACCTGGCAGCAGGCGTTCCCGGGGCAGGAGCTGTTGGCGGCCGTGCCCGAGGAGAAGTTGGTGGAGGAGCAAAATGTGACGCAGCCGCTGACGAAATTCTCACCCGACACGACGCTGCCCTCGAGCACGGTGAGATCCGTGCAGCCGACCTGCGTCACGAATATCGAGAAGGATATATTAATTGCACACTTTTTGTATTTTTTTGTCCGCATTAATTAATTAAAGTTCAATTTTAATTAATTAAAGCAGACAAAAAAAGAAAAAAAAAAAAGAGATAGTGTATTTGTATGCATTAATTAATAAAATTTTAATTTAATTAATTAATGCAGACAAAAGAGCACAAAATGAGATAGTGCGTTTGTCTGCATTAATTAATTAAAATTAAAGCGTGATATATATCTCAATCTAGTCCATATATTTTTGAGACCTGTGTGACGAAGTTGAGATTCGACATGGTGTAAGGGGACCCGGTGAAGTTGATGGTGGTGAGGTTGGTGGGGGCGAAGCGATCTTCCGTGCAGCGGGAGGTGTAGATGGGGTTCTTGATCCGGATCGAGGATTTGCTGATGTTGACAACATGGTGGTGGTTGAGGTCGGAGAGGCGGAGGAGGAGTTGGGGGGGTTGAGCAGTGGTGTTGCAGTAGAAGGAGAAACCCGGGATGTCGATGGAGCAGTTTGAGCCGATGCCGAAAGGGTACGGGACTTTGGTGGCTCCGCATCTCCCGGGACAGCCGGGTTTGGTTCGGGTGAAGTCGGATAATTTTGAGGAGGCGATCGGAGAAACGAGGGAATATAACAAGATTAGATGGAGGAGTTGGAGAGACATTTTTCTTTAATTGTTCATGTCATTGCATATTTGTAACCTATTATTCGATAGAATAGATGTTCCATAGTGTAGTACTGTGTGAGAGTTATATATAGTAGTTTTAGTTTTTTCGTTTTTTGTTTAGTACTCCCTCCGTTCCACTTTAGGAGTTCTGGTTTATCATTTTTTAGTATTCCTATAAAACTAATTTATAAAAGTAAGATCCATATTTTACTATATATTTTCATATATTTTACTTTATATTTCTTAATATCATTAATTTTACTTTACATTTCTTAATATCATGCAGAACTCAAATGAGACTTTTATTTACCAAAATGTTGGTTTGAGCGAATGTGAAGAAATGGGTGGCTGTGTAAATATAAAACAAGGAAGAAACGGCAAAGTAAATTAAACTTTCATCACCAACTGCAGGCACTTCAAGGTACGATTAATAATTAAATGATAGATGTATGTTTATATGAATATTTTATATACTAGATTATTACCAATTCAACTAATTTAGTTTGAAAAAGTCTTGTAAATAGTCCGACAAAATTCTAGTGAACATGATATATACCTAATACCTATGTGGATCGTTGTTTTCTTATGGAATTTAGTGGCTTTACAACTTTTATGAGATTATATAGTGTTTATTATATTCAGGTCGTTTACTACTAAAATCATGAATTTTAGGCTCATTTTAGTTTGTGGTGCATGTTTCAAAATTTGAATGGCGGTTTACGAAATTCGATTTTAAATTTTTTATACTTTGAAGAAACTTCTAGAAGCTTCTTTACTGCTAGCATCCAAGCCCACCTTCCGCCGGGCTGAGATTAATGGGCTTCAATCTATATAAAAACCGTATTAATTTACGATCAAATTATAAAAATCATTTTCTAATAGAGATTACTAATTAAATCAGCTAAGGTCCAATGTCTTGGTCCATTCCTATTTTTTTTATTTTTTTAATCTTTTAAGTTAGAATGGGCTTTTGCTAATAGATAGTGATTTCTCCTATTTCTTTTATGCGACAGTATTAGATGCATTAGCCTCATGTCTAACTAATTAAATTTGCAGAAATTACCATTTCTCTCCTCCTTTTTATCTCACTAATTGTGATTGGTTCGATAAACGTGTCAATATGCCCGGCCACTGGAGTTTTTACTCGATGGTATATGATATAAGAGACAGATAAATAAATTGCAAATGCAGTTGAGACAAGGCTTTTCGCCAACGATGAATCATATTTTGCACATAAACATTTGGTATTAAAACGCAATCTAAATATAATCTATTGTTGTTTAAAATGATTATAATGCTAGTACATAAAACTGTATTATTAACAAAAGAGATCCGAGCCAAATCTATCACACGTTTGTATTAATTTATATAATATATATAATAATTTGATAAATATAATAGTGGCAATATTTAGCAGAGAGATTGTATAATGATAATATAAGAGAACTAAATGTGATAGTATATTAAACTGATTGGATGTCCGACGTGATATATTATTGTGAAAATCTAAGATTTATTAGTTATTTTGGCCTGCATTTCGAATATTATTGTAAATCGTTGGAGTAATTTTAGTAATAAAATTATCTAGTTAAAATAATTTAATAACTGGATTTTTCTTGCGAGTTTTTTCTAAAACATATAATTTTATATATATAGTGTTTGGACAAACAAATCATCAGAAACAGAAGAAAAATTAATCAAAAAAATGGAGCAGATATCTTCAAAGCTTTTATTCATAACAGTCATTATTTTGGCAATGTCTGCAAAAATTTTAGCAGAAAATTCGCGTCATTGATGGTGTAAAGATCACTGCAAAGATAAGATAATTAGTACATAATTTAGAATAATTATCATTTAAATCACAACTTCCATTGTGGGGTACTTGCAGTTATCTCACAAAGATCAAATCGAAAACAATGTGACAAAGTGAAATAAGATATGACAACAAAACGATGTTGTTTTAGATAAAGCAGTGTTGATTTAATTGGACAAAATAGTGTTGATTAAAACGACACTGATATATCCAAAACATTGTGATTTTGTGCTACATCAGTTTTGATTTTGATCATTGTGGGAAAATTGTGGAAAATAGAAAAAATGTTGATATCGATCATAAATATTAGAAATATGAACTATCAACAAGTTTTATGTATTCTGAAATAAATTTGTTTTTTTGTTCAATTGTGATTAGTTCTAAAATATAGAATATTTGAAATCACATTTGTAGGGCTTCCAGACACGGGGATTAGTCAAGTTTTTAAGCACAAACGGACCAGCAGTGCAATCCGACCCCACCCGAATCAGCTATTGCTCGGGGCTACCTTATACTTGTGGTTTTTTTGAAGTAAGTGTCATTCTATACTATGTGGTTACTTAGAATATTCCTGCTTCCATTTTAATCAGGAATCATCAATTTATTCTCCATAAGAATAGCCATTTCACGATTTACAATTGAATGATTGGTTGATTTGTAAAAGAAAGATATATGTACTTATTTATGCATGAGGTGAGTTAGAGAATTTACATGCTACTAATATTTAGTGATTTTCTATAATTTATTTCCGTGGTTTTGTATATTTGATTTGATCAGATTTATTTGTTTAGTAATAAATTATATTTTCTTAGCTCTATAAATATTGATGGAGTCTTTGGTTCTCTAGTGGAAACCCTAAACCCAAACTTGAGTTTCCAATTTAAGCTCTTCCTAATCCTCCAATCTTCAATAATTTGATATCCTTAAAAAAATTGTAAAAATAATTTTGAACATTTTCAATAAAATCACTTGCCCATTGCTCATTTCATTCACATATAAAAGCAAGAACAAAAATTACGCAAACCTTTTTCCATTTTTTATAGCCACATTCAATTAGCAATATATGATTTAATAATCCTTTTTCGTAAGTTAAAAAGAAATCATTTTGAACCATTGGTTCTTTCTTTTTATTTGGACCATTGGTCTTAAGCTTTAATATCTAGATTAGTACTAAATATAAATTATTATAATCAACAAAAAATTATATGCATAAAGTAACATTATTAAAAATGAAGAACGTACAATTGTATAAATAGATTACTAATTACTAAAAAGTAAAGTTTCCACCTAACCATCCCTATACATCTTTTAAAATGAACTACTACTATTAGTCAATTGTAATTATAAAAGTTCTCGATTGCATGAACATTTGCAATGTACGACACCTACTATTAAATATTTAAAAATTCAATATTATAGATTTTTAACCACTATAAATAACGGCCCTCGAAACAATTTTCGCAAGTGTGACAATCCAACCAAAATATTTCTATACATACAAAAACAAGAATTAGAGATGAAGTGCAAATTAGGGTTTGGAGGTGTGTTTGCAGTTACATTGATAGCTTTCCTAATTATAATTTCTGTTACAAATGCAGATAAGTGTGAAGATTGTCTTCAAGGCTGCATCGATAAACTTATCATGTCTCTTTGCAAGTTAAAATGCAGAAAAGTTTGTTCGACATCGTCGATGCAGCCTTGAAGACACTCTTCACACTTTTCGTGTTGACGCCACAGTCGCAATTGCTATTGGGGTTTTAATGATCTGTATTTTGTAACGGTCCGACTTTTTTTATTAATAAATGTTTTGAGCTAATAAATAGAATTTTTTTATATATATATGTAGCCCCTTTGGAGTGCATTGTACGAGATTTGTTATTATTAATATAAAAAAAGTGGTTTTTTCAATAATTTATGAACACTAAAAGAGAAGCAGCACTGGTTTATTAGATGAAGATAGAAATAAATAAATGTAGTGCATCTGGATGTCCGAATTTTTTAATTAATGATAACAAGAGGTTGATTATAACTTATGAATAATAGTAATTATTTAAATTATACTAAAATTTAATCAAATTCAGGTCAATTACATAAAATTTAAACACGGAATATAAAATCACAAATTTCAATTTTGCAGTCCTTATTTTGTTTATTTATGTGAACACAACCTCTACTTTCGGATAATAAATATATATGCCCACATTCTTATGCAGTAGTCTATAAATTATACTCCACTAGTATAAAGCGAATAAACAGCCTTCCAAACTAGGTGTAATGATATACTCCATCCTTTGGCAAATTTTGGATTGATAATTTATAGAGGCTTGTTTGCTTCATATATATAGAAGCAAAATTGTAATATCCCTAACTTTTGGAAAATTAAATAAGAGGTTGAGCGTACATTGTAATATTTTACCTCTATATATATTGAGCCAGTAAGCCTATATAATAATCATTCTAAGACAAAATATATCATTACAATATTTCGGCCCTATATACAGGGGCGGACGCAGTAATGTTTTCATTACAATATTTCAGCCCTATATACCGGGGCGGACTCAGAAATAAACATTAGTAAGGGCTATATTTTTAAAATATTATTTAAAAATATATTTTTAGGTAATTCATATGATTAATAAGGGCTTTAATATTATTATATATATTAAATAGGAATAAATTATAAAAGTTTATAAAAGAAAAGTATAAAAAAAATGAATTCATTAAGGGCCTAAGCCCTACCCTATCTCTACATAGATTCGCTCTTGCCTATATATATGAAGCAAATAATTAAGCCTATACAAATCTTCAATACAAGACTAATACCCCATCCGTCTTATATTACTCACACTTTTCTGTTTTAACTCATCCCAAACTACTTAGACTATTTCTATTTTAAGTAAGAATTATGATATTTAATTACTCCCTCTGTCCCCCATAATTTGTCACCATTTGACCCAGCACGGATTTTAAGAAATATAATAGAAAGTTGGTTGAAAAAGTTAGTGGCATGTGAGTCCTACTTTTATATATTAGTTTTATAATAAAATGTGAATGGGAATGAGTTAGTGGAATGCGGGGTCCACTACCAAAAATGGTAAAAGTGAAAGGTGACAAATATTTAGGAACGGACGAAAATGGAAATAAGTGACAAATTTTCAGAGACGGGGGAGTAGTATATTTAGTGTTCCCTTATTAAGTAATCTCTCGTATAAAAATACTAATTTAATTACAATAAAAAAATCAATCTCAAATTTACGACTTAAAAAGAAAATTGCAAATAACATAGAACGGAATGAGTATTTTATTATAGTAATGAAACATTCACAGATATAGAGACAACATATTGTTGCTTCATATATATATAGGCAAATGATTTGCAGAGACTTCATATGTATAGAGGCAAAATATTATAATGAAATTCCACTCGTTATTTAATAATCTGATTTTGGGTACAAAGATCTCAAGTTCAAAACTTATTAGTGTGTCTAAATAAAAAACATGGTTTGCAAGCTATTGTGATTTAATTTATTGATATTGATCCTTAAAATTACAAACTTCAAACGAAACAAGGAATTTTGCGAAAAAATTAAAATTGGTTAGATAAACCGAACTTAGACCTTGTACTGAATTTAACATTATTTGGAATTCTAGCTACAATTTAGAGAAAATTACTGTAATTTCATTTGTTAATTAACCAGTTTGTCCACTACAACTATTCGACGTCGAATTTAATTTCGAAGAAAATCAAACTATGAGAAAATCGCCCAAATATAAGTTTATGATAACACCTTATGGTTGAATTGAGATATTAGGTAAAAATAATTTCTAATTAAAGTGGATGTATTAATTAATGAATCACATCATATATAGTGTATCCTCTAAATTTCCTCAAATATCCCTACAAATTAATCACAAATCCCATCATTACATAAGACTCCTTTAACCACTTTAAACAACCATAACAATCAATGGTCTTGGCTAATCCACTCATTTTACATTAGGAGGGTGAGAGGGTGATTGATAATAAATTATTTTAATTTGCAGAGTTAGACTTTCTTTGATCCTACCTTTTCGTTCAATGCAAAATTAGTTTTAATAACAAATTTACTAATAATAAATTAATTCGTAGACATCCCAACTATAGTTAAGTTTTATGGGACAAATGGAATATCTGATATGGGTGGTGAGAGAGTATGCATAGACAACACCGCCGGTGAATTAGAAGATGTCATTATGTATAATGTCGTTTGATTGAAAAACATCATATGTAGGCAATCTATTTTTTCGGTCGTGAAATAATTGAGAACAATGACAAATTTTGTGTTATTTCTCCCTAGTTTTTAAAATACAGGAATGAAACAGAATTTGATTAAATTTTATAATTTTTCTAGCAATTTGCCAATGCATATATTGTAATGATGTTATCCTAAATATTTGTCATTTTGTTTTGAGATGAAAATACATTATGCTAATTCAGTTAATCTTATATTAATATTTTGAGGATGTAACGAAAGTTGGTGGGTGTATCAGTGTGCGACTTAAAAAATGTGGCGCTTCTCTTCCAATCTCATGAAATTAACGAAAAATTGAAAGAATTATAGAGATATAAGTCTATATTTATAACATTTTATTTTATTTTATTTTATTTGCCATCTGAATTTTAATTGCGATATCTTATGTTTCTTCTGTTAGTTATATATGTGCTACATTTATCTCATAACACTATTTTTCTTTTTCTATTTAAGTTCATTCAATAAAATTATTCTACTTTCATTTTAGGTAAGTTTTTCTCTATTATGAGTTGAGCCGTATTCTCCATTAACAGCATTCCAATCACTTTTTTTCTGTCTCAATCTTTATCAATTTTACATTAAAAATTATATTGTCCTCAAAGTCCTTATAATATTATGAAGCAAGATGAAGTTAGTATGCATGCTTCACTAAATTTTTTTTAGAAAATATTACAGTTAAAAATGTTTATATAGACACAAAATTCAGTTATATCTTCTGTACAATATATATTTCCATGAGGGGGAAAAATGTTATTAAAAAGATTATGAAGAAAATATTTGTTTTATAAAATAATAGAATATTATACGTAGAATATAAATTATTCATAAGCCTTAAACTAACCCAAAAGCACATCTATAGAAATCCAAACCCAAGGCCCATTTTATTTTCAACCAAGCCCAGAAGCCATGACCCACTGCAGATCTAACCCAACTAACTATGAGTCTTGACCAATAAATATGTAAATGTATGATCCAAATTTAATCTCGAATAAAATAAGTTATGTTATGTACAAATATATTATTGCAAAATTATTTTGCCTAGATGAAAAAATAATAGGCGTTAACAAATTAAAACCAAACAGTTTCGTCTCTTCTTTACAATATCTTAATACATTAATTTTCTCAAAATTCTTTTAATTAAAATTATTTTTCACAACTCTTATTACACAAGATAATAATTATACAAAAATTCTAACAAAGGAGTATGTTCCAAAAAATTGATATTTTTTGTTGGACACAATATCATATTTACCGAAAGTCCAATATCATCCTCCTAAATAAATATTTAGTCTTGTTGATGATTTGCAAAGGCTTATTTGCTTCGGATATGTTTGATAAGTTAGTAATGTCTAAATATAGATACTTATATGACTGTTTTCAATTGTTTTGTAGCATAATTAACTTATTAATTAATGAATCACGTCCTATATTTTGTATCCTCTAAATTTCGTCAAATATCCCTACAAATTAATCACAAATCCCATCATTACATAAGACTCCTTTAACCACTTAAAACAAATATAACAATCATTGGTCTTGGTTAATCCACTCATTTTATATTAAGAGGGTGGGACTTCAGGGTGATTGATAATAAATTATTTTAATTGCAGTTAGACTTTCTTTGAACATATCTTTTCATTCAATGCAAAATTAATTCTAATAACAAATTGATTCGTATATATCCCAACTATAGTTAAGTACTCCCTCCGTCCAGAAAGATTGTCCTATTTCCTTTTTCACACTAGTTTTACAAAAATAATAATAAATAGTTAAAGTACAGAGAGTAAAGTAAAAGAGAGAATAATTTAGAGAATAGTCTTATCTAAATTATTCTTTCTTTTATTTTACTCTCTTTCAACTTTACCTATTTATTATTATTTTTGCAAAATAAATGCATAAAATGATATGGGACAATCTTTCTGGGACGGAGGGAGTAGTTGTTATTAAATTCACTCATATCCATCCCAGTGAAGACAAGTTAATCATAACTTTTTAAAATAAATGCACCTTATTTGTTTACCTCTATATAAATGAAGAAAATAAGCCTATGCAAATCATCAATCCTAGACTAAATATTTACAAAAAGAATATCACAATTTATTCAATGTGTATCAAAGCAAAGCTACAATTGTGGTGCTTGGATTGATGTTAGTATTTGCAGGCCAAGCAAGTGCAACAAGCTTCAAGAAATGTTTTGCCAAATGTGTTCTTGGTTGTGTTGTTAAATCAGACAAACCTGTTTGTGTTGCAAAATGTTTAGCTAAATGTGTCCTTGATAAAAAGTCTGATGCTTCAAGCTAGGCCTGCAATTATAGTTGTGCAATGGATCAATGTGCCAAATTTGGTGATGGTATGTACCACTTAATAAATAGCATCTTGTACATACATGTGTTCTTGCTATTGTCCATCCCTTAACTGTAGTCATTATTTTTACTGTCTCGAAAAAAATTTCAAAATAAATCACGAAGTTTGGTATGTCCCATGATATAAAAACCAGTTAGAAAAGGGTTTGGAATTTTATTATTGAACTAGTGTCTGGTGTTAAGTGTTGAGAAATCATACGTGGATGTTACCACCATTAGTATTTTTTGCTATTAAATTTTAAAATTTTAGGAAGAATCAGAATTTGATCAAATTTTATATTTTATGGTCATATTTAGTAATGAATTGAAGGTGTATTATGCTAATTTAGTTAATCTTATTATATTTCAGATGTGACTAAGGTTGATGAATGTGTGACCAATTGCGAGACTGTAAAATGTGGTGGCGTTGCTCCTCCGTCTCCATCTACACTCCCAAGAAATTAAAGAAAATTAGATAAATGAGAAGAATTAGAGAGATATCAACAGTTTAGTTATGATGTCTTTGTTCATTTTTATTAATTCCCATATATAATAATATTTGGATTGTTATCTTGATCTCACATAGTTTTATACTATGCATGGTTTAATATAAATTTCATAAGGAAATAATTGTTAATTTATTTTTCTATAGATGCAAAATTTAATCATGTTTATCAGTTTATGGATAATTTATATCCATAGGGAGAAAAGAAATGTTACTGTTAAAAATATTTTGCAAGAAATATTTAGTTGATATGTAGAATATTGATGTGATTAGGCCATCCGCAATGCTGTCACTTATCCGTCCCTTAACCGACCCTTAAATTACTATTCATGGGCCATTTTACAGTTTATTAGCCTGCGAATAACACGATAGCTTATTAAGATTGGGATGGATAGTTTGGTCAGTTGATAAATGTTGGGGAAAAAACAATAAGAAAAAAAAGAAGAGAAATAATATATAAAAAGCAAAAATCCCTTAATCTGAAAAATTCTATGAAAAGTTGCCAAATTTTATCCCAAATCTCGAAAGGTCAACAAATTGAAACTCATATTCCAAAATCTATCAATATAAGTTTATTATAACACCTTATGGTTGAATTGAGATATTAGGTAAATAATTTCTAGTTAAAGCAGATGTATTAATTAATGAATCACATCCTATATTTTGTATCCTCTAAATTTTCTCAAATATCTCTGTAAATTAATCACAAATCCCATCATTACATAAGATTCCTTTAACCACTTAAAATAACCCTAATAATCAATGGTCTTGGTTAATCCACTCATTTTATATTAAGATCGAGGGTGAGACTTCATGGTGATTGTTCGATAATAAATTATTTTAATTTGCAGTTAGAATTTCTTTGATCCTACCTTTTTCATTCAATGCAAAGTTAATTCTAATAACAAATTTACTAATAATAAATTGATTCGTATATATCCCAACTATAGTTAAGTAGTTTTTATTAAATTCACTCATATCCATCCCAATCAATAGAAGTCAATCCTAACTTTTTAACATAAATGCACCTTATTTTTGCCTCTATATAAATGAAGAAAATAAGCCTATGCAAATCATCAATCCAACACTAAATATTTACAAAAAGAATATCACAATTTATTCATTATGCATCAAAGCAAAGCTACAATTGTGGTGCTTGTTTTGATGTTAGTATTTGCATGGCAAGCAAGTGCAACACCTAGATTCAAGAAATGCTTTTCCCAATGTATTCCTAGTTGTGCTGTAAGAATAGATCATGCTGAATGTCTTAGAACATGTTTAATGATATGTGTCCTTCATGAAACGAGTGATCCTGAAGGCGAGGGCTGTTATTACTATTGTGCAATGAATCAATGTCTCAAATTTGGTGATGGTATGTACCACTTAATTAATACTAGCATCTTGTACATACATATGTTCTTGCTACTGTCCATCCCTTAACTTCAGTCATTTTTTTATTGTCTCGAAAAAAATTTCAAAACAAATCACGAAGTTTGGTATGTCCCATGATACAAAAATCAGTCAGAAAAATCCTAGGGTTTGGAATTTTCGCATTCATCTCACATGGGATTTTATTATTGAACTAGTGTTTGGTTTTAAGTGTAGAGAAATCATATGTGGATGTTACAACCATTGAGCTACATGATGTAGTTTATTCTTAAGAAAATAGTACCGAGTTGTTTTGATGAAGCATATCAACAACATATACATATAGGGGGAGTAGATTGTTTCAGTGTAGGATAATTACAAACAAATTTAAACTTTATGTTTTTCATTTAAATTTTAAAATTTCATGACGTGCGGGCCTGAATTTAATCAAATTTTATTATATTTCCGGCAATTTACCTTATTATATATTATTGTCCTCAATGTTTGTGCTTATATTTAGTAATGAATTGAAGGTATATTATGCTAATTCAACTGATCTGATTATATTTCAGATGTGACGAAGGTTGATGAATGTGTGACCAATTGCGAGACGGGAGAATGTGGCCGCTTTAGGGCATTAGCAATGGGGCGCCCTAAGGCGCGCCCTAAGGCGCGCCCTATGGCGCGCCACGTTAGCAGTTTTATCCTCCTACCTCCTCACCTGCAGTGGGGCGCCCTAAGACGCGCCCTAAGGCGCGCCCTATGGCGCGCCACATCATCATTTTTTTAATATTTATTACAAAACTCATACGAATTTAACAAAATTAATACATTAAAATACGAATTTCAAAAACTTCATTTCATTGAATAAAAATTAATACATTACAATGCGAATTAAAAAAACGCGAACTCAACAACGGCGGTTGCGAGCCCACACTTCTTCGATCATGTCGTTCATGAGCTGCGCATGATCCTGTTGGTTGCGCATTGAGGCCTGTCTAGATAGAACCTCGTTGAAGCCTAACGGTAACCCTCTATCGGGTGGCTCGGTCGACGCGCCGGCCAAACTAGATGCACGATCATCTTCATTCCAATCGGTGATGCTTCCGCCTTCATTCTCGACTATCATGTTGTGCATGATTATGCACGCATATATGACATCGGCGATGACATCCTTGAACCAGAAACGAGCCGGCCCTTTCACAATTGCCCACCGTGATTGGAGCACGCCGAATGTCCGCTCGACATCCTTCCTCGCCGACTCCTGCTTTTGCGCAAATAAAACCCTCTTCTCACCAATTGGGCAGCTAACCGTCTTCACAAAAACAGGCCACCGTGGATAGATGCCATCGGCCAAGTAGTACCCCATATGGTATTGGCGTCTGTTGGCAGTGAACTCGATGGCCGGGCCGTTGCCATTACATTGATCGGTGAAGAGGGTGGACGAGTTGAGGACGTTAATGTCGTTGTTCGACCCGGCTACGCCGAAGTAAGCATGCCAGATCCATAGCCGATGGTCAGCGACGGCTTCGAGGACCATCGTCGGGTGGCTGCCCTTGTATCCACTTGTGAACTGGCCTCTCCACGCCGTCGGACAATTCTTCCACTGCCAGTGCATACAGTCGATGCTCCCGAGCATCCCAGGAAACCCGTGCGCCGTCTCGTGCATCTGCATCAGACCCTGGCAATCAGTGGCAGTCGGCTTGCGCAAATATGTGTCGCCATAAGCCTCTACTATCCCCCGGCAAAAGCGCTTCAGACAATCGCGGCCTGTAGAATCCCCGCAGTGGAGGTACTCGTCGAAAAGGTCCGCCGTGGTGCCATAGGCCAACTGACGGAGTGCAACCGTGCACTTTTGCAATGGTGTAAGGCCGGGTTTGCCGATGCCGTCCTCCCGAAACGTGAAGAATTCATCACGTGAAGACAATGTCCGAACAATGCTGAGAAACAGGTACCGCGACATTCTAAATCGGCGCCGAAAAACAGCCGGGCCCCATCGCGGTTGATCGGCAAAGTAGTCTTCAACCAGACGTGTGTGAGCTTCCGCGTGGTCGCGTCGGATATACGACCTATGTCGAATAGGTCTATGGACTTGCTCAGAGGCCGCTGCCGCTGCCGCCTGGCGCTGCATCAACGCATAGCAATGCGTCATCGCCGTTTCAACGACTGCATTTAATGCTATATCTATGCTATTACTGGACTCATCAGAGGAACTAGAACTATTGGTGTCGTCGCCGGGATTCATATTGGTTGGATTTGTGAGAGAGAATATGTAGAGGTATGCACAAATGAATGACAAACGCTCTTTAAATAGAAAACCAAACCGCGTGCCATCGTCCGCGACCTATCGTCCGTGTACGCCACAATGGGGAGGACGATGGCGCGGACGATGCCTATCGTCCGCGGCCATCGTCCGTGTACGCCACAATGGGGAGGACGATGGCGCGGACGATAGGCATCGGGCGCGCCATCCTCCGCGCCCTTAGTATCGGCCGCGACGATCGTCCGCGACCTATCGTCCGTATCCGCAATGGGCGCGGACGATCGATGGCGCGGACGATGCGCGCCATCGGGCGTGCCATCGTCCGCCCATTGCGGATGGCCTTACTCCTCCATCTCCATCTCCATCTCCACTCCCAAGAAATTAAAGAAAATTAGATAAATGAAAAGAATTAGAGAGCTATCAACAGTTTGGCTGTGATATCTTTGTTCCTTTTTATTAATTCCCATATATAATAACATTTGGATTGAGAACTTGATCTCACATAGTTTTATATTATGCATGGTTTGGTATAAATTTCATAAGGAAATAATTGTTACTTTATTTTTATATAGATGCAAAATTTAATCATGTTTATCAGTTTATGGATAATTTATTTCCATAGGGAGAAAAGAAATGTTACTGTTAAAAATATTTTGCAAGAAATATTTAGTTGATCTGTAGAATATTGATATGATTAAGTAGTCTGCTATTTCTTTGAGCTTCATAACGATAAAATGAAGTGATGAATGTAGAGTAAATTATTCATAAGCCCTAAACTAACCCAACTATTAATTAATCTTGATTATTAAATAAAGAATTAAAATGAGAAATAATGATCGATCCAGTCGTAATGAATCTTTCAATAAATATTTGAACAAGACTTTAAAATTATTGCCATATTTAATCACACTTATTTCGAGAGTTAAAGATGGAGTATATATTAACAAATAAAAGCAGAAAGTTATCAATCAAAAGAAAAAATATTATGCAATTTTGGTTGTGAAACTTGATCTATGTGCCAAATTTGGTGATGGTATGCTCTTGTTATTTAAATGACTTTTACTCGTTCCATTCCTAAAGTAAATTCATTTTTATCATAAGTCAAAAAAGTCTATTTCCGCTTTTATATAGTGCAAATTACCAAAAAAATTCATAAAGTTTGGAGCGCCTCATACTTTAAAAGTCAACGGAAAAAACTTTAAATGTTGAATACATTTTCGCAATTATCACACATGGAAATATTTTGGTAAAATTGTACTTCGCCCGTCCCACACAAATAGGTAGTTCTGAAACCAAGAGTTTAATGCGCAATTGCAAAAATAAGATAGAAAAGAGAAAAAATAGTGGGGTCCATATTATTATAAAGAGAAAAGTTATCTAATTTATAATTTTGATCTAATTTTAATTGACATGCCAAAATGTCAAAAAGTAGTTTATTTTTATGGGGCAGATGGAATACCCGATATGGCTGGTGAGAGATCACATATAGACGTCACTGCCGGTGAATTAGAAGATGTCAAGTCGTTTGATTGAAAACATCAGTAGGCAACCTATTTTTTCGGTCGTGAAATAATTGAGAACAATGACAAATTCAATATTTTTTCTTCCTAATTTTTAAAATACCGGGATGAAACAGAATTTGATTAAATTTTATAATTTTTCTAGCAATTTACCAATGCATATATTGTTATGATATTATCCTCAATATTTGTCATTTTGTTTTGAGATGAAAATACATTATGCTGATTCAATTAATCTATACTACTCCCTCCGTCCCGGACTACTTGCACTTATTTCCTTTTTGGGCGTCCCAAGTTATTTGCACTCTTTCCATTTTTAGTAAAAAATTTCACCTACAGCCGTAATATTTGACTTTGCTATACACTCATTCCTTAATCTCCGTGCCGAAAAGGAAACGTGCGAGTAGTGCGGGACGGAGGGAGTAATATTTTGCGGATGTGACGAAAGTTGGTGGGTGTATCAGTGTGCGAGCCTTTTGCAACTTAAAAATGTGGCGCTTCTTTTCCAATCTCATGAAATGAACGAAAAATTGAAAGAATTTATAGAGCTATAAGTCTATTAAATTTTATTTTATTTACCATCAAAATTTTAATTGCAATATCTTTTGTATTATAGTTATATACCTATTACATTTATCTCATAAAACTAGTTTTCTTTTTCTATTTTAATTCATTCTATAAAATTAGTCTATTTTTATTTTATGTATGTTTTTCTCTCTTATGAGATGAGCCGTATCCTCATTACCAACTCTTCAATCATTTTTTTCGCTCTCTCAATCTTTATGAATTTCACATTAAAAAGAATGTTGTCTTCAAAGACCTTATATTTATGGAACAAGATGAGGTAATTATGCATGCTTTACTATAAATTTCAGGAAAATTTACAGTTAAAATTTTTTATATAGACGCAAAATTTGGTAAATGTCTTCTGTACAATATATATTTCCATGAGTGAGAAAAAATGTTATTTAAAAGATTTTGAAGAAAATATTTTTTTTATTTTATTCTCTTTTCATTTCTCTTACTTTATTCACCATTCACTAACCACACTATTTTTAATTTTTGTTTCGAAAAAAATGTCTCAATTAATAAGGAACGGGGGAGTATATAAATTATTCGTAAGCCCTAAACTAACCCAACATCACATCTATAGAAATCCAAACCCAAGGCCCATTTGAAGTTCAACCAAGCCCGGAAGCTATGACCCACCCACTGCAGATCTAACCCAACTAACTTTGGGTGTTCTACCAATAAATCTGTAAATGTATGATCCAAATTTAATCTCGAATAAAATTATGCT
This sequence comes from Salvia splendens, assembly GCF_004379255.2. Taxonomy (NCBI): domain Eukaryota; kingdom Viridiplantae; phylum Streptophyta; class Magnoliopsida; order Lamiales; family Lamiaceae; genus Salvia; species Salvia splendens. The sequence goes on from NC_056034.1 coordinate 2,147,863, forward strand.
TATTTTATATTCAAATATATTATTACAAGATTATTTTATCTAGATGAAAAAATAATAGGCGTTAACAAATTAAAACCAAACATTTTCGTCTCTTACATTACAGAATGTTCTTAATGATTTTTTGTTGTTATAGTGAGCCGATGTATTAACTAATGAATCGCATCCTATATATTGTATCCTCTAAATTTCCTCAAATATCCCTTAAAAAGACAACTATGATAATTAATTGTCTTGGTTCACCTTGGTTCATCCACTCTTTTATAATTAAGACTTTAAGAGGGTGAGACTTGAGAGGTGATAGATAATATGATTAATTATTTTAATTTGCAGTTAGAATTTCTTTAATCTTACCTTTTCTGCTTTTCAGTCAAAGCACAATTAATTCTAATAATAAATTCACTATTAATAAATTCATTCGTATATATCCCAATCTATAGTTAAATAGTTGTTATTAAATTCACTTGTATCCACTCCAATCAAGACAATTTACTCATACATAATTTTTTAACATAAATAAACCTTATTTTTTTATCTGAATTTCTTTAATCTTACCTTTTCAGTCAAAGCATAACTAATTCTAATAATAAATTCACTTTTAATAAATCGTATATATCCCAATCTATAGTTGAATAGTTGTTATTTAATTCACTTGTATCCTCCAACTCAAGACAATTTACTCTTATACGGAGTATAAATTTTTAACATAAATAAACATTACTTTTACCTCTATATATATGAAGCAAATAAGTCTCTGACAATCATCAATCCAAGACTAACTATTCATATAAATAATATCACAATTTAATAATTATGTATCCAAGCAAAGTTGCAACTGTGGTGTTTGTATTGATATTAGTATTTGCAGGGCAAGCAACAGCTGACTTCAAGGAATGCTTTGGAATATGCATCCATCTCTATCTACACTCCCAAAAAATTAAAATAAATTGGATAAATTAAAATAATTAGAGAGCTATCAACATTTTAGTTGCAATATCTTATGTTCCTTTTGTATCAATTCCCAGGTAGTATAATAATATTTGGATTGAGAACTTGATCTCATATACTACTAAGTTGAAATAAAAATAACATTGGCAAATAAATACCTATTTTATTTTTTTACTATATTGTCCATATTCGCGTCCCAATAAGCATGCCCAATTTCAAAGCTTTGCCCATTTGAGAAATGACGATTAGTTCAAAAGCCCAATCCAAAGTTAAAACAAAACCCAGGCCCATTATTTTTAAATTGGTAGGATAGCACTCAATAAATTGATTATCCAATCCCACATTTGTCATTTAAAATTGAGTGATTCTATATAGTGACGTATCCAGAAAACAAAATTTGTGAGGTCGAACATAACGAATAATATCATGTCATGTACCAACTCTAACATCGTTGGTCTCATCTCGTCCTCCCCACTATAATAACCATGTCGTGAATATCATTATTTTTGTAAATTCTCATTTTCTAGCTTGAACACAATTTCAAAATATGTGGCATGGAAATCATAACACATCCGGAACATGTATTTGTTCTTGCTTGGTTATGACAGTTTAAAATTACTAAAATAAAATCATAAGTTCAGTAAATAAGAAGTCATGGATAAAATGGCAAGATAAATAAATTTATTAACGTCCAAAAAATGTTAAAATCAACCTATGTATAGTATAGTATTTAATAAATCTTATAGTTTCCACTCAACAATAAGTATGATGAAATCTGCCATAATTTCGATTCAGACAAAAATCGATTGATTTGGTAGTGATTTAGTAAAACAATTAATTCATATATTTTTTTCTTATTACCTCTACATCATTCGTTGAAGTGGAATAATGTTTAAAATTTTAAAATTTCATTACTGTTCCTTTTTACTCCAATTTACAAAAATATCCTTTTCAAAATAACTTCGTCCATTGGAATATGGGAGGGCACAAATGTAAATCCATATGAATCCACGGACCTGTATAACAAAGCTAAGCTAAATTCCAGAAAATTTCCCAAATTCAATCTTACGAATTCGATTAGGGTATCGTGCTGATCTCTTTAATCCGAAGCTCAAATTTGCGATCACTGCGAAATCCTAACCAAATCATTCAATCATGTCATCCAAGCAAGGTAATTGTTCATCTGATACGCGCAACTGTTTCCTACATATGCGATTATTTCTTTTTTCTTAAAGAAGATGTTTTTTACTGATTTTTATTGCTGTATTTTGATTTTGTTGCCCTGAATCAGGTGGAAAAGCCAAGCCTTTGAAGCAACCTAAGGCTGAAAAGAAAGAGTATGACGAGGTATTGATTTTTAACTCTGTTTCCTGTTTTGTGTGTGTGTGTGTGTGGCATCTTAAGGAAAAAGTTGTGTTATGAATATATAAAGTTCTCTGAATTGCTTTCATTTGAATTATATTTGTTGCATAATGTTGAAATTGAACTTCCTGCCCACCAAAGTCATGATCACATTGTTTCTCTCTTGTTTTTGTTCTTGATGTGCAAGAGATTGCATACTAAATGTTCAAATTGTACATGTATTGTTTTCCTGAGCTGTATTACTTTAATTTTCAAGATACTTGAAAATATTGGAATAAGCATATGCTTATTTGGATGGCTTTTCTTATTTCCTATTTTAATTTTGCAGACTGACAAGGCTAATATTCAAAAGAAGAAAGAAGAGGAGAAGGTAAACTATTTGCTCTGCATAATTGAATTCTGGATCCGTCTCCAATATCTCCGATGATAAATTGATAATCGTATTTTGTGTTCTTGGCCAGGCTCTTAAGGAGCTCAAGGCAAAGGCTCAGCAGAAAGGGGCATTTGGAGGTTCTGGTTTGAAGAAGAGTGGCAAAAAGTGAGTCTTGAACACGACTTGGTGAAACAGCTAGCTCGTTGCTTGCCATTGCTGTCGTGTTCGTCGATTTTTATGTATGCTATTTAAACATGTTATTTTAGTGCCTACTAATGGTTAATGGATATAATATTGTTATGAAATGGCTTGTGTCTGAATGTATCTCTGTTCCGTTTCTGGTAGCAATTTCTATTGAATGGTGATGTACTATGAATTATTTGATGTATCCTAAGTTGTATTATTGAGATGATTAGCTCAACTTCACTGGAACTCTTTATGAGATCATAACACAAATGTATCTGCAAAATTCTTAGTTATTGTTCAAAAATATAACATGGGTTAACCTGTATTGAAGCTTTTAGATTACAATAAAGTATCTACACATATATACTTGGCACTTAATAGATTACAAAATTAAAAAAAAAAAAAAAAATCATGCATGCTAATTACCAATATGTAATCTAACTAATAAACAGATCAAGGGGAAAAATATCTAAGTGTCAGTAGAGCAATTGAAGCACCCAATAATACTGTGCGCGTAACAACGAACACCGCCATCATCCCATGTTGGATCATTCTCTAGCATGTTTATTGCATCAGCCAAAAAATGCTCACCAGTTGCTGAGCCATTCTGCACAGAACTACTTGGGATCTCAGAATGCTGCTGTGGAACAAGAAATTGGTTTTGTTGAACCGAACTACATGGGATCTCAGAATGCTGCTGATGAGATGAACTACTCACGCTCTCAAAATGCTGCGGATGAGATAAACTATTTGGGATCTCAGAATGTTGCTGATGAGGTGAACTACTCCAGATCTCAAAATGCTGCGGATGAGATAAACTATTTGGGATCTCAGAATGTTGCTGATGAAATGGATACTCCTGTTGATGAACAAGTTTTTGGTTTTCTTGAACCGAACTACTTGGGGCATTCATGTAAGGGGTAGCCATCTCATTGTGTTCGGAATGCTGCCGAGGAGATGAGTATTGATGACGAACACGTAGTTGGTTTTGTAGATCCCAACTGCTTGGGATCTTCATGCTGGGAATAGCCATCTCATTGTATGCAGCAGAATGCTGTTGAAGAAATGAGTATTGCTGCTGAGGATCAATAAGTTGGTTTTGTTGTGATGAGTCGACCAATGTTGCCTCGTTGCTGATTTGATTCCCCGACAATGCCACCACACCGTTGTTTCTTGCTGTCGCAAGGGAATATTGTTGGGATTAGTATAACAAAAGATTGGTAACTATATCTATACATATAGTTACAATACCTGGTGTTGTGACGGTAGAATTCAAGGATTGGTGAAACAAAACTGCTGTGGGACGACGATGTTTCTGCTGTGAGCGATCAAAGTTCTGCTGTGATGGAAAAAGTGGACCTTGGTGTTGATGCGGATGCTGCATCTCGTGACCAAATTTACGTTTTGATGGCATAACAATGGGAGAATTCAAAGATGTTGTGGGATGGTTAGAGTTTTGGTGTAACCGCAAAACTGGCTGTTGTTGCAGCTGTAGTGGGGTGTTCTGCAACGGAAAAACTGCGTAGAAATAAGGGAATTCATGGGCCGGGAAGGTCCTCCTATTAAGTCCAGCCAGGTGCGCGTCGTTTAGCATAAGCTTCTCGTAGTGTTCATCAAATTCCTCGGCAGGGAACAATACAGTATGTCTCCTGTTATATTTAGACAATCTTAATATACGTACGCGCGGATTGGGGAATGAAATACGAGATTGAAATATGTATGTATACCTGCAAAGTAAGGCCTGGCCATAAGTGAAATCCTCTGCCTTCTCCCAGATGGTATGCTTTCTTGGTTGAGGTTCGATTTCTCGGAAGAAGAGAGGGGGCTTAGCCAGCTGCATATTAGTTCAACTAGTCATGTTTAATTCATTACAAAGCTAATATAGAGACGGAATGCCGAAAATGAGACCTGAATTCGAAGCCATCCTTGTTTATCAGGGTTCACACCAGTCTCGATGGCAGTGATATCGGACCACGAAACTTCCATCTTGCTCTTCAATTGACCATCAAGAAACTCCCACACTAGCTTCTTCTTGGCATAGTAGATTTTGGCAGTCAAGTTGCCTTTGTGAGTAGACTCCCTCTGCATAAACCAATGATTTTTTAAAGGATAATTTGTTTGAAAAACCACAAAGTCTGTCAATTTCTGGTCAAATTATATCATGATTTTAACATTAGCCTAGTCACATCATGCACAACACCACTACCCTCGAAGCGAAATAAATGAGACAATTGAAAAAAATGTCAAAGTTAAGATATAATTTACTACTACTATTTTTAGTGATTGATTGGAAATTTACCAAACTTCGTGGTTTTTACCTTCCAGTTTCCTACAACAAAGGTGTTGATTGGAATATGGGAAGCCTTCATCTTCTCCTTGTCTGCCGTTGCGGCTCTTGACATTCTTGATTCCCACAATTTGAGAAACGACTCGGCATTCACCGGTCGCAATCGGAGAAGAGGCATCGATTTTAATTCCTACAAACATCTTAGTTAGTAGTAGATTGCCCATAAACTGAGAAATTGTAAGATAGTGAAGTGAAGTTTAAAGAATGGCTTTTCTTAGTTTTTCTTATGTATCAAACAAGTGATAATCCCATAAAATAAGGACTTTCTTGGCTTTTCAATTCAAGAGTAAACCTAGATAAAACCCTACTTCAAATTTCTAGTAAAGATAGTGTTGGGAGAGAATGACTTAATTTAAACACATTGGATGATCAAAATAGCCACATCAAATGTGGATGGATGAAAACTATCGACGAAATAATAAGAAGCGAGAACGACACAACACTAAAATTTCCGCGGAAAAACCATGGGATGAAAACTATCTACGAAATAAATAAGAAGCAAGAACAACAACACAAGTATACTCAAATTTATGCGGAAAAACCAAACGCATACAAATTCACCATCACCAACTCGAAGTAGGAGAATACATATATTGAGAAATCAAATTGGGAAAACCCTAAAAATAATGATTCATAAATTCATTCATCTGACTCACATATATAGGTGGTAGTTTAAATTTGTCATCGTTGTCCATGCTTCGAGTTTGAGGCAAACTATTGTGATTGCAGAAAAACAATGCATGTGCGTAAATCGGTGATCGATCAGCTAATATATGCAGGAGAAAAAAAACACAGGAGATATCTGGATTGAGAGAGAGGGAGAAGTATATATATACATTATCCACTTCAATTATGACAAGGACTAGGAGCCATTAATTAATTAATTAATTAGATTTGTTTTCATTAATTAAACTAAATAACCGGAAGCTTAATTAAGGTTTGACAACGAGTCATCGTTAATGACTCCTTAATTACCAAAATAAAAGTTAATATTGATAACATCACGTATCAATTATCTATGATGCAAAATCTATATATCTATTTTAAGATATGTTATCCATATAGTACTCCATATTATTGATTCGTTTGAATATATTATTGTAAAATTAAATATATTGTGGAGATTTGTACTCCTATCATCTTATTTTATAATGCGATTATAATAGGTTATTTGATTACATGAGTCAAATACATTATTACTACTTATTTAAATAGACGTGTTAATTATTTAATGAATCTAAATATTGTTTACTATATCATTAGATGATAGCAAAAGTTTCAAACAATTTGATCATAGTATATTTTATGAATTTAAACACGTTAGAGATATTAATGTCTGGATATTGAATTATATAATTAATTGGAAATCTCTTTTAATAACATTTGCGCCATGCATGAGAATGAGGGAGTACCATATTTCGAATTGCTATATATAATGGGTGGTCATTAGTATTCGAGTTCGAGAATATATATAATTACAACATTATGAAATTGTGTAGGTTTTATTCATCAATTGTATAAGTCTAATATAAATACCGTAGATATAAATATAATACTAACGACTAAATTATTTAAACACATCCAAAAGCTGAATTAGTTGCTGCATTTAACTTTAATTGGTATATACGATTTCCAATATTATTACCTTATAGATATAAGATATTAACGCTATAATCAGAATTTCCTATATTATTTTATAGGAATATTGACCCTTAAGATCATGGAACTTTCAAAAAGTTGGATTTTTCCCACGAAATTTTAACCTGGCAAATAATATCACGAACTTTAATATATGCACCCTCTTTCACTCTTCTTTTACATTCTGATCCCTAACCTTACTTATATCTCAAATTATAACAACATATGTAAGATATGACCAAATTAATCTGCACATGAAGAGATTGATTGCCAATTAAAAACCATAAAAGAAGTTATGAGAAATTGAGAACTGAAGTTGAAGAAAACAGGGGCAGAAACACATATGCAATTATGGAAAGATCGTGAAGTTTGACAAAGCAAAATTTTATTTTTCACCCCATATCAAACATATAAAGAGCTTTTATAAAGTCCATATCATTTTTGTAATATTTATTTACAATTGATGTATATTATTTTTATTTTTAAGGTTCAGATTATTTTTATAGTAGCAGTAGTAAATAACTTTGATGTGGGCTGGGCTAAAATTTTGTAAATAATTTTCTAAAAGTTACTAATAGGCCCAAATACATTGGGCCTCATGAATAAATTAAAGGTTTTACGAATCTATTAGAATTTCAAATCTGAATTTCTAAATCAATAAAATCTGTTGCGCCAAACAAGCCCTAAACAGACATCAGTATTTCTTCCACAACGCTCTCTTTCTCAGTGGAAAAAGGAATTTGGGCGTGGAAAGAAGAATGGCGGGAAAGCAACTCTCCAGCGACGGGGTTCCACCGAGCCTCGCCGGAATGTCCAAAAACCAGCTCTACGACATCATGTCCCAGATGAAGGTTCTGATTTCTTCTGTTACACAATGTTTATTCGTACCTACAGGCTTATCGATCGATTGCTGTTGTTCGGTTAATCATCCCCAATTCTTAATTCGGAACTCGAATTGGATCGCTTCAGTTAAAATTTGATTTTTTGTGCGTGCAGACATTGATTGAGCAGAACAAGCAGCAGGCGAGGCAAATACTTATCCAGAATCCTGCTTTGACTAAAGCCCTTTTTCAGGTATGCCTTAATTTAGGGTTTCCTTTGCTAGTCTTAATTTTGATTTTATTTTTGGATTAGACCTTATGCCATGAAATATTCCATCGCATTTCCTTTTTTTTGTCTTGGGGTTTTCCAGTCATGATAAGTAGTATTCTTATTTTAGTTTCTTCAAATTACTTAGAAATAAAAAAGCGCTGGCCAAAAAGTTTTACATCTTTGTTGGATTGTTATGGAAGCAATTGATCTTTATAGCGTGTGATGACAAATGAGGGTAGCTATTTTTTATTTGGTTGGGTGTGGAGCTGAGTTTTTCATGGTAATTAACTGAAGATGCGGAAGAGGTAAGTTTAAGTGAATGATTTGGGGAAGCATACTCTAGCAGGGTTAATCTGGTTGCTTGTATACCAGATGGATAGCATGCCTTATGTAAGTTGTTAGTGGTAGAGTGTGTCAGATTGCTGCATTATCAGGTCCTAGAGAAGATGATTGACCATTTTATTACGTTGATGCACTATCAGAATGTTGCAATTTGTGATCCTTTTATTCTCATGTTGTTCTTTACATATGCTATATGAGTTATGAAAACTGAGTAGATATATCTATTCCCTTTTTTGGGTGGCAGGAAGTTCTCTGTTAGTGTGTAACCTCTCTCTTCTTACTCATATTTTCTATCCAGTTGTTGTAGTTGTTTTGTAGGTTTATAGTTTGCTTAGTGCTGTTTGGTAATTATTTGTTACGTATATGATTGTTGATGATATAAAGAATAATGGTGTAGAATGCTACTATCACCCATAAGGTTTCATCATTCCACTGTGTGGGAAGATTGCCAGTTACATTACCTATAATACAAAAGGAGTCTTTGCAGTAGTATCAGTCATTGGCTCCACCATGCACAACACCACTTTCTAAGTCAATTACTGTTTAAAAAACCTAGAAGCTCCTCAATACTTGTCAGATGAAATCTGAGATATTCTTTGAGTTAATCACATATGCTGTAATGAATGGAGTAATCATAAGTGAAAGTATGCTAGTCATATGTGGTTATTACTAGTCCGGGAGACCTTTTCTTGTTATGAACCCTGTCAATCCTAATTATTTTCCTCATTGCGAAGTATTTTCTGTCAGTTTCATGGAACCTTTTCCTCGGCTTCTGCACATTTCATGTTCTTGAATCGCTCTTAGCACATGGAATTTTATGATTCATCCACTCATCTTTCAGTTATTTTAGTTCCCATTCATAAATAAATTAATTTTTTCTGACATTTAACCTATTGTATCATTTCTTTCATTAGGCACAAATCATGCTTGGAATGGTGCAATCCTCACAAGCAGTATGCTCTTTTGACTCATTGATACATTTCTTTCTTATTTTATTCTTGAAAATTGTCTAACCACTTTGGCTTTGTTTAGTCACCAGCCATTTCATCTGCGGTGTCTAAGAATCCACAGCCATCAGCTATCTCAAATCAGCAACCTGCTATTCAGGCTTCAGTACCAGTTTCTGGTCCGATTGGTCAGAACCAAATAAGAAAACAGCAGCTTAACCAACCTTTGCCATCGCGCCCGCCCTCACAACCTCTTGCTCCTCAAAACCCCCAACCACAGTCCATGCCCACACATCCTTTACAACAACCACAGCAACCTAAGGTACATATTGGTGCCCAGTCAACACCAATGTCTGTACCACAACACTCTCAAATTTCTAGTTTGGCTCAATTGCCGCCGCATACAGCTTCCCAGCCACCCTCCCTTCACCAGCACCCTATGCCTTCATTGCCCACTCAACAACCTCTGCCAAATACTGGCAGCCAGTATATGCCCCTCCAACCGCCACTGCCACCCCAACCAAGACCACCAATGCCAGGCTTCCCTCACCAGGCTCAAGCTCAAATGGGACAAAATCCGAGCTTTCAGCATCCTAGTGGACAACAGATGCATCATTCGCAACATATGTTTCATGTGAGTTTAATGTGGGTACTTTCAGTGATTTCGACCAAACATGAACTTGTCTTTGTCTGAAAATCTTGATATTTATGTAATTTCAGTCAGGTTCAAAGCCTCCTGCTGGTATGGGGCCTTCGTTTCCACAGGGACAGTTACCACTTCCAAATCAACCTTTGTCCCAATCAATGTATCAGGTTTGACCTGCAATGCCATATAGTATAAGATTGCAACAGTGTGCCCTTGTTTAATTTGATACGATCTGGCTGTTTCTGCTGGATTTTACTATGGATTCATGAACCTATTTGACTTTTATTGTCTTGTTTAGCTAATAATTACTACTCCCTCCGTCCCGGACTACTTGCACTTATTTCCTTTTTGGGCGTCCCAAGTTATTTGCACTCTTTCCATTTTTAGTAAAAATTTTCACCTACAGCCGTAATATTTGACTTTGCTATACACTCATTCCTTAATCTTCGTGCCGAAAAGGAAACGTGCGAGTAGTGCGGGACGGAGGAAGTATTAATAATTAGTAAGTATGACTGGCTGAACATTCAAGTGCTCCCATACACATCTGTCGTTATATTATTTTTTTCCTTGAGCAACGCTTCTCAGCAATTGAGTTCATTCGACAAAGAGTACTATGATATTTTGAAATGTGACTTTGGTATTGAGTTCAACTCTTTGGCACTTGTGTCTACATGATGATTTTGGCAATATGGATCGTTAACCTAAGCTTTACATATTCTCATGGCTTTAGGCAGGAAGCCCTCATGTAGGAATGGATTTCAATCAAGCTGGAAGCTCCAAGCCAACAGACAGGGGATCCAATTGGATACCTGGCCTTCCTGAAAATCCGATGGGTCAGCTTTTAGGACCACAACCTGGGTTTCCTGGTCAAGCAGGTCCCAGCAACCAGCATCCTCAAACACAATCGGTATTCAATCTTCATTTTATATATATTTGTCTATGCTGATCTCTCAAGTAAACAAGGGCAAGAACTCCCACTTTATATTGATGATCCAATCTTTTGTATTCTGCAGTTGACTCCTGAGTTCGAAAAGGCATTACTGCAGCAGGTTATGAGTCTCACTCCGGAACAGATCAATATGCTCCCAGCTGAACAAAGAAACCAAGTTCTTAACTTGCAGCAAATGCTTCGTCAATAAACATAATGTTTTTCGACAAACTTATTCAGTTTAGAGCATCGTTTTATGCAAATGAGACCTCTATATCTTCGGTGCTAGTTCTAATGTATGTGTGATCTTTTTCTTCTTGTGACTTGCAATATACCTCAGGGCTTAGATTGCCTAACAAAACGAGCTATGTTTTCTATGTATGCTTGCATTCAATTTTAATGGTGAAAATTGACAAATTTGTTTTTGGGGCAATGTAGATTCATCCTGAGTTTTTTCATTTATCACTGTCCATTTTCGGGGACAGCTAAAACGTGTACAAGCTCTATATATTACTCCCTTCATTCCACAATAATTGTCACTCTTATTGTGAGTACGAGTTTTAAGAAATGTAAAGAAAAATTGGTTAGAAAAGTTAGTGGAATATGTGACTCACTTTTTTATATTGGTTTTATAATAAAATGCGAGTGAAGTGAGTTAGTGGAATGTGTAACCTACTTATCATTTATGGTAAAAATGAATTATGACAATTATTGTGGGACAGACCAAATTGGTTTTATAATAAAATGTGAGTGAAGTGAGTTAGTGGAGTATGAGACCTACTTATCATTTATGGTAAAAAAAATAAAGTGAGACAATTATTGTGAGACTTGGCGATTAATAATAAATTATTTTAATTTGCAGTTAGACTTTCTTTGATCCTACCTTTTCATTCAATGCAAAATTAGTTGTAATAACAAATTTACTAATAATAAATTGATTTGTATGCATCCCAAATCCCAACTATAGTTAAGTAGTTGTTATTAAATTCACTCCTATCCATCCCAGTCAAGACAAGTTAATCATAACTTTTTAACATAAATGCACCTTATTTTCACCTCTATATAAATGAAGAAAATAAGCCTTTGCAAATCATCAATCCAAGACTAAATATTTACAAAAAGAATATCACAATTTATTCTATATGTATCAAAGCAAAGCTACAATTGTGATGCTTGTATTGATGTTAGTATTTGCAAGTAAGTGCAACAACTAGTTTCAAGTGCTTTGCCAAATGTGTTCTTGGTTGTGTTTTTAAACCAGCTAAACCTATTTGTGTTGCAAAATATTTAGCCAAATGTGTCCTTAATAAAGAGTCTGATTCTTCAAGACAGGCTTGCAACTATGGTTGTGCAATGGATCAATGTGCCAAATTTGGTGATGGTATGTACCATTTAATTAATAGCATCTTGTATATACATGTGTTCTTGCTATTGTCCATCCCTTAAATGTAGTCATAATTTTTACTGTCTCAAAATTTTTTTTAAAACAAATCACGAAGTTTGGTATGTCCCATGATATAAAAACCAGTTACAAAAATCATAGGGTTTGGAATTTTATTATTGAACTAGTGTCTGGTGTTAAGTGTAGGAAATCATATGTGGATATTATCACCATTAGTATTTTTTGCAATTAAATTTTAAAATTTTAGGACAGACCAAATTTTATATTCTGTGCTTTTATTTAGTAATGAATTGAAGGTATATTACGCTAATTCAGTAGATCTTATTATATTTCAGATGCGACGAAGGTTGATGAATGTGTGAACAATTGGCGGCGCTGCTCCTCCATCTTCATCTACACTCCCAAGAAATTAAAGAAAATTAGATAAATGAAAAGAATTAGAGAGCTATCAACAGTTTAGTTATGATGTCTTTGTTCATTTTGTTGGAAATATTGCAGTCTTTACACTGACAAACTCTTGCTATTACAAAAGAACAACAAACTAGAAGGTAAATAAAACGAAGTAAATACAATAAAAGGAACAGGATGCAAACTATAGTCTTCTTTAAGTCGAGTCGAGGTATTCCTCTCTCCGCAAGACGAGATACGCCCCGGCTAGTGCTCACGGATTGGCGCAACGTCCCCAAAGATGAAACGACTTTCCTCCTACCTAGTTGAAGCACCTCAAACTCGTAGGCTCCGGCGAACTTGAATTGGAGGCGAGAACCGAGCAATGCAATGCTCCTAATGATGCGAACTAGAATGCTTGAGAGCTAGAGAGAAGAGAGAATGATTTGTTGGTGTATTCTTCCACTCTAAGATCAAGCCTATTTATAGGCTAGAGAAAGCACTTGAAAGGCAGTTATCTCTTTATATATTTGGGGGTTACCTAAGATGAAAGGCCATAGGTCTTGGCCACATCAAATGTCTCCCACATTTTCCACATGTTTCTAACACATTTTTATTAATTCCTATATATAATAATATTTGGATTCTTAACTTGATCTCACATAGTTTTATACTATGCACGGTTTAAGATAAATTTCACAAGGAAATAATTGTTAATTTATTTTTATATAGATGCAAAATTTAATCATGTTTATGAATAATTTATATCCATAGGGAGAAAAGATGTTACTGTTAACTTTTTTTTTGAAGAAATATTTAGTTGATTTGTAGATATTGATATGATTAAGTAGTCTACTATTTCTTTGAGCTTCCTAACGATAAAATGAAGTGATGAATGTAGAATAAATTATTCATAAGCCCTAAACTAACCCAATTGCAGATCTATATTAAATAATGAATTAAACTGAGAAATAATAATCGATCACAGTCATAATGAAACTTTCAATAAATATTTGAACAAGACTTTAAAATTATAGCCATATTTAATCACACTTATTCGAGAGTTAAAGATGGAGTATATATTAACAAATAAAAGCAGAAAGTTATCAATCAAAAGAAACAATATTCTGCAATTTTGGTTGTGAAAAGTGATCTATATAAAGAAATGAACAAAATATAATGTAGCAAAAATTAAAACGAAAATAATATTAAAACAAATCAATTGTAAATTGAGTCATGAAAAGTCTTTTTTTGTACAACAACTATACATTATACATTGTTTGAAGTTCATCTTCCTTGAAGTGTTGATAGATAACCGCTGTACAATGCCTCCAAACGCATAAAAATCCTCAACAAAAAATTGGAGGGCAGTTCTCTGATAAGGCAGATTCTTTCTTGTCTAGCCCCCCTCTTCCATCTTCGAGTAAGTCTTTGTGCACCGGCACCACTTTTGGTTAGCCTAAGCATCAAAGACTCGATAAATCTGAATCTTCTTCGTCATCCTCCGACTCCCAGTCATCTTCGTCTTCATCACCTTCCAAACCCTCATCCTCGCTCTGTAAATGCGGGAAAAAAATGATGATTCCATGTTTCGTTCTTGTTTGTGTGAAAAATAAAACACTGTTATTAACGTTCGACTCTCAGCAGGAGTTTTGTTTTAGGTGTTCGTTATAATCCAAGTAATCTAAAAGCAAATATGATAGATGGATAAGTGAACTAGCTTACTTCACTCAGTTCTGAAACATTAGAGAACTGGTCATTGTCCTCCGACTTCCAAAGATCACTTTTCTCCAGTTTTGCAGGATTGCCCTAGCGGAATAAAGAGAATTATATCTCAAAAACATAACGAATGCTGCATCCGTAAAGGCATACATCAAATGGTAACATCTTGTCATGTCAACCAAGAAAGGTAATTATATGATGATTTGCAGAAAAGATCATCCACCACAATAGGTGCAAAAGCAGCATAACTTACAATTTCCTGCTTGGTTTGCTCAATTGTTTTCTCCACTTCAGCGATGTGCTCACTGAGAGCCTACACAAGAGTGTGAGACATAAATTAGCATGCATAATCATCAGTAGCTAATGAATTCATTCAATTTATAGCTCCATTTCAAAGAGATCATCAGGTAAAGCTCCATATTACAACTGGAATATTAGTGGATGACTAACCTCATATCGTTGCAAGGCCATTCTACGCTTCAGTGCTTTCGCTTTTGTCAGAAGGTTTCTCGGTCTTATAGTGATAGGGCGACGATAGTTCTTTCCACGGTAGTAGATCAAGCTATAACCCTTTGGAACCCTGTCGATTGACACTAGTATGCCACCACTCTCATATTCCAAAAGTCTCGCAGTTTCTTCAGCAAATGCAAGTTCCTTTTCCTTCGATATTAACTTTACAACCTCTCTATGTTTCCAGTGCAGATGCATGTTCTCAATAACACCATCGAAAACACCACGAATACCTGGAGATTGCAACAAATAAAACATGATTCTCGCTTTCCACATTTAGAATGTGTACTTCGCAAAATAAAGTTTTAATTTTGATGATTAGACTCAGAAAAAGGAAACCCACCAAGTGGCAAGTATGGTTTCATCCGTAATCCAACCTTACGGAACATAACTCTTTCTTCATCAGTAATTGTCTCCTGGTCATCTGAAGGATCAACTGGAAGCCAAGACTCCACTATTTTAGATAGCAGTTTCTCTGCTTTGAGCTTCTTTGCCTGAGCCTGTAGATGCATTAAGTTGATTAGAGCAAATGCTAGAGAGAATAATCCACAACGACACCAATTGATCATTCAGCAAATAAGACACACTTACAATGGCAAGTTTGTGTTCAAGTCGCCTGATAAGACACACTTACAATAAGACACACTTACAAATAAGACACACTTACAATGGCAAGTTTGTGTTCAGCAAATAAGACACACTTACAATGGCAAGTTTGTGTTCAAGTCGCCTGATTACTCTCTCATGTTTGGCTCTGGAGGCCTCATCTAGCATCTTTTTATGTTCTTCACTAGATACTTCCGTTCCCCATCGAGCCTGAGCCTCGTAAAACTCTGCCAAAGTGCCTGCCATAGCTCCCTTCTCTTCGGATACTGGCATGGGTACAGGTCCTCCCCTGACCTTTTCTTCAACATCTTGTATTTGCTTTGTCATTTCCTGTCTCTCGGCTAAGGCACTAGCCACAGTGGGAGGAAGAAAATCCTTCCCGCGGTACATAACAATGAAATATTTGTTTCTTAGAAGTAAGACTCCCCCTGTTAATGCCTACACCAAACCAGTAGGAGGAAAGGTGATGAGAACTGACTAGAAAATAGAAAAGTAACAAAAAACAAGAGTACATATGTTATCCAACTTTTCATATGTACTTTACGAGACAAACAAAATATCCAACAAACTCAAAATGAAAAGAGATGCAATAAAATGCTAGTGACTCAGTTTTTACCATATGTTATCCACTGGAATTAGCCAATTGTAACATTTTTATTGCACAAATCTGCATACCTTCAGTTCCTCGGACATAATTTTGTTATTTGTGTTCTGGATTCCACGCTTCACAGCAATTTTCACTATTAAACTTTTCTCCCATAGCTTAACAATGGATCTAGCTAAACCTTGATGATTTCTATTTCTTCCTGGGATATAAAACAGACAAAACAAATCAGGGCACACTTTACTTATTGGAAGAACATACAGAGGGTAAATTACCAAGGGCAAAGTGGCAAGGAAGCGACTTAGCAAGCTTCCGTAAGTTGGTCATCTCAGCATTGGTTAGTCGTGGGCGCATTCCAGTAGGAAGAAGCCTAAACGGTGTCTTGTATCCAGGAATAGTCGGAGGGAGTTGATCAGCATCAACAGGAAGCACCCCAGTTCCCCACCAATCTTCAAACCGTGGACCCAAACCATCTAATAGAGCATTGTACTCAATTTCCTCTTCTGTAACGTTCTTGACACGGTTAGGTGTAACTGGATTGGACTTCACAAGAACCTGAGTCTTTTCATCACTACTTTTTGTTGCTGAATCGCCAGGGGAGGAAACATCAGGGATAAAAAGAGTATCATGTTCACTGTTTTCTCTCTGTGGCTTTAACGTAGGGCCTTCGTAGTTAGCTCCTCTATACACCACCATAACACTTCCAGATCTCCAAGTGACTAGGCCTCCTGTTCGGCGCTGATGAGAGAAGCACAAACAGCTTTTATAACCACTACATTCTTTGTTACTGAAATGAATCAACAACAATAAACTAAATAAACTAGCAGTAAGGGATTAAATTTTCTAGTTTCTATATGCATAAGTTCAAATCATCTCCACTATCATACTTCAAGACAATATTTGCAAGCCATCGAATTTAAGTGCTATATTGAGAAACTGATTTCAAGAAAATAATAGAAATTCCAGTAAATGGCAAAATGAACTAACTTTCAAGCAAATGAGATTTGAGATAATAAAAATATTAATAATAACAAAACAACACTAAAACTCACCAACCTCAACTATTTCATGAGCAGTCTTCATATCATGCGCCAATTCCTCATGAAACTTCAACCTCACCAATTCACACCTCCTCCATTTCTCATGTATCTTCTCCAGAACCGCAGCCGTGATTCCAGCCTTGGCAACGCTCACCCTCTCCCTCAAAATCATCCCCATTCTCCGCAGCCGCCTCAGCTCCCCATCTTCAATCGTCAGCTCCGCCAACGAAGGCGCCCGCATTGTCCTCTTCTTCACCCCACCTTTATGCTCCACCACTTCTTCATCCTCAATCGCGCCCCTCTCCCACGGAAGCAGTGATTCAGCTTCCAATCCCTCATCCTCCACCAGAATCGTGTCCGGTCTAACCCAATCTCTTTTCAGCAAATCCCCCAATTTCTCATCGCCGAATTCAGCATCCACCGAATCATTCGAATTCAAATCACCATTCTCCAAATCCAAACCTAACTCTCCCCCTTCCTCCTCCTCCTCTTCATCGGAGCCTAAACCTAAATTCCGGAGGCGGAGAACAATTCGATCAATCGCCGTGGTACCTCCCCGGATTGTTTCCGGTTTCGGTTCTGGCTTCTTCGGAGCGGATTTGGAGCGCGGCGGCGGTGCCGGTGGAGGTGACGGCCATTTTTTAATCCAGGTAGACGACGGTTTTGGGGGAATACTGGGCTTTCCGGGAGGCGTGTGGGGCAATTTGGTGGGACGGAGAGAGGAATAGAGAGGTTTGAATAGGAGGCGGTGGAAACACGGCGGTTTGCGGCGGGGAAATGAGAAGGTGGAGAAGAAATGCGGCTGTAGTTCGGTGAATTTGGCCGTTGAGAGCGCCATTTTTTGGCTTCTGATGAAGCTCGAGATATCACCGAAGGTGTGAGGTTTTTAAAGATAAAACAAGATTTTTTCAGGAAAAAGAAAAGATAAATTTAAAATATTTTCGTATTGGGCTACATATTTATTTTAGATGGCCCAAATTAGAATTTTGTTGGGTTAGGCCCAAATATTTGGTGAACATTCATTTTAACTAAATTTAAAACTCGAATTTACTCATTGATTAAAGCTTAATTATAGCAATAATCATGCTTATGTCTTGAAAAGAGTGTGGGTCATTTCATTATAGTGACGATAAAATAACGAATAACCTATTTAGTTCAAATTAAAACATGACACGTAGATTATATTCGGTACGACAGTACGAATGTAATCGACATGACATGAGCACGTCAGGAACATAACAATGTCCGATTAGGACAAGATAACAATCTGATAAACACGATAAAAATCCAATTTCGCATGGTAAGTTGGTAACCATGCAAATTCTGAATTCTCCTAATTTAAAGATTAATACTCAAAGTCTCAAACGAACCATGACTGGTAAATTGAGATTTTAAAAAATAATTAATGAAAATAATAATATAAATAACGAGTTACACTAACTTGACATTGAATTTAACAAATCAAATTTGGTCTGTGGATTTTCTCATGTCACAACACAACTACAAAATTCGTAGAATCTTTGTGGATATTGAAACAATTTAAATTAAACATACTCCTATTAATTAGAGATATTGTTGAGTAGTTTTGGACATAACCAGGTGATATATGATCCAAATAAATAGGGTATATGTTTCAGATTCTATTTAAGGAAAAACCGAAGTTAGTTCCGAGGCATCGTAACACAATCAAATATACATCATCAATTCAATCTTCATATATTCAAAAAAAAACAAAAACAAAAAAAATCAATAACCATAATCTCCTTTCTTCTCGATCGACGACGTATCTGAATTTTAACGAATTCAGGAACAAGAAAAACGAAGTTCGATTGTATAGGAGAAGAAGGATTAATTCTATGGATTTGTGGCGGCAGTTTGTGGCGAGCAATTGGGGAAGAGAATTCGTGGCCGGAGGAGCCGGTGGGACCGCCGGTGTTCTTGCCGGATATCCTCTCGACACGCTGAGAATCCGGCAGCAGAATTCGGCCGGAGAATCGGCTTTCACCATCCTCCGCAGTGCCCTCGTCAAAGAGGGGCCATGTAGTCTCTACCGCGGGATGTTTGCTCCCCTGGCTTCTGTTACTTTCCAGGTATAATAGTCATTTAAATCACAAACTTAGTTTAACTTTTATCAGTTTCACAAAATTTCTATAAATAATATATAAAATCACAAAATTTCACTGTTTTCTCAATTAAGTATATCTATTTGTGTAAAAAAATAAAACATAAATCACTTTTTTCTCTCAAAAGTTTAATTCATATACAAAATTGAAATATTAAATTATAAGTAATAATTTGTTAAAACTCTTAAAATCTTGTCCCACATTGACTTGGTATTGATCTCAACTCATCTATATAAATATGGATAACCTTCCCCTTATAAAGTCTTTTAAGGTGAGTGACCCATTTGGGCCATTTCTAATATATTTTTTTCAATTGTCTACTTCGTGTACAAAACGATGTTGCAGAACGCTATTGCCTTCCAAACATACGCAACCCTATCACGAGCAATCGACGGAGGCCGCGAGGAGCCCCCGTCCTTCGGATCCGTAGCCCTAGGCGGGATCGGGACGGGGGCCACACAGAGCCTCCTCCTGAGCCCGGTCGAGCTACTCAAAATCCGCCTACAACTCGACAACAAAGCCGGGACCCTGCGCGGCCCCAGGGACGTGGCAAGGAGCATAATCCGGTCCGAAGGGTGGCGCGGGATCTACCGCGGCCTAGGCATCACCGTGCTCCGCGACGCCCCCTCCCACGGGGTCTACTTCTGGACGTACGAGTACGTCCGGGAGCAGCTCCACCCGGGGTGCAGGAAGGCAGGGGACGAGACGCTGCGCACGATGATGGTGGCCGGGGGGCTGGCCGGGGTGGCGAGCTGGGTGTGCTGCTACCCGTTGGACGTGATCAAGACGAGGATCCAGGCGCAGTCGAGCTCCTCCTACAGCGGGATGGTGGATTGCTTCGCCACCAGCGTGAGGAGGGAAGGATACAGCGTGCTGTGGAGGGGGCTGGGGACGGCCGTGGCTCGGGCTTTCGTCGTCAACGGCGCTGTTTTCGCGGCGTATGAGACGGCGCTCCGATGCATATATAAGTAGGTTTTCCGGTTGGGGTTTGTATGGATAGGTGTATATCTAACCCTAGTTTAATGTAGCACCGTGTGTGTATACTGTATAGTGGTGTTTTCTAGCTAGCCACTTCTAATAAAAAAAAATTACTTACTACTTATTTTTGTCAAACCATCGACTCCATTTTTTATTGGGATATTGGAGTCTAATATCATGCAACTTTCAAAAAGTTGGATTATTCTATTAACTTTGAAGTTGGCAAAATAATATCACGAACTTTACCCTGGGTTTATTATTTCCCACTAATAAAAAAATTTCGACTATATTAATAGATTGAAGAACAAATTTGGAGGAGGTGCTTCAAGAAAAACAATTCTCAAAGATTTTAAATCTTGAAACTCTCGAAGTTGTTATTGAAAAATTACGAAAAAATCTTTTAAAATTCATGGAAAAACCCAACTTTTTTAAAGTTTCATGATATTACGTGTCAATATCCCTTTCTAATTTTGTTCCTTGTACTACATAATAGTTACTCATTTAATAAGAAAAGGGCCTAATTAAACAAGTATATTAATTAATATATGTAGAAAACATGTGGTGAAGGAAATAGAAAATTGATTGAATTCATCACTATAATCAATCGGATATAATTTCACTAAAATAATTATGTAGGAAAAATGCAAAGAAGGAATACAAAAACTCATAAACCCAAAAAAATAACACTATTTGCTTTGGATGGAGGAAGTGGAGTACAATTTTATTTGCTTTAGAAAAATAATTTTATTAAAATATACACTATATACTGAAAATCGATTTTTAACATAATTATTTTATTTTATTTTATTTCAGTTTGAATAATACATAATCCCGCGGTTAAAAACAGAACTAAAAACAAATTCAAATTTAAGCGGGACCCACATCACGCGTGCCATCGCACGTACACAATTCTCACGCGTGCCATCGCACCATCTTCAAAATTCAAACAACAAAGGGCCATTTTTGAAAATCCAATAATTCTGCACCAGTTAATCACCTTCACCAACAACAAAACTCAAATTTCTCTCACTGATTTCTGTCTCTGTCGCTTCAACATTGCTTTTTTTGAATGCGGAGTTAAAGCGAAGACGAAATCACAACCGTTCAATTTCAAAGGCTCCTCAGATCAAGTCATCTCCAAATCAATTTTACAGAGAAGCGAAAAAAGAGGGAACTCTGGTGAAAGAGGGCTTTTGATAGGAGAGGAATGAATACGATGGGGCGGCAGAGATCAGGCGCGCCTCCGGCGCACCATCAGCGGCAGTACTCGGATAATTTTCTAGAGACTTCGTCGAACGGCAGATGGCTGCAATCGGCTGGTTTGCAGCATCTACAGTCGACAAATAACGCGGCTCCTCCTCCAGTTCAGGTGCATTTCCTGTAGCTTTTCATATGATTTAAATTGATCGGGTTATAGATCCTTTTATTGAATGTAAAACCTAATTTAGTATTAATTCTGATTGATTTTCTGTTTATACTTGGAAATCTAGGATTTTGGGTACAATAAAGGTGGGGGTCATGGTTCAGGATTGTATAGGAGTTTGCAGGGACAGAGAAGTTACACTGGAAGCAGTGACCTGTTTTCGGAGCCATTATCGCCGCCGGGGAATCTGGGAAGGCAGAACGTGGAGGGGCAAAATTCACCGAATGAGTATAGCCCGGGTCTTTTGGATCTTCATGCTTTTGATACGGAGCTTCTTACTACGGTATGATTTTAAGTTGGATTTGTGACTGCTGAAATCTCATTATCGGTAGGATTTGTGTGGCATGCTTCTGGATTATGTTTTGGGATGATGAAATATTGTGTATTTGGGGCTGACTGTAAAAGATGGAAATTAGACTGTGTTAGAGGTTCTTGTTGATATGACATGGTTGAGCTACTGAAATGCAGTTTCTAGAGTAACCTGATGTTCTGTTTAATTGATCGAGCCTCTTTCGATGGTTTAAATGATTTGAATGTTGTTATTTCATCCAATGAATGAATCTTCTAGTGTTAGTTTGTTGGGGGCAAGAGCAGTTTGGGGTTTGTTGCACGAATATGCGAATTAAACTCTTAAATGGCAGTAGCTTAAGAGAATTGATTGCTACCCAGATCACTAAACACTGATCTCTGGTCTATATGATGATTGCCTGATTCTTATATTTAATGTTTGTTTGGTCCATTTTGGGCATGAATGATGGAAATAGGTGCCAGCTCCTGGTTTATATGATGGCCCTTCAATTAATCACTTTCCACGAGGCAGAAGTTTTGACGACTTGGACACTTTCTTTGGAAACAATAAACAAGGTGGCAGAACCGGTGCTTTGCCCGATGGAAATGTTCTGAAAAGTATAGCAGCTGATAATGTGAAGGCTAGCAATGTGGCAAAGATCAAAGTAGTGGTATGTGCATTCTGCTTTCGTCATTTTGATATGTTCTCAACTCTTATGTTGGCTGGCTAGCAGTTCGCTGTCTAGACATGGGCAACCTCATTCAATTGGTATAATACTTGCAGTCTTTGAGTGGATGTAGTTTTCCATTTGGTTATTTGATAAGGTTATGCACCTGTGTGCAGATGAATTCTCCATGTCAATGCCATTTCACTCTTGATATTTCAATTGAAAAACGATGTTGTTGTGATTAATTTTTTTACAGGTACGAAAAAGACCTCTTAACAAAAAGGAGTTGGCAAAGAATGAAGAAGATATCATAGAAACTTATTCCAATTCTTTAGTGGTCCATGAGGCAAAACTTAAGGTTGATAAATTTTCAGATTTTCTTCGTTTATTTCTGCACTTTCTAGAATTGTTAAGCAGTTTTACTTTTTGGTTGCCTCAGGTTATCACATATTTCTTGGATCTTACCTGTTGTGCTGCAGGTTGACCTGACAGAATATGAAGAAAAGCACGAATTTGTTTTTGATGCTGTGTTGAATGAAGAAGTTTCAAATGACGAAGTAATTATTTAGGATAACTAAGCCTGATTTTGAGGTGAATTCACTGTTGTGTTGTGGATGTCCGAGTTTTTTCTTAATTGTATTCTATATTTTTCTTGTTAGGTGTATCGTGAAACTGTTGAGCATATTATTCCAATAATTTTCCAACGCACAAAAGCCACCTGCTTTGCCTATGGCCAAACAGGTAATGAGTTGCACGGACTCTTTAAGCAGAATTCTATTTTGTAATCTTGCTACTATGTAGAGGATCTTAAGGCTCATGAAACTTACAGGTAGTGGCAAAACTTACACCATGAAACCACTGCCCCTTAGAGCAGTAAGGGATATCTTGAGGCTCATGCACCACACTTACAGGAACCTAGGATTTCAGCTGTTTGTCAGTTTCTTTGAGATATATGGAGGAAAGCTTTATGATCTGCTTGGTGATAGGAAGTAAGCTTTCTTACTCATTTTGCACTATTTAAGTCTCAAATACTATATTTCTAACTACTGCTCTTGCAGAAAACTGTGCATGAGAGAGGATGGAAAACAACAAGTTTGTATTGTGGGCTTGCAAGAGTACAGAGTGTCAGATGTGGAGATAGTTAAGGATCTCATTGAGAAAGGAAATGCAACAAGAAGTACAGGGACCACAGGTGCAAATGAGGAATCATCGAGGTCTCATGCCATTCTTCAGCTTACGATTAAGAGATCAGCTGATGGCTCTGAAACTAAACCTGCCCGGGTTGTTGGCAAGCTCTCCTTCATAGACCTTGCTGGAAGTGAGCGTGGCGCAGATACTACTGATAATGACAAGCAGACCAGGTATATATCTTATTAGATTCTTCTTATGGCCGGTTAATTATAATTCATTATGCAGAAATTGATTAGACAGAGAGGTATTGCTATCTGAGACATAAAACTTAAGTTACCTGCAAGGCTCAGGAAGTAAAACTAAAGACTTAGAAATTCTTATTTATTTTCGCCCTCTATGGTCATGGCCAATATTCTGACTACACAGGATGGAAGGAGCTGAGATTAATAAAAGTTTGCTTGCACTGAAGGAGTGTATTAGAGCACTTGACAATGACCAAGGGCACATTCCATTTAGAGGCAGTAAATTAACTGAAGTTTTAAGGGACTCGTTCGTTGGGAATTCTCGTACAGTTATGATATCGTGTGTTTCCCCAAACGCTGGATCGTGCGAACATACCTTGAACACGTTAAGATATGCCGACAGGTTAGGCTGTGATCTTTTATGTAAATAGATAGGTTACATTCTGCTCCCATAGGAGGCCTGACACCTTCAACTTGTTTCCAATCTAGAGTAAAGAGCTTGTCAAAAGGAAATAACCCCAAAAGAGATGTTTTCTCATCAACCTCAAATCTGAAGGAGTCGATGATGCAACCCTCGTTGCCAGTCGCAGCACCAGCATCAAGTTTTCAAGATGATATGGGTGAACCCTGGACTGAGCAAACTGATAGGGAAGAATATGTCGAAGATGAGCCAGAGAAGCCATCATGGAAGAATATGAAAGCGGAATCTATTAGCTTCTCCAATCCAGATGATAAATTGAAGACATCCAACGGCCAATCAAAATGGATGGAACCTCCTAAAGCAGAACTGAAACGTTCAAACTCTGAAGATGATTTGACTGCCCTGTTGAAGGTAAAGAATTGATCTATGGTTTTTAAACTTGAGGGTCTGCAGTGTTAGGTATTGATACTCTTGGAAATTTTCAGGAAGAGGAAGATCTTGTCAATGCTCACCGGAGGCAAGTGGAGGAGATTAT
The DNA here is from genome assembly GCF_004379255.2 of Salvia splendens. Taxonomy (NCBI): domain Eukaryota; kingdom Viridiplantae; phylum Streptophyta; class Magnoliopsida; order Lamiales; family Lamiaceae; genus Salvia; species Salvia splendens. Next base: position 2,172,749 of record NC_056034.1, read on the forward strand.
GAATATTGCTCGTGAGGTTTGTGACAATCACTCTGTTATGCATGGTTTCTAATTGCCCTTCTCAAATCAATGTGTTGTTTCACTCGGAGCAGGAAATGAATCTATTAGTTGAGGCCGATCAGCCAGGCAATCAAGTAGATGATTATATCTCCAGGCTGAGTTCCATCCTATCTAAGAAGGCTGCTGCTATCTTAGAGTTACAGAATCGATTGGCTCGTTTTCAAAAACGCTTGAAGGAACAGAATGTCCTCGTCTCTTCAGCCTACTAATATAGGCAGGCATTTGTTTGATGCAGCTTTGCGTGCGTGCATACAAAGGCGAGGAGGCTTGTGTTCGTGTCAGCCTTTGGCTAGTGATGTTTGTATGCATATGTTTCTAAGCCAACCACAATATTTTCTTAGCCCATATTGTATAATCTTGAGAGTATTTGTACAAGTCGTCTTTGCACCTTGAAATTTTCTGTTTTCTGCTTTTGTACTAGTGTAGTTGTATATAGCCCATGATTTGATTTGAGCTCTACTGTTTATATATAAATGATTTTTTAAGGTTTATTGGCATTAAAATACTTGAATTATTGCAGTTTTTTTAGTCTTGTTTAGAGCCCAACAAGTTCAAACCAATTTTTCCAAAAGAATTTTCTATATAAAATTAATCAAAATCTATCCTTACCTCCTTCGATTGTTAATATGAACAGTGATTTTTCAAAGTTTATTTGTATTAATTTATTACTCAGTATATTATACTACTATATCTCCCTTTATGTCACAATAAAAGAAGCTTTATTCTTTTTTCTGGTGCAATGAGCTGAGTGTTTCATTTCATTTTTTTTTTCAAAAATCAACATTTTCTATGTTTCATAGGAGTACTACGTTATTCACTTATTGCTTTTGTTTTCCCTTTTCACTTATTTAATTTATTTTTCTATTATACTCTATTTTATTTGGAAAGCTCAAACGAAAGCGATTTTTTCGAAAAAAAAGGTGAAGACCAATGTTTTAAAAACCGGACCGGCAAGCGAACTGGCGTCGTTACTGGTTCACTGGTTCAACCGGTTCACTGGTCGAACCATTTGTTGAACCGGAACATTGTTTATATATATATTTATTTATTTATTTAGTAGTAAATAATAAAATTTAATTAAATGTTTTATCAATAAATATTATAGTATTATACATTTAATAGTATTATTATAGAAAATTAGTATATTAGAATATTTAATGACGTTAAGTTTAAATACAATAATAAATTATACTACACAATATTAAAAACTAGTATTAAACTCTATGTATAATTATAAACTCCTATATTGTAAAATATTAGTGATTGTAAAAGTATAATTAAAATATAAGAAAGATATTATAATTAACAATTTCTTAAAGGAATATAAAATTAAAATGAATTATTAGTTTCGGTGAAAAAGAATTTCAGATTTAATGTATAAGGATAATTAATGTTCATAATGTTTCAAAATGACCATGTGGTAGAGTGGTAAATGAGTAGGTATTTAGAGATAAGGTCATGTGTTCAAGTCCTAGCAACAACAAATCTTAAAAAAATATTTTGAACCGGTCCGCATTCAATGTGCTCAATGTGCTAGTCAAATGAACATATTCTTAAACTTATTATATTATCTCCCATGAATGGACGCGTGTTGGCATTCCACTTTTTCTTCTCCTTTCAGTGCATATCCGAATTAAAATCTAGTACTTATTTTTTTGTCGTGAATATCTCATTTATTTATATTTTTTCACTTTATCTCCTTAAATATCAAGTTTTTAAAATACTCACAATCAACAAAAATGTCCTAGCAACAACAAATCTTAAAAAAATATTTTGAACCGGTCCGCATTCAATGTGCTCAATGTGCTAGTCAAATGAACATATTCTTAAACTTATTATATTATCTCCCATGAATGGACGCGTGTTGGCATTCCACTTTTTCTTCTCCTTTCAGTGCATATCCGAATTAAAATCTAGTACTTATTTTTTTGTCGTGAATATCTCATTTATTTATATTTTTTCACTTTATCTCCTTAAATATCAAGTTTTTAAAATACTCACAATCAACAAAAATTTATTCCATGAAAAGAAATACTACAATTTAAAGCCATTACATTATACAGTAACATTATTTCTGCATGCTATATAGTAAATAGAACAAACTTGTAATTTGCATATGATCACACAATACTACATTCACGTCTTACCAACTCAGATGCGTTTCACCGCACAAATTCAGAGCTTCAAAGGCGCGAGGCTTCTCATGGAGCTGTAATTGGTCTCCGGCGCCAGCTTCCTCATGGAAGCGTTGAGGCTCCTCCGCCCCGACACGTGGAACTCCGAATACATATCCATGAGAAAATCGTCGACGATCTCCACGTAAGCCGGGCAAGTGAGCCGCGAGTAGTAGTGCAGCACCTCCTCCACATCCACCGCCTGATCGATGTCGCTCGAATCCGTCATCTCCAGATCTATCATCTTCTGCGCCAACACATCCGCGCCCGACCACCGCCATTTCGCCGCCTCCTCCTTCACGGTATGTTTCTCTCTCACCGCGGTCTCTGACCGATTTTCGATTTTCTTCTTCGTCGCTGTTTCGATCGGATTAGGAATCGGATTAGGGCTGGAATTAGGGTTAGTTTCTGAGAAGATCGTGTAGCAATCATCTGAATTGTTGGCGTTGGTGTTGGTGGGGGATTTTGTTGGTTTGAGGGGTGTGAAGGATTTGGTGAGGAATTTCATGGTTTTGTGAATGGTTGATTTGATGAGCGGCTTTCCGTCTCTTGTGATTGGCTTGCTGCTCATCTTTATCACTCTGTGTGTGTGTGTGTGTGTGTGTAAAGTGGTGGAAAACTTCCAAATTGTGTTGTGGAGTGGAAGAAGTTGCAGGTTTTGTTTGGTAAGAAAACAGAGTGGAGACAACAACAATTCAGGTTTCTTTCTATTGCCTTGAGACAAATGGCAATGTGATGGGAATGGGACACTTTTTATGTGCTTTTTGGCCCACAGTGTTTCTGTCTCCTCAGAGCATGTGCGACGTTGTGTCGAAATGGCGTACTATGTGTAACGCAGTGTTTTAGAGGTCCGACATAATATGTAACACAGTTGTGCGTGTAAAATTGTGGTTGCGCCGTTGAGCTTCATTTGAAAAATGTGAATCGAAAAAAGTTAACGGAAAACAAATCTTGCTTTGGCTTTTATATGTATGCAGAATGAGTTACTTCAAAAGTGAAATGAATAAAATAACAAAGCAAAAGTAAAATAATTCCAATCAAAATGGGAGTACATGATATTAATCATATGGAGTCCAATTTGGTCACAAAATAAATGGTTGTGACCATCACTCTCTCTATTCACTCCCAGTCAAGCATCACATGTGATTATTTATATTCTGATAATTATGAATCCAAATGTTTAACTAACAACTTGTTGAAACCACTTGTTGAATTTGAAATAATGAGAAAATGTTTCAGCATTTATGTGAGGAGATATATTAATAATTTAATATGGTCCCAATCTATAACATAAAAATAAGGTTAGTGGTAGGCACCTCACATTTGTTGAGGAGTGAGATGATGATTATAACAACTCATACAAATTTTTTTAATTGCTCCACAAGGCAGTCACTCTCATACAGTTATATAATAATAATAATAATAATAATAATAATAATAATAATAACAATATTATTATTATTATTATCTCTCTTTTTTCATCCTTTAGGAAGAACTTCATGTGGACGATAATATTATGATTTTCCCATAAAGATTGATTCCAACTCCAAAATGAACATCAAGAGGTAGGATAACCAAGCTTCCTACATACAAATTCAAATATCAATCATCTTCTTTAATCTTAACTTAATAAAACATATAGTAGTAATTAGTTACTTTTATTTTCTTTTGACAATTAAGTTAATTGTGTGATTAATATTAATGTATCTATAACTATTTGAATTACTAACATAAAGTTCTGCCAAATTTATAATTTTATGTAATTCAATTGAGATCTAAAAAGCATTTTTTATTTGATTTCAACATTTTAGTCATTTCACACAATCTTTATCTACTATTTTCCCTACAATATTCATCAGACAAATAGGATGGACAAATATGCAAAGTTGTTTTAGAAAAATATTAAATCAAAGTCATCCCTGCTTTTCATTAAAAGAAAAATGTGTACAATTGAGCATTGATAATTAGAAACTTCAACTACCCAACTTCTACCACTTGAACCCTTTCACACACACACACCTCAGAGCTGGCCAAGAAATGAAGTTGGGACATCATGACAGCAAGATAAATACATGTATAACAGAAGAGATGTACACAGAATGTATTTCAGCAATCCTTTGTGTTAAATATCAATTTCTGATGTTCAATTATTTACTTGTGGCTTCCTTATTCTTGTGAGATTTGAAAAACTGATGCAACAATCTGTGAACTTCTCCATAATTATTGGTTGTAGGAACCAGATGGCTTTTGATCCACTGTGGCAGCTTGTCTGTTGTGTGTGGAGTGTTTCTCTTCATAGGATCAGAAGCATAACGTGCATCCACCAATAATATTGCAGCATAATCGTTCACATGCCGAATTGCTCTGCCTACAATCACCAATCAAGAAAATCTCGAATTAATTACAAACCGATGTAGATTATAGAGAACATAGCATAAAATGAAGAAGCTTTGGCAAAGATGGTTAATTGCATGAGAAAATTGAACTTCTTGAGATGGCCAACAAAGACAGAAACGATTTTCAGCAAAGATTTTTTATTTTTCTGTAGCAGCACTTACCAATGGATTGATTCACTGCTTTCATGCAAAGATTTTCATAGTACTCTTTTCCTCTCCCTTTACACCTTTTAAGGATTTGAAGCCCAGACTCGGCATCCCTACCGCCACACGCAGTTTCGCTTGGGATCGCCTTGCCAAGACCCTCAATATGCTTCACCCTCTCCATTAACTCAACATCTGATGGGCTAGGATAGGGCAGTCCAACCATTACTATGCACCGGCCAGCACCGTCGTTAAAATTGATGCCTTCGGATATCTTGCCCCCGACAATGGCAAAGAGGATTGCACCATTGCAAGACGTGGAACCTGTGATGGACAACGTGTCAATTGTCTCTTTGTATTCTCTCAATACAGCTTCAACATCTGTACTCTTTCTTGGCTCTCTGAAAATACGCTTCTTCTTCATGATCCTTGAAACGATTCCCGATTCCTTCCATGCATCATAGACCTGGCTCTCGTATTCGAATGATGAGAAGAATACAACTACGCCTTCTGGAACAACTGTCACTAGATTAGACAGCAGAAGACCTAGTTCCCCAATCTGTGATTACGTCCAATATGTAGTAGTTAATCACCGGAAAAAAACATGACATTGAGGGATAGTAATACTTGAAATAAGGTCAGGAAACCATGACACAGTGAAAAAGAGGATTCCTCACCATGGTTGATGAACTCCTAGCTTTGTAGCTAAAATCAAAGGACTGACCAGAAGGCCCGAGCTTAACAGCAACTGGCAAAATGTTTTTAGAAGGAACTATGTGTCCACATGAAAAGAAGGGTAACTCATTTAAATGTAGCGACCGGAAAAGTCTTTCCTTGGTTTCCTCTATAGGTTGTAAGGTTCCGCCAGCCAAGACGACAGCATGGGCTTGATCCAGCACCTGCCCAAAAATTAATTTTACATTGATTAGAAGTGAAAATTTTGTCTAAGAATTCTGCAATCAAATAGTTGTAGCAAACAGGCAAACCTCAGAAAATATTTTCTCTCCAGTCAGCATAACATACTTTACATACCCTCCTTCCAGGCCGTTACATGTTTTCATTGGTCTCGAGACTACCATTTTCCCATCACTGTTATTATTGATCAAAGAGGAAAGCATATCAGATAATGCTCTGAAACCAGAGATTGCACTTTCCTCAGCATCTCCACCAGGACCGATATTTTGAGATAAGACAAGTTTATCTCCGTATCCACAGACCTAAAGAAAATAAGAACATTCAAATTGTAAAAGTGGGTGATGAAGAGATGTTAAATAAGAAACAGAAACGATTCTACCTTGTAAATTATGTTGCTTTCTTTCACGTATTGTAGCAGTTTGACCAGGTTTATGTTGTCAATATTCAGAGCAAATAAGAATTCATTGATGGTCATTGTATCGCATGGAACTGGATGGTCAGTGCCGTTTACATGCTTCTCATCACAAGACAAGATTCTTAGAAAGGCCCGAGTGATGATCATCAAAGTCTGGATATATCTTCGGTTTCCTGGTCCTAGAACATTACAAAATCTTTGGAAATATCCATCTAAGTGAGACAGCAATTGTTTCAACTGCAAAGGACGAGATACAATTGCAAAAATTACAAACGGCCCATGATTAAAAAAGAGAACAATTGTCAAAGAAATGATCGAATAATATGCCGGACTCAACAGCTATTCTGGAGATACAATGAAGAACTTTAGTAGAAACATTTACTAATGCCAGCTAAAATAACTTTAGAATTTTACCTGGGACCATGAGATTCTTGCGTCATACATACTGATGAGAGTGTCTGCTAGATTATGAGCTTCGTCTATGATAATAACGCTGTCTTTCAGATTTAAGCCCAAGGATTCACGCGATGATTTTGAAAGAAGAGACTGATATGGAAGAACCACAAGGTCAGCTGCAGGTAACATTTTTCTCGAACCATAATATGGGCAACCTCCTATATCGCGTCCAATATGCACAAGATCTTCAATGTCCAGAGCCTCCATTTGAATAACATCATTTGCGAACTCTTCTATCTTCTTCCTTCTTAACATCGGACATCCAGAAGAAGATTTGTTGCCACGAATCCTTTTTCCAGAACCCACCTTCTGCTTATATAAAATAGAGCTTCAATAAAACAGAGCTTCAATAAAACAGAATACAACTACTATTTACGTGGCAGGGAAAAGGTATTAAGACTTTTAGTCATGATGGTTTCCGGGTTCCATAACCAACAAAGCTGCAACCAACCATGGCTGCTTGATAACTGATAAGGTATTCTACAACTGCCTCAAATTAATATCAATGGGTGGTGTACAATTATCATAGAGCACTCATGTTAGGACTGTGAATAACATATGATTATCTTCATGTTTTGCATGAAATGGAAGATTCGTAGCTGAGAAACATGATGAAACATGCTTATTATGGGAACAACAAAGTTTCTTAATTTCGTTGTAATGTAGGGAGTATTATATTTGAAGATAAAGCATCTGAAATCTGAATACCTTCATTTTAGAAGCTTCATTTTTCTTATTCTTTTGGAGCATTGAGCATTTCTCATTTATGCGATTGGAACCCCCCAGCTTCAACACCTCTGAAAGTGAAGGTTCAGCATTATGAAGTCAAGCATCCTCTACTAACACAACGAATTCTAACACCAAATTAGACCAGTATAATGCCATACCTTCATTGATACAGAGATTCTTCCTAGAACCCAAGCATACAACCTTCAACTCACTAGCAAATTTAGTCTTCCTCAGCTCTTTCATAAACTGTGAAAGCTGTGAATGTGTCCGACTGCAAAAATAGATCTTCACTCGCGACTCCTCTTCCTTCCCAACCAGCTCATCCACCTCGTCCTCTTCCTCACTCGACAACACATCATCCCCTCCAACATTCTTCCTTTTCGATTTCCCACCTACTTCCGATTCACTGTCATACTCTTCCAACAAAAACTCCGCGTCATCCACCTCACTGATCCCGTCATTCTCCTTCGTGCTTCTCTCCTCCTTCTTAACCCCCCTACCCTTTTCACCTTCTCCACTACTATAGCTAGATAAATCTCTAACATTTTCTCCCTTTTCCTTCAAATGAGATCCAATTCCCCTCTTATGCATTATAGGTTTACTCTTGACTACATCAGCTTCTTTATTTGGCACAAAATTTCTAAGCCAATCCGGCTCATCATCATCGCCATCCTTACCCTCGCCCAACTTCTCCTTCCCATTATTCTCCGCAGTCTCCAATTTCTTTCGATCGACATGCCACTGCAGTGCACTGCATATCATGCTAAGGGTTTTTCCAGTCCCTGCAACAACCCAACCATCAATCCCTCTAACACCTTACAACAAAGAAACAAATTACAGAAGAATACGCAAATAACGAATAAAACAAGGGAAACCACATTCAATCGCTAATGTTAAATAGCAGAACCAACAATCGGGCCGCGGAAATGGCAAAATGCGTACCGGTGGGGCTTTCCAGCATCGAGAGGCCACCTCTGTTGAGCGATTCGTGAAGGAATTTCATGAAATCCAGCTGTATCGAGTAGGGTTTGTAGGGGAATGCTGGAAATTCCATTGCGCCGTTCTTCTTCGTTTGGGAGTACTCACAGCTTATCGAGTTGTACTCAACTGGGAAATCATCCGCAAAGCTTTCACGGCGAGTTCAATTTTCCCGCGTTTATATACATTCTTTTTGTTATGTTCTCATTTCCTACATTTATTTTAATTTTAATATCTAACTCTATTATTAGCTTTATTAACTACCACTACTATAAATTAATCTCATAAATATCATAGTTTAATATATTCATTTTTGGTCGAATTCTAATCTCTCTGCGACTTTAAAACTCAACTAAAAAGAGAGAAATTTGGGTTGCTACAAATCACGTGATGAATTGCTAACTCATCCTTAATTGTTAACTACAACTAATTTCAAACCATATAATTTTAGACATCTAATTATGTATAAATTGTCATGTATAATTTCATTTTATTATTATTTAGATTTTAAAAATTAAAAGAACTATTAAATTTATGATTTTGGATCAAAATATCAATATAGTGTATTAAACATATCAATGTGATGCTTGGAATATGTCAACATAATTTCGAATGAACATTTTATATGTATTATGTTGACCTATTTTATTAGCTATGTTTACATTAATCCGGCACTACAAAAATATAAAAACTCAATATTTTTTTTTCTAAATTTTGATATTGGAACATATGCAAGTAGATCTCGTTATAATCCTTATAAAATTATGTTTAATTTTATATGTGTTGTGTGAAAAAATAATTTAAATTGAGATAGTTATATGCATTTAAACTTTTGAGATATTTTTAAAAAGTTAGTTATAACTATTTTATTGTTAATTGACATAAATATCATAATTGACATTTTTTGTTAGATACATTGATACTAAAAAATGATAGATACTGGCCCTTGATTTGAAGATCTTATGTCTTAGGTAGCAATTTAAATACTATGAGTTAGCAATATAACACCCTATAGGTAGTATAATGTATTTTCAACTAAAAGACAATAATTTTGAATATAAAACATATGATATTATTTATTCATTGACGATAACATCTATCTATGAAAAAATTGCAAATTATTTCATTGTAAATAATTTCAAATAAATATAAATGTCCTATTTTTTCTGCTAATTTCTAAATTGCAAAACACCTCTACTAAATTTCATGATCTTCCCATTATTTACCAATATTCGTAAAAATTATGCATGATAAGTTAACACTCGCTTTAATGGGCCGAAAATGCACTATCAGCCCAAAGCCAACAACAGGCCTATTTTGCTGATTCCGAAACCCTAAAATCGTTTCTCTCATTATTTTGGCTTCGCTCTTCGTATAAAACAACTCCTCTCAACGCAGCTCTCATTTTCCTCGACCGCTCTGCAACTCTACAGCCATGGTAATCTCAAATCTCTATTCCTTTCTGCTCTTCCCGTCGTTGTATTCATCCGATTAGATCTGTGTCGACTGAAATAGTAATGCGCGTGTGCTTGAATTTTTAGACCAAGGGAACTGGGAGCTTCGGAAAGAGGAGGAACAAGACACACACACTGTGTGTGAGGTGCGGCCGCCGCAGCTTCCACCTCCAGAAGAGTCGCTGCTCCGCCTGTGCTTATCCTGCTGCTCGCAAGAGGACATGTATGGCATTCAATTTATTGATCTAAATTACGTGTTTCTATTTCTGCGATTATGTTTTGGCTTTTCGTTTGAGCATGATATTAGAGAAATTAATTGCGGAATCCGTGTTTGCTGTATGAAAATGTATGATTGTGGTTGTGGATTTTCCTTTTTCGTGATTTAGTTAGAATTAGAGCTGTAATTGTTCTCATTTATCGGTGTGATCAAGTGTGTATGTTTTAGTTTTGTATAGTTGAATCATTTAGCTGAGCGATTTCCGTGTTAAATTTCACTTTAGAAAACTGGAGTGTTTCTATTTCTGCGATTATGTTTTGGCTTTTCGTTTGAGCATGATATTTTAGTGGAACTAATTGCGGAATCCGTGTTTGCTATATGAAAATGTATGAGTGTGATTGTGGATTTTCCTTTTCACGATTAGTTAGAATTAGAGCTGCAATTGTTCTCATTTATCGGCGTGATCAAGTGTGTATGTTTTAGTTTTGTATAGTTGAATCATTTAGCTGAGCGATTTCTGTGTTGAATTTCACTTTAGACAACTGGAGTGTGAAGGCTATTCGCCGAAAGACGACCGGCACTGGGCGGATGAGGTATCTCCGCAACGTGCCCCGCAGATTCAAGACCAACTTCAGAGAAGGTTTGATAACTTTTTTGTAACCCATATTTTTCTGTTGCTTGTAACTATTAGCATTGTATTTATGTGTGATGAATATAGGTACTGAAGCTGCACCGAGGAAGAAGGCTGTTGCCGCGTCTGCTTAAGTGTTGAAGAGTGCTGTTGATTGGAGTTTCTTTTGGTAATTTTATAGTACTAGAGAGCAAATGAATTTTGAAAGCTGTTTGGATGGTGATTTTGCCAGTTGGAATCTTAGTTTCTTTATAATTATGTTGGTGTACTTTGTTTTGAATTTTAATACATATGGCTGAAAGACCAATCTTGTTCGTTTGCCTCGAATTTTTGATCTTGTTACAGTTTTATTCTTTAACACCTTGTTATTATTAGCCCAGTATTTGATTAATGATTTTGAAACTCCAAAATAGTCCATTTATTGTACTCTATAAATGATTTACTTTTGGCTTTGCAAGTCAAAAAATATTTTTTCCTGGACAGTATGAATGAAATATGAAAATGTGTTTATGTTTGGCTTTCTGTTGATATAATTATTGGTGACATTAGTTAAAAAATGTGAAGGCTAGGCGTAAATTGGTGTTCACCACTCTGTTACTCTTAGTCTTGTATAAGTGAATCATAAGCAAATAAAAAATACTTCATAGATTCAAGATAATAGAAATTGAAATGTTACTGAGCCAACTATCAACATTGAACACTACTCTTTGGAATACACAAAATGATTGCAAAATTTGCTTTTTTTTTTTTCTTTCAATGGTTTATGAAACAAAAGATCACTGTACACACTTACTCGACAGAACTGATATTCTCTCAAGCAAAAAAACACTCTTTACTTTATAGCACATTTTTATCCCTCAAACTATCCTATCTCTATGTGGGTTTGCCAAACTTCTCTTTGTCCTGATCCAATTCTCTGAAAACATGATCAAGTTCCGGGAATGAAGCTACAAGCAGCAGCTCGAGAAGATCGAAAGCTAGCTGCTTCATGAAAACGGATGACTGCAAGAACAAATCAAAACATTTACGACAATTACATCAGTTTCAGATTGAAGGAACAAAGACCACAAGTAACATCGATGATTTAACACTAGACAATGGAACTTTAATTATAAGAAAAGTGCCACACATACAATAGATAGAGTAAACTGTTAAGAGGAAATGCAGTTAAATTGCGGTCACGATGATGCAAGAAGGATAACCTGAATGAAATAGTAGAGATCTTTTGCGCATTGCTCATATTCCTTGCGTCCAACGAGGCCTACTATAGCTGATGGAGCCTTGTCTGCAGGAAATGTCTCAACTCATTACTGTCTCCAAGAAGGTTCGATGAAAAACTCACTCAATTTCCCATGACTCTATAACCATGGAAAGGACAAACAAATATTACCAATCATCAATTCATAAACAAATTTGGCTCGCCGTACAGCTTCCTGTTGTTGTATTTCCTCCAGAGTCAGTGTATCTTCCTTTTTAGGTGAAGAATATGGAGCGGAAGATTGATCCACAGGGGATGGAGTATCAGGAGGAGGTCGCTGTCTCCGAGGGTGCTTAGTTATGAATATTCCATCAGGCCATAGTATCTGTTTATACCAGTCATAAATGATAATATTATAATCCATTTTTTAATTGGGGGAATAGGTCAGAGCAAACTCATAAAGCATTAGAGAAGTGAGAACTCATATCATCCAAAATTTGACTCCTTGCATCCAGATTTAGAGCTCAAATTTGCTTGTAAGCAAACAGGGAAGCCCACGGTACTGGTAAAATAGATCTGAGATTCCAAATTACCTTCTCCAACCGCCTAATTCCAGAAGCAACCACTGATCCCCTACGTAAAAGCTGTATTTTCTCAATTAACCAATCATCAAAAGCATCACCCATTCCCAATTGTAGAACCTGTTTCGCTACCCAGAAAGCTTTTCTCCTGTAACCACGACATTAGTGTGCAATTAAAGAGAGCCACGAGGGGAAGCTTTTACAAACAAACTTTATAGTGACTTGTCCATATGTATACAACAATCAATACCTGATCCATCCACCATCTTTAAGTTGTAAAATGACATCAACCAAATCGAACACATGAACATTAAGATTTGGCGGCACCCACTGTTGGAAAAAGGGAAGGAGAAAAATCAAATATGATTTTCAGCAAGAAAAATCAAGGAAAAGATATCAAGGTTTGAATTAAGTTATCAAGCATTATGCAACAACGTCACAATGAGAAAATACCATTCTGAAATTTAGATCCATTAAAGAATAGGTCATGAAAGAAAATAGAAATTGACCTCACTGGGAAGCATTGGATCAGAGGAATCTTCAGCAGCAAGAGAATGTGAATTTTCATGGTCTCTATCCACAGTCTTTTCTAAATTACTCGACCGCTTTATGTTCTTTTGCTCTGAGTTTTTTGAGCCATTATTTAAGTAATCAAAACTCTTCTTGAATTCATTTTCAGGCCTTTTTGATGAAGATGGAAGTTGACCTTTTCCTTTCAACCCTGATCCGTCAGTAGGATGATCACCCTTGATTCGAGAAGCAGAATCTTGGTTTCCATGACTAAAAATTTCATTCTTGGATGATAACTGGTCATATACAGGCCCTACATTATCCCTGTAGTCCTTGATCTTTGGACGTGCTATTTCATCTACGTTAACTGAAATAAAACCAGCTGGAAACTATTAAAAGGGTTCATAAAGATGAAAATAAACATGCAATTCAGATATTCACCTGAAAGAGTATCAATTATGGACAACGAATCTGAAAATATATACATCTGCGATTCCATGATAGAAAGCAAAGTGGGACTCGTTAGTGATATGAGGTCTCTAACGTGTTGGAAAAATGTAGGGCTAATTATAGTTTTTAGCCTGAACTTTCATCAAATTTCAGTGTATAGCCTAGCTTTGATTTATTTTCTATGTAGCCTGAACTTTGAAATTTTGTCCAACTATAGCCAAAACCGCATCGCAACTGTGGCAGTCAATAATTTTTGCCACAATTACATCTGTAACAATAGTCAATTGCATGAGACTAGAGCCTAATGTCTTCTACACCAAAGGAGATTTCCAAGGACATGTAGACCAGGACAACCGGTGTGGTCGGAATCACACATGAAAGTTAGTGCAACAGTGCCAACTTTCAAGTGCGACACACCCATGGTCTGGTGACGATGGGCTACCTACCGTTGGAAATTTCCTTTAGTGTAGAATACATTAGGTCACCTTTCATGGTTGTTTGTTCAGCACTTCAGGTCTAATTTTGGCAAAGAACAATGGCAAACATTGTTTGGGCATGATTGTGGCTATAAATAGACAATTTCTTAAAGCTCATGCCGTATAACATATAAATCAAAGTTAAGGCCATAAACTGAATTTCGCTGAAAGTTCAGTCTGTAAACTATAATTAACCTAAAAGTATAAGTCACATAATTTAGACCTGGGAATCAACACTAAGAAAATCCCAAATTTCGATTGAGCAGGAAATAGTTGGAAACTGCAGAAGTTTCTGCAAAACAGTGGAAATAGAGAAAGTTTAAAGATCAGACTTACAACAGAGCAATTCTACTTATACATTAAATCGGTTAAACATATAAATTCCTGCATATCCCAAACCAGTGTTCTAGCAGGTGAAACTGTATAATAATGAAACTACTTTGTATAAGATGGATGATATCCATATGATCTTATTATCAGAATCTACAAATATTAGCATGTAACCAATAGATCTGCATAAATATAATTCTCAAAAATGCTGTCAGTGAAGCTCGTGGTTAACTAATATTTACAATACATGTGTGCAACCATTGCAATCACAAGCAAGAGAAGTGATGTAAAGCAGAAAATGTTACGATAAAAGATTGACGTGGTAGAAAATATCAGACAAATGAACTCGTGATCTTTTAATGAACTAATTTTTGTATGTAAAAATTGTTTCGCAGCTTTTCCAAACTAAAATGCCTAACTATACAGAGCATTTAAGCTCGAATAAGGTGTCAACAGGGTCATTATTAAGAAAATTATTGAAGAATTTATAGACATAATTTGTCCCACAACAAGTAAGTTATATTTAGCTTTCAAGGTTGGCTAAGTGCCACAGCAATAGAAATCATTAGAGATCTCATACTCTACCTTATCCAGAACCTACACAACGATACTCCTTCCCCACGAAAAGGGTGATGCAGAAAAGTAAAGCATATAGCATCTTAACATGACAGCCCTTTCCACTGGTAACAGCATCCTTCCTTTAAATCTCAGACTGGCATCAGTCTAATCGTGTACTACACTACTACTACACACTTCTACTTCTGATTGCCAATTTAGGATTTTAATATGGATTACTATATTAGTTATCTTTGTGGGAAGGAGACAAGTAAATGAAAGTAAAATGTAAAATTGTAAAGCATAAAGAAAATATATCAATTTCAAGTCAAGTAGGACCTTCAGATACTGGTCAAGCAATTTGCATCGCTCTTGGATGACAAACACATCTAAGCCAGTTGAGAGGAAATGCTTTGGTGGCAAATGGAGATTATATTCAGAGAACTCTTTCAAACGCCTATGTAACTCCACAAAGTGTTGATACCTGTAAGCAAAAGAAATAACATTAGCTTTAGAAAATTGTACTCCACCTTTTTCTGTGACATGGTATTACTGTATTTTGAACACACCATCTCCAATATATGCATACCTCCTCAAATAGGAAGATTTTTTGCCCAACCACCCCCCACAACCACTTATTTTGAATGTCGTACAGAGAAAAATTACATCAGCTATTCAGCTGCTTAACTATTTTAAGTCTTATCTAAAACTCTAATTATTAGGATGAGTGCATGAATTCATACGTTATAAAGCCAAACTACCCAAAGAGAATGAAAAAAAAAGCTAAAAATAAACACCTTGCAGGGAGCAATATATAACATGTCTAGAGGACATCACACTACCTTCTTTTGATAGACCAACTGTGACTGTTCATATCTGTAACGGAGATACAATAAACAGCAAAGGTTTTGGATCCACTCTTTACAATATTGGCACCCAATACCTGCAAAGTAAATTAGTACCGTTAGCATCTTTAAGCATAAAACACACAATCAAGCATAGTCAAAATACCAAAAAATGTAAACTTGAAATGGAGTACCTCACATCTTAATTTAAAATAAGAATCAGCAATTAGTGAAGTTTTTGCTGAATTAGCAGCCAGACTTTGACTTTCAGGTAAAGAAGCATAGGACATAGATGATGAAGTTGTTGCTCCACTATTAGTTCTACCCAATAGCTCTGCCTCAGAGTCCTCACTCGAGTCTCCAGGCTTGCCAGTCACTTTGGCGTGGTTCAACACATCCTGCCCTTCTCCTAATAAATAACTCGTTCGTTCTACCTCTTGCCAGACTTGACCATTATGAGTACTAGATCGAGATCTTTTCTTTGCAGACTTTGTTCTCTTTAGTGCGGAACGAAGTTGACTGTTCTTAGTTTTTGTGCTTCTATGCCTGTCAGAAGTTTCGAGAGGATGATGAATGTGGCTGAAATTTCTTTTATTTTTACCATCCCAAACTTTAACCCCTGGGGAGTCAAGACCCGTAGCATTGATCATATCATCCTCCTCAGTATAACTACTGCTCCAGGATTCATCCTCATCAGAAGGCAAACTTTCAAGATCTTCCTCTTCGCGTAAGGATACAGCATTGTCTTCCTCCGGCTTTCTGTTAAATCCAGAGTCCAACATATCTTTCCCATTCACTGTTATGCTCTTCTCCTTATTCTTCTGCGCGGGAAGACCATCTTTCTGCATCACTGAATTGGATACCCCCACTACAGAGTTTCTCTGTGAAGGATCAGGCAATGTATCTGTATCTTCCTTCCTTCTGTAGCCTCTTCCCATTGTCCACATATTTTCAAAATGTTCTGGAGCCAGTGCCTCAGTTTTTCTTCGAGAAAACACATCTAGGGCATTAGCCCATTCTCCCCCTGAGAGTTCTCTTTGAAGACCTCTGTCCTCACCATTATGGGTGTCTGGAAAAGAATTCCAAGAGCGAGTTGACTGTGTATCCATGGCAAGCAATGGATCCTTAGAAAGGAGTTCTCGATTCACGGCATCTGATTTATGACTATTGACCTCTTTCTTCTTTTCACCCTTCTTCAATTGTACCAGTTCAACACCCTTGACAGAAGGATCTGCTGTTTGTGTGCTATGATCAGATGGTGCATTTGTTCTAGACTCTGATGTTGTGTTTGTCACCACACTTCCTTTTTCAACTTTTCTAGAAATAACAAAAGACTCTATTCTCTCATTAACAAACCTGCCATCAAATTTGATGCAGCAGAAAGATGTCAAATCAGGCAGAGCATTAAAACATAAAGAGTGCATGTTGAGCATAAAAATAGAGATGTAGAATGTTAAGATATAACGAAGAACAGTGTGCTTACCTGGGGTTAGCAAGATTCAGAACTGGTCTTATTACAACACAAGCAAGTAATTCTCTGATAATATAGCGGAACAAAGAGCATCTCAGATCCTCTGCCCTAAATGTAACTACAATAAGGCCATCCACAACATGCTGGAGAACCTGTTTACTCCAAAGTTAATCAAAAGAAAACTTAGTCAAGTAGGGGAAGCAAGCAACTATTTTCTGCTTACTGTTGTTAATCTGCAATGAATATACCAAAAGAGTAACAACCTTATGCTCAGCTTCAGCAGAAAATAAAATGGGGTGCAGTTTGTTCTCAGCAGCCAGAAGAGACTTCAGTTCTATATCTCGCTCTTCAACGGTCAAAGATTTTGATTGATGTCTCTCAATCTTTGTCTTTGTTGCACGAAAGAGCTCCAGCCTACGACATACAATTTTGATAATATCCCTGCAAAATGCAAACAAATACTGTCTAAAATGCCACTCATACCCTAGATTGAGAAAGAATTTTGATCAGTAAAATATCGAGGATTGTACCCTGTTAAAAGATCTATTAAATTAATATTTTTCATGCGATTTGAAATTACTCCAAGTACGCCATTCATGATCAATACGATCTCTTCTGGACCCTGTCTATCTGGCGTTATGCGTGAGTACCACAGATCTGTCACCCACTCAGAGACAATATGTCTAGTGAATTGATCAATTGCATCTTCAACAACAGGAGAGTTCACATTATGCTTCCAGTCAGACCTTTCTGTCTCAACTCTGAGGCCCTTAACCTTAAGCACATTTTTATCAGAAGAAATTGTTGCTGATGTTTGTTTGCTATTGTAATATGCAGATTTCCTCCGTATATCAATATCAAAAGACAAATAGCGAAGTGTGATTATTAACAAGAGAGCAGCAGGCAAGTTGACTAGAACCGAGGAACTTGTTACTGCAATAAGAAAAGGAAATTAATTTCTAAACAGTGTGGACGGGAAATTAGAATCTTGCAAGTATCATTAAATAAACAAGACTTAATACTTTTGGGATAATCATATCTAGGTTTGAGATTGTTGGTTTCAGGAAGTATTATATATCCAAATGCTCTGCGTTATAAGGCCTTTCATAAAGTAATAACCAAAATGGTAGCTGAGTCAATGGACATGGATACCTAATAGAATTAACATGCACCTTCCACATACGGCATACCAGATTTCTATTAGCATCTAAGAAAATGACATTATGATAAAAATATCTAATTCTCACTTGGTGCCATTCTTCAAAATGCTACTCCTCATTCTCAAGAAAGCAAACATAACACAGAATATATAATGCTCTCTCAACCACAAGTAACTAAATGTGATAAAGCATCAGTATGTCATAGTAAAAAGCACAGTGGTGACAGTTGATTAACTGGAACATCAAATTTAACAAGAGGTACAACTACCAACATCAAGGTAGTAGTCAGAAAACAGAGTTTGAGAAATGCATAGGCCAACAAACAACAATCAACAAAAAATTGTTTGAAAGTCCTCATTATAAAATGTAACTTCAGTTCCTATTGCAAATAGCTCCATGAATCCCCAAATCTCACTCTTACAGTCTCATCTCCAGTACTTTTATGCAGAGCAATCATCAATTTGCTTATCTAACTTAATCAACATATCAGGTAGAGGAAAATGGAAAAGTAGAACCACAAATCCTATCAAGAATCACGAAAATAA
The DNA here is from genome assembly GCF_004379255.2 of Salvia splendens. Taxonomy (NCBI): domain Eukaryota; kingdom Viridiplantae; phylum Streptophyta; class Magnoliopsida; order Lamiales; family Lamiaceae; genus Salvia; species Salvia splendens. The sequence goes on from NC_056034.1 coordinate 2,191,439, forward strand.
CCAGATAGAACTCCCCCAAAAACAGTCGAATAACATGAGAGTGATGGCAATTAAGTTACTCCCACAAAGACCACTAAAAGCAAGCAGTGAACATAAGCAAAAATAAGCTAAGAAAGAGATGAACAAGAACATTCACTTACATGACATGAGGTAGGACAATCCAACAACACTTACGATCACAAAAACAATCCGCTTCTTAGCTTCCTCGACCAGGTCACGAACACTCACACCTTTCCCCTCGCTGCTGCTCATTTTGCCCACCACCAATCGTCACTTACTGCCACTTCTCAAAACTCAAACACTCATCTAAAATTCGATCAACATAAACCACAAAAACCGATGATTCAAAACTTTATAATCCCCGCAATCGGATTCTCCAAACATTCTTCACGCGATCACTTCAAACAATCTCAGATCGAGGTGAAGAAAGAATTCGATGCGAGCACGGCACGCCATTTTCCTAACAAATCCACTCGAAGCTCGCAGACCACTAGGTTTTTCAGTGCACTACAGTTGCGGACTATGAGCTCTCCCTCACTCTCTCTCAATATTTGCAACGGAGAATAAATAAGTTATGAATTCCGAAATCTGGCGGTAGGTTCGTTTAGGGTTTAAATCATCAGCAGTAAGCAATCTAATCAACGCTTCCACGTTCCTATTCGAGGGTTGCTTAGAAGCAGACAAGTATTGTAGTTGTAGGAGTATAAGACGGAGCATTGCGCCATTGATGGTCACTGACAGTTTGGTAAATTGCTGTGAAATTTACCAAATTGTCAGTCGCGAGCCCTTCTTCGAACTAGTGCGGGCCCGGGCCCGGGCCGGTTGAACAATGCGATTCTCTCTAGAGGTATACCTATTTACGGATTTGCCCCTGTCCACAATTCTAATTCAAATGTTTGAATTTAGGGAGAAACATTTTTTTTTTTTCCACGAACTTTGTCGAAGTATCATTTTAGGTCCGCGAACTTTAAAAATATCATTTGAGGTTTGTCAACTATGGGTTAATATTAATCGAAGTACTTTTTTACTATTTCCAAATTTTTTAGACGAAAATACCTTCAATACCGTAAGGGTATTTATTTTTAATAAACTTATCATATACTCATATTTTTTATAAATATACTTACTATATATTTTTGGCGAATTTTTTACTCCATAATTATTAGGACTATATTTTTTACTCCATAAATATTATATTATCATACTGTATTAGTTCCCCGTCCTTGAAAAAAAGTATTATGAACTATTTCTTTATTAATTAATATTTGAAAAGTATGATCTTTTAATTTTAAAATAGTTAAGCAACATGTTACTTCTAAAAATCATTTTATTTACAACTCATATCATTACACTACACAACTAAGATCATTCACAATAGGGAGTCGTCTCGCACTCCACCGACGGCGCCTATTGCACGCGGAAGGCTGTGGGACGACGCTCTCTCGGGGCCTATTGCGCGCCGAGCGGGAGCCATCCCGAATTTTAATTTTTTTTAATTTTTTTTTCAACTCTATATACACAACTCATTGCACTTCATTTTATTCATACATTTCATTCTTCCAAGTATAAATTTTCCCAAAGTATGTTTGAGTTTTTATTTTTTTTGGGTCCAATTAATTTTGTATTTGTTGTTTTAATACTTTGATAACACCAACAATTAAAATGAATTAAATGGGAGGATTGTGAGAGGCTATAGAAGGGTTGTGAGGTTAGTTGATGATGTGGCAAGATGAATTTTTGGGAGGGTTGTGGGAAAGACCTAACTCCTCCAGTGAGAAGGTTTCGAGACCGATGAACTGAGTCTCCAGTGGAGTAGAGACCTGGGAACCACCTGTCAAGTGATCCAAACTGGACCGGTAGACATTGTCCCCAAAAGGCGATTGGGAGACCCCCGATCTACTGCCCTCGGTAGCGGCGGGCATGCCCGAGACCATGCCGCTCCCCCTTTCGGGCATCATCCCGCTCATCTCGGTCATCCCGGGCAGCATCCCCCTGTCACACCCAACCCTATCTGGCATAGCTACTTATAGTAAATAAATTCAAAATTTAAAATAAATAATCCACACGTCAAGTAAATAAAACACACATATTATATAATTTCAAAAACCTACATTTAACAAGTACATATTTCAAAACATTGTAAACCGTAATGAGACTCTCTCACCACTTTATATACTACACATTTATCTACATGCAAAAATGACGAGGAGGAGAATGTTGCCAAAATGCGTCAGCCGCCGAACCTGATAACACGTGCAGTTCCTACAACCCACGTCAACCAAAAACTTCACTAATATCTTATTCCTAAAAAATAATAGTGGTTTATATGAGCCACAACTCAGTGTATATAAACCTTACCTTTAATTTCACACACAAATATCAAACACATTCTTTCACCAACATATATCACCAGAAGTAATAAATATCATAAACCATTTAATATTCATATGCATATGCCTCTCCGTTCTTTTTATTATTCTGTGACAGATTCAGTCTGGTATCTGCCCGGGATTTCCATTGTATACGACCTGAAGGTCCCTTTTTATTATTTGACCTTTACACGAAGGCCCCTTTTTGATTTGACCTTTCCACGAAGGCCCCTCTTTGCATTTTGACCTTTCCACGAAGGTTCCTCTTTGCATATTTTCTTTGACCCGTAGGTCCATTATCATTGTATATGACCCGTAGGTCTATTGCCATTGATATCGGACCCAGAGCAAGACTCTCACATATCCTCTTTAATATAATGATTCAAGATATTCTAATGCCATATAAAAACATATCAATTGCACCACTCACATATTCATTGCACCCATCACATATCCATATCACATTCCACAAAATAATTTCAAATAACACAACTATATCAGATTCATATCATATAATGAATAATGAATGTGTGTATTTATAGATGATTTTGTGATTAAATTTTTAAAAAAAATTCAAAAAAATTCAAAAAAATCGTAATAAAACGGCTATATTTTTTAGAATTCGGAAATATATATATATTTTTAAATTTTTAGTATTATTTACGATTTTTTTTAAAAAAAGGAAAAAAAGAAAATGTCAACGGCCAATAGAAACGGGCACGTCGCCCTGCTCGCTGGCGTGCTCTTAGCGCTAAGAGCACGTCCGTGCCAGCGGCAAGAGCGCAGCGGCGGACAGGCGTGTCCTTGCCAGCAGCAAGGACGGACGGACAGCGTAATACAACAGCTGCGGATGCTCTGATTCACAACAATATTATCTAATATTTCCATTTTAAATTATATATTGAATACAACAATATTTTGAGCTATTACCCTAAATTATTGCATTAAAAAAATCCTAAAACGAAATCACACATCTAAACCAATATCGACGAAGAATGTCGGTTAGCAACTGTGAAACTTTTTACGACGACGTTACCAATAGCACGGATATGGGCCCGCACCCACCTTTATTCATTTTTAATTCTCTGCTCTTCCGCATTAAAAATTATATAATTAAATTCATAAAATTAAAAAGAGGAAGATGAAAGTGAGTTGTATGAAAAAAATATGAGAGACGTATGAATGAGAGATAATTTGATGTAAAAAATGGATGATGAATGTGGGTATTTATAGATGATTTTGGGATAATTTTTTTAAAAAAAATTTAAAGTGGGTTAAAAAATGGCTATATTTTTAGGAATCCGAAAATTATTTTCTTATTTTTTTCTGAATTATTTTCGATTTTTTATGAGTTTTATTAAAAATAAATAAATTTAATGGAATAAAAACGAGCCCAATAGGGCATGGGGGCGATTGGGCATCCCTGCCCAATCATGAGGCGCCACGTCGGCGTGCTCTTAAGCAAAAGTACAGTGGCGAGCACACGTGCTCTTGCCAAGAGCACCGTTGGGCATGCTCTTACATAACATCAACCTTCTCCACTGTGTTGATAATTTTTGTTGATGTTATTTTATTTTACATTTTCTAATAATTTGAAGTTTGTAAATTTGAATTTGATTATATCAGTTACATTTTCTAAGGCCATCCACAATAGGCGCCCAGCGACCGCCCAGCCGAGCGCCGGCGCTGGGCGATCTATTGCAGCCGCCCAGCGGGCGATTGGAGAGAGAAACCGCGCAGTGCTGGGCGGTGCGCTGGGCGGTCCGTTCGGCGCTATTGCAGCGCCCGGATCGCCCAGCGCACAGCCTAGCGCGAAAAAATAATTTTTTTTTTCGAAACACTATATATACGCGCTTTGTTCGTCATTTTCATTCGCACCACTTGTTTTAACGAGTATTCTCTCTATCTTAATTTCTGTTCAAGATCAACAACGGTAAATGGATCTCAACAACGAGCCTAGTTCCGGAAGAAGGTCGGCGAGTCGTCGCAGCCGGGTGAGGAGGAGGTACGGAGGAGGTGGACGGACGACGAGAACGTCGCCCTCAGCAAGGCGTGGGTGAGTGTTTGCGACGATCCTCTCGTTTCAAACGAGCAGAGGATCGTCAACATGTGGGGCAAGATAGCAGCAGCCTACAAGATAGCGGCAGCGGCGGCGGTGGTGGCGACGGCGACGGAGGCGACGGCGATGGTGGCGACGGAGGCGGAGGCGGCGACGACGGAGACGAGGAGTGAATTGTCACTCCTTTTTATTATTGTATTTTTTTAAAATTTATGTACTTTTTTATTATTGTATTTTTTTTAATTAATGTACTTTTTAAATTATTGTACTTTTTTAAATTTTAATAGTATTATTAAATTTTTCCCGTATATGTCTCGTAAATTAAATTTCGCATATTGTGTGATTGTTAATTATTTCATTTTGTATATATTTGTTAATAGTGATGTGGATATTAATGGCTAGGCTATGACTGGGCTATTGCTGAGCTATTTGCTTGTTTTGTTGATGTGGCATGAGGATTTTTAGTGCTGCTGATGTGGCAGTAGCTGGGCTATGGCTGGGCTATTGCTGGGCTATTTCTATTGTGGATGGCCTAACAATTTGAAGTTTGTAAATTTGAATTTGATTATATCCCTCCGTTCTTTTTAGTATGCAATGCATAAAGCAAACTTAAATACTTTTAAAAGCATTCTAAAACAAAATTAATGCCAGAGTCTACATTAAGTAAATGATAAAAAAGTGAGCAAAAACAGAAGAAAGGGGGTAATATTTCCATACCAATAACCGTGAGAGAGAGGGTTTTCATGGAGGCGATGGGGTTGAGCAATTGGTTCTGCAAGTAGGGCACGATGAGTGTGAAATAAGCCATTTCTGAATGCAATTGAGGTGGAATCCATGGTTGCATTTGTCCAGAACTCTGATCTTCTCCCCCACTGCGAAATCCGCCAAACAGATTATGCACTCCGTCTCCTCCCCTGCCAGCTTCATCCCCTCCGCGTAACTCAGACCTGGATCTGGAACCCCCTTGTCGATCTCGCCTTCCTCGCGGCGCCTCCGCCTGCAATGCAGCCGCACGATGTAGCGGATTCCGGCGTTGAACGCCAGCGCGCAGGTCAGCGCGCACAGGAGCACCACGATGATCAACGCCGTGTTCGCCTTGAAATCCTTCGAGCTAGAGTACGGCCACCACGGGCATTTTTGGGCGTCGCACCTCACCGCTGCCCCTGGATGCGATTCAGGCGCCGCTGCCACCTTGGAGGCCGGTAAAGATGGCGGTGGGGATAAGTGTGAATTGAATTCCGCCATCGCCGTTGCTATTCGTGCTCCTATAGAAGGTACCTTCCTCATCTTCTTCTCAATTTAATAACTCAATTTCGAATTATCAACACTTGAGTTTAGTATGAAGCCAGTTAGAGACTAAACCCAAGTAGAGTGACCAGAATGAAGTAACTCTCAGCAAAATGTGCTTAAATTTACTGTAAGAAAGAGCTCTGCAATTATAACTCCCCAAATAAAACCAGCATATTGAGCAACAATAACTTAGGGATTTGTAGTGAAGCAAAAGAAAATGTTTGAATTTTTTGGTGAAGTAGAGGTTTATGGAAGGTTTGAGTGAAGCAGAGGAGTGTGGTGATAAAAGAGGGTGCTGGAGAATTGGGGAATGAGATGACGATGATGATAAAATAATAGAGAGAAAGAGAGAGAGTTAAGTACGCAGCTTAAATTTATTGGTAACAAGATAGGTGGCTGCTGCAGAGGCTTCTGTTTTATATAAACTGCTATCTGTCTTGTAGCTGAATTTGGTGGGTCATCTCACTTGCGTTGATGGTTTTTGGGTAGTCCAGCAGTCAAATTTCTTTTACTGCAAATGATGTTTGATGGCATTGGCCTATCCTATGCGATGCTTTTTTATGCTTCTAATTGTATGTTTCTTTAGTGAAACATCAATTCCCACCCAATGAAGAGAGGATGGGAATGAGAGAAAAAATGTATCTTTAGGTGACTCTTGAAGTGGGAAGTTAGGTTATATGAAAGGGGTGTATTGATCACAACATGTAGTACTAACTTATTTGGAAGTTAGGTTATATGAAAGGGGTGTATTGATCACAACAATAGGGGTGTTGCTAAAACAGTAAAAAGAAAGAATAAATTTGTGGTTGCTTCCCTTTCTCAGATTCCTCCCCAGACAAGCTTTTATAGCACCACCGTCTGCCTTTTTATAACCACTCAACATGATTTCTTGATCCATGATTTATGGGAGTTGGTACAAATAAATTACTAACATGAAACAGAGTCAGCCTAGGAATCCTTGAATGCAAGAACCATCCACTGATATTCTTATTAATTTTTGTTTACAGTAACCTTTTTTTTATACAGTAACCTTGTTGAGTGGGGTGCTTTTCTTAATGCCCGTTGAATTGGTTTTGTTGGAACAAAGAAAGATATTTATGTGTATGATTAGCAAGTGTGCTTTTTCTTGCTTTCAATCATCACTAAACTGCACTTTTCATTTTGCAATTATGATTTGCCAAAGATAATTCTTATCTATACATTTGTGCCATCTAATAATGCTTATCATTTTTATCTAGTACTATATGTTTAGAACTGGTAAATAATTCTGTTTGCAAATTGGGAAGAATGTTTAATAGTCTATGCATAGTTCTGTGAAACTTAATTATCAACTGCATTATTCATCATCCATTTTATATGCAAACAAAAAAGGTTTATCCTATTTGTGCAAATAGTCATGACTATACTAAATGCTCATAAGTATTTCAATATGTAGCAATTGCCAATTCATCATAGAAAAAATGGGCGACGTGTTCGTTTGGGAGTGGTGACAAATGAGATGAGCTAAGACAAAACCAGAATAGGCCAAGGAGAGTGGTCACTTTCTTTGGCCCTCGAGAATTAAATGAAAACAGCATTCATGAAGGTGTGACTAAAATGTTATAAGCTCGAATGATAGGCAGAGCGGCTTGTTGATTGCAGTTTGTATGCGAGCGTGGTTTATTTGAAAAAAATGAAGAAAAATAATTCTGGAACATTAGAGAGAGTGCTGCAGCGTGTTCCACATATGATTGAAAAGAATAATCACCTCTCACTTGGACTAGAGTTCAAACATCATTTAATGTTGGGAAAGTTCTATCATCTTCTTTATGCTGCTATATTTAATAAATGTAGACTTCAAACTAGAATTTTAAAATAACAATAAACTCGGTGTGCTAACATTCTGTCTAGTATACAAAGTTTGATTTTTTGTGTGGCATGGATTCTGTTTTGGCGATTGCGATTATGTATATTCTCTAGTTATTTGAGGTGCCACTTTTTTTTCCTTCTCCATTGAGAAATTGTGATCTGATCCAATTGGTTATGTGAGTATTATATAGATATAGAAAGGATCATACAAGGATGAGTCCGGTAGATTGTGTAGTTACCAATGCCACGACAATCCAAATCACTGAAAGGGACCACGTCAATTTATTTATTAATTCATGACCGTGGCTGCTTCATAAATATGAGTTTGCATGCCCTCGAGGACAGGGAAGTGAACAGAGAGAGAGGTATTTAAGGATACGACCATGGATTAGGTGAGTGACTCTGATCAGTGATATACCCTCGCTGTCCTCCAACAATAGAAACATTTAAACCTGATAGTTTTTAATACAAAATTGATAAAGTAAGAGAGATATAAAAAGAAAATGTGTTAGTGGAAAATGAGTCTCACCGTATTAGAGAGAAATGAATTTCCTAAAAAGGAAACTTTTTATTTTTAGAGGGCAGACAAAAAAGGAAAAAAAAATTCTATTTTTAGGAGACGGAAGGAGTACCATTTTTTCAATGATTATAGTATAAATAAAAAGTTCTCCCTCCGTTCCATAGTAGTTAAGACATTTCTTTTCGGCACAGAATTAAAAAAAATGTGGGTAATGTATTAAATAAAAAGATAATTAAAGTAGGAGAGAATAAAGTAAGAGAGAGGAAAAAGTAAGTGAGAAGAAATATGTTGATTTTTACTTAAAATAGAAATGACTTAACTATTATGGAATGTACAAAAATGACAAAATGACTTCACTACTATGGAACGGAGGGAGTAGTAAGTAGTACTATTATCATTTATTTAAGTTCTATTCAAGTTTAGCAGAAAAAGGGTATTCCGGTCTATGTTGGAAGGTGAAGAGGAATGCTCGTACACTCACTTTATCATCCTCTTAAAGAATCACAACAATATATTGCAATCTCAGCCACTCAGAGCATCAACAATAGACATAGACTAGCAATAGCCTAGCCAAAAACTCCTTCTGTCACATCATCATGTCATTCCCACATCCTATTAATAAGCTAACCAAACAACAGCCTAGCAATAGGCTAGCAATAGCCTAACCAATGCCCTAGTCCATCAAATAAATTGACAAATACGAAATTAAAATTGGACAAATTACGGAGAAAGTGCAAAATAAATTCCATAAAATAAACATAGTACAATTAAAAAAAAAGTCTACTGGGGAACGACATTGGCGTTTGTGATTTGCTAGTGATGGGAGAGTCACTGTCGTGATCCATTTTTTTCTACAGAAATAAAAGAGGAGGAAAAGCTACTCGTTAAAACAAGAGAAGTGAATGGAATGAAGTTCAACGAGTCGTATATATAGAGTTGAAAAAAAAATTTAATTACGACCGTTAGCCGATCGCTCGCCGCACAATAGGCGGCTAGCGATCGGCGAACAGCCGAAGTCCGCGCCCGACCTCTCGTCCGTCGCCCGCTCGCCCGTCGCGTTAGCCTAACGCAATAGTGGACTAACGTCACGCCCGAGCCGCTAGCCGGTGGCTAGGCAGGGCTTTAGTCCACTATTGTGGATGCTCTAATATCCTCCAACAACATACTCTCAATTGAAGATTTACCATTTCATAAGCCATCCAGAATAGATGTATCTCTATATTAATTTTCTACTTATATTTTTGGTTTGTTCGTGTGCATGTTGTGTGCAACAAGTGTATTGTGTATGTAGTGCGTGTTACGTAATAGTCTATGTATTGTGTGCGTGTTGTGGGTGGGTTTGCGATATGTTTGTATGCCGTTTGTGTTTGAGAGATGCTCAATTTTATAATAGCGATTCCAAATATATATTTTGAGTATACTAGAATTTAAATTATAAAATTTAGAAGATTTGGAATCGTATTCAATTTTAAACCTAAATATATTTATACTATTTCTAAATAATGGATTAAGTTATAAAAACTCTAATTTTAAATCTGCAAATGCAATTTTGACTAATCTTCCTTTTTAGTATAGGGTAAAAACTCAAAATTGAAAATTGTCGGAATTTTAAAAATGTTATGTTTTGATTGCAGCGACTACTAATGTATGCGGAAATTATGTAGTATGTTTGAGTCAATATATCTCAAACTTTTGAATTGTTTATTATCGATATGCAAGGAACGTGTATCCTCTTTTTGGCTCTTTCTTCATGTCAAAATCTCTTGCCTTTTTGGACTAACCATTACCAAATGGATTTTCATTTTTTGTGAAGAAGAATAATCTTGATTTCAAGATGATTTCTTTCTAGTCTGCTATGACTGTATTCTGTATTCTTATTAGGTCGGAAGGCATGATCTTCATGAAATACTCCTTGGGCTGACAAATTCAATTCTCTTTCATTTGTTACGAAATATAATCATACAAGTAGGCACAAATTCAATCACTCCCTCGTGCATCCGGATGTGCAAGAAGTAAGACAACAAAGAAATCGCGTTGAATATGTCATGACGAACGAGAGCTAGCCTAATATGCGAATGCAACTATCATCCCGGAATGTTTACCCTCGCCTTCTAGCTAGTCTGAACAAGGTAGGAAATATATTTTAACCTTCATCATGTGTGAAGGTGGATTAAATATATAGCAATAGCAGTATAGAGCTGTCAATTTTACTTGTATAATTTTAGTGAATTCTGTTGGGATTATTTGAGGAAATTGAGTGCGTAAAAGAAACAAATTATCTTTTTATTTTGATTGCATGTGTTTCTATATACTCCAATAGTCTAAGATGCCAGACTCTTTGTTTATATTCCAAGTCGAGATGAAAAAGATGTAGACATGTTCAAGGTCAAGAAAATGGTTGTAAAGCTGAAAATTCTATTCCTCATTAAAGATTATGTTAGCCACTAATTTGAAGAAGCTTCTTAAAAAAAATGAGACGATTCACATGAAGAAGAAAACGTGTGCCTTCCAATTAGTATCCAGTCCAATCTTCCAAATTGTAATACTGTATTAAATATTTCACATTAAAAAGGCATTTTATTCCTTAACAAGTATCTCTTGTGCTTTTGTTTAATGCTAAGATATATTGAAAGTGTTAACTCATCTTTAATCACATTCCTTAAATAGTTCATTTCATTTATTTTTCACGAGTCTCACATTCCTTATTTTTTTTATGTTGTAATTATTTATCTCTGTTAGAAAGGAAAATATGTAAGAAAGGAAAATAGGTAAGCAAGGAAAAAAAATTAATTAGGGAATGGGTATTATGGCAAATCTTGCCAATTTTATGTAACCCTTGGTCTATTTAAAGGAGGCGTACCGATTGTAATTCTCTGAACAAGTTGAATGAATAATACTCATATCTTTCAACATGGTACCAGAGCAAAGGCTCATAACAAAATCATCATAGCCTAATACCTTTCCCGACCAAGAAGGCGGTTATTTTCAACCTGCAACATGTCAGACGATGAAGAGAAACCAAATATGGAGGAGACACGATTAAAGATGAGTAAGAATGTTACTCTAGCCGTTAAACTCAACGGGATGAATTATCCCCTATGGAAACGGCTGATGAGAGTAGCCATCGTGGGAAGACGAGCAAACAGGTATATCACCGGTACACCGCAGCCACCGGAACCTGGAATGAAGGGGTACACAGAATGGGAGGAAGCCGATATGACAGTGTTCTCATGGATAATTGACAACGTCGAAACAGAAATTGTTGTCGACTTTGCACATCACCAAACCACGCAAGCTCTGTGGGAGAGCCTACAAACTACATTCGAAAGTACTGCAGATCCATATCTGTGGTACGATCTAGAGGAAAAGGCAGGCCGAATCGTGCAAGGGGAACATGGGCTAGAAACATATTGGCGACATCTCCACGGAATCTGGGTCGAAATTGACCGATGCCAACATCAACCTGTGGATTGCTGCGACAAGGGGATTAGCCAACTTCGAACGTTTGTAGCAACAAGACGGCTGTTCAAATTCCTAACAGGCTTGAATGCAAGATATGACGGGATCCGAAGGGATATTCTCAAGGAAACCCCGTTGCCCTTAGCCGAGACCGCATACGGTCTGGTAAAACGAGAAGCTACGCGGTTGAAAATCATGCCGGCAGCAGACATCGATCTCCAGACCGGCGCAATCAACGATGGATCATCATCGGGCCAAGTCGGACACGGGTTCGCCGTCAGAAACCAGCCACCACCGCGACCAAAACAGCCACCACCACGAACCGCCGCGCAACAGCCCAATCGCCTAGGCGGTTTCAAACCCGACAAATCAAAATTTTGGTGCTCTCATTGCGGAAAACAAATACATACTCGAGATACATGTTTCCTCCTCGTTGGATTTCCAGAATGGTGGGATGAAAATCAAAATGCTAAAGCTCGATTAGCCATCGGAGTCGAAGATGGAGGCGGATTATTTCTGCAAGGAGCAGGGAATAGGGAGATGACTAACACCCGTGGGAGAGCAAGAGATACCGGTCCTCAACCAGGAGGAGGCGGCAGGCCCGGCGAGGCAGCCTTCGCGGAGAAAAAAAGAGGCGGGTCATATGGAGGTAACAGATTGGGGTTGAGAAACCCCGATCCCCAATTTGATTTTCAGAATAAACCCCAAAGCATGAGTAATTTAATTTCTGGTCCTTATAGTTCATAATATATGCAATATGACCCGGGAAAATTACAGTTAGAACCCCAGAAAAACTATATTCCACGTTTGACCCCAAAACTGTCTGAAAGTTCCGTCTTAAGCCCAAATCGTTTTGCACCCTTGGAAAATATACCTATTGCATGCATTGCCCAAAGTAAAATTGACCCTAAGGAGAGTGAGTGGATTTTTTATTGTGGGGCAACTGATACTATGACCTACGATCTGAAAGATTTTTGTGAATTTAATGGGGCAACTAAAAGCCAAATTCAAACTGCCGATGGAGAGTTGACCGCTGTGGGTGGGAGTGGAACCATTGAAATATCCCCAACCCTGAAGCTTACAAATTGCCTCTATGTGCCCAAATTATCTCATAAACTTATGTCTATCAGCCACGTGACGAAAGAATTAAACTGTACGTTACTAATGCATCCAAATTTCTGTGTATTACAGGATATCAGGACGAGGAGGATAATTGGGTGTGGCACTGAGCGTCAAGGTCTTTATTATGTGGATGAGATTACTCAACAAGGTGGCACCGCGATGCTTGCTCACGGATCTGCAAATCGGGAAGCTTGGTTGTGGCACCGCAGATTGGGGCATCCATCCTTGGGTTATTTAAAATTGCTTTTTCCAAAGTTTTCCCATTTTAAGGATATTACTTGCGAATCTTGTGTTTTGGCAAAAAACCACAGACAATCCTTTAGATCAAGTGATACTCGTGTTAAGACTATTTTTTCTCTAGTGCATGCCGATGTTTGGGGTCCAGCTCCTATTGTTGGTGATCATGGTTTTAAATATTTTCTCATTTTTGTGGATGACTGCACTAGATTGACTTGGGTATATTTTTTGAAGCATAAATCTGACGTTTTTGAAAAATTTACCCGTTTCTTTACAATGATCCAGACACAATTCCAAACCACAATCAAAATTCTTAGATCCGATAATGGTAGGGAAATTGTTAACAAAGACATGACTGATTTTTTTAAAGAAAAGGGGTTAGTTCATCAAACTACTTGTCCTTACACTCCTGAACAAAATGGTGTAGCTGAACGAAAGAATAGGATAATCCTAGAGGTCAAGAGAGCCCTGTTTTTTGACTCAAATGTTCCTAAATTTTTATGGCCCGAAGCTGTTGCCACTGCTGTCTACCTGATTAATCGTTTGCCTACAAAAATTTTGGGTATGAAAACTCCTTTGCAGACTCTCGCATCCCTTACTGATATTCCCCCACCTCTCATACTTCCGCTCAAAATCTTTGGTTGTTCCGTTTATGTGCATGTACCGAAACACGAAAGAGGAAAATTTTCTGCATGTGCAATAAAATGTGTTTTTTTGGGGTATGGGGTAAATCAGAAGGGCTATCGATGCTATCACCCGGGGTCTAGGAAGGTTATAACAACCATGAATTGTAATTTTCTAGAAAGTGGGAGTGTTGTTCAGGGGGAGTGTGATAAAATTGGACCCCTCAGTTTTCCGATGCCACATCCAAGTATCTCGAACGTGGAACCAACAGAACAAGCTAGTGTCACTGCCGAGTCAGTCACATCTGCTGTAGAGCCTCCTCAACCGCCTACGCCTGAATCGAGTCCTCCTCCAGTGATATCCGAGGTAATTCCTGAAACTAGCTCAGATAATACAGTTATTACTCCTGACAATTTTGGCGTAGACGAGAATGAGAATGCAACAATTGATGGTGATACCGGGCGCTATATACTCCCCAACAGAACTACTCGTGGGGTCCCGGCTAAGAGATACAGTCCTGAGAGGATTAGTAGAAGCCGATATTCTATGGCGAATCTGGCTAAAGCAAATCTAACAGAGATGGCTAGGGCGTTTGAAGCAGCACTTTACGAAGAATAAGAAATCCCATATTCGGCCGAGGAGGCTATGAAAATTGCTCACTGGCGAGAAGCAATGCTAGTAGAAATGCGGGCTCTGATGAAGAGCAATACAATGGAAGTATGTCTTAAACCTGATGGAGTTCGAACTGTGGGATGCAGATGGGTCTTCACTATCAAACGGAGGCCAGATGGGTCGATTGAAAGGTATAAGGCGAGACTTGTGGCCAAAGGATACACTCAGACTTATGGAGTTGATTATGCTGAAACATTCTCACCGGTAGCAAAAATGAGTACTATTCGAGTGCTCTTCTCAATAGCGGCAGTCAGGGAATGACCACTACATCAGTTCGACGTGACAAACGCATTCTTACATGGGGAACTGAAGAAGCCCATTTACGTGGAGCCACCACCTGGATTTGTTGGAGATTTCGAAGGAGGAAAGATTTGCAAACTAAAACGAACACTATATGGGCTAAAGCAGTCACCTAGAGCTTGGTTTGGGAGATTCTCTGAGGCAATGAAGAAGTATGGGTATAAACAAAGCAACTCTGATCATACATTATTCTTGAAGAAAAGAGAAGGAAAGATTACATGCCTCATCATCTATGTAGATGACATGATTCTCACGGGAGATGATGAAGAGGAAATAAGCAAGCTAAGGAAGAATTTGTTTGCAGAGTTTGAAATGAAGGACTTGGGATTACTAAAGTACTTTCTGGGTATAGAAGTGCTAAGGTCAAAGAAGGGGATCTACATCAGTCAGAGGAAATATGTACTTGACTTGTTAACCGAGACAGGACTACTGGACTGTAAGCCAGCAGATACTCCTATGGTTCAGAATCATGGTCTGCGGATAGTTGAAGGAGCTAAAGCCACTCACCGCACGAGATATCAACGTTTAGTTGGGAAATTGATATACCTATCCCACACTAGACCCGACATAGCTTATGCAGTTGGAGTAGTTAGTCAGTTTATGCATGCACCTCAAGTAGCTCACTGGGAAGCAACACTGAGGATTGTTCGATATCTGAAAGGGACAGCGAACCATGAGATTCTATTTGAGAATCATGGACATTTAGAGATTCATGGATTCACGGATGCTGATTGGGCAGGGAACCCAAATGACAGAAAATCAACTGCTGGATATTTTACCTTTGTGGGAGGAAATCTTGTCACGTGGAGAAGCAAAAAACAGAAAGTGGTAGCCTTGTCAAGTGCAGAAGCTGAATTTCAAGGGATTAAGAGTGGGTTGACTGAGATTCTGTGGCTGAGGAAATTGATGACTGAGTTGACCTTAAACTCACAGAAGTCATGTAAGTTGTTCTGTGATAATAAGGCGGCAATCAGTATATCTGAAAATCCAGTTCAGCATGATCGGACAAAACATGTCGAGGTGGATCGACATTTCATCAAGGACAATATAGAGGCCAAGACGGTAGAACTTCCTTTTGTGAGATCTGAAGATCAGTTGGCGGATATACTCACGAAAGCTGTCGATGCAAGAAGCTTCCATGAGGTATTGGGCAAGTTAAGTATCGGTAATCCCATTACTTAACTTGAGGGGGAGTGTTAGAAAGGAAAATATGTAAGTAAGGAAAATAGGTAAGCAAGGAAAAAAAAGTAATTAGGGAATGAGTATTATGGCAAATCTTGCCAATTTTATATAACCCTTGGCCTATTTAAAGGAGGCGTACCTATTGTAATTCTCTGAACAAGTTGAATGAATAATACTCATATCTTTCAACAATCTCAATTTAATTGAAATGCATAATTGTACTTGTCATATTCTTTTATGTTGATTCTCAATTCTCCATGTACCAAAGTAATAGTAACATTGTTAACATCCTCGTCAATGAACTTGCTCTCATTGTTAGAAACTAAAAGAAAACTATTGAAGAGGAAGATAAAGACGATATGTGTGAACATGTATTTAAGTGTAAATACATGGTATTGGGATTTAAAAAATAACATGAAAAATAGGTAAAAATCCGTTGAATAATAGTGTTGCTTATTGTCATAAATTAAATCCATTGGTTTGGTACCTCTACACCAAGTCCCAACAACCGAATCACACGTTGAACAATCTATTGATTAGATAATATGTCTAAGAATAATTCTGCATTACTAAGCAACTAACATAATGATTTGTAGAAGTCGTGCTCTTGATTCCAACAAACTTTGAACACGTCTCACACAAATTAAAATATTAACAGCTGTTAAAATTACGAATGATAAAAATAGTGAAATGATACTATTTAAATGTAGTAATTTAGTAGAAGATGAAATAAATGACGATGATCCTTTAACATTAATGATAGTGGCTTTTCTGAAGGTATAACTACAAGGTTAATGTATGATATAGTACTATATGTTTCTAACCATTAACAAATTAATCCATAATATTTGCTTATAGCTTAGACCACGTATAAGAACGTGGCAATCATTTTTATTTACTAAATAAATAATTAAATATTATCTACACAACCTGATTTTTGGTAATTGTCTGATTTAGTTAAAATTGTAGTAAATGTACATCGATGTAATTATAATGCCATCTTAAAAGTCATGGTAAAATACTTCCATATCTTTGAATAGTAATTTTGTTAGTTTGAGCTCTGTTTGGGACTTTTCGAAATACTTCTGTTTCAACATTTTCTTCCATCCCAAACCCCCTTCCCTCCAAGAAATTTCCTTCTCCAGCTCCCAAAATCCTTAGATAAATTAGCCTAAAATCATACATATTGCAGAGAATTGTTTCTTTCAGACCTTCATCTTTTTTTTTTCTTGAGAAAAAACTTGCACTTTTCTCTGGGTATTTGTTTCCCACTGAAAATTTCCAATCTTCAAGGATCTGTTTCCTTTTGCAGTTTGAGTTTCGAAGCAAATTATTGAGTAACAAACCATTCTATTTTCACGTCTTTTTTCATTCCTTGATTGTCACGAACTCCACTGCTACTTATCTTCAATCTTTGGCTTATTGATCAAGAAAAGTGAGAATTTTCAAATATTGTAGCGCCTGTTGGTCAAAGATTGAAACTTTATCCTCTTTTCGATTTATCTGCTTTGGTTGAAAACCAGAAAGAGAAAGGCAAAGGGTTTGATTTAGTGAAACGATGGGAAATTGTTGTGCAACACCACAAACATCCGATGAGAAGTTGAACGGAAAGCATAAAAGAAATCCATTTGCAACGGATTACGGTGTGCCAAATGGTGGCCACAAATCCTATGTGCTGAGCAATCCAACAGGGCACAATCTGGAGGAGGTTTACGAGCTCGGCCGCGAGCTCGGGCGGGGGGAGTTTGGGGTGACATACATGTGCATTGACAAGGCGACAGGGGAGAAATTCGCCTGCAAATCCATCTCCAAGAAGAAGCTGAGGACTAGGGTGGATATTGATGATGTTAGGAGGGAGGTTGAGATCATGAGGAAACTGCCTAACCATCCCAACATTGTCAGCTTGAAGGATGCCTATGAGGATGATCATGCTGTGCACTTGGTTATGGAGCTCTGTGAGGGCGGTGAGCTATTTGATAGGATTGTTGCTAGAGGGCATTACACGGAGAGGGCTGCAGCGGCCGTGACTCGGACCATCGTTGAAGTTATTCAGGTGAAGGGGTCTCATCTGATTTGTTTTTTATCTTGGTTGCTTTGGTGGATGATGATTTCTAGGTTTATGGATCACTTGCTCTTTTGTGTTTGGATTACTTACTATAGTAGATTTCAAAAATGTTTGATAATTATGTGATTCCAACTGCTTTTAGTTCAATGGGCTGATTCTTGGATGTTTGTTGTTTTCTATTTGTTGCATTATTCCATGTCTCTATAGGTTTAGTCCAATTAGTGGTGTGGATTGTGATCTCTCCGTTTGCAGGTCTGCCATCAGCATGGGGTTATGCACCGTGATCTCAAGCCCGAAAACTTCTTGTTCGCCAACATGAAGGAAACAGCACCACTTAAGGCCATTGATTTTGGACTTTCAGTCTTCTTCAGTCCCGGTAACAACATGCTCATTATTTCTTTCCTTCCTTCAATTACTCCTATATATTAATCTGTTTCAACTTTCAACATTGTACAGGACAAAGATTCAACGAGATCGTGGGAAGTCCTTACTATATGGCCCCGGAGGTTCTAAAGAGAAACTATGGTCCAGAAGTAGATGTCTGGAGTGCTGGTGTCATCCTCTACATCTTGTTGTGTGGTTTCCCGCCTTTTTGGGCCGGTTAGTTAGCTTGCGCAACCTCTCGAGATACATACTTTCACATATAACTGATCCTAGTTCAAGTTTGATATTGCTTTTGTTAACTAGTTTGATTTAGACTGATATAATTTGAGTGTACTCACAAGAGTTTTATTATTATTGCAATTCGTTGGCATAAAATTTACGTCTAACTGCAGAAACTGAACAAGGCGTGGCTCAAGCAATCATTCGTTCGGATGTGAAATTCAAACGGGATCCTTGGCCTAAGGTCTCCGATAAAGCCAAGGACCTGGTGAAGAAGATGCTCAATCCAGATCCAAAACTGCGGCCTACTGCACAGGAAGTTCTAGGTAATGTAAAATTGGTGCATTGTGCAAACTCCTTGCTCATCTTCCAGCTATATGCTAACGAGTGTAGCTGCTCCGTTGCAGATCATCCTTGGTTGCAGAACGCTAAAAGTGCTCCTAATGTTTCTCTGGGTGAAACTGTAAGAGCTAGACTGAAACAATTCTCCACTATGAACAAGCTCAAGAAGAGAGCATTAAGGGTAACTTCATGTCTCCGGACTTGCATTAGTTGGTTGTGTTGCATACGCGTTTATCTTTGCTAAGTCTCTTTCCCAAACGCAGGTCATTGCTCAGCATTTATCCGTGGAGGAAGTGGCCGGAATCAAAGATGGATTCCAGGTGATGGACACTAGCAAGAGGGGGAAAATAGACACGAACGAGTTGAGAGCCGGTCTGCACAAGCTTGGCCATCATATTCCAGAAACTGACATTCAGTTTCTCATGGAAGCTGTAAGTGTTCCTGTTCCATCGAACTCTAGATTCTGATGAGACGGTCGCCTCTCATTTGTCCTTGTTCCCAATCTGCTGTGCAGGGTGATGTGGACAAGGATGGTTTCCTCGACTATGGTGAGTTTGTGGCGATATCTGTGCACCTGAGGAAGATGGGCAGCGATGATCATCTACGCAAGGCCTTTGAGTTCTTCGACAAAAACGAGACTGGCTATATAGAGATCGAAGAACTGAGGGACTCCCTCACAGATGAGGCAGAGGCGTTGAGTGAACAAGTCATCAATGCCATTATCCAAGATGTAGACACAGATAAGGTCCGGTTTTATTTTTCGTTGCTTTCTTGTGTTTTCTAATGTTTCGCCTCATATAAACAATGTGTGAGCAGGACGGGCGCATAAGTTATGAGGAGTTTGCGGCCATGATGAAGGCGGGGACGGACTGGAGGAAGGCGTCGAGGCAGTACTCGAGAGAGCGGTACAACAACCTCAGCCAAAAGCTTATGAAAGATGGATCTCTTCAGATGACCAACGTCCCTAGCTAAGAAGAAGATATGGTTTTTGTATGAATTCCTCTTGGTTTTGGTCAAGACTAGAAAAAATAGGTTGTAATTTTGTTTTATGAAAATATGAGTTGTAACTATTTTCTGCTCCAAAATATTCGGTTAATATATACTGATGAGTCCGCGAATTGTTGATGTTAGTGAATGCAGGAAAATACAGATCACGACACAGAGAATTTTACGTGGTTCGATTTACTGAGGTAAATCTACGTCCACGGGGAGAAATGGGGGCAGGTTTGTATTGCTTGATCTGGAATTACAGCTTACAACACAGACTTGCTATATGGTATTTTTCTCTAGAGAGCTTCTAACCCCTTTCTATCAGATCTAAGTTCTATTTATACATTGAACTAAGATCGTGGCTTACATCATCACTCTAGGTCGTGGAGGTCGTGTAGGTCATGGCCTAAGATCGTGGCCTGAGTTGACGCCACGTGGTAGTGGGTGTGTTGGAAGTTGTGGAAATCCTGCATGGGTCCACTAACTCCTTGTTCGGTCGAAAACTGAGACCGAACTGCTTTGGTTGCCGATCTGAGAGTAGAGCTTGATGCCGACCTGAGAGCAGAGCTTGGTTGGCTTTTACCGAGCTGTAGGCTGAGGCCGAACTCTTTGGTAATGCCGAACTCGCAGAGCTTGATTGGTCGGCTTTTACCGAGCTGTAGGCTGAGGCCGAACTCTTTGGTAATGCCGAACTCATACTCTTCCTTGGGCTTTGGGCTGATGGGCCGTCATTGCTGTCGGGCTTGTTTAGTACGCACCCCATCACTACCCCCCCGAAAGACGAAGTGAATCACTTCGGCGAAGCGAGTCACTTCGGCATTCTGGATAAAGGTACGGGGGAGGCTGACGTCAGGGGACGTGCCTTGCATGTGGCTGCATTAAATGCGACAGTAAAATCCGGCCGTTGAATCCTGAAAAGGTGGGATTCGAAACGGTGCGACGATTTTGAAATCTTCGCCGAATCTGATAAATACCTCCCTTCTTCATCATTGAAGCACTTTTGCGACTGCTTCTTCTGCACTCTATCTCCTTTGCGAAAATTCTCTCTCCGCTTTCAAGAACTTCTTCAGACTTTCTTCACCTTCAAAAAGTAAGAAAAATGTCTTCTTCTTCTTCGGAGTCGGGTAGCGGTAGGAAAGGGGATAAGGGGTCTCCTAGCCGGAAAGAATCCGGGGAGAAGACCGTAGAGTACTTTCACAGCGTCTTGAGTAAGGACACCGTGATATCTCTACACGAAAAATATCTTCTTCCCGGGGGGAAGGCGGTGGTTCCCGACGATGATCATAGGGCTAACGACCCGCCGGAGGGTTATGCCACCGTTTACGAAGCCTGCTTAGAATGCGGGCTTCGTTTCCCTCTTCCCCCACCTTTTGTAGAGCTTCTTGATTTTTTTCAACTCCCTTTAGGTCAGGTGACTCCGAACTCTTGGAGGCACTTATCGGCTTTTGCTGCCGAACTGCGTAGGCTAAATAAGGATCTGTCTCTGAGGGCAATCCTTAATTTTTTCCAGTTTAAAAGGAAGGGATCTTGGTTTTACTTGATCCCCTTACAGCCTTTTAGGGCCTTCTGCAAAACCAAGTGGCCGAAATGGCAAAACCGTTTCTTTTTTTATAATAGGACTTCGGCTCCGGGCTTTCCTTGGAGAAGGCCGAAGTCCGTGATTCCCCATCCTCGGTTAGAACCGTTGGCCGAGCTCGAGGGCGAGCTCAATAAGATTCCTATGATTAGGAAACAGTATTCGGAAACTGAGCTCGTCAAGGGCGACCTCGTGTTCAATATCTCGTCTTCGGACGAAGAGGCCGAGGGTGAGGATTTCTCTTTTATGCTTTACTGCTTTAGCGGCGAAAACTAACCTTGCTTTCTTGCTTTTTGGCAGTGTACATGCTGAATAAGGCTATCCGAAAGTCCTCCGGGCTTGAGGAGCCGGAGAAAGAGAAGGCTACCAGCTCGGCGCCTGATGCCGAGAAGAATCCGAAGAGGCAAAAGACCTCTTCGGGTCCAAAGAAGCCGGAGTCGACTTCGGCAAGTAGGAAGGGGAAGACCCAGAAGCCCCCGAGAGCGCCAGAGAAAGACGTGGTCTTGGCGCCTCCTTCGGAGCATATCTGTGAGCCATTTTTATGGCCCACGGACTTCGCCGAGGTGAATTGTCTTCTTGATTCTTTGGCTTGGCTTCTGTCCTGTATTTTTGGTGCCCTCTGTTGACTTTTTTCCTTATCCATTTTCAGAGGAACGATATGCTCTCCAAGCTCGTCGCCGTCGAACTCTCCAAAGCGTCCAACGACTATGCTGAGATGCAGAGGAAATTGGCGGCTGCTTGTCACCGGGCCGAGCAGGCCGAGGCAAACTTTGAGAAAGCCAGAGCTGCTAGGATTTCGGCCCAGGATGAAGCTCAGTTTGCCAAAAACCAGCTCGTCATCCAGCGAGAGCAGACGAAACGGAGTGATGCTGCCGCCGTGGTTGCCCAGGGGGAGGCTCTCCGTGTTTACACGGAGAAACTCTTTTTGAGCAGCCAGTTCTCGGCTTTTGTCGGTAGTCTGGTAAGGCTAATTGCCGATAAGGGCGAGCAGGGGGCCGACGTCGTGCTGCCTCTGTACAGCCGAGAGATAGCAGCTCGGCTTCAGAATCTGCCGCTCCTTGAGGAGCTCGCTTCATCCTCGGTCCTGCTTTCTGCAGACCGAGTCCGGAGTTGTCGAGCTGATCGGGACGAGAACCTGGAGGCTATCTTTGCCTCCGTGGGACCCGTTTCACCCGCTTCGACTTACAACGGAGAGGGTGAGGCCGAGCCGCTGGAGCTGGAGGCCGAAGTCGAGCGGGCCGGGCATCCGGAGAAGGAAGCCGATCAGGAGGCGGAGGCGAGGCCGGCAGGATGCGAGGCCGAGGCTGAGGTAGCTCAGGAGAAAGAAGCTGAACCAGACCAAGGAGCCGGAGACGAAGCTGGCGGAGTATGATTTCGTCTCCCTTCTCTTAGTCTAGTTTCTTCCTTGTACGGTGGCCTTGAAGCCCTCTTAGTGTAAAAAATTTTCCTTGTGAATGAAAAATTCTCTACACTTGTCTTCGTATAGCTTTTCGTACTCGCCTTTATTCCTGTTGTTTTTTACTATCTGCTCGGTACAGCTGCCGAACTAATATAGCTGCTTTGTACTCAAGGAGATGGAGATACTTCACTGGAAACGGCTGTACTCTTCGGCTTTAGACGAAGCTGAGAAAAGAGCTATAGCCGATCAGACGAAGAATGACGAGCTTCTGGCTCGTTTAGTGAAGCTGGATGCCGATAATAAGGACTTAGAGTCCGATAAGAATGATCTGGAGGCCGAGCTGAATACGACCATTGCTGAGAGGACTGCGTACGAGGATTACATCCGTGTGCGCGGGGGAATGACCATATCAGATGTTCAGAGTCGAGTTGACGAACTGTGGGAGGAATATAATGTACTCCGGAGGAACAATGCGCTGGAGAGCTCGGCTTGCCAACAAGTCGTGACATCATTGCGGCGCTGGGCCTCTCGGTACGACATAGTTCTTGCCCGGCGTCCCTCAATTGAGAGATTCCTCCGGCATTTCCCGCCAACAGATGCTAGTACTCCAGCTCAAACCTCTGATTCACTTGCTCAAAACCCTACTCCAAGTCAGCAACGAACTCAGGGACAACCGGAGACGTCAAGTCGAGGACGGACTGAAGTTCGCAGAGGAGCTGTGGTTATGAGTGAGCAAGATCGGCAAATGCTTCGTGAAGAGACTCTTCGCCGCCGAGGTGCTAGGGCTTCCCGGGCTCAGAGAAGAGGTGGCAGGTCGATTAGAGCATCTCGTCGACCTGCTTATTCTGCAGCTGCCTGGAACGCCCGAACTCAGCTTCACGAGGATTTTGTGAATAGATGGCTCAACTTTAGCAACCCTGGACAGTAGAATAGTCCTTTGTAATAGCGTAACGCCATCTTGTAGGGTAGCGGAGTTGTGTGCCGAACAAGATTTGAAAATGAAATTTTGTTTTTGTTTTCGCTTCTAACACTGTGTATTTACAGCTTAGCGAAAAAATTTCATCGTACTTGTCCTCGGTCTTATGAAGTAGACTTCTTTGACCGGACTTGTCTTTGGTCTGATGAAATAAACATCTTTGACCGGACTCGTCTTTGGTCTGATGAAATAAACATCTTTGACCGGACTCGTCTTTGGTCTGATGAAATAAATATCTTTGACCGGACTCGTCTTTGGTCTGATGAAATAAACATCTTTGACCGGACTCGTCTTTGGTCTGATGAAATAAATATCTTTGACCGGACTCGTCTTTGGTCTGATGAAATAAACATCTTTGACCGGACTCGTCTTTGGTCTGATGAAATAAACATCTTTGACCGGACTCGTCTTTGGTCTGATGAAATAAACATCTTTGACCGGACTCGTCTTTGGTCTGATGAAATAAACATCTTTGACCGGACTCGTCTTTGGTCTGATGAAATAAACATCTTTGACCGGACTCGTCTTGCGTTCTAATTTGGCGATTTTTGTCGCCGGGATTGAACTTTCCCTTGTCCTAATTCGGCGAGTTTTATCGCGTGGATCGGACTTTCCCAGTTAACCGAAGTGGTCTTATGCAGTAAACCTCTTTGACTAGACATGGTCGTCCTCGGTCTTATGAGGTAAACTTCTTTGACCGAACTTGGTCGTCCTAATTCGGCGAGGTTTATCGCGTGGATCGGACTTTCCCTTGTCCTAACTCAGGCAAGTTTTATCGCGAGAATCGGACTTTCGTTGCAGTTCGTTTCAGGCGAAGTGCTTGATTTTTAAGCCGAATTGTGGTCTTGTATCCTCTTTAGAAGCTTGGACTTCACAATCGTTGGCTTATTGCAGCTCGTTTCAGACGAACTGCTTGTTTAAGCTGAATTGTGGTCTTGTATCTTCTGTAGAAGCTTTGACTCACAATCGTTGGCTTATATATGTTCTAAGAAGGGGATCAGCCTTCGAAGAACAAGATACCTCAGTAACATTTGTAAGAGACGACACGCACCGAAACAGACAAAACACACAGACAAAACGCACAGAGACAAATAAAGACCAAGCAAACCAAAGAAAGCACATTGACCGGACTGTCTCTTACAAATTGAACTTTTTGAGGTTGGAAACGTACCATGTTCGGGGTACTTGTGCTCTTGACACGTGAGTCAATTTGTAAGACCCTTTGCCGAGGACTTCTGACACCCGATATGGACCTTCCCATGTGGGTTCGAGTTCGCCCAGCTTTTCTGCTCGGCTTACTTCGTTGTTTCTCAAGACGAGATCTCCCACTTGAAATTGCAGCTTCTTCACCCTTTGGTTGTAATACCGGGCTACTTGCTCCTTGGACTTGGCTGCTTTTATGCAGGCCAATTCTCTTCTTTCTTCGGCAAGATCTAGTTCGGCTCTCAGTCCGTCACCATTCATTTCTGAGGAGAAATTGAGTTCGGGGACTGGGTATGCCAATCTAAACCGGAATCACGGCTTCAGTGCCGTACACCATCGAGTTCGGCTCCGGTGTGACTTCGGTCATTCCGCCTGCCTCTGACTCCGGCTGCTGTGATTGCTATGCTCGATGGTGCCGAACTGATTGCTCGGCACTTTTAAGCGCAATCTGCGAACACACTTGCTCTTTTTTCGATCACCTCGGATGACCGCTATCTCTCCTTTGGTGGGGAAGGTGTTCGGCGAGGAAGCCTCTGATCGCTATGATCGGGCTTCTTTTTGTCTTCTCTAGATGAGCTGTCTAAAGACCGTTTTCGACGGTCTGCCTCATCGGCACGAGAAAACTTGTCCGCAATGTCCCACATCTCTTGAGCTGTTTGCGGACTGCATTCCACGAGCTTTCTGTAGAGAGCTCCGGGCAGGATTCCATTTTGGAATGCCGAAATGACAAGTAGATCATTGAGATTATCTACTTGTAGGCATTCCTTATGGAATCTCGTCAGGAAGTCGCTGATCTTTTCGTCGCGACCTTGACGTATAGAAAGCAGCTGAGCCGAAGTAATCCGGGCTTCCGCTTTCTGAAAGAACCTCCTGTGGAAAGCATCCATTAGATCTCGGTAGGATCTAATGCTGCCTTGGGGGAGGCTATCGAACCACCTTCTTGCGTTCCCGATAAGCAGTTCGGGAAACAGCTTGCACATGTGGACCTCGTTGAGACCCTGGTTCGCCATGTTATATTGATAGCGTCCCAAGAAATCATGAGGATCCACGAGTCCGTCATAGGTTATCGACGGAGTTCGGTAGTTCTGTGGTAGGGAAGTTCGGGTAATATCGTCCGAGAACGGAGTCCTCAATGCTCCGTACATGGCGAACCCGACATTTCTTCGGTATGGAGGAGATGGAGTTCTCCTGTGATTCCGGTACCGAGGATTCTTTCTTCTGGAAGACATGACACTACTGCGGTAGTGACTGTCTCGTATGGAGGGAGAGGGAGAATCCGCCGTTTTCGCCTCCGGCTGCTTTTGGCTTCTCTGCAGGAAGGTTAAGAATTCCTCCTGCTTTTCAGCCAAAAACAGCTTGACAGCCTCGTTCAAATCGGGCTGCTGGGAAGACTCGGTGTGACGGCTTTTGGAGCGGCTTGTTCCTCCGCCATGAGAACTGGTGGTGGATTTATCCCTAGGCTGTTTTCCAGACCTATGGGGTGGATTGGCTTCCTCCTGGTTCTCACGGGCAGGAATACGGGTACTCTGCGATCTGGTATGCATTTTTTGGGTTGAAAAAATGGTAAAAAATTCGCTTTATCACAAATTTGGTTCTCTGTTTCCCACAGACGGCGCCAGTGATGAGTCCGCGAATTGTTGATGTTAGTGAATGCAGGAAAATACAGATCACGACACAGAGAATTTTACGTGGTTCGATTTACTGAGGTAAATCTACGTCCACGGGGAGAAATGGGGGCAGGTTTGTATTGCTTGATCTGGAATTACAGCTTACAACACAGACTTGCTATATGGTATTTTTCTCTAGAGAGCTTCTAACCCCTTTCTATCAGATCTAAGTTCTATTTATACATTGAACTAAGATCGTGGCTTACATCATCACTCTAGGTCGTGGAGGTCGTGTAGGTCATGGCCTAAGATCGTGGCCTGAGTTGACGCCACGTGGTAGTGGGTGTGTTGGAAGTTGTGGAAATCCTGCATGGGTCCACTAACTCCTTGTTCGGTCGAAAACTGAGACCGAACTGCTTTGGTTGCCGATCTGAGAGTAGAGCTTGATGCCGACCTGAGAGCAGAGCTTGGTTGGCTTTTACCGAGCTGTAGGCTGAGGCCGAACTCTTTGGTAATGCCGAACTCGCAGAGCTTGATTGGTCGGCTTTTACCGAGCTGTAGGCTGAGGCCGAACTCTTTGGTAATGCCGAACTCATACTCTTCCTTGGGCTTTGGGCTGATGGGCCGTCATTGCTGTCGGGCTTGTTTAGTACGCACCCCATCATATACTTATGTTTCTCCATTATTTCTCTTCTCTCTTCCATGACACTACAAGATCATTTTGTCTAATGTTTCTGCGGTGATAATGCTTTTTGTAATTATATAAATTTATTTTATCATAGATGAATGTTGCAAATTGATTTTTAGTTGAGGATCGTAATGGGCCAAAATGTGTTGGTAAATGGTGATGGGCTTTAATTGATGAATAAATAAACCTTTTCTCTTCTAATATAAATATTGTTCACACAAAATAAAATAATTTGTGGTCGGCGTAAATAAAATAAATTGATTTAAATGATTAGTAATAAATGATTTAAATTGTCGACATTATAACTCTGGTCCCACAAAAATTATTTAGCCGCCTACATGCGTCACGATTGAGACAGTGATTTATTATTAGTATGGTTTGTCACAAATCGGAAACCATCCTAAAAAATAAAAATGCATATATGCATTGGGTCACATGTTGCTTTTTGCAGTTGGTGATGGGGAAATGAAATCCATGAGAAATTTTTATAAAATAATCTACCATTAACTTACAAGATTTAAATTAATGCTAGAAAATATGTATATATCATAATTGGGGTTTAATAAACCCTATTGAACAATTGTAAAACTAAACTAAAAAGAAAGAAGTTACAATTGACACACCAAAAATTAGGATAGAAGATCCAAGGGACTAGCATCTAAATCTGATTTATTTCCGATTTCATATCATATTTCTATTATTCCATATTATATATATGTCCGTATACAAATAACTAAAACTTAAAACAAAATGTATTATTCCATGAAAGAGAGCCTAACACCACTGAATTTACAACAAGTGGAGTGAAATAATAGATGAAAATGATCATTAGTTATTTGTCTATATCTCAAATTATGAACTTATGCTTGTGCACTTATTCAATATTCCATCTGTCAATTTGCACATAAAAGAACAAACTAATTTCCATCATCATACACAATATTTCAATCTTTACTCTCAACCTTGCAATTTTTTTACACATGAGGCATCATCATGAAGTAGAATTGGGGGTCACATTTATTTCTTTTCCAGCTATGTAATAGTATACCAATCAAAGATTGTGACAAGTTAATCTCCTAACTTTTATTTATGTATAAATAGATTTTTGACTGGTATGTGAAATCGAGGTTATTTTTTTTCCTTTCAAAATCGGATTCATTAATCCGGACGTTTAATTTGCTAAGTAAAAAAATAAGATTATTTTACCGATTATTACTCGAATCTAATTAAAATTCATAGTGACATATTTATAATTATGTTATTTGGAACAAAATATTGGCACTATATACTATTTTGACCGAAAAGATAAATCTCATATGAAATGGTTAAAAGTTTGGCCAGAGCTTAAAACCACCAGATTTAAATTAATTTCACCCAACCTACCCCGATCTAAAAATATAATTTTTGAATAATACTACTCCATATCACTTTAATATCTCAATCGCCTACAAATTTAGAACCATAAAAATTAATCGATGACGATTCTAGGAGTTCATTTTTTGGGAGTTGAACCTATTATTTTTTTAAGATATATAGTGACAACAAATATGTCTTGATTGAAAAGAATACAAAGTTTCTTGGGGTTATATGATCAATGCAAGTAATAATTAACAGAGATAGACTATCGTCTCTATCAAATTAATCACGCATCTCACTCAATTTGCATATTGTATACATTTAATATGAGACCAATTATTGTAGAAGTGATGATAATAGTTTCTTTGGCTACTACCATAAGTTTGAACTCAGACGAAGAAAATCTTATGTCAGCAAATTACATAAGTATGTGATAAATATAAAAAACTTATCTTTTAAAAAGATGCTGACATAAGTATGTGATAAATATAAAAAACTTATCTTTTAAAAAGATAAAAAAAATGTGACACAATTACTTGTGTTGGAAAATTTTGAAAAAAATTACTACTCCCTCCGTCCCGGCTAAGATGACATATTTCTTGGTCGACATGAAATTTTAGGAGTTGTGGGTTAATGTGTTTAATTGGAGAGAGAAAAGGTGGGTAGAAGTATTAAAATAGAGAGAGAATGAAAGATGAATATTTTAATAAGAGTGAGAATAAGTGGTTAAGTGTATTAATTGGAGAGATAAAGTTTTCAAAAAAGGAAATGTGTCATCTTAATTGAGATAAACTAAAAAGGAAAATGTGTCATCTTAAGTGGGACGAAAGGAGTACTATAATTTAGAACGCAAAAGAAAAGCGTGGTTAAGTTGATGACAAATTAATGTAATAAAACAGCTATACATTAGCATAACTCAAATTGAACTTGATGTTAACCAGTCCCATCAACCTCACCCAATAATACAACAAGAGGAAGACATATTTTCGCCATTTGTATGTAAACCCCATTCTCTAGCATGTGTCACCATTTTGTTTTTTTTTTGTTTCTTATTTCTTATTGTTTTGCTCTGGAAGGGTATGTAAGGGTTGGGGGTTAGGGGTTGAGGGTTGGTCATGATTAGACGATCTAACTAAATAATTCATGTACATTCAACTAAACTACATAAATCTATGTGTAAACTTTGCTTTTAGTAGTGATCTATCTTTAAATGACATACCTTCACTGATTAAACCATTCTAAATAATTCTTTATGTTTTTTCTTTTTATGAATTTAGAAAGGCACAAAATCATAAATGGTGAGCAGAGATCCAACGTACAAAAGAGATTTAACATGCTACCAAAAACAGCAAAGTAACAACTGATAAGAAGGCCTATAAAACCACAAAAAAACACCACAGTAACCAAGCAACAACACCTCGTCGATTATTATAACCAAGCAACAACAACCACAAAAGGCCTATAACAACCGATAAAAAGGCCTATTAATTATACATTAAATTATTGCCAAAATAATTAGGTGTTGGGACTTTTATAAACTATGAGTATATAGCTAGTTCTAGATTGGATTATTATAAATTACTAATTGGGCTAACAGCCTAAAAGTACGTAAACTTCTCGTCGATTCACATTTTTACCATAAATTTTAAATATTGTAAAAAAAACATCAAATTTTAACTTGTACTAGTAAATTTCCCACAATATTCAATTTTGCCCAAATTTAATTATAGGTAGCGCATTGGGATGTCTACGTCATCCGAACGAAACGACAGTTTCCTTGGACGATGTAGTTTTTATAAGAGGGGTTTATAATGTTGGAAAAAATAACAAACTTTAATCCGCGGATTATTTACTAAGTTTAAAGTTGGTATATTTTTTCACCACAATTAGGCCATCCACAACGCTGTTCCTATACCGTTCCTATACCGTTCCTTAAACCACTATTTGAGGGCCCCACTGTACTTTTTTACTCCATTCCTTAACTAAGGAACGGAACCTGCAACCCTCCGTTCCTTAACCGTTCCTTAAATTACTATTCATTCAATTTCATTTTTTTTATTTCCAACCCAATTCAATTTAAATAAACACACTTCATTAAAATTAAAATAACATTTCAACTTAAAATTCAAAAAAATTAAAAAAAAACATAATTAAAATACTAAAAAAATAAAAAATGACATAATTTAAAATACAATTTTATAGAGACAACCAAGAATGAGTTTGTCCCACATCGAAAGTGGAACATAAAACATTCAAGGATGTCTCTATAAAATAGAGATAACCAAGAATGAGTTTGTCCCACATCGAAAGTGGAACATAAAACATTGAAGGATGTCTCTATAAAATAGAGATAACCAAGAATGAGTTTGTCCCACATCGAAAGTGGAACATAAAACATTCAAGGATGTCTCTATAAAATAGAGATAACCAAGAATGAGTTTGTCCCACATCGAAAGTGGAATATAAAACATTCAAGGATGTCTCTATAAAATAGAGATAACCAAGAATGAGTTTGTCCCACATCGAAAGTGGAACATAAAACATTCAAGGATGTCTCTATAAAATAGAGATAACCAAGAATGAGTTTGTCCCACATCGAAAGTGGAATATAAAACATTCAAGGATGTCTCTATAAAATAGAGATAACCAAGAATGAGTTTGTCCTACATCGAAAGTGGAACATAAAACATTCAAGGATGTCTCTATAAAATAGAGATAACCAAGAATGAGTTTGTCCCACATCGAAAGTGGAACATGAAACATTCAAGGATGTCTCTATAAAATAGAGATAACCAAGAATGAGTTTGTCCCACATCGAAAGTGGAACATGAAACATTCAAGGATGTCTCTATAAAATAGAGATAACCAAGAATGAGTTTGTCCCACATCGAAAGTGGAACATGAAACATTCAAGGATGTCTCTATAAAATAGAGATAACCAAGAATGAGTTTGTCCCACATCGAAAGTGGAACATAAAACATTCAAGGATGTCTCTATAAAATAGAGATAACCAAGAATGAGTTTCATAAATTCGCAAGCCCATCAAATATATATGGGCTAATACGAATTTCTAGTATTCATTTATTTGTAAAAATTGTTTTTAAATATAAAAAACAATTTTTATAAATAAAAAATATTTTTTTTAAAATTCATTTTTTTTAAAAAAATGAATTTATTGCGTCAGCGTGACGACGCCCACTAGCGGGCCGGCGAGTGGGCGTCACGCACGACGCAGGGCGAGCCACGTCGCCGAAGCGCGTGGCGGCACGGACCGTGCCGCGTCTCGTGCCGACGGCACCCGGGACGGCATGGGAACGGAACCGCGACGAAACGCAGCGCCGCAACGCGTTCCGCTACGGTTTCGTTCCGAAGGAACGAAACGCGGAATGCCCGCTGCCCGCGTTGCGGGTGCCCTTAAAGTTCGTATTGAAAACCCAAGTTGATCAATATAGTTGGTGTATTTTTTTTGGCTATTAGCTTTTTATATTTGCTCACCTTTCTTTTTAGTAGAACCTTTATATATTCACGTAGTGTCTTATTTTGTCATCCTCTTATTTAAGCTAAATTTTCCAATGACCACCAAGTTGTGGAACCGTATAATCGAGATGATGTTAGAGCATCATTAACGTGGCGGGTCGGACCGCAGTTGGGTCCCGGCCCGCGTCACGACGCGTTGGAGGAGAGCCTTTTCCGGCCTGGGCCGGTCCCGGGGATGCGCCCGGGCAGTCCCCGCGTTGGATGTCTTCCGGGCGGGCCGCAAGTCTCCAACATTTAATGTTTTTTTTTGTTTTATTGCCTATATATACTCTATTTGTGCACCATTTTCCCACACTTTCTCAATTTCAATCCTCTTGTATTCTAATATTTTCGGTTTCTATGGATTGGTTTAACAGCGATCAACGACAGATGGACGATTTCGTCAGCGCCAACAACTGGCACGTGCTACTGTCGCCCGACCCTAATGCAACGCCTAGTCCGGGGTTGCCTACCAATATGGAAATAACATAGCCAGTTAGCACTGATGAGTACGAAATCATTGATTTGGAGCCCGCTGAAGGGAGGGGCAAGGCAAGGTTGCGGATGATGAGGGGCCGAAGAAGTATAGTCCGCAGGTGACATTGTGGCTGGCCAAGAATTTCGTCGACGTATCCGAGGATCCTATCATCGGCAACCAGCAGAGCGGCAAAGTGTTCTGGCAGCGAATTGCAGAGAAGTACAACGCTGGCCGTCCTAGAGGGTCGTTCGAGCGTAGCTACATGAAGCTACGCAAGCATTGGGGTCGGGTCCAGAAGGAGATGAACAAGTGGAATGGCAAGTGGATGAACGTAGTCCGGATGTGGCCGAGCGGGCACAGCGAGATGGATCTCGTGGAGAAGGCCAGGGCGGAGTTCTTCTCTGACGGGAAGAAGCATTTCAAGTACTTCGACGTTTGGAAGATTGTCGAGAAGAACCCGAAGTACACCGGTGGGGCAGAACCTGCGCCAAGTGGGGCGCCAAAGAGAACCAAAGTTTCCCCCGCCGGACACTACTCGTCGAGCGAAGGAGGTCCACCAATCGACCTGAACGTGACAGACGACGACGTCTTCCTCTCATCCCCTAGCACTCAAAGCCGTCCGATGGGAACAAAGACGGCAAAGAGGAAAGCGAAGGGGAAGGCAACAGCGAGCTACTCCGCTATGTCGCCGCCGCCCAATCCTTCCCTAGATAAGATATCCGACTCTATGTCGGATATGAGTATTACCTGGAGGATGAGCCAGCTGACGGAGTTGACATCGAGGGATACCTCGACAATGCCAGAGTTCGATCTCGAGTTGCACCATGAGATGATCGCCTACCTTCGTGCACAAATGAAGAAGAAGTAGTTTTTTCATTTTATTTTATGACTTGTATTTTTATTTTCTAGGATTTGTAATTTTCTTTTTCTAGGATTTTTAATTTTCTTTTTTTAGGATTTTTAATTTTTTTTCGACTGAACAATGAATTTTCCCAGTTTGAATTGTTCAACATCTTCTATTTTACGAGTAAAATAGGTTGAAGTTGTGAATAGTGCAATTTAATAGTTGTGGTCTGAGATGGGGCCTGCAGGGTTAGAGCAGTTGTGGCATGAGACTCAAATTTAGGGGAATGATGACGTGGATGAGACTTGGGGCGGGGATGGGGTTATATGCTCTTACGATTGCACAATTATATGGTTATGAATTCAAATTTTGTTCAACACTTGTAAATAGGTCGTGTGCATTTGTCAGTTCTTGCTGGAGGTATTAAAATGGAATAAAGAAAAGCTGAAATGTCCAATGTCAAAATATGCACAAATCGTAAGCAAGTGACAATAATATTATAGCATGCTACAAAATCCAAGCTTATATATGTATCGATGACTTAATATTTAACAATTGTGGACTGCAGCCAACGTTGAGAAAATAGGACAATAGCTATCACACTTTACTATTTAAAGTAAAGAAATCATAATCAATTGATGGAGAATGTAGCACTAAATGTAAGGTTTTTTTGTAACATTCAAATGAATTTACTCGAAACAAGTTGGATGCCTTCAATCATTGGCTAGCTTTTCCCTTTTCCCCCTTTCCATTGGGGAGTCTATGTGCAATTAAATATGCGAATATCCATGCAATTAGTAATACATAAACTTTGATACAATTATTGAAATATTAAAAGTCTAAAAAGAACGAGTATATATGAAGTCCACATATATATAACGCTAAAATTAATCGATAGTATTAGAAAAAACTGATCATACTATTGGTAAAATGATAATTTCAAAAAATTGTAAGATTTAAGTGATTTGAGGCAAAAGACTGTATAAGAATGATTGAATTAAGAGATTATCAGGGTATCCACTATGGGATAGCCGCGGCTATAACCCCGGCCGGGGCGATCTCGGGGCGGTCTCAGGGCGTATTATAGTGGCGGCGACTTCCCATCGAGGCGGACGAAAAATGTGGGGCGGATGAGGCATCTGCGATTTCCGAGAGAGGACGCGCCGGTCGCCCTATCGCCGCGCCTATAGGAGCGCCGGCGCCCCCACGAATTTTTATTTTTATTAATTTTTTTAATTTAACCCTATAAATACCACTCCTCCATCATCTATTTTTCACCATTTTCACACACTCTCCATTCATTCACTATCTACACTTTCACTCTCTAAAAATGAACGGTGGAGGCGAAGAATCACCCTGCTCGCAAGAATCGGGATATGGCGGCAATCCTTCACAGCCGTCGGGATATGGCGGCAATCCTTCTCAGCCGTCGGGATATGGCGGCTCTCCGTCCCAGCCATGGGTTTGGAGTCAATCTCCCCCGCCGTGGGCATCGAGTCCAACTCCTCCGCCGGACGATGGCGCGAACGATGCGGCGCGTTTAGTTTTTATGGGAACATTGCGTGAAGATTACTGACTCACAACAAACAATCCATACACAACTTTAATCCTTAATTATTTGAGTTATTCAAAACTTGATACATCACAATTGACATGACGAGGAACAATTTTGAATTCACCAAAAATGACTCAAGTCTCTTCTAATAAATTATGCACCTAGTGATATTTGTATTTGGAACAAAATAAGGCACAGTGTTCGTGGACCGACCAATTGCCATGCAGCCGGTAGTTGTACCCTTAAGCCAGGTCCATGTTACAGACTCAATTCTCACATCGGTTGTAAGAACAACTGATGTGTGATGTATAGTGATAAGGGTAATTCCCTTATCAAGATGCCGGAGACGATAAAAGAGATAAAAGAGAAGTCCCGAGAGGCGGAATCCCGTCGACAACTCAAGCTTAAACAAAGTGCGTAAAATAAAACTGAAAGAAATGCAAATTCATATATTCATTCATTCATTCGTTGAAGAGAATAACAATAGCCATATTTATAATACTAATACTAACTTAATGAGTAAGACAACCAAGATATGGAAAAGATATGCAATCCCTAAATTATCTAACTAAATAATACAACTAAATAATTAAATATTAAACGTATCAACTCCCCCGCGGTTAAAATTCACCTTGTCCTCAAGGTGGGAACCACGACACAATGAAGAGAGTCCAAAACAACAACTTTG
This sequence comes from Salvia splendens, assembly GCF_004379255.2. Lineage (NCBI taxonomy): Eukaryota > Viridiplantae > Streptophyta > Magnoliopsida > Lamiales > Lamiaceae > Salvia > Salvia splendens. The sequence continues at coordinate 2,227,008 of NC_056034.1, forward strand.
GCGAGATAACTCCCCTCGGATCAAATGCACACCGAATAATTGAACGACTTCCTTCATTATTCCCATAAAAAATCACCGAGTGAGGCTCGATGCCTGCAGTGGATGACATATCGATGTGTGATAGACCCGTATGAGTAGGATGAATGCTCTGGTAAAATCCACGCCAATGTTCAAGACCTTCACCTAGAGGCTGCCTTATATTGCAAATAAGTGAGATAAACTTGACAATACGAGGTTCCTCCTTTGATTCTTCAGGCCTCAACGCCCTTATAGGTGTTGTTCCTGTTTGAGCTGGTGGTTCATATCTTGACTCACTGTAGTCCATAACAACAGAATCTTTCTTCACAGTTGTGACAATTTTCTCCCCATTGGCTTCCTCTTTCACTATATCATTGTCACGTACCACATTGTCATTGTCAGTGCAACGCCTGTCTAGAAGCTCTTTCTCCGTGCCACAAGCAGAAATTTCTCTTTTGGCAGCCTCCTCTCGAAGCTGTTTTATCTTCAGCTTTTGCAAGTCATCAATGGCGTTGACACCCTGTTGTCCATTTGAATCCATATTCTCCTCCATGTTTTCCTCCCCCACCCGAGTATCTTGGAGCAGAAACCGCTGCACATAAGACTCCCAACCAGAATAGGGTGGGTGCTGGGGCGTCCCCGAATGCGGCTGGTGGTAGGGTTCATGCTCATACGTGGTCGGCGGTCCGTAGCCGTTGGGTTGATAGTGGCTGTTGTGGGGAGACTGCTGGTAGTATGACGGCTGCGGGGGCCAGCCAGTTGGGGATGGCTGCTCATATGTCGGGAATCCTTGCGACGAGGGTTGTCCTGGCGGGTGGTAGTCCGGCCGCCCGTGCTGGTATCTGGCGGGGAAAGACCGCAGCGGCCCGAATGTCTCTGGACCAGCAAATTGTGGCCATGGAGGATGGTAATCCAGTTGCCCTGGCTGGTAACCGGCGTGAGAGTTCCACGGCTGTTTGTTAGGGTCTGGTTCGGTGTAGGGCTTCCCAATATGAGAAATCGGAGTCTGGTCCAGCGGTGAGAAGGTTGGGGGCGGTGATTGGTCGTACAACCGGGGTCGGTCGGGTGGATCAGGTTCGGGTTGCAACGGAGGGAGCGTTGCTGCTACCCTGCGCTCATGCTCAACCAATCGGGACTTGAGTCGGGCGAACCTAGCGAGAATATGCTCCAACTTTGCAGCTATTGAATTCAATTGCAAGTCTTCGGATACTTGCGATACCTTCGGCCATGAACGAAGATTGACTTCGGCCATGAACGAAGATTGACTTCGGCCATGAGCTCTCAATGAAAGCACCAATTTGATAAGGGTAATTCCCTTATCAAGATGCCGGAGACGATAAAAGAGATAAAAGAGAAGTCCCGGGAGGTGGAATCTCATCGACAACTCAAGCTTAAACAAAGTGCGTAAAATAAAACAGAAAGAAACGTAAATTCATATATTCATTCATTCATTTGTTGAAGAGAACAACAATAGCCATATTTATAATACTAATACTAACTTAATGAGCAAGACAACCAAGATATGGAAAGGATATGCAATCCCTAAATTATCTAACTAAATAATGCAACTAAATAATTAAATATTAAACATATCATATAGACTAAATGGGCTCTCTCTCCTAACAGACTAGTCTTTTGGGACGAGTTCTCCTATTTAGTCTATATCAATTGGTGCTCTTATTGAGAGCTCAAACGGCTCGGAATGGTGGCCGGGCAACAAACTCGCCGTGACCAACGAGTACGTTTGGGGCCGACTCGGAGTGGTGGTTGGATAAAGAATCCGCCGTTATCAATGTGGCCGTGACCAACGAGAACTCGGAGTGGCGGCCTGACAAAGGACCAGTCGTGACCAATGAGGACGTTGGCCCTTAAAGGAGGGTCGAATGTTGCGGACTCAAATTCCCACATCGGTTGTAAGAATAACTGATATGAGATATATATATTAAATTGGCTTTCTCTCCTAACATGCTAGTCTTTTAGGACGGATAAGACGATAGTAGCATGTGCGGCTCCACTGCAACTGCTGCGTGTTCCATGATCACATGGTCCCATCCCATTTCATGCACAATTTTCATTCGACCTCTCAAGATATCTCATATTCCCAATTATGCATATGCCATATTTGCATTTATCATATTTTAAAAAATTTCAAACTTTATCCAATAATATTCCTCACTATTAATCAATTGATATTATCTTTTACCCCCTTATTTTCACGTGCTTTATGTTTATGATGTTTTTAGACTCACAATTAGATTATATTTTTTCATATTATTTTCTTTTACATTATAAACTAGATTAATGTTATTAAATGAGTACAAGAATTATATATACCTTTAGGTTTGTATTATTCCTGTTTTTTTACAGTATTAACTTCAAACATCAATATGTGGAGTCAAATTAAAATAAAAGAATCATGATTTTTATATAATTTGCTGTTTTTTAATAACATAAAAATGAACTAAACCACATGAAATTGGTGGAGAGACAATGAGAGGATGCTCCAAGCTATCATAACATAACTAGGCTCCCAAACTCACCAAAAAACTAAACAACAAAACAAATATCAGACCACAACAAAACAAATATTCGACCTAAGGAGCATTTTTGGACCATTGTCTTATGAATCTTGTTCTTCATCGCATGCTAGGCATCCCCATCCATTCTCACCCATATCTTTATTATCACTATATTCTTCATTCATTAGGCTCTTTGAGGGGTGATTTGACATCAAATTCTAACCTATGAACCAAATTGAGGCATAATTAGTCTTTTGTAATAGTAGTAATCACCCCTTAATTTGAGTTGAGGTGTCACCATTAATGCAAAAAGTGGTCAAAATCGATTTGTTTAATGAAACAGATATCGACCAATGCTTTCCGCAGAAACAATGATTAATAAGGACGCACTTAATCCAATTAATTAGTAGTACTAATTTAGAGCGTCTGTTGCAGCATCTGGAATCAAATCCCCACTGCTTAATGTCCACCTTTTGATCATTAATTTGCATTATCATAATCCCAAAATCAAGGCAGCATCTTGTTGCATCATATCTACACTATTAGTCTATTTCATATTTTCTTTTTTTTTATTAGTAAACTTTTGAATGTTGTAAAATTTTATGTTTATTATCTTGTTTACAATGTTTTTTGTTAATATCTACTATCATTTCCAAAAATTCTAGTAATAGTTTTTCCAACACTGATGTCTCTGCGTGCATGTCTTTACGCGCACCATTGTGTGCAATTTTAATTATATAAATTTTTTTTTCAGTTGGTGTAATTTTAATTTTATTATTTTTAATTATATTATTGTTATTTATTTACATAAAATGTAATTAAGATAAAATGTAAATACTTACACATATAAACTTTGTACATATAAAATAATACAAAATGAAATGTTTAATTATAATGCTTAAAGTTGATAAATAATGTAACTGAAGTCATTACTCTTCTTAAAATTAAGGTTTCTAACGATGCTATAATAATGTTATTTTTAGCGGCATATTTGTCGTTTCAGACGAGACGACCATTCAGTATAATTAATTGTAAAATTATTTTTAGCGGCAGAGCTGTCATGAGCAAAATTTTGGTCAGTGAAAAAATTATGTACGTAATAGTAACCTTGATGATAAGTTAAAAGAACGTTATTTTGTCTGTTGTGGCTTAATTCAAAAATCAAGACTAAGAAATTATTAAAATATTATGTACAACTACTTTGCGGTGAGTAAAATTGAAATTGTCATAATAACGGAAACGCTGAAATATCTAAAAAAATGTAATAATATAACTCTTAAAGACATCCACGTCTCTGTCTCAATACCGTCTCATCCCTTCACTATTCATGGTCATACTGGACTTTTTACCCATACTCTTAACTAAGAGACAACACCTGCAACCCTTCATCTCTTTACCATCTCGACGGCTGAGAAGGATAGCCGTCATATCCCGACGGCTGAGAAGGATAGCCGCCATATCCCGACGGCTGGGAAGGATTGCCGTCATATCTCGATTCGTCCGAGCTGGGTGAGTCGTCGTGTCCACCGTGTATTTTTAGAGAGTGAAAGTGTAGATAGTGAATAAATGGAGAGTGTGTGAAAAGGGTATAAAATGGGGGGTGGGGGAGTGGTATTTAAAAGTACACTTTTTGAAAATAAATAAATAAATAAATAAATTTGGAAGGGGGCGGCCGGCGCCCCGATCGCCAGTGCACTATAGGCGCGACGAAAGGGCACTGACGCGTCCTCGCACAAAAAACGCCGGAGGACCTTCCGCCCCGGAGGCGGACGTCCTCCACACTATAGCAAGGCCACCCCCTATAGTGGACACTCTAAAGCAATTACTGAAAATAGTACTATCAAACGAAAAATAAATGTTAATAATGTTCTGCCTATTTTAGGAAATTTGAAATATTATTGATTTACTTTCAACATACTGAGCTTCATATGACTATAGAATGCAATTCAATTACTCTTCCTCTTCCTCTTCCTCTTCCTCTTCCTCTTCCTCTTCCATCACTAAGTCGGTGGTTTGAACCTATTATCCCATTACGGAGATTAAATAGGAGATAGGAATAAATTAAGAAAAATAAAGAGAGACCAAAATAAGTCGGTGGTTTGAACATTTTATCATTTATCCCATTACGGAGATTAAATAGGAGATAGGAATAAATTAAGAAAAATAAAGAGAGAGCAAAATAAGTGAAGAAATAAAGTAAAGTAATTGGGTGTTTTGTTATTTGTAAAAAAAAAGGAAATGACTCAACTTAGTTGAGACATCCAAAAAATGAATATGAGTCAACTTAATTGGGACGTAGGAAGTAATATATTATCTCTTTCTCAAAACGAATACAGAAAATGAAATAATTCTACTATTATGAAACGGAGGGAACGAGGGAGTACTTTTTAAGGTTTATTTTAAGTTAATTTTTTTTATTTTTCGAATGAGAACAAATTTAGTTGATATGTGTGTATATCTATTTCATTTTTTTGGGACACTTTTGCGTTAAATCAAATCCATATTTTAGGGCTTATTTTGTTTGATTAATACTCCACGATATAGCAAGATATATAGTAGTAGTAGTTAATTTGGGATAAGAAATTTGTACTGAAGATATAATTAGGTCAAAATAAGATTTTTTTAATATATTAATTGGTAAGTCTGATTAAATTGAATTGAATATTTGAATTGTACATTTTTCCTTCTATGAATTTTTAATTCAATTCAATATTATTTATTTCTAATTAAACTTCTATTTTCACCCAAAATGACATAATTTAAAGATAATTAAAAAATAATTAGTAAATTATGGCTTATTAGTGATCAGTGATATACTTTATAGTACTGATTTAGCTATTTTTTAACTTCTGTGACTATAAACATCGAATAGAAATGTCAAATCTTCCATAATTTCAAATATCTCTGCGTGTCTCTAAACTTTGATATAATATCACCGAAATAATTTTTTGCACTATATCATGACTTTTTTTTCCTTTTTGATCAATTTAAATTAAACATAATTAAAACTAACACATCATTATCTCTCTTCGTTTATTAATATTTTTAACATCTAGTTAAATTTTCCCGAGGATTAAAGTAAATAACGCATAAATTGTGTATCACATGCACTTATATGAACTTTTCATCCCTATAAAAACTACTCCAATTGATCTAATCAATTATAAATGGAATATAAGAATAAATGAGAAATTAGGTGCTCCATTATATTATCTCATTTGACAGTGGCAAATAATAATCACAACCACGGACTTCAACTTTTGGAATCAATTTGGCCACACGTCTGATTATAGCTTCATCTACTTATTATGGTAATAAAACGGAATAAAAAATATTTGAAAAGCTATGTATCAATCCATATATATAAAATAAAATTGATCAAATTTTAGATGGTTATGATTACTAGAATATCGCATTATCCGTAGATATAAGAACTTCACAAAGGTTAATAATATCAACATCGTATTAAGATAGCAAAAAGTAATTAAGGTGTGAATAGGTGGTAAATACCCATCCGTTAAATCACAATAAATTATAATAATACAATTTGATTGTCACAATGTTATTCAATCACAGTTTAACATGGCTATTCTAATTAGCTATAAATAACATATCGAAGTTTAGGGCAGTGTTAAAATACAAACTATAAATATTGTACAAACTTCAAACTATGATCTGGACCGTTAGAAAATATTAATAGATGACAGAATAATAGCAACAAAAAATGTCAACATAGTGTTAACACAATGTGAACACAACATCAACCGTTGACACTGTGTTGATATTTTTTATTGCTGGTATTTTGCCATCTGTTGACATTTTCTAACAGTCTAGATCATAATTTGGAGTTTGTACAATATATAGAGTTTGTATTTGATTACATCCCTTGAAGGTTTATGTATGCAAATAAACATCGTACTATTTCAAGTTTATCATCAAGCTTCATGTTACTCATTACATAATTAAATATGGAGTACGTTGTAATTTTTTGTCATGCTATTAGCAAAATCTATTTATGATAAAGTTATCACATACTCATCACAATATTGCAATATACTACTAGTCATAATATTATAATTATGTCATCATAACTATAAGATCAATTAGTCTAAAGTTACAAACGTACTCATTAGAGTATTTAGAGTTTTCTCGTTGCAGATTTATGATGTTATCATTATTGTGATACAAGTAAATAACAAATGAGAATGAATTATGGTAATCGCAAAATTAGCAAAATTAAGGTAGCTGAATATAATGGCCAAATTTTAGATTATACCATAACTGTAAATCATGAACATACTAGTAACTTTAAAAATATTAGATTTTCATATGTAAAAATGACATCCATTAGTCTTTAGATTTAATAACTTATAATAAGATATGCTTTGAATACATCTATAGGTGTTCAAATAAAAATATTTTTAAATGAATTCTGTTTTTATTGTAGTCTATCTCTAAATTAATGATTTTGTTGTAGGAGTATAATTTACTAAATAAAAAAACGAAATTTACCTGGGTGCGAATTCCAGTTTCCAGAGATGGCCAATATTTAACTACTACTACAAAATTTAATAAACTTAAATGGTAGTACAAAATCCATAAACTTTTAGTACCCCTATTTATCTAATGCCAAGAATAAACAAAAACTTTTTTGTACATTTGTTGCAAGTCATTATTCAATTTCCTCGGAAAGAAATTTTGGGAAATATTTTGGTGGTAAATCACAACCAACTCTCCAATATTAGATGACTTAAATACCCCTGCCCCACACTGTACTCGATATGATACTGAATTAAACGCCGAACTAATCCGACACGTGTCTGCTTGGGATTAGCCAAGCTCGGGCGAAATTGTTCTAGCGTTAACGCTGTATGTCCTATAAAAGCCTGAGCTAGCTCCATCTTCAAACTCGCACCACATTGTTTGAGCATTTGCGTGCCCTTGCATTTCACTTTCCCTCCGTGATCTCTCGCCTGAAGTTTGCATCCATACTGGAATGCGCTTCTGCTGAGCTGTGGAGTGTGTTTCCTATTTCGGAATCTCCCCCCCTCTCTCTCTGGAAACGCATCTTCGACGGCAATAATTTGATCTGGTCGGAGCTGCTTTTGGAGGCGGCTTAAAGGAGACTGAAAAGGTAAATTTTGGTGTTTGTTGGAATTGTTTTTTTGCTTTTACTTTATCTCTAGATTTGTTGTTTGGTGGAGTAAGCTTAAAGTAATTATCCTCGAGTTTTTATTAGATTTTCGAATTTATTTTCTTAGACGGAATTTTAGCACTAATTCTTTAGAAATGATTCCGTGTCACGCAATTATTTTACCTGCCTTTCCATCTATGATTCCTCGTTGCATTTGTGGATGAGTACGATAGTAAGTCTGGATCGTGTTGTGCTGTACGTTTAAATGGCCGGAAGGATTGAATTTTTGGAGGTGATTTCACGCAGCAACTGACATCGAAGTTTATCTGCATGTTTTTATAATCTATTTTTTTTTAAAAAAAATGGAAAGTTAAGAAATATTTTGATTTCACAAAGTGACTACATTTTTTGACTTGCTTGATGTACCTGATCAGCCACAAGTTTTACTTTCCGCTGCTCAAAGTAATTTTGTTTGTGTTTGTGTTGGTATCTTGGGGGGGGGGGGAGTAGAGAAAAAGTGGATGGAGAAGGCAAAAGACAATGTTTTGATAAGTCGCCCGGAAAAGTTGAAAGTTGGATCTAACAGATCTCTATATCGTATGCTGGTCCAAAGATGCTAGTATTTCTGTTTTGAAATTGAAGTATCATTATTTCAAACCTTTTCTGTGTTGTTTCAGAGAGTAGGTACTTATTTTGTTGGTATTAGTACTAAATAGTCTCGGAAATTCTTTTGTGTGATCTGTTTGATGATGCTGGGGATCAATATCTAAGTTTTGCTTGCTCTTTCTTTATGTGCAGGAAACTCTAAAGTACTCCTTAAACTCGCAAAGATGACGGTTACACCCAAGATCTCTGTCAACGACGGGAACCTTGTGGTTCATGGGAAAACCATACTCACTGGGGTTCCTGAAAACATTGTGCTTACCCCAGGATCTGGCATAGGCCTTGTCGCAGGTGCTTTCATTGGTGCCACAGCTTCTCACAGCAAATGTCTCCATGTCTTTCCAGTTGGTGTCTTGGAGTAAGCACTATAGACTATCTCATAGTATTATAATATGTTTCTACTAGTGCTTAATCTTTAGGTTTATAATGAAAAGGGACTTATGTTGGGCGAAAGCATGTTTAATCTGTCCAAATCCATTTCAGAAAACATGGTTCTTTGAATATTGTTATAGCAATATGGTTGTTAATCTTTACAAGTTTATGTAATGGTAAAAACAGATCGCTTTTACCTATCAGAGTGGTTTGCAGAAAACTAACTGAAGAGTGAGTTAAATACAGAAAAAAAAAACACTAGTTATTGTTGGACTCCCTTTAGGAAATTTATGTGCCAATGATTTATTATTAACTTCACTACTGTGATGGTCATCTAATTTTCGCCTGTAACAGGGACGTGCGCTTCATGTGCTTATTTCGTTTCAAGCTCTGGTGGATGACCCAGAGAATGGGGACGTGTGGGAAAGATATTCCACTGGAGACTCAGTTCATGCTCATCGAGAGTAAGGACAGCAGTGAAGGAGAAGATGCCCCGACTATCTACACTGTTCTTCTGCCTATTCTTGAAGGGCCATTCCGAGCAGCACTTCAAGGAAACGACAAGAGCGAGCTGGAGATCTGCCTTGAGAGTGGTGAGTGTTCATGGCACCCAAAAGCATTTGGGTTAAGCATATACATATTGAATCATTGATGGTATTCGTCCTGCCGGCCACATACATTCTGCTATGCCATTTACTTTAAGCTAGTTGACTATTCATCATACATGGAGATATAAGGGTCTGTAGGATGGGCTGAGGTTGTTATCCAAGGCATATACCACTACGTTGGAGAAAAATCAGCTTTTCTTTTCATCAAATGCATATAATAATGGAGTTCACTGGGTTCAAGGGGAATGACCTTGAACAAAAGAGTTCGAGAATAGGAACGACCTTGTTTTTTATGTCGTTGGTTGCAGGAGATAATTCGGTTGAGACAGACCAAGGACTTCACCTTGTTTACATGCATGCTGGGCTCAATCCCTTTGAAGTCATTGATCAGGCTGTCAAGTAAGGCATTGCAAACTTCCAGTTTTTCTTATGAAGTTGTATTAGCATGGGTTTTCACTGATATTAAAATTTGTACCTTATTAAACAGAGCTGTTGAGAAACATATGCAAACATTTCATCACCGAGAGAAGAAGAAGGTAGAAAAGTTAACGATTAGTATGCGTAATGTTTAATGACTAAGTTCAAAGACATAATATCCAAGTTTATGCTAATAGTAGTACTACTTATAAATGCATGTTGGACTCCATGAAGTTGCCTGCTTTCCTGGACTGGTTTGGATGGTGCACATGGGATGCGTTTTATACTGATGTCACTGCTGAGGGTGTTGAAGAAGGACTCGAGAGGTACAGTTGCTGCATTTCTTGGACCTAAATGATAACAAACAAAAAAAGAATTGGTTATCTGTGTAAGTTGCTGAAATCAAGATTTAATCTTGCAGCTTGTCTAAGGGAGGTACACCACCACGCTTTCTGATCATAGACGATGGTTGGCAGCAGATTGGCAATGAGGCGAAGAATGATGCCAATTGTGTGGTGCAAGAAGGAGCTCAGTAAGACAACTTCTAACTCAAATTCTGAGTAGATTTTAACTCATATCAATTATATATCAGATATAGTTTAAGAGACAATCACATAGCTGTTGTCTGTCCAGATCTTATGGATATTCTGAATGAGTCCCAAACTGACAAGATTACTTCTGTAAGCCATTGAGCTTGCATTAGAGAAAGTTAATATAACCGGATGTTTGTCATGGAATTTGGTTGTGTAAGCTGGCTTTAACAAACCATGATAGCAATTATCATCACTTTTTACAATAGAATATAGCCTAACCTATATCTGTAACTGCTGTGTTCTTAGGTTTGCGAACCGGCTAACCGGAATCAAAGAGAATGCAAAGTTCCAAAAGAATGGAAAAACCAAAGAACAGGACTCAGGTCTGAAACATGTTGTGCAAGATGCCAAGGAACAGCACAATGTCAAGTAAGTTCTTGAACTTGGTCTTTCTACTACAGATATGTAGTTATGTTTCTAAGTCGTTATGGGTAATTAAGACTTGCTAGTGGATTAGGAACTCTTAAAATTAACTATGAGCGAATAGATGTAAATTTTCTGTTACTTGTACTACAGGTTCGTCTATGTCTGGCATGCTCTTGCGGGTTACTGGGGTGGAGTGCAGCCTGCAGGTCTGGGGCTGGAACACTATGACACTGCTTTGGCATATCCTGTGCAATCTCCCGGTGTGATGGGGAACCAACCAGACATTGTCATGGATAGTCTTGCTGTGCATGGGTTGGGCCTTGTCCCTCCTAAGAAAGTGTTCAATTTCTACAACGAGCTTCACGGCTATTTGGCTTCCTGTGGAGTAGATGGAGTTAAAGTTGATGTGCAGAACATCATTGAGACTCTCGGAGCTGGCCATGGAGGCAGAGTTTCTCTTACTCGTAGCTACCATCAAGCCCTCGAAGCTTCCATTGCTCGCAACTTTACTGATAATGGATGCATCTCTTGCATGTGCCACAACACTGATGGACTCTACAGCGCCAGACAGACTGCTGTCGTCAGAGCTTCTGACGATTACTACCCTCGTGATCCTGCTTCTCACACCATCCACATTTCTTCAGTAGCTTATAACACCATTTTCTTAGGGGAATTCATGCAGCCTGATTGGGATATGTTTCACGTGAGTATTTCTCTTGCACCTTGTTCACTAACAAATTACATGGAAAAATACGTACTTTTTCCTGCTCTTGCAGAGCCTGCACCCTGCTGCTGACTATCATGCTGCAGCTAGAGCTATAGGAGGATGCTCAATATATGTGAGGTAATCCTTCTATTTCTCCATTCTTAATCTAACTTGGTTTATACTTAGGTATTTAGTTTAGTGATATCTCATCTTGTTCTTCGACACAGTGACAAGCCCGGTAACCACAACTTTGAGCTCTTGAAAAAGCTGGTTCTTCCTGACGGATCAGTTCTTCGTGCACAGCTTCCTGGACGCCCTACTATAGACTGCCTCTTCGTTGATCCAGCAAGAGACGGGACAAGGTTTGTGAGACTCGAAATTTTCATTTTGTACCATCTCTTTTAAGGGGAACTAATACGTAGCACCATGGCAGCTTGCTCAAAATCTGGAATGCAAACAAGTGTTCTGGAGTAGTTGGCGTCTTCAATTGCCAAGGTGCAGGGTGGTGCAAGATAGAGAAGAAGACGCGCATCCATGATGCCTCCCCTGGCACACTCACAGGCTCCGTTCAAGCTGTGGACGTTAATGGCATTGCCCAACTTGCTGGAGCAGATTGGAATGGTGATGCCATTGTGTATGCACATAGATCTGGCGAGGTAGTCCGCCTGCCTAAGGGAGCATCCCTCCCAGTCACGCTCAAGGTTCTTGAATACGAACTTTACCACATATGCCCTCTCAAGGTCAGCTTTTGTCATACAAGAGATCATATACGAACGGAATGCATCATTACATAAAAACTAACTGTTTTCATCTCATAAAGCAGAAGATCACAACAGACATTTCCTTGGCGCCAATTGGCTTGCTCGACATGTTCAACAGTGGTGGCGCTGTGGAGCAGTTCGACATCTCTGGTGGCAGCGTCACACTCAAAGTCCGGGGATGTGGGCGTTTTGGCGTCTACTCTTCTGAGAGGCCATTGAAGTGCAGTGTGGGAGGCAGTGAGACTGGATTCGACTATGAATCCGGCACAGGGCTGGTGAGTCTGTCCATCCCAGTGCCAGTGGAGGAAATGTACAGATGGGCTATTGAGATCCAATACTGAGGGAGGGTCTACCGATGTTTTCTTATAGGAATAAGTGCAATGTGTTGTTGTGCCAATTATCTCACTAATATATGTATCTTTCCTTCACACAGACCTACTCCTCTTTCTCCTTTGTTTTTTTTGTTGATGCCCAACAAAATGAAATTACGATCAAATTTTCAAAATCATTCAAATTTGAAACAAAAAGAATCATCATAATATAAGAATATTGTAATAGTAATACAATTATGACAAAAATTTATTAATGTATAAAAATAATATTCCCTTCGTTCCCTCGTCAAGTTCCCTCATTTTCATATATAGAATAATTAACATTTTTCCACTCTTATTTTATTCTCTCTTACTTTACATTTACTCTACTTTATTCACTTTTTATTCTCTCTATTTTTTTTATCTATCTACTCAACGCACTATATTTGCTCTCCTTAGAGCATCTCCAATGGCGGCGAGCGGACAGGCTAGCTGATTCCCGGCGCTGACCGATCCGCTTGCCGAACCATTGGAACCGGCGAGCGCCATTTCGGCGACCCGACGCCGATTTTCGGGCGCTGGCCGATCCGCTCGCCGGTCGGTTGGCCGCCATTGCAAGCTCTCGATCGACGAGCGATCGGCCAACTCTTTTTTTAAAAAAAAATTCGGAACATTATATATACGCAATTTGCACGTCATTTTCATTCGCACCACTTGTTTTAACGAGTTTTCTCTTCATCTTAATTTCTGTACAAGAGCAACAACGTGAAATGAGTAACGCGGGTGGTAGTGGTGGTAATGTAATTTTTTTTAATTAATGTACTTTTTTTAATTTTACTATTATTATTGAATTTTCCCGTATCTGTGTCGTAAATTTAATTCCGTATTTTGTGTGATTGTTAATTATTTATTTTTTATAATTTTGTTTATTGTGGCTAGCCTATTGCTAACCTATTGTTTGTCCTGATGATGTGGCAGGAAGAGTTTTTAGTACTAATAATGTGGCAGGAGGAGTTTGTGACTGGCCTATTACCATTGAATATGCTCTTACGCGAATCACGTGCGTCCCACATGGACAAGTTTGGCAGGTTGGCGGAAAGCTGTGAGATGGCCAAATTTAGTAATAGTGGTTAGTGGAGTGGAGAGAGCCATTTTTTTATTGAATGTTTGGTTTTCAAAAGATTCGTGTATGATGTAAAGTATATAGTTGGGCTTATTTCTGGTCCATCACCACAAAGGCCCATATTAAATTGGTGTCCTAACCCAATCATTATTTATACTCATATTTCTTGTAGGAGTACTTCAATATCAGCAAAGAAATTAACTTCACCTTTCGCACATAGATTTAATTATAGTTTTAGTTACGATTTTTTAATTTGAATTGTGTTATAGTTACTAAAACTAGATTGTTCTTTTGTACAATTTTAAAAATAAATAGCATATTTATAGAAAATGAAGTCTTGTTGGTGGCTTGTGTCACAGCCCATTATAGAGCTGTGCTAGCTGTTTGCTGGAAATGCCCCAACAGCTGCTGCAAGAGGCCTCTTTTTAGTGTAATAGTTTTCATGCATGTTACATTCACACTCACAAAATTTGCCTAACCAGGCCCCATACACTATTTTACTCATGATTTCTGGATTGAATTCAAAATTATTCAAATAACATCTCTAAAATCTGCTGTATGGATAAAGTTTACACATGGACTTTTATCAAAATTTTCAATTATGCCAACATATTTAAATGTTTGAGTCACATTTAAATGATGCAGACAACGTTTGCACCTTCCACGCAATCCAAAACGCACGTGTATATTATATATAAACATGTAATGGCATATGCACAAACAGTGACCAAGAACAAAGTATCACATTCCCAATTTTATTACACTGTGGAATTAGCTAGCTATATTTGGTCGAAATGTGATGCTAATTTTGTCATCAGATACAGAACTTAGGTAAAGAACCATTGCTCTTCTTTTAATACATGCACCTATACATGTACTTTTTTGTATATAATGAATTCAAATGAGAGAGAGAGACTGCAACATTGGGATAGACAGACAACAAGGACATATGATCTTATCATATGTCAACAACTGCTGCAACAATATTTCAATATTTGAAACTGATATTGACCTTATATCCTATCTTCATATTTTTCTATAATTCCTTGTTAGCATTTCTGATCATTCATAGAATTTCTTTTCAAATATGAATCTAATTATCTAGATATCCGATTTTGTCGGATAATAACCATCTCCAACGTTTAGTTTAAATTAAAATATACACGAGAATACGCAAGCTAAGAGAAAACCCTAAATTGCATTATACACCTAACTATTCTTTATGCAAAGCTTTTCATAATGCTATGTGCACTGCACAGAGTTGAGATGTATGCTTTCAAGAACATTGTCTTATTGCATCAGACCATAATCCAAATTCAAACTTCAATAAATGATGAAAAGTGTTTTCGTGGACCAAGTTACTCACTAGATTAGACAACTATCTAACTGATTTTTGCAGTTTTCGGAAAGTTTGTAACCAAGTGTAAATAAGAATAACTATACATGCACAGATAATTGTATAAGAGTGTCCACTATGGGACCGCCGCGCCTATTGCCCCGGCTGGGGCGGTCTATAGTGCCGGCGACGTCCGCCCCCGAGGCGGACGAGGAACAGTGGGGCGGTAGGCGGCGGACGAGCATCAGGCGAAAGGAGGGCGAGGACGCACCGGGCGTCTGATACGATTATTATTATTTAGTTAGTTAATTATAGATTTGCATATCTTTTTCATATCTTTTGTCTTGCTCATTAAGTTAGTATCCACTATTATAAATAGTGGACATTGTTCTTTAGTTCAATCATTCAAGAAATATCAATGATCCTTTTATTTTACTTTCTCTTACTCTCTTTCCTTTCAAACGTGCAAAACGCACAAAACCCTAATTTTGACGCCGGATTGATCGACGGGCAAAAGCTCCCACGACGTTGGACGTAAAATCAACGAGTTAAGGAACTTCATCCTTAACAATTGGTGCTTTCACACAATCCCTCCATTCACTATCTACACTTTCACTCTCTAAAAATGCACGGTGGAGACGACGAATACAACGAATATTCGGCCTCAATTACCTCGTTTTCTAATTATTTATATTGCGATGATTTTAATTATACCTGATTCAAACTAAAAACATTTTAAAATGAAAATTGATTATAAAATTTGGGGCTATTGGAAGTGTCCACCATAATGGCGGAAACAAAATTTTGGGGCTATAGACAAAAAAACTGGGGCTATGGACAAAATCTGGGGCAGGGCTATTGGAGTGTCCGCCTTACAGTGGACACCCTAATATATGTGGGTGAGATTGTTTTTTCTTGATAAACCTAACTAATTAACTAAATTATGGCGTGTGGAACGTTTAAAATTTCTCATTAGGGCTTTGAGTCAAAATTCAATGACGACTGATTGTTTTCTCATAACCCTAATTTTGGATAGAGTTTTTAGGGAGAGGATAAGTGATCAGCCGAAACTGTCGGAATAAATTAATAAATCTGCATAGTTTTGGATATGATTGATCCACATCCCATATATTAAGGTTCGTAGAATATCTAATCATAGGAAACCCTTATTCTTTAGGTACCTATCTATAAAATAATCTATCTAAAAAGTTAATCATTCCAAATAATGTAGAGTATGTTATCTAAATTCACATTTTCAAATTTAGCCCTATTAGTAGAAGGTCGATTATAGGGTGAATAGGCAATTATTATTGATTTTTTTATTAAAAAGAAAAAGAAAACCTTTAATTTGATGATGTCAAATTGCAAAGTCGTGTGAGAAATTACAAATTTTGATATAAAGTTGTGTAGTTGGGGGACGTTTGAGTTCTCTTATCATGAAACGTGCTTTGTATAGTCTTAATGCATGGGCAACAAAATCCAAATATATATATCTCTATTATGAAAATTTAGTTTTAATTATTCATAATTATATTCTATTCAAAACCATCAGATATTCACCAGTCACATATTGTTAATTAGTTTCGACAGTTACAAAAAGCAACCGTACTACAAATAAAAAGATTGAACACTATAGAATCGTGTGCTTATTTATACATACACACAAATTAAAGCATTTGTGGGCGTACTAGACTTTTGTTAAGATAATGTATTAAATCATGCTTGACGTACGCAATTAATAAGATAAAGTTTATAAAGAGATAAATTTAAAAAAAAGCTGACCTAATAAGTTTCATAACGTTTAGGGTTCGTTAATTTTCAAAGAAAAGAAGCAACGGTCTATGACCTAATTGCAAAGGTAATACATTCATAAATAACTACGTATCATGAATTATAGTTATCACAAAATATATATATTTTACATTTGTATAATGAATTGAATCTATGGAGCCTGTTATAATTCTCTTTGACATGTCAAAAAAGTGATACTACTAATTTCATTTTTGCCAATTCCTAGATACCAATGTCATAAAAAAAACTAGTTATAACAAGATAAGAACTGCATAAAGGCACAAATATAAAAAAATATTGAAAAAGAAAACAATAGTTTGGCATATATTTATTCAAGTATGGAGCAAAAGTCAGCAACTGCCTTTACATTCCTGTTCCTTGTAAATCTTCACCATGCCATCATTTCCATAGCAAATTGAGCCGTAGAGAATGTAAAACCCTTACAACCAATGTAAATAAATAGACAACAATCTACACATTATTTTATCACAACATCCATACCTCTCTCATAGACAACAATCTAGACAAACCGATATTTGCTCTTCTCTAAAGCTACAAGAAAATGGGAGTTCAAAAGTATATCTTTTCATACTTATTGGTAGCATTTTCTTTGAGCTTGACCTCCACCTCCGGCCATTTGCCTAGTAATGCCTACCTCCAGCAAGAATCGGGCTATGATTTGCGCGCCTTTCCTTCGTATTCAGGCCTCCACTGTGAGAACGATTCGTACAAGACTTTCATGAAGATTAGGAGATCACTTTCTGCAGCATCAGTTCAAACAGTAGTTAATGTGCTTGATTTTGGGGCTAAAGGTGATGGAGCTACTGATGATGCCAAGGTAAATTAAATGTGTTATTTAATTGAATATATAATACTAGTATATGATAACATGATTGAGATTTATTGTTTTACTTTTAAAATGAATTCTCAGGCATTTGAGACAGCATGGGCCAAAGCATGTTCATCATCAGCAGAAGTTAATTTTGTTGTGCCAAAAAACAGAAATTTTCTTGTGAAACAAATTAAGTTTTCAGGGCCTTGCAAATCTGGCATAACAGTGCAGGTATCAATATCAAGTTTGATAATTTTATTATTTATTGGAAAAGAAATTGAAATTAATTACTTGATGTTGTGCAGATTGGTGGAGCTATAATAGCATCCAATGATCGTTCAGACTACAGCAAAGATAGGAGGCATTGGATTGTTTTCCATGGTGTACAAAATCTAGTGGTTTCAGGTGGTGGAGTAGTAAATGGCAATGGCAAAATCTGGTGGCAAAATTCTTGCAAAACAAATAAAGCTAATGTAATTAAACAAAATTAGTAGTAGTGATTTGTTTCTTGATTTCTTGCATCACTAACAAGATTCTTTGTTTTTTGCAGCCATGCACCGTTGCTCCAACGGTACGTTGATTTCTACTATAATTTATTTACATGGTATGTATATATACATGAAATACTAGTTCTTAATTAATTAATTAATTAATTCCATGCATGCAGGCCTTGACCTTCTACCAGTGCACAAATTTGGGAGTGAATAACCTAAACATAGAAAATTCCCAACAAATTCATTTGTCATTTGAGAAGTGTAAAAATGTTCAAGTTTCCAATCTTGTGGTGACGGCTCCTGGAAACAGCCCCAACACCGATGGAATCCACGTCTCCGACACCCAAAACATCAAAATCTCTTCCACCACCATCGCCACAGGTTCTAATTAATTAATTTCACCTATCAAATTATGAGTGATTGTGAATTAGTATTAAAGTTGTTGCGTGATCATAAATTAGGCGATGACTGCATCTCGATCGTCAGTGGAGCACAGAAGGTTTTAGCGACCGGTATAACTTGTGGACCTGGCCATGGAATCAGGTTAATCTAATTTACATTTAAGAATATATAATTCCAAATTTGATTAATGTGTTTTGTGTGGAAATTAATTAGTCATGTTTGGTTCACTACTCAGTATTGGAAGCTTAGGTGCTGGAAATTCAGAAGCTGACGTATCCGACATTGTGATCAATGGAGCTAAGCTTTCTGGAACAACTAATGGGGTCAGGATCAAGACATGGCAGGTACATATACATATATATATGTGTGTGTGTGTGTGTATGCAACCTCTGTCTCTCTCATTGATGCAAATTGTATGTTATAATGTTGATTGAAAAATATGTACAGGGTGGATCTGGTAGAGCAAGCAACATCAAATTTCAGAACATAGAGATGGAAAATGTGGAGAATCCAATAATCATAGACCAACACTATTGTGATCAAGACAAACCTTGTAAAGAAGAGGTGAGTTAATAATTAATTAATACCATAATAATTCAAGAAGTTACAAAAAATCCTCATAAGATGCTTATCATCTAATATATGAATCTTATTTCAGAGCTCAGCAGTGCAAGTGGAGAACATTCTGTATCAGAACATCAAAGGGACAAGTGCCTCCAAGGTTGCAATCGCTTTCGATTGCAGCAAGAGCCACCCGTGCGAGGGAATCGTTATGCAGAATGTCAAGTTGGAAGGTGAAAGCACTGCAAATTCCAAGGCTGTTTGCAACAATGTCAAGTTCTTGAATCCACCAACCTTTTCACCCAATTGCGCTAATCAACTCTTCACCTAATTGCTTTATTTAGTAGGAGTACTACATTTTATACATGCTAGCTGTGACTAAATGTGTGTTTTAGTTGACAAACCTTAATTTTAGTGTTTCATGTAGTTTGTATAAAGAATTCATGTACTTGTATAAATATATATACTTCATCAATAAAGATCGATCAATGTTAATATTAATAATAATAATAATAATAATAATAATAATAATAATAATAATAATAATAATAAATCTACCTTGGTCATCACATTTGCTCGAGGTATCTAAATTCGAATATACACTATGTAACTTTGATAGCATCCAAATCATGACATCGTATCACTCGTAGTGCTCCAATAAATTCAATTAGTATAAGTTGCTTCCTTTTTATTTGAATTCCAAAATAAGCTTGGTTTAATGTCTCACACAATCAATCTGCTCCAGACCAATAACATACGTGAATATACACACAAATTATTCTGAATTATACATTTAAGAGAAGCGTCTGTTATTTTTTTTCCTTAATAGACAATAGTGGGTAGGAATTATTGGACTGAAGTTCATAATTTGGCATATTTTTTGAGACCATCAGCAGCATCCTTTGCTGCTTCTGGGACAGGCATGTTACACAGAAGAGTAACTCTTGAAGATGAAATCAATGTCTTCATCTCTGCGTTTGAAGCATCGCGTTTCCAAAGACGCACCTCCCACACCTATCAGAGAATCACTACACCATCATTCAACTTCTACAGATAGTAGTTTGAGAATTGAGATTTGTCATAACAAATACTCCTAATATTGTTCACAATTATGTCAAAAAGGTGATATTTTACATTACACTTAAACTCAACAAACTCAGTTGTTGCTTTCACCTTAAGACATACTTAATTGCTCAGTTTGTAATTTATCAAACACTGCAACATCACTATAGAAAAACGACCAAAGATCGAGATAGGAGCTGATATTTTCCATCGTTTAGCGTAATTTGTTCACCTATAACTTGACCAGTTCTGTTTCACAAGGTGAAGAGTGGGTTACTTTGTTCAACATTCACCATCATTAAACACAAGTTTCTCAGCTAAGACGTGCGCTTTCTCCAAGAGTTTATTTGCTGAAAATGGTGCTATAGAACGCACCTGAATAGTTCTTCCAACGCTGAACGGCGTAGCTTCAGCAACTACAAAGTCGCCCAACTTAGCACTCTTGAGGTGATTGATGCTCAGGTGTATCCCAGCCACCCTCTGCAGTCCCGATGCCAGATGAGCGCCCATGCTTGCTAACGACTCTGCAATCAGCGCTGAAACTCCTCCATGTAGCACTTTGAAGGGCTGCCATTCCATGCTCAATCAAACCTCTCAAATTCCCGATAAATGACAAAATGAGATGGGAGAAGGAAAATTACCTGGCAGCATTTTGTCGTCACAAGAATGTGGCCAGAAATTTTGGTAGGCGAAAGATCATCAATCTCAAATCCAAGAGCGTGGAGTGGAAAATCCAACTCCTTCGTCTTTGATGGTTCTTTCGAGGGAGACGGCCCTTTGGCAGATGGTGGTTGGTTCATTATCCCACACCAATCCAATCGATAAATTATAAGGGATATATCGACTAGTGACCAATCTACTTAAACAAATGAACCACAAAGCGGATAACCTAACACCTACTACAGTGAAGAAAAGAAAAGGACATTGATTAGCTGATAATTTTTGTATTAAGTGAACAATAGGAAAATTCAGAAACAAATTGCTAGTGAAGGAGAAGGGCAAGTAGCCAAAGCACATCTATCATAACTACTAGCACGTGCACGCACACAGCAAAGGAGACTTGTATGGTTTCTTATGATCAATCAAAACCACATATGAATTCTAACAACAAATCTCCACATATGAGATGCTGATGCAGAGATGTTGAACTATCAAAAGCATCCTATTTTCCCCCTGCAGACAAGATCTTGCAAGCATTGTTTAAGGTTGCTTTTTGTTATACATACGAAAATACCCTCATAATGAAAATCCTCCAATCTGCTTCCTACCAAACTTACTTTGACTTTAGGAAAGAAGATAAAGCAAACAGTGCAAATAGGAAAGAAGATAAATTAGGAACATAAAATCTTGAAATCAAAGCAGCAGAAAACAAAATCATAGTAGTAATATGCAATTGATACCGGAATTTCAAAAGGCGTATCGAGACCTTGAAAATTACAGTATATGCAAAAAGAAAAGAGGCCTAAAAAGCAAAAGGGAAGGCAAAGATTCCGCCTTTTATGTTTCCCAGAAGTGGATGATGTATTTCAACAAACAGAAACAGCTGAATTTGCAACTATCTATCTCTAACAAAATCATGGCATGCAATTGATCAAACACATAGAGAGCAAAAGGTTTGAGGCCAAATTATAAAGACAGAGAGTATCAATTTTGACATGGTAGAGAGAGAGCGAGAGACCAGCTTATCTATGTGTAAAGTGTGAAGAGCATCATGAGGAGCAGAAGTCATCACGGCATGGTAGCAAAGATATATAGAGAAAAAAAAAGTGCCATATACAGATTGGAATTTGGAAGAGAACAAAGGGAAATGTGTGTATAGAAAAAGAAATGGACGGGCAGGGGCCAGCCATTTTTTTTTGTTTTGTAGCAGCGGTCATTGTCAACGTCACCATTAAGACAAGTCGTGCACTGCGCATTCAAAGTTTTTAAAGATTAAAAGAATAAGTTATGTGGCATTAATCACGACGATCAAGATCAAGATCAAGGTCAAGGTGGATGCCGGTAGGTGACATTGTAGCGGGATTAATTTTTCACCAAATAAGTAATGACTCGTGAGGTCAGTAGGTCACATTTTGTCATCATTTGGTTCATAATATATCGGTATTGTCATATTAAAAAGAAAACTATACTTTTTTTTAATCTTTGGACATTGTATTAATATTATCCGTCATTTTTTTAAATATCATTAGATGTCTAGATATAAATATAATATTGTTAGAAGAATTTTTGCTTTTTTTTTGATGATTCCGCGAATTATTGATGATGATGAATGCTCGTAAAAATAAATTACGACACGGTGAATTTACGTGGTTCGATTTACTGAGGTAAATCTACGTCCACGGGAAGAAGGGAGGGCAAGATTGTATTGCTTGATCTGGGATTACCGCTTACAACACAGACTTGCTATACGATTTTATCTCTAGAGAGCTTAACCCTTTTCTATCTGATCTAAGTTCTATTTATACATTGAACTAAGGTCGTGGTTTGCAGCCCCACTAACAAGATCGTGGGTGAGCAATAACTGCTCAATAACTGCTTCGTACCACTAAATAGATCGTGGGTATAGCGGAGGTCGTGGAGGCCTTTCATGAGTCCACTAACTCCTAGTTCGGTCGAATGCTGAGACCGAACTGCTGGACTTTACCGATCAGCTCTTGCCGATCTGAGAGGAGAGCTTGACTGGTCGGCTTTTACCGAGCTGTAGGCTGAGTCCGAACTCTTTGGTCGTGCCGAACTCTATGGTGCCGAACAGATACTCTTTCTTGGGCTCTGGGCTGATGGGCCGTCACTGTTATTGGGCTTGCCATTAGGGTTTAGTTCGTACCCCATCACTACCCCCCCCGAAAAGCGAAGTGAATCACTTCGGCGAGGTGAGTCACTTCGGCATTCTGGATAATGGTAAGGGGGAGGCTGACGTCAGGGGACGTGCCTTGCGCGTGCCTGCATTAAATGCGACAGTAAAATCCGGCCGTTGAATCCTGAAAAGGTGGGATTCGAAACGGCGCAACGATCTCGAAATCTTTCCCGAATCTGATAAGTATGCTCCTTTTTCCTCATTTGAACACTTTTGCTGTTGCGTCTTCTATACTCTCTCTTTTTCGAGAAATTTTCTTCCGCTTTCAAGAGCTTCTTCAGACTTTCTTCATCTTCAAAAAGTAAGAAAAATGTCTTCTTCTTCTTCGGAGTCGGGTAGCGGTAGGAAAGGGGATAAGGGGTCTTCTGGCCGGAAAGAGTCCGGGGAGAAGACCGTAGAGTATTTCCCTAGTATTTTGAGTAAGGATACTGTGATATCCCTACCCGAAAAATACTTTTTTCCTGGGGGGAAGGCGGTGGTACCTGACGGTGATCATAGGGCTGACTCCCCGCCGGAGGGGTACGCCACCGTGTACGAGGCCTGCTTAGAATGCGGGCTTCGTTTCCCCCTCCCTTCTGCCTTTATAGATTTACTAGATTTTTTTCAGCTTCCTTTAGGCCAAGTGACTCCGAACTCTTGGAGGCACTTGTCGGCCTTCGCTGCCGAACTCCGTAGGTTAGGAAGGGATTTGTCTTTGAAGGCGATCCTTAAATTCTTTCAATTTAAGAGGAAGGGGTCTTGGTTTTACTTGATCCCTTTACAGCCCTTTAGAGCCTTTTGTAAAACGAAGTGGCCGAAGTGGCAAAATCGCTTCTTCTACTATGATAGGACCGCGGCTCCTAGTTTTCCCTGGAGAGGGCCGGAGTCCGTTATCCGTCACCCTCGGCCTGAACCGTTGGACGAGCTCGATGGCGAGCTCAACAAGATTCCCATAGTTAGGAAACAATACCCGGAGTCTGAGCTCGTCAAGGGCGACGTCGTGTTCGACATCTCGTCTTCGGACGAAGAGGCCGAGGGTGAGGATTTCTCTTTATCTTTATGCTCTACTGCTTTAACGAAGAAAACCTGACTTTGCTTTCTTGCTTTTTGGCAGTGTACATGCTGAGTAAGGCTACCCGAAAATCTTCGGAGTCCAAGGAGCCGGAGAGGCCGAAAACGACCAGCTCGGCGTCTGATGCCGAGAGGACTCCGAAAAGGCAAAAAACCTCTTCGGATCCGAAGAAGCCGGAGTCGACTTCGGCAAAGGGGAAGGGGAGGGCCCAGAAGCCCCCGAGAGTGCCAGAGAAAGATGTGGTCTTGGCGCCTCCTTCGGAACATATCTGTGAGCCGTTTTTATGGCCCACGGACTTCGCCGAGGTGAACTCTCTTCTTGATTTTCTGGCCTTGCTTTTTTTTTCTGTATTTTTTGTGGCCCCTTTGTTGACTTTTTTCTTTATCCATTTTCAGAGGAACGATATGCTCTCCAAGCTCGTCGCCGTCGAACTCTCCAAAGCGTCCAATGACTATGCCGAGATGCAGAGGAAGTTGGCGGCTGCTTGTCATCGGGCCGAACAGGCTGAGGCTAACTTTGAGAAGGCCAGAGCTGCTAGGATTTCGGCCCAGGATGAAGCTCAGTTTGCCAAAAACCAGCTCGTCATCCAGCGAGAGCAGACGAAGCGGAGCGATGCTGCTGCCGTGGTTGCCCAAGGGGAGGCTCTCCGTGTTTACACGGAGAAACTCTTTTTGAGCAGCCAGTTCTCGGCCTTTGTCGGTAGCCTGGTAAGGCTAATTGCCGATAAGGGCGAGCAGGGGGCCGACGTCGTGCTGCCTCTGTACAGCCGAGAGATAGCAGCTCGGCTTCAGAATCTGCCGCTCCTTGAGGAGCTCGCTTCATCCTCGGTCCTGCTTTCTGCAGACCGAGTCCGGAGTTGTCGAGCTGATCGGGACGAGAACCTGGAGGCTATCTTTGCCTCCGTGGGACCCGTTTCACCCGCTTCGACTTACAACGGAGAGGGTGAGGCCGAGCCGCTGGAGCTGGAGGCCGAAGTCGAGCGGGCCGGGCATCCGGAGAAGGAGGCCGATCAGGAGGCGGAGGCGAGGCCGGCAGGAGACGAGGCCGGGGCTGAGGTAGTTCAGGAGAAAGAAGCTGAACCAGACCAAGGAGCCGGAGACGAAGCTGGCGAAGTATGATTTCGTCTCCCTTCTCTTAGTCTAGTTTCTTCCTTGTAAAATGGCCTTGAAGCCCCCCTAGTGTAAAAAATTTTCCTTGTGAATGAAAAATTCTCTACACTTGTCTTCGTATAGCTTTTCGTACTCGCCTTTATTCCTGTAGTATTTTACTATCTGCTCGGTACATCTGCCGAACTAATATAGCTGCTTTGTACTCAAGGAGATGGAGATACTTCACTGGAAACGGCTGTACTCTTCGGCTTTAGACGAAGCTGAGAAAAGAGCTATAGCCGATCAGACGAAGAATGACGAGCTTCTGGCTCGTTTAGTGAAGCTGGAGGCCGATAATAAGGACTTAGAGTCCGATAAGAAGGATCTGGAGGCCGAGCTGAATACGACCATTGCTGAGAGGACTGCGTACGAGGATTACATCCGTGTGCGCGGGGGCTTGACCATATCAGATGTTCAGAGTCGAGTTGACGAACTGTGGGAGGAATATCATGTACTCCGGAGGGACAATGCGCTGGAGAGCTCGGCTTGCCAACAAGTTGTGAAATCATTACGGCGCTGGGCTTCTCGGTACGACATTGTTCTTTCTCGGCGCCCCTCCATAGAAAGATTCCTTCGGCATGTCGTGCCAACAGATGCTCGCACTCCAGATCAAGCCTCTGGTTCCCTTGTTCAAAATCCTACTTCCAGTCATCAACGAACTCCGGAACAGCCGGAAACGTCAAGACGAGAACGGGCTCAGGAGCAACCGGAATCGTCAAGACAGGGACGGACTGACATTCGCCGAGGAGTTGTGACTATGAGCGAGCAAGATCAGCAGATGATTATTGCAGAGACTCTTCATCGCCGAGGTGTTAGGACTTCTCGGGCTCGGGGAAGAGGCGTTGGGTCGAGGATAGCATCTCGTCGACCTGCTTATTCTTCATCTGCTCGGAACAACCGAACTCGGCTTCCAGAGGATTTTGCAGATAGGTGGCTTAACTTCAGCAACCCTGGACAGTAGAATAGTCCTTTGTAATAGCGTAACGCCATTTTGTAGGGTAGCTGAGTTGTATGCCGAACAAGATTTGAAAAATGAAATTTTGTTTTCGCTTCTAACACTGTATTTACAGCTTAGCGAAAAAATTTCATCGTACTTGTCCTCGGTCTTATGAAGTAAACTTCTTTGACCGAACTTGGTCCTTGGTCTGATGAAATAAACATCTTTGACCGGACTCGTCTTTGGTCTGATGAAATAAACATCTTTGACCGGACTCGTCTTTGGTCTGATGAAATAAACATCTTTGACCGGACTCGTCTTTGGTCTGATGAAATAAACATCTTTGACCGGACTCGTCTTTGGTCTGATGAAATAAACATCTTTGACCGGACTCGTCTTTGGTCTGATGAAATAAACATCTTTGACCAGACTTGGTTTGTGTTCTAATTTGGCGATTTTTGTCGCCGGGATCGAACTTTCCCTTGTCCTAATTCGGCGAGTTTTATCGCGTGGATCGGACTTTCCCAGTTAACCGAAGTGGTCTTATGCAGTAAACCTCTTTGACCAGACATGGTCGTCCCCGGTCTTATGAGGTAAACTTCTTTGACCGAACTTGGTCGTCCTAATTCGGCGAGGTTTATCGCGTGGATCGGACTTTCCCTTATTGCAGTTCGTTTCAGACGAAGTGCTTGTTAAGCTGAATTGCGGTCTTGTATCCTCCTTGGAAGCTTGGACTCACAATCGTTGGCTTATTGCAGTTCGTTTCAGACGGACTGCTTGTTAAGCTGAATTGTGGTCTTATATCCTCCTTAGAAGCTTGGACTCACAATAGTCTTTAATAATCGATCTAAAAAGGGGATCAGTCTTTAAAGAACGATATACCTTGGTACCATTTGTAAGAGACGACTAGCACATAGAGACAAAACACATAGAGAAAAAATGAAAAAGACGAAAGAAAAAAACTTTAAACTTTTTATAAAACGACAAGTAAAAAGTACAAGTAAAAACAAACAAATAAAAACATGTACCCCTATGACCGAACTAGACACAAGACAGACTGACCGGACTTTGTCTCTTACAAGTGGAAGTTCTTGAGGTTGGAGACGTGCCATGTTCGGGGTACTTGTTCTCCTGACATGTGAGTCAATTTATAAGACCCTTTGCCGAGGACTTCTGACACCCGATACGGACCCTCCCATGTGGGTTCGAGTTTGCCCAGCTTTTCTGCTCGGCTTACTTCGTTATTTCTCAAGACGAGATCTCCCACTTGAAATTGAAGCTTTTTCACCCTTTGGTTATAATACCGGGCTACTTGCTCCTTATACTTGGCTGCTTTTATGCACGCCAATTCTCTTCTTTCTTCGGCGAGATCTAGTTCGGCTCTCAGCCCGTCGTCATTCATTTCTGAGGAGAAATTTAGAGTTCGGGGACTGGGTACACCGATCTCCACCGGAATTACGGCTTCTGTGCCGTACACCAGACTATACGGGGTTTCACCGTTGGAGGTTTTGGGTGTAGTTCGGTAGGACCACAGGACTTGAGGGAGATTTTCTACCCATTGTCCTTTGGCTTGTTCTAACCGAGCTTTTAACCCTTTCACCAGAATCCGGTTCGTTACTTCCGTTTGTCCGTTTGCTTGGGGATGGGAGACCGAAGTGAACCGCTGTTGAATGTTCAGCTCTTGGCACCAATTCTTGAACGTCTTGTCGGTGAACTGAGTCCCATTATCCGAGATGAGGATGTGGGGTATGCCAAATCGGCATACTATGTTCTTCCAGACGAAGTCCAATGCCTTTGAGCTCGTTATCGTAGCTAATGGTTCAGCCTCCACCCACTTCGTGAAGTAGTCCACGGCAACGATAAGGAATTTCATTTGCCGAGGAGCTTGAGGAAGTGGTCCCACTATGTCTATGCCCCATTGCATGAAAGGCCAAGGGCTTTGCATAGTGTATAGATCGGTCTGCGGCATCCTTGGGACATTTGCATGAATTTGGCACTTCGTACACTTCTTGACGAGCTGCACTGCCTCTTGTACCATGGTTGGCCAATAATATCCCCATCTCAGAACTTTTTTAGCTAAAGCTCTGGCTCCGATGTGGCTACCGCACGATCCTTCATGAACTTCTCTGAGGATGTAGTCCGTCTCTTCTGGTCCTACGCACCGCAATAACGGCTGGAGGTAAGACTTTCTAAAGAGGACTCCTTCATGAAGTTCGTACCGAAGTGCTCGGCATGTGATCTTCCGAGCTTCTCTTTTATCCTCGGGCAATTGTCCTTGATCCAGATACTGCAAGATCGGCGTCATCCAGTTCGGCGAGCTGGATACTGAATGTACCTCGGCTTCATCAATGCTTCGATGCATTAATTCTTCCGCCTTTGAGTTCGGATCTGAGGCCAACTTGCTTAAGGTATCTGCTCGGCTATTTTCCGCTCTGGGAATGCGGATTATCCGAAAATAGGAGAAACTTCGGCTGATGCTTTGCGCTTTGTCCAAATACTTCTTCATTCTCTCGTCACGAGCTTCACTTGCACCCAACATGTGATTTACTATGACTTGTGAATCACAATGGACTTTGAGAGATTTGACGAGCAGACTTTGCGCTAACTGGAGTCCGGCCAGGAGGGCTTCGTACTCGGCTTCATTATTAGTAGTGGGGAATAGGAACCGAAGTGAGTAGGTTACCTCGTGTCCGTCGGGAGCGACAAGTAAAATACCAGCTCCACTTCCCATCTTGTTTGAAGCTCCATCTACGAATCCGCTCCAGCAGTCCGGCGGCTCTACTTCGGATTCCAAGGGCTGTGCTAGTTCGGCATTGGCAGAATTCTTCTGTTCGGCAATAACAGGAATTGCTTGATCGAACTTTGCTTCTGCAAGAAAATCTGCCAAGGCTTGTCCCTTGATGGCTTTCCGAGGTAGGTATTCAATTGTGTGCTCTCCCAACTCTATAGCCCACTTGGCGATTCTGCCTGATGCTTCTGGTTTGGTCAACACTTGCCGAAGTGGCAGATCAGTTAAGACGCATACCTTGTGAGCATAGAAGTATGGCCGCAGTCTCCTTGCTGCATTTACTAATGCCAGAGCAATTTTTTCCAGAGGTTGATACCTTGTTTCTGGACCTCTTAATGCTCGGCTTGTAAAGTAGATGGGAAGCTGCTTTAGGCCTTCTTCTCGTACAAGCACCGCGCTGATGGTTTGATCCGATGCCGCTAAGTATAAGAATATTACTTCGGCTTCGGTTGGAGCAGAGAGAATAGGAAGCTCGGCTAGATAACTTTTGAGCTCGTCAAAGGCCTTTTTCTGCTCGGCTCCCCACTCGAACTTTGGTGCCTTTTTCAACACCTTGAAGAACGGCAGTTGCTTTTCGGCTGCTTGGGAAAGGAATCGATTCAGTGCGGCTAGACATCCGGTTAGCCTTTGCACGTCATGTATGGACTTCGGCATTGCCATGTTCTGAACGATTTGAACTTTTGAGGGGTTTGCCTTGAGTCCGTCCTTTGAAACCCAACAACCCAGAAACTTTCCCGAATCTACCAAAAAGGTACACTTTTGGGGATTAAGTTTGAGGTTGGCTTTCTTGAGCACGTTGAGAGTGGACTTGAGGTTGTGCTCGTACTCCGAAGTGCTTTTGCTTTTGACGACTATATCGTCAACATACACTTCGACCTCCTTTCCAATCAGGTGCCGAAAAAGCTTGTCTACCATCCTTTGATAAGTGGCTCCGGCATTCTTTAAACCGAATGGCATCTTTTTATAAGCGAAAATGCCGAAATCAGTAATGAAGGCCGTTTTTGAAGCGTCAATCTCATCCATTAAAACTTGATGGTATCCTTTGTACAGATCAAGAAAACAAAAAATTTCAAAGCCTATCAAAGCTTCTACTTTTTTATCTATGTTCGGAAGGGGATAGCAATCTTTGGGACAGTGCTTATTTAGATCGGTGAAATCTATGCACATCCGCCATCCTCCTTCCTTTTTCTTGATCATGACAGGATTGGCCACCCACGAAGGATACTTCACTTCGAATAACACATCCGCCTTCAATAATTGACGGACTTCGTCATGGATGACTTGACTTCGTTCTGCCGCAAAGAGTCTTTGCTTCTGTTTTATCGGCCGGACTGAAGGATCAATATTTAACCGATGAGTGATTACCTCGGGGGGCACTCCGGTCATGTCCAACGGAGACCATGCAAAGACGTCTTTATACTCCTTGAGGAGCTGGATGGTTTTTTCCCGAAGTAGGGGCGTTCCCGCGAAGCCGATCTTAACCGTTCTGGATGGATCGTCTTCGTACAGCTGAACTGTCATCGAGTTCGGCTCCGGTATGACTTCGGTCATCGCCTCTGACTCCGGCTGCTGTGATTGCTATGCTTGGTGGTGCCGATCTGACTGCTCGGCACTTCTAAGCGCAATTTGCAGACATTCCTTTGCTCTCTTTTGGTCACCTCGGATGACCGCTATCCCTCCTTTAGTAGGGATCTTGATGGTGAGGTGATAGGTGGAGCAAACGGCCCGAACTGTGTTGAGCCAGTCTCTTCCCAGGATGACGTTGTACGGGGACCGAGCTTTCACCACGAAAAACTCAATCATCGTACTGGAGCTAGTAGGCGCTTTCCCCACCGTGATCGGAAGGCTGATAATACCTTCAGGGCGGGTGTCCTCCTGGGTGAAGCTCTTCAGGGGAAGCGGAGCCGGACTGAGCCGAGCTGGGTCCACTTCTAGTTTGTCGAAGCACTCTTTAAAAAGAATGCTAACCGACGCTCCTGTATCCACAAACACCCTGTGGATCAGTTTGTTTGCCACTCCGGCTTGGATGACAATGGCGTCTTGGTGAGGAGAGATGGCCGGGACGGGATCAGCAGCCGAGAACGTAATCACTTCGTCCTGCTTCAGCCTTTTATGCGTTGGCTCCTCTCGATTGGAGCCTCTGCGTTCTGACTTTAGGGACGACTTGGTCTTCCCGGCAGGGAGCGCGTCAATAGTCTGGATTACTCCATCATATTGCGGCTCGTCATCGTCTTCGGGATCCGGCTGCCTTTTCGGATCCTGAGGAGCGCAGTTCGCACCACTCTGCTTTTTATTCTTCTTTGGCTGCTTACTTCGGTATTTTTTCAATGTCCCTGCCTTCACAAGAACATCGATACCTGCAGCCAAGTTTCTGCACTCCTCGGTATCGTGACCGTGATCTTGATGGTAGGAGCAGTAGTTATCCTGGGGTCGGCGCGCGGCTGATTTCGTCATCCGCTTTGGCTTTTCGAACAGGTCAGAGTGCAGTTCGAAAATTTCCGCTCTCGGCTTGTTCAGCGGTACGAACTGAGCGGGCGGCTTCTCGGGATTGAGACGAGGTCCCAATCTGTCTTGCACCGGAGCCCTTTGAATTCTTTCAAATGGAGTCCGGCGAGGATGCCCCTGATCGCTATGATCGGGCTTCCTTCTGTCTCCTCGGGACGATGAGCTGTCTAACGACCGTTTGCGACGGTCTGCCTCATCGGCCCGGGAGTACTGGTCCGCAATGTCCCACATTTCCTGAGCTGTCTGCGGACCGCACTCAACGAGCTTCCTGTAGAGAGCTCCGGGCAAGATTCCATTTTGGAATGCCGAGATGACAAGCAGATCGTTGAGATCGTCTACTTGCAGGCATTCCTTGTGGAATCTTGTCATAAAGTCGCTGATTTTTTCGTCGCGACCTTGACGAATGGAAAGCAGCTGAGCCGAAGTGATTCGGGCTTCCGCTTTCTGAAAGAACCTCCTGTGGAAGGCATCCATTAGATCTCGGTAAGATCTGATGCTGCCCTGGGGGAGGCTATCGAACCACCTTCTCGCGTTCCCGATGAGCAGCTCGGGAAACAGCTTGCACATGTGGACCTCGTTGAGACCCTGGTTCGCCATGTTATATTGATAGCGCCCCAAGAAATCGTGAGGGTCCACGAGCCCGTCGTAAGTCATCGACGGAGTTCGGTAGTTCTGTGGTAGGGGAGTTCGGGTGATGTCGTCCGAGAACGGAGTCTTCAGTGCTCCGTACACGGCGAATCCGATATCTCGTCGGTATGGAGGAGATTGAGTTCTCCTGTGATTCCGGTACCGAGGAGGAGCTGGAATATGTCGGGGTTGAGGATTCTTTCTCCTGGGAGATGCGACACTACTGCGGTAGTGACTTTCTTGTGCGGAGGGAGAAGGAGAATCCGTCGTTTTCGTCTCCGGCTGCTTTTGGCTTTTTCGCAGGAAGGTTAAGAATTCCTCCTGCTTTTCAGCCAAAAACTGCTTGACAGCCTCATTCAAATCGGGCTGCTGGGAAGACTCAGTGGGACGATTTTTGGAGCGGCTTGTTCCTTCGCCATGAGAACTGGTGGTGGATTTATCCCTAGGCTGTTTTCCCGACCTATGGGATGGATTGGCTTCCTCCTGGTTCTCACGGGCTGGAATACGGGTATTCTGCGATCTGGTATGCATTTTTTGGGTGGAAAAAATGGATCAAAAATTCGCTTTATCACAAATTTTGTTCTCTGTTTCCCACAGACGGCGCCAGTGATGATTCCGCGAATTATTGATGATGATGAATGCTCGTAAAAATAAATTACGACACGGTGAATTTACGTGGTTCGATTTACTGAGGTAAATCTACGTCCACGGGAAGAAGGGAGGGCAAGATTGTATTGCTTGATCTGGGATTACCGCTTACAACACAGACTTGCTATACGATTTTATCTCTAGAGAGCTTAACCCTTTTCTATCTGATCTAAGTTCTATTTATACATTGAACTAAGGTCGTGGTTTGCAGCCCCACTAACAAGATCGTGGGTGAGCAATAACTGCTCAATAACTGCTTCGTACCACTAAATAGATCGTGGGTATAGCGGAGGTCGTGGAGGCCTTTCATGAGTCCACTAACTCCTAGTTCGGTCGAATGCTGAGACCGAACTGCTGGACTTTACCGATCAGCTCTTGCCGATCTGAGAGGAGAGCTTGACTGGTCGGCTTTTACCGAGCTGTAGGCTGAGTCCGAACTCTTTGGTCGTGCCGAACTCTATGGTGCCGAACAGATACTCTTTCTTGGGCTCTGGGCTGATGGGCCGTCACTGTTATTGGGCTTGCCATTAGGGTTTAGTTCGTACCCATCATTTTTAAACCTAAAAAATACCTTCTGGACTATAAGAATGATTTTTTTGTCTTTTTCATGAGAAAAAGAATGGTCATTTTAGTTCATTCATTTCCCTTCAGTACTCCCTTCGTCCGTGAATAGGAGTCCGGTTTTTTTATTTTAGTCTGTCCGCGAATAAGAGTCTCGATTCACTTTTACCATAAATAGTACTCCCTCTGTCCCGCACTACTCGCACTTATTTTCTTTTTGGGCGTCCCAATTTACTTGCACTCTTTCCATTTTTAGTAAAAAAATTTCACCTACAGCCGTCATTTTTGACTTTCCTATACACTCATTCCTTAATCTCCGTGCCGAAAAGGAAAGGGGCGAGTAGCCCGGGACAGAGGGAGTAATAAAGTCTCACCTTCCACTAACTCATTCCACACACATTTCATTTAAAACTAATACATATACAAGTGGGACACATATTCCACTAACTTTTTTCCACCCACTTTTTTCTTTACATTTCTTAAAACTTGTGCCGCCAAGAAATGGGACTTCTAATAGCGGACGGAGAGAGTATTTGTCATATACTCCAACGACCTTTCTTGGGTGTACAATAGATATGAATGAACCAAGTGTAGCCGAAGTGACGTGTCTATCTCTCATTAATTTTTTTTTAACTAAATAGCTATTATAGCATGCGATATTTTTTTAAAAGTGTAAAAGTTTTTTAATAATATTACATCAATAACCAGAAATATTAGATAATATATTTAAAAATAAAACCATATCCATCACTTTATTTTTAGAATATCTGTAAACTAAAAATATAATTCTCTCTTTTTATAAATAACGAAATTTAGGGCGAAAACCACAACTATCACTCTATGTTTTTTAAGAGCAAATAATGTGACGTCGTGTTCCGAGTAAAGGGATGAGTCCAATTTTCTATCTTGGCACGTAAAAATTGGCCTCTTCTCGATTAGAATTTAGCATGAATATTGCTTATATGCGTGGGACCACATTTACTTTGTTTAACGAAGACTTTTCCGTATCGGTTCTAAATTTTAATGAATAAATTAAGTTATCCATGAACCTAAAAGCTGATAATTAAATTAATACTGTATCATGTATTTTGTAGACTTTTTAATACTCCTAGTATATGTTGTAGTATATATATGATTCATCATTTGTTATGGCTTAACAAATATTATAGGAGTATGTAATATTTTAACTAAATGTTTGTTGGGGGGCTGGGCAACCCAAAGTACTCTTTTATTTCTTTAAGTTTTAAATTTTTGTACAATTCACGCGCCTATCAAGTTTCCAAATGGTATTCTTATCATAATTTTTGAATAGTTTTGAAAGGATAAAGCTTATGATAATAAATTTGAAAGGATAAAGCGGTAGATTGTGAGTTTTATTTTTATAAAGTCCATTAATCCATTTGTTGAAGTATATATACTTAAAAATATTTTTCGATTTATTTCTGAGTTTAGTAATTGTTTTGTTCTCTTAAGTCTTCTGGTTTAGTAATTGTTTTGTTCTCTTAAGTCTCGCCAGAAGTGATTGATTTTTTCTTTTAGTTGCCTCACTATAAGTGATTATTTTCATTTTTAGCTAAAACAAAACATCTAATTTCTCTTTTTATACTTTGTCATACTTTACTCTCACTTTGTCTATCCCACTTTATCATCTCTCATATTCTTACCACTTAACTCGATAAATACCATTTTTAAAAATTTGGTACCGAAAAGAATTCAATGATGTGCGATGGGACAGAATATATTGTAAAACTCAATATCCCATTAATGAGAATAATAAATGTTTTGTCACAATGTGTATTTTTACTTTAATGGGTAATGACCATTTAATAAATATAATTAAAATACCGAAAAGTAAAATCAGTTTAAATCTTCTGGATTGTGGATTGAGTAGTGGAACAAGTCGTTACACTAGGTGACTCGGTCAGCTCTTTGCAAAAGTAAAATACTAGTTTCACAACATAGATAGACTTTGACTACTAATTGTGAAAGATTCTAGTATTAGTCCGATTTTTTTTTTGCCTAAGATGAACAATGACACTGATATAGTAATAAGTGTAATTAATTACTTTTTCGAATTGATTCATGCTATTAATTAAGTAAGATTTCAACCATAATCTTTTTAATTTTATCGTCATTCATGACACTAGTTACTACTCCCAGTACTTTCTCATAATCTACTTAAACTTACATATATGCCTTATTGATAGGAAGTGAAGTTGGCCACTCACAACTTCATTCCTTAACTCATTTCTTCGCTGCACTATTTATAAGTCTCGCACCACTTTTAACATATTCTTTACTCAAAGAGACAGGAAATAACACACATAATCCACTATTCCTTCACTTAATTATTCATGGGCCTTACTTGTAATTTATTTTTTCATTTCCTTTATTTGAATGTATTTAATTAGGAGTGAATTTCAAATTTGGTCCCTGGAAATTGAGGTTCGCATGTTTTAAGTTCCTGAACTCAAAAATATATCACTATAGGTCTTTGGAAAATCATTAGTCACATTTCATATCCTTCTCCACTTATTTTTTCAAATTTACGCCTAAACTCCTTTAGGGCATACTTTATCTAATTTTTTGATATTTCATTCTAACATTATATATATTAACTTTTAGTTAATAGATAATAAGTGAAAATATGCATTACATTTTTTAAATTATAATATTGTATAAATTTATTTTCTCCCTCCGTTCCTGAAAATTATGAACTATTTTCTTATTAGTCCAACTCTGAAAATCATGAACTTTCTAATTTGGAATAGTTAAACAACACATTATCCTTACACATCATTTTATATACAACTTATACCATTACACTACGCTACTAACGATGTGGAACCCACTCTCTACTAACACTACTTACACCACCATTTATCTCTCTTATTTTACTAATTATACATTAAAACTCGTGCCGAACTAAAATGCTCATACTTTTGAGGGACGGAGGAGTATTATGTATATAATATTATGTAGATAATTTTATAAAACACTCAATATTATGTACCCAGTCGTGAACGGGCCTATCCAAGCGAGCGCACAGTTCTTCCATAGACCATAGCCAACACATGTAGTCTATGGTATGGTACCCAACATTCCAAGAAAGTCGTGCACCCCCTCGTGCAAATCAAGCAGGCACTGGGAGTCGGCAGGGGTCGGCGATAGTAAGCCAACTACCTTAATTGCAGTCGTGCACTTCTGTAGCGGCGATAGTCCGGGCCTGCCACTAGCATCGGCATGCTGCTGGAAGTACTTGTAACGCGCCGACAACTTATTAACAATGTGCAAGAAAAGTTCTCGATGTATTCTAAAACGCCGACAGAAAACCGTCGGCCCTCACCGTTGCTCCTCGGCAAAGTAGTCCGCAAACAGCTGTTCGACAGCCCCGACGTGGTCACAGATGACCGTCTGTCGATGCCAGATTGACCAAGGGACTGCCAGCTGTAGCTCTGCTTGCGCACGTTGTTGCAGTTCGCGCATTGTGTCGTCCCACAAAGCTTACGAAATGTGCTCATCAAATGAGTCCTCATCACCGGAAGCCATTTTTTTAGAAAAAATTGGGCGTGGAAGAAAGAAGAGAAATTTGAGTATGAAAAATGAAACGTGAGAAAGGTATTATATAGGTGACATTGAAAAAATGGGATGGGAAGTTGATCAATGCGCAATAGGTGCCGATTTGGCGCTGATCGCGGTTCAGCAACGCCCTGAGCGGCGGCACCGGACGTTCGCCGCCACTCGGCTCCCCCCTCATAGGCGCCGATCGTGCAGTGGCTAATCAGCACCCCTATTAATTGCTCTAAAGGGATGAGCAAAAAAACCGGAAATCGAATATCCGAACCGAACCAAACCGAAAATTTGAAATTCGGTTCGGTTCGGTTTTAAAAATAAAAAAAATTCGGTTTTTCGGTTCGGTTTGGTTCGGGCGAAGAAAAAAACCGAAAAACCGAATTATATATATATTCTATTAATTTAATATATTATATTATATACAATATATATATTCTTTTAATATATTCTACTATATAATATATATTATATGTATTATTAATTTTATATTATATATAAATATTCTATTAGTATATATAAAATAAAATAAAATACACATATATAAATATATATTTATATTATATTTATTTTTTTCATGTTTTTCGGGTTTTTTCGGTTTTGTTCGGGTTTTTTCAGTTTTTTAAGTTCGGTTTTCGGTTTTTCGGTTTCGATTTTTCGGTTTTTCGAGTTCGGTTCGGTTTGGATTTTGAACTAAATTCGGTTTTTCGGTTTTGGTTCGGTTTTGGCAAAAAACCGAACCGAAACCCGAATGCACACCCTAGCTCTAAAGACACAAGAATAGAGATATCCTATTAATTTTTTTTTTCTCAAATTTTATTTTAAATTTCAATCCAAATCTTATTTCCAACAAAATATAAGTAATACAATGATGTGATCATTCTCCTATTTAGATATGGAGTAGGTCAGTGTATTCGCCTAATACATTTTTATGCTGAATCGAGGGAGAATTTCAAGCTTGATAAATACGTCTTCACGACGGTTAGAAAAATCAGTCTTCCTTAACGAGGAAAGGGTTACACACAAGAGGCTTATAGTCGTGAAAATAGCAACACTACTCTATCGCTCTTGTCCTCTCCCTTTCTTTAAAGAAGAAATAGTAGTAAGTCGTATTTGTCAGGCTTGTTATTCTCCTTCGATGGCCTGAAATGGTAAGAGGCGATGATTGCTGCATCGGCTTCTGAGTTTGAGAATGGAACAGATCTCTGATCGGTGACTCGCAGGCGACTCACTGAGTTTTTTGTGTAGAGATCCATTCCCAATTTTTGCATCTTTCCGCAATTAGGGTTACTGAAATTTTTTTACTCTTTCTTAGCTAATTGAAAAGGCGAATATTTTCCTAAGCCCTTTGCTGAAATATTTATAATCTTTCATTTTATGCTTTAACAAGTTATAAAAAACATCGAATATTTTGTTTATGTTCTTCACCTTACTTTTGTGTTTCCACACGATGTTAGAACTTGATTTCGTTAGTTTACTAGATAATTCTTTGGAAAGCTTCTCTAAGATTGTTGCAATTTTGTTCTAGTTTTATTTACGCTCATATTCCATTTTTTCTAATTCTAGGGTTTCTGAAATCCGATTTTTCCCCGAAGCCCTTCCTTTGTTTATTTCGTGCTTTGTTCTGATTTGTTTTGTGAGAGTAAAAAATTTGCCCTGTCCCATCAACCTTATTTTTATCTGAGATTAGTGCAATTTTGTTCTTAGTTTTATTGAGTGCTAGAGTTGTTGAAATTTTTGTTTCATGGGTATGAATAAGGCTTCTATAGTTGTTTCTAATGTTCATTTGTTGAACTCTTACTGCAAGTTTGCTCTATGGTTTTGGTATACGCACTACACACGTTGGATATCTATGTATGTTTTCTCCTATTTCATAAAATTAATTTAGAATATTTGGGTGTAGGACTGTTGATAGTTGATAAGTTGATGAGAGTTCACCCTTGTGTAGGTAAATGTAGTTGATTGCTCTTCTTCATTTTATATTGAATTGGAGGCTGGTGAACAGAGTCTTCAGTCATGCTTTCTAATTTCAATGTTAATGAATAGAAAAAATTCTTACTCCTTTTTTCTCTTCACATTAATGATAAGGCAAGGAGATTGGTCTTCATGTGACAGGTTTACTGATACCTTGATAGAGAGATATGTTTATTTGGAAAAATATTAATTGGTTTTCCATGCTCAGCCCTATATTAACATTGTTCATGGTATATTTAAGCTACGTCCTACCATGAAAGCATGGACAAGCTCTTATTTTTCCTTAATTTCTTGACAAGGAAACTTTGGTTATATTGTACGTGCGATTTGGCATAAGTCATGTACGCATAAAAGCCATTGTCATGCTTGTTCACTTGTCAATGAGTACTAACCTATTTTTCATACCTTTTTTTCACTGACTTTCTATTAGGCATTAAATGTTTATATTTTTAACTAGACTCGGAACGTCCACATAGCATGCTATGTTAAATATATTACGGGGTTGTTCTTGTCTACTGCATAATGTGACCCCACTGCAGGAGATGTGGGTAGAGTTGTTCTTGATATGAGTTCTTTTTATATGTCTTGACACAATGCAGGTTCTCATAGGTATGACTTTAAAGTTCACACATAATTGAAATGCACATGTGTACTTTTGTCAAAAGAGTTTCTTTAACAATTAGCAAGCATAGGTGATAAGTGTGTGATGTTTGGGGAGTAGCAATGCAGACATCCTTTTGCTGGCTGAAGAAATAATCTACTTCCACGGTAATTGTTTCTTTGATCTTAATACACTCTTGTTTAATGCTAGCGTTTCGTAACTGAATGCAGATGCGATCTGAGGACTACAAATTATCCTACTATCTCAGTTTTTGAGTTTGTTAGATTCTGGTTGCATTGCATGCAGCTGTTCAAGATATCCAAATATAATCTCTGGCTTAGCTGCAAATATGTGCTCCAGCCACATCTCATTAAACTTGGTTTTTGCCAACTGCTTTTTGATAGGTGGTTTGAATTGTAAGGGGAGTCGTAACCCTCGATTGAGCGGTGAGTCGAGTGCCTTCCTTCCCTCCACTGCCGTTGCCAGAGGCCGTGCCACACTGGTGGCGGCAGTGGTTTATTTTTCCATCTTTGGGCCGGAAAACTCCCCTACTCACAGATATTTTGTCAGGGCAGGGGCGAGTTTCATAAAACAATGAAAATTAAATTACTTAAAACTATATTATCTCTCTTCTGAATTTCCAATCTCAAGAACGAAATGCACATACAGTTTAATATGTACAGTTACTTATAAACGTTGGTTTCTTTTCCATTCTCATTTTTCTTATCTCAATCTTCATTTTATGATGCAAATTGCACACAATTTTTTAACTAATAAAAGAACAAAAAAATGCAAATAGAAAGAAAAGTAAGAGACAAAGGAAAAAAATTTAAAATTAAAATTATAGTATAAAAAATACTAAATGATTATCGTTTCATATATCCTTTGTATGGAGCAAATTATTATATACATAATAATGGTGGATAATCCTATTTACTAATACATCAAAATTCAGAAATATTGGAATTGTGTTTAAAAGATGAGGGCTGCAAATATGCAATAAGGAAACTATAGGGACTACAAATGTAATTAAATCAAATAGTTATACGAATAGAAAACGAGGTGGAATGAGTCCATTACATTCTTCCCCGTTGAAAATTTGCGAAGCTTCGCGTTGTCGTGGTCTCATTTTCCGTCTCAAACGCGGAATTCGGGGGGGAAAATAAAGCTGAAAATTCGACCCCGAATTCCTGTTCTGCCGACGCAAATCTAGGGATTCCTCGCCTCTTGCCGGAATCTCCGCCGCCGGAGTTTTTTTTTTCAAAATTTCCGATTTTATTTGTTCTTCACTGTGAATCCCGAATTCGAGGATTCCTATTTTCGATTCGTAACAAAGAGATTAAGGAATGGGGACTCCGGCAATCCCAAATCTCGGGAAACACTGCAGCGTCGAAGATTGCCGCCAGATTGATTTCCTGCCCTTCACCTGCGATTGCTGCCAAAAGGTCTGATTTTGATTATGATTCTGTTTCTGAATCTATAAGCGTTATTCAGTTTGTGTTTCATTTGAGTTTTGGTTCTTGATTGGTATGGGATGAAGCTGGAATTATTCCCATGGATATGGATTTGTTTGCTTTCCTTATCTGCATAATGACCTAATAAAATGGTGTTAATGTTTGCAGAATTTTTTTTTTGTTTTGCTATCCTTTCATGTATATATATGCTTACAAGTTGATGATATTTGATAATGAGGTTTGAGTTTTGACCTGGAATTCGCAAGTAGTTATGGTGATTAGGTTTTTGAGTTTGCCTTGACATTTTGCTGACCACAAAAAAGTACTACTACTAATTTGATAGTATGTTTCATCTGCTTTCCTTGTAGTGCTATATGTTGTTTGTGTTCTTGAATTAGAGAGATCTGATTCATTGGCGTTTTGGTTGTGATTTGGTTAATCTTTGTAGCACTTGCTTCTGGTAGAGTGTAAGTATAAGTTAGCACTTGTTATACGCTTAGATCAAGTTTCTATTGCTAGGAAGATTTGTTTCTGCATTGCACTAGGACTTTGGAATATTAAGCTTTATTTGATCAGTTTTTTTAAGAGGTTGAATGAGACGTTGTAATTGCTTTGGCTTTTAATTAGCATTGGTTCCTGTTGGAGATAGTCTATATGACTTTATGTGGCAATTGCGACTCATTTTTATGTTTTGTTTTTCCTATGATCAAGTGATTTCTTTTGTCTTCTTCAATGTGTGAAATTAGTGTCCAGGCTTAGATCTCAGAGTTTGACTCAGAGATATGGTTGTGTTGTGTTGATCAAGTAACATGATTGTCATTGTCCTTGAATGTTCGTTTTAGATCATTCCTTAGTTTCTCAGACATGCTCCTAATGTTTATTGACCTTCTTTGTATAGGTGTTTTGTCTTGATCACCGGAGCTACAGTAGGCATCAATGTCCGAAAGCTGGCAAGAATGATGTCACTGTCGTCGTCTGCCCCCTCTGTGCTAAAGGAGTTCGCTTGATTCCTGAGGAAGATCCAAATATTACATGGGAATCACATATTAACATTGATTGTGATCCATCAAACTACGAACAAGCCACAAAGAAAAGGAAATGCCCTGTGCCTCGATGCAAAGAGTTGCTCACATTCTCAAACACGATCAAGTGTCGGGACTGTAATATCGACCACTGCTTGAAGCACCGGTTTGGACCTGACCACAGCTGTCCTGGACCCAGAAAACCCGAACCATCATTTCAGTTTATGGGTTTTATGAACAAAAGCAGAAAAGATGGACCCAAGCAAGCTGCAGCCTCATCTTCATCGAAGTGGACTTCAGGTTTCCTCAATTTAGCCTCGTCTGTCCGCGCTTCAGCTGAGGCGGGGATGACAAAATTGAGCAATGAATTCAATCAAGCCTTAAGTACAAATGGAGGGGCACAGAACAGTAACAGCACGAGCACAAGCACAAGCCATCATGTGGAGGTGTGTCCACAGTGCAAGTTGAGATTCTCTAGCGTTGGAGCTCTCGTGGACCATGTGGAGAAGGTCCACGAGAAGCATGGGGTTATGAAGGCGACACTTGATGTCTGCCCCAAATGTAGTAAAGGATTCCGTGACCCTGTTAAGCTCGTAGAGCACGTGGAGAGAGACCATGGAGGTGTGTCAAAAGCCTAACCAAGAAAGATCAGTTGATTCCCGGTATTCTGCATATAGTTTACCCATTCTTTTTCTTATATCATATGAATTCTCGAGGTGTGATTGAAAGCGCTTGAGCTTTTTGTAACAAGGATTCATATCAAGATTTAGGGTCCTTTTGAAAATCTAAGATTCATATTTCATTGTAAAACATCTCATACTTTTCTGTGGGCTTGTCTTTTTGTTACACTCAACCTATAATTTTTTTCCCCTTTTTTTAGCTTAACGAATCCCATGTCAATTATGCCAATCCACTTGATCGATTTTTGCTTCAAGCCGATTAAATTTTTTTCCTTGGTTACTAGAACACAATCATGTGCACAAATTTACAGAGAAAAGAATAGTGTGAGGCAAAGTGAAAAGTAATTTTTTTCATGTTTGCAATCATTTTCTTGAGTGCATTTTAAGGGAGAATTGAGTTGAAAGTGCA
Organism: Salvia splendens; assembly: GCF_004379255.2. NCBI lineage: Eukaryota > Viridiplantae > Streptophyta > Magnoliopsida > Lamiales > Lamiaceae > Salvia > Salvia splendens. The sequence goes on from NC_056034.1 coordinate 2,269,906, forward strand.
TACTCTGTCGTGGAGGCATGTTTGTAAAGAAATAAAGAATGTTTGAAGTGAAGAAGTAATAGACAGAAAGTAATTTACAACTTTGCTGTTTACATCAATGAAGGTGGACACCATCAATTGTTTTGACCATAACTCAAACTTATATTTTTTAATCTTAAAAGCATCTTCTTATTTTCCATGCCTTAAGATTTCCGATTACTACACTTAGTACTTTTAGGAGGGGTTCAGTTTGCAAAATTGTATTTCGTGATTAAATAGGTAGTGTGTTTGGTTCATGCGATTTAATCTCACAACTCGATCTTAGATGAATAATTATGGGATAATTAGTCATAGCTAACACCATGCAACTAAAATAATCTCACAACTCAATCTTAGATTATATCTTGGTCTACTATTTTATCTAGGAAATCAAATATGACCTTAGATAACGTTCCGATATTTATTTCCTTCAAATTTTTGTAAGAGCAAGATAGCTTTTTCCCCTAAAATTGTAGAACAGAGTTAAGTCTCTGGCTAAGTGGTTTCATTTCTTTAATTTGCTTTATTTATTTTGTTACTAATACGATATTAGTTGTACAAATTGACAAAGAAAAGGGCACATATAAAACATTTCCAGCACGTCGTTGTAAAAATTACAATTATATGTTATTATTACGAATTTCTCCTATGGAAAGCTACTTACAACTTACAAGTTAAAGACTATTACTATAAGAAAATAGAAATCTTTTGAATATATTTGAGAATTAATGGTCCTCAAAGAAGAAAGAACGATCAGTCATGATATTTAAAAAAGCTAGCTACTCTTTAATTAATAATTGGGCCTCAATAAATATTCCATTTATGAACCTTAATACAATATGATTGCCTAATCCGTGACAACTATTCCAAGTTTCCAACTACTCTAATTAAAATTAGCCGGCCACCCACATTTCATAAGTTGTTACATGTTGCGAGTGATGAAAATTTGATACAATACTATTTCAATAATCATTAAGGTCAGCTCAGCTGATTTTTCAATAATTTTTTTAATAAAAATAAATAAATTGTGACGGTACGATTTATGAGTCAAAAAAATGCGCGTGAAGATGCTATAGAAGCGGTGCATTGTTAGAAATCAAAATTTTTTTGATGAGTTACCAGACTTCTGGTCTGCTCTCTACAGGCATTGGTCTGAAGGTAAAATTTACGACAACCTTATTCCTTTTATGATCAAGAATATATGTGGGACGAATTGAAAAAAAGAAATGATTTTTAGAAATGTCCCACAACACACTGATTCTTTATGTGTATGGAGATCGTTTCTGTGATTGATCAAGATTGTGGAGACAATTTAGTTTGAATATGTGTGTTTTTGTCTTGAGCATTGGCATAATCGGTTCATGATGAAGAATCTTTGGAGCCCAGAAAGGAAAAATGATATCTTGATTGGTTTTATTTTGAATTTTGATTATTTCTGCAATGGGTTTGATTGAATCATTGAAAGATCGCATTTTGACATGAATGTGATGGATGTTTGTGTAGGGTGGTACAGGCATTCCAGAAGTGGGTGGTTGATCTTGCCGGCTTTCCTTTCCCTTCTTCTCCTAACCGACTTTCGATATTACAGAGAAGGGAAAGAAAAGCATTTCAAATTTCGAAAGAGGTTTATTTTGCAGAAGACAAGAAAAGATTTTTTTGGATTTTGTTAATTCATAAATATGGGTGTTGTTTCGGGTGTAGTCTCGAGGCAAGTCTTGCCGGCATGTGGCAATCTATGTTTCCTTTGCCCTGCAATGCGTGAGAGGTCTAGACAGCCTGTGAAGAGGTACAAGAAGTTGATATCAGACATTTTTCCCAAGTCACAGGTTTGTTTTTCATTTCATCATGCTGTCTAACATTTTGTGTGTTAATCCATTGTTGCTAGTCATGTTTCATGCTCATATACTTAAATCATTCTTGAGAAAAGAAACTTTTCATGGTACTGATGGGATCTTACGCAACATCGTGTCGTGTGAGATGACTGAGGTGTGGAAAATATAGATTCGTGCGGAGGGAGTTCGCTTGTGATGTTATCACGTGTTGCTGATGGCCTTATGCATTGGTTTTTATGGAGTTGGAACTCAATAGCTTTTTAATGGTGTTGATTGGCAGGACGAAGAGCCTAATGACAGGAAGATCGGGAAACTATGTGAATACGCTGTCAGAAACCCTTTTCGAATACCAAAGGTATTTTTGTGTAGTGTCTTAAATCGAGAACTTACCAAATTGTTTTTGACATTTTTTGCATTTTACTCTTTGGTCTTCTTTGACAATACAGATTGCAAGCTCCCTAGAGCAAAAACTCTATAAGGAATTGAGGAATGAAAATTTTCACGCTGTGAAAGTCGTTATGTGTATTTACAGGAAATTGATATCATCTTGCCGGGAGCAAATGTATGTCCATTTTCTTTCATTGGATTTATTTGATATTCTGCAATTCCTATGAGTGAGATCATCTAGTCCTAATACATAAAACTTATTGTATTCCAGGCCTTTGTTCGCAAATAGTTTAATGACTATTGTTCAAACCTTGCTAGATCAACCAAACAACGAAGAAATTTTACTTATTGGATGCCAATCGCTCTTTGTTTTCGTTAATAACCAGGTCACGTGCTGCTAGTTTTAACAGTTGTTTCTTCAGATGCCCTTTTCAAGCTTAGGGTCCTTTGGTTCCCGTGTGGAAGCATTAGACTGATTCAGCTCGTTTTCCCGACTATGCAGAATGATGGAACTTACATGTTTACCTTAGATGGATTTATTCCAAGGCTCTGCGAGCTTGCCCAAGAAGTTGGAGAAGATGAGAAGGTGCAACATTTAAGGGCAGCTGGGCTGCAAACTCTATCTGCTATGGTATCGTGCTGTCCCTCATCATCTAAGGATTTGATAAAGTATCTTTGAATTTGATAATTGAAGCAAAAGTATTGGCAATAGGCACTTCTATAGCTTATGATTGTGTTATAATCATCCGCACACATATTTATCTTACACGTATGCTTTATCTTTCTTGCAGGTTTGGTTCATGGGAGAAAACTCACATATTTCAGCTGAATTTGACAATGTAGGAATGTGTGTTTTCTCTTTCTTCTGACAGTCTCTATGTCTCATTTGTCTTGACTTATTTATTTTTAATTGCTCAGATCGTTACGGTAGTCTTAGAAAATTACGGAGGCGAAAGTAAGGACTTGAATTCCAACCAAGCAAGTTGGGGGGAAGAAGTTGGTAAAATTGAGGGCAACGTCTCTCCATCACCTAATGTTGTAAGGAAGGTTTCCTCTTGGAAAATGGTTGTGAACGATAAAGGAAATCTCAACGTGGAAGAGTAATTTCTTCGCTTGATTTTTCACTTCCTTTAGCATGCGATTTTATAGTGATTGCATGTATAAAATGTGTTGGTTTTGCTTCCAGGGAGGACTCCAAGAACCCATGGTTCTGGTCCCGGGTATGCCTGCACAACATGGCGAGCCTCGGGAAAGAGGCGACAACCTTGCGTCGGGTTATGGAATCCTTGTTCCGCTATTTTGATAGTGGAAATATGTGGCCGGTCAAGGACGGGATTGCTTTACCTGTACTCAAAGATGTGCAATTTTTTATGGATGATACTGGTCTGTTTCCATCCTTGGTTTCTTTCTATAAATTTCTTTCCAGCTCGTTGATTCAATCCGATGATGTTCCTACCATTAATTATACAGGGCAAAACACACACTTTTTGCTGTCAATTCTAGTCAAGCATCTCGATCACAAAAACGTCCTTAAGCAACCTGAGATGCAGCTCGACATTGTTCATGTCACCACAGCCCTTGCTCGAATGTCAAAGATCCAGTCTTCAGTTGCTATAGTCAGTGCCGTGAGTGATATCATGAAGCATTTGCGTAAGAGCATACATAATAAGCTCGACGAAAATCTTGGCAAAGATTTGATTAAATGGAACATGAAATACCATGAAGCAGTGGATGAATGCCTTATCGAGCTATCATCGAAGGTTCGTTTATAGTCAATACCCTGCCATTAGTATTCGATTATCGTTTCATTTGAACTTGCATTTTCTAATCAGTTTCGTTTTCTATGAGCAGGTCGGAGATGCAGGTCTGATCCTTGATGTAATGGCTAGTATGTTGGAGAACATACCGAGCATCAACATTATCGCAAGAACGACTATCTCAGCCGTCTATCGCACAGCTCAAATAATTGCTTCTTTGCCTAATTTATCTTATCAAAACAAGGCAAGACTTTGTTTAGGATGATGATCTCTGAATCTCTCTCTGTCTAAGTTTTGTAAGTAAAGGATTTTATTTCCTATTGTTAGGCATTCCCGGATGCGTTGTTTCACCAGCTACTTCCAGCCATGCTCCATCCAGATCACGACACGCGCATTGGAGCTCACCAGATCTTCTCGGTTGTCCTTGTGCCATCTTCGATCGCCCCACAATCAGATCATGATGTGTCTGACTCGAAGAAGAACGTCCTCTATCCAAGGACGCTCTCGAGAACTGTTTCAGTGTTTTCTTCATCAGCTGCACTGTTCGATAAGATGAAGCATCAGAGGGTTCAGCATGCTGAGCCAAACAAAAGCAAGCCTTCAGGTGATGTGGGACAGGAAAACAACACCGGTGGTGTATTAAACAGAATCAAGTCGGGTTACAACCGAGTACAGAGCTTCAGACAATCGGCCCCTGAGCCTGATTCCACAACCAAATCTATCAAACAAATGGTTAGCCTCAAATCTGTTTCTATTTCTTGCATTACTCAACAAACATATTAGAGCGTTATATTAATGTGCCCCGTTCATTGAATTCAATTCCAGGACGTCGTTCCACTTAGACTCAGCAGCCACCAAATAAACCTGCTGCTTTCATCTATTTGGGCACAATCTGTTGCTCCCGAAAACTTGCCTGAGGATTATGTAGCTTTAGCTCACACTTACAGCTTGATGCTGCTGTTTTCTCGAGCCAAGGTAATTTTTGGTTTAAGTAATTTACTATGAAGTACCTAACCGATCTCGCTAATAAGTTTGATTCTGTCTAGCCATACTTCAGTGATATTATGAGTTATAAGTCATGAATTTCTTTCTTCATTTGGAGCAGACCTCCTATCGTGATGCACTTGTTCGAAGTTTCCAGATGGCGTTTTCGTTAAGGGATGTTTCTCTTGCTGCAGAAGGTAAATTTGAGCATATCAAATTAGTCATTAAAAGATAGTGAAGTCATATGTATGGCAGTTTGATAGGTTATGATTCGAATCCGAAGATGCAACAAAATTACATACTAATTGTCATCCGATATGAGCTTGAATCCCGATACGTGACACACGAGAATTCATTGTAGGATGATTGTTTCTAACTCTTTAGCACGTTTGGTTCAAAAGTTATATCGATCTTATTATGAACTTCTCCCATAACATCTGCAGTGTTGTTTTCAGGAGTACTTCCGCCTTCACGTCGCAGGTCCCTCTTCATGCTGGCAACCTCGATGATTTTCTTTGCATCGAAGGCTTACAGCGTTGTTCCTGTAGCTGCACGTGTCAAAAGTATGCTCACTAGTAAAGTGGTATGTTTCTCATTTCTCACTACTTCTGTTAATGAAAAGTTGTGTATCTTATACAGATACTAACTACGCGTTTCTCTTTCCCTTGCATTTCAGATCGATCCATTCTTGTCTTTGGTAGACGACTCGAAGCTGCAGACTAGTGAAACCGGAAAGATCGCATATGGATCCCAAGAAGATGACAGTTCAGCTCTGAAATTTCTTTCTGGAACAAAAATCTATGATGAACAGACAACCGCATCTCTGACTTCCCTAATTGTTAAGAGTTTGGATAACTTACCGGAAGTAAGTCTGTCTGTGTTTCGTCATTTTTAGATATAGTATGCTCGATATGGATACCGTTTCTCATAGTTACCGTCCCAACGCTATTCTGTGCAGTCGGAGGTTTCCTCCGCGAGGGAGCAACTGCTCAAAGAATTTGTGCCTGAAGACTTGGGCTCCCTTAGAGGCGCGTGGCTTGCTGATTGCCCAGAAGGAAGGCACATGCATAATAATTCATGCTTGTGTGGCGATAAATCCTTTGACAAGGTACATTTAGTTTAGTCGACGCTACAATAGTTCATTTATCGAGATCTTATGTTACGTCTTCACCATTTTGTAGGCGGCCTCAATATTCGTTGATGATGATGCTTTCCCAGAGTCGGTTGGAGCCGGTAAACAGAACACGCAGTTGGCTGTTCAAAACCCGAATCTTATCAGCGTTGATCAGCTTCTGCTATCTGTGAGTGTCCTGGAAATAGAACCATCTTGGATTTTACGATTCTTTCGCTTAAAGTGGAAGTTGATTGTGGTTGCCAGGTTTCCGAGACGGCAACAAATGTAGGTAGAATGTCCATGTGCACGGCAGACGACGCCTCATACAAGGAAACGGCCAACCACTGTGAGACTCTTTTGATGGGAAAGCAAAAGAAGATATCCAATCTGATCAGCGCGCATCACAAACCCGGGCCTCTGATGGCGATAGCTGCTCAAGCTGAGAGCAAGACGACGGTGTCACATGTTAGCAATCAGCACAAGGTACTTACTTATGTCAAACTGTCACATAGTGGCACATTTGTAACATAATAATTGGTGTTTGGACAGTCGAACACAAGACTCTCCCTAACAACTTTTCTTCCTTCTTTGTGTGGTGAAAACAGCAGGCTGGAAACCTGTTCTTGGATGACAATATTCTCGGGCTTCCAGTCGTGCCAATAGCAGGGCCATGCGCAACTGAAGCTCAGAACGAGTTTAGGCTGCCGTCAGCAAGTCCGTTCGACAACTTTTTGAAGGCGGCTGGATGCTGATAGGATAAGCTCGACAGTATAGTATGATCGTCCACGTTGAGTCTAGCAGTAGAAACAGCAGGATTGGTTTCCCCTATGCTTTAAACCCAGATTCTTTCTATTTTTTCTCTTCTTTTTGTTCTTGTTCGTTCAAACAGAAAATCACCTAGTACTGAACCGGGGGGTTCGTGTTGTTCTCCTACCGGAAGTGCGAGCGGTTTATGTAGAGCCTAGTGTAGAAGAAGATCGATGTCGGTATCCAAAATGTCTGATCGTTTTTGTATTGATTGTATGAGGAATGTGTATATTAGTGTTCCTCTTTTATGTGTTGTTTGTGTGGGGAAATGTCTGTAAAAGAGTGTTTGTGGCAATAGAAGATGATCCTGATTCTTTTTTCATTTTTAGTGCTTTATGAGTTGTGAATTTAAAAAACACACTTACCTTCAAATTTACACATAAGTAGAGTGCCTAAACACTCATTCATTGCAACGTTTACCATTCATATACAATTTTACTCCTAAAGAGGTTACATCTTCCTTGGTCATCTCTACCTTGGTCATCACTGTTTTCACACTGGTGTATCTGGCTTCTCTCAGTTGTGTGTGATTTCCTGCAGCATCTCCACCACCTTCTTCATCTTGGGCCGTTTGGCCGGGATGCTGTCTGTGCACAGCAATGCCACTCTCAGAGTGGCCAGCATCTCACGCCTACAACCAAACGACACCGTGCTCAGCTCAGCATCGAGAATTTGCTCAGGGGTCTCTCCTCTTGCAGGCGCAGCATGCACCCACTTCACCAGATCAACGCCCTCCCCAAACCCCTCGTCTACAGGGAGTCGAGTAGTGAGAAGCTCGAGCAAAATGACCCCATAGCTATACACGTTTCCAGGTGCTGTAACTTGCATTGTGTATGCATACTCTGTTACACACAAGTCCAAACAAAACATGTGTGTGTGAGTGAGTGAGAGGGAGAGAGAATGATGAAATAGCTTTCACATAATGAATTGTGTATACATTACCTGGAGGTATATAACCAAAGGAACCAGCAACAGCACTGATGCTTGCTGTCCCTCTAGAAGGATCCAGAAGCTTTGAGATTTCAACTTCGCCAACAAGAGGGGTGAAGTTGGAGTCTAAGAACACGTTCCCTGAAGAGATGTCGAGGTGGATGATGGCCAGACTGTGGAGGAAGGCGAGCCCTTCAGCCACCCCGATGGCAACAGAGAGTCTCGTAGGCCAGCTAGGTTTGTGATCATTTCCCTTCTCAGAGTCATGAAGGAACTGAGCCAATGTGCCATTGGGAAAATGCTGCTGCAGCAAGAGCAAGGCATCATCAAACACAACGAACCCGATTGGCCTAATCAAGTTGTCATGGTGGAGCTTGCTCAGCTTCTCGACTTCTCTGATCATCTTGTTTTTGTAATGGATCATGGTTTTGTCCATAGATTTGAGCTTTCTAACTGACAGGACCATCCCAGAAGGCATCTCTGCTCTGTAGATGGTGCTGAACGTGCCTATGCTGAGCTTGTTTGAATCCTTCGTTGTGGCTCTGGCCACGGCCTCAAAGTCTATGGCCTGCCGGAGGTTCTCCACAAACACGTCCCCAGCTGCTATGACCGGCTTGTTACTGCTGCTGTTGATCTCCTCCTCCGTTGCTCCCCCATCCTTGGCAGCTTTCTCAACCCTCTCCCTCATTATGAACAGCAACACGACAGCAGTCACAGAGGCAAAAACCACCAAACCAGAGCCAATAACAGCTAGTATGACCCTGTAGGAAACCTTATGATGGTAAGGATCTTGATCAGAATCATCCGAACCTACACACGAAACGCTCAAGGGCTCCCCACAGAGCCCCTTGTTTCCAACAAAGCTTGAATTCAAGCTCTTTTGGAACGGTGTGAAGGCTGGTATAGGGCCACTGAATTGGTTATCAGAAAAATTGACCTCAATCAAGCTCATCATCCCTTTCAAAGCAGCAGGGATGCTCCCACTGAGCTGATTGCTCGACACATCTAAAGAAACAAGCTTGTCAAGGCGCCCAAGCTCTACAGGGAGCTGCCCGTGAAGATGATTAGAGCTCAGATTCAGTGCAATCTGCAAGTTCTTGATATGACCAATCTCAGCAGGAATGCTTCCGGTCAGATAGTTACTACCTAACTGCAACTCAAGCAATTTCTCACATTCCCAGATCTCACGTGGTATCTCCCCCCAAATTGAGTTCTGCCCCAACAGCAAGAACTGCAGCCTCGATGCACCACATATGCCTTTAGGTATGGTGCCATTGAACCTATTACTGCTCAAATCGAGTTTGTTCAGATTCTTGCCTCCAAGAATCGATGTGGGAATCTCTCCAAATAGATTGTTACCCGAAACAATCAACTCCTGCAGATTACCAAGCAAGCCAAACTCAGCCGGAATGGTTCCTGTGAATCCATTTGAGGCCAGATTCAGAAGAGTGAGATTAAAACATCTTGAGAAATCTGGCACAATCTCACCAGAGAGATTATTGTTGTCAGCTTCAAAATAAGTAAGTCCACTCACATTGCCTATCTCTCTAGGAATCCCACCGATCAACATGTTATTACCAATTCTAATACTAGAAAGCCCTCTGCATTTCCCAACTGACGCAGGCACAGTCCCACTCAGTCTGTTCTGTGTGAGAACCAGAGTTTCAAGCTTCCCCATAGCGAAAACGGCCTCGGGTATTGAACCCCCCAACAGGTTTGAATGAAGGTTTAGCAGCTTAAGTGGAGCAACAGAGCCTAGCATAGGAGGAACCACACCACTCAACTCATTCTCATAAGCAGTGAAAACTCCCAAATTGGTCAAATTCCCCAACCACGGCGGAATTGAACCATTCAATCTATTTGTGTACATCTGCAAATCTTGCAACTTAAGCAATGCATTAAGATCATCAGGAATCACCCCCACCAACATATTATTTGAAAGATTCAATGCTCTAAGATTCGTAAGACTGCCCAAATAAGGAGGAATCAATCCAACAAAGTTATTGAACGACAAATCAAGATACTCGAGCTCAACTAGGTTTCCAAGAACAGGTGGAATGGTGCCATGGAAATTGTTGCGTGAGAGATCGAGCCATTTGAGTGATTTAAGGTCAGATATTAGAGAGATGTTACCTTGCAGCCCATGACTAGAAAGATCAAGCTTCTCCACAAATAGTTTTTTTGAGCTGCAAGAAATGAAGGGCCAAGTGCAGAAATGTGTAGCATTTCCATCCCATTCAGACAATCTGAGCTCCTTCCCAATTGCTAACAATGTCAGCTTGTCATTTTGAAGGTGCTGGGCAATGACAAGCTGAGATTTTGAGAGCAACCCAAGAAGCAAAACACTCAACAAAGTCCATATTTGCATCTTTTTTTTGAAAATCTACAAATCTTGGTAATAAAATAAGACGTTATAGTTGTTCAAAGTCTTCAGCAAGAGGCTGAACTCGGAAAACCCCACACCTTTTCCAAAAGTTGTTGAAAAATGAAGAAAAACAAAGTCTTGGCCCAAAATAGGAGGAGCGACACAACAACAGCAAATCTTTTGTGGGGGGAATAGAAAAAGATGGGAGATTTTGGTTAGGAGGAGGTCCAAGAGTTGTTGATTGAAACAAGGCACAAAACATTGGTGAGATTTTAGTTTTTCAGAAGTACAAGAAGCACATGGCAAAAAAAGTGGAGTAGCAAACTTTGCTAAAAAAGAAGGGAGAATTTTTAAAGCGTTTAGAGAATGTTGGATTGCAATGGTCAGCAGAAGACGGATGAGGGAATTGTACAATGTTTGGGTAATTACTTTCACGGGTTTGGCGTTTTGTTCTCTGTGAATGTGTGTGAGAGACAGAAGAGTGTGCAGAAACAAAGATGCAGTTTTGAATCTTTGATGTTGCAAATATGAGTATATAGGTTAAAGAATCACGAGAAATGAACAGTCTACAGTTGATGAGACTACAGCCTACTAATTTTATTGTATTGAAAATAATATAGAAATCTAGAATAAGTTCATGTTTCTAGGAGCTAATGAATCCATAATATCATTAAAAATTTTAGAATCATTATTTTTTAAGTCACTGAACTCTCGAAAAAGTATCATTATAAAATTCTGGACAAATTAATGTCTTCTCGATTTTTTCCTTCTAACTATGCTCCTGAAATTGATTTATTTTTATGAATTTAAATCTATTTACATTATAATTTTTTTAAATTATTATACTAACATATGCTTATATTTGTTGATGTATATACATCATATTTAATAATAGTAGTAATAATTATTATTATATCAAAATTATAGATTGTCTTCGTATAATATAATTGAATGTTTATTTTGAACACTAGATTTAAGAAATTGATGCTAAAGGTCAAATAAAGAGTAAAATTGGTGAGTAAATAAAGTAGAAAAAAGAATCAAAAAATTTTCTAAACAAAGAACAACTCAACTAAGTTGAGACGAATATTCAACTACCTTGGGACAAGGGATAAATAATACTCTCTTCCCCTCAGCTCAAGTGGTTGATTTCTTTTTTATTGTTGTTTCGTGAAGATGATAATAAATAGTTAAAATGAAGAGAAAGTAAAGTGATAGAGAAAATAATATAAAAGATAATCATATCTGCATTATTCTTTTACTTACTTTACTTTCTCTTCACTTTAACTACTCAATTTATTATCATTTTCTCCAAACACGTGCAGAAAAACCGTCAATCACTTGAGATGGGACGGAGGGAGTATTCTCTAAAAATATATGAATATATGCACTAATAATTTTTAAAATAATGAAAGATGTATTTTTTTTTCTTATTATCTATATACACATTATATGTATTTTAAAGTTATACACATATTATTTTAAAATACATACAGCGTCTCAAAAATGTGCACAAGAACCAAAAACGTGATTACCCCATTGCCCAGATACAATTGATGCTAAAATTTATTAGATACCATAAATTTGCTAATGCAATGTCCAGATAGTATTTATGTATGTTTATTCTTTAAATATTAAATTTAAAAACAGAACACACTAATTAATTTCTGTCAATTATGTCTCTAATAAATTTAGGAGTAAAATGGAAAAGAAAAGTTTGAGCAAGGCTGAAATGGAATTTGTACTCCATATATTAACATATTACTAGAGTACTATATAATAATCGATTATAATATCATAATTCATAAAGATATTAATGAAGGTCTTAGTTGAGTATTTCAAACCCTAGGATTCCATGTTGGGCTATTTCTAATATTTTATGCACCTTGTTTAATATCCACGACAGGTATGTATTTTGTATTAAAATAATAGTACTTCATACGTTCTAAAAATCTCTTTTATTATTTTTATTTCTCTATTAGTGGTGCATTTTAATTTTTAATTTTACCACACATTATAATAGTAATAATATGAATCTCAATATTCACTAGCATTATTATAGCTAGTTCATTTTTATTTTTCAAAAAATTTTAACTATTATTTGCAATATTATTTTAACTATAATTATTTTAATTTAACTATTCACTAATATTTAGGATCTCAATATTCACTAATATTATTTAACTATTTATTTTTCTTTTCTCTATCGTGTTTGATTAATTTCACAATAAAATTTAATGATATATTTAAACATTTTATTTTTAGAGAATGAAAGTAGTAGTATTACACAAACAAAACGTGTGAGTTTGTGACTACTATATATATTTTTTACCATTCCTACTCATCAACTAAAACTAGTCTCTATCTAATGGCAAGTTTTTCTCTCTAATAAGAGAAATGTCATTTTTTAATAACAATATTTCACACACTTTTCTCTATATATATCAATATCTTAATTAATCAATTTTGTATAAACATTCGTATTTTTCACTTAAAATTGTTCTCTAATAAAATAATTTTTTTAATTGGGGGTAGTACGATGAAGATAGAAAATTAAGATTATTAATTGGATAGTGCTGAACAGATTAATAGTGTCATTACATCTTGGGCTAACTTTGTGGAGCTGAGTGATATTGTTGAATACACTTTTTTTATCAACATAATCATGGCTCCTTCATATGTCGTTCTTCAACTTTTCAATCTTTGCTTTGTAAACTACATTTTGTCTGTTAATTAATTACAATGACTTTTACCATTTTACCATTTCACTTCGTGGCAAAAAGTTATTAATATACCAGATTCAACTTTGTTGGATGTACCATGACGTGGTGATTAATTAGTATTTATTAAAATATAAAACTATTGATTTTGATATAATACTAAAACGGTTTGAAATATTTTTTAGCCAAATAAATGACTTGGAAGAAAATAAAAAGAAGTTAGTTGAATTTGATATATATATAGAGTATTTAATTTACTTGTTACATAATTTTTACTATCTTATTGTTATTGGAAACACAAGAATGAGAATAATTAACTTTGTCTTTTGGATTCACATACTCGTAACCCCGTGACAAATGCTAAATTGGATGATTATTACTCCCTCCGTTCCATTAAATACGAAACATTTGCTTTTCGTCATGAAATTTATGCAAAATTATTTTGTGAGTTAATAAAGAGACAACAAAGTAAGAGATAAGAAAAAATAGAGATGATATTATTTCTATTTTATGAAACGTTTCATTTTTAATAGAAAAAAAATCATTTTTAATAGAAAAGAGGGGGGAGTATTATTTATCGCTAATACTTTTTTTGAGGTCATTTAGTTTCGAACTTAAAGAAATATAAGACAAATTAAATTTTGTTTCATCCTTAATTTTCAGAAGTACTATATTACTCCACACGTTCCATGTTAATAGATGCGTTTTAAAAAAGTAAATCAAGATAATAATGTCTCTTCTGTACTCTATTCTCTCTCTTACTTCTCATATTGAGTTGTCCAAACTCAAATGATTGTTTTTCGGTATCTATTTATCTCTCCTACTTTAGTCTCCAAAATCAAATGATTGTTTTTCGGTATCTATTTATCTCTCCTACTTTAGTCTCCTTCATACTTTATTTTTTTCCACTTAATTCAATAAATATTGTTTTTTCCTAAATCTCATGCCGAAAAGAAGTTGATCACTTGCGACAAAATGGAGGAAGCACCAAATGGAAAATTCGTGAAAAACTAAGTATTTTGAATAATTCTGTGATATTAGGCGCTAATAACACAATACTTCCCCTATCCACAAAAAATAGACAAAATTTGTCATTTTGGGCCGTCCACCAAAATTAGACTAGCTACTTTCTAAATATGGAAAGTTTTAAACATTTAAATACTAATGTGGACCCTACAATCCACTAACCCTACCCGTCTCGTACTTTCTCATTTTCTCTCTTACTTTACTAATTTCACATTAAAACACGTGTTATATACAATTATGTCTAATTTTTAATGGACGGAGGGAGTATTATAATAGAAGCATGTTTCATTAATTTTAAGACGAATAGAAATCTGTAGCATTTGAGGATAAAATTGATAGGAAGTTAGTTTCTTTTAACGACGACCCGACTTATAATATATTCGTTTCTTTTTTCTTTTTGATAGAAATGATTGTATCTTTCTTTTCTTAAATTTCATACCACCACATTGCTTTTTATGTCGGTCGCTTTTGACATAATCATAAGTTTAGATGATGGTTAAGTAGCATTAATAAGTGATTAAGGATTAAATTATCCAAGAGTTAAGATGTTAGCTACGAAACCCATGATGATATGATGCCCATCACTTTTTTATTAGTATTAGATTTGTATTGCAAAAAAATCACATTTAATAATAAATTAAAGTAGTGCATAATTTATATAGAGCAGGTAAATAACTACTAGTACTATTTGCTTCTGAAAAAATTGACCAAAGATCATTTTGTTACCAACATTATAAAATTATTACTACATAAAATTTTATATCGTCCTTGGAAGGATTTGTGTGTATTTCTCTTGTTTCCCACCAAGGTCATGTGAATGGCAAATTGTGTAATGATGTGGGCTTGCACTTGACTTTTGTAATATTTTTGGTAGCCATATAATGATAGTTAATAAATAAAGATACTTTAAGGAAATAAAAAAACATAAAAGGGGTAAAATTTTATTTTGAGTAGAGTGATTGAGATTGAGTGCACCACTTTATTGGACATGCATCATGCCATGGCATCATGCACTGTCTATTTTCTTCATGGCATTCTGATTGTAGGGTCCCCCGATTATACTCTATTTAATCCATTAAAATAAAATATTTATTGATTATCATGTTAAAAATAAAACGTTTTCTCAAATTAGAAATAACACTGACTCTACTTTGTCTTTTCTCCTACTTTACTCTCTTTCATTAACTCACAAAACATCACTGTATAATATCTCGTGTCTAAAACTAAATGTTTCATATTTATTGAGATGGAGGGAATATATTTTGAGATATCATAGATGATTTATACGAGTATTTATTATAAATATGCATGCATAAATATCTACATGGGTATAAATATATTGTAAATTGTATATGAACTTTGCTACCATCTTACCATCTTATACTTCTTATGAAATGACATAGCTCATCATGCAAACTCTAAGTTGGAGAACACAAATGATCATATTCCTATTTAAAAAGTATTTTCACTGCTTTTGGTTTTATTCGTCTATACATTTAACTAATTAATTTGTACGTGCCTCTTACGAAGTATATTAACATGCTAAAAATGTAACACTTGCATAGTCCATTTGTGTGCAATCTCGTTTAAATCATATTTAATGTTATTAATTTTATTTTATATATTTAATTGAAGAATAATACCTTCAAAATTGTTATTGATGTTATAAAATTAATAAATGACATAAAAAATAAAGTTATAAATTTGATATTTTATTAATTTATTATTTGAGGTTATAGAAAAAAATAAACAAATCGAACTTTCAATTTCAATTAGTTTATAAAATTAATGACGTCAATAATATTTTTATAAATATAAAGATCAAAATAAATGATACGCATAAGATATAAAACATAAGATAAATATCCTAAGGTATATAACATAACATTTGTCTAGTGCCACTATAAAAAATTGAAATACGTAATTGATGCCTTTGTCTTATTCCTTTTTCGTGAATGATAATTGATATTGATCCATTGCATAGCCTTTTATTGCATAAGTATAAGATTTTAGCCTCAACATAGAAGTCTAATTCACAAATTGTTATAGTATATTTTCATATTAAATAATTTTATCCTCAAACTTTTTTTTGAAGCCATTGAGCCCAAACAACCACATATAATTCTTTGCATGTATATCTGGGCCAACTGCCCAACATCGTAATCAAACTTGTCCTCCACTTTTTTTTATTAATGTGATTATATATAAGTTACATATAAACAAAAGTTTTATTCTTTAATTATTTTAAAGTTATATCGAAAAAAAATTACACATCTATAATTTTAAATATAATTAATCATAATGGATTAATTCATGTGACAATATGACTCATTAAAGTAACCAATCATACTCCCTTTAAATGGAAAATTTCCTTGCCTTTCTCTTCATATGATTTCCACCTAAATTACTTATTAATTTAGTGAGTCAAGTCTTAGTACAATTTTTGGATAATGAATATCTTTAAAAGTATTATTACTTTTAGCATTTTCATTTTGTCACTATTGCCAGCTCTGGATTTCTAAAATTATTACAAATCGTAATCATCATGTAGCATGGAACGGAACATTCTTATTAGTCTTGTTTTTTCAGTTACGATTGAATTAGTCAAATTGACTAAGTAGTTTCATTATCTAGTATACTTTTTTGACTTTTCATGAGTTTTGTATCTTGTTTTATAAATTGAGACCAAGAATTAGCACTTTATACGACTAAATGTTCAGCCATTGGAAACATTTAGATTTCAAATAAGAAATAACTGAGCTTTTGTTCGATTATTTTGTGATCTTCTGAATTTTTAATTATTAATGGAATCCATCACGAAAATAGTTTTATCCATCAATCTAGCAAATTGATCTTGTAGTTTAATTATAAGATGTTAAATAGGAGTATATGTTAATCGGGTAATTGCACATGGGCTACTTAGACTATAATTTTATCAGATCAAAATTTTTAATTATAATCTTAAATGTTCGGATTTCAGACTAGTAAGCTAATTGACTAGTTAACGATAAAACTAGCTTGTAAATTATTCAATACATATTAATGAAAATCACTCATATTTATAAAATGACAAATATTTAATTGGACTATGTGAAGCCAAAGTTCTCTAATTACTTTCATCATCGATCCAATGAATTGAGCTTTAGAAAAATCACAATATGACCGAATTTTATTACTTCATCCGTCACTATAAAATAAAAATTATTTTCATTTTAGCTCGTCCTTTAAAATTAGGTATATTTTATTTTGAATACTCTCCCCATCCCTGAAATTTTGTCACTATCTTTCCATTTCGATCACGCATACGGGAGTAAAGTAAACTCGTACTTATAGAGACGAGGGCTTGCAATGTGGGAGAAACTTCTCTCTCATTGCGGCTGCTAGCTCTCCTTGTTCAAGATTTCCGACGCCTTCAATACTAAAACTTCAATCTTGTTTCAAGAATCTCTCCTTTTCACGATTGTTTCCAATCCCATTACACCTAATTTCCCTGATTCAGGACGATAAATTGCGCATCCCCGCACGAAACGGACGTGAAGCCATGCTCCCTTCTGCCAATTTGCAGTAATTCATATGTATTTTCTCACCAAGTTATTTATCTGATCCATTTTTTCTAGGTGGGAGCTGGGTTTCGTGTGTTTTTTTATTTTTCGCGGAACATTTCTGCTTTTTTAAGGGTTGCGATTGTATGATTTGAGATAATTATGGGGGTTTTTACGTTTCGAAATCTGTAAAGTATTGTATGCCTTGCATTTTGTTCCAACCAGCATTCTCATTTACGTTTTTGGTTGATGTGTCATTGTGTTGTTTGTTTCATCGTATACTCATTTATCTATCTAGGTATCATATATGTATTGATTTGTTAGGGCTAGATGGATAGATGTATGCTTTTTTTTATTGATTTGGAATAGTTTGTTGGGATTTTGGTCTCATTCATTTTCTTTATTGTTTAACAGAACCAGTCAAGAGTTGAATCGCTTGAATTTATGGTGAGTTTATAACAATTATCTTGTTGTTTTTCTGTTCATATGGAATGAACAATGATTTTTTTTCTTAGAATGCAATAGAATAGCATCTTTATCTGATTTTCCAATGCTTTGTTGTGTTGATTGTGCTACGATTAGGGGGAAGCTCCAGCTTTTCTTGTAGAGGATCTCAAGAGTAATTTAACCAACAGTTTTCACTTGAAGTCGAAGGGGTGTGAAACTGCTGTTGATATTGGTTGTAATAGAACGGTATGGTTAGCCATATTTTCTTGAAAAATATTCATGTCCTGACCGGGTTGAAGAATGCCTGGTTATAACTGTTTTTCGGATTGTCTTTTGAACACCAGTATGTCATTGGTGACCCTAAGTGCGAATCTTTGGCTGTTCGTGTTTTTGATAAGTCGACTAATGAATGGTGAGGCATTGAGTGTGTCTGTTCGTTTTGCTCCATTATAGTTTTTCTTAGCTGAGAGGTGAGCTAATCAATAGGCTTGTTATCTTTGTAGGTTGTTCCCCATTGTGTTGGGAACAAAACCTAAGGCGTCAAGGGGCCACTCAGCTGTTCTCTTAGATCAGGATCGAGTTCTGGTCATTAGGGGGGACACATCTTCTGAGGATGGCTTTTGGTTTCTAGAGGTTGGTGTTTGAGAATGCAGTTGCTCAGTTTTCCGTTTTGGATCTACATTGTTCCCACTGCTTAGCATCTCGCCCATTTTCTTGATTTACAGGTGAATACTGCGTTTGTGAGAGAACATAAGGCGAGATTGGGGACTGAGGTGGTTGCATGGAGTAAAGGAGTGATTGGCGAAGCTGAAAAACCTATTGTCATCAGCGGTCCTTCCGGTGTTGGTAAGGGTACGCTCATTGCCAAACTGATGGAAGAATTTCCATCGATGTTTGGGTTCTCAGTAAGCCACACCACTCGTGCTCCAAGGAATAATGAGCAGAATGGCGTCCACTACCATTTCAGGGAGCGTGGTGCCATGGAGAAAGACATAGATGGTGGGAAATTCCTCGAGTTTGCAGCTGTCCATGGGAACCTATACGGAACCAGTGTAGAAGCTGTTGATGTCGTTGCTGAGAAAGGAAAGGTATATAGCTCCTTCCTTTGCTGAGTTAAAATTGGCCGGGCACTTGCATTTACGTGTTGATGGTTCATCTTGAGGGTTAACGTGGAACATATGATGTGAAAACATGTGTTATATCTGATTGATGATCTTAATCAGGAATACTGAGTAAAGATTGTATAAAATCAAAATGCTTGTTTATGTTGTAAGCCTAAGGATGGCTTGTGTGATTTTCGTGTAGAGATGCATCCTAGACATTGATGTTCAAGGGGCAAGATCCGTGAGAGCTAGCTCTCTGGAAGCCATTTTTATCTTTATCTGTCCTCCCTCGTTTGAGGAGCTAGAGAAACGCCTTCGTGCAAGGTTTGCTAGGCTCAAGACAATTTCCCCTGACACTCAGCGTACATGCTCCTTTATCTAGTAAAGATGCTCGACTCTTGTTTGCAGGGGGACTGAGGTTGAGGAACAGATCCAAAAACGACTCAGGAATGCTAAGGCGGAACTCGAGCAGGGAGCATCACCTGGCCTCTTTGATCATATATTATCAGCTCGTATTGATTGTTGGTTTTGTGTGTGTGATCCGATATTAGAGTTGGTCCATGTTCCTGTAATTGGGGAGAAGATAGTGATGAAGTGCGGTGCAGCAGAGCAGGAAACGTAATTCGAGTTGCTTGCAGCTGCGATGGTGGTTTCAGTGTTGCGATTTTTCTGACTCCATGGCTCGGTTTGTGCTGGATTTGGGTTCGATCAGGGGCGGGGCGCCTGGGAGGACAAGGGGCCTAACCTAAGGATTGGTGCAGCGGAAGAGCTAGGGTTTCTTGTCTAACAATTGTTGTTTATCTTTTTCAGCACATTTGTTTTAGTGAAAGCTGAGGAATTTCTTCTAATTTGTTTAATCGTGTCAAGTTTATGGGTAAGCTTAATGTTAAAGTTAATTTGACGTTTTGAATAATTTAATAACTTAAAAGCTGTATGCCCTACTCAATAATGTACCCTATAAGATCCCACTATAGGTTTGTACTTTGTAGTATGCATACCCTTTGTATTTTATTAACCCACAAAAAAAATACAAAAAAAAATGTAAATTAATTATGAAGTAAATGGTGATAATATTTGAGGTGGCCCATGCAATCCACAATTGTGGGGTGATATCACAAATTTGTGACATCTAAAAATTCCCATTTGGTGACAGTAGTTGCCGAAGCAAGCAATTCATGCCATTTGTATAAACCACAATACCCAACAAAAAAATAGGGTCTCTTTTTTTTTCTTTTTCTTTTTACGATCAAAATCACAAAAAATAAAGAATAAATAGGGAAATAAAGAAAAAGAGGAAGATGCTAGACTAGATAATGCACTTAGTTTGGCTTTTGGAACACAACTTTCGTATTTACTTTGTATTGTTGGTCTAGGAAATTTTATAAGATACTAGTATCAAATATTTGTACCATAGAAAATACGTATACGTTAATTAATTTTACAATTTAATTCATTCAACCATGTTCGCTATTACTTCGAACTACAAATTCTCATAATAATTTTATTAATACTATTCACTGATACATGTAAGACTTCATTTTACCAAGGCCATTGATTCTATTGCAACATTATAAGAGCATCCAGCATAGATGTGAGATCGGACTCACTTTTATTCATTTTTAATTTCATGCTCTTCCGCAAGAGCACAACACTCACATTTGTGCTCTTTCGCAAGGCATGCTCTTACACTATTCATGAATCCTACAATTCTATTATTCAATTTAAATACTTCAATTACTAAAAATATTTCCACGATATTAAAATGCATTCAAAATACTCGAAATAATATTACAAATTACTAAAAACAAAAAAGAACACAATTAAAATCCTAAAAATTAAATAATTAAATTCATAAAATTTAAAAAACTCACTACTTGTGACCGAATTTTGCCCAAATGTGTTTGAATAGGCTTTATAGACGACATAGTATTGTTGATATTCTTGTGCTTCGCGCTCCGCTTCCGCAATGATCCGGTCCATATCGTACGGATTCATTTTTGAATTTAGAGGGAGTGTTTGAGTGAGAGAGGAAAATGAAGGCGAGTTGTCTGAAAAAAAATATGAGAGAAGTATGAGTGAGAGATAATTTGATGTAAAAAATGGATTGTTGTGTTGACAACATAGTAGTAGGAGATTGTTGAACGTGCTCTATTTTGACCAACAAATTAGGATTAATTAGTTGATAAGCTTATGATATCTAAAAATGATTCAAGATGTATAAATATATGTGACCCTGATAGTTTGATAGGTTTATAAAATTATCCTAAGTTAAATTATCATCCATATAAATTATCTTAATAAATGTGATTATAATTTATTCTACACGTTTGGTAGACTATAGAAAATAGTATTCATTTTATTTTTTATGTTGTTTGATATGATTTCCAAAATAATAGATTAAAAAAAGGTAATAACAATATTATCCTTTTAATTAACTTTCATAATAATTAGGGTTAATTTTAAAATTAAGAAAAAGGCGTATAGTCTCCATCTCCGTTACGCAGCCTCCTTCTTCATTACTCCACTCTCTCAACTCTCAAGTCTCCATTACTCATTTTATCACTCCACTTCTCAAGTGATTTTAATCTCACTCTCCTCTCATTTGCTTCATTTACAGTCCAACAAAAGTTGCAACATGAGGTACACAAAATTTGTAGTGTTTGTTTCATGCATTAATTTCGTTCCTTCTTTCCCGTGCGAAATTTGTATCGTTTGTTTTGTGCATTAATCAATTCTTCTCGTTGTTGGTTAGGCATGGCTGAGCATTAAGGTTCAAAAATAGTTGTCAACTGTAGTCAAAGGACACAAGGTATGGGATTATGCGTGACACACCATAATTCACATGTTTATTGATCTAGCAAATCATGGGCGTTTAAATGCAGTATATATGATCTGATCATTTTATTTTTTAGTATTTTTATAATTGAGTTTAATAATATTTATTTAGTATGGATAAGAATGTGTGCCGCGTTTTATGTTCAAATAAAAGAACGGATGTAGAGAAATTAAAAGAAACGATATTTGTGTGAAAAAAAAGTTAATATGAGGTTATTTGTGTAAAAACATAGATTTGTGAGGTTTTAAAATTGATGCAGATAAATAATCAGACCATGGAGACCAGATTGTTTATCTATAATATGAGAGTTTATTATATCGGGCCCGTCCTTAATTATAGACCTTTAGAAACAAATAATCTATGCTACTAAATAATCAATAATATAAGTTAAATAATCTTATCATAGCTACCAAACTAACTAATTCCATCACATTTAAATATTGAAAATATTTTTGAAAATGGTAAAATTGCGCAAAATTAACTCAGGTATTTGTCCAAATACCTTTAAATCTTTGACGATACTGTATTATTTTGTACTATCATATACTGGAAATGTACAAACTCCCTTAAATCTTTTTTTATAGTTAACTCTTTTTCTTTATACCTTCACTCAAAATGAATGGTTTGCCAATATATCGAAATGTACCACTACCACACATCCTTATTTTATCTTTACTAATTAGTTGCCCAACTTTGTTCAATTTTTATCCAACTCATGACATATATCCTTTTCGAATAGCCCAACTTTATTCAATTTCTATCCAGCACATAATATATATCCTTTTCGAATATTATCGATAATTTGATCATATATTTGTTGTTTTAGCAATCATAAACCATGTTTAGTTCATTCCTCTCACCATTTGCCATTTATCCGAAAAAGTGAGCAGATATTAATAATCATACTCCCTCCATCCCATAGAAATATGAGCATATGATATGACAAGGAAATTAAGATAAAATTGATAAAATAAGAGAGACGAGGAGAAACTTTTTAGATTAAATACAAAGGAGAGACTTTTCAGATTCCGATTCCCCGGAGTTGAGGATGAGCTT
This sequence comes from Salvia splendens, assembly GCF_004379255.2. Taxonomy (NCBI): domain Eukaryota; kingdom Viridiplantae; phylum Streptophyta; class Magnoliopsida; order Lamiales; family Lamiaceae; genus Salvia; species Salvia splendens. Next base: position 2,292,830 of record NC_056034.1, read on the forward strand.
TGTGTATTTTGTGGGGAGGAACCTGAAACAGTGTATCATATTATTTTTGGTTGCAGGTTTTCTAGTAGCTTGTGTTATTTCGAATGCAACTGCTGGAACCTTGCTTTTTGTCTCCCCAAAGATCCGATGGCTTGCTTCCTTACATGGATGGATGCACCTTTCACGAGATTTGACTTTAAAATTTGGAGTTCCTTATGCCATGTGATCTGGTCATCTGGCTCAGAAATAAATTTATATTTCAAAAAATAGAACCGAACTGGGAAACTGAGAAGAGACTCATTATTTAGAGGCTTGGAGCATGGACTAAAGGGTGGTGCCCAGATTTTCCTTTCTCATCAGGCCAAATGTATGAGGACTAACTTAAAGCTAGAAGATGGACGGAGCATAATCACAGAAGCAACTCTGATAAGCATAAAGGTGCAATGTAGCTCGCCCTGCTTCCTAGTTAGTTTTTGCTTGGTGGCTTTGGTTGATGTTTGTTTAGTTTTTGTTTTCATTGTTCTGTCCGGAGGGCGCTTTTCCTTTGCTTAGCTTGAGGTATTTTTTCTTTGTTTGTTTTGGACTAGTTTGTTGATATTGAACTTTGGCTCCTTTGCTCACCGATCTCTAAGCAGTTTGAGCATTTTCTCTCTTATCAAAAAAAGGAGAGACGAGGTTAATGGTAGTTAAAGTTTTGTTAGCTAGTGGACAGTGAGACCTCATTATTATTATTATTATTATTATTATTATTATTATTATTATTATTATTATTGTTTTAATGGTAATGTAAGTTGTAAATAACTTGATGTATAAGGGTAATAAATTATGATAACTTTACATAAATAAAAATGCTCATATTTTTATGGAACGGACGAAAATGGAAAGTACACATATTTTTATGGGACGAATGGAGTATTTCAAATGTTGTCATGGTTTAATTTTGTCCATCTCTTATTACTTTCTCCTCATAATTTGAGGGTTAATAATATCGCAAGTAAGAGCACTTTTAGTTTATCTTATTTCCATATAGGCATATAGCATTAATTATTTTGTAACATTTCTACATAAGTACTTCCTCCGTCTGCGAGTAGGAGTTCCGTTTTTTATTTTAGTCCGTCCGAGAGTAGGAGTCTTGGTTCATTTTTATCATAAATGATAATAGGGTCACACATTCCACTAACTCATTCCACTCACATTTCATTTAAAACTAATATATACAAGTAAAACTCATATTCCACCAACTTTTTCTTAACATTTCTTAAAACTCGTGCCGCCAAGAAATGAGACTCCTAATGGCAGACGTAACGAGTATTTTTTAAGGACACAAAAACAAAAATGCAATTTAGGATGCAAGAAAAAAATATCTATAAGTTAGGGACAAACTATCTTAATCATTTGCTTTTTTATGATGCTTCTATTTGTATCCCCTAATTTTAGTTGAGACACCATCAAACTAGACGTTTTTTAATCGTTGGTGGTATATATACAAACACAAATTAGGGTACTTAATTACATTACAAATATTTTTAACCGTTCTTTTTTTTGGTAGTACGTAATGTTTAAAGAGTGTTTTATGTATCCATAAAAATACTTCACTAGGCCGTTCGCTTTGCAAGATAATATCTTATGATTGAATACTTATTATGTTTTGTTTATGAAATTGAATCTTACTATTCCCTCTGTCCGCGAATAGGAGTCCCGGTTCAATAATTACTATAAATGGTAAAGAGGCCACACATTCCACTAACTCATTGTACTCACATAGTATCATTTAAAACTAATATATATACAGCGGAGACTTATATTCAACTAACTTTCTTTCACCTATTTTTCTTAACATTTCTTAAAACCCGTGCTGAAATGAAATGGTACTCCTATTTGAAGACGAATGGAGCACAACTTAATTTTAGATGGATAATTATATACTCCCTCTGTCCCACTCTAAGTAGAACAATTCTATTCCGACATGAGATTTTATATATTGTTGTTTTGCGAGTTAAGTGGAGAAAATAAAGTACTCCCTCCGTCCCAAGGAAGATGACCCCTTCATTGGACGACACGAGAATTTATTTAATTTGATTATGTGTGTTAGGTGTAGAGAATAAAGTAAGAGAGGGGAAATAAAATAGAGATAAAATGTTTTCCATTTTTAGTAATGCATCATCTTGGGTGGGACAAACTTAAAAGGAAAATGGATCATCTTCGGTGGGACGGAGGGAGTAAGAGAGAAGATAAAAGTAGAGAGTGATAATTTTGTTTTTAGAAATGTGTCATTTAGAGTTAAACATCTCAAAAAGAAAAAAAATGATTCAGTTAGAGTGGGACGAAGGGAGTAATAATAAGTTATAGTCACATCTTCAATTAAAATAATCTCAAAACTTAATTTTAAAAGAATAATTAATATAATAATAAATCATAGTAACCAAACGATGTCTGTATAATTTATTTTTGGACGAAGGTATAATTTTTGAAAAATTACAGTATCTGTAGTGGTTAAGAAAAAATTTGGTTATCAGAGTATAACTTATAAAAATAATAAATAGATAAAATATTGTAGTCCACGCATTCTAACCACAAACTCATTGGTGTGAATATGACCTTGTTGAATTTTTATACACATTAACCTCTTTCTTCACCTTTGCAATTTATCCCAATATCAACTATAGAGAGTAAGATGAGAGAAATGTGTATCAACGAATCAAAGACAAATCTTCATTATTTCTTCACACTCTGCAATGATAACACGTCGCTTGCAGAGAGTAATCAAGGCGATTAAACTTAATGTTACCAGGGACCGATCCAGGAATATAAATGAACGGGGGCAAAATTATATGTATTGGAAATTTGAGAATTTGAGAAGGGGCAAATATAACGAAATTTCAAAAAAAAAAATTACAAAATTGACAAAATAGCATATAGTAAAAATATTTGAGGGGGGCATTTACCCCACCTTATATTAAGGTGGATCCGTCCCTGAATGTTACTGTACTAGTTTAGGTGAGAAGAGTCTTTTGGATTTTGTAACCAAAAGTTCCCCAAGCAAAAGAAGTGGAGTAGCATTTAACTAGTCAATATAAGTTTAAATTGTTTTATTTCGATTAACCGAATAACCGATCCGTTAGTGGACTAACCAAAAGCCAATCAGTCTCGATTACGGTTCCACATTCGGGTGCCTTATGGGATCGGTTAATCGCCATGTCGGTTCACTTATTAACCAGACCGACTGTATAAGCGAACATAATATTCTATCATATTTTTTAATAATATGTGCCACAACCTAGTGTGCATTATTTTGCATGATGGAATAGATAATAACAATAACGAATACTGAAAACGCCGACTAAATTTACATATACAATAGTCTATTAAATCAAACATTATTTAATATCATGTGAGATTAGGGTTCAAGATTATCAGAGAATGATTTTTGGGGGATTGTACACATAAAATATTCAATTTAAATATAATAATATATAATTACAATAAACTTGTAGGATACAAAATTAGAGACACTTGAAAAATGGCTAAAATTTATGATGCAGAGAAGAGCGTCCTTAAGTTGATGGCACAATTGTCCATTACATCCTTGATCTGTTGCATTTTCAGGATCGTTTCATTTGCATCTCTTAAATTTAGTTGAGACACCAAGAATGAAGACGTTTTTTTATGTATAGGTGGTGTTTTTAGAAACACAAATTAACATCCTTAATTGAATTAAAACCGTCATTGACTATTTCTTTTTAATGTAAGGTGTCTATTATAAGTATTCATTTGAGTTATAGGGTAATGGTAACCATAACTTAGGAATAATTAAGCTTGAGAGTTGTACTATAGGAATTTTAGAGATGCATGATGATATGCATTTATCATGTAAATTGCAGTGTGTGATAATAGTACTACATATCAGCTTTGGCTTCTTGGCTAACAACAATAAACTAGAAGTATATCAAGTATTAATAATACTTTTATATTCCATCAAAGGAAGAAGACAACTGCATTCTGCACAATGTGAAAAAACACAAAATGAAATAGACAAATGACAAAGAAAAAGAAAAGGAAATTGTAAAGTAAATGAATAATTGATTTGAAGACTTGAAGATCATATCTCTTTTAGGAAATTATTTTAAATTTTCTATAGGCAAGTGATTTTTAAGTGAGCTAGTATTTGTTTTAAATTTGATTGATAATCTAATTACTTCTCAACATATTTAGTCGGAGTAAAAATTTGATGGTCCTTCCATACCAAGTGGCATGATGATTTGGTATACCTCACCAATAATTCCTTGACAAATGGATATAAAAAATGGTCCATATGCCACATCTATTTAACATCAATTTACTAATTTAAAGGTTTCATTAATCAATTTATAGAAAGTAGTATAATACTATTAAATATGGAATTATCGTACCATAAAATTAGAGTGAAATATACTCAAATATCTCTCTTATAAAATAAAAAATATTCTTATGTCGATTCAATTTTCATTCGGTGTTTTTATACAATATAGAGAAGAAATTATTTTCAATTCTCCATTCCTTTTGAATTCCATGGGTAAGTTTTCCTCCAAAGCTTTTTATAAAATATATATGTATGTGTTTGTTTGACTACATAGATAGTGGAATATGTTATTAATTGTATTTTTTAATATATTGTTTAAAATACTCTTTGCTTTTGATTTTATAATAGAAGTTCTTCTTTTATTAATAAGTTCAATTTAATTGTATAAAGATAAGATAGTGAATCCTCATATTAAATTTTAATAATAATTTTTAACACAATAATAATTGAAAGCTATATAAAATATAAGTTATAGTTATAATTTTATTTTTATAAATTATATATATATATATATATGAATATAAAATAAGAAAAAAATACTACTATTAAACAATTATAATAGTATAGTTTTTTTTCTTGACGTGGAAGAATGTAATACTATGATTACTTTTTTATGAGTGAAATATTATGAAGTTAATATACATATATATTGTATTATATGACATTGCCAATTCTAAGGTACGATAATTCTTATTTAATAGTATTATACTACTTTCCATAAATTGATTCATGACACCGTTAGATTATGGAATTGACTTTAAATAGATGTGGCATGTGAACCATTTTTTATATCCATTTGTCAAGGAATTATTGGTGAGGTATACCAAATCATCATGCCACTTGGTATGGAAGGACCATCAAATTTTTATTCATTTAGTCGATACTATAACATTCACAATAGTAAAATTATCAAAATATTCTGATATATCCTTAGGACGTGTTTGATACGCCTATAATTAAAAGTGGTGGCAAGAAACTCAATAAGAGTTTGATGGAGAAAGTAAGTGATACGAATTTGTTTTACTTTTACCTGTGTTTGATAATAATGAAAGTCTAACACCAATTAGTTATATACTCATATATGGTTTATAAATATATATCGAAAAATATAAGTCGGGTATTTCTTTTACCTTAGTTATATACTCGATATAATTAATTTCCCTTAGCATAACAGTGATACTACTTGAAATCTTCGCTAAATTGATCTTATTCAACAAACTTATATGCAAACGTCAACTTCAACAGGTGTGCTTACTATTAAAACTTTAGAGTAAAAAATAATAATATTGTACGCAAATATTGAAAATTCATTTGAAATTAACTGAATCTGCATGTTGATTAAATTTCATTATATTCAGTAAATTAAACCTTTTCCGGTTAAAATCACCTACTACGCGGCGCACGGTATCCTACTGATGACTATGAAGTGATTGAAGTCAACCACTCCCTTAGGAATAAAAATCACTTTTACTTTTCGTAATATTGTCGCGGATGTAAATTATTCAGGATGAAAATTTCGATTACAGAAAACACAAGATTTAGATTTTAAACAAATTATTTTAATTAATTACTTCAAAAATATAGTACTCCATAATTAATTAAAAAAATAAAAGAATGTGCAAGTGTTAAAGCATAACACACTCCCTCTCCACTAAAAACAAGAAGTTTGAAAACGGCACAAATTTAAATGCGAAATTGGTAAATAGTATGAGAGAGATAGAAATAAAAAATAATATGAATATTAGTAGTGGAAAAAGATGTTTACCTTATAACAGAAAAAACTTGCTAAAAATAAAAATTGATTAATTTTGTGTGATAAAGCAAAATGGCAAAAAGAAAATTATTATTTGTGGATAGAAAAAGTATTAGTAGTGGAGTATTAAATAATACTCCCCAGTCCAACAAAAAGTCTCGTGGATGAATGACACCGATTTTAATTAAAGATTGATAAAGTATAAATATAAAGAAGTAAATAAAGTATGGGAGAGAATGAGAAAAAATGAATAAGATTTAAAAAAATAAAATAAAAAATGAATAAATGGTAGGTATAAATTGTAAACAACTAGAATATAATAGAAATAATTTGAGAGAAACTATTATTACTACTACTTGTCTTATTTTAAGTGTAGCATTTTATATTCGACACAAATTTTACGCAATTTTGTTTTTGTAAGTGGAAAGTTAATCAAGTGAGTAAAAATAAAATAATGAGAGTAATATTTTTATTTAAAAACTGTATTAATGAAATGGTGAAATTATTTAAAACGGCTATCACAAGTACACACCATTCATTTGGTTACAAATTACTATAATTTAATCGTGTTATATTAGTGGTGGAGATTAATTGTGATTGAATTTAGCCAAAAATCTGACAAATTAATTTATTGGTGAGCTCTATCTCTATGGAAAGCGAATAATCTTTTTTTGACATCAAAATTTGCTCTAATTATATAGACCTTTAATATATTAATAAATAACATTAAATAAGCTAGTGATATTGCAAAGATCAAATTAGTCCAATTTAAGGCAGTATTCAGTATTTTTTAATTCAGCATATATTAAATAGAGAGAGAAAGAGAGAATAAACAAAAAAAACATTAGCATAGGAAATGGCGAAGAAAAAAGAGGGGAGAAGAAGAAGCTCTCTCTTTTTGTAGTCACAACTTCTCATTCGATTGCTCACTTTCTCTCTCTAGATCTGTGAATACACCTCCCCGTATTTGTAAAACCCCTATACCGATACACACGCTTAATTTTAAGTGTATATACACAGTAAAGATGACGCTTCTGCTGCTGCAGCTTGTGGGATAACCATCTTTACTCTTTTGAATTTGGTGTTAAATGGTGAGGAAAGTTTGCCTTTTTCAACGTTTTATGTGCTTGGTTTTTGCTGGTTTGGTGTGAGAAGTGTGTGTTTGTGTGGTTTAGTTTGTCTTTTTTTTTTATGCAGTATGTACTGGTGCTTGTACTTTACGCTTTATGAAAGTTTCAATCTTGATCCTTGTTGAACTTGTTTTATGTGTAAGAAAATTAATCAAGTTTAGATTTTTTTGAACTTGAGTGTGCAGGCATGCATGATACAAGGGTTCAAATTGTTGTTTTACTTGTTTTTCTTTTTCTGGTTTGGGTTTATTGAAGATGAATTAGGTATCTACTGTTCCATTTTTTGATGGATTTATTGATGTTTCTGTAGCTATGATTTGGAGTTTCTGATTTTTTGTACTGGGATTTCAGTTTTGAGGTGGTATATTTTTTTCTTTTGTGATCGTTGAATGGAAAAATTCATTTCAGTTTAGTTAATTCAGGATGACAATTTTTGAATTTGGAATACCGATTCAGATGCTTATTAGTGCTAGAGATGCCAAAAAAGATGAATTGATGATATTTTTAGTGTTTCTGATGTTTTGTTTGCCAGATTGAATAGTATAAGCTGTCAATGATCGACTTTTGGAATATCATTACTTTTCTTACTTGCTGGAATCTTAGTATTCTGAGTTTGAAATTGGTTGTTAAGATCACTTCTTACTTTTACCATTTACTACCTTTCCTATAATGATATACAGAGTATTGTTTTACTAGATTTTGCAGGTTGTTTTTTATGCAAATTTGATCCTATTTGATATGAACAGATAATACTCTTTATTCCTTTCTATCAGAAAATAGCATTTCCTCTCTTGTATACTATAATAAGTTTCTTTTGTTTGAGCCACAGATTTCTGATTTGCTTTCAGCCTTTCGTTCTAATATATCTTTCTTGTTTTTTCGATGTTAGGGCATCCTTTATTAGTAGGGTTTATTTTTTTATGAGTATTGTTGTTCACTTCACTTTCTGATTCGGAACTGGATTTTTTTTGTTTTCCTGTCTCATCCAGATGGATATCCGAAGCTGGAAATAGAACATCTTGACTCCTGTTGGATTTGACAATAGAGGAGCTGCAGCTATGAGTTTTAGTTTTCTGAATGTTGAAACTAAAGACACATTTACAAGCTTGCTCGAACACGCTGCCAACAATGATCTAGAGGGATTCAAGAAGTTTATTGGTTGCAACCCTTCAAGTGTTGACGAGGTTGGGCTGTGGTATGGGCGACAAAATGGCTCGAGTCAGATGGTTCTGCAGCATCTAACCCCCTTGATGGTGGCTGCTACTTATGGCAGCATTGATGTTCTGAAACTGATCGTCTCCTTACCCGAAGTTGATGTTAATCGCAACTGTGGTGTTGATAATAGCACAGCTCTTCACTGTGCTGCTTCAGGTGGATCGGTTAATGCAGTTGATGCTGTGAAACTGCTTCTGGCATCTGGTGCAGATCCAAATTTAACTGATGCCAATGGCCGTAGGCCTCTTGATGTTGTTGTTGTCTCTCCAAAGTCGCAGGCGACTAAATATTCCATTCAAATGATGCTCACAATGGGTACTTCCTTCGAGGAGGAGCACCATCTTAGAGTATTGATAGGTGCTTCGAGTCTGGACTCACCGCCGCTTTCACCATCTCTTGCAAGTGGGTCCCCCCGTTCTCCGGAGTTAGTGCCTTCTCCGGAGGGAATGAAATCCAATGATCTTCCTGCTTTGCCTGCACCCGAGAAGAAAGAATACCCTGTTGACCCTTCTTTACCTGACATCAAGAACAGCATCTACTCTACAGATGAATTTAGGATGTTTTCTTTCAAGGTCCGGCCTTGCTCACGTGCCTACTCGCACGACTGGACTGAGTGCCCCTTTGTTCACCCCGGTGAGAATGCTCGAAGAAGGGATCCTAGGAAGTACCACTACAGCTGTGTGCCATGTCCAGATTTTCGTAAGGGGGCTTGTCGAAGAGGGGACATGTGTGAATATGCTCACGGTGTTTTCGAGTGCTGGCTGCACCCTGCCCAGTACAGGACCCGGCTATGCAAGGATGGGACGAGCTGCAATAGAAGAGTTTGCTTCTTTGCTCACACACAAGAGGAGCTCAGACCCTTGTATGTCTCAACTGGCTCCGCTGTTCCTTCTCCTCGATCAAATGCCTCTGCTGCCAATGCCATGGATTTCGCTGCAGCAATGAGCCTTCTTCCTGGTTCACCATCTTCAGTTCCTGCCATGTCCCCATCTCCATTCACTCCGCCCATGTCTCCATCTGCCAACAGCGTTTCAAACCCAAGTTGGCAGTTCCAGCAAAATGTTCCAGCGCTGCATTTACCCGGAAGCAACTTCCAATCTAGTCGGCTGCGCTCGTCTCTTCATGCTAGAGATATTCCATTTGAAGACATGAATGCATTCGGAGATATGGATCTCCAGAAGCAGCAGCAGCTCTTAAATGAGCTGCCCCATCTCTCCCAGCCAAGTATTAGTGCTAATATGATGAACCGTTCTGTTCGTCCTAAAACCCTAACCCCTTCGAATCTGGAGGAAATTTTTTCTGTGGAGAGCTCATCTCCTCGATATTCAGATCAAACACTGGCATCGACTGTTTTCTCACCTACACACAAGTCAGCTGTCCTTAACCAATTCCAGCAGCAGCAACAGAGCATGCTTTCTCCAATCAAGACGACATTTTCACCAAGAAACGTCGATCACACCCTACTGCAGGGCCCTTTTGGAGTTCCCTCTTCCGGAAGAATGTCACCTCGTGCTGTGGAGCCTATCTCACCAATGAGTGCCCGGGTATCCATGCTAGCTCGACAGGAGAAGCAGCACCAACAATTTCGTAGTCTAAGCTCACGTGACCTTGGATCGAATGCTGCAGCTGCTGTCGCCTCCATGGAGGGGAATTGGTCGAAGTGGGGGTCCCCCAATGGTCAACCAGAGTGGGGTGTCAATGCTGATGACTTCGGGAAGCTGAAGAGATCTTCTTCTTTCGATCTTCTCAACCATGGTGAGGAACCTGATTTATCTTGGGTTCACTCTCTCGTTAAAGAATCCCCACAGGAAATGAAGGAAAAATCCGTGCCCCATGTCTCTGGCGCTACGGGTACTGCCACATCCTCTGGTGAAGGTGCGCATTTGAATAACGAGATTGAACAAGTTGACCAATCTGTTTTAGGTGCATGGCTCGAGCAAATGCAGCTTGATCAGCTCATGGCTCAGTAATATCAGAATCTTTCTTCTAAACCATTAGGTCCAGTTGATGAGATTTTTGGTGAAGATTCCAGCTTTGTGTTTCGGATTTTGTTGGTTGCTAGCTTTAGCAAAAGAAGGCAGTATAGTGCCATGCAAAGGACAATGGTCTGAGTATAAGGATAAACATAAGTATTTTTTTTGTTGCTATTTTTATTAATTCTTTTAAACTAGATGTTGAAAGAATGAGTAGTCAGCTGAGATGGTTGAAGAAACATCCGGTTTAGAGAAGAACTATCCTCAGTTTTACTGAAATATAAGAATTTTCTAGTTTCTTACCTTGTTATGTTCTTATCTAGTGAGTTACCAATATAAATCAGCTCAAGGGTCGTCGTAGATACGTGTCCCTACGGCTTAGAGGTGTCATTATGATCTTGCCATAGTTAATGTACTTGAAAAATATAGTCTTTCCATTGTTGTTGTGACTTGGAATAAGTTCATTTCAGGATAGGAAAGGAATGCATTATCTGATCACTGATGTAACATCGAGATAACGGGCGATTCGTTCTTGTTATCATCTTCGTTATATGCCTTTTGTTCTGTGGAATTTCCTTTCCTTCTTTATGCTAAATTCTTAATTTGCTTAGAATGTGAAAGTATTGCTTTCTGGAATTCCCTTTACATGTGGTGTTTGTAGTGTGTATTTATTTTAGGACTAGTGGATTATAAAGGTAGCATGGAACCTTATTTCAGTGGATTCCATGCTAAAAAGTTGGATTTGCGACTTCACAGATGATGTAGATGTAGATGTAGATGAGATGTGGACGTGGAATGCAACTTATTCTATCTTTTCTTTTCTTTTCTTTTCTTTTTTTTTTCTTTTTTTTGGATGGAATAATCAGACTTGATTTGGAAGGGATGATGATGATGATAATGTATGGCATGAATCTTGACTATGATTTGATTCCATTATAGGAGTGTGAGAGAGATATTTGCAGTATTTTTTTGTAGCTCTGTTGATCTTATGTTCTACTATACTGCAGTTTTTTATCCTCTTTTTTTTTTTTTATTTCGAAGCTGTAATGATCATTTGACTGTTACTGCACTCATATTATGAAAAAAGGGTAAATTTGGAGATATTAAATATTCTTTTTTGGGGTAATATATTGGAAAGTGAAAGTGGTGAAAAAGAGAAGACTTATCTCTTGAGCAAAATATCTCATCAACACTTGGTGTATTATTTCCATTTCCTTTATGAGTAGAGAGAATTATTCTGCTGATTTTACACTATTATTTAAGGTTGTTTGTCATATTAATTAGATTAAATTGTTGATAAAATAAAAATAGGAGCAAATAATCATGGGGTGTTCTTTTATTCCTTGGTTTTCACCTGGATTCAATAGTACAAATCCATTCTTGAAGCCACTTAAAAAAAATTATTTTTGCCATTATCATAGTACATAAATTAACAATATATTAATACCCATGGTAGTGGTGTGTAATGTTTATATAAGTGGGATTATTCAAGAAAGCATTGGAACCTCAACTAAGATTAATTTATTGGGATCCTAACGATTGATTTTGGTTTCAAGGAAGATGAAGGTGTGGGATTTTTGGATTGCATAAATAATTATTTGAAGGGTAGCATCTAACAAACGCTACAATATTCCTTATTCATGATTAATTAGTGCATGTTGCATTCAATACATTATTATTCTTTATATTCGATCGAACATCAAACATGGCATGATTTAGTATTGTTGATAATTTATTAGATTCTACTATTAATTTATGTAGCGACAATTCGAATATATGATCTTCATATCTTTGTGTTCCGGTGGGGTGTATCGCACTTAATTTAATTATCAACTAACATTCAAATTTATTTGTAAAAAAAAATTAAACATATTCCTACTTTTACTAATGCCAAGATTATTAGATTAAGTCATGCCTCTGTCACGTATTTAACTAAAGGAGGAATAAAATTAATGAACTGTAATTTGATTATATGAAATCTATGGATTTGATGATTGTGAGCATAATTGAAAATAAAATGTGAAAAATTATACACGAACAAGTGTCTTGAAATGTGAAGTAAAAGACAAAAGTCCATTATTGGATAATCTCATGCTTTCGGTGCTTACTTAGCTTTTTCATTGTCCAATTAATTTTGGTTACTATTGAGATAAACCACAATGCACCAGAAAACGACATAATTAGACTAAATCAACGATTCTTAATCAATCCCACTTGTCCTTTTCCCTTTCAAAATATGGGAAAAACACTAAAAAACCATTATTTCTGGTTTTTATGTAAATTTGTCACCATCACTTTTATCTCACTCGTCCTATTCAAAATCCTAATTTATTTACTTTTCTTTTCTCTCAAGGAAAAAAAATCAACTACTAATTGAGAACATGTATATATTAAGGTTACATATCAATCAGTCTTGTTTTTATTTATAATTGATTCTATAATGATGCATAATGTGATGTAATTATGTTATTGTAATTTCAAAACATTACTATTATTTCAAGATTTGTTTACTATTTGAACCAAAAACAAACATCTATGAAAAGGAGACAGACACGTCTGTGTGTAGCAGAAACAACAGGCAAAAACACTGGTGCATATTAAGTGTTGGGGAAGAAGTTGGATACATATTGTTGTCATCATTCGTGACTAATTTACATTATAACTAATTTAAATTGTTGCAAGTCAATTTTACATTTATAATTAATGTCTACATTTATTAGTTAAATAATTAAAGTTGAGGTAGTGTCTAAAAGGTTAGGTGGCCAGAAACAGCTAGCTACATTAATTTACGAAATTAAATAGTACTAAAATGGCTTAGATGGGAGTAACTCTAGTCGGTAAGTTTATTCATCGAAATACTTTTGTGAGTTTATATTTCACTAATATCTAAATTAGCGGTTGTATTAAGACTACTATACTTTAAATCTTTTTTAGTATGCGTGCTATGAAGAAGATAAGATGGATTTACTACAATACTAAAATGGTGAATTGGTCGCATAACTATACCTAAGAAAATAATGATTTAATTAACTTTAGCTTACATGATATGTGAGTCATGATAGTTGCCAAAAATTGCTTAATTGTTAAGTATGACATGACTCATGAGTCATGATGCCCTATACCCTAAGTGGCCAAGTCAAACGAGAATTAATTCAGAAATGATATCCATTGAAATTTGACGCCTAAGCTTTTTTGGGGTTGTAAGAGCATCTCCAGTGGGCGGACATCCCACTAGGACATCCACTAGGACATCTCAAAAACACCTTCTGCCACGTCACTAGAACTTCACATCCCACTGCCACGTCACTAGGACATCCCATCCTATGTCCGCCCTTCCCACTAGGACATCCCGCAATAAAAAAATCACAATAATTTAATTACGTAAAAACAGAAATATAATTTTGACACGGAATACGGGAAAGCAAAATACGGGCAAAAATACATATTCATAAAACATAAAAAACACATAGTTAGAAAAAAAGCAAAATACATAGTCATTCAAAAAAAAAGAAAAATACCTAATCCAACATCCCCGGCTCACTCCGCGCTGTCCTCGTCGCCCGTGCCGCCCCCGTCGCCCGTGCCATCACCGTCGCCCGTGCCGCCCCCATCGTCCCCTCCGCTAATCTTGGCGCCATCATCTCCAATGAAGGGCATCCCCAAATCGCGCCGACATCCATCGATGACATCCTTCAGCATCCTCTTGTACAGCGGATCGGTCGTGCTATGCCACCTATGCATGGTTCGGACCAAGCTTGTCGTTAACTGTGCGCGGGCGAGGCGGTCGATATCTTCTTGGGGAGCAGGGGCCTCCGATTCGACCTCGAACGACCCGCTACCGCCGCTGGTTCCCCTAGCCCTCCGCTGCGCAGCCTTTTGCCCAACCGGGCGACGACGACGGCGAGAGTCTGATTGCGGTAGCGGGGACACTTCGTCGGCTTCCGGGAGCTCGTGCGAACCAGCACTGCTGCTGTATTCACCGGAAGCGTTGATCTTCGTCCGCTTCGCCCAGCCCGATTCGACTCCCCCACAAAACTTTGGGGAATCCTTCACCACGAGAAAGGCCTCCCACTGGTCGAATTGTTTGAATTTCAAGGCTTTGTCAGGGTACTGAGCAAAGGCACGGTTCCGGACATCCTCCTCGGACATACCGCTGCTTGCCTGGCGGAGGTTGTTTTGGTAGAGGCCAGCAAATCGACTAAGCTTAGGCCTCAACCGCTCCCACTGTTTCCGGCACTATTCGGGAAGGCGACGCTTCGCCCCAGCCGGTTTGTGTGTGTGGTAGGCTTCAGCGATCCGATGCCACAGTCTGTCAATATGCTGGTTGGCACCGACATAGGGATCCTCGACAATTGCAATCCAAGCCTTCGCAAGCGCAACGTTTTCCCACTGGCTCCAGATCGTCCTCTTTCCCGTCTCCTCATCCTCCTCCTCTGCCACCGTTCGTGAGGAAGACCCTGGGGCTTTCCCCTTGCCCTTGCCACGTCCCTTCCCCCTGCCCCCGCTCATATCATCGGGCGTCTGCCTGACTGGAGATATCCACAACTCCTCAAAAGAGAAAGTGTCTATGCCGGTGAACTGAGTATCCGGAACATAAGTGGAAGGGGTATCAGTAGACTGCATATTCACAACCGGTCGATAGACATCGTCCGCTAGTGGTTCAGGACCCCTGCCACCCCCTCCCACATGCATCATCCCCGGCATCATCCCCGGCATCATCCCCGCCATCATCCCCGCCATCATCATATTTGGGGTCATGCCCCCCTTCCCCATCCCCGGCATCATCATATTTGGGGTCATGCCCCCCATCCCGGCTGCCCTGGGCATCATACCACCCATCTGTCCCATCCAATTGTACATATAAGGGGACATCATCCCACCCATGGCCCCCATCTGTCCCATTCCCGGTACCGTTGTCGCATTTCCGCTTACGTTTCCCTCCAGGTCGATGGGAAACGCCGGAGTCTGTGACTCGCTCGTGGCCGGGGAGTTCCTATCGTTCTCCATTAAAAGTAGAAATGAAATTTGTAGTAAAAGAAGAGAGAAACTTGTTAACAACAAGTGGTGCAAATGAAATGAAGTTCAACGAGCCGTATATATAGGGTTTAAAAAAATAAAAAAAATTCGGACGTCCGAGCGGGACGTCCGACCCTTGCCACAGTGGCGGACGTCCGCCCGCCCATCGCAGGGACGTCCGAGGACACCCGACGTCCTCACGGGACGTCCGTATCCGACCCTAAACGCCACAGTGGCGGACGTCCGGGTCGCCCATCGCGACGTCCGACCGGACGTCCGCCATTGGAGATGCTCTAAGGGCATCATTAACCCTGGCCCGTAATCAGGCTCCAAGTCCCCTCCATGTCATCATTCTCCTAAATTTAAGTCCCAAGCCACAACTCCTTTAACCCTGCAAGCCACAACCCGAGCCGCAACTAATAAATGACACTATTCACAACTTCAACATATTTTACTCGTATGCAATACGCTGAACAATTCAAGCCGGGAAAATACATTGTTCAGTCGAAAAAAGAAAATTACAAATCTTAGAAAAAAAAATTACAAATCCTAGAAAAAAAAATTTATCAAGCCCTTGAAAATAAAAATTACAATTCCTAGAAAAAATATTGAAATAATTTAGAGGAAAGAAATGGAGAAATTGGTGGAAGAATGTTGAAGAAATGGGTAAAAATAGGCAAAAATAATATAAAAAAAAGAAAAATAAATTTTTTGGGGGTTTGCGGCCCGTCCCGAAGCAATTAACCCTAGGCAGGGCCAGACCCCGGGAGCGTCCTCAGGCCGCAACTGCGGCCCCGGGACCGGCCCGGGCCACAACTTCCGCTCATCCAACGCAACGCAACGCCCGGGCCGGGACTCGCTTTTTGCGGCCCGGCCCCAAGCGTTAATGATGCCCTAAGTTTGTAGTACTCTTTTAGATAATAGTAACAAAATTGAAATTTTCTTGACAAATGTAATTTAGGGAGAGTAATTAGAATAATTGTAAATTATTAAAAAGATATTGTAACTCGAAACACCGGAGAGTTGAGAGCATCCACAACGGTGGACGGCGGCCCCGCGTCCGTCCGTGCCAGCGGCGAGGACGCATACCGTCGCCGCTGCGCTCGTGCCAGCGAGCAGGCGACGTGGCGGCTTACGATTGGGCAACGGCATAGCCGT
Organism: Salvia splendens; assembly: GCF_004379255.2. Taxonomy (NCBI): domain Eukaryota; kingdom Viridiplantae; phylum Streptophyta; class Magnoliopsida; order Lamiales; family Lamiaceae; genus Salvia; species Salvia splendens. The sequence goes on from NC_056034.1 coordinate 2,309,393, forward strand.
CGCCTTTGAATTATTTTTTTTATTTTATTTTAAAATTCAATTTTTAATTATATAAAATGATAAAAAAAAATAAAAAAATATTTTCCAAATCCCAAAAATATGGTCGTTTTTTTCCCGTTTTTTCTGAATTTTTTTTGAATTTTTTATATTTTCCCCCCAAAATCATCTATAAATACACACATTCATCATCCATTTATCACATCAAATCATCTTTCATTCATCTCTCATTCATAATTCTCATACAAACTATCAACACATTCATCTCTCACTCAAAACTCAAATGGATTTCACCCATATTATGGCGGAAGCGGAGCGCGAAGAACAAGAATACTACGAACAACATCGTGCCGCTTACGAAGCATACGTCGCGGAGAATACCCCCGCTCCTCCTCCTCAACGAACCAGATCAAATCGCCGCTACATCCATCGTGACCGGGAGGGAGCCCACGAAAGGCTCGTTGCCGACTACTTTGCCGACCAGCCGCGGTTTCCGGCAGATTACTTCAGGCGCCGTTTTCGCATGTCAAAGCGCTTGTTCATGCGAATTGTCAACACATTGTCCGCACGTGTTGAATTCTTCCAAACAGGTCCAGATGCAGCCGGCCGGCAAAGTATCACGCTGTTGCAAAAGTGTACGTGTGCAATCCGACAACTCGCTACTGGGCAAACGGCCGACATCTTCGACGAGTATTTGCATATCGGTGAGTCCACTGGAATCCTTTGTCTAAAGAATTTTTGCGAGGGCGTTCGTTCAGCTTTCGGGGATGAATTCCTTCGGGCACCCACCACCGATGATTGCCAACGGTTGCTTCGTCTTCACGAATCAGTCCATGGCTTTCCCGGAATGCTTGGCAGCATTGACTGCATGCATTGGAGGTGGAAGAATTGTCCGACTGCTTGGAGGGGGCAACACTTGAGCGGTCACAAAGGCGGCGGCCCAACGCTTATCCTTGAGGCGGTCGCCGACTACCGCCTATGGATTTGGCATGCATATTTCGGCGTTGCTGGATCCAACAACGACTTGAATGTGCTATATTCTTCACCACTCTTCAATGATGTGATGAATGGTGTAGCACCGGCGATCGACTTCACCATCAACGGAAATAGATACCACATGGGTTACTATCTCGCCGATGGTATCTACCCACGGTGGTCGACTTTCGTGAAGACGTTCAACAACCAGCACGACCCGAGACGGGTTCTTTTTGCGCAGCGTCAAGAGTCCGCACGGAAAGACGTCGAAAGAGCTTTCGGGGTCCTTCAAGCCCGATTCAACATTGTTAAGTCCCCGGCTCGGCTATGGTACGTGAATAATATCGCCGACATCATGTTCACGTGTATTATCTTACACAACATGATTATAGCCGACGAAGGGCCGAGGGCGGCTAGCTTCCACGACGAGGACGAAGCCGGAAGCTCAACAACGAGGTCTCCCCCACGCCGAGGCGAGCATACGACGGTTGGCCAGAGAATCGAGACAAGGCACACAATGCGCGATACCCGAATCCACAATCAACTACAAGAAGACCTAATCAAACACATGTGGGCGAAATTCGGCAACGCTTAGTGGTTTTTTTAATTTTTAGTATTTTAATTATGTAATTTTTAATTTTTAGGATTTTAATTATGTCGTTTTTATTTTATTTGTCATTTGTAATATTATTTAGGTTTTTTTAATGAATTTTAGTATTATTGAAATGTTTTTGTTTAATTGAATTTTAAATTAATTGTGCTCGTTCTTGCGGAAGAACACAGCTGTGGGTGTTGTGCTCTTGCCAGAGAGCAGACAGAAAAAGTGGGGCCGGGCCCACAACCGTGCCGCTGGTAAGAGCACGGTTGTGGATGCTCCGAAGCTTGTCGGAGAAAATAACCAGAATACAAGTTTCATAATTATATAAGTGTAGTACTGTAATTATTGAGAAAATGATCAATCATAAACGATAAATTTCTAAATCAAGCTTTGTGTACGTAGCAATAAAATGATTAGATTTATCCGGAAAAAAGAAAGACTAATTGTACACATATTTTGATGCACTATATATAATTAAGGTTAGCATTTGGAATTAAACAACTTTCCAATCAAGTACTCCATATTGATTGATTATTTGATTACACTACAACATCATATTTAGTCACAGAGTAACAAAATTTTCAATATCAAATTTAAGGTATATACACAATTATGACCATATATACATTGGTTTCCCATTTTTTGTGTTATAATATAGTACTATGTTTTATTTCATTATTTTTGTTAAATACTGTACAATACGACCCTCAATTTTATTTATAGATAGAATTGAGTTCAATCCTTCTATAAGTTTTTTATTTTGAAAATACCGGGAGTGAACTTGAGTTTCTATGCACTATCCTCAAAATTCATCAAAAACTAGTTTTTGTTTCAATCCTTTTTTGTTTTTATGTCTAGCTTTTTCCCAATTCTTATTGTCTTTTCTGCTTTTAATTATCCTTTTTTGTTTTCTATTTTCCCGTACAATTAATATTCATAAAATTCTAACTATTTACACAAATCCTATGAGTTAACTTATTTGCATTGCTTAAATAATTTGAAAAAATATATATTTATTAGATAATTGATCGAATCTGTATCCATAAACTTGGATATGCGTACATGTATTATATAATGTCATGAAATTTAATTTAAAAAATCTTCTATCTAAAAAAATCTATTATTAATTTATTTATTTACTATTTTATCATAAAATTATTCAATTAAATATGTTTAAAAAAAATTGAATACACATACAATGATACAAAGATGTTATATTTTCGGTTACAAAATTTTAACCATAACTATATCATTTTGAGTTTTAGGCTAACCATTCGGGCCAATTGGAACCAACAAATTTATGGAGTAATTTTTTAATTAATACATTTCATTTGATAATTTTACAAATATAATAAATGAAATACAAATGAATGTTATTTCAACTCAAAACGAATATGTAACTCTTATGGAGACGAGAATACATTTTCGTCTTCAATAATTGTCATTTTCTATTTTTAGATAACTTTCCGTGATGAGCATAAAAATAAAATAATAAAATAAAGAGTATAATTTTGAAATAATGAACCAAAATATATATTTACATACAATTGAAAAAAAATACTGCTACTAACTTTTAACAATTTAAAAAAAAGTGATGAAAGTTGAAACCTAAATAATAGTAGAATTAACTGATTTCGAGTCAACCGACTCAACCCTATGGGCTCGGGTTAATTTCGATTTAATCATATCTGGTTGTGGTCTATTTAAATTAGGGTCGGGTCATTCATGTTACGATTATTTTCAAGCTATAAATATTTTAACCCTTTTCCTATCAAATTGTTGAGTTATGCGGGCCAATCCATGGATTTCAGGTTGAATCGACATTAGTAGGAATGATAGGTAGAAAAAAAATACTCTACGTCCCATAAGGACATTTTTCATTTTAGAATGTCCCATAAAATATCCTCTTCTATTTTTAGTACTAACTTCTTTCTCTCTAATAGAGTGAGCCTTATTCTCCACTAACAATATTATAATTACCTTTTCTTTCTATCTATCTATCTATTACTTTACCAATTGTGCGTTAATTCTCGTGTCGTCCCAATGTCTCTATTACGTTACCAATTATGCATTAATTCTCGTGTCGTCCAAATGTCCATATTTTTATGGGACGGAGGGAGTATATTATACTCCAGTTTATATGATGTTTGATGCTTAGTCGATGTCGACTACCCCTATGTCTCAACTGCTTTCAATACTGGCTTGGTCACCGTCGATTAAACTACATAGGGGCCAAGGATGCCCATGACTAGAGGCGGACCTACCTAGGGGGTTGGGGTCCATTGGAACCCCAACCATTTGTCTTTTTTCCTATAGCATATATTCATACATCACTTACCAAATTATTTTCTAGCGAAATTGGATAACTTGAACCTCCAGTATCAAAATCTTGCGTCCGCCACTCTCTATAGCCCTACCTATTCGACTAAACTACATAGGGGCCAACCGGCCAAGGATGCCCCATGAGCCCCTACCAATTTGAACTTTTATTTGTGTATTTGTATGATAACGAAGAATCGCAGATTGTTGGGGTTTGCATGTCACCTCCATCTGTTATCTTGTGTTCGAATATCCCTCAAACCTTTTGAAGTCTTTATTTTTTTCCTACTTTTCTTATAGTTCTGTTTTTTTTCCTTTGTGTTTTCTTTATAGTTTTCCATGTAACTTTCTTATGTTCAATTCTTCTTTAAACCTTTTTACATTTTTTTTAGTTTTTCTTTGTGTTTTGCTTATATTTTTTCTAGGAGTACTTTTTATGTTAATTTCATTTTTGTGTTTCCTTATGTTAATTTATGATTTTATAATTTTCTATTTTTTACATTTTGCTTATGTTTTGTTTTATTTTTTATTTTTAATTATTGTTATTAACAAAATTCTAGTACTATTTTATAGTCTATTAATTAACACATTATAAATAATAGTAGTATTCATTATTAAGGAAATCAAATACTATGTAAATATAAATTTAATTTTAAACTTGCTCTATACTATAAAAAACAATTTATCTTTGATTCATTTCTTTAACATTAATCTTTAATTTATCAAGAAAATCTATGATTAAAAATGTATAGAAAATTTATTGAAAGATACATAAGATAACTTCTGGCATTACTAGCAGTCTAGCACCGAAAAATACATGTACTAATTGTTAACATTGGCTTGGGGCCTCGTCAAAATCTTGGCTTCACCACTGTCCGATCACTGATAATCGGCGTACAGTAATGCCAGTTAATTTTATTAACTGTGGCATCATGCATGGATCTTCAACCTTGTCTAAAGAATTATTAAAAAAAAGCATGGATCTTCAATGAATTCAAAATTGATTACCATTCTTAATCTGCTATCCTTATCAGTAGAGTTTGAAGAAATTGAATCCTCCACTTTCATAGTTGAAGCCATTTTCAGTTGCTCAAATCTTGCACTACATTTTGTTTCCTCCAACTCTCGTCACAAGAGGAAGACATTGCCCACTCAATCACCAATAATCGCCACAAGAGCACTCCCCATTCTCAAACCTATGAAACCGGTTGTTGTCTCTCACGATTATGACCCTTCCGCTGCACTTGGATATGTACTTTATAGCAACATGGCAGTCACCACACACACGCAAGTTCTTCATAACCCTAATAGGCCTCTCGGGTGGGAAGGTGACGAGCGCAAAGGCAATGGCTAATCTCTCGCTGTGATACCTAATGCTCTCATTCTTCTCCTCTGCGCCAACTTCTCTCAGCACATGTGTTGTATCCATCACATAACCAGCCTGTTCCATGTCCTTCTCCAACTCCTTCAGCTTCCTATATATCTCCGATGAAAGCTCGTGTCTCCTCTCCCCTGCAGCAAATGCGTGAACCCTGTTCCCTTCCTCCACCCAGCTCAAACCCGGCTCCTTCTTCTGCCCGCGGTCTCTGAGCATCTTCCTCGCCCTTGCAGCCTCTTGGAACCTTCCAGAAGCCGCATAAGCATTGGATACTAGCATGTGTAGGCCCGGGCTCACATGCCCTAACTCGAAGACCCTATCAGCCACAGAGCTTGCCAGCTCTGTATTTCTATGAATCCGACATCCAGTCAAGAAAGCTCCCCAAACAGCCTCAGTCGCCAGCATAGGCATCTTCTCGATTAATTCCAATGCCTCCTGCAATTTCCCAGCTCGGCCAAGCAAGTCCACCATTGATGCATAATGCTGGCTTCCTGGCTCGATTCCGTAGTCCTTCATCTTTGCAAAATAATGCTTTCCTTCCTTCACTAAGCCGGCATGACTGCAAGCATAGAGTATACATAAAAATGTGATGAAATTTGGCTTTGTTCCCTTATTCACCATTTTCTCTAACAACTCAAACACCCTCCTTGTATGAGCATGCTGCGCCCAAGCAATCATCATCGCGTTCCACATCCCCAGATTTCTGTCCGAAACCTCGTTGAACACTCGAGAGGCATCCTCTATCAAGCCACTCTTCGAGTACATAGAGATCAAGGCACTACCAACAAAGCTAGTTTCATAGTAATACATCTTCAAGCATAAAGCATGCATTTGTCTCCCTAATTCATACAAAGTCGAATTCCCACAAACTCGAATTACACTCGAGAATGTGAAGTCGTTAACATCCAAACCTTCCCATAACGCAGCCTTGAAGAGTCTCAAGGCCTCTCCGTCCTCCCCTGTTTGGGCATAGCCGTATATCATCGTACTCCAGGATACCACATTTCTATCAGGCATTTCGCTGAACACCTTTCGCGCTTCACCTAAACTCCCACATTTTGCATACATATCAACAACAGAGCTCCCCACAAACACATCCGCATCAAACCCAGTTTTCATCGCGAGACAATGAACGGATTTCCCCATAAACTGATCGTTACTCATACCACAAGCTTTCATCACACACGGAAAAATATAATCATCAGGAATCATCCAATCGTTGCGACGCATCACCTTGAAATACTCAAATCCGTGAAAGGGAAGCTCATTTTGAGCGAAACATGATATGATTGAACTCCAAGTGGTGGAAGATTTGAATTGAGTTTCGTGAAATATTCGCTCCGAGCAATACGGGAGCTGGAGCTTGGAGTAGAAGTTGATCAAATGGTGGCAAACGAGAGGTATCAAATGGAGTCCTGATTTAACGACGTAGGCGTGAAGGGATTGGCCTTTGATGAGATTCCTGCCGCGAGTGAATCCGAGGAAGTGATTGCATATGATTCGGTAGTTTGATTCAAAACTGAGTTGATTGAGTGAATTCTGGGGATATTTTTGGGGAAGCGGCGGCGGTGGCTGTGACAATGGTTCTTCATGCGAAAGGCGAAGCATTTAGGGCGATTTGGGCATATTCAAGTAGATTTTGGGGGGTTTAAAGGTGAAGCTTGTGCTGTAATATAGTTCATCTTCAAGTTCAAAGAATGCATGCTTTCCTAGTTTAAACAGTGACAAATCCTCACACAGCCCAATCACACCCGAAAACGTGAAATTCTACGCAACCGTACATCATCACGCTCCATCACACCACCTTTCTGTCAGGAATTTCATCAAACACTCTCCTCGCATTGCCCAGACTCCCGAATTAAGGAACTCATTCGCATCAAAGAGCGTCTACCCCGCTAGAAATGAACAACAGATTGCCCCAAACTTAAGTCTTTGATTTTCGCAGACGAAATTCACATCACGCCGCAGCATCGACTCAAAATGTTGAAGTTGCTCATGCCAAACTGGAAAAGAGCTGCTTTGATTGAAGCATTGAGCTACTGGTTTGAAAATGGGAGTGGATGGCTGAGCTGGAAGTAGCCGTTGGTATTTGCCAGTTGGCAGTTGATTAGTTGTAGAATAATGCTGACTGTATTAGTAAAGTCATACTTAGAGCATCCACAGTGGTGCGGATGTCTCGGCGAACATCCCCGCGGACATCTAAAAAACACCTCCTGTCACGTCATAAGAACTTCCCACTGCACTGCCACGTCATAAGGACTTCCCACTGCACAGTGGCGGACATCCCCAAGGACATCTCGACGGACTTCCCACAATAATAAAAATCCACAAATTCACCAAACTAAACAATTTACGGAATACAAATTTCGCCACGATTACGGAATAAAAATTTCATTAAATAAAAAAAAGAAAGGTACATTTCAACAAAAAAACTAAAAAAAGTACACTTCGATAAATACAAATTCCATCAACGACGACCCCTCCGCTGCCATACTTTTTCAATTATATCATTCTGGAGTCGAATATGGGCTTGTTTTTGGCGCATGTCGGCAAATGCACGGACTCGCTCGACCTCGTCTTGGGGTATCCCCATACGTACATTGCCGGTGGTCACGCCGTGGCTTGGACCCGCAGCATCAGCATCATCATTGGCCTAATCCGTCAGTGATGGACCTTCATTTTCGACAATCATGTTATGCATGATGATACATGCGTACATCATATCGGCGATGCTGTCAGCATACCACAGCCATGATGGATCCTTCACTGCTGCCCATCAAGCCTGGAGCACACCAAATCCCTGCTACACATCCTTGCGTGTTGCCTCCTGACAACCCGCAAAATATACATTTTTTTCTTCTGTTGGGCATCTGATCGTATTCACAAAGACGGGCCACATAGGGTATATCCCATCAGCAAAATAATAACTCATGTTGTGCTGGTTGCCGTTGGCGAGGAAATTGACGGTCGGACCGACGCCCATGCACTGGTCGTTGAAAAGGGGCGACGACTGGAGGACGTTGATGTCGTTGTTCGACCCGGCTACTCCAAAATAGGCATGCCAAATCCACAGCCGGTAGTAAGCTACCGCTTCAAGGATCATCGTGGGATTCTTGCCCTTGAAACCCGTAGTGTACACCCCTTTCCAGGCAGCGGAGCAGTTCTTCCACTCCCAATGCATACAATTTATGCTGCCTAGCATCCCGGAAACACGTGCTGAGTCCCGTACATATCCAGCAGAGCCTGACAATCTTCGGGGGTAGGCTTCCGAAGATACCTATCCCCGAATATCTCCCTAACGTCCTGACAAAAATACTTTAGGAAATCGCGGGCAGTCGTCTCGCCGATGTGGAGGTACTCATCGAACTTGTCAGCCGCGCCTCCGTATGCCAGCTGCCTGATTGCGGCAGTGCACTTTTGAATCGGAGTGTGGCCGGGTTTACCAGCCGCATCCTCCGCACCCTGAAATACCTGTATCGACGCTCTAAAGCGCCCACGATACGCAGAAAGAGCGGACGATGCATCCTAAAACGTCGCTGGAACATATTCTCCCCAAATCGTGGCTCCGGAGCGAAGTAATCCTCGTACAACCGACGGTGTGCAGCGAGGTGGTCCCGGGGTACCGTAGATCGACGATGGATGGGTCGGGGTACCGCCGGCGCCAAAGCCGCCTGTATCTCCCTCTCCGCTGCCTCCCGCACACGTGCATGAATTCGCCTCGTTATGTCATCATACCCCCCACCACTACCACCCGACCGCTACCGCCCTCACCAAAGCCATTACCACTACCAGTCATTCTGGATATATAAAAGAAATGTAGAGAGAGATACTCGTTAATACAAGTGGTGCGAATGAAATGAAGTTCAACGAGCCATATTTATAGAATTTTTGAAAAAAAATATAAAATAATCGGGACGTCCGCGCGGACGTCCGTGGGGTCAACGCAATGGCAGACGTCCGCAAGGACGTCGCGACAGACGTCCCTGGAACGCCGCGGAACTCCGGTGTCCACAGCGGACATCCGTATCCGCGTCACCGCTGCGCAATGGCGGACGTCCCGCGCGGAACTCTGGCACGCCGGCCGAACGTCCGCCGGGACGGGCGCTATTGTGGATGCTCTTAGCTCATGACATAGATTAGCTAGGATATAAGTAGTCTTAGCTACTCATTTGTAAAAAGTAATTTTTCACAAAAAGTTTAATAAAAAGAAATTCTCTATGTTGGTTCATCTTCTCCCCCTTTTGTCTGGTATGTTTCTGTGTTTGGTATGAAGAAATCTCAGTCCAATTTATCATTTCTACACAAAATACCCGAGTCCGCAGCGCGGTGTTTATTCAGAAATCAGACGGCGGAGGATTAGCTTTTTTGTTTTGGGGGGCGGGGTTGGGGGGTGCATTTTTTAAATTTCCAATTTTTTATCAATATTTATAATGATTAGATGTAAATTAAAAGGTTTCTAATTAAATAGTAGGAGTAAAAATAAAATATAGTTAGATACTCCACAAAACTGGATATTATTATCAAATATAAACTAAATAAGTAATTATTCTGAAATTAAGAAAAAATTTTATTAGCAAAGTTAAGAAATTACGAATCTTAGAAATTGAACTATTTTCTTCAATGTTTGAATTTTGTACTACTATTTTATTGTATATTATCAAATTTATTGTTTTAAACAGAATATGTGCCAAATAAATAGTACTATATTCTTGGTTATTGAAAAATAATCTAATTTTGTTAATTAATCTTCCGCTTTAAGTTGTTTTCCCCACTTTATCAATCTAACATTGGTCTCTAGATTTATAACAATAAAAAAAATCAAAATTAAGTTTATCTACTAATTAAAAAGGAAGGGTATTGAATCGGGCACCCGCACATTCCTACACCCGATTTTGGACAGTTCCTCGCACCCGACTCCAACCCGACAATAAACTTGAGTAACATTATTAGGTATGGGCACCCAATAATTCAGTGCAATAAAATTTGGCAAATAGCAACTAGGAATGACATATAATAAAACTAATGCAGCAAAATAAAAAGGTTGGATATAATTAAATTCAATAGCTCAATTGATGAATTCATAATTCAGGTAGCGTTTAAGTGAACAAGTATTCTCAACAAACAAACTCAACGAAATGAGGCGAGGGTCAGAGATGGCAAGTCGCGAATAGGGGTGTCGATGTGAGGCGAGGGTCGCGACCAAGAGGTCTCCACATAAAGGGTCACCGAAAGGGGCCACGGGTCGAGGTTGGTGGCAACGAGTAGAGGGTCGTCGAATTATCAGAGTCGTAGGTCTAGTCTAGGAACTGAAATGACTGAGAAGCGAGCAAGCAACGGAACAAACTTCAGAGGTCACAAAGGGGAGAGATCGACGACACAAGACCGATTGTAATTATTGCTATAGAAGTGAAAATATAAAACCTAATTACTTCTATCGTAAATGACTCAGGTAATTATAGCATGAATTAGGTATGACCAATACCTAATTCTTTTGGCATTTTTCAGACTGACCTCGATATATTCGGGTAGGTCGGATTGGGTAATAACCTATACCCACTACTCATTTTGATACCCCTACATTAAATTTAGTAAAAGATCTAATTAGGAATAATATCAAAATTTGAAGAAAATCTAGAGGACAATCGATAATTTTGAAAACTTTGAGGACTCAATTTGTAATTTCTTCCGCCGTCGAAATGGCCAGAATTCAACTTTCACGCACTCTCCTCGATTCTCGAACATACAGAAATGGAGCTGGAGGAGGAGCGCGAGATAATTGGGCTGAGACCGGGCTCGGAGTCGGCTCCGGTTGTTGCAGCGACCGTTGGCCGCGCCATGACCACTCTACTCAGTTTGAAGCCGAAGAAACTCCAGGACGCCATTTCAACCCTTAATCCCTCTCCCAATTATGCTCCAATCACTGGTAGAAGCTGAAAAAAACATGTTCAACGATTTTATTACTATTTTTTTCTTGTGCTTTTTGCCTTTATCAATATTTACCTTTTTGTTATAATGTGTAAGTTTCTGTGGAGCAATCGCTGTGGTTTCTACACAAGTACGTAGGAGAAGCTGCCGAGAAAGGTGATCATTTGGACCATGTTCTTGTTCCCATGCTTCAGCACGTAAGCATTTGTTTCTTGTTATGATTCTTTGTTAGTTTTGTTGATCGTTTTTAATCTATTAGCATGAGCTGTTAGGGATATGTTGATTCAACTTGTATACTTGTTTCCGTCGTTTCTCCTCTTTGTTCTCAATAGAGTGGTTCCTTCTGTAAGGATATTTTTTATAGTACATCTTAATCTAAAGTATGAGCTTAGAGCTCAGGTTTACTAATTCTGGAACAATTAATGTAGAGGGTTCCGAAGATCTAAACATCTTCATCTCTACTTGTTAACAATTTGCAGTCATGGCTATAATAGTGCTTGAAGAATGTATGCTACTTTTGCAAGTTAATGTTAGTGTGCATAAATTCTTCCTACACCTTTTATTATTTCTGTCTTAATTTCAGTCGTTGACGGTGAGAGATTCAAAACGAGGAAACCAGGCTATGATACTTTTGAATTGGTTTTTTCAAGATGAGACTTCTGTAGAAGCAATTCTGAGGAATGTCTCAGACATCATCTCAAGAAGGGATGATCATTATGTTGCGCTTGGGTGGTGCATTCTTGCACGCAGTCTCATTGAATATGAGAATGTCGTAAGCGATATTACAACAAATGGTAATTTTGTTATTTATGTCCGTGCAAGTGTTCTGCTGTGCACTCTTTTTTGCTCAACCTTCTGTGTGACGTCAGTATATGTTACTTATGTATGTTTTCTGTTTCCCCCATTCTTATGTCCATTGTGATTTTTAACAGTGCCAAATCCCTCATCTTTGCTCCTCTAGTAACTCCCCAAGTACAAGAAGTTGGTAGAAACTGACTTTTTTGTACTTGTGCAGCAATAAGGCAGGCACATGATATGATATTGAAGACATTAAGTTCTTCTATTCCCCATCTCTTATCCAAACTGAGCAGCGGAAGGTATGTTGTCCTTGTATCAGCAATTATTCAATCAAATACTCCTCAGTATGATATTGTGAATGGTATATCATTTTGTGGACTATGCAGATTTCAGTAGTTTCAGCTTTTCATTTAATGGAAAATGTGGTGTGTTAAAGTGTCACTTAAATAATGTTTCTGCTTTTGACTGAATGTTTGATCATCTGACGTGCAGCATTATGCGGGATGGATTCGAGTTGCCAACTCGCCTTGCAGTTTCTGCTGCTGATTTCGTTTTATCTCTTACTGTGGCATTGACCAGAAAGGATCCTCCGTCGAATGGCAATAACATAACCAAAAAGCAGAAATCATCTTTCATTGGTGCTAAAAGTCTGCCTTTCAGTTCGTTACACGCTGCTACTATCGATAGAAATGAGAATGCAATAAGGGAAACCTCCGAAGTTTCCTCCACCTCGGATTTGAAGATGCTTCTTTGGAATAATCTTAATGAGCTTATAACTCTTGTGAAGAAGCTTGCAGATGTACAATCCCAGTCTTTTATTTTCTTCGGTTCACCAACAAAATTTTCCTTTTCATTATATTTGAAGTTCTACTTATTAATTTGCTGATTATCTGTGCTAAAATTGTTTTAAGGTGTCTACATTTTTGCTTTAATTTGTTGTTTACTCACTTAGTCTTTTATTTTCGAAAAACAATCACTTAGTGGAGCAGGAAAAGTCGTTATTTGCATGGAGAAGGATTAAAGAGGGTATGTACATGGCTGCAGGAGCTGAATCAGCAGTATGATTGTTTTCAAAAACAGGCAGGTCTTACTTCATGTTATCTGTATTTCTTCTGTATCTTTTACTCGACGTTCAGTTCTTATATCTTATATTTCTCATTGAAAGACAGAGTTGCATATGTTGAAGACTGGTTCTTTGCTTCTCTCTTCTTGTTGGAAACATTATGGAATGCTTATGTTCCTAGAAGACAGCAAATTCTCGCAACAGCATAAAGAGCTATTAGACCAATATTTATCTGGTATAAAGGTAAAAGTATTTCATGTGTGCGTTATGTTTACATCGTTAATGTTGAGAAACATAGGCAAATTATTATCAGTCTTGAACTGGAGTATGTATTACTCCCTCCGTCCCAAGGAAGATGACCCAGGCTTTGGGCGGCACATGAATTTATGCAACTTTATTTTGCGTGTGAAGTGGAGAAAGTAAAGTAAGAGAGAGGGAATAAAATAGAGATAAAAGCTTTTCTATTTTTAGTAATGAGTCATCTTGGTTGGGACAAACCAAAAAGGAAAGTGGGTCATCTTCAGTGTGACGGAGAAATTACCTTTTTGGCTATCATATTGATGGTTAAAATTTGTATTATGATTTCCTCTTAAAAAAGGGGGGAAATGTGAGATACCATTGATTTACAGGTATTGAATCTTCAAATGTTTGAATCTCATTCATCCTTCTTATTCTTATGAACATTTGCAGTTTTACACTGAGAACAAAGGCGAGGAACTTGATATTGGCAAAAGCAGCAAAATAGAAACAGTTAATTTTTTCCTGAATTGCCTTATGCTTTTATTGGGCCGACTAAATGGTCAGCAATTTGAGAACGCAATAACAGAATCTGGGCCTCAACTTTCTGAAATTTTCATATCTCAGGTAGTGTAGTGAATTTCTATACTGAATTGTCTGGATTTCTGATCATTTAGTTTTAGTGCTATCTTCCTAGAAAGTTCCAACTGGAAATATCTCCCATTAGAATCTCGCATTACATTTGATATTTGTTAGCCTCATTTAGTTCCAATGATGTTCTACAGCTGCGTTGTGCTGATGAGGACGTGATTGATGGAACTACAACCATTTTTAAAGCTGTCATCTTGAACACAAATCATATGTTATCCTGGAGAAGTCTTAGAGATGACAGACAAATAGATGCTTTTCTCCCGACACTGCTTAATCTTTTGGATGAGCAAGATGCAGCAGCAAAAGCTATTGTTAAGCTTCTTGCAGAATATTGCTCAATGTATGATCGATCAAGGGCCCATGTTGTGGCTGTGTTTCCTTTTTGTTTTTTCTTTGCAAAAAATCTCCGAGTGTTGTTTAGCGCTTCTTAAATTTGAGAGTAACTCTAATTGTTATGTGACAGATGTTCAGATAGAAAGTGCTTAAACGAAGTTCTAAAGCGCATTTACTCTAAAGATTCAGTACAGAGGAGAAATGCGGTTGATGTTGTGGCATATCTCATCCATATAACTTCTGGATCAGAGGACACACTTTCAGAGGTGGAATGGTAAGTTGGTGAATTGGTGAAATATGATTTTTTTCTCTTGACTTTGTATTCCTTTTATGTCGTCATATTTCTGAATGTTCTCGTTCAGGCAAGACATTGCAAACCAGTTGTTAAAATGCATTGGAGATGAAGATGAGCCCATACAGAATCAGGCAGCCAATTTGATTCCCAAGATTGGTTAGTTACATTAAGATAATTATAGGACTTTCAGACAAACAGTAACAGAATCGGGTAGAATTGTGACTTACTGACAAAAAATTGCAATTTACATAGTCATATTATTCCTCGTCAGCACATCAATAAGTTTGTCTCCTATCACTAGTGCAACAAAAAAGATTGTTTGAAGTTATTTTAATGTGCTCATCATAATCACTTAATACTATATACTGTTGCAGATCCATGTTATGTTTTGCCTAGGCTTGCTGAGCTAAGCTGTTCATTACATGAAAACATACAGACATCAGCGGCTATCACCCTTATAACCTTGCTAGTCAATCACAAAGAAGAATCTGACATCTTGTGCATGCTCCTTGACTGTCTCAGGTACATTGGCAGTTTGGTGATTATCGATATTAGTTTGTTTTAATTTTACCCCAACTTATACTTGAGATTAAGATTTCAGTGCAAACCGATAGGACTTCGTAGGATAAAGGATTTTGGTAAATTTAAAAGAATAAGAGAACATCAATGTCTTATACTATAAGAAAACTACAACATTACCATCATTGTGCATTGTGCCCTGCATTTGTAACTAACAATTTTCACATTTTCTTTTACAGCAAACTTGCTCAAAACACAGATTCTGATGCTTCTGTTGTTACAAAAGCAGGTATGCTTAAACATCTAGAGCATACTTTTTGATATTTAATTCTACTTCTGGCAAAGGGCTACCGGTGCTTAGTGGTCTTTTATAGATTAGTTTTCTACCAAAAATAAAGAAAAAATAAAGAAAAAAGAGAGAAGATGAGAACTTCCTTTTTGCATAAAATACTACCCTATTTAAAATGGAACTGCTTTTCAGGACTAATGCTGGATAGTGATAGGCTCCTCAAGTTGCTTCCAGAGTGGGCAAAACGTGTAAGTTGTGTCTCCAATACAATTCAACGAACTTATGCAGTGATGTTCTGGACTACATTTATCCTGTGGCTGATATCTGTAAAGATTGTATTGCACATTTTATTTGGAGCATTTGATCCTTTAGAGAAACCTTGACTAGCTAAAACTGACTTATGTGAGTTAGCTATGAGATAAATATCCCAAAGTGAATGACTCATTTGTTGCTTGATGTGATTATGCTATATCATATTTAATACTTTGGCTGTTTCATTTGGTTAGTTTTCAAATATAATATGCTATAATGTTAATTTTCAGGTTGAAGATTGGCATGTAATTGTTGGCCCTTTAGTTGACAAGATGTTAGCTGAACCATCAAATGCTGTTATCGTCAGATTCTTGAGCCATATAAGTGAATACCTGGCTGAGGCTGTGGATTTAGTCTTTAATCGACTTATATTGTATATGAGTGAACATAATGAGTGAGTAGCTTTGCATCCCAATCCTCCTGCATTCATGCATTTCTATGTTCTTAATTTGTGTCTGCTTGTACCTTTTCTGAGTTATAAAGCAAACAAGTGCGAGCACTAACCAGTATTAATTGATGAAAAATAGAAAATAATTGCGTATGGCATGTATCATACGATCCCGTCTATTTCTTTCTTTCTCTTATGCTAATTCATTTTCAATTTTTTTTCTTGGGCAGTGTAAATGACTCCTATTCTAAAGGCAAAGGGGAGAGTCGGGAGACAGATTCAAACTCTGAGGCTTTGAAACATGAGAATCTGTTTATTCGCCTTTGCCCGTTGCTCATAATCAGACTGCTTCCTCTAAAAGTTTTTGATGACCTCAATGCCCCTCTTGTATATGGCAAAAATCTAAATAATTCAGAAACTCAAGGTATATGTCTCTACTTTAGAAATTGTTAGCCATTTTTTTGTTCCATGATGGTCATCAAGTGGATAAATTTCAAGAAATTATCAATAAAAGTTTTGGGTAGTACATCATTGTGAAAGAATGTTTGATAATGGACACAAAATGGTAAACATGGTGTTACAATATGCACAGATGGCATACAACGAGAATTCACATGTTCTGATCCAATTCCATGAGAATAGCACTCTCTGATTTTTGATTTCATATACATTTGTTCCCTCTTTTACATTCACTTGCCTTATATATATGACTGATACGTACTGATCTTGTTATTGCTCTAGAAACCCGGCATTTTTTCATTGAAGACACTGGATGTATTGCTGCTTTGATGATTAACAGGTCTGCCTGACTAATGAAAGTATACAACACTTTTTAAGGTAATTGTGTTTCAGAAAAGTATCTAACATTGGCGTTTAATATTTTTCTTAGGGCTTTGAGTAAATCTGAATTTGAAGATGTTCGAAAGCTTGCTGCAGAGCTTTGTGGAAGACTTCACCCCGAGGTAGCCACAACTTCATACTCAAACTGATCTTACTGTCTGTTCAGTTCAGACGATTACAACAGTGCGTATTTAGTACTCCCTCCGTCCCACAATAGGAGTCACTCTTATTGTGGGCACGGGTTTTAAGAAATGTAAAGAAAAGTGGGTTGGAAAAGTTAGTGGAATATGAGACCCACTTTTTTATATTGGGTTTATAATAAAATGTGAGTGAAGTGGAATGTGGGACCTACTTACCATTTATGGTAAAAATGAAGCGTGACTCTTATTGTGGGACGGAGGGAGTATATTTTATATGATCTAAAAACTTACCTCAACTAAGTTAAAATTACTTATTTTTTCAATGCAGGTCCTTATTCCGATTTTGTCATCTCAGTTGGAATCTGCGGCTAATGCTAAAGACACATTGAAGATCAAAGTTTGCCTCTTTTCCCTTTGTACATGTCTTATGGTAGGAGTTATCCCATGCATCCAATTTGTTATGTTATATACTCCCTAAAACGAAAGTGTGCCTTTTATCTCCAACTATGCATTCACATTAACTGCTTCTTCCTGTGATTAGGTTAGAGGCAACAATGCTTATAGACATCCTGATTTACTCAGAATAAGAAAAACAATAGCAATTGTTCTGTCATGGGTATCAGCAGACGGAGATGAAAGTAAGCAATTACTTTACCTTCTTTACTGAGTTTCTTCCTCACTCTAACGGATTGCTTTAATGATTTTCTTCAGTTTCGAAAGCACAACATGGCTGCATAGATTCTCTGGCTCTGATGGTGTGCACAGAGCTACAAACTCCAGAATCCTCAAAAGGCATAATAGACTCAGAGAACACAGTTTTATAATTCAAGAATCTCCCTTTAACTATCTCGAGTTTCTTTCATAGTTCTGAAACTTTTGGTGCAATATTGCAGGCACAGTCATTTCCGGTGATTCTGTAATTGCATACGTGATAAATCAGTTGACCGATGATAAGGAGCCTATTCATGCTGAATCTACTGGTGTTGTTGGGAGGGAAGATGCAGCTACCTGCCTACTCACATTTCGACTCTGCATGGCTAATGTCCTTATAAGCGCCTGCCAGAAGATACCAGAAACTGGGAAAAAATCATATGCTAAGAGAATCACTCCACGAGTAATCCGTTCAATCAAGGCATGATACTCTTTCTATTGTAGAGATAAGTTTCTGGCATGATTTGCTCTTGGTGCCTTCTTTCAGTCTAATCTACTTTTTTTTCAGGTGGTGAAGGACGCAGAGATAAGGGCAGCATGCATCCAGGTTCTGTTCACAGTGGCATACAACTTGAAGTCTTTAATACTTCCATACTCGAAGGACCTTCTGAACAATGCCCTCACTTCACTGAAACAAGGATCTGAAAAGGTAACTAAAGTTGGTTTGTGTTAAATTGGAGAGACTCATGTTCTTGGGTTGCAATGGATCGAGGGCTTGGTGTTGACGGTGGTGTTGCTGTTGTTGACAGGAGAAGATGGGCGGTGCGAAGCTGCTCATGTGTCTAATGGCGAGTGAAGAAGAGGTGGTTGAGAGCATATCGGGTGGGTTGTTAAAGGCCACCATGTTACTCAGAAATCTATCTACTACGGATCCTTGTGCACAAGTAAGGCAAATGTGTCAGCAGCTTCTTGTATGTTTAACTTCTCTTTAGATTTTCATTTTCATCTTTTTACTCGAATCATCATATCTTTTTTGAACTCTCTCAAAGAAAGCCTTGCTCCCTTCAGTTCTGAAAATTGCACTCTACGTTTGAAAAAATACTAAGCATTAACTTTCAATTTTTATAAAATAGTACTATTTATTTGGTCATGAGATAAGAGTACACCATAAAAAGTAAGTCATCTTTGGGATTGATTTTCTGTTTCTGTTGCTTCATATTTCTCACACTTATACTACATAAGTATTTATAACCTTAGTCTTAAACTAATTATGGTATACAAAATCAAATACTACAATCAGTTTGTTTCATCTTGATACTTTTGTTCTTTTAGTGATCTTCCTTGATATCTTTCATCATTTTCTTTTGATTGATTCATTCGGATCGACTCTTTCTACACTTTTCAATGGTTCTGTTGAATTCCATCGGATTTCGAATTTTTTGGCTATTGACTAAAATTGTTTGGACACGTGTCATACTAAAAAATTAAAAACTCTATACACAAACATTAAGTGAGTTAAAAACAAAAATTTAAAGACTATTAATCCTTTGAAAATTCTAATTGGGCCGCTGAGTTAGTAATAGTATATACTACAATCTGGATCGGATATGGGATATGCCCAGTTTAACAGGCACTGAAAAATAATTAGCCCATAAACTGAATAATAGTTGTGTGATCTATTTTTCCATTTTGGGACATTCTCTATTAAATGTTTCATTAGTTTTTATATTATTTTAGATAAATGTGAACTTCATATTAATTAACTTATTTATTCATATTTTATTATAAAGTAAATTACTAAAGTAAGAGAGAAGGAATAAAATAGATTCAATTTTTAGTAATCAGTCATCTTGTGGACCGGAGGGAGTAATATGCATAAAAGCATGATGGTGAGCCACGGAGGGACTAGGGTAGTTATAGGGCTAAATTAACAGGCGAGGAAGAAATTTAAGTAAAAGAGAAAGAAGCAAACTAGTTGCAATGATGTATTTAAGGTGGTCAGAAAATATGGAGAGAGATGCATGGGAAAGAGGTGATGAGGAAGGAGGCAGGCCGTGAAAATTCCGTAGAAACATGTGAAATCTGCCAACCTCGTGAATGTGTTTGTGAGAGGTGCTTCACTCATTAACCCACTATCGTCCAAATACTTATTTCTACACTTCACACCACATTTTGGAACTAAACTCAACTATCAATTTATTCAAGTTTTTTCAGGATTTTAAAAAAACCTTGGATTCTTCCACCCTAGCTCAACTCAGCAAGAAAATTCATACTTGTCACGTGTTTGTTGTCAATCCCACAATGTGAAGTGCATTATTACATTTGGTAAAAATCAATTTCTCAGATTTTCAAAGTAAAGTAAGAGTTGAAGCAACCAAACAAGTATTAGCAGTGCTTAAAATTGATACCCTCCCATCCCATTAATGCCGTACTAGTTGCATGAGCATTGAAGGAGCCAAAATGTATAATTTGTATATACATACATTTATGGCACAAAATACATGAATAACAAATACTACGATAATAGCAACTACAATTCTCCGAAGGCATGGGATGGGATGGGACTATTATCAACCAAATTAGGCCATCAGCCGAAATTAGAAAAGAGAAAATAGAGAAGAAACATGTGACTTGTATAGCTCTAGAATGACACTTGACATGAACTGGCTAACAGCAAACGGTCACATGGGGCTTCAAATTCTTTTTCCAAACGTGAACACATTTAAACCAAACACAGACTATACACTATACATACCCCGCGCCACTCATGTAACAAACTACTCTACTCCTCACTCACTCCACTCCACTCCACTCATGGACAACTGCAGGAAATCCCCCCTCAAGCCATGGAAGAAAGGCCCCGCGAGGGGAAAAGGCGGTCCTCAGAACGCCACCTGCGAGTACCGTGGCGTTCGACAGAGGACTTGGGGGAAGTGGGTGGCCGAGATAAGAGAGCCCAAGAAGAGGACCAGGCTCTGGCTGGGCTCTTTCTCCACCGCCGAAGAGGCTGCCATGGCTTACGATGAAGCCGCAAGAAGGTTATATGGGCCCGAGGCGTACCTTAACCTGCCCCACTTGAGATCCAACTTCAATCCATTGAGCAAGTCGCACAAGTTCAAATGGTTCCCTGCCAATACCTTCCACTCCAAGCTGTCCACTACAGGACTGCTGAATTTGAATGCGCAGCCGAGCGTCCATGTGATCCACCAGAGGCTGCAAGAACTCAAGAAGAGTGGCGTTCTTGGTCAGGATTATTCATCAAGTTCATCATCCAGTGATCCCAAAAACAACGTGCAGGTTCTAAGCGAGGAGCCACAACTAGAAATTCATGACGCAGCAGAGAAAGATACCGAGTTTTCATCTAAGAGTAAAGTGATTACCGCTGAAGAGAAGCCGCAGATTGATCTCAACGAATTCCTCCAGCAGCTCGGATTACTAAAAGGAGAGGGACATCAGCCATGTGAGAGTGATAACACATCAAAGAATTTCACGGAGATGGAATCATTATCATTCAAAGATGATGAGGAAGATGCATTCGGTACCTGTGCAGCTAACCATTTTAACTGGGATACACTGAGTGAAATAGCAGAAGCAGATATACATCTAGGAGCAGAAACCACCAATTTCCATGTACGTGATAGTAACGAAGAGATGTTTTTTCATCCATCAATCTGGAACTTTTAGGGGAGTCGGGGATTTTTTTTGTCATCACAGGTTTCAATACTAATAGGAATATTTCCCTACATAGACTACTTTAGCTCATGTGCAACAGCTCTGTTTTGTATAATATAGCAAGTAAAAGAAGTCCCTAAAACACATGACAGCACACCGTGAGACGCTGTGTCTTAGAAGTAGATGTATGACTTACCTTTCCCTGCCTTGTCTAGCAGTTTCATTTGCTTTATACTGACATACAGATGAGATGACACAAACACTACCAAACAACAGTCTCTGTTTCACGTGTTCCAAAAGTGTATTTTGATACACACACAATGGGGAGACAAAGCGAACCTCCTGAGAAGCAGCTTTCAACTTCCATGCTAATTTGATAAACTAAGTGACAAAATCATTAAGTGAACATGGTGAAAGAGAAGAATAACCATCCCCACCCCAGGTATATACTTAGCTAGTAAATAAACTTTTGTGTCTTTTCTCATACAAATCAATAAAATGATATGATATCCTCATTAAAGAAACATCTGCACCATGTATTTCTAGTTGCTACAGGATCTACTCATGGCATGTAACATTCTTAATAAATGACTTCAGTTCATCGAACGCAACCAACTTGCAGAAAATTCCTAGTTTATTGTGTGCCATACTCCGAAGCACTCAAATATTCGCCATGTTCCTCAAAGTACTCGATCAAACGCTTCAAGAATTTATCTCCAGTGACAGTCTCTGTGTCACAAATAATGCAACATTGCCTCCTTGCTCGCGTCACTGCCACATTCATTCTCCTACGATCACTTAAAAAACCAACCTAGAAAAAGGCAAATATCTGTATTAGAATCTTAATGCCTTTGATTGTGTCATTTTGCAATTGGCACTAGTATTACCTCTTTCTTTGAGTTTGAGCGGACCATTGAAATGATAATTGCTTCCTTTTCACGGCCTTGAAAGCCATCAACTGTAGAGATTTCCATATCTTTTAACTTGTCTTCTTTGCTTCTCAACATTTTCAGCAGCACAACCTGAAAAGACAGTAGACATTACTTTCCTGTTTAATTAGATAAAGATTAAAAAAAATCACGAAAGTAAAAAACCTGTGCTGCATAAGGTGCAATAATTCCTATATTGGCAGCTTGAACTCCACTCTCCACAAGTCTCTTAGCATGTGCTATAGCGACAGCAGCTTCCCCTTCATTCAGTGTGCTATCTTCTTCATCCTTCTTCTCTTCCATATCACAACTGAAAAGAATGCTTACCACATCAATAACAAGGGGACCCACTTAAGCATTCCAATGATGGAAAAAGCAAGATCCTCTGCATTTAGCTCGCTATTCTGTTCGCTCAAGATTTCTAACTGATGAAAATAACACTTTACCCTGCTGTGTCAATAAGAAGAATGGTTGGCTCTGTTGATGATGTTTTATTGACACCCTCTAGCTCATATAAAGTATGGGCTGCAACACTTGAATGGGCTTGAATCTGTCAAGGTGAAGTAAACAAGCAGTGCACTGCTTAATCAAGAACTCTGAATTACAACAGAGTTTTGAGATATTGTCTATAAGGAAGAGAGAGAGAGAGAGAGAGAGAGAGAGAGAGAGAGAGAGAGAGAGAGTATCTGAGCACCTTTCCTTGGTAGAGTTCTTCAGATGACCAATTCATGACAAGTTCATGCATGCGGTACTGAACAGTGAGCATAGACATGACATCATCTCCATACAACTCTGCAAGACGTTCAAATAGGGTTCTTCCTAACCCTTTCGTCTCGGCTTCAACACTCTGGATTGTTGGGGGAAGCTGGAGGTGATCACCTACTAATATGCATCGGGAGCCCTGGAGGGGACATTAGGGTGTTTTAGTGAGACTCAGAACAAAACATATTTTGTGAACTACAAGGAAGGAGACATCGTAGCTCAAGGGCTCCAGCCATGGGTTGCCCAAAGTTATTGACTAATCTCAGTTAACCAAAGTAAAAGAGCACTTCATCTTCTTGTGCTGACAAGAAGTATATATTCTTTCTTACTGGTCAATCTCATGACTAAGAAGCATAGAGACATATTTCAGATACTCCCGTCCCACTATAGTGGAACTTTCTTACTGTCGGAGTATAAGTGGAAAATGATGTCAATTCTAGTTCTATTTTCACAGGCCCACTGTAGTCTACTAAAACATATAAACTCTAGCAACTTTGTTTAAATTCTACAGATGGATCCAGCACCTATAATACCTTCAGAAGAGCTATCCAGCATGCTATTTCTAATGCTTGGGCAGCTTCATCAATTATAACCAAATCAAAGGAAAAGCCATCCAGCTTCTTTGACAATGCACCAGTCAGTGTTGTTAATACTACATCTGCATTCTTAATCACATCAATCACTGCCAGCTGCTGCCTTTTACGTTCCTCTTTCGAGAGAATCTTGAGTTCCTTTCTAATATCTCTTTTAGTATTTCTATCTTTGGCTTTTAAAAGTTTTCCATTCAAAGCCTGCAGAAATTAATGAGACACTGACAAAATTATTGAAGATACTTAGGTCAGATCAGTAATATATCAATTATTTGTTACATAGGAGAAGCTGAGAAGGTAGTATATATTGTTTAACCATGTACCTTCATTTCCTTGCGAATATCATTTGCAAGTGCACTATTATCCCCACGCAGTACCTATATGAAACCAAGAAGTTAATAATTCGTTCCTCTCAATAAGACTACAAAAATCACTCATTGATGGATGAGCAATTTTGAAACTTGAGTTACAATAGGCGGAACACAAAACTGAAAGATCTGATTGCTCACAGAGTGCATAATGTGATTAACAACATGACGAAATATCAGAAATTCTCACATCTCAAAAGAAAGAGTGATGATTTCGGCTTATTACAAGTCAACACATTAACACTCTAGAGTCCAGGTTTTGGTTACAGGATGGTACAAAAACTACCTGAGCATCTAAAGCAGTATCCAATACTTGAGGAAGTAAGCGAGCAGGATGTCCCACTCGCACCAGCTTAACTCTGTTACAACCAAAAAAGAAGTAAGTAGCTTTGACGATTAGGATGTGCTGGTCGCATTAGAAGCTTGAACATGTACCTATGAGGCACAAGTCTCTCCACAATGTTATCAACTGCAATGTTGGAAGCAGCACAAGCAAGAATTTTGGATCCACGCTTGACTTCTTGCAGAATAATTTCAACCACAGTAGTAGTCTTCCCAGTTCCAGGAGGTCCATGCAGCAAAAAGAGCTCTTTGGATAATAGAGCCTTTGAAATAGCACCTTTCTTAAAAATAAGACAACTTATTTAGTCAATATTAAGAAAACTCTAATACTCTATAACGTGCTGCAGGACAGGAACGTAAATTAGAAGGCATCAACACAGATGACCTCATTAGTACATGAAATAAAACTTGCAACTAATGCAAATCAAAGAAGAAATAATATGCAAAATTGCTGCAAATATAAGGCTTTTAATGAGGATATTTTTTGGGTTACCTGTGAATGATCAAGGTTTGAGTTCAAAGGAGTGAACTTGATTTCCTTTTTCAACACAGTTGGTGACCTCTCACCAAACAGAACAGGAATAAGATCGGCAGCAGGACCTGTCCGTACACCTTTGCTTAGCTGAACCAATGTTTCCTTCATCCTACGATAAGTTACCTACATAACACCTACGCCTAAGGGTATCTTCTAGATGCATATACAAAACCATATGATCAAATAATACAAGTACGCAACCTCATTTGCCACTTTTTCAAGGCGTAGGGGACTATTCAAACCCTCCTCCGGTATGTCCTCAAAGGCAACAGTGATTGACGTGTCCTGCTCAACAGAAAAGGTGCTTACACTTAAATAAATTGGTATGTATAGGATAACCTTAATACTGCACAAGCTATATTATACCTTTATTCGGTAAACAACACCTTGCCCAAGTGGAGGAGACCCCAAGTCTGATTTGTTTGGTTTCAGAACCACAACATCATGAGTTCCAAACTGTATGTCAAAGACAAAAGAAGATAGTCAAGATGCTTCCAGAGGACAGATCACTTTTAGATATGTAAATGAACCAGAGGCCCAACTTTTTTGCATATGGTATGATACATAGTATGCTAAACAAAGGAAGGCCTTCAAACAAGGAGAACAAAGAAAGCACTGCATCAATTCTTGTTGAAGCAGTAAACTGGGAGGTTGACAAAATGAAAAGTAGTAGAAGGTATTTTACAGCAAACATCAGTATACCACTTGGAACTACTCTGCAGAAATTCAAAACTGCTAAACTGTGTGCTGAGATAACCAAGTCAAAGGATCACCACAACTAGTCAAACAGAACTAGAATACATCAAAAGATAAAATATACTCCTATTAAAATGCATCAGTATTAGATGGATGAAATTCGTAAGAATTGTATTTGAACCATCATCATCATCATCATACATTATGCATATGATATAGAAATGAATTATCCTATAGATATGAGAAAAATAGTTCACTAAATAGACCAGAGTACCTTGTGAGGAGGAAGCACATCCCCTTTATTAGATTGAAACTCAAGAAGACTTTTCCCCATCAACCCTGTCTATAAAACACACATTCAGATTAAAAACAGCAAAAAGCAAAACCACATTTTGAATTACTATTACCTGAGCATCTACACACTTCAAACTGAGAATGGTCGATCCCTTCTTTTGAGCACTCTCCAAACTTCTGGTTGCGCCGGAGCTCACAGACTGTGATATCTCGGCTTCCTAAAACAACCACATTAATGGAAGATATTTTCATCAATGAAGACATAATCATATATATAATCACAAAATTAGCAACTGATTAGGTTAAAAACAAATAAATGAAACAAAATTGGTGTCTAATTAATCATTTCAATCATCACTGAAACAGAAGGATAGGTTGAAGTACTTTTTCCAAGTCTAGAAGAGGAGCCGTAATGGAAACGAACTGTTCGAGTGATATTTTTCCATGTGAAGGATTCTTTCTCGTCTGCTTTCCTTTCTCCTTCTCCATGTTCGGGCTTACCGCTACTTTCCGACTACTCTGTGTGTGTGTGTTTTGCAGCGACTCGAATGAAATTGAGTTTTTGTTACCGACGGAGAAGAGGAACTATTTCTTCATTTCTTTGTTTTCAATAAAAACAAAACTTTTTATTATCTTACTTTTTCATTTTTTTCATATTTTACTCTCTCTTTTCTATTTTATTTTATTTTATTTTATTTTATTTTATTTTCAATCCGCCTGTATTACTCCTACTTTTTTTTAGAAAAAGGTTAGTAGTACTATTTTTCATCACTTTCAGTAAGTTGATTTCGAAATCCATTTTCCAGGCACTGAAATTTCAAATTCTCTAACCAATTTCAAGTTGACCTCTTTAAGAAAAAGAAAAAAAAAACTAATTTATGTCGAGATGTTAAACTATATTGGATTCTAATTTTAGCAATGTATGTACCATCTTTTTTTTTTGCTTTCCTTTTTGTCGCAATATTTTTTGATAATTTTGTCACTTCATTGCAGTTCGCATTTATATGCTTACATAATTTACATCATATTCATCCTTATAATTACTATAAATATTCCAGCCTCATATAAAAACTAAAACATCCATAGAATAACAGATATACACAATTCATTTCACCAGCTAAATAGTAGTAGTGGAGTATAGATATAGATATAGATATAGATATAGGTACAGTTACATGAACATCACTACTTCATACTAACAATGTGTAATAATACTACCATTTAACCTGTCCATGCAATCTATCTCACTTTTTTTTTAATACCTTTTTCAGTAGAAGTTCTTCTGTACATCATCTCGAGCAACGATGAGTTCCACTAGCCGATCAGCGTCCCCGGCATCGGTCGGCACCAAGATGTCATCCTCCGTCGTGAAATCATAGCGCTGCCCGACGGCTCTAAGGAGCTGATACACTTCAAACATGGTAGGCCTCTCTTTGGGGTTGGCTGGAAGCACACAGTTACAAGCAATTTTCAGAAACTGGAAAAGCTCGCTGTCGTAACCCTTACCCGCCAAGGACTCATCAATGGCGTCGTTAAGCTTAGACGAGGCAGAGACTTCCGAAATCCAGTCCACCAGGCTGCCTCTGAAGGTGTCCGGGGCTCTTGCCACATGGGTCGCTTTCTCGCCGGTCACCAACTCCAGCAGCACCACTCCAAAACTGTAGACGTCCCCCTTTGGGGTTGCCATCAGAGTTCTCGCGTATTCAGGAGCAACGTAGCCCAAATCTCCAAATTCGCCATTCACGAACGTGCTCAAGTGTGTGTCGATGGGATTCATGAGCCTAGCTAGCCCGAAATCAGATATCCTCGGTTCGTAGTCTGCATCGAGCAAGATGCACTGCGAGCTGATGTTCCGGTGGATGATGCGCGGATTGCATGAGTGGTGGAGGTACGCGAATCCCTTTGCCGCCTTTATTCCTATCTTTAGACGAAGAGGCCAATCCATGACTCTAGTGCCTTCATTCGCGGGATGTAGCCTGTCGTGAAGGGAGCCATTCGGGATGTGCTTATAGACCAAGAGGCGCTCCTTCTTCGCCAAGCAGAAACCAAGCAGTGGAACCAAGTTCCGGTGTTTGATGCTTCCTAATGTAGCCATCTCCGCTGTGAATTCGTTCTCCGAGTGTTGAGTGTCCAGTAATCTCTTCACCATAAGTGAGGTTCCGTCTTCAAGAACCGCCTTGTACACTGTTCCTGTACGTCCCGACCAAATGATGTTCTCATTGCTGAAATCATTCGTCGCCTTCATGAGATCTTTCAAATTCATTTTTGAAACTGATTTCTCGAACATCGATAGCTGAAAACAGAAACAATTTTGAGAAAACTATCTCCAAAAAAGTTAACAATGTGAGTACATGCGTTTTAATAAAGGGTTAATTGCTTCTAAAATCATTAACTTTGGCCATTGTTTGTTTTTGCAATGAATTTTTATCTCTAACACCAGTAACACGAACTCATGATTTGTTGCAAATTTCCACCAAAATGGATATTCGCCTAAATCAAACTCACAATGGGAGGAGTTCAGACTTTAGAGCACTACCATCCATCACATATGGTTTATAGAGATAAGGTTTTTAGCATATTGCTATAACGTTTTAGAATAACTTGGTCGGATATCAGTTTTAGGGGGAAATTGCAACAAAATATAGACAAAATTCATGATTTTAGAAGCAATAAACCCTTTGAATAAGTATCTATTTCTCAGATAGCAGACACATGTACTTACCTTGATGCGTTTGGCGCCCTTGATGCTCTTGGCCCATTTGTTGCCGAGAGGATCTTCTTCCTTCTTCCTCCGAGACATCTTACGCATGTAAAAGAACAAAGCAATAGCGACACCGAGAGCTGCTACAGTGATGCCACCAACTGCTCCTCCAACGATTGCAGAAGCATGAGATTTCACTGAACCGCCACTACAAGGAGACAAGGGCTTCCCGCACAGACCTGCATTTCCTTCATAGCTCTCAGCAGAAAAACTGGCATTTACAAAAAGGGGAATTGGACCAGCCAATTGGTTTTTCGCAACACTAAATGACTTGATCCGGTCGAGTAGACCAATCCGTGGAGGAATTTGGCCGGTCAACTGGTTGTTGTCGAGTTTAAGCACATTCAGAAAGCTGCAGTTCGAAATATCAACTGGGATTTCTCCGGAAAACTGGTTGGAGGAGAGATCAAGTGTAGTTATGAAGCCAATTATCTTAGAGATATTACTCGGAATGTTCCCACGGATGCTATTGCTAGAAAGATCCAGGCCAGTCATGGCCGCACAACCGGCAATGCCTAGTGGGAACTCACCCTTGAGCCCCATGTCTGAAAGCCGGATATTCAAGACCATGTTATCATCCTCGTGCCAACACTCTATCCCAGTGAACTTGCATATTGATCTCTGGGAACTGTTATCAAAAATCCACGTTGCTAGGTAGTTGTTTGGGTCTTCCAACGAGTTCTGTATCGATTTCAGGCATTCAATATCGGAGGGAGTGGCATGGCCAGGGACGAGCAGACAAGCAAAGATAGTAATGAGAACAGAGGCTGCCCTAAAACCCGACACCATGCTCGTAGATTATAAGTTAGAAAGACCAAATAACGTAACCAAATTCAAGATTGCTGGTACATAACAAGACTCATACTTAACTTCCTGAAACATCAAAAGGGGCAAATCACTTACAATAAAAACACTTTCTGCATAATCTAAAGATCATTAATGGTAATAACAGAGGTGATCAAACACTAAACATATAATTCTGCAGAAAAAGAGACTAATGTAAAGTGCTTAGAACTACAGAGAAACCCTAAACAGGACTACAAATTCCAAGCATAAGAAACGATATATAGCATGGAAATATATAGTATTTTTATAAAAACAAACCACACAAACAAATAGAAGCTTCAAATTTCTACCTTTCATGGAATCAACGCGATCATATAAGCAGATAACAGAGTACTATCTACTACCCAAATCATCCAAACTAACAAACAAAAAGAAAAGAAAAGAAAAGAAAAAAACCCAAAATCCAAACTTTGAGGTTAAACCCCCCAAAAACACCACAAAAGCAAACTACACACGAAAGGAAATTACCCAATCAAGACACCCAAACTTCAAGAGAAGTAAAAAGGAATCCCTTTTTGAAAATTGTTCACAATAATCACCAAAATCTAGCTAAGAAAACAATAAACAACTGAGAGAGAGGCTTCACACTAAATGAATGTTACATATCCAGAAAGAAAATATCAAAAGACACGCAAAAAAAGGAAATTCTTACCTTTTAGAAAAGTTGGATCTTCTTTCCACATGAAGACTTTGGGCGTTTTCGAGTCGTATAAGGGGACAACCATCAATCTTCCAGCAATTCTTTTTTCTCTGTTTTTTCACTTTTCTTTTCTTCTCTTTCTTCGCTATTTATTAACTGGGTTATGCTTTTTGGTAATTTCTGGGTGGATCGATCTGAAGACTGAAGCTCTGCAGAGAGAGAGAGAGCTGAAGACTTGACTCAAAGAGAGACTAGTGGGTGGAGCTGAAAAAGTGTGACCACGAAAAAAAAAGATGAAACTTTAACAGCAGTAACGACCACAATGCCTCCAATTCTTCATTTTTTTTTTCTTTTTTCTCAATTTTTCCCGGTGGGACCCAAGGGGAATTTCCCACTCGATTATTGGGAAGATCAGATCATAAACAAAGAGCGGATTTGACGAATAGCAAAGAAATTCGTGAGTTGGGATCAATTGGAGGAGGGAAAGTGAAGATTTTGATCGGATTCCCACTATATTACATTATAAATTAAAACAAGAAATCTGCAATGGAATTGCTGTAGAAATGGCCATCCAATTTCATTCCATAACACTGTATTACTTTATTGTTTCTCATCAACCATAACTAACAAATGAATCAAAAAACTTCTACTTTTTGTTGTATAGTTTCTCAATAAGTAAGAACACTTATCTCCCTTCTTCTCTACATATACATTTCTTTCCTCAAATTCTGGCTTTAAACTCAACTTATTTGTGGCTCCAACACAGTTCTCGCAGAGACGTGGGAAGAGTTAGCAGCTCGATTTTGAGCTATGCAGCATTGCCACAGCTTTTCTCTTCTGATGTCTCATGCAGTTCATGGTGATGGAGGAGTCATCAAGCATTCATTTGGTAGACCAAAGTTTTTCTTCTGGCGAGCAGATCGTCTCCAAGGATCATTATGCAGCTTATAGTGTAGTATCTGTGATTGTTCTAGGAAATTTAGCTCAAAACATCATACTAATATCCCTACTTCAGTTGCTAGAGAGTCGAGATTACCTGCACTAACGTGGTGAAGGCATCGTCTCCTTCGATTTTTTTGAATTTTGCGGCCCAGTTTTCAGTGAGGCCAATTGTGGCGTTCTGCCTATCAGCTTCTAGCATGACTGAATCGCAATACAAGAATCTCTGCCAGATTTTTCTCACATTTGCCAATTTGAGTTCTACTTCAGCTTCATTCATGCTCTGGTACCAATAGGGTTTGCTGTTAGTCGAGGCGAATGCATCCAAGACTTCAGTAAAAAAGCATTAACTACATACCCGAAGAATATTTATCAGATTTGGGATCTCATCCTCTCGTATCCGAACAGCAAAGCTGTCGTAGTTGAGAAAATTCTCGTATGGTAGGTAGATTCCATCCTGAAAAATAGGAGCAAACAAGATTTAGACTCAAAAGACTCTCTTGGTTTGCCTGATTCAATTAGGCTAACTTAAACCTGAATAACGACTGGGATGCACCCTTGAAGTATACTATCTTCCATCCGACCACTCCACCCGTCTCCCGGCATAACTCCACAGAAGATGGAGCTCGCTATTTCTAGATGATAATCCTCAGCTCGTTTGGATGTCACAACTACATCTTCTGCATGCTGCTTGCCAAGCTTCCCTTCCTTATCCGGACTCGACCCGAACTGCTCGGCCACCTTCTGCCTTATGCCCATGCTATACCTGCAACCGAAAATACAGTTTCAGTGGATCCATCTATCAATTAGATAGCTTTGCATTCTTAGCATCTTACGTAGCTTCGGGCCTTCCATGATCGTATGCTGGTCCCAGATTTCCGTTGAAATAGAACAGTGTCTTTCTTTCTTTACGAGGCCTACACAAATAAAACCATTAGTGAAATTTAACCACAGTGGTGAATTACAGAACAGATGATGAGTTTATAATTAAGAAACATGTGAACCTAGTCCAGTATTTGGCAGTTAAAGAGCCCTCATCAGGGCGTTTCCATGCAGGAAGCACAAGATCTTTCTCTGGGTCGAAACACGTGTGGTTTCCTCTTCTCTCGGAGGATATGGTACTCCAGTTATCAGCCCAATACGCTGTTGTCGAGCCATTATGCTTTGAATTTGTGTTACCCCAATGGACTAGCATCATACTATTCCATATTTCCTTGGGAGCATAGCAAGCACCTTCGTCCCATGAAAAGAACTGCCTTAGAGAGAGACGTGGGAAAATATTGTTAGCCCAGACAATAAAGGATCGACAGACGGAGAGGTATATTTGTCTCTCAAATTATTCAATATTCAAAGCTTTTATGTTAGTAGCACATCACATACCCAGATATGATCCTTTCCTTCTGTCCGGTTCCAGTACGGATACTGCAGCATAATGTGCTCATGCGCCTTCTTATAGAACTCGAGTGTCAAGGAACTCCGCAATCCATGGTGATCCTGAACATTGACAACATCACAGATGATTTGGTATCTTCGACAGGATACATAAATCCTTCACATGCAGTCAAGAAAGATAATGTCTTTACCTTCATGGTCAAGTGAGGTGCATCATCAGCCCTAGTTATGATACAAGAATCGAGCACTGGAACGAAGAAGAAATCTGCTTCATCACCATTTAGGGTCCTGTGAGGACTTGCAAGCATACTTTCATAGATTGCCATCTGTGGAAAAGGAAGCATAAACTGATTCGACGCCTAAGCAAAAGAAGTAGTTGGCTATGTTGTTATAAACGGCTCTTAATACCTGAGCACCATACAGTTGCTCGGTCCATATTGTTGCATTTCTGTTGTCATATATTCTGTTAACGCACTCCATCTTGAAATGCCGTCCCTTTAGTGGGAAGAAAACAATGAAAACCCGACATTCTTTCACCAGAAACAAGAAGACACTACTGGTTGGTTCAATGACAACTTACCTCTAGGAGAAGACTATTGAAGTCGGGGGGCAAATCATATACATAAATAAGAGGTCTTTTCTTCTCAACTACAGCATCAAGATCGAAAAGAGCTCCTGTGAGCCGTGCACTATCTGGAACGTCAATATGACTAGGTCGAAGCCATTTGGGCCACTCCCCAATAGATGATAAAACAGAAGGAATGCTACAATCTACTCCATACCAGCCGTTTTCACACTGCAGATATAAAATATGAAAGAAATGCTAATCGGTATAAAACAATCCAATTTAGATCAGATAGCAAAAAAGTTGGAGCATTTGTGGAAAACAAATTAAATAATCGAGTATACCTGACAAAAACCACCACGACAATGTCCATGCCCAGAACATTGGTTAATACAAACACTTTGGACGGGTGTTTCACAAAATCGGCCCCAAAGGCCATCATACTTGCAATCACATTCCTCTTTTATGCTGACATTTGCAGCATAGCCTTCAGCAGGATCGACATTACACCAACCCCGGATACTACTATTTGTGGTGAAAATATCCATATCAGCTACACCCCAATCAGTCAGACGTGGACCACCAGGTTCCGTAGGTTCACTGAAATATTTCCAGCCCAGCATAATATAATAACCATTTACAGTTCAAATGATCAGGAAGTTAGTTTGATAGCGTTAGTATTTAGTATTGTTGAGATCACGTACTTACTTTATTTTAAATCCACATGACTCAGGAGCAGGCCGTTTTGGGTACTTGGTACCTTCTCCACAAAAACACATGGCTCTAGATGTGTCGCAATCAGCTGGGCAAATAGACACAACCCAGTGCCCGTATGGTAGATTTTCAGATGCAGGATAGTTGCAGCCCAACTGCATTTTCTCGGAACATCCTTCCCCTGTCTCAATGCATCAGTTCAGTATAATGGATGGACAATTATATTGTAAGTAGAGATTAACAAGTGTTGGAACAAACACTCGCACCAAACAAAAGATTTCCTTTGATTAATACTCAAAACATTTCTTAGAGATAAGGTCCACTGATACATACTGACAGATGATATTATAGAAAGAAAGGAATGAAAATTATACACGCATAAAAAAGGATGAAAATCAACACAAACAGTGGATCGCTAGAAGAGCCGCAAATTTTTTTTGAACATACTTAGTTTGAATTTCAAGCCAATTTGAGTACACAATCTCAGAATCATATACATGTGTTGAGGTAACATAACTACATAAGTGAACCAGAAAAACAGGAGAATACAACTCAAATAAGGTCAATATAGACTCACCGTTAAATCCATGAAAGCAGTGGCATTGACCCAAATCTCGATTACAAATGCCTTGACCACTACATTCATTTTTGCATCTCTTGCCTCCAATTTTCTGGTATCATTCATATCTCATAAGAAGATAAATCCCCCCAAAAAAATTAATAAAGCTTAACATCAAATTGTTCTAATAAGCTGAGTAGATTCAAAAGAGTTCCACCAAATTAGCATTATTGAGATAATTAACAAGTCCGAGGATAGCAACCAAAATGGAGAAGGTATTTAGTACCTCAATAACTTTAACTGCATTCACATCAGAGTCGCAGCCAGATAACCATCGGCCAATCTCAGCCTTCCACGGAGCACCACGGTAAGTGACAGCTTTAAGAGAATCAGCCGGATACAGAGCATTCAGGTCCACCACCGGGTGAGGATCTTCCTTAGGATGGTCAGTTATCCCTTCTTTCGATCCATTGACATACTTTTCACCACCTCCGGTGGATCCATTTATAGGAACACAGACACTCTGGGCTTGACTAATGCTCAAATAATCCAAAGGAGGAACCAAGGGATACAGAAATAGATGAACAACTGAAACCACTGCCAAAATTGCAGCAACCGTGGCAGCAAGGGACCATGAGCACTTCCACTTCTGGAGAGAGAACATGACCCCCACTAAACTTCCTCCCCTCCTTATTCAAATCAGACTACCAACACAATGCTTTTCCCCTCAATCGACTATTTCTTGAGAGACGATTATCCAAAGATCATAGTTCTACAGGAAGGTCAACAGAGCCATAAAGATCAAGATCCCATGAAAGTCAAGAAAATTTTTGCTACTATAACAAAATAGTGTAAGTGATAACACAGCTGCAGAAAATCATAGATGCATCACGGTAAAGGCCCAACCTAGAACCCCCATTTTTGACATCCCAATCAAACCTCCATAGAGATCATATGGAGTTTAAAAAGTAGTACATCAAGATTCAATTAGCCACTACAACATTCAGAAGTAAATAAAGAACCTAATACAAAGTCAACATGGGCCAAAAAATAAGTAAATTTGATTAATTCAAGAATTGCAACCGAATAATTCAAGAATTATGAACTGTTCAACCAAAACATACATCAACACGTCCAAACTCCAAAATGATTAAATCATACAAAGTTGATTGAGACGTAAATGGGCCACATTTCCCTCACCGGCAAATAATTATTTTTCAAAGCCGGAGAGCATAAAACTAGAAAACCAAGAGCAAATTTCAAGAAAATTGAATGCCATCCTTCACATACATGAGAGATTACTAGAGAGGGGAGGGAGAGAGGGGGGGAGTACCAACTGATCATGCAGCGGATGATTCCTAGCTGCCAGCTGAAACCAGATGGAATATTCACCGAAACGCATAAAAAATGAAATCTTTAATACAGGGCCTGTGTGCGTTTGATTTTTATAAGCCGTCATGTTTTGGGCTGGAAATGTTGAACAGAGCTTACAAGAACAGTGAATTTGACCAAATGGCGGAGGTAGATTACAGTAATTAATTGAGATATGAAATGGATTGGTGATGGAATAGAGTTGAAGACAACCGACTGAAAAAGGCTCTTAACTGGAAATTGAGATTTGTGAAGTTTCTCAACAAATGCAGTGAGACCCTTTTTCTATTTCTTTAATGCAGTTTAAAGTAAAAAGTAAGGGTTAAAAATTAACATCATGCAAAAAAAACTACTAAATAAACTTAATAAGGTAGTAAAATCATACAAATATAAAATTAGTTTAACATTTTAACATATTTTTATTAGTTCCAAGCTGCTATTATTCTTAAAATGTGAAATAGTAAGACTTAAAAGATGATATACTTAGTTGGGATATTTTTTATTTATGATAATAATTAACTCACATTTACTTTCTTATTTTATTCCCTTTCTTACTATATTCTCCTTTATTCATTTTTCTACTTTTTTCTCTTTCTTACTTTATCTACCTTATTACTTATCCACTTACAATGGCGGGCACAGCAAGTATAGGGAGGATGGGCTTAAGCCCCTCCCAATAACTTTTTTTTTGTTTTTTTCTACTTCAGTTTTTTAGAAAAAAAATATAAACACTCTTTAGCCCCTGCTAATTTAATAGTATTAGAGAATAAATCATAAAAAATGAAATAATAAAAGGAGCTTAACTAAGTTTTTGATTCAAAATTGTAGAGGTGAAATTTTTTAGATGAAAACGGCTGTTGTCGTTTTGAGGAAGAAGACACCCTTTTTGCATAAAATTATAATAGTACTCCTATATTAGTAGTAGTAAAGAGTTTTATCGAAAGAAGTGTAGATATTGGGACGACTTCTAATAAACTACTGTGTTTCACATACACAAAAGTGAAATCAATTTAAAATTTTTTATTAACGTTTTCTGTTTCCAATTTTCATTTAGAGAGTGTAACAATATTCTAAATTGATGTTTTAGCTTATTTAGCCAAAAGTTTGCTTCAATATTTTCGGTCATTTTAAAAAAAATGATAAGTCTATTTATATATATATATATATATATATATATATATATATATATATATAATGTTTTGTTTTCTTTGGGTAAATTGGCTACTATTTATGTATTTTTTTTGGATGGGTAAATGTATTTGATTTTAGTTTAAGACGTTAGGATTGGTGTTTTTAGTAGGATTTATAGTTTAGTTCAAATTTAATTTTAATACCGTCTATCTTTGTTTATATTTACAGCATGGTTATATTTTAATTTATATACTCCTTTAGAATAATTTGTGCATATAAGATTTATTCATTTTTGTGGTTGTATTTATTATATATATTTATTTATTGAGTCTATATACTCCTTACATTCCATTATAAATGAATCATTTTCCATTTTGGATGTCTCACTCTAACTAACACATTTCTAAAAATAGAAATATCACTCTGACTACTTTCTCCATCTTTCTTACTTTATTCTTTTCACTTAACTCACAAAACAACATTACATAAATTTACGTGGTGAAATAGAAATGCTACAATTAGAGTGAGACGGAGGAAGTATATACAGTATAATGTAGCCCCTGCCTACAATATTTTCTGTGTCCGTCACTGTCCACTTAATACTAAACATCCATTTGTTAAACTCTGAACGAAGAATGTATCAGATTATTATTTAACAAGATTTTTTAAATTACTTGTTTGTTTAAATTCACTTATAAGAAAAATAAAAGAATTATAAAAATAAGGAAAGTCATGTACTTTTTCAAAATTCTAATTCCTATTTTTCTTAAGTGTATTATTTTCTGAGTTTTAAAATTCTTACATAGGTTGGTATTTAATACAGTAGTATATTTTTTTGTTAAATAATAGTAATAAAAGTTAATTATTATTATTATTATTATTATTATTATTATTATTATTATTATTATGTTATCAATTAATGATTTATCAAGTAACTTTAAAAAAAGTCTTTAAAAGTACAAACTAAAATTAAATATAACTATTAATTGTCTAATTAAAATATTTATATTTTTCTATTTTGATTTCTCTATCGATATTAGCCTAATTTTTCTTTAACCGAAACTTCTTCACCTCTTTTTCTCTTTCTTTCACATATTTTACACACTTTTTTCTCTTCCCCTTTCATACTTTAACAATTGGCGCAATAAATACATATATCGTCCGAACTATTTTTTATGAAAGGAAATAATAATAATAATAATAATAAATTTAAAACTCTTATCATTTTTCTTTAAATTTCCAAATATAGAAAAAGTAATTTAGAATCACACTCTTATGAATTATATTATCATAAATCATATATTTGAATAATACTTTTGGACAAAAGGATTGTCTATAACTAATGTAAAATAGGTGAAATTAAATGGGATTTGTACACATTGTAATTCCTTGGACAACAACCAGAAGAAAAAACTCTAGTAGAGAACAATGATGTTAATTTACTAGTAATTTCTACTCATTATTATATAGTATAAAATAAAAAAAGTACTCGGGTGGCCTAAATCCATTTATGAACCTTTAATTCTCATTTATATTATATTTATAGTTTAATAGTTAGTCATTTTAATTAGAGCTTATTACTCGCCGATTACAGAATCTAATAGACGCTAGCTATTAATGAAGTCAATATTATTATTATTTGACTTATTGATTTAGTAGTCTCCAAATAAATTTATTAATTGACTTAATTAAATCAAATTATCGATTAAATAAACAAACGTAAATAGAAAAGGAAGCGGCCGACCGAAAAGGAGACCACTACTTTTTAATTTTAGTCATTTTCAAAGAAGAACGAATAAAATCGTTTATTGACACTCAAAGACAAATTTCTGAATAAAATAATATCTTTACGTTTTAAAATTATCTATATTCAATCCGTGTTGTGTCTCTGTCATATGAACAAGGATATATCACAACAATGTTAGGTTGCGTAGAATTTTTTGCCTTTCCAAGAATCAACCAATAATAAATGAATGAGACACTTCAACCATGACGTGTTAATCTATATATTATATTCCAAATAAAAAACATAAATACGACATTTATTGACCTTGAAATCACGATCAAGATCTGCTATAATCTTTAAATTGGTTTAGACCTTAAGAAGTAGTAGTACTATTTAAATAATGAATTTTATACGAAATCCTTGGGCTTGTAAAATTACCAAGGGAATCTACCTTGATGAATGACAATAACATTTTTGTTTTATATATATTTTCGGTGCATTTAATCTCATAGGTAAATGGTTTTAAGTCTGCAAAAAAGTTTGGCAAACAACTCTTAGTCAATAAGGCGATCGCTAAGCGATGTCAACTACAGAATTTAGATAATTTAAATTTCGGGTTTGTGATAACACAATTTCGTATGAAAATTTTATTTAGCAATACAAATCCAATTAAGTTGGAATAGACGGAGATTTCATATAAAAGTTTCACAAATCAACTCCCTCCGTCTCAATTAAGATGACTCCTTTGATTTTTCGCACTTGTTTTGTAAAAATCATAATAAATAGTTAAAGTGGAAGAAAAGTAAATTAAAAGAGAGAATAATATGGAAGATATTGTCTTCTACATTATTCTTTTTCTTAACTTTAACTATTTATAATGATTTTTATTAAAACACGTGTGAAAAACAAAATGAGGCATCTTAAATGGGACATAGGGGTACTTATGATATACATAGAGCAAAACTGTAACTTAGATATCATAATTAATTTAATCATCTTATCTTATTTTTGATGACCACATTTGATATGTTACATTGTTATATTATGTTTTTTTGGATGGATTAGGACTTTACAAATTTTGATACTAGTATTGCTTTTGTCATTTCATTTGAAGATGACTAACATTTCATGACATGTGTGTTCAAAATGTATAAATTTTTGGTGCAAGACCATCAGATATTTTGGATTTTTGTATATTGAAGTTTGGCATTTTATTCAAAAAAGAGTTGTTTATAAAATTTTGTTGAATAGAGTATGGATTTTGTACATGAGAAAATGTATTTATATATTTTTAAAAAATGTAAATTTTAAGTTTTTAAAGAATGAAAGTATAATTTGCAAATTATGAAGATCGAAATATAAATCATAAATATTTGTAGTTAGAAAATATAAATTATATATGGAAAATTGTAATCATAAATATTTATAGGCTCCATTTAATGTATATTCAACTATAGTAAGTTAGTGTAGTCTTAGAGGTCATCTTGTGTCACCTTCTAGTGACACAAAATTAGTTTTTCCATTGACAAATTTTATGTGAAGTGATAGAATCTCTATCTTTACATATAATTTCTTCTTATTATTAGTTTATTAATATTTACAGGAGTATTAATCTTTAATATCACGTGTTACTTTCAATGATGTTAGCAATCCATAAAACTCTAAAAAAATTCTAAAAACATAAATTTTATGATAACTTTCTCAAAT
This sequence comes from Salvia splendens, assembly GCF_004379255.2. Taxonomy (NCBI): domain Eukaryota; kingdom Viridiplantae; phylum Streptophyta; class Magnoliopsida; order Lamiales; family Lamiaceae; genus Salvia; species Salvia splendens. Next base: position 2,349,640 of record NC_056034.1, read on the forward strand.
TAAATTATTTTTTCACATACTATATACTCTAATTAACACGAGATTTTATACAATTTCGTTTTATAAGTTGAATGGAAAAAGAATAAAGTAGAAATAATGATGTTTTCATTTTAGAATATGTGTCCACTAGAATGCGACGTCCAAAAACGGAGAATATGCCACTTAGAGTGAGATGGTGGAGTATCATAAAAGGAATTTTACTATGATTTTAACAAAATCTTAATTGCAACAAAGAAATTTGCAAAAAAAAAATTGGATATATCTATAACAACCTGTAGTATAATGTTTTTCATTGCATTGCTATGATGACTAAAGTCAATGTATAACGTCCTAAGAGCATCAGCAGTGGCGCGAAATTCCCAAAAACATCTCCTGCCACGTCATACGGACTTCCCACTGCACTGCCACGTTATAAGGAATTCCCACTGCACAGTGACAGACATCCACAAGGACATCCCGAAGGACTTCCCACAATTAAAATAATTCACAAATTCACAAATTAAACAATTTCCGGAAGTCAGAAATTTACAGAATTAAATAGTCGACACGAATACGGAGAAAATGCAACCACTTTATTTTAAAAAAACATACCACTTTATTTTAAAAAAACAGACTTCATTATAAAAAAATACATAATTACTAAAAAAATGACATTATTAAAATAAAAACCGGCTTCTCACTCCTCGAATTCCCTGTCGCCGTCCCCGCCGCCGTCACCGTCCAACATGTCTCCGAACCCCAAATCGCGCAGCATACTGTTGATGAGGGGTTTAAGCGACCGCTTGTAATGGGGGTCGGTCGATTGGCGGCATTCAACCATTGCACGTAACAAGGTTTCATGTGTCGCGATGCGGGCGAATGAGGGGTTCTCGAGATCGTTTTGAGCGGGTGCTGACGATTGGGCCCGGCGGATCCGCTGGTGCTTCCCCTCGCCATCCGCGCCGCGGACTTTTGCCCAACCGGGTGACGACAGTGGGCCGACGATGTGGGTGTCGGGAACTCTGCCTCGGGGGGAGAGTTCCGCAGAACCGGCACTGCTACTGTACTCTACGGAGTCACTGATCTTCGGCCGCTTCGGCCAGCCAGATTCAACACCCGCGGTGAACTTGGCCGAAGACTGCACCACAAGATACACCGCCCAATATTTGAATTCCCCGAAGCCCAACTGAGTGTCGGGGAACTGCTGATGAGACAGGAGCTTCACATCCTCGGCAGACATGCCGCTGGTTGCCGAGCGGAGGTTGTTTGTGTAAATGCCGGCAAATCAGCCGAGCTGCCTCTTCAGCCGATCACACTGTTTCCGGCATTGCTCTTCTTTGTGAGGCTTCCCCCTGGCGGTTTGAACTGGAGTTAGCTTTGGCTAATGCGCCACCACATCCGGTCGATGTGTTGGTTCGCCCCGACATAAGGATCCTCCACTACACTGATCCACGCCTTCGCCAGTGCTACGCACTCGTCCATGATCCAGACGGTCCTCCTGTTCCCGCTGGATCCCTCCCCCACCTCAGCGGCCCCCTCCTCACCACCGTACATCGGGACGCCCCGTCCCCTGCCCCTCATTCGCCTTGTCCTCCCACTCCTCACTGTCGCCGGTGGTGCGTCGGTGGGAGAATCCCGGATCGGAGAAAGCCCCAACTCCTCGAGCGAGAACGTGTCATTTCCAGTGAACTGAGTCTCGAGAGGAGAACTCGTCGGGTTGTCCGTCGACAGTAAATCCATATAGGGTCGATAGACGTTGTCCACCGGCGATTTGGGGACCCTCTGCCTACTCCCCCAGGCAGCGACATGCGATCCCTGCATCATCCCGGTCATCATCATCCCCGGCATTTGGGGCATCATTCCGGGCATCATTTCCGACATTCCGGGCATCATCCCCGACATTCCGGCACTCGCCCCGGGCATCTGGGGTATCATCCCATACCACTACGGGTATGTTGTAGTACCCGGGCATCATTCCCGATGGCATTTGAGATTGGGGCATCATCCCCGGCATTCCGGCACTCCCCGGCATTCCGGCACTCCCGCTGACGGAAAAATAAGGCGCCGGTGACTCGCTAGTGGCGGGGGAATCGCTATCGTGGTGCTCCATTGTTCTTCGAAAGAAAGGTATTTTTAGAGAGAGATATACTCGTTAATACAAGTGGTGCGAATGAAATGAAGTTCAACGGGGCGTATTTATAGAAATTTTAAAAAAACATTTAATGCAATAAACGAGAATTCCGCGCGGACGTCCGTGGGAGTCAACGCAATGACGGACGTCTGCGCGGCGTCGCGACGGAATTCCGCGTAAACACCGCGGAACTGCGGTGTCCTCGGCGGAATTCCGTATATGTGCCTACCATGCACAATGGCGGACGTCCGCCGCGGAATTCCGGTACGCCGGTCGGAATTTCGCCGGGACGGGCGCCATTGCTGACGCTCAACTATAACGCGTATAATGCCAAAAAAATGTAATGTTTGAATTTGTTTTTAAAAATTGCAAGCAGTTGTGGTTTATTGTAAATGAACTAAGTGCAATGTTATAAGTAAATAAAAATTTATTCTCAGCTATCTAGAAAAAGTACACATATTTAAATAGGTATTTCATTCATCCCACCGTAAGCAATTTGTATTCTTTTTACAGACATCTTATCAAAAAGTGAGCTATTTTTTTTTTTACAAAATATAATATTATCCTAATTTATTCTTTCTCCACTTCTCTAATTAGTTTATTATCTTGTCAACTTTATTCTCTATCCACATACTCTGTAAACATCATTTCTCTCTGTAAACATCATTTCTTAAATATTATATCCAAAATAAACGTTTTGTTTATGTAGGGACGTATACATACTCTGTAAACATCATTTCTTAAATTTTATATCCAAAATAAACGTTTTGTTTATGTAGGGACGCATGGAGTATTAGTTATTGAAACCAATATAACCGTCACACATATGAATGCACAATGTATGTTATAATTAAAATATACTCCTCCCATCCCTGAAAAGTATGAATTATTTCCTTATTAGTACGCTCCTAAAAAGTATGATCTTTCTAATTTCGAAATAGTTAAACAATACCTTACTCCTTACACATCTTTTTATTTACAACTTATATCACTACACTATACAACTAATGATGTGGAGCTCACTCTCCACTAACGCTACTCACCGCATCTATCTCTTACTTTACCACTTTTTACCATTTCTTATTTCATCTCTTAACTAATAAATAACACATCTAATAATCCATCTCATCCCTTAACTTTTCATGGGTCCCATTATTTTATTTCTTTTTTATTTTATTTTTTCCAACAAATTTAATTTCAATTAAACAATATACTGTATTTAACTTATTAAAAGGATATTTATATCTAAAATAAAACTAAACAATTGAAATGTTAAAATTACAATTTATTGAAAGCAATAAAATACTACTCCCTCCGTCCCAAGCTACTCGCACTTATTTCCTTTTTGGGCGTCCCAAGTTACTTGCACTCTTTCCATTTTTAGTAAAAATTTTCACCTACAGCCGTCATTTTTGACTTTCCTATACACTCATTCCTTAATCTCCGTGCCGAAAAGGAAAGGAGCGAGTAGCCCGGGACGGAGGGAGTACATAATTTTCGTGGAATCGCCTATGTGTTGCCAAATCTCATCCAAATATGTTTGATTAGATGTATGGGATGATTTGGAGGATTAAAAAAATTAACAAAGAGAAAAAAATGGTAATAAACAGTATATCAATATTTTTTTGATTTTTTTCAAAATTTTCCAATTCTTAAAAAAAATAAAAATTCCAATGGTAAAAAAGACACCCACTCACGAGGGCGATTAGGCGGCACTGCCCTCTCCATAGCGCGCCACGTGTGCCGGGTGCTAAGTCTCCCCATATAATTTTCCGCGCCGGCGGCTCGTCCCGCTGCGAGTAGGATCTCGCCACAGAGACCACGCGGGGACACACTTTTTTTATATTTTTTAAATATTAAGGTCAAAACTAATTGGCCACTTGCGCATAAATAAATATAGTCATATTTATGATGATTGACTTAGTTGTATGAACTACAGGTAGTGATAAAAATATAAAATCTTTTCGCAGTCTTTTAAATTTTATTTTAACCCCAAACTATTTTCGCAGTCTTTTAAAATCTATTTTAAACCCAAGTCAACCATTAAACCAACCACTAATTATTCTTTTAAACTTTATTTTAACCCCGAGTCAACCATTAAACCAACAACTAATTATTCCAATTCAAATATCTTCATTCATTATTTTCGTTAATTACGTAGGAGTAGTACATTTCCTAATTTTCTTTATCGAACTCTAAGATATTAAAAACTTAGCAACAAAATGGAAACTTAATTTGTTTACTCTTGTAGCATCACTTGCTTATTATCTTCTCAAATATCTTTATTCTTGTATTATGTATTCTACCACATTATATACTCGTAGTGAGCTAAATCAATATTCGTAACACATTGAATAAACCAAAAATTACAATTTTTATGAAATACTAATATCTATTAGGGCTTTTATCTATTTAACTAATGGATAAATACTTTCAGTTAAGAATTGATAGTAGTATACTTAGAGCATCTCTAAGAAGGAAATGTAAATGGAAGAGGTATATCATCTACTTATACTTTAAAAAAAATGAAATATACACTTTCAAAAAATAACATCCAAAAAATAACACATCAGTTTCAATCAATGGAGAATTTTGTGATCAACATTATTAGAAGCTAGCAGCAGCAATAAGTTTAGCTACAACAATACTTATTTGGAAATTAAAAGACAAAAACAACCAAAACCAAAAGCTAGAGTTTAGCTAATTTATCATTAACATAGAGCAAGGACAATAACCTATGGCAATATTATTATCATACTTTCCTGTCTCATTCAAGATGTCCATATTTTCTTTTTAGTTTGTCACATTAGAGATATCCACTTTCTATATTTGAAAACAAATCATTGTCCCCTCTGTCCTCATTAAAATATTTAACTAACTTTTTCTCCTGCTTACTCCACCTAACTCCTCCTAAAATCTTATATCATTCAAGATGTGAACATCTTAAGTAGACGGAGAGAGTATAAGTTAAGAAGCGACATCATAACTCTTAAATCTGAATGAAATTATCTTTACAATGACCATGCAATTTCGTTTTTATGAATATATGCAAGATATTATTAGAATTCTCATTGCGTTATTTTAACTTGATATATGTTTTATAAAAAATATTTAAATCAAGAAAACAATGCGAAAAGTTAAAAATTAAAATATTTTTTGAGATATGGTGATTATTAATAATTAAGTGATTTCAATAAATTAAAGAATAACCACAACCGAATTTGTGTATAATGACTGAAATACTATACATTTTAGTTAATTATTTAAGAATGACATGTGTCAGAATTAAAACTGTGTGAAATTCGAAGTTAGACATTAAAATTTTATTTAAATATTTGTTTTCATTTTAGTAGTACTACTATCATACTTCTGCAAAGACAATTAATGTTGAAATCACGAATTTAAAATTGGTTCAAATTTATCCCCTAACTTCCAAAATTCGAATAAAAACCACAAACTTCCATTTTTTTCCCGAATATTTTTCAAGATCTCATAGTTTTGAAATCGCTCGACTTCGAATACCTAAAACTCGAATTAAAGAGAAATTTCAGAATATGAGTTTAAATTTGCTGACCTTTCGAGATAAGGGATTCAATTCGCTTACCTTTTGAAATATGGGTCCAAGACATGCAAATTTTTCAGAATAAGGGTTTTACACCTTTTTATATTTATTCTCTTCATTTTTCTTATTATTTACCTTTCAATAATTATAGATTTACTAAACTATCCTTTAACTCATCTCTCAAAAATTTCATTTTACCTCCCTCCAAATTATTTGCGCTCCACTCTTAAAAGTCAATCTTCTCTCTCAAATTCTCACGAGAGAATGATGATTCACTACACATAATTAAGAAGCATGAATTCCTATCAATATCCAGTAAATGGTCATAAAATATATTGACTTTAAGCTGCATTAACATTAACATTAGAGTCATATGGTATTTCATCACATTGTCAATACTATGTAACATTGTAAACTGATTTTTAAGTTGATTGAGAAAAGAAAGGGCTGTGATGGAATATAAAATACAACTTGTTCACATTAAGCAATACCATTTGGAATTTGAACAATCTATTCATTTCTTCATTTAGACCAGTGAACTTGATTAATCCGGGCTAGTTTCCAGAAAATCTAGTAGCGCATAGAGATAAAATGAAATTTTTGAGAGATGGGTTAAAGGATAGTTTAGTAAATCTATAATTATTGGAAGGGAAATAATAAGAAAAATGAAGAGAATAAATATAAGGTGTAAAACCCTTATTCCGAAAAATTCACATGTCTTGGACCCATATTTCGAAAGGTACGCGAATTGAATCTCTTATCTCGAAAGGTCAGCGAATTTAAACTCACATTCCGAAATTTCTCCGAATTAAATATGCAATAGATAAGAGCGCAAATTCACAAACAACAGGGGTGTGCCTGGAATTATCATAAATCTACCCGCCAGCTATCCTCCCCGATCTCTGCACCTCGCTTGCCCTAATTTGAGCGTAAAGAAATTCAAATTCATAAGGCCGATTTTCCTTTCTCCGCGTGGTTGTGCGTGTTAGAAAGCATAACGGAGAATGAGTCGGAGCTTAGGAATTCCGGTGAAGCTACTGCACGAGGCGTCGGGGCATGTGGTGACGGTGGAGCTGAAGAGCGGCGAGCTCTATCGAGGAAGCATGATTGAGTGCGAGGATAACTGGAATTGCCAGCTCGAAAACATTACCTACACTGCTAAGGTAACACTTATGAGCTCTCTGTGTTTTACCGCATTAGTGAACTTGTTGCTCGATCAGTTTATTTTTTCTGTTTTTTTTTTAAATTTCTGGAGGCTATAGCTCGTTGGTAATTGATATGATTGTTGTTATGTTGTGCCTTCTCAAACCTTAGAGAGTGTGCTAAACCCCGATGGAGATTATATAAGTGGAGGTGGTAACTGTTTTCCTTCCTTCGTTTGCATTTGATTTTGTAGGAGCGGATAAATATATCTTGATCTTAAAACCTTGTTGATGGAGCTTGGAAACTTCAGTTGTTATATTTGGTTGGTTTGTCTTCTAAAAGTCTGTTACAGTGTGTTTCTATTGCTAGATTTCAGTGTTAAGTTTGCCATTGTTTGGTACTTTGGTCACTTGGTGAGTGGCAGTTTACTCTTGTAACTCTAGGCGTATGTTAAAACTTCGCGATACGATTTTCAGTGTAGATGCAATTTTGATGCAATCTTAATTCTTAGGTGAATGTGAAAGCTTGCAATGCTATGTTTTTCCTGTTTTGCCACAATGAATGTTGTTATTTGTTCGATTTTCTTATATTAGTTGCAGTTTATACGTACTACTAAAGCCCTGGTCTATCTAATGATGTACACTGTCGTTTCTGTTTGAGTTGATTGTTTTTCTTTATACTCACTTTACCTGGAGACTCTTTTGGTTTCATATTTGGTGTTTGGTCACCTGGGGAAAACCTACGAAGATTTCCTGAATCTCTTAGCTTTTATGAGTTTAATTTTGCTGGAAAAGGAAAGAAAATTTTGTAACTATATTGGGGGAATTGGGGGGGGGGGGGGGGAATTGGGGGGGGGGGGGGGGAGGGGGAGGGGGAGGATTCTTACACTAGTCTCAAAACTTGGTGCAGCATGCAGTGAAGTACACTATCTTCTGTCTTTATAAGAAAAAAAGCAGATAATTATTACCAGAAAAAAAGACTGAAATATTTGTATCTAGCATTTGAAAGATTGAGGATGCGGTATGCTGTTTGAATTCCATCACCAAATTTGATGGCTAAAGTCATCCTCGCATGTATTATTAATATTTTTTGTATCTCGACTACCTTTTACAGGATGGGAAGGTCTCACTACTAGAGCATGTTTTCATCAGAGGCAGCAAAGTCAGGTATATGTCTATCTTGGAAGTGTTCGCTTGCGTCAATTTGCGTGGTGATTACTAATCCTCAATCTCTATCTGCCAGGTTCATGGTAATTCCGGATATGCTTAAGAACGCTCCGATGTTTAAACGCTTGGAAGCTAGGATCAAGGTACACTATCGACCCGACATGTTTATTCTGGTGTCTCCCTGTCTAAATATTTACTGATCCATTCTATTTCCACCTACAGGGTAAGGGCTCAGCTCTTGGAGTTGGACGTGGCCGTGCAGTAGCTATGCGAGCTAGAGTAAGTTACTTCTTGTTGTCGAATGACACGCTCTGAGAACTATGCTTGATGTATGACTTAAAATTTCATATGGTTGACTTGCGAATTCTTTTTATCAGGCCCAGGCTGCTGGTCGTGGAGCTCCCCCTGGTAGAGGTGCTGCTCCACCTGCGCGGAGGTGATCATGCGTGGTAATTAGCATAACAGTGGCTCTATTACTATTGGTCATACGATGCTTGATCTCAGTTTCTCTGCTTCCCTGCTTAGTAGTATTGTAGACTGGGATGATTGATATATGCTGGGGGTGGCTGTTTTCCCAACGGCTGTAATTGCTGCTATTGCTCATGTTTTGTGTAGATCGTAGATGCAATCATGCCTTACTATGGAGCTTATGTCTATCTTTCTGCCCTCCCTCTCTCAAGAGTTTTATCACATTGGGTCCTAAAGAATGTGTTTCTGAAGGTAATAGTATGAAAAACTCGTTGAGTCTATAAAAAATCCTAAGCTAACCCGAGGATTCTCCGAGTAAGAACCCTCGGTTGATCACGGATTTCATGAATTGGATAATATGACTAAAAAAAAAAGAAAGATTTTTCTTTCTTCAAACGGGTTGCATTTTTTTTGCCGCCGGATACGAGGTCAAATATTCAGTATGAATCATAGTTCAAATATTTATTAATCTTATCTGTCTTTAAAACTCTATCCATCTCTATCTCTCTTCAAATCGTTGCTAAATGATCCGTTATCTCGTCGACGACATCTATTTGAAGTGGCTCACCCCCGAGAACACTATTTTTGGTCCCAATAGGCCAAAAAAGTTCATTTCGCCCTTAGAATGCACAAAAACCAACGAGCATTCAATGTCCTACAAACGCTAATAATTTTGGATGTTAATCGGGCTAACACGTTTGAGTTGTCAAGCTATCAGGCTGCGACTTGGGTTATCATTTTTAGTTATAAATTGTCAACCTTAACCCCATTGTGTTTGGGGCTAATCCATTGAGACAATCGAATTTAAAAAATTATCAGAGTATGAATTTTTAACTAATATACTTATGTTGATAATATTATATTTATAATAATTAAACTAGTAGAGTATGTATGACGTTGTGATGAGAATACATTTTTTTTCTAAATAATTATATACTTATTATTTTTTACTTTTACATATAATTTTTTATAAGCATAAAATTAAAATATAAAAAAATCTACTGTGTTAAAATATATTTTAATGTGCATTGGAAAAAATATGTTACTAATTTTAAAATTTTGAAAAAACAATGAAAGTTGAAAGCTAAATAATAATTTTTTATTTGCATATTTGTTATAAAGTTCTAAATTACTATAAATTAAATTATATTTTATTTTATGGAGGAGTTTTTATATAGTAAATCTACAAAGTATGAGATTGAAATGAATGATTTGACTGAAGCTTCACAAATTGTCGATGTTGAAGAACAATTTTATTCACATGTTTTGGATTTATATTCATATATACTTTGACCCATGTATCTTCAAATTTCATACTACATACATGTGTATTTATTTTAAACATGTCATTAAATATAAAATAAATAAAATTTAATTTTCATAGTTAAGATTGAATTTTATAATCCGTTAAAATTTTGGGTCCCATAACCCATACTTGCAGGCTGAACATAAATGAATCAAGACTAGTGAAGTGGCTCCATTTTACTCGGTACACATTTGGAATTTCATATCATCCTCAACATCTTGAATTCCTCTGTAATTAGGTTGCGTGGCGGCATGTGATTGGCTCACAAGCACATAACAGATAATCATATCCGTCAACAATAATTGGTGGCCTTTTTGACAATGCTGATAACTTGAAGTCTCGCTCGCACCAAGCCTGAATCCGAGTGGTTCTTCATGGCCTCCATCACCAGACTATTCGCGGCCACCGAAGACCTCGAATATCTGGCTGGTCGGGCCCCAGCAGCTCAGCCTCTGCGGCTCCGAGAGGGCCAAAGAAGCTGAGCTACATGGAGTCAGAAAACCCTCGCTCTCGTACCAACTTGTAACGGCGTTGTCGAATTAGGCTCCTCTGATTTGATCAAGGAGAACTGGTTGCTTATCTACATGGTTGCCAACTCTTTCAATCCTCAGATTCAATCCGGGTCGTCCGAGAAAGAACGGACAACTCCGGAGGCAGAAAGCCGGAAGGAGAAGGTTCCGGTGAATCATCAGGTGGCGGAGAGGAAGCGCAGGGAGAAGCTGAACCAGCGATTCTACGCTCTGAGAAGCGTGGTCCCCAACGTGTCGAAGATGGACAAGGCCTCGCTGCTGGTTGACAAGAATATTATCGATTTGAATAGAATAAAACAATATTTAGCTTAATATAACTAACCGTATCACAATATCAAAAACATGAAAATCATCCTAGACAATGATGCCAAAAAAATGATACACTATTTATTAAGTTATAATTTTATTGCAAGAGGAGAATACAACTACTCCATAATATAACAATGCAATGATCACTAAAAGCTCATATCCACAACCTATTTATACTATCTAGATGACACATTCATTTTCAAGTCATTCCATATATATATATATATATATATATATATAATATGACACTATTCACATTATTTTACATCAATTTTCAACTCACTAGTACCCTTTCCCAAGTCAAAGCTGATGTTCCGATCATTGGGCTTTAGGCCCATTATTCAGCAACCAATGTATCGGCCCAATAAAGAAAACTTGCGAATACGATGGCCCAAAGAGGAGAGTGTATCGTATAGTCTTATACCCTTGTAGGTAGGGTTTTGGCAGCAAGAGAGGGAAACGGAGCGCGACGAACATTTTCCAGCGATTCCACCACAAGCAGCAGCCATGGCGAGCACGAAAGTTCAACGTATTATGACCCAACCAATTAACCTGATCTTCAGGTATCTTCAGAGCAAGGCGCGCATTCAGATTTGGCTGTTTGAGCAGAAGGATCTGAGGATCGAAGGCCGAATTATCGGGTTCGACGAGTACATGAATTTGGTGCTGGATGAAGCTGAGGAGGTCAACATCAAGAAGAACAGCAGGAAGCATCTCGGGAGGATTTTGTTGAAAGGGGATAACATCACGCTGATGATGAATACTGGCAAGTGATGCTCAACTTCCAGGTACTGAGTGTAAATGATTTTGGTTTGTTTTTTGATTTATTTGCTTTTATTTATTCTGGTTTGCCCTTTTGTTGTGTTTCGACGCGGAATTGTTAGGGTTTATGATACTTTCACGTGGTCTGTTTGGTACTGTTATAAGTGTTTGATGAAATGTCCCAATTGGGAATTGCAGTTACATGGTTATTGAACTGTACTTGAGTAATGGTTGTTTGTTAGAATGGCTTATTTATGGTATACCTCATAGTTGGCATGGTGCGTGCGAACTGTTTGTTGTGGTAAATTTGTTTTGGAGAACTGGAAACAGGGTTGTTTTGAGCATGTAGCACACAAATAACATTAGTTTTAGAATTGCCTGCACTAGAATTTAGATATGGGCGTGTAATTATAGCTAGTTTGTGTAGGATGATATTGTGTTGGATTGGGGTGAGTTGTTTCTAAACAATGATTAGAGAGGTAGTCATGTCTTTGTGTTAATACTACTAAGCAACCTGTCCTAAGACATGATCATTTTTAATCACTTAATCGTTAGCTAATACGAGTTTTTTTTGCCACTAAGTCATTCTTCCATGCTTTTAAGGTCTTACTAAGTTTGAGCTGTTAATTATGCCATTTTCTTTTCCAACACACTTGGCTGATTAATCCTTAACATGGTTGTTGGTTATTGTGATGATATGACATAGGTTCTCACTCTCTTGAATTTTTGCAGGTTAAAAGACTAACGAAGGGGCTGGGTTCTTGCAGTTCTTTCAGAATGACTTCGTCTGGATTTGTCTCGTTAGGGTGTCTGTTTGCTTATCCTGGATTTCACCCCACCTCGTGCATTATTTCTCTCGCTATCCTACTTACCTGTATGCTACTGTGTTTCTGTACCAAGATTTGCTAGTATTTGAAGTTGGATATCCTGTAAAGAATAGAATTTGCTTGAATCTGGCTATTGAAGAATCGAAAGTATTCATTCACATATCTGACCCTTGTCCAGTCTAATTTGTTGTTTTTTCTCATAATATCCTTACCTTATTGAGATGATTCTTCATGTTATGCTCGTTGATGCTAACAGTATGCTGCCAATTTTATTGGAGCCATATGGTCATAATATGACTTGATAGTTGATATGTAAAGTTGCTACTAACCTCAGATAGCAATTATGTTCAGTTTTCCTAGAGAATGTGAGACTGTTTGGTGGCCCTTGACCAGACTCCCTTGAATTTAGAATCACACTCTGCTGCTTATAGCAAATAGTGTGAATGATTATATCAGGATAAGCATGGAATGTTTGTTTTTTTACTGCTATGCTACTTATTTGTTGCGAATGTTTTCTTCACTGTCCAAACATATCACACTACCAAAACTTATTCAATCCCTACATCTTCTCTTTTAGAGTCTTTCATCACATGGCATGTTCTGTCCATCAATAATGTGTTTCTTACCGAAGTCTTTATTTCTTGAACGTGTACTGTCGATTATCCTAATCCCTAGGAAAGCCGTCTTTATTCTTGCAATCATGCTAATTTCGTCTACCTCGAACTGTTTCATACTCTTGCTTTGTGAAATTTACAATTTTAGGAACTGTTTCTTAAGGGTCTGGTTACCCTTAGGTTTTCTTACCAGGTTACTTGCTAGAAATAAGAGTGTTTATCTGATTTGCAGTTTATACATGATTTTTTCGTAATGTTGCAAATTTAACCCCCTCCCTTTTATTTTTCCAGTCCTAGTTTAGAATAGAACGACGTTATGCCTAGTTTTGAGGTGGTGTTATAATTTTATTTTGAGTAATCAAGCCTTGTATACCTCGATTGTTCCTAATTAAGGCTCACTTTTTATTACTACTACGTTTTGATAAATAAGATGCTACTAACTTTTTATAGAATGGTAAAAATAAATTAGGCAATATTGAAAGTTTACAGAATGGTAAAAATAAATTAGACAATGATATGATGCAACTCTTGGTTCCATGTTTTCTCCATAAAATTTATGATAGATATGGATTGATCGTTCTCGTTATAAACCATATAATACGTAATTGATATTGAGCCAAAATTTATTGGTTAATGGAGTGGAGATAATAGTAACTTTAGATCAATGAATCAATGGAAAGTCTATGATTAAAGAGAGGGTAGATAGCATTTATTCATGAGGTTGTTGGAAAGATTATCCTAATTAACTTTATTTATTTTCATGGTAAATTGCTTTTTGTTTGACGTTACCCTTAGAAAATGACCATTTTCCATGGCTAGGATATGCAGGAAACGTCAGGACTCGATATTTTAAGTATTCCCTCACACCAGAATAATTGTATTCATTCTTACACTCTTGCAGATTTTTTTAATATACTTTGTACATGCACAAATTTACACGTAATTTTATTCCTCCTTAGTAGTATATAAGTTTATCAGTCGCTTATTTAAGAGTTCAATTTGAAAATAAATAATATAATATGGTTTTTTGTTGAATTATTTGAGGTGTTCATTTGTAAGGGCAGAAATGCTATTTTTAAAGAGTGACAAAATTATTACAAATTAAAGACTATGTACGAAAAGAAAAACCTTTGACAAAGACTTATACTAGTTTGAATACAGACAAGTCAAATTTAAGAGGATATATTAAAAGCATCGTAAATGCTTGATTGAATTGAAATGTAATGTTACTATGTGTACTTATTATTACGATAAAAAAAAATCATTACAGATGTATAGTGTGTATTAAATCGGACCTAAAAAATGAATGATGCATGGAAATTGCTGACAGCAGAATTTACCCTATAGTTCAGCAGACAATATGGGAAATGTTTGTAAAGACTTTCTTTTTTGGTTCTTACAAACGTATTATCTACAGTCAATGTTCACATTAATGAATAATACAAAATATAATATCTAGGTTAAAGAGAAATCAACTTATATCCATTGTAGTTGCCCAACAATTTGAATAGGTTTTGCAGACTTTTTAAATTAAACCAAGTTGCATGGACTCATATAGTATAGTATACTTCTATCACAAAACATAGTACTATAATATATTCTATTTACTGCTATAGAAATGCATTATTTTTTTTTACCAATTATGATTATATTTATAATATCTTTGTTTTACTAAATTTTTTAAAGATATTATTATAGTGTTAACTTTTGTTTCTCAAAAGGATGATAGTTGTATGATTTATCCATTTCTTAATATATATGATGAATTGTAAAATTTTGTTGTGATCAAGTCAGTCTTTTGGAATGATGCAACACTAATAATACAAAATGGGGATACATAAAAAAGGAAATCCAATGATTTTCCCCAGTTATGGGGTAGTAATAAAAAAGGTGCATCCTCAATACTCTTTTCTTAAATTTGATTCTTTAAATCTAATCATGTCCCAAACATCAACTTTAAATTGTGTGTGTGTATCATTACATTATATACATACATACATATATATATACATATCTCTTCTCTCTCTCTCTCTATAAAGGCAAGGTCCTCCAGCCCACCATTTTCCTCTCCCACCTTTTTCACAATGACTGATCCCCACTCAAATCTCTATGCTCAATGGCTCTTCAAATACAGCCATTTCTCCACCTCCAATCCTCCCCACCACCACTCCTTCCTCCACAGCTACGCCGCCGCCAATAACGAAACCCCTCCCCCCTCCCCTCCCCTCCGCGAGGCCCTCCCTCTCCTCTCCAGATATGAGGAGCAGCAGCAGCAAGAGCCCTCCTGCTCCGGCATGGATCTCGACAAGATCACCAAACCCATCCCAATTGATGATGATAATGGTGTCACCGTCGCCCTACACATAGGCTTGCCAAACCCTAGCGCAGCTGATCTCGCCTCCATCTTGGTCTCCGCCGACAAGGAGGAGGAACCCCCCGCCACCGCCATCACCAGTCTCAACAAAGGCCAGTATTGGATCCCCACTCCCTCGCAAATTCTCATTGGCCCAACCCAGTTTTCATGCCCGGTTTGCTGCAAGACCTTCAACAGATACAACAACATGCAGGTTTTTGATTTTACCATTCATTTCTCTTTTTTCTTTCATCAATTTCTTTATAGTTTTCACCTTTTTCGAATTTCTTCATTTCTAGTAGGAGTGTAAAAACTTTTTTTTTAAAAATACTACTAATAATCTGTATATGTGAATATGTGATATATTGGGGTTTATTTAAAAGAGATTGGAAATTGAATTATATTGCATGGGTTAAGGTAGTAGTAGAAGTTAGAAGAAAATAGAGTTTGTGATGTGTGATGGTGATCAGACTTCATTTATGTGATTGAACTACTCAGGCAATGTTCCTTATGCTTTTTGCTAATTACCCCTTTGAAATCTGTGCTCTGGTAAATTGGTAACTGTGTTGAACTGAAACTTCAACAGTTTCTAGGGATTCAGATTTGATCTCTCCCTCCCTCCCTCCCTCCTTCCACACAGTCACACTCACTCAACTCTGTGAATCTCAATCCCATACCTAAACTTTGATACTACTCCTACTATCATCTCAATAGTCTTCTTAATTACTTTGGGAATTGTTGCTACTACTACTTTTTCAACATTTTATTTATATTAAAATTGATACCACTAATTACAGATGCACATGTGGGGCCACGGGTCTCAATACCGGCGAGGGCCGGAGTCGCTGCGGGGGACGCAGCCGACGGGGATGCTGCGTCTCCCGTGCTACTGCTGCGCCCCCGGGTGCCGCAACAACATCGACCACCCGAGGGCGAAGCCGCTAAAGGATTTCCGAACCCTCCAAACGCACTACAAGAGGAAGCACGGGATAAAGCCCTTCATGTGCAGGAAATGCGGAAAGGCCTTCGCCGTCAGAGGCGATTGGCGCACTCACGAGAAGAACTGCGGCAAGCTCTGGTACTGCATTTGCGGCTCTGATTTCAAGCACAAGAGGTCCCTCAAGGACCACATCAAGGCCTTTGGCAACGGCCACGGCGCCTACGGCCTCGACGGCTTCGAGGAGGAAGACGATCCCGCCTCTGAGCTTGAGCAAGATGATGACTCCTCAAGGAATTAAGCTCTAATTTTTTCCTAGGGTTTTTTTTTTTTTTTTAATTTTTGGTTTTGGATATGTCTGGAACTCTAATTATTTTTAAGATGGGTTTACACCAGCTAAGCTTATGTAATGATGTAAATCGTTGTTTTCTTTTTCACTAGCTAGCTAATGTATCTCAAAGAGAACCTTAATTTGGAATTGGATTATCATGCTAGTGTTTGATTAGTCCTAGAATATCTACCATGATAATTAAGTGACAATTAATTATGATAATATTTTGATTGCACACACATCTGGCTAAGTTTAGAAACAGTGGACATGGGAAACATAGCCCCATAAAGTGCGGGAAAGTATATGCATTAATTGCGGTCTAGGAAATTTGATCAGTAAGTTGTTTCAAGATACAAAAAAATCAGTAGAATTTAGGTTTTTATATTTTCAAGAATTTGTCACTACTCACTAGCTAGATCAAGAAAAATTGTTCTTATATATATGAGTCAAGCTTTGATCGGATATATACTAGCTAGTGGTTGAATCTTTGCTGTTTTAGGGTTGAGGATATGTTTATTTTATCATGAGAATCATGATCAGATAGTCATGGGGTTTCATTTCAATTCAAAAAGAGAAAGAGAGAGAGAGAGAGAGAGTGTGTGTCTGATGATGATGAGGTGTTTCCAGGTGTTATGTCTTTCAGTTATTCTGTTTGAGAGTCTTCACTAATCCAAAAAGAATCAAGGAAAGATGAAGAGAGAGATTATATATATGCCCTAGAAAAATGGCCATAATGTGGATAGGCTTTTCATTCTGCAAAACACACACCAGCTTTTGGGGTGCATATGAATATGATGCCCTTTTGATTTGGCTAGTGGGAGATATAGGTCTGGTCATGGATGGAACATATACCATTTCAGATTCACTGCCTTTAAAAATAATGCAAACCAAATGATTAGCCAACTCTCTCTAGGTTTCTCTCTCTCTTTGTGGAGAAAGAGAGAGAGAGTCATGATTTAAATGTTGATGAATTTGATCAATAAGAGAGTGTTTGAGATGTGGATAGAAAGATTTAATGTACTACTACTAATGTTTAAAGTTTAGATGGAGTTAGACTGAGAAAGATAAGATGGAACAAGAAAACATATATACTTTGGGAAAAGTATATCAATCAATCAGTGTACATGAAATTGGTTTTTCATAGTTACCCTAGCTAATTTGATAAAAGAAAAGCATAAATTTGTTTTGCAGTATACTAGTATAAAATAAAAGAGGGGCCATATACTGTTATATAGGTTCTTGTTCAAATACTAACTATTTAGTGAAATAACTAATACCATCTTAATGGCCTTTTGATATGGGTGATCTCATGGCCTTAAATTGATACAAACTAATAATTACTAAATATTCAAAATTAAGAAAAAATCAGACAAGGATAATTATGTAAATCTATATAATTGACTGTTACTAAATCACATGATTGTCTCTTCCTTTCCATTTTAATTATGATACACGATCTGTCTCCATTAATTCACTAATATTAGATGTCTACCTACAAATACAACTCATATTCCTACACAGAAATTTCATCACATTCATCTCTCTTCTCGTGTATTCATCTCTCTTCTCGTGTCTTCCCCCAGGAACTCCAACTTCACGGTAATCGTATGCTATCTCTTATAATGTTCTTCATTGTCTTGAACCATGATTCTTTATTGTGTATTTATTTTCGTCATCATATTCTTCCTACCTTCATATATTTTTGCGTTCTATGCAATTATCTATTGTTTCACATCGGAAGTTGACGTTCTATTCAAGCGCGTGGTTGTTTGTCGGTGAGTTTTCTCACTGCTAGAAAATTGCTTATTTTTTCTAGTTTGGCAGATTCTAGCTGATTTTTTCTCACTATAAAAATGAAAATGGACAGATTCATTCATCTTTTCCTTAATTTCATATAGTTTTATGTACACTGATGGTTGGCCAGATTCTAGGTTGATATATTTGTTTCCGTATGATGACTTTTTTTTTATCTGTGTTGATATATTGTTAGTCTTTTACGTTGCTTTCTTGATACATTGATATTTGTCCTTAATCGTATATAGTACTCATGTTTTTAAATTTACTGTCAGGCAGTTATGGTCATACCCGAATGCAAAGATGGTTTGAAGCCTGTTGTTGGCATGGTCTTTAAATCAATTGAAGATGCACGTTCGTTCTATGCTGAATATGCTCGAGATGCAGGTTTTGAGACTCGGAAATTCAGTCACAAAGCATCGGGGGATGTTGTTACGTGGCTGTATATGGTGTGCAGTAGGGAGGGTATAAAGAGGACACGAGAATTTGATGCAGTTAATGCTCGACAAGGTTTTGCAAACAGACGTAGACGTGGATCAAAGAGATGTGGATGCAATGCAAAGTTAACGTTCAAGTTTGTCTCCGAAGGTGGGGTTGCTTGGTATGTTGTTCACTACTTTATTGAGGAGCACAACCACTCTATGGTGGAGGATCAACATAAGCGCTACATGAAATCGAATCGTCGACTAGATCAACTACATTCGAAATTCATTGACGATTGTATGAAAGCCAACATTGGTCCCACAATGACATTTAATCTATTAAGAGAGGTGTTGGGCGGATATGATTCGGTTGGTTGCACCGTAACGGACATCAGGAATTGTGTTCGTGACATGAAAGAACATCTGAAAGAGGTTGATGCTCAATTGATTCTGAATAAAATGAGTAAGAAGAAAGAATCATGCCCAGGCTTTCACTATGTGTTCGAGGTAGACTCCAATAACAAATTGACAAGGTTATTTTGGTGCGATGCTGTGTCAAGAAAAAATTACCATATGTTTGGCGATGTGGTTGCGTTCGATACTACGTACTCGACTAACAGGTCGACCCCACCCTCACATTTTGTTTATGTTATGCACATATGTCACTACTCCATTTTATTCCTTGATTTTGCATATATGCACTACTGCATTTATAATTATAATACCGTTCGCATTGACTTTACTTCAATTGTACTGATTTCATTTTGAACATGAAGGTACTGTATGATATTTGGTCCTTTCACGGGTAAAGACAATCATGGTTGCCCTGTAACCTTTGCGGCTGGATTTTTATCCAATGAGAGTAACGAATCATTTTCATGGTTATTCAAGCAGCTTGTTGAATGCATGGGTGCAGCCCCTAAAATGATAATTACAGATCAGGATCGGGGCATGAGACTTGCTATTGAACTAGTGTTGCCAGATACAAGACACCGGTGGTGCATGTGGCACATTATGCTCAAACTTGCGGATAAAGTACCTAAACAACTTCATGCGGATGAGTCTTTTAAGAAAGATTTGAATGCTTGTGTTTGGTCTGAATTGTTGGAACCTGCTGAATTTGAGGAATCGTGGAATAATGTAATCACACAATATGGTTTGGAAAATGTGCCATGGTTCAAGACAATGTTTGAAGATAGAACATTTTGGGTTCCTGCGTACTTTAGAGATTTTCCAATGGCCTCTTTATTGAAGACAACATCAATATCTGAAGCAGAGAATAGCTTCTTCAAAAGGTACTCAAAACCTCAATTCTATTTTGCTGAATTCGTTATGCAGTACGATAAAGCGTTAGATGCTCAAAGGAATAAGTCAGAGAGACTCGATTATTTCGATTCCACAATTGTTCCAATACTTGCAACAGAATTACCATTCGAGGAACATGCGACTACAATTTATACCGACAAAATGTTTAAAGATGTTCAGGCTGAAATTGTTGAGGCTTATCATAGCTGTAACATGGTTGATATGTCAGTTCAGTCAAGCAACAAAGTTTACAGAGTATCAGATGGTAGTCGCAATACCTTTAACGTCAACCATGAAGTTGGAGCTGAGGTGTATAGTTGTGAATGCAAGTTGTACTCAAGGCTTGGTATTTTATGTAGTCACATATTTTTTGTTTTCAAAAATACTAATGTGCAGCAAATTCCTGAGCAATATTTTGGATCACGATGGCTGAAGAGGCCCTTACTAAAGGCCGTACATGGTTTTCCAAGACACGAGTTTGAAATGACTGGAGGTACTTTGTTTTTTATCTGTGATGTCCTGATATGTTTACTAAACTGTATTGACACTTTTCAATGGTATTAACAGCTCCAGAAGTTGACGCTAAACGAAATGCAATCACCAAGATGCACAAAACATATTACCGTTTAGCTCAAAAGGCAGAGTCCCACATCAATGATGTCAATGCACTCATAACTGGAATGGAGAGGCTTGGTCTTGAACTGTTTGGTGATGAATGGTTAGAAGTGCCTTCTTTGGATAAGGGAAAGAGGATTGAAAATGTGTTTGGTGATCCAATACCGGATGCTATCAATGTTCACCCACCTGATACTGTGCATACCAAGGGTTCTGGAAGCCGGAAGGTGTCAAGGAAAGAAGCGGCTATCAGGCAAATGCATAAACCTCTGCGACGTTGCAAGAAATGCCGTGAACTAGTGAGGCATGATTCAAGAAACTGTGGCAAAGAGAAAGAGAAAAACAAAAACAAGTGACAATGTTAAGGATTTTTATTTCAATTTTTCCTTGATTTTGTTGCCCCATTTTTCTATTCGGCTCGTCTTTTTTATACAGTTCATTGGATATTTTTTTAGTTTATTGCTTCTTTGGATTCTTCAACAAGTACTCATATTGTTTGTTTGGTTGCCTCTATTTTCAATTATATAGTTTAACTGCTATTTGGTCAATTGCGTTGTTCAATATACAGTTCAATGCAAAAATGTGCAAATATCTAAACTCTTTTTTGACTCGTATGCTGCATCAATGTTGTTCAATGCAAATATCAATCCAACCCAGTTCAAATTTCAAAGCAAAAATGTGCAAATATCTAACTGCTATTTTGTGTTGTCTATACGTCAACATTGTTCAGTATAAACTTCATTGCAAAAATGTGCAAATATCTACACTCTTTTTTTACTTGTATGTACATCAAAATTGTTCAATGCCAAAATCAATCCAGTCTTGTGCAAATATCAATCCAATCCAGTTCAAATATCATGTCTTGTTTTATGGAGCTGTAGAACTATTTTGTCGTTTCCAATAATTTTCTTGTGCACTCTGAACACCAATATTGTTCAAGATTAATTTGACTGCAAAACTATCAACATATCTATGGCTTTTTTAGTTGTTTGTAAATCAATGTTATTCACTTTAAGTATCAATTTAATTTTTTATAATTATCAATGCACTTCGAATAAAATATGACCATTGACATTATTCCCAATAAAGTATGAATTGTTGCATGGAGCATAAAAAATGACGTGCTGCTATATTAACAGTACACAATGTAGACACAAATTCCTTAAAAAAGCTACATATAAAAATCATCCTGTAAAACACATCATCCAGAAAATAACAACAGAAAACATCATCTTCATAATAACAGCCAAAAACACCATCTAGAATTCAAAACAAATGATCTAGAAGATCAAACACACTGGACAACTAATATAATTAAATCAACTTTCACTTAGGCTTCTTGCACATCAAATCTGCCATAAACTTAACTATCTTGGTCCTCTTCTCTTTATTATCCTTGAAATATTTCTTCACGCAATCCTTAATGTCAACAGAATGGTAATTGAAGTCTGTCGTCAGCAAGGCCTTGCAGTATTTACCCCGCATATTCTGCAGATTCTTCATAGATATGTTTGCAAGCCCCATATGCCAATCCTTCACCTTTTGGCCCATATATGTTTCCATGTGCCGCATTAAGAATATAGCATCATCATCCTTGCCTCCGGTACCTTGCCATGGCATATTTATGATCCGAATTTCGCACCCTTTGATTATGTTTGCTAGCATTTTATGTTTCTTACCCTCAAGATATGAACTAAAAAAATATTGCTGCAAAAGAATAAAAGGACTTCACTGTTATACTGAATTGATGATTGATATCTATAAATATGCTACAAAATATCAATACATCAATGAATGTACATACCAGTAACTCAATGTCGTCACCATACTTGCTATGATCTTTCAATCCATTGGATGGGGGGCAGCTGTCAATTATGTCCATTTTTCCAGTCTTCAGTCCAAAACTAATAAGGTAATAATGTCGTTTGGAGTACATAGGAAAAAGCACCTAATATACAAGGGGCAGATGGATTAACTAAAGGCGATAGATATTGAAGAAAAGCTAAATAAGTATTGACTTAAAAGGTATTTACCATATCGATCACATTCCAATTGAAATGTGTGAGATTCTGGACATGAGAATCAACACTTTGGCAGAAATCATGAAATCCAGCAGTACGATCCCAATCGCGAGTATGATTCAGGAAACTGTGCAACTGCAATTAATATGTATTTCAGCAACTTTATAGATTAGTTTGGTTTTACTGTTAGCATAGTGGTTCACATACACATGGGAAAGTGGTCATGAACACCCGTGACGGTGACGACGGTGCTCGATAAAATTCCATGTTATTCAAGTATGACGACCAGGCGTCAACCACCTTCTCAAAAACATGGCTATGAGGTTTCATTGAGAGCATCTGTATCTTTGTTAGTAGGACGATGTCGTCGAAGTAAACCTCCATGTTGCTGTATACGAGCCAGTAAATTTAGTAAATCAATAAATCAACAACAAAAACTCAAATGTCAACATAAATAGAAAACTATGTCAATAGGACGAGATGTAAATGTAAATGCGAAATTATCTTACTCATTTTCTCCTTGAGTCCACACCAACCAGTAGTACATGTCTCTTTCTTCGCTACTCAGTTTTATCGTAATCGGTACAGCCCTTTCATTGTAAGGTGAACACAAAGCTGGACCCTTACGCTTCGTAGCACGCTTCTGAACCCCTCGCACCAGCTCTTCAGATATTGGAGACGCCTGAGTTCAAGGATTTATAATCAGAAAATAAGAACTTTAGTGAAACAAATTTTTAATATCTTTAACCTCAATTGCAATCTTGTCTGTTGTCTGGTGTCTATCTTGATATTCTGATACTTCCAAAGTTGGTCCATGTGCCTTTTCTTTCCCTTTCTCGACAATCAAAGCCTGTTGATGTTCCGAACATATAATCGAGTCTGTGTGGTCGTGCTCGAGCTGTTGAAGTTTAACAAAATAACGAAACATTGTAAACTTAAAACCGTCACACGATAACTTCTACTATGTTGTATTACCTCTCTTGCTATGTCCTGGACAATTGAATTTGTCAATTTAATTGCGTTGGCAATCTCAACACTTGTTCCCTTCTCATGACACCAAGACTCGTCCTACACGGATGTTGCCGACAACATCAACAAAATAAATATTGCATATCAATATAGTATAACACTTCAACACAGTACGAAAACGTAGACTGCTATGTGTAATACGTCCTACCAAGCTTATGCCGTCCGATTTATTCACTTTTGGTATAGTATGCACACCACCAGCCATTGTACTTGGAGTATGATTTGCAACACCTTTTGCGATGACCTCAGCACCATTGTTCCCAACAGTCATATCCGGTTCCATATTACATTCCTAAACATCATTTGTCAACACATATACGTTAAAACTTTTTTTTGCTTTTAGTAAGTCTCCTAATTATGCTTACATATTCAGTTAGGCTTGCAACAAGTAGGTGATGCTCTTCAATGTCAATGTCAGACCATCCCCCCTTAAAGATGTGAAATGTTTTCAACATCAATTCAACTTTATAATTTTTTATACGAACTAATTGCATTGATGTTGTACTGATACTGCCCTGATATTAAAATTACTAACCATTGCATCTATTACCACGTCATCAGTTTTGTGTTTCTCATGAATAAGAACTTCGTTTATAGCCCCGAGGCCTCCATTGCCACCACCAATGTCAGCTCTGGCATATAAATCCTTACAATTAATCAAAAACACCATATATTAATCAATATCAACCTGAATGCTGCTTAATGTTACAAGCATTAACAAAAGTATATTTTTAGACAGACAAACACTACACTTACTTGTGTGAACCCCATGCCCAAACTAAAACTTGGGAACTCATGTCTTTTGTCTAACAACTCCTCAGCCCCCTTCAAGAGCGCATCCAATGTCTCGGACCATTGACTACCATGACACTCTTCCTGTGACATTGATTGTGTGAGGGTGCCCACTGGATTTGTGTTTTGTTCAATTGTGGTATCAGCTATACCGAATGCCCTCCTCATCATGTCCCACATCATTTTGAAATAGTCTGAACTTCGTATTTCTACAGGAGTATCCTTCAGTACTTGCATTAGATTGATCACAGCATCAGCCACCTTAATGGTACCATTTGTCCCAGATAGGTGTGTCGTATTTCTCGGATAATCAGTTGGTTGTTTTCCACTCTGTCGTTCGCTTAAACCACCGTCAACGAATTCAGCCCTAGACTTGTCTTGACGTTTGTCAAACTGTTGATCTAAATATCCCTTGCCATAAGACCCGTCCTTTTTTTCTGCTTCATGCCGCTCTTTCAAAAGACCTTCAGTCCATCCTTTGACCGTAGGATAGCAACGTGGCACAGGTCGTTGGCCATGGACAATTCGATCAACATAGCAACACTGACAAAATATAATTAAAGTATATAACATCAACACAATACGAGGTTATAATCAACACAACAGTATGCGCATGTCAACACAAGAAAATACTGAATTTAATTTGGGAGCTTACCACCAAAAAAACAATTGGACCACTAAATGTTGCTGTTTTGTGTTCTTTCCAATGTCTATGCATTTTAAGCAGAACGGAAATCATATACCCACACCAATTGACACGACGAAAATCTGTAATATCTTCGATGAAATGTAATATTTTTGGCCTAACATAGCCACACGCCGACGTCTCAATTAATGCAGACTCCAACAAAATTAGAAAAAGCTTTTTAAACCAAGCTCCACCTTCAACGTCCTTCAACATCTCCTCTGCAACCTTACTAGCTTTAACGTTTGGTCTTTTTTTACCCACTACACCTGCTATCTTACTCATTATGGTTAGATCATCCTGCCTGTCAATCCTTTCTACTCTGACGTCACCTCGTGGAAAACCGAATGTCAATTCTACATCACTTTCATCTATGTGCAAATCAGGCCCACTACCTGGTAGCGCAATGTTGCATTTAATTGGGTCAAAATTGTTTAACAACCAATAGGCCAACTCTCTTGGTATTGCATAAACATTGTAATGTATAAGTTCTCCAAACCCCATTTCTGTAACTGCTGCTATTTGTTTTTCATTCAAACATTGTAAAATCTTCACAAAATTTCTTGTATTCCTTTTGATTAGGAGCGTTGCCCCATCATCAGTTGCATCAATCCTATTGCTTACAACGATTGCAGTTGAGGCTTTATTACGCTTTGTACCTATAATGTTTACAATGATTGACATTAACATTTATAATATCTACATAGCTAGTACGACACATCACTACAATAGAGGAGATACATCAATACAGCAGATACATCAATACAAGGGAGATATCAAACTTTCTTACATCAATACAAAGCATATATACATCAACACAGCAGATACATCAACACATCACTTAAATGAAGGCCAAAATTTCTCTTTGTTCATCAACCCATCAGATACATCACTACAACAGAGGAGATACATCACAATTACTATGGCAAGAGATCAATAGTGTCTGCTAAATGTCAAGAGAAATTTGAAATTAAATGTGCAAAGAACTCGCTTCTACAATATCTAAACAATACATTGGACAAATCAACACAACAAAACACCACACGCCCTTCATTATCACCGAAACAAGTAATAGATTAACTGGACAAACTCTATTGTTACCCAATTGTAATCGGAAAAAACAGCGAGACATTTTTGGAAAAACCCAATATCTAAACAATACATTGGTCAAATCAATACAACAAGACAACACACGGCCTTCATTATCACCAAAACAAGTAATAGATTCACTGGACAAACTCCATTGATACTCAACTGTAATAGGCCAAAACAATGTGACATTTTCGGAGTTCGCATAAATGAACACCAATGGAAGCAAAGTTCTACCGAAAACACCAAATTAAGAACGAATAACATAAAACATAGACATTAAATCACCTCCAGATGATTCCCCAACATGTTTCGCCGCCATTCTCTTCAACCGGGACATTGTTGTTCGATGATAACTGATGCCGGAGAGAGATTGAATCTGTTTGCTTCAACACTAGGGTTCGCCTGCTTCAGTAGTTGAGGGAGAGAGTGTGAATACATTCCTAGAATAAGAAGCATGATTGATCGGAAAATTAGGGGAGAGGGAGCGAGAGATCATACGGAAGATCTGTTGATTTCCAGAAATCTCGTTGCCCACCTAAAATAAAAATGGACGACATTTTACAATGTGACTCAATTACCCTCTTTAGATATTTCTCCCAAACAGTATTGCCATCCATCTAACTAAATTAGAAGCACACGATTTCAAGATCATATGACATACATTTGGTAGTTGTTATTTACTTAAGGTGGTATCACACTAGTGTGACCCTATATTCTTATACTATAACTTTCAACTGTAGTTGAGGGTATTTATTCAGAATGTAAGTCTATATGAGTATCAACTGTGCTACATTAATCAACAGTGCCATTAAATGGATGTTGGTGGGAAGGTATGAAAGATGAGAGAGAAAGTGAGAGCATGGGCAAATTAAGGTGAAGAAAATAGCTAGTTCAGACAACTTTAAATACTGTGGAGCCAAAGCTTCTATTTGTTGAGGTTTTATGTAAAAGCCTCCAACAAAAACACTGTAGCCCCCAACAGATTGCCCATACAATATAAATTAAATTATAAAAATTCAACTGTAGATTGAAACGACATGTCAATGACTCTTTTGACCGCTCTCTCTATCTCTAACACACAATCACAGTTGCATTTAAAAACGAAATATTGGTGGGGAATAATACTACATGAAGTAGTAGTAGTACTAATAAAATGCATTTACACTTTCTCAAATTAATAACAGAAGATAAAAACAGCATCCCGGGCAAAGATATCAGCCAAATTCAATTAATTATATTTTTCATGGTGTGATATGGAAATGGTTCGATCGATGATCACGATTGTGTTTTGAAGTTCGAAATTACGGAATGGAGAAAATATAAAATATTAGTACTAATATATTTTGAGGTACATGAGAAGGTACCATGGTGTAAAATCATTAACCCTTTTGAGTTTTGAACGCTGTGTGTACATCAATCGAGTTACTGCACCATAAATCAGCTGTAATTTTTTTGTTATATTTGATTGTTATATAGCATTTCTATGATTGAAAATAGTTTCTCTATATGTAGCATATATTTTCACCTAAGTTAAAAGCACTAGCTATTCTTGCATTCCAGTCTTTATCTGAGCACTGTTTGGACCGACCCTTTTGTTCATTTGTCTTTATGTTGGTCAAAAGAATTTCTCATGAAACAATTAATTTAGCTCACACTAATTATAATCATCTACCCAATAATTTGCATTTTCTTTTCCCATTGGCTCATCTTTTTTTTTTACAATTCAATCTTGAAGTAACAAAGTAAAGTCTTTCTCTTTCTCTTTCTCTTTCTCTCTCAACCTAATAAATATTCTCAACGTCCTATTCATTTTGTATTTTCTCAGTCTTAAAATCCCAATGAGCATTGCTCTATTTTCCTCATGGCCATGATCTTTTCCCATGTAAGATTGTGTGTGTATTTGTGTTGGCATAAAAAAAAAGAATAATGCTATACGGCCACATTATGACCAGCCATAAATTAAGTAAATAACAAAAAAAATTGATTTTTTTTCAAATTTTTGGTTTAATACTATTTGATTTTACTTTTATATCATCTTCATTATATGTTGCTCAACATGTTAGTGTTGTTCTTTCGTAGTTTTTGCTCAACTTATTACTACTGTCATTTCTTGATTGTTGCTCAACGTATACAGTAATTCGTGATATTAATGTGTTTTACGTAATGAAATTCAAAGATAAGTATCAACTCACAAGTCCATTCACACACATATAAGTTTATATCGATAATTCTAATTTTTTTTATACATGTAAATGGACTAAATTAACTTTTTATGGCCAGCCACATTATGACCATTTAGCATCACTCTAAAAAAAATGTACATGGGAAAGAATGCAGGGAGACCAAGAATCCGAACAAGAAGGAATTATGCGTATATGTTTTATCCTATCTTTGTATTCATATTCCTCTATAAAGGAGACAGCTTTGTCTCCTCACACCCTCTAAAATATAATTATTCTATTATTTATTTTAACTCAATCCCAAGATATAGTATATAAAGCTCACCCCCCACTGAAAATATAATATACTAATACTATTACACACTAATGTATATTTATAGTATTTATTTGTTTGTGTGTGTGTACTTACACACGAGTGGTGTGTTGGGTATGTGCCTTGATACACGCACGGGTGCATATATACAATATGACATTGAGTTCCTTTTTCGATGTTTTGAATTTGATGTAACAAATATTGTTGTGTATAGTTACACTATAAAGTAACTATTTAAATAGCACAGGCAGGAAGTTAAATTGGTGCGTGTTCATATTATGTCGAACATATGTACTTATATAATATAGTTCGTATGATTTAATTAATTGAAACTTGGTCTTTCAATATGTTCTTCAATTTGCGCGGATGAAATTCAATGGTTCACATTTTATGTCCTACTATTATAGTATACATCTTTTTTTAATTTCACTTATTTTAAATTATAATCTTGTTTGTTTTAATTGGATTTTGTATATTGCATCATATTATGTAATTATTTTTATAAGTTGATAATTTCAAAAGTAGGGTATATAAT
This sequence comes from Salvia splendens, assembly GCF_004379255.2. NCBI lineage: Eukaryota > Viridiplantae > Streptophyta > Magnoliopsida > Lamiales > Lamiaceae > Salvia > Salvia splendens. The sequence goes on from NC_056034.1 coordinate 2,378,841, forward strand.
TTCAAAAATAATTATAGTAGTAATTTATAGTAATAAATATTATTAAAATAACTAATTTACTAATAAGAGGTAAATGAGACAATATATAAAGAACACTACATCACATTCGATAGTGCATGGATAAAGAGATCTCATAAATCAAATAATAACGCGTGTGTATAATTGGTGTCCTATCATCTAAAAAAACTAATAAAATTTTATTCACTATTATATTTTTAGCTTATTTCTTTAATTTATTTTAATTTTAATTCTATTTGCCTTTGTGGTGGGAAATATGTAGTTAAATAATCCCTGTTTGACGTCGGTGGTTATGATCATATATAAGTAATCATACAATTAATTTAATTTTTTTGGGGTATGCTTCGAATAAAAATTTCTAACATCGTAAATACTATGACTAGACATTGGCTAGTTGACACGTAATAATAAATATAATAATTACGGCATTAATTGTACATGAAATATCAAAAATGCCCCGTAGCATAATTCATGAAAGACACCTTTAGTTCATAGGCCCCGTTGGAGAAAAGATAAAGAGGTAAAGAGAAAAAACCATTTTTTGACTCATGATTCACCTTTGAAAAAGAGAAATAATAATATAAGTATTAGTCGTATAATAGTATTAGTACCCATAACGACAATGCCATATTTGATGATCAACTATTAATTAGAATTTAGAAAAGCACAGCATAATATAAATACATATACGTATTTATAAAAGAAGTAAAAATATTTGTTTTATTGGACTAAATATCCCCCAAGATCTCCTTTTGCACTAATCATTATCCATGAAATATGCCTTGCATTGATTGATTGATAAAGCTATCTATCTTTGATGTTTGTTTGGGAGATTCTCCAATATATATAATTTGTATTACATATTACATTATCTTTGTTGTAGGAATATTTATGCAGATAAAATCTTCATTGTGAAGATACACACACACCCTTCTGTGTGTGTAGAGATAGAGAGAGATGCAAAATCTAGGTTTTTCTTTCTGCATAACTATAAGGACAAATATCTCATGGCGTAAGATAAAAAAAAAACATGAAATGTTACAACGCGAGAATATTAATTGTGCATTTATTCGGCTTGTATAGTTGTATATATATATTGACCGTAATTAGTAGTATAATATTGCTCATAATCTATTTTATACATACTAATTACTACATGCATTGATGATGGTTCCAGAAAAAGTACTATAAATTGATGAAATTTCATTTGTGACTTGACACTGTTTCTTTTGCAACAAAAGAATATATGTAGTGAAATTCAAAGGATCTAGCCGAGTGGCATGAGACTCGCTCATTTTAAATTAGATATTTAGGGGATTGATCTTTGTCTTTGGATATGGAGCAATTTTAAATTCTTAGGTCAGCTATCACACTCTTCGAGATACCCCTGTCGAAAAAAAAGAAGAAGAATATATGTAGTGTTAATTAGCTAGTCTTAATTAATTTGGAATGAGAACAATGGTCAAGGTATATATAGTATGAACTTTAACTAATATGTTTTTCATCATATCTTCAACAAAATAATATCATATGTGGGCTTCATATGGTATGTTATTTTACATAATCACACCTATCATTCCCATTTAACGGGTCATCATTTTTTGTACTCCAAAGAATTCTAAAGAGTAGTAAAAGATTTAGCTATATATGGTGCTTCATAATTCATTGTTGTATTACTATCATTTGATAATATCTACAAAATATGATTAATGTTACAAAATATTAAATAAATCATTATGGTAGTCAACATAACCACTAGAGATAACAATAAAACAATCATTAAGAATTTTCTTTGTTATATCTCGATCAAAATTACTTTCTTAACTTATTAATGAAACTTTTGGTGGACCATGATATCTATCAGTATTACAGCTTTCTATGGGTTTATAAATTATAAAGTATATGATTATAAAAACTAGAAAAATCACCAAAGTTGAAAACAAAATTTAAAGGGGAAACTCTTCCTTTTCACAAAAGAGCACTTTCACCAGTTTCTTAGTAGGATCCTCTTTTTCCTCCTTATACATCTAGTGGATGTTGCATGTCACCTATAATTAAATAAGAAAAAGTTTATAAAAGTAATTTCATTCACATATATCTCGATATATCGTGTATACTAATAAATGTATTTAATCGGAGATATAATTAATTGGAAACAATTTCTTCACAATCCCTATTGTGTATTACCTATATCAGTGGTTCTGGTGAAAACATTTTTTAAACATAAAATAGCTTAGAAATATCCATAAATGGTGAGAGACAGTAATTTAAATTAAATGCTCATGAAGTAATGATCTTAAAATTTAGTTACTTGAGTTGTGAGATTCATGATCCTTCACATTCTTGGAAAAGGGTGTCTCTTTTATGGCCTTTATTCCATTCTGTTCATCATATAATTCCCCATGCAATGTGCCCATACTTAAATATTGAGAGAATTTCTATCATTTTTCTGCACATAAATCCCCTTTGTCAGTTGTACTGCTTAGACACTTTCAGATGCCACTTTTAATGCTAACATTCACAGGGTCAGAATCTTGATTCTTTGCCCACTATTCCCACCTTTTGGATTATTTTCATTCTCTTATTTTATTTTTACCAACAACATTAAATACGTACATTTTGTGTGTGTGTGACGTATAGCGGTAAATCAATGGGAAAAAAAGAGAGGCAATTAATGGGCACACGGAAGCACATTATCGATAAGTAAAAAATTGAGTGGCCATTAAGAAAGCTAGCTAGGAATTTATCAAGAGCAAGAAGACTAGTCCTAACCAAAGTAGTTCTAATTTCATAGAAAATGATCCAAAAATCAAATTATACAGACCCATATATATAAGCCCTGACAAGTGTCCCATTCTAGTGATCCGGATAAATTGATCTTTGTGCTAGCCTCTTTACAAATGAGGCATAAAAGCCTATTTGTACAAGAAATCAGAAATAATATAAAAGCCCCAAAAGTAGGCTTGAAACAAGTTCAAAAAATTGACCCAAAGGTGATCCGGTCGAGTTGATCATGGCTTCATCAATTTCCACTGGGTCGGGTGGATGCTCCTGACTCGACCGAGAACTCACCCAACCAGGTGAATGTGCGAGCAAGGCTGCTGGTCGGGTAGCCGAGTCTGTTTTCTAAGGAGCCTCACCCAAGCAATTGATTCGACCTCCTTTTGTTGGTAATTGAAACTAAAAAAATATTACTCTCCCCGTCTCCAAAAAAAATATGTGCACTTTTCATTTTCTGCCTGTCCCATAAAAATATGGGCATTTCCACTTATGGAAAGTTATTTCCAACTCATTACCCATATGCACCAATTTATTTACAACTTATACCACTATTACCCACCATTACAATTCATTAAACACTAATAATCCACTAACACTATTTTAACTACATTTCACAACATCTCTCTTACATTACCAATTGTGTATTAATTCCTGTGTCATTTCAAATGCCCATATTTTTATGGGATGGAGGGAGTAACATATAAGTATCACACATTGTTGTCAAGAGAAAGCTGAAACCACTATATAAAGTATCATGGGCCAGTCATCCGATCACCAATTGATTTTGGGATGAAACTCATGGATTTTTATCATGGTATCAGAGCGGATCGTCGATTGTGGGTCAAATTTAATTGACCCAACAGTACATCTAGACTGAAACCAAAAAAGAAAATGACTGCCCCAGCAGTATATCTGAGCTTTAAATTGGACCAGTGGTCCAACCGATCAGAAATAATTTGGGCTAGTGGTCCATCTGATTAGAGAAAAAAGTCCAACCCCTCCAATTGGTTATATGATGGAAACTGCGGATTTTTATCGCCTTTGGTCTACATGGCTCGACCCATCGTCCTCGTCTCACCTCTCCTTCCTTCGTCTTTAGCCCCAATCAGTCCAAGACCATCGAGGACGTCGTTTTACATGACGTGGAGTACCCGGGCTTGCATCAGCTTGATTTCTCCATATCCGAAAGAAACATACTACTAATATGAGCATCATTACTCCTAATTATCAACAAAATCATGGAAATATGAAGGCTCACACAAGAAAAGAAGACGCTTTGCAGAATTGTTCCTTAGATCCAAATTGTATGATTGCGAACCTTGATTCTCCAAATCAGAAACAGTGTTTTTCATCTCCTTGATTCTCCGTATCAAAATAAGTGTTTTAGAGCATCCGCAGTAGGATAGACTAACGATTGGTTTTTGTAGCGGGATAAGAGCACCCGCAACGCGGGCCGTGGGCGTTCCGCGTTTCGTTCCTCCGGAACGAAACCGTAGCGGAACGCGTTGCGGCGCTACGTTTCGTCACGGTTCCGTGCCCATGCCGTCCCGGGTGCCGTTGGCACGAGACGCGGCACGGTCTGTGCCGCCACGCGCTTCGGCGACGTGGCTCTCCCCGCGACGTGCGTGACGCCCACTCGCTGCCCCGTGAGTGGGCGTCGTCACGGTGACGCAATAATTCGATTTTTTTAAAAAAAAAAATCAAAATTTAAAAAAAATACTTTTATTTATAAAAATTGTTTTTATAATTAAAAACAATTTTTACAAATAAATGAATACAAGAAATTCGTAATATCCCATATATATTTGATGGACTTGCGAATTTATGAAACCATTCTTGGTTGTTTCTCTTTTATAGAGACAACCTTGAATGTTTTATGTTCCACTTTCGATGTGGGATAAAATCATCCTTGGTTGTTTCTCTTTTATAGAGACATCCTTGAATGATTTTGTCCCACATCGAAAGTGAAACATAAAACATTTAAGGATGTCTCTATAAAATTGTATTTTAAATTATGTCATTTTTTTTAGGATTTTAATTATATCTTTTTTTATTTTTTTGAATTTTAAGTTGTATTTATATTTTATGTTGTAATGTTATTTTAATTTTAATGAAGTGTGTTTGTTTTAATTGAATTGGATTGGAAATAAAAATAAAAATGAAATTGAATGAATAGTAATTTAAGGAACGGTTAAGGAACGGATAAGAAACGGATGGTTGCAGGTTCCGTTCCTTAGTTAAGGAATGGAGTAAAAAAGTACAGTGGGGCCCTCAAATAGTGGTTTAAGGAACGGGATAGAAACGGTATAGGAACAGCGTTGTGGATGGCCTAAATAAGAATCTATTTAGTTTGATTGATTGATTTACATCTAAATATGCCTTTTCAAATTGTAAACTTAGAACCATTTTCAAACAAGCATATAATTACATATCATACTGAATATATGCAATTAAATACAACATACAGTAGAAATTCAAGAGTTGAATCGGTCACCTTCTTCAATTCAAACTCTACCACGGATCTTCTGATCTGTTCCATTTAACTTGAATTTAACCTTTGTGTGGGCAAAGCTCGTCAAATCCTCAAAAGCTGGAGAAGAATTGAAGACAGAAAGAAGAACCCTAAATCTCGAAATTTCACTCTCTCACATATGGCAGAGAACGAAAATTATCGGTAGAATTAATTCTGTCTTTTTTCTTCTCTCTTTTATATTAAGTTAATTATTTTGGGTCAGACCAGGAATCTATGGAGGATTGGATTGTGCCACAGTTCAGGCTTTCACTAAAAAAAATTAAAAGTAATTTAATTCAAGCCCAAACTTAAATATTATTATCATCCACTATAGATATAATATTGACTGCCCGTCCAAACCGAAATTACGAGTATTCCGGGACTTCCTCTTTAATTAAATTATTTCCCGTGTTTAAGATCTAAATATTCATTAATTAATATCAAGTTCTGACTTTTATTAATTAATAGTATCTTTTTCCAAGAGTGGTCTAGTTTAGAAACATTATTTATTATTCATTGAATAAATTCCAACTGGCCAGTTTTCTGAATAATAAAACTTTTTTCTAAACACCTCTTGAGGATATTATCATACTGGCCTCTCCCAGCTCACGATTCATTGCAATAACAATACTAGCACCACTTAGACATATGATTATTACTCAATCTATCAGGATTCTTGGGCAACGAAATACCCTCACCATTTGATAAGTCAAAGTAGTTTTCAATTAATATCGTATGCTCAAAGTTATGTCGACAATTATTAAGAAACGACAATCACCGAGACCTCGTATTTCAGTAAATAGCCAAGAATGACTTATCTCACTGTTTGATACTTTCTGTCACGACCGCCCACCCCAGGGGTGTTACAAACGAGGCGATCGTGACCAAGGGACAAACATTAAGAATAGCATTTAAGGATAACAGTTCATAAGAAAGGCTCAATTAGCTTAAAAGAATAATATATATCAGAGTGTATGATACACAGAGTGCAAACTCGACTTTAGCTCCAAACAAATGGGAAAAGCTCAAATAAAATCAGAGTGTCTTTTCAACAATCAGCAACTCGAGATAAAATTATCTCAACAATACTTGGCGGAAGCATTCGAGAGTAGAATACTATTATGTATGAAGACATAATATATTCAGAAAGTTTTATTTACAATCTTCTTCACTTTCATGCTCAACACCCACCGCGCTCGTCACCGCTCAACCTGCACATAGAGAAAACATGCAGGGCTGAGTACTTGGTGTACTCAGTGGACACGTGCCAAAATATATTTTATAAAAATAGATTTTGTCAAGCCACTCTTTGAGTGAACTCGGGATTTTAGGAAAAGTCCGAGAACACTAAACATTTTTCTTTTCCTTTTTCAAAAGCGATCTTTCGATCTATTTTCCTGGAACATATGCCGTATCTGACAAACCCGATTTCACTATCTCTTGTTCATTCATCAGTCCATTCATCATTCATCTTTCCTTTCATCATTCATCATATCTTAACATTCAAGTGCCTGGGAAGTGGTTACCTCCCACGGTCACCCATCAATCCATTTCATTCATCGTTGCAGTCAGATAGGCATAGTTCCAAAACAAAATATGGCTTGACATAACCTTTTCAACTTTATTTTTCTGTAAGACCGTTTTTTTTTTTTTAAATAACTCATCTTTCTTTCATCAAAAGAAGCACATATAACCTTCAAAACATCAAAACTTCATCTCTTTTTTTTTTCGTCGTAAACGTATTTGGATCAAAACTCATTTCTATCGGTCAAAGCCGAACTCAAGAATCAACGCAGGCTACACTTCATAAGCAATCGTAAAGCAACACATAACATCATATAATAACACCAAGCAAATAGCACTTTTCATAATACTTCACGTTAATTAGCAAGCTCGCACGTAACATCATATAATAAATAGAAAGCACATAAAACAATTCTCATAACCACTTTATAGTAAACTAAAAACCTTCATAAAAATATTTTAGTTCGAAAGCCCACATAAATATACTTTTCGTAAAAAAAACTGTAACTTTAACAGAAAGCCCACCTCGTTTGCTTAAACCATTCAATATCCATTTAAGGCAACCCTCGTTCCTTGTGCTCACGTACACACAATAATCCTTGCCAACATCACAACATAAGTCAGCCTTCCATAAACTCATTTTTTTCTATGCATGTCCTATCGTTCCTCTCTCATCGTTTTTCTCAATTTACCCAACCCAATGTTCAACACAAGAGGGAAAAACACACCATAACATATTTCAAAGTGCAACACCTAACCACACCAATAAACACACTCCTTAGATATACATGCATCATATAACACCATATATCTTGAAAATAAGCACTATTTTATTAAGGCATAAAACTGGCAGAACTGCGCGACCGTTTTGTAAAAATCACTAAAAATCCATTCGACCTCATATGAAGCTAAAATTTGGTCACAACACAGTAGACACATTCAAGTTCACCCAGTTAAAATTTCACACCGAAATAATATCATTTGGTCAGTCAAAACATTAATACAACACTCTGGTTGGAACATAAAGATTCGCGTAGCATTGCGCAGTTCGTTTGAAAAATTCACCATAAATTCATACGATGTCCAATAAGGCTGAAATTTTTACACGACTCAGACGACACTTCAAATTTTCACATAGTTCAAGAATAACATCAAACGGAGGTCATTTGATCGGTCAAACAGAATACGAAACTTTCTAGCCGAGAACACAAGTTTCTGGCAGAATTGCGCAGTCAACTTCAAATATTTTTCAAAAATTCATTTTTCGATAAAAAGGGCTGAAATTTATACGAGACATAGAAAACACCTTGAAATTAACTCAGTAAAATTTTCATACCAAAATTCGATCGTTTGGTCAGTCAAATACACGTCGGAATCCACTAACCGAACACCACAATTTTCATACTCAAAATTTCGAAATTAGGGTTTCTTCCACAATCATCCAAACAAAATTTTCTCATGCTTATAACACACAATCATGCTTGATAAGACTCTTATAAATATGTTTGCACATAAACTTACATCATTCACCAAGGATTCAAAACAATCTCTACATAAACTCATTCAAAAATCGCATAACTATCAAAGTTCTCAAGCAGACTCACTTTCCCACCGATTAACTTTGTGATCTATGATTCCTACACCCACTACATGCATGTAGGAGTCAAGAACATGGTTCAAACGAAAAGAATGAGGGAAAGTGAAGCAAATATACCTTCTTTGACAAAAATGGATCGGTAGAGACAAGAAACGATGCGATTCGTCGGAGATTCTTGAAAATAAACTTCAATGGTTGCAAGAACAAGAATTGGAAGGAAATTTTGAAGAGGATGAAGAGGGGTCGGAAATCTTGATAGTAGCTCTTTGTTGTGAAGTAAAAGAATGAAGTGAATGGAAGGTTATATTTATAGAAAATTTTTTCATAAAAGACAAAAATTCACGTCTTTTCGTTTTGATTTGACGACTAATTAATGCGGCCTTAGGAAAACGTGTCTGATGCGACGTGGTTCTTATCTAATTTTTCGTCTTGATGTGACGCGGTTCTTATCCAACTTTTCGTCTTGATTTGTTGTCGAAAGTGTATTTGATACGTGGTCTATTCTTTCGTGTAGGTATCATTTTGGGCTCGTAACAATTGGGTTTCAAATTGGGCTAGGAAGAATAATTGTTTGGCCTCAAAAGTGAAATACTTCTCTCGACAAAAGAAACAAGGTCGAAAAAAATTTTCAAGTGCACAAACGACAGTCCTTTCAAGAACTCAATAAAAAGGTAGAAAAAGTCGGGGTGTTACACTTTCAGTGCTATACCATACCGACGTCGTTCATTTCCTTATGTAAGGAAACTTTTAGACTGACGTCACAACCTTTCACGATAGGTGGTCAAAGCCTATCTAGGTTGTGAAAAAGTTTTCATTCTGCAAGAATCGACAAGTTACCTACTGTGAACGCCTATACTTCTTCAATCATATCCTGCTGGAGTCGAATATGGGCTTCTTGTTGGCGAATATCGGCAAATGCTTGGACCCTTTCGACGTCCCCTCAAGGTATCCCCATTCGTACATTGGCGTTGGCCACGCCGTGGCTTAGACCGACAACATCTTCATTGGCCCAATCAATCAGTTCTGGACCTTAATTTTTCACGATCATATTGTGCATGATAATACATGTGTGCATGACATCAGCAATGCAGTGTTCATACCATATCCACGTTGGACCCTTCACCGCCGCCCATCGAGCCTGGAGCACACCAAATGCCCGTTCCACATCCTTGCGCACCGCCTCCTGTCGTTGCACAAAGTAAATCCTCTTTGGATATGTTGGGCATCTGATCGTCTTCACAAAGATGGGCCACCTAGGGTATATCCCATCCGCCAAATAGTAGCCCATATCGTGCTGGTTACCGTTGGCGACGAAACTAATGGCCAGACCAACGCCCATGCACTGCTCGTTGAAAAGGGACGGCGACTGGAGGACATTGACATCGTTGTTCGACCCGACTACCCCAAAATACGCATGCCAAATCCATAGTCGGTAGTCAGCTATGGCTTCGAGGATCATCGTGGGATTCTTGCCTTGAAGCCGGTCATGTACATCTCTTTCCAGGCGGTGGGGCAGTTCTTCCATTCCCAATGCATACAATCTATGATGTACAACATTTCGGAAAACCCGTGCAAATTCCCGTGCATCTCCATCAGACCTTGGCAGTCTTCGGGGGTAGGCTTTTGAAGATACCTATCTCCGAATATGTGAATGACGCCTCGACAGAAATGCTATAGATACTCGCGGGCAGTCGTCTCGCCTATGTGAAAGTACTCATCGAACATGTCGGCCGGGCCTCCGTAGGCCAACAATCTGATTGCGGCAGTGTGCTTCTGTATGGGTGAGTGACCGGGTCTGCCACTCGCATCCTCTCTGAACCGGAAATACTTGTACCAACGCTCTAAAGTGTTCACGATACTCATAAATAACGGCCGGTGCATCCTAAAACGCTGTCGGAAGAAGGTCTCCCCAAACCGCAGCTGCTTAGCGAAGTAGTCGTCATACAACCGTTGGTGGGCACCGACGTGGTCCCAGGGGACTACAGCTAAATGATGGATGTGGCGAGGGACCGTCGGCTGCTGCTGCTGCTGCTGGCACAAGTGCTCTTGTATCAACCGATTTATATCCGCGGACATATAGGCCCGCAACTCTTCGTTAATTCGCCGTGCGTCGTCGGCATCACCATCACTAGCCATATTTTATCTACAGATCAGATGAGAAATGAAGAGAGAAGGAAGAGAAACTTGTTAACACAAGTGGTGCGAATGAAATGAAATGCAACGAGCCATATATATAGAGTTGGAAAAAAAATAAAAAATACCGCTAGCCGATCGCGTTAGCACAACAGCGGACGAGCGATCAGCTAACGCTGATGCATCGCGGACGACCGCTCGTCCTTGCCTTTCGTCCATTGTGCTTTCGCCGCATGCAATAGCGGACGAACGCGGTGCCCTAGCCGCTAGCCGGTCGCTAGGGCGTGCGTTCGTCCGCTATTGCTGGGTGCTCTTACGTACCAAAATTAGCGGCTAGGGCACCGCGTTCGTCCGCTATTGCCGGGTGCTCTTACGTACCAAAATTGCAAATAGAGATTAGTTTTGGCTTCCTGACTCTATGGATGTTGTAAGATAGCAAAATGAAAATTTAGAAAAATTCATTTGTAAAAATAAATAAATAAACAAATAAAAACCATTAGTTGTCAGTTTGTGGGAAGATTCTGGGAGACACGCAACTAACTTAACCACCACAAGACTCAAGATTCATGTGGCGCCACTCCCTTTGTAGAATCAAGAAACCAAAATTATAACCATCTCCCTCCAATATTTGCAACACTTTTTGAATGAGAAATTCTTGCAAATCTCCCATGAAAATGGAGGCCCTCAACTCTAATCTTGACTCTACCCTCTCCACTCTCTCCAAATTTACATCAAAGCCCACCTCCAAACCCTTCTTCTCTTGCCGATCTCCGAGATTGAGCTGTCGGAAGCCCAAGAAATTTACGGTGAGCAGCAATAAAAGAGGCAGTTTGGAATCGCAGAATGGCAATTTTTTAGCAGAAAATGAGGATTTGATGAAAAGGGTTGGAAGAGGAGTGCTAGGTTTCGCCGCTGCAGCTTCATTGTGCTGGGATTCGTCAGCGTCGGCGGAGTCTCTGACGGTTGCGTTTCCTGTTTCTCACACTCGTGAGGTGATCGAGTTCTTGGAGTCTATTGTTTTGAATTTTGATAGCTGTTTATAAGTCTTAATTAATGTTTCTATTTTGGACTGATTAATTAAGCTATTGCATAGTTATATATGATGCTTATAGAAGATTTATGATTTGTCGTTTGCGGAAAATGTTGATGTGGATTGAGGTTGTTTGAGCAGGTAAATACAGTTCAGAGAACTCTTGTTGAGGCATGGGGCTTGATTAGAGAGACCTTCATAGATCCAACTTTCAATCATCAAGGTAAGTGTAGGAAAATGCCCTTTTCAATTTCTTTGGTAGATATGTAGTGTTGAAGTTGTTAGAATTATTTGCAGATTGGGACTTGAAACTGCAGCAAACGATGGTGGAAATGTTTCCACTGAGGTCAGAAGATGCTGCGTACAACAAAATTAAAGGCATGCTTTCGACTCTGGGTGATCCCTTCACACGCATCATCAGTCCTAAGGTATTCAAAACTTGGCTGCAACATTAAACTGAATGGCAACATTACTACTCTTATGATGACATGATGATGTGCAGGAATATCAAAGTTTTAGAATAGGGAGTGATGGAAATTTGCAGGGCGTTGGCTTATTCATCAATGCTGAGCCAAAGACCGGCCACCTGGTGGGTTGAGTTCAGTTGATTATACGCATGTACACGGATTTGAAGCCAATATTATCTTCTGTGGCTAACAACTGAGGCATACATTTGTTGCTCTAATCTATGTTGTGTCTCTGTTTAAGGTTGTTCTGTCGTGCATAGAGAATAGCCCGGCTGCACGTGCTGGCATACACGAAGGAGATGAGCTAATGGAAATAAATGGTACTGAATCCCTCACTATCCAATATGTAAAAAATGTTTTGTTTTTCTCCTTTTTCTCGACCCATGACGTGTGAGCTCAAAACACACGACACTTAAAGAAATAACCCAACACCCCATACACGAAAACACATTCAGTTTCATATATGACATATTTCATATTTTCTTCAATGTGGTATTGTTCAGGTGAAAGACTCGACGGGGTGGCCAGCGAAGCAGCTGCACAGAAACTAAGGGGGCGCGTTGGAACCACTGTCACATTAAAAGTTCACAGTGTGAGAAGAAAATTTGTTCATGTTCTACAATAAAAGTTTCATAAGTCTTGTAATTACAGATTCTGTTCCTCTTGGTGTTTTTTCCAGTTTGATGAGTTGGGGAGTCCTTGTATTAGAGAGGTATACTTCCAGTGTAGGTATTTCAGGATACCAACAACAAATAAGCAACTTGTTGGCTAATACCGCGTGAACTTTGATAGGTTAGGATGCCTCGCGAAGTAATCAACCTTTCACCCGTTTCTAGCACCATCATTCTCCACAGAGCACCTGATGGTCACGTATCAAAAACTGGATATGTAAAGCTGTCTACTTTTTCACAGGTATTCTTAAGCATGGTGTTTTTTTTCCTTTTAAAAACGGAGTTGGTTTATTAAGTTTTCAAGAAAATGATAGACTGCTGCAATGGAGATGGAAAACACTGTTTCTGATATGGAGAATCGAGGTGTGCAGTCATACATTTTGGATCTAAGGAACAATCCAGTAAGAGTCTTATTTTCTTGTTTGAGCCTTCCTTTTTTCATGGTTTTGTAGATTGTTAGGAGTAATGATGCTTCTCTCTCTCTGTGTAAAGGGTGGATTGGTGAAAGCAGGACTCGATGTTGCACAGATATGGCTCGAGGGGACCGAGACGCTGGTGAACACAATCGACAGAGAGGGGAACATGCTGCCTATCAACATGATAGACGGCCATGCCATAACACATGATCCCCTCGTCGTCCTTGTAAGTTCAAGTTCATTCACATCGCGTCGCGTTTCCAATATTACCTCACCATTAAATCCCTCTTTCCTTATAAAAAGGTGAATGAAGGAAGTGCGAGTGCTAGTGAGATTCTTGCAGGAGCGCTCCACGACAACGGGCGAGCCACCCTCATTGGACACAGAACCTTCGGCAAAGGAAAAATACAAGTAAAACATTACTACAAAATAAGTTGTTGCCTTACTTATTATCAGCCGAATAATTCGAAAAACATTTGATGCAGAGTGTGACAGAGCTACATGATGGATCAGCCCTTTTCATTACAGTAGCCAAGTATTTGTCTCCTTCACTTCATGACATAGATCAGGTTGGAATCGCACCAGATGTGCAGTGCTCAACTGACATGCTAAATGCACCACGATCCGACCCTCTTAAGGTCCGGAGCTCTGGATCCAACTTGGAGAGAGATTCTTGCATACTGGTTGCGGAGCATCAGCTTGATATTCAAGAATCTAAAGGCTCTGCTTCTTGATACACAAGCTTGTATAAACTTGGCTTTATAGATATGCTTCTTAAATATATGTAGTTGCAGTAGTATATGTTGTTACACCAAAGTTGATGCTAATAATACATAGTATTGGTTTAGGTAAGAATTCTCACTACAAATGTGGACTGATAGAGAGTACAATTGAACATGTAGAGAAGGGATTTTATTAACACATCAAAACATGACAATATAATGTACAAAGCACACTCATAAGAAATATGTATACAAGCTTTATATCAAAATCACACTTGATTTACGCAAGCAATATAGTGAAAAGGTAAAGTAAAATAGGAGAAACTGTAAGTAAATAGGAAATTACAGGTTGAAAGCCGTTCCCTGCAACCGCATCCGGTATAGGTGCCGGTGCAGCATCTTGCGCTGCCACCGCCACCGACAAAAATGCAGCGACGACGGACAAAAATAGAGCCATGTAGAGGAAGGTGGAGATACCAAAATTTGCCATTATATAGTATCAGTATAAATTTCGAATGGAAGAAGAATACAATGTCTTCACTATGGATGGTGGTATGAATATGTTGCGGAATTGTCCCAATTTATATAGTGGTGTTTTTTAAGTTCATTTCTTGCCTTCTATTTTAAGGTTACTATTATTAATAGTAGTAGTATAATGGGATCCACATGAATGTGAAAGAAAAAAATAGGTTGTATATCTCAATCATGGTTCAATTGCGATAAGTATACTTGTTAATGTATTGTTTTAATGACGATGATAATCCACCCAATGTACAAATTAAATTCTCTATAGTTTGTTTGTATTTTGTTAAGAAAAAAAAATGTATTGATATGCATATTTATATTAAAATGGTCTATGAGTGAGTAGACAATATTATCAGCATATACATTAATTTATCAGCATGCACTTAAATTGAAATCACTTTAAATCCAAAACTATTACAGCACATCAATTATATCCCGAATTTGAAATCATTTTTAAATTGTGAGCGGCTCCAAAAGAATTGAAGCTGTTCATTGAATTGTCGCAGTGTGTTTAATTTCTTTATATATTTAAATTAAAATTAAATGGTGGAATTTAATTATGAGTGTCAGTGTTTTGGATCCAAAAACTGGACGCATAGCACAATTTATAGAAGATCTCTACTCACAACTTTTAGCCAAAATTATAAACTTAAATCTTATAGGTGGATTTCTTACAAATTTGAACTTTTTTCCAAATTGAAACCAAACTTGTAGTAGAAAATTGTTACAAGGCCTAAGTTTATAATTTTTGCGATCAAATTTAAATTCATGGAAAATATCAAATTTGACACAAGTTTGTAATGTTAAGATACAATAGCCTTTATTATGTTTGCTAAGGTAATAATATAGTAGCTTATTATAGTTTAATGTTTATATTTATTCACCTTTTATAAAACTAATTTTGTAGAACTTATACAAATACAAACAATCAACAAAGATTTTTTCCTTATATACCATCAAACGTATCTCATTCGTATTATGAGAAGCCTCGTAGTAGATTTTCCAAGACATGCTGTTTCAATTTGGGGAAATCGAATATTTGAAAAATTCACTATAATGCTTAAATTCATGATTTCTGCAATTAAAATTTAAACTCATGAAAAATATGAACTTGGGCTAAAGTTTATTTTAAGTACGGATGGTATGAATAGTTCATTTTCTAGAAACAAAACTAATTTTGATAATGTAGGAGTAATTGATAGTGTATTAGTAGTAAAGGTCTTAAAGTGATAAATTTCCAATATTCTACTAATACTATTTATTAAAAATCGAAATGGCAAAAGAAATAGGTAGTTTGCAATGGTCCGGATGGGACGCCTTGCCTTATCATTTATAGTAGGGAATTGGTAAGACATCAGATTTTATATCTTATGATTAATAATGATTTTGATAGTTTATCTCAGAAAATGCCCGTCATAATATTCTCACCACATACTGATCATCACACATGTCGATTGTTGATCAATCCATATTATATAGTGCTATGAAGATAAGAGCATCCGCAGCGGTGAGATTTGTCCGTCCGTGCCAGCGGCAAGGACACCCCTGTCCGCCGTTGCGCTCTTGCCGCTGGCACGGCGCTGCTCTTAGCTAAGAGCACGTCCGTGCCAGCGAGCAGGGCGACGTGACGCGTTTCTATTGGCCGTTGACATTTTGTTAAAATAAAAATAATACCAAAAATTAAAAATATATATATTTTCGGATTCCAAAAAATATAGCCGTTTTATTACCGTTTTTTTTAAATTTTTTTGAAAATTTAAAAAAAAAATAATCCCAAAATCATCTATAAATACACACATTCATCATCCATTTGGACGAAATTCGGCCACTTATGAATTAAATTATGCAATTTTTAATTTTTAGGATTTAAATTATGTAATTTTTAATATTTAAGACTTTAATTATGAAATTTTTAATTTTTAGGATTTTAATTATGTAATTTTTAATTTTTTTAGTAATTAGTAATAGTATTTTGGGTATTTTTAATGCATTTTAATATTGTGGAAAGTTTTTATTAAAATTGAATAATAGAATGGTTGGACCCTTGAGCATGTCCTTGCGGAAGAGCACGGATGTGGGTGTTGTGCTCTTGCCTAAGAACATGGAGTAAAAGTGTGTCCGGACCTACATCCGTACTCGTTGGCAAGAGCACGGATGTGGATGCTCTAACTCAATATTTTTTACTCTAAATTACATAAGTTTCTACTTATTCTTAGAAAGATACCTGAATTGCGTATTGGATATGCAGACATGTCAATGCTAGAGTCGGTCGCTACAGCCAACAATATATACCCCCAAAACTTTTATGTCAAAATTTCGGTACGAGTAAAAATCATATCTTTATCTTATTTCAATTTTTCGGTATATCTTATTTTTATTTTGATACGACACCGTTTTTAAATATGCCAGAAATTTGATATATCAAAAGTTACATATTGGATTTTAATTTATGTATATTAATATCTGTAAATTTTTTTCATACTACATGTTTATATATTATGAAATAGGGTAGTGATAAATGCAAACTTAAATATTGTACAAACACCAAACTGTGATCTTGACCATTAAAAAATATCAACAGTTGACAAAATAATAGCAATAGAAAATGCCAATACAATATGAACAAAACATCAACCGTTGATACTGCATAGAAAATGCGTTGACATTTTCTGTTGCTACTATTTTGTCATCTATTGACATTTTCTAACGGTACAGATCATAGTTTGAAGTTTGTACAATATTTAGAGTTTGCATTTGATTACGTCCCTCATATAAAATTCATTAGCAGTAATAAAGAAAACTCTTGTCATCATCCTCAAGCTTGAATTAAAAAGTAAAAAAGATTACAATATTTTGGATAGTTTCTTATTTCAATACACTAAACACCATTTAGGGAGAAAAGGCAAAATCAAACTAACTTTAGTTTCCTCTACAGATTCATCCTTAAAACTCAATCACACTCGCTTTTAGCTAACAAATTATACACACACCCCACAAAAAAGCACAAACTTGACCTTTACAATAAATAAATCACTAGAAATTGAACACTAATAAATCACTAGGAGTTCTCAGCCTGATTCTGAGCCTTCATTAAGCTTTTGGTGAGCCAGATCGCTGTCTCTCGTGAAGAGACAGCGTCTTCCCCGAAGGCCTTTAGCACGCCCGCGAGCTCATCGAACTTATGCTCTTTGAGCAAACGTGCACACAGTTCAAGGAGTGATTCTAAAGCATGAGCTCTGTGTTCACCTGGATTTTCATGCTTGCTTTCGACAACATCGCTGCTCGCTGCAGTCCGCGTGCTCAGGAGTAGATTGTCACCCGTGGCTTTCTTCGTTGCTCTTGGTGTAGTCCAGAGATCATCTCTGATCTTCAGGGCATCCTCATCAACTTTATCTTCATGGCTATTCAACAACAGCCCGACTTTCGTATCTTTCTCTGTTTGCCTCGATTCAACTACGACATCATCTTTGCTCTCCATGCGATCCTTATTGGACGACTCACTTATGCTTTCGTCTACATGGGATGAGCTTCTTGATTCTTCTTCAGCTTTAGATCTTACCTTTTCATCGGTTGAGGGGCCATTTTCATCAGTAGAAGATATCCCCACCTTCGTTTTCGCACTCCCTCTTTCTCCGTAACTTCGTATTCTTTCTGAGAGCATATTCCTCTGGCTCCTCACGCAACGCGTTTGCCAGTCTTACCAAAGCGTCCATCATGTAGATGCTCTCTTGATGCGATGAAGACTTATGATTGTCATGATCAGTCATCTCGCTCGTGTCCCCGCTCTTTGAGTCCTCGCTGTCGTGAGACATCTTTCCCGAGTAGCTCGTTGGATCGACCCTCTTGGTCTCAAGTAGATCTTCGATCAAGGCATCATCATCTAGTAAAGTCGGATGCTGCGTATTAATACTCCCTGTGAACAAAAGAAGCAGATCCCTCTGTTTCAGCTTCACCTCTCTTTCTTGGTGGCTTTTCCGACCCTCGGAGCTACAGGGTGATAACCTATTTGATCTCCCGTTTGCAGCATCGGGTGACGGAGACTTCACAGGGAGGAAAACAGTAGACAGGTTCTGACAGCGAAGGAGAAACGGCTGCAAATGTGGGTGTCTTAACAGCTCTGCGGCCTATGATGCGCATATAAATCAGATTAGTATGATACTTACCATTGCGAGCAAACGAAGTAAGCAAAAAATCGTGAACTTAACGTCGGCCTGTGTTTGGGGCTCATCCTCAGCATACTCTTTATAATTTGTTTCCTTAAGCCCTAAAATTTAAATTCTATTTAGCAGAGTATTAATTTTATGCCAGCGAATAAATATTTTCAAATTTTGAGAAAAACTTACTGAGTTGAAGAGTATATGATAGGCATTGGTGAGATCAAAGATCTGTTAATCTTGTTGATGAGTCCATCCATATCCTATTTCATTCATTTTTCTAATTCAGAATGTATCTAATTGTGTATATATAATTATAGTATTTACTACAATGCGAAACTATTAGAACTTACAGGTGCTTTGAATGCTTGTTGGTGTGCAGCAATCTCAAACATACAGCAACCTGTAACAAGAAACACCACACTTTAAAAAAATGAAGAAAAAAGAGTGAAATGGATGTTATATTCTTGTGATTGAACTCTGTTTACCTAGAGACCATATGTCTGATTTATAGCCATACGGTGTATTGGCAAGAAGCTCGGGACACATATAGTTTGGGGTTCCAACAACCTAGTTTGCCGCAAAGAGGTCATTAGCTTACAATTGCGCATAATAGAGATATGTTGTGCTATCATACCGATGAGGCTACGCTTTCCAAATTCAGAAGTTTACCTAATCCAAAATCACCTGTGAATTACATCAGTGGAAACATTACATCATTGAAATGAACAAAAGATGGTTCTAGGACCTAGGTGAGAGTACAACTTGCTTTGGCATTCTTACCAAGACAAATGGTATTGTCCTTTGTCACAAATATGTTTGATAACTGAAACGAGAAAACTATGCATGTAAGAAATCAATCAAGACAATGCACGCCAACTGAAAATTATGAGCATGTGTCGAACCTTGAGGTTCCTGTGAAGGACACGATTGGAATGAAGATAGTCGATAGCTAATAACAACTGAATCATCCAATTGCAAATTTTCTGGGCATTAGCAAGAAAATTAGAAACTCGGCATGAATTAGCTAAAGTAGATAAAAGAGAGACTTCTGCTGATGATACCGATCAGATTACCTCCTCCGGGAAATATGCCTTTCTTGCCTTGCTCATTACATCAGATCTGCAAATCGAATTAGTAAAGATAAGAGAATACTGGGAAAGGCATAATATATTATTTCTAGTTGCAGGAATGGTATTCGGGGAGGACTGAGTTCGAGTTTTCAGCTAAAGCACTTACATATTTCCTGATTCACAATAATTGGTCAGGATGCAGATATTCCCCTGCGAAGAACGAAAACATAAGGTCACCTTTAGCATTGGTTTTCAAGCCGTTCGTATGAGCTTTCGATATGGAAATCAAATTAATATGCACCATACTTTTTCCACCCAAGCATCTTTGCACTCAACTATGTATGGATGGCTTAGTTTTGCAATTAATTCCATCTGCAACAGACACAGGCAAACATTACAATATGGTGTACAAATTGGTGAAAATTATTGTTCTCTTCAAGGTTATCCGACAATCTAATTTGCCAAAAACCAACAATACTGGAGCCAGAATTTACAAATATAAGGCTTCACCAAAACAAAAATAGAGTACATGGCTTGTGGAAACAGTGGAAAAGAATTTCAGCTGCTTAGAGTGTTTTTATCAATAAAGCATAATGATGATCAGAGTTGCTTCTCTGGAAACATAGAGAAACTAACAAGGAGATTCAGAATACTCTAACAACTCAGAAGCATCGTCGAAATAGTTCTGTTCCAGAATACTTAACAACTCAGAAGGCTCCTTAACAGATTAGTATCCGAAGCACTATTCAGTAACTTTTTCCCTATAGATACCAATCAAGAGTTCAATAACGAACACAAGCAATAAACGCCATATATTTCTTATTTCACATAGCCACTCCAAAAAAGTCAGGGATGCTAATTTCGAACAAAATTAACTTTGTGATTTCCACCTAATCTCGCTCACACAAACTGCCATTGCTACATTACAAAAATTTTTCTAATTTCTAAGCCGTGGTTAGCATAATAGCATCCCTTGAGCTAAATTTGCAAACAATTTGAGAAATATTGAAAACTTTTTTGCATGCACCGACTTAGAAAAAGAAATTCTTACTGCTGATTCTCAGTTTTATGCAGCACAAGAAATGCAGCTCCAAAAGCACCCTTCCCAATCTGCTCAATGGCTTCATAATCTTCCATCTTCGGCTTCGAAATGCCGTTCTCTCTCTCTCCATCAAGGCCTTCAAAACCCAGAATCTCCATATGGTCACCCTATTTTCAGATAAAAAAAGATTCAATCTTTAACCAAAATCCATCCGTTAATAAACTCACCTAATTCTTCAGAGCAAAACCTCCACAGCCCAAAAAAAAAAAACAATTCTTGGGTGCTCAAAGAACAGCAGCTTCAAGCAGAAGACCCCTCCAAAAAAATACATATATAGATATCTACCATTCTTTAATTGCCTTATATTTTTTTTTGTCTAATTCAGTTTGCCTAATCCAACGTAGGTATCAATGTAAAACATAACAATATGTAAGTGCAGCAAAGAGGCTGGCCAGTCAATTTTGCAATCTATATCTATATTCATATAGTACTACTCCATAACACAGTTGCCTTGTGCAGTCACTCATAAATACAAGTGCTTCATAAAGAGAAACTAGAATTGCAAATGCTCAATAAAAGATGGGAAGCAACAAGATAGGGATAAATTGTGCGAAAAAAATTGTTTTACCGTGAAAAAAATTGTGGGTAGAATGAGATCTTTATAGATGAGTATCGAATGTATTTCAGGGAAAAAAATAATAAAGGCGAAATCCGTTGGATTCCTTAGACTATTCAACACAAACTTGTGAGTGGTGGAAATATGTTCAAAACATTTTTAAGCTATTCAAAAAATAAGTTATTCAACCCAAATTTATTTTTCGTAATATAGTAAGGAACAACCATTTTATAGAATTAAATTTACTGTAAATTATCATTTTTCTACCCTTCCAACATCATTTCTCAAATATAGCTAATTTTATTATTTTCACTTTCCACTCAAAATTCTCTCTGTAGTATATAAGCTACATTATCTAAATATTTTAATAGCTCATCAACCCTTTTCTCATCCATGGGTATCACCACAAAAATGAAGGGATTAGATTAGATAACTTGTGATACGACATAGCTTACTAATAAGTTTAGATACGTTATTCATGTATTTGAAAAATAGAAACATTTGAAACGGCATAGATTTTAATGTACAATTGGTAAAATAAGAGAGATGAAGAGAAAAACGAGTAAAATAAGAGAAAGGAAGAAAATAAGTAATTGAAGTATTGTTAATGGATTGTGGAGTCCACTTTCTAATTTAGAAAATTTCTATTTTAAGGAACGTACCAAAATGAAAATAGTTTCTATTTTTAAGAGACGGATGTAGCATAACAATATCCATATATTATATTAAGCCCAAGATGGGGAAGAGCCCACTGATAATAGTATTTTATAAATGGATTACTACCAACTTCGGGCTTTTATATCTTGGGCCGAGGAACTACAAAAATTATTAGTCTATTACGTAGATTATTGAAATTGTAAAATAATATTTTTAGCTACGGTAAAATAAAAAATACATGAAATAACACATTTAGGTGAGAATTTTAAATATTACTATTACTAGTATAACTTTCGTTGGTTTGATTTAATCTCACTTATCTATTTGTTTCCATTTCATTTATCTTAAGTTGTCATTGGTGCAGAAAATATATTTAATTTAATTTTATGAATTTGTGATGACATACAAGAAATAGTGCTGAATGCCTGCATAAAAGGGATTAAAAACTTAATACTCGTATTATTTTGGATTAAATTAAATGAAACATTTAATATGAAATCCCTGTCTTCTCAATTCAAAATCCAATGTATTCATATTTAATGTTTTTAAATAAAAAAATTTACTTTAATTACCGAGGGGTACAAACAAGGGCAGAGTATTATCGCCTGATCAAAGATCAAACCCGAGTCTCTTTCTCCTCTTTTGTAGCCCCTACGCCACTGCAATCTTGATCATATAATCCATCATACCAGGTATTTTTCGTCTTTTTTCTTACCCAATTCTTAGTTTCGTGTAAAATTCGTTTACGGTGTTGTGATCTGCTTGTGGGTTTTGTTTCTTTCGCGGAAAAATTGAATCTTGCGGTTTCTTGTTGGAGGGGAAATATAGTCTACGCGAATTCTAGGTCATCTGGAAACTTGCTTTGTTATGCGATCCAAGTCTGAGAATTTCTTTCTCTTTTTCATTTTATTCTAATTATGACTTGCAAGACTTCATTATTTGGCTCATGAGATATTATGATTGAAGTGGAAAGATTTACTCTATTTTTATCATTGTTGGGGTTGAGTTGTTCATTAATATGGGTTAACTCTTAAGTTTTTGTGATCTTGGTGCCCTGATATTTTTTTAAAAACTTGCTGTAAGCCAAATCTGTGTGATATTCTTTGTTTTTTTTGAAATGAAGCATAGCTTCCCTTTAACTTAGTATGTTTTAGATGATTTTTTTTTTCAATTTTAAACCGAGGAATTTTGATTAAAGAAGAAATTTGAGAATTTTGGAACTTTTTTCTAGAAAATTCTCAATTTTTAGGTGTTATTATCTTTTAGTTTCTTTATTTAAGAGTAGTAATTTGGCAAGCTTACTATAATAGTGTGATCCCTGCGGTATTTTGTTTCTGTTTGTACTTATAAAGTCTTCATGAGTTTTTTAGTATATACTCTATTTTGTTTGCCTGTTTGTGCTACGGATGAGTCATATATCAACAAACATGGCTCAAATACAGATAGTAAACCAGTTTTTTTGTATTGTAATGAGATGAATGACATGCCTGGGTAGCTGAATGATTAAGCATAGTCCTTCAATTATCAAGTAGATTAGATCTTCATTGCCTGCATCCTATTCCTTTTGTGCTGTTACACTTTATGGTCTGTTGCTGCTACATCGATGTTAGTGGTCCAATTTCAGACATCTCTTTTTAGTTACTCTTATTGTTGAAGTTTGTTGAAGTGGACCGGTGGTTGGATTTTCTGTAGTGTGATACTGTTTACCTAAAAATGTTTTGGATTTGTACTCCTATCAGTTAAATTTGATTATTTGATCCAACTACTTGTTAAAAAAAATTCTTGTTATTGTTTCCTTTTGGAGACTTTGAGATTACAATTATGCATAATATTGATTCCCTATGTTCGCATTCTCGATAACCGAGTATAGATGAACAGGTTAAGATTAATTCATAATCGTCCAAGTGTGGAATATATGTTTTTTTTTTTGTGGAATTTCATTGTTTTTCATGATTATTTTATTGTGAAATTGCATGAGCATGTTACTCTTATAACCTCCCGGGCCACTTGTCATTCGTTGTAGATTGACAGGATTCTTGCACATATGGAGTCCTCCAAAGAGAATGATGGTTGCCAACCTGCAGAAGGTCCTATTTTATGCATCAACAACTGTGGCTTCTATGGGAGTTCTACGACGATGAATATGTGCTCCAAGTGTCACAAGGACATGATACTGAAACAATCGCACGCCCAGCTTGCATCATCGTCCATTGAGAACGTTGTAAACGGTGGATCAAGTAGCAACTGGAAAGCACTTGTTTCTGATGATGCAGCCAGTGCGGAAGCAGGATCAGTCGAGTTGAAGGCAGCACCCCAGCAATCATCCAATGCAGAGCCTAAGGCGAAGCAGGGGCCGAACCGATGCACTATCTGTTGCAAGCGAGTAGGTTTGACTCCATTCAAGTGCAAGTGTGGGGACCTCTTCTGCTCAGTTCATCGCTATGCAGACAAACACGCCTGCCCATTTGATTATCAGGCTGCTGCTCGGGATGCCATAGCAAAAGCAAATCCTCTTGTTAAAGCTGAAAAGGTGGATAAGATCTAGTAGCAGTCATGAAGAGAAACATGATGCTCACTTTGTACATCTTTGTGTAAGTCCATTATCTTCAAAGCTGTCTAGTTCATCTTGGTTGGCTGGGGTAAGTAAGGCGGTGGTATTTGGGGTTTCGTTTTCTTGCATTCTACGAACCTTTCAGTTGTTGCACATTTACTAGATCATCTTGGTTCATCCAGTGTGTAAGTTGTTATTTGCTGGCTCAAAATCAAGTTATTATAAAATTCATGACTTGGCAATCATGTTGCTATGCATTTTACGCCCCTTTGCTCGTTGCATTCGCATCTCTTCCACACTGTATTCGTCTTAAAAAACTAATCAAACTCGCATATTGATCATACATGTTTCTGCATCAAACCACCACATGATGCAGATGGAGTCGAAGCAAGCAGGTATGTTTGGCCGTTCGCCATTTCTCACCCGATGATACATGCTGCTGGTTGGCTTCTTTGCAAGTGTTGGTCTTCATCTTCTGTGAAATTTTCTTTCTACTTATTTGAGATTAAGCAATCTTGTTATTGTACTCTGACTGTGGTGAAGGCTTTGAGTTTGAGTGTGAATCTCACTAATATCTTACTTATATCTTAAATTCTGAATATTTAAATGAAATGAAAATGAGCTTGAACCTTTTATAACAAATGTGCATTTTGAGGTTGCCCTAATTTCTACTCCTCTGTCCCAAAATAATATATTCTCTTTCCTTTTTAGTTCATCCGTTGATAATATGCACTTTTCAATCTTGAAAATTAAGGTGAAACTCATTTTTCATTAATAATATTTTATTTTTATTTTTATTTTTATTTTATTTCTCTCTTATTTTTCCAATTGCTCATTAAAACTCGTGTCCATCTAAAAGTGTATATTTTTGTGAGACGGAGTGAATATTTAGGGCATAAAGTATTAATTTTGTTTGTTTTCTTATAAAAAAAATTGGGGTTTTCTGGGGTACAATTCAGGATGTAATTTCCAACACTCAATTTTATTGTTCCGATGTATGATTGGGTATTAAGTTGGATAATCAATGTATCATATTGGTTTCCTCCAATAGTCTTGACGGAGAATTGTTGCGAAAATATGTACTTTCTCTCTCTGAACTAGCATTTTTTTAATTAATAAAACATACTCCTATAAGTAATTCTTCAATTAAAAGACTATAAGCATTCTCTCTTGTAATAGGCTTCGTAAAAATAAATTATAAATTGTGATAGTGTTGCCTCATTGAAAAGCTGAACACCATCTATACCACCAAGTTACACGTGTACAAATTACACACAAAATTGTGGACAGGGCGTCTATTACCTTTTTTTCTTTAATGTTTTTTTTTTAAATTAAAAGTGTGTTTTGTTTTTTGTTTTTTTTGGGTATGTGAAATATTATCATACCACAAAAGCATCCGTAAAGATATGACAAAAATAGACTTTGCAAAAATGTTGAAGGTAAAGTCATGTGAGCAAGAATATATTGGATGCTGTAAACTTTTTGGCATTTAGATCCTCACCCCAAAAAGCTGCAATATTAACTTTTCAATGTTAAAAGAATACCTAATTTTCGATGAAAGTCAGCTTGCAATTTAGCCAGAAAGATGAAAAAAAAGGTGTCCTACTTTTATAGTATATTTTTATTTATGAATAACAGTTCCAGACTTCTAAATTTGCTCTTGTTTAATTGTTCGATAGTACTACTCCATGATCTTCTAGAGTCTTTCCCACAATAATATTATTTTCAATATTATTATGATCTCTAGAGTTTTTTTTTTTTGCTAATACTAACACTTGTTTGAGCAGAAGATTCACTTATTCAACTTTAGTTGTTTAGTTTCATGTCATATACTTGGTCTATAAAAATAGTCTCATGTTTTTGTCTCACCGGATTCTCTATTATGTATGCACTTACTATAAATAAAATCAAATTTTAAAATAAATAACCACCCGTCAGGTACATAAAGCACACATATATAATTTCAAAAACTACCATATACCATATACACATTTCAAAACATTCTAAATCATAGTGGGACCATCTCACCACTCTATATACTACACATTTATCTACATGCAAAAATAATGAGGAGGAGAAGGTTGTCAAAACGCGTCAGCCGCCGAACCTGATGACACGTGCAGTTCCTACGACCCACGTCAACCAAAAACTTCATTGATATTTTATTCCTGAAAAATAATAGTGGTGTATATGAGCCACAACTCAGTGTCTACAAATCTTACCTTTAATTCCACAGTCCAAAAATCAAATATATTCTTTAACTAGTATACGTAACAATAATCAACAAATATTAACATATACATATGCATATGCCACTCAGTTCAGTTTATTATTCTGTGACAAAACAAGCCTGGTATCTGCCCGGGATTCCATTGTATATGACCCGAAGGTCCCATTGCTATTGTATATATGTATATATATATGATCCGGAGGTCCATTGCCATTGTATATACGAAAAGTAGGTCCCATTGCCATTGCATATATACGACCCGTAGGTCCCATTGTCATTGCATACATATATATGACCCATAGGTCCATTGCCATTGTATATATGACCTGTAGGTCCATTGCCAATGATATCAGACCCATGACAAGACTGTCAGAGATCTTATTTAATCCAATTATTCAAAATAGTTCCAAAACCATGTATGAACATATCGATTGCATCAATTAAATATCAATATCATATTCCACCATTGATATCAAATAACACATAATCATATTAGAGTCACATCAAATAGTCCAATTATTCACTTTATTTAAATACCTAGCTAATAAGCACATAAAATATGTAAAATTAAAAGTGTGATTTATACACACCTGATTATGACAGATAATCTAGTTGAGCACTTGTTCTTGCTTCACGATCTACGATTCTTGATGCTATACAAATAAATACAAAAACTACTTTAATGCCTCTATTTGCATATTAACTACTATAATAATTACTCTAGTTTGATCTCATATAATCACTAAAATGAATTTATATACTTATTGACTATTGAAATCATTTGATTATAGTATTATAAATACACAATTGATTATGATGTAGTAATATATATTCCAAAATTATTTATGAATCTTCGAAATTTCAAACCTTGTGTTCTTCAAATTTTCTTTACATAAAATTGAAAAGTAGGGTACTATATGCTACTTATGATAATTAAATCATTG
Source organism: Salvia splendens (assembly GCF_004379255.2). Lineage (NCBI taxonomy): Eukaryota > Viridiplantae > Streptophyta > Magnoliopsida > Lamiales > Lamiaceae > Salvia > Salvia splendens. Next base: position 2,406,504 of record NC_056034.1, read on the forward strand.
ATAAGTATAATTATTATTCGAAGTCCATAAGAGTAACTAACTCAATTAAATATCTCACCTCCCCTAATCCAAGAAATTCGGAGTAATTTATTTGGACTAATCTTTTGCTTTCTCCTTAGTGCTTTAGTCCACCGTACTTGTGTTTATACTTCATATTGTAGAAAATGAACACTTATTTATCTTGGCCGCCTTAATTCTCTACTACAAAACTAATGGTGAAAAGTGGCCTACTAATATCACTACACGCACACACATACAGTGGCGGATACAGAAATTTTACTTTGGGGGTACAAAAATTGTACGGCAAATAATCACATCACCTATTAAAAATAAAATAATACTCACTATAAATAAATCCGTCCACTCAATTTAGTTAAGTCGTATTCCTTTTTAAGATGTCTCGACTTAGTAAAGTCGTTTTATTAGCAGAGAAACAAAACACATAGTCACTCTTAACTCTACTTTATTCTCTTTTTTATTTTATTTTATCTTCATTTATTTTGTATAACACAAATTTTCAATATTTATGCCCAAAAGAAACGCTTTAATTAAACTAGGACGAAGAGAGTAGTAGTGTAACCAAATTAACAAGCTATATTCGTAAAAATGAATACTATATCCACAAAAGAAAATAATAAAAAATAAAGTACTATAAAAATATACACACATACTTAGAATTATTTTAAAACAATCATACTAAGCCATGAAAAATATTATTGAAATAAAAAATAAATTGCAAACTATCACATAAGAATATAATTTAGCTAAAAGAAAAATACTATAAACTGCTAATTGGAAAGAAAGTGTCAGCCCGAGGAATCAAACACGGGTTCAAAGGAAGGCAAGTGAAGCGTTCAACCACTAGACCACAAAGACTATTGTTTATTCATACAACAATTATATATTAAGACAACTAAATATGGGGTACAGTTGTATCCCCTTGCTCCCATGTGGCTCTGCCACTGCACACATATATGCTTGCATGTATAGGAAAATATAGTGTGTGGCATAATAATAGGAATCCCTAATTAATGATGATTAAAACATATAAACTATATAAAAAAATATTATTTACACACTTTAATTCATTTCCATTTGAATACAAATATATATAGATACTATATATTTATCTAACATTTTCGTGCATAACTACACACATTGATATATTTTAATTTATTTGTTTTGTATGTGTATTCTAAACACAATAATATTTACGATTAGAAAAACTATTTGGTATAGTTACTGTGTAATATGATATGCAAATTATAATATAATATGTAATCATGAAAAATGATGCATGTTGCGGATTTGGAATGTCACAGTTTTCATTTCAATTCATTCATTAAAATTAATCTCATGTCAAAAAATACAAAATTTTTCATAATTAATTAACATACTTTACCTATTTTTATCTTTATCTCATTTACTTACCTATATTTTTCCTACTTTGCCCCTTTTTAAATCTAATTTTACTAATTTTATATTAAAACTGTTGTTGTTGCCTGTCAAATGACTATTTTATACTGAGAAATTAATATACGACTTTCACGAATTCACATTCCACTGACTAAATGATTTCAATGACAATGAGACATAAAAAAACACGAAAAATAACTTTTTCTAAATTGAATATTGCTAGTTTATTTTGTAACAATCACAAGAGAATCAAATGCCCTATAATTATTTTATTCACGGTGAAACAAAAAGAACTTTTGATTCTTTCTTTTAAAAACATGTACTATTCCATTATAATTGTTCAACTTCTTAATTACACATGTTGTTATATAAATGGATTGACAATAAATAAGGTTTAGATTTTACAAATATGTTCTGCTGATATTGTTGCGAAAACAATAATGATATTTGTAAGTAATTATTTGCCAGATTTTCATATAGAATCAATCATAGGGTGCGAGAATGCTGCTAAATGAAAGTAGTCAGAAAATTAATGATAAAAAGCAAACCATAAAATTCATTGCATCTTTCTTAATTATGAATTTTGTTGCTACATACTATAAGTTGCACTACCCTACATATATGCAGTGTTCAATTAATTCATAATTGTAGCCTATAACGCATGGCATTGTCAATAAAGATAGCAATATTAAAGTTGCGTGTTTTTTGTCTTTTCCTTAATGAATTCATTTTTCTTTTGTTTGTTCTATAGAAAACATTCATTTATATTGCATAAATAAAATTATTACTATTTCATTCACTCATCAATAATATAGTAATTTCGTATTGTTTGACTTTTGTCTCTCTAAATAGAGGGGTAATATAATGATAGTTGGCATAAAATTATCGGTAAAGTGAAGAGTGTATTTTGTGTATTGCACATGATTTGGCCATATCAATTAGTTTCCTTAAATTGGGTGTAATAACTAATAGTATGTCTTGGGTCTTGGGTAAAATTAGGAAATTATCATCGGTGATATGGACAAGGAGCAATTCCTAAAGAGTTAACCGTTGGTGTATAGGCACAAGCAATTGGATACTTCTACTTCTAAATGGAAGGGTGTATGAATGAATTGAAGCACACTAGAAAGAGAGAAACTCCGAGAATATATAGGTATGTGAATGCATATAGTTTCGATTATAGTTTAGCATATTTGATAGGTGCTACTTATACTAATAAGATATCATCTTCTTATTGGTCGTTCATCTCGCAAGAACTCTAAGATTAAGCGTGTAACTTGATGCAAGGGTAAAATGAGCGATCCTAGGAAGTTTTTCAGAGAACATGTGAGAGAGGGAGGGACTCCTAAGAAGTTTTTCAGAGAGAGTGTTTGTGAGGATGAAACACACTAGAAGTTTTTCAATAACATTTTTTAATGTATTAGAATTAAACAAAATATATAAATCAAAACGAAAAACCCTAAATGTGCGTTAAACGAGAGTGATGCTCTCAATAAGGTGTGTAACATATAATTCATCTATATCATTTTGCATCTGATAAATTAATTTGTTATCATGTTAATTAATTTGTGATATCTTTGTGTTTTACATACGTAGTAGGAGTAGTATTAAGTTAAACGTAAAAAAAGTTAATAAATAAATCGAATGTATGTTGTCTTTACGTGAAGAAGCTATCTAGCCAAGAGAAATTCACGGATACGCAATAGAATAGCTCGTCATTTAAACACACTTCTGTCACAAGACTGTTATTTTATTTTATTTTATTTTATTTTTACTTTATTTTTTGATCCGTTTTTTATTACTATTAGTAAGTAGTAGTAGTAGTACGAGGATTTCGTAATTTTTCTTGCTTATTCACAAATTCGTTTTTGCCCGAATTTAAATAAATATGGTGACCACCATTTCTTTTGATGATCGATTTGATTGCTTTGCTTACTATGAGTTTATCTATTTCCCCTCCAAGCTTTTCTATATTGCATATCATTTTGAAACTATTCTTTTAGTTTGAGCATAATCAAGTATTTCTTGAAATCAATCAAAGTATACGTTATTTGTATAAAATTAACAACTACGGTTATATAATTATATTATATGCCCTTGACATAGATGCAAATTGCGTAATTTAAGGAGTAGTAGAAAGTTCGTTTCTGAAAGTCAAAAAAATCACGGATGTTTCATGAAATAAACTCAATAATAGTGTTACTACTATTATAGGTTGGTGTAAGGTCAAATCCTATAGACACAGAAAAAGAACAAAATCCCTAAATTTGTACTATGATTAGATGTCGCATTGGATTCCTTATTTTGAGAAATATAATGCCAAAGTAAAACTCCATTTATTTCTGCAAAAAAAACATAAATCCAAACCTCTATTTATGAAAGTTCTCTTTCTCACACACACATCCTTGGATGCTCGACCTTTTTTTTGATAGTTTGAGCTGTCATCCTCATTAAATTGGTCATGATTTCAAAACCTTTGAAATTTACTTAATTTTTGTTGATATGGTTGTTTAACAATTAGTCAAATAAAAGATGTTAAATTGTGCTAATCTTTGTTTCTTGTCGCCATTGACTTCGTAGCCTTCAAAAAGGGTCCAACTCCAAGCTGTATTAGCTTTATGTTGACTAGGTGAGGTTGAAAACAACAATTCATTCGTTCCCAAATCTTAATATATTAATTGCATTCTCTCCCGCAAATCTCTAATCCAACATTGAAACATTCCAAACGCACTGTAATCCCTTTAGCAAAGTAGCACCAAACCCTCACTCATCACTCTCTCCCCTCCAAATTCCAATGGCCACCGCCTGCACCCACTATCTCTTTCTCTCACTATCATTCTCACTTCTTCTTCTCACCTCAGCAGTTTCTGAGCCAGAAATCTTGCTCCAGTTCAAGAACTCCATTGATGACCCTTTGAACATTCTATCTGGCTGGTCCAGCGCTTCATCACTTCACCATTGTAACTGGACTGGGGTTTCTTGCACCAATGCAGCTCCATTTCTGGTTACTTCTCTCAATCTTCAAAGCTCGAATCTTTCTGGTGAAATCTCTGCTTCCATATGCAACCTTCCTAGCCTTGCTCATCTCAATCTTGCTAATAACTTCTTTAACCAGCCTATCCCACTCCACCTCTCTGAATGTGAGACTTTGATAACTTTGAATGTCAGTGACAATCTCATTTGGGGCACAATCCCAGAGCAAATTTCTCAGTTTAAGACTTTGGAGATTCTGGATTTTAGCAGGAATCACATTGAGGGAGAAATCCCAGAAAATATTGGCTTGCTGCAACAGCTTAGAGTTCTTGACTTGGGCGGCAACTTGCTCTCAGGTAGTGTTCCTGTTGTTTTTGAAAATTTTAGTGAGCTTGTGGTTCTTGATTTGTCACATAATACATTCTTGGTTAGTCAAATTCCTGTTGATATTGGTGGGCTAAGTAAACTTGAGCAGCTTTTGTTGCAAAGCTCTGGTTTTTATGGTGAAATACCAGATCTTTTTAGTGGGTTGAAGAGTTTGATGGTTTTAGACCTTTCTCAAAATAATCTCACTGGTGTTTTGCCTCAGATTGAGTTGTTACTCCCAAATTTAGTTTCTTTTGATGTTTCACAAAACAAGCTTTCTGGGCCATTTCCTGATGGGGTTTGTGAAGCTAAGGGTCTCGTGAGTTTGAGTTTGCACACAAATTTCTTTAATGGATTGGTGCCAAATGATTTGATCAGTGAATGCAAGAATCTTGAGAGGTTTGAGGTTCATAACAATGGTTTTAGTGGAAACTTTCCTTCTTGGTTGTGGTCACTGCCTAAAATCAAGCTCATCAGAGCTGAAAACAATATGTTTAGTGGTGAAATCCCTGATTCGATCTCACAAGCTGCTCAGCTTGAGCATGTTCAGATTGATAACAACAGTTTTACCAGCCGGTTTCCTCAGGGCGTTGGCAGAGTTCGAAACTTGTACAGATTCTCTGCCTCATTGAATCGTTTGTATGGAGATCTCCCTCCGAATTTCTGTGATTCGCCTGTCATGAGCATCATCAACCTCTCCCACAACTCTCTCTCCGGGAGGATTCCGGAGGTGAAGAACTGTAGGAAGCTGGTGTCGTTGTCTTTGGCGAGCAACAGTTTTGTAGGTGAGATCCCTGAATCTCTGGCTGATCTGCCTGTGCTAACCTACCTAGATCTTTCTGAAAACAATCTGACTGGTTTAATTCCACATGAGCTTGAAAAGCTAAAGCTTGCTCTCTTTAATGTGTCTTTCAACAAGCTATCTGGCAGAGTTCCAGCCTCGTTGATTTCAGGCCTTCCAGCCTCGTATTTAGAGGGAAACGCCGGGTTATGTGGGCCGGGGCTTCCCCATGGTTGTTTAGGTGATGACAAGCCAAAGCGCAAACAATCAAGCTTCGCTAAACTGACCTGTGCTTTAGTTATCATAACCATAGCTTTTGCCCTTTTCGTCTTGGCGTTTGGATTCTATCTGATGAGGTCTCACAAGCAGAGAGCTCAGTTAGGGATGTGGAGATCAGTGTTCTTTTACCCTCTTAGAGTCACTGAGCACGACTTGCTTATGTCGATGGATGAGAAGACAGCCCGTGGTGCTGGTGGGGATATCGGGAGGGTCTATGTTGTCACCTTACCAAGTGGTGAGCTTGTTGCTGTGAAGAAGATACTGAATTTTGCCACCCAGTCTTCAAAAGCTCTGCAAAATGAGGTCAAGACTCTAGCAAAGATCAGACACAAAAACATTGTGAAGATTCTTGGTTTCTGCCACTCTGATGATTCCATATTCTTGATATATGAGTACCTACCAAAGGGAAGCCTTGGTGATCTTCTTGGCAAACCCGACCTTGATTTGCCATGGAGTTTGAGGCTTAAGATTGCCATTGGCATTGCTCAAGGCCTGGTTTATCTTCACAAGGATTACCTCCCACGTTTGCTGCATAGAAATTTGAAGTCGAACAACGTGCTTCTTGATGCTGATTTCCAGCCAAAGCTCACTGATTTTTCCTTGGACAGGATCATCGGAGAGAACGTATTTCAGTCAGTAGTTTCTTCAGAATCTGCAACATCCTGCTATTTTGCACCAGGTAGTAAGCAATGCTCTTAGATGCTGCCTTTTGTTTTTAGGTTGTTGGCTGATTTTTTTTCTCATATTGTATTGTGCAGAATATGGCCTCACAAAGAAGGCAACGGAGCAGATTGACACATACAGCTTTGGTGTCGTCCTGTTAGAGCTCCTAACTGGTCGACTAGCAGTAGAAATGGAACCGGAGGATCCTACACTTGACGTTGTGAAGTGGGTAAGAAGAAAGATCAACATAACCAATGGCTCCCTCAAAGTTCTTGATCCCAATATCTCAAGATCCTCCCAGCATTTGCAGCAGATGCTCGAAGCCCTAGAAATTGGGCTACGTTGCACTTGTGTGATGCCGGAGAAGAGGCCATCAATGGCTGAAGTTGTCAAAGCACTTCAGTCACTTGAAACCACTACTTTTCAAGGTTTGGAGTTGTCTGCTGATGTTGCTTAGTTCAGTTCCTGTCTGAACCTACCTGTGTTAACATCCTCATTCTGTCAATGCTTTGAAACAAGGGAAACTTGTATTTTGGTTTGATCTTTTCTGATCAATGTAATATAATCTTGTCTGCCTATGCATATTTATATATAAAGAACCTTGACATAACTTTAACATCACTATTATTAGTTATTAGTATAATTTATGTAGTGTTTCTCTGCATTAAATAGACAGAGCAACACAATAAGCAAAACACCACTACAACCAATATGCTAATGTAGTATGATCAAATAGCTATATATTGGTTGAGCTCTTTCTGCAAATGCTCATGAGTTCTTGAGCTACTTCATCGATCTCTTGATCGCCCTTCCAGGCAAGCTTCGTTATAATATCATCAGCCTTCCCCCTCACATCGCCACCACCATCTTCCACCACGACATGATTGATGACTGCAGCAACGGTTTCTGCATTCAGCCTCCCGTCTCTGTCTCTCAACACCTCCATCCCCACACCAACCTCCTCGACTAGCCTAGCATTAATGGGCTGGTCCAGATGCATTGCAACCGCGATGACTTCAAGCTCTCCATCACAGAGTTCCAACGCAGTGGCTCACAAAGCCTCCCACATTTGCATGTGCTAGGATTTTTGTCTGTGGCGCCCAAATCTTACCCCTATCACCAACCTTTGGAAGAAATCCTTCTGGAAACTTCTTTTCAAGACAACCATTGCGCACGACACCTTCTGGAAACCTTACAACCCAAATAAAGTTTACTTTGGATAGCAGCAAACCAAGAGCAATCCCATCCATGTCCTCCTTACTAAGGAAGCACTCACTCCCGAATGAGACAAAGGCAGTCGATTTCGCCTCTTTCTTGTCCAGCCACAACAGCACCTCTGAGTTCCCAGCATCATCTATAGAACAAGAGGGCCAACAAGAACAAACCTCTTTCCAGTCAAACCAAACACATAATCAATGTATCTCCCTTGAATCTCTCTAAGACCCTTGATTAGAACAATCTTTCAAGACTTGTTGACTCCTACAGAGCCCTTCTCTCTCTTTACAGTCCCTAGCATTCTCCAACAACTCATCCATAAAACGAGACTCATAGTCATGAAACCTGATATTCTTGTAAGGGAACTCAGTGTCTGGATTGTTGAAGTGGTGGAACATGAAACTGGTCATGACAGAGCTACTAGTGATGAATATAACAGATGGGATGTTTTCATCTTCGGCAAGCAGAGGGGCCCATGGCTGTAGGAAATCGAAGATGAGCAGATCAGGCTTCAAATTTTTAAAATAGTTGAGAAGTTTAATTTTCGACGGATTTGTCAAAAGCCTCCTTCAGCTTGACCATAAGATGGGGTGGGAGGCCAAAGGTGGTGTGCAACTTCTCAGGGAGCTCGGATGAAACCTCTAAGAAAAGGGGCACTAGTTTAATGGGGTTTGAGAAGTTTTGAGTGATTTTGTTATGGATGGAAGTGAGTGTGGCTTGAGTGGAGCACAAGTATACGAAGAAGCCTTTTGTTGTGAGTTTTTTGGCTAGCTCCAAGTAGGGTGTTATGTGGCCATAACCTAACCATGGGAACATCATAATACGGGGGCTTTCGTTTTTGGTGGAATTCAATCCCACCACTCAATCCTAAATGAATAATTATGGAATAATTAGTCATAGCTAACCCCTTCCAACTAAAATAATTTCACAACTCAATCTCATATCTTAGTAGCACTATTTTATCAAAGAAACCAAACATCACCTAAAGATATGGATTATATTTTGATTTTGCCACCAACTAAAAGAGGTAAATATGATTTAGAATTGGGATTTCAATCTTAAGTGGGTAGTTTGGTCCATTTATAAATTTTGTGTGAGAAATAATAAGAAAAAAGAAGAAAAAATAACCAAAAATCCCTTATTCTTAAAAATTCACAAGTCTCGGATCTCATATTCTAAAAGGACAACTAATTTCATCCCAAATTATAAAAAGTTTAGCGAATTTAATCTTTTTTCTGAAATTTCTCAAAAAAATGGTCCATTTGTAATGTGAGAAAAGGGGCGTAATATACATATGGAATCGATGAATTATGTTTTTTGCTGTAGTAAAATTTTTCACTCAGTTCTTTCAGTATTTACCTGTTTCTCATAATAAAGAAAAAACAAAAAGAAAATACATACACAATTCTTGCAAGCAAGCATATCCCATCCGTCTCTATGTGGATTGCCAGACCTCACGAAGAAGATCATACCTAGCGTTGGCTCCATCATCGCCACATACTTCGCTGCCGCTACTACCTTTGCCATTTCCCCTTACGGCAGTGGGAGATGGAGGAAGCGTGTCGACGACAGAAGACAAACACGACTCCATTTCATCCAGCTCCTCGTCGCTGGTGTACCCTTTTCTCTGCACAGATGATGCACTTCGGTAGAACTTAGTGCTTGCACCGGCCTCTGCGACTTTCTCTGCCACATCGGAAGAGGAGGGAGGCGTGTACACCGTCGGAGCAGCAGTGTAAGGGAAGCTAGTGGCGGACTCCCCTGATATTCTACGCTCTATGATGGACTGTAAAATGCAAATCAACTCTTTAAAATAGTAACCTCAGTAACATAGTCAAAATATTGAAATCTCAATCACCAGAAAGGAGGGAATAATTTCCAAAGGCTTCATTGATGTCTAAAGCATAGAAAACATGCAAATTAAAGCGCCTTTATCTGAACAAATAATTTGTCAAATGATACTTATTCACAAAACTCAAACTCTATTCACGAAGTTCCGTTTTCCCCTCGTTTTTACAAGAATGCAACTGTCGTGGATAGTGTGCTCACAGAGAATATTTTATTTGGACAAGAAGATAGAGAGAGCTGCTAAAGACTGTGATGCAAATAATAGCATACCTCAGCATTTAGCGCCTCTAGCACAGAACCTGGGACAGGATCAGGACAGAACTCATCAGGAGAGAAGTTGCAGAGCACTCGCTTAACCAATGCAAGACTGATTTCAGGACAGACCTATAACGAGACAATGGTTGAGATGATGATAAACATAACATGGAGATATGACAAAGTAAGATTTAGTTCGGCTGACCTCCATTCTTATTGTACGGTCCATGAGCATATCTTTGGGGAGCATTAGAAGATCACTCAAGGCGTGAAGAAGTGGGAAGCTCTTTGGTTTATCGGTACCTTGCTTATCATCGTTCTCCAGCGTAGCATTTACGTCTTGCGCAGAACTATCAGAATCCATGCCAAGAAAATCAGATAACCATCTTCCCCAATTGCCAACCTGAGGAAGTGTGCAGTCAGCATAATACTTGAAGGAAATAATATAGGATGTGATTAAGCTCCTGACCTCACTCAAGCAACTCTACTATGCATATGATAATGATTGCCTAGAATAAAGCAAGGCACTTACAGAATTTTTAAGTTGTGCACCAGAACCAAAGCTCAAATCTCCGGCGGGAATAGGCAAAACCTTGGAGTCCACAATAGGATCAGATACAGGGTCAGTAGGGATCTCATGGGTCGACTCACGAAGAATAGCATTAAACATGGCTACATCAAGCCTGCCAATACATAGCTCCATCACCTAATAAAATGCATATGTCCGGTTAGTTATTTTCAGTGGTATCACCATGCAGCCAAAATATTGATTAAAAGAAAAGAAACTCATGCTTCAGCTTAAATATCATATACAACATGATAATCACCCCCTCCCCATCTCCTAAAAAGAAACAGAAAAATACACTATACACGGACATGGGTAGAATGATGGAAAAGAAGAGTAGCACGAAGCAAAATGCACCTTCCTAGCCAAAACTGGCAAGCAACCACACTCATGTCCCCCAGCTCGAACAGGGCAAAGTCTTCTGAAAGCATCCTGAAAGGCATTTTTCCATAGGTTGATGGAAAAGCTTCCTTGTTTCTGGTCACCAAGGGCCGGACCAAGTAACCTATCCGAACCTTTGGGTGTGGTAGAATCATCAACAGGTGATTGCATGTTAGGTGTCAGTGTCTGAACCAATAGAAACAGTACTTTAGAATCAGATGAGAGAGTTTAAATGGACTATAGAAATGTGGATAATAATCTTAATAGCCCAAAATATATGAAAGCAAAATTTGATTCATTAAATTTTAGATGAAAGGGTACATATCATTTTAGATGGAGAAACAAACTGAAATCGGAGCATGGCAGCAATCCAGTGAGATGATTAATGTTCAATCCTTCAATTGATTACCTCAAGTAATCAAAATACTAGCATAGTTTCTCTGTGTGAAGGTTATAGAGAAATAACCTGCCACCAGATTGACTCAACAATCCTTGAGAAAATCCAGGACTCAACTTTCTCCAAGGCAGCAGTGAAGGTTCTTGTTTCTTGCCAATCATCCACAAACTGCAAGAAACCCTTCTTATTCAATTGTCTGTTTCCACCACTATTCTTCCAGTTATTTGTAGATGACTTTGTGTCACCTCCACTGGACTTGAATAATTTTGCAGAAGCATTAGATTGACATGAACTCCCAAATGCGTGAGATATAATTTCCCGTAGTACAACAGTGTTCGATAGCCAAAATGTCAACCTAAATAAGACAGTATATGAGATATTGGATTTCCTTATGTACATGCTTACTAACCAGAAGAATTTCATGTTATACTAACCTGGAAACATCATTGCCACAGGATTTAGAAACTAAAACAAACCCAGACACAGTGTTTCGAGCCACAGTAGCTCGCCTATCTTGAGACCAGTGTTTGCAAGCATAAATATATAGCCTAGAAAGGCGTCTTGCAGGTGTATGCACCTTGTGTGCGGAGCTACCATGCTCGGGAACCACAGAATATAGTGCAATTTCAAGAGCAGCAACTTCTCTAAGTTCGCTCTCAAGATTCTTGATCCTCGTTTCCATTTCCTCAATCTTTTGATCTTGATCAATGTTGTCTTCTCGCTTGCGATTTTCCTCAGTATTGACTGCTTCATCGTCACTACACACAGTAAGAGCACCACTGGAAGCCTCATCCAGGGGATCCACTCCATTGTCCTGTTCAAGTGGTTGGCTATCAGCCCCTTCGGAGGAATCAGAAAGAGCCTTTGGATGGACCTTCATATTTTTCAAACTATCAGATGAACTCTTGGCAGATTTTAATAACCCATTTTCAGGCCCTTTCCTTGGAGTTTGCTTAGATGCTTTAGTCTGTAGATTATTTGCTCCCCTATCAGATTTCAATCTCTGTGCTTGGGCAGAGCCAGATGAAAGATTTCTAACCCGGGTAACTTTTTCTGCTTTACCCTCATCTGCTGTTTGTGGATCCCCTTGAGATGAAACTGAATCATTAGTAGTCTCAGCATCAGATTCATCCACAATATCCATATCACTAGAAATATCACTCAATTTTTCATTGCCTCGTCTCTCATCTGTTTTGAGATTTCTGGTACTATGCAGTGATTCCTCTGACCTGCACTCATCATCGACATAACCTATCACCACATTCTCGAAAGCTTCTGATGGCTCGACACCACTTCCTAAATTTCTGTTCTGTTTATCAGACGAAGACTTGGCCTCAACCTCTCTTTCTTTCAAGTTTCTACCAGCATTCTTTCCAGGAAGCTTCCGATCCCTTGTTTCAGGTCTTGCAGGACGGGTTTTCTCTTTGTTGTTTAGGCCCTTTCTCCTGTCAGTCTCCTTCATGCTGTATATATTTCTTCTTTATAACTGAACCATAACAAAAATGAAGACCACATAAGAAATCAAGGCTAGAGATTATTTTTTTCCAAGGGCTAGACTTGTTCACCGAACTAAATTGATGCCACTCAATTTTACTCTAAATCGACAATTTTACTCTTTTATCCACATTCCGATTAACAAATAAAAGAATCATCTTTGTGCTACTACTTGTAAATTAACCTCCAATTCAACGATGAGAGAGAAACTTCCAGCTTGATCAGACGAACAATAAGAAATCACACACTCCAATTTAATGCTTATCACTTTTCAGATTCACAAAGAGAAGGAGAGAGATAACCGCTACGCTTAATAGATCACCGCCAGAAAATGTGAATATCTTAATCAAACGAGTCCCATACAACAAGAGATCATCAAAATAAAGGAAATGGAACTTGTGAAGAAAAAAAAATCAAATGATTTAGCATAGAACATAACATCTGCTGCACAATTCGTTTAAGCAAAAACACACAAAACTACGGTGAGGGCAAGAATTTTAGTACCGTATCCAGAAATCTGCAATTTCGATACAAGGATTAACGCGGCAGTAAAATGATGAACGCGGACGGTTACATTGCCGCAGAAGAAGTGATAGTAACTGCCATAGCGAGAGGCACGGTTTCTCGGACAATATAATAACACCACCACAGAATTTAATTTCTACGCAATCTAAAACCTAATGCCACTCCAATCGGATTTAAAAAGAGAAGAGATAAAAAACTACAATCCCATACAAAAAATTGATGATAAAATAATAAGGCTTCCAAAACGACAAGATCTAAGAATTGAAACAATTGAGAAAAAGTACATCGAGAGTAGCGAAAGCGATTTCTTTTTGCTCCAAACCATCCAAAAGAAATCGGTTAAAAGGTGTAATTCAGATGGTAATTTACCGTAGCTTTTAGGAATAGCAACATCGAACTTCACAAGCTTTTTCCACTGTCACCAACCAAGCTCCTCGCTGCCTCTCTCTCTCTCTCTTGGCTGGAAACTAGTAATGCAGGACCATGTGAATATCTGTGAATACATGTGTGCGTGTTTAGAGGTGGTGGAGTGAGGTGAGAAGGGAGTTACAGTGGTGGAGGAGGGCCCCACGGTTAGGCTATTTTATTTAAATATTTATTTAATTGGATGTATAGATGCGGGCCGGGGTGTCGGTGGGGGAAAGTGACCGGGGCTCCCGGTTGCGTTACGTTACACCAACAATGTATTTTTTCAAAATAATTTTTTTGGTTCAAAATCGGTTATGCAACTGAAATTATTTTGTTGGAAATAAATTAGGTGCGCCGTTCATGGAAAATGCTTATCAAATTGGGCTAAACTTTCTGATTTTAGGAACTAATTAGCTTTACTAAATCTCATATTTAAAATATTTGCTACTTATACTAAATACTTATTTGGCAGATAATATTAATTAAATTAATGAATATGATCATTTCGATTTGAAATCTTAAAATATTTAATTGTGCATATTTGACGTAACAAGTAAATTAAATATAAAATGAAGTCCATTTAGAAAATTTGGAAAGCCATCGAATTATTGATCATTCCCTAAATTAGACAAGCAAAATATAGTAGTGGTACTAAGAATAATAAAAGGGGAAGAGGAGAATAAACTAAATATAATGATATTTTAGGGGTGAAAATGACAATGTACGATTGTATGTGTGTGTGGTCAACAATGTAAGTGTCACCTGTGATTGGTCGGTTTCCTCATGAACCATCACCGACAACGACACTCTACTATCCAACGTTTTAATCAAAGTTGGCACTATCACTATGCATTGCATTGCAGCCTCAATTTATAATTTATACAAAATATTTGTTATTTTTTGTGGGGTGTATCATGTATGGATCAAAGACCAACCGATGTAATTAGTCTTCTATACAATTATGATTTGCCCTACTTTGGTGGACCAGATGGACTATTTTGTCTTTGTCCATAAAAAATGGTAGTAGAATACTTTTTCTTGGACTTGCATAGAGTGAATTAGTGTCACTAACATATTTTATATTTACATATTTTATAAGACTTTTTAGATTGATCCCGTCACATTATTTGTATGATAAGATATGTAGGTTAATGGTCATGAATTAAAGAAATGGAAGTATTGAGATAATTTTTAATTTATTTATGAGCTTGCGCCGCGCGTAGGCCTAATTGTGCGGTCCAGTTCATTTATTGGCGTTTTCTAATAAATAGAGAATTGGAGGGAGACAGGAACTGATTAATTCTGTATATCCCTATTCATTTAATTCTATTTATAAATAATTTTACTCCTAAGAGTCCACAATGGTTTTCGTCTAGTCATAGGCTAGCCACAAACTCCTCTTGTCACATTATCAGCACTAAAAATCCTCCTGGCACATCATCAAAACAAGCAAATAGCCCAGCCATAGCCCAGTCACATCACTCAAAATTATATAAAACAAATAATGAACAATCACACAAAATACGAAATTAAATTTACGCCACAGATACGGGAAAATGCAACAATTTTATTTAAATTTTAAATAAATTACATTTTAAAAAATTACATAAATAAAAAAACTAACTCTGAGTAGTCCTCCGCGCCCACAACTCTTCAATCGCGTATATATAGTGTTTCGAAAAAAAAAAACAGCTGGGCTATGCGCTGGGCGATCCGGGCGCTGCAATGGCGCCGAGCGGATCGCCCAGCGGATTTTGACTGCCTAGCGCTAGGCGAAATTCATTTCCGAAAAACCGCTCGGCGGTTTTCGGCTCCTGCAATGGTTCGCCTAGCGATCGCCTAGCGCCGGCGCTCGGCTAGGCGGTGCGCTAGGCGCCATTGTGAATGCTCTAAACTACAATACAATTTCATTTTTTACAGCTCAAGAGCTAATAGATTTATTCCAAGTTGAACGATAATTAATCACAGTGAGTGAAGACTTACTAACGTTATTTAAGTTTGAATGTTAACTTCCGAAATAAAATTTAAGTATAAAAACCCAATCCCAAGCTTGACATTTATAATATAAAAAATAAGAAGTATGAAGCATCCACATTCGCATGCAGATTCTCTTTGCTACTTAAATGTCAAGGAAGCTACTGCATGCTTGCTGGCTTTATAGCAGTAAATATATAGTAATTGAGAGGCTTATTATAATGAAGATTTGACAACTCGTTGTGATCTTCATTGTATTAAATACATCGAATTCTAATATGAATATTGCTATATAGATATCATATCCAATCACACGGTTAATCAAAAAAAATTTTTTTGCAGAAACATGAAATTGTATGGCCCGATCCACAGTGGCGGATCTAAGTTGGTACAAACAGTGGCGGAGGGAATTCAGGACAAGGAGGACGGTGGTACCCTCAATTTTTTTTTACTACTAATATTATATATATAATTTATTAGTAATGTATATTACAAAAATTTCCAAAAGATAGCTATGAATATTGAAGAAAGATTCATCTAAATCTAAGGAAATAAATAAGAATATAAGGTTTGAGATAAAATTTAAATTAAAAAATTAAATCCTAATTAAAATCTACAAAAAAAACTCCTTCCGTCAATTGCCAGACCAAGTCTCTAGTCCGCAATCCTCCACCTTCCCTTCCCATCCGGTGATCAGCAGCCTGCAGGAGCAGAGTCGTGCTCGGCGCTCCGTCAACTGCAGAACATTCAATCCAGCTATCCAGCCTCAGAGTATCCTGGTTTGTTTCTTGATTTCTATGAGTATTAAAAGCTTTATTTCAGTGCTGCTAATCTGCTATGTTGTTAAAACTTTAATTTAATGTTTGTTTAATTTATCATTCTAGTTATAGTTGTAGCCGTAGACTTGTAGTTGGGAATTGTGAAAGCATGAGTTTTATACTTTTATATAGTTTGAGTTATCTATAAACTGCAAAATACCCTTTCTAGCTAGATATAAGTTTGTATATTTTTAATATTTTTGCAGAAAGTAGAATTAAAAAGAATGAAGAAACAATCTGATCTTCGAAATATGTTCAAAAGAATGAAATCTCATGATAGTTCAAGTTCTTAGGCTCCAAATGATAATACGTCTCCTTCAAATGCTAGTGCGTCTCTAGCTCCTCCCAATATTACCGTGACTCCTTCAAATGTTAGTGTGTCTCCGACTCCTTCAAATGTTACCGTGACTCCTTCAAATGCTAGTGTATCTCCGACTCGAAGTGTCCCGTTAGAGGAAAAAGAATTGATTTACGATGTTGAAAAACTTAATCATGATCCTGCAAAAAGAGATAGTATAATGAAATATCCTCCAAATGAGCGAGATGCAGTTAGGAGAGCATATATTCTTAAAAAACCTTGTCAACTAAGATCTCACAACTTTCCTAGAAAAAAATTGGAGGACGTCGATTTATGCCTTATTGGTTCGGTACATGGGATTGGCTTGAATATAGCATAACAGAAGATGTTGCATTTTGTTTTGTTTGCTACTTGTTTAAGAATGAAGTTGGACTTAGTGTGGGGGGAGATGCATTTGTGAACAAAGGATTTAAGTCGTGGAATAAGCTGGACAGATTTACGAAGCATATTGGTGGAGTAAAAAGTGCTCACAATCTTGCTTATGAAAAATATGTGAACTTAAGAGAGTATTTTCTGGAATGGCGTTTGTGAAGAATAAGTTGCGAAATAGAATTGGTGATAAACCTTTGAATGATTGTTTGGTGACTTTCATTGAGAAAGAAATGTTTCTACAAGTCTCTGATGATTATATAGCCCCGCTTTGAGGAAATGAAGACTCGTAGAAAAATAAATTAGATGTTATGTTTAGTTTTTGGTTTATTTTATTTTAAAATACACGAGTTCAAAATTGAATAATATTTCAAATATTATTTTATCGTTATTTTCTATTTTTTTTAAGTGTTATGTAATTATTTATCATACGACTCGTACCCCCAGATGACAAATCCTGAATCCGCCACTGTCCATTAAGCATTTATAACCTCATTGACTTAAAAAACAATTGTTAAAAAAAACCTTTAATACAAAAACATTGTCAAAAAAGTAAGAATGCCCGTCACCGCCGGTGATAGAAGAGAGAGAAAGGGATGTACTAATGTAGAGACAAAAATAGTCGGGGGGTGAAGGGTGAGATGGATTGTACGGGATTTAAGCCATATTTTTCAATCTTGATATGGGCTTCGTCGGGCCATGACTCTTGAGTTGCGGGCCAAATTTTTGTGGATATTGACCAACCGAACACCAGATTATATGCAATCCTGGCATAAGTTCGAGTAACCGAACGGCGCCTAAGGAGGTGTTCGTTTTGCAAGATTATATCCGGGATTAAATTTGTAGTGTGTTTGGTTCATGAGATTCAACCCCACAACTCAATCCTAGATGAATAATCATGGGATAATTAGTCATAGCTAACTCCCTATGACTAAAATAATCTCACAACTTAATCCTAGATTATATCTTGGTATTATTTTATCTTGGAAACCGAACACCACCTAACAATAACAATATAGTATATGTTCAAAGCACTCATAGCACGTGATACTACAATTTGAATCCTGTGAATTCTAAGATGATGTTATTCTAAGAGCATAATGGTGAAAAATCAACCCGCTTCCTAAGTTTAAACTACTACTTCACTTGGGTATTCAGTTTTCATCATTCCACACAACGACAATACTAGCTAGCATCAGATAGAAGCAATCTTCGAACAACAACAATGACTGTCCAAAAAATGAGTGGCAAATGAAGATGTTGCAGACCAAGCACAAGCAACCTAGAGATGAATGCATGACCCTGTATGTTTCTATGCATACAAGTTTCACCAAACAAATCCTATTAGTTTCATAGCTGAAAACATTATAATGTAGACAAATCAAAACATAATGAGTAAATTTAGGTAAACCGCTCCAAAAAAAACCATACTATTACTTAGTATTTCTTTTCTTTCCATCAAGTTTGTGTAGAAAGCTCTGATATGATCCTCGGATCAACATTAGTTCAAGTCCCCAACATGTCTTCAGCATTTCCGGAACCTGAGCAATTTCTGCACTTGACACCAACGACAGACCTGAACCTGAATCTTAGAGTCACTTTTGATCAAACCTTTTGCAACTAAGTTATGAGGCTCCAATTCGTACCCGACTCCTCGGATGCTTAGCTACCAATCGTGGATACAGACCCAATCGATTGAAAACAAGAACAACGATAGAAGGTTGTGCATTTAGGTTCCGAAACATGTTGCGGTCGTAACTAAAGGTCTTCCTTGAGCGTCTTGATCAATTGGAATTCCTTAGACGCAATCAGGATAGGTGCAGCGAGCGAGGACAAAGTTGACAGAAGCATCAGAGATCAGGGCGGTGGTGAAGACGTCAATTTTATCAGGCATAAAACCGAGGCGAGTCAGCGAGTGCGATGGCTATGGTCCCGACAAAGAAGACGGGATACGACAGCCAACCACAAGAGGCAGGTGGTCAAGTGGGCAGCAACAAAAAGATTACTTCTTTTTTTAGAAGAATGTTGACCCATGCCATTTGAATGAAACAGAAAGTGGAGCTAATAACAAATGCAGTTGCAGAAGGAAATGGAACAGAAGAAAAAGAGTGAGCCGTAAAAAGAGAATAAGGAGTTGTTGCAGCGCTCCATTCTTGCGGAACAGCAGCACATGCATGAGTCACATAGAGAGACCAAGGTTTAGAAGCCATACTCAGTTGTTGTGGAGGCTTATGAAGGTACATGGGAAGAAGAAGAAGGTTTGAGGACAAATCCTTGGGGGGGAGCTGATATGACCCTCGGATTAACATTAATTCAAGTCCCGGATGGCCAGACATGTCTTCAACATTCTCAGAATCTGAGCAAGTTCTGCAATTGACGCCAACTTCAGACCTGTTTCCTAGCCTAGCGTCGCTACTGATCAAACCCAAGCAGCTAAGTTTAGAGGCTCAAATGCATACCTAATTCCCGACTCTGTAGAATAGATTGACAGCTGACACATATGAAGAAGAAGCCGGCAGAACCCGTTCTGCTTAGCGAAGATAGGTGCCATCAACGTAGCTGATTTCAGAAGCACTGCTTAGTTCTGATCCAAGAGTCAATCCAATTCTGCAGCAAGAGTCTCCATGCCCTGAATTACTTGACTTGGAGTGATACGCGTGATGAAGATTATCTCTATCTTATACTAGTTATTTCGTTTTATTTTGTTTAGTGTTTACTAATCATTATCTACATTGCCTTCCTAACCTTAATCAGATTGCTCAAAGCAATTCACATTACTATATAAATTACTTTAAAAAGCTAGTATTCATCTATTTATTCTAACTTACAAGGACTGAATAAAACATACTATTCACATTTGAAAAAGAAAATGATGGATCCTAATCAGAGTATACACATTGTAACAGAAGAGATATATCGAACTGGAATCAACTGACCAGAGGCATTCATTACACCAATAAACAAACTTAGATTTCTAACACCAATCATAAAGTATCAAATAATTTACAACATAGCAACGCCAAATTTCAAAATCATCACAGAGATTAGTTGGAACTCTGCAACATATGAAATATAAATACCACAAACTTCCAGCAGCAACAAAATTATATTGATAGCATCCGAAAACAACAAGGTCTAAAACACCAACAGCAAAGCAAGTCAGTCAATTACATTTATTTCTCCAAACAGTTCAGCTGCACAAAATCTTATAATTCACGAAGATCCCTCCGTCGCCACATCCCTCGTTAAGAAGAGGGGGGAAAGAAAAGTGAAAGCAAATAGAAGATACCTTCTTCGTCAATCAGAGTTAGCGCGCTGCGACGCTTCCGATTCGAGCCGTTCTAGGGCTTTCTGGTGGGCCCAGGTCTCGATCGTGAGATCGGGCTTCGCGCTGAGGCCCACTCCGAGGATGACGACGGTTAGGAAACTGGTGAGATAGCACGGCAGCTCCCAATCCTCCCACTTCCGCGATTGCCCAGCCGGCTCCGGCGTCCGGTTGAAGGCAAAACCCTTGGGTCGCTCTTCGTGGCCCGGAGTGGTCCAGCGGCTTGGACCGCCTCCTCCGCCACGAGTACGAAGCGACGGGGTCAGGCGAGCCCGGAGAGTGCTTGCGGCGGTCACGAACGGCTTGAACGGCGGCATTATGGTGAGAGAGGAGTGTAATGGTGTTCTGTGATTCAAGGACACCGATCCTGTTTTGGGGACGTATATACGACGTCGTATGTGAACTGCTATAATAAATTTCAGTCCTTATAGTTAGAGGATATGCAGCTGAGGAATTATAATTTCTAAAAATTTTAGTTTCGACCCGCAGTACTTTTATAAATATTCATTACAGAGTAATTAGGCTATAGTAATGTCTCAAATTTTACATGGAATGTATTAATGAATTAGGTTTTAAGCACATCTCCAATCACAATGTTGATTACTACTACAATTTATTAACTCACTTAAAATTTATTTCAATTAATATTTATTAATCTCACTTAACGGGAGTGCACTCCCTCCGTCCGCCACTAGGAGGTTCATTTCTCGACGGCACGAGTTGCTAAAAAATAAACTGGGACTCCTGTTCGCGGACGATGGAGTATTTTATTAGTACTTTTTAAAATCTACGGTATTAGTGTCAAAATCTTGTTGAAGGTGAGTTCATGGAAGAATGTTTCATATTAAATGTCCAACATCGATCGTAAGATCAATTTGTGTAGGATTTAGACTAAATGAGCCATCTCTTTCCTAACAAACTCATCTTTTGAGATGAGTTTTCAACTTTTCATGTGTGGTCTATTGATACGCTCGGATTTTGCACTATTTTAAGCCCATTTTTTGGTCCGTTTTGAGTGTCAAAGTTGCATTACATGTCCATTATTTGCATATTTTATCTATTTTGGTATTTTGACGTGTTTTGTGAGAAATGTGCAAAATATAGCTAAAAAGGGCATAAAAACGTCAAAGTTCGGAAGCTGGAGCAGAAGGCAACCCAGCGGACCGCTGGCGCACGCCAGCGGTCGCGAAAAATCACTCTAGAAGGTTCTGACTCTCTCCAGCGCCCGCTGGGCATGTTCGCGCACAACAACCTCTTTTCAAATTCAATTTTCTGGAGATTCTTAAGTCCGATCAGGGCGTTCTATATACCATTCTCTTAATCTTTGAAAGAGCTTCACGTTAGTACCTTGATCATCTCAATCGGAGTTCTGTAGAGAAAGTTATGGCCGTTCTACCAAAGTCACGCAAAACTGTCAAGTGCAGAATTTTAGGTGGAAATTCAAGGAATGAAAGAAGACATTACCTTGTGAAGCCAAATCTTTTCCTTAACCTATGGGGCACGAAAATTCCTTAATTACTATTACTTGGAGGAAACTTTTTACCAAGTTTAAATCCTTTTTGAGCCTATAAATACCACATAACCTAATTCATAATATTAACCCATCTATAGCCCCCAAAAGGGGAGCCTCCAAGGCTCCTCCCTCTCTACTCCATATTTTAATTCTTCCATCATTCTTGAATATTGAAGCAAGGCAAGAGGAGCATGAAGACTTCAAGATTCAACCTTGGGTTTTGTTTGTTTATTTCATGTCTCGTACTTTAATTATTATTTTAGTTCATCTGTCTATGGAATACTAAACAATAAAATTTTGAGGTTTGATAGTAATTAATTTTTATGTAGTTCTTTTTATGTTTAAAGTTCAGAACTCGTTCCACTTGATTTTTCTTGAACTTTTGTTCGAATAATTGGTCGTTACCTTGATTATTGTCAATCTTTGATTGGTGATAGCTTTGAATGGTTTATCTTATATGTTTATACAATAATTGTGACATGAGTATTGATGCATGATAGGGAGAAATCGTGGTAAAAGTTGAGTCGGATGGACGTAGAACTAATTAAAATAACTAAAGAATTAGTGAAATCATTATCCTTGAAATTCCTCTATTTGTCTGATTCTATCTTATTTGTTTTACGTTTTTACTTTATTTATTTTTATTTAGTTTCAAACCTAAAACTCGGTTCTCTAGATAGTATTTGACGTTTAGTACATGATAGCCAGTTGCAATTCTATTCCCTGAGTTTCGATATCCTGGTACTGACCTTTAGCTATACTATTTCTGCCTTGTATATTTGCAAGTAGTTGTAGTGCTAAAAAATAGTGCATCATCTATAACATTGGCGTTTTCATTGAGAGATCAAACGGATCGTAATGCTGGTTATGCAAAGCACTCCCTATAAGAGCAATTAATGTAGGATTTATATAGTAAATAGACTCTCTTCGTACAGACAAGTCTCTTTGGATGAGTTCTCATGTCTAGCCTGTAACTAAGAATTGCATTTACTCTGTGTGATTTGGTTAATGTTTTACTTCCTCCATCCACCAATAAAGGTCCCATTTTGCCATTTTCGTCCGTCCACCAAAAATGTCCCATTTGCTTTTTTACTACTTTTTGGTAATGGACCCCACATTTCACTCTTCATTCCGTAAAGGTAAGACTCTTTATGTTTTAGTTCGTCCCAAAAAAATAATCCACTTTTATTTTTTGTAATTCTTTTCTCTAATAAGGTGGATCACATTCTCTACTAACAATACTTCAATCACATTTTATTTTTATTTTCTCCTACTTTACAAATTGTGCTTTCAAAACTCTCTATTTCCATGGGACGGAGATAGTTTTCCACTAGCTTAAGCCTAAGGCCATCCATATCTCTGTCTCAATACTGTTTCAATACCATCTCATCCCTTAACTATTCATGGGCCCAACTGCACTTTTTACCCCATCTCTTAACTAAGAGACAGCACCTGCAACCCTTCATCTCTTAACCATCTCATCCATTAACTATTCATTCAATTTCATTTCTTATTTTTATTTCCAACAAATTCAATTAATATTTCATTGAAATATTAAATTAATATTAATAATTCATAAAATCATTAAAACCCATGAAAATTACAACATCCGAAAATACAAAAAATTCATAATTGAAATCCTAATATTACAATTTATTGAAATCCGCATAATCATGGAAAGTGATGCGGTGATCGTCTAACGGTTGTCAAATTTTGCCCAAATGTGTTCCATTAGATCTTCCTGGAGTTGGACGTGGGCGATAGAATCACGTGTCCTTGCCCGAACACACATTCGCTCTTGCAAAGAAGGATGCACTCCACTGCGAGGCGGACTACTTGCGGTAGGGCCTCCCGGGGTTTCAGGGCCGAACCAATTTTCCGCATTAGGTCCTTCGTCGACGACAATTATGTTGTGCAAGATTATGCACGTATACATGATGTCGACCATATTCTCCATAAACCACGTATGAGCCGAGGATTTGATAATGTGGAATTGAGCTTGTAGAACCCCGAACGCTCTCTCCACATCCTTGCGAACAGCCTCTTGCTTCTGCTCAAAAAGAGCATGTTTTTCGTTTATCGGCCTGTTGAACGTATTCACGAAGGTTGGCCACTTCGGATAGATGTCGTCGGCAAGATAGTACCTCATTTTATACTAGCGGTTGTTAGCGGTGAAGTTGATGGTCGGCGCTTTACCATTCAAAACTTCGTTGAAGAGTTCGGATTGGTTGAGCACGTTGATGTCGTTGTTCGATCCGGGGACCCCGAAAAACGCATGTCAAATTCATAGCTGGTAGTCGGCAACGGCCTCGAGTATAACGGTGGGGTGGGTGCCTTTGTGGCCGCTCGTGTATAATCCCCTCCACGCCACAAGGCAATTCTTCCATTGCCAATGCATGCAATCAACGCTGCCAAGCATCCCGGGGAATCCGTGCATTGTTTCGTGAAGTTGGAGCAAAAACTGACAATCTGCGGTGCTTGGCTTCCCGAGAAATTCATCGGTGAAAGCTACCTGGACACCGTTTGTCCAGTAGCAAGCTGACGGATTGCTGCAGTACATTTCTGGAGCATCGTGAGATTGGGACGGCCAATAGCGTCGAACCCTTCTTGGAAGTATTCTTCCCGGGCCGCCAATGTATTTGCGATATGCAGAAATTGCTCCCGCCGCATGCGGAAACGGCGACGGAGGTAGGTATCTCCCCATACCAGGTTCTCACAAAAGTAATCTCGTACCAACCTTGCGACGGCTTCGTCCCGGTCACGATGGATGTATTTCCGGGGTCGCTTTTGACGCGCCGCGGCTTCCTCCTCCTCCCTACGTCGATCTACTTCTAGCGATTCTTCCATCATTCGACGCATTTGCTCAAATGGGTCCATTAATAGATTAAATTTGGGAGAAGAATAATGTTTTGAGATGAAGAATGTAGTGTGTTTGAGTGAGAATAGAGAGTTTTTTATGGTGGATAATTTGTGGGAATGATTTGATATTTATAGAAGTGATTGGGGGCTTAAAAAAATAGGAAAAAAATTTAAAATATTGAAAAAAATGGCTAGTATTTTTGGGGGATTTTTTTTTATTTTCGATTTTTTTCTGAATTTAAAAAAAAAATCAACGGATATAAACAACGCCCACTCGCGGGCCGGCGAGTGGGCGTCACTGCCGCACAGGAGCTCGCCACGTGGCCAACAAGCGTGGCGAGCCAGCTCGCCAACATGCTCTCGGCGGAGGGATACGGGACGAGACAGAGTGGCAGCATCGCTGGCTCGATGTTGTCTCGTCTCGCCGAGACGAGACCGAGCTGGCAACGAGCCAGCGCTGCGGATGCCCTAAGGATATGACTTAATCATGAAAAAACACCAGAAAGTGTCATAATAAAACCAATATGAAAAAGTGGGTCTCACATGCCACTATCTTTCCCAACCAACTTTTTCTTTGCATTTCTTAAAACCCGTGCGCACAATAAGAGTGACAATTATTATGGGACGGAGGGAGTATTATACTACTATAATTCATGTTATAATGTTTATTTAATGGTGGTGGTGGTGGTGGTGTGTGACGCCCATCTTTACCATCGTATTCTAAAAACGGGCGAATGATTAGTCATGTGTCGACAAATTCAAACGAAAGTAGCATCAATGTTAATCACAAAGCGGCAAAGAAGAAGGTGAACGGGAAGGCTTAGTGGATCGACAGTGCATAGAATGTTTCTGGACTTAACTGAAAAATAAGCTTGATTGGTGAGACAATGTTAATCAAGCATTGCATGAAAACGCTCGACAAAGATGCGTCGACACTAGACAGTTATCCGAAGCCAATAACTTGAAAACCTTAGTTTAGCTACTTGCATGTGAGATGTGATTAATATATTGTTTTATTTTTAATTACTTAACCTTGGATAACTAAAATTATGAAAATTTTGGCATTTAAATTAATTTTAGTTATTCAAATATAATTTTATAAATGAGTTAAAATGTTATTAAATTTTAAATCATTCATTTTTAATTTACAAATAGCATAATTAAATAAACATGTGAAATTAAAAAGTAATTTTAATGAGAATAATTTTAGTGCATGTAAAGGACAAGTGATTTTTCTGAAAAATGTTATAATTAGGGGTGGGAATCCTTAGTTCCCTCCATTCGCAATTATAGTCTTATTTTGACTCGACTTATATTTTAAGAAGTTGTTTGACATTATGCAAAAAGAAAAGAAAAAAATAAGTTAGTAAATGTGAACATCACTTTTCTATATTGATTTTATAGTAGAATGTCAGTTCAATAATTTAAGTGAACGAATGGTCCATTTACTTAAAATGGAAAAAATAAGACTTTAAATCGCAGACTCATCGAAATGTTTTCATTTTGCCATGGACGATCCGTCCCAATAAATATGAAATATTTATTTTTCAGCGCAAGATTTTATGTAGTGTTGTGTTATTGTTGTGAGTAAATGAAGAAAAAATAAAATGAGAACGTGAAAAAAGTAGAGAGAATATTATTTTCATTTTAGGAAATATATTATTTTTAATTGAACAACTCAAAACAGAAAACGTTTCATTTTTAACTGGACATATGGAGTGCTACTATAAATTAAGGATCTCCCTGATTGAGTCTCTGTTTCTGTAATGTAGTTCGAGGAATAATTGGAAATGGGAGTGTCACTAATTTTTTTTTTTCAATTTTTTTATGTTATCGCAAGTTGCTACTGATATAATAGTGTCAATTTTCTTGGATAAGGAAAAGTCCAGTTTCATTATCCAAGAAAATTAAATATCGCATCTACAAATTTCGTGTCATAAACTCGACCAATGCCATAGCCTTTCAGTACACAATAATACAACACATCAATAAAAAAATATCTCCTAAAACAAGAGCTGAAGGATTCTAAAAAATTATTTAAAAAATACTGGAAGACAGCAAATGACCAATTAAAATGCTGAGGGTGTAATAAGTAGAAATATTCTCATTAAATGAAGCACCTCATAAATGTGATGACTTTTTCAGTTAGTAGCAATGGCCATCTTATCTACTACTAGTATAACATAAAACTAGAATTCTTACTTAGTAATCCAAGCTTGCTGCTGAGATCTTAACTATATTTCTCAACTATATATCTACTAAATTACAATACCTCCACATATATATACAAACCACATCCTCGCATAATTCACAGCTCCATTTTCAGGTGGCTGGACTGCTTAGAAGGCTGTGGGGTCACAACAAGGTAAAAACTCACAAGTGCTGTAAAAACTCAACAAGTTCATCTTAAGAATCACGAGTCTCTAAGAAGTGGTACATCGTGGAGCAACTGGTTTACCTGAATTCGCGGAGGTGGAGTCGTAACTCAATAGAGAATTTGCAGGAGCAATGAAATTAGAGGTGTCAGTTTCTCTGGCCCAGACAGACTGATGAAGCTCATCACAATGCCACAGCTGTTGGAGCTGTAATTGTCTGGCCCCATCGAGTTGTCCCTCAGTGCAGATGGGTGGAGCGAGCATGCCACTGTAGCTGTTATCGTTTGAAGATCCATTCTACATGTAACAATTCAAGATATTGCACGAAAGTTAGATCAAATTTACTGCAGATTTTTTTGAGGCCTCTTTCTATATAAATAACCATATAGCACCAAAAGGCATAGCAATGAAATTGATTGATAAGAAATAACAAGGGATGCGTCATCCATGAGAACGCAAGCAGAACGTAGTCTTTTTTCAAGATTACAATTTTGAAAGTATGTTTATTTTTTTATGAAAATCTGGCATACACATAAATTAGAAGTAAATTTTGACAAACTACTTCACGGCCATAGTGAAAAATATTTATAAGCTCAATACTACTTACCACAGTGAATAGGGAATCGAGGTCAAAATCAATTCCTGGGCTAACAGCAGCAAGCCTCATGGATAAAAACTGGTTCGAGAAAAGTAGACTGAATAAGCTAAAGCAATCAGAGATAAGAAACTGAAAGATGACAACCTACTCTAAGTGAATATACACTCTATTTCAGGTTCTCCCATTTATAAATCTATTTGTGTAAGAAATCTAGTAGTGCATTGATTAATTTGGATGTTAGAATCTGGAATAACATGTAGTTTTGTGTTCTCGCTTATGGTAAACTATAAGGCATTGTCACCTCAACAGTCACCAAGTTTTTAACATCATGTGAACATTTTTCAGACTGGTATTCTGTAAACATCTATTTAAATGCATTATACCAATTCTGGTGAGATATGTTTGAGTTTCATACTTGTTTAAATGAATCCCAAATAATCTGCATAATATCTAGTCAAACTGCAACGCCAAACAAGATATGGATCGATCACTATATATAAAAGGCAATGAAGTGCTAAGTCTGACCTCCACTTGGCGTTGAAGAGCTTGGACATGATTAATTATCTCATCCAACACCATTGCAGTTCCTGAAATCTATAGCCAACAAAAGTAAATCCACTGATCTCTATACATGCAGGATAGTATCCTAGCAAAGAAATAGCTAACAGAAAAATAAAAATCACATCATGAACTTTCTTGGATCACTAAAGAAATATTAAGACAAACCCCCTCACACCTTCAACCAACAGTATATTTCAAGAACTTGATGAAAATAATTGCAGCATTTACATGAATGATCAGGGATAAAGATGATCAAATTATTTAAAGATCTACTCCCTCTGTCCCATAGAAACATGTCATATTTCCTTTTGCGTCCATCCCATAGAAATAGTCCATATTAAGTTATGACAACCTTTTTCTATTTCTATTTTACTTTACTGTTATCACATCAAAGGATGATTTTTTTAAATGCAGCTGTGTTTCACTGGCTGATGGGGCCATACAGTAGGTGTTGGTTATTAAGAGGTGTTCTAATAATGCAAAACACAAATGTCAGAATGGAGACTTAAAAATGCATGTATATCAACCCAAACCAGATCAATAATGTCAAGATAATTTTGGTAACTATACAAACGTCGTGCATTGGAGTGAGAACCATATACAGGTGATCTTATAACAGACGACGATGAACAACTGCTTGGACAGATGATATCAACTCTGACACCATTATTTCACTAGTCCTTTTCACTGAAAGTTATTGCCAGGCAACATTAACCCCAAGGCTTGTACAGATGATGAGGAAAATAGCTTCTTCCAGTTCCACCCCACAATGATCTAGTGCTCCAATTGTCTGCCTATTTTCTCACGACTGATTATGATTAAACACTAACCTGTTATTTTACATCACATAAATTGCGCACTCAACACCCAACAATCACTACAGAGACTGGCAAAAATAATGTAATTACACCCCCTATTGGCACCATATTAATTTTATCTAAATAGATCCGAAGAAAAATTTATTCGTCTTAATTCTTAAATTTAATTAGCATACTGTCATATCGTGCAGGTAAGTAATCAGCCTTGAGCAAGGTAGTACTTCTTTTACTTATCTTCCTAGATTGATTGCTATCCAAATATGCTTCCAGTTGTAGACCAATAACATAGAAGGAACTCCAACCAAAATATCCAAACACCTACAAATGCACTTGGTTAAAGGAGCCAAAAGCAAAGGCACAAAAGGTATTTTAAGAATGGCCAAAAAATATCAATCCTATCTGATGAGGAAGAAAGCAGAACGTTGCTTAGCAAATGACAGCAAGGGCCTAACAAGGACCGCTAACGAACCGATTTTAAAAGGCCGAAAAGATTAAACACAAAACAAGAATTAAGAGGGATGAGAGTGACAATTCAGAAGAACCCCACCACTTCTCTTGATGCAAAAGCCATCACTTTTTCCTTTCTTTTTCCCAATTAAAAAAGTTGAAAGTGACACGCTTATGCAATTATCAATAATTATCTAATTAACAAACAATCTACAAGCCAAAATTATAATCAGCCCATCATTAGCAAAAGGCTGTCATATTCAAGTAAGAAATGATGCTGCTCCCTCACATAATCCCCACAATTAGACCCCATTGAACTAACAATAATGGATAACAGACAGTTGTGACAGCTAACCTTGTTGCATCCGGGTACTAGCTCCTGTAACAGCTTCATTCTGGCATTAATCTTCTCCCTCCTTGCCTGCATACGACAGCAATTATACATTAATTACAAACTTAATTGCAGTTTTCAAGGTTACCCAATCAAGATTAGCGAGATGTGTAGAGGTCAACAATGGGATCCAGAGATATTTACTCTTTCAGCTAAGCTATGGCTGTCCGTGGCTTGGCCGCGGCGAGCTCTGACGTGAACGTAAGGCAGCTCCTCGCCGTCGTCGTTTGCTGCCTTACTTTTGCTCTTTTTATTCGATTCTTTCAACTGCAGAAGAAAAACAATTTCAAATGAATAAATAATTCCACAGGTTTCATGTGCTACAGAGTGTGAATTTACCTTTTTCTCCCTCTCCTTTCGCTTGCCGGACTTGAGACTCTGATCCGAACCCGCCGGAGAAGAGGAATTTCGGCGGGAATCCGCGTCCAGATCCTCCTGCTTCACCGGAATCGAGTTTGAGACCGAGAGAATCGTATTGCTCTCCATAGAATTATCAGCCGAAGCAAAGACGGAGAACTTTGAGGCGCGGTGGATGAGACCGATATCAGTAGGAAAAATTGGAGGCGGCAGAGGTTGTTTAGCCGGAAAATCTTCCGTAACCAGGAGCTCCACCGCTTGCGGCGGGGCAAGCTCGAGCAGCGCCGTGAACGAGCTGCCACCGGTGACCTGTGGAGTGGAGATGAGTCCATGAAAGTCGTCGAACGCGCACCCCATTTCAGCGGATCTAAATTGCAGTTGAGGTGGTTCGAGTTCGGGCTCCATAAAAAAATTCAGAAATGTAGGAATTAACTCAAAATTCAAAAAATTATTGAGTCAATGTTCATTGATGAGATGAGAAAGCAGTTGAAGAACAAAACTTTATTCTCTTTTCCTCCTCCTCCTCCTCCTCCTTTTTTTCAGGTTTTTCTTTCCCCAGGGTGGCAGGAGGTTGGGCAGAGTGAGAAAGCTTCGTATCAATGGCGGTCAAAATCGGAGTCCTCTCTCTATCTGTGGAGCGTAATGGATTTGGCTTTTGAAAATTTTGTCAGTGCTAAAAATCAGAATTCAGAAGCCCAAACTGTACACACCAAAGCTGCGGTTGCAGGGCCCCACTCTTTCTTCTCTATTCTTTGCTTTTTTTGGTGGGGTCGCTACCGCACGAAATTTTCTTTCACAAATTCTTGTTCTTCTTCTTCTTCTTCGTGTAATCATTTATAAATGTGGAGTAGCATTTAATTTTTTTAACAAATTATTAGATCTAAGCCCATCCACATCGCTGTTCCTATACCGTTCTTATACCGTTCCTTAAACAACTATTTGAGGGCCACACTGTACTTTTTTATTTCATTCCTTAACTAAGGAACGGAACCTGCAACCCTTCGTTCCTTAACCGTTCCTTAAATTACTATTCATTCAATTTCATTTTTTTTTCCAACCCAATTCAATTTAAATAAACACACTTTAATAAAAAACAAACACACTTTATTAAAAAACACACAACATTAAAAAAAAATTCAACTTAAACTTAAAAAAAATAAAAAAAGCACACAATTAAAATCCTAAAAACATAAAAAACACAAAATAAAAAACACACAATTAAACGTGGGAAAATAAAAAAACTACTCCGCCAGCAAATCATCCTCCGGAGGCGGTCGAGGTTGAGGGGAGTCGGAAGGCCAAGTTGTGATGCCATATACACAATTCCGTTCCACCAGGCCGTGAATTGGGCATACGAGAAGCGGGAAGTGTCCGCCATTGTGGCGGTCATGTACGCCACCATAAGTGTGTCCGAGCCTCCCCGCGAGCCCGATCCCGAGGCCGACTGGCTTGATTCGCCTCGGCCCTTCCTCGCTCTAGCCGTCTTCGCCGCCTTCGTCCCTTGCGGCCGACGGCGCCCACGGCTGGATCCCCCGTATTCGTCGGGCATTGGATCCCCCGTACCCCCAAACACCTGCGGTGTACCCTCGCTGGCCTCACCGGTGTCACCAGACGAGTAGCGGCCGCTCGCCGTGTGCTTCGTGCGCTTTGAGGTTGAGCCCGAGCTCGAGCGGACACCGCCGGCCCACCTTTCCTCGTCCTTGACGAGCTGCCAAATATCAACATATTTGAACTGTAGGCCGGTGTCCTGGTAGAAGACGCGCAAAGCCGCCCTCAGAATGTCGGCGCCCGAAGCTCCGCTTTGGTAGTTCGCCGCTTCGGCCGCGTAGATGCCGCAAAATTTTTTGACCTGTGCGTCGACTCGGCCAAAGTGAGCACGGAGCATTGTATATTTGCGCTTCCGGGCCCCTTTCGGCTTAGTCTGGTGGTAGACATCACGGACCTTTTCCCATAAGCACTTGGCGGCTTGTTGGTTCCCGACGATGGGATCGTACGAGACGGTGAGCCAGGCGGTGTACACCGCCTTAGTTTCTTCGTTGTTGTACGGATGCCGGCTCAGATCCTCCAGTTTCTCCTCCTCCTCCTCGGGTGCCTCAGACGCAGCCCTAGAGCTTCCACTGCCTCGGCTTCCTCCCTGGGTGGCTTCTACGGGGATATCCTCCCGAATCTGGGACAAACCCTGAGAAAGCCGCGAGCCGGGTGGTCGAGCGTAGGCATCCACATCGAAAGTGGGTGGTTGGTACCCACCCGGCGTCGCCGACCCCTGGGTGCCCGGCGTCGACGACCCGGAACCACCTAGTGTGTTGTACATGGTCTCCCAATCGCCGAACGCGTTGAGATCCCACCCACCGGAGCCGCCACCGCCGTAATTCCCGTCGCCGAACATTTTGTAAAGGAGATTGAAATAGAAAATTGGAAAGGAATTGATGTTGGTTTAGGAAGAGTAGATGTGTAGTTGTGTGTGAAATGTAATAAATTAGGTGTATTTATAGAATAAGAAAATAAAAATAAAAATTAAAAATATTAAAAAAAGGTTAAAAAAACGGTAATATGACCCTTTAAAAAAAATTTATAAAAATATATTTTTAATAAAAAATTAATTATTGCGTCATCCCTGACGTGTCCCACTCGCGGGCCGGCGAGTGGGAAGCACGCACGAAGCGGGGAGCGCCACGTCGCCCGAGCGCGTGGCGGCACAAGCCGTGCCGCGTTCCGTGCCGTCGGCACGCGGAACGGAATGGGAGCGGAACGGTGCGCCGCAACGCGTTCCGCGGCGAAACCGCTCCGGCGGAACGGCACGCGGAACGCCGGCGGCACGCGTTGCGGGTGCCCTAAGAAATTACCAGTTGATAACCATGCGACTCATTGGCGGACCCACGTATAAAGAGGGGAGGGCTTAAGCCCCTAATGAATTCAATTTTTTAATTTTTTTCTATTATAAAATTTTAAAATTTATTCATATTTTGAACATATTGGTATATAAAAGCCTCTAATAATATTTTAAATTATATGAAAATTTATTTTTGTATAAAATTTTGAAAATTTAGCCCCTACTCATGTTTATTTATGCGTCCGCCCCTGATGCGACTGTTTATGCTGCTGAAACTTTAATATTAGGACATCCACAATAGGAATAGCCCAACAATAGCCCAGCCATAGCCTAGCCACAAACGTCACATCATCAGCACTAAAAATCCTCCTGCCACATCATCAAAACAAGCAAATAGCTCAGTCATAGCCCAGCCATAGCCTATCCACATCACTAATAACAATTATATAAAAATGAAATAATTAACAATCACACAATATATGGAATTTAATTTACGAGACGTATACGGGAAACATTAATAATACTATTAAAATTTTAAAAAGTACCATAATTTAAAAAAAGTACAATAATTTTAAAAAATTACAATAATAAAAAAAGTACAATAATTCACTCCTCGTCTCCGTCGTCGTCTCCTCCGTCGCTGTCGCCACCGTCGCCATCGTCGTCGCCGCCTCTACTCCCGCCGGTCTCCCTCCGTGCCGCCTCCAACTCGTCCTGCATGCTCATGAGCAATGTTTGAAGCAAACTCTTCTCCACGGGGTCCACCGTAGCCCGCCATTCGGCCATCGTCTTGACCATCTGAGTGCGCGTTTGTTGACGCGCGAAGAATTTGAGATCCGCTGTGGATTGGCCAAGGGGGGATGCCGACTGGACCTCCTGGGAACCCTGGCGACCCCTTCGCCTCCCGTTGAGCCCGTTTGTGCCCAACCGGGCGAGTTCGGCGAGCGAACGAACAAGGGGTCGGGACCTCCTGGGCCGTCTCGGGGAGGTCGTGGGAACCACCGCTGTTGCCGCTGTAATCACCGGTATAGTTCAATCGTTGCTTCTTCGGCCAGCCAGCGTCGACACCTACTCGGAACTTCTCGGAGTCGTTCAGCACAAGATAGCAGTTCCAATAAGTGAACTCCTTATACAACTCGGGCTGGGGAAAGGCTTTCTCCGCTATCGTCCTGCAGTCTTCCTCCGTTTGGCCACTACTCTGCATGCGGGGGGCGTTGGCGTACAAACCCGAAAAACGGGAGACGACAGCCCTAATTCGATCCCACCCCTTCCGGCAATCCTCCCGGTTGCGTGGCCTCCCCTCCGGGCAAAATGTCTGGTAGGCTGCTGCTATCTTGCCCTACAAGTTGACGATCCTCTGGTTGTTCGAAGCGAGAGGATCATCGCAAACACTGACCCGCACCTTGCACAACGCGACGTTCTCAGCGTCCGTCCACCTCCTCCGGACCTGGCTATCCTCACCCGGCTGCGACGACTCGCCCTTCTTCTTTGGGGCGCCCCGCACTGCTCCCCCGCAGGAACGGGAGTTTCCGGAACACCGAGCATATCAAACCCTAACTCCTCCAAGGAGAAAGTCTCAAATTGCGTGAACTGCGTCTCCGTTGGAGTCGAAGTGTGCGAAGAAGCAGTCGAAAAATCAAAACTGGGGCGATAGACATTTTCATCCCCCTGCGTCCCCAGTACCCCCCCTGTCGGGGGTAGCACCGCCGGTACCCACCCTGTCGTCCCCTGCGTCGGGGGCTGCATCGTCGTCCCCCCCAGGCATCATCTGCATCCCGGGTGTCCACCCCGACATCATATGCACATCGGGCTGCATCCTCGGTACCCCCTGCCACGCCGGCATACTCCCCCCAGCTGCCATCCCGGGTATCATCCCCTGCCAAGGGTACATGTTGTAGTACCCTGGCATCGGACCTCATCCACCTCCCACGGGTACCGAGGGAGTTTGAGACCCGGTCGTCACTGGAGTACTTTCGTTGATGTTCTCCATTTCTCGGCGTTGATCTTGTACAGAAATTAAGATAGATAGAGTACTCGTTAAAACAAGTGGTGCGAATGAAAATGACGTGCAAACCGCGTATATATAGTGTTTCGAAAAAAAAACCGTCTAGGCGATGCGCTAGGCGATCCGGACGCTGCAATAGCGCCGAGCGGATCGCCCAGCGCATCGCCTAGCGCCACGAAATCGCAGAGCGCTAGGCGGTTTTTAATTCCGAAAATGGTTGGGAGGTTGCAATGGACCACTTAGCGCCGGCGCTCGGCTAGGCGGTGCGCTAGGCGCCATTGCAGATGGCCTTACATCCCGCTGTTGCCAACTACGCTGCCCCTGCGGGCAGCTGAAACTTTAATATTATTAACACACTCCGTCACACTATAAATGAGTATTACTCCCTCCGTCTCATGTTACTCGCACTTTTCATTTTAGGCCGTAAATTTGAGATTGATTTTTTAGTGTAATTAAATTAAAATTTTAAGTGTAATGAGACATCACTTAATAAAGGAGCTCTTAACTTAAACTAACATATTAATTAAATGTATTAATTCTAACTTAAACTATAAATGGTGTAAGGAGTTTGTGACGAGCCAAAAAGTAACAGTACAAGTAACATGAGACGGAGGAGTAGTAGTTTTTTTGTGCCAGAAACTTTAATTTATATATTCTCTTTTATTTTAATTTTCCTCTACTTTAACTATTTATTATCATTTTTATAAAATAACGTTTGAAGATAAATTGTTCATTTGTAATGGAACGGAGGGATTATTACATTTAAAGGTGTTTCGTTCGATCGCTATTTTCATCAATTTAAAAGTATAAAAATGTTAATTTGATAGAATAAGATGTATGGGTTTTAAGATTCAATTGATAAAATAAGACAAATTTATATATAGCACGGATTTTAATATGCAATTGATGAAATAAGATAGAGATTGAAAAAGGTAAGAAACTGAGAAGAAAAGGTAGTAGAAGTTGTGTTAGTGGATTGTGGGGTGCATATTATTAGTTGTGTATAAATGGTTAAAAACTTTTCATACTTTATCTAATTTTGCGGAAGGCGCAAAATGTTAAAACTAGTCTATTTTTTGGGACAGATGGAGTATATCAAAATGCGTAATAATTGTGGTTTAATGTTTTATGTGTAGCGTGTGTAATA
Organism: Salvia splendens; assembly: GCF_004379255.2. Taxonomy (NCBI): domain Eukaryota; kingdom Viridiplantae; phylum Streptophyta; class Magnoliopsida; order Lamiales; family Lamiaceae; genus Salvia; species Salvia splendens. The sequence continues at coordinate 2,442,815 of NC_056034.1, forward strand.
TTCTAAATGTAGCATATGTAATGACCTAGGTGCAATTAATGCCCTATTCAACTATCTCATAGAAATAGGCTAATCAGGATCACACAAGTTTTAATCTATAATTGGTTAAGTAAGAGAAAATGAGAAAAAGTACTCCCTCGTCCAAGTAATTTGTCACCATTTTACCTGGCACGGAATTTAAGAAATGTAATATAAAGTTGGTTGAGAAGTTAGTAGAATGTGGGTCCAACTTTTATATACTTGAAACTCAGGCGATATCGGGTATGCACGCTTATAACTAAAATAAAACGCAGATTGACCAAGCAGACATCAACCAAATGATCCAATAGACATACTTCAAACTCACATGCAATAACTTGCGGACTGAACAAGTAACATAAATCTAACTGGTCAAGGTGACTCCCTAGAATCTATCCACGTGCCATTGGACGCACAAACCGAAGCTGATTTCAAAACCTTAACCCACGATACTACAAATTAATAAAGGGTAGTAATGATCGAATTCCACAAGGATGAAAGTGCGGACACTTGTGTCGCCGACATTTTGAGATGGCTGCTGCCACGCAACTAAGTGGGTTAAGTTATACCTACTTGACTTAGCGGACTATAAGAGAAAATATTCTTAACTGATCAACTGGACTGAAGTATGCGAAAACATGATTGGTCCATGAACTCTTCCAAACTGATCCAGCAAAGACTCGAAAAAAAGAATAAACGGTAAAAATAAGCTGCAAATCTACCCTCCTAACTATCTCCCGACTTCTTCCTCAACTAACTTAAACACCATAGACGATTGAACTTGATGAAAACAAAGCATGATTCAAATGCAACAAAAGTGAGAAATCAAACAAGTAACGGTGAGATCTACGATAACTGACTGAGCAAACAACGAATCAAAACAGTAACTTGCCATAATCACGCAAATCTCCACAAGGAACTCCAGATCGGAAAAAAATCAAATACTAACTAGCTAGATCTAAAAATCTTAACGGCAATCAAGTGCGAAAATCAGCCTACAAAACATAATCTAACTCGTCATCACAAGATCTAACAGAAAATCCAACAACAAACTTCATAGCAACAACGATTCACAAAATCCCAGATCCAGATTACAATAATCAAACTCGAAACAACAAGATTCAGTTGAGAAACAACTTGCAATAGAATTTTAACTAAGAAAACTTGAAAATACGAACACTTTAGTACTTTAACTAAAACGAAATAAAAATGGCAAAAGAACGATTGTATCTGCTCCTAAGAGTTGTTGAACGACAGATGAACGGTGGATTTTAGCCAGAACCGAGGTTCTCTCCCTCCAAGCTAGGAGGAAGAGGGCATTCTCCCTATGGAACTTTCTTTTTTTCTTTCCTTTCTTGGTATGTGTTTCTGTGTGCCCCTTTCTTCAGATTTCCTCCCCTTTTTATAGGATGGCTGCCAGCTCAAATCTCTAGGATATAGCCTTTATGATTTGGCATTTATACCCTTGCAGCAAAAAAGTACCTGCAGATTCTCTCTCCTCTGCCACACTCTTTGCGGCGCCACTTCCTTTGGCAAATCCACTTGATCAGCACGGCTTTTGGTTGCTCCATCTGCGTCCACTTGATCAGTTTGCACGAACTACTTGATCAAGCGATAACCTGCACACTAAAACTCCAATTTTCTGCATTATCTCCTCAAAAGGCACATTAAACCACCATCAAAACCATGCATGAAACAAGCCTTCTTAATATCCATTTTTATTATAAAATATGAGTGACAATGAGTTAGTAGAATGTGTGATCTAATACCAAAAATAGTACAAGTGAAAAGTGACAAATTTTTGGGAACGAACAAAAATGAAAATAAGTGAAAAATTTTCATGGACTCAGGTAGAAGTTGAAATAATGCAGTGGATATTGAGACCCACAAATAATAAAGTAGAAACAAAAGAGAAAAAATTGTCATAAATGAATATTAAATATATATATGCGACGAACGATTTTTTTTTTGGCATATTTATGTGGAACAGAGAGAGTATAACTAATGTTGGGCATAAACCTTAATTTTAACCATTCATTTTTTTAAAAATCTAAATTGCACAAGGGCATACATTATACATACGTTGCACTTAGAACATTACATAATTGTTATACATTTTGATATAAGAATAAGTATGATATTAACTCTATCCTATGTTAATATGTATAATTAAATACTCCCCCCGTCCCATCTTAATTGTCACTCTTGGAGTGGGCACGTGTTTTAAGAAATGTAAAGAAAAGTTGATTGAAAAAGTTAGTGGAATGTGGGGCCCACTTTTTTATATTGATTTTATAATAAAATGTGAGTGAAATGAGTTAGTGGAATGTGGGACCTACTTACCATTTATGGTAAAAATGAAGTGTGACAATTAAGTTGGGACGAAGGGAGTATTATTTAGTGTAGATTATAAATAAGAGGTGCGTTATATTGCTAACTTTTTAAGTTGTTAATTTTGCTAACTCATCAACGCAGTATATTAAAAATGTTAATACAATGATGTGTTGATATTTTAATGTTATTGTATTGATATTTTTAATACTTAAAAAAATTAGCAGAGTTAACCACTTAAAAAATTTAGAATTGATCACACCTCTTATAAATAATATCTCTTGTATTTAAATATAATTAGGTATGTAAGTTAAAAATTTAATTTAATATTAATTAATATGACTTAAAAGGCACATTATATATCAAACTCAGTAGTGCGATTGGGCTCCAACTCAAAATGAATGAAGTACGAGCAATTCAAATTCGAATGGTGTGATCGAATAGTATAAGACTCGTACATCCTTAATGAAATAGTAAGAGGATCAATTAGTGTCTTTGTATCCTTTGGTCTCCATATCTTGGGGCCAATTGTTCCATTCTCCAAAGTGTCTGTTCTTGGGCCAACCGTCTCGTTTCACCTGTGAGGTGCCTATTATTGGGACAACTACCCCACCGAGATACCATTGCTCTGTTAGGCCACCCGCAAACCGTTACGTGGGTGGCCCGTATTTCGTTCCTCCGTGACGGAACGGTGGCGGGACGCGTTGCAGCGTCTCGTCCCGTCACCATCCCACCGGATCGCCCGTCCCTCCGAAACCCGTTGCGTGACGTATCGCCACGCGCTCCAGCGACGTGGCGAGCTCCCAGGCCATGCGTGACGCCCACTCGCCTGCCCGCGAGTAGGATTCGTCATGCTGACGCAATAAATCATTTTTTTTAAATTCGAATTAAAATTTTAAAAAAAATTTTTAAATGGGCAAACGGTAATATTACCGTTTTATAGCCGTTTTCCTTTTTTATTATTTTTATTTTTTTACTCTATAAATACTCCTAATTCATCCTCATTTCACACACAACTGCACATCTATTCTTCCCAAATCATCTCCATTTCCTCACCAATTTTCATCTCAAATAATCTCTCTTTTATTCTTTCCCCAAATTTAAAATATCTCATGGATCCGTATGAGCAAATGCGTCGAATAATGGAAGAATCACTTTAAGAAGATCGACGTTGGGAGGCGGAGGAAGCCGCGCCGCCCCAAACACGCTTCCGGACTTACATCCATCGTAACCGGGAGGAAGCCGCCGCAAGGTTAGTCCGCGACTACTTCTGCTATAACCCGGTGTGGGGAGATACCTACAACAATCCGTCAACTTGCAACTGGACAAACGACGGATGTGTTCGATGAATACCTCCACATTGGAGACATCACTGGGAGAATATGCTTGCTCCAATTCCCCAAAGGTGTCCGGGCAGCCTTCACCGACGAATTTCTCCGGAAGCCAAGCACGACAGATTGCCAGTTCCTGCTCCGCCTTCACGAAGAAGTGCACGGATTCCCCGGGATGCTTGGCAGCGTCGATTGCATGCACTGGCAATGGAAGAATTGCCTGGTGGCGTGGAGGGGGTCGTACACGAGCGGCCACAAAGGCACCCACCCCTACCGTTATACTCGAGGTCGTCGCCGACTACCGGCTATGGATCTGGCATGCGTACTTCGGGGTCCCCGCTCGAACAACGACATAAACGTGCTCCACCAATCCGACCTCTTCGCCGAAGTTTTGGATGGTAAAGCGCTGACCATCAACTTCACCGCTAACAACCGGCGCTATAAAATGGGGTACTATCTTGCCGACGGCATCTACCTGAAGTGACCAACCTTCGTGAAGACGTGCACTAGGCCTGTGAACGCAAAGCGGACACTTTTTGCGCAGAAGCAGGAGACTGCTCGGAAGGATGTGGAGTGGGTGTTCGGGGTTCTCCAAGCGCGCTTCAACATTATCAAAGCCCCGTCTCGTACGTGGTTCATGGAGAGCATGATCGACATCATGTATACGTGCATAATCTTGCACAACATGATTGTCCAAGACGAAGGACCCGAGGTCGGACATTGGTTCGACCCTGAAGCCCCCGGAAGCTCAACCGCAAGTAGTCCGCCTCGAAGTGGAGTGCATCCGTCTATACAAGAACGATTGTCTATTCGGGCAAGGACACGTGACTCTACCGCCCTCGCCCAACTCCAAGATGATCTAATGGAGCACATTTGGGCAAACTTTGGCGGAGGAAATTAAATTATGTATTTTTAATTTTTGTAGGATTTTTAATTATGTTTTTAAATTTTTTTTTTAATTTTATGTCATAATGTTTATTTTTAATGAAGTGTGTTTTTTATTAATTGAATATGCTGAAAAAAAATTAAAAAAATGAAATTGAATGAATAGTAATTTAAGAGACGGTTAAGAGACGGATAAGTGAGGGGGTTGTAGGTTTCGTCCCTTAGTTAAGAGATGGAGTAAAAAAGTACAGTGGGGCCCATAAATAGTAATTTAAGGGACGGTTAATGGACGGATAAGTGACAACGCTGTGGATGGTTTTAAAAAAAATGCGAGAGATTCAATTTGATAACCTATAGTATTTATTTTGCCAAATTTTGTTTGATTTAGTATATTCGGGATAATTACTTTACAATAAGCTTATTCATATAGTTTTCCTTAGAGCATCCGCAACGGTGGTGGGGAAGAAGGCCGTCGTCCGTGCCAGCAGCGAGGACGAGGCTAGCCGCCGCTAGCACGGCGCTGCTTGATGCATCGAGCAGCTCCGTGCCAGCGAGCAGTCGATGTGGCGGCACACGATTGGGCAACGGCATAGCCGTTGTCTTTGAATAATTTTTTTAAAAAAATTCGTTAATTAATTTTATATAATGATAGAAAATAAAAAAAATTATTTTCCAAATCCCAAAAATATGGTCGTTTTTTTGCCCGTTTTTCTGGATTTTTTTGATTTTATTGATTTTTTCCCCAAAATCATCTATAAATACACACATTCATCATCCATTTATCACATCAAATCATCTCTCATTCATCTCTCATTCTTAATTCTCATACAAACTATCAACACATTCATCCCTCACTCAAAACTTCAAATGGATTTCACCCATATTATGGCGGAAGCGGAGCGCGAAGAACAAGAATACTACGAACAACATCGTGCCGCTTACGAAGCATATGTCGCGGCGAATACCCCCGCTCCTCCTCCTCAACGAACTAGATCAAATTGCCGCTACATCCATCGTGACCGGGAGGGAGCCCACGAAAGGCTCGTTGCCGACTACTTTGCCGACCAGCCGCGGTTTCCGGCAGATTACTTCAGGCGCCGTTTTCGCATGTCAAAGCGCTTGTTCATGCGAATTGTCAACACATTGTCCGCACGTGTTGAATTCTTCCAAACAGGTCCAGATGCAGCCGGCCGGCAAAGTATCACGCCGTTGCAGAAGTGTACGTGTGCCATCCGACAACTCGCTGCTGGGCAAACGGCCGACATTTTCGACAAGTATTTGCATATCGGTGAGTCCACTGGAATCCTTTGTCTAAAGAATTTTTGCGATGACGTTCGTTCAGCTTTCGGGGTGAATTCCTTCGGGCACCCAGCACCGATGATTGCCAACGGTTGCTTCGTCTTCACGAATCAGTCCATGGCTTTCCCGGAATGCTTGGCAGCATTGACTGCATGCATTGGAGGTGGAAGAATTGCCCGAATGCTTGGAGGGGGCAACACTTAAGCGGTCACAAAGGCGGCGGCCCAACACTTATCCTTGAGGCGGTCGCCGACTACCGCCTATGGATTTGACATGCATATTTCGGCGTTGCCGGAGCCAACAACGACTTGAACGTGCTCTATTCTTCACCACTATTCAATGATGTGATGAATGGTGTAGCACCGGCGATCGACTTCACCATCAACGGAAATACATACCACATGGGTTACTATATCGCCGATGGTATCTACCCAAGGTGGTCGACGTTCGTGAAGACGCTCCACAACCCGCAGACCCGAGACGGGTTCTTTTTGCGCAGCGTCAAGAGTCCGCGCGGAAAGACGTCGAAAGAGCCTTCGGGGTCCTTCAAGCCCGATTCAACATTGTGAAGGCCCAGGCTCGGCTGTGGTACGTGAATAATATCGCCGACATCATGTTCACTTGTATTATCTTACACAACATGATTATAGCCGACGAAGGGCCGAGAGCGGCTAGCTTCTACGACGAGGATGAAGCCGGAAGCTCAACAACGAGGTGAGGATGAAGCCGGAAGCTCAACAGCGAGGTCTCCCCCACGCCGAGGTGAGCATACGACGGTTGGCCAGAGGATCGAGACAAGACACACAATGCGCGATACCCGAACCCACATTCAGTTACAAGAAGACCTAATCAACCACATGTGGATGAAATTCGGTAACGAGTAGTGGTTTTTTTAATTTTTAGTATTTTAATTATGTAATTTTTAATTTTTAGTCTTTTAATTATGTCGTTTTTATTTTATTTGTCATTTGTAATTTTATTTAGTTTTTTTTAATGAATTTTATTATTATGGAAATGTTATTGTTTAATTGAATTTTAAATTAATTGTGCTCGTCCTTGCGGAAGAGCACAGCTGTGGGTGTTGTGCTCTTGCAAGAGAGCGGGCAGAAAAAGTGGGGCCGGACCCACAACCGTGCCGCTGGCAAGAGCACGGTTGTGGATGCTCTTATTTTGAAAACCTAAGTCTGCACGAAATTATTTACGCTCTGTTAAAGCAGCACTTGTTCATAAAACATTTTTTTGGCCTCAGCAAATGTTGAGCTCATGAGTCACGATGCTTGCAACTGAGAGAGATTTCCGCCCAAAAATTGAAGCTTCCGTTCCCAAATATGATCTCCAAGGGCAATCAGTCGCTGTATGCCTGCTCATTGTTCTTTTCTATTACTACTCCTAAAACAATGGGCGGCTTTAAAATCTATTCTAACTGTTTGATTTTATGCCTACTGAAAGTTTGGCTTTGTACGATGCATTATTATGAGGTTTGGTACGTTTGGGAGTAAAACCATGGTGATTCTGCGTGGTGAGGAGTTAATATTTGTGTTGAGTGGCAAAAACAGAGCTGCTATGGTGAATTGTACTAGCTGTATTTCTAGGTTTCGCAATGCATGTCCATTTTTAGCTAATTCTTACTTTTAATCAGTTTATATAGAACTGGAATCAAAATTAAAATATGGCAAGTTTCTTTACTTGAGGAATGGGTTTGAATTGTAGATTATAGGATTGGGGAAGTCTGGGATTGCAGCGGCTAAACTTGCTCTTGCTAGAGGTGCTTCAGTTCTCGCCCTTGACCAGAATGAGACGTTGAAACCGCTGGAGGTATGCTGTGGCATTGATTTCTGACTTAATGATTTTCTAGTTGATTGTTTTTGCTTTATATGTCTTGATGCCAGTGTATTCCAACTGCAGCAAACACTTTTAAATGTTAAAGATGGTCGTTTGAAGACAGTTCTTGGTTGTTTTGATCATGAGTTATTTGATGAGGCCGATCTCATAGTTGTTTCCCCAGGAGTTGCTCTGGAAAATTATTGCCTATCATCTTTGTTGCAATCTGTAAGCTCGATTTAATGCTCAAAGATTCTATCTAGAGAGAAGACTTGTATCTTAGATCATTTCTTGATATCTATATTTGTTTGTGCTTGTGCTGAGTTCTTCCATCTGCTTTTGTGTCTCTACTTTATTCATATTGCTTTAAGATTGTTGGTGTCGAGTCATGGGGCATGCGTGATTCTTTTGTTTTGAATGAAGGGAAGGCGTGTGATATCTGAGTTGAATTTTGCTGCTGAAGTTCTCCCTCAGTGCACAAAGGTTTTGGCTGTCACAGGAACTAATGGAAAATCTACAGTGGCCACTTTCGCCGGACAGGTTTCTATTTTCTTTGTATATGCTTTCATGCTTTTATGCAGTACAAACTTTATCGTGTAATTCCTTTTTGATAATATACCAATTACGGGATACAGATGCTCAACCATTCCAACATCAGAACATTTGTTGGGGGAAACCTTGGTATTCCTCTCTCAGAAGCAGCTTTTGAGTGCTTGTTATCACCTCAAGAACCTTACCAGGCAAGAAGGAACTTAGCTTATTTTATCTGTAATACTGTATCAACTGCAGAATGCTGCAGCTGGTCAGGGTTTTACTCAACATGCAACAATATTTTGACTTTGAAGTTGGATCCTTCTAATAGTAGCCACATTCAGTATTGGGATTGTTTCCATCTTTCTAGGCTGCTGTAGTGGAAGTAAGCAGCTATCAGCTTGAAATTCCAAACAAGTTCTTCTTGCCTTCGGTAAGTAGAATTCGTGTGGTTTTTCGTTCTTACTGTACTTTACTCGAGTTTTCTCACATTATTAACTTCAGGTTTCTGTGATCTTAAATCTCACTCCTGATCACCTAGAGAGACACAAGTCTATGACTAATTATTCCACGATCAAGTGCCGTGTACTTTCCCACATGAGTGGCAGAAAGATTGCCATTCTTCCCATGGGTATGAAACAAAATTCTTTCTATTCCACTATCTGCCTGCTTACCGTTTTGTTCTAGTATTATAAACAGCTCTAGGCATTGGTTTGACTTAATTAAAGATTTATTGAGTGATATGTTAACTCATCAACTGTTGAAAGCAAATAAACGTATTTTAATGTTACTATCTCAATATCTTGTCCCAATGTACGTCATGTCTATGTGTATGTGTATGTGTAAGCCATCACATGACGTGTAACATTTTTTGATGTCTACAGGAAATCCATATATAACTGATGCCATTGCGAGTCATGGAAATGAATGTATGTTTGCTTGGATTGGTGCTTATCCTGGTATTAAAGTAAGAAAAATTTTAACTTCATTTTGGTGCATTTTTCACGTGACTGTGATTTTCTTGTTTCAGCATTTCTGGCAGCATGCAGGCTTCCTATCTGTTTATCTTAGAAGATACATATTGGTCATCTTCCATGTTGGACTGTTATAGAAATATATGCTGGTCACGATTCCACTTTGCATTGTAGATACAGCTTGATCAGTTTGTGATTGGTGAAATTTATCTTCTTCTTGCCAACACTTGAAAGGTTGACATGGAGCAGAAAGTAGCCAACTTCAATGTCCCCGGAATTGGGCTTCTCTCGCAGTTGCCATTGAATGCAATGAAGGCTGTTGGAACACACAATTACTACAATGCTGCTATCGCTGCATTATCTGTTATCGGGCTGGACGTTGGAATTGATACTGCAGCCATCAGTTTAACAATTGATAGATTAAAAGCTCCACCTCATAGAATGCAAATTGGTAAACAGCATCATCCTCTAGAGCATTTCTATGGCTCGTTTAGAATTACTGTGTTATGGAGTGATAGGCAGTAAGAACCAATGGATAAACAAAGAACAGAAAATAACTCTCAAGCTTTTGTAAACAAGAACCAACAGAACTTGGAAATAAAATAGATAATAATCCTCTCACCGAGGCCTCGGTTTTCACCGCCTAACTGCTTTGATCTCTCTGGATACATTCTTCAAGCTCCCCTATGGAATATATAGGAGTGCAGTAGACAATAATCCCGCCAAATTTGCTCTAATTAATTCAATTATTCAATCAATCCCTAATTTATTCAAATCCCATGAAATCCTAACTTTCTTAATTTAAAACTAAATCAAAGATAATGCAATAGGCCTAGAAATCAGTAATCACTTGGATCCAATCACCATCATTTCCATTCCTAGTAATCGATATCATACTCTGATAATTTAGAGTGATTGTCTGTGATCAATTTTTATCATTTCAAATAGTTTCGGTCTATACCTGACATCCTGTTTCAGTTCATGAAGATGGTAATGGAGTAACTTGGGTAGATGATAGCAAGGCAACCAATGTCGAATCAACATATGCTGGCTTAACTGGTCTCAAAGAAAAGAAGGCAGTGGTTTTGCTTGGTGGTCTTTCAAAGGTGATGTGCTTTGCCTCCGACTCTATTTTCACACAAGCTATGACTGCACACCAATTTTTTTATCAATCGATGACATTTTCCATTGCTATTTCCAGATTTTGGACGCCCAAGGTTCTAATGGTTTCGAGCATCTGATGGAGCCATTGAAGAACCACCGAGGTGTTGTCACTGTAAGTGATTAATTTTTACTTCAACATTCTCATTTCACTGAAGCTGTCAAAATCATCTTCTCCGTCAATATGTTCGTGCCTGGACTCATACATCTTCGTCGTTATCAAGTTTGGTTCTTCAGGAGCGCTGATCCAAGACACTCTATCGTCTCATGGTCTTGCCATTCCTTGTTTACAAGCAAAAGATCTTAAGGGCGCCGTGAGCTTAGCAAAGAACATGGCAAAACCTGGTAGAATCATGCATCCAAAACTAATGCAAGAGCTATCTTATACTCCCTCCGTCCCGCACTACTCGCACTTATTTCCTTTTTGGGCGTCCCAAGTTACTTGCACTCTTTCCATTTTTAGTAAAAAATTTCACCTACAGCCGTCATTTTTGACTTTCCTATACACTCATTCCTTAATCTCCGAGCCGAAAAGGAAATGAGCGAGTAGCCCGGGACAGAGGGAGTATATTGAATTCAAATGGAAATCCACTCTCTTTTACTACAAAAGGATTCAAAGAATACTTCATAGTTTGTACATGGAAATAAACGAAGCTTAGATTTGGTTTCCACAATTCTGCTACATCTTAACCACAACTGCAAGCATGAAGTTATTAATTTTGTTTTAAAGTTGGTGAATAGAAGATGATTGTTTAATTTTTGTAATGCAGGGGATGTCATATTACTGAGTCCAGGTTGTGCTAGTTTTGATGAGTTCATAAATTTTGAGCATAGAGGAAAGTTCTTTCAAGAGCTTGCCCTATCCATGAAGGTCTAGTTGAGACCATCGACTTGTTTGTTGACGCTAGGATTTTGATCAAGGTAAATTGCAGAATCAATGTTAATATATTTTGGTTAATTATAATCTGTGTATTTTATAGACTACTCTGGTTTTTCACTTTCTATTGCTCTACCAATGTAAAAGAGTTAGTATTTTCTAGGGGTGGCAAATCGTGCGTGTTGTGTCCTTATCGTGTCGACACGATAACGACACGCCACGATAACAACAAACACGAACACGAACATGACCTGCTACCCCCAGACACGAACACGATACGAACACGACACGAACCACTTCGCATCAACATGTCGTGATATATATGACACGACACAATAACGACACTATATTAATATTATTTCTTAACGTGTAACACGACACTATACTAATACTAAGTGCTTCATTAGACTAAACCTAATTTAAATTTTAAAATAAATAAAATAATAATATTATAATATTATTTTTTAACGTGTAACATGAACACGATACGAAATTTTCGTGTCATTATCGTGTCGACACGATAAGGACACGAACTCAATAAGCTTTGACACATATCATTAATTTCGTCCGGGTTCGTGTCGTGCCAAAAATTGTTAGCTGTGCCAAAAATTGTTAGCTATAGAATTTCCCTCTCCATTTATCCATCTATTTATTGCTCTCGCCAATAAATTGCTGAAGTCTTTGCAATTTGAATTCTAAGGGGTGACGACTTTACCAAAATAGCCCTATAAAATGCGCAGATTCTCTGAGAAAGCGGGATTTAGCTGTGCCCTCTTTAGCTGCATAATTTCCCGACAACACATGCCCCAAGTGGATACTATTTATATACAAGCCCTCCAATAATTCGTGCTTTTGCTAGCTTCCCTAAGAGCATCGTTAACGGGGGAGGCCGGGCCGCAAAACGCGAGTCCCGACCCGTCCTACGAGTTGGAGAGGTGGAGGTTCCGGCCCAGGCCGGTCCCGGGGCTGCAGTTGCGGCCCGGTGACGCTCCCGCGGTGCGGCCTTGCCGACGTTGGAGCTTCCGGGGCGAGGGGGTTCAGGCCGCTCCTGTGCCCCAAGTTCTGAATTTTTACATTTTGGAAAAGGAAGAAGAGGGAGGGGGAGGGGGAGGAGGAAGAGGGAGGAGGGAGAGGAAGATGGAGAGGGAGAGGGGCGACGGGGCTGCAGATTTGTAATTTTTTTTTGCACTTTTTTTAATATTCTATTTTTTTAATATTTTTTAGGTTATAATTTATTGTTTTCGTATTAAAAATGAAATTCTTGTGTTGTAAATGAAATTTTCCATGTTATAAATTTTTGGCGTTTTTTTATTTTATGTGTAAAATAGGTTGAAGTTGTTAATAGTGTCATTTATTAGTTGCGGCCCGGGTTGTGGCCTGCAAGGTTAGAATAGTTGGGCCTGGCCGCAACTGTAGAGGAATGATGAAGTGGAGGGGACTTGGGGCCTGAAACTGGATCGGGGTTAATGATGCCTTAAGAGCATCCGCAATGGCGGAATTGCCACGGACGTCGCGGACGTCCGCCATTAGGTGTGCCCGCCACGGATACGGAATTGGGCCGAGGACATTGCAGGTCCGCGACGTTAAGCAGAATTCCACCCGGACGTCCGTCATTGCGTCGACTCCCGCGGAATTCCGCTTTATTTCATTTTTTTTTGTAATGTCCGTCATTGCGTCAACTCCCGCGGAACTTCGTTTCATTATTGAAATGTATTTTTTTTATTTGGTGAAATGTACTTTTCTTATTTTAATGGAATTTTTTTTCCTTATTTTCGTCGAAATTTTAATTACGTAAATTGTTTACTTTCGGAAATTGTTTAATTTGTGAATTTGTGATTTTTTTTAATGTGGGAATTCCGTCGGGAATTCCGCAGGGGAATTCCCCCACTGTGCAGTGGGAAGTCCGTATGACGTGGCAGTGCAGTGTGAAGTCCGTATGACGTGACAGTATGTGTTTTTGAGAATTCCGCGACGAATTCCTCCTGGACATCCGCACCATTGGGGATGCCTAAATTAGCGACCGCCTGCTTTCACCCAAAAATATCTATTTCGAGAGAAACGATATACCGAGGACTAAAAATGAGGGACTGTCAGCGCCTCTTGTAATCTCTCTCTTCAATCTCTCTCTCTTATCTCAACTATCGTCTCCCTCTAATCTCCACTTTTTTTTCGCTGCAACAATTTAGCGGCACATCTAATCTCATCTTGGATTTCTTGCTTACCAGCAGTTCCTCTTCATTATTTTTTTTCTCCTGCTTGAAATTACACAACACATCAGCATTTGATTTCTTTCTTCTCCTAATGTTTCAGAAATCTCAAAATTGCAGCGAGATGTAAAATCCACATCAATTTCTCATACTCTCTTACTTCTCCTTAATTTTCAGAATTCTTAAAATTGCAATCGTCAAAGATGTAAACCACAACAAATTTCTTATTTCACTCTAGCCTACTGCCATTGATATTGCTGTAGTTAAAAACTTATGTGCCAAGCATTCACTTTTTTTTGTTTCATAAGGTTTACTCGACAGCCCTTTTTTTGGGCGTATGGAGATTTCAATTTTAATTGAGCAGCTGCCAACACTTGAAATCAATCAAGACAATTTGATGTGAAAGTGATAAAATCCGCAGGGGATGAAGTTTGGGGAGAAGTTTTTGGAGTATTTGGGTAGAAATTACGAGATATACATGGAGAATTCCCCTAGAAGCTTCTTAAAAGAAGCTGTATTCTACTGCTCGAGGATAATGGGGCTAAGCTGTGCTCTGCCAGTTTTGGTGGTTGGTAGAGGTGATTGTATAAATTGTTGGAAAATAAAAATAAAAATAAAAATAAAAATAAAAATAAAAATAAAAATAAAAATAAAAATAAAAATAAAATAAAAATAAAAATAAAAATAAAAATAAAAATAAAAATAAAAATAAAAATAAAAATAAAAATAAAAATAAAAATAAAAATGAAATTAAAGAATGACGAAGGTAATTAAGAGAGCTCAAATTGAAAGAAGAATTGCAGAACGAAAACTAGTTTCACCCCTTTTCGCCAAACTGGATTATGAAAAAATTTAAGAATTTGGCAGTATTGTAGCACATCATTAAGGCGATAGAATTTCAGAACAAAGAGAAAAAAGTGGAGATAGAGGCTGAGGGAGACGATAGTTGAGATAGAGGGAGAGGGGATTGTGATGGTTGAAAAGTGTTGTAGCTAGGGATGTCAATCGGGTCGGCCCATTGGGTTTCGGGCCGGCCCTACTCGGGTTGCGGGTCAATCGGGTGTAGGCTAATCGGGTTGTGAATTTTTTCGGGTTGTAAAAGTTCTACCCTAACCCTAAAAGCTCGGGTTTCGGGCTAGCCCAGCGGGCTAATCGGATTGCTACCGATAAGATTAACATGCAATCAATCCAATAAATAACGATGAAAATTAGTTATATTCATAAAATGTAAAATATTTAATTATGATACATTTGAGATATATGGTCAAACTCAATCATAAACATGATCAAATACTAATATTTGAGATATTTCGAGAAATTTTAATGTATGTCGTAGAAATTTAAATATTTTTTTAAGTGAATTTGAAGTTTTTAATTTATTTATCAATTATTATATTAATAAAAATTCAATATATAATTTGTATATTTAATATAAAATTGAAAGTTATTTTTTTAGTTATCTATATTATAAAATTAATCAATAAAATGTCGAATTATGAGTAAAAAATAGAATAATAGAAATTTTATCGGGTTTTCGGGCCAGCCCATCGGGTTTTCAGGTCTAGCCCTAACGGGTCGCAGGTTAATCGGGTGCGGGCTAATCGAGTTTTAATTTTATCGGGCTAGAAATTTCCAGCCCTAACCTTATAAATTTGGCTGGCTATTCGGGTCAGCCCACGGGTTGCGGGCTACATTGACATCCCTGGTTATAGCATAGAAAAACGGAGGGCTAGAAATTGAGAAGAGAGAGAAAACGCACAGTCCCTAGCATATCATCTCTCTATTTCGATATTTTTGTTTTTTTTTCTTGATAAGAATTAACATTTAGTATTTACCATTTTACGGCAGCCAGGCCCGGTCCTGAGTTTTTATTGGCCCGGGGCGGAACTAAAAGAGGGGCCCCATAATCATTTTACGTGAGGCTTATTAGCTTGTATTTAGGCTTTAGCGCTGCCTGCCTTTGCGGCTCTCTGCTGTGGGCTCTTGTTTCTTGCTTGGACCTGGCCCAGTAGCATGTATATACTCATGTATGTATTTGGATTTTGGAGGCCCCAACGTTTTGGGGGCCCGGGGCGGGGGCACTGCTCGACCCCCAGGGCCGGGCCTGACGGCAGCCTCACCCATGAATTATATTACTAGTACTTCATTCTACTATGAAACTATAAAAATAGAGATTCTTCTCATTTTAATTTGTATCATACCAAATAATTTACTTTAATTTTTGTTTATTTATTTTTCTTTAATGATGCGTGGTACATTCTATACTAACATACAACTTTTTTTCTCCATCTTCAAACTTTATTAATTATACATTAAAACATGTGTCATCCCAAATATCTCTATTTTTATAGGACTGAGGGAGTTATTTTTTTTTATTACCCATGATTTATACTCCCTCCGTCTTAGAAAAATATAAACATTTAGGACGACATGAGAATTAATGCATAATTGGTAAAGTATGAAATATAAGGAGAAATGTAGTTAAAATATTGTCATTTACACACTGAACACCATGCATAGAAATAAACCCAATTCTACCCATATCTGATACACTGAGCATGTCTTTAGTGTTTAATGATGGACCATAATGGTATACGTTGTAAATAAATTGATGGATAATGAGTTGAGTAGAACTTTCCATAAATTGAAATAGATGATTTTTATGGGACGGACGGAAACGAAAAGTGTCGCTGTTTTTATGGAACGAAGGGAATGATTTAGATCATCTTCAACTATTTGTATTAAACCTAAACTCATTTTTCAGTAAATGTATAGTAAATAGATAAGTAGATTCTAGTAATTATTTATGTCAATTTCAAACACCATAATATTTCCTTTATTATTTATAATAAAATTTGATTATTAAACATTTACGTAATAAATATTTTTTTACTACTCATATTAAATAAAAATGTAAGTTGAAGAATTACACATTCGTATATTATACTCATATTTTATATACTCGACACTATAATAAATAAATATAACTAATATAGCTAACATTTAATGAAATTCCGATTAGATTAATGGGCTATTAACCGAACCCATTATATTAAATTGCGCTAATATAACAAACCAACCTATTTACAATTAATAATTAAATCGCTGAGAAGCATTCACTTTTTTGTTTAGTTTACCCTTTAAAAAGGTCAAATTTTTTTGAAGAAAAAAATCTCTCCTACATTAATATATAATAATATATTTTTTCTCCACATTTAACACACAAAACAACATCTACTAAATTTTATGCTATCACCCCAAGTGCGACATCTATAACTCCCTTCATCCATCATTAAACATCACACTTTGACCAAACACATGTTTTAAAAAATATAATAGAAAATTAGTTGAAAAAGTGAGTCATACTTTTGTATTAATTTTATAATAAAATGTGATAAGAATGAATTGGCGGAATGTATAATTCATTATCAAAAGTAGTAGTAGTAGTAAAAAACAAGTGTGACATCAAGTTAAAAAGAAACTAATGGAAGTACAATGAACAAAGGAATACTTAGAGCATCCCCAACGGTGCTCATTGGCAAAGGCAGCTGCCGTGCCGAAGAGCACACTGATGTGGGGCATCCTCATTGCCAATGGCAATTCCGTTGGAATTTCTACTTTTTAAAAAAAATTCAAAAATAATCCAAAAAAAATTCGGATTCCTAAAAATATAGCCATTTATATACTGTTTTTTCAAAAAATTAAATAAAAAATTTATCCCAAAATCACCTATAAATACACACATTCATCATCCATTTTTTACATCAAATTATCTCTCACTCATACTTCTCTCATATTTTTTCATACAATTCACCTACATCTTCCTCTCTCACTCAAACACTCTGTAAATTAAAAAATGGATCCCAACAAAATCACCTATAAATAACCGGTCGGCAAAGTCTCTCGTCGTTGTAGAAGTGTACTTGTGCCATCCGACAACTTGCTACCGGGTAATCGGCTGATATATTCGACGAGTATTTGCATGTGGGGGGTCAACTAAAATCCTATATCTCAAAAATTTTTGGGTCGGCGTTCGTTCTGCTTTCGGTGAGGAATTCCTTCGGGCACCCACCACCGAAGATTGTCAACGATTGCTTCATCTTCGCGAAGCAGTCCACGGATTTCCCGGTTTGCTTGACAGCATTGACTGCATGCATTGGAAGTGGAAGAATTGCCTGAATGCTTGGAGGGGGCAACACTTAAGCGGCCGCAAAGGCGGCGGCCCAACGCTCATCCCTGAAGCAAACGCCGACTACGGCCTATGGATTTGGCATCAGGAGCGGACGCAGAAATAAACATTGATAGGGGCTGAGATTTCTAATTTTTATTTCAATGTATATTTTTGGACAATTTACATTATTCGTAAGGGTTGTTATATAATAATTTACATTAAATATCATTAAATTTCAAAAAAATTAAGGGATTTATCCCCTAGTCACCTCCATTTGGGTCCGCCCATGTATGGCATGCATATTTCGGTGCGGCCGGATCCAACAACGACTTGAACGTGCTCTCTTCTTCCCTCCTCTTCAAAGATCTTTTAGATTGTGTAGCACCGGTGATCGACTTCACCGTCAACGGCCATCATACCACATGGGGTACTATCTCGACGATGGTATCTACCTAGGGTGGCCGACTTTCGTGAAGACGCTCAACATACCGCAAGACCCGAAACGAATTTTTTATGGGCAGCGTCAAGAGGCTGCTCAGAAAGACGTCGAAAGAGCTTTTGGGGTCCTTTAAGCCCGATTCAACATTGTGAAGACCCCGTCTCGGATGTGGCACGCAAAGAATATTGCCGACATCATGTACACTTGTATTATATTGCACAACATGATTATAGACGACGAAGGACCGAGGGCGGCTAACTTTTTCGAGCTACAGGGCTATGTGTGAAACGAATTTGGGTCTGATGTCTAGTTCGTTTGAGCTTGCTCCGTTAGGCTATAGGGCTATGTGTGAAACGAATTCGGGTCTGAGTAGGGCCGCAAACCCTATCAGGCTGTGTACACAGGTGGGATCTGGAGCCGTCCTTGCTAGTCGGCCGGTCTCGTGGGTGAATAGTGTTGCCACACTTTCGTCGCACTATGGTAAGAGGATGTGATTGATTGATGAGAAAGTGAGGAGATTGTTTTGACTGGCCAGTCTACGAAAATGTTTTGTGATACTCGATGATATTCTTTTCTAAAATGTTAAAACTCGAGTTTATTATGGTATGGATGACATAACTTTTATCAAATATTTTGGCGTGTATCCACTGAGTATGTCAAGTACTCAGCCCTGCATATGTTTTCTTTATGTGCAGGTTGAGCGGTGATGTTGCGGCGGATGTTGAGTCGAGCCTTAAGAAATTCTGGATGCGTCGTGTCTTCATACATAGGCGTCTCCCTAATCCCTATGACTCTCTAGACACCTTTATTCCGCTGCCTTGTTTCGAATCGTTCTTAATAAAGTCTTTTGTTTTGCTCTACACTACTTTATGACATTAATTACCTTGAGATATTAACCCGCTGCTTAATTGTTTAATCGATTAAAACTTTTCTTTTGAAACTTTGTTTAAGATGTTGTCTTTCATTGTTTTCCCCTTCTTCTTCCCCGCTCCTTAGTCCCTTCCCTAGTCACGATTTCTCCGTCTTTACTATCCTTAGTAAGGGCGGCCGTGACAATACTCCGCAGTCATTTTGACCGAGTCGACAGAGATGTCAAAATTTTTTGTAGGATCTAAAAGAATGAAGCGGCGAATTACCAAAGCAGAGCCAGTGGAGCCGACATTCTGAGAGCGGCTATGCGAGTCTTTTTTTACGACAACAGCAAATAATTCTAACATGTCGATATTTGGGAGGCGGTCAAAGACCTTGAAAGGTGGGCACGGGCTCGAGCTCGAAACGCACGGGCTCGAGCTTGAAATAATTCAGTCCAGCACGGGCTCGAGCTCTAAACGCACGAAGCACACGGCGGGTGGTCAATACTCGTCTAGTGAGGGCGGGTCAGGCAACTCCTCACAAGAGGTTGAGGGCACGGCCACCGATGCAGGGGGCTCCTCCAGTGGGCGTCGTCGGCCGCAAGGGACCAAGGCGGCGAAGGCGGCTAGAGGGAGGATGGGTCGAGGCGAATCAAGCCAGGCGGGCTCGGTCTCGGGCTCGAACACCCTAATGTCCATGTACTTGACCGCCACGATGGCTGACACTTCCCGCATGACGCCTCCCCAATATCAAGTCCATCTTGCTGGAATTGAGTATATGGCAAGACAAATTGGTATTCCGCCTACAGGTGGCTTGAGTCCACCGCCACCGCCTTCGGGGGATGATTCGCCAGCGGAGTAGTTTTTATAATTTATATAAAATTGTTTTTAAAATTATGTATTTTACTTTTTTCCACTTTTTTATTATGTGTTTTTATTTTTTCCCACTTTTTTATATTTTTTAGGATTTTAAATTGTAATTTTATTTTATTTAATGAAGTGTGTTTTTATTAATTGAATTTGTTGGAAATAAAAATAAAAAATGAAATTGAATGAATAGTTAAGGGATGAGATGGTTAAGAGACGGTTAAGGGATGGAGGGATGCATGTGTTGTCTCTTAGTTAAGAGATGTGGTGAAAAGTATAGTGGAGCCCATGAATAATGAAGAGATGAGACGGATAAGAGATAGAGATGCGGATGACCTAATCTTGTTTTGTCACATGAGAAAAAGACTGGTTTCAGACATTAGATAAAATAAATCAAAGATTTACAATTCTCTCTCTATGTCTCATTCCCCAATGTGCATAATCCACCCTAAAAAATCAATATTTTTTGGTTATAAAAAATTAAATTTTTACCTGCATACCCCCCGTCTGCGAATAGGTGTCTCATTTTTCCGTTTTAGTCCGTCTGCGAATAGGAGTCTCGGTTCACGATTACCATAAATGGTAATAGGGTCTCACCTTCTACTAACTTATTCCACTCACATTTCATTTAAAATTATTATATACAAGTGAGACTACTATTTCACTAACTTTTTTCTATCCATTTTTCTTAACATTTCTTAAAACTCGTACCGCCAAGAAATGAGATTCCTAACGACGGATGGAGGGAATATATACTAATGAAAACAAACAACCGTATCCCAAAACATTAATTACTAAAATCACTAGCATAATTTCAAAGTAAATTTCTACATTTATTATGCCATTAAAATTTCCTCGAAAATACCATTTCATATGATCCCACTCACTAGTCGTTCAAATCCTTCTTCTCATCATCCCCCCCACACAGTCCTCACCTAATATCATACTCCGTACATTCTTTCTGCAATTCGTGGGCCTATTCCAGAAGCATTTTCACAAGACTCATTCCTTCACAAAACCCACCAATTAATTCCTCTTCACATGCGAGGCTTCGAACTCGATGCATTTCAAAAGACTCGATTTTTACTGAGATTCTTCCTCGCAAGCCTATAAAGATTGAATTTTTATGCAAAAAATGCGAAGCGTAAATGCTCTTTTGAACATCTTCTACTTGTCCACATTCTGCATTTCTGTCTCATCTTCACTCAACACCGATGGCCTCTCCCTCTTAGCTCTAAAAGCCGCCATTGTCAAAGATCCAAACATGGCTCTAATTTCATGGCTGGAGGTCGACGCAACCCCGTGCAGGTGGGCCGGGATCACCTGCGATCGCGTCCACCGCCGCGTCGTCTCCGTCTCACTCCCGAGCAAGAACCTGACCGGCTACATTCCGTCGGAGATCGGCGCGCTCTCCTTTCTCGCCTCCCTTGATCTCTCCCACAACTTCTTCTGTGGGCACCTGCCGCACCAGATCGCCACCCTCCAAAACCTCGTTCATTTCGACATCTCTTCCAACAATTTCAACGGCTCGCTTCTCCAAGGGCTAAGCAATCTGACCCATTTGCAGGGGACTTTGAATCTCTCTTACAATGCCTTTTCCGGCGAGATTCCGGCTAGTTTTGGACAGTTTCCGGTGATGGTGAGCCTTGACCTCCGCTGCAATGAGCTCACCGGAAAAATACCTCAGGCGGGTTCGCTGTTGAACCAGGGCCCCACCGCATTTTCAGGGAATCTTAATCTCTGCGGGTTTCCATTGAGCACTCCATGCACAGTGCCGGAAGCTCAAAATCCGAGATTTTTGGAAAACCCTCAAAAACCGGAGGGTAATGGCGGTGGTGAGTTGGTGGAGGGAAAAAATATCAACGGCTCGGTGACAGTTTCGGTGATTACCGGCGTTTCTGTGGTGGTTGGAGTGGTGGCTGTTGCAGTGTGGTTCATTAGGAAGAGATGGAAGCTGGAGCAGAAGTTGGGGAAGGAGAGTGTTGAGGATGTGAAGAAGGGTAAATTTGTTGTGATTGATGAAGGGTTTGGGTTGGAATTGGAGGATTTGTTGAGGGCTTCAGCCTATGTTCTTGGGAAAAGCAGGAGTGGGATAGTTTATAGGGTGGTGGCTGGTGGCCGCAAGGGGGCGGCTCCTGCTGCTGCTCCGGTGGTGGTGGCTGTGAGGCGGCTGAGTGAGGGGGACGTGGCGTGGAGCTTGAAGGAGTTCGAGGCGGAGGTGGAGACCATTGGGAAAGTGAGGCACCCCAACATTGTGAGGCTGAGGGCTTATTACTATGCCAGTGATGAGAAGTTGCTGATTTCGGATTTCATCAGCAATGGAAGCTTGTACAATGCATTGCATGGTGAGCATTTTTGCAATTTTCTTATTTAGATCTTCATCATCGTTATTTATTCATCTCTGCAAGATTTATTTTCAGCTGGATAGATTGCCATTTGAGATAGCAAGGGGTATAGGATTAACAATATTTTGCATGTTTTTTCATTAACTTTTTAGGAAGTAAAGATCCTTTTAGGAATCATTAAATACTTGTAATGTGATCTTTAGATCTTTGAATGTTGAACACTATTCTGTTTTTCTGAGGCCAAACATAAAAAGATTGATGAACACTATGTAAGAATATCCTCATTGTAGAAAGGTTTTTTGGACAACATAATGAAAAGACCAAAATAAGCAATCTTAAACTTCACAAGGTAGAATAGCATGGTGGTGGATTGGTAGTGGGGTTCGAACACGGACCACACATCACTCGCAGACCTTCAATGATTATCAGGACCACACTTGGGTAGGAGAGGGTGTGTTTGTTTTGATTTTTATGAATAGTGAGACACCACATTTCAACTTGCTTTTCTGTATATATCAGGTTTTAAACAAGATAAATTAAGTTGTATTCCCTTGCTGATTCTGCATATTCAATGATTCCGGTTTTATGAATTGGATTCTTCATATATGCATATCGGATGAGCCTTAGAGCAAGCCAATCGTGGTGTACGAACGCAATTCTGCAATACAGAATCCAAATTACAAAATTAAATAGCATCATCAATAATTTGAAGCTGTTATTTGTTGGTTTTTTCAGTATATTATGTTCCTTAGCTAGATGAGTAGTACTATACTACTATGCTGTTGTAAATGATTCCTCGTGAGTTCATCGCTCTTTACATGATTCGACATTTCTTGGCACGATGCGTAGTTCATTTTTTTTCTGCAGCTGCTTTATTGTAGTTGTCCTCTTCTTGGTTAATTCAGACAGCAATGCAGCAGGGCCAAATAAAAAAAATGTGGTTTGTGGAACTTGAAATCTTGATTTGAATAACCATAGATTTTTTTCATTTTCCGGTGCAGGCGGAGCAGGGAACGTGGCACCTCCGCTGTCATGGACTGCAAGGCTAAGAATCATCCAAGAAACTGCAAGGGGTTTGATGCACATACATGACTGCAGCCCTAAAAAGTATGTGCACGGAAGCCTCAAATCCTCGAAGATCCTCCTCGACGACGACTTAAAGCCCTACATCTCCGGTTTTGGCCTGTCCCGTCTCGTCCTGGCTATCTCAAAATCAGCAACCGCCCCTTCAAAGAAGCCGATCTCAGTGACTCCCAAAACTAGGTCCTCATCAAACATCATGTGTGTGGCTCCGGAAGCTCAGGGCTCGGGCGCCAAAGTCAACCAAAAGTGTGATGTCTACGCGTTCGGGATCTTGGTCATGGAGATCCTGACAGGCCAGGCCCCCGACAACGATGGGGAGGAGGGGCTCGAGAGCTGGGTGAAGAGGATTTTCTGGGAAGAGAGGCCGTTGTCGGAGATAATAGATCCCACGCTCTTGAACGAGGTTCGTGCCAAGAAGCAGGTTGTTGCTGCGTTTCATGTTTCACTAAACTGTACGGAACGCGATCCGGAACTCCGACCGAAAATGAGGACGGTTTCATATAACCTAGATCGGATCAAGTTGCAGTGATGTTGTGAAGATATTTGTGTTTGTAGGATTCATGATTAATTTCTAATTGTTATAAGGTTATGATATTATATATTTTTCCCAATCTCTGCATGCTGCATGTAAAGATGTTATTATCATCAGTGTAGTATTAATCTCTTCATTAAAATGCCATTTTTTGCAGCATGAACTAAATCATCTAAAGCTATGCTATATTATTAGAATATTTTCTAAGTGCAGAAGAAAATTTAAGAACGGGTAAACGTTTTTAGGTTCGGCCCAAAATAACTTGTTTGGTTAGGTTGGGTCTATTACTTTAAAAAACGGTCACTTAACTCTCTTTCCTACCATATGGCATGATCACTGATTACTTTATTTTGTTTTATTTTATGTGAATTATATCCATTAACAGGCTCTATGTTGATGGTACCAGAAATGATATGAAGTAATTATTTTAATATATTCTTATTTCACTTCCGTTGATTTCCTTATTTTATGTGATTTTCACTTCCGTTGATTTCCTTATTTCTTCTTATTTTTTTCTTTTCATAATTAATAACCGATCCTTTATAATTTTTTTCAGAGAGCTTTCAATTTAATTTTGGTGTCACTCTTCTCAATTTAATTTTTGTGTCACTCTTCTTTATTCGAAAAACACATTTGTGTTAGATATTGTGGAATAGAAATTAATAAATAAAATTAAAAAATATATAAATAAAAAATCAGTGTATTTTACACCTTTTTTTTAAAGAGAGGGCAGAGCCCTTAAGAAAATGATACGGCCTATCCAACTCGAACATATGCAATTCTCAAACGATCGCTCAATAACAAGTTTCATGCCCCAATTGGTGGCTGCTCATCATGCAAATACATACCTGTATCCCGACCTGACAACAGCTTACCAAATAATCTGCAATCGAATTAGCCTCACAATATACGTGTTTCATCACCACAAACCAGTTTTTGTCACACATACTGATAAGCTAGGATTTTGCACGATTTTAAGACCATTATTTGGTCTATTTTGAATGTCAAAGTTGCATTACATGTCTATTATTTGCATATTTTATCTTTTTTTGATATTTTGACATGTTTTGTGAGAATTATGCATATTTGAGCCTAAAAAGGGAGTCAAAACGCAAAGTTGAACATCCGGAGATTCTGGGTGCGTCCAGCGGTCGCTGCAACACCACCGGCGACCGCCAACGCCCAGCGACCACGAAGTCAGCAGCGGTCCGCTCCGGGAAAATTGTGCATGGAATGAAGACACGCCCAATGACCTCTGGGAAGGGTGTGGCGACCGCTACAAAGAGTTCAGAAAGTTAAGGGATGATAGTCGGCGATCGCTGAAACAGGTGCAGCGGCTCGCCATCCAAGAGTCAGAAGCTTGGGACAACCCACAGCGGCGAGCAGAATTTGCCCTACTTTCTCTCCAAGATTTACCATATTTTGCAACCAATTTCCTTATTTGAAGGGGCGAATTTTCAGCTATATATACCCCCTCAAGCTTCATCATTATGATCCTCTTTTTGCAACATATTTTCCGGAGATTAAAAGTTAGAGTACTTCATTGTGCAAGGAGTTGAAGAAGGATTCAAGATCATTAAAGTAACAAGGATTCAACCTTTGGGTTTTATTTGCTTTAGTTTGGTGTTTTCACTATGTTTCCTTCTATCTATATTTTTAGATTTTTCTATCATGTGTAACTAAATTCATAGGATTCTAGGAATGTGTTAGTAACAACTTTGATTATAGTGCTAATACAAAGTGCATCACATACTCCAAATATTTCGAATGACACTGAAACAACTTCCATCCTCTCTATTCAAGTGATAATCAAACAATAATAATAATTATTATTATTATTATTATTATTATTATTATTATTATTATTACTACTTTAAACAAAAGAGTTTTGAAGTCAAAACCGGACAGCTTATTCGCTATTGAAGTTTTTGATGATAATCACTACTCCCTCAGTTCGCCATTATGAGTTCCATTTATGGGCGGGAAGAGTTTTAAGAAATCTTAAGAAAAATTAATGGAAAAATGTTAGTGGAATAATAGTCTCACTTGTATATATTAGTTTTAAATGAAATGTGAGTGGAATGAGTTAGTAAAGGTGGGACCCTATTACCATTTATGGTAAAAGTGAACCGGGACTCCTATTCGCGGATGGACAAAAATGGAAAAACGGGGCTCTTATTCGTGGACGGAGGGAGTATTTAGATTAAAATATTTGTATAGTGTAAACATGGATTTTAATACCTTTTTTATTAATTTTATAAAATTCTTATTATAATAAAATTTATTATCTAACATAATAAATTCCATTATGTTAATATTCTATTTTCAAATATACATTGGAAAATATTCTAAATAAAAATATATTCTATGTTCAATTTTATTTTCGAATATTTTAACATAATAAAATATTATCTGCCATAGTAATTTCAAAGGTAATTTATTATCTAACTTAATAAAATTATATTTTATGAATCTGACTCTATATTACAAAATAATAAAATCAGACATGTAATTAGCTTAAACAAAATTCTATTGAGTCCAGAATGTACATAATGCAAAGAGTTAAGTTAAACAGTACTTCTTCCGTCCCATTTTAATTACTAACACATTTTATTTTGGAAATGCTCATTCTAAATGACACATTTCTAATATATAAACATATTTCTCTACTTTTGTCCTCCTCCTCACTTTATTCTTTCCATTTTACTAATAAAATAATATTATATAAAATCTCATGACGAATTAGTAATGCTACTTGGAGTAGGGGTGGTCCGGTACGGTATACCGTACTTTGAGTGTCATACTGCATACCGTACCAAAAGTTACGGTATGACAAAACACCATACTGATACCGTACCGAATTTTTCGGTATACCGGAAATTCGGTATGATAGTTTTTGATACCGTTACCATACCATGTTTTTGATATACCGTACCGTATTTTGGTATACCGTACTTTTGCGGTATACCGAACTTCGGTACGGCATACCGTTATACCGGAAAAATAATATATTATACCTAAAATATTAAAAAAAACAATTATATTGTTCAACTACTTCAAAAAGTATAAAACAATTATACTCCATACAGTCATTCCAATATTCAAATTTATAAAACTTTGACAACTAAACCAAAAACAAATTATAAAATCATGAGCAACATTATCTACATTTCTTGGAACCTTGTTGGTGAATTTGACAAAAAACATTACTTGTAGATGACACTGAAAATGGAGGATCCAACCTGCTATAAATATAAGGGTTTTATATATATAATAATCAACGGTATATCGAAGCGCCGGTATATACTGAATCGTCGATATGCCGGTATATACCGGTATACCGAAGATTCGGTATACCGCGGTATAGAAAATCTAATACCGTTACCGTACCGAAAACTACGGTATACCAAAAAATTGGTATTTTCGGTACGATAAGTCCAGTATTCTGGTATTTCGGTATAATTCCCCACCCCTAAGTTGGAGTGTGATGGAGGGAGTATAAAGTTTTATGCATTGGAAACCCTAAATATGTGCATGAGCATCTCCAATAGAAATAGACCAGCCATAGCATAGCCACAAACTCCACCTGCCACATCAGCAGCACTAAAAACTCCTCCTGTCACATCATCAGGACAAGCAACTGGACAAGCAATAGGTCAGTCATAGCCTAGCCACAATAAACAAAATTATAAAAAAAATAAATAATTAACAATCACACAAAATACGGAATTAAATTTACGACACAGATATGGAAAAATTCAATAATAATATTAAAAATTAAAAAATTACATTAAGTAAAAAAATACATTAATTAAAAAAAATTACATTAATTTAAAAAAACCTCCTCCTCCACACACGAGCCCCCACCTCCGCCTCACTCCTCGCCGTCGTCGTCGTCGCCGCCGCCGTTGTCGCCGCTATCCGGGACCCCCAAATCTGCGGCATCTGAGCCCCCCAACTGTGCCGCGGCGGCATTCAAATCGGCCCCCGCATACTCACGAGCATTGAGTGAAGTAAACTCTTCTCCTCGGGGTCAGTTGTCGCCTTCCAGTCAGCTAAGATCTTGTACATCTGAGCCCGTGTTTGTTGACGGGCGAAGAAGGCGAGCTCGGCTATCGACCTGCCAGCAGGGGGATGCCGACTGGACCTCCTGGGACCCCTAGTGAGCCCGTTGCGCCCGCCTTTGACCAACCGGGCGAGTGCGGCGAGTAAACGCGGGAGGGGACGGGAACTCCTGAACATCCTCGGGGAGGTCGTGGGAACCGCCGTTGCTGCCGCCGCAGTAATCACCGGTATAGTTCAGTCACTGATTTTTCGGCCAGCCAACATCGACACCTGCCCGAAACTTCTCGGAGTCCATCAGCACCTCATAGCAGTTCCAGTAGGTGAACTCCTTATAAAGCCCGGGCACGGGGAAGACTTTCTCCGCTATCCTCCTGCAGTCCTCGTCAGTTTGGCCACTGGTCTGCATGCGGAGGGCGTTGGTGTACAAGCCCGAAAATCGAGAGACTGCAGCCCTGATTCGGTCCCACCCCTTCCGGCACTCCTCCCCACTACGTGGCCTCCCCTCCGGGCAAAATGCCTTGTAGGCTGCTGCTATTTTAGCCCACAAGTTGACGATCCTCTGATTGTTCGAGGCGAGGGGATCATCGCAAACACTCACTCACGCCTTGGACAGTGCGACGTTCTGCGTATCCGTCCACCTCCTCCGTGCCGGACTCTCGACATCAGCCGGCTGCGACGACTCGCCGACCACCCTCTTGCCCTTCTTCTTCTTTGGCGCGCCCCGACCCCGCCCTACTCCCCCCGTTTGAACGGGAGTGTCCGCATCTCCTAGATCTATCCCCAACTCCTCTAAGGAGAAAGTATCACACCCAGTGAACTGCGTCTCCGATGGGGTCGATGTGTGCGAAGAAGCAGTCAAAAAATCAAAATTGGGGCGATAGACGTTGTCCCCCCCCCCCGGCGTCCCCTGCATCCCCGGCTGCCACCCCTGCATCATCTGCATCTCGGGTATCCCCTGCCTGCCCGGCATCGCCGGTCCCCCCTGTATCCCTGCCATCCCGGCATACTACCCCCGGATGCCATCCCAGGCATCATCTGCTGCCAAGGGTACATGTTGTAGTACCCGACCATCGGACCCCATCCACTTCCCACGGGTACCGTGGGAGTTTGAGACCCGCTCGTCACTGGAGTAGACTCGTTATTGTGCTCCATTTTGCATTGATGCTCTTGTACATAAATTAAGATAGAGAGAAAACTCATTTAAACAAGTGGTGCGAATGAAAATGACGTGCAAATCGTGTATATATAGTGTTTTAAAAATTAAATAAAAAAAATCGGCTGGCCGATCAGGAGCTTGCAATGGCGTCCAGCCGATCGGCGAGCTCATCGGCCAGCGCCCGGGAATCAGTGTGCGCTAGCCGTTTTTCTCGCCGATTTGGCGCTCGCCTGCTGCAATTGTTCGGCGAGACGACCGGCCAGTGCCGGGAATCGGCTAGCCGGTCCGCTCGCCACCATTGTGGATGCTCTTGTACATTTCACACTTATTATTAAATCCTTTTCTCCCTCAATTCTTGTACATATCGGGGCACACAATTTGTTTATTTAATCTTTTTCACGGGTAGGCCGTACGGACCATTCTAATGGAATGGCCAAACATTTAATATTTTTTCATCATTATACTGTATATATACTCTCTCTATACACGAAAAATAGTTTTGTGATCTTAGGATGCTCAATAACAATAGTTTCATCTTTAAAAATATAAAGTTTTCATCTCATTTTTTTTGTACTTTTTCTCCTCTATCTCATATCTTGACTTTTTTTATACGTTTCTCTAATACTTTACTCACTTTTTCTCTTCTTCTCTATTACTTTACCAATTTCTTATTAAAAAATCATGTCCTCTATAAATGAACTATTTTTTATGAACAGAGGAAGTAATTCCTTGAAATGGTCTAACATTTACTCTCTTTATTCTGATAAATTAACATCTTAGCGAGCACAACGTGTCTACCTAGTGCTCACTAGGTCTCAGGAGCACTAAATTTCTTGCAAATCCCGTCGATATTTTGTGAGAACTGAGAGTATATATCTTCAAATACTCATAAATGTTTGAAGCGAAGTTCAGCGAATTTTTTTTATAATCCTTATCGAGTATACATTTGTGTAATTGTGTTATAAAGCTGTGAAGAAATATTATTTTAACCAATACTAATACGATTTGGATAATGAAGCAGCGTTCTTATAAATTACTACACAGTTATGATATTAAAAATGTGTTCGAAAACTAATCGAAGAATATTCTTAATGTTATTCCTTTGGCTAATATTATTCAAATTCTATGCTTATCAGTTTTAAATCTCACTGATTGTTCAATTACATATATATTCCGATTCATCTTCTTCCCATCTTTGTTCTATACGCTCCCAAGAATTGCAGATTTAAAATATTTTCTCCTACTACTCTTTTCAACGTGCGTATAAATAGATATATGTACACGATTTTTGTAGTGGTTTAATTTATACAAATAATGGAGTACTTATTTTTTTACCATGTTTTTTAAATTATTTCATGACATAAAACAATTGTTCTTCAAATTTATATTTAACGGATTTTAACTTTTCCTCTACCTTTTCCCCTTTTGCGTAGGAGTATGTGAATTATTGGAATGGTATGTAGTCCTTGGAATTATCATTCAAATTAAGTTAGAAGTTCAAATTACAATTATTATACTATATGCTATTATTATAGTCCTTGGGGTGGGTAATACTTTACTAGCGATCTCACCTCTTGGTGGGGGGCTACCGATGCATTATCACTACACACAAAATTCTTCCTCATTTATTTTTCGATTTAAAATTATATATCAAGGTTTTAAATTCGGCCCACACTTTCATATTTGAAATGGAATGAATAAACTTATCTAAATTATTATTAACTATAAATACGAGTTTTAATTAACTTTTTACGAGATATTCGTTGTGCCTCTTATCTTCTATAGCACTTATACCATTTAAATACTAATATTCGTTCATTTAGATTCCTTCGATGCTCGTGAAAAAACGAATCTCTATCTTATTTGTAGTAATGTCCATTACTCAAATACCCATTTCGCAAAATTTTCGATACGATTGATAAAATCACTATTTTGTATGGAAACTTTTGGCATAGGATACATACACTAAGAAAAAAAAGTGGCCGTTTGCATGTTGCTAGCAAAACTGTATTAAAATGCTCGCAACAATCAGTTTTGCTAGCAGATTTCGAGCACTAATTCTGCTAGCTATAGCGCTTGTAGCAAATTTAATAGCAGTTTTGCTAGCAGAAGTTCTTTTCCGACCACTTTATTGCTCGCAAATGGGCAATGTTGACCAAGCTATATATGTGCTCGCAAAATTGCTAGCACCTACATTATGCTAGTAAGTTTTCTAGCACCTCCCTTGTACTCGCAAATTTTAGACTATTTAATTTCAGCTCTTTTTGCGAGCACAATGGTGCTAGCAATTACTATTCAGAATATATTTTTTGTTTGCAAATTCTAATATTATATTTTTAAAATTTTTATCTAGATAATTTATTAAATAAAAATAATAATGAAACGAAAATGAAAAGTTATCAAAATTCAAAACTTACATAAAATTAATAAGATTGTTATACACTGAGTTTTTACTCATTCTATTAACCTTTTCACTTTTCACTAAGGGTAAACAATTGTTCTAATACACTCTCATTTTCTTTCGCAAATTCCGAGCGTAACTCCACGCTAGTGTGATGCTGCATTTAGCCTCTCCAGCTCTGCACGCAACGCCGCATTTATATGACTACAATATATGAAGAAGATGTAGATATATAATATTTGCCAGGCAGTTTAGTTCAACCTTCATTTCACACAGCCACTAAATGAGGTTAATTAATTAGGTACTGACAGAAAAACCATGTTATCAAATTCTGAGGTCGCCCCATTTGAATTTACTAACACATACACATAGATAATGCGCATAATTGGTGCCAGATGTACCATATAAACAGAGAAACATTTCATATCTTATTCTGAAAGGATGTTACTGTCTACTTTTGAAAATAAAGCATATAAAGTAGGGCAACAGAACAAGAAAGGGGAGCAGCCAACGTAGAATTATCTTTTTTTATTATCACAAGATCGTATCCATTTTGTGAGGAGCAAATAAAAAAAGGAAACAGCAATATATATGACATAAGAACCATAATCAGTTTGATTAAGTGACTCATCAAGATCATAGCTAGAAAACTAAGAAGATGGGTGCGAAACATCAAGCTAGAGCATCACACTGTACGTTTCACTCTAGAGGAATATATGTTTGTTAGTAACTTAGCATGGTAATCTCATTTAGTTCAACCTTCATTTAGTTCAACCTTCATTTCAATTAACATGATTAGTTAGACACTGTACATTTCACTCTAGAACATGATTTAGTCATGAATCTCATCTTTGCTTAAAAGTTCTTGTATACAATCCATGCAGGAATTTAATCCTCTCAAGTACTAATTAGCTTAATGCTCGGAGAGGTCATTCAAGAGAGGTTTGTTTTCAAGAGGCCTTTCGAAATTCCAATATTCTGGAAGACTAAGGACAGAACTTAATCTAAAAAACTGTACTAGAGGATCAAAGTACATTGAATAACCTGAAATTAAACAACAAGAATGAATCCACTCTACTAGATATCAGTAACTAGATAGCATATACGCAACCCATCAGAATTTAGAAACCACTCTATCACTTTTGTGCCTCTTCCCATGTCACTTCTCCATTTTACTATGCAAAATTCAAAGCAACCAAACTCACAACCACCTTTCAAATCCTATCAGAAGATAATCACTAACACTATTTGCCTAGAATAAATACAAAATCAGGCAAATTGATTCATCAATTTGAAAGAAATATTATACCTCCAGCAGTTCCCTTCAGTTTAGCAGCCACGGTATCTGGATACTGTGAAATCTGTTCCAAGACCTTTGCCCATATCAGCACAAGATGCAAATTCACCAGATAAAATAGCAAAAGACAAAGAAGAGGAAGATGGGGTTAATCATTACAATGTTTCTATTGTACCATAGAAATGGGTATTTCTTTTCAATTATACTCCAATGCTAAAATAATGATGATCTATAGATAAGTGCATTTGTCCAGAAATTGTTTGATTAAGCTCTATAGATAACATTCTGGTAATCAAACACTGCTAATTAAGTGTGGCCATTATTGAATCCTAATCATAGATCTGTTTGAACATTTTAACAAACACATGGAAGATGGCACGAATGTGCTCTACATCTGTTCATAATTTTTAATCGAATTAGGGCAAAATCGAATCTGCAAAACTCTCATTTTCTCTTATTACTACTTCAATCAACGCTATAATCAACATTCTATACAAGTAATCACCTGAATCTGATTTCATTCCTAAAAATATTCATTTCCTAATCAAAATCAAAAACTCAAAAGCCATTGCTAAAATTGAGGGGAGAACACTACAGCTCTAAATCTCTAACCAATTAGCATAATCGAAAGAGTAATTGAACAAAGGAACGAAGATATTCACCTCGATCTCAATTAAGAGGAAAAACCGCTGGAAAATTTGTCTTGAGCGGGAAATGAAGCGTCCTCGAGCAGAGATGAATCACACCTATTGCAGACGAGAATTGGGGGAGGAGGTGAGATTGGGAGAGGAGGCGGTGCTCTGTGAAGACCTTTCATAATTTGATTAATAGTACTCCTATAGTTATCACACTTATTAATAAATATTAATCACACCTATAGTTATCATTTTTAAAATAAAATATTTCAAAAATGATAGTAATAACTATTAATTCATATTTTACGAAATTGTCTAATTATGTCTAATTCTTCTCAATACAATTGGACTTCATAATTGCTTCTCCCAATACAATTAAGTTTATATTTTACATTTCATAATTTGATTAATATTTATTAATATTAATAAATTATGTCTAATGGCAGAAGGGATGGAATCATATGGTGATAACAAATATGAGGAAAGGTAATGAGAAAGAACAAAGTAGATCTGGATAAGAATTAAAGTTTTGCTTGCACCTATTTATGCTCGCTAATTTGCTAGCACCTATTCCTGCTTGCTAAATTGCTAGCACATGTATATTTTGCACAGTTTGCTAGCACCGTTTGCTCGAAAACTTGCGAGCCTTAAATCTGTGCTTGCAAAGCCCCCTTTTATTCCCCCTGCAGAAATGAGTCGTTGTTTACATTTTTGCTCGGTTTCTGCTAGCATAATTGCGAGCACCATGGTATGCTAGAAAAAAAGCAATTAACGCTTTTTTTAGTGAAATATTCCAATGTGATTTTCATCAACACAATTATTAGTCCCCTCACGAGCTGCATCAGATTCCCAAAATAGAATTTAGATTTTTAAGATAAGATTTTGCATTTTTACATCACGCTTATACAACAAATAATTCAAAAATAAAGTATTTCCTTTTTTAAAAATTCATTTTGATATTATCGTAGCATATAGTATAAATAATTAATTCTAATTGCAATATTCGATCAGATACATCCAGACCAACAATACAAATTTACAATGTATCTTTCTTATTCTCAATTTAAAACTACACTTATTTTCCAAGTAAATAAAATAGGATGATGCCATTCACTTGCTACTCATATAAATTAATATAAAAATAAAAAATAGAAACTGTACAAACTTCCAAAACATCCTAATTTTGCATATTTCCGAGGAACAAAATCACCCCCTAAAATGGAAATGTTACTTGATTTGTTTTAGTTTGAACTAAAAGGTTCTTTTTCAAAGAAGAAAGTGTTAAGTAAAAGGCTGCAACTACTCCCTTTTTCTTAATTTCTTCTCTCACCCCAAAAAAAGTCTATGCCCAAGACAGACCTCATCTACTCCACCTTCTTTAATTTTTACACCACTCCTACATAGTGAGAGAAGACACATTTCTCCACCATCTCCAAAATCATCCAACTTCACCATTCCTTGGGCTTAAAAAACAGATCTTTGTTGCTTCAACGACAAGATTTGAGGCTCCCAACAGCTTGAAGAAGAAGCGGTTCCAACGGTTGGTTTGACAGAGACTTGGGGAATTTTGTGGAAGAATAGATTCGACAAAAAAAGAGGAGAGGAATGTATGGTGATTCCCATGCATTATCTTCTATATTTCCACCCAATTTCAAGCATAAAGAAGAGCAGCACCAAATGGAATCCGACTACTGCAACAACAACAGTTATGGGCTGCTGAGATTTAGGTCTGCTCCCACTTCTCTGCTCGAGAGTTTCACAGAGAAGACTGGGAAATTGGGGGATGAAATGAATGAGGCTGAGGCTGAAAACGGCGACGTTGATGATGGACATGGCTGTGCTAATAATAATAATAATAATAATAATAGATTTGCGAATTCGCAACTTCCGCCGCAGTATCCGAGGCAACGTGGAGCTCAAATGGGATACAGAGGTGTGGCCTTGAATCAGGAAATTAGAAGAAAATTCGTCAACATTTTAACCCAAAAATAGGAAAAAAAGTGATACGGGGTAGAGCAGTAATTTCATCAACAGTGAAATTTGAAAATCGAAATATTTACAGTGAATACATTTGAGTTGTGCCAAGTATAAAGGGCGCCCAAATTTCATTTGAAAAATTCGCCAGTTCACCTTCTCGGTTTCGCATATCCAAATTCCAAATCTCGTCTTCGTCTATTTGTCTCACTTCGCAGACGCGCAGCTGAATGCCCAACGCCATTGTTGTCTAAATCTACTTTGATTCCACGATTGAAGTCCTCTCGAGATTTTCCATACAACATTAAGGTGCCTAAGAAAGATTTTTATTTATTTTGGGGTTTTCTATCGATTAGTTCGTCGGCATGTCAAAAACTGATTGGATTTTATGTTGGATGATGCTTCGGAGTCTTTCATTTCGGCATTTATGCTGGTATTCAATTTTCCGGAGTGTTTGTATTTCCAGATTTTGTTTCTTCATTTTTGTTGAGTTTAGGGTTATAGATGTTTCGGTTATTAATATTTCATCAACAATCTCGTAGTGCGGTATTATGTTGAAAAACTATCGATTAAATCTGCGTATGAAATTTCTAAAGAAATCGTATTACTATTTCTTGTCATCAATAAGGAGTTCTTAGTTGTCTTTGATGATTTTATGTATGGACTAAACTTGTTTGGACTTCACATTTTCAAACACATACTACTTCTGTTCGTATCTGATTAGAGCAATGTATTGTGTTATTGGTGAATTTGATAGAATGCCGGAGACGAGAGACAGATTACCAAGGGAGGACGACGTTATGGCCTCGTACAGCAATCGGAGGCGGATCATTAGCGGTGGGAACAGAAATTCGGATGTTTCCATCCTAGTGGATGAGGCTGAGGATCAAGCAACAAGAAATCCCTTCCGGTGGAGAGGTGCTTCAATGGTGGGTACACCGGCATCAATGGCGGTTACACGTCGAAGGGGTGACCTCGGAAGTCCAAGATTTGTGCGTTCCCCAAACTTTGGTAGATCATCGCCACTGGTCATAGGGCGAGAAAACATGTCCCCTGTGGTTGGAAGTGGCCGTGGTCTCCGAGGGCGAGGAAGCATTCTTTTGCCTGCTTGGTATCCGAGGAAACCTCTCAGGGACATCACTGCTGTCATGAAGGTAATGTTGAAAAAATTAAGAAATTTATTGATTGTTTCTTGACTCTGCATGATTCTCGATTGGTCGTGCTTTGTGTTAGAAAATATGAGTAGCCTTTCATAAGTTGTTGAATCTTTTACATGCAGGATTAGTGATTTCTAATTGGAACATTTTGCATCTGTCTACTTATAAATTGTTCATTAATTATGGTTATTTTCGGTCTTTGGTATCATGATATGCTGGTTTGGGTGCTCCCATCTCTTGGATATGTTCAGCCTTTTGCAGATTTGAAATTAGTGATTCAAAAACAATTAAATACTGGGGGTGAGTTTTGTGTGTACACTAACTGACATTTAATTATCAGAGAGTAATCTATAGTAACAATTATGGTAACAAATTAGTGAATAGTGTTATCATATTGCCTCTAATTACTAATTCATTTATTTAAGTTAAAGAATTGGGCTACTTTTGTCTTAAATGATGGTTCATTATTAACTCACGCTTACCTGAAAATAGAAGTTCAGAATCCCATGAGTCAACAGTCAACTTATTGAATTCAGATAGTAATAATTCAGCAAACAATTCACTAAGATTTTTTTTCTTATATTGGTTACTTCTTTACATGGATTCTGGAGATGCAGTCATGCATATGATTTATTTGGCTTTGGTTTTCATGCAAATCCAGTCTTACAAAAGTTTCATGATTCTTGAGCATGAACATGTTAATGCTGAATTTTGTACAGGTTTCCAGTGCAGACTAATATGCACAAAGTTTGAATAAGCAAGTTTTGGACACAGATCTCTTCCAACATATCTAGTTTAGTACACTAATCCTGAGATGATTCTGTGACCAGGCAATTGAAAGAAGAAGGGCACATCAGGAAGAAGGTGAAGGCCTAGAAACTGAGAGTCCTGAACTCCAGGACCAGATAGTTCATGATCCATCTGTATCTACTTCCCCACTTCCCATTGCTGGAATTAGGCGCTGCCCACCAACTGTTGGCAAAGTGCCAAAGATATTGCTCAATATCACCAATCAGAGTGAAGGAGGTTCAACTTGCTTAACACCTCAAAAGAAGCTCTTGAACAACATTGAGGCAGTTGAAAGAGAGGTGATGGAGGAGCTTCATAAGCTAAAGAGAACTCCATCTGCTAAGAAAGCTGAAAGGCAGAAAAGAGTGAGGACATTGATGTCAATGCGCTAAGGTTTGACTGTTTTTCACTTGTTGCATCATCTTCCTCAACCAAGGTTGAGATTTAAGGATTTGGGGGGGGGGTTGTCAGAGGACAAAGAACATCTGACTGGTTAAGTACTGTTTATCATCTCTTGATGATTGGATTCTTAGTTTCAAGATCATCCCTTAATGATCAAACTATCCACTTTAGAGAACATCCTCAGTTCTCCCTAAATGTTCATATGCTATTAGAGGCCATATAGATTAGCAGAGATCAGTTAGGCAAGAACAAGAGAGCTTGTTGAAGCATGTAGGAGTTATCAGTTTTTTTTACTCCCGCTATTCAATAGCTGCAGTAAAAAATATGTAAAATTCTCATTTTCTGCTGATAACTGTTGACTTCATTTTCAAGTCTTTCCAATGAAATGTCTTACTACTTGATGTATGTTGTGTTACAACTTACAAGAGTTGGTTCCTTATCATTCAGCTTATGTTACTTGAAGCTGGAATATTAATAATTTTTCATAGGCATGTATGATGCCAGAGTTACATATTTCTAATGTCTGCCAAGTTCTTTATCAGCCAAAACTAAAAGCAGCAGGTTTATTCCATGTACTGTTCATTTCTTCAAATATAACATCAATATTTAAGATGCTTCCCATCAACTAGATTAGTGTGTAGCTCTAAAAAGAATGTAAAGCATCATTGTATATTTATATAGGCTGTTTATCAAGAGTCCACTTAAAAAATAAATTCTACTCCACTATTAGTAGTGTCAGTCTGTATCTATACATAAAATTGTTTGTCTCTAAAATATTTATAGTACAACATGATCATATAAATCCCAGAAGTATAGAATCAAACAAGCAGAAACAGACAAACTAGCAGCAAAGACTTGGTCACAGACGTCTGCAAAAACAGTGTCAAAATCTTGACGGATACTAGAAGAATAACAGGCATTTAATTTTGAAATTTAGCTTCAATTACAAAGACAATCTAGGGACGTAGTTCTTTTTATATTTGTCACTGTTTTTCCTTTTAATAAATCTGCTTCATGCCAAGATAAACAAACAAATGCACAAGTCATAGAGAAGAATCAGAACCATACAAAGAGAGCAACATGCTAAGAAAGGAATGTTGCCGGCCGGCATAAGTGAGTACATTACAAATACTTAAAAATTGATTATGTAACAGAAGTTGTAGTAGAAGTCAAACATATAATCTTGAAGCAATAGAAAAGTTTACCAAGTCAAGAACTCCTAGTAAGAGAACTATATAAGAATCCTACATTCATTTTATCATCATCATTTAGAGATAGAGCTTCTATAATGGCTGAATTTCAAGAATATATCATTTTCTTCCTCATATGGTTCGTCTCCGCCATTCTAACACATTCATTCTTCAGAAACCGATCTTCCAAGAAACTCCCTCCGAGCCCTCTAGCCCTGCCAATCATCGGCCATCTCCATCTCCTAGCTCCAATACCTCACCAAGCATTAGCCAAGCTCTCAAAGCACCATGGCCCATTGATTCATTTATCTCTTGGCTCAGTTCCTTGCATAGTTGCTTCATCGCCCGAGGTCTGCAAGGAGCTGCTCAAAACACACGAAAGTTCTTTCCTAGACCGGCCTCAAACAGCTGCAACCGACTACCTGACATATGGCTCCCAAGACTTCTCCTTTGCGCCTTATGGAACTTACTGGAAGTTCATGAAGATGGTGTGCATGTCACAGCTTCTCGGTGGACAGACGCTAGACCTGCTGCAGCCGGTCAGGCGCCACGAGATAAAGCAGCTCATTCGGTCCTTGGCAAGGAAAGATGGGAAATCAGTTGACATTGGGAAGGAGCTTATTATGATGTCAAACAATGTGATTTCAAGAATGATAATGAGTGAGAGGTGCTCTGAAGACGAAGACGAGGCTGGAGCAGTGAGAAAACTGGTTCAAGAAACTGCAGAGCTCACTGGGAAATTCAACTTATCTGACTACATTTGGTTCTGCAGGAATTTGGATCTGCAGGGATTTGGGAAGCGGTTGAAGGAGGTTCGTGACAGGTTCGACGAGATGATGGAGAGGATCATTGAAGAACATCAAACTGCTAGAAGGAAATCAAAAGAAAATGTTGAAGAAAGTGAAATTGTGAAAGATCTGCTCCACATTTTACTTGATATAGCAGAAGAAGGAAGTTCAGAAGTAAAATTAACTAGAGAGAACATCAAGGCTTTCATATTAGTAAGTTTCTATTTTGATTTCATCTTCATTTTCCATCAAATTCTGTTGCAAAATGATGTAAAACTTTTAGTTAATTGCAGGACTTATTTGCAGCTGGAACTGATACATCAGCCATCACTGTAGAATGGGCATTAGCAGAGCTGATCAATCATCCAAACATCCTGCAAAAAGCAGTGCAAGAAATCGACTCTTTTGTAGGGAAAGAAAGACTAGTCCAAGAATCAGATATACCGAGCCTCCCATACCTACAAGCCACTGTGAAGGAAACACTTAGGCTTCACCCCACAGGGCCTATGAGTGTTAGGGAGTCCAGTGAGGACTGCACCGTTGCAGGGTACGACATTCCAGCTAGGACGCGGCTGTTTGTCAATATTTGGGCGATCAACAGGGATCCTAACCACTGGGAAGATGCACTTGAGTTCAAGCCAGAGAGGTTCCTTTCTAAGGACTTGGATGTGAGGGGGCAGCATTATCATTTCTTGCCATTTGGGACAGGGAGACGAGGTTGCCCGGGGACTACTTTGGCATTGCAGGTTGTTCAGACAACCTTAGCCGCACTGATCCAGTGCTTCGAGTTTAAAGTCGAGGGAGGGAAGAGCAGCGTCGATATGGAAGAGGGGGCCGGGATCACTCTTCCGAGGGCTCATCCACTGAAATGCATCCCAGTATCCAGACTCAGTTCTATTCCATCCATGTAAGATGAAAACAGAATCTGATGTATTGTTCTCCATGTTATTTTGCAAAAGAAATATATTAAGTAATTATCACAAGGAGCATTAAAGAACAAAACTTGTATACAGATTAGTCTGATGGATCTTTGTCTGTAATAACATGCTGTATCAATGACTGAATTCATTAACTTCATCAAGGAATCCGACCTCTTAACTAAATAGAAGTGAACAATCCAATTCATTGAACTAGATAGAGATTAATTAGTAGCAGATCTTAATTAACATAGAGCACTGGCACAGTATTCATGAAACTTGGAGCATTTCATATGCACAAAGTACCTGATAAGGTGGATTGCCTTCATTCTTACAATAGTCATAGTGCCAACAAACAATAACATTTAACAGCCCAATTAGCTTGCCGTTGAAAGAAAAAAATAAGATAGCTACTAAATATAATAAGGATGAACTACTGTACTAATTAAGCTGGACAAAAGTCCTAAACAAGGAATTTTATTTTTGCTTCTAGGAGTAATTCACTATGGGCTTAACTTGTAGGATCAGACAATCAATCCCCTCTTCCTCATAGTCAGCCACATCATCTTCAAATCAGAACCCATATATTGATAAATTAGTGAAGGGAAACAAATAAAAAAATAGTGGAAAAATCTACTGGGATATATAATTGTATTTTCTTTAGCAATATATTATGTACACACATCCACAATTCGTGTAAGATGTAAATGAATTAAACTTATACCATTATTTCCGATCGAACAAAATCTTAACTTTTTGTTAGTGTAAATTCACATTGAAATAGGATGAAATACTATTTTGATATAGTGATACGTGCTTCATGTTCATCTATCAAACATTGATTAGATCTTATGTAGTAGAGTAGTATTCGATATGGTTCAAAGACAATATTACTCATATGATATTATTTACAGAAGACAAATAATGGAGGTCGTGTGGAAGATGGTGGTTGGAAAAGAAGGAAATACAAATAATTATAATGAGGACAATATCTGTTGAATTTAATCTACCTACTACCAACTACAGATTATAAATATTCTACGCATGATTTATTTATTTCTCTTCTTTCGTTTCCACATATCTCTATTTCTTCCATTTAATAAATACTATTAGTATATTGTTTCACTATCTACACTAAACAACTTTCCCTTTCACTAATAATCAAGCGCAAACTGCCATAAAAATCGTATACTAAAAACTGAACAAATAAAATATTTGTATCTTGACGTCCTTTTTCTATAAAATTCTCAAATAGGATTCTTGAACAATGTTCAATTCTGAATTATGTGTTCGTTGTACATACATCATATTTATTTCAGAACCACTTCTTACAACACCGAGATTGAATATTGGTCTTTGTTCCAACATGAGGTACCGCTGCATATTTAATTAGCTAATTAAATATGGTGGTGAATTATGATTTACTGTTTTACTCAAACATAGTTCATTACAAACTACGTTGATGTAAGATACAAACATTGCCTTGCCTGACATTTAAGGCAAATATATGTCGACAAAGTGAAAATTAATTGTTGATTGATCAGTACTTGTAGTTGTACCATTAATTAATTAATTAATTTTTACATTTCTCTGTGTTCCTACGTACATACCTCCTTAATCATCAACCTAAAAGAGAAAAAAGAAAAAGAAAATCCCATGGTACATAGAAAGATAGATGTCTAAATTATGGTAGTGATTTACTCCGGGCGGGGGCGCGCTACCCAGAGCGAGCTGAGGGCGCGGAGGCGGTGGAAGTACTCCGCGATGGCCAGAAAACACCGCGCGGCCTGGCGGGTGGTCAGGGTTTGGTGCAGCCGGTGGAGTGTTTGGTGCCTCAGATTATCTGCCTGCACTCACTCAATTTTTATTTGTTGTTCAAACTGTTGAATAAAAGTTTTTAACAAGCCTACCACTCATCATGCATGAATCTTGACTTTATAGGGTTTTCATTAATCAATAATCTACCATACCTGCTTACTTTTCTATGTTGACATGATTTTATAATATCTCTAAATATTAAGGAATACAATATGGAGTAATGATTGTTCAATGACATAGATAGCGGACACGTGTCGAATAGCTTCTTCATCCATACCTCTTATACTATTTTCTAAATTAAACATTACAATGAATGGAATGTCACACGCCAAAATGAGTCGTCATGGGGGTATAAGTGTCTTTTTGTTCGAGCAATTTAAGGTACTTGCGTGCCTACGTGTCAAATCCTCATCTTTCAACATAGCTAATTTGTTTTATTAAAATAATAATACTAATAAGATCTTAAATATTGGAAAAAATAGGAGAGAATATATATAAATTTGGGCATGGTCAAAACGGTTAGAAAATTACATCAGAAGCACATGATGGGCCAGGTGACAGGGATATTTTTGTCCCACCACTTATTTACAACTGTTATATTGGAAATTTGCTTCCACTGAATTTCATGCACCATTTCCATTATATGTGAATGGTTTTTAGTTCTTCTTTATGGGCAAATATAGTAAGTATGTTTTTGTAAAAAAAAACATAAAATGCATGTGTAAGTAAAGTACCTGTCGAATGAAGCCTTCAAGGGTGGAGAGCTTGTTGATGGCGAGGGCCATTTGAGGCATGTAGGTGTTGATGTTAGGAGGGAGTGTGAGTGAGTCTGAAGCAATGGTTTCTGAAAGGGAAGCAGTCAGAGATTCAAGCCCTTGTGACAGACCTTCTTCTGCCTCTTGTGTTGATTGTTGAACCCCACATATGGTCATCAGTTGCTGCTCACTCAATGCCTCTACTTGCCTCATTATTATCTGCAAATATTATTCATTTACTAACTAATTTCTCTTTTCTTCAATCTATTTTACCAAATTAATTTATAGTAACAAAAAAATTCCACTAGAATCCGAAAGTACAAGATTCCAAGAAAGAAAAATGTATGAATGGTGGGGGTGTGGAGAGGCATATGATGCAAGAAAGGGAAAAAAGGCGTGCAAGTATAAAACATGAAACCAAAATCAGTAGCAACACACATAGGCTTTATGGGCTACTTGTGAATAAAACCTACCAATCTGCTATAATTGGTAACGCCACACACATTTATACTTCTAAATTCTTGTCCCACAATTAATTAATGCCTCATCACTTTCATGCCTTTACAAGAAATATTCAATAATTATTTGCAAAAAAACCCTGTCCACTTATTAATTAGGGTTTTCGTTCCTTATTTTATCGATGTACAAACCTTAATGACCTCGGACGGCCGGAAGCCGCCCATCCACATGAAGCACCGCTCGGCTGGCGTCTTCCACATGCCGGAGACGAGGTGGAAGACGTCGGATTTGGCGATCATGCTCTTCAGGTTGATAACCTGATCATAGTGTGCCAAGCAGTTGTCCACAAAGAGCCTGAGCTCGTTCTCCGGTAGGTGCTCGTGCACTGCATTCCGGAGCTCCACCGTCAGGCGGTGGTGCTCCTCTAGCCACCGGGCGTACTCCATGTCAAACATGGCCGTCTCTGAAAACGAGGCATGTCAAATAAATTTATTGAGGTTGTGTAAACAATATTAAAAGAAAGTAGCTAATTATGTAAATTGGTACCATGACTTATGTTGCTCATAGGAGCAGGAACGCCGCCTTGATCTCCCAAACTAGCATTTCCTATAAGAAACCCCTATCAATTGGGAAACGAACTATTAGAGCTACTTGATAACAAAATTTGATCAGCCTAGATTTAACAAATTGAAAATCAATGAAGAATAGTAACGCACTTGTGTTCTAGCTCTTTGTATTTCTTGCTCTAATTGAGAAAGCCTCACCCTACTTGATTCTAGCTGCTGAACATAAGCCTGCAAATGTAATTAACCCAAAAATCAATACATATATAGTATGTAGAAATAAAAATAATCTTGTTGAACTAGCAGTCTAAGACTTGCCTTTTTCCTAAGCCTGCTTTTCCTAGCCGCTTCTCTATTCTGAGCAAGCCTCCTCAGCGTCTGCATATGAAGAAATAAAACTCAAAACTACACACATACCCACATTGGTGTGTGTGTGTCACATATCTAATAGTATGGACACATGGAGAGAGGGGAGTAAAAAGAACCTTGGGGTCTGGTGTTTTTGGTCCTTCTTGCTCCGAACTTGAGGTAGGGCCTTTGCGGTTTCCCTCACGCTGCCACAAACAACAACGGAAAAACAAACATTTTAATAGTATTATTATAACTACTAAATCTCAGTTTACAAGAATCTTTGCTATATAAAATCCCTAACAAACCTAATATTTTATGTCCTAACCTTAACTGCTTTGCCCGAAGCGGCATTAGTTTTAGGGTTGGATAACTCCATGGACGGCTCAGATGATCTCTTGGAGCCGCTCGTTGATGGAGAAACTAATCCAGTACTATTTGGCTACCAAACACAAATATTTAACCAACCCATTAGCTGTTAATCATTGTTAA
Source organism: Salvia splendens (assembly GCF_004379255.2). NCBI lineage: Eukaryota > Viridiplantae > Streptophyta > Magnoliopsida > Lamiales > Lamiaceae > Salvia > Salvia splendens. The sequence continues at coordinate 2,487,744 of NC_056034.1, forward strand.
TTAGAGAGAGAAAAAAGGGAATTAATGAAGAAATATTTAACTGTTTTAGTACCTTTGATGTTGTAGCTGATGGCTCTACATGCATTGGCTGTGAAGGGAAAATGTTGAGAGTTGGTGGCCTCATCCCATAATTTTCTGCAAACAAGAAAAACAAAAAGAAAATATAATTAGGTGAAAGAAAAGAAAGAAATTCTGACAATAATAATGGAGAAGAAAAGAGGAAGGAAAAGTGATGCAATTGAAGTGAAAAAAGGAAACAAGATAGAGAAAGAGCAGGGAGAAAAAAAGATGAAACAAAAGCACCCAATCTGTGTTTGGTACTGTCATTTGTAGTACAATCAGGCTGCAGAAATTCATGTATCAGACGAGTTTGTTACATTACATGCCATGGTTTTCAGACCAGATGATGGAATTCAGAACAACATCATTTTCTTCTAATCTTTAGTATTTTATTCATATTAAAAATCAATTCTGGTCAAAAGAAAGGACAATTAGCATACTTTCTTCATGAACCAGAACAACTATTCCCGATGACGATGGCAAATTAGGATTTAAAGAAAAGCATAAAATTGGAATCGAGAATGTAATTAATTACGTTTGAGGTCGTGAGTTGAATGATCTTGGCCGTCGAGGTATAAGAAAAGAGCTTGATCTAACTCGCCCAAGTCGTAGGTGCTTGAATCATTGCTTCTGTGTAATCATTCCACATCAATTATTACAGCAACAAACATAAATTAATTAGTAATAAGTATTCAACTAGAGAGAGAGAGAGAAATAGTATTACTAACATATTGAAACTTCCTGGAATGGCGGAAGAGGAAGATGGGTGCATCATCCCAAATGATATCTGATTATTTTGATGGAGGAGTTGATTCTGATGATGGAGCTCCATTTTTTTGTTAGAGCTGCTGCTTTTATTTGAATCCATGAGAGAGAGTAGTGAAGTCAGGGAGAGAAAGAGAGGTTCCTTTCTCGGTTGCAAACTGCGGCCGGCATACTTTTCTTCTTCTTCTTCTTCTTCTTCACTTTTTATAAAAATCGCAGATCGCCATAACCAATACACTACTAAACTAGAGAGTTGAGAGAGAGGGAGAGAGGGTTTGAGTCGGCGATGGTGGAGGAGATAGAACTGAAAGAATTGAATGCAAAAGACAAAGACTATATTAAGGTAGCCATCTTTCTCTGAAATTCAAGATGACTTTTAGCAAAAAATGAAAATATTTATAGTAGTATTTATTTTAGTCTTGTTTTGTTTTGGTGGGTGTTGAAGATAAAGCGGTCTTATGAAATCTAATGCCTTTTCTCTCTCTAAGCCATTGAAAAACAGGCATATGAGAGTGCCTTGTCCGAGCAGGAGAGCTCCTCTGAATTGACCAATATACCCCCCGGCTCACTGTTGGCATTTTCATGCAGCTTTTCAAACGTACAACTGCCAACAGCGAATGGGACATCTCTGCGCTGCGCCAACTTTCTTTCACTAACATATCTAAAACTCATACGTAGGTAGTGCTCATATACAAAAGTGGGGCATTCAGGGTATAATTGGAACAAAACTCACATTCTTCAAATATATAAATTGTGACTCTATGTCACCTTCAATTTGTGCTCGAATATATTACTACAGCAAAAACAATTTTATGTTTTTAACACTATATACACTATATTTCAAATTAAAACACTGATATATGTTCATCGCCTTTATAATTTTGATGCAAAATGAGCTCACTAGAAAGTTGACGTGGCGCATTATTTATGTGAATTTTATGTCCACGTGAATTAATGAGGCATATAATGACAATTTTTTAACAACCATAAAAGTTTTGGGGTATTAGTTTTCCAATATTGCACACACAAGTGGAGTATATTTTAAAAACGGCAAAATGGCTTAAAATTTATGCATTATAAACTAACTCTTATAGTAGTACTTATTAATTTGCATTAGTTATTTGATTAAAAAAAATTGTATGATGAAAAGAATGTTTATATATAGTGGCCTAGCATCAACTTCAATAATGATTACCCTCTAAAAAAACTTCAGTATCTATTCAAAAAAAGAAGGAAACCAAGGGTTCATATCTCGTATTGACAAATAATGAGTAAGCAACCTAATTTTCCTCAATGAAAATATTATTGAACGAACTCAATGTTTGTGGTTTAGATTAAGGTAAGTTGAACATATTTAGGTAGAAGAACAATTATTTGAAACATAGTGCGCTGATTTGTTAAATTAGGAATGGTATTAGTACGATCGTCTAGCCAATTTAGCATCTAAAATAAAGAAAACTTTTTAAACTTCTTTATCTTCATATGAGCATACAAACTTTTCTTCACTCAACTAATATTAAAACGCGTGCACTCCCCTTGTTGGAAGTAATGGCTAATTTCACCATTTATGATTATGATTTAATCTTCGTTTTCTCCCACTTGCCTCATTCTTGCAAAATTTTGTATAAGCACTCCTTGTTGTGTTGGGTATATAATTTACTCTTCTAGATATTAAAGACCACGTCACAGTGGACTCAAACACGCGCTCTTTAAACTTCAGACATTAATCACTCTACCACTAGGTCAACTCACACATGCATAACTTACTCCACTTGTTCTCAAATAGAGTAGACATACGACTTCTAAACATATTTTTATAGGTTCGAATCTACCAGCACTCTCTGCCGATTTATCAAAACACCTTTATATGAGCTCATTTCTTATCGTGGGTCCATGAGTCGTCTTTTTTATTACTGCATTAAACGTATAAAATTAATAAATTTTCTGTTATGGATTAAAATTTTGAAGGTGACAAATTTTTAAATTTAACAAATTAGACAGAAAATTTAGATATTTTACATGTATGGTGGTATAATAATAAGAGAAATGGACGTCTCACTCAATTGATCCCTTTTAATTTTCAGGAACTGGGTGCATTATCCTATTTAGAATTTACTTTTCATAATCCTAAAATTCGCTCTTTTATTTCATTATATATTTCTAGAGTTTTGCAGTGATATAGTAATATTTAGAAAAAAGAATATAAAGTTGACTTTTAATATACTAATATATAGACATTATAGCTGCGACGTATTAATATATATATTCACCCTATATACTATAATATCTGATTTTTTTATATCATGAGATAAATAATGGCTGCAAAGAAGAAGTTAAACTGTAGTGAAAGCACAAGTCATCCAAAATGTTATACGGTGGAGATTGGATAGTGTGCTCATTTTCGGCAAAAGAAAAGTAATTTTTATAGAAATTAATTTTTTAACTGAAAAGGGAAATTAGGATCAAATTAGAATAAGATCGATAGATCGTTGCATCAAGTCTTGACAAGATTGAAGATCTGAAATTGCAAGAACATATCAAATCGCAAGAACATATCAAATCGCAATCCAATTACAAATACATACTCTTTTTGAAAGTCTACACGTAGTCCATTTTTATGCAAATATGTATATTTAGATTAGACTCCAACTCCAAATTAAATAGGCATGTGATTGTTTAGAGTCTCAATCTATTATATTTTGACATCATTGGTCCGACCATTGGATATACCTATGTCTATGTGTGCCGTCATGATTATAGCTAGATACTATAGTTTACTAATTATAACATGGAAATCACGGATCTTGATTTATTGTATAACTATGCAACGAAAAACATATAAATCAAATACTCCGTTAGTAAAGTTTGTCATTTTTCAATTTTACCATTTTTCAGTACGTAACTAATATTCCACTAACCGTTCGCACTTATATTTTATTACTATAAAACTAATATTTCATATCACGTTTTACTAATTTTTCTAAACAACTTTCAGTTACATTTCTTAAATCTCATGCCGAGTCAAAATGTGACAAATTTTATGGGATGGAGGGAGTAACATACGTCTGGTATCCCCACCTTTTAGATTTAGACTTTATGTAGAAGAAAAACCCATACATGAATGATATATACCAAAATGCCAAAAGTTTACTACAGTATAGATATGGGGTATCAATTAAACTTGAAATTATCGGGGTTAATTCGAATAGAATGAAAAAAATATGATTATAATTGAAAATTTATAGTTCAAAAATAATTCAATTGGAGAGGCTAACATTGAAAATGGCTTGAGTTTGATTTTGTTGCCCCATTTAATTTGATCAAAAGTTTTTCTTGTTATTTGATTGTCATAGTATTTTATTATTTATCTGAATTTGATAATAATTAAGCTTTCGATGTTGGGGTGTAATGTCACAAAATAAAATTCATACACCTAGGACCGACTTAATTTATTGATCATTGGAGGAAAGAAAATAGTGCACCCAAAATTATAAGTGCTAGCGTTTAAATAAAAAATAATGGTGATAAAAAAATACAAAGATAATAAAACAAAACATCTATCTCTCTCCACATAGACTTTTGTTAAATAAATAAAATGAGGCCGGGATTATTTTGGAGTAGGTAAATGTACCTATATTTGAATTTTTAAGTGAGTGATTATTTAATTTGAAATTTAGGTGTTACTCGATCGAAAGGCAATTCAAGCGTCTAAAATATTTTCACCAACTCTTAGATGGCCAGTCGATGCTTTTAATATGCTTTAATAGAAAGGGACAATTGAGGGCTCATACATATTTAACAATTAACGATAGCAAAATGATGAAGTAAAGATTTAAATACTCCCAACTTGTTATTCTATGTGCACTTTTTGGTTAAATGGAGTAGGCAATTTTTTCATTTTTTACAAATTAAATTCAAATTTTATTTACAAATAATATTACTCCATGAAGTCACGATGAATTTATTTTTACCACTATGATGAAAAGGCCCTGTACTCAAATTTAACTAACTGAAAAAGTAAATTGGTTTTTTAAGCCTAAATGATCTCTATGATATATTTAGGTCACCAAATCTTGTTTATGTTTAAAGAAACCTTCCATTTCGCAGTCAAAGGGATTTTCTTTTTTTTTTTCTTCTATTTATATTAGTCAAACACATTGAATGATGTATTAATCGTATTGGTCGAGTATATGTATTCAAAAATTTCAATTTTCAGCAATAAACTAAGCACGCGCAACATTAATTTTCATTTGAATACACAATAAAAGAAATAGTACTGGAAATTAACAGTTGCGGTAAAAGTATAATTTTTGTCCCATAATTATTTATGGCTTTATGCTGTGAAATATATATAGTAAAGTTAGTATTGGAATTCTGCAGTGAAAAAATTTAATGTTTTAAGTGCTTTATTTTTTAAAGGAAACTTTGAGGAAATAAACAGTACTGTTAATTATATTCTAAAATATCCTACGCTACTTGAAAATAAAAAATTTGGAAAACATAGACTTTGAAAAAAAGATGCAACATATTCAGATACAATGAACCACACTCTCGTAAATTAAATGTTTTTTTTTGTGTGTGCGCCTATTTTTAATTACTTTTTAAAACCTTATTTGTGCAACCACCGATTAACATTTAGCTTTGGCAATCTATAATTGTTTTTATGTCAACCATTGACGCGGTTCGGTTAGCAAATAATTAATTCATTTTAGACTTTGATTGTTTCTCCTTAACTTGAATCTAATTATTAAAATCGAACAAGTTAATTAACATAAACTGCGTAATAGTAGTATGAGTCTTATTTATGTATAATGGCTATTGTTTTGTACGTCGTTTAAATAATTCGAGGAGCATTTTTGTAAGTAAATGAGTAAATTTTAGTGATCTCGATGGAGCCAATTTTTAGTGATTTTGATTGAGCAATATGAAGGTATGAACTTTCATTACTCGGAAAAATATAATTTAATTATGAGTGAAACCTTTTCGTTTCATCTTTAAAATGTTGTTTCATCCAATTCACTAGAATTCTTTAAATAATAATCTTATTTTGAACCTATTTTATTCTAAGCAACGCATTAACAATTTTGAGGGGAAAAAGGCAGAAATGTGGGAGCCACCAGCCCTCTTTACCTGGTTTCTGTTTTAGGAAAATTTTGAAATAATTGAAAGAGCTTTTAGCCATGGGAATTGTGATCATGGGTGTCTTGTCTCGACCCAATTCAATATGAAATTTCTTGGAGTTTGACATGACTAGTCTTCCAATATATGTTCCATCATTCAATTACGTGATCACATTTCATATGTTCACATTTGTATGTATAACACTAAAAAAGTGTGTGCGCGGATAGAATTACCAATCAAAATTTATTTGTAGTTAATTAACAACTAATATCGACGAACTATTAATGAAGAATCTTTTCACGGATCACCGGCAGACGTTGATAGTTGTTATGGCCCAACGAGTCGGGACTGGTTAAAATCAAGTCAAAACTCATAACTATGGAGATTTCATGCACTTGTAATGGACATTTTGTATACGTAGAATGGACTACCTCCTCGTAATGAACATAATGTTTATTATAGAGAGATAGTTCATTATACATATACAAAATGTCCATTACTGATGCATGAAATCTCTATATTTATTTGTTTTGACAAAAGATAGAGTTATTTTTTGAACCACTCCCCTAACAAACCAGCGGCGGATGTAGGTGGGGTCGAGTGGGGTCGGCCGACCAACCGTCAGCGCCGGAGAGTGGCCGGAAAACGCCCTCCATCAGCTGCCGACCCCACTGCCTTCACGTCTCTGCACCATCCTCTAGCGCATTTTGCTCAGAAAGAGAACTGATCTGTTTTCTGTGAAATGGGCTCCCCAACTGAGCCTTCCTTTATTTTTTTAATTGTTGATTGACTTAGAACCCTTTCATTTTCAGCTTATATTCTAGTTCGAACAATATTTTAAGTCTTACTCCGTATTTTGAAATTTAACGGTAGCTTTATTTTAAGTTACAACATTAATATAAGTTCCAACTTTAATTCAAGTCTTTTAAATTGAATCTTTTACAGTTTCCTGTAATAAGATCATTACTAGCATTTTATTTTTAAAATTTATAATATGTTAATCAATAATTGTTATATTCTCTATTTTTTCTCTTATTAATATTTTTCTTGAATTCATTATTTTACTTGTCTTATCCTTAATGAGACTAAATGAAAAAATGTTATAGTTACAAAGGACAAATGGTCTCACCTTATAAGAGATAAAGAAGTTACTAAAAATATAAGAGCATATTTTTATTGGACATTTGAAAATTAAAAATGTATTTATTTTATGGGATGGATGGAGTATAAATTTAATATTTTTATTCAAATAATATTTATTTAAATATTATATTTATTATCTTGTCCGATCCGACCCCACGGTTATCAAATCCTGGATCCGCCATTGTAACAAACCACCATATCCGTATATGTATTTAAAACGTAAAAATTCATACGTACTTTCTTTAGTGGGGTTACATTCTAAAATCAAATTGTGATAAAAAGAGTAGTTCATGAAACTTAAACATAATGGTTTCAATTTTCTATTTATACTGATGCAGAATATTTATTATAAGTATTTGTTTTGTTTCATTTGCAAATAAATCCTTTAAACTATCTAAGGTAAACCTTGGAGGAGTATTTATTTGTTAGAATAATTTAACCCATAATCAGTAATCCTCCCTGATATCGATCGATCATATCAGAAGTTCACGAGTTTCATTCCAAGATTAAAGGAATTGAATAACAAATGAGATTTATATAATAATAATAACATCATTTATTTGAATATTTATTATAGTTGTGTTGTTTTCATTTTACTAACACTCCCTCCTAGGATATTTATTGTACTTGGTTTCGTTTCATTTGCTAACTTGATTGTTATAAAAGTTGATCTATATCGTAATACATATGATAATTGACAAATGAAACGCTATGTATTTGAAATAATTTTTGGATATTTCAATAATGCTTTTTTCGATTTATAGTAAATTAGACATCTTAATTTTTTTTCAATATTCAAAAATCAAAATCATATCCTAGCATGTTATTGTCCCAATAGATTTTTGGTCAATGTATTCCTCGACTCTGAATAGTTGAAAAAATTGAAACGATATAATAATGATATATAGTATACCGAAACGATTAGAAGAGAGGGTTAGATCTAATCTAAAATACATTATGATTCCGAACCCAAAATGTTGTAGGCTCCATTTCAAACTCGGCCTAACTTGTCGGCCCATCACTTGTGCCTAATTTATAAATAATGGCCCAAATTTGGCTGCCAGATCGATAACCAAACATACTAGTAATATTTTCTATAAGATTTTAAAATCCATAATTTTCAATGAATAAACGCTCCATTTAATCTTGGATTTTCCGATCATTTAAAATGGAAAGAGTTTTGAAGTAGTATGATATTTGGACTTATGGAACATTGGAACCAGTTGAATAATTTCTATCGACCCAATCATATTAAATTTAAATCTAAGTAATTGAGGCATCAAAGCATCTGTATATTTTAGAAAAACTTATCAAAAATAGAAGTTTGACTAATTTTAGAAAACAGAACAATATAGGAAAAAATGTCTAATTTTGCCTTTATGAGAATGGAGGAGTATATTTTTAATAAGACCCAAAAAATTAATCCACTTTATATTTTTAAAAATATTTTCATCACACATTACACTACTAATAAAATGTGTCTCACTATTCAGTAACACTATACTTCAATTAGTTTTATCTTTCTCTCTTATACTTTAATAATTTCTTATTAAAATCCATGTTTTTTCCACAATCATTATTTTTAATGGACAAATGTAGTATTAATCAATATTTGATACGTATATGTGAACAAGCGAAGTGAAAAAAAATAGATGAAGTAAGAGATATGGGAACAAAAACAGAAATTTTTAAATAATGTTTTTCTAGTCTGTATTTCATTTCACCAAGGTTGTTGTGCATGCATTATCAATCATCTTAATATAGGAAAATAATTATTGTTTCAAGGTAGAGAATTTCATGAATTGGATCTCCAAACTTCCTTCAACGAGATAATTCAAGAATTCTAGTAGTATAAAATTTGTACTCAATTTGTTAGTGGGGAATTTGTACATTGCGTTTACATTTGGACGCGATGACCACCCCATCTCCGGCTACCAACCGAGACGACTACAAGATCAAGGACACGAAGCCGCAGCTGGGCGAGCGGTGGCCCCATGGCGGTGTGCGCGGCGGCGGAGGCTGGATCACGAGCGACAGATTGACCAGCACCTACGATCTCGTGGAGCAGACCTACTACCTCTACGTCCGCGTCATCAAAGCCCAGAACCTCCCCCCTAATCCGGTCACCGGCAACTGCGACCCCTACGTGGAGGTCAAGCTCGGCAACTACAAAGGCAAAACTCAGCACTTCGAGAAGAAGATGAGCCCCGAGTGGAACCAGGTGTTCGCCTTCGCGAAAGAGAAGATGCAATCCTCATCCGTGGAAGTGTACGTCAGAGACAGAGAGATGGTCGCCAAAGACGACTATCTCGGAAAAGTCGTCTTTGATCTCAATGAAGTCCCCCCCGACAGCCCCCTCAGTGGTACCGCCTCGAGAATCGAGGCCGAGGTCAGAGGGGAAGTCATGCTGGCCGTGTGGATGGGGACGCAGGCTGACGAGGCCTTCCCCGAAGCTTGGCACTCTGATGGCAGCTCCGTCACAGGGGAGGAGGGTGTTTTCAGTGTGAGGTCCAAGGTGTACGTTTCGCCTAAGCTGTGGTACATTCGGGTTAATGTGATCGAGGCTCAGGATGTGGAGTGGGAGGACAAGAGCCAGCCCTCTGAGTCTCAGGTTTTGGTGAAGGCTCAAGTTGGGAATCAGATGCTCAAGACTAAAATATGTGCGACTGGGGGGAATAGTCCGTTCTGGAAGCCTTTTGAGGAGCTGTTGGTGATGGTGGTTGAGAACAAGACGAAAGCGAACAAGGATGAAGCCGTCGGGAGGCTCAGCTTGCCTTTGGGGAAGCTGGACAAGCGTCTGGATCATAGACCGCGGCACCCTCCGCATATGGACGCGAAGCTGTCGTGGGCGGAGGCGGTTATCCAGGATAAGCTGAACGAGGAGTTCGACACGTTCCCGACGTCGAAGGCGGAAGCGGTGGTGAGGATGAGGTATGACCGGCTTCGGAGTGTGGCGGGGAGGGTGCAGACGGTGGTGTTGTGGCGACGCAGTGCGAGAGATTGATCGGGTTGCTGAGCTGGAGGGATCCGAGGGCTACGGCGATATTTGTGGTGTTGTGCTTGGTTGCTGCAGTGGCTCTGTATATTGGCTGAGGCATCCGAGGTTTAGGAGCAAGATGCCTTTCGCGCCTAGTAACTTCTTCCGCCGCCTGCCCTCTCGGGCTGATTGCATGCTCTAACTTCGCCTCATTACACTCTCTTCTTTTCTTTTCTTTTCTTTTCTTTTCTTTTCTTTTTTGTTGTGGAGGATACTACTTGATTATTGAATCTTTAATGTCTATTCATAAAATTAATTTATACTCCCTACTATACAAGATAATCTGGTGGAGACATGGCAGGGATAACATGTCATGTTAGTAGTCATTCTCTCAGAGTCAATTCACTACTGCCTTTTCAAATCTTTAAGCAACCGAATTCTATCTACGACTTTGGAAATTCTGCGTTCATACCTTATATGCCTTCATTATTTGTTTTTTATTTGTGTAATGCCTAAAACCAATATTCTCATATATGTAACCGAGAACACCAAGCAACTCATACATCATAGAGCATATTTTAGTCCAAGTTTTTTGTGTAATTTAAGATCTTGTGTATTTTGCGTAGCTTCATAAATAGACTCTCACATTAACACCGATGTTATTTTTGTTTTTGAATAACTTCAAAAACAGATTTTTGCTATCCTAAAAACTCTGTTGATGCTATGCTATAACTGAAATTTTGATGATCACCTCACCAACCTAGAAATGTGGTTTCAGGAACTTGAGTCTGTCATCGGGGCATTAAAGAGGCGCATAAAAAGATCGGTGACAAAGGCAGAAGCAAGCTTCGTGGACCTTGATGAAGCGAAGAAGCTGATAACAGTCAAGGGCGGCTATGGAGTTGTGATGTTCGCAACAAAACTCAGTCAGGGGCTACGGAGTACTATATAAAGCAAAGGGGTAATATATATGGTGGCTCTAGGTACATCCCAAGTCTTTGGAGCTGCAAAATGCAGGGAAGGTGGTTTGATTCAAATTCAATGCAAAATCTCTGCAAGTATCCCTGTGTTTTATGATGCATTCATCTTCATCCGTTTATTTAACGATTGCTTGAATGTTGCGTTTCTGTCCATTATATTCTTCCCTGTCCAACCAGAAAAGCTATTCCAGTTTGCCCCAACATGCTAAAAGCTACTAGCATTTTTGCTGCTCGTGTAAATCAGTTGAAATATTTGAACACCACAAGGAAATAGATTATTTGGTGTGTAATTATCAAAGCAGAATCTGCAGTTTTACAGTAGCTTCTAAGAGCCCTGAAAAAAATACTAACTTTTTACATTTTGCACTTTTCTTGTAGTTAGAATTTGCCAACAATTATATTGAACCTACAACATGATTCGTTAGTGAACTCGGCCGCGTCAAAGCCCCATCAGCCTCCAGATCAACAAAAACGGAACTTGAATCACCTGAAATATTAATTTAAAGGGGAAAAATGTAGTACTAGGAAATTTCACTTCATTCTTGCTTAATTTGATCTTCCTACAGCATGTGCTCTTATTCGCCCGGTAAGTAGTAAAGCTGTCGAACGTTTCCAGATGCTGTCCATTTGTACAGAAAGGGAAGAGAAAATTAACCACACTTGCGTTATATCAGTTTCGAAAACAAAACAATAAGATCTGCATCTTAGTCACCACACAATATCTTTAAGCGGCAGCATTTAACATAGCATAAACAAGGTGCAATATAAGTTCTCAAAACTTAATGAATACTGCAAATTAATGTGTAAAACTTTATATAGAGAGGGTTGTAATATGCTTTAGCACAAAAAGTAGATAAAGTAGACATTACCAAATAACCATTCTTTGAAACAAGAATGGAGTGCGCCTGATAATTCTCGTTTCTGGGTATTGTCAAGTTTAGTATCCCTCAGAAGTTGCTTAACTTCTTCTAAACTATTATGCTGAATATCAAAGAAATGAATCGATTATCACTGTCATATGTATGTGTCAAAGAACTAAAGGCATCCTATCATAATGAGGCACAGAACATGAATTACTTAGAACATACATTTTTCTGTTGTGATGCAAGGTAAGGATCAGGTAAAGGGAAGGGGTTATCATTTGTCGAACCAGCTTGTTCACTCGCCACCGAGCTTGGAATCTGCGATGATTAAAGTGCATATTAGTCTCTGTAAGACATTTACCGAATTCAGAAAGAAGACAAAGAAAAAAACCTAAACTGAAACGACCCATAAGTTCACCAGATGGCCGAATGGAAGCAAGCAAACAAGAAAGGCATAATCATTAATAAACAACTTTCATAGAGGCGGTGCAGAACCCATATATGATATTCCCCTTAAACGTTCTATCAGATAAAGCACCTACCACAAAAGTGGTATAGTGATCTGGATCAAGGCATGTGGCAGATTCAGATTGGGTATCTGAGCCACCAGCCGGATGAGATAACGAATCATGCGGGTCAATCACCCCAAGAATCATAAGTTTATCCCAATTGTTCACGTTTGGATCAATTCCAACTTGATTCATGTGCTCCTCCAGTTGTGGGTAGAATGTGTTATAAGGGGCCACCTGATGAACAAATAAAACAGTGGAAAAGAAATTTCAATCACAAAAGTTGATTTGAGAAAAATGAGGAAAACCACTAAGGCAACTTTCTATTAAGGTTAGAATGATCTGAATGATAATGGTAATAGGAACATATAAGCAAACTAATAAACTCATAAATAAGCCCAGAAAGTCGATTGTTGGCTTCACAGGCAGATCCAAACACTACATAAGGGATGTCTCACCTGCAACTTGTGATTATCACCAATAATGAGGGGTTTCTGATTAACCCCTAAGAAGAATACACATTCACGGCAGTTCGCAATGCAGATACGCTTGGTTGTACTGATAAGATGAACACGTTCACAGTGTTCAACTCTAACAGCCTGTAAAAGAATTACTTTGACTTTTACTTCCAATTACTTACACGAACAAACTATGAATACTCTAGATATACAAATGGAATCATGTTGCTAACTTCGACTACCTTGCCAACAGCTCCAAGGACAATAGTTGCATCAGAACATCCATAGACTGTTGCATATTTCACAGGCGCCAAGATGTAAATTACTGATTCATGGCAATTTACTACCTGAGCAAAATTGGAATCATTAGAATATACACAAGAGAAGGGTGAAATTTCACATGGTAATCATCAAATATAGAGAAGCTTTAAAAGAAACACCAAATGTAATAGAATTATTGGTTTAATCCTTATCAGACAACAATTATGGAAACTTTTGGCTTAAAATAAAATTGAAAGAAGATTGTGGAGGATATTTGGAAATAAACAATGAACAAAATTCACCTTAACAGATGTGCCCTTAATATCAGATGTCTGCTTTACGCATGATGATTTAGAGACCCCCTCAACCAAACTTGGACCTCTGACGCTGCTTGAGGGCTTTGCAGAGCTTGCGGCTGCATCAGCCATTGCAACATCCTGATCAGAAGAACTACTAGGCCCATTTTCTTTTGTAGACATCCTCTCAGAAATATATTCCTGGGCAGAGGATATGTTCTCAAGAAGCCAATCTAGAACGTGTGGTGCAGGAACAGGAGATGCAGGCATGTTGGGATCTGAATTTGCAAAAAATGGAGTATTCTGGCTTAAGGGAAATCTCTGAGATCCCTTATCTCCAAAATAGAGCAGAAAGCCAAGATGTTCGAACTTATCCACAGATAACATCTGAAGAAAGGAGAACTCAACTCTTGAATGCAAAGCAATAAAGCAAAGCTCAAGTGAATTATAGTGACACGTTCATTAACAATCCAAGAAATAATTATATACTCTTTACTCTACCTAGAGAAACAATTTCTACAAGAATGCAGAATAAGGAAAAACATTGCATACCATAGATTCATAACCTTCTTCCCCTTCTGCTTCACCTTCCTTATTCCCTTTCCCATCTACAGAATCTGCCAAGAGGCAAAGAATGTTGCCGATGTGCTTATGTAGATACGATAACTGATGAGCCTCTTCGTCACCTTGGGATGGCACAAACCTACGGCTGTTGCTCCGCACCAACTGAAATAGACACAGCCATACAGCGAAAATGAATTAAGACAACATGCCTGAACCAGTATGATATCAACTGGTGGTTAATTTCACTTTTGCTACACTTAATACGCAAATGCAAGAAGTAACTGCAAAAATTTTATACTCCATAATTAATGTAACTTTTTAAGGTAATGAAAGACTAATAAGTTTACAACTGTCAGGGGACAAAGAACTTCCCCTAATGAGAGGTCAAGAATCAGCATACAGGAATGAATAAGGACGTTATTCGTATACATACATGGAGTATTAAATTAATATTGCAAACATGAGATTCAGTCAACTAAAACTCCAATAAATAAAATCCGCATCAAACCAAGCACGCTTGGAATGGAATATAACAATATGAAGCAATGCACAAACAAAAACGAGAATGTTGAGAAGCTAAAAAATCATCACCTGCAATGGCGAGAGTACGGATAAAAATCCATCGAAAGCCGACGTAGAGGGCCAAACATCAGCGACAGCCGCAGAATCCTTGTGGCCTTTGGGCAGCAACCTCTTGTAATTCTGTAAGTAGAGAAATAGAAGCAAATCAAAGACATTGACCCCTGCTTCATCGATCTCTTGGGGAGTCGTAGCCTTGAGAAGGGGATCGGAGTCGTCATGCAGGACAACGGATATGGTTTCGATGAGAAGGCGCGAATGGTCAGGGGGGATTTGAAGGACGCGGGCTAAGGTTTCGGAGTTAACTCGGTGGTTAGGAGTGGAAGAGAGAATGTTGGATTTGATAAGGGAAAGACTTTGCAGGCAATCTGTGAAGATGAGCTGGGGGATGGGAAGAAGGCCGTGCTCGAAGGGCTCCCGGCGGGGGTGGAGATAGAGTTTCGGCGGGTGGGAATGCTGTTGTCCGGCGGCGTCGGAATCCATGACTGCGGCGGCGCGTGGATCTGGCAAATGGGAGCTCAGATCTAATGATTTTTAAAGGGAAAATACAAAAATAAAATGTAGTCCGTACAGTAGTAAATTGGGGGGAGATTTGACCCGGCCCAATTATTGGTTTAGCAGTTGAACGAATAAATATGAATAGTTGGCAATATGTATCACTCAGATTCATCTGGAGTAATAAATATGGATGAAATGTTACAAATTTATTGGCAAAACACATTTTTAAAGTTATTCTAGTTTGATTGTTTATTTCAATAGATCTTTGTACAATTTTTCTGTTTTAGTAAGTCTTTATACTTTTATATTCAATATATTTCAATCCTTATTTAATAGAACTGCTAACTTTTCCGTTATAAAATAACACATAACATATTAATTATTTATATATATTCCACCTAATATCCTAGTTGAAAAATATCAACATAACATAAATATAAAAAAAACACAAAAACAAACAAATTAAAAATAAAACCTAAAATGGCGCACAAAGATGAAGAAATTTGTTGTTTGATTATAAGAGTCGGAACTCATTAAAGAAGACTGATACATGCGTAGGTTATTTAATTGAAGTTTGAATATTAATTACTTTAATATTTGGTTCCAATAATATAAATCCGTAAAATTCTTTTAAAGTTTTGGAATTTTTTAGGTTTTATCTTTTTTTTTAATATTTATGTTATGCTATATTTTCCAATTAGGATATTAGATGTAATATATTTAAATAATTAATATATATGATGTGTTATTTTATAACGGAAAAGTTAACGGTTCTGTTAAGTAAGGATTGAAATATATCGAATATAAAAGTACAAGGACTTATTAAAACGGAAAAATTGTACAAGGATCTATTAAAATAAACAATCAAAGTACAAGGACTTAAGGATATGTTTTGCCCAAATTTATTCTCAACTGTTAGAGCATTAGCAATGGTTGGCCAATGGGAGGGCCTTTCCCATCGGCCTCATCGGCCAACCATTGCTGCAAACAGACCTTCGATCGTCCCCCTCCCTCCTTCCCCAAATGGTTGATATATCGGCCTATGCCGATGAGAAGGGCCCTTCTATCGGTCCTCCATTGTGGAGGAAGGGCCGATCGAAAGCCCTCTCAAGTTTTTTTTTGTTTGTTTGTATTTTGCTGTGAAGGAGTAGAGAAAGAGAGATAGAGGAATAAGAAATACTGGAGGAAGAAGAAGAGCGGCTGTGAGTGAGGACGAAGAAAAATATAACCCTAATTTGTATTTAAACTTCTTTTATTAATTCTAATTGGACTTATTAGTGGGCTAATAAATTTATTAAATAAACAACAGTATCAATTTTTTTAGTATTCCTAAATAAATAAGTTGTCACACATTTAGGTTTTCATCTAATTATTTAATAAGTTTATCACATATTCTAGATCAATTAAAATTTATTTCATATATTATATTATTTTTACATTTAAATTTATTTAATTTCATAACATATTAAATATAGAAGTGAAAAAAATTAAAACAAAATAGTGATGAGGTGGAAATGAAATGGAATGGGAGAGCCCTTCCATTGTAGGGAGATAGGCCCTTGGCCAAATGCTGATATGGAATGAGAGGGCCCTTCCATTGCTAAGAGCATGCACAACGGTGGACGCCGGCCCCGTGTCCGTCCGCGCCGCTGGCAAGGACGAGGCTCGCCGCCGCTGCGCTCGCGCCGCTGGCACGGCGCTGCTCGATACGTGGCGGCACGCGATTGGGCAACGGCTTTGAATTTTTTATTTATTTATTTAAAATTCGTTATTTAATTTTAAAAATGATAAAAAAATATATTTTCCAAATCACAAAAATATGACCATTTTTTTGCCCGTTTTTCTGAATTTTTTTTGTTTTTTCCCCAAAATCATCTATAAATACACACATTCATCATCCATTTATCACTTCAAATCATCTCTCATTCATAATTCTCATACAAACTATCAACACATTCATCCCTCACTCAAAACCTCAAATGGATTTCACCCATCTTATGACGGAAGCGGAGCGCGAAGAACAAGAATACTACGAACAACATTGGGCCGTTTACGAAGCATATGTCGTGGCGAATACCCCCGCTCCTCCTCCTCAACGAACTAGATCAACTCGCCGCTACATCCATTGTGACCAGGAGGGAGCTCACGAAAGGCTCGTTGCCGACTATTTTGCCGACCAGCCGCGGTTTCCGGCAGATTACTTTAGGCGCCGTTTTCGCATGTCAAAGCGCATGTTCATGCGAATTGTCAACACATGTCCGCACGTGTTGAATTCTTCCAAACAGGTCCAGATGCAGCCGGCCGGCAAAGTATCACGCCGTTGCAGAAGTGTACGCGTGCCATCCGACAACTCGCTACTGGGCAAACGGCCGACCTCTTCGACGAGTATTTGCATGTCGGTGAGTCCACTGGAATCCTTTGTCTAAAGAATTTTTGCGAGGGCGTTCGTTCAGCTTTCGGTGATGAATTCCTTCGGGTACCCACCACCGATGATTGCCAACGGTTGCTTCGTCTTCACGAATCAGTCCATGGCTTTCCCGGAATGCTTGGCAGCATTGACTGCATGCATTGGAGGTGGAAGAATTGCCTGACTGCTTGGAGGGCCCAACACTTATCCTTGAGGCGGTCGCCGACTACCGCCTATGGATTTGGCATGCATATTTCGGCGTTGCCGGATCCAACAACGACTTGAACGTGCTTTATTCTTCACCATTCTTCAATGATGTGATGAATGGTGTAGCACCTGCGATCGACTTCACTGTCAACGGAACTACATACCACATGGGTTACTATCTCGCCGATGGTATCTACCCAAGGTGGTCGACTTTCGTGAAGACGCTCAGCAACCCGCACGACCCGAGACGGGTTCTTTTTGCGCAGCGTCAAGAGTCCGCGCGGAAAGACGTCGAAAGAGCCTTCAGGGTCCTTCAAGCCCGATTCAACATTGTGAAGGCCCCGGCTCGGCTGTGGTACGTGAATAATATCGCCGACATCATGTTCACGTGTATTGTCTTACACAACATGATTATAGCCGACGAAGGACCGAGGGCGGCTAGCTTCTACGACGAGGATGAAGCCGAAAGCTCAACCGCGAGGTCTCCCCCACGCCGAGGTGCGCATACGACGGTTGGCCAGAGGATCGAGACAAGGCACACAATGCGCGATACCCGAACCCACATTCAGCTACAAGAAGATCTAATCAAACACATGTGGGCGAAATTCGGCAACGAGTAGTGATTTTTTTAATTTTAGGATTTTAATTATGTAATTTTTAATTTTTAGGATTTTAATTATGTCTTTTTAAATTTATTTGTAATTTGTAATGTTATTTCGGTTTTTTAATGATTTTCATATTATGAAAATGTTTTTGTTTAATTGAATTTTAAATTGAATTGTGCTCGTCCTTGCGGAATAGCACAGCTGTGGATGTTGTGCTCTTGCCAGAGAGCAGGCTGGAATAGTGGCGCCGGGCCCACAACCGTGCTCGCTGGCAAGAGCACGGTTGTGGATACTCTAATGCTCTTATGTTATTTACGTGCGCATGAGGCAGGGGATGGTTTGGGGGAGAAAGGAGTTTTCCTTCAGAGTCGAAAATGTGTGAATTGATAAGCACAATGGATTCATGAATGTTTTCCTATTATTGAAGAATCCGACGTTAACAATTTCGGAATTCTTTGATGGTGCCGTTTAGTAAATTTTGAGAAAAATGTTGGTAATTTCATGTGTTGTATTTTGTGTTAAAATTCAAGAAAACAAGGATCCTGCTGCGATTTGCAAAACAAATATCCAACACCAAATAACTTTACACGTCACTGGCCAATGTTTTTAACCACAAATTCTTCGTAAATAATGATTGTCCTCCTCAAAGAAAGTACATGAAATTTATTTAAATGGTCATTTACCATATGTAATGGTAACGCAAAACAAAGCTCAGTACAGTATAGTTTCACAAATAGCTCAACTGGAACTGCACCATCAGTATCTAGTTGATATTCGGGTTAGGCCTTTTCTCGCGGGTGTAGACATAATTAACCCTGCCAGTCTCCCTTTTCTCAATACCTAATACTTCGAGGATGGCAGAAGTGGCTGCGAATGCACCTCCTGCAGACAAGGCTGATGAAACGCTCCTCCCTGCATTTTGGTCACAGTTCAGAAAAAGCATAGGCTGAAACAGATTAATAGACGAATAGCTATAGCATCTTAGAAAGACACAGAAAGTAGAAAAGATGTGTCCACCAAATAAATCGGGGAGATGGACCGAATCTGTTGATTGTGAGTTGCACAGCCACCGATTTGTCTCATGCACTAATTTTTCAGTTGCCTGAAATGTACCCTATTTGATTAGTTTAATGTGTTTCCCTTAAAATGTTCCAGGCACCCATCAACATGTATTAAATCAAACTAATGCCTCTCATTCCTAAAGATCATTTTTTGGATTCAGTAACGAATGTTTAGATGCAATATACATTAATTAACAAAAACACATCATGTACTTGCAGCCTCTCAAATTTTGCTACATCATTGTTTTGCTTAAGAAGGTGAAAGATGCCTTGTTCATGAAATATATGCTTAAAGAATTAAAAAAAATTCACTAAGCATGCCAATCATTGACAAATTTAAATGACAGAATTTCAACAACAATGGGTGACAACATCAACTTCTGGCAGCTCAATGGCATAAATGACACTGAAACAGGAACACCAAAATACACAAAAAGGTAAATACGAAGAGTCACCTTTGAAGCCAAAGACAGTGGCACCAGCAAGAAATCCTCCAACTGCTCCATTAATATAGTCTCTTTTCATACGCTGCTTCTGTGTTAACTGCTCCACCCCCATGTAGATTCCACCAATAGCAGCAAATGTCGCTCCATGGTTACCCATCATCTTCAGTGTCCGGATCAAACCAGGAAGTGCAATACTTCTTTCGACACGGGGTACATCATGCCAAGTAGCAACAACCATACCCCAAACAGTGCCAGCAACAAACCCGGTGGTTGCCCCTTTCATCGTTTTCATGACAGAAGATTCTTCATCTTCCATCTTCTTAAGCTCCTCAACATCCATTTTAGTTTTCTTTTGATTAATACGCAAACAGTCTGGACAACAAAGAAAAAAAGAACAGTCAGTCCTCATAACATATAATGCTATTTTTCCAAGAATCAAGTGAGCCAATATAACAAAAGATGATAAAATAAAAATAATCAGAAGAAGAAACATAAGGGAAATCATATGAATGACAGAGCAGTATAACGTGATAATGACTACATCGTTGCAGAACAATGTAGCAACAAGAGCTCAAGGAAATTGGCATTCAGGAAAACAATAACTCAAAGAGAAATTAATGAAGAAAAACACTCAAAAACATCCAAATGGCTCCACAAGTATGTGACAATTAACAGTTGCAGTCCAACTTCTACTTCACCACTGGCTTTTAGGGGATAATTCAGAGAGAACATTATCAACGGTGTACTTCTTTTAGGTGAATTATGTATTGTTAATCAAACGTGAACATTTCAAGGGAAGCTGCGGTCTGCAGCCTAAGCATATAAACTAGGTCAAAATCCACAAATTAAATAAAAACTTCTCCTCCTGTATCTAACAAAAAAGCTAGCACCTCGGAGTTTCCATAATCTGATCAAAGGCTTCCCTAAGTCAAATGTACGCAAACAGTCAATCATGAATATAGTTTTTGCAAAACCACAAAATTCCATCATCTATTCAAACATAAAATTCCTAACCACAGAAGTACAAGCCCTAGAATCAAATTGAAGCAGGTCGTCACTACAAATTGAAAAGGGGGTAAGATAATGAATATACTTAAATCGGCACGCGGTTATCCAGTGTGTGGATCCGAGTCAAGGAGCTCACCTGATGAAAATGCGAATTTAGATCTGTCGGAGAGAGGGTGGGTCTGAAATGAACTGGATGAGCAAATTGAACATCACGTGTGGGCCTTATTGGGCTTTAACTGTTGCATGAATTTATTGTTTGGGCTTATTTCGGTTCTAACTTATATCACCCTATTCCACAACCAAAAGAAAGTTATTCTCAATTAAATTACTCCTATCCTATGTGCTTCAAATCATTTTGTAATTTGAACGCATCTTATAGAAGCAACTACTGTCACAGTCAAATTTTCACTAGAACCAAATTTTTATTCAAGTAATGATACGATTGTAAACTTGTACTTATAACTCTGGATATGGAGGTTTGAATGTTTGGTTCTTCATATGAGGGGACTTGTAGGGGCCTAGTGGGTGTGGGTGTTGGTTGGTATGAACCAACCAAATGGTTTTAAAAATTTCATGTTTGTTACCACAATATATTTGATTGAAATTGAATTACAATTCTAATTTTAACAAATTCCACAATTTGAATTCCATATCAAAAGTACGTAGTTGGAATTCCACATAGTTATAAAATGAACACTTTCAGACACTGCACACACGTTACACACTCAATACACATACACTTCATATCAATTATACTATTTTTACCAAATAAAGGATTTGAAATGAAACTATAATTCAATTTCTTCAAATTCAATTTTATATGGACAACCGCATGGAGCCCAATTTGAGCGAAGCCCAAATTCAAGCCCACGCTCCAGCCCACAACGTCTTTCCAGCGGTCAGACGAACGTAAGAGCATCTCCAGTAACGGCGTCAAAATCGCGAAGCCGATTTTTCGCCGACGCCGGTTCTGACGCCGAACCATTGGAACCGGCGTCGGCGAAATCGGCGTGGCCATGCCGATTCGCGCGATGACGCCGGTTCCGACGCCGATCCTCACGGCGCCATTGTGGGTCCCGGATCGGCGTCAAACCGGCGTCAAATTTTATTTTTTATTTTTTTTTCTTTTGAAAACACTATATATACCCGCTTTGAACGTCATTTTCATTCGCACCACTTGTTTTAACGAGTACTCTCTCTCTACCTTACTTTCTGTTCAAGATCAATAACGAGCAATGGAGAACAACTACGAAGGTACTCCAGTGACTCCCGGGGGATGGTCTCAGACTCCCCCGCCTCCCGGTGTAGGGTCTCAGACGGCCCCGACTCCCGGGGTAGGGTCCCATACCTCCCCGGCTCCTGGGGGAGGTGGTTGGCCTCCGATGACCGGGTACTACAACATGTACCCGTGGCAGCAGATGATGCCAGGGTGGGCACCCGGGATGCAGCCACCGGCGCAGCAGATGATTCCCCCGGCGCAGGGGACGCACGGGGGGGGACAACGCCTATCGGCCGACTTTTGATTTTTCCACCGGTTCTTCGCACACATCGACCCCAACGGATGCACAGTATACGGAGACCTTCTCCTTAGCGGACTTGGGTTTTGATATTAACGAGGTTCCGGATATTCTCATTCAAAGCCAGGGAGTAGGGCGGGGTAAGAAGAAGGGCAAGGCCAAGAAGGTCGGCGAGTCGTCGCAGCCGGAGGCCGAAATCCGGGGCCGGAGGAAGTGGACGGACGCGGAGAACGTTGCGGTTGCCAAGGTGTGGGTGAGTGTGTGCGACGATCCTCTCGTTTCGAACAACCAGAGGATCGTCAACTTGTGGGCCAAGATAGCCGCAGCCTACAGGGCATTTTGCCCTGAAGGGAGACCGTGCACCGGGGAGGAGGTCCGGAAGTGCTGGGACCGAATCAGGTCTGGCGTCTCTCGATTTTCGGGTTTGTACGCCAACGCCCTCAGCATGCAGACCAGTGGCCAAACAGAGGAAGACTGCAGGAGGATTGCGGAGAGAGCCTACCCCGATCCGCAGAAGAAGTACTATGAGTTCACCTACTGGAACTGCTATGTTGTGCTCAACGAGTCGGAGAAATTCCGGGCAGGCGTCGACGCTGGCTGGCCGAAGAGGCAGAAACTGAACTATACCGGAGATTATAGCGGCAGCAGCGGTGGTTCGACAGACCTCCCCGAGACGGCCCAGGAGGTCCCGACTCCTCGTTCGTTCTGTCGCCGACCTCGCCCGGTTGGCCAAAGGCGGGCGCAACAGGTTGCGAGGGGGGGCACCCCGAGTTCCCAGGGGGTCCATTCGACATCCCCCCTCGGCAGGTCTACCGAGGAGCTCAAATTCTTCGCGCGCCAACAAACGCGCGCTCAAATGGTGAAGACCTTAGTCGACTTCCAAGCGGCGGTGGACCCCGAGGTGAAGGATTTTCTTCGTGTATTGCTCCAGAGCCAGCGCGAAGAATTGGAGGCGATGAGGAGGGACACCGGCGGGAATAGCCGCGGCGTAGGTGGCGACGGAGGCGGCGGCGACGACGGTGAAGAAGCGCTGGGCGACGACGGAGACGAGGACGGCGGCGATGAGTGATTTTGTATTACTTTTTAATTTTTGTACTTTTTTTTTAAAATTAATGTACCTTTTAAGTTTTAATATTATTATTCGAATTTTCCGTATTTGTCTCGTAAATTAAATTCCGTATGTTGATACGAGTGTAAATTAAATTATATAATTGTTATTAGTGATGTGGATAGGTAGTGTGAAGGCTATGTGAGGGCTATTTGATGTCCAGTTGATGTGGCAGGAGAATTGTAGTGCTGATGATGTGGCAGTGTGAAGGCTATGTGAGAGCTATTTGACGTCTAGTCTTACTGGAGATGCTCTAACGACAGTCTGAAACGCACCTGTGAAACTTCATAGCTGAATAAATTCCAAAGGAGATTTATGCTTCGCTAAATCCAAAATCGTCATCTCGAAGAAATGCAGAATCAAGACGATATTCGGAAACTCCCGATCGACATCGCTTTTGCTCGTCTCGGAGGTAAAATCATTAGTTACATTCAACTGTTAGACTCAACTTTATTTTTGAACACCATCTCTAGTTTAATTTCTCTGTTTTCTTTTTTTTTTTTCCGGAAAAACTTGAGTTGATATATTGGTTGAATTGAAGAATGGCTGGTGGATCGGAAGAGGATCCCGGCGGACTGGAGAAAGCGAATGGCGGCTGTGAGGGCGAAGATTTCCACGTCGTTTGCTGCACTGCCCAAAGACATTGATCCTTTTTTCCAAACCCTTGACCTTGAAGGTTTTAGATCGTTTCTTATTTATTTAGTTGCTTTTGATTTTTGAAACTCCAATTAAGCATTTGTGCTTGAGCGAGAGAAGGTGATGCTTGGGAAATGCTAATCGACTTATTTTTTTTCTGAAATTAATCAAGCCTGTGATTGAATATTTACCATATTTTTTTATGTGAGATTAGATTATATTTGTATAAGGATTGAAGTATGCTTGTTTAAGACTTAGGTAGTACGTATCTATGGAGGTTAGTGTTTGCAGGATTTTTTTTGAAATCGATGCTAATTGTTAAATTATGTGTAATCACAGCCGCGACTTTCTAAGTTTCTATCTCTTTGCTGTTGTGTTTTCAAAAAAATATTGTTGCTATTGTAATTATTTTTCAGGAATTGACTATTTGGAAGCAAAGAAAATATATGAAATCCTCTTACAGTCAACTCCAGAAAGCCGCAATATATTTGGTCGGCGTTCAGGGGCTGCGGTAAGATATCTAGACGTCCTCTTTGAATATATGTCTCCATTAAATCATCGTTTTTTACATTTAGTGACAAATCCCTAAATTTGACAGGGTGATTGGGAGACCATAGTGCGAGCATACGAGAAAGATCATATTTATCTTGGTGAGGCAGCTCAGATAATGGTCCAAAATGTGAATTATGAAATGTGAGATATGTTTGTAGTTTCTCTCAAAACCCAATAATATGAATCATACTTTATAACATTTTTCTTGACTGGTTGGTTCTATTTCACTTTAAAGCCCATATCAGAAGAAGCAAGTCCAAAAGAGTCAGCAACAGCTTGTGGAATTAGAGCGAAAAGAAGCTGATATAAAGCGAAATGCAGCTCTTTCGGCAGCAAAATATTCAGAGGCTTGTCAGGAGCTAGGATTGCAGGTTTTGTTTTTGTTCACTCTCTTTATATTTGTTCTTTATATTCTAAAATGCTCAGTCTGAAATCGCTAGATGAATGATGAGTCCGGTTCTGCAGGGTGTAAATGTCAGGTTAGAGTTGTTTGAAACAGCTGTAAAATCGCTTCCGAGCACTTTTTGTCAGATGTTAGAATTGTTGAACAGTGATTCCGTAACAATGGCCATTGAGTTTTACTCAACATTTGTTAAAGATGCTCATACAGAGAAGGATGTAAGAGTTTTTCTCGAATTAATTTACTACCTTTGATATTTTTTTTAGCTTATAATTCATTTGATATCCTGTTTCTGAAATATTTCTGTGCTTGCAGAAAACTCCTAGCCCTGTGTTGCCAAACTTGATAGACATTCGCCTAAATACCCCTTCTCTTACCGTTTTTGTGAGTCCTGAAGTTTTTGGTGTTGTCACCACTGAAGTAAGCAATGATGAACCTGCACTCATAGCTGCTGGGGAAGCAGATATTGCAGCTGAAAGCATTGACTGGGATATTACTTTGGGGAGCTCTGACATTGATTGGGATATTGGTGCTGTAGAAACAGAAGATAATGGAAATGGATTAGGTCCATATGAAATTGTTAGTGCTAGTGATGCTTTACCAAATTCTCCTCATGGAGATGATGCTACGACTCACCAGGTCATGGAAAACATGGAAAGCACACCTCAAGATGTCTCTCTGCCAGGTATTGATTGGGATATAAGTGTTGAGAATCCAGAGGTTGCCGGGGCTGAGGGAACTGTTGTAACAAGCACTCCCGCAGAATCTGGTCTAATCGATCATTATTCTAAAGCTGAAGCAACTACAAGTAGCCAAGAAAGGAGTCAGCTTATGGAAACAGAATACCGGAACAAGATACTTGATGACTTATTTGAGGTTTATACTGACTTAATGTTTCACCTTCCTACGCTGTGTACTATTTTGCTAAGGAAAAAACCTTCAACCTAGCAATCTATTCTCTCTTTTTTTGTTTTTGAGATATCTTGCTCTTTTTTTCTGCTTACTTATGTTTCGTCTTTCTCTTTGATACCGAGATCAGGTCAAAGCATTTTTAAACCAACGGTTGCTTGAATTAACAAATGAAGAAACCTTATCTTTACAACATCAAGTCCAAGCAGTAGCTCCCTTTGTGCTCCAGCAGTACTCTTCTGACTCTATCCGTGAGATGCTGTCAAATGTATCTTTAGCCATCTCAAACTTAACTAATAGGAAGACTCGGGACAGGATTATGATACTGAACTCTAGAAGGTATCAACAGTCTTATTCCAAATTATTTTTGCTCTCTCTCACTCTCTCTCACACACACACACGCGCACA
This sequence comes from Salvia splendens, assembly GCF_004379255.2. Lineage (NCBI taxonomy): Eukaryota > Viridiplantae > Streptophyta > Magnoliopsida > Lamiales > Lamiaceae > Salvia > Salvia splendens. Next base: position 2,514,082 of record NC_056034.1, read on the forward strand.
CACACACTGACCTGCCCATGTCTTGGCTAAGTTAGGTGCATGGTTTCACTGTGTTCTCATGACGTTCCAAAGATTGTGTTTTAATTTCATAGATTCAAAACTTTCATTTGGTTCTTAGTAGATTCATGATTATTGGCCAAAGTTATGTCCTAGAAAGCTTTTCTCACCTCCGTACTCTTAGATGCCCGTTCTCGTGTCTTGTTCGATGATATCACAAATAATCCTCATGGTTCTCTTAAACATCAGATTTTTGGATCGTTTGGTAACTACACTGGAGGAAAAGAAGCACCATGAATCCAAGTTAAAGGAAGGGCTGAAAGACCTTTATGCTAAACGCGTTGAGCTACAAAATTCATTATCTTCCTCATGGCCCAGACAAGTAAGTTCACTTAAAGTTCAAGTCATTCTTTTCTTTTCCACCAGCACTGTGGCTTGCTAATACATTTTTACTATCTTATTTTGCAGGAAGCAGCTCTTGTGAAAACCAGAGAGTTAAAGCAACTTTGTGAGGCTACGCTTTCAAACCTATTCGACGGAAGACCTGTCAATATCATTGGAGAGATTAACACACTGTTGAACAGTGGCTTAAATGTATAAATTCCATAAACTAGTTGCCTGTAGACTTGTAACGATAGTTATTAACAGCGGTGTTATGTTCATGATATCAAAGTGACCTTTGAATAGCCAAAACCAAAATTGATGCTATAAACTGTTTTTCGAACAAATCATTGCTCTCAAAAAGCCTTGAGACATTTCACTTTGTGAAAAGCAAGATTACACAGAGTAGTAGCTTTGTGTGGGTGATGAGCTAAAGAACTTAGAGTTGGTTGATCTAAAAGATTGTTCGAAGTCTGCCTCTGCTACATCTGCTGCGGTTGGATTCAGTAGTCGGCTTAGCGATTCCACAATTTCACCAATTTGGGGCCTGAATTCCTGCTCAGGCTGTTGTAAGAGAGAGGTGCAGGTTATTATCATCTCTTGGTTTTAACTTATAATAATGTAACGCATGTTGTCTTTTGCAATACCTGAATACACATGGATACTACATCGGCAAAACGAGAGAGAGACTTGGAGGGGATTTTATTCTTAATGGCTTGATCCACCATCTGTGCTAATGACGCGCTGTCGTGAAGCCTGGATGCAGCCCATCTCACCAGTGACTGCTCTCCTGGTGGTCGTGAACTGCGTGCACACAGAAGAAAATACTAACTCATACAATAGCAAAAAAATGGGAAAGTTGAAGTAAACAGAGGAAGAACATAGTACTTGTCAAATGGTTTTCTTCCTGTCAAAATCTCTAACAGCAGCACCCCGAAGGCATAGACATCAGCCTTCGAGTTACCAGAGCTAGGTTGTAGATTATCTGGGGCAATGTAGCCACCATCAGCAATAGCCATTTCAGAAGCCTGTGCATACATCCAAATTTCAAAATGAGAAGGCAAAGGAAGAAGAAACCGAAGTAGCAGTAATAGAAGTTGACGTGTACCTTGAGCTTAACCGTGTTCCTAGAAAGAGGCTTCAGTATGGCCAAACCACAATCACAGACATGGGGCTTGAGCTCTTCATCAAGTAAGATGTTAGCAGCTTTCAAGTTGCTATGTGGAATAGGCGGCACAAATGATGAATGCATGTAACTGACAAGCAAAAAAAGCACATTTTCTTGAGATGAACTAGATTGAAGGGTGGAAAACTCAAAATGAATAAATTTATGGCTATCTACTTACTCCAGAGCTCGCGCTACGCCAAGAGCAACCTGAAGACGGGAGCCCCAGTTCAGAGGCTTGTACGCTACACAATGCAGAGCATCGTCAAGAGTCAAGTTCTTGATAAACTCATACGCAAGGAGATGCTGGCCATGCTCCATTGAGTAACCAAGAAGAGGAACAATGTTAGGATGCTTCAAACGCGATATATTTTTTATCACATCGAAGAACTGTTGTTCTTCGATGATGGATAGAGGCACTGTCTTTATGCTCTTCACAGCCACAACCTACCAAAAGAGAATATTTATGCCACACAAAATTCTTATTTTGGATTTTCAAAACCTATGCAACTTGAATAGTGCGTATATTTACCGTGCCATCTGGAAAATGTGCTTTATAAACTGAACCAAGGGATCCTTCACCAATAAAGTGTTCTTCACCAAAGCTGTTTGTTGCTATTTGAAGCTCTGCAATAGTGTATACTCTTGGAGCAGATGCCATTCTGCTCTTTGAGAAACTTTTTGTCCTGGGCAAAATCAGTGTTCTAGTCCGAACAGCAGGCAAACGAGAGGGAGTAATCATGGGTGAAGAGCTGAATCCCGATGTGTGAGGGCTGCCTGTTCCACTCACCGATGTATAATCTGTTCCAGACGAAGCAAAACAAAAAAGGTGAGGAAAGAAAGCCATGCGAAATTGTACATAGATTGAGAAAGCATTCATAGCTCCATATCATCATTCAGATGATAAGCTGTGTTCTACAGATCATTAATATATGCAAAAAGTAATATATGAAAATAACAAGCAAGAATGATTTTACATGACATGAGCACTTTCAAAGTTGTTCCATGTTGCAGAGGATCTTATTTCCTTATATGTTTTTCTTACCTTGGAGCTTATCACTAGGAAGAGATTTCATCGAGTCTTCACGGCCTACTGAACTTCTGTTTCTTCTCATAGATGACTGTTTCCTGTGAACAATCACAAGAGCTGCACTTCCAGCAACCAGAATGATGCCACCAACTATTAGAAGTATACCAACCGCGCCCATTTTCTTCTGTTTGTGAGCTTCGTTTATTTCAAAAGGATGGTTCTCATAGGCACTGAGATTTGCTGATACTACTGCTGCTGCTGCTGCTGGTAGTGGTGGTGGTGGTGGTGGTGGACTGTCTTTCTCTTTCGGCATAGACTCAATAGGAAACTTCCAAGGAGGATAGTTTGCTTCTCTTACAAATTGATTGCCCCCAAACCTGAACAAAAAACAAAAGTCGAGTAAAAAAATTACAGAAATCAAATGTGAGCATGCTCTCTAGTTTAAGACATTTAATATACCGCAAGTTGGTGATATTTTGGAATTGTTCTGGAATAACACCACTGAAATGGTTATCTTCAATATTCCTAAAATTGGGATTAGTTAGCACACACCTAAATAAAGTGAAAAGAAATTCTCAATTTTTTATTTGATACACATACAGATCAGTGAGAGTGAGATTAGCCAAGAAAATCACTGATCCAGTAAATTGATTGTTCTGCAAAAACCTGAAGTAGTTCATGTCAGTTCCATACATTAATCAGAGTCAACAAACCGAGAAAGAAACTCACAAGCCTGTAAGGTTTGCCAGAGATTTGATCGAGACAGGTAGATCTCCGGTGAAGCTATTGAACGACAGATCCCTGGTGAAAGAACAATACATTTGTCAGAATTGAGAAACAACTTAAATAGTCATTCCCCTCGTGTTGAATGTAGCATACAATTCTTGAAGATGCTCAAGGCCAGCAAACACATTTCCTAAGGATCCAGATAGCGAATTGTGGCTCAGATTCCTACGCAGAGTAAAACAAAAGCTCAGTAACATACAGAAGGTTTGGAATCCTGAGAACTAATCCTATTAAAGAAAGAGGGCTTCTTACAGATGTCGGATGTGTTTCATCTGCTCTATCGAGTATGGAAAGCTCTGATTGAATTTGTTCTCAGCAAAGTTTCTGATATGCATTAAACAGAGCCAAAACAGTCATTACTCTAAAATTGTTAAGCAAATGGTCATAGTTCTTGCACGAAGGAGATAATTTGAGTATCTTACAAGTGTGTGAGGTTAGGAGGTAAACTGTAGGGGATTGATCCTTGAATGTCATTTGAACTAAGGTCCCTAATAAAATTATTTAAGAGGTTACATGGCAGGGCTTGACAACATCAAAGAATACAAAAAAAATAACAGAATTTTCTTACAATTTTTTCAGACTTAAGAGATCAGAGAGCTCAAATTCAATGTTACCAGTTAGCCGCATCCCATGAAGTTTACTGCAAAAATGAACAAAAATAAGAAGTTATCATAGTCAATCTGTAAGAAGAATGTATTTCAATATTTCATCATATGGATTATGAAGAACAACAGTTCGATAATTGATGATCCGATGCAGTGAACTCCAGTCCAAAGTTCTGCACAAGGGTCTCCACTCTCTTCTTTCCAAAGCTCCAGCTGCTTCGGCTTGTTAAGTGACCTGTACAGATTTTGAAGAGCTTGAACTGCATAACACGAGTCCGTTTATCAGTTTTTTTTTTCCAAAAGCAGAACAAGTAAGAAGATTGTACATTATGTAACAAGTAAAAAAAATGTTTCAACTTCATTAACTTGAAGGAAATTCAAGAATGGCCCAAATTATGGAAAAAACTTCTCGAACCAACTTTCATGAATTCTTCCTAAGTTAAGACTATAAGCACAATCGTTTTCCTTTTATCAGCAGAAAAGTTCAACAAAATCGGTGTATAAATTAAGCGATCAACTGTAATTCGAAATTGAAGACTAGTTACCCTCGAAAAAATCAGTGATTGCCCAAGACTCAAGTCCCATAATCACCAAATAGAAACCCAGAATCAGCAAGAACAGATTCTTAGCCATATTTGTCAAAAAAATATTCTGTAAAAATAGCGAAAACAAGAAATGATGAGTATAATAATTAAGGAAAGCATAAAGTAAGTATTAAACCCGAAACACTCGATTAAGCTTCGCATAATCCCAAATGTGAAAATCAAGAAAAGTATTTGGAACAATATTCTGCGCTGAAAACTTGAATACCAAGTAAAAATTTGAAGTTTGTAAGAGCATTATACTATAAGTTTGAAATTCTTGCGCAACAAAATCGCGAATTCATAATAGACATACAGAATAGCAACTATTCACATCGCTGATATACACGGATTTGGTGTGGCATGCGAAAATGGGTTACAGAAAAACTCTTTCAAGAACCTGGAAAATGTCTTCGCAAACACAATCAATCAATCTGTATCGATGTTCGCAATGCATGCAAATGTATGTAGCACACTATCTCGGTTAATTGCAGAGAATCATGGCTTGGATTACCTCTGGAGAGAGAGAGAGAGAGAGAGAGTTGATGGTAATTGGTGAGTGTGAGTGAATACAATAAGAAGCTGGAATGTGAAAATGCAACGACTCGATTCAGTTATGTAGTTAGAAGAAGCGCGTGCGCTCCACGTGCTCGTAAGTGCATTTTACGAATAATTATACGTTGGAAATGACGGAACTAGCCCTGTAAAGTTTTATGCGTACTCTATTTTCATGAATTCTGTATATATACCAAGACCAATATCATACTACTTATATCTATGGGGGAAAAATTTTGTATTCAAATAGAAGAAACTGGAGGATTTTAAGCTGAAATCAGTTTGGTTTCTCTAGTTTTGAAGTCTTTTTCTACTTGGAAAAAGAATGAAAGAGTGATACTCCATTACACAAGATGAACTTCAAAAAAACAATGAGAATGCATTTGCTGTTATGTTTTTTGTACACACAGACTGTGTATGCTATCAAGTCTAAGTTATGATTCTTGAGACTTGAGAGGGTCTTTCTGCATTTCAACAACTACAGGCACCAGTTCAGAATTGATCTACAATAATCTTATTGCTACTGTAGTGGATGGGATAGCTTTCATGAATCTAAGTCTGTGAGATCCGTCAATGGTCTGTTTCATTCTGAGATTAGTAAAGAATATATACGAGTTGAGACAACTACTTTGAAGAAAAGTAGTAAATAGTTAATCATCGTCATAGCATGAAAAAACAAATGCAAGCATGTGTCTTTTACAGAGGTACAAACAGCAAACACAAAAGAACATCAATCACATGTTCTACAAGTTCCACGTCGATTATTGTAGGCATAAGATCTTCGACTGAGTTCGGGTTTAAAGTGACCAATTCATATGCTGGAGGGAAGCGTCATACCCCCTTGAATGAACGAGGTCATGGAAGTACACATCACTTGGCTGACCCAAGCCGAGCTCCCCGATGAACTCGTTGCTGGCACCATGAGTGGTATGTCCGTGACCAAGATTGGGTGGCATCTCGTGGTCGCATGCGAATGGAGCACCATGAATATTGATGGATGGATGAACCATAGGTGGCGCACCATCATTCCCGGGAAAGTTACTAGCTATGAGGCTGGTGGACCGGGTTCTTGATGCCCACGGCTGAGTTGACAGAAGAGAGAGAGCTTTGGTAGAGTCTGAGTCCCCACCGAAACATCCTTGTGAGGATGCTCCGGGACCAGAATAACTGGGCCTTGGCGTTGTACCTTGCAGTTGATCATACAGGGGGCCCTGCGACTGTGAGCTGCTCTGCAGCGGAAGATGGTACTTTCCTGTGATGGAAGCTTGACTTTCCATTACTCGTTTGGACGATGTATCCGGCCATGAATCTCGTCCATTGAGAGCTGCATAGCTGCTGAATTCCATCACAAAGCCTCCAGATTTGCTATGGTCTTGTCACATGAAAAATAGTACCACAAATTTAAGATGAGAGAAAGAGAGAGAGACAGGATGTTTAGTTCAGTAATGCCTAACCAAAATTATATGTAGAGAGGCTTCCATAGCGAGGAGACAACAGAGATCCTGCTGGCGGCTTTCTCCTACGCTCATTATGCTCGGCTAGGCGCCTCCGGCAACTCCGCTTTCCTAGGTCGAATTCTGGTAACAGATGAAATCTGGAACAAGGCTAACAATAAGCTATTATTATTACAGCAACATCTGAAGGTTTGTCTTATCCAACATTAGAAACTAAGGTGGATAGGTTAGAATAAGTGATGCCTAGTTGCAACTTTACCAAATTCTTCAGCCTGTCTCTTTAAAATTAACAATCCCAGTTACAGTTAAAGCTATTTCTTTGTTACAGCAATTAATCTTCTATTAGTACAAAGTTTATTGCAAACTAGTCACAGCCTTGTTTCAAATTTTCATTCTATATTTGCCTTAGAAGATCGATAACACACAGCCCTCTTCTTTATATCAGCAATAATACCAACTGTAATGAATGGCCTCCAGCAAGTACCTGGAAAGGATCTCCCACGATCGACTAGTCACCAACTCTTTTTTTAAAGTTAAACTCAAACTTCAAATAGTTGGGTGTATCTCAACCAGAACAACTCTCTCCCCACATTGAACTTTGCAACCAAGTTTCGCAGAGGCACCACTCTTTGATCTCATTTTAGCATGATCTTTTTTCATAAGTTTAACCAACTGCCTCATATCATTTCACAGAAAATCAGAAGTGAAACTATCAAGGCTTAGACAATCAGATTATATCTACAAAGAATTAGCTACAAATTACAATATCCAATTTTCTTTAGAAAACTTGATTAGCTGGAAATGGCTGCTTTAATCAAGGATAGGAGAACAAGTACTAAATCATTAAGAGGTTTACAGCCTCCAATCTAGCTTCTATAAATATTTGCTTACCTAAAAAACTATCAAGAGAAAATAATTTTCTACCAAACTCAAGTTGGCTTTCTTCAATTATTGCTGTTGAGTTAAACCAAATATAATCAAGTCCATTTATACTTGACAAGTTGTGTGATGAATGTGCTAGAGCATATTTCCTAACATACTTGCTGAAAAATACAAACATTTTTTAAACCAATTATTTGGTGTAGCTACCTCATTTCTTGTCTCTTTTGGAAGCATGTATACATAGATGGCAAGTCTCATTTAGAAGCCCTCAGACATCAGTATCAAAAGTAACACAAGAATTAACTACACCACATGCCCAAACAAAATAAATGAAAAGGAAAGCACCATGTACAGTAGCAAAGCCCCATCAACATCAAGAAACCAAAGACATAAAGCAATGGAAAAGACATCACCATCAAATATAAGAACACATACAAAAAAAACTAAAAAGGCACTAAATTAACTATTTTGTGCACAGTTTGAGAGAGAGAGAGAGAAAGGGGTGACCTGCTGCACTGTTGACAAAACCTTTGCTCAAGGCCAGCAACAATGACCCTAGGAGATTTGGAATGCATTCCACAGACTTTGTGCCTTGAGTAGTAAGGCTTAGCATCACTCAGATCTACTCTGCACCCCTCCACCTGACACATAGGCGGCTGCTCCACCGCAGTCCTCCCCTTCTTGGCCGGTGACGGAGGCAGAGGAGGCGCGCCGCCGCTCTTTGGAAAGTAGATTTTCTTGCCAAACTTCAAGCCATTGAGGGAGTCCGGGCCAGGGGAGGAAGAGGAGGAGGAAGAAGAAGGAGAAGGAGAAGAAGAAGAGCCCTTTTCCATTCTTGTTGTCTAGAACTCATCCATCTAAATCAGATTCCGCCCACATGCATTATTTTTAAATGGAAAGGGGTCTCAGTTTTGTATATATAAACAAATAAAAATGGGATCTTTCAAGTAAAAGTGGGTTCTTTTTTGGGTATTCTCCCAAAAATATTTGAAAAGCTAAAAAATTGAAAAGAAGGAACAAAACAAAAACACACGCACTGATACACACATGCAGAAATCTTTTCAACATTGACCCTAATTGAAAAGCTTTTAAGCAAAGAGAGTTCAGAAACAGAGGGGTGGAGGAGTTGAAGGCTCCTTTGTTTTTCTTAAGCTAATTAATGGCGCAAAGAAAAATATCGACGTGAGAGAGAGAGAGAGAGTGGAGAGAATGGCGAACCTGACAATAGGCCATCACGCCAGCTTGAGATGTATGGATTTCTGGAGCAGTGTTTTGAACTTTGAAGAACTTCTGTCAAAATAATGGAGGCAGCGCTATGTGGAGAGAGCTCTCGGTAGCTGTATGGAGTATATACTGTATTGTTCGTGATTAGTGTACCATTAATAATTTTAAAATATGCAGAAAGCTTTTTAAAAATATAGGGAGTACAAAATAATGAGTGAATTATTTTTTAATAAAACAGTACGAAAAATATTTACATTATTTTTTATTTTAGTCTTTCTTCCAAAATTATTCTCACTTTTCTTTATGAAAATTTTCTTATTCTTTATCACCTTACTTACTTTTTTTCTTTTATACTAATATTTTATCAATTACGGTTTAAAATAGTAAAATATTGGAATCATTTCTTTAAGAGTGAACTACACTCATAGTCCATGATCTTGTCGAAAAATGCACCAATGGTCCCTAAAATTTTTTTATATCATTTTTGGTACGATAAGAGTAAAGTAACCCTAGGCACCACTAGTGTGAATAATTAAAAGTCTTATTTAAAAGTCTGGGGCATTTTGGACCTTTCTACTCTTTAAATTTTTTTCATTTTTTCTTCCATCACCATTTTTTTTATGAACTCAATTATACTTTCATTCAAATAATATTTGATGCTTTATGATTTCAAAATTTTAAATAAGAAATCAAATGTTTTAATTATGCTTTATTTATTTTTAAAATTAAATATTATTTATTATATAGCTTAATCTGTATGTTTGCAAAGAAAAAATTATATTTAATAGTAATATTTTTAATATAAATATTAAAGTTAATTATTGAAAATTCTTTGTGGGATTTATTTTTACTTTAATTTTTAAAATTTGAGAAGAAAAAATATTATAGTTAATTATAGTAAGTTTTTATTTAAAAATATTGCTTAAATATTTAAATGTTACTGTACTTAAGTGAAAAATAAATATTTTTATTACGTTAATTAAAATATAGTATAGTGAAAAATATTTTTTAAATATAATAATTAAAATTTAAGTGAATTATATCTAACGTAAATTAAAGCGAACTCTTGCAAGTAAATTTTTTTTACTAAAAATATTAAAGTGAACTATAGTAATTTTTCTTTATAAAGCTTTATCTATTATTCAAGTAATTATTTAAAAAATTTAAGTGAATTAATTCAAAAGAAAATATTTTTTGTTGTAAAAGGTGTTTTTATGTATGTCCAAAATAATTGCATGATTGAAGAGGTACCAAAACTGTAATTTCTAGATACCGAAAAATGCCCTCCGTGGCATTTAGGAGATTTTTTTGAATGCAGAGGGGTATAAAGGACTGATATGTACCAAAAATGTAATTTTTATGGATCAAATATGCTATAAAAAAATTTTAGGGACCATTGGTGCATTTTTCGACAAGATCATGGACTATAAGTGTAGTTCACTCTTTATTTAAAACAGTATTAATTAAATAATTCCTTTGTTTCTTAAAAATAGACACTTTTAGACGACACAAATTATAATATGAAGTTGACAAAGTATGACAGAGAAAGAGAAAAATATTTGAAATAGTGTTAGTGGATTATGAAACTCAACTTATTTGAAAATCACCAATGATAAAATGTAAATTAAGAAAATTTATTTTTCATTTACCTCTTAAAAAAATTAAATATACATTTCCAAATGAAGAAGTAAATTGAAAAATGTATACAAAAATAATTGTCATACTTACCTTTCCCTTTTGTGTGGAAAAAAGGTAAACTAAAGATATCTGTTTAAAATTGAAAAAAGTATTGTACCTTTGCAAATACTATTTCGGTTGGAAGAGAAGTTTTTATGAAGAATAGGTAAATATGGATACGATAGTTATATCTCTTTAGTTCTCTATTCACCTCCTCTCTTGGAGATGTTTTTAATAATGTAATGTGTGGTGAAAACAATTTTAAAAATAAAAAGTAAATAACTTTATGAGACAAACTAAAATGGGACTATTTTTTAAAAATGATTCAGTCATATTTTGGCTTATGCACAGAAATCAACAAAATATTACAAATAAGATTTTAAAATATTTTGTCGTTGCAAAAATTTAGAAAAATATTAAAATTCATATAGTTTTTACAAATGAATTTTAAAGTTACTTGCCAAAATTTAACAAAAAATGACATATATCCCCGACAATTTGGCCTTAAATTAAAAAACTAAATATTGTTCTATTTTCAGACCATAATTTAAATGCAACAAACAACTTCATAAAAACGAGTTTTACATTATAATCGTTTTTGGTTATGCTATCTCTTTAATCGTTTTGACAATCTGATTTATTCTATCTTAATATCGAGGTGTTTATTTGTAATCTACTAATCTTTACTTGATAGTTCATCGTCTAAACACAGCAACTAAAATTGCCAACTTTCACAAAAATAGTTGTACTTTTTATCTACTAGTAGTGATTCTAGTGAACCAATTTCTCTTGATATGACTACTTTTATTGGTGCAGCTCATCTCCGCACGGACAAAATTTTACTAATCTTGATTAAATTATAGGTAAATCACATTTACAAGTTCTCGTACTAATACATTCACTACAAAAAAAAACATGAAAATTCTTCTAAAATCACTCATGCATCTAAAAAGGGTGATATGCAGCAATCGATGATAGAAAACGTATTGTCCACAAAAATTCAAAACATATCCACTAATAATGCTCGAACACTACTATTACTATAGTTATTACATAAGGGTAGTCTATTTTACTAAACCTGAAAAGTACAAAACATCTCTTAGAGCATGCGCAGCGGTGGCGTCCGTCGCCACCGCCGTCCGCGCCGCTGGCACGGACGCCATCCGCCGCCGCTGCGCTCGCGCCGCTGGCACGGCGCTGCTCGATGTATCGAGCACATCCGTGCCAGCGGACGCACACGTGGCGGCACGGGATTGGGCAACGGCGTAGCCGTTCCATTCAAACTTTTTTTTTAAAAAAAATCGGTATTTAATTATAAATAATGCTAAAAAATAAAAAAAATATATTTTCCAAATCCCAAAAATATGGCCGTTTTTTTCCCGTTTTTTCTGATTTTTTTTATTTTTTTTTATTTTTTTTCCCAAAATCATCTATAAATACACACATTCATCACTCATTTATCACATCAATTCATCTCTCATTCATCTCTCATTCATAATTCTTATACAAACTATCAACACATTCAACCTTCACTCAAAACATCAAATGGATTTCACGACGGTTGGCCAGAGGATCGAGACAAGACACACAATGCGCGATACTCGAATCCACAATCAACTACAAGAAGACCTAATCAACCACATGTGGGCGAAATTCGGCAACGAGTAGTGGTTTTTTTAATTTTTAGGATTTTAATTATGTAATTTTTAATTTTTAGGATTTTAATTATGTAATTTTTCATTTTTAGGATTTTAATTATGTAATGTTTAATTTTATTTGTCATTTGTAATATTTATTGTGGTTTTTAAATGAATTTTAATATTATGGAAATGTTATTGTTTAATTGAATTTTAAATTAATTGTGCTCGTCCTTGCGGAAGAGCACAGTTGTGGGTGTTGTGCTCTTGCCAGAGAGCAGGCATGAATAGTACCGCCCGGGCCCACAACCGTGCCGCTGGCAAGAGCAATGTTGTGGATGCTCTTATAGAAAATCGTTAGTCTTGCCGTTGAAACAGGATCAAAATCCAACATCATGCTCCAATAATCCTTTTGAATGATTTTTTTTGGTGTACTAAGAACATCTGCATCAGTGCTCTTAGCTAAGAGCAGGCGCCGTACCGTCGGCGCAGCGAGACCCCTGCTAGCCGCTGTGCTCTTGCCGACGGCACGACCCTGCTCTTAGCTAAGAGCACCCGAAGAGCAGGGCGACGTGCCGGGCTTTGATTCGCCAACAGAATTTCCATTGGAATTTTCTTTAAATCGAAAATAATCCCAAAAAAAAAATTGGATTCCCAAAAATATAGCCTATTATTACCGTTTTTTTGAATTTTTTATATTTTTTTAAATAAAAAATTTATCCCAAAATCATCTATAAATACACACATTAATCATCCATTTTTTACATCAAATTATCTCTCACTCATACTTCTCTCATATTTTTTCATACAACTCTCCTACATCTTCCTTTCTCACTCAAACACTCTCTAAATTCAAAAATGGATCCGAACGAGATCATTGCGGAAACAGAGCGCGAAGAACAAGAATATTATCAACAATATTGTGCCGCCTATGAAACCTATGTCGCCGCCGCTGCCCCCGCCCCTCCTCCTCGACCAACGAGATCAAATCGCCGCTACATCCCTCGTGACCGGGAGGGAGCCCACGAAAGGCTCGTTCACGACTATTTTTCCGACGAGCCACGGTTTCCGGAAGATTACTTCCGGCGCAGTTTCCGCATGTCAAAACGCTTATTTTTGCATATTGTCAACACATTGTCCGCCCGTGTTGAATACCTCCAATCACGTACAGACGCAACCGGTCGGCAAAGTCTCTCGGCTTTGCAGAAGTGTACTTGTGCCATCCGACAACTTACTACCGGGCAAACGGTTGATATATTCGACGAGTATTTGCATGTGAGAGAGTCAACTGGAATCCTATGCCTCAAAAATTTTTGCACCGCCGTTCGTTCTGCTTTCGGCGAGGAATTCCTTTGGGCACCCACCACCGAAGATTGTCAATGGTTGCTTCATCTTCACGAAACAATCCACGAATTTCCCGGTATGCTTAGTAGCATTGATTGCATGCATTGGAGGTGGAAGAATTGCCCGAATGCTTGGAGGGGGCAACGCTTAAGCGGCCCAACGCTCATCCTTGAAACGGTCGCCGACTACTGCCTATGGATTTGGCATGCATATTTCGGCTCGGCCGAATCCAACAACGACTTGAACGTGCTCTATTCTTCACCCCTCTTCAATGATCTTTTGAATGGTTTAGCACTGGTGATCGACTTCACCGTCAAAGGAAATCCATACCACATGGGGTACTATCTCACCGATGGTATCTACCCAAGGTGGCTGACTTTCATGAAGACGCTCAACATGCCGCAAGACCCGAAACGGGTTCTTTATGCGCAGCGTCAAGAGGCTGCTCGGAAAGACGTCGAAAGAGCTTTTGAGGTCCTTCAAGCCCGATTCAACATTGTCAAGACCCCGTCCCGGCTGTGGTACACAAAGAATATTGCCGACATCATGTACACGTGTATTATCTTGCACAACATGGTTATAGCTGACGAAGGACCGAGGGCGACTAACTTTTCCGACGAGGATGAAGCCGGAAACTGAACTGCAAGGCCACCCGCACGTCGAAGTGTGCATGCGATGGTGCGCGAGAGGATCGAAAGAAGATTGACAATGCACGAGACCAAAGCCCACATTGAGTTACAAGAAGATCTAATCAAACACATTTGGGCGAAATTCGGCCACGAGTAGTGGGTTTTTTAATTTTATGAATTTAATTATGTAATTTTTAATTTTTAGGATTTTAATTATGTAATTTTTAATTTTTTTAGTAATTTATAATAGTATTTCAAGTATTTTTAATGCTTTTTAATATTATGGAAATGCATTTTTAATTGCCCAATGTGGATGCTCTAATACTATGTCAGAATAACTTTTTTTCTTTCCTATTTTGGAATGCAGAGCAGAGCGCATGATGTTCGTGTTGGGCTTCCTTCTTTCTTAATGTCCATGTTGATTTTAATTACAAAGATTATAGATGACTATGTATAAATCCACCCAAATTACTCCCTATCATACAGATGATTTTGTTATAGTACAAATTTATATTGCAAGCTTGAAATGGATCAATACATAATTAATTGTTGAATCTTCCATTTTCCAAAAGTAAAGGCCCACTTTCATTATAGCAGGTCCAAATTTATGCATTTCTTTTTTCCTTTTTTCACTTATTTCCCCCTTTTTATAAGTAGGGAACATTACTTTGTAGAACGATATAGTAGTGGTAAAATAGGAGGATATATATTATTGTATGGCATGCAAAAATAGCCGCAGCAGGAATCATGTCCTAAACTCCTAATCAAGAAAACTAGACAGCAGAGAATCACAGAATTGGAATGAATATATACTCACATCAGCAGCATCTGATATATAGCTAGCTTCCAACTTTCTAGTAGTTCACAGATGAAGAATGACTGCAATATCAAACGGAATGAGTACGACTCCAAGCAGACGAGCATCAAAACTTGATCATAAACACATCCAATCAATAACCTAATCAGGTTTCACCACATCTCCTTCAAAATTTTCAGGCCAGGCATGGATCATGAATCTTACAACATATTCAAAGGAAAGATTTAAAATGTACAAAATGTTCATTTCAGTGTCAAGCATGCAACAGGAGATGAATAGTTAGACCTGAAAATATCTTGTATCTTCTCTTATAACCCTCAACCATACACCAGCACAAAAATGTTCCAAGATAACCATATCTAATATGAGCATCTTCAGAAGTCAAGATATTAAATCAATTCAAGCAAATAAGTATAAGAGTCAAACCAAAAATGGATGCAAATTCCAAAACACAGCTTACTCAGAGAGGAACACTACCTCATATACTTACCAGGTAGGTTAAGAAACGGTTGCAAGAAATCACGTATACATATAATCAGAATAGAGCTTCCTTCCTTTTACATTGAGATTCATTCTGTAGAATAATAGAACTACTAATAAGCACAAGAATGCTATATGGTGGGGTGAAAAGGTCAAAATTTTACCAGAACTTTATGTAGAGTCGACCATGGAGAATTCAGCCAATCACTTCTCCTCCTTCCTCTAATCACCCTATAATTGAACTTCTGCACACTTTATAGTTAAATTACTAGAAAACTTTTTATGGTTCTCAATATATCCATGTATAAAACAAAATAATGACATAAGGGATAAATGGGCAGATAAAAATGTTTTGCCAGCTCAAACCAAATACTTGAGTCATTAAGCTATCTAGAGTACCAAAAACATAAGAAACATTCATCAAACATTTGTTCTCAACTAACAAAAAAAATCACGAATTCAAGAATTGTTCTCAACCATATCACAAGAACCATAAATTAAAAAGAGAAACAAAAGAAATACTGAAGAACCATTAAGCAGTTGTAAAAGCATCATCTCTCAATGTGAAACGGGATCTTCATTGGCACTCAACGCCGACTTCAGCAGCCCGTCTAGGCTTATTTTTCCTTCTACTCCCATTTGGTCGGTATCCAACAGACTTGATCAAGTCTGTAGCACTAGCTTTGGCTCCCACACCATTTTCCACTTTTACCGTCTCTGTATTTTCCTCTAAGTGAGATGCTCTCTTCCTCTTCCTGCCATTCTCTGCTGCAGCTTGGGTTCTCTTACTATTATTCAATGTGGGTTTCTTTGTTTCCTCCACACCATCATCCTCCTTCTCTATCATCACGATTTTATCCTCTTCCAAAACTTCACCTTTCAAAGGCTTTTGTGGCCTTCCTCTTCTCCTCATCGGCAACTTCTCATCTTCGCCACTTGCAGTATCATCGTGATCAGCAACTACAGACTGCTTCCTCCCTTTTCCTCTCCCTCTACCCATACCGGAAACTGAACAATTTAATAAAACAACAGTAAATCTCCACAGATGAACAAATAGAACTGAAAATAAAAATTCATATCTCCTCATTGGAGTTTGGAAAACACAAAAAATCACACCAAAAGAAAGTTAATGGCTACAAAATTAAGCTCCATACCAATATATTAAAAACATGAATTAAATCAAGACAATCAAAAAGCTGATCTTGCTTATCCACAGACCTAGACAAATGTTCACTCACTAAGAAAGTGAAAAAAACAACCTTAGCAATCTAAGGAGGTTCATGTTCATTGATTAGGACTCACCACAGATAAAACCTAGCATCGTATTCCAGAATGAGTGTAATACTAATAAATCTACTGTTGTGATAAAAACAAAAAATGATTAACCAAACAACAGAGCAATACCTTAAATTCACTACATCAGATAACAAACAACCCAAAAACATTAAACCCACACACAGCCAAAAGAAACTAATCAAACAAGCGAAGGGCATTACAAACTAAGCTGACCTCAGAAATAAAAGATACCACTTGTGTCCTTAGATGAAAACCCACTAGTTAGATGTACACTTTTCTACTTGCATGAAGAGTTTCGATAGTAATGGAAGGAGATAGATGAAGTGTAGATGTACAATTAAGGAAGAAAAAATTGATCTGACTCGGATTGAAAACGAATTCTCAGATCAAGAAAACATAAGGGAATGAGAAAGAGATTCAGCGAATGATTCAAAAAGATTATATCTTTCCCCCAATTGAAGGTTGAATTTAAGCTCAAGTAGAGAGAGTAGAGGGAGACAAGTCAGGGTAAGAGATGAGTAAAACTTGGAACCACTGATGGAATTGTATTTATTTTATTTTAGACTAAAGTCCCAAAATGGTCCTTAACATATTGCGTTTTTTTAATTTTGGTCCAAAACATTATCTTTTGAATTATTCGGTCCCTCGCATTTGAAATCGGATCACATTTGGTCAATTTTGGACGGTTCCGTCAAATTTTTGACGATTTTAATTACCGGGTCACAAATCCGTCACTAACTGGGAGAAACTGATCTGTCACATATCCGTCACTAATCCGTCACATTCTATCATTTCTCTTACCCACTGCACAAATCCTTAATTAGTATTTTTAAGAGACGGAGGTAACTCTACCTGTCGATGAAGGGTATGATGGAGCTTTCGAAGTGAAAGGATATCTCCATGTAGAAGTCCCGCATGAGGCGTAGGGCGGCGACAAGGTACGGCAGGCGGCGGCGCCACTTGGACCAGTTGTTAAGGTGGTCGTGGTAGACGAGGATGGGCACGATCTCCTTGCAGCGGCGGAGGAGGGCCTCCTGGAGGGCATGCCACCCGACAGAGTTTTGGAGGTAGATGTTGGCCCCCCGCGGCGGCCATGATGAGGGCGGATTCGACGTCGTTGAGGCGGACGACGATGTGGAGGGGCGACTCCTTGAGGGGGTTGTCACGGTGATCGATGATGGCCGAGATTTTCTCCGTGATGTGCTCCTCGGCTATGGATTCGGCCTCGGTGTTGATGGTGTTGGCGTCGGAGAGCTTGGGAAGGGTGGAGACGATTTTGGTGAGGGCGGCGTGGTCTCGGGTGGCCACGGCGTAGTGGGCCGGGCTGTTGGCGTAGTCTTGTGGCTCCACGGGGGGCGGTCACGAATGTAGGTGGCTTGGTTAATGCTTAGACATTTTGATGATTTTTTTTATTGTGTGTAGATTTACTGAAATTTTTAAAAATTTTCATTGTGTGAAAATGGATTTGTGCAGTGGGTAAGAGAAAATGAGAGAACAATATAATTAGTGATGGATCAGTTTCTCCCAATTAGTGAGGGATTAGTGACGGATTTGTGACCCGGTAATTAAAACCGTCAAAAATTTGACGGAACCGTCCAAAATGGACCAAATGTGATCCGATTTCAAATGTGAGGGACCGAATAATTCAAAAGATAATGTTTTGGACCAAAATAAAAAAACGCAATATGTTAAGGATCATTTTGGGACTTTGGTCTTTATTTTAACACTTATTACAAATGTACACAATTAAGGCATAATTTTATTTTTTTTTGCCTCTTGCTCCCATTAAAAATCTCATTTTATCATTTTCATCTTATCTCATTAGAACTTGCATTTCATTTTTACTAATTTAACAAATAACTCACTTTACTCGCATTTTATTATAAAAGTAAAACTCGCATTCTATTAATTTTTATCATTTTTAATTAGTTAAACAAATCAGCATCAATAAAAAATGAAAAATGTGACTGAAGACCAGATGGAGTAATAAATATTACTCCTAGTAATATAGATAAGTGAAAATGAGTCTTGATCATTTTAGGGATGCATCTATTTTACTGTAGATGTTTGGTAAATTAATACAGTAAAGTTTAACGTATAGGATTAGTCTTAGTAGTTTACAAAAGTTCAATGAGAACAAATATGTAATTACTGGTAAGAGATGGAGGAAGTATTATGTTTCAGTAGAGCAATTCAAGATTCATAATATTAGTCTATATAAGCTTGTATGGAGTGTTCATGGTCATGGCCCCTTCAACAACTAGGCAGATTCTATTTTTGTTTCGTTTGCTACATTATTTTCTAAGTTTTATTATCACACCTGACTCCACATCTTGTATATGCCTCAAGAGAAGAAGTGTGTGAAGCAAAAGATGTTATTTTGATTCAATACACACTAACCAGAAACAGAGATGAGACCAGAAAACTTAGCAGATGTCAGTATAATTAGAAATGTGGATGGATCTTCAAGTTTTAGCAATCTTCATTTCAATAGATCATCATCATTTTCCTAACTAGTTTACATCTGAGAACCACTACAAGAATAAGAACCACATATGGTGAAAATACACAGTGAAGCCATGAATTCAAGAAGATACAAACACCTTTCCTCTATATGTCCTCGTTTCATAGGCTTTTCAGCCATAACAATACAGTCTCTTTCGTAAAATAAGTGAATGCTTGTATCACAGAACATTAACAGAAGACCGTGAGGCGCCCATTCAAGTATATTGAAGAAGCATATTTCGATTACACTAACAGAAGCTGATGCTGTTCTATCTGCTGTGAAAGCGATTCCTCCCAACAGTGGTAAAGGAGACAAGAAATCCAGATAAAACACCCCAACAAAGCAGCATTAGAATGATAACTTGAATAACAAAGGCAATTCGAGCATGACCACATTCACCAACAATAAGAGAAACACAGACATAACCGTCAGAAGAGCTAGTCGAGACTAAATTATTTCTTGATGTGATTTTTATTCAGACTTTTCCAATATTGAAGCCCTCTATCATGAGGAGCTACATAAGTTTTGATAAATTCTTCATCTGAGGTAGCCAAGAGCGTGCTCAAGGACAAACCGGGACGCACTGCTCCTTGATCTTTAAGCCATCTGTACATTAAAAGCCTAAACTTCACCCTCTCAATTGTGTAAGAGAGAATTTTTGGATGAGTGAGTAAATCAGATGCTTGATAGCCCAACTCATCAAAAAAAAGCTGAATCTTCATTTCAATAACATCACGAGTCTGGTTGAGAATTTGAGGAGATATTCTGACCATCTTAATTGCCTGCTCGCGATTCAGGCCATTGTTCACTAAACAATCGAACCTCTCTTGAAGTTCCACTCCTCTGCCCCGAAGCGTTTTAATAGCCTTTTCCATATCCTTTGAATTCTCTTCGAAGCCTAGGCTTATCAAAAACTCAGTTTTCAATGCCATTATTTTAACAGCCCGCTTTTCAGTCTCCAATGGTTCAACTCTCTTACCAAGGACCCAGGCCTCCAATGTCAACGGATCATCATTGACCATTTGACAGAGCCTGTTCTTGCCACAGCACAGTAGGCTCAATATGCTCTTCACTTTTTTTAGTTCAATGGAACCCAAAAGTGAAGGGTACGAGCGGACTATTTTACCAATATCTAGGGCAGCCATGTCAATTCCAGAGAGGAAGATGTAGGAAT
The DNA here is from genome assembly GCF_004379255.2 of Salvia splendens. NCBI lineage: Eukaryota > Viridiplantae > Streptophyta > Magnoliopsida > Lamiales > Lamiaceae > Salvia > Salvia splendens. The sequence continues at coordinate 2,534,302 of NC_056034.1, forward strand.
TATGTAAATTCTTAGTAAACTTCAAAACTGGTATTTGAGGAAACCGAAGAAAAAGAGTGCGTAAATCACTCTTCGATGCTCCAAATTTCAACAATAACCCGATGAGGTCAAAGGTAATGCGTCCAGAGCACTCAAGCAGAAGATCAGGATGCTGCTTAAATAGTTCCCCGACTTGCTTCTCACTCCAGCCCAACTTGCACAATAAGCACATGAGCTGAAACATGGATTTCCAATTGTAAGAATCCTCCTCGCGTATATTCTCCAAAAGCCACTCGTGGTTAATTTCCACCTTATTTAACATTTCCAGAAACTCAACAAATTCATCAACATTTCCCCTCAAAAGATGAGGACTTGCGGCGACAATCTTGGCAACAAGAGACTGTCTCAATCCCAAACTCTCAATAGATCGAAGCTTTGTCTGCAGAGAGGCGTAGTCATACTGGAACACCTCATTGGCTTCCTTGAAAATCTTCCCAATCCTATTCCTCTCAATTCCATAGTTACACAGAACATAATAGTTCTTCAATAACAGCTCATCATCAGACAAAAACATCAAATTCCTAGGAAGATACTCCATGTATTCGGAATGCTTCAACCCTATGCTCTCAAAGAAAGGCTCAAACTCATTAACCGGATGGTACCTCAAAAATTTTGTCACAGAATGCTTAATCTTGCTATCATCATCTATAACCACTCTCTTCATCAACCTATTGAAAAACTCAGGGGCATTCTTGCTCATATTCTCAGCATCCATGATCCTAAAACTCCTAGTTAAATGGAAGTATTCTACCAAAGCAGACTGTGCTTGTGCTCTCACAATACGCCCTTTTTTCCCACTCCCACCAAAGCCCACACCTTTTTTCGAATCAATGGAGCTCTCTGTTCCGTACAACCTAACTTTATGTGCAAGACGATGCCACCCATAACCATAAATATTGGATTGTGATGGTGTAAAATTGCTATTTGCACGCAGTAAAGAAACCCATTTGAGCAATTGGGGTGCTATAATAATCTGTAATCTGTTCATGAATGATTGAATTTCCAATTATTTGGAACAATAGAGAATTAAGGGAGAGAAAAAGACTGTTCCTTTTCAGCGTAACGGAGTTCGGAGCTGAGTTTGTCACCTTGATGGGGTTTTTTGGAGGCGTTTGGACATAGCTATTTGAGCGTTGCACCTTCGACAACATATGGTGCCACTGCAGCTTCGGTTGAAGAAGAGGGGTGTCGGAGGGTTTAACAAAACCCTAATTGACATTTTAACTAAAAGAAAAAGAAAGAGAGAAATATTAAAAGAAAGTTTTGCCCTTAAATATTCAACTGCACCCATGAGAATTAATCCTATATTACTTGATTCTTAACACTATCCACAATCATTAAACAAAAAAGTTTTGAATTTAAACTAAAAGAACTGGCTAAATAGTTTTTTTAATCTGATTTGTCGGACATTAAAATCCTACTATATCATATGAACTTGCGAAACCAAAACAAAAAATTAGATGTAAAGATATAAACATGTTGCAAAATTAAATTGACTAGTATAGCTTATATTGCAAACACAGTTTACCTTGTTATTCTCTCTCGTTTATTTGAGAACAATCTCGTTTATTATAGTAAGGATAAAATTCAAAAAAATTTCATCTCTAGATGAGTTATCTATCTTACCAAACATGCTTGAGTATTAAAAGGAAAGCACTTAACTTTCTTCGTGAATGGTAAATCAGTTGTTATTGTTATATGGTGGAGGGGTTATGTCTGTGTTTTCTATATTTATCGAGTGATGAAATTGCTCAACTCTTTGGTCATTACTTATATATCCCTTGAATGCATAATTTTTTTTTTCGCCCAGCAAGATTTCTTGTGTGCATCGGTCAAGTTTAATAGTAGTTTCATTGGACATGATGTTCAAATTTAAAAACCGTCTACCAAATAGTGCAACAATTGTGTATATTCTTTATGGACAAAAATGATGAGAGATGCAAACAGTAAACATGTACTCTATGACTCACTCAAACTCAATAGCTTGATTTAGTGAAACTAGAGTAGTATCTTTTTCAATTACTACTTATTTGCTTCTTAATCCATGGATGAAAATCAAGAAGTTTCGCCTTATTCCCAATTGGCTTCTTGGATGGAAAGATCATATCATCATCAAGATCTAAATCAACTGTGTTGGACAAGCTATTGGATTCAGACATTTGTTGTTGTCCATGTCTTTTGTTTCTGTGAGATTTCACTTTGTCTTTTGTTGCTGATCAAACAACATCTTCAGCTGTTTTGTTCTGATGTCCAGTCCTCAGCTGCAAGTTCCTCTGTGTCTGCATCAAAAAAGCATTGGAACTATTGAGTCTCCTTTTGTTCAGTTTCATCACACTTCGGGAACTGTTTTTGCTACCTTTAGTTGCTCGTGGAGACGCCTCTGAACGTTGAACCTCATTGAGTTGCGTACCAATGATTTTGATGAGGTTGAATGGAATATCAAATATCTATTTGTGCTGCATTATTTGTAGTAATTGTCTTCTTCTCGACTTTTCCAATTGTTGCAGAAAAACGAATGCAAATCACGCTGAAGATGAAGATTCCATAGGTTCTGGTGAGTATCTATATATCTACAAATAAATAGAATAGGAATCATAAAAGATGGAAAACATAACAAGATCCAAACATAACAAGATCCAATTTCTAAAAGGGTAGAATTTAGAAGATTCCTTAGATTTCAAGATTCACTCTCAATAGTCAATATCAAGTTTCTAAGATTTTCAGTGATATTTTGATTCGCCTAATTTCTAATAGGGAAGGATTTGTCATTTCAATGATATGCCAATTGGCCCTTCATTTAAAATCAACTAAACCTAAATATTTAGTAAGTGAACCGCATTCTTCATTAACTTTTTACATTTATATTTTACTATAAAATTGATACTATTATCTTCGTCTCATAATAGATGTCAAACTAATGTAACGATACGAGATTTTAAAAGATGTTGTTTTATGTGTTAAGTAAAGAGAAAATTATATTTTTATATATTGACGTCAGAGAAAACTTTTTCAAAAAAAAATGTGATACGCAAATTATTAAAAAAATGTGACATCTACTTTGAGACATGGGGAGTACAAAAATGGAACTCACATTCGTTTAACTTTTTTACTCGTTGTCTTTATAAAGTTAAACTATGTATTAAAATTCGTGTCAAATCAAAACATGTCTTAAAATGACGGATGAAGAAAGAGTAACAATTTAGAAATGAAGATAGACTATAAAATCCATCCCAACAAAAACACATTCCTCCACACCCCAAGAAAATGGCTTCTTCCCCTTCATCATCATCACTAAAAACTCTCAACTCCATCAATCTCTTCTTCTCCATCAAACCACCTCCCTCTGTTTCTTCATCATCAATGAAGCTCAAAACCCTCCTCCAAACCTTCATCTTCTCTCATCTCTACCGCGCCCTCTCCAAAGCCAGATCAATCCTCCTCCAAATCTTCAAGAATCTGCAGCTCAAGAACAAGCAGAAGAAGCTCTATTTCAGCTCTTTCAGGCTGCATTACAACTGGTGCTCGTCTTCTCGGACCATCTACTTCAATGGTTACCCCAAGTCGCTCCGCTACGACGTCGGCCCGGCCGGGGAGTGCACCGGAGAGCTGTCCAAGTACCTGCAGTGGCTGGAGGACCAAGAATCGTCCAATGAGATTGATAGGCTGGCCGATTTGTTCATTGCTGACTGCCATGAGAAATTCAAGCTGGAGAAGCAAGAGTCTTACAGATTATTTCAAGAAATGATGGCTAGAAGCGTTTGAATCTTCTATTTCTCTTTTATCTTTTGGTTTTATGTTATCTTCACTGGATTAATTAGGCTTTTCTCTTCTTCTTTTTTTTGTGACATACTCCATAATTTTGCATATCTAATTTTAACTAAGATAATGTAGGAACCTATTTGCAAGTTCGACTTGAAGAGCCTTGATTATGACTCGTGAGGTCCTCAAATTAAATGGATAATTCATATATATGTATGGGGAAATTTCATTTTATTGAGCTTAGGTTAGTATGTTTTGATTGAATACACAATTTGAATCAACATGTCCACAAAATTTTAAAATTATATATACCAAAGTTAAGACATATATATACGTTCTTTATTAGTACTTTAATAAAGAAACTACCTTGTTGTTATAAACTTCCACACCCACTTTTAAGATTGAGGATGATTCGCTTTTCCCACAAAAGCTAATCAAGTAGAATGTCACCTTCATTGAAATTTGAAAATTCAAAACTATAGTTTGGCTGTCTTAATCTCATCCAACCCCCTTACACTACAATGTTCTGTAATCTATAATAACGAACTAGTACATCGTAGTGCATATATACTGAGCAAAATTCAAGTTATCTAATAATACTCTCACAATTTTTAGAAAGAAAACGACATTGATGCACAAGATGTTAAGGTTGTAAAAATGGGCATGATGAGTTCGTCTAGCCGGGACCGAGTCTTGTCGGCCGGTCCCCCACCTTTGTCCCTTTCAGCTAAATGCTTTTTTTGTTACAGACTAATGTGGGGTACAAGATGTTTAGCTGTGGTGAAAGTAATAAAATGGAATTTATCACGAGTTGTTGGCGATTAATTATAGGGGATCCTTATCATTAACATAACCTTTTTTTTTGTTTTAATTACCTTCATATATGTGTGACCAACAACTTGGTTTTTTCATATCATGATTGTGTCCGTAAGCTCTTAGATGAATGTTTCTCGCGATTATGTTGGATGACGAAGTAAAGATTGTGTGGTTCATGTTGTGTTGTAGAATCATAATTGGTAATAGTACGTTAGAGTAAAAAAGGTTAAGACTTAGACAGTGTTGGACTTCTATTTATTGTTATAAGTCCTGCCATTTCAATAAGATGCAAGAAGGTGGCTTTTAGGAAATTAATTTAATTTCATGTAGTAAATAAAACTAATTTCGGCTAAGAAATCATGAAAGATAAATTTAACTCGAGGGTGCTATGATAAATTGGGCTTTGCAGGCGAGCTGTAAAATATTGACCCACAATGACTTTCGATTTGATTGAATTAGCCCAATTAGGCCCATTACACAAAACTGCATGAGTTGCTAAGATATAAACTTAATATTGAAATTCAAACGAACATGTACCCTCATGTATTACTTATATAGGGATTTATTATTTCCAACGATAAAATCGCCACAAATAAAAAAAAATGATGTAAAAAAGCGGCTACAGAAATTCATTTCTAAGATTTTTCATTATGAGACCATGAGTTTACTTGATGATCAAGGCTCAATGAATTGATGACTACAGCTGAATGGGGCAGAAGCTCGATGAAATTATTATTCATATAAGTTCGTACCAAACGAGTGCAGTGACGCCGGTTATTGAGGATTTAAGTCGATTAGGATTTTAATTCGGAAGATAAGATTGATTTGGTTTAACAATGGAGCGATGTATGTACCAAAGGTAATCTTCGTCGCCGGTAATGGCATCCGGTCCTCGGGAGGTCGACCGCAGATGCGTTTGAGAGAGAGTTAGGGCTGCATTGCTTTTTTGAGGATAAATTTTGGGGGGAATCAAATTTGATTTGGGGTAAAATAGTTCATCCACAAGCTATTTTGGGAGAGTTATCAATTGCTAACTCATCATTTAATTGTTAACGACAACTAATTTAAGACCATAGGATTTTAGAAATCTTGTGATCTAAAATTTGCACGTGTAATTTTCGTTTTATTAATTAAATCGAAAAAGATGAAAAAAAACTATCAAATTAGTGTTTTGAATAAAAATGTCAATATAGTGTTTCGAAAATATCAATAGAGAATGTTAACAAATTGCTTATATTGACATTCTGTATTATTTTAACATATTTTATATACTATGTTGACATTTGTTGCTGTACAAAAAAATCGAAATATTTTTTATTTATTTTTTCAAATTTTGACGTCGGAACATATGCAAGTGAGATATCGTTAGATTCCTTATGAAATTATCTTTAATTTGATATATGTTGTGCGAAAACATAATTTAAATTGAGAAAGTTATATGCGTTTTAAAGTTATGGATATTTTTTAAAAGTTAGTTATAACTAATTTGATGTAAATTGACCTTAATACCCTTATTGACATTTTTTGTTGATCTTATTGACATTTCGGGGCTAATGATCTAGACCCTTGATTTGAATATCCAATAGCTATTATTTAATTGTAGTTAATAATTAAGTATTGAGTTTAGGGTCCCATTAAATTGTGAAAAAGAAAAGGTTGGATTTGAGATTTTTTTTAAAGTTCGAATTGAGAAAAAAAAATAGAGAAACTTTTAAATCTTGATGAAACACTACCATCTACGGAGTATATAAAATCGCATGAATTGTGCAACATATGCAAACAAGAAATGCCAGAAAATTGAACAAATCACGGAATAACAAAATTTGAATTTTTATCTAAGTCTATAGATAAATGCAAAATGAAATCGACTCCACGATTTACAACCACCTATATTGATCCAATAACTTCAATCACACTAAAAAAAACTTATAGGTAAATAGGTAACAAAATATCAATAGACCTTCAACAGATTTAAACACCCTTCAAAATGCCTCCTTCTCTATTGATGTCTTATCACTGTCGCCTCTCCCATCGGCGGCATACTTGCTCCGGTGGTGATCGGAAAATATATTCATTTTCCCGGCTGCCACGTCAGATCTCAAATCAATCAAAGCCTTGCTCAGCCGCCCATTCTCAGCTTGAATCACCTCAAGCTGTTTCTTCACCCCCAAACACGCCTCAGCCACGTCATTGTATGCGGGACCCGATTTCTCCTTCTTCGAATCAGCTCTCGCCACTTGTTCAATCCCAATTTTATCCATCACCAAGTACGGCAGTCTAATTCCAGCCATCCGATCACCAGCCTTCCCCACCACCACAGCATCGATTTCCTCTGCCGCCTCCCGCGGCGGAACCCTAAACCCCCACCTGAGATTCACCATCGCGAAATCGCGCAGCGGCACCGACGTCCTCGCGGTCAGCTCAGCGCCTTTCAGCAGCCCGTCCAACACCATCCCCGCCTTCTTCGACTCCGCCCCCGGGAAGAATCCGTTCCCGTTAAAATAGTTGCTATCCACGAAATCCTCGCGGCCGGCGTTCAATTTCTCGCCTAGATTCTTCACGGAGGCCGATGAGTGTGACTTCTTCAGCGAGAAATCGCCCAAATCAGGCTTGAAGTGGATGAAGAATCTAGGGGTTTGATTCCCGACTAAATTGAACTCGGCGCTTGATGGAGTACGTACTAAACAAGCCCAACAGCAGTAAAGCCCAAGACAGAGTATCAGTTCGGCATGACCAAAGAGTATCAGTCCGGCGTGATTAAAGAGTTCAGTTCGGCACAACCAAAGAGTTCGGCCCCAGCCTACAGCTCGGTAAAAGCCAACCAATCAAACTCTGCTCTCAGGTCGGCATCAAGCTCTACTCTCAGATCGGCAAAAGCTGCTCGGCAATAATTCAGTAGTTCGGTCTTAGCATTCGACCGAACTAGGAGTTAGTGGACTCATGAAAGGCCTCCACGACCTCCACTACACCCACGATCTATTTAGTGGTGTCAAGCAGTCATTAACTCATGCAGGATAGTGGACCCATGCAAGATCGCCACGATCTCCACGACATCCACTACCTAATAAATGCTGCATGCCACGATCTTGGTTCAAGGTATAAATAGAACCTAGATCAAATAGATAGGATTTTTCGGTTAACTTCTGTAAAGCTCTCTAGAGAGAAAATAGCAAATAGCAAGTCCGTATTGTTAGCTGTAGAAAACAGATCAAGCAATACAACTCTGCCCTCTTTTCTTCCCGTGGACGTAGATTTACCTCAGTAAATCGAACCACGTAAATCTCTGTGTCGTAATTTATTTTTACGTGCATTAACTAACATCAAAAATTCGCCAATTCATCACTGGTGGGCGCCAGTAGATTTACCTCAGTAAATCGAACCACGTAAATCTCTGTGTCGTAATTTATTTTTACGTGCATTAACTAACATCAAAAATTCGCCAATTCATCACTGGCGCCGTCTGTGGGAAACAGAGAACCAAATTTGTGATAAAGCGAATTTTTGACCCTTTTTCCTCCAAAAAAAAAAAAATGCATACCAGATCACATAACACCCGTAATACCGTTCGTGAAAACCGTGAGGAAGCTAGTCCAGCTCGCAGGTCTGAAAAACGGCCTCGGGAGACATCTACCTCCGGTTCTCACGAAGAAGGAACAAGCCACTCCAGGAGTCGTTGCACCGAGTCTTCCCAGCAGCCCGATTTAAATGAAGCTGTCAAGCTGTTCTTGGCTGAGAAGCAGGAGGAGTTCTTAACCTTCCTGCAGAAGAGCCAACAGCCGGAGAAGACAACGGCGGATTCTCCCTCCTCATCCAGACATGAAAGTCACTACCGCAGTAGTGACGTGTCTTCCAGGAGAAAGAATCCTCAACCCCGACACGTTCCTGTTCCTCCTCGGTACCGGAACCACAGGAGAACTCCATCTCCTCCGTACCGAAGAGATGTTGGGTTCGCCATGTACGGAGCATTAAAGACTCCGTTCTCGGACGATATCACCCGAAAACAGCTTTCATTACCGATTTCGGCATTTTCGCTTATAAAAAGATGCCATTCGGTTTAAAGAATGCCGGAGCCACTTATCAAAGGATGGTAGACAAGCTTTTTCGGCACCTGATTGGAAAGGAGGTCGAAGTGTATGTTGACGATATAGTCGTCAAAAGCAAAAGCACTTCGGAGTACGAGCACAACCTTAAGTCCACTCTCAACGTGCTCAAGAAAGCCAACCTCAAACTTAATCCCCAAAAGTGTACCTTTTTGGTAGATTCGGGAAAGTTTCTGGGTTGTTGGGTTTCAAAGGACGGACTCAAGGCAAACCCCTCAAAAGTTCAAGTCGTTCAGAACATGGCAATGCCGAAGTCCATACATGACGTGCAAAGGCTAACCGGATGTCTAGCCGCACTGAATCGATTCCTTTCCCAAGCAGCCGAAAAGCAACTGCCGTTCTTCAAGGTGTTGAAAAAGGCACCAAAGTTCGAGTGGGGAGCCGAGCAGAAAAAGGCCTTTGACGAGCTCAAAAGTTATCTAGCCGAGCTTCCTATTCTCTCTGCTCCAACCGAAGCCGAAGTAATATTCTTATACTTAGCGGCATCAGATCAAACCATCAGCGCGGTGCTTGTACGAGAAGAAGGCCTAAAGCAGTTTCCCATCTACTTTACAAGCCGAGCATTAAGAGGTCCAGAAACAAGGTATCAACCTCTGGAAAAAATTGCTCTGGCGTTAGTAAATGCAGCAAGGAGACTGCGGCCATACTTCTATGCTCACAAGGTATGTGTCTTAACCGATCTGCCTCTTCGGCAAGTTTTGACCAAGCCAGAAGCATCAGGCAGAATCGCCAAATGGGCCATAGAGCTGGGAGAACACTCAATCGAGTACCTACCTCGGAAAGCCATCAAGGGACAAGCCTTGGCAGATTTTCTTACAGAGGCCAAGTTCGATCAAGCAATCCCTGTCATTGCCGAACAGAAAAAGTCTGCCAATGCCGAACTAGCACAGCCCTTGGAATCCGAAGTAGAGCCGCCAGACTGCTGGAGCGGATTCGTAGATGGAGCTTCAAACAAGATGGGAAGTGGAGCTGGTATTTTACTCGTCGCTCCCGACGGACACGAGGTAACCTACTCACTTCGGTTCCTATTCCCCACTACTAATAATGAAGCCGAGTACGAAGCCCTCCTTGCCGGACTCCAGTTAGCGCAAAGTCTGCTCGTCAAATCTCTCAAAGTCCATTGTGATTCACAAGTCATAGTCAATCACATGTTGGGTACAAGTGAAGCCCGTGACGAGAGAATGAAGAAGTATTTGGACAAAGCGCAAAACCTCAGCCGAAGTTTCTCCTATTTTCGGATAATCCGTGTTCCCAGAGCGGAAAATAGCCGAGCAGATACCTTAAGTAAGTTGGCCTCAGATCCGAGCTCAAAGGCGGAAGAATTAATGCATCGAAGCATTGATGAAGCCGAGGTACATTCAGTGTCCAGCTCGCCGAACTGGATGACGCCAATCTTGCAGTATCTGGATCAAGGACAATTGCCCGAGGATAAGAGAGAAGCTCGGAAGATCACATGCCGAGCACTTCGGTACGAACTTCATGAAGGAGTCCTCTTTAGAAAGTCTTACCTCCAGCCGTTATTGCGGTGCGTAGGACCAGAAGAGACGGACTACATCCTCAGAGAAGTTCATGAAGGATCGTGCGGCAGCCACATTGGAGCTAGAGCTTTAGCTAAAAAAGTTCTAAGATGGGGATATTATTGGCCAACCTTGGTACAAGAAGCAGTGCAGCTCGTCAAGACATGCCCGAAGTGCCAAATCCATGCAAATATCCCAAGGATGCCGCAGACCGATCTATTCACTATGCAAAGCCCTTGGCCTTTCATGCAATGGGGCATAGACATAGTGGGACCACTTCCTCAAGCTCCTCGGCAAATGAAATTCCTAATCGTTGCCATGGACTACTTTACGAAGTGGGTGGAAGCTGAACCATTAGCTACGATAACGAGCTCGAAGGCATTGGACTTCGTCTGGAAGAACATAGTGTGCCGATTTGGCATACCCCACATCCTCATCTCGGATAACGGGACTCAGTTCACCGACAAGACGTTCAAGAATTGGTGCCAAGAGCTGAATATTCAACAGCGGTTCACTTCGGTCTCTCATCCACAAGCAAACGGACAAACGGAGGTAACAAATCGTATCCTGGTGAAGGGGTTAAAAGCTCGGTTAGAACAAGCCAAAGGACAATGGGTAGAAAATCTCCCTCAAGTCCTATGGTCCTACCGAACTACGCCCACAACCTCGAACGGTGAAACTCCGTACAGTCTTGTGTACGGCACTGAAGCCGTGATTCCGGTGGAGATCGGCATACCTAGTCCTCGAACTCTAAATTTCTCAGCAGAAATGAATGACGACGGACTGAGAGCCGAGCTAGATCTCGCCGAAGAAAGAAGAGAATTGGCATGCATAAAAGCAGCCAAGTACAAGGAGCAAGTAGCCCGGTATTACAACCAAAGGGTGAAGAAGCTGCAACTTCAAGTGGGAGATCTCGTCTTGAGAAACAACGAAGTAAGCCGAGCAGAAAAGCTGGGCAAGCTCGAACCCACATGGGAAGGTCCGTATCGGGTGTCAGAAGTCCTCGGCAAAGGGTCTTACAAATTGGCTCACATGTCAGGAGAACAGGTACCCCGAACATGGCACATTTCCAACCTCAAAAAGTTCCATTTGTAAGAGACAGTCCGATCAGTCAGTCTTAAGTCCTGTCCGGTCAATATGCTTTCTGTGGTTTACTTGGTCTTTATTTGTCTCTGTGCGTTTTTGTCTGTCTGTTTTGTCTGTCTCTGTGCGTGTCGTCTCTTACAAATGTTACTGAGGTATCTTGTTCTTCGAAGGCTGATCCCCTTCTTAGAACATGTACAAGCACACGATTGTGAGTCAAAGCTTCTAAAGAGGATACAAGACCACAATTCAGCTTAAACAAGCAGTTCGTCTAAAACGAACTGCAACAAGCCAACGATTGTGAGTCAAAGCTTCTAAAGAGGATACAAGACCACAATTCCGCTTAAGAAACAAGCACTTCGTCTGAAACGAACTGCAACAAATGTCCAATTCTCGCGATAAAACTTGCCTGAATTAGGACATGGGAAAGTCCGATCCACGCGATAAAACTCGCCGAATTAGGACAAGGGAAAGTCCGATCCCCAAATTAGGACAACGGAAAGTCCGATCCGAGCGATAAAACTCGCCAAATTAGGACACAAACCAAGTCCGGTCAAAAAAGAGTTCACTTCATAAGACCGTGGACAAACATCAACTTACCCCGTGCCTTTATCCAGAATGCCGCAGTGATTCACTTCGCTTTTCGGGGGGGGTAGTGATGGAGTACGTACTAAACAAGCCCAACAGCAGTAAAGCCCAAGACAGAGTATCAGTTCGGCATGACCAAAGAGTATCAGTCCGGCGTGATTAAAGAGTTCAGTTCGGCACAACCAAAGAGTTCGGCCCCAGCCTACAGCTCGGTAAAAGCCAACCAATCAAACTCTGCTCTCAGGTCGGCATCAAGCTCTACTCTCAGATCGGCAAAAGCTGCTCGGCAATAATTCAGTAGTTCGGTCTTAGCATTCGACCGAACTAGGAGTTAGTGGACTCATGAAAGGCCTCCACGACCTCCACTACACCCACGATCTATTTAGTGGTGTCAAGCAGTCATTAACTCATGCAGGATAGTGGACCCATGCAAGATCGCCACGATCTCCACGACATCCACTACCTAATAAATGCTGCATGCCACGATCTTGGTTCAAGGTATAAATAGAACCTAGATCAAATAGATAGGATTTTTCGGTTAACTTCTGTAAAGCTCTCTAGAGAGAAAATAGCAAATAGCAAGTCCGTATTGTTAGCTGTAGAAAACAGATCAAGCAATACAACTCTGCCCTCTTTTCTTCCCGTGGACGTAGATTTACCTCAGTAAATCGAACCACGTAAATCTCTGTGTCGTAATTTATTTTTACGTGCATTAACTAACATCAAAAATTCGCCAATTCATCAGCGCTCATCACCAGAGGGCTTTTACTGGGCGAGCCGAAATGCCCGATCCCGGTTTTGAAAACAAAGCTGAAAGGTTTTTGCGAATCATTTGGGCGGTAGGAAAATTTGATAGAGGGGCCGGAATCGAGAAAAGTTCTAAGGTTTAGGGATAATTCTTTCGAATCGCCAGCGGAAACGCCGGACTGAAAGGGGAAATTCATAACATTGAGTGGGATTTTAGCTCTGAGCAATGGCGTATGCTCATCCCTAAATTTGATTGAAGCCTTCATTTCTTCTAGGGATTATTGTGTGCTGCGTGAGTATGCTGTGAGAGTGTGGAATTTTGGGTGATAGTAATTTATAGAGAAGAGAAAGCGGCGAAGATGTGGCTGAAGAAGGGCAGAGGGAGACTGCAGCCTGTCTTTTTGGCGTTTGTTGAGAATTGTAAAATGACGATTCTGGTGCGCGTTTGTTATAGGGGGTATAATTGGAATTTAAACAGGTCTTGCTGTATAACAACGAACTAAAATTTGAAATGAGATCTATATTTTGAAATTTAAATTTATTTGGAATTATATGGATATTGGAGCACAATAATTGATTCGAGTTTTGTTGACATTACCTGCTTAGCAACAAAGATGGTGGTGGGATTGCAATGTTTTCACACTGGTTGACATAATGTGTCTGTGTGCTACCTTTCATTTAGGAGGAGGCACTCAAGTGAACTATAGCAATTGGTTGGCAGCATAAAGAGAATGAAGACTAGTAGTCAATTGTGAACAATGGGATGGTTTGTAATGGAAAAATCAAACATAGGCTTTCAGCATCTTAACTCATAGATCTAATGTAAAACACATCTCGTTTTTCGCCTAATTTTGTAGGTATTGCTCTACATAGTTATTGATAGTTGGTTGTTCATGTTAGTTCAGTAAGAGGACTTATATGCATTACACTAACTTATGTTTGAAACAGTGTTCTGTTTTGTAGTATACTATTAATTATGAGTTATGTATACTGATAGCCATGGCCTCAAAGGGTCCAAGTCTAAACTTGACCATGCTAAGCGGCAGAAGGTGTGTATTTTAACTTCATATTTGCTCATTTTGTTGACAGTATCTGTAATAAGCTCCAAAAGAAACTTACTGCACCACTCAATTAGTCACTCTAGGATCTATTATTTTTATTGCTATATCTAGATATGTCTATTATACAGCTTTACCTATACTTTCTTAGTTAGAGCTTTCGAATGGGGGAAGCTCAAGTGCATGGATCCCATGATACAGAACCCTGTTTTGTTAGTTATTACGTGTTCATATAGTTTAAGTTGCATTTGCTTGAAACCTGTTACAAATCGCATTAATAACGCCATAGGTTTTGAACTCATAGCTGTCTGCTATCATTTTATTGTATCCATGATTGGTTGTTAGAAGTTACAATAACACACACACGCATGTAACGTAGTAGCTTGATTGGTATGAAAAGCTGGACTACATAACAATTCAATGTCCTATCATAACATTTGACCTTAGGATGACTGATATCTTCTGCTTGTGTAGTTTAATTGTTTGTACTGGGACTTTTTTTCTTGAACTAGTCATCACCTCTTCTTTTAGGTACTCATCAATGCTGGCTGAAAATCTTGTTAATCCACCAAGTCTTTGCAAGCCATCTTACTTATGCAATGCTGAAACAAACCCGAGTAGTTCTGCAAGAAGAGGTGGTGAATCAGATAATGGTATGGGATAAAATTTTGAAATTGGTTGATTCTACTGTTTTATAGCTTGCTTGAGTTTTGATCCTTTGATAATGCTAGGATCCCATTTAGATATCCCTGCTACAGATGCAGATTATGATTTGCAATCCAGCAAAGAATCTGTAAGTTTCAAATCCCAACAGTGGTTAATGGTTATCTTTCTTGCAGTTATCATTCACACTACTGTTGACTAATGCAATATTTGCTCAGACAGCAGAGGAAAAAGTCCTGAGAAGCATGACACTAGACATGACAGCTCACTTGTGAAATTTCAAACTGTTAAGTTTCATTGATTTCCACATTATATTTAGGCAATCACACTTGTTCCTGTAGAGGAATTGCTTGCAAGGTATAAAAAGGTAGAGAGAGGAGCTGAGCTCCCTGTTCCCTCCCTTCTCTTCTTATTGGGTGCAGGTAGTTTTCTGATGCTACATTTATCATTCGGGATTGTGACAGTGAAGATGTAGATGATGACTCTATATCCTAGTCTATTTCTGGTTCTGAAGAGTTATTAGATTGTAGTTGTAGTTCCATTCCAACAGAGGAGATAAGTAGTGAGTAGGATGGTATTCTTGCAAGTTGTGTTTAATATCCATGCAATGCAAAGCAGGCACATCCTCTGCAAGGAAAGTGCAACAGTTGCTCTTGTTCAATACAAAGTGGAGTAGTAAATATTTCTCTCTCTCGATTGAAGTCCAAAATTTGCACCTCATGTGTAGGATTTCATGGAGCTTAAGGTGAAAAATAAATTCAAGATTTTTGCAATAAAATAATAGATCTAAGGCAAACAATAAATGAAACCAATTCCAAATAATAGAGGGCGAAGCAAAAAATTCAATATTCAAACCGAGAAAATGTTTTTCTATTTTATAAATTCCTAAAGTTTTATCAAATTTTGCATATAAGTTTTGAAACAACGTAAGTAAATCGTCAAGTTAGCGTCACAATATTGATTGGTTGAAAAGTCGGATAAATTTGTTAATCAAAATAACTCTATAGTTTCAGTTGCAAAATTATCATTCTACTTTAAAATAAAAGATTGCCGGCAATTACTTAGAGAACAATAAAGAAATGACTTAATCATTTGTTAAATTGAGTAAATTTCCCTCAATCTCAAACCACGATTGTTCTCATAAGAGCATCTGCAGCGGTGCTCTCCCGTAAGAACAGCGTCCGTCCCGTTGGCGCGGCAACCCCCTGTCCGCTGCTGTGCTCTTGCCGCTGGCACGGCGATGCTCGATGCATCGAGCACGTCCGTGCCGGTGAGCAGGACGACGTGACGTGTTTCTATTAGCCATTGTCATTTTTTTCTTTTTTTTTTAAAACTAAAAAATAATACCAAAAAGTAAATAATATATATTTTCGGATCCCCAAAAATATAGTCGTTTTATTACTGTTTTTTTGAATTTTTTTTAAAAATTTAATCCCAAAATCATCTATAAATACACACATTCATCATCCATTTGGGCGAAATTCGGCCACGGGTAGTGAGTTTTTTTAACTTTATGAATTTAATTATGTAACTTTTAATTTTTAGGATTTAAATTATGTAATTTTTAATTTTTAGGATTTTAATTATGCAATTTTTAATTTTTTTAGTAATTTGTAATAGTATTCAAGGTATTTTTAATGCATTTTAATATTGTGAAAATATTTTATTTAAATTGAATAATAGAATGGTGGGATCCTTGAGCATGTCCTTATGAGTGTTGTGCTTATAAGAAAGAGCTGAGAGTAAAAAAATAATAAAAATGGGTCTGGACCCACGTCCGTACTCTTATTTATTGATTAGATTGTTTTGTACAGTATAAGGGAAATATTCTTTAATTTGTTTTAATTAAAAACTAGAGAAGAGAGAAGATAGATCGTGCGCTCCAACCCTCAAATATTTCAAACCCTCCCCCCTTTTGGAATTCCCTCTGCATTTCGAATTCCCAATTCATCCACTCTCACTATTTTGCCCTTGATAACCCCCCCCCCATTCCCTCCAAACTGGGATTTTTAGGAATCGAATTCTGTTTCTCCCTCTCTTCTCCAATTCCCAGCCCTGGTTTATGAACTTTCGTATTGTGAGAAAAGATGCGAACCGTAAAGAGGGAGATATTTAACCGTAACAATCGGATTACACAGAGCAGTGAGCAGAACGCCTGTGAGGCACGCGATGCAGCGGATAACAGCGGAGCCGAGGACGCTTTTGTTAAGCGCAGGGTTCTTCGCTCCAAGTACCTCATCTTCAAAAACCGAATATGCGGTATTTGCAGTTTATTAGATTCTCTTCAACTTTAATACTTACTTTAACAATATTTTGGGGCGTGGTACAGCAGTTGTTTGGATGTGTGGAAATAATATTATCCTCTATGTATAAGTTTTCTCTGTTGATATAATAATAGTATGTTTGAGTATCATAATGGCTTTTTAGTTTTTACCCTTGCATCTCTAGTTGCATTTCTAATTGGCCACTGCATCAGTATATGGATATATTATCTCTTAATTGATTGCATGGGTAAATTTGTTTTCTTATTATGCTTAACATGATCTTATATTGTTTTTATATTTTATTGTGCAGATGAGAGGGATGATATATCAAAAGTTGATTCTCAAAAGTTCAGAACATTTATTGAAGAAGTAGATAGCTTGCATCAGCTAGGTAAAGTTGCAAGTACTTATAATTGCATTTTTTATGTGGACGGACTCTTTGTGTCTTTATAGATAGCTACTGTCATTTGTTTTGATATATGGGTAGGCGTTCTACCGTTTCTCATGTGGAAGTGGTTTGCGTTCTAACTACTTTCTGTCAATAGCAAAAGATTAATGGGAACTGGGTTGAATTCTAACTTTTTTATGAATTAATATGGAAAATACGATTTCATATAACGATACATGAAGAAGTAAGCCAATTGATTGTTGGGAAGAGGTTGGATGACATAGCATCTACAATGTAATCCATCAGGGAACGTTTTATTGGGTGTAAATGGGACTCATTGCTTGCTTTACTAAACTAATATTATTGCCAAGTTGTTTCTGTGATGTCATATCTTATTGCTACATTTGCTTTTGATTCTCGGTCGACTGAACTTATAATTATTTTTTTTCCCTATGTGTAGTACAAAAGCCCAGGGAGCAAGTAGCAGATGCTGAAGCTCTGTTTGACATTACAAATACATTGGTGACCTCTGTTAAAGCATATAACAATGATGGCTTAACGCCTTCAGATTTTGTTAGCTGTCTTCTTAGAGATTTTGGAAAAGAAGGTGGACCAAGTAGTAACCGAAATGAGCAAAGTGGTTCGATAAGATGGGAAGACATTGGACAAGTTGTCTCTGTTGTTTTCAGCAGTGCTCCTGGTTGTCGTACAATGTAATCTTCTTTTGTACACTTGGCCAATTTTCTTTGTTATTTTTCAAAAATTTGCAGGATGCCTAACTTAACTATGCTTATAATGGACGACAGGATTGGCCCCATGAACACTGAATTAAAGGAGCGTAAGACTGTGGTTCATAGAAAGCGCGCAAAACCAACGAAAAATTCCCGGCCAGAAGAGGTAAAAAAAATCTTATAATCAATCTTTAAAAAAGAGAAGTAACAATAGGTATCAATACTTTTTTATCCCCATGGGAGAACTGAAGCACCAAGCTTTGATGTTTTATTTTTCCTTTTTTTGGTTGCCTTCACTTCCCACTTCCAAAATGTCTTTATTTCTCTTGGATGTTTTGCCTCATCATATAACAAGGATAGAGCACGATAACCAAGCTGATTCAAATGTTTTTTTTGGTTATTTGACAGCTTGAAAACGACAGTGGCGAGAAAACGGATACTGATAAGAATATGGCGACTATGTTTAATGTCTTGAGGAAGAATCGCAAGGCCAAGCTCGAAAATCTAATATTAAACAGGAAGTCGTTTGCACAAACTGTGGAAAATTTATTTGCTCTATCATTTCTTATAAAAGATGGGCGTGCTGAGATTTCAGTGGACGGCACTGGACGACATCTGGTTTGTAAGTATACCTCTTACTCTCTAGCGGGGTAAAATCCAGTGTAGTTTCATAATCTTTACCCTGATCTCATCCCTCACTTCTACATGGAATTGCTTTTCCTTTCAGCCCCAAAGAATGCTCCTAGTGCTGATGCAATTCAATCTGGCGAGTCTGCTTATAGTCATTTTATATTCAGATATGACTTTAAGGACTGGAAGGTACTTTTAGCCACCTGTTATCTCTAATTATTTGTTATCTCACCTTAGAAATGTTACTTTTCTTGTTCTGCATATTCAATATTCGCAATCAATTCCTCATAAACCTGACTTCATGGATAATGTTAACTTTTAGGCAATGTTGGATTCTGTTGCTGCCGGGGAGGAACTCATGCCCCACAGACTCGAGGCAAATGAAGCTAGAAGTAACGTTGAACCAGACTCAGAGTTTGATGGATCCCAAGCTGCACAGCCTTCAACTCCTATAAGGAAATTGTGTAGGAACCGAGGTTTGGTTATACAGGAGCAGACTGTTGTGGAAGATTCACCTGAAAGTGACACTAATACAACTACTGAAAGGACTGCTGCCATTCGTAGAGGAAAGCGAAAATTAAGATGATACATTGACAAAACTCGTAAGGTGCATTCTTGGGTGTCATGCAAAACTGAACAAATGGTTAGTTTGTTCGTGCTGTGCTGGGATTTGGTATGCCAATCTCTCCTTGGCTCGAGCGTCAAGTAGTTATTATTGTTTTTTTTGGATTGTTAAAATGAGTAGAAATTTGAAGACTGCTTGATGTAGTTGTTGTTTTATTTCTCGTAGATTTGCATAGTTTGGCTTATCAGTTCTCTCTATCATTACTATTGTTTGTCCTTTCTAGAATGCTGTAGTAGCAGTTGAGGCTGGCATTATTCTGGATGTATATTAACGGTTCTAGAAACTTACATTAATATTATGCATGTTTGTCCAACTGTGCATTTTCATTCTTGTGATAAAGATGTGCCCATAATCGTCATTTGAGTAACTGCATAGTAAGAATCAGAATATGGTTGTTAGAAATCTGAAACTATTACTAATAAGGCGTTTGATCTGACTTTCGTGCATTTCGATGCTTGGTCCATCCGTTCTAACCTCTAATTAAACCATTATTGTGGCTAATGAATAATAATTATAAGTAATAAATCTTAAGAATTCTATTATTCTAATTAATATCAGTATTAATTTGGCGGGCTAATTATAGTGGTTGGCTCTTGACACCGGAGGCCCACTACTTATATGAAGCCCATTTACAGGCACGTGGGTCCCATAGCCAGGGCACGTGATATTTAGGATCTTTCCATTTTTATTTATCTGAAAACTCGCGCGCGGAATCCAAAATTTCTTAACTAAATTTAATTCTAAAAAATAAATATCCCTTTAGAAAATTCACCATCGCGAAAATTTTATTATCACTTTTTTATTTTAGCTGCATCTTCCCGCTTTGGGCAAACCCTAGATTGTCTCGTTCAATTATTTCACTCGGATTCCAACTTTAACCGAATACTGCTTCGCAGATCCTTTTCCGGTGGTTTTGGAATCGTATATTTGCCTTTTTTTTTGTTTTGAGTCTGAGCTTCGGAGCTATGGATATTCGCAAAAGAGGGAGAGTTGAATTCGATCCGAATGCTAATGGTGGACCGAAGAGATCCAAGCCAGGTTTATTTCGTTTCTATTTTTTTTTTGAAAAAATCATATTTTAAGCTTAGTAGTATCTGATTTGTGCATGAGTGTCTATCGTGCTCTCTGTTTATTTTATGTTCAAATCTCATTCTTTACTATTGTTTCCATATACATACACGGAATTATGTACTGTATGAGGATTTTCTTAATTAGCGTTTGTTATTATTTGCTATTAATGTCCATATGGATCCAGTTTGATTTTCGTGAGTTTGATACATTAAAATTTATACTATATGGAATCTTTAGTCGCTTCGCGGATGCTGCTTTTAAAATATTAAAAGTTTAAGTTCTTAAAAGATCTGTAAAAACAATTTTACATAGTTGAGTTGATGATTTTGCTACTTAATTCAAGGAATAACTTTTTAAAAATTAAGTTGTCATTTTCAAGAATTTTGGATTGATATCTCTTGTGGTTGCGGTTCCTTCTTATGGCCCGTAGCTGACAAATTCCACTAATAATTTGTCTGAATTCCTTCTCAAATTACTTGTTATTAGAAAGTAAAAATATCTCTAGAAACTTATGTTCATGATGTAAATATAATAATAGACTAAAGGTTTTAACTCAGAAGAAATAATTAATGTTTTGCAACAGAATTGGACTCCGTATCAGGTGGTATAGGCAGCAAAACGAAGCCTTGCACGAAGTTCTTCAGGTTCAAATCTCAACCTACCTAATGTAAAATTTGAATCTTAAAGATGATTGGCATGCATCAACGCTAGTAATGATAAAATTTGTACCAATTTGCTCTACAAATATAGTTCTAATACTATCAACTGGTTTTTTTTAACTTGACCTGGTTCCTATTCAAAGCTTTTTTGGATATAATAACAAATCTACTTTATGCCATTAGCAAGAATTGATGTTTCTTATGTTATGATTTAGATTCATCTGTATCCCAAACCAGTTTTAGCATTCACAATGTGTGCACTAATGCCGTGGGGCAGTTCATATCTAAAAATCGGGAGCTTTCTAAGAAACATGTTAAATTTGAGATTGGAAGAGAGGTTCCGAACAGGACTTTTCTTGTACAGCAGAAGAATTGACCTCTTTTTTGTGCTTATCTCAGATCAAATACTCTAAGGTTTATAAGGCAACGGTTCATTATTTTTAACTGTGGGACAGTGATCCTCCAATTGTGTATTGGGATTGATCTGTTACTGGGGACTTTGTTGGGACTCTCTTTTTTATCAGTTTTCCTAGTCCATTTGGTGTGCCTTTATTGAATCTCTAGTTTATTTCTTTCTTGGAAGGTGTAGTGATTTCTTCATACATTATTGAAGCTAGACTACCTAGTTTGATCAAGTTTCAGGGCTCTCTCTGTCCCAAGAATTTGGACCATGCAGTCCTTGCTCACCCTGTTATTTCGTAAAGTATTTCTGGCGTGCTGCACTTAAAAAATGTGCCGCAACTTTATAACCTTCTATTTTTCTGCAGCATGGCTGGTTGTCCCTTTGGTGAGAATTGCCACTTCCTTCACTTTGTTCCTGGTGGCTTCAAAGCTGTAGCCCAGATGATGAATCTCTCCCCTGCCCCCACCTTAAAGACAACAACAGGGCCACCACCGAACCAGAATGGTTCTTCTTCAGTTGCTGTGAAGACCAAACTTTGCAATAAATTCAACAGTGCCGAAGGTTGCAAGTTCAATGACAAATGCCACTTTGCTCATGGTGAAAAGGAGCTCGGCAGACCTATTGCACACTCTCAAGAGGATTCACGTGCGGTGGGACCTGTCACTCCCTACTTTGGTGCTCGAGCAGAACCACCTGTACAAGGACTTGCAGCCAGTTTCGGTGCCTCTGCCACAGCCAAGATCAGTGTGGATGCTTCTCTGGCTGGTGCCATCATTGGTAAAGCTGGAGTCAATTCCAAGCAAATCTGCAGACAAACAGGAGCCAAGCTATCCATTCGGGATCATGAAACAGATCCCAGTCTAAGAAACATTGAGCTAGAGGGCACATTCGAGCAAATTAAGCAAGCAAGTACGATGGTGAGGGAGCTCATTGTCAGCATTGGATCTAGTAATACCCCTGCGAAAACTTTGGGAGGTGGTGGAGGCCCTCCGACCCCAGGAAGCAACTTCAAGACCAAGCTCTGTGAAAATTTCTCGAAAGGCTCGTGTACATTTGGAGAGCGATGCCATTTTGCCCATGGTGCAGCTGAGCTACGTAAAACAGGTTTTTGAGTTATCCCATGCTTTTTTACCTTCCTACTATTCTGTTATGTTCCATGAATTAATGTAGCAAACTTTACTTGTTATTTATTCCAGTTTTGATTTTTGTGCATTACCAGTTTCTATAAATTCATTGGTTCTGGTTATTTTTTCTTCATGGAAATGTGATAATGCTCCTAATTTAATTTATTTTTTTTCTGGTTTCATCTTGGAAAATTACACTCTAGTCACATACGAAAACAGGAGTACTATTTTTTTAATCTTTTATTATGCCAAGATTAATTTCATGTATGTACAATGTTATTTTTGTAGTTTTCTAAAAAGAAGAAAGGAAATAGTATATAACTCTTTTTTTTTGCATCCAGAATCTTTCTTGGTTAGAAAAATTGAGGGGCTATGCTAAGAAAAATGAAAGGAGTGAGCTTGTAGTATGGGTTGTAAATTCTAATGAGCGGAATCTAATTTGGAAGCAACAGCCTACTTGTTCTTTCATCGAATGCATTTTTCACCTTTTTCCTTCAAAATTTTCTTTAAAATCCACAAAATTCGTTACACAGAATACAAATACTAGGAGTACAATTTAAATTTTAAAATGAGCACCAAATTCAAGCAATAAATAGATTACTGGGGCCTACTTTATTGGGTTTTTGGCACATCTCCGCAGGTTTCGGTTGTACATTATACATCGAGTGGTAATTGTTGTTTGAGATTTTTAATTTTCAAGGTTTGTCACGTTATTATCATCTTATAGTTTATGTCTCGAGCAATATCACAAAATTCAGTTAGTATATGTGCTAAATATAAAAAAATATATATATTTTTCTTTCAAGTTAGAAATATATTTGTCCGAGGAATGAAAATTCAAGGACGCATTCATTAATTAAATTCGACACAGTGACTAATAGTACCAACTTTTCGTCAATTTTAAAATTTTTATTAAGTGGGCTAAGTTTGGCTACACATCATTAAACATCGGGCCTTGATTATCAAACCAAATTCACATTGTCAAGTTATTTGTAAATTGTAGTAATATCTTGTTGTTTATTTTCCTTTTAAAATAAATTTTCATAGTTATTAGTATCAAACTATAAAATGGAGAAGGTGGCATTTTATACAAAGACACGTTTTACACTTCGCATGTGACCAACACGTGTCTGCTCTCATTAGACTTGTTTTGTCCGTCACATTTATATACGGAGTATAGATACTCTGACAATCATTTAAATTTCCTTATTAAAAGTAAATTGAATCATTGAAGATATGGTCCCAAATGAATTACTACTTCAACAATTTCATATTCCTATAAATTGTACTAGTAGTATTTTCCAGCAGAGAAAATTAAACGTATTCTAAAATTCTATGTCAAAAAAGAGAAAAAATTCAGTGCTCTAGGCATACCATGAATATGTTCTACCAATAAGATTTTGATATATATAAATTATTTATCATTGATAGTTGTGATTTGGCCTACCAAATAAATATCGATCGTTGCATATATAAATTATTTGGCCTGGGGTGACATCTAATAGTAATTTAATAAACATATAATAGTAAGTGGTACGACAATTTTTTTGAAAAATCTAGTCACTGCCTCTCATTTATGCAACTTGGCCACCCATATACCACAAATTATTTGGATTGTTGAGGTCGGTCATTTATATTGATGTATATTCCGTACACGAACTCATTAATTCTACTACGATTTGTGAATGTTTTAGTCTATTGAAAAAAAGGCAGAAATAAGAATCATAAATCTCTCTATTAACATAATTATTCTCCATCGCTTGAATGGTTTTAAATGATGGATGATATCAAAATTGATTAATAATTGAATCAGACAGAACCACGTTTTCAATCTAAACAATGGCATAATGTGAAGTTAGAAAACCTGGAATATGTCACTCGCTAGGAGACTTTCGGCCTTAATCCGCAAACCCGATCGAGTAGGATTAGTCGGATCCGCCAAAGGTATTGTTCAGTACACCTGCGGTCAAACCAAAAAAAGAAAACCAGCAATATGTAAATAAAAACGAAATAAATACTTGACGAGTCCGCAAGTAACGTTTTACTTATACTGTTGAAATTAATGTCCTTGTTTAAAATTTGAAATCACGCTTAATTCAACAATTTGGCAATTTAATGATAATACGCTTTAGATGTTCACAATAAAATAATTCGACAACGGAAAAAATATGTAAAACTTTGATTCACAGTTTTAAAGTAGAATTGTTGATTATATTAACGTTGTGGAGTAGTATTATTGGGGATAGAGAAGAGAAAGAATATAATTTAAAATATGAAAGGAAGACCTATATTAGAAAGGAATGTGAACATATTAAATTTGAAGTAATATTGTTTAGATAAATTTTCTGTTATCTTTTGGATATAGCATTCAAAAGGAGAGATTTGTTGTAGTAGTTTAATGATTTTCCAATGATGTAGATGAGATTTTATAAGAAATTGAGTTTTGACCATGGAAAACAAGCAATCAAATCTATATCAAAATTCCAATAATTCCCAGTAGATTCAGTTTGAGGACATTGCCCTCAACATGCTCTCAAAGTTGTTTCGTGAGTGATTAAATTTAATTGAGAAAAACGTACAAGTGTTTAACAATGTGATTCTCCCTCTGTTTTTTTTATGTAAATTGATAAAGTAAATAAATAAAAATGATTATAGTATTATTAATGAAGGTGAACAAATATACCGTGAGAGAAAGGGAAAATTGGAGAGAGAGAAAACTGGAGAGAAAGTAAGAAAATGTGATGAGCTCCACTACCAAAAACGAAATAAAATTAATTTAGACGGATCAAAATAAAAAATAAGAATATTAATTATGGATGGAGAGAGTAAAGTTTTAACAATATAGTTAAGAAAAGAAAAAAGCTACTATTGAAATTGATAAATGAAAAAACTTAAGAGTAGAGTGAAGTACACAAATGGTCTTTGAACTTTGTATTATGCACGCCAATAGTCTTGGACTTTATAAATATCTCTTTCGGCATGGAAATTAAATAAATAGATAATAAAGTAGAAGAGAGAGAAAAATAGATAGAACAAAGTAAAATAGAGGAATGACTCAACGGTCATGAACGTCCAAAAATGAAAAATAACTCAATTACCATGAAATAAAGAAAGTATATAAAAATTCGGGTTGAGTTAAATGTGGACTCCAATTGTAGAACAGAGAGAATATAAAAATGTCACGCATTAAAGTGATATTGGAATATGCACTATCCTGAATCAGGAAATGCGCAAAGACTTGCAACCTTGCAATCTCAACAAATTCAAATGCACATGAAATGTATAGAGTCTTGCAACCTTACAATATCAACCAATTCAAATACACACCGCAGAAATGAAATCTTAAAATATAAAGATTTTTATTTAAGTCACTCTAAAATAAATGAGTGGTGAAAATTGCGGCAATTTCTTAGAAAAAGGAACAAGTAGCAGCATTTAGGTTCGTGGGGCCCATTGGTGTGGAGTGGGCCCGGCATTTTGGGAGAAACGGAAAAAGGCAATTTAAGTAGTGATGAGTGTTGCTCTATTTATATCGCTGTGGTGCCGCCCCCAGCCCACTCCGCACCGCACCTCTTCCCTTCTCAATACATTACACCTTCTCCCAAACAGGACACACAAACCTCGCCTCCCTCTCTAGGTTCGTTTCCATTTTTTTTGCTTAATGCGTTTCGATGTTTCCTAATGTTGATCGTCTCTGGTTTCTTTGGTGGATTGGGGAAATGTGTCTACATTTCCTGTGATTGGTGTTGTTTGGCTCCTAATCGTTTGGGGATTTTGGCGATTTTAGCTGTGCATGCGATTTTATTTAACCGGATAGATCTGGATTAGCTGTGGATGTGATTGTGTGAGATTTTTGTGAATTTGTTGAGTGATCTGCCGTCTCTACATGCTGAATCTGGAATAATGGATTGGATTGGATTGGATTGGATTGGGGTGATTGTTTGCTTTTTCCCCTATCCATGAATTTAGCAATCACATTTTAAAATACTGTTAATGTGGTTTGATTTGTGAATCTACAGTCTATGAGTTTGGGTCTGGATTGCTGATTTTCACGTTTCGGCAGCTCCTTCATGTCTGCACTTTCCCGTAGCTGTGGGGAATTGAAAAGGAAAAAATAACTTTTTCTGTTCTTACTTCCTAACAATTTTCTTCTTCTGGCGTAGGAGATATGGCTCACCATCTGAGTCTCAGACATAGTATAATGTATATGCAATTGCACACTTCAAATGTTATTACGTACATGCACAGATCCAGATTTTCTCAGATTCTCTTGTAGGTGTATTTTTAGTATTTTACCACAAAATCTGACTTTGTAGATGCAAAGTAAATCAAATATGGATCCATTATTAGTTTCGGTTGGTGCTAACCTTTATGTTAAAAAAAGACACTAATGCTGCCTTCTCAGTTTTGGGCCACCATTTGCTAGGGTCGCCTTTTTCCTAGTCTCTAATAAAAGTTAAATTGTTTCAATCGGCTCTAAAATCTTAAAATATCATTGTGTTTATGTGGTAGTGCAATTCATCTATTGTCTTGTTCACTTGATTTCTTAATGAGATAAAATATGTGCATTTTAAGCAATTGTCTCATTTCCAATATTCATATGCATCTTTCGTTTACATTGCCACTTGCAAACATTGAATGCTTGTTTGATAGAAGGATTTTATTAGAGCCTCAACTTTTCACATGGGCAGACAGGACAAACTGCTTGGTGGCCATGTCTGCTTTCAGCCTTCAGTGTTTTTTGTTTTTTAGTTAATATTTTATCTGCAGTTCACTGTGGTTTTTTTTTCAATTTCGACATTGGATTTGTTTTATTTAATACTAATATTTGTGTAAAATATTCTGTAATATTCTTTTTTGTGTGATACAGTATTATATTATTTAGCCAATTTGCTTTGTCCATAAAGCTGTTTCCCTAGCAAGTATCGCCCACCATCCCTTTTGATGTGATTGCTTCTGTTGTTTTCAATGGAAAATAGGCTGACAATGAAGGATTCAATGCTACTGCTGCTTATTTCATGAAGTCTAATGGAGTAATTATCTCCGGGGCCACAAATAATAATTTTAAAACTGTTTAATAAGCGCGGTGTTGTAATCGTGCTGGATTGTCCAATAACTGGGCTTGATGTATGAACACAACATCACGCACCTTTAAAACTCATCTTCTCTGTAGTTTCCAGTGGTCACATCATAAGTTTTTTTAATTATTTTAATTAGTCACGGTCAAAGAAATGCTAAGGATGGCTTTCTAAATAACTTGCATGAGAGAAATTTACATATAATTAAACTGGGCCTGGTTATCACTTCCGATTGGATATTGTGAGTATCGTTCTGTGTATATCCTTTAAACTGTGCTTTTGTGAGGCTCACTTAAATAAATGTAAGCGTGTGGAATTAAGATTGTTAGATGTATCTTAGAAAGTTTTGTAGATGTTTAAGAAGTTATGATATTAATTGAATCTTGCTTGATTTCTTTGTAGATATCAAGCCAGGATACTTTCTTGTAGGTGTCTAGGATACTTCCCTTAGTGTGTACTTAATGAATTTGGAAGTTAAAATCTTAAGTTAGGGGATTAATGATAGTTGCCAAGCATGTAATTCCTGCTCTCCATGCTATGAATATTTTTATTGCCCAATATTAATAAAATAGTAGTAGTTGTTAAAAGTCATACGGCAAATTAGAATCATGAAGGCCAATGTTTTCACAATTATTTTTTTAAACGTGATTACCCAACGGAATTAGCAAGACTAATTATAAATTAGCACAGACTACCTTTTGTCATCATTGTTCAATCTTAGTGGGCTATATGGTACTACCAGCGAGTAGATAAGTTTGGCGCAGTATTTAAGTCAATTGAACTGTTCATGTAGTTGCGTGATGCATTTGGATTTTAGATGTACATTCATTTGATTTTGTCATATAACTTATAAATAGTTGTTACATAATTGAAGTTTCAGCCAGTGTTTTGAAAGTGACCAACACTTGAATTCCGCAGGTCGCTTAACAATGGGTGCTGGAGGGCGTATGTCAGTACCCCCTGCAGAGAAGAAGGCAAAATCCAACATTGTCGAACGAGTTCCGCACGCAAAGCCTCCATTTACGCTCGGTGATATCAAGAAAGCCATTCCACCCCATTGTTTCAATCGATCCATTCCTCGTTCATTTTCCTACGTCGTATATGACCTTGTCATTGCCTCTCTGTTTTACTATGTCGCCACAAACTACATCCATCAGCTTCCCCAACCACTCTCCTACCTTGCCTGGATTCTATATGTGATATGTCAAGGTTGCATCCTAACTGGTGTTTGGGTCATCGCCCATGAATGTGGCCACCATGCCTTTAGTGACTACCAATGGCTTGACGACACTGTCGGCCTAATCCTGCACTCATTCCTCCTAGTGCCGTTCTTCTCTTGGAAGTACAGCCACCGTCGCCACCACTCAAACACTGGCTCACTCGAGCGGGATGAGGTGTTTGTCCCCAAGGTCAAGACAGGGGTCAGCTGGGCTGCCAAGTACATGAACAACCCACCTGGCAGACTCATCACCCTCATTGTCCAGCTCACTCTAGGCTGGCCTCTGTATCTTATGTTCAACGTTTCTGGAAGGCCTTACGACCGGTTTGCATGCCACTTCGACCCAAACAGCCCTATCTACTCTGATCGCGAACGTGCTCAGATATTCATCTCTGATGCAGGCATTCTTGCCGTCACCTATGGGCTATACCGTCTGTCTGTAGCCAAAGGACTTGCCTGGGTTCTCTGTGTCTATGGTGGTCCATTACTCGTGGTTAATGGATTCCTTGTCTTGATCACTTTCTTGCAGCACACACACCCTTCCCTCCCTCACTACGACTCGTCAGAGTGGGACTGGCTACGCGGCGCCCTATCCACAGTCGACAGAGATTATGGTATTCTCAACACTGTCTTCCATAACATAACGGATACCCATGTTGCACACCATCTGTTCTCGACCATGCCGCACTACCATGCAATGGAGGCGACAAAGGTGATCAAACCAATCCTGGGAAAGTACTACCAGTTCGATGGGACGCCAGTTTTTAAGGCCATGTTCAGAGAGGTGAAGGAATGCATCTATGTCGAGCCCGATGAAGGCGAGGAGAACAAAGGTGTGTTCTGGTACAATAACAAGCTTTAGAGTTGTGGAGGCAATGTAGGAAATGCAGTTTCTGGGCTGTGTTTGTTGTAGGAGATTCTGCTTTGTCTATGGTTTAAACTTTAAAGTCTAGGTTGTGTTGGTTGCTTGTGCGTCCCAAAATGGTCTTTGTTAGACTTATTAGAACTGTTGTGTTCTATTAAGTCTTGGTTTGTGTTGGATGGAAATAAGACTGTAATAACTATTTATGTTTTGTTGTCTTAAGTCCGAACTTTCGATATGTTTTGTTGTCTTAATTTTTAAAAAAATACTACAAATACTGTTTGCTTGGGCTGAAAAGGGAAGCTGGATTCAATTGTTTGGTTGTCTTGCGACGACCCGCTGGATTCATGTGATAGTTAACACGCAATGTTGTACTACTATTGTGAGCAGAGATTGTATCATTTCGGCTGAATGCAATTTTATATCCTTCAGAATTGAAATAATTGAATTATAACTGTTAGAATGCCTGACTGCATCCAGGTTCAAAATCAAGATAGCATACCAAAAAAAGAGAATCAAGTTATCATTACAACACACTCATAGGGCATTAGCATATCCAACTAATAACTGCCGCCAGAAAAAGATAAAGGAAAAACAGGGAGTACTATACAAACATAAATAAGACTTTATAGTACTAGAATAAATGAGCCCCTCAACCACAAACACGAAACATAACCAACCCATCGAAGAAAAAAAAAATCAAAGACTCGATTCAACCGTGCACGTTGGCAGAATCCAGCTAAATCTGCACCCTAACTACCAGTAATGCTAATGGGAGCCACGTTGAAACGTTCCACGGAAATCAACCAGCGTGCATCATTCCGCCACGTGTCAGAACCTCCTTCAAATTTTGCACATCATATGACCTCATCTAACGGCCGTGATGCTCTGTTACCATAAGTAGTATTTTAAAAATCTGAATCTTGGGCCGGCCAGATGCTTTTTTATATTTTTAATTTTACTTTTCTTTATATTTGTAATTTGATTGTGTAGGTTCATAGTAGTAGTAGTAGAATGAAACATATCCAATGAGAGCAAGACCTAATTAATAGTGCCTGGCTCGATTCTCAATTAATTAGAGCATCCGCAATGGGCGGACGATGGCACGCCCGATGGCGCGCATCGTCCGCGCCATCCATCGTCCGCACCCATTGCGGGTGCTAGCCATAGGGCGCGGACGATAGTCGCGCCCTATACTTCGGTCGCGGAGGATAGCGCGGACGATGGCCATCGTCCGCGCCATCGTCCGCCCCATTGTGGAGGTCGCGGACGATGGCACGCGGTTTCGTTTTTTTATTAGTTCAATGATGTAACTTTTTTTTATTAAAACTTCGCCGTTTGTTATTTAGACCGTTTTTTATTTACTCGTTACTTGTTATTTGAAAACAGTTAAATTAATTAAACAAAACAATAAAATGATGATGTGGCGCGCTATAGGGCGCACCTTAGGGCGCCCCACTTCAGGTGGAGAGGTAGGAGGATAAAACTGCTGACGTGGCGCGTCTTAGGGCGCCCCATTACTAATGCTCTTAGTGGAATACAAAATTACTACTCTATCTCTAGCTACAACTGTAAGCGTTCTGCCATACAAGGATTTAACCAAATTAATACCTCTAGCTTGTTTTGTCATATATTCAAGTACATACCCCTTGTTGATTTGCATGGATGAATATGATTGTGATACCAACAATTTGGGGAACCATATTTTGTTTTACTATTTCCTACTGTATATTTGGTTCGACACGAATTTTAATGTATAATTGATAAAGTAAGAGAGAGATAAATAATAGTGCAAGTGGAGAGTGAAGAGTGGACTCCACATCATTAATAGTATAGTGTAATAATATAAGTTTAAATAAAATGATGTGTATGGGTATTGTGTTATTTAACTATTCCAAAATTAGAAAATTCATACTTTGTAGGGATAGACTAATAAGAAAATAGCTCATTCTTTTCAGGAACGAAGGGAGCATGTCCAATGATTATTCAAAATTCATTTCTCCATCAATTTTTCCCACCTCTCAATCTCAAAATCCCACAATGGGCCCAGCCCAAACTTCAGGGAGCTCGTTCAAAGGCTCACCGGCAAGACGAAGGCCAAACCAAGAAAGAAAGAGGCAAGAACAAGTAAGAAAATGGAGATAGCTATGCCTATGCCCATGACCATGAGAGCCAGATTCCATGCTGGTTTTGGTGTTAGAGAAGAGGAGGAAATATGGAGGAGTGCAAATTCAGAGTTTGATGGCTTCAAGCATGAAATAACAATCCACTTTCCATTTTTGGAATCGCTTCATTAATTAGTCAATACTGATTCATCATTCTTTGTTGAGATTTTAGTTTGGGTGTATATTCACAGAAAAAAATTGAATTTATCATATCAAACACTAAAAAAAATTTGGCTAAGAACATTTTTAACAGTACAATTGTCACGCCCGCCCACCCCAGGGGTGTTACAAACGAGGCGATCGTGACCAAGGGACAAACATTAAGAATAAAAGTTCATAAGAAAGACTCAATTAGCTTAAATGAATAATATATATCAGAGTGTACGATACACAGAGTGCAAACTCGACTTTAGCTCCAAACAAGTGGGAAAAGCTCGAATAAAATCAGAGTGTCTTTTCAACAATCAGCAACTCGAGATAAAATTATCTCAACAATACTTGGCGGAAGCATTCGAGAGTAGAATACTATTATGTATGAAGACATAATATATTCAGAAAGTTTTATTTACAATCTTCTTCACTTTCATGCTCAACACCCACCGCGCTCGTCACCGCTCAACCTGCACATAGGGAAAACACATGCAGGGCTGAGTACTTATTGTACTCAATGGACACGTGCCAAAATATATTTTATAAAAACAGATTTTGTCAAGCCATTCTTTGAGTGAACTCGGGGTTTAGGAAAAGGTCCGAGAACACTAAAACATCTTTCTTTTCCTTTTTCAAAAGCGATCTTTCGATCTATTTTCCTGGAACATATGTCGTATCTGACAAACCCGATTTCACTATCTCTTGTTCATTCATCAATCCATTCATCATTCATCGTTCCTTTCATCATTCATCATTCCTTTCATCATTCATCATATCTTAACATTCAAGTGCCGGGGAAGTGGTTACCTCCCACGGTCTCCCATCAATCCATTCCATTCCATTCATCGTTGCAGTCAGATAGGCATAGTTCCAAAACAAAATATGGCTTGACATAACCTTTTCAACTTTTCTTTCCTCAAAACCTTTTTTTTTTTGAAACATAAAATTTCTGGCAGTGCGCAGTTCATTTGAAAAATTCGTCATAAATTCATCCAATGCCCAATAAGGCTGAAATATTTACAAGACTCAGAAGACACTTCAAATTTTCATCTAGTTCAAGAATTACATCAAACGGAGGTCATTTGGTCGGTCAAACAGAAAACGAAACATTCTGGCCGAGAATACCAGTTTATGGCAGAATTGCGCAGTCGACTTCAAACATTTTTCAAAAAATCATCTTTCGTCGAAAGGGGCAGAAATTTATACGAGACACAGAAAACACCTTGAAATTAACTCAGTAAAATTTTCATACCAAAATTCGATCGTTTGGTTAGTCAAATATACGTCGGAATCCACTGTCCGAACACCACAGATTTCATACTCACAAATTTGAAATTTGAGTTTCTTCCTCAATCATCCAAACATAATTTTCTCATCCTTATAACACGAAATCATGCTTGATAAGACTCTCTTAAACATGTTTGCACATAAACTTAGATCATTCACCAAAGAATCAAATCAAACTTCACACAATTCAATCAAAAAAATCGCATAACAATCAAAGTTCTCAAGCAAACTCACTTTCCCACCGATTAACTTTGCGATCTATGATTCCTACACCCTCTATATGCATGTAGGATTCAAGAATAAAGTTTCAATGAAGGAGATGAGAAGAAAATCTTAGTTATACCTTCTTGAATCAAGAAAAACGAACGGTAGAACAAACGTTGACACGATTCGTCCCTCTCCCTTCACCGCTGCCGCCGCTGCTACAAATCCGCAGTCGCGGTCCGCAGCGCCGCCGTCCACCGTCGCCGCCTCCGGCGGCTCTCTCTCTCTCTTCTAACTCTCGGTTTTCCTTCTCTCGTTTTCTCTCTCTCGGATTTCTAAATTGACGTCAAAGAAATGAAATGGAGGGATGTTGTATTTATAGAAAAATTTTCATAAAAGACAAAAATTCACGTCTTTTCGTTTTAATGTGACGAGTAATTAATGCGGCCGTCATTGGAAAACGTGCCTGATGCGACGTGGTTCTTATCCACTTCTCGTCTTGATGTGACGCAGTTCTTATCCAACTTTTCGTCTCGATTTGTTGTCGAAAGTGTATTTGATACGTGGTCTATTCTTTCGTGTAGGTATCATTTTGGGCTCGTAACAATTGAGTTTCAAATTGGGCTAGGAAAGAATAATTGTTTGGCCCCAAGAGTGAAATACTTCTCTCGACAAAAGAAACAAGGTCGAAAAAATTTCAAGTGCACAAACGACGGTCCTTTCAAGAACACAATAAAAAGGTAGAAAAAGTCGGGGTGTTACAACAATTAATGACGCTATTTATAAATATACCATGAAAGCTTAAAAAATCATTTTAATTTATTCTTGATATCCTAACTAAAATTAAGAGAGGAAGCTTCCTGAAAAAGCAAATGATTAAGTTAATTGTTTAGAGTGTTACATACACTTTCTTTTGCGTTCTAAATAATTTTTTAAAATTTTCCACCATAACTAATTACGTCTTTTTTTTTAAATCCATTTTATAGTAAAATTTCTTATCTTAGTTAAATTCTCATTTTGTGGAATTTATTGACAACGGGTCTCCTACCCCAAGACATGTGTTACGTACAATTGTTCCGTAATCTTTTTTTAAAATCAATTATACTGTATTTTAAAAGTGCATAGGTATATATGTAGTTGTAATTAACTAGAGATATTGATTTCAATTTTAAGGCCATCTCCGTACTCCTCACTCCTCCCTCAAATAAAAGAAAAATGAAAACCATGTTAGATTTAGTATCCATCTCATAAAACTGAGTTTTAAGAGAAAACATCATGAAATATTACTAAATAGTAACATTTTTGTTTAACACTGAGTTTTAATAGAAAACATTATGATAGTAAATAACATATTTGTTTAATTTCAATAAACTAAAAGATGGGCAGTCTATTTCATTAATTTTCGGCTAAATTAAAAGGACGGAATTGATAAATATTTGAAGTTGAAGAAAAACAAAAACCAAATTAGAAAACACGATATACGCGTTGTAGTCACTTTAGAACCATTCATATACGCGTTGTATACACTTTTTCGTACGTTGTGTTATGCAATTTACTTTTTCATCATGCAATATCATGTTATTTAATTTGCATAATCTCGATTTTTTTTCTTTTACCCTTCTCAATTTATTTGCTTATACCATTGCATATCAAAAAAACTTTATTTAATTTGATAAATGTACAAAAAATATTTCTTCTAAAAATTACTCGTATGAACTAAAACAATGTTAAAGTAATCCTCGTGTTATGAACTAAATCGATCTAAAAATAACCTTCATAATTAATTATGTGGTTATGCATATACATTTATACTACTCCCTCCGTCCTAGAAAGTTTGTCACTTACCATTTCCATCCGGTCATAAACATTCCACTAACTCATTCTCACTCACATTTTATTATAAAACTATAATATTAGAACTCGTTTTCTTTTAACTTTTTCAACCCACTCTACATTGCATTTCTTAAAATTCGTGTTAGGTCAAAACTTGATAAATTTTGTGGAATGGAGTGGGTATTATATAATGTGCATGTGAATATATACTTTGTCCGTCCCATAAAAATAGTCTTCTTTTTCCATTTTGGTTCGTCCCACAAAAATAATCACTTTCTAGTTTTGGCAAGTCTTTATCTCTTATAAGGTGGACCTCATTCTTCACTAACAATACTTCAATCACTTTTTCTTTCTACATATCTCATACTTTACCAATTTTGTATTAATATCCATGTGGACCCAAAGTCCCTATTTTTATGAGACGGAGGAAGTATCTTTAGTATACTCTCTTCGGCCGACTGAAAATGATACATTTTCCTTTTTGGTTGGTCTAAAAAATAGATATACCTTTATCTCTACTTTAACCTCTCTCTTAATTCTACTTTATTCTCTCCACTCAACACACAAAATAAAATTATATAAGATCATGTGTTACCCAAGAAAGGGGTCATCATCATGGTGATGGAGGAAGTATATATATATATATATATATATATTAGTGATGTATATATAGTCCATATATAATGGGAATCAGCTGAGATCCTTGAAAATGCAAGCCACGATTCCTTAACTGGTTAGCATATCTCTTTAAGTCATGAAATCACGTATGTTAATCGATCTTTTCTTTTGTGTGAGAGAGAGAAAAGAGAGGGGGGAACGTGCATACATCTAAAAGTCGCAGCGAAAAAAGGAGAGTTCGGTATGAAATTAGTTCAGGACAACTCTTTTACCCAAATTTGGGTAAAAATGCAAAGCAATATCATGTAGTACTATATGTAACTCCTTATTGAATATTCATAAATATGAAAACCTTAACAAAAATTATATCGTTTCTCAATCAAGAAAAAGATTTTATAACTTAATTTGTAAAGAAGAGGAGACTCCTAAACACGATTAATGACAGCATTCATAGGCAATATTTTATTTAGACAAGTTGGCAACTAGATACATGATCTTCTAACTTAAAAGGGTATATAGTTTACTTAAACAAAAGTAGTGGGATTAATTCATCTTTTCTTACTTGCATGGATGCATAAAATATGATCAATATACATATGCTTATGAGATGAAAAAGAGGGACCATTTTATTTTATTACCCCTCTCTCTTACACACACACATATGTCATAGCATTGATCATCCAATTCTTGCCTCAACAGATAAGACTTTCTTAGCTGTTCATTTCCTTATTTTAGTTTTGTGCCTTTTTTATGGAATTTTAATCTTCTATCTATAGGGTAGTGATAAAAAATAAATAAATTTTAATGTATAGCTCGAGACCAAATCTCAATTATTAGATCAAAAATGAAAGAGTGAGATTGAAAATATGGAGGTCATTTTTAAACACCAATTATGTCATTTTAAGATCGTTTTAATTCATTTGAGGGGTGTAAACTCGTACAACTTAAAACGATATAAAAATTATGTCCGTGTTGATTATTTGATTATGCATTAGGATTTGATTATTTTTTAACACTATCATGTTTTCCTATATTCAATAAACCGTGTTTTTACCTTTCCCCCTTATATAAATCAGCATCCCAACTCCTTTTCTTTCAAACAAATATCACACCAACTCTTCTCAAAATAAGAAAACTTCAACAACATGACAACGGAAAATCAAATCTGCTGCCCAAAGACAGCCTCAACAAACCTAGCCATGCACAGAAAATCACAAACGATTTCAAAATCGAAGCCGAAAATCCGAATAATCCACATATTTGCACCAGAAATCATCAAGACTGATGCTGCAAACTTCAGGGAGCTGGTGCAGAGGCTCACCGGAAAGCCTGATCAACGCAACGGCGCCGTGGAGATGAAAGAGGGATCAAGAAAGAAAAAAGCAACAACGGAGGTTGGTGCTGGATTTCATGCAGATTTGAGAGAGAGAGTGAAAGAAGAGATTTGGACGAGTGCAAATTCGGGAGGTGGATTTTTGGGAGGTTTTACGGAAATTGAAGGATTCATGCATGAGCTTAATCACTTTCAGTTTTTGGAAGGTACAACAGCTCAGGTGCAGGATGTTTATGGTTATGGAGATCAGTGTCTGCAGCTTGCTTGATTAAAGATAAGCTGGATTAGTGGAGATAGAGTTAATTTCTTGATTAGCTAGGGTTTTCGATTAATCATGATTGGTGTTATTTGTTGGTGATCAATGGTTTTTATTTGTTGGCCTTTGGATGATCATTTGAGGTTTTCTAAATTGGGATGTATGTATATAATATGTTTATAATTTGGTGAGAGTTGTGCCTTTTTCTGCATTTTTGGTATAGTAGCTGAGAAGAAAGGATTTTGTACATTTCTAGGATGATGTTCTACTGTTCTACTAACTTATAATTCTAACCTTTTCATTTTAGTACTTGGAATTTTTCACATAAGTTTCACTTGTATTTTTTTTTCCATTTTTTTTGGGATTTTTGTCTTGTTTCTTCATGTGGTTCTTGTCTATACATGCTCCATTTTTGGATGGTTGTCGAAAAATGCATAAATTAATTTCGACAAATGTTTGTTTAATATGTTAATTATTTCGAAAAGTGCATCAGAGCATCCGCAACGCGGTGCCGTCGCCGTTCCTATGCCGTTCCGGAGGAACGGTTTCGCGGCGGCACGCGTTGCAGCGTGCGTTCCGTCGCCATTCCGTGCCGCCACCGTTCCCATGCCGTGCCGCGTTTCGTTCCTCCGGAACGCGGAACGAAACGTTCCGCCACGCGCCGAGGCGACGTGGCGGACTCCCATTCGACGCGTGAAGCCCACTCGCTGCCCCGCGAGTGGGCTTCGTCCCGATGACGCAATAATTCATTTTTTTTAAAAAAATTCGAATTTAATAAAAAAAAAAAATTTTTTTTTTTATTAACGGTAATGAGACCGTTAATTTTATAGCCGTTTTTTTTTTAATTTATTTATTTACTCTATAAATACTCCTATTTCATACTCATTTCAATCACAAACACACATCTATTTCTCTCTATTTCCACCCCAATTTTCATCTCAAATCAACTCTATTTTCCTTCTCCCAAATTTAATCAAACTAATGGATCCTTATGAACAAATGCGTCAAATATTGGAACAATCACTTGAAGAAGATCGACGACGGGAGGCGGAAGAAGCCGCTCCGCCCCAACGTCGCTCCCGTACGTACATCCATCGTAACCGGGAGGAAGCCGCCGCAAGGTTAGTACGCGACTACTTCTGCGATAACCCGGTTTGGGGAGATACGTACTTCCGTCGCCGTTTCCGCATGGGGAAACCGTTATTTCTCCACATCGCGAATACTTTGGCAGCCCGGGAAGAGTTCTTCCAGGAAGGGTTCGACGCGGTCGGACGTCCCAGCCACACGACGCTGCAGAAATGTACTGCAGCAATCCGCCAGCTTGCGACTGGACAAACGGCCGACATGTTCGACGAATACCTCCACATCGGAGATAGCACTGGGCGAATGTGCTTGCTCAAATTCTGCAAAGGCGTCCGGGCAGCCTTCACCGACGAATTTCTCCGGAGGCCAAGCACGGCCGATTGTCAGTTCCTTCTCGACCTTCACGAAACAGTGCACGGATTCCCAGAGATGCTCGGCAGCGTCGATTGCATGCACTGGCAATGGAAGAATTGCCCGGTGGCGTGGAAGGGGTCCTACACAAGCGGCCACAAAGGTACCCACCCAACCGTTATACTCGAGGCCGTTGCCGACTACCGCCTTTGGATCTGGCACGCGTACTTCGGGGTCCCCGGGTCGAACAACGACGTAAACGTGCTCAACCAGTCCGACCTCTTGACCGAAGTTTTGGATGGTAAAGCGCCGGCCATCAACTTCGTCGCCAACAATCGGCTTTATAAAATGGGGTACTATCTCGCCGATGGCATCTACCCGAAGTGGCCTACCTTCGTGAAGACGTGCAGTGGGTCTGCGAACCCAAAGCAGGCTCTTTTTGCGCAGAAGCAGGAGGCTGCTCGCAAGGATGTGGAGAGGGCGTTCGGGGTTCTCCAAGCGCGCTTCAACATCATCAAAGCCCCGGCTCGTACGTGGTTCATGGAGAACATGGTCGACATCATGTATACGTGCATAATCTTGCACAACATGATTGTCCAAGACGAAGGACCCGAGGCGGGAAATTGGTTCGACCCCGAATCCCCCGGAAGCTCAACCGCAAGTAGTCCGCCTCGAAGTGGAGCGCATCCGTCTATACAAGAACGGTTATCTATTCGTGCAAGGACACGCGACTCTAGCGCCCACACCCAACTCCAACATGATCTAATTGAGCACATTTGGGCAAACTTTGGCGGATGAAATTATTAAAATTGTGTACTTTTATTTTTTTATGATTTTAATTGTGTGCTTTTTATTTTTTTAAGTTTAAGTTGTAACTTTGTTTTAATGTTGTGTGTTTTTTAATAAAATGTGTTTGTTTTTTTAATTGAATTGAGTTGAAATTAAAAAAAAATGAAATTGAATGAATAGTAATTTAAGGAACGGTTAAGGAACGGTTAAGGAACGAGGGTTGCAGGTTCCGTTCCTTAGTTAAGGAATGGAGTAAAAAAGTACAGTGGGGCCCTCAAATAGTGGTTTAAGGAACGGTTTAGGAACGGTATAGGAACAGCGTTGTGGATGGCCTCACTATATATGACGGTGATTTGCAATCATATATTCGAATTTGAAATGAATTAATTGAATGTGGAACAATTAGAGAGATTCAGAGACTGTGGATATTAATTATAATCACTAAAATAATTTCGTTGTATAATAACATCATCATATCTTAATTATTTAAAATAAATTTATTAGATGTTGTAGAATGTAGAGCATATATGCCTAATGCCTTGCTAGTTTGCTACAAGAAAACGTAATCAAATTAAATCAAGGAACAAGGGATTTGTCAAAAGAAATAGCTACATAAACAAATTTTGCTATAGTATTGAAAGATTATATTAGAAAAGTATTACTACTTCATAATTACAAGTTTTCCTCCATTACCCCAAATTTGATATCATGTGTATAAAAATCAACAAACTTCCACGCATAATGCCTTTGATCAGCACGTTCTAAGACAGTGATGATCTCCATAACTCCATTATCATCCAACAAAACATTATACTACTAGTACTAATCAAACACGATGACGTAATTCACAAATTATGTAAACGGAAATATAACCAGAATAATATTGTAGTAGTAACGATTTGTTGACAGAGGAAATAAAGTAAATGCAAGCATGATTGATTGAGGCTATTCAATAATGAAAACCCTAGTCCCGCGGTCTATAAATAAATTAAAATTGACTTATAATTAATTTAAAAGTCAAAGTCAATTATATTCGCAATTTGCAATATAAATTCTAATAGTTATTTCCAAAGTCCTAATTTTTTAAGAAATAAAAAGAAGGTGATAACATTAAAAAATATAGATTTCCAGACAAAATAAAAATTACTACAAAGAAATTAGTATAACCTACCTGAGTTGGGGCTTAGGTTTGACTATACGCCGACAGAATAATAATTTATTCAAGTTGGCCTCTTTATTTTGTATTTTAACAGAGTATATACACATATATATAATTAACTGCATTTTGATCATAATGTCCGATCCAGATAGTTTTGGATGATGATACAATGTCACCAAATCTTAATTGAAATTACCACTGAAACAACCTATATGGTGCATCCATTTAATTTTCTGTATTTTTCCCCTTGTCTTAACTGCTTCAAACATGAAGTTATTTATAAATTATAACACGATATTTTCCATGAACATGACTAAGACCATGAAAAGGACTTGGATTCTACAAGTGAAGGATGTATATATAAGAATCCCAAGTCAAACAAAGTAAATCACATTTCATTGAAGAGAAAGACTCATGATTCACATTTGACAGTTTCCTATATTTCCAAAATTCTAGAGATGAATATGACAAGAAACTAGCTGC
Source organism: Salvia splendens (assembly GCF_004379255.2). NCBI lineage: Eukaryota > Viridiplantae > Streptophyta > Magnoliopsida > Lamiales > Lamiaceae > Salvia > Salvia splendens. The sequence goes on from NC_056034.1 coordinate 2,575,437, forward strand.
CCATTTTCCACTTTAAATCAAATTCTAAAAAAGAAATGTGAACAAGGGAAGAAGGCTTCAATATTTACCAACTCTGATAACTACCACAGCTAGTTGTTACCTGCATCAACTACTGCTAAGAGCTGATCTCAACTTGCATCCGCGGAAAAGGAAAGTTACTTAATCTTAAAAATACAGAAGCTTCTATTATAAGTAAAACGTGAGCCATAGTTTTGCTTCGGCTATCTTTTTACAGGGTGATATATATATATATAGGCTATGTTAGGTGCCTTCAACTTTAATTTCGTATTCAGATACGGGTTCTACTAGAGGCAATGGCTCGGGATCAAGTCTTGTAAGGACTTCGGGTGTTCCATCAGTATCTCGTAGAATCTGCACACAAATAGTAACCAAAGCGCAACAAGTAATGGGATAGGATGAGTGACACAAATCAAGACTCTTCCTAGTTTATGGAAAATTTGTACTATATCAGATTCAGACTCCCCTTTACCAAGTGTAACTATAACTATGAGTTATGTTGAAATTTATCCTGTTTATGTTGGCTAAATTTTTTATGATAATTGCAATCATGAAGTCGGGATATTTTAAGTAATATGAGCCTGCTGCACTATGTAAGAGATTTCTAGCACCATAATATCAGCAATAAGAAGTAAACCTATCACACAACCTATGTGGGATACTGTTAAGGTGTATCTTCCCTTAACGTCAAACAATCACACGCAAGAAACTCGGACCAAATTTATCCGGCGGTTGTACGCGAGAGAGGTTCTCGTCGTCAGCGGTAGGGTTGAAGGTTTCTTGTTGCTCAATTAATTTGGGCCAAAATAAATGATTTCATAGATAGATCAATTGTTAATGAAGTGGCCCTATTTATACTAAGACCCTAGGGTTGGTTCGACTTAACCTATACGTTTGGGAAAGAACCAGCTAAGAAAACCCGAACGGGCCCGACTCAATTACAATTCGAAAATAACAAAAATAAGTCCATAACTCAATGAAATAAGAAAAATAAAGCAAAATACTAACTAACGAATTACGCGCTACTTAGCGACGTAATTCGCGAACTTCTGTGGCGGCTTGATTCAATCCCTTGGCCTCAAGGTCCTCGCCGTGCTCTTCTCCCACTGCTGCTGCAGTGACTTCCTCGCTATTGGCCTCGCCTCCGGAGTCGTCGCAGCTTCCTCCTCTATCATCTCGTCCTCTTGGTCGGGGCTGATAGGGGTGCTCGTATCAGATACTCATATTCTATAACAACACCAATAAAAGCAAAAGACAAATAAATAGGTAGGTTATTAGGACTTTTAAATTGATGCTAACATAAGTGACTAACAGAAGCAAAGAAACGAGAACAGTAACTGCTGCAAGAAGAAAATATATAAACCCGATGGATACAAAAACATAGTAAGATATATGGCACAGATAACTATAAGGGCACAATTTGGCTATACAATCCAAACACATTAAGATGTATCAATGTATTCGCAGAACCTTTCATCAGTTGAGGGTATAATAAGTTAAAAAAAAGATAGGACAACGAGAACCAGAAAAAAGTAAACACCTTAAGTTGTTGGTCTTGTAGTCGGGTTCAGCCTCTGAAGCCTAACTATTCTCTCACTCACGTCTATTTGTTGTACGCTCGTTGTCTTCCCTGTGACCAATTTGAACTGAAACACACAATCTAATCATTCACATTACAAATGGACATTCATAGCTTCAAACCATTGTCTTGAAATTCTGAAATCAATGCTATATCCGAAGAGAACGTCATTGCCTTATGTGTTGTTGCAAAACACATAACAAGCACTTCCTTTTGTTCGTTTGCCACTTCAGAAAATTATTAAAACTCAGAAGCTTAAGCATTAACACGCATGTGCCCGCAGTCACAGCATTTCATGTGCTTTATGGTATATTACGCTCACAAGATGACAAGTGATTCTTACACAAGTAATTGTATTTATGCTCACAAGCCTCCCCTATATATTTACATACATATGTATCATCAAAACTACATCCAAATCTCTCTCACACAATTATAGAGTCTACTCTCCAAAAAAATATCACCAAGTTCAAATTTGAATGCTTTTCAATCCCCTTGAAGATGATGAATGATAAGAAAAAATTGTTGAACAAAATCGGCATTTCGATCAAATGAATGAGGATGTAGCCATTCGGGCAATAACTCTATTTTATAACATACACCCTATATGGTGCAAGGTATACAATGCGATGCCTTGAAAATAAATGTGAGAAAAGAGTCGTGTGGTATAGCAAGATAAAAAAAAAACATTTGAGTTTTACACCAATATAGGACTATAGGAATATAAATTTATTATCATTGATGATAAATTTGGGAATTTGGTTTCTTAACGTGCTTTGTTTGTTTGTACAAAAATACGTAACTCATCCAATTGTGCGTTGCAAACTTTCTTTGTGGATCTTCTCATTTTCATGTGTGTATATTGAAATGTTAATTGGACAATTTGGATCTTTAACTAATTTCGAGGGTTGCCAATTTCTAGTTTCTTGCCAAATTTCAGGCAAATCTTTTGCTTATTTGTCATATCTGAATCAGTGCCAGTATAAGTGACAAGCCATGATACAAAATTATATTAAAACGATAGTATAATTGAAAATTCAATCATGTCAATTATTATTTCATAATTATTCATGGGTAGCATGAAATTTGCCTGAGTTGTTGTTCACTCACATCGTGACCCATAGAAAAATATAGTAGTAGTATTGAAATATATATTAAAGTCGGTAAGTTTCAACTTGATGCAAGAAAGGAAAAAAATGGGGCTGGGCTTAAGCTTAAGCTTAAGCCCGTTCTACCCCTCAATTAGCTCTGTCCATGCTTCAGGATATACTATTAAATAGTACTCCCTCCGTTCCATTGTAGTGGGGGCATTTCTTTTCGGCACGGAGATTAAGAAAGTAGAGAGATGAAGAGAGAATAAAGTAAGAGAGAGTAAAGTAAGTGAGAAGAAATGTGTTAACTTTTACTAAAAAGGGAAATGACTCCACTACTATGGAACGTACCAAAATGGCAAAATGACTCCACTACTATGGAACGGAGGGAGTATAATCTAACAAATTAGCAATAATAACTTTATCCATTATTCAACTGCCCATTGTAAATGTGATCTACATGGAACTTATATTTTTAATCGCATGGCATGGATCCTCTCCACAGCGGAGTGGCAAGCTCTAAGACTACCATATTTAAAATTTTTTAATATTTTAATATTTTATTTATAAAATAAAATATTGTGCTTTTAGAGCACAACACCCCTGATGTGGAGGAAGCACATCAGGAAATCCATACCTTTAATCGCATCATGCATTCCAATCGCTTTGGACATATCAATTTAATTTAAGATGGACATAATCATTAAAATCAATGCGTGAAGCGTGCTACTCCCTCTTTTTGCCATTAAATATTTCCGTCGGCCAATAAATATCTCATTTCATTTAAATTATACGTATTTGGTAAGTCGGATCCTATATTCCACTAACCCATTTACATTTTATTTTATTATAGAACCAATATATAAAAGTAGGTTCCATGCATATTTCACTAACTTTTTCTAACCATATTACTTTATAAAATCAAACAATTTCTTAAAATTCGTGCCGGTCAGATATTAGATAGTATCATGGACTGGGAGTATATTCTACTCCCTCCGTTCCATAGTAGTAGAGTCAATTTGTCATTTTAGTACGTTCCATAGTAGTGAAGTCATTTTTTTAGTAAAAGTCAATACTTTTCTTCTCTCTTACTCTCTCCGTCCCAACTAAGTTGTGAATCATATTCCTTTTTGGGACGTCCCAGCAAAGTTGAGTCATTTCCCCTTTTAACAAAAAACCCAATCACTCTTACTTTATTTCATCATCAACTTTACTCTCTCTTTATTCCTCCTATTTTTTTCTCTTTCCTATTTTATTGTACTTTTATTTAATCTATTCAACACAATTTCTTAATCTCCGTGCCCAAAAGTTTTGCACCAACTTAGTTGGGACGAAGGGAGTACTTTATTCTTTCTACTTTATTATCTTTTTATTTATTACATTACACACATTTTTCTTAATCTTTGTGTCAAAAAGAAATGTCTCCACTGTTATGGAACGTAGGAAGCATGTGCTTAATCTGTATCAACAAATGTTTATTGTGTAACCTTAAAGCTGAATAGTGAGTGAATGGGTAAGCTTAACGTTATGGAAAATGTGTGACATAAACATAATGATATGACAGTCGTAGTGATGTGCACTGCACGTTTACATGGGTCAGTTACCGGTCGGAATGCCAAACTAGGGTCGGCGGAAACAGACACGAGTCGGACGACATGCTCTCAGAAACAGAATGCTGAGTTGGAATCTACACGAACTTTTCAACGTGGCTGTCTATCATTGCCCTCTTTCTTTCTCTCTCTACCCACCCTCACTACGGAGTCCTAGAAAAAGGCCATCAGTGGTAGACTCATCCAATCACAAAAAAGTCTTCCAATAAAACTTCCAACACCTTTTTCTCTCTCTTCCAAATTTAAGATTCTTCTCGCACTTTTACAACAAAGTATTGCATCCTCTTTAATTTGTAGAGAGGATATGCTATACGGTTTATTTCAATTTTTTATACCTTCTATAATAGTACTTCATTCGTCCCATTAAAAATGACTAACTTTCTCTTTTAGTTTATTCCAATCAAGCTGACTCATTACTAAAAATAAAAACACTTTTATCCCTACTTTATTCTCTCTTTCTAAGTTTACTTTCTCTACCCATACAAAAATAAAGTTGCATAAAATCTCGCACCACCCAAGGAAATGGTCATCTTCCTTGGAATGGAGGGAGTACGGTTTTAATTCGGGAGTAACTTATACTCCACGTCCCAAAAATATATACGCATTGTGACGTGATACGAATTTTAATACGTAAAAATTTAGAAAAATGGAATTTTGTAAGTAAACATTGTTGTTATTAGTTGGTTAATAAGTATAAATAATGGTGGGCTATAATTGTTTCGTTTTTGTAAATATTGGTGTGTAAAAAAAATAACGGTAAATGTACATGTATCCACTAAATAAAAGCTAACTAATGTGCATAACTACGTGGTACAATTCAAAATGACAAATGTATTCCCTTATTTTATTAGTTGAGTTATTTTGTCATTTTGGTACGTTTTATAATAGTGAAGTCATTTTTTTCTAGCAAAAGTCAATACATTCTTCTTTCTTAATTTACTCTTCCCCCTCTCTTTACCTTTTTCATTTCTTACTTTATTCAATTCACCTTCGAGCTAATAACCCTTTCCCAAACTAGTTCTCGAACGAGGTTTTTGAACAAAACTTCAATAGGCTTTCTCGATCCACTATCTTATTCATTAGAAGTCTCCTTGAAGAATGAAGTCTAAGATACAGTAAAGGTAGTTTTGGAGTTTTCGCCCCAGGGGGTCGTTATGGACTATGAAGGGGGAGTCGGCAGTTCGGGCCTTCACACAATTTTTCTTAAATCACGTGTCAAAAAGAAACACTCCTACTATCATGGAACGGAGGGAGTACGTACTAATGTTTTTTCAAAGAAATGAAATACTATTAAAGATTTAAATTTGTAGATTACTTATATCTAACTTGGAGATGATGTATATTGATATGATATCAATGTCACTTAATTGAAACTCCAGGCTGATCGGAATAGTCACTAGATTAAGAGAGATATGGTTGAAATTTGTATTTCAATACAATTGCAGTCTCATTAGCCTGCAATTTAAATGGGCCCCAAATCCAATGAGTAGGCCTTATGTTTAACTTTTGCTCTTGTTTGACAATTGAAATGACATTTTTAAAAATGTTTTAATAAAATGAATAACACGTAAAATTCAACAAATCCTTGTCATTTTAAGCAAATTCAGTCAATGAATTGACTAATCTATACATCGATAGATATATAACAAATGCCCAATGTTTTAAAAATCGGATCGGTGAGCGAACCGGAGAAGATACTGGTTCATGGTTCAACCGGTTTAATCACTGGTCGAACCGTTATACTGTTGCAAATACATGTAATTAAATATACAATAAACAAAATATATTAAATTTATATATAATTAATTATATGGAGTATAAAAAACATTAACCTTATATATAATTAGTTGTAAACAAAATATTAAAATTTAATAAATAATAAAAATGTAAAAACAATTATAGATAAATAAAATTAAATATATATTTGATTAGTTATTGTAGATAAAAAATTTAATACTATATATATAAATAGATAAAGTTCATTTAAACTAAAAGTAAAATTACATACTAATATCAATAGTAATTTGTATATAAATTAAACATATAAAATAAAATATTAATATCCGGTAACAATAAATTATAATACACAATATTAAAAACTATTAAACTCTATGTATAATTATAAACTCCTATATTGTAAAATATTAGTGATTGTAAAAGTATAATTAAAATTTACAAAATATATATTATAATTAACAATTTCTTAAAAGAATATAAAATTAAAATGAATTATCTTAAAAGAATATAAAATTAAATTGAATTATTAGTTTCGATGGAAAAAGAATTTCAGATTTAATGTATAAGAATAATTAATGTTCTTAATATTTCAAAATGACCATGTGGTGGAGTGGCAAAGGAGTTGGTATTTAGAGATGATGCCATGTGTTCAAGCCCTATCAACAACAAATTTTGAAAAAGTGAAAAACCAGTTTTCGGCTCACGATTGGACCGGTCCGACCGGTTCATGGCGGTTCAATGTGCTAGTGATTTTTAGGGGTTAACCGGACCAGACTGCCTGCCGGTTCGCGGTTGAACAGGTCGAACCGTCCGTTCCAGTCTAGTTTTTAAAACACTGCAAAAGCCTAAGTCACTAAGAAATAAGAATCTATTTTCTCACTATATTTATAATTTCATTAGCGTATAATAATATAGTACTCCCTCCGTTCCATTGTAGTGGAGTCATTTTACTATTTTAGTACGTTTCATAGTAGTTGAGTCATTTCTCTTTTTAGTAAAAGTCCACACATTTCTTCTCACTTACTTTACTACTTTATTATACCTTTACTTAACACAATTTTTCTTAATCTTCGTGTCAGAAAGAAATGCTTTCACTGCTATGGAACGACTAAAGTATTATATTAACACATGATTAATACAGATATAATATATATATTATAAAGAGTTGTCAGATCAATCAAATCACACTTCCACTGCCTAATGGATACAATGAAAGTAGTCTTAAATGGTAAATAGTACTCCCTCCGTCCCGCACTACTTGCACTTATTTCCTTTCTGGGCGTCCCAAGTTATTTGCACTCTTTCCATTTTTAGTAACAATTTATACCTACAGCCGTAATTGTTGACTTTGTGTATCACTCATTCCTTAATCTCCGTGCCCAAAAGAAAATGTGCGAGTAGTGCGGGACGGAGGGAGTATGATAAATATAGGTATCAATAGAGAAGATCACTCTCTATAACCATTGGGTAAAATAACACCTAATGATCTCTCCATCAATTTATTTTATTAACCAATGAGATTATGTCATTAGTTACAATCTTATTGATCAATAAATATTTTATTTAATATTCAAATATTTTTTATCCAAAAATTCATATTTTTTCGTCCTCTATAAATAGAGATCACATTTGCTATAGTTTTATTCACAAAAATATCTTTATTTTACTCTACAACTTCTCTTCTTTTTTTAAAAATTCTCAACAATCCTTCCCAAGATTATTTGTATTTTAATTGTTGCAATTTATGACCTTTTGTTTATTTTTTTGTACTTTTCATTTATTTATAAATTTTGCAATAATATAATAATAATAATCATCATTATTATCATTATACAGAAAAATGTAAAAAATATATAATGTGGGTGGTGGGTTGCGTTAGTATGCTAACTAATTTACAGTAATAACTAATAACTTTCAATTTTGTGTATTAAACTTATCAACACAAAAACATAATTATATCAATACAACAAGAAAATTTAAATATCAACACAAAGACACAAGTTTATCAACACATGAATATTGATAAATTTATGTCTCTATGTTGATATTTTTAACATACAAAATTGATATTAGTTAGTTATTGATATATCATCATAATATATATAATTTGGTTGGATGAATATAGATGATATGAAAGAGATAGAACTAATTAAATATTATAAAAGTACTTCAGTTGATTGGATGTGGTTAAGTGGTTGCTGATAAAATAAGTAAACTAAATTTACATAAGCTTAAACGGATTAATAGATATATTTTTTTAACTGATAATTTAAAGTCCTATCATATTATGTTGATGGAAAATTACTGTATTTAGCTTAACTTCATGTCAGATTTTAGTACTAAACCAAACTATCTATTAAGTTTAAAATTACAAAAATGTATTTATTAAAATCCATTTAAATGCGCACATGTATACCAAAATAAATAATTCTTATTTATTTTCATCGTCGTCAATTTGTTGGCTGACATGTGCAAGACATACAATTGAAAATATGTATACTTTCTTCACACTTGAATTCCAATAAAATTAAAGTTATAAATTAAAACTTTCAAATCAAATTTTAAATTACAATTTAATTCGCATTATATTTTAAGATTTTGGGCATTTTGTTCATCCCTATTAAAATAGACAAAAGGGAAGCCCCAGCAACGTTCACCATGCTGTCGTGGGTGCCACAACCCACGAATCCAATCCAACGGCTCAGATCTTATAATCTTGAATTTGAGGTTCATTTGATCTGCATTTAATGTGAGGCTGAGGTTTCATTTAAAGGAAAGGGCCGGCATTTCTTTTTAAACCAAGACCGAAGAAAAGCACACACACAGTCCTCATTTTCTGTCGGAGTCGCTTGCTGAGAATCAGCAAAGAATTTGACAATCATCTTCCGCAACTCTTCAAAGGTCCAATCTTTGTCTTCATTATTTCAAATCTTCGTTACGATGACTCGATTTTGTTTTAAATTTTGTTTTTGAATCTAGTTTAGTTATTTCATCTTATACGATTTTTGGTGGTCTCGATTTGTTGTTATTGTGTGAGATCTAGTTATTTATGTTTCTATAGACCTTCTTATTTATGGATCTGACGATGGGTGTTTTGAATTGTGGCTTGTGCTTGCGTGACTTTTGATTGGTGAATTTCATAGTTTCCAGTGATACTTCTTGGGTGAAGTTCTGTATTTGATTGCTTGTGTTCGATTAGGATCTAGTTTGAAGTTGCTATAATCGGAAATTTCCTATTTATAGCTGAAGTTTGGATAGAAATGTGAATGATCCGATTCATTATTTGATTAGATCCTTTTTGTTTGCTATACTGTAATTAGCAATTGGCTGCTTAATCTTTGAGTCTGCTCTTGAGTCAAAATCCAAGTCAATTAGATTCACTTTTAGTCTTTATCAAATCGAGGATTATGTGCAATTAATAATCTCCAATGTTGAAATTTGCGTATGTTTATGGATCTTGTATTGCTAAGTGATGTCAATCAGGTTCTAGTCTGACCTTTGAAATTTTGTGATTTCTTAGATGGCACATTGCATTGTCATTGAATATTTGGGGTTTTGGTTTTTCTTGATTTCTGATGCATGACGTGTGTCTATGTTGACGATCTAAGGATTGTTTTGTTGTCTTCAGATAACATTAATCGATGGCAGATGCAGAGGATATCCAGCCCCTTGTTTGCGACAATGGAACTGGAATGGTCAAGGTAATCTCACTTTCCTTAACCTAACAAACCTTGTTTTTTGATTATCAGTTCGGATTTTTGTTGATTTAATAACCTTAACTTATTACATTGTTGACTTTCAGGCTGGGTTTGCTGGGGATGATGCTCCGAGAGCTGTCTTCCCGAGTATAGTGGGGCGCCCTCGCCACACTGGAGTCATGGTTGGGATGGGCCAGAAAGATGCTTATGTTGGTGACGAGGCTCAATCCAAGAGAGGTATTTTGACCCTCAAGTATCCGATTGAGCATGGTATCGTCAGCAACTGGGATGATATGGAGAAGATCTGGCATCATACCTTCTACAACGAACTTCGTGTGGCCCCAGAAGAGCACCCCATCCTCTTGACAGAGGCCCCTCTCAACCCAAAGGCGAATCGTGAGAAAATGACTCAGATCATGTTTGAGACCTTCAACACCCCTGCCATGTATGTCGCGATTCAGGCTGTTCTCTCCCTTTATGCCAGTGGTCGTACAACTGGTAAGGAAGATATTAGAAACTCAATCTGTATTTCATGCTTCTTGCAAAATGTGACTTTTTGTTGATTGATATAATCAATTGCCTATCATCGAGCAATTCTTATTGCCTACTATATGATTAAAAAGCCATTAGCGTAAACCCTAGTGGCTAAAATTGGTCTATTTGCATATGCTTGACATGTTGTTCTTCGGCAGGTATTGTTCTTGACTCTGGAGATGGTGTCAGCCATACAGTTCCAATATATGAGGGTTATGCTCTCCCCCATGCAATCCTCCGTCTTGATCTTGCTGGCCGTGATCTCACTGATAGCCTCATGAAGATCCTCACAGAACGTGGTTACATGTTCACAACTACAGCAGAGCGGGAAATTGTGAGAGACATCAAGGAGAAGCTAGCTTACATTGCACTTGATTATGAACAAGAGCTCGAGACTGCAAAGACGAGCTCTGCTGTGGAGAAGAACTATGAGCTGCCTGATGGACAGGTGATCACTATTGGCGCTGAGCGGTTTAGATGCCCTGAGGTCCTCTTCCAGCCCTCGATGATCGGGATGGAAGCTGCTGGCATTCACGAGACTACATACAACTCCATCATGAAGTGTGATGTTGATATCAGGAAGGATTTGTATGGAAACATTGTCCTCAGTGGTGGCTCCACCATGTTCCCGGGTATTGCTGACCGGATGAGCAAGGAGATCACGGCTCTTGCCCCAAGCAGCATGAAGATCAAGGTGGTGGCTCCACCGGAGAGGAAGTACAGTGTCTGGATTGGAGGGTCCATCTTGGCTTCTCTCAGCACCTTCCAGCAGGTACGTTCACAACTTAACAATTCTCTGCTCATGTTCATGTTTGTGCTTATGCATAATCCTTGTATCATAAACAAGAAATCCAATGAACTGTTTTTGTTTGGTTTTGCTATTGTAGATGTGGATCGCCAAAGCAGAATATGACGAGTCTGGCCCTTCAATCGTTCACAGAAAATGCTTCTAAACATCGAACTCTTGGTTCGCTGGCTTTGCTTGAGGAGATTATACATGATATGATTTGCCTATGGCTCTCTATGTTTCATTCGCTTTTCTTCCGGTTTTGTTCGTTTATCGAGTCGTCGTCTACTGTTCGAGAATTTGGAGTTTGGACATGGAAATATTTTAATTTTTTTGTAGCAGACTTGTGCTTTCCGGATGGTACTATGGGTTTGAATTTTGGATGAAGAACATACTGTAATTTTAGTATGGAATTCGTAATGTCAAGATTCAGTCTTTGCTTTCTTTGTGATTATGGTTCATCTTTTGTTTCTAAGTGAAGGATATTTTATTTCAGTTTTCGTGGAAATTTCAGAATATATCTAAGGTTATTGATTTACTTGTTAGCTTTATAGATTAAAGAAAACAAGGAATTTGCTACTTTGTGGGTTTACAACCAATTAAGAGGAAGGTGGTTGGCTGAGCTTATAAACTGCTACAAAATAGTAGTAGTATCATATTTGAAGGTTTTATAAGATGTAATATTATGAGTGTGTGTTGTCGTGAGAGCGTTGTGATTTAAAGAGATATTTTTAGTTAGATAAAGAAAATGGAAGATGGATAAAATTGCAAGTGAAGTGCTTATTTCTGTTGATCTCATCAACAAAAGGTTATGATGAGTTGAAAGATATTGACAAATTCGAGCTGGGAACAAGTATTGGCATTATTCAAGAATAATGACAAGTATACACGACAGTAGGTGGTATTATTCAAGAATAATGACAAGATCTGTTTTTACAAAACCGGAGATCGACAACTATAAGTCAGTCTGTTATTAGGCAAAGATTGTACAAACGCATGATTTCGTCTAGGCGATTTCCGAAGGGCGTTCGCCCGGGGCTCAGGCCAAATAAAGAAGTAGGTAATCAAGTTCCACAGACATAGCAGGCAGTTCGGCATCAGTCTAGGAAAAGTTGAAGTTCGATGGTCCGACAGAATCAACAAAACCTCGTACTGACTGTTCAGGCACGGCGGCCTCATCACCGTCAAGCATCTCGTGGTCGATGAAGACAACGACTATGGAGATATCGTCGTGGACGTGTCTCCTGACCCCATTATCGAGTTTCTTGATTTCCTCATATGGCATCTGTCTTATTCTACCAGCCCTCTGCAGAGCTGATACAAGTAGCCTCCTTGCTATTCCCTGTGATGCACAAAACAAGGATGTAATATTAATACTATATGAAAATATAGTTTTGAGCTATGAACTGAGAGATTAAAAACAGACTGCTCTCGGATTGTTGTGGACGATCTCCACAGCCTCTTGATTGGTCAAGAATTCCCAGAGGCCGTCCGAAGCGAAGATGAGGAACTTGTCATTCCCTGATATCCGTCGCGTCACTATGCTTGGATCAGCTCTAAGAACTGGTCTCTGCAGAGGCTGGGGAAGGTGGAACCGTGGGAAAGATGGATCGAGGGCAAATTCTGGCATCTTGAGGTAAGCATCACCAATGGATCTTGATACCTGTGTATAGATAATACAGACACATTCCAAGTTCAAGATTCAAACCATTGCTACAATTGAAGCTCAGTTGTTACAGTATCATGGGATAAAAATGAAGCAAACCTGTATGATTCCCTTGATACGCCAAACTCCTTGCTTCATCACAACAATCTGTGAATCTTCGGGGTGCAGATTAGTCAACTCGTTTCTGACCTCTTCCATGCTAGCATTGTGATCTCTAGTGAGCTGCTCGGCTACAATTCTATTTGACCGGTCCGAACATCCCATTACTGCTCTAGAGTCCCCCAAATTAGCAACGTATAGCATTCTCTTCCAGATAACTCCGACCAGACAACAGGAACCGATTGCTGCAAGCACTGGTCTGATTGCATAAGCTCTTCTAACTAGCGTAAGAAACCCATTTTCTGTTTCAGAAAACGCATTTCTGAGTATATCCTCCGACATTGCTCCATTTTCCTGAGCAAGTCCTGTGAAAAAGAGGTATTCATCTTAGGACTTAGGCATCAGCCACTTTCTTTCCATCTTAGTATAATTTCATGCATTTGTCCCTTACCTGAACTTTTCTATTGAGAAAATAACTGAAAAGGGAAAAAAACACGAATTTAGCAACATAGAGGCCACAGCTAACAAATCTCACAGCATCTAAAGCTTATAGGTGACCAGAATCTTTTTAACAGATTGTCGAGTGGAAAGAGATGCTTACGAACATTGAGGGGTTCGTCGTGATGAACTGAATTCCCAAATTGCCACAACACATAAATTTCAGCAACGAAATCATCAAAGTAGACTAGTGAACATAATCCAAAGAAGTTAAGACATGATGAACATGATCAGCAAATACGTTGTTTCTCATTACTAATAGCAAACAAGTCCTATTTGACATTGAACTCAGACATTCCGAGACTTATCCCAGCAAAAGACTTACGAATCAAATGATTGAAGAGGTGGTCGGAGATGTATCTTGAGGCCTCAGGGCCACCGTGGCCATCATAGACACCGACAAAAGTGGCGTGCCTACCAGTCTCGACTTGGCTTTGATCCTCAAGGACAGCATTTGCCTGGACAACAGCAAATGAGAACTCACCGTGTGAATGCTTCTCGAGATCTTTGGACCAGAGAAGCGCGTCATCCTCCCCTCCGGAGCCTTGGTCATCATCCTTGCTCATAGGGGCATATCGACTCATAGGACTCAAACATGAAGATGCTGTTTTTCCCAACCAAGAAAACATCCCTCATTTCCTTTTTAAAGCAGAGGAGATTCTGCAGTTAACACACATGTAAGCTAGATTGAGTCAAACAACAAGCTAAAAATGAGTAAGCCAACAAGCTAAAAACATCAAGACCTTCTAATCACAACAGCATGATATTCAATTATTCATGATTAACCCTCGATTTAGCCCCAAAACAAAGAGAGGATGCTAAAACAGTGAGATCAAGAGTGCGAAGTTCGAACAATTCAACAGTATGGTTAAAAATAGGGTAGAAAATGTAAACAAAAATAGAAACAATTTCAAATTGGAGCAAGTGAGTAACTGATCAACATAGATTTAGCTAACAATAAAAGCCAAAGAATATGAAATTGCCAATTTCCAAGAAGAACCAAACGAAACCCCGCCAAGACAAAAGAAATAAAAATATATGATCACTCAAGAAACGTTATAATCTGATTGAATACAAAAAAAAAAAAACGAAACGGCTGAGCTACAACTTCAGTAAAATACGTACTAATTAAATAAATTAATGAAAAGTAAAAAAAAAAACATTTGAGACGAAAAACTTACAAAATTTCGTCCAATAACTATAACTATAACCAAGACAGAGTATAGCCGATATATCAAGATCCCAAGAAGAATTCACCAATGCCGAGCGATCCAAGCAAGTAAAATTTTTTGTGGGACGAAGAGAAATTAGATTAGAGTGCGTGTAATATCGGAAAAAACATATCTTATCGAGAGTGGAACTGCAAATTCATGAAAATTTATGATGGCTGTCAATTTCTGCTAAAACTTTTCCTCACAAATTGGAAACAGAAGAGAGAGGATTGTTTTCAAGTAAGAAAGGGAAACATCGAGGAAGAGCTGTATATGTAGAGAGAGAGAGAGAGAGAGAGAGTTTGACTCGGCAAATAGATTATGGTTGATAAGTGGAACTGCAGATATATACAAGCGGTATATTACTATGGTCATTGATCATCGTTCCCAAAAATAATAATCTAAAATTACAGTTGTTTTACTGGAATTCTTTGCGAAATTCATATCCATACTAAACTCATATTGAGTTCAGTGTAAATGAGATGTCACATTTACTCCAATCATATATTATATACCTTTTTATTCATAATTTTTTTAAAAAATTTTAATTTTATTTTAGTGTAAACCTAAAAATTTTACTCAAAAACCAAAAATGAAATTAATTTTGGAGTAATATTTTAGATTTTAATGTACCATTAAAAATGGTCTAAATATATGCACATTATCATCTTCTTAGACATATTATACAAAGAAAACAAGATATATTATGTTATGAAAAGAACAAATATTACAAAAATACACATATATCATGTTATATATGAACACATATTGGATTTTTTTTACAATGCAATAATAAAAAACTTCTAGTATAAAGACCGAATTGTATCCAATTAAATTGGAAAAAACTATACTTACATTTAAGTGGAAATCGAACCTTAACGTCTTTACTATGAAGAAATTTCGATACTCCAGCTTGATCACTTTGAATAGGCTTCATTGACCTTATTTTGGATCTTGTTAATTGCATGTCATTAGTATCTTTTTAATATTATTTTACATGCAATCACTTACAAAATATATTCTTGTGTGATTTTCAAGATCAATATTATATACTACTATTTAATGAGAGTATCTTGAAAATTCAATTAATAGCTCAATTGTTTTACTAAAGTGAATTTTATAATTTCATCGAAGAGTTAGATATGGAAGCGTTTGATATGAGTTGTTTGACTTCATTCGATTCACAAGTCTTCCGAGAAAGTGTTCGATTACAAAAAATTAAACTGAAATCGAAATTATTTTTTATCTTTGGAGGAAGATCATGACTTGTAAATTAAGACTATCTAATCATACATTATTCTGAAATTAAATAACGGATAAAACTATCAAATCAAACAATATTTATAAAACCAATTCCATTAAGACCGAACACGTTTGATCAAATCAAACAACATAAACTAATTCCATCCCGATGTTATAACAAAAGAAGGAAAATAAAAACACAAGTGGAATAAAAACTTTTAAAGTCAACTTTTGTCTGGAGTATTTGAAACTTGCATCGATAGTTTATATTTTACATTTGATATGAAAAATAAAATAAAAACATTATAGTTTGTTGGTTGAAAGTGGGTCATTTATTAACATTTTCTGTTATCTTTAAAGTCAATGCTGATTGCTGACAAAGATCCACGGCCGCCACGACTATTTTGACATTTTTAACCATTTTTTCTAATTACAAAAATACAAATGATCATATTATGAGTATTTAGTGCATAACATGAAGTATGATGAACATTGTAGTTGGAAGGCAAAAAAAGACAAATTCAAATGTTCATATCTTAATTATTTGTCGGAGGTAAATATGGTAAGAAAGTCGCTTATCCATGTGAATACAGGTGCTTCTTTGGTTGTGTTGGCAAGAAACTTATGACATTTTGAGATTAAACAATAGGATCGAAGTCCGATCCTATGTCCCTTAAAAATAACAGCTTTGAAACTGTAGAAGGTTTAACGTGCAATTGATAAATTCAGAAAAATAAAAAAAAAAGTTAAAGAAGTAGTGTCAGGGGATTATGTAGTTCACATTATTAATAGTATTTATTTATGTAGTGTTAGTGGATATTGATGTACATAAATATTTAATTGTTAATTCTAATGATAGTTCTAAATAAAATGATGTGTAGGGATAATATGTTGTTCAATTTAAAATCGTAGTATAATTTTAAGGAACGTACCAAAATAGAAATACTTGCTATTTTTAAAGGATGAAGGAGTAGGCATATTACTTATAAATTAAAATGATAGAGCAACTACTAGTTAAATATATTAAATTCAAATATTTGCACTTTGGGACATTTCACATAAAAAATACACTAAAAAGTCATAAAGATACCCAAAAAACCAAGTTACTTAGCGTGTACATTATATACAATCCATCAAATTTACGCCATTATATATATTATATATATAATATTCATGCACTCTATTTTCCAAAAAAAAAGAGCATGTCTCTAGTGTTCGTGGAGCGCATGGTCGACGGAGCAAAGAATGCATAGAAGACGTGCATTTTAAGAGCTTAATTATATTTAATCACCTAAATTAATATCATGATAAATAAATAGAAAATATGATAGTAATAAGATTAATTTTATGTCATTTCATTATATAACTCTAAAATAGATGAGTTAGCTACTAGACTTGAGAGCATGATGATGTTTTCCGCACATAAGAAAAAAGTTGATTCATTCCACAAAATAGTTTGCTAAAAGTTCTTTTAATATTTAGCCAGGTAGTTAATCCGAGTTGACTTAACAAATCCAGTAATCCAATTTCCCATGCTTTTTTCCCGCACGCTTTTTCATTTTTTGGGAACTTTAAAAACAAAGAGTTTGAAAATGAAGTATGTCAATCCATATACAACTGTAGTTTTCTAAACACATACAACTCGTGACCAAATCCTATCCTATCCTATCCTGCACAATCTCATCCCATACTCAAATGAAATACTCCAAAGCTCAATAATAATTAAATGCTTACTAACGTTTTTTCAATATAAATAAATAATAGGAGTGTAATTTTTGTTCCTATACTATGATATTGATAGGGAGCTCGCTCACTATGAGCATAGAAAGTAGTACATATCAAGACAATGAAAATGAGGAAGATAAACTACTAGTATTATATTTTGCAAATAAATAACACGAATATACTATAAGAAGTTACAAAATGCAACATGAAAAAGTGAACTTGGGTCACATGTGTGAAGACTAATATAGTAATGACAGGCTGATTTAAAAGGGATAGGAAAAATTAAAGTGCAAAAGCAACACAAAACGTGAAATATAGTTCAATTTTTTCATGCTTCATATTATGATAATCCAACACTTACGTCCCTTTCATAATTACTGCAAATTCTTGGTTTCTTTAGTACACAACCACACCTATTTTTGGTTTATGTTTTTAGATGACAAGAATATATGATGCTGAAAATGTCTTAGGTCCAATTCTGGCCCATTGTAGCCATGGGCTTCCCTTCATAGCCCAGAGCCCACATTGTTCTACATTGAATGTGGTAGTATAAATTTATACTACCACACTACCATAAATATGAATTGAATGTGGTAGTATAAATTTTGAAAGTCTACATTGTTCTTCCAACCAATAGGACTATAGGAGAATGAATGACAAGAGAGCTAAATTTACAAAAAAAAAATATATAAAAAATACTCTACTACTTTACCACTTAATTTAAACGAAAAAAAGTAATTTGGTTAGTAGGTGCTGAAATAGATAATTGTAGTGGTAATTAGGCGTTTATGGCGTTTGATGTCGAAGTCCCTTCAACGGTTCTACGCCATGTCTACACCAAAATCATTATACTACCATTTAATCATTTATTACAAATAATGCCGAAATCAAGACACAGAATATTGGGCGTACCTTCTGGAATATAGTGTTTTCCATAATTTATGTCTTTCTATTTCCACACATCATTTCAACTAAATTATATACTGTACCATCAAATTAAATTAGCTAAAACTTGAATTTAATTCGAAGCGGATCTCCTACTCCAACAATGGTGCACCATTCCCACTCTAATACTCACAACAAAATAAAATAATATTATAAATATGTAAGTGATGGTGGGATTATTTTATTTTGTTACGAGTGTGCAGTAGGAATGCTGCACCATTGTTGGAGTGAATTTAATGTACACTAGCGTACCAGGTGTGCGTGTATAAATATGAGTGTATACAACTATATTTTTGGAAGTTGTGCAGTTTGATTACTATATAAAACTTGTGCTCTAATAAGAATGCATACTTTTATAGGACGAAGGAAATACTAAAATTTTGACATGTTAACATAATTAGCCCACATAATTAAAATAGTGTAATCATCAACATGAATAGCGAAAATAAGGTGTAGATTACATAAAACTATAAAAGTGAAAGGGAAACACATGCAGTCAATTATACTATCTAAAATTTAGCTTGCAAGTTGTGCATAAGGCTAGGCTCAATCTGGAAGGCCTTGGTGAGAATATCGCTACTAATGTCAGGCTTGGACCCGAAAACCGCATTAGCAATGGTGACCACCCCGGGGTTCTGGCTGCTCAATGCAGCTATGGCAACTGCATTTGTAGTCCCCACATTACGCTGGAAGTGAATCAGTCCAATCGGAAAAACAAAAACATCCCATTTCTGTAGGGTCTTCGTGATGAGCCTATTCTCGGGATTCGAGGTCACAAACCCTACTTGAAGCGAACCCTCAATGACAGTCAAGATCTCGGTAGCTCTTGGGTGAGTGTGGGGAGGGTTTATTCCCCACGGTGCATAGTCAATACGCACCATGGAGATGCCAAGGGTGTTGAGCCCAGGCAATTGGGCCACACTGACTGGGGTCACTCTCGAGCCGTTAAGGTTTGAGGTGTTTCCGGGAATGTGGAGTCCACTGAAGGAGAAGTCCGCAGCTCCAACTGATGATGGGCTCTTGCATGCTTGCCCATTCACTCTTGCTAAAACTTTATGATAATACATGTAATTGATGAGCATATATGATCAATAACTACTAATTTAATCATATGTAGTCAGTGGCGAAGCCAAAATTTTTATGATGGGGCCCAAATTAAAGTTAATAGTTATAGGATTTTTTTGATGTTCATAACGTCAAAAGCTCGATTATTTGATATTTTTAATTTTTACGTAAGTATAATGGATGGAAACGAATTTTTTATAATGTTTAAATATCTCCATAAAAAATATTAACCAAACTTAAATTATAACAAATAGAATACAATAATTATATCTTTAAATTTTTTTAATTATGAGTATAATGATGGAAAAAAGCAATTACGAAATGACAAAGAATTAAAATGAATATAAATAATGATGTAAAAGAGAACAAATAGAAATTATGTAGTAAAAAATAGAAAGCAAAGAAATATAAAATTGACATTATCCTGCATAAATAGAAAAAGTTCAAAACTTTTTTCTTTAGGGAATCAAACTCTGGACATTGTACGCCGATCTCACACGCACACGATCGAAAAATAAAACACACAAAGGTGTAACGTGGTTCGGTGATGAATCACCTACGTCCACGGAGAAGATGACCGGAATTTTATTGATGGAACTCTCAATACAAGAACTTCACACTCACAATCTATCACTCTAAGCAAACGCTAGCTAGTGCAAGAATTCTCTTCCAATTGTGTGCGTAATCTGTGTTCTGCGTCTCTCTCTCTCTCTGATTACAATCGAGCTGTAAGTATATATGGGAGTCAAGAAGAAAAACAAACTAACTAATTTGTTTCCAAAAACAGTTACAACCGCTAAACACCAACGGCTAGTTTCAGCTCGGCAGCTCAAACCGAGCTCCCTGCTAGTTCCAGTTCGGCAGCTCAAACCGAGCTCAAGACCGCACTCCCTTCTCGGCTCAAAACCGAACTCCCTTCTCGGCTAGTTCTAGCTCAAAGCCGAGCTTCCTCCTTGATCCCTGCCCCGAGCTTCAACGGCTCTGTCACTTGACTGAATCAGTGAACTGCAAGGACACACCTTCACAAATCTCCACCTTGTCCTTGCAAGTCTCCATCAACATCTAAATTCCCTTCTCAAAACCTGTTTCATACCTCAGCACTCCACAACCTCAACCAACTTCAAACAATGCTTGAACTTTGAAGCCGGTAGAGATTTTGTCAACATATCTGATGCATTTTCTTCAGTAGGAACCTTTAC
Source organism: Salvia splendens (assembly GCF_004379255.2). NCBI lineage: Eukaryota > Viridiplantae > Streptophyta > Magnoliopsida > Lamiales > Lamiaceae > Salvia > Salvia splendens. The sequence goes on from NC_056034.1 coordinate 2,596,141, forward strand.
CACATCAATCCTTCCATCCTGAATTTCATCTCTAATGAAGTTCCTCCTCACATCAATGTGCTTGGACCTCTCATGGAACATTTGATGTTTTGCTAAACATATAGCCGAGTTGCTGTCACAGTTAATCTTCACTGCTCCCAGCTTCATTCCTAAATCTTCCAAGATTCCTTGCAACCATTTCCCTTCCTTTGCAGCCTCAGTCAGAGAAATATACTCAGCTTCGGTTGTGGACAGTGCAACCACAGACTGCAAATTTGATTTCCAGCTAATTGCTGTGCCATATAGTGTGAAGATGTAACCACTCTGAGACTTTCTGTTGTCTAAGTTAGCCGCATAATCCGAGTCACAGAATCCTTCTAGGACTTCCCTCTCCTCAGACCAAACTCCACCACCAAACTTCAAGCCAACCATGACAGACCCTTTCAGGTATTTCAGAATCCACTTTAGTGCTGCCCAGTGATCCCTACCTGGATCAGCCATATATCTGCTTGCAACGCTTATGGCATGAGCCACATCCGGCCTTGTACATATCATCAAGTACATCACACTTCCCACTATATTTGCATAGGGTATCCTGCTCATCTCCTCTCTATCTTCAGCTGTCTTTGGCATCTGTTCTTTACTGAGTTTGAAGCAGCTAGCCAATGGAGTGGATACTGACTTTTCACTCTTTACCTGGTATTTTTCTACCACCTTTCTGATATAATCAGCCTGAACCAATTTCAGTTCTTTCCTTTTTCTGTTCCTGACAATATCCATACCCAAGATTCTCTTGGCTTCCCCAAGATCTTTCATATCAAATCTCTGCTTCAACTCATCCTTCACAGACAGCAGCTCACTCTTGCTTGATCCTGCCAGCAGAATATCATCCACATACAGCAGTAGATAGGCCAGTATTAGATTTCCACTTCTCTTGACATACACGCAGCTATCAAAACTGGATCTCTCAAATGCCATCAATTCCATCTGCTCATGAAACTTCTTGTTCCACTGCCGGCTGCTTTGCTTGAGCCCATATAGGCTTTTCTTTAACAGGCAAACTTTCTTTTCTTCTCCCGGCTTCTCAAAACCCTTAGGCTGCATCATATAGATCGTCTCCTCTAGATCTCCATGCAAAAATGCTGTCTTCACATCAAGTTGATGCAGCTCCCAGTTGAAATGAGCAGTCATGGCCAATAAGATCCGAATAGAAGTGTGCTTCACCACTGGAGAGAACACCTCTGTGTAGTCAATACCCTCTACTTGTGTGAATCCTCTAGCAACCAGCCTTGCCTTAAACCGTATACTTTCAACTTCCCCCACCTCTACTTTCTTCTTAAACAGCCATTTGCAACTGATCAGCTTCTGAGTCCCTGGATCAGTCACCAAAATCCAAGTCCCATTTCTCAGCAAGGACTCTATTTCTTCTTCCATGGCCTTGATCCATTTCTGACTTTCCTTGCAACTCATGGTTTCTTCATAGGTTGAGGGTTCTGAAAACATGAGTACTTCTGCTACACATAGAGCAAAGAAGCTCATGTCATAATCTGAGAATCTGCTAGGTAGGCCTGCATTTCTTCTTGGATTTCTTCTGGCCCCTTGAGCTGCAGCAGCTTGCTGCACTGGTGACTCCTGCTCACCTGTGTTCTGAGTATGTTGAGAACTAGTTGCTCCACCTTCTTCTTGATTTTCTGTGATCACAACATCCTCATCAGTGTCTGTTCCAGCAGATTCTCCACCAAACTCAAGGTTTTGCATATCAGAGCTACTGCCACCACCAGAGGGCTTCCCATCATCTTTAAATGGCATCTCCTCTTCATTGAATGTCACATCTCTGCTCACAATGATATTTCTGCCTTCTCTATCCAAATTCCACAATCTGTATCCTTTCACCCCATCTTGGTATCCCAACAACACACATTTCTTTGCCCTTGGCTCCAATTTACTCTGCTTAATGTGTGCATAAGCAGCACACCCAAACACCTTCAAGGCTGAGTAGTCACCTAGGCTTCCATACCATCTTTGATCTGGGGTTTCATTGGATATAGCAGATGATGGACACTTATTGATCAGATTAGCTGCAGTAGAGACAGCCTCTGCCCAGAATCTCTTTGGCATTCCAGAGTAGAATAGCATGCACCTCACCCTTTCTAGCAATGTCCTATTCATTCTTTCTGCCAGCCCGTTCTGTTGAGGATTTCTTGGCACGGTCCTATGCCTTCTTATCCCTTTCACTTTACAGAAACTATCAAACTCCGCAGACAGAAACTCCATGCCATTATCAGTCCTTAGATATTTAAGCACTGAGCCCTTTTCATTCTCATATCTAGCATGCCATTCTCTAAATTTTTCAAAAGCTTGGGACTTCTCTCTTAGAATGTAAATCCACACTTTTCTTGAGTAATCATCTATGATGGAGATGAAATACTTGCCTCCACCTATGGATTCAGTTTGGGATGGCCCCCACAAGTCACTGTGGGCATACACAAATGGGGCTGATGAAGTGTGTTTCCCACCAGAAAATGGCAGCTTCTTTGCCTTTCCTAGAATGCAAGATTCACATTTCTTTAGGCTGTCTGATGCACTTAACTTCATCACTCCTCGTTTAGCCAGCTCTCTTATGCCTTTCTCACCCACATGTCCAAGCCTGGCATGCCATAGATACAGGTCTTCTGTCTGGGCAAGATTCACAGCATCAACCACGGTTTCACCCAGCAAATAGTATAGGCTGTTCTTTCTCTGAGCCTCCATCACAATTCTGGTGCCTTTTGTTACTGTGAGGATCCCATCACCAGAGTTGAATCTGCACCCTTTTGACTCTAGCATTCCAAGAGATATTAAATTTCTCTTGATTTGAGGAATGAATCTGACTTCTGTGAGAGTCTTCATACTCCCATCCTTCATCCTCAATCTGATGTTCCCAATGCCCTTGACATTGCACACTTGATCATTTCCTAGCATCACTGATCCTTCCCAAGCTGATAATTCTTGGAACCAAGATTTGTGTGAGCAAATGTGGAAGGAGCAACCTGAATCCATGATCCAGCATTCCTCAATCTTGGCCCCTGAGTGGATATTCAAAGCTTCATTATCTTCAACATCCTGAGCCAGATCAGCAGTCTCTATGTTCCCAGCCTTTTCTCGCTCTTGTTTCTTCTTCCAAGCAAAGCAATGCTTCTTTAAATGGCCCGGTTTCTTACAGTAGTGACAGCTTCTCTTCTCCTTCCATACTCCACCTTCTTCCTTCTTCTGGAACTTCTTCTTGGAACCCCTTTTATTCTGATTATTTTTCACATGCAGACTCTCAGCTACTGGATCAGTTTGTTTGTTATCAGCCTTCTGAGATTCCTTCATCTTCAATGCAGAATGAATCTCTTCATAGGTGACCTTGGTTTCTCTTCCAAGAAGCACTGCATCCTTGAAGTGCTCATAACTTTTAGGCAGGGAATTGAGCAACATCAATGCCTTATCTTCATCTTTAATGACCTCATCGATATTCTCAAGATCATCTATGCATTTCCCAAACTCCTCAAGCTGTTCAGAAATGCTCTTTCCATCCGAAAACTTGAAAGCAAGAAGCCTTTGCTTCAAATGTAACCGGTTCGCCAGAGACTTGGTCATATACAATGACTCAAGTTTCCCCCATACTCCTGCAGCCGTCTCCTCCTTGGAAACTTCCCTTAGCACCCTGTCCGTGAGGTTCAAGATCAGGGTGCTATAAGCCTTATACTGCATATCTTGAAGCCTTTGCTTCTCCTTGTCATCAGTATCAGGTTTGCCTTCTTTAGCGTCACCTTCATTCTTCAAGATATCCCATAGGCCTTGCTGCATCAAGATGGCCTTCATCTTCAGTCTCCACAGCCCAAAATCGTTTCTCCCGGTGAACTTTTCCACCTCGAACTTGGCTGTAGACATTTCTCAAAACGAGCGGTGGGCAATCGCCAAGATCAGCTTATACAACGGAAACTCTAGACACGAACTCACCCAGAAACCAATCAATCGGCAAATCGTGGAAGTCTTCCCACAGACGGCGCCACTTGTTGGGGTCGAGTTGCCGCCGATCTCACACGCACACGATCGAAAAATAAAACACACAAAGGTGTAACGTGGTTCGGTGATGAATCACCTACGTCCACGGAGAAGATGACCGGAATTTTATTGATGGAACTCTCAATACAAGAACTTCACACTCACAATCTATCACTCTAAGCAAACGCTAGCTAGTGCAAGAATTCTCTTCCAATTGTGTGCGTAATCTGTGTTCTGCGTCTCTCTCTCTCTCTGATTACAATCGAGCTGTAAGTATATATGGGAGTCAAGAAGAAAAACAAACTAACTAATTTGTTTCCAAAAACAGTTACAACCGCTAAACACCAACGGCTAGTTTCAGCTCGGCAGCTCAAACCGAGCTCCCTGCTAGTTCCAGTTCGGCAGCTCAAACCGAGCTCAAGACCGCACTCCCTTCTCGGCTCAAAACCGAACTCCCTTCTCGGCTAGTTCTAGCTCAAAGCCGAGCTTCCTCCTTGATCCCTGCCCCGAGCTTCAACGGCTCTGTCACTTGACTGAATCAGTGAACTGCAAGGACACACCTTCACAACAATGGTGACAAGGTTTCATACCAACTGCGCCATTGGCTTCACATATAATATTTGATTTACGTATACTATATATAGATAATTGTAAAATTGATGGGGGACCAGGGGTTACAATTATCGGGGACCAGGGCCCCCCTGGTCCCAACGTGGCTTCGCCACTGTATGTAGTTAGTAACCATAAGACAATTTTCCTCTTTGCTTATTGAAAAAAAAATCATACAGTATATTAAGTCAAAATATCATCAAATTACCCGAGCTTGTGGAATCAGCGACACAAAAATCTTGTAACGGACTTGGCTCGAAGGCGAAGACGGCGCAGAGGATACAATGAGCAATGGTGCTCAACAAGAGAAACCAAGTCGACATGCTGAATTTTTATTTGGAAGAAATGACAATATTGAGAGTAGGAAAAAGAATTATGGATCGAGCTTTTGCTTGTTATTGAATATTGAGTTGATAACCAAAGTATATAGGCATTCTTCATGCACTAACTTTGTTGTTTCTAAACCACGTCGTTGCCGTCTTTAGAAATATTAATATTGTTCTACGTTTTTAATGTAATACTATATGAGAATGGATAAGGATTTGAAATGATCATGATTGAAAAAAGGTTCAAACATTAAGATATCGTTAGATTATTAATCTCAGAACTGTGGACAAATTGTTGGCTAATTTCCTAATTCTTAGTTCTTGGACCGAAGGGAATCAAGAATCATTAGCGAAGTTTGACTTGTCAAACACATAATTCCGAAATTAATGATATAAGCTGAATTTGTTTAGGAATCAAAAGACCCAATAACGAATTGATTATAAATTGACAGCATAAATTTCGATATATCAAAAAATAAAATCGAAATTGAGCTTGACAATAAGATCGTGTGGCTGATTAAAACTCACGATATAAATAATTAAATAAATGTACATAATGTTTTTTTACATCAGATTGTATTATATAGTACCGAACTAGTTTTAACGCTAAACGCCAAATACATCATTATTAAATAACGCCGAGTTCATTACAACTTTATTTATAGTTCATTAGAGGGAATTCAAAGATTTAAAAACAATAACGTCCATCTGAGTAATTTAAAAATCTGAAGTTCATTTATAAGTATGTTATTAGTATATTATAATGAACTCTGAGTTATCATATAATGATGTTATTCGGCGTTAAGCATTTAAGACTGGTTTGGTCTCGAGCACACTCCTTTTTCCATGTAAATATAATTTTGCTGTTATATATAATATGAAAGGGAGCTGGACCCGATTTCACTACAAAACAATCAAAGTGAGAAGGCATATGAAACAAATTATCTTTTATCATAAATAAACGAATTACCAAAGGGACAATAGATGGGAATTGAAGATATTTCCTCCATAAATATGATGCTTGACTATTTGAGGAACGTGATAACATGATGATTGAATTGTGGACTGAGATACCAATGCTTGAAGAAAATTAAAATCTTGCATGTTTTTGCTTATGATAGAATGGTTTTATGTAAAAAATATTACGAAAGTTAAGAAAAAATCTATTTTCTTTTTGGTTTTCTATAAGCTAGTATTCAAATGCTCTCCGATTAAATAAACACCAAATTTTACATTACATGATCAAAATCTTAATCTTGACACATGGCTCTCATTCAGGAATTAGCAGTATGTAATATTAAGCACAATTTTGAATGATTCAACTGATGGACGGGGATCATATAAAAATATGGATTAGGCCACCATGTTAATTATATATAATTGCACATATACAAACATTTAATTCTAAACACAAGCTATAATTTTGGTAACATTTCCCATGTAAGATTAAGAAGTCGGCTTTCACAGGTACTGTTCAACAGTAAAGACAAGTGTATAATCGAATTGAATATTGCATATTTGCATGGGAATTCTATAAATTCAGAGCTTCTGTAATTAGCTTTCACCACTAAACACATCCCCTTCTGAAATTTTGAAGTGAAAATTGATCTTGAGTTAGACTGATCATGGCAATGAACATCCTCTTGTTTAGCTCAATCGCCCTATGTTTGGCCTTTGTTGCTCTCGCCTTCGAGCCAAGCCCGTTGCAGGATTTCTGTGTCGCAGATCCTACTAGCTCAGGTGTGATCATCCCTTCCATTTCATTGGCATAATGGAATGTGTATATAGAAATGATAATGTTAAATTTTAGTAGCTTACAATTAAATGTAGTACTCCTTCTAGTAATTCATGTTGGCTTGTTTTGACTTTGAGTTTCAGCAAGAGTGAATGGGCAAGCTTGCAAAAGCCCTGCTTCAGTAGTTGCAAACGATTTCTCCTTCAGTGGGCTGCATATGCCCGGGAACACCTCCAATCCTAACGGGTCGAGGGTGACCCCGGTGTCTGTAGCCCAGTTGCCAGGGCTCAACACCCTGGGAATCTCAATGGCGCGTGTTGACTACGCGCCATGGGGGATCAATCCACCACACACACACCCGAGAGCCACTGAGATCTTGACCGTGATCGAAGGATCCCTCCAAGTGGGCTTTGTGACCTCCAATCCTGACAACACCCTCATCACCAAAACACTCTACAAAGGTGATGTTTTTGTGTTTCCAGTCGGGCTCATTCACTTCCAGCGCAACGTTGGAACAGGAAATGCGGTTGCCATAGCTGCTTTGAGTAGCCAGAATCCCGGAGTTATCACCATTGCCAACGCTGTTTTCGGGTCCAACCCCGATATTAGTAGTGATATTCTTGCCAAGGCCTTCCAGGTGGACAAGACTGTTGTAGATTGGCTCCAGACCAAATTCTAGGAATCCAAATCAGCAAACAAGATCCTCTGTTATTTGCTCCCAATATTATTTTGTGTGCTTTCATGTTTAATTACTTAGTTTTCTCTGCGCGTGGCTTCTGTTTTGTTTCAGTTTCTTTGATTGTCTTGATGTAGTATGCAAACGTGAGACTAAATGAAATTTCGATTCTACTCTAATTCCTCAGCAAATTATGATTGTAAATGTTCCAATTTTATCGATAAGAAAAACAAAATGCTCATAATTTAATTAAAACCACGTGAAGTAGTTCATATACAAAAATTATGAGACGAACAGAATAGTAAAATCAAACTTCTAAAACTTTTTCTGAAGATCTTGGACGATTTTCTGATCCAGCATAAACGCACCAGCAAGAAAACCAGCATCAATCGGCGGCGTGGTCCCAAAAACGCCGCTTGGAACGAAGATGAAGCCCGGACGCTGGCTATTGAAGGCCACCAAGGCGGCGGCGTTCCCTTTGCCGACATTACGCGCGTAATGGACAAGCCCGACGGGGACAACGAACACGTCGCCTTTTCTAACAACTTTGCTGAAATGCTTGTTGGAACCGGGGTGGGAGGTAACGAACCCGATCTCCATGGAACCTTCTAGAACCGTCACCAGCTCAGTGGCCCTCGGGTGGATGTGCGGCGGAAAAAAGCCATTCCGCCGCAAGTCCACGCGCACTAATATTAACCCCATTGTGTTGAGCCCCGGGATCTGGTCCACCGCCACGGTGGTGGAGGAAGACCCCGTCGGGTTTGACGTGTTTCCAGCCAGATGAAGTCCTCCTCTAAAGAAGAAGTCATCTGCTTCCACCGTGGCGGGGTCCTTGCATGCTCGCGCGCCACTTAATCTTGCTGTTTATAATTACACAAGAGATTAATTTCTTTTCGGCACGAGCTTCTTAATAAAGTAAGAGATAACAGTAATAAAATAGAAAAACAAAGAAAGAATAAAATAGAAGAGGGAAATACTCAGGATTGCTTTCTATTAAAAATGAAATTGATTACTTATAATTATATAACGGAATTATGGAAAAATAGAAAAAATAATATCATTGATCTTGTAATGGAATGAAGGCAGTACCTGAGCTTGTCTGATCTGCAACGCAGAAATCTTGCAGGGGACGTGGATCGAAGGCCAAGGTGAAGACGCACAACAAATTTAGGGACAAAGTGCTAAATATGATGATTTTGAAACTCATTTTTAGTTTACATATTGTATATTGTAGCACCCTATTTTATAGTAGGATTTTTTTAACCAAAGAATGGTCAATCACATACAAATTTTATGTGTTTTTTTTAATTCGGTTGGTGGAGCATAAGATATAAACATGAAATCTACTAGCTTTTTATTCTCATTGGAATGTTGTAGTATTGTCTTAATCTCCTTTTGAGTGTATATATATGCATATAGTATAGAGTTTTTTGTGTACCACATATATTCCTCCATTATCATACATGCACAAACAAAATGGAATTACATCACTTGTTGACTATTCTGGTGGATAGAAACAAGTAAAAAAAACAGAATAAAGGAGAAACACCAGAAAACAAAGTACTAAAAGAATAATAAACAAATGTTTAAAGAATAAAAATAGTGTAAAAAATGACAACTAAAACAAACGAAATGGATTGATATGATATTGAAGTGGCCGCATGGCTGAGCTCCACCTTTGGAGGCCTGAATTTGATCTCCACAGTGATATACTCATATTGGGATTGTAACTAAAAATTGGATCACTATCATTGGAAGCCTAGCAATTGATTCTAACGTCATAAGATTTGTATGAAATATTTAAAATTATTTTATCGATATATAAAGGGTTCAATTTGATGTCGGGTGTAACACCAAAACGGCTCAAAACCTGACATAACTCACAGGAATAAGTGACATTTGCATGCACAACTAAATATAGGATTAAGGACGTAGTTGAGGTTCTAGATTAGGGAGACATGAAAAAGAATGATTTAGAATATCAATAGTTTCTATATTAATTATCCATAATTTTAAACCATCAGTTTTGAAAGCTTCATGTATTCTAGTAATTAGATCAATAATTGAATACTACTATGCTATGATTTACATCAACAGATATTTACATATATATGGAATTGGAGCTCCATTTTACGTAGACAATTCATCATTTGACCATATAGACGACGTGTCCTTATCGTATTAAACTCATATACAATGTTCAATTAAAATTAAGTCATGATTCAATTGGAACCTTCTTTTATGTTTGGAAATTAAAATTTTCCAATTGAATTGGCTTTACTAATCAAATACAAACTCATATATTTTACAAACTCCAAACTGTGATCTGGATCAATAAAAATATCAACAGATAAAAAAATAACAGCAACAAAAAATATCAACACAATATCAACGGTTGACACCGTATTGACATTGTGTTTGTTGGGTCGTGATGCCTCCGATCTCACACTCACTCAATACGAGAAAATAAAGCACACAACGATGTAACGTGGTTCGGTGATAAACCACCTACGTCCACGGAGAAGATGACCGGAATCTTATTGATGAACAACTCTCAAATACAATGAACTCACACGCACAATTCAATCACTCCAAACTAATCGCAAGCTAGAGCAATAATCTCCTAATTGTGTATGTGTATTGTGTATTCTCCCTCTGCTTTACAACTGAACACCTATCGAGCTATATATGTGAGATAAAGAAGAAAACAACTTAACTAACTTCATTTCCCAAAGTTAGTTATAACCGCCAATTTCCAACGGCTAGTTCCAGCTCCCAAAAACCGAGCTTCCTCTGCTTCCTTTCTTGATCCCTTCCTTGAGCTTCAACGGCTCTATCACTCGATCAAATCTCCACCTTGCTGTGAAAGCTAAGTTATGCAAGAATGATACTTTGATGATACAAGAATGATAGTTTGATTATGCAAGAATGATAGTTTGCATGGACACACATTCACAAATCTCCACCTTGTCCTTGCAAAGCTCCATCAATATCTAGATTCCCTTCTCAATCCTTGTTACAAGTCTTAACACTCCACAATCTCAACCAACTTCAAACAATGTTTGAACTTCGAAGTTGGCAGAGATTTTGTCAACATATCTGATGCATTCTCCTCAGTAGGAACCTTCACCACATTGATCTTCCCACTTTGAATCTCATCCCTGATAAAGTGTCTCATCACATCAATATGCTTCGACCTCTCATGAAACATTTGGTGTTTGGCTAGGCAAATCGCATAATTGCTGTCACAGTTTATCTTTACTGCCCCCAGCTTCATTCCCAGATCTTCCAAGATTCCTTGCAACCATTTCCCTTCCTTTGCAGCCTCTGTCAGAGCAATATATTCAGCCTCGGTTGTGGATAAAGCAACCACTGGCTGTAGGTTGGATTTCCAACTGACTGCTGTGCCAAATAAGGTGAAAATGTAGCCACTTTGTGATTTTTTGTTATCCAAGTTGGCTGCATAATCCGAATCACAATACCCTTCAAGGACTTCATTCTTTTCAGACTATGCTTCACCACCAAACCTTAAACCAGTCACAACAGTTCCCCTAAGATACTTCCAGATCCATTTCAGAGCAGCCCAATGCTCTCTACCCGGATCAGCCATGTATCTACTAGCCACACTTATGGCATGAGCAACATCCGGTCTTGTACATATCATCAAGTACATTACACTTCCTATTATATTTGCATAGGGTATCATGCTCATCTCCTTCCTGATTTCATCTGTCCTTAGCACTTGCTCTCTGCTCAACTTGAAATGGCCCGCTAATGGAGTAGAGACTGATCTTGCATTCATCACCTGATATTTTTTCATCACCTTTTTGATGTATTCAGCTTGAACTAGCCTCAGCTCCTTCTTCTTCCTGTTCCTGACAATATCCATGCCTAGGATTCTCTTTGCCTCTCCAAGATCCTTCATCTCAAACTTTTGCTTGAGCTCTTCTTTTACAATCTGCAGTTCACTTAAGCTTGATCCTGCCAGTAGAATGTCATCTACATATAGCAGTAGATAGGCGACTATCAGATCTCCACTTCTCTTGATATATACAGAGCTATCAAAGCTAGATCTCTCAAATGCCATCAACTCCATCTGCTTATGGAACTTCTTGTTCCACTGCCGGCTGCTTTGCTTGAGCCCATATAGGCTTTTCTTCAGTAGGCAAACTTTCTTCTTTTCTCCATTCTTCTCAAAACCCTTAGGCTGCATCATATAGATCGTTTCCTCTAGATCCCCATGTAAAAATGATGTCTTCACATCAAGTTGATGCAGCTCCCAGTTGAAATGGGCAGTCATGGCTAACAAAATCCGAATAGAAGTGTGTTTAACTACTGGAGAAAACACCTCTGTGTAGTCAATGCCTTCCACCTGTGTGAATCCCCTAGCTACCAACCTTGCTTTGAAACGTATGCTTTCCACTTCCCCCACCTCTACCTTCTTCTTGAATAGCCATTTGCAATTAATCAGCTTTTGAGTCCCTGGATCAGTTACTAAAACCCAAGTCCCATTTTTTAGTAGGGACTCTATTTCTTCCTCCATAACCTTGATCCACTTCTGACTTTCTTTGCAACTCATAGGTTGAGGGTTCTGAGAACATGAGCACCTCTGCCACACACAAAGCAAAGAAACTCATATCATAGTCTGAGAATCTGCTAGGTAGGCCTGCATTTCTTCTGGGATTCCTTCTGGCCCTTTGACTTGCAGCAGCCTGCTGTACTGGTGACTCCTGATCACTTATATTCTGAGTTGGTTGAGAGATGGTTGCTCCACCTTCTTCTTGGTTTTCTGTGGACTCAGAATTCTCATCATCATCTGATTTTTCAGATTCTCTATCAAGCTCAAAATTCTGCATGCTTGCACTGCTGCTGTCATCAGAGACCTCTTTCATTTTCTTGAATGGCATCTCTTCTTCTTTGAATATCACATCTCTGCTCACAATGATATTCTGACCTACTCCATCTAGGTTCCATAATCTGTACCCCTTTACTCCATCTAGGTTCCATTATCTGTACCCCTTTACTCCATCTTGATACCCCAGCAATGCACATTTCTTTGCCCTTGGTTCCAATTTGTTTTGCTTAATATGTGCATAAGCAGCACACCCAAATATCTTCAGAGCAGAATAATCACCAAGGCTTCCATACCATCTCTGATCTGGGGTTTCATTCGATATAGCTGAAGATGGGCACATATTGATCAGATCAGCTGCAGTAGAAACAGCCTCTGCCCAGAATCTCTTTGGCATTCCAGAATAGAATAGCATGCACCTCACCCTTTCTAGCAATGTCCTATTCATTCTTTCTGTCAACCCGTTTAGTTGAGGGTTTCTTGGCACGGTTCTATGCCTTCTTATCCCTTTCACTTTACAGAAACTATCAAACTCAGCAGACAGAAACTCCATGCCATTATCAGTCCTCAGATATTTAAGCACTGAGCCTTTCTCATTCTCATATCTAGCATGCCATTCCCTAAACTTCTCAAAAGCTTGAGACTTCTCATTCAGAATGTAAATCCACACCATTCTAGAGTAATCATCTATGATGGAGATGAAATACTTACCTCCACCTATGGATTCGGTTGGGGATTGCCCCCACAGGTCACTGTGGGCATACACAAATGGGGCTGATGAAGTGTGTTTCCCACCAGAAAATGGCAGCTTCTTTGCCTTTCCAAGAATACAAGATTCACATTTCTTTAATCTGTCTGAGGCACCTAACTTCATCACTCCTCGTTTAGCCAGTTCTCTGATGCCTTTCTCACCCACATGTCCAAGCCTAGCATGCCATAGATATAGGTCTTCTGTCTGAGCCACATTCACAGCATCAACCATAGTTTCACCCAGCAAATAATACAGGCTATTCTTTCTTTGAGCCTCCAATACAGTTCTGGAGCCCTTTGTTACTCTGAGGATCCCATTACCAGAATCAAACTTGTATCCCTTTGATTCCAACATTCCAAGAGAGATGAGATTTCTCTTGATTTGAGGTATGAACCTGACCTCTGTGAGAGTCTTCACACTCCCATCCATCACCCTCAATCTGATATTCCCAATTCCCTTGACATTACATATTTGGTCATTACCTAGCATCACTGAACCTTCCCAAGCTGATAATTCTTGAAACCAAGACTTGTGGGAACAAATGTGGAAGGAGCAGCCAGAGTCCATGATCCAACACTCCTCAATCTTGGCTCCCGAGTGTATATTCAAAGCCTCATTATTTTCCACTTCTTGAGCCAAATCAGCAGTCTCTGCATTCCCAGCCTTTTCTTGTTCTTGTTTTTTCTTCCAAGCAAAACAATGCTTCTTCAAATGGCCCGGTTTCTTGCAGTAGTGACAGCTTCTTTTCTCCTTCCATCCCCCACCTTCTTCCTTTTTCTGGAACTTCTTTTTGGAGCCCTTCTTGATATCATTATTCTTCAAGTACAGGCTCTCAGCCACTGGGTCAGATTGCTTAATGTCAGCCCTCTGCGATTCTTTCAGCTTTAATGCAGAGTGTATTTCCTCATAGGTAACTTTAGCCTCTCTCCCAAGAAGCACTGCATCCTTGAAGTGCTCATAACTCTTGGCCAGGGAATTGAGCAACATTAAGGCCTTAGAGCATCTCCAGTGGGCGGACATCCCACTCGGACATCCACTAGGACATCCCAAAAACACCTCCTGCCACGTCACTAGGACATCCCACCCCACTGCCACATCACTAGGACATCCCATGCATATCCGCCCTTCCCATCGCCCTTCCCACTAGGACATCCCGCAATAAAAAAAATCATAAATTCACAAATAAAACAATTTACGTTTACGGAAATAAAATTTGACCGAGAATACGAACGGGAAAAATTAACAACTTTATCGGAAAAAACATACATGATTCGAAAAAAAAAATTACACACTAATAAAAAATTAACAACCTCTGTTGTAGCAGCCTCTGTATAGCACCTGAAACAGCGACCTCCAACTCATTCTCGCTATCACTTTCACTAGACATTCTAGATATACTTGAGATTATAGATGTAGAGAGAGAAACTTGTTATTAACGCAAGTGGTGCGAATGAAATAAAATTCAACGAGCCGTATATATAGAGTTTCAAAAAAAAAAAAAAAAAAAAAACGGGACGTCCGACCGGACGTCCGAGTTGAAGCCACAGTGGCGGACGTCCGCCCGCCCGTCGCCGGGATGTCCGAGGACACCCGACGTCCTCACGGGACGTCCGTATCCGACCTCCGACCTCCCAACGGCGGACGTCCCGTCGCCCTTCCCGGTGTCCGACCGGACGTCCTACCGGAGGGGCGCCATAGGAGATGCTCTTATCTTCATCCTTAATCACCTCATCAATGTTTTCGAGATCATCTATGCATTTCCCAAACTCCTCAAGCTGTTCAGTAATGCTCTTTCCATCTGAAAACTTGAAGGCAAGAAGCTTCTGCTTCAAATGTAGCCGATTCGCTAGAGACTTAGTCATATACAATGACTCAAGTTTTGTCCAAACCCCTGCAGCCGTCTCTTCTTTGGATACTTCCCTCAGCACCCTGTCTGTAAGATTTAAGATCAGGGTGCTATAGGCCTTGTATTGCATGTCTTGAAGTCTCCCCTTCTCCTTTTCATCGGCCTCAGGTTTTTCTTTGGCATCATTGCCATCTTTCAAGACATCCCATAGACCTTGCTGCATCAAGATAGCCTTCATCTTCAACCTCCATAGCCCAAAGTCGTTTCTGCAGGTGAACTTCTCCACCTCGAACTTGGCCGTGGACATTTCTCGAACAAATGGTGGGCAATCGCCAAGATCGGCTCAAATAACAAATCTCCCGGACTTCTACTCGCCCAGAAAACCAACCAAGAAAACGTCTTCAACGTTTCCCACAGACGGCGCCACTTGTTGGGTCGTGATGCCTCCGATCTCACACTCACTCAATACGAGAAAATAAAGCACACAACGATGTAACGTGGTTCGGTGATAAACCACCTACGCCCACGGAGAAGATGACAGGAATCTTATTGATGAACAACTCTCAAATACAATGAACTCACACGCACAATTCAATCACTCCAAACTAATCGCAAGCTAGAGCAATAATCTCCTAATTGTGTATGTGTATTGTGTATTCTCCCTCTGCTTTACAACTGAACACCTATCGAGCTATTTATGTGAGATAAAGAAGAAAACAACTTAACTAACTTCATTTCCCAAAGTTAGTTATAACCGCCAATTTCCAACGGCTAGTTCCAGCTCCCAAAAACCGAGCTTCCTCTGCTTCCTTTCTTGATCCCTTCCTTGAGCTTCAACGGCTCTATCACTCGATCAGTGTTGACATTAAAATCTTGAAATTTTACACCGTGTTGACATTGTGTTGACGTTGTGTTGACACTGTGTTGAAAAGTTTGGAGTTTGTACGATATATGAGTTTGCATTTTATCACTACCCTGGTTTTACATATTCCAAAGTTTTGAGTAAACATATTCTTTTGCGAATTTATTTTCAGTTGAATGATGAAAAATCCAATACATATTCCATAATTTATAAAGTTAATTATGTGACTAAAAACAAAATATTATTGCGTGTATAAAACTCCATCAGTCCGAAAAATATAGTACTATCATTTTGTTATTTTAGTTCACACTACAAAATTATTTCACTTTCTATTTTGGAATGTTTTTCACATTCTATCATTTTTGAAATGTTTTTCACTTTACATACTACTCCTATTTCAATTATTTTTCTATTTCTCTATCATATTTTATCAATTTCGTATTAAAAATTTGTATCTCTATTTTTAGAAAACGAAGAGAGTATATGACTAATTATTTGAAGCCAAAATGAGAAGAAACGAGGTGCTCAAAAATAATTTCCTTCTTGCGATTTGCTATTTCATTTTTGAACTTTGGTGACGCACTCCATATTCTAAAAAAGGGGTTATAAATTTAAAATAGGAAGAGTAGAGGCAACCAATTGACAAATAAGAGCATTGTTCATAGTTTTGGATCAGTTGGAGCTAGTCCTGGGGCAAGGAGCATTAAGTTTTGATAGACTAGTAAAGAAGAAGAGTCTAGTCAATTATTTCCTTATTGTAGACAAATAAGACCTCTTGTTTGAAATATTTGCCCAAAAATATTATAGAGTTGGAAAATAGAAGCAAATATCTGTAGTTTCTAAGTTGACGAAAAAAGTATTTAATTGCGAGTGTCAAAGATAGGCCAAGTATGAAGGAGATGTTCTAACTGACAATTTTTGATACGATATGAAAATTTGCCATAGACACACATGAAATTAATGAGATTGAGTCAAATTTTATTAGTTTTACGTTCTTATCGAGTTGACCCGTTAGAAACTTGATAGTTTCAAGCTGGATTCAGGTTGAATTGAGTTGAATTCAATTTTAATTAAGTTAGACCTGGATTGTTATTGATCCACTTTATTGCAATTTGGTTTTGTTTTATTTACTTATTTTCATCTGTTTTGGTGTCCCACTTTATTGTTTCATATTTATATGTTAAATGTATGTTAGCAGTTAAATAATGTTGCGGAAAGGAGTTAATATTTCGTGTAAAAATTTTATTTAGTTTAATTTGGTTTTGGTCTTGGTCTTATTACTTTCTGACCAATCATGTGGCTGACTTAATCATGATGTGAAGTCTCAATAAATAATATTGTTGTTGTCACTTGTCAAGAAGGGCAACTTGACTTTTTAATTAGCTTGTGAAATAATAATACTCCGTCCGTAAATAGGAGTCTCATTTTTCTATTTTAATCCGACTGCAAATAGGAGTTCCGGTTCACTTTTATCATAAATGATAATAGGGTCCTACCTTCCACTAACGCATTCCACTCACAATTCATTTAAAACTACATATATACAAGGGTGAGACTCATTTTTCACTAACTTTTTCTCACCCACTTTTTTTAACATTTTTTAAAACTCGTGCTGCCAAGAAATGAGACTCCTAACGACGGATAGAGGGAGGGAGTACTATTTAAACAATGTGAGTTGACATTTGTAAATTGAATTCATAGTTAGTGCCCATATTAATCAAATTTAGATAAACCAAGTGCCCATATTAATCAAATTTAGATGAACCAAGTATATTTACAAAATAATCAAGTTTGGCATAGTTGAAGCTATGTACAAATTCAAGAGCATATTTGAAGCCCAGCATTGATCGGCCCGTGCTTGTAAGCGGCCCATATTTGTTCATAGAATTACATGTTCCCAATTCTCAGGAATAGCAGCTTAGAAATCATGCAAGTCCCATTGAGACATATCATCCAACTTGTTTTCTATGGTTTCTTTCAAACATTTGTTTTACGTGAGAATTTATTTGATGGTTAGGAGTGCGTTCCTACTACTTTCTAAGGATCTTTTCCGCAGTCAGTAGCATAGCAAAAATGTGTAAAGTATTTCGAAAGTATTATACTTTACTTCACTCAGTTGAATATAATGGACACATTGTTTTTGGATGTCCATTTGATATATTTTTAAAAAAGGAACATCACTTTCACCTTTTCTCTTTCTTACTTTATTTTTAATATATTTAGCTCACAAAATAACATTGTATAAAATATCATGCCGAATAAGAAATGTTCCACTTAAAGTGAGACGGAGTGAGTACAAGATAATATATGTACAAAATGAAAGGAAATGAAATTCCATTAAATAGGACGATAATCACACTTGACAAACCAATTTGAATATAATTGTTTTTATAGAAAACTTGATTACTTTCAACAATGATGCTAAAATAACTATAAAGATGACTTCGGCATTCATAGGGCTATGACTAGGGATATCAATCTAGTCCGAAACTCATGGGCCTATCTGAATAATCCAATAAAACTAACGGGCTAGGGCTATAATTTCACCGCTCGAATACAAAAGCGGGCTATACGGGTTAGCCCATTTAGATTAGCAGGTTATGAGGTTGGCTCGGTCGTTTGCGGGTTAGTCCACAGTTTGAACTACCACGCTAAAAAATATTTTACATGTTGGAAGTGGAGATTAAAAATATTTCGACCTTAATCCACAAACCCGGTCGAGCAGGATTAATCTGATTCCGTCAACGGCGGGTTCGGAACACCTGTGGTCAAACCAAAAAAGGATTGTTTAATTCCTTATACTCACCCCGTCCCATAAAAATATGGGCAATTGATATCCCACGAAAATTAAGACAAAATTAGTAAAGTAAGAAAGATGAGGAGAGTGGTAGTTAAAGTAATGTTACTGGATAATGAGACTCTTATTATTAGTAGTGTTTAATGGTGATATAAGTTGTAGATAAGTTGATGTATATGAGTAATAAATTGGGATAACTTTTCAAAAATGGAATGCACATATTTTTGTGGGACGTACGAAAATGGATAGTGCACATATTTTTATGGGACGGATAGAGTACTGACTATGAGGTGTTTGTTAATGTTACTAATGAAACCATTATGCAATGATTTCAGAAGATGAATAATAGAAGACAAATGTTATGAAGAACTTCCCGTCCCAACTAAGTTGAATCGTATTCTTTTTCGGGATGTCACAACTAGGTTAAGTCATTTCCTTATTTAACAAAAAATAAAATATCTAATCACTCTTACTTTATATCGTTTTGTACTTTACTATCTTTTATGGAGTATTTCCTACTTTATTCTCTCTTCTATTTTATTTTATTTTCATTTAATCTATTTAATATAATTTTTTAATTTCTGTGCCCAAAAAATTCCTCTATTTACTTGGAATGAGGGGTAATTGTATTTAATTTATTTTTTTGAACATTGCAATTTGTTTTATGATATTATTTATGTGTTTTTTTTTTAAATTCTTCTTGGGTCCCTAGTGCTGAAATTCTAGCTTTGCCCGTACTTGTGTACAGGCCCGTGGCATCTAAAACGCAAATTTCTTGCAAGGGAGTAGGATCAAAGGCGAAGGCCAAACACAATAAATATAAAACGACAATATTAATTGTTTTTCTCTGATTATCAAAATACTGACATTAAACAACCTATATATCCGTGTGTTTAGGATAGTCGAATTGCAGTAGGAGTGGGTCAATATGGTATACCTAAACCATCATGCTGTGTACTTTACGAAAACTCGGTACGAGAAAAAATCATATTTTTATCTTACCAAAACTTTTGGTATACTGAAGTACCGAATTTTTGATATAACAAATTTCAATATCGAAACCGTACCGAAATTCAGTATGTTGTACTTTTGCAGTATATCAAACTTTCAACATCAATGAAATATAATGTATATAGATTTTTAAAATATTGTTTAGATTTTATAATTTAAAAAATATACATTAATATATTTTATGGAGTTTAATTTTAAAATATATTAAATTGTACTATATTTTATGGTATATACCGCAAATTCGGTATGAACCGTGCATGTTGTATATACCATATTTTTAAATATACACTAAAAGATGTGTGATCAATTGCTAATTCAACCCTTAATTGTTAACTACAACTAATTGAATACTCCTTCCGTCCCATTAAAGATGACTCACTTTTCTTTTTAGTTTGTTTCAACCAAGATGACCCATTACTAAAAATGGAAACACATTTTATCTCACTTTATTCTCTCTGTCTCTCTCTCTCTTAATTTACTATCTCCACTTAACACACAAAATAAAACAGCATAAAATCTCATGCCGCCCAAGGAAGGGGCCATCTTCCTTGGGACGGAGGGAGTACCACAGAATTTCCAGAGATCTAGTGGTCTATAAATAGTCATATGTAATTTCATTTTATTATTTAAAGCTAAAAAGATAAGAAGAATTACCAAATTTAGGGTTTTGGACAAACTGTCAATATAGTGTATAAAAATATTAATACGATTCATTGAATATGTCAACACAAATTAGCGTTGACATCGTATATGTATTATATTAACATATTATGATAGCAATGTTGACATTAAACTACTCCCTCCGTTCCCCAAATTTTGTCACAGTTTGACCGGACACGGGTTTTAAGAAATGTAATAGAAAGAGGGTTGAAAAGGTTAGTAGAGTGTGGGTCCTACTTTTAAAGTATTAGTTTTATAATAAAATGTGAGTGAGAATAAGTTATTGGAATGTGGGTCAACTACCATAAATGGTAAAAAAGTGAAATGTGATAAATTTTGCGGGACGGACGGAAATGGAAAAATGTGACAATTTTAGGAATGGAGGGAGTACTTCTTAAAAATACGAAAATTCAAGAATTTTCTTCAAATTTTGATATCAGAACATATGCAAATGAGATCTCGTTATAATCCTTATAAAACTACCTTTAATTTGATGGAGTATATGTTGTGTAAAAAATTTTTTAGATAGTTATAATTATTTAATGTTTTGAGATATTTTTATAAGTTATTTAGAGCATCTCCAACCATTTACACTAGACTCAAACCCATTTTAGTGTAAATGTTACATCAAATATGATTTTACTCCAATCATTTACACTAAAGTCAAACTTAAAAGAATAGTCTCTATATATTATGTTTTTACGACAAAATTTGAAAAAGTTTTTGATTTTGGTTTAGTGTAAACCTAAAGATAGGTATTTTTCACTTAAAAACAAAAAAATGGGATTAGTTTTAGAGTACTATTGGAGCTATTTACCTATCTCGTTTTAGATTTTAGTGTACCATTGGAGATGGTCTTATAACTAACTTTTTGGTAATAAAAAGTAATACCCCTAATTGACATTTTTTATACATTGCATTGATACTCGTGGCCGAATGATCTTGTGCCTTAATTTAATGATCCAATGTCTATCATTTAGTTATAATTAGCAAATTTAAGGGTGAGTTGGCAATATAACGCACCCATGTACTAAAGTTACAGTATGTACCTTAATTTACACTATATATTGAATTCAATATGCCACGCTGTATGAAAATTCATATTGTTATCTTACCAAAATCTTTCGGTAAGGAATCATACCATACCAAAAATCACGGTATATACTGAAAATTTGGTATTATTAGTATTTTTTTCAGTACAATAAGACCGGTATATTAATATTTCGATAATTTTCCCGATTCCTAAAATAATGTAGTGCTCTGTCGCCCAAAGTCTCCTCAGAAAATTCACATCCTATGCTACACCACCTCCATAATCTCATCCCATAATCAATTGATAAAATTATTTGTAAAGCTTAATAATTAAATACTAGTCCTAACGCTCTTTCCATATAAATAATTTTGCTCTTATATTATGAAAGGGTGCTGGACCCGTTGGCATATGAACTATAGGAGGTACATATCCATACAATTAAAATGAGAAGATATATGAGACAAATTATCTCTCTCATAAATTAACGAATATACCAATGGATGGAAATGAAGATATTTTTTCCATGAATTCAGCTATTTTGCTACTCGCTTTGCACGTTGAACGGATTGCAGGCCTGCTATTATCTTTAAAATATTGTAAATTCCTTAAATGTAATACTCAGAAATTTTAATAATGCAATACTAAATTTCTAATATACTAAAATTTTAGGAATTGTAATTATGTAATTTTGGAAATATTTAATTAATGTATATTTGAGTTATTTATTTTATATTTTCAAATATTAAAAATAAATAAATACTACTCCCTCCGTCCCCTAATAGGAGTTGCTCTTTGACTGAGCACGAGTTTTAAGAAATGTAGAGAAAAGTTGGTTGAAAAAGTTAGTGGAATGTGAGATCCACATTTTTATATTGGTTTTATAATAAAATGTGAGTGGAGTGAGTTAGGGGAATGTGAGGCCTACTACCATTTATGGTAAAAATAAAGAGTGACTCTGAATGGGGGACGACCCAAAATGGAAATTAGCGACTCTTATTCGGGGACGGAGTGACTATAAATTAGATAAAATAAAAGATCAAGTTGTGATTTGTTTGAGCCCTGATTTGGGATATGTTGTTGGCTTTGTGGCTTGACTATTTGAGGTGCATGATAACATGATTGAATTGTGGACTGAATTACCCATGCTCTCTAGTGCTAGAAGAAAATGAAAATCATGCATGTATTTGGTTATGTATTGAATGGTTTTGTTTAAAAAATGTAGACACATGAAAAAAAAGTAATATACTCCGTAAGTTTTTTTTTTTTGGTATCAAATGCTCTCCATTTAAGTAACCACCAAATTTATCATTACATGGGCAAAATCTTAAACGTTGACACATGGATCTCATTCAGGAATTAGGAATGATTCAACTGATGGACGGAGAGGATACTAAAATATGGATTAGTATAAAATTGCACATATATTATTAGCTTTGACCATTTCTAAATATTTACTGAGTCTTAAATTCTAAACACAAGCAAGCCGCCTGGCCTCAAACATCTCATTATAATTTTGGTAAACATTTCCCATGTAGGAATTAAAGACGGCTTTCTCAAGTACTGTTCAACAGTAAAGACAAGTGTATAATCGAATTGAATATTGCATATTTGCATGCCTATTCTATAAATTCAGAGCTTCTGTAATTAGGTTTCACCACTAAACACATCCCCTTCTGAAATTTGAAGTTAAAATTGATCTTGAGTTAGACTGATCATGGCAATGAACATCCTCTTGTTTAGCTCAATCGCCCTATCTTTGGCCTTTGTTGCTCTCGCCTTCGAGCCAAGCCCGTTGCAGGATTTCTGTGTTGCAGATCCTACTAGCTCAGGTGTGATCATCCCTTCCATTTCATTGGCATAATGGAATGTGTATATAGAAATGATAATGTTAAATTTTAGTAGCTTACAATTAAATGTAGTACTCCTTCTAGTAATTAATGTTGGCTTGTTTTGACTTTTGAGTTTCAGCAAGAGTGAATGGGCAAGCTTGCAAAAGCCCTGCTTCAGTAGTAGCAAACGATTTCTCCTTCAGTGGGCTGCATATGCCCGGGAACACCTCCAATCCTAACGGGTCGAGGGTGACCCCGGTGTCTGTAGCCCAGTTGCCAGGGCTCAACACCCTGGGAATCTCAATGGCGCGTGTTGACTACGCGCCATGGGGGATCAATCCACCACACACACACCCGAGAGCCACTGAGATCTTGACAGTGATTGAGGGATCCCTCCAAGTGGGCTTTGTGACCTCCAATCCTGACAACACCCTCATCACCAAAACACTCTACAAAGGTGATGTTTTTGTGTTTCCAGTCGGGCTCATTCACTTCCAGCGCAACGTTGGAACAGGAAATGCGGTTGCCATAGCTGCATTGAGTAGCCAGAATCCCGGAGTTATCACCATTGCCAACGCTGTTTTCGGGTCCAACCCCGATATTAGTAGTGATATTCTTGCCAAGGCCTTCCAGGTGGACAAGACTGTTGTAGATTGGCTCCAGACCAAATTCTAGGAATCCAAATCAGCAAACAAGATCCTCTGTTATTTGCTCCCAATATTATTTTGTGCGCTTTTTTGTTGTTTTTTCTCTTTTTGTGGATTCAGTTTTCTTTCAGTTCTGTTGCTCAATTAGCAATTTATTTCTTAATTTTGTATGCAACATGAGTGAGAGTGAGACTAAATGAAATTTCGATTCTTTTGTCTTGTTCGTTAGCAAATTATGATCGTAACTAGAACCTTGGAAACAAGAACTCCAATTCAAAGTGGGAATAAGGTGTGAGTTGTGAAGATATTAGAGAATGAATAACTCTTCTGCAAAAGAGAGAACGAAAACTGAAGTGAACTGACGAGTAAATTAATCAGAATAATTACTTTTGGATTTCGTCTAAAGATCATCTTTAAATCGAAAATCTAAATTCTAGAAGGAACTAATAAACTAATTAATGACTTTATTAAAAAAAATCTGTAAATAAGGTACACTAAAATCTAAAGTGATCTTAAATTTTAATCTAACAGTTTTTTTTAAATTTAACATAGGTCATAGGCAATTATGAAATATATTAACATTCGAAAATGAAACTGGAATAACGTTACACAAAACAACCGGCTTAGTTAAAGTAACAGACGACTAAGAAGTTATTAACATAATTAGGATTAAATCCAGGACTTGTTCTGCAAATCTTTGACGGTATTCTGGTCCAGCTTAAACACCTGGGCAAGAAAAGCGGTGTCGACGGCAGGCTTGGCAGCCAATATATTGTTGGGGAGATTAATGAAGCCAGGATTCTGGCTGTTGAAGGTGGCGGTTAAAACACTCTTTCCTTTTGCCACATTTCGCACGTGATGAACGAGCCCCATTGGGATGATGAACACATCGCCCTTTTTAAGAATTTTGCTGTAATACTTGTTTTGCGGGGTGGAGCTCATGAATCCAGCCTCCACCGCGCCTTCCACCACGTAGATGACCTCTGACGCCCTAGGGTGCGTGTGTGGCGGGAAGTAGCCATTCTCCGCAAACTCTGCCCGCGCATGTGCCAGCCCCAGAGTGTTGAACCCTGGCACCGTGGCTGCTGACGCGTAGTTGACGGAGACGCCGTTTGGATTAGAGGTGTTTCCGGGCTTGTTCGGACCGCTGAGGAAGAAGTCGTTTGCAGTAACTGCTTTCGGGTCCTTGCATGCTGTCCCAAAGAGATATTTATGTTAAACATTTATGGCTCGGCCTTTTGATAGGTAAGATGTGCTAACTTGATTTATTGATTTAGTTTGTTAATGTAACAATTGCTTATTATGGCCACCATGCTCACTTATTTGTGCTACGAAAGGTCCGTTGAGCCTAGATAACTAGGCTCTCCGTCCCATAAAAATAGGGACTTTGGAGACGGCACGAGTTTTAATGCAAAATTGATAAAATACGAAAAAGATAGAAAGAAAAAGCGATTCAAGTATTGTTATTTTTATGGGACGGAGAGAGTATTTTATGTTAGATCTATCTTCCCTATCAAACGGGGCTTAATGTTTAAAGATCAAAGTCCCAAATTCAAGTTTTGTGTAAAGTTTAGTTACCTTTTCCATTTGAACGTGCAACGCAGAAATCTAGGAGAGGACGAGTGTCGAATGCGAAGGAGGTGTAAATGAGATTGATGAGGGCTAATGTGATCAACAAAATAGCATTAGAAGCCATTTTGAATTCGTGATGATTTTTTAAATTTATTTAGGTTGTAGAGTAGACATGAAGAAGATTGATTTTTATAGAGGTTTTCAACAATATGATTGCAATCATGCAATGCTACTGTACGAACTACTGCCTTAATTAGGCTCTTCTTGTACTCTGTCCGTCCCAATAAATATGCAACATTGGTTTTCGGTACGAGATTTTATGCAGTGTTATTTTGTCAGTTAATAAAGAGAGAGTAAAGTAAGAGAAAAGAAAAAGTAGAGATAGTATTGTTTCCATATTAGGAAACGTTTCATTTTTAATAGGACAAACCAAAAAGGAAAAAGTTTCATTGTAATGGGACAGGGGGAGTAACAAATGGAAAGAGGTATATTGTGCTATCAAATTAATTTTATAACAGAAGATTAATGAGCTAATTAAATAAATTTAATATAGAAATTGGGCTTGCCTCTTAATTTGTATGATTAATTCTGAAGCAAGTCAAAATTAATTATCTGTAATAATTTATATATCGAATGAATTTCATAGTTTCAACACGCTAAGAAAATATTAATACTACAATTATTTTTCCTTCAATTAAGCACTAATTGACATGATGTTAATTTCGAACACTAAGTTCGCTTTATCTTAGTGCTTAATAATGCGCGTAATTGGATGTTTGAAATAATCATCATATTCTTAGTGCTTATAATTGAATAAAATTTATTGTATATTATAATGTTTTCAATTTTGTAATGAATTCAACTTTATAAAATAAATATAATAATGACGTATGAATGAACCAACATATTGCGTCGATCATCCAAACTGATGTGTTTTTGGGAAAAAAAGGTTCTCAAAATTATTCAGAAAAGCATGGCAAAACGTGTAGACCCTCCACAAAATGGGGATTCATCCCACATGTATAAAGTCGTGAGCAGTGGCCTTCACATGTTCACCATCCCTCTCTCAAATTGAGTTATTTTATTTATCAAAGAGCTTACTAAATGATTTAATTTATGCTATTTTTATGGATTTTATAAAAAGAAACGTACAGACAAAATTAGCATGACATTTGCGCTAATATGATACTCATAAATCGAGAAATAATAGCAATTCAGAAAATATTAAAATTGATAAAAATGATAGTATTATTGTCGATCTTGGATTACAAAAGCCTATTAATAATTTTGATGTGAACATCTGTTACGGACTTACGGTTGTTATTGAAAACAAGCTTCGGGCTACTTGAATCATACAGTAGAAGATAGTATTTATTTTATCATTTTATGCGTGGATTGCCATTTATATTATAAACCATTTCTCTTGAAAAAATAATTAATTGATTAATTAATTAAAGCTAATAACAAGCTTAAATTAATTAATATTAAACACGACAAAAATAAATTAATTAAGAAAAGATATATCCATAATATAGATTTGAATTGGGTAAGTCAATATTAATTCCACAATGGCACTAATTGAATATATTTAAATTATGTTCAACTTAACAGATAGAGTTTATTTGGAGGCCCAGTTCAAATCTCTTCTCAACATTATTTATTATCCATTTTATAAAACGAACGCGCAAAAGTGACCGAGACTCCTAAAGTGGGACGGAGGGAGCAGTAGCTTTAGCTTGCAGTCCATACTACTAAGGTCGAATTTATTGGTGGAGTTGGAGGAATAATGACTGTATCAAGCGCCCCTCGTCCACATCAATAAAACAAAAGATTACGCAAACCAAAAGTATAAATGTATAATAATTGAACTATATAGGGTAAAAACTTGATTTAGGATTCAATCAATTAAATTTGGCTTGCTGATTTGTATTTTGAGTTAAATTGAATTTAATTGGCATGAAGTTAATTGTATATAACCCATGTTAAAGAATTTTTCATTGAATTTTCCTATATTATATTTGAGATCAATATGTAACTAAAGGTGCTTCTCATTCCAAAATGATGCGATTTTCTAGAAACAAATGAAAATTTAAAAGAGAAATATAATTTTAATGTTTGGTTTGAAGACTATGGTTGACTTGAGTATAGTTATCAAAAGATGTTATATACTCCCTTCGTTCCGTCCTAAACGAGCCACTTCTTTTAGGTATGGGATTTAAGGAATTGAAATTTAAAGAATTAAAGTGAAAAGAGAAAAGTATGAGAGAGAAAAGTAGAAGAGTGCAAAAAATAAAGTAGGTGAAAAAATAAAATAAGAAAGATGATTTTTTGCTTAATAGAAAAATGATTCACTTATGACGTAACATCTCAAAAAAGAAAAGTGACTATTTTATAGTGGAAGGGAGGAAGTATAGCTTTTGATGTTTCTTTTTAAAAGTGGTTATGTAGCATCCAAAGATGAAGCGTTTGTTAGTTGTTTATGTATTGAGAAATAAAATAATAAAAGATTTAGACTTCATACTGAACTAACTATTATCCCTTGTCCAAAATTTAAAATATCACTTTTCACTCGATACAAGTTTTAAGAAACGTAAAAAAAAGTGAGTGGAAAAAATTAGTAAAATGCATATCATTTTTTTATGACAAGTGTAAAAAAGAAGTGACTCAACTTCCTTAGGTGGAAGAATTATTAGTTTTATAATAAAATGCGAGGACAATGATTTAGTGGAATGTAAGATCTATATGAAAACAAGTAAAAGAGATATTAAATCGTGGACGGTGTATGATAACAAATGTGGAAAATATTTCATAGACAAACAGTGTAATTCACACCACAAAGCTAAATTTGAATATGAAAAATATACCTACAAATTAAAAGTAGAGTGTGACTTATGATGTTAGTAGGGATAGATAGCTTTAGACAAGATAAGATTATCAAATTTGTTTACTGCAACAATTCATGTTATTTGTTTCCTTTTGAATTAATGTTTCACTTTTAAAGCACATGTTGGGTCCTCAACCTCCATGATCAAAGGCAACTTTCTAGAGATGCTAAATTGGTATAGTTTCAGCAATGATGAAATCGGTTAAGTTGTACTCCCTCCATGAATATGCATTCTTTTCCTTTTAGTTTATCTAAACTTTCTAATTTTATTAAATCTTTTCTCTCTAATAAGGTAAGACCTATTCTCCACTAATAATACTTTAATTATTTTTTCTCTCTACATTTTTCTTATTTTATTAATTTTACATTAAAACTCTTGTCGAACTCAAAGTGCATATTCTTTGAGATTAGATGAAGTATTAGTAAATACTTGTTGAAATGTGAGTAGTATTTTTTGCATTGTCATTTGACAAGTCAGAGGTGTGAATAAGAGGGGAAATAACTGGTTGAATGAAATTTTGATGCTATGCACCGAGGGTCAAATGTTCGCTAATGATTTCATAAAAAAATTTGAGTTGTTTTCAAGAAACAATTACTTGTAGGAATTAACTGTCGTGTGCAACAGAAAAAAAAATTATTGTTTAAATATAGTAGTTATTATTTAAAATTTTGAATTTATGTCACGTTCTTTAATCCACCCATACTAGTTTCCTTCTTTAATCCAACCACAATATACATGTATGTCAACAAGCATTAATAAAGGCTACGTTTACAGTCAAAGAATTGAAGTACTATAACATAATTTTTCTCGTTTAGGCGTGTGAAAAAATTATCGGCAACTTACATTGTTTGCTTTGATTATAGAATAGAATTACGTATCGCATATACTATAATGAGTTGTTCTGATTTTGATGTGTTTGACTTTAGTTTCCTTCTTATTAAGACAACCTTGATCTGGCACGATATATACGTGCATATATCATTAAAGTATACACGCATTATT
This sequence comes from Salvia splendens, assembly GCF_004379255.2. Lineage (NCBI taxonomy): Eukaryota > Viridiplantae > Streptophyta > Magnoliopsida > Lamiales > Lamiaceae > Salvia > Salvia splendens. The sequence goes on from NC_056034.1 coordinate 2,625,242, forward strand.
AAAATTTCAATGTCTAAAAAAAATTGAATAAGACTCGTTCACCCCCAAATCAGAAACCAGACCAATATAATTTCAATCGATTTTATTATTTAAATAAAAATGCTAAAAAACATTATGACATAGGTACATTGCTGATGAATTGAAGGCACTGCAATCTGCAAACATTCTAGAACACTGCCTGCAGTCTTTCCACGGTTTCCTTATCCAAGGCGAACGACTTGGCCAGATAATCGCTGTCGATGTCGGGATTCGAACCGAAGAGGGCGTTGGGGATGACACTGTTACCCGGATTCTGGCTATTGAATGTCGCAATCGAGACGGTTTTTCCAGCCCCGACATTTCTCTGATAATGGACAAGGCCGACGGGGACGACGAACACATCGCCCTTCTCTAGAACTTTACTATAGAATTTGAAACCGGGAGCGGATGTGACGAATCCCACCTCCATGGAACCTTCTAGAACTGTATGAATCTCGCTCCCCCTGGGGTGGTAGTGAGGCGGGAAAAACCCTCCCGCCTCATAGTCAAGGCGGGCTATGGCTAGCCCGAGGGTGTTGAGCCCCGGAATCTGGCTCACGCCAACGGGCGTCACGGCCGCGCCAGCAGGGTTTGACGTGTTGCCGGCCTGCGCCAGCCCGCTGAAGAAAAAGTCGTCGGCTCTCACCGTTGCAGGATCCAAACATGGCAATCCATTGATTCTTACTAGAAATAAATAAAAGTTAGGCTCTCTCTCTCTCTCCATGTTTAAAAAATTAATGAAACGAGGGAATTGTTACCTGTGCTTATGAGATCTGCAACGCAGAAATCTTGTAAAGGTCTTGGATCATAGGCGAGGACAATGCTTGAGAAGGAAGCGAGAGCGAAAATGGTCGATAAGATCAAAGTTTTACTCTTCATTTTTAATCAAATTGAAATGTACTAGTGTTATGTCTTAGTAGGCAATTAATATGGTGTATTTATAAGGGTCTTGAAATTTGAATGTCAACTGTTTAACACGCTAGGCTAGGGGTTGGCAAGATCCGTGTGCTGTAAGAGATCGATTTCTTAATTTGAATTTTTAAATGATTTAATTCATCAACTACTTTCCAACGGCTGTGACAGCTCTCATATCTATGTTTAAGTTAATGAATACTATTTTAATTTTAGAGGAAACATCTTTTTAGGTCCACAAACTTTGTCAAAGTATCATTTTAGGTCCGTGAACTTTGAAAATATCATTTTAGGTCCGTTAACTATAAGTTAATATCATTTGAGGTATTTTGAACTTTTTCCGGGCGAAAATGCCCTTAAGGCCTTCAAAGAGCAATTTGGACAATTCTTTCGCCACTCATCTTGCGTCAAACACCTAGAGTCCAACAATTTTTTTTTACTACTATTTAATTCAATTACCATCCAAATTGAATTTAAATATAATTAAAATTTGCCGTAAAAATAGTACTATGTGTTAAATTTTCAATTATTAGATGACCAATTATTTAGGGATAGTGAATTGAGACTAGATACTTTATTTTATTTTTTCAATCTAAACTGCATTTTAAGAACTTACTATAGGTGATTTGTGAATTATATTTAGTTTAGTTGTCTTGAAATTAGATAGCTATTAATTTGGATGGTCATTCAGAGTATTATTTATATGAATTTCAGAATGTAGATAAATTACCATCCAAATTGAATTTAATTATAAAAATTTGCCGTTAAAATTTGTTGGACTATAAGCTTCTGGCGCAAGATGAGTGGCGAAAGAATTGTCCAAATTGTCATTTGAAGACCTTAAGGGCATTTTCCTTCAGAAAAAGTTCAAAATACCTCAAATGATATTAACTTGTAATTGACGAACCTAAAATGATATTTTCAAAGTTCACGGACCTAAAATGATACTTTGTCAAAGTTCGTGGACCTAAAAAAATGTTCCCTCTTAATTTTATTACGAGATTGAAGGAGATCTTCGATATTCTAGTACTCCCCTCTATTCCATTTTAGGAGTCTCATTTGCATTCGACACGGATATTAAAAAATACTCTATCTCCGTCCCATAATAGATGACACACTTAGGTAATGACACAGAATTTTAGGAGATATTGTTTTGTGTGTCGAGTGAAGAGTGAAAATAGTATATTTATTTTAACGTGAGAGAGAATTTTTCTAAAAAAAAGAAATGTGACATCTTTTGTGGGACAAACTAAAAAGGAAATTGTGACATCTATTATGCGACAGAGAGAGAATAAAGGAAAATTGATGAAAAAAGATAGTGGAATGTGGTTCGCACTTTTATTCTGTATTATTAATTTTATAATAAAATATGAGTGAAATATGAAGTCTATTATCATTTATGGAATATTTCAATGGGACTCTTAAAGTGGGATGAAATGAGTATTTTATTTATCGGATTTGCCTTATCCAAATAACTCTAGCGTGTCTGCGCAAATTATGAATTCATCACGACTTACCTCATTATATTATAGCGTAAAATATGCAATAGCATATCCTCAACGAAATTGTCTCCTTAAGTTTCCATTGCCGCCGCCATTGACCCATATTCCCTATTAATGATTTTGAGCTTCTCGATAAAAGGTTTTTTTTTGGTCCCATAACGTAGATAAAGGGTTGGTTGTTGTTTTTTTGGTCCCATAACGTATTGCATTGTAAAATTTATTATTTAAACCTAATATTTACTATAAACAAAATGTAATGTACTCGATTTTAATGGAATAATCAATCTTGATAACGAAAAATTAAAATGCAAGATAATGAATTCCAATAGAAAATATTTCTAAAATATAAATAGTCAAACGACAGATAATGAGGTACTTGAAAAAAGAAACAAAAACATATTTTATTAATAGAAAAAGGTATATAAGGTAATGTTCGAAATTTAGGCGGAAAACCGTGTCCCAACAATTATATATCCAATAATGCAAGATAATGAATTCCAAGAGAAAATATTTCTAAAATATAAATAGTCAAACGAGAGATAATGAAGTACTTGAAAAAAGAAACAAAAATTTATTTTATTAATAGAAAAAGCTATATAATAAGGCAACGTTCGAAATTTAGGCGGAAAACCGTGTCCCCACAATTATATATCCAATAATGCAACAAATTTAACGAAATTCTCGCTGATTGTAGATTCTCTAGAAACTTCCTCGCTCAATAACACCGACTCGAGGCTAAATTAAGAAAAGATAAACGTAACAAATTCTACTAATCCTTAAATTTTACAATCAGATTGAACTGATTTTATTATTAATTATAGAGATATTGGTCCCTAAAATCATGTACTTTAGTTCAATTTTAGTATTTCTCACAAGAATTTTAAAATTGGTCTAAAATATGACCAACTTTATATTTTGTTTGTTATTTCCCATGGCAGCCCAAAGAAGATATCTTTGGCAAAAATCTTATTATATGTGGACAACCGTGAAATGTTTATGATATTTTAGATTACTTTTAAAGTTCGTGAGAAGTAGGATAAAAAGCTACGTAGAAAATCACGTTGATTAAGTAGTCCTAAGTGGGATAAAAAAAATGCACGGAAGTTGGTTGGATGTGGTGATTAACCTGACCTGCCATGGGAAATACTCCCTCCGTCCCCCAAAGTTTGTCCCAATTTGACCCGGCGCTGGTTTTAAGAAATTATTTGACTTTATATTAAATGAAGGTGTGTAGTGGAGAATATGGGTCCTACATTGAGGAGATTGAGTGTGTATTTAATGTCTATTTTTGGTAAGATTCCAAGTGAGACAAACTATGTGAGATGGACGAAAATGGTAAAATGGAATAAACTTTGGGGGATGGGGGAGTAACAAACAAAATGTAAAATTTGTGATATTTTAGACCAATTTTAAAGTTAGTGTTTTAAAGACCAATATTCCTTAATTATATTATTTACTTACCTAATTACCCCTATTATTTATTAAATCCTAAAAGAAACTATAATTAATCGTGATCATATGATAACCCCTAAATATCGTAATAACCCTATAACCAAATCTGGACCACACATATTTAAAATCATGCGGTTGAGATTCAAACTTAGATTTACTTCATAAAAAAAGCGCGGGGGTAAAACTGTCATTTCCCTCATTTAATTTCTGAATTTCGCCAAATATCACGTAAAATGATAAAATCCTAAAAAAATAAAAAAACACACAATAAAAAACACACAATTAAACGTGGGAAAATAAAAAAACTACTCCGGCGGCTAATCATCCTCCGGAGGCGGTCGAGGTTGAGGGGGAGTCGGAAGGCCAAGTTGTGCTGCCATATGCACAATTCCGTTCCACCAGGCCGCGAATTGGGCGTACGAGAAGCGGGAAGTGTCCGCCATTGTGGCGATCATGTACGCCACCATAAGCGTGTCCGAGCCTCCCCGCGAGCCCGATCCCGAGGCCGGCAGGCTTGATTCGCCTCGGCCCTTCCTCGCTCTAGCCGCCTTCGTCCCTTGCGGCCGACGGCGCCCACGGCTGGATCCCCTGTATTCCTGGGCGTACCCGCAAACACCTGCGGTTCACCCTCGCTGCCCTCCCCGGTGTCACCAGACGAGTAGTTGCCGCTCGCCGTGTGCTTCGTGCGCTTTGAGGTTGAGCCCGAGTTGGAGCGGACACCGCCGGCCCACCTTTCCTCGTCCTTGACGAGCTGCCAAATATCAACAAATTTGAACTGTAGACCGGTGTCCTGGTGGAAGGCGCGCAAAGCCGCCCTCTGAATGTCGTCGCCCGAAGCTCCGCTTTGGTAGTGCGCCGCTTCGGCCGAGTAGATGTCGCAGAATTTTTTGACCTGTAAGTCGACTCAGACAAAGTGAGCACGGAGCATTGTATATTTGCGCTTCCGGGCCCCTTTCGGCTTAGTCTGGTGGTAGACATCACAGACCTTTTCCCAGAAGCACTTGGCGGCTTGTTGATTCCCGACGATGGGATCGTACGAGACGGTGAGCCAGGCGTTGTACACCGCATTTGTTTATTCGTTGTTGTACGGATGTCGGCCCAGATCCTCCGGTTCCTCCTCGGCCGCCTCAGACGCAGCCCTGGAGCTTCCACCTCCTCGGCCTCCTCCCTGGGTGGGTTCAACGGGGATATCCTCCCGAATCTGGGACAATCCCTGAGAAGGCCGCGAGGCGGAGGGTCGAGCGTATGCATCCACATCGAAAGTGGGTGGTTGGTACCCACCCGGCGTCGCCGACCCCTGGGTGCCAGCGTCGACGAACCGGAACCACCAAGTGTGTTGTACATGGTCTCCCAATCGCCGAACGCGTTGAGATCCCACCCACCGGAGCCTCCACCGCCGTAGTTGTCGATGCCGGATATTTTGTGAAGAGATTGAATATGAAAATTGGAGAGGAAATGAAGTTGATTTAGGAAGAATAGATGTGTAGTTGTGTGTGAAATGAGGATGAATTAGGAGTATTTATAGAATAAGAAAATAAAAAAAAATTAAAAAAACGGTAAAAAAAACGGTAATAATACCGTTAATTTTTAATTTTTTTTTATAAAAATCAATTTTTTTTTTAAAAATAATTATTGCGTCAACACGTGACGTCGCCCACTCGCGGGCCGGCGAGTGGGCGTCACGCACGACGCGGGGGAGAGCCACGTCGCCGAAGCGCGTGGCGGCACAAACCGTGCCGTCGGCACCCGACACGGCATGGGAACGGAACCTCGACGAAACCATGCTCTGCAACGCGTTCCGCTGCAAAGTCGTTCCGGCGGAACGGCACGCGGAACGCCGGCGGCCCGCGTTGCGGGTGCTCTTAGGAGATCTAGTGGGTGAAAATCAACTGGATTATATTTTAAATTAAAAAATTTAAAGAAACTTAAAGATTATTAATGTTAATTCTTATACTATGATAGTTAAAATTAACCATTCTCTCTACTCAAAATCATTTTAAAATTTTAAACTTACGTAACTCTCTTGATTTAAATTATTTTTCGTAAAAAAATATAATTAAATTAAAGGTAATTTAATAAGGATTCTAACGAGATCTCAATTGCATATGTTTCGACGATGATCGGAAGATGAAATTGTATAATTTTTATTTCAATTTTCGTATATGTTGATAAGAAGATTTTATATGAATAATGCATGTACAATCCCAATATAACGCATGTACAATATTAATAAAACTGTGCTGATATTTTCTGGTACTTATGTTGAGATTATCACGTGTAATATACTATATTGATATAAGAAATTATGAAATTATTATGTTATAACAGATTGACTATTTTACCCTTTAGTTGATATTTTATCTACTATTTATTGAAATACGTAAACTTTAATCTCATCCACTCATTTTAAGATCTAATAGTGTATGATTAGTTTTATTGTGTATTGAATACTATGTGCATTTTAACACGCCGACAATCGGTTGTATTCATATTAGAACTCATCTTTATTACAGAATTAATACCAATTATTTAGCAACTTGAATTTCTAATGGTTTCAATTTACTCATATGACAATAGAATCTAATGAAATTTAATACATAAAAATTATTATGTCATTCTTCACTCCAAGTTAGTTATGAAATGAATGTGTTTCATGATTTAATTTGTTCATAAATTATTTCAAGCGCATGCACAATTACGTTTTTAAAGGATGACAATACGTTCTTAACTACTAAGAGCACCCGCATCGGTGTCTCGATGCGGGCTCGGTCTCGTCCCGGCGAGATGAGACCGCATCGAGACACCGATGCGGGTGCTCCGTTGCATCTCGTAGCCAGGGGGGAGCGGTGGTCTAGCCACATCACTCAAAATTATATAAAACAAATAATTAACAATCACACAAAATACGAAATTAAATTTACGACACAGATACGAGAAAATTCAATAATGTTATTAAAATTTTAAAAGTACATTAATTAAAAAAAATTACATAATAAAAAAAAACTAACGCCGCGCAGTCCTCCGCGCCCATAACTCTTCAATTAAATCCTTTTGGAGTCGAATATGAGCCTCCATTTGGCGCATGTCGGCATGTGCTTGGAGGCGGCCAGCTTCATCGTGAGGTACCCCACTCCGTACGTTGGGGGCGGCCACGCCGTGGTTTGGACCGGCTTCATTATCGTCGTTGGTCCAACTAGTCAGTTGTACACCTTCATCTTCGACAATCATGTTGTGCATGATAATACAGGCGTACATTATATAAGCAATGCAGTCGACACGCCACAAACGCGTTGGACCCCTAACTGCCGCCCATCGAGACTGGAGCACACCAAATGCGCGCTCCACGTTCTTGCGCGCCGACTCCTGCTGTGCCGCAAAGTAGGCCTTCCTCTCATCTGATGCGCATCGGATCGTCTTCACAAAGACGGGCCACCTATGGTATATCTCATCCGCCAAGTAGTAGCCCATATCATGCCGGTTGCCGTTGGCGACAAAACTGATGGCCGGACCGACACCCTGGCACTGCTCGTTAAAAAGTGGCGACGAGTTGAGGACGTTAAGGTCGTTGTTCGAACCGACTATCCCAAAATACGCGTGCCAAATCCGCAGCCAGTAATCAGCTACGGCCTCGGGGATCATCGTGGGATTCTTTCCCTTGTAGCCGGTGGTGTAGAACCCCTTCCAGGAAGCGGGACAGTTCTTCCACTCCCAATGCATGCAATCTATGATGCCTAACATCCCCGGGAATGTCACGACCGCCCATACTAGGGGTGTTACAAACGAGGTGATTGTGACCAAGGGACAAACATTAAGAATAGCATTTAAGGATAACGGTTCATAAGAAAGACTCAATTAGCTTAAAAGAATAATATTTTAGTTCAAAAATATAGCAGCGGAAATAAGGTTTCAAAGAGAGTCAAGGATGACGCCTATGTATGAAGACACAACGCATCCAAATTCCCTATGCCGACTCAACATCCACCGCAACATCCCGCTCAACCTGCACATAAGGAAAACACATGCAGGGCTAAGTACTTGTTGTACTCAATGGGCTCATGCCGAAAACATTTTAATAAAAACAGTTATGTCATCCATACCAGTGATCTCGAGTTTTATGTGTAGTTAAGAAATATCACGAGAACACAAAAATATTTCAAAGTCTGGCCAGACAATCAATCTCCCCACTTTCTCATCAATCATTCAATCACATTCTCTTTCCATAGTGCGACGAAAGTGTTGCTACACTATTCGCCCACGAGACCGGCCGACTAGCAAGGACGGCTCACGTCCCACTTGTGTACACAGCCTGATAGGGTTTGCGGCCCTACTCAGACCCGAATTCGTTTCATTCATTCATTACAGCCATATAGCCTAACGGAGCAAGCTCAGACGAACTAGGCATCAGGCAACAATCTCATAAACAAAACATCATGGCATGACATAACACTTTAAACCACCCTTATTTCTCCATAATCATACTTTTGAAAGCGTAAAAGAGTTTAGTAAAAGAAAGCCCACCTCGTTTACTTAAACCATTCAATATCCATTTAAGGCAACCCTCGTTCCTCGAGCTCACGTATACTCAATCACCCTTGCCAACGACAACACAATCAGTCTTTCATAACATTATATTATCATGCATGTCCTATTGTTCCCTTTTTTTATCGTTCTCTTACCCATCCCAACATTCACCAACACAAGAAAGACATGTCATAGTACTTTTCTCAAATCACAGATGCATCACGTCATAGGATACATTCCTAAAACATACATGCATCGTATAATTCACTCAACTTGGCAACAAGTGATATTTCCACATAACAACGAATATGGAAGAACTGCGCAGTTGGTTTGTAAAATCACCAAAAATCCATCCATCCTCATATGATGCTAAAATTTGGTCACAACACAGTAGACACATTCAAGTTCACCCAGTTAAAAATTTCACACCGAAATCATATCATTTGATCAGTCAAAACATTTATGCAACTCTCTGATCGGAACATAAAAATTCTGGCAGCACTGCGTAGTTTATTTGAAAAATTCACCAAACATTCATCCGATGTCTAATAAGTTTAAAATACTTCAAATGATATTAACTTATAGTTGACGGACCTAAAATGATATTTTCAAAGTTCACGGACCTAAAATGATACTTTGGCAAAGTTCGTGGACCTAAAAATATGTTCCCTTTAAATATATACTACTCCGTACTATTTAAGTTTGTTTGTGTTGGGCAGGATACAAACACATATATGTAGGGGGTGTTCGGTTTGTAAGATTGTATCCCGAGATTAAATATTTAGTGTGTTTGATTCATGGGACAACTCAATCCTAGATAATCATGGGATAATTAGTCATCGCTAACCCCCTATGCCTAAAATAATTTCACAACTCTATCATAGATTGTATCTTGATACTCCCTCCGTCCCACTTTAGGAGTCCCATTTGAGTTCGGCACTAGTTTTAAGAAATGTGAAAGAAAGTGGGTGAAAAGAGTTTATGGAACGTGAGTCATACTTTTATATATTAGTTTTATAATAAAATGTGAGTTGAAAAAGGTTAGTGGAATGTGAAGTCTATTTCCATTTATAGTATATTCCAACCGGGACTCCTAAAGTGAGAAACTAAAAAATGGTCAATCGGGACTCCTAAAGTAGGACGCAGAGAGTACTATTTTATTTAGGAAAGCGAAGTAAAAGATAAAAGATGAATATATAAGAGATTCAAAAGCTGGACTATAAAAATTTGTACATATGTATTTTTGGTCCCTTCCAAAAACGCCGTGGAGGAGAGACGAAAGGGTTGGGCAGGTTTGGTTGGAGAAATAGGCGGTCAGTTTTGGCTGTATTAAAAATTTGTGAAGGGTAATTTAGTTAATTAATAAATGGTTAAAAGGAAGTAATAGGAGTAATAGAAAAGAATATAAAATTAATTTTTAAAAGTAGGAATCACTTGTCATTAACTTTTTCAACTAATTTTTTTGTTATATTTTTTTTAAACTCGTATCAAATTAAACAGTGACAAATTATTAAGAACAGATGGAGTAATTTATTGCAAAGCTACGTCGTTTCATAACACAACACAAGGTGTCAGTGTGTTCCCCACATTAGGGGATCCTCCCCCACAATTAGGGATCCTCCCCCACAATTATATGTTGATCGTTAGCAACGGCATACTTGATATCATATTAAAAAATCAACTATGAGTATGAGAGTTGACCAAGCAGTAGAGAGGTCAATATTCGAGGTTAAAGATATCCAATTCGAATCTTCGATGATGCGGTCTTTAAATTTATGTTCGTTTATCGATTAAAAAAAGTCAAAATATGAAAATATTGATTAAATCGCCTACATTGAATTGTATTGAGTCCACGAATTGTATTGAGTTACTTTAAAAGTCCCAATTATATCAACTACTTAATTATATATATATATATATATATATATATATATATATATATATATATATATGGTTGTCTTATATACAAAACAATCTAAAGTGTATAACCTAGAACTACATTTCATCCATTAGATGAGGAAAAAGGATGGTCAAGATCAAATTTCATACATAATCACAATGCATCGGTTATAACCACCCCACTAATCATGTTTTCAATCCAAATTTGGCCTTGGTTCTACATTTAAGATTGGTTCTACATTTAAGAATGGTTATATCTTGATCACAACCCTCTATATAAATATATATATATATATATATATATATATATATATATATATATATATATATATATATTAGTGATCAAGATATAACTAATCTTAAGTGTATAACTAGAGAACAAATCTCAGCCACACATCTTAATGGAACAAATATTATTTATTTTAATAATACAAAATAGGTCAAGGGTATTTTTAAAAATTATATTATGAAATTTAAATATGGCGGTTTTCATTTTCTCCTTCCAAATCCGCGATCAAGCTTCAGACCAATTGCTATTCCATTGCTGTAATGCACAGCATCATCCACCACCGCCTCCCACTCTCTCTCCCCGCCGCCGCAGCGGCAACAAAGCTCGTGCCTTCTCTCAGCATCTCCACATCTTCCCTCATGCAGACCTTCGCCGGCCAAGTCGGGGAGCTCGAGCTCGGGGAATTTGGAGAGGTTAGGGTTCCACGGTGGCGGCGATGGCTTTGGCGACGACGTCTCCGGCGAGGAAGCGGAAGTTCATGGCGTAGGTGTCGACACTGGAGGTGAACTGGAAGGTGAAGAAGGGGATGATGAAGTAGCAGTTGAAGGGGACGCTCTTGCATTTGTTTCAATAATCGGACTGATTTGCATAATTCGGGATAATGGTGTCAATTTTACTGTTTCAATTTCGTGGAAAGATAAATCAGGTGTTTAATTGAATCATTTTTGCGCTATGATTAAAATGATATGGAAGAAGTTTCACTTTCCTGCTTTGAGATTCGAACTCAATCATCACTTTATTTCCTAGAATTTGTATCCGTCAGTGTTTCTGGCAGTATTAGAATATCCTCATTGAACTGATACTGTTGACATAAGCAGGCATTGAAATGTATAGCTATTGGTGAAGTGGTCTAGTGCTATGAATATAGCATGATTTTACTTCACTGTTATTAACAAAACACATCACTCTTAGCATGATTTTACTTCACTCTTGTTTACAAAATACATCACTCTTATTGTGATTTTACTTCACTCTTGTTTACAAAACACATCACTCTTATTGTGATTTTACTGCACTCTTGTTTACAAAACACATCACTCTTATTCTAATTTTACTTCACTCTTGTTTACAAAACACATCACTCTTATTCTGATTTTACTTCACTCTTGTTTACAAAACACATCACTCTTATTCTGATTTTACTTCACTCTTGTTTACAAAACACATCACTCTTATTCTGATTTTACTTCACTCTTGTTTACAAAACACACCACTTTTATTGTGATTTTACTTCACTCTTGTTTACAAAACACATCACTCTTATTGTGATTTTACTTCACTCTTGTTTACAAAACACATCACTCTTAGCATGATTTTACTTCACTCTTGTTTACAAAACACATCACTCTTATTCTGATTTTACTTCACTCTTGTTTACAAAACACATCACTCTTATTCTGATTTTACTTCACTCTTGTTTACAAAACACATCACTCTTATTCTGATTTTACTTCACTCTTGTTTACAAAACACATCACTCTTAGCATGATTTTACTTCACTTTTGTTTACAAAACACATCACTCTTAGCATGATTTTACTTCACTCTTATTTACAAAACACATCACTCTTATTATGATTTTACTTAACTGTTGTTTACAAAACACGATCCCAAATTAGATAACTACTGACCCATAACACCCCACCCCTATTACACGTATACTCCCATTCCCAAACCCACTTTTCCACTCCAAAATAATTTTTAATAAAAGAAAACAAATTCAAAGGGAAACACAGCTTTCACTCCCAAAACTCCCGTCGGCTGCTCTATCTCTCCCTACTGTGTTTTCCAAAAATTTTGCAGTTACTAATAGAACAAGCTCCCAATTCACTTCTCTCTCTCGATTTTTCGCACTAGAAAACGAAAACTCCAAATTAAAGAGTAAACCCCAAAACACATCACACTTTATGTTATGGTCAACAAAGCATCGACTGCCGGAAATCCAGATACGGATCGTCCGATTCCTTCGCCCAACAGCGTGCTCCCCTCTACCTCCTCCGGCGAGTTTTAATTTTCCAGAACAGAGAAGAGGAGAAGAGAGAAGAAGAAATCGCGGTTGTTTTTCAAATGAAATCAATTTGGCAACCTTACCTGATTTTGATATCAAGCTTTTACAAAATTACCATAATACCCCCGTCTTGTTATTATGGAGTAAATTTATGATTGAGGGAACTAATTTCTCCTTAAATTAGAAAATTACATGTATTAATACTAGCCCTTGATTTTCTTGATCTTGTGGCTATGATTTGTTCTCTAGTTATAGGTTTATGGGGCTCTTTCCATAGATCACTACTCTATATATATATATGCTTTAAGTGTAGTCTCCATAAGAAAAGTAAATCAATTACACACATTATTCTATAATTGTTATTTTCCTTTCTAATTAAATAACAACCGAATCTTCTCACAGCTTTTCTTAATCCGAACAATCTTCTCTCCAGAGAGTCAAGGTCAACCACACCTTATTTTCTAAGAGCACTACATTTGTTTTTTTGTTTTTTTTATCATAGATGATAATTTTTTTTATTTGTTAAAAAATAAAATGAAATTGTTGTGTACATTTACGTTACACATAAATATTGTAACATTATCTGACAAGCAATGAATAATTACATAAAGAGAAAGAGAATAAAACATCTAGAAAATGTTCTGCAGATGCTTCACAGTTTCCACGTCCATCCGAAACGCCTTGGAAAGATAAACGCTGTTGACGGCGGGCTCAGCCGCCAAAATGGCGTTCGGAATATTCGTAACCCCTGGATTTTGGCTATTGAATGCCACCATCGCCACGGTGTCTCTTCTCGCGAGATTACGCACGGTGTGCACGAGCCCCACGGGCACCACAAACACATCGCCTTTCCGTACAACTTTGGTGAAGTAGTTGTAGGTTGGGTTGGAGGTTATGAATCCAATTTCCAAGGCACCTTTTAGGACCACCACGAGCTCCGTCGCTCTCGGGTGGTAGTGCGGTGGGAAGAAGCCGTTCGGCGCCAGATCCACGCGCAAGAACGAGAGACCGAGGCTGTTGAGGCCCGGCAATGTGGTTGCGGAGGCGGAGGTGACTGCCACGCCGTATGAATTTGAGGTGTTTCCCGCCACATCGAAGCCGCTGAGGATGAAGTCGTTGGCCGTGACTCTTTCAGGGTCCTTGCATGGCGCTGCGCCGCCAATTTGTGCTGAGATTTTTTATCATAACCATATTAGTATTTTCTTAAAATCTCTATGAATTGACTTCTGTTTTTGTGTGAATGTGACAAATTTGTGGTCAAATTAATAAGAAAAAAAGGTAGGGAGGTGAAGAGGGAGTAAATTACTTTTTGCTAAAAAAATGAAATGACTCAGCTACAGTGAGACAACCCAAAAAGGAATATGACTCAGCTACAGAGGGACGGAGGAGTACCTTTTTTGGTGAGATCAGCGACGCAGAAATCCTGGAGAGGTCTAGCATCGAAGGCCAAGGCGATGGACATGAAATTGATAATGGCTAATGTGACGAATAAGGTTGAGATTGAAGACATTTTGAATTAAAAGCTTGGGAATGTTAGATGTCTTAATCACTAATTGCTAATCAAAGTTAAGTAACAGAATGGAATGTAGCCTGTTTATATAGGAGTCTTGGAGTAAGGGGATTGATATCTGCATAATGTTGGAGTATTATATCCATAAATGCAGCTAATTCTATTTCAAATTGTAGAAGCTGTGTTTTTGGGAGCAAGTCAAATTCATAATGGAATCTTTTTTCTGTGTTCACATGGGCGTTGCCTAATATTGTTATATGAGAAGAACGTGTTTGGAGGTTTGGACATAGTCAAACGAATCTTCTTGCATCGCCAATGTAAACCAATGGTATTATTTCCATCCAAAAAAATACTACTCCTTCCATCTCCAAAGAATATACAATTTGGGTTCGACACGAGTTTTAATACAAAATTGGTAAAGTAAGAGAGATGTAGAAAGAAAAAATAATTAAAAAGTAATTAAGTATTGTTAGTGGAGAATATGTGTCACCTCATTAGTGAGAAAATTTTTCCAAAAGTAGAAAATGTATATATTCTTATAGGACGGACTAAAAAAGATAAGAGTCGATATATTCTTGTGGGACGGAGGGAGTAATAATCTTTTTAGTATTATTTCCGTCCAAAAATAATGCTAATAATGTGTAGTAAATGACCTGGATCTTGATGTAAAATTAATGCTAAATTAAAAGAGAGATAGAGAAAAAAATTGTCACAGTATTATTTTTGAAAATTATGATACATTCCATTTGAAACAGAAAGCTATCATAAATAGATATAGATTAATTTTGATGAACAAGTCAAAATTGAAAATATGACTATTTTTATGGACGGAAATAGTATTTTCACATGGATAAAATTTCCAGATTTCACATTATGGTGATTATAATGGCAACAAAATTCGAGAGAGCGGATGCATTTGACTCTCATAGTCATAGGTATTTATTATGGAGGACTTTTATCGCATAGGCATGCTATATTATACTTTGAACATTGAAATTGAGTAATGAAACGTTCCAGAATTAAGTAAGATTATATTTAAAGTATGGATTGAATTAATTAAATTAAAATAGAACTATATATTGCAACTCTATGTAATGTGTACTTAGGCGAATTGCGATTCGAATAATGAATGTGAATCGTCTCAACACAAGAACTATTACTATATTCAGAAAACGTGCGAATAAAAGAGTGTTATTTGGAGGTATTGCTTATTAGAATATGATATTGCCATTTGCCAAATATGTCATCATGTTGGCTTTACGTCATTGCAACCCTTGGATCACCACGCATTCATATTGACGACATGAAACGCAACATCAGAAAATAGTCAACTTTGGCCAAAAATCAACACAAGTTTGCTTATGAACATTTTAAATAGATTGCATACTAACGTGAACGGCACCACCTATTATTTAAAACTAATCATTTTAATTTCTAAAGTTTTTATTATTGTTATTTGGATTGAGTGGGTTGAGAGGTTAACTCCAATTCAGATATGCATCTCCTTTAAGTATTCGAAACCTAGTAGAAAAATTAGAAAAAAAACTAGTCTTAAAATTAAACTGGATTTGTTCTAGAACACCAACATGAGAATATCCGGCTACGAAACTTGTGAGAATTATATTTCACCAAATACTATCACATAATCCAAATACTTATAAGAAGAAGAATCACGGGTGACTGAGTCAGGCCAAGGGTGGTTGTGATTTTAGGGTGTAAATATGCAACACAAATATACACAAACAAGAAAGGAATTCCCAAAAAAATCTACTATCAAGACATGGGCTACATGTATAAAGAATTGTGTTTAGTGTTGAACACAATCACCTAGCTAGGCTAAACTTATTGACTCATTGCCCTTGCAGTTGCACAATAAACGCTAGACTAACTTTAAAACAAATAGACATTATGGTCCAATTCTAGATTATCCCTTGACCCGTTGTCAAGGACCTAAATCCTTAACGTCGAATTCCACACAAAATCAAGAAACAGAGACCGTAGTCGTTGAGCGCCCAAGAGGTTTGGGTCGGCGAAGACGTCCGACAGAGGGGGTGCTGGGCGCGAGAGAGGTTCTCGTCGGCAGCGATAGAGAAATAAAATTTTGTGATTCAAGCCAAGTTGGGCGAAATACTGATTTCATTAATTGGTTGAATGAATAAAATGATAACAATCTATCCTATTTATAATACTAGAATACTAGCTTAGGGAACAAGAAACAAATATAAGAAAAGATATGCAAATCCCTAATATATCTAAACTAATTAATACTAATCGAAATACTCGTATCACAGTTCTAGCCCAAGAATTCCTATCTATATTTGATCATAATTCCAGGTTAAAGAAACTACTAAATTATGAAGTCACGGACTAAGCATCACAAATAAAATTCAGCACCACAGATAATTTTTTTGTGATTTGCTATATTTAGTCATAATTCCAAGTTAAAGAGACAATACTAAATTATGAAGTCACGGACTAAACATCACAGATAAAATTTAGCAACACAGTTTGTGATTTGCAATAATAAAATAATGAATAAATTTTATTCACAAGAAATGATTTATTTACTAAACTTTTAAAAATTTGAAAAGGTAATGAAAGTTGAAAATTGAATACCGAGAATTTACTCCTTTCATGTCAACCATATACTGGGTTGGGATTCATATCAGATAGTTTGGGTTGTGATTTATCATCAGGCTATAAATTGACATTATTAAATTATTGGGCTAATCAGGTCAATCAATGAGTTCCAAGTATAGTAACTTAGGGATAAATATTGCTTTTTGTGGAGAAATTCATGCGGTAGTCTCTCATGAAATGGTTTCAAATTGCCCTTATTAATTACCATACAGATAAAATCTGCTTATAATGAGAAAGAATGCATACAACCCAGGTGAAATCATTGACACAAAATGCAAGATATATACTCCTAAATAATTAGATTGGTCCCCATCCAAATTGTTTTGCTCGACTGCATTGGATATAACATGATACAGCTAATAACATAGACGCATTCAAATCAGCCTTTTGACCATTTCTTAGCAAAATATTTAATCAGCAACGCAATTATCCAAAACATTCAAATTAATTATTAAGAGTTTCATGAACATCTTCCAAGTGCCATGCAAGGACGGCTTTTCCTAGCACAGACGAAAAAGAACAGGACAAGAAGGCCTAATTATAAGACAATCGAATACAAAATCTAATGAAACAAACCTCTATAAATACTAGAATGCAAACTGCAAATAATGCACTTCATCATTAAGATTGAGAAACACATACTTCTTCCTGTATCATATCCATTTCGATCGAGCTTCTCAAGCATCCATCATGACTACCAACTTTGTTTTATTAAGCCTGGTAGCCTTGTCTGTTGCCTTCCTGGCATCCGCCTTCGAGCCTAGTCCATTGCAAGATTTTTGCGTAGCTGATGCCACCACCTCAGGTAATAATTCCATTAGCATTATAATTTGTAATCAACGAGCAAAAATCGGCAACAACTGCTGATATGGGTGTTTTGGCTTAACTATCATTAACCTAGTTCCTAAAATTTGCAGCCAGAGTGAATGGCCAACCATGCAAGAACCCATCATCGGTGGGAGCTGCCGACTTCTCCTTCAGTGGACTCCACATTCCCGGAAACACCTCAAACCCTAACGGCTCAAGGGTAACTCCTGTCAGTGTAGCCCAATTGCCTGGCCTCAACACCCTCGGTATCTCCATGGTGCGTATTGACTACGCACCCTGGGGCATCAACCCTCCCCATACTCACCCAAGAGCCACTGAGATCTTAACGGTAATTGAGGGATCACTTCAGGTCGGGTTCGTTACATCCAATCCTGACAACAACCTCATCACGAAAACCCTTCAGAAGGGTGACGTTTTCGTCTTCCCAATCGGGCTTATTCACTTCCAGCGCAATGTGGGGACTAAAAACGCAGTTGCCATAGCCGCATTGAGCAGCCAGAACCCTGGTGTCATCACCATTGCTAATGCGGTTTTTGGGTCAGAGCCCAAAATTAGTAGCGATGTTCTCACCAAGGCCTTCCAGGTTGAACCGAGCATTGTGCAGAAGCTCCAGGCCACATTTTAGAGAGCTGCGAACTGGCTCCAACCTAAACTTTAAAGGTTATATGCAATGCGTGGTGTGTTTGGTTGTTTGTAACTTGATTGTACCAATTTGATTTTTAGTTTGTGTGTTGCATAGACATTCTATTGAGCATTGAGTGATGTAAAAGAAATTCTTCATCGTTATTGGGTTTGATTCGTTCTTTTCCTCAGAGGCTATTGAAAATTTGTTGCAAATCTTAGATAGGCTAGCCTAATTGGTGGAGTGAATCACTGAGAAAAATATAGTAGGGAACACACCAAACATTAACTTTCTATCGCACAAGGCAGACATGTTTATAGAATGACAGTGAACTGCAAAAAACAAATTTGGGGATCTTTGTGAATGTACACTGACCAGTACATAAACAATTTTATTGAAATTGTGGTAAACTGCGGTTATGTTGCACCCTCTAGTTACATGGTTTTAACTGGATAAAAAATCTGGTTTGCAGATATAACAAAATAGATGTCTGCTGCGTACCTTGGCAAGAAGCTGCTTCACTTTAGCTCCAATCTTTTATACTCCATATAGAGCTACTGGACCTGTATACATGCAAACTTCCGAGATCTTGTTTATGATCACATTGCCAGGATCATTTCAGGTAGACAAGAAGTAGGTTGGTAGTAAAACTTGAACTATTTCGTTACTGTGAAACCAGATTCCAAAGTAAAGCTGCTGTAATTTGCAAAGATAGTTCGGTACACCATACCTTACACTCAAGAATCGAACTGAAAACCAATAGTGAGCGCAAGGCATTCAAGATTCCTCAAGTTCAACTGCACAAGCAAATGACTCACTTTTAGTAACAGCTATTCCAAACAATGACCTACTGAAACATGCCTGACTTCATACAAAAACTTACAACATTAGAATCATTCTACTTTATGTTGTACTTAACATTTTTCAGAACTTACCATCACAGCAGTTCCAGTTTTTAGAAAATTTAGGAATGCAAATGAGTCTTACCGCTTGCCCATTAGATCCTGCAGTTTAAGGAAGCCCCAATTATATTTCTCTGTTCTAGATCAAAAAACAGCAATAGGTCAAAATAAAATAATTCTGTAAACAAGACCTTTAATCACACTAGCGTCAATTTTTTCTTGATTTCAAAGAAAGTGGACACGAGGGCATGTATCAATATAAAATGGATCTCTTTCAGTTAAAGGATAACAGCCTGCAGTAAGAGGAATTATTCTTTATTGGACAAACTGCATAAACATATGTGCTAGTGGGATAATATTACCATACTCAGTTCATTTGGTTATTGTTAAATCTTTGAACTATGACTTATCTTTATGCCTAACCCTTTATATATCAACCATCCATATATGGAAAATTGTGTAATAAACATCAGAAACTGAACAGAGTTAAACAAATATTTCATGAAGCAGCCTTCACCTAGAGTATTTGGGGCTGTTGGTGCAATGTGTCTCCATCCTAATGTCCTTTCAAGGAACTTAAGTTTACTTGTCGCATTAGAATATTTTGCAAGATCGTCAATGTTCTGACCCGATGTCCCAAGAAACCTGAAGAATGTTCAAGACTATGAAATTAACTACTTATGATGAAAACTTGGTCCAAATGGTATTCGTTACCCCACATTGTCGAGCTCAAAGGAATTTGGGCTGATCCAGGAAAAAGTCATCGGTGCAAAGGCTTACAAACAAATGGGATAAAAAGTTGAAAGTTAACAATAATAGTCTATATAAATGAAGTGGATCTACCAAACATATAGCAGCTGAGGCAATGCGGAATTTGCTGGGTCAGCTTCACCCGGCATTATATCCACAGGTATACCTGCAGCAATCTGCATGTAGCATGTGATATTATTAACTGTAGTTAGCCAGAGTTTGTGTACAAGGAGAAGTATAGACTATTACCTGACTCATTAGGATATCAAGCTCTTTTACGTGCTCTGACAGTTTTGACTGATCCCTAGAACCCAAGTTCTACAAACCAAAATTTTTAGGTAAATTAAATAGTGTAAGCCTCAAACGATAAATTATCTAGACAAAGACATTTTGGAAAGATAATCTTACAGTATGCTAATGAGCATAGCGATTACCTGACCATTAAGAATCCCTCGAGCAAATTCAACAGAATTCCCAGCAATAACAACTCGAACAATATGAGGTGCCATTCCTTGTTCCTGATACAGACGGATTACCATTCAGTTAAGGATTTCCAGGTAGGAAATTGAGAGCAGATAAGAAATTTCATCTCCTAGATGGCCAGTTACATGGTCTACAAAGAGCTAAAAACGGAGAGGATTTGCTGAGGTGCCCCCAACACTTGAACCCGATACAAAGACAACAAATTTATCTTTGCCTGTTTTATTTAATTCTATATAAGTAAGTTCCAATTTGTAGTGTTCCAGTAAAGACAATATCTATCTTGCAAAAATCACGTAGGCAGTAGGCTTAAAAAAAATGATGAGTTTATCATTCACTTGGTTTTATCATTGTTTAGGTGTCATTCAGTTGCTATGACTCATTATCATGTGATTAATCATCTAGGATTAAGTTGTGAGATTATTTCAGTTGGAGGGGGTGGCTATGATTTATTATCATATGGTTATCCATCTAGGATTAATTTGTGAGATTCAATCAAACCAAACATAATAAAATTCAAAGCATGTGAATTTGCAGAAAGTAAGACGTGAAATCAACAAAGCAGTAACTTTAATAGAGCCAGAAAAAAAAATCATACTTGGCAAATGGGGTTTCCAGGAGAGTAAACCATAGTTCTCATAAGGCCAAGCCTTGCAACGTAAATTCGACTGTGCTGTTGCCCTATGTAAGTCTCATTTACTATCAGAAAGGTCACTTCCTGCAATTGAAAGAGTAATCCCCCAAATTGTAAGTAAGGAGTGCGAAAAACAAAAGAGGGAACAAAACGTTAAAACATCGTTAATTTCATGGACACGTATGAAATTGAGCTAGTTTGAAGGAAGAAAACTGGCAAAAACCACCACGAAAAAGAGAAAGAAGGGACTTTTCTTCTCGGATTTACCGGTAATTTGTAAGTCGTCGCTTGTTTCCCCTGCAGCAACCCATTTTCGGAGTTCACTTCCATGGCGGGAAAATAGTTTGCGAAAATAATGAGTATTAGAACAGAACAGGGGTAGAGCTGTGAAAAATGAGAACTATAGGACCAATACATAAATAACATATTCTTAAGTGGTCAAACTCTGAAAACGTAACATTTGTGGGGTGGACTGTAATTTTTGCCCCAAACTTTGGTTTATTCCGTTTACTTTGACTAAGGAGAAACCTCTGCAGCTAGGTAATTAATGTACACTTTAGTTTATGTTTATGTGTGTGATTTACAATCTTGAATTGTGTTGAAGTTCGATTTTTTTTCTTGCATTTGCTATTAGAAATGGATAATGATTCGCGTCTTCCGCAAACGAAGAACCAGAACGCGGCTTTCGAGTACAGCAAAGTCGCCGATTCGCCGAGATCGTACACCGGCGATTTCAGTTTCGGAGAGAGCACGGATCGCCGATTCGCGTACTCCAGGCAAGCGTCGCTGCATCAGAACGCCACCGTCAAGTCCCACACGCCGCAGCATCAGCTGACACGTAGCGTTTCAAGCATTGATATTCCGCCTGGAAGTTATTTTCCGGATTATAGGTTTTCGAATTCCAAGGAAAAGGGTGATGGAGTCTCCGCGTTTTCGTTTGTTCCGTTGATTTTGGGAGGATTGAGGTCTGGAAACAAGCAGATGAGGCGGTTGTTCGTGCTGATTTCGCTTAATGTCGCCTATTCTACTACTGAGTTGTTCCTCGGCCTCTTCTCTGGGCGTATCGGTATGAAAGTTCGGGATTCGGGATTACTTTATTGTTTTTTATGTTAGCTGCTGAATGTACGGACTTCGTTTTGCTGTTACTAATGATTGATTTGTGTTAAAATGTAAGACTTGGAAGTGTGAATGATTTTGAATCTTTCTCTTGCGGATATTTGAGTTCTGAATTTTGTGGCTTCTATTTGAATTATGTCATGCGCTTGCCACTTATCTATCTTGGTATCGGCTCATTCCGTTTTTTGATGCATATATCTGCTGCATTACTAGTAAATGTACTCGTAAACGAGTTTATAGAGCGTGTGTTATATAGTCACTGATAAGTTTATGAGCGAGTGTTAGTACATGAGATGAAGCTTCGTGAAGCTTAATTGGATGGATTCTTGTTTTTCATTGATAAGCTTCTATGCTGATGTGTCCTATATGTGGTTTTAGGCTTGGTATCCGATGCATTTCATTTGACTTTTGGCTGTGGCCTGTTGTCATTTTCATTGTTTGCAATGGCTGCTTCTCGACAAAATCCAGATCACACTTACACATACGGGTAAGTTTTCTAGTATTTATGTTTAATCTCGCATAACCTTTTCTGGATTGTAACTCAAGCTACAGCTAAGTGATTCATCGTTACTAGTATTTAACTATTTTGTTTTGATTGCTTGGTCCTACATGATCTCAGATGCTTAACTCATCCTAATATTCAAAGTTCTGATGATGTTCAATATGTCCAAATTTACACAAATCTTGCAGGTACAAAAGGCTCGAAGTTTTATCTGCTTTTACCAATGCTGTAAGTACCTTACCTATATGTTTCTAGGTTGATTGTTGAAATTTTCTGGTGTTGTTTGGTGTTAGATTAATAATATCATCTGCAATCATTTTCTCGATCTTGTGCTTGCATTAGCTTTTCCTTATCTTTATTTTCTGCTCTGAATAATCTGTCTCCCTCTTGCTTTCTCTTACCCTCACTCACTCGCTTGTATGTTGCTTGTTTAGACAGCTATTTCTTTTATTTATGTCGTTCTCCTTAGCTGTGGAAGCACTTCACGCTTTTATACAAGATGAGTCTGAGCACAAGTAAGTTTGCATTTCATCATTATTTCTGATATCTGAGTTTCTTCAGTTTACTGTAAACTTCATGCAACTCATTGTGTTCTAGGGAATTATAAAATTTCCGTCACCTAATGCAAATAAACACTTGAGTCTATCCATTGCTTACCACATCATTCTATGTAAATTTACTTTTATGATGAGAATTTCTCGTAACATAAAGTCTTGCATTGCGACGTTTATGTTTTCTTCATCTGCATCTTTCAATAGTAATAGTATAGTTTTGTGGGCTATATGTTAATCATCATCCCCAATCTATATTATTTTCAGGCATTATTTGGTCATCTCAGCTGTCGCTAATTTGCTGGTAAACCTTATTGGTGTTTGGTTCTTCAGGAATTATGCCCGAATCAGTATTGGTGCGCTTCTTGCCCATGTTTGAGTTATTTTCTAACTTCCTCCATATATCCTGCGCTAAGTTTTAGTATACAATTTTATAGAACAAGTTTTTCTATCTCTGTGGAGGACTGGCTTTCCTTTCTTTAGCCAACATTAGTAACTGCTTAAAGTTACATCTCATGCTTAATTCATGAGAACTAGAACAAATATTCATGTAGAAATGCTTCTGCTAGTTTTACTGATGTGTGATGACTACTATCTCTTATACAGTATGATCTTATGTGCAATTGTGCAATTGAATTCATTTTGCAGCATACAGAAAAGCTGAAGATATGAACTATCACTCCGTTTGCTTGCATGTTTTGGCTGATTCCATTCGCAGGTATGAGAAACCATGCATCTTTTCATTTCCTTATTTAGAAATAATTCTTTATTGTAGTAATGTTGTTAGATATTAAGCTTCCATACTTCATTTTTTTCTCAGTGCAGGGTTGATCCTAGCATCCTGGATGCTTAGCCTTGGGTAATCTTCTTGCATTCTCCAGAAAATACAGTTTAGTTGAATTCCATCCTTGCTCGATTTTCAATTATACTTGAAATTTCTGCTGTAGGGTTGCCAATGCTGAAGTCTTGTGTTTGGGACTAGTCTCAGTGACAGTTTTTATGCTTGTCATGCCACTGTTCAAAGCCACAGGCGGTGTCCTCCTACAAATGGCACCACCTAGCATTCCCCCTTCAGCTTTGAGCAAATGCTGGAGACAGGTAAATTCTCATCATCATAGTCTACACCCTCTCGAGTAGTTATCCCAGAGCACATCATCATGCAAACATCCTCTTGCCATTTTATTAGGTTAGTTCGCGTGAAGACATTACAGAGGTTAGTGAGGCTCGTTTCTGGGAGTTGGTGCCAGGGCATGTCATTGGCTCCATTTCACTACAGGTATTGTTCCTATTTATGTGCCTTGTACGACTGATCCACTGATCTTCTAGGCTTATTATTGCTTGTTTGTCGATTCTCTCAATGTTGGACTGCATACAGGTGAAGGAAGGAGTCGATGATCGACCTATACTCCAATATGTCCACAGTTTGTACCATGATCTTGGCGTACTGGATTTGACAGTACAAATTGAGTGTGCTTGCCATCAATGATTTACAGTTGAAAACCAGTTTTGGTTATGCAAAGTTGAGAACTGATAAAACTGGAAAGAACTAATGGCTTATGTAATGGTAGGAGCTACCACACTAGATTCACAATTGCTTTTTTTTTCATTTTGGTTTGTTAATTATCTCGAAATTTTGTAGATTCCACAATATACATACATTATGGATTATACTTTATACATAGACATGAGGACTTTGATTAAAAGAAATTTTTTGTTTCATTTATTGAAGTTGTATCATTTGAAGGATTTAAGATGCAAAATGATTCTCATATCAAAATAAGTAACATCTCGAAGAATATAAAGACAAATGCACAAGAAGAAATCCAATGGAAGGTTTTCATTTTCTTCGTCATCATCATCATCGACTCATCATTGAGAAATTTGGTATTTAGCAATTTACTCTATGACGAGGTTACTTTGCCATGCTATATTAACAAGACAGGAGTATTTCTCACGTATAATCAGTCCCAGAAAATTCCCTCCAGCTTGCTGCCATTTACAATAACATCTTGTGCTCACTAATTATTTATTAAATAACAGCCAAACTAGATATTTGTTGCATATCTTCACACACAAAAGCTATTTGAAAGTGGAATGATGCTATTTTTTCCCAAGCTGACTGTTTAGGAACTCCAGCACTGAAAGGCGCTGCGCAAGCAAAAACGGCTCAATCCGTTAAGATTAAGTAGTGACTAGTGAGAGCCTTAAAAGACAGACCAAGGAGGAGGATTCATACCCGTTTTTCGAGGTCAACTTCTCCAGAACTCACTGTTAAAGATTCTAACAGTTTGATTCCCTCTTTGAAACCTGCAATTGCTGTGTCTTCATCGCCCAGATTTCTATCTACATCAGCAACTTTGGCAAGGGATACAGCAACATCTATGACCTGATTAAAGAGAAATATCAAAACGAGAAGTAGATACAATGCATGAACTATTGCATAGGCAGTAGATGATTCAGAAAAAAATCACACCACGACTATTTATCACCCTAGTAATGCTATATTAATTTAATGAGAGAAAGTATAGCAGTAGTTAAAGAAACAAGCATCAAACCAAACCAGTTTCTCTCAAGACTCTCAACACGAACAAACTTTTCACAAGCCCAACCTTTTGAGTCTATAACAATATCACCAATAATGAGTGAACGACAAAATTCAAGCACCTTATAATTAAAAGAAATTATCAGGTCCATGAAATTGATTCAACTTTATGTTAAGTTGTTAACTACTAGCATAAGTTAAGTATCAGATCCTCTGACCTACTATTCATCTTTAAAGGGACAAATAATCACAATAAATGGAATCAGCTGTTTTATGTAGTCCCACCTGAGAAGGAACAATTGAATTATTCTTGATTGCACTGCGACGAACATCCAAAGCCTGAAAATAGTACGCCCTCGTTGCTTTTAAATCCCCTTCGTAGTATTTCAGATCTCCAATTTTATTTAGAGAGACAGAAAGTGTATGTATTATCTGCACATATGCAAAAAAAGATACAAGTTACATACTTACATTATGCTACAGTTTCGAGAAAATAAAGTTTCAGGAAGCAACTCCCCGGGTTGAATAATTGTTTACCTCCAAATTATCCTTTGGCATTTTCATAAGGAAATTTACACTCTCCTCAAAGTAAGAAACTGCAGAACTAGCATCACCAGTAGTTCGACTGAAATAAACAGTGTCATTCATAGATGAGTTATACACAATTTTAAAGAAACTTCCACAAAAAGGCACAAAAAAAGAAAAGATACTCCTATCTAAGGTTAATTTTAAAAGTGAGTACATACCAGCAATCACCTAGCATACCCAATACAGCACCTAGCTGAGAGCATAACTCGGGAGTATTTCCATTCTTTTGCAACTGCTCTCTAACATCTTCAGCACACACACCAAGCCTTGATTTGGCGCTTTCTATGTTATTGGCACGAAGAGCCTACACATATTAAAGTGACAAGTATGAAGAAACACAAAAAATAACAATATCAACCATTCGTGATGAAGGAACACAAAAACTCACCCTCATGGCCTGCTGCATCATAAAATCACCTCGTTCAAATGAGACATCCTCATATATTACTGTTTTCGTATCAGCTTCTTTTTCCTCCTTGTCGGTGTCAATCTGAGATCTCTTGATCCTAGCATGACCTTCAATGAAGCGATCAACAGTTTTCTGAAGATCAGGGTTGTCCTCAATCTTCTCAATGTCAGCACCACATAAAGGACAATCACTGAACCTTGATATGCATACTCTGGTTTTCATAAAAAACTTTCATCAGCTTTTTTCCCTAAAGGAAGTGAAACCAAACACTACCATCAAAATAGAATTAAACAGGACGTGTCTGGCCATATAGTGCTTACTTGCAGAACACATGGGAACAAGGCACGCATTTGCTGCATTGAAAGAGAAGTGCTTGGCAAACCATGCAGCTGAGAGGACCCAACTTAAATGTCTGAGAATCATATCCAAACGGGCATTTTGGTGAAATCACTGCATCTTGCTGCAACTTGTGATCACTTGCAGACTGTTGTTTACTCTGGTTTTCGCTAGGTTTCTTTCCAGATGCATCATCAGGTCGAGAAGCCTTGTTAAAAGGGCATACAGGCGTCATCGTGATCTGCAACCAGGAAGGGATCAAAATAATCTGAATTACACAATATAGATCTCCAGATTCTAAACCTAAACACCAAGAAGAACAAGTTATAATCCAATATATACTCCTAAAACTTTTTCCTTAGTATATCGTGTTTTGATTGTTAGCTAGGTCCACACTAGAGTTTATGTCTTGTTGTATCAGAGAATCAAGGTGACAATAGTGTAGGTATAACAGACAGGATCCATATTGAACGCAGATTTCACCTAACAAAATTGCCACATTTTCCGATAGAATGAATGGTAGCATGTTTAATATCGCAATAAAACACTTTCTAAATGTCCTACTCTAGCAAAAAAAGGATAGCCATCAAATTTAAGATTTTGAGCAGGAAACGAAGATTAAACTTTTCTTTTTATAAAGCATCACAAATCAGGTAAATCAAAAACTAACCAATAATATTGATATTCCTAGCAAGAAATTAGGTCACGATCGAATGCAAAAAGCAAATTGATTCCGAAACCATGCAAGTAAGATATACAGCTAGGTATAAGCTTCAATTAATTCAGCTAAGAAGGGTGCAATCGCCACGCACCTAAATTCTTCAATTTTACTCAAATTCCCTCCGTTTTCCAGATTTTTCTGTGCTTCTTTGTTATCAGATAGATATACCAGTATATTTTCTGAACCAAAATGCAAAAACACTCAGTCACCAGAATCCAAGAGAAAAAAAAATGTAATGGGAATTTTAGAGGATGAGGTGAAGAAAATTCAAGAAAATATCTTTTTTCCTGTTACAAATCGTCGTTTTCATCTTATTTTTCTTGGTCTAATAATTCATGAAATAATTGAGCTTATCCAAGTTAGAGTTATTGGGCTTATTCAGTCAGACCCACATTATTTACTCAAACCAACTTAAAAATGTGATCACGCAACATTGGCCCAACTTCATTAAGGCATATTGCAAAAAAAATCATTTAGTTTAGTCTAAATTTTGATTAATTCTGCCACTTAATTAAATTTTTTAACTGACATTTTTCTTAATTTTCACATGATTTCAGATTTGAGGAAAATTATGTGTGTGGCATACAAAAAATACTAGGTGGATAAAACATTCGGCTACTTAAACGACGTTTAATACATTTAGTCATCATGTCTTTAATGTTTACATATGTACACGATGCGTCAATAAATTCATACTCGTAATATGTCAGAAATTTTCGTTATGGAAAAATTATGAAAAATATCAAAGTCATAATACAATTCACCCTTTTTAAAGCAATTTGACCTAAAATCAAAATATGTAACAAAATTAAAAAATCACACATTAGAATGTGGGAAGAGAGATTTCAGAATATGAGTCTCAACTCGCTGATTGACCAAATTACTCATCTCAAATTTATACCCAAACTTTGAAAAATAAATCGATCACATGCTTAATCTACTTGTGGTTCATTTTCACTCCCGTCTTCATAAATTCAATTGATTTGTTCATTCGATCAGTTGTGATTTAGAGAGTGATTAAGAAAAAAACCTATATTAAAAAAAAATCGCATGTCTCGATCCTATATTCTGAAAGATAACAAATTTAGGTTGACGAAATAAGACCCATATTCCGAAATCTCTAGGATGTGAGTGGGTGTTCGTACGTAATAAACGAAGTAAATTGTTATGTGTGCGAATCGATTCTTGATCAATTGTGGCATGTGTAATAGTGATTCTCTTTTAGGAAAAGTACATTATGGAGTTTTAAGTCTAATACAAAAAGGACATAGTATTTGATTACTGTATCTGTCTCTCTCTCTCTGGCCATATGTAATTTCTTTATAAGTATCATTCGTGTAGAGATGATGTTGGCGTAAAAAGTTGAAAGTTTTAACAAGTAGATCACCCTGATGTGATCATGTGAGCATGTCCAATTTTTCTTTCTATATTTACAAGTTGAGTAGTTGGTTGTTGTATGAAAATTATGACAGCTTGGAGATAAAGAACAAGAGTTGGAGTTGACTAAATGATCCACCAAATAAAAACAAATGCACATCCAAGATTAATAGTAGTAGATGTTCTTTATCAAACAAACTAAAAAAATTGGCTCAGCAATATTTATTCAGATGTAGAAGACAACGGGAGGTTGGGCCTGATCCGGTGCATCGTCCTGATGCAAACCCAGTTTAACCTCAGCAGTGGCGCAGAAGGTGTGGACGCGAAAAGTGCAGCCGGCCTTATCACAGAGATAGGACCAATGCTTAGAGCTCAGCTCTCTTGTGCAAATCTTGCAGAGTTGAGGGGTGGATTCTTTTTCTTGTGTTGTTTGATAACTGATGCATATCTCGTGTTCATGGCTCTGGTGCTTCACCTTTGGTGGGAGATAGGCGCATGGCACGTGCAGATCGACCTCACAGAGGGCGCAGCTGTAGGAGAAGGTGCTGCCGGCCACACCACAGCCGTTGCACAAGAAGGAGCTGCTGCAGTAGGTGGGATTAGGCATCAGGATGAGAGGGTGCTGCTTGTGGGAAGGGTGCTTCACAAATCTGTTTGCATTGCCGCAGTGTTCGTGGAGGAAGAACTTGCAGCTCCAGCAGGCGAAAATCGAGTCATGGCAGAGGCGGTGGCAGCCGTGGCAGTGGAGCTGCTGCCCTGGTTGGACTTTGTATAGGGTCAAGGTGTGCTGGTGGCTGAAATGCTTGTACTCCATCACTCTCTCTCTCTCTCTCTGTCTCTCTCTCTCCTGTATATATAACCAGTTGAGGAGTTGGATCAGTCAAGGTTTTTATGCAGATTGAAGATTGGAGTTTGGTGGTGACAGCTTGATTGATAATGGGCCTAGCTGTTTATACATAACAAAATCTTATTGTAGAATTTTGGCGTTGACTTTAAGAGAGAGATCACAAAACAATGTCCCAACATGTGTAGTTAGTTGACTTTGATCCTGGAGTATTAGACTAGGCATATCAGAGTCAACCAAGTCTGCTTACTGATCATGGATGAATAGAAGCATACTAGAGAAAATGGAGCCGGTTTTGGCATCATATACAACAAAAAGATCCTGTCTTTCCTCATAACCCATCTTAGATGCTGAGCTATAGGAATATAATTTTACGATAATCGATGTCGGCCTAGACACCTTGGCCAGCAGACGCTACAACCTTTAAAAAATCTCTTTAACATATTTTATGCTGGCCAGCCTGAAATAAAGACTTGGTTGTTGCTTGTTTGGGAGTCTCTTGATTCCATCGATATAGGCTTGCCAAATGTTTGTTTTGTTGACAGTATAATCATAACTTAATCCTTCCAAAATTTAGATGAAAACATAGTATATAAAACTTGAAAGCTGCTTCTGTTTTCACAGCAACCTTCTCTCATTTCAGCTTCTGCAAGATTGAGGTTCAGATTCAAACAAAAATGGAACAACCAACTATTGTAAGTAAAGAAGAGATAATTGAGTTTAATCGATTGTGTTATTGATATGTTGATACCTCCCCCTTAATATAGGGTTTGTTACTGTGAAGATGGAATCCACGAGCTCGACGTTGCATGACAAGATTACTCAATCTCGTGTGCATGGATCATGAAGTAGCCGTTGCTCGATCATAGCCGTTGGAGTCTTAGTTAGTCTTAGTTGTAAGTTGGTTGTAACTGCAATGTAGTAGTAAATGAGCTGTTGAGAGCGGTTGTAAGTAGTCTAGCTCAGCTACAAATACTCTGCTTCTACAACAAGAAGAGAGATCAATTGTATCAAGTTCCACATTGTTGAATAAGAGTTTTTCATTGGTTTTCTCATTATTCAAGATTCGATTACTTTCTTGTTCACAACTTAGTTCTCTGCAATTACGTTGTTCTTGCTTGATCACTCGTTTGTATAACAACTGGCGCCGTCTGTGGGAAGATCGAACAAGAACAGGTGCGGATCGATTGCAAGCTTGGTTTTCTGGTATTTTTTGAGTTACTTTATCTCTGTTGCTGCACATCATCTATTTGAAGAATGGCCATGTCAAGGCTAGAAGCTGAAAAGTTCACCGGCTCCAATGATTTTGGACTTTGGCGCATGAAGATTCGTGCCTTACTAATCCAGCAAGGGTTATCTGCTGCGATTGAAAAGAAGGAGGCTGTTGGAGACGAGAAGGCCAAAGTGGATGATAAGGCCGCGGCTAAGATGGCTGAAATTGAGGCCAAGGCTCACAGTGTTGTGATCCTATGCTTGGGAGATAAGGTGCTACGAGAAGTGGCAAAAGAAACCACTGCAGCAGGTGTGATAGCCAAATTGGAGAGTCTTTATTTGACTCGGTCCTTGGCTAACAGGCTGTGCATGAAGCAGAGGCTGTATGCTTACAGATTCCATGAAGACAAGGGCGTTTGTGAACAGATGGAGGAGTTTTCAAAGATGATTGATGATCTTGAAAACATAGATGTCACTATAAGTGATGAAGATCAGGCCATATTGCTACTTAATGCTTTACCAAGAAGTTTTGATCATCTCCGAGATGCAATGGTGTATGGAAGGGAGAAGACAATTACACTATCAGAAGTAAAGGCTGCATTAAGGGCAAAGGAGTTGCAGAAAGGTGCATCTAAGTCTCAAGAAGCTGCAGCTGAAAGCCTGAATATCAAGAAGTTCCAGAAACCAAAGCAGAAAAAGAAATTTGAGACTGCTAAGGTTTCAAGCTCAGAAGTGAAGGAGACAAGGGCTTGCTACTGGTGTAAGAAACCAGGACACCTAAAAAAGGATTGCCATGCCTGGAAAAGGAAGCAGGCATCTGAGGGAAAGAAACCAAATACTGCAGATTGTGTAGAGGAGGCAGAGCTTCCAGAAATCATGAATGTGATGGATGGTGGAATAAGTGAGTCCTGGATTATGGATTCAGGGTGTAGCTTCCATATGTGTCCCCATGAACACTGGTTTCAAGAGTTGAGACCAGCAAATGGAACAGTGCTCTTGGGAAACAATCAAATCTGCAGTGTTAGAGGAATTGGGATGGTAAAGTTCAAAATGCCGGATGGATCTGTGAAGCTACTTAGTGATGTGAGGTTTATTCCTGAGATTAAAAGGAATCTCATATCATTGGGCTTGTTGGAAGTAAAGGGGTTCTCATTCTCTTCTGTTGAGGGGAAGATGATAATCAAGAAAGGTGATCAAATAGCCATGACTACTGAAAGAAGGAACAGCTTGTATTATCTACTTGGAGAGGTGGTGGTTGGTGATTTAAATGCAGTAGCCTCTGAGAATTTGAAGCTATGGCATCTACGGTTGGGACATCCTGCTGAAGGAAGTCTAAAAGAACTAGCCAAGAAAGGCCTCATCTCTGGAGATACCTCAAGCAAGATTGGCTCCTGTGAGCAGTGTATTTTGAGCAAGGCAAAGAAGAAGCCATTTCCTAAAGGTACACATTCCTCTACATCTCCTTTAGAGTATATCCATAGTGATTTGTGGGGGCCAGCTTTAGTAACCACTCTTGGTGGAGGGAAGTACTATCTGGCCATTATTGATGATTATTCAAGGAAGCTATGGGTGTACATTCTAAAGGATAAGTCAGAAACGTTTTCAAGGTTCAAGAGTTGGTGCCTGGAAGTGGAGCTTGAAAAAGGAAGCAAGGTGAAGTGTCTGAGAACAGACAATGGGATGGAATTCCTGTCTAAAGAATTTGAGGAATTCTGCAAAGAAAAGGGCATAAAGCGCCATAGAACCGTGCCTTCAAACCCTCAACAGAATGGGGTTGTTGAGCGGATGAATCGAACAATTTTGGAGAGAGTAAGGTGCTTACTCATTGCATCTGGTTTAAGTAGCAGATTCTGGGGAGAAGCAGTGTGTACTGCTGCACATCTTATCAACAAATGCCCCTCCACTAGCCTAAAGTCAGAGACACCAGATTTCTTGTGGTATGGAACTCATGGTGATTACTCAAGATTCAGAGTATTTGGCTGTTCAGCCTATGCTCATGACAGAAAGAGCAAGCTTGAGCCACGAGCAATCAAATGTGTGATGCTAGGATATCAAAAGGGAGTAAAAGGTTATAGGCTATGGTGTGTTGAGCCTAATAATCAGAGGGTGGTGATAAGTAGGGATGTGGTTTTCGTGGAGGATCAGATGCCATGTTTAAACAAGAATGATCAGAAAACAGTTGCTCCCAGAGATTTGTTTGAGGTGGAGTTAGAGAGGCTGAGTCTCAACTCACCTGAAGAGAATAGTGACTCAGAGAGTGGTGAACTACAAGAATCCATTAATTTGGATCAAGGTGGAGCTGAGCATCAGTCCACTGACAACAGTCTGAGGAACTATCAACTTGCTAGAGACAGGGTCAGAAGAGCCAATGTGAAGCGGCCAGCCAGATATGCTGAAGCTGATGTGGTATATTATGCTTTGTGTGCTGCTGAGAATCTGGAATGTGCTGATCCTTTGTCTTACAAGGAGGCCATGATGAGTAAGGACAGGGAAAGATGGATAGAGGCCATGAATGAAGAAATGGATTCATTACTCAGAAATAATACTTGGGTTCTTGTGGATAAAAGCAATCTGAAACAGGAGTTTAAGGAAAGAAAGCTCATAAGTTGTAAGTGGATTTTCAAGAAAAAGGTGGAGACAACTGACAAAGGCAGAATCAAGTTCAAGGCCCGGTTGGTGGCTAGAGGTTTTACACAAGAGGAAGGCATTGATTTCAATGAAGTTTTTGCTCCAGTTGTGAAGCATACGTCCATAAGGATTCTACTTGCAGTTGCAAATCAAAAAAATTGGGAATTACAGCAGCTTGATGTCAAGACTGCATTCCTTAATGGGGATCTTGAAGAAACTATCTTTATGAGTCAGCCTGAGGGGTTTGAGAAGAAGGGAGAAGAGAGCAAGGTTTGTTTGTTGAAGAAGAGTCTATACGGCTTAAAGCAGAGTCCAAGACAGTGGAACAAGAAGTTCAATGAGCAGATGCTTACTCTTGGTTTTCTCAGATCTGAGTATGATGATTGTATATACATCAAGAAAGCTGGAAATGTTCCAGTAGCTTATCTATTACTTTATGTTGATGATATGCTACTTGCTGGTCCATCAGTGTCTGAAATTCAGAAAATCAAAGCTGACTTGATGAAGAGTTTTGAGATGAAAGACTTGGGAGAAGCTAGTAGGATTCTGGGAATGAATATCTTGAGGGATAGAAGCAAGAAATTGTTGTTGCTCTCACAGTCAGACTATATTGAGAAGGTCTTGAGGAAGTTTAACATGGAAAATACTAAGGTGGCTTCTACACCTCTGTCACAGAGCTTCAAGCTGTCAAAAGAGCAGTCTCCAAAAACTGATCAAGAAGCATTGGAGATGAAGCAAATTCCTTACTCAAATATTGTGGGAAGCATCATGTATACCATGATTTGTACAAGGCCAGACCTTGCACATGCCATCTCAGTCACAAGTAGATACATGGCTGATCCGGGAAAGGAGCACTGGAATGCACTCAAGTGGACTCTCAGGTACTTGAAGACTTCTAGGAGCTGTGGGATCTTGTTTAAGGGAAGTCATAAGGAGGGTGAGGAAGCTGTCCTAGGGTATTGTGACTCTGACTACGCAACTAATCTGGACAATCGAAAGTCTCAGTCCGGATACTTGTTTACCTTATATGGTGCTGTCATAAGCTGGAAGTCTAGCCTACAAAGTGTTGTTGCGTTGTCAACAATAGAAGCTGAATATATTGCACTCACATCAGCCGTGCAAGAGAGCTTCTGGATACAAGGTGTGCTCTCAGATTTTGGGATCGATCAAAGAACTATGGTGATTTTCTGCGATAGTAGTTCTGCGATATGTTTGGCTCGGCATCAGTTTTATCATGAGCGGAGCAAACATATAGATATTCGTCTACACTTCATCAGAGACGAGGTTGAGAAAGGGAGAGTGAAAGTGTTGAAGATAAGCACTTTGGACAACCCGGCTGATATGCTAACAAAATGTCTTGGCAAAGACACGTTTGAGTATTGCAAGAATCTTATAAGTTTGAGCAGTGGAGGAGCTGTGGATTCAGGTGGAGAATTGTGAAGATGGAATCCACGAGCTCGACGCTGCATGACAAGATTACTCAATCTCGTGTGCATGGATCATGAAGTAGCCGTTGCTCGATCATAGCCGTTGGAGTCTTAGTTAGTCTTAGTTGTAAGTTGGTTGTAACTGCAATGTAGTAGTAAATGAGCTGTTGAGAGCGGTTGTAAGTAGTCTAGCTCAGCTACAAATACTCTGCTTCTACAACAAGAAGAGAGATCAATTGTATCAAGTTCCACATTGTTGAATAAGAGTTTTTCATTGGTTTTCTCATTATTCAAGATTCGATTACTTTCTTGTTCACAACTTAGTTCTCTGCAATTGCGTTGTTCTTGCTTGATCACTCGTTTGTATAACAGTTACAGTGTAAATTAGGTAGAGAATAACTCTATTTCTAGGAGGTTATTTACTCTATCAATTACTCCCTCCATTCCATAGTAGTGGGGGCATTTCTTTTCGGCACGGAGATTAAGAAAGTAGAGAGATGAAGAGAGAATAAAGTAAGAGAGAGTAAAGTAAGTGAGAAGAAATGTGTTAACTTTTACTAAAAAGGGAAATGACTCCACTACTATGGAATGTACCAAAATGACAAAATGACTCCACTACTATGGAACGGATGGAGTACAATGTTTTCCTATAATATCTTCTCACATATTTGGTAAGTCTTGGGCAAGGAGGTAGGGTTGACACTCCCCCTCAAGTTGAGCAACGGCATCCCCGATACTCAACTTGTCCAGAACCTCACTGAAGAACTTCGGATTCACTGCCTTGGTAAGGATGTCAGCCAGTTGTTCTTCTGATCGGACAAATGGAAGTTCCACAATTCCCCCTTCAATTTTCTCCTTAATAAAATGGCGATCGACTTCCACATGTTTTGTCCTATCATGTTGGACTGGGTTCTCGGAAATACTGATGGCAGCTTTGTTGTCACAGAACAATTGGCTTTTCCGTGTAGGTGGAAATCCAATTTCAGTGAGTAGCCTCCTTAGCCACAGTATCTCAGTTAGGCCACTTTTTATTCCTCTGAATTCTGCTTCTGCACTTGATAACGCCACAACCTTCTGCTTCTTGCTTTTCCAAGTGACTAGATTCCCTCCAACAAATGTGAAGTATCCACCAGTCGACTTCCTATCTATCGGATTACTTGCCCAGTCTGCATCAGTGTATCCATCTATCTCAAGATCTTCACTCTTCCTCAATAGTACTTCATAGCCTGTAGTTCCCTTTAAGTATCGGACAATTCTCATGGCTGCATCTAAGTGGTTCACTTGAGGACGGTGCATGAACTGACTCACAATTCCAACAGCATATGCGATGTCTGGTCTCGTATGCGCTAAGTAGATAAGCTTGCCCACCAAGCGTTGATATTCTTCACGGTCGGCCAACTTGGCACCTTCTTCAAATCTCAATCCATGGTTCATCATCATTGGAGTGTCAGCAGGCTTACAGTCCAACAAACCTGTTTCAGCTAGGAGGTCGAGAACATATTTCTTTTGTCGCAGAAAAATTCCTTTCTTTGACCGTAGTACTTCTATTCCCAGAAAGTACTTAAGGGGCCCTAGATCCTTCATCTCGAATTCTTGGAATAAGTGTGCCCTTAGGTTGCTGATTTCCTCTACATCATTTCCTGTTATGATCATGTCGTCTACATAGATGAGAAGACATGTCATTTTTCCACCTCGTTTCTTCAAAAAAAGGGTGTGGTCTGAGTGACTTTGGGTATACCCATACTTCAACATAGCCTGTGAGAACCTGTCAAACCACACTCTAGGCGACTGTTTTAGCCCATAAAGTGTTTTCCTCAGTCTGCAGACTTTCTTACCTCTTGTGTATCCTGGTGGCATCTCCATATAGACTTCTTCATTTTCTTTTAACTCTCCATGTAGGAATGCGTTGGTTACATCAAATTGGTGCAGAGGCCAGTCCTTACATGTAGCTACAGCCAGCAGTGTTCTGACCGTGTTCATTTTGGCCACTGGAGAGAAGGTCTCTTCATAGTCCACTCCGTACGTCTGAGTGTATCCTTTTGCAACTAGTCTGGCCTTGTACCTTTCAATCGAACCGTCAGCTCTTCTCTTGATGGTGAATATCCATCGACACCCCACTGGTTTTTTTCCTTCTGGCAAGTCACATTCCTTCCAAGTTTCGTTTCTGATGAGGGCGTCCATTTCCTTTTTCATTGCCTCCTTCCAGTGTTTGTGTTTTATTGCGTCAATCCATGAGCATGGTATCTCCTCGTCTTCATATAGGGCTGCTTCAAACGCTCGTGCCATTTCAGTGAGCTGTCCCTGTGCAGTATTGACTATGGAATACTGCTTCTTCCTTACTTTCCAGTCTGGTGAGTACCTCTTGGGTGGTACCCCTCTGGTGCTCCTTGGAGGTAAAGTGAAACCTCCCATGTTTCTTCCACTGGTCTCCGTGGGTTCACTGACTTCTTCATGTTCCTGTCTCAGATTATTATTGTCAACATTATCACTATTGCTTACCAGAGGGATCATAGACGGAGAAGATGGTGTAGCATTGTCACCGAGCTCTTCAGGTTGACTATGGGACTCTGTAGACGGCTCGATGGGACTACTGTGCGCATCGTCTGTTGGACCAACGTCAGGCACAGAGACTGGATTTGGCAAACAAGGATTCAGGTTCAGGTGAACTGGGTCGCTAACTGGAAGGCAACTGAGATGGTCACTACAATTGTTTCCCTCCCCCTGACCACGAAGTTGGGTGTAGTAGTATTCACTCTCAACAAAATCACAATTCATGGTTGTGTAGAGGTGTTTAGTTTTAGGATCATAACACCGATACCCTTTTTGGTTCGTCCCATATCCCACAAAAACATACTTAACAGAGCGGGGAACAAGTTTGGATCGGTCATGTTTCGGAATATGGACAAAAACAGAACAGCCAAAAACGCGGGGCTCGAGATTAAGAGGTGGTGGTATTTGATGGTGGGCACTAAACACGTCAAGTGGGGTAGCAGAGTTAAGGGTTTTGGTCGGCAGTCGGTTTATGAGGTACACGGAAGTAGCTAAGGCTTCTGGCCAGAAGGTGTTGGGTACGTGGGATTCAATTACTAGGGCTCTAGTCATTTCAAGGAGAGTTCTATTTTTCCGCTCTGCTACTCCATTTTGTTCCGGAGTGTGAGGACAAGTGGTTTGGTGAACTATTCCCCTCTCAGAAAAAAAAGCTTGCATATTTGAATTAACAAATTCACCCCCATTATCTGACCTAAGAATTTTAATATTTTGGCCATATTGAGTTTGCACGAGAGCATAAAACCGAGTGAACCTTTCACAAACCTCAGATTTTGATTTTAAAAAATACACCCAAGTCATACGTGTGCAATCATCAATAAAAAGAACAAAATACTTAAACCCATTTCCATCCAAAACAGGGGCGGGACCCCAAACATCAGAATGAACAATGGAAAAGGGAGATTTCTCTCTGGTATTACTGAATTTAAAAGAGTGTCTATGACTTTTGGCCAAAAAACAAGTATCACAGTTTAAAACGTGAAGTTTGCTAGTAAGTTTAGGAAACAATAATCGTAAATATCCTATAGACGGATGTCCTAACCGGCGATTCCACATCCAGGCCTGTGAGTCAGTCGGTCCGTGAGTCAGCATCGCAGTCCCGTGTTGAGCAATCCTGTCCACATAGTACAACCCTTGACGCTCAGTGCCACGCCCAATCATCATCCCCGTCTTGATATCCTGTAATGCACAAAAATTTGGTTGCATTAGTAGGTTACAATTTAGCTCTTTAGTGACATGACTAACAGAGACAAGTTTCAGCGCCAGAGAGGGAACATAGAGACAGTTCGACAATTGCAATGTAGGAGATAGTTTGATAGTGCCTGCTCCGGCGACTGGGATCATATGACCATTCGCTGTGCGAACAAAGCTCTTTCGAGCAGTAGAGATGTTAGAAAAATCAGATGCATCGAAAGACATAGTGTCCGTGGCGCCACAGTCGAAAATCCAATTATTTTCCTTGTCCAATTTTGTTGTGACGGAGGAGTTAGCTAGGGCATCAAAGGAATTCTGGCAAGTGATGTTGGGCGAAAATTCAAGTGTAGTGGGCAGAGGGTTGGTTTTTCCAAAGTTTTTGGATTTTGTGAATATTTGGGGCTTGTTCGGCAATTTATCCGGTCTGGGGAGTTTTTTTTGGGATAAATTAGGACTGGGGGTGGCCTTTGGAGATTTGGTGAAATATTGGGGCAGAAGTGCAAGGAATTTTCTGGGTGGTGCCTGGTTTGTAGTTTCTTAAGTCTGATGGGGCCAATGTGTGAGGAATTTGTTTGGTGGTGCCAATTGTGTAAAATAGGGGATATGGTGGGATTAAATTGAAACCTATTACAATTAGGGGTGACATTCCCCCAATTGATACCTGTAAAGGAGAAGACCCTTCCCGCCGCCAAGGAACTGGCTCCTTCGTCTCCAGCAGGGCGATCGTCGGCCTGGGTGAAGTGCGCCGCCCCGGAACTGCTCGCTGTTCTGCCGGCGTTGGTAGTCCGGCTGTCCCCCACCGCGGTGGCCACGCGTCCGCCGCGATTCCCTGTTTTAGCGGTTCTGCTCCGCTTCATATCGTCCCACCATTCCGGAAATCCGATGAGGAGGAAACATCCCTCCTTCGTGTGCTTCTTCCCACCGCAATGTGAGCAAGTCAGACGACTCTTGTCGTCCTCCGGCCGCTTCTGCCATGGGCGATTCGTCGGAGTCTGAGGGCTTCCGGTGCGGTGGTGATGGGTGAGAGCGAGGCCGGAGCCGATGCCCTGGTTCGGTGGGCCGCTTGTGCCGATCCCCTGAATCTGGTTGTTGACGGACTCCCGGCGAACTCGCGCGTATGCCTCACGTGCCGACGGTAACGGTTCTGACCTGATTAACTCCTTCTTGACTGCCTCATATTTATCGTCTAGAGCAGTGACGAATTGGTATAGGCGTAGCATTTCTTTGGTCATTGGCGTTGTTTCCCGTCGATCAATGGAGATCCAGAGATTCTGGAGTTTGTTCCATAGCGATTCTAAGGACATCTCGTCTTGCTTGATGGTATTTGTCTGTCTGTGCATGTCGTAGATCTGGACAGGGTCGGCTCCGCTGCCGTATGTTACGGCCAGCCCATCCCAGAGCTCCTTGGCTGTGGCATATTGTGAAACTTCGTTCACGAGGTCCGCCGCCATGTTGTTGATGATCCAACTAAAGACGCAATGGTCTCGTTGCTGCCATTGTTGGTAGTTGGGGTCGGTACGGGGTGGAGGGACGGAAACTCCATCAATGTGAGACGTCAGTCCCTTTCCCCCGATCGCCCTGTCCATGAGGTTGGCCCAAAGGGGGTAATTGTCCCCATCGAGTTTTGTTTTTACCGTGATTTCACCCAACGATTCGGGGTGATGATTTTTTTCTGGTGTTTTGTTTTGGACTGAACTCATGCTCTGCCGCAGGAACTCCGCGAATTGCGCGGCGAGTTCCGCGGGGAAGGGAGATGGATTTGGGGATTCGGTGGTGTTGTGAGATGTTTCTGTATCGGAGGATTCTGACATGTTTGCTGCTGTGTTGCAGATTGGAAAAAAAAAAGAGGTCGAGAAAGGTATGTTATGGGCGATGATGAAATTTTTCTGAGCCCGAACCTGCTCGTGATAC
Organism: Salvia splendens; assembly: GCF_004379255.2. NCBI lineage: Eukaryota > Viridiplantae > Streptophyta > Magnoliopsida > Lamiales > Lamiaceae > Salvia > Salvia splendens. The sequence continues at coordinate 2,666,113 of NC_056034.1, forward strand.
CATATTGTAAGTAAAGAAGAGAGAATTGAGTTTAATCGATTGTGTTATTGATATGTTGATACCTCCCCCTTAATATAGGGTTTGTTACAATGTAAATTAGGTAGAGAATAACTCTATTTCTAGGAGGTTATTTACTCTATCAATTACAATGTTTTCCTATAATATCTTCTCACATATTTGGTAAGTCTTGGGCAAGGAGGTAGGGTTGACACCAACAACGATGTTGAAACATTTCTTCCGCGAACATCCACTAAAATATATTGAGTCGAGTGCTGATGGAGGTCGTGTCTGCTCGGCCTGCAAACTTGCTATAATGCCAAGAAATTTCTTCTATCAGTGCAAGCTTTGCGGATTCTCCCTTCACAAGGTCTGCTACAGCATGCCTAAAAAGGTCATGCACCCTGCTGATCCGAATCACTGGCTCAAGCTCTCAATCCCGTCTACTGTCCTAGAAAAAACAGACGAGTGTGAAGCGTGTGGGAGGCACATTGCAGGATTTTACTATAGCTGCGCCGAATGTCCCCTTTACTATCACATGCTGTGTGTGGCAATGCCTCTCTCAGTCAAAATCATGTCGTTCGTCCCATCCTCACGTGCTTAAGCTAGAGTTCAGACCTCTCTATGATTTCAAGTGTGATGTGTGTGACAGGCCTAGATACAATGGATGGCATTACCATTGTAGATTGTGTGAGTTCGATGCGCATGTTTCATGTGCTGTTAAAGGGGCTCAGCCACTATTGAAGGATGACGGAACGAATGGGTCAAAATTCCACCAACATGAACTGATGGAGCTGCTCTCGGAGCAGATGAAGCATGTTGAGGTGAAGAATGCGAACAATCTTGATCGTGATCATCATCTTCAGTCTCTCGATCAGTTGAGTGCAATTTCTGAAGTTTTCACTTTGCCAAGTTGTCAGTTCAGTGATGCTTGTTTCTCCCTTGATGTATCAAAGCCTATTCCTATTGAGAGAAACAGAATTGAATGGAGTGAGTGTGATTCTAAGCAAAATAAGGAAAAGCTTCAACTTCTCAGAGGGAGGTGACTCTAGCGCCCTCCACGGGCATCTGCACTCCTGTATGGAATGAAATGGAACGAGAAAATGAAAACAGAAACGCGAATGCAGCTAATAACATAATGCTGTTTAAGGATTAGGCTACAGAAACAGAAACTGTAAGAACTTCTCTACCTTCTTTTTTGCCTACAATATTTGGATTTGTGTATGTAGAAGGCTGATCTTTCGAGTTTTTTAGGTGAATCTGAGTCGTCCATTTTGGTCGAAACTTCTCACGTGTTTCTGATGCATTCAAAGGCTGGAAGATGCTGCAGTCTTGACAGATCCGGGATATGAAACTGAAATAAGGAAAGAGTCTTTTAGTCCACAAACAGTAGGAAAAACTTTGTAATTTGAATCCTAATCTATTTTATATAAAACCTACTTTATAATGTAAGTTTGTGTTTTATGTATCGAGAAAATTTCTGCATGAGAAGTAAACGATTTCTTTTGCACACTGAACTAACAGAATACAGAGGTCTCGAACCATGATTCATTGAAGGCATAGCTCGGATCATCAGGCCTACAGTTTTGAATTTAATAGTCTTGTTGTTTATTTTATTTTGTATTATTAAATCCTCTGTTGTTAGATAAGATCAACTAACTCTCGATTCATCACATTGAATCCTCAGATTTGTTTGGACATTGACAGAAATTATATCATAGGCAAATGAGACAAACAAGTAATTTTCTTTGGCCAGCTGAGCTGATGTGAGGATCAGAGGTGAGGCCAAGTCTGCAGACCAGCTTTACGCGTTTTTCACTCTGTCCCATTCATGATATGAGTCCATATTCTGTCAGTCCGGCCTTGATATAAGTTCGACAAAACGTTGTGTATGTCCATTTTTTATACCAAGAATACAAGAGATGGACATAATTGAAGCACAGCCAGAATTTAACCATTTCAGCCACCAACACTCTCTCAAACTGGTTTCTTCTCAGAATTCAAACACAGAAAAAATCTCATGTGCTGCGTGTTTGAAGGAAGCCGAGGGATGGAGTTACATCTGCCAAACCTGCAACTACTGTCTCCACAAAGCTTGCTCGAAACTGCCACAGAAACTATATCATGGTTCTGACAGAAAGCATGCGCTGATTCTGCTTGCGTCGCCTGCCTATGAAGATGGAAAGTTCATGTGCAACGCGTGTGGCACCTCTGGTGCTGCCTTCTGCTATCACTGTGATAAATGTCAGCTTGACCTACACCCCGTCTGCGCCTTTATGTATCCATCCTTGCTGTCTAAGGCTCATGACCACGCCCTCCATCTCTGCTATGAACCTCCTTACGAGAACAAAGTTTTCAGCTGCGATATTTGTGAAAGGCCGGGTTCAGATCATTGGCTCTACCGCTGTGGAGAGTGTGAATTTGATGTTCATTTGAAATGTGCAAAAGACACTCAAGACCATGCTTCTATGTAAAATTATCATAAGACCAAAATAAGCTTGAATTCCTGATGTTCTCATATTTTTAAGCCTTCATAACTTTGATGTTTTCCTGTACTCTTGTTAAAGCAATTTTCCAATTTAATCAGTCGCCTATTATCAACTTATGTTCAACAAGCACATCGAGTCAGTGACATATAAGAGCATTATCAGTAAGCGAAGAGAGTGAAAGTTGATGTTCATTTGAAATGTACAAAAGCCACTATTAATCCTCAAGTTGGATCAATATATTACTCTATTAAAGATGATAATATACTGCAAAACAAGTTTCTCTGAATCAAACTAAGCCTTCATAAGTTATGCAAATGATCTTCTCAAGAAAATTGACACCCTAGTTTGCTATTGGATACTCCCTCCTTCCCATAAAGATTGTCCCATTTTTCCATATCCATTCGTCCCACAAAATTTGTCTCATTTCACTTTTTACCATTTTCGGTAGTGGACCTCATATTCCACTAACTCATTCATACTCACATTTTATTATAAGACTAATACTATATAAAAGTATGATCCATATTCCACTAACTCTTTCAACTCACTTTTCATTACATTTCTTAAAACTCGTGTCCGGTCAAAGTGAGACAATCTTTGTGGGACGGAGGGAGAGTATAAGTTATGATTGTCTTCTTAGAAAACTTTATGAGGAGAATTGCCCATTGAGAAGATGTTTGATGTCACTTCTCAAAGACGGACTTCCACACTCCTTTGTAGTAGGAAGATATCAATTCATGGTTACAGATACATCAAGATTCGGCCACGAAACCATTAATTAAACTCATGGAGTAATAATATTGTGTAAGAGCTCAACGTCTCATGCACGGTACCAACAATGAAAACGATGAGTGACAGCCATATGATGTATATGTATCCAAAAACAAACTTTTAAATCTCACAAGATCACATCAATGTCTCTTTCGATCATTGAAAACTCAGCCCCCTAAAATGTTGTTTAAAGAAAGATCCATCTGCAAACGACGTACTTTCTTGGCTGACTTTGAGGTTGCCTTGGAAACATGTTCACATTCCATTAGTAAATCCCAAACTTGGGCTTAATATAAGTGGATCAACAGCAGCAGCATCATTTGCAACAAGAAGAAAATGGGCAAGATTGAGGCTGAACCTCATATCACTCACTTCAGCCACCCTCATCCATTAAACCTCAAATCCATCAACATCTCCGATCCAAACACAACCAAATGCTCGGCCTGCCAGAAACCGGCCACGGGCCTCGTCTACAGATGCGACTCCTGCAGCTACACCCTTCACAATATCTGCTCCGAGATGCCCGAGAAACTCAACCACAAGGCTGACAAGAAGCACAGCCTGACCCTGCTCCCGGCCCCCGCCTACTCAACGGGATCCTTCCACTGCAACGCGTGTGGCGTGGCTGGCACGAGCTTCTGCTATCACTGCGGAGAGTGCGAGCTCGACTTACATCCAGCGTGCGCTTTCACGCGCTCCTCGGTCAAGGGAGGGGCCCATCACCACCCGCTCCAGCTCTGCTTCGAGCCTCCCTATCCAGACAAGGCCTTCGTCTGCGACGTCTGCGGCGGATCCGGGTCGAACCACTGGCTCTACCGGTGCGAGGAGTGTGGGTTCGACGCGCACCTCAAGTGTGGGAGAGCGGATAAGGTGCGACAGCCTAAGAAGGATCATGAAAGGCCACAGCAGTATTCTAGTTCGAGAAGTGTGAGCAGCCAACAAGGCGTTGCTGCTGTTGCAAGTCCAGCAGCGATGTATGATCAGCAGTACCATCAGCTGCAGAGATATAATACAGCGCCGCCGGTGGTATATTACGTGCAGCAGCCGACGAGGAGGAACGAGACCGTGCGCAACGTTGTAAATAGTGTGATTGAAGGTTTAATTGAAGGAGCGGCTAATCAATTAGGGCAGGCTTTGATACAAGGTGCAATGGGTAATTGATTAGTCTATTTCTCTTCACGTCCGTTGTTTTTGGCACCGTTTTGCATGTTTGTTTGTTACAGGCTGCTTTTGTATGATTTCGAATCAAACACCAACCTTTCCTTTTTTTTATTTTTAATGATATGTTTATATTTTTGTTATCATGTGAACTTCATTAGCATAAGAATTTAATTCGTATACGAAAGTGATTGGCATATAAATTTAGTTTGCAATCCCTCCGTCCCCAAAGAATATATACTTTTGGTTCAACAAGTTTTAATGCAAAATTTGTAAAATATGAGGGATGAACTCACTAGAGAGAAAAGAGGTTCAAACTTAGAAAGTGCATATTCTTGTGGGATGGATTAAAAAGAAAAACGTGCATATTCTTGTGGGACAGAGGGAGTTGTATATAATTTTTTACTTTTTTACTGAATTTTGTATTTTAACTAAATCAATAATATTGATTTATTTAGAATACTTAAGAAATTTATTAAAATAAGAAACTAATAGAAAATAAAAATATGAGATCCATGAATAGTTATATATGGGAATGAATAATATGTTATGAATATTGTTTCTAAAGTAATGAATGAGGTAAAAAATGTGATAGAGGTCATGAATGAATATGAACAAATAGTATAAGGGATTATATCACTTCGAGAAATAAAGTACGGAAAAAAAGATTCACAAATCATCCAATACAAATAGTCTTATGAGTAAGTAAACTCGTGATTCTTGATAAATTTAGTTCTATTATCTACAATTCCCTTTGCTTTAAAGATCTTCCAGTGTACCTAAATTTAGTTCTATTATCTACAATTCCCTGTGCTTTAAAGATCTTCCAGTGTACATATATATGATTAAAATTTCGTTTGAATTCAATCTCCAACCAAATTAATCCACGGCTATAAAAGGAATGCTTGATAGCTATAAAAAGTGGGTGCTATTTTAACATTTTCTCATGCTTGATATCACAAACCAAACCCTGGTAAATAATCACACCCTCTCTAGTTACATTTTCAAACCAATTGGTCAAAATTTATCTGCATCGTTTCCTGCATATATATCTGATGTGAATCAAATTGTATATTTTTATTCCTCTAACTTTACATGATCTATATAGTTTTATGCTCGCAAAAGTATGTTTTTATGGTGTAGGAAAAGGAATGAAGCTCGGATGGTGAAAAAGTTGTGCAAAATTCTCAAGTTGACAGACTGGTCGGAAAGTGCTCAAAATGAGGCACCCGGCCGGGTGTATTTTATGCCTAATAAATCCACCCGGCCGGGTGTGATGTTTAGAACACGAAAAGTCCAGCATGTTCTCAAAAGTGGCCACCCGCCCGGGTGAATTTTCAGCTGTAAAAATATACCCGGCCGGGCAGTGGATTTGAACAGCAAATTGGCAGTTTCACGTGTCAGATGGTTATGGAAAAAGGAGAAAGGGGGAGCAGGTGAAAATAAAAGAAGAAAAAGGTGATCCAAGTAACTCCACCACTTAGCCTCATCTTCATTCTTCGAATTTGGGCTTCAAGTGTGATCTCTGATCTCTTTGTGTTCGTAAAGTCAGACTTCAATTTTGGCTGCCTTTGCATGGTTTTCGATCAACTGACGGAGACTTTTCAGCATCATCGAAAAAGAAAAGAGATTGGCAATGAACATATTGTTAATTAAATATTTCAGTTGTTATAATTGCAGCAACAGAAATTTGATATAGTACATTTATTGTAGTTTCAACGAATATATATGAACTACTATAATTTAAAACATAAGATATTATAAATAATCAAATCTAAAAAATACTATTACTTCAATTATTAGGAGTATTAATAAAAAATCAAATTATATAAAAAAAAATTAGTCCTAATTTTCTATACTTAATTCAGTTCTAGTCCAGCCCATTTATCAAGTGAGTCCGAGCTTGGTTCAGTCCAAATTTATAGAAATAAACGCATTCCACTCGAGCTTGTTGATCGGTAAGTGAATCACGGGATTTGAAATAAAGTGTGGATTATGCAGCATTGAAAGGCGGAGCTCTGGGGAATTCTAACTAGGCTTAGAGTCGCTTGGGGAGAGAAATACTGCCGAGTGGAGCTTGAGTCTGACTCCATGTCTTCAGTTAATATGATTAGAAAGGGAGTTAATGCGCAACATCCTCTGAGAGACTTAATCCATGCGATATACATCGGATGATGCAATTAGAACATCAAATACATACCAAGGGAAAAGAATCAGGTTGCTGAAGGGGTTTGCTAAAGATAGTCTTAGTTTACATGCAGATTTTCTTTTATTTCAATATCCACCTAGAGAGGTAGTTAAACTACTTTTAGCAGATGTTATTAGTGTTTCTTTTTCAAGATTTGTTAGACATTCGTAATTTAATTTAAAGGGCTACGGCCCTCTTTAGCATCAAATTTTTTTTTTATCAATTTGAGAATCTTAAAAATAAATTTTGCAATTACATATATATAAAATCCAACATAGCCACATACCATAAGTTAGAAGGTACCAACAAATTGACTAAGATGCACATTCCCAACGAGGCAACGAATATAAACATTCAATCAATTCACTTTCTATATACTTATATAAGTAAATTTCATTATAATAATAATTCACCATACGGCAAGACATATTGCATTAGAAAATTAATTTCAAATAAATGTACATGCCAGATGCTCAATAGTTTTAATCTCTCTCACCAGTAGTCCACGCTGTCATCATCCGTACTTGTCTCCTCACCAGCTCTCGCACGTGCCACCAACAAGAAGTATTTCCCTTTTGATTCTCATACTCATGTGTGTGGTGCAGTGTGTGTGGTGCAACAAATTAAAGTTAGAGAGAGAAAACACCCAATACAATTATAGAGAGAGAGATGCATATCAAAGCCAAAACACATTTTCTTGGAGGCCATGTTTTCTTTGTGATCTCTCTCTAAAAAAGTTTGGCCTTTCAACTGTCCTCTTTTATCCCATTATTATTTTCTTGCACCAACGCACAATCATCTCATCTCATGCTTGTGTGTGTGTTTGCAGAGAGACAATATCCTCAGACCTTAGTCTTATCACTAAATTATGAGGATCCGAAAGCGTTTGGCGCTGTGTGATTCCATCCCTACACAACCTCTCTCACTCTCAGATCTCCACCTCCCACGATCAGAGCCGCCGTGTGATTTCAAAACTGAAGAAAAAATTAAACAAAAGGTCAAATCTTCCACCAAATTTAAAACTTTCTCTTGTTATTATTTAATGATACGATTATTGTGTGCAGGAGTTTGGAGATGAATATGATCGTATGAATACTAATAATGATATCAGGTATTTGTGGAAAGTAAAAAGTGAATGAATTGATAATATTTATTGATGCTAACTTCTTTCATGTATATTCATATTCTCAATTGAAACAGCTTAGAATAGATGTGATAAAGATGAATTCTTGCAGCTTGTTAAAAGTGTAGGAAAGCTAGAGAGAGAAAGAGGGGTTGGAGTGATCTTATTAGTTATAGTACTAATACGTATACTACTAAAAGTGGGAGAATAAAAATCACATTTTTATATGGTGTCATTGTATCAACTTTGGCTACCTTCCGTCTAATCTGCAATTAAAGAAGTTAGAAAAAAGTATCATGATGGTATTATTTTTATTTGACTATTTCTAATCTTTGTTGGATAAAAAACAATACATACACCACCCATGTGGTGCATGTTAGCATGGGATAATACACTACACATGTACATATATATATATGGTCCCCAGCTTGTATATATTCTTCCGTGCAGACATAATTTTCCATGCTAGCTACTTGCACTAATGCTGGTATTTATTATTTCTTGCTAATTCCAACTTTTTTCTCATTTAAGGAAAATAGTTAGCATCGTCTGTCATGGAGAAGAAGATTCCAACACAAATATGCAGCCATCATCTTCTTCTCTTCAAGGTTAGGTGTGTGTACATTAATATTAATTGATATTGTTGTTGATAAGACTATAAATTGGTGATTAAATTGTAGGTAGGTGTTGTGTTGAAAGCTATAAATTGGTGCCATTAAAGAAGAGGATAGGGATTTTCGAGAGGAATCCGAGCGAGGAAGGCGCGGCTGCAAAAATGAAGTCGAAAACGAACAAGAAATATGGCGATGTTCGGAAAGAAAAGGGGAAGAAGAGCAAGAGGGGTAATGTGATCATGGAAGGGTCTCGGTGCAGCCGAGGAAACGGGCGCGGGTGGCGGTGCTGCCAGGCCACGCTGGTGGGCTACTCCCTATGCGAGCATCACTTGGGGAAGGGGAGGTTGAGGAGCAAGAACTTACTAACTAACCACAACAAGAGCCGCAAGGTTGGTGTTGTCAAAGCTAGATCCATCAGTAGTTTGCTTCGCCAAATTTGATGCCTAATAATATTAGTGATATTATAAGTTAAACCTAATTATTCAATGTTGGATCACTCTATGTTTGCTATTATATGGTTGTAACGTCTACTAATTTTAAGGACGAGCTTGAAGTCGTGTTAGGTGGATACTTGAATTTTTTTTTAAGGCCAAAGTAAGAGGAAACAACAATATTGTAGGAGTATTCAATTTTATATGTCGATTTGTTAATTTGTATACCATTGATGAAGTTATTTATGTCAGCTACAAGCAAAGAAAACCAATGTTGGGGAAAGGTCAGTCATCACTACCAGAAATTACTAATCCATTTCTAAAAATTAACTGCCTATTTCAAACCCATAAATATTAGAATTAGCTTTGGAAAATAGATTGGACCTCAACTCGGCCCACCTTACTCTTAAACTAGAGCCCAGTTTTGAACAGTGTGGTCCATAAATAATTACCAATATATAACCAGAAACGGGAAATCCGCTATAAACCCTGAAATGGCAAAAGTGGGATTCAATCCCAATAGCATTATTTTTATTTCTTAGAGTGAACTAAATTTTTGGGACTAAATTTTGGATTGATATTAAATATGGTATTCAAATTTTAAAAATATCGTCCACAGAATTTGATCACTTAATATTGCTAGAGAGACTTTTTCAACTTTTGAAAAAAATTTGTCCAAATTACTTTCCAGCCCTTAATGGACATTTTAGTCTATTTGTAATGAAAGAGAAATTTAAATATATTTTTATTTAATTATATTTTGAATTTTTAAATAAACTAAAATGCCCCATAAAGACTGAAGGGTATTTTATATCCATAAAAGTCTAAAAAGTGCAAAAGTCTCTCCAATAATATATTATACTATCAAAGTTTATGATCATGTGGGGATATTTAAAAAAAATTGAACACAATGTTTAATACCAATCTAAATTTTAGATATAAAAAATTGTAGTTCACTCTTATTCTTATTACAAGCTTGCTTCCTAGCTTCTTAGAGCATCCGCAGCGGTGCTCGCGCCGACGGACAGCGTCTGTGGCGCTGGCACGGCACCGTCCTACTCGCCGCTGGCACGGGGCTGCTCGATGCATCGAGCACGTCCGTGCCAGCGAGCAGCTGACGTGGCGTTTCCTGATTGGCCAACGGCAATGCCGTTGCAAATTTTTTTTTTTAAATCGGATTTTAATTAAAAATCAGAATAAATATTAAAAAAAATTCCCACTTCCCAAAAAATTATATCCGTTTTCTTCCCAGTTTTAATTTATTTTTCAATTTTTCCCCCAAAATTCACATTTTCATCTATAAATACCCCCACTTCCACACAAAAAATTTCACACCACACTACACAATTCTCATCTAAATTCTCTCATCTTCTCTTACCAATTCTCAATCTTTCACTCTTACTTACAAAAAATAAATGTCTGGCTCCGGCGATCACCCCTTCGACTCTCGCAGTTGGAACCACGAATGGTTCGGCTCACAACCATTTCCTAGACCGGAAACGCAATTTTCGGCCCCTCCTCAAACCCATGGTTCTGAAGTTCCGAGTGGCTACCGGCCTTACCCAGTGGACGACCAAGATGCCCCCAATGGGCGATACGGGTGGGCACCCAAAACCAGATCGGGAGGGAGCGGCGGCTCTCAAACTCCTCCTCTTCCTACTCCTACTCATACTCCTCGTGGTGTCCGCACCCCGTACACTCCGGCAGAGATGGATCAATTATTCAAAGCCTATTTGATTATCTCCGAAGATCCGGAGATAGGCATGAACCAAAGCGGGAATAGGTTTTGGTGGCGCGTCTCTCGCCGATACAATGTAAACCGCCTGGCTGGAACCATCGAGCGCAATGAGAGTATAGTGCGCAATGCCATATTCAGAGCCAATGAAGAAATCCAAAAGTTCCAGGGGTATTACCTACAGGGTGAGCGGTCGGCGGGGAGCAGTAGGAGCGAGCTCGACATCATCAGTGCCGCCTTGGCGACCTACCAATCCATAAATTACAAACTGTTCAAGTATCTAAGCGCTTGGCAGGAGATGCGTGTGCATCCGAAGTATACAGGAGGCGTATCATCCTCCTCCAGCTCCTCCAGCAAACGGTCGAGGTCGATATCCCTATCCGACGCCGGCAAGGATGAGGTGGCTAGCTAGCTCGCCGGAGCTAATTTGGGTAGTCCCGATGCCGGCCCGAGCAGTTCCCAACGCCGGCTGCAAGGAAGGAAGAAGGCGACGACCAACCGCCGTCGCGCTGCGACTCCATCCGCCCCCGCTCCCGCTCCTGCTCCCTTTGTGCCACCTCAACCCCCACCAACTCATTATGGACCCTTTTGGCCCAAATCAATTTGGCCAATAGGTCAAATATGACCCCCGAGCAACTTGATTCATATTTGGCAATGATACGGGGTCTCCGAAAAACATTGGGGATAGGGTCGGAATAGTCTTCCACGGGGGTATTTTTTAGCCTTTAATTATGTATTTTTTATTTTTTAGGAATTTAATTATGTAATTTTTTATTTTTTTTTTGTAATTTGTAATAGTATTCCGGATATTTTTAATGTATTTTTATATTGTGGAAATGTTTTTTATTTAAATTGAATAATAGAATGGTGGGACCCTTGAGCATGTCCTTGCGGAAGAGTATGGATGTGGGTGTTGTGCTCTTGCCTAAGAATAGGGAGTAAAAAAGTAATAAAAATGGGTATGAGCCCATATCTCTGCTCTTTGACAAGAGCACGAATGTAAATGCTGTTAGTCTTAGGGTTTTTTAAAGTATTTTCTCTTTATACTCATTGACCATTGTAATAGTCTTAGGGTTTTTTAAAGTATTTTCTCTTATACTCATTGACCATTGTAACGTAATTTAACCAGTAATTAGAATTGTCCCATTATATATGGGATGCATATTAAATTCATTATTAGAGTTTAACTTTTCTTGTTTTCATAAATTGTTCACCAATTTTCCCTTCGAATTCTTAATTTATATGTTGGAGATTTTAATGTGACCGTCTTACTTATTGAATTGCACTAATTGTCAAAATTGAAATTGTGATTTATTAAAGTTCATATAAAACTACAGTAAGGAAAAAAATTATACAAAAATACTTCAAATTTGAACGGAGTATTGTTTCTTTGCACACAACCTTCATGATATTTGAAATAAAATACACCATTTTTCCCACAACTTCAAATATAGACGAAATTGATGCTGATGTGTCAAAAGTAGATGCAGAACCGACTAGTGACGTGGCCATCGTTTGTACACAAGAAATAAATTTGTAACATACAGCCACAACTAGGCATACATACGTTTCGAAAACCGCCGGTTCCGATTCGGAACCGGCGGTTCACGGTTCAAGATTTCCTTGAACCTGAACCGGCCCGCCAAGGTCCCTGTCGGTTTCGGTTTCGGTTTCGGTTCCGGTTCAAGTTCAAAAAACCGCCGGTTTTTGGCCGAAACCGCCGGTTCCAGACCGGTTCGGCGGTTCGTAAAATTTTTTTTGCATTTTTTTATTTATTTATCTATGAAATGTGCGTAAATAAAATTCCAAAAAATCACGATGAAAATTGTAATTTTATTGAGATTACAAGTTACAGCAATTACATATCACAAAAAACTTGAAGTGTTGAAGTCTTAAACAAAAAATTTAAATAAAACGAGACTACTAGTCTAAAACGAAGCTAATTACAAATTACAAAAAAGACTTGAAGTTTTGAACAATAAATTTATAAGTATATATACTCTTAGTCGGCGAAGGAGATGTTTCTACATAACTAAATTGAGGACACCTTTAGCAATTCAACCTTAAATGTTGAGTTTAGTCTAACAATAAACAATTATAGTAGAATTGTCAAAAGTTTCCCGGATTTAGCCTTATACAGAAATCTATTTCACTAACTAGAGTATATACAAATACAATTATTTAATTGTATTTGCATATTTTTAAAGTAGAAACAAATGGAAAAAAATGAAATAAAGAAAAAGGACTTGAGCTCAACTTAAATTTAAAATTTAAGTTGAGGTGCTTACGTATCCCCAATGCTCATTTGCATTAGGTAATCAAAGCCCACGTAGTTCTCTTACCTAACTTACCTATTTGGGTTGGCCGACGGTTGACGGTTGGCCTACGATTCATCCCCAGTGAATTCTTCTTGTGATTCCTCCTAACGATCATCCCAATCATTTTCTTGTTCTCTGACGTCAGCTCGGTCCCAATCATCAAGTAACATCACGGCTTACATATTTTTAGCAGAGAGCTTACTTCTTGTTTCATCCAACGCACGTGATCCAACATTGAAAGCGGACTCGACAGCGATAGTGGAAGCCAGAACCGAAAAAATCTCTCTGGCCATTGACGCAAGTATGGGAAAATATTTCACGTGTGTTCCCCACCAATCGAGGACGTCGATTTGGGCTGGAGTAGTAGGACCTTCATCACCAAAGGAAAAGAGTGACTCGAAATATAAATCTAACTCACTTACCATACCTGAGGACGACCTTCCGCCGGTACTGTAGCTGTATAGGTCGGCTAATTAGGATTGCGCGTTGGGGTCATCATAATCGGTTTGAAATGCGAAGCCAAAGTTATGTTGTTGAGGAGGGGTAGGTCTTCTGACTTTGTGGGTACTGTTATACTTGGTTTCATATTCGGTGTAGAGAGCACGCACGTTAAACTAGGTTTGTTGGATAATTGACCGGTCTGGGAGGTTTATTTGAAATGTTTCGGTTAGGTTTACTCCCCATTGGTCATTGGTATCCGCTTGCAATGCTTGAATTGGAACAAGATCAATATAATTCAAATTGTTATAATAAAAATCTAAAATCCTGGAGGTACCGGCTAATTTCCATTTTGGATCCAAGACCTTTGCAATCAAAAACACCGTTGGAATATCATTGAAATAATTCAACCAATTTTCAATCATATAATATAAAACACACATCAATTCAGGAGAAGAAGAAGCATTTTTCATCGCAGTTTTAAAACCAAGTGATATATACATGCAATGCTCTAAAACACGAATAGCAGCGCAATAATAAACACCCGATAATTCAATAGTCACATTTTTTAAATATTTGAACAATCTAAATAAAGTCACGCTATGATCCCAACGACTATGCGACAGATATAAATCAGAAACGGGATAGGTTCTAAAAAAATCACACAAAGAATCTTTATGCGTCAAAGTAGAATTTAGACAATCATATGTCGAATTCCATCTATGAGACACATCCATGGTAAAATTCGTATATCGTACCTTCTTTTGATAGCAATACTTCTTCCAAGCTTTGTCAATAGACGGTTTTTGATAGATTAATCTAATTGCAGTTCTAATAAGACTAACATACTTTTGCCATAATTCAAGCGCATCTTGAACACATAAAGTCAAAATATGACATATGCATATTTGATGAAAATATTTACCACTAATAACCGGAGCACAAGCCGCAATCAAGTCATTAATACTTGCAGTGTTAGCTGTTGCATTATCAAAATCAACAGAAAATATCTTATTGCATAATTGAAATTCATTCAAAACTTGAATAATTAAAGAAACAATTTCGGGTGCAGCGTGTGGTGTCTCAAATTCTCTATAACCAATCAAACGCTTGTTCAAAGTCCAACTATTGTCCACAAAGTGAACCGTAATGCCCATATATGAATGTCTATTTAAACAATCAGTCCATACATCTGAGCAAATGTTCACTTTGTGTCCTAAGTTGAGCAAATAACGTGATAATTCAACTTTTTTCTCCAAATATTATCGAACGGTAGATCGTTGAACGGTCATTAGACCTACTCTTTTGACAGCTACGTTCAAACCACTTTGCATAGTAACCTCAAATTTTTTGTCATCATAAACATTAAAAGGAAAATGCTTCATTGCAGCCCATCTGGTCATAACGTCAGCAAAATTTTTAGGATCATATTTAAAAAGAGACGTACCTGACGAACCTGAGCCACCGGGTTGGAAGTTTAGTTGGGTTTGGGTAGAGGCAGTGCCACATTCTACCGGATGCTTTGTCACCAAATGACGACGGAGGGTGCCATATCCCCCACCACTAGCAAATTTGTAGACTTTATCACAATAGTTACAATATGCATGAAACGCCCATGCCTCTTCTTGAAAGGGCGGATCATTAGGACTTGAAATTATCACCGGGACCTTCTTGAAGTATTTAACAAAAATATCAGATTTCAATGCTTTTTTAGTGGGTGGAGGGGGAGGCATGTCCTCATTTCCGCCGGTTCTAGACGGAATATGAGAATGAGATCTACCGTCATCTTGTTGTTGGGAACTACCACCGCCCCTCCCCCCACCTTGATGCATTTCAGCGAGTAGCGTTATCATCCTATGATCTTCTTCTATCTATAAATATTATATAAGCTGACATTTTAATTAGGAACACAAAAAAAATTTAAAAACTCAATCTTATGAAATTATAAATTGTAAAAATAATATTATTTTTTAGAACTTACTTGCATGCGTTCAGCCGCCACTCGGGAAACCTCTTCCATAACTTCTTGACGACTAGGTCGCTTTGATCCTTGGGGACGACTACTTTGATATTGGGCAATTCCTTTGCCCCGATCACCACGTCCCGGTCCACCACGAGAAGAAGACATAATGCAAAATGAAAGTAGTATGGAATATGGAGTATTGAATAAATGGTAAATTACGAACACAACAACAAATATAGTCGTAAACAACTTGAGCAATTAGAGAGAATGGGGATAGAGAATAGAGAAATTGAGATTGAGAAGGAAATCCTTGTTAACACAAGAAAGTGGTGAGTAAAAATGATGGGGGAAGTGGGGTATTTATAGGAGTAAAATTGGAAGAAATAAAAAAAATTCAATTTTCAAATTTTGGCCGGTTTACCGCCTGAACCGGCGGTTCAGTCCACGGTTTTTTGACGGAACCGCCGGTTTCTAGCCGAAAACCGGCAGTTTTTGACCGATTTTCAGGCCTATACACTGCCACCTATACGCTGCCACCTGAAAAAGGTGCTGAACAGTCGGAAACCGGCGGTTTACGTCGGAACCCGCCGGTTTCTGACGTAAACCGCCGGTTTTTTTGCACACCTAGCCTGAAAACCTACGCTCTAACCGGAATCCTACCGTTGGAACCGCTGAACCGCCGGTTTTGAACCGCTGGTTACGGTTCACGCTTTTTTTAACCTGAACCGGCCCGCTTGTACCGCCAAACTGCGGTCCAGTTCGAACCGCCGGTTAACCCGCGATCTGGTTCGGTTTGTGCAGAAAAGTTGGTCCATAAGTGGCTTTTTTTTTCCCTAATAAGTGGCTTAGTCCTTAATTAGTCAGTAGTCACCGTTGTTATCAAAAAGTTGCATGGGGTAACGATAACATGTTTATCAACACACTTAACCAAAAGATAACTCAAAAACAATAGATATAACAAAAAAATATATACTTGAATTACAACAGACCTTAGATTATCTCTAATTTTTTCTATTAAACTTAAACTCATTTTCAATAAATATCACATAGAATAATTATTTTATTTTAACCATTTACATTAAACTCAAATATAAAAAATATTCTTATTCACTTACTTTTAAACTCTTTCATTTAAACACAAATATTATATCAATGTTACATTAATCTCATAACACTTTATAATTGATGATTTCATAACAATTAAATGTTATAATTGATTTAATTATAAACATATACATTAATCAAATCCATTAGCTCATTAATTAAGTGAGACAAATAAATTAAATATGACCAATAATTAAGTAAAGCAAATTAATTCATTTAGTTAAGAAAGCATAACTTAGGCTAACTAATTATAGTCGGCCAACGTTTAGTTAATATAATGGTCATTAACACAATATAACTTCGCTACAAATTTAATGGCTAATTAAATCTTAATTATTTTAACATATACCATTTTAAATCACATTAGACCTAATTACATGATTAAATGTATATTACACTAAAAAACTTATTTTTTAAGAACATAAATATTCAGACGCAATTATTTGGGTTCAAATTTTTTTAAAAATAACAGCAATTTAGGACAAAAAAGAAAGCGTTACTAAATTAAAGACAAATTAACTTAATCTTTTATTTTTTTTATGACGTTTTCATTTGCGTCTTCTGATTTTAGTTGGGAAAACAATAAGGACACTTTTTGAAATATTGATGGTAAATTTGGATGCACAAATTAGCGTTATTAATTGCATTAAAAAAATTTCCTTATTAGTTTTTTTTTGTTGCAGTGTTAGTTTCTGTAGCTGGATGCTTAATTCACTTTTACCTACAAATAATAATTTCAATAATTCGATGCTAACATTACTGAAAGAATGATTTATATGTGAATGTCAATTAATTAAATTTATTAGCCCAATTAGTACTAAATTAAAAAAATTCCATATTGGAATAGTTTTTTAGGTTTAATAGTTTATTGCCCACAAAATATTCAAATTTGTCATGATC
Source organism: Salvia splendens (assembly GCF_004379255.2). Taxonomy (NCBI): domain Eukaryota; kingdom Viridiplantae; phylum Streptophyta; class Magnoliopsida; order Lamiales; family Lamiaceae; genus Salvia; species Salvia splendens. The sequence goes on from NC_056034.1 coordinate 2,683,342, forward strand.
AATATTTAAAAGAAACGCAATACTAATGAATGATTATTTAAAACTAAACTCGCAATTATGTTCAATTATTATGATGAGTAATATTTTAGATTATAGCTTAAATATGCAATATTAATAAACGATTATTTAAAACTAAAATCACAACAATATTCAGTTATTATTATGATTAGCATATTTTAGATTAAAATTTCGATCATCAATAATATTTTGTATGCAAATTAACAACTGTTCTTTTCAAATATTCAATGGGTCGTGTTAGGTTGAGATTTTTTAGATTAATTGAGAATTGAGATGCATTTTCAACCACTCATCCACAACATTTTCGAAATGTCAATTGCAAGTAGATTATGTCAACTCGAGGATATTATCGTCAATAGCCTGCATATCAAATGTCAACAAATTATAGTTGACATTATATGTGTATAGTTGACATAAATTGTATATGTAGTTGACATTATATGTGTTTAGTTAACATGAATTGTATATGTAGTTGACATAAAAAAAATTAAAAAAATTAAAAAAATTAAAAAGTATTTATTGAATAAAATGTACCATGAAATTACCATTTTGCCCTTTCATAATTAATTAATCTAAAAATATTTTCCATGTGGCAAATTCTAGACCACTCATTTAATAAAAATGAGTGGCTGATAATGCATCTCAATTCTCGATTAGTCTAAAAATCTCAATTGATCACAACCCTAGGTTCATATACGCTATAGGGGAAAACTATTTTTCGCAAAATGTTTTCTTTTGAAGGTTATATATATGGATTAGGAATTAATTACTACGTTTAGGATACATATTTCATATACGATCTAAACTTTGGTTTCCACTCGTTAAATTTAGAAATAAAAATTGTGTATATTGAGTGTGAAAGTTAATTTCTATTGATTTCGTTTGTAGTTTTAGTGTTCACGCCTAATTTTTAAGCAATACTATTAATTGACAAGCCCAAACGAAACTGATCTTCAATATATTTGCTCCTAAAGTGAAAATAAATAGCCCAGAAGAAGAGGCCGACAAACCAATAATACAACAAGTGGTGGCTTAACTACTAATCAGTTAATGATCTTGTTTAATTAGGCTAAACAAGCCAATATTTAGGTTGGGATTTTCTCATTAACCATCTTAATCAGCCTCCAAACTTTGTGCTCAGCCATCAGCCGCAGCGGCCGCCTGCCCCTAGTGCTAACATATATAACTAATATTATTCAATTAATTAAGTGCAACCTTAATTAATGCAAAATTTAAATTAGTCCTAATTGTTAAATTTCTAAGCCTATAAATTTAGAAGCATGCAAATTGTAAGTACTGTTGGCGTAATAATGATGTGGTGAGGTTTTAGGTTTTAGGGCTAGCAATATTATGTCATGATTAGTCAAAAATTAATGTCATAATTCACGCATAATTAATTGGCCACTTAATTATGCGTGGGCTCTTAACTAAATCTGCGTCAAACTGAGCCGCGTGGGCTGCGTCAACTCATTTAATTTCAATTTTGTACTGTGATGTAATCATGTAATAGTAGTAGATAATTAAAAGGCTAGTATATAATCCAATAAGAAGAGTATATTTATTTTCTTTTACTATATATTCAATATGCATTATATAGGGAGAGGACTTCGTCATTAGAAAATAAAGTTTTATGAGAAAAACATTGAATATGGAAGGCTCAAATAATTGATTATATATATAAAGACTATACGTATAGATTAATATTTATACGTCGTCACTCTTAAATAATTGAGAAAACGATTAACTAAAGTGATTATAGGAGCAGGGGTGAGCAAAAAAAACCGGAAACCGAATATCCGAACCGAATCAAACCGAAATTTTGAAATTCGGTTCGGTTTTTTCAGTTTTTCGGTTCGGTTCGGTTTTAAAAATAAAAAAATTTCGGTTTTTCGGTTCGGTTCGGGCGAAGAAAAAAACCGAAAAACCGAATTATATATATATTCTATTAATTTAATATATTATATTATATATAATATATATTCTTTTAATATATTCTACTATATAATATATATTATATGTATTATTAATTTTATATTATATATAAATATTCTATTAGTATATATAAAATAAAATAAAATACACATATATAAATATATATTTATATTATATTTTTTTTCAGGTTTTTCGGTTTTTTTTCGGGTTTTTCGGTTTTGTTCGGGTTTTTCGGTTTTTTAAGTTCGGTTTTCGGTTTTTCGGTTTCGGTTTTTTGGTTTTTCGGGTTCGGTTCGGTTTGGATTTTGAACTAAATTCGGTTTTTCGGTTTTGGTTCGGTTTTGGCAAAAAACCGAATCGAAATCCGAATGCACACCCCTATATAGGAGAAATAAATTGGACCTTGTTACAAGTAGTTTACAACCGCTCTATACATATACTATAATTCAAATCGCAACCATCAATTCGTTGCTATGAAATAGTGATATATATAGACACGTGTGAAATATGGTGATTACTGATTAGGAATTAACTAGTGATTAGGATTATCAGGCCTTCTCCTACAAAAATAAGAGTAATCATGCCCTTTAGACTTTAGAGAGGTTAATGCCTGAAGCTAAAGATCTCAGGTTCATCATCTGTGGTGCAGCCTTTAAAATTATATTATTCATTTATCCATCCAAAAAAAGAGTAATAAGTGCATGTGTCAAAGCAAATACACAAATTCAATTCAAGTAAAATTTACATGTTAAATTATGGTAATCATGAATAAATCTTGATAAATCAGCCATATAGGAGTGAATTAGAATATAATCCACTGAAGAAGAAGAAGAAAATAAAAATGATCAATTTTGTATAAAGTTGAATTTCATGATGTCCCATTTTAGCTTTGTTTTTTCTTGGATTTTAGGAATTGCTTGTCCTCGCCTTATAGTCGCACATGATTATGATGACATTGGAGATTACATGAATGATGACAATTAACTAAGTGGTTTAAATCATGATTGCTAAGATAAAACGATTTTGCCTTAAAAGTAAAAGAAGTGGAACAAAAGGGTTTACATGGCTGCCCATAAAAAGGAAAAAATGAATAAAATAAATATAAAAAATAAAAGGAGAATAATGTTAATTGAATATAGAACACACGAGCAAAGCCAAAGGTATATGGGCTAAAACAAGGCGGTCAAAAATCAAGCTCATTATTGCAACGAAAAAAGTGTATTTCGCTTTTTCTTAAGCTTTTAATTATGCTAAAAAAAGGTATGGTAGAAATTTCACAATATTTATTCATCATCAATCTTTACTCTCCCCACCATATTTGGAGGGGTTACAATGTTTCATTTTTATTCAACATTGACATATCTCCGGGATAAAGATATACCGTATGTATTGTCATTTTTACTATTTTAGTATGTTACATAGCAGTGATATCATTTATATATTTAGAAATAATTAGGGATTTTAATTGAGTTTCAAAGGCTAATCAAACCACCCATATCACCCATTAATTGTGAATTTATTGCTTTGGATTTAAATATTTAGATTTAGAATTAAATTACAATTTCAATTAATCTCAATTCTAAAATTTGAGTTCCAGATCAAACGTAGATAATTGGAAATCTAAATAGTTATAAAATTATTAAAATTTGGCACCTTCACACATATTGCGCGCACACTGCACTCACAATACACACTACAGAGTACACTTCATATCATCAATTCCTTCAAATTCAATTTCGTACTGTCATTATTCAGCAGAATTCAAATTTCAATTACGCATATTGAACGGGCACTCAGTATTATTCAATAAATATATCTTATTTAGAATAACTTAATTAATTACTACTGTATTTTAGTATCCATTGGTGTGTGTGTCAATCACAATAGTACTATATACTACTATATGATATCAATATTATAGAAACGAATGTGATTTGATTCCTCGTCGGTGTCAACAAGGTGAAGGAAATGTGATTAAGGAGGAATGCCCTTTTCTTTAGGTAAAATGGTCAAAGAATGATGTGAGGAAATCATGGCTCATGACTAAGTTAACTTTGTTCGCCCACACTACGATGAGGTGATTATTGATTTTCCCCACAAGGGAACCCTAAGTAACGAGCCACTTTTTACAGAACAAGAAAACATACAAAGCTTGTTAATGTTTTACTTCTCCACTTTTAATAGTAATGATTTTCTTGTTTTTGTTTGTCAAGAATATGCTATAGAGATTGGAATCTAATTTGGAGAATTATAGATAGGAACAATATTTCTCCATCAATTTAGATTGGCCACTACAGCAAATATATGACAAATTACATATCAGTAATTAATACTATCAAGTACGAATTCTACTAAAAATTTACAATAGATTGCTCATCTTAAACCAATTATGTAAGTAATGATCTCGTTTGGGAGCATTCCTAACATAAACCTAATGATAAACTATTTAGATTGAAGCAAAATAGTCATCGACGATAAAGTATAACTCAATTGGCAAACGTTATAATCATCATCAATTTAGCTCAAATATTATCTTCATTCAGAGTAGTAAAAATTATTCAGTTGATTAATTAATTTCAAGCTAACATTGTTATAAATAAATTGTGAAATTAGCCTAATAAATCATTTAAATAAATTATTATTATCAACATACGATAATTAAATAAATATTTATTTAATTATTTAAGTGATTATAACTTGATCCATATTTATTAATATTAATAAGTTTAAATTAGATTAATTTATTTTAGTTGATTCTAGTATTTTAATAAAATGAGATGAACATGCTTAATCTTACTTTTAATCTTATCCAAACATTCAATTAACGTTACATTAGAACATTATCTAGACAATCAAATAACAATAAAACTAATTAAGTTTTAGATAAGATCTACTTGAATTAATTTATCTTATATTAGTATATTTTATTAGCTATTTTGGCCAGTTAACCGAATAATCAACTCAAGTTCAACATTATTCGATTTACACTATAAGTCAATAAGGTACAGCTAGCTTTCATAATTATTCGATATATGTAAATTGCATCATTACTTATTGGAAGTATATCTTAATCATGAAGTGATAAACATCAAACATAATGCAATATTTATAGGATTAGTTGTCTGTTTCTTTGCCAACATTATATAGCATCCATGTTGATTAAAAAGGTTGAAAGGCATGCATGTGAATATGTGATGATGGTAATGATGATTGTAATGCTAATGATTACTATATGTTTATATTAGTCATAATAATAGAAATTGAAAAGCATGACAAACACCTAATCATTTTGTCCCCAAGGATACTTCTATTGCATGAGAAGCTGTCTTTTCCGTAATTAAAGATATTTTTCTTTTACCTTTTCTTTTATTACATGTGTAGCTTAGCTATTAGTGAATGATGATTAAATATAACTCCAGTACTAATATAGATTCGTATCATAATATATCATTTTTCTTATATGTAATTGGCTGCGAGTTAGCTAGTGAAGCTCTTATATCTTCAGTAATTGCTATGATTATGTTGGTGGGGCTAGTTGCATAATTATCACTCTAAAATTATCTAACTTCATTCACGAAGAGATTTGTGCAGAGAGTGTGACACACATAAGAATTTGAGAAGAAAGTATGGCATATACTCCATACCCATACGAGATACGTAACGTAATAGAACTTCGAATATGGAGTAGCTTTTTTAGAGCCACAAATTTATGTGAATATTAGTATTCCTAGCTAATAAGGTGATATACCATATTTATATGAAAAGTCTTAACCAATAATTTTGATATACGGAGTATAAAAGGTTTTATCGTAAATTTAGTTTTAAAATAATATTATGTAAAAACTACTTTTATAATCTTTAATTTGATGTACATTTAATATTTATTTATTTTGAAATAATGAAGAATTGAGAGATGAAAACAAAATTTAATAGTACTCCGTAGATGAGAGAGATGCATGATGGAGAAAATTAGGGGAAAATAAAAAAGGGAAGAGAGGTAAATGGAAATGGTAAGACTAAAATATCTCTTAATATAAAAAAGAGGTAAAGGGGGTAAAATTGTATGGGGAAAATGCCAAAGTATATGTAATGTTATTAATCTTTTGTCCAGATATCTGTAGGAGTAGTTTTTTTATCTTATATTGTCCAAATCACGTTGTATATATACATTTTTTATACTCTAATTTTAAAAAGATGAAATAAAAAATAAATTGTGATATGACTTGAGGTTTTATGTGAAATATTCCATCCGTCCCATTATATGTGAAGAGTATGTGTTATTGAAGTTGTGGTACGGATTAGAATTTGAAAAAAAAATTGTTTAACAGAATTAGTAATGGAGTATAATTATTCTTTCAAATTTTAGAGGATATAGCTAGTATATTCTAACATGATAACAAAATATTTTTTATGGATGGTAGAAAATGACTATAAATCAAAGCATCTCGATCGTTCACAGTTGTAAGGGTGTCCATAATGGGGGAGCCGCGGCCCGCGGCTCGGCGCGCGGCCCCCCATTGCAAAGGGCCGCGGAAATTATTATTTTTTTTTTAAATTTTCGAAATTTTGTGCATAAATATACTACATTTCCACTCCATTTTCCAACTCCATTTTACTCCCGTTTTCCTCCAATCTTCCCTTCCAACTTCAATTTAACCTTGCAATTATGGATTCCGACGATGAACAATTCCAACAAGCGGTAGATCTAGAGTTCCAAAACCTTGTTGCGGCGGTGCAACGTAAAGCGGAAGAGGCAGAAGAGGCGGCGGAGGCGGCGACTGAGGCGGCGGTGGAAGTCGGCCGGCCATTCCATCATCGGCGATTTTTCGATCGTGATCATGTCGGGGCAGACCGCAGGTTGATGGAGGACTACTTCAACGACAACACCCGTTATCCGCCAGAAGTTTTCCGTCGGCGATTCAGAATGTCGAAAAATCTCTTCGTCCATATAGCGACGTGTTTGGCGCAGCGGTTCAGGTGCTTCAACTTGCGATATGATGCCACCGGCCGACCCGGCTTGTCGACTTTCCAGAAGTGTACGATGGCAATTAGACAGCTTGCCTATGCCGGGCCCGCTGACATGTTCGATGAATACCTACAGATGGGCGAAACGACTGGACTACAGACGTTGAGGCAGTTTTGCAGGGGGATCAAGGATATCTTCAAAGGGGAGTATCTACGGAAGCCATCGGCCGATGATTGCTAGAGATTGATTGATATGCACGGGACTGCACATCATTTTTCGGGGATGTTGGGGAGCATCGATTGCATGCACTGGGAGTGGAGGAACTGTCTAGTGGCTTGGAAGGGGCAGTTCACTTCTGGCTTCAAAGGCAGACATCCCACGATGATTTTGGAAGCCATTGCTGATTACCGCTTGCGAATCTGGCATCAGTATTTTGGTGTCGCTGGATCGAACAACGACATCAACGTTCTACGATCGTCACACTTGTTTAATGACGAGAGTCGGGGTGAGGGGCCGCAAGTGAGATTCACGGCCAACGGAACTCAGTACAACATGGGGTACTATTTGGCCGATGGGATATACCCTCGCTGGCCCGTGTTTGTGACGACGATCCGACAACCCGTTGGGCCGAAGCAAACCTACTTCGCGAAAAAACAAGAGGGTGCTAGGAAGGACGTTGAGCGAGCTTTTGGTGTACTGCAAGCGTGATGGGCCATTATACGGTGCCCGGCTCGACAATGGCACGAAAATGATGTCGCAGACATCATGACTGCATGTATCATATTGCACAATATGATAATAGATGACGAAGGATTTGCTGCAGAGCGACGGACACCCGAAGAAGGTGCTAGTACGAGCTCGGGTATTGCCATGGAGCCCATACAGATGGGTGTACCACGTAGTAATGAATACTTGATCCAGAGGTACACCGATATGCGGAGCCAAATATCGCATGATTCACTGCAGGTTGATATGGTTGAAGAGGTCTGGAACCGTAGAAGGGGCGCTGCAGAGTGATTTGGGTTTCCGGCTTGTTGTTTTTAAATTATGTCACTTTCGTTGTATAATTTTCCTATTTCAATATAATACAACGAAGTTATTGTTACATTTTTTCTAGGTTGTGAATTTTCTAATTTACAATCCACATTATTTTACTTTAATTAAATTTATAAATATCATAAATTTAAAACTAATAAAATTTATTAGACTTAAATTAAAAAATAATATTAAAAAAATAAACAAATTAATTTTTTTTAAAGAGGGCCACATTTGGTGGCCCTTGTTATTTTTGATAGTTTTGTTGACTTTATCATTACGGAAGCCACATGAGAGCCACGAATGGTGGCCGGGCCACAAATGGTGGCCTTCAAGGGCCACCATTGTGGACACTCTAATAGTACTACTATAATGTCGACCTGATAAAAAACTTGTAACGGATAAAAGCTTCATTGATTTGTAATATTACTTCATATGTCCCAACTAAGCTATTACATTTCTTAGTCGACACGGAATTTTAGGAGTTTGTTAACATATTTAATTAGAGAGAAAAAATTGTAGGTGATAATATTAAATAGAGAGAGAAAAATAGATGAATATTTTAATTAAAAAGAGAAAAGTAGACGTATTGATTGAAGAGAGACATTTTCTAAAAGTAGAAATATACTCCCTCCGTCCCGCACTACTCGCACATTTCCTTTTGGGCACGTAGATTAAGGAATGAGTGATAGACAAAGTCAACAATTACGGCTGTAGGTATAAATTGTTACTAAAAATGGAAAGAGTGCAAATAACTTGGGACGCCCAGAAAGGAAATAGGTGCAAGTAGTGCGGGACGGAGGGAGTATCATTTTATTTGAAACAAACTAAAATGTAAAGTGGGTCATAATTAGAGATGATATAATATGCAACTATGTATATAAGGTTAAATCAGGCTATATTAACGTGCTAAAAGCTTCACTGATTTTTAAATACATTTTAATATTTTGATTTTTTTCAATTATAAATTTTTTAAATTCATTCAAATTTTATATTAATTCTCATGCAAATATTCTTATCATTAATAATTTAAATCACCAATAAATGTTAGTAGTAATATATTTTTGTCTGTATTTGACATAAGTATTTAGTGTATTTGGGATTATATGAACCACGCCTGACAAGAACCGTAAAATCAAATCTTTGGATTCTGACAAAAGTGAAAGAGCCATCTTCGATTTTGACTAATGAATTCTTCAATTAGCAGTCCCTACAGATCTATTACGAGAAATATTTATCTATATTTAGGGTCTATTTATTTTTTGGAACAATAGAATCATGTGAATAAGTCAGCTCAGAAATCACTTTTGTTAAGAGTGAGTGGTCTTAATTTATTCATTTAAAATCCAAGCAGAAAATCTTTTGAATCCCTAAGTTAATCCTACGAAATAAATTGTGATTTGATGTGAGCCTGCTTCTGTTGTTTGGCTGTGGAGATACAAAGACTGATACCAAGAAATCATCTCATTATGATGAGGATCTTTCAATGTAAATGCTCTTTAAATTAGACTTTCAGGTAATACTACCACCTAGTCCTTTTTTTCTAGTTTCAGACCCTGAAATATCATGCAACTCACCCGGTGTAATCTAGATTTATAGTTTTGTTTGATTCAACTATGGTATATTATGTGGTTTCAAATTTCTCCACATTACAGCCCAAATGAAGAATATGAAAAATATTTGCACATAAAATTTTATACATCAAATTCTGATTTTGCATGTTATTTTAAAATTCTGCCTATAAATGATCAAACTATTAGTTTATTTTGGTTTTGCAACAAAATTAAAATTTATGTGCTAATATGGTTTAATTCATAATTGGGATATTAGCCCTTAAAACTATAAAATGTGGCAAAATTCTAGTATTTCTCATTAACTTTAAAATTAATTTAAAATATCAAAAACTTTATACTTTGTGTGTTATTTTCCAACCCGACCAAATAAGATATTTGCAGCAAAAAATTATTCGACATGGCAACCATGAAACGTCTATGATATTTTAGACTGCTTTTTAAGTTCGTGACAAGTAAGATAAAAAGCCACGTACAAACCAAGTTATTTAGTTGTGCCAAATAAGATAGAAAAGTCTTCGACATTACTTGAATATGGCTGATCACCGGTCGTGGCAAATAACCTACAAAATGCAAAATTTGTGATATTTTAGACGAATTTTAAAATTTGTGGAAAATAGCATAACTTGGCTAAAGTTTGTATATTAGGTACCAAAATCCCTTATAATTCAAAAAAAAATTAAAATTTTTTTTGTTTGACCACAAGTGTTCTGAATCCACCTTCGGCAAAATCGGATTAATCCTGCTCGACCGGGCTTGCGAATTAAGGCCGAAAGTCTCCCAGCCATAATCCGCAAGCCCTGTCGAGCAGGATATTATAGTACAATGTTGTTTCGTTGCCTAAAATATGACATCGTTTTGTTTGACGGGTTATAAAATCAAAGCAAGTCAATAATTTAAGGACGTATTTTAAATTTTGCAAAATACAAAGAATTTAGTGAAAAAAAAAATTTACAAGCAAATTAAATTTAATGAAAAAGTATATAAGAAAACAAGTAGAATATATAATGGAAATTATATAAGTTACGGTTTGTTGATACTCCCTCTGTCCCCGAATAGGAGTCGTTTTCTGCATTTTAGTTCGTCTGCCAATAGGATCTCACTTTCCACTAACTCATTCTTGTCATATTTCATTTAAAATTAATATATACAAGTGAGCATCTTATTCCACTAACTTTTTTTCACTCAGTTTTCTTAATATTTCTTAAAACTCGTGCTACCAAGAAATTAGACTTCTGATGGCGGACGGAGTGAGTATATGAAATCCGCAATTGATATCACACGATAAATTCATCTTTAAACCGGTGAATTTTCTGCACTAAAGTCTAGTTGATTAGGTGTAGTTAGTTGTAGTTAATTCTGGTTTGAACTTTGATGTAAAAAGCAGGTCATCATAATTTAGCGAATATTTGTAGTTACATTTGTTACTGCAGGAAAATAGGGAAACATTGATGACAGAGAGGATTGATTCAGTAAAAGAAAAGGACAAGACGACGGGGGCTAAACGACCTTTCAATCACTCGGCAATTATTGTTGCTAAATATTTGATGCTCTATCACCTTATTTATGAGTTATGACACAATCCACTCTTTCTGCAAACTCAAGTACATCAAATTAATTTTATAGCGTCGAAAATAATATTAAATTTATGTGAATGAGTTGCTCATTCTTTATATGTCGAATAAATACGCCTATATTGACTACAATGTTGGAAACATTGGTTGTTTGGCCTTTCATACGTTACTTAGATCTTTAAATTTTTGAAAGATTTGTTTGCTTGATTTTTTAGGATCTCATAAACCACACTTAGATTTGTACTACTAGGAGTATCATTTTTCCATTCATGGACCTAAAATCAATTTAAATTTCACTCTTTCAATATATACTACAGTAGTATACATTCACCTAAAAAATTATTCACTTTTTACTTTTGTAAATTTGTTGCTATAATGAAGTAGATATTATTCTTTTTTAATAATACTTTAATTAAATCTATTATTTATAAAAAAATCTACATTAAAATTCGTATTAGAGCATCCACAACGGCGAGCCGGACGACGTCCGTCCGTCCGTGCCAGGGGCACGGAGACGCGGCACAGCGCTGCTCGATGCATCGAGCACTTCCGTGCGAGCGAGCAGTTAGCAATTAATTTTTTTTTAATTAAAAAATTTGATTAAAAATAAAAAAATATTTTCCCACTTCCCAAAAAATTATATCCTTTTTCTACCCACTTTTTAATTTATTTTTCAAATTTTTCTCCAAAAATACACATTTTCATCTATAAATACCCACACTTCCACACCAAAAATTCACACCACACTACACAATTATCATCCAAATTCTCTCATTTCCATTTTCAATTCTCATCCAATCTTTCATTCACTCTTACTCTTACAACAAAACAATGTCCGGCCACGGCGATCACCCCCCGGGCTCCCACGGTTGGAACCCCGATTGATTCGGTTCACAACCTTTTCCTCGTCCGGAAATGGAATATTCGGCCCCTCCTCAAACCCAATGTTCGGAAGTTCCGGGTGGCTACCGGCCTTACCCGATCGACGACCAAGATGCCCCCGAAGGGCAATACGGGTGGACACCTGAGCCTAGAGCGAGGTCGAGCGGCCCCTCCCAAACTCGGACTCCCCCTACTCGCGGTGTCCGCACACCGTATACTCCGGCGGAGATGGAGCAATTGTTCAAAGCGTTCTTGTCAATCTCCGAAGATCCGGAGATTGGCACGAACCAATCCGGCGATCATTATTCGTGGCACATCCCTCGCCGGTACAATGAAAACCGGCCGGCTGGAACAATCGAGCGCAATGAGAGTATGGTGCGCAACGCCATATACAAAGCCAACGAAGAAATCCAAAAGTTCCAGGGGTATTACCTCCGGGAAGAGCGGTCGGCAGGGAGCGGCCGGAGCGAGGTCGACATCATCAGTTCCGCCTTGTCGACCTACCAATCCATGAACTACAAGTCGTTCAAGTACCTCAACATTTGGCAGGAGACGCGGTCGCATCCGAAGTATAGGGGAGGCGTAACATCCTCCTCTAGCGGCTCCTCCAAACGGTCAAGGTCGGTATCCCTATCCCATGCCGGCTCCGAAGACGTGGCTAGCCAACTTGCAAGGAAGGAAGAAGGCGGTGGCCAACCGTCGTCGCTCCCGCTCCCTATGTGCCACCTCAACCCCACACCAACTCGTTGTGGCGGGTTTTGGCCCAACTCAATTTGGCTGAAAGGTCAAATATGACCCCCGAGCAACTTCGATCGCATGTGGCGATGATACGGGGTCTCCAAAGAACGTTTGGAGTATTACCGGATGATGACTAGTTTTCACCGGGGGCAATTTTACGCTTAAATTGTGTAATTTTTATTTTTTAGTAGTTTAATTATGTAATTTTCATTTTTTAGGATTTTAATTATGTAATTTTTATTTTTTAGGAATTTAATTATGTAATTTTTATTTTTTATGATTTAAATTATGTAATTTTTAATTTTATTGTAATTTTTAATTTTATTCCGGGTATTTTTAATGAATTTTAATTTTATGGAAATGTTTTTTATTTAAATTGAATAATAGAATAGTAGGACCCTTGTGCTCGTCCTTGCAGAGAGCACGGATGTGGGTATTGTGCTCTTACCTAAGAGTAGATAGAAAAAGTGGGGCCAGGCCCACATCCGTGCTCGCTGACAAGAGCATGGATGTGGATGCTCTTCTTCTCTATTAGTAAGGACATGAATAACCACGTCCCCATTTCCGGCCCCAAGTCCCCTCCACGTCATCATTCCTCTACTGTTGCGGCCCAGGCCCCAACTGCTGTAACCCTGCAGGCCACAACACGGACCGCAACTAATAAATGACACTATTCACAACTTCAACCTATTTTACACGTAAAATAAAAAACGCTGGAAATTTATAACACGAAAAATTTCATTTATAACGCGAGAATTTCATTTTTAATACAAATACAATAAATTATAACCTAAAAAATATAAAAGAATTAGAATATCAAAAAAATGCAAAAATAAAAAATAAAAAATGCAAATCTGCCTACGTCGCCCCTCTCCCTCTCTTCCTCCTTCTTCCTCCTCCTTCTTCCTCTCCCCCTCCCTCTTCTTCCTCTTCCAAAATGTAAAAATTCAGAAATTGCGGCCCGAACCCCCTCGCCCCGGAAGCTCCAACGCCGGCCCAGGCCGGGACGCGGGACCGTCACCGAGCCGCAAATGCGGCCCCGGGACCGGCCTGGGCCGTGACTCCACCTCCTCCAACGCTTGGGACAAGCCGGGACTCGCGAGATGCGGCCCGGCCCCTTGCGTTAATCATGCTCTAAAGGGCCAATGTGATACTGTATTTAATACTCCACATAATTGACAATAAACGGTAAAAATTAAAAATTATAGTGAATTAATGCTATTGTAAGCTTGCAATATTTATTCCATCTGTCCTAAATTAAATGAGCCATATTTTATTAGCAATGATTTGAGTTCAATAATAATTTAATTTTTATCAAAACAATCATTATACTTTATTTTTTACATTATTTTTCTTCATTCTCGATTTAACTTGTGTAAAAGAAGTACTCCATGTCTCCATGGATTAACTTGGGATAACGATCCTCGAATTCCTTTTTACTTAAAAGTATAGGGGAGAATGATTAGCAACGCGGAATTTGTCCGAATTAGGGCGGTGCGAAAGCAGAGTCTGTCCCCATCTAAGTGAATGCTCATTTGTCCCATAAATATTATCCCAATTTTCCATTTTTATCCGTCCCATAAAATTTATCTCATTTCAATTTTTAATATTTTTTATAGTTTACCCATATTTCACTAACTCATTTCTACTCACATTTTATTATAAAATTAATATATAAAAATAGAACTTACATTCCACTAACTTTTTAATACATTTCTTAAAATTCATGCCCGATCAAAATAAGACAATCTTTGTGGGAAGGAGGAAGTACCTCGCCTAATACCTCACGTGACCTTTATTTATTCTTTTTATTTTAATTTTTGTATTTCCATCCCATCGAATTTAGCAAAAACAATTCCATCTCTTACCAAAAATCTGAAGAAATAAATAAGCTTCTACTACTTCCACTACATTCATTTTCATTTTTAATTTATCCTATTTTAAATAATTCATTACTTAAAAAAATTATCACTACTTTATTTTTTTTACTCTATTATTATCACCTAACATATAAAGTACTGTAATAAAATAAAACTATATAAAATTATGTGTCTTCCAATAGTCATTTTTTTGGACAGAGAAAGTACTAGGCGTCTAGGCCCCATTAGCCATTTGCACAAAGTTTTATAAATTCTTTGATTGAATTCTGAATAAAAGTATGAGTTATAATTCTAAAACTAATTAATTTGAGTCAGCATATTATTGTTATGTATAATATGAGTATTTATATAGTTAATGGAGTTTGAGCCTTATTTTAATATATTAATTTTAAAACTAAATTGAAGAGTTAATGTAACGTGTAACCTAACTACATTGTACTATTTGTAGAAAAGGTATACTCTCTCTGTCCGCGAATAGGAGTCTCATTTTGCCATTTTAGGCCGTTCGAGAATAGGAGTCCCAGTTCACTTTTACTATAAATGGTAATAGTGTCACCTTCCACTAACTCATTTCACTCACATTTCATTTAAAACTAACAAATACAAGTGGAACCACTATTCTACTGACTTTTTTCCACTCACTTTTCTTAACATTTCTTAAAACTTGTGCCGTCAATAAATGAGACTCCTAATGGCGGACGGAAGGAGCATAAGGTTTCTATTGTCGAAACCGAAAAAAATTATAATTATTTAATCATGTTTTTCAAATAGACCAAAATGATAAAATTACTCCAATTTGCCAAACATAGATATGATAGCTTATAATCAAAGTAGGGTTGGATGTATATAATTGTTTAAAGTGTAATGAGAGTACTAATTTACTCCATCTGTCCGTAAATAGAAGTCTCATTTCTTTTCGGCACGGGTTTTAAGAAATGCTAAGAAAAGTAAGTGAAAGATAGTTAGTGGAATATAGGTCCCACTTATATGGAGTAAATTAGTACTCCACAAGATATGTGAGTGGAATAAGTTGGTGAAATGTAAAGTCTCTTTACTATCTATAGTAATAATGAATTGAGACTCTTATTCGTAGAAAAATCAAAATAAAAAACAGGACCGAGGGAATATTATGGACCATGAAGACAAAATAAGACTTTGATTTATGAACGAATGTGCTATTTTGATTCATGATTTTTTTTCCCCATTCCCTTGAACAATTGAATAGACAAAAGCCATGCTTTATGGGGCCAAACTCAAATCCTCTTTTTAGGTTATTGATACTATTATGTTACGTGCTCAATTTTCACATCGGCTGTGAAAACAATTGGTGTGAGGTATATAGATTAAATGACTTTCTTCCTTAATGGTTAGTCTTTTGGGATGAGTTTTCCTGTTTCGTCTGTATCAATTGGTGCTTTCATTGAGAGCCCGAAGGGCTCGGAGTGATAGTCGGGCAACGAACTTGTAGTGACCAACGATAACGTTTGGAGCCAACTTGAAATGGTGACCCTCGAAGTGGTGGCTGGGCAAAGAATCCCCCGTGACCAACGTGGTCGTGACCAAAGAGAACTAGGAGTGGTGGCCTGAAAACGAACTAGCCGTGACCAACGAGGACGTTGGTCTTTAAAGGAGGGTCGAATGTTACATACTCAATTCACATATCGGTTATGAGAACAACTGGGGTGGAGTATATAAACTAAATGTGATTTCTCTCCTAATAAACTAGTCTTTTGGACTGTTCTTTTGTTTTGCCAGTATCGTACAATTATTTTGAGCCATGGACTTGGTCTATAGTTGTGAGTTGTGACATCTTACATAATTTAATGACTAGTGGTATAATATTTCCTAATGGCGGCTTCATTTGCACTGCAGATATCAAAGTAAGTCCTGAGAGCAATCAAGTGTCAATTAACGACTCATGATGCGTACGTTAAAACATACCGGGTTTATTTAATTGATGAAATTGAAAAACAGAAATTCAACAAAAATCTACAAAAGTCGATACTCTTAAACTAGTTATAGCAATAAAATGCAAATGATAATATTTGAAATTTTGAATCTTAATTGTCATTTTGAATCTCTTCCCTTTATAGTTTGTTTTATTCTAAAATACTAGAAACATACTCCAGGCATTGGTTTAATTAATGAATTTCGATAATAAATAAGTTAGTTTTAAACGGATCAAAGTTATGTGTCAAACAAAATTCATTTTACCGATTGAATGAATGATTATTCAATGAATCAAAGTCTTAAAAAGTGATTGATATATTTGACCATACGACTTACGAAACTAGTTTTCTTAAATCCTTATGATTGAAAAAAACTATATACAATGAGAAATATCAGTATTATATTCATTATATAACAAAAAAAACGAAGGACACTGTAAATGTTATTACGGATACTAATATGTGTTTCTAATTAGTTATACGACTAACGCTTCATAAAGTATCCTCATTATTGGTGTTCCTCAATTTAAGAATGCTTTCTTTTGTGTCCTAAATTATAGTTATTTTTACAAATTTTCAAATGCTAGTAATGGCGTCTCAATTTTTTTGTCCTTAAAACATAGTAAGTTTATTGTAGTGATTATGCTATGTACTCCCTCCGTCCACGAATAACTGTCCCAAGTTTCCTATCTCATCCGTCTACAATTAAGTATCTCATTTACTTTTTACTCCCCCCGTCCTAACTAAACTGAGTCGTATTTCTTTTTGGAATATCCAAACTAAGTTGATTCATTTTCTTGTAATTAAAATGTTATATTTAGGTATCAGAATTAAACGAAATAAAATAAATTTGCTCTACGAATTTAATAAGAGTGATAATCACTAAAATGTTGTTGTACTATTAGATACTAGAATACTAGTACTACTACGATTTATCTATGTGGATGTGTGGAACGGATTTCTACATTCTTGACACGTGCCATGACATTTCACACATGAGATAATGCTCTATAGACTATATTATATATACACTATAGAGAAGTCCAATCTAATTTATATGGTGCTACAAGATCACTAATTCTTCATAATCTATCAATATTATAAAAATTATCGTGTAAAATCCCCAATAAAAAACGGTAAAACTGTGATGCACGTCCAATATACAAATTCTAGTTTAAAATGGATAGAATATCTTAATAATAAGAGCATCACAATGGAGGATGTCCTGCCGGACGTCGGCTGCGGACACCGCACAATCCGCGCTGGAAGTCCGCCAATAGGCGAGCGAGGGGCGGACGTCGGCTGCGGACACCGCACATCCGCGGCTTTCCGGGACGTCCGTCGTGACGTCCGCCATTGCGGTGCCACGACGGATGTCCCGGCGGATGTCACGATTTTTTATTTTTTTTTTGTGTATGTCCGCCGAGATGTCCTAGGGGATGTCCGTCATTGAGGAGTGAGATGTCCTTATGACGTGACAGTGCAGTGGGAGGTTCTAATGACGTGACATGAGGCGTTTTGGGAAGTACGTCGGGATGTCCGCCGGGACATCCGCACCACTACGGATGCTGTAATAAAAAATGAAATGCAATACTACTAGGAGTAAAATACATAAAAACGTATATATGTGTTAGGTGTTAGTTATGATTAAAGCCTGCCTGAGTTCAATAATTGCAATGATCCCAAAAGCATGACACAACTGACCAAGTCACCTCCCATAAGATAGAGATAATGATATGATATGTGTATCTCTCTATTCAAACAAGTGTGGGACCAACACCTACAACTCTCTATTTTCACAATCAATTGAATTATACTCCTAATGAACAATGATGATTCCGCGAATTTTTGATGATGATAAATGCTCGTAAAAATAAATTACGACACAGAGAATTTTACGTGGTTCGATTTACTGAGGTAAATCTACGTCCACGGGGAGAAATGGGGGCAGGTTTGTATTGCTTGATCTGCGAATTACAGCTTACAACACAGACTTGCTATATGATTATTTCTCTAGAGAGATTCTAACTCTTTTCTATCAGATCTAAGTTCTATTTATACATTGAACTAAGATCGTGGCTTACATCATCACTCTAGGTCGTGGAGGTCGTGTAGGTCATGGCCTAAGATCGTGGCCTGAGTTGACGCCACGTGGTAGTGGGTGTGTTGGAAGTTGTGGAAATCCTGCATGGGTCCACTAACTCCTTGTTCGGTCGAATACTGAGACCGAACTGCTTTGGTTGCCGATCTGAGAGTAGAGCTTGATGCCGACCTGAGAGCAGAGCTTGATTGGTTGGCTTTTACCGAGCTGTAGGCTGAGGCCGAACTCTTTGGTAATGCCGAACTCCTCCGAACTCTTTGGTAATGCCGAACTCATACTCTTCCTTGGGCTTTGGGCTGATGGGCCGTCACTGCTGTTGGGCTTGTTTAGTTCGGTCGAATACTGAGACCGAACTGCTTTGGTTGCCGATCTGAGAGTAGAGCTTGATGCCGACCTGAGAGCAGAGCTTGATTGGTTGGCTTTTACCGAGCTGTAGGCTGAGGCCGAACTCTTTGGTAATGCCGAACTCCTCCGAACTCTTTGGTAATGCCGAACTCATACTCTTCCTTGGGCTTTGGGCTGATGGGCCGTCACTGCTGTTGGGCTTGTTTAGTTCGTACCCCATCACTACCCCCCCCGAAAGACGAAGTGAATCACTTCGGCGAAGCGAGTCACTTCGGCATTCTGGATAAAGGTACGGGGGAGGCTGACGTCAGGGGACGTGCCTTGCATGTGACTGCATTAAATGCGACAGTAAAATCCGGCCGTTGAATCCTGAAAAGGTGGGATTCGAAACGGTGCGACGATTTTGAAATCTTCGCCGAATCTGATAAATATGCTCTTTCTTCCTCATTTGAACACCTTTGCTGTTGCGTCTTCTATACTCTCTCTTTCTCGAGAAATTTTCTTCCGCTTTCAAGAGCTTCTTCAGACTTTCTTCACTTTCAAAAAGTAAGAAAAATGTCTTCTTCTTCTTCTTCGGTGTCGGGTAGCGGTAGGAAAGGGGATAAGGGGTCTTCTAGCCGGAAAGAATCCGGGGAGAAGACCGTAGAGTATTTTCACAGTATCTTGAGTAAGGATACTGTGATATCCCTTCACGAGAAATATTTTTTACCTGGGGGGAAGGCGGTGGTTCCCGACGATGATCATAGGGCTAACGACCCGCCGGAGGGTTATGCCACCGTTTACGAAGCCTGCTTAGAATGCGGGCTTCGTTTTCCTCTTCCCCCACCTTTTGTAGAGCTTCTTGATTTTTTTCAACTCCCTTTAGGTCAGGTGACTCCGAACTCTTGGAGGCACTTATCGGCTTTTGCTGCCGAACTGCGTAGGCTAGATAAGGATCTGTCTCTGAGGGCAATCCTTAATTTTTTCCAGTTTAAAAGGAAGGGATCTTGGTTTTACTTGATCCCCTTACAGCCTTTTAGGGCCTTCTGCAAAACCAAGTGGCCGAAATGGCAAAACCGTTTCTTTTTTTATAATAGGACTTCGGCTCCGGGCTTTCCTTGGAGAAGGCCGAAGTCCGTGATTCCCCATCCTCGGTTAGAACCGTTGGCCGAGCTCGAGGGCGAGCTCAATAAGATTCCTATGATTAGGAAACAGTATTCGGAAACTGAGCTCGTCAAGGGCGACCTCGTGTTCAATATCTCGTCTTCGGACGAAGAGGCCGAGGGTGAGGATTTCTCTTTATCTTTATGCTCTACTGCTTTAACGAAGAAAACTAACCTTGTTTTCTTGCTTTTTGGCAGTGTTCATGCTGAATAAGGCTATCCGAAAGTCCTCCGAGCTTGAGGAGCCGGAGAAAGAGAAGGCTACCAGCTCGGCGCCTGATGCCGAGAAGAATCCGAAGAGGCAAAAGACCTCTTCGGGTCCAAAGAAGCCGGAGTCGACTTCGGCAAGTAGGAAGGGGAGGACCCAGAAGCCCCCGAGAGCGCCAGAGAAAGACGTGGTCTTGGCGCCTCCTTCGGAGCATATCTGTGAGCCATTTTTATGGCCCACGGACTTCGCCGAGGTGAATTGTCTTCTTGATTCTTTGGCTTGGCTTCTGTCCTGTATTTTTGGTGCCCTCTGTTGACTTTTTTCCTTATCCATTTTCAGAGGAACGATATGCTCTCCAAGCTCGTCGCCGTCGAACTCTCCAAAGCGTCCAACGACTATGCTGAGATGCAGAGGAAATTGGCGGCTGCTTGTCACCGGGCCGAGCAGGCCGAGGCAAACTTTGAGAAAGCCAGAGCTGCTAGGATTTCGGCCCAGGATGAAGCTCAGTTTGCCAAAAACCAGCTCGTCATCCAGCGAGAGCAGACGAAACGGAGTGATGCTGCCGCCGTGGTTGCCCAGGGGGAGGCTCTCCGTGTTTACACGGAGAAACTCTTTTTGAGTAGCCAGTTCTCGGCTTTTGTCGGTAGTCTGGTAAGGCTAATTGCCGATAAGGGCGAGCAGGGGGCCGACGTCGTGCTGCCTCTGTACAGCCGAGAGATAGCAGCTCGGCTTCAGAATCTGCCGCTCCTTGAGGAGCTCGCTTCATCCTCGGTCCTGCTTTCTGCAGACCGAGTCCGGAGTTGTCGAGCTGATCGGGACGAGAACCTGGAGGCTATCTTTGCCTCCGTGGGACCCGTTTCACCCGCTTCGACTTACAACGGAGAGGGTGAGGCCGAGCCGCTGGAGCGGGAGGCCGAAGTCGAGCGAGCCGGGCATCCGGAGAAGGAAGCCGATCAGGAGACGCAGCAGATCGGCTACGGTGGCGCCGAGCAGGCTGGGGAGAGCAAGGAGGCAGAGGCTGAAGCTGAAGCAGAGAAGGAAGCTGAACCTCACCGAGAAGGTGGAGACGAAGCTAGCGAAGTATGATTTCGTCTCCCTTCTCTTAGTTTAGTTTCTTCCTTTATGTAAAATGGCCTTGAAGCCCTCCTTGTATAGAAAATTTTTTTTTTTTCTTATGAATGAAAAAATTCTTCTTTCTGCTCGTGTCTTCGTTTAGCCTTTCGTACTCTCTTACTCCTGTTGTGGTTTACTACCTGCTCGGTAAGCTGAAATGCCGAACTGACGTAGCTGCTTTGTATTCTTAACTCTCAAGGAGCTGGAGATACTTCACTGGAAACGGCTGTACTCTTCGGCTTTAGACGAAGCTGAGAAAAGAGCTATAGCCGATCAGACGAAGAATGACGAGCTTCTGGCTCGTTTAGTGAAGCTGGAGGCCGATAATAAGGACTTAGAGTCCGATAAGAATGATCTGGAGGCCGAGCTGAATACGACCATTGCTGAGAGGACTGCGTACGAGGATTACATCCGTGTGCGCGGGGGAATGACCATATCAGATGTTCAGAGTCGAGTTGACGAACTGTGGGAGGAATATAATGTACTCCGGAGGAACAATGCGCTGGAGAGCTCGGCTTGCCAACAAGTCGTGACATCATTGCGGCGCTGGGCTTCTCGGTACAACATTGTTCTTTCTCGGCGCCCCTCCATAGAAAGATTCCTTCGGCATATCGCGCCAACAGATGCTCGCACTCCAGATCAAACCTCTGGTTCCCTTGTTCAAAATCCTACTCCCAGCCAACAACGAACTCCGGAACAGCCGGAAACGTCAAGACGAGAACGGGCTCAGGAGCAACCGGAATCGTCAAGACAGGGACGGACTGAAATTCGCCGAGGAGTTGTGACTATGAGCGAGCAAGATCAGCAGATGCTTATTGCAGAGACTCTTCATCGCCGAGGTGTTAGGACTTCTCGAGCTCGGGGAAGAGGCGTTGGGTCGAGGATAGCATCTCGTCGACCTGCTTATTCTTCATCTGCTCGGAACAACCGAAATCGGCTTCCAGAGGATTTTGCAGATAGGTGGCTTAACTTCAGCAACCCTGGACAGTAGAATAGTCCTTTGTAATAGCGTAACGCCATTTTGTAGGGTAGCGGAGTTGTGTGCCGAACAAGATTTGAAAATGAAATTTTGTTTTTGTTTTCGCTTCTAACACTGTGTATTTACAGCTTAGCGAAAAAATTTCATCGTACTTGTCCTCGGTCTTATGAAGTAAACTTCTTTGACCGGACTTGTCTTTGGTCTGATGAAATAAACATCTTTGACCGGACTCGTCTTTGGTCTGATGAAATAAACATCTTTGACCGGACTCGTCTTTGGTCTGATGAAATAAACATCTTTGACCGGACTCGTCTTTGGTCTGATGAAATAAACATCTTTGACCGGACTCGTCTTTGGTCTGATGAAATAAACATCTTTGACCGGACTCGTCTTTGGTCTGTGTTCTAATTTGGCGATTTTTGTCGCCGGGATCGAACTTTCCCTTGTCCTAATTCGGCGAGTTTTATCGCGTGGATCGGACTTTCCCAGTTAACCGAAGTGGTCTTATGCAGTAAACCTCTTTGACTAGACATGGTCGTCCTCGGTCTTATGAGGTAAACTGCTTTGACCGAACTTGGTCGTCCTAATTCGGCGAGTTTTATCGCGTGGATTGGACTTTCCCTTGTCCTAATTCAGGCAAGTTTTATCGCGAGAATCGGACTTTTGTTGCAGTTCGTTTCAGACGAAGTGCTTGATTCTTAAGCAGAATTGTGGTCTTGTATCCTCTTTAGAAGCTTTGACACACAATCGTGGGCTTGTTGCAGCTCGTTTCAGACGAACTGCTTGTTTAAGCTGAATTGTGGTCTTGTATCCTCTTTAGAAGCTTTGACGCACAATCGTTGGCTTGTTGCAGCTCGTTTCGGACGAACTGCTTGTTTAAGCTGAATTGTGGTCTTGTATCCTCTTTAGAAGCTTTGACGCACAATCGTGGGCTTGTTGCAGCTCGTTTCGGACGAACCGCTTGTTTAAGCTGAATTGTGGTCTTGTATCTTCTGTAGAAGCTTTGACTCACAATCGTTTAGCTTGTATATGTTCTAAGAAGGGGATCAGCCTTCGAAGAACAAGATACCTCAGTAACATTTGTAAGAGACGACACGCACATAGACAGACAAGACGCATATAGACAAATAAAAAGCACATAGAGACGAACAAAAACCAAGCAAACCAAAGAAAGCACATTGACCGGACTGTCTCTTACAAATGGAACTTTTTGAGGTTGGAAACGTACCATGTTCGGGGTACTTGTGCTCTTGACACGTGAGTCAATTTGTAAGACCCTTTGCCGAGGACTTCTGACACCCGATATGGAACTTCCCATGTGGGTTCGAGTTCGCCCAGCTTTTCTGCTCGGCTTACTTCGTTGTTTCTCAAGATGAGATCTCCCACTTGAAATTGCAGCTTTTTCACCCTTTGGTTATAATACCGGGCTACTTGCTCCTTGTACTTGGCTGCTTTTATGCAGGCCAATTCTCTTCTTTCTTCGGCCAGATGTAGTTCGGCTCTTAGTCCGTCACCATTCATTTCTGAGGAGAAATTGAGTTCGGGGACTGGATATGCCGATCTCAACCGGAATCACGGCTTCAGTGCCGTACACCATCGAGTTCGGCTCCGGTGTGACTTCGGTCATTTCGCCGGCCTCTGATTCCGGCTGCTGTGATTGCTATGCTTGATGGTGCCGAACTGATTGCTCGGCACTTTTAAGCGCAATCTGCGAACACACTTGCTCTTTTTCGATCACCTCGGATGACCGCTATCTCTCCTTTAGTGGAGAAGGTGTTCGGCGAGGATGCCTCTGATCGCTATGACCGGGCTTCTTTTTGTCTTCTCTAGATGAGCTGTCTAAAGACCGTTTTCGACGGTCTGCCTCATCGGCACGAGAAAACTTGTCCGCAATGTCCCACATCTCTTGAGCTGTTTGCGGACCGCACTCCACGAGCTTTCTGTAGAGAGCTCCGGGCAGGATTCCATTTTGGAATGCCGAAATGACAAGTAGATCATTGAGATTATCTACCTGTAGGCATTCCTTATGGAATCTCGTCAGGAAGTCGCTGATCTTTTCGTCGCGACCTTGACGTATAGAAAGCAGCTGAGCCGAAGTATTTCGGGCTTCCGCTTTCTGAAAGAACCTCCTGTGGAAAGCATCCATCAGATCTCGGTAGGATCTAATGCTGCCTTGAGGAAGGCTGTCGAACCACCTTCTGGCGTTCCCGATGAGCAGCTCGGGGAACAGCTTGCACATATGGACCTCATTGAGACCTTGGTTCGCCATATTATACTGATAGCGTCCCAGGAAGTCATGAGGATCCACGAGTCCGTCATAGGTTATCGACGGAGTTCGGTAGTTCTGTGGAAGGGGAGTTCGGGTAATATCGTCCGAGAACGGAGTCCTCAATGCTCCGTACATGGCGAACCCGACATTTCTTCGGTATGGAGGAGATGGAGTTCTCCTGTGATTCCGGTACCGAGGATTCTTTCTTCTGGAAGACATGACACTACTGCGGTAGTGACTGTCTCGTATGGAGGGAGAGGGAGAATCCGCCGTTTTTGTCCCCGGCTGCTTTTGGCTTTTTTGCAGGAAGGTTAAGAATTCCTCCTGCTTTTCCGCCAAAAACAGCTTGACAGCCTCGTTCAAATCGGGCTGCTGGGAAGACTCGGTGTGACGGCTTTTGGAGCGGCTTGTTCCTCCACCATGAGAACTGGTGGTGGATTTATCCCTAGGCTGTTTTCCCGACCTATGGGATGGATTGGCTTCCTCCTGGTTCTCACGGGCAGGAATACGGGTACTCTGCGATCTGGTATGCATTTTTTGGGTTGAAAAAATGGTCAAAAATTCGCTTTATCACAAATTTGGTTCTCTGTTTCCCACAGACGGCGCCAGTGATGATTCCGCGAATTTTTGATGATGATAAATGCTCGTAAAAATAAATTACGACACAGAGAATTTTACGTGGTTCGATTTACTGAGGTAAATCTACGTCCACGGGGAGAAATGGGGGCAGGTTTGTATTGCTTGATCTGCGAATTACAGCTTACAACACAGACTTGCTATATGATTATTTCTCTAGAGAGATTCTAACTCTTTTCTATCAGATCTAAGTTCTATTTATACATTGAACTAAGATCGTGGCTTACATCATCACTCTAGGTCGTGGAGGTCGTGTAGGTCATGGCCTAAGATCGTGGCCTGAGTTGACGCCACGTGGTAGTGGGTGTGTTGGAAGTTGTGGAAATCCTGCATGGGTCCACTAACTCCTTGTTCGGTCGAATACTGAGACCGAACTGCTTTGGTTGCCGATCTGAGAGTAGAGCTTGATGCCGACCTGAGAGCAGAGCTTGATTGGTTGGCTTTTACCGAGCTGTAGGCTGAGGCCGAACTCTTTGGTAATGCCGAACTCATACTCTTCCTTGGGCTTTGGGCTGATGGGCCGTCACTGCTGTTGGGCTTGTTTAGTTCGGTCGAATACTGAGACCGAACTGCTTTGGTTGCCGATCTGAGAGTAGAGCTTGATGCCGACCTGAGAGCAGAGCTTGATTGGTTGGCTTTTACCGAGCTGTAGGCTGAGGCCGAACTCTTTGGTAATGCCGAACTCCTCCGAACTCTTTGGTAATGCCGAACTCATACTCTTCCTTGGGCTTTGGGCTGATGGGCCGTCACTGCTGTTGGGCTTGTTTAGTTCGTACCCCATCAAACAATATTCATTATTCTTAATCTCTTTTTTTCTCGGAATATCTTTCCCGTATGTTCAAATAAAAATCTGATTTAGCCTTTGCTATGCGTAAGTATATGGAAAATAGTACACAGAATCGAATCGAATCGAATCGAAATAAAAATGATTGAATAATGCATTTTAAATTTAGAACAGTATAAATATGCAAAAATAAAAAAAACAAAGCAAAACCTATTTGAACTACTCTAGTTATCCTATTTTTAGTCTTCCAATCAAACGAATAAAGTAACGTAGAAGGGCCATAATTAGATTGGTTGCCTTTTTATTGGATACGGTTTTATGATCAGCAAATCTATCCTAACTGCGTCTTTATTCAAGTGTCATATAAATTAGTAAGTTTTAGAAGTATTTGGTAATCTAATTTAAGTCTAGCCTATCTACTTATACATAGTCTCTTAAACATAGAAATCATTTTCATTTTAGGCTGTTTCTTAAAAATAAAAATTCTTTATTTTAGGAAGGAGATCCCACAATCCATTAACTTTACTTTCATCACTTTTTCTCTTCTTATCTCTTACTTTGCGCATTTTTCTCTCCCCCTCTTACTTTATCAATTCTTCTCTTTTATTTTACCAATTATATATTAAAATCCGTATCATTTTAAAAAGTTTCTACTCTCTACGTCCCCAAAGAATATGCACTTTAGATTCGGTACGAGTTTTAATGCAAAATTAGTAAAGTAATTAAAGCGTTGTTAGTGGAGAATTGGTCCCACCTCTTAGAGAAAAAAAATTTAAAATTGAAAAGTGCATATTCTTGTGTGACGGATTAAAAAGGAAAGAGTGCATATTCTTGTAGGATGGTGAGAGTATTTTTTAAAGACGGAGGTAGTAAACACTTTGTACATAATGTACATAAATTTATAATGAGGTAATTCTAATTATAACCCTTAGCTTCTACTCCTAAAAACAAAGTTAAAACTAATTAAGTATGAATTTACCTATAGTAGTAAATCGTACTAATAGCTTATAGCCCCTAATATAAAAGTGATTCTTATCAATAACTGTTTTGTTTTCGACACTACATATTAAATTCGGGAAAATATTAGAAGTTTTCTAATTCGATCAGAGGTGGAGGGAGCAGAGATAAATGAGTAAATAAATAAATAAATAAATGAAAACAATACCACGTTGGAATAATAAAAGATGCTAAGCTTGTCTGGTTATGGAAAAAAACATATGGTTGGGAATTTGTTAAAATCGAATTTCATGTTAATCCGACCAAACTTACTTACACTTTCCAAAAGTGCGTGCTTTTGTTTAGATCGTGTTTCTTTGTATTCATTTATTTATTTTTCTTGTTCGGATGTTCCATTGATTTTCTTGACAAATACTCCTCAGTTTTTCTATTGTTGTATTACATTTTTTGAGTGATTTTGTTATAGTGGAATATTTTTTATCTATATATTCTCTTTTTATTTTTCTATTTTATTTTATTCTTTCTTTTCAGATAATAGTATAATTTTTTTAAATGCGTGCTCAGAAGAAATATCTATTACAAAGAGATGAAGGGAATACTATATCAAAAGTTAGCATACATATAGGTAATTTTACATTTCTTAATAATTTAAAGTTGATATAGACTAATTACAACGTTGTGAGTTAAATTTCTTTAACTAATAAATGGAAGAGTGGTGCTAAATGGCCATAATGTGGCTGGCCATAAACTGGTTTATTTATAAAAAAATCGAACCGATTCAGTATTAATTGTGTCCCCTAAAAGTCATCAAATGTTTTGGACGATCATACCCTTTAGTTTTACTCCAATTTTTAGTATCTATAAAACACCAATACTTCATTTTTGTATTTTATTGTGCATTTACTTCTAGTGAACGTGTCTTAACAGAAATAATACATCTATGTTCAACCAAGAGTTCCGGTTTGCTTCTCCCGACTTCGCCGGAAAATTGATCAGATCTGGCTCCAACCTCCTCTTCGCTCTCCTCCTTATTTCCGGTGACTCTCAACTCCCCTCCCTTTCTCCTAAAAAGCAAAAAGTGGCCAACTTAAAATTGAAGACAAGAAAATAAAAAATCTAATTTCAAGAAAATAAGAGATTTGATTAATAATGGTGGTGATAGCCGTCAATTAAGAGTAATGGCTGGAGGGATGGAGACGGTAAGTTGCATAGTGGCAGGGAATGAAGTGTCGGGAGGTGGGGATATCAATAATATATAAATAGTTAAATTTAAGTTATTTTTTTATTTTAAATGTTTGTATGAAAGTATCTAAAATAAATAAATTATGATAAAATTAAAACTTTAATTAAAACTAACTTTATATCTCCATTTTGCAAAAGTACATTGAAGAATTCTATTATTGGTAAAGGGTTATTTAGTAAAAGTACATAAACATTAAATATGTTTCTTGCCTATAATGACCATAATGCCCTATTATGGCCGGCCATAATATGGCCACATAGCTTTTCCCTAAATGAAATGTGGTGATAATGAGATAATTAATGATTTGTGTGAATATTGTCTTCTCTTTTTGGGTCAGATTAGGACATTCAGGAAAATATTGTTTGCGGCCAACTATCGATTGGGTTCAGAGTCAAATCATTTCAATTGCAGTCAATTAAATTTTCTCAAAGTGTGATGCCTTAAGTTTGACCAGATTATAATTTTTAGAGTGAAATTATTGGGAATTGTTTGATAATATAGTCAATCTTATGGAGATTATAGTCTATGGCAGCTGCTGTGTTGTAAGTTTTCAAACAGTAATAAAGAATAAAAAATTCAAACCATTTTTAAGTTGATAATAATTTCTAACAAAGAAAAATACCTACAAAAAAACATAATAACTTCGTTCCCTAAAAGATGTCTTACTTTTATTTTTAATTTGTTCTACTAAAGATGTTACTCCTATATTTCTATTTTTAGAAAAAAGTTCACTTTCATATTAATATAATTTTTTTTTCTCCACTTAATTAATTCACAAAACAAACTTTACTAAAATCTTGTGTCATCCAACAAGTGTGACATTTTTGTGGGACGAGGGGAGTATCTTTTAAAGGTACAAAAAGAGAAACACAATTAGGAAAATTTTATAAAAAAATTACGATTTAGGACACATAAGAAAGCATCTCCAAGTAGAAGACAAATTATCTTAATCTTTTGTTTTTCTGTAGGATGCTCCAATTTGGATCCCCTTATTTTATTATGACATCTACAATAAAGACATTTATTAAAGTGTTAGTGGTATAACTAAAAACACGTCAATAATTGCATTAAAATTGTTCAAAACCATTATTTTTTTATATTGAATTTAAAACCATAATTTTTTTTTTAAATAAGATGCCTACAAGTACATATCTGTTTACTATCACGATCTGAGAAACATAACTCATTTGTTAAACGCAATCACTAGAACAAACTTAAGTAGTAGTAGTATATTATAAGAGTGCTCAAGATGCAATCACATGTATTGATTTTTTTTGAAAAATAACTAAAATTGAGGGTAAAAAAAACACGTTATTCAGCTGAAAATACGACTTTCAACTTAACTCACTAAACATTAGCTTTTAAATTCATTCGCTAAAATAGAAGTGTCACACTTAATCCAGGACTGAGGAAATAAATCATTACTCTCTCCGTCCCCAAAGAATATAGACTTTGGGTTCAACACGGTTTTAATTCAAAATTGGTAAAGTAAAATAGTGTTATAGAGAAAAAATAATTAAAGTATTGTTGGTGGAAAATGGGTCATACCTCATTAGAGAGAAAAGTTTTTAAAATTGGAAAGTGCATATTCTTGTGGGACGGACTGAGTATAATTTATAATTTACATTTAGGCATCGTTTGATAGCAAGTTATGTTTCGACTAGACATGATACAAATAGTGATAGTTATCATAGTTTCGATTGGTTAATTTATCTTGATTGAGTGTTTGGTAGCTAAGAATAATTGTGAGTTATCATATTTAGATGTTTGGTACAACAAGTTACAAATAAAGATAAAAATTAGAGTTGTCGAAATTATCCTCATTAATTTAATTTAATGATTAATATATACCCATGTTGCCTTAATTTTGGATGGTTTTGGCAATTTGTAGACGATGAAAAATATCCAAGCATACCATTTGTTATTATATAAAATGCTAAAAATGGAGTACATAATAAATTTAATCATAACTTAAATATTTCATTTTTTTAATTTTATTATATAATTTAATGTATATGAAAAATATTCAAGCATATCATTTCTTATTACGTAAAAAATGCTAAAAATAAGAAATTAAATAATATTTGTTACTTTTATTTTTATTATATATCTTATGTAACTAAAAATACCCAAGCATACCATAATTTAGCATTTCTCATCATACATTAATTATATGAATAATTACGTAGTTTAATTTTTTTATGATATTATTGCATATCATTAAGTACATTAATTATTATTTGTTATATTGAAATATAATTAAAGTATGTATTTGTATAAAATATAGTGTATACAAATGGGTAGTTACATTGTTGCTTGAAATATAGGCTTTTAAGTGGGCTTTTTCCGGGCCAAATATAAAACACGGGTCATGCGGATTTGTAACATAGCTACCAAATACACAATTAAACCCGGATAAGTCCTTCTATCTAACTGTAACATAGCTACCAAACGGCCACTTAAGTGTGCTATTAAAGTAGGGAAATCTCAAAGAGAAAGAATCTTACAAATTTTAACAGCGTTTTATGATCTGGCGCTTGACATGAGTTGATTTGCTACAATTATTTGAACACTGATTTTAATTTATCAATATAGTATAAAAAAAATATACAAACTTAAGAAAGAAAATCGGTGCTCATTAACTAAATTAGTAGTCATAACATTATTAACTCTTTAAATGCTAAATAACCTATTTTCTTACTTTAATGTAAGCTAATTATAGTTATCAACGTGAACTTTTAATTATTGTACAATTATTTAACAACAATTAGTTATCACTTTAAATTTATATTCCGCCAGGCGCCAGCCGTGAATGGTCTCTTCTTAATTAACTTGTAGATTTGCCAAACCTATATACACATTATTCATCTACTTGTTTCTTTATCTTGGAAATCTGAAAACCATGATTTATAATATAACATAAAATATTATTCAATAAAAATACAAATTAAATACCCTTGGCGTATCATGACCTTTACACCTACCAAGGAAAAATACTCATATCATAAGCTTTACAGCTTGCCGAATGTTTGTCCCCAAGACTATGTACTATATTATACTAATTGAATATCATACTAATATTTTTCTTACATTACACAAAATCTACAATATAGTATTAATAAAAATGATTGCATTTGGCCAAAAGCCATTCACTGTTTTTTTTTTCATACAGAAGAAAAGCAAATAGGCCTGTGTTTGAACCAATGTTTCGATCAGTATATTTCGTTGGATTCACGTGCGATTGTCAACCCTAGTGTATATATATTTCTCTTTTATTCTTTTTCCACAAATACTAGTTCCCTTTTGATTGCATAAGCCAAATCATAATAAAAGCCATTTCTATTTGATCGCCTTTTAAATTGGCTCAGCCTCTTTCAGTTCCCATCATCTATTCTTCTCATTCCTTTAACTCTCACTCTCTCTCTCTCTGATCTATCTATGGAGTTAGCTTTGAGCTTGGGTGATACACCGAAGCCCTTTTCGTTTCTTGAAAAACCCCAGAAAATTCATAGCAAAGATTTAGGGTTCTGCATGTCTACCGGAAAAGTGAGTTCCGACGGCGGCGAGAAGAGTAATAAAAGCGACGAGAGCCGGTTCTCCGACGGTCCGATTTCATCAGATCCACCGGTTCAGCTAGATCTTCTCCCATTCTCTCCGGTTCAAAGAAGCCACCCCTCTTCAAACAAGCTTCCTTTCCCTTGGCTCAAAGATAAATGTAAATACTACTGTATGTGTGTGTGTGTGTGTGTGTGCGCTTTTCTGAATTTGTTCGGTCAATTAATCAATCAAAGCCTTCAATTTTTTTTTATTTCCACAGTGGGAGAGGGGGGAAGAAAAGGCGACGACGGCAGCGGAGATCATGAAACGACGGCGGCGGCGGTGTCATCTCCAAACAGCGCGGTGTCATCGTTTCAGGTGGATTTCTCCATGTTCCGAAGCGCGAGGGGGAAGAGAGACTTCGAGCAATTATCAGGCTTTAACAGCGAAGCAGAAGGCGATCGCGGCGGCGCAGGAAGCGACGATGAGGAAAACGGCTTGGCCAGAAAGAAACTCCGACTCACCAAAGACCAGTCCGCTTTCCTCGAAGAAAGCTTCAAAGAGCACAACACCCTCAACCCCGTATGTCTGTCTTTGTATATTTCATTTTTTCCTAGTAAGTATATTTTATGTAGTAATTTAAATTGATTGTGGTCTCAAAATATACATATGCAGAAGCAGAAGCTAGCACTAGCGAAACAATTGAATCTCCGAGCTCGGCAAGTTGAGGTGTGGTTCCAAAACAGAAGAGCAAGGTAGTAATGTTTGAGCCCTTCTTGGTGTGAAGAAGAAGAATAAAGCAAAGAGTTTCTTGAATCTCGTGAGTAAATTAAATGTGACAATAATTTGGTAACATTTATGATATTTTGGCAGGACCAAATTGAAACAGACAGAGGTAGATTGTGAGTATTTAAAAAGGTGTTGTGAGACGCTGACAGAAGAGAACAGGAGGTTGCAAAAAGAGCTCCAAGAATTAAGAGCTCTTAAAGCTTCTCAGCCATTTTACATGCAGCTCCCAGCCACCACCCTCACCATGTGTCCTTCCTGTGAAAGGGTTGTCACCACCACCGCCACCACCGCCACCACCGCCACCACCTCCACCTCCACCGCCGCCTTTTCACTCTCGCCACCTTCTTGATGATCAGTAGTTGGTAGTTGAAGACTAGCTAGCTAGGGATGATAGTTGATGATTAATTCATTTAAAAAAAACACGATTATGTTTCTAGTTTGTTTAATTGCTTTTTTGGGCCTTGAATTTTCTTTCTTGTGTATATATACGTGGGGTTTTTTTTAATTTAATTAAATATTTTCTTGTTTCTAATCATGGTTTTTCTGATTTGTAGCGCTAGCTTGACTATTAAAAATTTGGCAGCCCTCGTAATTTGACCGAGCGTGGGAAATGAGCTTTCTGATTTTATGGTTTAATACAAAAATTTTCTTTGTAATTGTAATGACTAATGACACATCTGGAAAATTTATTTAATTGCCTTCACGCGCCTTGTCTGAATGCTGGTTTATATAATACAGTAAGATTTTGAATATTGAGTTCGGATTACGTTGGTTGGTGGTGTCTTATACTACTATATGATGTCTTGTTGTCTTTTATTCATTAATGTAGGAGTATATAGATTTGAAAATGTCAAATTTGAACTGGAAATGAATTCGAGCATAAATTGATTGTTAGTGTATGTTTGAAATTGAAAACATTAACCGAATCTTGGATGACAAAAATATTCAGTCATCTGACGATTTTAATGTGACTTTTATAGAAATAAAAATGAATTTACTACTATTAGAGCTTTTAATTATGTTACTCAGAGAGAAATGTACTCCACTTGATTAATGAATTAACAAACTATGAAATGTTACGCAGTTAAGTGACTCAATTATGAGGCATGGTGATTTATTTGGCGTGAGAGAATATTATTTTCAAGAGTTTAATGGAGAAATGAATGATGATGATGATGATTATGATGAAGTGAAATGAGTGCTAACTAATGTTGTATGATTTCAATAATCACTAATCAAGCCATGACAATATGATGATAGTGTTATAATATTGCAATAAACAAACATATCATGAATTTGGGGTAGCCAATTAGTTAGACGATTTTCAATGTTTAAAAGTTCTCCAAATGAAAAACACAATTTTAAAACCGGAAAAATTTACAATATAATTTTCACATAAAACTAGTTATTTTCATGGTATATTGTGTTCATTCGTTCCATTTTGTTAACTCTCTGGTAAATTGCATTAAATTTACTTTTTTCTTTCAATATATGGGTAATTCTAATGAAATTGGACTGTAATAAATTCCATGTGGTAGCATGATAGCATCATTATTTCTCATTAAAAACAGTTAGAACTTGTTTGCTCACACATTATTTTCAGCAAAGAAATTCAAATTTCAAAAGGGTTTCCGCAGGTCTACTAAAATTATTATGTCACTCATGTATACAAGACAATTTTTTTTTGTAATAACAATTTGACGAGGTAATTAAGTCGAATATAAAGTACCGACACTTTATCTTATTCCAATATAATATTACATTATTGGATTAGATAATATGCACGTCATCTGTTTACAAGTTAGTACCAGTCGAAATAAACAAGAGAACAATTCATACATGATTTCATTTACACATAAAAATTTAGTACAAAGCCAAGAACTATATATTTTATCCTATATTGCAAATCAGTTATTCCTAAACGTGATGTGATCTTCTAAATATTCAACATAGCTCATTTAATAATTATGATTACGTGACTTGTTTGTGAAGGAAATATTGACACAACACATTAGGTCCTTAAAAATAAAATTAAAAAAAGTACATTGATTTGCATCAAATCATTTAATTACACCGCCAATAAAAATGTCAAATACTAGTTTTTTATGGAATGTATAATTGTCAACACACCATTTTTATGCCTTTTCGATTGTCAACTATTAATTGATACTCCTACTAGACTACTAGCTAGTTCTACTGTTTATTCGTATAAGATTAAATGAATAATCAACTATTTTTAATGTGGTTTACTATAAATTTAAATCGATTTGACCAATTTGATTACGGTACCCCTTGAATCTAGATAAATAACACTTTCATATGTAACTATTGTAGTATAATCAAACATTAAAATGTATGCTAAGGTGTAATTATTATTATTGAGTTACTGCCTTGATGCAGTCCAGACATCATATATACACATGTACTGATACCTTGACATTAATTATCGCTAACCTAAAGTTGTGTCTTACATAATACGAATGATTGCTCCATGGAAATGATTTTGTCTGTATTTATGTTATATAGTCAGAGATGTAGACAAATGCATCAACGTTGCAACAGGTTGACATCATTAATAAGTTCATTATTTTTATTTATATATTAATATTGTAGAGACATAATTGATGATATATTAGCCAATTAGTTATTGTGCACAATAGTTTAATGTATACAACCAAATGTGTGTATAGTTATGCATATACCAATTTATTCTTCCAAAAAATGTATACATAACTATACTATCCGATAATAGAAGCGAATGCACAAGTCATTTAGTGATGAATAACTATACTATACCAGTCATAGTATTTGTCAAACTGTGGAAAATTTCTAAAACAGTCAAACTATTTTATCGTTTATTTCTAATTTGTCTCTTACTCTATAATTTATTTATGCCCACTAAAACTACGGCATCTTCCACTTAAATTAAGCCAACTGTATGCAATTGATCTGATATTGAGTACTACTATTCTTTAATAATGTCATATACCATATTTTTTCGTTTAAAAAGTACACTCATCAATGAGTTAAGACAGCAAGTATCTAAAGTAAAGAAAGACAAATAATATAAAATGGTTAAGAATAGAATAATCATTGTACATTATTTCTGTAGCAAATGGGAAAGTATAAGCTTTAACCTGCCTCCCCACCATTTTCCGCATATAAACATACACTAGAGTAAGAATGTCTTCCTCCAAAAAGATACCAACTCCATCAATTTCATACAAACAACATATTTACCATGTGTATATGTATAATGTAACTGTTTATTCTCATCAAGTAAGCCATGAGAGGAGTGTAATGCACCTTTCTTTAGGCTCATCTCGCTGTTGTATTATCACAGCGCCCTCTTCATGTAACAATATTTACTGGACTTCATCGGGTGGGAACTCGTGCTCGTCTCCATAGACGACCACGAGGAGCTGGCTGTGGCTCTGATCCAGCGATTTCACGTGTTTTACTTACGACCTTTTCTGTTGTTGCCACTGTCTCTGTTTCACCAATAGTTCTGCATACAAGATCTCGTTCCAGGTATCGGGCACGCCTGGGAGGCACCAGTGGCTGCAGTCTTGAAAATGCAACGGCTTTATCTTCTCCTCATCGGACATGTGTTGTTTCCGGTATATCGATGGGTGGCCATCCTTGCGGTAATCTGTCATTCTGGTGACGTTCAGATAAGTAACTTGAGTTTTTTTCATCCCTTTCAACACCTTCTCCAAAACAGTCATCTTTGAGGGATATGGTGCGAGATAGGTATCGTTCTTTATTGGCTCCGTCTCGTGGTCACATTGCCCGCCAGAGTTCCACTGGCCACCACTGCAGCAAGATATTGTAATGAGACGGGACCATATACAACGAAAGATAAGTGGAAAATTGAAGTTTTAAAATGGCTCATCAAGCAGTATTGTGTAACACTTAATTTGATCTCATCTTAAGACATGATGTGTCATAAACAAGTATACAAAGCATAACTATAAATGGCTGAACAATATTGCAACAATATAGTGGTTGTGACAAACTTCGATCTAATCTTATAACGCGTTGTAACATACACAAAATTGCAAGAAAGCATATCATATCACTCACCAGCATTTGTCATTTTGCTGACTTATTTATTTCGAATCAAATCAATTAATTGAGACACATCATCATCAATCAACTCTCAAGCCAACAACTAAACTATTTCATCATCACTTGTAAGTTTGTATTGTACCTGAAATGAGATGCGGAATAGCCTCTGAAGAATACAAGTGATTTCTTGGGATTAACATTGGAATCTACCCATCTTCCCCAGGTCGTTAAAGCTTTGCGGAAAGCCTCATGAACATCAAGATCACTATACACATGGCTGCCTTCCTGATAATAGTCCTTCCTAAAACATTCAAGAATCATTTAGCACGTATTCGAATATTTACCAACGTAAAATCCACTACGATCAAAGTTACTACAGAAATTTACCCCAAGGAAGTTTTGTCGTGAGTCCACCAATGCCCTGTGTTAAACACAATGATATCTGCATCCTTATATTCACTGGCACCTCTGCTGAGTAAATCAAGTCGAAGAGTCTCCTTCTTCGCGCCATTCTTTCCAGTTACTTCCCATTCTTGAACCAAGAATGGAGACACAAAAAACTCCACTTTGCATTTGTAATCCTATGAAAGATCACAAAAGTTATTACAATATAACCGTGAACGAGATTAACTAGATCAAGACTAGAACACATTCTGTTGAAGATGAAACCAAGGATTTTGCTGTTGAAACTTACTTCAAACACAAAGGAATATGAAGCTTCTTCTCGAAAATGATGGCGACCGAATTCTTCATAAACCTTCTTCTTATCTTTCACGGAGTTCCTCAGTATGCAAATAAGGGATTCCCACATGTTCCTATTTAAAGAATCACCAACAAAAACTAATCTTTTTCCTCTCAACATCTCCAACATATGGCTTCCATCCAACCTAATTATTCAAAATCAGCAAAATTAGTTTGGATAAATCACTACAACAAATCGATCATACACCACAGCTTTCTATTCTCATATCATCAAACAACTCGAATTCGCAACTAATATCAATCAACTAAAAGCAAGAAAGTATACTCAAACAGAAAAAATGGAAAAAAGAACCTCATTTTTATCACAAATTAGAGTAAGAATCATCGATATACCTCGGAAGAGTGCAGCCCTTGGGCTTCCATTTGAGCTTGTAGTAGTCATTATCAGGTCTTCCATTGCGGAAACAGTTGAATTGCTCATCAATCAGAGCACAAGAACCAGGCTTGTACAGTGGATACGAGTCATCTTTCACCCAATTTCCATCAAACAAATCGCAATTCATCAAAGATTTAATCAAATCACCCGTCCCCTTCTCCTGAGCATTTGTGCTATTGTTCTGCTTCTTCATCAGAGAAGAAGTTAGATTCTTGGGCACACCCTTTTCCGCAATTCCCTTTTCACCATTTGCAGAGACGTTCTTGGCTCCGGATGAAGATTCCGGCGATGAATTAGCCTTGGTGTTAGCTAGGTCGGGAGATTTTGTGGCCGGAATTACGGTCTGATTTGGCTTCAAGACTCCAGCTTCATCTTGAATTTGAGTTTGATTTTGCTTCGAGGCTTCAACCTTATCTTGAATTTGAGTCTGATTTTGCGCCAAGACTTCAACTTTTTCTGGAATTTGAGTCTGATTTTGCTTCGAGACTTCACTTTCACGACTGGAAGTTTGATTCACTTGAGATTTCTCTGGTGAATTGGTGGAATTAGTTGGGTTAGAGACTTCGACTTGATGAGGTGGAAAATGGGTAGATCCGGCATTCTGGGGCAGTGTAGAATTCGGTGAGGAAGAATTTGGGAAAAAATAGCCATAAATTGAAGAGAAATGAGATTGATCTGAAGATGCATTAGTGGTGGAGGGGAGAGTGAAAATGTTAGTGAACCATGGGGAAGAGGAGGTTGAAGAAGGGGTAAAAGCAAGGAAAATGGTGAAGGCGATGAAGACAAAGACGAAGGCGTAAGCAAAACCGATGGTTTTTCTAGTTCTAATGATTGAGAATTGAGATTTGAACTCTGAGAATAAGTTGCCGCCATTAATGGGTGCGGGTGCGTACTTGGCTATATCTGCCATGCGTGTTTTTGTGCAATTTTCCCAGAAATTGAGTCACTATTCTTTCCAGAGAGAGTACTGTGTTCACTTGCGTGAAGACTCTTGACTCTTGTAATTGAGTGAGAGAGAGAGAAGTGGAGAAGAAAGAAGTCGGTTGTGAGGACTCTTTTAGATAGCGTGCTGTCTCTCAGTCTCTGTGCAATGTGTGTGTGAGAGGGAGAAGATAATGTGGTGAGGACTGTTGTCTCTTTGTGAGTGTGTTTCAATGCGCGAGAGAGAGGAACAAGGCCGTCAATGAGTGTCATGTAAAACCAATAAAATTAAAAATTCATTACAGTCTATGATTAACATTAAGTTATGTGACTCTGTAACTGTAACTAACTTCAGATGCATCAGCAACAGTAAGACGTGGAGAAAATAACGGACAATTTTACTCATACAAAAATTATAAATATACTTTTGAATGTTCTATTCTAATCCACTACTACATTTTGTAAAACTCCATATCATGGAATTTTATATTAATTTGTAATGATGAGATCTGACCAAATACCATGTTTAATAATGCACAAAAAAATAGAAATTGTTTTACATTAATTTAAATTCTATACGGAAATGAATATAGAGCCAAACCAAAATAAGCACACTTTCTCTCCCCAAAACAGAGGTTAATTGCAGAATTGCCACCACCGTCAGGCTAGCTCTTTGACAACTCACCGCTACGATTCGTCCACGTGTACGTGTGACCCCCTGTCGCATTCCATGGAATCTCTGCTCACCCTGTCCCGTGTCATTAAATTCTCATTAAAAAAATAATAAAAAATATTTATATACAGTTGGAAATTTCAATGGAAATCAATGCATGGCTGAATAGTTAGTACTTTATCTATCTACCGTACATGTTGCCTAATACTTTTCCAAAATACTCAAATAGAAATACAAATTAATA
This sequence comes from Salvia splendens, assembly GCF_004379255.2. Classification (NCBI taxonomy): domain Eukaryota; kingdom Viridiplantae; phylum Streptophyta; class Magnoliopsida; order Lamiales; family Lamiaceae; genus Salvia; species Salvia splendens. The sequence continues at coordinate 2,723,037 of NC_056034.1, forward strand.
CTGTATTTCTACTTCAATTTCGAATTATTGATATTGATCATTTAATACTCCTAGAATGGAAATACAAATTAATACTGTATTTCTACTTCTATTTCCAATTATTGATATTGATCATTCAACACTGATAGAAATAAGGGGCGGATCCACGGGGCAAATGCCCCTCCTTAAATATTTTAACATATGTTATTTTCTGATTCAATTTTGCAAATTTTTTGATTTTTTTTTAGATTTGGTCTTTCTCAAATTTTCCTAACATAAAATTTGCCCTTTATATTTCTAGATCTGCCTGTGTGTAGAAAGTTGGGTAGGAATTGTTTATTTGAAATGTTTTGACTAGTCCAGCTCTGCTTAATAATTTAAGGTTAGGAATTTAAGTGGATAGTTGAATAATACAGTACAGAATTTAAATAATTGATGAGAGACTATAAAGAGAGAAGGGGGGATAATAAGTAAAGGAAGGGTGATTAAAGTGAATTAGGTATGCCGTATTAGGTATACTTTTTTGTCATGGGGTGTGAGGGGAATCATTAATGTCTTTTTATTTCATACCAAAACATAAACAAAATGTAAAGTAATTAGAAAAAAAGAGTCATTAGCCTTTACCATTGTATTGACGTAACACGTGTTCTACTCCGTACATACGAAGGTGAAAAAGAAAATATTAGCACCAACAACTCGTACACTAAATTGTTGGAGTGTCCACAATGGTGGCCTTCAAAGGTCACCGTTTGTGGCCCGGCCACCAATTGTGGCTCCCATGTAACCTTTGTAATGGCAAATGTAAAAAAGTCAATACAAATTAAAAGGGCCACCAAATGTGGCCCTCTAAAATGTTAATTTTTTTTTGCTTTTTTTTAATGTTATTAAATTTTAGTAGATTAATAATTTAGATAATAAAAATAATTTAATAAAGAGAGAAGTAGAGACAAATTTTCGTCGTACTATTAATAGGGGAAAATTCTACAACGAAAATATTTTAAAAACACAACATAATAATAAAAAGAAAAAAACGCCACCGCTTCCTACTCGGTGGCGTCATCGGAATCCGGCACATCTTCTTCACCTCCTCCACCGCCGCCGACACCGGCCCCACTGCCGCTTGCTTCGCCCGTCGCCGACCCATCGGAGAAGCCCAACTTCGACCTCAACCTAAGAATGAGGTCGTAGTACATCATCTTGGTGATAGGGTCCGTCGACTTCTCGTACAAGGACAAGTTATCCTGGAGTTGCTTCATCATATGCACCTCCAGTGTTTGAGTCAACGCTGCGGTCGGTGTTGAAGGGTGCGGTGTCGCCACGTTCGCCCGAGAGACTTGGGAAGCGGATCTAGCTTCCCGGATGGCGGATTGTTGGCCCTGCTGGCGCTGGCGCCTCGACATTGTCGAGGGGGGCTCATCCCTCACATCGTCATTCAGGTCGAATGCACGTGAGTCGGTACCACTGCTGTACGTGCCGTCGGCCCCGATTTGTGTCCGCTTCCCAGTAGGACCGGTCTCATCGTCGCAGATCGCCTTGAATTGAGGGGAGTCTCGGAGAAGCATGTATTCATTCCAGTAGGTGAACTTGGGCCAGCTTCACAGCAAATGTCGGTCTGATCCGTGCCGATGACCGGATTCGTCGTGACCGCCTCCCAAGCCCGCGCAACAGCGAGGGATTCGTCGTCGTTGAACTCGCCGCCACGCCGATCACCACCGCCTCGGCCACCGCCGGCTCTCTGTCTCCACCTCGCCCGCCGCCGGAGGGCCCATGCTCTCTGCCGCCTCGCCCCCCACCGCCTCGCCTTCCGCCGCCGCCTCGCCTCCCACTCCCACCGCCGCCACCTCGCCCCCCACCACCGCCGGTTCAGCGACCCCCGGTGGGGGCCTCCATCTCCACACTACCGGATGTCGGGGTCTCCAGTGTACCCATCAACTGTTCCCATGTGAATCTATCAGATTCACACAGAGGAGACGGGGAGTATTGGAATTTGGAGGATTGGAATTGGGAGGATTGGAATTGCTGGGATGGGTTGTTGATCGCGTCCATATTCGGTCGGTAGTCCCCGAACCCCGATGGTTGGTGAACCAAGTTCCTCTGCTGGGATGGCTGGACCCGGAATTGGGGCGAGTGCGGACTCCACGTCTGATTGGGGAAGTTGTCGTATCCCGAGTCTCCATACCCCGGGGAATTACCATTTCCACCTTGCATTTTTTGTAGTGTTTGAGAGTGTAAAATGAAGGGATTTGAAGTGTAGAATTAAGTGAAAAAATGGAAATGAGAGTGTATATTTATAAAAAAATTTCGAAAAAAAAAAAATTTATATTCCGCGGCCCAGCCGCGATTCGCGACGCTTGCAATGGGAGGGCCGCGGCTCACACGGCTCAGCCGCGTGAAGGCCGCGGCCGTGGCTCAGCCACGCTTCTCGCCTCTCCGCCCCGGCTCTCGGCCTTTGCAATGGGGGGCCGCGCGCCGAGCCGCGGGCCGCGGCTCCCACATTGTGGACACCCTTAATGATAAAAAAGAAATTAACGTAAAAAACGATTTTACCATACAATTAAACTTTGGTTTTTTTTTCTAAATAAAAATTACAATTCGACATAGTAGCTTTAGATATTGCCACTATCATGTTAATTTATTTAACAAACATTAAAAATACTTATTTCCGCCCAAATGTCATTATTATTTGTTGTTTCGTTATTTTTCAGATAAATAAATCTCTATTTATTGGCTTTAAGCATATGTTTAGCTTTGGACTAGCAATAGCTCGGTCAAAAACTCCTCATACCACATCGTCATGTAGTCAAACAACAACCTAGCAATAGGCTAGCCGGGCAGAGATCCTCTGTTGTTCCTCAAATCACAGCAAATGGTGTTGTGCCAAAAACGCAAGGTGATTCATTTCTTTTCATTTTATTATAATGTTTTGTTTTATTACATTCCAAAATATTTTATAAAAAATATATCATCTAAACGCAAAAACACATGCATAATATTTTACATGATAATTAAATTTTTTAAATATGTTAATTTATGAATCTATTCATTTTTATAAAATATTTTGGTATTTAAATGAACATTCATAGCCATAAGACCCATAATAAAACAAAAACATTATAAATAAAATGAAAAGAAATGAATCACCTTGCGTTTCATTCACTAATTCTTGCGTTTTTGGCACATCACCATTTGCTGTGATTTGAGGAACAGCAGAGGATCTGCTCTAGCCACCTCGAGAAAAAAATAAATGAAAAACAACAACAATGAAAAAAAATTGGAGAAAAAAATTGAAATGGGAATATAAAAAATAAAAATAAAATTTTAAATCGGCTAGCCGCGCTCGTCCACACCCTAGCTCTAGGGCGTTTTTTTTCGACCTCTCAATTAGCCTACCGCAGTAGTGGACCAGCCGAGTGCCTAGCCGCTCGCCGACTGCTAGGGCGCCGGCCAGTCCGCTATTATGGATGCTCAACTGCAAAGTTTATAGTAGTACTCCATAATTTAAATTTTTGCTTGGTTTTGTCACAAAGAATGCATTATGTACAGTTGGAATTTGATGGTAAAGCTGTTCTTTTTTATAAAATAATCCATACATGTGCTGCTTATGAACATATAATTCGTTTCTCCTTTTAATAATGAAACGTTTTGTTAGTACGTTATTTATCTACTTGTAGTCCTTATTATTAGAATATTTAAATTTAGTCGTCTTCATAAAATTTAATTAGGAAATAACAATAAATTATCGGGAAAAAAAAAAGGAAAATGTTGGTGTAAACTGTAAAGTGGCTTTTCAATCAGTCTACCGATAATGCTACATTAATTGAAGGGTCCATTACAGCAATGATCAATAAAACAATCAAGATGGCACAAATTCAAATTAATAATTGGTCCGGTTTTTATTATTTATATATTTACAATCTTTGAAAAAAATCCAATGCAGACTCTGGCCTGCTTAGAGTTTGTTATTTATTCCAAAATACTAAATATCCATTTGGCTTCAACATAAATGCTCTATTTGAAAATTTTCATTGGAGCAGAAAACAAATGTCACATTCACATAGTATAAAATTGGTAAAGGAGTAAATAATAAGGGAAACATTGTGCCAAATGCCAATCTCTCTAAATAGTAGTACTATCAATTAACCAATGTTGTGCTTTTTTTTTCTGTACGAAATACAAGTAAGATGCGATCAGGATTCAATTTCAGGCTAAATAAATGTATTCGATTTTCGAATAAAGAGATTGTGAAAATTCAGAAATTTATAAGTATTATTCATGTATATGAGGGAGAAATAAATTAAAAGTAACATATATTTTCAAAGATGTGTAGGATTGAGACAGTGACTATAGATGAACCAGCAAAAACTGGGCCCAATTTCATAAATTGGCACTTGACATTTTTTTCCCACTATCTAATCCAACCACTTTATTCCACCGACCCACATTTTGATTTTGTGATATGCTTATTATGCCTTCATGATCAAAATATAAAGTATGTCTAATTTACTTTCTTATTAACCAAATCCATATTCGAATTTAAATTGTACAAAATGAACATTCATCACCTAAACATGCAACTTATAAATATTTGAAATCTCAGGATTCAAATTTTTAATTATTTAAAAGAAATCTTGCATGCAAAGATAATCTTAAACCTAGGCGACTTGGTCTAAGTCAATAATTCAACTGAATATATTAATTAAAGAAATATCATGTTTTTTCCTGAAGAGTAGCATGTAGTTATAGGTAGAGATTACACTAATAAGTCTATTTATAAAACAACTCGAAGAATTTGATTTGTACTATTATATACTACAAAAGAGAAATGATCCGAACATGGTGAAAGGTACATGCATTGGCCAGGTAAATTTTCCATATAATGTTGCAAAAGGGAGGGAAAAGGCCCATTACTAGATTCATATTTGTGTTGGACTAGATTGGGCTGATAAATTTCGAGTTTAATTCACACAAATTTAATAAGAGTAAGACCTATGGAAGTTCAAACTTCAAACTGAATCGCCTATGGATAAACTTAAATAATTTAGTACTAATACACAAGGCTTGAGCAAAAATCAGTATGTCATCGCGTATTGTAATCATTAATGTCTGTGCTATTTCTATCATACTCCCTCCAGTCCCTAAACATTTAAAATAACAAAAATTTTAATACACGGTTGGTAAAGTAAGAGAGTGATAAAACGAAAAAAAGTGATTAGAAAATTGTTAGTAGAAAATAAAATTAGAGAGAGAAAAAAAGTTTCCTTAAATTTGTTCTATTTTTAAGGAACATCCTAAAATAGCAAATGTGGTCTATTTTTAAGGAGCGGATATAAGTGTGACAAATCATGCGTGTTGGGTCGTTATCGGATCAACATGTTAATGACCCAACCCAATAAGGACAAACATGACTTGTTAAGAAAATCCTAAACCCGAACACGAACCCGACCTGCTACCCCTAAACCCGAACCCGACACGAACCACCTTGGATCAACACGGCACGATAACAACATGTATATGACACGACACTATAACAACACGACATGATAACACGGTTAAAACCTGATAACACGATCGATGAGAACTTGATAACAACTATTCTTGATTAACTAAAGTTATAAAAACCTTGAATCTGATCAGTAAGATCCTAATTAAAAACCCAAAATCTGATTACACAATCTGATCAAATGAACAATAACATCAATAGATTCATAGCAACAAAATCCAATAAAAAAATATAATTTTTAAAATACTAAAAATTAATAATATTATAATATTACTCCCTCCGTCCCCAAAGATTATGCACTTTGGTTCGGCACGGGTTTTAATGCAAAATTATTAAAATAAGAGAGATGTAGAGAGAAAAAATAATTAAAGTATAGTTAGTAGAGAATGAGTCTCACCTCATTAGAGAGAAAAGAGTTTTCAAAATTGAAAAGTGCATATTTTGTGGGACGGACCAAAAAGGAAATAATGCATATTCTTGTGGAACAGATGGAGTATTTCTTAACGGGTAACACGAACCGACACGAAACGATACGAAATTTTCGTGTTCATAACGAGTCGACCCGATAAGGACACGAACCCAAAAAGCTTTGATCCAAACTCATTAGTTTCATGCAAATTCGTGTCAGGTTATCTTGTCGTGCCAAAAATTATCAGCCCTAAACGGATAGAGTATTTAAAAATAATTAAAAAAAATATCTTTCTTTTTTGGAAGATTGTCTTAATAAAGTTTCAAATGAACAAGTTTCAAAAGTATCTAAGATAATTTAAATAAAATGTTTGAAAACTTCATAATTTTAATAAACTATATAAATTTAATTTTAATGAACGAACTAATTTAAGCTTAAATTAAGCTTCGGTAAATTAATAAATCATACTCCTAAATACTAGTAGTATGATTTAAATGGATAAATTAATTATATTCATACTGATTAATTAAAATCAAATCGAGAGTACTCAATAAAAACTTGCTTTATTATTGTGAAGCAGATTTTAATTAACTACTACTGATTAATTAATTGTTTATGAAAATTCGTTAGGGTTACCTCCACCCTTTGCCTCCCATATATGTGCTTCCATTTTTAATTTTGTGTTAAGACACTAACTTAAAGGGTTGATTTTGAACGGAAACCCTGGTGAAGAAATTGCCAACCATTCAGGTTAGACCTAATTGAAAATATGATTTGTGTTGTATTGGTGTTATGGGATTGTTAAAAAAGAGGTGTTGATGGGGAGATGAAGTTATAGGAGTAAACCAAATTACAAATTTCGAACAAGTAATAATGCTTGTAGATGTAGGCCATGTAATGATGTAAATACCTGTTTCCATAAAATGAATCCTTAATAATTTAGCAGTGCCAAGATGAGTGCTACAAACTAGACAATAGCAGCAGCGGGACTGGACCAAACATCAAAATTACATTCTGATCAAACACTTCTTCGTCAAATTTCATCAATCAATGATCAGTTTGATTAATCTCACATCCTGGTTTGTAAATGAAAAAACACAACATACTTTTGTTTCACAATTGTCTCAAAGCAAACATATTCTAGATGCCGAATCCAAAAACAGCCCGTATTTTGTGGAAGATGAGATCCCTCCATCCTCTCTCTGTGTTTTCAACCACGGTGGCATTGCCATACCTGCATCAACAAACCTTAAGAGATGGAAATGCAGCAGCCAACAGAAATACTATTTCTATCAATCACTCGAGAAACTAACCGGTCTTCCACTGGTACATCGGTGTGAGTGAGCTTGACGACAGTAGTCCCAGATTCAGGCTCATCGAAAGCAAGACGTACCTACATTGATGAGCAAATCGCTTATCAGAGAGAGAACAAAGTTCCGGAGAAATAAAGTTTATAAGATCAGACTCCAGTCTGTCAAACAACATCATGGAATCAAGATATATGAAAATAGCTGATTATCATCTATATATCACCACTTGCTCATACAATGTGCCTGTGCAGTGTATCAAGAAAAACAAAAACTTCCAATTTGCATACTATAATAAGGATTGATATAAATTATCTCATGAAGCATCCAAATATCATTAGTACTAACTAGACGAGAGACCTCCTAACTCTCCTATAAACAATGCCAGTTCATTTTCTGGTGCCTGTGTACATCATACCTATCAAAATCTACGTAGTAAGCTTCAAAATCAGCTTCTACTTCCCACAGTTTTTATAAGTAGCCTAACGCAAACACACTTCCTCATTAAAACACAAGAACATTGGCAATTTGACCAAATAAACCGTAAACTATGCAGATCCTTTAAATTTCTAAACAAGATTCAACAGAACTAAACTAGCATTCACAGCTGCAGAAAGATACAAGCAAAACACACACACGTAATCCACAGTTGCTAGTAAAAGATAATCATCAGTCACAAATCACCAAGTGTGGAAGAGATTCAAGGTTTTTCTGTGCTATACCGTGGATGTAATGCCATCAGGCCAGCTCCCAAATCTCCATTGCTGAACAATGAGCTTCCCTTCCTGCAACTCGAGGTTCTTCCCTGTCACTGATCCATCAAAAATACTGAACTCTCCACCCACCTCCTTACTGATCCTCGCATTGCTCTGCGTAAACCCTCTCCACCTATTCTCATCCATTAAAATCTCAAACAAATCCCTCGCTCGACAGCTGAACTTCTCGCTCATCGTTACCGTCTTAAACCCCTCCTTCCTCTTCTCCACCTTCTTCTTCACCTCCTTCACGGCGGCACCCGCAGCCACAGCCGCCGCGTTATTACTCGCAGCAGCAGCAGACTCAGAGCCTGGTTTCTTCACGGAGACTTTCTTCACTTCCAAATCCTCCTTAGCAGGCCCCCCTTTGGCCATTGCGTCGACGTATGCCCTAATTTGCGCAAACACAAAAGGTTTCCCCTTCGCAACAAACGCTTCCTTGAGCGTTTTCCCAATCGGCCCATCGTCTTTGATAGTGATTCTCACATCCGGATCCTCGCCGGCGTTCTCGTCGGAGATGTAGGGAACTTCGACAGAACCCTCGGTTTTCAAAATCGATTTCCCATCGGCATCTTTGGCCTCCGCATCGTAGGAGACAACCAAATTCAACTCGTAGCCGGGAATTATCTTCCCCTTGCGAACATTGACGTAGGCCTCTCCGTCGAGCTTCTCGACCTTGTTGATCTTGATGTGGAGATTGCCCTCGCCGTAGAGGATGGGCTTGCCGCACAGAAGGTGCTCGAGGAATTTCCTAGACCAGTCGAGGCAATTGGTTTCGGCCCAGTGCCAATTGTGGACGTTGGTGCCGTCGGTGCGGTCTTCGACGATCCAGCGCTTGTCCCCTTCGCCTAATCTCGCCATTGTTAACTAAATTGAGATACGGATTGTAGAGAGAGATGTGTGAGTGAGAGCGAGTGTTGATTTAGGCGTGCAACGGCGGGTGTGTGGTGAGGAGATGAATTTATACAAAGATTTGTGAATAGAAGGGTCTGGATTCATGTGAACAATTCCATTTCTTTCTGGCGGAAATTCTGCTCTTAGAATGATCTAGAAGGAGTAAGTAACCTAGCTATGCATTGTACTCGAATTACATATTCTTTTGTTATAAACTTATAAGTGATTAAAGCTGACTTTCCATGTTTGAATGATTATATATTACTGTATTATTTTTTATAGTCTCGATTGACAATTTTAATCCATCCGTCCTTAGGAGTCTAAGTACATTTTTATCATAAATGGCAGGTTAACTCACTTTCCGTAACTCTTTCTTCTCACATTTTATTATAAATCTAATACTCATAAAAAGGAATCTCATATTCCACTAATCTCTCGTTCACCATTAGGAGTCTCATTTAAATTTTACATGGATTTTAAGAAATACTCCCTCCGTCCCAAGGTGGTTGAGTCGTATTCATTTTTAGTTTGTCTCAAGGTAGTTAAGTCATTTTCTTTTTTGGTAAAAATTGTATTCCGTATTTTACTTTACTCTCTCTTCATCACTTTTACTTTATTCTTTCTCTTACTTTCCCCTCTTCACTTTAACCTTTAACAAATCAATTTCTTATATCTCGTGCCCAAAAGAAATGCCACAACTACCTTGGGACGGAGGGAGTAGAAAGGAAAGTGGTGAGAAAAGATAGTAAAATGTGAGACCAATTTTTATATTGTACTCCCTCCGTCCCACTTTAGCAATCTCGGTTACCATTTTTGGAGTCTCGGTTGGAATGTTTCATACGGTAATCGGCCTCACATTCCACTCACATTTTATTATAAAATTGGAGTAATATATAGAAGTAGGAGCCACATTTCACTATCTATTTTCACTAAATTTTCTTTTCATTTCTTAAAATTCGTGCCGAACTCAAATAGAACTCCTAAAGTATTAATTTTATAATTAAATGTGAGTGGAATAAGTTACTGGAAAGTAAAGTCTACCTACCATTTATAGTAAAAATGAACTGGGACTCCTAATTGAGGATGAACTAAAACGATAAACTGAGACTTCTCATGATGAACAAAGAGTATCTTTTTTTCACTTACTTTTATCTATCGAACTCAAATATAATTTAGGCATATAAGAATATATTCGTAAAACTATATGAACTATAGCTCATTTTATCAGTTTGCTACATAACATTAACATAGAATTTGAACCCAGCGTCTTCCATTAATAAGAATTTTGCAATGTTTCAACTTCGCCCTAGATAAGATTTTTGAGAGATAATAACAGAAAATTATAATCTGAATATTTATGTATATTATTATTAGTCATTTGCCCCACCAACTCTACAAATAAATACATATTAAAATTGAAAAAATTACTTAGTCAAATCCATCTAACTCTATATTCAAGAAGTGATGTTTCTTGTTTCGATCAAAATTCAACTCCGCTTGTTTGGGCAATCTAGTCTTCTCTCATCACCACGGATGGACAACAATCAGACCATCCCAAACCCCATAAAAGTAGTCAGAGCTATACGAAAATCTACCCGCTCTGCACTCAACACGAACACCAAAAGAAGAGCAAGAGCAAAACCAAACCCCGTTTATCAAGAAGAAGAGGAAATACGGCCTACAACATCAATCTCTTCGACTCCCTTGGAAAATTTTCCCATCCTGAGTCGTGATTTCTACCAGATTGATGCCCTCGATCTTGCCCCTCGTTTGCTGGGGAAGCACCTCAAGAAGGACGACGTCGTCCTCCAGATAACTGAGGTAATCGCTCGCTTCATTTAGTAGGTTGATATAGATGCATATGTACTTGGTTTTTGGGACTGGTTATGATTTATGCATTGTATGTGTTTGATGAAAGGTTGAAGCTTACAGGCCTAATGACTCAGCTTGCCACGGTCGATTTGGGATCACTGCAAGGACAGCCCCTGTGGTATGATATTCTCTTGTGCAGTCATGTTTCCTGCTTTGTCTAAATTGATGTTGCCTTCTTATAATGTAATGAATGGATTTCTTAGTTGTATTGATAATTTGAAACGTAAGTTAGGTATATTTCTGATATAGCAAGGTCAAATCCGTGGCTCTTCATCAACAGACTATCTTGAAACACCATATTGAGTTCCACAATCTCTCGCCACGTATTTCCGATAGTATCATATGATTCAGATATTTAAGGCTGAGTGTAGGTTATGTGTGTTGCCTTTAAGTTAAAAGTTGAACCAAGGAGTAATTTCATTACCGATCTCATGCTGTAAGTACATGGTAATTGCATCTCATATGGTATAATCACAAGGAAGTTCTTATTATCTTATCCTTATATGAATACAACAGTTTGGACCTGGTGGGCATGCGTATGTTTACCTTTGCTACGGTCTTCATACAATGCTTAATGTGGTAGCGGACAAAGAAGGAGTTGGTGCAGCTGTCCTCATTCGTTCATGTGCTCCAGTCAGTGGTAAGTTAAAGAAAGTTTGTTGCACTACCACAGTATCTTCTGCTGTACTAGTTTTAGTTAAGAAATAAGTAACACATGCTAAAAGAATACTCTTGCTTAATTAACAATTGTAGTATTCAACACGTGCAACATGATAATAATTAGTTGCAGTGGCTGGATCAATGCTAGTAGCAGTGGCCATAGATATATGCCGCGATTAGTGATAATTATATGGTTCCTTATTGTTATTTTAAGGACTGGAAACCATTCAGAAGCGGCGTGGTTTGAAATCTGAGAAGCCTGTTCTTCTAGCTGGACCTGGAAAGGTGAAGTATCATCCTAGATTTGCATCTACATAATATCAGCTGATGTTTAAGAACTCGAATAATTGACAAAGAACAAACTCTTACTACATTCCATTTAAATCGTGCTTCTTCTAGGTTGGCCAAGCATTAGGCATTACAACAGAGTGGTCTAACCATCCTCTTTTCGCACCAGGTATGTTAATGGTTAAGATTAATTGTTGAATGAAGTAGAAATTGTATATGATTTTATGAGATATGGGATGCATAGGTGGTCTGGAACTCTTAGATGGTCCGGAGCCAGAACACATACTTGTAGGGCCACGAGTTGGGATAGAGTATGCTACAGCAGAGCATGTTACTGCACTGTGGAGATTTGCAATAGCAGGTTCTCCTTGGATAAGTGCACCCAAAAACACTCTCAGACCTCCCTAATTTGAAGTGTCTGAGACAGGGTCACATGTGTATATTAAAGTCAAGACCACTTTCTGCTGTTTTTCTTAAACTTGGGCGGTGACGGTGAGAAATGGATCACTGCCACTTTTTGTTGTGTTTGGTGGAAGTTTGAATCTGAGAAAGCTTTGCTCCTCTACTAATGTTAAACAAGGATCAGTTTAAGTGTAATCATGAATAGCAAAATCTAAGAACCTTGCATATTTTTGTTTATTTATTGTTCCATTGAGTGGAATATGGTTGCTCTAAGGCCTCAATTTCCAGTGTGATATTGTTTACAAACATTGCGCAGCAAAAGTTGATAAACAATCAGAATGGATGTACTTATTTTGCCGCCTATAAATAGGTAAAGTATATGTATACAAAGCAACATTACAAACTAGCAAATTATTTTTATAATATGGTGCTTGCATAAGTTGCAGGAGGAGGCTACACTTGAACCTTATAAACAATAATTCATAAAAAGGACACTGGATAGTGTATATAGAGGTTAAATATGTGTGAGTATCAAAAAAAGGCATTGTATTAATAGCCAATTCTCTGAAGCTGAATATTTGTGACGAATATAGACGTTTGGCAGCGGCGGTGCATCTCAGATGAATGGCACTTCCTTCCAATCTAGAAGGGGTGTTCTCAGAACTTCTGTCACCTGCCCCCGGTGGCCAACCTTTGCTGGTAGCTATGTTATCACTTGTGCAATTTATCATTTCTGATGCAGAGATAGGAAGCATTTCATGCTGCACCTATCCTAAGGTGTAATGTTTGAAGAGAAAAAAATCCCTGAATTACCCAATTCTCACACCCTAAAAGATATTCAAGTTAAAAAGTTGGTTGATACTCAGAGAGAGAGAGAGAGAGGCGAAAGAAGAATAGAGAGAAACCTTTCAAGGATCAGCATAGAGGTAATTCTATTAAGGCAAAGGGAGAACTGATAAGAACACAACAAATCATCCACTTTTTTATCAGCAAACCAATACAATGAAGCAATGTGACAAAGCTTAGCACAAATATATTGGAGAATAGAAAAAACAACAAAGCAACGACCAATTATAGATCTACAAGCCATCTAACATTAAGCTTGCATAACCAAAACAAAACCAACAAACCAATACAATACACATAGACTATGGCACAATAACATGGCTACAGGGTCGTACCTTCAGCTCCCTCTTTTTTACCAAGCTAAGTGTCTTTCTTAAACTGGAATCCTTTCCTGTTACGGAAAAGAAAGATTCAGATCAACAATCACAAATATAATCAGAAACCATTAGGACAAGCATATCTGAAGATATATCATGCACACCTAAAGGCAACACACTGTACAAGCAATGCCAATGTAAACTAGCATAAGGAAGAGCATTGGTTCACAAGTCTGCAGCAAAGATAGACTCAAACAAGTATAAGATAATCTGAACTCTTCAGCATTTTCTTATAAGTCAGATACTAAAACAAAAGCTTCTGGCCTTTGCTGGGTCTAAACTGGCTGTAAAACTCAGTGAAGTCCAATCGAAACATAAGGAACTTCAAGTCAACGTGTTGTTGTATGGGCAATTGAGAAATAAAACCCTCAAAGACAGTTGAGTACTCCTTTGCAAGAGCATCCAAGTCTTGTGCCATGTTTTGGAGAAATTCCCCAGCACGTCTTGTTATGTCTTTCCTGCCTTCACCTAACCATGGACCCTGGTCTGAAATTTTGTTACTAGAAACTTTCTTCTCTCCCACTTTAGCACGAGAAATAGAGTCCATCGTTCTACATTTTTTACACAAATAGCTCAAATCAATAAAGAGGATTTCAAAACAAAGCATATTCTATTATTTTTATTGGGAAAAGAGGTACAAAAGAAAATTAATACCTTGACTGCAGCTCATATATGCCTTCATAGAGTCGATCTGCATGGCTTCGGAAGCGCAGTATGAGATCAAATAAAACAAAGAGTGTCTTGCTAAGATTTTGGGACCGTTCACCAAGAAGAGACTTTTCAACAATTGAATAAAGATACTTTTCATGTGCCCCAAGTAGGTCATCAAGATCTTTAGCTGCTTCCAATTCCTTTGAGAAATCAGACCAAGACTCCTCCAAGACTTCAAACATTATATAATACTGTAGATTTGAAACAAAATGATTCATCTCATCCCAGAGAACTTGGCACTTCCTTGATGTCAATATTAACTGTAATTTAACAGCCTGGGGCAACTTAGAAAAGAACCGCGAAGTAACACAATTTGGTTTCATCATTTTCCAAACACCAATCAGTGCGTGCTCTACCCTTCTAAGCTTCCACAAGAAGTTAAAGATTCTCAGATACCTGGACATAACAGATTCTGTGAAAACAGTATTCAAGGGAACTCTAGCATCATATTCCAAAGAAAACACATCCCAGCCTTTATCCCCTGTGTTATGCGGCATCATTTTCACCCTTAACCTATCAAGTATATCAGGGTCGTCGTATTGGGCATTTGATGATCTAATTGCACTTTCCAGTAATCCAGCTAGCTTGAATGCGCTTATGGTATTGGCAGCCTCAGACAGATCTGGACCAACAATATCCATCAGGTACTGAACAAAATCACCTTGCCCAAGAAGTAAATATCTCTTGATTGCAAGGCAATGTTCCTTGAACTTATACTGTTTAAACATTACATCCAACAAATGCCTATCTATCCTCTTTGCTGCTTCTGTAACCAATGATTCAAGAGCATCAGTCTCACCATAACCAAGACCACCTCTCCTAGTACTGGTCCCAGCTGCAGCTGCAGCCTCAATGGCAGAATCAGCCCAGCCTTGATCATCACAACAAACTCGAAGGAAATTAATTGACTTCCCTGTCCTTAAGATGCGCTGAGCAAGGGACTGAGAAATGAAAGTAGGAAGCATAGATGCATGGAGCTGATAACCTTCTCTCCAAAGAGATTCTGCTTTTACTGGTTGACCTAAGACAAAAAACTCTGCAAAGATATCCTCCAGCTCCCCCTCCAAAACCCAACTCCTAACCATTTCAAAGAGCGGGGAACATACCCTGCGGAGCAACCTGTTCATAAAATCATGCACAAGGGGATCACCATGTTGAGCATGCATATGAATAGCCCCAGCCATGCCACCACCTTTTAAGACCTTACAGCTATCAACTAAAACAGCCATAAGCTTCATCTTCACCATGGGTTCAGTAAACCAAACTGAAAGCCTCCTCAATGAAAGATAGTTGCCTGAGCTTGCATTTTCTGAAACTAATGGAATTGGATTCATTGCCTGTGCTTCAAGCACAGCCAGTAACTTATAATAATCTGACAATTCATCATGCAATGCAGCACAAAAGGCCTGTCCAACAGTCCCGACATCTTCAGCTGGATACCTATCCATACTATCTGTTATATACCCCTTCACTTTCCTAAAAAGCCAGCCAAGTTCACAGAGCTTCTGGACCATAATCCTAGTAGCTCTAGGCACCTTAACCAACTCCGGAAGCACATATGCATCAACCTTCTCATCAAATTTCACATACTTCCCATCAATCCCTTGACACACATACAAAACATCTCTCACCAAAACCACTTCGGAAACCTCATTTTCCTCTTTTATCAGGTCCACAAACTCCCTATATGCCATATCACGAATATTTTCAGGGTCCTTAGATACCAGCAACATCCCTCCACCAAAGTGTTTCTCCAAATGCTCTCTTGTATTGAACCCCCTGGATTTATCTCCCAAACCCTTTAGTTTCTGCATATTTTCAGTCAAACTACTAAAGCTATCCAAATTAGCACCTAAATTCTTTTCGCCACTCTCCAATTTCTCCAAGTTACTCAAACCCCTCAAATTCCTAACAGAGTCAGAGGAATCCTTGAAACAATCAAAACCATTGCTAAACCCTCCAACCTTCGAGTTCTTATTCAAATTCGCATACCCCCCAGAACTAATACTCCGCCCATCACTCTCATGTAATGCGGGTAGACCACCGGCCAATGCAGAATCTAAAAATCCGTTAGAAATCATATTAGGAAACTGGTTTTTCCGAATTTTCCGATCCTCCGATATAGTCTTCAGCAAGTACAGCACAGACCACTTATTTTTCACGCTTCCCGGTCCGTTTTTCAAAGAAAATTTCGCGTACAGATCGGCAAATGTTAGGGCTTCGGAGGACTTCCCGGCTGTGGCAAGACGCCTCTTGATAGATTCCGCCATGGCGGCATCGTCCACAGCAATGGACGGCGTCATGCGGCTGGATAGTATACGGAGCGAGTATTTGACGGCTTGATTGTAGTCTTGCTGGTTAGGAGCGGATGCGCTAGGGTTTTGAGTGTTGGACGTGTAGAGTAACCGTTGCACTAGTTCTTTTACCAGATCTACCACTCTCTGGTCATCGTCTTCCATGGCGGCACCGGTAGAGGCGGCAGCGGCGGCGATTAAAGTGCGGCTGCACGGTGGCGATTTTGATTTTCAATATTGGGCGGGTAAATGAAAAATATTTCTGATGGAAACAAAATTTCATAGAGCTAAGGCTCAGCTTTCTATCTGCTTATTCATATGTACTTGTTCAATTTTATTAATATTCGTTTTATGCATGTGTGATTTACCGAAAATAGAAATACTAATATTCAGTAATTCCCACTCAATATTTCTACATGTATATGAATATTGTATAAGTGACATGTTTTTCCCAACCATATATTATACTACTATGAATTTCTATTTTGACCGATCGGCAGAATAAGCTGAATCTAAAATATTGTTAAAAGTTATGCGATACTAATGATTTCATGAGCTGTAAACAAGATTTATATATATTTTAAACGTGTTTATGAAATTCTTATTTGAAATCCAAAATTTGACATAACAGTTTGAGCAAATTCAACCTACAGATAGACATTAAAATTCAAATGTAATCCGTATTGGTTGCTTTTTTAGATTAGAATAGATTAAATGAAACTTTACCTGACCAATACAGAAATAGTAGTAGTAAATTCAAATGTAATCCGCATTGGTTGCTTTTTTAGATTAGAATAGATTAAATGAAACTTTACCTGACCAATACAGAAATAGTAGTAGTATAAAGTACAGTATAGGATGGATGTATCGGCGGACATCCTGACGAACTTCCCAAAAATACCTCATGTCACGTCATAAGGACATCTCACTGCATTGTCATGTCATAAGGACATCCCACTACACAATGACGAACATCCCCAGGGACATCTCGACGGACATCCACAAAAAATAATAAAAAAATCGGGACGTCCGTCGTGTCAACGCAATGGAGGACGTCGCGGAAAGCCGCGGAACTCCGATGTCCGCAGCGGACGTTCGTATCCGTATGCATGCTGTCTAATGGCAGACGTCCCGCACACCAGTCCGATGTCCGCCGGGACATCCGCCATTGTGGATGGTCTAAGAGCATCTCCAATGGCGGACGTCCGGTCGGACATCCGGTCGGACGTCGCGACGGGCGATCGGGACGTCCGCCATTGTGGCGTTTAGGGTCGGATACGGACGTCCCGTGAGGACGTCGGGTGTCCTCGGACGTCGGCGCGACGGGCGGGCGGACGTCCTCCATTGTGGCGCCCAGTCGGACGTCCCGTTTTTAATTTTTTTTTTTTTAAACTCTATATATACGGCTCGTTGAATTTTATTTCCGATGAAGTTGTTAATTTTTCCCGTTCGTATTCTCGGTCAAATTTTATTTCCGTAAATGTTAATTGTTTTATTTGTCAATGTATGTTTTTTTTAAATTGCGGGATGTCCTAGTGGGAAGGGCGATGGGAAGGGCGGATTGTGCAGGGGATGTCCTAGTGACGTGGCAGTGAGATGGGAAGTCCTAGTGACGTGGCAGTGGGTGTTTTTGGGATGTCCTAGTGGATGTCCGCCCACTGGAGATGCTCTAATTATCGAAGCTGATTGCAAAATGAATGCAAATTTCAGGCTGTTGTTGACTAAGGCTCTTCGCATCTGTCTACAATTGAGGCCCAATTGATTAGCCCAATAATACAATCAATAATTCGGACATTTGGGACCCACAGTGCCAGGTAATATAATCCTAATTTCATTAACTTTTAAAATGATTGCCTTCTTATAGTACGATGTTACCCTCGGATGGGGATCCCCTGCTGTGGTGGGAGCACAGCAGGGGCGGCTGCCCTCACACAACCAAATTTTTTAATAATAAATTTATATTATAAAAAAAATAAAATTAATATAAAAAATTTGTTTGGGTGAGGGCAGCAGCCCCTGCTGTGCTCCCACCACAGCAGGGGATCCCATCCCGTTACCCTCTCATGAAAAAAGCAAATCAATGTTTGGATAGACCCAATTTTTATTTTAAATTTCAAAAAATAATAATGTTACAGCAGCACATTCTAATGTCTCAGTCCATTAAGTTGGGGCATTGGAACTGCTTTGAAAGTTTAATAAGACTTTTTAGGGCATGTTAGGTCATAAAAAAAATTACGAACTGCCGAAACGGCCTGGAACCGGCGGTTTCGGCAAAAAATCGGCGGTTTTGAACCTCCACCAGAACTGCCGGTTTTTTGAACCGGAACCGCCGTGGACCTGGGCGGGCCGGTTCAGGTTCAAGGAAATCTTGAACCGTGAACCGCCGGTTCCGAACCGGAACCGGCGGTTTTCGAACCGTGTGCATGCTTGGCATCCAATAGATCATCATTTATCCAACTCGTCTCTTAACTATTTATGGCTTATACATAACTTTTTTACCTCATCCCTAATTTAAGAGAGAACCATTTATACCTTAATCATCACATCCCTTCACTATTCATCGTCTCACTACTTCAATTTTTTTTCTTTTTCACAAAACTAATTGAATTTAAATATTATATTTAAATTATAAAAATAATATTTCACTAATAAAATCAAAATTCCACAATTGAAATCTTAAAATTACAATTTATTAAACGTGATACAATACATAATCTTAAAACGAATGAAAGGCTTCAGCTACTTGTTACCAAATCTCACTCAAATGTGTTCAATTAGATCTTCCTGGAGTTGGATGTGAGCGGCAAAATTGTGCACCAGTGCCCGACGATGTATGTGCTCGCGAAATGGTGCCAGCGCACCCTAGCTTGGGGGACTGCTTGTGCTGGAGTTGTCGGGAGTCGTCGAACTAATTTGTCACAGCCGACCCTTCATCTTCAACAACATCATGTTGTGTATGAATCTACATGCAAAAATGATGTCGGTGAGGTGTTGCTTATACCACATACGACCCAGGACTTTGACAATGTTGAATCATGTTTGTAGAACCCCGAATGCTATTTCCACATCTTTCCGAGCCCACTCTTGAAGTTGTGCAAAAAGAATTTGTTTGGGTTTTTGCGGCATGTTGAGCGTCTTCACGAAGATCGGTCACCTCAATTAGACACTATCGGCGAGATAGTACCCCATGTTGTATTGTCGGTCCTTGGCCGTGAAGGATATCATTGGTGTTCTACCGTAAAACCGGGTTGAACAAGTCGCATGAGTTACGCACATTGACATTGTTGTTCGATCCGGGGACACCCAAATATGCATGTCAAATCCATAAGTGGTGGTTGGCGACCGCCTCTAGCACAATCATCGGATGAGTGCCTTTGTGGCATGATGTGTAATTTTAGAGTTTTTAATTCTTTGCACAATGTATGTCAAGTTATTAAAAATGACTCTAATTCTACAAAGGTACTGCAAGAATATAGCGTCAGTCGTGAAGTGTGGTATTTCGTGTGTCGATCCACAGAAAGAAAATGTTCGTTTAAAAGCTTAATAAAAGATTTTTGAAAGGTAAATATTTTATAAACCAAATTAGAATACTAGAAAATTGGACTTAATTTTAAAACTGAAATATATTAAGACTGTCTTCAACCATACACCAAATCTCTTTTTTTGTATCAGATAATGAGACCTTTTCAATTTTGCATGTTAAAATTATCAATACACAGATACAAGTATATCAACAGAATACTAATAATATACTTATGTCTTTTATATTGATAACTAAATTTATATATTGTATTAATAAAGTTGCGTCTTTGTTAAGACAGTTTTAATAAACAATATTGAAAGGTTTGCATTCAATGTTGAATTTCTAGCATCAAACTGCCAACTTTGTATTTGTAATTTGTAGTTTATTATTAAATAACACAGAGTTCAAATTTAGTTATTTTATATAGACTTATTTTTGAAAGTTTTAATTCATTCTAGACTAAGAGCATCCCCATCCGTGCTTTTGACAACGAGCATGGATGTGGGTCCGGACCCACTTTTACTCCCTGCTCTTAGGCAAAAGCACAACACCAACATCCGTGCTCTTCCGCAAGGACAAACTCTAGAGTCCCACCATTCAATTATTCAATTTAAATAAAAATATTTCCACAAAATTAAAGTGCATTAAAAATATCCGGAATACTATTACAAATTACAAAAAAAATTAAAAATTACATAATCAAAATCCTAAAAATTAAAAAGTACACAATTAAAATCCTAAAAATTAAAAATTACATAATTAAATTCATAAAATTAAAAAAACCCACTACCCATGGCCGAATTTCGCCCAAATGTGTTTGATTAGGTCTTCTTGTAGCTCAATGTGGGCTCGGATATCGCGCATTGTGTTCCTTGTTTCGATTCTCTCACCCACCGTCGTATGCATACCTCGGCATGGGGGAGACCTCGCGGTTGAGCTTTCGGCTTCATCCTCGTCGTAAAAGCTAGCCGCCATCGGTCCTTCGTCAGCTATAATCATGATGTGCAAGATAATACACGTGTACATGATGTCGTCGATATTTTTCACGTACCACAGCCGAGACGGGGCCTTCACAATGTTGAATCGGGCTTGAAGGACCCCAAAAGCTCTTTCGACGTCTTTCCGAGCGGACTCTTCACGCTGCGCAAAAAGAACACGTCTCGGGTCTTGCGAGTTGCTGAGCGTCTTCACGAAAGTCGACCACCTTGGGTAGATACCATCGGCGAGATAGTAATCCCATGTGGTATGCATTTTCGTTGACGGTGAGTCGATCGCCGGTGCTACACCATTCAAAACATCATTGAAGAGTGGTGAAGAATAGAGCACGTTCAAGTCGTTGTTGGATCCGGCAATACCAAAATATGCATGCCAAATCCATAGGCAGTAGTCGGCAACCGCTTCAAGGATCAGTGTTGGGCCGCCGCCTTTGTGGCCGCTTAAGTGTTGCCCCCTCCAAGCAGTCGGACAATTCTTCCACCTCCAATGCATGCAGTCAAGCTGCCAAGTAGACCGGGAAAACCATGGACTGTTTCGTGAAGACGAAGGCAAAGGATTCCAGTTGACTCACTGACATGCAAATACTCGTCGAAGAGGTCAGCCGTTTGCCCAGTAGCAAGTTGTCGGATGGCACACGTACACTTCTTCAACGCCGAGAGACTTTGCCGACCGGTTGCGTCTGTACTTGTTTGAAAGTATTCAACACGGGCGGATAATGTGTTGACAATACGCATAAACAAGCGCTTTGACATGCGAAAAGGCGCCAAAAGTAATTTTCCGGAAACCGCGGCTGGTCGGAAAAATAGTCGGCAACGAGTCTTTCGTTGGCTCCCTCCCGGTCACGATGGATGTAGCGGCGAGTAGATCTAGTTGGTCGAGGAGGAGGGGCGGTGGTATTCGCGGTGACATTGGCTTCATAGGCGGCACGATATTGTTCATAGTATTCTTGTTCTTCGCGCTTCACTTTCGCAATGAGATTGGTGAAATCCATTTGAGAGGGTTGGAGTGAGAGAGGAAGATGTAGATAAGTTGTATGAAAAAATATGAATGAGAGATAAATGAGAGATGATTTGATATGAAAAATGGATGATAAATGTATGGATTTATAGATGATTTTGGGAATTAAAAAAATCAAAAAAATCCAGAAAACGGTAAAAAACGGCCATATTTTTGGGAATCTGAAAATATATTTTTAAAAATTTTTGGTATTATTTTTATTTTTTTAAAAATGAATTTCCAACGGAAATGTCATTGGTCAATCAGAACGTGTCACGTCAGCTGCTTGCTGGCACGGACGTGTTCGATGCATCGAGCAGCGCCGCGCCGCGCCAGCGGGAAGAGCGCAGCGTCGAGTAGGCGGTGCCGTGCTGCTGGCACGGACGGACGAGTGTCCACTCACCGCTGCGGATGCTCTGGATAATGGTAATATGTCCGGACGATTTAATTTTTTACGGTGTCTTCTAAATTAAAGACGCCCCCTTCTACGGTCCCTGTCAAATTGAATTTGAACTTTGAAATATTTAAGTAGCTCAGGTACCAACAATTACAACTGCAATCCCATCTGTCTTGACCCCATAATCAAATCAAAACCTTTTTCCATTCGGTTGAAAAAGAGTTGGATGACAAGAACTGAATACAAAATGTGAATTTAGTTTCAGAAGACAGAGTATAAGACAATTGCATCTTGCTGCATGGCCCGTTTCACTTTCTTCCCACCCAGGTGATGAACATTAATTCCTGCAAAAATGTTGTCTCTTCTTTGCATTTCAAAACACTGAAAAACGAAACTTGTGTTGTCGGTTTCTTGATTTTGAACAGAGAAAAGTTGTGAAATTTATAAGCTTTAAATGGGATGAATAGAGACAGTGATGTTGAAGATCTCGAGCTAGTTTTTATTTGTATTGTTTCGCTCAAGGCTGTCTGGTTTGTTGATAGAGATAAAAAGACTCAAACTTTTTGTTTGAATTTTTAGGGATTTAATGTCAAATCAGCATCTCTCTTGTTTGACCTTTTCCCCAGTTTTCTGGTTTTGTCCGTGTTGGAATTTTATAATTCTCTTTTTCTTTCTAATATTAGCACTATACCTTTCTGGGAATGTGAGATAAGCTTGTTTTTATTGTTGTTCCTTCTCTTATACTTGGGTTTTATATTGTATTGTCACACATGAAAAATGTTTGTTTAAGGCAAAATAGAGTGAGAAAGTGGATATGGAGTGAGCCTATTGGGTGTTCTTTCTCCCTCCTCTGATGCTGAGCCCATTGGAAATTTAAAATTGTGTGTTGAGTACTTCATAATTCACATGTATACAGTATACATACTGCTGGTGGAATGAGGTTAAGCACAAATCAGAATGTTAGTGAGAGCAGCATAATGATTGAGGATGGAAGTAGACTAGTAATTTTGCAGTAATTTCTTCTTCTTTCTACTCTTACTTAATCCTTATTCCTTCTTTTGCAATCTGTTTTGGCATCTTGGGTTTGATAAGTAAGGCTTTTGGTGTGTATAATATAGTCAATTTGTGAGGGAAAATCGTCGGCTAATCGGACGCAGTCCCTTTTGAAGATTATTCCTTTGTCGCTTTGCTAATTGATGGTAGTCAACAGCTAACCCCATGAATTTGAAAATTCAAGTTTTTTATATTTAGTAGACACAGAATATTAGTTGTGGGATGGTGAAGAAATAATGTTGAAATGGTTGTTCAGCTATCAGTTCATATGTAGAGCTGTGTTAAGCTGGGACCTTTTAAGGCGCTGTCTTCCATATTCCTTGTCTCTATGGCATCGTTATTATTGCATTTCTTTGTTGTTGGAAAGCCTTGCAGTTCGGATCTTTACCTTCATATTGTTTTATCTTGGTGAAGGGAAATCATGTCAGTTGAAATTTTGGAAGGAGAATAAAGTTTTATGTGAAACTCTCTACACGTGTTTTCTGTTCATGGTGATCACTCATAGAGTCGTTTTCATATACATGTCATGAAAGCAACAAATCCATATTCTTGAAAGAGAGAGCTTTATCTTCTTCTGATTTTATATTGAGGTCCTAGGGTTGGTGGTGGAATCTAATCTGATATAAGTTAGTTTTATAATCTACCAAACCCCACCAAATGTGAGGAAATGGAAATAATTTCTTTATCATTAGGTCGGGGATGATTATTTAGCTACATAGGTTTCCATCTCTTTTAAGTGAGTATATATTAACATCAGTGTCCTCTGTCCATTTTGACACACTTCTTCTTCCTGATTAGAAACCATTTTAGCTAAAAACCAGAAGTGTTCATTTCTCTAATCTCGATGTTCTTCTTGTTTGATTGTCATTGGCAGGCTATATTTCTGATTTGGAGAAGCAGTAGCTAAATAAGTAACTTCAGTGTTGGGAATATTCTTGGATTCCACATCATTCATGGCACCAGGGAGTAGTGCCTTCAAAGAGGTTGTCGAATCACATCCAAAACAGATGAATCATAAAACGTTGAAGATGAAGGCAGAGAGTGGTACTGTAGAGACTAGTATGTCAATGGCAGAGAAACACAGCATACATGGTGTTCATGAGCTGCTTCAGTGCCCGACTTGTGCAGATTCTATGTATCCTCCTATTCATCAGGTTTTTACTTTGAACTCTTCTTCTGCAGTAGATTTTGATTAGTTAAAACATGTCTGCAAAATGAAATTGTTTTACCTTACATTGACACTTGATCCTGCTGTTTTCCGTCTTGGATTCCATTTTTTACCCCTAAGCTAGTAATAGGCTAGTAAACTTGTAACATGAGGCGTGAAATTTTTGTGTATTTAAAGTTATTCAATTCTATGCAGTGCCAAAATGGTCACACATTGTGTGCAAACTGCAAAAGAGTTCATAAGTGCTGCCCAACTTGCCGGTTCGAGCTCGGGAACATACGGTGTTTAGCTTTGGAGAAGGTGGCCGAATCTATGGAGCTTCCCTGCCGATATCAGAGCTTAGGCTGTCAAGATTTATTTCCATATTATGACAAGGCCAAGCATGAGAAACATTGCCCATTCCGGCCTTACTCCTGTCCTTATGCAAGCTCTGAGTGCTGTGTAACTGGTGACATTCCATTTCTCATGGCTCACTTGAAGGAGGATCACTCGGTTGATATGCATGATGGATGCACTTTCAACCACAGATATGTCAAGTCGAACCCCCATGAAATCGAAAACGCTACATGGATGCTAACTGTAAGTCCTTAGCTAACATAATTCAACCATTCAGGTTAGTATAATGAATCGGTAGAGTTAGCCATTAGGACCCTTTTAAGAACTGAAGAATTTAGCGACTCCCATAGCCTCAAAACTCATGTTTCTGTCAATAAAACTTGTACTGTATATATGATCTATGCTTGACCTACAAATACTACAAGTTGAAACCTAAGTTGCCCACCCATCTCATATTTATGTAGGTTTTCAACTGTTTTGGAAGACAATTCTGCTTACACTTTGAGGCTTTCTTGCTCGGAACAGCACCTGCCTACATGGCATTCGTGCGTTTCATGGGGGAGGACAGTGATGCCAGGAAGTTCAATTACACTCTAGAAGTTGGGGCATTTGGGCGGAAGCTCATGTGGCAAGGAGTTCCAAGGAGCATCCGTGACAGCCACAGGAAAGTACGCGACAGCCAAGACGGACTGATCATTCCAAGGAACTTAGCACTCTACTTCTCTGCCGGTAGTGGTCAGGAGCTTAAGCTGAGGGTCACAGGTCGGATATGGAAAGTTTGAGGCCGTCGAATATATCGATTGTACAGTTCGTCTGAAGTCTGCGCCTCCCAGAGCTTACAAGGCCATATAGCATTGCTTGATTATATGTTGTTGCATCATTAAAATCAGTTTTTTGTTGGCCCTTTGGATCTATGAGGATGCTGGCTTATGTTATGCTTCCTCTTGGATGCAAAAAAATGGATCTTCTTGAAATGTAGCCTTTTGTTTCTGATACTACTTTATATTTCCTTTTTCATTTAATCGCTTGTATGGCCTAACTTAATGAAACAATTCTCCTAATGGATACAAAGAAGTGAAAAAAATTCAAATTTAATGAGCCAATAACTATTTAAGGGAATAAATATATATTTGGAGATACTGTTTATTTAGTTGGTGAAAATCCTAGTCAAACATCAAAGAAACTGAGATAGGTTTGTTGTTGGCATATAACAAAACGTGATATAATAATAATAATAATAATAATAATAATAATAATAATAATAAATAAATAAATAAAAGCAAGAAATATATCCCTACAAAATTATGGACGTTTTGTGGAATGGTTTGGGAGTTTAAGTTGACGTGCAAGATGAAGGCATTTGCTGTTGAAAAGAATTTGCATGCGTGTTTGTCGCCAAAACAAAACAGAAACTGAAAAAGTCTTGAGAAAGACATTCCCTCATCTTTTCTCCCTCCATTTTCTGCTCATCTTTCTGTCTCTTTACAGGTTCCGATCTCTTGATTCTTGATCATGTTTTTTTTTTGCTTTGATGGGATTCAATTGTCTAAAAATGAATGTGTTTCCTCTTTGATCCATTCTCTTACATGCATACTGTGATGTCTATCAAATGTGTGATTGATTGTAGGACTATTACAGCCTCATAAGAGATAGCAAATGTGGGCATCGATATCTACGACGTATGCCTAAGCTGAATATTTCTGCTGCCACCACCTCAAATTTGAACAATGTTGTGTTGCGGAGGAGCAGAGGAGGAGCCTAATCCTCCGGCCAACCAATACACTGCTCCACCTAAGGCCGGCATTCCCTATGCTGGCGGCGGTGGAGGTACTTACGCACTGATCATTCCCATCCTCATCCTCGTCCTCATCTCTCTCATGATGTCTCTTGGTTAAATGTATAGGCAATGGGAGAGGAGAACCGAGGTCTGGTGCAAGAAATGGACCGCCGCAGAAAGCGTTGCCTATTGAGAAGCGTTGCCTATTGAGATACCAGCATTGTCATTGGGTGAGCTGAATAGACTGACCGGTGATTTTGGGACAAAGGCCTTTGTTGGAGAGGGCTCCTACGGCCGCGTCTACTACGCCAAGCTCAGCGATGGCCGTGAAGCTGCCATCAAGAAGCTCGACACCTCATCAGCCGAGCCAGACTCTGACTTCTCAGCCCAGGTGAAAAACAAAGTTCAAATCTTTGTGTTTTAGGAGAATGAATGGGGTTGCTTTCTACAGTTATCTATGGTGTCGAGGCTCAAGAATGAGTATTTTGTGGGACTGCTGGGATATTGCCTTGAAGCAAATACCAGAATTCTCGTCTATGAGTTGGTGCAGTAGAATTGATGCATTTTTTGAGATAAAAGTGGTTCTTGGTCTGAAAATGTTGTTGCAGGTAGAAAAGGGGTGCAAGGAGCTGAGCCTGGGCCTGTTCTAACATGGAACCAGAGAGTGAAGGTTGCATTTGGGGCTGCAAAAGGGCTTGAATTCCTGCATGAAAAGTGTCAACCTTCTATTGTTCATCGCGATGTTAGGTCAAGCAATGTGCTGCTGTTTGATGATTTTGTTTCGAAGATTGCTGATTTCAGCCTAACAAACCAGTAATCAGACACGGCAGCCAGGCTGCACTCGACAAGAGTCCTCGGGACATTCGGCTACCATGCTCCAGAGTCCGTTGGTTGACTGATTCATTCAGTGTTTAGATTCAGAGAGAGTTGTGATAGGGAGTTTGATTTGTGTGGTTATTTGTCCAGGTATGCAATGACAGGGCAGATAACTCAGAAGAGCGATGTTTACAGCTTCGGGGTCGTGCTTCTTGAACTCCTGACTGGAAGGAAGCCAGTAGACCACACCATGCCTAAAGGCCAGCAGAGTCTTGTCACTTGGGTGAGTACTTGTTTCTGTTTTTGGTTCAAAATCAAACCTCCTAATTTCTTTTCTACAGGCAACTCCCAAGATTGAGTGAAGATAAGGTGAAGCAATGTGTTGATCCCAAGCCAAACGAAGATTTTCCACCAAAGGCTATTGCAAAGGTCTAGAAAGAAGCACACTACTCTCTCTTTATATATATATATAATACATTGGCATCATGCATGATGATAAATGCAAGAAAATGTTTGTCCATTTTCAGATGGCTGCTGTAGCAGCACTTTGCGTGCAGTATGAAGCAGATTTCCGGCCAAACATGACTATCGTGGTAAAGGCATTGCAGCCGCTTCTAAATGCTAAACCAGCTGGACCTGATTCTAATGCATAAAAACTGCACTAATGAAGCAGCAAACATAAGTTTCGAGTGTAATACTCTCTGTTTTTCATGTATTTGAAATAATCCTACGTAACAGTAGCTGCTTCTTCAGCAGTGGTACCGTGTAATACCTCGTATGCAGATGAATCTATTGTCGTTGTTATAGACCAAAAAACGGTTTGGTCCATCAAAGTTCAGCTGCCATATTGTTTAGAAGCATAGAGTTTATTATGTGACCTAGTGGATTCAAAGTGTAAACTCGTACTGTTTTTGCTATATATCTCGTTTTTGGCCAAGTTAGACGGACACCATTAAACAACAACTCCAATTATTTTTAGTACATCACATACATTGTGACCACATGTTCTGCAACACTATGATGTCTCATCTCTTAGCTCACAACATTCTAGCAGCTTCCAGTAGTTGCCCAATTGGTGTCCAAACCAAGAATACAGTAATGGCTGCTTGTCTGATTAGTTTGACACTCAACTTAGTGGCTGAACTAGGCAATGTCTGACACTGGCAAGTGAGACAGAGAGGGAGAGAAACAAAGAAATTAAATATGGTAAAAAGAAGAGAAAGTAAGCTAACCTCCAGCACGTGTACTATTGCCAAATTGCTCAAATATCTGAGCCTCGGGCAAGTTCGGGGATAGGTGCAAGAGTTCTGCTCATACCAACAAGATTGAACAAAAGAAAAGTTTTAACTTGAGCAGGATATCTAAGTTGATGGAGTACAGTTACATACCGGGACAAATTGTAGCGTTTGAGTTGGTTTTACACAAGGAATTAAGGCTCAAAGCTCGAGTGGCATTGAGCTTGAACCAAGGCTGGGCTCGTTCCTGTCTCTAACAAGGTCGCAGAGACAGCATTTGGATTTGTTCGATGTCTTTGTGTAGCTCGGTGCAGCAAGCTGGGGAAGGAGCTTTGGCATCTCCAGTGACAAAATTGAGACATGAAGATAGGTTAACTAATTGCTGTTGGCACACTTTCTTGTCCTGCGCAAAATCAGAACTCGAACGACAAAACATCATTAGCATCATCAAACTTGAGGCTAAAACTTTCCCGGCCATTTCTGATATGTAGTACTATGTGTTTTACGTCTTTTGTTTGGTGCTTTATACACATGCTGCAGCTTTGATCACTTATTTGCATCTTGGATAGTGTTTTCTTGAAGAAGGATTTAAGTCTTTTTTTGGGTGATTTTTACAAGTTTTAGTGATGAATAGATCACAATGACATGTTACTTCTGAAATCCACGTTTGCACCAATCCTTCGAAGAAACTTAAAACATTAAAACACAGTAGTAGCTCGTCGATCTAAAATTCTCACATTTCCCACTCAAGAACACTATTTTTTCTACTTTATTATAGCAACACTTCATAAAATCTTATATCGAACAAAAAATGCATCATTTTGCAGATTGTATGATTCATTTTACACAGTTATAGTTCTTGAAAGAAAAAGAGGATCTCAGGCAAAGGGGTAGGTAGTGGAACAACAGCACATTTCGATTTCAAGAATGTTAAAAATGGCAAACTAATGATAACATTATCATAAATAAATTTTCCTTGAGACAGAAGGTTGCATGATACAAGGGGGGTACAATCAGCATGTAGAATGATTTCATCGTTACAATCACTTTCCTTATCCTCTTCTTAAATAGTGTGTCACCACTCGAACTCCTCCTTTGGGTGGAACGACCTGCAGTGTACAAATCGAAAGGTAAGAATCATAATTTCAAATAAACGATTCTCCTCCAGACATGAAAGCCAGTATAACCACGGAGAGACAATTTTGATGGAAAATGTAAGCCGCAACAAGAAATATCATACCCCATCGGTTAACGTCTAGTCCTAGATTTGCAGCGGAATTCAGCTAAGAGTGCTATGTGATCCGATGACCACTCAGGAGATGGAAGAGCAGTATCTTTGCGCAAACTCTCCTCATCCACCAGCTCCAACAGAGACTCCACGGTTAAGGAATCAGCTACACGGATAAAGCAAGTTATGGTCTAACTTCATCGAATTTAAAAGATCACCATCACCATAATGTACATCAGATAAAAATCAATCCAGAAATATAAAGATTGTGCTATTGAAGGAGGAGCTCAATAATACCTGAATAGAATATATAATCATGAGTTCCAATAAAATCCCGTGTGCAGTTTGTAAAAAGGGGTTCATTGGTAGCAGGATCCATTTTTCTTCTCTGCTCCAGTCCAAGACCAACCCCAGCTCTTCCAAAGGACGAGTAAGCACTAACCTAATGTACGATGCCAAAAAAAATAAATCAGTATATGTACGAACACAAGTTTTGGTAAGTACATATTCAACAGTCACTGTGAAGTGGTACCAATGGCAGCTGATGTGTTAGTTTGTTGATGGGTCGAAGAATTACAAGTGGGTCTACAGTTAAATCTTGATGAGCTGGATCGACTTTTCCCATAGCCAGGAGAGCATGAGGAGCACTGTACTTTGCAACAAATAACGCGTTACTGATCACTTGCTAATCCAGTGACCCAGGCTACTTTATGCATGCAAACTTAGAAACCACGTGATAATGAAAATAGCTAAAGCACCTTCCAGGCACTGAGTTGAAATCCCCACACACCAACATCGGTATATTTGCACTTGCAGCAATTTTTTCCAGGCCCTTCAGCAGCGTGTGGACCTGATATGCACAAAGCATAACGCAACTTAAACAAAGTGAGTGAACTTCAGAAAGGAACCATGCCAAGAGAGGGGATCACTCATAATAAACCTGCCAAAGCCGAACATCCTTCAAATCTTGGTGCATATTTACATGTGTGTTTGCCTGTGTTCAGAAACATAAGAAGGTTACTAGTTATCAGATGTTACACCAAGTCGACTAGACAAGACATTAAATAAAAACAATGCATTATAAAAAGCATTTACCACATTACAAAGTAAGCCACAAGGAATAAGATTATATCCGAAGGAAGCATCAAAAATTCAAACACTTTTGACCATTTTGAAGGAATAAATAAAAGGAAATCCATATCAACGGGACTATTAGTAAAAATCATGATTAAGACCACTGAAAACAAAAATCTGCCCTTGGTAAGGGAGAAATCACAGTCAAGAAACCTCGTTCTCAATCCATGAGCCAAGCTTTGCAGTTAAATTTTAAAACCAAATGTTATGTTTGTTGCTGATGTATTTGGAAATCTTACCACACAAACAAGCTGACGCTTCCCAGGGCTATCAACTGCCTGGTTTCCGAACTTGGCTTCAAGAACTAAAATCAAAGCAACATTATCCTGTATGCCAGAAGAGTATAACAAGTTATTATGCCTAGAAGATAGCTGATGAGAGAATGCAAAACTATAGAAACACTCGAGAAACCAATATAATTATGAAGTTCATGAATACCTTCACCAGTCGATTCAAGGCATTTTTCTTCTGTGCAGGTGGAATCACAGCATCAGTCAGAGACTGCGCAGCTTTGTTAAACTCAACCTGCATTTAAAAAATTTATGAATAAAACATTGAAAAACCCCAACTAGCAGTTAGCTGTACATATGATTAAAACAAAAAGAAAGGCTCGGAGCATGTTAGATGCATTTTAGGAATTTCAACCACCTCATATTTTTTGACATGTGAAAATCTATCACGGCGAAAGAAAGTTGCACAGCCATCAAGTGTATTCATGTTCCCGCTAAAAACCTCTGCCGTTTTCCTTTTAAATAAAGCTTGATAACCATATTTATCCAGCTCAGGTGCAAAAAACTCCTCAAAATGATTGCTTTGAACCTGACACAAGAGAAGATGTCAAACTTCATTAATACTGGGTCAAGCATGACCTAACAGCAGCCATTAGATAAATTACACAAATAATTTTGTTTATTCCTTGATCTAAAACCTATACAATATTCTACAAATTCAAATTAGAAAGAATGGAGACCCATAATTAATAAAGCTATGAAAGGCATAAATTGATCCCCCACTGGGTCTTTTACCTCCTGAAGGCAAACAATGTCGGCACGGTAACCAACTATTTCTCTTAAAAGGTTTTGCCTGCGGTAGGTCCAAGAGAGAGCCCAAGTGGGGCAGTAGCTGTAGAGCTCATTTGTAGCATATGCATCAGATAAGATGTTGTATGAGAGTGCAGTAAATGTCCCTCCAGAAGAAATGCGAACATCCATATCTAGATGCCCAGAAACATCCATCCCACTCACAGAAATCAAGCGTCGTGGAATAGGAGATGGAGCTGGAATCACACGGGAAGTTGATAAGGCTACTGGAGCTCCCACAGCTAAATTGGTTTCAGCATCTACCACAACACACTCAAATCTGAGGACATGACCAACATCATCGGCTGTAGGTGTATAAGTCTTCGAACGTCCAACTTCAAACCATGTCTCACCACCATTCTTCTGGGTAACTGCAGCAGGATACAAAGCAGTTGTGCCATTTGAAAAGCTGGGGTTTGATTGAGATGTACTCATACTAACCATACTCGATGTTGTACCACCAGTACTATTAAATCGCCCAAAAACTTCTTCCTCCTCATTTCCATTTTCATTTACCGCACTAGCAGCACGCTCATGCAGAACACGATGATGTTGCCAGGAATCACAAAAACACTTGGGAGAACAATGGTAACTCTTCGAAACAGGTAATTTGGCCTTAAGACACCCAAGGCATTGTAATGTAGCTTGTTCTGTTGGGTGAACACTACAAACTGCAACATTTCTATCACTCTGCACGCGGTACCTGCATCAAATATACAATAATTGATCATAAAAGTCACATCCACATACACAATGAAATTCTTCTGAGCCCTCCTTTCAAAACAAGAAAGCATCAGTTTTTAATAGTAGCAACGGGCGGTCAAGCCACATGTTTAATCACCAATACAGCAATTGACAGTAAAAATGGAGTTAGTATGTAACATCATTAAATCCTTTACAGTAATCACTCCATAAACTTTACGAAGTAACACATAAAGTTAAAAGGCAGCATATCCAAGTGTGAAGCAAAAAGCTAAAAACAAAGCACAGGATAGCAGCAGAAAAGAAAACAAACACAATAATAAACTAAAAAGAGGAGGCAAAGTAACATGTTGAAGAAGGAACTCCAGGTATTAAGATGCACTTCTTAAAACAGCCAATGAAACATAAGAAACATAATTCACTGAGCAAATTAACCACAGCTAACATATTTTATTTGCAATTCTAAGATCGTGACTTGCACACTACGTGTGGAATTTCAGAAGGAAGTCGTGTAAAATAAAATCAATTCCTCGATTTGTAAAGCCTCAGCATTTGGCAGTTACACATGAAGAAGAAACTAGCTAACATAACTCGTGGCACAAAGTAGATAAAAAATAACGAACTCACCATCTATATCTCAAGAAATGGCCATCGATGGGATTGAACTCAGTAACATCCTCAGTCACAACGCTCTTATCGGGGCGCCTCAAAAGTACATACGGCGTCAACTCGCACCCCACAATCGGTATATCAGACGGCAGGTGCACCCGCCCCACGCTCAGCATTTTATCCTCGGCTGTAGCAACTTAAAATCCTCCCTCCCTTCTTTCAACTTCGTTTCAAACCCTAAATCCAAAGAAATCGAAGATTCTAGCACAAACTGTCGGCGGACTTGTGGCGGTCCTGGCGGATCCGCCATCACCAGTGGCCCTCGTCAGTCGCCAGCCTTGCTATCTCGAAATCCTAGCCAATTACAGAATCGATGGATTAATCTATTCAAATGAGCAAGCTTGGAGATCTTTCGGCTACTTGGATTTGGATGAGGGGATTGGGAGATTCAAAGAGAAAAGATTGGTAAGGAGCTGCGCCGGCAACCTTGCATGCGAGTGCCGAGAGATAATTGGGTTGGACTTTTAAAGAGAGATGGAGAGAAGAAAACGGGGGATCTGTTTAGGGTTTTACCTGAAAAGACTGGTGTAGTAATAGATGAAGATGATGTTATCACACGCACATATTAATGGGAAGGATCTATTGTCTTAATTTTTCTTTTTTTTAAACTTTATTCAACGCATTTTTATTGAAGGATTACTTCATAATAGTAGTACATAATTTTTTATTTTTTAAACTTTATTCAATTTAAATTTGATATATGTACTTTGAAGAGTTCAATGACTTTCTTCTTTTCCAACTAATTTCTTAATTTGGAGTTTAATTACTCTATTTGTTTGCAACCAATCTCTTAATACGATCATATAAAATGAGTAAAATATAAAAATAGAGAGAAAAAATGATTGAAATACTAAAAATAAAAAAATATAATTCAGTTCATTATATTCAGAAAAATTACCAAAAATCACTCACATATTAATGGAAATGACAACGTACCTTCAAAAGTAACATATTCAGTATGTCTTAATTTTCCATTTTATTAACTTTATTTAATTTGAATCTGACATGCACTCCCTACGTCAGCGAATAGGAGTCTCATTTTTCTATTTTAGTCCGTCTACGAATAGGAGTCTCAGTTCATTGTTACTATAAATGGTAAAGAGACCTCACATTCCACATACTCATTACACGCACATAACATTTAAAACTAATATATACAAGAGGGACCCCATATTTCAATCACTTTTTTCCACCCACTTTCCTTAACATTTTTCAAAACCTGTGCAGAAAATTAATGGGACTCCTATTCGCGAACTGAGGGAGTATGTTTTAAGAGTACGATTACTCTCTTCCTCCGCAACAAATTTCATGATTTAAGAGTTTAATTACTCTTTTTGTCCGCAATCTCTTCATGTTAATAGTGGACGCAACCAGTTTTAATATAAAATCAACAAAGATATAAAAATAGAGTAAAAAGTGATTAAAATATTATTAATAAAAATATAATTCACTTCATTATTCGGAAAAATTACCAAACATTACGCACATATTAATAGGAAGGACTTCGTACCTTCGAAAGTAACCTATTAACCATGTCTTAATTTTCTTTAACTTTATTCAATTTGGATTTGATATGTATGTTCTAAGAGTACATTTACTTACTGTTTGCAACCAATCTCTCCAGGTTAATAATGTATGCGGCCAGTTTTAATATAAAATTAACAAAATATAAAAAAATAGAGAGAAAAGGTGATTAAAATATTATTCATAAAAAGTATAATCACTTCACTTTATTAAAAAAATTTACCAAAAATTAAAATAGACAATTTTTGTGCATTGATCAAAATGAAAAAAAAATATAATTAATGAATCAAATAAAAAAAAATTAACTCATTTATGGATTGTGATAGAAAAAGTAACTTATAAAGAGGATAATACGTCAATTGTTTTAAAAAAAAAAAGAACAAAGGAGAGCAAAAAAAGGTCTACGATCTCAGAATATTTTATGTTAATGTTGGTGATCATATTGAGTTTCTGTTTCCACTTTTCCTATCTTTGATAGGGGGAGAAATCAATAAAAAAAAGGATACATTTGCATGATATTGTATGTGATTTCATACGCAAAATAAAAATCATTGTAAAACTAAATAGCGATAAAGATTTTAATAAATGAGAACTACAACAATAGACATAATTAAAATATTTTTAAATTAGTAAAAAAAAGAAAAGACATAGATAGCATAGCCATAGGTATAGTTGTTGAATGTGAATATGGCCTGCAAACAGCATTCTGTAGGTGGGATGAATGATCTATTATTCTATGCTCTTATTTAAACAGAATATTTGGTTAAATACGAACAAATATAAATTCAGACATCTAAATCTCAATTTAAGAGAGATGCAACTAATTATATCATTTAGGCCAAAATTGGTCTTGAGTTGATTGCCAAAGAAAAAAGAGCACACAAGTCTTATGCGATAATATAAGAAAAGGAAAATCACAAGACATAAGATAAATAAATACTCAGTCTTAGTAACCACCCTTGAGATCATTAACCACGTCGTATGGAATGGGAGTGACGGTCTCTAGTGTAGCACCCTCCACCATGAAACCGGGCTTGGGTCCCTCTGGCTGTCTCTTGGTGCTGATGATTTTGCCCTGAGCCTTCGCCTCAGCCTTCAATTTGTCGTTCTTCTTGATCCTCTCTTGGATCTCCTCATGGCATCTCGAAGGTTGGACGTGCTCCACACGAACATGAATCCTCTTCCTAATGATCCTGTTTCCAACCTTTACCACAAACAAGAAACACAGCATTTTAACCAAACTCTGCTAGATAAGCAGATACTCCTACTATATAAATGTACTACACCAAGTTTCACTGCAACGGCATGCAAGGAATGGAAATGCCATTTAGGAAAAAGAAGTAGAGTTAATGTATCAAATATTCATCTATGCTTAAGCATACAAGGAATCACCGATTAGAAATAGAACATCAGGGAATGTATCACAAATGAATTCAAACGCTGTTTACACCGATTAACGCATCATACAAGCTTCTAGTCTCACAAAGATACATGGTCAATTTACGATTCCAAATTAGCCAAATTAGGATATACAATCTTCAAAAGAGATCCAGTTTCAAACATAAAACTAACCGTTCTACTAATTTATTAATGTATAACACGGATTTCGAATTAGAAATGTTGGAGCTCCAGAATCAACATACAACTCTAATTTCTCAAATTGTTAAATCATAGTATTATCATCCGCAAAAGGTCCTAACCAAATACAAAACTACTATGACAAACAATACCAATATCACAGCTCAAAAAAGCAGATTTTTCAGCAAGAGACAAAAAAAAATCAGAAACACAACTGGAGCAACGGAAATTAGGGTTAAAAAGCAAGCTCAAAAGACAGCATACCTGTTTGTTGACTTCAACACCGACAGCGCGCTTGGTGACGTTCCAGACGCGACCGGTGCGGCCATGGTAAAACTTGTGAGGCATACCCTTGTGGATGGATCCGTTAACCTTAACGTCGACATAATCGCCGATTTTGAAGATCCGAAGGTAGGTGGTGAGATGGGTAGGACCCTTCTTCCTGAAGGCGCGGGAGAAGGAGTCTCTGGTGCGCGACCTCAAACCGTGACCCGCAGGCATTTTGCGATTGTTTCAGTAGCCTCACTGCGGATTTGTGTGGGAAATGGAGGTGGAGAAAGGCTTTAGGAGAGGGAAACGCCTTATACTAGGGTTTACGCAATTCTGATGGGCCGTAAAATTTATCGAATGGGCTTTTATTTTATGGCCATGCATCATGTTTAGTATGTGGGCCTTCCGAAATAACACCAAAAGAGAACTGCTTATAAATGGAAAATAACTTTCGATGATTATGTGTACATAGTTTGGAGCATAGAAGGATGTTTCGGTAATAAAATAAAATATGGATTATAAATTGGTCAATCTTTTTTTTAGTGGGTGTTAGGTTTGCAAGATTGTATCCGGGATTAAATTTGTAATGTGGTTAGTTCATGAGATTCAACCCCACAACTCAGGGGGTGTTCGGTTGGCAAGATTAAATCTCATGATTAAATATGTATCATGTTTGGTTCATAAGATTGAACCATTCAACTTAATCCTAGATGGATTGTCTCATGGTAATTAGTCATAGCCTCCCCCTCCAACTAAAATAATCTCACAACTTAATCCTAGATGGATAGTCTCATGATATTAATCATGACAACCGAACGTTATCTCAATGGATAATCATTAGATAATTAGTCATAACTAACCCCCTACCAAGATACAATCCTAGATTGTATCTTAGTATTATTTTATCTTGAAAACCGAACACCACCTTAATAAGATAAGAAGATTGAAACTTTTCAATATCCTAAAATCTATGGTAATTTCTATAATTTGATAACTTTACTAATTTTAATCGAAGTCTATCAATAAAATATCGTTAGAGCGTTACTTCATTACTTGTTAATGTCTATTAAAAGTTACTCAAGCTAATGGACCAAATACTTGTGCTTACTTGAGATAATAATATGCTGAAAAATATGTCTTCAAGCATTTATATGATTCATGTCGTGATTAGTCGAGCAGAAGATATACTCCCTATTTTGATATGTTGGTATTAAGTTGCATTTTAGTCCATTTCTCTTTCGCAACAATCTCTATTGCTTGTATCGCACGTGGCGATGACACCGGAAAGACCTATTGGCTTGCTTGTATCGCACGTGCTGATGACACCGGAAAGACTCAAAAACATTAATAACAATTTAGACATCCAATATAAAGATAATGGTTCCATCAATGAACTTAAATTATACAAACAGTGAATAACGATTGACTGAACTTTATAAATACAAGCAAAATTTATCGCCTAGATAGTGAAAATGAACGTGAAATTATCATTTTAATTCAATAAATTAATCATTATGGGTACAGGTGTTTAAAATTCTACGTATTTCCGTATAGTGTTGTTTGTATAATAATTAAAGGAAGACTAAAATAGACATAATTTTTTATAGTAAAAGATTTCTCTAGTTTACTTTATGTTGAACATGATTCATATTAGTTTATTTGTCTAGAAGTATCTAAACATTTTCGAATTCCAAGGTTAAAGGTATTTGACTATGATGTCCTTTTGATTATTATTCAATATCAACACCCTATTTTACTTTAGTAATTATTTTTTGTAATGATTTTAGTTATTTAGTTAATAATTGAATGGTTTTCTGTGTTGTTACAGGACCCAAGAGGTGAATAATAATGATTGATTATAAATAACTACTATCGTAGCCCCCTTTTTTCAGAGCTGATATTCGTGTATATAATATTCGTTTATATACTATCTTTAGTCATATTAGAAAATTTTAGAGCTGATATACAAATATTTGAGGAATGGAGTACAAATAATTAGCAAATAAACCTAAGGGCATGTTCAGTTTATCAGATATGACCAGATTTGGATATTGATCAAATTCTGTTGTTCAGGTTGTTTGTTAAATTTATGGAAGGCCCAGGCATGGGGCTCAGCCCGCAACTGTTCATCAGAATTGCTCTTGCAATAAATCTCACCAAATGGGTGGTTTTCAATTCTTGGGAGCCCAGAATTGAGGGACTTGGACATCGAAAAGACATTTTTGCCCCCAAATTTTTAGATTCCCCTCCAAATCGAGAATTTGTGCACACCTTACGGCGGCAATGGCTGGGTAGTTTCTCATGGCGACAATGGCGGGGATGGGAAATCCGATGAGGGGAGATGCATACCGCCACACCACCGTTGGTTTCTGATACCACCGCGGCGGATTTCTCTGAAAGTGCGTGGCAGCCGCTGCATAGGGCTTCGATCCAGGTGAGCGTTAGGGCCAGAGCGAGGCAGCGGGCTCCCTTCAATTTTCGTTTCCCCATCTGTGCAGAGAAGCAAACGTGGAGGCGGCGACAACAAAGGTGGAAGTAGAGGTGGAAGCTGTGGATATGGAGGTAGCGGTAGCTACAACGAAGGTGGTGGTGCCTGTAAAATTTGAGATGAAAATGATTTTCCACAGCTTTTGGAGGTTGAAGGGTATGGCTCGGAATTATGAAAATATTTGGAGGTTTTTTTCGTCCTCTTACCGGAAAAAAAGAAATATCACTTTTATTTATGGATCTTAATTCATGGATACTGAATACATGGATATAATTCAAAATAGGTGGGCCATACCATTTGAAATCTGGCCAAGAATTAATTCTGTGCATTTGCTAAAAGGGACAGTGAAAGGGTCCTAAAGAAATTGTTGTATGGGCTGGACTTTTGGGCCATTAATGATTAGGTTTGTGAGCCCAAATTGTTGTTCATGTTTTTTCGCGCGAAAAGCCTGCAATTAAACGACTTGAAAATAATTAAGAGAAATGAAAGTTGCAGATCAAAAACAAAAGCAAGCCGCGCGCTAAACTGTTTCCCTAATTCCCTTGGCATTTTTTCTACGCCTACTGTTTTTTTGGGATACGGGAAAATTCAGTGCGCACAAGCCGGACATTTGATGTTTAGTTTTAAACCTTTTGTTTTTGCCTGTTATTGGGTTAGTTTATTTCGGGTTTAGTGAAATGAATTTTGCATTCGTTAGACTGTTCTGATGGTGTGAAATGTTTCAGATTTCAAGTGGAATGAATTCTCATGATTATAGAGACGTTAGTGTTTGTTTACGGAGGAGTTTTAGTTGCTGTAGGGTTTGCCATAGTTCCTAGCTCTGTATCACTAGGACGTACTTGGAGTCTGATTGAGATTTGTGGAGATCAAAATTATTCAGGAATGATTCTTACTGCTCGATGGATGAAGTTCTTCTTAGTGAAAATGTTTGCCTCTCTATTTGAATTTTGCATCACCTTTCGAATTTTCATCACTTTCATTTCACAGTTACAACATTATCTGCATTCTCTGTTCTCTGCTGGGGTGAGACGATGTCAATCGCACAACCGTTAGATATGTACTTATGCATTCATTTCTCAGTCCATCTAATAGGTTTTCAATACCACTAAAATATCCTTTTCCCTTATTGAAAAGCTAAATTGATTGCCTGGTATTGCTGAAACCAATGATTTAATCGGAGAGCCGACAATATCTAGATGCAGATAGCTATCTTTACTGCCTTCACATAGTGACCAAGCAGCCAACCTGTTTGGGCTTATCCAGAGCAGCTGAGATTTTTTATGACATCTGAAACCTGTAAAGTGTTGCAGTTGATCCCGAAAGATTTAGGCTCCCTATCAAACTCATTACAGAATTATTTACAGGTTACGCACTTCCAAGGTTCACACAGCTCACAGTGGCATCCTAGTGTTCATTTCTTACTAGATGCACTGAGGATGACCATGTTTCTCGAGTTCAGCATTAAGAGCTTAGATGATTAGTCGCAGGTGCTGCAGGTTGAATATATTTATACACCATTTGCTTCAGTTTTATAATCTACTTATCTGAAACTGGTACTAATATGTAAAATTTTGAAGAGATTATCCCCCTTCTCTTTTTGGTGAA
Organism: Salvia splendens; assembly: GCF_004379255.2. Lineage (NCBI taxonomy): Eukaryota > Viridiplantae > Streptophyta > Magnoliopsida > Lamiales > Lamiaceae > Salvia > Salvia splendens. The sequence goes on from NC_056034.1 coordinate 2,763,905, forward strand.
AGTTTTATGCGCTGCCTCTTGAATCTTTACAGTTTGCTTTTTACTCATATGGTGGGTATATGCTGGTGTACCATCAATGGAACATAGAAATATCTACTCTGGAAAGACTAAGGGTGATTTACAATAAGATTTAGGCAGCATTTAGTGTGGACAATTTCAAATATATAGTCCAGTATGCTTGATAGTTGTTGGCAATGCTTTACTTTAAGATTTTTACAGTGTATGTTAGGGTTTGTATGCATTGAGTTTTATATTGGGAGTACAGAAGGTTGATGACCCTTGAATTTCTGGTTAAAACAGTTCTCATTTTTAAGGTTTCACAGTTGTGAAATGACTCCTTGAGCCTGTAAGTTGTAACTGTCTCAGTAAAACATGGGTATCTTACCGTGATATATTGTATATTTGTATACTCAGTCAATTCTTATAGCAGAGATCTATCCAACTTATGATCATAAATGCTCACAACTCAAGAAAGGTACTGTTTGCTAAGTTGAACTCCTTCATATTAGTACTATCTTGAATAATATCAAATGTCAGTACTTGATTGTGCCATTACCTATTAGATACGGCCATAATACAGTTAATTTGTTATTAAAGCAAAAGAGATTGGTGACTGAATATATGGTACTGATGCAGCTCTGTATCCAATATAAAACGTTTATAGCCTCTGTGCTAAATAAATGTGATATTATATAGTACTAGTATACAGTGGCATCTAGGGAATGCAAAGGGCGTGCTCTAAATTCTTGAGTGCCTATTGTGTATGTTTTTTTCAATTTGTCTATTGATTGCTGTTATGCTGGATCCAACAATATTGATAATGAGGGAGTAGCATACATTGCTATCTTATCTTAGAAATATTAGCACAAAGAGAGGGTAAAGACATTAAGAGAGTGAAATTCCTTTAATCCTAAACATGTTTGCAGTTTGTAATTATGAAGTAGACTTTTGATGCATGCCTCACATAAATTGAGGCATTCTGCTGGATGCAAGTTGGAAGCATTCATATGTGTTGTTGAAATACTTGGGAGAGGTAGGGGCGCTCATGTCTGGGGTCCTTGTTGTTTTATGTGGATGGAATTTTGTGCAATATTAATTGAGCTGCAGAAAGTTTTATTGTCTACTTAATATGATCACCTAATTGCTAGTATCACATTTACCAGTTTTTTATTAGGTAAATGCCAACCTTGATGAAAACTTGTCATCTTTGAAATCAGATAATAGGGGAGGTGCCGGGACATGTGTGTGGTTAAGCTAAGCTATACGAGCATCTCTCATTATCAATGTACATGTATAATAGAATACATACATGTGGCACCATATATCATCTTTTTGTCTTGATTGCATGAACCCAACACCCCCCCCTGCGCACTTTAGCATGGGGCACTGTTCAAACTGTCAACCTCGTCTGCAAGCTTTATAGAGCTGTGGACCGATGTTACTTAAATTCCATGGTTGTGTGACTGTGGTCCTAAGTTTCATATATGTGTGCTCATCATATGTCTTTGTTATTGGCTTCTTTATTAGTCAACTTTTTCTGTGCATTTGTTTCTGTAGGTATCCTCTATTTATCCCCCATCAGAGGGAATTAGTTGGTGGGCCTGGAGATAGTTGGCTTGTACTATCATTGCCACAGTAGCAATTTGGTAACACTTCTCTATTCATGCTTTTAATTCTTTTCCGCTATTTTTTTTTACTTTCCCACAATCCCACTGCTGTCAGTTTCCGTCTAATTGGAGGGTGCTCAAGGCCATACAATTTTCATTATTTTGAAATGGAATAAACACGTATATTTTGGTTCCTCGTTTTGTTTTTTTTAATTGGATCTCTGTGCTAGATTCCCTTTTGTTTCTGTCAATTTTTTTGAGCTAGGTCCTAATTGTTTTTTCAACTTCTTTTTTAATTGGATCCATATACTGTGGTTTGTAAAAACTAAGTCATGTAAGTCTTTCATTTATGCTAACATTATGCCGTCGCCTAAAGGAGCTAAATCTAACGTGACTAAAAGTATTGAAATTCAAATTTAACCTAGTTACCTTACAGGACAAAAATAAACAGCAAAGTCTCAGTTTTAACTATTAAAAGTACAGTCATATTTCAGAAAAACTTGGCAGCAAAAAATGTGCACGTCTCCTTCTGGCAAATGTAGTGTTCTTTTCGGTAGATGGAATGTGAGAAAACTTGCTGAAAACTACGTGATCGGCCCAAACATGGTATTTTCTTTTTCATTTTGTTTTTTCCATTTTAAAGTTTAGTATTGGTGCTCAACTCTATGAAAGATAAGCTTTAATGCAGTGCGTTTACATTGTTCACAACACACACACACACACACACACACACACACACACACATTATAATATGCATGCATTTATTGCTCGGAATAATTGCAGCCCTCTGTTAAGCAAGTGTGAAATTAATAAAATAAACTCTGATATATCAGGTGGTTCAAATTTTGGGTAAGGGATATGTATGTTACTAAATTCATGTTTGCTGAGTTTATTTTAGGTAAGGGATATGTTACTAAATTCATGTTTGCTGAGTTTATCTTCTATTTATAATTTATCTTTTTCATTTTTGATCAAGTTGAAGAAGTATTTGCTATTTCATTAAAGCCTATTTATAAATACCTTTTCATTTTTGTGGCTGTAAATAAAGATGGATTTATCACACAATTTATATATTGTTTTTAATCTTATTAATTATGCTGCACAGCATTAAATTTCATATTAATGGATATATAATGAGGTTGTGCTTGCAAATTCGAAAATTAAATGCTGACCGACTGTATTTTGAAAAGGTACTCCCCACAAAAGTAAATTCTGAAATTTTCATAATCTGCCCTTGCTAGTTATATTTCAAACTTGCATCTATCTAGATTTGAGAAACTTTTACGAAAAGTTGGAAATTTATTGCAGCTAAAATTAGTACCGGATTTGTCAATGCATGTTAATACACCACTGCAGATTCACATGCCGAAGCAGTAGGATCTCCCCAGCCATGTATATATTTGTATATATTTGTACACATTATTACGTGGGAGATAGATGTATCTGTATAGAGGATCTATATAGAGGATAAAGGAGCCTGAATAATTTTTCTGGGCAAATTACAAAAAAAATTATATTATAAATTTTTATGTTTTTTCTCAATTTTTACAGAGTCTAATTTATTTGAAATTGTATCTAATGAGACATCCAAAAGGTTATATGAGGATGCGTCCACATGTGAATTTTATTATCGTTCTCAACACATTTCTTGTTGAGAAATGAAATGCATATGCGTCATATCAACAACATAGTATATATAGGAAATGAAAATATTTCGTCATGAGATAATTGAGAAATATGTATAAAAATCATAGTTTCCACGATGACTTTTAAAATTGACGTATTAGAATTTAACCAAAATTCATGGGTTTTTGGCACTTTTTCTGTAATTTTTTTCTTAAAACTAGGGGTCATAAACATATTCTCTTGAAGTGTGTATATATGACGTGTGTTAGTTTAGGGTGCAAATATATCGTGTACATATCTCCACTCAATAGATCCCATTCACTTCAATAGATTTGGCAAAATGGGAATGCTCAGATCACTTATCTTTGCTTCAAACTGAATGCAAATTAACGAGTTTTCACCAACATAATTGTAAAAACAACTGATTTATTACAGGATCAGTTCTCTCACTAGTAAGTGTGGCCAATTACACAAGAGATATGGGGGGATTCATCACTTCATATATACATAGTACACAACTAATATTGATCTTGAATATCTAGTACATTGAGCATGACAGTTAGGGGCCTACTTTAACATAAAAATTAAGATAAGTGGTCTCAAGATCATTTGGAGGTAGCAAGTGGCAAAAGTCTTCATCCGAAATCTTCTCTAGATATGTTATAACATCATCAGTTAAAGCTGGATGGTACACCAGATCTTCAACTAGATATGTCTTAACATCATTAAAGCTTTGATGATCCCTACCTTATATTCATTTCAGCTGCTCTATTAATTCTTGCCATGAGTGCTGCTACAATGGATAGTGGTGGTTTGGTTTGGTTTGTGACTCCAATTAATTAAGCCACAAAGACATGAAACAGAGATCTTTTCTTGCTACTAATATGACCGACTAACAGAAGAATGTGATGAATGTCTATTGATTAACACCGACGGTCTGTTTCTAGGTAGCTAGCTAGCTGCTGTTCCCATTTGTTCAACTCCATTGGTTTGGAATTTGCAATTCTTGAACTATATTTGTTCGAAATTAAACTGACACTGATATAATCTACAATATAGCAACACACTGCCTACTTGAGGCAACATAGATATGTATGTGTGAAGAAACTATATTAATATATGTCCTGCAGAATATATTGAACAAATTAATGGAGAAAACTCATCACAGATGCAAATCCAAACTCACATGATCTTGCATGGCAGGCTTTGCATCGAATGTAAGAGCAGCAGCACTAGTTATTGTTGACAATGGATTCAACTTCTCACTCTTGGAATCTAGCAATGGAATCTGGCGATGATGTGTGGGTAGAGAAGGAAAAGGAGACGGCCGCCACAACCCCAAGGGGCTTCCGTTGATAGGCTGTGGCTGTGGGTGATGGTATGAGGCGTGTGGTGTGGTGCTGTTCCAAGAATGATAGGGTGGAGGAAGAGGTGGTGGAGCTGATCGGAAGCGGGTGTAGCTGCTGTAGTTCATGAGGCGGTAATGATCATCTGATATGCCGGCATGGACCATAACCGACTGCAGATGGGCGCGTTTGGCGTTCTGGCGTTCCCTCTTGTGGGCGTTTTGGTGGCCGCCAAGAGCTTGGGAGGTGGGAAAGATTCTGCAGCAGTAATGGCATTCGAACTTCCTGCTGCTTGTCTCTGTGCTCTTGCTCTCTCCATCATCAATGGTGCTGCCACCTCCAAATTCTTTGCCGAAAAGCCTTATGGCGCTGCCGCTGCCCTTTTCTTTAGCCGGGCGGATGAAGGGCAACTCAGAGAAAGACTCCACTTTCATGAAGTCGCGAGTCTCTCTCTCATTCCTGTCCATGGAAGTACGTACCGAGTTATCCCTTCTTGAGTGGATAGTCTGGAGAGTGTGTGTGTGTGAGAGAGAGAGAATGTTGAAAAGTAGGAGGTTTAGTTCTCTTAGTATAGTAGATATGACGAGGTGTAGGAATAGAGATTTCAATATATATGGCATGATTTGTATTGGATCTATAATTAAGGTCCCTTATTTTGGGTGAATATTTATGGATCATGGTTTTGCACTTATTTAAGCCTACTGACTACATAGTTTTGTAGTTTATTGAAATGGCTCCATCTAATAATCCTTGTCATTGTCTGATAACAATGGTTGTAAGGCATGGCAAAGTTTTACATCATCCAATTCCATTCCAATATATGGGCTACAAGTACAAGTCTACAACATGTATAAATTGTGTAATAACATTACATTTACATTGATGTGGTTAAGTCCGATGATAAAGGCTGCAAGATTTCATTGATAATTGATGAAGAGGCATTAATGTGGAAAATGTGATTAATATTCAAATCAAAGAGAAGGGACAAATGAATTGAAGAGTAGTGAGGACCAGGTACAAGTACTTGTTTCCACTTCTTAATAGCTACTTGGCTCTTCTGTAATAAGGCTACCCCATTGTACAATCATGTGGTCCTAATTTATGTTGCCCATGACAAAGAGATTCCAAATCCATCATCATTACGCTCCCTTTCTCTACATGGTTTTTTTTACCTCATCTGCTTTCCATAAAAAAACCCATCAACTTGGATTCAACTGTAAAGCTATTTCTAGCAAATCAAACCCCAACACTCATTATTCTTTCATTACAGACATATGTTTATGTTAATACGCTAGTGGTCCTAATTATCTCATACTCCACAGACCTCTACCCCCTTACATAGGAGTATATTTATGAAACAAGTAATATACTACTCCTACTTACACTATATAACGCAGCTGCACAATGTTACTACATTAGATATAAGATAATCCCCTAGATGATATAAGGTGTGTCCACTAATCATAATGGAGTATCCAAGATTTTCGGTTTATGAGTGCGATCAGGGACAAATCTATCTTGTAACAAATGCCCCTCCTCAAATATGTTTACATATACTACTATTTTGTTGTTTAATTTTGCAAAATATTTGAAATTTCCTTATATTTGCACCTTCTCAAATTTTCCTCATGGAGTATATAAGTTGCCCCCTTTCATTTATAATCTAACTCCGCTCCTGAGTGCGAATATAATTATAGCTACTTGAAGCTTCAAAGTTCAACCGATCCATTTTCTTCTTTTTAATATATTCTTTCAATCAAAATAACAGTCTTTATTTTTCTATTAAAAAACTTCTTTATATAAAAAAATGGATCACTTTCTTGTGTTATTATTTGGATGAGATCATCTATTTGAAATGGATATTAAAAAATATATGCATTACTACAAGATAACTAAAATACATTAAAAATTGAATAAAATAGAAAATATAAAAGTAAAATGCTTCATAAGATAATTAAAATGTACTATTAGAAGAGACTAAAAAAGATATGCATTATAAAATAACTAAAATGCATAAACATACATTAGAATAGAATTAAAATGTATAAATGTGCATTAGAAGATAACTAATATTTAATAAATTAGTACATTATTTTATTTTCGTAATATATAAGCTTGAATATGTACTTTGATCCTGTGTTACATTATTAATTCGAGCACATTTTATTATTTGCAATATGAATATGTTGTCGTAGTTCAAAATATTTTCTACTATTATCATTTTTCCTTCTACTCATATTCATTTTTGTCTGTCCGCGTAATCAATCAATGACAAGTTCTGTTAGCCCAGATTCAATCATTTATTAAAGTCATCTTTAACTATTCACACTAAATCTAAAATAATACTCCTATAATTTTATTAATTATTATCCTCTTAAACGTATCTATACCGACACACCGACCTACAAATTTTCGACCACTAATATAATATAGTACTACTAAAAAGATACTATTAGATTTACCAATCATTCAAAAATTATGATAGTATTAAATTTATTGTTTGTAATCATGATAGTATTAAATTTATTGTTTGTAATCATGTTTCATGCCATGTATTTATATATTTTGAAGATTATTTATACGCGCTGATTATCCATTTATTTGTATATTTTAAACATATCTATATATTTTAGGGCATCCGCAATAGTACGGATGTCCCGACGGACTTCCCAAAAACACTTCCTGTCATGTCATAAGGACATCTCACTGCACAATGGCAGACATCCCCAATGACATCCCGGCGGACATCCAAAAAAAATCGGCACATCCGTCGAGACGTCCGTCGTGGCACCGCAATGGCGGACGTCACGACAGACGTTCCGGAAAGTCGAGGATGTGCGGTGTCTGCAGCGGACGTCCGCGTCCGCCCCTCCCTCGCCTAATGGCGGACGTCCCGCGCGGATATTCGGCACGCCGGTCCGACGTCCGACGGGACATCCTCCATTGTGGATGCTCTTAAATTACACATCAATAACCCAAAAACATTTTCAGTCACTAAGTATTAAATAAAAAAATACTGATATTTGAATATTAATAACCAGAAAAATATTAAATTAAATTTTCAATAATTATATAAAATAAATGTTATATTAAATTTAGGTTATTCGTATGTAAATACACAAAATATCAATATTATTCTATTAATCACTCTGAACGTTATTTTTCTATATAAACATATGAACTTTGAGAAATTTTTTTTCCTTTGACAAATAATGCATGTGGACTACACATGATACATTATTATCTACATGAAAAATGTGGCAAGACAATCTTTCAGAGTTGTTGCCTGTAAATATACAATCTTTCGACATTTTATACTAATATTTTGTCTGAATTTTCATTTTTTGGATCTAAATGCATGACTTTGGGATTTTTTAAAAATTTCTTGCATGGGCTCATTTTGATCGAATTTTACGTTTTTGTGAATTACTCAAATTTAAGCCAATAGTATTCATAATAAAATATTCTTATATATAGACAACAACACTTTTGAATAATGTTGGCTTAAACAATTGTCTAATATATTGAATGAAAAACAAATTTTATGAGACATTGTGTATTTTCGACTTATAATATTTAATAAAGAAATTGAAATTCAATATTTTTTGCCTAGCCCGACCATTTACTAAATGGGCATGAACTAGGCTAGGACCAAAACTAAAAAAAATACTATATGAGTCCAACCCAAACCAATTCTGTCATGGTCTTGGACCAAGCCAATTAAGCCTCGAATTGACCGAACCTAGGCAGGATTGAGTCGAGTCAACCCACTTGACAAATTTAATTGAGTATGAGAAATTCTTCTATATATCTCCATATGTACTTCACTTTTCTAGTCTTAGTACATCGAATCAAAATTAGTTGCCAATATGCCATGTTAATTATTGATCCTTCAATAGCTTATAAGCTCTTCAAAAGTACTGTTTCATAATCCTTTCATAAATAAACTTTTTGCGAAAATAAGTAATATTTTAATATATGCCCCTTCAATTTCATTTCTCTTCCATTTTTTTCACTCTTAACTAAATTTCTCTTTATAATTCACAATTCTCTCTAGTTTATAAAGTGAGGGGAAAATATCATGAAATTTGAGACCACGGGATTTATTCTGCCAATCTTTTGAGAGATAAATCTATACTAGTATATTTTCAATCAAATAAAAGTATGAATATATGTGAACCCCTCTTCAAAATTGTCAATGAAACATGTATTGAACTGTCTACACAAGATTGATGGCCATTGATCCATCAATTGTTGTCTGGAAACTGACATTTTTTTGGACCACTAGGCTATCTATCCGTATGTCACGCTAACCATCCTCCCAAAATAATTAACATCACAACATATGAAATAGTAGTAGTTATAACAAATTTTATTACAAAACAAAAAATCAGAATATGTTTGCAAGAATTGATCTTCGGAATACTTAGTACGTACTGTTAATCCTAATTTGGCAAAATTTATCTTTGGGTCATTGGCGCATATTAATTTGTCTATGAATAATTCTTTCGTCGGGCTAATAATGACATTTTTTATTCCAAATAAAAGAAAATGAGATTTGGTCCACCTATATATGTAATCACATACTACTACTACTACATATTTATTGGGCTAACAATAAATTCAATCGATTTGGTTATAACTTATTGCACTTTGTAATTAGACGGATTGTGGAATAGCCTTAATTTCGATACCAATTCTATCAACAAAAATATCAAGATTGGTCCACTTTATTTGACTCAATTTCGAAACCCTAATTAGTAATTAATATATGCATATTTAGTGCTGAATTATTGTAATCTTTAATTACACGAAGATTTTGGCTTAGTTGATTATAATTAATTTGGAATACTTTCGACTTAATAATGCTTCCCTCAATTCAATAAAATGGCATATTTGGACCAAGTAATGAATTCCAACATAGAGGACCGTGGTTGAAATCCCTAAATTTAGGGGCCAATACAAATACCGACTCCGTCCAAAAAAATAAAGCACTTTGTGAATGACACAAGTTTTAATGTAGAATTAGTAAAGTAAGGGCATACACAGTGGTGCGAATGTCCCGACGGATATCCCCGCGGACATCCCAAAAACACCTTCTGCCACGTCATAAGGACTTCCAACTGCACTGTCACGTCATAAGAACATCCCACTGCACAGTGGCGGACATCCCGACGGACTTCCCACAATAATAAAAATTTACAAATTCACCAAATTAAACAATTTACGGAATTAAAACTTCGACACAAATACGGAGAAATTGCAACCACTTTATTTTAAAAAAACATAGTACAAAAAAAACATACATAATTATTAAAAAATATATTTAGAGAGAGAGATACTCGTTAATACAAGTGAGGCGAATGAAATGAAATGCAACGAGCCGTATTTATAGAATTTTTTTAAAAAATAATAAAATAATCGGGTCGTCCGCGCGGACGTCCGTGGGGTCAACGCAATGGCGGACGTCCCGGGAACGCCGCAGAACTCCGGTGTCTGCAGCGGAAGTCCGTATCCGCATCACCTTTGCATAATGGCGGACGTCAGTGGGGACGGGCGCCATTGCGGATGCTCTAAGAGAGAAGGGAAAAAAGTAAGAGAGAGGAAAAAAGATAACAGAGAAGTAGTGTTAGTGGAATATGAGATCCATATTATTAATAAGAGAGAATGGAAAAAAGTAAGAGAAAAGTTGTTGAAAACTTTCCTTTTTTAAATGTGCCATATTTTTCATGGACAACAAAAAATGGCAAATGTACCCTATTTTTTGTGGACAGAGGGAGTAGGCCATAAGCTAGAGGATTAAATGCAAATTTTCGATTGTATGGAAGCCACGTTTAGTATGTTATATAATAGGAGTATATATATTCATGATTCATCAATTCTTCTAAACAATTTAGGTAGATGAGGCTTGAATTATTGAAGAGTACAAATTAATATTGCAAGTACATTTGCAGAGGGTGGATACTGCGAATTCAATGGATTTCGTAGAAAACTGATGTGAATAACATTTTCCATTAGTTCTTCAAATGATTCTTAGAGCATCCATATCGGCGAGCAGGGACGCGTCCGTCCGTCCGTGCCAGTGAGCAGGCGACGTGGCGCGTTCTGATTGGCCAACAGCATATCCGTTGGAAAATCATTTTAAAAAAAAATATTTTCACAATCCCAAAAAATGACCGCTTTTTTGCCCGTTTTTCTGTATTTTCTTAATTTTTTTTAATTTTTTCCCCAAAATCATCTATAAATACACACATTTATCATCCATTTTTCACATCAAATCATCTCTCATTCATCTCTTATTCATATTTTTCATACAACTTATCTACACATTCATCTCTCACTCAAAATCTCAAATGGATTTCACCCATCTCATTGCGGAAGCGGAGCGCGAAGAACAAGAATACTACGAACAACATCGTGCCGCTTATGAAGCATATGTCGCAACGAATACTCCCGCCCCTCCTCCTCAACCAACTAGATCAACTAGCCGCTACATTCATCGTGACCGGGAGGGAGCCCACGAAAGGCTCGTTGCTGACTATTTTTTCGACCGGCCGCGGTTTCCGAAAGATTACTTTAGGCGTTTGTTTATGCGTATTGTCAACACATTGTCTGCCCATGTTGAATACTTCCAAATAGGTCCAGATGCAGCCGGTCGGCAAAGTCTCTCGGCGTTGCAGAAGTGTACGTTTGCCATCCGACAACTCGCTACTGGGCAAACAGCCGACCTCTTCGACGAGTATTTGCATGTCGGTGAGTCCACTGGAATCCTTTGTCTTAAAATTTTTTGCGTTCGTTCAGCTTTCGGTGATGAATTCCTTCGGGCACCCACCACCGATGATTGCCAACGGTTGCTTCGTCTTCACGAAACAGTCCATGACTTTCCCAGTATGCTTGGCAGCATTGACTGCATGCATTGGAGGTGGAAGAATTGCCCGACTGCTTGGAGGGGCAACACTTAAGCGGCCACAAAGGCGGCGGCCCAACACTTATCCTTGAAGCGGTCGCCGACTACCGCCTATGGATTTGACATGCATATTTCGGTGTTGGCGGATCCAACAACGACGTGCTCTATTCTTCACCCCTCTTCAATGATGTGTTGAATGGTGTAGCACCGGCGATCGACTTCACCGTCAACGGAAATGTATACCACATGGGTTGCTATCTCGCCGATGGTATCTACCCAAGGTGGTCGACTTTCGTGAAGAAGCTCAGCAACCCGCAAGACCCGAGACGGGTTCTTTTTGCGCAACGTCAAGAGTCCTCGCGGAAAGACGTCGAAAGAGCCTTTGTGGTCCTTCAAGCCCGATTCAACATTGTGAAGGCCTCGTCTCGGCTGTGGTACGTGAAAAATATCGCCGACATCATGTACACGTGTATTATCTTACACAACATGATTATAGCCGACGAAGGACCGAGGGCGGCTAGCTTTTAGACGAGGATGAAGCCGGAAGCTCAAGCGCGAGGTCTCCCCCACGCCGAGGTGTACATACGACGGTGGGTGAGAGGATCGAAACAAAGCACACAATGCGCGATACCCGAACCCACGTAGAGCTACAAGAAGACCTAATCAAACACATTCTGACGAAATTCGGCCACGAGTAGTGGTTTTTTTTTATTTTAGGAGTTGAATTATGTATTTTTTATTGATTAGGAGTTTAATTATGTAATTTTTATTTTTTATAATTTTAATTATGTAATTTTTATTTTTTAGGATTTTAATTATGTAATTTTTAATTTTTAATGTATTTTGTAATATTATTTCGGGTATTTTTAATGTATTTTAATTTATTGAAATGTTTTTATTTAAATTGAATAATGGAATGGTGGGACCCTTGTGCTCATCTTTGCGGAAGAGCACGAATATGAGTGTTGTGCTATTGCCTAAGAGCAGACAGAAAAAGTGGGTCCGGGCCCATATCCGTGTTCATTGGCAAGAGCACGGCTGTGGATGCTATTATCCTTTTGATCATATACGCATGTGACAATTTTTTGATTTTAACTATCCGGTTATAGATGCTTGTAATGTTGTAATAAGTATTTTAACTGAGACGCGTCACATTGCGGCATTAAAGATAGAGTGAATATAATTTGGATCCGTATAGGCTATTTTAACTTGAGTGCTCATTTACAATTGCATGTGTATTGTGTTAGTAGTACCTTTTAACTACTAGAAGTGCAAACTCATTTTTTCCAGTTTTTTGCAATCATTTTATGCCCTATCAAATGATAGTAACATGGCGACATGACTTTTTCTCCTAATACGAGAAAATTGTCTGTTCCATGTGTGTTTGTGAACATGCAATTGGAATTGGAATTGGAATTGGAATTGGAATTGGAATTGGAATTGGAATTGGAGCCTCCAATTCTAATTCCATTTTTTGGTATCACAAAAGTGTATAGAATTGGAATTAATTTATAATTCCAAAATTTTCAATTTCATGATTTGAATTTCATATTAAGAAAATTAGAATTCCAAATTAGATAGCTTCACTACCCACTACACACATTTCACACTACACACATTTCACATACTTTACACACTACACGCATTTCACACACACTACACACACACTTCACACGTTTCACACACTACACACATTTCACACACTACACACACTAAGCAAATTTCACACACCACACACATACATTTCACACACTACATGCATTTCACACACTACACACACTAAACAAATTTCACACATTTCACACACTACACAAATTTCACACACTGCACACACTAAACAAATTTCACACATTTCACACACATTTCATACATTTCACACACTACACACATTTTACACACTTCATACACTACACATATTTCACACACTAAACAAATTTACACACTACACACACTACATAAATTTCATGCATTTCACACTATACACACACTACACAAAATACACACGCTACATACACTATACACATACTACACACATTACATTACACACACACGACACAAATTTTACACAAAATACACACACTATGCACACTATACCCAAAATACACACCCTATTCACAAACCAAAATTTTAAATTTGGTTCCATTTAAACTTTTGGAAATTTTTATTTTTTTATTTAGATTGGAAAAAAAATCTAAAACTGAAAAAAAATCCAAAAATCAGATGCTTGAAATGTGTAAATGTGTGTAAAGTGTGAAGGTGTGTGAAATTTATGTAGCATGTGTAGTATGTGAAATGTGTGTAGTGCGGGAAATGTGTGAAATTTGTGTAGTGTGTGAAATGTGTGAAGGGTGTGTTGTGTGTGTATTATGTGTGTATAGTATATGTATTTTGTGTGAAGTGTGTGTGAGTGTGTATTTTGTGTGTACAGTGTGTGTGCACAAATTATTTAAATTCAATTTCATATCAATTACTTCACTTTACCAAACATAGGATTTGAAATTGAATTAGAATTCAATTTCTTCCAATTCAATTCCATAGAATTTCAATTCCAATTCAAATTCCAATTCCATGTCCTAAACGGAGCCTTATTAGTATTTGCAAGTGGTCCCCAAATACTCAATAACCTGTCTAGACATTACTCAATTTTATATTTTCTTCATATCTCTAATTAACTAATATTATTGAGATTTAAAAGCAATTAAAGCTTATGTAAAAATATGCTTGAACCGTCGTAAATAAAGGTGAGTAAAAGATTACTGTCACAAAACCAATATTATAGTATAACTTAAAAGTAAAATAACACGATAAACAATGACGACAACAACAAAACATGAAAGCACCCTCGGCGAAACAACAAAAGTAATAAGATACTAATAAACAAAATCACGACAACACCAACCTAGACCAATAGTTGGTCATATGACTGACTAATGCAACAACAACATCCTGAAAGCAGAGCACAAACCGTCAAGACGGAAGAGGAAACAAAGTACTACTACATGTATATACTCTAGTCTCTAAAAATTTCAGCTGCTTGTGTTATTAGTTATTACGTTGATGTATACTACTCCTCCTCCATAAAAGTACCTTAAAATTGTAAGTTTAATTCAACAATTAAACAAGGATTCACTCCTCACTCTGCATTCTAGTGAAATGCTATTGCAATCACAATAGTTACATCATTTTGCGAATCAAGTGTTTATTCCAAGTTCCAATAATGTGATATGATTATGGTTCGTAAATTACAGACAACTATTGGCATCCTATGATTCTGTTAAGGTTCACCGTCATTTTATTTAAAATAAAATACTAAGAGTGACCATAATAGCACTGCCACGGCCGCTGTGTCGCGCTGCGGTCAATTTCGTATTTTTTTAAATTCTTTAATTTTTATCTATAAAATACATATTCCCAATTCATTTTTTTCCGTTTCATTCCAATCTCAAATATCAAAATTTTCTCAAATCCCCCCTCCGAAAATGAATTCCGACAATTAAAATATACCAATAATTAAAAAAATGTGAGGCGTGGCTGGAAAAGTTTTATGTGGCCGAGACTTGGCTGTGATGACTAGACGGACAAGTTTTTTTTTTTTTTTTTGTGGCTGAAGCGTGGCTGTTTCACTATTGTGGATACCCTAATAGAAAATGGTTTCTCATTTAACCTACTGGACGTGTCTTAGAACATCTCCAAGAGAAGAGGTAAATGGAGACGTAAAGAGAAATAAATACAATATTTACCTCTTCTATATAAAATTTCATTCTCCAAGGAAAATGGTATTTGAGAAGGTATTATACATTTTTTCATTTTGAAAATGTATCTTTACCTCTTCTTGGAACAAAAGGTAAAAAGTTAGTTATTTTTATTTGTCTTGTTCATTTACCTTTTCTCCTTGACTCCATTACTTTTTGAAAAGGTATAATTACATTTTTAAGAAAGTTAATGAGAAATATACCTTCTCAATTTAGATAGCTATTAGTAATTGAGATACACTTCATCACTGATTTCCATGCACTTCATATATATTTCTCTTTTCTTATTTGTGAATGGAATTAAGTAGCACGGATTTTGTTCACATAAGTTAATATATAGACTTTTACTTATTTTTGTCGTTTTTGTGAATAACCCCAACTAAGTGAAGGGGTCATAGACTCATAATACTCATAAAAATATTATTTTATTCATTTCATCGTATTATTTATACTCCTTCCTCCCTAAAAAAGTATGAACATTTGGTTCGGGACAGATCAAAAAAGTAAGAGAGAAATAGAAAGAATTTTTTTAAAAGTATTGTTAGCGGAGAATGAGTCCCACCTCAATAGAGAGAAAAAAGTTTCCAAAATTAAAAAGTTCATCTTTTTAGGGACAGATCAAAAAAGAAATAGTTTATAGTAATTTTTAGGGACAGAAGGAGTATTTTTCTTGCAAAATTTTGTAAATTACTAATTTGATAAATGTTAACAATTAAATTTTTGTAGCGTGTGGTAGTGCTCAACATGTATAATTCAAAAAACAATTGAATCAATTCGTTCCGTATCCGTACATTCTAAAATCATGGCTGACCATTTACATGTACGTAATTCTTTTTTACTATCTTATATGGGCTTTTTAGGCCCATTTATTAGTTTTTTTTTTATCTGCAAGAGGAGATGTTCTCGGCTAGAAGCCCATTACTACACACCCAAAATTAGGGAGCCCATTCGCAGAAATGCTGTCGTTTCATTTGGTTAGGTGAACTGTTGAAGAATATTGCTTTCACCTGAAAACCTCCAATTGCCATTCATCAAGGTTTCCGGATTTCTGATAGCTCAACTTTTCGTGAAAAAAGTTCACATTTTTTAGCGGGATGGTCAAATAATTCAGGTCTGCTCACATACATTATCATCCGTCTTTTTATTTGATCATGGTAACGGGTTATTGATTTAATGGTTGTCTTGGTGTTGAAATTTTAGTGATGAAGGATAAGAATTATGCTACAACATCTCTACTGAAGCGGATTTTGGTCAATTGTTCAGCTCAGGTTTGTTTTTATTGACGTTTTCATGTCTTCAACTCATAATAAGAATCTTGGTAAATGTTTTTCACTGGATTACCAGTGGGATAGTTAGAATGGAATGGAAGAGGATTATCTAACTGGGTTACGGAGAATTGCCATATTTCAATGTTTGTTTGGGAAAATAAGAGGGAAAAATGCATTCGGGTGATGGCCTAAGAATGTTTTGGCTTTTGTGATGCAAATAGGATTTGATTGCTTGGTTTTTTTATTTGTCGGAGTTCCTCGTGGTATGACTTCAAGACTAGGATTTTTCTAAGCATTCGAAGGGGTGTTCGGTTTGCAAGATTGTATTTATGGATTAGATATGTAGTTGGTTCATGAGATTCAATCCTACAACTCAATCCTAGATGGATGTTCATGGGATAATTAGACTTATCTAACCCCTCCAACTAAAATAATCTCACAACACAATCCTAGATTATATCTTGGTGTTCAATACAATAATTCAACTATGATAATTTTCTAACCTCAAAGGACAATTATATAGGACTCTCCTACATGAAATTGTAAAATTGATAAAATTAATAATAATACTAATAATGACTGCCTTAAAACACTCCTCCACTACCCAAATAACCGCAACCTAGTACCCACTCTCCATTATCTTCATATGATGCCTCACTACTTCTTGAAAACCATTTAATCTTCACTTTCAAGTGTATCAAATTCCTAGGAGAATCACATCCATGAAGGAGAGCTGGTCCCTCCGTCCCATTGAAGATGACCAACTTTCCTTTTTAGTTTGTCCCAATCAAGATGACCCATTACTAAAAATGGAAACACCTTTCTTTCTACTTTATTCTCTTTCTCTTACTTTACTCTCTCCACTTCACACACAAAATAAAGTTGAATAAATTCTTGTGTGTCCCAAGAGAGGGGTCATCTTCCTTGGGACGGAGGGAGTACAATTTTTTTTACTTATACATGTCCATTTTCACTAAATGCAAGTTTATATTTATGTGTGGATAACAATTTTCATTTTAGGCCAAACAATATGGTACCTGTGTTTCGGCAAGGGTTCCAGAAGTTGAAAAAGATATGTGTTTAAAAGAATTTATTGTGTTGAAGAATTGCATGCAGAATGCGGTATGTCTAGTTCAAATATCATAGGTTCTTGATGGGAAATGTACCTTCAATTTCTTATTTTCTTTCCTTTTCTTTCTCTAAGCCTGTTAGTTTTACATGTTTCTTATGTGCATATGCTATATTTTGTTTGTGTATCAGCTTCGAGGGAAGATTTGACTTAATATGACATATCAAGCAAGAGATAAAGCCTTTCACTGTCTCAGTAAGTTTACTTCAGTCTATAATATGTGACTTTTTACGTATCTCTATATTCTTATTTATATGACATCCACTTTCCATCTCTCTCTCTCTCTCTCTCTCTCTCCATCACTTCAGATGTATTTGCTCTGATTTATCTACTAGGGTTACTACCTCAAGTCTTAGCTGCATAATTAAGGGAGTGAACTTACATAACATGACTGGAGACGCATCTTCTTCTGCTCTTTCATACTCCAGTGGATCTAATGCACTGTCTCATGTTTATATTCAATACCCACCTCTAAGGTGCCATGTTCCTGGATCAAGGAAGTTGTTCTATGATGACGGAAATAAACTGATTTTGTCTCTGACCCCTAACCAGGTAATAACTTAAAAACAGACTCATGATGCAGGGTTTATATCTGTTGGTTTCAGCTAAATATTATGCCATGTGTAGGTATTTTCATGGAAAATTGCTACTTATAATCCTTATGCTGCTCCCTCATTTGATCCAATAAGCGAAGGGTCAGTTCTTTCTATTCGATATTCATTAGATCTCAAGCATTTGGCTATTCAACGATCAAGTCACGAGATCCAATTTTGGAACAAAGAGACTGGAGATACTTTTAGTCAAAAGTGTAGGTCTGAGTCAGAAAGCATTCTGGGGTTTTTTTGGACTGATTGTCCGACCTGTGATATAGTTTTTGTGAAAACCAGGTAACTACTTGAAATCCTTGTCGACCACTCTGAATTTTGTATTGCTGTACCAAAGATCCTGTTAGAAAAAATACAGTCCATGAATGCCTGAAAATTACACAGCCGGGGTTCTGTTCCGTCTACCTAATCAGAAGTCTCTCTCTTACTCTCTGGATAAGTAGCATGGGGACCTGTTTCATCTATTATCTGAATTATCTTAATCCAATGCTCATTCCATTTCTTAAGATTTCTATAGTTTACTTTGCTCTTACCACCATTACATGCACGGCCTTGGTTCCTGTCATTATTATTAGAAATGTAGCTGTTTTTATTTCAGCTCTGAATTATTATTTCTGTGCTCTCCTACTTCTCTATGAGGGGATGATGTTATGCTTCTTGCTGCAAGAATGCTTGTGAACCTGTATATGTGTCATGGCTGTATTTCTGTTGTTTAAAGCCATATGTGACTGCAGTGGACTGGAGTTGTACACATACGGTACTGAGTCTCGGAATCTCCAGTTGGTTCAGACGAAGAAACTGAGCATTAGCTGGTATATCTACACTCATGAAAGCAGGTTGGTGCTACTTGCATCAGGAATACAATGCAAAAGTTTCACTGGTTTTCAGGTAGGAGGTCCTCACCTTACATCTGAAATATTTCTGTTTTCTTACATAGTTTTGCTGTCAGTGATAGTTTTAACTATCAATTTAGTAATTTACTAATGATTGTTTTACTAGTGCAATTGAGAATATAATATCTGAACTCTGAAGGCATCCCGGGCTATAGAAATATTCATACTTTATTTTGTGCTTGTGGATATTATTAGGAAGTTAATAAGGTATATGTAGAAGATGATACATGGGACGAAGAATGTTATTTCACCTCTTCCAGTCTCAGTTTTGTCTTTCTTTTGTTTTGTTGAGTTTGTGTTTACAGTTATCCCTTCATCAATCAACACTACTGGCTTAAAAGTTACTTTAATAGATCATACGTATCTTTGTTGTGACAAATGTGCAATTTCTCTATTTAGCTGTCATCTGCGGGAATGATCAGCTTACCTAAGTTCGAGATGGCGATGGCCAAATCTGAGGCAAATAGTAAGCCTATTCTTGCTGCTGAAGATCTCCATATTATCACAGTGTATGTTCTTATCTTTACCTTACTAGTGGGTGGATGCAAGATTTACAACCTTGTCTTAATATCTTTCCTTGATTTTACAGGTATGGCAGGATTTATTGCCTGCAGTTTGATAGAGTTGCTATGCTACTGAACTCATATAGGTTCTACAGAGATGCTGTAGTACAACAGGTAAGTTTTATTCCAATTCCCTTCCCACCACCTTCACCAAACCTTTGTGTTTCTTTTATAGTCTACTTAATGTTAACAACCTAAAAGATGGCTACATCTTGATTTTGTCTCTATGAATTGTCTTCCTTGGGGATTGATAATTTATCAGAAGTGCTTGCCAGTAATTCTTGATAGTTTAACCTCTGATAGGTGTGAAATTATTCAGGTTTGGTAAGTTGTTATTATATTGGATTTTATTGTTGATATTGTTTATATTACATATTCAGATGTGGTTTGTCATTGCTTCAAGTCAATTCTTATTTGAATTCTGCAACAATGTTACTCCATCATATTTCAGGGTTCTCTGCCAGTTTATTCGGATAGAATTTCTGTGAGTGTGGTTGACAATGTTTTACTAGTTCATCAAGTGGAAGCGAGAGTTGTCATTATATACGATATATATGCAGATTCGCAAGCACCAATTTCTGCCCCACTTCCACTATTTTTGAGAGGATATTCTAAAGCTAATGTTGCATTTTCTCAAACTGCTAGCAGAACTTCTGGTGCTTCAGAGTCCAAAAATTTGAGTTACACCGAAGAAACTACATATGGAGATCAGTGGAAATTTCTTGTACCTGATCTTGTTCTTGATGTTTCTAATGGGTCTCTGTGGAAAATCAGTTTGGATTTGGAGGTAAGTTTGGTATCTGAAAGCATCTTGTAGATTGATAGTTTCTGATCTTTCATCTAATTCCATTTATCTTTCATCATTTGCAGGGAATATCAGCTAGTAGCTCAGAGGTTCAACTTATTCTTGAGTTCTTGCAAAGAAGGAAACTGGAAGCAGAGAAGGTTAGCATACATCCATCTAAATTCATTTGCAGTCTTTCCATATACCTCAAGGAAAATATTTTATTGTTGTTTGCATGGACTTCTAACTTAATAATTGGTTATTGAGATTGAAGGAAGAAAGTTATGATATCAAAGATATGTTTTGACCAATGATTTTTGGCTATTGATTTGTTAGTTCGATTGAGGAAGATCAATATTTTTCTGCATGTGTTGCAATACAACCTTCCTTCTACGTATGATCTGCCATTTTGGGTTTTTCCAGGCTAAACAGTTGTCTCTGGCGATTGTCCGTACTATTATTTTGGAAAGGAAGCCAATACCTATGGTTGCCAGGGCTGTGGATGTCTTACTTGCAGCATACTCACAAGCAATCAAAACATGCAGCTATAACAAGAGAAGCAGAACAGAAGAAATTTCATCGTCCAATGCTCCTAATGCAGCTGTTGGTGAGTCAATCACTGGAATAGATGTGTCTAGAAGCATCAACCATAAACCTGAAAGTGTCCCTGGGTATGATTCTCATAACAGATCTGTTATGGCAACTTCAGAGTCAGATGGTCCATCTATTGAAAAAAAAGAAAGGGGGGACTTGTTAGAGCCTGGTTTGTTAGGTAGTGAAGATCTTCCAACTAGGCAGTCTCAAACTCTTATACCTGCTAACAACCAGTTAAATTCTAGTGCTTCTCAAAGGAACCAATCCATAGTGACTTCCTCAGCTGCAACCTCGCCTGCAGATTTTTACAGCCATGTGTTTTCTCCTATAAAGGAAGAGATGACAGGAGATGGATCTTATTTGACAGCGATCACTATTGAGTTTCTTCAAAGGTATTCTTGGAAAGAACTAGCTCCACAGAGTATATCATCTTTAAGTTATTGTAAAGTTAGAAATTTTCCTGCTTCTTTATACTTCCTCCGTTCCATAGTAATAGAGGCATTTCTTTTCGGCACGGAGATTAAGAAAAATTGTGTAAGGTGGGGTAAGTAAAGGAAGAATAAAGTAGGAAATAAAAAAGGTAGAGAGGTGAAGAGAGAATAAAGTAAGAGAGAGTAAAGTAAGTGAGAAGAAATGTGTTGACTTTTACTAAAAAGGGAAATGACTCTACTACTATGGAACGTACCAAAATGAAAAAATGACTCCACTACTATGGAACGGATGGAGTAGTTTATACCAGGACACACTGGTTAATCTTGGATGTAACTCCAACGGGATTAACTAGAGTCTGGAAGCCATTGATAAGTCACTAGTTTCTTCCTTTTTCTACTTCACAGTTTAAAAGTTCTATTTTGTAATAAAGCCATTCCATTTTTAATGTGAATTGTATATTGGCTCAGCTAGTTGCATGTTTATTTTTTAAATAGCTTCCTTTTCTTAGCTGAGGACTCTGGTCTTTTCTCTTCTTGTTTAGTTGTCTGATTGTTGTCCTTCCCTACAAATTGCAGCTGTAGCTTGGAAAAATTGAAGGTGTATCCCAATACCTATGCTTTGTTGGTACAAATCCTTGCTCGGGATGAGCGTTATGCTGAACTTGGATTATTTATCATGAACAAGGTCACATTTTGCTCAGAGTATATTTAGACCGTTACTGAAACCTGCTACTTTGAGAATTATTGAAAAGAAGGTTTACTTGAATATGAAATGATGACTGAAAATGACATGTGGTATGATGCAGATTATTGAGCCTTCCAAAGAAGTAGCACTGCAACTGCTGGACTCTGGGCGTCAAAACCAACAAATAAGGAAGCTGGGCCTGGATATCCTCAGACAGTTATCATTGCATCATGACTATGTTTTACTCCTTGTACAAGATGGTTATTACCTTCAAGCTCTTCGCTATGCACGGAAGAACAAGGTAATATTCTGTTACCCAAAACGTTTACACGAGACTTTGTTTACCAGTAAATACCATCTGATTGGTCACATGTTCGTAAATTTTGTACTTTTTCTGGGAATCTGTTACCTCTACTAAGAAGTGTCTTATAGATAAAAAATGATACATGTAATACAAATTCTCAATATTCAGTTTTCATATGAATGATAGTCTTATTCTTATAGATAAAGAACTACATCCCTTATGTTTAAACTTCTCTTGAGATCACTGTGAAATATATACATTCCCTGAAAGCTAATGCCTTTCAGCCGTTGTAATGTGCTAAGTGCATTTGTGTATGGATATAAAGAGTTCCTTTACCTGTATTTCACTTAACCCCTACACTTCTTATGTTGATATTAGTGTGAATTGAATCTGAGCCCAAGTCTTGTGTGTCTTTCGTTTTGCTCTTCCTGATAGTTTGGTCTAGTTACAAAATGCATTGTATTTTCTGGTACATCTCTATATGCATTAGGTTAGTCCTTCTGGTGGATTCCCTCAAATATGTTCCTATTGTTTCTTCATCAATTCATATCTGAATCGATGCTTTTCTGTAATGATTTATTCTTTCTTTTTTGGAAGCTGAGAATTTGGACTAAATAAATTTCTTCTTGATGCATAAACTTGTGTCGGTTTCAGGTCAACACCGTCCGGCCCTCTTTGTTTCTGGAAGCAGCATATATTTCTAAAGATCCTCAACATCTAGCTGCAGTTCTCAGGTTCTTTTCTGATTTCATCCCTGGCTTTAAGAGCAGTGCCGACCACAACACATATCATCGCTTTGTTGCTGAGTTGAATTCCTAAGTTGCCGGCCAGGGTTTTATGGAAGACGTCGCCCAAAACCTGACCAACCAATAGAATAGAAGTTCTAGACCTACTTTAGCTTGTTTGTTCATCTCTGTTTTCCATTGATGAAAGCATATTGGGCAGTAGAGAATCATAGATAAACATGCATCTTTCCCTGGCTATAATATTTTGACTTGTAACTGAATTATGTTCCTAAATTTTAAATGAAAATCTGATCTTCCATATTCCTACTTTTTAGGTACTACTTTTTCTCTCTTCCGTAACTGTTTCTTAAGCTCTTTTGTCTATGATTGGCTATACTACATGTGGTTGATGCATTCATAATTAGTGTGAGTGGGAATTCGAATTCATTATTTCTGGAGTATTTCTCAATGTAAACATTTTTTTGTGTGTGTTTGCACGACAAACTCATTACAGTATTTCATAAAAATAATAAGTGGAGTAGTTTAGTAAAGTATGAAATGCCGATTGGATGCACTTTCATAGTCAACAAATTATAACATCAATCATTGGCGTAGAATTTAGTTAATTTTTTTAATACCTCTAGTCTAGGCTGTAGTATCTTTGTCTGGATAAATATTGTCGTATTACAAACTCAATTATCATTTGGCATATTATTGCTAGTTCGTATAAAGTAATTGGTTAGGTGGTTTGTTTGGAATATTTAAGAGTTATGGAATACTCACATCAACATCGAGACAGTTCGGTTTGATATTTTTCAGCATGGTCTCTCTCTAAATTTATTTCTTTTTTGTCATTACTTGCCTTTTTCTCAGTTCATGGAGTTGGTATTATTTTCGTAAATGGATTATCTAACCACGATTTCAATTATTATAAGAGGAAAACTGATATAAAAAACTACGAAAGTGAATAGGTCCATAAACGCTTATTGCTCTTTAGTGTAGAGTAGACCAATGAAACGTGACTATGCACTGGCACTAACATACATGAAATTTAGTCAAGTGTTTGATGAAAAATACCCATATTCCCATATCTGAAGTGGTTATCATGAATAAATATATGCTACAGTACTATTATTTTTTCAAATTATATAAACTATGACAGGTTGTGATTTGCTGTTGTTAAATCATTTTCCTGATTACTTTCAGACTTAGGAGTTTCATAAAGCAAAAATTATGGTCCCAGTGATAATTAGAGTACCTAAAACTTATCATTAGCTATCATCTGCCTTAATGGGACAACTTTAGCTGAATTATGCATCTCATCTGATCTACCAAATACTCCCTCCCACCATCAACTCTTTTATTAAGATTCGTAATTAACAAAAAATAAATTACAAATTTTACGTGTATAGAAACTCATTTTCTCTCACTGAAGGGTTAATGTAATGGTATGAAAAAAAATGATTTTATGCGACTAAAATTATAAAAATAACATTTAATACTATAAAAAAATATTGTTTTGTGCGTAATTTTTTAATACTACCATTTTAAAAATAAATATTGACCATCCTTTATTTTTTCAATTTGGTCTAGTCATTAAAATTTGTCCAATCTATTTATGATAAATTTAATGTGATCGGTTTGAATTTCTATTAATACTTTTCTATATTATTAATACTTTATTAATTTTGTATTAAAATATGTATCGTCAATTATAACGATTACTTTTCATGGAGGGAGGAAATATATATAATTTGTCGGAATTAGTGTGATAAATTTCCATATGAAGAAGTATGAAGAAGAGACTTTTATGCTTGGGTTGGATTGGGTCAAAATATTTTGGCAACTCCTTATAACATTTTACTCTAAATCCTTCTCATATAACACGTGGGAGGCTGTAGTTGGCTGCAAATCGTGGACCCTATTGAACAAGATTCTCGTGATCCTGATTGCAGATGCCAAAAATTGCGCCCCCATTGTAAGATTTACTTTAGATTATATTCTAATATATCTATGCTATTTTCATAATTTGCTCAGTTGACCATGCAATTTTTTTCATTTTTATTCCACCCAAAAAGGTTATTTTTCTCCCTTTTTTTAATATCTTTTCTCTTTACTTTTTAGACGCATCAACGCTTTACTATTCTATATAGAAACTTCTGCTTTATACTATAGTATTTTATCCGGGTTACTTATACTATAAAATTTAAGTATTTTTATAAAGAAAATAGGCTCAGGCTTCTTGTCTTCCCCTATTAATTATTTCCCTTATTCAGTTGAAATGGCTATTTAGGTGGTCTCTGATTTACTATTAGATAAAATAAAATATAAGTACTGAGATAATTTAAAACTAAATTTCGACTAAGGAAAAGCTAGTTACTAATACACTTCTAAAATCCCATAACCCATAAACATTGCCTGAAGACATGTTAGTGTAGAAAAAAACTTTAAAAAGACAACCTTGGATTCTTCATAACTACCCATCTCTTGGTTGATAGATAACTTCTACTGCCATTAATTTCAGAGTTGCCATTTTGTGTTCCTTAATTTCGCAATTGCTATTTCTACATAAAATCAAACAAAAGTTGAACAATATGATTATGTTGTTGAAATTAAATTTCAATTATGGCTAATTTCAACATTCAATTCAACCCCCCTAAAATAGACTAAGAATCACAGAGCAGATAAATTATCATAAAGTTCAAGAAATAAAAAATGGAAATTAGAAAGTCCAAGAAATAAAAAATTCACAACCACTGAAAAGCTAATTAAATCCAAAAAAATCCAATGAAGAATGTCGAATAAATGCAAGAAAATACAAGAATTTGTATAATAAAAGAACCCAAATCATAGACTTTGAAATCCAAGCATTGAAACCACCAAACAAAGTAGAGCTAATAAATGGTGTATTCATTTGTATTGAGGGCATCCGCGGTGGTGCGCATGTCCCGACGGACATCCCCGCGTACATCCCAAAAACACCTCCTACCACGTCATACGGACTTCTCACTGCGAATGCCACGTCATACGGACATCCCACTGCACAGTGGCGGACATCCCAAAGGACATACTTCCCACATTAATAAAAATTCACAAATTCACAAATTAAACAATTTACAGATTTAAACAATTTACGGAATTAAAAATTCGACGCAAATACGGAGATCTTACAACCACTTTATTAAAAAAAAGATACATAATTATAAAAAAACATACATAGTAATAAAAAAAATTACATAGATAAAAAAAACTGCCGGCTCACCCCTCGGATTCCCCGCCGCCAGTACCCTCGTCGTCGCCGCCGCCGCCACCCCCCTCGTCGTCACTCCCCGACATGTCTCCGAACCCCAAATCGCGCCGCATACTGTTGATGAGGGGTTTAAGCGACCGCTTGTAATGTGGGTCGGTCGATTGGCGCCATTCAACCATCGCACGTAACAAGGTTTCATGTGCTGCGATGCGGGCGAAGGAGGGGTTCTCAGGATTGTTTTGGGTGGGCGCTGCCGATTGGGCCTCGGCGGATCTGCTGGCGCTTCCCTTCGCAGTCCGTGCCGCCGCCTTTTGCCCAACTGGGCGACGACGGCGGTTCGACGATATGGGTATCGGGAATTCTGCCTCGGAGAGGGGGGAGTTCGTGGGAACCAGCACTGCTACTGTACTCCCCGGAGGCACTGATCTTCGTCCACTTCGGCCAGCCAGATTCAACGCCCGCAGTGAACTTGGGTGAAGACTGCACCACAAGATAGACCTCCCAATATTTGAATTCTCCGAACCCCTTTTCACTGTCGGGGAACTGTTGGTGCGCCATAAGCTTCACATCCTCGGAAGACATGCCGCTGGTTGCCGAGCGGAGGTTGTTTGTGTAAATGCCAGCAAATCGGCTGAGCTGCCTCCTCAGCCGCTCCCACTGTTTCCGGCATTGCACTCCGTTGTGAGACTTCCCCCATGGCGGTCTGAACTGGAGGTAGCTTTGGCTAATGCGTCACCACATCCTGTCGATGTGCTGGTTCGCCCCCGACGTAGGGATCCTCCACTACACTAATCCACGCCTTCGACAGCGCAATGCACTCCTCCATGCTCCAGACGGTCCTCTTGTTCCCACTGGACCCCTCCCCCGCCTCACCATCGTACATCAGGACGGGCGAGGTATTGCCCCGTCCCCTGCCCCTCACTCTCCCTGTCCTCTCCCTCCTCCCTATCGCCGTTGGTGCGTCTGTGGGGGAATCCCGGATCGGAGATAGCCCCAACTCCTCCATCGAGAACGTGTCGATGCCAGTGAACTGAGTCTCGAGAGGAGTACTTGGGGGGTTGTCCGTCGACAGTAAATCCATATAGGGCGGGTAGACGTTGTCCACCGGTGATTGGGGACCCCCTGCCTACTCCCCCCCGCAGTCGCCAGCGACCTCTGCATCATCCCCGACATCATCATACCGGGCATCTGTGGCATCTGGGGCATCATCCCCGACATTCCAGGCATCATTCCCGGCATTCCGGGCATCATCCCTGACATTTGGGGCATTCCGGCACTCGCCTCGGGCATCTGGGAAATTTGGGGCATCATACTATACCACTGCGGGTACATCATCCCCGCCGCCATTTGAGGTTGGGGCATCATCCCCGGCATTTGGGGCATCGCGGAGGACACTGGCGTACTCCCGCCGCCGGGAAAATAAGGCGACTGTGACTCACTCGTAGCGGGGGAATCGCTATCGTGATGCTCCATTGTTCTTCGAAAGAAAAGTATTTTAGAGAGATATACTCGTTAATACAAGTGGTGCGAATGAAATGAAGTGCAACGAGACGTATTTATAGAATTTTTTTTTAAAAAAATTAATGCAATAATCGGGACGTCCGTGCTGACGCCCGTGAGAGTCAACGCAATGGCGGACGTCGCGACGGACGTCAGCGGAAGGCCGCGGAACTGCGGTGTCCGCAGCGGATGCCCGTATCCGCGTCACATGCACACAATGATGGATGTCCCGTGCGGACGTCCAACACGCCGATCTGATGTCCGCCATTGCGGATGCTCTGAACTAATTAGTAGAGCTCATAAACCATGTAGTGATGAATTTGTATTGAACTAATTTAATTTCAAAAGAAAAAAAAATGTTTGCGCTTTAAATCGCAACTAGTGTAATTTAAATACCCATTTTACAACTCATGCGTATTTATTTATCTAAATACATGGGTATAGGTATAAATACATTTGTAGGCAAAACTGGCACGGCATCTAGGGTCACGAAGTGTAGTGGTGTGCCCTCATTCTGTCTCTCCTTTCTCGGTAAAACTCAATAACACACTCTCTCTCTTCGACCTTGTTTTTTCAAGTTTTTTATAATCTGCATATGAACTCTCTTTTCCAAATTAAAAAAAAAATATTAATTTACCAAATTGAGTACAGAAGTTCAACTGCTTCACCACTAGCATCCTGCCTTTAACCAAAGAGCGTCGCTTCCAAGGCAAGCATTAAATCAAAATTTACCTATAAGCTTTCTATTTTCGTTTATTTTTTCGGTTTTCTCTCTCACGCGCGCACGCACACGGAGGGGAAGGGAGAGAGAGATGTGAAATATTCTCTATTGTTGATAACGATAATGATGATGTTTCCTTAGAACTCACCTGATCTTTTGAAAAGATCTGGATATTTATTTAATTCTCTCTCAATTTGGATTTTATGCATTCGAGTATAAATTGACATCTGTTTTCTGTTTAATTGTACGAATGTCTTGTGCTGGGCTGAAGAGGAGTTACTGATTTTATTAGGTATTCTGAAATTTCTCTTCAGCTGAGCTGCATTGTGCGTTCTGGCTTGAATAATTTTATTCGTTGAATTTTGGGGAAACTTTCTTCTGTTTATTTCTGCTTTTACGTTGCTCTTGTTCAAAGCCTTTACGAATCGGTGCGTTGATTTGATTCGGTTGTTTTCATTTTAAAGGTAAAGAAATGGCTTATAGACAAGGATTGACACAGAAAAAACCTACTCAAAGAGCTACAGCCAATAACAATTCTTCCGCGTCGTCGACGACATCATCATCTCGCCAGTTTCCGGAGCCTTCCATAGACTGCCTGAGTTCGCCGGCATCGTCGTCTGCACGAAGTAAACCTCAGTATACATACTCTGAAAGTGTTATGGATGTTGAGAGGTCTAAAGAGAATGTTACAGTCACAGTGCGGTTTCGACCACTCAGGTATATTAATGAAAGCTATGTTTGCGAAATTGAAGACATCAGCTTTGGCTTTAGTATGATCCCATGGTGAATTTCTGAGTTTCTACTTGTGTAGTCAGAGGGAAATCCGACAAGGAGAGGAGATTGCGTGGTATGCAGATGGGGAAACTATTGTGAGGAACGAGCATAATCCATCAATTGCTTACGCATATGGTAATGTATAGAGTTGAATTATTGCACTGATACTATATCATTACACAATTCCGGACTAAGTTTTCTTCTTTTTGGAGGTGGAGAATAGTTTTATTAGGATATCTCATGCACTCTAGTATATTACTTAAATATTTTTTTGTCCTCAACAAGTCTGATTATACATTAAACTTCAACCACTGATAATTCTGTGAAGCATCTGTTTCTTACCCCCAAAAGTCTGAATAGACATTAAATTTCTTCTGTTTCACTATGTATAATGATTTCCAGATCGAGTATTTGGTCCAACCACCACAACAAGGCATGTATATGATGTTGCTGCACAGCATGTGGTTAATGGTGCAATGGAAGGAATCAACGGTATGTTTTTTTCTGGTTGAGATCTTTTAGTTTTTAGTTACATGATCTTCTGTTTGCTTTGACTTGGATAGGACTTTCTTGTTTAAAAGTTAAAACTTGCTACTAAATTATTCATCATAAGGAAGATGCTGACCTTAAAAGAAGTTATCCAGCATGTAAGGACAATAGAACTTGAAAATATAGTGTTTTATTGGTGGTTGTTTATTTATTGCTGAGGGTTATACATGCTTGACTAAATTTATGAGGATACAACTGTAAGCATGACACATTGTAATTTATTTACATGCTAAAATGCTAAAATGTCCTTACTTACTCTTTACATAGTGAAAGAATAGTATTATCTTTCATGAGGAAAGATAACAGTAGACTTTTTTGTTGTTTCCTATATTGACCCGATCTTCTTAATGGTAGCCATTTCATCTTTTTCATTTTCTTCAATTACAGGTACTATGTTTGCTTATGGGGTCACTAGCAGTGGAAAGACTCATACCATGCATGTAAGAAAATTTCTTCTGTCCTGTATTAAGTTTGTCTACAGTTTAACATGTTAAAGTTAGAAAGTTCTATTTGATTTTTCTTGGTACCTTCTAGTTATTCCTGTGCTTCCTAAATTGATAGTACTAGTAGGTTACATGTCTTCATAATGAAATTCATAAACCAGATTGTCAATATTAATAATCAAGCACAAGGCTGGCTAGAAGTGAATTCAACTTGATATCCTGCCATATTGCTTCCTCACACATCCGTTTTCACATGTATGTAACATCTTTACATAGCAGCCACATGGAAGTGTAAAGGGTTTGTGTTAGATGTATGGCCTATGCTAATTAATGTGTCTTGATAGTAAGCTTAATGTTTCTCATATTGCATACTTGGCTGTATCACATTTGCATCAGGTGCTCTCATGTGAAACCTCACCATCTCTTTGCTGCACTTACATCAGAAACTAAGAATTAGATAATGTTATTCTATAGGGTGATCAGAGGTCTCCTGGTATCATCCCTTTGGCTGTAAAAGATGCTTTCAGCATTATTCAAGAGGTATCAAATATTACTTGGTGGTATTGCTTTCTTCTGTATTATGTTCCGATTTTATTGGTTGCATTGTCTTGTGACATCCGCAGACTCCAACTCGGGAATTTCTCCTTCGTGTTTCATATTTGGAAATCTACAATGAGGTATGATTCTAATCAATCTTCAGCTTCCTGGATTCATGAACACTGTTTGCTGTACCTAATCTTACTATCATGCAAGTGTTTGTTATGAAGCAAATATCTAGAATAAAATGGTCTGGTATAAGAGGTCAGAAAAATATCTAGGATCCACCGTTTTCAGCCAACAATTACACTTATGGGTTCAATAGTCTCCTTTGATACTCACCTTGTTATCCTTCTAAAACTTTGCCGTATGTGCAGCCTATGGCTTCCCAATCTTCCCTGTTATTTCAACTAAATCAGTTATAAGAAACAATTTTATCATTTCCTTTGTTTCTTGGCTTCTATCAACCCTAAGATGTGTGTGACCATGTGAGTTTGTTGGGCTCTCAAGAAAGCTTTGCTACTGGCTTTTGTCCATACTGTAAGTAGTAATATTGGAACTTGTGTGCCCCTGATGCGGTGATGCCTAGCATTTTCTATCATACTTTTCTCTTTTCTATTGCAAGTAGATACTTTTGGTACAGTGGTACTATTGTGTGTGATTTATATTTCTTTAGTTTCCATTTAAAATTAGTCAACTTCCTTAGGGTTCTGTTTAATGCCTTTATATTATCAGGTTGTTAATGATTTGCTGAACCCTGCTGGACAAAATTTGAGAATTAGAGAAGATGCACAGGTAATATTTTCGCTCATTTTAAATTGGGAGATCTCCTTTAGTATATTTGAGGAATTATGTTCTGTGATTTGTGAATTCATTTTCTGGTATAATAAGCTCGTGACTTATTTTACTTAAGTTATCTACTTCTCCTTTTAGAAGAACCAAATTGGAAATGAATCTGAACTTGACCACCAAGTTCACTATTCAGTATCAATAGTTTATCCAAAGACCAATAACCCTATTATGACCAGGACATATCTGAATTTATGATCTCATGTCGGTAACAATTCATGATTTATGTCTACTGATATTTTACTAATTTCTAGAAAATTTGCCCGATTGGTTGTAGGGAACCTTTGTTGAAGGAGTTAAGGAGGAAGTTATATTATCCCCAGCACATGCTCTATCCCTTATTGCAGCAGGAGAAGGTAACACTTGGCATCTTTGATGTGTCATAGCGCATGCTCTATTTTACGAATCTCTTATTTCACATGTAGGTTCCCTGGTTATTAATTTATGCTAAGGGATGCAAGGTTCCTTTGCTTTGTGTGCCATACTATTTTAACTGAAGACCAACATCCTGTTTAGTCACTTCCATTTTCAAATGCTTCAATATAAGATTAAATTTTTTTAGCACCTCATAATGGACTGAGGGCTGGATTCACTTTATTGTATTTCTTAGTTTGTCATGATACCCTTGGCCTTTTGTATCTGTGGTTATGCTGAAGTTAGCTATATTATGATTGCTAATGATAAAAGATTCATGTTTCAATCTGGTGGAATTATGAAGTAAGTAACATTTTAATATATGTCAAAAAGTTGTGTTTCTTGTTCCATTCTGCAGAGCACAGACATGTGGGTTCAACAAATTTCAATTTGCAAAGCAGTAGAAGTCATACAATCTTCACACTGGTATTCAGTTATTTGCTAAGCTTAAATTTCTTAAATGCAGATTTTAGTGGTCTTTTCCTTCCATCCGTTCCATGATTCTACTGGCAGTATGATAAAATTGTTTGCTTTGCAGACTATAGAAAGTAGCCCTTGTGGTGAATACTCAGAAGGCGAGGCTGTTACCTTGTCTCAATTGGTATTTGTTTTTCCTTCGTCTACTTCCCTAAAAAGATTGTACGAAGATTTTACTGAACTGTTCTGTCCTTATGGTATAAATTGTTTCAGTAACTCCTCCTTTCTAAATTATATTGGCAGAACCTGATTGATTTAGCTGGTTCTGAGAGCTCAAAGGCCGAAACAACAGGCTTGCGTAGAAAAGAGGGTTCATACATCAACAAGAGCTTGTTAACTCTTGGAACTGTAAGTCCTAGATCTTTGTGATTATTCTTATATTGTCCCTAGACAAACTTATCATTCTAGTGCACACACTATTCCTGACACCAACCGGTACACACTCCTTGACACAAATGGGATGAAGATACACATGCTTAAATCTGGTGGCCGGTGTTTTTGCATTGCCAATCATTTAAACCTTTTGCAGATTTAATCCTTTGTGATTTGTTTGTGTAATCAATATAATGTTTGTTAGTGATGATGTAATCTGTGCCTGCAATAGGTTATCTCAAAATTAATGGATGGGAAATCGATGCATGTCCCTTATAGAGACTCCAAATTGACGAGGCTTCTCCAGTCCTCACTCAGTGGCCAAGGACGTGTATCTGTAAGAGTTCAAGCCTGTATATCTGCTGCAAATTGATGTCTGTTTTGTCTATCTTAATGATTCTAGCAAAGTAGCAATAGATGTCTTGTTAATTTGAAGGGTGTAATCTTCTGGACTGCAAAGCTTTAGCTAAATTAATCTGGCGACCACTTTTAATTGGTTCTGTCAGAAGAAAAAAAATAGTCTTATCTTACACATGTTCGATTCAGCTGATTTGCAATATTACTCCCTCGTCAAGCAATTCTGAAGAGACACATAACACATTGAAGTTTGCGCATCGAGCAAAACATATTGAAATTCTAGCAGCGCAAAACAAGGTATGTTCAGTATAGATATCTCATTGTAACACCTTTTTAAAATTGTCCCATTGAAGCAATCCTGTGAACGTGCAGATAATCGATGAGAAATCATTAATTAAGAAGTACCAATACGAAATCCGCTGTTTGAAGGAAGAACTGGAACAACTGAAAAGAGGCATAATCACAGCTCCACAAATAAAAGACAGTGCAGAAGGTGATATTATGCTTCTGAAACAAAAGGTGATTCTCTATGCCCAAGGTTGATCAGGAATAATCTTAGTTTTACAGAACAATTTGATTTTGTTATATTGACCGATGGCTACATGTTATGGTGGTTTGACCCCTACAGCTAGAAGATGGTCAAGTGCGATTGCAGTCAAGACTGGAACAAGAAGAAGAAGCTAAAGCTGCATTAATGAGCAGAATACAAAGGCTGACTAAATTGATTCTTGTATCTACCAAAACTTCCCAATCACCTAAATTTTCTCAACGATCAGGACCAAGAAGAAGACATTCCTTTGGAGAAGAAGAGGTTTTATGTACCTTCCACATTCCTTTCTTTCCATCATCTGGGAATGTGGGTGGGTGATTAGAACTTATGTCATTCCATGATAAAGTGCTCCTTTGTTTTGATGTTACAGCTGGCTTATCTTCCACATAGACGACGTGATCTTGTCCTGGATGATGAAAGTGTGGATATGTATGTTCCTCTTGATAGTAGTGCCGAGACTGTGGATGAAAAATTGAGAGAAGAGAAAAGAACCAAGAAGACTGGATTGCTTAGTTGGTTAAAGCCTCGGGTGTGTGAGATACCATTTACTTATAAGAAATGTTGCTTTTTGACTGAGTCACTGACCTTGCTTTGTACATGGGGTCACTACTCACTAGAAACGTGATAGTGGCATAGGAGCCTTGGCAAGCTCTAGCGACAAGTCAAGTGGCGTCAAGTCAACAAGTAGTCCTTCAACACCTCAAGCTGATAGCACAAATAGTCACATGGAAGCCAGACATTCACATTCTTTACCCTCAGATAACACTCCTGTTGATCAAATGTCTGATATGAAGCATACTGAAGAAGTGTTTGAACCTGATGATACATATCTGGGGCAAGAGACTTCACTGGTATGCCATAAAGAACTATTGTTTGTTCTCTGTGAACTCTTCTTATTTAATTCTAATGACAGTTTAAAACAGCTCATATCTCTGATATTGTGCGGTCAACTTGCAATCCTCTTCATTTATTTTATAATTTTATATATGGTGTGACATTGATCAACTTTTGGATTACCTTTTTTTCCATTGTATACTTCTTATCAGGGCATTGTGAAGACTATGGATGAAATTGACTTACTGAGTGAGCAGCACAAAATTTTGTCGGATGAAGTGGCACTGCACATGAGTGCCTTAAAACGATTGTCAGAGGAGGCTACTCAAAATCCTAAGAATGAACATCTCCATGTAACTTTCTTTTACCTGTATTATTATGTTTAAAATTCAGTTTGGACATCCATCCTAGAGTATATCTTGTATATTTTCTATTTCAGGCAGAGATAAGAAATTTAAAAGAAGAATTTCACCAAAAAAGCAATCAGATTGCTTCACTGCAGCAGCAAATTGACTCCGTCATTCCTTATGCTGGACAGGACAAACTGGAGGAATCGCTGGTATTTTAAGATTTTATCAATTTTAGACACTTCTGTAGTATTTTAACTCATGTGTGTATAGTAACTATTATTTCACAATTCACACTGCAGTCAGTAGCTGATTTGATGACACAGTTAAATGAGAAGGCACTTGAACTTGAGGTAATTAATTGTGTATGTGAACTCTAACTATCTGCAACACTGCTGAAAAAAGTTAGCTTGTCATAATACAAACTAAATGAAGTCAAATCTCCTCTTTATGGGAATATTACAGCATTATTTATTTATTTGGATAGGAGTGGTCTGGTCCCCATTTCTCAAAGTCTTGATTGTAGTTATTATAAGGAAGCTGGATTTGCCCTGTCGATTTAGTCGAAACAC
Source organism: Salvia splendens (assembly GCF_004379255.2). Lineage (NCBI taxonomy): Eukaryota > Viridiplantae > Streptophyta > Magnoliopsida > Lamiales > Lamiaceae > Salvia > Salvia splendens. The sequence continues at coordinate 2,799,670 of NC_056034.1, forward strand.
TCACTATGTTAGAACAATTGAACAATCATTTTATGATGTTTTCACCAAAATTTATGTACATCAACTTGTTTCCAGGTCAAAACTGCAGACAATCGGGTTATCCAAGATCAACTGAACCATAAGGTGCCAAACTGGTCCATCATATTTAGAAGACAGTCTTGCATCATTTGATTGAAATGTGAGAGATATTTTTCTTTCCTTTTTTCATTTTAATCAGATTGCTGAGTGTGAAGAGTTGAAAGAGACAATTGTCTCATTGAGAGAAGAGCTATCCGATGTTGTTGAACAGAGAAACTTAATCCCATTGACCGGTCCTTTGCAAGGCTTTTCTGAAAGCAGAAACCTGCATATGGGATATCAAATTGGTAGAGAAAATTCAGTGCCGAAGGATTCAAATGGCACGTTGGTTCTACAAGCTCAGGTTCCAATCTTTCTTTTCCCTTCCGGCTTTCCCTGAACTATCAATTAATATAATACTTATAAGATACTCCATACTAATCTTGTGCTCTTTTTTAACATCTCTTAGGCAAGTAGGATTGAAGAACTAGAAAATAAATTAGCTGAACTGACAGCGTCAAGGGAAGATCTAGAGCAACGGAACCAGAAACTTGCCGAGGAGAGTTCATATGCAAAGGGATTAGCATCAGCTGCAGCAGTAGAGCTGAAGGCGCTTTCTGAAGAAGTTGCGAAGCTCATGAACCACAATGGAAGATTAGCGGCCGAGCTGGAAGCACAAAAGAAGGTACCAGCTCAGAGACGTACTGCCATTCCCAACAGGAACGGTCGGAAGGATGGTTATAGCAAAAAACCTGATCCAGCTGTCTTAGCCTCGGAGATGAAGAGAGAATTGACTGTTAGTCGCGAAAGAGAGCATTCGTTGGAAGCTGTACTAGCAGAAAAAGATCAACACGAAGTTGAATTACAGAGGAAAGTTGAAGAATCCAAACAGAGAGAAGCCTACCTAGAGAATGAACTCGCCAACATGTGGATACTTGTGGCCAAGCTCAAGAAATCTCAAGGAGCCGAGAATGATGAGTCGTCAAGGGAGAGCCTGAAGATTGATGACTCGTGAGAGTGAGATTGAGTTCGAACAAAATGATTTCAGTAGTTAGGCTTTGTAAGTGGTAGTAGGAGACGAGTTTTTGGTTGTGTAGTGCTTAGGTAGTTCGCTTTCTGGGCAATGTGAGGAGCCCCTTTTTTTTATCAAGTGTATCTTTCCTGGTTTGGTTTGTTGTGTTCTTTAGCTTGAATGGTGATTGTAAAAAGGTTTGACACCGTTTCTAATGCTAATTTATGGTGTACAATATGTAGCATCAGTTATTTCGGTCTTCAACTTGGTGTGTACATATGAAGCGTGTATCATATTTTCAAACAGCGTGACATGTATCTATTGATATTTTAGTTATCCACATACTGATCTGATATCATACTACTCATGTTATAGGTTTATTGCATAAATAAATTAAATAGTTACTTATTGATAAGTATGTTTAGGGTTAAATGGAGTAGCATTGTGGCGTTGGCATCCATGTTTCAATGCTGGAAAGAGATCGAACAATGAAGTGGCGTTGGCATTCAGATAGACGAGGGTTTCATCATGGTGATCCGTAAGATATGACAATATGTTACCAGAAGTTGAACTTGCATCATACTTGATCAATAGCTGAAAAAAGGTAATTAATATCCCTCCGACACATAGAGACTTTTAGGACAGTACGAGTTTTAATGCACGTTTGGAGCATTGTTAGTAGAGAATGAGACGAGAAAGAAGTGGACAAAAATAAAAGTGGACTATTTTTATGGGACGGATCAAAATGAAGAGAGTTTAATTTTATTGGACGAAACGAGTAGTAAATATTTATTTCAAAGACTGGTTGATTGGGATCAATAACTCAAAATTAGTAGATGTCATCCCATTCCATCCCTATAGTCAAAAACAAATTATATCGAGACAAATTAAACAAGAACTTACTCAAATACATAGTACAGAGCACTACTCTACTCCATCACAGCAACTCCACCAACCGCTTTGATTTTCTCTATAATGCTATTTGCCTCATCCTTTGTTACCTGCTGCTTCAGTATAACGGGTGTTTTTTCCACCAAATCTTTAGCTTCCTTCAGTCCCAGATCTGTAAAGGAACGGATCTCCTTTATCACTTTTAGTTTTGCACCTGCGTCGAATTTCTCTAACTTGATATCAAATGTGGTTTTTTCCGCCTTCTTAGCCTCAGCCTTGGACAATCCAGCACGTGCCCCGGCCTGGCCACCTGCATCCACTCCTTCAACATCAAGTGGTACCAGCTTGGGATGGCTTACCTTGAGATGCAGATTCGGACCTATTTTCACTCGCTCTTCAAGAGGCAGGGCCGCAATTTTTTCAGCAAGCTGAACAATTTTGTCTGAAGGTGGTGGTCTAGGTCCATATGGCTCATAGACATCTGGGTATTTGTATTTCTTAGGCTTGGATTTGGGATCTCTGGGAATAAAGTCAGGTTGAAAGCAGCGGTACTGCAAAATGTTGGTTTTTCGACACACGACTGGGTGGCCACGAGCAAGACGATACAAAGTAGCTAGTTTCATGGTTTATGGATTGGGATAACAATTAAGTGGGTATCACCAGTGCCCTTGCAGCAGCAAGATATGCATCTGTAGCTCCAACTGCAAACAAACTAGTCACTAGAAAGAAAAACCAAAAAAAAAAGAAAGGCAGACTATGATCATTTTCCTTTAACTATGAAACAAAGATAAAAAAGAAATACAAATATCTGTCACAAAGAGACACATGGAGACAAAAGCTCTAAACTATCAAACAAACTGAAAAATAAATTTCCCCTTGGTTTATAAATACAAGTGAAGCAAACAAAAGGAAATGCTTTAAAGCACTCTCCTATTATGCCCAGAAAAAAATAAGATAAAGCAGGTCAAAAGGTTCTGAAAGCCATACATGGCTGACAATCCATTAACATCTCAGGAGTTCACAACTCACACACAGAAATTATAAGGGAAAACAAATAGCAACTATAAATTGAAATGGAATGGTTAGGTGGGCACAAAATTGTGCTCTCTTAAAGTGTAGCATCTAGGGGGCGATCATTCTGTGGTTTATGCAGTTTTCCTAGTACTTTCAGATCAAAATGCCAAAAGCATCTCGGCAAATGCACAGAGTAGAAACAGATGTGGTTTATAAAACAATTGTATTATAGCGTTATGGTTTACAAAAACTGAAGGAAAAAAAAGTGCATTTGTCTGACATAGATATAAGTATTACAGTTAAACTAAACAGAAAAAAGTATAAGACTACATTAATTTATGTTATGATGTGTTATAGTATCAAATTAATCATAATATTAACATAGGTTAACTAGGACCGAGCAGCAAAAATCTATCAGATAGAGAGTTTGTCTTCATTTCTTAGGACTCAGAATATAATATAAGCAATTGATTGAGGATTATTCATAAAAAAGTTTCGAAGCAACAACAGCTACTGCTTGAGTGGCTTTAGCTTCTGTTATGGAATTTGGGGCAAAACTAAACTATCATTCTTGCTTCTTCAAACTATCATTCTTGCTTCGACAGACTATCATTCTTGTAGTTGAAAACTATCATTCTATGAGTTTCAAGCTATCATTCTATGGGTTATGGACAACTAATGAAGTGTTCAGGGACTGATGTGTAAAAGCTCAGGGTCTAATATGCAAATTCTTGTAATTTCTGTTTGAATTTTTCCTTCAAAACTTTGTATATAGAATGAGAGGAATGAGTTAGAGTCTCGGCTTCAGGGATCGAGCTGTGTAACTAACAAAAGTAAAAGAGAGTTCTTCATCTTGAGTTAGTTGGAATTCTTCCAGAGATTCAATAAAAAGTTCTTCACCGTTTCTCCTTGAGTTCATAAATTCTTGGTTACTCATTTTCAATCAGCATTGCGTGTGTTGTTCTTATTCGTTCAAGTATTGATCTTGATTGTGCTCGAGATCTGAAATTGATAGCGTTGAGCTGCTGTTTACAAATTGGCGTCGTCTGTGGGAACGAGAGAAGACGACGCATTCAAGTATGCCTACCGCAAAATTCGATGTTGAGCGTTTCACCGGCGAAAATGATTTTGGCCTCTGGAGATTGAAAATGAAAGCTGTTCTGATGCAGCAAGGTGTCTGGGATTATGTCAAATCCAAGATGGACAAGAAGGAACTTCAGGGGGTGGATGCGGCGAAAGCGCAGGAGCTGGAATATAAGGCTTATAGCTCAATCGTATTATGCCTCAGTTATAGGGTTTTGAGGGAAGTCCAGAAAGAAGATGATGCCGCAGGAGTATGGGAAAAATTGGAGAAAATCTACATGGAGAAGTCGATCTCAAATAGGTTGCATCTCAAGCAAAGATTGTTCAACTTTAGATTCTCGGACTCCAAGAATCTGGCGGATCAGCTGGAAGATTTTCGAAAATGCATAGATGATCTTGAGGGTGTTGATGATCCTATGAAGGATGAAGATAAAGCACTGATGTTGCTCAATGCTCTGCCCCCGATTTTTGAACAATTCAAGGACTCCATACTTCTAGGGAGAGATTCCAAGGTGACTTTGGAAGAAGTTTATTCTGCATTAAAATTGAAAGGAATGCAGAAATCCATCAACAAACCGATTGATCAAGCAGCTGAAAGTCTGAATGTGAAAGCAACCTCAAAGAAGCCGTTCAAGTTCAAGAAACAATCATCTGATAAGTGGAAGCCAAAGTTTGCAAAAGATGGAGATCAAAGGAAACAAGAAGCTGTTTCTGGTGTAAAAAACCAGGACACATCAAGCAGAATTGCTTTGCTTGGAAGAAAAAGCAAGCTGAAAATCATAAGGAAGAAGGAACTGCGGCAATCACTGAAGAAATTGAAGAAGCTAGAGCTCTAAATGTGGTCCAGAGAAGTCCTATATCCAAGTTATGGATCATGGATTCTGGCTGCAGTTTCCATATGTCCTCAAATCTTGAATGGTTCATGGATTTCAAGGAATCTGATGGCTCGGTGCTGCTGGGAGATGATCACGTTTGCGATGTTAAGGGTGTGGGGAAGATATGTTTGAGGATGGATGATGGATCTATGAGAACTCTCACTGATGTGAGGTACATCCCATCCATCAAAAGGAACCTGATATCCTTGGGGCTTCTTGAGAAGAATGGCTATCGATTGACTCTTTTTGGTGGAGAGATGCTTGTTACAAAGAATGGGGAAACGATCATGAAGGCTATCAGAAACAATGTGCTCTATTATCTACAAGCTGAGGCAGTGGCTGGTATGGCTAACTCTACTTCACAGATCATCAATTGGCATGCTAGGCTGGGCCATGTGGGAGACACCGGGCTGACACAGCTGGTAAAGCAAGGCATTATTCAGATGGATGAATCTGGGATACAGAGAGCCATTGGATCATGTGAAGAGTGCATTCTTGGAAAAAGCAAGAAGCTACCATATGGAGTAGGCAAACACAACTCAACAGAGCCTCTCCAATATGTTCACAGTGACATATGGGGCCCTGCACCAGTGAATAGCATTGGAGGAGGCAGGTATTTCTTATCCTTTGTGGATGATTTTTCAAGGAAGGTTTGGATTGTGATCATGAAAGATAAATCAGAGACATTTCAAAGATTTAAAGAATGGTGCACTGAGGTTGAGTTGGAGAAAGGAAAGCCATTGAGATGTCTAAGGACTGACAATGGGCTGGAGTTCTTATCCCATGAATTTGATGAGTTCTGCAGAGCCAAGGGTGTGAAGAGACATAGAACAGTCCCACACAACCCCCAACAAAATGGGGTTGCAGAGAGGATCAATAGGACCATTCTTGAAAGAGTCAGATGCATGTTGATAGCCTCTGGAATGTCAAAGCCTTTCTGGGCTGAAGCAGCCTCCACTGCTGTTGTCCTGATCAACAAATGTCCATCAGCTGCTATTGAGAATCAAACCCCAGATAGTAGGTGGTATGGCTCTTATGGAGATTATTCCATATTAAGGCCATTTGGGTGTAGAGCATATGCCCATATTAAACAAGGAAAGTTAGAGCCAAGGGCTCTCAGATGTGTGATGATAGGCTATCAAAAGGGGGTTAAGGGCTACAGATTATGGTGTTGTGAGGAAGGAAATAAGAAGGTGGTGATCAGTAGAGATGTCATCTTCAGGGAGTCAGAGATGCCTTTCCTCAGTTCACAAGTCCAGAGAATTCAGATTGAGGTGGAGAGTCAGAAAAAAACCTCATCAGACACATCAGACAATAGCAGATCACCTGAACCTCAAACTGACAGCAAGACTCCAGAAAGATTGATAGCTAGAGACGGGGCCAGAAGAAATATAAAGCTGCCCTCAAGATTCAATGATTTTGATATGATGCACTATGCATTGGCTATAGCTGAGGAGATGGAGTATCATGAGCCCTCAACTTACAAAGAAGCAATAAGAAGCCCAGAGAAGGACCAGTGGCTATTGGCTATGCAAGAGGAGATAGATAGTCTGTACAAAAACCACACCTGGATCTTGGTATTAAGACCCACTGATCAGAAAACAGTAGGTTGTAAATGGATTTTTAAGAAGAAAATTGAAGCTTTCAACAACAACCAAGTCAGATTTAAGGCTAGGTTGGTAGCCAAGGGGTTTACACAGAAGGAGGGAGTGGATTACAATGAAATATTCTCCCCCGTGGTTAAACACAGCTCCATTAGAGTTCTTCTTGCTATAGTTGCCCACAGAGATTGGGAATTGGAGCAACTTGATGTTAAAACCGCTTTTCTTCATGGAGAGCTTGAAGAAAAGATTTACATGGAGCAGCCTCCTGGTTTCATTCAACCAGAAAACGAAGGAATGGTGTGCTTGTTGAAGAGAAGCTTATATGGTCTCAAGCAAAGCTCAAGACAGTGGTATCTGAGATTTAATGCATTTATGCAGAAAATTGGTTTTGAAAAATCCCTATATGATCATTGTGTTTATGTTAAGAGAAGGGATGGAGTTGCTGTGGCATATCTGTTGTTGTATGTGGATGATATGCTAGTCTCAGCCAAGTATAAGGAAGAGGTGGAGTTAGTGAAGGCAGATTTGAAGGCTGAATTTGATATGAAAGATCTTGGGAAGGCAAAGAAAATTCTGGGCATGGAGATCATGAGGGATAGAGATTAGAGGAAAATATGGCTGACTCAGAAAGACTACATCAAGGATGTTGTTCATAAGTTTCAAATGAACAACAGTAGACCAGTGACTATTCCCTTGAGTCAGCAGTTCAAGCTCAGCACAAGTCAGAGCCCTGAGAATGATGGACAGAGGAGACAAATGGACAAGATCTCATATGCAAATATAGTTGGGAGCATCATGTACACCATGGTGTGTACAAGACCAGACATCAGCCATGCTGTTAGTGCTGTTAGCAGGTACATGGCAGATCCTGGCCTAGATCACTGGCATGCTTTAAAATGGATACTCAGATATCTGAATGGAACTCAGAACTATGGAATTTTATTTGATGGAAGTAAGGGAGTTGAGAAGCAGCCTATCATGGGGTATTGTGATTCTGATTTTGCAACAAATATAGATACAAGGAAGTCCCAATCAGGCTACATATTTTGTTTGTTTGGTGCTGCAGTGAGTTGGAGATCAAATCTGCAATCGGTAGTGGCACTCTCAACAACCGAGGCTGAGTACATATCCATGTCTGAGGCTGTGAAAGAGAGTATTTGGCTGAAAGGCATTTGCTCTGATTTTGGTGTTGATCAAGAAGCAGTAACAGTGCTATGTGATTCAAATAGTGCTATTTGTCTATCTAAACATCAGACATTTCATGAGAGGAGCAAACATGTGGATGTCAAGCTGCATTTTGTGAGAGATGAGGTTGAAAGAGGTTCAGTGAGGATTGAGAAAGTGGCTACTGAACACAATGCAGCTGATATGCTTACAAAAGTGTTACCCGGTTCAAAACTGAAGTATTGTATGGATTTGGTGAATCTAATCCAGCTAAAGTGAATGAAAGAAGTTGGAAGTGTTTGGAAGTTTGTTCAGTTGTGTCCCAAGGTGGAGATTTGTTATGGAATTTGGGGCAAAACTAAACTATCATTCTTGCTTCTTCAAACTATCATTCTTGCTTCGACAGACTATCATTCTTGTAGTTGGAAACTATCATTCTATGAGTTTCAAGCTATCATTCTATGGGTTGTGGACAACTAATGAAGTGTTCAGGGACTGATGTGTAAAAGCTCAGGGTCTAATATGCAAATTCTTATAATTTCTGTTTGAATTTTTCCTTCAAAACTTTGTATATAGAATGAGAGGAATGAGTTAGAGTCTCGGCTTCAGGGATCGAGCTGTGTAACTAACAAAAGTAAAAGAGAGTTCTTCATCTTGAGTTAGTTGGAATTCTTCCAGAGATTCAATAAAAAGTTCTTCACCGTTTCTCCTTGAGTTCATAAATTCTTGGTTACTCATTTTCAATCAGCATTGCGTGTGTTGTTCTTATTCGTTCAAGTATTGATCTTGATTGTGCTCGAGATCTGAAATTGATAGCGTTGAGCTGCTGTTTACAGCTTCAATTGGAGCTGTGAGTCAAAACAGAGGAGATTGAATAACCTTTGTTCAATGCTTAGCTTTAGGAAAGCCGAAAGTGACAAAAACTGTAGAATCCTTGCGTGGATATTATCGTAAGTAAGAATCCTTGTCTACGAGCTTCTGAACCTCAATATCCTTAAATTATTCCTCTTCAACAATATCTAATTCACCAGTGACGCAGTCCCAAAATAAGCTTACGCTTAGTAACATGAATATTGAAAATACATCAAAAGCAGGCTACAGATGCATCGATGCATCAGTTACGGCAAAATCAGACGTAAATTCCCCCCCCAAAAAAATACGAATTCAACTACATTCAAGATCCTGATCCTGATCCTGTGCCTTTACCAACAAATCAGAACCAGTGCGCACCAGACAAACTCACAACTCAATCTAAACAGACTAAACCGATATCACAGTAAAATAGGAACATTAATCAGAAGGAGAGCGAGAGGGAGAGATTACCGGAGGAATTAGGAGCTCGAGTATGTTTCGTCCTCCGAATCAAATGTGTGTTAATGTGTGTGAGAGAGAGTAACTCCACTCCGGCTTCGCACAGAAATGTTGCGAAGTGCGGGTTGAAGATTGAAGGGAAGAAGGTGGTGATTTGGGGATTGGGGGTTCGAGTTACAATTTATTTTATTTATTATTCATTATTAATGTCATTTTTACTACTCTATTCCAGATTCCCATTGTCCGAAGAAATTACTCCATATAATAGTTTTCTTATTTTAGGCCGTTCCCCAAAAAAATTTAACAAATAATATTCTTACAGTTCCTAAAAACATAACAGTTCCTAAATTTGTTGGTTTTAGATCAGAGCAATATTGACTTAAAATTTATAAAGCTTGTCGGTGATAATTGCACAACTTGTAAATTAATTCACACTTTAAAATGGGATTGAAATGTAAGTAGTAAAAAGATTGCTGAGAAAGAAGCATATGAATTGAAACATTATGCACTAGTTGAGACGTTTGAAAAAGAAAGTGATCTAGCAAGAGAAAGTAGTCAGACGCAATGAATAGTGTATCCTTTGTGAGCTCATACAAATGTCTACAAAATCAACAGGTGGGGAGAAAAATACAAGATGAAAAAACTAGGAAATCAGATTCCTGAAAAACTAAGATATTCCGGTTGTTTCATAGTAGTATACAAACAAATGGTTGTGCACTATGAAACAAGCTCTTCTGGTTCTTGTCGAAGAGACTTCAACTCTCCAAGGCTCAATGGTGTTGTGTATTGTGCGCCTTGCAGCGCTTTCGCCAAGCAGTAGCCTAACGGCATTGAAACAGAAAACGAAACAGCATTTCCTATTTGCATGTACCTGTAATAACAGTAACACATAAACTACAGCAAAAGATGACTGTCCTACGAAAATCGGGAATGAAACTCTTATGTGCTTTGAGAGGATCTTGACAAATTTGAATGAAATTAATGGGATAAGCAGGTATGGAATGTAGAAGACTAATTGAGCTTGTCGTTCGAGGTCGGCAAACTATAAACCAAAATTTTCACAAAAGTTATAACTACACGTTACAGTGTAAATGGCCTACGCCTTGTACTGTAACTCTCCTATTTTATTCTCTATTGTCTTTTTCATGTCTCTCTCCACTTATTCCTTAATCTTTATGATAAAAAAACCACGTCGACTATAGTAGATGGAAGGGTAATTGAATATGTACAAAAAAAAGGACAGAAGCCACATTTCCGATGTCACTGCACTTCCGAACACAAAAGTAAAAAATTTGCAAACCACCAAAAATAATCAAAGTTTATAAGGTGTATCATGAGTTTGGCAAAGTTTACAAGGGTGAGACTGGATATTGTACTATAGTTTCTGGATAGGTAAGAGCGCCGGCAAACACTATGCACATTTTACCTGTCAAAAGTGGTTTCCACAATTTTACTAATGTAAAACCCATTCCACAAACTGCATTTCCTTCCAACGAGCCAATATCATTTACTTGAAACTTATCATCATGAAAAAGATTAAGAGTGCATGCTATGTGACAATGACTTCATTTTGAATCTAGAACAGTTCTTATATACTATGCTGGATAGCATAACCAAAGCACATAAAAGGAACTGGAATTCTTGACGATGAAATAACATTTGCTAGACATTCAGAAATACATATAGCAGTCTCAACTCTGAAGACACTCAACAAGTTGTAATCAGAGCATCCCAAGAAATTCATGGAGTAGAAACACTAGCACAATGACAAAAAATCGATAAACCGACTCAAGAACAACTCAATCCAGAGAGTCTGGACTATGGAGTACTTCAAAATACTTCCTCCAATTTAAGCAATTTTGAGTGAATGACTGACAGGTAAAGAAAAACTCAAACAACAATAATATACTCCTATTAACATGACTCCAATCCATTGACAAAGAAGGAAGAAACCAGTCTTAGTAAAACATTCATAACAGACTACAAACAGCTAAAGATTATTAAGTAGAAACTTTTCCCTTCAAGTTTTGAGCGAAGGCCATAACATATGAATACATCAACAAAGAAGGAAGGTCGTACAATCATAAAAAAAAATCGGGTACAAACTTGTTACATGAAAAGTATTCCCTTCAATTTTAACAACTCTAAGCAAATAAAGGCAACTATATGTAGAGCCACAAGAAGAATAACAAATTAATAGATGGGCAATTCATTGACAAAAACTTACAAGATTTTTAGTTTTCTATGATGTATAGGAAGACTAAATTAACGAAGATCTACATTTGGAGCTTCTTGAATTGAACTAAGGTTATATGATGATTTAGCGAATTTTTGATGGGAATAAATGCAAGTAATAAATGAAGATCACAACACTGAAAATTACGTGGTTCGATTTACTGAGGTAAATCTACGTCCACGGGAAGAATAGAGGGCAAATTTGTATTGCTTGATCCAGCTTACAGATTACAATACTGATTTGCTATATGAGATTCAGGATCTAGAGAACTTAACCCTGGTCTATCTGATCTAAGTTCTATTTATACATTCGAACTAAGATCGTGGTTTGCAGCCCTGGTAGGGGGGTTGATAACTGCTTAATACCACTAAATAGATCGTGGGTGTAATGGAGGTCGTGGAGATCCTGCATGGGTCCACTATCTCCTTGTTCGGTCGAATACTGAGACCGAACTGCTGAACTTTGCCGATCAGCTTTTGCCGATCTGAGAGTTGAGCTCGATTGGTCGGCTTTTACCGAGCTATAGGCTGTGACCGAACTCTTTGGTTGTGCCGAACTGATACTCTTTCTTGGGTTTTGGGCTGATGGGCCGTCACTGCTATTGGGCTCGCAATTATTGTTTAGTTGTTTAGTTCGTATCCCATCACCACCCCCCCCGAAAAGCGAAGTGAATCACTTCGGCATTTTGGATAAGTGTAAGGGGGAGGCTGACGTCAGGGGACGTGCTCTGCACGTGTCTGCATTAAATGTGACAGCAAATCCGGCCAGAGAATCCAGAAAAAGTGGGATTTGAAACGGTGCGACGAATTTGAAACGCCTCTGCGAATCTGATAGATATTTCCTTTCTTCATCATTGGAACACTTTTGCGATTATTTCTTCTGCATTCTCTCTCTTTTTCGTAAAATTTTCTTCCGCTTCTTCAAGAAATTCTTCAGAGACTTTCGACCATCAAAGAGTAAGAATCATGTCTTCTTCTTCTGAAACTGTTTCTGAATCAGGTAGTGGTAGGAAGGGGGGTAAGGGATCTTCTGGCCGGAAAAAGTCCGGGGAGAAGACGGTAGAATATTTTCACAGCATTTTGAGTAAGGATACTGTGATATCCTTACACAGAAAATATTTTCTTCCTGGGGGGTTAGTGGTGATTCCCGACGACACTCATAGGGCTAACTCGCCGCCGGAGGGTTATGCCACCGTTTACGAAGCCTGCTTAGAATGCGGGCTTCATTTCCCTCTTCCCCCCGCCTTTGTAGAGCTTCTTGATTTTTTCCAACTTCCTTTAGGTCAGGTGACTCCAAATTCTTGGAGGCACTTATCGGCCTTTGCTGCCGAGCTGCGTAGACTAGAAAAGGATCTGTCTCTGAGGGCAATCCTTAATTTCTTTCAGTTTAAGAGAAAGGGATCCTGGTTTTACTTGATCCCTTTACAGCCCTTTAGAGCCTTCTGTAAAACCAAATGGCCGATGTGGAAAAATCGCTTCTTTTTTTACAATAGGACAGCGGCTCCGGACTTTTCCTGGAGAGGGCCGAAGTCCGTAATTCCTCATCCTCGGGTAGAACCGTTGGACGAGCTCGAGGGCGGGCTCAATAAGATTCCCATGATTAGGAAACAGTATTTGGAATCTGAGCTCGTCAAGGGTGACTTCGTGTTCGACTCCTCGTCTTCGGACGAAGAGACTGAGGGTGAGGATTTCTTTTTTATGCTTTACTGCTTTAGCGGCGAAAACTAACTTTGTTTTCTTACTTTTTGGCAGAGAAACAGAAAAACACCAGCTCGGCGTCTGATGCCGAGAAGAATCCGAAGAGGCAGAAGACCTCTTCGAGTCAGTCTTCGGATCCAAAAAAGCCGGGATCGACCTCGGCAAGGGGGAAGGCGAAGACTCAGAAACCCCCAAAAGCGCCAGAGAGAGACATTGTCCAGGGGGGTTATGGATCAGGAGTGGTTACGGCCACTTCGGAACATATCTCTGAGCCCTTTTTATGGCCAAAAGACTTTGTAGAGGTGAATTTTCTTCTTGATTTTCTGGCTTTGCTTCTTTCCTATATTTTTTTTGTGGCCCCTCTGTTGACTTTTTCCTTTTTCCATTTTCAGAGGAACAATATGCTCTGCAAACTCGTTACAGTTGAACTCTCTAAAGCGTCCAGCGATTATGATGAGATGCAGAGGAATTTGAATGCTGCTCGTCACCAGGCCGAACAGGCTCGGGCAGACTTTGAGAGGGCAAGGGCCGCTATGATCTCGGCTCAGGATGAAGCCCAGCGTGCCAAAGACCAGCTCATCATCCAGAGAGAGCGGTCGAAACAGAGGGAGGCGGCTGCCGTGGTTGCTCAGGGGGAGGCTCTCCGTGTTTACACGGAGAAACTCTTTTTGAGCAATCAATTTTCGGCCCTTATCGGTGATCTGCTGAAATTGATGACCGATAATGTTGAGCAGGAACCCGAAGTCGTCTTGCCGCTGTATGGCCGAGAGATTGCAGCGCGTCTCCAGAGTCTGCCGCTCCTTGAGGAGCTTGCGTCTTCATCGGTCCTGCTTTCTGCTGAACGAGTCCGTACTTGCCGTGCTGACCGTAACGAGAACATGGAGGCCATCTTTGCCTCCTTGGGGCCTGTTTCACCCGCTTCAATTTTCAAAGAAGAGGGTGAGCAGGAAAATGAGGCCGGCAAGGAGACCGAGCAGAAGGATCAGCAGACCGGCGACGGGCACGCCGAGCAAGAGGTGCAGCAGATCGGCGATGGGGGCGCCGAGCAGGAGGGAGGGAGGAGGGAGGCCGAGGCTGAGACCGAGGTCGACAAGGAGAAAGAAGCTGAAACCCACAGGGAAGCCGGAGACGAAACTGGCGGAGTATGATTTCGTCTCCCTTCTCTTAGTTTAGTTTCTTTCTTTCTATTTGTAAAATGGCCTTGAAGCCCTCCTTGTGTAAATTTTTTCTTGTGAATGAAAAAAATTCTTCTTTCTACACTCGTGTCTTCCTTATAGCTCTTCTTAATCTCTTTTACTCCTATTGTGGTTTACTGCCTGCTCGGTAAACTGAAATGCCGAACTGACATAGCTGCTTCGTATTCTTAACTCTAAGGAGCTGGAGGTACTTCACTGGAAGCGGCTATACTCTTTGGCTTTAAATGAAGCTGAGAAAAAAGCTATAGATGACCAGATGAAGTATGATGAACTCTTGGCTCGTTTAGTGGAGCTGGAGTCCAACAATAAGGACTTAGAGTGCATAAAGAAAGATCTGAAGGCCGAGCTGAATACTGTCATCGCTGAGAGGACTGCATATGAAGATTTCATCTGCGGGCGCGGGGGAATGACTATATCTGAAGTTCAGAATCAAGTTGATGAACTGTGGGAGAAGCTTCATGTACTCCGGAAGAACAATGTGCTGGAGAGCTCGGCTTGCCAACAAGTTGTGAAATCATTGCGGCGCTTGGCTTCTCTGTACGACATCATTCTTTCCCGGCGTCCCTCAATCGAGAGATTCCTTAGCCGTTTCCCGCTAACAGATGCTCACACTCCAACTCAAACCTCTAATCCACTTACTCAAAATTCTACTCCAAATCAGCAACGGACTCAGGAGCAACCGGAAACGTCAAGACAAGAACGCCCTGAAGTTCGTAGAGGAGTTGTGAATATGAGTGAGCAAGATCAGCGAATGCTTCGTGAAGAGACTCTTCGCCGCCGAGGTGCTAGAACTTCCCGGACTCAGGGAAGAGGCGGTAGGTCGATCAGAGCATCTCGTCCACCTACTTATTCTTCAACTGCTCGGAACGCCCGAACTCAGCATCATGAGGATTTTTCGGATAGGTGGCTCAACTTTAGCAATCGTAGACAGTAGAATAGTCCTTTGTAATGGTGTAACGCATTCTCGTAGGGCAGCGGAATTGTATGCCCAACAAGACTTAGTAAATGAAATTTTTTCATTTCGCTTCTATCACTGCGTATTTACAGTTCAGCGATTTTTTATTTCATTTATTGTACTCGTCCTCGGTCTTATGAAGTAAACTCTTCTTTGACCGGACTTAGTTAGTGTCCTTATTTGGCGAGTTTTATCGCTTGGATAGGACTTTCCCTAGTTAACCGGAGTGGTTTTCGGCTTATTGCAGTTCGTTTCAGACGAATTGCTTGTTTCTTAAGCTGAATTGTGGAATCTTGTATCTTCCTTAGAAGCTTGGACTCACAATTGTCTTTAATACATGATCTAAAAAAAGGGGATCAGCCTTTAAGGAACAATATACCTCAGTAACATTTATAAGAGACAAAACGCACATAGAGAGACAAATAAAAAGGACGAAAAAGATTTTAATCTTTTAAAAAACGACAAAGCATAAAGAACAATAAAAATATGAAAGCACATAACCCTAGGACCGAACTAGACATAAGACTGACCGGACCTTGTCTCTTACAAATAGAACTTCTTGAGGTTGGAAATATGCCATGTTCGGGGTGCTTGTTCTCCTGACATGTGAGTTAATTTATAAGACCCTTTTCCCAGGACTTCTGACACCCGATATGGACCTTCCCATGTGGGTTCAAGTTTGCCCAGCTTTTCTGCTCGGCTTACTTCATTGTTTCTCAATACAAGATCTCCCACTTGAAACTGCAGCTTTTTCACCCTTTGGTTATAATACCGGGTTACTTGCTCCTTGTACTTGGCTTCTTTTATGAAGGCCAATTCTCTTCTTTCTTCGGCAAGATCTAGTTCGGCTCTCAGTCCGTCGTCATTCAGTTCTGTTGAGAAATTAAGGGTTCGGGGGCTGGGTATGCCGATCTCAACCGGAATTACGGCTTCAGTGCCGTACACTAGACTGTACGGAGTTTCACCGTTGGAGGTTTTTGGTGTAGTTCGGTAAGACCATAGGACTTGAGGAAGATTTTCTACCCATTGTCCTTTGGCTTGTTCTAACCGAGTTTTTAATCCTTTCACCAAAGTACGGTTTGTTACTTCCTTTTGTCCGTTTGCTTGTGGGTGAGAGACTGAAGTGAACCGCTGTTGAATATTCAACTCTTGGCACCAATTCTTGAATGTTTTGTCAGTAAACTGAGTCCCATTATCTGAAATGAGGATATGGGGTATGCCAAATCGGCAAACTATGTTCTTCCAGACAAAATCTAATGCCTTTGAGCTTGTTATCGTAGCTAATGGTTCAGCCTCCACCCACTTTGTGAAGTAATCCACGGCAACGATCAAGAATTTCATTTGCCGGGGAGCTTGTGGTAGTGGTCCTACTATGTCTATGCCCCATTGCATAAAAGGCCAAGGGCTTTGCATAGCACATAGATCAGTCTGCGGCGTCCTTGGGATATTTGCATGGATTTGGCATTTCGTACATTTCTTAACTAGCTGTACTGCTTCTTGTACCAAAGTTGGCCAATAATATCCCCATCTCAGAACTTTTTTAGCTAATGCTCTAGCTCCGATGTGGCTACCGCAAGATCCTTCATGAACTTCTCAAAGGATGTAATCCGTCTCTTCTGGTCCTACACATCGCAATAACGGTTGAAGGTAGGACTTTCTATATAGGACTCCTTCATGAAGTTCATACCGACGTGCTCGGCATGTGATTTTCCTTGCTTCTCTCTTATCCTCGGGCAGTTGTCCTTGATCTAGATACTTTGATATTGGCGTCATCCAGTTTGGTGAACTGGTTACTGAGTGTACTTCAGCTTCATCAATGCTTCTGTGCGGTAATTCCTCCACCTTTGAGCTCGGATATGAGGCCAACTTACTTAAAGTATCTGCTCGGCTATTTCCCGCTCTGGGAATGCGGATTATCCGAAAATAAGAGAAATTTCGGCTAATACTTTGCGCTTTGTCCAAGTATTTTTTCATCCTTTCACCACGGGCTTCACTTGTACCCAGCATGTGATTCACTATGACTTGTGAATCACAATGAATTTTGAGAGATTTGACAAGTAGACGTTGCGCTAACTGAAGTCCGGCAAGAAGGGCTTCGTATTCGGCTTCGTTATTAGTGGTTGGGAATAAGAACCGAAGTGAATAAGTTACTTCGTGTCCGTCGGGAGCGATGAGTAGAATACCAGCTCCACTTCCTGTCTTATTCGAAGCTCCATCTACGAATCCAATCCAACAGTCCGGCGGCTCTACTTCGGGTTTCTGGGGCTGTGTTAGTTCATCATTGGTAGGATTTTTCTGTTCGGCAATAATAGGGATTGCCTGATCGAACTTTGCCTCTACAAGAAAATCTGCCAAGGCTTGTCCCTTGATGGCTTTCCGAGGTAGATATTCTATTGAATGTTCTCCCAACTCTATGGCCCACTTGGCAATTCTGCCTGATGCTTCTGGCTTAGTCAAAACTTGCCGAAGTGGAAGATCGGTTAAGACGCATACTTTGTGAGCATAGAAATATGGCCGCAGTCTCCTTGCTGCATTTACTAATGCCAGAGCAATTTTTTCCAGAGGTTGATACCTTGTTTCGGGACCTCTTAATGCTCGGCTTGTAAAGTAGATAGGACGCTGCTTTAGGCCTTCTTCTCGTACAAGCACCGCGCTAATGGTTTGATCTGATGCTGCTAAATATAAGAATATCACTTCGGCATCTGTTGGAGCAGAGAGAGTAGGAAGTTCGGTTAAATAACTTTTGAGTTCGTCAAAAGCCTTTTTCTGTTCGGCTCCCCACTCAAACTTTGGTGCCTTCTTCAAAACATTGAAGAACGGCATTTGCTTTTCGGCTGCTTGGGAAAGGAATCTATTCAGTGCGGCTAGACATCCAGTTAGCCTTTGCACATCATGTATGGACTTCGGCATTGCCATGTTCTGAACAACTTGAACCTTTAGGGGATTTGCCTTGAGTCCTTCCTTTGAAACCCAACAACCCAGAAATTTTCCCGAATCTACCAAAAAGGTACATTTTTGGGGATTGAGTTTGAGGTTGGCTTTTTTGAGCACGTCGAGAGTGGATTTGAGATTGTTTTCGTACTCCGAAGTGCTTCTGCTTTTAACAACTATGTCGTCAACATATACTTCAACCTCTTTTCCGATCAGGTGCCGAAATAGCTTATCTACCATCCTTTGATATGTGGCTCCGGCATTCTTTAAACCAAATGACATCTTTTTATAAGCAAAAATACCGAAGTCAGTAATGAAAGCCGTTTTTGAAGCATCATTCTCATCCATTAAAACTTGGTGGTATCCTTTATACAAATCAAGAAAACAGAAAATTTCGAAGCCTATCAGAGCTTCTACTTTTTTATCTATGTTGGGAAGGGGGTAGCAATCTTTAGGACAGTGCTTATTTAGATCCGTAAAATCTATGCACATCCGCCATCCTCCTTCTTTTTTCTTGATCATCACAGGATTGGCCACCCAAGAAGGATATTTTACTTCAAATAATACATCCGCTTTCAGTAATTGGCGGACTTCGTCATGGATGACTTGATTTCTTTCTGCCGCAAAGAGTCTTTGCTTCTGTTTTATAGGCCGGACTGAAGGATCAATATTTAACCGATGTGTAATTACCTCGGGAGACACTCCAGTCATGTCCAACGGAGACCACGCAAAGACATCTTTGTACTCTTTGAGGAGCTGGATGGTCTTTTCCCGGAGTAGAGGTGTTCCCGCGAAACCGATCTTGACCGTTCTGGATGGATCATCTTCGTATAACTGAACTTTCATCGAGTTCGGCTCCGGTGTGACTTCGTTCATTTCGCCTGCCTCTGACTCCGGCTGCTGTGATTGCTATGCTTGATGGTGCCGATCTGATTGTTCGGCACTTTTAAGCGCAATCTGCAAACATTCTTTTGCTCTCTTTTGATCACCTCGGATGACTGCTATCCCTCCTTTAGTGGGGATCTTGATTGTGAGGTGATAAGTAGAGCAAATGGCCCGAACTGTGTTGAGCCAGTCTCTTCCCAGTATAATGTTATACGGGGACCGAGCTTTTACCACAAAAAACTCGATCACCGTACTGGAGCTAGTAGGCGCTCTTCCTACCGTAATCGGAAGGCTGATAATACCTTCAGGGCGGGTGTCCTCCTGGGCGAAACTTTTCAGAGGAAGTGGGGCCGGACTGAGCCGAGCTGGATCCACTTCCAGTTTATCAAAACATTCTTTAAAAAGAATGCTAACCGACGCTCCTGTATCCACAAACACTCTGTGGATCAGTTTGTTTGCCACTCCAGCTTGAATGACAATAGCGTCTTGATGAGGAGAAATGGCCGGGACGGGATCTGCATCTGAAAATGTAATTACTTCCTCCTTCTTCAGCCTTTTATGTGTTGGCTCCTCTCGATTGAAGCCTCTGCGCTCTGATTTTAGAGACGATTTAGTCTTCCCGGCTGGGAGAGCGTCAATAGTCTGGATTACTCCATCATATTGCGGCTCGTCATCGTCTTCGGGATCCTGTTGCCTTTTAGGATCCTGAGGAGCGCAGTTCGCACTTCTCTGTTTCTTATTCTTTTTCGGCGGCTTGCTTTGGTATTTTTTTAACGTCCCTGCTTTCACAAGAACATCAATATCTGCTGCCGAATTTCGGCACTCCTCGGTATCGTGACCGTGGTCTTGATGGAAGGAGCAATATTTATCCTGACTTCGGCGCGTGGCCGATTTCGTCATCGGCTTTGGTTTTTCGAACATATCAGAATGCAGTTCGAAAATTTCCGCTCTCGACTTGTTCAATGGTACGAACTGAGCGGGTGGTTTCTCAGGATTGAGACGTGGTCCCAATCTGTCTAGTACCGGTGCCTTTTGAATTCTTTCAAAAGGAGTTCGGCGAGGATGTCCCTGATCGCTATGATCGGGCTTCCTCTTGTCTCCTCTGGAAGAGCTGTCTAAAGACCGTTTTCGACGGTCTGCCTCATCAGCACGAGAAAACTGGTCCGCAATGTCCCACATCTCTTGAGCTGTTTGCGGACTGCATTCAACGAGCTTTCTGTAGAGAGCTCCTGGCAGAATTCCATTTTGGAATGCCGAAATGACAAGTAGATCATTGAGATCATCTACTTGTAGGCATTCCTTGTGGAATCTTGTCATGAAGTCGCTAATCTTTTCATCGCGACCTTGACGTATAGAAAGCAGCTGAGCCGAAGTGATTCGGGTTTCAGCTTTCTGGAAGAACCTCCTATGAAAAGCATCCATTAGATCTCTGTAAGATCTAATGCTGCCTTGAGGGAAGCTATCAAACCACCTTCTTGCGTTCCCGATGAGCAGCTCGGGAAACAGCTTACACATATGAACCTCATTGAGACCTTGGTTCGCCATATTATACTGATAGCGTCCCAGGAAATCATGAGGATCCACTAACCCGTCATAAGTCACTGACGGAGTTCGGTAATTCTGTGGCAACGGAGTTCTGGTGATATCATCCGAAAATGGAGTCTTCAGCGCTCCATACATAGCGAATCCGACATCTCTACGGTATGGTGGAGATGGAGTTCTCCTGTGATTTCGGTAACAAGGAGGAGAAGGAACATATCGGTGGTGAGGATTCTTTCTCCTGGAAGATACGACACTACTGCGGTAGTGACTTTCATGTCTGGAGGGGGAGGGAGAATCCGCCGTTTTCTTCTCCGGCTTCTGGCTCTTTTGCAGGAATGTTAAGAACTCATCTTGCTTCTCAGCCAAGAACAACTTGACAGCCTCATTCAAATCGAGCTGCTGGGGAGGCTCGGTGCGATGACTTTTTGAGTGGTTTGTTCTTTCACCGTGAGAACTGGAGGCAGATTTCTCCCGAGACTGTTTTCCAGACCTACGGGCAGGACTAGCTTCCTCACGTTCATCACGGACGGAAGTATGGGTATTATGTGATCTGGTACGCATTTTTTGGTGGAAGAGGATCAAAAACTCGCTTTTATCACAGTTTTGGTTTTCTGAGTTCCCACAGACGGCGCTAGTGATGATTTAGCGAATTTTTGATGGGAATAAATGCAAGTAATAAATGAAGATCACAACACTGAAAATTACGTGGTTCGATTTACTGAGGTAAATCTACGTCCACGGGAAGAATAGAGGGCAAATTTGTATTGCTTGATCCAGCTTACAGATTACAATACTGATTTGCTATATGAGATTCAGGATCTAGAGAACTTAACCCTGGTCTATCTGATCTAAGTTCTATTTATACATTCGAACTAAGATCGTGGTTTGCAGCCCTGGTAGGGGGGTTGATAACTGCTTAATACCACTAAATAGATCGTGGGTGTAATGGAGGTCGTGGAGATCCTGCATGGGTCCACTATCTCCTTGTTCGGTCGAATACTGAGACCGAACTGCTGAACTTTGCCTATCAGCTTTTGCCGATCTGAGAGTTGAGCTCGATTGGTCGGCTTTTACCGAGCTATAGGCTGTGACCGAACTCTTTGGTTGTGCCGAACTGATACTCTTTCTTGGGTTTTGGGCTGATGGGCCGTCACTGCTATTGGGCTCGCAATTATTGTTTAGTTGTTTAGTTCGTATCCCATCATTATACTAAGAAACAAGCTCTCATTACACAAGTAATTTATATTTCCCACAATGCACAAACACAAGCATCTGGATGGGGTATAAGTAAGTTTATGACAACTTCAGGTTATATCATGTACCAGAAACACAAAATTAACAAAGCAAAGTTATAACGATGATAGTAGTTACTAAAGGGGTTATCGTTAAAAAGACGAAAGAAAGAAACGTCAAAGATTCAAATTACAGCTCTTATTCAGTATTCGAATAGTTAAGAGAGCTAAATATAAATAAAATAGTGCCGTCTACAATCTCATTTAATGAGAAGGAAGAATCAACCAAAAATAAAGCAGCAAAAAAGACCTGGATCAAATTCTCATTCCTCAGCTGGACTTGGGATCTGGCATTGGGAACAAGCCGGCGCCAGCAGCTCCACGCGGTGGCGAGAATCCCAAAAACTTCTGCAAATTGGTCCTAATGCTGATCGAACACAGCAAGTACAAAAACGCCATGGAACAATCCGTCATATCACCACCCGCCAATCCCCTGTGGCTCATCTTCTGCACTAATTTGATCGGAACAAACGGAATTTTGGCGACCGGTTTCCCCTCAAACAAACTATTTAGCAATCCGAAGACCATGAACAAAACTAGGGCAACGACGCCGCCCGATTTGAACTTGAACATGGACAGATCGCGGCTGGATTCCTTCAGAGAGGTCTCGACGCGGTCGATTTTCTTGGTTTTAGAAGTCTTTTTGAGGAGGTTCGCGGAGGAGGAGTTGACGTCCGTCGTCTTCATGGTTTCGAGCTTTTTGGAGGCTTTGTCGATGGTGGATTTGAGGGATTTGTAGGAAGCGGTGCGGTAGATGAGCAGCCATGAGATGACCTCGCAGACGACGGCGGTGCAGAAGGAAATTCCGACGACGGTGAGGCTGTCGGAGTATCTGAGGCCGGAAAATAGGGCTGACGCCATCGCGATGAGGAGAATAGCAAGTGATGTGGGATCTGAATCTGATGAGAACGATCTGAGATTTTGAGGTATGTTGCAAAATCGTGGTTTTGTTTCTTACCTTTCCTATAGCGACTCTAACTCGCTGAGATTTGACATCACTACTTTGTTTTAACAACATATTCGCCAACAAAAAGTAACCCATGACTTAATTTAATTTTTAAAATTACGAATATGAAAGCGATTTTCAATAATAATTTTTACCAATTTATACAAAAAAAAAATCTTACTTATCATTCAATTAGGGTTGCACTAGTGTGCTAACTAATTTACTGTAATAACTAATACTAACTTTCAATTTAGTGTATTAAAATTATCAACACAAAGACATAATTATATCAATACTAACATGTAAATTTTAAATATCAACACAAAAACATAAGTTTATCAATGCAAGAAGATTGATAAATTTATGTTTTTGTGTTATATTTTTAACATACAAAATTAATATTAGTTATTAGTGTAAATTAGTTAGTATTTCATCACACACCTACCCCATATTTTCATATAAAACCTAATTATCACATGTAAAATAACTCAACCAACATTGTATCAGTGTGTAATTATTCGTTTTCTCCCCTAATACCTTATGTAAAATTATGCCCCCTTTTTTTGTTAGAGTAACGCCTTGGATGTAAGCAGCAAATGATAGGTTAAATAGGTTGCACTTCAAAAATATCACTTTTTAAGTTAACAACTTCCCACCAATATAGGTCATTCGCACATGAGTGTGCCACATCATATGCTGGCAATTTGATTTAATAATCATATTTATAGGCACAAAGGATAAGCATGGAATGGAATGCATATTTTGATCACTTACACTAATTCCCTTAACTGCCATCATCCCCGCATGGTAAGTTACAATATTTTTTTTAACAGTTGAATTAATCATACTTTCCACATATTTCATTATTTTCTACGGTTGAAGAAGATTGATCCTATCTTCCATTATCGACTTACAGTTTTTACAATCTTTCATTATCTTCTTCTACAAAAAACTCATTTACACAGATTATTTGAGAAGTTTTCACGCATATGCACATAACCCTTGTTCGCGGTTTTGTATATTGTTGAAATACAAATCGTAAATCTTGATTTCACTCCAAAGAAATGCGTCAATGGAATTAGAAAATTCACCAGTTTGTGAGTTTTTATTATGCTTCAATTTGTCAATGGAATCTCAAGTTTAGATTGTTTTTTAGATTTTTTTTATTTAATTTGCATCACTTTGTTTTCGAAATTTGTACTCTATTCAAATTTGATGTGATACTTATGTTTCCAATTAATTTCTCTATAATAAGTGTTGTGCATCGTTATATTTCATCTCTGCAACTTCTGGACTGAATACTGCAACCTTTCACGTGAACAGTGCTATATTCTACACTGCAATGTATGTGGATTCACTGCTATATTTCATTCACAGAAGCGTGTTCATGGAAATCTATAATTCTTTCGAAGTAAGATTTGTTTTTATGCACAACAAATTAAGCAAATGATTACATAATAATTTCGGTTGTAGAGGATTACACGACAAAATAAGCAATGCGTCGTCGTACAAAGTAAACAAATTCTCAAACAAATTAAGCAAATGCTTGCACAGAATAAGCAAATTTTAGCACAAATTTAGCTAACTTTCGAACAAAAGAAGTAAATTTTTACGTCAAAAGTTTCACGACAAAAGAAGCAAACTTTAGATTATTATGAATCTTTCCTGGTTTAATATTGCATATTTTCAAATGTCAATAAAGTGCATATTGTGTGAAGTATCGAAGTCTGGTGTTGCATTGTATACAATTAACAATTGCATTTTACGGAAAAGAAGTTGCAGTTTTCTATTCTATTTTGTACTCCCTCCGTCCCAAGTTACTTGAGTCGTATTCCATTTTGGGTTTTTTTTTTTTAGTTTTTTTTTAGTTTTTTTTTTGTTTTTTTTCTTTTTTTTTTCTTTTTTTTATTTTTTTTCTTTTTTTCTTTTTTGGGTTGTCCCATGTTACTTGAGTCATTTCTCTTTTTAGCTAAAAACAAAACATCTAATCACTCTTTCTTTTACTTTATTTTCTCATCTCTCTCTTACTTTATTCACCCATCTACTTTATTTAACTCACTAAACACAATTTTCTTAAATCCCGTGCCGAAAAGAAACGCCTCAAGTAACGTGGGACGGAGGGAGTATTATATATACTCTTCCAGTTTCATCGTTTACTGTTCTATTCGCATCGGATTTAGGAAACTCAAAAGTAGTGATAAGTTGAAATTAAACTTTGTTGTTTACATTATACATATGTGAAATATGCGCTAAATGTACAAAACATTGAAGTACACATGGGCGGACCCAAGGTGTAAGGGGGTGGGGCTTAAGCCCTCAATGAAATAATTTTTTTTTATTTTTTCTATTAATTTTTTTAAAAATTTAGTCAAATTTAGTGTAAGTTATAATATAAAAGCCCCTACAAATAATTTAAATTACTCAAAAATATACATCAAAATAAAATTTAGAAGTCTCAGCCCCTATCGATAATTATTTCTGCGTCCGCCCCTGAAAGTACACTAAATGTTATATTGAGTATATGTTTTATAAATAATTGCGTCTAAGTACATATATTATTGCATTGAACGCAAAAGGAATTGTAAGAGTTTTGAATAACATATATATGTGCATAATAATAGGTCATCAAATGCATCTAGTCTAGACATTCGCATTGCACCCTAAAATTGAAATCAAAATGCCACTTGTATAAAATGGCAGCAAAACAACAACCCGTCCAAAAAACAGAATGAACTAGCCCAATATACAAAATCCATTTAGTCAAAACCAACTGTATCCATCAGAAACGTATAACATAATCTTAAGTCACTACTTAGGGTTCGTCGATATCATTTTTTCAACATCAATTGCTCATTTCTTCTTAGAGGATCAGCAATGGCACCCGTCCCGGTGAAATTCCGACCGGCGTGCCGGACGTCCGCCATTGTGCATGGTATGTACGGATACGGAATTCCGCCGAGGACACCGCAGTTCCGCGGCGTTACGCGCAATTCCGTCGCGACGGGCGTGCGGACATCCGCCATTGCGTTGACTCCCACAGACGTCCGCGCGGAATTCTCGTTTATTGCATTAATTTTTTTTTAATTGTGGGAAGTCCTTATGACGTGGCAGTGCAGTGGGAAGTCCGTATGACGTGGCATGAGGTGTTTTTGGGAATTCCGTCGAGAATTCCGCGCCACTGCTAATGCTCTTACCCTCCTCGTAGTACTCATGTGAAGCATAGTGTCCCCGACAGTGAGTTAGAACCACCAAAGTGCTTGGCTGAATTTTGCTCTCAAGTATTGCAATGATAATCCTCTTTTTGGCATGAGCAAATGTATGACACTCCATCTTACACTTCTGTCGCTTGTTACTTGCAGGTGGGATAAAAATACTTGAGTCATTGCACAACATACCAGAGGGAGTTTACGAATGACTCATTTGAAGCCAATATGTAAGCTTTCATGACAAGATTTCAGGCAAAGTACATGACCTTTCGAAAAAATAATTTTAGATACAGAGGTTTGCACGACGAACTGAGCAAACTTTCGAACAAATTAAGCAAAGGATTACATAATAATTTCATTTGTAGAGGATTACACGACAAAATAAGCAATCTTCCTTACAAAATAAATAAAAACTCGAAAAAAATTAAGCAAAGTTTCGCTTAAATTAAGCAAATGATTGCACAACATAAGCAAATTTTAACAAAAACTAAGCAAACTTTCGAACAAAAGAAGCAAACTTACACTCATAATTATCAAAATTTCCAACAGATTAAGGAAAATTCATGAACAAAATAAGCAAACTTTTGAATTAATTAATCAAACTACTGACCCAATTAAGCAAATATTTCTACAAAATAAGCAAATGCTCGCACAGAATAAGCAAATTTTAGCACAAAGTAAGCAATCTTTCGAACCAAATAAGCAAACTTTCGAATAAGTTAATCAAATTCTCGGACAAATTAAGCAACCGTCAGAAAATATTAAGCAAATATTCATCAACTCATGAGAACACTGCAAACCCAC
This sequence comes from Salvia splendens, assembly GCF_004379255.2. Classification (NCBI taxonomy): domain Eukaryota; kingdom Viridiplantae; phylum Streptophyta; class Magnoliopsida; order Lamiales; family Lamiaceae; genus Salvia; species Salvia splendens. The sequence continues at coordinate 2,826,371 of NC_056034.1, forward strand.
TCCTTACCGAACAATTTTTCATCAGATGTAAAAACTGAATTAGTTCAATTTTGGAATAGACGTATAACATATCAAAACACAATTCGATTGAGGTAAAAAAATTCACACACCACCTCAGAAACAAAACGAGACAAGGATATGATCTATGCTCGAAATTGACAGAAACCTAAATTTCCACAACAGATTTAAACCGAAATAAACCCTTACTTTCAAATAACATTTTCAACAAGCAAAATTTCACAGAATATGAACCCAACAAAGCAGAAAATTACCATTTCTCAAAGTTTCTCCGGTGTCAGCCGCCGGGGTATTCGAAATTGCTAGTTTATTAGCCATGAAGCGAATTTCTCTGGAAAACAACGTCGCTAGGTGGGGGAGAATCACGCTGAGTTCGCAGAAAATGCGATTCTGGTTCACCAGAAATGTAGACAGTGAATGAATTGGTGAGAGAGTTGGAAGGTTGGGAATGAGCTGAATTTGACCTCTGAAATCACGCTCATTCTATATCAGAGAGTTGGTGGAATATACATATGCAACTAAAAGGGTCCAAAATGCAATCTCAATTGATGAAATCACAACCTCACATCTCTATATCTAACGGCTCCTATAGCATGTATAGTATTATTTGTTTTATTTTAGTTTAATTATATTTACATAACAAATGTTCATTTTCTTTTTAATTCTATAAAATTTATAAAAATCAAAATGCGATTTGTTATTTTATTATTTACTTGAAGTAAAAATAATAAATAAATCAAGTTTTGATTTTATGAATTTTGTGAAAATAAAAATGTCATTAAAATTTTGTAATATATTAAAATCAAAATGGATATTTAAAATAAAACAAACAACACTAAATATGCATTAAACGATGATAATATGCATCAAGCCCCCGAACCAATTTGTTATTTTATTATTTATTTGAAGTAAAAACAATAAATAAATCAAGTTTTAATTTTATAAATTTTTTGAAAATAAAAATGCCATTAAAATTTTATAATATATTAAAATCAAAATAAATATGTAAAATAAAACAAATAACAATAGATATACATCAAACGATGATAATATTGCGCATATAAGATACTCCTACTATAGTACGTATATCATTCTCCTTGAACTCCTAACCTATAAATAAATATTCTTATATAGTATGCATACAGCGACGGAACCACATAGGGAAAAGGCCCCGCGCACCGGACCCAGAATCCCCCTACCACGGCCGTCCTCCGCCGAGTCTCCGCCCCAGATAGCTTGAGATTGAGAAGACATACTATTTGGGCGTTTGTAGACTAGGGTTGTTTAATAACATAAAATTTGGATCCACTTGAAAGTATGACAAAATTAGAGACAAAATTAGTAAATCATTTCTCTCTCGTATAACATAAAACAAAATATAATAATGAAATTAATTTATAAATTATTTTCTTACTTTCTTAATAAACTAGCAATTTGAAATTATATTAACAATTATTGTTACTGTGCAAATGTAGTTAACAAATATATTAGTATATGAATGTATATTATTCAAGAAATTTTGTTTATTGCTTATCTTCGTGTACTCCCTCCGTCCCAAGTTATTTGAGTCGTATTCCATTTTGGGTTGTCCCAAGTTACTTGAGTCATTTCTCTTTTTAGCTAAAGACAAAACATTTAATCTCACCTACTTTATTCTTTCTTTTACTTTACTCTTTACTATTTCTCTTATTTTATTTTATTCTCTATTTTATTTAACTCAATAAACACAGCTTTCTTAAATCTCGTGCAAAAAAGAAACGTCTCAAATAACGTGGGACGAAGGGAGTATCATTATTCTTAAATGCTAAGGAATAATTCTACTGCAACCACAACTATTTTAAATAGTACAATCCCGAATTCAAGTGAATTGACACTGATCCTCACGATTGTAACAAATTATGTCAAAAAAGTATTTTTCTCAATGAAACTTATTAAAACAAATTTGGAAATAGGATGAGAGACTATTGGATGAATGGTATCTTAATTGTATACATTGAAAGAGAAATTTTCGAAAGAAAAATGAAAATGAGACACTCTTCAGCGATACATGTCGACTCATCTAAAATTGTTATCATCTAGTGTCTGATAAAAATTGTGCATATATTACATGTAAAATTTAATATTTTTATTATATCTAGTATTTTTTTAATTTCAGCCCCGCTTGTTTAAATTTCTAGTTCCGTCACTATACGCATATCATTCTCCTCGAACTCCCTACCTATAAATAAATACTAGTATTTTTTATATTTATTTTTGGTTGGTTTTATAACAACAATTTAGCAGTTTATGTTCCCTTTAAAAGAAAAATGTTCCCTTTGAATATGTTACTTAAAAATAGCAATGACTTCATTTTGAAGGATTGTTTGTTGTTCAAGTTGTTGTCTTTGACCAAATAGCTTAATAGTGGCCGCCCAAATTTGAATTATTAGTCTCATATATTTTAATACGTGGTATAATGTAGATAGTTTGATTATTCGTGAAAATAATAGGTAAAAATGAATGTCGATACCCAAGATGTGTAATTGAAATGGCCAAATTGAAGCATCAATTTTTTGTTAGTTTTATACTAGTAACTTGGATTATTGATTTGGACTAACTATTTTTTTATAATATATACTCCGTATTTGAATCCATGTTTGATTATACGACAGAAGGAAAAAAGGATGTTTACATGAAATATATAGTAGTAGTATTACAGATGAAAAAGCGACACGAAATTCATTTATAATATATCATGTTTGATTATACGACGTGTTTAGCTCTATCTGGAATGATGATTTGGAAGGTTGATATATCCTAATTGGGCTAATGTATTTATTTATTGGGTAGTGATAAAAATACATAATTGTAACATTTAATATAAATTTCATATTAATCGATTTTGCAGCAATTCGGAAAAAAATTGAAATTTTAACTTAAATATTTATATATTTAAGAAAAAAAATATTTTCTTACTAAATATTGTATAATTAATTATAATCAAGCTTGAAATCATGTTATGATTTGACATAAAATTTCTATATCACTTCTTTCTTATTGCTACATATAATACAATAAATAATAAAACTAATTTTTAATTAAATATAAAATTTTAAGTAAATTATGTACATATAAATTTATGTACATTTATCTTTTATCGGGTAGTGATAAATGTACATAATAGTACGTACATAATTGAACTATTTTTTTTAACATTTTACACTAAAAATCGATTTATAAACATTAATTGATTTAAAATAAATTTCATACTAATCGTTTTGTAACACTTCGAAAAAAATTGAAATTTTAACTTAAATATTTGTATATTTAAGAAAAAAAATATTTTCTTACTAACTATTGTATAATTAATTCTAATCAAATTCGAAATCATGTTATGATTTGACATAAAATTTCTATATCACTTCTTTCTTATTGCTACATACTATAATACAATAAATAACAAAACTAATTTTTAATTAAATTTAAAAATTTAAGGAAATTATGTACATGTACAATTTATGTACATTTATCTTTGTATCTTTAAATAAATAAAGAATAAATAATTAACATAACATAGCAGTTATTTTTTTGAAAACATAGTGCACTAAATTCCCAATAAAGTAGAGTTTTCGCAGATGACCGATGACGCATATCCGCCCCATGAGCTACAAAACGACAAAAAGGAAAACGAAGGGAAGGGAAAGGCCCCAACAACTAGCGCATTGAAAGGGAATTAATAAAATCCAGCCTTGGATTAAATTGGTAAAACACTATTAATCAAACAATATTTCAAGAAAATTTAGAAAGACACGTGATGTCCAATGTCAATCATCAACAACGTGAAACATGATCAAGCGTTTACATTTAATATCCTCTCTCTTTTTTACTTTTGTCTCTCCGTGATTTCATCTATCTTCTTCTTCACTCTAAAGATTAAATATATCACGACAACCCGACAATCAAACACGACAATCCGACAATCAAACAATCAACATTAATATTTGATGCCAAAAAATGAATACAAGGAATATTAAATGCAAATTTCCATTGTTTATAATCAAACAAATTATTCATTTAATTTAGAATATAAGTATATCTGCAGAGGGAAGGAGATAAAGTATAGAGAAAAAGTAAAGATAATAGAGAAAAGGGTATACATTAAAAGAAATGGGCAAAAATAGCCCTCTCGAGGATTTGAGGGCAATTTTGTAAAAAAACTTAAAAATTGAAAAAGTTATTTCAATAATATTATAAAGATCAGAAATCATTTGAAAATATTTTATAGATAATGAGGACTGCGTTTGATAATACTACATAATTGGGAGATTAAATTTATAATTTCTTTTATTTAAAAAACAAATTAATAATATTTTTATCACCTCAAAATTTGTAGTTCTCTCTAGTTAAAATATAGAGAATAAACAGTAAAATAAAAGAGAATAATATAGGGAATACTTTTATTTATAATTTTATATCATTTTTTTATTTTACTCTTTTTTCCACTTTAACTATTTATTAGTAATATTATTTTTCTAAAGCGAGTGTAAAAAATGAAATGACTCTACTAATGTGGAACGGATGAAATAGTAAATTAATAGTCGTTTCCATCATTAGTTACTAGTATGATCGAGTTATTATCATGTAAACTCATGCCTAATTTACCATGATATAAATGACAACCAGATCACTTCCCATGGCATCATGTCATAAAAAATGAAATATCAAGCACCATTTTCATTCCAAATTTGTATAACTAATTCCAAAATAATACTGAATCTCTCATAATTAGAATTAAGTGTTGATTATTGTTATTATTAAATTTTCATATAAAGATAATTTGAAAATCACAATTATAGAATGCATGTATTTTGAAGATTAAAGAAATTGGACTCAGTAATAATAAAAAGTTTTATGAAGATTATCATTGACATTTCCTTGTTTGGAAAGCATGGAGAATAAACGAAATATAACAGTTTTTACTCTATTTCCGTTTTTAACCCGCTAATGTTTTCTTTTCTGCTGTGTAGGTGCATCATCTGTCTCTACTCGATATATACATACACATATATATATATATATGTATTGTATTGTATTGTATGTATCACAGTGCCAAATCTCATCACCGAAACCCCTCATACCCCACGGCCCACGCACTCTCTTTAAATTCTCGATCTCTCCTAAAATAACAATCCTCCGCGGATTCTCAATCTCATTTCATCCAGTACTGAATCACAGACGCACGATTTTCGTTTTTGTCGAGTTTGTTTAGATTTATTGTTTCGATCATCTGTTTTATTGATCTGGAATTCATTTATTCCCGATCTAAGAATTACGTGTTTCTAAGTTTTGTTACGCGAAATCGATTGTGTGCATGCATCGGAGATTGGACGGGAGCTTTATGTCTCCGGAGCTGGGGATTGATTACCGGAGAAATTGATAAACTTAGTGAAAAATGACAGGGATAGCGCCGAGAATCAATAACAATACTATCTCTGATAATAGCGAAACTAATACTTGTGACAGGAATCCATCTACGGGGAATGTGACGGCGCCGTTCCATTCATTGAATTGTTCGTCCAATTCAAGTAATGGATTCTGGTCCCAGCACCGTGGTGATTTGAGCTACAATCAGCTGCAGAAGGTATAAATATATATATATGTGTGTGTGTGTCTGTGATGAACCTTTAATTTGATTAATATTGTTTTATGCCAGAAATGAAGAATTGCTACTTACATGTTTAATTGGATGCTTACCGTCTACTTTGGATTTTCCGTGGCTAACTATTTTAGACTCGAATAAGATTGCACCTCTAAGTACTTTGGGTATGTGATGTTCCATTTATAACCATAACAATGTTATTTTACTAATAGGGTGGGTTGGAAAACATAACTTGTGTGAATAGCATTTGTCTACCAGAAAAATTAAAGCAGCACCCGCACATGTTTACTTTAGTACTGAGCATATAAGGAATGTGTTATCTTCACACCATTACACTACATAGTTTCGCTGATAGGGCCGTTCATCAATTAAAGTACAGTGTATTCTTTAATAGTGAACCAAGGATTGTATTACCATTTCTCGTTGTCAGTGTTCTGATTTCTCGTGGTGCACAATCGATATAATGATCGAGGTGATGGCAAGTTTTAATTTAGGTTGCAAGCTACACCACTGTAATTTTTCATGGATAGTTATTTGCGTTGCAGTTTTGGTTGGAGCTGACACCACAAGCTCGGCGGAATCTTCTTAGGATAGATAAGCAGACACTCTTCGAGCATGCTCGTAAGAATATGTACTGTTCCAGGTGCAATGGTTTGTTGCTTGAAGGTTTTCTGCAGATTGGTATGTATGGGAAGTCTCTACATCAGGATGCAGCAGGGGGCCCTCACAATGTTAGAGCCACAGATAATCAAATTAATGGAGATTTGTGTATGGACAATGGGTGCCAGGATGACACTCAAGATCCATCCGTCCATCCATGGGGTGGATTGACTGCTTCCAGGGATGGGACACTCACACTTTTGGACTGCTACATGTATTCAAAGTCTTTAAAGGGGCTTCAAAATGTAAATATCAGTTTGATGCTACTGATTCTATGATTATGATTTTTTTTTATATGGGCACAATTAGTTTACATGCTTTATTTAAATAAGGTGTTTGACAGCGCACAAGCAAGAGAAAGGGAACGTGAATTGCTCTATCCTGATGCATGTGGAGGGGGTGGACGGGGATGGATAAGCCAAGGAATTGCAGGATATGGTAGAGGGCATGGAACAAGAGAAACATGCGCTCTTCATACTGCCAGATTGTCTGTGGAGACTTTGGTGGACTTCTGGTCTGCGCTCGGAGAGGAGACTCGGCTATCTCTTTTGAGGATGAAAGAAGAGGATTTTATTGAAAGGCTTATGTATAGGTATACCATCTTGTTTGCCACTGATACCACTTGATTATCTTGAATCCCTCCACCTAAAGTATAGATCAATGAGGAACAATAGGTCTGAATAAGTATAAATATATAGATGATGTTGGCTAATGTCAGACTTAAGAGATTCTTATAAAAAATTGAAATTTCTGTTGGCATATGTCTTATGGTGTGTGTGCTATCATTACTTGTATTGTATTAAAAGTCTCCTGATTAGAGTACTTGGATACTTGTTTCTAGAATGTATTTCTTAGCCAACTAAACTCATTGACTAATCAGGGATGTATGATTACTCAGAGGCTCATTTGTTGGAATTAGGTGCTTGTAATAGTCTAAAGATAGAATATAGCCTAGTTGTTAGAAGGGTGTAATGTTGTTTGGCTTCAGTAGCAGTGCTATACAAATATAATATTCATAACAATATAGCCGATCTTAGAATGATTTCCTAAAGTACAAATTTCGTAGCTAGTTGTTATACTCCATATTAAGAATAAATTCCATAAACTCAGCTTAGGATAAACGTCATGCTTACCCTGGGACTAGGCTGGACTTCTAATGTTCAACCATTATCAATTCTGAATGGCTTAACATATATGAATCTCTCCTTTGCAGGTTTGACAGCAAAAGATTTTGCAGAGATTGCAGAAGAAATGTCATACGTGAGTTTAAAGAACTGAAGGAACTGAAGCGCATGCGAAGGGAGACTAGATGCACAAGTTGGTTTTGTGTGGCAGACACAGCCTTCCAATATGAGGTCTGTAATTTGGCGGTGTTGCTATTGGATTTCCCTCATTTTAGAAATAGGATCCTCAGCATAGTATTATTGCAATAAATCATGCTGATATTTCTGGGTTGTTGATTCAGTTTTTTTTCGTCTCAACTATCAGGTTTCTTGTGATACAGTACATGCTGATTGGCATCAGACATTTTCTGATGCATTTGGTACATATCATCACTTTGAATGGGCTATTGGAACAGCAGAAGGGAAATCAGATATATTGGAGTTTGCAAATGTTGGTTTGAAGTGGAAGGTGCAAGCGCATGGTCTAGATCTAAGTGGCTTAAATGCCTGCTATATAACTCTACGGGCTTGGAAAATGGATGGGCGTTGCAACGAACTCTATGTGAAAGCTCATGCTTTGCGAGGTCAACAATGTGTACATTGCAGGCTTGTAGTTGGTGATGGATTTGTAACTATTACTAGAGGGGAAGGTATCACAAGGTTCTTTGAACATGCAGAGGAGGCTGAGGAAGAAGAGGTAGTCAACTATCCATTTATGTTCTGACTTCCATAATAATCCTTCCACACATATTTCTTCTTCTGATCTTCTCATGCCATTTCCATCTGCTTTCAGGATGACGATTTTGTGGACAAGGATGGAAATGAACTTGATGGTGAATGTTCTCGTCCCCAGAAACATGCGAAGAGCCCTGAGCTTGCTCGGGAATTTCTTCTAGATGCTGCAACTGTCATTTTTAAAGAACAGGCATGTTGCTTTCACTTTCCCCACTTAACGATTACATCTACTTGAAATTACCTAATTTGTTTCAATAAATAGGTTTGATTAATGTACCAAAGAAGTACTCGTGAAAGGATTTTATTTTCTTCAATGAAGCAATGTGTTTGTCTATGTATGCTTAGATTTGTTCATATTTGGTTGTTAAATATTAATGCAGCAGTGCTATTTGCACAGGTTGAGAAAGCTTTCAGAGAAGGAACAGCACGACAAAATGCACATAGCATCTTTGTGTATCTTGCTCTTAAGTTGGTAGAAGAACGTGTACATGTTGCTTGCAAGGAAATAATTACATTAGAAAAACAGGTGCTTAACATATTATATTGTTAGTTCTGGCTGTTAGTTCTGGCTCAGTTGTTAGCCTCCTCACATTCTTGCTCAGAATTGATTGACCTGTGATTTCCACCATAATTGTTATTCTATAGATGAAACTTCTTGAAGAAGAAGAAAAGGAAAAGCGTGAAGAGGAAGAGCGCAAAAGCGCGAAGGAGTACAGGAGGGCAAAAGGAAGGGAAAAGAAGCTTCGAAGGAAGGAAAGATTGAGAGAGAGAGAAAATCGTGAAAAGAAATGTGCTGAATCACATTTGAATTCTGTGGTTGATGATGTTACAAAGGATGAACCTACAACGCCCATTGATGAGGGGGTAACTATTGCTAGAAGTAGAGACTCTAGAGAGTCTCTCAGCGAAAGATGTGAAGATAATCCTTCCAGTCTGTTGTCTCCTGATATTCAAGATGACCAACTTTCGACAGAGTACACTTATTCAAATAAGGATAATTCTACCGAAGATACACTGGATGAGGATTTTGGCAACACAAGAGATTGGAACTCCTCATATCCATACGATCACTTCAAGTATTCTCGCAGGAAGCTGAAGTTCTGCAAAGATTCAGATGGGGATTCAAACTCGATATTGTCTGACAGGAGAAAGGATGCGACATTATTAGGGAATGGGGTTGTCACTAGCAAATATGAATCCAGCTATCATGCAGATGGTTTTGAAATGACAAGGAACTTTCATGGCTTTAATAAGCAATTGAGAGCCAATGGTGCAACGTCTAATGTTAGAAATGGCAGCAAGTTCAGCGAAAAGTTCCAGTGGAGCAATAGCAGAACATGTGATAAATGTGCACCCCATTCTTGCCGCTGTGAGCACCATCATGAGTCTAGATCAAGGCCAGAGTCGCATATTGTAAGGGTAGTGAAGGATCCTAAATATGTTAATAAGTCCGAGAGTCCAGCTGATGTCTTGAAACCATATTATCGTAGCAAAAGGTATACTCCAGCGCAGTGTGCACGTGAGATTACTGGGCGACCTAAGGGCAAGATTGCTGGCAACCCTCTTACTACAAAGAAAGTTTGGGAACCATTAGAATCACAGAAGAAGTGTGTCCGAAGCAACTCAGATTCTGATGTTACGTTGAAATGCACCTCCAAAGTCGAAGTCCCTGAATCCGAACAGCTCCTCGAATGTTGTTCCTCTTGTTCTGATGAAGTGGCTGATAATTCAGTTCAAACAGATCACAAGGATAATGATCCAACAGATTTATCAAGGTCTAGAGCTAAGAGCTGTGTAGAGATGAACAATGATTTCCAGACATATGAAAATTCCCATCACTACTCAAAGGAAGGTGTAGCAGAAGATGGTAAGTTATGCTCTACAAAAAGATCTACACTTGGAACAATAGGTTCATCCGTGAGCGCCTCATCCAACTCTGGTAACTGCTCATCCTGCCTCAGTGAGGGTGACAGCAACACATATTCAAATCATCAAAACCTAGAATCAACATCCACATCTGATTCAGAAGAGTCTAGTCAGAATTCAGAGGGAAGAGAAACATCCCACAACATTGGGGACGGGATAACTGCATCTCTTAGTGTTGTGGAAGACCAATGTAAATTAACTGAACTGGATGCTACAAGTGAGGGGCCGGATTCTGCAGGAACAAAACCTAGCAGTTTTCTTAAGAAATCTGCTCCATGTTTTGAGAGTGGGAGAGAAAATCTCACTACAAGCGCTCAACCTCAGAGTGTGCTCCCTCAGATGCATAATCAAAGCATAAACTACCCCGTTTTTCAGGCTCCGATAGCTAGTTACTACCATCAAACTCCAGTTTGGCCAGTTGGTCATACAAATGGGTTGATATCCTATCCTCCCACCAACCATTATGTATTTGCCAATGGTTTTGGATATGGTTTGAATGGGAATGCACGGTTGATGCAGCACGGGACCTTGCAGTCTCTGCCACCCTCATTACATAATCGTGCTCATTATCCTATTTTTCAGCAGGTTATTGGCGTTGATGCAAATGATCCTGCTAAGGTTGCTCAGTTAACTGCACTAAAAGAAGTACAGCATACCACACAGAAGATGGATCCAACTAATCAACATCCTGCAGTAGTTGATCCCAAACAGAGGGGGAAGCTTGTTAAAATGGCAATGGGAAATGATGGCTTCTCTCTTTTCCATTTTGGTGGCCCTGTAGCTCTGTCAACAGGATTTCAAACTGATCAAGCTACTGTGGAAGAAGGAATCATGGGAAGCACTCACCTTTACGATGGCGATATTTCGTGCAGTAAGAAGGATTCCGTTGAGGAATATAACTTGTTTGCTGCGAACAATGGTATAAAGGTTTCGATCTTCTGAGACAATTACATAGCAAGGCCATTTAAGTTTTTTTATTCCCTATTCCTATTCCTATTCTGAATCCTGGAAAGCAGCTTTAAGGAGTTGAAAACCTCTACATTTCTTTCTTGTAGCTGAGTGATGAGTGATACAAGCTCGAGAACTGTTTAATTTCTTGCTCTTGGTCCGAGAAATTTTTGCCTTGTGCTTTCAGTGTTGCTGGATTTTTCTGTTTGTTTTTCTCCGGTATCCAGATTTCATTATGACTGTATAAGATCAACTTCATTTTCTTTATTTTACCGTCACTCATGGTTGTGTTTGCCGTTGCATGATACTTTTTTTTTTGGGGGGTATCAAGTGAGATGCCCGCTGATTTCTGCAACTGTGTTAACGATTTCAAAAGTGAGAGAGGAAAATTAATGGCCTTCAACTATGAAGAAAACGAAAAATTTCCACCTTACACTGTATAAACTATAGAGTTTTATCCAATTCCATAAATTTGAGAGAAGATAATTCCTTTTTCTAGCAATAGACGCATTAGACTTGCACTGTGGCTGAAAACTCATAAATCTTGCATTGGCACATATAAACAAAATCAGTGAGCTGAATTGGATAACACCATTTGCGACATTGAAGACAAAATGGATTAACATTTAACACCTCTTCAACTGTAAGAAATGTAATGATCTTTTTGTCCTCCTACTCCTAATCGAATCTCATAACAGCAAGGTAGAAGCCAGGTTCGTCCACGAACTCCAACAATTGAAAAGAATGGTTAGCCATAGTGGTCTGTAGAGTCATTTTCTCTGGCAAATTGGAAACCACAACATCTGGATATTGCTGTTTCTGCTCTTCAACAGCTTCCCTTCCATGGGGATGACTGATCACTACTCTTGCTCCTGAGAATCCAAAAATGAATGTCAGAGTTACGTGAAACAAGAACCGTCACCACACTGATGCATCATAATACAGGCATTAAATGTATCGAGTGTGATGAAAAAGACAAGTGGTAACTATGGAGGCTAGAGTGAACTGTTAAGGAGTTGATAAGGAATAATCACACAATTAACCTAGCACTAGTACTTCACAAGGAATGCAGTAGGCATTAACAAAAAGCAAAAAATGAAAGCAAAAAATGAAAGCAAAACAATCAAGGAACAATGTAATAGGCAAATATCCAATCAACAGGTTATTCCCAAATTACCTGGCAAACAGCGCTTAGCGAGAGCTGCAAGAACCTGATCGAGTTCAGAGGACAAAGCAGGGAGGAAATAAAGATATACGACATCAAAAGCCGTCCATTTCTCAGGCACATCTATCAATTCCCCTTGCCAACATTTGACTTTATCATATCTTTCTTTGATGCATGCTAGAATCAAAAGAGAGTCATGGGCAACGAATAACTGCTCACAAGGGGAAGAACAAACGATCCTATCTACAAATGCTTCAGAACCAACAGAAACAAGAACCTTTGATGTTTCTTTGATGTTTCCAGCAGAAATGATGCGATCAATTTTCTGCATATGCTCTCCATCAGTATCTGTATCATCAAATTCAAGAAATGACCAATCCTTATCCAAAAATTCCTCAAACTCAACTTCAGACACTGCCTCTTGGTTTGCAGCAATAATGGGAAACCGACGTGTACATGTCGGATTGGGTGAAGTGGGTGGGAATTTGACCAAATGAGAAGGGCAGACATGCATATTAGGAATAAGACTAAAACTAAACAGAGGCAGGGAGTTCAAACAAGGTTGTGACACAAGTGATGGCGGTCTAACTGGGCCGAAAGAGGAAATTGAACGTGTGATATTCATAACAAAAACTCTGCATGGACAAGCTATTCTTGTTTCAGCCTCTGGGTAGCTATACAAGCATGCACTTCCAGCATTAAGTGTCTTTCCAAGTGAAGAAACTTAAACTTTAGCAACAAGAACAAAATGGAACTTAGCCTTTCTCCCTGCCATTAAAACACTTGAAATTAAAGACAAGCAAAGTGATGAAGGGACGCAAGAAACAATCTTTACATTGGTACAGAATACGGAACAACGAGCAGGATATTAAAACTCAAGATTAATCATCATTCTCTGAAATTGGGGAGATAATAATCCAAATTCGACGCATTAGGCCACAGAGTATCAGTAGCTACGATCATTATTTATTAGTAATTCTTTCCCAACATTCTTCAGTTAGTGATGAAGAAATGTATGGTTATCAAGTCAATCAAACAGAAGACGGCGAGGAAGAAGGAACCAGGTTTAGCAAAAGTGAAACAAAAAAAATTCATTTGTGAAAAACATCTATAAAACGAAAATCCCAACTTTATTACGAAAGAATGGTTACGTCAAACTAGGCATAAAATAATCGGCGATTCACATGTTTATAAAATCAAACATCTATTGAAACAATGGAAAAGATGGGAGCAAAACAGTAGAGCTTACCTCTGAAACTGAGAATACGGATGCAAGGTTTTACAGATAAAGAAGAAGCAAGAAAGCAAGAATTAATAAGGTACTCCTAGATATCACTTCACCCCTCTGTCTTTACTTTATTCACATTTTGGCCCCTACACTCAATGATAAATTCAAGTACAGTTAAAAAGTCTTATTTTGACGTTATTTTGCTTCTTCTGTCCAATTTTTTTGTTAGATAAATGTGAAGTATGCTGTATGCTTGTAGTCTAGTAAAATATGGTAAAGTGCAAGCCATATCTTCAATTATTATGATTGATTGAAGTTTACAGAAATTGCTAATAATTCCAAATTATGCTTATTCTTTATTTGTTTCTTATTTTAAAGATGGTTTAAACTTTAAACGTATGAATTAAACTCTCCTTTATGATCTATAGACAGAATTCAAAAAGTCAAGAAGACACAACTTGAGAAAAGGAAAGGAAAGAATAAAAAGAAAAAAAAATGAATGGGTTTTGTTTGTTCCGTTTGAAAAAAGCTATACATTTTGGAGAGCTGAACACAAAATGTGGGATGTGGATCCTCTTGTCTTCGGCAAAAAGTGCACAGCAGCCCCAGCAGTTCCTCACAAATTGCAGGAGCTACTGTAGAGGATCCCACACCAAAATGTGCTGATGGAAGTCAAACTTTACATATCAAAACTGCAGTTTACACGATATGTATATTACATGAATACATATTGTGATAATGTGTTGATGGAAGACACAAATTAAAAAATTAAACGAAAAATTATGATAGATACTATTAGTATAGTTTGACCATAATTTTTTTTTGAATGGATAAATAAATTTAAATTTAAAGGCCACGCGCCTTTGGCCCCAGACATTAACTTCTCTATCGCTTGGTCAACTCACACACAACAGGGTTTGAACTCAACGACTCGAACCTGATACCTTTAGCCTCAGACGTTAACTTTTCTACCGTTTGACTAACTCACACACATTAATGTTGGAACTTATGATCAATAGAATGCCAGTAGCCTCTGGCAGCCAACTATGCCTATATATGACTATTACGTAGGGATGTCAATCGGGCTAACCCGTTCGGGTTCGGTCCAACCCGCCGGGTTTTGGGCTAACCCATCGGGCTATTCAGGCCTTAAAATTTTCAAAAATAATCTCTTGTATCAAAATTTTTACTCTATAAAATGATTTTAAATTTTAGATATTTTTTAATTCTTAGTTTTAGAATCATATAAAATCTTCAAATTTTCCTAGTTTTCTTCAATAATGGTTTCATCTCAATGAACTACAACATAAACAAAGATAAATCAAAATTAAATCAATTAATTTGAATTAAAGCTTGTGCTCATGTCATTAATTTAGTATTGTTCAAGATCAATTCTTTATAAAAATTTTAAATCATATCTTACATGAATCATTATTAAAATGATAAGTATATTGAGATTTTGATGAGCTAGTTTCTTAATTTTGTCTTGATTGGCTTTGGTGGTAGTAAGACAGTAGTGGCAAATGATGGGACAATTGAATAATGAGTCGAGGTGGTAATTGAAACTTGATAGGGTGGGATCGAGTGGAAAAGTGTATAATGGAGATTGAAGAAGAGTAATGATTGTGTCACGTGAAATTAAAAAATGCAAAAAACCCCTAAAACTTAATATTTTTAATTAAAACTTGCAACTCGTTCGGGCCAACCCGTTTAGCCCATTTTGTATTCGGGTTACAAAATTACGGCCCTAACCCACTAATTTTACCGGGCTATTCGGGCCGACCCACGGGTTTCGGGTTTGATTAACATCTCTAGCCTTAACCCACTAATTTTACCGGGCTATTCGGGCCGACCCACGAATTTCGGATTGGGTTGACATCCCTACTACTCCCTCCGTTCCATAGTAATAGAGGCATTTCATTTTGCTCACTCGTTTTGAAAAAAAATAATTATAAATAGTTAAAGTGGAGAAAAAGTAAAGTAAGAGAGAGAATATTATAGATAAGACTCTTCTCTACATTATTCTTTCTCTTACTTTACTCTCTCTCCATTTTAATTATTTATTAAATTTTTTTAAAATGAGTGCAGAAAATGAAATGACTATATTATTGTGGAACGGAGCAAGTATTACATATGGTGTGGCTTCTCTTCCGCTTCTCTTCACGGTCTTAAATATAAATTCAATATAATAGTATTACTATTATCTTTCCAATTATAGAGACGTTTACTTTGACCTAAAACATGTTTTAAAATATACATCAACGTGTAATATAAGTTGTTTCGAAGATAACTATATTATCCCTTCAGATTTCGCATTATACATGATCATGAGATGTAATAATAAAATAATTTACCACTCATATATTCCACTATTTTAGCGCCTCAATTATACCACTATAAATTTCATTTCTTACGTTCTTTAAAAATTTCATTTTATTGTCTTATGACGATATCCCATTACCATCAATAAATTTTTAAAACTAATATTAAATGACACTCTAATTAGCAAGGAATTTCATTTTATTCAACTAAAGTTACACCCCACAGTAGTTGACTTTATTTTATTTATACTTATATGACAACAACAAACCAACCAACAAACTAACACCAGCACAGAACGTTAAAACAGATTCTACGATGCAGCGATCGGAATCTAAACATCGGCACGATCAGATTCCGGCGCAAAGAAGTTCCGGAAACAGGCCTCGAAACGGTCCATCTCCGGTGACGGCAGCGAAACCAACGCATTGATTCCATCATCCGTGGGAAACACCCAACAGATATCCTTGCGGTGGCTGATGACGGGGCCGGAGTGCAGCGCCTTCCCCCACGGAAACACCACCTCTTCAAATCCCAACCTCAACCAAGAACTCACCATATACTCTCCACACGGAAGCCCCTTATTGATTTCCAGCCAATCAATGGCCGATCTAGCGTAGTCGTCCGTCACTCTAGCGGGCCCCTCCGCCACCATCTTCACCATCTCCCTGAACTCCAGCCTTTCAATGTCTTCACACGTGGCAGACGCGTACGCAACCAGCAGCGCGTTTCCGCAGTAGGTCGGCGGCAGGGGGGGCTGCAGCCTGGGGCGGAGGTCGATCACGTTCAGCAGAGTGGACACCCTCTCCTTGCCGCCCTCCTGCTTCGACAAGGCCTTGCACTTCCAGACAAGCGCCACCACCACGCTCAAGCTGCTGATTCTGGTTTCTGATTCGGCCATTTCCTTTAACAACTTGATGTGGCTAGGGCTTAATTGGAATACTCTGTACTCCAGTTCCTCTCTCTTGCAGTCGAAAACTGGGGGGCCCGAGAGGAGGGCGAGGTCGGGCATGAAGAACTCGGGATGGTTGAAAGCTGGTCTTGGTGGAGACCTGGCGGTCATGAGGCGGCGGTCGAAACATGGGACCACCGCCAATGGCTCGTCGTCGAAAGCCTGAGAAGCTAGGTTTTGGTTGAAACCCTTGGCGCTCATGCCGTCCAATAAGATGTGATTCACGCACAGTCCGATCGCCAAACCACCGCATTTAAAAGACGTCACCTAATTCTCATCCAGAGTTAGAACCATAGACCTCTTAGTTAAAAGACTAATAACATAAATTGAAAAAAAGTACTACTACCATTTGAAGGGGGCGATCATGCTATTTTCCTGCTCAAGAGACATTTAGTCTCTCGGGACGGTCTAAGGGGGGCCCTCCAGCCCCCCTAAATCCGCCACTGGGCAAAATATGTTATGTAAATTGTCGAAAGCGAAAGATGAGTAGTGAATGATTAAGTACCTGAAGAATAAAGAGCGGCTGATTATCGGAATCGACGTTGTCCAGGGTTTGGACAGCGAGGTGGCGGAATCCGAGGTTGGGATGGACCAAGTTGCCTATCTGGTGGAGCGAGAAATCGGAGGAAGCCAGGACGAAGCCAGCTCCGGCGGAGTTGCAGTCGATCTCGAGGCGGGTGGTGTCGGGGTTGAGCTTGAGTCTCCCCGCCATAAAATCGTAGTGCACGAGAACTCTCTGCACCGCCAATTTGAGTCTGGCGGCGGCAAGATGCGGCGGGTGATCGGGGTTGGCGGCGAAGAAGTAGACGGTGGGGATGTTGTAGTTAAGCATCTGATCTATGTTGGAGAGGAACAAAGATCTTTTGTTGGTTTGGTGCAAAGGGAAAACTAGGGTTGATTCTTGGAATGTCACCTTGAGGTCTTGCATGTCTGGATTCGGAGGGATAATTGCCATCTCTCTCTATTTCTTTTCTTCTTTGATGTATGTGAAGTGTGTGTGCAAATTTTAATTAGCCACTGCTGGAATTTATAGACCTCGGCTTGGGGATCGATCAATTGTAGTACTCTCTCCGTCCCAGCCCAGATAGTTTGTCTCACTTTGACCGGGCACGAGCTTTAAGAAATGTAATGAAAAGTGAGTTGAAAAAGTTAGTGGAATGTGAGTCCTACTTTTATATATTTATTTTATAATAAAATGTGAGTATGAATGAGTTAGTGGAATATGAGGTCCACTACAAAAAATGGTAAAAAGTGAAATGAGACAAACTATGTGGGACGGAACGAAATGGAAAAATGGAAGTGTTTTTTTTTATTTCTTCAATTTTATGTCTTATTGAAATGAACATGCATGACAGCATGAGCATGGCTGTATTTAATTAACAGAAAGTCCATTGATTTAATCAGAGCCAATCTGTGTGAATACATGCATTAATCATTAATGGTGTGTCCAATTGTAGCTACCTATTTCATTTATATGTTTTTCAACGGAGAGCTTGAAAATTAAGCACTACCAATAATTCATTGTTAATGACATATGTAGAGTCCCAACTGATTTTAGAAAATATATCAAGTAGGATTTAAATGAGATTTGTACACTTGCTGATAGGATGATGTAATAAAATAATCGGGAGGAGCATATATACGTGTGTTTAATGCAGAAAATGGAGTACTACTACTATATATTTTTTAAATTCTCAGGTTATATCTGATCTAGACAGACCATTATATATAATTTTAAATACTGTAGTTCATTACACATGTGTGCACCGTAACGCATTAATTTGTGATTTGTAAGCGCGACTATTTTGATACTATATTTTATACTTTCATAGACGAAAATTTAAGACGTAACTTGAAATGGATACATCATACGCGCATGTAGATTAAGGCCACAATTTAAAAGACACGTTTAGAATAACAATAGTATGTATTAATTATAATAAATAATAGAAGTCGATAGGGGCGGGGCCTGCCCATCTAACTATAACCATTTGTACTTTTCATTATTGAAGAGTTACTCTTTTTGATATAATAAAAACAAGATTTGCGCTCTTAATTATACAAACTGACCAATTCTGAAAAAACTACACAAACGGATCATAACTTGTCCGTCTTAATTTAGGGATAGAATAATAAATGTTTGAAGCAAATTAATTAAAGTATCAAGCTTGAGTGGTATTTTAATTTAATGTTGCAATTAACTTTAGAACACCGATCAAACTCATGCAACCAAGATATATAATTTGAGCTGTGAATTGCGCAAGGAAAGCGATGTAAATTTGTAATGGTAGTACTTAGCAAATTATATATCTTGGTTGAATTAAAGGACTACATGATATCAACCCAAGCACCACTATTAAATTATATTACATATGTATATCCCACGAGCATGGGGTGACTTTTTTCCAACTTGCAGTAGATTAAGATGCAAGAACAATAATTAAACATGCATGTGCGATCATTAATTATAATGCATACTAATACATTTAACAGTTCATGATCAGCTTACTATATAGCATACTAATACATTTAAATTTTCTTTAAAGCCCTCCTCAATGTATCCAATTGCATCTCATATTTCCAAAAACTTGGGTTTAATGGTTGACAATTATTAGCAAATAATGGTTGAATAATCACTGTTCACTATAGACTTTAAACACGAATTTCCTTATAATCCACTTCATATGCACAATGTTGTCTGACGACCATTTATTGCTAAATTAATGTTATATTAGCAC
Organism: Salvia splendens; assembly: GCF_004379255.2. Lineage (NCBI taxonomy): Eukaryota > Viridiplantae > Streptophyta > Magnoliopsida > Lamiales > Lamiaceae > Salvia > Salvia splendens. The sequence goes on from NC_056034.1 coordinate 2,845,861, forward strand.
CTGTCTCTTTTATTTTCAATTTTATACTTAAGTTTATTTTTTAATTATGTTGTATTTGACCTAGCTAATAGTATATTACTATATTACTATAAAGCATTATCTAGAAGAACATATTATTGGGTGTGAAACGCAGGAAAACAGAGACATGTGTATTCACATGACAGCATTATGTTAGCGAAACATGACTATGTGACATGAACTTATAGCTGGTTCAACAACTATGTGATATCATATATGTATAATTAATTTGTGGAATAACATATATAAAATAGTACTCTGAATAATAAAACTACTCTGAGTATATATATTTGAATAGTAGTTATCGAATACATTATTTTATCAGATATTAAATAATAAGTGTGACAATAGTAGTTATCTAATTCATTATTTTATTAGATACTACCTCCGTCCCTGAAAATTTGTCCCAGTTTTCCATTTTCGTCCGTCCCCCAAAATTTGTCTCATTTCACTTTTACCATTTTTTGTAGTGGACCTCATATTCCACTAACTCATTCATATCCACATTTTATTATAAAACTAATATATAAAAGTAGGTCCCACAATCCACTAACTTTTTCAACTCACTTTCCATTACATTTCTTAAAACTCGTGCCGGGTCAAAGTGAGACAAATTTTTGGGGACGGAGGCAGTATTAAATAGTAAGTGTTAAATGCAAGAAGTTGAATATTAGAGTGTAGAGTCACATTATATGCAAATCCACTTCTTATTGCAGAACCGCATAGTTAGACTAAATTATGATTTTTAGATCTAATTTTTTATGGATGAGATATGCAACTGTATAAATTATTTTCACCTTCATCACGAGTCTATATTACTTCAGCTCAGGGTAAATAAGTCATAACATATTAGGAGGATTTAACTTCATTCCAGAATATATCACTTCATTTTAGTAGGTTTTTACATTATTCCAATAGGATTATTACTTCATTCCAGTACGTACAGGCGGTTTCGCCGTGGCGTACCGTTCTTTCTCTCTGCAATGTCTATCACCGCCGCCACGACGCTGACAACAAAATGGAATGATAACCTAATTGAATGGTGTAATAAGCACATGGAATGATGTATAAACTATTTGAATGAAGTATGTGTAGAAGCATTTGAAATCCTACTGGAATGAAGTAAAAACCTTGTCCAATGAAGTGATAACGTTTTTTAATGAAGTAATAAACCTACTGGAATGAATTGTATTTTTTAAGGTGAATAAAGTAGAATCTAGTTTAATGAATTCGAATGAAGCATGTATTGAATCATTTCAAAAACTACTGAAAGAAAGTAAAAACATACCGTAGTTTTAAGGTATTATGTATCAGAATGAAGTAAAAAACCTACCACAATGAAGTAAAATAGGCTTGTAACTAAGACCGAAATAATTTACTCATCGACGAATCTCATCAAAAATTAGATTTAATGGCCCTTATTTAGTATCTAGTTCGATCTTTAAAATTAGTTTGGCATTGATCACAACTCTTAGAGTGTATATTGAATTGGCATCTTTTGGTATTGCTTTTGTATTTTTCTAAATATACGGGAAGGAATTATTTTGTCACGTAGGTAGTCGTTTTTATTACTATATTTTTTATTCAGTTTAGTGCAGATAATATTAAGTAAATAAACAAACACGGTTATACAAAATCTTTCAATTGGTTACACCCCGACACACCAGCCCGACGATCTGCGCAAGCATTGGAAACGTCTAATGTATGAGTGTGATAAATTTCACAAGTTCTACGATGGCAATGCGAGAGCAATAGTTTGAACATTTATAAGTCCACAAACATTTATAGGTAGTGATTTTGGATCCACGCGACAATAGTTTAAGATATATTGTCCAAATCTATTTGGATCGTGAGTTTTAAATTTAAATCTACAAATAATTAGGGGTGAGCAAAAAAAAAACCGAAAATCGAATATCCGAACCGAACCAAACCGAAAATTTGAAATTTCGTTCAGTTTTTTTGATTTTTCGATTCGATTCGGTTTTGAAATTTTGAAAATTTCAGTTTTTCGGTTCGGCTTGGTTAAAAAGAAAAACCGAAAAACCGAATTTATTTTAATATTTATTATATTATATACCCTATATATATATATATATATATATATTACTTAAAACCTAACCCTAATTCTCTTGTTCACTTTCGCCTCTTTTCTCCAAAATCCAAATCCTCCAAAGTCCATCCGTCGCCATCTCTTCTCCAATCTCCACCGTCGCCTGCGCTTGCGCCTCTGCCTCCGCCCTCCAGCCGTGCTCCGGAGTTCAGCCTGACGCTGGCGCCCCTCCACCAAACACCCCTTTACTCCAGCGTTGCTCCAGAGTCCAGGCAGACGCTGACGCCGACGTCGTCCTCCACCCCAGTCTCCACACCGGCGCCCTCCACCGACGACTCGTCGCCCTCCAGCCATCCCGCAGTCGCCTCCTCCCTCAGGCCTAAGCCATCACACAAGGTAAAATCTCCTACTCATATTCACATATTTGATTCCTATTATATCCAAAGTTGAGTGTAAGTTTTTATACTGTGAAATTGAGTGTTTAGTTTTCTAAGGGTTTTTTCTTTTTTTGTTCTAGAATGAAACTTAGATTCCGTGTTTGTACTGAACTTTTTTTTTATTCCGTGTTTGGGAGAGACGCATGACCCTCATGCGTCTCCTTTTAATGAAACACATGACGATTATGCGTCTTTGTGCAAATCACCCGGTCGGGTGATTTGCAAGTGGCAAATCACCCGGTCGGGTATTTTGCCACTTGCAATCTCACAATTCGAAAAAATTGAGAGACGCATGTCCCTCATGCGTCTCTCACAAAGACGCATAATCATCATGCATTTCATTAAAAGGAGAAGCATGAGGGCCATGCGTCTCTCCCATACACGGAATAATAAAAAAGTTCAGTACAAACACGGAGTCTAAGTTTCATTCTAGAACAAAAATAGAAAAAACCCAATTTTCTAATGTTGTGAAATTGATTGTTTAATGTTTTGATACAGTGTATAATTTCATATGATGAATTGAGTGTTAAAAAATTATATTCTATAATTGATTGTTGTAATATATGCTTTGTTAGATGGTGAAATTAAGTATTAATTTTTAAAAATTGTGTGAAACAGATTGGGAGATACCATTGATATTATAATTTTCTCCAATTTACAATGTAATGTTATACTCCATAATTTTCTAAATCTTTTTCTTGTAGATGTTGAATAATGAAAGTGAAATGATTGGTGATAGCATTGTAATTGAAGTTACTTTCCGGGTGGATGACAAAGGAGATGAAAAAAAGAGAAAAACTATGGACAAAAGATTTGGCCAAAGTTCTTCTATTGACACTTAGAACTTCGATCAAGAAAAGATTGAGAAGGCTTTAGCTTTTATGATGATTGTTGATGAGTTGTCTTTTGAGTTTGTTGAAGGGAAGGGTTTTCACTACTTTGTTTCTAAGATATTCCATCTAGAAAGGAACTTGGCAAGATAGAGCATGGTATTTGAAGCTTTGGAAGATGAAGAGTAAACACTTATTAGATAGTATAAAATTTTATTTTGGTTGACATTGATGTTGTAGCTTAAATATTTATATTTTGTTAGTTGAGGGATGTTAATCATGTTAGGGCTTTATGATTTTTTTTTTTCGGTTTTTCCATATAATTTCAATTTTTTGGTTTTTGATTGAAATTCCAAACAATTTCGGTTTTTTGGTTTAATTCGATTTTTTAAGTTCGGTTTTTCAGTTTTCAGTTTTTCGGATTTTCGGTTCGGTTTTTATTTTCCAGGAAATTCAGTTTTTCAGGTTCGGTTCGGTTTGAGAAAAAACCAAAACCCGAATGCACACCCCTATCCGCGGGCTTTACTTGTTCGTATCTTTTCGCGATACGCCCCCAGAAACCGCCCTCACACTTGTTGGCTAAAATAGGGTCCTCAGATATCTTTGTCCAACAATGAGCAAGAGCAATCGACTCCTCTATGGAGTAGGTACTCATCGTCCGCCTAGGTTCAGAAGCCTCCCCGACTGTCTCCATCTTCTTCCCCTTCATGTCGGGCACCTTGTTGCTGAAGTTCATATCACCGTGGAGAGAGTAATAAAATTAAAATTGGGATTGAAAAGGGATGAATGCAAATTGATGAAGAATGAGGTATATATAATGGATTAAAAATTGAATTAAATTAAAAAAAAATAATAAAAGGGGATATCGGCTCCATCATCGGCCCGAGCCCCCGCAATGGAGGCTCATCGCAGGCCGATGCGGAGCTGATATTGCCATCGGCGCAGGGGCGGAGGCCGTGGGGGGTGGAGATGGTCTCCCTCCCCACAATGGTGACCTGTGAGAGGCGATAGGGGGGCCGATCGCTAGGCCGTTGCGATCGGCCCCCATTGTGGATGCCCTTAGGGTTTGTTCATGTCAGCTTTTGAACATTGTAAGCACTCCAAAGACTCACTTTGAGAATCAATCTTCGTCTTTGAAGATTTATCAATACCCCTTATGGTTGCATTCAATCTTTTGTGGGACTAAGATTATATGTTAAGGTATGCTTTACTAATCAATTTAGTGGAGCCATTAAATTTTTGTTTTGGTAAAAATTGTCTTAGGTTGTCTGCATTATTTTAGAGACCGCTTATAGGTTCCAAACATGAATCTAACTCATGTTTCTTAGTTTCACAAGATTCATATGACTTAGTTCCTTATGTCTTATGTTTGCATTATGCTGGCAATTGAATGTTTCATACGTGAATTTCTTTTGTAATGCCTTATGGACTCGGATTCGAATCCGGATATCGATCCGATGATTAAGGGATATTATGACTAAATTTGCATCGTGGGATATGGATGATATGGATTTGGAAAAAGGGTCTCATTTTCTTGAGACTGAAAATAAATTTAGATCGGAGCTTAACAAAATTCAACTCAAATCCGATCCATTACCATTTCATAGATGAGAACCAACATTTCTTAATTCTTAATCCATCAAGATAAATGCATAAATCATGCCTTGTATGTACGAAATTCGTTCAAAGAAACCCAACAATGGGCCGCATAAGTCGGCCCACAGGGTAATTTGTCTGAAAACAAATTTGAAACTGTTCAATCTATCAAAACACATGATCGATTATTTTGGCTATTTTTGTCAAACTTAAAGAAAAGCATATGTGTGACATGAAAATAAGAAAGTGCATTGCAAATTCTTGCGAACAATGGCGAAACTTGTTAATCCACTTATTATTTCAGGCTTCAGCTGGTGTAGTATTGTGGGCATCAAACAAAGAACATAACTTAGAGAGTTTAAAATTTAAATAACAAATCCACCATTGACTCGAATGACTTGACCATTGACCCATTGGCCCGCATCGGAAACGAGAAACCCAGTAATCTGGGCGATATCATTGGGCTGGCCCAGTCGGCCCATTGGGCAAGCATCCACCAACCTCTGCACCATCTCTTCACTCTTACCCGCGAAAAACAGCTCCGTCGCCACCGGCCCCGGCGCCACGCAGTTTACCGTTATCCCGCTCCCCTTTAATTCCTTGGCTACAATCTTCCCCATCATCTCCACCGCCGCCTTCGACGCCGCATACGCCGCGTACCCCGGCAGCGCCGCCCCCACCACCGAGGTCGATATCAGGACGATCCTCCCGCCGCCGCCCCGCGCCAGCCGGTTCGCCGCCTCACGGCAAGTCAGAAACGCGCCCCTGGCGTTCACGTTGAACATCGCGTCCCAATCCTCGACCGTCGTGTCGGCTACGGCTGGATACTTGGGATCCGAAACTCCGGCGCAGTTTATGAGGATGTGCGCCGGAGTTCCGAATTCCTGCTCCGCTCGATCGAAGAGTGATCTGACGTCGTCTGGATTGGACACGTCGGCCTTCACGGCGACGGCGATTGGAAGAGCTTCGGCGGTGGCTTTGGCGTTGAGCTCGGAGGCGAGGAGATCGGCTTGGGTTGAGCTGGAGGTGTAGTTGATGACTAGCTTCGCGCCGAGTGAACGGAGGTGGATGGCCATTTCCCGGCCGATTCCGCGCGAAGCTCCTGTCACTATTGCTACGCGGCCATGGAGATTTGCGGAGGCGGTGCTTGCTGCCATTGATGCAATTGAGAGGTATGAAACTGTGAATAACTGCAGTTTTTTGGAAGCTCAACACAAACAAAGTTGCACTTGCAATATAAATAAATAAAAAGTGGTACTAGTTTGACCATGAACACAATTTCATTGGTAGTAATATATTTATTGAATCAAATCAAGCATGTTCTCTAGTGATTAGTGAAGCTGAGGTAAGCGAATACGTAGCATACTAATCATAGAATCATGCCTTCGCACCCACAATCTATTACTTAAATTGCAACTTGTTGGCTCTAAAAAATGTTTTAGTACTTGTTAATGTATTGAAATCAAGCTTCTGAAAATGAAAAATGAAAACTACTACTATTAATCTCTAGAAACACTGGTTAGACAAGAAGCTGATGAGAAAGTGTGCTACAATCTTAATTTGTATCATATCAAGGAGAGGAATACACATCCTCAACTAGAGTCTAGACACTTGCAAAAGTGGTTCTTTACATATCTTAAACACCAAAATACAGAGAAATTTGAAGAAAACAGCTAGTCATCGGTGTAATGGTGATCTCCAATCAAGATTCTGTTGAGGATAGTCTTTGTGCATCTCTTGGGGAGGAATGAATGTGTCCAAGGAAAGCCCGGGAACATTAAAAGCAAGATCATCAATGCTGTAACTCTCTTCCATCCTGGTAACCCCATGCCCTGCTCTGAGGTTATCTCCAAACCTTGTAATGACGACGCTGGATTGGCCAGAATGGGCGATCATCATCCCCTCCACAGGACGGTAGTCATCCACTTTAGTGGACATGGTGGTTTCCCAGTATGTAGGGTGGCAGCCAGGGGTCTGGATTCTGGTTAAGTATGAGTCTTCCAAGTAGACGAGGAGGCCGCTCCTCTGGCTGAAGTAGCCCACACTCACATGCTTGATCATCTCAGCAGTCGTGTCGCTCCTCTCAGCTAGATCGCCGTGCTCTGCTGACAACTTGAGCACGAAGCAGTCGACACCTGAGATGTGCTTCTCCCCCATGTACTGAGCGAAAGAGAAGACCTTTGATATGGCTAGTGGATCCAGTCCCTGAAAAAGGATTTAACGGTTGGTGCAGGATGGTAAAAGAATAGGTAAATAGTGTCCAAAAAGGGTATTAATTCTCGTTGCATCTACTTACCTAACTATACCAGCAAAGAGCTAGACCATAGTTGAAGTAATAATTTATCATTGTGCCAAAGACTTGTAAAACTAGAAATGTTGGCAGCAGTGAAATGGAAAGATGGGGTGGCTTGCCTGAAGAGCGCGTCGGAGAGGGCGGACGCCCCCTTTGGCGGCATGAGCACCGAGCCAGGGGGTGTGGCGCCAAGCCAGATTGCCATCGCTACCTGCGACGACCTTGTGGCCGGCCACAGCCAGCTCGATCAGCCATTTGTCAGGAACCATTTGCCATATGACGAAGCAGCCCTTTTGGGGAACACCAGCAGGGTCACCCACCATGGCCATCGCCACCGTCCCGGTTGCGTACATGTTCTTGACCTCCCCCTCCAGCCTCCGGCAGCCGGTTGCGGCTGTGAAGTGGTGGATTATGTATTGAGCCGAGGAAGACACCTAATTAAGGCATGAAATTTCAGCAGGCAGTAAAATTCTTTTGTGAATTGATGTGGTTAGAGTGGATGAAATGTGCATTAAAGTCTAGTGCAGCAATAAAATCGATTTGGGGGTGGCAGTTGGATAAAATGAATATGAGATTCTTCTAGGCGAATCTTGATTAATACTAGACAGCGAAGTAACATAGTAATACTAAGAGTGGGGGTCCTAATCCTAATCTTAATGTTAATCTTGTAGCATAATGAAATGCAGAAATGATGTAAAAGCAAAAAGAGAGAAGAAGAAGAAGAAGAAGACTGACTTGAGAAATGGGGAGGAGGGAGTCGACTGAAACGGGGAAGAGGGGGCAGCCAAGAACGCTCAAGAGAATCTTGAGATCAGATTTCTTGTGGAAAAGCTGAGGGAAATGGTTTCTCAGCCAGTTGGTCCACGTTTGAGCTTTTTTGCTGCAGCTTTCTTCATTTGAGAGCTCCTCTGATACAGGAGCCAGACTCACACGATTCATCTCATTTGCGACCTTACTTCTTCTCTTTTGATTTGATCTTATATTTAGCAAGAGAGAGAGAGTGTGGGGAGTCTGCTGAAGACTTTAAAGGGTGCACCTGGACCGGGATTTAGCCTTTTGTTCCCACCACGTGCACTTGATGCGCGTGTCGGGACAATGCATTACTCAGTAGTAGTTGTAATACTGCAGCAGCAACCAATGCACAGCTAAGTTTAGTTTACTAAAATCAGACACACATTGACTCGTAAATATTGACGCCATTTATTAGCCAGTTGTGTGGTGTATGATGACTCTGTAGAGTAGATTAATTGCAGTGCCGATTTTTTGTAGCAAGGATGATGGGAAATTTCATGTAAAAAAGGTGTCGATGTATACTTAAATAGCATCTGAAAATTGAAACTATGGATTATTAAATTACTCGAAGATCTAATCTAGGAAAAGTAGTTAGCAAACTGGGATATACTATTAGATTATTTAATACCGAAAAAAACTCAGACAAACCGTACGTCGTGAGCTGTTTCTCTTTGACATTTTGCTACAAAGAATCAGTCCCTATATGCAATGAAAATGAATGGAGTTTGTAAACTGAGGCCATCCACAACGCTGTCTCTATACCGTTTCTTAAACCGTCTCTTAACTACTATTTGAGCACTATTTGAGGGCCCCACTGTCCTTTTTTCCTCCATCTCTTAACTAAGAGACGGAACCTGCAACGCTCCGTCTCTTAACCGTCTCTATACAGTCTCTTAATTACTATTCATTCAATTTAATTTATAATTTTTTTTAAAACCCAATTCAATTTAAACAAACACACTTTATTAAAATTAAAACAATATTACAACTTAACATTAAAAAAACGAAGACATAATTAAAATTCTAAAAAATAAAAATGACATAATTTAATCTTCTCCGCCAAAGTTTTCCCAAATGTGCTCAATTAGATCCTCTTGGAGTTGGGTGTGGGCGCTAGAGTTGCGTGTCCTTGCCCGAATAGCCAACCGTTCTTGTATAGATGGATGCGCTCCACTTCGCGGCGGACTACTTGCGGTTGAGCTTCCGGGGGATTCGGGGTCGAACTAATTTCCGGCATCGGGTCCTTCGTCTCGGACAATCATGTTGTGCAAGATTATGCACGTATACATGATGTCGACCATGCTCTCCATGAACCACGAACGAGCCGGGGCTTTGATGATGTTGAAGCGCGCTTGGAGAACCCCGAACGCCCTCTCCACATCCTTGCGCGCAGCCTCCTGCTTCTGCGCAAAAAGAGCCTGCTTTGGGTTCGCTGGCCTGCCGCACGTCTTCACGAAGGTCGGCCACTTCGGGTAGATGCCGTCGGCGAGATAGTACCCCATTTTATACCGCCGGTTGTTGGCGACGAAGTTGATGGCCGGCGCTTTACCATCCAAAACTTCGGTAAAGAGGTCGGACTGTTGGAGCACGCTTACGTCGTTGTTCGAGCCAGGGACCCCGAAGTACGCGTGCCAGATCCAAAGTCGGTAGTCAGCAACAGCCTCGAGTACAACGGTTGGGTGGGTGCCTTTGTGGCCGCTCGTGTAGGAACCCCTCCAAGCCACCGTGCAATTCTTCCATTGCCAGTGCATGCAATCGACACTGCCAAGCATCCCGGGGAATCCGTGCACTTGTTCGTGCAGGTTGAGGAGGAACTGACAATCCTCCGTGGTTGGCCTCCGGAGAAATTCGTCACTGAAGGCTGCCCGGACGCCTCTGCAGAAGTTGAGCAAGCACAAGCGCCCAGTGCTGTCTCCGATGTGCAGGTATTCGTCGAATATGTCGGCCGTTTGTCCAGTCGCAAGCTGCCGGATGGCTGCAGTACATTTCTGCAGCGTCGTGTGGCTGGGACGACCGACCGCGTCGAACCCTTCTCGGAAGAACTCCTCCCTGGCCGCCAAAGTATTCGCTATGTGGAGAAATAGCGGTTTCCGCATGCGGAAACGGCGACGGAAATAGGTATCTCCCCAAATCGGGTTATCGCAGAAGTAGTCGCGTACTAACCGTGCGGCGGCTTCCTCCCGGTTCCGATTGATGTACTTCCGGGAGCGTCGTGGGGGTGGTGCGGCTTCCTCCGCCTCTCGTCGTCGATCTTCTTCGAGTGATTGTTCCATTAATTGGCGCATTTGCTCAAAAGGATCCATTTGTTTGAGTTGATTGAAGATGGAAATTGGAGTGATAGAGAGGATTTGAGAGGAATAGATGTGTGTTTGTGTTTGAAATGAGTATGAAATAGAATTATTTATAGAGTAAAAAAATTAAAAATTTAAAAAATGAAAATAAATATTTAACGGTAATATTACCGTTTGAAAAAAAATTTTTTTATTAAAAATCGATTTTTTTTTAAAAAAATGAATTATTGCGTCATCAGTGACGACGCCCACTCGCGGGCCAGCGAGTGGGCGTCACGCACGCATGGGGACGTGCCACGTGTCCCTGGCGCGTGGCGAGACATCTCGTCTCGTGTCTCGCCGAGACGAGCTACGCGACGAGACGGTCGCGAGCTGGAGACGAGATGGGCGCTGCAATGCGTCTCGCGGGGGTCTCGTCTCTCCGAGACGAGACGCGAGCCCGGCGCGAGACGCGTTGTGGATGGTCTGAGGATTAGGAATAAGAGCCAGACAAAAAAAAAGGAGTTACTCCCTTTTATGTTTCTCATTTATAGCACAAGGCTGCAATGATTATCCTATCAATCCCATTAACCTTGAATCTGAATCTAAACTCACAACTTTAATTATAATAAAGCAAGGACTTTTAGAGTGGGAAATACTGGGAAACCATATAGAATAAAAAATGAAGTAAAAATATTTTTTGAAAAGGAAATTAGAAAAGCGCGTTGTATATTGGTTGGAATTGTTTTTGTAAAGAGAGCTTTTAAGGGAAGCAATTCATCGGCAGCCATTGCGTCTCTATCTGTAATTATGTTCTTTCTGGTATGTTTGGTACAAACATAGCTTATATTTACCCTTGCATTGTTAATTGTTTCCCCATATACCATATGAAATTGTAGACTCGATCATCGTTTGTATATACACGTGTCATTTCATTTGTATTTCTCCTCCCTTATAAGCACCTTCTATTTATGCATGTTATTCATTCTTTATCATCTTGGTAATTATTTTAAATAAAGTTTTTTAATGATTAAAAATAATTCTCCGTTTATCCATGATATTTAGAGTCTCTTTTTAATATATTTTTCAAAATGGTTTATAACAATAATTTATTTCTTCATGTGTTAATTTGAACCATCGACGTATTGGAGAGAGGAGAAGCGTCTTACCAATTAAATTGTGTTTATCTTCTAGTATATAATTTAAATAAAGTTAGAAATGTGATTTTCCTTGTTAGGGCAGAGTTGAAATAGATGCTCGAAAAACAGTTGGTGACCGATTTTTTGTTGAATGTAAGTCTAAACTTTATTCGCGTATTAGACAAATAAATGTTGGAAACAAATAGAAGCAGTAACACCTCCTGGGCTCTGATTCATCTTATTTTATGGGCTTTTATCAATAAGATATGTCCAACAAAAATAATACCCCAGCACCATTATCCAATAAACGGATTCATATTTAAGAGTATATTTTATTTGAAATCAATTTTCTTTTGAGGTAAAGATAGCATATTATTACAGCGAAATACCAAAACAGTACACAATTGAGTGAGAGATGAAGATACAGAGGGTTTTTGTTGTGAAAAAATTGATTTGATGAATAGAGTATTTATAGATGATTTTAGGATAAATTAGAGGATAAAAAAATAGAAAATAAAAATTGGATAAAAACGGTAATATTTGAGAAAGTGGAAAAATTTTACTCCCTTCGTCCGCCATTAGGAGTCCCGGTCTACTATTTTAGTCTATCCGCGATTAGGAATCAAGGTTCACTTTTACTATAAATAGTAGGTAGGTCTCACATTCTACTAACTCATTCTACTCACATTTTATTATAAAACTAAAATATAAAAATGGGTATCACATTCCACTATCTTTTTTTCACCCTCTTTCCTTTATATTTTTTAAAATTCGTGCTGAACACAAATATGACTCTCAATAGTAAATGAAGGGAATATTAATTTTAGATTTTTTTCTATTTTTAAAAAAATAATAAATAAAATTGCAACTGCTATATTAAGGTGCCCACTAGCAGGTTCGCAAGTGGACATCACCGCCCAACAACAGCGTGCAAGTCTCTCTGTGACGAGCCACCTGCCACACGAGTTTGCTCATTGCACGTCTCGCCGAGCCATTGACTATCAGCGTTGCGGATGCCCTAACCCCTGGCAGAACCAACGATCACATATGCGCCAGAGTTGGCCCATTTCTACATGCTAAGCCCCAAAAAAAACTCAAAAAGTATAGTAAGGAATCAGCTTATTGAAAGGATTAACTTTTCTCAAATAAAGGTTTGACTATATAGTAAGATAACCATATTGTTAATTTGTTTTGGTAAAAAAAATGATATCGATATATGTGTTGGACATTTGGTGATCTGAATTCCATTATTGATGGCAGCCATTATAATATGCTTATCCTGTACAACGAGATAATTAGATATTCCATATAAGTTGCGTGATTTGACCGACCTTATATGATATTCATCAATTCATGAATATCTTTCCATTTTATAAAAACCAATCCACACAGCTTCCGCTATACAATCGACCTTGACCTTTTTTATGATGGATTAGGCCTTCAATTTATCTCTCCAGAAAACTTATTTCGTGGGCTTTCTAGCGGGATAATAAAGCCCAAAATTGAAACTAACAAGTAAGTAGGCCCAATAGTCCATGCTAACACCACTAGTCGGCCTTTTCAATTATTCTTATTTTGACCCTCCGTAATAACAACAAGACAATTGATTAAAATTTAAATAAATGATGTTATGACGATAATACCATGTACATTAGAGAGCAAAGTCAAATTTTATGTCTTTATCTATATTGTTTTTCTTGCTGGGACTTGAAAATTTATTATGACAAGATGTATAGGAATAGTCGAATAGGCAGACAGTTGAAAATATAGTAGCACGGCATTGGACATGCTCTCAACAATGAAATTAACAACAGTCATAGGGACAGGTGTAAATTATGGCTCTATCTCCATTAAGTGCATTTGCTGACAAGCCGGTATATTAGCTTCTGAAAATTATTGTGTCAACACTCTCTTCGCAGCAGAGACATTACGGCGTGATCGGAATAAATGCACATTTTAAGGAGTAGAAAGTCCATGATTATGACCTTCAGTGAATACGCTAATACTTCAATAGGGCTCAGTTTGTTGTTTGACAATGGAGATCTTTGCCTTACAACCAGTTCTAACTTCACCATGAGCTCTTTTCTTGATCGGGCCACCACTCGACGCTCGATTTTTTGAGCGGACTTCATCAGTTTGGCCAGCTTTAAAGCATACAAATTGTTTCCAAACAACTTCGTTCATCTTATTCTTTTTGCTATTGCTTATTCTTGCACTAAAACCAGCTACACGTGCATATTGATTGTAGAATTCAAATGCATCATTTATTGATGCAAATTTCATTCCAATTTCTGGCTTTCGGTCATTCGCAATTTGAGGAATATGCAATTCATCATTCATATTTTCACTCCTTAGACTAAATAATAAATTTAAAAAAATATTAATATATAAAAAAGTAAGTAGCAAACAATACTAGAACCTAAATAAGTGGTTGATTTAGGATTTACAAGTTGTGCAGCAGAACAGTTCTCAACCAATTAAAAATGAATATAAGTCATCAAATAACAATACAACATTGCGACTAAATTCACATACAACATGTAAAAAATAATATACTAAAATTATAATTAAAATAAAAACTAATTGCCTTTAATAATTTTGGAAAGTTTTTTTTTTAAGATATCGATAATAGTTCCTCGTTTATATTGTAATTGACTGAACCAAGTGGAGTTATTTAGCTCACAAGAAATAAGGTCCTAAACCGTGAATAATTGATAGGATTAATGAAACATTAATGAAGTGATAAGTCAATAGGCATATTCTGCGTACCGCCGTTGACAATACACTTAAATTATGGCTCCATTTCATACAACTATTTGCCTAATGCATTGACCACTTCAAATTGCTCATCACCATCTAAAAGGGTCTACTAGACTACTACTCAAAATAAATTATCTCATAATTCCAAACCTCAAGAAAATAAGGGTTTAGAAAGATCAGTTGGCTTCTACTCAAAATAAGGAGTATTTCTATTGCTAATAATGTTGCCAATATCTGGCTAGTTGTGCCATTCAAATTGTATAATCATACATGTATTCTTCATTTCCGTTTTCTGCTAGGAATGATATATTTATTTACAAAAACTGATCATTAATGATATTACTTGAATAAGAGTAATACGGTGTAATATTTTACAAGTCTCGCATCGATATATTCGTGACCACATATGACTATATGAGGCATTATATTTATTAAGAATAAATGAATATAAATAGTAATTAAGGGATGATGCTAAATTAAATACAGAGCCAACCCCAGTAAAAGAAAAAGAAGAGGTGCGAAAGCAATAAAAATAAGATACCAGGGAGCAAAGATATAACAAGAAATTAAGGGATTAAGAGTTTGACAATGACGTAATCGGGTGCTAATTTAAAAGATTGAACAATTAATATCCAATTGCAAAAGTGGTTTTTAATCAATTAAGGCCTATAAACCTAATAAAAATTAAAATTGTAGCCGTTTTGCAATTTGCCCCGCGTAATAAATGTGTGATAAATGAATATGCTATGCTATGCTATGCTATGCTATTATGTTATAAAAAATTTGAACATCCGAACAAGCAAAAACTGACATACTTAATTAACATATTAATGTGATTATATATGACTAACCAGATTATAGTATGGAGATAATTATACTACTATGTATCGGGTGATATCATTTAACTAAATGTATTACTGTATTTATTTTCTCTCATATATATTGCAAATAAATTGATACATTTAATCATTAGCGAAATATACACTCAACTGGATAACGTTCAATAATTTTATATAATAAAAAATGGACAAAAAAAAAAGTCGATGCATTATACGAACTTAGATATTACGAGAATCCCATGTGCAAATGGCCCTACCCATATGACTTCTCGTAACAATTTGCTTGTATCCAACTCCACTCTACAAACAACTTGTTCATTATCTCAACCATTCTACTCTCATTTTCACCCATTCTGTATCCTATTTATGTGACACTATTATCAAATTTATCTAGAGTTATAGACTCATAAAGAAATGCAAAAAAAATTTCTGATGATAATGGATCGCCTCTACAGTATAGAAAAAGGTTTTTTGTGAGTGATCTAACATCCATTGCAATAAATGATGAGGTATTAATTTTTCCACCTCATATGTTATCGGATAGCAATCAACATCAATTTATATCCATTACAAGAGTGGAATTTTCGCAATGCTTTATGATAGCTAACTACATATGGTTGCAGCTCATTTTGTGAAATAATATCCAAAGACATCCCAAATTGAGAAATTGAAGCAATTTTCCAACTACAATAGATATGGCTTCTAGAAACACGCCATATATAACATACTCGCACAATAAAAAAAATATAACTGGGTTGAGCACTTTTTGTCATTAAAAGCATTAATTACTATGATTTTTATTTTAATAATATCTATCTTGATACAATGCAAAAAGGATTAATAAATACTATTTATTTCCATACATCATTAATCTATGGAGCGGTAATTAGGCATTACCACGAAAAAAAAATTAGAAGCTTCAATTGCCATTTATAAATAAATTTGATTAGGTTAGACTAACCCTAAAAGGCTAAAGTAGCCAAAATTTTGAAGGACCGGAAATATTCCACCTTCAATGGCCGTGCAAACTCCGACATAAACTTTTGTTTAAAAGTAGAGATTCACTTACTTAAATATTCACCCATTTTGAAAAAAAAACTAAATTAATATTCTGAGATGATAAAGTAATAATCAGGTTAAGCTTTTTCTAAACTACGACAAAAACATGATTACGAGGAGCCTCAAATCAAACCAGCTTAAAAGATGAAGTCTGATTAGGAAAGGAAAACACATTCATATGAAAAATCAATAATAAATTGCCAAAAGTCGTTAATATTTCTTCCATTTCCATGTCACATAAAAAGCCATGTTTGGTCTATTTTACGTGGAAATGTATGTGTGTCGTGGCCCCACTTCTCTGTAGTTCTCTTTTTGGCTAAAGTTTTTGGTTCTTTTAAACTTCTCTTTCACCCTTTGTTTCTTTTGCCTATAAAAAGTAATGATTTCCACATCACTTTTAACTAACATCTCCTAATTTTGTTGAATTAATATAATTTCTACCTTATATCATCACTCTTATATAGTTTATCAGGTCGGAGTGTATATCAGTTTCCTTTTATATGTCTTATCACATCATTGTAAACAACTAATTCTTATATTATCTACAATTATTACAAAAAGAAGCACTAATATAGGACTAAATAAGACTCAACGAAATGTATATAACACACTCCATATAATCATTTTGTTATTAGTTTGGTAATGAGTGTTATAAACGGATAATCCTAACCAACGGAATAGACTAATCACCCTTCTTTATACACGTAAATAATGGGCACATGGTTGGTGCTTGTTTCTAAGGCTAGATAAGGAATCTATAATATTCCGGTGTATAATGTATTGTTGTCTTTTATTCGATGAATCTGATATTAGTTAATCCAATTAATCCCCAATTAATAATAGTTCTTTAATGTTTATTTATTCAATAAGCATTGGTAGCTGACATCTGCACCTATTTTCACAAAAATTAAGGTTGGCCAAAGCAATTCAGAACGGCCATCGTGTATATCAGTAGTATATATGTATTGTTGCATTATCATCATTTTATAGGAGTATATGTAATGTTTGAATCAGACAGATTGTTGTCCAAAAGGGAAATATCGTTCTTCTTCAACTTAACAGCCATTTTAAAACTCTGTTGTGTCTTATGGTACGGGAATATAAAATTCATCTGTATAAATTGGTACTCCCTTCGTCCCAAGGAAGATGACTCATTCCTTAGATGCACGATATTTTATGCAGTTTTACTTTATGCGTTAAGTGGAGAGAGTAAAGTAAGAAAGATGAAATATGAGTAGAAATAAATGTGTTTATATTTTAAGTAATAAGTCATCTTGGTTTGATAAACCAAAAAAAAAGTGGGTCATTTTCGGTGGGAGGGGATGAGAGTATTACATTAACTTTGTTTTGAGGTTGATTAGAGTATTCAAAGACCTCCCAAATTCCATACTATCTTCGCCCCTTAAAAATAAGAACTACTATTACATTTTAGTCCATTTTTTAATATTATGAACCTTTCTTTTAGAAAATAATAATTTCTCTATTTGTCCCATTGGACTTATTCAGCATTAACAATACTTTAATCATTTTTTCCTTTTTATTTCGCTCTTACTTTATTAGTTATACATTTAAAATTTATAGCCATTCAAAATTTATATTTTGAAGGGACCTGGCAAATGTCAACATAGTAAATCAACAGTAATTACAAATACTTTGTTGATGCATGGGGCATACACTTTTATAATTATGAACACTCACAAATCAAGTTGTACATCTACTTATTGATGTGTATAGAACTCAACTATAGATGTTTTAAAAATCGGACACGTTAAATCATTAGTCAAACCAAAACACTATAGCGAATATATATGTCATGATAAAATCCATATAGTATATCAATATATAATTAAGACCAATTTTACACTATTGAATATTAAAATGAATGAGATTAAATCTCATGGATTTCAATAAATAATATACATAATATATCAATAAAGGGATAAGATCATCAATTTGTTATAATATGATAAATTTCATAGATTTTTATATCAACATAATGTATTTAAAATATCAACACAATACAAGAGTATTTTAACACAGGTACACGAAAATATCAACACAAATTTACTAATATTATACATGCATTATATTGAAATTTTTTGATACATTTGTTGATACTCCATAAAACTGATTATCAATATATACGATTATAAAAATAAAAATTACTATAAAATTGCATCGTCCGATAATATGCAATTGAGATCTCATTAAAATCGTTATGAAATTACCTTCAATTGTATTTTTTCCTGATAAAAATAATTTGAATCGGGAGAGTTATAAATTTAAAATTTTGAGATAATTTTGAGAAGAGGGAAAATGATTAGTTTTAACTACCGGCATAAGAGTTTACATTATTACAAATTTTTAATTTATTTATTAATTTGAAATATATTCTAGTTGGCATTAATTCCAAAACTTGATCTCCAAATCTATTGATTAAATATTGGTCTTAGTTATATATTTGAAATTAGTTCTTTTTTGATTAAATACTAGTTTAATTTAGTAACTAGTGATGTGATCAATTGCTAACTAGCTTAATTTGGTAACTTTGCTAACTTGTCAACGCTACATATTTAAAATGTAAACACAATGACATTTTTTATATATGGAGTTGACACGTTCGCAAAGTTAGCAAACGGGTTTGGCCAAGTCCAACCTTCATGATCATTTGTCTGACCCATTATAACTCTATATAAAAAAGACTAGACAGGAGACATAAAAAATCATCATAATTTTCAAAAACTCCTCTTTGGAATTTTTCGAAATTCTCTCTTCTTTTGAGAGATATTTATGTCTTCTTTCTAGTAAAATCCTTTCAGTTTTGAAAAGCTTTGCCCTTCCAAAAGCCACAATCTGAGTTCGAGAATAGTTTAGAAGATTTGTGATCGAGTTCTGAAGATCATCACGTGGAGAAGACACGAGTATATGTTTAGGCATGCATTATTTACGTTCTAGCATGCAATTACTATATGTTTAACATGTGAATTGATTAGTTCTATAATCGGTCAAATTATCATTAGTGTAATTTATTTGTTTACGCAAGTCTTCCACTCTGCATAGGGCATCAATCCCCAGCAGCCCTAGTAACCCTGAAGTTGTTGTTTAGATATAATAATTATGTAAGTATTATTCAGATAAAATATACTTACATATCATATTCCCATAATCTAATTATATCACAAGATTTATACAGTGTTGTTTTATGAATTAAATGAAAAGAAAATAAAATTGAGATGATGTTGTTTTTATTTTAGAAAAGAAAATAAAGTTGAGATGTTTTTATTTTAGAAAATTTATCGTTTTTAAAACAATCCAAAAAAAGAAACACATGAGACTGAAGAAGTAATTTGTTTTCGAAATCTTCTATAATTTGCTTGATCTAATGAAAATAGGCAATATGAGCCCCAATCTCCGGAGCTCCCATTTTTTTCGTAGGGAATCTCAACTCAAGGACAAGGTGCCCTCTCTTTTTTATTTATTCGTTCATTCCATTTAATTCGATCATGTTCACATTAAAAATATTTAGAAATATTTTATTTTCTTACTTAATCAGTACTTATCTAATTATTTTGAAAGAACTTTTCTTGTCGCTATAATGCTCATTCGTAAGTCTTTATCGGTCTAAATTTCAAAATATCTAAACAAACAAACAAATAGGATAAAGGAATACAGTCTAAATTAAAGAAAATGTTGATGATAAAGATAAAACTCACTAATTGATAAGATTGGAAAATGGGGGCACATATTATCTTAAAAAGAGAATATCATGATTCATGCTCCCATTCCACTCCATAGAGCCCACAACACTCATGAGCCATGGGTTAAAATTTTAAAATTATGAATCTATCATCATCATCTCTAAATTAATAATGAATCTACAGAGAAAGTAATCACACAGACTTGCTGTTTTTTAATGTTCCAGATATATAAACTTATTTTCCCAAAAAGTACTAGTACTACATTTTAAAAACTTATTTATTAATATATTTTCACTTAATAAACATAAATACATAAATATATTTAAAAATTTTGTTATATGAGTTTTCTAATAAGTTTATTAATGCTCGTGAAAATCTCAATCAACTTATGCTCCCTCCACTAAAAATAGTCCATGGATTGAATGACACGTATTTTAACGATGAACTAATAACGTAAGAGAGATAATGAAAAAAGTGGATAAAGTATAAGATAAAAATATTTGAATAAAATAGTGTTAATAATTTGAAAAAAAACAATTTTTAAAAACTAGTATTTTATATAAACATTCTAAAAATAAAAAAAGATGAGATTAATTTTAGGGAGTATGATATGCAATGGAGGTGGTTATTTATCTGTTATTGATAAAAGCGATGCACGCAATTTTCGGATAGTTAATTATACACTACACGCAAAATGACACGCAAAGCGTAAAGGTTGATTCAGTTTCGAAAATGCATATGCACTTGTTAATAATTGAAGATCATACGAGAAGTGGCATGACATACAAAACAATGGGGCCCATGATGTTGTTGTTTACTGTAATAAAAATCAAAATTAGGGACCAATTTGTTAACCTTTTTTTCCTAAAAAGCATAATCTTTTTTACAATTATTATATACTGGATGTGATCCAATGCAAACCATATATCTAATACAAACTCAAAACTTTAATCATAGTCATTAATTATAACAGGTATGTGGTTAATATTGTGTAGAATTTCTATCTTAACAAGAGCATGTATTTTGTCAACAGAGAGTATTTTTGTATGTTAAGTTTCTGAACGGTTTATGCGTTTCTAATTTCTCTCCCATCTTTCAAAACTGAAAATATTCACATCTTCGAAAGGATCTTAACACCACTGTAATTGACGTCGAAACTTTAATTGCGTTGATTCTTTGTTGATGTTGAATTTTGTGTTGAAATAGTGTTGATTCTATGTTGATTCTTAAATCTGTGTTAATTTTATGAAGATTTTTTTGTTGAAGCTGTGTTGAATCGATCGTGTTGCTTTTTTGTTGAATTCTGAAATATGTGTTGATTTTATGCGCTGAAATTTCATTGATTCTTTTGTTATGGTGTTGGTGATTCTTTTGCGTTTATTTTTTTGTTCTGTTGAAGTTGAATATTTTGTTGAAATCGTATTGATTCTATGTTGAGTCTAAAATCTGTGTTGATTTTTTATAGATTTTTTGTTGAATCGATCGTGTTGCTTTTTGTTAAATTTTGAAATCTGAGTTGATTTTTTGCGCTGAAATTTTGTTGATTCTTTTGTTCTATTGTTGGTGATTTTTTGCGTTGAAATTGCATTAATTCTTTTGTTTTGTTGTTGCTTCACAAATAATCACCGCCGCAGCCGTTGAATGAGGGTTGAGAGAAAGAGAGGGAGAATAGTCGAAAAGGAGAGAGAACGACGAAAAGGCAAAAAGTTGGAATGATGGTGAGTAATTGAAACAGTTTCATTAACATGAATAGTGGAAGGAGAGAGAATGACGAAATCGAGATTACACAATTATTCTATAATTAAATGATTCACCGTATTATGAAAGTGTCTAATATACCCTCTGTTGACAGATTCATAAAAGTTATTGAAATTTTAATCTTGAAACATAATAAGCGTTGATCTATAATAATTAGTGGCTAGGATTAAAGTTTTGAGTTTGTATTAGATATATGATTTTCATTATATCACTACCCTATTATATACAGTATTATCTTTTTGTCAAATAAATTTAAAAAAATAGTCTCATTTTTAAAATATGGAAAGTTTCTCTTCCATAGTACGTGATCATTTTTTTTCTTTATCTCTCCTACTTTATCTACCTTTTCTCTTTATCTTTCTTACTTTACAAAATTTTTATTAAACCCGTGTTGTCTTTAAATCGAATTATTTTATGGACGAAAGTAGTATTATACTTTAATGACTAATACTCCTTTCGCTTCACTTTAAGTGAAGTATTTTTTGATACAAAACGAAATCTTATGTAGTGTTATTTTGTGTTCAAAATGAAAAGAATAAAATAAGATAAAAGAATTTTTTTTTTAGAGAATAGTGTTTCTATATCTACAAAATATTAGTAGTACTCATTATTTACCGTGGCACATCTTCAATAGAAAAAAAATGGGCGAATTGCATGTAAAGTCATGAACTTTCACAATAACTTAGTTTTTCCCGTGAACTTTAAATGTTGCATGAAAAGTCATGAACTATACCAGAATGTGTAAATTTCTCATCTGATCCGACCCGATAGATTTCCGACACAATTACATATCCTACGTGACGCGCCGGAGGCGTGACTTGGCAAAACTCCACTAGTTCTGATGGTTTCTTTTCTATCTTTGCAATCTCTGACCCTGAACTTATAAAAAACATACAAGTAAAACAAATGAAAATATAAAAATCGAATTCAACATTCAAATCGACATAAACATACAAATCGAATTAAGCATGAAAGTAACATTAATTCCACAATTCGAATTGAACCCTAAATTTGTTATTTGCAAAGTCACGCCTCCAGCGCCACACGTAGGATAAGTTTGTGTCGCAAATCTATTGGGTCGGGTCGGGTCGTAAATTTACACACTTCGGTAAAGTTCATGACTTTTTATGCAACATTTAAAGTTCACGAAAAAAACCAAACTATGTTGAAAATTCATGACTTTTCATGCAACATTTAAAGTTTACGAAAAAAAACAAACTATATTGAAAGTTCATGACTTTACAGACAATTTACCCCCCAAAAAAATATACTGGGAGTATCATTTAGAGTGGGACAAGGTGAAAGTGTATACTCCCTCCATCCCGAATAATTCGCCTCACTTTGATCGGGCACGGGTTTTAAGAAATGTAATGAAAAGTGAGTTAGAAAAAGTTAGTGGAATGTGAGTCCTACTTTTATATATTAATTTTATAATAAAATGTGAGTATGAATGAGTTAGTGGAATATGAGTTCCACTATAAAAAATGGTAAAAGTTAAATGAGACAAATTATATGGGACAAATTGGAAAAATGTGAGAAATTATATGTGATAACAATTTAGCGTCAGACCCCGTCCTTGTCATCTCGGGCTTAAAATTTTATCTTGAGATAAACTACGTGTCATCCAAACCTCACGTCAATACGTGAATTCCCAAAAATGCCCGTGGGCTTTAATTGGATACGAGACAATTGCAGGGCTCATTGGTCCCACTTCAGCCCGCCCTTATCCATAGAGACATTCCAACTCACTCACTCTCTCTCTCTCTTGCATGATTAATCTATCTGGATAAACCTTCCAGATATCTAGAGATATGCCATACTAAGCTCGCCCTCATCCAGTCATCCCTGCACCTCTTTTTGAATGTTTTTTTTTTATTTTTTCCTTTTTTTGCGTTTCTCTACAAACGTATCAAGATTTTCGTTATCAAGATTTTCGTATACTGTTAGCAGTAAATATAACATCATTAGCAACAGAAAGTATTAATATAAAACTTTAGTTACATTGATATGAACGCATTTAAACCATTAAGTTTACCTTAATTACATTTTAGAATCATCATGAATTCCATTTTATATTATCAATTTTGGGTATTTTTTATTTCTTGCATCACTAAATATATTTTTAAATACATATTCTTAATTCCACAAATAGTGTATAGTAGTATTAATTAGTTGATTTGTTTATGAATAAAAATATAAGTAGAAAAAATAAGATCAATAAATTCTACTCCGTATTTATATGAAGATTTGTTGAAAAATAAAATTTATGTCAAAAATCGTAAATTTAGATATTAGTCCATAAAGTAATGTAACCAACTAGCTAGTAAATAACAACATTAAAATTAAAACTAATTCACGCTTACAATTATATCTGTAATTCATACTCCTACTTAATAGTACTACTACTATATACTCCACTATAACTATATCTTGATATATATAGATAAACAAATTATCCAAACAACTGAATGCACAGTCAGAAACTGAATGCATTAATTAATAAATGAATAAAAATAAAGATAAATATATATAATAGTACTAAATCAGTTTTTTTGTTAAAACTAGACACGAAAAATTAAAAAATCTATGTTTATTGGAGTATGTTTATGTTAAATGAAGAGAAGAATGTAAAAAAAAATTAAAACATATTAAAGAAAATGTAATATTTTTTGCTCAAAATAAAAATGACTCTATTATTTTAGAATGTCCCAAAAAATACAACTTTGTTAATGCGGAACAATGAATACTATTAATCTTTTTGCTCAAAATTGAAATGACTCAATTATTTTCAAATGTAAAAAAAAATGACTCAGTTAACGAGGACAAAAAAAAATTAATATTAATCCTTAACTTAAAAAGAGAAATCTGAAATAACTATTGTATTAAATCAAATTGAAGGGTATTTCAATAGAGTTGTGATCAATGTCGAACTAATTTTAAAAACCGAACTAGAGACCAAATTAAGGCCATCAGATCTAGTTTTTTGATGAGATGCGCTGATGTATAAATTATTTTGGTCTTCATTACAAACTCATTTTATTTCATTGTAGTAGGTTTATTACTTACATTCCGGTACGTAATACCTTAAAACTACAATACGTTTTTACAGTACTTTGATTCAATACATGCCAGTAGATTTATTACTTCATTTAAAACATTCTTACTTCAATGAAGTAATAAACCTTGCGCATCTCATCCATAAAAAACTAGATCTAAAACCCCTAATTTGGTCTAGTTCTGCGATTTTGCAGTTTTAAGAAATGTTAAAAAAAATGAATGAAAAAAAGTTTGTGGAATAAAGGTCTGATTTGTATACATTAGTTTTAAATGATATATGAGTGGAATGAGTTAGTGGATGGTGGGACCTCTTTACCGTTTATAGTAATTATGAACCGGAGAACTTATTCGCGGACGAACTTAAATGGAAAAACAAGACTCTTATTCGATTTTGCAGTTTTAAGAAATGTTAAAAAAAATGAATGAAAAAAGTTTGTGGAATAAAGGTCTGACTTGTATACATTAGTTTTAAATGATATATGAGTGGAATGAGTTAGTGGATGGTGAGACCTCTTTACCGTTTATAGTAATTATGAACCGGAGAACTTATTCGCGGACGAACTTAAATGGAAAAACAAGACTCTTATTCGTAGACCGAGAGATTACATGGTATTAATATACTAGAGTACTATACATCAAATAATGGTCCAAATTGAATTTTAATTACTACAGTATTTTTAAAAATGTGTTAGTATGTGGTAGTAACAAATTATAAAGAAAAGAATCTCCATACTCAAACTGTTGGAGTAATGATTACATGGTATTAATATACTAGAGTACTATACATCAAATAATGGTCCAAATTGAATTTTAATTACTACAGTATGTTTAAAAATGTGTTAGTATGTAGTAACAAATTATAAAGAAAAGAATCTCCATACTCAAACTGTTGGAGTAATGAAAAATATATGAACTTGAGTTTCGTTAATATCACTGGGACATCATTTTCATACATATTAATTAATTTCTTCATTAATGTGGGGGATTAATTGTTGAATTAAACAAATTCGTGTTAAGTTGAATTGAAACTTGATATTTAAAGAGGGAGGACGGTTGACCACATTTAATAGAAAATAGTAGGGATAAATATATACACAAAATATCATAAATCCTTAGAGCATCCACATTAGCGAGCTGCAGCTCGTCCGTCCGTCCGTACCAGCGGCGCGGCACCGCTGTCCGCCGCTGCGCTCTTGCCGCTGGCACGGCGCTGCTCGATGCATCGAGCACGTCCGTGCCAGCGAGCAGCATACATGGCAGACGGTGATTGGCCAACGGCATAGCCATTGGCAATTTGATTTTTTTTTAAAAAAATCAGATTTTAATTAAAAAATCCGATTAAAAAAATATTTTCCCACTTCCCAAAAAATTATATCCATTTTCTACCCACTTTTAATTTATTTTTCAATTTCCCCCCCCAAAATACACATTTTCATCTATAAATACCCTCACTTTCACACCCAAAAATTCACACCACACTACACAATTATCATCTACATTCTCTCATTTCCATTCTCAATTCTCAATCTTTCTTCCACTCCTACACCATAACAATGTCCTGCCACGGCGATCACCCCCCGGCTCCCACGGTTGGAACCCCGAGTGGTTCGGTTCACAACCGTTTCTTAGTCCGGAAACGGAATATTCGGGCCCTCCTCAAACCCAAGGTTCGGAAGTTCCGGGTGGCTACCGGCCTTACCCGATTGATGACCAAGATGCCCCCGAAGGGCAATACGGGTGGACACCAGAGCCTAGAGCGAGGTCGAGCGGCCCCTCCCAAACTCCGACTCCTCCTACTCGCGGTGTCCGCACACCGTACACTCCGGCGGAGATGGAGCGATTGTTTAAAGCGTTCTTGTCAATCTCCGAAGACCCGGAGGTTGGCACGAACCAATCCGGCGATCATTATTGGTGGCGCATCTGTCGCCGGTACAATGAAAACCGGCCGGCTGGAATAATCGAGCGCAACGAGAGTATGGTGCGCAACGCCAGAGCCAACGAAGAAATCCAAAAGTTTCAGGGGTATTACCTCCAGGAAGAGCGATCGGCGGGGAGCGGCCGGAGCGAGGTCAACATCATCAGTTCCGCCTTGTCAACCTACCAATCCATGAACTACAAGCCGGTCAAGTACCTCAACATTTGGCAGGAGATGCGGTCGCATCCGAAGTATAGGGGAGGCGTAACATCCTCCTCTAGTGGCTCCTCCAAACGGTCAAGGTCGGTATACCTATCGGACGCCGGCTCCGAAGACGTGGCTAGCCAATTTGCCGGAGCTAACTTGAGTAGCCCCGACGCCGGCCCGAGCGGTTCCCAACGCCGACCGCAAGGAAGGAAGAAGGTGGCGGCCAACCGCCGTCGCGCCGCGACTCCATCCGCCCCTGATCCCGAACCCGCTCCCGCTCCCTATGTGCCACCTCAACCCCCCACCAACTCGTTGTGGGGGGTTTTGGCCCAACTCAATTTGGCCGATAGGTCAAATATGACCCCCAAGCAACTTCGATCACATGTGGCGATGATACGGGGTCTCCAAAGAACGTTGGGGGGATTGCCGGATGATGACTAGTCTTCCCCGGATGTTATTTTGTACGCTTAAATTGTGTAATTTTTATTTTTTAGTAGTTTAATTGTGTAATTTTTATTTTTTAGTAGTTTAATTGTGTAATTTTTATTTTTTAGTAGTTTAATTATGTAATTTTTATTTTTTAGAATTTTAATTATGTAATTTTTATTTTTTAGGAATTTAATTATGTAATTTTTAGTTTTATTGTAATTTGTAATATTATTCTGGGTATTTTTAATGAATTTTAATTTTGTGGAAATGTTTTTATTTAAATTGGATAATAGAATGGTGGGACCCTTGTGCTCGTCCTTGCGGAAGAGCACAGATGTGGGTGTTGTGCTCTTGCCTAAAAGCAGACAGAAAAAGTGGGGCCGGGCCCACATCCGTGCTCGCTGGCAAGAGCACAGATGTGGATGCTCTTATATTAGAGATATTATATCTCAAAATCATAATCCATAATTTTAATACTGAGAAATAATACATATGTATAAGGCCATCCACAACGCTGTTCTTATACCGTTCCTTAAACCACTATTTGAGGGCCCCACTGTACTTTTTTACTCCATTCCTTAACTAAGGAACGGAACCTGCAACCCTCCGTTCCTTAACCGTTCCTTAAATTACTATTCATTCAATTTCATTTTTTTTTATTTCCTGCCCAATTCAATTTAAATAAACACACTTTAATAAAAAAACAAACACACTTTATTAAAAAACACACAACATTAAAAAAAAATTCAACTTAAACTTAAAAAAAATAAAAAAAGCACCCAATTAAAATCCTAAAAAAAAAAAAACACAAAATAAAAAACACACAATTAAACGTGGGAAAATAAAAAAACTACTCCGCCGGCGAATCATCCTCCGGAAGCGGTCGAGGTTTAGGGGGAGGAGGAAGACCAAGTAGTCCTGCCATATGCACAATTCCGTTCCACCAGGCCGTGAATTGAGCGTACGAGAAGCGGGAAGTGTCCGCCATTGTGGCGGTTATGTACGCCACCATAAGTGTGTCCGAGCCTCCCCGCGAGCCCGATCCCGAGGCCGACTGGCATGATTCGCCTCGGCACTTCCTCGCTCTAGCTGCCTTCGTCCCTTGCGGCCGACGACGCCCACGACTGGATCCCCCGTATTCGTCGGGCGTTGGATCCCCCGTACTCCCAAACACCTGCGGTTCACCCTCGCTGGCCTCACCGGTGTCACCAGAGAAGTAGTTGCAGCTCGCCGTGTGCTTCGTGCGCTTTGAGGTTGAGCCCGAGCTCGAGCGGACACCGCCGGCCCATCTTTCCTCGTCCTTGACGAGCTGCCAAATATCAACATATTTGAACTGTAGACCGGTGTCCTGGTAGAAGACGCGCAAAGCCGCCCTCAGAATGTCGGCGCCCGAAGCTCCGCTTTGGTAGTTCGCCGCTTCGGCCGAGTAGATGCCGCAAAATTTTTTGACCTGTACGTCGACTCGGCCAAAGTGAGCACGGAGCATTGTATATTTGCGCTTCCGGGCCCTTTTCGGCTTAGTCTGGTGGTAGACATCACGGACCTTTTCCCAGAAGCACTTGGCGGCTTGTTGGTTCCCGATGATGGGATCGTACGAGACGGTGAGCCAGGCGGTGTACACCGCCTTAGTTTCTTCGTTGTTGTACGGATGCCGGCCCAGATCCTCCAGTTCGTCCTCTTCCTCCTCTTCGGGTGCCTCAGACGCAGCCCTAGAGCTTCCACCGCCTCGGCCTCCTCCCTGGGTGGGTTCAACGGGGATATCCTCCCGAATCTGGGACAAACCCTGTGAAAGCCGCGAGCCGGGTGGTCGAGCGTAGGCATCCACATCGAAAGTGGGTGGTTGGTACCCACCCGGCGTCGCCGACCCCTGGGTGCCCGGCGTCGACGACCCGGAACCACCAAGTGTGTTGTACATGGTCTCCCAATCGCCGAACGCGTTGAGATCCCAGCCACCGGAGCCGCTACCGCCGTAATTCCCGTCGCCGGACATTTTGTGAAGGAGATTGAAATAGAAAATTGGAGAGGAATTGATGTTGATCTAGGAAGAGTAGATGTGTAGTTGTGTGTGAAATGTAATAAATTAGGTGTATTTATAGAATAAGAAAATAAAAATAAAAATAAATTTTTTTTTAAAAAAGTTTAAAAAACGGTAATATTACTGTTAAAATTTTTGTTTTTTAAAATCAATTTTTTTTAAAAAAAAATCAATTATTGCGTCATCTGCTGACGTGTCCCACTCGCGGGCCGCGCGAGTGGGAAGCACGCACGAAGCGGGGAGCGCCACGTCGCCCCAGCGCGTGGCGGCACAAGCCGTGCCGCGTTACGTGCCGTCGGCACCCGGCACGGAATGGGAACGGAATGGGAGCGGAATGGTGCGCCGCAACGCGTTCCGCGGCGAAACCGTTCCGGCGGAACGGCACGCGGAACGCCGGCGGCACGCGTTGCGGGTGCTCTAAGAAGATAAGGCAAGTTCAGACAAATGAAAGAAAGACATCCACATCTAGGGTTTTTCTTTTTTATTCTAATTTATAGAATATGTAGCAATTAAAATAGTAAGAATACGTCGAAGCATATCAAGCAAAAGCAATGGTGTGGGCCTATGGGGTTATCAGGGCACCCGCAACGCGTGCCGCTGGCGTTCCGCTTGCCGTTCCACCGGAACGGTTTCGCCGCGGAACGCGTTGCGGCGCACCATTCCGTTCCGCGTGCCGACGGCACAGAACTCGGCACGGCTTGTGCCGCCACGCGCTGGGGCGACGTGGCGCTCCCCGCTTAGTGCATGCTTCCCACTCGCCCGCACGCGAGTGGGACACGTCAGCGATGACGCAATAATTAATTTTTTTAAAAAAATATATTTTTTAAATTTTTTTTAACGGTCATGTTACCTTTTTTTAACTTTTAGTTTTATTTTTATTTTTATTTTCTTATTCTATAAATACACCTAATTTATTACATTTCACACACAACTACACATTTACTCTTCCTAAACCAACATCAATTCCTCTCCAATTTTCTATTTCAATCTCCTTCACAAAATGTCCGGCGACGGGAATTACGGCGGTGGCGGCTCCGGTGGGTGGGATCTCAACGCGTTCGGCGATTGGGAGACCATGTACAACACACTTGGTGGTTCCGGGTCGTCGACGCCGGGCACCCAGGGGTCGGCGACGCCGGGTGGGTACCAACCACCCACTTTCGATGTGGATGCCTACGCTCGACCACCCGGCTCGCGGCTTTCTCAGGGTTTGTCCCAGATTCGGGAGGATATCCCCGTTGAACCCACCCAGGGAGGAAGCCGAGGCGGTGGAAGCTCTAGGGCTGCGTCTGAGGCACCCGAGGAGGAGGAGGAACTGGAGGGTCTGGGCCGGCATCCGTACAACAACGAAGAAACTAAGGCGGTGTACACCGCCTGGCTCACCGTCTCGTACGATCCCATCGTCGGGAACCAACAAGCCGTTAAGTGCTTCTGGGAAAAGGTCCGTGATGTCTACCACCAGACTAAGCCGAAAGGGGTCCGGAAGCGCAAATATACAATGCTTCGTGCTCACTTTGACCGAGTCGACGCACAGGTCAAAAAATTTTGCGGCATCTACTCGGCCGAAGCGGCGAACTACCAAAGCGGAGCTTCGGGCGCCGACATTCTGAGGGCGGCTTTGCGCGTCTTCTACCAGGACACCGGTCTACAGTTCAAATATGTTGATATTTGGCAGCTCGTCAAGGACGAGGAAAGGTGGGCCGGCGGTGTCCGCTCGAGCTCGGGCTCAACCTCAAAGCGCACGAAGCACACGGCGAGCGGCAACTACTCGTCTGGTGACACCGGTGAGGCCAGCGAGGGTGAACCGCAGGTGTTTGGGGGTACGGGGGATCCAACGCCCGACGAATACGGGGGATCCAGCCGTGGGCGCCGTCGGCCTCAAGGGACGAAGGCGGCTAGAGCGAGGAAGGGCCGAGGCGAATCAAACCAGTCGGCCTCGGGATCGGGCTCGCGGGGAGGCTCGGACACACATATGGTGGCGTACATGACTGCCACAATGGCGGACACTTCCCGCTTCTCGTACGCTCAATTCACGGCCTGGTGGAACGGAATTGTGTATATGGCAGCACAACTTGGCCTTCCGACTCCCCCTCAACCTCGACCGCCTCCGGAGGATGATTCGCCGGCGGAGTAGTTTTTTTATTTTCCCACGTTTAATTGTGTGTTTTTTATTTTGTGTTTTTTATTTTTTTAGGATTTTAATTGTGTGTTTTTTTTTGTTTTTTTTAAGTTTAAGTTGAATTTTTTTTAATGTTGTGTGTTTTTTAATAAAGTGTGTTTGTTTTTATTAAAGTGTGTTTATTTAAATTGAATTGGGTTGAAAATAAAAAAAATGAAATTGAATGAATATTAATTTAAGGAACGGTTAAGGAACGAAGGGTTGCAGGTTCCGTTCCTTAGTTAAGGAATGGAGTAAAAAAGTACAGTGAGATACTCAAATATTGGTTTAAGGAACGGTATAGGAACAACGTTGTGGATGGCCTCAAAGGAAGGGGTAAAAGCATAAATTCCAAGAGCAACTCGTCTAGGAAACATTAAAAAAAAACAAAACAAAACAAAACAAAAACATAGAGTGCCATGTGTCAACCCCTGATTGCTTAATCCACAGATTTTTACTGCCCGTCCCTGATTTCTTCTCCACTATAAAATCCCTTATCCATCCCTCAGACCCTCACAATCTCTCGTGCACTTTTCTGTTACTCGAAATCATCAAACTATATTCAATCAAAAACAGTAACCTCAATTCCTTCAATTTTCAAATCACAGCAATCAATCTAGAGCAGCTCCTCCTCCGGCGATGGATGAAAGGGATTGGAGTGAGCTGATACCGGGTCTACCGGAAGAAATCGGGCTGGAGTGCCTGACCCGGATGCACTACTCGGGGCACCGGATGGCTTCCTGCGTGTGCAGACGGTGGCGGCACCTCTTCCAGAGCAAGGATTTCTACTACCACAGGAAGCAGACGGGGTTCACCCACAAAGCGGCGTGCTTGGTGCAGGCCCTCCCGGCGCAATCGGGGTCGAAACCGACGGGCCAAGCCAGGTACGGAATATCCCTATTCGACCCGGCGACGCAGGGGTGGGAGCGGGTGGAGGCGGTGCCCAAGTACCCGGAGGGCTTGCCCATGTTCTGCCAGCTGGCGAGCACGGAGGGGAAGCTGATCCTGATGGGCGGGTGGGACCCGTCGAGATGGGAGCCCGTGAGAGACGTGTTCGTTTACGAGTTCACAACTCGGAGGTGGACTCAGTGCGCCGACATGCCCTCGACTCGGTCGTTCTTCGCGATGGGGGCGGCGGAGGGGAAGGTGCTGGTGGCAGGGGGCCACGACGAGAGCAAGAACGCGTTGAGGTCGGCGTGGGCCTTCGATGTGAAGGAGGGGGTGTGGTCGGAGTTGAGCGGGATGAGCGAGGAGAGAGACGAGTGCGAGGGGGTGGTGATGGGGTCGGAGTTCTGGGTGGTGAGCGGGTACGGGACGGAGACGCAGGGGGTGTTCAAGAGCAGCGCGGAGGTGTATGATATGAGGACGGGGGAGTGGAGGCGGGCGGAGGGGGCGTGGCCGGTCAGCCGCTGCCCGAGGTCGTGTGTGGGGGTGGTGTCGGGGGGGAATTCGCTCATCTGCTGGGCGGAGGCGGAGGCGGAGACGGAGGCGCCGGTGCAGGTGGGGGTGGACCTTGGGGATTGGACGCTGGTGGCAGGGGCGGCCTATCAGGGGGCGCCGCACGGATTCTGTGTCAGGGAGAAAGGGCAAAAGGGTAAATTCACGAAGGTGAGTGTGTGCGATGACTATTCTGGGTATGTGCAATCTGGGTGCTGCGTTGAAGTTTAGAAAATGAATTACTTTAATCAAAGTCAGGTGTGGTGGTGACTTTGATCTGCGACTGCAAGCGATAGTGATTTTGAATTTTGAATGTGTATAGAAAATGAACACCCATCCTTTTACCCTATCACTGGGTTTGAGCTTTTCTCTACTCCTATGTAAAAACCTATCACTGTTTTTTTTTGGGTTTTAGCTTTTCTCTACTCCTATGTAAAAAAGGTTTGGCAGCTGCGGCATCTTCATTTATTAGCATGGACCCAGCTCTTGACTTTTTCACCTTTATTTTCATGCGTGTTAGCATTCAAATTCTCCGCTATTACTTGTCTTATTAATCTACATAGCCACTGCTTTTACGCATACAGTGTCATGTCATCAATATAGATTTGGAGTGATGCTTGATCAGAAAACCAATTCAAGAGAGCTGAAATAGTTAGCCAAAATGTACAAACAATTTCCACAGAATTCAAACTCAACTGTGTGTGAACGTGAATTATGTTAATTAATGTCAGTTATGGATCCCAAAAGCTAATTTTCTTCTTAATAGAAAAGGAGGGAACTGGAAGATCGCCTTGTGTTTCGAGAAATGGCTACCTTAGATATTTTCGTTGATGTAATAAGCAACCATACATTCTTAGCCTCTGCATCCTTTGCGGCAACAGCCAGTGGATCAAAGCCACCTTACCTTCTGTTCTACCCAACTTGACTTGCTCTTCAGTTGAAGCCACCATTGTAAGATGTAATGTTCAGTGCCACACATTCTGGTATGATCCAAATTCACAAGACAGAAAGAACTATTGTTACTTTTAATTTAACAAGCCCACCCTCCTCCAGTAGTCCACAATTGGTAAATCAAAATGCATCCATGCTTCGATCTTCTCATTTATATGGTCACCAACACTGGGAATAAGTGTTTGTATATTACTCCATGCCCAAAACAGAATGACGTTGGGAATACTACTTATTTATAGTAGTTGGTTACTTAGCGCCGGCCAACTATGACAGGGGGCATAAAATACAAACTTAGCTGCTGTCATTTTCTGTGGGCCGGCTGAGCATACGCAACACTCGACCCCCTTCCTGCATGACCGTCATTAATCTTCACTCAAATGTATTTCATTACTTTGGATGAAAAAACAAATCAAATTTTGGAATCTAAATATACAACTGGAACCCTCCTCTATAACGCTTTACAATCTTATCGAAAGAGCAACTATTACTATGACAAAATTGTACATGCTATGCATGGTATTATACAACAGAGGATGCATCGTTACCCAAATTTGAACTGTGAAGCACCCAAAGATGATCATACGGTGTTGGAAGTGGAAATGGGAGGAATTAGTTTAAGGCATAATGAACTCGCTCAAGCAGGCGAACAACCTGATTAACCATTACTGGAGTGGGAGGTTTATGGCTTAGGTTTGCAGGTAATGCCAAAACACCCTCTTGTTGCATACTTGTAAGCTCTAAGAATTGAGCCAGAATGTCCCCATCCAGTATCTTAGGTACCCCACCCTGTCCGTTTCATTCCCAAAATCAAAACAAACTGTTAGATCTCTCTCTCTCTACACACATACACACAGAGGACACATCCACAATGTAATCACTATGCCAGATTGATAAAAAAAACAGACACCACTCACAAATAAGTCATTAAATACTCACCCGACATTCGCGGCTGCGGAACTCATTGTGATCATTTCCCAAAATTGGAGTAGTAAGAGGGTCAATGACCAACCTAGCCTGAACGTCTTTTAATAGCTCGTATTCCTCCCTGCAAACACAGATTCCATGCATTCTTACACAACTTTTCAATGCTTAATCTAAGAGAAGCCAATTTGAAATAACAGAAAATTGATAATATCATTGGAACACCAACAAAATTAAGCTTCAGAATTTTAATTGATGGGAGCATTCACAACCTAGCAAACATAGCAGTATATATATAAGTCATAAACACAGAACTATCTGGCAGGACTTATTTACATAAGGCGTGTTATCTCTAGTTCAATCACAAAGGACTAAATAGAAGAAACAGGACAGGTGTACCTTGTCATAGGAATGAAGATTATTATGCTTCCCAACAGTGTCGATGCCATGACACAGTTTCTTAATAAATTATTGTTAGTACTAACAGCATCACAGTCCCTTAGCACATCATCTGCTGGAAGTTTGTATGAGAATGATCCCTGGAAGACGTGCAAACAAATCAAGCCATTTAAGGAAACTGCTTAAAAAGGCATCCTTGTTAGGAAATTACCTTCCTCATGCTCATGGCAATTTCACCCATATAATACGAACAACTTAGAGTCAAGTTCCGTTCTGGACTAACATTGTCTGTAACACAAGTTGAGTAATCATATTAATGATTATTGCAGGTTAGTAATGAGTTCTTAACAAATGGCTTCATAGTCCAGGTAAACTCACCTTCTAAATGATTTGCAGACGATAAGACAACAACACTCCCCTTCCGGTCTGAAACAAAGGCAGTATCATCATCCATTAGGACACAATCAGCAACCAGTCTCTGGACAGGATCACAATATATTTGCTCCAATTTTCTGGAATCCTGGACATTAAGTGACAGTGTCTCAATCTTACACCAATGTTATTAACACATCATTAACCTAGTAATAGATTTTTTTCCTTATTTATTGTTCTTTTAATTATTAAATGAATTCATCCCACATCCTGTTTCGCACACAGCCATTCACAAGGATAAAGTAAGACAAATAAGGAACTATAGTAAACCCTAAAGCCATCCACTGACCTCATGGTATGAATAGAAAAGAACACCATCTCGGCAATCACCAACAGCTATCCTGGTGAAATGTGCAGTCAGAGTCATTATCATAAAACGTGTTCTTCCAACTGCCAGCCTTCTCACCCTTTGAGAGTTATCATTCGGAAAACCACACACATAAAACTGAAAAAAATAATCTCTTTAGAAACTCCACAACAATAATCTTCAAAGCAAGCAGTGGCTGTGAGCAGGTGATATTTCACGACTTACAGAATTACCAGCGGAAGCCAAGAAGTAGCAGTCAAGGTAAGGGCAGACAGCGGTAACCAACCCTGGCCAGACAGCTGAATAGGCCAAGCGCAAGTGCCAGGATTCAGTTTCTTCAAGTTTGACACCATCAGAACTATTATCATCTGGACTGCTGCAGATACTACTGCACGAAAGCTGTTCTGCAGCATGACTACCAATAGGTGAACTTCTCTGGGTCATAGAACCAGTGTCTGAATTTTGCAAGTGTTCAAGGCAAAGAACCACCAAGCGGCCTTTTGTACTGTAAGATTCACAACATACAATTTTTAAATGAATACAAATAATAAATTTTGACCCAAAATCAGACAAATTAGTAAACTTTTAAATACAAGGATCAAGCCCATTGCAACTCTAAAACTATTATTTTATTAAAGGCAGCTTTCTACAAATACTAACCTCTCAGCTTCACCACTTGGCATAATAGCTGGTCCAGCAGATGAGCTAGTTCCAATCACCAACACGTTCTCATTCCCAACCTTTACAAACTCCATGCATTTCCCTGTCTCCCCAGGTTCAAATTTGAAAGATGCCAAAACTGAGCCACTCAAAGAATCCACACAACAAACATCCGAGGAGCATGAATCATTATCCAACTCTGTCCTCATGACAAGCAACAGGCTGCTTTCGTTGTGATATAAAACTTTCCTTGGGGTGCCGCCAAGATGAAATTTCTGCACATTAAGCCTCTTACTCGGCACCATTTCCACCTATATAAATTAGAGGGAAAAAAATGTTATGACTAGTGCTCTTTGCATGAAAGTTATTTCACCTTAATCATACGAGTAACAAGATAAAAGACCCAAAAGCTAATATGCGGCTCTAATTTTGTCAACAAAGAAATGATGGTAGGTAACATACGTGTATAACACAGTCGGTGTAGAACACTAATTTGGCTTAATCATGATTGCCTCTACTTATGTAGTGCTCCAATATATGATATATGAAAATATTATGGACAAGGATAAAAGTATGAAGGGATTTAATATGGATCAACAAATGTAAGAACCAACAACTTACCAAGTGGAGACTATTTTCCGCAACAAACAAGATTCCACTGGGGCATTCAGTCGAACATACAGGAGTGACATGAGTAGAAGGTTGAAATGATATGGATGTATAAGATAGGCTGTGTCTTGCAGTCTGCAATAGCCAAGGCCTATCACTGAGAGCAATCATATCAGCATCAATGGAATCACTTAATGAAACCAAGAAAACAGGTGTGATACCAATACGGCGTACAGCAATCAGCTGAAGATCAACAGGTAAGTCTCCTTCAGTACTATAGGATGTACTGGACATAGACATTGGTACTTCATTCTTAGAAGAGACCGAGTTTGATGAGACCTGGAAGTTAATTGTAGAGGTACCAACAAAATTCTGCTGAGCAGGTGGCCTAATTGGAAAGGGTGTTGAGGTACTAGGCCACTCAAACCTAAGTAGCATTCCGTTCCTTAATCCCGAAAGAACATACGGGCGGTCAACCATAACAAGCCTCACATCTTGTGGAACACACCCACTAACAGAAGTCCCCATAGTGTTTGTTAGTGATATGGTCCCTGTGGCAAGAACTTGTAGCCCCTTCGCATGTGTAAAGGACACAACTTCTACTGAAGGCTTATGAGTACCAATAACAAATATATTATCAACATGATCTCCAGACGGAGAGGTTGTCACAAGATTATTGACTGAAAAATCCATCAAAACTTTATTCAGATCAGGGTGCTTCTGAGGTATTGAAATACAAGATAACTCATTCTGCAAGTTTACACATTGCATTTGATAAATATTGTAATGATATGCCGACAAAGCTCTAATACCAAGGATGAATAAGAAGGATGGACTGGATGTCGCTACAACTATTATGCTCTGCCCAACAGCTCCGAGACTTATAGTCATATTTTCAGGGAACCATGATGTGCATACTGGAGATGACAAAGGAATACCATCAGGAGGCACTGCTGCTCCAACGGGCAAACACAGTCTAACTCCAGATTGGTAAATTTGAACTAATACACCATCAGCCACAACACCACAAGCCAAAGTACAAACATCAGGCCTAAAACCTACCGAGTCAGTTACATCAGAAAAGCTGACACCAACTGAAAGAACTCTGGTCTCTTCCACAAATGACAGTACTAGAAAAGAATGATAAGGATCCGAAACTTTCAAATTAACAGTCCATGTACCAGTTACGCCTTGATAAATTGGAGCAGTTTTCAGTAATTTCTCCACACTGATACCACTCCGAATGATCCTTAAGGATCCCTCAGATGCTATCCCAGAGCAGGCAAACATTTGATCATGTTTTTCATCAGGATAATCAACAATACACATGTCCAAGATTGGTGCGATGTTTTGAACTGAACCTCTGTACTGTAGAAATCCCTCTTCAAATTTTAAGATCATCCCATCAGCCATATCAACAATAGCTGCCAGAAATCCACCATCAAGCCATAACAGAGCATTGCATGGTAGACCTTTATAAAGACAATCAGATAAACTTACTCTGGGGCCATCCGACTCAAAAAGGACTTCAATTGCATAGAGATCCCCAGAGTCAGCACTAAATAATATTCTAGGAGCATTAGTTATAATAGGTTCCCAACTCCATGAGCAAACATAATTAGAACCAG
Source organism: Salvia splendens (assembly GCF_004379255.2). Taxonomy (NCBI): domain Eukaryota; kingdom Viridiplantae; phylum Streptophyta; class Magnoliopsida; order Lamiales; family Lamiaceae; genus Salvia; species Salvia splendens. Next base: position 2,884,545 of record NC_056034.1, read on the forward strand.
GTAGTACATTACTATAGTCATCGATATTCATTGGATCATCACTTTTATTTATGTCACCGAGCTCCAGTAAAGCAGAGGCAGCGACACTATAAATACCTTCTTCATCCATAATATCTGGTATTCTAATAATGTTTTTGAATTTCGTTTCCTCCACCGGTGTGAAATTTAAGCTTGTCCTGTAGACACAAGAAGGGCTCTGAACATTCCTGAAATCCATTAGGACAATATCACCGGCCCTAAAGAGGAAGGCAAACCCATGAGATTGAGGGACTTCAACAATATGATATGCTAATGGTCCAGCTTCTGCAAATTGATATACCACATGTATAGCTTGTTCCGCAATGTCCCATTCTAGCAACATAAGCTCATTCCGATAAAAAGATCCGCGCCTGTAGATCCCGAAGTAGAGCTTTTTAACAATGGGAATAAATTCTTAATATTATAGTAATTGCTAAATACAATAGAAGCAAAGATCAAGATAGTTGAAGGGGACTTTATGAGTAAAAGGTAAAGTAGCCATTGTTCTCCGTGAACAGGCAGATAGCAACCTATTAAGAAGTATGGCCAGCAAAGGATTCTGTTCTTGTCCAGTTTGATTGTAATCTCGCGAGATGAAGCACATGCTCCATATAGTACCAGAAATATTAGTAAAACCCTTTGCAGATTCCAAGTGTCCATCTTTTCCAGGAGGAACAAAGATTTTCTGAAATGAAAGAACAGTTTCGGCATCCAGTTAACTAGTAAAACTGCAACAGGAACCAGAGAAGGGTGAAATCACATAAACCTTTGGAATACTGTACCAGCATAGACTAACCTTCTCAATGATATCACCACTTTCAGACATTGAGACCGAAAAAATAGCCAACTGATCCTCATATGCACTAACAGCAACATAACAACCACTGTAGAGAGCAAAGCAATTAGCTACCTACATGAATAGCCATTCTACAAGCTCTGAGAGGTAGCCACATGACTGTCTACTGATGCACGGGAAGTCTAGAAAGCACAAGCTTAAAACAGGAAGCAACTAACCTGGAATCAACCGCCAGCATCCTTCCAACTTGATGCCTTGAATTTCCAGGATCAGAAAGTTGAACATGGCTTAAAGGGAAAAACCTATACCCAGAAAAGGGGGAAAACATAAGGTTTTGAGCTCCAAGCTAGCAAAACTAAAGTCAGTGAGATATAAAGTTACATATTGCAGAAAAGGAACCTGTGCATTTCATTGCAAAAGGTCAGAAACGAAAGCTTTCCAGAATCAGAAACCACAAGTAAAATGTCCTTCCCCAGTATCTAGATTTTTTTTTTTTTGTTTCTCATTAGTGTATAGAAAATAATCAAGCAGGTGACATTCAATTCAATAGGAACGCCAAACTTGATCTTGCACAACTAATGAGCAACACAAACCTTAGGATTCTGCACATGAAACTTGTTGTTCCAGGGAAGGACTGCTAAATCTTTTATAGTGCCGAACACAGGTTGTTCAGAAATAGATTGAACAATCCCACCTTGATCAATTATCACCAGTTCTATTGATGATTCCTGGAACAAGCATCTAAGATATTTGTATATGTTGTATAAATTACAAACTATTCGTGTCTAAAAGACATACACACGAAGGCAAAAATACACTAGGAATGGACCATGAAGCTATCTAGTTGAGCTTATACAAAGCAATTTTACGGTATTAGAGGCGGAATCGCAAGGAATGGAGCAGCTTTGAAATAATGAAAATCTAGATACTACGAAAAGATAAAATTTGAGTATTTTAATGATATAATTTAAAAAAAAACTGATATTCAGCAAGAAAAAAAGGAGGTGAGATGGTGCGGCAATCGGTCCTATGTGATCGATGGTAGATGCCCTAAATCATACCTTTCCGAAGACGACGTCGTAGGAAGATGAGGAGCGGAAGTGGCCGGAGACAGCTTGAAGAACAACGCTGCCTCTGAGGACAGTTTTGGCCAAGTAAAATGCATCGGAAGGTGATCGGAGGGTAGATGCATTTGACGACGACGATGCAGATTGTTCTTCTGAAACCGCCATAGATTAGGGTTTTAGAATATAACAGAAGAAGGGAAGAAATCCAATCACTTGAGTGGAAAAGCTGTGGATTTGAGACGGGGGTATCGAAGCTTTGATTGCGCAGTCATGTGCTGCTGCAGTTGCCTGTTGCTGCTCCTACTCCATTCCGCTTATTCTATTTCAATCATGCCAGACCGATCTCTCACGCACCCCTTTCAAATGACAACATTGCCCCAACTCATGACTCCCCTCAAGTATTATTTGCATATTAAATTCACTGAACTTTGCCGATTGCTAATGATTTCACACAATTTATCAAATTAAGGTTAAACTGCTGGATTTGAGAGATTGGTTAAATATACATGTTTTTTTTTTTGCAACATCTATTTTCCCAGTAAGAGGCGCACTGCCCGAAAGTAGGCGGCGCTGCGTCCATTGCCGGGAAGGGAGGGGAGCAATGGGTGAGGCCGGCTGAGCGGGTCTGAGCGCATCGCCGGTGGAGGTGGGTGAGTGAGCAACTTTTTTTTATTTCAAATTCAAAACTCTATAAATACAACGTAAGTTTAATTTTATTTTATTTTATTTCATTTCATTTCATTTCATTTCTTAATCTATCTTCACTTGCAAAAATATGGATTCGAACGGGGCGCTTTCCCTTGCAATCAGAATGAGCAACAATAGAGGGATGAGTTTGTCGTTCAAAGGTCTGGGATCCAACGACACGAGGGTGGGGACTGAGAAATCTAACCGGATACTACCCCCTTATCCGTTGACAGGGTCGAACGACAATCCTTTCCAACTATCGGCGATGAATACTAACGACTATGAGGTAACCGATACGGAGCCGATAACAAGCCTGGGATGAGCAAGGGAAATAACCAGCGTATGCATATTGACTAAAGAGGTACAAAACGAAGGAATCGTTACATTTGGCTCTCATCTACGTTGACATGTCGGAAGACCTCATCCTCGACAGTAACCAAAAGTTCATGATGTTTTTTTGGACTGGATTATCGAGAAGTACAATATGAGCCGGCTGAAAGGAACACCCACGTGATTACGATGTGCTATGGAAGCATTGGTCTCGGGTGCAAAAGAACGTGACCCACTTTGCTAGGATTATGGTCAATATCTAGGAGACATGGCATACTGACCATAGTTTTGTTATTTTTATTGAAGGATCTCTTCTTCGGAGGAGAAAAGGATTTTCAAGTTCCATGAATTTTGAGCACTCCCCTAGAGGAGCCCCAAATTCAATGGTAAGCCAGATGCTGAATTTGGCGCGTAGAAGAACCAAAGTCTCAGTCGATGCAAGCACTCCATGAGCGAAAGAGGTGCAACCATCGACCTGAAAACTAGGGCTGGCAATTTTCGACACGACACGATAATCTGACACGAATCCGCACGAAATTATTGGGTTGGGGTCAAGTCTTATTGGATCCGTGTCCTTATCGGGTTGACCCATTAAGAACCCGATAATTTCAGGTTGGGTTCGGGTCGGATGCGGGTCGGATACGGGTAACCCATTAAGAAATAATATTATTATTTTTATTATTATTTAAAAATATATATATTACTTTAATTTTTTAATTTCTTATAAATTAGGTTTAAATAGTATAAAACGAATTTTAATTGTGTAAATTAGGTTAAAAATTAAGGTTTAATCGTGTAATATTAGGTTTTAATCGTGTAATATCAGGTTCGGGTTGTTATCGTGTCGTGTCAACCCATATTATATCGTGTCGATAACGGGTTCGTGTCGGGTGCGGGTCGTGTTCGGATTTGAAGGTAGCAGGTCGGGTTCGTGTTCGGATTTACAGTTTCCTTAACAGGTCGGGTTCAGGTTAGGCCTTATTGGGTTGGGTCATTATCAGGTTGACCCGATAACGACCCAATCCGCACGATTTGCCAGCCCTACTGAAAACGAATGGATACAATACCCGCCAACTACGCCCGTCTCCCAGCACCCAAAGTCGTTCCATGGGGGCTAGAACGACGAATGGGAGGGGTTTGGTGGGTCCGAGCACTGAACCGCCCCCACCTGGACCCGCCTCGACTCTATATAGGGTTGCTTTTGCAATAAGAGCATTTAAACAAACTCTCAAGTTCCGACAATTGGACGGGTTGATCGAGACACATACGTCGTCGATTCCCAATTGGCCCTGGGATATATAACTCATGATTAATGAACTCCATGTCGACCTAAAGTCGAAGAAAGTCGACAGGATGCAGTTTAAATTTTTTAAATTTTGTAGGACTTGTAATTTTCAATTTTTTTACTTGGTGCTTTAATGATTTTTTTAATGAAGCAAATTAGTAGTAGTAATTTATTGTGTTATGTAGTAGGGGTGTTTCCTATGAACCTTAATAAGAAATCGAGTTGCCAATTGCTAATTGATAAATCATCTTTATGATCTTATTTAGTATTGTGTATTGACCTTAACTTCATTATAGTAGTACATCTCTATTTCCTTAAAAATATTTCAATTGATTATTTTAATACATATGCAAAAATGAATTTATTTCATTAATCATAGTGCATCAACTGTTTTTTATTGCTGGATGAGATTAACGATTAGGAAAATAAACGCCGGGTAGCATGAAATCAATTGTAATAAAACAAACACACATTGTACTCCATATAAATAGTACGAGCCTACAAATCAACCGTTGACGAACACAGACGGTTAGAAGCAACAGCAATCCATCAGCTCCGAGAGAAGACGCATACGAGCCAGAAATTTATTTTTATCTCAGGTGAAACAATTTCTGCTCAAAATTCTGTGACGTTTTAAAATGCTTTCCGCTTTTTTTAATTTTGTGCCGTCACTCTGAGATCGTCAAATGCATTACCGGTTTAATGATTTCATTTCTCCGTAATTCGATAAAAATTGGCCTTTTCTTCGTCGGATCTTCCTGCTATTTTGTTCTCTGTTTTTCTTTGATAGAATTGACTAAGGAGAGATTGATGCGATTAGATGGATATATGCAAATGCAGTTTGATTTTCTTTTGTTATTTTCTTTATTGTAACGGTGTACAAATTATGTTGGGCGTTGGTTCATCACTCTGATCTAGCTAGGTTTATTTGTGATTTACAATCTAGTCAACGTTTTTTTGGTTTTATTTTTATTTTTGTGATTTGAAAGAATGCAAGTCTATATGATAATTCGTATCATTTGTTGTATGTTTGACATCCATTACATCGTATCTTAAACCATCTAATGTTTACTCTTCTTTATAGTGATAGGAAGATAGCACAAAAGGTTGATTCGCTTGAAAAAACTATTTTTTGTTACAAATAAGAGATCATGTTTGGCTAGGATTAATTTATTGAGGAGAAGGAATAGCGATCTAGTGCTGCATTTTTCAGTAGCTGGAGGATTAATTTATTGATTTTGCATTGGCAGTATCTGATTTGATTTTACAGTTGTCTTCTTAGACATGGATCCACCTACTAAAGGTATCGTGCTTAAACCCGAGAAACTCGAAGAAGAAAAGGAGGGTGGGCCTTTGCTTCATTGTGATTTTTGTGATGCTGACGTAGTTGATAAAATAGCTCAATCATTTCTTCCTGGTTTGGCTTCGGCATGCATTGACAACACTACTGGTGGTCTCTTTAAGACCCTTGCTACTGTGGCTGTTGACATCAGAAAGGAAATGATTGATTACCTTATCCAAAGAAGTGAAAATTTTGTAGCTGAGTCAGTTGTCCTAGAAGGTGGTGGGGATGTGGCAGTATCTGCAGACCCTTATGATATTATATCTGATTTTGTTGATGATTTTGTCCATTCAAAAAGAAATTTCTTCAGTCGAGTTTCAGGATGGCTACTTAGTGAGAAAAGAGAAGACTGGATAGACGATCTTGTGCAGGAGATGGAGATAAATGGTTTTTGGTTGCTAAACCGGAGGAGCACAGTTGCACAAACGCTCTTGAAAAATCTTGATTTCAGAAATACATATCATTGCAACATGAACTTCAATTCTCCGGAAGATTTAGAAAAGCACAAGTTGAACTGCGATTTTAGGACATTGTCCTGTGGAAATGAGGGGTGTGATTCTTCCTTTAGTGCGGCTCAGATGGACCATCATGATTCTACCTGTCCTTTTAAAATGCTTCCATGCGAGCAGAAGTGCCCAGATATCATAATGAGACGTGAGATGGACAGACATTGCATCACTACATGTCCAATGAAGCTTGTCAAATGCCCTTTTCACTCAGTAGGGTGTCAATCCACTGTTCCTCAACGCACAATCGAGCAGCACAGGTCTGATAATCTCCCCACCCACTTGCTCTATATCCTCCAGGTTTCTCACAAGGAAGCATCACCAGAAGCTCTGAAGCAAAGGGTACAAGAACTGGAAAAGGTAAGCTATAAAAACTGGTTGGCATCTGCTAGTGTATAACTGCTATATGCAACTTACAAAAAAATTGGAGATGTGAAGAGGGTCTAGTGTGTTTTGTAAAAGCTAATGGGCCCTTTAATAAGTTTTAGTAAACTGATGCTGAATGGAATAAACATATCAGTCTAGTTGAAATACTATAAACATACTATGTAATACTGAATACTATAAATTTAGCATGTTTTGGTAGTTGCTTTGGATGTCTGCAACCTCTTTGGCTACTCAAGAAAATTATATGGTCGTAATATCTTCCTAAGATTTTCAAAAGTAGATGTGTTTTGTTATACTTGAGAAAACAAAATAGTTCAAGCAAAAACGAGTATTGATTTCTTTCTAACCTGTTTTTATTCTCATGAACAGTTAGCATCTCCTGGACGATTAGCATCAGCTCGTGATGCTAGATCTTTGACGCATGTGGTCAAGGATCTTGAAGCAAAGCTTGGGCCTATAAAGGTAAAGACAATTAAAGGAAGTGATGAAGAGGTTAAAGATTTGATTGATCTACAGGAGGAGAAGATAGATACAGAGGCTAAGATGAACGTGGCCGCTAAACCAGTGAAGTTTGATGAGGTTCCTGCTGTAAAGGAAGCAACTGCTAACTCACACTCGGAAGGCAGTGATCATGGAAAGAAAGAATTAATGGAATCATTTGGTGATGCCTCACAGAGAAACGAGGATCAGGTGATAGCATCAGATTCTGTGCCAGATATGAATAAAGATTCATCATCTCAGAGCGACCATTCATCCAAAGAAGTGGCCAATCCCATTAAAGAAGTGGCTTCCACACCAGCCATCCAACATGACTTATCCCCAAATGAATGAATCAACCATTGTCAACAATGACTCACCTCGTGGGGAAGTAGATGTAATATATAGATAAAATACACACAACATTAATTGAGATCGTATAAGTTAAGGCATCAGGACACACAGAAGAGTTGCAGATGAGTTCAGTTTTGTCACTGTTCCATTTTTTCCCACCTCTTGATCATATTTATATAAACTCGTTTCGTTCATTCCTTTGCCATCTATAAAATTCATCAGCTGAAAATATAAGTATCCTACAAGCCATTGGTTTGTTTGCCGATACAGAGTCTATATTGGCATACAAACCAATGGCTTTCCCGTGAAATATAATTTGAGTGCAGACTATGCAGTGAAGTTTATTTAATAATTGGATTGTTGTATCAACATCTAGTTTTTCTGTGTACTGCATGCAAACATAGATATTCAGATATAAAAAGGTATGGGAATGAAAGTTGCAAATGATCTGAGTAAAAAGCTTTTGATTGGATTGGCATTTGTAGTTTGCTTTGCTATTTTCTGTGGTGGGAATCTATGCAAATAAAGAGGATGGAAAGGAATTGAAACTAGTAGTCAGATATATGTGGCTGTTAATTTGGTTTTGTAGTGAGAAAAAGAAACTAGTGGTTTGATTCTTGAAATTGTACTGAAACTTTCCCCACCAACTTCAAGCAAGTGCTGCACTGAAACTTCCCCCCACTGAAAGCTGTTATTTCTGTAAAAAACAAAATGGAGTTATAAGCTAATTTAAGATTCTGTACATATGTTTTGGAGTAATTATCAATAAGTGTTGCGATAAAGATGATTCCCAGTTTTTATAAGAAAAAGAAAAAGTAGTTTGTGTTTGCAAAGAGTATATGCACATGGATCGTGGAGATTTTGAAGAATTGACGATGCTTCCTCATGTGTGCTATACCACATGCACATGTGTTTTGAATTTGGAAAAAGATCTCTAGGTTCCACCCTCCTCATTTCACCTATACTATATATAGATTGTTTTCATTGCCAGTTGAGGTACAATTTGAGAGAGAGACACACAAGCAGAGGAAAATCTATGTTTCTGTTTCACTATTTTAAGAAACTGTCAGATTAACATTATTACTACAAATACATTATCAGGAGGTCCTCTCTCCGTTTGGTTTTCAGCTTCTATCTCATTGAATCCGTACATCATTTATCTGTATCAATCACATTACGTTTCTGTTCAAGATTCTTGCATTAATCGGAGGTATTATATCAAAAAAATCCCATCTTTTTTTGTTAATATTCGTTTTCCGTTTTCTCTGTTTAAAGAGCACATTGTTTTGGGGTTATGGAATCCATGATCATGCATTTCCTTCTTTATTGTATTGTCCATGTTGTATATCGCTTCACATATTATTTATTCAATGCGCCTTAATTCATTCTCACCAATAAAAATTGGTAGCCGATTGTCTAAGATGGTGATCATATTCTGTGCAGTCTGCTCTACGATACATATATATATCCCGTTGGTTCTGAGAGGAATGGGAGTGACTTTTTCATGCCAATTTGCCGATTTTGATGATTTGGATGCTCAGTTAGAGTGTGTCTTATTTAGCGGCAAGGTTATCCTGGATGCAAAAGCTATTGAATTTGAGACCATTGATTGTGGAAAGGTGATCCTTGAGGGGTCTCTTAGCATTGGAGGAAGGGACTTGGACCCTGTAGTCTCTCCAGAGGAGCATATGATGCCTCAAGCTCTGCCCAAATCTGATGATCTTAGACATGAAGCAGCCTTAAGGTTGCAGAAGACGTACAAAAGTTTTAGGACTCGAAGGCAGCTTGCTGACTGTGCAGTCATAGCCGAGCAGAGATGGTACCAATCTGCTGATAATGATTATGTGTTTGTTCTGTTCTGTTCTGAGTATTATTCTTCGGTCTTGTCCAGGTGGAAGCTGTTAGATTTTGCTGAGCTCAAACGTACTTCTGTGTCCTTCTTTGATATTGAGAAACCAGAAACCGCTGTTCAGCGTTGGTCTAGAGCAACGACCAGAGCTGCAAAGGTGTGTTAGAGCATAGGAATGATTCCTTACTGCCATTGGTTATTGGATTTTTAAGTTCAACTTCTTCATTAGGTAGGGAAAGGTCTGTCAAAGGATGAGAAGGCGCGTAAACTTGCCTTGCAGCATTGGCTCGAGGCTGTAAGTTTGCAAATTTTTCTTTCTCCTCGATTTACTAATGGATTTACCTCTAACAATACTCATCTCCACTCTCGTACGTAGATTGACCCTAGACATCGATATGGTCACAACCTGCAATTCTATTACATTCGTTGGCTCCAATGTGAGAGCAGGCAGCCCTTCTTTTACTGGTAAGGCAAAGATTTGCATGCCTCTTAAATCTCAATGGTTTAAGAATGTGATGATTGAAGTTTGATTTGCAGGCTAGATGTTGGAGAAGGTTGGAATGTGAATCTAGAGAGATGCCCTAGATCGAAACTTCAACAGCAATGCATAAAGTATCTTGGGCCGGTAAGATCTCTAAGAGATTCGTACAAATATGTAATGGAAGCTTGAGTGATCCTTGGTGGTTGCAGGCAGAGAGAAGCGCGTACGAAGTGATGATATCAGATGGGAAGTTTGTGTACAAGGAGAGCGGGAAGCTTCTAGACACCAAGGAAGCAGGGGAAGATGTGAAATGGATCTTTGTTCTAAGCGCGTTGAAGGTGCTATACGTGGGGAAGAAGAGAAAAGGCGGGTTTCAACATTCCAGTTTCTTGGCTGGTGGAGCTACACTATCAGCTGGACGTTTGGTTGTACAAAATGGTATCCTCAAGGTAAAATGTGTGTTCTTATCACGTTTTATTTATTTATCTTCGCTGCCAAATTGTCCCTTGGTGTTAATACTGACTTACTGAGCCTGATACATAGGCGGTTTGGCCTTACAGTGGACACTATCTCCCAACAGCAGAAAATTTTGAGGCACTAATGACATTTCTTTTAGTACACAATGTTGATCTCAGTGGTGTGCAGGTCAGATTACATATATGTATATGGGAACATCAGCTGTTATGTTTGTAAGCAAATTGATTAGTTTTTTGGTGCAGAAAGCTCCAGATAATGAAGAGGAAGCAGCTGGTATTCCGCTTCGTAGAATCAAATCGGTACCTGCAGAGGTGGGGAAGCAGGATGCCGAGAATATGCATATATCAAAGTGGTCCCGGAGACTACAGTCCAAAATCAGTCTGCTTAATATTCCGGCAAGGACAGAGGAATTCTTCTCTCCAAGATATGTGGAGAGCCCGACGGATGGATACGAGACAGCAGATGACTCTCTATCAGAGTCAGAGTCAGACTCAGACTCAGATACGGAGTTCCTGATCTCAAAGGAGAATCTGTTCGAGGAGGAAAAAGAGGAAGAGAAGGCGGTCTCAGAAGAGAAGATAATGAAGAGAATAAACTCACATAAAGGGATAAGATCATATGAACTGGCACAGAGCCTGTGCTGCAAATGGACAACGGGAGCGGGTCCTCGGATAGGATGCGTGAGGGATTATCCGGTGGAGCTGCAGCTGCGTGCGCTCCAGGAGGTCTGCTTCTCTCCCCCTCCCAGACACACTCTCCCTCGCATAACCACTCCACCAACCTAAAGCTTTAACCTATTCTACTTCGCCAACATCTCATTATAAGTGTAAACCGGTTTAACAGTAGTGAAATCAAGATTTTTGATTCATGTTTTATGTATATTAAATAGATGAGAACAATGTACATATATTTGTCACCTGTTTTTTACCAATCAAATCTCAACTTATATACAGTTAAAAAGGTGCATCAGTGCATGGTGTGGCCGAACAACATACATACATAATGCTGCAAACGAAACAGCTTCCTCTCTTCTACAAACAACATTGCATATTCCCACCGGATGGATGTTCTTCTCTGTCTCATAGAATTGCAACTTCTCTGGCTAGATAAAAGGAAATAAAGCATACTCCGCATAAAACAGATTCCATATGAACCGGTAAAAATTAGAGATCGCTTCCTGCAAGATTCAACTATTTGAATTAACTTGACATAATTGGTAAAATATGTAGAGTTCATGCTGCTTAAAAGATGCTACATTTCTCTTATTAACTTAATCAAGAGTCGAGACATATAAATTATTGCTCAAGTTTTTTCAGAAACTCCCATGTGGATGGAAAACTAACCTTGGTTTGCTTAAATCATGCGATTCAAAACAGTATATAAACAGAAAATAACACATTAGTTAGAATTACCTTTGTATAGTTTGCCCTTTCCAGTACCCAAGCCTGCAATACACAACAATTTCAAATAATTAAAATAATGACTTACACTTAATCATCTCAAGATTTTGGAATTTATGCCTTGCAATGTTGCAGAAGAACTAGCTGAAATTATAATTAGTCGCGCCTCTAGAGTGGAGAAGATTAATTATTTGAAAAGGTATTAACAGCTCCATACTGGAGTTGCAGCTTGCATAGTAGTGTAGGAACTTTTCTATTTGCAGCTGGAACTGAAGCTCCATAAGCAATTTGTTAACCAGGGGGCGATATATGTTCAGATTTGCCATAGTAGTTTTTTTTATCTTGAAGAGGAATATGTCAAGCTAGAGTAACAAAAATCATAAAATGAGCTGATCTAAAGAGCAGACTAATTCAGGGATCGTGCATAAAGGCATACACAATAATAAAAAAAATACCTGGAAAAGTAAACATAAGGCCAACGTAGCATGTGTAGGTATCATCAAGCTTCTCTTAAAGGCCTGCAGTATGTTATCATCGAGTGTTACAATTTGAATCATTTCACATAGAGTATATGATAGCTGTGAACCTACCTGAGGCAAGTAAACTGCTGCTGCTACAGAACCAATGTAATTTATCAACAGGAGCCCAGATCCAAGCAATGCAATATTTCTCACGCCAAGCTTTGTTGCCAAAGTATCAATCTGAAATCTATCAATTAATACTGAAATGTGAGATTTTAGTCATCGGACAAGCCTCTTATATCAGAAAGGACTTAATCTGGAAATTTAAAGCAAGAGTAGGAAAAACCATTAGTTTATTACCACCAACAAAAAGTTGGTTTAGGACTTACTTGCGATCACCTTCAACGTCTGGAAGATCTTTAGTTATTGCAATAACAAGAGCAAATAATGTTACAAATGAGGTGATGAAGGCAACTGGATAGCTGCAGATGGAAATTCGTCATGAAACATTGAAACTTCAATCAGGAAAGCAAGCAGAGAAGCATAATTGGGAATTGGCATAAAAATCTATTTTAAAATGTATTGAGGATTTCAGTTTTTTTACCTACTGTCACTTGTGATCTATGTGCAGATGAAAGTGAGTAAGAAATTGTTCAACAATTTACCTCCATTCAAATGTCAGACCAAGGGCAGCTCTTGTGGCATAGTAGACACCGTAGTTGAGGAGGAATCCTCGAACCTGCAAAACAGTTCTATGCACATTAATGTCTATGAAATACTAAGGTAAAACCGACTATCGAATTTATGTATGTTAGTTCGGCTGAACTATTTGGTTCCCTCAACAAGTTCCCTTGGACCTTGCAGGAAATCACATACAAGGAGACACCAGAATTAGGATTCAATCGTAGGTACAGCTTCACTAATCAAAGGGTGCTTCTTACCAAAATTTCCATCCTGTTGGTGCTCTGGGGGAGTATAGTTCATGTTTCTGATAGTATCATATATTTCAAAACTCTTATTCTATGTTACATAGTATGTTTCAAAACCAATTACACCCCAACTTCTTTCTGGGTTGTTGTGTCAACGACACCTTCTGCCAGCCATGTAAATGGCTAGTTGACAAATTTGATGCTAACACAGAGCATTGACAAGAACTCTGATCATAAATCTAGAAGCTATAGTCCAGGTAAGTTAAAAAAAAAGTAGCAGGCATTGAGTAAAATCATACCGTAGCTATTATAAGAAATGCTACAACAGGAAATCTCTTCATCCGAAGTGGGGGCACAGAATAGATGGTTCCAAGGAAAAGGCCAAAACAATAAAGTTTAGTAATGAAAGGACCAAAGTTGAGCCCAACTAATGCAACACCGGCAGCAGCAAGAAACAACACTAAAATCCACGCAGACTGTTCTGAGAGATCTCCTGCAGCTATAGGCAAGTAAGGTTTGTTCACCCTGCAAAAGAGAGTGTAATGTTTAAGGCAAACGAAAACCAATATCTGTTTAAAAAATGCAAGCATTGAAACAAAAGTAAAAGTTCGTTTTCAACCCTTACTTGTCAATACCAACATCATATATCTGATTTATGCCGACTATGTAACCATTTCCGCAAATGAGTGCTAGAAGTCCGGATAATGCTTTAAGCAATAATGACCACCTTATCAGATTTGGGTTCTCGATTAAAGCTCTGGTTACTAAAGAACTGAACAGGAAAGACACAAGTAGAGCAGATTAAACCTTAAGTTTAAAGACGCTGGGGGAAAAGAATGGCGATAAATTTCTCACAAAGATCCTAAGGTAGTTCCACGTATCGTATGGGGTCTCAGAAATCTCCAAAATGCATCCCTGAATTGGAGGACTTTATTCAGCTGTGGACCAGTTCCCGCTGCATCAACTTTAGAGCAGGCCTGAGAAATTAAACTTTCATGTGAACTCCATCGCTAACTACTTTCAGTTTGACCATTTAAATTAACATGATCTACATATATATTTTCCCTTTTTAATCTCACACAGAGGATATATAGCTAATAGTCTGAACTTAAAAATTCAATCAGCAATTACCAGGGCATTCTGAAATGACACACAATATCTTTAAGTGACTTGGAAATTGTCAAATCCTTTGACAAATCAAAATGATGAGCCTTCAGCATTATATGAAGTTAAGTTTTAGTAAGTGTTAATACGAGTTTCAGTCTAAGGACTAAGCTTGTTAATCAAAGTAAGCATTGATGCATTTTGACCAGGCAACAAAGTAGAAATCGAAGAAGCATTGGCATTCAAGGTGGAATTTTGAATATGAGAAAAGGGAAAAGGAAATAAAAAGTCGAATGGAACATACCAAGATGAAATGGCGGCGGCGGATTGCGGCGGAGGGGAATTTAAGAGAGGCGTTGGAGAAGTGGAGGTAGGAAGGGGCAGCGGTGGTAGCGGGAAGCTTGAGTCTGCAGCCAGAATTGGAAAAGGGGGCAATCTTGAGAGCGGAGCAACATGGAATTGAGAGCTCCATCTCCGTCAGTCACGACAGCTCTGCCAAAATTTTGTCTAAAAGAGATTTGTGGTCGTGACGACGCTGACGTCATTTCCTTCTACCTCAATTGATCTTGGGCTAGTGGAAGAAGCCCTACTTTTAATTCCTGAAAAAAAACGTAGTTTGGGCTTTTGTGGAAACCCATCTCCCAACAACACAAACAAAATACATGTATTTCATTTTTTGCAATTGCCATTTTGGTTTTGATATCTAACCGTATACTAAAAAGGAAATTAATGCAAATTTTACAATATCATTTTCTCACTTATCGATTTTGCTGAATACTGGGGTACTCCATATAACAGAGAGTTGTATACACCACGCCTTTCTCAAGCTGTATATAGTTATTTCCTCTATAACTATAGTTTTTCAATTGGCAAATTAAAATAATAAAATTCAAAGCCTTCTTGTTTCTCCCTGTCGCAGCCGCCAATGACGTAAAATATTCTTCCAAACCAATAATGATAAGCACGCCTTCTCATATAGCGGAGTATATTATGTTACACAAGTCAAATACTGCCAAATGAGCTCTTTTTGGGATAGAAAGGGACAGCAGCTAACCAGAATTAGCATCTTGCTTAGCCTTAGTCTTAGATGCTCATTTCCCATTATAAATTATTACAACCCCTTTTTATCAAAATTAAAATCAATATGAGAATCAAGAACATATCTTCCACAATCAGTGTCTAATTAATGAAGAGAAGAAAAGATGTAGACTTATATGAATTGATTGTATTTCCATATTTTGGTTGGATGTAGTAAAGGCAGAAGACCCCTTTTTGTTTTTCGCCAAACTTCAATTTCTGTCACTTCCAGCTTATATCGGTCACCATATAAGAGCATCCGCTTTTCATACTCAAATCAAATTAATTGAGCATGCCGCAGCAGCATAGTACTAAGAAATTAGTACTAGTATAGTGTAATTTTTGTTGTTGGTTTGTAATTATGAATAGTAATTAGTCGTCTAGTTTTGCTCCAAGTGGCAAGCTCTCGTGCATCGGGACTAGAAGACAAACATACCCAGCCAAACAACAAATAACCAAATACCCCTCTAAGAAATTGTAATAATAATTCTTTGTTGACCTGGCCTGGCCCGGCCCGGCCCGCACACCATCTTTTATATTACCATTCCTCTCCTAACGTTGTTGCTTTACAAGTAAAACGTATGTCGCCTTCATCTACTAATTAAAATAGCTATAAATAGGTGCTACACAAACAAATGATGGCATAAACAAAGTGTTAAAACCTTGTCAATTCCAATGGAAATTACGTTCCAACAGCAACAGCAGGAGAAAGTGAAGCTCTCCCCAACCAAAACCACCAAAATGAAAGCAGGCAGCCGCAGAAACAGCAACAAATTCATCGGAGTTAGACAAAGGCCTTCGGGGAGATGGGTGGCAGAGATCAAAGACACAACGCAGAAGATAAGAATGTGGCTGGGAACCTTCGAGAGGGCTGAAGAAGCTGCTCGTGCCTACGACGAGGCTGCCTGCCTCCTCCGCGGCTCCAACACTCGCACCAATTTCGTCACTCAGGTTTCCTCAAACTCCCCTCTCGCATCCCGCATCAACATGCTTCTCAACAACAACAAAATCAATAGCGCAAATCCAAAACCAAAAAAGCCTCAGCCAACGTCTAGTCAAGACGTGGAATCATCGACGAGCACTAGTCCCTTGTTTGACGATGATGTCTATAAGCCTGATTTGGGTCAATTAGTCGATGATGCAGCGGGGGGAGGATGGGGTTTTGGTGGAGGGTTTCTGTTGCCTCAGGCTCAGGAGATGATGATGTTGGAGCTGCCTGATGAGAATTCAGAGCTGTTCGAATTCGAGCGCATCAAAGTTGAGAGGCAGATTTCAGCTTCGCTTTATGCCATAAATGGTCTTCACGACTATATGGAGACTGTCTACGATCCAACCGATGCTTTCTGGGATCTTCCTCCTCTCTCTAATCTAAATCTCCCTTCTTAACCTCATTGTTTCCTCAGTCTTTAACTTATTTTTCTCTATCAACAAACCACAATATTCAATCCGTGATGCCGATTGCAATTTCAGAGATCCTCTTTAACTTCTTTTGTGCTCTACTGATAAAAGGCAGAGAGCTGGAACTATATTTGCTCCACCTAATATATAGATATATGAGTTTACACCAATTCCATGTAATACATTGTAATTCGATTTTGCAGTATTACCATCATTCAAGAAGCCAATAAATAATCAGACAACGGATCTAGGTTGTTGGAAACGTTTCTCTCAATGGGACGTTAAGGAAGTGTGTATGTTTAAAACAAAATATTTGACTTATACATGAAAATCCAAATCATGTGGATTAGTTGAACATCAACATTGAAACCCTATCACCTCTCTCTTAGTTTAGGAGGAGCCAGATTCTCAAGCAGAAGCATTCTTCCAGTATGAGTGGGGCAATTCCTATCCTCTCAACCATGTGTTTCGATATGAGGAGTTGTCACGTAGTGAAGCATCGTGGGGCTTGTATTCCATCACGTAGCTGTGGGGAAGCTTTAGATGCCGCTTGATCGAGTCCCTCAGAGCCATCACAGCCTGGTCGTACCAAAAAAAAAAGAAAACATGTTCATCATACAAGGAAAGACGAGGATTATAAGAATACGTTTGTATTACAAGAAAAGCACCCAACCTGATGATCAGATGCATTGCGGTTCCAAACGCTCAATATATCCTCATTAAAACGGATACTCAGTACTGCACCACAAATATTATCGCCATAATCAAGTTGATCTCCTACCAATGCTAGAACCTGGAGGTCAATAGCTATGCAACAATTAGTAGGTAGCTTTTCAGATTAAAAATGAGTGCATATTATAAATAGCTTAATAATTAAATAAGATACATGCACCAACACATACATATAAAAAAACAATCCACCTAGTACACGCAAGACCATACTAATATACTACTAAGCTCCGATAGATGATATCTGATCAGAAAGTACTTTATTATCAAAGCCAACTGAACATAGACAGGGACACCAGAGAGGTTGCTCAAATGACAGCTCTGCAAGTTGTTTTAAATTACACCTTGGGTGTGTGGACTGCTATAGGTGGGAGTTAAGATTAAGATATTTACTCCAGCAGGAAAAAGAGGATCCTTTTTATTGGGTAGTTAGTTTCCATACCAAGTCCTCCCAGAAACGGCCTGACACAGCCTTTTTAAGTCGGATAATCCATTTCCCACCATTGCGGTTAGCAAAATCCTGATTAAAAAAAATATAAACTTGCGAGATTACAATCCATGACAATAAAAGCAGCAAAAATTAAAAAGCTACTGGAACAACCCTATGTACCTCCCATAGTGGACGGATACCGTCCTTGAATAGATGCAAATCTGTAGGGCTTGGCAAAGTTGAAGGGCGGGCTAGGTGACAGTAGCATACCCAAAAGGCTTCAACCTAAACCAGTCATGATGGATTCGAGAATACAAACTTTAGTTGAGGTGAAGCCCAACACTTCACTGCCTCCAAAAATCATTCATGCAGCAAAAGAAGAACTTACCGTACTGAAATCCACTATCTTCTTAATATTATCCTCGTATGATGTTTGAGTTCTGACTCCAGGAGTTCGACGAGTGTACCAAAATACAAATTTGTTCTGAAGATGATATATTTTGCATAGATCAGAACCAGGAGAGTGGATTCGTAGCAATACATTAGCAATAGTTTAATCATTACACAGCTTCCATCTAACTAGCTCCAGTATCAAGGAATAATGTGTCAATGAAAAACATATAACCATGCTTCGATCGAACGGATTCTGGAATGGTCTATACTAATAAATCCACTGGTGGTAATCTAAATTGATTATAATTTAAAATCCATCATTCCCATGGAAACCAAATCTTAAATTATTGAGGTGGATTTTAAAACCCGTCTAATTTTAACTGTATTTATTCAGAATCCTTCGTCCCATACAGCCTAGAAGAAGTTTGCAAACTAAAACCACACTATAGGAAGATGAAAGGGTTTTAAAATTGGAGAATTATATAACAGTGAAGAAGACACTAATCTAATCCACCCTCATTTAGAATCGAATGAAATGAGACATGACTATGTAGATATAATATTTCATCACTGTACCACTGCTCACTACCTATGTCATGATTTTCAAACTGAACTTTCAAACATGACTATATGTCAAAATGTATAAGTAACCGAATCAATCTTGTTTTGTCGATTTGATCTTTTAGCATTGTCACCCCAAAGGGTGCAAATCAAAATAAAGCATTGGCGCATTTAATCAAATCGAAATAACGTTCGGAATTGATTGTGCAAGGCATCCCCGGTTGATTTAGGGGAAATGGTCCATGAACACAATAGACCAAAAACTAAAATGAAATAAGTGAAAATAAAGTAAGAGGGCAAAGAACATCAACCGAGGGTTGTTTCAATTCGATGGTGAATTTATTGATTAGAAAACAAGCGCTTGCCACGAGAAAGATTAATGCTTGAATAGCATAACAGGAAAAGCGGAATATTGCAGTAAGAAAATAAAGTTGAAGTAAAACTGAGAAAAAAGGGGGGAAACGAACTCTGAGGGGATGCAGACCGGCCTTGAGATCGAGGACAAGGCGTTCTCTATCTTCGTCGGAGGATGTCTGGTTGTTATTGTTGGCGTCGTTTTCGTGTTTCACCGATACCGATTCCATTTTTAATCCCTAATTTTCTCTCTCTGAAAAACCTAAGTCGGAAATGGTTCTTATTTACAGTCGTTGAATGATGAAACAAGAAAGGTGTGTGTATCTGTCGCAACTTTATCTGTATGCTTAATATCTGATATTTGGGCTTATTTGTTGTGGGCTTATTTGTTGACCCATTTAGATGGGCTGAAACCATACCACCATATAAGTGAGTACCCAAATGAAAGTCATACTATTATCTAAATTTTTGAAAAATGGAATAGGCCCATTTTTTTTTCTTTATTGCTTCTAAAATTAATCGAAATATAACAATAATTTATATGATATACTAGACTATCATAATTTAGTTTAATTATTTAATTACCCTGACTTAATTTGATTCCCTATTTATTTGGAAATACGTTTACCCTAAAATCATCTTCTCATCATCTCATCTTCTATCTGTAGCTTGCCTAATCTCTATGCTAGATTCATATGCAACCAAATTTTCTGCTCGATTTTTCATTTTACTTTAATTTCTAATTCACATAATCATACGAGTAAGCTCTCCCCTCCTTTTCTCTCTCTCTTTCTAAGTATGCTTGTATATATACACGTGCGAGGGTGTGTTTGAAAAATGGTGACCATAAATGAAACACTTTTTTAATAAGATAAAAATAATGGAGACACTTTTTAATAAGATAAAAATAATGGAGTATCTGAAAAAGATTTAGGAGATTTGTCTAAATCGTGATTAGCGCAAATTTTATGCATTTCATTTATAATATTATAGTTTGGAGTAGAGTTGTCAAAATGGATAACGGGTATCAGATACTCAATACCCGATACAAAGAAATTGAGACAACATTTGCTATAGTTTTGCATACAAAAAAATCTCATCTTTTCTCTTCCTATAATCCTTCTTCTTTGATACAATTTCATATTTTTTTAGTTTACTTTGTTGCTAACTGTGGAGGATGATGAGAATAATATATTCTCCAATCCCCAAATTTCTATCCTTCCTAAAATTTAGAAATGTACATCAGCAATAAGGGTATTGGCCTACGGGACAACAATAGACTTGCACGACGAATATTTGAGAATGAGCGCACAACTTGTTTGCAAATCTCTCATCAAGTTCGTTGAAGGTGTAATTTATAACTTCAGTGACGAGTACTTGCGAAAGCCCACCAGGAATGGAAGAATTGTCCCACTTCATGGGCTGGACAATATGCTGGAAGAAGCAAGAATCTGACAATCATCTTGGAAGTAGTACTCCCTCCGTTTCATCATAGTTGGGCCGAAACTTTTCGGCACGGAGTTTAGGAAATGAATGTTGAGTGTGTTAAATAAATAGATAAAAAAAGTAAGAAAGAGAAAGAGATTGAGAGAATAAAGTAAAAAGTGAATAAAGTAGAGAGAATAAAGTAAGAAAGAGAAAAAAGTTACTCCCTCTATCTCACTTAAGATGATACGTTTTCCTTTTTAGTTTGTCCCTACTAAGATGACACATTTCCTTTCTTGGTAACTTTCTCTTTTCAATTAATACATCTAACCACTTTTTCTCACTCATATTTAAATATTCATCTTTCTTTCTCTTTCTATTTTAATACTTACACTCACATTTTCTCTCTCCAATTAAATACATTAACCAATAACTCCTAAAATCTCATGCCAGCTAAGAAATGTGTCATCTAAGCCGGGATGGGAGAGTACTATATATGGAAATGACTCAACTATGTGGGAACTTTCCGAAATGAAAAAATGACTCAACTATGAAGGAACGGAGGGAGTAGCATCTTAAGATTTGTGGATCTGACATGCTTTTTTTGGAACTACAAGTTCGAGAAATGATATTAATGTACTTGATCAATCTCCTATTTTTGATAATATTTTGGAAGATCGAGCACCGAAGGTCAATTACACAGTAAATGACCACGAAAAAAATATGGGGCATTATATCACTGATGGGATATATCATAAATGGTTGGCATTTGTCAAATCTATTCCAAGTCCACAAATGATGAAGCACAAATTGTTTGCTCAACATCAAGTGCCCGCGCGAAAAAATATTGAGCGAGCTTTTAGTGTTTTGCAAGCTCGTTTTGTTTTATCAAATGTCCATGTCTTATTTGGAATCGTGATATTATGGGAAAAATAATAATTGCTTGCATAATCTTAGACAATATGATAGTGGAAGATGAAAGAAGCATGTATTTGAACTATTGTTATACAACAGAATTTATTCAAGATCGACTTGGATAGAATTGTCGTGAAAATGAAGATGAAGACAGAAATAATGATTTCGTATACTCTGCGAATAGGATTACAAGTCTAGCTTCCTAAAGAACAATAAAAGCCCAACTTCTTAATAGAGAAGCTCACAGAGCTCTGCTAAACGATTTGGTTGAGCATATATGGATAAAATTCGGCAATCGCAACTAAATGTCTGATTTCCATCTTATGTTTTAAGTACCAATTATGTATTTTTAAATTCATATTTCAATTATTGTAATTTATATTTTTTATTTTGTTTGTTTTTATAATTTTTGGTTTGTTATTTATTGTGCTTTTTTATAAATTTTATTGAGCAATAATAAATCTTTCATGTAATAATATTAATAAAAAATAAATATATAATAGTGTAATTTGGTGGTTATTGATAAATTATAAAAGAAATTGTGGTCGAATTGGATGAATAATGATGATATGGAAGGATGGCTAGGAGAAATTAATTAAATATTAATAAAGTGGATGATTGAGTTTATAATTAATCTCTCGGGTCTGGACCACCCCTTAATTAGGAATGGATAAATTCAAAAAAGGAACAAGAAAAACGGTGATATTATCGTTCACAAACGCGATGCATCGTGGTGCAGCTTGGCAAGAGGGATCTTAGCTGCGGACGCTCTAATATGAGTTACAAACAAAAATAAATGTTATGTTTAACGTTAATCAATTTAATGCAAAATTTTGCTCATATGCTTTGCATAAAACTTAATAGTAGTACTAGTACTTAAATAGATATAATTTGTACCTGAAAACTTGAAATAAAAATGTGACAGGGCATCAGTTTTAAAAAGCTCGATTTTGTAGCTTCACGGTTTGATAAGCACAAAATACAAATAACTCATCATCTGCCCAGAAAAATCAAAATGCGTACATATACAACAGTAGGCCAAAGAAAAGAATCAAACAACCCTAAATCGATACGATTCTTCATAAACAATCGGCACCAGTAAAGAATTTGTCTCCATTTGACACAAGAGTTGAAAACAAATGGTAATACTACTAAACAATAACTATTCAACATCGAAATCAAATAGTGATTGTATGAAGCAGAATAAGTAAGGAACAAGACAAAAGGTTTGGTGTTCCAGCACTCAATCACTGTTTCAACTCATTATGCGCCTCCGTCTGAACATAATTTGGTAACTAATTTGAGCATTTCACGCACCACCAATAGATTATTCAACAGGCAGTGCATCAAATTTTCCAAAATACGTAAAAGAAAAATGATTCCTACTTCATCTAGCACTAATTTACAAGTGGAAGATAGAAGATCTGAAAGGATTTTTTTTTAAGACACAGTAGCCTGTCAGAAAAAGGCCTAAATTTTAGTGTTGGCCTCCTAACTAAGCCAAAACTGAGACGAGTCAATACGATTAATCGCAGCTCCTCATTAGGCAACTCAAAGAGGCACAAAACAATCACAAAATTTATAAACGGGAAAAGAAAATCGAAAGTGTAGCTTTGGAGAAATGGAGAGTAAATGTTTACAGCAGCAGATCAAGCCATCTAGGTTTTCATATTTCTTTATCTCGAAGTGGGCCGTGCAAAAATATGTTTAATGTTGGGCCCAGATTTATTTTCAAATACTATCAATATTTACTTTTGGATCTTTTTAAATAGAAATACTGGCACCTAATATCATGTGACTTTTAAAAAATTGGATTTTTCCCATGAACTTTAAAATTAACAAACAATATCACGAACTTTACTCCGATTTTGTTATTTCCCACCAATAAAAAAATTCTGACAAATAATATCATGATACAGATTTTTTTTCATAAATTCTCGACAACAACTTCGAGAGTTTCAAGATTTACAATATTTAAGAATAGTTTTTCTTGAAGCACACTCTCCAAATTTGTTCTTCAATCTATTACTATAGCCAATTTTTTTTTCTGGTGGTAAATAATAAACTCATGGTAAAGTTCGTGATATTATATACCAATTTCAAAGTTCGTGGAAAAACCCATCTATTTGGAAGTTCCATGATATTAGGTGTCAATATCCCTTTTAAATATAGTTCATAGCACTTTTTAGTTTTTTACTCATCGAAACCATTATTTAGAAAATCATTAATAGCATGTGTGTCTTAGTTGGCCAAACGGTTAAGAGCTTAATATCTGAGGCCAAACGTCTCAGGTGTGGGCGTGGCCTTTTAAATTTAATTTCATTTACATATAAAAAAATAGTATTTGTATGTGTGAGTTGGTCTAACGGTAAAAACTAATGGCTTAGGCCAAAGATCTAGGATTCTAGTTATTAGTGGTGGTTTAAATTCATTTATAAAAAAAAAGATAAAATCATTAACAACTATTTTATCCTTATACTCTCCCTAAAAACATGTTTAAACTTTAAAGTCGTTCATTTTGGAAATGGAATAGAACTAAATCACATACTACATACGACTTGAAGCAAAATAAACTATAGAAAAAAATTTACATACTATTCCTACATACGACTTGAAGCAAAATAAAGCCTAACAAATCAATTGCATTGATCTTACAATTGAAACACATGTATAAAAGAAATCAGCATCTGTAATTAGATTGTCGGACTATTCAATTAGGGGATATTCAGGTTGAAAGTTAATTCAACGAGTCAATTTGTCTTAAAACTTTCTGGTTTTGAATCAACTAGTAGTGTTAGTGTTAGTGGTAGTGAGACTTATATTATTAGTGGTGTTTAGTTATGAAAAAAGTTTACAATAATTGATATGGACTACTCTCTCCGTCCACAATTAGGAGTCTTATTTCTTAGCGACACAGGTTTTAAGAAATGTTAAGAAAAGTGAGTGGAAAAAAGTTAGTGGAATAGATGTCTCACTTGTACATATTAGTTTTAAATGAAATGTGATTGAAATGAGTTAGTGGAAGGTGGGACCCTATTACCATTTATAGTAAAAGTGAACCGGGACTCCTATTCGAGGACGGACTAAAATGGAAAAACGGGACTCCTATCTGCGGACGGAGGGAGTATTTTTTTAGATCATAGGGAACGATAAAAATAAACGATTTTTAGGGAGAAATGACTAGATATTTCTTCCTAGGTATCCTATATTTTTTTGGTTTCATAATTATTATAAGTATAGATTATTATTTGCATAATTAGGTGTGTTATAAATAATTTTTAAGATTTTCATAAATGACAAAAATAAACTATCAAAGGTCGGGGTGGAACCAGTTATGTATTGCCGATATCATGCATACATGTATTATACTGCATAACATGATTATTGAGGATTAAGGACCTGTGGCAACTAATTGGGGAGAAGAAGAAGATGGACCGAGCTCGGGAGTAGCTTGCGCTCACGAACATTTCAATATTTTTTTGTTTTTTTTATAATGTTCGGTATTTATTATTTGTATTTTTTGCCTTTGGAATTAATGTTTTTCCAGTTAGTATTAATTTCTCATTTAATAATTAATGTAATTATAATTTAATTATTTAAATGCTGAAAAGTTGTGCTGAAGTTGGGACCGACTACATTGTGGCTTTTGGAGCTGAAATTTGAAAAAATTGACGTGGGAGTTGAAAAAGGAGTTTGTGGCTGAATTTTGAAACTAGCACTATAGATGCTCTAAGTCTAAGATTATTTATAAGATTGTTTGTTTCATCTCAAAAGATAAGGATAATTCAAAGCGTTCTTCTTTCCATACAAGAATGAAAGAATAATTCATATTGACGATAATTGTACTATTTGCACATTTTGAAAGGTTGTACTCTATCCTATCAATTTTATAGTAATCATCTATCTATATAATAAGGCATTGATCACATTTATAAGATTATTAGTTTCATCTCAAAGTTGACAATAATTCAAAGCGTGCTTCTCTTTATGTAATAGGAGTAATAATCTTACTTTTTTCTGTCAGAATGAAAGAATAATTCAAATTGACGATAATTGTACTACTTTCACATCTTATTCTTTTGTAAGTACGTATTTAATTTTGCAAACTTTGTTGTTGCAATTTATCAACCTGTTTTCATCATTTGAAATTTCTATCAAATTATTAGAATAAATTACAACAGTTTTTGTAGTATGTATTAAAAGCTGACAAAATAATGTTACTTTTTGTAGTATGTATTTAATTTTGCAAACTTTGTTGTTGCAATTTATCAACCTGTTTTCATCATTTGAAATTTCTATCAAATTATTAGAATAAATTACAACAGTTTTTGTAGTATGTATTAAAAGCTGACAAAATAGAAGAAAATGAAACTTTCATCTTTTTAGTTATGTATTTGTGGAGTGGTGGAAAATCTTTGTCGGCTGGGTGGACCATGAGCCCATGTGCCGATGATCCAGCTGCAACCTCATTCTCCTCGCACTTCTGGTTTTTTTTGTTTTTGTCTCAATCCTCCTCCATTAACTAATTAAATGCCAGAATTGGTATTCAAGTTTAGCATTGCCAGAATTGCTGCTGATCTTTAGTTTCCCAATCTTGTTCATATTTAGCAGTCATTTCAATCCATATACAAATGACGAAAATTGAATATAAAAAACAATGGATTAATATAAATTGAATCGAAACAGATATTCCGTACAATATGTGAGATGAAAGAAAATGGAAAAGAGTAAAAGAAGCCTCAAGCAGCGGCTCCTGTATAAAGAGAAATCAAAGAGTCGGAAACAACTCTATACAAATTAAGTAATATATAAACCCAATCAATCCATGAATGCAGAACAAAATGGGCATTTAGACAAACAGTTGGAGTGCGAGAGCGCCCACGGAAGCCAAGGCAGCTGGTAAGAAAGCAGCGGCGTCGGATGCAGGGCTCGGGGCCGGGGCCTCCTGCGCTGCCACGCTCGACACTCCAATCAATGCCACGGCGGCGGCCACCAACATCATCTTCTTCATCATCTTTATTAGAGAAGCTGTTCGTTTCAAACTTTGAGTGAAAGAGAGGTGGAGGGAGTGTTTTATATTTGAGGCGGGCAGAGGGGACCGTTGGCCAAACGGCAACATAACGTGGGGGGCAGCCATCTTTCTCTGTTTAAAATTTTAAAAATACCCGGGCTGCCCGTCTTGGTGCTATACAGCTGTCACCATTAGTGGAGCACCTGCAACACACACATTTTTCCTTTGCCTGTTTTACCCCCGTATTTTCCATGTTCTGCGGTCATTTTCTCACTTATTCTAGACTATACTCGACATTTCATTCAGATATTTTTCTAGCTGAATATTATTATTTTCCTTGATTAACAATTGCGAGAACATTTATTCTAATATGGGTTATTCATTCAGTCTAAAGTTTAAAGGTTGCTAGTGACAAGAATTTCATTTGAAGTAATCCAGCACATTGGTCTAAGAGTATCTCCTGCATGGATGTCCCACTCGGACATCCACTAGGACTTCCCAAAAACATCTCCTACCACTTCACTAGGACTTCCCATCCCACTGTCACGTCACTAGGACTTCCCCTGCACAATCCGCCATTCCCATTGCCCTTCCCACTAGGATTTCCCGCAATAAAAAAAATCACAAATTCACAAATAAGTATGCCGTATATATAGAGCGTTGAACATGGGCGACGACTGGAGAACGTTGATGTCGTTGTTCGACCCGGCGACTCCAAAATAAGCATGCCGTACATATAGAGTTTAAAAAAAAAAAAAATACCGGACGTCCGCCCCCCGTCGCCCAGACTTCCGAGGACATCCGACGTCCTTACGGGACGTCTGTATCCGAGTTGCTTCGTTACAATGGCGGACGTCCCGGTTGCCCGTCGCTGATGTCCGACCGGACGTCCGCTATTGGAGATGCTATGCATTCCATATTCAAATCCATTTCACTCAAATCTCAATCATACCATAACATCTACAATTAATACCCTATTTTATACGCCAAATCATATCATTTTTTTTGTTAATTTTAAAATAAAAATAATAGCTATAATATTAAACTTATTCAATCAGAATTCCTAAAATTACAGTAAATAAAATTTTATTATATCATACTTAAATTTATAAATTACTAATCAGCATACTCAATCAGTGTTCGGAGAGTCGGAGTCGAAGTCGTCATATCCTTATTTTCTTTCTTCGGGGCATTTAGATCGATGGACTCTTTGCCCCTGCTCGTAGTGTATGAAGGGAAATGTTGATGAGAAACACGCCAACATTAAAATTGTTCTATAATATTGTAGAGATAATTGATTTAGAATTAAATAAAAAAAATTAACTCCATTCACTAGATGCACAATTAACAAGCCATAAAAGAGATCAGAAACTAGTCATGTAGGTATCTTTGTAGATGCGCTGAAGGCTTGCACATTCAATTTGAGTCGGTTCCTTTTATTCAACCTTCGATCTTCAAACTTATTCTCGAATACGTATATTAGAGCGTCCACAATGGGGCACCCTAAAGTACGCCCTATAGGGCGCCCTATGCTCCGCCACATCAACATTCTATCCTCCTACCCTTCCACCTGCAGTGGGACGCCCTAAAGTCCGCCCTATAGGTTTCACTGTTTTGTTAATTAATTTTATGTTTTCAAATATGTCAATGCAAAATAATAAAAAAAGCACCACGATTAATTAAAAAAAGGTAAATCCTACATTACATAAAAAAAGGTTACAAGAGTTAGAAATAAAAAAAAGTTCACTACTCTACATCATTCCCAACTTGCGGCGCAGATCAATGATCATCCACTTGAGGTATTCGGCTTCGGCCAAGTCATCGCACTACTTGAGGGCGTGGTGCGTGTCCAACAACGTCCTCCGGTTGGCGGCCGCCTCCAACTCCACGTAGGCATGTCCCGCAGCCGAAGTCGGGGTCGAGGCCTGTGAGGATGTCGCCTTTGCCTTACCCTTGTTCTTGGCAGCCTTGCTGCCAATGGGATGCCGGGAGGACATCGGTGTGCCGGAACTCTCATCCTCACACATCGGCTGGTTGAGGTCCATCGGATGTACACCGCTTTCGCTGCTCGTATAATCACCGGCAGCGGTGTTCTTCGTCCTCTTCGCCACAGCCGATAGGGGCAGAGTCCCTCCGTGGAACTTCTGCTTGTCCTTCAAGAGGAGCCACTGCCCTGCTCCCTCAAGCACTTCTCGTACTCCGCCGAGAACAAATTGACATGCTTCTTCACCTAATCCCAGTGCTTGCGGAGCTGCTCCCTATGGCGCTTGTAGGCGGTCGGCTGCTTGGCGTCGTTGTAGCGCTCAGCGATGCGCTCCCAGTACGCTATTTGATTTTGGTTGTTGGCAAACACCGGGTCCTCTGAAATATCAATCCAACACCTCGCTAAGACGATGGTTTCATCCGGGTTGTAGTTCGTCCTCCCTAGGGCGAACTCTGCATTCTTCTCCGGAAACGGCAACTTCTGGGCCCTTTCCTGTTCCGCTTCTTTTTGGTGGCGGAGCCAGAGGCGCGGCGGGGTGGGGGTGGGGCGGGGGCGCGGGTGGGAGACGGCTCCATGTCTGACAGCCCGTACGAATCCGTACTGAAATCGGGATCATACTGGGTGTTGGAGTCGAAGGGCCGATCTTCATCAGGGTCTGTACCCGACCACTGTGCACCACCACCAAACATCGGACTATTCGGACTTGAGTAATCACCGAGATTCACTTTATAGTGTAAATAGAGAATGGAAGAGTGAGAATGAAAGGAGGTTGTGGTGTATATATATATATAAATTTTGAAGAATTAAAAAAAAAGGAAAATGCTCAGCATCGTCCGCGGTATCGCCTGCCTCGCCCACAGTGGGGCGGACGATGTGTGGTCGAACGCGTATCGTCCGCGGACAAAGCATAGGGCACGGACGATGGATGTGCCATCGTCCGCATGTCCGCATACCTACAGTGGCAGACGATAGGCCGCCCGATGCATCGGCCGAACTATCATCCGCCCCACTGTGCCCTTACTTTGATCCTTGTGTGGACAAATGCTAACAAAGTGAAAGTAAATTAAAAGAGAAGAAGAAAAGATGTGGAGAAGAACTCGCAAAACAACACTAAAATGTGGATTTTTACTTTGAAAAACTAAAGCATGTGCAATATTTTCTCGAAAGCCAAATACTACATATAATAAAATGACATCTATTTTTATAGTGGGAATAAGTGGTTCAAAACTGCCACTTGCACCCTGTCAACCCACACCGCCGGACTGCGGTTTCGCACCGCTGTGCCAATCCCGACCTGGACGCCTGCCCTCTCCGCCAATGATGCAGGACCTGACTGAACCACCAATCCACTCAGTCCAGTCGTGATGCTTTAATGCTAACACAATTAAATGCATCAAATCCGGTTGAGTTTTGGAATCAAACTAAACTTGCAAATGAGGATTAGGCTTAAAGTTGGAAGAATGTAACAAGATTGAATGAGTTATTCTTAGGCCTCCTCCAACTGAATTTCCAGTGTTAAATTCAACTCCGAGTTTAATGGTAAAGACATAAGACAAGATGATCAACTTATAAGCCGAAATGTCAACCAAATCCCTGACCAGATGAGAAATGATGAAGTTAAAGAGAGCAAAAACTCTCATTCTTTACAACATACTAATAAAGTTCACAAAATAGGACTAATAAAATCAATATTACTAGAGGTTTGTCTCAATTGATCTGTTGTTTGGATGCTTGCACCATTTCTATAATAAGAGTCTTCACGTCCCTACAAAATGTCATTACAAAGAATCAGAGAGGTGAACAATAACACTTGCTAAAATATTATTTTGCAGAAGATGCACTAAGCCACCCCCTCTCTCTTAAAAATTGTGGAAGCATATGTAACACCAAAACCTACTTTCAATGCCTAAAGGTCTAACTGAAAATCCTATATATGGATGAATTCATGAGATAATTCTCTAGCTTATTTAGACCAATGCAAGTAAATAATAGCAGAATTACTCACTCTCTCTCTGTTGCACGCCTAGTAAAAGGGATTCGAAGCTTGAATGTTTTGCCTTCATAGCCAGCCTAAAGAGAAAATGGGCAGAGGAGAAGAAATTATACTAGGTTACAAAGCCAAACACCTTGAAAAAACTAGCATGAAACTAAAGACATATAAAGTAGACAAGCCAAGCTTCATGGAAGTGAAAGATACAAGAAACATGAGAATTCAGATGTTGATTCAACCTTCACAGTGAAACCAAGACTGTCTACGTCCAACATGGTTGCAAATTCCACCTGAAAAAAAGTAATTTCAGAATTCTTGAATGCAAGTTTGATTGTCAGCTTATTGTAAAAGAGATGGAAACTCCCTTTGATTGAATAAGTATGTATGCAAATCATACGAGAATAACAAACATGGAGATTACAACATGCTCGTGGATAATCTATATAAGCTATGAAGTAAAAAGGAATTACAAAAGCACATTTTAATTCTCTTTCTTGCTTGCAACTACTGAAACATTTTTCACATGTGCGTTAAAAGCAAGCTTGCATTCTCTTTTTTGTTCTCACTACTTACAAAAATAATTTATGTCTACTCTGTGAACACGTTAGAACAGCCAACATTCCTCATGTCAGAATGGAGCATGATACTCAAATACAAAAACGAACAACAAATACCGGTATGGACGTAGAGTGCTGCACAATCAGCTTTGTGTCATCTGCATGATCCTTATTCATGTGAGACTGGAAGCAAAACAAGATTAACATAGTTTAGAGGTGATAACCACCAAGAAAAGTATATATCTATCTATAAATAGCGAATTACTGATATGCAGTAGGCCATACTGTTATAGGCTTAGAAAATTGATATATAGGATCCACTTTTGCAGTTCTAAACTCCTCATTGCTGAATTCTGAAATCATGGGAAGAGACAAAGGAAATAAAAAAAATCATTTTGCAATCATCACGAAATGAAGAGACTGAATGGATCTTTCCATCATAAACATTACGTCGTAAAGGAATACAAACCTCCATATGCTTGTGAAACTGTAGCGACACCTGCGACATATTGTACAACTTTAGGTTCAATGCGCAAGAACTGGAAGTCGCTGAAGTCCACCTTCAAAGTAGTTAGTTATCTCAGTACACGTGACAAAATATTCCTGTCACATAGGGCACGAGAAATACAAGAGATAACTGAGCTAAAAGTTACCCAGAATGCATCTGGATGATTAGTCATGTATGCAGTCCGAATAGCTTCCATATTGCTGTTATCAACCTATGCGATTTAAATGGAGGGTGTCAGCCCGAACTGGCTTAAGGGATTGATTGCCAAGCTATAGTTTGATGTATTCGGCCAAATAAAGAAAATTGTAGTGAAAGGAATGAATCTTACTGGGAGAGCATCTCCCTGAATCGTAACAATAAGGTCAGACCTGTCATCGGGATCTTTTGCCACAAGCAATGAGCATTTTGGATTGGCTACAAGGTTCTGAACCAATAATAAAAGTTTAAATTCCTCCAAGTAGAAGTTTTTAAGTGACTCTCAAACTACAAAAAAAACAGAGAATGGTGCTCTACCTTTGTATGAGCTGCTAAGTTACTAACAGCAACTATGGGAGATCCGTAAGCATCACAAGCAAAGTCAACCATGGACCCGAATGGATAACCATGGTGCTCCTGCATAAGATAATGCCAATCAATAACACAAACTTAGACACGCACAACTGAAGAGGTATTGGAATAACGCCCTTGGAAGCTGAGAGCAACAGTAAATATGATCAATTTTATAGTACCTGAGACAAGGAGGAGAGAAATCCCCAGACACTGTGATGAAGGAGTGTCCTAACCTCCTCGATAGGGGGAAGCCTAGTCGCCTTTAACTGAGGAAAAATGATAAAAGATCGATTTGATGTTGAGAAAAAATCAACATCTGGCAACTACTAGAAATACAGCTATTGCCTCAACACGTTACCTGATGATCATGGAAGAGTTGAGAAAGATTGACTTCTTCGTTATGATGCGAAACCTGGGAAGAATTAGTAAAAGGGGATGCAAAGTTGCAAACTATGACTGATGAACCCCACAATTCATAACGAGGATCATGGAAAGAAAGAGGTGTAAGAAAATTAAACAAGAAAAGATGGGAGTGTTACCTGGGACTCGTCGGCCATGGCGATGGTGCCAATGAGATTGATGAGGGAGGAAGGTAGAGGGAGAGAGGGGTGGGTGAGTGATTAATCTAGAACACTCTCCTTCCCATACATTGACTTAGTTAAATTAATTAAAAGGTATTGATGATGTGTTGGAAAAGCATGCCCTGCTCAGTCAGCTATTGATTGATTGGTAATCAATAACACACTTCGAATAAACAATCAACTCGTTATTCAGCAACACAATTTTACCATCTTTGAAAGTGGGATTGAACCTAAGCAATGACAATCACAAGCTACAAGCAGCAAATTTCATTTACACCCGACATCACAAAATGGCCCAATACACACATGCTCCATTATCTAGGTATGGGAATTATGGAGCTTAAAAAAAGGGAACTCCACTCCACATGGTTGCTGATGAAGACTCTAGATGTTTACAAGAGAGTCCCTTTTCAATTAAGTGCTAACAACTTGCCGTGACAGACGGTATAAATATAGTATAAATTGAGTAACATATAAATTGATCAAGGATTACAAAATGTGAATTCAGTGGTTCTAATAAACACCAGTGCGTGTTAATTAACCCTTATCAAAGATGCAGAATGTACAACTTCCTCATATCAGTATCATTGTTATTGCCAGACGCCACATCTCCAACACCAAATTTATACAATTATCACACCAGAGTGACCAAAATACAATCTTTATTGTCAAATTTCAAATATTAGCAATAGCAACATCCATCCATCAACGCAAATTATATATTTCGAAGAAGAAAATTTCTAACTTTACATAGTCTCCTCCTATATAGATCCAGTAAATACAACAAAAGGACGAATGACCTTTTTATGTTATTCTACTAGTTTTCGCCCTCTCCTTTTTGAGCAGATCATTGATCGTGGTGGCCACGAAAGTGTAGAGGAAATTGGGAGAGGGAGAATTCAATCGGAGTGTAGATCGGGGTCAAGATCGGATTGGGAAGAAGAAGAAGAAGAAGAAGAAGAAGAAGAGGAGGAGGAGAGATAAGGGTTGCTGGGAAGGGGGAAGCAGAAGAAGGTCCAGATGCAGAAGGCGAAGCGGCGGAGGTGGCGAAAGGGGAAGCAGAAGAGGAGGTTGAGCACTTGATCGGCGCTGAGCCGCTCCGGATTGCACGCTATGTATTGGCACGCATTCGCCGACAGCTTGGCCACCGCTACGATTGCAGGGCTGTTGAACACCATTTCGATCCGATTTTTTAGTGGATGATTATGTTTTTACTTTTGCTTTTTTTTTCTCGATGGGGATGGCAAATCTAGGGTGAAGCGCCTCATTCAACTCTCTATGCCTAATTTTTTCGTCCGCCGTTAGGGTGTCCACTATAGGTTGGACACGGCCAATAGCCTCGCCTCAGTTTTTTGTCCATAGTCCCAATTTTTTGTCCATAGCCCCAAAATTTTGTGTCCGCCACTATAGTGGACACCTCCAATAGCCCCAAATTTTATAATCAACTTTCATTTTATAATATTTCAAGTAATTAAGAACAAATTTATCGGACTCTTAGTGGATTAGAAGAAGCCGACTATACGAATTAAAAATAAAAATAAAAATAAAATACAAATTAAAATTAAAATTAGAATTACACACTAAATTAAAATTAAAATCACACACTACATTGAATCTAGTACAAATCACTACCAAGTTTACACAACGCCACTACCTCCCCTACGTGCCCACACTTCTTCAATCAAATCGGCCTGCAGTGTGTTATGTGATGTGGTCCTGCGCATATCAGCGAAGCGTTGGATCAAATATTCATTGCTCCGTGGTACGCCCATCTGGATCGGCGCGGAGGCGACACCTTGACTTGTACTTGCACCCTCTTCCGGCGCCCATCGCTCTGCCGCAAATCCTTCATCTTCTATTATCATATTATGCAATATGATACAGGCTAACATAATATTCGCGACATCATCTTCGTGCCAAACTCGTGCCGGACACCGTATAATAGCCCACCGCGATTGGAGGACACCAAAAGCCCGCTCAACGTCCTTCCTAGCACTCTCTTGTTTGCGCGCAAAATATTGTTTCTTCGGTCCTACCGGTTGGCGGACAGTCTTCACGAATACGGGCCACCGCGGATATATTCCATCTGCCAAATAGTAGCCCCTACTATATTGCGTACCGTTGGCTACGAAGCTGATTTCTGGCCCCTCCCCCCGACACTCCTCGTTGAAGAGAGGCGACGACTGAAGAACATTGATGTCGTTGTTCGAACCTGCCACGCCGAAATACGCATGCCAGATCTTCAGACCGTAGTCTGCCACGGCTTCCAGTATCATCGTTGGATGTTTGCTTTTGAATCCAGTAGTGAACTGGCCTTTCCATGCCACGGGGCAGTTCCTCCACTCCCAATGCATGCAATCGATGCTTCCTAACATTCCGGGGAAGCCGTGCACTGACCCGTGCATATCAAGTAGGCGCTGACACTCATCCGGGTTGGGCTTCCGTAGAAACTCCCCACCGAAAATTTCCCGGACCCCCTTACAGAACTGCCTAAGCACCGTGAGGCT
The DNA here is from genome assembly GCF_004379255.2 of Salvia splendens. Taxonomy (NCBI): domain Eukaryota; kingdom Viridiplantae; phylum Streptophyta; class Magnoliopsida; order Lamiales; family Lamiaceae; genus Salvia; species Salvia splendens. The sequence continues at coordinate 2,919,464 of NC_056034.1, forward strand.
AGTCGTCTCACCCATCTGTAGGTATTCATCTAACATGTCCGCTGGTCCAGCGTAGGCAAGCTGTCGGATTGCAGCGGTGCACTTCTGTTGTGTGGACAGCCCGATCCGGCCTGACGCATCACGCCGGAGGGTGAAGCACCGGTAACGCTCCGCCAAATTCGTCGCTATATAGTTGAACAGCCACTGCGACATCCTGAATCTCCGACGGAATATCTCGGGTGGATAACGGGGGTTATCCACGAAGTAATCATCCATTAAACGTTGGTGAGCACCGACGTGGTCTCGTGGGATTGTCCGCCGTTGAGTAATGGTGCGAGGGATCGGATCCTCCGCCTCCTCCGCCAAACGGGCCGCTACCTCCTGGGCGGCCTGGTGTTGCACCTGTTGAATCAGAGTATTCCAGTTGTCTCTCCACAAATTGTTCATTTCCGACCCCAAATTGTAGTGAGAGAAATTTGTATAGATGTTGTGTTTGAATGGTGTGAAAATAATGAATGGAGTGGGGTGTATTTATAGGTGAATTGAAGTGTAAAAAATAAAAAAAAAATTCGCATGCAACCGCCGCGGCTAATCTTCGTGCCACTATAGGCGCCGCGCCTATAGGCGCGGCTATAGCCACCCCGCCGCGTCCTCGCCCCACTCGCGGCGAAGCCTCGTCCGCCGCCCTCCCCCCACCAGCCGCGTCCACCCTCGCGGCGGACACCCCCTCCACTATAATAGCCGCGCCTACCGCCCCGCTTCCGCCCCGCTCGCGGCTATAGCCGCGTCCACCTAATAGTGGACGCTCTTAGGAGCCTCAATCCATAGCGCCACGAATTTTAAAAATTTTAAGAAGGTGGATGGAAAAAAATTAGTAGAATATGAGTCTCAATTATATATATTAGTTTTAAATTAAATATGAGTGAAATGAGTTAGTGACTCTATTACCATTTATGGTAAAAGTGAACCGAGACTCCTATTTACGGATGGACAAAAATAGAAAAACTGGACTCATATTCGCGCACGGAGGGAGTATATTAATTTGTAATCTAACTAATCATTTAATTTGTGTTTTTATTTATTCATTATTTTTATGGTCAAACAACTCAATTTAACTACTCCCTCCGCCCAACTAAGATGAAACATTTGCACGAGATTTTATGAGTTATTGGTTATTGTGGTAAATTGGAGAGAGAAAGAGAGTTGAATATTTAATTGGAAAGAGAAAAAAGTAGTTGAGTGTGTTAATTAGAGAGATAAAGTTACCAAAAATAGAAATGTGTCATCTTGGTTGGAACCAACTAAAAAGAAAAGTGTGTCTGTTATCTTAAGTGGGATGAAGGGAGTACTACTATGGAAAAATAATCTTTATTCTAAGTTACATATTTGTTTGATTTTTTACCTAACAAAACGTAAATAAAATCATGAAAATAAGGAAATCTATGCAATTTTCCAAAAAACATACTTCTATATTGTAATATTATCAATTTAAAATCCTAAAAACTTGCAAGATATTTTTGAGAATCAAGATAAATGTACATGATGCCTTATATTTTAAACTATATTGGATTATATTTATATAGATTAATTTATTATTAACTATAACATTTTTTAGCTATAAAATATAGAAGAATGAAAATTTTATGACAAATGCATAGTAGTATGTGATTTTGAGCTTGATTTGAAAATAATTATGTAATACCTAAAAAGTTAAATCTTTTTTAAAATACATAACTTGTCAGGCTTCATATTCTTAAGGATCATATTTTCCAGATAAATAACTGGCTCAATAATCATACAAATTGTTTTTTTGTACTAAGATTGTGAAGTAATCAGAATTTACAATTCTCATCGGCCCAAATATCCATATTTGGACCTTTTGTTAGGGCTAACAAGTGAAATTACAGTGCCTTTTTTCCCTTTAAAAAGCCCTTCGAATATTAATATTCTAGCTCTTTTTCAGTTTTTGTCCTACTGTTTAAAAATAAAGAAGAACGAAAATGAAAAATACGTGTAAATGTGATGAGTCTTGTATAATAAGAATATGAGAATATGAAAGGATGATGTAGGGGTAGCTCTTTTCTTTTCACTTTAGGTATTTATATTGCATCATATGCTTAGGCAATGCATGTATCAATTTCCACCAATCATATTTAAAAAAGGCATGTCCACTACTTTTACTCAATTCTATAATAAAAAGTAAACTTGCTAAACTCTTCTATCTACCACGTTAACTACTCCATTATTGATCTTCTCTATAAAAAATTTTTTTCTTGATTATAAAAATTTCTTTTAAACTATAGGATAATATAGGAGTAAAATATTATATACGCATAAACTATATACAGTAAACAACTATACAATATAGATGTAAGATCATCAACAACGCAAGCAATCACACACGTCTGACATGCGTACACGGAGGGCACCCCTGTTGGAGGACTCTAACTCAGTCGCTCGTGATATCTGAAGGCGTGGGACGGTCCATGCACCACTTTCATGTGTGTTTGATGGAACGCCTTGTTCATAGTGTCATTCTTCAAAAATTATATTTTTTCCTAATTGTTTTAGCCTTTTTTACTGTTTTAAATTTATTTTTATATGATAATTTTTATTTTAATTGTGTTTTTTCAATTATAACTATAACCTTCTAAATTATAATATATATTTTTTTGTTATTCACATATAAATATAAATTAAATACTTATATAAATATACAATTGAAAATGTGTATTAATAAAATAGATAGAGACGTGGATAGATGTGATGTGAATGGAGTGCAATTTTAGGACTCTGGAGACGTGAATGTTAAGTGAAGAGGGGAAAATGAATTGGTTGTTGGTGCCTATTGTATATTTAAAAGAAAAGAATTCGAGTGAAAACTTAAGGAAAATATCTTTGATGGTTGCAATGTTGGATTCCCATAGATTCTGAGTTGGATTCCATATTAGTAAAGATTCTGTAGAGTAACACTCATTATCGCAATATTTAGGCGGATAATGTCTGATTGCCGGTCACTGTGTGCAGGCCAGCATTTTAATTGTTTATTAGGCTTTTAATAAATTCACTCAATTAAATAAGTTTGAGTATCATTCACCCAAAAAAAACAGTTTGAGAGTTGTGAATCCCAACTTCATCAAGTCAATGAGTATATTTGGGTTAATTTCATCAATATGTATAATTATTGAACATATTTTAAAATACTAGTAGTATTTGTTACCCATCGCCTGTAGCCACATGCTAAATTCAACTCATAAAAAACATTTATTCGGCATGTAATGTATATAGTGCGGGAGATTCTAATTCCTTTATATATTACCCTTTCCTCGATGACATATTCAGTTCATTATAAAGATTATAAGTGCGATATTGTGTGTTGGTGTGATTAACCAAATTTCAATTAAACATCTTGTCAATAGTGGAATGGTTACGTAATTGATTCGATGGTTGCATACTTAAAATAACAAGAGGATATCTCTACTAATAGTGTATTGTTGTCACTATATAAACTCACAAAGTCACAAGTGATCGCCATCTAATTTGATACTCCGTTGTTCCAAGTTACTCCCTCCGTCTCAGTTTAGGAGTTAATTTAATTATGACACGGTTTTAAAAATTTGGTGGGATGTGTAATAAATGAAGTGAGTTGGTTGAAAGTTGGTCCCTTTTGACTTTTTGGATTTAAAAGATGTTTCTTTTTGAATTGTAAGTCAAATTCATTAAATTAAAACTTATGGTTTTTAATCTTTCAATTTGATTAATCTTTCTTCCCTAAAATTATTAAACCTGCTGCCAAACTTTAAAAAAAATTGATTAACACATGTAAAGTGAGTACAACCGGCCATCACATCTCAAACAAATTTAAAGAGGGAAACCAACAACTTTTTAATTAACTCAAACTCCAAAATAAGGAGGGAAACATTACAATCCCATGGAGGGAAAAATCCAAAACCATTCAAAACCTAAGCTACACCTATAAATACATTCACTCCACCATTACTATCAAACACTTCAATTCCACCTACCAAAAACAAAGCAAACATATTTATAGCTGAAAAACCCTTAGAAAATTCTCATCATAGGATAATGGAGATGGACCAAGAGATGGAGCAAGAGTAGAATCAAGAGGCATAGCAAGAGCAAGGGCCGAGGGCCTCTCTGAGTTTGAGCAGCAAAGAGAAGAACCTTATTGTGCAGTTCCTTCAACAGCAATGTCGTGTTGGAGCACTCCACATGGTTCATTTGAAGAGGCAGCTAAAAAATTCAAAGTGCATGCAAGGACAGCCAGTCGCTTATGGAGGATAGCCAATGAGCAAATTGAAAATGGGGAACTTGTTGTCATGATAGGCAAAGCATCATGATATAGTAAGAAAAAAAGGTAAAGTAATTCTTGATGAAGATAAGTTTAGAAACTTGTATGTGCTTGAGAGATCATCAATAAGAAAACTTGCTATTAAGAAGGAAGTTAGCAAAGCCAACAATTGGTAGATGGGTGAAGGATAACCAGATAAGACCACATACAAGTGCCATAAAGTCAGCACTCACTGAAGCAAACAAAATTGCTAGAATGAGATGGTGTCTTACTCATATTCAGCCAACTATAACTGAAGGTAAGCTTCTTTATCATGCAATGCACAACACAGTTCATATCGATGAGAAATGGTTCTACATGACAAAGGCTTTAGACAAATACTACCTGTTGTTGGATGAGGATGAGCCTTACAGGTCTTGTAAGTCAAAAAGATTCATCACTAAAGTGATGTTCATGTGTGCTGTAAGTAGGCCACAATTTGGCAGTGATGGGCAGACCATCTTTGATGGTAAAATAGACATATTTCCATTCACACAACAAGTTCCAGCCAAAAGGAAGTCAAAGAATAGGTCAAGAGGGACACTTGAGACAAAGCCTATTCCATCAGTTAACAAGGAAGCCATGAGAGAATGCCTCTTGAATCAGGTATGTACATTTTTTTTGTTTCACATTACTATCAAATATTGATAATGTCAGCACTTAGTCATTCATTCATTCATACATACATCATGCACAGATTATTCCAACAATCAAGGCTAAGTGGCCAGCCAATGCAAACAAGGAGATATATATATATCCAACAAGATAATGACAAACCCCACCTGAAATGCCCCGACTTACAATTTGAGGCACTTGCAAGTTCAGATGGTTTTCAATTCCATCTAATTAGCTAACCAGCCAACTCTCCAGACACCAATGTATTGGATCTTGGCTTTTTTAGGGCCATACAATCACTACAAGATGACAAACTAGCCACCAATATAGATGAATTGTTGGGTAATGTTGGGAGTTCTTTTGAGGAACTCACACCACAAACTCTTAACAATGTTTTCTTAACATTGTAAAGCTGTTTCAGCAAGATCCTAGAAGTCCAGTGGGGCTTCCTACCTCACTTGAAGTTGAAGAGAATCTGGTAAGGGAAAGCTTGGAGTATCTACTACTCCCTGAGAATGATGTGGGTGTCTCATATGACATAGGGCATCTAAGCAATGTTTTAGGTTTCTAGATAGGCCACTTGGGTCATGGGGTTTACAGTATAAACATCAAAATAGGTTGGTGTTTAGGATGTAAACTTTTTTTTTTGGGTTATAGCCTGCATTTTGGGTTAGGGTAATTAGGCTGCATTACAGCTCTATAAGCTATATTTTGTATGAACATCAGATGTAAGAGATGTAGGTATGTGTTTTTGTTTAAAAACCATCAGAAAAGCTTCATCATATGGCTTAAGCCTCCAAACCTATTACAGGGGTGGCTTATCATCAGAAAAACTTCATCACAGATGAGTAATAACACAACATCAGAGCCAACAAACCATTCAAAGGCCGCAAAAATTGCAAATCAGAGCCTCCAAACCATCACATGGGTGGCTAAATTCACAATAATCCAACCAATACAGAGAATACATAGATTAGCAGGCTTATCATCAGAAAAACTTCATCACAGAGAAATAATAACACAACATCAGAGCCAACAAACTATTCAAATGCCGCAAAAATTGTAAATCAGAGCCTTCAAACCATCACAGGGGTGGCTAAATTCACAATAATCCAACTGACAAACTCATAGTTTAGGATTATTTTAGAGGTGATTAACACATGTTTTGTTGAATTAAGGTGTTTATTATATGTTTTCACCAACCAATGCAGATAATACATAGATTAGCATGCTTTACTCTCAGAAAAACTTCATCACAGAGGAGCAATAACACAAAATCAAAGCCAACAAACCATTCAAATGGCACAAAAATTGCAAATCAGAGTCTCCAATCCATCGCAGGGGAGCTAAATTCACAATAATCCAACCAATGTAGAGAATACATAGATTAGTATGCTTTACTCTCAGAAAAACTTCATCATAGAGGAGCGTACAAATCAACATAATCAAGGCAGCAATCATACTCAATCAATTCCCTAAAAACAGCCTCCAAACCCTACACAGGGGGTGGCTTAGAACTGAAAAAATACTCACAGATTAGATGAGATCCTTGAGACTAGGCAACAAGATCAACAACATTGATTTTTCATTCTCGGTGTACTCCACCTTTGATGAAGACGGTGGTTGAGTTTCAGAGTCATCAAAGGGGTGGGACGGTGGCTGAGTTTCAGAGTCGTCGAAGGGCAGGGACGGTGCCTGCGTTTCAGATTCGTCATAGGGTTGGGACGGTGCCTGCGTTTCAAAGTCGTCATAGGGCTGGAACGGTGGCTGACTTTCAGATCCGTCAAAGCCCTCGCACGGTGGAACACATTCAGATCCGTCAAAGCCCTCAGACGGTGGTTGGGTTTCAGATCCATCGAAGACCTCAGACGGTGGAAGGGTTTCAGATCCTTCGAAGACCTCAGACGGTGGAAGAGTTTCAGACCCGTCAACGCCCCCAAACGGTCGTGGATTTTCCGATCGGTGGTACCAATTGACCGCTCGTTCGATTTCCCAGCTGTCAATGACCTCCGGTGGTGTATCAGGGACGACGGTATCCAAAGATGGCAACGATTCAAAATCCGGCGTTGCATCCCATGTTTCGTCCATGAGAATCGAACGGTGATGGATGTAGGCGGAGATAGAGACGAGATAATAGGCGGCGCGGATTAGGGTCTCGATCGAAAGGGATGAGAACAGAGTGATGAGAGACGGGAGTGAAGAGGGAGTGAGAAAGTCAAATGAGGGGTCAGCGTATGGGGGAAGGTTAAGTTTCTTTTTTTTTGGGTTTATTTTTATTGATTTAATGACATTTGAGTGTAAATAGAAGGGAATAATGGGGTTAAATTTTATGTCTAAATATGGTAAATTCTAAATGTGACTCTTAAATTGAGACGGACTTAAATGACAAAATGTGACTCTTAAACCGGGATGGAAGGAGTATAAAATACGGAGTAGTTAATTTTTTTCACCCGTTTTAAAAAAATGACAGTGAGATTAGTTAAAGTCGAGACACAATAATATAAGAGAGAATAATGAAGAGAAGATTTTTATCTATATTATTCTTTCTTACTATAGTATTATTTTTCTCTCAATTTTAACTATTTATTATTATCAATTTTTCAAAACGAGTGCAGAAAAGAAACGACTCAATTACTTTGGGACGGAAGGAGTATGTTGTATTAATACATTTTGATATGTAGAAATATGTAAAATTCCAATTTCAACTAGAAACATAAATTATGAACAATATTTAATTTTTCCAAAAAAAAGAAGTATTAAAATATATTATGGAAAGTATGCCAAATTTATTGGCAATCACGCACATACTCCCTCTGTCCTGAAAAGTATGAACAATTAGTTCGGCGCAGGTTTTAATGCATAATTGGTAAGTAAGGGAGAAATAGAAATAAAAAGTTTTTAAAGTATTGTTAGTGGAGAATAAGTTCCACCTCATTAGAGAAAAGAAAGTTTCAAAAATTAGAAATTTTATAGACGTTTCAGGGACGAACTAAAAATGAAAGAGTTCATACTTTTCAGAGATGGAGGGAGTAATATTTATAAAAATATATATACACACAAAATCTTAAAGTGAATAGTAAAAAAAGTAATTGTATTACGCTAGTATTTCAAAATAAAAAAGTACTCCAAAATTTTCATGTTATATAAAGAAGATTTAATGAAATAAAATTAATTTTTTATATAATCTTATTATTAAAACCATAATCATATTTTAATATAACATACTCTCTCTGTTCTTGAAGAGTATGAACTAGTATTATCTTTTTAGTACGCCCCTGAAAACTATGAACGTGCTAATTTTAAAAACTTTTTTCAAGTAAGACTCATTCTCCATTAACAATGCTTTAAAAAAAATTTATATCTATCTCTTACTTTATCAATTAAGTATTAAAACTCGTGTCAAACCAAATGTTCATACTTTTCAGGGACGGATGAAGTAATAATCATTTATACATTAAATTTAATTCATAATGTTCACTATTAACAAAATTTAGTTAATAATCCAAAAAATGGAAAAGAAATCCTATCAAATTTATGATGGCTCCCGTAATATGATTACTCTTTTTATTACTCATTTTAAGACTTGTGTGCATATATTTTTATAAATATTATGTGTACGTGATTGCCAATAAATTTGGCATACCTTCCGTTATTTATTTTAATACTTCCTTTTTTCGAAAAAAATTAAATATATTTTCATAATTTATGCATGTAGTTATTTTCATACGTCAAAAATGTATTAATAGGATATATATGAAATTAGATTGCCACCGGTATACCATCATCACTAAATATTTTCTCAAGGATCTGTATTCAGCTTCAATTGCAAGTTAGGAAAAGGGTATCGGAATAATTAAGTAATTCGAATCAACGCATAAGGAAATAGAATCAAATCCTGAAACAGATAGATGGCCATATATTTATATAGTATATAGGAATATTTCTGATAATATAACCTAGGAAATTAGGCATATTATTATAAATTTGGACACTAGTATGCAAGATCCGGAAATTTAATCGGTGGAGATCGCGTCAGAATGCCTTACAAAAGAATGAGAGACAAAGAGTCAGGGAATCCACGTCATCTTTTTTCATTATTTGAAGTCACTATAGAATTAATCATGGAATGAAAATGAGCTAATTATCAGCTAATTAGAGGGAGCAGAGCAAGCACTCACAGAATGAGAATCATATTCAATTCTTCCTATGCTAATGCCTATGTATATATTCTCATGCCTCCTTGAATTGCATATTACATCATCGTCACAATTTGATTACTACTGCTCCCTCCGTCCCGCGTTACTTGAACGTTTCCTTTTCGGCACGGAGATTAAGGAATGAGTGATAGACAAAGTCAAATATTACGGCTGTAGGTGATAATTTTTACTAAAAATGGAAAGAGTGCAAATAACTTGGGACGCCCAGAAAGGAAATAAGTGCAAGTAACACGGGACGGAGGGAGTACAATCATTGTTTTCACCAAGCAATCCTTCTACTATATATATTGGCCTCCCAAGTGTTTGGATTGCCCACAACTCACATTAATATCGCCTCATTCTCATCTCCCTTTCAGTTTCCTTTACTCAAACACACTAATTTCGATTAAGGTATGCTTTGATTTAGTCACACTTATTTCAATTACTTTAACTTTCTTTTTCATTTTTTTGTTATCGCATTAATTGAGCCTGTGTTGGATTGGGTTGGGTGTATATAGACCATCCAACGATAACCCATACTATGCTCGTTTTGTTTTCTTTGCTAATTGGATCCATTAAACAAATTTTATGTGATTTGTGGAGTATTTATAGAGTTTGTAAGCATAAATAATTAAGACTATGCGAGAAAATGTAACATAACCGTTGATTTGAATCTGGTTTATCCGTTATGTCTTATTTTCTCTAATTTCTTTATTTTTTATGGACAATAATTGTGGCAATAATTATTTCGAGAAGCACGGCGAGGAACATGCAAGCTAGTTATAATTGTTTATACAATTGTTTAGGCCAAGATTCGTTTTACTTCAACCATGATTTATTATTAGAGAAAAGATAATATTATATAATTTGTATATGCACGATGCCCTTAACCTGGTTCAGTTTTTAGTTATAATTTCATGACTAATTTGTTCTTAGTATAGAATTTTGAATGTTTTTAACACAATTATTTTAGGAAAAAATCATTGATATAAATTACTCTATCCGTCCCACTCAAGATGCCCACCTTTCATTTTTAGTTAATCCTACTCAAGATGTCTACTTTCTATATTTGGAAATAAATCCATCTCTCGTCTTTCATCATTTAAATATTCAACTAACTTTTCTCTCTGCTTACTACACCTAACAACTCCTCCTAAAATACCGTGTCATTTAAAATGTTGACATTTTGAACGTGATGGAGGAAGGACGATTAATTATGATAGATAGTACTATCAATTAGTTGTACTACTATTTTACTTATAAAATAATTTGAAAAATTAATGTAGTCTGATATGCTTTTTTTTTGAATGAATTTTTATTTAATCATTTTATAGTTTAATATCTAGTTTTTTCTTTGGTGAATATTCCTAAACAAATGATCATGATGTATAAATCATCAATGCAGTAACAATGTAATAATTTATTATATTCATTTGCACTATCTTTTTAGTATATTTTTGTTATTTTTCCTTAGATTATATACTTTTTCATTAATTTACTTTTGTAGATGAGTATTTTTATAAATTAAAGTAAATTTATTGGCTTCGTAGAATGAGGGTATGTAGGATGTACTATGAATGAGACTTCATATACACTAAACTAATTACATGCCCTGTTCCCGTAGAAATAGGTAATTAAATTAAGTACTCCCTATGGATGAGCCCTCCAGACTTGACCATTCAAACCACCCATTGGAATTCGGATTTTCAAATCAATCTTCCCTATATAGCTGGTTGACCATGTGAACTTCATGTCTCGATAAAACATTAACCCTATTTTAATGTTGTTTTTTTGGATAAGACGATGCGTAGGCGATGACGAGTTGTCGCATATCCGAGTTTTTTCCAACTACTATTTATATTCCATATTATCTTCTAATTAATCCATCCTTCCTTCCTTCCTTCCTTCCTTCTTCCTCTTCTTCTTAAACAGAACGAGAATCATGAACGCATTAGCTGCAACCAACAGAAACTTCAAGCTAGCGGCTCGGCTGCTTGGGCTCGACTCCAAGCTGGAACAGAGTCTACTCATCCCTTTCAGAGAAATCAAGGCAATTAATATGTGCAATTCATAATTTGTAGTACTCCATTAATTAGATGTTAATTGAACGAAAATTAATGCCGATGGAATTGATGATGATTATAGGTGGAATGCACGATCCCAAAAGACGACGGCAGTTTAGCCTCATTCGTTGGATTCCGGGTGCAGCACGACAACGCCCGGGGCCCAATGAAAGGCGGCATCCGCTATCACCCCGAGGTGGAGCCGGACGAGGTCAACGCCCTCGCCCAGCTCATGACGTGGAAGACCGCCGTGGCCAACATCCCCTACGGCGGCGCCAAGGGCGGCATCGGCTGCAACCCCTCCGACCTCTCCATCTCAGAGCTCGAGCGCCTCACCCGCGTCTTCACTCAGAAGATCCACGACCTGATCGGCGTCCACACCGACGTCCCAGCCCCGGACATGGGCACCGGCCCCCAGACCATGGCCTGGATACTCGACGAGTACTCCAAGTTCCACGGCTACTCCCCCGCGGTCGTCACTGGAAAGCCCATCGACCTCGGGGGATCCCTGGGGAGGGACGCCGCCACAGGGCGCGGCGTCCTCTTCGCCACAGAAGCCCTGCTCAACGACCACGGCCAGAGCATCGCTGGCCAGAAGGTCGTGGTGCAGGGCTTCGGGAACGTGGGGTCGTGGGCCGCTCAGCTCATAAGCCAGAGAGGCGGGATTGTCGTTGGCGTGAGCGACATCACCGGAGCGATAAAAAACAGCAAGGGGCTCGACGTGGCCAGTTTGGTCAAACACGTGGCGGGGAATCGGGGTGTGAAGGGATTCAGCGGCGGCGATGAGATACATCCGGATTCGATCTTGACAGAGGACTGCGACATTCTGATCCCGGCGGCGCTGGGGGGAGTGATAAACAAGGAGAATGCGAGGGAGATAAAAGCCAAGTTTATAATAGAGGCGGCGAATCACCCGACGGACCCGGAGGCGGACGAGATACTGGCGAAGAAGGGAGTGATAGTGCTGCCGGATATATACTCGAACTCGGGGGGAGTGACAGTGAGTTACTTCGAGTGGGTGCAGAACATACAGGGATTCATGTGGGATGAGGAGAAAGTGAAGGCGGAGTTGAAAACGTACATGAACAGGGGATTTAAGGATGTGAAGGAGATGTGCAAGACTCATAACTGCGACCTTAGAATGGGAGCATTCAGCTTGGGAGTCAACCGAGTTGCAAGAGCCACGCTCCTCAGAGGATGGGAAGCCTGATCCCCATTTCCATTACTACTATAACTCAAATAAACCTTACTACTCTTTTCTTTTTTTCTGTTTTTAATTCATTGCCATCTGTCTTTGGATTTCTAGTTACTCCTATGTAAGGTTTGTTTTCATTCTATTATTGGAGGTTTAAAATTACTCCACTATACAATCATGCTTTTAGAATTGCCCATTTCGCACTGTGTATAGTTGGCTTATTGGGAAACTGGATTGAGAACCTAAATTGGGCCTTGGTTGTGTTAAACTTTCAAAAATAACGGAGGACATGTTTCAAGATATCTACCTAAGCCCAACTACGTTAATTTAATTTGACGTTTTTAGATTCACATATTTATAAAGTGCCATTGCGGTGCCACGACGGACGTCCCGATTTTTAATTTTTTTTTAACTATGTATTTTTTTAACGACGAGGAGTGAGAAGGGAGCCGCATTTGTCGAAGCTCGGGGTTGTTTTTTTAACTACGTATTTTTAAAAAAAATAAATATGTATGTTTTTTATTAAATAAAGTGGTTGCATTTTCTCCATATTCGTGTCGAAATTTTAATTCAGTAAATTGTTTAATTTGATGAATTTGTGAATTTTTATTATAGTGGATGTCCGTCGGGATGTCCTTGGGGATGTCCGCTATTGTGCAGTGGGATGTCTTTATGACGTGGCAGTACAATGAGAGATCCTTATGACGTGGCAGAAGATATTTTTGGGAAGTCCATCGGAATGTCCACCGGTACATCCGTTCCACAGTGAATGCTCTAAACTACCATAACGCTGTTAAAAAAGAAAGAGATTTGATAAGAATCACCTATTCTAATTAAGGATTGATTGAATATCTTGTATAGAATACGGTGATTTAAAAGGATCACTATGCAATAGAATAATCAATCCAATTCCATGCGAAATACACGTATTTCATCATTCTCTCTACCAATATGTCGACTGAACCTAACATGGTATTAAGTTGGGACACAGATAAGGTATCATCATCAGTGATATATTTTCCGGCCTTTTCCAGTTAACCTTTCTGCTTGTTTATTTTGTGGACCTGCACAAGTAGCCCAAAATGTCAGAAGAGAGTTAAAGAAGCGAAACTTCGAACCCGTCGATGAATTTGCTCGGCAGTTTGCCAACTTCATGCGCAATAGTTTGCGATGAATCAACCACCAAATAATCCACCAGAAACACTCGTATCATATAACATCAATACTCAACCCCTGCATATCGAACATAAACTTATTAGAGAGAATTACTTTTTGTGGGACATACTCATGAAAAACGGCGATAAGTGGTTGACTCATTCTAATATAGCAATCAAAATGTCACCCGCACTTGATGTGTAGTAGAACACGTTAAGTTGAAATTATCGATCCACAAGGACTAAAAGATAGTTTGAGTACTATGATGCAACTTTGAACACTATCTAGACTAATGAATGGTGTTTTGGGGTTTTCTTAACTAAGAATAAAGAGCAAATAATCAAACGAATACAATTAACTAAGAAAAGCAAGTAAAAAATGGTTTTCACACAAATTATGAAGGATAGGGGTTTGGATCCGTTGGAATGGATCACGGGTTTCACCTACGGGACATGCTCATCTATTGTGCCTCATGTGTGGTTAGAAAAGTCGGGATGATTGGTTAGACCCCCTCTTGGGTGCATCTAACATGTAGGTCTACCTCTAGTGTCGGAGTCTCCCCCTACAATTCGAGGTTGATTATATAGCAATTCAAATCAAGCATTTTTAGACTAAGATTTACTCAATTATTAGTTAGACAATTGAATATAGAAGGATCAATAATCAACAAATCCAACACAATAAGATACATGAGCAATAACCATAGGATGAAATCATGAAATCCATCCAAACTACACCAAACCCCTAATAAGAACTTAGCTACACATATTCAAAGTCAAAATACAATGAAAGACAAAGTAAGTAAAGGAAAACAAGGTGGGGATAGAAACTATGAACTCCATATGGATAGAATGATGTTGGGGAGCCTTCTTCTTCAATCTCTTGAAAGGGGGAGCTCCTTGACTTCAATTCACTGTCAACTATTGATATCTTGCTTAATTTGGTAGTGTGGAAGTTGGGGCTTGAAATGAATGAAGTATCTTTTATTCTTGAAGTGAAAATTGGGCTAAAATGAGTAACAACCATTATGGTGATGGGTTGGCAGCGGGAGCGTGCATCAAATAAATCAGATAATGAAAGCGATCTATTTAGTAGATTATTAAGACAAAATCTATTCGCACAATTATCACTTGTATCATGCTAAAAACTCAAATAAAATCATGCTTTAAGTATAATTGAAACCTAAACATGCTTTTCTACGAATTAGCCATTTTACCATGATGATTCTCCAAAGAATCGAAGATAGCTAGCGTCTTCTCCACGTGAAGATCTTGAGTACTAGACCATGGATCTTCTGACTGGTTCCCAGACTGTATGTTGATATCAGGGTGGGCTGATCTCACCAGAATACTAGGGCTTAAATAAAGAAGACGGAAAACCTATCTCACAAAGGAGAAAAATCGTCCCCTATGAGGAATAGAAGGGGGACGGAAATTTTGAAGAAAATGAAAGTGTATTTTTTGTCTCCTTTATTCTCTTATTTATATTAAGTCACATATTAGCCCAGACAGGGATCTATGGAAGGTTTTGGATATGGCCTCCCCCAATTAGCTTTTTACTAATTAAATTGAACGCACAATTTAATATAAGCTTATATTGGAATATTACTAGCAGCCACTACAGAAGTAATATTGCACTGCCCATCCAAATCCGAAATTATAAGTAATTCGGGTTTCCATTGTTTGTCATTCATTTCTCGCGCTTAAGATAGAAACATCCATTAATTAATTAGTGTCTGCTATAGACTTAATTAATTAAAATCTTATTAATTCCAAAAGTGGACTCAACAAGAAACGCTTATTTATTATTCATAGAGTAATCCAACTCCAACTAGCTAGGTTCGGAATAATAAAGCCTTATTTCGAGCTCTTCTTGAGGACGTTATCAAACGAGACTCACCTCGCGCACGTTTCAACATAATAGCAATCCTAGCACCGCTAGATATTAATCACCACTACCCAATATACCAGGATTATTGGGCTGTGAAAAACCTGCACCATTCGGTAAGTCAAAGTAGTGCATAATCAATACCATATGCTCAATGCTAACGTACATTGATTAAGAAATAAATAATTATCAGTCTTTCAGTAGATAGCATAAAGACTTGTCTCGCTGTTAGATCCAATTCAGTGCTCTACCACACCAATGTCATCTTATTTCAGTAAGGCTTAGAAATATGCGAGCTGACATTGCAATATTTCACGATAGGTATTCTAGGCCTATCTGGGTTGTGAAATTCTTATTTTTCTTTGTTCAGAACTGACCGTGTTACTTTAAAGTGAACGACGCCCACAACCGGCCTACTAAAACAAAAACCTAGACTTTGTTAAGTTACTCATACATTTAAACATGCAATAAACATCCATTAAATGTAAAACATAACAACATTATGACAAAAATAATCTGTTCTATTCCTTGGAAAATAAAATAAGAGTTTTTACAGTATTCAATCACTCGAAAGGTGATTTCTAGTATACAAACTCTAACACATCGCCCGGCCGAGCGATTTGTAAGTGTGAGAACGCACGGCCAGGCGTTCTTCAGGCGCCAGTTATTTGCTCCAAAGGCCCGAGTTGGTGAACTCTCTAACTCAGCTCGTTCACTCCGTTTGCTCGTTTAAACCTGTTTGCACTTCAAAACTTTTACAAACTCATTAATTCTCCTAACTAATGCAAAACTGGATGAAAAGTGAAAACATATACTAAACACTTTAAATCAGCAAAATCATGTGTTAATCACCCATAAAACCATCCTAAACTATGAGTTTGTCAGTGATCGGGGAATAGTTACTCAACAATTTAATTTATCATTTCATTTTTCAATTATATAGTACTCCCTTGTTCCATAGTAGTAGAAGTATATATTTTCGGCACGGAGATTAAAAAAAGTGTGTAAATAAAAAGATAATAAAGCATATGAGAGGAAAATTAGAGAGAATAAAGTAAGAGACAGACAAAAGTAAGTGAGAAGAAATGTGTTGACTTTTACTAAAAAGGGAAATGACCCCACTACTATGGAACGTACCAAAATGACTCCACTACTATGGAACGGAGGAGTACATATTTTTAACATTGACGGACTTTGTGTCATATAGTTACCGTCCGATCCCTATCATTGCCGATAAGTGGGTTTTGGCTTCCATCAGACTTAAATAGAGAACTTAGAAGCATCATTTAAAACAAGATATTGGGACGACGTATCTATTGAGCATTTAATACATGCAAGGGATGATAGAGTTTTTGAAGATCAATAAATAAAACTTCTTGCTTATTGAGGAACAGAAGGTGCAAAAGTATACTCCTGTTTAATATCTCCATATAATAATAATTTCGTTTACGTTGTAAATTTACTTAAGCTTGTTACTTGCTATTAGAATACAAGTAAGAAAAACCAAAACGTCTGTAATGAAGTAGTAATAAGGTATTGATATGAAGTAATTAACTACTAGAATGAAGTAATAAACTACTCCCTCTGTTCCACAATTTGAGTCACTCTTATTGTGAGCACGAGTTTTAAAAAATATAAAGAATAGTGAGTTGAAAAAGTTAGTGGAATATGAGATCGATTTTTTATATTGATTTTATAATAAAATATGACTGAAGTGAGTTAGTGGAATGTGAGACCTACTTATCATTTGTGGTAAAAATGAAGTGTGACTCTTATTGTGGGGCGGACCAAAACGGCAAAGTGTGACTCTTATTGTGAGATGGAGAGAGTATGAATGTAATTTGACAAAAATGATCATCAGTTGAAGTAATTTGGCTACCCGATGAAGGACAAGAATTTTACTACATCATCTCATCTTATCCATAAAAAACTAGATCTAAGGGCCCTAATTCGGTCCCTAGTTATACACTAAGGAGTGCATATGCCTATAATAGAACTGATGGGGGTTAATATTTAAAATGGTGGACTAAAATTAAATTGAATTATTTCGGTTCTATAGGTTAAACGACTAATTAATCAGTTGTAATCAATCGGTTAATTGATTAATAACCCTCGTTCCGGTATCGTTTTCGTTTATCATTTTCAAGCACAGTTCGGTTTTGTACTCTTGTTATTAACCAAATCAACCGAATACTCACAAGTCACACCTAAATTAGATCATTAGTAGAGTATAATTATTCTTTAATGCAAGTCAGAAAATATCATGACCACCCTGGTTTGTAAAAATATAGTTATATGATTATTTTTTAGCACATGTTATATAGTAGTAAGATATTCTAGCCTTCTGATTAAGTTGTTACTATTGTCCATGCACATCAAAATATGCCAGGAGTATTTTATTTATATTGATTTATTTTAAAATACTTAGTTATTAGAATATTTATTTATTTATTTTAATGATACCGTAAAAGTTATATTTTTATTAGATTAATTTAATCAAGTACTATGTAAAATTGAAGTTATAAGTAATATTTTATACAATTGGATATTATATACTATGTTCAATTAATATTGAAATGAATATTTTATACAATTGGATATTATATACTATGTTCAATTAATATTGAAATGAATATGGTCTATGTACTATATTCTATATCTTAGAACATAGTTATATAGGACTGGTTGTTAAATTCGATTTCATTAGGTAACGATAGATTGATAGATACTCTCTTCGTCCCATAAATTTTGTTACACTTTGACCTGTTACAAGTTTAAAAAATACTATAATGAAAAGTGAGTTGAAAATGTTAGTGAAATATGAGCCTTATTTTTATATTATAATAAAATATGAGTGTGAATGAGTTAGTGAATATGAGGTCCACTTCTAAAATTGGTAAAAGGTGAAATGTGGTAAATTTTGTGAGACGGATAAAAATAGAAAAATGTAACAAACTTTCTGGGATGGAGGGAGTACATTATGTGTGTATTTCATTAAGTAACATTAACCTGAATTTGAAGTCTAGCAAAATCGATATTCCGTATTTTTTGATGAAATGTTTTGATGAAATGTATTGATAGACATAGGTGGTGTTCGGTTTCCAAGATAAAATATTATCAAGATACAATCTAGGATTGAGTTGTGAGATTATTTTAGTCATAGGGGGTTAGTTATGACTAATTATCCCATGATTATTCATCTAGGATTGAGTTGTGGGGTAGAATCTCATGAACCAAGCACACTACAAATTTAATCACGATTATAGTCTTACAAACCGAACATTCCATAGTTGTCTAGATTGTAAGGATGGCCAATTTTTTTTTCTTAGGGTTGACCGGAAATACTATGACTCTCACTCAAATCTGCAAAATTCTATATTTATATTCCTCAGTGATTGTAAAAGAAGCCTTATTCCTTTTAAATTAGCTCTCAACGCAAACTTAGTTCTCAACGCAAACACCACAACCCAGCCGTTCTTTCATGAAGAGAATTAGACTAACAATACAATATTATAAATCCATCAAATTAATCCCTTCTACGGTTCTATATCATCATTATGTTATCAACAACTTCGGTGGCTGTCTACATAATTTATAGTACTAACCAACACTTCAATATGATACACGATTAATTTATTTCCTTTAAGTACTCGTCAAAAATAAAAAAAAACTAATGCAAATTATGCTTATGGATTATATATAACAACAATCCTGCTGTAATGCTTGGATGTCCGTTGTTGCTACAAAAACTTTTTTTTTAAACCAATGATAGAAAGAAATCCTAATCCTAAATATAAATGTAGTAGTAGTAGTAAACTATAAGTCCATTAATTTAATGAATGGTCCTAGCTCCTCTCCCGACACAAGTAATTAACGTTTGGTATACGGCCAAACTACAAGTTTAATTAATATGTGGAGTGGGAGATTAGATTGGATATTAAAATTCCATTAATCCAAAGAATATATTAATTAAAGGTGCGAGATTATTCTGTCCTATCTTTAAAGCCACACCAAATAAGATGATAAATATATAACAAATCTAATGGGACTAGTAGTTAAAAGTGGAAGGCCATGATTAGGAATTTCATTTAGGGTGGGTGGGTGGAATTCATTAATTAATTGTATTGTTTTGGGCCATAGCCATAGGGGGGAATTGAATTCATAATATGAACACCCACCTACTGCCTAATTTATTAAATTAACTGCTCATGTCCCTACTTAGCCAAGCAAAAATATCCCCTCTTTTGATTTTCCAATTACTTTAAATCAATATTAAAATGCATGCATCATGTTGTTGGATGCAAATTGATCGGGTGGAATTAATATATATTATTGAAATAATTTTCGTCGGTGATTCATCCATTCTCTCTCACTCTCTGCATGTATTCATTTCATTTTTTATCTTTTGTTCTATTGTTCTTTTTAATCTTAGCCCCACGATTTTATCATCCGACGGTTAGATTGATGCCACATGTCATTAATAATGCAGATTTTCAGTTGAATAATGCACACCGACTAATAATGCACCATTATAGTGTAATAATGCAGATCATCACAACCATCCAATTCAAAGATCCAAGGGCTGTGATCTGATTGAAGCTTGGACTGAAAAGTTGCAAATGACCTTAACACACCCCTATATATATATATTGTTGGTTTCTGGGATTACAAAGATAACTATCGGGCGTAATACAACCCAAAAGAAAGGAAAGGAAGAACTGAACTTAAAAATACAACGTATAATCGAAACTACTAAACCAGTGTGATTAGCCGAGTCGAGGAGGCCTCTTCCCGCAAGACGAGATACGCCCCGGTAGTGCTCTTCGGTTTGGCGTGTCGTCCCCAAAGGTAAAACGGCTACGTCTCTATTGATGCAGCACCGCAATCAACAGAGCTCCGGCGAACTGGATGGAGGAGAGGGCAGAGCTTCGACAGAAAAACTATGCAGGGAGAGGGAGAGAGCTTATGATGCAGAATGCTTTTTGAATTGTGTAGTGATGCATGGAATGGCTGGCCTATTTATAGGCTCAGTCCACTGCAGGGGGTCAACAGCCATGATGGCTGTCATCATGGCAATTCGTAACCGACGTCGGTTACAGACGTGTGGCAGGAGTGTGCCATCCGTGTGTGGAGCGTGTGGATTTCTCACGTGGCAACCGTGACTGTGCCTCGCTTGACGACGTGTCAAGCCACTTGGATTGCTGACTCGGCGGTGGTCCAAAAAGAATAGTTTGGGCCGAGCACCAAGCCCAAAGACCACCCAAAGACCAATTGCCAAGATCCAAGTCCAAGTCCAAGATCGAGATCGGGATCGGGATCGGGCTCGGGCCCGGGCCCGAGGCCCGAGGCCCGCGGCCCGCGCCCGCGACCACGAGCACGAGCACGGGCGGGCGGGCGGCGGCGGCGGCGCGCGCGTGTGCGCGCGTGTGGGCTCTTTCACCCATCTTGGTCCACTATAATTATTAAGTAACATAAAGTCACTTAATTTATACACATTAAAGATGTGTTAATCCTCCAATGTGGGATAATTAACACTAGTTAATTATTCCCTAAGCTCCATCTCCAAGCTTTAATTAAAAGCTAATTATGCCCAACTTTAATCCACTATTTCTCACTCACCGGAAATCGGATTTGAGAAAGTGAATATACTACATTTACCTACGTAAAATGTAGATCGACGCTATGTCATTTAATTTCACAAAATTAAATGTCTCGTCACATTTATTATTTGGTCAAAATCCATTGACCGGGCATATTTAATCCATGATTTTTACAATCCCCCACATGAGTGGAAATAGCCGAATGCATATGCATGCAGACACAAGCTCAACCCTCGCGAGGTATATAAGCATAAGGATAGGTAGTTGTTGACTTTGAACCCTCCATAGTCGACACCATCGGATACACAGGCGGCTTAGTAGCGCGATGCTTTGAACTAATCCCCCACGGCGTGCACCGAGACAATGGTGTTAACACTTAAACACCTCAACCTCATCCGTTCTCACGTTTTGTGTCCATTGCGGTCTTGGACACCACTTTGGATTCATAAGTGCGTTTTTTATGAAGCGACCACACTTCGCACTTACGTAGGTGATTCTGAGTCAAGTACCTTGCCATACTTGGTCTCTTTGAGATTTCCATCTCTTTGAGATCCTTAAGAACCATTAAAAGTCATAGACTTAGCCTTTACCACGAGGCAAGTTCTCCAACACTCTATTGCTCTCTAGGGAATAAATATAGTTTGAGTGTTTTTCCATGAACTCTCATAGCTTAGTTGTCCCTTTGAACCAAGTTCTTGGGATCTCCAGTCATCATGGTTGGGTTACCACTATGACAATTCTTTAGTTTGTGGATTTCAAACCCATTCCCTCTAGCAACTTATTCATTTGATCACGGTTTAACCCTTTGGTTAGCGGATCCGCTAGATTATCTATTGACTTCACATAGTCAATTGTAATCACCCCTGTTGTGATCAAATGTCTCACGGTGTTATGTCGTCGACGTATATGTCGAGACTTACCGTTATAGAAACCATTGTTTGCCCTTCCAATAGCCGCTTGGCTATCGCAGTGAATCAGCACTGGTGGCACTGGCTTAGACCAACATGGAATGTCTTCAAGGAAGTTCTTAAGCCACTCGGCTTCCTCACCAGCCTTATCCAAGGCAATGAACTCCGATTCCATTGTTGATCGGGCTATACAGGTCTGTTTTGTGGATTTCCACGATACAGCACCACCCCCAATAGTAAAGACATATCCACTTGTTGAAAGTGAGTCTCTATTATCGGATATCCAATTGGCATCACAGTACCCTTCAAGTACCGGGGGGTATCTCGAGAAGTGTAGCCCAAGATTTTGAGTGTGTTTTAAATATCTCAAAACCCTCACAAGAGCTCTCCAATGCTCTTTGCTTGGATTGCTCGTGTAACGACTTAACTTGTTCACGACACAAGCAATGTCAGGTCGAGTGCAATTAGTCAAGTACATAATGCACCCGATGACCCGTGCATACTCTTCTTGTGCAACGGGCTCGCCTTTGTTTTTGCTCAAGTGAACGTCGAGTTCAATTGGAGTCTTAACCGGCGCGCCATCATGGCTTTGAATTTATTCAATATCTTCTCAACATAATGTGATTGTGTTAAGATGATTCCATCATTCGTTCTTAGAATCTTCATTCCAAGAATTACATCGGCTAGACCCATGTCTTTCATGTCAAAGTTTCTCTTTAACATGGCCTTTGTATCGTTAATTACTTGAGTGTTGCTACCCAAGATTAACATATCATCAACGTAGAGACACACTATAACATGACCGTTATTAGTGCTCTTGATGTAGACACATTTGTCGCACTCGTTGATTTTAAACCCATTTGATAACATCACATTATCAAACTTCAAGTGCCATTGCAATGGCGCTTGTTTCAATCCATATAGGGATTTCACGAGCTTGCATACCTTTTTCTCTTGTCCAGGTACTACAAACCCTTCGGGTTGTTCCATGTAGATTTCGTCTTCTAGTTCACCATTCAGAAACGCGGTCTTTACATCCATTTGATGAATCTCGAGATTGTGCAATGCAGCAATAGCGAGAAGCACCCGGATAGATGTAATCCTTGTTACAGGTGAATAGGTATCGAAGAAGTCATGTCCTTCTTTTTGTTTAAAACCCTTTACTACTAATCGGGCTTTATACTTATCAACTGTTCCATCGGCCTTAAACTTTCTTTTAAGAACCCATTTGCATCCTAAAGGTTTAGCACCTTCGGGCAAATCAACCAACACCCATGTGTGGTTTAGCAAAATTGAATCAATTTCGCTTTGAACAGCTTCTCTCCAATGCAGCCCGTCTGGGCCAGCAAAGGCTACTTTTATCGATGTTGGTTCTTCATCCAACATGAAAGCAATGTAGTCAGGACCAAAAGTTTTTGGTGTTCTGACTCTATTACCACGTCTTAGTACTGTATCTTTTGGATCGGGCCTTGCACGCTTGCGCGATTCAGGTTCCGCATCTGTTGATTTAGAACTAGTGGCTTCTTCTTCCACTTGTTTAGAACTAGTGGCTTCTTCAATTCTTGTCTCAGAATTGGTTGATACCTTTTCCTTATCTTTGCAAGGAAAGGTATTTTCGAGAAATACAGCATTCATCGACTCAATTGTTGTTCCTACTGTGATAGTCGATATTTCAGACTTGTGAACAACAAATCGATATGCACTACTGTTAAGCGCATATCCAATGAAGATGCAATCAACCGTCTTAGGTCCGATTGTAACTTCTTTGGGCGGAGGAACCATCACCTTTGCCAAACACCCCCACACTTTGAGGTATTTGTAGGATGGCTTCCTTCCCTTCCACAACTCATAAGGAGTAACATCTTTTCCTTTGAGAGGGATTTTATTCAAGATATAGTTTGCTGTCAAAACAGCTTCCCCCCACATGTTATGTGGTAATCCTGAACTGAGTAGCAGTGCATTCATCATCTCTTTTAGAGTTCGATTCTTGCGTTCTGCAACACCATTAGATTGTGGTGAATATGGAGCAGTTGTTTGATGAATTATACCACTTGCGTTGCATAACTCCTCAAACGGGGCTACATATTCGCCTCCTCTATCGCTTCGAATCATTTTGATTTTACAACCAAGTTGATTCTCAACTTCGTTCTTATAATTTTTGAACGCCTCTATTGCTTCATCTTTGCTTCTTAAAAGATAAATGTAGCAATATCTTGTGCAATCATCTATGAAAGTGATAAAGTACTTTTTACCACCTCTAGTTTGCAACATCTTTAAATCACATACATCCGTGTGAATTAATTCAAGGGGTTTTGTGCTTCGTTCAACCGAGTGAAACGGCAACTTAGTTATTTTTGCTTCAAGACAAATTTCACATTTATCTTGGATATCCAATTCATTAGCCTTTAGTAAATCTAAATTTACTAATCTTTTAATGGCTTTTGAATTTACATGTCCCAATCTACAATGCCACAAATTTGAAGACTCAATCAAATAAGAGGAAGTAGATGCTTTATTCTTATTGGCCAATGGCTTCGCAACACTTCGAGTTGCTACACTAAGCTTGAAAAGCCCATCGGTTACATAACCTTTTCCGATGGATTTTCCAAACTTATACAAGACAAACCTATCGGACTCAAATACAAGTTTAAACCCTTTATTAACTAGTATTGATCCTGACACTAGGTTCTTGCGGATGTCCGGGACATGCAGCACATCCTTCAAAGTGATAGTTAGGCCAGACGTCATCATGAGAATCACGTTGCCAACGCCGAGGACTTCTGACGATGCTTGATTCCCCATGTTGATCTTCCTCCCTTCAACAGCAGTGTAGGAGGCAAACTTGCTCCTGTCGGAGCAAACATGAGCAGTAGCGCCGGTGTCGATGTACCAGCCTCCCTTGTTATCAACAAGGTTAACCTCTTCAGTGACCACTGCAATGAGGTCATTCTCATCCCAGTCCTTGAACTCCTTCTCAACGACGTGGGCTGCCGGCTTCTTCTTCTTGCTGCGGCAGTCTTTAGCAAAGTGGCCTGGTTTGCCACACTTGTAGCAGTCGCCTTCAAACTTCTTTGAAGGCTGCTTTCCCTTCCCTTTGTCGTTTGGACGGTTTGGGCGAGGGCGTTTGTTGGAGGGACCGCCCCGCTCCAACAGGTTGGCTTTGGCTTCATTTGGGGTGAAGCCCTTAGCCTTTTGATCACTTTTGCGCACGTCGGCCTCAATGCGCAACTTCACGATCAAGTCTTCAAGGGTCATCTGCTTTCGCTTGTGCTTGAGATAACTCTTGAAGTCCTTCCAACTTGGAGGGAGCTTGTCAATGATCGTGCACCTTAGGAATTTATCGGGCAAGGTCATCCCTTCAGCCACTAATGAGTGGATGATCATTTGGAGCTCTTGGACTTGCTCCATGACGGGTCGAGAGTCGACCATTTTGTAGTCCATAAACTTGGATGCTACAACTTGTTCCGTCCCAGCAGCATTATCTATGCTATACTTCTTTTCTAGGTTTTCCCACATTTGTTTAGATGTGGTTACATTGGAGTATACATTGTACAAACTATCATCTAAAGCACTTAGAATGAAATTTTTACAAAGGTAATCTCCTTTCCTCCAAGCTTCATAATCTGCCATGACTTCGAGCCTAGTCTCTTGGTCGCTTGGTGCGGGCGGCTCGTTCTCCGTGAGGAAGTTGGCGACGCCCAATGTTGTCAAGTAGAACAACATCTTCTGGTACCACCGCTTGAAGTCAGATCCTCCAAACTTTGGTGGCTTCTCGGCAGGTGGCATCATTCTTGGTGCCAAAGGTGCCGCAGTTGGTCCTTGGAAGGAACCAATTCCGTTGCCCCCGAAGGAGCCAACAACTTGGTTGGGCATAGAGCCCCCACCATTCATGTTGGGCATAGAGCCCGCCATGGTCGTACCAGCCCCGAAGGGACTAGCACCCGCATGAGACCCGAAGGCCCCAGCATTCGTGTTGATCCCGAAAGATCCAACACTAGTATTGAGCCCGAAGGCACCAACACTCGATCCATTAAAGGATCCGAAGGAACCACTAAAAGTGGAACCAACCGAACCACCAAAGGTGGAACCAGTGGACGCCCCGAAGGGGTTGTCCCAAACCCAAGGGACGGTGGATGAAGCGGCTGGGAAGCCAGGAGTTGGCATCATCGAGGGAATCGATGAAGTGTTGACCGGTCCAGTGGTCGCCATGGTGGAGGGAATGGCGGCGGCGGTGGTGGCAGCGGCGGTGTTGGAGTCGGTAGACATCTCCAGCAAAGGTGTTTAATATTTCGAAAGTTTTAGATCAGTTTAGAAGTCCAAATTCCTTCAAAGGCAAGTTATCTCGTCTTGCGATTGTTGGTTTCTGGGATTACAAAGATAACTACCGGGCGTAATACAACCCAAAAGAAAGGAAAGGAAGAACTGAACTTAAAAATACAACGTATAATCGAAACTACTAAACCAGTGTGATTAGCCGAGTCGAGGAGGCCTCTTCCCGCAAGACGAGATACGCCCCGGTAGTGCTCTTCGGTTTGGCGTGTCGTCCCCAAAGGTAAAACGGCTACGTCTCTATTGATGCAGCACCGCAATCAACAGAGCTCCGGCGAACTGGATGGAGGAGAGGGCAGAGCTTCGACAGAAAAACTATGCAGGGAGAGGGAGAGAGCTTATGATGCAGAATGCTTTTTGAATTGTGTAGTGATGCATGGAATGGCTGGCCTATTTATAGGCTCAGTCCACTGCAGGGGGTCAACAGCCATGATGGCTGTCATCATGGCAATTCGTAACCGACGTCGGTTACAGACGTGTGGCAGGAGTGTGCCATCCGTGTGTGGAGCGTGTAGATTTCTCACGTGGCAACCGTGACTGTGCCTCGCTTGACGACGTGTCAAGCCACTTGGATTGCTGACTCGGCGGTGGTCCAAAAAGAATAGTTTGGGCCGAGCACCAAGCCCAAAGACCAATTGCCAAGATCCAAGTCCAAGTCCAAGTCCAAGTCCAAGTCCAAGTCCAAGTCCAAGATCGAGATCGAGATCGGGATCGGGCTCGGGCTCGGGCCCGAGGCCCGAGGCCCGCGGCCCGCGCCCGCGACCACGACCACGACCACGAGCACGAGCACGAGCACGGGCACGGGCTCGGGCGGGCGGGCGGCGGCGGCGGCGCGCGCGTGTGCGCGCGTGTGGGCTCTTTCACCCATCTTGGTCCACTATAATTATTAAGTAACATAAAGTCACTTAATTTATACACATTAAAGATGTGTTAATCCTCCAATGTGGGATAATTAACACTAGTTAATTATTCCCTAAGCTCCATCTCCAAGCTTTAATTAAAAGCTAATTATGCCCAACTTTAATCCACTATTTCTCACTCACCGGAAATCGGATTTGAGAAAGTGAATATACTACATTTACCTACGTAAAATGTAGATCGACGCTATGTCATTTAATTTCACAAAATTAAATGTCTCGTCACATTTATTATTTGGTCAAAATCCATTGACCGGGCATATTTAATCCATGATTTTTACATATATTATATATATATATAAAATATGGACCATGCTCCGGATTTAGTTGTCGTTTTCCCATATATTCAGACACGCTTAAAACTCTTACCTGCCGCTAAAAGTTATAAATTCCACCCATCATCATATGTTTGATTTGTTGCACGTGTGGATATTCATGAGAAATACTACTAAATCTCTCTACATTTGACGTTTATTTCAACTTTGACAACTTTACTTTTTTATACAAAATTTTGCAATCGGCAAAGAGAGGGCACCCACTTACAAATGTCATGCGGCAGAGATGAAATTTTGACTATCACGGATTGCCATTGATGGTTGGGCGAATTTTTGATGGTAGTAAATGCAGATAATGAATATAGATCACGACACAAGGAATTACGTGGTTCGATTTACTGAGGTAAATCTACGTCCACGGGAAGAAAGGAGGGCAAGATTGTATTGCTTGATCTGGTTTTCCAGCTTACAAATACAGACTTGCTATATGATATTTGATGTCTAGAGAGCTCCCCCATCTTCTATCTGATCTAAGTTCTATTTATACATTGAACTAAGATCGTGGCTTGCATCACCACTAACTAGGTCGTGGCTTACATCACCACTAAGTAGGTCGTGGCTTACATCATCAGTAATTAGGTCGTGGATGTCGTGGAGGTCGTGAGATCCTGCATGGGTCCACTATCTCTTTGTTTGGTCCGCTATCCTGCATGAGATCCTGTATGAGTTGACACCACTATCTCCCAGTTCGGTCGAATAATGAGACCGAACTGCTGAACTATTGCCGAGCAGCTTTTGCCAATCTGAGAGTAGAGCTTGATTGGTCGGCTTTTACCGAGCTGTAGGCTGGGGCCGAACTCTTTGGTAATGCCGAACTGATACTCTTCCTTGGGGACCGAACTGCTGAGCTATTGCCGAGCAGCTTTTGCCAATCTGAGAGTAGAGCTTGATTGGTCGGCTTTTACCGAGCTGTAGGCTGGGGCCGAACTCTTTGGTAATGCCGAACTGATACTCTTCCTTGGGGACCGAACTGCTGAGCTATTGCCGAGCAGCTTTTGCCAATCTGAGAGTAGAGCTTGATTGGTCGGCTTTTACCGAGCTGTAGGCTGGGGCCGAACTCTTTGGTAATGCCGAACTGATACTCTTCTTTGGGCTTTGGGCTGATGGGCCGTCACTGCTATTGGGCTTGTTTAGTACGTACCCCATCACTACCCCCCCCCGAAAAGCAAAGTGAATCACTTCGGCGAAGCGAGTCACTTCGGCATTCTGGATAAAGGTACGGGGAAGGCTGACGTCAGGGGACGTGCCTTGCGCGTGACTGCATTAAATGCGACAGTAAAATCCGGCCGTTGAATCCTGAAAAGGTGGGATTCGAAACGGTGCGATGATTTTGAAATCTTCTCCGAATCTGATAAATACGTCCTTTCTTCATCATTTGAACACTTTTGCAATTGCTTCTTCTGCATTCTCTCTCTTCCGCGTAAAAATTTCCTTCCGCTTTCAAGAATTTCTTCAGAATTTCTTCAGACTTTCAAAGAGTAAGAACTATGTCTTCTTCTTCTTCTGAGTCAGGTAGCGGTAGGAAAGGGGATAAGGGGTCTTCTAGCCGGAAAGAATCCGGGGAGAAGACCGTAGAGTATTTTCACAGCATCTTGAGTAAGGATACTGTGATATCCCTACACGAAAAATATTTTTTTCCTGGGGGGAAGGTTGCGATTCCCGACGACCTTCATAGGGCTGACTCGCCGCCGGAGGGTTACGCCACCGTTTATGAAGCCGGCTTGGAATGCGGGCTTCGTTTCCCTCTTCCCCCTGCCTTTGTAGAGCTGCTAGATTTTTTTCAACTCCCTTTAGGTCAGGTGACTCCGAACTCTTGGAGGCACTTATCGGCCTTTGCTGCCGAACTGCGTAGGCTAGATAAGGATCTGTCTCTGCGGGCAATCCTTAATTTCTTCCAGTTTAAGCGGAAAGGATCTTGGTTTTACTTGATCCCTTTACAGCCTTTTAGGGCCTTCTGCAAAACCAAGTGGCCAAAGTGGCAACATCGTTTCTTTTTTTATAATAGGACAGCGGCTCCGGGCTTTCCCTGGAGAGGGCCGAAGTCCGTGATTCCTCATCCTCGGTTAGAACCGTTGGACGAGCTCGAGGGCGAGCTCAATAAGATTCCTATGATTAGGAAGCAGTACCTGGAGTCTGAGCTCGTCAAGGGCGACTTCATGTTCGACTCCTCGTCTTCGGACGAAGAGGCTGATGGTGAGGATTTCTTTTTTATGCATTACTGCCTTGACGACGAAAACTAACCTTGTTTTCTTGCTTTTTGGCAGTGAACTTGCTAAACAAGCTCGGTCGCAAATCCTCCGAATCTAAGGAACCGGAGAGGCCGAAAACCACCAGCTCGGCGTCTGATGCCGAGAAGAATCCGAAGAGGCAAAAGACCTCTTCGGATCCAAAGAAGCCGGAGTCGACTTCGGCAAATAGGAAGGGGAAGACCCAGAAGCCCCCAAGAGCGCCGGAGAAAGACGTGGTCTTGGCGCCTCCTTCGGAACATATCTGTGAGCCCTTTTTATGGCCCACGGACTTCGCCGAGGTGAATTCTCTTCTTGATTTTCTGGCCTTGCTTTTTTCCTGTATTTTTTGTAGCCTCTCGGTTGACTTATTCCTTTTTCCATTTTCAGAGGAACGATATGCTCTCCAAGCTCGTCGCCGTTGAACTCTCCAAAGCGTCCAACGATTATGCGGAGATGCAGAGGAAGTTGCCGGCTGCTCGTCACCAGGCCGAACAAGCTAAGGCAGACTTTGAGAAGGCCAGAGCTGCTAGGATCTCGGCCCAGGATGAAGCCCAGTTTGCCAAAAACCAGCTCGTCATCCAGCGAGAGCAGACGAAACGGAGGGATGCTGCCGCCGTGGTTGCCCAAGTGGAGGTTCTCCGTGCTTTCGCGGAGAAACTCTTTCTGAGCAATCAATTTTCGGCCTTTGTCGGTGATCTGCTGAAACTGATGACCGATAATGCCGAGCAGGGGCCCGAAGTCGTCCTGCCGCTGTACGGCCGAGAGATAGCAGCTCGTCTCCAGAGTCTGCCGCTCCTTGAGGAGCTTGCTTCGTCCTCGGTCCTGCTTTCTGCTGACCGAGTTCGTAGTTGCCGAGCTGACCGGGACGAGAATATGGAGGCTATCTTCGCCTCCTTAGGGCCAGTTTCACCCGCTCCAATTTTCCACGGAGAGGGTGAGACCGAGCAGCTCGATCAGCAGACCGGAGACAGGCAGGCCGAGCAAGAGGTGCTGCTGATCGGTGATGGGGGCACCGAGCAGGCTGGGGGGAGCAGGGAGGCCGAGGCTGAAGCTGAGGCAGACAAGGAGAAGGAAGCTGAACCTCACCGAGGAGCCGGAGACGAAGCTGGCGGAGTATGATTTCGTCTCCCTTCTCTTAGTTTAGTTTCTTCCTTCTTGTAAAATGGCCTTGAAGCCCTCGTGTAAAAAATTTTTTTCTAATGAATGAAAAAATTCTTCTTTCTGCACTTGTGTCTTCGTATAGCTTTTCGTACTCTCTTTTACTCCTGTTGTGGTTTACTACCTGCTCAGTAAACTGAAATGCCGAACTGACATAGGCTGCTTTGTATTCTTAACTCTTAAGGAGCTGGAGGTACTTCACTGGAAGCGGCTGTACTCTTCCGCTTAAGACGAAGCTGAGAAAAAAGCCATAGCTGACCAGATGAAGAATGACGAACTCTTGGCTTGTTTAGTGAAGCTGGAGGCCGACAATAAGGACTTAGAGTCCGAAAAGAAAGATCTGGAGGCCGAACTGAATACTGCTGTCGCTGAGAGGACTGCGTATGAGGATTTCATCAGCAGGCGCGGGGGAATGACCATCTCTGAAGTTCAGGAACGAGTTGACGAACTGTGGGAGGAATATCATGTACTCCGGAGGAACAATGCGCTGGAGAGCTCGGCTTGCCAACAAGTTATGAAATCATTGCGGCGCTGGGCTTCTCGGTACGACATCGTTCTTTCCCGGCGTCCTTCAATCGAGAGATTCCTTAGGCATTTCCCGCCAACAGATGCTCATACTCCTGCTCAAACCTCTGATCCACTTGCTCAAAATCCTACTCCAAATCAGCAACGAACTCAGGAGCAACCGGAAACGTCAAGACGAGAACGGACTCAGGAGCAACCGGAAACGTCAAGACAAGGACGGACTGAAGTTCGTAGAGGAGCTGTGATTATGAGTGAGCAAGATCAACAAATGCTTCGTGAAGAGACTCTTCGCCGCCGAGGTGCTAGAGCTTCCCGGGCTCAGGGAAGAGGCGGTAGGTCGATTAGAGCATCTCGTCGACCTGCTTATTCTTCAGCTGCCGAGAACGCCCGAACTCGGCTTCACGAGGATTTTTTGAATAGGTGGCTCAACTTTAGCAACCGTGGACAGTAGAATAGTCCTTTGTAATAGCGTAACGCCTTCTCGTAGGGCAGCGGAGTTGTATGCCGAACAAGATTTAATAAATGAAATTTTCATTTCGCTTCTATCACTGCGTATTTACAGCTCAGCGAAAAAATTTCATCGTGCTTGTCCTCGGTCTTATGAAGTAAAGTTCTTTGACCGGACTCGTCCTCGGTCTTATGAAGTAAGCTTCTTTGACCGGACTCGTGATGTGTAAAAATCGAGTTCAATTATCAAGTGTATAATCACACAAGTTTAATTAATTAACTCTAATATTACAGCAATACTACAAGAATACAGTGTCGATTGTAATATTTCGAGTGTCGATCCACAGGGAAGGAATTGATTATTTAATTCTAAAACAAAGAAAAGACATACTAAAAGATTATTTGTTTTGTAGATTTTGATTTCTAAAAGTTGATGACAAAATACTACTGCAAGTTAACTAAGGAAGACTTTTCAAACAGGAAAAAGACGTCACTCCAAGTTGCTCACGAGGCTTGTATTATTCTACACCGATATTAAAAGCACATATTTGGGATTAACTAATCAACCTAATCGCGTGCACTGAACATGTCTACAACGTATAGTTCACAGTCAGCTGAACACTTGTTCCATGAACCAACTTTCAACGACATTTAATTCCTGCGGATGCGCGGGAACGAACGTCGTCTACTATAATCACTTACCTAATCCACTATCAATTTATCCCCTGAACAGTTCTAAATCGATAGCATACCAACAAACGATCAATCCTAAACTATGTTAAAGAGACGAAAGCAAAGGAATTAACATCACTACATCCATAGCCAAAAACATAGTGAATAAAATTAAGCACATTGTTGGACACAAACATATGAAATTAATGGTGTAAAAACATCCATACAAGCCTAGATTACAACTCGGAGCAACATAGAGAGCTTAGCCTAGAAACATGGTGAAATATGCAATGAAAACCGTAGGAAGCTTGCTCTCGTTGAGTGGAATTCGGGTTCTGAAACGGAGCGTCGGAATGATGACAGAAACTCTGAATTCGCCGCCACCTCAGTCAACCACTTTTCCTCAATTTTCCTCAATCATTAATTGCCCCTACCCCCTTCACGTCACCCTCCTCTTTTTCTTTCTTTTCCCTCATGTCACCAGCCGTCTCTCCCCTCCCTTTTTTCTCACCTGCTCCCCCCATAATAATGTCACATCACACTCTCTCTCTTTCCACCTTTTTCCAAAACCGTCCCATCCACTATTTCTCTCCATTCTTTTCTTCTGCCACAAAACTGCAATATTGCAGTTAGAATCAATGAACTACCCGGCCGGGTAGAATTTTACAACTGAAAAATCACCCGGCCGGGTGGCCAATTTCTAGGACTTGCTGGAATTTTCGCACAACCTTTTCACCATCCGAGCTTCATTCTTTGTTTCACCATTTATTCCTCTTCCTACACCACAAAACATACTTTTGCGAGCATCAAACTATATAAATCATGTAAAGTTAGAGGAATAAAAATGTACAATTTGATTCACATCAAATACCCCCAAACTTATTTGCTTGCTCGTCCTCGAGCAAGA
This sequence comes from Salvia splendens, assembly GCF_004379255.2. Taxonomy (NCBI): domain Eukaryota; kingdom Viridiplantae; phylum Streptophyta; class Magnoliopsida; order Lamiales; family Lamiaceae; genus Salvia; species Salvia splendens. Next base: position 2,952,931 of record NC_056034.1, read on the forward strand.
TCACAATAAACACAAAACTTTAAAGCTCAGCTCACAAAAGTTTTCATAAGAGTGAATCACATAGAGACATGAATGACAAAATCTAAACCTCCAACAATTCCAATCAAGAATTCCCACTCTCATGAACCATCACTTATCAACCTAGAACTTCAAGTCATGGTGCATTTCAAAGTAAGTCCAAACATGTGATCATACAACTCAAACCGTCATCATCGACTCGTCAAGCATTACTTATCACATAGACTCGCAGATTTCAAATCAAATTTCTTTAACTCTACCAAGCTGTTTACAAAACATCCACAAGCATCAACGATAAGGTCCAAGGTCTTATTTCAAGGTTGTAATAGGGCTAGGGACGAGGTAGGATAGATATGGATAGTGAGCTCAAAGGCTACACATTTGAGTGCCAAATTCTTCCCTCCTACAACTTCCTTCCAAAGATCAAACAACAAGATTTTACAACCAAACTCTCTCTCCCCCAAACTTGAGATCTATTCTAGACAAGATTACAACATACAAATATAGAAGCTCTATCTTTATTTCATCAAACCTTTTTTTTTTTTTTTTTGAAAAGACCTCGACTTTTACAAATTTGGAGGTCGTCTTTTTCTTTTCTAAGAACTTCATTCTTTTCACATTACATCAAGTCTAGAAAGTGTCTACTCTCTTACAATTCACCACCCAACACACCAACTCAAAACACAAAGCTCAACTTGCATTTAGCACCCAAATAGTAGCAAGGTCTATTGATGAGGCTAAAATTAGGCTTATTTAAGTAGCTAAGTGATCGGCTAAGTGTTTACACAAAGAATAGGGAATTAAGCTCAAGGTGGCTTCTAGGGGATCATTTGATGGACTAGGCATGTGATCATTTGGCCATAGAGTTCATCCTAGTGCCTTATCTTCCCATATCAATAACACCAATGAATGCAAACACGCAACTCGGTAAAGCAAATCAATCCAAAATAATTTCCACAAGACATGTGACTATCATACTCTCCTCAACTCAAGAAATCGGATGTAATCACGACATGCTTTTTCAAATAGATTCATGCACAAATTCCATCCATCCTAGGCTTCAAAGATCAAGTAAGATCAAATAAGATTTCCCAACTAGAAAGCCGAAGATAAAGCATACACCCGTCAATTACATGATTCACAACACTTTAGCATGCAATACACCCCAAAAACATGCATAATGCATAAAAATCATTCACAATCCCCCCACACTTGAATGCTACATTGTCCTCAATGTATGCAAAGAAGAACATATAAAGTAAAGGGAAAGAAGACTCCCCCAAACTTGGCGTGATATCCATAGTGCATTCGGGTGGGTGGGTGGGTGTATTTTCCTTTGTAGGTGTGCTTCCTCATAAGCTCGAATGTGAATCCTATCTCCACGTTGCTCCTACAAAAAGAAAAAAAAAAAAAACAACAAAAAGAAAACAAAATACTCAATTCATAAAAATACATCGAAGGAAAGAATTGAGCGAACAAAACCCTCGATTTATTAAGAGAAAATAAAAAAACTAAAAACTCATTGGGTTGCCTCCCAACTAGCGCCTTTGTTTAAAGTCGTTGGCTCGACTTAGTCTTCTAACTACAACTCTGAAACAAAGAAATAAAATGTTAGAAAACTATACAAAAATAAAAAAACAAAAAGAATCCTAAATTAAATAACCAGTTGCCTCCCCGGCAACGGCGCCAAAACTTGATGTGTAAAAATCGAGTTCAATTATCAAGTGTATAATCACACAAGTTTAATTAATTAACTCTAATATTACAGCAATACTACAAGAATACAGTGTCGATTGTAATATTTCGAGTGTCGATCCACAGGGAAGGAATTGATTATTTAATTCTAAAACAAAGAAAAGACATACTAAAAGATGATTTGTTTTGTAGATTTTGATTTCTAAAAGTTGATGACAAAATACTACTGCAAGTTAACTAAGGAAGACTTTTCAAACAGGAAAAAGACGTCACTCCAAGTTGCTCACGAGGCTTGTATTATTCTACACCGATATTAAAAGCACATATTTGGGATTAACTAATCAACCTAATCGCGTGCACTGAACATGTCTACAACGTATAGTTCACAGTCAGCTGAACACTTGTTCCATGAACCAACTTTCAACGACATTTAATTCCTGCGGATGCGCGGGAACGAACGTCGTCTACTATAATCACTTACCTAATCCACTATCAATTTATCCCCTGAACAGTTCTAAATCGATAGCATACCAACAAACGATCAATCCTAAACTATGTTAAAGAGACGAAAGCAAAGGAATTAACATCACTACATCCATAGCCAAAAACATAGTGAATAAAATTAAGCACATTGTTGGACACAAACATATGAAATTAATGGTGTAAAAACATCCATACAAGCCTAGATTACAACTCGGAGCAACATAGAGAGCTTAGCCTAGAAACATGGTGAAATATGCAATGAAAACCGTAGGAAGCTTGCTCTCGTTGAGTGGAATTCGGGTTCTGAAACGGAGCGTCGGAATGATGACAGAAACTCTGAATTCGCCGCCACCTCAGTCAACCACTTTTCCTCAATTTTCCTCAATCATTAATTGCCCCTACCCCCTTCACGTCACCCTCCTCTTTTTCTTTCTTTTCCCTCATGTCACCAGCCGTCTCTCCCCTCCCTTTTTTCTCACCTGCTCCCCCCATAATAATGTCACATCACACTCTCTCTCTTCCCACCTTTTTCCAAAACCGTCCCATCCACTATTTCTCTCCATTCTTTTCTTCTGCCACAAAACTGCAATATTGCAGTTAGAATCAATGAACTACCCGGCCGGGTAGAATTTTACAACTGAAAAATCACCCGGCCGGGTGGCCAATTTCTAGGACTTGCTGGAATTTTCGCACAACCTTTTCACCATCCGAGCTTCATTCTTTGTTTCACCATTTATTCCTCTTCCTACACCACAAAACATACTTTTGCGAGCATCAAACTATATAAATCATGTAAAGTTAGAGGAATAAAAATGTACAATTTGATTCACATCAATATTTGGTCTTATGAAGTAAACTTCTTTGACCGGACTTGGTCCTCGGTCTTATGAAATAAACTTCTTTGACCGGACTCGTCTTTGGTCTTATGAAGTAAACTTCTTTGACCGGACTTGGTCCTCGGTCTTATGAAATAAACTTCTTTGACCGGACTCGTCTTTGGTCTTATGAAGTAAACTTCTTTGACCGGACTCGTCTTTGGTCTTATGAAGTAAATTTCTTTGACCGGACTAAGCTTGTGTCCTAATTTGGCGAGTTTTATCGCTCGGATCGGACTTTCCCTTGTCCTAATTTGGGGATCGGACTTTCCCTTGTCCTAATTCGGCGAGTTTTAGCGCGTGGATCGGACTTTCCCTTGTCCTAATTCGGCGAATTTTATCGCGTGGATCGGACTTTCCCTTTGTTGCAGTTCGTTTCAGACGAACTGCTTGTTTCTTAAGCTGAATTGTGGTCTTGTATCCTCCTTAGAAGCTTGGACTCACAATCGTTGGCTTATATATGTTCTAAAAAGGGGATCAGCCTTCGAAGAACAAGATACCTCAGTAACATTTGTAAGAGACGACACGCACATAGACAGACAAAACGCACATAGACAAACAAAACGCACATAGACAAACATGAAAAACAAGTAAAAAGCAAAGAAAGCACATACCCCTAGGACCGAACTAGACACAAGACTGACTGACCGGACTGTCTCTTACAAATGGAACTTCTTGAGGTTGGAAATGTGCCATGTTCGGGGTACTTGTTCTCCTGACATGTGAGTCAATTTGTAAGACCCTTTGCCGAGGACTTCTGACACCCGATATGGACCTTCCCATGTGGGTTCGAGTTTGCCCAGCTTTTCTGCTCGGCTTACTTCGTTGTTTCTCAAGACGAGATCTCCCACTTGAAATTGCAGCTTTTTCACCCTTTGGTTATAATACCGGGCTACTTGCTCCTTGTACTTGGCTGCTTTTATGCAGGCCAATTCTCTTCTTTCTTCGGCAAGATCTAGTTCGGCTCTCAGTCCGTCACCATTCATTTCTGAGGAGAAATTTAGAGTTCGGGGACTGGGTACGCCGATCTCAACCGGAATCACGGCGGGCGGGCGGCTTCTCAGGATTGAGACGTGGCCCCAATCGGTCTTGCACCGGAGTCCTTTGAATCCTTTCAAAAGGAGTTCGGCGAGGATGTCCCTGATCGCCAAAAGGAGTTCGGCGAGGATGTCCCTGATCGCCAAAAGGAGTTCGGCGAGGATGTCTCTGATCGCCAAAAGGAGTTCGGCGAGGATGTCCCTGATCGCTATGATCGGGCTTCCTCCTGTCTCCTCGGGATGAGCTGTCTAAAGACCGTTTGCGACGGTCTGCCTCATCGGCACGGGAGAACTGGTCCGCAATGTCCCACATCTCTTGAGCTGTTTGCGGACTGCATTCCACGAGCTTTCTGTAGAGAGCTCCGGGTAGGATTCCATTTTGGAATGCCGAAATGACAAGTAGATCATTGAGATCATCTACTTGTAGGCATTCCTTGTGGAATCTCGTCATAAAGTCGCTGATCTTTTCGTCGCGACTTTGACGTATAGAAAGCAGCTGAGCCGAAGTGATTCGGGCTTCCGCTTTCTGAAAGAACCTCCTGTGGAAAGCATCCATTAGATCTCGGTAAGATCTAATGCTGCCTTGGGGGAGGCTATCGAACCACCTTCTTGCGTTCCCGATAAGCAGCTCGGGAAACAGCTTGCACATATGGACCTCATTGAGACCTTGGTTCGCCATGTTATACTGATAGCGTCCCAGGAAGTCATGAGGATTCACTAACCCGTCATAAGTCATCGACGGAGTTCGGTAGTTCTGTGGCAAGGGAGTTCGGGTGATATCGTCCGAGAACGGAGTCTTCAATGCTCCGTACATGGCGAACCCGACATCTCTTCGGTATGGAGGAGATGGAGTTCTCCTGTGATTCCGGTACCGAGGAGGAACAGGAACATGTCGGGGTTGAGGATTCTTCTTCCTGGAAGACACGGCACTACTGCGGTAGTGACTTTCATGTCTGGATGAGGAGGGAGAATCCACCGTTTTCGTCTCCGGCTTTTGGCCCTTTTGCAGGAAAATTAAGAACTCTTCCTGCTTCTCGGCCAAAAACAACTTGACAGCCTCGTTCAAATCGGGCTGCTGGGAAGACTCGGTGCGATGAGTCTTTGAGCGGTTTGTTCCTTCTCCGTGAGAACTGGAAGTAGATTTCTCCCGAGGCTGTTTTCCAGACCTGCGGGCTGGACTAGCTTCCTCATGGTTATCACGGACGGAAGCACGGGTATTATGTGATCTGGTATGCATTTTTTTGGTGGAAGAGGATCAAAAACTCGCTTTTATCACAGATTTGGTTCTCTGTTTCCCACAGACGGCGCCAGTGATGGTTGGGCGAATTTTTGATGGTAGTAAATGCAGGTAAAAGAAAATATAGATCACGACACAAGGAATTACGTGGTTCGATTTACTGAGGTAAATCTACATCCACGGGAAGAAAGGAGGGCAAGATTGTATTGCTTGATCTGGTTTACAGCTTACAAATACAGACTTGCTATATGATATTTGATGTCTAGAGAGCTCTCCCTTTTAGTCTATCTGATCTAAGTTCTATTTATACATTGAACTAAGATCGTGGCTTGCATCACCACTAACTAGGTCGTGGCTTACATCACCACTAAGTAGGTCGTGGCTTACATCATCAGTAATTAGGTCGTGGATGTCGTGGAGGTCGTGAGATCCTGCATGGGTCCACTATCTCTTTGTTTGGTCCGCTATCCTGCATGAGATCCTGTATGAGTTGACACCACTATCCCAGTGATGGTTGGGCGAATTTTTGATGGTAGTAAATGCAGATAATGAATATAGATCACGACACAAGGAATTACGTGGTTCGATTTACTGAGGTAAATCTACGTCCACGGGAAGAAAGGAGGGCAAGATTGTATTGCTTGATCTGGTTTTCCAGCTTACAAATACAGACTTGCTATATGATATTTGATGTCTAGAGAGCTCCCCCATCTTCTATCTGATCTAAGTTCTATTTATACATTGAACTAAGATCGTGGCTTGCATCACCACTAACTAGGTCGTGGCTTACATCACCACTAAGTAGGTCGTGGCTTACATCATCAGTAATTAGGTCGTGGATGTCGTGGAGGTCGTGAGATCCTGCATGGGTCCACTATCTCTTTGTTTGGTCCGCTATCCTGCATGAGATCCTGTATGAGTTGACACCACTATCTCCCAGTTCGGTCGAATAATGAGACCGAACTGCTGAACTATTGCCGAGCAGCTTTTGCCAATCTGAGAGTAGAGCTTGATTGGTCGGCTTTTACCGAGCTGTAGGCTGGGGCCGAACTCTTTGGTAATGCCGAACTGATACTCTTCCTTGGGGACCGAACTGCTGAGCTATTGCCGAGCAGCTTTTGCCAATCTGAGAGTAGAGCTTGATTGGTCGGCTTTTACCGAGCTGTAGGCTGGGGCCGAACTCTTTGGTAATGCCGAACTGATACTCTTCTTTGGGCTTTGGGCTGATGGGCCGTCACTGCTATTGGGCTTGTTTAGTACGTACCCCATCAGCCATATTAATTACTATAATTAATGATATTATTTATGATCCTAAAAAAAACACAATCAATAATGTGATGTGAAATGAATTATTGCATGCGACGAAGCCAAGCTATGGTGGTGGGGGGCCTCGTGCGCAACTCTCGGTCCGAATATTTTTATACTAGTAGTATAATATTTTGTTAAAAATGAGATGGATGTCTATATTAGTACAATAAAAAAAATAATTTAGTAGGGATCATTCTAAATGGAAATAGATTAAACATGTAGTAGTATAAATTATTGATTTTAATATATGTATTTGGTACAACCACAAAGCAATAGATTTTATGATGATATGGAGAAGATGATCCTTACGTGTGGAGAATAGGCCATATGTATTTGTAAATTGGAATAGACTTATGAATAAATTATAAAAAAATTGAATTAAAGAAGTGGGTCTAGTAAAATTAAAGCTTGTGGGAGTCCCCTCCCCTTCCCAAATGCTAGACGTCCGATCCAGAGCCAACAGGGTTGGCCGGTTGGGTAAGTACTGCAAAAATATCCAGATCCAGTCAAGGCATTTAAGGCATGTAGATTAATATTGTGCCACGATTCCTCTATTTTTTCCCTCTTATTTTATTTAGAGAATTACACAAATGATCCATGAACTATGTGTTTTGCACGCAAATGATACCTAAACTTTAAAAATATTGTAGATAGTCTATGAACTAAGGTGTAATCACATTTTTGATACTTTTTCACTATTCATCACAATTTTGCACCAAAAATACCCCCAAGACATAAAGGACATTTTTGAACTTTCATATCTAGGTATTGGATTTGATATTTTCTTTATCTTTCTCTCTAGTACTAAATATGATATATTCTTATAGTTTGAGTACCTTTCATTTTTTCAATCACTTTATGTCATATCTTCTTTCTCTCTCTCTTTAAAAATTTTAGGAAGTAAAAAATTAAAATAAAAAATAGTGTAGAATTCTTAAATATATTAGTTATAAAAATTAAAATTATAAATTTAATTATAAAAATAAATTTTTGCAAAATTTAATTTTGATTGTGATTTGATTAATTTTTTAATATTAAATGTTAATTTTTTTAATTAAAACTAAATTCTTTATTTTTTAATTAATCATAATATTTAATATTAAAAAAAATTTGAATCGGAATCAAATTAAATTTAGCTAAAATTTATTTTGATAATTCAATTTACTTCATAGTGTATTTTTTTATTTTTATTTTTACTTCCTAAAATTTTTAGAGAAAGAGAGAGAAAGAAGATATGACATAAAGTGATTGAAAAAGTGAAGTAAATAATATCATTTTAGGTACTCAAACTATAAGAACATATCATATTTAGTACTCAGAGAAAGATAAAGAAAATATAAAATCCAATACCTAGACATGAAAGTCCAAATATGCTCTTCATGCCTTTGGGGGCATTTTAGGTGCAAAATTATGATGAATAGTGAAAAAGTATAAAAAAATGTGATTACACCTTAGTTTAGAGACTACCCATGATATTTTTAAAGTTTAGGCACCATTTGCGTGCAAAACACATAGTTGAGGGACTATTTGCATAGTTCACTCTTTTATTTAATGATAAATCCAAAACGATTAATTTAATGGTTAACACTACAAAATACTACATCAACTTTGCATGTCGGTAAAATTATCGACATCATTATTCCGTTGGTAATCACATAGAGATTGCAATGTTCAATTAGTAATGTCGTCGGTAAATAACCGTCTTTTATTTATAGATAGACCCACAATGATTAATCTAGTACTATGTGTTAGGGGTGCGTTAAAATAACAACACCTCTTAAAGTAACAACATACCACCATTCCTAGCCAATCATTTGTACACGTGGACGAATAATCAGCTGTCATGTGGCAATCATAAAAAAATGCTCAAGAGTAAATTTTCTCGGCCAGCAATATCCAATACGCTAGACAACAATTTTTTCTCGTCCAGCAATATCCAATACGCTAGACAACAATCTATATATTGCTATCTAGGGTTTATACTATTGTTGTGTAGCGTTTATAATATTGTTGGATACGTAGTGTCACAATGTCACTTTAAAAGGTGTTGTCATTTTCACAGAAACACTATGCGTTATGTACAAGTAGATATATAGAGGGAAGATGGACTTTAACAGAAGAAATTAACCGTATACACATCTTTAATTTGAATGACCTCCATCACAAAATCAAAAGCACAATCTTTAAGTAGACGTGGTAGCTTTTGTGGATTCTATATTTTGAAATGTTTTTGGTATAGAAGACATGATATAATCATCCAAATATTGATGTTTGTTTATATGCAAAAAGAAGGTATAGAATGAAATTGAAAGTCGGCAGAGTGAGAGAGGGTAGGCAAAGCATCATCGCATCGATCTTATCGGACGGGCCATGCATGATCTTGCAACTTCGGCCCTACTTGGATTTTCAATTGACCACTTTTACTTTCACCATCAATTAAACTAATTGCCCCCACTCAAACTCACTAATTATTACATTGTGGCTAGCCGTAAAAGGTAATTTTTGTAAATTTTAATTAAAATTAATAATCTCATTAACGTTTAAATTTATTTGTAATACTACCACTTTCAAATTTCTACTTATTCTATGAAGAGACTATTATTTGACCCAAATAAAGGGTGTAATTAGTACAGTAGTTAGTATGCTTTAGGTAAAGTAAAGGTTTTACCAAATCACTATTCACTAGTAAACAAATGATTTTTATTTGAACTGGAATGATGATAAGTGATGATTAAAAAATATAGTTATATATCGTTGTGTTCATAATTAAGTAGCAGTGCTTAATGTGGGATAATTAGTTAGTTAGTTTGGCATGCGTAATTGGCACAAATAGTAATTAGTGCTACTAATTCCCCGCAGTTAGTGTTGCATTTGCACTTGTACTGTGGGATTGATTGATTGATTATTCCCCTACGCTAAAGCGTAAAGTAAATTACTAGTGTTGATAAATTGGTTTGCCACCGCCACCACAACCACCTCAACTTTTTTCAATTTTTAAAGAATACAAAAGTATTGAGTTTTGATACACTTAGTTATAAGTTGAAATATTTACCCGCGCGGCGCGACTATGAAATATTGAAATATGAATGGTGGTCCTTCTCCTCTGCGGCCTACTATTATATTCCAACCTACTGTAACAAACTTTATAACATAATATTAAAAGTAAACATTATGTCCCTTCCATCCACAAAATTTAATATTATACAATGTTATTATATGTATATGTCCCCACTCCTCTTTCCTTCCCTCCTTCCATATATTTTATATTCATATAGTACTTACTATATATTAATCCTCTCTTCGCATTCAATTCACTCACTTCTTAGTTCAATATCCTCCATTCCAATCTTATTATATTAAATCAATATTCGTATTGTACATTGACATCAATTATGGCAGCAGTATACCCAAACATGCTCCAAGACAAACTCACCAACGAAATATTCTCCATTCTGGAGAACAAATTCCTCTTCGGCACCAACACTTTCACTAACAACGACAACGGAAAGGTGAGGATTCTGAGCATGGACGCCGGCGACGCGATCCTCGCTGCGAACGCCCTTGTCCATCTCCAGTCCATCCTCCGCGCCAAATCCGGCAACCCCTCCGCCCACATTGCCGACTTCTTCGACGTCGTGGCCGGCTCCGGCGCCGGCGGAGTCCTGGCGGCGCTCCTCTTCACCCGCGGCAAGGACGGCGCCCCCCTCATGACCGCCGACCAGTCCCTCACCTTCCTCCTCGACCACCACCGCACCTTCACCCCCCGCCGCCGCCAGCTATTCGGGCGGAGGAGCGCCTCCAAGCTGCTGAAGAAGGTGTTCGGCGATTTGACTCTGAAGGACACGCTAAGAAAAGGGGTGCTGATCCCCTGCTACGACCTGAAGAGCGGGGCGCCGTTCCTGTTCTCGCGCGCGGACGCGCTGGAGATGGACGGCTGCGATTTCCGGATCGCGGGGCTGTGCGAGGCCACGCTGGCGGACGCGGCGGTGGAGCTGAAGTCGGTGGACGGGAGGAGCAGGATAGCGGCGGTGGGGGGGAGGGTCGGGATGAGCAATCCGACGGCGGCGGCGATCACGCACGTGCTCAACAATAAGCACGAGTTCCCGCTCTGCGCCTCCATCCAGGATCTGCTGGTGGTGTCGCTGGGCGGGGCGGCTGACGTGGCGGCGCAGGGGTTTTCCGAGATGGTGGATCAGGCGGTGTCGATGGCGTTTGGGGAGGAGAGGAGGAGTAATTATGTGAGGATTCAGGGAGTGGTGAATGGGGAGAAGAAGAGGGCGGTGGCGGAGAGGATTTTGGGGGAGAAGAATGTGGAGTCGGTGTTGTTTAAAGGGAAGAAAATGGTGGAGGCGACGAATATGGAGAGGATGGAGATGTTGGGAGGGGAGCTGATTAAAGAGCAGGAGAGGAGGAAGAATGCTATTTTGCCGACGGTGCTGCTCAGTTCGCCAAGATCTTCATCGGCTTCTACACTATCATCCAATTAGATTATTATTACTCCATTATTCTTTTTTTTTTTTTGGCTTGGACAAGTGTTTGTTTGTACGTAGAGACTGCCAGTCGGTAGACATCCGAGTTCGTGCAGAGGTGGGTCCCATCGCCGAGTGTTTGATTTATGTCCACATCTGTATATGTAGGTATCTCTCGTGTCGTGTGTGTGGCTGTGTCTCTGCTGACTCTTCTTCACTAGCTATATCTGTGTATCAGTATCACTTGATCAATTGATCCTGGAAGAAATATATATATAATTCTGCTGGTTGAATTCACTTCTCGTCTTTGAATAGACCTTCCAACTACATGTAATATTATTCTCTACAATCATAAATATATGCATCACCTTGATTTCGGTCCATATTAATCAAGCAGAAGAGTATTTAGACATTGTATGTTTGAAATGACACCAACACCCACCCAAGCAAAAGTGGTGCTGCTCTCCTGGGATTGAGCTTCAAAATCCAAAACATGTAACTTGTAGTTGTTGTAAATATCCTTTCATCAACGGTTTCATACACCCCATTGACTCGTTGAGAAGAGCTTGGAACAACCGGCATATGAGTATATGAGGTTGACCTTGACAAAAGCAGAAACACAACCTTTTACTTTCTCTAACGGCAGTGGTCGTGTTTCCGCAACACCAATCGTCTTTTTAAACTAATATTCTCTCATTCTTTGGATTGGCGAAGCTTGGTTGAGGCCAAACTAGAAAGTCTTGCTCAGCCAATGTTAACAGGGTATTTATTAGAGCATCTCCAACGGGAATTTACCTTTCTTTTCTAAGGGAGAGGTATTTAGGAATGTATTATACATTTTCTCATTTTAAAAGTAAAATCTTCTAACTATCATATTTGTCTTCTTTTCATGAAAAACCATTCTCAAAAGAGGAAGTATTTGACAAGGTATACACTTTTATGTTTTAGAATGCATTTTGTACTATTATATTATTTTTTTAAAAAATAATTTACCTTTTTATACACATTTTCTCTTTGGAATGTGTTACTTTTTAGAAGGTATATTTCACCTTTTTAAAAAAATAAATACATGATATACCATTTCTATATACATTTCCTCCTTTGAGATGCTCTTAGTATTGCTATTGTTGGAAGCAATTGTTGGTATTGGAGGTAAAAAAGACTACAATAAAGAGATTTATGGGAATTGTGAGGAAAAAAATAGAGGAGCTCTTAGTATTGCTATTGTTGGAAGCAATTGTTGGTATTGGAGGTAAAAAAGACTACAATAAAGAGATTTATGGGAATTGTGAGGAAAAAAATAGAGGATGAGTAATAGAAACTAGAGATATATACGTCAATCCTTTGGGTTGTTGGATGCAGCACCAATGTCGAAAGAATTAGGAGCATTAGAAGTTGAAGTGATTATTAATTACGTCAACAATAAAGCTGTAAAAAAGATATATATATATATATATATATAGGATTGTGTTCAAATCCTTTTCACCTATTAAATCCAATCTCCTTCTTAATCTCATCCGTGGATTTGTAGTGATCTAATGGTTTAAATCTTTTGCTGAAATTATTTAATTTCCTTAATTTTTAACATGTAAAGGGCATAATAGTGATTAAAAATTGGAGTTAGTTATGGAATGCTCCATGATTTCAGCCGGGGAGGATTTGTGCAGTTTATCCTAATATTTTATGCAAATTTCGCTGAATTCTTCTTCCATTAGTCCGGGTTAAATTAGTTGTGTTTTGTTAATCTTAGATTTGCCAATTTCATATGTTATCTGATAGGTTTCGGTGTGCTTTTTTAGCTTCTATTTATCTGAAAGTGGTCCTTTCTTTGCAAATTAAAATTCCACGCCTCAGCAGTTTGTTGTATGAGTTGTTTCAATCTTGAATGTTTAGTTTTCAATTGTAAGTTTTCTTTTTGAAGAATTTGGTTCTGACAATTTTAGGTGAAGACGGTTTCGTGTGAGAAGTTAGTGTGCATGTTCTTTTTCTTACTCAAAATTGTAGATTTGTTTTTGTACCGATGACTTCTTCTCAGTGCGTTTATGGCTATTTAGGAATTTTTTTCGTCTGTATTTCGCGGTTATTCCCTTTTCTAATTGTGTTAGATTTGAGTAGTTTTGTGGATTTGGATTAGAGGTGATAAAGAGTCCAAAGATGCTTGTTTTTCATATTATCATGTTATTCTGGTATTGCTTTCTTTGTGTGCTATGTTGTGTTGATGATTCTATAATAATGCCGAATTTGTTAGCTACTTAGCTTTATTTACGTGCGTGGGCTTGGGGTCCTTATTTTGGTCCAATCCTACCCGTCGATTTGTTTCAGGCTACTGTTATATTCCAGTTTTGTGGATTTAGATGGAGAGGTTATAGAGTATCAGAGAATACACATAATGTACATATTTTGTAATATAATGGTTGTTTTAGGTTCTATAATGCATCAATTGTGATCTATAATGTACATTTTTCATGACCAGTTTAATTTAAGTTTTGCCATGTTTTATTGTTCGCCGCACGTTTCTTGTTTTCCCAAAGAGTTTAGCAATCCTTGGGGCTAGATGTAGTATGTACTAATTGACAAAATCATTACCAAAGTCCACGAGTTTCAGTTATTAAACAAGGGTTTAGATATCATCGCGGCTAGGGAGTAGTTTTGACTGATATACATAATGTACATATTATACTAAATAATGGATGTTTTAGGTTCAGTAATGGTCGAGACATGAGCTGTAATATATATGTTTGCTGAGCCGTTTTTATTTTCGTTTTTGTAAAGTGGTTATGTTGTATGCAATAGTGAAGGCAAGAAGAAGTCGAACGAGGATGACCAATTGAATGCACGAGTTTCACTCATTCATCTAGGGTTCAGATATCATCTCGGCTAGGGAGTAGTTTTTACCGATACACATAATGTACATATATTACTTTTTCAGTAATGGAGGATTTATGATCTGTAATGTAAATGTTTGCTTAGCACGTTTCATGTATTACCCGAGGGTTTAGCAATCCTAGGGGCCAGGGTGTAGTATGTATTAAGTTACAAAACAATCGCCAAAGTCCACGTGTTTCAATAATTCATCTAGGGTTTATATATCATCTCTGGTAGGGAAGTAGTTTTTACTGATACACATAATGTACATATATTACTCTATAATGATTATTTTAGTTTATGTAATGGACCATTTATGATATATAATGTAAATGTTAGCTGAGACGTTTTTTTGTGATTTTATACAGTGGTGGTTGTACCCATGTACACAAGCAGTCAATTAATGCATAATACTTAGTAAATAATGTATAATACTTGATAAATAGTGTACAGAAGTAATGAAATAATGCACACAAGCAGTCAAATAATGCACAAAGGAATATTGCATTCACTCATCCACCTATGTACACAAGCAGTCAAATAATGCATAATGCATGATAAATATTGTATAATCCTTGATAAATAATGTACACAAATAATCAAATAATGCACAAAACAATATTACATTCACCCATTCACCTATGTGCACAACAGTAAAAAAAAGCATAATATTTGATACATAATAGATAGTACTAGTTTAATAATGTATAGATTCATTCAAATAATGCACAAAACAATATTATACATGCAAATTGAGGAGTTCTGGTTGGCACCTATTCACCCTTGTACACAAAATTCACATAATGCCTTATACTTGATAAATAATGTATAATACTTAATAAATAGTGTACATAACACAAGCAGTTCAATAATGCCTAATATATGATGAATAATGTATACTATTAGATAAATAATGTACAGATTCAATCAAATAATGCTCAGATGAATATTGCATTCACTCAATCACTCATGTACACACGCAGTCAAATAATGGATAATACATGATAAATAATGTGTAATCATTAATTAATAATGTACACAAACAATCAAATAATGCACAAAAGAATATTACATTCACCCATCCACCAATTTACAAAACCCAATACAGATTTCCAAAAAGGTGAGAACCGTAACTTGAGCTAGAAAACCAGGAAATCTCATTTAAATTTCATCACTAACATACAAAATTACATAAATCAAATCACGATCATAGCTATACTGGCGATTGTACAATACTGATGATTCATTCAGGTAACTTAATTCCATGAGATCATATACACCATCAAGAATATCAGGATTTGCTGGTATCGGAGTTTCTGAACTCACTTTCAGTACCTACACAAGGAAAATTGTTAATGAAAGCCACAAGGTAACAGTTCAAGAAAAAACAATAATGGAAACCAAAATTTTGCACCCTTTTCCCTCAGGCGATGTTATCACTGAATCATTACCAGTAGCCTGAAGAACTGTCCCCAGCTCCCAGTTACCATCAGGAAGCTGAACCCACGACTGAATTTTCTGTAATATAAACTCACAATTCAAAGATGATCACCTCATTAAAATTACAAGTATGATGTTCATATAAAGCTCTTTCCTACATAAAGTTATAGGAACAACATTAACAATGACAACACAAGCATGCTGTAGCATACAAGATATGAATACATGTAACCACTTAACCATCCAATTAATGCAATGACATTATCAAATAATGAAGATATTATAACAAGTAATGAAAAAAACACATTTACAACGGATACAACATAATGCAATTACATTTTCAAATAATGGATTCCCATCAGCAAATAATGCAATCACATAATGTAATAATTCACTCACAACACAAGCATCCTGTAGCATACAAGATATATATACATGTACCTATTAACCATCCAAATAATGCATTCACATAAACAAATAATGAAGCTATTATAACAAGTAATGCAAAAACAGATTTACGACAGGAACCAACAAAATGCAATCACATTTTCACATAATTCAATCACATCATCAAATAATGCAATCACATAGTGTAATAATTCACTTACAACACAAGCATGCTGCAGCATACAAGATATATATATACATGTACCAATTAACCATCCAAATAATGCATTGACATAATAAAATAATGAAGCTATTATAACAAGTAATGCAAAAACAGATTTAAAACAGGCACCAACATAAAGCAATCACATTTTCAAATAATTCAAACACATCAGCAAATAATGCACTCATATAGGTGAATAATGCAGTTATAACAAAAGCATGCTGCGACATACATGATATGTATATACATGTAACCACCTAACCAACCACAATAATGCACTCACATATTCAAATAATGTAGGCATATTTTACAAATAATGAAGAGATCCTATCTTGCAATGAACAAACACACTTTCAATTTAATTAATCACAATCTAAGACCACAGCAACAACATTAACAATGTACTCATATAGGAAACAAAATGCACCCACATACTAAAACAATGCATAGACCATGTGAATAAATGAATATACAAACATGCTTTCGTTATCTGCCAATTGAAATCACATATGCCCAAACTGCATTCACATGCTAAAATAATGTAATTATTTTGTCAAATAATGCAGATTTAATATCGAGTAATGCTGGAACAAGCCAACATTGACTGATTTTACAATCCAAACATCCAAGGCAATTACAGTTGAACGCGAAACACAAAAGCTCACCATCTTGCTGGGTTTGCTGCGAATTGCTTGGCCGTCCTCTTTTCGGCATTATAAGATCTGCGTCTGAATACAACCAAACAACAGGGATTTAGATTGTAATATCAAATCCGGTCGAATGGTGGTAATCGGGTTAATTGTGGTGTGGGTGTTGTGTTCCTATAGATTATTGGAGAAAGGGTTATTGAAACTCGAAAATGCCGAAGCAGTTGAATACCAATCGGAAAAACCCTACCTCTACTTAGAACGCGGCGGAGTAATGTTCGGAACCGACCACGAGAATACAAATCCACTGAAAAACCTGTGTAATCGTCGCCAAAAAAGTCCACGGCGGCTAGGGTTTTGCAAGTCCGATGGATTTTGAGATGGATAGTGGAGAGATTAGTGGAGTAAATGCGGTTTGTGAAGAATGAGGCGGCAGATTGTAATCAGCGGGTGTATCCCGCTAAATTCGCGACCCCTCGTGTTCTCCAAAATGTCATACTATACAATTACTAATTCACCCCCGTAATGAACGAAATAGTCTAAATAATGAACTTCGGGGTGCTTAATTACTACTCAAATCCTGGTCGTTCATCTCCTTAATCCAATGACCCTAATCGAATTGGAACTTAAATCTAATGATACAAAAGGACATTAGCATGACCCTATATATATATATATATATATATATATATATATAGGGTTTTGATCTATGAAAACTAGATTTAAATACAGAAACGCAGAACAATATCATAATTAAGCAGTTTTTAGGTCATGGTTAGTGTATTTTTAGGTCATATTAACCAAGTATGACCTAAAATGATCTTAACATGACATTAAACTCAAATATTCTAATATGACCTAAAACTGCTTAATTATGACCTTCCGTGTTTTTGGTTAATTATTGACCATTAGATCATCTAATCCTAGGGCTGAGATTTGGGCTGCATTTCTGGATTTAAACACATACTTATTTTGATCATCTCCCTATATATATATATATATATATATATATATATATAAATTACGTGAGATAGAGTGACACAAGAAATATAACTGCGAAGGCCAAAAAAGCATTTGAGGTAATCTCGAATGAAGAGGAGAATTAAGTGGGATACGAACAAATTTTAATTCAAAGAAAAATAAATTTTGTTGATATAATGCAGTCTTTATGTGTATAATATACTAGAGAGATAAAATTAATAGTATGATAAACTGAAATCCAATCATATGATTACTCAAATTTGTGTATAATGTATGATTAAATAGTTATTAAAATGCAAAAAATAGAAGGAAAAAAAAACTAAGCTTCCTTTATAATCAATCCTGCCTTATCATTTACTATGATTCAATTGTTACATTCATTCTATAAATTAAACGAATGTCAAGTTGTAGCAAAAATACTACTATAATTTAGTTAATAAGATAGCATAGATTACTTTCAGCACAGTTTGTGTTATTTGGGTCAATGGCGGCTGTCTTTCCATTACTCAGAAACTCAGCATGTCGTATTTTTAGGTTGCCCTCCTCATCCCTATAAGTACATATTATACAACAGCTTTAGCAAACTGTACGGCCATAACATATCGACGCAATGTAGAGATTCTTCGACCACTTCTCCTGTAAATCAAAATGCAAGTCAGTTCATACCCTTCATTAAACCAAGCTTAATCCAATTCTAAGATAAAGTTAGTACCTTTACATGGGTGCTTGGGAATGCAGATGTACGATGAGTCTCGTCCATCATTTTGCGTCTGGGTTGTATTCCTTCACTCGGATAAAGAAAATCAAGTTCAACCACCAGAGAACAAATCAGCCATTAGTATTTATGTCACGTAACAACCAAACATCCATTTTCTGATATTTCAGCTAGGGTTGTATTGGCTTATTGTGTGGAAATGATTGATAAAGATGAGTTATTCATCCACAGTAATGTGCATAAATCAAAAGGTAGGAAATTGCCCATATGGTCCAGGGCTTACAAATTCATCACAATTCACAGGGAGGGGTTGGGGGAGGTAAAGTTCATTTTATACCTATTCCCACTACCTTAAAAAATGACATTGTCGTAATAGTTGGATGCAAAGAATAAGATAGTTTGTAGATGCGAATTAACGATAGAAGTGTTCGAACGAATTATAGCACCCTTACTATAAATAGAGCATTGGAATTCTGAATAAATTTTAAACAAAATATTAAGTTAGCTTATAGTGAAAATGGAAAGATGCTTTTACCTGTTCAGAATACCCAGAATTTCTGGACATCACGACACCCCAGCGGCTGCCAGTAGTTGTCATAGACGTGACATGGAATCCTTCTTTCCACTTCTTATTGATCCACTTGAATGGAAAGGATTCACTAACTTTATATGATTGTTGGGTATAAGGTGTTCCTGAAGGATAGACGAGTTAAGAGGAATAAGATCAATCTTAGCTAAGGATATGATGAAGATAGAACCTCACCATAAGTAAAATTTTCAGAGAATTCGTAAAAAATTTAACAATGAAGGAAAACACAAGGGGGTGGTGAACTGTGAAATTGAGAGATATACATGATACAACAGCCAGATAAGAGCTTACCTTTTGACATAACCACCAGAGAACTTCCATTAGCTGCACCAGATATAGAACTGATGTAATAGTTTTTTTCCCATTGTTCCATGATCCAATCCTGCAGAGAACAAAGAAAATATTATTGCATGGGCATGTACGACTAGCTAGAATGGAGAAACATCAATAAAATAAAACACAATAATGAGGTTTTCTACCTTATGAAGAAAAACTTCTGAAAGCTCATATACCTGTGAAGTAAACCCTGTTGCAGCATCCATGATCAAGGCCCACAGACTTGATGCTGAAGCCACACAGCTAATATATAAGCCATCTTCATTACCCTTCTCTACATGTTGATGGAGTCTTGAATCCGCAACATTGTAGTGGTATCTACACGAAGGATAATTTCACAAAAACTATAGTGAGAGGTATGTGCAATAAAATTTGAAACACAATCCATGTCAATTGAAACGATGCATGATGAATTCATTATTTACAGAGAGAAAATTCAACAAATTCACAATAAGTTATCATAGTATTCAAAAATAAATTATCAAAATATTGAGTCATAATTGCAGGTTTATCCATGCTGAACACAGTAAAGAGTAAAGAACACCAGCACAATCACAAATATACCTATCTGCATATGTGCATTTGTATGACATACAACAAGCCTAGAGTAGAATGTACTGTATTTACAAATAAATATTGGAGAATTTAAAATGCAAGCACCAATTGCCCAAATAAATATTCAATATCAGCAGTCACCTCTGTTACATTGGGTGTCGTGCATTGTACACTGAGATCCACTGAGTGGCAGGACTACCCAGTCGTACTTTCTTCTTTGGTTGCTCATCCTCTTCCAAGTTAATGAGTAACCTGCCACACTTTTGCCCAACCTGTGCGAACGACATAATAATAAAGATAAATAGATACATAGCAAACTAAAATATGTATATCCATAGCAAACTAAAATGTGTATTCATAACAAAAATGTTAAGTTCGTCTAGCGGGAATCTTTTGTGCTTAATGAGAAGTGAGAGTCTTCAAGGCAGCATCATTCATTATGCGATGGTTCCAATTTCAAAATAAGTCAATTAACATGTTATATTTCAGCACACTAAACTTGGTCAAACAAACTGATTTGTCATGCTACCTTAAGAGCTCCATCTATCCTTATCGGTCTCAACGATGTGCATGGTTCAATCAGACTATCAAAAAGGGAGATCAGCTTGGAATAATTTGGCTCTTCATCAAACTTCATATTAGTAACAGCCTAAAGGAACTGTTTAAATGGAGCAGGGCAGAAGCAACACATCAGTTCTGGAGAGGTCGCCATTTTCTTTTTAGAGACTAGGAAACTCTACTTATCACCCTGCCACATCACCATCAAATAAGGGGTAGGGTCAGCCAAATCTGATAAGAAAATCGTCAGAGTTAACTAAGTGTTAGTGTCAGTCACCTGATACCCTTGCCATGGCAACCTTCCCTTTATAAGAAATATCAGGGTGTATGCCTGTGACTCAAGATCATCCCTCCTACTTCCTGTACGGCCCAAGTGTGCATGCACACTTGCATACCTTATAGTGCCCCTGTGGATAGATAACTAGAGTTTATTGGTCTGAACCAAGCCAGTATAGCAACAAATTCACATAAACTCCACTGACCTAAATATATCCAGCCTCAGATCATACTCAACATGCTGACCAGATGAAGCATCTTTCCACCTGGAAGCTGCAAGACAAATTTGTTCAGAATAACAGAAGATATTGTACAAGAAGGTGGAACTTGGAAGTGGGAAAAATAGCAGCAAGAACATAAATACTAAGGACAAACAAGAAATGGTGTGTATTCATTCAATGTTTCATGCTATCAACTAATTAATACTCCCTCCGTCCCACTCTAAGTGGAGCATTTCTTATTCAACACGAGATTTTATGCAATGTTGTTTTATGAGTTAAGTGGAGAGAGAATAAAGTAGAAAGAGTGATGTTTCTATTTTAAGAAATGGGTCATTTAGAGTGGGATATCCCAAAAAGGGAAAATGTATCACTTAGAGTGGGACAGAGGGAGTATAAGGTAGCAAAGGAACATACAACAAACAGATCATGAATTTATCATACCCAAACCAAGATCAATAAGATACAACTTTTTCTCCTCTGCTGTTCCAGGCTGACCGAGTAAAAAGTTCTCTGGCTTCACATCACCATGCACAAATCTAGATTACCGGCAGAAATAATGGAGATTGAATTAATGGCAGTATTTTAGTCAATAGAAGAAATTAAAAAACAAACACCTCCATTTTCTAGACAATGGTGGTCAGAAAACGAAGAAATAATTTGGAAGTGTTTGGTAGGTTTTACCCCTTCATGTGGAGCTTTTCAAGAATTGATATAGCCTCAACTGCTATGCTCGCTGCCATACTTGGCGACATCCTGTTTCAGGTGCTCAAGGTCAAAGGCAACGTGAACATAATATAGGATTAAATGGAGCATAGATCACAGAGAAAGAGAGAGAGAGAGATGATCTTACGACTGGCCCAAAGAATTCCAAACATCCCAAAGACTAGGCCCAAGTATGTCCATGACCTGAAACAATATTCATTAGAAACAAGATAGAAATTTTGAAGCCGAATGAATAATATCAAAACCCACCAGAATGTAGAAATCTCCTTGGCGGCCCTTGTAGTGAACCAATGGAACCCCATAACATCCATTCAGGGAGCTTACAGAAAAATTACACAGCAATTATGAAAAATGAACATCCATAAAAAGAAGGAAAGAAAAAAAAAGAGAGAGCAAGAAAGAGATTTGGCGAACATTTCAAAGTAGGAATAAAAAACTTACTTGTAGACCTGCCATTCATAAGGAGGGCCGTAATTGCAACCCTTGCTATTTCGGTGTTCAAACTTCAATGCTACCTACAGAAAGAAAAAAAAATTATTAGACAGCGTCAACATCGATTTGGTAATAAGTTTTAGCTATTGTCCGTGCTAGATGATACCTCAATAGCATCAGGTCCCATTCTTTCACTGCCACCAGTTACCCTTCGACCAACATAAACTTGGCCGAATCCACCCTTACCTAATTTTCTTTCTGTCCTATACATTGGTGAGTTGCCAACTTGGACCTGCATCAAATAACATTGGACTAACTAACCAGAAAATAAAATGCAATTCGAAAATGGTTGAGATGCAATGTGAATGGTGCCTGCAATCTCAATAAGTTGAATGAGCCCCCAATATTCCCAGAGGAAATGCAGAAATGAGAAGAATAGGCAAGGAATTACCCTGTCAGGGACTGGAGTGGAACTTGGTTCTTCTTCAACTCCCATTACTTTATCAGCACTTCCACCTTCCATGGGGATTTCCTTATTTGCCACACCCTCTATTTTATTACAAGCCAGATCCCCTGCCCCAACACCAGCTTGAGGAAGAATCTCACGAGGTGGATTTGGGTCCAAATCTATCAACCTAACCCCTCTGCCTCTAGCTACACCAGCTGCATTCCCTCTTCCCCTCCTTCTGGTTCTATTCTGAGCAGGAGCAAGAAAATTTTCTTCTTGATTAGCAGGTTGAGAGGCAGGCTGGAGATCACCAAGCCGTTTTGATCTCCGTGCTCTGCTACGCAATTCTGGCATCGTCACCCATGCAAATCAGCTCCTGCTCACTTCCCACCTTCCGTGCAACCTTCAGAGAGGTAAAAGGCCAAGTCTTTAGCCAACATATCATGACTGGAATTCCAAGTTATAATCAAAATGAGCAAAAATTCTAAACGACAGAAAATTTTCCCCTATAGCTGAATAATAGATCCTACTTTTTTAGAACTATTTAAAGTTATATATCCGCACAATAGCCAGTGGAACTTGTTTGTATGGATTCAGGAGTTCCCCATAGTAGAAGCAAAATGCAGCTCAATCATCGCATAGATAGGATAGGAAACAGAGAAAGTAGGCATCCAATCCATAGATACTGAACATTATTTATACCTTTTGGCGACGGAGCAAGTAAAAATCATGGTGCAAAAACGTTCTAAAACAACAACAGAGACATAAATAGCCAAGTAATCCCAGGATTATCAACTAAGCTTAAGGAAACCATAATATTCGGAGAGAGAGAAAAACACCAAATCAGTCATATCACCGCAAGTTAACGATAATGAAGGAATATTAAACAGTTCGCTATCATCGTACATTGAAATGAAAATAAATATAATCAGTAATAAAAGCAGGCACAGATGTACCTCAGAACCAGCAAAAACTGGAGGATCGGAGATAAAATACGGGAAATCGACTACAAAATCAATTTATTAAACGATTAAAACCAGATCTTCAGCAGAAATACCCAGGTCGTATGTTTTGGCTACAAAGTAATTATCCTTTTCAAATGAAAAAAAGAAGAAGATATAGATGTATTGTTAAGAATCTGAAGAATTAAAGAGTGAAGGATGGGCGTGGATATCGAAGAAAGAAAAATTAGGGAAAATCGTTGTGTATTGTAATGTATCGGTGTATAGATTTTCTATGGCTGTCCTGTCCAGCTTATCTCTCTCCCTACACACAACATCTACTGCTTGTCAGCCTCCTCTTCTCTCTCTCTCTCTCTCTCTCTCAATATATATATGTATATATATATGGTGTGAGTTGTGTAGGGTATTCGAGTGCAAAACGCTGAGGTCAGTGTTGAGTGCTTCAATTTTGTCTACTTGCTGCATATCTATGGTATCTATCAAAGTTGAAAAGGAATTGGCTGTGCTTTTCTGGAAATAGCTTGTTTATTGCTCATTGCTTGATCAAAGATGCATCCACAAGTCTAGTTATTGTTTACTTTTATTCTTGAATTTGTCACACAAACTCTATTTTAGCAATATGGATATCTTTCAAGTCTATCCCATAGTTTACTTGATTTACTGATAAAACTGTGCCATGGTAGACAACGAATAGATAAGTCTTTGGGCTTTGGAAATCGACCACTTAATTGCTTATTCTAGATTGCTAAAATTTAAACAAGACTAAAGAAAGATTGTGTATTCTGGATAATTATGGAAAATATACAGACAGAATACATTAGATCATCTCTAATTATTTGTTTGTACCCTTGACAATACACCCGAGAGAGGAATCTGTTGATGGTAGTATGGAAAAAAGTGGAGGTGTGCTGAGGCTCTCATCCCTGCTCAAGAAAGACAGTAGGGAGTCGGGGCAGACCGCTACCAAGCAACAGCACCTAGGCTTAATTGCGCGACTCATGTGGCAAATAAGGGTATATACTCCTCCCATTAAGCTTGTTAGTTTATGGCGTAAGCATTAATTGTGAATTGAAGAAGCTGAACACTAGTATTCTTTCCAGGACTTTCAACATTTGGGTGGGGTTATCTCAATGGGCTATGTGTGATGTTCAATCTTACTATTCATTTATATTGTTTTGTTCCTCTTGCAATCTCTAATGCTATGACCTCTACTTTGTATCTACAGGATCGTGGTCCGAAGAGGGACTCACTCACATGCAGGGATGGGTGAAGATCAGGTGTGAAATCTTTGTTTTTGAAGTTGTTCTATTTGATTGAGTGAATTTTTTGTTGTGTGATTGGAAAAGTTGGTTCGACATTGATAATGCATTTGCTTTAATGGACTACCACAAATGGTTTATGGAAGATGAATGTTTTAGATTAGTAAGCAAATCACTGTGGTAAGGGGAAAGATAAGTAGAGATTCTTTCTTGAAAGTTAAGAATACTTCTCCTTCTATCTCCGGTAATTTTAAGTTTCTAAAGGCATCGCTAGATACCAAGATTTCAAAATCATGTGACCGCTTAGCCAATACTGCAATAATACCAAGTTTGTAGGAAACCATAAAAAGCAAGTCTTGACCAATATCAGGAAGCGCAAAATCAAAAATAGCTGTTTCTTGGAAATCATCAACTCCAACTTGTTTTTATATTCAAGAAGGTGGTGGTTATTGCCTCAAGGGGTCGTTTTTGCCAAATTTGATCTTGATGTCTTTTCTCAGATCCCAAGTATAAATTTACTGTTTGGTTGGGGGGTTTTTTACATCATTTTTAAATTTATACAAAATTTAGTATACTTGTTATAAAGAATATAATTAAGATATAAAATTCAAAGGTGAAGTTTTGGGGGTATCAATCAAAACAAAAACAATATTTAGCTAGTAGTAATATGTAGTAGTGGAAGAGGCGAAGGTGGGTCTATCCAAAAATTGAGGGGATGGAAAGTTGTAAATATTTGCTGGTGGAGAGTGTTCCTTAGATTTGAGTGAGAATGGTTTCTCTCCTATCCTTCTCTCCCCTCAAATCTGCTAAAGCTTGTGCAGCTACTACGACAGAGAGTCTCGACCAGAAATTTGGACGCAAAGGCATCAAATTTTCGGAGTCGGGGACGGTAGAGCTGAGCGTGAGAAATGGTAGCTCGGTGAAGCTTGAGATTGCAAACGGCCACATTACTTCATACAAGCCCAAGGTTTACTGGAAGGATGATGGCTATGAGGAGGTGCTTCATACTCTTCCACCTTCATCTTCCTCTTCTTCCTCCAGAGGCGGCATCGCTTTGGTGGTGGACGACCTCTCCTCTCCATCAAATCCCAAGGCTACTACTGCTGCTGCTGAATGGACTGTGATGGATGCTGATTCCGACTCCATCGACGCTGTGCAGGTACTTACACACATTCGTTGTATGTATATATATAGCTAGTGTTTGTTGATCAATCGTAACGTGGTGTGTACCTCTTAACAGGTTGAGTTGGGTTGTGTTCGTGGCTGTTTGGATATAAGGTACGTTGTATCACTCTATCCTCTCAGCATGGCGGCTGCTGTGATAGTCAAGAACACGGGGCGAAAGCCGGTAGATTTAGCCACTGCTATTTTGAGTCATTTGAAGGTGAAGAAGAGAGGTGGGAGTGGTGTGCAAGGATTGAAAGGCTGCTCTTACTGCACGCACCCTCCTCTTTCTTCTCCTTTCCAAATCTTATCCCCCTCCGAAGCTACCAAGACCGAGGATCCAGGCTTCTTCTCGTTCGGATGGGAGCCCGAAAACAAGGCCGGGGTGTGGAGTGTGCAGGATGCCCCCATTACCGTCTTGAGACATAAGCTCAGTAGAGTGTACGCTGCTCCACCACCGCAACGCTCCGACCCTTTCCACACCACCGCCCCCTCCAAGTACGAGACCATCGACCAGGTGCATATCCATATCCGTATCCGTATCACTCAATTAGCTTATTACTATAACTAACACTAGTACATGTGTAGGGGCGTGAGCTTTTCTTCCGAGTGATACGAATGGGATTCGAGGAAATATATCTGTCCAGTCCGGGCTCATTTGCGGACAAGTATGGCAATGGCTACTTTATATGTACAGGCCCCACTTCAATGTTGGTTCCGGTCACGGTGAACCCCGGTGAAGAATGGAGAGGGGCGCAGGTCATAGAGCATGATAATTTGTGATTTGAGGCATTTTTTTTTTGCTAATCTTTACTTGTAATCATACAGATTGAGAATGGAAATATAAATGCAGTGCTTCGTTTTGATTATACATTCTGACATTATTATCTTGTATGGACTGGAGTGATGAGATGAAGATAACTTGACGTTATCTCTCAACTTTTAATGACAACCAACCAATATTAAGATACAAACCATCATCTTCTCAAAGAAAATGGGATAGGGACCATTTTACAATATGGCCACCCTTTTTAACAGCGCTCTCCCTTTTCTGAGGAACATCTCTCCGCCCGCTTCATGCTCCTCCTCCGTCAAAACATTTCCAGACTCCGACTATCTGGAGAGATGTGGCGTGAGCTTTACAGGTATTGGCGATGACTGTGTGGTAAAGATGGAACTCGGGAATGGAACCGCTGCCAAGGTGATGCTCCCGACTGGTTTGGTCACTTCATACAAGCCTCAGATGTGGCATGGAGGCACAATGGAGTTGCTGCAAACCTCTGTCTCTCAGAGCGAAAATGGTGCTGCTCTCATTCGAGGAGGATTGTCGTTAGCCCTCGCCTGCCAGAATGATGCCGGAGTTTCATGGTCTCCACGTGCCTGGGATCTTCATCAAGTCACTGGAACTCCTCGAGAATCTATTCGGGTTAGTATTGTTGCTTCATCTAGTCATCTTCTACACATTTGTCTCATACACTCAACTGCATACATATTATATATGCAGGTGGAGTTGTCGAGCACGAGTGAGCAAGGCAATGTTGGTATAAAGCATATTATAACTCTTGAACAAGATAGCTTCAACTCAGAGATTGTAGTCTCTAACTCATCCACTTCAACTATCCGTCTAGCTGGATCAACCGTGTGCCATCTAGCAGTGAGCACTCCCGATGCAGCTTATGCAATAGGACTACAAGGCTCCGATTACTTTGATATGCCACCGTTTCAGGGGAATTTCAGCATTGTCCCTCCAACGATTAACAAGTCGCCTAATAAGTTCTGGCCATTCAACAAACTATTTCCCAAAGGGGAGGAAAATATAAACAGACAGGCAGAGTCAGGTGAAGAAGACGATGACTGCAAGCACTTGGCAGAAACATTAAGCAGGATTTATACCAGCACACCTCGAAGTTTGACCATCATGGACCGTGTAAGTCATCTGCTATCTATATAATCACTATCTCAACTTGGTAGCTGGAGTATTTGCCTTGAAAAAGTTAACCATAGTGTCATCTCGTGTGAACAGGGAAGGAGAAATTCGGTGACAGTGAGAAGACAAGGTTTTAAAGAAGTGTACATAATGAGCCCTGGATCAGAACACGAGTGGTATAGCAAGTACTCATACATCTGCATCGGCCATGCTGCACAGCTTGAACCATTAATCATAGACTCTCAAAGCGAATGGAGTGGAGGGGTGCAATTGTTCAATCCTAATTACTAAATTGGGATTTCACGTGTTGTTCTTTATTGTGTATCAAGATAATATCAAGGTGATGGAAGGCAGTCCGAAGATAATCGAAACATAGAACATAACTGGTTCTCTCGTTGTCAAGTCCTAGCTAGCTATCGAGAGATACCTTCGATTTACTTGCTACTCCTATCTCACATTCTTGTAGATGATCCAACCAAAACATCCAAGTCTGCACTAGACAGCTACATCGAAACAGTCAAATATTTCTAAAGGTCAAACAACGCCACAGTGTGGCATACATAAATCGAGTGCTAGGTTGGGACCATAACATGATGATTATCTTGATCACCTATCACCAACAAGAATACAAGTACTGCAAATAAACCAACAAAAAAAGCAAAAACAACTTTTTTAGCTGAGTTGTGATGCTTCTTTACTTGAGGTTTATCTACTGGAATCATTTCAGCAAGATTAGGCACGTCTTCTGTGGAGGAAACTGATTCTGCATTTGCAAGAAATTGTTCATCTCCAGATGCTAATTCATCTTTGTTCTCACAGTCCATGCCGTTAGGAAGACCAAGTTGTCCAAGCAATGAGACTGGTCTCATTGGGCTTCTGAACCTTCTGGGTTGTTTCTCTGATAAGCCTACATCAGAATTGTCAAGATCCTGAAGCGAGCGAATGAGCCTTCTCGGGGTACTGAAAATCTTCACATCATCAACCTTAATGTGAGCCTTCGACTGCTGAAAAACACAGATAGGGGTCCAATTAGTGAAATGTTGTCTTGGATTTAATCAAAGCTCCTCAATGAGATTAGCCATGTGTCATGAATACTAGGAGTAGTTCTGTATATCTCCTGCTAGATACTTGTCAGATTTGCAAATAAAACATAACAAAAACTGAAATCAATCCAAGTGGAAATTGACAAGCTCCTAGAAGAACTTAGCCAACATTAAAATACATATTTTTGCAAAAGACCTCTCCAAGAAAATATTCAAACAAACACAAAGGATATGCGACGAAGACTTACCTGGGGACTAGGGGCATTGCTTTCTATAACTTCCTCTTTTGCACTTTCTCGAACAAAAGCTGCAAAATTTTCACAATACTCTCCATGGTTGCCAGAAATCTCATCATACACAGATTCTTCTCGAGCTATATCTGAGAATATGCCATCTTTAAGAGATACATCCAAGAAACCATTCTCACATCTTCTCCAAAGTCTACGATTCACACCCTTAGAACTATAGTCCTGATCTTGAGGGCCATGATTTATTGAGTTTGGTGATTCCATCAAATAATCATACCCGACAAATGAATCAACAGTTTGTGATTCAGGTGATGCAGTTAAGGCTTCAGAACTATAAACTCTCCTCATTCTCATGTTCTCTCTTCTGCCAAAGTTTGAACCAGTAGCTGAACCAAATTCCCTCTCTGATTTTGAGCATCTCTCATTGCATATTTTCTTTGCATTTTGTAGTACTTCAAAAGCAGCACCACTAACAAATGGCATTCTGTCATACTGGCAATTCTCCATTTCCTTGATTACCAACTCCAGTTCAGGTGCTATACTTTTCGGATCCAAATATCTCAATAGAGAGCTCACCATATGTATGGCTGACTTTCGTTTCTGAGAATTTTCTTCCACAAAACCGGCTTCAAGAATTCGCAGTCCAGACTGTACCAACAACCTGCCATAGGCTTCAACAACGAGGCTGTTATGTTTAGCCAAAGCCGTAACTAAGGCCATATGTGAATTGGTCTGTGAATGCTTCTCTAATGCCCCAGCAACTCTCTGACAGACCTCATTTATCATTTCATTTGAGGCAAACCGCCAATTATCAGATTCAATAAGTGATTGAAGACAAAGTGCAGCTCCAGAAGACAAATTCTCCAAGCTACCCAAGAGACAATCAGAAAGAGGCTTACAAAGAGAATGAATAACGTGTCTCTTCCTTTCCTCTATTGTTGTCGGGTCGATTGCATACCTTGCTATGGCTGGAACCACCTTTGAGCAAGCCTGATGAAGAGCAAAAGCTCCTGCACTCAATGACAGGGTTTTGACAATGGTGTTCATGATGTTATCAATCTGCGGCACAATTTTTGGTCCATGGACTCGAGCAAGAACCTCGTATAGAGAAATTGTGTGCTCCCCTGATGACATGCCAGTTTCTTTGGTTTCAGAAACTTGAGCTAGAAAGATGGGGATGGCCTTGGAATCCAAGTCTTTGACATACAATTTCAATGCTTTCATAGCCGATTTTCTGCTATCAGCATCCTTGTCAAGATTCTCCAACTCCCGGCGCAGTACTGGGCTTAGACTTCTTCCCATATTACTACAAGGTAAGACACAAAATAGATTTAAAAGTTAGTTTGCATTCCATTTAACCCTACAAGCTGATATCTCATATCTGTGTAACTGTCTAAAAATATGGTATTGTTGCCTAAATATTACTTATTAAGCCAAATGATTGCGAGATTAACATATACTCTGAAAGAAAGACTAGTGAGTTATACGCCCCCACCATACAGCACTCAACAAAGAAAAGGGAAAACAACCACCATAGAAATCTGTTATCCGAAATTCCCATAAAGACTTCAATTAAATGTTTGAGAAGTTCAAGTAATTAAGCGGTACATGTACACATCACGAAAAAACAAAAAGTGTCAGCAATTTTAACAGTAGATTTTCAGACTATATCAATTAGATCCATGAAATCCCAAATCTTTCCTAGCTTAAAAAACTAAACAAGAAGGGATTTACTGACGGTGTCGATCTTTCTTCTTCAGTTTAGAAAATAGAACACGAAGCGAAGCTGAAATTGAATATTTTATATGGAATTAATTGCGTTTCCCCATAAAAACGATACCTTGATATGAGCCAGAACCCAGCCGCTACTTCTTCCTTTTGGAGCTTCAAGAATCCTATGTTGAGCTATGACTGCAGAAGGATGATTCGGGCAAAAATTGATTCAATTCAATTTGAATAGAATGAGGGGAGATTTTTGAGACAGCGGCTCAGCTAGTATACGCTTTTTGTGCGCACTTGTCTGAAAACTTTACATTTGAATTGAAATCACTCTATTTCCCCCGCTTTCGCCCTACATTTTCTTACTCTTATGGGCCTTCCCTTCAGCTCGGCCCAATTGAAGTTGATTGCGGTCGACTTTGGGCTGTGTTTTTTCAAACAAAAAAAAATTGGATACGGTCTAACCCGAGTTGGTTTCCTGATATTTTTATTTCTCTAATACTCCCTCCGTCTTCAAAAAATAAAATTTTTTAAAACGGCACGGGTTTTATGAAAATTGGTAAAATAAAAGAGGGTGGAAAGAAAATGGTGTTAGAGCATCAGCAATGGGACGGATGTCCCGGCAGACACCAAAAAACACCTCCTGCCACGTCATAAGGACATCCCACTACACTGCCACGTCATAAGAACACCAAGGACATCCCACTGCACTGCCAAATATATTATAAAATATTTAATCGGGAGAATTTTGAAATATATACTTCAACTCGAACACGATTAAATACTAGTACTAGAGTGAAAATAAGAAAAATGATACAACCTCTTTTCTATGTGAATTGACCTAGTGGTAATGTGATTAATGTCCAAAGCCAAGAGTTTTGGATTCGAGTTCACTATCATGATATGGGTTTTCAATTTTTATTTATTTTTCCATTAAAAATAAATTATGGCATTTGATATATCTTGAGTACTTAGCATACATGAGTACTACTATAAGTTATGATTGATATTGACACGCTAAAAGACCTAAATTATTTTTTTAAAATTAAAATAAAATATTACTCCATATTTCAATAAATTTTTAACCATATGTCGGAATATTTAAGTTTAGTAAATTCAAATAGTATTTTATAATCTTATTTATTACTATTATTATTGTATTAAAATAAAAAAAAATCCAATATTTGAATACATATTAGTGATTTGTTTATTTTATTTATATTTGACTATTTATTTTATCAAAATCAACATAAAAATATCGAATCAATTGTTGAACAAGACATAATCTATCGGATTGGGCCAGGTTGCGGCTTGCGGGTTAATAGAGTTTACAATCCCTAAATTGAAATTTATAAATGATAAATTCTCAATTAATACGAATACGATATTTATGATTTTTCAAGAAAAGGCGAATGCTCATTTCCCATGATTAATACTCCACGCAGCAACAAAATTTTAGGTTCAACACCAAAGCGTAACGTGGTTTGGCAATATGAAATATAGAGACCACAATCATTTCCATACGTAATTTGGCTTTTCGCGCTTATTCGTATTTTCTCCCTCTTTCCTTCCATTATAAAACCACTCACGCATTTCACCAATCCAATATCCATACTCATGATTTCCATATTCTCTACACTCACACACACACACACACACACACACATAAACTGTGATATGTACATGCATATACCTCTATACACACGCACACACATTCTTCTCATAGAGTTGCCAACGAATTTGCATTAGAGAATAAACTACACGATATTTTTCTCCAAATCGCATCAACGGCGATTTCTCTGAAAATCATCGAGCTTTCAGCATTTCTCACTCTGCTGTTGCTTGCCAATGCAATTGCCCACGCAGATAGGTTCAATTTCGTTCTCTCCATTTCGATCGATTTCACATTTTAATTTTGCAGTTTTGATCGATTTCACTTGATTTCGCATCGATTGCCGATTTTATGCTCTGTTACTCGAACACTAGGGATAATCTCACCATTTCTCAATTTAGATTGCGTAATCTGTGTTTTTTGTGGATTTATTTATAGCGTTGAAGAAATTCGGAAGCTGAAAAGCATCAGAAACTCAACAATGGCGGAAAGGTTTGACTCCTGCTTTCTCTATTCAGTACTTCAACTTTTGCAGTTTTAGTGCATCCAGAATTGCTCTAAACCGTAGATAGTACTAATGCGCATGATATTAGCAGCAATGAAGGGGGTATCCAAGCAATTATGTACATACTATTATCACTGGATCTAAAAAATCTGGGATTTTAAATCTGTTGATGTTACTCTTTCTCATTGCTTCACTCCTAGCCATAAAATTTAATTATTGCAATTCGTCAGAGTGTTTCCAATGATAAATTCAATTAAATTGGATTGATGCAAGAGCATATAATAAAATTAGAGATCTTCGTTCATAAGAATTGTCCTGTTATGATAAAGTATTTGCATCTTATGTGTCGTTATTTTAATGAAATAGTATTATTTTTTATTTGGCCTAAAAATGATGGATTTTATTGAGATCACGTGATTAAACAGAATTTAACTTAATGTTTGGCAATTGGTGGAAATTGCAGGTTGGAGGAATTTAAGCACGACGACGCTGTAGACGATCCAGAAGCTGTCGCGGCCATGGTTAATATGTAAGTCCGTATTTCCTCAACAATTCTACAGCATATATGACTTGAATTAAAGCATGATTTAATTATAATGGAGACCAGACATTAGAATCTCTAATAAATGAGGTTCATTCTTTTCTGTTAAATTATCACCTAAATTATCTTTCATGACTCCTGAGAGACAGAGTGAGAGGTGTCACATGATCCGTACGGCAGTCTTTATTGTGAATCTCGCAATTCCCACCAACCCCAAATTTACGAGTAAAAGCTCAGTTGATCACCTTAATTACTTTCAGCTTCACTTTCTCATATGTCTCTTTCCGTATTTTTCATCTACTGTTATGATAAGTAAATATATGTTGCCACATACCTATGTACTACCCCTCTCCATCTAAAAACATGAAAACTTCATTTTTTGTCATTTTGATAAGTTTCATAAATAATCCTCATTATTCATTTTTTTACACCACCAATCCTTTACCTCTTATCATTATTTTATCAATTTATTCACAATACTAACATTTATGGCGCATCAATACAACACTATACTGATACAATTAACAGAGTGTATACACTGGAATATTTATTGCCTAACAACTTTTCTTAAAACTCATGCTATCAAAGGTGACGAAGCTAATTATAAATGATGCAACGTTAACTCTGTCAAAGCGAAAATATAAAGATGTATTTATATGTATATCCTGCCTATTTTGTTTTATTTTTGGAGGGAATTTTCATGGAGTTGGAATTTGGCTAACATTTGGGTTGGCAGTTCAAGCACGCGCATGTTGTGAGATCTATGTATGTGTGTATTTTTA
This sequence comes from Salvia splendens, assembly GCF_004379255.2. Taxonomy (NCBI): domain Eukaryota; kingdom Viridiplantae; phylum Streptophyta; class Magnoliopsida; order Lamiales; family Lamiaceae; genus Salvia; species Salvia splendens. The sequence goes on from NC_056034.1 coordinate 2,987,211, forward strand.
TCTGTTTTTATGTCTTTTTCCTCTTTAAATGTCACATACGTTGTTTGTTCTATTATGGATTGCATTTCCCATTATTTATAATGAGATATCTATCCATCTTTCCCAGTTTTGTAAATAAGATCATTTGGTTTTTCTGCTGCCTTCCTTTTTAAAAGTACTAATAATCTAGTGTAGTAGAAAAGTTGTTAGAGAAGATCCTACTCAGTTCCCTCCTTTTTCTCAATATGATTACCTCTAATAGTGAAGTTTTAGGAGAGAAATGCAGGCAACAATTAGCAAGTCAGAGCTCATGCCTCATTCTGCAGCCATTTCTCTATTCCTAAACACTGTCCATTTTCAGGCCTGTACTATTTAACTCATAAATCCATGATCTTCATTCTATCTGATCAACATGTGTGGTAATCGACTTCTAGGTATCAGAACAGGGTAGTCTGTCGAAGTCAAGAAATACTACTACTACTACTAATAATAATAATAATAAAAATTCAATTATAGATAATAAGCATATGGTACAGTGTATAACACATAGTATACAATAGTAATGGAGTAAATAAGCACCTTGTATAGTGTATAACAGATATCGTGATTTACCATTTCAATGAAATTCTATACAGAAAATTATTGAGAATTAGACTACTACAATGTTTACCTTTACTTTTAAATTACAGAAAAAATGTAACTTTAGTCCCCTCTATAAATTAACCTACTCTCCCACTGCTTCAAAAATCTCTCAATGCCCTCTGGCCTCTGCCACTGCCACTGCCTCTGATTGGAGCAATTGTAAGCGTCTGCACATTTTTATGTAAACTAGTCAGTTGGCACGTTCCATGCATAAATATGTAAAAATTTAACAATATTTGTGTATATATTTATATTAAAATAAATAAACTTATCATAATTTAAGAATTTTTTCTAAATGATTTTTACCTTTTAGTATCAAATTAGCTAAAGTATTTCAAAACTTACTACTAAAGTACTAGTACATCTCTATAATAGTTAAACTAATCCTACTTACGAAAAAGATTGACTAATGGATTTTTTTGGATTGTATGATTTCTTCATGAAATGCGAGACTATACTTTTTTATTAAACCTAAAATGATAGACTTATTGAAAAGAGCCTTCTGTTGATCATCCCCGTGTGACTTAGATTTTAGATTGAATTCACATAAATAAATGTGCTTACAGATTATTTGAAACATTACTTTGTACACATGCGTCATGCAATGTAGTACTAGTAGACTTACAAGATTTTCAGGTCTGTGACTAGAGAGAAATTTTGCATGGCTCTGTTTTCCTGAATACCCCTGTAACTAAAGATGTAATTATTGTAGGGCTACCCGAAACAGCACCGAGCGAAGGAAGCTAGGATTCTTCTGGTGCGCAACGGGTAACCCGATGGATGACTGCTGGCGGTGCTACCGCAACTGGATGCGCAGCCGCCGCCGCCTGGCCGACTGGTCCATCGGGTTTCGCTGCAACGCAGTGGGCGGGTGCGGCGAGCGCTACTGCAAGCGCGCCGGTAACGCCATGGTCCGCAACTCGCCCACCCATTACGGCTGGCGGACCATGGCCGACGGCGATGGCATCTCCATTTTTGGATCGATCATAATTCCTTGTGTAGCTGCTCTGATGGCCTCATTGATGCCATCATGGGATCCACTGCCATCACCATTTCCAACAACTATTTCACTCATCATAGTGAGGTTTTTTCCCTCAACTCCCTTTTGTTCTTTGCTAAATTTGTTGAGCTGATTTTGTGGGATTTTTGAGCAGGTGATGTTGTTAGGCCATAGCGATTCGTATGTTCGAGATAGAGTTATGCAGGTGACCATTGCCTACAACCACTTCGGAATCGGCCTCATCCAGAGGATGCCCAGGTAAAAACCATGCTAGTTACCAAATTACAAATTTAATAGTTACTAACTGATGGATAATCTAACTGATGCACACCAGTGGGAAATCAAAAAAATGGGATGAAGTGTGTGGGGTTGTATAGCAACTGATGTGACATGATTGTTGATGTATCCTTCAGGTGCAGACATAGGTATTTCCATGTTGTGAACAATGACTACACATCTTGGGAGATGATGTATGCGATAGGTGGGAGTGCTGATCCCACCATCAACAGCCAGGGCTACAGATATTTAGTTTGCCAAAGAGGCTCATTTCTCGCTCACACTCACTACAACATCGATCATATAGCATTCTATCTTGAGAGCAACAACTGGTGATGCATCATCATGCAGCTCACCAAGAGAGTGAACAACTTAGGAAGCAACAGATGGAGGCATTGGAACTGGAGATCCGAGGGCGATCTCATGCTCAACGGAGCATATTTCAGACCTTCCGGGCGTGGTGCTGCAGCCAGCTACGCCAGGGCTTTCAGGCCAAGTCGTCGTCCCTGGTTGCCACACTGACCTCCACGGCCGGTGCACTTCGCTGTCGGAGGGGCATGGCGTGCTGATATGTGTGCCCATTTTGCTCATTTGGAAATTGAACAGTTCCCACATAACGACACATCTCCATCCAAATGAAATGAAATTAATTTCTTCTGGTAATAAGTAGTATAATATATGAGCTATAGCTTATCCCTCTCTTCCTCTCCCTCTTCGAAACCTTACCATACATCTCTTGCGCTAAGCGTATCTTCCAAAATCTGATGATCAACCAACCACTGCTCCGGCCCGTTTCTTCAACTTTGGTATGTTTCGAGGTATTTTTGCAGAAGCAGCGTTGTTTCTCGCCATTTTCAGTGTGAAATGTGTTGATCACACACTCTTCTGAATCTTGTTATATACACGTTTCAGGCAGAAAGAAGAATAAATATTTCAAAAAATATTGCATCACCAGTGTAATAATTATGCTTCATATTTATGTATAATTGAGTTTGTATATCATATTTTGTCCCTGCTACTGTGATCCTCTTTCTCTAGTGCAGCATGTATCACGCAACACAATGGAGGCTATTTAATGCATTAGTGATGGAGATTGAAAATTTATTTCCATTGTTAAATTAAATGAGAGGAGCATAGGATACCCTGAAAGCATCTTCTTCAATCTTCATTTCATTTTCACCATGCATCCCAATAATGATTGCAACTACTGCTGGTTTTAATATTAAGATTGAGGGCAGTATGATTGTCAATCATCAGCTAAAATCTAGAGAGGCCCCAAAATCTATGATCCTTTCCAATTTCACTCAACTTTCCAAAAGTTGTTAAATCCATCAATATTTCACAATAAAAATTCATTACATCAAATACATTTTCTACATGCAAGCCATTTCAGTTAACTAACCATTTTGCACTATAAATTATCCAAATTGAATACTGATGGCCTATATGGTAACACTTAAAGATAACAGATACCACTTCCATTAACTAGAAACAAGAGCTAAAACCAACATATAAAAACCAAGATAAGAAAGTCATTGCAATCTACCTCCTCAAGAAATTAAAACAAAACAACTTACCAAGATTATGATTCACAATTGACCAAGAAAATAATCCTCAAAAGGGAGTAACACTTCCACTCCTAGTTTCAGCTGGGCTATACAAAGCAGACCTATTCCTTGGCCTATTCTCCTCCAACTGCCTCACAACCTCGTCCATCGTAGGCCTAACTGATGCCACCGGGGCGCAGCATCCCATTGCAAGCTTCAGTGCCTGAACTAGCCCTTCTTCCATGGGATTTCTTATACCTTTCAAAATCTCCACATCAAAGACCTCCATTGTTGTTTCCTCCAGGACGGCCACCTTCACCAACGAAGGCAGGTCGACAAACTCACCGTTTCTTCCAGATTTTGTTGGTTTTTTCCCTAACAGAATCTCCAGCAATACTATCCCAAACGCATAAACATCAGTCCTCGAACTGACTTTCTTCATCTTCTGAAGCTCCGGTGCTTTGTAGCCGTCAGATTTAGCAAGAGCTACTATCTCATCTGCCACAGCTTCGACCATTATCTTGTCCAGTCCAAACTCGTTGAGCCTTGCCACAAAGAAGTCGTCTACGAGAACAGTCTTCGACCTCACGTTCCCGTGTGTTATTGGTGTTTCAAGACCATGGAGATATGCTAGTCCTCTTGCAATGCCTAAAGCGATCTTGTGTCTCCTTGCCCAACTCAGCACCGGCTTTCCCACTCTTGATTCTGTGCACAAACATGACACAGAGAAACAGTTATTGCATTAGGCATATCCATCCATATCATATATCCACTTCAAGCTCATACATTTAAGACATGGAAAGCTCATACAAACACAAAACTAACTCATAGCTTCTTATCAAATAAATGCAGCCCTTTACCTTCTTAAGGACCGAGTTAATGCATACAGTCATTTTATCATCAAATTGATTGAAAACAGAGGTAGTAAACATATGTTATATATTGCCACCTGAACCTATGTCTCATGATATTAGCGCGATCACCCTAATACTAACTTCAAGGTTTGGTTCCATCTCTTAACCTGTGAGTTTTTCTAGTGCAACATATAGGTTCTTCTTTGCTTTCCAAGAACTATCTTACTAGCTACAAGAAAACAAACATAATCTGTGTAAAACATAACAGAACATCACCGCAACAGAAAAGCTTAATTTATTCATCTAGGCAGAGAAAAAGGGATTATTACCATGTAAGATATCATGTAAGGTCTTGTTAGGTAGATAGTCATAGATGAGAAGCTTCTCTCCTCTCTTCCCTTGATAGAAAGCTCTCAATGGGATCAAATTCTCATGTCGAATGCGCCCCAACTGCTTGATGACAGGCAAACATGAGTTCCTATCTTTGCAAGAACCTTCTCTCAATAACCTCAACGCAATTGTACCTCCATCAGCTAGCTTCGCCTTATACACAGTCCCATAACTAGTCTTCTCCAGAACCTGCCCAGTCGCATTCAAAACATCTTCTGAGCTCAAATGCTCACCTCCTTGAAACAAAACCAGTTTCCCATCACCACCACCACCACCACCAATGCCTGCCTCCTCATCATATTCCTCCTCAAACTCATCCTCCTCATCTTCCTCCGCACTCTTCTTCCTCTTCCCTTGGTAATACCCAATCATCAATGAGACCAACACCACTGTCCCAGTCATAAAACCAATAACAAGCCCAGCTATGGCACCAGAACTCAATCCAGAGCTGCCGCCACCGCAGGCCCGGAGAGGCGGCCCGCAAAGGCCCGGATTGTTCCCTTCGAAGACCTCCACACCAAACTTGGATTCACCAAATTTCGGCAAAACCCCAGTAAAGTTATTATGAGAAAGATTCAGTTTTTCCAATTTTAATCCGGTTATGGCCTCTGGAATGGGACCAGAAAACTCATTATCACCAAGATCGAGCTGCTTTAGCGCATGAAACTCAAGTACAAACTCAGGAAAACTCCCAGAAAACACATTTTCTCCAAAATCAAGAAACTGCAAATTCTTGCAAGTAGCATCAGGCAATGCCGGATCAGGTATGGAACCGGAAAGAGCATTACCGTGGAGGCGGAGCGAGACGAGGCGGTCGCAGAGGTTCCAAACAGAAGCTGGCAACGAACCCTTGAGCAAATTGTGACTCAAATCCAAATCAGAGAGAGAAGTGCTGTATCCGAGCTCCAGAGGAATCGGGCCGGACAAAGCATTGGTGCTCAAATACAGGCTGCGGAGATTGGTAAGCTGCCCAATCTCCCTCGGAAGAGTGCCGGAAAGATTCGCAGATGGGAGCTGAAGTGAGATGAGCAGCAAAAAGGGATCTTTATGGAGAGAAACGGAGGTCCACTGCGGCGAGGAGAGATCAGTGCAGAGGAGCGCGGAGCCATTGGTGAAGGCCCATTTGAGGCCTCTCCATTGACAGAGTGGAACGGTGGTGTTCCATGTGAGTAGCAGCAAGTTCTCTGAGGTTCCTTGCAATGAAGGCTTGATCTTCTGAAGGAGCAGCTCGACGTCTGAAGCGGAGTTGGCTGGAGAGAGAAGGAGAAGAATGCAGAGAGAGAGGAGAGGGAGGAGGTTTGGAGCCGCCATGGGTGAGAAGAGAGTTCAAAGTTCAAATGGACAAGAATGAGAGAGGAGAGAGAGAGGGTTGTTGTTTGAGGTTTTTCTTTTGGGGAAAGCTGACATTGTGTTGACTGCGAGTGAATCAAACAGTAGGCTTTCGAGTTGATTGCTGTTTGCTCCTACTTTAAATAAACAATCTTATTAGACATCTTTAATGATGCACCGTTTAATCATTTGTTTCAAAGCGCTCCCACCTCAATTCTTGCTTTTCTGCTTTTGCTTCATTTTCACCGTTTAATACTACTACTCCTTGCGAGCTCCCCATTAATCTACTATTTGCAGACCAAAATGTTCAAACTTCAAACAAACTTGTTTCTTTTTCAAGGTGGAATTTTGCTGGTGTTTTTGCATGTTTCAATATTTGAATATTGATGGAATTTTTTTTGTTTCTATAAAAATGCTAAAAGTTTGAATATCAGCGTGTCACTTACATGGGGCATCACTTGTTTAGAGAGTTACTCCTAGTAGAAAATATTTGGTTTGAAGAGTTTGAACAGAGACATGCCATTCACATGAAGCAAAAATCTAAAAATTTGTAGGAAATATTTGCGGAATGACAATTAGATAAAGAAATGCAAAATGAAGAGACATAAAGTGGAAGTGGTGTGTCCATTTGCATATAACTTTACACATTTGATGTGTGCACGCTTACCTTTGGAATTCCCAAATCCCAGATTGTCCGCTATCTTTTTGTTTCAACATTACTGAATCTTCTTTCTATTATGCCTCTAGTTATTTTTTTGGTTTGATTGAGAAAAAAAAAGCTCAAAGCCTACTTACAAGCGGTGAGCAGGATAGTTCTATACAAAGCCAACACCGACAACAAATAACGCACAAGACAACCCCAACTCAACATGAAAACCAACAAGCCGATGAGTAAGACATCAAAACAAGAAAGTAAAACCAACTAGTAAGAAAGACCAACCACCAGTGGAGACTTGATTAAAGAATATTAGTCATTCGGCTCGGTGGCAATGAGAAATTGACCAACTATTATGCCTCCAGTTTTAAAAAATAATAACAAAAATCATACTCCCTCCGTCCCAGAATAAGAGTCCTATTTAGTTATGACACGAGTTTTAAGAAATATAAATAAAAGTGGGTTGAATAAGTTGGTGGAATATGAGTCTCACTCATGTATATATTAGTTTTATAACATATAATATGAGTGAAATAAGTTGGTTGAACGTTACATTTATGATAAAAGTTAAATATGACTCTTATTGTAGGACGAACCGAAATGACAAAACAAAACTTTTATTATGAGACTGAGGGAGTAGTATTTTGGTTATTATTACTTTGTCCAATATGTATTGTTTGTACCGTCAAGAGACTTTACTGTAGTTTTAATATTTGAAATGCATGACCAAATCTATAAATATTACTTCACCAATCTCTTTCCATGACCAAATGTTGCAATATTAGTTATAGTAGTACAGTATAATTTAGAGATATAAGGAGAATCTCCGATTTTAATTTCGACAACAACTAAATTATGCATATAATAAATTTTGAGCATGACCTTAGAACTTACCTTTACCACATGAATTTTGGTTTTTGGCGTCTTTTTGTGGTAGGGGTCCCTTTTGAGTTTTCTACTTCTACAAATAATAACAGCTACTACTACTATAGATTCAGAAAAACAGTATTCTGCACATGTTGTAAATAATATAACCAAGTTGAACAACATTATTTTAGTTCAAATTTGTAATCTATTTTCATCGATCTTCAAATTTATTTGATAGTCAAACTATCAACTTTAATGGAGTAGTATCTCTTTCGGTGCACAAAATAGATCCTTTCTCTTATTCAACTTGATGCGTGGAATATTGAAATTTAAATTTCAATACACTGATTACCAAACTTATCAACTTTAATCTTTATTTCGATACGCAAAATAGATTCATGCATTTATTAAACTAGATAAGTGGAGTTGGTAGTTGAATTTCATTTTTTCAATATATTGATCACCAAACTTATCAACTTTAATCTTTCTTTATATACACAAAATAGATTCATGCATTCATAAAACTACTTAAGTGGAATTGATAGTTGAATTTCAATACATGGATCACCACAACCACTTAGAGCATACAACTCCATACTCAAGTAAGCACCAAGAGTATCTATCTCCGAGGGATAAATTAAAAGGTAAAGAGAAATAATTACCATATTTATCACTTCTTCACATAAAAGTTAAAAAGTTATTTTTATTTGTCTTTTAATTGACCTTCCTCTATTGAAGTTCATAATTTTTTTAAGAAGGTATAGTTACCTTTTTAGAAGATAAATGAAAAATATACATTTTCAATTTACCTTTCTCCCCCAAGAGATGCTCTAAGCATGCATAATCGTTACTCATACGGACACATTGAGTCAATCACATAGTACCACGTAGCATGCTATAATTTTGTTATTTTAAATATGTCAATTTTATCACTGCATTCTTCACACCGTCACAGACTACTTCTGCTTTCTCTCACATAATTTACCGTCACAGACTACTTCTGTTTTCTCTCACATAATTTTTATTTTAATTCTTACTTCATTTCTTCATTTTTATTAAAAAATTCACGTTTAAGTCAAGTGTCATTTTCCGACCTAAATAGATATGAAGTCATTGAAGCCAATGAACAATCACTACCAAATTTAAGCTTCAACAACTTTGTATCTAGGTGGTCGGACAATGTCACCTAGTTCAGGTATATCAATATATGTCTTTTTGAGACATTTACTAAAATGTGTTTATGTTTTTCATTTTAATTTTACAGTTGTTACACATGAATATTCGTCGTAATCTATTTTTATATAATCTATTTTTATATAGTACATTTAGGTGATATTCGATTTTCAAGATAAAATAATATCAAGATACAATCTAAGATTGAGTTGTGGGGTTGAATCTCATGAACCAAACACACTACAAATTTAATCCCGAATACAATCTTGCAAACCGAACACCCCCTTAATGACTCAAAATTCATCAAACATTATTCTTATCCGGTGTCATATTTTATACTAATAATTTTGTATATGAATTGTATTGAGTTTAGAGCATCCACATCCATGCTCTTAGGCAAGAGCATGGAAGCGGACCCACTTTTACTTCCTGATATTTGGCAAGAGCACAACACAAACATCCATGCTCTTTCACAAGAGCATGCTCAAGGGTCCCACTATTCTATTATTCAATTTAAATAAAAACATTTTCACAATATAATAATGCATTAAAAATACCTCAAAATACTATTACAAATGACTAAAAAGTTAAAAATTAAAAATTACATAATTAAAGTCCTAAAAATTTAAAAATTACATAATTAAATTCATAAAATTAAAAAAACCCACTACTCGTGGCTGAATTTCGCTCAAATGTGTTGGATTAGGTCTTCTTGTAGCTCAATGTGGGTTTTGGTATCGCGCATTATGTGCCTTGTTTCGATCATCTCGCGCACTGTCGTATACACACCTCGGCGTGGAGGAGACCTTGCGGTTGAGCTTCCGGCTTCATCCTCGTCGTAAAAGTTAGCTGCCCTCTGTCCTTTGTCAGCTATAATCATGTTGTGCAAGATAATACATGTGTACATGATGTCGGCAATATTCTTTGTGTACCACAGCCGAGCCGGGGTCTTCACAATGTTGAATCGGGCTTGAAGGACCCCAAAAGCTCTTTCTACGTCTTTCCGAGTAGCCTCTTGACGCTGCGAATAAAGAACCCGTTTCGGGTCTTGCAGATTGTTGAACGTCTTCACAAAAGTCGGCCACCTTGTGTAGATACCATTGGCGAGATAGTACCCCATGTGGTATGGATTTTCGTTGACGGCGAAGTCAATCACCGATCACCGGTGCTACACCATTCAAAACATCATTGAAGAGTGGTGAAGAATAGAGCACGTTCAAGTCTTTGTTGGATCCGGCAACACCAAAATATGCATGCCAAATCCATAGGCGGTAGTCGGCGACTGCTTCAAGGATAAGCGTTGGGTCGCCGCCTTTGTGGCCGCTTAAGTGTTGCCCCCTCCAAGCGTTCGGACAATTCTTCCACTTCCAATGCATGTAGTCAATGCTGCCAAGCATACCGAAAAATCCGTGGACTGTTTCGTGAAGATGAAGCAACCGTTGACAATCTTCGATGGTGGGTGCCCGAAGGAATTCCTCATCCAACGGAATTACCGTTGGCACGGCGGTGCTCTATGCATCGAGCAGGGTCGTGCCGCTGGCAAGAGCACAGTAGCGAGTAGAGCTCCGCCGCGCCAGCGGCATGGCGCCTGCTCGGTGCATAGAGCACCGATGCAGGTGCTCTTATGTTTGTCATATGATTAATGTCTAAACTTGTGTACCTTTATTTATATATTACAAAAATAAAACTCTTAGGAATAAAAATACTTATATTGATTACTATAATATTTAGTTTTATCTTGATTAGTCCATTGAGGTAGTCCGAAACCTGAACGATTACAATTAGGATTCTAATTCTAACACAATAAAATTGTAACTCGCATAGCCCACACCCAATTATCCCGTAACCCAAGTATAACTAACCTGAAACTTGATTAGTTGGTCTGATAAACACACCTAAAATTCATATCTATATTCATGTTTAGTACTATTATTTGTTCTTATTACTAATAAATGCGAATATACCGTTCGAATATAACTCGCCCTAAGGCGAAAAGGTCTTGCATTTATTTTACTGAGTCTCTGTTTGGTATCATAGAATTGGGCCTACGGGATTGGAATTGAAGCCTTCAATTCCATTTCAAATGTTTGATACAGTAAAATATTTGAATTTGGAACTGAATTTCAATTCCAATTCCAATTCCAATTCCTCTAAATTCCACATTTTGAACTTCATATCAAAAGTATATAATTGGAATTCCAAATATTATAAAATTGGGCACCTTCACACTCTACACACGCTGCACACACACAGTTCATATCGATCATATCATTTTTATCGAACAAATGGTTAAGAATTGAATTATAATTCAATTCATTCCAATTCAATTCCGTAGAATTCTAATCCAATTCAATTTCAATTTCAATTTCAATTTCAATTTCAATTTCAATTTCAATTTCATGTACCAAATGGACCCTACGCATTTGACAAGAATGAATTTGTATAGGAACTACCCTTAGGGCATCTCCAACGCCACTGCAAAACGCAAATTTGCAGTGAAAACAACCTCCAACCATACTAAAAAACGCATCCAAATCTGTCCTTTTTTTGCGTTTGTGAACAGTACTACTCCATGTTTGCAGTAGAACTGTAGCTCGACGCAAAACTTACCAGAAATTGCAATTGAGTCCTTTCTTTTTTATGATATTTGAAGAAGGCCGAGGGCTGAGAGATGCTGAAACAGAAAATTGGAGAAGAAGAATTAGATGAAGAAACTACTTACCTAATTATAGAGAGTTGTAGATGGTTGAAGAACTTGTGAAGAATGTGGAGATGAAATCGAATGTACAGAGAAGGAAGAAGGGGAAGATTGAAGAGTAGCGGCGATGGGAGAGAGAAGGGGAAATTACAGAGAAGGGGAAGATGGAAGAAGGTAGCGGCTATGAGAGAAAATTAGGTTTAGTAGAATTAATATAGTTAATTACGAGATGGGCTAATTAATGGGTGATGAGAGAAAATTAGGTTTAGTAGAATCAATATAGTTAATTACGAGATGGGAAAATTAGGTGTAGTAGAATTAATATAGTTAATTTATTAAGTATTAGTTATTTTATCGAATATGAATTGTAATATTAGTATTTAATATTATAATATAATAAATTAAATAATAGTACAATATTTAGTAATAAAAGTACTCATATTACATAACACGTCCTACAAATGGAAATTATGTTACAACGATATAGAACTAAAATAAAAACAAACGACATATTACAATAACAAAATGAAAAACATAATCTAATAATCCGGTAAACCAGAACCAGAACCTCCTATATTATCGAAGTATCGAAGTACGAAGGATATGCAAAACGAAGGATATTATCGAAGTACGAAGGATAAAGAAGTGTTGCGTGACATAATGATTACATGTATAATTTTACATAACATGATAGTTGAAGATGAACGTGATCTGAGTTCTCCAATCGAAGTTGCTAGACACGCACCACAACCAGAAGTTGAGATGACGACAAATGAAGATGTTCGATTTCAAGAGTACTTGACTCGGTATGCCGCAATAAGAAATAAAAATGCACATCTAGAACTTCGAAATGCATTAGTTGATCATTTGTGGGAAAATTTCTCAAATACGCAATCTTGAATTTTAGCTACTTTTTATGTGTTGTCTTATGTTTTATATAAACATGATGTCTTTGAATGTATTTTAATTTATGTATAATCATGTTATCTTTGAATGTATTTTAGTTTATATTTGAATGCTATTATAAGTACGTTTGATTTATTATAATTTGAAGTTAGTGTATATTTTATTGAATGCATAATATATTTAATATATATATGTATATATATATTATGATAAATAATTGTATCAAATTATTTAATTATATTTGGAAAATTATTGATAAAAATGTTGTGGGGTGAATGTGTAATTTAAATAAATATGTAGTTAAAATTGAAAAAGTAAAAAAAGTAGGTGAATATGGAATATTCTTTTGAGTTTTGAGTTTGGTGTAAATGATTGGAGTAGAATTACTGTTTGATATGACAGAACTGAAAAAATAGGTTTGTGTTTAGTGTAAATGGTTGGAGATGGCCTTAGTGCAGACATTAAGAAATTCTCATTATTTAATTCTTTGAAAAGATTATTATTAAAAAAATATTTCTTTGCAATAATGGTGAATTGTAGTATTACAATACAACATTGCTTGCTGTTGTGAATCTTATGAGAGTCATATACGAATTAATGAATGAAAGATTAATAATCCAAATTGATAATTAACTCCTATTAGTAGTATAAGATTGTACTAGTATTTTCGACGAAATCGAATTTTGACTAATATCGAATCAAATATCGCATAGTTTGAGTAAATTTTCAACTCTACCATTCTATTCGTAATCGGAATTCATAATTTTCATGTACAAACAGAATTGTGTTTGTACTGTCTTGGTATGTATGGTAAATATGTGGCTGCAAAAAGTTTAAAACAAGTAGCATGCGAAGATATGATTCGGTTTTACGACATATAAAAAGATATTCCCACTTACTGTTTTCCTTCTTTTTCTTAAATATGATTTCTGACACGAGAATCATATATAGTTGATATTAAGGCATGCCGTGTCTTTTTTTTTTCCATTGCACGATTAAGCTTATCATTTAATACAGATTTCGAAAAAAAAATGCTAAACTAGAAGGGGACATCAAGATCCCCAAACATTATATACACGACTTTTTTCGAAAAAAAAAATGCTAAACTAGAAGGGGACATCAAGATCCCCAAACATTATATACACGACTTTTCTCTAGATGATATTCGATGGTCCATTTTTTTTATTTAACTACATGTATCATTTTCATTTTTTTCATATATTCTTTTAATTGAAATTTAGTCCGTCCCACGTTACTTTAGTCATTTCTTTTTTGCACTCGTTTTAAAAAATAATACTAATAAATAATTAAAGTAAAGAGATGGTAAAGTAAAAGAGTGAATAATGTAGAGAAGAGTCTTCTTATTTATAGTATTCTCTTTCTTAATTTACTCTCCTTCTAATTTAATTAATTATTGTAATTTTTTCAAAACGAGAGAAGCAATTCAAGTAACGTGGGACAGAGAGAGACTTACTAATTTTATTGAATCTTGTACTAAATTGAATTTTAGTACTAATCAATACTTCATTGCACTAATTTAGAATGTAATTAGGTTTTTAGAATTTGTTGTTGCTTTTATTAGAAAAAAATATTACTATTAGATTTGATAAATTCAAAAGTAGAATATACTTGCATAAATTTGCAAAATTTTAATTTTTCCCAGATAAGTAATGATTATGATACTACTTATATTACAAAAACCTATTCTAAAATAAATATTATTAAAATGATTAACTTAAGAATTCAAACACACACTGAGTCTTATGCAACTTCTAGCCAGTGACACAAAATAAAACTTGGTGGGTAAACATTTAAAAAGGCAGTAAATCACTTATACCATAAATTTACTGTGGGTACACATTAAAAAGGCAACAACCCAAACTTTACATAACTTAATAGTGCCACACCAAACGGTTTAAAACGAGTCTTTTCAACATTCGTAAAGTAATCCTCCCCATACATTTACAATCTGATTTAAAAATATCATGATAATGTGTGATATAGTTGAACCACAACTTAGTTATATTTGTGTTTATTAATACAGTACATATTTTGTGTGATATAGGTGAACCACGGTGTCCAAGCAACACAAGCTTATATTCTTACTTGCACAACATCAGATGTAAAATGGCCGAGTTAATTTACGTGCTCAAAATATTACCAACCACCATAAAATCAATGGATATCTTAACTCAACTTTAAGAAGAGAGAATATTTTTAATCAAAATACAGACAACCATATGAATATCATGTTCAATGCATAACTTATTTCTACACCAAATCAAAGCGACTGAAAATTTATTCCCAAGAACCGGTATCTGATCAAATTAATTTTATTTCAGCTAATTCAAGAGGATTGCTGAAATAACTGTTCAGAAACAAGAAATATTCGAAAATTCTATTTACATTTCAAATTTTCACGATATCGTCAGTCTCAATATCCACATATGATCTCAAAACGATAAAAAAAGATTAGAACCTATTTATTTGTATTTATCCATAATTTTCCTGGCTTCTTCAAGACTGTCGTCTACAGAGGTGGTTTCTCCTCCACCTCCTTTTGGGGCTTCATCTTTGTTCAAGGCTATAAATGTAAAATAACACAGCCCCATCACAGCCTGCACATTAACATTGCCAAATTTAACACATCATTTCACCAAATTTCCCAATTACAACATGACTAGTAAAATGTTGCAATTTCACCACAATCTTTCATGTTTTTTGCAATTATAACACCAGTTTGTTTAGACGAGTAAAATTCACAAAACATCATCATTTGATGAGTTGTTGATATTCACTGTTATGCGACGTCATTTGACTCAACATGTTAGTGAAACATGGACTGTGTATGTGGACTTTACATCAACAGGCATGCTATAATTCAAAAAACGGAAAGATTGTGGTATAATTACAATATGTTAAAAGTCATGACATAACTGTAAATTTGGCAATGAATTAGTAACACATAAGCTATTACTCCCTCCGTCCCATTAATAAGGTCTCGCATCTCCATATCCCATGTTTTAAAACACGATGGCCGGCACTATGAGAAATAAACAATTCATTTCCATTTGTAATGTTTTTTCTAAACAAGACTGCTTTAATGACTCTAATCTTTTAATTAGCCTTTCTGGGTGTGTGACATGGATGAATCGCAATTAGAGCATGCTATTCACTAAAAACACGAACTGCAAGATGCTCATTGAATAAGAAAGCCGCTTCTACTTATAAAAAGTTCAGAGATTCAGCGATTCGACTTTCTGTTGTACATCATGAACTTTGTGGAGCAACGACCATGAATGTTACGATGGCAAAGGGAATTCACACTGGAATATAGTATTATTAAAAGTTCAAAACCAACATAAGCACTACCACCAGGCATTGAAGGATAAATAGGGAGGTAAAATGCACCAGAGCAAAAACGGCTGTAGAGATGAACGACTTCAGTACAAAGAGTACCAACGAGACAGCAACAGCTGTTACCGAAATCCTTGCTAATGGTCTTGGAACAGCATCCTTGCAAAAAGGAAGGAAAAAGATGGGATCACTATAAGAATGAAGAAAATTTATGTAAATGTAACAAGACACCATATCATAATACTTACTGGCACAAAGCTAGCTCCTGCTTCAACACCATCCTTCCCAACCTTCCATATGGTTAGAATGGCTACAGAAGAATATATTCCAATTAAAACTCAAAAGGCCTAAGTAAATCACATCTAAGGATAGTTGAATCAATGAAAGTGATGCATTCGTAGGGCATCAATATTCTCGCAAAAATTGCAAGAATCACGGACAATCAGTGGCCTCAATTTAAGTTGACAAAAAAGATGTGTCTAATTGCCAATTGATACCATACATCAGACCTATAGTTACTTTCCCAGTGCGAAAGCCTAAAGGTGTCACATTAAGAGTTTTGACTGCTCTTGCTGATGAGACTGTTATTTATAGAAACTAGATATAAATAATGGAGTAGTACTTTCTTCATGGATTCATAGAAGATGTGATTTATATGCTTTCACGCCAGAGCAGGTCTATAGACATAAACAAGGTCTGTATGGGTCAAAGCAAGCAGCCAAGCACCCCTGGCCAGAATGGCATCCTGAATGGAGAGTTAGCAACATGCTTTTGGGTTTTTACTCAGCCAGCTTATGGTGACTGTCTAATTCAAAGGAGCATGTATTGGTAGAACGTATAAGTCGATGATACTTTGAGCAGGGAACCTTATTTTAAGCCATCAATGATCTCACACATTATTTGGACTCAAAATCACCGTCAAAGCTTTCAGGTATGCAAAGTTTTTTTAGGCTTAGATATATCTTGCAACCAAGAAGAGATTTATCTTATAATAAGTGAAAATACATTCTAGACCTGCTGCAAGGTGTTGGATTAACAGGATGACTCTATTCCATTTCCAAAGGGTCTACAATAGGCTTCTCTTCATAGTTCATACTCCCATCAATTTGTTCTGTGAAAATATTCCTATGAAGCTTCAGCTTGCTGATACCTCATGATGTTTGTTAGGTTTTGAGGCTTAATCAACGAATGGCAAAATGAAGAAGACGATGCACAAACGGATTACGTGGTTCGGCACGTATGCCTACGTCCACGGAAGAAGAAGAAGACTCTTTATTTCAGACCGCACATACAAGAAAGAGACTCACAGATCGAGCGCTCTCACTAATCTCAAGAAGAGCTAACCCTCAATCAATCGCGTGTGTGTGTGTTTGTTACAACAGCAATATGCGTGTGTGTGTTACACGGTTACGATTAGTGGGTAATTATTTGAAGTTAGTGGGGAGTTATTTGAAGTAAATGGGAAGTTAATGGGTGGTTACATAGCAATTAATATTGTAGTTAATAATTATTATCTTTATTTCCTTAGTAGTATATATAGGTCCCTTAAGGTTTTAGAGAGTATGAAATATTAAGTTTAGATTAAGGACGGCATTTTACCATAGGGCCTCGTTAGAGGATTGGCCTCGTGAGAGGATTATCGTTGTTCATTTCAATTTGTATTTCTATTTCCTATCATATTTCAGTTCGTGTGTATAACTTATCATGGCCGTCTTTCACTCCGTATCAGTGTGTGTGTGTGTATGTGATACAATGAACGAGCTTAGCTGGAAGCTCAACCAACTAACTACTTTCACAACGGCTAGTTTATTGCGTTCACTCTTCAACACCTCACCATTCAGCTGACTCGTGCAGCCACGCTCCATGTCTCGGCCAAGAGCCACCTCTCTCGAGCTTTTACATGGACACACCAACAATGTTCACCAGCTCTAACTTATGAGAGGATGAAACCTATTCCAACCAGTCAGCTCGACAGATAATCCACATGCCTGGCTCATTAGTTTACAAATGCTATACATATAAACATTCTGAATCTGAATCTGAATCTGAATCTGCATCTGTGACTGTGATAAGATTTCTCTTCTCTCTTAGATAACATCTCTCATTATACGATTTCCACTATCGCTATTGCATATTGCAAGATGTAACTAAACATGCCCATGGTTTTCCCCCATTGTTACAAAGTTTTGAGTTCAGATTTCAGTTTTGCGTCCTAATTATGATAGTTTTGGTTCCAGCAGCCAGAATTTAGATTTTAGGCACCCATTTCCAACACATATCAAAGCACTAGCTACTACAAAAAATAATTAATTAGACGCAAATTTGCTTCAAAAATACGATAAACATAAGATTGCATAACATAATAACCTCAAGCTCATGCAACGGACGCCCCAAAATCCATGAATTGTTTTCATAGAGAAAATATATAAGCAGACAAATTCACAAGTGAGGCATCAAGCTTAATCTGGTCAATGAAGAATAAACATTCCTTCACTTCCTGGACCAAAAATCAGAAGAGTACCTTTGAACAAATTGGATTGCGCAGCAGATATAACTGGAAGTCTGTGATTCTTGAGGTGCTTGATGTGTACGGACGGAAGTCGGATTTGATTCTTCTTCAGCACTAAAAGCGAATTCGAGGAAAGAAATTGGGAGGTTTTGAGAGAAGAAATCTGATTTTTGCAGAATTTAGGCGAGGTCTTGTGTAACAACACCATATCCATGGAAGCCATACTTGAATATTTATTCTGTTGATAATTCTTTATATTTCATCCATTTATGTTTTTATGAAAAAATTTAGCGGTTATTATTAATTAATTAATCCAATAAAAGAGAAGATGAAATGGGTGGATTGTGATTTATTGGGCCTATCACTTCATCGAGTTGGGCCTATCACTTTTTATTTTATGTTGAATCATTTTGTTTTACACAAAACTTCTCATATCTAAATGAGTAACACATTCTTAATCAAGATTTAATAAAACCTAATTCAAACCAGTAAATCACATACTATTAACTTGTATTAGTTGCACAGTTAATTACACTATACTAATACTAACACTACCAACTAAAAACCATAACTCTGAAAAATAGAGCTGCCCAATAAATAGGGAGTACTATCATATCTATCCAAACAAACTAATACTCCTTCGTCCTTCCGTTCCATATTAATAAGGTTATTTTTTAAAAAAAAAATTCAATATAATTGAGTCATTTTTATTTTTTTAAAAAATTTCATCTAATTTATTTTATTCACCTTCCACTTAAAACACTATTATTAATTTCCGTAACGAAAAGAAATACATCAGTTAACAAGGAATGGAGGGAGTACTTGGCAAAATACTTACTACTAAGAAAAATATTACAGTATATTTTAAATAATTACAAAAAAATAACAAATTAAACGTTAATAGATTCCAATACTTATAATAAGAAAAATAGTACGGTATATTTTAAATGAATTACAAAAAAAAAATAACAAATTAAACGTTAACAGATTCCATATGTGGAGTACTAGTAAGTATATTTTTTATATCCTAATTAATGGGCTAGTAGTCAATCTCATTATATTTTATACGATTCTCTGATTTTACTCGTTGTTACGTTTAAAATAATATAATTGGTTAGTAAACAAATAAAGAAACAGTTGTTGGTTTCAAATTTCAATTGTCGGTCTGGTGATATGAAAAAATGAATCAAGAATTTAAAAAGTTAATGTTAGAGATGGCCCTCTTTGTAAAGGAATTTCGTTAATCATGCATGTGCCTAAAAATCTGAAATTCTTGAGCAACGCTAATTAACCTTTTTTTGTTGACGAAAATCATTATTTTTAGCTGACGGGGTAATAATATAGTAGACTCACTTAGGAGTATTAATAAGTCAAAATTAAGCACTTTAAAGATACAAAGGAAAAAAGAACAAGTCAAATTTAGAATAAAAAACAAGACATATATAATTAGTTTCGATAGTCTGGTGGTATCATTCGTTCATTTATGGTAAATCTAGGAGTCTTTGTATCGAACTAAAATAAAGAATATTTGGCCACATTAGTGAGTAAAACGGAAAATCAGAAAATATAAAGGAAAAAGAAATTCTAAAATTAAAGTAAGGCCTAGTTATATAGTTAAAAATACTAATAAAAGAGTAATTGATGTTATTTTAAAAAGAGGTTTAAAAAGTGAGACCTAATTTAGATGACTAAGATAGACACCATAAAATTTTCATTATTGAAAACTCTTAGACTCGTTCACACACGTGTAATGATAATGGCCTTATTTTAGGTATGAGCAAAATATTCCAAGAATCCGATCCGAACTAAATCTTAATTTAAAATTTAGTTCGAATTTTCAGTTTATCGTATCGTATATAAAATTCAAAGTAATCCAAAATATATTTATTTAACCTAATAAATACAAATATTTATGTTAGAAAAATTATAATACCAGTATTTGATAATATTAGATTTTTGGTTTGGTATTGGATTTTCAATTTTTTAAAATTTTGTATTGAATTTTTTACTTTTTAGATGGGATTAGATTTTCAAATTTTTATGTATGTAATTTTATGCAATTTCAGATTTTCCGGATCATATTAGGTTTCATAATTCAAATTTTGGATTTGGATTTCAAGACAAACAAGATCAGATTCATTTTTTTATAAAATTTAGGATTTTCGAATTTAATTGGATTGGACACAATTCCAATCCGAAATCCGAAATCCGAAATCTTGAATTCTTAAAAAAAGTTAAAAGAAATAATTTTTTTATTAGAATTCGATTTTTCCACTGGATTGAAGATCAAAACTATAATCATGGATATTGAAATGATCATTTCTAATTATCTTATCTCTTTGAATAACCTTAAACCACATTGATTTGTTGTTTGTGTTCATATTTTGATTGTGCTCTTCGTGTTATTATCTAAACGGATTTAACAAGCAGTTAGTTTAACTTTTAATTTTTATTTCACCACCCAATGGAGTAGCTTGAGTATTCATGTTGGCAAGTGCAAAAGCGATTAGAATGAATAAACATTGCTTATTAAAATTGTGCAAGCCCACTATAATTACATAGGCTCAATTACCAAAACAAAACCACTGATTATATTTACGGAAAACAATGCAATTACACATGCTGGCTCTGCCTAAACCTATACTAATTGGCAATTCAAATTTTCACAAAACAAAAATAATAAAGCAGAAAACACGGAACACAGAATCCCGAGGGACAAAATTGGTGGAAGAGGTCGAATTTTTTTCAACAAATTATTAACTCCAACCTTCATCCTTCGTCACCTTCAACTACAATAATATATTCCATTTTTTTATTAGTCTTGGCTTTTCTTGTTTATGTGCAGAGCTTGGTGGAGAGTAAGCTCCTCAATCCAGCAAACCAAGATAGTTTAGAGAGAGAGAGTTGGGAGGGAGACCCAATGCAAGTGCCGGAAGAGTGGTGATCTAGGGTTTTGCAAATGCCGATGCCGAGGCAATTCTTGAACGCCACCCCATTTCACCTCCACCGCTGCTTTTTCTTCTTCCTCTTCTTACTCGCACAACATTCCCTTGCTTCCGAAGTTTCTGTTTTATTCTCTTGGATTACTTCTTCTTCTTCTTCTTCTTCACCGCCACCTTCTGCATTCTCCAATTGGAATCCCTCACACCCTAATCCTTGTAATTGGTCCTTCATCACATGCTCTTCTCAATACTTTGTCACGCAAATAAACATACAATCCCTTCACCTCGCTCTCCCCTTCCCCTCCAATCTCTCCTCCCTCTCCTTTCTCGAAACCCTAACAATCACTGGCGCCAACCTCACTGGAACCATCCCCTCCGACGTCGGGGGCTGCGCCTCCCTCAGGAATATCGATGTCAGCTTCAACGCCCTCGTCGGGGAAATCCCCTCCACCATCGCCAGCCTCACGAATCTCGAGGAGCTCACCCTCAATTCCAACCAACTCACCGGACCAATCCCGCCCCAAATCGGTGGCTGCATGAAGCTCAAGACCCTTACCTTGTTCGACAACAGGCTGAGCGGAAGCATCCCTGCCGAGATCGGAATGCTGTCGGAGCTGGTAGCTCTCCGCGCCGGCGGAAACCAAGATATCGACGGAGAGATTCCCGCCGAAATCGGGAACTGCCGTAATCTCGAGATTCTTGGGCTCGCCGATACGAAGATTTCCGGCGGGATTCCTCGCACCATCGGAAGGCTCCAGAAGCTCCAAACCCTGTCGATTTATACCACGATGCTATCCGGCGAGATTCCGGCGGAGATCGGAAACTGCACGGAGCTCGTGGATGTGTTCTTGTATGAGAACAGTCTGTCTGGGTCGATTCCGCCAGAGATAGGAAATCTGCAGAAGCTGGAGAATTTAATGGTGTGGCAGAACACTTTGGCGGGCTCAATTCCCTATCAAATTGGGAGCTGCAAGAGTTTGAGAGTCCTTGATATTTCCCTGAACTACATATCTGGCACCATTCCGGAATCAATTGGGAATCTAACCTATCTCGAAGAAGTGATGCTCAGCAGCAACAACATCTCCGGTTCCATCCCTGCGGTTCTCTCCAGTGCGACCAGGCTGGTCCAGTTCCAAATCGACAGCAATCAGATTTCCGGCTCGATTCCGCCGGAGCTTGGACTGTTGAACCACCTGCAGATCTTCTTAGCCTGGGGCAACAAGCTGGCGGGAAGCATCCCGGAGGCGCTCTCCGGCTGTGAGAGCCTCCAGTCGCTCGATTTGTCTCGCAATTCGCTCACCGGCAGCCTTCCCACCGGCATCTTCCGCATCGCCAATCTCACCAAGCTTCTCCTCATCTACAACGACATCTCCGGCGCTATTCCGCCGGAGATCGGAGCCTGCACCTCTCTGGTGCGGCTGAGATTGGTCGGGAACAAGATCGGTGGAGAAATCCCTAAAGAAATCGGCTCCCTCACTAGCCTCACCTTCCTCGATCTCTCCGATTGCCGCTTGAGCGGTTCAATTCCCCCAGAAATCGGAAACTGCAAGGAGCTGCAGATGCTGAATTTGGCGCGAAATTCGATCACGGGAAACCTTCCGACCTCTCTATCTTCGCTCACCGAGCTAGAGGTGCTGGACGTGTCGGCGAACAAGCTCGACGGCGCCATTCCTGATATTTTGGGGCAACTCTCATCTCTCAACAGGCTCTCCTTAGGAAGCAACGGTTTATCCGGGAACATTCCGTCCAGCCTCGGCCGTTGCTCGCGGCTTCAGCTGCTCGATTTGAGCAGGAATTTGTTGACAGGGAGCATGCCGGTGGAGATATTTACCATCGAGGCGCTTGAAATCGAGCTGAATTTGAGCTGGAATTTGCTGAGCGGGGAAATTCCAACTCAGATTGCGGCATTGAACAAGCTCTCCGTCTTGGATCTTTCACACAACGAACTTCAGGGAGAGTTGAAGTCTCTTTCAGGATTGGTGAACCTCGTGTCGTTGAACGTCTCCTTCAACAAATTCTCGGGCTACTTGCCTGACAACAAGGTTTTCAGGCAGCTCTCCGCGGAAGAGCTGGCTGGGAACCCGGGATTGTGTTCCCATGGCCACGACTCCTGTTTCCTGACCTCTGGCCCGGGAATGGGGATTCCCGGGCAGAGGCGGCCGTGGAAGCTGAGAATGGCCATCGCATTGCTCGTGATCGTGACTGTGGCGCTGGCAGTTGTGGGCGTGCTAGCCTTTCTCAAAGTGCGGAGAATGAGCAAAGCAGAATCGGATTCGGAGTTGGGAGAGGGAGAGTTGTGGTCGTGGTCGTGGAAATTCACCCCCTTTCAGAAGCTGAATTTCTCAGTGGATCAGATCCTCAGGTGTCTCGTCGAGGCCAATGCCATCGGGAAGGGGTGCTCGGGAATCGTCTACAAGGCAGAACTCGACAACGGTGAAGTGGTGGCGGTGAAGAAGCTGTGGCCTGTGATGGTGCAGGCCGGTTTGAACAGGGGAGTTCGCGATTCGTTCTCGACTGAAGTGAGGACGCTGGGATCGATCCGGCACAAGAACATAGTGAAGTTTTTAGGGTGCTGTTGGAATCAGAAGACGAGGCTGCTGATGTATGAGTATATGCCCAATGGAAGCCTGGGAAGCCTTGTGCATGAGAATAATGGAGGCTTCTTGGAGTGGGAGATGAGGTACCGGATTCTGCTGGGCGCGGCTCAGGGCGTCGCGTATCTGCACCATGACTGTGCCCCGCCTATCGTGCACCGGGACATCAAGGCCAACAACATTTTGATCGGCCTGGATTTCCAGCCTTACATTGCTGATTTCGGCCTGGCTAAGCTCGTTGATGATGGAGACTTCGCCCGTTCCTCGAATACTATTGCTGGCTCATATGGCTATATTGCTCCTGGTATAATATAGTACTATGCTTTTTGGTTGTTAATACGCATAAACAATTAGAATATGTGACACTAATTTTTCTTGATATGCAGAGTATGGATTCAGTATGAAGATCAGTGAGAAGAGCGATGTTTATAGTTTTGGAGTAGTTATGTTGGAAGTCCTCACTGGGAAACAGCCCATCGACCCGACCATACCCGATGGGATTCACATTGTGGACTGGGTGAAGCAGAAGAGAGGCGTGGAGGAGGAAGTTCTAGACCCGGGGCTGCGCCTGAGGCCACAACCGGAGATTCAAGAAATGATGCAGAGCTTAGGAGTGGCAATGCTGTGTGTGCAGCCGTCACCTCATGAGCGGCCAACGATGAAGGATGTGGCGGCGATGCTCAAGGAAATACGACAAGAGAGAGAGGAGAACATGAAAAATGAGGCTGGGAAAGGGGGATCACAAGTTAGTGATGGTGGTGGAAAATAATGGTGGAGGCTCATCATCAGCTATCCAGACTTTGTATTTGCAGAGCAACAATTCAAGCTTTTCTGCATCTTCATTACTTCTTTAATTTGTAGTTACTTACATCTAAACCGTTTGATTTTCTCAAGTGTTGATTCTCTTTTGAGAAAAATAAGAATACTAGTTTTTATATCTCTCATTTTAACTTGTTTGATATCAGTATAGACATTCATTACCTTGTGCTTCATCTTGTCCAATCATTTGTAGATTTTATGTAATTTACTTAAACAACAATGACTTCATTTGGAGTCCATGCCACTGCATCTGTAGCAGACTCAGCGGTTCCCTTCATCATCTTCTCGGCACGACTCGTCTTCTCCCTCAAATTAATCTTCTCTGCCCGTTGCTCATTCGAGGCCTGCCTGTCTTCATATTTTAGCTTTTCTATTCTCTCATGACCTATCCATGAATATATTCTTTTAAAAATTACTTAAATGACGTGATCAATACCATTAAAAATTAATAATCTGGTTCTAAATTTGTATATTGATGAGTCGGCGAATTTTTGATGGTGATGAAATGCTCGTAAAAATAAAGGAAGATCAACACAAAGATTTACGTGGTTCGATTTACTGAGGTAAATCTACGTCCACGGGGAGAAATGGGGGCAGGTTTGTATTGCTTGATCTGCGAATTACAGCTTACAACACAGACTTGCTATATAATTATTTTCTCTCTAGAGAGCTTTACAGAAGTTAACAGAAGATCCTTTATCTATCTGACCTAGGTTCTATTTATACTTTGAACCAAGATCGTGGCATGCAGCATTTATTAAGTGGTGGATGTCGTGGAGATCGTGGCGACCTTGCATGGGTCCACTATCCTGCATGAGTTAATGACTGCTTGACACCACTAAATAGATCGTGGGTGTAGTGGAGGTCTTGGAGGCCTTTCATGAGTCCACTAACTCCTAGTTCGGTCGAATGCCGAGACCGAACTACTGAATTATTGCCGAGCAGGTTTTGCCGATCTGAGAGTAGAGTTTGATGCCGACCTGAGAGCAGAGCTTGATTAGTTGGCTTTTACCGAGCTATAGGCTAGGGCCGAACTCTTAGGTTGTACCGAACTGAACTCTTGGCCGAACTGAACTCTTTCTTGGGCTTTGGGCTAGCCGAGCTGTCCCTGCTATTGGGCTTGTTTAGTTCGTACTCCATCACTACCCCCCCCGAAAAGCGAAGTGAATCACTTCGGCATTCTGGATAAGGGTACGGGGGAGGCTGAAGCCGAAGCAGATAAGGAGAAGGAAGCTGAACCTCACCGAGAAGGTGGAGACGAAGCTGGCGAAGTATGATTTCGTCTCCTTTCTCTTAGTTTGGTTTCTTCCTTTATGTAAAATGGCCTTGAAGTAAACTTCTTTGACCGGACTAGGTCCTTGGTCTGATGAAATAAACATTTTTGACCGAACTCGTCTTTGGTCTGATGAAATAAACATCTTTGACCGGACTCGTCTTTGGTCTGATGAAATAAACATCTTTGACCGGACTCGTCTTTGGTCTGATGAAATAAACATCTTTTGACCGGACTCGTCTTTGGTCTGATGAAATAAACATCTTTGACCGGACTCGTCTTTGGTCTGATGAAATAAACATCTTTTGACCGGACTCGTCTTTGGTCTGATGAAATAAACATCTTTGGCCGGACTCGTTTTTGGTCTGATGAAATAAACATCTTTGTCCGGACTCGTTTTTGGTCTGATGAAATAAACATCTTTGTCCGGACTCGTCTTTGGTCTGATGAAATAAACATCTTTGTCCGGACTCGTCTTTGGTCTGATGAAATAAACATCTTTGACCGGACTCGTCTTTGGTCTGATGAAATAAACATCTTTGACCGGACTCGTCTTTGGTCTGATGAAATAAACATCTTTGACCGGACTTGGTTTGTGTTCTAATTTGGCGATTTTTGCCGCCGGGATCGAACTTTCCCTTGTCCTAATTCGGCGAGTTTTATCGCGTGGATCGGACTTTCCCAGTTAACCGAAGTGGTCTTATGCAGTAAACCTCTTTGACTAGACATGGTCGTCCTCGGTCTTATGAGGTAAACTTCTTTGACCGAACTTGGTCGTCCTAATTCGGCGAGTTTTATCGCGTGGATTGGACTTTCCCTTGTCCTAATTCAGGCAAGTTTTATCGCGAGAATCGGACTTTTGTTGCAGTTCGTTTCAGACGAAGTGCTTGATTCTTAAGCAGAATTGTGGTCTTGTATCCTCTTTAGAAGCTTTGACGCACAATCGTTGGCTTGTTGCAGCTCGTTTCGGACGAACTGCTTGTTTAAGCTGAATTGTGGTCTTGTATCCTCTTTAGAAGCTTTGACGCACAATCGTTGGCTTGTTGCAGCTCGTTTCGGACGAACTGCTTGTTTAAGCTGAATTGTGGTCTTGTATCCTCTTTAGAAGCTTTGACGCACAATCGTTGGCTTGTTGCAGCTCGTTTCGGACGAACTGCTTGTTTAAGCTGAATTGTGGTCTTGTATCCTCTTTAGAAGCTTTGACACACAATCGTTGGCTTGTATGTTCTAAAAAGGGGATCAGCCTTTGAAGAACGAGATACCTCAGTTATATTTGTAAGAGACGACACTCACACAGACAGACACAACGCACGTAGAGACAAGAACAAGTAAAAAAAACAAAGAAAACACATAAGACTGACTGAACTGTCTCTTACAAATGGAACTTTTTGAGGTTGGAAATATGCCATGCTCGGGGCGTTTATTCTCCTGACTTGAGAGTCAATTTATAAGACCCTTTGCCGAGGACTTCTGACACCCGATATGGAAATTTTTGATGGTGGGTTAGAGTTTGCCCAGCTTTTCTGCTCGGCTGACTTCGTTGTTTCTCAAGATGAGATCTCCCACTTGAAGTTGCAGCTTCTTCACCCTTTGGTTGTAATACCGGGCTACTTGCTCCTTGTACTTGGCTGCTTTTATGCAGGCCAGTTCTATTCTTTCTTCGGCAAGATCTAGCTCGGCTCTCAGTCCATCCTCATTCAGTTCTGCTGAGAAGAAGTTTAGAGTTCGGAAACTGGGTATGCCGATCTCAACCGGAATTACGGCTTCAGGGACGATTTAGTCTTCCCGGCAGGGAAAGCATCAATGGTCAGGATTACTCCATCATATTGTTGCTCGTCATCGTCTTCGGGATCCTGTTGCCTTTTCGGATTCTGAGGAAAGCAGCTCGTACCTCTCTGCTTTTTGTTTTTTTGTTTTTCGGCTGCTTGCTTTGGTATTTTTTTAGCGTTCCTGTTTTCACAAGAACATCAATACCTGCAGCCAAATTTCGGCACTCCTCGGTATCGTGACCGTGGGTTTGATGGAAAGAGCAATATGCATCACGACTTCGGCGTGTGGCCGATTTCGTCATCCGTTTTGGTTTTTCGAACATTTCGGAATGTAGTTCGAAAATTTCCGCTCTTGACTTGTTCAATGGTACGAACTGAGCGGGTGGCGTCTCAGCAGGATTGAGACGTGGTCCCAATCTACTTCGTACCGGTGCCCTCTGAATTCTTTCAAAAGGAGTTCGGCGAGGAAGAACATGTCGGGGGTGAGGATTCTCTCTCCTGGAGGACACGTCACTACTGCGGTAGTGACTTTCATGTCTGAAGGAAGAGGGAGAATCCCCCGTTTTCTTCTCCGGCTGCTGGCTTTTTTGCAGGAAGGCTAAGAACTCCTCCTGCTTTTCGGCCAAAAACAGCTTGACAACCTCATTTAAATCGGGCTGCTGGGAAGACTCTGTGCGATGACTCCTGGAGTGGCTTGCTCCTTCGTGAGAACTGGAAGTAGATGTCTCCCGAGGCCGTTTTTCAGACCTGCGAGCTAGACTTACTTCCTCACGGTTGTCACGGACAGAATTATGGGTGTTACGTGATCTGGAATGCATTTTTTTGGTGGAGGAGGATCAAAAACTCGCTTTATCACAAATTTGGTTCTCTGTTTCCCACAGACGGCGCCAGTGATGAGTCGGCGAATTTTTGATGGTGATGAAATGCTCGTAAAAATAAAGGAAGATCAACACAAAGATTTACGTGGTTCGATTTACTGAGGTAAATCTACGTCCACGGGGAGAAATGGGGGCAGGTTTGTATTGCTTGATCTGCGAATTACAGCTTACAACACAGACTTGCTATATAATTATTTTCTCTCTAGAGAGCTTTACAGAAGTTAACAGAAGATCCTTTATCTATCTGACCTAGGTTCTATTTATACTTTGAACCAAGATCGTGGCATGCAGCATTTATTAAGTGGTGGATGTCGTGGAGATCGTGGCGACCTTGCATGGGTCCACTATCCTGCATGAGTTAATGACTGCTTGACACCACTAAATAGATCGTGGGTGTAGTGGAGGTCTTGGAGGCCTTTCATGAGTCCACTAACTCCTAGTTCGGTCGAATGCCGAGACCGAACTACTGAATTATTGCCGAGCAGGTTTTGCCGATCTGAGAGTAGAGTTTGATGCCGACCTGAGAGCAGAGCTTGATTAGTTGGCTTTTACCGAGCTATAGGCTAGGGCCGAACTCTTAGGTTGTACCGAACTGAACTCTTGGCCGAACTGAACTCTTTCTTGGGCTTTGGGCTAGCCGAGCTGTCCCTGCTATTGGGCTTGTTTAGTTCGTACTCCATCATATATTGATAATCGTTGCAGCAAGATCTGCCCCTCCGTTGGCAACTGCGCGCCTAGCCTAGGAGAAGGGGAAGGAGAAGTAAGAGTGAGGGTCACATGACAATAGTTTTCGCATTTCATCTAAGGGTTAGCAAAATATCTGAAATCCAAATCAAACTGAAATTTGAAATTCAACTCGGATTTTTTGGAGTTCTGGATCAAATTTTTTAAAGAATTCGGATGTTTGAATCGAATATTTAATATCTGAAATAAATTATACGTAAAATAAAAATATATCACTGTAAACCAAACATATTTAAAATTTTAATGTAAACAATTCTAAGGGTATTTGGTACGAGATTTTTGGATTTTGGTATTGGATTTTCAGATTTTCGGATTTTTTGGTACTGCATCACGGAGTATATTTTTTTTATGGATTTCATGTTTAGATTTTGAATTTTCAGATAATTCGGATCAGATCAGAATCATTTTCATGAAAATTAGAATTTTCGGAACAAATTAGGCAAAAATCGATTAGAAATCGAGTACTCATTCATAATTTCACCTTAGTATTTGCGCATTGAATAGCTTTTGTATTTAAATTAAGAGTAAATGTCAAAATTGGTCCTGAACATATGTCCATTTTATAATTTTGATCCTATACTTTATCTTTTGAATAGATTTGAATAGTTTTTTATATCCTGAACATTTCAACTCGGATCACAATTGGTCTTACATTAACAATTCCGTCAATTTTTAAACGGTTTTAACCTGATTTTGACCGATTTTTAAACGGTTTTAACCCGAATGAGACTGTTAAAACCATCAAAATCGGGTTAAAACCGTTTCAAAATTGAAGGAGTTGTTAGTGTAGGATCAATTGTGACCCGAGTTGAAATGTTCAGAATGTAAAAATTCAAAAAATAAAATATAAGACCAAAATCATAAAATGAGACTATATTCAGGACCACTTTTGACCTTTACTCCTAAATTAATACTAACTGACATTTCAAACAAAAAAAAAATGGAAGAATGGGGTGAGGGTTGTGATCTTGGAATCCAATGTGTTCATGAAGAATCTGTGTACGTATAACAGTACTGTATTATTGAAATTTAAAATGGAGAATTAGTGGTGGGACTGCATTGTATCGATGAAAATGAGTGGAAGGTGGTGGAGTCTTGGTAATGGAGTCACCTATTTCATTTTTAAAATAAATTTGTTAGTATGCTAACATAGTAGTATTTATTTTATTTTTTATTTTTTAACCATGATTTATATAGTAGAATTTTTAATTGCGCTCATAGTTGAGATGGAACAAAATTGTTATACTCCATGTTGCATACTACTCCCTCCGTCTCATTCAAGATGTCCACACTCTTGAGTGACACGTAATTTTATAAGGATTTGTTAAGTGGAGTAAGTAGAGAGAAAATGGTAATTGAATATTTTAATGAGAAGAGAGAAAAAAGAGATTTATTTCTAAATATAAAAAGTGGACATTTTGAGTAGGACAAACTAAAAATGAAAGGTAAATATCTAAAATAGGACGGAGGGAGTACTATAAGAGTATATTATATAATAAAATAAACAAGTTGAAATTAGAATTGACTAGTTTTAAATGCAATTCATTTTTTTAATAAAACTGAATATACATAATTATTCTTATTTATCAAACACTTTACTAAAATTATCTTAATATAACCTAACCAATCAAACAATACTATTTTAATTTTAGACAAATCTCATCTTAATTCACATCATATTTGTATCTCATTATTATTCAATAGCATTGTGTGGTGAGTGTACTAGGTTGAATAAAACTATACTATTTTTTAGAGGGTAGTGATAAAATGCAAACGGTAAATATTGTACAAACTTCAAATTATAATCTGGACCGTTAAAAATGTCAATCGATTACAAAATAACAGTAGCAAAAAATGTCAACACAATTTCAACACAACATCAACTGTTGACATTGTGTTGACATTTTTTGTTGCTACTATTATTTTATTATTTGTTGATATTTTCTAACGACCCAGATCATAGTTTGGAGGTTGTACAATATTTATAATTTGCATTTATCACATCCCACTTTTTAGATCTACATAAATGCACATATGACTTTTATCCCAAATTATCAATTAAAGGGGAAACATCTTATCAATTTAAGTGTGCTTTGTCGTCACTTATTTTATTTCCCTTTTTCAAAGACATGATTAGTGCTGACAATTTTTTATACGACACGATAATACGACACGGATCCGCACGAAGTTAACATGACACGAAAACGCATGTTTAGGATTTGGATCCTTATAGTGTCGACCCAATAAGAACCCGATGCATCGGGCGCGCTATCGTCCGCCATTGTGGCTCCGCGGACGACGGACGATGCGTCGTCCGCGCCCGACGCTTAGTCCGCGGACGATAGGGCATCGTCCGCGTCATCGTCCGCCCACTGTGGGAGGCGCGGACGATGCAACACGTTTTTGTTTTTATTTTTAATTCGAAATTTGTCTATTTAAACCTCGATTGTCATTCCATTTTTCATACGAACATTTCTCGCATAAGTTCTCTCATCTCTCACATCTCTCCAAATCTCACAAGCCAAAATGAACCACGACGACGACCAGAGTTCCTCGGAGGACAGTAGCCCGACCTTGACTCGAGCCTTAAATGCAGCCGTGCACGACGCAATGGCGGAATGCTTAGCCATAATTCAATGCGAGGAGGCGGCGGCGGCGGAGCAGATCCCCAGGCCTATTCGACGTCGGAAGTCTGTCCGACGCGATCACGCCGCAGCTCACGAACGTCTTTTGAAGACTATTTTTCCGAGCAACCACGGTGGGGCCCGACTATTTTCCGCCGTCGGTTTAGAATGTCTCGTTACCTTTTTCTCAGCATTGTCCAGACGTTGCAGTCACGCGATGAATATTTCCAGTATCAGGAAGATGGCATCGGCAGACTCGGGCTTACGCCATTGGAAAAGTGCACAGTTACACTCCGGCAGTTGGCCTACGGCACCAGCACTGACATGTTAGTCGAGTACCTCCACGTCGGGGATACAACAGGCCGTGAGTGCCTGAAGAGATTTTGTAGGGGAGTTGTCGAGGCCTACAGCGACACATATTTCCGAAAGCCGGCGGCTGTAGATTATCAGGGCCTAATGAGAATGCACGAGACGGCGCACGGCTTTCCTGGGATGCTAGGGAGCATCGACTGTATGCATTGGGAGTGGAAGAATTGTCCGGCTGCGTGGAGAGACCAATTTACTAGTGGATACAAGGGCAGCCACCCGACGATGATCCTCGAAGCCGTCGCTGACTATCGGCTCTGGATCTGGCATGCTTACTTTGGTGTAGCCGGGTCGAACAACGATATCAACGTCCTCAACTCATCCACCCTCTTCACCGAGCAATACAACGGCGCTGCCATCGAGTTCACTGCCAATAGGCGCCAATACCACATGGGGTACTACTTGGCCGATGGCATATACCCACGGTGGCCTGTTTTTCTGAAGACGATCAGCTGCCCAATTGGTGATAAGAGAGTTTTCTTTGCGCAAAAGCAGGAGGCGGCGCGCAAGGATATGGAGCAGGCATTTGGTGTGCTCCAATCACGGTGGGCAATAGTGAAAGGGCCGGGGCGTCTCTGGTTCAAGGAAATCCTCGCCGATGTCATGTATGCGTGCATAATCTTGCACAACATGATAGTCGAACATGAAGGTGGGAGCATCACCGATTGGACCGATGACGAAATTGCATCCAGCTCCTCCAGCACGGCGACCGCGCCCCCCGCTCGAGGATTACCGATGGGCTTCAATGAGGTTCTATCTAGACAGGCCTCAATGCGCAACCAACACGACCATGCGTAGCTCATGAATGACATGATTGAAGAAGTGTGGGCCCGTAACCGCCGTCACTGAGTTTGCGTATTTTTTTGTAATCCGTATTGTAATGTATTAATTTTGTAAATGAAATGAAGGTTTTTCCCAATTTTTATAGTTATTTAAATATTCAAATAGAAGAAAATGCTTAGGGTGCCCCACTGCAGGTGGAAGGGCGGGAGGATAAAATGCTGACGTGGTGGTGCATAGGGCGGGCTTTAGGGCGCGCCTTAGGGCGCCCCATTGTGGATGGCCTAACGGGTTGGGTCGGGTCGTGTTTGGGTCGGGTTAGTGTTATAACATTAAGGAAAAAATAATTACTTTTTATTAATTACAAAATTATTAAACTTTAATTTTAGTTATTTTTGTTGATTAAAAAATATTATACTTTTAATTAATTAAAAAGTACTACTACTTTATTTTTTATTAATTAAATAAATATTAAATAATTTTTTATGAATTTTAAGAAAATTTTATGCTTGGATTTTATTAAAAATTATTTTTTTAATTATATAATTTTAATATTTAGATTTACTATTACTATACTTTAATTTTATTATTTGATTTAGAAAATAATTATTTTAATTTTTTATTTTATCGTGTAATATCATGTTTAAATCGTATAATAACATCATGTTTTAGTTATTATCGTGTCGTGTCAAGTTAACTGACTATCATTAATAGAGGGTTAACTTTTTTTTTTGGGTACACGATAACAAGCACGAATCTGACACGAACCCGTTGGGTTGGGACACGATAAGAACCCGATGATTTCGGGTTGGATTGGGTCAATAATGGGTCGACACGATAACGACCCAACCCGCACAAGTTGACCGCCGTAGACATGATGATATTACAATGTGTATGCGATATGAATATTGAACTAAAAACAGTGACAAGAGCATTAAATTGATTTATGATATTCAAAAAATGGATTGAATAGCTGTGGTCACTATCAAAGGGTTTTTTTATGTTTTAAAGATACCTAAATCAAAGGGTTTTAGGTTCCTTTTAAAAATAAATCCGCCAACCCAAATAATGAATTTAAAAATCAGCCAATCAATTTTGAATTTGGGTATGAAAACTTACCTCCACAACATATTAGACCCGATGGATGAGGTAGATCTATGTATCATATGGAGTAGTTGTTGCATGTTTGATTCAATTGCAAACAGGAGTAGCTAGTTCAATGAAAATGTTCAATATGAAAATGCATGTATGTTTTAATTGAAGAGAATTAATTAGATTTACCAACTTCCAGCGATGGCAGGCTCTACGCATTAAAAGCGAAATTCAGAATACTCGACAACAACTGCGATTAAACCTTGTTAAATTTGAGGTTGGAGACGCCATGGATTCACTGCAGCCGTCCGATCCACACAAGAATAGAAATCCAACGGTGGTGGATGAATTGCAACATCTGCACT
The DNA here is from genome assembly GCF_004379255.2 of Salvia splendens. Lineage (NCBI taxonomy): Eukaryota > Viridiplantae > Streptophyta > Magnoliopsida > Lamiales > Lamiaceae > Salvia > Salvia splendens. The sequence continues at coordinate 3,021,639 of NC_056034.1, forward strand.
TGATTTATTGTAGGAATTGAATTTGATTTTCTCTCTCTTGCAACTTATCTTCTCTGCCAATCCAATTTACTGAGTTGGTTGAGTGGTTGAGGGGGACAGGTGGCCTGTTTCTGCACTGTAATTTCACTCTCTCCACATCTATATTCAATAGTCGTTCATATATATGCAATTCTTGAGCAAATGTGTATAATTAGATATGGCTTTGTACAAGGATAATTAACAAGTAAGTAAGAGATGAAACGTGAAACGAAGCCCCGTTTTGTGTAAATTGGAGAACGTACGTTGCGATGATAGTGCATGCTATATGAAGAAATCTTTGACTACTTAATTTGATAGAGACTTCCCTCTCCGAAAATGTGACCAAAACATATGATCATGTGCAGATTTATTTTTGTAAATATAAGTTACTCCTAAATCGTAAAATTGATGGATCATTATCCTGTAGGTGAGGGCAATTAAACAAGCTACCGCAGCAAAATCATGTGCAAGCAGTAAATAGACTTGTCATTTTGGAATTCCATATTGCATTACCCCTCTCGTCCCAATGAAATGAACCACCGACTTTCCTTTTTAATTTACCTCAACTAAACTAACATATTATTAAAAATAAAAACACACATATCTCTATGTTATTATCTTTTTTTATTTTACAGTACTCCCTATTTTCACTTAGCAAAGAAAATAACTCAAAACCCTTTGAGTCTCCGTTCGGCACGGGATTTTAGGAGTTTAAAGTGTGTAATTGGAAGAAAAAATGTGGGTGTAAGTATTAAAATAAAGAGAGAAAGAAAGATGAATATTTTTATAGAAGCGAGAAAAAGTAGTTGAGTGTATTAATTGAAGAGAAAAAATTTCCAAAAAAGGAATTGCGGGACAAACTAAAAAGGAAAACGTGTGATTTTAAGCGGGACGGGACGGATGGAGTAGTATTTTTAGTGAGCAGTGGACAAGTGCCCCCTACCATCATTGCAGAATTTACTATTCATTATCACAGGAAAACAGCCTTTGGAATCTGCCTTTATTTCCATGCATTCAATTCACCCAACTGCACTCTCCCATTTTCTTTAAAATGGGAGCCCTCTCACATTCTCTCAGGTGTCAACAAATCACTGAGAAAGAGAAATATATAGAAACAAAAAGAGAGAGAATGGCGAAATCATCATGGGCTGTTGCTTTGATGGCTGTGGCTGCTCTAGCTGTAGCAGCTCACGAGGCTGCAGCTGCTAGGGTTATGCCCGCAGCAGGCCTCGCCGACCAGAAGAACTACCTCAGCTACGGCGGAATCGGCAGCTTCAGCGGCGTCGGCGACAACGGCATGCCTTTTGGCGGAGTCGGCGGCGGGGTCGGCGCCAACGGCATACCGGGCATACCCGGCGGCGTTGGTGCGGGCGGCATTATCGGCACCACGCCTAACGGTGGCCTTGCTGGAGTCGGCGGTGTTATCCCTGGCGGCGTCACCAGCTTCGGAGGCAACGGTGCTGGCTTCCCTGGCGTTGGCGGCGGCTTCCCTACCGTTGGTGGCGGCGGCTTCCCTGCCGTTGGTGGTGGTGGACTCCCTGGAGTTGGTGGCGCATTCCCTTCCCCTTGAAGCATTTTTTTTTGTTTTTGTACTAGTTAATTATTTTCAAAGTTGGGTTGAGTTTTATGTAATTGTGTTTACTTGTTTTGCTGTTTATGGTTATGAATGTGTGTGGTTTGCTTAGGTTCTTAGCATGCATCAAATATTACTAATAATATAAAGTTGTTGCGTACCACCAAGTCGCACCAAGCCTTTTCTGTTTGCATTTATTTATTTCAATTTTATACATTATTCATTTACATACACAAAGGAAAAAAAATTTAAGAAATAGTAAAAGAACTAAAGTATCAGAGGAACCCCACACAAATCCAATATGAACCTCCTGTGTAATAATGGGTTCTGCACAAAATCTCTTCTATGTTACCAGAGAGACTGTGAAACTGTGAGAGGAAAATAAATTAAGATTGAAGTCCAAAATTTAATATATTCTCTGTCCCATAAAATTTATCATGTTTTGATTTGACACAAGATTTGAGAAATGTAATTGCAAGTGAGTAGAAAAGTTTTGTGAAATATGGAACATATTTTTACACACTGTATTCTAGTAGTAAGATATGAATGAAAAATGAGTTGGTGGAATTTGAAATCCACTTAGAAAAAATTGATGTAATGTGACAAATTTGTGGAAGGGACAAATAAAAATAAATGACAGTTTATGTGAGAAATAGTCTGCACATTAATTATGATAGCTTCTAATTCTGAATAATACTATATTATTATTCATATTTAATCTTGTAAGTGAGATTAAATATGGATAATAATATAGTATTAGTTTCAATTTGGTATATCCAACTTCCAGCGGGAATATCGTAGTCCTTTCAAAAAGCTAATAGTGGAGTAATAATTAGAGTAAGAAGTTGGTTGTTAAATGTCCATTATACCATTTGAATTATTGGATATATCATAAGTACTAAAACTTTGCAAAGCTCGAATATCAGACTCAGTACAACCAGAATGATCACACTACAAAGAAATTGAACAGTAGGGCACGACTTCTTCATATTATGAGAAACGACATCACTAATCATCAGGCATATGAGCAAATAAACTCTTTGTTCTGGAAAGCTATAGATATGGAAGCCATTGATATCGATTGTAAACATTCACCAGTCATATTTAGTTTCGATAAAACTTTGAAAGAACTAACAGTCAACGATAAACTTGCAGATTTAACAAGCGATACACATCTATTCGCCAACTCAACTAGATTTTCATCACATATACAGCCCCTCAGGAACGCCCTCTTTCTTCTTAAACATCACCTTGTCCTTCGCCTTCTTGAAATCTGCATGTGTCACCTGACAATCACAAGTTTATAAAAATCAGACCCCATATGCAACAGACACACCAAGAGCAACATTAAGCACTGACCTAAAGAAAATATGTATAAATTTGAAATCCCCCAAGTTCCCCCAATTTTGCTATATAGCAATTGAAATTTCAGCTCCTAAATAATAGTACTAGTATAAATTTGAGCTACAGAGAGATAAACTGAATCAAGTAACTTGTGTGGGGGGTTTCTCAAGTATAAATGAATTTAAAATCTCAAGCAAATATTTCAAACATGAAGTGTCGTCATCAGTCTCTGAAAGAAAGTAGGGGCTATACTAGTCCATTCAGTCTTGATTCTATATACTTATAAATTATCTATGAGCTGAATTATTTTAGGATATAATTCATATCACTCGAGTTAAAGCCAATCCATAGGATTCTTTCCTCTCATCCCTATGTTTTCGCCAGAGCCCTAACAAAATGGTGACAGTCTTGAAGAGTTACCTTCATGCGACGTTCTCTCAAAGCAAGTAAACCAGCTTCTGTGCATATGGCCTTGATATCAGCTCCAGAAAACTCATCTTTTGTCATAACAAACTCTTCCAGGTTCACATCATCAGATAATGTCATCCTTGATGTGTGAATCTAAAAATCAGTATAACATTTATTAAGTTTTAATGGTCACAACTCATAAGGTATGTTGGAATGGGTGAACTCATAAAAACTTAGTTTAAGCAACAAAGCATGCCATCAATACCTGGAAAATCCGCCTTCTTGTCTTGATATCTGGTAAGGGGAATTCAATCTTTCGATCTATTCTACCTGGCCTAAGCAAGGCAGGGTCAAGACTTTCAATTTTATTTGTCGCCAGAATCACTTTCACATCTCCTCTTGAATCAAAACCATCTAACTGATTCAGCAATTCCAACATAGTCCTCTGAATTTCACGTTCACCACCTGAGTGGGCATCATACCTGTGGCCAGAATTCTCCAATTAGTACAAGCTTTACCTATTTCAGGGAAATAAAATTAGGACATTACCTTTTTGTACCAACAGCATCAATTTCATCAATGAACACAATCGACGGTGAGAGGTCATCAGCAACTCTAAAGAGTTCTCTCACCAACTTAGGGCCATCTCCCAGGTACTTTTGAATTAATTCACTTCCAACAACACGCAAGAAAGTTGCAGAAGTAGAGTTCGCGACAGCCTGAAGGTTTAACGAAAAATAGAGGTGTATAAATTCAGACCAAACTCAAGTCATAAGGCTCCTGTACCCACAAAGATACAAACCCTTCCAAGATGATTTAAAACTCATTAGAGATGTCATATACTACTTCCAATTAGCTTCCTATACTAATGCCCTCTATATGTTTGTATCTTTCAGCTGATTGACTAGCACTTGTAGCAACCAAATGATAGAAAGTCATATAATGCTTACAACTGAAAAATGAATATAAAAAAATGAATTTTCAGCTTCAGAGCGAGCATTAGCCAAGATGATTTCACTATACTTCTTTAGTTTCTCGCAGAAATCACTGACAAGCAAAACGAACAGGACTGTTTAAAACAAACAAGACATGCAGAAGAATCTGTTATAATAATCAATATTAGCAATTGTGTCTTGAGAATTAGATGCCACACACCTTTGCAAGTAATGTTTTCCCAGTTCCAGGCTCTCCGTAGAGTATAACACCTTTTGGAGGTTTAATACCAATATCTTCATATAATTCAGGGTGTGTTAATGGAAGCTCAACTGCCTCTTTGATCTCCTGGATCTGGGCATCAAGCCCACCAATATCAGCATATGACTCCAAAGGAGCCTTCTCGACCTTCATTACAGATACCATGGGGTCCACATCATCTTGAAGAAGTCCAACAACAGAAAGAACCTGCAACAAGGGAGATTTACTCATTAAGAACCTGCAGACGCAACTCCAACTTCCCATCCAAGCCCCATTGATACCTTCTCCAAGGAGGTATTTCTCTAAACAGAAGACTTTGCAGCTCTTGCTTTAGTGCAACTTAGTATTAAGTTTACCTCGTGTTCTGGTCAGACATGACACATGGAATGTCTCTAATAACCAGAACTAAACATCATCCCTCAGCTGAATCTAGAAAGCCCATTTACTCTTAACGTTTTTAAATGGATTTATTCTCCAACTCAAACACCTACACAAATCCTTCCAACTGACAGTACATAAATAATTATTCAGGTCTCACAGAACTGATATAGCATGTCAACTTAACCTATAGTTAGCTACAGCTCCACTCTGCTCCCCTCCTACCATGTCATACGCCAGATCAATCAACTTTTACATGCATTTGCAAAATCCAAACTCAATGTCATTAGAAGTACTTTTATATCCAATTCCACAAGGAAAACTCATACAAACACTTCAAAACCTAACTTAATAGAAACCCTAATCACGAAAGCAGTGATATATACCTTATTGTGCATCAGAATGGCGCATCCGGGCTCCAGCTGATCCTTATCGACGAACGACAATATACTGACATAATACTCCGGTCCGACCGATGACGAGACGATGGCGTGGCTCTCATCAATCAGCTCCTCCAAATTCCCAACGCTCATTGGGGTGCCCCGCAGGTCGTCAACTTTGGAGCGATCCTCCTCCGTCTTCTCCTCCTGTGGCTTTAGCCGCTCCTGATTGGCGACGAACTCCTCCTCCATCAGCAGATAGTCCTTGATTCTATCCAGCTTGAGTAGCCGAAGCTTGCACTTGGTCAGAGGCGTCACCGCGGGAATCCGTGCAGCCGCCTCTGGGCCCTTCTGCTTGCGCTGCTTGCGACCAACGCGAGCCGGCGGGGCAGCCGGCTCGAATTTCTTCTCCTTCTTGTCGCCGTCGTTCTTGCGGTCGCCTGGGAGCTGGCGATTGAGGCCTCCAGGAGTACCCTGACCCATGGCGAAATTAGGGATTGGGGATTGGAGATTTGGGGATTTCTCCGGGTAAATATGCAGTAGTGAGAGAATAACAGAGTTTTCTTATTGTTCAAGAAATAAATATGCAAGCTAAGCTAATGGAAATAAATGGGAATAAATAGGATGGATCGGATAAACCCGGATTCTCCTCAACCCGGCCCATATAGCAGACTCTTTAAACAATTGGTCTATTTCTGCTCAGGTCTATATTTTGTCGAGCTTCAAAGTTTAAGCCCAAGACCATGAAATTTTACAAAAAAAAACTAGTTATCATGTTAGGATGATATACTGAGTCTGAGAGAAGATGTGACATTAAAATTGAGCATGGTGTTTTTGTTCATACTATTGATGACTGGACTGGACATCCAAGAAAGTTGCCTGCTTGGAGAAGTAGTTGATTAAACTTGTATTGTTGTGCTCCATGTTACTACTACTATTTATTTCTGCTACAAATAAGTATCGCCACAAATTATCGAATCTCTCTCCATACTTCTCACAGATTATCAAGATAAGAACATCATCTAAATACGAATACTATTCCCTAACTTCTGCAACTTTGAATATCATTAAAAGTCATTTATATTTCAACTAGCATATTCCACCACCCAACTTGTCTTCTCGAACCAATTGAAATTCGAGGGTAAGATGTAAAAAACATCAAGTATACACTACTACCTTTCTCATATATAGTCAATCTCCTTGCAATTGATATGATTCCAGCTTTAGGGGTATTTCAAATAATCACGTATTTCAGATCTCCATTTCACAAAATAAACAACTCATTTCTAGATACCAAGAGTGGTAACAAAAAAAACTTATGCTAAAGATCATCATTAGTATACATGTGTTATATCAAATTATGTTAGCTAGAGGATACATAATTATATATTTTCGTGTCTACTCAGTAACAAAATTTAGTCGGGTGGAACGACAGCCTCCCGATCTGCAATGTTCGCGCAAATTATCCTGCAAAATTACATAATTTCTTTATCTTGGTCACAAATTCACTCATTGTATGATGTGAAATGCCTCAAAAAGTAGCAATGTTTTTATACCAGTTTGCTGGTTGTGTGGGTTGCCAATATCTTTGCTGGTGCTTGGTTTGTTGGCGTCATGCTGCACCACCCCCTGATTCTGCAAAATTCAGATTTTTCACAACTCAACAAAAATGAAAAAGTCACAAGATAGTAGATGGTTGCTAATAAGTAGAGATCAATCTTGCCTGTGGTATTGGTAGTAGTGTGGGGTGGAAACCAAGATACTGTTGATACGGATCGGGAAAGTTTTGAAACCTTGGCTGGTTCTGATTCTGAGGAATAGCAGTCGAGTTTGAGACATGATCTGTGCGGTTAGTAGGCTGTAATGCTGAAGGATCGGGTACGGGAACTGGTTGCATATGAAATGGAGGGAGGGGAAATCTAGGACCCATATGAGCTGCCGCGGCTGCAGGATTTGGCATGGCTGAGCCGGCCATCATAGGTGGATAAGGGACCATCGGACGGCTCATTCCCATGTCCATCCCCATTCCCATCCCCATTCCTAACCCCATAGCAGCAGGCATGTACTGCTGCACCCCCACCGGATACATCATGGGAACCATCCCACAACTCATCGACATCATCTGCACAAAATCGAGCAACCTTTTTAGTAGGGAAATCAGCAAATGGTCATGGATGAATTTCAATGACAGCAGTACATGATTAGAGTTAATCACATCATACTGATACCAACAAAACAAGGTAATTAATTACCTGTACTTGTAATTGAAGTGATTTCAAGTATTCAATAGCCTCATCCAGCATTGAAGCTTTGTCTGACTGTATCCATAAAAAAAGCTGAAATGAGAAGTTAATTCAAACTTAAGGCTATATATATGTATATAGCAACTAAACTGCAAGACCTTATTGCAACGTGGGATGAGTTCTTGTAGTGCCCTCATTTTCTCATTTATCCTGTCTCGCCGCCTCTGCAAGAGTAACAACCTTCAATCATATGCCAAAACAAAACCAGTGCCAAATTACTTAAACTTTCGACAATGTACGAACCCTCTCTGACAGGTTGTGAACTTCTGCAGCACGTGATCTCTTTGTCGACGCTGAACCACAGCCTTGTTTTTTACATTCAGCAGCTTCAAACTCGATATCCTATACCATTTGAGTAAGAAATGTATTAGTTGAAGGGAGCAATCTTCTGATCATGAACCCTTGTACAGGAACCTAATTTTACAATAATAAACCAGGTGCATCATATACAGCAGTAAGAAGAAGTGCTAATTAGTGTTATTTAGATAACTACACAACATTAACAGATCACTTGGAGCTGAGCATGAATTTAAACAAGCCCATATAGTAGCATTTATTTGCAGCATTAAAGTTCAGGTTCAATAACCTAGAACAGATCCCCATCTTGGCTGTAATAAATACCAAGGGTCGGTCAGTATCACAACCTCCATCCAGGCACACACCACCAGCTTTAAATCCAAAGAAAATAACAATAACAAATAAATCAGATTATAAATCACAGATCGATGATGACTCAGCCGCCACACATCTGACAAGATCTGTGATCAACACGCTATATTTATGAATATCCTTTTTTTCCCAAAAACAACGACACTCAATTTTTAAGATTAAGAAACATTATTTTTCCCAAGAAACTACTCCACAACTCAAAGGGCCAAGTGAATCAGAGACTATCAAATACAGTACATCCCGTCTCATACACGTCCATTTAATAATGAAAAGTCTCTTGTTGTACCCAACTCAATTGGTAAAACGCTTCTCCTCCTACTATTAGCTCAGAATTTGAAGAACCAATGTTTATTCATTATTTCTTAAAACGTTTCTCCTCTAACTATTAGTTCAGGGACCATTGTGTATATTCCATAAAAAAGAAACAAATAACTCCAAAGCCGCCCCAATCTATCCAGGATAACCGCATTTGCAGTCAATGGTGTGTGGATAGACTGTATTGAATCCTTCTGTCAGAACCTAAATTCATTGTATCGAAACTCGGGAAAATAAATACTAATTTATAGAAATATCTGTGAATAAGACGCATCCTAATTTGCAGTGGAGGCTCCCAAGAGATAAAGAGGGCCGTCAGCTCGCGCTGAAATCATTGCTCCATCAGCCACTCACAATTTCCCAAATTTTCTCAATTCATGCCCACGTGGCAAAATACAGGTTGCATCATGTGTTCACGGCGCACGTCAGTTATTTGTTACGGTTAGCTGCTAACATGCACCCCTTGTCAGTCAGACTGCGCTCACGCCCAAGCCACACCAAAAATACACGAAAACAATTTTTTGGCTAAAAATAAGTAAAACGCAAAACAGAGAAACAAAGGAAATACTCCTATTTTTCTTCTTCTTCTTTGGGGTATATAGTTTTTAATTGAAAATAAAATAAAATAAAATAAAGAAGGTTGTGGGTCTGTTTGATTGATTACCTCACTCTGACACTCATTATCGTCGGCTTCTCTAACTTTCCGTTTCCGATCTTCCGGCAGTGCTGCTGGCTTGTGCTGCGGCTGATGCGTATCTCCGCTGAAGCTGGTCGGGGAGCTGCCGGGCGACGAGGCGGCGGTGAGGTCACATGTACCCGCGGCAGCCGAAGTGCCTCCAGTTCTCATGGTGGCGCTATCCGCGTTCAGCGGCGGCCCGCTGTCAGAAACCCTAGATTCCGGTGCCGCCGCCGGCGTGTCATTTGACTCCACCACCGTGGACGATTCTCGCGCCGCCGGCCTCGGCCTGATCGGGAGCCTCGAGAAATGCACGAAATTCTGCACCCGCGGCGGATTGTCAGGTCTGGCGACCGGAGCCGGGATCTCAGCGGCGGCGGTGGTGAGAGGCGGAGGAGGAGGAGCGGAATAGAGGAGATCGGCGTAAAAATCGCGATCGAAGGAGGAATCATCGAGAAGCCAAGACGCCATCTCATCCTCCTGGATAAACAAATGCTGCTGCTCCTCCGCGGTCGATCTGATCTCCCTCTCCGACGGAATCACCACCTCTCCGCTGCCGCCCCTATACGGCGGTCTCTGATTCTGACTCTGCACCACTACTTGACCGTTCTGCCATAGCAGCTCCATGATATCCTCTTCACCTCTACGATTTCGCAAAAAAAAAAAAAAAAAAAAAAAAACTCAAAATCACTAAATTCGATCTCGCTAAAGCTTGGGCAGTGGCATCAAAAAGCTTACGTGGTAGTCTTTTTGAGTCTAGAAAAACTGGAAGGCGTGGGAATCGAATCGTCCTCATCCATTTCATGAAAATCCGGAACGCAGTGATTCATCACTCCGAAATCTCAACAAAAAGTTATCTGGAAATTGATCATCCGAAGCCGTGGAAAGAGATTAATAGAGTAGAATCAAGGTAGTTATGTGTGTGGTTGAAGGATGGGGAGTTCCAAAAGGGGGAGGATTTAAGGAGAGTGAGAACGGCAGGTGCTATAAATGTAAAAATAATTTTCTCTCTCTTGTGTGTGCTATGTTGATGATTGTTGATTGTGGAAAATGGCTTTTTCTGCAAGGGAAGGGGAAGATAATGCCTCTCTTAGCTTCAACGAACAAATTGAATAACCATAAATTGCTGAGAAGAAAGGGACGAAAATTGACAGAGACAGACAGTATGCATTATGCGCACTGTATTGGGTGTCCCCACCACCCATTTCATTTACAATAAAACAATCATCCACTCATCATCAACTGCCCCTTTCTCCTCTCTATAATTTTAAGATATGTTTTTTAATACATGGACCATTTATTATTTACACAACTTTAAATAATACTACTAGTACTATATGGAGTATTTTTCAATTTTCACTACTCTCCAATTACCAATATTATAAACTATACTGATCTAAAAATGTAAATACATGCACTTTAATACGGGAGATATTCAACTAGATTTATAGCGAATTTTTTCACGCAAAAAAACTATCTTTATTTGAATTTTCTCTTTAACATATCTTATTCTAGCACCATGTCCGATGAAGACAAAACATATCTTATTCTAGCATCATGTCCGGTGATGACAAATGGCAACAGTGGTACACTATCTTCGACGCCCTACCAACAGCACCTCAAGAAGGTGTCTACTTCCCCCACATGTCCGACATGCTCGGCATCCTCACGACAGTTCTGACGCTCGCGTTTCCTAGGAGGAAACAAGACATCTTCGAAATTATGTTTACATATTGGAGGATTCGATCATAGAAAATAACCATAAGGAGAATGCTTTTAGAGAGAATTTTGCTTAGGGTTTTCAATGAATTTCATATGTTAATTAAATCATAAGATCATTTAAATTAAAATATGCTATTAATACTAATAACTTAAAATAAGAAACGAATAAAAAATAAAAAAAGATAGGATCAATGAATAATTGAAGAAATGATGAATTATATGGATTTATATAGAGTAGTAGTACTATTTTGAAGGGAAGTGACATAATTCGAAATTTATTGACTTGCTACGATAATTTAAAACCCAATTGGTGGAAAAGATGTTTTGTCAACGCGCACTAAAACTGAGACAACCAATATTATTCCATCAAAATTTGACATGAAATTTGACGTGATGGCAGAGATGTTGGCTAACTCAGAATAATTGCAAAATTTGATATAAAAAGATGAATAATGCTACGCGGCCAGTCATAAATTAATTAAATAATAAAAAAAAAATATTTTTTTTAAAATTTTTGGTTTAATACTACTTGATTTTACTTTTATATCATCTTCATTATATGTTGTTCAACATGTTAGTGTTGCTCTTTCGTAGTTTTTGCTCAACTTATTACTACTGTCATTTCTTGATTGTTGCTCAACGTATACAGTAATTCGTGATATTAATGCGTTTTACGTAATGGAATTCAAAGATAAGTATCAACTCACAAGTCCATTCACACACATGTATCAACTCACAAGTCCAATTCAAAGATAAGTTTATATCGGTAATTCTATTTTTTTTATACATGTAAATGGACTAAATTAACTCTTTATGGCCGGCCACATTATGGCCATTTAGCATCACTCTAAAAAGATAGTGCAATGGATTTTCAGTCTCCGAATTAATGGTGAGATTAATGAAATTGCATTAACTGAAAATAAAAAGACTTAGTTTATCGACATATTAATTCACTGTTATATGGAGTATTCAAAATTCGCCAGTTAATTATCTGATTAATTAATCCGCATGTAAAATTTTTCTAACAAGACGACAAAAAATATTTGTTTTCGATTTTCAAAGTGATGTCTGCTCCTATGCTTTTTAGGATAATGACATCATAATTCATGATTTTCAGTTTTGAAGTTTAGTTATTTGTGAGTGGCCTTCAATTAACATAATTAGATAAGGACACTATTTACAACTTTATAGACACAATTTTATTACAATAACATCAATGTAAAGTTTTTATACTCATGCAGTAGTCCTCCCTATTACAAAACTGAAAGTTCACACTGTTGACTTGGATTAGTTTAAGACGATAATGACAATTAACGGTATAAACTGTCACAATTAATGGAATAGAAAATAAATTACTTTTTGAGTTAATCAATCAACCGATAATGCTTAATAAACTAACTTGTTGAGTTTGTTTATTAGCAACAGTCAACAACAATCAGTGCGTCCAACTAAACTAACTAAGTACTGTTTAAGGATTTGTTTATTTTTTATTTATCCAAATACTGCAACGTTTTGGCTAAAAATATCCTTTGCACGTGCGTACCAATTAGATTTATTTATTTATATTCCACTCGAAATAGTAATTTATTTATTTGTTTGTTTATTGGTTTTGTACTTGTAAGGATATATGACCATCGCATCAATTGGCGTGTTCCTACGAGTCAATGAATAATAGTAATAGTAGTAGTATACAAATTGATTAGATAATGTCCTTCCACATATACTACTCCATATTTTAACGGCCTATATATATTAAAAAAATATAACTGTAAGTATATATAAGAATTTTATATGTTATGTTAGTCAATATTTTACAGAATTGAATGTAATATAATCTCAAGCGTCATGTTCCATTTTAATGTGGGGAAGGTTGGGATTTTGTTTTACATTAAAATGATATGGTATATCTTGTGCCACCATTGTTAGTTAGCATGACACTCGTTTTATGTACGTTTAATATTGTTTCTTTTGTTTTATATATTTAGTTATTCTGATAGTATTAAAAATAGCATGTTTTATACTCCCCCATCCCGACTAAGATTGACACATTTCTTAGTTGGCACGGAATTTTAGGAGTTGGTGGTTAATGTAGTTAATTAGATGGAGTGGGTGTAAGTATTAAATAGAGAGAGAAAGAGAGTTAAATATTTAATTGGGGAGGGAAAAAAGTGGTTGAGTGTATTAATTGGATAGAGAAAGTTACCAAAAATAAAATGTGTCATCTTGATTAGGACAAACTTAAAAGAAAATTGTGTCAGTTTTAGTTGGAATGAAGGGAGTAAGTATTTAGTTTGATTCACTAAAAAATTGAACTTTTCCAAATTTGACGGTACTTAGTTAGTAATTTGTGACCAATATCATAAAGTGAGACAGCAAGAAAGAAACACAAAAGTAATATTGGGTTCAGAGACAAAACTTCTATTTCACTTTGTTCATAATTCAATTGGAGTCTGGAGAAGGACCAATTCTTTCACTTTCGAGGTCTACTTGAACTATAGTAGTAGCAACTTTCACTATTCATAATTCAACATTTTTTAATTCAGAAACAAGAATTTTACAAAACTAGACATGTACGTTTGTTATTGAAAAGGTTAAAAAAAATAGTTGCACTGCTTCTAATTAGAGGCCATATAGTAATAAAAAAGTGTGATAGATATAAGACAATTAATTTGTAATTTGTAATTTTTAACTTGGTATTTTAGAATATTCAGAAATTCAAACCAATTAGTGTAACTTGAAGAAGAAAATGTTAATATTAATTATTGGGTGTATGTTCATGTATTAGAAGTTGATGCCCTAGTTACTCACTCTCGATTTTGTCAACGAGGAATCAATTTTTATCAAAGTATGTTATGAGCGGACATGTAACTAGTCTTTTTTGAGCTAGTTAATTCGGATGCTTCGGAGGTGTTATGTCTTCTTATTTATTTTATGAACTTTGTGACTGTATTTATTGTAGTTTGAAGTTTCTTTTTTTTTTTGCTATTGAAGCTTATCATAGATCGTTTCTCGCCATTTTGTGGGAGCGTTTTCTAATAGTAAAGGCTAAAACTGGTCCTGAACATTGTGTCCATTTTATGATTTTGGTCTTATACTTTATCTTTTGAATTTTTGTATTCTGAACATTTTAATTCGGATCACAATTGGTCATACATTAACAATTCTGTCAATTTTTAACCCGATTTTGACCGATTTTGATGGTTTTAACAGTCTCATTCGGGTGGTTAAAACCGTTTAAAAATCGGTCAAAATCGGGTTAAAACCGTTTAAAAATTGACGGAATTGTTAGTGTATGACCAATTGTGATCCGACTTGAAATGTTCAGGATGCAAAAATTCAAAAGATAAAGACAGGGATGTCAATGTAGCCCGTAACCCGTGGGCTGGCCCGAATAGCCCGCCAAATTTATAGGGTTAGGGTTGGAAATTTCTAGCCCGATAAAATCACAACCCGATTAGCCCGCACCCGATTAACCCGCAACCCATTAGGGCCAGACCCGAAAACCCGATGGGCTGGCCCGAAAACCCGATAAAATTTCTATTATTCTATTTTTTTACTCTCAATTCGACATTTCATTGATTAATATTAACTAAAAAAATAATTTTCAATTTTATATTAAATATACAAATTATATATTTAATTTTTATTAATATAATAATTGATAAATAAATTAAAAACTTCAAATTCACAAAAAAATATATTTAAATTTCTAAAACATACATTAAAATTTTACGAAATATCTCAAATATTACTATTTGATCATGTTTATGATTGAGTTTAAGCATATATCTTAAATATATCATAATTAAATGTTTTACATTGTATGAATATTAGTAATTTTAATCATTATTTATTGGATTGATCGCATGTTAATATTATCGGTAGCAACCCGATTAACCCGCTGGGCTAGCCCGAAACCCGAGCTTTTAGGGTTAGGGCTGAGCTTTTATAACCCGAAAGAAATCACAACCCGATTAGCCCGCACCCGATTGACCCGCAACCCGAGTAGGGTTGGCCCGAAACCCGACGGGCCAGCCCGATTGACATCCCTAGATAAAGTATAAGACCAAAATCATAAAATGGACATAATGTTCAGCACCATTTTTTGCCTTTACTCTAGCTAAAAATATAAGACAATTAAATGATTAAATATAAATATTATTCCCAAATATAATTGAAAATGACGAAATACTATTCCCAAATCTCACTTGTTGAGTATTTTTTGGGTGGTTATCCAATTATTGCGATTCTCCTCCATCTACAACAATTATACATGATTGCGATTTGCAGGTTCTCTAGTGTCAGGGGTTATATAGTCATTTTCATGTGGTTAAAATAGATACCTCCATTAATTCCTCAAGAGACAGAAGAAATCAATCAAACAAAACCGCGTTTGTGTATAATTTAGTGTTTATTTGATGTGATTATGTTTATGATTTATTCTGAAACTGACTTTGATTTATTTTGATTTAAAATGTGTAAAATGATTACTTTATTTGGGAATATTGTTTTCAAGATGCAAATGTAGGACACGTGCTAATTAAGTAGTGGTAGCAATACAAATTCTTCGGTTTGATAATTGTTCTTTTTAGAGATAATCTTTTTTTCTATAAATAAATACTAGTAGTACTATACTTTAGTCCAAAAAGAATAGTTTTATAGTGGATGATATTTTTAATGCAAAATTGCTAAATTAAAAGAAAGATAGAATAAATGGTTGATAAGTTATTAGTAGATTATGAGACTCTTTCATTAAAAATGAAAAATTTATAATAAATAAATAGAGATTAATTTTGATGGACATTCACATAAAAAAACATAACTATTTTTCACGAATAAAAGTAATATCATATCTCAGATTTTCAAGAAAAAATTATGTGAAACACTTACTTCTCTTGCGTACATATTATGTGGCACACACTTGTGTAATAATATGTCGTTATTAGAATATATACATCTCAATACATTAGGTTATTGGTACATCTCATATAGTCACATAAGATGAATAAGTTAAGGCATAGAGGGAAGTACTCATTTTTCTTATTGTTTTTTGTTTTACTTCAAAATTATTGGAGATAGACAAACAAAACATATCTTCAACGGATGATAGTATAAGTTTTAAGTATATTTGTACACAGTACACATGCAATGTTTAGAGAATAGCATCCCAAAGATTTCATGTATGTTCCATTTGCATGAAATGTTAACCTACAGCATATAAAATCATGTGGGACCAGGCGGTTAAGACCTCCCCCTTAACGGGCTACTGCGTACCCTGATTGAACCCCCTCACATGATGTCAGGCCGGAGTGTGGGGGCCGCCAAGGCGACGGAATCGCCTTTTTGCTGCAATGTGGGACCATGCCACTATTCTCTCTCTCATCCGGCTAGGGGTGGCTAATACTGCTCATGTCCACGAAAAATAGTTACACGGAGTATTTTTCTATTTTGTGTCGTTCAATAAAATTAGTCTATATTTATAATAAGTTTCTTTTTCGAATGAGTGAATCTCATGTTCCACTGATAATATTTGAACCCACCTCTCTCTCTATCTCTCTTTATTTACTAATTTTGCACTAAATTCATATAATTCACTATCAAGACTATTCTTCGAAGTGGATCAGAACACCCTCATCACCTATAAAAAGAAATCGTATAGAGAGGAAGTTGATATGTGTAATAAGAAAAAATGATTTCATTATAGACACAAAATACATAAAGGTGTTTTTTTCCACACACACCAAACTGTATTCTCCAAAGCCAATCAATGTGCACAAATAGATTAAATCTTATGTAAAAAGAATTACAACTCAGCTCTCCAAACATCCCAATTACAGATTTCACACAATATACACGCATACACAAACAAACAAATGAAGAAATTATCAAAATTAACCAGAAACATTAACCAGCGCGCCTCTGCATCAGAATCAGATCATCATTGGGTAGCATCAATTGGAGTACCGGTCCTCGCCTGAGATATCCTGTTTGCATATATCGTCACCAGCCGGAGTTGTGTACTATTAAGCCCTTCCAAATATGGCAAGAATGCTTTCCCCAGCATGATATATATGTCCACCAGACAGAAAACAACAGTCTGCAATAACAGGGAAATTTCAAATTCATCCAACAAAAATGTAAAAGCTCATCAACCGATTACAAGACTATGTTTTATGTGAGCCAATACTATACAAGCATGATATGTGTGGAGTGGGTGGGGTTCCAATTTGGTCACCAGAAGGTCGATAGTAGGGAGGGAATGCTACGTATTCTCCAAAAGTAAAATTCTCAAAGCAGGGAGTAATCATTTTTACCTTCCGGACATCTGCACTCTGATTCCCAAATGCATCAAAAAGAGCAGGCAAAAACGAGGGCAACTGAGCCATCAGCTCCTCTTGAGAGAGCCTGCCTACAAGCTGCAAAGTAACATAACATTCTTAGATATTCCTAAGAATTCACAACACGTCACAGATGCTTTGATATAGTGGAAGTAAACAAACAAAAGATAAAATTAATGCCGCTTTAGTGATTCATATAATAATTCATAATCACATCAAAAAGGCATTGCCTCAAAATGCAGATTCCAAAGTAGTAAATCCATTAAATTAGTTTGCCCAATTTTGTATTGGATAGACTTTAGATACTTGATCACCTATTGCAGTCTTTCCCGTACATCATGAAACTGATTCCAAATTCATTCAGTAAAAGACTTGTCTGAAGACTTTCTTGCAAAACCTCACCTTGTACTCTTATCTTTGAACACAAAGGTGTGTTTGGATTATTGGTGGGTTAGGCTTTGTGGATTTAAATATACAGTCCCACTTGTTGAAAGTAAATAGAGAGATTTTAAAATTGTTTCCAATTCCAGGGTATTTGCTTTTCACCCTTAATTGGGATTAAGAATTCTTAAAAGAAAGACATGCAACCTTGAATCCTTTCCTCTTCTCCTTCCATTTCTTTCTCCTGTAATCTAAATAGGTTGAAAGGTACAAATAATAGCCTTTTCCCTTCTCCCTTTATGTCTCTCATATAAGATACCCCGTCAACCCAAGCCCCGCACTCCTAACAACACTGACGTAACCTCATTTTAATCAGCTTTGAATATTGTATGAACCCCAAAAACTCTTTTTGAGTGTATTTCCTCTCCTTAGTGGGATTTTATCTATGTATTCCACGTCTTTGGTGGTTGCATTTATTGATCTTTCAACTAATGTAAAAGTATGACTTCCAAAATTGAGTCTTACTAGAGTGGAGCAAATTTAAATAGATTGCTTGGCGAAAGTATCCATTAGGTTTGCCTTCAATCCCCTTAAAGGAGGTCCAAAGTGGGATTCCTAATTCACAACACCCTCCATTTTCTTTCCTACCATATTTTGTTTATCATCCCTTTTTGTTGATTGAACTTGGATGTTTCAAGGCAAGTCTTGGGAAATCCAGTTCCATGGAGCAAGGGTTCATATCAGCAAATCTTATTCATCAATTCATACAGAAATTGGAAAACGGATAGATCTTTATATCCTAAATTCAAAAATAGTTCATAGATTTTACCTTAGTCAAACAGTTTATGCATGTCACAAGAGTTCTCTCATCTTCGGTCACAAGCAGAGGCACAATAACCTGCAATGCAACAGAATAAAAAGATGGGGGAATTTTAAAATTTACTTCCAAATACCATGGAAACTAGACATGTATATAAATAATCCGTATAAATCATAAATAAACTTACACTTAGACACCGGAATGGATCATACTGAGACAACACAATTGTCAAGCAACGTTCGGATTCATTGGAGACCTGAATGTAGAGATAGAAGCAATGAGACGAAGAAGTAAAACTGAAGAAAAAGTACATAGAGCTTCAGGAAATAACATGTACCTTCAAAACGTTGTCCTTCGTCACATTAAGCAGCTTTTCAATTACAATCTCAACAGAATACTCCATTGACTCCTTCTGAAAAAGAGAAAAGTGCACGAGCATGGGCAGAATGTTGCTATATACAAATTCACAAAACAAAAAAATTTAGACATAAATATAGACAATGTACCTGATTCTTTAACATCTCAACAATGAGCGAGAGAACTAGCTCGCGGGCTAATGAGTCGGAATCATCCAGCATTTCAAGTACAGCAGTTAATATCTGATTGAAGTACTGAATACGCCATTTGTTTAGTAATCAGAAGCACAATGTTGTTGGATGATTGACCAAATATCACAAATTTAAGTTAGTCTACCGTGAAAAGTAAGTTAAGCAGCAATGGCTGTTACATGAAAAGTAATCTATTTAAGTTCGATGGATTTAACTGTTTACATTATAGTGACTTAAAACCCATGATACCCATCCAGTCATGAGTATATCAAGTTCTTTCACCACTACTCTCCTGAATCAAACATCTTACACTGAAATTCAACCCAATGCGCCGAGTTTGTTTTTCATATCCTTCCAACACGCCCAACAAATAAAAGAAAAAAAAGGAAAGTTGAACCAAAACTCACAAATATCAAAAGCTGTTTTTATCTAAAGAGCCGAGAAAGTATAACCAGATGAGGAAAAAATTATATAACATACTACCTTGCTCCAGACGGAGTGGTCATTAGATATGGAGATTTCAATCAACTGTTGAAGTGCTTGCCGTTTATTTGCTGAAGGACTGTCGTCACTCCCATTGCATATCTACCAAAAGTAAAGAAAGCCTAAGAAATATGTAACTGAAGACTTCCAGACCAATACTGCCACTGACAACCTCCTTGAAATATTACTCCAAATTAATTATTAAGATGCGGTCATGTTATTTGTAAACCGGAGGAACATGGCAAACTCAAATATATACAATATATAGAGAGAGAGGTGTGATCCGTTGCTAACTTTCTTAAGTTTCTGCTAACTCATCAATGCAAAGTATTAAAAATGTCAACACGATGAAATGTCAACATAAACTTAGTTGATATTTTAATATACTATGTTGATATTGATATTTAAAATGTCAAAACAGTGTATTAAAATGTCAACACAAATTTGTGTTGACATTTTTAATACCATGCGTTGATGAGTTAGCAATTTAAGAAAAGTTAGCATTATAACGCACCCCTATATATGTGTGTGTGTGTGTGTGGCGTCGTGTTAGGATGATAGCTACATTAATTTGATAACTTTGATAACTAATCAACTCGGTATATTAAAAAATGTCAATACAATGACATGAGTATGTCAACACAAATTTAGGTTGCCATTTAAATATAAATGTCAACACATAGACATAAGTATGTCAATCTAAATTTGTGTTGACATACTCTTGTCATTGTGTTGACATTTTTAATATACCAAGTTGATTAGTTATCAAAGTTATCAAATTAAGCTAGTTATCATTTGATTACACCCCTATGTGTGTGTGTACATATATAAACTTTTAGGAAGGCCAGCAAGCAGAAGAAAAGCTCACCATATGAAGAATCTGAGGGATACTTGGTCCTGTTTCGGTAGAAGAATTTAATTTAAGAGCAGGAAGTTCACGAAAACTTAGTGACGGTTCAGGTGAAGGCTCATTGTCAACCCCAATGTCTAGAGACTTCTGCAGATGTTCAGATCCAATCAGTCCATTGATGTCCAAACGTGATGTCAAAGAAACCTCCGCGTTTGGATGACTATCTATTGCTGATAATCCCACATTATCACCGGAGATATTAGGTATGTATTTCAAACTTTTGTGGTTTGAAGTTGTAACATCAGCATTCAAGTTAGTCTCTACCAATTGATGATGCAAATTGTCCTGTGTATCATCAGATTTTTGGTTCCCAATAGAACCTGTGATGAAGGATGCATCTTGAAGAGAGCTCCACTTCCTCCCACTATCACTGTCAATAGATCCAGAAGAATATCTACCAAACAACTGACTCTTCTTTAATGATCCATTATAGCCATCTTCAGAAGATGTTCCAACCACGTCAGATGGATCATATGAGGATTTGATGCGTCTCTCTTTCTTGCTTTGCAGAAAGTTCATGAGTTCTACCTCTATGCGAGGAGTATACTGCTTGAGGGCTCTTCTTAAGGAGTTCTGTTCTTCAACCGATAAGCTAAGAATGAAGTTCAATACCGCCACCGAGTCAAAGTGAGTATAAACAGATATTATGCATGTTATAGCTGCTTCCTTCAATTTTGTATTTTTGTCATGAACCAGTGGGGTTAATTTTGCAAGCCATAGCTTAAGGATGCCACTATTGGCAGAACCTTCAGAATTTGAAGCATGCTTGTTAAATGAACCAATAGCAAACTCAATAACAGCTAATTTTGCCTTGGGAGATCGTTGTTCGTCCAACGAACGCAACAGAGCAGGTAGAAGTGAATCGGTACCATATGTTTTGCCAACAATATCCAGTGTAGTTGAGCAAGGTTGCCTCACTAATTCCTTTGGATCAATCAACCTAGAAAAAACATGGGGTAGAATCCTCTCCATGTAACTTTCAAATGGCTTTCTGCAAGCTGGAATAAGATCTGCAAGAGTTGAAAGGGCTGCCTGTGCAACTTTGTGATGCGGGTCATCCAGGTGTTGAAAAAACAGCTTCATGACCTTCTCAAAACTCTGCATTACGTCTTGAATACCTCTTGGACCTTGCTGCAGAAGAGAATGAATATAACTAAATGCAGCCACCCGTGCATTCCAATCTGAACTAGAACTGAGCCCTTCATTTAGAGCATCAGTAAGAGTAGCTGGGCTGTCCGAATAACTTGAGAGATCACCCAGTGGGAGCTGACTGTCATCAAAGCTCCTCCTCCTGCCAGCAGACACTCGCCCAGTAGTGTTCTTCCTTAGAAGTGGACGCTGGAAATTCGGTACATGGTTACCATGTGACTCCCTATAACTAGCATCTCTGTATTGTGTCTCTAAGTACTGTTTATCTTGAACGTTCATGTATCTCCTTGAATCCCTAAAATCAGGATTTTCTTCAGCAAATCCTCTATCTTGTACCTTTTCTGGAGCTCTCTTGGCTGAGTAAGAAGAATGCACAGACAAAAGCTCACTTCCAGTGCTGTTATAATATGATAGTTTACTCGACTCCTTAGAGGCTTGGATTTGTGTAATGATATCAGAAAGCACCAACCCTCCATTGCGATTGTTGCCTTTAGATATACCAGATACCGGATCTGTTAAAGAATTTGTAAGACTATTTGATGCTGGAACCGCAAGGGGGAATGGTGGATCACGAGAAGATGGAGGGTCAACTCCTGCACTAGGGGCAAGAAAATAAATAGTTAAACCATTCATAGTCATAGAAGAATCATGGAATCAAGATAGTCAGCCGTTAAAGAAAGACTAAAAGTATTCCAAAAGTGGAAATTTTTTTGAAGAGTCACTATCCAACCAAAGAGGACCAGATACATTAACAATTTAAAATTGAGAGAATAGAACAAAACTAAGTACCTAAGTCCAAACTGGAGGATCGTCCTCTCTCTGATATATCCAAGCCTCTCAGCATACTCTCTATGGCAGTGACCTTCTGCTTGCTCGAGTGCAACACACTTTCTAGGCTACGCTCTGCACCCTTGCCCATAGATTTTGCTTGAGAGATCAGTAGTCCAGAAGTAAGAGATGTCCCTGAGGATAAACTACCGCTTCTATCCATTGCCACTATCGCAGAAGTCCCATAACCAGGTATATTTGAAGGTGTGGATGCATGAGTGGAGAATGACATGTTAGAACTTCTTTCACGAATGGAAGGTGAAGCATGTCTTCTATGCATTCCTCCATCTTCATCGTTTATTACCTAGCACCAGCTATTATTTCTCAGCTAATAGTTTCACAGCAATAGAAGGATTCAGAACAAAAGCTAGAAAATATGTGTACCCTTTGAACAACAGGATCAAAAGACATGAACAGACGCCGGGAGCGATCAGGCCATGTTTTAGCAAACATTCTGTAACAGGTCCTTGCAGTAGATCGTACCTATTCACAGTAATGTAGCCTGTGAGATTGAAGTACAGTAAAGTGTGTCTGCAACTATCATAAACCTGAGATATGAATGCTGATTCATCTGATAATAAAAGGACAAATAGCAGATGGCTGTCCATCCATATAAATACAAAGAGGTATATCAAGGAAACAAACCTCACTCATTGCATCAGCCACACAACATCTAATAAGATCTTCATAGAGGTCAGCCGACCGTTGTATTTCAGGTGCATCAGCCCAATATTCAAGTATAAGAAGCGCATAATCACAACACCTAATTTAGGAAATAGAGGCATAAGTACAAAGGTACAAGATAAAGTTTGTACTATAAAAAGAGCATAAGACAGAAGACCAAGCAACATAGAGAACAGCATAATAATACCTCGCACGGAGTATAGCATTGCGGTCATTCTTTGCAGAGTCAACAATCCGGGGAAGTACACGAGGAACTTTGCAATTGCGTAACATCTGTAGATCAAAATATATCTCAAATGTCAGAATGATATTAAGATTATCTTATTTTTTTAGAAAAAGACCACCTAACAAAACATTACCGTCTTTATGCAGTTATCCGCCGACTCTGCAATTACAAGCACTGTTATGACAACAAGCTTGAAAAGGACCTAAATTGCAGGAAGAATAGTGAGAGGCAAGATTAATTGTATCAACTACCATAATGTGTACAAAGAGTTGTTCTCACCGGAATAAACATCTCAGCGCATCCCTCAAAATCCCCCAAGAGATCTTTAGATAAGAAGTTTAACAAATGACATCCCTAGCAAATGGAAATTAGAAAAGTGAAAAGACCGAATTGATAAAACTTTCAGCCAGTAATTAAAAGTAACAAATCAAATTCTCCGATATGTTTAATTTAGCAAGAGTGGCTAAAGTATCACAGACAAATGACTTTTTAGCACTATAAACGTGTTATTTTCATACTCCTCACACGAGATAAAGCCAGCAGCTTTTGGCACTTTCTATAAAAGATAAACAACTTTAAGTATATGTCATAAAGGTACTCCCTCCGTGCCCTCATAGTTGAGGCGAAACTTTTCGGCACGGATTTTCAGAAAAGGATGTTGAGTGTGTTAAATAAATAGATAAAAAAGTAAGAGAGAATAATGTAGAAAGTGAATGAAGTAGAGAGAATAAAGTAAGAGAGAGTAAAGTACAAGAGAGTAAAAAGTTACTACATATGGAAATGACTCAACTATGAGGGAACTTCCCAAAATGGAAAAATGACTCAACTATGAGAGAACAGAGGGAGTACTAAACTGCTCATGGAAAAAACCAGTGGGACTGAAGACATCAGTAGGATGCATACATTATTGCATTTGCATTACAGAAAAAAATTCTCAGTAGAGTTAGCAAGCCTATAATGAATTAAAAATTGAGTGTTGTGATAAATTATTAGTATCTCATCATAGTTTCGCGCAATGTAAATGCCAATACACATAGAGAGAGAATGGTCTAAGCAATCAGATAGGGCCAAACCTGCTTGACAATGCTAGAACGCCGATCTGATAATTGTGTGCTCAAAGGACCAATTAGCTGCTTGAGAAGCCCCCGGAAACCAGGGTAATCAGCTGCACCTGCACAATTAAAAAAGAATTGTAAGTGTTTCTGCTAATCCTGATCAACAAAATGAATCATCATTAGACAACTTAATTTATTACAGCAGGAACTATGCACTTCTGTAACCTAAAATGAAATTATCTATTCAACATATTACGAGGCTGTACTTGTAGTATAAAGAATAAAGTCTTGGATTCGCGACAAGACTGGTTTTGTTAAAAAAAATTTGGAACCAGTGCTTGGATAATGATGTATTGAACGGACCTCCAATAACAAGGCCTTCAACTCTCTGCATGGCAGCAATACGTACAGACCAATCTTTTTCAGGCACTAAGGTAGAAGCAATCTTCTCAAACTCTCTTGTAAGCTCTTTTTCAGAATATACTTTAATAGGTTCTACTGGCTTTTCTGTGATGTCACCATCTGCTGCTCAGAGTCAAAGGAGACAAAATTAATCAAAAGTTGAAGCAGAAGTATTAAGTTGTTATTTATGTAAAAATGTAAAGTATAAAGGGAATGGATAGAGTTTCACTTTCTTGTGCATTTCAATCGTAAACTGGTTTTTATGATAGCAATTTTTTCTATACAATATAACCTTCAAGAAATTTTAAGGCATTACCCTAAACCTCATTTATTATGAAAAATAATGGGATTATATTATAACGCTTGAGCTCAAGTGATAACTTAACCAAATATTAAATTCTTAACAAAAACAAAGAAAAATAGCTAGATGACTATAAAATGCAACACAAATTTGTAGGTAGGCATTTTCTTATGAGTACTGACCTCCAAAGAGAGAATTTTCGCGTGACGTGGTTTTGGCCTTTGGGCTACTTTTCTTTGGATTATGCATCGTAGGCTTGGTCTCAGTAGATGAGTAATTGCTCACAATAGCATCTGAAGAGTGAATCTTGGGCTCAATCTTTTCTACTCTGGCATTAATATCTCTTAACTGCAGCCAATTTTTGACAAAAAGCATTTCAGAAACAGTTCAATCATGTGCTCTTTTATGTTTAAAAATGATTCTGTTGAAAAGGAGTTAAGCGTAACAAAAATTTCTGTTTTGTTCGCTCGAGTCACGATACAAAAACTTTTGACCAACAATTACCATTGCTGCAGGTAGATGATGTCGATTCAATTCTTCAAGGAACTGAGGCCCAGCCTGAGTATACATCTCCTGAGATTGTCAACCAAAAATTAAGGAAAAAGTAATCTTTAGCTCAGAAAACTACTTAGGTACGCAGGCAGTCTAGAGAAACAATACCAAATAAAGCATCAGAAAAAAGAATGATACATATGTATGCAACAAATTCCTGAAGTATGAGCTTCACGAAATCACATCACCCTAAAAAAATAGAACTCTTTTTTTTTGCAGCATTTACCAATTCCTAGAGAGTAAATCAAACACCAGTCAATTGTAAATTGAAGCTACCAACCCATTTAATGCCCTAAAGTTCGCCAACTTTGGATGACTAAAAGTGTTTATGGTCAAACCACCAAAACTGCCAACTAAAAAGTTGAGATTGTTATGTTAAGTACAATCATAAAAATGATCATTATATTTAAGCAATGTTCAACTCAGCATCTGACAATAAGACACATCGAACAGCAACTGAAACACCAATTGCGTAGCCGTAAAGAAAAAAAATCATTAGCATGTAGTAAATCATAATATACTTCCTCCTTGTTTGCAGGATATCATAAACGATGACGCCGCTGCCAATTCTCTAGAAAATCATTTCCACAACACAAGGTGCAAATGCACCACGTTGATTTTAAGGTGAAGCCTTTTGCCAGCCTTATCCAGAGAAAAAGTTTCCTAAACCAAGGATCAGAAACTGTTGACATTTTTCTTCCATCTTACACTACCCATATTCAGCCTCTCACTATTACTCCCTCCGCCCCATAAAAATATGGACATTTGGGACGGCACGGGAATTACTGCACAATTGGTAAAGTAAGAGATATAGAAAGAAAAAGTAATTATAGTATTTTAATGGAGAATGGAGCCCACCTTAGTAGAGAGAAGAAAGTTACCAAAAATAGAAGGGGATATTTTTATGGGACATCATAAAATGGAAAATGTCCTTATTTTTATGGGACGGAGGGAGTAGTTTCTACGTTAGTAACATTTGAAGCACTAAAATGCTGGCCTAACAAGCAAGAACAAGAATCTCATCTGTGTAGATGGGCTCCATTTACTAAGCAAATCCTAATATGACTATAAGTCTATAACATCATCTACACTTTTTTGTATAACTTTGTTCACTAATATTTTCCATGAAATAAACTGCATACTTCCTCTATATCCAGACAACATAGCATGAGAAATGTCAACCTTTATAAAACAAGTGAGTAGAAATCTGCTACAATCACTGGTTAGTAAAGCATGTTTTCTTTAAGTAAGATGCATGGCCACATCGCATATGCAAGCGTAATAACTCGATATTTTTAGAGAAAATTTATTAAAAATATAGCTAAACATATTCTAAAGATCCTTGTCAGAGAAACATGCATAACTAGATGACAGCCAACAAATAGTACCATGTATATTCCCGTTTTCATGAAGCAGCCACAGGATTTTATCAGTCAAAAACAAGACCATCCAAGGGCATAGCAAAAAGGAAGAGTGTATTCTAAATGAACTACATAGCTTAGCAAGAAACTGATAACATCACAGCTAACCGGCCTACATACTCCATAATGGGTCCACCTGAAATACAATCTATCTTCTGAACGCAGAAGCATTTTCAACTCTGAATATGTAAAAAAACCTATAACCATCCAAATTTAATCTTAATAAGATATTTGAATTTATTAGACATTCATGCTTCAAAGCTTGGTGGTGGTGGTGCAATACAGGTGATGATAGAAGTAGTTATGGCTGTTGGAAGACAGGTGACAAACAATACACAGCAATTTTCCTAACCTCAATGCATGAAATAGCTGCCTCCCTAACACCAGGGTTTGGATCATTCAGCATCTGCAAAATCTGATCCAAGAAGATATCACATTAGGTGATTCATTCTTGCTAAAGTAATCATGCACAATAGCTTCACTTTAAAATGTAAGCTTGTGCCACTCAAATTAATAGAGTCAACATACAGGAGGAAGAATGGCACGCTGAAGAGGTAGTTCTGTAGATGCAAAGAGACCAATAGCTGACGTGACTGTGCGAGCAAACTCTTCTCGAATTCTCCAACTTCTGTGCATCCAAGCATAAGATCCTGCCCTTTCAACGATAATTGTTGGTGAAGAAACCTGCAGCAGAGTTGACACTCTCAGTCGCAGAATGAAACTCATACAATTCATTATACATTCAATTTAATACTTGAGTTTTTTGAGTTATCAGAGTTCAGTCTCATTTGCATGACACAATTACAAAGGCATATTAACACATCTTAATCAAAAAAATTGAAGAGACTTTTAATGAAAGAAACAATCTATTGAATCAGGTTAGCGATTTCTTCCATTGCTAAATTCCAGTATCAGAGTGATGGCATTAGAAAAGATATAAAGGAGGATGAGGGGAAGAGGGAGAGAGAGTTCAAATTAACCTTCTATTATCAAATATGAATCTAACAATATTCAAACCATCTAAGAGAGACTCGAGTTCAAGATCACCAAAAAAATTACATAAAGAGGAACATTAACTTTCTTAGACAGAAACATGTTTAACAGAGGCATTCTCAATGGAGGATTATCAGACTTCAGTCTCAAGAGAGGTTTCACTGTTTCAGTACTCTTACAGATTTGCTCCATTGATTTAAAAATGGAAAATATACAATGGAAGTAGCATCACACTTTAAAGTGACTGCAAATTTCAATGGATATACCTAGGAATGGGATATTGCAATTCTACGAAATGGACCCCACTTCTTTCTTCCCATTGTTTACCATGAGTTTCGTGTAGCCTAAACCACATAAGTATGTTACATCAACCCCTCCCACTTTTCAAAAGGAAGGAAATATCATTTACATAGAACTTATATTTTCTAGTGAAGTACAGGTTCCATGATCTCTGTAGCTTTCAAAGAAAAACCTAGAAATTCGCGACTGTAAAATTGCACAAGTCAAAATTTCAAGTTGGGAGGAGTTTATAGTTATAAATGGCAAAGTTAAACTAAATCTGATTGTTAAGATAATGGACTTTGTCACTTAGTAGACAAAATTAAACTGCGGACATTAAGCAATACAGACAACGGTCTATCTATTAGCAACATTTGAATAGCATTGGTTATCCCTATTGCAAACCCTAGATGATTCATATCCGGATAAATTCCCCAATAGGTTATAAAGACCAATTTAGAACGTATAAGAGCAATCACCAATAAAAGAATTCACGGCCAAGTAACAGAAAACCACACGCAATTGCGATGTTATTAAACCCTCATCAGCGGAGCAAATAAAGAAAAACCAAAAACATGAACATAAATTTGAAATTTGAACCCTTCGGAAGCACCAAACACCACATTAAAAGCCATTACCGCCACCTAACTGGCATCCACCAATCGCACAAAATTTACAAAGCAAGCACAGAATGAGCATAGCTGTACAGCACTTGTGCACAAACATTTGAACCCCGTACCTCCATGAGAGTGAGCAGCAGCCTCCTGGCGGCATCCCTAACAGGCTGTTTGGCGTCACCGAGCCTCTCTACCACCGCCGGAACAAGCGCATTGAAATGCAGCTTGAAGTGCTCGCCAGAGAGCACGGCGGCGGAGGCGAGCGCCTGCAAACCGCCCTGTGAGACACGGAAGTTGTTATCCTTCAAGAGATCTAGGCCGACGTCGACGAGTGACGTCACCTCCGACGGAGATAGCGTCTTTCTCGAGGCTTCAAGGAGTTGGTGGAGGCGCTCGACGCCCGCCATCCGCTCCTTAGTGTCTTTCGCACGCGCCAACTCCAGCGCCTCCTCCATTACTTCGGCGGTAGGAGCAATTCGATGATTTCGCAGGGAGCGATCTCGCCAACGGCCGATCGGATCCGGTCGGAGTTGGAGAGTGAGGAAAGGGGAAGTTCAAGTGCGGAGAGAGAGAGAGAGAGAGAGATTGGAAGATAGATAAAAATGTGTAATGACAGTCGGAAAACAAGTCAAGTTAATTTGACATGGCTAAAAATTAAAATTCTTTGGAGTATGATTTTTTTTACTTATATTTTTAGGGGAAGGGAGTTTATGTTAGTTATATTCCCCCCTAATATTCTACGAAGCAAATATTTTAAATTAACACATATTTTTACTTTTAAATATTTCTTTTAAGCCCCCCAAAAAATAAAAGTGCATACAATTTCGAACCATGAATTGGAAACTCTCTAACTAATTGTGTCTCAAACAACCACTCTTTTTTCTGTTATTATTAATTTTTTTTGGTTAGGCTGATGCATGGGGAGGGGATCCCTCCCCTGATGCATGACATAACATTTGAGTGTGGGTTTTCATTTTCAATTAGGTAAATAAACAACTCAGAGAAATAGGTAGATCGAAATGTTGCTTAAATGATTTTCATTTTCTTTTTACTCGGAAAGGATCATGGTGGAGTTTAATGTTTATTTCTTTGCTTTGTACAAAAATATTATTAAGTCTTTAAGTTCATCTTTTGTTTTTCCGCGCCTTGATATTTTATAGTACTATGTATACTAGTAGTAGTTTCATTTTATTTATGTCCTTGCACTTTTATTGGAATGTTTATAATAGTTCTAGTATTAATGAAGACAAATTAAAATACTGTACTATATGCTATTGTTACATTGAACCCTAAGATCAATTGATAAACTAATTTAAATGCTATCAATCATGTTGCAGGGCTTGATAACGCCATTGATGCGTTCAAGACAAATTTTGTTAAGTATCAATGCCTTGAATATTGGAAAACATTTCATGGTCATATTCTCCTCCAATTTTGGGTTGTTTTAGTATGATTTGTAACATTTTATTTAGTAGTACTTATTTAGTAAGTAAGATTTCAAACCATACAACTGTATCATAATATTAATACAACAAACAATGGATATATTAATTTGATTTGTAAAATATTAAGTATTTTTGCTTTTATTTTATATTTACATGTGTTCTAACATGTAACGTAAACATTGATCGAAATATCAATAGAAATTTAAAAAGTCACTAACATAATGCAGTACAGCAAAGATACAGATATTGAAATTATTTTAGTTATACGTAATCAAATCGTAATGCTACATATAATAGTTTATGGTAGTTCACTAAAAGTGGACAAAAAATAACAAAGTTTAATAAAAACTTAAAGGACCACAAATATGTAATGAAATATTTGGTGTCCATTGATAGTGGAGTAAGTTAAAAATAGATTTAACTTATAATAGATTTGACATTATAACAAGTGTATATTGTGGTATAGGGGGAAATTAATACTCCATTAATAGCAATTAAGGTATATATGAGGTGATTAAGTCTAATACATTAACATCTCTAGGTTTTTAGTAAGGTTAGAGAGGTTATCAATTACTTAGGATATCTTCAATCATTTACACCAAACTAAAACTCATTTTTAAATATATGTGATACCAAATTTTATTTCAATCATCCACATTAAACTCAAAATTTATACTCCAATTTTAGTATATGTTTCACATTAAGCTTGTATAGCATTTTAGGTAATTGATTCAGTTATAACTGAATTAACAGATGAATCATAAAAAAAATAGTAGTTAGTTCAATTCAAAACCATAAAAAAAGTTTTTAAAAGAATTAATACAATGTCAGAGTAATCTGATAATTATAAATTAATGTGCATGTTTTGTCAAAATAATACTAGACTGTCGGTGAGATGTGCAACTTGGCTTCGTTATCTGATTTAGCCATTCCGTGGGGAACACAAACGGTTGTCTATTTAAATTATAAAAGAAAAAATCGTAGGGTGCAAATTAATAAGAATGGTGGATTTAATCCAATTCTAAATATCCATCAAGTGAAAATTCATTATAGATGGAGAATGATTATTCTTGAGAAACAACACTTCTAATTTTTAAAAGGCACGTATAGTTTATGCTTCTCAAATAATTTTTGGTACATTACCTACGAAATAAATAAATTAGCAGTACTATTTGCAACAATGCTTTGTGCTTTTATTTATAATGTGACATTATCATATTCACAAAGAGGAAAGATAAACTAACAAAGATTGTATATACAAAATACCCTTTAATTTAGTTCTATTTTTTAGGATTTAATGTTGGATATTTTTTAGTAAAGTTTCATTGATTTAGATTATGAATTATTTATGGTAATACTAAATAACACACTACATAATTAAAGTACTATATTTAATTGTAAAATAATTACTAGTACTATATATTACGATATATTTTTTTAAAAAACTTATATTTGATCATTTTATACTTTAGTATCTAGTTTTTTTGTCATTTGTATTGTTTATTCATAACTTGTTTGATTATTTTTTGTTCATTTTTTTTTTATTTTAAATTGTCATACGATATAAATCATCAATGTTGTGACAATAAAATAATTTAATATATGAAAAAAATAAATAAAAATAATAAAGCATTTCCATATTTGATATGTGGACAACATGAGAAAATATTATACCAATACTGATTTAACATTTCTTGCAATATCTTTTCATTTTTGTGTTATTTTCCTTTAATATTATTTTTCCTTAGCTTGTTCCCTTTTTTCATTATATATCCAAAACCAGATATATGAATACTTTTTATTTTAATTTACTTTTAGTGTTGAGTATTTCTATATTAAGAAAATACTAATTATTATTTCTTTCTTAATTAACATGAAGGGTGTTTATAGTAGAAATTAAGTACATATACAAGTAGTTGCATTTATATTTTATAATTTTTAGAATTATTCAATCATGAAATAGTTTGATGCATATAAATTTTTAACTTATTTTTTAATATCATATCAATTTTAATTTCATTGCATGATTTTTTTATTCTGGATGTAGAGAATAAAATGAAATCGACTTAATGATAATTAATTTGTTGAATGACGGTACTCATAAATTAAGTACATATTCTTATACTATAATTTTTATAGTTAACAGTTTTTTTTAGTCATTTTACAATTTACAAATTTTCGATTCGAATGACTAATATAGCTTTAGTGTATTTTTAGTAGTACATATTGAATTTATTTATGTCTCATGGTTTTAAATAATGTTGAGTCACGAGAAAATTGATTTAATAATTATCGCTTAGATGAATGACAATAAAAAATTAAATATATACACATGTAGTCACTTTTTAGAATTATTCAATAATAAATTAGTTGGATGTGGATGACTATTATTGTTTCAATTTAATTTTTATAATTTTTTACATAAAAATAATAATTTTATTTCATGATTTTTTAGTCAAGAAGAGTATATAAGTAAACTTACTTTATTATCATTAATTGGTTGGATGATAACGCTAAGAAATTAAGTATATATACTGTAGTTATTTTTATAATTTACAATTTAAGAGTCATCCTATTTGAATTATTTTATCGTTTTAATTTATTTGTTACTATTACATATCAAAATTATCTCTATTTCATGATTTTTTAATCTAAGATGTAGAGTATGCAAAGAAATCAACGTATTGATCGTTAATTAGTTGGATGACAGTACTAAAACAAACTATATACATGTAGTCATTTTTATAATTTACAATTATTAAAACTATTATAGTTGAATGCGAATGATTATAATTTATTGTTATTATTTTAATGTAATTTTTATTATTTTTTTTCATGGTTTTGAGTCAAGATATTGAATATAAAAAAATGATTTAATGATCATTAATTAGTTTGATGGAAATAATAGGAAATTAGGTAAATATACAAGTGGTTGTTTTATAAATTACAATTTTACAATTTACTAATAAGAGTATTAAAATAGTTGGATACGAATGACTATTATTTGTTATTTAATATTTACTTTTTACTATTTTATATTCATTTCATAATTTTCGAGTAAAGATATACAATACACAAAGAAATCGATGTAATGATATTTAATTAGTTGGATGATAATACTAATTAATTAAGTATATGTACAAATAGTTATTTTTATAATTTATGTAATTCTTGTTACACAATGAATAGTTTGTTTTAAATAACTATTATTATTTTAGTTTACTTTTTATTACTGATTAATTATAATAATAATTTTCAATTAGGTGGATGACAATACTAAAACTTTAAATACATTATGTGACTTTTTTTTAGTAACTACTACAGTAACATTTTATATGTTAATGTATTCATTAGATTCTATTGCATAAGGTATTTGAGTGTTGAGAAAATAAAGAAATTTAGTATTCTTCAAATACTTACCCAATATTTATAAAAAAACGTATGGTGAAATATGTGATAAATTCATCTTTTTAGTTTTGATTTAGCTATAATTACGTAGCTTTATGATAGAATGAATATCTTTCCTAAATGTGCAGTTATTGAACTTAGAAACTTAATCTTCCTAAACAGTTATAAAAGGGTAAATATCTAATGTATAAACTATTATGAATGTAAAATACCTAAAATGTCCAATTTTGTATATACAATTTTTGTCAATTTATCACTACTCATTGACAAAATAGTCTATTCTTACATCACAATCACAACTATGGCACATTAGCGACATGTCAGTTTCTTGTTTTACCAATTTTCAATTTTGTTCACAAAATCAGAAGTAACTGAAAGTTCATTAATTATCAGGTAAATTTTAAAGTGGATATGCAAAAATGACAAAACAAGTTAAAAGTGAGTACTACATTATAAACAAATACTTTTATCTGTCCACCAATACGAATCTTTGAATATTTTGGTATTTTGAATATGATATTCAATAAGGTTAATTGTCATTTAAATTACAAATTTTCATTGACTTAATGCCTGTTATGAGGATTGGGGCAAAACTGCACAATCAGTTCAGTTCGGTTACCAATATACTGTTCGGCGATTAGGGACCGATATGCTGTTCAGTGATCTGACGAACTGCAATCATGCTCGGTGATTGGTCGAGTTTGTAGTCGTGCTCAGGGATTAACCGAGCTCAATGTTCGGTGTTGAGCTCGGTGCTCAGTGCTCGGTGTTGGTGCTCGGTGTTGGCCGAACTTAAACGAGTTCGGAGTTGACAGTTGTTATTAACTGATGCACGTCGTCGGATGCGACTAGTTAGTTAGCTTTAAATGAAAGCCGTTAGGTTTGAACTAGTGGTTAGATAAGTGTTAGTTAAATAGAGCCGAGCTGTGGAAAAAGAAAAAGAATTTTTCATCCAAGAGTTTTTGTAATCTTCCACACAAATAAAACACAAGATTTCCATTGACTCTCCAAGAATTGTTTTTTTGCTTATTCATTTTCATATCAAGTATTCGTTCTTCTCGTTCCGGAATCGATCTCGTTGTGATAACAAGATTGAGTCGCGTATCTGATAGCATTACAAATTGGCGCCGTCTGTGGGAATCGAAGAAGGACGACGAATTCAACAATGTCTACCGCAAAGTTCGACGTTGAGAAATTCACCGGCGAAAATGATTTCGGCCTGTGGAGATTGAAGATGAGAGCTGTTCTGATGCAGCAAGGCGTCTGGGATTATGTGAAATCCAAGACGGACAAGAAAGAGATTCAAGGGATGGATGCGGCGAAATGTCAAGAACTGGAATACAAGGCGTATAGCTCGATTGTCTTGTGCCTCAGCGATAGAGTCTTGAGGGAGGTTCAGAAAGAGGATGATGCCGCGGGAGTGTGGGAGAAATTGGAGAAAATATATATGGAGAAGTCAATCTCCAATAGGTTGCATCTCAAGCAAAGATTGTTCAACTTTAGATTTTCTGACTCCAAGAATCTGGCGGATCAGCTGGAAGATTTTCGAAAGTATATAGATGATCTTGAGGGTGTGGATGATCCCATGAAAGATGAGGATAAAGCTTTGATGTTATTGAATGCTGTGCCTCAGAGTTTTGAGCAATTCAAAGACTCAATACTTCTTGGAAGGGATTCGAAAGTGACTTTGGAGGAGGTATTTTCTGCATTAAAGCTGAAGGCAATGCAGAAATGTGTCAGCAAGCCAATCGATCAAGCTGCTGAAAGCCTCAATGTGAAGGCAACTTCAAAGAAACAATTCAAATTCAAGAAACCCCCATCTGACAAGTGGAAGCCAAGATCATCTAAGGAAGGAGATCAAAAGGAATCTAGAAGCTGCTTCTGGTGTAAGAAACCAGGACACATCAAGCAAAATTGTTTTGCTTGGAAGAAAAAGCAATCTGAAAATCACAAAGGAGATGGTACAGCAGCTATCACTGAGGAAATTGAAGAGGCAAGAGCTCTCAATGTGGTGGAGGATAGCCCATTATCAAGGCTATGGATCATGGACTCAGGCTGCAGTTTCCATATGTCCTCCAATCTCGACTGGTTCCAAGATTTAAAGGAATCTGAAGGCTCGGTGTTGCTGGGAGATGACCATGTGTGTGATGTAAGGGGTGTTGGGAGCATATGTTTGAGGATGGACAATGGAATTTTCAGAACTCTCACTGATGTGAGATACATCCCATCCATTAAAAGGAATCTTATATCCTTGGGTCTTCTTGAGAAGAATGGCTACGAATTGACTCTCTTTGGTGGAGAGATGCTTGTCAAAAAGGATGGCCAAATGATCATGAAGGCTGTCAGAAACAATGTGCTCTATTATCTGAAAGCTGAGGCAGTTGCTGGAACAGCTAACAACACACAAAAGACCATCAATTGGCATGCTAGGCTGGGCCATGTGGGGGACACTGGGCTGATGCAGCTGGTAAAGCAAGGCATTATTCAGATGGCTGATTCAGAGATACAAAGAGCCATTGGATCGTGTGAAGAATGCATTCTTGGCAAAAACAAGAAGCTGCCATATGGAGTGGGCAAACATAACTCAACACAACCTCTCCAATATGTTCACAGTGACATATGGGGTCCTGCACCAGTAAATAGCATTGGAGGAGGCAGGTATTTCTTATCATTTGTTGATGATTTTTCAAGAAAGGTTTGGATAATGATCATGAAAGAAAAGTCAGAGACCTTCAAGAAATTTCAGGAGTGGTGTACTGCAGTTGAGCTAGAAAAGGGGAAGCCTTTGAGATGCCTAAGAACTGACAATGGGCTGGAATTTTTGTCCCATGAGTTTGATGAGTTTTGCAAGAGAAAAGGAATTAAAAGGCATAGAACGGTGCCTCACAACCCACAACAAAATGGGGTCGCCGAGAGAATAAATAGAACCATTCTTGAAAGGGTAAGATGCATGTTGATAGCATCTGGAATGTCAAAACCATTTTGGGCAGAAGCAGCCTCCACAGCTGTTGTTTTAATCAACAAATGCCCCTCTGCTGCCATTGAAAATCAGACTCCGGATAGTAGATGGTATGGATCTTATGGAGACTATTCAAAATTAAGACCATTTGGGTGTAGAGCATATGCTCACATCAAACAAGGAAAGCTGGAACCAAGGGCTCTCAGATGTGTGATGATAGGCTATCAGGTTGGAGTTAAAGGTTACAGATTATGGTGCTGTGAGGAAGGGAATAAGAAGGTTGTCATCAGTAGGGATGTTATTTTCAGGGAATCTGAAATGCCTTTCTTCATGAAGCAAGTTCAGACTGTTGAGTTTGAGGTGGAGGGTCAGAGGGAATCCTCATCTGATGCTGTAAGAAGTCCACCAGATACTGTGAGAAATTCACAAGAAACCAGTGTTGGTGGATCCTCTGAACATGAAAGTAACATCAAGACTCCACAGAGACTGGTTGCAAGAGACAGAACCAGAAGAAGGATCAAGCTCCCTTCCAGATTTCAGGATTTTGATATGATGCACTATGCACTGGCCATAGCTGAGGAGATGGACTATCATGAGCCTTCAAATTACAAGGAAGCAATAAGGAGTCCGGAGAAGGATCAGTGGCTATTAGCCATGCAGGAGGAGATTGATAGCTTGTACAAAAATCACACATGGATTTTGGAATTGAGGCCAACTGATCAGAAAACAGTTGGTTGTAAATGGATTTTTAAGAAGAAAATTGAGGCCTTCAACAACAATCAAATCAGATTTAAAGCCAGGTTGGTGGCCAAAGGCTTTACACAAAAGGAGGGAGTAGATTATAATGAAATATTCTCCCCTGTGGTAAAGCATAGCTCCATCAGGATTCTACTTGCCATTGTTGCTCAGAGAAATTGGGAATTGCAGCAACTCGATGTCAAAACAGCCTTTCTTCATGGAGAGCTCGAAGAGAAAATTTACATGGAGCAGCCTCCTGGTTTTGTCCAACCAGGAAATGAAGGAAAGGTGTGTTTGCTGAAAAGAAGCTTGTATGGTCTAAAACAAAGTTCAAGACAGTGGTATCTCAGGTTCAATGAGTTCATGCATAAGATCGGTTTTGAGAAGTCTTTGTATGATCATTGTGTCTTCATCAAGAGAAGAGGTGGAGTTGCTGTGGCATATCTACTATTGTATGTAGATGATATGCTGATCTCTGCAGAGCATAAGGAAGAGGTGGAGTTAGTGAAAGGTGATCTGAAATCTGAATTTGATATGAAGGATCTTGGAGATGCAAAGAAGATCCTTGGAATGGAGATCATAAGGGATAGAGACAAGAAAAGGATATGGCTAACTCAGAAAGATTACATCAGGAATGTGATCAAGAAATTTCAGATGGATAAAAGCAAACCAGTGAGTGTGCCCCTGAGCCAGCAGTTTAAGCTCAGTGTAAATCAGTGCCCTAAAGATGATAGTCAGAGAAGAGAGATGGATAAAATCCCATATGCAAACATAGTGGGAAGCATCATGTACACCATGGTGTGTACAAGGCCAGACATCAGCCAAGCCATAAGTGTTGTGAGCAGATACATGGCAGATCCAGGTATGGAGCATTGGCATGCTTTAAAATGGATACTAAGGTATCTGAATGGTACTCAGGATTATGGCATACTGTTTGATGGAAGTAAGAATTTTGATGCACAGCCTCTATTGGGATATTGTGATTCTGATTTTGCTACTAACATTGACACAAGGAAGTCCCAATCCGGCTATGTTTTCTGCATGTATGGAGCTGCTGTAAGTTGGAAGTCGAGTTTGCAATCTGTGGTGGCACTCTCAACAACTGAGGCAGAATATATTTCCATGGCTGAGGCCGTAAAGGAGAGCATGTGGCTGAAAGGAATCTGCTCGGATTTTGGAGTTGATCAAGGAGCTGTGACTGTATTATGTGATTCAAATAGTGCCATATGTTTGTCAAAACATCAGACATTCCATGAGAGGAGCAAGCATGTGGATGTTAAGCTTCATTTTGTGAGGGATGAAGTTGAAATGGGCTCAGTGAAGATTGAAAAGGTAGCTACTGAGCACAATGCAGCTGATATGCTAACAAAGGTGTTGCCCGGACTTAAGTTGAAGTATTGCATGGATTTGGTGAATCTGATTCAGCTGGAGTGATTGTGGAAGATGGATGAAATCTATGGATTGTCCAGTTATGTCCCAAGGTGGAGATTTGTTATGAGGATTGGGGCAAAACTGCACAATCAGTTCAGTTCGGTTACCAATATACTGTTCGGCGATTAGGGACCGATATGCTGTTCAGTGATCTGACGAACTGCAATCATGCTCGGTGATTGGTCGAGTTTGTAGTCGTGCTCAGGGATTAACCGAGCTCAATGTTCGGTGTTGAGCTCGGTGCTCAGTGCTCGGTGTTGGTGCTCGGTGTTGGCCGAACTTAAACGAGTTCGGAGTTGACAGTTGTTATTAACTGATGCACGTCGTCGGATGCGACTAGTTAGTTAGCTTTAAATGAAAGCCGTTAGGTTTGAACTAGTGGTTAGATAAGTGTTAGTTAAATAGAGCCGAGCTGTGGAAAAAGAAAAAGAATTTTTCATCCAAGAGTTTTTGTAATCTTCCACACAAATAAAACACAAGATTTCCATTGACTCTCCAAGAATTGTTTTTTTGCTTATTCATTTTCATATCAAGTATTCGTTCTTCTCGTTCCGGAATCGATCTCGTTGTGATAACAAGATTGAGTCGCGTATCTGATAGCATTACAATGCCCAATTTCATAATTTTTAAAATTAATACTCCATTGTATATAAAATCATAGTATAATTATTTTTAATTTTTTCGCAATTGTCACATAATTGTCAAAAGTGAAATTAGTATGAAAAATTCAAATATGTTGTGACAAAAAAAATGACGTTGTTTTGGACAACACGATACCATTTAATTATGATTTTTAATTAAAACAATACCGATATACTATTTGAAACGATATGTTTTTATTACCACATCATACTATTTGATTTGAGATTATCGTGATACAATTGTAAAAAATTGAAAATTTATAATTTATATTTCAATTTCAAATATTATAGGATTAATTAAAAGTCAACATAAAATCATGATTTAAATAAACAATAATTATTTCTAATTTATTGCAAACAAACGCATTATTACATGTTGTTCAGATAGTACTACTTAGTACATAAAAAACAAAAGTTAGAGAAAACAATGATTGAAGCTGTGAACCGATCATTGAATATCTATAAACTTGGATAATTAGTTCTAGAGTGT
The DNA here is from genome assembly GCF_004379255.2 of Salvia splendens. Taxonomy (NCBI): domain Eukaryota; kingdom Viridiplantae; phylum Streptophyta; class Magnoliopsida; order Lamiales; family Lamiaceae; genus Salvia; species Salvia splendens. The sequence goes on from NC_056034.1 coordinate 3,061,718, forward strand.
AATATAAGTTATTAATAACTTAAGTATGATTTATGGCTTTAATCTGTGCCAGTAATCATTAGCTTAAAAGATGCAACCTGAAGTAAATGAGGGATAACTGTTTTGACTACTTTACCGGTCAAATCTATGAAATAAGCCAAGATTCGAATACGAGTGCAACGTTAGGGCATCCACTACGCGGCGCGCCACCGTCCCGCGTTCCGTTGCGGAGGGACGGAACGCTCGCGCGACGCGTTACACCAACAAATTTACTATTGTGAGATTGTCTAGTCCAAATGTGACTCAATAGAATAATATATTTATATTTTGAAATATAAATAAACACATGCTATTCAAAATATGAGTTTATATCAAAATCTTGACCCGTCTTACCAAAAAACGACCTTACACATTTTTTTTATAATAAAATTATAACTATGTCAGTAAATCCAAATATAATCCGAATATTGTTCCTCATACTAATTTTAAATTTTAATCAATGAGAGAATCTCATAGTACAAATTTTTTAAGCTTACTTTCGTAGTTGCACGTTACTTTAATCACCTTTTTGCACTTTAACCAACTCTATCATCCTTATGAAATTTCTCCACCAGACTTTTGGAACGAATATATAGATTGATGATATCCAATTTAATAAATTCGAGTTTTGATAATTATGTAGGCATGATTGCTAGCTTCTTTATTTGGTCTATATCTTATTTTTTCATTTTGAAAGCTTAGAATGGTATATTTGCCTCGACTCCACTCTAAAAAATATATACTTCGATATATACATTTTTCAGTTTCAACGTAGTCATTCTTTTTTACTTCACAATTACATAACACAAGTTTTCAAGTTTACACTTCATACTATTATTGATCAATAAATGACAATGTATAAAAAACGCAAAATTTGGAGTGACATGCAAATTTTTCTTTTCCAAGTTAAAAGAACCAGAGTTAAAATTCTGCTAAGCTTTTTTCTCCCGAGTTAAAAGAACCCGGAGTTAAAATTCGTGTGCAGTTCTCTCATCGTTAAGTGAACGAATCCTTTCAAATATTAACGGCAAAAAATCGTCCCGGCTTATGTCGGTTACTCGAAACTTTAAGGTTTAAAGAAAATGGTTGTTGTTTGGCAGAAGTAGGGCATGTTGCATTCCAAATATAACCCCACAAACTAAGGGGTGTTCGGTTTGCAAGATTGTATCTAGGATTAAATTTGTAGCGTGTTTGGTTCATGAGAATCAACCCCACAGCTCAATCCTAGATGGATAATCATGGGATAATTAGTCATAGCTTAACCCCCTATGACTAAAATAATCTCACAACTCAATCCTAGATTGTATCTTGGTATTATTTTATCTTGGAAACCGAACACCACCTAAGTGTAAATTTGTGTATAAATGAGCTTGATTTATGAGCAACAATGTTGACAAGATCCACAACTACAAGGATGATTAGTCACACCAAGAAATAATAGCCACTCTTAGGCTTGTTTGTTGAATCAGGATAAGCTCTGTGCAAGGACATATAGATATGATTGGCATAATACACAAAATGAAATCAACTATCATGACTAACCCACCCCACCAACCACTTATTTTTGGACATAACCTAAGTAAAATAAACATTGTTGTCAACTTCGTCTCACTTCATTATGTTAGTTTGTCCTCTAAACAAATTTAATAGAGATGGTTGGTTGATCTTTACAGGTTGGATTTGAATATATTGGTTTATGATAAGCTAAAGTATTATGATTCAATCCTACATACTAAACACTTTTGCATGTCAGAAAATAAGCGCTGAGATTCAATAATGAAAAGAAACAGATAGTAAAATAACAAACACTGAATATATTAAAACTGATGGGCAGCACTCAGCAAAATGTTAAAACTGATTACTAGTTCTGCAAATACAAAAGAACAATATATCTAAACACAAAAATGTAATCAGCACAACTTTTGAATGCATACAGGTTGCATACATGCTTGAAGTTGAAAGCATAGCCAGATTGGTCCTGAACCGCTTCTACTGAAACAAAAGAAGACTTGAGGCTCGAGAAGTGTACCGGTGATGCAGCTAAGGATCATTGTCGTATGGTATATGTGGGGCAACCGACAATAGAACATTAAGGGCAGATTGTCCATGGATTTGGAGTTCAGCTGAAACAGAATCTGCATCAGCAATTTGATGACAGAAAGTGTTCCCTGCTAAGTCCAGATGCTTCAGTTTTCCTGTAGATGGATATACTGAGTAAAATAAATGAATAAAGGTTCCCAAATTTCTTGGTATAGCAGTGAGAATGTACGTAAATAGCCACCTTTTGAATCTTTCAAGCCAGAGGATATTACTGATAAAGAATCCATAGGCATTGAGTTATATCTTGCATCAATTGCAACAATTTCGTTAGCATGTTTAACGAGGCTCGCTATGAACTTTGCAGCTCCAAGTGCACCTTGGTTATTGCTGCAACAAGTTCAGAAAAATGTCAAGTATTTATGTGTGTGCATCTATGTAACATATGAAAAGCAGAAAGCACTTAAAGAGTGTATTTGGATTGAATGATTTGATTTGAGAAGAGGAATAACGAGAGATCTCAAATCCATCAAAATCACTTCAGACTCAATTACAAGAAAAGCGTTAATAATTCAAGTGTGTAGATGAACTCATGTCCACCCTTCAAGTCCTTCAAAAATAACGTACTAGTAAATATAATAGTAATAAAAAAAGTGTCAACTTGGTGTACCTAATGTTTATGTAAGCAATCTTCAATTCTACTGATATTTCCTTGGCAGCTTGTAGAAAACCGGAAGAGCCAAGTCCGATGTCTTCGGCATCAAGGGATAAGACACCTGTGCACAAAAATTTACCCAAGGGTGCCCCAATTTTACTGGGGATAGCAAACAATTATGGCTCTTCACTATAAGTCATAAAGATATAGTAGAGTCTTAAGCAAAACTTTCAGACAATAATACCTGCCAAGCATATTGCCTTTAATCGAAAGCACATGAAGAGGTTCATTCAAAGTTGAAAGAACTCCAAGAAGTTCAACCATTTGTTTGCATGAAGCCTCACAATTCTCAAGTTTCAGATTCGTAAAGGGTACATCTCTGCTAGATATCTCAGTAAAATAGGTGGCCAGGCTCCTGAAGAAAAAATAAAATACCAATAATTATTTTTCAGTAGACCTTAATATAAGGTAGGGGAGACATGAGATAGCCAGCCTACCCGACTCCATCCTCAATTGGATTGTCACTTAAATCAAGACTATCTAAATTAGGCATGCAGTTCAGAGCGTGCCTGAGAGACTCTGCATCATCCTGTTCTAAGTTACATGACCTGAAGATCAGAAAAAAAGAGGGAAAATAATATAAAAAATAACTAATGCACTCGATGTAAATCTAGCTCCCACTGCATCTTGCTAAAAACATTCTCATTTGGAATACAGTAAGTGAACATCTAGAAGAATTAGGGGTTTGGATCCCCTCAATGAGTCTTGGTCCAGATATTTTTAAAGGGAAGAGTGGAAGGCAAAACAAAATAGGGATACAGGCAAGCATAGATACATGTCAAGGCGAATTATATAAATGAAAGTTCTTATGAGTAGACTTACACCAAGGTGCAAGAAGTCCTATCAAACATCCTCGAGAAACTATTCTACTATCATCCTACTCCAGTCTCTACTATGGCATATCGGTATCATTAAATTTTTGTTCTTCAAAACTTTTATGACTAGTGAGAACTTCAACCTCTCTTATACATTATCAAGGGATTCGGCAAACAATATCGTATTTCTTTCCAAGACAAAACCAACAAAATGCATTAAAAATGTTTTGGGCATTTTTAGCTTTGTTTTAAGGCCAGGATTGGATTTATGAGAGCAGAGTGCTGGGCCTGTTTCATCTTTCTCCTATCTTGTACTTTCCAGAAAAGTAAATAATCAAAGTCTTAGCAGGATCTTTCTCAGCAACTCCAAGCTCTGATATTTCCCGAAGATAGAGATATTATATTTGCAATCATTTCAGCATGCTTGCAGAGGAGTTGCTTCAAACTGTCTCCTTCCATTCAATTTCTGATACTTTATATCACAGGCTCTTGTTAACTAATGCAACAAATTTACTTTGATATTCTCACGTACGATCTAGTACAGAGTAAAATACTTAAACTGCTAACAATTTTAGTGAACTCTATGATTCAAGTAAATGCCACTTGCTTCTCTAGTTATCTATGATAAACAGATAATGATCTGTTTGACAAGAATAAACAGCTCAAATACATCTTCGTGAAAGTAGGCTAGGTTTAAATGTTGCTGAGTTAATGATAGGCGAAATAAATTGATCCAGAAAAAAATGCTACTACTAATTAATCATCAAAGTACTTTGAGTTAACTTATTAAATCACCTTAAGTTGAGAACTCGTATTGACTGCAATGACTTGTTAAAAGTGCAACTTGATGGTCTCCACCGAAACTGAGAAAGGAATCCCGAGATCTGCATTCACATCATCTAAAATCATGCTCTTTACTCAACCAAAGAATCAATGCAAGGGAAATACTTAATAACCAGTGAAGGTCCACTGACACTATTTTCTGAGAGGTCTAGCTTGGAAAGACTGGATGAGGCATCAAGGAGGGAATTAAAAATCCCCCTAGCAAAATTTCGGCCCAGATGGCCATCACATAAAGTTAACGATTGCAAGGACCTGCCAAGAGTAAATTTGGCTTAGGTCCAGATTAATGAATGATAACAAGAAAGAGAAAATAAAATTTCTAGATTGTAGATTCTAGATCAAGTATAAGAATTTAGTGTATGCCAGAGGCAAGTTTCAGTGCTAAGATCCCTATCTGTTCTCCCACATCGACTTGGTAATGGTCTTGTGTCCTATACTCCTATATATAAGTTTGGACAACAATCCCCTCTTATAAGGCCTTTTAAGGGAGAGAGTGCCACTTTCTGCATGGTATCAAGGCAGACCCAATTTGATGATGGATTTGTTTGGTTCATGCGTGGGAAGTTCGATGATCATTCCAGCCCACACATGAGTTCTCTGATCTTTGTTTGTTGTCCCACATTGACCTGGTAATGGTCTAGTCTCCTATATACAAGTTTGGACTTTGGATAACTCACAGCATATATTGAATCGCCACGAGCCCTTTTTAGATTTTTAGGGTTAATCCTAATTTGTATCCCCAACTTTCATGGTTTTCCCGAGAATGTCCCCATCTAACGTTTCCAGTTCGCAAAACCCTCAACTTCGGAAAAAGTTTCATTTATGTCCCAACTTACAGAATTCGGCAACAGAATAATGAGTCACCCAGCCAAAATCTACATTATGTACATAAAATTGCAGAAATAACCTTGAACCCTATGAATCCACTTAAGAAATTGGGAGGTGATTCATCATTCCGTTGCTGGATTTTGTAAGTCAGGTCATAAATCAATCTTTACCAAAGTTGATGGTTTCCAATGAAACGTAAACTGGGGACATGTTTTTGAAAACGTTGAAAGTAGGGGAAACAAACTATGATCCATCCTTTGTGTTAATATACTAAAGGATTAGGTATTGTTAGTTGTGATAGTGTATTCAAGCATTCAATGTAGCAATATATCATCCTATAATTGAATATAACAAATCACATATAAGTGTGTACCTCCCAGATGTTAAGAATGACGCCAGTCCGGCTGGAATGGGAGATGAATCAGCCTGGAGAAAGCTTGATCTCTTGATTGAGAAATGCTCAACTCCATGCACTTGAAGACCAGTCATGTGCAATGAATCGGATATTGCATTGACAAAATCTGGAGAAAGCTTGCAATGGATAAATTCAATCGATTTTAAAGTCTCAGTACTCTGGCTCAGAAGTTTACATAATCCCTCAACCTGAGAAGTCACGCCGGGCATATCAGAACGACTAGCCAAAATATGAGAAACTAAAAATTTAATTCCTAGAATTTACATGTCCGATGACCAAAAGATGTACTCAAATAACTTATTTAATAAGTAGCATTCAATAATCATACAGGTTTAAGAATAATAGTAATAATGATGACGAAGAACATCTATTCTAATGGAGTAGTTTTTATCATGAAGAAAGAAAGAATATTGGAATTGTATGTAACAACATGATCTAACAATACATTCATACTGCAGCAATTGTTAATGCTGTGAAAACCAGTGAATTTATACAATTTTCAAGCTGACTGCTGATTTATTGCATTGCTCTTCTCATATTCCAACCTAGAGGAAGAAATTTATATAGAAGAAGAAGTTTGGCTAGCTAAATAATTATGCATGCATACATGGGAAATCTTGTTAGCATGGACCTCTTACATCACATTATTTCCTTTGAATGACACTTGGTTACACAAAACATGAGAATACAAGAAAATGAGAACAAAGACTCACATGGTCATTGGATTTAATCCACTGAAGCTCGAGACTCCCCAACTTACTGTTTTGAAACAACTCCTATAAGATGTGATAAGGATACAAGCTCATATTTTAGTAACCATGAAGAAACTGACTTACATGTGGCAGATGGAAGATCATTTGACTAATAATAATAGGAATGGGGAACTTACACATGTTTCTGCAGAACATAATGCATTTGGAAGCCTTAGCCGTCTGCAACAGGAACAGTGTAACTTTAAAAAGCCTAGTCTTCTAATATTGCATCAAGACAATAAGAGATCAACTGTGGACCAGGAAAGAACAACAGATACTTGTCCATAATCAGTTTGTAGGGAGAGGAAGAAAAGCTCCTCACTGTAAAGTGGTTGAAAGTAAAACGAAAGTAAGTAATGCATAGTTTGTGCATGATCGTGGGCTACCTGACATAAACTCCAAACTGCTGGCAGTGACAAGAAAATTTGAGAGAGTCGAGCGGCAACTTAATCAAGTAATCTTTGCAACCAATCTGCTCCATTATACAATCTGCATATATCAAATACGGGCAATTTGCTTAAGGATTTAGATTTCTCAACTGATAGCATTTCTTTAATACAAACATCATCTCGAGATAAGGCATAAAAGAACAAAACAAAACTCAAATAAGAGCAAGACCAGAAAAGTCCGTACCAAATTTATAATAGAACACCAATGCATAAAATGATGATAGAAAAAAATACCCATACAAAGATTAATACAATTACATGTTTAAGTTTTAATCAAACCATCATATATCTAGTCCAATCTTTTCTGTTATAGTGAAGCTTCTAACTTCTGTTTTTCATATTGTAATCTGTCATCAGTCCAATTATTTTCTGTTGAAATGAAGTTTCTGCCCAGCAAGGGTATGTTGAAGAATCAAAAGGAGCGAGTTTGACTAACCTGGAATTTGTATTTCCCCTATAGAACCATCATAAGATGGAAGCAAAGCTGTTTCTGCTATGGCATCAACACAACTGGAAGTAATAGCAAGGTCAGCTCTTCCGTAATGATGTAACTGATGACAACTATTTAAAATTTTATGACTCAAAACATTTGGTTATAGAACATACTCTTGCAAATGTGTCTCCCAGTACTTTTGCTGCCAATCATTTATTATTTCACATTTTTCCTTATTTCTATCAAACCAAGCCACAGTCTTATTCTGCTGATCAAGACTAGGCCAACGAGCTTTGTATAGTGCACGCCACGCTGTATCTAAAATGTCGCATCTGCACAAACAACAGCCCAGTGATCATATATGCTAGTCCTTTCCCTAACAATGTAACAAATATAAAATTTTACTTTGAAATGCCAAAAGCACCTTTCTTGCCAACCTTCTACGTTTTAGAGAGTCGCTAGTATCATCATAGGCATGCTCTCTGCTTTCCATGAAGTTGGTTGGTCTGTATCAAGACAAAGGGTAGGGCACTCTCAATACGCTAAGATGAGTTCTATGAAATCACAAGCCCTTCAGAACCATCTACACCTTCATTTGACCTTATCAACTCTAATTCATTTTAAATGGCAGGGTAAACAACTTTTCTATAAGGTTTTTCCTGATAATAATGTAAAGCGAGAAACTTGTCAGAAACAAGCCATGGAATAATCATTCAATCCATTGAAAGATAATGATAATTGCCCCCTAATTTTGTTTTCGCGAATAAGCACAAGCCAGCACTGATCATTATTTCTCATTAGAAACAAACCATCACTCACAATTTTTCTTGCAGTTTGTGCAGTGCTAATGGAGGCAACTGAGGCAACAGACCATCAAACAGTTCTTGCGGCAGTTCATAAATAACCGAAAGGAAATCGTCGTTACCCTCCCCTGCAACCAATCACGATATTCTTCAGCAAATAGATTGCGAAACAGCAAATAAATGTAGATCAATGAAATGCTAGTCGATAATAACCTTGGAGAAGTTCATCGGCAATAGCAGCCATGCATAAATCAAGTAATTTCGGCATTGAAATTTGGTGTTTATGAGTCGAAACAAGTTTTCCGATTACACCGGCGACGGATGGAGAAGCAGCCCTCTAACACTCCATCTTCCCCTCTTATTTCACACATATAACTTTGCAATTCAAATTATTTCTCGCATTTATCTACCACTCATTAGTACTACTTTTATTATTGATTTTCTATTTTATATTAATGTTATTATAAAATTAATATATTATAAAACTAGAATTCACAGTTTTTTAATTCACTTTTTATTATATTTTTTAAAGCCTTTATTGAGTCAAAGTGTGACAACAAAAAAAAACAGCTTCAAGATTGATTATCTATCGCTATAGGAAATCTGATCATATTTCTTAATTTTAATATAGATTGATAAAGTAAAAATTTACAAATAAAATGGACAAAATGAAAAAAAGCAATAAAATATTATAAATAAAATAAAGACTAATTTTGATAAAAATGGATAGAATAAAAAAATAAATGAAATTTATAAATAAAAATAAGACTAATGTTGGTGAAAGGGAGATATGATTTGGCAGAAAAAATGTTTCTTGAAAAAATGAATATCTAATAACTTTACTCTCTTGTGTTAAAAAAAAGGCAATCTGTCTTAAAAGTTACAAACTTTTTTCATTTTTTGATTTTTTTCATGAACTAAAAAATTGACATATAATATCATGAACTTTACCCGGGTTGTTGGAATTTTCCATTTGACTCGACCGTAGAGTTTTCCGGTCGAAATAATGTGCGCGTGGCAAGCCTGAAATCTGACCTGGAAAATGCCAGAAATTCATTAACCCTAAAAGTCACAAACATTTTCCATTTTTTGGTATTTCCCACGAATTTTTCTCATTCTCTCGTCACGATTTCTTCTCCCTCCTGTTGGGATTTATGTCGTAATCCAATTTAGGGCAAAAAATTGAGACTGAATTGGGAGTGAATTATGGTAAATTTGAGGATATTGTGGGTTAAAATACGAGTAAGCTTATTTTAACACGTTAGTACACACTCAACAACCACGTTAGCTTAAAAGGACACGTCAGCTGAATAATTTTTAGTTCGTGGGAAAAACCGGAAAATGTGAATAGTTTGTAACTTTTAGGGCAATTTGTCACGTCAGCAGCCACGTCAACTTATACACTCAGCAACCATGTTAGCTTGCTTCATGGTTGGAAAACCCGTCGTGGAAAAACGGCGACTGAATGTAATGACATTATACGCCAATGTTTTTGTTCATGAGAAAACCGAAAAATGAAAAAAAATTGTGACTTTTAAGGCAAGTTGCCCTTAAAAACCAAGATTTTAAATTTAAATTTTTTTATTCAAATACTAAACTAAAAATATACTATTATCTCTTATCCCTTCTCTCACTTTTCCCATTTTCTTTTCCTTATTATGTGTATTTAATTTTTTATCCATCTTTCTCATCGTCCACTTATTTATATTTAGTTTAATAGTAATAAATATTCAATACACACCAAATTTAATAAAATAATTTTAATTTGATACATACTATATTATTTTTAAAAAATTAAAATAAAAGATTATATTTTATAAATTTGCATTATAGGAATATAATGTTAGACAATATTGAAGTCTGTGTACTAAAATAGTACTCCCTCCGTCCAACTTTAGGAGTCCCAGGTTTACTATATTTGGATGTCCCACTTTAGAAGTCCCGGCTGAAATATCTCATAAATGGTAATAGATCTCACATTCCACTATCTTTTTTCACTCACATTTCACCAACTTTCCTTTACATTTTTAAAACTCATGCTGAACTCAAATTAGACTCCTGAAGTGGGACGAAGGGAGTATTATACAATAAGAATAGTGTTCGTGGCTACTTTTACTATTAAAAATAACAAAATAACTATTTTTATGTACATAATAATAAATCTTTTAAAAATGATTGTGTACAAAATATTTACTCCATCCGCCCTCAAAGAATATGTATTTTGAGTTCGGCATGAGTTTTAATGCAAAATTGGTAAAGTAAGAGAGAAGTTGAGAGAAAGAATAATTAAAGTATTTTAGTGGGGAATGAGTCCCACCGCATTAGAGGGAAAAGAGTTTCCAAAATTAGAAAGTAAATATTCTTGTGGGACGGAAGGAGTATGATTTATCACTTTAATTTATTATATATATATATATATATATATATATAGGAATGTAATCAAATGCAAACTCTAAATATTGTACAAACTCCAAACTACGATCTGAACCCTTAAAAAATATCAACATACGACAAAATAGCAGCAACAGAAGATGTTAACACAGTTACGGTTGATGTTGTGTTGATATTGTGTTCACATTGTGTTGACATTTTCTGTTGCTATTATTTTGTCATCTGTTGATATTTTTTAAAAGTCCAAATCATAGTTTGGAGTTTGTACAATATATGAGTTTGCATTTTATCACTACCCTATAAATATATGGATGTGATCAATTGCTAACTTATCTCTTAATTATTAACTACAATTAATTTAAGACCGTACGATTTTAGAGATCTAATGGTCTATATAAATTGTCATGTATAATTTTATTTTTTATTTTTTAATACTCCCTCCTTCCCAACTTAAGACTCTTGTTTTGTCATTTCCATCCTTCCCAACTTAATAGTCCTATTTCACTTTTACCATAAATGGTAAGTAAGCCCCACATTCCACCAACTTATTTCACTCACATTTTATTGTAAAAGTAACATATATAAGTAAGACTCTTATTCCACTAACTTATTCAACCAACTTTTCTTTACATCTCTTAAAACATGTGCCCTAACTAATTAGGTCTCTTAAGCTGGAACGGGGGGAGTATTAAAAAGATAATAACAACTATCAATTTAGGAGTTTCCCACCTAATCAAACAAACCCTAGGTTTAAGAACACAGTATCAATATAGTGTTTTAAATATATAAACACGAAGACATGAGAATGTCAACACAGTTTCATATTGACATTGTACAAGCAATGTATTGACATATTATGTAAGATGTAATGATATAAACCTGTTTTACGAAATTTATGAATATTTACGAAAGTTTTATCAAATTTTGACATCGAAACATATGCATATAGGATCTCGTTGAAATCCTTATAAAATTATCTTTAATTCGATATATGTTGTGCGAAAAAATAATTTAAATCGAGAAAGTTATATGCATTTAAAGTTTTGAGATATTTTCAAAAGTTAGTTATAACTAATATGTTGTTAATTGACATTACTACACTAATTGACATTTTTTTGCATGATAGTGATACTCGAGGTTGAATGATCTTGGCCCTTGATTTGATGATCTAATGCCTATTATATAGTTGTAGTTAGCAATTTAAGGGGTGATTTAGTAATATAACACACCTCTGTAGTTTGATGTAGGGGTGGGTAGGTACGGTATATGTTACCAAAACCACCGTACCGTATACTTTATCATAAATCCGGTATGTGAAAAAATCATATATTTACCTTACCAAAATTTTCGGTATACCTTATCTTCGGTACGGCGAAATTTCATACCGATACCGTACCTCATTTTCGGTATACCATACTTTTGCGCTATACCTAACTTTCAACATCAATAAAAATAGATAATTTGAGCTTTTAGAATATTATTTATATTTTATAATTTTAAAAATATATTAAATAGATATTTTATTCATAATTATATTTATATTTCATAATAGATTTTATAATTTAAAAATATATAAAATATATTTTATATATAATTATATTTACATTTTACGGTATATACCTTAATTTATGGTATCTACCGAATTTCGGTATGCAGCGGTATACCGCGGTATATGAAAGTTCATATTGTTACCTTACCGTACAAAAAATCACGATATACCGAAAATTCGGAATTTTCAGTATTTTTTTTGGTACGATAAGGCCAATATACTTCCTTCATTCCAAAGGGTATGAACTATTTCTTTTTTCATCCGTCCCTGAAAAGTATGAACTTTCTAATTTTGGAAAAGTCAAACAACTTATTACCCCTACACATTATTTTATTTACAACTTATACTATTACTATTAAGAACTTATACCACTACAATAATGTGGACTCCACTCTCCACTAACAATATATCCATTACCATTTCTCTCTCTTTTCTTACTTTTCCCTTATTTATTAAAGGGTTATTAGCGTGTAAATACATTAACTTTCATCATTTTCTGATTTTTTCCCCAAACTTTTTTTAATGTAAATACATAAACTTTGATTTTTTCTGATTTTTCCCCTAAAGCAAAAATTAAAACTAATGTGGCAAACTAAAACTTACATGGTAATCAAAACGATATAGTTTTGATATTATTATTAAAAAATTTAGAAAATGAAATTCCACCTCACTAATCTCATTATTCTCATCTTCTTTCTTCCCCACTGCCTTCGTTCCATTTCACAAATCTCCATCTTTTTCGATCTCCTTTTTCAATTGCTCAAAACATATCATGAAAACATAACTCTCATCCTTGGATTTAGGCTACTCATAGATTTATTCAAAATTTTAAACACACCCACAATTTAAAGGCAGATCTTATCGTACACAATACAAAACACCCTGTTATTTTACATTGTAAGCACAAGCCATTTATATGAATTGGATCATAGACTAAGAATAAATATCTCGTCTATTATAAAAGGCTATCATGTTCCAAAGCATTCAAGTTTAAATCAATGTTTATAACATTTACGAATGCAGTGTGACTGTTCACTAATCTAGCAAACAACAACAGTAAAAACCAAGCCTAAACATAAATGATAACTGCGATGAGAAGTAGAGAAACCAAGAAAATCCAAGAATGAAAGTTGCATTTTGTCATACATATTTTTCTGTGATTGAAAGATGAAAAGTCAAAAGAAGATAGAAGATGAATGAAGATACAGAGATATACAGGAGTGAGAAAGAGGTGAGGTAGTATTTTATTTTGTTTATTTTTTGCGACATCAGTTTTAATTTTTGCATTAGGGAAAAAATCAGAAAAAAAATCAAAGTTTATGTATTTACATTTAAAAAATAAAATTTTGGAAAAAGACCAGAAAATTGTGAAAGTTCATATACTTACAGGCTAATAACCCTTTATTAAAACTAAAATATCCCTTAACTAAAAAGTTAAAATTGGCAAAAACAGTCCAAAACTTAAATACAATTACTTGTTAAAACTAAAACACTACACCATATACAAGAATATGATGAAATATGTTTTGCATTTTCGTCTATTACTGGGTAGATATAAATTATGCCCTTAATAATAAGCTTTATAGTCTATCTTCAATGAATGCAAAACAAAGCCATATGATGAATTTACCATGGACTTCAATCCAAGTTTAGATGGTCAGAGATGTCATACATAGAAGAAAACTACCAAGTACCAACAGTCTTTACATTTTAGATAAATAATTCAATAACACTTCAAAAATTAGGATTGCGAAAGAACAATAGGTCCCCAGTAACCAAGTGAAATTCAGGGATATCAGTTTATGAGAAAAGGAGATGGATAACAACTGAAATTTGCATAATACTTCTCCGGTCTAAAGATAAGGAAGACACTTGTTCAAATAATGGTGAGACGCTGCAGCAACACTGTCACTGCATATATCACGTGTCTGGGCCTTGGTCCACGTCTGCCTCTAGTGGTTGCTCGAGGATTATATTACAACTGTTCATAGTACGAGCATCAAGAAGACCATGATTCCAGAGTTTGATCATAAATAACCTCCAGCACCTGTATAGGATGGAAGAAAAGAGTTGAATACAATGACTGGCAAAGTCACGGTGTACGTGTGGCAAAATTGATCAATAGCAACCTACAAATCCTAAACAGCAGTGGGCATAAACACTTGTTGCTGACCAAGCGTCAGTCTTGTAGCATATATAGAAGGAATTAAATAGGTTGATAGACAAATAACTTTTCAAGGAAACAGAATCAACCAAAACGGGATTGTGAAACCAACAAATTCATTCTGAGAAAATAAAGTTGGGGAATATAGCAAATAAAGCTAAACGGTTTTCATAGGAAAACTCAGCACAGTAGAAGAAGCTACCAAAGTAGTGCTGGTATCTGAACAAGATCCTGTTTGTGCAGTTTGGAGAAAGCCTCGCACGCCCAAGGAATATGACCATCCGCCAATACCCTGCCATCATGATAGACCAAATTAAAGAAGAAAACGTATTGACCGCTTATGCATTTTTGCCAATGTACAAATCCTGATCTACATGCTGTTTTCCTTGAGAAGTTTAATACTAAAGTAGCTAGAAAGAGAAATATGCTGCGGTTGTTTTGCTGTGCTGAATCCTAAAAGGTTCTTTTAGAGTTTACAGTTCAACCAAGAAAACTTTGCTCCACTCAGCAGCAGCCCGAGGCATTCTATAGAAAATAAAACTAACTAAAAGAGCATTGAGCAGTTGACAGCCCATCTTCATGACCAAGAAAATTATATTTCACCCACCATGTGTATTTGGATCGAGCTACTTAAGAGGTATTTGGAGCTTGATTCTTCAAAACCAAATTCTGCCTCTTTTAGTGAGGCTCATTATCATAAACTATTCAAGCTTTAGTGTGAGATACTTGCTCATTGGGTTGTGAGCAAGTTTGATAATGTATCCACAAGCTAGGATGAGTTTACAAAACTGCTACTGTCATTTACATTTCGCACTTATACTAGTGACAAGTGTGTAATGATCTAATCAACCTGTTCCATTATGAAAAAACTATGAATTTAGCACATAAAATATTTGTTTGAAAAGAAAGTCTGTCTTGGAAAGGATAAATATTTGAATATGAATATAGATTGACAAGGCTTGCTGAGCCTCGATTAAGCTTGAATAAACTCATTCAGCCATGCCCCTTCCATATGTTCGATAAGTTAAGCTCGAGCTTTGCAAAATAATAGATGATCCAAACTAAAACTTTTCAATACCATGTACTGTAATATTCCTAATTTATGTACTTGACATATTTGTAAGGTAGCAGTAGGGTGGATTACCTATGTTGGACAAACAAGGCACAAAAAAACACTTAAGAATTGATTACCTATGTTTGTGCCTTGTTTTCAGGTACTAAAAGAACTTGACAATCATCTCTAAACCTAAGAACTGACTTGCAATCAGAAAAGGTGGAAAGTTTTCAGTTATTTTTACCAAGTTGATTGATGCATTTCTCAAGGCTACAGCACAGATAGAAAAGCTCTTTCTTTGAAAGATAATTAATCATTACTATGCAACAGTAAATCAATAGAGTCAAACAACACTTGCAGAGTTGCAGACATGTAGCGCCATATGCTTTTTGGATATGAGTTATATTTCTATCCATGAATTGTCTTAACAAATTTGTGTCTGTGTCCATGTATAACAACATGGTCTATGAGCAGATTCTAATGAGATAGTAAAAATGGAAGAGGTTATAAATCATAAGTTGCTGACCTTTGCTTCCTGACAAAAGAGTTCCAAAGATGCATCAACCGCTTCTCATCTTTTGTGACATCCACAAAGTCATCCAGCATCTGCTCCACATCAGGAAAGCATATGCAAACTCAATATGATGAATCTCCAAAAACTTAAACAACATGGTGATACTGTGGATAGCAGAAAGAGTTTAACTGATGTGATGCTGTGCCTAGGTTGCGGGTACTCAAAGCCGCAAAGAAAAAAGTGTGACTTAAATGCTAATATCAATTAAAAGATACATATCCTGAGAACAAAATCCAGTTTAACCAGAAACCCAATTTAGTAAGATCAGGGCAGAGAATTGAAGAACCAACCACGAGGCTGTTTGTCATCTTACTTGACGTAGATGTATTACAACCCCAAAAGATATTTTAAATTTATGTTAACGTTCAGTCTTTCTTTGGTCCATAAGAAACTTGCATTAAAAAAATCTGACATTTTCAGATACAGAATATTTAGATAAATACATCTGAACCTAGTTTTATAGATAGTTGATAGTCCTACCTACAAAAAGATTTCATAGCTATCTGGTCACAAAATAAAGGGTTTAATATACATGTGCCCATGATAACAGTGAACAGGCAGGCTCATGGCAACAGTTAATCCCACAAAAATAATTTAGCCATAAATTATTTTTGGCATGTATAGAATAACAACAAAGAAGTTGAGAGAAATTATATTTCCCATCTGGCTGAAAGCTATTGCAGCATTCACAAAGGCCAGGTTTCTATGGTATTGCAAGAGATCCTATACTACTGATGCGAAAAAGGACTTTGAACTACATCAAATGCAGCCTGATAAACACAATTAAATTGTAGTATTATATAAATATCAAATGTAAATGGGACTATCAGCTACAGTTGCAGTGTTCATTGCATATTCGCATGTTTGATTTCTATGATTCTATCCACTAAATTCAGTACGATATACATGGGCGACTCGACCTATACAATAAATCAAAAACTATATAGTACAGTATATGGTAAAAAAGTAATTCAGGCCAATGTTGTTTATAATTTATAAGTTACCGTTATTCTTCGGGCTTTTGCCTATTGACACACACCCAAACTGTCAAACCAAAGCAAATTGAAACTCAAACTGAAACACTTTACAGGCAAAAATTTTGGAGCAGAATAAACAAGTAATGATCAGATAGACTGCATACCCTTCGGTCTTCAAGATCTGCAACATCATCATCAACTTCATCCTCACTGTCCCGATCTGATAAGACTTGCTCCATGGCCATGGGCTGTTAAATTGCCAAATCATTACTTCCAGATCTATAAAATTAAAATCTTGAGATTCTCTAAGCATAGCATGTCACACTAGTTTCTCAATGTGTTAATTGTTTTCAAAATGCAACACTGTATACCTTTCAGACATGCATAACCCAGCCTCAAAGTTAGAACAATTTAACATAGTAAAGTGACTGAATCAAGCCAGGTCATCAAAAGACAGGTACAGCACCAGTGATGCAACACACATCCTAAAGACAAAGGATACATAATACATTCACCACCTTTTTTCTTATACTTGGTAACAAGCTTTTGACAGCATGAAGACTATAACATTCACTGACAAGATAACATTAATAAAGAATGTTTTATTTCTAAGTACTACACACCCCAACTCAAATTATTTGTAGAAAACAAATTTGAACAGTTTATCCAACAATTTTAGACACATTAAAGTTGAACCCAACAGAACTGTACTGCATTACACGTGGTTTGAAACTGAAATATATGACATACATTCATGTAGAAACGCAAAAGTTGATACGATAAAAATGATCATTGAACCACTCACTTGCGCTCTATGAGAGTGAAAGAACTGCCGCTTCTGCAAGAGTGCACGACTGTAGCCAAAAAGAGAGAAATAATAATAATAACCAGTCAATGATCATATCACTTCGACAGGTAAATTACAGTGGGGAAAAAGATCTAGCTGCTTAATACGACTATGAAATATGAACTCTGTTTAGCTGGCTAAAAAAGAGAATCAGCTACAACCCTGAAGTATATAATAGATGTCATTTAACGTATTAAAACAATTCATTGAAAATACCATCCAAGTAACAAAAGCGCAGAGTATTATTGTTGTTTTTTAGGTGTTCAACAAGATGACTCTACGAAAGTTCCTCTGAAACCACATTGTAGTATAAATATAGATGTCGAAAAACTATCGACAAAACAAGTCACTCTTCATCAATATAATATAAATGTCAAAAAAACCTGGTAGCCAAAAAAGATAAGAGAGTCAAATCAAGCTAAAGGTAGCATATCATGTTAAAATGTAATTATGAGTTCTTTGAGAGTCTTTAAACTAAATCTGAGGACTTCACTTACTTTCTAGGATCAGAGCGTTCAACAGATAATTTCCTTGTCTTTGCAAACTGTAGTAATGCTGGATGCGCAATGTTTCCAGGTAATGACTGGACACATTCAGGGTCTGCATATGAATGAGCAGTGGCAGATGAAGCTCTGGGACTGGATGCATCGCGGTCTGCACTCTCTTCTACACCAACTAAATGTCAGATGTAATTTTCTTTTCAAGTTTATAGACAGCTAAGCATATTTACATGGAGTAGTATTTTAAACATGTTAACTTTTTTAGTTAATTAGCCCTTGGGAGGCAGCTAAAGGAATGCTGACGGGAAAACTTATACCATGTACAGTTTCGCATCAATGTATTTTAAACATGTTAACTTTTTTAGTTAATTAGCCCTTGGGAGGCAGCTAAAGGAATGCTGACGGGAAAACTTATACCATGTACAGTTTCGCATCCATGTAAAGGCTATAGCACATATAAGGAAGTCAATGGCCAAGCAAGCAACCTAAAAAGTTAGTATATTTCGTTATGCAGAAACCAGTCGGTTATATTTAAATATTTCTTTTACATTTCATTAAGCAGAAATCAATGCAGTCAGTTTCACACAATTCTTACACAATTATACTACTGTTCAAAGAATCTGAGCTTCGGGGACCAAATGCAAGAAACTCATCACTTGTGAAGTTTAGAGTAAAACCAACTGCTTTACACTTCAGCATGAAAGCAAACGAAGAACTAGCTAGTAATGATTCAGCAACAAGGCTACTCTGCTGGATAAATTATCGATGCTGATAGATAATCTCTTGCTATGGTTAAATATATAAATAAATTATTAATATGCATGAAAGAGAAAATAACACAAATAACCAAGATACATATTGCATGAATTACCAACAGTCTTTTCTCTAAGCTCAATGATTGATCCCGGCATTTCTGAATCTAAGACAAGAGGATGCACAAACTTTGGATTCTGCATTGGGCTCTTCATTTTTCTGCGCCGTGGAGCCTTTGAACTGTGTTGCACCCAGATAATTTCACAACATTTAACTTTTTAAAATCCCAAACAGCTTATTCTGAAAATATTTAGTCCACCCAAGGCATACCAAAGGAAAAATGTTTGTTGCTTAGGATCAACACCAGCTGCAACATTCTGCACAAAACAAAGTATATATGTTAGTCAAATTCCTTATTACAATTAAGAGACATCACATAGCTATATGCACATCAATTACACATTAAGATCTATTTCTCAGGCTTGGGAACATCAATGCCAAAAAGATATGGGATGTATGTAATCAAATGCAAACTCTAAATATTATACAAACTCCAAACTCCTCAACACAGAGAGTCGACCGTTGATACTGGGTTGACATTTTCTGTTGATGTTATTTTGTCATCTGTTGACGTTTTCTAACGGTCCATATCATAGTTTGGAGTTTGTACAATATTTAGAGTTTGCATTTGATTACATCCCAATACTACCATTACCATTTACTGGCTTACTGCACACAATTATAGCTTCAGAAACACTAACAAACATGGGAAGTCAAAGCCAGAGAAAAATAAGCAGACTGACCTCAGATCTCCATGTATCGGTTTTTACAGATATATTGACAGCTTGAAATTCCTCTGTTACCTACACAATTTCTTCAGGAATCAGTATAGTTTTATAGGTATACTGTCAGCTCAGTGACCTACATTAAGTTTACCAACCCAAAATTCAAAGTTGAAGAGGTCATGGCAGGCGGGCAGGTGAAATCTGAGACCCTGTTAAATAAACTTCAGGAATCAATGCATAGTCAGGAGAGCATTTTGCACTTGGACAAAATAAAGACTATAAGATTTTACAGTACCTTAAAGCTTGCACATTTGACCAAGCAGAAAGGGCATGTAAAGTCCTCCGTTACTGTGTATACATATTATTAAGTCAGCCTTTTCACGTGCAGCAACAAGTAAGGATGAAATGCACAGCTTGCACAAAGGTACGAGCCAGAAATACTCTGAAGAATAATACTCCCTCTGTCCCAGAGAAACGTTCATTTATTTCCAACTTTGGTATATCCACAACAACATTCAGTTTTCATTTTTGGACACTACCCCACCACAATCCCTTTATGCTTTACCATTACTTTATCAATTTATTCACAATATTACTATCCATGGCCCATCACTATAACACTACAACAAAGTAGGACCCTTTCTCCACTCATCACACAGTCACCTAACAATTTCTTAAACCCGCGCCATTAAAAGTGATGAACATGTCTCTGGGGTGGAGGGAGTATGCAATTCAGAATAGTAACTAAAACCAAAGATGAGTTATGTTTGGCTATGGGTCTTATGAACAAACAGATTTTCCTTTGAAACAAAGGCAAATCATGCAGGGAGAGAAACTAGAGGCCTCTTCTACAAGAATGGTGAACAATGGCATGCTAATACCTTCAGTCCTCTGCAACTTGTTATTATAGTATCTGTAGTTGAAAACAACATTTCCAGTCCTCAACCTGGACGGCAACAATCAATAGGATAGTATGAGGCAATGAGATAAGAAGGATATGGAATGATGCATTTGCTGCAGGAAGAAAGGAGAAAGTAATTATATTTATTTGTACTCGTTTAAGGCATGTTTCTTTTTTAACTTGTTCAATCTTACAGTTGCAACTACAGGGAGATAAAACCACAGTTCACAACTTTACATACTACAAAGTAAAGAGAAGAGCCCATCACATTGTTATCAACCATTTCATACATCATTAACTTTGTCAATTAATATGTTTTTCATGATGCAGAACAAACAAGAATACATTTTATAAATCATCAATTCATTTTCATGATGAAAAAGTTTGGTTCAGACTTCAGACATGGCTCATATAGCAGTAGAGCAATATCCAGAAACATAGTAAGATAAGCAGAGTCCATATTATTGCAAGATTTTATTGTGAGCTACCGTTTACAGTCGGTAACATGAATTACAATAAAACAAGCTGCATTTCCATCTTTTAGCAGTTTACAGTTTTAGAGATCAAAAGTATGGTTGCTAAGGTTTTGGTTAGCTCAATATGTCAAAACGGTCTTCAAGCTTTTGGTAGGACAACCCAACTATATTTGCAAACGCTGAGAGTAGGACCCAGGCCATTAAACAACCCATCTGTCTACCACCCCTTAGGTTGACATGTAACTATTTCCAGGTAGTACTTGTGATGAACTGTAGTCAGAATAAGCAACACCATGAGATGTTCGTCATGAAGTCAGGGTATATGGTAACATTGAGACAAATTCCTAATTGCTTATTTGCTTTTTTACTCATATGAGTGATGCAACACTGGCTACTTTTGACAGACAATGTGCATGAAATATATTAAGTGTTTGTGTTGTGGTTATGCAATAATTCACCTTATAATCTGAGGCAAAGTGGAGGAGGGAACGTCATAATATGAGAATGAATCATACGGAGATCTCTGCTTGAGCCCAATTTCTTCTGCTGCAACACGGACTTGCAGTTGTTGAGACAAAGCCTTTGGTAAAGCAGACAAACAAATACTAACAATCAACAAAAAGCACTATCCAATGGTAGATCACTAAAATGTTAAAACAGGGTTTCTCTGGGTGTAAAAAGTTTTGTTCTCTGTAAAATGGGAACATACCATAGCTCCAGCATGGGGACTGTGAAATGAAAAGCATCTATCTTCTCCAAAACAGCCCGTCTGTGGAAAAGAACTAGTTGAGAAAAGGTGAAGGAAATAGAAACTGAGAAATGTAATTAAGAAATGATGAGGATGACTAATTTACGAAGTCAAACTTATTCCTCCTTTAGTTAAAATATTAATAAAAAATTCAATAGCATTAACTAAATAAGAACTAGGTTTGTAGCCTCAATTATGCTGTAAACTGGGAGTGAGACATATGACAGTGATCAGAAATAGCCAACTAAGCGAGTACAAGAGTCATAACAAACTAATATGATACGAATTAAGGGTGAAACTAAAGGTTTTAAGGCCTCAAGAAGACATCTGCATTACATGAATAACGAATACAGCCTTGAGTACCCATAAAGTAACTACTGCTATGCACTGAATGGTCAACACAACCAAAATGTCCCTTAAGACTACAAAGACACCTCCAATGTTATAACAGGCACTAAGGTTAGGCAGGGAGTAAATCAGGGCCTAGCACCATCGTAGATGCAATAAAGAGGCTAATATTTTTCTTTGGTGAAGGGGTATATGGATGGCCAAGGGCCACCATAGGCCTTGGCAGGACCTATGTAACAACTAGTCACCTCAAAGAAACAACGCAAAATAAAGCCACTACATCAACGGAGAAAAATTAAAATACATATATGAGGAACGAACATAATAATTATCCCATTCATGCTACTGTATCAACAGAAAAGAGCATGTCTTAGCTTAAATGATGGCTTTACAAAGATATACAGAGGACAAATAAATGAATTTTCTTAGATCTTTTCTCAGGAATACGGCTAACTTTGACTACTCATTATGATAAAAGCAACCCAATAAAGAAAAGGTGTCCCCAATGTAGCACATTCAATTCCAAAGGTTGGAAAAATAAGAACAACACATTTACAAGTTTTAGAAACACCAGGAAGTATATGATCACCATATTTCAGTTTCATTATTTTATAATTACTGCATACCTTCAGGAAGCAGGAAT
This sequence comes from Salvia splendens, assembly GCF_004379255.2. Classification (NCBI taxonomy): domain Eukaryota; kingdom Viridiplantae; phylum Streptophyta; class Magnoliopsida; order Lamiales; family Lamiaceae; genus Salvia; species Salvia splendens. The sequence goes on from NC_056034.1 coordinate 3,084,536, forward strand.
GCAAGTCAACAGATGACAACATCTCAGCTCTCCCCCCACTACTCAAGTGAAGCAACTCCATTGGAATCTTACCCAGGAAACAGTGACCTCCAACATTAGCTATCATCAATAAGGAAACACTTAGGCAGGATGACCAGACAAACAAAAAGAAGAAACTAGAAGTGGAAAGAGAAAGATAGGAGAGGGCAAATTCTAAAGCCTCATTAATAAATTGCAATATGAAAAGAAAAGGACAGCTTCTAGTGAAAAGAAATTACAAGTAAGATGAAAATGCATATTATGAGAGGCAAAACTTAACGCCACATTAAAAAGAAATTGCAATACAAAAGAGAAACTTAAGGATCGAATTCCATATTGATTTTCACGGATACCCATGGAACAATGGTTGGAAATTTGGCATATGCTCAACATGACTAACCACTAAAGAAAATTTGAAAGCCGAAAACAATGTACCTAGTTCTAAAAGATTGGTTATATACTAATTATTTATAGGTGAGTACACAGGAAAACAATAGAGCCAAGTTTGATGTCACATTCCCCTTCAAGTGTACTTACTTAATCTTGTTTAGATGAATATGACAAGAACAAGAAGTCTAGAACACGAAACCTTGCAGCTTATAAGCACTTGTTTACTAAAAGGAAATCTAAAGAGATTCTCCCACTATTTAGATAAGACATTTTTTTTTGGTCCTAAACATATAGCCATTTACGATTTTGATCCATAATATTATATTTGATAGCTTTGGGTCCTTAACATTATGAATTGGTCCATTTTTTGTTCTAAAAGTGATGGAGCCGTTAAAATTGACGGTCAATGCGATTTTTGCCCCCGATTAGTAACCTAAACACTATCATGTGAAACCCTTAAACACTAGACTAAAGTCTTTTTTTGGTACTCCTAACATATGAGCATTTTACATTTTTGTTCTAAACATATGAACATTTGCGCTTTTGATCAAGAACATTATGTTTGCTAGGTTCGGGTCCTAAACATTATAAATTTATCCATATTTTGCTAAAAGTTGACTTGGTCGTTCAATTTTGACGATGTTAAGGTTCAAAATCTCTACGATGTCCGGCCATGAAATCACAGGTCGATGGCACATTTTGAATGGAAAGGTAGCGCCTGAATTCGAGCATGTGACAACGGCTCATGGTTGGCCACACCGGCAACCTTATCAATGAAAGGATGGTGTAATAAGGCAGTGGCACAGCTATCGACGACAGTGTCGGCACGGTTGAAGGGCTAGAATTTTCTTGTAAAACAAAATAAAAAATAGTTAATAGTAATGTTTACGCGTTTATTAATAGTGTCGTAAATTTTGAGGAGAAGCGACATTGCATGCGTGAATTCAGGCGCTAGCTTCGCCTCCAAAGTTCATAATGTATAGGACCTAAAGCTAGGAAACATAATGTTTTGGACCAAAATGGTCAAATGCTCGTATGTTTAGGATCAAAATGAAATACAAATGCTAATGCCATCTCTTTGATTACAACAACTATAGTGGAGTATTAAAAACGTATCCTAATCTAATAGGACAAATCTATCCAACATATTCAAACTCACCTGGAAACGATGGTGCATCTGTTTGCTCCTTAAACAATTCCGCTACAAGAGAGCAGCAAACCATGAATTTTTGCAAAGATTGTATCCCTTAATGTAGACACCAAATATGGAAAAAGCATACCACAGCTAACAAACAAAATTGTAAGAGAGCCAGATTTGACTTCAGCTGATAGTTTATTAATCTCGGGAAGAATGAAATTTGCTTCATCTTGGTTCATTGCATCATCTTCAGTACATTTAGTCAATATACACTCTCGTCTGAATCGATAAACTGCAGAATCCTGCATCAATAAGAAGTCAGAAAGGTAGAGAGAGCAACTGAAGGTCAGCAACTGAAGGTCATAACAAAAACTAATGAGTTGAGCAGAACTCAACACTACCTCTACAACTGCAGGACTATAAACGGGTCTTGCCAACATTATACACAAAGGTAATAGACTTTGAATTTGAGATTCATCATTTGCAGTTGACGGTAGGGAGATTGTCATTTGAATCCTACAAAGAAAGCAATACATATGTAAACTACATCAGTATTGCAATTTGAATGACAACATATGCATCCCAGATTCCAACTATAAAAAAGCATACATCAACTCGAGAGACTTTGAAAAAGAACAAATAAAAAAAATTAGGATGAAAATGGATCGGTAGTGGTAAGTAATATTTGAGGGATGACCAAACAGCGCATTCTTGTAAATATGTCAAGATTGTCCATTGTGATGAACCTTCACACACAATCAGTATTTTGGCAAAAAAGGGCAATTTTATAGGTCTACCCAGTCCAAGGATACCAATACCATACAATGCTTATAATAAAAGAAGTACGGAATAGGAACCAAGGGCTGAGAAAAGGGACAACATAATATTTATCTTCGTAAGGGAATCCAATACTTCATGGTTTTACAAAAAGTTGATAAGTACCAAGCAAGTGTATGTGGGATAAGGAACATTATTGTTCATGCATAACAATATAATTGGTTGTGAGTGCTTCGTAAATCTGTAGTAGGAACATGGACAATATAAATGTTTGTGAGTGCTTCATAAATAGTGAGAGCAGTTCCTAACTTCTCATGGCGACTGAAAATTCCAAATTAGTTTCAAAAAAAGAAATCTTGACAAAACGCAATATATATAAAGAGTTCTACCTTTTCTTGTGTTTTGCTTGCATTTTGTACCGTAAACATCTCTGAAGAAAGGATGGCTGCAGAAGAACCTGCCTCTAGTTAGAAATTTCTATCCAAAATACATTTTCCAATAAACATATACTCCCTCCGTAGCTTCTCTACATTATTCTCCCACTTACTTTACTCTCTCTCCACCTTAACTAATTATTATCATTTTCCCAATGTGTCCAAGTAGCGAGGACGGAGGGAGTACATGAAAGATATCAAAATTTATTGTTGGCAAAAAGCTGATAAAAAAATAGCCAAAAAATCAATAACTAAGTACTTAATGTGTGCATATGCTGATCATCTAAATCCACTACTGAGTATTGACATGTCAGTACGAAATGAAGTAATTCCTCAACAAATAGCACCAGACAATTCCATCATCATATCCAAAAAGGCTTTAAAAATATTTCTTGAAAAAAGAAATAACATGAGCAACTGAGCAGGACTAAGGGGAAGAGGAAGCAGCAAGATGGAAGAATCTTACGTTTCTAGCAGCACGGCGCTGAAGAATGTTGTACAATTCAACAGGCTTGCAGTAAATTGAGAGGCTTTCCTCGGCTGCAATTTGCTCTTCTGGAGACAAATGCGCACGGGGATCTTGACGACACATATGGTCCGCACCTTGGGAGTAACTGCAATTGCAAACACAATTCCTGTTCCAAGAATTAGATTACACTGATGATCCCAGCTGACCCCTAATAATCAGATTTTGATGCTCCACGAACTATAACTAGAATGCACAGGATATCCTAGTTGACCCCTAACAATAACATTTCAAAATGCAGTCAACTTGGTTGAAATTAGATGCCAAATTTATGAATCTATCTGACACTTGTCAAATTAAAGACTTAGGGGAATACATAATTCCCTGTTCATATAATAAGTGGAGGATCTCAATTCAATGTATCAGTATTTGGAAATAATTATTCAATCATCAGACAACATATTTTCCAATATACTATGAGAGCATGGACATCACAAATAACAACTTCTTGTAAACCACAATGCAACCTGAACAATGGTTCAACAAATGAACAAAACTACAAGAAGCAGTATTGAGCAAGTGACCTATAGACCTTGCAGCTGCCAAGCATCCATAAAGGTTTCATGGAATATGAATGATATAAAAGCTAGTACTCCATATGATTGGCGTCTATATAACACGGATACTTCACTTTGTTGCCGTATCGCGTATCGGATACGTATCCGATACCGATACGCGACGGATACGCGACGGATACGTATCCTGGGCGTATCCGCGGGATGGGCCGTATTGGGCCGGGAAACCTCAGATTCGATACGTATCTCGGTGGATACGGCCCAGTTTAAAGCCCATCTAAAGGAGCCGGCCCGATAGAATTAACGGGCTGGACCAAAAAGCCCATTTGTGATGTAGCCCATTGCAGCTGGATGAACAAATCTAGCTCTATAAATAATGATGCTCTATACAATATAAGATTCCACACAATTGAGAAAGCCGCAGCTAGGTCAAAAACTCCCCGCCTCCATAGATTCGGTATGTTATAATTCAGTTTTATGTATCTATTTTTGCCATCGCTTTTCTATGTTATAATTCAGTTTTTTGCTCCCCCAATTCAATTCAATTATAATTTCAGCAGTATGGCATCTCCAAATCTGAGTGCTACTGCTGCTAGTTCTATCATGTTATTTTGAGTGTAATAGACCTTTAATGTCTCTATGTTGAATTAGAATATCTATTTTGTAATTTATTTTGCACTATTATTATTTATTAAAAAAAATAGTTAAAACGTATCCGCGTATCGGGTTGTTTGGGAAAGAGCCGTATCCGCGTATCCGTATCCTTCGGATACCGATACGCGTATCCGTATCGGTGCCGCATAGATTGGCGTTATTTGCAACTTAATGGGCACAGAAAGTAAACTCCAATTAAAGAATCTCACAACCACTCAATGCACCATTAATGCTTCCGCGTGTGAGTATCAGAATAAACACTTACGCAGTTTCACGAGCCACGAGAGGTATGCCCGGCATCCGTTGCTAGGGCTGTAGTATAAATGAATCAAGCGGACCGGAAAAGAGGCTGGAGTTCGGCTTGTTTAGACCAAACCATCAAAATCCTCTTCCTCTAGGGGATAACACAACCACGTTTCTAGATTATGCCCCCTGCAAGTGCACACTGCTCGATAATGGCTAATCGCAGCTGCGCCTAAAACAATTGCATCAAAACAACAATTAGTTTCTAATCGCCTACTATATGATACTCATTATCATACTCGCAATGAAAATAGGTTATCAAAGAGCAGCAAAGCAAAATCGCGTTACAAAGTAATGGGGTCGTAACCTTCAATGGAGAAGAATTGGTGGAATTAGGTGAAATAGAAATTGGAGTTCGATTTTGTGAATTAGGGCTAATTAGCAAAATAAAGAAGAGGGCAACATGGAATTGATTTAATGCTCGACCAGCTCTACCAATAACTACTGGTAGCATTAACCCCAAAACTCATTTTCATATCAAAATTAATGTCAAACCAGATCTATTAGGTTAGGGTTGCGCCATATGGTCATAAAATTTACAATAAGGATAAATTAGTGGTAATTCATAAAAATCTTTAAAACTTAAATTTTACTACTATATTGTATAGCTTTTCCAATTTTATTTTTTTTTCGCATACCATATACTCTCTTCGTCTACGAAAAATAGACTTATTACTGGATAGTACTAAAAGTTTTAACGTGAAATTAGTAAAGTAAAAATAAAAGAACAAAAAGTGGGTAAAATATGAGAGAGAAGACAATGTTATATAAGAAAAAAGTTGGTAAAGTATGGGAAAAAAGTTTTCATTTTTAGAATAGGACTATTTTTCGTTGACACCCAAACATACAAAAAATGAGATTATTTTTCGACAACTGATGGAGTCCTAATTGTACGTAGATTCCGTGGAAATCTAAATTGCATATAGTCTGACAAAAGAATTGCATGAAAAAATAATTTGTAGTATATTTCTATAGCGACTTAAACAATAATGTCCCTCATCTCATTGTTATGGTATCCTAACTCAATGTACATAATGCTGAATAATTTGTAATGTTTAAGTATGTTTTCGAATTTGCATGCAATTGTTTTAATGAAGTATGTTGATGTTTTAGTATCCTAAGTGCAGTGTATGTAGTTTACTTTCAGGCATATCAATTTTTCAATGTACCTTACTTGACTAGTTTGAAGCCTTACTCTCTTCGTCCACCATTTAAAGAGTCATTTTGACTCGGCACGGGTTTTAAGGAATTGTTTAACTTTGTAAAAAAAAGTAAAAGGGGAAAGTGAGTGGAATGTGAGACCCATTTAAAGTATTAGCTTTATATTGAATTGTGAGTGTAAAAAGTTAGTGGGAGGTATGATCCGCGTACTAAAAACGGAATAATGTAAATGGTTCTATAAATCGTGGACAAACAAAAATGGCAAAAGAGTTATTTAAATCGTGGACGGAGGAGAGTAATATATTTCCAGTTCATGTATTCTGTAAATATTTCTAACCTATTGAGGGAATGGATAATTCAGTATTTGGAGAAAAATGCGCCCTTCATGATATGAGGGGCATTTTGATCTATTTTTTTTGTTACAATATAGGGTAGAGCCTTTAAGAAAATAGGATCTAAAATAATTTGAAAATGTAGAAATATTAAAATCAGTCCTCCCTCCGTTCCATAGTAGTGGGGACATTTTTTTCGGCATGGAAATTAAGAAAAAGGTGTGTAATGTGTTAAATAAAAAGATACGGAGTAATAAATTATGAGAGAGGAAAAAGTAGAGAGAAGAAAGTAAGATGAAGGAAAAAGTAAATAAAAAGAAATGTGTTGAAATTTACTAAAAACTGAAATGACTCTACTAATGGCGATATAACAACTGATGAAAGGATTACGGCAAATTTTTGGGACTGATGCCGTAATGCCTTGTGTTTCTACTTTTATTCATTTATAAACGCACACCTGAGTCATGTCTGTTGCTTCTAGAGAGAGGCTCTAAGTAAGCGATCGATGCTTCAAACGCACGTCCACTGACATATTTATAGTTTCCAATGTCTGCATTCTGACATAATGACCTCAACAGACGTTTACAAATGTGGCATCTAAAATCTAGAATAGAGATTAAAAAAAAAACGAGGCTAGGTCCAAACACATCATATGGCTATCACTATTAAACCAGTTATACAAACAATATACAGAAGAAGAGGTCATCATATGGCTTTAACAATTGGAGATGGGATTGGGGGGACCATTGTAGTGTGAAACACATTACAAAAAAACAATAGAAAAGAGAGTATAAATACATATTGCTAAAAGAATAAATATGCCTCGTCACTCTCTACCTGTCAATTCAACCACTGCCTCCTCCACAAGCTCTTCCAGCAACTTCACTTCAATTTCCTTACCTAAATTATCCACCTCCAGCCTCAAATTATCCACCCACCCACTGCCCACCACCTCCTTCCTCACCACCCTCTCAATCACCAGGCTGTTGTCGTCCCCACCATCGCATCTCAACTCACTAGAAAACCAAGCACTCATCCGAGCCCACACCTCCTCCAACATTCTTGATGATGCACTATCCAACATCTTGTCAGGAATGGCTCGTTGGGCGGGGCCCACTCCGTATCCTGCTACATCCATTAGCACTGCATTTACACAATCAAACACAAGCTTTTGCATTGATCTCTTTTGCCTCCGCTTGGCCTCATGTACTATGTCCTCGTCATTTAGATCAATGTAGTTGTCTCTTAATGATGGGTTCAGAGGGCTTTCAGGCGAGTGCCATCTTGCCAAAAATGTGTTCGATTGCATCTCACCATGTAACCCAGCTACATATAGTAATGTCTCGACTAGAAGAACCCATTCTCGTTCTCCTTCCTCGGTTCCTTGGGCAGTTGAGGATTCCTTGATGGTGTATGACGAAGCTGTGTCCATACACGAATCATCCCATGACAGGGTACGAGCAATAGAGCCAATAGGCGGTGATTTGTCAATCAAGCTCAAACTAATTGCATTGTGTGGCAACTCATATCCTGAAAAAGAAACCCAGACAAAATAATTAGCAATCAATACAATACCACCAGGAAGGAAAAATGCAGCCATTGCAAAATTCAGGCAACAGAGACTGTACCATGTTGATCAGGCTTGTCATAATGGGGAAACACTTTCGTTGTGTGACCACACTCCTCAAAGGGTGGATCTAAGACGGATATTGGACTCGGCTGCTCCTGATTTTCAGTGAGATTTCCAGATACAATTGGTTCTGACATAGACAAGTCCGGCTGCAAATGTTGGAACACATGATAAGTCTCTAGTTGGCAGTTCGAAAAAATAAGATGATAAAAAAATTAAGATAAAAAAGAAGAGTATGACCCTGTAATACTAAGTACTTGAGACACAAGAAAAAATCAAGCAGAAGATCTTTTGACAGATACCAACAAATTACATGTAACCAATAAGGCAAAGCTTATAGGCAAATCTAATAAGCACACATCACAAGTTACTGAGAGATTCTGTGTATTTCTTTTCTCACTAGCTACAGCTCAATCACCATCTTGATGGGCTCTCTAACCAATTTCCCCCCTCATTGGTCCCACCCACGATCCTTTAACTTCTCCATCGTGATCAAACTTCATAGTAGCCAAGCCAGTTGGAGTTTTGTAAAAACTCTATATGCTCTCTCCGGTAAATAGCACAATTATCATCTTGATGGAAACCATACGAATTTTCTTCAAGATTTTTAAGAGATTCTTATAGAAAATGGGTGTAAAACGTCAAAAGAAGCATTTATGTGAGATTGATGATACACCTAGGCATCAGCTAAAAACTCCGTGTAACACATTTTATGTAACTAATCTGCACCAGTAACTACTCATGCATCAAGTTGATAAACAGTTGAAGCAATCAATAATATTACATGATGATATTACCTCCGGAGATATCAGGCCCTGCTTGAATATAAGATTTGAAGAAGATGCTTTAATTGATGTCTCGAGCAGATCAGCTGGTACAGAGTCCTGCCCTTTGCCAATAAGACTTTCAGTTTTATTACTGACAATGTCTCCAGGACAAGAGCGGCATTCATCTTTGGTGTCAGATGCAAGGAAACTTTCTTTACCGGTCTTTTTATTCCTCGAGGAGAAAAAACTTGAAACTTTCCCTTTGAATGATTTGGAACTTCTTACCTTTCCGTCCTCCTTCGAAATTTCCATTTTATCCTTCCCAGAAACTGGAACATCAGCATGTATCCCAGTTCCTAACTTATTAGATGATACAGGCAGAGACTTTGACCTGGTGAGATTTATTGTTGAACCATCCACAGGTCTGTTTGTCCTCAGTTCACTGAATAAAGGAGAATTTGCATCCTTGGTTTCTTGATTGGAACTGCCTTCTTCCCCAGATGAAGCTACTTTCTTTGTCTCAGAAAGAGCAAGCATCTCACCCAATGTACTGGAGCTTCTCCGAACATGTCTTTGTTCTTGACAGCTCCCACTAGATGCCATCATAGCCCACCTTTCAGAAAGACGTTTCTTTGCTTCTTTGCAAACTGAAGACTCTGGAGAATAAGATGCTCTACTAAAAGAGGATGAAAATGGACTGCCAATCCTATTGACATAATCCCATGAGTGCCTAGATACAGGTGACACAGCTTCTGAATCACTGAGATTACCAGCTGGATACTCAATTTCTGATCTATTGAATGAACTTTCATCAGCGACATAGCCATTAGAAAAGACTGACGAAATCAAGGTTTCATCTCTGTGGTGCCTGCCAAGTTTTTCACGCATTTGCTGAGTAATTGCTTTTGCAACTTCTCTGGATTCCTGAACTTCATTGTCTTCTTCGTTCCCAAAAACCTCTTCATCATGTACTCTCGCTGACTGGGATTGTGGAGAGCCCACAACCTTATCATCAAGTATTTTTCCCAGGCTTGGTTTGAGAACAACTATTCGAGTCGGTTGAGCAGGATTTTCATAATTCTTCCAATTTGCAGAAGGGGAATTTCCCAAATGGCCTCTTTCCAAGCCATTCAGCTGACCAAAGACACACTTTTCCATCTGTTTCTCTTCTCTATTCCCAGCTCCAGCAAAATCATGACTCCCAGCCATCTTCGAAGGTCTAAGAACAGTGATACGCTTTGTCTCAGGAGGAGGAGGAATGGACTGCAGATCGTAAAGTTGCTGTGAAAATGCAGAATTTGGTTCCTGCAGACACTTCAGAAATAAGTCTTTATTGGAATTCAAAACTTCCAACGCATCTTGGAATTGCTTAGATTGACGAAGTTTTTCATCCATAGACAGGCGTTTTGCTTCAACAAATTTCTGACGAACAAAAGCCATCTTTTTGTCCTTTGGAGGTTCATCATATCTCCCCTTACGTGTTGATTTTTTTGATTCCTGCCATATTTCATAAACATCTTTGAATTCATTTGGCTCTACATAATGAAAAAATCCATTCTGTTGTTCCCAGTTACTCATAGGTATCTCTGAATGACGCCGAGGATGTCCTTTAGAATGGTTTCTTTGCGTTGCTGAGCCAGGTTCCTGTTGTGGAAGGGAATCAAGCCCCATTAACTTTGCAACCAAATTAGGTGGACTACGTCTAGAGTCAACTTCTTTACACATCTCTTGTGCAATGAGCATCTTCACAGGCTTCACATTTGTTTTTTTATTTGAAAATGTGTCTGGATATTCAGATACAATCTGCAATCCACACACCATAATTAAACATATTGTCCATGCAAATTCTGGAAAACATTGTGGCTAATTACAAAGTGATAGTTCAGTTACCGCTTTTTCTTCAATTTGATCAAAAGAAGGACTCATACTTGATACATCTGATCTGCTCCTTGAGACAGGCGAACCTGTGAAAAAAATTGAAATATGTCATTTAGCAAGATCACATTATGGAATACTAAAGAAAAATGCTACTACAACAAATGGAACTTCAATGGCCCCTTAAAAAAAGAAGAAAATTAAGTTGAGGTAGGCCAAAAAAGAGAGGCATATCGCCCAGAAACCTAGATGTTCAAATTATGAGATATCATATCAGCAACAAATTTAAAATCCAGCAACCATTTAGGCATTTACAAAACAATTAGGTAATAATCATAAACGTACATTCAACCAGAAGAAAAAGTCACAGGAAAACCGAATTAAGGGGCCAATAAAAGACAATTCTGCAATATAAATAATTCATCTATAATCTGAAGCATATATAATGGCCTCTTAGAATGTACATCACCTTCATGAGAACTCTAGAATTCAGCAAGGAAATTATAAATATGCAACAGAAATTTAAAGTAGAACGAATGCACACCATCTCGATGCGGTTTATCAGTGAGAAGCCTATCTGCAGATACACCAATGTTCACCTCGAACAAGTTCACCATTCTTCCCAAGCACCCTGGATATGTCTTTTCAAAGTTGCGACTTTTGCCATTGTTAGAAGTACCATTCATCTCAATATCTGGTCAAATAATATTTAAACTCATATAGCATTAGTACTACTAGACAATTAGGTAAAGTATAAAGGCCGAAACAGTTGATTCCCCTGCTACATCACAATACCTCAAAAGCGAAAAAGTGATAGCCAGAAGAAAAGGCAGATGTCCAGCAAGGAAAGGACTTCAGGAATCTGCAGCTTTCAATCTGAAAACAGAAAACAACTTTAGAAAAAAATTTAACCACCGCAGCTAACCATACATCACCCAGAGATTAAAAGAAAAGCATAATAAAAGAAAATTTGGCAAGCAAATCGAATGGAAATTTAAAAGATTTGCCTTGAAAAGACCGAATCTAGAACACTAAAACTGGCAATGCTAAAGAGAAAGGAAAGGGGGGCAAATCGCGTGTGATAAAGAAAATAAAATAAAGCTTACGAAATGTTTACATCAAGAGGCTGCACCAGTGAACAAACTCCACTTTTTCACCAACACAAAACGAAAAGAGTAACCAAGAAAAACCTTCAGATACGAAAAATAAACACCACGTTCTTGGTAAGGCGATAAAACTAAGAATAATTTGCCGATCAATTTTTTTTGAAAGCCATGTTTGAACCTAAATCATCAGCAAATTTGGTCAAAAGGCAAATCCGGATGCAAAAATCAACGCGAGGAACACCGCCTTTAGTGCTAAAGGAGAAGCTTAAGCATTAATTATTCAGCAAAATAAGCTAACGGGAAAGGTATACAGAAGAAATTGAACATTAATTGAAATAAAAACCAAAAGTTCATGACTTTATTCATAAATCATTGGACAGAAAAGCTGCACCGAGCGAATCAAAAAGAAAAACACAAAAGCTAGAGTCAGATTCGGCTCATTTCTTCACCTCCGGAAATCGAGATCCGACACAGTACAAAACCGAGAGCGTCGTAGATGAAGCACCGCAGAGACTCCAATAAACATCAAGGGAAAAAATTACTGACTCTTCCAACGCCTAGCTCCAACAATGCGAACGCGAAAAAAACGAATCGCTCAATCTATCTTGTAACGGAAGCAGCAGCGGTTTTAGATGCAAACAGCGGCGGGGAACTCCACATACGCGTCGGAGTGGAAAAACGCGTCGAAATCGCCGGAATCTTACACACCGGTAAAATGTCGCCGGAGAAAGAGGGAGAGAGAGAGAGAGAGATTTGTTTGCTTGTGAGGAGCGAGGTTAGCTTTTTTCTGCTCCACCGACTCCGTGTCGGACTCAGCCCCTTTTGTTTATGTGATCTTTATACAGTCTCGATTACGTAAATAAATGTAATTTACAGAAAATAGCAACCGTTTTAACTAAAAAACTTTAAATAGTTTTTAAATAACCAAAAAAAATCATTATTTCCTTGGATATTTCTCATGGGTGGTCCTTGTTGTTTCGTGGTTAATCTATTCGGACCCATATTGATTTGATACTAATTTAATTTTATTGCTGCAAAAAAAAAGGGCGATTCCGTCGCATTAGCAGTCCCCACACTCCGAACTAATTTAATTTTATGAGCAAACATAGAGTTGTCAATTCGGATATCGAGTAGTATTTTCTAATTCGGTCACAAAATCATAAGGTATTCGATACTTGCAACTTTGATGTTAGTATTTATATTTAAAAAATTTGGGTATTAGGCTATAGTAATGTGAAGTAATTTTGTAATTGTAAAGCCGAGAAACTTGTAGCATGCGTTAATGTTATCAAATGTTTTGCATCTTATAAATATGACTAATTTACTCATTATGTATTGTACTGATTGCATTTTTGATTTTATTCGTAGCAGTCTGATTAGCTCGTTGGACTAGTCTAAAATCAGAATCTTTAGGAATTAGGACTATGGTTGAATATTTATAACGATAAAAATTACAAATCGAAACCCACAACTCAAACTGGATTGTCCTTAATTCGCTGGACTAACCCAAGTAACATTGTTAGTCATTCCCCTACTTGCCCATCAATTATTATACACAATTTATTGCCCAAAATCATGGCCGTTATACATTGGTTAATGTAAAGATAGTGATCACAGTCATGAGTGTCTTCAATTCATAGCATAATCACTGAGGGGTGTTCGGTTTGCTAAATTGTATCCGAGATTAAATTTGTAGTGTATTTGGTTCATAAGATTTAACCCCACAATTCAATCATAGATGGATAATCATGAGATAATTAGTCATAGCTAACCCCTTATGACTAAAATAATTCCACAATTCAATCATATATTGTATCTTGGTATTATTTTATCTTAGAAACCGAACACCACCCGAGTGTATTCAATTCATAGATTTAGATACAAAATTGATTCACCGTAATTAAAATTAAAAATTAAAAATTGCTAAGGTGAATGTCCATGCGCCTAGCTCATCTTTGGCAATACAATTCGACTGCGGGCGACAACCTTCAAATTTAGGTTTCAAATTTTATTTTATTTCAGGAATTAAATTTTATACATTTTCCTCTTACAATTGTATTGATTTTATGTTTATTAAGCATGTAAGCATGTTTTTAATGTTTAATTTGAAGTAAATTCACACTGAATATTGAATGGGCATTTTACTTGCACATTGCAGTACAATAATAATGCAATTATCACATCTTTTTACATACACATTTAAAACACAAATAACTAAAAAAAAACAAGTCAACATCTACGGATGATATATCCAAGCCCCCTGGCTCAAGTGGTTGAGGAGGGAGGCAAGGATACCGCGTCATCCTAGAGGTCACGTGTTCGATCCCTGAGTTTGGGATTAATTTCCCTTGGGGTGACAGTCGATAAGCCGTGTACCAGTTCTGGGGTCGGCAGGTTGACTCGTTGGTACCCAACCTTGGGGGTGACAGTTGACTATGCCGTGTACCAGTTCTGGGGTCGGAAAGTTGACTCGTTTGCTCCCAAGGGGACAACGAAGCGCGTCTCGGTGGTAAGACGCTTCACCTCCGACCGTTAGGCCGGGCCACCGGGGGTCTGAGTCACTTCGGGGGTAGGTGGAAAACCACCGTCGATCCTCCTCTTAAAAAAACATCTACGGATGATATAACTCTCACATCTTTTTACATACACTTTTTATTACACAAAAAACCAAGAAAATAAGTCAATATCATCCAAGGATGATATATTCCATTCACACAAATATGGGTGCATATATGATGTATCCATGTAAGGTTTTATTAGGATGATAATTATTCCTTAGTATAACTTACCACTGTCCACTAACAAAATGGTAATTTTATAAGAATCCTAATAATATATCTCTACTGCACATGTGTGGATGATACTAATATTTATTTGAATTTTCATATATTTTAATAATCAGACCAATATCAACATATAAATAATAAAATATCAATATAATATAGGTGCAATGTCAATTAAATGTCAACATATAATCATAAAAAGTTAATACATGTACAATGTCGGTTTCAATGTGTTGATATACTCATGTTATTAGGTTAATATTTTTAATATACTATATTGATATAACGAGAATCAAAAAAATTATCATACATTAAAAAAAAGATTAATATCCTTTAATATTAAAATGATATTTTGAATTAACACCTGATATATAAAGCTAAAGTGATTTAATACATGAAACGAGTGTACTCATTTGTAAGGTAACTTCAAAGATTTTTTCTGTTTCATCATTTTTCCAGTTGGAAGAGAATAATGGAGATCAAACCCTTGTCTAGATTGTAGTATGTCATTGGTCTATATATTTATGATCATGATTTTTATTTCTTACTTCTAATTAATTGATTGCTTAAAAATTATCTCAATTATTTTTGAAGAAATATGAATTAATGTGTTCTAGTAATATGCAAGCAACCTAGTAAGTTACAAGTTCCCTATTGTGCATGCACAGCATGATATTTTACCTTCAAGAGTAATTAAGTGTATTTTGTTGGCTACATTTAATTTATTTTTCATTAAGTAGTTAGTAGAATTGATATTGGTACCCACATCACATCTGTTCTCAATAAAAGAGACTAAATAATATTGTTATGATTTTGCATTTTTACGGTGTTGATATATAAATTAATCACTTATTTACACAATGTTATTGGAAGTAAACCAAATTAAATGACATCATAGGTTAGACAACCAAACGTTGAATTATAGTACTACTAATTAAGTTTAATATAATATATCGTTTTACCTTTTACAATGTGACATTATTTGGATGATATCCAATAATGTCAGCGCTGAAATCTTCTTAATTACAAAATTAAAATTAATAAATAATTTTATAATGTATAAATGGATTTTAAATGTGATATGCAAAATCAGAATTTAAGGAAATTTTTTGAATTTATACGCAGATAGCCCTGATCTAAAATACCCTAATGCCTATTTTGAAATATTTTATACTATAGTCAATGTCCAAAAATACATATACTAGTACTTTTTTTTTTATCCTAATGTTTTATCCGTTTATAGTTTTACCATAATAAACCAACCTTAGTTTTTGGAGTTTCTTAGTTTTACAACATTTTCAGCTACAAGATTCATGGACGCTTAAATGCAAATTTGACCTTTTTTAGACAATGCCCGAATTTTATAATCATCCTAAATGGGACCTGAATCCAATTGCAAAATTAAAATACTACTACCACTAATATTAATAGTATAATGATGGAAACCGTGTATTCAATTGTCCATTTAAAATAAAATAAAATAACAAAATACAAGCAGATTTTGTGTAATTTTCCATAAGTGACATCAAATCCATAACTTCTATTCCGGCTTCTATAATGCTTTTTCGGCCACTTTCTTTCTTGTTTCGTTTTCAAAGATATAGAGTAGGTACAATTTGATTGGGGCAAAGAAATTGTGGTAAATGAAAATAATTTTATAATTTTGTTAGTTTTTATAGTAGTTTATTTATGGCATCATATACGGATCGATTGCACTAACGTTATCATTAATGTGCCAACAACATATAAAATAAAAGCCAATAGAAAAGAATCATTACAAATTAAATCATCAATTTTATTTATATAATTTTGTATCACACTTTCAAATTTTAATATAAAATCAATGCCGAAAAAATAAGTCGAGTCAATACCAGACTAAAACCGGCACCCTTTCACTTTTCCTCTAGTAGAGAAAAACATACCAATAACTAATGAAAATCTTAACATAACATCTGACTTTTTATATGCAGTATCCTACAATTCATTTAATTCCCATATTAGCTCGAGTACATTATTTAAGGCAGCGCAATTGTCATTATTAAGCAAGTAGAATATGAGAATTAGACCTCAAATTAGATTGCTAACCAAAACTGTGGATGTGACAATTCCATTATTAAAAACCTTTTTGTCAATTTATGTACCGATTTCACCAGCTGACAGCTGGAGCAATGTGCCAAAAATACAATAAGATTAGGTGCAGGGGATTTCCCATTCAATTATAGTAAAGTATACACAAAATTACAAAGAGTGGTTCCACAAATAATGTTTCCCCCCCAATAATAAATAATGGTGGGCTTTCTTAATTGTAAATAAAACAAACAATTGAATGCGTATAATGAGGGATTTTGGCTTCATTTTCTTTGCTTAAAGATTCGTCCTCGTTTAGAAATTGGACAACGAATCCCCACCCTTTATGATTTTGCATTATTTACAACGGTAAACATTCAAGATTTGAATTAATCTTACCCACTCTATCATAGCCTCTAAGAGCATATCCACAGTGGGGCGGACTCCGGCCGATGCATCTGGCGGGCTATCGTCCGCCACTGTAGCCATGCGGACGATGCCCGATGCATCGTCCGCGCCCTATGCTTCGTCCGCGGACGATAGGTCTTCGAGCATGAATCGGGCGTGCTATCGTCCGCCCCATTGTTGGCGACGCGGACGATAGCGCGCCCGATGCAACTCGCTTTTCATTTTTTTTAATTCTTCAAAATTTATATATATATATACACCACAATTCTATTTTTTCCTTTCACTCTTCCATTCGCTCTCATCTCATTCTCTCTATTTCAATTTATAAAATGAATTCCGGTGATTTCCCAAGTCCGAATAGTCTCGACGGATTTCCGATGTTCGGTGGTGGTGCACGGTGGCTGGGTACAGAACCCGACGATTACCGCCCCTTCGACTCCAACACCCAGTATGATCCGGATTTCAGCACGGATTCGTACGGGTTGTCAGACATGGAGTCGTCTCCCACCCGTGCCCCCGCCCATCCCGCGGCAGCGGCTCTGCCTTAGACGCCGCCACCGCCGCCGCCTCGGGCTCCGCCACCAAGGAGAGGTAGAAGAGAACCAAATACAGAGCCCATAAGTTGCCGCCTCCGGAGAAGAATGAAGAATTCACCCCAGGGAGGACGAACTACAACCTCGATGAAACCCTGGCATTGATGAAGTGTTGGGTTGATATTTCAGAGGACCCAGTGTTTGCCAACAACTAAAAGCAAATAGCGTACTGGGAGCGCATCGCTGATAGCTACAACGAGTCCAAGCCGGTGGCCGCCTACAAGCGTCATAGGGAGCAGCTCCGCAAGCACTGGAATCGGGTGAAGAAGCAGGTCAATTTGTTCTCGGCGGAGTACGAGAAGTGCTTGAGGGAGAAGGGCAGCGGCGAGAGTTTGACGGACGTGCGCAATAAAGCGCTTGCGTCGTACATATCATTGTACGACGAGTTCAAGCACTACCCCTCCTAGCTCATCTTGAAGGATAAGCAGAAGTTCCAAGGAGGGATTCAGCCCATATCGGTTGCGGCGAAGAGGACGAAGAACACCGTCGCCGGTGATTATACGAGCAGCGACAGCGGCTCACCTCCGATTGACCTCAACTAGCCGATGTACGAGGATGAGAGCTCCGACTCAACGATAACCTCCCGGCGTCCCATTTGCAGCAAGGCTGCCAAGAACAAGGGCAAGGCTAAGGCGACATCGTCACAGAACCCGGCCCCGACCCTGACCCCGATCGCGACCTAGACCCCGGTCCCGACTTCGGCTGCGGGACATGTCTACGCGGAGTTGGTGGCGGCCGCCAACCGGAGGACATTGTTGGACACGCACCACGCCCTCAGGCAATGCGAGGACCCGACCGAAGCCGAATACCTCAAGTGGATGATCGATGATCTGCGCTGCAAGTTGAGAATGATGTAGACTATGCTTTTATATGTAGTGCACATGTTTTTTATCTCCACTCTTGTAACTTTTTTTTAATAAAGTAAATGTGGGATTTGCCTTAATTGTGGTGCTTTTTTTTTTTTAATTTATTTTGCTTGATATATTTGTAAACATAAATTAAATACAAAATAAAAGTATAAAAACTATAGGGCGGACTTTAAGGCGTTCCGCTGCAGGTTGAAGGGTATGAGGATAAAATGATGATGTGACCTATATTAATTGCAACTATCAAGGTTATATATTAATTGCATCATAAATTATCGAGCCAAAATAAAACATCTTAACATTCTTGTCCGACCGTACACAAGTAATTATTTTTTATATTTAGTACAGTACTAAAATGGATTAATATGTAAATAAATAAGTTAGGTTAATTACCACTTTTGTACTATGTTTCAGCTTTAGATAATCTTAAATACCACTCCCCTTTGGTATTGTTTTGAACGTTAACTTTATTAATTAAACACTTTTATTTAGATAATTTATATATATCACAAACAAAACACGCGAAATGTTATAATAAAGTGGGTTTTGCGTGTTTGTGACATATAAATAATCTACTTTATAAGAGACAGAAAATTAAATAATTATATCATCTTACCGTCGTTTTCCTGACTTTTCTTGCAAAATATGATTTCTTTATAATTGCCATAAACCTTCACGTTTTGATGTTGTCCAGAGCAGTAGATTCCAAATGTAGTAATAATAATTGATAAGTTTCAACCAATGCAATTATAATAACTTTTAATTTAATTGTTTAAGTTATGAGAAATAAGCACATAATTTCTTAAACTCGGATGCGGTAATGGGGTTCTTATTTATTTAATAGTTATACTTAAAATCTTAAACTTATTAATGTATTAATATTTGGAATTAATAGTAAGAAAATAATTTATTTGAATTTTGAACTCATAAATGTAAATAAATCGATGATAAATTGAGGCAAGATAGTGATGCCCTATATTATCCAAAACGGAATAAATAAATAGATAATGCTGACAAGGGGATGGATGAGATTCTTCAATTATAAAAAATAATACTATGCCAAAAGGGGAAAAATATAAAAACACTGCATGAAAAGTTGAAAATGGACTTAGCCAAAGAAAGGTAGAAGCATACATGCATGCCTGCATAAGTCAACATGGAATAGTTTAGACACAACGGCTCTCATGATCATTATTATACTACTACTACTTACTAAAAACTACTACTGTGATTAACCAAATCAGTTGAAATTTCTTGCTTAGAAAGATCATATTTTTAATTTTAAAATACTAAAAATCGTTAAAATTTTTTCCATTTACAAAAAGACAAGTAAGTTTAATTTCATGTCAATCAGACTTTTGCAAGCGTGTATATTTTTATCATTTTAGCTATAGAACTCCCCCGGGAGGGGATCCCCTGCTGTGCACAGCAGGTGCGGTCCCCTCACTGTACATACACTATTCATTTGTTTAATAATAAAAAAAAAATTAATAAAAAAATGAATAGTGAGGGGACCGCACCTGCTGTGCACAGCAGGGGATCCCCTCCCGAACTCCCCCCTTTCTTAATTCCTAACTTGTGATCAGTTGTACTTACTAAGGAATGATTGGTGTTTATAGCCAAATTTATTAAGAAACAACAGCAAAACAACCGAAACTAGACAAATTAATTTTATCTTTAATATCAAAACGTTAAATCTATCATCATTATATATTTCAAAAGTTTAGCAATTTATTATTTCCAAGAGCATAGTGGTAGCAAATGCCAAACGCGGAGGGTTTGGAGAAAATTCAAAGGAATTGGGGTCCAACAAAGTTAAATAAGTACTACTAGTATAAAAAAGACAAAGCACTTAATTATGTCAATATAATCATCTTTAAAAAGAGAGTGGCGATATAGTCATATAATACTACAAGATAATAATTACCTTAGCTCTTAACTTTATTTTGAAATGGATCTAATACAAACAATTTGAAATGATGTAATTACTTCATAAATGTTGCTTAGTCGAGTTTTACATGGCTCTGAGTCCTTTTTTAAGGTGTCAGGAAAATATTGGGACAATAGTGATAAAATAGGGATTTGTGAACTAACAATGTAAAAGGATTAAAAAAAGATTAGTAATGAACAATTAAATCAATTGAAGACAAAAATGAAGCCAAGAAATCAACTAGCTGTTGGATCACAGGTGGGACTGCTCCATCCACACATTAATTCTTTATTCTTTGGAATAATTATGTAAAAATACCAAGATTTTATTTCAATGACGTCGGTCCAGTACTTCCTCACCGGTGCAAAATTTATTATTGTCGTTACATTTTATTTCTAAATAAGACAATATAATAGACATCAGCATTCAATGCTAAACCAATGGAGCAGCTGGATGTATAGTATAGTATAGTATAGTATAGTATAGTATAGTCAGTGGCAAGATAAATAGACGCATTCCACACATTATATAATTTTCTTTTAATAATTATCAGCATGACGAATGGGCTTTTCTAAAATACATCTTCAAAAACATATTAGGCCTAACTCACTCACTAAATAAAAATCTCTGTACCATGATTGACACATCCCAGAGGTGCTTACCTTGTGTAATAGGAGTAGATCATATTGATTAAGTATATGAAGTATTAGATGTGTTTGCATTTACAAACAATTATAGAAAAGAGGTCAGCGTCAGCCTACATATATCTAGAGTATTCCATTTCATTGCTATAATCATCAGAACATAGTTCTTGATCATGGATATCTTGGCTAGCATGATTGAGCAACAAAGGGCAATTCATGAATGTATCAAGAGGTGAGTGAAGAGTAGAGGGATAGTGGTTGAATGCACCTTCAGACAAAGAGGTATATGATTCTGCAGGGGCTTCCCTGAGCAAAGAAAGGGAAAACGAATCATTCTTAGTTTGTGGAAACTGCCAAGCAGGATTGCCTTGTGGAAAATCTTCTGTGGAGAATTCTGGAGCTGACGAGCACTTCCACCAATTGTCGCTATGAGGCCTGCAATCCAAAACCTTGTTAGGCAATCTTGGGTCTCTGTAAGACGATAGAATGTTGCTGTAAGGAAGATCATTATCTGCATTCTTATCCTCCGCCAAAGTGATGCGTTTTGGACTGTTGGGAAAAGATAGAGAAAATTGCCCTGGTTTTACCATTCCATACTTCACATCATCGAATAGTGGTTGGACCTCGCGCATTAAACAGCCAGTTGAAACATAATTTGGCAATGGTTTGATTAAACAACAGCTTGAAAATAAGGGCGAGGGGCAAAATCCTTCGGTATCAAGCACATTATCCACTATTCCCTGCTGTTTCCAATCATTGGCTAGCCTGTGGCACACATCCTGCCTGGTACCATGGTCAAATCTACCCTTTTCCAATCCAAAATCCCATTCCAGTGAGTTTCTATAATGTTCCTCTCTTCCATGTCCAACTATAGGACCACTTTCATCAGGATATTTGAAATGAAAGGCACCCAATGATCTAAAGCTTTCAAAAGGTAAGCAGAAAGAATAACCAAGCCGTGTGTCATAACTGTTGCATATACGACTGCTTGAATGTTGATCAGGATCCATGGTTTTGTTTTGAAGATACTCTTTGTAGTAATTGAAAGGAAACTCAGGGTGAAAGCTATCCAATTCCATGGGTACAATCTCACTTGATCTTGATCTTCCACAACGATCCATGGTTTTCTGATGATCACCCTCTTTGTCATAATTGAAAGGAAATCCAGAGTCAAAGCTATCCCATTCTCTGAGTACAACCTCACTTGATCTTCGACACCGATCCATGGTTAATTGAAGATCACCCTCTTCACGACAATTGGAAGTAAATCCATTGTCAAACCTATCCCATTCTCTGAGTACAATCTCACTTGATCTTTCAGAAGAAACTTTCGGGAGTTCCTTATGGCAGTCGCTTTTATGGGACAAAGGAAGCCCCTTCACCATGTTATCAGGCTCATAAATTGTGAGGGATTCACTAGTAATATCAGCATTTTCTTTTGATGAATACTGGAAATAAAAGCTAATCAGATGGAGTATAATATAACACAAAAAAAGTAGATAAACAACCTTTTATAAAGAGAAGGTAGGCAAGCTTACACTGTTCCCATTCCCCTTAGGAATCAGCCGGGACATGAGGGAAGAAACCAAATCAGACCTGAGAGAAAACACAGACGGTTGAAGGAAAATAATTTGTTTTATGATGACAAAGATTCATCTGTTATTACATATCTTACCGCTTTCCATGGAGCTTCCCAACTTCAGAAGAGGTAGTATGAGCAACCCACTGGCGTAATTTCTTTCTCTTTTCATAAAAAATTCCTTTCTCATTGCATTCATCCTCTGGACAAGGCAAATCAAAACTACAAGATCATAGAGGACAATGAATAACTATATTGAGAAGAAATTTATATGATGGGAATTGGGATTCAGATTGTATAATGTAATACTCCCTCTGTCCCCTAATAGGAGTCGCTCTTTGACCGGGCACGAGTTTTAAGAAATGTAGAGAAAAGTTGGTTGAAAAAGTTAGTGGAATGTGGGACCCACATTTTTATATTGGTTTTATAATAAAATGTGAGTGGAGTGAGTTAGTGGAATGTGAGGCCTACTACCATTTATGGTAAAAATGAAGAGTGACTCTTAATGGGGGACGGCCCAAAATGAAAATTAGCGACTCTTATTCGGGGACGGAGGGAGTATCATATTAGAACAAGAGATGTTGAATGTATGAACAGAAATACATTTGATAGACGACATGGGGCCAAATAATACTCTCTCCGTTCCTTCATAGTTGAGGCACTTTTTTTGGGCACGGAGTTTAAGAGATGGATGTTTAGTGTGTTAAGTGGGTGGGTAAGAAAGTAGATAAAGTAAGAGAAAGAAAAAAGTAGAGAGAATAAAGTAGAAAAATGAATAGAGTAGAGAGAATAAAGTAAGTGAGTGAATGAAGTAGGAAAGAAAAAGTGAGTTATTTATTACTCACCTATATGGAAATGACTTAACTAGAAAGGAACTTCCCGAAATGGAAAAAATGACTCAACTATGAAGGAACGAAGGGAGTACTAATAATAAGATCGTGGAATTTAACTCTTGGCTGCTAACATTAGGCCAAAGATGAATAGAGAACAAGATCCAATAAAGAAAAGACAATGAAAGCAAATGATATTTCAGCAGATTATTGAAAAAAAAAGTGTTGCTCCAGTGCTATATTGACAGTTTGACACTAAAGATTCATGTGATGAAATGTGCAGCATATTGAGTGAATGATAATGCAAGAATTTTGGAAGACAAATCACAGAGAAAACCTGACTTCTCTGTTGCTTGATTCAACCGGGACGAGATCAGAAATTTTTTGACAGGTGTAGCAGTTTCAGTAAGCAATGATGACCTCTGTTTGGTCTTGTGAGTCAGCTCTGCATCAATTGATAGTGTAACTAGAAAGCAATAACTATACGCATATAAAGTTTGATCAGAACTTAAAGATGGCAAACCTTTACTTCTAATCTCATTAGATTCACCATATCTACTGACAGGAGATGAAACAAAAGGCTTATGGCCAGATGGCCCTGCACTTTCTCCAGAAATGGACAAGTTGCGGTCTTTAATGCCAGGATCAAGCTCTTCAGATTCTTTATTAGTCACTGCAAATAATATCAGAACAGCTGTGATCAATCTCAGCCAACCTTATTCACCATTTAGATTCAATTTGTTTCATGCCATGTGAGAAATCTTCAACACTTTAGTGATGCTAGTATTCTTTGGACCAAATGCCAAGCATTAACTGTAAGGTTACAACCAAATATTTTAACCTCTAGGAAGGTCGCAGATTTTGTAGCTCTTCAACTGTTCATTTTCTTTATGCAGTGCATGGAAATGACCATTAACAGCACCTTCCTTCACTTTCCTAAAATATGCATATTCTGAAGTTTTGGGACCACCACCTTCAAAATGCATACATACACAGAAAAAGAGAGAGAGAGAACTTAGTGTTCATCAGTCACAAGTAATGAATCCCTCAGCATGCTCCACAGCAGAGGATAAACACATATTCCTAGAGAACGATCACGAAAGCAATAAAGTTGACCATGAATTTGTAACTATAAACAGCAAATCTGTTACGATTATTTGGATGGAGATTGATTTGGAATCCAGCAGTCTCTACCTATTGTAGTGACCAGGAAAAAATATAAAAACAGCACTGATTGGAGTGAATTCGGAACCTTTTCATTTCAAATCAAAGTTTTCACCCAAAACAATAAAGTAACAGAAATTAGAAGGAAGTGTGCTCAAAGGACCAACATTTCGGAGACTGAGCAGCTTCATGCCCTCCAGAAGAAGCATCCGTTTCAGCATCGTCGAATCTCACTCTCTTAGCCTTACTAATCTCTACAAAACACAACAGAAATCGCCCCCGCCAAAAAAACACAACAGAAATAGTAATCAATAACACTGATTCATTGAAAACGACAAGTAACAAGGAACGGAATGAAATTCTGTTCTATAGTATTTACGTTGAGGAAGATGTGGATCAAGGATCAAGCTACATAAAACTGCGAGAAATTCAAAGATGAATTACAAGAACAAGTAATTGGATAGAAATCGTTGTACCAGACGGCTTCTGGAATCGACGATTTCGAGCGATGTCTCCGGCAGTTTTGGTAAGTGGAAATCCAGTTTTTGGTTTGAACCTTCGTCTCATTGCTCCTCAATAATTTGAATCCTATTTTTTTAATGTGAAGCCCTAATATATCGAGAGCCATTTTTAGGCGCCAAATGAGTAACCGCGTCTGCTCGTCGACGGATATTAATTTCTACTTCCTCCGTCCACAAAAAAATAAGACACATTTGCTATTTTTTATTATCCACGAAAAAATAGGGCGTATTCAAAAAATGAAAGTTTTGAACAACTTATTTTTTTTTTCCACTCTCTCACTAATAATATAAACCTCACATTATAAAACACTATTTCTCTCTTACTTTTTCCCTTCTCTCTTATTTTACCAATTCTACATTAAAACTCGTGCTATTCACAAAGCGCTATATTTTTCGTGGACGGATCTCATATTCCACTAACTTATCACTCACATTTTATAATAAACTAATATAAAAACACGGAGTATATATTACACTAAATTTTCGAACCAACTTTTCTTTACATTTTTTAAAACTCGTTAGTGACAGTTAGTTGGGACGGAGGAGTATCATTCTAGAAATATGTCATAGAAAGTTGAAAGGTGAATTTGAATAGCCGTCTACACCGTCGAATTACGTTATCAAATAAGGAAACAAACTATTGCAGATTCCATAATTATTAAAGTGTGGAGCTTTCAAAATTACAAATTTACAATATCTTTACGAAAGCTAAATTTCCTAAAATAAACCCACCACCGAAACTTTTCCATGTTCGAGTTCGATTAGTAATCAATCCCTAATCAAAATCCAAAATTAATAAAAATTTATATTAAAAATTCATTCTAGAAATTTCCCTTTGTTGAATTACCATCCACGATCTGAAATAAGGAAACAAAATAGTATATGTATGTACAAATCCACAACAAACTGCATGAGTTTTAATAAGTACTCAAAGGTAAATTTCCTAAAATAAACTCAACTATTTTCCATGTTGGAGTTGGATTAGGAATCAATCCCTTTAAAACTAATACAAACCATCCAGTGACGAAGCCAGAAATTTTTTGTTGGGGTCCAAAGCTTAGATATTTTTTAGTGTCGGCATCTCCGAAATTTTTTTGTAGCATAGGCAATGGGGAATTGCAAAAGATATAGATGAATAATGAGAGGGAAAAAATAGAGAATGAATAATAGAAATTAGAAATATAATCTCTATTATAGTTTGAATGTAAGGTACAAGTAAATTACTTCATAATATAAGACTAAAGGTTAGATATATGCAAATAAAATAGCAATGGGAGTAAACTATTGTACATAAAAGTGTAAGAAAATAATATAAGAATTTTTTTTGGATTTATAGGCCGAAAGATTTGAACTTGGAAACATAGAAATATAAGAAATTAAAACAATTCTTGGAAGTAAAAGTGTTTGAAAAAAAGAATTGATTTGTAGGCTGAATGGATTGAACTTTGGGAACTTAAAACAAACTCCTATAAGTGTAAGAAAATAAAGCAAAGGAAAAAAAGTTGGATTTTTAGCCGAAGGGGAGTCCAACTTGATATAAGGGAGCATAAAAATGTAAGAAAATTAAACAAAGGACAAAAATGATGGATTTGGAGACTGTAGGATTCGAACTCAGGTGAATAACCACAGTGACTTGAGCTGATACAAACTGCACTATTCGCAAACTGTGTATTTATAATAGCATATATATGCTAATAATTTCTTTAGCTGGGGTCCCAGTGCCCCCAGGCCTCATAGTGACTTCGTCCCTAAAACCATCTATAAAAACGTAGTCCCTATACAAGTTGCAGACGCTAAAATACAGAGAATTATCAATCATGAGGATGAGGAGATTTCCAAAGAAGAACAAAGCCATTCCTCGCGAATTGACGACGCATATTCTGTCTCGAGTTGCAGCATCTTCCGTAGCCGACATCTCTAGCATTTAAGCAACGGTATGTCTTAGTTTTCACGGTTGATTTGCTTACTTGTTTCTCAAAGTTGACTAATTTTATTTTACTATCTTGAATATCTTTAACTACAATTTTATGAAAACTGCAACGTGGTTTAATATTTAAAGTTAGAATGGATCATAATCTTAGCAAATCCTATTTTTAGACATGAAAAATCTCAATACAAGATGATCAACCGTTTTTTATGACATATGGCCCTAGTTGTTTATATTCAATTGATTATGCGTTGTGTGTGTTTTTTATTTACTCGTAATTAACTTCACTTGATTAATTATGCATTTATTTTTGAGCCGCAGTTGTAAAGAACTACGTGAAATTGCTGAAGATTCATACATCTACCCACATGCAAGTTTAGACAAATTTCCAATTGTTGAATGGAGTCCATTATGTGAGAAGAAACAAAAGTTTCTCAACAAATGCAAAGAAAACTCTAATCCTGAAATCTGGTATAGGGAAGCACTGGTGCGTTTATATTTCTAAACTATACAAAAAATATATACTCTTCAAA
Organism: Salvia splendens; assembly: GCF_004379255.2. Classification (NCBI taxonomy): domain Eukaryota; kingdom Viridiplantae; phylum Streptophyta; class Magnoliopsida; order Lamiales; family Lamiaceae; genus Salvia; species Salvia splendens. The sequence continues at coordinate 3,112,007 of NC_056034.1, forward strand.
TTTGAAATAGGAAAAATAAGTTAACATGTTTAATTGGTTAGCGTGACAGTTGGATTTTTTTCACCAAGAAAAATAGCTCTCCGAAAATTCGCCATGGCGTCTGAAGCAGGGCACGTACAAGCCCTATACCTATGCTGCATTTTGATGCTTTTAAGTGGGAACAAGAGGGGGATTGGAATGATTGCCAAGATTAAGAAAGATGGAATAAGAGTGGGATTGTGTTGCAGAAAATTGATAGAGAAACTGCTACAAATGTGGGTGTTGAATCCATTGCTTAGTCAGCCGCGGTTGCTTTGTAGCAAACACCACCGGCGAACAAATAACTGGTCCCGCGAAGACGACGACGAAGAAGATGACTGCGCAACCTGTGTTGCTGCTAGACATATTGAGCTTCTTTGTGCTTGTTCCCACATTTAATTGTCATCAACATTTTTCTTCCAACAATTCAATTCAAATCTTATATGTATAATATTTGTTTCACGACTTGATCGATTCATGATTGTTCAAAAATTTATCGAACCGGAAAGTTAATTATGGCTAACCCGATCCATGACAAAATAAACGTACAATTTTTGGATGGCTTCAAATCATGTGGGATTAATGGGTCGTGTACGGTATAGTAAAAAATACAAACCAATCAGTACAAAGCATTTCCAATAGAGCTTAACATCGGGATCAATGATATAATAAAAATACAACCCTCTAGCTTAATTAACTAAAATGTCGTCTTATATATTTAATTTCTTTTTATTATCATTAAAATTATGGTATTATAAGCTGGTCGTGCACATGTATGGTAATTTTGGTATGAATTAAGTCAATTCAGATCAAACATATCGAATATGCACATACAAGTTTGGGTATGAAATCAACCGAATCAAACTATACCTATCAAATAAAAATTAACAAAAAATTATATGCAAAAACTTTTTATTCAAAAAAGAGTTTTTATAAGCATGTGGGAATTACAATTGAGTAATCATAATTTTGGCTGGCTTCAAATCATGTGGGATTACAATTAAGCAGTGGCGGATCCAGGATTAAAAAACGGAGGGGGTGGAATAAAATAATAAAATATTAAATATAATACTTCAATATGTTTTTTTAGCAAAATGAAAGTCTATTACAATTCAAGTAGCTCTAGCATCTGTTAACCGAGACAACTGATTTCTACGGGTATCCATATCTTGAAAACGTTTCAAGATTCTTTCATTAGAAACACTAGCAAAGATGGATCTTTCATTGTATACTACCAAACTATCAAGATATAAGTATAATTGTATTTTCATTAGTTGTATAATGCACCGGGTAATTATTCGAAAGGATAGCATTTGTACTACAATGTGATAAAGCATGCCATTATGCATCAAAACAGGTGCTACATATAACAGAGAGAGGAAAAGGTTCAATGACATTTGTATACATCTACAGCATAATTAGTTTCTTGAAACTGCTCCATCTGAATGAAGTGATGGTATCATGGTAGGCAAACAAGAACACACACAAATTATAGTTACAATGTACAAAGAAGACTAGACGAATTTCAATGCTAATATATTTATGCCCATAACCAATTAGCCATATATCCCAAGCTTTCTAATAAGAGATGGGATGAGTAAACATACCTACTGACTGTTAAATTAGCCCGATTTTCATCTGATGAATAAATCCAACAAACTAACTCTTCAACTTCATCGCACCAGCTTCTAATAGCAAAGGCTGGAGCTCCCCTTTTCTGTGAATCTTGATGGTATCTGCAACACAAAACATCTCATCTTGTTGGCAACTTGATATGCGATGCTCAAATGTCTATATCAATGAAACTCATATTTTTCTAAGAAAGACAAGCTAGACAATCATCACGGCATGTGTTCGTAAGTGTGTACCTGTACAACCACCGATATGTTTGCCCCCTGTCGTTCAAAGTAATATCAGACTTGTCAGTTACAAAAAATAAGATTTCAGAAAGAAAAGACTAGCAAGCAAAACAATGAAGCTTGAAACTAACCACATTCAATCATCACAATTTTTTGTTCATCCCAATATTGCTTAATCATTGTTCAAAGACACAGTAAATTCTAACATTGAAGGTACATATTCGTGACATCACAAAAGTAAGCTTGTGAATTGGTACCTATGAATATATTAGGAACAGTGTGTTGTCCAGTCAGCCTTAGCAGAGTCTTCTGCAGTTGTGGTCCCTGGGGACCTGTAAGCGATACGAGTAACATGAGAAAGCATATCTATTAAGTTCTAAGCCTGCTGGTAATTCAAATATCACATCTTAGTACTAACTAGACCCTGAGAGAAATTAATAAGAGCAGTTGCGGTAGTCTAAGGTTATACTAATTCGAGAGGTTAAATGGCGAACAAACACTTCAATTTTAATATTGGGGTTTAAATGATCACGCATTCTGCAGTAACATACAATTGAACCAGACAAATAGTGTCTCGCTGAATTGAAATTTCTAGAAAATGTCTTTTAAAATAAGCTATTAGTACAAATGCAAAAGCGAAACAAATCAGAGACATATAGAATAATATGCACGGGTTAAACTGAAACAAGTGCCTGACACATCTATGGTGGCCATCAGTAGAATTGCAAGCTGTAAGAAACATGCATCACTTCTGTGTATCTTCTTCCCTAGAAAGTTGGAATCATCTCTTACAACTCTTACGCACTTCAAGAAACATAACAAGCAAACCCTTCGACAAGAATCTTGTAAACAAGAGCGCCTCCTCAACAAAGGTTGTATTGAAAAGAGACCAAACAAGATGATTCTTAGCTCTTTTGAAGAAAAGGAATGTATTGGGATAATGAAATGTAAGTTTCTTTTGCTTTGTTATTAAACGTGATTATAATGAGTACACTTATCAACACTTCCACTACAATGCAATGGAAAATCCTAAAACTGAAAGATCACCATGCCCCTATCATCATCAAATTGCAATGTTTTGAAATGCAAAATGTAACAACAAAAAAACTCATGGATCAAAGTGAATATTTTTGTGATAATAGCCATTTATTGCTTCTAACATAGATCACCCTCATAAATCCTCTCACGAGATAATAATCAGTCATACTAAAACACTAACTCATAAATCACAATCAAATGCAGTCCATACTAATATTACACTAGTAATAATTTATCAACTAAAACAACATTCCAATAATTGACCAAAACAATAAAAACATAACATACCTAATTGATCCAACTCGATCACAAGCGGCTCCACACCAAGCCTCTTAAACAAAGATTTCACCTCAGAAGAGTACCTTCACAATAAAAAGCACAAAATTATGAAAAAAAGCAAAGACGAGATATAGATGTATGAACAGAAGAAATGAATGATTGATTGGAAACTGACGAGCACCAAGTTTTGGAATAGACAACAACAGGGTTTTCAGTAACAGTCTTCCTGACGCTTTCCTCCATGCGGGCCCCAAATGTAGCGGACATGGCCCGAACCACGACGAGGCTCTTCTTTCTCGGGCCGTTTCTGGTAAATAAGGGGACGCCGTGGGCACCACAAAATGCATGATTGGTAAAGATAGAAGCGATTCCAGTAGAAATTGAAGGAGGGGAAATCGAAATTTGTTCCAACGCCCCTCTATTCCATGGGGCAGCAGCCATTAACGCCATTCTCAAGAATCAATTTGCGCTCTGATTGCGAAATTTGCAGTGATTACTGGAGAAAATATGACTCCAATTGCGAAAGCTGGGTAAAAAGGATAAATCTCGATGTGAGGTGTCGCATTTTTTGTGGAGTCAATCAAGTCAAGTCAAGTCAAGTCAAGTCAACTGCACTCAGATTAATATACTGATTTATGTTAATTACGCGCAGCAAAAATTTGGGTAAGGTTGTACAATCATAATTAGATCTTAATTACGACAGTCAATTTCTAATAGAATAAAAAAAATTCTAAAAATCCAATTCAGTTACGATCAATTTGGTGTCTGCGTCTAAGCCCAACACTGCGTGTTCGGCCCGGCCCGGCCCGCAAAATTATACTACTACTACTTGAATAATTTGGAGAATATAAATGATTAATTGCATGAAATCATTTTTTAATTGATATACAATGAATTGTTAGTGCATCGACATTAAAACGAGCATTAACGACATGTGGTGAGTTGGGGTGCTTCGGCTATGCATATTTATTAGTTACATAATTATATGTTTCAAGACATGCTATAATGGAATGGAAAAGAAAAGGAGAATGAAATTAAGGTAATAATAAAATGGGGGATAGAAATTGAATGATAATTCCAGGAATGATGATTATAAATGAAATAATTAATGATTCATAAGAAAGAGTAGTATCAAATAATTATTGAATGAAATGAAAATAAGGCTAATTATTTTCCATTAATTCTTGTTGAATTATTTGTGGACTAATTAGTTTTGGACTGATATATTTAATTATGTTGGGTTGATCCAATTATAATTAAATGTGAGGCCCAATTACATGCCCAGCCCATTACCCCGAAGTCTCACCTGATGGCCGCCACGTGTCCCTCTCACTCGGATCACAAACCACAACCGTTGGATCAGTGGTTGTGTTTGTTGTGTGAGTTAGTAGAGGAGCCGTCTCCTCATCACTCATTCATTCTATTCCAATCTCTCTCTCTCTTACTCTCTGAGTTTTCTCTCTGCCTTCTCTCTTCTCTCTCACTCTTCATCCATCGCGGTTACCGTCGGTCATCTCCTCCGATCTTCTGGTTTCTCCGATATCTCTGTGTTTTAGCTAAATCTATCGGTGAAGATCTTGAGTTAGGTTACTCTCTCGGTTTTCTTTAGAGATTGGGTGTTAGATCGAACCTAGGGTTCGCGATCTGACTGTGTAAAGTGATTGGAGTGTGAGAACTTGTGAAGTCCTTGTAAGATCAGTGAGATTTGTGTTCGTGTGAGAGTTGGTGACTGTTATGGCGGTAGTCAGTGAGACTAGGGTTTCTGACTCCGGTGTTTGACGGTTTCTCTCACCTTGTGACTTGTGGTTGAAGCGTGTGGGGAGGTTCTTGGCCTGGTGTAGTCGCTGTTGCGACCTGAGCCACATCTCTGCTTTATTCTTCCTTAGTTGCTTAGCTCTGTTGTGTTCTTGATCCGATAGGATCAATTCCTTGTAGTACTAATGGTGCTACTCAGTGCGCAAGTATACAAGTAGGATGAAGCTTGGTGGTCTGACCAGTGGGTAACTGACCTGTAGCTAGGGTTTCCTATTTTGTATTGCTGTACTTAGATTTCTTGTAATCTTGGTTGTACCTTTGTATCTTGGCTTGTATCTCTGAAATTAGCCATCTCAGAACAATATCAATAAAAGAGGTCTCAGTAATTAGTGAATCCCAAATGGTCTGATCCATACAATTCTGCATTCCATCGTACCAAGCATCTCCTTTGTATTGGAGTGAGGTTCCGATCTATTTCGCAAACCTTGGATCAGAAGTTATGCATGTAATATATCAGAGTTGAGATTCGCACACCACCTAAAAGGATTAATAATTCGTTTAAGAATTAAAGTGAGAGAAGTAACATTGTTGGTAACAAAAGATTAAGTATATACTACTTCGGAAACACATTTTAAAAGTTCAAAATTAATCACCTAAATTTTGTTCCACCAACTATATGGATCTAGAACTCCATCTACATTATATATGTGTTCAATGGTTCTGTACAAGATTAATCATCTCATATTATAATTAATGCGTTTTATGTCTGGAATTGTTAGTTCAAGACATAGGTTAAATCACATTCAAGAAAACGAATTTTAGCATCTCCAGCTCATGACATGATTATTTATATCTATTTTCATTTGATTTTTGCCTCAATACATGTAAATCAAAGCATAACTTAGCTGGTTTGTATTGGTTTTATGTTGATATACAATGAATGGCACATCACATTATCAGTTTTTAAGCTCATATGCATGCTGCTGATGAACTACTAATTTTTTTTTGTAGTAAGTTGGAGACTATATCACAAGTATTAAATCGATTATTAAAGCTATGACTTTTTAATTTTAAATTTGTTTTAATAAGTAAACAAGGAAGCACCACATATCTATAGTGATGATTAATTGCATAAAGCCATGCACTCATATTTAATTTTCTGTTTCGCGTGAAGTTATGAAGTTGTATGCAAATGCAATGAACCGCGGATTGTATAAAAATCACTTCCCCAAATCATAGCATTAAATCTATCAGTTTTGTATTGAGATTTCTCAGTTTCTATTAGCAATAATGAATTCCCTCACCTAATATCTATACCCCCAAAATTGATTTTAGTGGGCATACACTTAGATAACAATGAATGGAGGAAATAAATTTTAGTGCAAATTGCAATTATTTTGTCTAGTTAGCTAATAGTAGTACTTAGTAATTAAATTTCACATGAAGAAATAAATACTCAGGAAGAAATTTATGATATTCCATCCTTAAATCAATTAGTGATATATAGAGATAATAGTAACTCAATGTAGTAATTTATGTTTTTTGAATATTTATTATATTTATTTTTTTTCATTTGCCAACAAACATGTGTTACCATGCATCCATCGAGCATCCCGACCTGTTGTAGACTAAGGTGGTGTTCGGTTTCCAAGATAAAATAATACCAAGATACAATCTAGGATTGAGTTGTGAGATTATTTTAGTTATATGGGATTAGCTATGACTAATTATCCCATGATTATCCATCTAGGATTGAGTTGTGGGGTTGAATCTAATGAACCAAACACACTATAAATTGATCCCAGATACAATCTTGCAAACCGAACACACTATAAATTTATGGAGTATTTTTTATGATTAAACGATTTATTTAAATATTTGTGTTATTGATATCCTCTCTTTGTCAACCTGTTGTAAGTAATAGTCAATTATCTGTATTTTATGGTGGCGTTCGGTTGTCATGACTATATCATGAGACTATCCATCTAGGATTGAGTTGTTGGATTATTTTAGTTGGAGGGGGAGGCCATAACTAATTATTATGAGACTATCCATCTAGGATTAAGTTGAAGGGTTCAATCTTATAAACCAAACATGATACATATTTAATCATGAGATTTAATCTTGCCAACCGAACAATGGATTATTGTGTCAAAGCCATCATCAATAATAATAATAATAATTGGCTCCTTATGATCTCAAACTCGATATTTAAAATTCTAATTTCCCTACTGACTTTTTTGTACCTATGACCCTGCATAATTAAGCACACTAGATGAAACAATCAGAGAGCAAAAATATATACTGTATTTAGCAAAATCAAAATTATAAGAAACATGTAGAAAGTTTACTGTCAAAATCAAAATGAAACTCTAGAAGTAACTAGATCTAATTAGTTCATGTCATCGTTGTCTAATTACAAGAAATATGTAGAAAATTTTTTGGCGGACCACTAACATACATACTTTACATGATAATCACAAATTCCATTTCAAATTTGTTTCCACTGCAACTTACATTTTGCATTGATAATAACAGCTTTTGGATATTTTTTGATAACAAAGCCAAATTTGCAACCATCAATCCGTATTTACATGCAATTTTGAGTCACCTTTGATCTTTTATTCGAGGGGAAAGTTTTGAGGCCAAATTAGCAAGTGAGGTATATCAAAATTAGCTAAACATAATAAAATTGTAACGCCTCATATTAAGCAAATAAAATTATAAGTAGCTTTTTCTTGTAATTAAATTGGTTTGCATGGAAAGATTGAATGTAGAGTCTCATCTTATCCATGTTCTTGTAATTAAATTGGTTTGCATGGCATCTATAGTCAACCCCATGGAACTAATACTACTCGATCTATTAATGTAACATTATAAATAAACACACTCATATTATATAGTAATAGTAACATAGTCAACGCCAATAGAAGGTATGCTTAATAATGTGAGATGAGTATATATATAAAAAAAGTCTCAATAATATCAGATACCTTGAATTTAAGATTATATGCACAAGAGATGACTCATACTATCTTCATCTATAATTACGTTGGTTCTCAATTAATTATCATCTTATCTTCCTTCAATAATTATTTCCATTTACAATTCCCCAATATAAAAATTTGCTTTGTGGCCCATACAAAAAGTTCATGGTTTAATACAACCGAATTTCCAAGTTCTGTTTTGTCTTTTTCTTCATGATAAAAAAAATTAAGATTGCATTTCTATTGCAGGATTCAGTTTTAGAGAAAAATTTACCATATCAAATACTTCAAATATATGAATTTGAACGAGACTAGAGGCAATAAAAAATGTAGTTATTCAATTGAAAGTAATGGAAAATATTCCATGTGTACAACTCTTGAAACAATAAAACTGAAAGAGAAAATAGAGCCACGTCATCCTCGGTATAGAAAGTGCCCAAATTTCTAAAATCTCTTTGGGCGTTTCGAGAAGGGCTGATTATCTATGCTACATTGGTATACACTTTTGTTTACATGAATAAATTTGTGTATAAAAGAAGCAAAAAATTCAATTTTTTTTTGGGTTTAAAAAAAGAAAGAATTTAATTAACTCAAAATGTCGAAATGCATCTTCTGTGAGTAGGAACCTTTTGCTTTTTGTGCTTCAAATCATCCTTCCAAATTTTGGCAATATCTTGTGAAACTCTGACTGCATCAGCAGATGCCCCAGCCAGCCCTCTCCTTGTGAATCCAACTGCATAAATCCCACCTTCACCCTTCCAACCATTTGGAAATGGATTCTTAGGAAATCCATTTTTCCCAAACATCTCACTCTCCTGAAAAAATTATCATAAATAATTTAGCATTTAATTCTCAAAACATAAACATATAAAATCAAATTCCTGATCCTAATTTCTCACCTGTAGCCAATAAGGCACATTGCTGCGGTAACCAGTGGCTAGGATTACAGAGTCGATCATCTTTTTCTCTCCGGTAACGAGCTCGACTCCGGCCTTAGAGAAGCTCGTGATCCCGGGGACCACTTCGATTTCCCGGGATCTGATCTTCTCTAACGCCCCCACGTCGAGGACCGGAGTCTTCCCGTACTTGTTTTTCAGCTCCAACGGCCCTGTCGAGGGCCGTTTCAGCCCGTACTTCTCCATGTTTCCGAGCACCATCCACGCCAGAAACAGCACCGCCTTATCCACAATCCACAACGGCAGCCATCTCATCAGCAGCATCGCTAGCTCGAACGTTGATTTTCCCATTATTTCTCTCAGAAGAACATGAACCTGAAAATATAATCATTTCCATAAAAAAATTAGCGATTGAAAAAAATTAGTTACGCGAAAAAAAAATTTATTCAGATTTGGAAGTTTTCTCACCGCGTTACGAACGGCCATAGCTGGCTTGGCGTGGTGATCGCAGAGATCGAGGGATACTTCCATGCCGGAGTTTCCACAGCCGACGACGAGGACTCTCTGGCCCTTGAATTTGTCGCCGGATTTGTAATCGCAGGCGTGGATGACCTCGCCGCCGAACTCGTCAAGCCGCGGGATGTCGGGGATGACGCGCTCGGCGTTCTCGCCGGTGGCCACGACGAGCCACTGGCAGATGTACTCGACCTCGCCGCCGATTCCGGCGGTTCTGACGCGCCAGAGGCGGCAGGCTTCGTCGTACTTGGCGGTCTCGACTGACTCGTTGAAGTGCGGCTTGATGTCGAAGTGGCTGGCGTAGGACTCCATGTATTCGACGAATTGCCGCTTGTTTGGGTAGCGGGGGTAGTGGTCGGGGAAGGGGAAGTCCGGGAGCTGGCAGAACTGCTTGGGGAGGTGGAGCTTGAGGCGGTCGTAGGTGTGCTTTTGCCATAGGGAAGCAATGCAGTCGGACCGTTCCACGATCACGAACGGTACGCCTTGCTTTTTGAGGCCGGCCGCCACGGCCAGGCCTGAAGGGCCGGCCCCTACTATTACTGGGCCATTCACCCACACGCACCGCCGGGAGAGTGTGTTACTACTATCTGAGAAGTTAAACATTTTTCGTGCCGTGTTTGGGTCGTGTTTGAGAATGCTGTAGGAGTTTTTGATGGTTATAAAGGGTTTTTGATGGTTATTGTTTGAGTGAGGGATGAGGAGTTGTTTTTGTGTGTTTTTGTTGATGGAAAATCTTGTTGATTGTGATGATGAGAAATAGGGGGGAGGAAGGGGGTTTAAATAGAGAGATGTGTCCAAGGCTCAAGAGAGTTGCATGTGATAGTTAGGCCATCCACAACGCTGTCTCTATACCGTCTCTTAAACCGTCTCTTAACTACTATTTGAGCACTATTTGAGGGCCCCACTGTCCTTTTTTCCTCCATCTCTTAACTAAGAGACGGAACCTGCAACGCTCCGTCTCTTAACCGTCTCTATACCGTCTCTTAATTACTATTCATTCAATTTAATTTATAATTTTTTTTAAAACCCAATTCAATTTAAACAAACACACTTTATTAAAATTAAAACAATATTACAACTTAACATTAAAAAAAACGAAGACATAATTAAAATTCTAAAAAAATAAAAATGACATAATTTAATCTTCTCCGCCAAAGTTTTCCCAAATGTGCTCAATTAGATCCTCTTGGAGTTGGGTGTGGGCGCTAGAGTCGCGTGTCCTTGCCCGAATAGCCAACCGTTCTTGTATAGATGGATGCGCTCCACTTCGCGGCGGACTACTTGCGGTTGAGCTTCCGGGGGATTCGGGGTCGAACCAATTTCCGGCATCGGGTCCTTCGTCTCGGACAATCATGTTATCGCAGAAGTAGTCGCGTACTAACCGTGCGGCGGCTTCCTCCCGGTTCCGATTGATGTACTTCCGGGAGCGTCGTGGGGGTGGTGCGGCTTCCTCCGCCTCTCGTCGTCGATCTTCTTCGAGTGATTGTTCCATTAATTGGCGCATTTGCTCAAAAGGATCCATTTGTTTGAGTTGATTGAAGATGGAAATTGGAGTGATAGAGAGGATTTGAGAGGAATAGATGTGTGTTTGTGTTTGAAATGAGTATGGAATAGAATTATTTATAGAGTAAAAAAATTAAAAATTTAAAAAATGAAAATAAATATTTAACGGTAATATTACTGTTTGAAAAAAAAAAAATTTATTAAAAATCGATTTTTTTTTTAAAAAAATGAATTATTGCGTCATCAGTGACGACGCCCACTCGCGGGCCAGCGAGTGGGCGTCACGCACGCATGGGGACGTGCCACGTGTCTCGGGCGCGTGGCGAGACAGCTCGTCTCGTGTCTCTCCGAGACGAGCTACGCGACGAGACGGTCGCGAGCTGGAGACGAGATGGCCGCTGCAATGCGTCTCGCGGGGGTCTCGTCTCTCCGAGACGAGACGCGAGCCCGGCGCGAGACGCGTTGTGGATGGTCTTAATGACTTGGGGGAAGTGGGGCCCATTTTTTTCAAATCATAATTAAGCCTAAATTTCTTTATCGTTGCAGCAAGATCTGCCACTCCGTTGCCAACTGCGCTACGCCCATGCGGGCACCAAAATTTCTTTATCGATTATTCTAATCATCGGATTGATTGTTCTTAAATTTAAGGTCTTACTTGATTATGGTGTAGCTAAAGAAATACTCCCTCCGTCTCGCTTTAGAAGTCCCGGTTGATCAATTTCGGGCGTCCCGCTTTAGGAGTCTCAGTTGAGATAAACTAATAAAAAATGCCTACAAAGTAAATAAAAAAAATGTTAAAAGTAGATCCCAACATCCACTATAACATTTATTTATTACACATTCAATTAAAAGTGACTCCCAACATCCATTACAATATTTATTTATTACATACTCAAACATTTTCTTAAATTATGTGTCCAACTCAATCGGGACTCCTAAAGCGGAATGGAGTATCAAATTGGGGTTGGTCCCTTTCGGGTCTTAAATATTTGAGGTTGCCTTTTCATATTATGGCTTTTGGAATCATAGTAAATGTAGGTGTGAGATGAGCGAAGGAATTTTCCACCTTCCACTTAATATAGTTTATGTTCATAAAGTAATGGTGTGAATGAATATATATTTATGTATGAAATAACTTTTTGAAGAATAATAGGTATCGATTAACTTGACTAACATATTGAATTGTTTCCTTTTTGAAGAACAACTTTTTTCTTACTACGAAGCATAAAGGAAAGAGAAGAATTGTGAAAGTGCAATATGATAATAATTTATATGCATCTGATTACGCGGATCATATGATCTATCATCACTAATAACTAAAATAAAAAAAATTTCAACCAATACCGTAAATTATAAAGAAGAAACGACCGACTAATATTTTTTAATTAATCAGTACCTACGCAAAAAAAAAAAAAAAAAATGAAATCAAATTTAAAAATCTTTGTTTTGTAATCATAATTATTAAACGGAGTTTGTTAAGAGCATCCGCAATGGCGGATGTCCCGGCGGACGTCAGACCGGCGTGCCGGGTGTCCGCGCGGGACGTCTGCCATTGTGTCGGGAGAGGCGGACGCGGACGTACCCGGCGGATGTGAGGTATTCGTGGCCGTCCGGCGACGTCTGTTGTGACTTCCGCCATTGAGGTGCCAAGGCGGACGTCCCAATTTTTGATTTTTTTAAACTCTATATATTCGGCACGTTGAACTTCATTCCATTCGCACCACTTGTTTTAACGAGTTTCTCTCTCTCTACTTTCATTTCTTTTGAAAATAAATGGAGCACGACAGTGATTCTCCCGCCAGCGAGTCACAAACACAGACTTTTCCCGTTAGAGGTGGGGGAAACGCCGACGGAACTGCAGGGATGTCCGAGATGATGCCCGGAATGGCACCGATGATGCCCCAACCCCAAATAGCGGGGATGATGCCCGAGTGCTACAATATGTACCATTGGATGGGTGGGATGGGTGGTATGGTGCCCCAGATGCTCGGGGTGAGTGGAGGGATGACGGGGATAGAGCCCGGGATGAGGAGGGCCATCAACTGATTTGCCGACATCTACCAAAACAACCTCCACACTGCAACCAGCGGCATGCCCATGGAGGATGTGAAGACTTTGTACATGCAGTAGTACCCCGACAAGTCGAAGAAGTTCGGCGTCTTCAATTATTGGGAGGTCTATCTTGAAGTGCAGAATTCCACCAAGTTTTGTGCGGGTGTTAACGCTGACTGGCCGAAGCGGACGAAGCTCAACTCCTCCTGCGAGTACAACATCAGTGCCGGTTCCCACGATCTCCCCGTCGCCGCCGCAGAGATCCCGACCCCTCAATCGTCTTCCCGTCGCCCGTTTGGTCAAAAGTCTGCGATGCGGATGGCTAGGGGAAGCGCCAGCAGGTCTCAAGAGGTCCAATTGGCAGCTCCTACCCAGCTCAATCCCGAGCTCGCCCATCTCGCTCGTAAGCAGCAGCAGCAAAGCCTGCTAGACACCATGGAAAAGTGGCAGGCAGCGATTGACACCTTATACAAATTGATGCTGAAGGATGTCACCGACGATATAAGGCACGATTTGGGGATGCCACCCCTGCCCAGGAGTGACGTCGGGACTGGCCACGAGGACGACGAGGAGTGAGACGGGGGCCGCGTTTGTCGAAGCTTTGGGTTGTATTTTTTTTAACTATGTATTTTTAAAAAAATAATTATGTATGTTTTTTACTATTTAAATAAAATCGTTGCATTTTCCCCGTATTCGTGTCGAAATTTTAATTCCGTAAATTGCATATTTGTGAATTTTTATTATTGTGGATGTCTGCTATTGTGCAAAATGAAAAAAAAGGCGATAGTAGTAAGAACATCTCCAATGGCGGCGAGCGGACATGCTAGCCGAACCATTGGAACCGGCGAGCGCCATTTCGGTGAAAAAATCGGCGACCCGGCGATGATTTTCGGGCGCTGGCCGGTCGGCTGGCCGCCATTGCAGGCTCCCGATCGGTGAGCGATCGGCCAGCTCAAAATTTTTTAAATTTTTCGAAACACTATATATACGCGATTTGCACGTCATTTTCATTCGCACCACTTGTTTTAACGAGTTTTCTCTCCATCTTAATTTCTATACAAGAGCAACAACGTGAAATGAGTTATGCGGGTGGTAGTAGTGGTGGTAGTGGTGGTGATGCTAAGGAGTACGAACGACAAATGAACGAAGAGTTGGAGGCCTATACGTCCCGCGAGATAAACCGGTCGATACAAAGGGCCTTGCAGCCGGCGGTACCTCGACCTCCACCCGTTGTCCACCGACGAGCAGTGATTGATCGGGATCACGTAGCTGCACATCAGCGGCTATATGAAGACTACTTTGCGGAGGAGCCGCGCTTTGGGGTGCCTCTTTTCAGGCGGCGTTTTAGGATGCGTATGACAGTGTTTATGCGTATCGTTGATGCTTTGGAGCGTCGATATTTGTGTTTCCGGTTCAGTCCAACGTGTTTGTGGCATGTCGACTACATTGCTGATATAATGTACGCATGTATTATTCTGCACAACATGATTGTCGAAGATGAAGGTGTACAACTGACTAGTTAGGCCAATGACGATGCTAATGAAGCCGGCCCAAGCCACGGCGTGGCCGCCCCCAACGTACGAAGGGGGGTACCTCACGATGAAGTCGGCCGCCTCAAGGCACATGCCGACATGCGCCAAGTGGATGCTCATATTCGACTCCAAAAGGATTTAATTGAAGAGTTGTGGGCGCAGAGGAGTGCACGTCGTTAGATTTTTTTAATTCATGTAATTTTTTTAATTAATGTACTTTTTTATTTAAATATTATTAATGAATTTTCCCGTATCTGTGTCGTAAATTTAATTCTGTATTTTGTGTGATTGTTAATTATTTGTTTTTTATAATTTTGTTTATTGTGGCTAGCTTATTGCTAGCCTATTGCTTGTTCAGTTGCTTGTCCTGATAATGTGACATGAGGAGTTTGTGGCTAGCCTATGGCTGAACTATTACCATTGGAAATGCTCTAAATACCCGCCAAAATTTTGGGAGAAATGAAAGTGACGTGTGACATAGCCCACAGAAACCGTAGCAGTTTCAGTGATGAGGTGGCAGGCCACGTGGAGAGGATGGCCGGGTACGGGTGGATCGAACAATGTTTCCCACTGGTTATTGGACCCCAACTTTGGGAGTGTGACTGATGTGGCTATTTCGGCCCACAAAGCCCATCCTGGCCAACTCATTACATCGTGTCTTTCAGCAGCCGGCTGGGCCCCACTTCCGTGTGGCAATTATGAGCTTTTTATACCGAAGAAATGTTCATACTTTGAATTGATGACTATTAAAAAAAGTCCTAGCATAAAAACATAACCGAAAAGTAATAAAATTTACAAATAAATAAAAGCAAGAGAGTGTTATATTGTTAACTCAATACTTAATTGCTAACTACAACTAAATAATAGCCATTAGATATTTAAATTAAGGGTCTAGATCATCAGCTCCGGAATGTAAATATGATCAACAAAAAACGTCAATAAGGGTATTAAGGTTAATTTGCAACAAATTAGTTGTAACTAACTTTTGAAAAATATTCCATAACTTTAAAACGCATATAACTTTTTCGATTTAAATTATTTTTCCGTATAACATATATCAAATTAAAGATAATTTCATAAGGATTCTAACGAGATCCCACTTGCATATGTTCCGATATCAAAATTTGAAAAAAAATTCAAAAATTTTCAATTTTTTCGTACAGCAACAAATGACAACATTATATATAAAATATGTCAATATAATACATGTAGAATGTCAATATAAGCAATGTGTTAACATTCTCAAAGATTGTGTTGATATTTTCGAAACACTATATTGATATTTTCATCCAAAACCTAATTTGATAGTTTTTTTTATCTTTTTCGATTTAATTATAAAAATGAAAATTACATGTGGCAAATTATAGACCACAAGCTTTCTAAAATCCTATGGTGTTAAATTAGTTGTAGTTAGCAATTAAATGATGAGTTAGCAATTGATCACTCTCCAATAAAAGCAAATGTTATATTCAGATGCATAACAGAAAAAAACAATAAATAAAAATAAGAAACAATAAATAAAAACACGTATATAGCGTTATCAGCTAAATTAATAACAATTGCAAGAACCACAAAAGCAAGAAACAGAAACTCATGCACAAAGATAAACAACAATTAAAGTTGAGCCTTAAACTAAGCCAGTAAATTGTTTTTGATAATTTAAATGCGTCGTATGTTGCACCATTCAAAAATTTTAAAAATTAGTAAATACATAATACGTTACCCTAATTAACAACTCCTAGAAAATATAAAAGCGAAGAAGGTCCAACTAATTTAATACAATGATGCCTAAGATCAATCATTATCATATATGATCGGGTGCATTAAAACAACGAGAAGAAGAGATTGTATATAACAATTGTTTGCACTTTGCTTTTTCCATTTTTCTGAACTAAAATTCAATATATAATGTCAACTAGGCTTAAATTAATTGGAGATACTATTCCAGTGCTATATATGAATATAATATGTTTATTGCATATGCTATCACTTTCACACTTATATTGCTATATAGGGATACATTCCAGAACTCTTTCAAAGGTAACTGATGTTACAAAAATTGACATGTTATTTATTTATTATTCAAAAAAAATTAATTGTAGTAATAGAGTATTAGATATATGCACCTACTGCTTATCTTACCTTATTATATATTATACAATTGATCAAGTGCAGTAGTAGTCAATACAAGGTTTATTATATAGGAGTATGTAATTATTTACCATATAAAAATGAATTTAAGATTTATAGTTACCTGTTTTGGCAGAGAAATAATTTAAGAATGTTAGCACAGCCAAATATAGGTCATAAACTCAATTAATTTAGCTGAAGTCTCCCTAGGAAGTCCATTTACATCAACATTAAAGTAATACTACTTGCTTAGTTGTTTTCCAAAGCCTAAATAATCTAGATTAGCTCCATTTCTAGTTATGCTAATGATGATTTGGCTGTGGCTAGTTGGGGTTTGGCGGCTTAATAATTGTTTGGATACTCAGAACCTTGATTAATTAATTGTTATTGTGATTTGTGACTGCGCATGGAAATGATTGAAGGTGGATAGTGATTGTTGCGCCGGCACCACTGTTTTGGGTCGGAATTGGGAAGTCTAATTAATCTCTTGAAATGTAAAATGAGAGAGAGATTCTTTATGATAAAGGTAGGGATCAGATCATTCGGGGTTCACTAATTATCGGGACCTCTTTTATTGATTGAGATCTGAGATGGCTAATCTCAGAGATACAAGCCAGTAACAAACGTAACTCCAAGATTACAAGTTAACTAAGAACAAGATTTACAGTCGGAAACCGTAGACTAATCTCAAGTACACCACTGGACTTTAGACTCCATCTCTGCCAACAATACCTGCACACTTAGTAAATGAATCAGTAATAGAGATAAGATCCCTAAGGACAGGTCGCAACAGGCGACTACACCGGGACAAGAACCTCCCCACAGCTTCAACCAACCGTCACAAGAGAGACACCGTTGAACAAAGGCACCAGAAACCTCAGTTTCACCGGCTACCACCAACACAAGCCTACTCAACACACGAATCCACACGAACCTCTCAGAACACAATCTCACACACAAGAAACCCTCGCACAACACTCCAAGCACAACAGGGTAGGTCGCAAACGAAGACCGAACCCTAGGGTTTGAGAAGGAAACCGAAGAAGTTGCCTAACACTCAAACTACACCGATAGATCTCTTAGAAACTAAGAATCATTGGTGGAACCAAAAGCTTGAAGGAAATCTCCGACTAGAATCGCCGAAAAACTAGAGAGAAGGTACAGAGAAGGCGAAGCTAATTCTGAGAGAGAGAAGAGACTAGGAACAATCGAATGGGTGAAGTGAGGAGTCGGCTCCTCACTTAACAAACACACCCTAGATCCAACGGCTGGGACGCGGGATCCGCGTGGAGCTGCTACGTGGAGGCCATCAGATACACCAGGTAAGTAACGGGCCAAATAACACATTGGGCTGAACAACCAATAATATGGGCCTAAGTAATTAATTAAATCAGGGCCAACCCAATTCAATTAATATGTAAGTCCAATACACAATTAGTCCACCAATATTCAACAATAAATACACCCGCATAACCTAATTAAATTACCTATCGAAATTGAACAGAATCAAGTATACAAATCTACATTTAGTTACCATCAGTCCTCAAACAATAACCTTTTTTTATGTCACACAAAATTAGTGGTATTACTATTAAATAATTAAATAACCTTTTTAATGATCAATCCATAAATCCAATCAAACCACAAGCGGAATTCAAGCACCATGAAAACAAACAAGCCATCATTTCATTTGTAAGTAGTCATTAATCACTATGAGAAATTGTATAAGGTCGTGCAGGAATATTTGATGTGCGTGTGTTAGAGATATTATAGTAGTATACTGTATATGGCAGCTCAGTATGCTCCACAGCCAGGTTGTAGACTACTCAATACTGGTGTGTAATGCAGTTCTTCTTTTGGATTAGGCCGAAATTGACAAATTAATTAACTCTACAGCTTCACAATATTATATACTCCACTAGTAACATACTCTCTATTTCCCATAAAAATACGCGCACTTTTCATTTCCGTCATTCTCGTAGAAATATGTGCATTTCCATTTGTAGAAACTTTTATCAACTCATTATCCACGTACACTAATTTATTTACAACTTATACTACGATGATCCACCATTATGTACCCTTATCCTCATCTCTCTTACTTACCAATTGTATGTACAGTTTCAAATACACATATTTTTATAGGATAATATTATATGGAGTATATATATATATATATATATATATATATATATATATATATATATATATATATATAGTTATTAATATTTTTCCTCTTTTTCTCCCTTTTGCAGCAATATATATGTAAAGATAATGCTTTATGTGTAGAGGTCGGCTATGCTACCTTTCACCTCTCAAGCAACCGCGTCTTGGAAGAATACATGCACACACACACGCACTTATATCTGTATACATATCATTAGAATATATAGAACGTTAATTCATAGTGTTGGACGTATAAAATTACTAAATCCTATGATTGACCTCGTAATTGAGAATACTTAGGTATATTTTAAGTCAAACACTTAGTATAGAAATTTTGATTAATAAATTATTATGATTGATAAGAATTATTATTATTTTAACTTTCCCTGTCATATTTTGTTAATTGTGCATTAAAACTTTATGTTTTTATTTTTAGGGGAAGGGAGTATCATTTACAATGTATAGTAGTAAATCTTTAATAATAATGATATACATATTTTTTGTATATAATAATAATGAATTCGAAATTAACATATTCATGTTAGTTTCCCTTGAACCTAACCTCATATAATATACAGAAGTAGTAGTAGTAGTTATTAATAATATTCTAAATTCTTTATTGGGTTGTGGTGATTTAATTAAGTGGAAAAAGGTGTATAGAACTGTGGGTGTGATCACGCGTGAAGGGAAAAGGGTTCCTTGAGAGAAATAATATTTACATTAAATTATTATCATGTGATCGTTAACTTAACACTTCTTCCTAGAGTTCTAGGTTTAGCTCATAAAGTGAGTATTATGTGTGTATATGAGCGCATAAAGTTTGTATGTACTCAATATCAGCATTAATTAATTAATTCATAATCGAGACACTCCAATTTGGCGGTGCTATATATATATATATACTCTATATATAAAGCTAGAGAAATGTGTACACAATTATTAGGTAAAATAAATAACAATTAATATCATATCAATTCTAATAAATAGTACTCCACATTTGGGAGATGACACAAGATTTTAGGAGATGTTATTTTGTTTGTTAAGTGGTGAGTGAAAATATAATTTTATAATTGATGTGAGAGGAAACTTTTTTCAAAAGAAGAAATGTGACATTTACCTTGGGACGGAGGGGGGAGTATGTTTTTATAATTAGTTAGCTTTTGTGTGGTTTTAAGTGAAAAATAGTCGGTTTAATGTTTTGTTTGGGAAAAGCAAACTTATTGATGCACATCGTTAAAATTCAAGTAATTCCAATTGGGTGATTCTAATTATTGAAATGCTCAAAAAAATGGACAATGATGAATATCAATTCCATATTTATTTGATTTCACATTTCCTTCAATTTCTAGTGATACATTGTTTTTCCATCTCAAATACACTTTCTTGATTCAAAGCTTGCCTGATGTTTAAATATCTTATAATTCTCTAATTCGGTGCATGGTAGGAATATTTTTCTCAAGGCTGAAGAAAAGGAAATATATATTAACAAACATGTTAAGAATAATATAAAAGGAAGATACACAATTGCAAATATAAAAGTAAGAAATAAATCACGTTTTTTTAAAGAGACGACAAATACTATACACAATTAAGATGGCGACGAATGGAGTTGATGCTTCACTTGATTGTAGTTGTAATGTTTGAAAGTTGAGGTGTTGAAGAAAAAAAAATCTATGATGTGAAGTATGACCAATATTGTTGGAAAGAAAATTCTACGTAACTGCATGCAGGAGACGGTGAAAGGACTTTTTTAAAATTTTATTAATTTTTGGGTTGGGAGGGACTATCAAATTCAACACTTTGCAATTTTTATCTTCCAGACAATTTCCGAAATTAAAATTCGTAATTAAACTTTATGCTAATAAAATGATGGAAGATGAAGTTAGTCGGTTTAATAAATAATAAATAATCAATTAAATAAAGGGAAGGAAGAAAGTGGGAAGTTGCTAATCATATTATAATATTATAAACATATTTACTTAATTATATAGTATACATTAATTAATATAGGAAAACAAATTCAAAATTTAGTATTGTTTCATTATTTAGTCAATTCTTTTATGGATATAGTTTGGTCATGATTTTTCTCGTTAGGTACATCCAATTTCAATTTTAATTATCAAGTGGATTAAAATCGGTGAATGGTCAATGACGCATATGGAGGAAGACAATATAGTTCCTTTTTGGTTCAAAAATGTTTTTGTTTTGATCATTTCCCTATATATAACTATATAAGATATACATAAAGAGAGATACATAAATAATGGCATTTTTGTTTTGATCATTTCCCTATATATAACTACATAAGATCGTGTAATAACATCAAACAACTAGTTATAATCTGGTTCATAAAATCAGCATCTCATAAAATATGGTCTCAAATTACTAGCAAAAGTAATTCGCCACGGAATATAAATTATAAATATGTAAGGTTGCACATATAACTATGAGATAGTGTAATACACATTTTTTGATTGAATATACACATTATACATTAATTTAAGGAGTATACTAATTATGGCACATGGTACTAACCCAGCCTTCTGAAAGAATAATTAACATCTGGTTTTATATATAACGAGTTTGAATGATCTTTGAATATCTAATCGGTCGTATTCGAAATTTATAGAAGATTACAGTAAATACAGATCATCTATAACTTTTAAAATTTTCTCTCGAGTGATTCAACTAAATCTTTCGATATCATATAATATTCCGTGAATAATGGAAAGAATATTTGAGCTTTAAGAGCATCCCTATCCATGCTCTTGCCAAAGAGCATGGATGTGGACTCGTACCCACATTTATTCATTTTTAATTCTCTACTCTTCCGCAAGAATACAACACCCGCACCCATGCTCTTACACCATTCAAGAGTCTCACCATTCTAGTATTCAATTTAAATATTTCAATTATTAAAAACATTTTCACATATTAAAATGCATTCAAAATACCTGAAATACTATTACAAATTACTAAAAAATTAAAAATTACATAATTAAAATCCTAAAAAATAAAAAATACATAATTAATATACTAAAAATTGTGATTGAGAGAGTTGTTTGGTGTAGTGTGATTGAGAGAGTTGTATGGTGTGGTGTGATTTTTTGTGTTAAAATGAGGGTATTTATAGATGAAAGTGTGAATTTTGGGATAAAAATAATGAAAAAATAAATTAAAAGTGTGGAAAAAATGGATATATTTTATTGGGAAGTGGGAAAATATTTTTTTTAATTAAATCTGAATTTTTCAGTTTTTTTCGATTTTTAAAAAAAATGATAAATCAACGGCCAACCAGAGCATGCCACGTCTGCACGGCGGTGCTCTTCGGCAAGAGCACGTCCGTGCCGACGGCAAGATCATAGTAGCGAGCACGGCGATTGCTCTTGCGGAAGAGCACCGCTATGGATGCTCTAATAATTATTTCATCTATATTCCTCATGACATGTGCTACTCGATAAAAATTGTTGAGATATATTCTCAAGATCACGCTTGAATTCGGGAAAGGGTAATTGTCAAGGACTGATAATCCGATCCGTGTTTAAAATTCAATTTTATCATAGTTTAGTGGTATTTGCCTGCAAATTTCTAAAATTCCCATAAATTCTATCTTTGTTGCATGCCCACTCTAAAATCCGCATATATATTATCAAACTATTGATTTGTTATTATTTTGCACAAATCGGAAATTTTGCCTTTTATAATATGTTTTAATATAAATCATAATTCAACATATGAATTATTTAATTGAGTATAACGCTGATATTGTTTCACAAACTTAAAATGTGACATAGTTTTATTTGACATCCGATAATGCTATATAAATAAATCATCAAGTTATATTTTGGAATATAAATCTTAACTTGTTATAAAATTATTAGAAGAATTAAAAGTTTGACCGCAGAGAACAAATCACTAATTTTTAATTTATATGCGAATTTTAAAGCTGATTGCAAAACCATATTCGACAGAAGTTTAGAACTTACAGACAAATTATTCCTAATTTATATATATGTGGTGTTTTAAATAAAAATATTTTTATCACGAGAATTATAAAAACACGCATTGTAATTATTACACTTTGGTTATAGGTTAAAAACCAAAGGGTGGTTTATATAAATTATTTTTGTTACGAGAATTTAAAAAAACAATTGCATTCTTTGTTAATATTACACTTTTGTACCTAAATTATGCGTTAATAGTGGTACCCAAAAGTGTACTAGTATTACTTCATAGAAGCTAATTAGTAATTACACAAGACCCATCATCACTAATCAAACAAATAGTAATAATAAATTAAAATGGTGTAACGATAAAAAAAATGCATATATAAATGGGAAAACATACAAGATCCTAATGTTTATTGGCACAATCAATATATTGTTTCTAATTTAATTTATTTTCTCCTGACGGTGTACAACAATTTAAGTAGAAACAAATCGATAATTGTTGAAGGCGCCCTGTCACAATCTGTACATTATTTTCTTTGGAAAAAAACTAAATGAATAAAACATTCAAACCGACCAAAGAAATCACAAGCTTTTCAACGACAACGAATGCTTTCAATATTATCATACACTAATAACACTATTATGAGGAATAAATAATTATCATGGAGTATTATATTTATCAAATTAATACCATATGGGTTTTCTATTTCTAGATGAATAAAAGAATAGCTAAAAATTCCAAATGTAAATATATCTTTAATTGCTTAAACATATATTTGATCAGCATTGAGGATCCCGAATTCTTGTGAGGCCACATGGCAGAGAACATGGAAGAAAAAAAAGTTATACTATAAAATGTAAAATCGAATTGTTCAATATTTGAATAATTAATGATATAATTGCATATGCTTGTGCGTTGATTGTCTTAATTAATTAAATCCAAATACACATCTTTACAGTAACAATGCTTGGAGTTAATATATATGAGGTCGGTATAAAAGAGTGTGAATGTTCCAGGATTCAAGATATCATGTTGCAATTCATTGCATCTGCCTTGGAATGTTTACATATCCTGTCCACATTAATTAAGAAAAGTTTAGATGAATTATTAAAAGGATTCAAAAATCACTTGGAATGTTTAATTTTATGAAATTGAATAATATAGAATCAATCAACCTTCAGAATAGATGAGAATAGTATATCTATTTTTTACAAATTGATTCCGCAAAAGTGAGAAATCATGAATTAAATTAAATTAATCAAGATAAAATGAAGTTATGAGATTAATAACTTATTTAATCTCATATTGGCAAAATATCCTTCTTAAAACTTGCATTTAAGAGGCTAAATTATTGTGTATAGTTATAGTTCACAAGAGATGGCCATAAAAGCTCACACGTGTGTCACTGCCGCCGGCCCGCCTCGCCTCGCCTCGCCGAGGCCAGTGCCACAAGCCGGGGCCTTGGGCTTTATCCAAGTCAAGCTTAATCTTTTTGAACCACATAAATAAACCAAATTAAAACGTTTTAATCCTATTAAACCAAACCTTAACAATTGACTTTGGTTATTACTTTCAATTCCTTTGGTTAACTAACTGTATTTCTTCTTGGCTTGGACGTTATTTCAACCGCCCCTAATAAACCTTAACATTAACAATTGTTTTGGTTTTTCATCGTAAACATTGTATGCCCCAATGGAAGAGTTGAGTAGCATATTAATACAGTTCATGCAATTGCAACAATTGGTTTAGTGGATATATATCAAAAATATTTTTGGAAGGTCGCAATTAATAGTGGTTTAAGTATATATAATTCTTGAAACCCGTATCGTGTTTCAAATCTTCAATCTTGCATTGAAATTATATAGTAGTCTCTTTAGAATAAGATAACTTATAAGAGATTACATAAAATAATTATTTTTTAAAAATAACCTCATTTCTAAATAAATATGCACGTTAAACTTAAAGTTTAAAATTTCTTTTATTATTTACTACTCATATAAAGTTTCACGACAACTAACAATAAAATCACTTAGTAATCGAGATTAGGACAAATAAGTGTATACATTATAAAAAAGTTCGAATACTTGAACTTGGTAATTAGTAGTATCAGCAAATATTATCAAACTAGTTTATAATCTATGTTTGAGGTGGATAGAGTGCATATATAACGTAAACAAGTCAATTATATGGAATCTCGCCTTCTGCATGCCCGCCGCATGGGGATCTAGTCATGTCCTGTTTCCTATCGTGGATAGGCACACCTTTTCAA
This sequence comes from Salvia splendens, assembly GCF_004379255.2. Taxonomy (NCBI): domain Eukaryota; kingdom Viridiplantae; phylum Streptophyta; class Magnoliopsida; order Lamiales; family Lamiaceae; genus Salvia; species Salvia splendens. The sequence continues at coordinate 3,136,958 of NC_056034.1, forward strand.
AACTTTGACAAGAATTTATGGAGTGTTCTCTTCGGTGTGATCTCGTGGTCTATCTGGTGGCTCAGAAATAAAGTCATTTTCGAAAAGATGGAATAGGGAGAAGGAGCTAATTCCATGGAGATTGGGTTGATGGACTAAAGGGCGATACCCAGAATTTCCTTATTTAGCAAATGAGCCAGAATTTGGCTGAAGTGATGAACGGTCGGAGTTTTTGCACGCGTGTCGTTTGCGCATGTCCCTTCCTATTCAACAAGATTTATAAGTTCCCACTTTCCAAAATACTATTAATTAGCATATGGTAAGTTAGGGTGTCGAACCCACGTGGAACGGTAGCATCCATTATGTATTTTCACACTTAGAAAGGTTTTGGTGATGCCGCCACGCTCTAAATTGGAGGTGGGAACTAAACTACGAAATATAAATAACACTTAAGCTAAGATTGTGAACTAAAAGTGATAATAGCATGCAATATGACAATTAAACTGGAACGCAGACTGGGCAATCTGATAAATTGCCCAACTTGGAAGAGAATATTTTTTGTACTCGACGAAAATAAGAACTCTTCTGAAATAAAAACAGAGCAGCATTTTACACGAATATTACTAAGTTCAGAAAGCAAAAGAGACTAAGTTAAAAGACTAAGGAAAATAAACTAAGTAAGTGTTGGCTCCTAAAAGAAAGTTAGAAAACTAGGATAGTGACATTCAAAAGGTTGTCTAAGGTTGTCTATAACTTAACTGAGCTAATTAGCTGCCAAAAGTGAAAAGGAAGCATGTACTAGTTATCTCCTAAACCCTATTATCCAAGGTGTAAAACCAATGGATAAAAGCCTATAACTAATGGACAAAGAACTTGACTTCTAAAAGCTGATCTTAGGCTCCTAATTCTACATTAAGACCATCCACAATGCCGCCCAGCCGAGCACCGGCGCTGGGCGGTCCGCTCGGCGCTATTGCAGCGCCCGGATCGCCCAGCGCACCGCCTAGCGCGAAATTTAAATTTTTTTTTCCCGAAACACTATATATACGCGCTTTGCTCATCATTTTCATTCGCACCACTTGTTTTTAAATTAATGTATTTTTTTAAATTATTGTACTTTTTAAATTTTTTAATATTATTATTAAACTTTTCCCGTATATGTCTCGTAAATTAAATTTCGTATATTGTGTGATTGTTAATTATTTCATTTTGTATATATTTGTTAATAGTGATGTGGATATTATGTGGCTAGGCTATGGCTGGGCTATTTGCTTGTTTTGATGATGTGACAGGAGGATTTTTAGTACTGATGATGTGACAGTGGCTAGGCTATGACTGGGCTATTGTTGGGCTATTCCTATTGTGGATGGTCTAAAGGCACATAAATTAAGTAAAAGGAATGACTAATTGGCTGCTACACAACTAATCATGCTAGAGAAACACAAAATCAACAAGTAAACTACCTAAACATGCATTGAAAGCACCAAATGAAAAGCTGAAAATGAAAGCACTTAAACATGATGAAAAAAGATGCTTAAAAACAACAACAATGAAGGATGAATAACAAGGCAAGAAATTAAACAACAAACGTTACACTTAAAAAACATGCTAAACTAATTAATCTAGGTGATTTAAGCTCTAAACAAGAACACAACTTTTTTTTTCTTTTCATCTCGAAAATTTCGAAATCAACAACTAACTAAAATAATTAAAACTGACCTAAAGACTTTGGGAAAGATTTTTACTAAGTAAGAAAGGTTTAACAAACACTAGAACAACAAGATAAAAATCGAAAATCACCAAGAGGTAAACTTTAGAGCACATTAAATACACAAACACTTAGAGCAATTACTACTTGAAACAAGCTTTTAAAACAAGAACTACAACAATAACTAAACGTGAGAAAGGTGCAAAAGAACTATAAAGTTAAGAGCAAATAACTGGAGAAAATAAATACTACTACTAAATTACTACTACTTCAACCCATGATGAACAAAGATCTTGGCAGCCTTGAGTTTGAAATCTCTCTTCTTAAGGAAGAGAGAAAAGTTTTCTAGAGAGAGAAATAGCTAAACTAAACTAAACTAAACTAAACTACTAAGTGATAAAGTGACTAGTTGGAAGGTTGAGTACTTTTAATACATATATCTAATAAAAGATATTTCCCCTTCTTTCTTACTCTCCAAGGGCTGATATAGGCATGTGTAGCAAGTGAGATGATACGATGATATATCGTATCTGCCCAATCAGCGAAGGATTCCAAGGGGGAGGATCGTTCGCGGAGGTGGTATGTGGAGAGAGGCATATAGCTAGGGCGGCTGAAGTAATTTATCAGGTTTTTTGCACCTAAGGACGGATATAGAAGCAACTGAAGCAATGGGAAAGACTGAGATATAAAAGTAAAATTGATAGATTGAATTATTAGTGTTGTAGTATTTAGTTTGATTGATTATTGTGCAGACTAATGTAAAGTCCAACTGTCTGGTTCCTCAGTGATTATTTCTCCATATCAATGCTTGTGATTAATTTACAGTAGTTTTCTCTGTTGAAGTATACAACGAATATGAAATAAAATAGAATCGGAGAATAACTGAGATACAACCTATAAACATTCTTTTCACTATATTTGTTTAACATCAACGGCTTACGCATGTAGCGTGGTAATCCTCAACCACCTCGAAAAGGGTAATTAATGTATTTCTACTAATCTAAAAAAAATGAATGCTGCCAATTTGGCTGGACAAAAGAATAATTTCCCTGCGACCCCAACTGCGGAGAAACTTGGAACAAACGAAAAAACAACATATAAAGAATAATTTCTTCTGATTTATAGAAACAAAAATTGAACAGGTTCAGACGAATTTACATTATGTGATGTCCAACCCCCCCTCATCTTGGTTCCACTGCCTCACTTGTGTAAAAATTGGAAGGCATGATGCTCAAGAAGTTCTGGTGCTGGGCTCACGTCTAAGAAATCCTTTATGTCAATGGAGTTGGAAAGATCGTCCACCGAGAACGGGATGCTGCATTTGCATACATAGCCATGTGGTTTGATTTGATTAGCACAGCAGGGAGAAACCAGTTAACCACATGCAGCATAACATCTTTATTTCAACGCCGAAATACATAACGAAACAATATACATAAAACCACAGGTCAAAACTTTACAACTATGTTGTTGTGGTCGTTCAAATGAGATATCAGATGGCACTCAGTGTATAAGATTTCAACAAATAATTAACTGCATCATCAATCAAAATTAACAGCATATACAAATATGCTTTTACCTTTACTTTTAACAATCCAGAGGATTTATAACAAGACTCATATTGTCCTTGTACAATCTGGATGACCAGTACCAGATTCAATTTGAAGTCCTATCTATGTACAGACAATAATCCTCTACCAGAAATAATGGATTATGCTGAAAAACCTTAGGAATAGAAGCAAATAATTAAAAATAATCAACTATACCTACAGTAAAAGACATTAGTAGTAATAAATAATTGACTTCCTATGGTTGGACTTCTAGAAACACACGGTCCTTATATCAAGCTAATTATTTAAGAAAAACAGTAAGTTACCTGGAACTGTCATCCAACAGGAATGAACTGCCACCTGAAGTGCTCGACTCCTCTGTCATTAGCACCCTCATACTGGCTATAACCTGTAATTGAAGTCAAAAACAGATTCACTCTAATTAGAATGCCAGCAAGATGATAGGGGCATGTAGAAGACAATGAAAATTGACTTACTTCAGGGGACACACTACGAGTATTATAGTTGTCGTCCCAGTATAATGTACATATTCTGTGGAGCTGCTGCACATTCAAAATCTGAGATGCCAATGACATTCAATGTGAGATATTATTGATGATATTTCCTATATCATATTAATTTATAACACAATTCTCTGCATGAATTTTCTTGTAACCAATTCAATTATTAGTTCATTTGTTCGTTCCTTTTCTTTTGTGCTGAATCCGATGCAGAGGTCGATGACTTACAGGACACAAATCATTGGTGATTTCATCATAAGATATTCTGTACTTCTGATGTATAACCTACAGGTAGGACCAAAACAGAAGGTTGGATAAGCGCGAGCTCCAAAAGTGTACATTAAAAGATTAATAGACCTAACAGAAAGTATAGTACTTCAACAGAAATGAACTTACCAGGAACCCAACAGCTTGTCTTATGTGTTTCAGTTCATCCCAAGCCCAACCTGCATACTGAGAACCAGGAACATTTCAACAAGGTAGCAGAATAACAGATAGTCAGTTTTAGCCTTGAAAACTGAACGACTATTAATTTCACACCCATGTGGGAGTACCTCTTCTTTTGCTTGGCAGCACCACAACTCCAGCTCTGCCAATCCAGATTTGACATACTCCCCGTTGCTGAATGTACAGCACTCACGGCGTAATAGAAGGCTACAAGTAATATATTTGGACGTGATTAGTCATTAGTGATTCATAAACCCAATAGAAGTATACAAGGTCTCATACATAATAAAAGACTCCATAATCACCTGTGAAACAGTTGTACATTTATAGACGTAAATGTTTGAGCATATATCTTCTGGATGAGAACAGGAGGAACCTGAAATGGTGAATAAATATAAACATAATAAATCTTGCAAAAATAAGCATCAAAATTCAGCACAATTACAGACATACAAAATTTTCTTTCAGTATGGTCAAAAGAGAGTTAAGGCAATCGATAATCCCCTGCCAGTGATTTGTTTGAGAATCTTTGCCAAAGGATCGCCCAGATCTTAGCACATTTCCTTTATAGGTTCTTGGAGCCTGAGTAAAAAAGAGAGAACAACAAAACACTTCATATTCTGTGCTATCAACTTTCAAGTAAAGCTCACATATTATTCAATGGTCTAAATATACCTGAATGCATAAAGCAAGCAGTGAACTTAACTCCTTCTTCAAGTTGTCTCGAATAATTCCATAAATCTTCTCAACATATGCAGTGAGCTGCTGCTTGAAAAGGAGGGCAGGATACTTGGCTTCAACTTGGCGCACTGTATCCAGTGCTGCTGCAGCAGCAGCAAGGCTGACCGTTGAAGGTGAAGAACGGAAACCCTGTAAACAAAGTATTTATATTATTCAAGTCATCCAATAGTACCATCACTCATATGGAAAATTAAAAAGAAAATGAATACCATGGCCATCCTCCCAAACAGGGAGGTCGGCTTGACAGGAGTTGCAGCAGCTGTACCAGCAGGTTTTAGACTTTTTTGGAGTAAGAACAGCAAAGTAGAGGTGTTTGACAACCAGTAAGCCATATGATCATTGCTCTCTTGATCCTGCAGTCAGTTCTTGCTCAATGATATCACAACTCTTCAAAAGTAGCTAATGAAACTAGAACCAACTATTTCAGTTAAATTCTCCAACATATTCGTGAACCTAGACAGATTTTTCCTGAATAAGGCATTTACAATTAAATATGTTATAGAATGTGAGTATCCCACATCGGTTGTGTGACATAGTCTAGCTTGGTCTCTTGTACTATATATATGTGGCCTATGTTGAGTAATGAAATATACACCTACCACTCTTCTCTACTATGTCTATATACTTCTCCACATATAGCTATATTTTATTGTTCTACAAAACAGATATGCCATCCACACCCCTCAACTTGACTAAAAGAAAGAGAATACTAATAATATTATTAAACCAAAAATTACCTCTACAATAGAATGAACATTAAAACTTTATTGCAAATAACACCCAATTGTGTAGGAGCGTACTAGACAATTTTGACTACACATTCAAGCAAAATGATCATCCCCCATCCCAATAAATATATCACTGAACACAAGACCACTTACCTCAATAGCTGAACCAATCATCTGAATGAGACGATCAAACACACTAGTTCGCTCTGCTTCAAATGATCTCCAGTGTAAAAGAGACTTGTATATTGTGAAAGCAGCAACAGGTTTTCCTTGACTGAATCCCACATCTTTTACCACGCATTCCATGAGAGTATCAACATCCTCCTGTATCAAAATTTGCAATTATTAAAATCCGTAGATAACAACTTATAATGTATGAGTTATGAAGAACATCTCAAAATTATAGCAAAACACACATGCTGTTGACGGTCAGATGGCGGTCTCCTTGGTTTGCTGTCAGGGGTTTCATAAGCTTTTGCTGGGGAGTGTGGTAAATCCTGTGTTAATTATGCAGTGGCCAGTAAAGATATTACAATCAAGATAAAATATATCAAAAAAGATAGACGCAGGGTGAGCTCATGCTCAATCAAATTCCATATTATTTTCCAGGAGAAAAAAGGAACAGTACATTGGTTCTGATTGTGTCACTAGCATGGTGCCCATTTTGCAATACCTGCACATAAGTTTAAGGAAATAGTCTGGATGCACACAACAGAAAGTCAATTAACCCAAACAATTAACCCACCTTGTTACCAGACTCTGATGGATGTCCTGCCACTCCTTTAGAAGCGGTCAACAAGGTTTGCTGCCGAAGAATTTTGTTCTCAGTTTCCATGTCAGAGATCTTCTCCTGAAGACTGCACCGCATAAAGAAAAAATATAATTTCGCAATATATTTATGTACGCAAATATGATTACATGGCTTTGCTCCAAAAGAATAGAAGCCTGACGCAAAGAATATCTAATTTTGACACAATATAACCTTGAAAAGACAGTTAAAAAATATAATTTCGCAACAAATTTATGTATGCAAATATGAGTACATGACTTTGCTGCAAAAGAATAGAAGCCTGACGAAAAGAATATCTAACTTTGACACAAATATAACCTTGAAAAGACATTTAAAATATACTAACGTGTGCATATTAGTCTTCAACTTCACTATCAATGATTCTGCGTCCATGGCTTGCTTCAACCTCTCCTCACTAAGTTTATTTGTCTCTTCATATTTCTTCTCTGTTTCAACTATTTTGGATTCCAGAGAGCTAACCAGGGCCTGCATGAGAAGATACAGCCATAAAAAAGTGGCATCACCGCATCATTCATTACTTATGAGTTATGACTGAACAGTTCAAGCACAAACATTTAGACCAGCTTACCTTAAGTTTTTCACTTTCAGCACTGAGTTTATCCATCATTTCATGATCTATCACTGGAATCTCCTGAATTACAGGGACTTGCTCAGCAGCCCTTTTTGAAACTTCCTTTTCCTTCAACAGCATGTCTTTAGTTTCTTTGAACTGTAGCTGAAGCTCTTTCAGTGCTGTTTGCAGTTTTTTGTTCTCTTTTATTTTTGCCTCTTCTAGGTCAGTCTACGGAAAGAATGCATGTGAAAAAAATCATAAAATAGGTTGACCTCAAATTTTCAAAAGAAGAAAAGAAAAGATGTCTTCAAATATATAACATACTCTCATTCGTTTCTCTAGCTGCAATCTCCAAGTCAATTCTTCAACTTGCTTCTCTAATTTGTTCTTGGCAGCTTGCAGAGCACCAGTTTCTCGTGCAGCCTGAATACAAGAATTGATTATGAAGTGTAGCATCTAATAAAAATACAGTCGCATACATGGAGATTAAAATCCAACACGACAATTATGTTTATTGTGATATTTTCGGTTATCACTGTCACAGTTATAAGAGAACAAATCTACACATGGCATATTTCAATAGACTAGGGAGAAGCAAGTTCCCCCCATTGGTTTAATTATCTTTTTCATTTTTATTATAGTTTTATGTTAATGTTTTGGTTGGGGGGGTGTTGATTACCATCTTCATTTTCCGCAGTTCTCCACGAGCAACCTTTGACCTCCATGCACATTGTGTGGTGATTGCAGCTTTTTTCAGCTTTGTATATTCTAAACGAGCTAATAACTTGCGGCTATGACTCTGCAATCATTAATGTCATCCATCAAATCCAAATGTGGAATGAAAATGAAAATTGATTTGCCCAAACAAACCAAAAATGAAAATAACAACTATATCTCAGGTGATTGTCATGAGTTAAGATACCTGGATCACAATAGCAGCTCTCGTCTCCCATCTATGATGGAGTTCATTACGAGCAGCCATTGCACGCATTCCAGTTTGAATGCAAAGGGCAGAAGAGCATATTTCTCGGAATGCTTTGCTCGCAAGATGCATCCGCAAATATTTCTGTATACTACGAGAAGCAACTTCTCGACGCATGCTTTCATAAACATGCCTTGTAAGTTCTCCTGGGGTAAGAAATATAGAATTTCACATGTAAGATCTTAAATATTGTGGTTTGTTATAATAGTGTCTAGTCAGAAACCAAAAACTAAAGGCTACCTCTGCATACAGATTGAATAAGTGTTGTAGACCGACGAATTAATATGAAGCTCTTACGAGCCATATAAGAACGAACTTTCCGCTGGATTATGCTTGCTGATCTTCCCAACACCTCAGTCCTCCGAGCATCCAGCTCGGCCATCTGCCCAGCCCTCAAAAACACTTTTGTTTTACCAATCTGCAAAAGCAAACTGAATTAGAGATGGTTGCATTCCACATTAAGAATTATATAATTTATGTTTAACATGAATAAAAGCAATTGTACATGCAAGGGGTATTTAGCATGCATCCCAAAAAACGAAAATGGGCATACAAGAATGAGACCTGTTGAAGTCCACATGGCACATTTTTATGATAGATCAACTTAAAAACTGAAGAATAAGAACAAAATATACACATCCATTACAAATCAAATTGGATGCACAGTGAAAAACAGAGGTATGCATGAAAAGTCACAGATATCTCCATATGACACAGTTTTATGGTCAATCAACTAAAAAAGACATGTATTTATGGATAGTGCATACTCCAATATAACATATTATTGTACATGTACTATGTTTAAGGTAATGCTGAGGAGGAAGGCTTAGTGACAGATGCAGCAGCGGGCATCAAAATACAAGCAGCGAACTTGAGTGCAGCATCAAGAATATTGTTTTAGCTGGAGATAATTATCTGTATGTTACTTTCTATATTCTCAACTTATTTAGATGGCTGTGTATGATAGGTAGAATTTTATCTTTAGAATTTTATCTTTAGAATTTTATCACGGAGTCTTTGTACTTGTACTGTACACAGAAACATGTTATTCAATATTATTCTCTTTTACGATTTCTTCCCTGATGTGAGAAAAGCATATTGATCCTAAAGTCTCATATACAGTGTGTCACGAACAGTGCAAGCTGAGGTCAAAAGGAAGTACGAAAAGCTAATTTTGAGCTTTCAATAGAATCCACAAAAAATCTCACCTTCTTGCTAAAACCACCAAATTATACAGTAAACCTAATATCAAACATTACAATCAAAATGCCTAACTGCTTTACATGTCTTCACATCTTTTTCAACTTTATTATGGAACGAATGCATATACGGGTTATAATAAATCAACAATGCTACTAATAATCACTCTTGTACTGAATTTCTCATTCCACATTTGATCCTATGAGAAGCTAGGTGAAAATGGTATAATCTATTTTTTTGTATATACACGGTACATACAAACTTATTATCATCAGATGAAGGGAATTTTAGTGAGGGTCCACGAAAAATAGTCATATTTTTCCATTTTGGGTCGCCCACCAAAATTAGTCTCTATATATTTATAGTAAGTTTTTTCTCTCTAATAAGGTGAGTCCTATTTCCCAATAACAACACTTCAACCAATTTTTTTCTCTATCTCTCTCTTACTTTACCAATTTTGTATTAAAACTCGTGCCGTCCCCAACTAAGACTACTTTTTGTGGACGGAGGTAGTATGCCATAAGCAGAAAAGTTTTCCAAATGGTTTAGTGAGGAACTGAAAACCCCCTATTGGAGGAATGGTTCAGTACCTGATATCCATCAAGTCCTACTTTCTCCAAAAGTTTCTTGCAAGCAGCCGCCTCACCGGAACTATCAGCCTCCTCACCAGAACTATCATAAATAAAATGTAAGTGAAAAGGCCAACATCCATGACTATGATGGGGGAGAGGTAAAATCATGGAAAACCCTATAATACCTTCCTTTTAAGACTTCGGGTGCGAGGATGCCAAAGCGATGTACAAATTCACCGAATAGTCGTTTAGTAGGATACCCAGCACAGCTGATCCTAATTGCTTCCATAACACCCTGGTTTGAGAGGCAACTATTCATATATAAAACCAAGTTTGCACAAACCAAGAAACCAACAAATAGAATTAAAACAAGTATTACCCCACATCGCAGTTGTTGCAGGACATTATGATTCTCAAATATTGCAGGCTTAAGAAGGTTGTTTGGCTTCACACAACGAATATAATGAGGTTCAGTTGAACTCAAAGTTTCAAGAAGAGATTGTAATTGTAGCTGCGAGAAGAATCAACGGAAGAAAACTTAGCATCTTAATGTTACAAACAAAAAGGATGAGACTCAAAAATGGAAATTAAATAAATAAATAAAGCAATTTGATACCTTAAATCTTGAGCCAATAGAAGAGAATTTTGACTGTTTAGAGGACTCCTCATCTGATACTAGGAACAGGCCCGAAACAAAGGAACATTCAGAAGCATTCAGGAGCGCCTGATGCTCCCCAATTACATAATCCTTGTTTTTGTCCAGAAACAACTCAGTTTGATAGGTTACCTGACAAAAAATACTTTCTTGTAAACCAGAACTTCACCAGAGTCTTGCTCAGTGAATCCGCACACATTTTCACGTAAAATGCTTAGGAACACATAGTTGAAACTCACATCACCAGCGTAATGGCAAATGGTAAAATCTGAACGAGCTAACTTGGGCTTGCTGAAGCGTTTATGGCTCTTAAACTCCCGGTACAGACTTTCAGCAAATGTTTCATGAGTTGAACGAGGCAGCATGCTGCAAGACAGACAAAGAAGGAATTATTATTATCTGCAGTAACAGGTCAATGAATATTTAAAAGAGTCCCTATAAGATATAAAGTATACCAGGCTTGATCAAGAAGTGCAATAATGCCACCCCTCTTCTGCAAAATTCAAAGAATATCCATGCATATTAGGGAACGAGTTTACGTGAGTAGACTATAGAGCAGTGTTGGAATCAATAATATCAAAATTTCTATCTAAAATGTAAGAGATTTTCATAAACATAAACTATTCTAGAAATTTCCGAACATGTGTCATGTGAAATACTTTTACTTTCTTTCAAAATATAAAACATCTTCCTAACTGACGGCACGTCCTTATTAACAAAAACATAGTTAGCAATAGCATTTAGCAATTACCTGGAGAAAACCACAACAAAGAATATATGAATAAATGCAACAGCTTATAAGCAAGTAAATGAACATCTCGGAACAAAAATTGTATATTTAGTAGTAGCAAAATAAACTCAACCTTCTCAATCATATCTAAAATATCTTGATTGTCAATGAACTCAATATAGCTCCAATTTATTTCTTCTCTTGTATACTCTTCTTGCTCCATTTTGAAAACATGCTGAAAAGTAAGGTACAGCAGATAAATATGTTGAGTAAAAATATCAATAAGCACAGAAAAAAAAAAGAATTAGCTACCTGGTTAAAGTGCTGCTGAAGCTTCTCATTAGTCAAGTTTATGCAAAATTGTTCGAAGCTGAAGAGGTAAAAAAGTATATACTTAAGATAAAGATACAGAGAAAATAGTTGTACTTAACCACATTGTTGGTCAAAGAAACACTGCATTTAAGCAACTATTTAAAAGGTTCAAAAGTCAAAACTAAGCATCGTCCAATGAACATATAGTGGTCTTCTCGACTACCCTATCCAAAATGGTAAAGCTTCCAGAAAATACACAAGTAAACCCCTCACTAAACAACCTACTGACCAGGACATACTATGAAACCATCATCATCACATAATATAATAAGAGAATCAGAAACCTAATATGAACCACAAATCCACATCCTAATCCCCCAACCATCCCTAATCTCCAGATTCAACAGTTTCTTTTGTTACAGTAAAATCAAGAAACCAAATAGCTCTTAAATGATTTGCCATGAGCATTATGTATGGCACACCACTAGCATAAAGAGAGGAACCAATATTCAGGTACATATTTTTGGAGCAGCATTTATTATCATGGATTTATATTTTGTAAGCAACAGAGGTATATCATTATGGGTTCTACATTTTCAGGAGAAACTATGACTTCAAATAAAGAAGCTACAAAATAACAAAAGATAGGATATACAGTAAGTAAGACTGCCTTGGCCTCCAGTTGTGTGTGCTCTGTGTGGTATCTAAGATATTGATCATTCAGTTGAAAAAATGTAGAAACAAAAAAAGACACAATCTCGCTTAAAATATTCCCAGTTGTCTCAACCCACTCTCACTTGAAATACCCTCTTCAATTTTTGGACCCCCAAAAACCTATATAAACCCTGTATCATCAAAGCTCAAACATGTATCATCACTCCAATTGGACCCACCATTCACCTTATTCTTTATTTACATCCACGAAGTTACAATGAGGCCCACATATGCATGATAGAAAAGGTATGACAAATTCTTGTTTCTAAACCAGTAAAAATTGTCAATCAAGACTGTTCCTTTCCACACAAAAAGCAAAAACAAACACATACACTTACTGGAAGTATCAAATACTATAAATAAAGGCTAAAATGAAAGCACAACGCCACAATTTTAGAGGCAATAAACCCTGAGTAACTTTCTTTCTGACGCCCACCACAGTACCACCCTAGTGACTAATGAGAAAGACAGGGACTGGTCGGAATCAACTAAAACTATGCTACTTTTGGCTAGTGGGTACATCTCAGTTAAACTGACGAAATGGATCAGACAAGGTCAACAATGAAGACACAGCGTACCAGTTAAGCACCTGTTAGTCTTGAAACTCTCAAATCCATAAATATCCAGCACCCCTATTAAATACTTCGAATTTTTATCTTGGCCAATTGAAATATTAATGGTGTCAACAAGCCTGCAGATAATGGTAAAAGATAGTAAGTATCATTGTCAACAAATCTGAGTAAGAAGGACATGCCCCACCCATTTAAGGTCTCTTATTGATGCTTGTCTCTTTAAAAACAGAGGTGACACTTACCAGTCAAACAGCCTTGAGTAGACAACTTTGGCCAAAGCATCTCTCCTAGAAGCAGCGGTCTTTGGATCCACATCCGTAATTATGGACTCATCACGAGTCGTAATAACTTTCTTGCAAAGCGAGTCCTCCAAAGCTTTCGCATCACACCTACAAAATGCTGTTGCTTAAAAGAAGAAAATCCCGGATGAAAAATAAAAATCGAAGTGATAACTCATCCTGTCAGTTAAAGGCTTAAAGAAGGGGAATTACATGAAAAGTTCAGCAGATGTTCTTAAATGAAACCAAGACTTTTCATCTTTAGGCGTGGATGAGTCAATTTCTTTTCCCTTAGCAAATTCAATGTTCCCAAGGTGGAGAATTGCAGCAATGACTCGAAATATGGCATCCTGTAACATTAATTTAAGAGAAGGACGAAAGAGTAGAGTCAAATATAGCACATATTAAATAAATAGTATGTCATCTTAAAACACTCAGGTTAATTAATACCTGTTCCTGAACACTGATTCCCACAGTATCCATTGCTTTCCTTGTTGCTATATATTCTTTGGCATCATCAACTCCATCAAGCTCATAGCAATTTGTCTGGTTCAAATAATGAAATGTTCTTGGGTTTCCCAATTTGTACTTTTGAACTTCCTGAGAATGTTGGAAGCAAATGGGATCTAATCATCAAAAACATTGAGCTCCAAGCGAACATCAATAAAAGATTGGTTGGGTACCTGTTACTCCCTCCGTCCCTGAAATTTTGTCACATTTTTCCATTTTTGTCCATCCCACAAAATTGTCACATTTCACTTTTTACCATTTTGGGTAATAGAACCCACATTCCACTAACTTATTCCCACTCAAATTTTATTATAAAACTAATACTTTAAAAGTAGGACTCACATCCTACCAACTTTTTCAACTAACTTTCCATTACATTGCTTAAAACCCGTGCCCGGTCAAACTGTGACAATATTTAATGGACGGAGGGAGTAATATAAACAAGATTATCAAGCTTTACATTTTAGTACAAAATCATGAAATATGGCAAGGGGACGTAACAACAACCATAATGGTCCAATTACCTCTTGTGGTGCAGCACACAGCATATAGAAACAGTGATAGTTTCTCTCAGGATCAGACAATTGACAAACACGAGATCTTTCAAGCAAATATGTTCTGACAGCAGCACCAGAGATTCTACCACTTTGATCAAACTGAAGTTCGACAAACTTACCGAAACGACTACAATTTACATCATGGGTGCATAAGTGATTAGTTGCAATGATGCATAAAATAAAAGTTGCATATTGCACAAAATAGAGACCAATAGAATATCAGTACCTTGAATTATTATTTCTAACTGTCTTTGCATTACCAAATGCCTCAAGAACAGGATTTGACTGCAAGAAAAATCATCAAATATATGCAACAATGATGAGGTCACACGCTCAGACACCAAAACCAGGATCATTACAACCATTATTGGTGCATCAAACATGATGAAGCAGTTATTACCTCAAGAACTTGTTGCTCTACTGACCTTCCTTCTCCCGCAGATCGTCCTCCCATGTAAGCAAGGTATCGCATAAGCAACTTTGTGCTTTCTGTTTTACCTGCCCCACTCTCACCGCTAACCAAAATTGCTTGACTCTTTCCATCATTTATCATAAGCCTGCTCGTAAATTGGTCTTGTCAATAATGAGATACATCAATGGACAAGCTGTCATCAATCAAAGCACTGCACACCTGTAAGCAGCATCTGCAACAGCGAATGGATGTGGACTGAGCTCACCGAAGGCTGCTCCTTTATATTGTGCCATCATATGACTATCATAGAGATGAGGCAATCTTTGAAATGGATTAACAGCAATCAATATACTGCCAGTGTATGTCTGAAGAGTGAGAAAATTGGTTTCAATTATACTGGGCAAGCTTTACCAAAGATACAACTATGGTGCAAAAATCTATCATATGATGAACAAATAAACACTGAACTCACATATATCTCGTTGATGTCATATCTAGATTTTAAATTCTGTAGAACTCCAGGTTCATGCAAATATGCTAACTTTGTCATATCATCCACCCCACAAGATGGAGAATCAGTATCTTTGGGATAGACATTAGAAGACCTAACAACAACCTGCAGAAAAAGTCAACAAGTACATTTTTATATAAATCATTAAATTAGTGGATCGAGAAATATGAAGTGTTATAAAAGAAAAGAGACGAGTTAGTTTGTTTTACTGCATGAAAAGCAATATAGACAAGAACTACGTTTCTTCAAACCAAACGAAAAAGGACAAGCAATGGGAACTAAAAATCATGATAAACAGTTCTTCCAGAAACCAACATTTTTAGATGACAAAAAACTAATGATGACTGACCGTATTCCCTGATGTACAGAGGACTGTGATGTCTTCACCATTGACTGCAACAACTTCTCCATCGATCCAGGCTTCATTAGGATCCTCCACCCAAACAAGAGAGCCCACTCCTGTAGCAGCTGAAGCAACCTACAGCATTGAACAGCATTCAGCCTTTCGAATGACTCTGACATGACACGCAATTTAACAGAATCTCTTTCACTCATTTAGAACGCTTCTATACAGTTGAAACTCACATCAAACTATGAAAGTCCATATTTTATTCTAAAAACCTGTTACCAGACTCATTAATTTATGGTTTAGGACTCGCTGCAACACAAATACTATAAACCATGAAGCCCATATTCAATTTCAAAACGCCTGTTCCAGACTCATGAAAATCAAGGTTACAAGCTGCATGCAGCATAAACATCTTCCTCTCAAATGGTTACGTTCTAGCCAACCGCATGTTGGAGAAAATTTCCATTTTTCTTCAGTTTAATGTGGATGCCAGGCATTGAACAGTTGACAAGTCAATTTACAGTTTTACAAAACGACATGGTATCAAATGAATGTACATAAAAAAATAAATTTTGAGTGCTTAAATAAATATGAAACATTCCCATACCTTGAATTGAGGTTTGCAACCAAAAGTCCAAAAGATAAGATTAATTAGATATTTTCAACGGTAAAAGAATGAGTGGGGATCAAACACATACATTCCATCTTCACTTGGAAATCCTCAAAAGATTCAAATGTACACCATTGATACACAAATTATAATCAAAACGCAAATACAACAATAAGATGGCAAACAAACTAGCATTCTAGGCAGGAGCAGCAGATCATCCCTTGCATTCGGTCAAATAGCCAAGTCATTAACGGGAAAATCAGACACAGAAGGAAACAAAATGATAAATTCAATAACAACAGATCAATTCAAGTTATCGAGAACACATAACGTTTCGCCACAATAACTCGGCACATGCCTTCAATAACAACCCAACAAATCAGAGAAAAAAAATGAATAAAAAAGATATTACTAATTCATTACCATTGTGCTGCAACAACTTCAACCAGATCAGAAACTCCAGTTCCACCTCGATCAGCGCAGCCAATCCTCAGCCAAATATCAATAAAGAAATGAACAACACTTGACAAAAACAGATCAAACACACCTCTGCAATTCCAACTTAAGAGAATGCAGAATCTAACACCAAATCACTTCAATCTACAAACTCTCTCCAACAAATTATCGCTATAATCTTTTGCACAAGCTCTTCAATTCATTCACATATGCCAGCCAAAAAATATAAATATAAATATAAATGGAGGAAAAAACTAAGATCTGACAGCAAAATGAGCTTTGTTTAGTCACCGCTCCGATTTTTCAAATGAAAAGTGGAAAAATCGAAAGAGGCGTTCAGCTTTGAATATGTATTAAGAAACAACAGAAGAGAGAGATAAATAGAAACAATATTAAACCCCTGTTTAATTAGCAGTGCAAGTAAACGAAAAGTGAATTTTTTTTATTTTTCCTTTTCTTTTTCAGAGGAAAGTCTTACTCTTCTGTCACACGTTGTTCGGGATTTGGTCTTTTTCCTGCTTTATTTGCTTATTAATTATTGAATTCTGTAATTACTGAATTACTAATTGCAATAAGCTTAATTAGCTAAAATGGTCTTAATTAAAACAGATAATTCCGTAAATACCCTTCCTATATCCTCGTTATTACGAATAGGAATTAAGACACACGCGGAAACTAATTATGTTGTTGTGGGGCCAACCCTGCCGCTGTTTACGGTTAATTGAACTCACGCGTCCCACGCCCTTCCAACTCAATGGAATATTCCTATTTTTTGAATAAATTTTGCCTCTTCTTGGAAGGCTAGTTTGGTTTTTCCATTTCTTGGTCTTTCAATTTCAATTACAAATAAACGTTTCAGCTTCAGAAAATTGTAGATTATCATTTTAAAAAACATATTCGTAATTGCTCAGTCCTATTAAAATCTTTCTAGCCTCCTTCGTGTTTAATTATGACATTATTTTTTCTATTTCATATGTCCGCATTTGATAATCAAAATCAAGCAATAAACTGTCGTTTCTGTTGTTTCCTATCGTATAAAATTTTGTAAATTTACTAGTAGATCAGTCAAAAGATAAAATGAAATTCCGACTTTGTTAATCAGATTCAAATATTGCAAATGAGAAAAATTAACCAATTATATAGCGAGTCAAGCCTTTAAAATAAGATTTTCCATATTAAGCAAAATCTGAGTTAACATTTGCTTGCACATGTTGTCCAAAGTAACTAAACATTTGGTTTTTTCCACATTTTTAGGATAATCATATGCAGTAAGTTGAATATGTTGAAAATATGCATTAAATTAAATTATGTTGTGCAATTATATTGCGTAGTGAGTTTGGTGGATTTCATATATTTTGCTAATCTGATAATTGTGATTGTCATTTTTAATTACACGAATGCTAATAGTATCAACCCCTCTAAATTGAACCATCTATCCATTTAAATATAAAAGAGTTTTCTGTCCAGAGTCTTTGTCCTAGCGGCAAGGAGCTTAGACATTATTGTATGAGGGCTCAAGTAACTTGAGCCCTCTTAACATCATTTGTAATTTTAAATATAAAAGGGTTTTCTGTTAAATTGTCTCATTAAAAAAGAAATATTTCCAAAAATAAAAATAATTACTGGTAAAAAGATAAAAATGCAATCCCCCTGACTTTATTAATTAGATTTTAATATTGCAATTAAAGTGTACTACTGTAGCAAGTCAAGCTTTAAAATTAGATTTTTCATACATTAGTAAAATCTGATTTAAAATTTACTTGTACATATAGTCCGGAGTAATTAAATATTTGGTTTTTCCCACATTTTTTGGATAATCATATGCTGATAGCTGAATATGTATTGTGTTGTATATTATATTATTTTTTAAGTATAGTGGGTTTGGTGGATTTCATATTTTTATTAATGCGATCACTGTAATTGTAATTTGGATAGCACCAGTGCAAGTAGTATCAATCCCTCAAATTGAATATAATTATCTGTATGACTTTCTATACCAAGGGGCAAGGGGCAAGCTAGACTATAATGTATGATTATAAAGGTGATAATTATGCTCTGAAAAAATTATACTCATAATTTATATTAGCAAAATGCCCATTTATATTTTTGAATTACCTTTCTCCCTTGCCTTTTATTATATTTCTTACATAAAACAATAAATATGTTAATAAATTGAAAGAACACAGAATCGAATACATCAAATATTAGCTTTGTTTCAAGGAAAAAAAATTAGTAATTCTTTATAGAATATATCTTTTTCATGCATTAGGCCGCACTACTGATCATTCGTTGAACTCAAATGTTATTGATATAAACTTAGTGTTATAAAACCTAATAATTTAATTAGATGGAATTATATTTCTAGTTTCAACTTACAATTCACCTATTCACACACACATTTGAAGTGATTTAAAATATCAACCTATTATTTTAAAAAAATCGCTCTGTCATCTTCAAAATATATATATTTTAAACTATTTTACATCATGTCCATCTTCAAAACCTAGTTTTTTTTTTATTAATTTATATCATGTCCATTTTCGTATATCGTGTGTAAATGTATTTGTGACTAGTAAAAGCAATCAGTATAATATCTGTACTATTGTATTATTGCCTTTTGCCTATATATGTATTATGCATATAATTGTTACATATTTATGATGCTTTAGAATAACAATTATCTAATTGACCCATAGTATTTAATTACAATATCATGCAGTATCTCTTGTTTTAGTAAATCATATAAGCATGTACACGTGAATGGGTTACTTGCTAAATAATGGAATACTTAATACTTTGACCTCATATGTATTTTAACATGGAGTTTAAGAGTATGTTTCGTCCAAGTGATTTCTATACTCAAATTGTTTGGGTTTCCAATAAATACAATTGGAGATTTTCGTTAAATGGGTTGAATAAATAAGATTATTATGATAAAGTGGGATTGGATTATATATTTTCATTAATTCTTTGGATTAGTTAATTATTATGTGTGATAAACTGGAGACTTATGAGAGAGAAGCAAAAAAGAAAATAAACAGATTTTGGTCATAATCTAGCAAAAATTCATATATGAGTAGGGGCATACCCATCTTACAGTTGTAGAGGGACTTAAATTTAAGAAATAGATAAAGAAAAATACAGTAGTACTGATAAAAGAAGAAAAAAATCAAAATGAGAAACAGAAAGTACCAAAAATAATTCAAAAAGTTATAACATAAATTTAGTTTTAAGTTATTAATATTGTACTACTAGTTTTAAAGTGTATTAAACATATAATTGGGTATAATTTTAGGATGATATATATACTCATATATACTCATTCAATTATAGGAACAAATTTTAGCATCCACATCCATGTTCTACACAGATAATATGCTCTTCATCATTCATGGGTCCGATCCCACATTTATTTATATTTTATTCTTTGTCCTTAACTAAGGCACAATACCAACAATTATGATCTTCACTATTCATGGGTTGGCATTATTCTATTATTCAATTTAAAAACTACAATTACTAAAAACATTTTCTTAATAATAAAAGTTAATTAAAAATACCCAAAAATAACATTAAAAATACCAAAAAAAAATAAATTTTACTAATTTAAATCCTAAAATTTAAGAGTAGATAATGTAAAGTAAAAATTAAAGATCACATTAAAAATTACTCCCTCCGCCCCACTCAAGATGTACACATTCTTAAGTGGCATGAGATTTTAGGAGGAGTTGTTAGGTGAAATAAAAATTAATCCCTCATGTGCTCTTGCCGCCAACGAGCGTACGGGCACAAAGGCGAGCTGTTCGCGGCGGCAGCGCTGCGAATGCTCTTAGTAAAGTTCCTACCAACAAAATTTTACATCTACCCTTGTAATAATATAGTGCAATAATTTTTTTCTTCTTGATATGATAAAATGAAATGAAGGTAAAAATGGCATGAAGATCAAAATGAAATGACGATTTCATCATATTTCTATTCTATTCCATCCTTCATTTTATCATACAACCATTTCATTCCATTATACTACCAATCAAATAGATGAAATGGAAATAGGGACCACTATTTCATTCTCTTCTTCATTAAATCATACTCCCTCCGTCCCACTGTAATAGATGCGTTTCATTTTGAGCACCCGTTTTTAAAATATGCTAATAAATATTAAACGAAGAGAAAATAAAATAATAGAGATAATAACATAAGAATACAAACGGAGTACTAAGAATGTTCTAAAAGTAATAATTTTTTTTTTGAGATTTTTGCATTATGAATTGATGATAATTAAGTAACCAAATTACCTGTCAAGTAATAAAATAATTACTTATTTAATTAAATTAAATTATTTAATCAATCATATCGCATATCCTAAACTAAATACGTAAATATATCACTAAACAAATCCAAGATATTTATTTTGAGGGCTTATTTAGCAAATGCTACTTCCTACCTGAAACGTTCCACTAATGTCTCTATTAAATATCGCATTAGATAGCAATTTGCAACTGTTATGAATTAACTCTTTGCATCTTTGCAATTATCATGTAAGCTCATGTTTGATAGGGTAGATAACTTTTAGGAATGAAATTCTATGAATAAAATGTGGGTTATTTGATGAGTTTTCATATACGGATCTATTTACCTAGTATTTTTCTTTTACAAATATATAAATTGGAACAGATCCTGTTAACATATTTATTTAATTATTTAAACAATGTATTAGGAGTACTTGCCTATTTGACACGTTTAATAAGCTGGCACGAGGGAAAGGGAGTTTAAAAACGTGGGCACAACTCATCTCCAACTTTTTCCAATTATTAATCAATAAATTTCTAAATAGAAAGCGTAAACATGGTAATATATGATACTGTATTAAAATTAGTATGTTAAAATTTTTAAATTACAAATATAACTATATACAATTGCTTACATTCCTAGGAATCACAATAGTTGTTGTTTAGTATTCGTATTTGTAAATTAACAATACAACCTGTATACAATTGCTTGCATTCACAACGAGCACAATAGTTATTATTATCAATAACTTGATTGTACATAGTCCCTATATTATGGAGTATCTTCATATAACGTATTTGTGCTTAAGTTTATAATTGTAGGTTAAAACCACAAGATTTTTAGGTTTTTAAGTTAGTGATACCCAATTTAAGTGGTTAAGTTGAGACATTAAAAAGATAAAAAAAAAACTCCCTTTGTCTAACAATAAATGTTCCATTTTTTATGGACTCGGATTTTAAGAAATTATTTGACTTTATAAAAGAAATATGATAAAAAAAAATTAGTAGAATGCGTGTGTAAGTAGAATGAATTAGTAGAATATGAGATTTACTTGTAAAAAATAGTACTCCTCCGTATAAGTGAAATGAGACAAGTTTTGTGGACGGACGAAAAAGAAAAACTGACTTTTAATATCAGAACACTTAAGTAACAAAAGAGTTTTCATTACCTAAGTAACAAAAGGATAATGATAATTGGAATGGAACACTTAAACAAAAGAATTCTATGTTAATGATTTCATCAACTCACGGCCACTCTAATTGTCGATTCATGTGTATCGTCCATCAAGCGTTCTAAGACAATCACTTATTTATTTAAACTCCCATGAGCAGTCTAAATCATAGATTGTATAGTCTCATGAGATTGAAACCCGATCCATACAGAGATTCAATCCAATATTATATCTTGATATTATTTTATCTATGAAACCCGATCTAAGCATACGTGAAAGATTCAATATCCATACAGAGAAATTAAAAACTCGATCAACTGGGTCAACAATACCCTATTTGGCCCAATTTAACTTATTTTAAATGCGGAAAGTGGTCGACTAAGATGATCATTGCCTCCACTCGAGATTTTGTCTAATTAAGTAATACCAAGCGGAGAATAATGCGTCATCAGTCTGCACGTCTAAACATGCGATATGCCCATATTAGATACGGGTCACAACTAACATTATGCGGATACTATGCAATATATTATCCATTGAAATACAACATAAATTAATTATTTGCTTTGAAATTAGAATCCTAAATTATGAGATTACGTTTATACTTTAGAATAAACAAAAACTGCGGAGTATTCAAATTCATGATATCTAATGCAGGCATTGCAATAGGTATACAACGATATCCGTCCAGAAAAAAACTGCCAAAAACACTACAAGAAATATACCAAGTTGACGACATCGGCTTATTTTCGTGTTTCTTATCACATAACTACTTTGGCCATCACTTGGGATCTCTACACTAAAAAAGAAGTCAAGCGAGGGTCGCTACATCGTGGAAGCCCGGTTCTCGCTCCCAAGGCTCTGCAGTTAATGCCAGCCTGAAATTCACACAACCTTTCTTCATATCTCAACTACTAACTTAGTTTTCAGTTTAACTATATAAGCATTGTAGGAAAAAGTAAACTGACCACTTGAGAAGCGAAAGGCAACATCTTTTCCGGTGGCATGTTGGTGCATAGGGCTATGGAGTCAAAAACCAACAATAGTGTAAAAATAGGATCAAACCAGATTTATGAGTTCACAAAATTTAATTTTAAGAAATACAAGATCTTGTTGTGGTACAAGGGGTTGCAGAAATATTGAAAAATGAAGGCATTCTATGACATATGTTGGAAGCAAAAATCACCACCCAAAAGTGCTACGGTTGCATCAGATTGGCTATCACGTATTCCCATAGAAATGTGGAGATTTAAACTGGACATAGGTCATAGGTGGTTCACTTACCATACATGATTGCTCCAATAAAAGAGTCACCAGCACCGGTAGTATCAACAAGTTCTGATGGTGGAATTTTCTCAGCTGTTCCTAAAAGCAACCTGCCGCCCACAGTGCCAATTCCCTTTGCATGCAATTTTACTTCACTCTAAAATATAGAATCAAATCAAATTAAATAAAAGAAAAGGGCAAATTCGATAACCTTTTTTTTAATCTTCAATTTTAAGTAAAATGATGTAGGACATTCCACAAGAACTTCTAGACATGAAAATCCATTTGGAAAAGTGTTGTATGTTCCATAGTAGATTCAAGATGGATATTTTGAAAGAGCCACCTTCATATTTCTTTTTGTGAAGAAGCAGAAGCTTTTGGCTTATACTTCTCTTGAATTGAATAACAAACCACATCTGTACTAATAGTTGAGTATAACATTTCCACTCAAAGCTCATACTTGTATGACAGATAGGGATTTTCATTTGGATCGAAAGTACAATGGTGATCTATGAAATAATGTCCCTCCTTTATCCAAAATATCAAAGGTAAAAATTAACAATAAAAGTAGTGAAAATTGCTTGAAAGTAACAGTTATGGAAAAGAGAAACGGCATTACTGCAAGAGAAACTCACCGACGCCACACATGTAGGCAAGGTAGTCTTAGTATCATTTTTGTACTTCAGAGCAACTAATAATTCATCCACGTCAACTTCTTCAGTTAAACCATTTTCTACAAAGAATGAAGTGATAATTGAGATACAAAAGAAACAGCGAAAAGACATCAAATTACCATTATCATCTATCTATCTAAGAAGCAACAGCAGAAAAGAGTGTAAAGTGATTATATGTCACCATTTGATCTCTCCAGCATGATGCAACCATCTTCACCCAATGTGACTACCACAAATTTCAAATTTGGCAACTTTATGAGCATGGAAACAAGTGCACTTGTGACGGATGGAGCACCTGTCCATGACTGCAAGACAAAGATCACAAAATTTACTACAAAACTACGAGCTCGTGAAGTTTGGAAAATGAACTAAACTGTAGCTTCCCGGCCAGGCATGGAAATCTGACTTTAGGTATGTGTATTATATTGTTAGGTTAAAACCAATAACTTCTTGTAGGGTTAAGTGTATTAATATTACAAGCATATCTGCACTTATGTCAGCAATTATCTTACTGAAAATCCTAAAATGAATTAATATTGAACTAAACAAGTTGCATGTTTTTTGAGAAGATAAACAAGTTACATGTTAAAATACTGTAGTACACAGTGATAATAAAAACATACTCCATCCGTCCACGAAAAATAGTCCCATTTTGCCATTTTGGAATGTCCACAAAACGTAGTCCCGTTTCTGAAAAATGGAAAGTTTCTCTCATACTTTACTTACTTTTTCTCTATATTTCTCTTACTTTACCTACTTTTTCTCTATATTTCTATTACTTTACCTACTTTTTCTCATTCTCTTTTACTTCACCAATTTTTCATTAAAACCCGTGCCATCCACAAATAAGACTATTTTTGGTGGACGGAGGGAGTATCATAAAGGTAGGTCAGAAAGATAATCAAACAATTATTATGAGTTTTATGATAGTTGAAAGTACAAACAATTGGGTAGCTCTTGCTTTCATCAACAAAGAGAAGACAGCCTTACTGATGCATAATGTTATCCAATTTACCAATGCAGTCACATGGCTGTTTTAAACAAAACAATTTAACACAACATACCTGTGGAAATTTTGCAGAACAGATTGCATAGCTTGACAAACTCAATAGATCATCCAGACCTTCTCTCTTCCTTTCTGCATCAATTAGAATAGGAATACCTCTGCGAGTTGCCTGCTCTGGAAAACCAATGCGAAAGGTTTACCTTTAAAATCAAATTTCTAGAAAAAGAACAATTTTAAAAGGAAAGCATGGATGCAGCAATCACCTCCTGTGCTATAACTAAAGCGGTATCATGCAATCTTCCATCAAAGTAGACGAGCCTAGCTCCATCCACTGCTGCTAATAGTTTTGATTCTGTCAGATCATCAGGTATCATGGGAGGATATCCTGGAGTGTGAATACAAGTTCTAGTTTTCCTGAACGGAACACATAAAAATGGAAGTTACACTTGATATCTATGCATATAAGTCTTCTTTTGACAGTTCATTGCATCATATCAATTCTCAGTAAAAGAGTACTACGCACAATATATGAGTAATACTTTTTCCATCAGTCAGAAACAGAACAGCTATTCAGTTCAAATAGATTGATAATGTACAGATAATCATAAAGTTATCTCTGAAAGCATGTATTCATGCATATATATTAAGTGTACAGTTCCATACAAGTTAAAAGTAATAGCAACTTTACTGGCAAGTGCATCTACATTCCCTTGCCCTTTTATTCAACAAACCGTTAATTTAAATCTATGTACCAGGTACTCTACCACAACAATTATGATTCAGATGTACAGGTCTCTCATATAATTTCACAGCTAATAGCATCTGAATAATGAGTAAAACATTAAGAACCACAAACTGAGATAATGGCAGAACCAATAAAACATACAGTAGTTGACCAGTGCAGAAACACTCACGTTTCATCGTCAACAATGATATAGGTGAACGGTGAGTTCCCCCCTTCAGAAACCTGAAGGAAAATCAGGATGCATCAAGGTATAGTATAAAGAGTATATGTAACCTTCAAACTTAATTAATTGTCCACCATAAACTACAGTTTGAGAAAATCTCTACATAGCAGAGTAAGATTAACGCAAGCAAAGGTCGTGACAGGTATCGTGAGATGAAATCAAAACCTTACCACGATAAATGATGAATCAACCCCATCAGTCTCCAGTTCCTCCAATATCCCTTTACCTTGAGAATCATCAGCAACCTACTTGAAAAATGCCACATTCAGTCTGCTTATATAATACATTAATCTCCAAATTCAATAGAAGAGCAAACACATGAATCAAGGAACCTTAGAAATGAGCCTAGGTTGCAATCCCAAACGAGATGCACACGTCAATGCATTCCCTGCATTTCCACCTCCTTGGACCTATTTACCAAAGTGCACATGCCCGCATTTATCAAAATATAATTTCCGAAATACGTTGACCAACACTTGTGATAGTATCAATCACAGATAGACTTGAGTAAATTGTACTACCTTGGAGCTGGTGCTTCTGGTCTTATCATCAGGTTTCGGATAAGTAGCCACTGCGGCCAGAAAATCGAGCGTAACTGATCCACAACCTACCTGCACACTCAACCATATGTGCAAATGAGCGATAGATACTGCAAGATCGTCTACTCCACAAGGTGCAGCATAGATAAATGAATCATAGTTGAAAAGCAGGATCAAATCTAAAAAAAAAGGCAAACGAAGTAATTACAACAATGCGATTATCAGGGAGAGGAGGCAGCGCTGGCCCTGCGGACGACATTCTAAACCTGCAATTGAACAGCCGGCAAAGAAAATAAATCCGTACATCAATGGTGGAAATTAGGTATTGGTGAGAATGTTAGAGAGAGAGATGAAATACCTGGGAGAAAATGAAGAGGGAGAAGGCGATTGGGAGGAAAATGGGGATTTGAGTAGAGCATGTTGAGTTGAGGTCAGCAACATTGTTGGTTGTTAATCTGGATATGGATGGAAAATTATAAAATATAGTTACATAACTGTTGTGTGAGAGCAACAATCAAAGATTCAGATAGGGATTTAACCAAAGGGTTGCAGCGCTGCCAAGGATTGAACAACGGGTGGTGCAGTTGGCGGAGCTGTGGTGACCTTGAGGTCACGGCCTGCTGTGAGGCTTTCGGCCTTAAGCCCGGTCGAGCAGGATTAATCCGATTCCACCAAAGGCGGATTCGGAACACCTAGGATCAAACCCAAAAAAAATCAGATATTTTATCCATTAATAAAGATTATGATAATGCTAATAACATATAAATAATGCTAATAACATTTAAGGATTAAAAAAATGAAGCTTATCCCAAATTACAAATTCCCAATAAGTAATTAAACACAAAATCATTTTGCAATCATACTGTATTCAACCAATCTTTTCTGCAAACCCAAACCAGATCACAGTTAATTCCAATGATATTTAAAAACAGTCAAACAGATTATTTGGAGTTAAAAATCAAATTTATTAGAAAAGCAAAATCAAACCAACAACAAATGATTTTTTATATTTAGTTGGTTGATTCGAATATATTTCACAGTTTCACTATTTCCATACTTCCATTTTTTAATAAATGATATAAATATCGTACTCCATTTATTAAATTATCCAAAACATAACCATAGTTTAAGCATACTTTCAAATACCTATAATAATTATAAATTGCAGTGAAAATATTATTCAAGTTGAGAAAGAAATTTAAAAAAAATAATCAAGAGAAATGCGTCGATTGGATTGATTTGGATAGATGCTGCTTGCTCCTCACTTATCAGTTATCACTGATCACATCACAATTGTTTACCCCCATTGATTTCTGCGAGTTTCGATCATACCCTAAATTCGTTGCCTGAATTCCACTATCAATCGCTTGAAACATCCATGACAGGTAGTTTTCATTATGATTTTTAAGTTGTTTTTATTTATTCTGTTGATTGTTTTGGTAGGTTAGCCCAAATTTTTGGTTTTACTTCATGAATTGGTGTGCAATTGCTATATATAGGAAGTTACTCTATGGGTTTGTCAATTTTCCCGTAGCCTTTTTTGCGAGAAATAGATATGGTTGTCAAATAGTGAGATATAGAGATCGCAGTATTTATCATAGTTGGATTGATATAACAGTTTTTAGCTGAGCATGTAAAATCTCTTCAATGTTTTGGGATAGCAGGAGTAATCGCTGGCCATGACTGTATATCAGTGCAGTGCATATTGCATTTGGTGATGCCAACCTCATCTGTGCTCCATTTTCGTGTAAAATTATGGCTGCTATGTTTTTGGTTAACATCACGTAATAATCTTTACTATTACAGATTCCTTCCATCCATTGAATAAATGTTCCACTTTGACTCCGCCCAGATGTTAAGAAATGTAAAAGAAAAGTGGATGCTAGTGGAATGTGTCCCCTACTTTTATAGTGTAATTTATAATAAAATGTAAGTGAAATGAGCTAAATGATTGTGAAGTCTCATTACCAGTAGTAATAGTAAAAAGTGAAATGAGACATCTAATGACGGACATCCTAAAATGACAATATGAGACATTTAATGGTGGACGGAAGGAGTAATATATTTCATAGTGTATTTCCCTGCATGTATTCTCTGATCATGTACTGAATGGTATTTATGTGAAGCCAAAGTACAGACACATTCATTGCCCTTCTGTGACCACATTGAGTTGAAATTGATCACAAGGTGGCTAAAAGAGATGGAGGATCTATAGTGCATTTTTATGTATTTTGGAGTTGCCAGCTGTTATGGAGATGTTGGATGATTTAGGAGATGATGTGATTGGTCCAAGAGGCCTGATTAAGACGCGGGAGTTGGTACGAATCATTATTCAATGTTTATATGCTCTAGGTTATAGCAAGTCTGCCGCCTGTTTGGAATCTGAGTCCGGTATTACATGTAAGTCCCCCGAATTTGAGTTATTGGAATCACTCATTTTAGATGGAAATTGGGGTGAGTGCATTGAGTGTCTTCACAAAATAAATAGCTTGGATGATGAGACAAGACCTTCAGTATCTTTCCTCGTTCTTGAGCAATGCTTGTTGGAATGTTTGGATTGTGGGAACATATCTCTGGCGTTGGACATGATGCGGAAACAGTTTTCATCTTTGAAAATTGGCGCAGAAATAGTTCACAGACTTTCTTATGAACTCCTCTCTTTGAAGGGATTGAGGCTGGGTTGTATTGATAGTGATTCAGTTCAGGACTTGCGAAAAAAATTGCTCTCAAATCTGGAAAAAGTTTTACCACCACCAATTACACTACCTGAGAGAAGGCTGGAACATTTGGTCGAAATGGCTATTTCTGCTTGGGTTGATGGTTGCGTTTACCACACTTCATCTGATTCAGTATCACTGTATAGAGACCACCATTGTGATCGAGATCAGTTTCCAACGGAGACCACTCAGGTTGATTTATACTGTCTTTTGCTGCAAACTGAAAGATTCCCGTCTTTAAGCACTTAAGACTTAGTTTTGAACTTATTGCTCTTTTTCTAAGATAGTGGGTTTTGTATGTTTAGTATATATTAAATTCCATTTATGAAGTTAACTGCTCTGTTTCTCTCTCTGAAGTGGCTTTGTGGATTGTTCCTCTCTAAATGTCAGAAATATAAACTCGAGGGATTGTAATGTTAATTACTATATGACAAACAATGAGCAGTAGACTCCAAAATTGTAGTAATTTTTTATGTGTGAGGCGAATGAGGGTTGCCCTAATGACCCTGCTTGCTTTCAGTTTGTAACTTGTATGTCTATTCTTTATCTTTGTTCAGATATTGACTAATCATCAACATGAAGTATGGTCTGTTCAGTTTTCAAACAACGGAGAGTATTTGGCATCATCATCAAGAGATTGCACGGCCATCATATGGAAGGTATACGGTATTTATGTCTTCTTTTCAATATTTTTGATAGGGTATTGTTGCTGATGTGTATTTCTATACGAGCAAATAGCATGGTATGCAATTATTATTTTCTCAAAATAAATCCTGAGGGTTCTAAACTATCGTATAGTCTCTCATTTACATGGTATGTAATTATTTTCTTCAGCCCATATTGTTGAACTTGATTTGTCTATGATGAAGTATGCGCTTGTTGATCTAATTCCTCATCGTTTTAGATATAAAGCTGGTGTCATCATAGTAAGCACATTCCTCTATTTTTTTTAAAACTTTGCAATATGCATTCACCTTTTGAGATATAAATCTGAGGTCTTCAATAAATGTCACTGTAGTAGTATTTAACTATTTACAATAATAAATTTAAATAGGAAAAAAAATTGAAATTAGTAGACGAATAATTGATGCAATTGTAATTCTGAATTTCAAAATGATTCATCGATAAAAGACAGAAGAGGACAATTATAATAAGACGAATTAATTTTAGTAAAAGTCACAAATTGGGGGAAAGAAGAAAGAAAAAACTGTAAAAGTAGAACACATTATGGATGCCCAATTTAGTTGCAGGTTATTATTTGTATACCTTCTATACCAAAAATTTATCTTGAGCACTCAGGCTTCTGTAATTCTTAAAGACGAATGAACCAAACTAAGAGTTGAAGAAAATGGTCATTTCAAGCTGAGTTTATTGGAAGGCTGTCCACTATTTGTATCTTCTTTCTTTACATTTAACTATATGTTTTGGTTTGTTGGGAGTTTATTGACTCCTGTCCTTACATAGGTGAATTAAAAATTTGCATATTCATTCGCAGATTCATTTTCACATTAGATCAAATCTATCCAGGATTATATCTTTGTCAGCCCCTGAAACTTGTTTTTCAGTGATGGATAAGCTGTTTGTATTGGAGAATTGAAGTATAGATATTCTCGTGCAATATGCTGGAGCAATAGTTCCAATCCTTTATTCTTTGTGTTAGTAATATAATTTCAGTGAGCATGAGAAGATGCTAATCAGTTACCAAAGAATAGTAATATTAGTCTGTTAGTAGACTTATTAACTCATTTTACTTTTAACCGAGTTAATTTAGAAAACTATGATTACAATGTTACTATTTATAAATGGATTGAAGATGTAATAGTCTAATCATTTGAAACAAATGTCTGCACCTCAGGCCTCAGTACCTCTGAAGAAGTTGTATACATTTGTTGCTTGTTGGACTTATAGCCCCTATAAGTAATCCCTGTATGGTTTATCTTGTGTTTCAAGAGATTGTTTATCTCTCAATGTAATTATGTTCATTCTTTGTCAAATGTTTGGATGATGATATTAGCTCTATATCTTAGATGATGAATTGGGGTTATATTTTGATGACACTTCCGATTAAATATTGGTTCCAACATAGTAAAGAATAATGTCTGAACACAACTTATTAGCATTATTGTCCTGTTGCATTGTGGTGTAGGCTTATTACATCGATAAGTGATAGTATAAAAGATTGGATGGGGCAACATATAAGCTTTCTTCTGCCCAACATACCTTCACTCCCAAACTATTACTTATCTTTGTAGATCTAGTTAATATTTTCAATCAAATAAATCCGCCGCCTGGCTCCGTGAAACTCCACGCCTGTTCATTAGGGAGTAAAGGTTTAGAAGAACAACAGTATTGTCTTGAGTGCACATTTATTTTGTGTTGTTGGTATTTTTTTAATAACATTTTGAGTGGAATTTAACTAAAATAGGAAAATGTTAAGTTGTCGACACACTTAATTCAATATAGTTTTCATTTATAAGTTCATGCAGAACCATGGCATAAAGATGCATTGTGGCTGTGGTGCATGGTGCAATGTATGTTCTCTATCAGGGATGCTAGAATATCTTGCAGGAGGCTGCGTTCTTTTTACTGGAAAAAATGTTTCTTCTCAAGGATCAACTCTTTTATTCATCACTTTGAATGTCCTAGCAACTGCTTGAAATGGAAAACCATATAGACTGGTGATGTATTGGATTTACAAATTTCATGATATGTTCTCGTGTCCAGAGTTTAGGGAACTGACAGTTGCTCCATGTTTGCGGCTTCTTTTCCCTTGTTCAGGAAGTTTAACCTTTGTTAAGCATGCCTTCTGGTGAAGTTGGTCACTTAATCTCTTAGAGGCTTGAGTGACTCCAACTGCCAAATCAGGTGAGGCAAACATGCTAAGCTCGATAGCTCCAGAAATATTAGTGGGTTCCTGTTTTGATGCTTTACTACTATTGTTCTGTGAGTGGAGAATTGTGTTTATCCTGCTACATTAAATATGCTGTAATATGTCTAACAGATAGATGGAGACCTAATGCTGATCTCATAAACAAATAAATTCTTCCTCTGTGAATAACCTTGAGTTAAACATGATAACTGCAAACCATGTAAGGTAAGAGGAAGAGGATATTCTGGAGTTTATGAAATGTTTCGACCTTTCTTGCGTTATATTACCTGTTAAGAAACTTCAACAGTAGTTGCCAGTTGTATTTTTTTTCTTTTTAATTACAAGTTAATGCTTTCTACATTGAAACGTCATCTTCTGTTTGTAATCTCATTCATCTAATGTTTACCAATTTATCAAACCTTGTTACACATATGTTGTTTCTGAGTGCGCTTGTAATATATTTCTCCCAGGTGCAGGATGATAATAGAGTAACCCTGAGATTCGTTTTACGTAGCCACGAAAAACCCGTTTCATTTGTGGCATGGAGTCCAGATAACACCATGCTGCTCACTTGCGGAAATAGGGAAGTTCTTAAACTTTGGGATGCGGAAACTGGCATATGTAGGCACACATTCGGTGGGGATGGTTTTGTTGTTAGTTGTTGTGCTTGGTTTCCTGATTCCAAGCGCCTCGTCTGTGGCAGCTCAGATCCTAAGAAGGGCATTTACATGTGGGACTGTGAAGGTAATGAGATTAAGGCATGGAAAGGTATGCGGATGCCAAAGGTCCTTGATATTGCTGTGACTCCAGATGGGGAAAATCTCATCAGCATTTTCTCCGACAAAGAGATAAGGATATTGAATTTGGCAACCAATGCTGAACGTGTTATTTCTGAGGAGCACTCTATCACCTCCCTTTCGGTATCTGGAGATAGCAACTACCTGATTGTCAACCTTAATAGCCAAGAAATTCACTTGTGGGACGTTACCACAAAGTGGATCAAACCGCGCAAGTATAACGGCCACATGCAACAGAAATATGTCATTCGTTCCTGCTTTGGGGGTTTGAACAGTATGTTCATTGCCAGTGGCAGTGAAGATTCCAAGGTACTTAGACATCTCTTTTACAAAGTTTTATCAAAATGCTTGCTTTGGATGATAGATTAGATTGACAATACGTTTAACCGAATATTTTGAAGGACTAAACAATCAAGCAAACTCATAATTATTCATTCCATCAAAGTATGTGGTTGGATTAGCCTATATTATTTTCATCTATCTAAGCTATAAATCACCTAACACACACTTCTCATATCCCTGAGAGGCGATGTAACTAAAAATGTGTGTTAACAGGTCTACATATGGACCCGAAGAAGTTCTGACCCACTTGAGATCCTGTCTGGCCATTTGAAGACTGTAAATTCCGTCAGCTGGAACCCGAGGCGACCCCAAATGTTAGCTTCAGCAAGTGATGATAATACAGTACGCATATGGGGCCCGTGTCGTTCCAATAGAGCAGAATGCGATAACTTCACTGAGTAGTCTTGTGCATATGCAGATTTTCTTCAATACCAACAAATTCACATTTTTTTGCTTGTAAAATATCAGGTTGTTTCCTCTTTTTGGCGTGTATATTCTGAATGGTCGTTTTGTTAATGCCCTCTTCCTTTTCGTCCCCTATTTCTTTCAAATTTTTTTTAGAATTACTAGGGTCTGTTTCTCTAATTGTTCGTCTATAGATCTGTACTTATGATTGATGATGGATTGTCGGAAGTATTTTAAGTAATAGCCTTTTTGTTTTATCCTGATTTTGATTCTTGATTATTGTTCTGTTAATGCCCTTTACTCGGTTCATTATATGTAAATTGACAGTGTAACAAATAAATTATACTTACTCCGGCGCACCCATCTTACGTCATATTTCATTTCGAGCCATCCAACCTATCTTGGGTATTTTTCTTATTCTTTTCGACAAAAATTAGTAAGGTTGTCAAAAAAAGTAGCGGGTATTAGGCCATCTGCAACACTGTCTCTTATTCATCCCTTAACCGTCTTTTGAATTACTATTCTTGAGCCACACTGTACTTTTTAACTTCATCTCTTAACTAAGGGACGGAACATGCAACCCTCCATCTCTTATCTGTCCCTTAACCGTCTCTTAAATTACTATTCATTCAATTTCATTTTTTATTTTTATTTCCAACAAATTCAATTAATAAAAACACACTTCATTAAATAAAATAAAATTACAACATAAAATAAAAATACAACTTAAAATAAAAAAAAACACATAATTAAAATCCTAAAAAAAATTACATAATTTAAAATACAATTTTATAGAAAATAAAAAAAAAAACTATTCCGCTGGCAAATCATCCCCCGAAGGCGGTGGAGGTGCACTGAAGCCACCTGGAGGCAGAATACCAAGTTGTCTTGCCATAAACTCAATTCCGGCAGGATAGGCTTGGTATTGGGGAGGCGTCATGCGGGAAGTGTCCGCCATTGTGGTGGTCATGTACATGGACATTAGGGAGTTCGAGGGTGCCCCCGAGCCCGCCTGGCTTGATTCGGCTCGGCCCCTCCTCCCTCTAGCCGCATTCGCCGCATTTCTCCCTTGCGGCCGACGGCGCCCACGGGAGGACCCCCCGGCATCGTCTGTCGTGCCCTCAACCTCCTGCGAGGAAAACTCTTGTGCGGCGCTGCCCGAACCGCCCTCACTAGACGAGTATTGGCCACCCGCCGTGTGCTTCGAGGTCGAGCCCGAGCTGGACCGGACACTGCCGGCCCACCTTTCCTCGTCTTTGACGACCTCCCAAACATCGACATGTTTGAATTGTTTGCCGGTATCGTCGAAGTAGACTCGCAAAGCCGACCTCAGAATGTCGGCTCCCGTGGCTCCGCTTTGGTAATGAGCCGCTTCACTCTTGTAGATGGCGCAGAATTTTTTGACCTCTCTGTCTACTCGGTCAAAGTGAGAGCATAGCATCTTAAATGTGCGGCGGCGGGACCCCTTCGGCTTAATCTCGTGGTAGGCCTCGGTGACCTTTTCCCAGAAGCACTTATGGTATTGTTGATTCCCGACGATGGGATCGTAGGATATGTTGATCCAGGCGTTGTACACAGCCAGCGTTTCCTTGGGGCTGTACGGATGCCGGCCTAGATCCTCCTCCTCCGCCTCCTCCATCGCCTCGTCCTCCTTCCGGAGTGGATTCAACCGAATAATCCTCCCGAATCTGGGATAATCCCTGCGAATACCTCGGGGTGGAGGGACAGGCGTATGCATCCACATTAAAATGGGGTGGTTGGTACCCCCCCGGTGTCGACGAACCGGAACCACCACCCAGGACATTGTACATGCCCCCCAGTCGCCGAACGCGTTGATGTCAAATCCGCCGGAGCCGCCACCGCCAGAGTTTCCGTCCCCGGACATTTTGTGATAAGAGGTTAGATGAAAATTGGATAGGAAATGGAGATGATTTAGGAAGAATAGATGTGTATTTATGTGTGAAATGAGGATGAATTATGAATATTTATAGAGTAAAAAAATAAAAAATAAATAAAAAACAGTAATATTACCGGTTTAAGATTTTTGATTTCATTTTTTTTAATTCGAATTTAAAAAAATGATTTATTGCGTCAGTATGACGATGCCCACTCGCGGGCCGGCGAGTGAGTGTCACGCATGGCGCCGCGAGCCATGTCGCGCGGGCGCGTGGCGAGACGGCTCGCCATCCATCTCGGCGGGACGGGACGCTCGGCGGGCTGGGGACGAGACGGGACGCTGCCGTCTCGTCCCGGCGTGACGGGTTACGAGCCACCCGCGTGACGCTTTGCGGGTGGCCTTGCCTATTCCAACCCCTACCCTACCCGTTTGGTATCGGGTACCTTCTACGTGCAATTGTCAGGGACGGATATTAAATTACTCAGTTTAATTGGGATTTAATAGGTTGTAATTTTATTCCGCACCACCTTGGAGTTCACTCTTAGTTCTTTAGTTCTTGAATTTTTCCCTTGTCTTGGTTTGTGTGCGAATTTGTGAATTTTGGTGTGTGCATGCGAAGTTGGATTAGAGTGAAACAAAAAATAGCGAGCAACATAGAAAAGACTCGAACAGAAAAGAAAGAAGGCACAATTCCAACAACCAATTCTCTACCAATGGCTCGACTAGGAAGGATGGTTAAGCGCAAGATCAAGGAGAAAACACAAGCACAAAAGTACGAGAATAAAATCTCCATACTATTTGTTGCCAAGCTAAAAAAACAAATGTTATTGTATTGCGATATTTGTATAACAAAATTTACAATAAAGACAGTTCATATTAGGGGTGGATAAACGGTTCTCGGTTATTCGGTTTATTGATAACAGGTCTGTATAACCGATAACCGAAATTAAATTCAATTTTAATTCAATCATATTTTTAATGATAAACTTTTTAAATATTTTTAGACTTTTAAAATTTCATATCTATATTACATTGATTTTGCATTTCTTTATATGGCGTCACAATAGAAGAAAATGTAATTTACTTCCAAATTTTGTCAAAGTCTATTTTAATTTGTGTCACTTTCATTTATAATATCTCAAACTCAATAAAGTGTCTAAACATTATTTTAAAAATAGGATATCCCTTCACTTAATTATCGTAGAAAAGTTTTTAGATCATTTAATGTTTTAACTTTTGAAGTGCCTAAACAAAATTTATGTATTACTAGGTAGAAATAATAATAATAATAGATTGAAATTGAAAATTTAAAAGTTGAAGTGTTTTTTTTTTTTAAATTAACTTCATATATTTATATCATATATATGAAAGAGGAAATTACAAATCAACTCCTATAACAAGGAGGAAAGACAAATTACGCCACCCAGGGTTCGAACTCGAGACCTCCAGGATGGACGCGGTATCCAGCACCCTTTACCGCTAGGTCAAGGGGCTTGGATAAAGTTGAAGTGTTGGACTTTGAATCATTAAGTTATTTTAGTTATAACCGATAACTGACCGGTTATAATCGAGTCGGTTAGTTAAGTAACTGAATTAGATGTCGGGTCAGTTCCGGTTAGTTTTTTGACCAATTTTTAGGATCGGTTAATCGATAAGTCAGTTCGATTATTAACCGAACTAACAGTTTATCTACCCCTAGTTCATATGTAATAACATAATCGACCGTTTTTTACCCACCCCCAGTTCATATGTAGAAGGAACAGTCGCAAAAGCATCACTATTTGATAACCGATAGGTCTCGATGAGAAAAACTCTCTTAAAAAATTAAAATAATTGTAGTTTTTTAATATATAATTTTTTTATTTTAAAAATTCTTGGAGTACTCTATTTTTCAGCTGGATATGAATGTAATTAAAAAGAATTAAATATACGTAACTACTATACTAATTGTAATCCAAATATACATACAACGGTCTCACCGTAAAATACAATTCCTTCCACCACACCCTCATCTCCGATGGCTGCGACCGGCGGCGGCGGCGGCGGCAGGAGAGAAGGATCACCCAAAATTGTGGCTGATCAAATCTCGCAGTCTGTACAGTCCACCTCCAATCTTCTTCATCTCATGCTCCAGTCCTCCCCCTCTCGCGTCAGTCTCTCTCTCTCAATTTCCGATTTGCCCTTGTTTGAATCAATAATTAAACTTTTAGTGAATCTGTGCTTTTGCTCTCTCACGTGAAATTGTTTCGAGATCCTGGCTCTAGATTTATTAAAATTTAAATGTAAAAACCTATAGACCTTCTCAGGCTCAACTAATGAAGCTTCCAAGAAATCTTCTGTCTATGACTTCCACCATAAAAAACACAGAGTCAGTAAGTGCATTTTCTTAAGCTGAACTTGAATCTGAATGAGATCATTATAGAATATACCTAGATTATTTGAATTTGATGCAGGTATTGGAGCAGATGCCTCAAGTTGTTTCATCTCTGGACACACATGTTGAAAGAGGATTGCAATGGTCTGCTTTGCTAGTTTAAAATTATTTCTCTTTCTTTAGTCATTTTTATTGTTTGAAAGCTCTATTTTGCCACTTTAGAACAGCTTCTCTTTCTTCAGTCTGTTCTTTCATTAATAGAACATGTTACCATGAAGCCCCCTAAATTAAAATGTGGCGACTCGTATCTAACCTACTTTTACTATTTTAGAATCACTTATGTTTGTTCGGTTCACATCTGATTATGTTTCTAAGGATCTCAAAGATCAAGAAAAGAGTAAAGCGACTGAGAAGGAAATACATTATAAGTATGAGGTCCGACTACGTGACATTAAAATGCCAAATTTAAGGGGAATGGGGGTACTGACAAAGCTCTTGGCTCATTCCCAAAACCACATCAGAGAGGGTATGGAAAATAGTACTGAACATTCTCTTGGTAATATGGCAAAGAGATTAGTGTTTGTGATGTCATATGTACAACTAAGTAGCAAGATGTATTCCAGATTGGTTCGATACATGAACACCCATGCCTCCAGAGATGAATGAAAGTGAGGAATTTGTTTGAGGCTTAACAGATATGACATAAGTGTAATGCTCCACGGAGCACAATATAACACCGACATGTGTATAGATGGTCGCTAATAGTTGAACATTCTCATATGATTTGTGTTCTTGATCTATCAAATTCTAAACAAGACCTCATTCATGTGGAGTCATTTTGGTGCTTTTGTACATGGTTATTATTGTGGTGATTGGGATTTCTGCTACATGTTCTAAACAGAACTCCTTTAGGCAGTTTAACACGTCGATGATGTCTGTTTAGGCTTTACATTGAGTTTAGGAGTGAAACTTATTAGATGATATATTGGTTATAGTATAATTGTGTATACAGCTACCATTTAGAGACCTATCCTGAGTTATAAAAGTGCTCATTAAAGAATCTCAAATGGCTGGAGTACTTTGTACACACAAACGTGAGGTTAAATTGCAGATTCATTAATAATCAAGGTAGCTGCCTTTTCTTTTTTTTCGTAGGCAGATGATTTATGCTGATTAAACTAGTCATTGCCAAGCTTGAACACATTGCATTTTATTGTCAAGCAGATTCTCATTAGAGTGGAAGTTATAACTATTATTTAGCTCTGTATCCTCTATATGTGCTGGTTTCTGTGCCTCATGTACTAGCAATGTGTCTGCTTACTTATTCCAAATTCAGTTGATGAATACACTCTCATATTGTGTGCATCAGCGTTATATGATTGTATCCGACATTTTCGGTAGCAATGACTAACATTTCCAGTGAAGTAACAGAAACCAACAACAATGTTATCACTGGAATTTTTATTACTTCTACAGTTTTATTAATTATTCTTTTCTTCTTTACTTTGCAATGACACTTAAGAATTAAATTGTTGCAGTCTGCCTCATCTTGATACTGTAGTTCAGTTACTTTCCCATATGCAAAGCAGCCAGCTTAAGCCTTTGTCCAGAGCTGACCTTGTTCAACAGGTACTTAGCTCTCTGTGTTTGTATTTCAGCTCTCATTGCTTTTGTCCCCTTTTCACTTCCCCCTCCTACAAATTTGGCAATTTGATGTGTGATTTTGTTGAATGTAGTTAACCATGTTCGTTGTTCAGCAGGACCTTAAACTTTCGGAGCACGATTCACGGGTGACCTAGACCTTTGTAATTTGCAAGGCATTTGTCGACACTGATGCCTCGCATACACTATAACTCAAACACCTTTTGTGCATTCCCCTAAGCCTCACCGCCATCAGCGAGGAGCGAGCAGGATCTGGTCCTTATGACCTATCTTAGGCGCTGCCAGAATTGCAAGCTCTGTTAAAATAAACTGAAATTTTCTTATAGGCCGCCCAGTGCTCATTTTTCGGCAGGATTCTACAAATTTAAATGTTCTTAGTTCATCTTGAATCAAGATTGTTACGATCGTATCGACTATTTATTCAATAATAGTATATTGTTTTTCGGTTTTGAATTCAATTATTAAAAAAAAGTTGGGTGATTTTTAGTCTTTTAACTTAAGTAAATTGGTCCTCCCCATAGCAGTAAAATCTTTAAGTGCTGACTGTTAACTATTAAAAAAATTAATGGTTAGCATCATATTGTACAAGATCCAAATTCCAAACGATGCGAGTCATGTCACCATATATTGTTCAAAACATAAAATAAAAAACGACCATATAGTATTTGTATAAATATACACGTAATAATATGTATGGTATATAAAATGCATACAAGACTGAAGCACACATTTAGTTACACTTATATAAATTTTTACGTGTAAGTATTATTAATTTTTCTTGCAAATATGTATGAAGGCAGTTTGAGTTTCAGGCGAGATTCTGCATTTCGCATAAATAACCTCCCTCTTCTGCATGCGCAAACACACTTGCATCAAATGACATATGCAGAACGAAACCATTCTTCAACAACCTAATTCCAGAATTAGTAACGATCTAAAAGGTACAGAGATCGAGATTCTTCATCACTGTATTCTTTTTTTGTGGATTCAATGGATATCTTTTTTTTGTAAGAGAAATACACACTCAAATGTAGCCAAATGGCACCAGAAGCAATGATATGAAATGAACAGGGAAATTACGTGCATTTTTTTTTCACACTCAAATGTAGCCAAATGTCACCAGAAGCAATGATGGATCCTCAGGTTGGTTGCTTACGGATGGTAACAAAAGCTTTAATAATATCCAAGTAATCGTAGTATGCTACATGAGCACCATCGTTTTCATGTATGGTTCTGGGTTTGGATTGCTCTTTTTTTTGTAGTCTACGCAAAGAATATATTTTCCTTTGGTTTTGATCTGATGCTACTTTAGAAGCTCCCCCATAGTAGATATAACCATACAAATTTTATGCAAAGTATAGTCTATCCAGTGAGCCTATTTGCTTCACTCAGAAACTTATTGTGCTTAGTGTTGTCTTTACTGACTGAAACTGTATTTAGGCTGATTAATTTTTTTTCCGATTTGTGTCCAATAGGTGCTCTTTATGTATCCTCCTAGAAAGAAGTTGGAATTGCAATTACAGGATCTTGCTGCATTTTGCTTTCCTTCAGGTGTTAAGGTATGTGATTTCTCAAACTCCTCTAAATATGGACATAAGATTTCTTAAGTTTTTTGAATATTTTGAACTCGGATATGACTCGAGTCACTCAATATGCGTAACACTTTGACAGTTGTACACTTTACTTTTGGTAACTTTGTTTTATTCATTTAGAATGGTCACAGTCATATGAACTTGCTCTGTAACTCTGGCTGTTTTTCTTAATAATAAGTATTGAGGAATACATCATCAATATCTTTGTTTTGAGTCGTATTCTGTATTAGAGCAATACTTTCCAATAAGAATACAATTGTTGTTTGGAGTTCATAATATGTTGTTATACATGAAAGATTTTCGTTAACATTCTGACATAATAGTTCTTGTGCATTTAATAAACCAATATAGACTTTGGCTGTGCTGACAGACATTTCTTGTTGATTGCCACTGTTGAGATGCAGTTTGGGAGTTATATTTCGATTTGATTTTCCTAAGGAAGTCGATATATCTACTTCAAAATGTTCAACCAGCCTTTATGTTGGTTTTGCTGTGCATATGTGGTTTTGCTTATTTGAAGATAGAATATCTGCATATTAAAAATATAAGATGTTAGACCTTGAAAGTAAAGAACTTATTTGCAAATAACCCATCGAGTCAAGTTGCTGGAGTTTCTTATTTCTGTTGTGCAACTTCGTTTAGTTTCTAACTATGTTGCCTAATATCTACCCTTTTATTCACCTAGGCTCGTGTACTGGAGAGATCACCATCATTAAGTGAGTTGAATGGGCTTGTTTATGGACAGGTATGCACCAAATACATTCATATGTACTCTCCTTAGCACTTAAGAATTGAGATATTCCCTTCGAATAATTGAATTTATGACTTGTTATTATTATTCGTCTTCTGCTATGACGAAACATAATTTATTTGTTTGGTTTGATTTGTCCTCAGGAACACTTGACCAGAGATGATTTCTCATTTATATTTTCACTAAAGGCAAGTCCAAGTTTATTTTCTCTCCTACCATTGCTTGTTTCGAACGGACAGAAGAATTATTATACTATTAATGTTTCTTCTCAAATACTATTCTTTTAAATTTCCTCCACTACAGACTCTATATTCTAGTATTAGAGTGTGTCAAGGTTTTATGAAGACATTCTTTGTGCCTAATGCAGGTAGCAGGCAATGCAACACTTTATGGTGTTTGCTTGCGAGTTCAAGAGATTGTTCAGAGGCCACCTACCATATATGGGTCTCGATCACCTCTTCCTCAGCCAAATTCTGTCGGCAGCAGGTGGTTGATTGCTGCTCCACATTGTTATTGTATCTTGACAAAGGTGCCACTGTTCGGATTACATTATCAGATACTGAACAGGTATGTTTGTTAACAACTTTCTGGATTTTTCTGTCTCGGAAGTCTTATCTAACTTAATGGACATCCAACTCTTGATTCTGTTTACCTCCACTATGTAATTATTTTCATGTTCCGTGGCCTGTATGCAGCATGGTTGCACAAGATCGTCTGAATCGGATTACTAACTTTGTTGAAGAAATGGCTCTTGCTACCACTGAACCTCCTCAATCTATGCAAAAACAGCATTTAAATGTGAAGCCTCCTGGTTCTGCAAGTGACACAAACTGGATGGCCTCTGCAATCCCTGTTAAACATGCTGCAATTCTTGCAGCAGCAGCAGGCATTATATCTGATAAGGAGGCATCATCAAGGTGTCAAAATTCTCCTAGGAGTGCTACGGCCAGTGATGCATCAGAGAATTGCCAAATGAAGGATTTGGATAAGGATAGTAGCAAGAACTTTGATAGTCCATCTGCTAGCAAAACCTTTGATAGTCCATCTGCGAATTCGGGAAACCAATCAGTAACAAGCATTCGGAGTCTCGAATCCTTATTTAGGCGACAGAACAATTTACTTGGGTTTTCCATACAATTATACATCCACCTATCTACAATATTATTTGTCCAAATTTTGAGTTTGTTCAAACACAATTACCATCTTTTGTTTTTCTCAATATTTTTTTCTTAAAATGTACTTTGTTTTGGCAGTCCAGCTAGAAGTATGGCGTCAGATGATGGTTCCACTAGCCAGGATGAGGATCCAACTGATGAGGTGATAATGGAATGGTCAAGGGTGAGTTTATAATGCCTTCAGGAACGCTTCCTAAGCTATATATCTTGTATTTAGATTGCCATTTCGTGACTTCTCATGCTCAAGTCAGCTGTTTCTGAAATCTCTATGTCAGGAAAATAAGAATGATTTGCTACAGATAGTTTGTTGCTATCATCGTCTTAATCTTCCTGGAAGAGGAAGCAAAATCAATTTTCAGCCGCTGGAGCATATGCAGCCCATTGAGTTTCGACGTTTCTCCACTTCTGACCTTGGATACTCTGATAAGTATATTGATAAAATAACGAAAGTTTCTAAGGAAGATTCTGAGGTTATATTGTCAAATGATTATTCAGCTTTTGGTGATACCTTCCCTGTGCATTAGAAAACCATTCTTACTAATACTTTCTAATTTTGAAGGTCAAGTTAAAATTAGCTAATGCCGAGGAAGCTTCTTCACTCTCTCTATGGTCAATATCTACAATATGTCGAGTTCTTTCTCTTGACAGTGTAATCCCTTTTAAACTTTCAATCCTTACGACTCCGTTTTTGATAAATTTGAATGGTGTGTTTGAAGTATACCTCTAAAAAAATGTTATCTTGAACATGAAATATATTTAAGTGAGCATTCTGAGCAGAACAACCCTGAACACTCCAATTATAACCTAACTTTATAGTTCATCATGGTAGTCATTTTATCTTAATTTGAACATCCAACAAAATTACCCATGTCCAGATG
Source organism: Salvia splendens (assembly GCF_004379255.2). Taxonomy (NCBI): domain Eukaryota; kingdom Viridiplantae; phylum Streptophyta; class Magnoliopsida; order Lamiales; family Lamiaceae; genus Salvia; species Salvia splendens. The sequence goes on from NC_056034.1 coordinate 3,180,789, forward strand.
CTCGACAGTGAGCTACACAAATATTTTGGAATACTTGGTTCAGCTATTGAAACTTCCAACACAGTCAAATATGTTCACACTAGAATATTTACAACCATTGTGTAGTAAAATTTGATATGAAAAGAAGTTTTAACATGATAGTTTTATTGATCCTTTTGCTATGGTGCTAAGTGGAAAGAGATGATTGGTAAAAACTGCTGGCTTCATTGCAGCTAGAGTAGTATTCTGTAATATTCAAATTTTCTCATGTTGCAAGACCTACATGTATCATTCTTTTCTAGAACCAATATTTATTTTCAGAGATGAAGAAATGCATCTCCAGTTCCTTGAATTTAATGGAAAAGATCTGGCCTTTCTTTAGTGCTTAACTTGTTCGTACTGTTTAGTACTTTCCATCTATGTTCTATGAAGGAGCAATGCTTTGTTTTATAGGATACCGTTACTGATCCTCAGATCATGCCGGAAGACGATGTTCTGCAAAGGAAATGCTAATTACAGAAAACTTCTAGCAGAATTACTTTAAGCACTTATACTACCTTTAATACTAATAAGATATCTCCAATGAGAATTGGCTAGATTTACTGCGAAATGTTTGTTAAGTTTAATGCTGTTTATGAAATTCCTCGAGTCTGATGAGTTTCCTGTGTCTAGATCCTTACCTTGATCACTGGTGTATTGTTGGAGAAACATATTATTATGATGTGCCCAAACCTGGTACTATTTCTCCCCTTGAAATTGATAAAAACTAGTTCTCCTTTTCTCATTTTAAAGAAGTAACTACCTTTTGTTTTCTTGTTTCTGTACAAGGGTATTCTATCAGCTGTGGTGTTGTCCGTCATCCCTATGATTCGTCCATTTGACTGGCAGAGTTTATTTCTTCCAGTAAGTTTTACCATATACTCTATATTTTGTTTCCACTCCTGATCACAGATCACTATTTACTACTATCAAGAGATCTTAAATAAATACCTGTAAAAAGGAAAAACCTTTTGCAATAAAATATGTAAAGATGACGAAGATTTGATTTCATGCATATGCTGTTTCTTGTGGAAAAAATGCAGGGACCACTTATATAGTTATGTTGTATCCTTAAGTTTATATAAACACAAATATTTCTTGTTTAGATGTGAATCATCCTACGATTTTATCTGTTTCTGCAGATTCTACCAGCGAGGATGGTGGATTTTCTGGATGCTCCTGTTCCATTCATTGTGAGTTTTAGTTGATTCAATCAAATGCTTTTTTCTGAACACCTGCATTTCAAAAAACTACTCATTATTATTCAAAAATTTCATGCAGGTTGGCACACAACATAAACTAACTGATCTGAAACGAAGAGCTCCTAATCTTGTTCACATTAATCTAATGAATGACTATGTAAGTCCAATTTCTATGCATTAATACATCAGATCCACTGATGGGCCACTTGTTTTATTTTCTCTCAGTCTAGATAGATCAAAAATCTATTTTATGTTTTCTACATTTTAATCCATGAATTTGAAACGTCGACCTCTTTTAGGACCCTCAATAACTCTGTTTCTCAGTTGTTTAGTTCATCGCATTAATCTTACGCAGGAAGTTCTGATGCCCATATAGCATTATCTTTTCGCTCTTATGGTTCCTTGAATGTTTACTATGTAATAAAAATCTCTATTATTGCACTGTCTGGTCTAGGTGACGTCTTGTAGTCTTCCTAAACTCCCCCGACATCAATGGCTTGTTTCGGAACTTAGGCCTATCCACTCGAAGTTGTCGTGTGAAGACTCTGATGCTCCAAGACATCCAGTTTATAAATGTGATGCAGTGCAGGTACAACCAAGTCAAATTTTCTTCCTTTTCACTATCATTAGGAGCTGAACATTATTTTCTAGTATTTCTCTTGTTTTGAAGTATTTCTTGTGGTCTTGTTTCTGGTATTGGTTTTGCACCTCTTAAGCCAGTACTATATTGATGCTTGATTCGACGAAGTAAGAAAGAACACAGGGAAAACTCAATATAAAGAAGGGACACTCCTAAATTCAGTGGGAAGAAATTAATTGTATTGGAATTAGTAAATGTAAATAATCTTTCTGAAGTACTACTATTCTGCACTGTAATTTAATGAGGATAACATCTACTTAAAAAGAAAAGATATTATAGAAATATCTTAATCAGATCAACATAACCATATAAGTCCTGACCTCCCTCCTCATCCACACCTGTGTTATACAAAGATGTACTAGTTGAAAACAAAAGGCTTTGATCATCAAGAAAATTGCAACACTAGTTTGATTTGTTTCATCTATATGCTGTCTCTTCATTAAATACATATCGTGACTTGCAGTCGAGATATGCCATTAAACTTGTAAGCGCGTTGAGGAAATATCTGGAATCGATTTGTTCGGATTTGAGGTTCCACACGATCACGAATGTACAATCCAATGAGAAGGTCATATTGCCTACATCTCTCTATCTCAAAGTATAATTAGGTCTGTAGTGAGTGTTTGGTAAGAGTTGATTGTTTCATTTCAGGTTGCAATACTTATTAAAGATAGCTACATTGATTCATTCCCCATAAAAGACCAGCCTTTTATCAAGGTACATGCTTTACCAATCATCATTTCATTGTAAATGTTGTTGTTTGATCTGTATCATTTCCCTGTCAAATTTCAATTGTTTAGGACTTTCTTGACAAAATTCAATTGTTTACTTAAAAAAGTTGTTTCAAATCCTATTCAGTCCAAGTCAACATTGAAAAAATTAACTTGGCTAAACCCAAAATTAAACCCCTTCATCTTGATTTCATGCAACTTCTTTATAGACATAAATATGTGTGTTTTGCAGTTATTTGTAGAGACACAGCAATTCAGCGTTTTGTCAGATTATCGTCTCATGTGCATTGAAAATATAGTAATTGCTGCAAATTACTATATTTTTCCTTTATGCTAAATGTGTCCAATTTTATTATTTTTTTGGCACGATTAAAGATGAGTTTAGATTGTCAGTTGCTACTCTTGTTGAATTAATCAAATGGCATAATAATAGCTCAATTGTTTCCCTTAAACTAGGAGTATCTTTTTTTGTACTTGAAATTGCAAATCATATTACATGTATTTCTTCTTATTAGTTTACACGAAACCATAACAAACTAATTTCCTTTAATATCGCTAATAATATTTTATTTCATATTTTAGCACCATAAAAAATCTTAGCAATCTGATGCTATCATGCAAAGTATGAGAGTTAGTAGATATCCACTTTGTATAGGCATAGCCATACATGATTGTGTTAGTATGCTAACTAATTTACAGTAATAACTAATAACTTTCAATACTGTGTATTAAAATTATCAACACAAAGATATAATTATATCAATACAACATGTAAATTTAAATATCAACATAAAGACATGATTTATCAACACAAAAAAGATTGATAAATTTATGTCTTTATGTTGATATTTTTAACATACAAAATTAATATTTAGCTATTAGTTATCTTTTTGTATTTGATCACACAACTAGGCATAGGCATATATATATATAGGGTCCTGTTAGGTTGAGATTATTTAGCTAAATTGAGAAATGAGATGCAATATCAGCCACTAATCCACAAGATTAACTAAATGTCAACAGCTATCACATTATGTCAACACGGGGGTATAAGTGTCATTTTGTGTTTTAATGTGTCGGATTGTTGACATGGCTTGTATGTCTAGTTGACATGACTTATAATTGTTGTTGACATGGTTTCTATGTGCAGTTGACATGGTTGTACGTGTAGTTGACATGGCTTGTAACACAGTTGACATGGCTTGTATGTATAGTTGATACGATATGTACCGTAGTTGACATGACATGTATGTGCCGTTGACACGATATGAACCATAGTTATCATAGTGTCACCAGCTTATATATCAAATGTCAACAACTGACAAACACTGTAACAAAATCAAAATTGATCAATTGCATAATCCTCTCGCATTTAGATCTGCTCGATTCTGGTCGCAGTTCCACCAACATGCAGATCGCACCGGCCTTGATCGCCTTCAGCCTCGACTTCTTCGACGCCTCCAGCATCTGCATCAGCAGCTTCATCGCGCACGAGCTCGCCTTGTTGCAGATCTCGTCGGAGACGATCTCCAGCAATGATTTGAAGCGTGTCAATGGAAAATTGCTACTGGCCAATCCTCAATCACACCGACGAACCGCTGTGGCTCCTCCCTCCCGCCTCCACTTCCGCCTCCAGAAGCCATAGCGAAGTCGAGAAACGCCGCAGAGACAGAATCAACGCTCAGCTCTCCACTCTCCGCAAACTCATCCCCAAATTCGAAAAGGTATTTTTCCCTCTCTCTCGAATCAAATCAAAATCAAATTAAAATCGAATCAAAATTCTCACTAAATTGACCGATTCTGATCAATGTAGATGGACAAGGCGGCGCTATTGGGGCACGTGGTGGATCACGTGAAGGAGCAGCGGCAGAGGACGAAGGAGGCGAGCAAAATCAGCAGCGGCGTGCCGAGCGAGATCGACGAGGTGATCATCGATCAGATTGAAGACGGATCGTAGCAGATCAAGGCGTCGATCGGCCGGAGCTCTTCGCAGAGATCGGGAGCGCGCTGAAAGCGCTGGAAGCCACCATTGTCGAAGCCGACATCACGAAGCCGACATACACCAGCACCCTCACCAGAATCCCCTAATTAAAATATGAAATTACCGTTCTGCCCTTTCATAATAAATTAATCTAAAAATATTTTTTGTGTGGCAAAATCTGGACCACTCATTTAATAAAAATGAGTGGCTGATGTTTCATCTCATTTCTCAATTAGCCTAAAAAATCTCAATTGATCATGAACCTATATATATATATATATAGGGTTTATATATATATATATATATATATATATATATATGCATATGCATTATGACTCATCATATAATATGCTTGTGGAAGTACACGTTGCATGTCACATATGTGTAATACTATCATCCATAATTAATAAATACTAGTAGAAGATAAAAAGTTTTAGTGGAAACTAGCCTGTAAAGCTCATGATCATGTACACCTTAATACTTTTTTTTGGCTTTTCTTCTTTTTAATTAAGCAAGTAAGGACAAATCATTCATGCCTTACAATTACATTTCGTCAAATATGAATACTGAATTCATTAGAAAATTTCGCATTTTCTGTTAACAATTTCAAAAAAGGAAATTGTACTTTAATTGTACTAAGATGAAGAGGGTTCCGAATCCACGTGCTTAAAAAAGACCACTTTCTAGTTTCTACTATGCTAAGCATTCAATTTGTAACTAAAACAAAAAATTACTCTATATCTCCATTTTTGTCTATTCACCTAAATTAGTTTGCATACTCCCTCCATCCTATCCCAAGTGATTAAGTTTCTTTTTTAATTATCTCATTACAAATTATTGTTTTCATTTTTAAATAAAAACAAAACATGGAGTATTAATTTCTTACTTTATTTTTTTTATACTTTACTCTCTAATTTTCTCATCTACTTTATCCCCTCTCCCATTTTATTCTTCTCACTTAACTCGATAAATATCATTTTTTTAAAATACCGTGTACAATAGAAATCAATCACTTATAGCGAGACAAAGATAGAACTAAAATGAAAAGCAAGTCTGTATTTATCTATTCTCATACTTTATTCACCTTTTCTGCTTCTCCCTCCAATTTTACACACTTTATTTATTTATTCTCATATTTTACCAATTTTATATTAAAACACATATCATTTATCAACAAAACTATTTTTGATAAAAAGATAGACTAAACATTAGAAGAAAAAAAATACCCACTGCGCCTCCTCTCAATTATATCATGGTAGTAAATGACACAGTACTACCAAGTAATTGCCTTTTTTTATTAATTTCTCTCTCCTCTTACCTACATACACGTTCTTCTTCAAACTTCTACCCTCCTAAAATTCTGCCTCAACATTTACCACTATGCAAAAATTAAAAAATCTTTCTACTTTTCTTCCACAATTTTCTACTCGCCAATTTTTCTGCAGCGACTATCTGCTATCTAGAAATACTACTGCTAATGCACTCCCTAGGATCAACTCCTCCACTCATAAGATCAACCAAAACCTAAATTCAAGATGGAATTAGACCGAAGGAAGCAAGAATAAGAGAATTTTTATCAATTCTCATACTTTATTCACATTTTCTATTTCTCCCTCCAATTTTACCACTTTATTTATTTTTTTCTCATATTTTATCAATTTTACATTAAATTATCAACAAAACTATTTTTGATAAAAAAAGGACTAAACATTAGAAGAAAAAAAATACTCACTGCGCCTCCTATCAATTATATCATGGTAGTAAATTACACATATTTTAGGCCACCCGCAACGCGTCCCTTAGCCGTCACTTATCTCGTCCAGGAGGGACGAGATGGATAAATATCACTTCTATAAATATCAAATCATTCCCACAAATTAATTCACCATAAAAAATATGTTCTTTTATTTAAATTATGTATTTTTAATTTTTTTAGGATTTTATCAATGAGGTTTTTAATTTTTTTAGGATTTTATGTTGTAATTTTATTTTATTTTTAATGAAGTGTGTTTTTATTAATTGATTTTATTGGAAATAAAAAAAATGAAATTGAATGAATAGTAATTTAAGGGACGGTTAAGGGACGGATAAGAGATGGAGGGTTGCAGGTTTCGTCCCTTAGTTAAGAGATGGAGTAAAAAAGTACAATAAGGCCCATGAATAGTAATTTAAGGGACGGATAAGTGACAGACTTGCGGATGGCCTTAAACTTAAAAGATTAATTCTTATACATGGTACTTAAAATTATTCATTTTCTCTCCCCTTGAACTTTACTTAAGTCTCTCAATTTAAATTATTTTTTCATAAAAAATATATCAAATTAAAGGTAATTTCATAAAGATTCTAACGAGATATCAGTTGCATATGTTCCGATGATGATCGGATAATGAAATTTTATAATTTTTATTTCAATTTCCGTATATTTTGATAAAATTTTATATCAATAAATGTATCAAAAAATCTCAATATAATGCCGGTACAATATTAATAAAACTATGTTGACTCATACTTGAGTTGAAATTATCATATCAATGTGTTGATATTTGTATTACACTATATTGATATAAAAAAATTGTGAAAATTATTACTAACAGATTGACTATTTTACGCTTTTGGTGATATTTTATCTACTACTGTTACTATTTATTGAGGGGTGTTATCCGTTGCTAATAATAATAAGTATTCTTTAAAAATTAATTTTATTCCATTAAATTCTGTCAAATATACCATGAAAATATTAAGTTATCATCATACTTTTATTTATGTAGATTATACTCCTTCCGTCCCATAATAGGAGTCACTCTTATTGTGAGCAAGAGTTTTAAGAAAGATAAAGAATAGTAGGTTGAAAAGGATAGTGGAGAATATGAGACCCACTTTTTTATATTGGTTTTATGATAAATTGTGATTGAAGTGAGTTAATGGAATGTGTGACCTACTTACCATTTATGAAAAAAATGAAATGTGAGTCTTATTGTGAGACGGACAAAAATGGCAAAATGTAACTCTTATTGTGAGATGAAAGGAGTATTATACTCCAGATATCAAGAAAATAGATAAGCAGTCCAATGAAATTTTAAATATCTAGCGTAATATGATTACATTTTTTATTATTCACTTTAAAATTTTGTATGTGTATAGTTTTATAAATATTATATTATGTGTATGATTGTCAATAAATTTGGCATATTTTTTTCATAATTTATTTAAATGCTTTTTTTGGGAAAAAGTATGTTTTAATCATTTATGAATCTAGTTGGAATTGCAATCCACATGTATATTGATAGGACATACGTCACGTGCCAAATTGGATTGCCACCTTGATATACCTAACCACTAAACATTTTCTTGTCTTTTTCCTTCTACTTTGCCCTTCTGCCTGAGCTCTTTTACTCAGAGTCTCAACAGCATGTAGAAAAGCGAGGAACTAGTCAATTTTTTTACCAGTTTGTTGAGATTTTGTTGAGAGAAATACAACTCCCTTGACACGATGGAAGTTTAGATGAAATTTAACAAAATTAATCAAAGATATTTCTTTAATTTTAAATCGACACAATAGTTTGGGGCAGTGAATGAGTAATTTTTTTTTGCCATTTATTGCCATTTTCGACCAAGGTCTACAACCCTCACAATAAGAATAAATGAGAAAGAAAATATTACTTCCACCTTTATTATATTTGTACATACAATTCAATCTTTTCAATTGAATGCGGAAACTATACTAGATTTAGCAATACAATAAACTTTCGGATTTGAGGAATTTTCACCTTTAATGAGAATATTTAAAAATTTTGTTCAACAAGTAGAAAACCTAAGTCTCAATAGTAGTCACAGAATAACTACATTGCTCGTCACCTGAATAGTAGTAGGACTATATTTTGATAATTTTAGTACGTAATATTCCTGTGATGCATGTCGAATATTTTAATGTAAAAAATGGATGATTAAGTAATAATTACTCCATAAACCTACACCTATAAATAGACTAATGTGAGTTGTTTAATTTCTCTGATCAACAATTATCAAACCCCATTTCAGAAATTCCACTGCTATCATCACTACTAGGCTAGCTGTGGATTTGTGGGGTGTGTTTTCTCGGTTTCTCTCCCATCTTCATGATCCATAGCTCATCAACAATTTGCCTCAAGCCCAGGTCAGATTTTGGTATTTTATGTCATGGGTTTTGATGGATCCGCGAATTTCTGATGTTTGGAAATGCTAGTAGAGAATGAAGATTATGACACAAAGAATTTACGTGGTTCGATTTACTGAAGTAAATCTACGTCCACGGGAAAAAGGGAGGGCAAGATTGTATTGCTTGGTCTGTTTTCTACAGCTTACAAATACAAACTTGCTATTTGCTATATGGTATTTTATCTCTAGAGAGCTTAACCTTCTCATATCAGATCTAAGTTCTATTTATATCTTGAACTAAGATCGTGGCTTGCATCACCACCCTAAGTCGTGGATGTCGTGTAGGTCATGGCCTAAGATCGTGGATGTAGCGTAGGTCATGGCCTACGATCGTGGCCTGAGTTGACACCACGTGGTAGTGGGTGTGTTGGACATCCTGTATGGGTCCACTAACTCCTTGTTCGGTCGAATACTGAGACCGAACTGCTTTGGTTGCCGATCTGAGAGTAGAGCTTGATGCCGACCTGAGAGCAGAGCTTGATTGGATGGCTTTTACCGAGCTGTAGGCTGAGGCCGAACTCTTTGGTAATGCCGAACTCATACTCCTGCTTTGGTTGCCGATCTGAGAGCAGAGCTTGATAGGTTGGCTTTTACCGAGCTGTAGGCTGAGGCCGAACTCTTTGGTAATGCCGACCTCATACTCTTCCTTGGGCTTTGGGCTGATGGGCCGTCATTGCTGTTGGGCTTGTTTAGTACGCACCCCATCACTACCCCCCCCCGAAAAGCGAAGTGAATCACTTCGGCGAAGCGAGTCACTTCGGCATTCTGAAAAAGGGGACGGGGGAGGCTGAAGTCAGGGGACGTGCCCTGCGCGTGACTGCATTAAATGCGGCATTAAATGCGACAGTAAAATCCGGCCGTCGAATCCTGAAAAGGTGGGATATGAAACGGTGCGATGATTTGAAATCTTTTCCAAATCTGATAAATACCGCCTTTCTTCATCATTTGAACACCTTTGCTATTGGCTTCTTCTGCACTCTCTATCTTTTGCGTGAAAAATTTCCTTCCGCTTTCAAAAATTTCCTCAGGATTTCTTCAAACTTTCGAAAGAGTAAGAACCATGTCTGCTTCTTCTTCGTCTGAGTCTGGTAGCGGTAGAAAAGGGGGTAAGGGGTCTTCTAGCCGGAAAGAATCCGGGGAGAAGACCGTAGAGTATTTTCACAGTATCTTGAGCAAGGAAACTGTGATATCCCTTTACGAAAAATACTCTTTTCCTGGGGGGAAGGAGGTGGTTCCCGACGATGATCATAGGGCTAACGACCCGCCGGAGGGTTATGCCACCGTTTACGAAGCCTGCTTAGAATGCGGGCTTCGTTTCCCTCTTCCCCCACCTTTTGTAGAGCTTCTTGATTTTTTTCAACTCCCTTTAGGTCAGGTGACTCCGAATTCTTGGAGGCACTTGTCGGCTTTTGCTGCCGAACTCCGTAGGTTAGATAAGGATCTGTCTCTGCGGGCAATCCTTAATTTTTTCCAATTTAAAAGGAAGGGATCTTGGTTTTACTTGATCCCCTTACAGCCTTTTAGGGCATTCTGCAAAACCAAGTGGCCGAAATGGCAAAACCGCTTCTTTTTTTATAATAGGACAGCGGCTCCGGGCTTCCCCTGGAGAGGGCCGAAGTCCGTGATTCCTCACCCTCGGTTAGAACCATTGGCCGAGCTCGATGACGAGCTCAACAAGATTCCCATAGTTAGGAAACAATACACGGAGTCTGAGCTCGTCAAGGGCGACGTCGTGTTCGACATCTCGTCTTCGGACGAAGAGGCCGAGGGTGAGGATTTCTCTTTACCTTTATGTTCTACTGCTTTAACGAAGAAAACTAACCTTGCTTTCTTGCTTTTTGGCAGTGTTCATGCTGAACAAGGCTACCCAAAAATCTTCGGAGTCCAAGGAGCCGGAGAGGCCGAAAACCACCAGCTCGGCGTCTGATGCCGAGAGGACTCCGAAAAGGCAAAAAACCTCTTCGGATCCGAAGAAGCCGGAGTCAACTTCGGCAAAGGGGAGGGGGAAGGCCCAGAAGCCCCCGAGAGCGCCAGAGAAAGACGTGGTCTTGGCGCCTCCTTCGGAACATATCTGTGAGCCGTTTTTATGGCCCACGGACTTCGCCGAGGTGAATTTTCTTCTTGATTTTCTGGCCTTGCTTTTTTTCTGTATTTTTTGTGGTCCCTTTGTTGACTTTTTTCTTTATTCATTTTCAGAGGAACGATATGCTCTCCAAGCTCGTCGCCGTCGAACTTTCCAAAGCGTCCAATGACTATGCCGAGATGCAGAGGAAGTTGGCGGCTGCTTGTCATCGGGCCGAACAGGCTGAGGCTAACTTTGAGAAGGCCAGAGCTGCTAGGATTTCGGCCCAGGATGAAGCTCAGTTTGCCAAAAACCAGCTCGTCATCCAGCGAGAGCAGACGAAGCGGAGCGATGCTGCTGCCGTGGTTGCCCAAGGGGAGGCTCTCCGTGTTTACACGGAGAAACTCTTTTTGAGCAGCCAGTTCTCGGCCTTTGTCGGTAGTCTGGTAAGGCTAATTACCGATAAGGGCGAGCAGGGGGCCGACGTCGTGCTGCCTCTGTACAGCCGAGAGATAGCAGCTCGGCTTCAGAATCTGCCGCTCCTTGAGGAGCTCGCTTCATCCTCGGTCCTGCTTTCTGCAGACCGAGTCCGGAGTTGTCGAGCTGATCGGGACGAGAACCTGGAGGCTATCTTTGCCTCCGTGGGACCCGTTTCACCCGCTTCGACTTACAACGGAGAGGGTGAGGCCGAGCCGCTGGAGCTGGAGGCCGAAGTCGAGCGGGCCGGGCATCCGGAGAAGGAGGCCGATCAGGAGGCGGAGGCGAGGCCGGCAGGAGGCGAGGCCGAGGCTGAGGTAGCCCAGGAGAAGGAAGCTGTACCAGACCGAGGAGCCGGAGACGAAGCTGGCGGAGTATGATTTCGTCTTCCTTGTGAATGAAAAATTCTCTACATTTGTCTTCGTATAGCTTTTCGTACTCGCCTTTATTCCTGTTGTATTTTACTATCTGCTCGGTACAGCTGCCGAACTAATATAGCTGCTTTGTACCCAAGGAGATGGAGATACTTCACTGGAAACGGTTGTACTCTTCGGCTTTGGACGAAGCTGAGAGAAGAGCTATAGCCGATCAGACGAAGAATGACGAGCTTCTGGCTCGTTTAGTGAAGCTGGAGGCCGATATCAAGGACTTAGAGTCCGATAAGAAAGATCTGGATGCCGAGCTGAATACGGCCATTGCTGAGAGGACTGCGTATGAGGATTACATCCGTGTGCGCGGGGGAATGACCGTATCAGAAGTTCAGGAACGAGTTGACGAACTGTGGGAGGAGTATAATGTACTCCGGAGGAACAATGCGCTGGAGAGCTCGGCTTGCCAACAAGTCGTGAAATCATTGCGGCGCTGGGCTTCTCGGTACGACATTGTTCTTGCCCGGCGTCCCTCAATTGAGAGATTCCTCCGGCATATCGCGCCAACAGATGCTCGCACTCCAGATCAAACCTCTGGTTCCCTTGTTCAAAATCCTACTCCCAGCCAACAACGAACTCCGGAACAGCCGGAAACGTCAAGACGAGAACGGGCTCAGGAGCAACCGGAATCGTCAAGACGGGGACGGACTGAAATTCGCCGAGGAGTTGTGACTATGAGCGAGCAAGATCAGCAGATGCTTATTGCAGAGACTCTTCATCGCCGAGGTGTTAGGACTTCTCGGGCTCGGGGAAGAGGCGTTGGGTCGAGGATAGCATCTCGTCGACCTGCTTATTCTTCATCTGCTCGGAACAACCGAACTCGGCTTCCAGAGGATTTTGCAGATAGGTGGCTTAACTTCAGCAACCCTGGACAGTAGAATAGTCCTTTGTAATAGCGTAACGCCATTTTGTAGGGTAGCGGAGTTGTATGCCGAACAAGATTTGATAAATGAAATTTTGTTTTCGCTTCTAACACTGTATTTACAGCTTAGCGAAAAAATTTCATCGTACTTGTCCTCGGTCTTATGAAGTAAACTTCTTTGACCGGACTTGGTCCTTGGTCTGATGAAATAAACATCTTTGACCGGACTCGTCTTTGGTCTGATGAAATAAACATCTTCGACCGGACTCGTCTTTGGTCTGATGAAATAAACATCTTAGACCGGACTCGTCTTTGGTCTGATGAAATAAACATCTTTGACCGGACTCGTCTTTGGTCTGATGAAATAAACATCTTCGACCGGACTCGTCTTTGGTCTGATGAAATAAACATCTTTGACCGGACTTGGTTTGTGTTCTAATTTGGCGATTTTTGTCGCCGGGATCGAACTTTCCCTTGTCCTAATTCGGCGAGTTTTATCGCGTGGATCGGACTTTCCCAGTTAACCGAAGTGGTCTTATGCAGTAAACCTCTTTGACTAGACATGGTCGTCCCCGGTCTTATGAGGTAAACTTCTTTGACCGAACTTGGTCGTCCTAATTCGGCGAGGTTTATCGCGTGGATCGGACTTTCCCTTTGCAGTTCGCTTCAGACGAAGTGCTTATTAAGCTGAATTGCGGTCTTGTATCCTCCTTGGAAGCTTGGACTCACAATCGTTGGCTTATTGCAGTTCGTTTCAGACGGACTGCTTGTTAAGCTGAATTGTGGTCTTATATCCTCCTTAGAAGCTTGGACTCACAATAGTCTTTAATAATCGATCTAAAAAGGGGATCAGTCTTTAAAGAACGATATACCTTGGTACCATTTGTAAGAGACGACAAGCACATAGAGACAAAACACATAGAGAAAAAATGAAAAAGACGAAAGAAAAAGACTTTAATCCTTTTAAAAAACGACAAGTAAAAGGTACAAGTAAAAAACAAACAAATAAAAACACATACCCCTATGACCGAACTAGACACGAGACGGACTGACCGGACTTGTCTCTTACAAGTGGAACTTCTTGAGGTTGGAGACGTGCCATGTTCGGGGTACTTGTTCTCCTGACATGTGAGTCAATTTATAAGACCCTTTGCCGAGGACTTCTGACACCCGATATGGACCCTCCCATGTGGGTTCGAGTTTGCCCAGCTTTTCTGCTCGGCTTACTTCGTTGTTTCTCAAGACGAGATCTCCCACTTGAAATTGAAGCTTTTTCACCCTTTGGTTATAATACCGGGCTACTTGCTCCTTATACTTGGCTGCTTTTATGCACGCCAATTCTCTTCTTTCTTCGGCGAGATCTAGTTCGGCTCTCAGTCCGTCGTCATTCATTTCTGAGGAGAAATTTAGAGTTCGGGGACTGGGTACGCCGATCTCCACCGGAATTACGGCTTCAGTGCCGTACACCAGGCTATACGGAGTTTCACCGTTGGAGGTTTTGGGTGTAGTTCGGTAGGACCATAAGACTTGAGGGAGATTTTCTACCCATTGTCCTTTGGCTTGTTCTAACCGAGCTTTTAACCCTTTCACCAGAATCCGGTTCGTTACTTCCGTTTGTCCGTTTGCTTGGGGATGGGAGACCGAAGTGAACCGCTGTTGAATGTTCAGCTCTTGGCACCAATTCTTGAACGTCTTGTCGGTGAACTGAGTCCCATTATCCGAGATGAGGATGTGGGGTATGCCAAATCGGCACACTATGTTCTTCCAGACGAAGTCCAATGCCTTTGAGCTCGTTATCGTAGCTAATGGTTCAGCCTCCACCCACTTCGTGAAGTAGTCCACGGCAACGATAAGGAATTTCATTTGCCGAGGAGCTTGAGGAAGTGGTCCCACTATGTCTATGCCCCATTGCATGAAAGGCCAAGGGCTTTGCATAGTGTGTAGATCGGTCTGCGGCATCCTTGGGACATTTGCATGAATTTGGCACTTCGTACACTTCTTGACGAGCTGCACTGACTCTTGTACCATGGTTGGCCAATAATATCCCCATCTCAGAACTTTTTTAGCTAAAGCTCTGGCTCCGATGTGGCTACCGCACGATCCTTCATGAACTTCTCTGAGGATGTAGTCCGTCTCTTCTGGTCCTACGCACCGCAATAACGGCTGGAGGTAAGACTTTCTAAAGAGGACTCCTTCATGAAGTTCGTACCGAAGTGCTCGGCACGTGATCTTCCGAGCTTCTCTCTTATCCTCGGGCAATTGTCCTTGATCCAGATACTGCAAGATCGGCGTCATCCAGTTCGGCGAGCTGGATACTGAATGTACCTCGGCTTCATCAATGCTTCGATGCATTAATTCTTCCGCCTTTGAGCTCGGATCTGAGGCCAACTTACTTAAGGTATCTGCTCGGCTATTTTCCGCTCTAGGAATGCGGATTATCCGAAAATAGGAGAAACTCCGGCTGATGCTTCGCGCTTTGTCCAAATACTTCTTCATTCTCTCGTCACGAGCTTCACTTGTACCCAACATGTGATTTACTATGACTTGTGAATCACAATGGACTTTGAGAGATTTGACGAGCAGACTTTGCGCTAACT
This sequence comes from Salvia splendens, assembly GCF_004379255.2. Lineage (NCBI taxonomy): Eukaryota > Viridiplantae > Streptophyta > Magnoliopsida > Lamiales > Lamiaceae > Salvia > Salvia splendens. The sequence goes on from NC_056034.1 coordinate 3,195,981, forward strand.
GGAGTCCGGCCAGGAGGGCTTCGTACTCGGCTTCATTATTAGTAGTGGGGAATAGGAAACGAAGTGAGTAGGTTACCTCGTGTCCGTCGGGAGCGACAAGTAAAATACCAGCTCCACTTCCCATCTTGTTTGAAGCTCCATCTACGAATCCGCTCCAGCAGTCCGGCGGCTCTACTTCGGATTCCAAGGGCTGTGCTAGTTCGGCATTGGCAGAATTCTTCTGTTCGGCAATAACAGGAATTGCTTGATCGAACTTCGCTTCTGCAAGAAAATCTGCCAAGGCTTGTCCCTTGATGGCTTTCCGAGGTAGATATTCAATTGTGTGCTCTCCCAACTCTATAGCCCACTTGGCGATTCTGCCTGATGCTTCTGGCTTGGTCAAAACTTGCCGAAGAGGTAGATCGGTTAAGACGCATACCTTGTGAGCATAGAAGTATGGCCGCAGTCTCCTTGCTGCATTTACTAACGCCAGAGCAATTTTTTCCAGAGGTTGATACCTTGTTTCTAGACCTCTTAATGCTCGGCTTGTAAAGTAGATGGGAAACTGCTTTAGGCCTTCTTCTCGTACAAGCACCGCGCTGATGGTTTGATCCGATGCCGCTAAGTATAAGAATAGTACTTCGGCTTCGGCTGGAGCAGAGAGAATAGGAAGCTCGGCTAGATAACTTTTGAGCTCGTCAAAGGCCTTTTTCTGCTCGGCTCCCCACTCGAACTTTGGTGCCTTTTTCAACACCTTGAAGAACGGCAGTTGCTTTTCGGCTGCTTGGGAAAGGAATCGACTCAGTGCGGCTAGACATCCGGTTAGCCTTTGCACGTCATGTATGGACTTCGGCATTGCCATGTTCTGAACGACTTGAACTTTTGAGGGGTTTGCCTTGAGTCCGTCTTTTGAAACCCAACAACCCAGAAACTTTCCCGAATCTACCAAAAAGGTACACTTTTGGGGATTAAGTTTGAGGTTGGCTTTCTTGAGCACGTTGAGAGTGGACTTGAGGTTGTGCTCGTACTCCGAGGTGCTTTTGCTCTTGACGACTATATCGTCAACATACACTTCGACCTCCTTTCCAATCAGGTGCCGAAAAAGCTTGTCTACCATCCTTTGATAAGTGGCTCCGGCATTCTTTAAACCGAATGGCATCTTTTTATAAGCGAAAATGCCGAAATCAGTAATGAAGGCTGTCTTTGAAGCGTCAATCTCATCCATTAAAACCTGATGGTATCCTTTGTATAGATCAAGAAAACAAAAAATTTCAAAGCCTATCAGAGCTTCTACTTTTTTATCTATGTTCGGAAGGGGATAGCAATCTTTGGGACAGTGCTTATTTAGATCGGTGAAATCTATGCACATCCGCCATCCTCCTTCCTTTTTCTTGATCATGACAGGATTGGCCACCCACGAAGGGTACTTCACTTCGAATAACACATCCGCCTTCAATAATTGACGGACTTCGTCATGGATGACTTGACTTCGTTCTGCCGCAAAGAGTCTTTGCTTCTGTTTTATCGGCCGGACCGAAGGATCAATATTTAAACGATGAGTGATTACCTCGGGGGGCACTCCGGTCATGTCCAACGGAGACCATGCAAAGACGTCTTTGTACTCCTTGAGGAGCTGGATGGTTTTTTTCCCGAAGTAGAGGCGTTCCCGCGAAGCCGATCTTAACCGTTCTGGATGGATCGTCTTCGTACAGCTGAACTGTCATCGAGTTCGGCTCATGTATGACTTCGGTCATCGCCTCTGACTCCGGCTGCTGTGATTGCTATGCTTGGTGGTGCCGATCTGACTGCTCGGCACTTCTAAGCGCAATTTGCAGACATTCCTTTGCTCTCTTTTGGTCACCTCGGATGACCGCTATCCCTCCTTTAGTAGGGATCTTGATGGTGAGGTGATAAGTGGAGCAAATGGCCCGAACTGTGTTGAGCCAGTCTCTTCCCAGGATGACGTTGTACGGGGACCGAGCTTTCACCACGAAAAACTCAATCATCGTACTGGAGCTAGTAGGCGCTTTCCCCACCGTGATCGGAAGGCTGATAATACCTTCAGGGCGGGTGTCCTCCTGGGCGAAGCTCTTCAGGGGAAGCGGAGCCGGGCTGAGCCGAGCTGGGTCCACTTCTAGTTTGTCGAAGCACTCTTTAAAAAGAATGCTGACTGACGCTCCTGTATCCACAAACACCCTGTGGATCAGTTTGTTTGCCACTCCGGCTTGGATGACAATGGCGTCTTGGTGAGGAGAGATGGCCGGGACGGGATCAGCATCCGAGAACGTAATCACTTCGTCCTGCTTCAGCCTTTTATGCGTTGGCTCCTCTCGATTGGAGCCCCTGCGCTCTGACTTCAGGGACGACTTGGTCTTCCCGGCTGGGAGAGCGTCAATAGTCAGGATTACTCCATCATATTGCGGCTCGTCATCGTCTTCGGGATCCGGCTGCCTTTTCGGATCCTGAGGAGCGCAGTTCGCACCTCTCTGCTTCTTGTTCTTCTTTGACTGCTTGCTTTGGTATTTTTTCAATGTCCCTGCCCTCACAAGAACATCGATACCTGCAGCCAAGTTTCTGCACTCCTCGGTATCGTGACCGTGGTCTTGATGGTAGGAGCAGTAGTTATCCTGGGGTCGGCGCGCGGCCGATTTCGTCATCCGCTTTGGCTTTTCGAACAGGTCAGAGTGTAGTTCGAAAATTTCCGCTCTCGGCTTGTTCAGCGGTACGAACTGAGCGGGCGGCTTCTCGGGATTGAGACGGGGTCCCAATCTGTCTTGCACCGGAGTCCTTTGAATCCTTTCAAAAGGAGTTCGGCGAGGATGTCCCTGATCGCCAAAAGGAGTTCGGCGAGGATGTCCCTGATCGCTATGATCGGGCTTCCTCCTGTCTCCTCGGGACGATGAGCTGTCTAACGACCGTTTGCGACGGTCTGCCTCATCGGCCCGGGAGTACTGGTCCGCAATGTCCCACATTTCCTGAGCTGTCTGCGGACCGCACTCAACGAGCTTCCTGTAGAGAGCTCCGGGCAGGATTCCATTTTGGAATGCCGAGATGACAAGCAGATCGTTGAGATCGTCTACTTGCAGGCATTCCTTGTGGAATCTTGTCATAAAGTCGCTGATTTTTTCGTCGCGACCTTGACGAATGGAAAGCAGCTGAGCCGAAGTGATTCGGGCTTCCGCTTTCTGAAAGAACCTCCTGTGGAAGGCATCCATTAGATCTCGGTAAGATCTGATGCTGCCCTGGGGGAGGCTATCGAACCACCTTCTCGCGTTCCCGATGAGCAGCTCGGGAAACAGCTTGCACATGTGGACCTCGTTGAGACCCTGGTTCGCCATGTTATACTGATAGCGCCCCAAGAAATCGTGAGGGTCCACGAGCCCGTCGTAAGTCATCGACGGAGTTCGGTAGTTCTGTGGTAGGGGAGTTCGGGTGATGTCGTCCGAGAACGGAGTCTTCAGTGCTCCGTACACGGCGAATCCGATATCTCGTCGGTATGGAGGAGATTGAGTTCTCCTGTGATTCCGGTACCGAGGAAGAACAGGAATATGTCGGGGTTGAGGATTCTTCTTCCTGGAAGACACGGCACTACTGCGGTAGTGACTTTCATGTCTGGATGAGGAAGGAGAATCCTCCGCTTTCGTCTTCGGCTCTTGGCTCTTTTGCAGGAAGGCTAAGAACTCATCCTGCTTCTCAGCCAAGAACAGCTTGACAGCCTCATTCAAATCAGGCTGCTGGGAAGACTCAGTGGGACGATTTTTGGAGCGGCCTGTTCCTTCGCCATGAGAACTGGTGGTGGATTTATCCCTAGGCTGTTTTCCAGACCTATGGGATGGATTGGCTTCCTCCTGGTTCTCACGAGCAGGAATACGGGTACTCTGCGATCTGGTATGCATTTTTTGGGTGGAAAAAATGGATCAAAAATTCGCTTTATCACAAATTTTGTTCTTCGTTTCCCACAGACGGCGCCAGTGATGGATCCGCGAATTTCTGATGTTTGGAAATGCTAGTAGAGAATGAAGATTATGACACAAAGAATTTACGTGGTTCGATTTACTGAAGTAAATCTACGTCCACGGGAAAAAGGGAGGGCAAGATTGTATTGCTTGGTCTGTTTTCTACAGCTTACAAATACAAACTTGCTATTTGCTATATGGTATTTTATCTCTAGAGAGCTTAACCTTCTCATATCAGATCTAAGTTCTATTTATATCTTGAACTAAGATCGTGGCTTGCATCACCACCCTAAGTCGTGGATGTCGTGTAGGTCATGGCCTAAGATCGTGGATGTAGCGTAGGTCATGGCCTACGATCGTGGCCTGAGTTGACACCACGTGGTAGTGGGTGTGTTGGACATCCTGTATGGGTCCACTAACTCCTTGTTCGGTCGAATACTGAGACCGAACTGCTTTGGTTGCCGATCTGAGAGTAGAGCTTGATGCCGACCTGAGAGCAGAGCTTGATTGGATGGCTTTTACCGAGCTGTAGGCTGAGGCCGAACTCTTTGGTAATGCCGAACTCATACTCCTGCTTTGGTTGCCGATCTGAGAGCAGAGCTTGATAGGTTGGCTTTTACCGAGCTGTAGGCTGAGGCCGAACTCTTTGGTAATGCCGACCTCATACTCTTCCTTGGGCTTTGGGCTGATGGGCCGTCATTGCTGTTGGGCTTGTTTAGTACGCACCCCATCAGGTTTATATCAAATTCGATTCTTGCTCCACTATTTTAACGTTAATATAATAAATGTTTATATAGATATAGATAGACAGATATCTACACATGTAACATGAATGAGAAGAGAGAGAGAGAGAAGGAGGGAGAGGTTTCGCCACCTTCCCACTGCTGCACATTTCTGTTGGTTTCTGTGTTGTTTTTTATGACAAAAACAGAGCTTGTTTTCAATGTGCAGATTCTCTCTCCGCGACTTGGCATTAGGTTTGAATCGTATTGCCAGATGGTGAAATGCTCTTTACACGATTTGATTTTGATCTCTCGCCCATCACATTTTTGTTGAATCGCATTAATATCACACTAATTGTAGTTCGTCTCCTAGTCATCGGATTCCGTCATTTTTTAGGTTTGAAGATTGATATCTGTAAAGATTGTTATGGATATCAGTCTTGTATTGAATACTGCCTCTTCACCCCAAAACCATCTCCTCGCCTCCTTTCTTCAAGTTCCTGTCCTCGAATTAGCCTCAATTTGCATCAACTTGACTCTGCTGCTCGTGTTTCTCTCTGTTGTTTCCGCGAGGCAGGTTGGGGTCTGTTTAGGCCGGGTTCGAGTGAGGAAAGAGGACTCCAACACCAATTCTGTGGATAGTGGTGAGCAGATTCAGAGCTTTGTGATCACTAATAGCTACAAGGCTTCGGTATCTTGCTGCTTCTATGTCCTGTTTGTGCAAGTTCTGGTGCTGGGGTTTGATGGTGTTCGTATAATAAAGGCGGTTGCGCAAGGGAAGGGTGATCGAACACACTGGGCTTATGTACTCTTGCCTGCAGTTCAGAGTTTATCTTGGTTTGTGCTGAGTTTCTCAGCTCTTTATCTAAAATGCAAAGTTGCTGAGAAATTCCCATTGCTGTTGAGAGTTTGGTGGATTGCATCGTTTGGAATTTCTCTGTCTATTCTATATGTTGATAGCAGAGGATTTGTGCTAGAAGGATCAAACCATTTGAATTCTCATGTTTTGGCAAATTGTTTTGTCGTTCCTGCTCTTGCTTTTTTATGTTTTAATGCAATCAGGGGTGTCACCGGCATTGAGGTCCCCAGGAATCCTGATCTGCAAGAGCCATTACTGCTTGAAGAAGAGGCAGGGTGTCTCAAAGTTACTCCGTACAGTGAAGCTGGGATTTTTAGTTTGGCTACTCTTTCCTGGTTGAATCCACTTCTTTCAACCGGGGCAAAGAGGTCCCTTGAACTAAAGGATATTCCACTACTTGCACAGAAAGATCGTTCCAAGACTAACTATAAAGCATTGCACTCTAATTGGGAGAAGTTGAAGGCTGAGGGTCCTGTGACGCAGCCTTCTTTAGCTTGGGCTATTATCAAGACTTTCTGGAAAGAGGCTGCCTGCAATGCTATTTTTGCCGGAGTAAACACCTTAGTTTCTTATGTTGGCCCATACTTGATTAGCTATTTTGTGGATTACCTAGGAGGGAGGGAGACTTTCTCACATGAGGGATACATTCTTGCTGCAATATTTTTCACTGCAAAGTTGGTGGAGACCTTAACAACTCGGCAGTGGTACCTTGGTGTCGACATTTTGGGTATGCATGTGAGATCAGCTCTCACGGCAATGGTCTACCGCAAGGGACTCAAACTTTCAAGTTCAGCTAGGCAAAGTCACACTAGTGGTGAGATTGTTAACTACATGGCAGTTGATGTTCAAAGAGTTGGGGACTATTCCTGGTATCTTCATGACATATGGATGCTTCCTCTCCAAATTATTCTTGCTCTTGCTATTTTATACAAGAATGTTGGAATCGCATCTGTTGCCACACTTATTGCCACCATTGTGTCGATCGTTGCAACTGTTCCATTGGCAAGGGTTCAGGAAGAATACCAGGACAAATTAATGGGGGCAAAAGACGATAGGATGAGGAAGACTTCAGAATGCCTTAAGAATATGAGGATCCTCAAGTTGCAAGCATGGGAAGATAGATACAGACTCAAGCTAGAAGATATGCGCAATGTGGAATTCAAGTATCTGAGGAAAGCGCTTTACTCCCAGGCTTTCATCACATTTATTTTCTGGAGCTCACCTATATTTGTCTCAGCTGTTACATTTGGAACTTGCATTTTGTTGGGTGGTCAGCTAACAGCAGGCAGTGTTCTGTCTGCTTTGGCTACTTTTCGTATTCTGCAAGAGCCACTTAGAAATTTCCCCGACTTGGTTTCAATGATGGCTCAGACTAAAGTTTCCCTTGACCGAATCATGGGATTCTTGCAGGATGAAGAGCTGCAGGAAGATGCAACTATCACATTGCCACGAGGTCATTCCGATGTGGCTATAGAGATCAATGATGGAGAGTTCTCATGGGATCCATCTTCACCAACACCAACCCTGTCAGGCATTCAATTAAGGGTGGAGAAGGGAATGCGTGTAGCAGTCTGCGGAGTAGTTGGTTCGGGTAAATCAAGCATTCTCTCTTGCATCCTTGGTGAGATTCCGAAAAGATCTGGCGAAGTAAGTTTGAGTCTAATGCTACTATTTTTTCTTGTTTAGCACCTATTCTTTGCGACTGCAATATTTTAATTCTAGGAATTTCATCTGACTGAATCATGTTACCAACTTATGGGTATATTTCTAGGTTAAAACATGTGGTTCTGCTGCATATGTCTCTCAATCAGCTTGGATACAATCAGGAAATATAGAGGAAAATATCTTGTTTGGGAGCCCAATGGACAAGGCAAAATACAAGGGTGTTATTCATGCTTGTTCACTAAAGAAAGATCTGGAGCTATTATACCATGGTGATCAAACCATTATTGGTGATAGAGGTATTAATCTTAGTGGTGGCCAGAAGCAGCGAGTACAACTTGCTCGGGCATTATATCATGATGCTGACATATATTTACTGGACGATCCTTTCAGTGCTGTTGATGCACATACTGGCTCGGAGTTATTTAAGGTTGGTTTGGTTTTAAATTTTTTTCCAAGAGAAAACCATTACCCTGGCTAATATTTTATTTTTTTGGTGAAACTGCAGGAGTATATACTGACAGCTCTAGCTGGAAGAACTGTTGTCTTTGTCACACATCAAGTTGAATTTTTGCCTGCAGCTGACTTGATTTTGGTAGAGATTCAACTGCTACATTTTTTATAAAAATCTAAACAAGTAAAATTGCTAGTTGGTTCTTGTGCTGTAGAGTTTTGAACCTTTCATATTTAATCTTATGGATAAGCTGGTTTGAGCTTGTAGATAAACATGCTTCCTTAAATGTGACCATTGTCTTATCTTTCTGACTTCGATATGTGCATATGCTGCATCCCCATTGAAACTAAACATGATCTCAATGGTATTGAAGTTTTGTAATGCTCCTTCTTATTCCCAGCTGATTTTGCACCTCCTTTTATGACAGGTTCTGAAGGAGGGCCGTATCATTCAAGCTGGAAAATATGATGAGCTTTTGCAAGCAGGAACAGATTTTAACACACTTGTGTGTGCTCATCATGAAGCCATTGAAGCCATGGATTTTTGCAACCAGTCATCTGAAGATTCTGATAAACATGATCCACTTGATAGATCGGTGATCATGAGTAAGAAATGTAATTCTGTTGGAAGCAATATTGCCGGAATGGCTAGTGAAGTCCAACAAAATGTCCCATCTTCAGATATGCAAGCAATCAAAGAAAAAAAGAAAGTTAAACGTTCTAAAAGAAAGCAACTTGTGCAGGAAGAGGAAAGGGAGCGCGGAAGAGTTAGCATGAAAGTGTATCTCTCATATATGACAGCTGCTTATAAGGGCTTACTGATTCCATGCATTATCCTCGCACAAACATTATTTCAGGTCCTTCAAATAGCCAGTAGTTGGTGGATGGCTTGGGCAAATCCGCAAACCACAGGGGACAAACCTAAAACTACTAATGTGGAACTTATTGTTGTTTATACCACACTTGCTTTTGGCAGCTCCTGCTTCATATTCATCAGGGCTGTTCTTGTTGCTACTTTTGGTCTTGCGGCTGCGCAGAAACTATTTGTGAAAATGCTTAGGACAGTTTTTCGAGCACCGATGTCATTCTTCGACTCTACTCCAGCTGGACGCATACTGAACCGCGTACTTACATGTCTTCCTCTTAAAAGTTCCCCCCTCCTACCTTTCTTCTATTCATAACTTTAGGCTCTTAAGAGTTGATATATTTAATTATTTCCCTATTGTCCATTATCAAGACCATTTTCATCTTTATAATGATTTCTTTAATCTACCAGGTGTCAATTGATCAAAGTGTTGTGGATCTTGATATTCCCTTCAGACTAGGCGGCTTTGCTTCAACGACAATCCAACTGCTTGGCATTGTTGGAGTGATGACACAAGTTACCTGGCAAGTTTTGCTTCTCGTTGTCCCTATGGCAATTGCTTGCTTGTGGATGCAGGTAAGCTATCATAGCATGTTGTGAGCTGGGATTCTGCCTTTAACCCTCTACATCATTTTGATGATCAAGCATCCATCAAGTAAACAATAAGTGAATAACTTAAAAGGAATTTTAAATCGAATGTCAATACGATGCACGTTTATTTTTGATGAAATGTCATGGTGTACTGTGTTGAATCTCACATTGCTAAAAAACTGCAGAAATATTATATGGCTTCATCCAGAGAACTCGTCCGCATTGTTAGCATACAGAAATCTCCAGTGATAAATCTCTTTGCCGAATCCATTGCTGGAGCAGCTAATATCAGAGGTTTTGGACAAGAGAAAAGATTCATGAAGAGGAATCTGTATCTTCTAGATTGCTTTGCTCGCCCGTTCTTCTGCAGTCTTTCAGCCATCGAGTGGCTTTGCTTGCGCATGGAATTACTATCAACTTTTGTATTTGCTTTTTGCATGATCTTACTCGTCAGCTTCCCTCCAGGAGCTATAGACCCAAGTAAGTGAGTCGTTCGTTTCATATATCAAATGCATGTCTGCTGATCTTTTGAGAACCTTCCTCCATAGCGATCAACTTAAATTAGATACCAATGTTTAAAATAGAATTCTATTCCTATAGAAACCTGTATCATTTTTATTGTTAAGAAACTGCTGGTCATCCTGGTTACACCACTCTTAAGATTCTTCCTCTAATTCTGATGTTAATTGTTTTAAAGAAGATTTTAAAGAAAATACCGAACAATTTGCAAATAATGGAGACCTCGTGCTAATTTATCAATGCTGAATTTGTCTCCAAAGGTATGGCTGGCCTTGCAGTGACATACGGCCTCAACTTGAATGCACGTCTATCAAGATGGATTCTCAGTTTTTGCAAGCTTGAAAACAAAATCATCTCCATAGAAAGGATTCATCAATACTGCCAAATACCTAGTGAAGCGCCACCAGTTATTGAAGACTCTCGCCCACCACCCTCGTGGCCCGAGAATGGACAAATTGAGCTTATTGATCTTAAGGTATGCTTATTAAGATTTAGTGCTTTTGCAATGTTGTCATCCCACTTTTATATTCATCAAAGAGAGATTTGTAGCTATTCTACCATGGAAAAGATTTGTGTGAGTGAGCAAGAGGGAGAGAATTTTTATTATTTTTCCACTTCAGGTTCGCTACAAAGAGAATCTTCCCATTGTGCTCCATGGTGTGTCCTGCACAATTCCTGGTGGGATGAAAATTGGAATTGTTGGTCGTACTGGAAGTGGCAAATCTACCTTGATCCAAGCCCTATTTCGATTGATTGAGCCGGCAGGTGGTAGAATAATTATCGATAACATCGATATCTCAACAGTCGGTCTTCATGATCTCAGGAGCCGCCTGAGTATCATACCCCAAGAGCCAACATTATTTGAAGGAACTATCAGAGGCAACCTCGACCCTCTGGAAGAGCATTCGGATCACACCATCTGGCAGGTACATTCACTTTCCATCTCTGACATGAAGAATGCAAAACAGTTTTTAAGCTTATCATTGTCATCCTTAATTGGCAAGTCACTTTATATGCCTGCAATTGTTGTCATTCCGTAAACATTTAAACGTAATGTGTCACAGGCTCTTGAAAAGTCTCAGTTGGGAGAGATAGTTCGACAGAAAGAGCATAAATTAGATACACCGGGTATGCTCCATGTTACTAAGATGTGATCTTCTTTGTCTATGGCATCCTAAAAGCCTTAGATCTAAGGCTGAAAGTCGACTTACTTTTTTTCGTATATGTTGACAGTTTTAGAAAGTGGAGATAATTGGAGCGTGGGGCAGCGGCAGCTAGTGTCTCTCGGCCGTGCCTTGCTCAAACAGGCGAGAATCTTGGTTCTTGATGAAGCAACAGCCTCAGTTGACTCGGCCACAGATAACCTGATCCAAAAGATAATAAGAACGGAGTTCAAGAATTGTACTGTCTGTACAATTGCTCATCGCATTCCTACAGTCATCGATAGTGACCTGGTTTTGGTCCTCAGTGACGGTGCGTTCTACAACTTAGCTATTTTTTCGAAAGTTTTTATTATAGGAAGGTAGCAGCATTGCTGCTGTTCAACAAATTTGAGCTTGTTTGATCATGTAAATGATTTGTAGGTCGGGTAGCAGAGTTCGACACTCCAGCACGACTATTGGAGGACAGGTCTTCCATGTTTATGAAGCTGGTTTCTGAATACTCATCAAGATCGAGTAGCATTCCCGACTTCTGATCTCACGTTGTATGTCTGGAAATCGCAAAGAAAGAGAGCTCGATCCTGGAAAATAGAGGGCAGAAGGTGGTGAAGTGAGCATCGGAAGGTAAGGATCCTCTCCTTGTCCACATAGAAATGGAAAGTCGAGACCGGTTTGATCTGAGATGGGATATATTTGGAGGAAGGAGAGTTGGTGCAGCCTCCAATGTGTATATATATATGAGGAATAAGTTTCTAGTTAGAACAAGCAAAAGAAGCAGCCTTTTGTATTTTTACAAGAGCAATAAAACTAGAGTCAATTATTGATGTAATGCCCCTTGTAGACTACTCCTCCTATTTACCTTTCAAAGTAAATTCTGGTGTTTATATGGATTCACAAGTCATTATCATTATTTGAAAAAAAAACAGGTTCGTCTTCAACAATTATAGATTACTAGTACTTTATTTTGTGAGGAGAGAACACTACATATGCATTGCAAAATAATGATATGTATCGCAAATCATTATAAATATAATTTCTTCAGTAAACATTGTAATTGAGAACATGAAATAATAATTCTAATTGAATTTAGTAAATATCTAAAACTAACAACATGTGGATAAAGATTTTAACTAAAAACTTAATCGAAGCGCGCCAATAGTGTTACTATGATTTATTAATAAAATGATTTAATTTTAAAGAAAGTAATTGCTATGTCAAGTGTAAAGTATATCCAAAAAGCTCGTTCGCTGCTTAGATTATTCGATTAAATTTGTAAGACTCGCGATACTAAAAATAAAATTCGAGTTTGAACTTAATAATAAACGAGCCAAGATTAAAATGACACTTTCCACTAATGATATGGACAGAGTCGCAGAATTGATGAGATCATGAGATAAGTAATAGTCGCTCTTTGGTCATGCGATATGCTTCAAAGTTCCAAGAAGGTGCTATTGAAATCCGAACAACAAATAGGGGAAGTCCCATTTCCTCGCTCGTCTCAAAAAAGATGCAGTCCGTTTACCGGCGGTTGCGCCACCACCACTTCGACCAATCACCTGCACAAATTGCCTCATTCAAATTGTTTATTCCTCTTTCCGATCGGTGTAAGTACTCCCCCCGAATTTATACGCCCTCATACTCGTTACAGGTCCAGAAATATCTTTAAAAGAAACGAAAGCAAAATTCTTAAATGTGCTCCATGGATTTCAGTTAACAGAGCAAATGATACGAGATCCGCTTCTACACTTGCCACTAAAGGCGTGGGTCATCTAGTTCGCAAGGGCACTGGTGGAAGATCATCCGTTAGGTAATTTAATTTTTCAAATCCCTAATTGTGTTTAGACCTGATTCAAGACCTTGTTTTTTTTATTGTCATTGTATGGATTCTACTGGTAAGTATTTGTTTCAGTAATGGCTTCATTAGCTTCCGTGTGAATGCCTTGGATTTTGATTGTAGATTATTGGTAGATTTGAGAATATTAAGTTTCCTGAGTTTCATCTCGGTTTAGGTGCGGTTGCATTTTCTTTAGTCTTAGATGTCTCAAATTGATTGTAACACCCCGACTTTTTCTATCTTTTTTTTTTTATTTATTTGTTCTCTTTTTGGCATCGTTTGCGCACCTGAAATTTTTTTGCATTTGATTCGATCGAAGGATATAACATTTTGGGCCTATAACAATTATTCTTTTTCTAACCCCAATTTATTTAATTTTCCAAGCCCAGTTTATTTTATTTGAAACAACACTTTGAAGCCCAATTAGAGATTAACGATTTCTGTACATGTAACTCTCCCTCAATCCCACAATTCCTTCCACATTCATTCAATTTGTTACATCCCTCAATCCCACAATTCCTTCCACATTCATTCAATTTCAGAAGAAAAAAAAGCCCTTGCTTTCTCCCATGATCTGCGGTTACAAGCATTACTCTCCATCTCCTGCACGATCAAAATTCCAAATTACACCACGTTGCAAACTGCCGATTTACATCCCATTCTATACTCCTTAATCTTCTCCATAGTTCATAAATTGAGAGAAAACACCCAAGTGAAAGCAGAGAGTGCTGGAGTAAAAAAAAAAGAAGCAAGTAGGATTCTCAGTTCCACCTCATTTTCAAACCCGGCATGTTCGGGAATCGGAACTGGCGCTGACCGCGACGACAGCGGCGGTTTGAGTCTTGCATCACGACCGAGCAGCAGCGGCGACACGACCTCGGCTCTGGGCTGGATCGCGCACAGCCACGACGGAAGGAAAGCAGCAACGGTGCTGGCGTGGGGTGCGAACAACAACGTGCAGCGGCGGACAACAGCTCGCGTCGGCAAATCAGCGAAGAACAGTGGCGGCGCTGCAGTGCGGAGGAGAAGGAGAACGGCGGTGCTGGCGGAGTTTCGCGAGCAGGTAGAGGCGCGATGGTGCTTGGCCACGACGGCATCGTCGCTGGACCATGGCGATTACCGCGGCTGGAGAAGCGGCGATGAAGAGACCAGGCTGAACGGAGGGGGAGCAAATCGTCGAGAGGGAGAAGACGGGTGGTGATGTTCAGAGTTTTAAACGGAGGGGGAAGGTGTTGATTGCGGCGGAGGAGCCGATGGCTCGCTGCAGTGGCGTCCTGGGTGGAACAGGCAGCGACGGAGAAATTTGGGTTCTTCACGAATTGGGGGAGAAGAACTATCCGGTACCCTCCGATGTCGAATCGCCGAGGTGACGAGAGTAGCGATCGCCGGCGTGAGGGAGGAGGAGGCGAGAAGTTGGGGCTATTCTCAATTTGAGGATTTGGTGAAGCAGATGAATTGAGGGAGAAGAAGTTTGACGGATGATGGAAGGGAGTAATTGGGTTTTGTTTTTAAAGTGGGCCTCCTTCTTTTGTTTTGGAGATATAAGGTGGGTGTTGTAATTAGTTTTGGGCCCTAAATAAAATTGAAGGGAAAAGTTGGGCCAAGGAAATAAAGGAGATGAGTGTGTTAAACTTGGGCCAGCGTTTAAGAGCTTGAAGGATTGGGTTCAGGAATTAATTTGTTACGAAAGAAATGGCTGCTTAGAGGAGTTACAGTACGCGAATTTCAGAATTTTCCAAGTAAGATTGAAGGAGAGATTCTTTCGCACGCTTTCCGAGAACGGAGTGGAACACAAGTTAAAGCTTTAAACGAACGAGGTGGGCTTTCTAACTAAGTATTTTGTGGGCTTTTCTACCCTACTATTTTGTGGGTTATCTTTAATACGGACGCTGTTCCGGAAATGTTTATGGAGATGAACTGTTTGTCTTGCCAACTGTTTTGTTTTGAAACCTATCTGAAGTGGTTTACCACATATGTTTAATCGAATTCGGGTCTGTTGGGCTGCGAACCCTCAGGCTAGTGTACACGAGATCGGGAGCCATCTGAGAGCAAGTTGGCCGGTCTAGTTGACCTGGGGTGTGGCCACGCCCCTTGTCACCCGTTGGATCAGATAGTGTATGATGGTGGGAATAAGGGTGGCAATATCTGAAAATGACTGCGCAGTCGAATTTATGAAATATGTTTTAGTGTACTTGGGTTATTTTCTTTACACTTAAAACCCCAAGGTTACACTGTTATGGCATGACAAACTATGATTTTGGCGTGTGTCCACTGAGTGCAATAAGTACTCAGCCCTGCATGTTGTTTTTCTTAATGTGCAGATTGAGCGGTGACGAGCCCGGTGGGTGTTGAGCATAAAAGTGAAGAATGTCTGTCTAGAATATGTTGTGTCTTCATACATAGCATTATTCTACTCTCGAAATGCTTCCGCTAAATATTGTTTCTTTTGAGTTGTTGATTGTTGAGATACTCTGATTTTATTCGAGCTATTCCCATTTGTATTCAGGCTATGGTTGAGTTGTGTTGATTTCCCCTTTCTTCCCCGCTTCTTTAACCCTCCCCTAATCGCGATCAACCGTATTTTCTATCCTTAGAAAATGCGAGCGTGACATTGATGCAAGTTGGAATGCTTTTTTGGTGTTTGGCAGTGGCATTGTCGCGGCGGTATTTGGGGCTACAGGATTTCTGGGGCGCTATTTAGTGCAACAGCTTGGTTTGTTGACTCTTGCTTTTGCCTCACGTTTTTCAACTTAAATCAGTTACTGCACTGTGCTGCTTTTGAAGATTGCATTTTGATTTTAGTTACTTTCTTATGTTTTCCATTCTATGTTGTTAGCTAAGATGGGTTCTCAAGTGCTAGTTCCTTTCCGAGGCCCTGAGGATTCTCAACGGCACCTTAAACTGATGGGTGATTTGGGTCAGGTGACTGGCTTCTTGCATCCTCTTTTATATCCATCTCATTGAAGTTCAATAATTGTTTTTACTTAAAAGCTCTAAGATTTGGCACTTTGCACGTCTTGCAGATTGTTCCCATGAAATATAATCCAAGAGATGAAAATTCTATAAAGGCAGTGATGGCAAAGGCCAATGTTGTCATTAACCTCATTGGTAGGATTTTATGATGACATGCCAGCTTATAATCTTTTCATTTTCTATTATTTTATGTGTTTAATGTTTTTACGAGCAGGGAGGGAGTACGAGACCAGGAATTTTAGTTTTGAGGAAGTGAACCATCATATGGCTGAGAAGCTTGCTGTGGTATGTTGTATTGCTATATATTTTCCAATTTACTCTGATGATTTTCAATTCATCACTAGCTCACCTTATAGTCAACCTCCAAAGAAACTTATTATGAGTGTTTTATCTTTCATTGAACTATGAACTTATCCTGTATGTTGAACCTATAGACTTATTTATACTGTTAGGTTTCCATGCCCCCTCCTTTTATTACCTCTTGTATTTGTTCCCCTTGCTTGAGGTTAAACTGAATTTAGGAATACTCTGTCTTGTTAAATTCAGTATCTTTGGACTTCTATAAGAAGTGAGAAGCTCAAGATGGGGCTATTACTATTAGGAAGTTTATAGAAAATTTTCTTATGCATGGTGTTGCTCATCTTCATTTTCACTGTCAAAATCTAACTAATATACTTGTTCATACTTCATATGAAAAGCTGCTGAAATCTTAAAATTCCTAAATGTTTGTAACAAGTAAGCTAATTAAATTGGTTATGGAATATGGCAGTGGTCAATCATCATTATTCTTGTATATTCTTTTCCACTCTAAGTTGCTCCTCTTGATAATTCAAAAGAAAACCCTTTACTGTTGATTGCCAAATGAATGTGGTGGACATGTATCTTTATGATAAAATGTTTTACTATTTTACATTTAGTGAAGAAATGCTTTTGAAACACACTTCTGGTGTTCACTTTTATTCATCATAATTACTGCGCATTTTTTTCTTGGTGACAAACTGATATAATGATGGCACATCATACATGCACAGATTGCAAAAGAACATGGTGGTATCATGAGATACATCCAAGTTTCAGGCTTGGGAGCATCACCATCATCTCCATCCAGAATGCTTAGAGCTAAAGCAGCTGCTGAAGAAGCTATCTTACGAGAGCTACCCGAGGTTAAATCTTCACTATTTTTTCGGTGTCACATGGATCTAGAATTGCTTGTTCACTTGGTTCTTCTTCTCTAGATATATCATTAAAATATTGGATGCAAAGTTATAAGATTATGGTCTCGTTGTTGTATGTATGATTTCTCATAAGTATTCAAACCAATCATGATCATATTTTACTTTTGCTGTAACTCTGATGCTTGCTATTTCTGGGGTCAAAAGTGTGGTGCTTGTAAATATATTATTGCTTTATTTTGTTCATAGATCTCCTAATTTGTCAGGTCACAGTTATGAGACCTGCTGTGATGATTGGTACAGAGGATAGAATATTAAACCCATGGGCACACTTTGCTAAAAAGTACAGCTTTCTCCCACTTATGGGTGGTGGATCAACTAAGTATGCTCTACTAAAACTTTATTTGGATGAATTCTATGTCATTGTTAAACCTGTATCTTATCATCATGCCATTCGCAGAATTCAGCCTGTATATGTAGCTGATGTTGCTTCTGCCATTATTGCTGCCTTAAAAGATGATGGATCCAGCATGGGCAAGACTTATGAACTTGGTGGACCAGAGATTTATACTATTCATGAATTAGTATGTAACTGAACCTACCTCTTCCCTGCTCACAAAAGAACAAATAACCGATAGCGGGCTCTGGAAAAATCTGTCGTTCCCCTTTCTTTGGTTGTTTTTCCCTGGAAACAATAATAACAAATTTTACATTACTGCAGGCAGAACTTATGTATGACACCATTCGTGAATGGCCTCGCTATGTGAAAGTTCCTTTTCCCGTAGCTAAGGCAAGTCCTTCAGGCACATCTTTAATAACCTATCTTTTGTAGATAATTATGTAATTTAAATCTCATCTCTTTCTGGTGTTTTCTGAATCTTCTCCAATCCCCTCTTTATAATATGTGCCATTTGCTTTTGCTATCTCAAATCTCTCAAGAATTTGATGATCAATGTTTTGGTTATGTTTAACAAAGATTGAAATTTATACTTCTAGGATGTAGATATTTTGCTGTGTAAATCTCACCTCTTGAAGGCGCTATATAAATGAGGATTTCTTTTTTCAACTTCAAAAATCTCTTGCATTTGCTTGTGCATTGCTCTGTAGCTCAAGAATGTGACAATGTATCAGCCTTTAGATTCAGTATGCTTAAGAGAGATTGATAAGTACCTTGCATGATCGTTTCTAGAAGATGTAAATATTGTCAAGTTTACAAGAGAGATTTTATGCAATCATCCACCATAGAGTTTCTTTCCACACTTTTTTCTCAACTCTATTTTTTTCTTTGTCCTTTTACCCCTCATTGGCCATATCATTCTGTATTAGGTTTATTTGGTTGAGGTTGGGCTGTAGGAGGTAAACTTTTCTTATCTGTTCCCAGTCTTGGGGTTTTGGATGGAGAGGGTTGGTAGGCATTCATATCTGGTTATGAATGAAGATGCGATCATGCGACATATTTACATGTTTCATGAAGAAGTGTATTCTAAAATGTAACTTATAGTGTGAACACTTCCCAAATAGTTTTGATCCGGATCATGTTACTAAAATTTCTACAATTGTTTGGTGACGTGTTTGGTTTCAGGTACTTGCAACACCCCGTGAATTATTGGTTAACAAAGTTCCGTTCCCAATGCCTGTCCCTACCATATTCAATCTTGATCAGATTGAAGCCCTTTCCACTGATACAGTGGTTTCTGATGATGGTAAGTGTCTATCTAATTGTGTTATAAGATTCCCACTTATTCCAATATTGAGTTCTCATAGATACATCTTTTACCTTCACTCTTTTTGCACGCCAGCTTTAACATTTGAGGATCTGGGAATTATGCCACGCAAGCTGAAGGGTTACCCCACCGAGTTTCTTATACAATACCGTAAAGGTGGACCACAGTACGGCTCAACAGTTAGCGAGAAAGTATCGCGATCATGGGATTGAGGTTGAGCCTCTTTAGCAGACATTTGAGGTAGGGACGTTTGTTGCCTGCATTCCTGCTCCCATTCTGTATGATAATGCTTTGAAATTTTTGAGACCTCATTGTTGTGGCGATGGTGGAGAATGCTAATCAGCTGAAACTTGTTCAGTTGGTTTAATTCCATAATAAACGAATCGGCTCAACCTCCAAAGCCAGGTTGAAAGCGCCAATCACTTTGAAAAGTCAAGCTCTTTCATGGATAATTGGCACTACTAGTACTTTTTTTTATATTTCTTTTTACTCTAAATGCATGAGTTATTATTTTTCCAGGCAAAACGCGTTCTTGATTCGACCACACCGGTACTATAAAATTGACATGGCATGGTTTTTTTAGGACCGACATATAATAACTGTCAGATTTTGTTCCAACATTAAAAAAGAAAGAAAGTCACACCATTTTTGTGGTCTTCTAAAAACTCTGGGTGTATCAATTTATGTTGCTAAAGTTGGTGGATTTTTCAGCCATTAATCATAAGAATTGAAATATTAATCAACCAAACTAAATTAATATAGTGTTTTAGTAATTTGGTGTTGATATAAATTTTAGTCAGCAAAATTTATAATTTAATTGACAATTATGTCCGGTATAAATCTGTTAAATAGTATTCCTTCGCCCCTGATAAAATCAGGTTCGTAATTAAAAGTTTTACTACTACGTCCCTGAAAGTTTGTCCCATTTTTTCGTTTTCGTCTGTCCCTCTAAGTTTGTCTCATTTCACTTTTTACTACTTTTTGTAGTGGACCTCATATTTTACTAACTCATTCCTACTTACATTTTATTATAGAGGGAACATCTTTTTAGGTCAATAAACTTTGTCAAAGTATCATTTTAAGTCCGTGAACTTTGAAAATATCATTTTAGGTCCGTTAACTACAGGTTAATATCATTTGAGATATTTTGAACTTTTTTCGGACGAAAATGCCCTTAAGGCCTTCAAAGGGCAATTTGGACAATTCTTTCGCCACTCATCTTGCATCAAACACCTAGAGTCCAATAATTTTTTTACTACTATTTAATTCAATTACCATCCAAATTGAATTTAAATATAATTAAAATTTGCAGTAAAAAATAGTACTATGAGTCAAATTTTCAATTATTAGATGACCAATTATATAGGGATAGTGAATTGTGACCTGATACTTTATTTTATTTTTTCAATCTAAACTACATTTTAAGAACTTACTATAGGTGATCTGTGAATTATATTTAGTTTATTTGTCTTGAAATTAGATAGCTATTAATTTGGATGGTCATTCGGAGTATTATTTATATGAATTTCAGAATGGAGATCAATTACCATCCAAATTGAATTTAATTATAAAAATTTGCCTTTAAAAATTGTTAGACTATAGGCTTCTGCCGCAAGATGAGTGGCGAAAGAATTGTCCAACTTGCCATTTGAAGACCTTAAGGGCATTTTCGTCCAGAAAAAAAGTTCAAAATACCTCAAATGATATTAACTCGTAATTGACGGGCCTAAAATGATATTTTCAAAGTTCACGAACCTAAAATGATACCTTGGCAAAGTTCATGGACCTAAAAAAATGTTCCCTCTTTATTATAAAACCTAACTCATTCATACTCACATTTTATTATAAAACTAATATATAAAAGTAGGACTCATAATCCACTAATTTTTTTAACTCACTTTCCATTACATTTCTTAAAACCCGTGTAGTGGGACAATATTTGGGGGACGGAGGTAGTATTTGTTTTTTTAATATTTTATTATAAAATTTATAGTTGACGTCGAAAACAAATACACGGAGTTGTGTACGTCGGAGAATTCGTCGCTGACTTAAATCAGAAATTAAATTTTGTTTTCCAAAACACTAAAGACGCCATGGCTGAATCACGAGACTCCCATTTAATCACAGTTGACCGCCGCCGGCACCCTTTTCAGCCCTCTCTCTCTCTCTTCCTTTTTCCTCGGCCGACGCATCCCCCACGTAATATTATGTACAGTACGATATTCTTTCCACTATAAAAGAATGGATGAATAATGAATTCATTCAAACGTGACAATTCCAACATATTTTAATCTTATAAATCAGTGTTTCCACCAACTATTGATCGCATATACCGAGGCCACCAACCCTTCTCTAAAACAAATCTACTACTACATCCGGATTTTGATTTTTGAGGGGAGAAATGGTGAGTTTGGAGGCGGATCACGAAGGCGGCGTAGCCAAGAGGCTGTGGAACAAGTTCAAGAATGAAAGGGATTTAGCTCTTTACAGCCCTTTTGTTGTTTGCTTGGCTTCTGGCACCTTGGACCCCACCTCTTTTCTTCATTGCATCTCTCAAGATTTCTACCTTCTTCAGGCTTTTGCTCAGGCGTAATTAACCTCTCTCCCTCTCTCTCTCTCTCTCTATGTGTTTGCATCTTGCATCAAGATTTCGTTTTTGAGGTTTTGGTTCTTGAAATCAAGTTTTTTAATATGTTTCCTTGAATTAGTTTGGTACATTCTACATTGGAAAATTGGAATTATAGTCTTTCTGGAGTTTTGATTGATAGGGGGTGGATTTATTTTTGGGCCAAAATTGGTTTGTTGAAGGAGTTGTGCATTTCCAGATATGAACTAGCAGAAGAATATGCAGATGATGATGAGGACAAGGAGGCCATTGGAAAGTTGCGAAAGCGTGTCTTGAAGCGGCTTCGAAACCAGGATAAACTTATTTCTGTAAGGGTTTAAATGTCGAATTGTTTCTATTTTTAGTTTAAAATACTTTCACAAGTTTAATGCTGATAGCTACTCCAATTTTTTGTTGTAAAAGCTGAAGTTTCATGGATTAGGTTAGGACTTAATGGGCTAGATATAAGATGAAACGTAGAGTTTGAGGTGATTGTAGACATTCATTAATTATGTATGTAGTGAAGAACCATTTACCCAAAACATCTTCAAAGTAGTAATATAGAAAGGGAATGGAGATCATGGCAATTCATTATGTTCTTGCTACTTGTTCTACCACATTGGTTTATATGGTTAAAGGTCTGAAATAGTTTTGAGCTCGTATGACTAGAGGCCTTAATTATGTCTGCTGTTTGTTATTTTAAGGTTTTGATAGTAGTCTATCATTGTAGGAATGGGGTTTTGAGCCTCCTAAAGAGCATGTTTGCAATGATGCCACATCAAAGTATACCGAGTTCTTGATGGAGACAGCCTCAGGGAAAGTCGGAGGAGAGAAATTTGCTGTCAAAATTGTTACACCTTTTGAGAAAACTAAACTGGCTGCATATACGCTGAGTGCCATCTCACCATGCATGAGGCTCTACACTTTTATCAGTAAAGAGATCCTGGCTCTCCTAGACCCAGATGAGAGCAACCACATCTACAAGAAGTGGCTCGACAGCCTGTCCTCTGAAAAATTTGAGGTCTTTTCCACTGCTTGGATGCTGATTCTCATATGATGCAGTGTCTGTTTGTTGTTACCCAACACTTAAGTGGAAAGAGCTTCAAAACTAGAACTAACATAGCTTCTTTATTTTACTGCTTTAAATCTAGGCATCAGCTTCGAGAATTGAAGACTTGCTTGATAAATTAAGCATTTCCTTGACCGGTGAAGAGCTAGATGTCGTGGAAAGGCTCTATCATCGGGCCATGAAACTCGAGATAGACTTCATCTGGTCCCAATCAATTGTTCAGCAAACCATAGTTCCCTTTTCACTACTTTACAACAGTGTCGAAGACAATCTCATCACTTTATGCGACTTCGACTTGACATGTACAGCTATTGACTCCTCTAACCTTCTAGCAGAGCTTGCAATTGTAGCGGCAACCAATACTACCGAGCCACAGCTCCCATCATCAGCTGATATCAGGACCATGTGGAATGATCTCTTCAGCCAGTATGTGGAAGAGTATCAACAATGTATAGAAAGCATCGTGCCAAGTGAAGCATGTGTTGATGCTTCAAGCAAAGGTTTGATTTGTTTTTATCTATTTACCATATATCACCCAGTCGATGTGGTCAAGTGAAATGCAATCTAACAACTACAGGGACAGGATTGGATTACGAAGGTCTGTGTAAAGCAATGGAGCAGATATCTGAAGTCGAGAAGCGAGCTACTTCAAGAGTCATCCACTCTAATGTATTGAAAGGATTGAATCTAGCAGAGATAAAAAGGGCTGGTGAGCACCTCGCCTTCCAAGATGGTTGTAAGCGATTCTTTCAGGATCTCGTGGAATCCAAAAAACGTGCTGCAGACATTCATGTGTTGTCATACTGTTGGTGTGGTGATCTAATCAAATCCGCCTTCTCATCAGGTATGCTTTGTTGCTATGTGTGTGCTAATATTTTCAACCTCTGCGTTTCAGTTTTAACCGCTCTTTGTTTTCAGGAGAAGAAAATGTGTTAAATGTCCACTCAAACAACTTGGTCTACGAAGCATCTGTCTCCACTGGTGACATTACAAAAGACATGGAATCCCCCATGGACAAGCTTCGAGTTTTCAATGATGTCACTAACCGAGAAAATGGTGGTAAAGCCTCAACAGTTTACATTGGGGGTACGGCTGGTGACTTGTTGTGTCTGTTGGAAGCGGATTTTGGCATCGTGATTGGGTTGAGCAGCAGCCTTGAGAGGCTCGGAAAACATTTTGGCATAGCTTTTGTTCCATTGTTCTCAGGTCTAGTGAGCAAGCAGAGGGAGCTTCCAGAAACGGGGATTTTGAGTCGCGATGGGAGATCCAACATTCTATATACGGTCTCTAGCTGGGACGAGATACACACCTTCATTTTGGGGAGGTAGACGCCCGTCCCATCCTCTGCAGGATGTGCATACAGGAAAATAGTGCAAGCTAAACTTAGAAATGGATAGTTATGTTGTTATAAATGTATGGCTGGTGGCTCTTGATCCTATTGTTTTTGGTGTGAGGATTGAAGGCCTATGGTAATAATTTATTTGTTGTATTAGTAGATTGGATTGATTAAGATGACAAGTAGTTGAAGTGAATTACATGCATCTTCTGCTTGCTATTATAAATAATGTGGAGTATATGAGAATTTTTCAATATGGGGCTTGCTGTTTGTACTTGAAACATTTCTTATGGTAGAAGTTTTATTATTCTTCAAAAGCAAAGGAAAATGACTCGAGCTTGAGCTAAATAGTTTTAGAATTATACTCCAACAAACAAAAGCCATTAAAAACTCAGCTAATTTACAATAATCGTGTAAATAAATTTATTCTCGGTGATTTTCAGGCAAAGGAATACGACTTAAAAATAAGAAAAAAAAATTAATTAAATAAGTATTTATTTTATTGGATTCAATCCTCATTATTATTTCTTAAAAAAAATGTAATGTAGGACGAGATAAAAATAAAAAGAAAAAAAAAAAAAAAAAAACTTATTACTCCACAATGCAGTATAGTAGAGAGGGGCTAAAATCGGCACAAGCAATCTCCGCAGTCTAAACCCTAACCCTACATTACCAATTTCGAATCCTCTTCTCCTTGTATAAATAAGCAATCACTCGTCTCATTTTTGATATCTCAATCAAGCTGCTCTTCTTTTGCTTACCGTCTTTGTTTATTTTCTGTAATTTGCATTCATATTTTGTGTGGGTGGGCGATGATGCTAAACTGTAAGGCTTGTTTCTCAAAACATTCGCAGTGGCCGCCTAAGTGCTTTCGCCTTCGCCAGGCTTGAGAGCATATGCTGCTTTTTTCCTTCCTTGGATGTCTGAGCCGCCACATTCTATTTTCCAATTTTTTCATTTTATTTTTCTTCTTTCAAATTGTTTCGGATGATGCGTTGAATTGAATGATGAAAAAATCAGACGGATTCCCAATGAGATTTCGATCTGTGATCACTACCAGCTACTTCTGACTATCTTGCCATCATCATCTTTCGTTTTTTTATTTTCCATCATACAGTAATTTGTTTTTATCTATAGCGTAGCGAGATTATATTTGCTACTCCTCGACGGATTCCTATTCTTTATTTTTTTTGTTTCAATTTTGATTCATGTTTGGATCTGGTTTCGTGAAACAAGGATAAAAAGTTAGTAGTATCTAGAAGTTATCTGTTTTCCTTTTGTCTTTTTTTCCGTTCTTAAAAATTTGTCGCCATATACTTTTACCATTTTTAATAGTTACATTTAACTAATTCATTTCCACTTACATTTTATTTTAAAATTAATGTATAAAAGTAAGATTCATGTGCCATAATTTATTTTGAAGTTATCTATTTTAGTAGGGAGTAGTATCTTGAATTTATCTATTTTTTTCTTGCATTTATTGTGACTATCCCCGGTTTGTGGTGCTCCTTTTTCGACTAAAAGAGCATTTTGGCTGGGAGCGGATCTCCAGAATTCCTGTTTCATTCCTATTCCACACTTCCAACTTCATAAAATAATCCCACTATCACTTAACAATCACTTACATGTTAAAATTTGATATAGAATGGAGATATTGATAAATTCAAATTTGTCACAATTCTATTGAAAAAAAATGATGTTAATACGTTATAACAATTCTAAAGAATCGACTTCAAAAAAATCGATGTTAATACGTTATAACAATTCTAAAGAATCGACTTCAAGATGTTAATACCGTTCGAACAACGTGAGATTGCAAGAAGAAATCAAGGTTGGTCAGTTTATCAAATAACTCATCGTTTTATCGTAATGAAAAATAGTTTAAAAAGTCATTGAAAGTTTTCTAAAATAAAATTCTGAAGTGTTGTTTATATCCCTTAAATGAATCACAACTTCGAGCGGTTTTCCCCCTGAAATGAATCAAAGTGGTACTCAGGGGTATCCTTTAGTCCGTACTAAAAAATCCTTCAACTTGTCCATCCGTCCTCAAAAATCCTGTAAATAACATGAATTTTAATATTTAATTAATAAGGTTAAAAATGTATGAAATTTTTTCACATTTAAGACTTGGTCAAATTATAGAAGATGACTCAAAATGTTAAACTTAGTTCATTTCATTTTTTTAGGACGGAGGGAGTACGATGGAAGACATATTTCAGTTAAAGATTTACCTGTACAAAATAGCATTGGGAGGGATAGCAAATACTATTGAAGTGAAAGATTTTCTTGGTTGTTAAGGACGAATTCAATGAAAACAAGATCGATATAACCAACAAACAAATACTAGTACTATGAAAACTTACACATCCATTCCTACACTTAGTATCATTTCTCAACTATTATGCCTCTGAAGTTTCAAATGGAATATAACCAACAATACAATTCCGAATTTTTCCTTTTCGGTTCCATTGTTTCCAACAGGAAAACTAACATCTCTTTTAATTTCTCACTACTGATACAACAAGAACTCCTCACCCCCAAAATTGGAAGATGAAAAGCAACCAAGAGATTACGGCAAAAACCCATATGCGTGAGAAAATTTGAGTCCCAAGGCCACTCAGAAGATCTCTCAAAACAAGGTTTCATATAAAAAATAAGACATCAAACAAAAGGAAGCATTTGCTTCAGCAATAAAACTGAAAGTCATGGCAACATGCCAACCACTTTTGTGATTGAATGATACAACACTACATCAATTGCAACACCAAAACCATAAGTTACAAGTTCTAACTCTTTGCTGCACTTCGCTCACCTACCAGAACTCCTTCCACCGCGTCCACCTCTGCCTCGAATCCCGCTCCCTGAACAAGAAAATTTCAAGCCACGAATATTGTCAGTAAAGGACAAATTCAATCCATATATATCTTCTGGGCTTTAAAATTCCAGATAAAAACATTGTCTAGTGCTGAATATTTCATATATCTAGGAAGCCAAAAAGTTTCTTGAATGAAGAGATAAGAAATCCGCAGAAAGCAATTAAGGCATATCAAATTTATAGTAAAATGTAGCAGGGGGAGATGCATACTTCCACCGCGAGCAGCACCACTGTTTGGTCTTCTCTCCTCAACATATACTTTCCTTCCACCCAATTGAATAGGAGAAGCCTGTCAAAAGAAAAGGCCGTTAATTCAAATTAAGAAGGAACATAAAAGTAAGTTACTATAAATTATAACATCAGACTCATCCCAAAATCACACCACCTACAAAAGGATAATTCACTATAGTCACAGCAAGGAAAATCTCTATACGCCTTTGATACTTCTTTAAGCTGCACGTTTCTCATCTATATAGCTTTCAAATTCTCAACTGATCAAGTGCCAAACTGCGAAGCAGGGGCACCTGCTAAAATGCCCTCGAATAGCATGATTGAAAGAGTTCCCACCTTGATCTCTAGACACTAGATAAATGATTATAAACCATTGTTTTTTCCTCAAAAGTACTCCCCCCATCCCTATGTAGTTGAGTAGTATTCTTTTTTGGATTGTCCCACCGTAGCTGAGTCATTTCTTTTTTTTGGGCAAAAAGCAACCTATTTCTTCTCTCTTACTTTACTCTCTCTTACTTTATTCTCTCTTCATCTCTACCTTTTTCCTTTCCTCCT
Source organism: Salvia splendens (assembly GCF_004379255.2). Classification (NCBI taxonomy): domain Eukaryota; kingdom Viridiplantae; phylum Streptophyta; class Magnoliopsida; order Lamiales; family Lamiaceae; genus Salvia; species Salvia splendens. The sequence goes on from NC_056034.1 coordinate 3,223,121, forward strand.
TTATTCTCCCTTCACTTAACACATTTTTAACATAATTTCTTAAATCCCGTGCCGAAAAGAAACGTCACTACTACAGAGGGATGGAGGGAGTAGTAAGTTCCATACCTCGAGAGCATTCCGAACACTTTGAATATCTTCAAACTCAACAAAGGCATAACAGACACCAGTATCCTGTACACCAAGATATATTTTAGAGATTCCAGACCAAATAAATTAAAAAAAAAAAAACTATGTACGAAAGAAAAATACCATGCGGTTCCTCAAGAAGATTCCATCATACTTGATTCTCCCAAAATTTTCAAACTCTTGCTGAAGATCAAGGCTTGTTACTGAAGATGGCAAATTTCTCACATATACAGATTTTGGTTCTCCTGACAAAGTAAATGTCATCAAATTGAATGTGTTAGGGAATCAATTAATTAGCAGTCAAAATATTCATAGGTAGAAAAGTTAGGCAAATATTATAAGCCATATTTCCTGGTCAAGAATCCATCAATACACCTCCTAGCAGGTCATGAGAACAAATGATAAAATGCCATCCACACCCAAAGCTGAGCCTTATGTAACATACAAAGATTCAGACTTTTAACAATCTTATTAACGGAACATCCCAAGAGTAAGACACAGCAAATACAAAATAATTTGTGGTTTAAATGAACAAAAAAAGGTTAGATATTCAGGCTTTTTGCATACTTCCATGAGCACAGCTCTAAAGGAAATTGTCATCCATTACCTTCTTGTGCCGATAAGGATTCTTCCATGACATCCAGACCAGATGATGGAGGAGTAGAGATTGGCTGCTGCACCACTGGCTGTGAAATATGGTCCCAGTTTGTAACAGGTGGTCTCGGAGTGTAAGCTGGTTGAGAAATCGGTGGGGGTTGAACTCTTCCTTTGACCCGCAACTTAAAATTCAAGAGGGAGTCGGCAATCAGACATAGTTGTAATAAGTAACTGGATTTAAAGTTGAAAGTAGGATACATTTGATCTCGAACTCCAAGAAATTTCTAGGTTGACATTTACTAGATAAATTAGCAACACTATAAATGAAAGTATATCAGTTTTTAGAAGAGAAAACCTGCCTGAGCCTGAAGGTGATAAAGATTGACATATCTCAAATTTCAAAGCTTAAAGTAAGCAAAGATTAATAGCACCTGAGATGCCACAGAGCTCAACTGTATAAATGCAAAATTGTTCTTATTAGACACATACATGCAGGAACAGTGGAACACAGCCACATATGATCAATATTAAGCTAATACTATTACTCAATCCTAGACTAATGCTTAGCTTTCCCAGTTAATAAATGTGTAGCAGTTTAATATTGAACTTCTGCATCTTCAACTTGCTATCAGGTAGGACAACTCAGTCACATTCTTGGACTGTGACGCAAAATAAATTTAAGATGGCTTAAAGATAGTGTCGATCTAAAATTTTGTACAAGCTAAGACAAATGATACTTACTATGGAGGCATAGGTGAGTTTCTCTGGTTCTCCAATGGGCTCCTCCACAAAAATCTGAGGTTCATGCACAGCAGTTTGTGGATTTTGAAGCACGTGGCTTGTTTCTTCATAATGTGGTTCCTCTTCAAATCTGTCAACTTCAGGCTCTGGCACCTGCTCCTGCTCTGGCACCAGCTCCGGTTCTGGCTCAGGATCCTGTTGAAGATGCTCCTCGTAATTGTATTCTTCAACTGGTTCAACTCCTTCAACATGAACAGTGTTACCATAATCACCTACCTCCTCCTCCAATGCATAATCGGAAACTGTTATAGTTGTAGAACACACTGTATCAGACTATTGATAACGTGTCTCAACTACCACATATTGAGCTCCAAAAATATGTTGGGCTCAAAATGAAAAGACTTTCTGATCATGAAGTCCAGAAGTTTCATATACCATTAGTCCGTGTAATTAAAAAAGACCGCATGAAGTAACATATATTAAAAAAAAGTAGTAATTTTTGCAGTATCAAAACTTTCACCTTATGTATTAAACAAAACCCTACTTCAAGAAGAGAACTGTGAGTTCATACGAATATAAAATCATCAATGTAGCATTGGTGTAGGTTAAATTAAAATTGGTTAAACATGCATTTACTTCTGCATCAAAATCTTAGCATACATTTAACACATGTAATCTTGCTTAAAGACATTAATGGAAATAATAGTTTTCATGTATGCCTAATAAAAGGAAAACTGAGCAAAGAACTCTAGCCCTACTTCAGCTGAAGAATAAGGAAAGATATAACTTTGGTAAACTGATACAATTGAGTATAGGTATGTTCGTAATAATTTTCAGTAACAAGACGCCGTATAGTGGTTCTGACTATATCTAATTCAAGTAATGCCTTGAATTTCAGTACATACACCAACCATAAAAAAAATTAACGAACACAAGAATCTCTGCTTGTGCCTCTTAGTGATAAGGATGATATTTGAGCACTATACAGGAAGCATATTGAAAATTTTGGAAAGACTGTGTGCAGTCTATTATACCAGGTGGATCAGGAAGATGAGATGAACTAGTCGGCCGATAATCAACATGCTGTTCCTGAACGGGAGCTGAAGGTTGGTGTGTCACCTCATCATCGGCAAAATGAAAGATATCATTCAGAACAAAGTAACCTTTCTCTTGAGGAGCAAGAAAAAAGGTCTGCACAAATTTCCTCCAGTAACTGAAGTCTCTCAACTTGACAGAGCCAGTAACAACTACAAGAACACCTCCATTCCATGATTCAAGTGACTTTATTGTCTTGATCTCAATTCTCAAAAAATTAAGAGACATAAGCACCTCATGAATTTTCTGCAGCAAGAAAGACATACAAGTGCATTATTCAACTGCAAAATAGGCTCGGATCATGTAAGCAATGATTACAATTCAGAAGAGATCCAGCAGAAAATTCCAATGCAGATGGATTAAAAGGTTTAGATGGAAGTGGTCGACATTGGCCTCAACAACAACAACAACAACAACAACAACAACATCAAAAGCAAAAATGTTGCTTCAAGAAGGAAGACACGTAAAATAGAGCACAGACAATTTCAATTGCTTCGCACATGAGTAATTAGCACTAAGCTGCTTAAGCCACAGCCAAGGAGCACAAGAGACTGCACAAGCCACCGGATCTGTTTCCACCAGATGATACCAAATAAAAAAATCTCTGATCCATGGAATTAGATCCAAATCAAAGTTAACATCCTTTCCTATTAATAATAAGTTATAAAAAGTTAAGCAAATTAACCAGAGCCAAACAGTTTTAATCGCTCAAAACATAGATTAAGATCTGCGAAGTGTGAAACGGCATTTACCATCATATCCGTGGCGGACTCGCTGAATTCTCCATCAACTCGCATCATGGAGCTCGAATCATTGTAAAATTGATGCACATACTCCCGCTGCTGCTGAAACACCTGATAGTACTGCTGAACGAAGTACGAACCAACCTGAAGAATTTCAAAAAACACGATTAAATCACAAAGCTATACAACAGTGAAGAAACGAACTCACGACTACTCGCAAAACATGGAGAGCAAATCCGAAAGGAGATTGAAAGACTTACCTGCGATGCAGTGACCTGAGCTGCGTACTGGTTCGCCATTCTCCGATCGAATCCGCCGACGGCGATGATAAACCCTAGATCGAGATTTCTCGATTCGAGATGGAATTTCGTCGCTCGCGTTAATTTGAATAAATAAAGGAATTTATCCCGCTGTTTCTCTGATTTACGAGAACGGCTTTTCGGAAAAGAGACGATAAATTCTTATATTTTTTCGTTATTTTCTATTCTCTCTGAATTGTATCCGACGTTACGGCACCGTTGTTCCGTAGGGGTTTAAGAGGATCTTGACCGTCGAATGTGATATTTTATAGACGGATTGATGTTAATGAATTCTTTGGTTGTGCTGTCGAATATTTTGATAATTTAGGTAATCGCAAAATGTGGTAAATTTTGATTTACGAACTTAAACATTTTTATTTTTATTTTTATTTTTAAAATTCAAACTACTATAAATCACATGTTATGAACATAATATCAACCGTTATAGGGGCACATAAATTTATTTCGAAGGCGTTAATTTTTTTTTTGAAGGAGCTTACTTGTGTGATTAATCAATACTCGTATAAATCAGAGAGTATAGTGAACTAGAGAGATCATTGTCAATATTTAATATTATGGGGGTGTACAATCAACTACTATGAGATATAGACATGGGTATGCGATCAATTGCTAATTCATTATTTAATTACTAATTACTAAGACTCGTATAATTTTAGAAATCTTATGGTCTATAATTTGTCATGTGTAATTTCGTTTTTCATTTTTTAATATTAAAGAGAGAATAACAACAATCAAATTTAGGGTTTAGAAACACAATGTCAGTATAGTATATGAAATACATCAACACGAAACCATGAAAATGTCAACACAATTTCATATTGACATTTTACAAGCATTATAATGACATATTATGCGAATTATATTGATATAAACATGTGTCTTCAAAAATACGAAACTCTAAAAAAAATTCAAATTTTTAACTTCGAAACTTATGCATGTAGGATCTCGTTGGAATCCTTATAAAATTATCTTTAATTTGATATATGTTGTGAGAAAAATTGATTTGAATTGAGATAATTATATACATTTAAAGTTTTGAGATATATTTTAAAAGTTAGTTATAACTACTTTGTTTCAAATTGACATAAATACCCTAATTGACATTTTTCCTTCACTCTATTGATACTCGGAGTTGAATGATCTTAGCCTTTGATTTTAAGATATAACGTACATCATTTAATTGTAGTTGGTAATTTAATTATGAGTTAGCAATATAACACACTTTGGCTTAACGTGTTTATTTCTTAATAGACATGTTAAGTAAGTTTGTTACTAATATATGGTAGTGATAAAATGCAAACCTATATATTGTACAAACTCCAAACTATGATCTGGACCGTTAGAAAATGTCAACAGATTATTAAAATACATCAACAGAGAAGATCAGCTTAGTTTCAACACATTTTCAACACAGCATCAAACGTTGATATTGTATTGACATTTTCTGTTGATATAATTTTGTCATATGTTGACATTTTCTAACGACTCTGATCATAGTTTAGAGTTTGTACAATATTTAAAGTTTGCATTTGATTACATAGAAAAAAATTGTTTAAAATACTTCTCCATATTCCAGCCACGGCCGGTGGCATGGAGCAAATTTTTGACAAATTGAAAAAAAAATCTTAGTCTTAAAAACCCAAAAAAATTTGTTTTGACACCCCAATTTTATGTTTGTGTGACTTACAATATGGAAGACAGGCTTCCATCACATATCCATGTTGGTCATTCGATTCATTTAATTGATTTCTTTTAGTTGACATACATATAATACTGATAACAAACCACACACTATAAATTTTGACATTACGTAAAAGTTTACGAATATTGTAATTGCAAAAATTCAATGAACCTAATTTAATTGGGATATTTCAAAAGTCATGTTATATTTTCTAATTTTGGTCGAAGGCTTTGCAAAATTTGGTAATTAACCTTAAAAACATGCATACATGAACTTCAAAAAATATGTTATTGTTAGGTGATGAGATTCGCATTAGGTGAGATGTCTAGGTTATATAACTCAATCATACTAATAAAAGAAAATTGCTAAGTGATTATATAATGGCATACGACTGCCCTGGATTGTCTGATGTATTTATGTCAGGGCGTCATTGAAATATTTCATGATCAGTATCTTCGAAGCCATACCCCTGAAGAGTGCCAGGATCTGATGCAGATGCACGGGGAGAAGCATGGGTTCCCCGGGATGTTGGCAGCATAGATTGTATGCATTGGGAGTGGAAGAACTGTTCTGCTGCCTGGAAAGGGTTCTACACGACCGGCTACAAGGGAAAGAATCCCACGATGATCCTCGAGGTCGTAGCTGATTATCAGTTGTAGATTTGACATGCATATTTTGGGGTAGCCGGGTCGAACAACGACCTCAACGTCCTCAACTCGTCGCCCCTTTTCAACGAGCAGTGCCATGGTGTCGGTCCGGCCATCAGTTTTATCGCCAACGGGAACCAGCATGATATGAGCTACTACCTGGCGGATGGGATATACCCTAGATGACTCGTCTTTGTGAAGAAGATCAAATGCGCATCAGATGAGAGGAAGACCTACTTTGCGGAACGTCTTGATGGGCGACAATTAGGGGTCCAACGCGTTTGTGGCATGTCGATTGCATTGCTGATATAATGTACGCCTGTATTATCCTGCACAACATGATTGTCGAAGATAAAGATGTACAACTGACTAGTTGGGCCAATGACGATGCTAATGAAGCCGGCCCAAGCCACGGCGTGGCCGCCCCCAACGTACGAAGGTGGTACCTCACGATGAAGTCGGCCGCCTCAAGGCACATGCCGACATGCGCCAAGTTGATGCTCATATTCGACTCCAAAAGGATTTAATTGAAGAGCTGTGGGCGCAGAGGACTGCACGTCATTAGATTTTTTTTAATTAATATACTTTTTTTATAATTTAAATATTATTAATTTATTATTGAATTTTCCCGTATCTGTGTCGTAAATTTAATTCCGTATTTTGTGTGATTATTAATTATTTGTTTTTTATAATTTTGTTTATTGTGGCTAGCATATTGCTTGTCCAGTTACTTATCCTGATGATGTGACAGGAAGAGTTTTTAGTGCTGATGATGTGACAGAAGGAGTTAGTGTCTGGCCTATGCCTGACCTATTACCATTGGAGATGCTCTTATAAATTTAAATTGTTGAATTGAGCAAATTTTACAATTTTACCCAATTTTTCCATTGCATTCCTGATTCCCCCGCTCTCTCACCTCAAGCTCCCACTCAAGAGTCTCATGGCAGCTGTTTCTAAATTCTAAGTGACGGTAAGAAGAATTCGGCTCCTCTTGTGAATTTTTTTATTTTCCTGCAAAATCTCGCACACATTGTATACATCTCTAACAATTTTCTTCCATAGTTGTTTTTTTTTTGAAAAAATCATCCATTTTTCTTGAATGCATGCTGATTATTTCCTCGACGATTCATTAATTTAAGCTGTAAAGAGTCTCTCTTACATATGGAATGTTCATTTGATTTTTTGTGGCCGACATTTCATGGATACAACCTTTTTCTTCAATTTTTATTTTATTTGAATTTCCGTTTATTTTGTGTGAGTAATTAGGGTTTATGGTTTAATGCACTATAGTTGAATTCATTCGTATCCCCTCCTTTTGCGCGTGTGGAGAAATTCTCGTTCCCCACGCGCCTTTGTTGTTTAGACTACGTTTTCATTGCAGAAGGTGGAGTGCTTTTGTTGCATGGGTAGCGTTGGTTCATTAGTATTATGTTCAATCGTACACGAATTCATGTTCTAATTGTTATTCTAGGTGGGTAAAAACTAACAAAGTTACTAGCATTAGTATTTGTTGGGCTGATCAATTTGAGTCTGCAGTGAGGTTGTTAGCTAAATAATTTTTGTTTTGATTAAAAACTTGGTGTGCACTTTATCTGGATATATTTGTTTACTGATATTAAAGCTTTCAGGCCTAATGCCTACATGATTCTCGTGAGAGAGGAGAAATTCTATTGCCTCTAAGCTTGAAAAGTTGTCATTGAATTATCATCAAGCTCCTAGATGAGTTTAAGAGCTTGTCTGAGTTAAAAAGTTTCATAGATGATGGCTGATTAAGAGAAAAGGGCCTCACTTTTCTGTTACATCTTTGAAAATATGCTGCAATCATTAATTGCACCGATTGCATATAAGTAGTATTGAGGTCCAAGAAATCCCGCACAGGGGAATAAATAAAGCTGCAAGCAATATATAAGTGTTTCACCAACTACATTAGTACGAAGCCTTTTGATTTGATTTAACTTAACCCCTTATAAATGGTGAAGCTTCTGTCAATAATATTAATATGTAAGTTGAAAATATGCTGCAATCATTAGTATAAGTTGAAAATATGCTGCATTTATTAGTATATGCATATATTGCATAATATGCTAACTTAACCCCTTATAAATGGTGAAGCTTCTATCAATATTAATTTGATTTAACATGCTCTATTTTCATTATTAGTATATGTTGATTAACATGTGTTGCCGGTGCAGAACATATAAATTACTTCCATAATTCCGTTTTCATGCTTAGCACGTGTTGCGGACTTGCGGGTACAAAACATATAGCACCAAAAAATTGTCTAATGGTAGTTGGTACTATATTAAAGGATACATAGGAAAGAAAAAAACATTGTGCTGTGTTCTTCAGTAATTTTAGGGGATTAGGTGTTCTCTCGAATTTTCATTTGTCCTTCGCTACCCTTTTTGCCACTTTTATGAATGTGATGTACCGGTTCTAATGAGTTTTTGTGTGTGGATGTTATTTGGCCCGTCTGCTTGGGTATTTGTGCAGTTGAATAGTGTTTAGAATGTACCTGGAGTTGAATGAATATTGCTGGTTCTGAGTGGTGGCTATATCAACCTCCACTAGTTTTCTTTTATGGGGCAGCACACTAAGTACTAATTAGTTTACTGTTACGTGTTTTCTTCTTATCTAAGTTTTGTTATGCTTAATAGAAGAGCTGAAGGATTATTGGTGCATTCAAAGTTTACGAGCCTGATTTATAAAAATCTGCTAAGATGAGCAAGCAGACAAAAGCTAAAGTTGCCAGTGCCTTTCGAGCTATGAAGGATCTGGGAATCTCTGATACTCTGGTGAAACCAGTTTTGAAGAATTTGTTAAAATTGTATGACAAAAATTGGGAGCTTATTGAAGAGGAGAATTATAGGGCGCTTGCTGATGCTATATTTGAGAGACAAGAAGCGGAAGTAAGTGACTTATGCTGAACAACCAGCTAACTGGTTTCTGTTGAAGTTCTGTTTCCATATATTTGTTATTTTTGTTTAGTTGCTAGCTTACTTCACATGGTTTGATCAAAAGTGCTGACTTGTAGTTGTTGATGCTTATTTTTATTCAGGCAAACGAGCAATCAAAGAAGACTGCTGACAGGGAAGTATGTTATCTTTCGATTGAATTGCTTATATTCCTATCTCTACAAAAGCTTCTGTTCCTTCATAATTACTCTGCTCATTAACTATGGCAAATTTTACAAGAGATTTATACGTGCTTATATTTTTCACTCATCTTTCAGGCTGCTGAGCGTTCCAAGAGGACAAGGAATGCTGATGTAGGTTAACCATTTTGTACTTTGCCATCCCTTAAAATTTCAATATTTGAGTGATAATTTTGTTTAGATATTTTTCATTCACTTTATATTTTTCCTTGATCTTGTGATACTATGTTCTGGTTGATTCTCCAAAATAGAAAAGGTTGGAGGAACAAGCTCAGGCAGCTGAAGAATCACCACAGCCTTTGAAAAGGGTGCGACTCAGATACCAAGATGATCAAAGCACTTCCTCTGCTGCAGCTACTGATAGTAGTCCTATGATGCCCCTGATCATCCCTAAAGATGAACCAACTGAAAACGAAAGGCCTGATCCTCAGTTACTTAGAAAAGTAAAAGGAAAGCAGCCTATTTCTTCTGAGTCCTTGGTTGCCCGCGAGGTATGTGACCCCTGCCAGCCTAATCGCACCACGAGTCCTCATGCTCTGAAGATCAGAGACGGGGAAAGGCAATCCATCTCTCCTCAAACTGCAATTGTGGAAAAGAGTTCACTGCCTCATAGTTCTCCTCGAGCCACTTGTAATAAAGAGTGGAAGGTCATACGTGGTAGGGTTCCGGCTCCCAAACAGAAGCGTGTTTCAAGTTTTCCTTTAGTTATTCCTAAAGAAGAGCCTGTTACTGATGACATGCCACAACTTGTGCTTCCTCTTGCTGTCATTGATCCAGGTTGGCATTTCCTTTGTGGCTGAGTGCTAATATGGTTCCAGATATTGCTTTCTTTTTTGCTTTTAAACTATCATTTGTATCTCGGTCAAGGTACTAGTCTCAGCTGAATGCATTTCTTGTTACTCCATCCTCTGTGCTGATTAGACTCCCTTGGATCATGAAAATCTACCCCTATGAGTCCCAGAAATTCTTAGTTTTATTTTCTTGTCCGAACTCTTAAAGCACTGCTATTGCATGTTATTATTACTGTACTTATTAGTTTTCATTTGTAATCTTCTATATTTGGGTCTTTGTTTTAGTTTCCAGGGACTCTTGGCTGATGATGGTCCGGTAATTTCTAGGTTCTGATATTTCCTTTTATGTGCTAAATGTCAAGGGGTGTGGCTGTTGTGTAGCTCTCAATAGTATGTTGTCCCAGAATAGGACTTATTTGAGATAACCAATTACATTTTCAGTAACCTTCCCTTCAAGGAACATAATGACCCATTGATGATGTTGATTACTATCTGTCACTATGTAAGAAACTTCTGCAGAAATTGTAGTTTAATATTCACCATCAGTGTCTTTGTGATTAATTTACAGAGCCACATGTTGAAGGATATTCATCTGATATGAATGGTAAAATTAGAGAACTGTCTTGTCTTGAACCCTCAGCTTCACCATCCATACATGAAAAAGAAAGAAATGAAGGAACCGACATTCCAAATGAAGCGAGAACAAATGGTGAGCTTGAACTGGTGTCAAATCAGTTAGCTTCCAACTTAGAGATTGCTTCCTCGCCTCTTGGGGAGGTGAAAATTTCCTTGAGCTGCAACTTGGCTCTTGTAAGGCCTGATTTCGACATGCCTAGTCTTGAAACAGTTCTACAATTGGTGGAGGATAAATGTCTCCAATCATACAAAACATTGGACCCAAACATTTCCGTGATGAATATTATGAAAGAAATTTGTCAGTGCTTTCTAAATATAAGATCAGATCAGAATTGTGTGGGTTCTTCAACCCTAGACGTGCATCCAAAAACCATTGACTTACCGAGTAAGTCTTCTGCTACAGATGATCTTGGTGACAGTGGACTGCAGTTATGTTCTTTACCTGGAGTAAATGATCCCCAGTCTAATATTGAGTTACCTTTACCTACAACACCACTGGTTACTTCTTGCAATGGCACAGATGATGGCTGTCAGTTGGAGGAGAGGGGTGGTGGGGATGGCAACAGAACCAATACTGAGGACAAAGAGCATTACGTAGAAGAAACAAATGGTCTGAGCTTGGTGGTTGTTGATCAGCCAGTAACTCCTGAAAATATCAAGCCTCTGCATGATCTTTTTGACATAACAAAGGGTCAAGAAAAAGTCATTGTTTCACTGGTGAATGAAGTAAATAGTGAGTCCCTGCCATCCTTCTACTACATACCTGAAAATGTGGTCTTCCAAAATGCTTCTGTTAATATCTCCTTGGCCCACATTGGAGATAGCAGTTGTTCTGCTTGCTCTGGGAATTGCTTGTCATCATCTGCACCTTGTGCATGTGCACATTTAGTTGGAGGTGAGTTTGCATATACTACAGATGGTCTGGTTAAGGAAGTACTTCTTAATGAGTGTATTTCCATGAAACGTGATCTGAAGAAACACAACCAGTTTTTCTGTAAGGAATGTCCTGTGGAAAAGTCAAAGGGTGATGATATCCCTGAACCGTGCAAAGGTCATCTGGTGAGGAAGTTCATCAAAGAATGCTGGTTGAGATGTGGCTGCAGTAAACAATGTGGCAATCGTGTGGTGCAGAGAGGAATAACTCGCAATTTGCAGGTAGCAATCTACTGTTGACTACATCAGTTTTGTATCCCCGACTCTAGCAATTCATTGTAGGGACTTATTGAGTATCTGCAGCCTTTGACAATAAATACATAATATTCTCCGTGTTTTTTACCTGTTGAGTGTGATCAGGTGTTTATGACCCTGGAAGGCAAAGGATGGGGTCTGCGTACTCTAGAGGACCTGCCAGAAGGTGCTTTTGTTTGTGAGTTTATTGGAGAAGTTTTAACAAATACAGAGTTCTTTGGTCGCATTTTGAGGAGTGCAAAACAGGACAAATATCCATATCCTGTGGTTCTGGATGCTGATTGGGGTGCTGAAGAATCACCGAAAGATGAAGAAGCACTTTGTTTAGATGCTTCAAATTATGGAAATGTTGCAAGATTTATCAACCACAGGTAAGTTTGTTTCAGTATTGAACTTGTATTGTAGTTATCTACTGTCTTTGTTTGTGTTTCTTTATATATAAGGTTCAATTCAGTTGAATTATAAGGTTGTGCCGTTTCAGCTAGATTCGGCATTGGATAATTGGTTTGATAAACTTTGTTTGTATCCAACGGCATTGTTGTTGTTAAACTAATTATGTTCCTGAAAGTATTTGTTTGTGCTTGAGTAAATCAAGTACATTCTGAAGATAAAACGTCTTTCTAGAATACCCATTTGCTTTGCAAAGTGAAGATCCAGGTGGTTTGTCTTTCAAAGATATGCCGGTTTTTCTATTCATATTGCAGATGTTCTTAACATCCATTTTCTCTTTGCTACTATTTTAGATGTTATGATTCAAATTTAGTGGAGATACCAGTGAAAGTGGAGACTTCTGATCACCACTACTATCGTGTAAGAAGTTGGTTCACACTTCAGATACATTTTACCCTGTTTCTGTCTTTTTGAGTTTTTAAGACCAAATTTGTGGATGATATTATTAACTGTGTCCCTAAATGCAGCTCGGTCTCTTCACTGCAAGAAAGATAAAGGCCATGGAAGAACTCACTTGGGTAGGTTTAATTATTTCATTTGTCATGCTCTATCATATATTTTCCTTTTTTATGTTTGTAAAAGGCATAACGTGAAAAATGGTACTGTTAGGATTAACACACAAGGCTTACACACTCTTGAATAGATCACACACACTCACTGTAATGTGAAGTACTCACACACTTATGCAGAAAACACACACTAAACTCTAGTATTGAAAGTAGGCGATTTCTTGGAGAAAAATGGAATCTATTTTATTGAATGAATATCAATCTTTAATCTACATACACGAGCAACTGCTCTATTTAAGCTAATACAAGAAGTAGTAACTGCTACTAACTGAATGAAAACAAGAAACAAGAAACCAAGAGCCTAACTAACTTTACAACAACCTAACTAACTTTCCAACGGCTAGTTCTTCAAACTCTTCTTCCTTCTTCATCAGCCTTCTTCTTACTTCTTCTGCCTTCTTCTTACAACTGAAATGAGCACTCTATTATTACAATTCTCCACCTGAGGGCTCACTTCAGTTCTTACAGCAAACGTTGATCAATTCCTTACAATGATCAAACTTATCTCTACTTAGAGATTTAGTTAGCATATCTGCTGGATTGTGCAAGGTGCTAATCTTTACCACCTTCACTCTCCCTCTTTCAATCTCATCTCTAATAAAATGTAGTCTTATGTCTATGTGCTTGCTCCTCTCATGGAAAAACTGATGTTTAGCCAAGCACATAGCTGAACTACTATCACAATGAATCACCATTGTCTTTTGGTTAAAACCAAATTCAGAAATCATTCCCTGGATCCAAAAACTCTCCTGTACAGCTGCAGTGAGAGCCATATACTCTGATTCTGTTGTTGAGAGAGCAACAACACTTTGTAAACCTGATTTCCAGCTGATCACAGTTCCAAACATGGTGAAAAGGTAGCCTGTTTGGGACTTTCTGTTGTCCAGGTTTGCAGCAAAGTCTGCATCACAGTAGCCCTGAACAACCTCCTCAGATTCACCTTCCCAGCTATTGAAAACAACTCCCCAGCCACTGGTTGATTTCATGTACCTCAGAATCCACTTAAGGGCATTCCAATGCTCCTTCCCCGGGTCAGCCATGTATCTACTAGTCACTGAAATTGCATGAGCAAGGTCTGGTCTGGTACATATCATTGTGTACATAACACTTCCAACCACACTAGCATAGGGGACAGACTCCATTTCCTCAGCCTCTTGCTTAGTTTTAGGCGCCTGCTCCTTAGATAGTCTAAAGCTCTGTGACAGTGGGGTTGATGCAGGTTTTGCATTTTCCATTTTGAATCTCTGCAAGACCTTTTCAATGTAGTCAGTTTGAAGCATCCACAGCCTCTTGCAGCCTCTATCCCTCAGAATATTTATGCCTAGGATCTTCCTAGCTTCTCCCAGATCCTTCATCTCAAAGCTAGACTTCAAATCCTCCTTAACTTTCTGAATTTCTGTCAAAGAAGGTCCTGCAAGCAGCATATCATCTACATAAAGTAATAGATAGGCAATAGGAGTTCTGCCTGACTTCTTTATGTAGATGCAGTCATCAAACTCTGATCTAATGAAGCCAATCTTCTTCATTTGTGCATCAAACTTCTTGTTCCACTGTCTAGGACTTTGCTTAAGACCATAAAGACTCTTTTGTAGCAAGCACACCTTGCTTTCTTCTCCAATCTTCACATAGCCCTCTGGCTGTTCCATGAAGATAGTCTCCTCTAGGTCACCATTTAGGAAGGCAGTCTTCACATCAAGCTGCTGCAATTCCCAATCTAGCTGATTCACCACAGCCAACAAAATCCTAATAGATGTGTGCTTAACAACCGGAGCAAACACCTCATTGAAGTCAACTCCTTCTTGCTGTGTAAATCCCCTTGCCACCAGCCTTGCTTTGAACCTGATTCTGTCTTTGTCAGTGGTCTCCACCTTCTTTTTAAACAACCACTTGCAGCTGATCAGTTTCCTTTCTTTTCCATCTGTGTTCAGCTTGGATTTGTCCACCAAACTCCAGGTTTTGTTCTCGAGTAAAGACTCTATTTCTTCATTCATGGCTTGTATCCACCTTTCTCTATCTTTACTCCTCATGGCTTCTTTATAGGTGAGAGGATCTGCACCATCAACACTCTCTGCAGCACAAAGAGCATAGTAGACCACATCAGAAAATTTCTCAGGGGGCTTTGCTTTCCTTCTTCCTCTATCTCTTGCAATCTGATATTCTCTGTTAGGATCAGCTGTAGGCTCATTACTCCTTTGTTCCTGAGATGGAGTATCATCATTTTCAGACTCAGTTTCTGAGTCAGTAGCTCCACCTGCTCCTAGGCCAAGTCCCACATGCTCCACCTTGAAGAAATCACCCTCAACTTCACTGGATTCCAGCTTCTCTTTCAAGTAGGGCATCTGATCCTCCAAGAACACCACATCCCTGCTCACAATTACTTTCTGTTTACCAGGCTCAATACACCAGAGTCTATACCCCTTAACACCCCTCTGATATCCCAGCAAGATACATTTCAGAGCCCTAGCTTCAAGCTTGCTTTGCCTAGCATGAGCATAGGCTGCACACCCAAACACCTTGTACTTTGAGTAGTCACTATGAGCTCCATACCACATGTAATCAGGGGTTTCAGACTTTAGAGCAGTGGATGGACATTTGTTAATGAGATAGGCTGCTGTATACACAGCTTCACCCCAAAATCTGCTGCTCAGACCAGAACTGAGTAGCAAGCACCTTACCCTCTCTAGGATAGTCCTATTCATCCTCTCTACAACACCATTTTGTTGAGGATTATTAGGAACAGTTCTGTGCCTCCTCATACCCTTCTCTTTGCAGAACAAGTCAAACTCAGCAGATAAGTACTCTAAGCCATTATCAGTTCTTAGGCATTTAACACTCCTTCCCTTCTCTAGCTCCACCTCCTTACACCACATCTTGAATTTTGTGAATGTTTCTGACTTTTCTTTCAGTATGTACACCCACAATTTCCTAGTGTAGTCATCAATAATAGCAAGGTAGTATTTCCCACCACCAATTGAGCTTACAGGTGAAGGGCCCCAGAGATCACTATGTATGTAGTCTAATGGGGCTGTAGATGAGTGAGTACCTATTGAATAGGGTGCCTTCTTTGCTTTACCAAGTATGCATTGCTCACATGGATCCATTTTCTTGAATTCTCCAGGGATCAGACCCTTCTTGATGAGTTCTTTCATGGTCCCTTCAGCTGGGTGGCCCAGCCTCATGTGCCACAGCTTCAAGGGCTCTTCTAAAACCGCATTGCTCTCTCCACCAACTGCCTTTGCATTAAGATAGTAAAGCACATGCTCTCTGTCAGCCTCCATCATTACTGCATTCCCAGATTTCACAAGCATCTTTCCCTGACACATCACAATGGTGAAACCCTTCTCTTCCAACATTCCCAGTGATATGAGGTTCCTTTTCACCTCTGGAATGAACCTCACTCCAGTCAGAATCTTCATTGAGCCATCTTGCAAACTTAGCTTCACCTTCCCTATCCCTTTGATCTGACACACATGGTTATTGCCAAGAACTACAGTCCCTGATGCTTCCTGAAGATCATGAAACCAAGATTTGTTGGGGCACATATGGAAGCTGCACCCTGAGTCCATTATCCACCTGTGACTGATCCCATTATCACTGATATTCATAAGTTGAGCAGGGGGATCAGTACTCTCCACACAATCAGAAGTGTTGTGGCCCTCAGAGGCTAGTTTTCTCTTCCATGCATGGCAATCCTTCTTCAAGTGCCCTGGTTTCTTGCACCAATAACATGCTCTGGTTTCCTTCTGAGCATCAGAGCTTGAGGGTTTTGTGCCCTCAAACTTCTTCTTGAAATTCTGCTTCTTGAACTTCTTCACATTCAAGGCCTCTGCAGCTTGAACATTAGAGCTTGCAGAGCCTCTGCTGGTGGTCTTCTGGAGTTCCTTAGCCATCAGGGCGGGGTAGACTTCTGCATAGGTGATAGGCTTATCTCTGCCATAGATGCATCACTCAACTGGTCATAAGAGCTAGGCAAGGCATTCAATGTAAGAATAGCCTTGTCTTCATCTGAAACTTTAACATCCACAGAGCCCAGATCATCAATGATCTTGTTGAACTCCTCTAACTGCTCTATGATAGGTTTCTCTCCAGAGAAACTATAGGCATAGAGCCTCTTCTTGAGATACAGCCGGTTAGCCAATGATTTGGCCAAGTAAACTTCATCCAATTTATCCAAGATCTCCACCGCAGTCTTGGCTTCTTGAACATCCCTCAAGACTTTATCTCCAAGGCACAAAATCACTGCAGAGTGTGCCTTGAGCTGCATCTCCTCCATCTTTATTTGTGCTTTATCATCAAGCACTGGAGCCTTTCCCTTTTCCTCAGGTTTTGAAAACACTGCAGCCAAGCCTTGTTGGATCAAAACCGCCTTCATCTTCATCTTCCACAGGCCATAGTCATTCTTGCATGTGAATTTTTCTGCATCAAGCCTTGATGCCATCTCTGAAACTGCTTGAACTTCTGCAAATCAGCTTCAATCCTTTCCCACAGACGGCGCCACTTGTTAGGATTAACACACAAGGCTTACACACTCTTGAATAGATCACACACACTCACTGTAATGTGAAGTACTCACACACTTATGCAGAAAACACACACTAAACTCTAGTATTGAAAGTAGGCGATTTTCTTGGAGAAAAATGGAATCTATTTTATTGAATGAATATCAATCGCTAATCTACATACACGAGCAACTGCTCTATTTAAGCTAATACAAGAAGTAGTAACTGCTACTAACTGAATGAAAACAAGAAACAAGAAACCAAGAGCTGTCAACTGCTCTTTACAACAACCTAACTAACTTTCCAACGGCTAGTTCTTCAAACTCTTCTTCCTTCTTCATCAGCCTTCTTCTTACTTCTTCTGCCTTCTGCTTACAACTGAAATGAGCACTCTATTATTACAGGTACAAATCAGTAAGGATAAATTACTATTGAGGGGGGAAATGCTATGGCTGATCAAGATAATGAAAAGGCCAAATGCCTAAACACTCTTTTAAACCCTCTAGTATATGTAATCGACTGGTATAGGTTTCTAGTAATATTTCTGTTGTTTTATCGGGAGACGAAGTTCCTTGAGAACTGTAAAATATGATTATGCCTTGCTAACTGTAGAATATGCTTATTCTGAAGTAAGATTTGTATGATATTGTTAATTTCTTTCCAATAAACTAGGCTTTCAACTCTCAAGATCTTTATAAGTTCTTATATAGCTGCCGTTATGAACTTCTTACACTTTCATGAGTTAATTGTACAGTGGCATCATTGGAGATTTAGATGTTATCAGTATCAGCATTGAATATAATTTGCAAAGCTGACAATCGACGTTGCACTTTCAGGATTATGGCATTGATTTTGACGACCATGATCATCCTATTAAGGCGTTTCACTGCCAATGTGGTAGCAAGTTCTGTCGCAACATTAGACGGTCAAGTAAGAATAACATTGTATCTCTTCTCGTCCCAGCTTACTGTTCATCCATATATTTTTCTCAACAGTTCAGCTGTAACTATTAAGGATGTGCATGATAAGAACTCTTCCTTGCTGCTGATCCATATATTCCTCTCACCAGTTAGTATTAAGGATCCGCATGATAGAGAACTCTCCATTCCTTCTCTTACACGCATCCCCTCTTCTATGATTTATACCTACTTTTATTTTTCATTTTGTTACTGCTCTACTGTTTTAGTAACAAAATATAAGTGTGAATTCTCTTCTTCAGTTAGAAATTGTAATTTAGCCCACTATTTGTTGAAGCTTCTACAGATGGAAGTTATGACCATTGCTGTTAATCTCAAATTTGGTCCATATCTTTCTTACTTTTACCAGCTCCTAACCAGATGTTTTGTGCTGTAGGAACTAGAGGTTCAAGAATATGACTAGTTGGCTGTAGCATTTTGCCCTAATTCCAAACTGACAGAAACAGTTCCATCTCGGCTAAGGGATTTTTGTGAATGCCATTTTTTTTGGCTTGTGCTTTCATGTAAATCCCCTCCTTGGATTATTTGAGGGAATTCATACTCTATGTAAGAAAATCCTTGCTTATTGTGTTCAAGAAACCAGTTGGTGTTTGCTTGCATTCAAAATTGGTTGTGCAAAGACGGCCCAGGAATGTAATTGAGGGAGTTGGCCAAGAGTATACATGTATTTTATACAGCTATTTTCACACTACACGACGGCGTTTAATGATAACAAATCTCTGTTATGAGGCCTCGCTAGCTCTTCACGTTCGCATGCTGCAGGAATGGCTGGTCGAATGTTACTCGGATTGAGCGGGAAAAGCGTTTTGTAGTATCCATCCATAATTGCTCCAAAATTGCAAGTTTCAGCAACTCCACTTATCTGTTCAACCCAGCCACATACATATCAACACAAATTCACCTAATTTTGTATAAATGTGTTGATGTACCTGATAAATGTCCCTGGTGTATCCATGGAGGTTTTGATACTCGAGGAGCTTCTTCTTGGTGCACTTGAAGAGCACGTTGTAGACGAGGTCGAATCTCACCAATGTCGTGAACAGACACACATCCGCGAGAGTGAGTGTGTCCCCACACAAGTATCTGTTACTCCCCAAATGCTGTTCCACCATTTCCAAAGTACTGAACAACTCATTTGCTGCACTATCATAAGCCTCTTGGGTCTGAGCAAATCCACACCTGCATCCCGTTGAATTTCTTTAAAATTTTCAACTAATTGAGAATGAATTAGCCTTACCTGTAAACTCCATTGTTGATGTTGGGATAGATAATCTTGTTCCAGCGATCAATCTGTTTCTTCAAGGGCGGAGGAGCAAGATCCAATCTTGGATTGGTGGACACATCGTTGAGCCCGGAATTGAAGAATTGAATGATATCGTAGCTCTCATTGCAAACCACTTCCTTAGCGTCGGCGTCCCACAGCATCGGCACCGTCGACCTGCCGCCGTAGCCGCCGCGCCGCAGATTGTACACCTCCTTCAGAGTCCTGCACCCATTCGCCTCGTCCAAACCGGGCGCCACAACGCTGTCGGCGGCGAAGGGGCGGAATTCCCAGAGGCCGTCGGCGCCGGGGGAGGCGACGGAGAGGGGGACGGCGGAGTGGAGGCCCTTGAGGGCGCGGACGATGAGGGTGCGGTGGGCCCAGGGGCAGGGGAGGCCGACGTAGAGGTGGAGGGAGCGGGTGGTGGTGGTGGTGGTGAGGCGGAAGGGGGAGGAGGGGCGGGTGTAGCGGCCGGCGGAGTCGGAGGGGGCGAGCTGGGACATCATGAGGTGCCAGGCGGCGGACCAGGTGGAGCGGGCGGTGGAGATCAGGAGGTTTGGGGGGAGGGATTGGCCCCACAGGAGTCTTGTCACGGTCGTGATGGGGTTTTGGGAGGCCGACATTTTCAGTCTGCGGCGGCGGACGGCTGTGGACGGCGGTACGAGGAGGATTGGGGCGCCGAGGAATGTTGATTTCGACATTGGGTTGATGTTTCTTGGCGCAACCAATTTCTCTGATTAATTTTGAGCTTTATTTTTTTGGGAATTAGTAGTACTCATACTCCTATTTGATTTGGGAGACAATTGACTGTTAATGGGATGTTGAATGAGGCTGAATGTAATCTATCCATCTATGCAGTATTTTGTATACTCCTTTTGGGTATATAGTTGTTTTAGAGTGTTCACAGTGGGAGAGCCGCGGCCCGTGGCTCGGGTGTGCTGCCCCCCCCACTGCAGAGAGCCACGAACGGTGGCTGAGGGCCGAGAGCCGAGAGGGAGCTGCGGCCGCGGCCTTCACGCGGCTGAGCCGTGTGTTCCGCGGCCCACCACTGCAGCGGGCCGCGTTTCGTGGCCCAGCCACCGAATTTTTTAATTTTTTCCTTCCCTTTTTTATAAATAGACACTATTTTTCTACCCCAATTCAAACACCACTCTTTCCAATCTTTCCAATCTATTTTAATTCAACTTCTGAAATATGGATTCCGATGATGAACGGCACCAAGAAGCGGTAGGTCTGGAGTTCCAAAACCTGGTTGCAACGGTGCAACATGAAGCTGACGAGGCGGAGGTGGTGGCGGTGGCAGTCCCTCGGCCGTTCTATCATCGGCGGTATAACGACCGTGACCATGCCGGGGCTGACCGCTGGTTGATGGAAGACTACTTCAGCGAGAACGTCCGTTATCCGCCAGAGATTTTCCGTCGGCGATTCAGAATGTCGCAACAACTCTTCGTCCATATAGCGACGTGTTTGGCGCAGCGGTTCAAGTGCTTCAACTTGCGATATGATGCCACCGGCCGACCCGGCTTGTCGACATATCAGAAGTGTACGGTGGCAATTAGGCAGCTTGCCTATGCCGGGCCCGCTGACATGTTCGACGAATACCTACAGATGGGCGAAATGACTGCCCTACAGACGTTGAGGCAGTTTTGTAGGGGCATTAAGGATATCTTCAAAGGGGAGTATCTACGGAAGCCAACGGCCGATGATTGCCAGAGTCTGATTGATATGCACGGGACTGTACATCATTTTCCAGGGATGTTGGGGAGCATCGATTGCATGCACTGGGAGTGGAGGAACTGCCCGGTGGCTTGGAAGGGGCAGTTCACTTCTGGTTTCAAAGGCCGACATCCCACGATGATCCTGGAAGCCGTTGCTGACTACCGCTTGCGAATCTGGCATGCGTATTTTGGTGTCGCTGGGTCGAACAACGACATCAACGTTCTACGATCGTCCCACCTGTTCAATGACGAGTGTCGGGGTGAGGGTCCGCAAGTTAGATTCATGGCCAACGGCACGCAGTACAACATGTGATACTATTTGGCCGATGGGATATACCCTCGCTGGCCTGTGTTTGTTAAGTCAATCCGACAACCCGTTGGGCAGAGGCAAACCTACTTCGCGAAAAAACAAGAGGGTGCTAGGAAGGATGTTGAGCGAGCTTTTGGTGTCCTCCAAGCGCGATGGGCCATTATACGGTGCCCGGTTCGACAATGGCACGAAATGATGTCTCAGACATCATGACTGCATGTATCATATTGCACAATATGATAATAGCTGACGAAGGATTTGCTGCAAAGCAATGGGCACCGGAAGATGGTGCTAGTTCGAGCTCGGGTAATGTCATGGAGCCCCTGCAGATGGATGTACCACGTACTAATGAATACTTGATCCAGCTGTACACTGATATGCGGAGTCAAATATCGCATACAACACTGCAGGCTGATTTGGTTGAAGAGGTCTGGAACCGTAGAAGGAGCGCCGCAGAGTGATATGGGTTTTTGGGTTGTTGTTTTTAAACTAGAAAATTTTCGTTGTATAATTTTTCCATTTTAATATAATACAACGAAGTTCTTGTTAAACTTTTTTTTGGTTAGGTTGTTAATTTTTTTTATTTACAATCCAAATTATTTTATTTTAATTAAAATTATAAATATCATAAATTATAGTCTAATAAAATTTATTGTAGTTAAATTAAAAAATATCATTAAAAAAACAAACAAATTGATTTTTATTTTGGAGAGGGCCACATTTCGTGGCCCTTGTTATTTTTGGGTTTTACCATTGTGGAGGGCCATGGAGAGCCACATTTGGTGGCCGGGCCAATTTAGTGGTCCTCAAGGGCCACCATTATGGACACTCTTAGTCTAATTATTTCCTAGGGTTTTAAACTTTTAACCGATTCATGACCAACATAACCTCTTGTTATTGATTTTGTGCCGTAATTTTATGGTATCATAGTTAACCTTGTATCATAGTTAAAACCAATTCATGGTATCATAGTTAACCTTGTAAACTTCTGTTATCCTCTATGATCCATCCAAGTCTGCAATTTTTTTCTCAAAATACAAGGATATGTATCTCAAAAATTTAGTCGAATAGCATTTCTGTCTCATTCCTTGTCTACTAAACATAGGGGTGAGCAAAAAAACCGGAAACCGAATATCCGAACCGAACCAAACCGAAATTTTGAAATTCGGTTCGGTTTTTCGGTTCGGTTTGGTTTTAAAAATAAAAAAATCGATTTTTCGGTTCGGTTCGGTTCGGGCGAAGAAAAAAACCGAATAACCGAAAAATTGAATTATATATATATATTCTATTAATTTAATATATTATATTATTTATAATATATATATTCTTTTAATATATTCTACTATATAATATATATTATATGTATTATTAATTTTATATTATATATAAATATTCTATTAGTATATATAAAATAAAATAAAATACACATATATAAATATATATTTATATTAGATTTATTTTTTTCAGGTTTTTGATTTTTTTTCGGGTTTTTCGGTTTTGTTCGGGTTTTTCGGTTTTTTATGTTCGGTTTTCGGTTTTTCGGTTTCAGTTTTTCGGTTTTTCGGGTTCGGTTCGGTTTGGATTTTGAACTAAATTCGGTTTTTCGGTTTTGGTTCGGTTTTGGCAAAAAAACGAACCGAAACCCGAATGCACTCCCCTAACTAAACAACAATGAAAAAATTCTCATATGAACTTATTTTGGCACGAAGCCCGCATTTCTTATCTTACTTTACAAATCTTCTTATATCTCATCTTTCTTATCAAACGAGAGCCGTGTGATTAAAAATAACACACTATTTTGTACTCCATTTAAAATGGAATATCAGTATCATATGGGCCTATCTCACATATCTTAGCCAAAAGGCCCAGATTTATATCAGCTATCGAATATGTTGATGTTTTATAGTAGCTTCAATACTAGTATGGGCTAATTTAAAAGGAGATGTCAAGAGGTACTTCGTCCATCTTAAATGTTCGATAGAATATTCGTTCTTCACTAGAAGTTGTTTCTACATCTGAAAACTCCTATTCAGTGATCTTGTTGCTTATGGAGTATTAGAGCATCTACATCCGAGCTCTTGCCAACGAACACGGATGTGGGCCCTGATCCACTTTTACTCTTTGCTCTTAGGCAAGAGCACAACACTCACATCCGTGTTCTTCCGCAAGGACAAGCTCAAGGGTCCCACCATTCTATTATTCAATTTAAATAAAAACATTTGCACAAAATTAAAATGCATTAAAAATATCCGGAATACTATTAAAAATTACATAATTAAAATCCTAAAAATTAAAAAGTACATAATTAAAATCCTAAAAATTAAAAATTACATAATTAAATTCATAAAATTAAAAAAAACACTACTCGTGGCCGAATTTCGCCCAAATGTGTTCGATTAGGTCTTATTGTAGCTCAATGTGGGCTCGGGTATCGCGCATTGTGTTCCTTATTTCGATCCTCTCGCCCACCGTCGTATGCACACCTCGGCGTGGGGAGACCTGGCGGTTGAGCTTCCGGCTTCATCCTCGTCGTAAAAGCTAGCCGCCATCGGTCCTTCGTCAGCTATAATCATGTTGTGCAAGATAATACACGTGTACATGATGTCGGCGATATTTTTCACGTACCATAGCCGAGACGGGGCATTCACAATGTTGAAACGGGCTTAAAGGACCCCAAAAGCTCTTTCGACGTCTTTCCGAGAGGACTCTTGACGCTGCGCAAAAAGAACTCATCTCGGGTCTTGCGGGTTGCTGAGCATCTTCACGAAAGTCGACCGCCTTGGGTAGATACCATCGGCGAGATAGTAACCCATGTGGTATGCATTTTCGTTGACGGTGAAGCCGATCACCGGTGCTACACCATTCAAAACATCATTGAAGAGTGGTGAAGAATAGAGCACGTTCAAGTCGTTGTTGGATCCGGCAATACCAAAATATGCATGCCAAATCCATAGGCGGTAGTCGGCGACCGCTTCAAGGATAAGTGTTGGGCCGCCGCCTTTGTGGCCGCTTAAGTGTTGCCCCCTCCAAGCAGTCAGGCAATTCTTCCACCTCCAATGCATGCGGTCAATGCTGCCAAGCATACCGGGAAAACCATGGACAGTTTCGTGAAGACGAAGCAACCGTTGGCAATCATCGGTGGTGGGTGCCCGAAGGAATTCATCACCGAAAGCTGAACGAACGTCGTCGCAAAAAATTTTAAGGCAAAGGATTCCAGTCGACTCACCGACATGCAAATACTCGTCGAAGAGGTCAGCTGTTTGCCTAATAGCAAGTTGTCGGATGACACACGTACACTTCTGCAACGCCGATAGACTTTGCCGACCGGTTGCGTTTATACTTGTTTGAAAGTTCAACACGGACGGATAATGTGTTGACTATAGCATAAACAAGCGTTTTGATATGCGAAAACAGCGCCAAAAGTAATCTTCCGGAAACCGCGGTTGGTCGGAAAAATAGTCGGCAACGAGCCTTTCGTTGGCTCCCTCCCGGTCACGATGGATGTAGCGGCGAGTTGATCTAGTTGGTCGAGGAGGAGGGGTGGGGGTATTCTCGGTGACATAGGCTTCATAGGCGGCACGATATTGTTCATAGTATTCTTGTTCTTCACGCTCCGCTTCCACAATGAGATTGGTGAAATCCATTTGGGAGGGTTTGAGTGAGAGAGGAAGATGTAGATAAGTTGTATGAAAAAATATGAATGAGAGATGAATGAGAGATGATTTGATGTGAAAAATGGATGATAAATGTGTGTATTTATAGATGATTTTGGGAATAAAAAAATAAAATAAAAAATTTCAGAAAAACGGTAAAAAACGGTCATATTTTTGAGAATATGAAAATATATATTTTTGTGGTATTATTTTTTATTTTAAAAAAAATGAATTTCCAACAGAAATACCGTTGGCCAATTAGAACGCGCCACGTCAGCTGCTCGCTGGCACGGACGTGCTCGATGCATCGAGTAGCGTCGAGCCAGCGGCAAGAGCGCAGCGGCGAGCAGGCGGTGCCACGCCGCTGACACGGATGGACGGACACCCGTCCACTCACCGCTGTGGATGCTCTTAATGACAGTAATTATGTAATTTAAATAGAAATCAAAATTATAAAATTTACAATATCAATAATGATATTAGGTGGTTTATGATTAAAATAAATACTCTACAAAATTAAATAAAATGAATAATGCTTTACTTGGATGAAATGAATGTGATACTGATGAATGGTACTCTATGCAGCTTTAGATATGCAAACATATTTAAGCTTCATGGATGTCACCATCTATTTTTTTGGATAATCATAATAATAAAAACAAAGTAAGAGAGAAATACTACTTCGGTGATTAGCTTAGTTAGTTAAAGTTTGCACTTTTCCCCCTTAAAACTAAAAGCAAAACTTTCTTAGGTAGGAGTACCTCCCAAAGCAACAAATTAGTGCGCATTTCAATTTTTTACACATTTTCAATTCATACCCTATAAATGTCCCAATAATTTTCTCACTCAATATTAAACAGATATTTTAAATATTATAAGACGATAAATTTAAGATGATTTCACTCATAACAAATTAACAATTAGCATGAGGTGCGTGTAGGGCCGTATGCAGCAGTCTTTAATCAAAAAACAGAAGAGAGTGTCTATTTCTAAACATAACAATTTTTCGAAATAAAGAAATCGCTAACCATTTATTTAAAGAACTGTAATTGCTAAATTAAAAAAGTAGTTTATGAGTAGAACTTAAGTACGTATGATTCATCATGCGGACAACCTAATTTTTACAGGTCACTAATCATGAATTATTGAATTTAATTAACATCAATCTCCCAATCAATCCCCAAATAGCATTTCGACTAATTTATTAGTAAATGATTTTTTAGTCATAATTTATACTCCCTCCGTCCCGGCTAAGATGACACATTTCTTGGCCGGCATGAGATTTTAGGAGTTATTGGTTAAAGTGTTGAATTGGAAAGAGAAAATGTGAGCGTAAATATTAAAATAGAAAGAGAAAGAAAGATGAATATTTAATAGTACTGAGAAAAAGTGATTGAATGTATTAATTGGAGAGAGAGAGTTTCTAACAAAGGAAATGTGTCATTTTAGTTGAGACAAAGTAAAAATGAAAATGTGTCATCTTAAACGGGACGGAGGGAGTAGAATCCTATTGTGACGCATTAGCCAAAATTGGAAAACAAGTCTCACTTTTTTCCACTTACTCCATATTTTAAGATTTGATCAAGTATGAAGTATTTGTCTTGTACTCCTCCTTTTATTCTTGTAGTTTTATAAATGGAAATATATTATAGAGGCTTTGAATTGTTGATTTCGACTGGACATGGCATCAAGCAGGGGGGCATCTGGGCACAAAACGATACTTGGACCAAAACACACACTTTCATAACACATAGTAGTAATAATTTAATATTTATATTGGAAAATGACCACATATATTCATTTTATGAGAACCCTACATTTAATTGAAATTCCAATTATAATCCAGCCACTACATGATGGACACGTATCAATATATATTAATCTCACAAAAAGAAAGGAACCAATCCAGTTCACTGCCACGTCACCAAATTGCCCTTTTGGCCACTGAAGAGAGCACAATGTAGTGCCAATTGCGATTGTGATTCCACAAACATTATTTTATGCATTGCAATTTGCATCTAATCTCCCACGTGACAATCACTATATTTAACAAAATTCTTTCGTAATTATTTATTATTTCTAGGGCTTTGTGGTGGATCTCTTTAATTATTTATTGTATACAGCTGCATGTAGATCGGGTTTGTTTTTTTTTCGTTCATACCTAAGTCACCAAATTTTTTAAATCTTCATCAGTATTCTCATGTTTTATCTCCAATTCCCCCTTCATCTAACCTAACAAATGCAATATTTGAAGTCGACCAATGTGCGAAGGGATTCGTCACTATTACATTTTTTCATTATTATATTCATTCAAAAGATAAAAGAATAATAGTCGCATTTTTTAAGAATATTTTTCAATCGTATTTTTGTCATACAATTTCCAACCACATTTATTTGTCTGTAGTAGTAATATTTTAATAGGAAACCTACAAAAAAAGTTGGTACTCGCTTGTTGAGATCGGAATTTAAATGTTTATTGGTTTCGTATACAACTAAACAAAGGCTATAAACTTCCAATTTTAATTATAGACTACTTTATATAAATCGATTTGATATTATATCATATTTTGATTTGTTGTAAAATAAAGACATTTAATAATAGTTTCAATGACCAATTCCCTCGCAGATTTAAAGACTCCATCTAAGTTGAATAATCGATCCCCAATGATTTAAAGGCGTTTTAAACCTAAAATAGATAATAGATCCCCCGACATTTAGTTAAAGCTAAATTCAATAACATATTTATATTCTTCTAATATGGTAGGAATTACAGGAAACAAATTTATGAATTTTTTAAAATGATCATACTGGAGACGTATTTTTCTAGTAGTAAAAAAATTTGATTTAAAATATTGAGGGAACATCTTTTTTTGTCCACGAACTTTGTCAAAGTATCATTTTAGGTTAGTGAACTTTGAAAATATCATTTTAGGTCCGTCAACTATGAGTTAATATCATTCGAAGTACTTTTTTACTATTTCTATTTTTTTAATGAAAATATCCTCAATACCTTGAAGGGTATTTTTAATAAACTTATCACATACTTATATTTTTTATAAATATCTTTACTATATATTTTTTATGAACGCAAGAAAAGTTCATTTTTCAACTTTTTATAATTAAAGAATTTCAATATTTTTAAGATATGGATACTCGTTAAAATTAATGTTACAGTCAATAGACGATACTTGAATATTGATATATTGATATTATTTTTAAATAATATATGAATATTCAAGTATCGACTAATGACTGTGACCTTGATATTTTATGAGTATCCATACCTCAAAAATATTATAAAATTATTTAATCATAAAAAGTTGAAGGAACTTTTCTTGCATGTCACAAAATTAAGTGATAATATTGAAGGCCAAATTATATTTAGAAAATTCGTAAAAAAATATGAGTATGTGATAAGTTGATTAAAAATATGTACCCTTCAAGGTATTGATGGTATTTTCGTCTATAAAAACTTGTAAATAGTAAAAAAGTACTTGAAATGATATTAACTCATAGTTGACGAACTTCAAATGATATTTTTAAAATTCACCGATCTAAAATGATACTTTGACAAAGTTCGCGGACCAAAAAAAGATGTTCCCTCAAAATTATTTTGCTACAAATAAAAAAGCTTATGTCATTATTAAAACATTTTATAAAAATGAGCAAAATATAGGGTGGAATTGGATTACTCACGCCTCAAGAGCGCGTAATCAAACAGAAGCATAAATTAGGAAGAAGCCAAATATCTGAAGAGAGAGAGGCAAAGGAAAAAGGCGCACTCTTTCTCTACCGTTAAAACACTCCCGGGGTTCGTGACCCGTAGAAAAGTCCAGATTTTGTAATCGAAGCCTCTGCACACTCGCAGCTATGCTCTACCTACATATCGTCTGCCTATAGCAAGCCCAGCCATCTTTCTGATCTTTGTCAGCTCACTGGTTATATGACTCCTTTGTGATTTTAGGTGAGGGCTTCACGTTTATTCTTCGATGTTGGTAACCTTTTCATCTGAAAATTTTAATTATGAAATACGAGCGTGTCAATTTTTGTGTTGATTTTTAAGATTATTCATTTATTTACTTTTTTTTGCTTGGAGGATTTGAATTGGTAATGGATTGAGGCTCTCTTCCCCTTTGTGTTTTTTGGGTTATAATTATGTTTTCTTGACGGCCTGTTGGTTTTTTAATATTGAGATTATTGTGATATGAAGTTGATTTTAAGGTGTTTTGAGTTGACAAGAGTTGAATTTTGGGATCTATGGGGGAAGATGGAATGTGCATGGTGGATGCTGCATGCTGGTTAAGTTCATGGGGCAATTCATAGCGCGCAAGACTGACTATGGAAGAATTGCAATTGAAACTAGTACTTGTAAAACATCACATTTTAAGAGCCAGTCAATCAGTGGAATTGTTTTTTTGTTCGATGGATACATAGCCCATGGGATGAGATGCAAAGAAACTTAGTGATGCATGGTTGATTAAAGTACCATTTTGCCAAAAGTAAATGATTTGTTAGACTTCATTCACACTTACTTTCTTTATGATTGGGCTGTTTTTGAATGGCCTTGGTTGCTTCTACATCTTCCTCTCTTGATTATGAGAACCAGATGTATGTTTTAGTTATGTTAAAGAGTTATGTTCCTTAAGATTACATGACACCATATATTTCAGTTTGCCTCTGTTGATTACATTGAAGAAATACTGCTCACGGTGTTATGGCTTCAGATATAAAAAAAACTCTAATTTTACTTGCATGAGAGTTACCATAGGAGTGACTCTGGTAGAATTCAACCAGGCACATATCCATTGTCATATGTGAACCTCGTAGTAAGTTATGCTTGCTTCTGTCCTCGTAATATCCAAGAACAGCTCTGGTGGAAATATAATAAGCAATTTTCTCTATAGCATAGAGAGCATTATTAAGACCAGTGTTAAGGTATTCTCACTGATTGTTGCATTGCATTTGCCCATTGTAGAAGTAGGTTTTATGCTGCAATATGTAATCAGATGTTTAATCTATGCGAATTGCGAAAGCCTGTGCCTTATCTCACTAGTGATAAATTTTTTGCCTTTCTGTTGTCACATGGTTAAGCATATACAAGCCACGGTGTTAATTGCATGCTTTCCTTCAATTTTTATTCTTATTGTGAACCAGCTATATGCATTTGTGTTTTATGTTACACAGGGGCCTGGAGAAACTGAGCTTGGTTGTTAATGTAAATTTAACCTTTTGAGGATCATACCAACCAAGAATGGGAACAAAGCCAGCTTTATCTGTTCAAAAACCATGTGCTGGGCAACTTGGTAACTGTGCGGCGTCTGGAGCTTTATCTTCTTCTTTGTCTGTGCTTTTGACTTCTGAAGATGGAAGGTACCCCAACTTTCCTGACTCACACCCTGACTCACATCAGGGTTCCACGGAGAGGAGGGTATTCAACCAGCATCCTCCACCAGTCATTTCACTATTGCCTTCCAGCGACGGGGTTGTTGGATCTATGTTTTCTTCATCTTCAGGATTTTCTAGTGATCTTCAATTTTCATCTATTCCGCAACAAGAACAACATCCTTCACAATCCCCTTTCATTTCCCAATCAACAAATAGCAGTTCTGCCACTTTAGTACAGCATTCTACTGGTTCTGGATTTCTCCAACCGACTGCATCAAGCCATTCTAACAAGGATAATATGAAAGCTTGGAGTACAGATGCCCCACCTGATTTTTTTAATTTTCAGAATAGTCAACCGGATGGTAGCAACAGTTTTGCTGTTGAGGTACCACCCGAGTATCTTGGTAAACCAGGTGAGTGGCAAGATTGGGCTGATGAACTCATTACTGATAATGATCCTTTGACATCTGATTGGAATGAGATTCTTGCTGATGCAAGTAATGTGGATCCGGAGCTAAAGGTTTAAGACCATTCATCTGTGCACGAATGATGACTCTTTTGTTGCCTCTTTTGTTCCCCCCATAACCTCTTCTTTCTTTTTTTCTTTCTTTCTTTCTTTCTTTCTTTCATTAATAGTTATTGCGTCAAATGTCAAATCAGTCGACATGTGTGCCAATGCAACCCCAAATATCCCAGCAGCCTATTGCTACATATAGAGACATAAGCAGTGCTACTGGGCAATCATCCTCCACAAACTCAGCTCAAGCCAAGCAGCGCATGCGTTGGACTCCCGAACTTCATGAGGCCTTTGTGGAGGCAGTCAACAAACTCGGTGGAAGTGAAAGTAGGTGTCCTTACTTTGCGTCCGAAGAATGCTTACAGATCCATGAGTCTCCCTATTGCTCCACTTTTGAATTTTGATGCAGGGGCTACTCCCAAGGGTGTCCTGAAAATAATGAAAGTTGAGAGCTTGACAATCTATCATGTTAAAAGCCATCTCCAGGTATGCACATTACACAATCATGTTGTAGACCTACTTCCATCATGATTCAAATTGACTGTTCTTTGCTAAATGTGTGATCTGTTTGTTAACTGCAGAAGTACCGTACAGCTAGATATAAACCTGAGAGCACAGAAGGTATGTGGAAATTTTATGCAATTTATCTCTTCACTCTCCATTTATTTGAAAAAGGGGTGTTACAGCTGTACTTGATTATCATGTTGCCAGTCACTGCTATATAACATCGGATGCATATAGCTCATACCTCATAACAATTCATTTTTATTGACGAACTGTTTTAGATGCACTTTTGCTTTCTTTCTGTCCTGCACTTATCCCATGGCATGGATAGTGGGATACTAACCTTCTGGTTTTCTTGTGCCTTCTCTCTTCATGTCAAATATATTACTTACAAATTAAAAATTACAGATTTTTTTAGTGGGTCTGTATGTCTGGTAATTGCAACATTAAAATTTTGAAGACCGCGCCATGGTGGATTGAACCTGTAACCTTTGGCCTCATGCACTAACTGCTCTACTGCTAGGCCAACACACCATTAAAATTCCATAGTATTATGTCATCAACGCGTCATAATTACTTGAGAAGTTTTTCCTACTTTTTTTTAATTCTGCTCTTCTTTTTCTTTCCCTTGGTTGCATATTTATAAATTGTCATCACCTTAAAATTGTTGAAAGAGACCACTAGTATACTTGATACGCCATACGATTCTCACATAATCCGTTGTATATTTTTGCATAAAATCAAAGCCATGTTTCTCTTGCAGAATCTTTGGAGAGAAAAACTTCAATTGAAGAACTTTCATCTCTCGACTTGAAAACGTAAGTTTACTTCCCTTTGTTGGGTCCTTACGTCTGAGATGGATATATTTTCTTTCATATAATGCATTTTGTTCTTGAAGGGAATATAAACAGACAGTTTTAGAAACTGTAGTTAGTTTTATCCATAATAATTGTATACAAATTGTTAAGCATATTTATCTCTATGGTGTTGTAGGTAATTTGCAGTGCTTCTGTTGATATTTATTTTGATTGATCATTTGCGCTCCTTCTAATGTTCAAAATTAGTACATGACTCTTGGATTAGTATGTAATCACCAAATTCACAGGCTAGTCCCCTATTTGAGAATAACTGAATAAGTTTGTCGCTGTGTGTATGCGTGTGCTATATGAATTGATCTGCAAATTGGTCTCTTCATTGATTTTGAATGCACCCATTACCTGCTGCCTTTCCAGACCCTTGCCTCCTGGCTGGCTATCTAGCTGTGCCACCAAGTATGAAGTATGGTTTTCTTATGAACCACAAAACCTGGTCAATAGAGGCAGGGGAAATAAGTTTAGGAGTGAGGGTATACCCCACTATATAAGTTGGTCTAGAAGCCCTTTCCATATGGGAGGGCAGTCCATCTGTAATAGCCATATGAATCTTATGTTTATTTTTTGTTTTTTCCCACTAGTCAAGTGATTAAGAGAAATATTTTTTAGCTTCTGCCCTGCCCTTATACATACACAAGCCACAACTCATGCCTCCTGGATTCTGTGTTTAGTTACTGTTACCTTTTGTACAAAACCTACCTCAGTCACTTTATAGGTTTATGTGATTAGTTGAAGATGTGTATCAGTAATTTGACTAACCCGTAACAGCAGGACTGCAAGTAGGATTCTGGTTATGCTATTAAAGTTTGTGAAAGGATAACGCTATAGGTTTTGGACATTAGAAAAATTCTAAACCAAGGAACCACCATAAACAATTAATGTATAAAAATGCAATAGGGATTCAGCAGGAGCTTCAGATAGCTCTTCCACATGGGATTCCAATCAAAGAACATGGCGTTCTCATTTTATATTCTGAATAATGACTCTGAAAATGAAAAGGAAGTATTTCCTCAGCAAACTCCAGAGAGCCTCACCATTTTGCACATAAATTACTTTCCTCGTTCATGATCATACATATTTTGTTTCAAGAGGATAACTAGTCTGTGAACTATGAATCTGTCTTGTTTTAGTTCACATAAATTGCAAATGTTGGTTTCAAGGTTTAAATTAAGACATCACTTACAAGCAATCTGGATCTGGCACAATGCATGAACTATTGACATTTTTATAAAAAATCCTGTATTTTATATGCCTTAGATCAATGTCGAGAGACTTTATACCTTTATGTTTTCTGGCTGATTATTGTGTTCCATGAACATTATGGATCAGGGGTATTGAGATCACTGAAGCTCTGCGGTTGCAGATGGAAGTACAAAAGAGGCTTCATGAACAACTTGAGGTATGCCGTTTTGGTTTGTGAAAATTTTGCAAGAGCCCGCTAGGCACCAGCTTACTGAGGCTGTGTAGTATTTCCTTGTCAACATGCCCAAACGTGGCACACTTGAATCGAACTCTGTATACATTTGCTAGTTTCAGAAAATGGGAAACAAGCAGAACATAATGCTGATTGCTGATATGGCCTTTGTATATCTGTATCGATTGGACGTGTAATAAAATATGCAAGCGTCACTATATTTGTATATACTGGAGGCTATACTAGTCTGACACTATATTTGTATATACTGGAGGCTATACTAGTCTGACACTAGTTATTATTTTTTGCAGATCCAAAGAAATCTACAGCTACGAATTGAAGAACAAGGAAAGTACCTTCAGATGATGTTTGAGAAGCAGTGCAAATCAGGGCCAGAGTGGGTCAAGGGGGATTCATCTACCAGCGAGGACCCTCTCAAAGAGTTACAGAATGCATATCAAAATTCACCTAGGAAAGATAATTCAGGAGTAGAAACTGATAAAAGTATTACGAGAGGTGACTTGGCTAATATTCCCTCCGGATCAGGAGAAGATTGTCAGATAGTGGGAGAGAAACAAGAACTGTCTAACACCGAAGTTCATGAGAATTCCAGTGTGGAAATTGAGGAGCAACCATCAAAGCGTGCAAAAGTGCACGATTAAGCTCCATGTTATCTTCTAGATGCTAGCAGGACCAAGTTGATAAACAAAAGACCAGTCCCTAGGGGAAAGCTCTCTGGTTTAACGAAGATTTGTGTGCAGTGCCTCATCGTCTCGAAATTTACTTTTGAGGGTATCTCATTCTGATTGTCGTAGAGGTTCCTTATAGATTTTTTCAGTTTTTTCACCTCAGACACTAGCAATGAGGAATTTTTCTCGGGAGCTGGAGGCGCCCAAACTATGCTTCAGAGCTCTGAGACGTGTAAGCTTATTATGTCGTAGTGATTTTAAGCCATGATTTAGTAATATGGTTTCTGTAAATATGAAGTTTCTTTGAACATGTCAACTGTCAGACATCTTTGTTAGTTGAGTTTGCTTAGAACTTTTGTCACTGGGCACTATGCAAAATATTTCACCGTGACTTCTAATTTTATAACTGATATGCTGATCTGAGTAAATCAATCAAAATGAGGGTTAGGATTAAAAACTTTTTAGCATGAGACTTTCTTTAATCCCTCTGAAATTAATGATGTCAATCCAACCTAAAACTGACGGAATAGATCGGAGAAGGTTGGAATCAAGGATTTATGGCATGAAATTTGTGTAGAGCCCAATTGATTTGAATCACATAACAAAAAAACTTGGTAGTGTGTGTTTGTTACTGATATTAAGTGTGATTCAAGTTATTATTGGAGACCTTTGCTTTCTATGAAATGAAAATCGTTGCTTGCAAAATGCCCAACAACCAGAAGACAACTAAAAAATACAGAGAGATAAAATATTAGACACGAGGTTTCAAAAGAATATTAAAAATAAGCTGGTAGTAGTAGTAGTAGTAGCAGTGTGATGGAGAATTTCATTTCATGCTTAATAATAAAGAAAAATCTTTATCATAAGGAAAATAAGATATTACTTACTATCAGTTGTGGGATCCAGAAGTTGGCGATATTGATGCCTAAACCAAAACAATACTAGTAATAAACAAAGAGAAAAGATCGAATTAAATAAAGATTTTTATTTAATCACATTCCTCATTTCTATAACACACATTTGAGTTGAAGAGTCTATAAGGATGGTCACATGATATTTTAGAGGCAAATATGATGCATCTTTCCCAGAGTGACAGATAGAAGAGCAATTAGCAAGCAATGTCTCTCTTTTCTCTCTCTCTCTCACACACACACACCTAATTTATCTTCCAACCAATGCCGACTCCTCACCAAGAAGCTGGTACGTACACACACTCAACATTCTCCCCATTGTGAAAATAGGAATATATATTTCTTGAAAACTCTCACTTCAATCCCTCCCCATCACAATTCATAACTTGTTTCATTTCTAGCCATGGCTGGCCTCTACACTGGCTCCCATGGCCGCCACGAGGTAACTCACTTTCTTCTTCTTCTTCTTCTTCTTCTTCTCGGGGGTGATGCTAATATGCATGCATGGATGTGAATAACAGGACGATGGTGTGGTTCAAACTCATGCAAACGCGACGTTGAAAAGCAAAACTTGTAATATTTGCGGAGATGAGATAGATTTGAAGGAGAACGGGGAGATGTTTGTCGCGTGCCATGTTTGTGGATTTCCGGTTTGCCAGCCTTGCTACGACTACGAGAGGGCTGAGGGCCAGCAGAGCTGCCCTCAGTGCCACACACGCTACAAGCGCCACAAAGGTTCGTCTGCTTTATTGCAAACTAGTACTATATTTCATAGAGTCAAGATTGGTCAGTCGAATTCAAATTCAAATTCATATTCAATGAAATTAAATCTAATATTTTATGATGATTCATATTTGGATCTAAATATTAACCCAATCATTAGGTTGTCGTCGGGTTGAAGGTGATGAAGACGATGCTGAGGATGACTTTGAAGATGATTTCCAGCTTATGAATCCCACCCATCAACCTTCGGTAATTCATTCTCACTTTGCTTTTCATTACTATAACGCTAATTATTTATAAATAATCATCAATACAAAAGATTGAAGAGTAAAAAAACGTCTAAAATGCTAGCAACATCCCTTTTCACTTGGTTTTTTTAACAATAAACTTCAGATTGATCTTTTTTTTACATCAAATGTTTTTAAAAGATTTCTGAAAACAAAACAAAAAAATTTCTTAAATTTTACTTGTAATCTACTGTGGTTATTGGTTAAGAAAATTTTAAAAAGAAGAAAACAGAAATTAAACAGTTGAAATAATAATATTTTGCAATCACAGGAACATAATGTTAATGGCGATTACAGTCACCACGAAAGTCATATCAATGGAGGAGCCATTCCTTCCGTCGCAGGGAGCGGTAATTATACTTCAAAGCCCCTTTTCCACAGAATCGCTACTTTGATTTGCTGAGCACGTGAATATTATAACTATACAGTTACAGGCAAAGATTTCGACGGTGAAAAGGAAGCTTACACCCCTGAGGAATGGAAGGAGAGAGTGGAGAAATGGAAGACCAGACAAGAGAAGAGAGGCCTCGTTACCAAACCTGAAGATGGAGGAAATGATCAAGACGACGACGATTATTTTCGGTATTGATTTTAAAACCTATTTATGGTTTCGACTCGAAATATTATTAATTTTTTCAGCTAAAATTGTGATATCTGTGCCAATTGTTTGTTATTTCTCAATCAGTGTGGCTGAAGCTCGGCAACCGTTATGGCGGAAAGTCCCAATCCCTTCACGGCTAATAAGCCCTTACCGCATTGTGATTGTTATACGTTTGGTCATCCTGTGTTTCTTCTTCCATTTTAGAATCTTGACCCCAGCTTATGATGCATTCCCCCTGTGGCTTATATCTGTGATCTGTGAGATATGGTTTGGTGTGTCTTGGATACTTGATCAGTTCCCCAAATGGCTCCCTATTACTCGGGAGACCTACCTCGATCGCCTCGCCTTAAGGTTTGAGCGCGAGGGCGAGCCTAGCAAGCTCCTCCCGGTTGATTTCTTTGTCAGTTCAGTGGATCCTCTTAAGGAGCCTCCCATTATAACAGCAAACACCGTGCTTTCAATCTTGTCTGTTGACTATCCGGTGGAGAAGGTGAGTTGCTATGTGTCAGATGATGGCGCATCCATGCTTCTGTTTGACGCATTGGCTGAGACTGCTGAGTTCGCGAGGAGGTGGGTTCCCTTCTGCAAGAAGTACAGCATTGAGCCAAGGGCACCTGAGTTCTACTTCTCCGAGAAGATTGACTACCTCAAGGATAAGGTTCAGCCTACTTTTGTGAAGGATCGTAGGGCCATGAAGGTAAGTCATGCCAATTTGTGTGTTCTGTTATCATTTGATGGATCGGTCTTCAAGTGTGTTTAACTGTTTCAGAGAGAATATGAAGAGTTCAAAGTAAGAATAAATGCCTTGGTGTCTAAGGCTCAGAAGAAACCAGAAGAAGGATGGGTTATGCAAGATGGCACGCCGTGGCCAGGGAACAACACCCGTGATCACCCTGGCATGATTCAGGTACAAAAACTACTGTTATGAAAAAAATGTACTCCTGGAATGATGCTTATGTTCTATATCAACTGGTTGATTTATAATTAGGAATTCTAGTGATCCTGGTATAGTGTAAGTGACAGAGAAGCTTTCTCTGTTGCAGGTCTATTTGGGGGCTGAAGGTGCACTTGATATCGAAGGCAAGGAACTCCCGCGGCTAGTGTATGTGTCACGTGAGAAACGCCCAGGCTATCAGCACCACAAGAAGGCTGGGGCAATGAATGCACTGGTAAGTGGCAGCTATTCAAACATCTCGCTGCAGTTTTCACTTAGTGCGACATTCATCAGGCTGAGTTTTGGGACCTTTTATATGTGCAATCAACAGATTCGAGTTTCTGCAGTGCTTACTAATGCACCATTCATGTTGAACCTGGATTGTGATCACTACGTCAACAACAGCAAGGCTGTCCGGGAAGCTATGTGCTTTTTGATGGATCCCCAAGTTGGGAAGAAGCTCTGCTATGTCCAGTTTCCACAGAGGTTTGATGGAATTGATCGCCATGATAGATATGCTAACCGCAATGTTGTCTTCTTTGATGTAAGTTGTGCAGTACATAGTTGCATTTTCATGCGTTTTGAATGTTAATAAGAACTACATGTGCACTTCTTTCTTAATCCATATAGTTATTTTGATCTGAACATCTAAACTCTGATACTACAAAATGCCATTTTACAGATCAACATGAAAGGCCTCGATGGCATCCAAGGACCTGTATATGTTGGAACTGGGTGTGTCTTTAACAGGCAGGCATTGTATGGCTATGATCCACCAGCATCTGAGAAGCGGGCCAAGATGACTTGTGACTGCTGGCCAAAATGGTGCTGCTGCTGTTGTGGTGGATCACGGAAGCCAAAGTCTAAGAAGAAAGGACTTAAGGCTCTGCTTGGTCTTGGAGGACTGTATAGCAAGAAGAAGAAAATGATGGGTAAACAGTACACAAGGAAAGCATCTGGTCCAGCTTTTGATCTTGAGGAGATCGAAGAAGGTTTCGAAGGATATGATGACTTGGAAAAATCATCACTTATGTCCCAAAAGAATTTTGAGAAAAGGTTTGGAATGTCACCAGTTTTCATTGCATCGACTCTAATGGAGGAAGGTGGTCGGCCTGAGGGGAGTAGTCCAACTGCACTTATCAAAGAAGCCATTCATGTTATTAGTTGTGGGTATGAAGAAAAAACTGAATGGGGTAAAGAGGTAAGTCGAAACACTAAGGTCATTTCTGATATTAATAAAACTGGGTTTGCATCTACATGTTAATAATACCTTTTAAACTCGTTTGATCAACAGCTTGGATGGATTTATGGTTCAATTACGGAAGACATTTTGACAGGCTTCAAAATGCACTGTAGAGGATGGAGGTCTGTGTACTGCACACCCAAGAGAGCGGCTTTCAAGGGATCAGCTCCAATCAATCTGTCCGATAGGTTGCACCAAGTTCTTAGATGGGCTCTTGGTTCTGTTGAAATCTTTCTTAGTCGTCATTGTCCACTTTGGTATGGTTATGGAGGAAAGCTTAAATGGCTTGAGAGGCTTGCTTATATCAACACCATCGTGTACCCATTCACTTCCATTGCTCTAGTGGCCTACTGTACGCTCCCAGCAGTGTGTCTCCTTACTGGAAAATTTATTGTTCCAACTGTAAGTATCATCAACCTCAAAAAATCACTGCACAATATATTTAAATTAATTGATTGGTTATAGTTTTTTCGAATCCATACCTAAAATTTTTAACTTAGGGCATAAAGCTGATGTGATTAGTATTGGAGACTGTTGCTGATATGTTCTTTACACTTCATGCAGCTGAACAACCTGGCCAGCATATGGTTTATTGCACTTTTTATGTCCATCATAGCAACAGGTGTACTTGAGCTCCGATGGAGTGGAGTTAGCATTGAGGATTGGTGGCGCAATGAACAATTTTGGGTCATTGGTGGTGTCTCAGCACATCTCTTTGCAGTTTTCCAAGGTCTTCTCAAGGTCCTTGCAGGAGTTGATACAAACTTCACAGTCACGTCAAAAACAGCAGATGATTCTGAGTTCGGGGAGCTCTACCTCTTCAAATGGACAACTCTTCTTATTCCACCAACGACGTTAATCATCATAAATATAGTTGGTGTAGTGGCGGGAATTTCTGGTGCGATTAACAACGGTTACGGCTCATGGGGTCCTCTCTTTGGGAAGCTCTTCTTTGCCTTCTGGGTTATTGTTCATCTTTATCCATTCCTCAAGGGATTGATGGGCAGGCAAAACAGGACTCCGACGATTGTGGTTCTTTGGTCAATTCTTCTAGCTTCAATCTTCTCACTTGTTTGGGTCCGAATCGATCCTTTCTTGCCCAAACAAACTGGCCCCATCCTCAAACAATGTGGAGTGGATTGCTAGACCCCATCATACAATAAGCTGTCCTATTGCTCTCATCCTTTTTGCTCGTTCCGCTTATATCTTGTTATGTGTAGTGCGTTGTGTCATCAACATTAGTGAAACCATGATGCTTGGATCTCTGAGACGAATGGTTTCACATCTGCCCATTTTTTACTCCTTGGATGATGTAAATCAATTGTCAATTTCATCTACTTCAATGCTGGATTCTAATGCAACTATTGCTCCATCTTACTTATAGTTTCTCAAAATTGTCTCATAATTCTGATTTAGAGTTTCTTTTGGTTGTCTTCTTCAGTAAATCGGTTGTATCTTATTCGTCTTACACGTTGTAAAATAGAATCGAATGTGGAAAATAAATACTGACATTAAAGAAGAGGAATTGCTTAAAGACTACATCGTATTGGCTTGGGTAGTATAAAACACATATGTCTTCCTATATATGTCTTCTCATATAGGAAAACAAGAGTTTGTATCTTCCTATAGAAGGCATATTGCCTTGGGATGCAATTAAAATAAGTTCGTCTGATTCTCTCATCTCTCATTTCTTGAGCCAAGAGTTGTCCTCTTTGTTGACTTCTGTGTTCTCTTTGTTTTTCTTTCTATCTTCTAACATTATACTCCCCCTTTCACATATATATTGTTGTCATGGAAGAGATCAATTTACTCAGAAGATAAATCTATTAACACTTCTGGATATCTGGGTGGCACTTAAAAAACTTATTCATGTACAGTTCTTGATTACATAATTTCCACTATTTTGAGTAACTTGACAGTTTGCTGACTTTTATTGTTCCTAGAGGCTCTAGTAAGTATGCCTGTGTATGAGCTGACAGATCCTGTGCAACAAAACGCATGTTTGGCCTCAACTCTGGGGCGGTCCTTATGCATGACAATGCAGTAGTTACTACAAAAACCACTTCCTCTGCCATTATTCCAGCTGGAGGTGAAAGCCGCTGATCAATCAAGTCCTTCAGAAATAGTTCTGGATTACCATCCAATGCTGCTTTTTCTGATAGTGAAGATATGAGCTCCCCTGGATGTCTTCCCATCATAACCTCCAACGCCACCACTCCGAAGCTGTATACATCTGATTTCTCCGTGACCTTCATGGTAAGTGCTAGTTCTGAACAAGGAAATGACTTGTGATAAAAAAAATATATTGGTGCAGGTTTATAATGGATCGAATTCTGAAGTGAGGAGAAGTCTTACCTGGTGCCATGTAACCATAAGAGCCAGCTGCTGTCGTCCAATTTGATGAGTCCGAGGCCAGTAATTTTGCTGTACCAAAATCCGAGAGTTTTGCCTCCAAGTCGAACTCCAGTAAAATGTTGCTGCTTGTTACATCACGGTGTACAATGGGAGGGGAGCAATCATAATGCAAGTAAGCAAGTGCATGTGCCACTCCTTGAACAATCTTCACCCTCGTTGCCCAGCTTAGTTCCGTGATTTTCTCATCATTACACAGAACATTCCTCAAGCTACCTCTCTCGACATACTCATAAACCAAGTACATCGAACCTTCCTTGGAGCAATACCCATAGAGCTTGATTATGTTCCTGTGTCGCACTTCTGTCAGTGTTCGAATTTCATTCTCAAAAGCATTGCGATTTATCGGTGGGGTATCACTTGGATCTGATATGTTGAGCCTTTTGACTGCTACAACCTGTCCAGCATCCAATTCAGCTCTGTAGACGCTTCCAAATCCTCCTCTTCCAATGCAGTATTTTTCGTCAAAATCTTCAGTTGCCCTCACAAGTTCTCCAAATGTCAGTTTCCCATCTCTCTCCCAAATGAGTGACTCA
The DNA here is from genome assembly GCF_004379255.2 of Salvia splendens. Classification (NCBI taxonomy): domain Eukaryota; kingdom Viridiplantae; phylum Streptophyta; class Magnoliopsida; order Lamiales; family Lamiaceae; genus Salvia; species Salvia splendens. Next base: position 3,265,305 of record NC_056034.1, read on the forward strand.
GAATATTCGTATGTGGCACTGCCCTTGCTTTCTTGGTCATCTTTCTTGGCCTTCCTCCGAAGGATGAGACATACAGCAATGGTAGTTGCCAAAACGACTACGCTAACAACTGAACCAATGATAGCAGCAAGAATCTTTGTCCTATTTCGAGTTGGTGAGGTTTCATCACAAGATGTTAAGCCTTGTGCAGCTCCACACAAACCAGTGTTTCCTCCGAATGCTCCTGCAGGTGCTTCCCTAAAAGCACCACCAGTGGGAATTGGACCAGACAAATTGTTGTAGGAGAAATCAAACGTTATCAGACTGACCATTCCAGACAATTCTGCTGGAATTCTCCCTGAAAGATTGTTGTGAGACACGTTGAGAATTTCCAAAGAGGTAAGCTTTCCCAAGGAAGAAGGTATCGTCCCTGAAACTGCATTATTACTGATATCCAGCAGTACTTGTAAGCTCGTCAACCCTCCAAGTTGGAATGGGATGCTCCCTGAAATGAAGTTATTTCTCAAGCTCAAGCTCAGCAATCTTTCGCACTTCCCAAGCGCCGCTGGGATGCCTCCTGTGAGTTTATTTCCTGATAAATCAAGACGCAGGAGCCTTGTCAATTGGCCAACAGTTTGTGGGATTTCTCCACTCAAGGCGTTGTTGCTCAGATTCAAAGCTATCAGCTCCCCAAGCATTCCCAGTTCGGCAGGGATTTCACCTGTGATTTGGTTTGAATCCAAGGCAAGAACGCGCAGCTGAGTAAGGTTCCCCATCTCAGCCGGGATCACTCCGGATATTCTGTTGTGGTCTAACTGAATGTTTGTGAGCTGCGGATACAGTCCCCACTTTGGTGTAAGTTGGCCAGTAAATTGGTTTCTGCTGAGAGAGAGGAAATCTAACTGTGAATGGATTCCAAAAGCCTCTGAAATGTCTCCAGATAATTGGTTGCCTTCCAGCCGCACTCTACTTAAGCCTGAGCAGTTCTTCAAGCACTCTGGAAGTGGCCCCGAAAACCTGTTTCCGGTGGCTGTTAACTCTACAATGTTAAAGCCACTGCATAACTCTGAGGGCAGCTCCCCAGAGAAGCTGTTGAATGAAAGGCTAACATTGGACAAAAGGGGACTGTTTTTACCCAGGTCACGCGGGAGGCGGCCTGAGAGGTTGTTTCCGAACAACTTTAGAGTCGTGAGATTGCCTAGGCTCGATATGGATGGAGACAACTCCCCGCTCAATCGGTTGGAGCTGATATCAAGAGTTTCTAGGAACATTAGATCTCCAATGGGGGGAATGGTTCCATCCAGATTGTTTGCGAAAAGGTTTATGATTTGGAGATTTGTGAGTTTTCCAATTGTTGGAGGTATTTCACCTGAAAAGTTATTGGTTGAAAGGTCCAGCCCCAACAAATTTTGTAGGTTTCCTATCTCTGGTGGGATTGAGCCTGAAAAAGAGTTGTTATAGAGAAACAGATACTTGAGGTTTGTGAGCAGGCCTATCTCTGATGGAAGTTCCCCACTGAATTCATTGCCTTGAATTTGCAGTGAGATTAGTTTGGTCCAACTTTTGATGAAACGGCGCAATATTTCACCAGTCAGGCTATTATCAGACAGTCCAATCTCAGTTAAATTGTTCAGATTTGATAAGGTTGGTGGCAAAGGCCCCGAGAATGAATTCTGGGCTAAAGCTAAGTAGGTCAGCTTGTTACACAGGCCGAGCTCCCGGGGAATTGAGGAGTTGAAGCTGTTCATTCGAAGATCTAGAGTTTGGAGATTTGTGACTAGGCATATAGAAGGAGGGATTTCTCCTATAAACGAATTATTGAACAGCTCCAGAGTCTGCAGGCTTGGAATGAGGCTTACTGAATCAAGAATGTTGCCATAGAAGAAGTTGTTGGCGAGGCGAAGACCCTTCAACATGGAGAGGTTAGTGATATTTGGTGAGAGAGGACCTTGGAAAGAATTAGTGCTGAGGTTAAGATATTCAAGTTTGACCAAATTGGTGAATAATGATTCAGGAATTTGGCCTGTGAAGTTGTTTAGAGACAAATCAAGGAAAGTAAGGTTGAGACAGGTGGTTATGAAGTGTGGAAATTCCAAGGTGAGTTCATTGTAGTAAAGATTAAGGTGAGTTAGGTAAGGGAAAGTGAGAATTCTAGACCAATCAGAATTTTTAAAGTAATTGGAGCCCAAATCCAAGTAGCTAACCTTCCTCAGATTGCCAATCTGAAATGGGATTTCTCCAACCATATAGTTGTTGGAGAAGCTCAGGTATCGAAGCTCTGTCAAGCGGCCGATCTCTGGTGGAATGGCGCCGTCAAACAGATTGCTGGAGAGGTCCAAGAGAGTGAGCCTTGAGAGGCTGCCAATAGCAGCTGGTATGGAGCCGTTGAGAGCATTCCCATTGAGGTTGAAAGTGGAGAGATTCAGCAATGCAGTGAAATTGAACAGGTCCAATGTCCCTGCAAGGTCTAATCCGGGGAGATCAATCCCCGAAACAGATCCCCCGTTGTTGCAGCGAATACCGATCCATCTGCAGTGGTTGGTGATGTTGTTGAGGGACCATGACTCGAGAGAAGCAGATGATGATAGGCTGGATTTCCATCTCATCAAAGCCTCTGCTTCAGCTGTGGCTGCTCTTGAAGGACTCAGACACAGTGTTAGGAGAGAGAGATATGTAAGGAAAAGGTATGCTGTTTTCATGGCTGATGTTTTTGTCTATGCACTCTTCTGCTTCATTTGCCTATATATGACTTTCCACTTAGTTTCACTGTAACAAATGAAGAGAAAAGACTTCTATTCTACAGAGATACTGTACATGGTAAAGGTGACTATGCTCATAGTCTGAACTCTGATCATAAATACATAAATTTTTTCAATGAAAGTATCAAATCTCTTGATGAAAAACAGGCTATGTGGTTTTGTTTTCTTATTCTTAGCTGTGTGAAGAATCCATGGACCCACCAAATTAAAGTAATGTTTGTTGCTATATACGCATACCGTGTTTGCAAAGAGTTGACTAAAAATCCAGCCTCATTTATGAGGCATCTCAATGACAAGTAAGAATTGGTTTGTTATTATAAGTCTTATAGCACTATTTAATTTCTTTTGACTTGCTTTCGATTTCCGTTACACCATAAACCTTTAATCACAGCCACATCAATTACAGCTTGAATTCAGAAACCTTTTTCCCTGGAAACTAGTAAATGTTATTCGTATCATTTTCAATTAATTGTCGTATAGAGAAATTGCTTTGACAGCTTGTTTTATATATTCACTTGCACTAAAATAAAATGCAATCTAAGAGAAATAAAGGAAGGAAATTAATAAAGGAGAGAAAATTGTCGAAAATGAAATAATAAAATACTCCCTTGCCCCTTTAAAAACTGCCCTTAAATAAGTCAAAAACCACAATCTTATAGCAACATTTACTTCTAGTTTCTATAGTCCAATCCAATATTCCACAGCACTCACAATCCATAAGTTTTCTTTAAGGTTAGGTAAGTAGGTAACTACCTTGAAGTTTGCATATCTTGACTAATTTATTAGATAATCCAATTACTAACGAGATAAATCAGGAATTGGTAACTAACACTATATGGTTAAATTGTATTCACATTGAAAGTCTAGGGTAAGTACCTATTTAATATAGTTCTGGTTGGTAGTATCTCAACAAACTCAATAAAATGACAAAAAGTAAATCAGTTCCACATACCTAAGAAGTCATTAATGTTCAATAGTCTGTCAATATTATTATTAATAAAATTAGATGACTTACCCATAAAAAAAATTAGATGACATAGAAAATTTATAATTTGCTAAAACACCGGCCTTGATTCTTCAATATGGATTGTCACGTGATTAAAGTGAATGAAAATTAATTTGATCGGAGACCTCTATATATTGAAGGTCTTCTTTTGTAATTTAGAGAAATCTAGAGATCAAATTTTATAATTTCATTTCACCCAAGTAATAAAATAGAGAATAGAAAAAGAAACTTTTAGAAATGAGCTCGAGGATAAGAAATTTAGTAGGCAAATTGTAAAAAAATCATAATATTTGATCAAATTCGATCCGTTCATACTTTATAAAATTAGCTTAATTATAACCACATCCGAGCTTCACGTTTCGACATCATAAAAAAAAGTTCTTTTCTCTTATCTCTCTCCACCACCTAACTTCTATTAATTTTGGGTAATTATCGCAAATCATGTACTGAAGAAAAAAATTGATAAATATTTTCTCAATTTTTTAAGTTGATGATATTGTTTGTCTTCCACACAGAAAAATAAATGATATGGAGTATCTATCATTTTCACTGTTTGTAAATATAAACAGTACTTATAGTGACTTAGAAGTAAATTTGTCTGAATGTATTTAATTACAATTGAATATCAAAGCTATATATTAAAAAAATTGTCATGTCCAGCTATAATTTACAATTATATAGATGTAGGTGGGTGTATTTGTCAGTCAAAGGTTGAGTCTATCATGGTTGAGTCTTTTATAATGATAATATGGTTGACTTAATTATCATCATCGGCAGTGACAGTAATTTAATATTTTTTCCCTTTCCCGGAGTTGATTTCACTAGATGGAGTAGTTTTTAATATTTGAACTTTTTTAGTGGTAATTCCACTTGTAACTGGAAATATCATCACACTATTACAATTTTGATTTTTGGATTTAATAATATTTATCACGGAGCTATTCGTGCACTATAATTGAAAAAAAAATCAAGAAAGAATCATGGTTAAGCCACTACTCCACCTAGGTTCAGTTGTGCTTCACTAATTATTACTCCAGGATTCCCTTGTGACTTGTGATGGGATTACCATTTTAGTATTTAACTATGTTATGATTTGCTCCATTCAAAACAAATAAACATTGGTATTTAGTTTATTAGGAGAATGATCAATTGCTAAATCTAGTGGTTGAAATAATTCCGCGTGGATTATATTTTAAATTTAAAAAAATTATTAAATAAGCTTAGAGGGTATTAATGTCAATTCACCCTCATCAAAATCATCTCAAAACTTTAAATTTACGTAACTCTCTCGATTTAAATTATTTTTTCGCAAAAAATATATCAAATTAAAGATAATTTTATAAGGATTCCAACGAGATCTCAATTACATATGTTCCGATGATGTTCGGATGACGAAATTTGATAAATTATATTTTAATTTTCGTACATGTTGATAATCAAATTTATCAACAAATGCAAAAAAAAATCTCAATATAGTGTATGCAAAATCTCAATATAATGTAGGTAAAATATCAATAAAACTGTGTTAATATTTTCTTGTACTTGTGTTGATATTCTCATGTCATATTGTTGATATTCTCATGTCATATTGTTGATATTTGTAATACACTATGTTGATATAAAAAAATACCCACGAAAATTATCATATGATAACATAATGACGATATTACCCTTTTGTTGATATTTTGTCTACTATTTATTGAAATTTGTGAGTTTTAATCTTATCCACTCATTTCAAAATCCAAAGATATAGATTTAGTCTTAGTTTTGGATTATGGTAACCCTAGCTTCTTATTCTTAATTTTATGGGATATACATTTATTTATTCTATTATTACTCCTATTTGAGTCCATTATGATATTAATACATGGTCAAAGAGAGTCTTTTGCAATTTATGAGTAGATATAAATTTATATCCAAATACTTATAAAAAGATAGCCTCCAATCTATTCTTCATAGCCTCTCTGTTCAAAAGTTATTTAAATTATTTATCAAATTACTATTTTATCCCATAACCCAAAGTTTAAAATAGTGACAAAAATCCAAAAAAGTAAAACAAATAGCACTAGAAATTGGTTGATTTGTGAAAAGTTTCGGCTGCTCTCGGAAACTAATTACAAAATCAGCCTGCATACGCAACACATTTATGTACTAATAATTTGATTGTCAAAAAAAATATTGGTGGTTTGTTCTTCATCCTTTTTTTTTATTTTTAAAAGATAGATAAAAAATAGTTTACTCAATTAATTTGATAATAACCTAAATCTCTGAATCACTGGATCAATGAAAATCATCTTATTATCTAAGTTGTGTTTTACTATCACAATTGATTCGCTGAAGAGGAAGACGTTTCACTGGTTTGATTGGGGAGAAAAGGAATCAAATTTAATCTTTTTACTAGGATCCATCTAGTTAAACGCCAAGTGTTTCAACTGTAATGTGTAATCATTCAATGATTCTTCTTTTTTGTTGAACTGAAAATGGGGTGTATACGAACCTTTGCATGTTATCATTTCTATTTAGGGTTCTTTTTAGGTGAAGATAATATTTTTGAAATTGGGGTTATAGAGATAAATTAGTAAATCAATGAATAATTTTAATATTTAAAGTAAGAGGCTATAATGAGTAAATTGAGGATTGTGCGGTATAGAATTAGTCAGAATAATTGAATGATCAATTACTTAAAAGATGTTTATGATGATTAATCAAGAACAACATAAATGATCAATTACTTAAAAGCTATTTATGATAATTAACCAAGAACTAACATAAAAGAAATATAGACTATAGAGTATAAGTGTACCTTGATCCATATATATTAAACTTAGTGGTTTGAATTGTTTAAAGTAGTTATGGATCTTCTAAATGATCAGAGACGTTCTTCACAAAAGTCTATAGAGAGAATACTAAGATATCGAATCATTCTTATGACGTCTGGGGACCATAACCTAGCTTATACTTATATAAAATATAAGAACCTTTATTTTTTATTTGTTCCCTCAACAAATAGAAAATCTCGGATAGTATTTACACTTATTTCCATAATAAATTAAATACAATTTAGTCCAAACTTTAAACTTTAATGAATCACTTTAATTGATCAACTGAAAGATAGTCATACACTTTTGATTAATCATGTAAAAGACCAAATTTCCAACAAAATTACCATAGTTTTATAAAGAGTAAAGGCCAAAAGTGGTCCTAACATATGACGATTTTACGATTTTGGTCTAGAACATTATCTTTTGAATTATTAAGTCCTGAACAAATAAAAATGGATCAGATTTGATCCATTTTTGATGGAAATGTTTATTTTAACATTCTAGTTAAATGGGATTTGACTAGATTAGTATTTATAATTAATTTATTTAATATTTGTAAACAATAATTCCAGCTGAATCCCACACTTCATCTTCTTTTTTCATCTCCTCCATAACCACACCGCCCCTGTTGCCGCCTCTATAGCCTCCGCCATTACGGTGAGGACACGAAAAATGCTTCCGCCTCCGCCGCCGTTGTTTGTGAAGTACATGGATCAAACTTCGTTCGCTCAGTCGTCACCACCGAGGATGATTTGCTCCGATCGAGGTAGAGTGTTGACAATTAAGGATAATAGCTTGTGGTACAATGAGGGGAAATTGAAGCACGTGCCGCGGTGGCTGCCTGCGGTCGATGTATGTGGAGAGATGGAGGAGAAGAGGCAAGGGGAAGTGAAGTGGGGGAGTTGGCCTGCTTAACCGGTTCTCCGGTTCTCGGGTACCCGGAACCAGCCAGGTAATTGAGGAACCGGGAATCGGAGAACTAGTTCCGGTTCCGGTACCGGTTCTATTATTTTTCAAAATTTTCGGTTCCGGTTCTACCCGGAACCGGATAATATATTAATTTCATATTTTTAATTTTAGTTTTAATAAAATTTAATTTTTTACTTAAATCAAAATTAATCCTAACTTCCTAGCCAGCAACTATGGAGTACATATTTTTCATTTGATATCTCCTCATTTTTTGTATTCAATTGAGTTAGAAATACATCAAAAGACTGTGCTTCAAATATAAATTCGTTTGATATGCTTTCAATTACTAACATATTGTATAGTTTATCCAATTTTTTTCGATTAACATATATAGTGTATATTTTGATACACATCTATATCGTTAAAAAATATACGACAAAATCAAATACTACTACTTTGAAATTATATTGATTTATAAGCCTTATATACACATAGACTATATATATACATATGATAACCCCTAAATCACGTAATAACCCTATAACCAAATCTGGACCACACATTTTTAAAATCACGCGGTGTAGATTCAAACTTAGATTTACTTCATAAAAAAAAGCGCGGGGGTAAATATGTCATTTCCCCCATTTAATTTCTGAATTTCGTCAAATATCACGTAAAATGATAAAATGATATATGTTAGGTTTATTGCATAGAATGATACTTTGAGTTGATAAAATGATACTTTTGACTGACTAATAAAATGATAAAATGATATATGTTAGTTTTATTGCATATAATGATAGTTTTGCCGGATAGAATGATACTCTGAGTTGATAAAATGATACTTTTGACTGACTGATAAAATGATAAAATGATATATGTTAGGTTTATTGCATAGAATGATAGTTTTACCGGATAGAATGATACTCTGAGTTGATAAAATGATACTTTTGACTGACTGATAAAATGATATATGTTATGTTTATTGCATAGAATGATAGTTTTGCTGGATAGAATGATACTCTGAGTTGATAAAATGATACTTTTGACTGACTGATAAAATGATAAAATGAGCGAAATTCAGAAATTAAATGAGCGATATTTGGATACGTAAATTTTATTATGAGCGAAATGACATATTTACCCCCGCGCTTTTTTTATGAAGTAAATCTAAGTTTGAATCTAGACCGCGTGATTTTAAAAATGTGTGGTCCAGATTTAGTTATAGGGTTATTACGGAAATTGTGGTTATCATTATAATGCACCCCTATATATATATATATATATATATATATATATATATATATAGGGAGATGATCAAAATAAGTATGTGTTTAAATCCAGAAATGCAGACCAAATCTTGGCCCTAGGATTAGATGATCTAATGGTCAATAATTAACCAAAAACACGGAAGGTCATAATTAAGCAATTTTAGGTCATATTATAATATTTAGGTTTAATGTCATGCTAAGATCGTTTTAGGTCATGCTTTGTTAGCATGACCTAAAAATTACCTAATTATGACCTAAAAGTGTCCTAATTATGATATTGTTCTGCGTTTCTGTATTTAAATCTAGTTTTGCATAGATCAAAACCCTATATATATATATATATATATATATATATATATATATATATATATATATATATATATATATATATATATATATATACGTGGGTGAAAATAGGCTAGCATATATGATACGCTCGGATTTTGCACTGTTTTAAGGCCTTTATTTGGTCTGTTTTTAATGTCAAAATCACAATTCATGTCCATATTTTCTCTATGTCGGTATTTTGATGTGTTTTGTGAGATTTGTGCATATTTGAGCCTAAAAAGATAGGGAAAAGTCAAAGTTGGAAATCTGGAGCATTCGAGATGCCCAGCTGTTCGCTGCAAAATGCACAGCGACCGCTGTGGCCCAACGACCGCTACGCCAGTAGCGGTCCGCTCCGGAGAAAGTTGTGCTGAAAAGAAGAAGACGTTTAGTGACCGCTCGAAGAGTTTCCGAAGCTACTGGAATATTTACAGCGAACGCTGCAAAACAGTGTAGCGACCGCTATCCAAGAGGCAGAGGCTACAGATCAATGTGTAGCGACCGCTGGCCATGGTGCAGTGGCCCGCTGCGAAATTCGGCGCACGCATTTGATCTACTTTCTCCCCAAGATTTACCAAACATAGCCACTTTTTTCCCGTTGTGAAATTCGGCGCACGAATTTGACCTACTTCCTCCATCTGCAACCCCGTCCTACGATACCTCTACCGGGCGATGACTCAATTGATGTTTGCTCGGACCGACGGTGGAAGTGTCTCTCAAACCGAGTTGGACGTGACGTGGAGTCTCCTCAACAAGAAGGGGATCAACTTTGGAATCCTCTTCACCATCTATGTCTACCGCATCTCGAAGAAGGACGAGAGCACCATATGTTGAGGGGGCTTGATCACGGCAATTGTCGAACACCTCGACATCTCGACCACGGACATGGGTGAGATGTTTATCACCTATGAAGTGTTTTTTGCGGTAGGGTTTTTGAAGACCAACTCAAATGGCCAAGCTTTCTTTCTCCAAGTGGAGCGGGATCACTTTCCCGTTCCAATCCCATATTTGACCAATGTCGATACGTGGGACAATAAGGCCAATTGGAAGTTCAACACCGCCGCCCACCGGAGAGCCATTGAGGCTAACCCCATTTAAGAGGAGTTTAAGAAGAGGAACATGCCGTTGCGCACCCCCATCTTCGACCCGAAGGAAGACTCCGCCTTCGATTAATACCACGAGGGCGGAGAGCATTCGCATGCTCAAGGAAGTGGGGTGCCGCTACAACAACAAGAAGAAGAAGATGAGGAGGTTGAAGGCCACCGCCGCCGCAATAGGAGGAACCGCTGACGAGGGAGACCGGATCATCAAGAAGAATTCCAAGCTGGCACTTCCGCCCAACTAGGAGAGATGTTCTCTTACATGAAAAACATGTCCAACACTTGGGACAACCGTTGGGTGGAACAACAACAAGTCAACGCCTTTAATAAACAAGGTTGGGAGGCGCAAGGCGATTGGCGGGCGACGGAACAAGATTTTTGGGAGGCTCAAAGGCTCGCGGATGTGCAACAACGACAACAAATCGCCGAGCTCCAAAGGATGGCCGCTGAGGCTCGAGAGGAGCGTCAAACCATGAGGGGCGACATCAGCTATCTCATTGGCGCATTTGAAGACCTCAATGCCCGTTTCCCTCCTCTCCAAGAATGATGAAGTCAAGCTCATGACTTTAAATGAGCAATTGTATCATTTGTTTTTGTTTTAAGACAATTTAATTTTTGTGTTTTGGCGATTTTTGGTTATGTTTTTAGTACTTTTTGGTTTAATTTTCATTTTTGTGTTAATGAAAATTTTCGCAGGTTTCTGGACTACCGCCAGCGACCGCTGCAGAGTCTGTAGCGGCTCGCTGGCCACTCTCTGGAAAGGCTCTGAATCATCGCAGCGACCGCTGGTGGACTCCCAACGATCGCTACCCAAATGCAGTTTCCAGGCCGATTTTTTTCAATTTTTTTGAATTTTCGCCCCGTCTAGCCACTACACGAAAAATTTTCAAGGTACGTTTTCATTTTTTTAAGCAGCTTACTCGTGTCCCTACCGACTCTATAAATTTATTTTACACTTTGTTGTAAATAAGTTTGGGGAGATGAAGTGGTGGACCGTGAGTTTAGGTTTTTGTTTTTAGTGTTTTAGTTTAAGTTTTTGTTTTACAAAAAAAAACCCCGAAGGTGAATCCATGTCATGAAATAGCATGAAGAACTTAGAAACACACATGCTTAGGGACACATTATACCGAGTTGTCGATGATATTTAATTCCATCTATGTTTAAGTATGACTTGACGTCTTGATTTGATGGTTTGGTGAAAAGGTGCATAATCAGTGAATTGTTTGTTCACCTTGAATCATGCTTATACCTTGTGAGATTTGAGCCTTAAATTCTTTCTTGTGTGATTATCTGCATTAATGTATATGTTTCTAGAACTTGCTCCTAGTCTGCCTAAGTTTACATAGTGTTTAAGTTGATTTAGGAGGATGTTAGGCCATCTTTTCTTAGCTACTTTTATACCCAAATTTTCGACCCTCTCAAATGTTCAAAATTTTTCCTTTGGAGGCAATTTTGAGCCTTTAAGCCGGAGAGATAAGGAGGAAAGTATAAAAAGTAGTGTGCTTAATATAGAAAATTGCAAGTTGTGAAATAGAAAAATTCAAAATATGTGCTTGATCTAGAAATGATGTTTATGAGAAGAATAGAAAAAGAAAAGAAAATGAAAAAGAAAGAAAGGTTGTGAAAAGAAAAGAAAAATCAAAGGATTGGAAAGTGAGTTGAAAGAGAAAAATAAGTGTTAAAAGTGTTTTGGGTCTTAGAAAAGTGGAGTCAATTTAACTCTACTTGGGATACTTTTATTTTAAGTCACTCTTTAGCCAAATATTCTTCACCTACCAAAGAGCCTACATTACAACAAAAAATAAAGACCTTTCGGACTTTTGATGCTTAATCACATCTAGTAGATGAGGGATTAGACTTTGAGCAAGCCTATAGTAAACTTTGCATGATGCATGATTTGAGTGCTTATATACTTTACCTTTATACACTTTGATAGTGAGAGAAAGAATCTCTTCCCATCTTTGGAAGTTTGCCACATGTGAGTGCATGAATTCAAGGTGTTCCACTAGTTAGTAATGAAAGTGCACTAATAAGTCTTGCTTCATTTGATTGCGTTAATTCATGCTTAATCTATTCTTCCATCTTTTGAGGCAATTACGACGTCTAGTCCTTGTGCATTCCGTGCGTCTATTTTGTGTCTTTATTGTTTTGTTCGAGGACAAACAAAAATGTAAGTTTGGAGGAGTTGATACGCTCGGATGTTGCACTGTTTTAAGGCCTTTATTTGGTCTGTTTTTAATGTCAAAATCACAACTGATGTCCATATTTTACATGTTCTCTCTATTTTGGTATTTTTGACATGTTTTGTGAGATTTGTGCATATTTGAGCCTAAAAAGACTAAAAAATTCGAAGTTGGAAATCTGGAGCATTCGAGATGTCCAGCGGTCAGCTGCAAAATGCACAGCGACCGCTGTGGCCCAACGACCGCTAAGCTAGTAGTGGTCCGCTCCGGAGAAAGTTGTGCTGAAAAGAAGAAGACGCCCAACGACCGCTTGAAGAGTTTCCAAAGCTACTGGAATATTTACAGCGACCGCTGGCTATGGTGCAGCGGCCCGCTGCGAAAACGTGGCGCACGAATTTGACCTACTTTCTCCCTAAGATTTACCAAACTTAGCCACTTTTTGTCTTATTTGATGGAGCTCAATTTTCCCTCTATAAATACCCCCTCAAACCTCTTCATTATGATCTTCTTTTTGCCATATAATTCTAGAGCATAAAATTGAGAGAGTTCTTCATTGTGCAAGAGGTTGAAGAAAGAATCAAGAGAAGATCAATGCTACAAAGATTCAACCTTTGGGTTTTATTGATTTAGTTCTTATGTTCACTTTGTTTTCCCTTCATTCTATGTTTTTAGCTTATTGAATTATGCGTAACTAAATTCATAGGATTCTAGGGATGTGTTAGTAACGACTTTGGTTATACAATTCCGTTTTGCTATTTAATATCCATTTTGTTTTTACTTCGTTTCTTCCCTAAGTTGTTCCATAATACTTCATGTTTGAGTGACACATTCGGTGAAGATTTAATATAACTTGCTACATAATCGTGAGAGGAGGTTGGCGAGTTAGATCCACTTAGTAGACACTACAATTAGCTTCCCTTAAAACGACACTGTTAATTGCGAGTGAGGAATTTTCAAGGGTCTTAGGAGCTTTTAGCAGTTACGGATCTAGGATTGACAACCCTAGTGTTAGTAATCTACGCTTGTATCGCATGGACAAAACTTATGTGACTCGTTCTATCGGAGTATAAACTGTGTTAGAGTATTTTAGTTGGAATTTGTATAACCATAACTGTGAACGCACATCCCTGTAATTCTCTTATCTCTCATACTTTTACCTCTTTAATTATTTGCAATTAGTTGTTTTACTGCTTTCAAATTGCTTTTAGTTTTCAAAATCTCTAAAATTCTCGGTTTTTCAAATAGTGAACGAAGCTTAGTAGAAGGTAGTCAATCTGTGACTTTATTCCCCGTGTTCGATATCCGGTACTGACCTTTAGCTATACTATATATACTCTATATACTTGCATGTTTATTTAGTGCTAATAAAAAGTGTATCAATATAGAAAATTAAAAATAACAAAAATACTAGTTTTGTGAATATCTCAATCATTGAAGTAATCAATTTCATGACTCATTTTTCCTTCATCTTTTATTCGTTGGAAGGTATTTGCTGAGTGAACACGAATAATAATGTAATAAAGATATTAAAGAATTGAAACTCCATAATCTGTGGACTAGCTTAATTTTATACCACTTTTGAGACGTAGTTGGGCATAAATCACATGATTAGTGGTCAAGAACTATATTTTTACTCCTTGTTAAAAGTTACTGTATTATTTTAGATTTTCAATATTTTGATTTGTATTTTTGTGTGTTTATTTAAATTTTTTGGCATTAATTGTTATATTTCTAGATATTGAATTATTTCAATAAATTAAAATTAAAACTATAAATCGGTTCCGGTTCGGAACCGAAACCGACCGGTTCTGAACCGGATCCAGCCTGGTCCGGTTCCGATTCCAGGATTCATGAAAATTTGTAACCAGGTACCCGGTCAACCTGACCGGGTAGAACCGAAACCGACCGAATAGGCAGGCATTGGGGGAGAGTTTGGAAAGGAAAGAGGCGGCGAATCCAGTGAGATGACGAAGTTGAAAAGTGAATGCTATGATGAAGATCTGGAACAAGTTTTGGTAAAGAGAGGGAAAGTCATTAAGTCAGATTCAAAATTGAGAATGTTAAAAAAATTAAGTGTAACACTGACGTCCAATGGTGATGGAAGCAGCGGAGGGGAGGAAGAAGACGATGGCCACTAAGAAACATCGAATTTGCTATTGGAGTTGAAAGATAGAAGAAACGCATAAGTAGTTTACTGAATCGGGCTTTTTAGAGTTAATTCAACACATTTTCCTATCTTATGTATGAACGGCCATGAATTGGATGACCGCAGCATCACTGTCATCCAGGCTCAGTCTCACAGCAGCGGCGGCGTTTTCTCTGTCCTCGCCGTGATGGCGGTGGCTATGGAGACGGCGGTAGCGACGGTGGTGGCTACAGGCGCCGTGAGGGCAATGGTGGCTACGAAGGTGGTGTGGTGGTCGTTATGGAGGAGATGAAAGAAGAAGATGAAGTGTGGGATTCTGGAATTATTGTTTACAAATATTAAATATATTAATTAGAAATACTAATCTAGTCAAATCCCATTTAATTAGCGTTGACCATTAAAATAAACGGTTATGTTAAAAATGGATCAAATCTGATTCGTTTTTATTTGTTCAGGACTCAATAATTCAAAAGATAATGTTCTGGACCAAAATCTTAAAATCGTTATATGTTTAGGACCACTTTTGGCCTTTACTCTTTTATAAATACAAAAGCTTCCAAAATGCAATGCGGATCTCCTACTCCAACACTCCTACTCCATTCCTACTCCAACACTCACAATACAATAAAATAATGTTATAAAATCCCACCATCACTTACATGTTTTTAACATTATTTTATTATATTGTGAGTGTTGAAGTAGGAATGGAGTGATGTGAATCAAATTGTACATTCTTATTACCCTAACTTTACATGATTTATATAGTTTGATGCTTGCAGAAGTATGTTTTGTGGTGTAGGAAGAGGAATAAATGGTGAAACAAAGAAGGAAGCTCGGATGGTGAAAATCTGCGCAGGAAGCTATAAAAATTCTCCACCCGGCCGGGAGATTTCCGGAAGGCAGCGAGAGGACAGATTTATCGCCCGGTAGGGTGATTTTCATGGCTCGGAACGCCCAGTCGGGCGTCTCACCGCGATAGCCCAGAAGCCTTCGCCCGGTCGGGCGTTTCTCTCTTTTAAATTCGCCCGGTCGGGCGTTTTAGTCGTGCAACTGCTATTTGGCGGTTAATTCAGCAATTGAATGGATTAAAGAGGACGAAATCAGAAGAAAAATGGGAAGAAAATTAGAGAATGAGGGGGGGACGACAGAGAAGGAAGGAGAGAAAGAGAAAAGAAAGAAGAGAAGGAAGAAATTCCGACCAACATTCCGACAATCCGTCTCCATATCTCCATTCCACTCAACAAGAGCATGCTTCCTACGGTTTTAATTGTTATTATTACCATGTGTTTAGGCTAAGCTCTTTACGTTGCTCCTAATTTGTGAAAGATGTGAATTAAGTTTGGATTCTATGGATTAATATTAATTTATGATCTTTTCTACGGTGCTTTTTACATTGAATTATAATTCCGGCCTGATTTATGATTCGATCTTGTCTTTTAGCCAATGTCTCTTTAACTTGGTTAAAAGGTGGAAACTTAGAGTTTAAGATTCGTATCGTGTTCAACGTATGAATTTTGGATAAGTTAATTTACATGTCGTTACAATAATTGTTGGATATTTACTATGCTTCTGTAGGAATGTTTAATTGATTTTGTAAATGAATCATGTACGTTGGAGCGTAGAAGTTGGATTAGAGCTGACTATGCGTCTGTAGGAGTGATAATCCGACGAGTACGAATTTGATCTTAGTGTTCAGCAAGGTTAAATTCAAGCATCTATGAATATGTTCAGTGTGAGTAGAATGAACGAGATTATTACAACTTTCATTAGATTAATCGTTAATCCATAAGTTAATTGGTCCGTTAAGTTAATTCACATCTGGAGCATATTAGGAGCAACGTTCTCTATCTCTTGAGTTTCTCTATTTTCATTCTTTAGTTTTCAATTTGTTTATTAATCTTATCAATCTCGAATTAAATAGCCTACGTCTCCCTGTGAATCGACACTCGAAGTACTACAATCGGCTCTGTATTCTTGCAGATTCGTTGTAATATTAGAGTCAATTTATTAAACTTGTGTGAACTGTACCATTAATATTTGAACTCGAAAATTACACATCATGGAGTAGGAGTGTTGGAGTAAGAGGTCCTTTTCGTCCAAAATGACAAGCATAGCAATTTCATAATTGGTAAATTTCTCTATGTCGTACTATTTTACTATTTGTGCACGGATATTCAATCTGCCACCTTCTAGTTAAAGTTATTATTATATATTTGCATCGTAAGTGTTATGAATCATGAATGATGTAAACAGAAATGAAGCAATGTAAATGCAAGGAGAATTATGTGGTTTGGTTCAACGACCTACGTCCACGGGTAAGAAAGAATTCACTATGATATCGATGGCTTACAAACAATACACGATCACTCAAGAATCGCAATGTACAACATTCACTCTAATTATCTCCTCATAATCAAAAGACGAACTGCATATGTTTTTCATCTCTTAGATGAACAAAATGTGCATCTCTCGAATGGAATAGTTGTTATACTTAGATCCTTATATATGGAATTCCCCTTCGGCTATCCTCAACTCGCAAGCCAAGCTTGAGTCTAGTTCGCTTTGATCACACGCAGCGTGTGCGCTTCTCACCCTTAACTGCACATCACAATTGCTTCCATAACCGAAATAAATAACCCAATCAATCCTAGCCGCTAATTATCATCCATCGGTGTCTGATAGGGCTCGTTACAAGCATGATTTTATAGGAATTATTACACTAATCGGGTTGTTATTGTTAATGTGCAAAAAAAGTGGTGAATTTAAGTGTGCAAGAGCTAAAAAAGTGTTGAAGCGGCAGAGTACAGGAACAACTTGATCAACTCGGAAAAAGAGCGAAAAAATGGCCAGAGTTGAAGACAAATTGATCAGTTAGGGACAAGCGGAGCAATGGAGCCTGGCTAGCTAAGCAAGTTGATCAAGAGAAGTTCACCACATGAAGACATGAGATGATGAGTCATATGAGAGAGAAAGGAAGATGCCATCTCAAGGGAATTAATGTCAAATTAGGATGAGCTTACCCTAGGGATTTGTGTCCAAGGCCATCCTATAAATAGTGTAGAGAATGCACACACGAGGAGGAGTTTTTTTTGGAGAGTTCGGCCATAACGATCATCATCAATCAACACTTTACATCTCTACATACACTTAAGTTCGTAGTATGGAGCAAGGAAGCTAGCGGCCACTGGAGTAGACGTTCTACCATCACATCCCTCTCTTCTTCCTCATCTAGGAAGGAATGAGCTAGATCTGCAAAGAAACCTTCATCGTTTGTGTTATTCTTAAACCCCGAAGGGTCGAAACTTTGTTATTCTGTTTTTAGTTTATCTTTTCCGAATCTTAGTTGTTCTTGATGTTTTTCTCTTAGTTAACTCTAGTTACCTTCCGTTTGTTGATTGATCTATGAATCTGAGTTTGGAAATTTGGGTTTTAGTTGTGATTATTGAAAATCGTTTATGAAATGAAGTTTTTAATGTAATCTGGTTTGGATCTGATGTTCTCTGATTTTGGTTTTCTTGTTTAGATTTAGTTATCATTTCTCCAATCGATAGTGTTCTGTTTTGAGTTGGAAGTTAGATCTGCATGGTTTAGTTGTTTAAGCTTAGATCAAAGTCTGAGATGGAGTTTGCTATGCATGTTGGTTGGGAGTTGATGATCTCTGAGTTAGAATATGTTTTGAAGATTGTTCGTTGTTCTGTTTTCGATTTCTCGTAGTTAGACGTACGTAGATCTTAGTTTTAGTTCATCAACTTGCATGAAATTAGGATAGATGCTATAGATCTGTTTTCTTTACGTTCGATTTGCATGGATCTGTGTTTAATTTGTTTGTATCATGTTCTATGTTAAATGCTCTGCTTAGATCTGCTGTAGTTGTTTTTCCATTTAGTTGCTTAGCGAAGAAGAAGGTCGTATTTCGTTAGAATAGCAGTCCTTGTCACCTTTTCATTGTTTTCAGCCTTATAGTAGTGCGTTCGGTTGTGTCAGTGGTCCCAAGTTGCCTTTTGCAGAAGTACTTTTGTGTTAATAGTTTAGTTGATCAGCTCAGTATGTTCATTCGTTTTGAGTTTGTCTAGTTTAGTTTAGTGAGTTGATCAGTTTAGTTACTTAGTCTCAAACTTAACCCACTGGAAAGCGTGGCAGCAGCCAAAACTTCCTAATGTTCCCAAACACAACTCGACACGCCTCTGTCCCTGAGGGATTCGGCTCTTACTCCCCTCTACTAGTCTATAGTATTGTGGGTTAAGGTCTTAAAAGCCCTAAGTCTCTCAGTTTGCATACCCAACGACCAGTCAGTAGCCTACTTGATCCATTGACGGTTTACCTTGATCAAGTGCGTGAACCCTATATCTGTTTTAATCTGCATGCGAACTAGAGTATTACTTTAGAGCAGCTTTCAGTGTCATACTGTTTCATGGTTATTTTAATAGTTAAAAAGTTACATAGATAGAAAATGAAAGTATATGACACTTAAGAATATGCATGACCAATTGGAGAGATCAACATGAATAGTTGAAATAATAATAATAATAATAATAATAATTTAATCTTATTGGCTTAAATTGGAATATGATAATTAATATTCACACACAAAATAAAACATTTCATAAGTTTCACATTGTGGACCTGCCACTATTTTAATGCACGCTCTTTCTGGAAACCAACAATATTCGTTCATGAACCTTAGCCACCTACAACCTTTGCAATGATTCGCATGACCTGTAGCTGAGTACGTTATGGAAAAAACAGTCGATATATTTATGGAACTCAAAACTTGCAGATAGAAGAAAGAAATAGAGAGAAGAAAGACTTATAAAAGAGAGAGAGAGAAAAGAAAGAAGAATACAAACATCATTCTTGAGGAGTTACACCTGTTGCAACATGGGGAATAGGTAAAAAAAAATGATTTGACACCTGCAGCAGCATCACAATGTGTGTAGGTTGAGGGAGTTCGAAAGTACAAAAATGCCCTTCAAGGCTCGGGGGTGTTTTGGTCCAAAAAAGTCATAAAGGTGAAAATTGACCTCATTCGTGAACAAGTAAAATGCTAGGGGTTAACAGTGCTATTGTTTTGCGAGAGGTGTGTGTGATAAATCTGAAAAACGCTAGGGACGAAACATGTAGTTCACTCAAAATTAAAAAGTGAACTACTGTCTCATTCCTTGAAAAATACAAATTTTTGAAATGGCACGAGTTTTAATGCACAATTGGTAAAGTAAGAAAAATGTGTAAAGTAAAAGAGATGAAGAGAAAAAATAGTACAGTTAGTGTTAGTGGATTGTGGGATCCATATTCTAAAATAGAGAGTGTAGAAAGTTTTCATTTTTAAAAGACGATCCAAAATGGAAATAGTTTATATTTTTAAGGGGCGGATGAGGTAGTACGTTTTAGGTCCCTGGACAATTAAGTTATAATATTCGCCATCTCTGGTGAATTTTAATATTGCTGGACAATAGGAGTAAATTTAGGGATGTCAATTGAGTCGGCCCATCGGGTTTCAGGCCAACCTACTTGGGTTGCGGGTCAATCGATTGCTGGCTAATCGAGTTATGATTTCTTTCGGATTATAAAAGTTCAACCCTAGCCCTAAATGCTTGGGTTTCGGGCTAGCCCAGCGGGTTAATCGGGTTGCTGCCGATAAGATTAACATGCGATCAATCCAATAAATAATGATGAAAATTAGTTATATTCATAAAATGTAAAATATTTAATTATGGTAAATTTGAGATATATGCTTAAACTCAATCATAAACATGATCAAATACTAATATTTGAGATATTTAGTGAAATTTTAATGCATGTTTTAGAAATTTGAATGTATTTTTTAGTGAATTTGAAGTTTTTAATTTATTTATTAATTATTATATTAATAAATATTTAATATATAATTTGTATATTTAATATAAAATCGAGAGTTATTTTTTAGTTATCTATATTATAAAATTAATCAATTAAGTGTCGAATTATGAGTAAAAAAAATAGAAAGAATTTTATCGGATTTTCGGGTCTGGCCCTAATGAGTTGTGGGTTAATCGGGTGCAGACTAATCAGATTTTAATTTTATCGGGATAGAAATTTCCAGCCATAACTCTATTAATTTGACGAGTTATTCGGGCCAGCCAGCCCACAAATTGCGAGCTACACTGACATTCATAGGAGTAATCACTTTTGAAGTGACATTTGTATATTTTTTATCACCTTTCTACATGTTTGCACTTGAGGGTTGAAATGTCAATTACTTTTTTTTAACTCTAGTTTTATATTTTTTCTCTCTTCTACGTAGGTATTCATCTCTCATTTCTTTCTTACTTCTATATTTCTCATCTCTATCTCTATCTCTATCTCTATCTCTATCTCTATCTCTATGTCTATCTCTTCTCTTCTCACCTTGGAGATTTGGGAGCCAAAAAATATCTTGACATTCAAATTCCCATTGAGTGATGAATAATAGTGCAGATAAATGGATTAAAGAGATCAAGAAATAGAGATGGACATGTGAAGGAAGGGATGGACATGTGAAGGAAGGGACAAAAAGAAAAGTAAATGCCAAAGTCAAAAGAGAAATGAGTAATTGACATTTCAATCCTCCAATGACAAAAATGTGTTGTACTCCCCTTGGTCAGTTCGTCCCTGATTAAAAGTCATATTTGTCATTATCGTCTTTCACCCATTAAGAGTCTTATTTCACTTTTACCATAAATGATAAGTTGACCTCACATTCCACAACTTATTTCACTCACATTTTATTATGGTGAAACATATATTTCACTAAGTTATTCAATTCATTTTTCTTTATTTTTCTTAAAATTCATATCGAAATTAAATGGACTTTTATTAGAGGATGGAGAAAGTAGTAATGTCCACATACAATCAATAATATTATAATTCACAAGACCTAGCAAATGTTAGAACTCAGTTATCCAAGAACCTAAAATGTAAACAAATAAAATTACATTGAATTCCGCTTAATACAGAAAATTATTTATTTTAAAATTTTATAAGCAAAACATTAGTGCCTGTATAATTTACAAATTTTTCTTGCATGGCATGGCCTCAAGACCAGCCAATACTTATTTGAAGATTTACAAATTTGACGGTCAATCTACTTCATCAATTTTTTATCCAATGATTAATAATTGTTTATACTAGCAGAAAGTTAAACCCTAGTAAGGTATATATATATATAATCATGGAAATTTTTAAGCTACACATCCCTTTTAAAATACTATAAAATACGAATCATAAATTATTAACATACTTATTATTTTCATAAATATACTTGTATGATACATTCGTCCCTTAAACATATAAATTATTTTCATTTTGGTCATTCTCTTAAAAATAAAAATTTTCTAACTTTTATATCAGGACGACAGCTTCACAGTTTACTAACATTACTTTCACTAGTTTTTTCTCTTATCATCTCTTACTTTACCATTTTCTCTCTCTTACTATACAAATTTTCTTTTCATACTTTACCAATTGTATATTATAACTGGTGTTGTTTCAAAAGTTTATATTTTTCAATAGCGAAGGTAGTATAATAAAAACTACTTACTCCATAAACTTACTAACTAATGAAAAGATCAATGCGTAACCACTTACTAGAAATATTTAAAAAAGTGATCAATTAAGGAAACGATGTCGTTTGTAGGTGACAGGGACGGAAACGACGGCGTTTGTGAGCGCATCACGGGGTCGTGCCCTAATAAAGCATCAAATCTAAAGTGGGGATTGAATTCTCACGCACAACACACACTTATGGACTCTTTCACCGACGAGGCGAAGCTCTTCATCGGTGGCATAGCCTGGGACACGACGGAGGAGCGCCTCCGAGACCATTTCAGCCACTACGGCGAGGTTGCTCATGCCGTCGTCATGCGCGACAGAGTCACCTCTCAGCCCCGCGGCTTCGGCTTCGTCGTCTTCTCCGATCCCTCCATTATCCCTTCTGTCCTCCAGCAAACGCACAACATCGACGGCCGTACTGTAATTCTCTCCCACCGTTTATCATGTTTGCCTAATCGAATCTATTTATGGGCACTTTTTGCTCTTGCCAACTGCTCTACTTTGATGGACGAAGGGTTTGCCTTTTCAAATCGATATGAATTAATTGCGTGAAGCGCTGATGGTGTATAGCTATGGTGATTCTTTTGTGCTTTTTTTTTAAAAAACATATATCCCCTGCAATTGCTATGGAGTGTTTAAATTAACTGCTACTTATATGTTTAGTTGAAAATGGATTGAGGCATGTAACAGCGTTAGCTACCTTTAATGCTTTCTTCATGTCTTTATGCAAGTGCTTAATCTGATATCTCAAGTATGGTTGCTACTTGTTTATTATTTGATAGATTAATTGGTGAATTAATTAGTTGTAGGGATGGCTCTATTGTTGTGAGGGATTGATGAGAGCATATATCGGGAATTGGGTTCTATTGAAAAATATTTCCTCGTCCCCCGCATTCTTATAGGTGTTTAGCCTGCCTTTTTGTTGCCAAGGTTATTAAATATCAGCAAAGTCATTGTATTTTTTTGCAATTTTTGCAACTTAGGTGATAAATAATCTCTGGGGATTCTATGGTATAGTTCTTACAGCTCTTCTCCTTTTGTCCAATTTTCTTTATCAAATGTGTTTCCTACTTTGTCTTTGGACCTTCATTTTTGCTGTAATGTATGGAATTCTGAGATGACAGATTATGTTTCTGTAGAAATAGATCTATCAGGTAGGTCGAGGATTATAGTAGTATGCGAGGAGTTCGCGGGGCATACAGGGTGAGGATCGAAACTCTGGGGCAATCGAGATTCATCATTCATGTGACGGCAGGGGTGGCTGGGCGGCCTATTTTTCTGTCTGGAAATAGATTTTAGCCCAAGCCTCTTATGTTTTAAAACAAAGCCACTCTAAACACTATGCATCGAATCCTTCCCTCTCCACCAGAAGGCGCCATTCACACCCTCGGTCTTCCCTTTTTTTTCCGGTGACCTTCAATAGCTATATTCATTTGCAATTTTCAAATTACAGCCAAGGACCGACCCAAACGGTGGCAACAGAGGGTCAAACAGCAGTGGTCGGTCGGAAACCAACGGGTGGCGGCAGATTGTAGAGTTAGGGTTTTAAAATTGTAAATAGGGCTTAAATTTTTTTTTTTCTAATTTCAATTCATTTTCTCCCCAATTCAATGATACAAAACTCTGGCGGAGCTTGGGGCAATATGGGTGTTTTTTCGAATCATGTTCTGCAGCTGATTTAGGGTGTTTTTGGTTTCCAGGGGTAAAATCCTTGGTTAATTATTGTTCCTATTGTTCATTGGGTGAAGAGGAATAGAAGAATTTTAAAATAATATTTAGGAGCATGTCATTTAATGCTAGGATAGAACTAAATTATGGGCAGCTTTGTGGGTCCTAATTCCTAAAGCATAGTGGTTTGTAGGTATTTCACATATGTTTGCATCAGATATTGCGAGATAGTTAGACTGGAGTCTAGCTTTATGACTTTTTTCGTTTTCTTTTTTTGGGTGGATATCATGTCCACTCTTTCCTGATCATTTTTAAAAGAACCTTTTTGTATTATGAAAATTGGCTGTTCTCATCTACACGGTGCGGTAGTGCTGTTATGTGTAATTGATTATGTACACTATTTGGTGTTTTATGGTGCAGTAATTGTTTTTTCCATTTACTTTTAGCTTTCAAAAGCTGATAAGTTGTCTACATAGTAATGAAATGTTCTTGCCAATATGAAAATGCTATCTCTGGTTGAAACTTTAAAATGATAGGGGTTTTACGGATAAGAGAATATCAGTTATTCATTTGAGTTTTGAAATTGTGTTTTTTTCAATGCATGGCCATCTGAAGTTCCTTTTTTATTCAGGTTGAAGCTAAGAGAGCAATGTCAAGAGAACAACAGCAGACTATGAAAACCGGAAGCAATAGTTCTGGAGGAAATTTTGTAGGGTCTGATAATCTTAAAAGCAAGAAGATATTTGTAGGAGGGTTGCCTTCTACCTTAACTGAAGATGAGTTCAGGGGATATTTTCAAGATTTTGGTAGTGTAACTGATGTAGTGATCATGAATGATTCAAATACTGGCCGACCACGTGGGTTTGGTTTCATCAGCTTTACCACAGAAGATTCTGTTGATAGAGTTCTCCAAAAGACATTTCATGAGCTGAAAGGAAAGCTTGTTGAGGTAAAAAGAGCACTTCCCAAAGATGCAGTCACAGGTGCTGGTTCTCGTGGAAATTCCAGAGGCTACGGTTCACACTTTTCAAGTAATGAATCATACAATAGTCCACTTCCAAGCAGTAGAATGTTACAGCAAACACAACCAACAAATGGTGGCTATCAGCCAAATCAACCAACAAGTGGTGGTTATCAACAGGGACAGCCAACAAGTATTGGTTATCCACCTTATTCAGTTTACGGAGGTGCAAGCTATGGTTATGCAGGAAATAGCAATCCTGGCTATGGTGCTTATGGTGGCTATGATGTCGGTGGTCATGGAAGTGCCAATGCTGGCTATTCTGGTCCAGCAGGAGTTTATGGGAACCTAGGTTCACCAAATACTGATTTCTTGAAAAATCAATGGAGTAGCCAACAAGCTGGTTATGGTGCCTCTGGATATGGTCAAACTGGTAACTATGGGGCTTCTGTTCCTTGGAGCAATGCATCAAGAAGTGGTGCCAGTGGTTATGCACAGGCAGGAAGACCTCCGAGTGGTGCTTCTCAATATGTTAATAAAGGGTATAACTTTAATGGGTATGGGGACGATGCATCTCATGCCTATGGTGGTGGGAATGCAATGCATCCCGATGCTAGTTGGAAACCAGAAAATTGAAATTCCCAGTGATGATGTGCTTGGTGACCAGTGAGCTTTGTTTGGAGTTTGTATCGAGCCTGTATTTGCAGTTTGCTTAAATTTAGTCGTATTATCTTTTTTTACATTATTTCTAAATTATGAATCTAGACACAAATAATAGCGATTTTCCAGACCTTTGTTTTGCTGCTAATATAGTTATTCGGTTCAAAATTTGGAGTGAAATGTTTCACATACCGTGACGAGCTTGACAGTGTTTTGAGGCAGATCCCATTCATGAGTACAAGTTATATTGGTGTGATCATATTAGCTGGTTTCTTGTTTTGGCAACCTGTGGCTCTTGTAGCTGTTACCTTCTCGCAAATTTCTGCTTAGCAGATTGATACTATGTGATATGCACCCCAAATATGGAGATGTTTCTTCCCATTTGTTATTCTCAAATTAAGAAAATAGATGCAGCAGGCACCTTGGCATATAGGTGCATAGGCGGCAAATTTGGTTATTAGCAAACGGTTTCAGACATGATGTTTTGTTATCATATGAATGACTTATCCTCAAACTAGCATCGTCTCTATCCATTCCCTCCATATGTGACAAACATATCGTTGTACTCATACCATCACTAAGATTGGACGTGAAAAGTTTTTTAAGACCAAGAAATACGACTAACAAGATTATCATTGCAACTTTGGTATATCCAAGCTTCATGCTAATTTTAATAATTTCATTGAAAAGGTCTGATTAGTGAAATTCCAGTATTCATGCTAAAGATACTCAATTGTGTATGTCATCGATTATTAAAATTATATGGCCTAACTATCCCCAATAATTACTATGTATATCTAATCAGTCTAATTGTTTGTAAGCATAGTTTATAATCTCTCTCTGTTTCATGTCCAGGATGCAGATGGAAGAGAGAGGCCCTGTGGGAGGAACAGGGGACTACACAAACGATGGTACAGTCGACCTTAAAGGTAGACCGGTCCTCATATCATCGACTGGGAAATGGAAGGCTTGCTACTTCATTGTTGGTAAGAAGGCAATGCACATTCTTTGTTTCCTGTTGGCCTAAGCATAATCACACCATATGCACATGCCTCCTATCTCAGGATACGAAGTATTTGAGAGGATGGCTTACTACGGAATTGCATCAAATCTGGTGATATATCTCACAACAAAGCTCCATCTAAGGCACTGTGGAATCATCAAACAATGTGACTAACTGGATTGGCACAGTTTGGATGACACCCCTTGTCGGCAGTGGCGGATCCAGAACTTTTGATTTGGGGGTGCGATAAATTTTTACATGAAATAATACCGTTACTCATAAATCATCTTTTACATTATTTTGGGAAAGTATTATTGAAAATATTTCCAATGGTGACAGTTCTAGACACCAATTTGTTTTAACAAAATAAGAAAATTAAATTGGTGTCCAAATAGAATCAAACACGTGATCTAACTATTGGACCATTGTAATAGCTTTGACATTGGTTACTCTCAAATAGCAATAATTACATAATTTTGGGGGTACCACCGTCCCCCTTGTCCTTAATTGGCTACGCCAGTGCTTGTCGGTGCATACATAACAGACACTTATCTCGGTCGATATTGGACTTTCCTGATAGCATCTTCCATTTACCTTATGGTAATTAATCTCATCTGATATTCTGTGATGAGTATGTGTTTCATGTCTTTGCTACATATGTATGACAGGGGATGGTATTGTTGACGCTCGTTGTCTCGTTGCCAGCCTTACGACCCCTGTCGTGTGTCGATGGGGTGAAAGATCAAGATTGTGACTGAAGGAACAGCGATGGTTGATCGACAAGAACAAGAACTAGAGAGAAAGTAGAAAGTAGGGGTTTTGGGAGAAAATTTTGTAGGATCTTTTATTGCTTGAAGAATGTGATGTACAAAGTAAAACTGACTAACTATTCTACTCTACATCAGCTATCTATATACATCAGCTATGGCATGAAGTGATCGAGCTTTCACTTCTTGAGTGGTTACAACAACCGAGCTCATAACTGTCACTAACGGCTAGTAGCCGTTTGGAACTCAACTACCCTTTTGAACTTGCACTTCTTGCTATTGTGGAGTGCATCTCCAGACTAATCTCCCATGCAGCCGTGCTGCTTCTTCAGCCAACTTCTCTAATGAGCCTTCATCTGCATCTCATCGTACTTAGCCTGTGCTTTCTCATCCAACGCAGGAGCCTTCGCCTTCCCATCTGATTCAGTCGAAGTCAGAACCGACGCAAGGCCCTGCTGAACAAGAACTGCCCTCATTTTCATCTTCCACAAGCCATAGTCATTCTTGCCCGAGAACTTCTCTGCCTCGAGCCTAGCTGCCATTCTTCGAACTCTTGACCGATCAATAGATTTCCCACAGACGGCGCCAATTGAAGGAACAGCGATGGTTGATCGACAAGAACAAGAACTAGAGAGAAAGTAGAAAGTAGGGGTTTTGGGAGAAAATTTTGTAGGATCTTTTATTGCTTGAAGAATGTGATGTACAAAGTAAAACTGACTAACTATTCTACTCTACATCAGCTATCTATATACATCAGCTATGGCATGAAGTGATCGAGCTTTCACTTCTTGAGTGGTTACAACAACCGAGCTCATAACTGTCACTAACGGCTAGTAGCCGTTTGGAACTCAACTACCCTTTTGAACTTGCACTTCTTGCTATTGTGGAGTGCATCTCCAGACTAATCTCCCATGCAGCCGTGCTGCTTCTTCAGCCAACTTCTCTAACAATCTCCACCTTTGGATGAAGAAGCAACTTTCAAACCTCAATCTGATGCATACTCACCAACCTGCAGCAATACTTGAATTTTTTCTTTGCTTAAAGGCTTTGTCAGCATGTCTGCGGGGTTGTGAGCCGTGTCAATTTTTACCAGCCTCACTCTCCCACTCTCCACTTCATCACGTATAAAATGTAGCCTGACATCGATGTGCTTACTCCTCTCGTGAAACATCTGATGTTTGGCCAGGCACAGTGCCCCATTATTGTCACAGTGTATAGTGACTCCAGTCTGCTTCAGATCAAATTCACCAATGAGTCCAAGCAGCCATTTCCCTTCCTTCACAGCTGAAGTCATAGATATATACTCAGCTTCAGTGGTAGACAGAGCAACTACATTCTGCAGACTTGATTTCCAACATATAGCGGCTCCAAATAAAGTGAATATATATCCGGTTTGTGATCTTCTTGTGTCAACACTTGCGGCATAGTCTGAGTCACAGTAGCCTTGCAATGCCTCCTCCTGAGCTCCACCTTGACCTGTAAACAAGATCCCCAGATTACCAGCACCTACCAAATATCTCAAAGACCATTTCAGAGCAGTCCAGTGCTGCTTGCCATAAGCTGCCATATGTCGACTTGTCACACTTATAGCATAAGCCATGTCAGGCCTTGTGCATATCATGAGATACATCAAACTCCCAATGATGTTAGAATATGGGATTGCTTCCATCTCCTTTCTTTCCTCATCAGTTTTTGCTGACTGCTCCTTTGATAGCTTAAGGTGCATAGGCATTGGAGTTGAAGTGCTCCTCATGTTATCAGCCCTGAACTTCTTTAGAATTTTCTGGACATACTCAGACTGGAATAGCCATAGCTTCCTCTCACTTCTTCTTCTGACTATATCCATGCCTAGTATTCTTCTGGCATTGCCCAGATCTTTCATTTCAAATGCCTTCATCAGCTGCTTCTTAACCTTTTTAATCTCCATTGAATCTGCTCCAGATATGAGCATATCATCCACATAGAGAAGTAAGTAGATAGGAGCCTTGTTCTTTTGCCTTCTGATGAACACACAGCTGTCATACAAAGATCTATTAAAACCAAGATCAGCTAAACTCTCTCCAAACTTGAGATACCACTGTCGGCTGCTCTGTTTCAGACCATACAATGATTTCTTGAGCAAACAAACTTTCTCTTCTGATCCAGGTACCTTAAATCCTAGAGGCTGATCCATGTAAATTGTCTCCTCAAGTTCCCCGTTTAAAAAGGCTGTTTTTACATCCAATTGCTCCAAATCCCAGTCTCTCTTTGCAGCCACTGCCATGAGAACTCTAATGGAATTGTGCTTCACAACAGGTGAGTAAACCTCATTAAAATCTACTCCCTCTTCTTGGTTGAATCCCTTTGCAACGAGTCTAGCCTTAAATCTAACTCTCTCTGCATCAGTGGCCTCAATTTTCTTTTTGAACACCCACTTGCAACCAATAACTTTCCTATGCTCAGCCTTGTCAACCAATACCCATGTCTTGTTAGCAATCAGAGATTCAACCTCCTCCTTCATTGCTTGTAGCCATTGAGCCTTTTCTGGTCCACTCATGGCTTCAAGGTAAGTATTAGGCTCTGCATTCTCAAGCTGTTCTGCTATACTTAGTGCATAATAGATCATTTCATAATCAGCAAATTTAACTGGTGCTTTAGTGGTTCTCCTGGGCCTATCTCTTGCAATCTGATACTCAGGGATGGATTCTGGTTGATGATCAACTTCACTGCTTAGGTTATCAGAGGCTCCACCTGCTTCCTGATTCTCAATATCCACTTCATCAGAAATGATATCAGGATCTGCTGTAATCTCTTGAGGCCTATCTAGAATTTCCCTCTTTAGAAGTGGCATATCATCCTCAAGAAAGACTACATCCCGGCTAATAATTATCTTGTGATTGTTAGGCTCAATACACCAGAGCCTATACCCCTTCACTCCCTTTGGGTAGCCTAGCATGATGCACTTCAAGGCCCTTGCACTGAGCTTTCCTTGCTTCAAGTGAGCAAAAGCCTTACATCCAAAAGGCTTGAGCCTAGAGTAATCAGATTTTGATCCATACCATTTTTCATCAGGGATGGATCCTTTAATTGCTGAAGATGGGCATTTATTGATGAGATAGGTTGCTGTTGTCACGGCTTCTGCCCAGAATTCCTTACCCACACCAGAGGATGAGAGAAGGCATCTCACCCTCTCAAGAAGAGTGCGGTTGAGCCTCTCTGCCACCCCATTTTGTTGGGGGTTGGCTGGCACGGTCTTGTGCCTTCTGATACCCTTTTCCTTACAGAAAGCATCAAAATCTTTTGACAAATACTCCAGCCCGTTGTCAGTCCGCAGCACCTTAGGACAAGCACCCCTTTCAGTCTCCATTTCTGTGCACCAGTCTTTGAAAGTGCCAAAAGCCTCTGACTTTTCTTTCAATATAAACACCCATGCTTTCCTTGAGTAGTCATCTATTATGGACATGTAATATTTTCCCCCACCAAGGCTCTTGATAGGAGATGGTCCCCAAAGGTCCGAATGAACATAATCTAGAGGGGAAGTTGAAGTGTGAGAACCTGTCGGATATGGCAGTTTCTTTGATTTTCCAAGCAAGCAATCTTCACATTTCAACATCTTTTCTTGACTGCTTGCCTCTATCACTCCCTTCTTTATCATCTCCTTCAATGTGCCTTCAGCTGGATGTCCTAATTTCAGATGCCAAGCATTCAAATCCGTTTGAACAACAGCATGAGACTCACCAACAATCACCGTAGCATCCAAGTAATAGAGGCTGCCCTTCCTGTGAGCTATCATTTTGATTTGCTGTCCCTTGCATACCCTCATTTCTCCACCCTCAGAAAGAAAACTGAACCCTTTCCTTTCTAGAGTTCCAAGAGACACAAGATTCCTTTTCAATTCAGGGATATACCTGACATCAGTGAGGATCTTGACAGATCCATCACACAATCTGAGCTTAATGCTTCCAATGCCTCTGATGCTGCAAGCCTTATTGTTGCCAAGAAGAACAGATCCTTCACATTCCTTCAAGTCAGAGAACCAGTCCAGATTTGGACATATATGGAATGAGCACCCGGAGTCCATAATCCATGATCCACGCTCAATTCTATTATCAACATTCAGCACCTCAGCAGGCTCCTCACCCTCACTACTGACAAGATTCGAATTAGGCTTTGATTCTGCCGCCATCTTCTTCTTCCAGCCAAAGCAATCCCTTTTTAAATGGCTAGGCTTCTTGC
Organism: Salvia splendens; assembly: GCF_004379255.2. Classification (NCBI taxonomy): domain Eukaryota; kingdom Viridiplantae; phylum Streptophyta; class Magnoliopsida; order Lamiales; family Lamiaceae; genus Salvia; species Salvia splendens. The sequence continues at coordinate 3,296,647 of NC_056034.1, forward strand.
ACCAATGGCAAGATCTTGTCTCCTTAGATCCAGAGGCTTGAAATCTTGGCTCCTCGAACTTCTTTGTGAATTTTTTCTTATTCCATTTCTTGATGGTGAGAGATTCTGCCTGAGATTCAGATTTCCTAGAGCCATTGTTCTGCAACTCTTTGGCCATGAGTGCAGAGTATACTTCATTGTAGGTGATAACTGTGTCTCTCCCATAAAGTATGGCATCTCTCAGCTGGTCATATGAACTGGGCAAGGCATTCAAGACCAGAATCGCCTTGTCCTCATCTTTCATCTTCACATCTACTGCCTCCAAATCATCCACGGCCTTGCAAAAGTCCTCCAGCTGCTCAACAATCGATCTATCTTCAGTGAAGCTGTAAGAATACAGCCTTCTCTTCATGTACAAACGGTTGGCCAGAGATTTTACAAGATACACTTCATCGAGCTTCTTCAAGATACCCAAAGCTGTGTTCTCCCCTTGTACCTCTCTCAAAACTTTGTCTCCCAAACATAGAATGACTGCACTATGAGCCTTCATCTGCATCTCATCGTACTTAGCCTGTGCTTTCTCATCCAACGCAGGAGCCTTCGCCTTCCCATCTGATTCAGTCGAAGTCAGAACCGACGCAAGGCCCTGCTGAACAAGAACTGCCCTCATTTTCATCTTCCACAAGCCATAGTCATTCTTGCCCGAGAACTTCTCTGCCTCGAGCCTAGCTGTCATTCTTCGAACTCTTGACCGATCAATAGATTTCCCACAGACGGCGCCAATTGAAGGAACAGCGATGGTTGATCGACAAGAACAAGAACTAGAGAGAAAGTAGAAAGTAGGGGTTTTGGGAGAAAATTTTGTAGGATCTTTTATTGCTTGAAGAATGTGATGTACAAAGTAAAACTGACTAACTATTCTACTCTACATCAGCTATCTATATACATCAGCTATGGCATGAAGTGATCGAGCTTTCACTTCTTGAGTGGTTACAACAACCGAGCTCATAACTGTCACTAACGGCTAGTAGCCGTTTGGAACTCAACTACCCTTTTGAACTTGCACTTCTTGCTATTGTGGAGTGCATCTCCAGACTAATCTCCCATGCAGCCGTGCTGCTTCTTCAGCCAACTTCTCTAACAGTGACAAGAAGGCATCAACTCTTCAAATAGGCATCTTCTTCCTAGCCTTGTACATAATTGCAATTGGAACTGGTGGGACAAAGCCTAATATCTCAACCATGGGGGCTGACCAATTTGATGACTATGAGCCTAAAGAGAGGCTCCAAAAGTTGTCCTCCTTCAACTGGTGGATGTTTAGCATCTTTCTAGGCACCCTTTTCTCCAACACTTTCCTCATCTACATCCAAGACAACGTCGGTTGGTCCGTTGGCTACGCACTCCCCACTACCGGCATTGCAGTAGCCATCATGGTCTTCATTGCTGGGACGCGCTACTACAGGCATAAGCCTTCACTGGGAAGCCCGTTAACTCAGATGGCTAGGGTTCTCGTGGCCACCGTGAGGAAGTGGGGGGTTGTTTCCCCCCATGACCCCAAACAACTCTATGAGCTGCCCTTGGATGAATACTCGAGCGCTGGCCATAACAGACTCGACCACACTCCTTGTCTCAGGTTCGTTCATAACTAGTTTTCCGCCTATGACTCTAACCTCTGACCTTCTGGTTGTCTGACTGTTGTTTTTTGTAGCTTTCTAGACAAAGCAGCCGTGGAGACGGGTTCAAGGTCACCGTGGATGCTGTCACCGGTGACTCAAATGGAGCAGACGAAGCAGATGATGAAAATGATCCCAATCCTAGCAGCAACATTCATACCAAGCACCATGCTTGCACAAACACACACTCTTCGTCAAGCAAGGGACAACGCTAGAGAGGGCGATCGGCCCACACCTCGAGATCCCTCCAGCATGCCTCTCCGCATTCACAACCATATTCATGCTCATCACCCTCGTCATCTACGACCGCCTCTTCGTCCCCCTGGCATGCAGGCACACCAAAAATCCGCGAGGGATCAGCCTGCTGCAGAGGATGGGAATAGGCCTCGTGCTCCACGGAGTGGTGATGGCGACAGCATGGCTGGCCGAGAGGCGGATGCTGAGCGTGGCGAGGGAGAACGGGATCTTTGAGAAGGACGGGAAGGTCCCTCTGTCCATATTCATCCTCCTCCCTCAGTTTGGGCTGATGGGAGTGGCGGATAACTTCGTGGAGGTGGCGAAGCTGGAGCTGTTCTACGACCAGAAACCAAGTTGATTGAATGAGTTTTGTTGGTTTCTGGGATTACAAGATAACAAAACCGGGCGTAATACAACCCAAAAGAAGGAATACAAAAAAGAACTGAAGTTACAACGAAAATGAAACAACTAAACCAGTATGCTATGACAGCCGAGTCGAGGAGGCCTCTTCCCGCAAGACGAGATACGCCCCGGTAGTGCTCTCGGTTTGGCGTGTCGTCCCCAAAGGTAAAACGGCTACGTCTCTTCTGATGCAGCACCGCAATCAGCAGAGCTCCGGCGAACGGGATGGAGGAGAGGGCAGAGCTTCGACAGAAAGACAATGCAGGGAGAGGGAGAGAGCTTATGCAGAGAATGCTTGTAGGTGTGTGTCCTAATGCAGTGGTATGGCTAGCCTATTTATAGGCCAACCACCATGCAGGGTCAACCAGCCATTGAAGGCTCATCATGGCAAAAACGTAACCGACGTCGGTTACAGGCGTGTGGCTGTAATGTGCCACCCGTGTGTGGAGCGTGTGGATTTCTCACGTGGCAACCGTGACTGTGCCTCGCTTGACGACGTGTCAAGCCACTTGGATTGCTGACTCGGCGGTGGTCCAAAAAGAATAGTTTGGGCCAAGCACCAAGCCCAAGCACCAAGCCCAAAGACCAATTGCCAAGATCCAAGATCCAAGTCCAAGATCAAGATCAAGATCGAGATCGAGATCGAGATCGGGCTCGGGCCCGAGGCCCGAGGCCCGCGGCCCGCGACCGCGAGCGCGAGCACGTGCACGGGCTCGGGCTCGGGCGGGCGGGCGGCGGCGGCGGCGCGCGCGTGTGCGCGCGTGTGGGCTCTTTCACCCATCTTGGTCCACTATAATTATTAAGTAACATAAAGTCACTTAATTTATACACATTAAAGATGTGTTAATCCTCCAATGTGGGATAATTAACACTAGTTAATTATTCCCTAAGCTCCATCTCCAAGCTTTAATTAAAAGCTAATTATGCCCTACTTTAATCCACTATTTCTCACTCACCGGAAATCGGATTTGAGAAAGTGAATATACTACATTTACCTACGTAAAATGTAGATCGACGCTATGTCATTTAATTTCACAAAATTAAATGTCTCGTCACATTTATTATTTGGTCAAAATCCATTGACCGGGCATATTTAATCCATGATTTTTACAATCCCCCACATGAGTGGAAATAGCCGAATGCATATGCATGCAGACACAAGCTCAACCCTCGCGAGGTATATAAGCATAAGGATAGGTAGTTGTTGACTTTGAACCCTCCATAGTCGACACCATCGGATACACAGGCGGCTTAGTAGCGCGATGCTTTGAACTAATCCCCCACGGCGTGCACCGAGACAATGGTGTTAACACTTAAACACCTCAACCTCATCCGTTCTCACGTTTTGTGTCCATTGCGGTCTTGGACACCACTTTGGATTCATAAGTGCGTTTTTTATGAAGCGACCACACTTCGCACTTACGTAGGTGATTCTTAGTCAAGTACCTTGCCATACTTGGTCTCTTTGAGAATTCCATCTCTTTGAGATCCTTAAGAACCATTAAAAGTCATAGACTTAGCCTTTACCACGAGGCAAGTTCTCCAACACTCTATTGCTCTCTAGGGAATAGATATAGTTTGAGTGTTTTTCCATGAACTCTCATAGCTTAGTTGTCCCTTTGAACCAAGTTCTTGGGATCTCCAGTCATCATGGTTGGGTTACCACTATGACAATTCTTTAGTTTGTGGATTTCAAACCCATTCCCTCTAGCAACTTATTCATTTGATCACGGTTTAACCCTTTGGTTAGCGGATCCGCTAGATTATCTATTGACTTCACATAGTCAATTGTAATCACCCCTGTTGTGATCAAATGTCTCACGGTGTTATGTCGTCGACGTATATGTCGAGACTTACCGTTATAGAAACCATTGTTTGCCCTTCCAATAGCCGCTTGGCTATCGCAGTGAATCAGCACTGGTGGCACTGGCTTAGACCAACATGGAATGTCTTCAAGGAAGTTCTTAAGCCACTCGGCTTCCTCACCAGCCTTATCCAAGGCAATGAACTCAGATTCCCTTGTTGATCGGGCTATACAGGTCTGTTTTGTGGATTTCCACGATACAGCACCACCCCCAATAGTAAAGACATATCCACTTGTTGAAAGTGAGTCTCTATTATCGGATATCCAATTGGCATCACAGTACCCTTCAAGCACCGGGGGGTATCTCGAGAAGTGTAGCCCAAGATTTTGAGTGTGTTTTAAATATCTCAAAACCCTCACAAGAGCTCTCCAATGCTCTTTGCTTGGATTGCTCGTGTAACGACTTAACTTGTTCACGGCACAAGCAATGTCAGGTCGAGTGCAATTAGTCAAGTACATAATGCACCCGATGACCCGTGCATACTCTTCTTGTGCAACGGGCTCGCCTTTGTTTTTGCTCAAGTGAACGTCGAGTTCAATTGGAGTCTTAACCGGCGCGCCATCATAGGCTTTGAATTTATTCAATATCTTCTCAACATAATGTGATTGTGTTAAGATGATTCCATCATTCGTTCTTAGAATCTTCATTCCAAGAATTACATCGGCTAGACCCATGTCTTTCATGTCAAAGTTTCTCTTTAACATGGCCTTTGTATCGTTAATTACTTGAGTGTTGCTACCCAAGATTAACATATCATCAACGTAGAGACACACTATAACATGACCGTTATTAGTGCTCTTGATGTAGACACATTTGTCGCACTCGTTGATTTTAAACCCATTTGATAACATCACATTATCAAACTTCAAGTGCCATTGCAATGGCGCTTGTTTCAATCCATATAGGGATTTCACGAGCTTGCATACCTTTTTCTCTTGTCCAGGTACTACAAACCCTTCGGGTTGTTCCATGTAGATTTCGTCTTCTAGTTCACCATTCAGAAACGCGGTCTTTACATCCATTTGATAAATCTCGAGATTGTGCAATGCAGCAATAGCGAGAAGCACCCGGATAGATGTAATCCTTGTTACAGGTGAATAGGTATCGAAGAAGTCATGTCCTTCTTTTTGTTTAAAACCCTTTACTACTAATCGGGCTTTATACTTATCAACTGTTCCATCGGCCTTAAACTTTCTTTTAAGAACCCATTTGCATCCTAAAGGTTTAGCACCTTCGGGCAAATCAACCAACACCCATGTGTGGTTCAGCAAAATTGAATCAATTTCGCTTTGAACAGCTTCTCTCCAATGCAGCCCGTCTGGGCCAGCAAAGGCTACTTTTATCGATGTTGGTTCTTCATCCAACATGAAAGCAATGTAGTCAGGACCAAAAGTTTTTGGTGTTCTGACTCTATTACCACGTCTTAGTACTGTATCTTTTGGATCGGGCCTTGCACGCTTGCGCGATTCAGGTTCCGCATCTGTTGATTTAGAACTAGTGGCTTCTTCTTCCACCTGTTTAGAACTAGTGGCTTCTTCAATTCTTGTCTCAGAATTGGTTGATACTTTTTCCTTATCTTTGCAAGGAAAGGTATTTTCGAGAAATACAGCATTCCTCGACTCAATTGTTGTTCCTACTGTGATAGTCGATATTTCAGACTTGTGAACAACAAATCGATATGCACTACTGTTAAGTGCATATCCAATGAAGATGCAATCAACCGTCTTAGGTCCGATTGTAACTTCTTTGGGCGGAGGAACCATCACCTTTGCCAAACACCCCCACACTTTGAGGTATTTGTAGGATGGCTTCCTTCCCTTCCACAACTCATAAGGAGTAACATCTTTTCCTTTGAGAGGGATTTTATTCAAGATATAGTTTGCTGTCAAAACAGCTTCCCCCCACATGTTATGTGGTAATCCTGAACTGAGTAGCAGTGCATTCATCATCTCTTTTAGAGTTCGATTCTTGCGTTCTGCAACACCATTAGATTGTGGTGAATATGGAGCAGTTGTTTGATGAATTATACCACTTGCGTTGCATAACTCCTCAAACGGGGCTACATATTCGCCTCCTCTATCGCTTCGAATCATTTTGATTTTACAACCAAGTTGATTCTCAACTTCGTTCTTATAATTTTTGAACGCCTCTATTGCTTCATCTTTGCTTCTTAAAAGATAAATGTAGCAATATCTTGTGCAATCATCTATGAAAGTGATAAAGTACTTTTTACCACCTCTAGTTTGCAACATCTTTAAATCACATACATCCGTGTGAATTAATTCAAGGGGTTTTGTGCTTCGTTCAACCGAGTGAAACGGCAACTTAGTCATTTTTGCTTCAAGACAAATTTCACATTTATCTTGGATATCCAATTCATTAGCCTTTAGTAAATCTAAATTTACTAATCTTTTAATGGCTTTTGAATTTACATGTCCCAATCTACAATGCCACAAATTTGAAGACTCAATCAAATAAGAGGAAGTAGATGCTTTATTCTTATTGGCCAATGGCTTCGCAACACTTCGAGTTGCTACACTAAGCTTGAAAAGCCCATCGGTTACATAACCTTTTCCGATGGATTTTCCAAACTTATACAAGACAAACCTATCGGACTCAAATACAAGTTTAAACCCTTTATTAACTAGTATTGATCCTGACACTAGGTTCTTGCGGATGTCCGGGACATGCAGCACATCCTTCAAAGTGATAGTTAGGCCAGACGTCATCATGAGAATCACGTTGCCAACGCCGAGGACTTCTGACGATGCTTGATTCCCCATGTTGATCTTCCTCCCTTCAACAGCAGTGTAGGAGGCAAACTTGCTCCTGTCGGAGCAAACATGAGCAGTAGCGCCGGTGTCGATGTACCAGCCTCCCTTGTTATCAACAAGGTTAACCTCTTCAGTGACCACTGCAATGAGGTCGTTCTCATCCCAGTCCTTGAACTCCTTCTCAACGACGTGGGCTGCCGGCTTCTTCTTCTTGCTGCGGCAGTCTTTAGCAAAGTGGCCTGGTTTGCCACACTTGTAGCAGTCGCCTTCAAACTTCTTTGAAGGCTGCTTTCCCTTCCCTTTGTCGTTTGGACGGTTTGGGCGAGGGCGTTTGTTGGAGGGACCGCCCCGCTCCAACAGGTTGGCTTTGGCTTCATTTGGGGTGAAGCCCTTAGCCTTTTGATCACTTTTGCGCACGTCGGCCTCAATGCGCAACTTCACGATCAAGTCTTCAAGGGTCATCTGCTTTCGCTTGTGCTTGAGATAACTCTTGAAGTCCTTCCAACTTGGAGGGAGCTTGTCAATGATCGTGCACCTTAGGAACTTATCGGGCAAGGTCATCCCTTCAGCCACTAATGAGTGGATGATCATTTGGAGCTCTTGGACTTGCTCCATGACGGGTCGAGAGTCGACCATTTTGTAGTCCATAAACTTGGATGCTACAACTTGTTCCGTCCCTGCAGCATTATCTATGCTATACTTCTTTTCTAGGTTTTCCCACATTTGTTTAGATGTGGTTACATTGGAGTATACATTGTACAAACTATCATCTAAAGCACTTAGAATGAAATTTTTACAAAGGTAATCTCCTTTCCTCCAAGCTTCATAATCTGCCATGACTTCGAGCCTAGTCTCTTGGTCGCTTGGTGCGGGCGGCTCGTTCTCCGTGAGGAAGTTGGCGACGCCCAATGTTGTCAAGTAGAACAACATCTTCTGGTACCACCGCTTGAAGTCAGATCCTCCAAACTTTGGTGGCTTCTCGGCAGGTGGCATCATTCTTGGTGCCAAAGGTGCCGCAGTTGGTCCTTGGAAGGAACCAATTCCGTTGCCCCCGAAGGAGCCAACAACTTGGTTGGGCATAGAGCCCCCACCATTCATGTTGGGCATAGAGCCCGCCATGGTCGTACCAGCCCCGAAGGGACTAGCACTCGCATGAGACCCGAAGGCCCCAGCATTCGTGTGAGACCCGAAGGCCCCAGCACTCGATCCTTTAAAGGACCCGAAGGAACCACTAAAAGTGGAACCAACCGAACCACCAAAGGTGGAACCAGTGGACGCCCCGAAGGGGTTGTCCCAAACCCAAGGGACGGTGGATGAAGCGGCTGGGAAGCCAGGAGTTGGCATCATCGAGGGAATCGATGAAGTGTTGACCGGTCCAGTGGTCGCCATGGTGGAGGGAATGGCGGCGGTGGCGTTGGCAGCAGCAGTGTTGGATTCCGTCGACATCTCCAGCAAAAGGTGTTAATGTTTCGGAAGTTTTAGTTCAGTTTAGAAGTTCAAATTCCTTCAAAGGCAAGCTATCTCGTCTTGCGATTGTTGGTTTCTGGGATTACAAGATAACAAAACCGGGCGTAATACAACCCAAAAGAAGGAATACAAAAAAGAGCTGAAGTTACAACGAAAATGAAACAACTAAACCAGTATGCTATGACAGCCGAGTCGAGGAGGCCTCTTCCCGCAAGACGAGATACGCCCCGGTAGTGCTCTCGGTTTGGCGTGTCGTCCCCAAAGGTAAAACGGCTACGTCTCTTCTGATGCAGCACCGCAATCAGCAGAGCTCCGGCGAACGGGATGGAGGAGAGGGCAGAGCTTCGACAGAAAGACAATGCAGGGAGAGGGAGAGAGCTTATGCAGAGAATGCTTGTAGGTGTGTGTCCTAATGCAGTGGTATGGCTAGCCTATTTATAGGCCAACCACCATGCAGGGTCAACCAGCCATTGAAGGCTCATCATGGCAAAAACGTAACCGACGTCGGTTACAGGCGTGTGGCTGTAATGTGCCACCCGTGTGTGGAGCGTGTGGATTTCTCACGTGGCAACCGTGACTGTGCCTCGCTTGACGACGTGTCAAGCCACTTGGATTGCTGACTCGGCGGTGGTCCAAAAAGAATAGTTTGGGCCAAGCACCAAGCCCAAAGACCAATTGCCAAGATCAAAGTCCAAGTCCAAGTCCAAGTCCAAGTCCAAGTCCAAGATCGAGATCGAGATCGAGCTCGGGCTCGGGCCCTCGGCCCTCGGCCCTCGGCCGCGGCCGCGAGCGCGAGCGCGAGCACGTGCACGGGCACGGGCTCGGGCTCGGGCGGGCGGGCGGCGGCGGCGGCGCGCGCGTGTGCGCGCGTGTGGGCTCTTTCACCCATCTTGGTCCACTATAATTATTAAGTAACATAAAGTCACTTAATTTATACACATTAAAGATGTGTTAATCCTCCAATGTGGGATAATTAACACTAGTTAATTATTCCCTAAGCTCCATCTCCAAGCTTTAATTAAAAGCTAATTATGCCCAACTTTAATCCACTATTTCTCACTCACCGGAAATCGGATTTGAGAAAGTGAATATACTACATTTACCTACGTAAAATGTAGATCGACGCTATGTCATTTAATTTCACAAAATTAAATGTCTCGTCACATTTATTATTTGGTCAAAATCCATTGACCGGGCATATTTAATCCATGATTTTTACAAGTTTTTCTGCATTTCTGCATCAGAGTTAATTACTCTTAAATGTTAGTTATTCATAGACAAATAAATTCGAGCTAAAAAAATCGAAATCCAAACTATAACAATCGAAATTTCATAAATATTTCCAAAAGAATTGGAAAGCCGAAATCCAAACTACAAAACCGAAAAACCAAAATTGCACAATACATCCAAAAATTCAAAAAAAATAATTTTATATATTTAACAATATTTTTTTTATCATACTATCAATACAATCTTTTTAAAATCTAAATATTGCTACATTTATTAATATAAATTAACACAAATATAGTTTAATTTGTAAGTATAATATATTATTAAAAATAAATTTGGTTTTTCAATTTTTTCAATTTGAATCAAACCAAAAAATTGAAATTATCCTAAAAATTAATCAAACCGAAAAAAAACTAATCTAAATTTTAAATTGCGATTAGATTTGAATCAGATATTCGCGTATAATTATTTTCCTCACCCCTAAATAATTATATCGACTTCAAAATATTATATTATGAATCCTTGTAATCTATTGAAATCACATCCGTTTTTATACACATGGAATATAAAATGAAGGTTGAAAATAAAATGGGGAAATGAAAGAGAAAAAAAAAAGAGAAATAAAAAATGTTATAGATTTATTAAAAACATAAGAAAAGGAAAAATAAATTAGGGTCTGCTCTTGCTTCCTTGACGCGCCTCCGCTCTTGTTTATCAATTGTTACTGGTGGTAGTATTATTCTTCCGTAAATCTCTGATCCCATTTCCGTCTTCAAACAACTTGCGAAAAATGGTGCGACGATTGCTCGGAAATCTCGCTACTCGATCTCTCTCCGTCGCCGGAAAATGGCAGCAGCAGCAGCTCCGCCGTCTCAACATACACGAGTATCAGGTACGGTTCCCGCACACGATTGCAAATGTTCCTCACATTTTATGTGCCTATGTATGTATGTATGTATGTATGTATGTATGTATGTGTGTATGTATGTATGTTTGTTTGTTTTTTTGTTTGTTGATTCACGCTATCTGTTACTGTATAGCATATATTGCATCTATGATTCTATTATGTTTTTTTAGAAAATGGAGTACTAAAAAGGATCAATAGTGGTTCTCTATTTACTGTGTCCGTGGTGACTCGAATGTGACCTATGGATACATTTAGCATATATGCAGTTCTAGTGTGATATTAGTGCAGGTTTTTTTGAGTTATCTAATTTCAGTCGTTTAGGGGAATTGCATAAAAACTTTATACTTAATTTGTAAGTAAACATGTTTTTTTTTAGAGAGTGAGTTTTGGGTGTTAATAATGAAGTTTATTGCTGAAGAAATGACCAAAGACTTTTGATGCCAGCAATTAATTTGCATTTAGAACTCTTGTCCAATTGGTTTATATCCTTAATTTGATTGCATTTAGGGAGCTGATTTGATGAGCAAGCATGGAATCAATGTTCCCAGAGGTGTTGCAGTTAGTTCGCTTGATGAAGTCAAGAAGGCATTACGGGATGTGTTCCCCAACCAGAGTGAGGTAGGGGAGATCAGCATTAGTATCGTTCTCTTTCTTGAATGATGTCAAGATGTAGTATAACACTTGGAATTTTCGGTGATCCAGGTTGTGGTCAAGTCACAAATCCTTGCTGGTGGGCGAGGGCTCGGAACATTTAAGAGTGGTCTAAAGGGTGGTGTTCACATTGTGGAAGCTGACAAGGTTGCAAACATTGCTGGTATGATGGAAAATTTTATGGGTTACTTTTTACAGCTACAACCTACAAGTCTCAGTTAACTGTTTCGCTTTCGCATATCTGATTCTCCTTTACGAGTCAATGTGGAAGTGGGACGTGAATTTGTACTCCAATATTTTCTTGCTTATTGTACTCATGTGAATAATGTCATGCAGAGCAAATGCTTGGACAAATACTTGTCACTAAGCAAACTGGAGCTCAAGGAAAAGTTGTCAGCAAGGTTTGAATTGATTATTTATTATTTTTGTATCTTATAGCTCTAAATACACTTTCATACATGGCTGGCGCTGTGACACATAGAAGTATTTTATCAACTTGAGCTGATCAATATCTCATTTATGCTGAGTTTCATCTCTAAAGTCCTCCTGTGCTATGTCATGATGGATAGTTACGTTTATCCATACTCAAGTCTCTAACTAGTTTTACACGATCAGGACTTTGAGTTATTGTAATTATGCAGTGTAAAAGATGCCTAGAGTGAATTACTCTCCATGTTTAAAGAAGTTTATGTGGAGCTTGCTTTCAACTTTCAAGCCCCTAATATACAAATAGTATTGTATTGTAATCAGGATCCAAATCATCTTAATAGTCTACTTCCTCCGTCCCATAAAAATATGGGCATATGATATGGCACGAGAATTTAGACAAATTTGGTAAAGTAAGAGAGAGGAGGGGAAGGGTAATTAGAGTAGTGTTAGTGGATAGTGAGACCCCCATTATTATTAGTGTTTTAATGGTGGTATAAGTTGTAAATAACTTGATGTATAGGGGTAATAAATTGGATTACTTTCCGCAAATGGAAATGCCCATATTTTTATGGGACGAACGAAAATGGAAAGTGCACATATTTTTATGGGACGGAGGGAGTATTACTTTTGCAATTTGCACCCCCTCTCTACTAGTTAAAATTTTACCATCCCAAAACTCACATTTCAGCAGAATCCTCAACCTTCCGATCATCACATATGACATGACATTACATGCAATTAAATATTCAAACTAAGTCCTATGTATGCACATAACTTGTACTACTGTATAAATGATTCCTCTTACAGAATGAAACCAAGTAGGGCCAGGGCTTAAGTTTTTCAATGTTTGTCTTATAGTGGTCTATCTCTTGTTGGGTATTGATGTCATTTTGTTTCTTCTTTGCTTCTCAGCATACTTGATTTCAAGTTTTGGTTTATCATATGATGATGAGTTCAATGTGAAATTACATTCAATCATATCTTCCTCGCAGGTTTATTTGTGCGAGAAATTGTCACTTGTCAATGAGATGTACTTCGCCATTACTCTTGATCGTAAATCCGCTGGTCCTGTAAGTTCTTAAAAATGACTATATTTGTTCCACAGAATTTCATTACTCAATTTAAGTCTCATTTTAGCCACCTAACCACCCACCCCATCCCACATAATTCCATTCGTAGACTGAAATCTCGTCATAAAAATGAAGATGGCTTAGAAGAAGCATGAAGCCATTATTTTTTATGGTGCCTTGGCTGTTTGATAAAAAAATTTGGGCATGTATGTTACTTATAACACCGTGTCTGAAGCTGGTGTTTCAGCATGCCATGTTGTCATGCATCCTTCGGTCAATCTACTTTAATTCTGTCTATCTTGTTTGAAATTATATGATCAATTATGTATATAGTTCAAGGTTGCCTGATATTATGTTCTCCAGTCATGGACTGTAAAATAGCTCCCTGGTTGTGAAAATTCCATTAGAGCTTTTAATCATGGACTGCAACATACAACCTAGTGTCTGTGTAGGGTGTTAGGAATAAATTGGAAACAAGCACATTTAATACATGCTAGTAAGAAAATAACCTTTTTACAAAAAGTATCGGTAAAAAAAATAAGTGTATGCTTTAATGGTTGTATTTTCTAGAGAAGGGAGGGAGCAAGAGAGCAGTTTGCAAAAAGCCAACCAAAATTACACTTGTAAGGACAGAAGTGCTTGTAAACAAGTTGGTTAGATTTTTCAAGGGCGTGTATGCACTTTCACATGGCACCAGTCATACTGGTAAATGGTTGATCTCACCATGAGAGCTTTTAATCATGGACTGCAAGATACAACCTAGTGTCTGTGTTGGGTGTTAGGAATAAAATTGGAAGTAAGCACCTTTAACACATGCTAGTAAGAAAATAACCTTTTTACAAAAAAGTATTGGTAAGAAAAATGAACTGTATGCTTTATGGTTGTATTTTCTAGAGAAGGGAGAGAGCAAGAGAGCAGTTTGCAAAAAGCTAACCAAAATACACTTGTAAGGGCAGAAGTGCTTGTAAACAAGTTGGTTAGATTGCGCAAGGGCATGTGTATGCACTTTCACATGGCACCAGTCATACTGGTAAATGGTTGGTCTCATGATGCATCTTTAGTTCTCATGGTTTTAATCAAATTATTAATCTATGGTTGTTTAGATGTGAATCATCTACTAATCTAATACTTAGAAAATACATAGTTCTTTTTACTTAGCTGATCAAATTCGAATCATGATTTGTTATTGTAGAAAACCTTGTGGAAGGAAATTTCTTGTCAGTTAGCTTATGAGCTGTCTGATAAGCATATAAGATAGGAAGCCCTAACTTAACCCAAAACCATGGTCAAAGGTAAAGGGTTGACTCCCTATTATATGCTATTCCACACTTTCGTGTGAAACCGATGTGGGATCGTATCAATCCATCCCTCTTTTTAAACCGGACGTCCACGGACGGCACACGCCACGGGCCCACCATCCGCTTTACGGCCCATTTTCCTTTCGGGCCCACGTTTCTTCGGTGGCACCCCTTGGTCACACCTACAGGTAGCCCCTTTCCGTAGGACATCCGGATCCACGTTCACCGCACCAAATTGATAAGCATATAAGATAGGAAGCCCTAACTTAACCCAAAACCATGGTCAAAGGTAAAGGGTTGACTCCCTATTATATGCTATTCCACACTTTCGTGTGAAACCGATGTGGGATCGTATCACTGTCCCTCTCTATAATTTTGTCTATGTAGTTGCGTGTGAGTCATGAGGCCTCATTTTTGCTATATAAGGTAGAGATGCCTGCAATCAGCCTCTCTCTATATAACATATTTTTGCTATAGTTATGTATGCCCTACAAGGCAAACATTATTTTGTAAATGCTGAAATCAAAATCAGGTTACTTATTCATCAATTTAGTTTTCTGCTGAGCTATGAACTTCTCTCATTTTTCAGCTTATCATTTCTTGTAAAAAAGGAGGAACCAGTATTGAAGATCTTGCGGAGAAGCATCCAGAATTGATTGTAAAGGTAACATCCTATACCGTACAATTGTATTGCTTTGGAAAGTTACTTCTTTGGGACTGGATTGTAGTTGTAACCCTTCCATTCTCCCCTGCGTGCAGGTTCCTGTTGATGTTTTTACCGGAATTACAGACGAGGATGCTGCCAAGGTAGTCGATGGGCTATCTCCAACAGTGGCTGATAGAAATGCTTCGATTGAACAAGTGAAAAAGTTATATGAACTTTTTTGCAAATGTGATTGCACATTGCTGGAGGTGATTGATGGATTTTCTCTTTCCAAAAGTTTCTTTGTTTTACTGTACCAATGCTAATATTTATAATATGTACTATTATCTTTCATAAGTGTCCTATTATATCTGATTTCGCCTGTAATGTGTGAAATAGATCAATCCTATTGCTGAGACTTCTGATAAGCAGTTGGTTGCTGCTGATGCCAAACTCAACTTTGATGATAATGCTGCATTCCGCCAGAAAGAAATTTTTACTCTGAGGGATCCAACACAAGAGGATCCGCGTGAGGTAAGTTGATCTTGATACACATGAGTTGCAAGAAGCCACTGAATCTTCACTTTAAATTGGTTACTTAATTTTGTTGCAATTTCTATCATTTATCAGGTTGCTGCAGCAAAGGCTGATCTAAATTACATTGGTTTAGATGGAGAAATTGGTTGCATGGTCAATGGTGCTGGTCTTGCCATGGCTACAATGGATATCATTAAGTTGCATGGAGGAACTCCAGCTAATTTTCTTGATGTTGGTGGCAATGCTTCTGAAAGCCAGGTATAGGTGATTTGTTTCAGTTGATACCATCTTTCCCTGTAATCAGTGTAAGTTGACTGTATGCCTAAAGTCTGTACTATGGGTGTCTAAATTTATTTAACTTATACATATCTTTATAGTTACCTGCTAAAATTGTTCTATTTTAGACTTTCTGTAACTTCTAGCCTTTACTGTATATGGTAACAGGTTGTGGAGGCATTCAAAATTCTGACTTCAGATGAGAAAGTGAAAGCCATTCTTGTGAATATTTTTGGAGGAATTATGAAGTGCGATGTGATAGCTAGTGGAATTGTGAATGCTGCTAAACAGGTACAGCTTGCAGTGACTTAAATTCACTTGTGCTTAGTGCTGATTTGGCAGTTCTTTAATGTCAGAAGTTACCACTTTCTGTTGTGCTAGTTCAGCTTCTTCGTAGATCACTTAATCGTTCTCATATTAGTTACCACTTTCTGTTGTACAATTCTGAACATTTGTTGGCTTCTTTTAAAGGTTCAACTGAAAGTACCTGTGGTAGTCCGTCTTGAAGGCACCAATGTCGACCAGGGACGAAGAATTCTGAAGGTGAATTTCGAAACAACACCATCCTTGGAAATTTTACTGGACAGTGCAGATTATCTAACGTACCTCCCCCCGGGATCTTTTTCTTGTTTACAGGAAAGTGGTATGACATTGATTACTGCCGAAGATTTGGACGATGCGGCTGAGAAAGCAGTTAAAGCCCTCAGCTAGGCTAAATTCCTGCCATTTATTGCTTTACAGGCTGGTAAATGTTTTTTTCCCTAGATTTTTTGGGTTTAAGTTTCATAGTTCATTGTCTCCTGAGTTGCGAGAAAGGAGCTTCTCAGCATAAAGAGAAACTGTTGATCTCCATTTGATATTTATTTCTTACGAAACAAATAGCCATATTTTGGTTTCAGAGAGTGAGATTTAACTGAGGAATCTACATTTCCTTTTTCAAATTGAGTAACAGGATGAATGGATTGGTCTAGGACTTTATGAGAATAGCGGACATATAAGTATAAATATGAATACATATATATACTTGCGTAGTTGTGTAAGATGATGCTGATGATTAGTTGTTTATGATCTGAATATAGAATTGAAACAGCGAAGTGTGGCATTTCTTTATACACCAATTCCGAAGAGAATGTTTCTATTCACAAACTATGTATTGTAGTCAATGAGATTTCAGTTTAAATAACAAATATATGTAATGTAGTGTATATTTCCTCTGACTACTCTTCTCTCTCATGAACATACCAACTAATCAATATACAGAACAAATTACGTGACCAAAAACCTCAAAAGTATGTATATCTTCGTAACTTTATATATGTACTTGAATCCCTATTCTATGCCCGTCAAGCTAGAAGCATGCTTTGCCTGCCGCAAAGTGCAGCAGTCTTTGGGAAGGCAACCATTGATGTAAATTTATATATACAAGGCCAAAAGGCGAGAAGCCATTGCCAGGTCTTCTTATCCGTGGGCGGAGGACACCTTGCCAAGGAGATGACGCTATCTTGATTGAACAACGGGTTAAAGTACGTGAATTTTTTTGACACGAGGTTTGCTTTGGATAAAAATTGGATCTTTGGGATGATATTGCTACATCGTGCAGAGAGTTCGAGTTGTGGGAAGTACCTACTGTTACTCCAATTGAACCTATAACATGGAAAACAAATGTACTAGAGCAGTTGCCCGAAAATGTTTATCTGTGCGTCAGGTAATTTTGACCTCAGAAGCATGTAATGTTCATACATTAGATTCATAAAATATGTAGGAAAAATAAAGTTAAACAAGGGGAGCACCTAGATCGTCTTCTACCTTGTTATCCTTGCATCTCTTCAGCATAAGTAGTTGCCCCCGCAAATGCAAAATCTGCCATATCCATAAAAACCGAGTTAACACCTCGTATGAAAAATGATAGAGACCTGGAACCTATAGTTATCAATAATTCGTACCTCTTCTTGAAGTAATGGATGAAGTTGTTCGGTCGAAACCAAATCAGATACTTCCTCAAAAGTCTTTTCGTCTTTAATACCAGACCATGTCTCTGGGGGCAATGCTAGTAGAAGTGCTGTCAAAACATCATTACTAGCTGGGTGCATACCAGAATAATCACATGAGCCAAAATTGGAGCAGCCAGAATCTGTTTGTGATAAAGGGACCAACATATCAACTCCATCCTCTCCATTGCTGTTGACCACTGTTCCAGATACTACAGTAACAGGCCTGTCCCCGTTAGTAGCTCTGTAACTTCTCACACACGTCTCCCGGCAGCAAAACATATCTGAAGAACCTGACTTTCCCATCAAAATCCCCGCCCCTTGGGAGCATACAGAAGCAGCAATGTTAGGCAAGCTATCGTCGATGCCCAACGTTTGCTTGAACCGGCACCCAAGTGTCTCTGAAGACAGAATATCAGTAACATGCTTGTAAAGGTCAGTTTCTTGCATTCTTTTCAACACCTCCTCCTGGAAAATCGGATTTAGTAAATATAGTGGACCTTCAACATTTCATTACCAGAATCGGTAACAGAAGTATATGAAGATCTGGCATGCACAACAAGGCCCACATGGTCCATTGGAATTTACCTTGATACGAAGCCTCCCTTTCTCTTCTTCACTCAAACTTTGACTGTTATCCTCTTCCCTACGAATCTCTGCCACCCATTTAATGAACTCTGCAAAGTCTGCTGGAAGAGACATGAAGACACTTGCAAGCACATTCTTGACATTTTGCACATTGTCGGAACTTAATAGCACCGGGACATCATCCATCAGATATTTTGCAGTAGTGATCCAACTCTCGTGTTTACAGCTCTGCCATGCAGCAAAAAGTATTAGCTAGATTGAACTGCTCAGTAAGCTGCATAAAACTAATTTGAGGCGAGTTCAAGATGACCTCAGTATTAAATGAATTGCCAGATGCATAGGCAGATTTTTGTTGGCAATGCTAACTATTTTTATGGTCATTGTATAACACTCGAAAGGCAGACACAGATTCCAATGATTAATGCACTTCCCCAGGTATTATCTTATAAAGAAATATATGATGCACCATGATTTAAACCTAGGTTCCTTTCAGTAATATAAAGAAGACGGTTAAGGAAAAATAAAACATGCCCTGATAAAAGTGCCAGCCATTCTTTTGTTCATAAGGATTGGGAGCAATAGCATATTAGCAACTACGTATTAAAATAATACCAGGGTGTAAAGTAAAGCAGGTGATCTTTGGTGCCTAGTCACGAGCAAAAACCTGCAAATTATCGAGACTGGGTTAAATGGAGAACACAGGAACCCATCTGTTTCAACAAGAAAATATAAAAAGACTTCATCATTGTAATACAAGCTTACACCCAGAGTACAAACATGGGAAGGAAGATGAGAATGACGTATTTTCAGAAGGGTGGAGATATCCCAAAATTTTAATTGGCTACAAAATCAGAAGAGGTGGCAGATAGAATTGATGGTTTCACATACCCTCTGTGTAGCCCATTTGATTCATCAACAGTATCCATAGCTTCCCAAAGAAGACGAAGTGGAACCCAGTGAGGAGGATATTTGAATCTTGCAACATCTAGGATCAGAGCCATATCACGTTCAGCATGATATCCACCAATTGGTGAAAAATGGCCTGTTCCAGTCTGCTAGTGAAAGCATTCTATTTCATTAACACTTAAACAACTAAAGTACTTGACAACATAGCCTATCAAAGCAAAAAACATAAGTCATCGTGAATATTTAATAGAAAATAATAGCACAATCAGTATTGACCTGTTTAAATACTCCTCTGTGATATGATGAAATCACATGGCAATCCTCTGAAGAAGCACATGCCATGACATATTTCCGGAAATCATCTATAGTGCTCTGAGTTGTCCGAAAAGCTTCAACCTTAGCTCCAGCACAGTGTGCCAAGCATACAACTTTCCCGAATGTAATACCTGTGTTCTTTACCTTTTCTAGAGGCTCACAGCAATCCAACATGTTTTCATCAAACCATCTCCAAGGCCCTGTACAGTGCAGAGCCTTGAATCTATTAAGTTCATGATTTGGAGAAAAAGATAAACCTAACAATAACAGAAAAATGCAATATGAAGATGCACCAAACCACTTTTAACATATGTCTCCTCCCAGTTCAGGTAAATAGTGCATACATGTTTGGAAAGTACAGCATTAATGTTTCAAGTTACACAAACTAACTGGACAAAAGGCTGCAAGTATTTCAAAGTTCCCAAGAACAAGTGAGAATCATATTGAACAGTACAGTAAACGAAGTTATATAATCAAATTGAGATACCAAACCAGCCTCTAGCCAAAACGAGTTACATGTGAACTAAATATCCTCACAGCGCTTCAAAGAGTGAAGCACAGGTGAACATCCCATACAATTTGGCATAGTAAAAGCTTTTACGCCTCTTAGGTGATGTAGAATCTAGTCCACACCTGCTACAAATTCACCATATATGTGAGTCACAGTATTGGTTACCTTTCCATTTTCTACGAGGGTCAATGGCAAGGGCGTTCAAAACCATCGAAAGGCTAGCCAGACCACAATATGCAGGTTCAGATTGTGTCTGGAAATAAGAAATCAACTTGAAGAAACCTTCCATGGTTCCACTGTGAATAGCTTCTGTAAATAGTTTCTGCAATACCATTCCAAAATACAAACAAAAAAAAACAATTACTCGACTATGCATAACAGACAGAAACCACTAGATATGGCTGAAAGATGTTATGAAGCATGTAGGTGCTCTTGGCTCATAAACAGCTGAACCATAAGCATGGGTATGCTTAATAAGAAGATCATGGAAGCGGTAACAGTGGTGTGGAAAATGCGGTATTTTTCATGTTACCTCTTGAATTCTCTATCTAAGAAGCAGCACAGTATCCACTATGTATTAGGTAAAACTCCAATTAATAGCCAATTAATTTGAAAACTAGTAACAATTTGAGATCATCATCAATTGCAAACAAAACTAGTATCAAAAGACCAGGCCCTTAATCAAACCGAAACTGCTCCAGATTTTAATCGGCAAGGTCATATAACTAAATAAAAAATTTCCAGAACAAAATACAGTCCATCTACCAACTGCCACAGAAACTCTGAGATATCTCTTCTTGGGTTTGACAAAATTATTCTCGATGGTTTAACGCTTGGAACGGTCCTAAAGCTAAATCATACAAAGACTGTGCATAACTCTTTAAATTCCAGAATTAATAGCTCTCAACGATCCAACAATCACCGCTAGTTTAATTAAAAAAACTCCCAGAATTGGCTTGTTTTTTTTGTCCTTCAGCAAAACAGATTACACCAAATAGCTAATTTTCAAATCAACATCCCGGACATCCACATTCATCTATGGCTTAGTAATATGATATCAGGTAACAAACAATCGGCAGAGTCATAATTCAAACAAAGTCAGTAGTAGGAAAATGGGAAACGCGTGAAAATTAAAGCAATCAAATAAAAAAAACAAGGAAATAGACCGTGGCCATACCTTGCCTTCGGAGGAAGCGAAGTCAATGGCCGGTGGAGAAGGGAGGATACGCCGGTATAAACTTGCCATCGCCATCGCCATATTCACACAAAATTCTACACGCGCGCGGACGAAGGGTTTCGACCAAGCAAAGTGAGGAGAAAATAATTAATAAAGAAATTAAAATCAGTTAAGGCCCCGCGTAAATAATCGTTTAGAAAAATATTATTAAACCCAATTTGACCACAATTGGGATGCATGTAAAAATTAATTACTAGTAGTATTGACTATTGATAATATAGCGACCGAGGTCATATAGAATTCTACTATTACTACTATATTGAAAAGAAGTGGGAGCCAGGAATATTATCTCGGAAAAGTAAAAATCATAATATTAAATGATTAAAACACTTGGGACTAGTTAAAAATTCATAGCACTTATGTTATCATAGCCAAATCTTTAATTTTGTTTATATACAATAAAATTGGTGATAAATATACAACTTTAAATATCTTCTTCGAAATTCAAGCCGAATCGAAGACAACTCGATATATACTAGTATGAAATTTTGTACTCCTGCATTGGATTGCATAATGTTAGCCACATACGGATTTGTACATTACTTTTGACTTTTTGAGCATTAAATATTCATATTTATTATGAAATCATCGTACTATATCTAAAAGTATCCATTTGGCTATAGGCTATGCATAATTTAAACATTATCAACTAAATATTTAAAGTCACACAATGTAATAAAATTTCAGGTTCATGTCTATCAAAAGAGGCGATTTTTATTATTAACCGTATATGTCAATGCATTATTTACCCTAGACTACATTAGGAAAAAATCACTAATTCCTCTATCACGAGATACTCGGGATCTTCCTCTTCTATCACTATATTCGGAATCTTCTTTCTCTATTGGCGTCATCTTTCCAACAATGTCAGCTTCCATTTAGGCAAAATTTGATATTGGGAAATTAAGAAAGTGATCTAAGTTTGTGTATTTTGTCCTTGATTTTCTTGTGCTAGTAGTGTTTGCCGAATTATGGCATTCCTAACCTTCGCCAAAAACACACAATTTCATAAAAGAGTCTAATTTGTACAACATCATTAGTTTAAAAAGATTCATTCATTGTAAATATAAAAGTCAAAGGAAAAAACAATGCAAAAATTGAAAGCAGATTATCACCAATGCCCTCTACTTTGTCTCTCTTCGTCGTCTTCACTCAACTGAGATCCCAGTTTCTGCCCAGCAGGGCCGCTATCGGATTCGGACACATAATCAACCATTACATCTCCGCGTGATCTGTTCTCGCGGCGCCTGGTTTGATCCACGCCTTCAGACTTCTTCCGACGCGCTTTCTTGGGGGCATCGGGGTCCGATGGCTCTCTCGGGGCCCGTCTGGGTTTCCCGAGGGCGTCCAGTGGATTACCGTCTGTTGATCGCCGCCGCGACGCTTTTTTACCTTGCTCCTTCTCTTGGGAGGATTTCTTCGTTTTTTGTGCTCTCTTTGTATCTGTCAAAACCACAAACCAGATCATTTTCATACAATAATCCCAAGAGTTTGGTTGGAAATTTGAAATCTACCTTCTTTGACATCGGAACTGTCTTTATCAGGTTTGGAATCATTTGAAATCCCTACATGAGCAACATGCTTTACATCTGTGGGAAGCCCAATCTGCATGTCTTTTTCTGCCTGCTGCTCATCATCTGCACATACAAATTAATTTTATGGTTTTCAATTTTGGAGGGATAACATCTTTTAAAAATTGCAAATTATATTAATCACTTACCAAATATTAGAGAAATGTATCTGATGCCTTTGAAAATGCCCTTCATCTTTATCGACATCTTCGTTTATTTTCTATGTAGGAGTCAGATTAAGTAGTTTCATGTAGAAACGCCATGCTTTTGATATTCATGCTAATTTTATGGTTTTTCATCCTCCAGCTACATAAATATATACACAAATTATTGGCATTTTTCAAAATATCACACTAACATCTAGAAGTAGCTTTCTCAAACCTTTTTAAGATCGAGAAGCAAAGATTCAAGAAAATATCGAAGTTTTGAGGATGGAATGGTATTATTGGTAGTTAATGCACGTTTGAAAACCATTGAAGTTTTCTCGCCACTTATTGTTCTTTTCAGCCTCTCACACAATCATTTCAACATTTAATATTCTTTTTAAAAATAGTGTAACAGGCATTGAACATTTGTCCTTTTTTTTTAATTTTCCACCATTATTTAGTTTGATTGCCCTTGTATACTTCTAACCTTTTGGATAATATTTGCTGTGTTATTGTTATAATTCACGCATAAAGATATAATGATTGGGACATGTATTTGCAATTAATTAAATTGAGCATATCATAATTCAGTTATCATTAAAGGCATTTACTTAAGGGCTTTTACTTTAGATTGAATTGATAAAAGTAATTTAAATGAACTTATTATTTATGTAATGGATCGATGAAATTTGAGTTTGTTTGATCATTTTATTCTACAAATTGTAAATTAACAATAAAACTGAGTATTAAGAGTTATAATGGTCAAACAAATTAAAATAATATTACTAATGAAAGATTGTTTGTCATCGCTTCAAAATTATCTGATACTAATAACCTAAAAATTATCTTCTCTAAATACTAGTACCACTAAACACAGTAGTAGTTAAAAAAAATCTAAATCAGAAAATATTGTACGAATGGTAGAAAATCTGACCCAGAAAAGCCCACTTAATGTAAACTGAGCAGGGCCAAAAGCCCAATACTCTGCAATCGAAAAACCCTAGCAGCAGCAGCACTTGTATATCCTTCACCTCTACATTTGCTGCCTCCTCCTCTTCTCTCCCACAGCACACAACACACAGCAGAAAATGGTAAGCTTCTTATCCACCAGCTACTCTCGTTTGGTCTATTCTCTTCCATCTCAATCTTATTTGATCTGCTGTGTAGACGTTCAAGAGGTACGTCGAGATCGGGAGGGTGGGCCTCATCAACTACGGAAAGGACTATGGCAAGCTCGTCGTCATCGTTGACGTCATCGACCAGAACAGGGTACGTCTCCCCATTTCGCGTGTTGTGTTTTCGATTTTGGTAATTCGTCAATTATGCTGACTTCTCTTCAAAGCAATTACATGTGGTTCGATTTATTTGGTTGAGCTTCCTTAGATTATTGTATATTGGGAGCTTCTCTAGCTTGTAATGAACTTAGATTATGGATCCTTTGTGTTTGCACCTATATCTATTTTTCGCCTGAGCTCAATTGGTTGCTTCTTACTGTATTGATTAGGAAAAACTGGGAGTGTCAGTTTTGAATTTGCTGTTAGGTTTATAGGTGTCAATTATCACACTATTTTGATAGTGGCCAAATTTTTATATAAATGCTATAATGTTTCTCTACAATTGCGTATATTTGGTATTTTTGCGCTTTGTATTTGTTTGATCCTGTTTGTATCATGTATTCTAGATTTATTTTATATCTCAAGTTTCATTTGTTGAGATAGTCATTGAACAAGATGATACAGCCATGATTTTGACTGTCTTGTTGTTTTGCTACTACTAATTAGTGATTTGTTCTATTGATATACTTAAATCACATTGATGTTTAGTCTATAGTTACTTGTGTTGAATGCTTTCAATGTATATGTATTTGATCTTACAGTCCTTTTTCTCATGACACAGGCTCTGGTTGACTCCCCTGACATGGTAAGAAGCCAGATTAACTTCAAGAGGCTTTCTCTTACAGACATCAAAATTGACATCAAGAGGGTGCCAAAGAAGAAAGTTCTTGTTGCAGCTATGGAGGCTGCTGGTAAGTGCTCAAAAGATGGACAGTATTGGAATAATATTTTGTTGCATTGATTTATTGATTCCTAGCATTATTTCTGCAGATGTTAAGGGAAAATGGGAAAGCAGTTCCTGGGGAAGAAAGTTGATTGTTCAGAAGAAAAGGGCTTCCCTCAATGATTTTGACCGGTTTAAGCTTATGTTGGCAAAGATCAAGGTATTTACGCACTTACCCTGGTATATGGTATTTGATGTTCATTTGTGCTTCCTGAGTTTGCTCAAAGAACTGAAACCAACAAGTAGTTACCAATTCAATATAGTTTTTCTTGTTATTCGCTAGAAAAACATATTATCCCTATTGTGTTGCTCGAATCACATGATCTTATCCTTGACTACTTTATTTTCCTTGATATTTATGTCGATGTGCATTCTAAGGCTGAACTTTGCCCTCATCTTTACTTTGCAGAAAGCTGGTGTTGTTCGACAAGAGCTTGCCAAGCTTAAGAAGGAGATTCCTGCTTGAGTAGTATAGATTTTGGTGTAGTATTTTTGAGACTTATTTTGTTTCTTATGCAGCCTTGTGGAAATCAAGAGAATTAAATTTATATTTCAGATTTCTTTCTTCGAAAATTCATTTTTCACTTGACTCTTCCTGTTTTGGCGATTAAAACAAACTACGGTGTTTGAGTGTGATTTTTGTTAACATTATCACTTTTTTGAATTCCAAGCTTTAATAGTTATAACAACCAACAGGTTTTGCATGTCAAGTTTTCCTCTGAAATAAAGATGATCCGAAGGTTCAAAGTTTTCTTTTATCTTACATAATAGTATTATTGTTTTCACATTCTATTTTGTTTCAAGTTATACATCAATTTGCTCTTTGTTTATTTGTTTCAAATTTTTTATTGTTGAATTTTGAGTAATGAGTTATAGTTTGTGAACTTAATCGTTGGAATCGGTTTGATTAACATGGCGTCTACAAATTACAATGATTAAAACTAATGATGAATTAATTCATCATATATTGTTGTGAAAAAAAATTACAATCATTTAGCAGAAATTGAAGAATTGATAGTTATAAATTGCTTACTACTCAATATTTATTTTATTGTGTTTAATAATGGAATGGAATAGGAGAAAAGGAGATGAGAAGATCACGGAGGAATACCAACATGAGTAGTACTAATTGTATTTACGGCAATCCAGTTTTTAAAATTCTAGCTCCAAATTTTCCGTCCTTGTGTTAAACTAAATTGCATGGACGCCTCAATGTAATCAACTTAAATATTTAGCGTTTTATTGAAAATTTAATCTTAAAATAAAAATATAATTTGTGGTGTATTTTTTATAAGGGATATAATAGTAAAGTGGTTGGTTCAGCTGTGCAAACGCAGCAAAGGCTGGCAGAGCTGATCTTGGCGGTAATTTGTGGCGCCATCATATCATCCATTGACAGGAATTCCGACCAAATAAAACATGAACATCTTCTCCAAGAAACCTACCGCTAAAGGTTGGGCTGGATGAGTTTTGGTGCCCTATGATTTCTATGGTTGACTTTTGATAGGACTAGATGAATTTTCGATTGCGATCTCACTTTTTTGATTCGGTTTATTTCAGAGGCTCTTCGAGAGAGCAAGCGGGAGATGGCCCTTGCAACAAGAGGTTTTTTCCTTGGCCATCATATTTATGTGTATTTTTTTGTGGGGGTGCTTTACTGTTTGTCAGTTCTAGTTTAAGTGTTTATAAATCATGATTCGTAAACGAAAAGAAATTGAGGAAATGTATGCGACATTGCAAATCAAGCTAGGCTTACGCTGTGTAGATGACCATGTTTCCAAACGTTCAAATGTAATTAGGTTTTTGTTGGGATGATTTTTTCCATCAAGGCATGTGGAATGGAAGTAATGTTGGAATCGTGTGCCCGGTCAAAGGGTTTTGACCAAGAATAAATTTAATGAGACATTTAATTTTGTGAATTAAATGATATAGCGTCGATCTACGTTCGGAGTAGATGAACATCGTATATTCATTTTCTCAAATCCGATTTTCGGTGAGTGGGAAATAATGGATTAAAGTTGGACAAAATTGCAATTTAATTAAATGAGCTATGAGAGAAGCCATAAGATTGATTAAGAGAGTCAATTATTACACATTGGGAGTAACAATCCTATTAAACTAGTATTTAATAAGAAGAATTATTACACGTAATAATTATAGTGGACTAAGATGGTTGTAGAGCCCACGCAAGCGCCGCCACCTCCGCGAGCTGCGTGCCACGTGCAGCCATCAAGGCTGTGTTGACCCCTGCAGTGGACTCGGCCTATAAATAGGCTAGTCATTCCATGCATCTCTACACACCACTCAAAGCCGTTTTATCTTCGATGCATCTCTACACACCACTCAAAGCCGTTTTATCTTTGGGACGACATGTCAATCCGAGAGCACTACCGGGGCTACCGGGGCATATCTTACTACTGTTTACGGTTTATTTGGGTTGTATTACGTCCGGTTTATCTCTTATAATCCAGAATCCAACGAGTAGTACTATAATTTTCCGAGCTAACATTTCTTTGTATTTGCAATTTAAGAGACCAAGCCACACAAGCAATATTTTAATAATGCATTGTATTTTGGTGTGTTGTGATTTTAATTTAGGTGTAGAGAGGGAAATTCAGACACTCCAATCAGAGGTATATCAAGGCTTCAACACTTGTTTTTAGCAGTTCTCTTCTCCTTTTGCATGTAATCAAAGTGTTGCTTGCTTCGTAAATGCAGGAAAAGAAGCTTGTGGCTGAGATAAAGAGAACTGCTAAAACAGGGAATGAGGTGTGTAACAGATTTAAAGCTCTGCATTAGGAATGGTGTGATATTTTAAAAACTGTACCTGTTGGTCTCCGTACAACTTGTTCTCCCTGCATTTTCCAGGCTGCTACCAAAATTCTTGCACGTCAATTGATCAGGCTTCGGCAGCAGATAACCAAATTACAAGGTAGTCGAGCTCAGATGAGAGGTATATCAACACATACACAGGTATATATATGCTCTGCATTCAGTTCAATGTTTTTTTTCCAGTTGCTCTAGTTCACATCACTGTTGCTAAGAACTAGGCATGTCCATTTCCAGGCAATGTCTGCTCAAACGTCTGTTGCTGTTGGTATGCAAGGTGCAAGTAAAGCTATGGCTGCAATGAATAAGGTCTTGTTCATAATCTCGTTATATTCCCTTCAGTTGCTTTTTCTCCCTTTTGGTGGATAGTTTCTAGAAGATTCTAAAGGTTTACTTCTTGTTCCTAATGCTTATTTCTGGTGGTCTACGCAGAATCAGTTGTTGGTTACTTTCTAGTTTGGCTGAATAATTTTTTAATTACCCCATTAATTCTTCGAGTTGCATTTGTCTGCAGCAAATGGACCCCGCAAAACAGATGAAGGTCATGCAGGAATTCCAGAAGCAATCAGCACAAATGGATATGACTGTAAGTTTTCACCGATGCATTTAATAAATTGTAGTCCCATTTTTGCGAGTCTATATTCTTCTTTATTTACTGTGGTGTATGTTTGCATTTGTAGACTGAAATGATGTCAGATGCCATAGATGATGTTCTTGATGATGATGAGGCTGAAGATGACACTGAGGACTTGACAAATCAGGTATTGTTTCTCTTCTCTACTGAGAGTTGGTTTCATATCGTATTTATATTCATGTCCAGATTTCCATGGTTGAAAATATCTGTATTGATCTTTTTGTAGAGAAAGCATATGTTTGCTTCAATAAATTATTTTCTAGTTTTTACATAGGCTAAGGTTTGATATGTAAATGTTTATGCTCTTTTGGTACTTTTTGCATTCACAAGAACTATATAGCAACTTTGAGATGAAATTGCGGGTGCACGAAAAAGCATGAAATGCTTCTAAGTTTGGAACTTTCTCAGGATGCAATCCCAAAATTATTTTCGTGAACATGACCAATGTATTTTAAATTTTTTAAGTGTTCCAAAACTAGAATGAATGGAAATAAACAGACCAATTTTCTGTCAAATATCATAAATTCATAAGAACCAGCCTCTCCTTTTGTTTTATGATGTCTTTGTTAATTTATACTGTAAGCATCTAAAACTAAGAAGGGCACATAACCGATGGATGTGAAGTCCATATCTTACATTGAGAGCAACAATGCTCGGAGTAATAGAATTTCTGTCAGTAGATAAGTTCTGCAAGCAGCCAATTTTCTTTCTGAGGTTAGGCAATCCAGAAATTTAAGTGCTTCTATGGACCAACCAAATCAGCTTCTTAACTTCTAATCACATCCAATCTTAAACCTTTCAAAAATGGTTTTTAGGATATTTGAATTTGTAAGTCTTGTTAATTTGCAGATCTTGCACTATTATTGTTGTAGTATTAGTTAATGAATGATATTTTTTTCCAGGTGCTAGACGAAATTGGTGTCGATGTTGCCTCACAGGTAAGAGATTTGTTTTTTTATTTTTATTTTTTCCAAGGAGCCTAATTAATTGTTCTATATACTTTTCCAATGTGGTTTACAATTTACTGTAATTGTTTACTTCTATCATGGCAGTTATCAGCTGCTCCAAAAGGAAAAATTGCTGGAAGGAACGCAGAGGAGGCAGACAGGTATCTCTTTATTTTCTCTTTGCTCTCTCATAAGCATGTTGATCTTTTTTCTGTTATGTAGATTCCGATATTCCACTTTGTATTTGGTTAAAAACGGGCCTATATACCAATTTTCGATGCTTTGTTTCTAAAATTGAGCTCAAGTTGCAGTCTCCGGACCCCCTCACGTATGTACATATATTGCATATCTTGTGTAGTTCGCGCATGGATGAACTAGAGAAGAGGTTAGCAGCACTTCGAAATTAAAGCTTGCAGCATATTTTGGATCTTGCTGAATTCATCGTGTGCATCTTGAATTTTTCCTGTATCATATCTTCTGTACATGATTCCCTCTTTAAACTATAAGTTGACCCTTCATTGCCTTTTTTTGCGTGAGCACAATGTGATGCCATTAAAACATACAGTATTCTATAATATACACACACCAAGTTCTGTTTTATTGTTTACTGTTAAATTCTTGAAGCCTCACTCTCGGATTGGAGTTTAGCCTACTAGTGAAAACAGAAACAAGAAACAGCATTAATTCTGGATATACTTGAAGGAGACACCACTAGCTAGATGACGTTTATTTACTAATTTGGTAAAAAATATATCCATACCAATCAATGAACGAAGTTAATACAGCTATTTTCTCTAGAAAAATGAAAAATTCCCACCCATCAATTCCATGGATGAGCATATAATGCATTACAACAGACAACTCAGAAATATGAAAAAGAAGGGAAAAAAAGTCATGGAGAGTAAATACCGCAAAAAGAAAATTAGGTGAGGGCACATTTACAAGAATGGGATGGAGCGATGAAAAACATCATTCAGTTAGCTATTTCCTTGATGAGAGGAACTCAAAGCTTCGTAGGTCATCACGAGAGCCAGTGCCTGTCGTTGCACCACGGGAAAATGCTGATGGCTTTGGCTCAATGCTGGGCAGAAATTTGTGTGTCGTTGTACTGGATAGACGACCATTGCTTGATACCAATCTGCTAGACCGTCCATCAGTAGCCTCAAGCGATGAGCTCTGTCTGCTGCTTGAAATGACTGCTGCTCTCTTTGTAGAGCTCACGTTTCGTGCAGCACGCCCTCTTTCTATATCAAGTTGCTGCACAAATCACCACATCACAACACAACCATCTTAGTCACTTTAAAATGCTGTAAATTTTCTAAGATAGAAAAAAACTTTTGAAACAGTACGAGTTTTAATGCAAGTTTGGGAAAGTAAGAGATATATAGAAAGAAAAGTATGTTAGTGAAAATGGGTCTAAATGGGTCTCACCTCATTAGAGAGAGAGAAATTTTCTTAAATAGAAAGTTTCTATTTTTAGGGAACAGACAAAAAGGTAAAAAAAACAAATTTTAGGGGACGGAGGGAGTATTAGATTTGAGTATTTGAAGGATTAACCTATCAAACAAGCTCAAAATTGTTTGATACATTGAAGTATTTGGTTGATTAGCTTATGTTATGTTTATCTATCTGCTATCATCCAAAGAAAGTACGCCCTAAAGAATCTTAGAAGGGAAAATTAACACACCATATCCCTGGATAAATGAACATCTTCTAGTGTTCTGTGTCTTGAAGGTTCACGAAGACGACCAGCTGAAGTATTTCTCCTAGCAAAAGCTTCAATGGCACCCGAGAATCTGTCTTTCATATCTTGCCCAACTGCAAATAAATGGCCGATATAAAACGACAATCAGATACTACTAATAGGATGCAAACAATAAAAATATTTCAATACGAAACTGAATTGGTTGGTCATAAAATTCAAAATTCTCTTAAGAATCCCTAATGTTTTTTATTTGGCATAATGCACTTTTACACTTTTGATCTCTGAATAATGATAGCAATATCATTTTAGTTTCAGGACTGTGGTTTTCTTTCTCTCACAGAAAGAGCTAAAGGATAAAGACCAAACGAGCACATTTTTTATGCATGAAAGCTCTTAACAGATTTCAGCATTTTGGCTATGAGAAACTTCTAGAGGTTGGCTCAAGTTTTTAATAGTAAGAACTCACATTTCAACATGATACAAAGGGTTCCAGTAACTAATTAATATGATCCTATAACTTTGTTCATTTTAAAGAGCATAATTTAATAATGAATTAATCCTTCTAGACCTGATGTTCTTCTTGGCTTTTCACCAGAGGTTGTTCCAGCAATGGCATTGGCAGACGGATTCTGCAAGCAAATTCACCAGTTTATTCATTTATACTCTGGAAAGAAAGAACAGATAAAGATTAAAAAATGCAACTTTAACCCTTGCTTTGGAACTAGGACCAATCTGAGGATACTTCAATACGGTCCAATCGAACACATAGTCAAACTGGTATCCTGCATGAAAATTTACAACAGTTCAGGCTGAATTACAATATTCTCAAGGAGAAACTTTTAAGCAAGAGCATATCCAGAACAGCCTTGCATAATTTAAAGTATCCATTACCTTCACGAATAAATAAATCTCGAAAGAGCTTCTTCAAGTAAGAATAATCTGGTTTGTCTTCAAATCTTAACGCGCGGCAATAGTGAAAATATGAAACGAACTCTGATGGATATGACTTGCATAGTCCCTGCAGTAATTGCACATG
This sequence comes from Salvia splendens, assembly GCF_004379255.2. Classification (NCBI taxonomy): domain Eukaryota; kingdom Viridiplantae; phylum Streptophyta; class Magnoliopsida; order Lamiales; family Lamiaceae; genus Salvia; species Salvia splendens. Next base: position 3,328,556 of record NC_056034.1, read on the forward strand.
AACTGAACCTTTTTATTCACTTAGTAGCATGTAATTCGCGAAAGTAAAAAACCAATAATGGAGGACACTTTACAGTCATGGACCAAGATGAGAAAGTCAGGCAGGATTTACGATTTAAGATCAGGGAAAACAATGATGTATCAAACTTCAATCTAGTTACTTGAACTGAATATAGATTTTATAATTTTCTTCTTTCTTTTCCAAGATACTTAAAATTGCTTAAATCAACTAAAGGGGTTCATGCAGCAGCAATGTAAAAAACTGATGTGGATTGAATTTGCTGATCTTTGGATCCTGAGGCATTAAAAGAAACAGCTGACTCAATAAAGTAACTTTGGAACAACTAAATATGATTCACAAATCAAGTATATTAAGACTCCAGCTGCAAATTTGGGGTTCTGGTTCAGCACTTAATATTGGAAGACATGCATTTCAAACAAGGACCAAGCATGCCAACATGGACTATGGTATGTACCTCTATGGGAGTCAACATTTTCTTCTCACTGATTCTGTCATATTTTTGCTTTTTAGTACCAGCTTTAAGTCCTTGCCAGGGCAGGCTAACAAAAAGAAAATGTAAGTGTGGAACACAAAATCTCAACTGTAAAAAATAGCAAAAAAAATCACCCTAACATGTAGAAAACGTGTCTGCAAACAAAATTAAAGTAGGGATCACCGTCAACCAACCTTCCTCTCAGAAAGTACATCAGGATATAACCAATAGATTCTAAATCATCTCTTCGGCTTTGTTCTGCCAAGCACAGGAGAATCAAAAGCAGCTTACAGAAACATTATATCGAATCATTCTCAAGATGACCATATTGAACAGAAATACTAGTAAACTAGTGCTCTAATGATTCATCACTTACCAACCCCTAGGTGTGTATTAACACTGGCATAGCGAGCAGTTCCAGTGAGATTCTTGTTTTCCCTGGATAAGAATTTAAGAGGTACAGTCAACAAGTTAACAGATGCAACAACTAAATCAGGACACAGCCACAAATATTACAAAAGCAAATATACCTATAGGGTATGTGCCTATGAGTTTGGAGATCCCTATATTTCTTAGCAAGACCAAAGTCTATTATGTAAACCTGCAGATTAAAACCAGTGTCATTGAAGAATAAGGTACATGCCCCAGCAACACTTACCAAATTCAGTCACAAAATAAAATTGGTCAAATGAATTGAAAAAACAAATCGAAAGCTGGAGAATGAATTTGATAAAACTGGAAATTCATGTTGCTATTGAAAAGTGATCCAGTTTCCATGATTTGCCTGCTCTAGGTTGAATACTCCGCGATTGTCAAATTTCATTAATCATTGTGTATCGAATAGTCCAAACAACAGTAAAGAACCAAAGAATGATAGAAATACATGCCTGGTTTGCTTTGCGCCCCAAGCCCATTAAATAATTATCAGGCTTAAGATCACGGTGAAGAAATCCCCTTGAATGTGTGTATTCCACTCTATTAATCTAAGATTCATCCATAAAAGTAGACATTATGCACAAGTTTATAGCCATAACCGCAAGTTTGATAAGTGAATTGCAAAAACTAAATCATCTTACTAATTGATCTGCAAGCATTAAACATGTTTTTAAGGAGAATTTCCGGTTACAATAGTTGAAGAGATCCTCCAAACTCGGTCCCAGAAGGTCTATGACCATGATATTATACTCATTCTCAACTCCAAACCATTTCAAGTTGGGTACGCCAGCTACATGAAAACATAGGGCACCAGACTCAATTTCATTTAACTCATGCTCGGAAGAGAATATTTCTACAGTATCAACATGTGTAGAGCATAACCAACAAAAGATCGCATTCCATCTAGTCCCTTATGGTATCATATCCTCCTCCCTGTTTTTTTATTGGGGGGGGGGGGGGGAGATAGAGACACTTACTTCCTCCCTGTAGAATCATATAAATTTTTGACTCGTAGTGAAGTTGAGGGTGTTTGGTCCTAACAGATTCCTGGTAATCACAGATGTTAGAGAACAGGAAAATAACATAATAACAGTGCCATAGAGAAGAGCTTAAACTAATCAGAAGTTAAATGTAAAAACTAGACAAATAAATTTGAACTCGAGAATGATAATGAAGAAAGAACATATACAACGAATAACTGGATAAAGCTGATTTAAAAGTCAGATGTAAATAAATCAATTTAGCAGATTGCTATGCTCCGAACTCTTCATAAAACTCGGACAGGTAGTATAATAATAAGAACAGTGAATTAAACTAAAAATCATACCAGCTTGACAGCTACTTCTTCCCCAGTCTGTATGTTCACACCTACATCGAGACAAATACAATGAAAGGGACAAGTTCCTCAACAAAATGGAAATATAACCAAGCGAAGCACTAATCGAGTACCTAAATAGAGTTCACCAAATGAACCACACCCAATTTTCCTCCCAAGCTTAAACTTTCCACCCACAACATGATCCATGGCAACGTCGATTAAGTAGCTCCAGATAAAAACCAGCTCCAATATCTGTTCAATTTCAACCTAAACCCCGAATTTCAAACGCCGTTGGCGCTAAATCGCCCCGACCAAATGCAACACCAACAAAAATAACGATAGTAATATTTTTTTTTTCCTCCAGGCTACATTTACATCCCTGGAACCCCAAGCTGAAGCCCTAATTGTAAAAATTAGCAGCAATTGGCATTGATCGCATTGATCATATCCATGCGAAAATGCCAAAATTAAAATGCGCCAGGGATATGAGGAGACGATGTTCGTAATCGTTACAGGAAATGCATTGATCGAGGAAGGTGGAGAGGATGGAGAAAAAAGGAGCGAAAAGTGTGGAAGAGAGAGAGAGAGGCTCTCATGGAGGATAACGTGTAGTCGGTAATTTGCGCGCGGGATAGGGAGAGAGAGCATGCATACATTAATGATTGATTGTGCTTGTAGGGAGAGAAATCAGGAAAACAAACCATAGTATTTTCTTATTATTTCAAACCCATATTTCCAATTTATGGAATTGAAGAGGTGATTTAGATTGAAGAATTTACATGATGGTTTGGCAATTTCTAAAAGATATATCAAGTACAATCGAATAAAAAGGAACCGGACTATAAAATATGTGTGTATGCATGATTGATATACTACATGGTACGATTAATTTGAATTAATGTCACAAATGCTATGTTGGAAATTATTATCTTCGTATATTCAAGAATACGTAATTGAATATTATAATTAATGCAACATTTGAAAACATTATGTATTTAAGTAATTAACCGTGAACATAATAGCATCGAAAATTCACCTTAAAGATCAATAGGGGAAGGCGAATAGGGAAGAAATAGAAGACTAGCTTTTTTGCTCGTTTATGTGTTCTATGTGTGATTTGAACTCCATTAATTTGTTTCTCTATTCCACCATACTTATATTTATAGATAGAGAGGAAAAACCTTAATATAAAACAATTATTGCGCTTTCCATCAAAGTGGTTATTTAATTAGGATGTTTCTTTTTTACCAAGTAAAACTAAAATCAAATTAAATAATTGATCATAATAATTTGATTTTGTTAGTCAACAATAAATTCATGGCAATAATAACCATATATATTCTTACACTAAATCAATGCTAATTAGGAAACATATATATTAGTTAACAATTAATAGCTAATTAGGAAACGTCATATTCAAATAAATATATTTAATTGATAGCTAATTAATTAGAAGAAAATGTACCATCTTATGGAGTATAAACCAAGTTAATATTCATATGTCAGACGTAAAACTTACATGCTAAATATGTAAGCACAGTCTCGACAGTCGACAGTATATTTGGTATGCATGACATGATTGATTATAACACATACCATGCACACCAAATTCTCAGCGTAGTTATGCTGAATATCATTCAGCCTAAAAACTACACTCATCAATCATAAAATCAAGAACATGGTATACAATCTATACTATTACAAAAGAGGAGTTTTGGGCATAGTTTTAAATATTCATAAGGTTTTGGCATACTTTTAAATATTTATTAGTTATGTAGGAGTATTAGATAATTTCTTCCTAAACTTTACTAATATGGATGAATAATTGTGTAACCGCCGCCTTCCACGTTTGATAATAAAGTTTCAATTTTTAATGCAGTAAAGTAATTGAAAAGTTATGTATTACGGACATTTAATATTGCCATTGATTGGTATTTATAAGTATGAGGAGTAACGACCTTTTGTTGTATGAGTATGCGGATTAACCGAAATGTTGTAAAGTAAATTCTGAGATTATTGCTTCAATGGCCTTCCATTTCATTTTCCAAAATTTATTATACATTTATTCGTTACTCATTTCATAGAAATACAATGGCGGAAATTATTGTCATTCATTTTCCAAAATTTGATAACATTTACGTAACGCTTAGTTTTTAATTTTTGGGAAATTAAAAGGTTTTAAAATTTTTAATAATAGGTGAAGAAAGTGAAAAAAGGGGAGTTTTGGAAAAAAATACAAGATTGCTAAGTGATCAACAAAGTAAAACTAAACTAAGACAGATGGAGGATTTATTGATATTTGGTTCATTTGTTGGTCATGATGCGTATATTTTAAAGTTAAGGGTTTAAGATTTATGTTTCAAGGCTTGGATTTTTAGCATATAGGGTCATTATATTGCAATGAAATGAAGCTCATGATCTAAAGGTTTAAGCTTTCCGCACCTTGCTACGATGAAAAAAATGTGATCTGTTTATTAATATATATATATATATATATATATATGTGTATATATATATATATGTGTGTGTGTGTGTGGGGTGGGGGGTGGGGGGTTGAAGGTGGTGGTGGTGGTGAGTGACGGTGGTGGTGATTTGTTATTGAAGGAATTTGATGAGCTTGAGTTTTAGATTTAGAATCAGTATATTGATTAGGATTGGGCAGAATTTTATTTGGAAGCAAGAAATTCGATAACATGGTGGGATTAACAAAATTTACAAATATGCAGCTTAGTCTTAATTTGGACAAAAAATGTATATCAACAAAACACTACTTTGGCTTCTTCAATAAATAATATCATTAGCTGAATAGATGCTTGGATTCTTTTCATCATTGTTTTCATTTTAATTAATCAATTAACAATTTAAAATCGTACGATAAAAAAATATTTTGTCGTGCATTGTGGGTTAAAACTAGTTAGTACCTTATAACACACATTTGGAGCATAATTATATCTCAAATTAAATGACATGCATGTGTGGGGGCATCAATTGTAAATCCTCACCCAATTGATCTTGCGCGCATGACTAGCGTTCATTTAACTATGTGTTTGCAAATGACGAAATATCTTGACTTTGATGAATGTTTACGATTTATTTACGATGCTGTACTCCTACATTCTTCTCGTTGAAGAATACTGCATCCTAACAAAATGTATATTATTCATAATTTCATATACATATACTCTCTTACCAAACATGCACGGATAATATTTGGATTGATGATGTCTATAAAAATAGTTGAGCCCTTATCAATATTTTTTTGCAATCTCTGTCATTACCCATAAATCAGATATGGTTGCTAAAGCTCCGTATCAAATGATGCTTAGAATTAGAACTTAGTTGTCTTTCAAACTTGACAAATAATGCTCACAAATCAATCACGATCTTATAACTGATGAACTGTTACTCACAAATATGTCATGATATATCAAATAATTTAAAGAAAAAATATTTTAAACTAAGCTATAAAAGCAATATAAACTAAAACTGCTTAGTTCACAATCTTAACTTATGAGTTTGTATTCGAAACTAAAAATTACTTATTACGTAAAGTAAAAGGGGAAAAGTATTTGGCGGCACATATCGCGCCACGTGGTCCCCATATCTGACGAGCGATGGTTCGGCCAGGTCAACAGTTTGCTTCTAAAAATCAGAGGTATAAAAGCCCAAAAATATAAGAAAATTAAAAATCCGTATATGTATTTTTCTTTACCGCGGGGATCGATCTCCAACGAAGCCAAGAAGCTTTAGCCGCCTCAGCTATTGTAGTCGATAACAACAATATTGCGATCATCCACTTTTCAATGCTTTTCTCCAAATTTTGAATAGTTGTTCGTTTGCTTGAATTTATTCGAGAAATTTTCAGGTGAAAGGTCTGGAAATTTTTCTTCTTTGGAGATTGATAGTGTGTGAGAGCAATTTCCTCATTTAATTTTATGTTTCGTCGATCAGCTGTAGCGAGTGGTATGAGATTATTAGAAAATTGGAGTGAATAGCGTTCTAATTCGTGGGCATTCGAGCATCAATTGTCATACATGTTGCTGTTTTATGCATTTGTAGTATGGTTGAGTGAATTGCTTGTTGTTTGCTTCAGAAACTCTCGACTAATATTAGGAGCATTTTTCGGTTGGAATTTTAATTAATTCTTACTTGCATAATGGCTAATTTGTCAAGTGCAAATACAGTATCAGTTTTCATGTTGCTGAATAGTGAACAAATCATGTGATTGCAGGTGACGCAGTTCAATGGAAGAAGAGGAAGAAGACAGGATTTTACTGAGCACTTTAGGCGTCACGTCGGCCAATCCTGTAGATATTGAGCGTGACCTCATAGAGAAGGTTGTATTCGTGTATCATATGCTATTTTCTCATCTAAAATGGCTATCTTTTCCAGTTGTGTGCTAACCATGATGCCAATGTATTTGTCTTTGCAAATGTTGCCAGCTGTGTGCCCCAATTATGGTATTTGAAGGTATTCATGATAGAATACTAATTTTATTACAATGGCGAATCCTTTGAAATTCCTTTTATCTCAAGAGATATAGGGGGTGATGTAGTAAATTTGTTTGCTGGCCCTTCTACTCCCATATCCACATTGCTGTAGTGTTTGCTAGTTGCTACTATGCTACATTTTGTTCCTTTCATCAACTTATGCAGAATTTTGTTGTCATTTGTTCCTTGGCATAACAGCGAGCGTACGTCCAAAACTGAACTACTGTGAAATTTCTGAAAATCATTGGAAATTATATATTTGCAGTGCCCCAAATTTATGCATGAAGTGGGGCACTTTGTTTGTACATTTCGCTAAAGTGTATACATACACTAGTACACACCATGAAATATCTTTACTTTGAATTGATAAAATATTTGTGTGGATAGGCGAGAGAAGATGCAGGAGACTCTCATAAAAGTGCAGCAGGCATTGAGGAACATAACGCTGTAAAGAGCAATGGGACCTCATCTCATGGACATGGTAACTTGGTTAACAAATTGAGGGCAGTTAACCTTGAATTAGATGCTGTTAGATCTGCTGTAGAACAGTTAGAGGACTTCAAGAGAGACAAGGATCAACTTTCGGATGAAGATGACAAGACAGAGCAGGATAATGCAGAAGGGGATACAATTGTTCGTCAGTCATCATCAAGTGTGACCCTTCAGCATGCTCTTGCCACAGATCGATTAGACAGCCTGCTAAAAACGAGGGCTCAGCTTGAGAAAGAGATCTCCGAATCTTCTAAGAGTAACCAAGATTATGACAGGTTGATAAGAAACCTCGTAAAAGAAGCGCCCAAATCTAAGCGAGGATTGAAAGAGGTTGATGATATAAGCCGTACTAAGAATAAGCGGCTTAAAAAAGCTTCAGTAGATGATGACGATGATGATTTTGAAGCCATTTTGAATGCAACATCTGCTGGGTTTGTGGAGACTGTGAGTGATTTTCTTTATGTTCTTCTTGATTTTTGTCAAGTATATCACCTGAAGTGTATCTAGATATTAGCCTTAAAGTAAGCTAATGCATCAATGTCCATGTTCTAGGAAAGGGATGAGCTAATTCGGAAAGGAATTTTAACTCCTTTTCACAAGCTTAAAGGATATGAACGTCCTATCCATGAACCTGGATCATCCAGTATACACGTAGCATCTGAGGACCCAATGGAATATAATGATCTTGCTTCCTCAAGCATAGCCAGGGCTGTCCAGTCAATTTCGAAGGCCTCAAAAGCACGCCCGGCTACCAAAATGCTTGATCCTGAAGCAGTACCGAAACTTGACCCACCCAGCTTCCCATTTCAAAGACTTCAGATTCCTTTGAAGATCCCTCAGTCCCTCAAAACAGAATCAGACAAGGTGAAAGAAATTACAAGAACGAAAAGAAGGCCTCAACCTGGGAAGAAGTGGAAAAGGTTGATTTCCCGTGAGGAAAATCTCGAGGAAGAAGGTGGTATGCCAAGGCTGTTCAATGTATTTGTTGTTCTTTGTGTTTGCTGCTCACATTAGTTCGAAAAGCTTTATATGAGATTATATATTAGTTCTAGTCTGTCTCAAGTTCCATTCATTTTTGTAAGTTATTTTCTCTCTGTTTCCAGTTGTTTGTCTTTGTTATAATTACGTCTAGTTTTTTCTTCCCCTTCCGTGACTAATCTTCTGAGAATTTATTTGCTTACTTATGAAGATTTGAAGACTTCCAGTAACAGAGATGATAACCTTGATGGTGTAGAAGATGTGGATGATGAGGAGTCTTCATTTGTTACGCTTGAGGGGGGATTAAAAATACCAGAAATAAATTTTAGCAAACTTTTTGACTATCAGAAGGTTGGTGTCCAATGGTTATGGGAACTTCATTGTCAAAGAGCAGGTGGAATAATAGGGGATGAGATGGGCCTTGGAAAAACAATACAGATCTTGGCCTTTCTCGGATCATTGCATTTCAGTGGATTGTACAAACCCAGCATTATTATTTGTCCAGTCACACTCCTACGGCAGTGGAAGCGAGAAGCTAAGAAATGGTACCCAGACTTTCATGTAGAGTTATTACATGATTCTGCACAGGAAACACCCTGTAGAAAAAAGCAACCAAGATCAAGTGACAGTGATAGTGATTCTGATGATTTGAGTGATGATGATTATGAAGAAAAATCATCGTCAAAAGTCACTAACAAGTGGGATTCTTTGATAAATCGTGTCATGAGATCTGAGTCTGGACTACTGATAACCACATATGAGCAACTTCGCCTGCAAGGGGATAAATTGCTTGATATTGAATGGGGATATGCAGTTTTAGATGAAGGACATCGAATTCGGAATCCAAATGCTGAGGTCACTCTTGTTTGCAAACAGTTGCAGACTGTTCATCGTGTAATAATGACTGGTGCTCCTATTCAGAACAAGCTATCTGAGTTGTGGTCTTTATTTGATTTTGTGTTCCCTGGGAAATTGGGTGTCTTGCCAGTGTTTGAGGCAGAGTTTGCAGTTCCCATATCTGTTGGTGGTTACGCCAATGCAACGCCATTACAAGTATCCACTGCTTACAGGTGCTTTCAGCTTTGTAGCATGTTTCACAAGATTTGTTGTAGAATTCAATTGTTGAGCGTGCATGTGACTCTTATGATTGGTTAGTCAGTATTGTTGTTAGCCTTCTAGAAGTTGCAAGAATTAGATGAGAAGTAATCTGTTTAAGAAATATGAATACTTGAAAGCATAAAAAAAGAGCTTTATTATGGCACCGGAGTCTTAGTACTTGACATTCCATATTTGGTCCTGTCTAAGTAAGCTGTTTTTAATGACCAATCACCTGAGTAAATGAATGGTAAAGAGTATCAGTTTGAAATTAGGCTGCCATAACTGTCACAGTATCTACCTTGGTGTTGGCTTTGTCTCTCCATTTCTCCTCTTTGATGATTGAATATGGTTTTTGCAGATGTGCTGTTGTCCTACGTGACTTAATCTTGCCTTATCTCCTACGCCGGATGAAGGCAGATGTAGATGCTCACCTTACAAAGAAGACTGAACATGTCCTCTTCTGCAGTCTTACTCATGAGCAGAGATCTGTGTATCGTGCTTTTCTTGCTAGCTCAGAAGTTGAACAAATTTTTGATGGAAGCAGAAACTCTTTATATGGAATTGATGTTATGCGTAAAATTTGTAACCATCCCGACCTTCTTGAGAGAGAACATTCTCATGGAAATCCAGATTATGGGAATTTCAAACGCAGTGGAAAAATGAAGGTTGTTGCTGAAGTCCTCAATGCATGGAAAGATCAGGGACACCGCGTTCTTCTTTTTGCACAAACAACTCAGATGCTTGACATCATGGAGAATTTTCTTGTTGCCAGTGGCTGTATTTATAGGAGAATGGATGGTATGACTCCTGTGAAACAGAGAATGGCTCTGATAGACGAGTTTAACAATACAGATGATGTATTCATTTTTATTTTAACAACCAAGGTTGGTGGTCTGGGAACAAATTTGACTGGTGCTAACAGAGTGATAATCTTTGACCCTGACTGGAATCCCTCAACAGATATGCAGGTATTTGTCTGATCTTAGTTTAGTTTGCATACATTTCTTGAAATAGGGGGCTAAGTTGTTACTTATATTCTTGAATGTTTGTTCCCATAAGTAAACATGGAATGCTTCTATAAAGTTCTTTCATGAGTTTGAGTGGTCGAGTTTCTACTTCAATTTTGGTGTGTGTTCTGAGTCTGATATGAAGAAGTAAATTTGAATTGATTTGTCCAATTGAAATACTTGAAACCAACATATAACTTTTTATGGTCTGAATCAGGCTAGAGAACGTGCTTGGCGTATTGGTCAGAAAAAAGACGTAACAGTCTATAGATTGATTACTCGTGGAACCATTGAAGAGAAGGTTTATCAGAGGCAGATATATAAGCATTTCCTGACAAATAAGATATTGAAGAATCCACAGCAGAGAAGATTTTTTAAAGCCCGTGACATGAAGGATCTTTTCATATTGAATGATGATGGCGATGGTGGCTCTACTGAAACATCTAGCATTTTTAGCCAGATATCTCACAAAGTAAATGTTGTTGGAGCTAGCAATGATAAGCAGGATGAGTCGACTCCCTTGAAACCTAGCACATCCAAAACTGATGCTTTAACAATTGATTTAGAAAACAAGGTAGGTAAAAGAATTGGTCAAGACAAAGACAGTTGCAGTGATGCGAAAGCAGATGAAGAGACAAACTTTTTACAGACTCTCTTTGATACCCACGGGATTCATGTGAGTTCCTTATCGCCAGCCTCATTTATGTATCTGGTATTTAAATGTCTTCTGTAAAAATAGTATGACTTGTTGGCCTTAATTAGGAGTATCATAAACAAATTTTTTTCTGAGAAGAAGGATAACTATAGTGATGGAATACTGTTAGTATTTTAAGGGTAAATTTATCTTGAAGAAAAAAGCTGGTCAGAAAAATTGCAAAACTTTTCAAAGGCGGTTTATGTGATTGATTTTTAGCAAGTACCAACTTCTGCTTCATTTTTGTTTGTTCTCTTTGTCCTCCTTAAAAATTCTGGTGCTGAGTCCTTGTAAAAGTGTTACTAGAATATGGCATGCTGTTTTCTGACAATAAACTGAATGATTATGTTCTTGGCTCTGCCTAGAATAGAAATGATTTCATATTATTACTGTTTATATCTTCATCTGACCATTTAGATATTTCAATTTTCAACATATGCTATATGATACTTTTAGCTAAAACTAAGCATGTTGTTTCATTAATCATTTACATTGGACTGTTGCCCATTTCCCCCTTCTGATTGGTTGGATTTTCTAGAGTGCTGTAAACCATGATGCAATTATGAATGTAAATGATGAAGAGAAGATGAAGCTCGAGGAGGAGGCCTCAAAGGTTGCCCAAAGAGCCTCTGAAGCATTGCGACAATCACGAATGCTCCGGAATCGAGAAAATATAACCGTTCCAACGTGGACTGGAAAATCAGGAGCTGCTGGTGCACCATCATCAGTGAGGAGGAAATTTGGCTCCACAGTTAATTCCCACTTGGTGACTTCGAGGCAATCAGAAGTAGTTTCAAATAATGGTGCCAACAAGTTAAATAGATTTGCTGCTGGTGCGTCTTCTGGTGAAGCCATATCTTCAGGAGAGTTGTTAGCTAGGTTAAAAAGAAACCAAGAACAAGCTGTCAGTGATGGTCTTGAACATCAGCTAGCTATTGGTACACCTTCCAATGGAAGAGAACGGTCCGAAGCTAACAGTCATTCTAGATCAGCAAGCAACTCTGTAGTACTTCCAGAACTTCTGATTCGTCAAATCTGTTCTTTCATTCAGCGACAAGGTGGGAGATCAACTTCAGCCACCATAGTGGATCACTTCAAAGACATGATACCTTCAAAAGATTTGCCTTTGTTCAAGAGTCTTCTCAAGGAGATAGCTTCATTGGAGAAAAACCCTAGTGGATCATATTGGGCGCTGAAGACAGAATATCATGATCAATGATGTCCCCTGAGGCCGTTCTTCTCGGAAATCTTCTTCTGTTTCACGATTAAATGGGACACTCATATTTGCTGAACAAACAGGAACACCACCCTCTGGACAACGTTTTTGATGTACAGTGAACATTACTTGGCCTTTTGTCATTCATTGCCACACACCAGTTGGTTAAAAGTGGAGTATCTTCACAGTTTGAGTAAATTTTTTCTGGCTTGGTGGGCGCTGGGATTGTTGGCATGTCGCAGATTCTCATCTTCTCGTATAAATTCATTTGAAGGTGGTTAAGTGCGTCCGAAGATGGTTTGTTGTGGTGCTCAGAGTCATTCATGTTATGAATTTCATGTCGTGAGCAACGAATGATACTAGTGCTTTTGGAGAGAATGGAACTATGAGGCTATTGTAAGATTAAAATTTTGAAAGTTGAAGGACACCATGAAGGGTGGGGTTAGGGGATTTGAGATCTCTCAATATTCATTTGGAATATATAAAAAAAATATTCATTTCGCGTATTTTGTGCTAGTGTACCACAATTACATACACCCAAAATGAAAATTTCCATTTTTTTATGATCCAACAATTTGTTTGAAAAAAGAAAAGTACTTTTATACGCTGTGGAGATTATTCACGAGCTTCTTTAATGAAGTTTTTTAATATGACACATTCATTTTTAGAAAAATGAAACAATTTTGTAAACAACAAACTAGATTATGTCTGAAATGCGTTGCGACACTATTAGTCTCGGGTATATTGAATCATCAATATTTATGAATGTAATGACTAAATGAAGATAAATGAATTTTTAATTAAACAAATATAAACATATCGACCAACAAATTAAAAAAAGAATAACAACAATGCAATTTGGTTGTACGGACTGCACAAATGGGCCGGTTGGCCCGCTAACCAAATAGGAATGAAATACCTATTTATTGTCAAACCCTAAAGCCGCCAATCTGAAGGGTTGAAGCTGAAGCTGAAGCTCAACATATTTCCCAGATTAAGGTGGTTTTGAGTGTTGGTGAAGATGTATCTCCAATTTTACATCAACGATAACGGTGACAAAGTTTACACCACCAAGGTCCTCCTTTGCCCCCTTCGTTTTCTGTTCAATTTTCTTTTCATTTAATATAATATGTGATTAATCAATTTTTTTGGCGATTTTCTATGTGTAGAAGGAGTCACCGCTAGGGTTAGCGACAGAATCAGCCCATCCTGGTAATATTTCCGATTCTGTAATTAATAGTATGAGCTATTGTATCCCTTTATTCTCCTCATTGGGGTCGTGTGTGAAGAGACTTGGGAGGAGAGGGGCTAAATGGATTAATTTGTTTTCTTTGACCATTCTTTTTTGAAATATTATTGAACCGTGATGTTATTGGTACAGTGATGGAGAAAAATTATAGTAGTAGATGATTCAAATTCTTTAATTCCATGCTTTGTTTTCAGTAATCATTGACGACAACGAATTCTATTGTACGAAGTTTATAGCCTGAAATCCCGTCAAGTCTTTGCAAGATTATATCTCATGATTGAATATGTATAATGTTTGGATCATGAGTTTGAATCTTAGAACTTAATCCGTTAATCCTAGATGGATAATAAGTTATGACAGACCCTCCAGCTAAAATAATCTATCTTAGATGAATAATCATATGATAATAAATTATAGCAACAGAACAACACTTATGTTATATTGTGTGTACTATCTACTACTGGTATGCCAGAATCTCTTTGGTTTCATCGTTGTGGACTCTAATTGTCAGCCATTTTGCTTGCTATTTAACTGGACTTACTGGGTAAGCTTGTATTTTGAAAATTAAACTCATAAATTTGAACTGCTAATCGATGTCAGTACATCAGTAAGACTGAATGAAACTTGTTCTGAGTTTTGCGTCTCTGATGCTTATGTTCTGATTCTTCTCGTTTTTCCTGCATGCAGCCCGATTCTCCCCTGATGATAAATACTCAAGGCAGAGAATTCTTCTGAAGAAGCGCTTTGGTCTGCTTCCAACCCAAGGCCCTCCTCCCAAGTACTGAGGTTGCTAGCATTCCCCCCTTGCAGTCTTGCAGATATGGTACATGGGCATATATTTGTAGGCTGTAACAGTATCATGACTGAATTAATGTTTATTACTCCCTTTTAACAAGTTTATTATTAATATTGTCTTAGTCTTATGATCACGTATTATTGCCGTCTAGTTAGCCCGTTCCCTTGAATATCTATCTTCACTGGAATTCTGTTTTAAGCACTGCTTTAAGGTGTTTTGTGCTACGAATTTGGGTTTCAGCTTTCACAACGATAGTTTGTTACTAATGTCTGTCGTCTACTTTCATTATATGTTTCAGTATGTCTATTAAGACTGTTATTTAATTTTATTTACACGTCGATTGGTGGTCTTTATTGAGGTTTAATTTTGATTCTGTTTTTTAAAATTACATTGAATCTGGACGAGCTTAAATGAAACATAGATTAATCGTTTGTTGCAAATAAACCAGTTTATCTTTCTCTGACACATTATAAATTTATATCCTACTATTGTTGTCTAGTTTTAAGTTTAAACAGACGAATAATACGTCGTACCTCTTCCATGAGGAGAAATTGTAAGTAACATGGTCTAAAGTTTTATTCTTTTTTTTATTCTTGTTGAAACTATTATTGTGCGTCAATAATTAGAATCTTAGTGAACATTTTATTTTAAGAAACATTTATTGATTAGAATTGGAATTCGGCAAAACATTATAAACTTGTGAAATTTTTTAAATTAGGATCAAATCCATTGTATCTGTATGGATTGTGTCCTTAAGCTGAGGGTGATTGTTTCCTTTTAACAATTTTAATTAGGACAGAATCCATTTTATTTGTACAGTTACTTAAAAAAAACATTTGAACCCTTTCTAGCGAAGACGTAAGTTTAAACCTCTCAATTTATAATTTCCAGATTCTGAAATAAATTGCACGTCAGAACGATGTGGAATGTATGAATTACTCTCTGAAACAGTATTTGTAAATTTAATTCTCAAATGTAACGTTTCCGTCAATTAGGGTTTAACATAAGATGGAATATTAATATGAAAAATGTACTCACTTGAAAAATCAGCTGTTCTCACTGATTTACGAGTCTTGTCACGTCGAGTGTTTTCTTCTAATGATTTACGAACATCGATTGCTTCTTTGATTTTAATGGAGACACTCAATGATTGCATACAAATATTATCATCTTCTAATAAATTGTCGTGTATTACATCAAAATTAAGTGTAATAGGAGGTTTTCGAGGCAAAGTGTATTGAATGGATACAATTATACATTATTTCACCACAAAAAACATGACATCTGGAAAAACCCAGTGTTGAAGTTTTTTAGGTTGGACACAGCCTAACATTACTCATCATATTTGTTTTGAAATTAAGATTTGCATAAAAATAATGACACTGAGATAATGATACATATTCCATTTGTTTCCGGTGTGTCCATTTCATTGATAAACATAGGGAACGAATTTCGTCCAATAAAAATAAAATTCAAATCCTATGGTAAAATCATGTTCATGTTCGTTGCTGCTGAACATTAGTACTAATATATACCGGTAGGACTAGGGTAGGACTAGGGTAGGACTAGGGGTGCGTATATATCGTAACTTTTTAAGTTGCTAACTCTTCAATACATTATATTAAAAATTTCAACATGATGACAATAAAATATCAATACATAATATCAACACAGTCTATTAAAATGTTAACAAAATTATGTGTTGATATTTAATTAATATCATCGTGTTTGACATTTTTAATACACTGTGTTGATGAATTAACGGAGTTAGAAATTTAAAAATTTAGCAGTTGATCACATCCCAGTAGGACTATATATTAAATATTAAGTCTCAATGTATTCATTTTTCTATAACTTTAAATAAATATATAATTAACAAATAAAACTTTGATTTTTTTGAAATTAAAAATGGAAATAATAATTATAATAAATTAAAATACAAAAGAAAGCTTTTTCCACCTGACAATCTATATATATATATATAGGGATGTATTCATTTCCTTTTCCTATATTTCCTCCTTTTTCCTTCTTAATATCAGCCATTAGATTAGAGAAATGGACGGTCAAGATCAACATTGGGTAATTAATCCCGTGTTGCATTATTTGTCATATTTTGTGCATTATGAGGTACAATAGTAATCTAATAATGGCTGGAAACCGCTACGAATAATGCACCACATGGTCACGAGTAATGCATATAATTGACTATATAATGCACAATATGTGAACTGCAATGCATACGAATAAGATGTACCATGTTATGATGTTTGGACACACGTTTCTTGTTTCCCCTAAGGGTTTAATAAGCTTAGGGGCTAGGGTATAGTACGTAGACACGTATGTAATCTTCACATGGTAACGAGTAATGGATATAATTGACTATATAATGCACAATTTGTGAACTGCAATGCATACGAACAAGATGTGCTGTGTTATGATGTTTGACACACGTTTCTTGTTTCCCCTAAGGGTTTAATAAGCTTAGGGGCTAGGGTATAGTACGTACGCATTAATAACAAATTATAAAACGATACGAATAATTCACCAAATTGTCACGAGTAATGGATGTTATTAACTATATAATGCACAATATGTGAATGCATACGAATAAGATGTACCATGTTATGATGTTTGACACACGTTTCTTGTTTCCCCTAAGGGTTTAATAAGCTTAGGGGCTAGGGTATAGTACGTACGCATTAATAACAAATTATAAAACGATACGAATAATTCACCAAATTGTCACGAGTAATGGATGTTATTAACTATATAATGCACAATATGTGAACTGCAATGCATACGAATAAGATGTACCATGTTATGATGTTTGACACACGTTTCTTGTTTCCCCTAAGGGTTTAATAAGCTTAGGGGCTAGGGTATAGTACGTAGACATTACTAAATGCACGTATGTAATCTTCAATCCGTTGATTAACCCATATACACAATACCTCTAATAATGCATAATATACTGAGATAATGACAATTAACAGCTACATAATGCACTACCTAAACCAAATAATGCACATACGTATATTCCAATAACAACAATTTGTTAGTAATGTCTACGTACTATACCCTAGCCCCTAAGCTTATTAAACCCTTAGGGGAAACAAGAAACGTGTGTCAAACATCATAACATGGTACATCTTATTCGTATGCATTGCAGTTCACATATTGTGCATTATATAGTTAATAACATCCATTACTCGTGACAATTTGGTGAATTATTCGTATCGTTTTATAATTTGTTATTAATGCGTACGTACTATACCCTAGCCCCTAAGCTTATTAAACCCTTAGGGGAAACAAGAAACGTGTGTCAAACATCATAACACAGCACATCTTGTTCGTATGCATTGCAGTTCACAAATTGTGCATTATATAGTCAATTATATCCATTACTCGTTACCATGTGAAGATTACATACGTGTCTACGTACTATACCCTAGCCCCTAAGCTTTTTAAACCCTTAGGGGAAACAAGAAACGTGTGTCCAAACATCATAACATGGTACATCTTATTCGTATGCATTGCAGTTCACATATTGTGCATTATATAGTCAATTATATGCATTACTCGTGACCATGTGGTGCATTATTCGCAGATACCAAAATGTGGCAGTTACTTTTCCGTCAAATGACAATAATAACCCTGTAATGCATACAACCACCTTCTATAATGCAACACGGAACCAGTTTTATAGAATCAATCTGATCCGTTGATGTCTTAGATCTAACGCGTAATATTAAGAAGGAAAAAGGATCTAAGATGTGAAAAGGAGAATAACGCTCCCCTATATATATATATATATATATATATATAAGGTTTTGATCTATGCAAAACTAGATTTAAATACAGAAACGCAGAACAATATCATAATTAGGGCACTTTTAGGTCATAATTAGGTAATTTTTAGGTCATGCTAACAAAGCATGACCTAAAACGATCTTAGCATGACATTAAACCCAAATATTATAATATGACCTAAAATTGTTTAATTATGACCTTCCGTGTTTTTGGTTAATTATTGACCATTAGATCATCTAATCCTAGGGCCAAGATTTGGTCTGCATTTCTGGATTTAAACACATACTTATTTTGATCATCTCCCTATATATATATATATATATATATATATAGGGATGTACTCATTTCCTTTATGTATCTTTTGTTCTATTGTTCTTTTTAATCTCAGCCGTACGATTTTGTCATCCGACGGTTAGATTGATGCTATGTATCATTTAATAATGCAGATTTTCAGTTAAATAATGCACACCGACTAATAATGCATCATTATTGTGTAATAATGCAGATTTTCAGTTGAATAATGCACACCGACTAATAATGCAAATTTTTAGTCAAATAATGCAGATCATCACAACCATCCAATTCAAAGATCCAAGGGTTGTGATTAAAAAAATATTGGACTGAGAAGCTGCGAAAGACCTTAACACACCCTCTATATATATATATATATGGATTATTTGTGACGACAAAAGATTAAATAC
The DNA here is from genome assembly GCF_004379255.2 of Salvia splendens. NCBI lineage: Eukaryota > Viridiplantae > Streptophyta > Magnoliopsida > Lamiales > Lamiaceae > Salvia > Salvia splendens. Next base: position 3,347,333 of record NC_056034.1, read on the forward strand.
GTGTATAAGTAAATAAATTATGAGTATTATCGATTAGAATTTAAAATAATTGGAAAGTCTTGACGTAATACGGAAGTGGGCTCCAGCTTCTTACCCTTTTGCACGTTGGGTTGAATTTAGATGGATTATTCACGTAATCCTTATAAGTAGTACTACTCCCTATTTTAAGATTATCTGGACTTGGTTAGTTAACTTATTTGTAACTAACATGAATTAGCTATTGCAAGCATAGTTTTGTTTTGTACTAAGGACTTATGAACTCTTATTTCTCACCTATCTATATAATCAAATCATACAGAATATGGTCACAAAAATGTTGGATCTATCTAATTACCAATAATTAGATAATGCAAAATGGTTGCACAAGGATTTCTAATTAGGGAGTTGAGTCTCTATCTATATGTTTCTTTGCATCCTCTCTTAGTGTTAGTTGCAGAAGAAATCTCAGTGCTAGTCGTTATTGGACATGTTGGATAAAGATATTCAGTTTAATTTGATTTATCTCTCTAAATTAAATATATAGCATTAGGATATAGTACTCCGTAATAGTTAAAAGTTAAAAATAGTTATAGATAAAAATTACTCCATAAAAGATAATGTATGAAAAAGGTATATATAAATAGTATGTGTGAGGAATTGAGTCAACTAATTGATAACATTAGTCATGGAAAAGTATGCCTTTGTTGTAAGCAAGAAGTAACACACAGCGCCGCTTGACAATAAAAAGGGAAATGAGAAAGAAATGTAAAACTTTACAATTTTGTCAAAAAAGAATAAAGTTTATCTGAAAAGCTGGCTCTCACCTTCTCGTATAAGCTTGATCAGATAAAATTTATCTTATCGACAACGGACATCAAATTTAGTTAAATCTGGTTTTTATTTAGATTAAAAGGATTAAGAATCTATAAATAATTAACCTTACAATTAATATGAGAAGAATAAGAAGATTGATACTGAAAGCAAGCTAGTTGTCAACTTCAATGGGGAATCTTGAGATAGTGAATGTAACCATAAAAGTAATTAAAAATGATAACATATCTATTTATTAATTCAATAATTTCCCCCACAATTCTATATGCGACACCACGAATTATTTTGGTGACTTGGCAAAAGATTTGATATTGTTTTTATTGGTGTATTTAATTAAATCTGATATTACACCAGTCAAATTTTGATGTTATAGGGAACAAAAATAAAATAGAATGTCATGTCATGTCAAGTTTATTCATAATATAGACACACGAACTATTTTCTAGCGATTTGTAATCTCTATACATGAACAAAATCTATTCGTCGACAATATTAATATTTGTCAAACCCATTAACATTATTGTTCTTGCCACGCATTTTTTATATTTCAAGGTTTAAAAATGACTGTGGAACGTGTGACGAAATTTTCAGAAAACATTAGAACATGAATAGGGGCGATGGAAGTATAATCACGGGATCCAATAAGTCCAATAAAACAATCAAATTTTTTCATTAATTTATTTGACTTGTTAATTAGAATATAATACTACTACAATATAAATTTGGACACTTTCGTAAATTATTATACTATTGATATTTTATTTCATATGAACTGAGCCATGTAATATTCATTGATTGAGCATATACTAGTATTTATTTATATGCATATCTATGTATTTGTACATTGCGAACACATTTGTAGGACACCATGATTATTTCTAGTAGCGCGCAAAATATTCTGGACTCGATGGGTTCTCGACATTATAGAAGTGCAGAACGACGATTACATAGCTGGCTTATGAAGGGATGCCAGACCAATTAGATGACATAATGTTGCGGTCACGACCAACCGCTATTCGGTGAAGAGATTTTTTCTTGTGGTCATGGAGGCCTTTCATGATTCTTATTAGAGAAGGCCAACCACTGTGGGTGCCCAATTCTTGATGAATTTGAACGAGAGGATTTAGGGCTTTTCCAATATGCTCAATAACATTGACTGTATGCACTGGGTATGGAAGAATTGTCTGACTATATGGCAAGATGTTTAAACCAATGACTACAAGGGCTAGCATGTGACCATCAACCTCGAAGGTGTTGCTAACTAGCGGCTTTGAGTTTGACATGCATTCTTTGGTAGCCAAGTCGAACAACGATGTAACGTCCTCAACTGATTGCCTTTTCTCAACGTTGTTTGCGCCGGTAGGGCCCCGAGTATCAAACTCACGACCAATCGATGATGGTACCATATGAGGTACTACTTGTAGATGACATCTCGTGAAGTCGATTGCATGTCTAATGATCCAAAAAGGCATTATTTGCAATACCAAGAGGTTGAACGGAAGAATGTTGAGAGGACTCTCGGTGTGCTACAAACGAGCTAGGCAATGAGTGAAAATGATTCGTACATGGTATCAATCATCGCATCACATGCATGTATCTTAGTGCATAATAGCTCAGTCCGTCTCATGTTGCACCGTCTCAATTCCAATAAAATTAATATCGATAGGTTCCCACTTACAACCAACTTCAATAAGATTTGGTTGCAAAATTGGTGCACATAACAATTGAAGTTTAATTAGGAGTTTAAATCAGACAAATTTTAGTATTTAATTATGCAATTTTAATTAATTAATTAAAATAATTTTTAATTTCATTTAATTTTAATATTTGATTTATCAAGTAATTTATTTATTTTAAGCATTTTTTTCAGTTCATTGTAATTTAAATAAATATGTAAAATTAGACAATAATAAAAATAATGATAAAATAAAAATTTTGAGCTGTCTTTGAAATGTGGCTCTAGCCCTATCGAAGAAGTTGTAGCTGACACGAGAATTGCTTATTTGACAACTAAAATCGATTTTGAGCATGGAGGGCCTTAGAACAAAGTTTTAACTGGCAAATTAATTAAAATCACAATTTTTTTCTCAATACTCCAAACTATATTGATTGAATGAGTGTCCTTACTTTTCGGAATCTTGTAATACATTGATCATTGCAGATCTGACTGAATATCTAAAATGAGATTTTACATATTCAAATAATAAAGAAATATTTTTATTTTAATAAAACTCTAAATGAATGTATTTTCGGATTCGAATCCCAGAGACGAAATTTATATATTTTTCAATGCAATTAAATTAGTAATAATACAGTAACTTATACATTAAATGCATTGTTCACATATTCAAATAATAAAGAAATATTTTTATTTTAATAAAATAACATTATGTCGATCTAATGAATCCCATATATAATTATTTATCTCAATCATACATTCAATTTCGATTCCGAACGTTAATTAGTTCTTAACACGTGCCTTACATCTTTGTCGTGATATGATTGATATATTAATTACTGAGTAATTAGCAAGTTTAAATCCGAGTCTTAACTATACTACCTCGTAGCGATATATATGTATCGATGAAAAGGATAGGAACTTATAAATAATAAAAAAAAATGAAGGGATATATATGTATACATTAGTGATTGGTTAAAAGGAAATGATTTAGTGTGAAAATGACAAGTGAGAAGGGGTCCCTTTAATTATGGTGAGTGTGGGCATGACTTATGGAGGTGAATAATCTCAAAATAGACTAAGGAGCATACAATTATTGGCTCCAATCTCAAGATGCCAAGGAATAAGAAGCCGTCACTCTTTCACCAACATCCCATGTACACATATACATACTAATTTCACACATACTACCTAACACACACATACTAATTTCACACATACTACCTAACACACACATACACAATCCACTAAGGTTGCGTTCGGTTGCCATGACTAATATCATGAGACTATCCATCTAGGATTAAGTCGTGAGATTATTTTAGTTGGAGAGGGGAGGCTATGACTAATTATCATGAGACTATCCATCTAGGATTAAGTTGAAGGGTTCAATCTTATGAACCAAACATGATACATATTTAATCATGAGATTTAATCTTTCCAACCGAACACTCTCTAGGTGTAGTATACATCTACGGTCTACCCATGGAATAATATTTTTATAGGAGGCTATAATCACATATATAAATACTACTGTAAAAGTTAAAATTAAAGTAATTATGGATCATTAATCATTACTAATGTTGTCATAAATTGATGCAGTATCCAATATCCAGAGTCAAAGTTAATCATGATCAATCGAAATTTCTGAATATGATTCTTTATTTAATATATTGGGTACAATATTGCATTGTTCACGTACTTTTCAATACTATTCATAACTATAATAGTATATTAAGAATTCTGATATTGAACATTACATAATTCACTTACTTTTTTTTCCTCCCATTTTTAAGTTTTTCAAATTATAACATCAAATTCAATTAATTTATGAATGAATAAAAAGAACTAAATTTTTTTTTATCAAAAATAGAAAATTATATAATTGAGATTAAACAATACATCTGGCCTCGAGTATGTCCACAAACCGGGTTGCTTTGCCATTCCTTCCTCGTTCTCATTTAACAAGTCTCTACACATGACATTGTAGTACATCGCCATTAATACACTCTCAATGGATTATCGCATTTTCTCCTTGATTTCCTGCATCTTCTAGACATTCGCAACAAAAGATGTGATCATTGGCTTCTCCTAAGCCTCGAGGAACTTTAAGGCCCATAATTGATAGAGATTATGCTCTTCTTTGATCAAATTGGTGTCACTCTAGTCGCTTTTCCACTACGACTCGACTTAGTTGTAGATGGTGCCGAATTTCTAGACTTGTGGCCTGTGGGTTAGCCATCTTGTAGTGGGTGCGAAGCGCAAGACTCGTGCGTTCATTTGTTACTTTGGCACATACATTATTGTATATATATGTGGAATTGTCTATAACGACATACCATTTGAAGGATAGAGATGTTCACGGTTCTAAAATTGTTGGTACCTGTATAAAAACTGTTGGAAAAGGGGCTTCACAACTCCGGTTCAGAGTCATGAACCACTGGTTTAGGTTCACAGACCCATAGTTCTTGTCCAGTTTCTATCTTTTTTTTCTTTTTCAAAAAAGGATTTTCTATGTTTTAACTTACACTTATAACTTATATTATTAATTTGAACAATAGAATGCTTAAATTAAATGTAAAGCTAAGGCAATAACAACAAAAATTGCAATTGTATTAATTTAAATTGATAAAGAGAATTAGTTGGCAAAGCAGATATTCTAGTTGGCTAAATTGGTGATGACTTTTAGCAATTTAACCTTAAATGTTGAGTCTATCTATGCTACCGACAATCATGATAAAGTTAGTCTAAATCTCATTGGGCTTATCCTAATGGCGAAGTCTCATTTTACAACTTAAAACGTAATTGTTGAAAATTTTAAATTTTTAATAAAATTTGAACCTTTTATATTAGAAAACGCCCGTAAATGCCATGTGTCCCATTTTCATTGTCCAACGGACATGCGGTGGCAGACATGCTCATGGATGCATAGGCGTGTCTGCACCCAACTTTACATGTAGTAGGTCGAAAATGGCATAAAGACTTACATTCTTGCAATGCATGTGATCCTTGCTATCCAATAAACAGATTGGATAAGGGTTGCCTGAAATGTGTTTTGTAATTTATATTGTGGTACAAAATAAGCCCTAACCTTATTTATGTTGGAATGAAATTATTGATGATGTGTAGCAGTTCACATCACATACGTACGAGTCATCAAGTATATATGATGTTTACGGCGTACATATATAATTATATTCATGAAAAAATAGCAACATAATTAACAAGTTCTGCCACATTCATGGTAACCTACTAATTAACATGACTATAATTGAATCATAATTATTTTGACTATTAATATTAATTTCCTGTACACTCCAAAAATAATTAGGTCATTAATTAATAATTTTCATTTTATTGCCTTGGTTCATAGTTTCGACGGAATTCTAGGGACATATGTATTATATATTAAATAATCACCAAATTAATTATAATATGACAGAATAAATGGACATTCACGAGTCATAGATATATGATATCATGAAGAAATGGGTACATGTGTGAATAATTTTTCCTTGGATATCGAAGAATCATTTTTCCTGAGGTTTCTAAGATATGCATATATATATATATATATATATATATATATATATATATATATATATATATATATATATATATATATATATATATATATATAGGGTTGTATTAAATACCAAACTAGTTTTAAACACTAAACGTCAAACACATCATTATATAATAATACAGAGTTCATTACAACTTTATTTGTAGTTCATTATAGGAAATTTTGAGATTTAAAAACAATGACATCATCATGCATAATTTAGAAATCTGAAGTTCATTATAAGTTTGTTATTAGTTCATTATAATGAACTCCATGTTATCATATAATGATGTTGTTCGGCGTTTAAGGTTTAAGAGTGGTTCTGTATTGATCACAATCATATATATATATATATATATATATATGGTGTAAAAACTGTATATTCAACCAAAATAAATTAGGCAAAAGTATTAAGTTGCTTAATTAGGGCTATGAAAATGATTTAATGTGAACATTGACACTAAGGAATATATCTGCTGATTAATTATAGATATGGGTTAACTAGTATAGAATTATAGATGTCTCAGCAAAATTATTGCTCACACAAGTGTGTAAATGGTGTGTTTGAGAGAGAGAGTCATCACTGTTGGAAAACTCCATATCAGAACATTCTGAGGCCCACACTTTAGGTGATGTAGATTGAGATTTTAGCTTAAATGGACTTCTCTTTTTTCTATGATTAGCATTCTACATCATCACATCGCTTCATCCTCAATTATTTGGTACCAGGAATACATATATGCAATCATTATATTTATTTCACAAATACAAATGCCACTAATCAAATTAGCTGTTTCACATGGTAATAAAATCATTAAGATAATCTCTTGTGGATAATACTCCATAAAAGAGTGCCATAATGTTGGCTGCCCACGTAAGGATTTTTTAAAATAAAATATAATCTAAAATATGCTAGATTTATTTAACACTAATAATATACAATTTCGATTTATTTAAAAGTTAAAGTATACTAAATCTATCTATTAAAGAAATGACGTGTGAACAGTCAGTCTTATTTTTCTATTTTGAAATTAATTCCAATTTATTTCTGAAAATTTTATCATCACTTTTTCATTTTATCCCTTCCATTTAGAAATATTTTCTCTCTTTTTTCTCATAATTGACTAATTTAGTAGTAGTATTTAAATATGTGTCATCCATGACTGAAACTGTTTTTACGGATAAATAAATAAGAATATTCATGCAACGAATTTGCATATTTTAATTAATGTACTGACTTGCACCCAATCGAGACCATTGGATCCTCTATTTAACGGCGGTAATAAAGCTGGGGAAGAGCTAAACCCCAACCAACTAATTTTTGGAGTTTAAAATTATCGAATTTTCATTTTTTTTAATATGTTGTTGTGATATAAATAACGGGAGCTAGGCCCCCCTCCCAAGTATTATATGGGGGCAAAATATGTTGAACAATTTATTAAACATTTAAAAAAGTTACAGGATAAATCATTTTCTTACATTTACTTATATATTGCAACATAATACCGAAGCTTTTTTTTGCAAATCCAATAGAGTCCCTCATTTAATTGTGAGTATCATTTTTTGTACTCTCTTTTCATAGACTTGTAATATGGAAGATTTATTTATCCTATATTGAGTCACATGAAAAATTACTCATGAAAATTGTGGAGTACCTACCCTATATTGAGTCACATGAAAAATGACTTTTTGAAATCTCAAACTCAACAATATTCCTCAATTCGAATTTATCGGCAGCCTTGCAAAGTTGCAATACAACGGAAAAGTATAGTAGTAGTAGTATTTAATAATTACCTCTATAATATTTTATTTAGAAATATATATATATATATATATATGGATATTAATCAATAAAGCATTAAATATTGTTGAGGAGTGTGGGGTTGTTATGTCCTGTAGCAAATCTAGCTAAAATAATTTTGAATTATCCTAGATTAGTTGGTTAAGCATTCTCTAACCTGATGTCCACATAAACACTAATTTCTTGTGGGTTTGGTTTTCTTTATAGCACTAACTAACTTAAAGAAGCATCAACCCCTACAATAATTCTAAACTTATCTTGGATTTAATTTCTCATTCATCATTCATCAAATATAGTTACATATATTATGATATACATACATAAACGCGTGACTTTGCCAGCCTCCTTGTCTCCACCGCTCTCTAGAAAAATGGAAAAAAGCTTGCTCCACCTTTTTCCCTGAAAAACCTACTTTTTCCTTGACAAAGAATCAACCTTTTTGTATTCATATATATAAATATACTCCATATTTCTACAACACATACAATTAAATTAATTGCTCTATCTTTCTCTCTCTAATTAGAATGGGTCTGAGAGACATCGGGCATTCATTGCCACCAGGATTTAGGTTTTATCCGAGTGATGAAGAGCTGGTTTGCCATTATCTTCGAAAAAAGATTGCAAACGAGCAACTTCTTAGAGGCACTTTAGTTGAAATCGATCTTCATACTTGTGAGCCATGGCAGCTACCTGGTATGTCTATCACCTCTTCATTTTTTGGATTTTTCTCTCAGTTTTTATGTCAATTTTTAGTGTAACCAATTTACCTATTAAAAATAGATACTCCATATCACTTCTTCTTCTTCTTCTTCTTTGAAAAATATATAAAAGCAAAATATCAAAGTTGAAATTATACGGTGCATGCATTTTATCTCGTATTTTCTGAAAGGAGATTTATACTAAAAACCAATTCAGAAATAAATATATCTATCAGCCAATTAAATTGGGAAGTTCTCAGTTCAAACAATTGGACTCAAAAGTTGTTTAGTAATTAATGCTAAAGAATTTGCAGTCCTATTTCCGGATCTATGAGCATGTGAGAATCATTAATTTTTTTTGAGGAACTTCCGAGATTTTATTCTTTTACTTTTGGTCTTTCAAAAGATTTACTAATAAATTAATATATTCATTTAATTTGAAGATTAATTACTTTAAACAATGGTTTTAATGTTGATCTCTTTCCTATTTTCATCAAGTTAATCAATTGTGAAAAGAAAAAAAAGTTCATAGAGGCCGGGGTCACATTTTCTGTGCTTTCACTCTGGTTTGATGATTCTCGTTACTCTTTTAGTGATTTTTATATAGAATAATAAATCAGTTTTCGGAAAATATATCATTTCTTTTAAGGTAAGCTAGTGAAGAAATTAAATATTCCTTTCGGCTGTCGCTATCAAAATAATACTATTAGGAATACAAATTTTTATTTTACTGATGCAATGAATCATGTCGGTTATAAGTTGCGATCACTTGAAAATAAATACATATACGTATTGACATGACATACATGGGTACGTATATACATGAACGTACATAATAATTTACTTTAATAAAGTTTGTGATGAAGCATGGATTATGGAGCTTGTAGGAGAAGCCAAGAACTGTCGATAACGACACTTATTTGTTGATTAATTTAATGTGAGTACATTGGCCATTGAGAATCTGTTATAATGATTCATAACTCTCATCACATTAAAAGAAACAACATATCATGATATATGAGGCTAATGTAGTGTACTAGGTTTCCAATTCCATGTCCCAAACATAACTAGCACGTGTTGTACTTAAATTTAATTTTAAATGTTCTTGCAAGCTCTTGAGTTTTAACAATGTGGTAATTTTCAGATATGGCGAAATTGAACTCAAAGGAGTGGTACTTCTTTAGCTTCCGTGATCGGAAATATGCAACCGGATACAGGACCAACCGGGCCACGATCTCCGGCTACTGGAAGGCCACCGGCAAGGACCGGGTCGTGCTCGACCCGGTCAGCCGGGACATTGTGGGGATGAGAAAAACTCTAGTTTTTTACAAGAATAGGGCACCCAATGGGGTTAAAACTGGATGGATCATGCATGAATTTCGCCTTGAGAACCCTCATATGCCTCCTAAGGTTAGTATATAATTTAATTTATTTTTATCTTATAATTCTATCTAAAAAACTAACTTTGATATGAGATCCTCTATTTTATAGTAGTACTTGAAATCTTCTATCCCATTTTTTGGTATTTCACTCACGCAATGTTAGTTTTTCAAATTATTTTCTTCAATCTAAAGTTCTAGCATGTGTTTTTGTTTAATTTTACAAATATCAATTAGGATTTACAAATAGCATTTAATTTCATTTCACTATTACGATTTATTATTCTATAATTAGAGTGTATTTTCTGTATTTAGATTGCTTCAATTTATATAAATGCTTGGTATCATAAAAAAAATTAATTTTATTATATTTAATTTGAATCGTGGAAGCTACTGGGAATTTGGATATAGAATCTGAATCGATATTATTGCATTTACACCCAATTTTATTTTCATATTTTACTTTAATCTTAATAATAAACATGCGCAGGACACTGTTTCTAACAGAATAATCCATTTATTATAATTTAATTTGCTAGAAATATTACGTTAGCACAAAGCTTCTCAAATACTAAAGGAATTGTACTTTAAATATTCTCTGTCCACTTTAACGGGTGAAGAAAAATGTAGTTACCTTAATTTTGCCAAAAAAAAACCACATATTTAAATTATGTGTAACAAATTTGCTAACCGATTGATATTTTGTGGTCATCATTCACAGGAAGACTGGGTATTATGCAGAGTATTTTATAAATCAAGTAGCAACCCACAAAATTTGTATGATCATTCTACAGCTGGTGACACTTCTCCTAATTTGGCTGCATCACCAACAAGTGAACACGCCTTGCTCAATAATGATGCTCATCAAAACATTATCACCTCTTTCTATCAACCCCAAAACCCTAACCTTAACCATAACCCTAGCACCTCCCTCGGCCTATCGCCCGTTCACTCAGAATATATGCATATGTGCCCCGATGAGCGTGACAAGGATGTTGCGACTCATCCATTGGCCTCCAATCTTCTTAATCACAGAATGATCGAGACCAAGTGCGAGGGTGACTATGGATTCTTGTTCGATATGAGCATAGACTACTCGAACGGTGTAGCCTCTTATCTGGAGGATGCTAGATTTGATCATGGCAGCAGCTCGGTTTTTATATGAATTATGTGTGAATGTATATATGTATGTATGTAACATTTATTTATATACTTGATTCATCTAGTAAACTGGAGTAGATGTAGAATTAAGGGGCATTTGTGGATTTGTAATTAAGAATTTATGTGGTAGTTAGTATGTGATATTTAGGTGGGGAAATATATATGAGTGAGATGTGTATATGTGTTTTAGAAAAAAAAATGAATTGAATTTGTTAGGTTGTAATAGTTCAGAATTTGTAATTTGTAATTTGTGTCACTTGCTTTTGTTCGTACAAGTTTATCAGAATTTGCCATTGATTCAATTAATGAGTGGGAGTACTACTTGTTTATAACTTCATGTTGCTCCCATTTCAAATAAAGTAACAACACTGCTTATAAATTCTTCTTCTCCATATGTCTGTTGTAGCTCCTTAGTTATATATAGACTATAGTGAACAGAGAAAGCAACATCTATACTATACAGCACAAATTGATTTACGCCATAATGAAATCAAACTAACCAAAGGTCGAGCTTCGAAGTATATACTTATTAGGGTGTATTTGATACATCGAAAAGTGAAGACAAGTCTTGTTTTTTTTAGTTTATCCAATGTTTAATAAGAAAAGCTAAGAAAAATCATTTTTTAACTTAACTTCATCTTCTTACTATTTCTCTGTTTTAAGTACCGGATGCATGCCCCAATTAAATATATAGGTGGAGCTACATAGGGGAATAGGCTATGCTCTGAGCAGTTTATACTTTATACTTTCATCTAATTAGCATTCTTACACCTTCTTAGTATAAAACACATCACAAATCACATTCCTTAGATAATTGGATTGGATAGTTGTGATAAGCATAGCCGAGCTACATTATTAGACTAAAAATCTACATTATTAGACTAAAATGCTATACATTATCAGTTGAGGTACATTATAAAACTAAAAATCTACATTATTAGATGACATGTGACATTAATCTAACCGTTAGATAACAAGATCCAATTAATTGGGCTGACAAAGTGTTTTATGTTTTACATATATTTAGAGTTGAGATATGAATGCATCTTGTACATATATATTATACATTCATAATATAAATTTATTCAGGTGCTAAAACAACTAATGTTGTTGGTGTTGGTGTGTGTCTCATGTCTTTCTAAATTTTAATTTTTTACAAATTCATTCTTGTTTAGTTTTTTCTCCCTATTTTGATGCACGTCAGAAAATCTTTTTTTTTCGAGTATGTTTGTAACAATTATTAGTAAAATACTAAAATTACATTTGATTACAATCTTGATTATATGATTGGCATTTTGGTAGTTTTAAGAGTAAAATGCACTGTTGGCTAAAAAAACACTTCCTTTCTATTTACTTTTATTATTATTATTATTATTATTATTATTATTATTATTGACCAAATTTTATATATCTTGCAGCAGTATCGATTTAGATTTTCTAAAAAGTTATATTATCTGGTGGTCTGACTAATAGCCTGAAATCAAGAGAAATAGTCACCTCACAACATATTCCCACCGAAAAAAGGCAGTATCGAACTTGCACATAAAATCTTGCAAACAAATCAACAAAGGTCTCATATTTCTTTTCCCATTCCAAACATTCTTTTGTGGGAAAAGAAACTTAAAAAATTGTAAAAAAAGTGTTCCTAAACAAATTAGGCTCGTAAAGGAGAAATTATCTCCTGCGAGCCTAATTTGATGGCTTCCAAAACGATCCCTTTTGTATATTTGTTAATGATTTTGATGGCAAAGACAGATGTAGATGCCGTAATAGGCGTAAACTGGGGAAGAGAGAGTGCTCAGAGATTGATACCATCACAAGTTGTGGATTTGTTGTTGCAAAATGGGGTGAAAGAGGCTCGAATATACTCCTCCATGGACGATTTATTGAAGGCTTTCGTCGGTAGTGGCATCGGTCTCTCGTTGACCGCCTTCGATACAACCGTCCTCCAAGACTACAACCAATGCCTGAAATGGGTCCAGAGAAGAATGCCTTATTTCAACGACTCCAGCGTTAGGTAACGCCATTTACATAAAAAAAATAAACACTAGTCCATATTAATTTAACCTGGAAAACATAGATTTATTTATTTTATTTGCATGCAGACGGGTATACGTTGGAGTCTCTCCATTTATGCTGGGATTGTCGAACAACAAAGCTGGACTGAAGCAAAATATGAAAGTTATGTACAATTTACAAAAGGCATTGAATGATGCTGATTGGGGGCGTCAAGTTAAGGCGCTCTTCTCGCATTCTAGCACCGAGTTGAAGCCCAACATCACGAAGCCTTCAGAGGCCGAGTTCCTCGACGAGATCAAGCCGGAGATGGAGGAGACCCTTCGCTTCCTCGAGCTGAACAACGCCCCATTTGTGGTGGACATGATCCCGCCAATCGAATTGGAGAAGTACAAGTTGGATCCGAGCTTCGCTTTCGTGGGGGAGTCAACCCAAGTCATCAAGGACGTGAACGGGGCCATCTACACAAACATCTTCGAGTTCATGTACGACGCCTATGTCTGGGCTCTCATCAAGCTCAAGGCACCCAAACTCAAGATCATCGTCGGCCAAGTTGGTTGGCCCAGCGACTGCTACGCCCGCGGTAATGCCTCCACCGTGGAGCGATTCTTCAAAGGCCTACTCCCATATGTGTCGAGCAAAAAGGGGACCCCGCTCCGCCCTGGTGCCCCCATCGACACTTTCGTCCATGCACTTACCGACGAAAATAAAACGCCCAACAATTTCATGCGCCATTTCGGGATCTACCGCTCCAACGGGAAACCTAAATTCAAGATCGACCTGACGGGTTTAGGTCGGGATATTTACCCATCATCGGCCAAGGGGATCATGAAGATGCCAGAGCGGTGGTGTGTCTTCAATGGGAATCGGGCAGACTACCCTATGGTGGAAAAGCAACTCAAATACGCCTGCAAGAACAGTGATTGTAGTAGTGTATCACCGGGCAGTTCTTGCAGCGACCTCAGTCCCAACCAGATCGTATCGTTCGCGTTCAACATGTATTTCCAGTTTAAATTTCAAGACGAGAGTGCTTGCCACTTTAACGGCCTAAGCTACATCACAGTCGAGAATCCGTCAACGCCCACGTGCATGTTCCCTATAGAAGTGGTCCGAGGCCAGCAAGAAAATTACTATTATAAACCAATCCCCAAGGCCAAAGGACACCATCAGAGCCCTAATTGTGTTGTCTCTCTGTTTTTGCTTTCACTAGTGGGGGCATTGTTTTGGAACTGATATACTACATTACACATAGCATGGAAGTTTTGCATATCTCGTTTGTTATTTCATCACATATGCAATGTGTAGAATGTTGGTTTCTGGATTACAAGAGATAACAGAACCGGGCGTAATACAACCCAAAAGAAAGGAAAAGGAGGAACTGAACTTAAAAAATTACAACGTAGAATCGAAACTACTAAACCAGTATGAATAGCCGAGTCGAGGAAGCCTCTTCCCGCAAGACGAGATACGCCCCGGTAGTGCTCTTCGGTTTGGCGTGTCGTCCCCAAAGGTAAAACGGCTACGTCTCTATTGATGCAGCACCGCAATCAGTAGAGCTCCGGCGAACGGGATGGAGGAGAGGGCAGAGCTTCGACAGAAAACAATGCAGAGAGAGGGAGAGAGCTTATGATGCAGAATGCTTGTATGTGTGTCTCCTAATGCAGTGGTATGGCTAGCCTATTTATAGGCCAAGCCACCATGCAGGGTCAACCAGCCATTGAAGGCTCATCATGGCAAATTCGTAACCGACGTCGGTTACAGGCGTGTGGCTGGAGTGTGCCATCCGTGTGTAGAGCGTGTGGATTTCTCACGTGGCAGCCGTGATTGTGCCTCGCTTGACGACGTGTCAAGCCACTTGGATTGCTGACTCGGCGGTGGTCCAAAAAGAATAATTTGGGCCAAGCCCCAAGCCCAAAGACCACCCAAAAACCAATTGCCAAGATCCAAGTTCAAGTCCAAGTCCAAGATCGAGATCGAGATCGAGATCGAGATCGGGATCGGGCCCGGAGACCACCCAAAGACCAATTGCCAAGATCCAAGTCCAAGTCCAAGTCCAAGTCCAAGATCGAGATCGAGATCGAGATCGGGCCCGGGCCCGAGGCCCGCGGCCCGCGGCCGCGAGCACGGGCTCGGGCTCGGGCTCGGGCTCGGGCTCGGGCTCGGGCTCAGGCTCGGGCTCGGGCGGGCGGGCGGGCGGCGGGGGCGCGCGCGTGTGCGTGTGTGGGCTCTTTCACCCATCTTGGTCCACTATAATTATTAAGTAACATAAAGTCACTTAATTTATACACATTAAAAGATGTGTTAATCCTCCAATGTGGGATAATTAACACTAGTTAATTATTCCCTAAGCTCCAACTCCAAGCTTTAATTAAAAGCTAATTATGCCCAACTTTAATCCACTATTTCTCACTCACCGGAAATCGGATTTGAGGAAGTGAATATACTACATTTATCTACGTAAAATGTAGATCGACGCTATGTCATTTAATTTCACAAAATTAAATGTCTCGTCACATTTATTATTTGGTCAATATCCATTGACCGGGCATATTTAATCCATGATTTTTACAATCCCCCACATGAGTGGAAATAGCCGAATGCATATGCATGCAGACACAAGCTCAACCCTCGAGAGGTATATAAGCATAAGGATAGGTAGTTGTTGGCTTTGAACCTTCCATAGTCGACACCATCGGATACACAGGCGGCTTAGTAGCGCAATGCTTTGAACTAATCCCCCACGGCGTGCACCGAGACAATGGTGTTAACGCTTAAACACCTCAACCTCATCCGTTCTCACGTTTTGTGTCCATTGCGGTCTTGGACACCACTTTGGATTCATAAGTGTGTTTTATGAAGCGACCACACTTCACACTTACATAGGTGATTCTTAGTCAAGTACCTTGCCATACTTGGTCTCTTTGAGAATTCCATCTCTTTGACATTCTTAAGAACCATTAGAAGTCATAGACTTGGCCTTTTACCACTAGGCAAGTTCTCCAACACTCTATTGCTTTCTAGGGAATAGATATAGTTGAGTGTTTCTCATGAACCTCATAGCTTAGTTGTCCCTTTGAACCAAGTTCTTGGGATCTCCAGTCATCATGGTTGGGTTACCGCTATGATAATTCTTTAGTTTGTGGATTTCAAACCCATTCCCTCTAGCAACTTATTCATTTGATCACGGTTTAACCCTTTGGTTAGCGGATCCGCTAGATTATCTATTGACTTCACATAGTCAATTGTAATCACGCCAGTTGTGATCAAATGTCTCACGGTGTTATGTCGTCGACGTATATGTCGAGACTTACCGTTATAGAAACCATTGTTTGCCCTTCCAATAGCCGATTGGCTATCGCAGTGGATTAGCACTGGTGGCACTGGCTTAGACCAACATGGAATGTCTTCAAGGAAGTTCTTAAGCCACTCGGCTTCCTCACCAGCCTTATCCAAGGCAATGAACTCCGATTCCATTGTTGATCGGGCTATACAGGTCTGTTTTGTGGATTTCCACGATACAGCACCACCCCCAATAGTAAAGACATATCCACTTGTTGAAAGTGAGTCTCTATTATCGGATATCCAATTGGCATCGCAGTACCCTTCAAGTACCGGGGGGTATCTCGAGAAGTGTAGCCCAAGATTTTGAGTATGTTTTAAATATCTCAAAACCCTCACAAGAGCTCTCCAATGCTCTTTGCTTGGATTGCTCGTGTAACGACTCAACTTGTTCACGGCGCAAGCAATGTCAGGTCGAGTGCAATTAGTTAAGTACATAATGCACCCGATGACCCGTGCATACTCTTCTTGTGCAAGGGGCTCGCCTTTGTTTTTGCTCAAGTGAACGTCGAGTTCAATTGGAGTCTTAACCGGTGCGCCATCATAGGCTTTGAATTTATTCAATATCTTCTCAACATAATGTGATTGTGTTAAGATGATTCCATCATTCATTCTTAGAATCTTCATTCCAAGAATTACATCGGCTAGACCCATGTCTTTCATGTCAAAGTTTCTCTTTAACATGGCCTTTGTATCGTTAATTACTTGAGTGTTGCTACCCAAGATTAACATATCATCAACGTAGAGACATTTGTCGCACTCGTTGATTTTAAACCCATTTGATAACATCACATTATCAAACTTCAAGTGCCACTGCAATGGAGCTTGTTTCAATCCATATAGGGACTTTACGAGCTTGCATACCTTTTTTCTCTTGTCCAGGTACTACAAACCCTTCGGGTTGTTCCATATAGATTTCATCTTCTAGTTCACCATTTAGAAACACGGTCTTTACATCCATTTGATGAATCTCAAGATTGTGCAATGCAGCAATAGCGAGAAGCACTCGTATAGATGTAATCCTTGTTACAGGTGAATAGGTATCGAAGAAGTCATGTCCTTCCTTTTGTTTAAAACCCTTTACTATTAATCGGGCTTTATACTTATCAACTGTTCCATCGGCCTTAAACTTTCTTTTAAGGACCCATTTGCATCCTAAAGGTTTAGCACCTTCGGGCAAATCAACCAACACCCACGTGTGGTTTAGCAAAATTGAATCAATTTCGCTTTGAACAGCCTCTCTCCAATGCAGCCCGTCTGGGCCAGCAAATGCTACTTTTATCGATGTTGGTTCTTCATCCAACATGAAAGCAATGTAGTCAGGACCAAAAGTTTTTGGTGTTCTGACTCTATTACCACGTCTTAGTACTGTATCTTTTGGATCGGGCCTTGCACGCTTGCGCGATTCAGGTTCCGCATCTGCTGATTTAGAACTAGTGGCTTCTTCTTCCACTAGTTTAGAACTAGTGGCTTCTTCAATTCTTGTCTCAGAATTGGTTGAGACCTTTTCCTTGTCTTTGCAAGGAAATGTATTTTCGAGAAATACAGCATTCCTCGACTCAATTGTTGTTCCTACTGTGATATTCGATATTTCAGACTTGTGAACAACAAATCGATATGCACTACTGTTAAGTGCATATCCAATGAAGATGCAATCAACCGTCTTAGGTCCGATTGTAACTTCTTTGGGCGGAGGAACCATCACCTTTGCCAAACACCCCCACACTTTGAGGTATTTGTAGGATGGCTTCCTTCCCTTCCACAACTCATAAGGAGTGACATCTTTTCCTTTGAGAGGAATCTTATTCAAGATATAGTTGGCTGTCAAAACAGCTTCCCCCCACATGTTATGTGGTAATCCTGAAGTTAGAAGCAGTGCATTCATCATCTCTTTTAGAGTTCGATTTTTGCGTTCTGCAACACCATTAGATTGTGGTGAATATGGAGCAGTTGTTTGATGAATTATACCACTTGCGTTGCATAACTCCTCAAATGGGGCTACATATTCTCCTCCTTTATCGCTTCGAATCATTTTGATTTTACAACCAAGTTGATTCTCAACTTCGTTCTTATAATTTTTGAACGCCTCTATTGCTTCATCTTTACTTCTTAAAAGATAAATGTAGCAATATCTTGTGCAATCATCTATGAAAGTGATAAAGTACTTTTTACCACCTCTTGTTTGCACCATCTTTAAATCATATACATCCGTGTGAATTAATTCAAGGGGTTTTGTGCTTCGTTCAACCGAATGAAACGGCAACTTAGTCATTTTTGCTTCAAGAAAAATTTCACATTTATCTTGGATATCCAATTCATTAGCCTTTAGTAAATCTAAATTTACTAATCTTTTAATGGCTTTTGAATTTACATGTCCCAATCTACAATGCCACAAATTTGAAGACTCGGTCAAATAAGAGGAAGTAGATGCTTTATTCTTATTAGCCAATGGCTTTGGAACACGCAGTGTTGCTACACTAAGCTTAAAAAGTCCATCGGTTACATAACCTTTTCCGAGGGACTTCCCAAACTTATACAATGCAAACCTATCGGATTCAAATACAAGTTAAAAACCCTTATTCACTAGTATTGATCCTGAAACTAGGTTCTTCCGGATGTCCGGAACGTGCAGCGCATCCTTCAAGGTGATTGAGACGCCAGACGTCATCTTGAGGATTACATCACCAACTCCGAGGATTTCAGATGAGGCTTGATTCCCCATGTTTATCTTTCTCCCTTCAACGTTGTTGTAGGTGGAGAACATACTTCTATCTGCGCAGACGTGTGCAGTAGCGCCGGTATCAATATACCAGCCACCCTTGTTGTTGTTAACAAGGTTGACCTCTTCAGTGACCACAGCAATGAGGTCGTTCTCATCCCAGTCCTTGAACTCCTTCTCAACGACGTGGGCAGCCGGCTTCTTCTTCTTGCTACGGCAGTCTTTAGCAAAGTGGCCTGGTTTGCCACACTTGTAGCAGTCGCCTTCAAACTTCTTTGAAGGCTGCTTTCCCTTCCCTTTGTCGTTTGGACGGTTTGGGCGAGGGCGTTTGTTGGAGGGACCGCCCCGCTCCAACAGGTTGGCTTTGGCTTCATTTGGGGTGAAGCCCTTAGCCTTTTGATCACTTTTGCGCACGTCGGCCTCAACGCGCAACTTCACGATCAAGTCTTCAAAGGTCATCTGCTTTCGCTTGTGCTTGAGATAACTCTTGAAGTCCTTCCAACTTGGAGGGAGTTTGTCAATGATCGTGCACCTTAGGAACTTATCGGGCAAGGTCATCCCTTCAGCCACTAAGGAGTGGATGATCATTTGGAGCTCTTGGACTTGTCCATGATGGGTCGAGAGTCGACCATCTTGTAGTCCATAAACTTGGATGCTACAACCTGTTCAGTCCCTGCAGCATTGTCTATGCTATATTTCTTCTCTAGGCTCTCCCACATTTGTTTAGATGTGGTTACATTGGAGTATACATTATAGAGGCTATCATCTAATGCACTTAAAATAAAATTTTTACATAGATAATCCCCTTTTCTCCAAGCTTCATAGTCCGCCATGACTTCGAGCCTAGTCTCTTGGTCACTTGGCGCGGGCGGCTCGTTTTCCGTGAGGAAGTTGGCGACGCCCAATGTTGTCAGGTAGAACAACATCTTCTGGTACCACCGCTTGAAGTCAGATCCTCCAAACTTTGGTGGCTTCTCAGCGGGTGGCATCATTCTTGGTGCCATAGGTGCCGCACTTGGTCCATTGAAGGAACCAATTCCATTGCCCCCGAAGGAGCCAACAACTTGGTTGGGCATAGAGCCCTCCATGTTCGTGTTGGGCATAGTGCCCCCCACATTCGTGTTGGGCATAGTGCCCCCCACATTCGTGTTGATCCCGGAAGATCCAACACCAGTATTGAGCCCGAAGGCACCAACACCCGATCCATTAAAGGATCCGAAGGAACCACTAAAAGTGGAACCAACCGAACCACCAAAGGTGGAACCAGTGGACGCCCCGAAGGGGTTGTCCCAAACCCAAGGGACGGTGGATGAGGCAGCTGGGAAGCCGGGGGTTGGCATCATCGAGGGAATCGATGAAGTGTTGACCGGTCCAGTGGTCGCCATGGTGGAGGGAATGGCGGCGGTGGTGGTGGCAGCAGCGTTGTTGGATTCAGTCGACATCTCCAGCAAAGGTTTTAATTGTTTCGAAAGTTTTAGTTCAGTTTAGGAGGTCCAAATCCCTTCAAAGGCAAGTTATCTCGTCTTGCGATTGTTGGTTTCTGGATTACAAGAGATAACAGAATCGGGCGTAATACAACCCAAAAGAAAGGAAAAGGAGGAACTGAACTTAAAAAATTACAACGTAGAATTGAAACTACTAAACCAGTATGAAAAGCCGAGTCGAGGAGGCCTCTTCCCGCAAGACGAGATACGCCCCGGTAGTGCTCTTCGGTTTGGCGTGTCGTCCCCAAAGGTAAAACGGCTACGTCTCTATTGATGCAGCACCGCAATCAGTAGAGCTCCGGCGAACGGGATGCAGCCACCATGCAGGGTCAACCAGCGATTGAAGGCTCATCATGGCAAATTCGTAACCGACGTCGGTTACAGGCGTGTGGCTGGAGTGTGCCACCCCGTGTGTAGAGCGTGTGGATTTCTCACGTGGCAGCCGTGACTGTGCCTCGCTTGACGACGTGTCAAGCCACTTGGATTGCTGACTCGGCGGTGGTCCAAAAAGAATAGTTTGGGTCAAGCCCCAAGCCAAAGTCCAAGTCCAAGTCCAAGATCACCCACAGACCAATTGCCAAGTCCAAGTCCAAGTCCAAGTCCAAGTCCAAGATCAAGATCAAGATCGAGATCGGGATCGGGCCCGCGACCGCGAGCACGGGCTCGGGCTCGGGCGGGCGGGCGGCGGCGGCGCGCGCGTGTGCACGCGTGTGGGCTCTTTCACCCATCTTGGTCCACTATAATTATTAAGTAACATAAAGTCACTTAATTTATACACATTAAAAGATGTGTTAATCCTTCAATGTGAGATAATTAACACTAGTTAATTATTCCCTAAGCTCCAACTCCAAGCTTTAATTAAAAGCTAATTATGCCCAACTTTAATCCACTATTTCTCACTCACCGGAAATCGGATTTGAGAAAGTGAATATACTACATTTATCTACGTAAAATGTAGATCGACGCTATGTCATTTAATTTCACAAAATTAAATGTCTCGTCACATTTATTATTTGGTCAATATTCATTGACCGGGCATATTTAATCCATGATTTTTACATAGAATGACATCATCATTATAAATGTATGTAATGTTTTTTGAAAAATATTCATAGCAATAAAAGGGAAACTTCAAATGTAAGTGAGAACCAATTTAATGCAGATTGTATGATAAGGAGGAACAGATATTTAATGAAAAGACAAGAGATAAAAATTACCTTCTGTTTACCCAAACTCTTTGAAGGTTGAACTGCCAAGATAAATCATTAGGAGGTATCCCTTAAGAAAGGAGGAGGAGGCAGAAGTCACCTTCATGTAAGTCGAGATGCCAGAACGAAAATGGCTTTCGCAAATGTGTGCCTGAATACAAGTAAAGTAAGGTTCATATATATGCACATAGTCACATAGATATATGCACTTATTTAACAGTTCAAAGATCTAAAGTATGTATATATATGCTCCGAATACATTGGATTCTATAGAAGTCTTCCGATTTAACATCTATAGCTATAGTGTAGCCGTATCAGTGTGTGTGTCTCATCTTTGTGCGTGTTTATGAAGGAGAAAGGGGGAAAGAAAATTGGATATTGATTTGGTACCTTTTCACAAGCAAAACTTTTGAAGTAAGAAATGGAAAAATGGAGGCATAGACAAGTCATCTGTGACTGCTGTTAACAAAATATCTATAGGCTGGTCAGTCCAGAATTTCAATTTTATACTAGTACATGCCAACAAACAACCAACACATAAGGGTGTCCACTATAGGAGCGGCGCGCCGGCCGCCCTCTTCCCGCCGCCGCCCCGCCGATCAATAGTGGTGATGGGGTACGAACTAAACCCTAATGGCAAGCCCAATAACAGTGACGGCCCATCAGCCCAGAGCCCAAGAAAGAGTATCTGTTCGGCACCCCAAGAAAGAGTATCTGTTCGGCACCAAAGAGTTCGGCACGACCAAAGAGTTCGGACTCAGCCTACAGCTCGGTAAAAGCCGACCAGTCAAGCTCTTCTCTCAGATCGGCAAGAGTTGATCGGTAAAGTCCAGCAGTTCGGTCTCAGCATTCGACCGAACTAGGAGTTAGTGGACTCATGAAAGGCCTCCACGACCTCCACTATACCCACGATCTATTTAGTGGTATGAAGCAGTTATTGAGCAGTTATTGCTCACCCACGATCTTGTTAGTGGGGCTGCAAACCACGATCTTAGTTCAATGTATAAATAGAACTTAGATCAGATAGAAAAGGGTTAAGCTCTCTAGAGATAAAATCGTATAGCAAGTCTGTGTTGTAAGCTGTAATCCCAGATCAAGCAATACAATCTTGCCCTCCCTTCTTCCCGTGGACGTAGATTTACCTCAGTAAATCGAACCACGTAAATTCACCGTGTCGTAATTTATTTTTACGAGCATTCATCATCATCAATAATTCGCGGAATCATCACTGGTAATCTCAGATCAAGCAATACAATCTTGCCCTCCCTTCTTCCCGTGGACGTAGATTTACCTCAGTAAATCGAACCACGTAAATTCACCGTGTCGTAATTTATTTTTACGAGCATTCATCATCATCAATAATTCGCGGAATCATCACTGGCGCCGTCTGTGGGAAACAGAGAACAAAATTTGTGATAAAGCGAATTTTTGATCCATTTTTTCCACCCAAAAAATGCATACCAGATCGCAGAATACCCGTATTCCAGCCCGTGAGAACCAGGAGGAAGCCAATCCATCCCATAGGTCGGGAAAACAGCCTAGGGATAAATCCACCACCAGTTCTCATGGCGAAGGAACAAGCCGCTCCAAAAATCGTCCCACTGAGTCTTCCCAGCAGCCCGATTTGAATGAGGCTGTCAAGCAGTTTTTGGCTGAAAAGCAGGAGGAATTCTTAACCTTCCTGCGAAAAAGCCAAAAGCAGCCGGAGACGAAAACGACGGATTCTCCTTCTCCCTCCGCACAAGAAAGTCACTACCGCAGTAGTGTCGCATCTCCCAGGAGAAAGAATCCCCGTCCCCCACATATTCCAGCTCCTCCTCGGTACCGGAATCACAGGAGAACTCAATCTCCTCCATACCGACGAGATATCGGATTCGCCGTGTACGGAGCACTGAAGACTCCGTTCTCGGACGACATCACCCGAACTCCCCTACCACAGAACTACCGAACTCCGTCGATGACTTACGACGGGCTCGTGGATCCTCACGATTTCTTGGGGCGCTATCAATATAACATGGCGAACCAGGGTCTCAACGAGGTCCACATGTGCAAGCTGTTTCCCGAGCTGCTCATCGGGAACGCAAGAAGGTGGTTCGATAGCCTCCCCCAGGGCAGCATCAGATCTTACCGAGATCTAATGGATGCCTTCCACAGGAGGTTCTTTCAGAAAGCGGAAGCCCGAATCACTTCGGCTCAGCTGCTTTCCATTCGTCAAGGTCGCGACGAAAAAATCAGCGACTTTATGACAAGATTCCACAAGGAATGCCTGCAAGTAGACGATCTCAACGATCTGCTTGTCATCTCGGCATTCCAAAATGGAATCTTGCCCGGAGCTCTCTACAGGAAGCTCGTTGAGTGCGGTCCGCAGACAGCTCAGGAAATGTGGGACATTGCGGACCAGTACTCCCGGGCCGATGAGGCAGACCGTCGCAAACGGTCGTTAGACAGCTCATCGTCCCGAGGAGACAGAAGGAAGCCCGATCATAGCGATCAGGGGCATCCTCGCCGGACTCCATTTGAAAGAATTCAAAGGGCTCCGGTGCAAGACAGATTGGGACCTCGTCTCAATCCCGAGAAGCCGCCCGCTCAGTTCGTACCGCTGAACAAGCCGAGAGCGGAAATTTTCGAACTGCACTCTGACCTGTTCGAAAAGCCAAAGCGGATGACGAAATCAGCCGCGCGCCGACCACAGGATAACTACTACTGCTCCTACCATCAAGACCACGGTCACGATACTGAGGAGTGCAGAAACTTGGCTGCAGGCATCGATGTTCTTGTGAAGGCAGGGACATTAAAAAAATACCGAAGTAAGCAGCCAAAGAAGAATAAAAAGCAGAGTGGTGCGAACTGCGCTCCTCAGGATCCGAAAAGGCAGCCGGATCCCGAAGACGATGACGAGCCGCAATATGATGGAGTAATCCAGACTATTGACGCGCTCCCTGCCGGGAAGACCAAGTCGTCCCTAAAGTCAGAGCGCAGAGGCTCCAATCGAGAGGAGCCAACGCATAAAAGGCTGAAGCAGGACGAAGTGATTACGTTCTCGGCTGCTGATCCCGTCCCGGCCATCTCTCCTCACCAAGACGCCATTGTCATCCAAGCCGGAGTGGCAAACAAACTGATCCACAGGGTGTTTGTGGATACAGGAGCGTCGGTTAGTATTCTTTTTAAAGAGTGCTTCGACAAACTGGAAGTGGACCCAGCTCGGCTCAGTCCGGCTCCGCTTCCCCTGAAGAGCTTCACTCAGGAGGACACCCGCCCTGAAGGTATTATCAGCCTTCCGATCACGGTGGGGAAAGCGCCTACTAGCTCCAGTACGATGATCGAGTTTTTCGTGGTGAAAGCTCGGTCCCCGTACAACGTCATCCTGGGAAGAGACTGGCTCAACACAGTTCGGGCCGTTTGCTCCACCTATCACCTCACCATCAAGATCCCTACTAAAGGAGGGATAGCGGTCATCCGAGGTGACCAAAAGAGAGCAAAGGAATGTCTGCAAATTGCGCTTAGAAGTGCCGAGCAGTCAGATCGGCACCACCAAGCATAGCAATCACAGCAGCCGGAGTCAGAGGCGACAACCGAAGTCATACCGGAGCCGAACTCGATGACAGTTCAGCTGTACGAAGACGATCCATCCAGAACGGTTAAGATCGGCTTCGCGGGAACGCCCCTACTTCGGGAAAAAACCATTCAGCTCCTCAAGGAGTATAAAGACGTCTTTGCATGGTCTCCGTTGGACATGACCGGAGTGCCCCCCGAGGTAATCACTCATCGGTTAAATATTGATCCTTCAGTCCGGCCGATAAAACAGAAGCAAAGACTCTTTGCGGCAGAACGAAGTCAAGTCATCCATGACGAAGTCCGTCAATTATTGAAGGCGGATGTGTTATTCGAAGTGAAGTATCCTTCGTGGGTGGCCAATCCTGTCATGATCAAGAAAAAGGAAGGAGGATGGCGGATGTGCATAGATTTCACCGATCTAAATAAGCACTGTCCCAAAGATTGCTATCCCCTTCCGAACATAGATAAAAAAGTAGAAGCTTTGATAGGCTTTGAAATTTTTTGTTTTCTTGATCTGTACAAAGGATACCATCAAGTTTTAATGGATGAGATTGACGCTTCAAAAACGGCCTTCATTACTGATTTCGGCATTTTCGCTTATAAAAAGATGCCATTCGGTTTAAAGAATGCCGGAGCCACTTATCAAAGGATGGTAGACAAGCTTTTTCGGCACCTGATTGGAAAGGAGGTCGAAGTGTATGTTGACGATATAGTCGTCAAAAGCAAAAGCACTTCGGAGTACGAGCACAACCTCAAGTCCACTCTCAACGTGCTCAAGAAAGCCAACCTCAAACTTAATCCCCAAAAGTGTACCTTTTTGGTAGATTCGGGAAAGTTTCTGGGTTGTTGGGTTTCAAAGGACGGACTCAAGGCAAACCCCTCAAAAGTTCAAATCGTTCAGAACATGGCAATGCCGAAGTCCATACATGACGTGCAAAGGCTAACCGGATGTCTAGCCGCACTGAATCGATTCCTTTCCCAAGCAGCCGAAAAGCAACTGCCGTTCTTCAAGGTGTTGAAAAAGGCACCAAAGTTCGAGTGGGGAGCCGAGCAGAAAAAGGCCTTTGACGAACTCAAAAGTTATCTAGCCGAGCTTCCTATTCTCTCTGCTCCAACCGAAGCCGAAGTAATATTCTTATACTTAGCGGCATCGGATCAAACCATCAGCGCGGTGCTTGTACGAGAAGAAGGCCTAAAGCAGCTTCCCATCTACTTTACAAGCCGAGCATTAAGAGGTCCAGAAACAAGGTATCAACCTCTGGAAAAAATTGCTCTGGCATTAGTAAATGCAGCAAGGAGACTGCGGCCATACTTCTATGCTCACAAGGTATGCGTCCTAACTGATCTGCCACTTCGGCAAGTGTTGACCAAACCAGAAGCATCAGGCAGAATCGCCAAGTGGGCTATAGAGTTGGGAGAGCACACAATTGAATATCTACCTCGGAAAGCCATCAAGGGACAAGCCTTGGCAGATTTTCTTGCGGAAGCAAAGTTCGATCAAGCAATTCCTGTTATTGCCGAACAGAAGAATTCTGCCAATGCCGAACTAGCACAGCCCTTGGAATCCGAAGTAGAGCCGCCGGACTGCTGGAGCGGATTCGTAGATGGAGCTTCAAACAAGATGGGAAGTGGAGCTGGTATTTTACTTGTCGCTCCCGACGGACACGAGGTAACCTACTCACTTCGGTTCCTATTCCCCACTACTAATAATGAAGCCGAGTACGAAGCCCTCCTGGCCGGACTCCAGTTAGCGCAAAGTCTGCTCGTCAAATCTCTCAAAGTCCATTGTGATTCACAAGTCATAGTAAATCACATGTTGGGTACAAGTGAAGCTCGTGACGAGAGAATGAAGAAGTATTTGGACAAAGCGCAAAGCATCAGCCGAAGTTTCTCCTATTTTCGGATAATCCGCATTCCCAGAGCGGAAAATAGCCGAGCAGATACCTTAAGTAAGTTGGCCTCAGATCCGAACTCAAAGGCGGAAGAATTAATGCATCGAAGCATTGATGAAGCCGAGGTACATTCAATATCCAGCTCGCCGAACTGGATGACGCCGATCTTGCAGTATCTGGATCAAGGACAATTGCCCGAGGATAAGAGAGAAGCTCGGAAGATCACTTGCCGAGCACTTCGGTACGAACTTCATGAAGGAGTCCTCTTTAGAAAGTCTTACCTCCAGCCGTTATTGCGGTGCGTAGGACCAGAAGAGACGGACTACATCCTCAGAGAAGTTCATGAAGGATCGTGCGGTACCCACATCGGAGCCAGAGCTTTAGCTAAAAAAGTTCTGAGATGGGGATATTATTGGCCAACCATGGTACAAGAGGCAGTGCAGCTCGTCAAGAAGTGTACGAAGTGCCAAATTCATGCAAATGTCCCAAGGATGCCGCAGACCGATCTATACACTATGCAAAGCCCTTGGCCTTTCATGCAATGGGGCATAGACATAGTGGGACCACTTCCTCAAGCTCCTCGGCAAATGAAATTCCTTATCGTTGCCGTGGACTACTTCACGAAGTGGGTGGAGGCTGAACCATTAGCTACGATAACGAGCTCAAAGGCATTGGACTTCGTCTGGAAGAACATAGTGTGCCGATTTGGCATACCCCACATCCTCATCTCGGATAATGGGACTCAGTTCACCGACAAGACGTTCAAGAATTGGTGCCAAGAGCTGAACATTCAACAGCGGTTCACTTCGGTCTCCCATCCCCAAGCAAACGGACAAACGGAAGTAACGAACCGGATTCTGGTGAAAGGGCTAAAAGCTCGGTTAGAACAAGCCAAAGGACAATGGGTAGAAAATCTCCCTCAAGTCCTGTGGTCCTACCGAACTACACCCAAAACCTCCAACGGTGAAACCCCGTATAGTCTGGTGTACGGCACTGAAGCCGTAATTCCGGTGGAGATCGGCGTACCCAGTCCCCGAACTCTAAATTTCTCCTCCGAAATGAATGACGACGGACTGAGAGCCGAACTAGATCTCGCCGAAGAAAGAAGAGAATTGGCGTGCATAAAAGCAGCCAAGTATAAGGAGCAAGTAGCCCGGTATTATAACCAAAGGGTGAAAAAGCTTCAATTTCAAGTGGGAGATCTCGTCTTGAGAAACAACGAAGTAAGCCGAGCAGAAAAGCTGGGCAAACTCGAACCCACATGGGAGGGTCCGTATCGGGTGTCAGAAGTCCTCGGCAAAGGGTCTTATAAATTGACTCACATGTCAGGAGAACAAGTACCCCGAACATGGCACGTCTCCAACCTCAAGAAGTTCCACTTGTAAGAGACAAAGTCCGGTCAGTCTGTCTTGTGTCTAGTTCGGTCATAGGGGTACATGTTTTTATTTGTTTGTTTTTACTTGTACTTTTTACTTGTCGTTTTATAAAAAGTTTAAAGTTTTTTCTTTCGTCTTTTTCATTTTTTCTCTATGTGTTTTGTCTCTATGTGCTTGTCGTCTCTTACAAATGGTACCAAGGTATATCGTTCTTTAAAGACTGATCCCCTTTTTAGATCGATTATTAAAGACTATTGTGAGTCCAAGCTTCTAAGGAGGATATAAGACCACAAGTCAGCTTAACAAGCAGTCCGTCTGAAACGAACTGCAATAAGCCAACGATTGTGAGTCCAAGCTTCCAAGGAGGATACAAGACCGCAATTCAGCTTAACAAGCACTTCGTCTGAAACGAACTGCAATAAGGGAAAGTCCGATCCACGCGATAAACCTCGCCGAATTAGGACGACCAAGTTCGGTCAAAGAAGTTTACCTCATAAGACCGGGGACAACCATGTCTGGTCAAAGAGGTTTACTGCATAAGACCACTTCGGTTAACTGGGAAAGTCCGATCCACGCGATAAAACTCGCCGAATTAGGACAAGGGAGAGTTCGATCCCGGCGACAAAAATCGCCAAATTAGAACACAAACCAAGTCTGGTCAAAGATGTTTATTTCATCAGACCAAAGACGAGTTCGGTCAAAGATGTTTATTTCATCAGACCGAAGACGAGTCCGGTCAAAGATGTTTATTTCATCAGACCAAAGACGAGTTCGGTCAAAGATGTTTATTTCATCAGACCGAAGACGAGTCCGGTCAAAGATGTTTATTTCATCAGACCAAAGACGAGTCCGGTCAAAGATGTTTATTTCATCAGACCAAAGACGAGTCCGGTCAAAGAAGTTTACTTCATAAGACCGAGGACAAGTACGATGAAATTTTTTCGCTAAGCTGTAAATACAGTGTTAGAAGCGAAAACAAAATTTCATTTTTCAAATCTTGTTCGGCATACAACTCAGCTACCCTACAAAATGGCGTTACGCTATTACAAAGGACTATTCTACTGTCCAGGGTTGCTGAAGTTAAGCCACCTATCTGCAAAACCCTCTGGAAGCCGAGTTCGGTTGTTCCGAGCAGATGAAGAATAAGCAGGTCGACGAGATGCTATCCTCGACCCAACGCCTCTTCCCCGAGCCCGAGAAGTCCTAACACCTCGGCGATGAAGAGTCTCTGCAATAAGCATCTGCTGATCGTGCTCGCTCATAGTCACAACTCCTCGGCGAATTTCAGTCCGTCCCTGTCTTGACGATTCCGGTTGCTCCTGAGCCCGTTCTCGTCTTGACGTTTCCGGCTGTTCCGGAGTTCGTTGTTGACTGGGAGTAGGATTTTGAACAAGGGAACCAGAGGTTTGATCTGGAGTGCGAGCATCTGTTGCCACGATATGCCGAAGGAATCTTTCTATGGAGGGGCGCCGAGAAAGAACAATGTCGTACCGAGAAGCCCAGCGCCGTAACGATTTCACAACTTGTTGGCAAGCCGAGCTCTCCAGCGCATTGTTCCTCCGGAGTACATGATATTCCTCCCACAGTTCGTCAACTCGACTCTGAACATCTGATATGGTCAAGCCCCCGCGCACACGGATGTAATCCTCGTACGCAGTCCTCTCAGCAATGGTCGTATTCAGCTCGGCCTCCAGATCCTTCTTATCGGACTCTAAGTCCTTATTATCGGCCTCCAGCTTCACTAAACGAGCCAGAAGCTCGTCATTCTTCGTCTGATCGGCTATAGCTCTTTTCTCAGCTTCGTCTAAAGCCGAAGAGTACAGCCGTTTCCAGTGAAGTATCTCCATCTCCTTGAGTACAAAGCAGCTATATTAGTTCGGCAGATGTACCGAGCAGATAGTAAAATACTACAGGAATAAAGGCGAGTACGAAAAGCTATACGAAGACAAGTGTAGAGAATTTTTCATTCACAAGGAAAATTTTTTACACTAGGAGGGCTTCAAGGCCATTTTACAAGGAAGAAACTAGACTAAGAGAAAGGAGACGAAATCATACTTCGCCAGCTTCGTCTCCGGCTCCTTGGTCTGGTTCAGCTTCTTTCTCCTGAACTACCTCAGCCCCGGCCTCGTCTCCTGCCGGCCTCGCCTCCGCCTCCTGATCGGCCTCCTTCTCTGGATGCCCGGCCCGCTCGACTTCGGCCTCCAGCTCCAGCGGCTCGGCCTCACCCTCTCCGTTGTAAGTCGAAGCGGGTGAAACGGGTCCCACGGAGGCAAAGATAGCCTCCAGGTTCTCGTCCCGATCAGCTCGACAACTCCGGACTCGGTCTGCAGAAAGCAGGACCGAGGATGAAGCGAGCTCCTCAAGGAGCGGCAGATTCTGAAGCCGAGCTGCTATCTCTCGGCTGTACAGAGGCAGCACGACGTCGGCCCCCTGCTCGCCCTTATCGGCAATTAGCCTTACCAGGCTACCGACAAAGGCCGAGAACTGGCTGCTCAAAAAGAGTTTCTCCGTGTAAACACGGAGAGCCTCCCCTTGGGCAACCACGGCAGCAGCATCGCTCCGCTTCGTCTGCTCTCGCTGGATGACGAGCTGGTTTTTGGCAAACTGAGCTTCATCCTGGGCCGAAATCCTAGCAGCTCTGGCCTTCTCAAAGTTAGCCTCAGCCTGTTCGGCCCGATGACAAGCAGCCGCCAACTTCCTCTGCATCTCGGCATAGTCATTGGACGCTTTGGAGAGTTCGACGGCGACGAGCTTGGAGAGCATATCGTTCCTCTGAAAATGGATAAAGAAAAAAGTCAACAAAGGGGCCACAAAAAATACAGAAAAAAAAAAAAGCAAGGCCAGAAAATCAAGAAGAGAGTTCACCTCGGCGAAGTCCGTGGGCCATAAAAACGGCTCACAGATATGTTCCGAAGGAGGCGCCAAGACCACATCTTTCTCTGGCACTCTCGGGGGCTTCTGGGCTCTCCCCTTCCCCTTTGCCGAAGTCGACTCCGGCTTCTTCGGATCCGAAGAGGTTTTTTGCCTTTTCGGAGTCCTCTCGGCATCAGACGCCGAGCTGGCCGTTTTCGGCCTCTCCGGCTCCTTGGACTCCGAAGATTTGCGGCTAGCCTTACTCAGCATGTACACTGCCAAAAAGCAAGAAAGCAAAGTCAGATTTTCTTTGTTAAAGCAGTAGAGCATAAAGATAAAGAGAAATCCTCACCCTCGGCCTCTTCGTCCGAAGACGAGATGTCGAACACGACGTCGCCCTTGACGAGCTCAGACTCCGTGTATTGTTTCCTAACTATGGGAATCTTGTTGAGCTCGCCATCGAGCTCGTCCAACGGTTCAGGCCGAGGGTGACGGATAACGGACTCCGGCCCTCTCCAGGGAAAACTAGGAGCCGCGGTCCTATCATAGTAGAAGAAGCGATTTTGCCACTTCGGCCACTTCGTTTTACAAAAGGCTCTAAAGGGCTGTAAAGGGATCAAGTAAAACCAAGACCCCTTCCTCTTAAATTGAAAGAATTTAAGGATCGCCTTCAAAGACAAATCCCTTCCTAACCTACTGAGTTCGGCAGCAAAGGCCGACAAGTGCCTCCAAGAGTTCGGAGTCACTTGGCCTAAAGGAAGCTGAAAAAAATCTAGTAAATCTATAAAGGCAGAAGGGAGGGGGAAACGAAGCCCGCATTCTAAGCAGGCCTCGTACACGGTGGCGTACCCCTCCGGCGGGGAGTCAGCCCTATGATCACCGTCAGGTACCACCGCCTTTCCCCCAGGAAAAAAGTATTTTTCGGGTAGGGATACCACAGTATCCTTACTCAAAATACTATGGAAATACTCTACGGTCTTCTCCCCGGACCCTTTCCGGCCAGAAGACCCCTTATCCCCTTTCCTACCGCTACCCGACTCCGAAGAAGAAGAAGACATTTTTCTTACTTTTTGAAGGTGAAGAAAGTCTGAAGAAGCTCTTGAAAGCGGAAGAAAATTTCTCGAGAAAGAGAGAGTATAGAAGACGCAACAGCAAAGATGTTCAAATGAGGAAGAAAAAGCATATTTATTAGATACGGGAAAGATTTCGAGATCGTTGCGCCGTTTCGAATCCCACCTTTTCAGGATTCAACGGCCGGATTTTACTGTCGCATTTAATGCAGGCACGCGCAAGGCACGTCCCCTGATATCAGCCTCCCCCTTACCATTATCCAGAATGCCGAAGTGACTCACCTCGCCGAAGTGATTCACTTCGCTTTTCGGGGGGGGTAGTGATGGGGTACGAACTAAACCCTAATGGCAAGCCCAATAACAGTGACGGCCCATCAGCCCAGAGCCCAAGAAAGAGTATCTGTTCGGCACCCCAAGAAAGAGTATCTGTTCGGCACCAAAGAGTTCGGCACGACCAAAGAGTTCGGACTCAGCCTACAGCTCGGTAAAAGCCGACCAGTCAAGCTCTTCTCTCAGATCGGCAAGAGTTGATCGGTAAAGTCCAGCAGTTCGGTCTCAGCATTCGACCGAACTAGGAGTTAGTGGACTCATGAAAGGCCTCCACGACCTCCACTATACCCACGATCTATTTAGTGGTATGAAGCAGTTATTGAGCAGTTATTGCTCACCCACGATCTTGTTAGTGGGGCTGCAAACCACGATCTTAGTTCAATGTATAAATAGAACTTAGATCAGATAGAAAAGGGTTAAGCTCTCTAGAGATAAAATCGTATAGCAAGTCTGTGTTGTAAGCTGTAATCCCAGATCAAGCAATACAATCTTGCCCTCCCTTCTTCCCGTGGACGTAGATTTACCTCAGTAAATCGAACCACGTAAATTCACCGTGTCGTAATTTATTTTTACGAGCATTCATCATCATCAATAATTCGCGGAATCATCACTGGTAATCCCAGATCAAGCAATACAATCTTGCCCTCCCTTCTTCCCGTGGACGTAGATTTACCTCAGTAAATCGAACCACGTAAATTCACCGTGTCGTAATTTATTTTTACGAGCATTCATCATCATCAATAATTCGCGGAATCATCAAGTGGCGAGGACGTCCGCCCCAGGGCGGAAGGCCCTCCGGAGATAGTTGTGCGAGGAAGCGCCGGCAGCCCCGGTGAATTTTTTTTATTTTTTTTAAAAAAATTCTATTATAAATACCACTCCTCCACCACTCATTTTACACCCTTTTCAAACACTCTTCATTCATTCACTCTCTAAAAATGCACAGTGGAAACGACGAATTACCCGGCACTGACGAATCTGGATATGGCGGCTATCTTTCCCAGCAGTTGGGATATGGCGGCAATCCGTCCCAGCCGTGGAGTTGGAGTCAAACTCCCCCTCCGTGGGGATTGAGTTCAACTTCTCCTCCATCTCATCCGTGGAGGTCTTCTCCCATGCCCCAACCTTTTCAGAGGAATTTGAGTCGCTCGGCGTTTGGAGATTACAGTCCCAACCTCGACGCGCTTAACTATCCGCGTCCGGAGAGCCTTTTCCAATCCAGTCAATCTCCTTTCACCGATGCAGATCGAGACGCACTGGAGACGATGATGGGTCTGCTCAGTCCGGGCGTACCGGATACGTCGGCAGCACACGTGGATACGCCCGTTCCGACGAGAGTCAGTGGGTCCGGTGGGGCGAGTGGAAGCAGTGGCGGCGGAGGCGGCGAAGGCGGCTGAAAAGGCGGCAGCCGCGGTGGCAGCGGCTCGGACAGCGGCGAGGGCAGCGAGGCAGCGGCGCCGGAAGCCGGCGGTAAACGGGCCACGCACTACACCAAAGCGGAGTCCATTGTCGTGGCAAGGGCGTGGGATGCTGTCACATTGGACCCCATAGTAGGCACCGATCAGACCGAGGTGAGCTTTTGGAAGCGCATCCTGTTGGCATACAACGAGTTCAAACCTCGAGGCGCCAAACCGCGTGACGGGGAACAGCTCCGCAAAAAGTGGTCTAGGATTTTGACGGCCACCAAGCGGTTCGCGGGCATATACGAGAACATCCTACTCAGTGCTGGGAGTGGCCGAAGCGAAGCCGACGTGAAGGCACTGTCTATGAGCCAATTCAACACGGAAGGCTGGCCGAAGTTCACAATGTGGGAGGAGTATCTTGTTCTCGAGCACTGTCCGAAATTCAAGGCCATCTGTGCGTAAGAGCGGGCAGGAGCTCCTAGGGCGAAGTGTACTAGACACAGCATAGCCGGGGACTACAGAAGCGGCAGCGGCTCGCAATCATTCGGCCTCAACGATGAGCAAGCTGAAGAGCCCTCTGCTACATACTCTAGGCGCGCACGCCCCTCGGGACAACAAGCATCTATCCGAAGTGCTAGAGAGGCTGGAAGTTCCTCCCGCCTATCGTCGGCCGCGTCTGGATCGCGCATCCCGCAACCCGCCCCTATACCGCAGCCCATGGCCCCTGGTCCCCACGAGGTCTTGAGGGAGAACCTAGATGTGCAGTTGATGAAACAATTGCAGGAAAACAGCCACCGCTACGAGACCGCAACCCACCCGGTCATCAAGGGTATATACTGGAAACTCATAAGTCGGATCCAGCGCCGTCTAGGCTTGTCTGATGAGGATTTGGCAGGAGCGGCTGGCGGCAGCGGGGGAGGCAGCGGAGAAGAGGAGGAGGAATCCGACTCCGCCACCGAGTAGACAGTGGCGGCGTTTTTATTTGTATTGTTTTTAAATGTTCGTTGTATAATTTTACAGTTTCCAATACAACGAATATTCGGTCCCAATTACCTCGTTTTCTAATTATTTACATTCCGATAATTTTAATTATAATTGATTTAAAATAAATGAAAAAAAAAATAAAATAAAAAATGGCTATAAAATTTTGGGGCTATTGGAAGTGTCCGCCTATAATGGCGGACATTTTTTTTGTATACGCGGACAAATATAATGGGGCTGTGGATAAAAAAGGGGCGGGGCTATTGGAAGTGTCCGCCTATAGTGAACACTCTAAATTTAGATTGTTAGGGTTCGTTTGATTGCCATGTTAGGCATTGATAGTGCCTCTTATCTATGCTTATATGATGTTTGATTGCCATGTTATTAGTATCTCTAGGCCCGAAAAAATGGTCAAAGCCCGCTGAGGCCCGATGGACTACCCATAAATTAGAGATTACACTATACCACCCAAATGCTGTGATAGTGCACTGTTTATCTAAGACAGCCACTCTTACCCTTTCACTTTCTCTCCAACTCATCTTTCTCTCACCCATTATTTTTTCTCTCTCTTCTGCAACTTCATCTATTTCTTCTACAACTCAACCCAATTTTTCTACAAGTCGTCTCTCTCTTCTACAATTCCATCCTCCATAGTCCCTTCCTCACTTACAATCCCACGAGATTCTTCTTCTTCTTCCCCCTCTCCCCCCGACATCTCACGCGCTCCATGGCTCGTATCGTCAGAGAGCTCCGCGTCGACTCTCCATACTGGAACCGGCGATCATTTCTTCATCTAGAGTTTAGGGCTTGAGTTAGTGATTTGGAACTTGCTCCGGTAACTTGGTCAGCCTTCAATTTGTTTGGAACTTGCTTGGCGGTTTCCGTTTCATCGTTATTTTGCTTGATTTTGGATGGAATGATAAGTTTGACAAAGATATGCGTTTCTCTTTGTCGAAATTCAGATTTAAATGTTTTCTTTTTGAGGATTCATTTGCTGAATTTTTATTTAATCATTAGAATTTTGATTTGTGGAAAAGCAATTGCTGCTTGGGAATTGGACGAAGGCGAGGTATGAGAATTGAAATCAAGAACATGGGAATTGAAATCAAGAACATGGCTGTGAAGATGATATAAGCAAGGAGATTTTACAACGAAGAGCTTTTGTAGCAAGGACATTTTTGTCATGTTAAACCTTATCTATGAAACATTATCTTGTTAATCAAACAGCATCATAAAAATACTATCTGACACTATCTTACTTTCGGCCCGAAAAGACTATCTTAAGATAACTATCTTGTTATTTTCTAACATAGCAATCAAACTAACCCTTATAGTAAATGGATTTGACGTGAAGAGCCTTCCAAGAAAAATACTATCCACCCAAACACTTATTCTGCTGGCAGTGGAGAAAAATGAATGAATCTGCATCTTTTCAGAATTATATAGCTAGGGAGCTCTAACCAAGAGATCAAAATCAATGAATTCGAGAAATAATTCATTGAAGCCAAAAGTAGAGGAGAAACTTTTCTTCAGATGTATCCAGCCTATGAAGCCAGAGAGAAGACAATGAGGAAACAGAAAAGTAGTCATTTCAAACAGATGCAAACTTATACAATTACAATATCATCCCTAGGTCTCTCACTAGCTTGTTAGGACAATTCATAAATGCTAGTTGACTGATGTTTTACGGAAATACTCTAATTTCTAGATCCAAATATTAGAAGAAAGATGACATATCGTCCTTCACTTCAATTTCAATACATCAAAAAGAGTTGAAGGGCTTATGGAGAATTTGAAACCAAATTTGAAAAATGAATAAAAAATGTACAAAGTGTTACCTTAACATACATTTCCATCCTCTCTAATTTGCTATATTTATTACTGATTGTTCGCACATCTACCTCCACAGTTGTATCATATGTAGGATGTGTGTGGTCTGCGTTTTCTGCAATCACTGTGTTCATCTCCATCTGTTCCTGAGCCAGTGATGAAACCTCCCTCACTCAACCTGCAATGTTCGAAGAAACAACTTAAAAAACTACTCAGCAAAAAACAGACAAGTATGAGCAAGATATCTAATTCTAAGATGAAGTATACCTTTGAGACTAATTTGTTGAGAATGGAACCTTTTACTTCCTAAGATGAAGTTGCCTATGTCAATCTAGAGGGAATGGTGAATTCTTTTTTATGGAAGCTTGAATCATCAATCAACCCCGGCTTCAGAAAAAGATTCTTATACTTGAGCATAGACCAACCAAATCCTAAGATGCAGAAGCTTTAAGTTTGCTGGGATACGAGAATTAATTCGAAACTGAATGTAAAAAAGGACTTCTCAATGAATCATTCCAAGCAGTATCATTCAAATTTGGCCAACTGAGATAGTGATACTACTATGAGTGGAAGAAAATGACAATCCTCACCTATAACTCAGATTACAAAGAAAACAATTTCTTACTATTTCATACTCCAGAGTGCCTCTTCATTTGAACAAATAAATCAATAAAACTATAGGTGATTCTAATTAAATAAAGCCAGAAAGACTGCATACAATAAAATATTTTTATGTGCTATTTCAACATAAGTCATAGTATCATACACATCCATAACATTCAGATTAGACCACCATTTATCTAGCCCAGGAGTGAAAATCCCCACATTGCAATTGTACGATTGTGAGCATTTTCTCTCTCCGCCTCATCAAAGAAATGAAAATAAGGCAGTCATGGAGTTTAGATTCATGAATCATACTGCACTGTTCACTCTCCTAAGAGTTTGCCAGATTCAAAAATTTTTTAGAAAATAACATCTCAAAACTGGAAAAATTCGATACTTGCAAGTAAAAAAAGTTAATACTGCATAAAAGATTCACTTACTAACATTCTTGTTTCTCAGAAATACATCGCCATAGATAGAGAATACAAACAAAAGGAAGGCGAAGGCAGCTTACATAAATGAAGATCATTAGATAGCAACTAAAACTTTCCTCGGGTTGGTCTCTCATTTCATGATTTTCGTTTCGTCCGTCATAAAAAATAAAAATATACGATATGCATATTAAATTGAAGTTTGTGATAATATCTAATATTTATAAAACAAATCAATTTGAATGAATAATGATGGTCAATTGATCTGTTTGAAGTTTGTGATAATATCTAATATTTATAAAAAAAATCAATTTGAATGAATAATGATGATCAATTGATCTGTTGTGATAATATCTAATATTCTTTTTTTATTTTATCTCCTACAGTTTTTGTTAAGAATTTGATCTCTTTATTTTACAAAAACTTACGTGACCTCTCACCTCTCCTATAAAATATAAAAATAACTAAAATGTATTGATTTTTTAGAATAATTAAGTCCTTATCGATTCGGGATAAAATTGAAAATATTAGTTGGAAGTTAGTAATTATTTTCTCTCTGCTAAAATTTTGAATTTAACGTAACTTTGTCAATTGAATATATATTTTCAGAAAATATAATCAAAGAAAAATTTATTTTATAAGGTACTATATACTTACTGTCTAACAAAATCTCAATTGCCCGTGTTTGGCTTAAAAAATTTGTATTTTGTATCATGTTCCTATATATATTTTCGAAAAGCAATACCCTCTCTCTTTGTCCCATTTCAATTTGTGATCAACTTTCTATTTTTCAACTATCTCTGTTCAAGTGATTGATTTCTTTTATTGCAAAAAAACAACATTTTATACTCTATGTTCAGTGGCGGAGGTGGGGCCGCCGTTTGAATATTTAGTATATATAATATATGTATGCTATAAAAAATCAGTAGCTAGCGCAGTAGGCATGGAAACATTCTACTCGTCCGCGAGATGTACCGAGTTCGACTCTTGCTGGTGCATTTGTTCTCCCAATTGATGCTTGTATTTTGGATTTGTGTATGTTTTCTCAGATTTTCTAATATTAGTAGATAATTATTTAACTCTACTAACTATAAATGTACAACAAATTTAGTAAAAGTGATTTTA
The DNA here is from genome assembly GCF_004379255.2 of Salvia splendens. Lineage (NCBI taxonomy): Eukaryota > Viridiplantae > Streptophyta > Magnoliopsida > Lamiales > Lamiaceae > Salvia > Salvia splendens. The sequence goes on from NC_056034.1 coordinate 3,386,637, forward strand.
AAGGTATGTTTAGTACTTTAGTTCATTTGTGGCTTTATTTTAAAATTTCTTAAATTAGTAATTCTGGTTGATTTTTATCATATTCATTTAGAGTATTATTGATCTTCTCACATTACTATTTTTATTGATTTTATCTCAAGTAATTCTGCATAAACTATTTAAATTTATATACATAAAGAATAATATTTATAATTTAAGAATAAAAACAATTCTATAGACATGTAAATAAATAATACTGTATAATATTAGTAAATTTAATATCAATGCTATGCCCTAAAAATATATTCATATTTTTCTTATTTTCTATTTCTCACGCATGACTTTTTCTATAGCTTATGTTAGTTTCCGAACACCGAACATACTCAATAAATTTTAATACTCCCTCCATTCATGAAAAAGTCTCGTTTTGTTATTTTGAAATGTCCACAAAACATAGTTTCATTTATAAAAATGGAAAATTTTCGTTTCATACTTTACCCACATTTTTATACACACTCTCTCTCTCTCTTACTTTAGCACTTTCTCATTAAAACTCGTGCCTTCTATAAATGAGAATATTTTTATGGACGAATAGAATAGTTGTTTGGGTCGCCCATCTTTAAAAGTCTGGCTCCGCCACTGTATATGTTACTTTTTTCTTTTTTTCGTTTCTCTTACTTTATCTCTCATACTTTATTCATTCAATTTAACAATATAAATATCATTTTGTTAAATCTCATTCCTAAAAGAAGTTGATCACTTATAGGAATGAGTATAATCATATTATTGTTACATAGAACTGAATATTTTGCGCGGAAAACATTATGTTTTGCATTATTAACTGATATGCTCAATTATGTCATCATTAGTGTGAAAAAATATGATAAAACTGCTACTAAAACATGTTAAATTTTTAACCGATACGCTCAATTATATTGTTAGTATAAACATGTTTTACATTGTAAACTGTATGTTTTACATTAACAACATAATTAAGTATATCGATTTCGAACACAAAACATATTAATTTTATATACTCCTGTAACATTAATATCAGTTATTATGCATTTGGCAGCTTTTCGAAAATATATGAACATGATACCAAATATTATCATAAAATTTATTGGTTTAAACATATAGAATTATATATGACGTCATAAGATTATTAATAAAAGTACATTTAATTTTATACTCTACATTTTTTTTTCTTTTTAAGCTATATGTTTTACACTAACAACATAATTGGTAAGGTATGGTTGTTGATTCCCTCGAGAATTAGGTCTTTTTTGTTCCAAATCTCTCAATGTTCGAATATGATTGGCGATGCCGCCACGCTTTGTTTCTCTTGAGTGCACTAGTTATTCCCACTAAGTAGGGATGACGGTTGCTACCGTCCCTGATACTCCATATGTCATATAAAATTAGAGATTCTTTCCATTTTGGTATGTTTCATAAAAATAGTACACTTATATTTTTGGTTACTTCTTTCTTTATAATGAGATGGACCACATTATCCACTAATATACACCAATAAAAAAATCTATAATATCTCTAGTACTTTACCAATTATGCATTACATTTATGCCGTCCCAAATGTTTCTATTTTTATGGGGCGGATGAAGTATTTGAGAATTATAATTAAACTAGATAATTTTGAAAAGAACAAATTAAAGCAGTAAATGATTGACATGCAACTATTCTGTTTTCGTTTCAACAATAAACCCAAACTGATTAATCTGTTAATTTAGGGTTCTCTATTTTATCTAAAAACATAAATGGTAATTATTTTATAGATTTACAAAATTCATAGTTTCCTAATTCGACTGACATGTACTTTTCCAGGATTCAAATTTGTCGCTTCCTTTTCGTTCTCATTACAACATTTGTATTTTAGTGTTTCTTATGTTGTTTATTATAATATCAAAATTTTGAATTGGTTATTATATTGGAGGTTGGTGGTTTATGCCCGAATGATATAGACGGCAAGATTTATAGCTATAGATAGTTATTTGATAAAATGTGTACTGATAAAGGAGGTGGAGTTAGTACTAAAAAGAGTGTTTTATTATCCTGGAAAAATGAAAGGAGGTGGAGTTAGTACTAAAAAGGGTGTTTATTATCCTGGAAAAATGAATGATAATAATATGTGCAAGACTATATCTATCTTAAATTATATGGAATTTACTAATATAGCCCTCAGTCTTGGAAATATAGAAAAAAATCAGAGGATAGTTTTGAAATTCCTACTATATTGTTATTTAAATAACAAACCAAACATGTGATATTAAGAATTATAGATAACATACCATCAATTCAAACACAGCAAATAAAAATGGAAAACCAAGAAAAGTATTTCTACAAAATGATTTTGTTCTTATTTAAATGAAAGATATATTTCAATTCAAACACACCCCTAAACCATAAAGAAATTCTTTAACAAAAAAGGATTGGTACAAATGTAGGATACCTATCCTGAAGTTTTCGTAACTCCGTCATAGATGATGGGGTTCATGAGGGAGGGGAAAATTTGACTCCATGGATATTGTATAGATCCATCGTCACTGTCTAAATTAGTCTTTAGGCATACCCCACATTATGATAAAGTGAGAAAAAGTTAAATCTAGAACATCGTAGATATCAGTTACATATCTTGACCAATAAATATTATTATCCAAATATGGCTTCTGAGTTGTGAATTGTGATACAAATTGTAAGCCACATGCTCCAAGGGAAGAAATTATGGATTTCCACTTTTTCCATTTAAAGTCAATAAGTAATATTGCCAATCATTTGCCAGTTGTCGGCAAGGTTCATTCATTGTATAAAAATGAACCCTCTAAAATGGAACCAATTTTCATATACTAGTGAAATACTACACCAAACTAATTATATATAATATTGTGAATATACATATATAGCTATGTTTTTTGTCATAATGTAATTATTTGAATTTCAAATTTTTCGATTTTATTCATTGATGGAGTAATATGAATTGGAATTTGGATTTTACATATTGGCTGATTTTCCCCCAAAATAAAATATATTCTGATTAGTCATATTTAGCAAGTACTCGTACTACTAAAATCCACTTATTACAATGAACTGTCGGTAAAGGAATGGTCACTGTATATATATATTCACAAAATATTTTAAATGTATACTACACATGCATGGATCAAAACTAGCTCGATTACTTAGCAAATTGACATACATGCATGCATCATTTAGACCTGATAATCCAATAATCAAGATATTTTAACAATACTTTTCGGCCGGTGTCATACCAGGTGAAAGCATTTGACTAGAAATTAATAGCGAAAATTGCATTTGCTGTCTAATTATAACATAATTGTCGGCCAATTTTCATTTGAAGTGACAGCACTAAGGATTGACTATTTTAGGAATCACTCACTTTTTTGTTTACTACTGTATTTATTTTATTTTTTAAACTTTACTACTTACTTGCGGACTTGTTACTCTACCACTTTATTCCCTTCGTCCCATAAAATTATCTCATTTTTATTTATTAAAAGTTCTTTTAAAATTATTATCCATATATATCAATTTATTTACAACTTATATCAAAATGACCCACTATTAAATACTAACACTAACATTATTTTAACTACCATTCTCCTCATCTATCTTACTTTACCAATTATACACTAATTCTCATGTCGTCCCAAATGTCCTTATTTTTTTTGGACGGAGAGAGTATATGTTTTTTAGGATAGAAACCATCTCCAATAGCTGGGGCGGACGCAAAAATAAATATCGATAGGGGTTGAGACTTCTAAATTTTATTTTGATGTATATTTTTGAGTAATTTAAATAATTTGTACGGACTTCTACATTTGATTTTACACTAAATTTGACTAAATTTTTTAAAAAATCAATAGAAAAAAGTAGAAAAAAAATTCATTGAGGGCTTAAGCCCCTCCCGCTTTCTCTTTGGGTCTGCCCATGTCTAATAGTACACTAAAACTTAAAGAAAGGATAGACAATTAGCTTCAATGGTCCTCTAAAACCAATCATATTTTTGTTTTTAAGTAAAAAATACTACATCCGTCTCTTAAAAATAGAAACTATTTCCATTTTGGTCTGTTCCTTAAAAATAGAAATTTTCTAAACTTTTTATTTTAGGAAGTGAACCCCACAATCCACTAACAGTACTTCAATTACTTTTTCTCTTCCTTTCTCTTACTTTACCCTTTTTTCTCCTCCTCCTCTCTCTTACTTTACCAATTGTTCATTAAAATCCGTGTCGTTTCAAATGTTTCTATTTTTCAAATACGGAGGTAGTACTATCTATTCTTTGGTTTACACAAAAATAAAACTAAAAGCTTTTTCAAAATTTGTAAGTAAAAAAGGAATAATATAGAGAATATTCTTTTATGTTAAATTTAGTGTAAAAAGTTGAAGTAAAATCATATTTAATATGAAAATTACACTAAAATGAATTTGAGTTTAGTGTAAATAATTGAAGATGCTATAACGAAATGGATCAAAGTGTTTAGCAACTAATGTCTAATCGTGACCAACTTTTCAATCGATGTCCGGCCTATATATATTGTATACACAGTTTGTGTATTGAATATTGTCCTATATAGTACGGAGTATAATACTAGTACTAATTAACTTACGTACTGATGATGAGTAGATGAAAGAAGAGTGTTTCCTATTTAAGATTCCTCAAAATTAGTAAAAATTTGCGAACAAAAATGGAATATAATTTGTGTATATCTCAAAGTAATTGATTGTTGTTGTTAGGATGATTTGCTTCATTCAATTATTATCCAATTAAAGGAACTACTACTACTATTAGATAAAAATTCATGATATATAATAAATTCTGAATAGTAGTAGCATAATTATAATCGGGCGTCGGTGGTAGACCCGCTACAATAATTCAACACAGACTTAAAATTCGCAGAAATGCGAGTGCGTATTGCTATCAATAATCCCAACAAGAAAATCTGACGCGTTTATGAAATCGCAGAAATTTATGAGATTTGATACATCATAATATTACTACTATTCCAACAGCCTTTTTCCGGACAGCAACTGTTTATGGACTTCAAACTGCAACAGTTTTTTTTTTCTTTTCCCCCAAATCAAAACCTCATATTCATAAGTGATCATAAGCAACCCCCATAATCCAAACTTTAAACATAAACTAAATGTTACTCCACTACTATTAATTCTAAAATTAAGATCTAGCTGATCATATTCTCGAAAATTACGAAACAAATTAAAAGAAGCTAGGAAGGGGGAGGAGCCTCGCATGCTAATTAACTAACCAATCATAAACCTTCACCCGGCGGCGGAACGGCCGTGTGCGGCAGCGGGCGCTTCCTCTTCTTCTTCTCGTAGCTGACTCCCCTTGCCTTGGACTGCATATCGCGGACCTCGCGCAGGTAGAGGCGGACTGCCCTGGCGCCGAAAGGGTTGGTTTCAGGCTTCCCGCCGTTTTCTTCGTAGGCGGCGCGGAGGCGGCCTACGAGGGCGTCGAGGCTGCCCCAGGCCTGGCGGAGCGGGCAGGGGCAGGGGGCGGGGGGGACCGGGTGGCCGAAGAAGGGGCAGATGGGGTTGTGCACCTTCGTCTTCCCGAACTGGTCGAGGTAGCGGAGGAACTCAAGCACGTGGGCCCCGCTGCACCGGCTCAGCGACAGCGGGGGCCGGTGGTTCTTTAGGTACTGCCCGAAGGTGTTCCAGTCGCGCCGCTTCTGGTTCTCGTAGCGGCTCAGCGTCGCCGCGGATGAGGACGAGTTTGGATTGTTGTTGTTGTCGTTGTTGTTGCTGATGCTGTCCGAGTTGGGGCATTCCACATCCATAACTGCGTGACTGAATTTTATAGTATGTCAGAAGAGGGGAAAACAGAAATACTAGAAGAAATGGTTTTTATTGTTGCTAAAAATGAAGGTTGTAGCTAGTTAGGGTTTTGTATATTTGGAAAGGGAGAGATTGGGGTTTCGGAATAATTTTTTGCAGCATGAAATTAAGGTGAATCTATGTATGATTGAAGGGTTTGATGAAAGTAGAAGTATGGATAATACTTAAAAAAACAAAGCGGAAAGACGATAGTGGAGTTTCTTGAATGACATATTAGGAAATTGCTATTTTAGTGAGTGAAGATGTGTTTGTTGATGAAGAGAGAGATCATATGATTGGGTAAATACTAAATAGTGGAAACAATGAATTCTTGTATGAATGCTTTGCTTGGGGTAGGTTTTGTCGATAAAGATATTTTGTTATCCCAATATATAATAATAGTAATAATATGAGAAATAGCTGACCTCCTATTAATTATCTTCAAAAACTGGGGAGGACTTAGAGCATCCGTAATGCAGGCGGGCCGGACCGCACCTGGGCCCCGGCCCGCGTCCTGCGCGTTGGAGGTAGGGAAGTCACAGCCCAGGCCGCGCCCCGTTGCTGCCCGGCTCAGGGTTGGAGGATGCGGGGCCGTGCCCCGGTGCATCCCAGCCCGGCGTTGGAGGCCCTTCGGGTCGGGCCCAGGCCTCAATTTCTGATTTTTTTTAGTTTGGAAGAGGAAGAAGAGGGAGAGGGGAGAGGAAGAAGAGGGAGGATTTTTTTTATGTTTTCATTTTTTTTAATTTATAGTATAATTTATAATTATATGTTGGAAATTTATTATTTTTGAATTAAAAATGAATTTCTCGTGTTATAATTGCTCAACGTTTTCAATTTTTAAAAGTAAAATAGGTTAGAGTTGTGAATAGTGCAATTTAATAGTTGGGGCCTGCAGGATTACAGGAGTTGTGGCTTGGGATTGAAATTTAGGGGAATGATGCCATGGAGGGGGACTTGGGGCCTGAATCCGGGCCGGAGTTATGGATGCCCTTTGAAAGTGAGAGTGAGTTGTGGAAAATTGGGAGAGGCAGCAGAGAAGTGGAGATGGGAGAGGTAGTCAGATGCATAAGGAGCCCTCATAATATGTAGTATTCGAGCATTTACAATGGGAGAGGGTGTGGGCTCCAAAGGGGGCGCGGCACTCGGCTCCCCCATTATGGATGTCGAGGATAGGCGTGGGGACGGTCTAAGGCTTCTGGAGGGGCGCCGTGACAAGTGTCGGGACAGGCACGGCCACGAGACGCTCATGTGGCTAGCGAGGCTGTGCCGAAATGAGGAGGTGAGGGGTGGTTTTCGGGGTGGGTAGGGTTTTTCAATACTCCCTTCGTCCCATTAAATATGTAACATTTGTGAATCGGCACGAGTTTTTATGTAGTGTTGTTTTGTGAGTTAATGAAAAGAGAGTAAAGTAATAGAAGAAAAGGTGGAGATAGAGATCTTTCCATTTTAGGAAATGTTTCATTTTTAATAGGACAATCCAAAAAAGGAAAACGTTTCATTTTTAATGAGACAAAAGGAGTATTTGTTTTTCCTTTATTGTATTTTAAAATTTCAAGTATTTATAACTTGTAACGTTTTAATGAAGTGCGTTTGTGTTATATACTGTCTTGTATTTCAATTTTAAAAGTAAAATACTAATTAATAATACTCCATAAGTTAAATATTGTGGCATGAGGAAGGGCGTAGGGAGACGGCGTGCGTATATTGTAGGAATTGTGGTTTGGGGCAGAAATGGAAGACAACGATAAGGTGGCGAGAGTCATGGCCTAAGGAAATGGCTAGGGTTGTAAATACCCTTAATTACGCCCGATCCTTTTACATTATTCATGAATTGCACGTAAATGCAAATTTGGTATGACAATACATGACTTTCGATTTGTCATGATTTTATTATGGAGAATTTTATTTAATCCGTTACATCTGACATGGATATTTTAATTGACATGCCATTAACATGGAAATGACATGTCCAAAAATGGACTAGGTGACAATTTTATGAGTAAAACGTCTATATATGTTTTGCTTTTAGGAATAAAAAACATCGATCATCTTGTTTCTCCTCTCTCTCGAGAGAAAGGGCGATGACGGAATTGCATTGTTTCTTGAAATCATCATCAATTCATTGAACAAAATCATATCGTGAACTAGGACTTCATTAATCCCCTCTCAAGCATTCTACCACACACCACTACTTTTTTTGCAAATTCATAACTAATTCCTCAAATCTCGCGCACGTAGGCAATTTACAGCCTTCACGCCATCTCAAAATTTGAGGATTTTAATTTAGTGAAAAATTCAAAAGTTAGGGAATTGTCAAATCAAATTTTGAATTTATGTGTGTATCATGAATAGTGTGATGCACACTATTGTACACGGTTTCTTTCGGAAGTTGTGAATAACGAACCTACGGTTGTAATGATCGAAATGCAAATTAATGAGATGACAACATGCAAGGAAGAACACAAGCGAATTACGTGGTTCGGCGTAAGCCTACATCCACGGGCAGAATCTGGTGTGTTTCTTTATTGATCACTCGAGAAATTACAAACATAAGAGCACTCAAAACTCTCAAGAATTTACAAGATGGAAAAACCCTCAACTCGCCCGAAAACTTCTTGCTTCGAGAGCTAAAAACGCACAGCTGAAAGATAACACTTCCTCTCTTGAATTCTCTCTCTATCACTTTTGATTTCTGTTGTTGTTAGTTCCGGAATGAATCGCAACTCCCTTAAGAAGTATCGATCAAGAAAACCGCCGAACAGCTTCCTTTGCCGAACAGCTTCCTTTTGCCGAACAGCTTCCTTTTGCCGAACAGCTTCCAATTGCCGAACAGCTTCCTTTTGCCGAACAGCTTCCTTTTGCCGAACAGCTTCCTTTTGCCGAACAGCTTCCTTTTGCCGAAAACGGTTATAACCGTTTCCAACGGCTAGTTCCTGTTTTGGTTCCCAACGGCTATTTCCTGACTTGATTCTTCCACCAGCTCAATCCGATCTTGATGAGCTCAAACACTAACAAATCCTCCACCTTTGAGCAATCTAAGATCCATCACCACCAGTTCCACCTTCCTTCCCATACTTACAAATTTCGGACCACCCCAACCAAATCCAAGCAATGTCGGAACTTGGATCTTGGTAGGGCTTTAGTAAGTGCATCAGCCGCATTGTGCTCGGTGCTGACCTTCTCAATCTTCACCGCACCCTTCTCAACCTCATCTCGAATGAAATGCAGCCTCACGTCTATATGTTTGCTGCGTTCATGATATGTCTGATGTTTCGAGAGACAAATCGCGCTATTGCTGTCGCACTTGATCACAACATTCTCTTGCTTCACCCCAAAATCACCAACTATACCCCTAAGCCAGAAGCTTTCCTTTACTGCCTCAGCAAGAGCTATATACTCTGCCTCCGTCGTCGATAGAGCCACCACGGATTGGAGATTAGACTTCCAGCTCACCGCGGAGCCGAACAAGGTAAATATGTACCCAGATTGTGAGCGCCTATTATCAAGGTTAGCTGCATAATCTGAATCGCAAAACCCAATAATGCTATCCTTATCTCCTTCATTCTCTGATTTGAACATTATTCCCAGATCACTACTTCCTTTGAGATACTTGAGAATCCCTTTCAAAGCCAACCAGTGCTCTCTTCCCGGACAGGACATGTATCTGCTCACCACGCTTACCGCATGAGAAATATCAGGCCTTGTGCATATCATCATATACATCACACTCCCAACTATGTTGGAATAAGGTATCTGGCTCATCTCTCTTTCTTCTTGCTGATTTCTGGGACATTGTGATTTGGACAGCTTAGTCTGTTGTGATAGTGGAACTGAGGTTGTTCTACTCTTGTCAATCTGATATTTGCGCAGTACTTTCTGAATGTAGCCTTCTTGGGACAACCACAACACCCTCTTATCTGCATTTCTGAATATATCCATTCCCAAAATCTTGCTAGCACTCCCCAGATCCTTGATTTCAAATCCCTTTTTCAATAAGGCTTTCACCCTATCTAGCTCCTGTCTATCTGGTCCAGCAAGCAAGATGTCGTCTACATATAATAGCAAATACACAGCAGGTCCCTCAGACTTTGATTTGAAGTAGACACAACTATCATATCTGGAATTTATAAATCCCATACTCTGCATATGTTCATCAAACTTGATATGCCATTGTCTACTTGCTTGCTTCAAACCGTATAGACTTTTCTTTAGTAGACAAACCTTATCTTCACTCCCATGTATCACAAATCCCTCTGGCTGATTCATGTATATAGTTTCCTCAAGCTCTCCATGAAGAAAGGCTGTCTTCACATCAAGTTGGTCCAAAAACCAACTTCTTTGAGCAACTATAGCTAGCAAAATTCTGATTGAGGCATGCTTTACCACTGGAGAAAATACTTCATTATAGTCTATTCCCTCCTCTTGTGTGAACCCCCGAGCTACAAGCCTAGCCTTGAACCTAATCTTGTTCCCAACCTCCAACTTTTTCTTGTATATCCACTTACAACTCACTGGTTTTTGTGTGGAAGGTCTCTTCACAAGCACCCATGTCTTGTTCTTGATCAGGGATTGTATTTCATCTATCATAGCCTCCATCCACTGCTTGCTCTCCTTAGAACTCATAGCTTCCTTGAAGCTTGAAGGCTCTGCATACTCTATGTTTTCTGCAACACATAGTGCATATAGCAAGTATTCTTCTTCACTGTATCTTGTAGATGGTTTAGGGATTCTTCTGACCCTATCTCTGGCTAGAACATAGTCACCCAAATCCTGCTGCTCTTCTTCAGGGTTCAAGACACCAGCATCTGTTTCTTCTTGTTCACTATGATTTCCCATCTGCTGTTCAGGCTCAGCAATTCTATCTGCTCCAGAAACCTCCACCTGAACTGATTCCTCAGCCTCCTCAGGTTCTGGAACACCCATCTCCACCATCCTCTCAGGCTCTGGTTCTTTCTCAGAATGAGATGGCCTCTGGCTCTCTTGAGCCTTTTCTAGAAATGGCATCCTACTTTCTTCAAATTGCACATCTCTAGAGATAATAACTTTCTGATTTCCTGGCTCTATGCACCACAGTCTGTAGCCCTTCACTCCCTTTTGGTATCCAATCATCACACATCTCAAGGCCCTTGGCTCCAACTTACTTTGCTTGATGTGTGCATAAGCCATACAACCAAAAATCTTCATATTCGAATAATCCATGGCCTTTCCATACCATCTCTGATCAGGAGTGTCAAAAGCTATAGCTGAAGAAGGACTTCTATTGATGAGAATTGCTGCCATACTCACAGCCTCACCCCAGAATCTCTTAGCCATTCCAGAGCCAAAGAGCATACATCTAACTCGCTCTAGGATGGTTCTATTCATGCGCTCAGCAACTCCATTCTGTTGGGGATTAGATGGAGATGTCCTATGCCTCTTCATACCTTTCTGCTTGCAGAAAGAATCAAACTCCCCACTCAGAAATTCCAGCCCATTATCAGTTCTTAAACACTTCAAAGAACACCCTTTCTCCACCTCCACTTCCCTACACCACTCCTTGAATTTCATGAATGTCTCTGACTTTTCCTTCAAGATAAACACCCATAATTTTCTAGAAAAATCATCAATAATGGATAGAAAGTATCTACCTCCACCCAATGAAGCTGGTGTAGCTGGGCCCCACAAGTCACTGTGGGCATAGTCTAGTGGTGACTTTGAGCTGTGAATTCCTCTTCCATAGGGCAGTTTCTTACTCTTTCCGAGCACACATTGCTCACACAAACCCAACTGCTCATTGGGATTTTCCAGCTTAATCAGCTCCTTCTTGGCCAATTCTTTAATTCCAGTTTCTCCCAAGTGTCCGAGTCTGAGATGCCACATTCTTAAGTCTAATACCTGCACCAGATTCACAGATCCAGTAACCACACTTGCCTTTAGATAGTATAGGCTTCTCTTTCTCTCAGCCATCATAACAACATCACCATTCTTGACGATGTTCATAATCCCATCAGATAATATGCAATTATATCCTGCTGCATCCAACACTCCAATAGAGATCAAATTCCTCTTAATCTCTGGAATAAACCTCACACCAGTGAGTAACCTGATGGAGCCATTATGAAGTCTAAGCCTGATGGACCCAATTCCTCTGATTCTGCATATCTGGTCATTTCCTAACAAAACTGATCCAGCTGCATTCTTGATTTCCTCAAAATGACTTCTAGTTGGACACATGTGGAAGCTACATCCAGAATCCATGATCCATGGAAGTTCTTCCATGTCCTCAGTCACACACAGAGCCTCCGGGACCACCAACTCTTCTGCAATATCAGCATTGTTCTTGCCATTCTCTTCCTCGGCCTGCTTCTTCTTCCAAACCCAACAATTCTTCTTTATGTGGCCTGGTTTCTTGCAGTGATGGCATGATCTGGTCTCTTTCCAGTCAGCTGTCTTGTTTTTCCATGGCTTCTTCTGTGACTTTCTTTTCACATTCTTCTTGTGATCAGCAACACTCAGACTCTCAGACACCATTTCAGTGGACTTTGGATTAGATTTCTGGATTTCCTTGAGCTTTAGAGCAGAGTACACCTCTTCATATCCAATCTTGGACTCTCTACCAAGAAGTATAGCATCCTTGAAATGCTCATAACTTGGTGGCAAGGAATTCAACAACATCAGAGCCTTGTCCTCATCTTTAATCTCTTCATCAATGTTCTCAAGATCATCGATGCATTTCCCAAATTCTTCGAGCTGTTCCAACACACCTTTTCCATCAGCAATCTTGAAAGTGAGAAGTTTCTGCTTCAGGTGCAGCCGATTTGCCAAGGATTTGGCCATGTATAATGACTCCAACTTGGACCAAACTCCAGCCGCTGTCTCCTCCTTTGATACTTCTCTGAGGACTCTGTCATTGAGGTTGAGTATCAAGGTACTATATGCCTTGTACTCTCTGTCTTGAGCCTTTGCCTTCTCCTTTTCATCAGGCTCGGGCTTCTCTTTCTCATTACTGCCTCCACCATTTAGGGTTTCCCATAAACCCTGTTGCATCAAGATTGCTTTCATCTTCAGCCTCCATAGGCCAAAATCATTTCGGCCTGTGAACTTTTCAACATCAAACCTTGCTGCAGCCATTATTCAAACAGGTTGAGCGCCTTCTTGAGGAAACAAAGAAAGAACTCCCAAAACTTTATGCCTTCTCGATCAATTCAGTGGACGAATTTCCCACAGGCGGCGCCACGTTGTGAATAACGAACCTACGGTTGTGATGATCGAAATGCAAATTAATGAGATGACAACATGCAAGGAAGAACACAAGCGAATTACGTGGTTCGGCGTAAGCCTACATCCACGGGCAGAATCTGGTGTGTTTCTTTATTGATCACTCGAGAAATTACAAACATAAGAGCACTCAAAACTCTCAAGAATTTACAAGATGGAAAAACCCTCAACTCGCCCGAAAACTTCTTGCTTCGAGAGCTAAAAACGCACAGCTGAAAGATAACACTTCCTCTCTTGAATTCTCTCTCTATCACTTTTGATTTCTGTTGTTGTTAGTTCCGGAATGAATCGCAACTCCCTTAAGAAGTATCGATCAAGAAAACCGCCGAACAGCTTCCTTTGCCGAACAGCTTCCTTTTGCCGAACAGCTTCCTTTTGCCGAACAGCTTCCAATTGCCGAACAGCTTCCTTTTGCCGAACAGCTTCCTTTTGCCGAACAGCTTCCTTTTGCCGAACAGCTTCCTTTTGCCGAAAACGGTTATAACCGTTTCCAACGGCTAGTTCCTGTTTTGGTTCCCAACGGCTATTTCCTGACTTGATTCTTCCACCAGCTCAATCCGATCTTGATGAGCTCAAACACTAACAGAAGTCTTTTTCTTCTTATTATAATTACACATTGTTATGAAAATAATTAAGGTAAGTGTGCAGCATATATCGAAGCGATCGAGTATACGTGCTACTCCCTCTGTCCGCCATTAGGGGTCTTATTTTTTGGCTGCACGAGTTTTAAGAATTGTTAAGAAAAGTGGGTTAAAAAAGTTAATGGAATAGAGGTCCACTTGTATATACTCCATCCGTTCCAAGATAAGCGACTCGTATTCCTTTTTGGGTATCCCAACATACATGACCTATTTCTATTTATAGTAAAAATTAGGAATTTTAAACATGATTTATATTAAGTTTAATTAATGGCCTTATTACAATTAGCATTAAAATAATGTATTCCAATATTGCGGTACCCAACACTCCAATTCCAAAATCACTATCTTTTTACGCATCTCTCTCTTCCCACTCAATCTCTCTTTTCTCTCTATCCGCTTCTCTTTATTTTAATATATTATTTCTCACTCACCAGGAATTGGTTTAGAGAAAGTGAATTTACCACAATCATCTACTCGGAGCGTAGATCAATTATAAATTATTTAATTGTTTCAAAATTAAATAAACCGTCACTTGTACGACCCGATCCAATTGCGTTGGCCAGACTATGATTCCAACAACCTTGACTTAATTGGTGGGTCAGGTCACAATTTCATTATGTATAGTACTCCCTACGTCTTTAAGTAAGATAACCCCTTTATTGGATGACACGAGATTCTATGCAAATTTATTTTATGTATTAAGTGGAGAGAATAAAGTAAAAAGAGAAAATAAAATAGAGATAAAAGGTGTTTTCAATTTTAGTAATGAATCATCTTAGTTGGGACAATTCAAAAAGAAAAATGGGTTATCCTCAATTAACCAGGAAGTATTATTTTTAGAACAATGTTGTATCACTAAAAATGGAAGAAAATGTAACAAAATTAGAGAACAATTTTTTATTTTATTTTATAATCATCTTCCTATGATCATGTCCCTCCCAAAACCACATGTCATGAACAAGTATTAATTGTCATTAGATTTTGCATCTATCTTGTTAGAGCATTTCCAACGATTTTGCATCTATCTTGTTAGAACATTTCTAACCATTTACATCAAACTCAAACCCATTTTTTAGTATACACCAAAAAATAATTTTTTTCTAATCAATTATACAAATTAAATTTTACACAATTTTAAGTATAAATATATATACTCACAAATTTTTATAGTAGCTCCATATTTGGTGTTTTTCCTCATAAAAACGCAAAAATGTGTTTGATTTTGCAGAATGATTGGAAATGGTCTTAATTAAGTGGAGTAATACATAATTTTACCGATTTGTCATTATGTGACTGCTAAAGGCAGAGATTAGTAATTTTTTATACAGTTAATTACGAGGAATATGATACCTATTTTTAATGGAAATAAGCCTTGATCCTATCATAATTGGGATCGTGGTGAAATTGACTTAAACATTCTTACTAACTAAAACGGCTCAAAAAATTGGCTTGATAGGATGCTCAATATTTTTAGGCTTTATAACTCAACATCTTTACATTCATTCCATTGCGTATGTGTTCGATCTAGTGCAATACATAAAAAAAGATCTAGTGCAATAAATACTAGAATTTATTGCTGGTAATAGTAATTAATTCAAAGTTTACATTGAACTTGTAATTTTCATCTAACCTTTAAAATGTTGTAATAATCACCTTTTCATTTAGTAATTACCGGATGTCATTTTTTTTTTCACCAATAGAACCACATCATTTTAGGGGGAAGATATATGATAATGTAATTGCAACATTGTAAAAATCGTATATAAAAATATAAATTTCAATTAAACATTTTGTCATTCCCAAAACCCAATACTTTTATGGATGAAGAAATGTAGTACTCCATAAATTTAAGTAACCGTAAATATCATTTTCATTGGAGCCACAATAGGCGATAGGTATATTGATTGCACAATAGGGTACTCTACCCTTTAGATCCATCCATATCTATGCCAACCGAACATTAACTATACCTATGAATATATATAGTCATAATCACACATGAGGTAAACCATGCAATAGTATATACTCTATGAAACCTCAAATCAAATGCGATATATACATATGTCATCTTCCAATGAAATCAATAATATATAAGATCTTTCTCTCTTTAGTTATGGCATGTCTTAATCATGCGTCATATTTGTACTATTAAGCATGTATCTTTATATCAAATGGCAAATTAAGTGAACTATATACTATATACCCCTCGTCCATTTTTATTACTACTATTATTTAATTTATTCCCGTTTTATATATGAAATGGCTCTTTAGCTATGTAATTATACATGAATTAGTGTATTATTTTTATACTCATATTGGAAGGGTGCCAGTGTTAATCTTGATCAGCTAGTCATCTCTTTCATGTTTTAAAAAAACATATATCTATACCATAAACTCATTATTCGGATAATTTTATGCTATAGGGTCATGATTTGACAAACCATTTCGTAATATATGCACCAACTTTGATGAAATGCATGGTACATATTGATATCGGCCAAATTTTGACAAAAGATTTGGGAAGGCAGTAATTACAAATGTTTTAGAATTGATATTATGAAAGCTGCAATTTCATATAAGTTATGTTATTTAACCAACCATTTAATATAGAGTAAAGGTCAAAATTGGTCCTGAACATATAGTCATTTTACGATTTTGGTCCTAAACATTATCTTTTGGATTTTTTGGTCCTGCACATATGGACATTTGATCATTTTGGTCCTCCGTCAATATTTCCGTTAAAAACTAACGGTCAACATTATCTTTTGGATTTTTTGGTCCTGCACATATGGACATTTGATCATTTTGGTCCTGCACATATGGAATTTTGATCATTTTGGTCCTCCGTCAACATTTTCGTTAAAAACTAACGGTCAACGGCCGATTTTTGACTAAAACAATGGGTTGGGCCGGGTCGTGTTTGGGTTATACGTTAAGAAAAAAATAATATTTTCTTAAAATCTAAGCATAATATTTTCGTTAAAATCTAAGCATAATATTCTTAAAAAATTAATTAATATTTTTTAATTAATAAAATTAAAGTATAGTATTTTTTAATTAATTTTTTCATGAATTTGAAGAAAATATTATTCTTAGATTTTATTAAAAATAATTTTTTAATTATTTAATTTTATTATATAGATTTAATATTAATATACTTTAATTTTATTATTTTGATTAAAAAATGATTATTTTAATTTGGTAATTTTTTATTTTATTGTGTAATATCATGTTTAAATCGTATAATAACATCATGTTTTAGTCGTTATAATATTTTTAATCAACAAAAATAACTAAAAATTAAAGTTTTATAATTTTTTAATTAATAAAAAATAATTATTTTTTTTCTTAACGTGTAACCCAAACCCGACCCAAACACGACCCGACCCAAACACGACCCGACCCAACCCATTGTTTTAGTCAAAAATCGGCCGTTGATCGTTAGTTTTTAACGAAAATGTTGACGGAGGACCAAAATGATCAAAATTCCATATGTGCAGGACCAAAATGATCAAATATCCATATGTGCAGGACCAAAAAATCCAAAAGATAATGTTGACCGTTAGTTTTTAACGAAAATGTTGACGGGGGACCAAAATGATCAAATTTCCATATGTGCAGGACCAAAATGATCAAATGTCCATATGTGCAGGACCAAAAAATCCAAAAGATAATGTTTAGGACCAAAATCGTAAAATGACTATATGTTCAGGACCAATTTTGGCCTTTACTCTTTAATATATGCCAAAAAACCTAATCTGTCTACCTCCGAACTAGTGTCACCTATACTAAAATACTATTTCGACCAACATAATTAGTCTTTTGCAGATTAAGAAAATGCATTAATTTTATTTGCAAAATATAGTACTTGGAGTCATTCATATGCATTTGTTCCTATTCCCGGAAGGAAAAATATAATTTCCACATCATTTTAGTAAACAAGAAGTTTAAATCTATAATAAGTGAGTAATTTGGTGGGAGGAAATGGTATCAAGACAGTCCCTTAAGTTATAAATGATCACAGCGACTGGCAACTCCGGCGTCTCAGCCGCGGCTGCTCACCGTCTCTACTGTTGCCAGTCATCATCTGCGACTAATGCTCCCGAGGCTCTTGAGCAGTCGGAGATTTAAATTCCATGGTTATCGGATATTTTCAACTCTGATAACTAGGTCTCATGTCCCGCCGGAAATCCTTAATGCTAATAAAAAAATCACAGCGTTGATCCGAAGCGACCGCCTCGATGAAGCCAGGGCTTTTTTCGATGGCTTGTGGCAGAGGAACACCGTCACGTGGAATTCAATGCTCAGCGGCTACGTCAAACGTCGCGAGATTGCGAAAGCGCGGTGGCTGTTCGATGAAATGCCTGAGTGAGATTTGGTTTCGTGGAATTTGATGATTTCTGGTTATATGTCGTGTCGGGGGAGGAGTTATGTAGAAGAAGGTAGGCAATTATTCGATGAAATGCCTGAGAGAAGTGTTGTTTCCTGGAACACTATGATCAGTGGCTAAGCGAAGAATGGAAGGGTGGATGATGCTTTCACGCTGTTTAACGCTATGCATGAGAAGAATGTGGTTACTTGGAATGCAATTATCACTGGGCTCTTGGATAATGGTCGCGTGAAGACAGCTTGTGAGCTTTTTAGAGTAATGCCGGAGAGAGATGCTGCTTCACTTAGTGCAATGGTGTCTGGACTGATTCAGAATGATAAGCTTGATGAGGCTGGGACGCTTTTGTTGGAATACAGGGAACTTGGAGAGGGGGTGGATGACTTAATCCATGCTTATAATACTTTGATTGCTGGATATGGTCAGAAGGGAAGGGTTAGGGATGCTCGGCGCCTTTTTGATAAGATACCCCTTTGCAGTGATGATGGAAGTGGGCGAAAATCGAGATTTGAGAGGAATGTGGTTTCTTGGAATTCAATGATCATGGCCTATGTAAAAGTTAGGGTTATGGATTCTGCAAGTGATATGTTTAATGAGATGGAGAGCCAGGATATTGTCACGTGGAACACCATGATTAGTGGTTACGTTAATGCATCTGATATGGAAACTGCTACGAAACTGTTCTTTGATATGAAAACTCCTGATGTTTTGTCATGGAACTCGATCATCTCAGGCTATGCACGTGCGGGAAAGATGAAACTTGCGCTTGGTTTTTTCCAGAAAATGCCTCAGAAGAATCAAGTTTCTTGGAATACTATGATAGCTGGATATGAAAAGAATGGAGGCATCAAAGAAGCAGTGGAACTGTTTCTTTGTATGCAGGCGGAAGGAGAGAAACTGGACAGACATACTCTGTCTTCCCTTCTTAGCATTTGTGCTGAATGTGCAGCCCAGCTTACGGGCATGCAAGTTCATCAGTTGGTGACAAAGATAGTTATACCAGATAACCCTTTATACAACTCTCTCATTAGAATGTATGCGAAATGTGGGGCTATATCCGAAGCCAGGACAGTATTCGATGAGACGAAAACTCAAAAGAATGTTATCTCTTGGAATGCTATGATTGGAGGGTATGCATCACATGGGTTTGCAAGGGAGGCATTGGAACTTTTTGAATCAATGAAGTGCTTTAAAATGAAACCAACATATATCACATTCATTTCAGTTTTGAGCGTGTGTGCACACGGTGGTCTAGTGGAAGAAGGCAGGTCGTATTTCAAATCCATGGTTGAAGATTTTGGAATTAAACCAAGAGTAGAACGTTTTTCGTCTCTTGCGGATGTGGTTGGTAGGCAATGGATATCATTAATAGCATGCCAGTTGAACCGGACAAGGCTGTCTGGGGGGCACTTATGGGTGCTTGCAGAATGCTCAACAACGTGGAGCTGGCAAGAATCGCAGCTCAAGCATTGATGAAGCTGGAGCCGGAGAGCTCTGGCCCTTATGTCTTGCAGTACAGTATGTTTGCCGACGCTGAAAGATGGAATGAAGCAGATGAAATCAGGATTGTTATGGAAAAGAACAACATTAAAAAGTCACGTGGTTATAGCAGGGTAGAATCTATCTGTATATTATGTGTTGTCCTCAACCGTAGTTGGTTGCCTCAAAATGCGAGATTTGATGGCCATAAAATATTGAATTGAAACTAGCTTCTGGGTTAGATGAGAGTTAATTCGTCTATGGAGTGTTTTTTTTTCTGAAAGATCTGTCTGTAAACTGCCATCCTTTCCCATCCATAGCTGAACCTGTTTTAGTAGCCATCGCCTGTACAGCCCTCATTGCTGTAATTTACCTTTGGGATTGAGATATCATACCACTTGACAATACATATAACATTGTTTAAGTAAGTTCCACGAAGCGAAGCACTCTCTCTCACACACACAGATATACTAGTAGATCGGAGGCATTCTTCAAAGAGGTGTTGAAGATTATCATTAGTTTGAGGATAGTTTTGGACCTTTGGTTGTCTTTCATGTTTATTCTTAGGGATTCTTTTCCAAAGTTAGTAGAAGTAGGATTCTTTTTCAGAGCCATCAAACAGCACGAAATCGAGGGGTACCCGCTTCATATCGAAAAATGGGACATGACTTTGTAGTGGAAGTTGAAAATGCAGGAAAGCTTCGGAAGATGGCGGCAGAGAAGGGGGTACGAGACGTCAAGGAAATCGAGCATGTGCGGGGTGTCCACCGCTTCCGATTGGGGGAGGCTATTCCCGACCTGTCCATTGTTGATGCTCAATGAAATTTAAGAACATTCATTATACATTTCGACTGTAAAAAGCCTTCTGGGATCACAAGCTTTACAACTTTATTAAGTAGTAGTAGTAGTAGTTTTTATGGAGTAGATTTAAGTAGTACTACCTAATTTTTTAATAAGCATACCGTTTAACTTATTAAGTTGGCCAAAACATTGATCGTCAATTTTTAACAAGATGTTACATAGACTCATCTACTACGATTTAGGAAAGATATCACAAATTCACAATTAATGTGCAGAATCAATTTTTCGTGCACACTTATACGACCAATTTTGGAATATATTTTGTTTTCAATAACATAGTAGTACTACGGAGTATAATAAAAATTAATCCAGACTTATCAATAATAAGATATCTCAAAATTCAAATCCATCTAAGTATAACTAAACAAGGGATTGCACATGCATGGTTTAAAAATCTATTTAGACTAATGCCAAAAGTAAACATCTCTTTAAAATTGTTGAAATAATTCAATTTCAAATAGTTCAACTTGATGAAACAATTCAATTTCAAACATTTCAAATTGAAGAAATAATTCAATTTCAAATATTAAATCAGAGGGAGTAGAGGGAGAAGGCCATTTGATTTTTTCAAAAAATATCTAGGCAATAAGAGCATCCACAATAGCGCCTAGCGCACCGCTTAGCCGAGCGCCGGCGCTAGGCGGTGCGCTAGGCGATCTATTGCAACCTCCTAGCGGTTTCCGGATTTAAAAACCGCCTAGCGCGATTTTTTTTTCCGAAACACTATATATACGCGCCTTGCATGTCATTTTCATTCGCACCACTTGTAATTTTTGTTAATTATTGTACTTTCTATGGCTGGACTATTGCTGGGCTATCCTTACCGTGGATCCTCAAAAAATGTGGATTTGTCGCCGAATAGTCACAGCATTTCTCCATCTTTCGTTTCGCGCTTCTTCCACTTCGCGCATGGGGGGAATCCGCCACTCTCTCACTAAAGCGGTTTCATCTCTCTAAATCCCACCTCCGTCGTCGTCGGAAATACTCACCTTCCGCAATTCTCCCCTATAAAAGCCATAATTCTTACTCCGAACTAAACCCCCAAACTTTCCAATTCTAGGGCTTCCATTTCACCGGAATTTTCAACGATGCCTTCTATGAAAGTCACCGGCAAAATAATCCGTCTGGAGCTTGAGAACTTCAAATCCTATAAAGGCCACCAAGTCATCGGTCCGTTCTACGACTTCACGGCTATAATCGGGCCTAATGGCTCCGGGAAGTCGAATCTAATGGACGCCATAAGCTTCGTCCTGGGCGTCCGTACAGGGCAGCTCCGTGGTGCTCAGCTGCGGGACCTTATTTATGCGTTCGATGACCGCGAGAAACAGCAGAAGGGGCGTAGGGCGTTCGTCATGCTCGTTTACCAGCGTGCGGATGGGTCGGAGATCGAGTTCACTCGGTCAATCACGCCTGCTGGTAGTAGCGAGTACAGGATTAATGACCGTATGGTGAACTGGGACGATTACAATGCGGAGTTGAAAAATCTTGGTATCCTTGTTAAAGCTCGGAATTTCCTTGTTTTTCAGGTGATCACTTGTTCTGTATAAACAATCTATGGTTAAGTTTTACAAGTGTTGTTCAGTTGCAGAGTTTGTTAGTAGCTAACTGTAGTTGTGAGAGGGAATTCCAGAGATCGAAACTTAGGAATGCTTAGTAGTATTACTACGGGGAAACAAAAGGCTTGAAGAAACGAGTTGGAGTGAATTGCTCAGTAATGAGTTGGAGTATGAATAGAGTTGTTATCTAAGGATGGTGGAAGTTTTAAGATGAGTGTGCTACTTTAAGCGTGTGTTGTAAAAACTTTAGAAATTTATAACTGAAAAATGACGAATGGAGAAATAGTGGGTGAAAATAACTTAGAGAAGATTCTCGTTCTTCTTCAAATCCTCAAACCACTTTTCTTTCACCCATGCCCTCTTGTAAATTGAATTTACATGCTCATTATGCCAACTTTTTTTTTGGGTAGAGCTGTTCACTTTGTTCTTTGTTTTTTTGTACAAATTTCCTTCAATAGTACAGCAAGGCCGTATGCATATATCTCTAGAATCTTTTCATGCGAGATTATAGAAATTTATTTGCACAATCCTACTAATGGAAGTTGGTGAAGAAATTCTAAAATATTCCTAAAGTGAGACAAAGACTGAAAATTCTGCAAACTGATTTTAGTTACGGATCTGGTTATGTTCTTCTACAATATTGTCAAATGTTTTTATGACTCAGGGAGATGTGGAGTCTATTGCTTCGAAGAACCCCAAGGAGCTAACAGCCTTACTAGAACAAATATCTGGCTCTGAAGAATACAAAAGATCGTATGAAGAACTAGAAGTGCAAAAGGCTGAAGCTGATGAAAAGGCTGTCCTTGCTCATCAGAAGAAGAAAACCATTTCAGCTGAGAAAAAGCAGAAGAAGCTGCAGAAGGAGGAGGCTGAAAGGCATCTCAAATTGCAAGAGCAACTGGTTCATATTCTTTTAACATTTTGAATTTTGTATTTTTACCATGTCTCTCATAATTTGTAATATATGGCATACTAAATTACTAATGCTTAATTGTATTTTAAAGCTTTATCATGATCTATGCAATAGTGAAGCTTGAAATATATTAGTATTAACTATTGATATAACTTTCATTATAGAATTTCTTTATGCGATACCGGGTTCTTGTTCTTATCGGACTTCAACTTTGTTGACCTAACAAATTCTTATTACAGTACTAAACAGTTCTTTTTTTCTTTACTCTGTGAATTTTCTCTGATTTCCGAAACTTGCATGCAGAAATCTTTGAAGCAGGATAATTACCTTTGGAAACTATTCAACATAGAGAATGACATTGAAAAAGCTAATGAGGACCTTTCTGTCGAAGAGGATAGCCTGAAAGAAATTGTGCGTGAATTGGAAACTTATGAAGCTGAATCAAAGAAAAAGAGCAAAGAACAAGCTGGATATATGAAAGAGATTCAACTACGCCGGAGGAAGATTGCTGAGAAACAGAGTAGACTTGATAAAGTAAGAGTTTTTTTACAGACAAATGCACACTGCTAGCTCTGTTCTTCCACATATTGTAGGTTTTAGTTTCAGCAATGTTACGTCTACTTACTAAGTAGGTTTAAAAAGAAGTCCTGGAGGAAGCGGTGGGGGGATTTTTATACATTAAAGCAATGTCTTAGTCTATGGAAGAATTTATTAGAGGAAAAAATATCTCAATAGCATTTGATTGCCAATGATGGTTACACTATTATGGAGGCTATATAACAGAATTGCGTTGAAACATTTTGAGGATGTAAAATACTGTTGCTGATCTGATCGCTTCGCTTGTAAGCTCCATTCATAAATCACATATCTCTTTAGTGCTATGTTATGGTCAAATTCAAAATATGAGAATACATGTAGCTTTTCAAGAGCAGTTCGTTATATGTGTTTCTAGAATCCCAAAGCTTCATTAGACAAAAGGATAATGTTTTGTGGGTTGATTTTTCCATCCTCATTTAAGTTTCTGTGGCTTGAAAGATGTAGAAGCATCTATGATGATTGAGATGAACCTTTGGACGAAGTGTGGGATAGGGTCACTTTCATGGTTGCTTGATAGTGCTCGAATCATGGCGTGTTCAAATTCATTTTTATATGTAATGCAATCAGAGATTGGAGTTGTATAGTTTATTTGGAGTGTTTTTCAATTCTTAGCGATTACTCACCCCTATGTATGTTTTTTTATTTTAATGGAATAAATCCTTCATGTTTGATTTTTTGCCCTTCCAAAACCTGTAGCTTTGTTCCAATGCTCCAGTATCAAATTGTTTCAGGGAATCAAAGTTCGATTTGTTTTGAGTATCCACTTCTTTCTTCATTGTGGCTCTGATGTCTTCGACTTCGTTTGTGTCTTATCTAGAAACTAACACTTTTCTATAAATGCTCAAGAATTAATTTGAACATAGGAGCCTTTTTTGTCTTATCTTGATACCTTTTGTTTGCTCTTACTAAATAATTACCAAAGATATATTTCCTTTAGATTCTCCTCTTTGTTAACTTCATATTTTCTCCTTGTTTCAGATACTTTGTTTGGTATATGTAACTGATCAAGGTCTATATCAACTTATGACATTTATCTTATTTTGATGCTACAGCAATCTGAGCTTGTTAAGTTAAAGGAGGAGACAACTCGTATAAACTCAAAGATAAAATCTACTAATAAGGAACTGAGTAAGAGGAGAGAAGAGAAAAAGAGACATGTGCAGGAGATTGCGAAACTTGAAAATGACTTGAGAGACGTGACAAGGCAACTTGAAGATTTGCGTGAGAAAAGCCAGGATGCTGGTGGAAAGCTTCAGCTAGTTGACAGTGAATTGGAGACATATCATCAGATGTGAGTTTATGTACTCAGTTTTTCTCAAACTTTTGATGACTTATCTCTCCATTTAATCCTTGGTTTATCAAAGAAAGAATAAGTGTTTATCCAGTAATTCTTTTGCAGCAAAGAGGAGGCCGGGATGAAAACTGCTAAGTTAAAAGGTGAAAAAGAGGTTTTAGACAGGCAACAAAATGCTGATATGGAAGCACAAAAGAACTTGGAAGAGAATGTTCAACAATTGGAAAATCGAAAAGAGGAACTGGAGTTGCAAGAGAAACAAATGCAAACTAGGCTTAAGAAAATTCTTGATGCTGTTGGGAAACACAAAGAAGAACTTATCAGAGTGCGTAAAGAACAACGTGAGATGAAGGATAAGCTTGGAGACTCTAAGTCGGGCCTTACCCTAATCCTCTTACTTCTACTCACACTGAGAATGATGTTTTTCGAGTAATCTTACCTGCTTGCTCATTCAACTTTTTCAGGCACAAACATGATATGCTGAAGTCAAAGATAAATGATGTAGATCTTCAGCTACGGGAGTTGAAAGCTGACAGGCATGAAAATGATAGAGATGCCAGGATGTCTGAGGCAGTTGAAACCCTTAAACGCCTGTTTCCTGGTGTGCATGGTCGCATGACAGATCTTTGTAGGCCAACACAAAAGAAGTATAACCTTGCAGTTACCGTTGCTATGGGAAGATTCATGGACGCTGTAGTGGTTGAGGATGAACATACAGGGAAAGAATGCATCAAGGTAGTGCCATCAAGAATATTTAAGTTGTATTAGTCCAGTAAGAATGAATTTGTGAGGAATCTCTATGTGCCACTTTCTTGTTTTCTTGATTTCCTACTTCTGTTATTCATTCTTATCATTCTATGACATGCCAACCAATCTACGAAGTGCTGTTTCTGCTTTGTGCTGACCCAATTAATTTTTTACAGATTGCTTCTTTATTTGAACACTTCCTTCTTAGACCTTATTAGAAATCTTACTGTACAACTTCTAGCTGAAGTTTTTTTTGCTTGCATTGCTTGGACCTCAGATTTATGTTTGGAAAAAGTAACTTCTTTTTGACCTGTTATTTTACTTACCTGCAGTATCTTAAAGAACAGAGGCTTCCACCACAGACATTTATTCCTCTTCTTTCAGTGCGTGTGAAACCAGTCATAGAAAGGTTGCGCACTTTGGGTGGAACTGCAAAGCTGGCCTTTGATGTGATTCAGTATCCTTAACTATAGGCTTCCTCTTTGATTATTTGAAGTATTTCACAAATCAATAAGAAACTGTAATTATGAATTCATTAAATTGTTCTTATTTCATGTTTCGTATAGGGAATCTTGCATGAGAACTTTCTTTAGATGCAAATGCATGACACTCAGCATGATACACATTCTGTATCTAGTGACAGTAGTTCGGTATATTATGGTAATGGATATACATTTGATGCATGTGCCCAAGAGGTTTACTTAAGCTTTTTGTTTCCACCCCAAACTAGTAGGTCAGAATCTTATTATTATACCTAATTATTGAAGCAGGCTAGATTGAGATATAGAATCAACCGAAAAAAACTCTCCCTTCACTGTTGGTCATTTTCTTTGGTATTACTTGTAAGTTTGATTCCTTTACAGTCACAGATTCGATCCTGTGCTGGAAAAAGCTATTATATTTGCTGTTGGAAATACCTTAGTTTGTGATGATCTTGATGAAGCTAAACATTTGAGCTGGAGTGGACAAAGATATAAAGGTATTATAGTTGACTGGTCTCTCCATATGCCTGTGGACGTATGTAATATAATCATTTTTTTCCTGTATTAAATTACAGTTGTCGGTGAGATTTATTTTTGTCCTGTTTTTTTTGGTTACAGTTGTAACTACTAATGGGATCTTATTGACCAAATCGGGTACAATGACTGGTGGCACAAGCGGTGGAATGGAAGCACGCTCACATAAATGGGATGACAAAAGAATTGAAGGTCAGTGGGAGTTTGACTCTGAGCACTGCTTGTTCTGTTCTGTATGTTAGTTCAATTGCTCTATGGCTAAAAACTGTCCCTTTTCAGGGCTTAAGAAGAAAAAAGAAGACCTGGAGTCTGAATTGGATAAGCTTGGGTCAATAAGAGAGATGCAGCTAAAGGAGTCTGAAGCATCAGGCAAGATTAGTGGACTTGAAAAGAAGATTCAGTATACAGAAATTGAGAAGGTTTATCCAATTTTCTACTCTTTTCTTTCCTTCATTTATATATATTTTAATTAATTCACTATCATAAAGCATTTCTTATTTTAAAGTACTAACAATAATTAGTACATTGGTTCTTCACATTCTTTTGATTGGAAGTCTTTAAAAATTTCCTATTTGAGTAAAATAATAGGAACAACTTGATAGATTGTTTGCCAAGTGAGTATAGTCCGCACACATTTAGTGATCCCTTCTTGAACTTGGAATTTAGTGTCCAACTTCAAACTGAAAAATTGGTCTACATAGTCATACATCAGATATCAGGTTAACCACTTATATCCCGAATCCCAGATAAAACTGTAAAGATGAGAAACTGTTAAAACTGGAAATCTGGCTTGCTCTGGTTTTTGTCTTTGTAGAAAAAGAGTTAGGGCTTGAAGTTCGACTAGATGCTTGATCTCAATGGAAATTCTTTTAAATTTGATAATGAAGATATATATGATAAGAAGTACTCCATATTTTATATGCAGAGAGTTTCTTCTATTAATCTGCACGTGTAATAAAATTTTATGCATAGTTAGTTGTCTAAACAAAATGGGCATTGATTTACATTGCTTAATGTGATATCTAATCATGTTCCATGTGATTGCCATATGATAATATTACTTAAAAGACAATCTTCTACAGAAAAGTATCGAAGACAAACTGAACAAACTGAAGGTGGAAAAACGCAATATTGAAGATGAGATAGGGCGCTTCAGGCCTGAACTCGAAAAGGTTCTTATTATATATTCCTGTTCATGAACCTCTACAATCTTCTATACGTATGCATATAAAATGATGAAATTCAATCTTCTGATTTAAATTCTGCAGTTGGAAAAAGTTATTGCCACCAGGACATCAAAGATCCAATCGCTGGAGAAAAGGATCAATGATATTGTTGACCTTATCTACAAGAAATTCAGTGAGTCTGTTGGTGTTAAGAACATACGCGAATATGAAGAAAACCATCTTAAGGCTATTGAGCAGATGGCTGCAGACAGATTCAACTTGCATAGCCAGCAATCGAAGCTAAAATATCAGTATGAACTCTGTATATCAATTTCATGCTGTTTCATTTTCTTTGCTTCTGATGATATCTTATTTACAGATGACTCTACCTCTGAAAGTTTGTTGCATTCTTAACTGCAGTGTTTAATACATTGATCTATACTTTTGTTTTCCTTCTTGAAAGTTTCTTGAACCTATATGTCTATATGCTCTACACTTTCAAACCCCTCAATAAAGTTTGTTTGAAGAGCTTTTAATAAACAATTATTGATAATTCGATATCTAAATTTCCTATCTTAAGATAAGAGAATTACACAATTAGTATACTAAAACTATTATAGATCTAGTATGCTTCAGCTGATTGGTCTATACATTTTTATCTGATGACTTTTAGTTCCTCAGAACTGCAACCCCTACTGTTGTTCTGTTTCCATTACATGTATTGGTGGGAGTGTTTCCATGAAAATGCCTAGTCCATCTTATCTTGAACTAATTGAAGAGCTTGTCATACCTGGAGTATGATCATCTGGTGTGTTTCTTCAGGATAAAAGAAAGATTGTAGATTGACTTAGGAATAATTAAGTGAAAAAGAAGCCTATGTAACCACTAATATGTTCAAACCAGTGTTTGCCTAAACAGGTTTTGTGAAGATATATTGATGCACAAATTCCATATTTATGCCCCAAAAGTTGCATCACATGGCATTGCATGCATGGAGTGTTCTCTAAGATTCTGAAGCATGGTGCAATCTTATAAGTTATGACATTGTAATTTATTGGTATTTCCTCTCCATGTGGCTAGACTGGAGTATGAGAAGAAACGAGATGTTGGTTCTCGTATTGCCAAGCTGGAATCAACGATTGCCAACTTAGAAAATTCGTTGAGAGATGTGAAGGAAAAGCAAAAGGAACTGGAGTCAGCAGCTGAGACCGCAAATGCTGAGATCGAAGTTTTAAATGAACAAATGCAAGGTAATTTAAGATTTTTGTTCTTATCATGGCATCAATCTCATTATTACTAGTAGTATTGTGTACTTACTGTTTAGCTTCACTATGTTGTTTCTTTTATGCTTGTTGATGCAGTTTTTGTTTTCAATTCTGCGGGAATCAGATTTGAATCTTGTGTTTTATTCAGTTCGATTGTGTTGCTAGTTTTCCTGGGTATCAGTTGTCTTGTGCCTATTAATGTTTTTATGCCTCTAGTCTCTTTCGTCAGCTGCCATTTTTTTCCCTTGGGATCCAAAAAAATTATTGTGCTTATCATGAAAATCCCCCATACCACCCATTTCTCTCTATCGCAGTTTTGAATTCAAAAGCAGAGGAGTGCGAAAAGGATATTCAGGGATGGAAGAAAAAGATCTCTGCTGCTACATCAAACATTTCAAAGCATAATCGTCAGATTAAGTCCAAGGTTAGTTTGATCTCAAGAAAAAGTGGTCTAAAATTTATTTTAATTGCTTAAATTCTTCAGAAACAATATTTTCTCGCCATGTATGATTCAGTACACATTGTTAATCTAACAGCTGCAATGTTCTAATATTCCAAGTTACAAGTAAAAATTAATAAATCAAGTTTATCTTGCTTTGTAACCACAGGAGAGTCTGATAGATCAATTGAGTTTGCGTAAACAAGAGATACTGGAGAAGTGTGAGCTAGAGCACATTGACATTCCAATAATCTCTGACCCAATGGATACTGGGTCATCAGGGCCAGGGCCTGTTATTGATTTCAGTACACTGAATAGATCGCTTCAGCAAAAGGCAAAACCATCTGAAAGGGAGAAGATCGAAGCAGATTTTGCACAGAAAATTGCTGCATTGATTTCTGAAATTGAAAAAACTGCTCCTAATTTGAAGGCACTAGATCAGTATGAAGCTGTCTTAGAGAAGGAAAGAGCTGCATCAAAAGAGTGGGAAGCAGCCAGAGATGAGCAGAATAAAATAACTTCTGATTACAACAAAGTTAAGCAAATGAGGTACTGCAATTTCTGCAAAATATAGCTTGTACTATAACCTTTTGGCCTACATCTTTTTATTGAATCAGATACTGGCTTTTGATCTAATTTGTTTCTATTAATTGGTGAAGAAAGGTCTTTACAGATCTTTTTTTTCTAGTGTGAAGCAATATTCAATTCGTTTCTGGAGTGGCTATCCTCCCTACATTGAGCTCAATTTGGATATACTTGTTGACACAGTACCATATGTTCCAAATAGAACCTCTGCTGATTTATAAGTACTTTATTAGTAAAATCCCCAAGGTGATAGAGTTTCGGTTCTACCTTGTAGCTTATAAATCATTTGTAGAAAGTATGCCAACATGTGCTTTTCTTGTTCATCCTTCTCCCCTACCTGCCTCCGTATATATTCATTTATGAATTTATGTCCCTTTAACTGGTAGTCTTTTTCTAAATAATAGAAGATAATGAAGAACAACGTTTAGCTTATAATAGTGCTTGTTTTTCAGGTCATTGGTCCCTGTCCTCAGCTCTTGATTTTGTTTTTTATAGCCGTATTATTTAAATCTTAGCCTTATCATCAGCATTCTCTTGATCTTGCTCCATCTGTGTTGTTATCTACCTAGTTTTTCAAGCCATGACCACTGATTTTCAAGTTGAATCCAGGCATGAATGCTTCATGGCTGCTTTTAATCACATCTCAAATAACATTGACAAGATATACAATGAACTCACAAAGAGCAACACCCACGCGGTGGGTGGGGCGAGCAGCACCCATGCGGTGGGTGGAACAGCATATCTGAACTTGGAGAACCCCGATGAGCCATACCTTTATGGCATAAAATACAGTGCTATGCCACCAACGAAGCGATACAGGGACATGTCGCAACTATCTGGTGGTGAAAAGACGGTTGCGGCACTTGCTTTGCTCTTTGCCATCCACAGGTATTAAAAATGAAAGCAAAAAAATTCTGCATTTAGAACTTTTCGGTGTGTCAAATGAAATTACTGCAATCCTGCTGTTAAATTTTTTCTTATCTTCATCTTTTCTGTGGATGCTTCTTGCAATTCAAAGAATATTTCTATTTAGCTATGCCCATAATAATTCTTTACTTCAAATCTGGGATGTAACTTTCTGTTCCATAATAATATCTCTTCTTCTGATACCTTTGCAGTTCTCAACCTGCTTGTAGCTGTAAACTTAATGTGCATAAATTATCATGCTTTTTAATTTCTTTATATGTTGATATGATGGTTGGCATACTATATAAAATATTCTTTGCTCATCTCCTTTAGTTTATTTGTTACTGTTACTTTGATGCAAATATATCATCAGTGGTACAGATAGTCCTATTTATTCAACAATGTTGCTCAATGGAGTAGCTGTATACAGATTATCCATCATCTATTTCTGTTTCGAGTTCTGATATTATTTCATAATAAGGCATTTCCTCACTAATCGTATCCTGGGATTTGCAGTTTCAAACCTTCACCGTTTTTCATATTGGATGAAGTGGATGCTGCATTAGACAATTTGAATGTCGCCAAGGTTGCTAGCTTTATTCGAGCAAAATCTTGTGGAGGAGCAAAATTAGAGTGTGATGTTGACTTTGGATCTAGTTTCCAGAGCATCGTGATATCTCTCAAGGATAATTTTTACGATAAAGCTGAAGCCTTGGTTGGTGTATATCGTGATTCTGAGCGAGGGTAAGAAATTCATCATTGTTTGCATTCTTGAGCTACTACTTCCCCTACTCAATATGCAGACTCTGAACTTTATGCTTATGTTGTAGGTGCTCACAAACCTTGACATTCGATTTAACCAAATACCGTGAATCTTGAGAGGAATTTGACCCAGCTGTGGGCTGCAGCTCTTTATAAAGTCTACACGATGTTGAAGACGTATGTAATAGAGAATATGTACATTATCAGGATGCTCGTAGACTTGTAATTGTTAACTGGTATGTACTGCCATTTACCACTGCTATCCTTTATCAACTTAGCCTTAATAGGTTTGTAACGCATAATTTGTTCTGTTGACATGTACTATATTACTATTGATGTTTTTCGTTTCCTGTCGCCCAGTCCAGGTTTTCAATTAAAGTGAGCTGCAGGATATTTAAATGTCACAGCAATTATCACTGGAAACTTCATAACAAAATCAATGTGTGGTGCCTTTTTATTTTTGATTTTTCATTACAGCAATTTGGCGCGTAACAATCACAAAATTACGACGCATCGTCAATATAAGCTTTGTAGCCAAATATACTAATCGTAGAATCTAACGTTTCTATACAAATAAATTGAACAGTTTTACAGGACTTACGCATAAGGTTCATAATCTTAGGTATTGATGAAAAATAAGTACATTTAGGACCCGTTTTATTGCTGCATAAACCCAGGGTAAGGTGTGAGGGTCCCACCACAATCCATCGTTTGATACATTTGTTCTGCTTTCCTAAGGATCCGGGTTTAATTGGTATGACCCGGTATTTTTAACTGTTGGGTTTGGAAAAAGGGGTAAAAATAGTCCACCACTTTGTTATGGACGAGGTTACCCTAGTCTGGGCCTCATTTTATCCAGTCGGGGGTCCAAACTAATATCATACTTGCTTGCTTCTTGCTCCATAATGTTATACGCTCTGAGATGGAATCTGACCCGATTGAGATGGCTGTCGCTCACGAAGGAGAGGGAAATGAAGAAGATGTGCAGGATGGTGATTTTGTGGCTGGTGTGGAACCCTCCCAAGTCTGGACCAATGCACGTGATGCAATGGCAGCATCAATGTGGGATGCTGTGAGAGTTCTATATGCATTTTGAATATTGTCATATAAAAAATATTTTGCATCATCTTCATTCTGACTAATATTTATGTGCTCATTTTGTGTTGTAGTATATGGGCGGAGCTGCATAAGTATCAGTAGAAGTGGCAGTGTGAAGCATCTCTTTTGGGAATAGTACCGTTTTGTTTTTTAAGTTTTTGGACAAAATGTAATCATATGCTTTTATCACTATTTTGGATTTGTGGTTTTATGTTTGATGGTTGTTCTGTATTTGGAATGTTACTCTACAAATTAAACCAAGCAATATTTGGATTTGTGGTTTTATGTTTGATGGTTGTTCTGTATTTGGAATGTTGCTCTACAAATTAAACCAAGCAATATTTAAGTAGTAAGTGCTTCAGCATGGAATTTTTTAATAATTCACATTAACATAACTTCCTTACAATGCAAACCTCGTCGATATAGTAACACAAAGGGGAGGCGTACATTTTGGGACATATATACCTAGTAGTGCTTCACCAAGCAGTACACATTTAGTAAGTGCTTCACCAAGCAATACACATTTAGTAAGTGCTTCACATAAGCAACATAGCACATAATCTCCCATATTTCCATAAGATTAACATAACTTCCTTACGTTGCCAACCTCGTAGATATAGTAGCACAAAAGGGGAGGCGTGCATTTTGGGAAATATATACCTAGTAGGGCAAAAGGAGAGCTATGCATGGACTGCATAGCTCACATTCAGTGCTTTCTATACCCACCAAATGGGCTCCAAGAAGCGGAGGAGTATGCATTTGGCGAGCAAGTTGGAGGATTCAGTTGTTTGACGAGGTTACCAAGCTTTGGCTTTGCCAATGACGAACCAAGTTTCACACCGGTCGGAGGAGAATAATAAGGCGGGAGATGGCCATTGTTGGACTCACGGTCGCCAGAATCCCCTTCTTCGTCAAATAGCTTGCGACGCACCGAACCGATCACAGTGATAAGAGGTGAGTTCACTTCGTCAGGGTCAGGGTCAGTGGGCGTGGTGATTGTAGGCACAAACGGTGGAGCTAGAATTTCAGTGGAGTTAGAGATAACGATCACATTTGGCGAATCTTCAACCTTGACGTCCTCCATGCCAAATACAATAGCGAGCCGGGAGAAATCAAGCTCGTCACAGTGGAAGTAAGCAGCGGCGAATGGCTGATGCTATAACAGTAAAAAAATACAGTACGTATGCATTCAAAATGACGACAAAAATGATGGCAAAGATGATAAAGTAGAACTAACCTTGAAGATTTTTTTCCACACAGCCTCATCAGCCTGAATGAAGTGGTCTTTCACTTCCCATGTTACCCCATAAGTCGCCACAACAGCCTTGAATGTACGATATCGCAGCTCGAAGAACTGCATTCGCTCTTTGATATCATCAGGCGTGATCTGATTGGAATGTAACATACATTTGCATATACGAACATATTCAGTCCAATGGAAACGACACACACCGATTTCTAAATAAACAACAACAAATATTATAAGTTCCCACACCTCCATTGTTGTCTGACATCCAGATGCTTCCACCGGATCGCTGAGAGCTCGCCATTGTGTTCAATGCACGGGAAGGATTAGCGTAGAAACGCTTGGAATTCGTGGGAATGGCGGTTGTTTCATTTAGGGCAAACACCACTCATTATATAATGGAGCAAGGTCTGGGGCGGGAAGAGTAATTGGAGTGGCGGGATTCACTTTAGGGCTGAATTCGAAGTGTATATTTGGGAAAGGGATGAAGGCACACTTTACACAACTTTGAGGACACAAAGGTAAATTCAATGTTCATACTCCTCAGTTGGGCCGACGAGACCAAACAACCGAAATGGGTTAACCAAATATTTAGCCCAATCCATCTCTTTTCAATTGCTATAAAACTCCCAAATGTGGATAGCTTCAACCTTGGTTAAAGCCAAAATTATCCAAGTAATTAATCCAATCCATCTTTTTCACAACAAGCAATAAAACGGGCCCTTAAGGTCATTGAATGTGTCTAATGTTGTCCCCAACTTAGGTATTGATGAATTATTCTATATGATCGATCTTAATGCATCCATGCACAAACAAACAGAAACTCTGCTTCAAAATTCAAACATTCTCAGATAAAGAAAGCCAGCTGCCTTGAGAAAAAAATCATAGGTGGAAGCCATTAAAGCTCTCTACACATGCACATTGCAAAATGGAAAAATCCATCAGATTATGTGTCAATCCCAAACATCCCTGTTTTCGCCTATATATCCCTTCACATTTCTACTGGAAATTCATATCCTCACAACAATCAGCCATGGCTAGAACCTTCTTCTCAGCTCTCAGCCTTGTTCTGCTCATAAGCTCGGCCTCTGCCTACAAGGGCAGCACAAGCTGGCAGAAGGGCGAGTGCGATATCAGCAGGATCAACGCCCAAGAACCATCATTCCGCGTAGAATCAGAAGGCGGAGTCTCAGAGTTCTGGGACCACAACTCCGAGGACTTCCAGTGTGCCGGTGTGTCGTTCCACCGCCACATCATCCGCACCAGAGGGCTCATGCTCCCCGCATATCACAATGCTCCAGTCCTTGCCTACGTTCTTCAAGGTCTGATTCTCCTCTACTTTACTTATAATTATTATTTAGTACTGATAAGTGAGTAACATTTATTTATGTACTTGCGTTGCCATTGCAGGTAGGGGTATTTTCGGAGTGGTGATTTCGGGTTGCCCGGAGACATTTGAATCGCCCCAGCAGCAACCAGAGAAGGAGGTGAGGGGAGGAAAGTTCACCACCGATCGCCACCAGCAAATCGAGTACTTGAAACAGGGTGATGTGATCGCGATCAGAGCCGGAGATGCTCACTGGACTTACAACAACGGCGACGAAGAGCTGATCATCGTTGTTGTGCAAGACAACTCCAACAACGCCAACCAGCTAGACCAGAACCCCAGGGTAGGATTAACAATCTCTAATTAATTAATTAATCAGCCAAATTAGGAAATTAATAAGGAGCGTGTTTTGCATGCAGTCGTTCATGTTGGCCGGAAACCCGGAGATTGCGCAGCAGCAGGAGCAGATGAAGCGATTCAGAGGCAGCCGCCGCGGGCAACAGCACGAGATGGGCAACATTTTCCGGGGACTAAGCAATGAGATTTTGGCAGAGGCGTTCGACGTGGACGAGGAGACTGCAAGGAAGCTCAAGAGCGAGAACGACGAGAGAGGCCCCATCGTGATCGTGGAGAAGGAGCTCCAGGTCATCAAGCCTCCATTCCGCCACAACGGCCTTGAGGAGACCGTTTGCAGCGCCAAGATCAGAGAGAACATCAACAACCCATCACGGGCCGACATCTACAACCCCCAGGCCGGCCGTCTGTCGACCGTCAACAGCTTCACCTTCCCCCTCCTTAACTACCTCCGTCTCAGCTTCGCCAAGGCCGTCCTTTACAGGGTAACTCACACTCACTACTACATCAGCAGCTTGCGGGCATCACAAAACATATCAGTCGCTAACTAATTGATGATTTGAGTGAATTGCAGAATGCGATAATGGCTCCACACTGGTTGACAAACGCACACAGCCTAATGTACATCACAAAAGGCGAGAGCCGAATTCAGGTGGTGAACCAGAAGGGACAGGCGGTGTTCGACGGGCAGGTGAGGGCAGGGCAAGTGCTGGTGGTGCCTCAGAACTTCGCGGTGGTGAAGCAGGCGAAGGAGGAGGGGTGCGAGTGGGTGGAGTTCCAGACCAACGCCAACGCCATGATCAACACACTCAGTGGCCGCACCTCCGCAATCAGGGGGCTGCCACTCGATGTCGTGGCCAACGCGTACCAGATATCGAGAGAGGAGGCAGAGAGGATCAAGTATTCGCGCCAGGAGACTCTCTTCTTTAGCGGATCTAAGTCGTCTTATGCTAGACACTAATATGTTTCTCTTCTCTGTATGGGAATAATAATGGCCGGTTGATATATACCGTTATAAATATATGTTTTGCATCTATTTACTATCTTTTCTTTTCTAACTACTTGTACTAAATTTATTTTTCAGCTTACAACTTCACAAATCAATTCTGAAAGACCTCACTCAAAATATCACTAACTGAAACTCTCAAAATTATGAAAAACAAGGACGTATATCGGATTATGTTTGCAATATCAATAAAATTGTTTGGATCCTAAATTTATGGAGTATTAGATAGTTAAATGATTAACTAATAATAATTTAATTACAATTTTTAATTTAATTTTTAATTGAGATAACTATGATATTCCGCCATCACTTGCCCTGTTTAGAGAAACAGGTAAGTTACACATTTGTGTGGTAAAGAAGAATTTGATCAGAGTAACAAATAACTACTGTTTGATATTCAGTAGTCATGCCATTATCAAATTGAGTTTGAAGTTTTAAATTAACATGTATGATCAGACTCCAAGATTTTTTTTAATAATTCTATATTTTTAGGTTTGCCGATTAAAGATAATGTAAATTAATAGTATCATATACGCACAAAATTAAACATTGTCATTTTGCGTGTACTCTTAAAAGCTTACATCTTGTTGATAGAATGTATTCTTATATGATAAAATCAAGTAAACAAAATTTATCGGGAGTATTATTTTTTGCTCACACGTCGTCAAGTAGATAATTGTCTGTATAATTTTTTGCAGGCTATTATATTTTCAAAAAATAAAACAATATATATTAAATGGTAGTAGTTACATGAATATATCTATGAGTGAATGTCCGAAATGATGGACAAAATTGACCATTTATCGGAAAGAAAATGAAATATCATGACAAAATTGTTGTAGTGTGCATTCATTTTTTTTATCAATCATAGTATCAGACGCATAAGAACTAAATAAGGAGTGCATCAATTTTAGGTAATCGATTAAAGGTAAATCAAATGTGAAAATAATCTTTATATCCAAACCACAATATTGGCAACACATTTGACATATTGATCTATACACATGAATCTATATAAAAAAAATTGCACCTCATGTATCCAAAACATTTGAAATATTTGATGGTAGTTCCCAAATTTCTCCACCCACATTAATTCACATACAGACGAAACATGTCTATGAAAATTGTATTTATTCTCAGATAAAGAAAGCCGCATGCCTTGAGACCAAATCATAGGTGGAAGCCATTAAAGCTCTGGTAGACATGCATAGTGCAAAATGGCAAACTCCCTCTCCTTATGTGCCAATACCAATCGCCTCTCTCTTTCCCTCTATAAATCTCTTTGCTTTTCCCACTCAAAATCCACATCTCTGAATAAGCATAAGCAGCCATGGCCACAACCTTCCTCTCTGCCTTGAGCCTCGCTCTACTCCTCAGCTCCGCCTCCGCCTATAAAGGCGGAAGCTGGCAGCAGGGCGAGTGCGATATCACTAGGATCAACGCCATGGAGCCCTCGTTCCGCCTCCAATCTGGGATCACAATGCCAATGACTTCCAGTGCGCCGGCGTCTCCCTGCACCGCCACACCATCCGCACCAGAGGTCTTCTTCTCCCTGTCTACCACAATGCTCCCATGCTTGTCTATGTTCTTCAAGGTTTCATCTCTTTTCCCTTTATCATTTTTATGCTAACATTGTTGTAATTGGGATATCTTGTTATTGGATGTGCAGGCAGTGGTATTTATGGAGTGACGATTTCTGGGTGCCCAAGCAATCGCCGGATCAGGGGATGAGGAGCCAAAATTTTGGTGATCGTCATCAGCAGATCGGCTTCTTGAAACAGGGCGATGTGGTCGCAATCAGAGCCGGAGATGCTCACTGGGCCTACAACAACGGCGACCAAGACCTCCTCGTCGTTGTTTTGCAAGACAACTCCAACAATGCCAACCAGCTCGACCAGAACCCTAGGGTAATACTCCGTCCGTTCTCAATTAATAGAATCACATTCTTTTTTGGAACCTTCGTACTAATTAATTCATTTCTATTTCTAGAAAAGTACTCACTTGTATTTTATTGTCTATTTATTATTTTATTTCTTACTTTATTATCTGCACTATCCATCTCTCCTACTTTTAAACACCAAACAACTTTCTTTCTCCCTTTTTAAACACTTTAAAATTAGCATATATAAAATCTCATGCTATTACAAGAAGGGGTCATTTTTCTTGGGACGAAGGGAGTACTAAACTGTGTGGTTTTATGCAGTCATTCTTCCTTGCCGGAAAGCCGAACTGGGGACAGGAGCAACAGAAGGAGCAGCTCCATTTCCACGGCGAGAGACGCCGCGAACAGAAACAGCACGAGTTCGGCAATGTGTTCAAGGGAATGAGCGTGGAGAGGTTGGCAGAGGTGTTCGAGGTGGACGAGGAGACAGCGAGGAAGCTGCAGAGCGAGAATGACGAGAGAGGAATGAATTGATAGTGATCGTAGCCAAGGGTCTGCAGGTGATCAAGCCACCATTGGGGGAGAGGGAGACAGAGAGCAGCAGGGAATACAACGGAATCGACGAGACCATTTGCAGCACCAAGAACAAGGTCAACCGTCAACAGATTCACCCTTCCCCTCCTCCAATTCATCCAGCTCAGCTTCGCCAATGGCTCTCTTCACAGGGTATCAAATTAAACTCAATTATGTATTTATTGTGATGATGAAATTTGAAATTGTGTACAAACCAGAATGCAATAATGGCGCCACACTGGTTGACGAACGCCCACAGCATTCTATACATCACCCGTGGTGACAAGTTCATCCAGGTGGTGAACCACAAGGGGCAGGTCCGGGAAGGGCAGGTGCTGGTTGTGCCTCAGAACTTCGCGGTGTTGAAGCAAGCCGGCGAGCAGGGTTGCGAGTGGGTGGAGTTCCAGACCAACGCCAACGCCATGATCAACACACTCAGCGGCCGCACCTCCGCCCTCAGGGGACTGCCTGTGGACGTTGTCGCCAACGCCTACCAGATATCGAGAGAGGAAGCCGAGACCATCAAGAATTCGCGAAGGGAGGCGCTTCTCTTCAGCGCCAGCAGGCCTTCAACCAGAAGAGTTGCTTCTGCTTGAGGATGGTTCCAATTTAGGGGACTCTAATTTCAATAATAATGAGACTAGTCATGTCATGTCATGTATGCGCACATGTTTTTTGGAACATCAAAGTATCAATAACAACTCAAAACTCTCCATTCTAAACTGCATTTTAAGTTTACCACACCTAGTAGTATTACTTTTTCCTGTTGTTATAACCAACAAAAATTAAAGTTTTTAAAAAGTTCCAGTCCAAAAAATTACATATATTAAAAGTTCCGATCTTGGTTGAAGCGTTATGAAAAAAAGCACACTAGTATTATGAGAAGTTGGGAAGGAACAGACGCAGTTTTTTATCAAGGAGCTTCAGCTAGTTGACAGTGAATTGGAGACATATATATCACCAGATGTGAGTTTATCCAGTAATTCTTTTGCAGAAAAGAGGATGAAAACTGCTAAGTTAAAAGGTGAAAAAGACAGGCAACAAAATGCTGATATGGAAGCACAAAAGAGAATGTTCAAGCATTGGAAAATCGAAAAGAGGAAGTGGAGCTGCAAGAGAAACAAAGAAGAAGTGCGTAAAGAACAACGACTCTAAGTCGGCCCTTACTATTCGAGTGCTTGCTCATTCAACTTTTTGAGTCAAAGATAAATGATGAAGATCTTCAGAATGAAAATGATAGAGATGCCAGGATGTGTGAGCCAGTTGAAACCCTTAAACGCCTTTTTCCTGGTTGCAGTTATCGTTGCTATGCGAAGATTCATGGACGCTGAAAGAATGCATCAAGGTAGTGCCGTTACTCCAGTA
Source organism: Salvia splendens (assembly GCF_004379255.2). Lineage (NCBI taxonomy): Eukaryota > Viridiplantae > Streptophyta > Magnoliopsida > Lamiales > Lamiaceae > Salvia > Salvia splendens. Next base: position 3,427,209 of record NC_056034.1, read on the forward strand.
AGAATGAATTCGTCTTTCTTATTTACTTCACTTTCCACTTCACTTCTCTGCCAACCAATCTACCAACTGCTGTTTCTGCTTTACACATTGTTTCTTTATTTGAATACTTCCTTCTTAATTAGACCTTACTATACAATTTCAGATTTATGTTTGGAATTTTATATAACAGTATTAGGGGAACTGATCTTTTATTTCTTACTATGAATTTAAATAATTAATTAGTTGCTCGTAGCAATAGCTATATTTTATATTAAATTTGGTTAATGAACTTCGGAGAGTAATTAAATTTGTCAAACAATAGAATTCCATATGTTAGAATAGTGTATTTTTAAAAAATTATTTTGCTGGATTGCATTCTTGTAATTATTAACAAGCGTTGTAAAATGGCTGATTAAAAACACATTTTGTAAATTTAATTATAAGATAATTACCAATTAAAGTTTACAAAATCATAAATATATAAAAGGAAGAAAAAAATGCAAGTAAACATAAAAGCGGCAAGTAAATATAATCATGAGATATTTAAATTTTTAATTAGTAAAATAAGTAATTAAAAATTATATTATTAAAGAAACTGAACTATAATAAAGAAGAAAAGAAACATCAAAATATAAAAATGCAGCGTCATTTTAGTGATAAAGAACATAAATATTACTAATGTTGAAGTTTGTTGCCTGCAAACTTTTTACTTTTGTCAAAATTTGTAATCCCACATCGGTGGATATTAGAAACTTTGGGAGAGTGGCTGGCAATAAAAGGAGCACTCATCCATCACTTTTAAAAGAACTTTAAGGGAGTGACTGCCTATAGAAGCAACACTTCTCCATTATTTGTAAAATATTTCAAATTTGAATTATCTTCTTCATTTAAATATAGCTCACTTATATTTAAATGGAAAGAGAATACAAATTTGAGATGTTTTACAAATGAGGGAGGAGTGCTCCTTCTATAGGCAGCCACTCCCTTAGTTATTTAAATAGAGAAGAAAATACAAATTTGGAATATTTTGTAAAACATCTCAAATTTGTATTCTCTTTTAGGCAGCCACTCCCTCAGTTATATTTAAATGGAGAAGAGAATATAAATTTGGAATATTTTACAAAACCACCCCCTCAAAGTTTTTTTACAAATGAGTGAGGGGTGCTCCTTTTAGAGGCAGCCACTCCCCCAAAGTTTCTAATACCCACCGATGTGGGATTATAAATTTTGTCAAAAGTCAAAGTTTGTGGGCAACAATCTCCACCTTGGCAAAATTTCAAATTCTACCAAACACGATTCTTCTCCACCCAAACAAACGACTCGCGGTGCTTTCGTATTGGCGTTGTCAAGCGCCAGTTCCAATTTGCAGAATATTAACCAAGTCCAAACAATATTCAAACTTGGCTCTCGTCACCACCTTGGTCAACATATCTGCATGATTCTCCAAAGTCGGAACCTTTCTTATGACAATTTCCTCTTCTTCGAGAATTTCCCGCACAAAATTATAGCGAACATCAATGTGCTTCGTCCTTTCATGAAAGACTTGATTCTTTGCTAAATGAATAGCACTCTGGCTGTCAGAATATATTTCAAGTTGTTTCTGACCAACACCTAATTCTTTCAGTAACCCATGAAGCCAAATTGTCTCCTTCACAGATTCAGTAATGGTCATGTACTTTGCCTCTGTCATAGACAAAGCTACCGTCGACTGCAAAGTATACTTTCAACTAACTGGCGCACTTGCTAAAGTGAACAAATAGCCATTAGTAGATCTTCGCTTATCCAAATCACCAGCATAGTCGGAATCACAATATCCAACTGCAAAATGACCAAGTGATTTATCATGCTCAAATAGTAAACCAATATCTACAGTATCTTTGATATACTACAGAATCCATTTCAAAGCTTGCCAATGACCCTTGCCTGGATCATGCATGTATCTTCTCACAATACCAACGACCTATGAAATGTCTGGTCTTGTATACACCATTGTATACATCAAGCTTCCAACTGCGTTAGCATAAGGAACTTTCGTCATATATTCTCGCTCATCATCCGTTTTTGGAGATAACTGAGAACTTAGTTTCAATTGAGGAGCAAGTGGGGTACTTACAGGTTTGGAATCATCATTTATACCAAAACGTTATAGTACTTTGGTCAAATACTGTTTCTGTGTCAGCCAAAGCTTGCCTCCCTCTCTATCCCTCGTTATCTCCATGCCGAGAATCTTCTTGGTTTCCCCTAAATCCTTCATCTCGAACTCTTTACTCAACTGAGCCTTCAATCTGTCCACTTCAACTTGGCTCTTTGATGCTATCAGCATATCATCAACGTATAAGAGTAGGTAGATGTAGGAACCATCTTGAAGTCTGCGCAAATACACATAGTGGTCGTATTTGCTTCTTGTGTACATCTGATCCCTCATAAATTTGTCAAACCGTTTGTACCACAGTCTTGAAGACTATTTCAATCGTACAACGATTTGTTCAACTTGCATACCCAATTTTCTTTACCAGCAACCTTGAATCCCTCCGGTTGGGTCATATAGATTTCCTCATTCAAATCACCGTGTAAAAACGCGGTCTTCACATCAAGTTGAGCTAGCTCCAAATTCAACTGCACTACTAAAGCCAACAAAATTCTAATGGATGAATGTTTAACAACAGGAGAAAATACCTCATTATAATCAATTCTCTCCTTCTGGGCGTAGCCTTTAGCTACCAATCTTGCTTTGTAGTGAACATTATATTTGTCAGGAAATCCCTCTTTCTTTGCAAAAACTCATTTACATCCAATTGCCTTCTTGCCTTTCGGCAATAACATCAGCTTCCATGTCTTGTTCTTCTGAAGAGACTGCATCTCTTCTTCTAAAGCACATTTCCAACCATCGCTTTCTGAATTTTCAGCAACTTCGAAAAGATACATGGAACATCATCAACAACTGGAAGCGCATATGCTACCATATCCGCAAAACTAGCAGGTTTATGAATTTCCCGCCTTGTTCGCCTGACTGCAATTGGCGCTGATTGCTGCGAAGGTTCTTGGGGTGGAACCTCTTCATCATCTGACTCTTCTTCTTCTTCTTCTTCCGTAGGAGAGTCATTTATGGTGTTCGTAGTCGGGATCACAACTACTTCTTTGAACTCCACTTGCTTCGGTGTATATTCCACCTACTGTGAAACATCACTACTATTTGGATTACCTTATTCAACATGGAAGATTCATCAAAGGTAACATCCCTACTTACAATCGACTTCTTAGACTTCAAACACCATAACCGATATCCTTTAACACCAGCACTGAAACCCATAAACAAAGCCTTTTTCGCACGTGGATCCAATTTTGATTCAGTCACATGATAATATGCAACAGAACAAAATATACGCAAAGAATCATAATCAGTTGCAGGTTTACCAGACCATACCTCTAAAGGAGTCTTGCCATCAATGGCAGAACATGGCTAACGATAGACAATGTGTTGAGCGTATGTGATGGTCTCAGCCCAAAATTCATGTCTAGCCCAGCATTAGACAATATACAACGAACTTTCTCCATTAGTGTTCGATTCATACGCTCTCACACTCCATTCTGCTGTGGTGTATTTCTCACTGTGAAGTGTCGAACTATGCCACATTCTTGGCATACATCTTGGAAAGGATCACTCTTGTATTCTCCACCGTTGTCAGATCGGAGAACCTTGATCTTCCTCCCCATCTGATTTTCAACTTGAGCTTTCCATTTTAGAAAAATCCCTAGGACTTCATTTTTGCTCTTCATAGTGTACAACCATACTCTTCTGGAAAAATCATCAACAAAAGTGACAAAATAGTGTCTACCTCCAAGTGACGGAGTCTTGGCAGGTCCCCACACATCTGAGTGCACGTAATCCAGAATTCCATTTGTATTATGGATTTTAGCGCCAAATTTCACTCTTCGCTGTTTTCCCAGACCACAATGCTTGCAAAACTCTGATTTGCAAAACTTCATACCTTTCAATAATCCTTGCTTGGCGTGAATTTGCAATGATCTCTGACGAGCATGTCCCAATCACAAATGCCAAAGCTTCGTCGCCTCTGCATCCTTCTTGTTACTCGAAGTTGCAGTTGCTACTGTCCCAGCCACTGTACTACCTTGGTAGTAATACAAATTGTTCTTCCTCATGTCTCTCAACATCACCTATGCTCCTGAAGTTGCTTTAAGAATTCCATCTCGCATCATCACAACTAGGCCTTTAGATTCTAAGGCCCCTAATGAGATGAGATTCTTCTTCAACTGGGGCACGTACCGCACATCCTTCAAAATTCTGGTGGATCCATCCTGATTCTGTAGCTTGATTGAGCTTATTCCGGATGTCTTACATGGACTGTCATTTCCCATGTAAACACGTCCGCCATTGAGTTCTTCGAAATCAAAGAACCATTCTCTGATGGGACACATATGATAGATGCAACCTGAATCCAATATCCACTCGTCTAGATGCGATGTTGAAGGTGAAACCGTCAAAGAACAATCTGACTCCGTATCATTTTTGCATTCAGCAACATTTGCATCTTGCGAAGCCTTTTCTTTCTTCTTCAACTTTGGACAGTCTTTCTTCCAATGTCCTTTCTCATAACAGAAAGCACACTCATCTTTGGCAGCCTACCTTTTCGATTTGGACCCTCCTCTTCTCTTATTTGATCGGCCTTGTTGACGACCCCTTGCCACTAATGTTTCATCTGTAACTACTTTGCCTTTCATTTTATCTGTCTTTCGCAGTTCATGACTATACAAAGCAAAACATACAGTATCTAAAGACACATTCTCTTTACTGTGGAGTAATGTGGTCTCCAGATGTTCAAATTCACCAGGAAGAGACGACAACAACATCAATGCCAGATCCTCATCCTCAAATTTCACATCTAAATTTAGCAAGTCTGCTACTAATTGATTAAACAAAGTAATGTGTTCATTCATAGTGATACCTGACCGGTATTCAGAGGGTGATCGGAGACGTAGGCAATTTGGCCGAACTCCGTTATCAAAGTTCCGGGTGTGTTCTTTATTTATTATTTATTTTGTTTCACATTTATTTCTGGGTTTTATTTTCTGTTGTGATATTGTATTTAATATTATTTGCGGGTTTGGTAGTAGTGTCTTGTACAGTTCTTTTGGGTGTTGTATATTATGATAAATACACCGTGCTAAGGCCATCCACAATAGAAATAGCCCAGCCATAGCCTAGCCACTGCCACATCATCAGCACTAAAAATCCTTCTGCCACATCATCAAAACAAGCAAATAGCCCAGCAATAGCCCAGCCATAGCCTAGCCACATACTATCCACATCACTATTAACAAATATATACAAAATGCAATAATTAACAATAACGCAATATACGAAATTTAATTTACGAGATATATACGGGAAAATTCACTAATATTAATAAAATTTAAAAAGTACATAATTAAAAAAATTACATAATTAAAAAAAATTACATTAATTAAATTTACAAATGAAAATTTAAAATAACATTACAACTTAAAGTTAAAAAATAAAAAAAAGACATAATTAAAATCTTAAAAAAATAAAAATGACATAATTTAAAATACAATTTTATAGAAAATCCTTGAATGAGATTGTCTCACATCGAAAGTGGAACATAAAACATTCAAGGATATCTCTCTATAAAAGAGAAACATCCTTGAATGAGATTGTCCCACATCGAAAGTGGAACATAAAACATTCAAGGATATCTCTCTATAAAAGAGAAACATCCTTGAATGAGATTGTCCCACATCGAAAGTGGAGCATAAAACATTCAAGGATATCTCTCTATAAAAGAGAAACATCCTTGAATGAGTTTGTCCCACATCGAAAGTGGAGCATAAAACATTCAAGGATATCTCTCTATAAAAGAGAAACATCCTTGAATGAGTTTGTCCCACATCGAAAGTGGAACATAAAACATTCAAGGATATCTCTCTATAAAAGAGAAACATCCTTGAATGAGTTTGTCCCACATCGAAAGTGGAACATAAAACATTCATGGATATCTCTCTATAAAAGAGAAACATCCTTGAATGAGTTTGTCCCACATCGAAAGTGGAACATAAAACATTCAAGGATATCTCTCTATAAAAGAGAAACATCCTTGAATGAGATTGTATCTCTCTATAAAAGAGAAACATCCTTGAATGAGATTGTCCCACATCGAAAGTGGAACATAAAACATTCAAGGATATCTCTCTATAAAAGAGAAACATCCTTGAATGAGTTTGTCCCACATCGAAAGTGGAACATAAAACATTCATGGATATCTCTCTATAAAAGAGAAACATTCTTGAATGAGTTTGTCCCACATCGAAAGTGGAACATAAAACATTCAAGGATATCTCTCTATAAAAGAGAAACATCCTTGAATGAGTTTGTCCCACATCGAAAGTGGAACATAAAACATTCATGGATATCTCTCTATAAAAGAGAAACATCCTTGAATGAGTTTGTCCCACATCGAAAGTGGAACATAAAACATTCAAGGATGTCTCTATAAAATAGAGGCAACCAAGAATGAGTTTGTCCCACATCGAAAGTGGAACATAAAACATTCAAGGATGTCTCTATAAAAGAGAGACAACCAAGAATGAGTTTCATAAATTCGCAAGCCCATTAAATATATATGGGCTATTACGAATTTCTAGTATAAATTTATTTATAAAAATTGATTTTTATATATAGAAAACAATTTTTATAAATAAATAATATTTTTTTATATTTGATTTTTTTTTTAAAATTCGAATTTCAAAAATTCGAATTTAAAAAAAAAAATCGCGCTGGGCGATCCGGGCGCTGCAATAGCGCCGAACGGACCGCCCAGCGCACCGCCCAGCGCCACGCGACCGCCCAGCGCTGCGCGGTTTCTCTCTCCAATCGCCCGCTGGGCGGCTGCAATAGATCGTCCAGCGAACCGCCCAGCGCCGGCGCTCGGCTGGGCGGTCGCTGGGCGCCTATTGTGGATGGTCTAATAAATTCTGTTAGGAGTATGGTATTTAAGAGGGACAGTGTCCCCACCAGTCTTTCCGGATAATTTATTTGGAGTAGTAATTTTAAGTAGACTCCATTGAGTTAACTCTAAAATTACTGAATCGGTTCATTTCACTCTTTGAGAGAAAATTACCCGGTTTTTTCAACAACTAATACTAACACTACAAAAGAATGAAAAAAGGTATCGGCGTCGTTCTGAGGCAGTGTAGAGGATTCATCCCCATAAAGGGTAACATAAATAAATTAAACTTTTACAGTGTAATTTTATTTTCTATTAGAACATTGAAATATTGAAAAAAATACAAGAGAAATTTTCAACAGTTCAATAAATCACAAAATACTATATAAATTAAATTTATAAATCTAATACTGTAGAAAACATATTCGAACTTTTTTTTGTTCCGCCGTTAAAGGAATAAATATAAATGCAGTAGGATTGAACAAAACAAATACTTCTCTCCCTCCGTTCCATAATAGTAGAGACATTTCTTTCCGGCATGACGATTAAAAAAAATACTACTATATTAAGCGAGTTGAGTAAAAGATGACTAAAGTAGGAAATGAAAAAGGTAAAATGATGAAAAGAGAAGTAAGAATGAATAAAATAAGTGAAAAGAAATGGGTTAACTTTTATTAAAAAAGAAATAGTTCCATGCTATATAATAGGGGATTACTAGTTTTGAGTTTTGAATAAAAAACGGTAATGTCAGGGGCACTTTTAATTGAATAAAAAATGGTAATGTCAGTGGCACTTTTTAAATTTTTTGTAAAACTAAAAACGTGTCACAGCAATATATTCATGTAAGTTTAACTGCTCATCTGCTCCTCCTTCCCAACTATGCTGCGGCCATTGACGAAATGTAAGTTCTGTAAATTTAATTTTCAGCCACTCTTTCCTACTAAATCTCCAACAATTTAAACATCAAAGACATTAATTTAGTGAGGGTTGAAGATATTTTTCAAAAAAATTGAAATTTTTTGCAGTAGAAATATATACGTGTGTCCGCCACTGCTCCCGCCAGTCCCATAAGTTATAAAGGATCACAACGACTGGAAACTCCGGCGTCTCCGCCGCTGCTCACTGCCTCTACTGTTACCAGCTATCATCTGCGACTGATGCTTCCGAGGCTCTTGAGCAGTCGGAGATTTAAATTGAAATCCTTCATGCTAATAAAAAAATCACAGCGTTGGTCCGAAGCGACGGCCTCGATGAAGCTAGGGCTTTTTTCGATGGCTTGTGGCAGAGGAACAATGTCACGTGGAATTCAATGCTTAGCGGCTACGTCAAACGTTGCGAGATTGCGAAAGCGCGGTGGCTGTTCGATAAAATGCCTGAGAGAGATTTGGTTTCGTGGAATTTGATGATTTCTGGTTATATGTCGTGTCGGGGGAGGAGATATGTAGAAGAAGGTAGGCAATTATTCGATGAAATGCCTGAGAGAAGTGTTGTTTCCTGGAACACTATGATTAGTGGCTATGCGAAGAATGGAAGGGTGGATGATGCTTTCACGCTGTTCGACGCTATGCCTGAGAAGAATGTGGTTACTTGGAATGCGATTATCACTGGGCTCTTGGATAATGGTCGCGTGAAGAGAGCTTGTGAGCTTTTTAGAGTAATGCCAGAGAGAGATGCTGCTTCGCTTAGTGCAATGGTGTCTGGACTGATTCAGAATAATCAGCTTGATGAGGCTTGGATGATTTTGTTGGAATATGGGGAACTTGGAGAGGGGATGGATGGCTTGATCCATGCTTATAATACTTTGATTGCTGGATATGGTCAGAAGGAAAGGGTTAGGGATGCTCGGCGCCTTTTCGATAAGATACCCCTGTGCAGTGATGATGGAAGTGGGCGAAAATAATCGAGGTTTCAGAGCCCGGATATTGTCACATGGAACACCATGATTAGTGGTTATGTTAATGCGTCTGATATGGAAACGGCCACAAAACTGTTCTTTGATATGAAAACTCCTGATGTTTTGTCATGGAACTCGATCATATCAGGGTATTCACGGGAAGGAAAGATGAAACTTGCTCTTGATTTTTTCCAGAAAATGCCTCAGAAGAATCAAGTTTCTTGGAATACTGTGATAGCTGGATATGAAAAGAATGGAGGCATCAAAGAAGCAGTAGAACTGTTTCTTTGTATGCAGGCGGAAGGAGAGAAACCGGACAGACATACTCTGTCTTCCCTTCTTAGCATTTGTGCTGAATGTGCACCCCAGCTTATGGGCATTCAAGTTCATCAGTTGGTGACAAAGATAGTTATACCGGATAACCCTTTATATAACTCTCTCATTACCATGTATGCGAAATGTGGGGCTATATCCGAAGCTAGGACGGTATTTGATGAGATGAAATCTCAAAAGAATGTTATCTCTTGGAATGTATGATTGGAGGGTATGCATCACATGGGTTTGCTAGGGAGGCATTGGAACTCTTTGAATAAATGAAGTGCTTTAAAGTGAAACCAACATATATCACATTCATATCAGTTTTGAGCGTGTGTGCACATGGTGGTCTAGTGGAAGAAGGCATGTCGTATTTCAAATCCATGGTTGAAGATTTCGGTATTAAACCAAGAGTAGAACATTTTTCGTCTCTTGTGGATGTGGTTGGTAGGCATGGGAAGCTTGAGGAGGCGATGGATATCATTAATAGCATGCCAGTTGAGCCGGACAAGGCTGTCTGGGGGGCACTTGTGGATGCTTGCAGAATGCACAACAATGTGGAGCTGGCAAGAATCTCAGCTCAAGCATTGATGAAGCTGGAACCGGGGAGCTCTGGCCCTTATGTCTTGCTGTACAATATGTTTGCTGACGCTGAAAGATGGAATGAAGCAGATGAAATCAGGATGGTTATGGAAAAGAACAACATTAAAAAGTCACGTGGTTATATCAGGGTAGAATCTAGTTAATTGTAATAGGTGCGCTCCATTTGGAACTATCATGGAAGCATAGGGATTACCGTGCAGGTATTTTATTTACCTTTCATCTGTAGTTCCACCATGTGTATGTATGTGTTATCTTCAACCGTAGTTGGTTGCCCATCAAAATGCGAGATTTGTTGGCCATAAAAATTTGATTGAAGCTAGCTGCTGGGTTAGATGAGAGTTAATTCATATATGGACTGGTTTTTTAGCATATTTTCTGAAAGATCTCTCTGGCTGTAAATTGTCATGTTTTCCCATAACTGAATCTGTTTTAGTAGCATCACCTGTACATCCCTCATTGTCGTAAATTACCTTTGGGATTGAGATATCATACATACCACTTGACAATAAATAGTAACATTCTTCAAATTAAGTTCCACGAAGCGAAGCACTCTCTCTCACACACACACAGATATAGATCGGAGGCATTCTTCAAAGAGATGTTGCAGATTACCATTAGTTTGAGGATAGTTTTGGTTGTCTTTCATGTTTATTCTTAGTTGTTTATTGTTGTCAAAAGTTTTGTTATTAATAGAATTTTAGAGATTTACATTAGGAGTCTTTAGTTATTTTGAGATTATCATCTATGTTTCAATTTCTTTTCCAAAGTTGAGTAGAAGTAGGAGTCTTGTGTAATTCTGTATAATACGTTTTTGAGGTTTGAAGAGGATCAAGGGAGGGGTACCCAGAGTCCGCAATGCCAGAGCCCTCAAACAACAAGAAATCAAGGGGGTACCCACTTCAGATCGAAAAAGGGGACATGACTTTGTAGTGGAAGTCGAGAAGGCAGGAAAGCTTCCAGGTGAGCTCGTAGCGGAAGACGAAGGCAGAGGAGGGGGTAGGAGACGTCAAGGACATCGAGCTTGTGCAGGGTGTCCACCGCCTCCGGTTGGGGGAGGCTATTCCCGATCAGTCCATTCTTGATACCCAATGGAATTTACAAACACTCGTTATATTTTTATGCAGAATTTCTTCTATTAATCTGCACACGTGTAGTAAAATTGTATGCATAGTTAGTCGTCTAAACAAAGTGGGCATTGATTTCCATTGCTGAATGTGACATCTAATCATGTTCCATGTGATTGGCATATGATACCATTACTTAAAAGACAATCTTCTGCAGAAAAGTATCGAAGACAAACAGAAGGTGGAAAAACGCAATATTGAAGATGAGGTAGGGCGCTTCAGGCCTGAACTCGAAAAGGTTCTTAGTATATATTCCTGTTCATGAAGCTCTACAATCTTCTATACGTATGCATATAAAATGATGAAATTCAATCTTCTGATTTAAACTCTGCAGTTGGAAAATGTTATTGCCACCAGGACATCAAAGATCCGATCGCTGGAGAAAAGGATCAATGATATTGTTGACCTTATCTACAAGAAATTCAGTGAGTCTGTTGGTGTTAAGAACATACGCGAATATGAAGAAAACCATCTTAAGGCTATTGAGCAGATGGCTGCAGATAGATTCAACTTGCATAGCCAGCAATCGAAGCTAAAATATCAGTATGAACTCTGTATATCAATTTCATGCTGTTTCATTTTCTTTGCTTCTGATGATATCTTATTTACAGATGACTACCTCTGAAAGTTTGTTACATCCTTAACTGCAGTGTTTCATAAACATTGATCAACCTACCTTTTGTTTTCCTTCTTGAAAGTTTCTAGCACCCATATGTCTGTATGTTCTAAACTTTCAAACCCCTCTGCCTTCTGGCACACTCTTTCCCCATGTATGTTGTTGCAAAAATAATTTATTTTCCCTGAATGTTTGATGGACAACTCTTCCTAGTTTCCATTCATAATATAGTAACAAACCCATTTAAACTCTGTTCTTTCTGAAAGTTGAACATTTTCTTAGACCAGCACCTTCATCAATACTTTAATAGGACCTCTTGTATTTCTTCAAGAGGATTCTGATTCATGTGGCTGTTCTTTGTTTCACTGCAAGGTAATGTGGATTTTTGTTCAAAAAAGTAATTGGATTAGAACCTGACATTTCGAGTCTGCAAAGGTCAACCTAGTTTGTTCAAGCTCGATAAAGTTTGTTTGAAGAGCTTTTAATAAACAATTGTTGGTAATTTGATACCTAAATTTCCTATCTTAAGATAAGAGAATTACACAGTTTTTATATACTAAAACTATTATAGATCTAGTATGCTTTAGCAGATTGGTCTATACATTTTTATCAGATGACTTTTAGTTCCTCAGAACTGCAACCTCTACTGTTATTCTGTTTCCATTACATGGATTGGTGGGAGTGTTTGCATGGAAATGCCTAGTCCAGCTTATCTTGAACTAATAAAGTATGATCATCTTGAACTGCGACCTCTTCAGGATAAATGAACGATTGTAGATTGACTTAGGAATAATTGAGTGAAAAAAGAAGCCTATGGCACCACCAATCTGTTCAAACCAGTGTTTGCCTAAACAGGTTTTATGAAGATACATTGATGCCCCATAAGTTCAGAACCAAAAGTTGCATTACATGACATTGCATGCATGGAGTGATTCTGAAGCATGGTGCAATCTTATAACATTGTAATTTATTGTTATTTCCTCTCCATATGGCAGCTGGACTATAGTATGAGAAGAAACGAGATGTTGGTTCGCGTATTGCCAAGCTGGAATCAACGATTGCCAACTTAGAAAATTCGTTGAAAGATGTGAAGCAAAAGCAAAAGGAACTAGAGTCAGCAACGGAGACCGCAAACGCTGAGTTCGAAGTTTTAAATGAACAAGTGCAAGGTAATTTAAGATTTTTGTTCTAATCATGGCATCAATCTCATTATTATTAGTATTATGTACTTACTATTTTGCTTAACTGTGTTGTTTCTTTTATGCTTGTTGATACGATTTTTATTTTCAGTTCTGCGGAAATCAGATTTGAATCCTGTGTTTTAATACTTTTATTCAGTTCTATTGTTTTGCTAGTTTTCCTGGGTAGTTGTCTTGTGCCTATTCATGTTTTTTATGCCTCTAGTCTCTTTCGTCAGCTACCAATTTTTTCTCTTGGGATCCAAAAATATAATTATTGTGCTTTCATGAAAACGCCCCATACCCATTTCTCTCTCTCTTAGGTTTGGATTCAAAAGCAGAGGAGTGCGAAAAGGATATTCAGGGATGGAAGAAAAAGATCTCTGCTGCTACATCAAACATTTCAAAGCATAATCGTCAGATTAAGTCCAAGGTTAGTTTGATCTCAAGAAAAAGTTGATTTATTTTAATGGCTTATATTCAGAAACAATTTATTCTCGCCATGTATGATTCAGAATACATTGTAAATCTAACAGCTGCAATGTTCAAATATTCCAAGTTACAACCTTGCTTTGTGACCACAGGAGAGTCTGATAGATCAATTGAGTTTGCGTAAACAAGAGATAGTGGAGAAGTGTGAACTAGACTAGAGCACATTGACATTCCAATAAACTACTGGGTCATCAGGGCCACGACCTGTTATTGATTTCAGCAAAACGACTCGCAAACAACAAATCTATGTGATCAAATTTGGTACGATAAAAAACTAGTTTATTTGAAAAAAATAATAGGTTTATTTATATATTTAATTAAAATATATGGATGCATATATAGTACATAGAAACTGCATAATATTGTGGTCATATATTTATGATTTGTGTATAATTTTTTTACTTTTTTGGAACCATAAATGTAATTGGTGCATACTTTAATTCAAATTTTAAAAACAATAGAAAGGAAATTCAAATATGAAAATAAAAAATGAGGTTAAAGGCTAATAAGTCTTTCTAACTTGTCCATTTACTAAATTTATTATTTTAATATATAATTAAATTATTAATATAACTTTATTTTGATCGTACAAAATTTGGTTGTTTATCATTACTCGCAAAATTAAGTTGCGATATAAGTAGATGTATGAAATTATTGATATTGTGGTTTAATAAGAAATGATGACATAACATATATGTGGACTGTGATACGAAAATTATTACTCCTATGAAATGAGGATGTGAAGTGAAGTGAAGTGAAGTGATAGAGAAAATAAAAGAGAGAATGTGAAAGCAAAGTACGGTTTGGGGTAAAATCGTAAATGCGCGAGAAGATTCAAATTGGGGAATGCAGAAAACTAGAAGTATTGAAATACACAATAAACAAGGCACCCTCACTACTCACGCCTCACGAGGAAGAAGACAGACTGACAGACAGACACAACGCTCTCTCTCTCTCTCTCTCTCTCTCTCTCTCTTCCTACACACAATTGTGATCCAAATAGACAAATACAAGCAGTGCACAACTACTCTACTCTCCTCCCTCCTCTGCTTCACAACGCATACCCCATTTCCATATAACCCAAAAACAAAATCCACTTGTTTGGAAAAGCATGAAAAAGATCTAGTAATGCCTGTCAACAATCCAATCCTTCTTCTCACATCCATCATTTTCCTCGCTGCTTCATCAATGGCATTGCCCAGGCCCGGATTCCTCTACACAAGATCCAGAGGAACGTGCACTCCTCAGTAAATTAACAACCCCCCTTTGTCTCTAATTTCTCTACAAAGTTTGGATCTTGAAATTAAGTGTTTTTGCAGGTATTGGAGCAGCAGGAGCGAGTTGTGGCCGAAGATGGTTCCCCACAGGTCCACGGTGTCCAACGTTTTCGGGTCGCAGGCCTTGGAGCGCTTCCGGCCCGACCTCACGCTGCTGGAGGCGGCCGCCAGGAATACCGAAAACGTGTTCGCGGCGCTGCTCAAGGAGTCCACGGCCGCGCTGCTCAACTCGTACGCTAGAAATGGGTATCCCTACGCCGCCTGGGAGGTCAAGACGCTGCTCATTCAGGCTCTCGTTTCCGACACTGCCGCCGCCGCTCTGGCGGAGAGGTTTCTTCACGCCAATCACAACTGTGCTTGATATTTCTCTCAAAGAACAGGAATTAGTGTTTGTGGGGATTTTGCGATGTGGTGAAAGCGATAGTTTGGATTTTGGTATCTGTAATCATTTGCTTTTTTCTTTTTCATTTAGTACTCGGATTTTAATTTCTTCATATGCATCAGGGAAAATAGGTTGTGAGATCTGGTACTGACATTCTGAATATGCCTCAGAAATGATATTGATAATTGGAAGGTTTTTATTTCAAATAAAATAAGTGAAATTATAATGCAAAGGCCAAAGGAGATGATTCGGTGTATTCCTATTTATGATTGTTGTAATAAGTGTTAGGAATTTTAGTACGGTCAACGTAGTTGACTACATTAACCGGGTCGTATAAGTACGGATAATTAAATAATCGATATGCGTTCCTAGTAGATGATGGTGGTATATTCACTTTTTCTAACCTGATTTCGGTGAATGAAAAATAATATATTAAAGTATGTCACGATATATGCAGATATGTAATTAATTAAATAATTAATTAATATTATTTTGGACAAGTAGATAAAATAATGTGACAAATGAGTATACGAAGAAAGCTTCGTAGAATGAGTACACATTGATTGAGTCGTCCAAATACGTTTCTGGAATGAACAACTACATGAGAGGTGTCTAAATACATCCGTCCAAGTTCATGCTCCATTGTTGACGTTTGTAACGCCCATAATAGCTTGTAACCCCCGGCGGTTACAATCAAGCCATCATGACACACATAATAAGTGTTGACTCCATCAATTCAAATGAGTGGACTTGACCCATAAATAGGCATGCATCCATTGCAATCTCTACACAACTACAAGCATAGCATTTGCATAGCTATCTCACTCTCTTTGCATAGTCTTCCGTTGAAGCTCTGCCCTCGCCATTATCCAGTGTGCCGGAGCTTGTTATGTTTGCGGTGCTGCAACGGACAAGACGAAGTCGTTTTATCTTTGGGGACGACACGCCAATCTGAGAGCACTTCCAGGGCGTATCTCGTCTTGTGGAAAGCGCACTTCTCAACTCGGCTTACAACTTATTTACGGTTTACAGTTTCGATTATTGTTTTGTTATTTCAATTCAATTTATTGTACTTTTATCTTCATTCTTCATTTGGGTTGTATTACGCCCGGGTAATGTATCTTTGTACCACGGTTGTAATCAAAGAAACCCAACAGTAAGAGCATACACAGCGGAGGTGGGTGGATGGGCACCGAGAGAGGCGTGAGCTGGATAATCCGTTGCGCGCTCCCTCCCGTGAGAGGTTTCGGGGTTGGAGGGAGGTGGGCGCTGCCATTGAAAGAAAGGATGAAAAAGGAGGGGAAAGAGATGAGAGGGGAACAAACATTAATTTGTAGTGTGATGGGGTACGTACTAAACAAGCCCAATAGCAGTGACAGCTCGGCCAGCCCAAAGCCCAAGAGTTCAGTTCGGCATTACCAAAGAGTTCGGCCTCAGCTTACAGCTCGGTAAAAGCCAACCAATCAAGCTCTGCTCTCAGGTCGGCATCAAGCTCTACTCTCAGATCGGCAACCAAAGCAGTTCGGTCTCGGTATTCGACCGAACAAGGAGTTAGTGGACCCATACCGGATGTCCAACACACCCACTACCACGTGATGTCAGTTCAGGCCACGATCGTAGGCCATGACCTACGCTTCACCCACGATCTTAGGCCATAACCTACACGACATCCACGACTTAGGGTGGTGATGCAAGCCATGATCTGAGTTCATTATATAAATAGAACTTAGATCTGATAGAAGAGGTTAGAAGCTCTCTAGAGATAAAACACCATATAGCAAATAGCAAGTTTGTATTTGTAAGCTGTAGAAAACAGATCAAGCAATACAATCTTGCCCTCCCTTTTTCCCGTGGACGTAGATTTACTTCAGTAAATCGAACCACGTAAATTCTCTGTGTCGTGATTTATTTTTACGAGCATTTATCATCATCAATAATTCGCGGAATCATCACTGGCGCCGTCTGTGGGAAACGAAGAACAAAATTTGTGATAAAGCGAATTTTTGATCCATTTTTTCCACCCAAAAAATGCATACCAGATCGCAGAATACCCGCATTCCTGCCCGTGAGAACCCGGAGGAAGCCAATCCATCCCATAGGTCTGGAAAACAGCCTAGGGATAAATCCACCACCAGTTCTCATGGCGAAGGAACAGGCCGCTCCAAAAATCGTCCCACTGAGTCTTCCCAGCAGCCTGATCTGAATGAGGCTGTCAAGCTGTTCTTGGCTGAGAAGCAGGATGAGTTCTTAGCCTTCCTGCAAAAGAGCCAAGAGCCGAAGACGAAAACGGAGGATTCTCCTTCCTCATCCAGACATGAAAGTCACTACCGCAGTAGTGCCGTGTCTTCCAGGAAGAAGAATCCTCAACCCCGACATATTCCTGATCTTCCTCGGTACCGGAATCACAGGAGAACTCAATCTCCTCCATACCGACGAGATATCGGATTCGCCGTGTACGGAGCACTGAAGACTCCGTTCTCGGACGACATCACCCGAACTCCCCTACCACAGAACTACCGAACTCCGTCGATGACTTACGACGGGCTCGTGGACCCTCACGATTTCCTGGGGCGCTATCAATATAACATGGCGAACCAGGGTCTCAACGAGGTCCACATGTGCAAGCTATTTCCCGAGCTGCTCATCGGGAACGCGAGAAGGTGGTTCGATAGCCTCCCCCAGGGCAGCATCAGATCTTACCGAGATCTAATGGATGCCTTCCACAGGAGGTTCTTTCAGAAAGCGGAAGCCCGAATCACTTCGGCTCAGCTGCTTTCCATTCGTCAAGGTCGCGACGAAAAAATCAGCGACTTTATGACAAGATTCCACAAGGAATGCCTGCAAGTGGACGATCTCAACGATCTGCTTGTCATCTCGGCATTCCAAAATGGAATCCTGCCCGGAGCTCTCTACAGGAAGCTCGTTGAGTGCGGTCCGCAGACAGCTCAGGAAATGTGGGACATTGCGGACCAGTACTCCCGAGCCGATGAGGCAGACCGTCGCAAACGGTCGTTAGACAGCTCATCGTCCCGAGGAGACAGGAGGAAGCCCGATCATAGCGATCAGGGACATCCTCGCCGAACTCCTTTTGGCGATCAGGGACATCCTCGCCGAACTCCTTTTGAAAGGATTCAAAGGACTCCGGTGCAAGACAGATTGGGACCCCGTCTCAATCCCGAGAAGCCGCCCGCTCAGTTCGTACCGCTGAACAAGCCAAGAGCGGAAATTTTCGAACTACACTCCGACCTGTTCGAAAAGCCAAAGCGGATGACGAAATCTGCCGCGCGCCGACCCCAGGATAACTACTGCTCCTACCATCAAGACCACGGTCACGATACCGAGGAGTGCAGAAACTTGGCTGCAGGTATCGATGTTCTTGTGAGGGCAGGGACATTGAAAAAATACCAAAGCAAGCAGTCAAAGAAGAATAAGAAGCAGAGAGGTGCGAACTGCGCTCCTCAGGATCCGAAAAGGCAGCCGGATCCCGAAGACGATGACGAGCCGCAATATGATGGAGTAATCCTGACTATTGACGCTCTCCCTGCCGGGAAGACCAAGTCGTCCCTGAAGTCAGAGCGCAGGGGCTCCAATCGAGAGGAGCCAACGCATAAAAGGCTGAAGCAGGACGAAGTGATTACGTTCTCGGATGCTGATCCCGTCCCGGCCATCTCTCCTCACCAAGACGCCATTGTCATCCAAGCCGGAGTGGCAAACAAACTGATCCACAGGGTGTTTGTGGATACAGGAGCGTCAGTCAGCATTCTTTTTAAAGAGTGCTTCGACAAACTAGAAGTGGACCCAGCTCGGCTCAGCCCGGCTCCGCTTCCCCTGAAGAGCTTCGCCCAGGAGGACACCCGCCCTGAAGGTATTATCAGCCTTCCGATCACGGTGGGGAAAGCGCCTACTAGCTCCAGTACGATGATTGAGTTTTTCGTGGTAAAAGCTCGGTCCCCGTACAACGTCATCCTGGGAAGAGACTGGCTCAACACAGTTCGGGCCGTTTGCTCCACCTATCACCTCACCATCAAGATCCCTACTAAAGGAGGGATAGCGGTCATCCGAGGTGACCAAAAAAGAGCAAAGGAATGCCTGCAAATTGCGCTTAGAAGTGCCGAGCAGTCAGATCGGCACCACCAAGCATAGCAATCACAGCAGCCGGAGTCAGAGGCGATGACCGAAGTTATACCGGAGCCGAACTCGATGACAGTTCAGCTGTACGAAGACGATCCATCCAGAACGGTTAAGATCGGCTTCGCGGGAACGCCTCTACTTCGGGAAAAAAACCATCCAGCTCCTCAAGGAGTACAAAGACGTCTTTGCATGGTCTCCGTTGGACATGACCGGAGTGCCCCCCGAGGTAATCACTCATCGTTTAAATATTGATCCTTCGGTCCGGCCGATAAAACAGAAGCAAAGACTCTTTGCGGCAGAACGAAGTCAAGTCATCCATGACGAAGTCCGTCAATTATTGAAGGCGGATGTGTTATTCGAAGTGAAGTATCCTTCGTGGGTGGCCAATCCTGTCATGATCAAGAAAAAGGAAGGAGGATGGCGGATGTGCATAGATTTCACCGATCTAAATAAGCACTGTCCCAAAGATTGCTATCCCCTTCCGAACATAGATAAAAAAGTAGAAGCTCTGATAGGCTTTGAAATTTTTTGTTTTCTTGATCTATACAAAGGATACCATCAGGTTTTAATGGATGAGATTGACGCTTCAAAAACGGCCTTCATTACTGATTTCGGCATTTTCGCTTATAAAAAGATGCCATTCGGTTTAAAGAATGCCGGAGCCACTTATCAAAGGATGGTAGACAAGCTTTTTCGGCACCTGATTGGAAAGGAAGTCGAAGTATATGTTGACGATATAGTCGTCAAGAGCAAAAGCACCTCGGAGTACGAGCACAACCTCAAGTCCACTCTCAACGTGCTCAAGAAAGCCAACCTCAAACTTAATCCCCAAAAGTGTACCTTTTTGGTAGATTCGGGAAAGTTTCTGGGTTGTTGGGTTTCAAAAGACGGACTCAAGGCAAACCCCTCAAAAGTTCAAGTCGTTCAGAACATGGCAATGCCGAAGTCCATACATGACGTGCAAAGGCTAACCGGATGTCTAGCCGCACTGAGTCGATTCCTTTCCCAAGCAGCCGAAAAGCAACTGCCGTTCTTCAAGGTGTTGAAAAAGGCACCAAAGTTCGAGTGGGGAGCCGAGCAGAAAAAGGCCTTTGACGAGCTCAAAAGTTATCTAGCCGAGCTTCCTATTCTCTCTGCTCCAGCCGAAGCCGAAGTACTATTCTTATACTTAGCGGCATCGGATCAAACCATCAGCGCGGTGCTTGTACGAGAAGAAGGCCTAAAGCAGTTTCCCATCTACTTTACAAGCCGAGCATTAAGAGGTCCAGAAACAAGGTATCAACCTCTGGAAAAAATTGCTCTGGCGTTAGTAAATGCAGCAAGGAGACTGCGGCCATACTTCTATGCTCACAAGGTATGCGTCTTAACCGATCTACCTCTTCGGCAAGTTTTGACCAAGCCAGAAGCATCGGGCAGAATCGCCAAGTGGGCTATAGAGTTGGGAGAGCACACAATTGAATATCTACCTCGGAAAGCCATCAAGGGACAAGCCTTGGCAGATTTTCTTGCAGAAGCGAAGTTCGATCAAGCAATTCCTATTATTGCCGAACAGAAGAATTCTGCCAATGCCGAACTAGCACAACCCTTGGAATCCGAAGTAGAGCCGCCGGACTGCTGGAGCGGATTCGTAGATGGAGCTTCAAACAAGATGGGAAGTGGAGCTGGTATTTTACTTGTCGCTCCCGACGGACACGAGGTAACCTACTCACTTCGTTTCCTATTCCCCACTACTAATAATGAAGCCGAGTACGAAGCCCTCCTGGCCGGACTCCAGTTAGCGCAAAGTCTACTCGTCAAATCTCTCAAAGTCCATTGTGATTCACAAGTCATAGTAAATCACATGTTGGGTACAAGTGAAGCCCGTGACGAGAGAATGAAGAAGTATTTGGACAAAGCGCAAAGCATCAGCCGAAGTTTCTCCTATTTTCGGATAATCCGCATTCCCAGAGCGGAAAATAGCCGAGCAGATACCTTAAGTAAGTTGGCCTCAGATCCGAGCTCAAAGGCGGAAGAATTAATGCATCGAAGCATTGATGAAGCCGAGGTACATTCTGTATCCAGCTCGCCGAACTGGATGACGCCGATCTTGCAGTATCTGGATCAAGGACAATTGCCCGAGGATAAGAGAGAAGCTCGGAAGATCACGTGCCGAGCTCTTCGGTACGAACTTCATGAAGGAGTCCTCTTTAGAAAGTCTTACCTCCAGCCGTTATTGCGGTGCGTAGGACCAGAAGAGACGGACTACATCCTCAGAGAAGTTCATGAAGGATCGTGCGGTAGCCACATCGGAGCCAGAGCTTTAGCTAAAAAAGTTCTGAGATGGGGATATTATTGGCCAACCATGGTACAAGAGGCAGTGCAGCTCGTCAAGAAGTGTACGAAGTGCCAAATTCATGCAAATGTCCCAAGGATGCCGCAGACCGATCTATACACTATGCAAAGCCCTTGGCCTTTCATGCAATGGGGCATAGACATAGTGGGACCACTTCCTCAAGCTCCTCGGCAAATGAAATTCCTTATCGTTGCCGTGGACTACTTCACGAAGTGGGTGGAGGCTGAACCATTAGCTACGATAACGAGCTCAAAGGCATTGGACTTCGTCTGGAAGAACATAGTGTGCCGATTCGGCATACCCCACATCCTCATCTCGGATAATGGGACTCAGTTCACCGACAAGACGTTCAAGAATTGGTGCCAAGAGCTGAACATACAACAGCGGTTCACTTCGGTCTCCCATCCCCAAGCAAACGGACAAACGGAAGTAACGAACCGGATTCTGGTGAAAGGGTTAAAAGCTCGGTTAGAACAAGCCAAAGGACAATGGGTAGAAAATCTCCCTCAAGTCCTATGGTCCTACCGAACTACACCCAAAACCTCCAACGGTGAAACTCCGTATAGCCTGGTGTACGGCACTGAAGCCGTAATTCCGGTGGAGATCGGCGTACCCAGTCCCCGAACCCTAAATTTCTCCTCAGAAATGAATGACGACGGACTGAGAGCAGAACTAGATCTCGCCGAAGAAAGAAGAGAATTGGCGTGCATAAAAGCAGCCAAGTATAAGGAGCAAGTAGCCCGGTATTATAACCAAAGGGTGAAAAAGCTTCAATTTCAAGTGGGAGATCTCGTCTTGAGAAACAACGAAGTAAGCCGAGCAGAAAAGCTGGGCAAACTCGAACCCACATGGGAGGGTCCATATCGGGTGTCAGAAGTCCTCGGCAAAGGGTCTTATAAATTGACTCACATGTCAGGAGAACAAGTACCCCGAACATGGCACGTCTCCAACCTCAAGAAGTTCCACTTGTAAGAGACAAGTCCGGTCAGTCCGTCTCGTGTCTAGTTCGGTCATAGGGGTATGTGTTTTTATTTGTTTGTTTTTTACTTGCACCTTTTACTTGTCGTTTTATAAAAAGTTTAAAGTTTTTTCTTTCGTCTTTTTCATTTTTTCTCTATGTGTTTTGTCCCTATGTGCTTGTCGTCTCTTACAAATGGTACCAAGGTATATCGTTCTTTAAAGACTGATCCCCTTTTTAGATCGATTATTAAAGACTATTGTGAGTCCAAGCTTCTAAGGAGGATATAAGACCACAATTCAGCTTAACAAGCAGTCCGTCTGAAACGAACTGCAATAAGCCAACGATTGTGAGTCCAAGCTTCCAAGGAGGATACAAGACCGCAATTCAGCTTAATAAGCACTTCGTCTGAAACGAACTGCAATTAGGGAAAGTCCGATCCACGCGATAAACCTCGCCGAATTAGGACGACCAAGTTCGGTCAAAGAAGTTTACCTCATAAGACCGGGGATGACCATGTCTAGTCAAAGAGGTTTACTGCATAAGACCACTTCGGTTAACTGGGAAAGTCCGATCCACGCGATAAAACTCGCCGAATTAGGACAAGGGAAAGTTCGATCCCGGCGACAAAAATCGCAAAATTAGAACACAAACCAAGTCCGGTCAAAGATGTTTATTTCATCAGACCAAAGACGAGTCCGGTCGAAGATGTTTATTTCATCAGACCAAAGACGAGTTCGGTCAAAGGTGTTTATTTCATCAGACCAAAGACGAGTCCGGTCAAAGATGTTTATTTCATCAGACCAAGGACCAAGTCCGGTCAAAGAAGTTTACTTCATAAGACCGAGGACAAGTACGATGAAATTTTTTCGCTAAGCTGTAAATACAGTGTTAGAAGCGAAAACAAAATTTCATTTATCAAATCTTGTTCGGCATACAACTCCGCTACCCTACAAAATGGCGTTACGCTATTACAAAGGACTATTCTACCGTCCAGGGTTGCTGAAGTTAAGCCACCTATCTGCAAAATCCTCTGGAAGCCGAGTTCGGTTGTTCCGAGCAGATGAAGAATAAGCAGGTCGACGAGATGCTATCCTCGACCCAACGCCTCTTCCCCGAGCCCGAGAAGTCCTAACACCTCGGCGATGAAGAGTCTCTGCAATAAGCATCTGCTGATCTTGCTCGCTCATAGTCACAACTCCTCGGCGAATTTCAGTCCGTCCCCGTCTTGACGATTCCGGTTGCTCCTGAGCCCGTTCTCGTCTTGACGTTTCCGGCTGTTCCGGAGTTCGTTGTTGGCTGGGAGTAGGATTTTGAACAAGGGAACCAGAGGTTTGATCTGGAGTGCGAGCATCTGTTGGCGCGATATGCCGGAGGAATCTCTCAATTGAGGGACGCCGGGCAAGAACAATGTCGTACCGAGAAGCCCAGCGCCGCAATGATTTCACGACTTGTTGGCAAGCCGAGCTCTCCAGCGCATTGTTCCTCCGGAGTACATTATACTCCTCCCACAGTTCGTCAACTCGTTCCTGAACATCTGAGATGGTCAATCCCCCGCGCACACGGATGTAATCCTCGTACGCAGTCCTCTCAGCAATGGTCGTATTCAGCTCGGCCTCCAGATCCTTCTTATCGGACTCTAAGTCCTTATTATCGGCCTCCAGCTTCACTAAACGAGCCAGAAGCTCGTCATTCTTCGTCTGATCGGCTATAGCTCTTCTCTCAGCTTCGTCTAAAGCCGAAGAGTACAGCCGTTTCCAGTGAAGTATCTCCATCTCCTTGAGTACAAAGCAGCTATATTAGTTCGGCAGCTGTACCGAGCAGATAGTAAAATACAACAGGAGTAAAGGCGAGTACGCAAAGCTATACGAAGACAAGTGTAGAGAATTTTTCATTCACAAGGAAAATTTTTTACACTAGGGCTTCAAGGCCATTTTACAAGGAAGAAACTAGACTAAGAGAAGGGAGACGAAATCATACTCCGCCAGCTTCGTCTCCGGCTCCTCGGTCTGGTACAGCTTCTTTCTCTTGGGCTACCTCAGCCTCGGCCTCGCCTCCTGCCGGCCTCGCCTCCGCCTCCTGATCGGCTTCCTCCTCCGGATGCCCGGCCCGCTCGACTTCGGCCTCCGGCTCCAGCGGCTCGGCCTCACCCTCTCCGTTGTAAGTCGAAGCGGGTGAAACGGGTCCCACGGAGGCAAAGATAGCCTCCAGGTTCTCGTCCCGATCAGCTCGACAACTCCGGACTCGGTCTGCAGAAAGCAGGACCGAGGATGAAGCGAGCTCCTCAAGGAGCGGCAGATTCTGAAGCCGAGCAGCTATCTCTCGGCTGTACAGAGGCAGCACGACGTCGGGTCCCTGCTCGCCCTTATCGGCAATTAGCCTTACCAGACTACCGACAAAGGCCGAGAACTGGCTGCTCAAAAAGAGTCTCTCCGTGTAGGCACGGAGACCCTCTCCTTGGGCAACCACGGCGGCAGCATCCCTCCGTTTCGTCTGCTCTCGCTGGATGACGAGCTGGTTTTTGGCAAACTGAGCTTCATCCTGGGCCGAAATCCTAGCAGCCCTGGCTTTCTCAAAGTTTGCCTCAGCCTGCTCGGCCCGGTGACAAGCAGCCGCCAATTTCCTCTGCATCTCGGCATAGTCGTTGGACGCTTTGGAGAGTTCGACGGCGACGAGCTTGGAGAGCATATCATTCCTCTGAAAATGGATAAGGAAAAAAGTTAACAGAGGGCACCAAAAATACAAGACAAGCCAAGCCAAGGAATCAGGAAGACAATTCACCTCGGCGAAGTCCGTGGGCCATAAAAATGGCTCACAGATATGCTCCGAAGGAGGCGCCAAGACCACGTCTTTCTCTGGCGCCCTTGGGGGCTTCTGGGTCTTCCCCTTCTTGCTTGCCGAAGTCGACTCCGGCTTCTTTGGACCCGAAGAGGTCTTTTGCCTCTTCGGATTCTTCTCGGCATCAGGCGCCGAGCTGGTAGCCTTCTCTCTCTCCGGCTCCACAAGCTCGGAGGACTTTCTGATAGCCTTATTCAACATGAACACTGCCAAAAAGCAAGAAAGCAAAGTCAGATTTTCTTCGTTAAAGCAGTAGAGCATAAAGATAAAGAGAAATCCTCACCCTCGGCCTCTTCGTCCGAAGACGAGATGTCGAACACGACGTCGCCCTTGACGAGCTCAGACTCCGTGTATTGTTTCCTAACTATGGGAATCTTGTTGAGCTCGCCATCGAGCTCGTCCAACGGTTCAGGCCGAGGGTGACGGATAACGGACTCCGGCCCTCTCCAGGGAAAACTAGGAGCCGCGGTCCTATCATAGTAGAAGAAGCGATTTTGCCACTTCGGCCACTTCGTTTTACAAAAGGCCCTAAAGGGCTGTAAAGGGATCAAGTAAAACCAAGACCCCTTCCTCTTAAATTGAAAGAATTTAAGGATCGCCTTCAAAGACAAATCCCTTCCTAACCTACGGAGTTCGGCAGCGAAGGCCGACAAGTGCCTCCAAGAGTTCGGAGTCACCTGGCCTAAAGGAAGCTGAAAAAAATCTAGTAAATCTATAAAGGCAGAAGGGAGGGGGAAACGAAGCCCGCATTCTAAGCAGGCCTCGTACACGGTGACGTAACCCTCCGGCGGGGAGTCAGCCCTGTGATCACCGTCAGGTACCACCGCCTTCCCCCCAGGAAAAGAGTATTTTTCGTAAAGGGATATCACAGTATCCTTACTCAAGATACTGTGAAAATACTCTACGGTCTTCTCCCCGGATTCTTTCCGGCTAGAAGACCCCTTACCCCCTTTCCTAACGCTACCCGACTCCGAAGAAGAAGAAGACATTTTTCTTACTTTTTGAAGGTGAAGGTAGTCTGAAGAAATTTTTGAAAGCGGAAGGAAATTTTTCACGCAGAAGATAGAGAGTGCAGAAGAAGCCAATAGCAAAGGTGTTCAAATGATGAAGAAAGACGGTATTTATCAGATTTGGAAAAGATTTCAAATCATCGCACCGTTTCATATCCCACCTTTTCAGGATTCAACGGCCGGATTTTACTGTCGCATTTAATGCCGCATTTAATGCAGTCACGCGCAGGGCACGTCCCCTGACTTCAGCCTCCCCCGTACCCTTTTCCAGAATGCCGAAGTGACTCGCTTCGCCGAAATGAATCACTTCGCTTTTCGGGGGGGGTAGTGATGGGGTACGTACTAAACAAGCCCAATAGCAGTGACAGCTCGGCCAGCCCAAAGCCCAAGAGTTCAGTTCGGCATTACCAAAGAGTTCGGCCTCAGCTTACAGCTCGGTAAAAGCCAACCAATCAAGCTCTGCTCTCAGGTCGGCATCAAGCTCTACTCTCAGATCGGCAACCAAAGCAGTTCGGTCTCGGTATTCGACCGAACAAGGAGTTAGTGGACCCATACCGGATGTCCAACACACCCACTACCACGTGATGTCAGTTCAGGCCACGATCGTAGGCCATGACCTACGCTTCACCCACGATCTTAGGCCATAACCTACACGACATCCACGACTTAGGGTGGTGATGCAAGCCATGATCTGAGTTCATTATATAAATAGAACTTAGATCTGATAGAAGAGGTTAGAAGCTCTCTAGAGATAAAACACCATATAGCAAATAGCAAGTTTGTATTTGTAAGCTGTAGAAAACAGATCAAGCAATACAATCTTGCCCTCCCTTTTTCCCGTGGACGTAGATTTACTTCAGTAAATCGAACCACGTAAATTCTCTGTGTCGTGATTTATTTTTACGAGCATTTATCATCATCAATAATTCGCGGAATCATCACTGGCGCCGTCTGTGGGAATCGAACCCACGTACTAAACAAGCCCAATAGCAGTGACAGCTCGGCCAGCCCAAAGCCCAAGAGTTCAGTTCGGCATTACCAAAGAGTTCGGCCTCAGCTTACAGCTCGGTAAAAGCCAACCAATCAAGCTCTGCTCTCAGGTCGGCATCAAGCTCTACTCTCAGATCGGCAACCAAAGCAGTTCGGTCTCGGTATTCGACCGAACAAGGAGTTAGTGGACCCATACCGGATGTCCAACACACCCACTACCACGTGATGTCAGTTCAGGCCACGATCGTAGGCCATGACCTACGCTTCACCCACGATCTTAGGCCATAACCTACACGACATCCACGACTTAGGGTGGTGATGCAAGCCATGATCTGAGTTCATTATATAAATAGAACTTAGATCTGATAGAAGAGGTTAGAAGCTCTCTAGAGATAAAACACCATATAGCAAATAGCAAGTTTGTATTTGTAAGCTGTAGAAAACAGATCAAGCAATACAATCTTGCCCTCCCTTTTTCCCGTGGACGTAGATTTACTTCAGTAAATCGAACCACGTAAATTCTCTGTGTCGTGATTTATTTTTACGAGCATTTATCATCATCAATAATTCGCGGAATCATCATAGTACTAGTATTATCGTGGAAATTATTTTGTGCATTTATGCATTAATTCGTAGTATTATCGTTAGGGCTTAATTACAAGTCGTGATTAATTAAATTTTATTTTTGTTGATTAAATTCGTAGCATGCCTCTAAAATCGTCACCGTCCATGTTCATATTGCAAATTTTATTTTTGTTGTAGAAAACTCCTCCAATAGTGTTGCAAATCCAAATCCCTTTTGTACTTATTTTGCGACTTTTTTTACAGTGTACTCTAAATTTAGGTCAATTAATTACTTTAGGTAAATAGAAATGTGTTTAGTTTTGGATTAATTAATTTAACACAACTTAAATAAATAGGTTTAGTCACTTATCTCATTAATTAAATGTATTTATTTTGGAAGAAATTAATTCTTGATATGATCCTCGTAAAAAGCTCAAAGTCTTAGACAATGAGTGGTGAGCATAAATTCACGAAACGACGAAACAAAATGCAAAAGCTATTCAAGCTAACAAACTCCTTCACTGGCACCAACAAAAAGGCAACCAAGGGGCACACAAAACCTAAACACTAGGATAAAGCCAACTTAAAAAACCAAACAACCCAAAGAAAAAGTCACCTAGAGTAAGGTTTCTAGAATTGGACCAATGTATCAAATTAACAATTTATTCTCACCCAAAATCTCCGTTGGAATCGGAGAATTTTGGTGTCAACAATCTTAGTAGCCAAATCAATTTTTTCTTCTCAAAGCTCCCAATCCGGCACAAAACCTTGGAAGATCATTTTGTTCCAAATATCCCATATCGACAATGAGATAAAATAGAACAAAGAACATCAAGAATCAGCTAAAGGATCAGGATTGATTAGTTAAAACCGAGTATTAAGACACCACGTACGAATCTTTTAACAATTAGATAAAATATGACTAATACACTATTTGAGTTGAAAATCTAAACTACTCTAAACTTTTTATATTTCTGCCTTTTTGAACTTTCAAAATATGACTAATACACTTACATAGTTACATACTTTAATGCATGCGTTGAAACTGAAGAGATTAATACGAAGTGAATATATTATGTTTGTCCCTTCATAATTAATATGTGGCCATGGAGTGAACGCACGTAAGTTGTAAGCTAAGAAAGAATCCTATTCAACTTTGTAAAAAGCATAACAATCATAGTAATAAAATGAAACCAGAGATTCATTTTTTCAGAAGCATTTTTCTTCTAGGGTAAGGTACCGCCCTTGTGGACTAAATTAGTTAAATTACAAGTTAATATGCTTCTACCCATAACCCATTTATTATGTAGAAACACAACTAATTAGCGTAAGATTTAAGTCCAAAGTTATGCTGATTCCCCTCACACACTCATTATAAATATAAGATCTCCCCTCACCATATGATCACCACCCTCTTTCACCTTCGCTTCTAATTCTTTTCTGTGAAAAACTCTGCAATGTCTTGTCTGAATTTGAAGAGGCTGCTGCCCCACAGAAGGTTGTGGAAGGTCTTAACAAACAAACTGCCCCTCAAACTCATCACATCAAAGGTGAACAAGAAGCAGAAACACAGATCCTACAAATCATCCAAGAAACTTTCCTTGCCATCCCTTTCCATTCAGCCCAAGAAGTTCAAGAAACACACTGTCATACACCACAAGAACCATCACTGCTACTCCCAGAGGCGGCCGCCCCCTGTCTTCATCGACCACCTCTTCGTGCAACCTGTTTCTCTAGTTAGTGAGCATGTTGTTTCACCCGGACAAACAAGCAAGCCTTCATCCTCCAGCAGCTTGAACAAAAGCCAGAACCCCAATCAGACAACCTTCAACGATGACTGTGGCGAGCCAGAATCCGGTAAGGAAGAAACAACTACCAATGGTGATTATGTGTGGGAGTCCTTGGTGCTCAGGCCAGAATCCAGTAAGGAAGAAACATCTACTAATGGCGATGATGTGTGGGAGTCCTTGGTGCTCAGGCCAGAGTCCAGTAAGGAAGAAACATCTACTAATGGTGATGATGTGTGGGAGTCCATGGTGCTTAATTCACCACAAATGGATGGGATCGATGCAAGGGCAGACGAGTTTATAGCTCGATTTCGGGCTGAGATGCGACAGCAAGAAATTCTGGCACGCCGGTTGTAGCCTTCATTGTTATCTTAGGTTTTGTCATTTTAGCAACTAGGAAATGCAAATAAATTCTTGCTAGTATTTCTGCAGGAGTATATCAGGAAATTGAGACATCAATTCTTTAGAATTATGTATTGCACTACCCAAATTCTCAAGATCATTCTGTGTAAAGATAATAACTAACAATTCTCTAAAACTTAAAACGGCAATTCTTTCTGCTTGCAACCAAGTTTGGATTTGTGTTCTTCAAACACTAATTAATTCAGGAAATCCTTCATTGGATCGTCGTGATGGACCCTCTTCATCCTGAAAGCTTCCATATCTTCAGGTGTAACCTGAACGGCGAAGAAAGGTCAAAACCGGAAGAAGTATATATTACTATTATAGTTGACAGAAAGTTGATTGCATATGTATCAAAGTACCTCATCGTTCCACTTCACGTTGTATTTCCGTTTCCTTTCATCCCTCTCCTCTCTCTTCCGTTCATCCTCCTATCATAAGAAAAAAAGTTACAACCACCAATGAAATAACAAGGTACTACTAGAAGAAGAGCACAACAGAAAATGATTCAAGAACTGGACTGTTACAAAACATTATTGAATTAAAGAATTTCACCTTCTGAAGTGCCTCACTAAGTCTTTTCTGGTCTAGAACCAGATCGTCAGGTACCTCTGATCCCCATGTAGCAATTCTTTTCTCCTCGGCTGCTGCAGGTGCTTCTGCTTTCAAAAATAAACTATCAGATACCCTGCAATCTATATACATGATTCTAGACATACAAAGTAGCATGTGCAATAGCTAACTTCTTCGCTGTAAAGAACTCACTTTCTCCAGTACGTACGTTAGATAGATTTAATGAGAAATACTATCTGGTTTTGAGAAAATGGTTGGTATATGTTTTGAGTGGAAAAGGGTAATTACCAAGGGTCCCACTATGCAGTAAATATGTGATTTTTGGTAAATAAGAGGTGTTCATACGGTTGAAAGATAAAGAAGACTGTGGGGCCATGTTCTAAAACGGGAAGTGGTATACTTTTGTAGGACACCAAATAGAGTAATTGTTGCATAGGGCGATAGGGGGTAACATTTAAATTGCATTTAAACACTTCAAAAGAACTAATCCACTTGAACAATTTTGCTTGCAAAATTTTAGGCAGCTACACATTGAATATTGAAGCAGGCATTAATTGTTTTGGGTAAAGAGTTACTCTAAACAAGGTTGTGAAATATGTAACTCCATCTCAGATTATGACAACATTCAAATAGCTTAATGCAGTAATTAATATCGAAGTTATTACCTTCAGTAGCCTCCTTACGAGCTACATTAGCTTTCATAAGGTCTGCTGAAGCTTCAGCAGCCTCAATACCAGCAGCACCAGTACAATAACTGTTCCTTACTGTCTGGTGGCAACATTTGTAACCCCATTGATTATCTTTCCACCATGAGCCCCAAACAGTTGTGTGGTTGTTTATGTAAACATCTTCTTCATACTTGCTCTTTGGAAGAGCCATCTCCTGCAAATATCATGCAATCAACGTGTCATTACCACTCATGGAATGTATGCCAAGATAGTAAACAAAGTGAGCATAAAATTTTCTGCAGTCTAAGTATGGGGGCAACACAAAAATTTCATACTACTCAATTCACTTTTATCTCTCTCGATATGCAGTCACAATAAGAAGTGTCTACGAAATAGAAATCCAAGTGGAACACAGCAAATATACAATGCTACCAGATGAAATTCTAGTCGAAGGCACATGCAGGAAATATGAGGGGGAAAACACACATTGGATCATCATTACTGTAAAAAAAGAATTCACAAATAATTCCAAGAATCTAATGAAACAGCAGCATTTTGGGAGCAGTTTCAATTTCACTTTTGCACCACTGTTAGACCAACACAACATTTTGGAAAATAACTATGCATTAAAGCATCACATGACATAAGCAGTTACAATTTCTGAATGTTAAGAGAAAACTACAGAGACATGGAAGCATTTCAGGGAGAAAAGAGATGGCAACAACTCAACAACATCTTATCAAGGAGACAGAGGCACAGTTGGTCCTTACCTGGCCTTTTATGACCCTACCCGCACGATCATATTCAACCTCCCGCTCGCTTTGGCCCAGTAAAAGTTCTCGTGGAAGTACTTCGCCAGCAGCAGCATTACCATACTTCTCCATGATTTTGTCTTTAGTATGGGACTTCAACTTCTCCTTGTTGATCTTGAAATTTTTATAAAGCAACTCGGCTTGTGAAGGAGCAGCTTGCATATGAACATCATGACCTTTGTCAAATGCCTCCCAAGCATGAACATTCAGTTGTTTGAACTCCAAAGCTTGACCACTAACTCTATTCTGGTTGTCTCCCTATAATTTCCATATGTTACAAATTGTGTGAGCAAGAATCATCATGCAAGAGCGATAGCAGCAACAACATCTTGCACGGATAAGTAAACTTACAGCATAGAACTTCTCATTCGGATCCATGTCTGGAAGAGGGTCCTCACGCATAGAACGGGTCTTGGGGTCGTAGTGGGCAGAGTTAACATCAAGATTGAGAAGATATTTTGCAGTATCCTCTCTAATACGTAAATTCCTGATAACAAGAGAATGATAATCAGGTATAATTTTCAATTTAAGCTTCAAAGTGCTTGAAAACAGTTATTTCCAAGAACATTCTAGTTTCATCTCCTCAAGAATAATGTGAGAGTAGATATGTTTCTGCGGAGTAGATGCATATATGTGGTGGTGGACGAAAGAATAGACATATATACCTGACAGTTCCTGTGCTACCACCACCCGTAGTACGCACACGCTTCTCAACCTTTGCGAAGTCCATTTGCTTGCTCTCATCAACCTTGGCCTCATCAACTTTTAGATTGTCTTCATTATCCTCATCATCACTAACACCATCTTCTTTGTTTTGATTATTATTTTTCTCCTCCAACTTCTTGAGCTGTTCATCCTTCAAATATTTGCTTCTTGCTTCATCCTTGGCTTCATATCTCTGAATAACATGTTTATAAGATGCAGCATCATATCCATTCCATCGATCTCTCTTCCCATCATAATCAAGCTCAAAGGTCTCTATCTTCTCATCTGGGGCAATATGCTTGCCTGTCCATTTGGCTCCTAATTTCCGTGGTCTTTCCACACAAGCCTTCTTGTCGTGTGTTAAAGCCCCACAGCTGCAGCAAGCATGAAAGCTCAGAACCAGCATAACATTAAATTTGATCTAAAACTACAGTCACCAGTAAACTTAAACTTGTACATGCTTATTTGGTGTTCCCCATCACAATCATAAAAACAGCAATCCATGGTTTCCGTTCCTATCTATGGTGGCAAAGTCTAAAATGACATTGTGATATTTGTAACTAAAAAGTGGACATACAAAAACCTAAGAACACACAATGCAAAGTTCAACATGGAATTCCTGTTTTTAGACTATAACAATCTTTTCAATAACTATCACGGAGCATACAAATGGACACTTCGTTTCACTTACTTTTCACAAGCACCCTTCCTGAATTTTTCAGCTTGAAAAGTCTTTGCACCTCTGTCATACCACGACTTGGTATAATTTGGATCAGATTTCCACTTCCTTTGATGCTTCAAACTCTGAAGATAAAAAGAAGCTAAACAATGAGCACTCCATGAAACCACTCTGCCGAGTACAACAAAATAGGACAACTGCACATGACCACAGGACGTACCGGTCTCTCCGCATTGAGATACCAAGGGGCAGAAGACATATACTGTGGAATGTGAGGATTGATTTCCTTTCCATCTTCATCCACTTCAGCCGGTGCGAGCCCAGCCTTACGGGCCTCTTCTAGTTCAAGTTGCTTTCGGTGATCCTCCCTTGACTTAAAGGCCACTGTGATCCCAAAATCCAAAAACAACATTAACAACAAATCCAATAGGAAAATTTTGAAAAAAAACAATGACGATTAATCCTGAAAAAATGGGCAGAATCAAGATGCCCAAATAATTGAAGGAACAAGCAGTCGAAGAACAAAAGGCATGAACTTGATCGACATCACAGGTCACTTATGGAAAATCGATGAGTTGGTGTCATTTATTTCCGGTTAAACAAACAATCGAATAGATGGGGGAACAATCGATTGATGTAATACAGAGAGAAAAATCACGACATGGTGATGAATCAAAATTAGAAAGTGCAGGATGTACCTGACGCAGTCGCCATGATTTAGAGAGCGAATTGGGAACGAACTTGATTGAATTATGGAACCCTAGCAAGAACTTGGAGGAGGATTAAAGAGAATTT
Organism: Salvia splendens; assembly: GCF_004379255.2. NCBI lineage: Eukaryota > Viridiplantae > Streptophyta > Magnoliopsida > Lamiales > Lamiaceae > Salvia > Salvia splendens. The sequence continues at coordinate 3,461,296 of NC_056034.1, forward strand.
GTGGAATTTACAGAAGAGAAGAAAAGAGTAAAGGGTATTTAGAGGTCTCAATTCTATTAATTTCGTTTTCGTGAATATATAACATTATCCACCGACTTTACTAAGACACGGCCAAAGCTTTCCCTGATAAATTGATTCATCTCCAAATAAGATTAATACTTAAATAACTAAATAAATACAAATATTAAATATAAAGTCGAAAATCAAATATTAAATATATTTCATCTATAATTCATACTACATGAATTTTGGGCGTTACTAATCAATCACAATCCCGAGGATAGATTGAAGATTAACATAGTTTGGCATTTTTAAGCTTTATACTTGATATTTATTTACTATGAATTCAAATATTTAAATTACTTTTGTATTTTGAGACTCAATAATATGTGAAAATGTCATGAAATTCATTTTTCAACTCGCATTGTTGTCGTGGTAAAATTATAAGGGCATTCACAGTTGGGCGGACGATAGGTTGCCCGATGCCTCGGGCGCGCCATCGTCCGCCACTGTGGGTGCGCGGACGATAGACGATGCGTCGTCCTCGCCCTAAGCTTAGTCCGCAGACGAAGCGCGGACGATAGGGCATCGTCCGCACCATTGGCCGCCCATTGTGGACGACGCGGACGATGCAACACGTTTTTTATTTTTTATTTTCAAAATTTGTCTATTTAAACCCCGATTCTCATTCTATTTTTTGTACGAACATTTCTCGCATATCTCATCTCTCACATTTCTCCATCTCTCACAAACCAAAATGAACCACGACGACGACCGGAGTTCCTCGGAGGGCGGTAGTCCGACCTTGACTCAAGCCTTAAATGCAGTCGTTCAAGACGCAATGGCGGAATGCTTAGCTGAAATGCAGCGCAAGGAGGCGGCGGCAGCGGCGGAGCAGATCCCCAGGCCTATTCGACGTCGGACGTTTGTCCTCCGCGAACACGCCGCAGCTCACGAACGTCTAGTTGCAGACTATTTTGCCGAGCAACCACGGTAGGGCCCGACTGTTTTCCGCCGCCGGTTTAGAATGACTCGTTACCTTTTTCTCAGCATTGTCCAGACGTTGGAGTCACGTGATTAATACTTCCAGTATCGGGAAGATGGCATCGGCAGACCCGGACTTACGTCGTTGCATAAGTACACAGTTGCACTCCGTCAGTTGGCCTACGGCACCATGGCGGACATGTTCGACGAGTACCTCCACGTCGGTGAGACAACAGGCCGCGAGTGCTTGAAGAGATTTTGTAGGGGAGTTGTGGAGGCTTACGGCGACACATATTTGCGACGGCCGACTGCTGTAGATTGCCACGGTCTGATGAAGATGCACGAGACGGTGCACGACTTTCCTGGGATGCTAAGGAGCATCGACTGTATGCACTGGGAGTGGAAGAATTGTCCGACGGCGTGGAGAGGCCAATTCACTAGTGGATACAAGGGCAGCCACCCGACGATGATCCTCGAAGCCGTCGCTTACCATCGGCTCTGGATCTGCCATGCTTACTTCAGTGTAGCCGGGTCGAACAACGACATCAACGTCCTCAACTCATCCACCCTCTTCACCGAGCAATGCAATGGCAACGGCCCCGCCATCGAGTTCACTGCTAACAGGCACCAATACCACATGGGGTACTACTTGGCCGATGGCATATACCCAAGGTGGCCTGTTTTTCTGAAGACGATCAGCTGCCCAATGGGTGAGAAGAGAGTTTTATTTGCGCAAAAGCAGGAGGCGGCGCGGAAGGATGTGGAGCGGGCATTTGGTGTGCTCCGATCACGGTGGGCAATAGTGAAAGGGCCAAAGCGTCTCTGGTTCAAGGAAGTCCTCGCCGATGTCATGTATGCGTGCATAATCTTGCACAATATGATAGTTGAACACGAAGGTGGAAGCGTCACCGATTGGGCCGATGATGAAGGTGGGTCTAGCTCCTCCAGCACGGCGACCCCGCTCAAGGATTACCGACGGGCTTCAATGAGGTTCTATCTAGACAGGCCTCAATGTGCAACCAACAAGACCATGCTCAGCTCATGAACGACATGATTGAAGAAGTGTGGGCCTGTAACCGCCGTCGCTGAGTTTGCGTATTTTTTTTAATTCGTATTGTAATGTATTAAATGAAATGAAGATTTTTCCCAATTTTTGTAGTTATTTAAATATTCAAATAAAAGAAAATGCTTAGGGCGCGCCTTAGGGCGCCCCACTGCAGGTGGATGGGTAGGAGGATAAAATGCTGACGTGGCGGTGCATAGGGTGGGCTTTAGGGCGCCCCACTGCTGATGCCCTAATTAAACTTATTGAAAACTGGCCCAATCCAGGCCACTTCAGTTCATTCAACAGGACCTCTGGGTTGTGAAGGTATAGATAGCCAATTGGTAGCCCAATAAGGATTTTATATGACTACTTTTTTCATTATATATATATATATATATATATATATATATTCAAAAGGAGAAAATATGCAAAAAGGAAATGAATATATCCCTATATATATATATGATCCTTCCTAATTCAGGGACGGTGCAAATCTCATTTTCTCGAGATCAACTTCAAAGTTAATAGTAGAGTAGTAATATATTATGCGACTCACATCAATACTGCAGAGCTATAATATGTATTAACTATTTATAATTCTATTAACTTAATTCAAAATGATAGTTTCTGAATATTTATCATCAATAATTTTATTAGGTAAATAATCATGCAATTTGTCTGAAAATATCTCCCTTCACATACCAAGAAATTTCTAACATCATTGTACTAATAAATAAATAAATAAGTGACTCATTACAGAACCATATCCACAGAATCAATTTGATCTAAGCGATAGTGATTCTAAAATCTCCCACTGATGAACTATATGTACATAACTAATTCATCAGCTCTATTAAACACGTCCCGCCAAAAACTGCTATCTTCCATATGTAATTCCGGGTCAGCAAATTGAGGCTGTGCATCGCTGTTGCCACATGAGAAATCACTACTGCTGCCACTCCATTCCTCCGCCGTCAAAATCTCCGACCAGAAATTATTGTCCCACAAATCCGACATCAAAGCGTCGTCGTAGCCACCACCATGACCGTCATCGGAGGTGACGACGGATGAGACCTCACTGAGGGAATCCCCCGGCGATCTGAGCTCCACTTTTCGGGAATAATCAGATGAGTAATCAGCTTCTCCATTCTTGATTTCCGTTTTTCCGGCAACACGCTTCTTCAAGTGGGTGTGCCAAACATTCTTGATCTCGTTGTCTGTCCGCCCCGGCAATCTCGATGCAATCACAGACCACCTTAACAAAACAAGATTTAAAAATTCGTTAGAAAGGAATATCATTCGAGCAATTATTCGAATTTTTTATAAAGTAGTATTTTCACTGTCCTATAGAAATAGATTGAATTTCTTTTTCCGTTCATTCCATACAAATAGTCTTTATCATTTATGAATCATATCATTCACTACATTATTTCAATTATTTCACTTTTTATCCTTCTCTCTTATATTTTGAATTAAACATTAAAGTTTATGTCATCTCCAATCAGCCTATTTCTATTGGACGGAGGTAGTATATCAAAAGTGATTGAAAGAAATGTATAGTTTAATTCATAGTACTACATACTTGTTTCCCAATTGTGCATGCAATTGAATGATGGTATCCTCCTCTTCTCGACTAAAATTCCCTCTCCTAATATCGGGCCGCAGGTAGTTCATCCAGCGGAGGCGGCAGCTCTTACCACACCTCAGCAATCCTGAAAAGGGACAGCGACAAAGCCCGTAAGTAAAGCCCGTGTTTTGGTAGAAGAAAAATAATGCAAAATGGGGTCGTACTCGTACCGGCCCGTTTGGGAAGAGCTCGCCAATTGGGATGGCCATTTTGGGTGATGAAGTTGATGAGAATCAAATCTTCTTCCGCAGTCCACGGGCCCTTCTTCAGGCCCGTTTTTTGGCAACATGGAGCTCTCACCATTATGAGATAAATCAAGTATAGTTTCTTTTTTCTTGGGATTTTTTTCTTCTACTTTCTTCTTCTTCTTCTCCTTCTTTAATCTTTAGTAAGGAACTGTTTTGAGTTGAATTTATGCTCCGCTGATGAATGATGGAGGTGGAGAAATGGATATTTATATATGTGGATTAGGGGAAAATGGTGGACCCGTTATTAGTAACGACACTAAAGAAGGGTGAAATTGTCGATGCCCACATTTTCCACGAAACACAACTTATTCACGCCTCGGATTTGTTATTTGAATGGTCAAACCACACGTGGGGCCTTCTACTTGCAGATTTATTTTTATTATTGATATGATTATGGAGTATTATTATTAGGTGGCGGTGGGGGCAATTTTATTGTTATTGCATGTGTGTGGGTTTTTAAAAAAAATCACCATGCAAGGAAGTAGTACTAATTTGTAGACTACATATTGTAATGAACAAAATTGAATGTGAAAAGATCTCAGTTTGGTTTCTATTAAATTTTGCTACTTCACTTTTTTAGGAAATTAAGTGTAACTGTTATTGTATTGTTTAAGGGTAGTAGTTTGTCGACCTCAATTAACCATAATGTTGATCGTACGTGTTTGGAATTGTCCAACTTCTAGATTATATGTATTGTCTATATTTTCTACAATTTCTTAAAATTATACTCCACTACATTCATCCATTAAAAATAGTAGTCTTACTTGTGGACGCCACATATTTTAATGTGCAATGAGTAGTTCATGAAAAAGAAAAAAGAAAAATAGATAAAATAAGAAAGAAAATGACAAAAATTTGTGGAAAAGTTTCCATATATATAAACGGGACTAATTTTGATAGAAATACTAAAATGAAAAATAAAATTATATTTTTACTAACAGAAGGAGTACATGTTTGTCCGGGATATGGAATAAAAGGAAAGCTAATTAAGCTGAAAATTTCAGCTTCTAAGTTCTAATTAATTAATGATTGATTGTAACAATAATGTCATTTAGTATCACAATTTACACGCACACACACTTCGGATATAGCTTACATAAATACGCGTACATAAACATTATTTATACTTAGATCCATATTTAGAATAGTAAAATTAGGTTTTGTCAGAATAACTTTGTAATAATCAATGACTAAATCCGTTTAGAATGAGTCGAAGTTGCTAATTAGATACTTAGATTTAATTATGCTAACCCCAACTTGCTTTCATTTCAAATGACTCGGTAAAATTGTACTTATAAAAACTCAGTCTACAAGGTTTACAAAATAATCTTCTATTGATGTCCTAATCGCACATTTTCCAAATACTGGGTGAAAAGTTCGTGTATTCCCATGTTAAAACGCGGAGTATATTTTATAAATAATTTTATTAAGTGTTCCTAAATTTTAGTACTACATTTTATTTTTAAAATTATTTTAATATTTATAAGTAGTTAGTATGTATACGGATTTGTGGGAATATCCAATACTAGCCAAAAATGGTTAAGTGGGTGATTTATTTATTTATAATATGTAAAAATAATATATTTCTAGTCATATCTAAGGAAAAAACAAATATATACGTGATGTGAATCTTCCATATTTTCACTCCTTCCGATAAAAATACAACAAACAATCATAAATGAAAGACGAGATCAGGTCGAAGGCAAAAGATGTTGTGAATAGAAGACTTCCTCAAGACAAAAAAAAACCTCAATCGCCCCTACAAATTAAAGCTTCACAATCTAACAACATCAAGCTAATTTTGCGAACTTAATTATACATTGATTAACAAGCAACCATATCAATAGATGTTGAATTTTATGATAAACTTACAAAGGAGTTCAATTTCTAAAATCCAGCAAAAGTCTAGCCTCCAAAATAAACTGAAAATGGTATTTACTCAAGTGAGAAAAAACATGCGCATGAGGTCGTGCCACAAGGACACCCTTACGCTCGTCTCGTCGTATGCCACTTTGCAAGTTGCAACCCACATAGACCATGTGAGTTGGCTGACAAGGGTCGACGAGCCCTTTGTTCCAACTAACATTTGGTTTTGACTAAATAATGTCAATTGGGCATTTTAATAACTATAGATATATTATAATTAGACAGCAATGTGGATAGCGCAACACCAACAAACTCCAAAAGAAAAAAATAATTCTCTTTATCTAATTAGCAACAGGACAAACTCACTATTTATTTATATATTTGCTGAAAATATATTTCGACATCTGATGTAGCTAGATAGTCTATATTGCTAGTAAGTAAAACAGTATTCAAGCTGATGCAGCTATGGGGAAATGAAAAGTCAAACCAGACTTAATAATATAGAAAAGTCAAAACGGTGGATATATAAAGATAAGTCTTATGGTTGCGAGGATTATTATATGACAATGATAAGTCAATGAAATTGTTACTCAATCACTTTATTTTAATAGGATTCAAACCACATACCATATTGCAATTTTTATTTTTGCAAAATAAACTCCTAATAAAGGAGGAAATTACAAATGATGTAATGAGGGCTTGAACTCGTCACCTCTTACAATATACTACCTCCGTCCCCCAAAATTCGTCCCGGTTTGACCGGGCACGGGTTTTAAGGAATGTAATGGAAAGTGGGTTGAAAAAGTTAGTGGAATGTGGGCTTGACTTTTATATATTAGTTTTATAATAAAATGTGAGTAGGAATGAGTTAGTGGAATGTGGGGTCCACTACCAAAAATGGTAAAAGTGAAATGGGACAAATTTTGGGGGACGGACGAAAAAGGAAAGTTGGGACAAATTTTTAGGGACGGAGGGAGTATAATATTTAAGTTCCTTGCCGATAGGACAAAGACCTAGACAAACATACCATATTGCATTTAATAGTAAGAAGATGCATTAATACTAAATTTTGTGATCAAAGAGTTGAACACGATCCTCGTTTTAGATTCCTAAACATTTGTCATTCTCATCCCATCATATTCCTATACATATACATGGGTGTATTCATATAATAATCAAATCTTAATATAGGAGTATTTTATAATCATTAGATTAAAAGATCTAATTAATGAAGTATTTTATAATCATTAGATTAAAAATCTAATTAATGAAGGTAATTAAGACATGTGAAAATACTTTATTATTATTATTATTATTATTATTATTATTTTATTTTTTTTAGTTAGACCATAGGTATACCGAACTCCCATTTGGCGGAATCCAACTAATCCTGCTCGACCGGGTTTACAGATTAAGACCGAAAGTCTCTCAACGGGTGGTGGGGTTTGAACCCTTGACCTCAGCTCCATGTTGCCAACTGCGCTACGACCCGTTGTTAATACTTCATTATTATTAAAATAAAAGCAAAAGAGCAAAGAAGGCTTCAGTATGTGTGAATATGTATAGATGGTTAATTGAGTAAATAAATAATCAAAATTTTCATATAAAATAGGTTCCGATTAAACATTATACTCCATATTTTATGCGATTAATGGATTTTTCACTATTTATAAGATTAGAACTTTGAATCACCAATTTATTCATAGAACTGATGAATTCACCGCATAAATTTATGAGCTACATGGTTTATATTTTAATATAATAGATATCTAGAGTGTTTTGAATCATTAATCAATTACATAATGAGTTTTTAAATTAATGTGTATATAAATGATAGTGTATATAAATGATAGTTGTAAAAATGTACTTTCGTGCGTCTGTAATTAATAAAAGCACCAAGGTGAAATCTATATATAGTTGTACTGCCCCGTCCCAATTAAGTTGAGTCGTATTCCTTTTTTTGATGTCCCGGTTAAATTGAGTCATTTTATTTTTTAATAGAAAACAAAACATCCAATCACACTTATTTTATTCAAGCACCTACTTTTCTCTCTCTTCATATATCCTACTTTATTCATCTCTTCTAATTTTTAACATAATTTTTTAATTTTTGTGCTCAAAAATTTTGAGTCAACATAATTGATACTACTAAAAGACTAGCCACTAGTCAGCCTACTCTGAGCTTGCTATTCAAATTTTTTAGAATTTTGGGCAATCACACAGGTCAATAAAATAGGCGTCAACTTCGGATATTTCAAAATGTCATCAAATGCAACTTGTGCATGGGTTTTGTTCAGGCTTCGACGAAATTCGGAAATCTCAATATTTCAGAATTCTTTTTTAAGATATTTATGGAAGAGCTTAGAATTTGATAATAAAAGCTCTCTGAGGACTCCGGAATTTTAAATAAGTTTTTTATATATTATCAAAATAAAAGGCTTTAATATATTTAAATGCATTGCATTCGCTATTGGAATCAAGAATCTTTTATGATTGCACGCTTATTATCAATGTAAATAGTACGGAGTACTACTATTTATTACTCCGTTTAAGTTTTTCAATATTAAATTAGGCTAATTTCTAGTGGCTCCGCTCGTAGAAGAATTCCCTATGATCATTTTTGTCATTTTTCAAGCCGCTTTTTTTTTTACATTTTTTACGTAACGCCATTTCAGCTTTCTTTTCTTGATTTCCATTATCCTCCTCATTAGAGATTGACACACATTTCAAATGAATTTTGTTCAACTAGTTTGTCACATTTATTACATGATCTTCTATACTCCTATTACAATTTCTTTTTTTATATGTTTAAAATTTATTTATTGTAATATTACACACGTAAAAAAGATACTAAGAGCATCCGCATCAGTGCTCGATGCTAAGAGCAAGCGCCGTGCCGACGGCGCGACGAGTACCTTGCTCGCAGTTGTGCTCTTGCCAACGGCACGACCCTGCTCTTAGCATCGAGCACCGCCGTGCCGAAGAGCAAGTTGGTTGACATGGCGGGCTCTGATTCGCCAACGGAAATGCCGTTGGCTATTTTTTTAAAACAAAAATTCAAAAAATATAAAAAAATCAGATTTATAAAAAAAAATATTTTTCCACTTCCCAATAAAATATATACGTTTTTCTCCACTTTAGATTTATTTTTCATTATTTTTACCCAAAATTCACATTTTCATCTAAAAATACCCCTCATTTCAACACAAAAAATTACACCATATTTCTCTCTTGCAAAAATGTCCAGCTCCGGCGATCATCCCACCGACTCCCCCGGATGGAACCACGAATGGTTCGGCACATCGCAAGTCCCTTCGCCGGATACGAATATCTCGCCCCCTCCTCCTACCCAAGGTTCGCAAATTCTAGGTGGCTACCGGCCTTACCCGGTGGACGAGCAAGATGCCCCCTCGGGGCAATACGGGTGGGCACCCAAACAAGATTCGGGAGGAAACACCTCGACGCCACTGTTGTCCCAAAATCTGTAGGGCGCTTCCGGAAGTCGCGGCGCTCCTGCTCGTGGTGTCCGTGTCCGCACTCGTGGTAGTGCCGGTGACCCCAACATCCCCACCTCGTACACTCCGGGGGAGATGGAGAAGATATTCGAGGCCAATATGAAAATTTCCAAAGATGAGAAGGTAGGCACGAACCAAACCGGGGACAGGTACCGCATCACTCGCCAGTACAATGTCGGCCGACCGGCTGAACGGTGGAGCGCAATGAGAGTATGGTGTGCAATGTAATCGGAAGAGCCAACGAAGAAATCCAAAAGTTCCAGAGGTATTACCTCGAGGAACAACGGTTAGCAGGGAGCGGCACGAGCGAGGTCGACATCATCATGGCCGCCATGTCGACCTACCAATCAATGCATTACAAACCATTCAAGCATCTCAACGCTTGGCAGGAGGTGCGTCATCATCCGAAGTATAGGAGAGGCGTCTGATCCTCCTCCAGCAAACGGTCGAGGACGGTATCCCTATCCGACGCCGACGAGGACGAGGTGGCAAGCTAGCTTTCCGGAGCTCACTTGGATAGCCCCGACGCCGGTCCAAGCAGTTCCTAGTGCTGGCTGCAAGGAAGGAAACAGGCGACGGCCAGCCGCCATCGCGCCGCGACCCCAGCCGAACCGCCGGCTCCCGCTCCCGCTCCCTTTGTGCCGCCTCCACCTCCAACAACAGTTTATGGGCCATTTTGTATCAAGCCACTAACGCCAATGCATCTTGGATGATTCTTGAGTAATCTGATGCACATCATGCAATGATACGAGCTCTCCGACAACAATTTGGGGATACCGCCATCGGGCTAGTCTTCTTTAAATTTCTACGGATGTATTTTTTAGGATTTAATTATGTAATTTTTAATTTGTAGGATTTTAATTATGTAATTTTTAATTTGTAGTAATTTTTAATATTTTAAGCATGTAATTTTTAATTTTTATGATTTTAATTATGCAATTTTTTTTGTAATTTGTAATAGTAGTTCGGGTATTTTTAATGCATATTAATATTGTGAAAATGTTTTTGTTTAAATTGAATAATAGAGTGGTGGGACCCTTGAGCATGCTCTTGCGGAAGAATATGTATATGAGTGTTGTGCTCTTGCAGAAGAACAGAGAGTAAAAAATGAATAAAAGTGGGTTTGAGCCCACATCCATACTCTTGCCTAAGAGCATGGATGTGGATGCTCTAATATAGTAATCAATCCGCAAACACCAAATGATACTCCCTCCATCCCTCTGTAGTAGAAGCATTTCTTTTTGGCACGAGATTTAAAAAAAATTGTTTTGAATGAGTTAAGTAAAAGGAAAATAAAATAAAAATGAAAAAGGTAGAGAGATGGAGTGAGAGTAAAGTACTTTTTGGAGAAAAATGAAATGACTCAGCTACAGTAGGATAACCCAAAAAGAAATATGACTCAGTTATATAGGGACGAAGGGAGTACAACCTTTTGTCTACAGTAGAGAGATCTGTAATAATAATAATAATCCTAATAAAATCTAAGTATACGTAATAGTAGTCACTAATTCCATGATTATTGTTAGAGGAGGCTACATTTGTGTTTTTGAGATTGAAACAAAGTATACGTTCCAAAATTTGTGATTTTAATCAATATGCTCTTAAGCTCATGATGGCCACGATATTGTCCTAAGCTCGTGACGGTTGATTGCTATTGATTTTACATGAAATTTATGCATTATAAATAGTAGTAATATGTTATACTATGTGATTGTTATTATTATGATAATTGTTAGTATTCGGCGGTGCACGGCCGAACTCCATATTAATATGTTATTGTCTGATTTGAGCAAAATCCTTACAATTTTTGCTCTTGGGGTACTCTTCAAAAGGCCTTATACTAGTGGAGTTGGTAGGTCATACTCTTACAATTCTTACTCATTGTTCAATGTGAGATATAGTTTGCACCCCTTTATTATGATTATTTACGTTTCTATCTCACGCGTATGGATGGCAAGAGACAAGTTAAAGTCTTGCTATGATTTGTTAGTTTTTGATCTTGTATACACTTTAAATACACTGCACCGTACCGTAGCATTTATATTTCATCCAATCACTGATCAACAATCATCAAATTTCTCAGAATAATAAACACAAGTGATTATTATCGAATTTCATTCGATCTTCTAAAGACACAAGAAAATTATATTCAATCTTCTATGAAAATTGTAAATGAGAAATCTATGGATACAAATAACATATCTATAAAAAAAATTAATTGTATGTTGGGTTAAAAAAAATTCTACCGTGTGAGGTTCTATATTAGTAGTATGTTATTTGCAAATCAATTTATATAACTATGCCACGTGCCGAAAGAGCAATATATTCTTCATTTCCCGATTAGTTTTACTTATGTGCTCATTTATCTATCTCTGCTCCGCTATGATTCCATTCTTTGTGGGGTTTGTTACGAAAAACTTGTTATTATCATTTATTTGTCTTGTGTATTATCAATCTAGCATTTCATTTCTCCTGGTGAGATATCATTTTGAATCAGTCATTATCTCAGTAGTAGCACGCGCGTAAGGCAAATTAGTTAATGTGTACGTGTAGGAAATTGTATTTAGCCCTTATATATACCGTCCGCGAATAAGAGTCCCGTTTTACCATTTTAGTCCGTCCACTAATAGTAGTTCCGGTTCACTTTTACCATAAATTTTAATAGAGTCTCACCTTCCACTAACTCATTCTGCTCCCATTTTATTTAAAATTAATATATACAAGTGAGTCATCTATTCCACTAACTATTTTCCACCCACTTTTCTTAACATTTCTTAAAACTCGTGCCGTCCACAAATGGGACTCCTAAGGGCATCCACAACGCGTGTCTCCGCGGTGCCGCGTTCCGTGTCTGCGGAACGAACCGCGGAGACACGCGTTGTGGATGCCCGTGTCGTCCCCATGCCGTGCCGCGAGTCGTCGCCGTGAGACGCGGCACGACACGTCTCGCCACGCGCCGAGGCGACGTGGCGAGCTCCCAGTGCATGCGTGACGCCCACTCGCTGCCCCGAGAGTGGGTTTCGTCACGGTGACGCAATAATTTTTTTTTAAATCGAATTTAATTTAAAAAAAAAAAAAAAAATTTGCAACGGTAATTTTATCGTTTTTTTATCCGTTTTATAATTTTTTTTTAAATTTTTTAAAATTTGTTTACTCTATAAATACTCCTATTTCATACCCATTTCACTCACAAACACACATCTATTCCTCTCAAATTCTCTCTATTTCCACCCCAATTTTCATCTGAAATCAACTCTGTTTTTCTTCTCCCAAATTTAATCAAACTAATGGATCCTTTTGAACAAATGCGTCAAATAATGGAACAATCACTTGAAGAAGATCGACGACGGGAGGCAGAAGAAGCCGCACCGCCCCAACGTCGCTCCCGTACGTACATCCATCGTAACCGGGAGGAAGCCACCGCAAGGTTAGTACGCGACTACTTTTGCGATAACCCGGTTTGGGGAGATATGTACTTCCGTCGCCGTTTCCGCATGGGGAAACCACTATTTCTCCACATCGCGAATACTTTGGCAGCCCGGGAAGAGTTCTTCCAGGAAGGGTTCGACGCGGTCGGCCGTCCCAGCCACACGACGCTGCAGAAATGTACTGCAGCAATCCGCCAGCTTGCGACTGGACAAACCACCGACATGTTCGACGAATACCTCCACATTGGAGACACCACTGGGCGACTGTGCTTGCTCAAATTCTGCAAAGGAGTCCGGGCAGCTTTCACCGACGAATTTCTCCGAATCCCCCGGAAGCTCAACCGCAAGTAGTCCGCCTCGAAGTGGAGCGCATCCGTCTATACAAGAACGATTATCTATTCGTGCAAGGACACGCGACTCTAGCGCCCACACCCAACTCCAAGAGGATCTAATTGAGCACATTTGGGCAAACTTTGGGGGATGAAATTATTAAATTGTGTACTTTAATTTTTTAGGAAATTATTAAATTATATTTTTTTTACGAATTTTATGTTGTAAGTTTATTTTATGTAATGAAGTGTGTTTGTTTTAATTGAATTGGGTTGGAAATAAAAATAAAAAATGAAATTGAATGAATAGTAATTTAAGGAACGGTTAAGGAACGAATAAGAAACGGAGGGTTGCAGGTTCCGTTCTTTAGTTAAGGAATGAAGTAAAAAAGTACAGTGGAACCCGCAAATAGTAGTTTAAGGAACGGTGGGGGAACAGCGTAGTGGATGACTGATGGGGTGCGTACTAAACAAGCCCAACAGCAATGACGGCCCATCAGCCCAAAGCCCAAGGAGGAGTATGAGTTCGGCATTACCAAAGAGTTCGGCCTCAGCCTACAGCTCGGTAAAAGCCAACCTATCAAGCTCTGCTCTCAGGTCGGCATCAAGCTCTACTCTCAGATCGGCAACCAAAGCAGGAGTATGAGTTCGGCATTACCAAAGAGTTCGGCCTCAGCCTACAGCTCGGTAAAAGCCAACCAATCAAGCTCTGCTCTCAGGTCGGCATCAAGCTCTACTCTCAGATCGGCAACCAAAGCAGTTCGGTCTCAGTATTCGACCGAACAAGGAGTTAGTGGACCCATACAGGATGTCCAACACACCCACTACCACGTGGTGTCAACTCAGGCCACGATCGTAGGCCATGACCTACGCTACATCCACGATCTTAGGCCATGACCTACACGACATCCACGACTTAGGGTGGTGATGCAAGCCACGATCTTAGTTCCAGATATAAATAGAACTTAGATCAGATAGAAGAGGGTTAAGCTCTCTAGAGATAAAATACCATATAGCAAGTCTGTATTGTAAGCTGTAATCCCAGATCAAGCAATACAATCTTGCCCTCCCTTTTTCCCGTGGACGTAGATTTACTTCAGTAAATCGAACCACGTAAATTCTTTGTGTCTTAATCTTCATTCTCTACCAGCATTTACTAACATCAGAAATTCGCGGATCCATCACTGGCGCCGTCTGTGGGAATCCAAGAACAAAATTTGTGATAAAGCGAATTTTTGATCCATTTTTTCCACCCAAAAAATGCATACCAGATCGCAGAGTACCCGTATTCCTGCCCGTGAGAACCAGGAGGAAGCCAATCCATCCCATAGGTCTGGAAAACAGCCTAGGGATAAATCCACCACCAGTTCTCATGGCGAAGGAACAGGCCGCTCCAAAAATCGTCCCACTGAGTCTTCCCAGCAGCCTGATTTGAATGAGGCTGTCAAGCTGTTCTTGGCTGAGAAGCAGGATGAGTTCTTAGCCTTCCTGCAAAAGAGCCAAGAGCCGAAGACGAAAACGGAGGATTCTCCTTCCTCATCCAGACATGAAAGTCACTACCGCAGTAGTGCCGTGTCTTCCAGGAAGAAGAATCCTCAACCCCGACATATTCCTGTTCCTCCTCGGTACCGGAATCACAGGAGAACTCAATCTCCTCCATACCGACGAGATATCGGATTCGCCGTGTACGGAGCACTGAAGACTCCGTTCTCGGACGATATCACCCGAACTCCCCTACCACAGAACTACCGAACTCCGTCGATGACTTACGACGGGCTCGTGGACCCTCACGATTTCTTGGGGCGCTATCAATATAACATGGCGAACCAGGGTCTCAACGAGGTCCACATGTGCAAGCTGTTTCCCGAGCTGCTCATCGGGAACGCGAGAAGGTGGTTCGATAGCCTCCCCCAGGGCAGCATCAGATCTTACCGAGATCTAATGGATGTCTTCCACAGGAGGTTCTTTCAGAAAGCGGAAGCCCGAATCACTTCGGCTCAGCTGCTTTCCATTCGTCAAGGTCGCGACGAAAAAATCAGCGACTTTATGACAAGATTCCACAAGGAATGCCTGCAAGTAGACGATCTCAACGATCTGCTTGTCATCTCGGCATTCCAAAATGGAATCCTGCCCGGAGCTCTCTACAGGAAGCTCGTTGAGTGCGGTCCGCAGACAGCTCAGGAAATGTGGGACATTGCGGACCAGTACTCCCGGGCCGATGAGGCAGACCGTCGCAAACGGTCGTTAGACAGCTCATCGTCCCGAGGAGACAGGAGGAAGCCCGATCATAGCGATCAGGGACATCTTCGCCGAACTCCTTTTGGCGATCAAGGACATCCTCGCCGAACTCCTTTTGAAAGGATTCAAAGGACTCCGGTGCAAGACAGATTGGGACCCCGTCTCAATCCCGAGAAGCCGTCCGCTCAGTTCGTACCGCTGAACAAGCCGAGAGCGGAAATTTTCGAACTGCACTCTGACCTGTTCGAAAAGCCAAAGCGGATGACGAAATCAGCCGCGCGCCGACCCCAGGATAACTACTGCTCCTACCATCAAGACCACGGTCACGATACCGAGGAGTGCAGAAACTTGGCTGCAGGTATCGATGTTCTTGTGAGGGCAGGGACATTGCAAAAATACCAAAGCAAGCAGTCAAAGAAGAATAAGAAGCAGAGAGGTGCGAACTGCGCTCCTCAGGATCCCAAAAAGCAGCCGGATCCCGAAGACGATGACGAGCCGCAATATGATGGAGTAATCCTGACTATTGACGCTCTCCCTGCTGGGAAGACCAAGTCGTCCCTGAAGTCAGAGCGCAGAGGCTCCAATCGAGAGGAGCCAACGCATAAAAGGCTGAAGCAGGACGAAGTGATTACGTTCTCGGATGCTGATCCCGTCCCGGCCATCTCTCCTCACCAAGACGCCATTGTCATCCAAGCCGGAGTGGCAAACAAACTGATCCACAGGGTGTTTGTGGATACAGGAGCGTCGGTCAGCATTCTTTTTAAAGAGTGCTTCGACAAACTAGAAGTGGACCCAGCTCGGCTCAGTCCGGCTCCGCTTCCTCTGAAGAGCTTCGCCCAGGAGGACACCCGCCCTGAAGGTATTATCAGCCTTCCGATCACGGTGGGGAAAGCGCCTACTAGCTCCAGTACGATGATTGAGTTTTTCGTGGTGAAAGCTCGGTCCCCGTACAACGTCATCCTGGGAAGAGACTGGCTCAACACAGTTCGGGCCATTTGCTCCACTTATCACCTCACCATCAAGATCCCTACTAAAGGAGGGATAGCGGTCATCCGAGGTGACCAAAAGAGAGCAAAGGAATGTCTGCAAATTGCGCTTAGAAGTGCCGAGCATTCAGATCGGCACCACCAAGCATAGCAATCACAGCAGCCGGAGTCAGAGGCAATGACCGAAGTCATACCGGAGCCGAATTCGATGACAGTTCAGCTGTACGAAGACGATCCATCCAGAACGGTTAAGATCGGCTTCGCGGGAACGCCTCTACTTCGGGAAAAAACCATCCAGCTCCTCAAGGAGTACAAAGACGTCTTTGCATGGTCTCCGTTGGACATGACCGGAGTGCCCCCCGAGGTAATCACTCATCGTTTAAATATTGATCCTTCGGTCCGGCCGATAAAACAGAAGCAAAGACTCTTTGCGGCAGAACGAAGTCAAGTCATCCATGACGAAGTCCGTCAATTATTGAAGGCGGATGTGTTATTCGAAGTGAAGTATCCTTCGTGGGTGGCCAATCCTGTCATGATCAAGAAAAAGGAAGGAGGATGGCGGATGTGCATAGATTTCACCGATCTAAATAAGCACTGTCCCAAAGATTGCTATCCCCTTCCGAACATAGATAAAAAAGTAGAAGCTCTGATAGGCTTTGAAATTTTTTGTTTTCTTGATCTATACAAAGGATACCATCAGGTTTTAATGGATGAGATTGACGCTTCAAAAACGGCCTTCATTACTGACTTCGGCATTTTCGCTTATAAAAAGATGCCATTCGGTTTAAAGAATGCCGGAGCCACCTATCAAAGGATGGTAGACAAGCTTTTTCGGCACCTGATTGGAAAGGAGGTCGAAGTGTATGTTGACGATATAGTCGTCAAGAGCAAAAGCACCTCGGAGTACGAGCACAACCTCAAGTCCACTCTCAACGTGCTCAAGAAAGCCAACCTCAAACTTAATCCCCAAAAGTGTACCTTTTTGGTAGATTCGGGAAAGTTTCTGGGTTGTTGGGTTTCAAAAGACGGACTCAAGGCAAACCCCTCAAAAGTTCAAGTCGTTCAGAACATGGCAATGCCGAAGTCCATACATGACGTGCAAAGGCTAACCGGATGTCTAGCCGCACTGAGTCGATTCCTTTCCCAAGCAGCCGAAAAGCAACTGCCGTTCTTCAAGGTGTTGAAAAAGGCACCAAAGTTCGAGTGGGGAGCCGAGCAGAAAAGGGCCTTTGACGAGCTCAAAAGTTATCTAGCCGAGCTTCCTATTCTCTCTGCTCCAACCGAAGCCGAAGTACTATTCTTATACTTAGCGGCATCGGATCAAACCATCAGCGCGGTGCTTGTACGAGAAGAAGGCCTAAAGCAGCTTCCCATCTATTTTACAAGCCGAGCATTAAGAGGTCCAGAAACCAGGTATCAATCTCTGGAAAAGATTGCTCTAGCATTAGTAAATGCAGCAAGGAGACTGCGGCCATACTTCTATGCTCACAAGGTATGCGTCTTAACTGATCTGCCACTCCGGCAAGTGTTGACCAAACCAGAAGCATCAGGCAGAATCGCCAAGTGGGCTATAGAGTTGGGAGAGCACACAATTGAATATCTACCTCGGAAAGCCATCAAGGGACAAGCCTTGGCAGATTTTCTTGCAGAAGCCAAGTTCGATCAAGCAATTCCTGTTATTGCCGAACAGAAGAATTCTGCCAATGCCGAACTAGCACAGCCCTTGGAATCCGAAGTAGAGCCGCCGGACTGCTGGAGCGGATTCGTAGATGGAGCTTCAAACAAGATGGGAAGTGGAGCTGGTATTTTACTTGTCGCTCCCGACGGACACGAGGTAACCTACTCACTTCGTTTCCTATTCCCCACTACTAATAATGAAGCCGAGTACGAAGCCCTCCTGGCCGGACTCCAGTTAGCGCAAAGTCTGCTCGTCAAATCTCTCAAAGTCCATTGTGATTCACAAGTCATAGTAAATCACATGTTGGGTACAAGTGAAGCTCGTGACGAGAGAATGAAGAAGTATTTGGACAAAGCGCGAAGCATCAGCCGAAGTTTCTCCTATTTTCGGATAATCCGCATTCCTAGAGCGGAAAATAGCCGAGCAGATACCTTAAGTAAGTTGGCCTCAGATCCGAGCTCAAAGGCGGAAGAATTAATGCATCGAAGCATTGATGAAGCCGAGGTACATTCAGTATCCAGCTCGCCGAACTGGATGACGCCGATCTTGCAGTATCTGGATCAAGGACAATTGCCCGAGGATAAGAGAGAAGCTCGGAAGATCACGTGCCGAGCACTTCGGTACGAACTTCATGAAGGAGTCCTCTTTAGAAAGTCTTACCTCCAGCCGTTATTGCGGTGCGTAGGACCAGAAGAGACGGACTACATCCTCAGAGAAGTTCATGAAGGATCGTGCGGTAGCCACATCGGAGCCAGAGCTTTAGCTAAAAAAGTTCTGAGATGGGGATATTATTGGCCAACCATGGTACAAGAGGCAGTGCAGCTCGTCAAGAAGTGTACGAAGTGCCAAATTCATGCAAATGTCCCAAGGATGCCGCATACCGATCTATACACTATGCAAAGCCCTTGGCCTTTCATGCAATGGGGCATAGACATAGTGGGACCACTTCCTCAAGCTCCTCGGCAAATGAAATTCCTTATCGTTGCCGTGGACTACTTCACGAAGTGGGTGGAGGCCGAACCACTAGCTACGATAACGAGCTCAAAGGCATTGGACTTCGTCTGGAAGAACATAGTGTGCCGATTTGGCATACCCCACATCCTCATCTCGGATAATGGGACTCAGTTCACCGACAAGACGTTCAAGAATTGGTGCCAAGAGCTGAACATTCAACAACGGTTCACTTCGGTCTCCCATCCCCAAGCAAACGGACAAACGGAAGTAACGAACCGGATTCTGGTGAAAGGGTTAAAAGCTCGGTTAGAACAAGCCAAAGGACAATGGGTAGAAAATCTCCCTCAAGTCCTATGGTCCTACCGAACTACACCCAAAACCTCCAACGGTGAAACTCCGTATAGTCTGGTGTACGGCACTGAAGCCGTAATTCCGGTGGAGATCGGCGTACCCAGTCCCCGAACTCTAAATTTCTCCTCAGAAATGAATGACGACGGACTGAGAGCAGAACTAGATCTCGCCGAAGAAAGAAGAGAATTGGCGTGCATAAAAGCAGCCAAGTATAAGGAGCAAGTAGCCCGGTATTATAACCAAAGGGTGAAAAAGCTTCAATTTCAAGTGGGAGATCTCGTCTTGAGAAACAACGAAGTAAGCCGAGCAGAAAAGCTGGGCAAACTCGAACCCACATGGGAGGGTCCATATCGGGTGTCAGAAGTCCTCGGCAAAGGGTCTTATAAATTGACTCACATGTCAGGAGAACAAGTACCCCGAACATGGCACGTCTCCAACCTCAAGAAGTTCCACTTGTAAGAGACAAAAGTCCGGTCAGTCCGTCTTGTGTCTAGTTCGGTCATAGGGGTATATGTTTTTATTTGTTTGTTTCTTACTTGTACCTTTTACTTGTCGTTTTTAAAAAAAAAAAAAGGTTTAAAGTTTTTTTCCTTCGTCTTTTTCATTTTTTCTCTATGTGTTTTGTCTCTATGTGCTTGTCGTCTCTTACAAATGGTACCGAGGTATATCGTTCTTTAAAGACTGATCCCCTTTTTAGATCGATTATTAAAGACTATTGTGAGTCCAAGCTTCTAAGGAGGATATAAGACCACAATTCAGCTTAACAAGCAGTCCGTCTGAAACGAACTGCAATAAGCCAACGATTGTGAGTCCAAGCTTCCAAGGAGGATACAAGACCGCAATTCAGCTTAATAAGCACTTCGTCTGAAACGAACTGCAATAAGGGAAAGTCCGATCCACGCGATAAACCTCGCCGAATTAGGACGACCAAGTTCGGTCAAAGAAGTTTACCTCATAAGACCGGGGACGACCACGTCTAGACAAAGAGGTTTACTGCATAAGACCACTTCGGTTAACTGGGAAAGTCCGATCCACGCGATAAAACTCGCCGAATTAGGACAAGGGAAAGTTCGATCCCGGCGACAAAAATCGCCAAATTAGAACACAAACCAAGTCCGGTCAAAGATGTTTATTTCATCAGACCAAAGACGAGTCCGGTCAAAGATGTTTATTTCATCAGACCAAAGACGAGTCCGGTCAAAGATGTTTATTTCATCAGACCAAGGACCAAGTCCGGTCAAAGAAGTTTACTTCATAAGACCAAGGACCAAGTCCGGTCAAAGAAGTTTACTTCATAAGACCGAGGACGAGTACGATGAAATTTTTTCGCTAAGCTGTAAATACAGTGTTAGAAGCGAAAACAAAATTTCATTTTTCAAATCTTGTTCGGCATACAACTCCGCTACCCTACAAAATGGCGTTACGCTATTACAAAGGACTATTCTACTGTCCAGGGTTGCTGAAGTTAAGCCACCTATCTGCAAAATCCTCTGGAAGCCGAGTTCGGTTGTTCCGAGCAGATGAAGAATAAGCAGGTCGACGAGATGCTATCCTCGACCCAACGCCTCTTCCCCGAGCCCGAGAAGTCCTAACACCTCGGCGATGAAGAGTCTCTGCAATAAGCATCTGCTGATCTTGCTCGCTCATAGTCACAACTCCTCGGCGAATTTCAGTCCGTCTCTGTCTTGACGATTCCGGTTGCTCCTGAGCCCGTTCTCGTCTTGACGTTTCCGGCTGTTCCGGAGTTCGTTGTTGGCTGGGAGTAGGATTTTGAACAAGGGAACCAGAGGTTTGATCTGGAGTGCGAGCATCTGTCGGCGCGATATGCCGAAGGAATCTTTCTATGGAGGGGCGCCGAGAAAGAACAATGTTGTACCGAGAAGCCCAACGCCGCAGTGATGTCACAACTTGTTGGCAAGCCGGGCTCTCCAGCACATTGTTCATACGGAGTACATGATATTCCTCCCACAGTTCGTCAACTCGACTCTGAACATCTGATATGGTCATTCCCCCGCGCACACGGATGTAATCCTCATACGCAGTCCTCTCAGCAATGGCCGTATTCAGCTCGGCCTCCAGATCTTTCTTATCGGACTCTAAGTCCTTGATATCGGCCTCCAGCTTCACTAAACGAGCCAGAAGCTCGTCATTCTTCGTCTGATCGGCTATAGCTCTTCTCTCAGCTTCGTCCAAAGCCGAAGAGTACAGCCGTTTCCAGTGAAGTATCTCCATCTCCTTGGGTACAAAGCAGCTATATTAGTTCGGCAGCTGTACCGAGCAGATAGTAAAATACAACAGGAATAAAGGCGAGTACGAAAAGCTATACGAAGACAAGTGTAGAGAATTTTTCATTCACAAGGAAAATTTTTTACACTAGGGCTTCAAGGCCATTTTACAAGGAAGAAACTAGACTAAGAGAAGGGAGACGAAATCATACTCCGCCAGCTTCGTCTCCGGCTCCTCGGTCTGGTACAGCTTCTTTCTCCTGGGCTACCTCAGCCTCGGCCTCGCCTCCTGCCGGCCTCGCCTCCGCCTCCTGATCGGCTTCCTTCTCCGGATGCCCGGCCTGATCGACTTCGGCCTCCCGCTCCAGCAGCTCGGCCTCACCCTCTCCGTTGTAAGTCGAAGCGGGTGAAACGGGTCCCACGGAGGCAAAGATAGCCTCCAGGTTCTCGTCCCGATCAGCTCGACAACTCCGGACTCGGTCTGCAGAAAGCAGGACTGAGGATGAAGCGAGCTCCTCAAGGAGCGGCAGATTCTGAAGCCGAGCTGCTATCTCTCGGCTGTACAGAGGCAGCACGACGTCGGCCCCCTGATCGCCCTTATCGGTAATTAGCCTTACCAGACTACCGACGAAGGCCGAGAACTGGCTGCTCAAAAAGAGTTTCTCCGTGTAAACACGGAGAGCCTCCCCCTGGGCAGCCACATCGGCTGCCTCCTTCTGAGCCTCCCGGAGCTTCGTCTGCTCTCGCAGGATGATGAGCTGGTTTTTGGCTGACCGAGCTTCATCCTGAGCCGAGATCCTAGCAGCTCGGGCCCTCTCAAATTTGGCCTCAGCCTGTTCGGCCAGACTACGAGCAAGATGCAACTCCTTCTGCATCTCCTCGTAGTCGTGGGATGCTTTGGAGAGCTCCACGGAGACGAGCTTGGCTCTCTGAAGATGAACAAGAAAAAAAAAAAACTCAACAGAATGGCCATCAAAAAATGTGGAAAAGAAGCCGAGTCAGAAAGCTTACCTCCACAAAATTCGTCGGCCATTGAAAAGGCTCAGGGACGTGTTCCGGGATGTCTGCAACCACCTCGGAGATGACCAGCTCTTTCCCCGGCACTTTTGGGGACTCATGAAATTTCCCCTTCCCTTTAGCCGAAGACGACTCCGGCTCTTTCGGATCCGAAGAAGAGGTTCTTTGCCTCTTCGGATCCTTCTCGGCTTCAGACGCCGAGCGAGGGGCTCTCTGCCTCTCCGGCTCCACAAGCTCGGAGGACTTTCGGATAGCCTTGTTCAGCATATACACTGCCAAAAAGCAAGAAAGCAAGGTTAGTTTTCTTCGTTAAAGCAGTAGAGCATAAAGATAAAGAGAAATCCTCACCCTCGGCCTCTTCGTCCGAAGACGAGATGTCGAACACGACGTCGCCCTTGACGAGCTCAGACTCCGTGTATTGTTTCCTAACTACGGGAATCTTGTTGAGCTCGCCATCGAGCTCGTCCAACGGTTCAGGCCGAGGATGACGGATAACGGACTTCGGCCCTCTCCAGGGAAAACTAGGAGCCGCGGTCCTATCATAGTAGAAGAAGCGGTTTTGCCACTTCGGCCACTTCGTTTTACAAAAGGCCCTAAAGGGCTGTACAGGGATCAAGTAAAACCAAGACCCCTTCCTCTTAAATTGAAAGAATTTAAGGATCGCCTTCAAAGACAAATCCCTTCCTAACCTACGGAGTTCGGCAGCGAAGGCCGACAAGTGCCTCCAAGAGTTCGGAGTCACCTGGCCTAAAGGAAGCTGAAAAAAATCTAGTAAATCTATAAAGGCAGAAGGGAGGGGGAAACGAAGCCCGCATTCTAAGCAGGCCTCGTACACGGTGGCGTAACCCTCCGGCGGGGAGTCAGCCCTATGATCACCGTCAGGTACCACCACCTTCCCCCCAGGAAAAGAGTATTTTTCGTAAAGGGATATCACAGTATCCTTACTCAAGATACTGTGAAAATACTCTACGGTCTTCTCCCCGGATTCTTTCCGGCTAGAAGACCCCTTACCCCCTTTTCTACCGCTACCAGACTCAGACGAAGAAGAAGCAGACATGGTTCTTACTCTTTGAAAGTTTGAAGAAATCCTGAGGAAATTTTTGAAAGCGGAAGGAAATTTTTCACGCAAAAGATAGAGAGTGCAGAAGAAGCCAATAGCAAAGGTGTTCGAATGATGAAGAAAGGCGGTATTTATCAGATTTGGAAAAGATTTCAAATCATCGCACCGTTTCATATCCCACCTTTTCAGGATTCAACGGCCGGATTTTACTGTCGCATTTAATGCCGCATTTAATGCAGTCACGCGCAAGGCACGTCCCCTGACTTCAGCCTCCCCCGTACCCTTTTCCAGAATGCCGAAGTGACTCGCTTCGCCGAAGTGATTCACTTCGCTTTTCGGGGGGGTAGTGATGGGGTGCGTACTAAACAAGCCCAACAGCAATGACGGCCCATCAGCCCAAAGCCCAAGGAGGAGTATGAGTTCGGCATTACCAAAGAGTTCGGCCTCAGCCTACAGCTCGGTAAAAGCCAACCAATCAAGCTCTGCTCTCAGGTCGGCATCAAGCTCTACTCTCAGATCGGCAACCAAAGCAGTTCGGTCTCAGTATTCGACCGAACAAGGAGTTAGTGGACCCATACAGGATGTCCAACACACCCACTACCACGTGGTGTCAACTCAGGCCACGATCGTAGGCCATGACCTACGCTACATCCACGATCTTAGGCCATGACCTACACGACATCCACGACTTAGGGTGGTGATGCAAGCCACGATCTTAGTTCCAGATATAAATAGAACTTAGATCAGATAGAAGAGGGTTAAGCTCTCTAGAGATAAAATACCATATAGCAAGTCTGTATTGTAAGCTGTAATCCCAGATCAAGCAATACAATCTTGCCCTCCCTTTTTCCCGTGGACGTAGATTTACTTCAGTAAATCGAACCACGTAAATTCTTTGTGTCTTAATCTTCATTCTCTACCAGCATTTACTAACATCAGAAATTCGCGGATCCATCAATGACCTAACGGCGGACGGAGGAAGTATAGAATAGTACTTGTGTATGGATTTGAGAACAAGAGAGAGGTTTAAGTTAAAAGATTAAAATAATCAGGTTTTCCGACAATTGTCCAAAGATCTATGTTGTTGTTGCATGCTACATCCAAAAGAGTGTTGCTGGAATGGAACTACATCCAAGACACTGAAATGGAGCTCCATGTGATCAAGACTGGTGCGACTACTATAGACTTGGTTACATAAATCTGATTATTACTCATCATCACTAAATTTCCTACCAGAAAAAAAGGCAAAAACTCATTTAATTAAATTCATGGCAACAAAAAAGGTATGAAATCAATCGACTTAATTATACCTCATTTTCCCCACTTATTTCCTCCAAAGATCTGCCATTGGCCTCGGGCACCAAGAAAGTAAACAACATCCCACATAAATTGACTACACTGTTAAGGGTATTGATCCCTCAACAAGATTCAACGATAGAGGAAGTCGCGAGGACGTAGAACCTCGACGATCAACCGGCGATTTTGAGTAACTTGAAAGAATAGAAAGCAAGGGAAAAATAGGCAAATTGGTTATTTCATAAAACGGCAAAAGCGAAATAACAAGCCTTTTTATACTAGGGACCCTAGGGTTGATTCGACCTACGATCCGGAAAAGAATCAACAAAGAAAACCCGAAAAGGAGCTTAGGATTATGCTCGACCCAAAATAATAGTTAATTACCTAAAAGCATTAATTCTAATTGCAAAAGGAAAGAAAAACATAAATTAATAACTAAACAAAATCAGCAAGGAAATCTGGCTTCTTCCGTGCACGTCGAGGCCGCGAAGGTCTCTCCTTCGCCGGCTGATCTCGGCTCTCGGGTGTCGAACGACCCCACACTATCCTTCTCTAACTCCTTCGGCTCCTCTAACTCTGCAGGTATCGTGGATCGCGTATCATACACCCAAAACAATCAACGAATTTTCCACCCCAATTCCCGGACGATAGCCAGGATCAACCTTCTTGGGGTATTGGCTCTGTGCTAACAATTGAAACCCAAACGCCCCAATGATCGCCCCAAATTTCCCGGCTGCAGCCGAGATCCCATGGCAGGTAGATCGGAACCTAGCTGGAAAGATCTCAGCGGGGACTGCAAAGGTGGTGGCATTAGGCCCAAAGTTGGCGAAGAAGAAAGTTAGCGAGTACATCACCACGAACCCTATCATGTGCTCAGGTTGAGTCCAGTGATCGTAGGGGATGGTGAGGGCGAACATGAACACTGTCATGAAGAAGAACCCGACTAGCTGGATGGTGAACCGCGCCCGATCACGTCTATCAGTGCCACTGTGAACCAATACCCTGGCACAGTGGAACACATTGCGATGAGGGTCTGAGCCCGGGCGATGGTGTACACTTCACGGATGGCATTCATGGTCTTTGCCTTGGGGATCCACCCGATCGCGCTGAAGATGTCTTTCTGGGAGAGGTTCTGGCTGTAGAAGGCTATGTCGAGGAGGAACCACGTGCTGGTGGTGCGGAGGAGGTGGAGGCCGTGGCGCTGGAGGAACTCATTGGAGAAGAGGCCGTAGCTCCCCTGCCGGCTCACCATCGCCTCAGTCTTCTGCTGCTCGGCCTCGATGTCTTCATGGAGGACCTTGGCCATGTCGGCTGCGGCGCGCTTTGCGTCCTTGGCCACTACATACACTACATATACTTCATACATTTCACACAGTTCACACACTACACACACTACACACATTTCACGCACTTCACACACTACACACTACACACATTTCACACACTACACACAAAGAATAGAATGGAATAGTCATTCCATTCTCATCTCCATTCCATTCCCTCCTCATTCCATTCCATTATACCAAGAAGCCCCTCATACTACTACTCATTTGTTACTGTTTCAAATTGTATTCCATTTCCATTTCCATTTCTAGTATCACTCATGACACACAAGATGAAATGTCATCCTAATTAGTGGAGGATTATAATTTCTAACCAATCCACAAAATTCTTGTTATCATTCATAATCGTTACCATTTTCTATATGTAAAAAAACGAATAAATAAACTAAAATCAGATCTAAACAGGCAAAATCGCACTCCGAAACATTGCATGGAATCACATAAATGTAATAAGAGCAAACGAAAATTAACCCGGAACATATTTTGTAATAATAATCAGATCATGTATAAAGGCAGAATGTGTGTAAAACTTACGTGTTCACACGGAGAGAGTGAGTGTGTGTAGCAATTTAAAAAAAAAAAATGGAAATGATCAAGCTATGTGGAGCTGAAGTAGGGAAAGATATATTTATATATATGGGGATGGATACGGTAACTAGATGGGATCAGACCAGTATTAGTATATTCTCTCCTTTTTGGGTATGACCAGTCATATTAATCCATCCTTTTCGCTCAATTAGTTCCACTTTGATAGATTTAGTTTCTTTAATGTGTCATTCTTTTTATACACAACACAACCAGTTACTGATACTAAATCACATACTACGATATATACACGAGCAGCATCACGTGTGTTGGTGCAATGGTCACATTCTTTTTGTTTGTTACAACAACGATTTCCAAATTTTCTAGGTTTAATTTTGGTTGGTGGATTAAGAAGGCACCGAAGGAGAGAAGTCATCGAATGGATTATCTCTCTGAAGATGAAATCGGATATCAACTGAGCGGTTGTAACCAAAAGCATTTAGTAGAAGTTAACAATACGCTCACTTGTTACTTGTTAAGTTGGAGACAAATGGATGTATTTAAAGAGTGTAAATGCTGAGATGTTTCTCAATAATGAATTGAATACAATGCACTTTTTATCATACGGTACCTATTCTCTCGCAGCTCATCTCTAGCTCTCACACACACGACATAATCTATGCAGTTGTATGTAGTCAAAGATGGAATATTCTATTCATGTCTAATTGGTTAAGTTTAGTAGGAGTATAGGATAGTTAAAATGCATATAATCCACGCCTAACACCAATCCTACGTTATTAGATTTTAAAATGGATAGATGAGATTAAAGCTCACGCACTTCAATAAATAGTACTCCCTCCGTCTCACTCAAGATAGCCATATTTTTTAGTGACACGGAGTTTTAGGTGAAATAGTTTTTTGTGATAAAGTAATATAGAAAAAGTGATTTAATATTTTAATGAGAAGAAAGAAGAAAGTGATTTAATTCCAAATATAGAAAGTAAACATTTTGAATGAGACAAACTAAAAAAAAAATGTGGACATCTTGAATGAGACATAGGAGTAGATAAAATATCAAAAGGGTAGAATAGTCAATATAACATAATAGTTTATAGCTTTTTATATCAACATATTGTAGTATCAATATCAACAAAGTGACATGAGAATTTCAATACAACTACCCGAAAATATCAACACAGTTTTATTGATATTTTACATGCATTATATTGAAATTTTTTGATGCTTTTATTGATATAAAATCTACTTATCAACATATATAAAACTTGAAATAAAATTTATAAATTTCATCATCCGATCATCGTCGGAACATATACAATTGAGATCTCGTTAGAATCCTTATGAAATTACTTTTAATTTAATATATTTTTTAACGAAAATATAATTTAAATTGAGAGAAGTATGTAGATTTAAATTTTTATGATGAGTTGAGGAGAGAAAAAGTGGTTAGTCTTAACTATCATAGAATTGATATTAATATCCTTTAAGTTTATTTAATACTTTTTCTTAACATTATAATCCACCTGACATTATTTCAACTACTAGATCTTCTAATCTAATGGCTAAAATTTGGTCTTAATTTGATATTGTTAATTAGTTAGCCATTGATCACGAGGGACCCTTGAGTATATATTAAAGTATTATTGGTTGAGTTCCTTGAGTATATATTAAAGTATTATGGGTTGAGTTCATCTAGTGACATCCAATAAATTTAGAACAATATAACAATATAGAGAAAATTAGCATGACTAAATTGAGAAATATGCTATTATTAATAATTAATTACTTAATTACATTTTAAAAATATTAATTATATAAGGTTGGTCGGGCCTAGGCTGAGCTTGGGCCGGACTTTAGATGGTCCTAGGCTCGGCCCAAGCCTGGATTTAAAATGGCCCAATTGGAGTCCACTTCAACCAATGAGCCCAACGTAAGCCCGCTTCATTCTACTGATGGGCTGGGCCCAGGCCGAGCTCTACTTAGGAAAGAGCATGCTTCCATATGAAAGTATATTTGCATTTAAAAGTTTTTCAGTTATAATTTTCTAGTAGTTATTTGTGCTATAAGAATAATTATTGACGGGGGTAAATGTAGTACCGAAATATACTGCTCCATTTTCTATTAGTTCAAATGCTATTTCATACGATTTCAATAAAAATCGGTGTATTGTTGTTAAATATCTCTAGATATAAAGTATAAATAAAATTTTAAAAAAAAAACACATCTCAAGATTCTCAACTTGAAGTGTGGTGGCCAGTTTTGAAATTTCAGTAGCTCAAAGAGCCGGTCTTGACTCAGGGAAGATGAGGATTGTCTTCAAATCTACTTTATTTCATTTGTCAGAATTTGAATTCGAGAGTAGTCAGAAATGCAGAATAAGATATGAATTTGAATTTTATTTGTAAACTGTTTTTAAGTAATTTAAAATGTTGATAGAAGCTTTTGTCTAATGCATACTCCTAGTACTTAAAAATGGAGTAATAATTAATATACAAAACATCCTAACATACATAGTTTATAGCTCTCCTAACTACTTTATTAATTATGCATTAAAATTTATGTTTTTTAAAAAATCTCTATTTTTATAAGATGAAGGAAGTAAAATACTACTAATTCACATCTCTTAATTTTTCTAGTTTACTCACTTTTTTGCAATTGACCTTAATTTTGCACAACACCAAACGTGGTCTATTATTCTTTAATAATTAACATTGATAACAAAAAAATACTAGGTTTTTTCCCATTTACAAACTTTACTAAATACGTAACTTTTATTAAAACCTTGCATCATACCAAGGTATGTACTTTATTCTGCACTTTGTATTTTAAATAGCAATGGAAGAAGGAAATAGAGAATACCATAAATAAAATTTTTAAAAATTAATTACTAGTATAAATTTTCATTTATCCTTTCCATGATTTGAATTCCTAATTTATTTATTAATTGAAAAGAAAATGTATTAAAATCATGCTTTAAAGCATCCTCTCCTAGCTAATAAAACATGAGATTGAGAGGAATAATTTTATTCCATCAACTCAAGTTTCTTTTTTTACAGATGATAATAATTGTTTTTTATATTTTTTATACTAATTTAAATCTCTAACCTATTGATTAAACTATGCTTTAAAGTATACTCGTCTAGGTAATAAAGTACTCCTATGAGATTGAGAGGACCAATTTTATACCATCAACTCTTTTAAGATGATAACAATAATTTTTTATATACTGTATTTTTATTGTGATTTAAACCTCTAACCTATTTAATAAACTATTGAATGAACATAAAATGTCTAAGTTGCAAAATAAATCAAGGTTATAATAAAGGGCATGAAATATTCTTAATATAACAAAAATAATTCATCGATATTATTCTTTTGAACTTAGGTGTTTTCTGCGAAAATGATAGTACTATTGATATATGTATATTTTAAAATTTTCAAACTAAAAAAAAGTTGAGATTATCGATAATGATGAATTAGTGTAAATTAAGGTGACATTTGGAATAATTTAAAATTTCTCTACATTATTTTTCTCTTACTTTACTTTTTCTCCACTTTAACTTATTATAATTCATTCCCACTCTAAGGGACAAATTTTCCGTTTTGGGATGTCTTACTCTAAATAACATTTTCTAAATATTGAAACATCACTTTTTCTACTTTTTTTCCTCTATCTTACTTTATTCTCTCAATTTTACTCACAAAACAACACTACATAAAATCAACTTAGAGTGGAACGGAAGAAGTATCAATTTTCCAAAATGACTGTGAAAAAAAGAAGTGTGTCAAATAGTATGAGATAGAGGGAGTAAATAAATACCTCCATCCCAACTAAATTGAGTTGTAATATTTCTTTTTGGGATGTTCCAACTAAGTTTAAGTCATTTACTTTTTTGACAAAAAAACAAAACATCCAATCACTTTTAATTTATTCTATTACATACTTACTCTCTTTTTATCTTTCCTGCTTTATCTGTTCAAATAGCGGAGACATTTCTTTTCTGCACACGATTTAAGAAAAATTGTGTAAAGTGAGGTAAGTAAAGTGAAAAGGAAGTAAAAAATGAAAAAGGTAGAGAAATGAAGAGAGAATAAGGTAAGAGAGAGAAAAGTAAGAGAGAAGAAATGTGTTTGACTCAACTTATTTTAACACAAGAAATTCCCGCAAGTGTACGGAGCTAATGTAGCACAAAGCAAGCAAGAGTATCGTATCCCACAGAGACAAAATGTGTAAACTCAAGTACCACAGACCGATTTCAACTACTATCTAGACAAAACAAAGGTTTGGTTTTGGTAACTAATGAACATAAGCAAAGTAAAATAAGAGATAAAAGATAAAGTTTCAAATAAGAGAACGAGGTAGAGCTGTGGATCCGACTACAATACCCACAATGTAAACAACTCAACAACTTTGATTACCCGTTGAAGTCTCTAGGATTAGAAGGACAATCGCTATTCTAGGCAAAGCCCCCTCTCGAGTGCACTCTACCCGTTGCTTAACTATTAATACTGAAGTCTCCTTCTAATACTTCACAATTAACTCCTATACTCAAAAGATTCAAGTCCTCACCCTAGAATTCTTTCTCTCGAATGCAAATTATCTAGGTGTTGTTCATTCTTTTATCAATCCTAAATAGGTATCTCTCGATTACTCCAAACTAGGTCAATATATCCAATTGGTAGCTAGGCAATTGAATTGAAAGGCACAAGAATGAAACAAAATAATCACAAGAGCATAGGTAATCAAAAGCTATTGAATCAATCACAAGTATTCATTGTAGTCTTCACCAAAACTCTACAAAGGATTTAGCTACTCATATCCAACTCAAAAACATAAAAATAATCCACAGTCATTAAATTAAACATGAAAACCAATGAAAATACTCCCAAGAATGGATTGAATGGCAATTCGTCTTCGTCTTCAATCTTGTTGAAGATTGGGACTCCTTGTCTCACAAATCCGCTCTCCAAACCTTCAAGAACTGCAGTTGGGCGTGTATGATGTCTTGAGGTCGAAAACCTAGGTCTCCTTTTATACCCGGGGCGGAAATAATAGCAATTCAATCTCGCAGAACACATCGCCCGGCCGGGCGATTTTAAGTCGCCAAAACGCCCGGTCGGGCGAACTTTCTGGAGTTCGCGACCAAAACGCCCGACCAGGCGTTTTTCCTTTAAAAATCGCCCGGTCGGGCGTTTTCTCTGGAATCCTCTAATAGCATTGTCTTCGTCTTCGAAAGGGCTTCGCGTGAGTATCTTGCACGCCCCCATCGGAGTCCGGATGAGAGAGTTATAGCTATTATACGAAAGTCGCGCATTGAAGCGCGCCCGGTCAGGCGATTCTTCCTTCAAGCTCGTTTTCAAGTCATTTTCACCTGTTTTAGCTCCAAACACTCGACAAACTTGTCAAAACACTTATGTAGTGGATAATGGATGTAAACTCAAGTAGTATGCTACAAAAACACTGAAATGTTCACGTTAAACATCCAAAATACTTGCTAAACCACGAGTTTATCAGTGTTACTTTTACTAGAAAAATAAATGACTCCACTATTATGGAACGTACCAAAAATAGCAAAATGACTCCACTATTACGGAACGGAGGGAGTACTTTATTCATCTCTCCTACTTTTCAATACAATTTTTTAATCATCGTGGCCAAAATTTTTGACTCAAGTACTATGACAATAACTTTTAAAAATAATTTTCTAAGATAACCAAAATACAATTCATAAATTATAAAAATATGTAGTATTGTTATTTTACACTACTAAGCTACTTTAAGATACTACTTCGTACACGACTCCATTCGTCCCAACTAGGATGACATATTTTTTTTCGTATGTATTTTGGAAAAATGATAATATATAGTTAAAATAGAGATAAAGTAAAGTAAAGAAAGAACAATACAGAGGATAGTCTCTTATATATTATTCTCTCTTTTATTTTATTTTCTCATTATTTTAACTACTATTTATTACAAGTATTATTTTTATGAAATAAGTGCACAAAAGAAATATATCGCTTTAGTTGGGAATGAGCAAATTTGTTAGGAACCTTAAATGTTACTCCCTCCGTCCCTAAAATTTTGTCACATTTTTCTATTTATGTCCGCCCCACAAAATTTGTCATATTTCACTTTTTTATCATTTTTGGTAGTGAACTTCATATTCCACTAACTCATTCCAACTCATATTTTATTATAAAACCAATATATAAAAATATGACTCATTCTCCACTAACTTTTTCGACTCACTTTTCATTATATTTTTTAAAACCCGTACTCAGTCAAGATAAAATTTAAGGGACGGACGAAGTACTACATCTCATAAATATAATAAAAAATGGTAGTAGCTTACCTTGACCGCATAAGACCAAAAAGCTTAATGGCGACGCCAGCTTTGACTTAAAATGACTATTAGCCCAGTAGTTTTCTACCACTAGTTTACTGACGGAATACTATTACTCATCAATACAGTACTACATTTATGTAGTACTCCCACTTCTATTGATGACCAACGCAGATTTAATGAATAAAGTAAAATATAAGAAATAAATAAATAGAGTGAATATAATAAAAAAAATATGAATAAAGTAGGAGAAAAAAATAATAAATGAATACACTTTTTCATTTTTAGTAGTATTTCATAATACTAATGGCGGTTGGACAAAAATCAAAATATGAGACTACTTTTTTTGAACGAATGGAGGATAATATATTTTGTATACGAACAATAGTTTTATTTTGGTTTATCCATTAAAATTAATTTCTATTTATATTTATCATATAAATATCCAGAATAATTCTATATGATCTATGAGTTCAACAATTTTTTTCCTTTCTCTTATATTCCTCTATTCACAAAACATAGTCTCATCTTTCCATTTTTGTCTGTCCATCAAAATTAGTCTCATACTTGAAACGAAAACTTACTCTCAATTTTCTATTCACTTTTCCATTTTCTAATTTTCTATCTTAATTTATCTACTACTCCCTCCATCTGCGAATAAGAGTCCCGGTTCACTTATACTATAAATGATAATAGACTCCATATTCTACTAACTAATTACACTAACTTTTTATTTAAAACTAATAAATAGTACAAGTGAGACTCATATACCACTAACTTTTTTCCATCCATTTTTCTCAACATTTCTTAAAACTCGTCCTGGAAAGAAATGAGACTCTTATTCACGGACGGATGGAGTATCTCTTTCTTTCACATACTTATCAATTTCGCATTAAACTCGTGTCATCCACCAATGAGACTATTTTTTATGAACGGATAGTTTATATGTTAATCACTTCTTCTGTTTCTTTAATATACTTTAGAACATTTAAAATAGCATTATTATTTTCATGAATGGAGAGAGTAT
Organism: Salvia splendens; assembly: GCF_004379255.2. Classification (NCBI taxonomy): domain Eukaryota; kingdom Viridiplantae; phylum Streptophyta; class Magnoliopsida; order Lamiales; family Lamiaceae; genus Salvia; species Salvia splendens. The sequence goes on from NC_056034.1 coordinate 3,495,403, forward strand.
TAATTATCTATATTTATTATCTCAAATTAACTTTGAAAAGAAAAAGAGAAAGTTTGTGAAACACAAAACTTGTCACTACAATTTTGTCTATGACAAGTTTTTCTCTTTAATGACATAATTTCTATTTTTTATTAATAATAATTTAACTATTTTTCATTTTGATTTCTTATTTTCTTATTTTTATATTAGAATTTATAGTAGTATTTACTATTACTACCACCAAACTTACTTCGTTTCAAATTTCAACTGGAATGACCTAAGCCGCATGAAAAATGTAAATGATCACATTGACCTAAATGACTGAATTCCACTTTGCTTTTTGAGTATTTATTACTCCCTCCGTCCCATTTTAGGAGTCTCAATTAAGTTCGGCATGAATTTTAAAAAAATGTAAAAGAAAGTTGGTAAAAAAAGATAGTGGAATGTGGTCTTTCTTTTTTATATTAGTTTTATAATAAAATGTGAGAGGAAAAAAGTTAGTGGAATGTAGCCTAATACCCTTTATGGATTATTCCTATCGGGACTACTAAAATGGGACGGAGGGAATATTTAACTCGAATCCCATTTAATGGTAACTCTTTTCCCTTCTAAAAATTGTCTCTTTTTACTCTGACAATCAAAATTATTTTCCTTTAATTCTTAAACACTTATTTTATCACATAAAAATACATTATTAATTATAGAGTGAACTACATAAATGATCCATGAACTTTGTGTTTTGCACTTGAAAATATCTTGATAAGTCTTTGTATAAGATATAATCACATTCGTAGAATTCTTCACTATTCATCCTAAATTTATATCAAAAATACCCCAAAAAGCATGGAGGATATTTTTGAACTTTTACTTTTTAACGAACAATATAAGTATTTTTTATTTAATTTTGTAATTTTAAAAAATTTAAAAATAAGAAAAAAAAACATAATTTAATATAAAATGGGTAAAAAAGTGAAAACCGATAAATATCATCCTAGTCATTCAAACTATTTGGACTATATCGGTACAATTCTCATTTTCGGTACAAATGGTTCTGCGGATCGTATCATTATAAATAATACTCATACTGAAATTTACACGTGTGATTCAAAGAGAGTTACTACTTTTTGTAAATTTATTATATTTACATGCAAAGTGTTGAATACAAGAAAGAAAATGGAGCATGTAATAATTCAATTCGTGGGCTAATATTCAGAAATTTACTATAATTCCGTCTGAAATTTATTTGACTTCCAGTCAATAAAATCGAAGAATTCAAACCGCCACGTCTGACCTAAATAATTAATTGTTAATTCAGTACCGCTGTGTATAATGTATAAATATGGTATTTGCATGGCCAATACAAATCTAACTTCTCTTGCATTCATAAAATTGTCAGCACATATATAAATAGATAAAAGAAATAATGGAAGGCGGCCACAAGTATCGCGGCGTCCGGCAGCGGCCGTGGGGGAAGTTCGCGGCGGAGATACGCGATCCCAACCGGAACGGCGCGCGTCTGTGGCTGGGCACCTTTGAGTCGGCGGAGGAGGCGGCGCGGGCCTACGATAGGGCCGCGTATGCGCTGAGAGGTCGTCAGGCCATTCTCAACTTCCCCAACGACGGCCACTACGCCTCCCCCTCCCCCGCCCCAGCTGCTTCGTCTCATCACGCCGAGTCCTCGTCTCGTTCCGCCGCAACGGAGGAGGAACGAGTGATCGAGCTAGAGTATTTTGATAATGACTTGTTGGAGGATCTTCTCCAAACAAAGGCCCGAGGGCAGGATAGATCTAAGTAGTAGTAGTAGTAATTCATTTCATTACTCTTTTTTTCTATTTTATTTAATGAGAAAGTCAAAGTTAGGTTGGTGATCAGAATGCAAAAAAAACTACTATGTTGTTCACTAAATTATACTAGTAGTACTCTACTAAATACAGAATGTAATTAGTTTGTTTGCAATATTTCTTGTCTTCTTATTAACCACAAGTTCTGATGTAAGGTTGTTGAAGACAATTTCTGCTTCATAAGTTAGTGATTTATGGACTTAACTACACATGTTACAAATAATCGTTGATCAAATGTGCATAGGCATACCTAATGATTTTCAAAAGGGTTGTGATAAATGTACATTGATATCTTAACTGTAATAACAAGAAGTGCACTACAAACTTCAAAGTTCAAACTACAAACAGTACTGATCGAAAAAATCTTGTCAAACGCGCTTTTTGAATAAAATGTTGAAATTAATTACTCAGTGACTAATTCCAAGAGTACACCTCCTTATGGCGATTATATTATAGAGTGAACTACAAAAATGGTCATGAACTACGAGTTTATCTAGTCCATAGTCCTTAAACTTTAAAAATATCGTCAGACATCCCTGGACTAAGAGTTTATCTCGAAAATGGTCTATTTTCACTATTTTCGGTCGAAAATACCCTTTTGGGGGGATTGTGGGGTTTGTGCAATTTGGTCTTTTTATACTTTTAACATTTTAAATCTGATATTATTTCAGTTATGTACTAAATCTGATATTATTTCAAAATTATCATTCTTTTTCCCTTTTGTCATCCTTCACTTTGTTTAAATTCTGCTCGGATGCCATGTTAAAATAGGTTTTAGGGAATATTGTATCTCTCATTATCATTAAAACGAATACACATTTACATGCCTCTTTATAGGCTCAAGAATACAACTTAAGGTAAGTTTATTACCCTAATCTAATCTTCTATACAAGGAGGAAATCAATTACTATTTTTCCACTTATTGTGATTGCAGGAAATCAGCCTCTTGATTCTCCGTGATATTTCCTTCCAACACCCCACAACACCCTTCATTCGGCAGCAACAATTGGGGCGGGGCGGGGCGTCACCTCTGCTGGCCCGCAACATTCCAAAGGAGGCTCTCGAGCAGCGCTATTTGAGGCTCAACACGAGCAAGTCTTCCCGTCAGCGACAATTGAGGAAGTGATATTTAAATCTAAACCAAGTAAAACTATTACAGATGAGATCTTCGCCTTTATGAAGGCCAACGAAGAAAAGTACGACTATGGTGCCACCCATCGACGCAACAGTTGGAGGTGGCGGCTGCGCAAACAGAGGGCATGCGCGACGCTACATGGCTGCCCAAATGGGACTCCAAGAATAGATGGCCTAATGGTTGGTACTAGTTTTGGGTTGTAGGGATTCTGATTTGGTGTTAAAGCATACACGGAAGCTACCGATGTTGATCCAATTCTTATTAGTGCAAATAATTTAGTCATTGTTTCACAACTTATGTTTTTTGTTGATGTAATTTCGTGGAAAAATGAAGTAATATATTGTACTTAGACCTTAGTAATATGCACTAGACTAGTAATAAGATTGGATGAGCCGATTGTTATTTATGCCAATATTCCTTTTTTTTTTGGAAACACTTGCCCCATTATTATTGTTGTTATTTGACCAAGAGAAAATTAGTCTCACTACTCTAATAAGGTCTTTTTTAGAGAGCCAAAATCTTAATTAGCTAATGAAAAAATTTACTTATTGTAAAATTATGAACATGAAAAGTTAGCTGGACGGTGTATAACAACATGCGATGGTGTTGGATTATTTCAAAAATTATTTTGGGCCGAGCCCAATAATCATACCCGCGGAGGACCAAGAAGCCCGAAATAGGTTGTATGAAATGACTAAAGCACCCCTGCAGCTCCAAAGTAATTCCAGTCACAGCGAAACTACCGGAATCGAAGCGGTCGAAGCAACAACGACTAACTTGCGCAATAACCGCCTCTTCCTCTATTCCCATTTCGCTCCAATTCACCCACGGCCTAAATGTCGAAAGCAAAGTTCTTCACCAGCATGGGTAGGTCCTCTTCCTCGCGAATTTCGTTAATTCGGGATTGTTAAATTTGAAATGCATCTTCTTTTTTTTTGCGTTTCAGAATTTAGTAGGATAATACGATCGTTGAAGAAAGACGATCTGTACAAGAAATCCTCTTTCATTTTGAACCGTTTCCATTGGTCGAAAGCGGATGGCGACAAGTTGGAAAATAAATTGGAGAACAATCCAGCGAGTTGTGACTCTGCGGCGAGCAATAGCAGCTCGTCGCACGACGAGCTGAGCGGCTACAATAACAAATGGAGTCCGGAAATTGCGTGGCGTAAAGCTCTCGAACCCGCTTTGCAGTTGTATAAGTGGGCGGTTCCTACAGGTTTGATTTTCTGTTTTTTTTTCAGCTGCAAACTTGTGGAATATTTTGTGTAATTGATGGCTCTAAGTTGAGAGTTTGTTGCAATGACGCTTGAGTGGGTTAGTTTCAGCGGTTACTGTTTTAGCTTGTATTCTACCACTTTCGTTGTTAGGAAAATAAAGTATGCAGTGTAGTTGGATTCTAGTAGGTTTGGTTTGGTTGGTAGTGACCATTTAGTGGTTCTTGTTGCATCAATTTGATGCAACTCGAACTATGTATGCGATGTATAAAATGGAATAAGAAGGATTATAGAGTAATTGATATGAATTATATTGAAATGGCTAGGATCATAGGAATGGTACAATGCAATGAATTCATGCCCAAGCAATTCATAAACAAAAATTTCATGAATGAGTTACAACTTCCTTCTCCTTCCTTCTTATACTCTGCCTGATCGCTTAGCCTCTTCTGGCATACTCATCTAATCCTCACGATTTGAGTGCCTTCTAATCTCCACATAGCATGTGGTGATAGTTGCAGTTCCGAAGTAAATTCACCCCCTTCACTCAATTCCTGCTCTCTATCTTCCCCGGTTCCCCCTGAACCTCTTCTTACAACATGTGCATCACAAATCCTTGGTTCTCCTCTGATCCATTTCTTTTCTTGTAATTCTAGGGCCTGGTCTAGCCACCCCATTTCCCTTGGGAACTTTCTCAGTGTTCACAGCAGTTATAGGTTGCTTATAATTCGAAGTAGTTACAGATGATGTTTATTATTAGAGCTATAAGCATTTGCATATTGATTGCTAGTCTGAATATCTCTAATAGTTCATTCCTGCAACTTAGCTAACGCATATGCATCTGCTAAGGATTTTGGCCTAAAAGCATTTGCAACTCATCTATTAACCCTGACAAGAAGAAGCTCAATGCCTGATCTTCTCTAATTCCAGTCCGCGGGTATAATTCATCAAAAATATCTATGTAATGTTTCAGACTTGCAGTGAACTAACCTAACCTATTTGAGGTTCCTCAAATCCGCGAACGGATCTTCATAGGAATCCGCTCCTAATCGAGCTGCCAATGATTGCTCATATTCGCTCCAATCCTCATAGGTTTGATCCCTTGCAAGCTCGTACAACCTCGGTGCCACTGCAATGCTTTACCCTCAAGGTGCAATGCCGAAACTCGTACTCTCTCTGTCACTTGTACATCGGTTTCCTCGAAGAAGTATTCTGCTCTCGTTAACCATCCATTGAACAAAACCTTCTCTGTCGAATGTTTCCAATCGCGTCGATTTTCCCCATTTGTTCTTCAGATTTAGGTTATTTAAGTCCCTGCCACCGTTGGTCGACGCTGGTGATGTTTCATCCGATGCCTGTGTACTGATTCTGCAGGTTTATCGAATCGAGCCTCCATCCGCCCAACTTGAGCTCGGCTCTCTTGTCACAATTCCTGTGATTGCTTCTGAATCAATTCATGCCTTTGACTCAATTTCATTAACATCTCTCCCACATGCTTCTCTAGCTCATATGACTGATTGTGATTGCGATCTCGTCAACATGGCCAAGGGGAGAGAGCTCTGAATATCAGTATTCAGTTGATACAACTCTAACTATGCATGCGATGCATAAAATGGAATTCAGGATTATAGAGTAATGGATAGGAATTGTATTGAAATGGATAGGAATGATAATACGCAATGAATCTCTAGAATCACGCCCAAGCAATTTACACACAAATTTCATGAATGAATCACAATTGCCTCCTCCTTCCTTCTTATACTATGTGTGATCGCTCTTTCCCCTTTCCTCGCTCTTTCTCATGGCTGTTATTAAGTTAACTCAACCATCAATTGCTGATGTGGCTAGTTAGTTATCCAAGCTAACGTATTAACGTTCTATCACGCTTTTATTTAATCCACACTTCTTCTCCTTTCTTCTCTCTTTCTTCGACTACATGCGCTCTCCAACGTCGTTGCATGTTCCGTTCAAACAACATGCAATACCATTTCAGTGTGGAATCTAGCGACTCAGAATGCTGTTCTGTGAAAAGTTTGATTTTAGTGGCTATGTTAGTTGTGATTTTTTTGGTTATTTAAGAGCATCAAATTGAGTATGAAATAGAATGAATCGAATCTGTAACTCAGAATTTGGATTAGTGATTGATAATCGAGTGACAGCTAGCAGCAGCAGACTAAGATGAGGAATATATTCTGTATTTCTGTGATTGGGGTCAAGAAGGGTTTATAACAGAGGACAAAGACCAATGCTTGAGCCTTCCTAAAGCGATAATAGAACACTTCCAATTTCTGTGTTTGATTTACTCTGGAAGGATAATGACAAGGCAATGGTTTTTTTAATTTGTTGATCTCTTTGGTAAGGATAAGGATCTTGTGTTTATTCTGCAGCAAGTGGAACTGAAAACAAACCGCCGCCTACTGATAGAACTCTTGCGGAGATATTTACTAGTTTACAGCGGAGTAAGCTTGGACTGCAAGAGTGGAGTCTGAGCGATATTACTGTTGGCTTGTATCTCATCTATCTTCAGCAAGCATCCACGAATGTTGTGGAGGATGTGAAGGGTGAAATTATCACTTCAGAATCCATCGTGACTATCTATACCCTTCCCTTTTAAATTGGAAAAATTGTAAACTAGGACTAGATATTCTCTTATTTAAATAAACCAAGAGTCTCTTGTTATAATATTAAATGGAATTATCTAACAATCATTTTGGTGATTTAGGTTCAAGATCTCGTATACAACATAGAACTAGCAAAGGGCGCTTATAAAGACGATGCTGCTGCTCTAGCAAGGAATAGTATGCTCCGAGAAAAAAATTGTTGTGAAGTTTGTCAAATATTCTAGCGTGTTGAGGCCTGGATATTATATTGGACTACATATGCGGAAGAAACTTGTCATTTTTGGAATTCGTGGAACACACACCGCCTATGACTTTGTTACTGACATTATTACCACCGGCCATGAGGAGATCACATTTGAAGGCTATTCAACCCACTTTGGCACAGCTGAGGCTGCTCGTTGGTTTCTATACCTTGAAATTAATACCATCAGAAATTGCCTGGAAAAGCATAAGGTGACGTTATAACGTTCTTTTTGTCTCTTTCTTTGCTGCTGGTATTTCATGAATTTCAAGCCATTGTTGTGAGACTAATTGACAAACAGGGTTTTAGATTGAGGCTTGTTGGTCATTCCCTCGGAGGTGCTACTGCTTCTTTGCTTGCAATAATGCTTCGTAAGAAGTCCTTTAAGGAGCTTGGGTTCAGCCCTGATATAGTTACTGCAGTTACATATGGAACCTCTCCTTGTGTCTCCAAAGTACTTGCTGAAAGTTGTGCTGATTATGTTACCACGGTGGTGATGCAGGTTCTATGAGCTCTATCATTAAGTTTACTGTTTTATTTTTTAATTATTATATCTGTTTTCCTCATTTTACATGTTTAGAGTGAATTTTAGTCTATTGCAATCTGAAATTTCCATAATTTATTTTCTTTTATTTATGCAGGATGATATAATCCCAAGACTAAGTGTTGCTTCTTTAAAAAGATTGAGGAATGAAATAGTCGAAACAGATTGGTAAGCAAACCACAACCTTTTCATATTGGCCATTGACTTGATTCCCTGAGATTAGGAAAATCATGAACTTGTGTAAGAATCTGCAACATACCATGGATACTTTCTCAGTAGCACAACAATGATTTTGGTTACAACAATATTATTTGGATTTTACGCCTTCTCATGTTTTACCCTTCAATAATGATCCTTTTGCTTTGGTTGATCTGTAACCTTTGGTTTTTGGCAGGGTAAGTGTTTTAAGTAGAGAAGATTGGAGAGGTGTTATAGATGTGGTGACAAATGCAAAGCAAGTTGTAGCTTCAGTACAAGATGTTGCTCGAAAACTTGCTGAATATGCCAAGTTCAGAGGGGAGACAAAGTATCCAGGTATATCTCTTCTCATCTGTTTAGTGCTCAGTTTTTCAATTATGATAAGACCTCAGATTCGGAATCCTACATGGATTTTGCTAACTATAGCTCTACCAGGGATCACATCTTACTCATCAGCTTGGTTAAGATAATTGCATGTGTGCTTCAGTTTCTCGCATGTAATTTTGGCGTAATAAGTTGAGATGAAAAAGGCACCCATCCTTATTAAACCATTTGCTATACCAAATGCCAGAAATATTTTCATGGTTCCATCACTATCATTTTGTATATTGCTAGATAGCAATTTTCAAATGATTTGTTGATGATGTAATAACTACTGTAGTACTGTGATGATTTCACAGAATTGCCCATAAAGGAAGAAATTCCAACCGTTACAAGTTCTAGCCAAACCCCCAGTCCTCGCAACAAAAGCTCTGATCAACAGAATCTTGGGAAACCTGCAAGCACAGTAGCTGAGGAATTGTATGTTCCAGGCACAGTTTATTATTTGAAGAGGAATGTGGAAACTGAGAGCCACGACAGATGCATCGAATATTTCACCTTGTTGAGAAGACAACCAGGTGAGCATTCAAAGGATACTGCTTTCCAGCAACCTAATTTCAGCCCACAAATGTGATAGCCATTTTTATGCTCTGAGGGATATAATTAAAGGTATGCCTGCTTCTTCGGATGATAGAACAATCAGTTAATAAACTTACAACTTTTAACATACTGTACATTACAATATTATCAATGGAAAATTAAATGAGTAGCAAAAATGGCAAGTAATTGTAGTAGGCAGTTTGCTATACTGTGTGAAGATTTATGTTGATTATTCATGCATTACCTACTTGTTAAGTATTATCAATAGGGACTTCCCCTTGTTATTAAAGTATGGATTATACAGCCTAAAAAAAAAATTTATTTACATTGATGTGATTATATGAATAAGCCACTAATGCTATATTAATGATAGATGTGGCAAGTAATTATTAGCTATAAGCAGTCACATCATTTCTAGTGCTTGTAGCATCCAAGAAAAATTAGAAATAGCACATTTTGTAGATATTCATTATGGTATAGTTATGTTATCACTCATTGTTTTCTGGTTGTGCTTACTAGATAATTGAAGCTTTTCATTTAATATTGGGTGCTATGTAATGATAATTATGGGTTGACATAGCTATAATCCATGTGAAAATTAAGGAGCCCTTCATCCAACTACAGATAGTGGGATCAATTTAAATTTAACTTTAAAGTTCACAAATCATGCAAGAAAGAGAAACTATAAAGTCCATCATATAAATTGTCGAGTCATCTTAATGTGCATCGATATTCATTTACAAGCTCATTCTCCATCTCAAGAAGAAAAAATAGATACTCCTACGGTGTAAGCAATTATTATAATAAAATAATTGATTTGTGCTTTCCGTTGATCACTAGCTTTAACAGATACTGTTAATCAACAGGAAAAGCACATTTCCCTTTCTTTCTTTGGTAGTGTTATGTTACAAAAAAAAACATAATAATGAGTTGTAGCCGCTAATTAACCATGATTTCAATGTATAATGAAAATGGAGTGTAAGGTGATCCACAAAATCAGCCGCATTTTACCAACAATTTCCATTTCATCATTTTTTTATTCTTCTCAAATATCATGTATTTATTTAAATTTTAATTAATATATGAAAATGAAATAAATTACTAAAAGTTTAAAACTGCTTAATTAAAATTTGAAAATTGCATTAATAAAATATCAAAAGAAAATATTAACTAAATAACTAAAAGCACAATTTAAATTCCTAAATATACTTGATGGAACAAATTTCACTTTGTGTTTCCATATTTCTTTGATTAGATCTTTTGGAGATGATCACAAATTCCTTAGTTGTGGGTGGGAGCTTGTCGACACGAAAAATCTTAGAATTAAGGCGATGCACCCTAGGGGTGGCACGGTACGGTATACCGCACCGAGAATGTCATACCGCATACCGTACCGCAAATTGCGGTATGAGAAAATGTCATACCTATACCTTATCGAATTTTTTGTTATACCGCATTGCGGTATACCGATAATTCAGTATGATTATTTCCTATACCGTTACCATACCGTATTGCGGTATACCGTACTTTCACGTTATCCCGAAATAAGGTATGGTATACTGAGTATGGTATACCAAAATAAGGTATGGCATACCGTTATACTTGTGTTTCATACCCAAAAAAATTCTATTATAGCCAAATATTTAAAATAAAATTTCACCTATTTAAATAATGTCCAAAAGATTAAAATTACACCACAATCAAATCTATACAGTGGACTTGATTTGCATCTCCGCGTGAGTGTGTTTGGGGTTGGGAGCGGTTGAACTAAAATATGAAAGTAGGGTTAGGGATTTTAACATATTAACTATTTTTTATATAAATTTTAAATACAACATATATATCAATTTTTTGGCAAATATAAATGCGGTATATTGCGGTATACCGCGGTATAGGAAATCTATAACTTTACCGTACCGAAATCTATCGGTAAGGTATCATACCATACTGCAACTTGCGGTATACCACAAATTCGGTATTTCCGATATTTTTTCGGTACGATAAGTGCGGTATTTCGGTATATTTAGTCAGCCCTAGAAATGGGCTATCACGGGCGACTCCCAGGATAGATTCAACTTCATCTTCACCCCAGGTTGTTGCGGTTTCTCATTCGTCTTTGATATCATATTATGCAATAGAATACCCACATCCATTGTGTTGGCGATGTTGGTTTATACCACATACGTGTCATACCTTTGACTATCGCTTTACGTGCTTGGAGCACGCCAAAAACCCTCACAACGTCCTTTTGCACAGCCTTTTGCCTTTGACAAATACTGATTTCTTTGATTATTTGGATATGTAATCGACTTCACGAATACCAACCATGTTGGACAAATGTCATCTGCATGGATGACAATATATTCGATAGTTCGGTGCCCTGCTAGCACATAATTCGGAAGATAGAATATCGTTAGGACGTTGATGTCATTGTTTGATCCCGTCATGCCAAAGAATGCATGTCAGATCCAAAGTTGATGATCATAAATCGCTTCAAGGATGATTGTCGCCACGCCATTGTAGTCACTAGCATACGTACCTCTCCATGTCGTCAAAAAATTCATCCACTCTGCACATATATTCTATGTTGTCTAGCATGCCGTCGAAAAAAATCACATTTGAAGTGTCTCAACTAACTATTTGCCCTTGAAGCCAAGGGTATACAAGTCATTTTATTTATCTCCTTATTACTTTCTTACCCAATTGTCATATATAGAATTAACAAATGTTAATTTTTCATCATGACATTGTTTTTCAATCATTATTTAATACCACAAAAAAATAGACGAACTACACACCATTAAATTTAGTTTTTGTGCTACTGAAAGTTTGAATCCACCCCCAAATGATCACATTCTTCTGTCCCACAAGATTTACATCAATCCCTATTTTAAGGTTTGAACATTGAAGATTTGCCTACTTTTCAAACTACATTTTAATTTTGTCTATGCATTTTCCAATAATAACTGCAAAAATATGAAAGTAGAAATGTTTAGTTGGAAATGAAGTTCCCTAGTGTTGTCTATAGGTGCCCAAGGTTCCGGAACCGCCGGTTACGGTTTTGGAAATTGTCGAACCGGAACCGAACTGCGAGGGTGTTTCGCGGTTACGGTTTCGGTTCCGGTTCCAAACCGGCGGTTTTTTTACGGTTTTTCACGATTATGAACCGCTGGTTTTTTACGGTTTCGGCTTGGTTTCACGGTTTTTCGCGGTTCCGGTTTGGAACCGCCCAGAACCGGCAATTCCGACATGGTTTCGGTTCGAAAATTTTTGAACCTGAACCGAACCACGGTTCAAAAAGCGACGGTTTCGATTCGAGTAAATTCTTATAGTTTCGGTTCAGAACCATAACCGACGGTTACAGTTTCGGTTTTAACCGCCAGTTCGGTAAACCTGGGGCAGGTCTAGTGTTGTCGTTTTCAGTAGTAGTCAAAGTTATCTCATTTGGGATTGAAAATTATATTGTACTATGTCCCTAAAATTTATGCCCAATCTTCACTAGCGGAGTATATATTTACTTTAGTACATGTGTCATAGTTTGGTGACCATTTATAAAATTTATCCTAGTTACTTGTACAATTACAATAAAATAACTATCCGCTTTTATGGGTATAATAATGTTTTTTGTATTTTTATTATTTAGCAAGTAGGAGTATACTCCCTCCTTTCACCATTTAAAGAGTCATTTTTGACTCAGCACGAGTTTTAATAAATTGTTTGATTTTGTGAAGAAAAGTAAAGGGAGAAAGTGAGTGGAATGTGAGATCCATTTAAAGTATTAGTTTTATATTGGATTGTGAGTGTAAAAAGCTGGTGGCATGTGAGATCCGCATACTAAACGTGGAATAAAGTAAATGGTTCTATAAATCGTGGATAAATCAAAATGGCAAAATGGTTTTTTAAATCGTGGACGGAGGGAGATGGAGTGTATATATTTTTACATATTTTCAAGATGTCGGATCATTGAATCATAGTCCGTGCGGACTGATTTAACAGTGAGTACACAACTTCTTGTTACAATTCTAAATTATTTTTATATCTATATATCATTAATTGATGTGATTCGTTTATTTATTACTATAGTAATGTTATGTAAGATTCTAACAAGTAACATCAATTGAATATGTATACTCAAGTGTCTCGGTATATGCATGAGCTACGAGATTTCATATGAAAATGTGATTTCAGAAATATATAAAACATGTGTGTTGGATGTTAGAAATACACTACTAGCATTGCAAATTAAAGCTAGACATGAGCAATCATCGTCACACGTGTGTTAGACTCACGTGTAACTGTTTATATATGTATACGACACATCACACATTATATCAACTACTCCATCTTTTAAATTTGTTTCAACCAAAAAAATCTCTTAAATACCTTTATTGGTCAAGACAATTTTGCATATATATGTGTGCAAAATATATATGCAAAATTTGCAGTTTATTCTAACAATGTTTAACAAAATTATTAGCTGTCAGCATCTAGAATAACAAACTAAATTATGCGAGATTGCGAAGTGGTCTCAAAAAGTTTGAACAGGAAACACAATTTCACCTTAAATCAAATGTTTGCTAGAAAAGGTTTGCAGCTTCAACATAATTAATGTACATGTAATTGATTAATACTTCGTTGATACTCTGTGTTTTAGGGAATACATACACTGAATGAAATGATTGAATCATTTTTATAAGTTTTTCTTTCTGCCCTGCGCATATACACACCTATAAAATACGTATAATTAAATTTTATATTAAACCTAAAGTCTAAATTAGAGATCTTAGAATAGGCTGTGTCAAACTGTCTAAATTACACTGGCATATTTATAAAATTTATTTTTTACAGTAGAGATAAATTATGGAATTAATCTTTTTGTAGTTATGTAATAATTGACATTGTTGTAGATACATTTTTTTAGTGTCATAGATGCAATGTATATAACGAATTCGATGCATTAGCATAATGCTATAGACTTTCTGAATCTTTAATGAAACAGACTAAATGTCAATAAGCAATTGCCAGTCCTTATATACATTAAAAACTTAAGTTTTATAGTATACAGTAGCTCTCTAGATTCAATTGTTTTTTCACATACCATATTAAAAGTAATTTATGAGAATTCTAACAAAATCTCAATTACATATATTCAAAAGAAGGAATTTGCACGACACCAAAAAATATAATTTGTATCTATCTATGACGATCTATAGAATAATATTGTTTTTCATTGCAATATTATGATACATCATGTTAATGTACATATATAGCGACCTACATTAAATGTATATAATGCTGAAAAAGTGTAGTGATAAAAATGATAACTATATTTATATTCCAATAATTTGTATATAATGAAGTTTATTGTAGTGGAATAATGATTAGTATTCAAATACAATGTATATAAATGACCTAAGTTAAGTATATATAATGCACAAAAAATTTATGTATTTCTTAATTGTATTACATATTATACTCCCTTTGTCCAATAAAAAATATAGGCAATGGATATGGCACGAGAATTAGGACAAAATTGGTAAAGTAAGAGACATGAGAAGAATTGTATTGTAAAGTAAGAGAGAGGAGGAGAATGGTAATTAAAGTAGTGTTAGTGGATAGTGAGACCTACATTATTAAATTGATATAATTTTTCAAAAATGGAATGCACATATTTTTATGGGACGGACGGAAATGAAAAGTGCACATATTTTTATGGGACGGAGGGAGTAATACATACAACACAATTATCAGTTAGTGATGTTCATATATATAATATGAATGTCGATATGATGTTAGTGTACACCATGAGTATGAACAATAGTTAATGTGCAATGAATATAATGTAATAAAATGTACTTATTTTTTAATAAAATGGGAAGTCAAGATACAACCCAGTCAAAAATAAAAATTTCAAACAAGCTAAGAGCATCCACAACCGTGCTCTTGCCAGCGAGCACGGTTGTGGGCCCGGACTCACTTTTTCTGCGTGCTCTCTGGCAAAAGCACAACACCCACAGCTGTGCTCTTCCGCTAGGACGAGCACAATTCAATTTAAAATTCAATTAAACAAAAATATTTCCATAATATTAAAATTCATTAAAAAAACCTAAATAATATTACAAATGACAAATAAAATAAAAACGACATAATTAAAATCCTAAAAATTAAAAATTACATAATTAAAATACTAAAAATTAAAAATTACATAATTAGACTCCTAAAAATTAAAAATTACATAATTAAAATCCTAAAATTTGAGATTGAGAGAGTTGTTTGGTATAGTGTCATTTTTTGTGTTTGAAATGGGACTATTTATAGATGAAAGTATAAATTTTGGGGTAAAAATAATGAAAATAAATAAATAATGGATATATTTTATTAGGAAGTGGGAAAATATTTTTTTATTAATTTTGAATTTTTCAGATTTTTTCGATTTTTAAAAAAAAATGATAAATCAACGGGTCAATCAGAACATGCCACGTCGACGCCTCGTGCTCTTGCCGTTGGCACGGACGTGCTCTTAGCTAAGAGCACGTCCGTGCCAGCGGCAAGAGCGCAGCGGCGGCGGAGCTCGTCCTTGCCAGCGGCACGGACGGACGGACGCCGTTCGTCCACCGTTGTGGATGCTCTAAGTAACCAAAAAACAACAAAAGCACAAAAAACTATATAAGACGCTGGCAAAAAACACACTCAAACCAACGAGACCGGACTAAAATAATACTACTAACTAACAAACGCAACACCCAAAACTCCAACTACCAGTGATTTGTCAATTTTTTTAGGCCATCTTCTAACTTTGAACAGCTCCTCATCCACTTAATTCGGTAAAAATGAAAAATTCAAACCCCAAACTTTAATCAACGATCTCAATCTCTAAAAAATAATTTTTTTTCTCAACGTTCCAATTTGACTAGTCTTAATTTCTATCAAATTTAACACGTTATGGGTATAATTGCAATTTATATAATTTTTAAATTTTATACTACAAAATCCCATGAAAAAGATATATCGGGATCTGTAATAAACTAGTACAACCACAATTTTTAAAGGTCTTCTACAGTGTGAACAAGGAGTGTGTACATGCACGAATGGTTACAAATTGTTGAAAAAACTATACTTGTTTTTTAGCACTTTTCTAGTTGCTGTTTTTGTCTTCGATCCACCCCACCTCTATAATTGAGATATTGAATATTCGATATTTATGTTTCAAATAGTTTTAGTTAATTTCCTTCTATCCTAAGGTAGTTGATTCATATTCCATTTTTCGAATTATCTAAGAGTAGTTTAGTGATTTTCTTTTTCACCAAAAGACTTTATTCTCACCGACTTTACTATTTTTTTCTCTCACTAATACTTTTTTCTTTCTTTTACTTTTAACATTTAAATATCCCATTTTGGATGAATGAGTAATTGAGTTGCAAATATTACTCTACTTATTTGACATAAGAAATGTGGAGCAGTGCAAAAGTGTATATCTCATAGTAGTTAAATAAAGAAATAAATAAACTATTAAAAATAGTTTTACACATAGAATATAACTTCGAAAGGATGCACCTAAGCCAAGAGTATTTATGGAGTAGTTTTTTATGGAGTAGTTTTTAAGGTTCACTTTGCACGTTCTCATCATCGCGTGACATCCAACCTCTCTAATTAGCTTGCTTTCTTTCTTTCTTTCTTTCTTTTATATTTATGAAATAATTGATAATTTGATATAGTATTAGCATTTTATAACAATTCGACGTTCAACCTGTTTAATTAGTTAGGTGCACTACCTTTGATAATTATATTTATACTACGTGCCACGTGGATGTAAGTGACACATATAATAACCATTTACAAGTTGGATAGAATCTCTAATTTCTACTAGTAATATATTACTATAGTTAAGTTCAGACAGAACATATGTATGTATGTGTTGTGTACCAATCAATTAATAACAAAATGGAAAACCAAGTCACTGTAAGTACACCATTTGAGCAAGGTAAGGTCTACATGTTGGTGGCTTAAAAGCAGTGGCAAAGTTGAGTAATTTATAATGCTAAATTAAACAGCATCAATTGTTTTTATATTATTATTATTCTGCTTTTATTGCTCGACAAGCTATGCCCTCCCCACGCTTAAAGAATACAGAAAAAAATAAAAATTCCCTACTTTAAATCTCCATGTTATATGCTTTCTCAATAGCATGTTCTTGTGTTCTAAGTGTCACTATCTTTTGTTTCATTCTGTATTGGAATATGCCTCTCTTTATTAATTACTTTAATTAGTTGTGTGAAAATTGAGGGTTTTATCATTTGAAATTCGAATGTGATGATTGACAATTTATAGCTCCACTTTGTTTTGTAATGTGATTCACATATGCAATATTTGTTAGCATCGCTGACATGTTCTCCACCTTATTTAGCATTTTTGTTTTCATTTTATTAATTTCCCCTATATGCTTCATAAATTATCATCTAATTTGCAAAATTACATCGTAATCAAAACCTATATTGCTACTTATATTCCTCACCTTTGAAGTTAGAGGGAAGCGGAGATTTAATATAATTTATACTAGTAGTAATTAAATTCGTTACTTCCGGTCATAATGTTAGGTTGATCAGATAAATAAAACGAAAAAATTAATAACATCAACTGCTAGTTAGCGGTGACTGCAGCTTATCTCAATTTAGCTTAAACAATATCGTTTCACTTTATTAATTTAATGATTTAATCTAATCATAGTTTAATCTAATTTTAGCAAATAGCTAGGTTGTCTATTTGGCTTTGTAATTTGGGCCGCTCAAAAGGTAAGACAATTGACATTTGACAGCAATATAACAACTAAAATCACATAAATACAACTTTTCATCTAAATATTGTGAACATGGATTTACATCATTATGTAGCCATGTAGGTCTGATGTGATCTAATAGATGCTATAAAATGTTTAGAACTCAAAATTCTAACCTTTTAAGAAAAATACTTATAACCATATATATGAAATTCTCTCTCATCCATATTAATCCTTTTCATATAGAAGAGAAGATCATCATTTAATTTGAAATTATTTACTCATTCCAAGTGAATTTAAAATTCATATATAATTTAAATTCACTGTTTAAAACGATAGAAACCACATTTCTATTTTAGCGGAACTAACATAATTTAAGATATCACATCCTTGATTACATTTTAATTATATCTATCACGTCGTTTGATTAGATTACCAAATTTTTATAGTTGTAAATGTATGCATTCGAGGAAAAGAAGAAATTGCCCCATGCTTCATATTTTGACAAGACTTTTGCTTGGGATTAACGAAGAGCGCATGCAGAAATTTGTAGGGTGAAGAGCTAAGAACTTTGATTATTTCTGATTAATTGCAGAATCATTCGGAGCATTGGTTTTTGTATCGATAAAAAAAATAGATAAATCTCATTGGAACTCCAAAAATTGATTAAATCTACAGATCCCTATAAGCAAAATGCTAGGAAACCTTCATTTGTTCATATAGCAATTCTTCAACTTTTGTTCATATATATATATATATATATATATGTCTCTCTCTCTCTCTCTCCAAGTCGGCAATGGACAGAAGGCCGAATAAATGAAATTCATGTTTCTTACTTAGTATGGTTCTGATACGATCCTAACTCTCTTCTATTATAATTATTTTGTTTAGATATCATAAGGATTTAGCATATCTTCTTTTATTATTTTGTTTAGATATTATAGGGATTTAGCATATCTTTTTTGTATTCACACATATTATAAATATGTGTGGAGTCTTCCATAATATTCAATCAAGGAAATACAATATTAATCTTTTGCCCAACGACGAGTTGAGAATTATCTTTTACATAGATTCTGCGCTGCCCGACGGATAGGTCTTCCGCGCACAGCCAAATCTTCGCCTCCGCCGATCCTACGCAAGGACGCCGGAGAAAAGATACGAACAAGGTTCGTATCAACTGGTGCTTTCATTGGACCTAAATCCCTAACGATTCGATAAAACGGACAATAACGAGATAAAGATAATCCGGCGCCCGTGAGGGTCGGCGGAGATAAAGATCTGGGCGGCTGTGCGCGGGTTCCAACCCGTCGGGCAACGGCTACAGATCAGATATACGTTCCGGCTGTGCGCGGAGACCTTCCGTCGGGCAGCAGGTAGCGTAAGGAATTAGGGATTCAAAGAATCACACGTGGACTTGGCCAAAATAATATTGTATTTCATTGAATGAATATTATGGAAGACTCCACACATATTTATAATATGTGTGGATACAAAAAAGATATGCTAAATCCCTATAAATAAAAGAAGATATGCTAAATCCTTATGATATCTAAACAAAATAATTATAATAGAAGAGAGTTAGGATCGTATAAACTCCCCCACGGTTGAAATCCACCTTGTCCTCAAGGTAGGAACCATAAAACCACAAAGAGAGTTGAAAGTAGAAGCTCTGGCGAGGTATCTCCTCCTGGATCAAACGCCCACCGAATAGTTGTGCGTCTCCCTTCATCATTTCTACCCAAAATCACCAATAGAGAACCGTGTTGGGTATAAGATATGGTGGACACCCCCGCCATATTGTTGTCGTGACAATTCAACGCAAAAATGAAAAGTTTTGCCACACCTCCATGAATGCTCAAACACGGCGTGTCATTTCCCGGAGGAATCAACCTTGCATCGGCGGCGAGCGACGGTAATCGAGGATTCATACTTGTAACATTACTGACATTCAAATCCACATAGACACAAACAAGTGCTTGCGAACCGGAGTGAGCATCACCTGTCTTACCCAATTCTTCTGCTTTTAATTTAAGCTCATCCTCAAACAACCTTTGCTTCTCTTCCATTTCCTCTTGACTGTCCTGTTTTTTCATATCCAATCCAGCCTCGATGCCATCAACAAGGCTCTGATTCTCCATGCTCTCTCTCTTGTTCGGCTTCTCACTCAACACACTGAAATCTTTTTCTTTCTGCTCTAAACTAGATCGAAGGGCTTCGGTTTTATTTCCTTTCTCCAGCAAAGTCGCTACATCATCTTTCATCTCCAATTCCTTATGTGTTGGAACACTAATATCATCAATCTTCTCATCATATGCCCCGACAAGCACTTGCAGCGGCGTATTGTTGGTCTTGATGATCTCTTCCAGGGACTCGTCATTTGGTACAACAAGATTAGCACTCCCATTGTGAGCAACGTTGTCGGGAACATCCTCAGCTAGATTATCGTCATCAATATTCTCCTCAAACAATGCATTCACGCAGGCGAGAAGGGCGGCTTGCTCCAATCTACAACTACGTAACTTCTCGTTGAAATCACTTACGGCAGCTAGTTGGGCCGGGTAAGGCGAACGAACCTTGAGACTGGGAATATTGGGCAGACCACGCTGCTTCCCCGAATCAATAAACCTGCTGGACCGTTGAGGCGGGTGCGTGGCAACGGCAGACAACGGAGCTGTGCGGTGACTCAGCGGTCGTTCATACTTCGTAGGCTGCAAGGTCTGCGGGCAGCGATAGTCGGGTGGATCCCAACGACTAGGCGGACCCAGTGGTGGCTGATCATAATTCGAATATCCTCGCGACGGTTCCCAACAAGAGGGCTGCCACGACTGTGGTGGGTCGTCACAAGTGGCAGGCCGACTAAACTGCTGATCATACCCGCCTATTTGTTGACGATGTTGTTGATATCTTGGTGGGTCCCAACATGAACCCCTATGATTTCTCCCCTCGCGACGATATCGATCTCGCTGCGGGTTGTCATGCGTGCCAAAATTAGGGTTTCTGGGGCGAGGCCCCCTCTCCCAATTACATTTTCGTCGTGCCCCGTCACCATCAGAATCATCGTCGTCATACCATGTTCGTTGATCATACCTGCGGTGGGGGTTTGGTTCAAGATTATCGAACCGGCGATCCATTTCATCCCTCCAAGAATCCCATCTGTCGAGTCTATCTATCAAGCGATCCAATTTATAACCCACGGAATCATCGTGGTTCGCATCCTCCGTTGGGCGACCCTCACGGTCCCCCTCGTCGGTCTGCTGTCGGTTGAAACCGACGTTGTCTCGGCGGCCAATGGCGTTATCACGGCGCGACGAGCCATTCGGAAAGTAGTCGGGTCGGTTTGCGCCCCAACCTTGCCTACCGTTGTTGTTGTATCGTCTCATGAGTACACAGATGAAAGCACCAGTTGTTAAGGACCTAAATCCCTAACGATTCGATAAAACGGACAATAACGAGATAAAGATAATCCGGCGCCTGTGAGGGTCGGCGGAGATAAAGATCTGGGCGGCTGTGCGCGGGTTCCAACCCGTCGGGCAACGGCTACAGATCAGATATACGTTCCGGCTGTGCGTGGAGACCTTCCGTCGGGCAGCAGGTAGCGTAAGGAATTAGGGATTCAAAGAATCACACGTGGACTTGGCCAAAATAATATTGTATTTCATTGAATGAATATTATGGAAGACTCCACACATATTTATAATATGTGTGGATACAAAAAAGATATGCTAAATCCCTATAATATCTAAACAAAATAATAAAAGAAGATATGCTAAATCCTTATGATATCTAAACAAAATAATTATAATAGAAGAGAGTTAGGATCGTATCACCTTTTTTCTATTAAGTATTAATTAGTTTAGATATATTAGAGATTTGCATATCCTTTCTTATATTTGTTTCTTGTTCCCTAAGCTAGTATTCTAGTATTATAAATAGGAGAGCTTGTTATCATATTTAGGCATCCAACAATGATTCAATGAAATACAATATTATTTTGGCCAAGTTCACGTGTGATTCTTTGAATCCCTAATTCCTTACGCTACCTGCTGCCCGACGGAAGGTCTCCGCGCACAGCCGGAACGTATATCTGATCTGTAGCCGTTGCCCGACGGGTTGGAACCCGCGCACAGCCGCCAAGATCTTTATCTCCGCCGACCCTCACGGGCGCCGGATTATCTTTATCTCGTTATTGTCCGTTTTATCGGATCGTTAGGGATTTAGGTCCTTAACAACTGGTGTGCGGGAATCCTTCCCGTCAGGCGTTGCAGAAGTAGAGTTGTCCGGCGGCTAGAGCTCGGCGGACAGGCGGGACTCGACAACCAAAGCAGTTGCTGTGCGCGGAATGTTTCCGTCGGGCAGCTGTGTAGCTTCGGTTCGAGATGGTGGGAGGGTGAGATCAAGATGAAAGCACCAGTTGTTAAGGACCTAAATCCTTAACGTCGATTTCCACACAAAATCAAGAAACGAGATGTCGTCGTTGTCGAGCGCCCAACGTTGGGTCGTGACTTGGACGGCAAAAAGGGGCGGTTGAGCGCGAGATCAGCCTCGTCGGCAACCTTAGGAGATGTTTCTTGTTTGCTACTCAATTGAGCCAAAAGAATGATAATTTCATATATTGATTGAATTGGGGATGATACCTCGCCAGAGCTTCTACTTTCAACTCTCTTCGTGGTTTTATGGTTCCTACCTTGAGGACAAGGTGGATTTCAACCGTGGGGGAGTTGATACGATCCTAACTCTCTTCTATTATAATTATTTTGTTTAGATATCATAAGGATTTAGCATATCTTCTTTTATTATTTTGTTTAGATATTATAGGGATTTAGCATATCTTTTTTGTATCCACACATATTATAAATATGTGTGGAGTCTTCCATAATATTCAATCAAGGAAATACAATATTAATCTTTTGCCCAACGACGAGTTGAGAATTATCTTTTACATAGATTCTGCGCTGCCCGACGGATAGGTCTTCCGCGCACAGCCAAATCTTCGCCTCCGCCGATCCTACGCAAGGACGCCGGAGAAAAGATACGAACAAGGTTCGTATCAGGTTCTCTATATGTTTGCAGGAAATTGTGTTTTTTTTTGTAATAAAAACAATAATGACGTAGAAATACCTTTAAAAAATTATATGTTCTTTAAAGGTATAACCATTATCAAAAGATTCAAAACCCTGCTTTTCTAGTGATCCTAATATTATTGCGTTATATGACTAAATTAAACAACTTCCGTCATGGGAACTATAATGTTGCAAATTAGAAATTATATGTATTCGCTAAATGCGTTTTAATCGTATACATTTATTTATATACAATGTTAGAAAACATAGTTTAACTTTTTTTTTAAAGTATCCATAAATATACACTTCTATTCTCAGATTAGAATTTTCCTGACAGTAGAAAGACAAGCCCAGACAATCAAATAATCAATATACCAGACAAATGGGTTTGGTTTATGTTAACTCTTTGGTTCTTTAAGAAACCTGAAAGGAAAATATATCCTAATTAAATCATGGAGTATGAGATTTAGGAAAAAGTGTTCAAGATAACATTTTTCTCAAGTTAAAAAAATGAAATTGGACTAATACTGCAGCCCCACAAGGGAACCACTTGTAATAAACTACGTACATAAAAAATATGATCCTCCTCACCCTTCTGTTGTTTATAAACAATGGTGTGATCAAGCTAAGAACTTAAAGCAAGACCTTATAGTATAACAAACATAAAAAGGACCTTCAAAAATTCTACTCTAAAAGGCTCTGAACAAGAAGGAATTGATAGCGACATGACAGGATCTAGCTCCCCCTGTGGCGCTTGCAAATTCTTGAGAAGAAAATGTATCAAAGGTTGTGTTTTTTCGCCTTATTTCTGCCATGAACAAGGTGCTACTCATTTTGCATCTATTCATAAGGTATTCGGAGCTAGCAACGTGTCAAAACTCCTTGCTCACCTCCCGGTCAGCGACCGGAGTGAGGCCGCCATCACTCTCGCCTATGAAGCTCAAGCTAGGCTTCAAGATCCTATTTATGGCTGTGTTTCTCATATTTTTTCCCTCCAACAGCAGGTCTATATATTTTTCAATTTTTTTTTTCAATTTTATTTCAATTTATTAGGGTTATAATTAGGCTCTAACCCTAACTTTTTTTCTAGTACAGGTTGTGAATTTGCAAGCCCAATTGGCTTCACTCAAGCAACAAGCAGCTCAGTGCATCATCAACAACTCCAACTCCAGCAGCTCTGCAAACCCTAACCCTAATGATCATAAATTCTACGGTGAAAACAACTCTCCACCGCAAGATCTTCATAGCTGGTTGCAAAATCAGATGGAAACTCCACAATTTGATGCAAACAATACCTACAACTACGGTGGAAGGATGGACTTGAGCGCGAGCGCTTATGTAAAACACGAAAACTCGAATTTTGGAGAGCAGAATCCCTCCTATGGAAGCATGGATTCATTTGAAGATCAACAGTGGCCGTACCAAGATGCTGGTGATGATCTCCAGTCAGTGGCTTTTGGACACCTTCATCTTTC
Source organism: Salvia splendens (assembly GCF_004379255.2). Classification (NCBI taxonomy): domain Eukaryota; kingdom Viridiplantae; phylum Streptophyta; class Magnoliopsida; order Lamiales; family Lamiaceae; genus Salvia; species Salvia splendens. The sequence continues at coordinate 3,519,408 of NC_056034.1, forward strand.
TTGTTGAAAATTTAGTTAATTAGCTAATTATGTTTAATAGTAATTCTCTGTCATTCATGATTTGTCTGGAAACCCTAGGAATGTTCTGCTGTCAGAATAAACCTATTTTATGGATCCTATGATTGGTTTTTAGGCCTGTGTAACCTGGACATACTTATGCAGAATAACAGCACATTATTAACCTTGTCCTTTAATTTGATATATTTGTTTATTCCCCCAACTGATTATATATAGCTTTTCAGACCTAAATCCTAGAAATAAATGAGTTACTTAGGCCATCCACAACGCTGTTCCTATACCGTTCCTAAACCGTTCCTTAAACCACTATTTGAGGGCCCCACTGTACTTTTTTACTCCATTCCTTAACTAAGGAACGGAACCTGCAACCCTCGTTCCTTAACCGTTCCTTAACCGTTCCTTAAATTACTATTCATTCAATTTCATTTTTTTTTAATTTCAACTCAATTCAATTAAAAAAACAAACACATTTTATTAAAAAACACACAACATTAAAACAAAGTTACAACTTAAACTTAAAAAAATAAAAAGCACACAATTAAAATCATAAAAAAATAAAAGTACACAATTTTAATAATTTCATCCGCCAAAGTTTGCCCAAATGTGCTCAATTAGATCATGTTGGAGTTGGGTGTGGGCGCTAGAGTCGCGTGTCCTTGCACGAATAGATAACCGTTCTTGTATAGACGGATGCGCTCCACTTCGAGGCGGACTACTTGCGGTTGAGCTTCCGGGGGATTCGGGGTCGAACCAATTTCCCGCCTCGGGTCCTTCGTCTTGGACAATCATGTTGTGCAAGATTATGCACGTATACATGATGTCGACCATGTTCTCCATGAACCACGTACTCCCGTCGTCGATCTTCTTCAAGTGATTGTTCCAATATTTGACGCATTTGTTCATAAGGATCCATTAGTTTGATTAAATTTGGGAGAAGGAAAATAGAGTTGATTTGAGATGAAAATTGGGGTGGAAATAGAGAGAAATAGATGTGTGTTTGTGATTGAAATGAGTATGAAATAGGAGTATTTATAGAGTAAATAAATAAATAATAATAAAAAAAAACGGCTATAAAATTAACGGTCTCATTACCGTTAATAAAAAAAAATTTTATTTTTTTTTTATTAAATTCGAAATTTTTTTTAAAAAAAATGAATTATTGCGTCATCGGGACGAAGCCCACTCGCGGGGCAGCGAGTGGGCTTCACGCGTCGAATGGGAGTCCGCCACGTCGCCTCGGCGCGTGGCGGAACGTTTCGTTCCGCGTTCCGGAGGAACGAAACGCGGCACGGCATGGGAACGGTGGCGGCACGGAATGGCGACGGAACGCACGCTGCAACGCGTGCCGCCGCGAAACCGTTCCTCCGGAACGGCGACGGCACCGCGTTGCGGGTGCTCTTATAGTGTTATTCCAATTTTCAACCCTAGCTATTAGTTTATGTTCTTTTTGTGGCATTCCCGCCATCACTTTTTATACCTTATTATCTTGTGATTATCCATTTGGAACGTTGTGAGCCTTGTAGGTTTTTTCCATATGTAAATTGTTTGAAGTTCAAGCCAATTTCAACAGCAAGATCAGCCTAAAGCTATCATGCATTTAGTATATATGTATGGGTATTGGGCACAGAATATTTCTTTCTGGAGATATGTATTTTCAATTTTTATACCGCAACTAATTAGTGCTCTATCTAGATATATATACACTTTGGAGCATATCACATCCATTCTACCATAAATGATCAAAACCCATGTTCAGCTTTGGCCGTTCATTTGCGTTATTAGCATTACTTGATGATATAATATTGTCCAGCTGGCTAAAAACTGCTAATGTTTTTCACTTGAGGCTCAAGTGTTTCTGTATAGACATTTTTTATTTTTAATATTTCTTGGTTTGATGAGAACATTTTGAACAACTGAAGCTAAAAGTGTTCAGAAATGACTTTTTCACAAACTCAGCCTCAAAATGCTATTCTGTATCACTGTATGTGTCATGCTTAATTACATACAATAGTAATCACCCATACACTTCAACCTAGGACAACTTGGAGATTACTGAAATTGAAATTAAATCAGCATATATAATGCTGGTATATTAATTGTTTAGTTTATGTATTGTCTCAAATGATCAAGTGAAAGGGATGAAAATATAAATCTTCAAAATAATTTTCACTCCAAGGCAATTCTTTAATCAAGTAATTTTATGTGAGTCTTTCCTGTCTTGTATGTGTTTCTCTAACCTTTCTTGTTTAAGAGAGTGAATGTGCTAACTTATGATTTTTTCCATCCTTTTTGTAAGAAAGGAAATAGTACTATGTCAATACTACCTGATTAAAATAACTGAATTAAGATTATGGGTTATGAACTGGGCCTGCTTGGCTGAACGTTTTTTCTTAACTATAATGTTGTCCATTAAATTAGGGCCTAGGCCTTACACTTTATAAGGCCTATATATGAATTCATATTCATGAATAAATATTGTTTAATGTGTTTTCAAATTTCAATACACTTCATACTTATATGTTGGTGTTAAGGAGAAAATCGAAAATGGACCTATATTCCTTTACACAAGAAACTAAAGTTATTTGATTAAAGAATAAAATTGCCTGTGGACAAAATTAAGGTAAAATGTTTTATGTTCAAAACATTTTTAGCCCTAAGTAGACGCAATCTTAGACACATTGCCTTATATTTTACTAAGAATAATGTTAATACTAAGATTCAAATTTTATTTTGTCGAATCTTCGTTTTATCTATACATTTCTCACCGGTTCAGTGACTCAGTCTACCTTTCCCTTTCCAAGTTTGAATTTGATTAAAGCTTTGTCACTGACAACCCCGGATAATAAATAGTTTTAAGATATATATTAGTCATTTTAAAAGATTAAAGTGATGAGATTCTTGATCAACACTCAACCAGATAAATAATTAATAATTTCGATATCATTTCATTTTTGTATGTCTTTTCAAATTGTAAAAGGGTTTCAACTCTGAAAGGGGCCACACGCCGCTAGCTAGCTTGACTAAAAAGCTCTTATTAGCTTGCAAAATTTATGTTTACATACAGTTATATATTTGTACATAAATTAAATTATAAAGTTTAAACGGATTAGTTATTGGTTGAAAGTCTCGAGTAATCAAGTGATCGACTAAATTTTGAATAGGAAAAGCCTCTACGACAAAGAAATTAATTAAAGTAATCTTTACGACATAGGATTATGATTTTGTTCAAAATAAATATAATCATCAAAGCTGTCAAGTTACTGTTTTACCCTCACAAGAAAAACTAAATGCATAAGGATTCATGTGCCCTTTCTACGATGAATAAACGTGGATGTTCAATTTGTAGCGACAGCAGGTGATCAATCCAAAATTAATATTTATCCCAAAAAATATAGATAAAAAATTAAGTAGAGAGTTCAAGTCACAAAAGAGGGTAAATAAAAAATTATACTAATTATTTTTTTTTAAAATCTTAGTTGTAGATCTTCTAACACATATCTAAAACTAAAACTGAACATGGTCTAATGTCATGAATCTATCATTATAAAAAAACATACTTTTAAGGACACAAAAATTGAGACGCAATCACTGGCGTTAGAAATTTTCAAAATAACAACAATTTAGGATGCAAAAGAAAGCATCCCTAAATTAAGAACAAGTTAACTTAATCTTTTGCTTTTTTTAGGACGCTTCCATTTGCATCATCTAATTTTAGTTGGGACACCAACAATAAGGACGTTTTTTGAAGTGTTGGTGGTATATTTAAAAATATAACTTAATTAGCGTCCTTAATTGCATTAAAAATAACCTTTAACGGTTTTTTTAAGTGCATCCTTGGCATGTTGAGAATTGAATCACTTGCAAAGAAATTGATATCAAAATATGCATATAATTGAACAAATATGTAGTACTGTACATATATAATTACTGAATGCAACGTTTTTTTGTCCCTAGAACTAGAGGAACAAAACTTTGAAAATTTTAATTTATATATATGACCCTTCAACTAGTTAATTATCTATGTAATATTAATGGTAATAAGATAAGTGAGATGGGTACTCTTAACTATTTGATGAGCTAATCTACAATTAACTCTCTAAGTATGAGGCAACTGCACTCAATTAGGGGAACATTTGGTCTGCGTATTTGAGAACAAGGTTGTACTAATATAATTAATTAGAATTGTATAATGAAATACATTAGGTAAACCTACTAACAATTAGGCCATAAACCCTAGACAATGAGCCCACTTAGGATTAATTTATAGAATTACAAGCGTGTGTTTGCTTCAATAAACATGATGGCCTTCACCTTTTTTTGCCGATCCCAATGAATAAAAAAACAAGGACGATGAATATCAATGTCATACATAGTTTGCAATCAAAACGTATGGATATTCTTGTTTCCTCATATGCAATTAATCCGAAAATCAAGCGTGTGCTAGATTGTGAATATGTGTCAGAAACTATTTTCATCAAATACATTACATTTAAAAAAAAAACTTAGTACTATTTGCTAAAAAAATCTTCCGATATATATGTACATCTGGAAACGCATACGCAATGTATATTATTGGTTTGGGATGTTTTAAGTATCACCCACCCCAAATACCAAATTAAATGAAAAGTGTTTTCTTAGTTAGTTAGTATAGTGAAAAAGACAAAAAAGAATTCAAACATATCTCAATAATGCAAACTTAATCTGCTAAATAAAATAATTTAAGAAGCCGTTCGTGCCATTATAATATACACTTGTCCCATAAGGGACAAAAAATAACAAATTCAACTCACATTCCAATGCTTCTATTTCAATATCTCAATAGGATTTATCATGGGCTGTCTTATAATTATTAATATCGCGATGTTATTAACTAGTACTTGCATAGTTGGAAAGTTTGAAAATATAGTATCACCTTAGTTCCGAAGTTAAAATCGTGATTTTATTGTCTCTAGAAATTAGACTATTTTATGGCGAATTATCAGTCTCCCATTGACCAATTATGTATCAGTGTGATTTGTTCTATTAGAACAATAGATGTTTGGAGAAAAGTTTTAACATAACGCAATAAAATCGAGTAGTTTAAGTCTATTTGAGTTTATATATCGTTAACTATATACCATAAGATATATCGTGTTTAAAGCTTTTTTAAATAGCAATCCTACGTGGTAAAGTTAGTTTATCGAAAATGAGCCTAACACATATACATTCATCCAATGTTAAAATAATACTATATAGTTTGATTTATTCTTGTGTTCAGTTTTTACATGTAATATTAGCTAGATACTATATGTGAAAGCAGTGGCGGATCCAGGATCCGAAAATGGAGGGGGCGGAATATATAGTATTAGCTTGGTTTAGTGCGGACATGGCTATTTTTTTGTTGTTCGGGGCGACGCCGGAGGTAAACGGAGGGGGCGGACATGGTAAATTTACATCCCGATAAGGGAAAAATAGCCCCCCCTAGATCCGCCACTGTGTGAAAGCTAACTAATTCGAACAAAGTTTCATCAATAATCAATTCTCACATTAATACTTAAAATCGGATTGAATTTTCATAACTCGTAGAAAAAGTGATGTCAAATTAAACCATTTTATTTTTCCTTGTAATTCATGTATGCAATATTGTTGGTTTATTTAATTAGTTTTGTATACAGTAAGTAGGAGTAAAAGAGTAAAATATGCCCATTTCCTTTGGTTGGGAGAAAATTTTCTTTAAATGCCTCAATTATATGTGGCTCCAAATCATATATATTTCCATAATTAACGTGATTGATGTTGGCAAATAAAACAAAAACATATACTAGCACTATCCTATATCTCTGCAAAGAGAGGACTGAAATCATTGTATGTATATATATATAATTGCCTCTCTCATTTTCCATTATATACAAACCCCAATTCGAAGAGATTTTAGCCAGTGAGCATCATCATATATGGATCATCAGTTATCCCAACAACATTACACAAAAGTAAATAATCAATCTTGATTGTTGATCATTCTGAGAGCTAGCGCTTGGAGCTCGCTGAGATCAGTCTGAGAAGGTCTCTTCTTGGTGTAGTAGTGCTCAATATCTTCTCTGCTTTGGGTTTCTTGCTGGTCGATCGAGTCCAGTGAGCTCTGAGGCGATATGCTCGAGTAGAAATTACTGTAATTCGCTGCCGGAAATGGCCCCATTGCACCGCAATTCCATTGATTCTGATCACCATTCCGCATCACGTTTTGTGCTAGCTGCGCTTTCGCCTGCATCACCTGCGCTTGCAGATATGCCACCTGATATATAAAACTTAATTTTGTTAACAAATCATACTTCAATTTTAGGCAGGGCATTCATAAATTAATCATGAAATTGGAAGTGAGGTTAATTAGTTAATTAATTACCTGTTGTTGAAGGGCGAAGATATGAGCAACGCAGCCGTAGACAGGATCTCTGATTCTGGCCTGGGCTTCGTAGGCAATGGTGACGACGGCCTCGCAGCGGTCGGCGGCAGGCACGTGCAGAAGCAGCTTCGACACGTTGCTGGCGCCGAACACCTTGTGTATGGCGGCGAACCGCGCGGGGCCCTGCTCCGAGCAGAAATAAGGCGCGAACACGCAGTCCGCCGCGCATTTCCGCCGGAGGAACTTGCATGCGCCGCACGGAGATCCGCTGCCGCTCGCCATTGATAATATTGAAAATACAAGTGTGAAGATTGAAGGTGGTTTTGCAGGGAGGCCTTTTATAGAAAATTGAAGCGCACGAGCACACTAGAAAATGGCGCACATATATGAAGAGAGAGAAGGGGACATGGAAGGTCTGTGTGTTTGGTTTGAAGGAGACATTTCTTAATGGCTTATGCAATATGGGCTGGGTTTTCTTTTTCTTTTTCTTTTTCTTTTTTTTCCTATCTCATTTGTTTTAAATAACTAGTCTAGTGTGGGTGTTTTTGTTATTCTTGTCATAGTGTGTTCTATAATTGAGAGAGGGGTTTTTTATAATATCTTTTTATTGGATTGAAAATTATAATGTTGCCAACAAATTAATTAGCCTCCCCAACCACACTACTACTATTCATTTTGAGTATGATAGTTTTAGACTTCTGTTTATGCAATTTTAGTCTTCTATATGTGTTTTTATCAGCTTTGACTTTCTTATAACAAAGTGGTGTTTTTTCGTATTTTGATGTTAATAATTAAACAATTGGAGTATGATGGATACGACTCTTATAATTAAATCATTTGATATAGAGTTTCAGCATTCCATGTCTTTCTAATTTGCTCGGTTCTATCTTCAATTATTGAATTTTGCATTCTCGTGTGATTGGAATATACAATATCTATATCTATTTGGTGTCAATAGATACTTAGATTTATTAAATTATTTCATTAATATATTGCCAAATGATTACCCGCAATTAGGGTCGTGCGACGATACATAATGGAAGTAGTTAATTATTCCAAACAAAAGTGTTACTCCGTCATACTCCCTTCATCTCATTCAAGATGTCCATTTTTTTTAGTTTGTCTAACTTAAAATGTTCACATTCTATATTTTAAAATAAATTACTTTCTCATCTCCCCTTATTAAATATCCAATTACACTTTTACTCTCTACTTATTTCACTTAACAACTCATCCTAAATTCTCGTGCCACTCAAGAAAACGTGGACATCTTGAGTGAGACAGATGGAGTATTCACCAATATATACATACTCTATAAGAGCATCCTCAATGGTGCTCTTGGGCAAGAGCATCGTCCTTGCTGTCGGCAAGATCACAGATGTGCTCGCAGTTGCGCTCTTGCCGAAGAGCAGGGCGACGTGGCACCGTTCCATTGGGCGGTGATGCCCAATCACTCCATGCGCAATTGGGTGTGTTTTTATTCCGTTAAATTTATTATTTTTTTAAAATTCATAAAAAATCGAATATAATTTAGGAAAAAATCGGATTCCAAAAAATATAGCCGTTTTTCGACCTTTTTTAAAAACTTTTTGATTTTTTTTACATCAAATAGTAGTGATATCAGTCAATCTTCCTCATCAAATGTCAATTTTTACTTAAGGTAGATAGGTTTATCTTTAGAGCATCTCCAATAATAAGCGAGCGACCGGCTCGCCGATTTTTGGCGCTCGCCGGTCCGCTCGCCGAACTATTGCAGCCGGCGAGCGCCAAATCGGTGAGAATTTCGGCGAGCGCACGCCGATTCCCAGGCGCTCGCCGATCCGCTCGCCTCTATTGCAGCCTCCCGATCGGCGAGCGACCACTTGTTTTTTAAATTTTCGGAACTCATATATACGTGATTTGCAAGTCATTTTCATTCGCACCACTTGTTTTAACGAGTACTTTCTCTATCTTAATTTCTGTACAAGAGCAACAACGGGAAATGGATCTCAACAACGAGCCAACTTCAGGGACGAGCGGGTCTCAAACTCCCACGGTCCCCGTGGGAGGTGGATGGAGTCAGATGTCCGAGTACTACAACAACATGTACCATTGGCAGCAGATGATGCCCGGGATGGCATCTGAGGGTGGTATGCCGGGATGGCAGGGGATGCCGGGGGGTCCTGCGATGCAGGGGGTACCAGGGATGCAACCCTGGATGCCGATGATGCCGGGTGGGCACCCGGGATGCAGATGACGCCGGGGTACCGGGGATGCATGGGACGCCGGGGGAGGGGCGGGGATGCAGGGGACGCCGGGGGGCTCTGACGTCTATCGCCCCAGCTTTGATTTTGGTACTGCTTCTTCGCACACATCGACCCCAGCGGAGACGCAATTCCAGGGGATTGAGACCTTCTCCTTAGAGGAGTTGGGTATAGATCTCGGGGCACCGGACACTCCCGTGGGACGGGGTCGGGGCGCGCCCAAGAAGAAGAAGGGGAAGAAGGTGGTCGGTGAGTCATCGCAGCCGGAGGTACGGAGGAAGTGGACAGACGCAGAGAACGTCGCGCTGTCCAAGGCGTGGGTCAGTGTTTGCGATGACCTCCTCGCCTCGAACAATCAGAAGATCCTCAACTTGTGGGCTAAAATAGCAGCAGCCTACATGGCATTTTGCCCGGAGGGGAGGCCACACAGCGGGGAGGAGTGCCGGAAGGGGTGGGACCGAATCCGGGCTGGGGTCTCCCGATTTTCGGGCTTGTACACCAACGCCCTCCGAATGAAGTCCAGCGGCCAAACTGACGAGGACTGCAGGAGGCAGGCAGAGAAATAGTCCCCCCAGCCCGGCCTTTACAAGGACTTCACCTACCGGAACTGCTACGAGGTGCTAATGGACTCCGAGAAGTTTCGGGCAGGTGTCGATGCTGGCTGGCCAAAGAAGCAGCGCCTGAACTATACCGGTAATTACGCCGGCGACAGTAGCGGCGGTTCCCACGACCTCCCCGAAGATGCTCAGGAGACCCCGTCCCCTCCCGCGTTTACTCGCCGCACTCGCCCGGTTGGTCAAAGGCGGGCGCAACGGGCTCGCCCGAGGTCCCAGGAGGTCCAGTCGGCACCCCCCCGTTGACAGCTCGACAGATAAACTCGTCTTCTTGGCGCGTCAACAAGCGCGGGCTCAGATGATCCAGATCATAGATCAATGGAAGAATGCAACTGACCCCGAGGAGAAGAGTTTTTCCCACACGGTGCTCGTGAGTATGCGAGAGGATTTGAATCCCCCCGTGGCACAGGTGGGGGGCTCTGACGCGAGCTTAGATGCCGCAGATTTGGGGGTCCCGGATAGCGGCGATGACGGCGACGAGTGAGGCGGAGGCGGGGGAGTTTTTTAGAGTTTTTTAGAGTTTGAATCCCCCCGTGCGTGATTTGAATCCCCCCGGATAGCGGCAGATTTGAATCCCCCCGTGCGTGATTTTAGAGTTTTTTTTGTAATGGACTTTTTTTTTAATTTATGTACTTTTTTAATTTTTAATATTATTATTGCATTTTCCCGTATCTGTGTCGTAAGTGGAATTCCGTATTTAGTGTGATTGTTAATTATTTGTTTTTAGTGCTGATGATGTGGCTAGGCTATGGCTGGGCTATTGCTTGTCCAGTTGCTTGTCCTGATGATGTGTCAGGAGGGATTTTAGTGCTGATGATGTGGCAGAGGAGTTTGTGGCTGGGCTATTTGCTATTGGAGATGCTCTTATGGTTGTAATTCCGAATTTTGTAGCCTATATATATAAGCATGTTCTTGTGTCTTCAATTAGGAAGCAACAAGATTAATCAATTATGTAATTTTATTTATTTTTTAATAATTTGTAATATTATTTTGGATATTTTGAATGCATTTTAATATTGTGGAAATGTTTTTAATAATTGAAATATTTAAATTGGATGATAAAATGGTGGGACCCTTGAATAGTTTAAGAGTAAGGATTTGAGTGTTGTACTCTTGCGAAAAAGCAGGAAATTAAAAATGATTAAATGTGGATCGGGATCCTCGTCCCTCTAACAATGAGCCAAGTGAGAGTTAATTTGATAACGTAACTTGTGAATATAAGTATTATAAGCATAAAATCATGTACATATTTTTTCATAAATTACTATATTATGATGTTACATATTTTAATGTTTTATATAAGAATAATATATTGATTAGTCCGTGTATAATCAAATCTTAATCGTAAAGGTATACTGTATATGGATCAGATTGATTTGTAGCTAACTCAATAAAAATAATTTATCATAATTCATCAGTATTATGAAATTCATAACTTGTATACATACGGATTATAAAATTCATAAATTGTATATATAGCAAATGTATAAATATATATTCTGTGTTGTTTTGATAAAATAATGCTAGTAGTACTATTTTAGCTGTGACTAATGACTACATTCCATTATTTGAATCAAACGATCTCTTGGACTTTTGTGTTATCGCTTTTGGTTTTGATCATATGATTTGGTCTCTCAAATTGTTTAATATACTATAGAGTTTGTTTGAAAGGTTGTTCAAAAAAATATTTTTTTTGCGCCGAACGCCGCACCTTGGAACTGCTGCTAAATTTTGTTTACTTATTTATGCTTTCTGGAAATTGGATTAATATAGATTATTGACACGTAGGTGATGTATTCTTATAGGCTTTAATTTATAATACTACTATTGATTAGTGACAAATAAATTATAATGAAGCATGGTTCAATGTATTTGAATACAATTATACAAGTACCAAACCCTGAGAGAAGCTACGGTCATAATATGACCAGATATATTCGTAATTTTAGAAAATATTAAGTATATAATAAATTTGAATTAATATACATACTAGTTTCACATTCTCACAATTATTTTTTTTTAAAATTATGACTAGTCTATCGCTAATTAGCATTATTCCAAAACCTTTTACTTTGTTTGTAATGGGTTACTGCCCAATTCACTCACTTATTAAAATGCCCAAAAAGGGATAGCTTAAGGAATTAATCTAAATTAAAATATTAGTCCATTATAGTATTATTAGTTTGTAGAGTACTTTGTATAATGGAAAAGATGAGTTATGAATGTTGACTTTGGAGGTGAGTGAAGTAAAAAAGTTACAACTCCTAGGACTATTTTATTTGGGTTTGTGAGTTAATAAATGAGGTTGGAAATCGGATTGCAAAATTAATTGGCCATGAAATCAGTGCTATTTCCCCACTCGCTCTGTATTTCTCAGCACAATATTACAACATTGACTTGGGGCAACCTCGTGTATTTAAAACGAGTTTATTCAACAAAAATCTATTATTCAAACTATATATCAGATTAAGTAAATTTATAGCTGTACAAATTTTAAATCAGGTTTTATTTAGGGTTAATTACAAATTTTGTCCCCACTTTGACACTAATAGTATTTAAAATCAGAATGTGCAATATCTAAAAATTAGTAGGACGGAAAATCTAACTTTCAGGACAAATAATTTAATTAGTATTCCATGGAGGGACCTAAATGTTCAAAAAATAGTTCAGACATGAAAAGATATTGGAAAGACCTTGATATACAAAGTTGGTATAAATTAAAAAGCCATGACATTTTTTATAAGAACATCATAGCATTAATATAGCTCCCGATAAAATCTGTAATAAAGCATTTTATTTATTTACACATTCTTCACAATCACAAAATTAAAAGCGCAATGCGCAGAAATGTCATAAAATAAACCAAACCATAAAAACATTGATGTTAAACAGCAAAAAGGTCAAATGCTGTTTACAAATTGCATTGCAGCAAGCAAAAGCAATCAAATATCACATCCACAGATTAACATCTGAGTTCTACCTGCATATCATCAATAAATGATAACTGCATATTGATTGGAGCTGTCCATTGCCCCGAGAAACCGCCTGCATCATGGCAAGGCTCTGCTCTCGCTGCTACTCCGCCAGTTGAAGAATTGCACAGTTAACAAGCCTAAAAACAAGAAAGTTGTAGTATGTACAAACTGATGACAGGAAATTCTACTCGACTACAACTTACGTACTAATGTTGACCTCATCACAGCAAATACACAACGCTACATCTGCTAGCAAGTTAATTACATGCACATGTATCATTTGTATCGAAGATGAACTGCAAGACTCTAATAAACACGCAATACGTTAAATGGAAAAATAAAAGAAAGAGGTTAAAAGAATAGCCTGTCACAAGTCAGAGAACAGATGGGTGAAAAAGAGAGAAAGAAGTTTCTTAGAGCTAAAAGAGACGCAACAGTCAATAAAGACAGACCAAAGAAACAAACCATCCAATTGTCCCTACTTAAGGAGAGTACGGTCCAATGCACGAGTGAAGAAGAACCTTATTTCTAACAAATAGGAATCCAATAAAAACTTGGCAGGAGAATAAATAAGGCAGTGCCAACTAAAGCATATAATCGATCACAAGATATTTCGCTTTAAGAAATTCTCAGTACAAAGAAAATAGATGGGCGTAATTTTACCTTGTAGAAGTTGTACAAACAGAAGTGGAGATTAGGCATAATTTACATTTATTATAACATGATATCTGCAGCAGTGTTCAAAAGGAGAGACAGAAAAAATGCAGATTCATAATGTCATCAAAAGTCCAACTAGTACCACATATCATTTGTTAGAGGCTAACACTGCAGATTCGTAAAGTTTCCTTTTCTCTGATAAGATGCTTACCTGGAACCTCACTGCTACGGACAGAATACTTCCATATGGAGCTGATGGACTGTAGTAAACACCATTGGATGCACAGAGCTCCAGCTCTCACTAAAATTGTCCACTAAGATAACCGTGTCTAAAACTTAAATGAAAAACAAGTTGAACTTAAAAAGGAAAGGAACCTAAGCAGAGACGAGACATGACAAAAATTTGAAATCTTACAGAGGTTTAAAACATGAATGATGAGAATTTGACTTTACACTCAAAATATGCTTCTAATGCAATCCATCCGCAGATACTCATGATAAAAGGTGGACTCGTCTTGAAAGTGAGGGAGAGCTATAAAAAGTTGGGCTAACAGACATTAAGAAATGGAAGAACTAGATTTTATTAATCGACAGAATACATGCATAACAACAACTGGTATATATTGAAGATAAGATAAACTTTTTCGATGTATATAGAGGTATCGACTGTCTCAACCTTATGGCATGAATAAATGAATGGCAATGCAGAAGGAACTTACCAGTTACTGGATCTGTCGACAAACAACCTTTTCTCTGATAAAATAAACATTCAGATATGCTTTACACTGCCTAGGAAAACTATTATCACCAAATTGCAGAAAGCCAAACTAGATTGGGTCAAGATTCTGAGTTTTGCAGAGATCGTTACTGACTCAACAAATTTTATAAATCTCCAATTAAGTTATAATCATGCTAAACTAATTGACATATATGAAGCTGAATTAGATTTAACGACTGTATGCCAGTATTATTATAACCTGCATTATCGTGTCTGGTGTCAATTGGTTATGTAGAAGAAACTTATAAATGTGATGTTAAATTTTCTTTATATACATGTGTGATGTGTCAGTACAACAAGTGGGTGGTGTTCCGTGTTAATTGCGGTATCTGCTGTGACATATCAAATTGTTAAAATCTAGCCCAACTAATTTCTAACTAGGGAAGATATAGACACAACACACTGACAGAACAACTTCCATCAGAAAAAGTCATCGAATGCCCCCTCCCGATCATTTTTCCACTTTCCAGATCCTGCAAAATGCAACCATCAAGAGAAAAGAAAAGTATAATGTAGTTTCTTACCGCGATTTTATTCAAACAAAGAAGGGATAAAGATTTGAACCAAATGTGTTACATAGAAGACTAATGAGAAAATAACAAGAACAAAATGAAAAAATTACTCTTAATATTGATATCAAGAATTGGGACAAACATTTTAATTTCTATACGGTCGTATCGCAAGAGATAAATTTTGCCGGATCAAGTCCTAACTTCAGTGTTTGTGGCCTCTCAGGGACTAGACTGACCTGAAACCTCAGCTGCTGAAAGATCCTGAACAATGAGCTGAAGTGCACTAGAATTGGCAGAAGAAAAGTCTGCTGGAGTTGAAGCAGGGGCTGGGAATGTGAAATCAGAGTCGGAAGATGTCGTTTCTGAAGAGGTGGAAGAACTATCACCTTTTTCATCCTTAGTCACGATCCCCAAAGCTGAACTTGAGGTAGATGCACATAATACCATTTGTAGCTCTGAAAATTGACCAGAGATGTTGTACATCATCCTGAGGCACACTAGATCATATCCAATATTAGTTAAATGAAGCTGAGTTAACTTTATTATCAGAACAGAGAGTAATTTAAATCCATCAACCATATATTGATATGAATCCTTAATAAATATTAAATTTTCTTAAAAGGTAAAACTATATTTGATCATTTGCATAGTGAAGTAATTTTGACATAGCATCTCTAACATGGAATTTCAGCATCGTTAGATGGTGGCTGTCCAATCACATCAGAAAATACAGAGCTTCTTTTTTACACATCAACATTAAATTCAAGAGAAATAATAGCCTGTTTTCAGAGTATAGCTGGCATAATAATCATTTATCAAGAGAAAATCAAGAGGCATAAGCTCTCCAGGCAGAAAAATGATGAACGGCAATGGTTTTTAAGAGTTATGGTACCTATTCAGTGATTCCTGAAGTTGGTGAACTCTTCTTTCGGTTTCTTCTAACTTCATCCGCTTTCCGTCAACTGATTCCATAGCTTCAGTATACCGTCTCTCCATATCATCAGCCCGTTTCTTTTCAGATTTTAACAATCCCTGTGTATTAGATGGTACAGAGTAGTGCTGAATCAGTGAGAACAGAAAGCATTTACACAGGCTATAACAAATCAGGTTACAACAAGTTACCTTCAATCTCTCCACATCAGAATTTGAATCCTTAGTCATTCCTAATCCTTCTTCAACTGGAACCCCTCTCTCCTTCATGATTGAGAAGGCTTCATCGATTGCGATGCGAGCAGCGTCACTTGCGATATGAGCAGCTTGGCCCTCAAGCTTGCTAGCTCTTGCAGCTTCATCTTCAAGAAGACTATTTGTTTTATCGCCTTGGCTTTGCATTACATCCAATGACTGTTCCAGCTTTTTCTCCAAGGCAGCCTGGCACAGGAATTGTCAATCTTAATATAAAAAGCACTGAGTAAAAGGGCCTAGCATTGCATCTTGCAATAAGTTAATAGCATCAAAATATGTAAGTCATCTATAAAGCTGAGAAGGGAAAATATTCATCAGGGTATAATTGTGCCTCCTTATGCACATGCACACAGAGATACTGACTAAACTTTGCATAAACAGAAAGATGCAAAAGGAAAGTTATTAACTCGCATATGTCTCTCCATCTGTAACTGTGATCTCAGTTCATCCACTAGCTTTTCAAGCTTACTCTTTGCTTCCTGAAGTGCGCTTGTTTCTCTTGAAGCCTACAAATAGTAGATAAAACCATCACTAGTGTCAGATGATTGCTAAATCAAATATGAATATCCATTTTGCATTAATCATGCCCCTTTCCCTGTGTGGAAGAAGATAAGAACATAAAATGCAATGTTTTTGCACTAGAACCATAAAAAGGTCAATTTGAGAAATACAATGAACTAACGAGACATAACATAAATGCACATGCATTCCGTGGGAGTAGGTTCATGAGTTTCTGAATGAGATCAGCATCCTAAACTAAAATAATTAGATGAGATTTATATTGTTCAGTGTGACTGCCACGAGCGCTGTAAAATGTCAGGCTTACATTCATATGATCATAGCAAATCAAGGCTATATAAAACTTTTTGGCCTACCACTTTCAGTTGTCGAAGCTCTCTTGTAGCTGACACTCTCCTCCACCCACTTTGGATAAAAACCGTTGCCCTTATGGCTCGCCTAGCTTGTGAAAAAGCTCTATGGCCGCGCCACCGGGACTGAAAAAAGGGTCTATTATTCAAGGAGGGGCATCAATCTGCTCAGACTTTTGCAGAGAAAGCCTACAACTTAAATCACCTGTATAACAGTCGCTGTTTTGGTTTGTATTGTGAAATCATACTGCTTCCGTGCAGCCATTGCTCTTATTATTGCTTGCAGTGAAGTAGTTGCTCCCTTGAGTCTGTTGTAGTTCTGATTGAATTTATGCCATCTCCAATCTGTTTGGATTTTAAGAGCTGCTGCATCCTTTCTTACAACTTGGTAAAAATTGAAAGCAAGCATTCCTGTACCACGGAAGAAAAATGTGAGCTTGCATGATGGTTACAAGCTCAACATTAACTTGCTGAAAAACAAGGACAGCGATGAGCATGCACGGGGTAAGCTATTTTCAGTTAAGTTAGTCACAGAGTATGAATACAAAAAACAGGTTCCACTATATACACATTAGAAAATCGGCAAGTTGAAACAAACCTCTGCATATAGATTGAAGTACAACCGCTGCCTTAACTGTGGAAGAATAGTTTTGTCGGGCCCTATGAGTTTTAGTCTTTCTTTGTATTACCTTTGCTGCATCACCTAATTTTAATGCGCTGTGAGCATCTAAAGTAGCCAACTGACCAGCTCTGAGGAAGATCTTAGTTTTTCCAATCTACAATCACAAAATTATACTTTACATCATTTCTTGATAAACAAGAAGCAAACCCGTAAACCATAAGGCGACAAGATACAAAAGATTATTGTTAGAAATAAAAGAAAACCACGTTGAAGCTGGACAGACATTGCAAATGTTGGTAGAATTGCAAAAGAAAGATTTGAGCCACCGAGAAGAGAAGCTGTTTAACAGAAGGTCTTTGTTCCCCACACTTTTCGTATGTTCTATTACCCGCTAATCTATACTAATCTCTCAAAAAATTGTGGCACTGAGATATGGGAAGAGTAATAGAGTCTTGTGAGATGCGATTCGGGTAAAGAACAAGAAAGAAATAGTAAACTCAAAAATATACCAATCTTCTTTATACAAAACTTACCTATTATGACTAAGGGTGCAACATGACTAAGAATGTGCTACGAGAGAGTCCTCAAAGTCCGTATAGAGAGTCAGGTTAGTAAAAGGTTGTCTTTATTGATTTTTCTATTATAAAACTGAGTAAAAAGAAATTTCATTTTACAGACCTGATTTCCGGAACCTGGGATATGAAAATTCATTTCAGCCAAATGAACCTTCACAAACTGTTTTCTTAACTGTGCCAGAACAGAAGATGCCAAGAAGACAAAAAGACTGTATTTGAACATTGTTTATTCTTATTGGTATCAATTATGACTGAGGCCTCAAGATCAACATTTCTGTCTAGGATAAAAATTGAATTTTTTGCAAACTGAATAGTGTATTTCAGGCAGTTTTTCCAACTGTTTACTGAAAATCCGTTCCGTCAAAGATGCTACTGAAGATTTATAAACCAGAATAGCTTCAACTCTATTTTAAAATAAATGTAATTAAGAATTGAACACACATATAATGTGACAAAAGAAAGGTAAAGAAAAAAAGCAAGAGAGAAAATGGGCACTTAATTTCTCTGTATTCCATTTTTCGGGTAAAGGAAAACTCAATGTTGAGCATAAAAAGAAATTAATACCTGAGCTCCATCAATGCCCATCTTCTCTAAAATCCTTTTGGATGCATCTTTTGTACCAATTCTGCTCGTGTGGGGAGAAAAGAGTTAATTTCATCAGGGTAATCACATAAGATCATAAATATATCAAATGAACGACTTACTCTCCTTCCAACTCTGGCACCAGAGTAGAAAACCGTTGAAAAAAATCATCAAATGTCTTATGAGTAGGATAACCGGATAAATTAATTTTAATTGCCTCTAAAACACCCTGCCAGTAGACAAAAGATATTACTAAGTTTGGGAAGCATATAGAAATTTTTGAATGACTACAAGTAAGAGCACTCACACCGCAACGAAGTTGCTGCATAACATCTTCCTTTTGAAAAATACAAGGCTTGAAAAGGGTATTAGGTTTCACGCATCTAATGTAGTGAGGTTCTGTGGAATTCAGTGTCTCCATCAATTGTTGGAGTTGAGACTGTACCAATTAACCAATCTATCAGTTTCAACCTTCTTTAAAGAAAGAAGCTGTGACAAATAAGTTAGAACAGTAGTGAACGAAAAGAAAGAGAAAAGAAACATACCTTAAAGCGAGAGCCTATTGATGAAAATTTAGAAGACTTGTTTGAAGATTTGGTTGTCTCTTCAGGAATTGGAGGAAACAGTTCTACTACAAATGGGCATTTCGAAGCAGTTAGCAGGTCCTGATGTTCGGGGACGACATAGTCTTTGTTTTTGTCCAAAAACTGATCACATTGGTATTGAACCTTGGCGCAAAAGCAAAATAAAAAAATTCAATAAAATTGAAAAACCCAAAACTATACTCTAGAAAAATAAATATATCCAGTTTACCTCTCCAGCATAATGAACAATTGCGAAATCAGTACGTGACAATTTCGGTTTGATGAAACGTTTGTTGGTTTTAAATATCTGATAAAGCTTTTCTGCAAATGTTTCAGGTGTGGACTTTGGGAACATACTGGAAACAGAAAAGATAAAATTAGTCCGTAATCACAGAAATTTAAAGCACATATCCTTTCCAAGCTACCTAAAGGAAGACATTTGTTACCGTACCAGGCCTCATCAAGAAGAGCAATGATTCCTCCAGGTTTCTGCATCCAATCAAAAGCAATTATAAGAAGGCTTGCTCTTGCTGCAGATTCTACAGTTGAAATATAAGGAAGAGTACAGTCGACAAATTACATGGGAAGTTCCAAACACTAGACCATGTCTACGTTTATGTGCAAACTACAAAGTGATAACAAAATAATGTAGCCTAGAGCTAAATGGTTTGGTATTATAGAGAGAAACCTTCTCTATAAGATCTAGAACATCTTGGTTATCCACGAAGTCTATGTAGCTCCAGGAAATCTCTTCTTTGGTGTATTCCTCCTGCTCCATCTTAAAAACATGCTGAATAAAGAACAAAAGAAAATTTTAGTACTGTGCTGAGAATAGATTTATCAGCTGCTAAAAAGGATGTCAAATTGAATACCTGATTAAAATGTTGTTGTAGCTTTTCATTGGTAAAATTAATGCAAAATTGTTCGAAACTGCATCCATAAACTTTTAGTTATTTCGGATGCCTATACAGAGTTTCTCTAAACAATCAAATCTTACCTATTAGTTTTAAAACTTTCAAAACCATAAATGTCGAGGATTCCAATCAGACTTTTCGAAGATGGATCTTGCCCGATGGATAAATTTATTTTTTCCACCAACCTACATATGCAGACCACATAATATTAGCTAAACCAGAGAAGGAATTTTCAGAAATGTTAAAGTCTAGCGCATGGTTCATAAATATCATACCAGTTAAACAAGCGAGAATAAATCGTCTTAGCTAATCCATCCCTACTAACTATTGCACCATCAGGATCAAGACATCTTTTGATAACTTCTTCTGGAGTGACCATCACACGCCTCAATAATGCATCTTCCAGAGCTTCAGAATCGCACCTAATATCGAAATTATTACACTAATCAGAAGAAAAAAAAAGAGTGTTGCAAGTATAAATGTCCCATTCATACATTAACAGCTCTGCTGCAGTCTGGAGATGGAACTTTGATTTCTCATCCTCGAGGACAGATGAATCAATCTCTTCCCCCTTGGCGAATCTAACATTACCAAGATGGAGAATAGATGCAACAATTCTGAAGATTGAGTCCTGTAGAATAAGAAAATATGAACTACTGGCAAGAGGAGAGCTATGGGACAAATGAGATCCTAATTTGTTACAAATGCACCTGCTCTTCTTGACTGATTCCAACAACATCCATTGCCTTCCTTGTTGCCAAATAATCATGAGCATCATCCACATCATCTAGTGCAAAGCAAGTAGATTGGTTTAAGTAGTGAAATGTCTGTGGATGTCCCAGCTTATACTTCTTAATTTCCTGACAAAAAAAATCAGAAATGTGATGACTGTCTTTTGAAAAAATAGATGCAGCAAGAACTTGTAAAAGCGGATTACCTCTTGTGCTGCACACAAAAGGTAAAAACAGTGGTAATTGCGCTCAGGATCAGAAATTTGGCAGACACGAGATCTCTCAAGAAGATATGTCCTGATGGCTGCCCCTGATATTTTTGCATGATGGTCGAACTGGAGTTCAACAAATTTACCGAATCGGCTGCAGCATCAGACCTTAGTGAGCAATTAAAATGCAGAACGCTATTATTCAAATTCGAAACTTTTGATGCAGGATCCAAGCAAGGTCTCACCTAGAATTGTCATTTCTGACAGTCTTGGCATTCCCAAATGCTTCAAGGACTGGATTTGACTGAACAGAACCACTAAAATAAGCTTTCCATAAATAGATGTAAATGTAGAAGTAGATATCCTATTACAGAGCGTGTCAATATTAACTACTAGTCTTAACATTTCCAGACAAAAACCTATTTGCTTTGATAACTTTCAGGAAGTACTTCGCATAAATCTTTTAAAAGACAACCTTATCTTGAAAGCTTGCATGCTACTCTCCCTATATTCTCAAATTCATAGTTGTATTGAAAAACTGAACAAGGGAAAATTTGGCAGTTTGGAGTCATTTTCGCTATAATAAATTTCGTATACCCACTTATTCGGGGACAATACTTTCTCAAATTAGGACACTTATTCGACAATGGAGGATGTATTTCTTCACCACATTTTCAAATTGCACCATACCGGTCAAACAATATGCATTTTATTTCCAGAAACACCTTTTACTGTACATATGAGTAAAAAAATAGCACACTCAAGAAAAAGAGACATCGGCAATCTACCAGTTCAAGTCAAACTTTGCTACTTACTACTTCAAAGGCTTTATCATTATACCATATTCAACAAGAGAACCGTTTCAAGAAAATATTTTGAAAGAAAAGAAACAATGAATAATAATCAGTGATTAAACAGAAACTTAGATGAAAAAACCTACCTCAAGAACTTGTTGTTCTACTGATCTCCCTTCGCCTCCTTTATGGCCACCCAAATAAGCAAGATATTGCATAAGCATCTTCGTAGTTTCAGTCTTACCGGCACCACTTTCTCCGCTTACCAGTATTGAGTTACTTTTTCCCTCAATCATCATTTCCCTATTTAGCTTACAAGACTCAGGCATGGAATTTCATTGACAAAACTATCAAGAAAAAGAGTGTGGAAAACTATATAGCACCTGAAGGCAGCCTCTCCAATCGCATATACATGTGGACTCAGTTCACCAAATGATGCTCTGTGGTATCGTTCCATCATCTGTCCATCGTATAAGTCGGGAAGTCTTTGAAACGGGTTAACAGCAATAAGAATTCCCCCACTATAAGTCTGCAAAAATAGTGTGAAATGAAGATGCTCATGGATCAATAGTAAGCATACCAGAATGTACGTAGATTGAACATAAAAGTTAAAGGGAAGAGAATGTCATCTTACATAAATCTTATTGACCTGGTATCTCTTATCCAAGTTATGCAGAACTGCAGGTTCATTCATATACGAAAGTTGGGTCATGTCGTCGAATCCCTCAGCAGGATCATCTTCATCTTTCGGGTATGTTTTGGATATGCTAGCAGTAAGCTTAACAATGGAAAGAGTAAAACAGATGTCAAGTGTCAAAAACAGGCAACATTTTGACAGTTCGAATATCAATTTGGAAAAATAATAAGAAGAAAATCATACTAGACTGGAGTTTGATTAACCTTGACAGACTTAGTGTACTAAGTTAAAGCAGTGTGCATCAGAACAAAAGTATGTCTATTACACCAAATTATGGAAACTTCTCTTCTATGTTTCAGTGGAAACAAATCTTGTTGGAAAATTATCATTTCTTTAAATGTCAAGAATGACTTTCTGATCTATAGAATACAAGCTATGAGATATTTGATTGAGGTGGATATATACTATAGCTTTTTTCAGAGATATGCCTTCCTTTACAGCATATATAACACAACACCATCTCAATACAGAAGAGGAAAGCTTCAGCTAAAAAACAAAAGCTATTTTACCGTCCTTTCATCAGATGTTTGAACTTCAACTTCGTCCCCATTAATCTTTACCACTTTCCCATCAATCCAAACAACCTCCGGATCCTCAACCCAAATGTGAGAACCTTCATATACTTTGGGTGGGTTGCCCTGCAAGAAATATTGAGCTTCAGCTGGAAGTAAGTGCATAAGTTGCACACAAGAGACGTCTATGATATAAAGTATCTAGGCAAAACTCAGTTCTTCACATTCAGAGATACAGCTGTTCAACAACAAGAAACTTCACTTAATAATGATTCCTGAAATTCTACAACAAAATGAAGTTAAAACATCATCATTATCATGCTTCCCCAATATTTTAATATCACTATTTCTATGCCAACTTTCATTCATTTCTTTTTGTTTTTCAAATGTAAGGAATATTCAGGAGCCTTGGATGAAATCAAACACCAATCTTCTAACTATGAATATATGACCTAATCTATGAAGAAAATTGAAGATCACAAAACGTGATTCGGGCAAGATTTCAGCAAGAGTTTCAAACGATATTCATAATCTTCATGCAATTATGTGTTTAGAACACATTAAAAACGCATACCCAAATCTAAATCGACACAATCGCCTGTACCAACAACATACCATCTTATTTCAGGAACCAAAAGTTGAACCCAAATTCGTGATCACAGTTTCGAACACAATTTCCAAAATCTGCGAAACGAATAATATGTTTCCGTCGAAAAGGGTCTGTTCGAATTGGGGTATCTTAAAACGGGGCAGAGAACACATAAGCAAAATCTCCAGCGATCTGAGTGTATATTTTTTAATTTAATTTTTTAAAATTTTTTTCTTTTTTTTTTGGGTTTTGATCGGTGAAAGGGTGAGAGTAGGAGTGAGAAAGGGTTAGTGGAGAAGAGCGACATTGAAAAACCTACGTTTTCGGAGCCGTTGAATCCTTCTGTGGATGCTGTTGATGCAGAGGTTTTTTGGCGGGGAAGAGAGAGAAACTCTCTCATATAAATACATATTCTAGAGAGAGATAATCGCCGACCATGTATTTATTACTGAACTTTCTATTTTAATTTCAACACTTCAAAATCTTATCTTATCTAGTTGAAATATTAAATATGTGCTTCTATTATATTTTGTTTTGTCTATTTTTCCTGATAATTTATTGAATAATTCTCAAAATAATTAGCAAGGAAAACTCATCGAGTTATGCCCATTATTCAAAATCCAATCATGTTTGGTTCAATTTACATTTTCGACATAAATCAAATTCAAGTTTGGAACTAATTGGTTGTTTACATTTCTAATCTTGAGCAAAGACAAACATCAAGAGTATATTTTAGTAGTCAAATATTTACATAGTTAAATTATGTGAAAATATGATCTTAAACTTGAGAAGTTCTTTAGATAATGTCGATGGAGACTAAATTATACTCCAATTAAAGCTTCCTTTTGAATTTATTGTAACGATATTTTATCGATATAAAATCTAAATTTCCCAATTGAGTTGTGTTTGCACTTTGCCTAATTAGAGCACTGTTGTCTGAGCAACAGAAAAGAGATCCCTGGCAACCACAAAAATGGCGTTTCCTTCGTCAATGATATTGAAAGGTTGGCGATCAAGAAACCGCCATTACCATTTCTCTTTCCATAAATTTACACTAGAAAAAGGTTGAATCTTCCACCCTGCACCACCGCTTGTACATACACTTGCTTATATCCTGTACATACGACACTTTCTCACTCTCCCTCTATTCAATCTGGCGCAGCTGCGGACGATCGTAGGCGATTATTAATTTGTTCAAATCAATTGATCCAGAAATGGCTCCACCGCTATCGTCAGACGAGTTTGGGCTCCAAACCCTAACCCTAATTCCGGGCCTCCCAAACGACGTCGGAGCGTTGATTCTCGCATTCGTTCCTTACTGTCACCACGCGCGCCTCAAAGTTACCTGCAAATCGTGGAGGCGCTTCTTCTCCTCGAAAGCCCTAATTTCCCTCCGCCAGAATTACGTGGTGGCACCGAAATTGCTCTGTATTTTCCCGCAGGATCCTTCAATTTCGCAACCGTATCTGTTCGACCCGAAGAATATGTGGTGGTGCCCGCTTCCGCTGATGCCCTGTAACCCGCACGTGTATGGGCTGACGAATTTCATCTCCGTCGCGGTTGGGCCCCACCTCTACGTCCTCGGCGGGTCCCTCTTCGACACCCGGTCGTTCCCCCTGGATCGGCCATCGCCGTCTTCCTCAGTGTATCGTTTCGATTTCGGGGCGTTCTCTTGGGAATCGGTGTCCCCAATGATCACACCGCGGGGCAGTTTCGCGTGCGCGGCAGTGCCTGAGCGCGGGAAGATATTGGTGGCCGGGGGTGGGTCCCGGCACACGATGTTTGGGGCGGCTGGGAGTAGGATGAGCTCGGTCGAGATGTATGACATAGGGAATGACGAGTGGGTGGCGTTGGATGGTTTGCCCAGGTTCCGAGCCGGGTGTGTTGGGTTTTACATTGGGAGGGAGTTTTGGGTGATGGGAGGATACGGGGAGTCGAGGACGGTCCTGGGCGTATTTCCGGTGGATGAGTATTATAGGGATACAGTGGTGATGGAGGTGACGAATGGCGGGAAGTGGAGGGAGCTTGGAGATATGTGGGAGGAAGGGGAAAGGAGGAGGCTGGGGAAGATTGTTGTGGCTCAAGGGGAAATATTCATGCTTGACAGAGGTGAAATATTCAGGTAAATTGTGTTGCCTTGTGTTTTGTTATGGACTTCAGTTTTCTGTTATTGCAAGCATTGAAAAGACTTTTGAATGTAGAATGTCTAATGCATAGGGCATTGTCATTTGCTGTTATGTTTCTAGTTAGTTAAAATTGGTGTGCTTAGTTTTGGTGTTGGATGTGAATCAGAAACTGAAAAAACATTTGGTGTGGTGATATTGATAGGTATGATAAGAGTTCGAATCGTTGGGGAAAGGAGACTCGTGTGCCAAAGAAGGTGAGTGATGATGCATCAGTTGGGTTTGTTGGGTTGGAGGAGGAGCTCTACTTGATCACCCTTTTGAGTGCGAGTGAGCCGACAACAACAGCCACAAGATCACGGCAGCACAAGAGGTCATCAACGCTGTTAATGCAGATATATAATCCTTGGCAGAGTAGATGGAGGTCAGTTATTGTAAAGCCACCTTTTCATCAGTCCTTAGATTTTAGAACAACTGTAATGTGCCCCATCCGATTGTAGATCTTTTTCTTCTCATTGGGAATACTTATGATCATTGTTTGTTGCAATAAATCCCAATCTCATCATCATCATCACCATCATCACCACCCATATATGTATTTCCAAGTTGGTATATAATTCAATGGATTTGTGTGTTGACACTGGCATAAACACAAAATTTCATTTAAAACTGTAAATTGCCTGTAGGTGTTTACACATCCAATGAACTAACAAGTACAATCTCAAAATAAACTATGTTAATTTTAACGAAATATATGTGAGGTCGTCCAACAAGGTGATCGATCAGACAATTTCACTGAAACTGAGCTGCAATGAGTATTCGGTTTACCAATCACTAAAGGCACATTCTGGTTTTTTTCCCACAAACTTTGAGTGTATGACCAATATCTTATCATCGAATAATCCGATCGACTTAGCATCCAGCCTCGTGGTCCAGCTAATCGTCCTCCAATGCATCATCTGGTACACCTATTCGTCTCCGAGCAATTCCTGTTGCCAACTTCAAATTCAAATCAAACGTCTCAGCTTGTCAAGAAATTTGATGCTCAATGCTCATAATGTGGAAATATTTAACAAGTCAATATTTCTTAAATAATTTTAACTCATATCGAAAATTAAGATATTTTATTCATTCAATTCACTTGCGAGTAGATTGCAATGAAAGAGAGAAACACTTTGAACTTTTTTTTAAAAAATAAATAATTGATGTATACATCAAACTTATTAATGGTTTATAGTAGCAGTTAAATATTACTAAGTACTATAATATTATCTTATTTTTCCCCCTAAATGTATGACCCTTTCAATTTCTCAGTTTCTTTGCAAATCCTGGTAGTCAATAGTCTACTTTTGCACTTTCAACCAAGAAAAATTGAAATCACGCATGATCATCATTTACTTCCATACATTATATATACACACACAATCTCAAACCTCAACATTCACCATTTTACTGTTATTTGCAACATTGTTTAATCTGAAACCAAAAATTATTAAAACTTTGCTGCTTTCAGGAACAAGATGATGTCCAAAAAAAGCAATCTTGGTGACTATAGTACTAGTAGCATTTATCACCATAAAACCATATGAAGCCACTCGAGTTCTCAATGAAGAAGAAGAGCAATGGCTGAGGAGGGGCCAATACCTCCTACAGCCGTTGTTGCAGCATCGTTCTATTCCACCACCGGGCCCAAACCCCTGCTCATGGGTCCCCAGCAAGGGAAGGACATGCACTACCAGCATCGGCCAGCGCAGCCGGGCAACAGCATATCCTCCCCCCCCTCCTCCAAAGCAAAGTTTTGAGTTCGGTATTGCTGCTAAGAGGATATAAATTCAACTGCGAACAGCACTCAGCAATCAAAATCTGCAATTGACAAGAAATACAGTTTCACAAATCACATGTTTTTAGCAAAATGGCTTTAAGATTCTTTCTTTTCTTTCTTGCTTTCAATCCGTATTTGTTTGGTTCAAGAACCAATTATTTCCTCTGTTTGATTCTTTTCCATATATAGGTTGTGATTTAGGTGTGCATTTGGCATGTTGTAACAGATTATAGGAAATTAAATAATGAGAGATGATAAATGAACATTTCTCAGCAATATGTTTGCCTAGAGTTGAAAGGGCTTAATTTGTATGAAACCTTTGATTTTTAATTCTTCTCTTATCATCAAACATATGACTATCTATTTTAACTAAGTAAATTAGTCCTGTTACTCCTGTAGAAATTGAAATTGCATGAACACAAAAAATCGTTATCTCCAATGAAATTCCATTATCTACCTTCGTGATGTAGTAGATAATCCAAACAACAGATGGCATTCTAAAGTACTTGGACAAAAAACGTACCTCACTGAATGCAAGACTCACAACAAAACAGATTGATCGCTACTGTGAAAAACTTCCCAGCCAGAAGCTCATCACCAACCTCCATTGCCAAAAGAATTCTGAAGGCCGTGCCATACAAAGTCTGCAAAATCAAAAAAATTGACTTTTATGGATAAAGACTGCTTAATTGGACTCAAAACTCATTCTATTTCTCAAGTTGTCCACTTGCTATCTTTAAGCTTTTACTCAGCAAAACACTCTGTTTTCCAAGCCAGAAATGGCAAAGATTGGAAGCCATATCTCGATAAACCTCCAACAACACATGGATGAGGCATAGCATCATGTACTACAACTTAACTGATTCATCTGCACATTCAGCAATCAATTCTTGCAAATTTTGTAACTACATATACATGTCTAGACACAAATATAGACACAGAACAAGATTTCCAAGAAAGAGCTTGTTGCATAACAGAACACAAGAGAGAGAAAAAGTGAGTCAAGGGTCATGATTTAATGATAAATATGGATATGCATTAACTGAGCACAATTACAAATAGGAAGTTCTACACAATTAAAATAAGATTATCAAAACTACATCAATACACAAACAATGTTTACATTGAAAATCAATTTAAGAGGGCAGCAGCCAACTTATCCTTCAAGTGTTGAGCAGCACCATCCTGAGTGTGTATGGAGAACGTGTGGATGACTTCACCATGCTCAGTTAAGGAAATGGTGGATTCTTGTGTCGAAACTTGATGCTCTTTCAATTCCTTTATAACCCCAGATACAGGGTGAGAGTCCAGAGGGCAACTTACGCGGACAACTGCATCTTCATGCCTTTCTTGAAACTCAATATCTTGTATAGTGCAGTGATACTCATTTCCATTCAAAATCCCCTTTTCTGTTTCCATTATCCTTATCTTCGTCTGAAGATCTGCAATATAGGCAATTGCATCACCGAGCAGAGATGCTTTGTCCATCTTGGAGATATTTGGAACTACTGCTCTCAATGCATAAAAACGTTGATTGAGCTTCTCACGTCTCTGCCTTTCTGCTTCCACATGATTCAATGGTTCTTCCCTACCATTTGCTGGCTTCCTACCCCGTTTTCTGGGCTTTCGCTCATCAGAGATGAGAAATGAATCATCCCTAGCTTGCTCAGTGTTAGAAATAATGGATTGTGACAATAGTTTCACATCACTATCATCATTTCTGTGCCCATTTGATGAGTTTCCGTACATTTGAGCACCACCTAGTAGTGTCTGCAAATCATATGATTCCACAGAATAGACAGAATCATCTTCCACCTTCGGAGAGAAGCTAATACTAATTGGTCCTGATCCTGACCTCCCAACACTCAGTTCCTGACCAAAAATCTTTGGAGCAGCTTTTGCCTGTGCGGCTAAACTCGGTTTCACAACTATAGATTTTGCTGATTGAATAACACTCCTATCCTCAGGTATAGAACTCCTGGAGCCAATCTCCACCACCCCGGACTTTGTTGGAACAAACACCACTGTCTCCAAACAAGCCAACTTTGCCAAATATGACCTCGACTCATAACGTTCTAAACAGCTTTTCGCATCAGAAACCCAAATAGACCGACCAGAGTTGAATGACTGAGAGGGAATGGAAGGTTTATCAAAGGGAAAGGCAAGATACATCGATGTGAGATAGAACATCTCCACATCCGAAACCTTTTCCAACTTAGCAGCAACATTGTCTTCCTCTGATCCCCCCAAGCAAGCATGAATCTTGTGCAGCACCCATCTTCTACCATCTCCATCCACTGATTTCTCATTCTTGGAGACATTACCATCCTCGCCCTCACCTTCCTTTGGCTCCCTACAATGACCGTCGCCCCATATCAAGGCAGACCTACCAGACTTAGATTTAGAAACATGCCAATATATTGCATATGTCCAATCTGATCCCTCAACAATCTTGACCAGTGCTTGCTGCACCCCTAGATCCCCACAGGATGGAGAAAATTCCAACAGCACGTTGTTCGAGGCCAACCAAGCAAGATATTCAGCTGCTTCATTGCCCACTACCCTTTCCACCACAGCCTTATCCTCATCCTTCAACCAAAACTTACTCCCCATCTCAAAAAAAAGGACACAAAAATCACAAGCCTAAAAGGATTGAATAGCAAAATCTCCACCAAAAAGTTGGGCAAAAAAACAATAGCTCAAACCCCAATTCTCTGAACTAAATTTAGATATCAAGAGCTACAGAAACCACACATACCTGAAATCTTACATAAACCCGGTTCAATTTAATGAATTCCGTGAGTTAGCCCGAGGCTAAAGCAAGAATTACTTTTTAGGGAACCCCACATCCGAAGTAATTAAAACCCTATTATTTGGGGAAGAAAAGGATAAAGAATAAAGTTTTACCCCACCCCACCAAATAAAAAATGCACAAGAAAAACCTAGGAATTAGGGAATTCTGGATGCTCACTGAATGAAGAATGTTGAACAAGCACACTATCTTTATGAACAAGCATACAATATGAGATGAATCTGAAAGCCCAAAAGTGATACCTCGTATATAGACTCTGTGTATGTGTGTGTGTGTGTGTGTGTGTGAAAGAGAGAAATTAGATATGTTGGGAGTAAGGAATCCAAGAAAGCGCCAAAGTGAGCGGAGAGGGTAAATATCTGGATTTGATGGAGATGAGAGTCGCAAAGATTGAAAGTAGAAGAAGGTTCATGAATCTGTACAAGCGCTCGTGTATCGCATGACACCCGACTCCCAACCTCATCTCAATGCTTCAAATCATCTCTACTTCACGCGCTAATGCCGTTGTTCTACGTTGATTCACTCCACTTGCCCTGTCACCCTTTTCTTTCAATTATATATATGCACATGCCAAATAGTCCCAAAAATATGTCACTTGTCACATGAATAATTCATTGAGTTTGCTTACATTTGCATTTTCCAATTTTTTAGATTTTTCGGAAAATATCCCTGTCACCCTTGTAATAACTTTGGATAGAGTCTACATTTATGATGGTCTAAATTTTGGGATTTCCTAGTGTTAGTGTATGGTACATCTAATTTAGGGTAGTTTGAAAAAATAAATTGATTCGAGTATAAAAGGATGAAATAATAAGGAAAGGGGTAATCCCGGTAGCATCAAAAAATAGGGAAGCCGTAAAGGGGCAAGGTTGACCTAAATACCCTCTCTCTAATCCTTCGCCTTTTCCACATCTCCGAATCCCCTTCGCCTCTGCTGCTGCCCCTCAAAATTTTCTCAGCTCCCTTTGCCCTCCAATTTTTCAGGTATTTTCAATTCTCTCCCTCGTCTTTTCTCTCTACATGTAAACCAAATCTATATTCTCGCGCCAAAATAATTTGTTGTTTTAATGTATGCAAGTCAGTGGTTTAATTTCAGGGTTTTTGTGGTCGCTGAATTTTGCTCGCTGCGTGTTGTACCCAAATAATTAATCTTGCTAATCTCTTTATTATTTTCTTGCTTTCTTCGATGCTCCTCTCAATTAGTTCTGTTTGATTAGGGATTCGGGCTTTATGGATGTTGCTTTTCCTTTAGTTTATGCCGGAATTTGATGTGAATGTATAACTTTCTTGTGTTTGTTTGGGTTCATTTTTTTGGCTGGCAGTTTCTTTAAGGTCTTGTTTGCCAAATTGTATGTTTTGTATGTGATTTAGTCGTTAAAACTTTCAAAAGAAGAGACTTAATACTATCACTTACTCATTGTGTGGTTAATAAGCATATTATCGTTATTGTTTGCATAATGTTTCCACGGATATTAAATGTAATGATTATGTCTTTGTGTTATTTGTTTTACAATCCAATGCCTGAGCAAAATGGAGCAAAATAACTGTTGTTTTTATAGGATGAGCTGCTGATATGATGACATTTGTGTATTCGACAATATGCCCTAGTTGTAAATTGTGTTTAATTATTTATAGCCCCATATGTTAAAAGGTTTGGAAGGCTTTCAAGAATATGAACTGTGCTAGCTTTGTGTTATAACCAGCGGTGAATCAGGATCCTGTAACTGGACAATGAGATATGACGCCAGTTCAGAACTTACACTTTGGTGTTGGGCGTAGTCATAACTTGGAAACTGAACATAGTAGTCCCTTAGGAACGTTGGCCGAGAACCATGACCATGATCTCGACTTGAGGTCAGTAGATGGTGGTGATATAGGTATGGGACAGGAAGATATTGGTCATGGTTATTTTTTGGCTCCAGTGATCAACCAACACATGGCTCTTTCACACAGTGAAGATGGAGAATATGATCATGAGTATGGTGAAGGTAGCGAGTATGACTGTATGAGAATAAGTATGATCCGCTTGATCAGATAGTGTTACATGCTGTTCAGTATAGAGACGGGACTTAGTCAGGAAGAGAGTGGCGCAGACAACCATGATAGGCGACTGACTGCTACATCAAGTGTCGATGAATTGCATTTTTCTGAGGATAATGAATTGGCTGTGTTGGAGAACTGCGAGATTGATGAAAACTTTGAGGTTATGCATCAGAGCACTGAATTGGTTGTTGTCTCTTCTCCACTTCATTCCATTATGCAGCCTCAAGTTCTAACCACTTCTCCTATTGTTCAATCTCGAACTTTGTCTCCTTTACCTACACATGAATTTATTGTGGGGCAAGAGTTTTCTGATGTGAAGAGCTGCCGCAGGGCATTGAGGGACATGGCAATTGTCCTCCATTTTGAGATTCAAACTGTGAAGTCCGACAAGAGTCGTTTTACTGCCAAATGTGCTAGTGAGGGATGCCCATGGCGAGTCCATGCTTCTAAGCTCCCTGGTGTTCCTACCTTCACAATTAGAACAATTTATTCTGAGCATAATTGTGGTGGAATAGCTCATCTTGGTCATCAGCAAGCATCAGTTGAGTGGGTTGCTAATTCTGTGGAAGAACGACTTAGGGAGAACCCGCATTACAAGTCAAAAGAAATATTGGAGGACATTCATCGTGCTCATGGTATAACTCTGTCATACAAACAAGCATGGAGAGGGAGGGAGAGGTTCACGACGTCTCTTCGTGGTTCATTTGAAGATGACTATCGCCTTTTGCCACAATATTGCAACCCAGATAAGACGGACCAATCCGGGGAGTATGGCATCAGTTTGTGTCAACCCAACAGATAATAGTTTCCAGCGCCTGTTTATTTCATATGGAGCATCGATATATGGATTTCTTAATGCTTGCTGGCCACTTATTGGTCTTGATAGGACTGTTCTAAAGAACAAATACCTTGGAACTCTGCTCTTTGCTACAAGTTTTGATGGAGATGGGGGACTCTTCCCCTTAGCATTCAGTGTTTTTGATGAAGAGAACGATGAATCTTAGTTGTGGTTTCTTTCTGAGCTGCACAAACTTCTCGATACCAATACTGAGAACATGCCGATGCTTACAATTTTGTCTGATCGACAAAAGTGCATTGTTGATGCTGTGGAATTGAACTTCCCAACTGCTTTCCATGGCTTCTGCAAGCTTCATCTCAGTGGGAGCTTTCGGAAGGAGTTCAACGACAGCCTTCTTAGTGAACTTCTCTGGAAACAGCAAATGCTCTCACAGTCGGGGAATTTGACTCCAAAATCCTTGAGATGGAAGAGATGTCCCAAGATGCTGCATTTTAGGTGCAGAAAGTTCCACCTCAATTATGGGCCGATTCATATTTCGAAGGATCGCGTTTAGGCAATCTGACAGCCAACATCATCGAATCACGGAATTCTTGGATTCTCGAAGCTTCGGGTCTGCCAATAGTTCAGATGGTGGAGTGCATCCGACGGCAGCTAATGACGTGGTTCAACGAGCGTCGTGAAGCCAGCATGCAGTGGTCATCAACACTGGTTCCTTCTGCTGAAAGGCAAGTCTCTGATGCTCTTGACTGTGCGCGGAGCTATCAAGTTCTCCGCGCAAATGAGGCCCAGTTCGAAGTCATATCCCATCAAGGAACCAGCATTGTGGATATTAGGAGCAGATGCTACTCCTGCCGAGGGTGGGAGGTTTATGGCCTTCCGTGCTCTCATGCCGTAGCAGCCCTTCTCTCGTGCAGGCAGAATGTGCACCATTTCAGTGAAAGCTGTTTCACTGTGGCTAGTTTCTGCAAGGCATACTCTCAGACAATACCCGATAGAACACTTTGGCATGAGTTGTCTGGAGGTCAGCAAGGTGAAGTTTCCGCTGAAGACGTGGTTGTGAACCCTCCAAAGTCACTGCGGCCGCCTGCGCAGTCTAGGAAGAGACGAGCGCCCACCGGAGAGTGCTCTCAATCAAAGCGCGTCGTGCATTGTAGCCGATGTTATCAGACTGGGCATTTTAGAACCACTTGTGCAGCACCTATATAGAGTGGTCGTCTCCAGAATTATGTCATTTTTTCCCTGCACAAAACTAAACCGTGCTCCCTTCCATGCTAGGAACAATCCCTGAGCATTTCTTTTGGCATGTTTTGTATGTGGTTTTGTCTTAGATGGGATTAGGCTAGCTAATCAGTTGCAGTTAAATTTGTTTAGTATATTTAGTGGTTTGCCAATGCTTAGGACATCCACAATGGGACGGATGTCCCGGCGGACATTCCGACAGACATCCCAAAAACACCTCTTGCCACGTCATAAGAACATCCCACTGTACTGCCATGTCATAAGGACATTTCACTACACAATGACGGACATCCCCAAGGATATCCCCAAAAAACAATAAAAAATCGGGACGTCCGTCGTGTCAACGCAATGGCGGACGTCTCAACGGACGTCCCGGAAAGCCGCGGAACTCCGGTGTCCGCGGCGGACGTTTGTATCCGTATGCATGCTGTCTAATGGCGGACGTCCGGCACGCCAGTCCGACGTCTGCCGGGACATCCGCCATTGTGGATGATGCTCTTAGGTTGTTAAAGAATGTTGTCTTGCAATCGCATGACAAAATTGTTTCATATCTATTGTTATTTTAAGTGTGAGTACACCTATTTAGGGGTAAACAGTAAACACTAGTATGCAGCCTATAGCACGGCCAGGTGAGCCGCGGCGACGCGGAAGGTCAAATTTTAGAATTTTTTTTCAATTTTTTTTAAATCTTTATCTACTATAAAATATTTATTCCCAAATTATTTTTTTATTCTATTTCATTCTATTTATTTTTATCCATTTAGTTTTATTCCAATCCAATTAAAATATAATAGCAATTGATAAAATAATGTGATTTGTGGCTGTGGTTTGTCCACTATTGAGCTGTATAAATTTTTATGACTCTAGACAAATTTTCCTAGCCGTGGACAACTTTTTGTGGCTATGCCTTATAGGCATGTATGTATTATTGTAGATACTCTAAATGATAGGGCCCCTATCTCGCTTAAGAATTTTGTCATGATTCAAAAATACTCACCCTTCGTCTAAATTATGTATCTCTTAGATTTATTACTAAAAAAATGTACTACTACATAACAAAATTCTAATAAATGTTTCATAAAAAATGATATTGGTACTTGCATCGTATTGTAGTATTACCTATCTATTTTGTTCTACTACCAATCAATGATATTATAATGTGTGTACCTATGCAAATTCAAATTGCAGATGGACAAATATCAAAATAACAACAATACAAGTCTTAGTTAATAATAATAATAATAAATGGAGTAATACACTTTGAAGGTTTAGAAAAATAAACATAGCAACTACGCAACTTTGAAAGAAGGGATCAACAAAATTTTTAATAATTCGATTATTATTTTATTACATTTTTAAAACCCATAGTTTGGTCAGCAAATTGTGCTTATGGAGAGTATTAATTTATTTGAATTTAATTTAATTACGTCATTTAAATCTGGGCAGAAAAAACAAAGTGTTTCCGAAACGCGGTTAGAATTCGTCCTTCCCCATTTTCCTAATTTTGCGCCCAAATTTGATTTCTCTTGAAAAAAAACCCTAATTCCAAAATCGTGCTACGCCAAGGAACCCTTCATTCAATCCTGTTGCTACCAAGGTAGAAATATTTCATCAGCGTTTTCCGTTTCTCGAATTCTCTCTTCTCGTTATATTTGGGAAATTAGCAAATTCATCGTTATCTGAGAGCTTTTTCATGCGACTAGTTTAATTGATCAAATAAATTCATTTCGGTGATTACGGAATATTTCCGATTCGACGTATCAGCTTCCCTCCTGTATTTTCAGTGCCCTGCCTCATTTGAACCCTAGAGCGATCCGTTTAATCGAGCAAGCAGAAGGATGGCGATTGCCAGAACTGGTGTTTTTGTAGACGACTATTTGGAGTGTGAGATGTTCTTAACACAACTTCTTATACACTCATATATATAAAAAATTGTAATGAAAGAAAAGGTTATAACTGTGTCATTGTTTGTTGTTTGTGTGCACAGATTCTAGCACACTGCCGGCGGAGCTTCAGAGGCTTCTCAATACCATTCGAGAACTGGATGAACGTTCACAAGGTTCCGTTATGCTATTTTTATTCTTTGGCGGAAATGCAACGGATCTTCATGTTATGCTATGCTAAGCTCAGAAGTTTAATTAATTTCTTCTGTTCTCTGTGTAAATGTTTGTGTACAGCCATGATAAACCATACAAGGCAGCAAACAAAGTATTGTTTGGGTTTGGCATCTCAAGGGGGTTCCTTCTCCACGAAGATGGAGGACGATGAGTTATCTGAAAAGCTGCGAAAAGAAATTGAAGCAAACCAGGACAATGCCTTTCGCCTCTGCACTGAGAAGGTTCTACTTGCCAGACAAGCTCACGACCTTGTAAGTCGGTGACATGGATGCTTATGTGTTGGAACTTTGCAAGGTTTCCTTGTTATTGCATCATCCATGGTAGAAATCTTTTTTTTGGGGGAAAAAGAGCATGTTTGCGCTTCATTGTCGATAAAGAGCATGTTCTTCAAGTAGATACTTTTAGATTATTTTTTGTCTTGATCTATGTTTCATGTTTGTTAGAAGCACTGACACTTCGGTTGATTAACAAGATACGCACGTCATTATCCTTAAATTCAGAGCTGATAATTTTCCTGCTTTGGGACCTTCCTTCAGATTGATAGTCACATAAAACGTCTTGATGAGGATTTGAATAACTTTGCAGAAGATCTCAAACAAGGTGCGGCTACTCGCTCATCTTAAAGTTTTTCTCATATAGTTGCAATGCGAGTAATAAAACTAGCAATACCTATATAACATATCTTACTTGACAAACATATTCTAGCTTTTAAGCCTCATTGCCTGTTGACCAGTCAACTTGGTTTTCCCGTACTAATTAATAAGTGTAGTTTTATCAGCGAGAATTATCAATATCTAAATTTCTAATAGATGCCAAAACATGTAAGGTAAGATATGCTGAAAATTAGATGATTCCTTTACCACAGCATGAAGGTGACACATGCCAACCCCATTGATCCAAAGCATAGATTTCCTATTCTGAAAGTGGTTAGGAAATGCATACCCCCCCCCTCCAAAAAATGCTACCTTCTTGAATGTGTGGAAAAGGCATTGTCTACATGGAAATGGTTTAGCTTTTGCACTGATGTGATTATTGTAGGGATGTTCTATGTCATTGGCATTAAGTCATTAACATTTATTGAGTTTTGCAGAAGGAAAAATAGCACAAGATGAGCCAGCTGTGCTTCCTCCATTACCTTTAGTCCCTAAAGGTGAAAAACGCAAGCCACCATATGGAACACCTCAATCGAAGAGGCTTGATTACAAGGAGAGAGATTGGGATAGGGAGCGTGACAGAGATTTTGAGCTTATGCCTCCTCCTGGAAGCCTCAAGAAAGACTTTGCTTCACCCGTTGAACTTGATCAACCCATTGATCCAAATGAACCTACTTACTGTGTCTGCCATCAGGTCAAAGCCTCTGTTATTTTTACACTCATTATCAATTTCTAGTGTTTATGCTGTTGAGGTTAATACTTCACCAAGTTTGCAGGTATCTTTTGGAGATATGATTGCATGTGACAATGAAAACGTAAGTCAATCATCCCTTTGTTTGATCAGTTTTTGTCGTTTAAAGAATGGTGTAAAGTATTTTTTTTTTGGACAGTGCCAAGGAGGTGAATGGTTTCATTATGCATGTGTTGGGCTTACTCCTGAGACTAGATTTAAGGGAAAGTGGTATTGCCCGACGTGCAGACAGGTACCACACCACTGAAGATGCATGTAAATTGCTCTACACTTTGACAAATTCAATCTACCTAAATAAGTAGCTGGGTACTAGTATATTATTATTGCCTCCCCAACTTTTGCAACGATTGTAATTGATTTTTTTTTACCGCACTGCACTGCACTGCACTGCGCTCCCTTCCTCCTTATTGCTATACTGTTATTATGTGTCTATCATTTGAAATCACAGCAGCCTCTTGTTTATCATCAAAGTATTTTGTTTTTATAATATTTTTAGTTCGAAATATAAAATCTTATGCTAAACCTAACAGAGTCGGTAGCTGTTTCATGCAAAACGATGGTACCTTGATTAATTAAGATCGCATCGCTGAGTGTTTTGTCAACTAACCAAATTAAACTACCAAGAATTTAAAAATTACTTCAAACTCGAGAAAAATCAAAAAGTCCACAATTTATTAGAAAGAGCTGAGGGAGCTTCTGCTGTGTTGCAGTGAGATTGAGATGCGAAGAATCAAGGAGAGTCAATTGATTAATGAGAGTTATAAAAAAAAAGCAGTATGAAGAGAAGGGAGGTTAGTTGCGGAATATTGCCAACATGTTTGAAGCAGACATTATATTCGGTCTTGTTCAACAAAGATACAGCAACTTATATTATTACACAGCTTCATCTCACTGCCAAATAGTATTCCAATGTTAGGATTTACTTGTGCTAGGATTGATTAATAATAATAATAATAATAATAATAATTCAGGCTAATCCGACATACTTTGATGGATTGATTGATTTCACATGTTCAACCATCTTATCCTTCAAATAAACATAGTGATTTTGTATTTTATGAATCTATCATTTAACTCAACATACCATTCGCAACAACAGAAGTTCACATACACAAAAATCAAGACGATTGATTCCTCCCCAATCCAAGTTTAGTGGTATATGAGTATATCCATTACCAATTCCTTAGAGAAATTTACAGAAAGGAAAAGATAAATGAATTAAAAACCATTGAACTCAGGAACTTGATAGGATTAAAGAAACACTCCAAGCTTTTGTGATTTAATTTGAGGAAAACAAGGTGTAATCCAAAACCTAAAAACAAAATTAAAGGAAAAAAAGAACACTTACTGTTATGGACGCTAAAAGCAACAATATATTGG
The DNA here is from genome assembly GCF_004379255.2 of Salvia splendens. Lineage (NCBI taxonomy): Eukaryota > Viridiplantae > Streptophyta > Magnoliopsida > Lamiales > Lamiaceae > Salvia > Salvia splendens. The sequence goes on from NC_056034.1 coordinate 3,558,186, forward strand.
TTGACGGATCCGTAATAAATGTACAACACTATCCCTACAAGCGAACGCTGATTCAAAAACCACCCTTCCGATCACTTTTTCCCTTTCTTCCCAACGGCTGCCTTCTTTGCCGGAGACTTGACGGTTTTCGCCTTCACGCTCTTGGCCGGAGCTTTCTTCACCGGCGTCGCCTTCTTCGCGGCAGGAGCCTTCTTAATAGCATCAATTGGCGCTGTCTTCCGCCCCGGATTCGTCCTCGTTGACGTTCTCGTTGCCTTAGCCGGCGGTTTCTTCGTAATTTCCGGCGCCTTCCTCTTCGTTGCGGCCTTCGCTTTCGCAGGAGCTGCTGCCTTTGGCTTCGCTGCGGGTTTAGCCTTCACAGCCGCTTTCGGCTTCGCTGCAACTGTTTTAGGCTTCGCTGCGGCGGATTTAGGCTTCGCAGCAGCAGTTTTAGGCTTCGGCTTGGGTTTGGCAGCAGCGACCTTCTCCTTGGAAGCGGCGGCTTTTGACTTCAGCTTCGAGGCAGTCGCCGGCTTCTTCTTAGTGGGCGCAGCAGCAGCAGCCGGAACCGGCTTTTGAGACCGCGCAGAGGGCAATTTAAACGAGTTTTTCACTTTAGCAAGCTTCTCGTTCGCCACGAGCTTCTTCAATTGAACGAGCAAAACCTTCCGGAAATTCGCCGGCAAATTCTTCTCCTTATCCTCAATGAACTTTGTGATCGCGTATTGGCTTGATCCCGTCCTATCCTTGAGGGTGACGATTGCGTCTTTAATCATCTGCATTCACATAAAACAAATCGAATCAATTAAGAACCCAATTCATCGATTACAAAATCAAACTATTCCAAAAAAATTATAATATTCATACGGAAATGGTTTAATTTAATTACCTCAAAGTAAGGAGGGTGAGAGGAATTACGGTTCCTCGGGGCAGGAACCTTCTTATTCGCCTCTTTCGGTGCAGAAACCTTCTTCAGCGTTGCGGATTTCTCCGGAGCTTTCTCATCGTTAGCTGTCTCCTCCGCGATGCCTGCGGCTGCAGTCACCTCCACCGCTGGCTCATTCGAGAGAATCGGCTCTTCTGTGGTAGCCATGGATAATTCGCAGCTGAAATTAGGGTTTGGATGTTGAGGAAATTTAGGGAAATGAGGGAATCTAGATCGAATTCTGTGTGTGTGGTATTAACGGAGAAAAATTGGGTGGATTTAAATAGTGAGAGTTGGATTTCATTTCATGAAGACGAAATCTGATTGGTTGGAAGCTGGTTCACACGGATTCAGAAATTTTGAATATGGACCGTAAGATGGATTTCAATCTACGGTCATCTCCCGCTTAAAGGATTGCGCATGGATGGCGTTGCTTGGCAAAGTTAATAGGTTTAATGGAATGGGATGTGTTTTTCAGCTACACTAATTTGGACAGAACTTGAGCTAGGTTTAATGGATTGGGATGGAAAGTGTTTCACTTTGTAGGGAATTTCATAAGCTTTCTAGTGCATGGTCATTTAGGGCGAGAAGATTATCGGTTAGGAAGATATCAAGTTTAGAAGTTATAGTGGTCGGGACATGTGTTTTCATGGATAGTGTTGTACTTCTTCAGCGTTGCGCGAAAATGCTCGGAATAAATTTTGTATTTTAACATTGAATACGTTGCTGGCTTAATGTTGGATTGTATTTGGCCCGTAATCATGAAAATTTAACAAGTTTTGATTGGAAAATTATCGATACAAAGTTAGTCGAAGTTGAACATATTTTTACTATTAGACTTGAAGCAATAATTTCGTATTTCTACCTATCAATTTTATTTTGAAGATTGTTATATTCATTAGCTTATTTTCTACTAGGGATTGTTGATTGTATCTAAACACACATTTGGCTTAGTTGCATATAGAAGGTATGGAGAAACACAAACAAAGAAAAATGGAATTCATTGTTTTTATTAGTACTACGTTGATTATTCCATAGGATTTCAAAGTCGTTGTTTGTTCATTGATTATGGTATGAAAAAAATGTCATTTTCTGTTAGTCAAGTAACGATATTATCATATTAGGAATTGAGAAAACTAGGATGAAAGTCATGAAACCATAACACTAAGATTACCACAAGCTAAATGTAAGTTGAGTCCAACTAAATGAAGACCATCACGTCCCAATTGAAATATTCAAAATTCATTGAATCCAATAAATTCATATGTTTATAGAACGTCCCAAAAAACCATTCACAATTCCATATATAGATTTATACATTTACCAAGCATAACTGAAATATATATAATGATTATAAAAATTTCAGTGGACAAAATTAGTGCAAGTCAACTGCCAAACGACACAATAATCTCTTAATTGGCAGTTTCACGTCTAAAAACGCCTAATTTCCTCTTGCTTGAAACTTATCGACGTATCAAATTGCAGAAAATCATCACTAATTTGATTAATAAATTTGTAGACTTGTAGTAACGTAAACAGATAACGCTGCAAGGATAATAATCTATACGAAATTCGATTCTTATTGAAACCGTTGATAAAAATCAGGAAATATAGTCTTTATAAAATCCCAAAGAAAAATTATTAGGCGTTCTCTCTAGCTTTCGTCATAAGGTTCCTAAAATAATTACCCTCTGATTAAATTGCAAGTCTTTCAAGATATATAGACTTGACCGGTTAATTCTTTTCAACGTGTATCAAGTTCATGTCTCGACTACTAGACTACTCCCATCCACAATCTTCACTCAACCTAACCCAACTTTTTCATAAAATATTTATTTCTCTATCATCCATACTTAATCTCCAACTTATATAAATGTTACCCTCGTTGATGACGTCAATACAACCTGATTATATACTTTTCACATCACATATTCTTAATATAAACTCCATCCATCCACCAATATAAGACCTAGGTTGATCGAACACGAGTTTTAAGAAATATAATTGAAAGTTAGTGAAAATGGTTAATGGATGGTAGTTTCTGCTTTTATATAATGAAACGTGACGAGATAAAGTTAGTAGAATTGTGTTCCATTACTAAAAGTATTAAAAAAATAAATGGGACATTTATTGATGAACAGATGAAAATGACAAAATGGGACGATTATTGATGGATGGATGGATGGATGGATGGAGTAAACAACTTTATAATTATTTTCAATATATTATATAAAAAATTAAATTAATTAAATTTAATTCAAATCATAATAAAAATTACTAAAATAAGATAAATGAAATACAATATAAAATTACATAAAATAGGAGATATGACTTACAATTAAGAAAATAAACAAATTAAGAGTAAAAGCATAAAGACAACATAACCAAATACTCCATTCGTCCGCGAATAGGAGTTCAGTTTTTCTATTTTAGTCCTTCCATGAATAGGAGTCTCGATTCACTTTTACCATAAATGGCAATAGGGTCTCATATTCCAGTAACTCATTCCACTCACATTTCATTTAAAACTAATACTCTCTCTGTCACAGATAATTTGTCCCATTTTTTCCATTTCGGCTCGTCCCACATAATTTGTCTCATTTCACTTTTTACTATTTTTGGTACTGGACCTCATATTCCACTAACTCATTTCTACTAACATTTTATTATAAAACTAATACGTAAAAGTAGGACCTACATTCCACTAACTTTTTCAAGTCACTTTTCATTACATTTCTTAAAACTCGTGCCCGGTCAAAGTGAGACGAATTATCCTGGACGGAGGGAGTACTATATAAAAGTTGGGACCTATATTCCACTAACTTTTTTCCACCAACTTTTCCTAACATTTCTTAAAACTCGTGTCACCAAGAAATGAGACTTCTAAGTCCTAATGACGGACCGAGGGAGTAAAGCTTACATGTTTAATTTTGATTGCCAATATTTTTACCATATTGCCACATATGCTCTATTAAGTCTTCGCGAAGAACAATATGAGATTCACTATTGCGAAGTTGATCTTTATGGTCATATAAGATGACAAACTCGCAATCCATTGAGTGGAGTAACTAAAAGTCTCAATATTTTCGAATTGTACACTTATAGTTGTATCCTAGTACAACTCAGCAGGATCGTAATAATTTTGATACATGCATCGTTCATCTTCTACTATCATATTGTGCATGATAATGCAAGTTATCATAAAAATCAAGTTCAGTTTTATTCTTATTGAAACCGTTGATAAAAAATCAGGAAATATAGTCTTTATAAAACCCCTAAGAAAAATTATTAGAGCATCTCCAATGGCGGACGTCCGGTCGGACATCCGCGACTGGCGACCGGGACGTCCGCCATTGTGGCGTGGCAAGTCGGATACGGACGTCCCGTAAGGACGTCGGATGTCCTCGGACGTGCGGGCGACGGGCGGGTGGACGTCCGCCATTGTGGCGTGGGTCGGACGTTCGGGTCGGACGTCCGGTATTTAATTTTTTTATTTAAACTCTATATATACGGCTCGTTGAACTTCATTTCATTAGAAGTGAGCCGAGAATGTATGACTATGTATTTTTTTTATTTTATTACTATGTAATTTTTTTTTCGAAGCATGTATGTTTTTTTAATGAAGTTGTTAATTTTTCCCGTTCGTATTCGTGTTGAAATTTTATTTCCGTAAACGTAAATTGCTTTATTTGTGAATTTGTGATTTTTTTTATTGCGGGAAGTCCTAGTGGGAAGGGCGATGGGAAGGGCGGATTGTGGAGGGGAAGTCCTAGTGACGTGGCAGTGGGATGAGAAGTCCTAGTGACGTGGCCGGAGGTGTTTTTGGGAAGTCCTAGTGGATGTCCGAGTGGGACATCCGGGCATTGGAGATGCTCTTAGGCGTTCTCTCTAGCTTTCGTCATAAGGTTCCTAAAATAATTACCCTCTGATTAAATTGCAAGTCTTTCAAGATATATAGACTTGACCGGTTAATTCTTTTCAACATGTATCAAGTTCATGTCTCGACTACTAGACGACTCCCATCCACAATCTTCACTCAACCTAACCCAACTTTTTCATAAAATATTTATTTCTCTATCATCCATACTTAATCTCCAACTTATATAAATATTACTCTCGTTGATGACCTCAATACAACTTGATAAAATATTTTTCACATCACATATTCTTAATATAAACTCCCTCCATCCACCATTACAAGACCTAGTTTGACCGAGCACGAGTTTTAAGAAATATAATTGAAAGTTAGTGAAAATGGTTAATGGAAGGTAGTTTCTGCTTTTATATAATGAAATGTGACGAGATAAAGTTAGTAGAATTTGTGGTCCTTTACTAAAAGTAGTAAAAAAATAAATGGGACATTTATTGATGAACGGATGAAAATGGTAAAATGGGATGATTATTGATGGATGGATGGAGTAAACAACTTTATAATTATTTTCAATATATTATATAAAAAAATTAAATAAATTAAATTTAATTCAAATCATAATAAAAATTACTAAAATAAGATAAATGAAATACAATATAAAATTACATAAAACAGGAGATATGACTTACAATAGAAAATAAACAAACTAAGACTAAAAACATAAAGACAGCGTAACCAAATAAAACTTACATGTTTAATTTTGATTGCCAAATTTTTACTGCATTGCCAATTTTTACCATATATGCTCTATTAAGTCTTCGCGAAGAACAATATGAGATTCACTGAAGTTATCTTTATGGTCATATAAGCAGACAAACTCGCAATCCATTGAGTAGAGTAAAAGGCTCAATATTTTCGAATTGTACTCTTATAGTTGTATCCTGGTACAACTCAGTAGGATTGTAATAATTTTGATATATGTAGCGTTCATCTTCTATTATCATATTGTGCATGATAATGCATATCATCATAATTTTACTCATCAAAATCTTATCCCATTCAAGACATGACCTTCAAAGAAATGCAAAACGAGCTTGTAGGACTCGAAATGCTTGTTCTACATCTTTTCTTAGATTCTTGGTGTTGAGCAAACAACTTGTGCTTTTGGGTCCGTAGAGAAGAGATTGACTTGCAAATGCAGCCCAAGAAGGGTTATACCATTTGTGAGTTAGTATGTCATATTACGTTGCCGACCATTCACTACGTAATTGACATATGGTGCTTGACCTTCTAAGATATCATCAAAACAGGAGACTGATGAAGTACGTTAATATCATTGCATAAACATGGAGTTCCAAAAAACGCATGTCATATCCATTGGTCGAATGATGCAACAACTTCCAAAATAAATCGTTGGCTTGCCACTTCTCCTTGTATATTGACCAACCCATGCGTTAGGAAATTTTTCATTCCCAGTGTATGCAATTTAGGCTACCAATTATGCCTGGAAAACCACGTTGTTCTACAACATAGAGAAGTCTGGCTAAGTCATGATTATCAAGCCTTTTGAAATATGTGTCATCAAAGCAGAAACTAACTCACTCTACAAAATGTACTAAGAGCTTCTCTTGTCACAATTGAACTCATTCGTAAATATTCATCAACAACATCGGAGGACATCTCATATGCCAGCACTCGCATATATAGCTCATGTACATTTCTGCAATGATGATAAACTTAATTTGTCTGCCAGTAACATCACGCCTATCCTGAAAATATTCATCTGTAGAAGAAATACAGATTTGTACATGTGAAATCGACGTTGAAAGACCTCTGGTCTGTATGTTGGGTTGGACCAAAGTAGTCGTTGATCTAACGATATGCACCAGTCTCATGTTCCTTATCACAATACCTTCTTATGCCAATCAAACTAGGATTGTTTAGGATCGTATTTTCGATGATTGTATCAATTTGATGATTTTGGTGAGAAACTCTTTCTTCCAATTAATCGAGTGTGGTAGTAAATTATTCATCAGAGCTTGGGTCTGATGAAAGTGAAGAGACATATTATCAAGTGGAGTGAACATATTGAGAAATTTGTGATACCTTGAGAAGGATTTAAGAGCTATTTATAAAACTATACATGCTATCTAGTCTATCAAATGCTTTTCACAGAGACACTTGCATGTGAGTGGGATGATCGAAACTTGTGCGTGTTAGTGACATAATAGAAAATAAAGTAGGATAATAGAGACATGTGCATGTTAATGAACAATATTGTGACAGAAATTCAATGCAATCAAATGCTTTCTGAAAATATAAAAGACACTTGCATCTGAATGGGATGGTAGAGACGTGTGCATGTTAGTTGTGTTGGTTTTCGGAGCGGATCTATTTAGTTTGATTGAAAGATTTACATCTATACATGCTTTTTCAGATTGTAAACATGTTTATTAGCATGTAAACATGCTTGTTAGCATATAATCACAAATAATACTGAATAGAGCTGTGATCAATGTCGAACCCTTCTTAAAAATAAAACTAAAGACCAAATGTCATCCACCCATTAATCACATCTAATGCTCATTAATAATTACTACAAATTATCTGATTTTTTATTAACAAAAGGTAATTTTGGAAGATTAACCAGTTACTTGCAATCTAGCTGAACACTGCGACGTGGAACCAAAGGGGCAAGGCGGATGAAAAACGGCAGAGAAACTTAATTGGCGGACGTGGAAGCTACCGGAAATTTGAGGGAGGATAAGAATTGCATCTATTGGCAAGGTATAATCCCAATTTCTCAAGGCCAATTCTAAATTAATTGGATTCATTAAATTTCTCTCGTGTTGGTTCCCAATTATTCATGCGAATTTGGTTGATCAACAACAGCATCTGACGCATCTTGTTCCTGCCTTTCGCTGCGAGATACTCAAGTTTATCACGTTGGAATCGTGCTTGGTCAAACGACTTTGACTAATAATAAATATTACAAGATATTTAATTTTGTAAAATTAAATGCAATAGCGACGATCTACGTTCCGAGTAGATGACCGTAGTATATTCATTTTCTCAAATCCGATTCCCGGTGAGTGAGAAATAATAAATTAAAGTTGGTCATAATAAAGCTAAAAATGAGCTATGAGAAAAACTAAGGGATTAATTAACTAAGTGTTAATTATCCCACATCGGGGATGATAAACTTCTTTGATGAAATATTTAATAAGATGAATTATTATGTGTAATAATTATCATGGAATAAGATGGGTGACAGAGCCCACACTCGCGCCGCCGCCCGCCCGCCCGCAAGCCGCGCACCTTGTGCCTTGTGCCTTGGGCTGCTCTTTAGAGCTGGTCGTTGAGCGTGGTTCAAGCCCCGCTTGTTCTTTTTAGACCACTTCAAACTCCACGATATCCCCAACGAACCCCGACTCATGGTGGTCCTGGTCCACGTCATGTCCCCGCTGGACCCCGACGCATAACGGGAGACAAAAGGTCCCCGCTTTGGGTTGGTCGTTGAGTGTGGTTCAAGCCCCGCTCGTTCTTTTTAGACCACCTCAAACTTCACGCTATCCCCAACGGACCCCGACTCATGGTGGTCCTGGTCCTAGAGATGCCCACCGGTTCTGGTTTCTGCGGTTCAAGTTTCGAACCGGAACCGTGGCGATTTCCTCGAACCGGAACCGTTGCAATTCGAACCGCGGTCCGGTTCAGGTTCAAGATTTTTCGAACCGGAACCGTCACTGAACCGCCGGTTCGGGCGCAGAAACCAAGGCGTCAGGGAGGGGGCCGAGGGGCAGCTTTTTATACGTTAAAACCGGCCGGTTCCGGCGGTTTTTGGACCGGAAACCGGCGGTTAACCGTGAAAACCGGCGGTTAACCGCCGGTTAGGTGGCTTTCGGTGACAGCGCGGGACACGAGGCGACATGCCGCAGCTTTTGGCTGACGGTTTGTTGACCGAACCGGCAGTTTTGTCGTCGAAACCAGCGGTTCCGGCGATTTTCCGCCAAAACCGCCGGTTTTCTGACAAATTCAAATTTTTTTTTTCGGATTTCAAATTCAAATTCTTCTATTTTCCCCTATTTTTATTTATATATACCCCCATCTATCATCATTTACATTCAACCCACTCTTATGTTAATAAGAGTTCTCTCTTCAATCTCTCAATTCTCTCTCTTTGTCTCCAATTCCTCATTTGTCCTATTGTTCTTCCATTTAATTACTCAAGTGCTATTTGTATATGTATTGTATCGTTGTCCGTTATAACTCAAATTCAATAAAATTGATATCATTTTCACCTTATTCGTCTTATTTCAATTTAAATTATCCATTGTCTTGTTCCAATTTATTGTATAAATCCAAATTTCAAATTAAAAAAAATCGAACCTGAACCGTGTAAATCGCTGAAAAACCGGCGGTTCCGAACCGGAACCGTGAAATAACCTCACGGTCTGGTTCCGGTTCCAAACCGGAACCGTCGGTTTTCAAACCGTGGGCAACACTACTTGGTCCACGTCATGTCCCCGCTGGACCCCGACGCATAACGGGAGACAAAAGGTCCCCGATAGACCCCGACGGTCCATGGTGTATCCCGTCGTGTAGCACCAGGTGCGTTGTGTCTCTCCAGCTCCCAATGGCTAGTGCACCCGTCAGTAACCCCCGGCGATTACAGTCAAACCATCATGGCACACATAATGGTTGTTGACTCCACCAATGCCCAATAGGTGAACTTGGCCTATAAATAGGCAGTCACTCCATGCATTGCACACGATTGAACCCACAACAAACTCATATCATTTGCATAGCTCTCTCCCTCTTTGCATAGTCTTCCCGTCGAAGTTCTGCCCCCGCCTTACTCCCGTTCGCCAGAGCTCTGCTGCTAGCGGTGCTGCTACTTCAAAGACGACACGTCAATCTGAGAGCACTACCGGGGCATATCTCGTCTTGCGGAAAGAGGACTCATCGACTCGGCTTACATCTTTAAGGCTTATTATTTCGAATTCTTCTTTGTAATTTCAATTCAGTTTATTTCCGTTAAATTTCTTCATTCTTCATTGGGTTGTATTACGCCCGGTTAGTGTATCTTTGTATAATAGTCGATCTAAAACGAACATATCTCTTGTATGTTAGTTTATCTTTTCCACGTTTGAGTATGTTTAGGAATATTTAATTTGTTAGTTTTATTTCAAGCTATAGTCTTTATTTAGTAGATCTATTTGTGTTTCTCAGTTTAAAGTGCTGAAATTTACTAGTCTTGCCACAATTGGTGTTTTTTCCGTTTAGTTATGGTATTATTTTGGGTCTCTCTGTTCTCAGAATTTATGTGGTAGTCTGTTGGTGACTTTGTTCTATTCACAGATTGTTACACAGTGGGCGAGCTGTGCAGCCGCATCCATGGCGGAAACTTTGACAGCTGTAATTCAAATCGGGGAGCAATGAAAACAAGAATCGGACATGTGTTGGAGCAGAGGAAGAGCAATTTTGAGTGTGTGTTGTGTGTTTATTAGGTGAATTGCTGAAAGTGTGAGTAGTTAAATCAACAAGTGGAGAAATATGTGGTGGAATCACAACCTGCCTACTTTTACTTTATTCAACTTCTACTGTTATTTAGATTTCTATAGTACTTCATTCAACTAGACTATTACTTCATTTAGTTACATTATTACTTCATTCACCTAGATTATTACTACTTCATTATTTAACTATCTATATTACTTCATTTGACTAGATCACTACTTCATTTTATTCTATTCTATTACTTCATTCAAATAGTTTTATCTCTTCATTCGACTAGGTTATTACTTTAAGGGATTCTTGAGCATATGAAGAAGAGTGATCACTACTTCATTCATATGTGCATTTACTTCATTCAACAAGTATACCACTTCATCACAATTGGATTTACTTCATTGAACTTCAATTGAGTTATTACTTCAGTCCATTACCTTATTAAATGAAGTTATAACTTCATCAACATTGACATACATCATAATAAATAATAAATACTTCATTTTGAAAACACTTCACATAGTCTATTCGCTTTAATTTTGTAAAAAGTTAAACAAATTCAAATTCAAAGTGGAATGAAGTAATAATCTACTGGAATGAAGTAATTAAATATTGGAATGAAGTAATAAATTTACTGGATGAAGTAATAAACTATAAATATAATTTGACAAAAATGACCCTCGGTTGAAGTAATTTGGCTACCTAATGAATGCAAAAATTTCCACTACATCATCTCATCTCATCCATTAAAAACTAGATCTAAGGGCCATAATTTGGTCTCTAGTTCGGTCTTTAAGACTGGATTTGTGAATAATTGGACTCATACTGAATATATGCAATTAAATACAATGTACCGCAAGAATTTAAGAGTTGAAATTTATTGCCTTCATCAGTAGATCTCAACCACAGATCTTCTGATTTGTTCCCTTTAATTCGAATTTGACCTTTGTGTGGGCAAAGCTCGTCAAATTCTCAAATGCGAGAGAAGAATTGGAAACATAAATCTCTAGGTCGAAGAAGCCTATAAATCGTTATTTTTCAATCTCTGTATGATTGCAGAGAACAAAAATAATGATTTAAATTAATTATGTCTTCTCATCTTATCCCTTTTATAATAAGTTAATAATTTGGGTCCGATCATAGATCTTAGGATGATTGGATTGGGCCACAATTCAGGCTTTCACTTATTAAATTAAAACTAATTTAATTCAAACCCAAACTTTAAATATTATTATCATCCACTATAGATATAATATTAAATGTCCGTTCAAACCGTAATTACGAGTATTCCGAGACTTCCTCTTTAATTAAATCATTTCCCGTTTTTAAGATCTAAATATCCATGAATTAATATCAAGTCTGCTATCTGACTTTTATTAATTAATTTCTTTTTCCAAGAGTGGTCTAGTTCAGAAACCTTGTTTATTATTCATGGAATAAATTCCAACCGGCCAGAATAATAAAACACTTTTCTAAACACCTCTTGAGAATATTATCAGACTGACCTTTCTCAGCACACGATTCATTGCAATAACAATACTAGCACCACTTAGACATTAACGATCACTACCCAATCTATCGGGATTATTGGGCAACGGAATACCCTCACCATTTGATAGGTCAAAGTACTTTTTAATTAATATCGTATGCTCAATGTTATGTGAACAATGATTAAGAAATGACAATCACCGAGACCTCGTCTTTCAGTAAATAGTCAAGAAAGACTTATCTCACAGTTTGTCCTTTCAGTGCTATACCACACCGACGTCGTTCAATTCCTTAGGTAAGGAAACTTTTGGACTGACGTCGCAACCTTTCACGATAGGCAGTCAAAGCCTATCTAGGTTGTGAAACAGTTTTTCCTTCTACAAGAACCGATAAGTTACTTATTGTGAACGTCGCTCACAACTCGTCTACTATGCAGAAGACTTAAACTCATTTTGCTTAAACTATGTACTCCCCCCATCCCAAAAAAGTTGAGTCACTTCTTTTTTTTCACTCGTTTTGAAAAAATCGTAATAAATAGTTAAAATGGATATATAATATAGTAAAACCAAGAATAATATAGATAAGACTCTTCTCTAACGTGGCTTCGCCGATGAATGTGAGTGAGTTGGTGGAATGTGTGATCCATTACCAAAAGTAGTAAAAAATGAATGCGATAAGTGTTGGCGGACGGATCAAAAAGAAAACTAACGACAAGCAATGATAGATGGAGGAAGTATATTTTTAAATAATATAGGAATATTTAATACAATTATCAATTTAACAATTTTATCTTTTTTGGGTAAATGAATATAAATTTAAGAACAGCACTACAAAGAATTCGAATCGAAGACCTTAAGCTTTAGACTTCTCTCCCACTTGGACAACTCAAACACACCACTTTACCTCTCGATACCATATTAGTGCGTGAACACCGAAAAGGCTATATCTATATCTTAGGCATCCAATTTTTCATCCAAAATTCTATATTTTGGTTTAAGTGTTGATATAGATTTATGATATTAGTATTATCGACGCCAATTTCCTTTTTTTCATCTGGTTTTAATTAATTGGTATTATTACTTTTGGTAATACACCTCAAATTTTTATTATAAAATTATGAGTCACCTATCATTAATTTTTTCCATCAATTTTGTACTATATTTTAAAAAATATTCGTGTTAAATTAAATGATGCCTATTAATGGAGAAAGGAAGGAATATATAATCAATATAAAGACGGAAATTGACACTAAAGTCAAAATATTATTACCCAAAATCCTACCCTCTCTTCTCGAAAAACTCATCACAAATATGGTTGTAGAAAATGAAAACATCCTCATCAGTTCCGCGGCGTGCCGGTGGTGATGACTGATGAGCGAGCAGGAGAAGAGAATATTTAATAAGAAGCCGTTTCTGTTCCCGCCGCCGCTAAAACATCCCATTCCCACCAATCCATGCCTATTTTTTTCGGATGCATTTTTGTTAAATAAATGATACTCTAGATGGAGTATTAATACTATAATATTCTTCAAAAACTTTTTCCCTATATCATAAACTACTGTGGCCCAATATTCTTAAATAAATGATGGCCTAGCTCATGCGGCTTTTATTTTGCGGTTCTTAATGAATTTTAATAATTATATTATTTTGTGCTTTTAAGTGTGCAGGTAGGTGATACTAGTGAATGGCTTGGACTTAGATCGGAGCTTAGAGCATCCACAACTGTGCTCTTGCCAGCGGCACGGTTGTGGGCCCGGACGGTACTATTCATGTCTGTTCTCTGGCAAGAGCATAACACCCACAACTGTGCTCTTCCGCAAGAACGAGCACAATTAATATAAAATTCAATTAAACAATAACATTTCCATAATATTAAAATCCATTTAAAAACCATAATAAATATTACAAATTACAAATAAAATTAAAAAATACATAATTAAAATCCTAAAAATTAAAAATTACATAATTAAACTCCTTAAAATTAAAAATTACATAATTAAAATCCTAAAAATTAAAAATTACATAATTAAACTCCTAATAAGACTACGCATCCGGCGTATCAACCCCAATTGTTTTTGGAGACCTTTTATCATGGTCTCGTGTGTTTCAAGTTGCGTGGGGGTCATAGATGACCTATCGGCCATATTGAGTTGGCTTAAGAGCATCCACAGCGAGTTGTTCGGGGGTGGAGGTGGCACATAGGGAGCGGGAGCGGCTTCGGGAGTGGCTTCGGGAGTCGAGCCGCGACGACGGTTGGCCGCCGCTAGGGGTGGCAAATCGTGCGTGTCGGGTCGTTATCGTGTCGACACGATAACGACACGAACATGATAACAACAAACACGAACACGACCCGTTAAGAAAACCTCAAACACGAACACGAACACGACACGAAACCCTCAGACACGAACACGACACGAACACGACACGAACCCATTAACGACACGAACCAATTCGGGTCAACACGACACGATAACAACACGTACACGAGATGACACGATAACGACACGATAACAACACGTACACGAGATGACACGATAACGACTCGATAACAACACGACCTGATAACGGTTAAACCTATTAAAAATGAAAATAATAAGAATTAATAATATTAAAATATTATTTGTTAACGGATAACACGAACACGACACGAACACGTATTGTTAACGGATAACACGAACCCGACACGAACACGACACGAACACGACACGAAATTTTCGTGTCCTTAACGGGTCGACCCGATAAGGACACGAACCCAATAAGCTCTGACCCAAACCCATTATTTTCGTGCCGGTTCGTGTCGTGTTATCGTGTCGTGTCAAAAATTACCAGCCCTAGCCGCCGCCTTCTTCCTTCCTTGGGGGGCGGCGTTGGGAACCGCTCGGTCCGGCGTCGGGGCTACCCAAGTTAGCTCCGGCGAGTTGGCTAGCCACTTCTTCCGAGCCGGAGTCGGATAGGGCTACCGACCTTGATCGTTTGGAGGAGCCGCTATAGGAGGATGTTATGTCTCCCTTATACTTCGGGTGCGTCCGCGTCTCCTGCCAAACGTTAAGATATTTGAACGACTTACCGTTTATGGATTGGTAGGTGCTCAGCGCGGCGGTGATGATGTCGACCTCGCTTCGGCCGCTCCCGGCATTCCGGGACTCCTGGATGAAATAGCCGTTGAACTTGTCAATTTCTTCGTTGGCTCGGCCGATGCAGTTGCGCGCCATTGTACCGGCTAGAGACGCGCCACCAAAAGTGATCGCCGGATTGGTTCGTTCCAACCACCGCATCTTCAGAGATTTCCAAGTACGCCTTGAACAATCTTTCCATCTCCGCCGGTGAGTACGGTGTGCGGACACCGGCGCGAGATGGAGGAATCGGCATTTGGGAAGGGGCACGTGGCCTAGGCTCCGGTGTCCACCCGTAGCGCCCTTCGGAGGCACCTTGGTCGTCGATTGGGTATGGACGGTAGCCACCCGGAACGGCCGAATCTTGGGTTTGAGGAGGGGCCGAATATTCCGTTTCCGGACTAGGAAACGGTTGTGAACCGAACCATTCGGGGTTCCAACCGTGGGAGCCCGAAGGGTTATCGTCTTGGCCGGACATAGTGATGTTGTAGGGTATGAGAGAATGAAGATGAAAATGGATATGAGAGAATGGAGATGAGAATGGATATTGGAGAATGATGATGAGAGTTGTGTAGTTTGATGTGAATTTTTGGGGTGAAATTGGGGGTATTTTTAGATGAAAGTGTGTATTTTTTGGGTAAAAAAAATGAAAAAAAATTAAAAAGGTGTAAAAAACGGTTATAAACGGATATATTTTTTTGGGGAAGTGATTTTTTTTTTTATTTTTTATCGGTTTTTTTAATAAAAAACTGATTTTTTAAAAAAAAATAAAAAAAATGTTTAAATGCAATGGTCGAGCCGTTGACGAATGGGAGCGCACCACGTGTGCGTCCGCTGGCACGGACGTGCTCGATACATCGAGCAGCGCCGTGCCAGCGGCGCGAGCGCAGCGGCGGCGGATGGCGTCCGTGCCAGCGGCGCGGACGACGGTGGCGACGGACGCCACCACTGCGCATGCTCTTAACTTCTTGTTGTATCTCTTACTCTTATTTACTTTAGTGCGGCCTGTTACCCGAGGGTTGACCATCTCTCGACCTCTGGCCCAAAAGAGGCCTTGGTAAATAGCAAACTTTGATGATTTGATTACTACAACTTTTAGTATGTTATTTTTAAAATTTTATGCATGAAAGATTATTTTCGTCTATTTACTATATATTTTAGAGTGAACTGCCCTAATAGTCATTGATCTTGTCGAAAAATACATCAATGATCCCTAAAAAATTTTATAGCCTTTTTGGTCCCTAAAAATCACATTTTTGGTACCTGTCGATCTTTTATACCCCTATGCATTTGAAAAATCCCCTAAATTCCATGGAGGGCATTTTTGGTCTTTGGAAATCACAATTTTGGTACCTCTTCAGTCTTGCAATTTTTTTGGACATGTAAAAGTACATTTTCGGCAAAAAAATTTTACCTTTCTAGTACTAGTTGATTGTATATTTTTACAATATAAAACAATTTTTTTTGAATTATAATTCACTTAAATTTTTACAATAATTACTTGAATAACGTATAGCTTGAGCTTTATAATAAAAAAATTACTTTAATTTACTTTAATATTTTTATTAAAAATGTTACTTGTGAGAGTTCACTTTAGTTCATGTTATATATAATTCACACAAATATTGATTATTATACTTAAAACATGTTTTTTTACTATACTATATTTTAATTAATATAATTAAAATATTTATTTTCACTTAAGTATTGTAACATTTTTAAGTAAAAAATTTACTATAGTTCACTATAATATTTTTCCTTCTGAAGTTTTAAAAATTTAATTAAAGTTTTTAAGTAAAAATAAATCCCACATGCGAAAAGAATATTCTATAATTTACTTTAATATTTTTATTTTAAAAAGTTACTATTAGATTATTTTTTCTTCGTATAGACTGAGTTTTATAATAAATAATATTTAATTTTATAAATAAACAAAGTATAATTAAATTATTTTTAGGTTGTATTTATTTTTAAACACGTAATGACAATAAACTATTTTAAGTAAATAAAAAATATAAAAATACTCCCTCCGTCCCATGCTACTCACACTTTTCATTTTAGGCCGTAAATTTGGGATTGATTTTTTTGTGTAATTAAAAAAGAATTTTAGGTGTAATGAGACATCATTTAATAAAAGAGCTCTTAACTTAAACTAACATATTAATTAAATGCATTAATTCTAACTTAAATTATAAATAGTGTAAGGACTTTGTGACGAGCCGAAAAGCAAACGTGCGAGTAGCACGGGACGGAGGGAGTAGTACACTAGTATTTAAGGAGTAACTAAGAATACGAAAATAGTATACTAGTATTTAAGGTCCAAAATGCCTCCAAACATTGAAAATTTACATTTTTAATACTTAGGGTTGTACCAAAAATGTTATAAAAAATTTTTAAGGACCATTGATGCATTTTTTAATAAGATCAGGGATTATTAGGGTAGTTCCCTATATATTTTATTTAGAAAGAAAAGGCACTTAAAAAAACAGTAGTAGTAATAAATTATTCATTGGATACTTTCTTTGTAATTTTATTTTTTATCAGTTTCCTCTTTTCTTTTTCTTCCTTTTTATTCTTATATCTTTTTCCATTTTTATTATTCTTCTTTTGTCTTATTTTTTCTATTTATTATTGATAACTTATTTCTAAAAAGAATGAGAGATCTTCAAACTCATTTTAATGACAATTGTTTGCTACAATATTTTGGCCAGACCATTAGTTGAATCGGTTCGATCAATTGTACCGTCAATCAATAGCTTCATCAGTTCATTTATCGATCCGATTTTTAAAACATTGAAATACATCTTCTTTACTGGATAAATATAGTCCTAGGTCAACATTCGGGAAGAGACAAAATATTTATGATTATTAGTATAATTAAATTTTACTATGAATTCGTTTATATTCTGAATTTCAATTTATGTTCAAGTTAATTTATATATTCAGTTCAATTTATGTTCAAGATAATTATTATAATATAATTAAAGTCTAAAACCCCTAGAGTAAGATGTTTAAATAAAAACTTTTCTTATTATGAAAATTGAAAACTATTTTCCTTTATTGGATAATAAAGACATATGATGAGTTCATATTTATTGTTGGATAAGTGTAGATATGGATTCCAGTAATTCCACTCTTTGAAGGAACGGAGACTTTAATTTTTCAGTGAACTTAGTTTTTACTCTGAATACAGTCACTTTGTGACCAATTTACTTTCAAAGACATGAAACTAATATTTCAAAATATAAATGCAAATCAAATTTAGAAGTCATTGTACTATATCGTCAGTGTACTAATATATTTTATTTTATTAGATAATTTTTTGATTTCATTAAAACTCTTGTACTCAATGTACTTTGTTTTACAAGGACCAATTTAATCAACAATTAATAAAAGAGCCTAATGAAATAAAATGTACTCCACAAGACCTATAGATATGTTTTGCTAGATATAAATTAGATTAAAAAATTATAATTCCATCATAGATCGAGAAATTATATTTAAAATAAAATTTACAAATATAAGATAAACAAGAATAGTTTTCTTAGATAAACAAGAAAGTCGAACAAGTTGCGAAACGGTCCCATAAAACTATAAGCATTAATCATCTAAAATACTCCATGATTTGAACAAACACGAAATTAAATCCCAAAATAAGAGATAATAATGTGGGTTGCCTCTATTCATAAATCATAATAGTATCCTCATTCTATAATATAATTTAAAACTTAAAAATACTACTATTAACAAGAAGATCTAATAATATAAAAAACCAAAACAAAAGGTAAGATATTAATCATAAACATTGCATCAAACATCCCAAACATATTCAAATTGACTCCCCTCCTATTTGTTCGTAAAAATTTTGTCAAACAAACTTCTCGATAAATTTGAAACTATGTTGGAAACTAGCTCAAAAAATAAAATTCACCCGAGTAGAATTCAATCTATACTAAATGCAAAAACAAAGTACTAAATAGCAAAGGAAAAACATAAAGCTAAAAAATCAGTACCATAGAAATCCACCAACTTCTCAAAAAACAAAACATGAAAACAGTCAGTTAAAGATTGATTGGAATAACTTTTTTCTTACAACCAAATCTTGATCGAGTTCATGTCTTACCAACGTCTAGAACTAGAAGCCTTGAAGAAAACGACGACGCCCAGCTTGCCCCTGCCTCAGCTCAAGCAGCTTATGTACAGAACCAATCAAGTCTAATTTAGAAGATGATTTTTGAACAACAGCAATATCCCCTGCAAATCATGCGTTGGCCGACTGTGAAGGCATTGGGTGATTGTGTTCGCCTTCATAAGTGACTATGAGCATCGCAGGATCTTCCAAGCATCGCTCCACATGTTTCCTAGCCGGGCACCCTCTCATGCTACTGCATTTGTAGTATCCCCTGCAGATCAAACCATTCATCACAACCCAAAGTTTCAATCAAGGATGAAAATCGATGGAATAACAATAGATTGATTCACTTTGTCATTTGGACAAAGAAAAAGACACTGGTACCACGTTACATCTACAAGGCCAAAAAACCAAAACCACGTTGAAATCATATGCGAAAACATCAAGAAGTTGAAACATAAATATATCAAGAAAATTCCAAACCACATTGTGACTACAAACTAACAAGCATCATCTCAACAATAAGCAGTTTGAATTGCTACTATAAAAAAATACAGCAGGCCAATAATCACGAAATAACATGAAGTGTGTATCAAGCCATACCGGGGGTGAGGAGAGCCTTTGATTGGTTTCTGGCCATACTTCCTCCACGAGTACTCATCAGGGGGAATATCAGCAATTTTGTTGCTTATAGCAGGCACTTTGATAGACCTTTTCACTCTATGCTTCCTGCATTAACATCACACAAATTAGACTAGATAGCAAATTCAAAGCAATCACCAGGCAAAAAGTTATAACAAGCACCTCTTCTTAGAGCAATGACATCTGCCACTGCCTCCACATTTAACACTTCCATCCTCTCCCCTCCCAGAACACCTCCTCTTCTGATGAAACGACGCCTGATCAGCAGACCGCGCTGCACCAATCAAACGGAAGGCACGTCCATCCATGTTTGCCACGCTACCATCCATACTCACCGAGGAGATGAAAGACCTAGTTGAGGACATTGTAGGGGTGCACGAGGAGCTATCGAAGTTAAGGCTAATACCGCTATTGCTACGCCTATACATAAGCTCAGCCTGCTGCTGCTGCTTCAACTGCTGAAACCTCTGCTGCTGCTGCAATAAATGGTAATTGGGCAGCGGTGTTTGCTGCGAGAGGCGGAGATTCTTGCCATGGGAGCTCAATTCCATAGAAGGGTTTCCCAATGTGAGAGAATTTTTGGCTACGGATACAGATTCTTGGCGTGAATTGGGATTGATCTGAAGCATATGAAGGGGTTTAGGGTGCTGCTGATCATCATTTTGGGAAATGGGGGTTTCAAGGAATATGGTTGGAGGGAAATGAGGCTGGAATTTGTTGCTCTTTCTGACTCTAGCATGACCGCAGCTTGAGTTGAGGAGAGAGACTACTTTCTTGAAACGCTGCACAGCCTCCCCTGTTTGTTGCACTAAATTTCTACTCAAATTTTGATCTTGAGCATGGTTTAAGATGCTAATCACTCTATGGCAGCTCTCTACAGCTGCAGTATTTGCCTTTTCAACCTCATCCATCACCACACCCCCACTAAAACAAGTGGCAGATTAAGATCAAATAATTCAAAACCCTAATTCCCAAAACCAGAAGGGGCAGCTTCAAGCAAAACATGACATAAAAACAGAAGATGCTACAATTATACAAAACACACTGATTCCATTTCAACAAAGCTAGAAACTGAAAATAAAAATGCCGAAACCAAGTGATTTAAGCGGAGATTGGAAAAAAGAGCTTCATTTTTGCAAATCAACCAAAACATCGAGATGAAATCAATCAAACGTCAGCAGAAAAATCAAGCTGGTGAATGAAGATTAAAAGGCCAGAAAATAAATAAAAGAAAAAAGTGTGGAATAAACGGACCTTGAAAAAATGGTGTTGGTTAAACCCCAGATTCTTTGATTTTTCCGTTGTGTTGTTTATGGGATTGAAAGGTGTGAAAGAGTAGAATTTTAAGCTTCGCTTTGGCAGAGAATTGACACGACCCAGAAAATGAAAATACAAAAAGATGCAATCTTAGCAACATTTATAGTCCTAGAGTTGCAAATTATTGGCAGTGAGAGAGCTATAAATGCATAATTCTAGAGAGAGAGAGGCAATGGCATTTAATATATAAATCCATGAGAGAGAAAGCTGGGAAGTGAAACTGCCGTCTCTGTCGCAGATTTCAAAGTGGGGCCAATATCTGAAATTAGTTTCTTTTTATTTAAAAATTTTAAAATGCATTAATAATTGCATTTATATAAATATATAGAATACTTCATCCGTCCCAAATGGATATGCACTCTTTCCTTTTTAGTAATTATATACACATTTCAATTTTGAAAACTCTTTTTTCTCTATTGAGGTGTGACACATTCTCCACTGACAATACATTAATTACTTTTTCTTTCTATCATTTTCTTACTTTTTTAATTATGCATTAAAACCTCTAACCAAAGTACATATTCTTGTGGGATATAGTTAGGTATTACTCCCTCCGTCCTAACTAAGTTGAGTAATATTCCTTTTGGGACGTCCCAACTAAGTTGAGTCATTTTCTTTTTTAACAAAAAATAAAATATCACTCTTACTTTATTCCATTATCTTTACTCTCTCTTTATCTTTACTACTTTATTCATCTCTCTTACTTTTCAACATAATTTTTTAATCTTCGTGCCTAAAAGTTATGTCTCAACTTCGTTAGGACGGAGGGAGTACATTCGTCCCATTACAAGTGAGGCGTTCCTATTCGGACGTTGTTTTGAAACATTGATAGTAATAAATAGTTAAAGTAGAGATAAAGTAAAATAAATAAGATAATAATATATATCCCATCTTTTATATTATTTTTTTTCTTACTTTACTTTTTCTTAATTTTAATTACTTATTATTATTTTTGCAAAATAATAGCTAAACTTAGTAGTGTGATAGGGAAAGTATTTTTTACTCCACTTTATTTTGGGGGTTTGTATAACTGCGACGCTTTCGCTACTTCCGATGCAAGACTTATGTCTTGTCCTTCTGCTTTTGAGAGCATCTATTCCTATATTTAATTTTTTTCTATTCTTAGTTGGCAGTTTTATTTTTTATTTTGCTCGAGTTGATTCTGGACTTTAAAATTTTAACCACTATTACTTGCAATCTAGGTCTTTTAGTTCAATTCAAATTTTTTCACAAATTTATAAGGGTATCAGCAATAAGGCGTCCTAAAGCCCGCCCTATGCACCGCCACATCTGCATTTTATCCTTCTACTCTTCCACCTGCAGTGGGGCCATTAAGGCGCGCCCTATAGGTTTTACTATTATTTTGTTAATTAATTTAAATGTTTTCAAATATATAAATGCAAACTAATTAAAAACACAACGATTAAATGAAAAATGGCAAATACTACATTGGTTAAAAAAAAGTTACACGGGTTAGAAAAAAAAAGTTCTACTCTACAAAATGACGCAGGGCGAGTTGGAGACGGCTCCATGTCAGAGAGACCGTACGAATCCGTACTGAAATCGGGATCGTACTGCGTGTTGGGGTCGAACGACCGATATTTGTCTGGTTGTGTACTAGGCCAACGTGCATCGTCTCCAAACATCGGGCTATTGGGACTTGAGTATTCACTGGAATCCATTTTATAGCGTAAGTTGAGAGTGGAAAACTGAATCGAAAGGTTACAAATGAAATGTGGGGTAGGGGTATTTATATAAACACAATTTTCGAATTTAAAAAATAATAAAATAATAAAAAACGCGTTGCATCGTCCGCGTCGCCCACAATGGGCAGCCGATGCCCTATCGTCCGCGGACTAGGCTTAGGGCGAGGACGATGCATCGTCCGCGCACCCACAGTGGCGGACGATGGCGCGCCCGAGGCATCGGGCGGCCTATCATCCGCCCCACTGTGGATGCCTAAAGGTATTTCATTTAAAATGGCATCTTTATAAATATAAAAATAGCATTATTTTTTTAAAAAAATTCACCACTTAACACATTAAAAAAAATTACATAAAATTTCATGTTGAAATATAATTACTTTATTTTGAATGGGACAAAGTAGTTTGTTACCCCTCTGTCCATTAATACAAGGCCTAATTTGACTGGGTAGCGATTTTAAGATAAATAGTGAAAATGATTAGTGGAAGGTGACTCATAATTTTATAATTAAATGTGAGTGAGAAGATAGTGGAATATAGGTCTATTATCAAAAGTAGTAAAAACACGTATGAGACATTTATTGGTAACAGATGAAAATGACAATATAGAACGATTATTGGTGGACAGAGATAAAAGAGTATTTTAAAAGTGAACTACAAATTTGGTAATTGATGAATATAAAATACAATGCATGCATATAATACTTCACGAAAATAAATTGCACCAAAGGTCTTTTGATTAAAGTTTAAATTCAGTTAAGGTACTTTGCATTTTTTGAGACTTTTTTTCCTATTAATTATTTCAGCCTCAAATTTGAATATGTCTATCTCTTTTCTTATTTTTCTCTTATCCTCTCATTTGTTAACCATGTTTTTCAAAATTAAAGATAATCTTTAGACTTTGTTTAAGGATATACTCTCTAAAGTTTTAACATATTTATCTTTCAAATTTTATATAATTAGAAGATATAAATATATACAGAGTTCAAATTTGATAAAATAAAATCAAAATTAGTAATGAAATACTACATTTTTAATTTATTTGAGACTAATATATACGCTTTGGGCGTTCGGTTTGGAAGATTGTATCTTGTGATTAAATATGCAGTGTGTTTGGTTCATTAGATTCAATTCCACAACTCAATCTTACATGAATAATCATAAGATAATTAGTCATAGCTAATCCCTTCCAACTAAAATAATTTCACAACTCAATCTTAGATTATACTTTCACAAATTTGCTAATATTTTCCGAAAATATAATCCTTGGGGCAAAGAAAAAAGAAAAAGTAATGTATAATGTAGTAAAATAACATTGATTGATTATCATACAAAAAGCGTTCTTTATATATGTATGAAAGAATTGATAATATTGAAATTCTGTAATTTTATATATTGTGTTAATATAAGTATGTCATCTTGCATCAACTGCTCCGGCTCCGGGCAGTATTCATACCTACCTACCAAGTGCAGAAAATATCATTAGCATCTGCTGTCGCCTATTTATAGCTACGTCAATATATTAAATTCTTCTATTAATGCTCCAGGTGTTTATTAATGTGTATTCTTCCTAACTCTAATTATCAATATATTTTTCAATTTTTGATTTATACTTTATCTATTTATCTTTTTCTTTCTCGTACTAGTATTCAAACTCATGTTATTCACTAATAGAACTTTTTAGTAGACGAATGGAGTATAAAATTATCTATAACAAATTTATTAGCATATAACTTGTGTTCGGATCATATATATATAATAGTACCATATGCTATGACACAAATTTCCGCCGAAAGGAAATTGGTTGTGGTGAAATATTTTGGATGAATTTATTTATCTTACTTTGTGTTTGAATAAATGTTTTTATTTATCAAATCCTGACTAATTCATAAAAATGAATAATTCTCTAGTACTACTTAATTAAATTATGAACTTTGGTTAAATTTTAATTAGTTCTATAAAATTGAAAACAAAATAAGTACTCCCTCCGTCCCATGTTACTTGCACTGTTGCTTTTCGGCTCGTCACAAACTCCTTACACTATTTATAGTTTAAGTTAGAATTAATGCATTTAATTAATATGTTAGATTAAGTTAAGAGCTCATTTATTAAGTGGTGTCTCATTACACTTAAAGTTCTAATTTAATTACACTAAAAAATCAATCCCAAATTTACGGCCTAAAATTAAAAGTGCGAGTAACACTGGACGGATGGAGTATTAAATTACTACTTCTTCCTCCGTTCCGCGGTAGTGGAGGTATCTCATTTCGGCACACGATTTAAGAAAGCGAGGTGTTTGAGAGTCTAAATTATTTTGTAAATCAGGATGTAAAATTATGTTTTTACCATTCAAAAAGGCCCTTTAAAAAACATAATCCTGAACATAAATCTTGCTGGCCAAAATTTTAAACAAAGACCAAATTCCACATGCTAAAAACCAACAACAATCCTATTAGACAACGTCCAATAGCGGATGGCCTCATCATTCAGAGAGGGTTAAAAACAAATCTACAAACATCAATCATCAACTATCCAGTAGTGATTTTTTTCCCTCATCATAAAGAATTGATGGACAATCATAGAGCCAGAAATCAATAATAATAATAATAATAATAATAATAATAATAATAATAATAATAATAATCAACAATCGGGTCAGACAATGTGAAGTTGAGGGTTGTGGATGCGTGGGAGGAACCAGGTGCAAACTACCATTGGGGGCAACGCACAAGCCGTCTTCAGCAACGGTGGTGGTCGTCACGAAAAAGAGTGTGGTATGCACTCCATCCGTCTCATATGATTATGTATTCTTTCTTTTTTAGTTCGTCTTATAAGGCTTTGTACTTTCTAATTTTAGAAACTATTTTCTCTCTGTTGAAGTGTGACTCATTTTTTTATTAAAAATATTTTAATTACACTTTTTTATATATATTTTATTTTACTAATTGATTAATTAAAAGCCATGTTTAACTAAAAATACATATTTTATAGGATGGAGTGGGAGGGGGAGTAACTTGAATACAAATGAATTAATGAAGCGTAAAGTTGTGGTATTAAAATCTGCTTTTCTACTACTCTCATTTTTAGATGGTTTACTTAGCAGTACTTGAATTAAATCCCAGGATGAAATATCCTCTAATACAAAATTATTTCAGATTGGGGACATCGTTGACTTTCCTACCTAATGTCGTGCAGATATAATTACAACATTTTTTAATATTTTGAGAGAATATATAGTACTCCAATTAACTACGATTAAAAAAATTGAAAAGATTAAATGTTTTTGTAATTGTAAATTATTATATTTTTACTCTATAAATAACCTACTTTTTTTGTAGTTTTATAATCTCATAGCATTGCATGAACTTTTTTCTTAACTGTGATCCATTGACGAATTAAATTAGTAAAAAATTAAATAAAATCTAGTACTGTACTAGTACTATTTTTTAGTGAATTGGCTAATTTTGGGCTACTGTTAAAAGCCAAAGCCAATGGGTAGGGATAAATATACATAATTGAACTTTTTTAAAATTTTACATTGAAAATTAATTTATAAATATTAATTAATTTAAAATAATTTACATACTAATCATATTACAACAATTTTAAAAAAATTGAAATTTACACTTAAATATTTGTATATTTAAGAAAAAAAATATCTTTTTTACTAAATATTGATAATTAATTCGAATCAAGCTCAAAATCACGTTACAATTTGGTATAAAGTTTATATATCATTCATTGCTACATAATAGTAACAAATAACAAAATTAATTTTTAATTAAATTCAATTAAATCAAAAAAATTAAGGTTATTATGTACGGATACATATATTTATCTTTATTCAAAGCGAATATATAAGTGTTCTTTCAGTTTTAAAATTTCGTTATAGAATACGTGTTTAGTATGAGTGTACTATTAGTGTTAATACTTTATGAAAATAGTTTGTTGAAAAATGAACTCTAGTACCACACTTTCTTACTTTAAGGTACTGGAAAAATCACTTTTACTTTTTTTTTCTCTTATACATTTTGATAGTATAAAGAAATAGAGCACACATGAAGCCAAAATTTCATAAGGAACGTAATAAACTAAAATTGCATAGTTATTTCAGTTTGTGAGATTTAGTCATTTAACTCAGCTGAACCATGCATGCATGCGTGACTAAGAATCATACACAAACAAGCTTTATTTTAAAAATAAACTATTTTTTTTAATGAATTCATAGAGTAGTACGCCGTCAGTTTTGTATATTTCTAGTAAATTTTCCAATTTTAAAAGTTAAATTAGTTTAATAGATAAAAGGGTACTGAATCTAATTATTTCTGAAATTATACTAATGACAAACTGAAATAGCTATGAATTATCTAATAGCTTGCACTTATCACTACTTTACTATGTTAGTCAATATCATTACTTTACTATGTTAATTAATGCCTTTATAACTTAATCTACCAAACTTAGACGAAAAAAGAAAAGATGAGAGATATGATATGGTTGCTCAAGTCAAGCGAGTAGTGGAGAAATATTGATGTTTATTATCTAATGATATCACTAACACCATTATCCATTGAATAAAGTCGGATTAAGATTCACACATTTACATGTGTGATTTGACTGTTAACTTTTACTCCCACTCACCCCAAATCATTTTACCAACTTTTTATTCCATTCAAATGAATTGTGCCATGTATGATTGCATTCACAAAGATACTACTATAGTAGTAGTTATTTTTAGCTGTTATGAATATGAGAATGTCTATATTGAATTCATAGATTAAAATTAAATATCCTTAAATAGTGTGTACAAGTATTCACAGAGTAAAAAAAAATAAAAAACTAAAAGTAGAACATGAATAGCAAATCATTCTTGAAAGTATTGCCCCTCAAAAATGGTTTTTTTCCTCCTTGAGACTAAGCTAGAGAATTCGTTCTTGAGCCCATTTCTACAAATTCCAATCTCAATGTATGCATTTTCCAACGGCAAGATATCTTTTATTACAAAAATTTAAATGAAAAATGCGGAACTTTATTGAGAGGGAAAAAAATCAAGAATTTAACGTACTTTGAAGGCCAACAAATTACTTTTTGCATGCCATAAAGAATATAAAGGCAAATATGCTTTTAGGGATCCGTTCAAGAAATTATTGTTTTAACATGTTTGCCTTTTAATTATAATTATAATTATACACATACCAAATCCTCAACCCACCTCGAGTATCCTATTAAGATGACATTATTAGGTCAAGTGAATAATAGAAAATCAAATGGGAAGGGAGCTAGACAGCTAGTTCAGTTATCTCACATTATATATTTAGGTCCAATACTTAGAAATTTACTCCTATAAAAAACATTAACTATTTTAAAAGGTTGTGTGAAATAACTTACCATGCGACGTGAAGATTAATTAGGATCCCAACTCGTATATCAGTGGCATTACAAATATGTCATTAAATATAATTCTGCTACAAATTTTCACACATCTCATGGTAATTATCTCATGGAGTATAAAAGATTCTCCATTTTTATGGAGTACTATGATTTTAAATAATAAAAAGAAAAACCATAATTCTTATTGTGAATTAGGTTAGTCTTGGTCCTACCTCATCATGCCCTACCCCACACATGACACATGACACAAGACACAACAATCTTTCGATTTGAATTAGTGGAGTGGTGATTCGAGCTACACCCTTTTTCTATTTACTTATTTATTTTCCTCCAATTTTTTTTATGTAAAGTGGATGAGACATTTATATTTTTTGTCTTTTAAAGAAATTTACAATTTTGTACTGGATTTGTTATAGTTGATGCATGTTGAAAAATGTTTTGGACTTAAAAAGTGTACTCTAACTCATGTCCCAAATACTCAAGAATAATTAAGATTACCCAAAATGCACAATTATGATTGTGAAGTATCATACATAGCTTCTAGAGATTCATTTGATATTAGATACATGTTTGAAGATATACTAATTGTATAGTTACATCATTTAGTTAGGGTTGCCATGAATCATTCAAAACCCTCATGTGTGAGTCAAGAGAGAGAGAGACAGAGAGAGAGAGTTTTTTTCTTGTTTCACTTTACTACTCATTCTGTGTGTCGCCCCACAATAATTCTGGGCAAAGAAAAGGACTTGATGATGCAAAATCCTTACATTTTAGGACAAATCAGACATGCAACTGTGTTTCTACAACACTACCTAAACATTTTGTCACACTTATTCAATCAAATCTGTACAAACTGACTATGACGTATTCCACTAAATTACTCCATGTTATAACTGCCTACACAAAATACACCACAATACCAACAATTTGAATTTTAGCAAGATTCAAATGAACACCAAATCTTCAACTTTAAAAGAAACTAACAAGATTATTTCTTGCATAAAGTTGTAATTCTGTTGAAACTAACATAGTAATTGTTTTCTTCCCCTTCCTTTCTTGTCCTTTTCCACCAACTTCAGATATATCCGTTGCACAAAATGCAAACAACGTGAATAGAACCGCAAACACGGAAACCTTGATGCCACTGCTTGCAAATAATGGGAAAAGCCGAAAGGAAATAAGCGATGAAGATAACTGTATAAGTTAGAACGATAAATATGAATCAACATTTCCATAAATCTCCACAATTCCTCAAACAAGGCATGAGAATCTCCTAAGATTTCAGGCAACAACTCCAAAATCACCTAATTAAACTGGTGAATCATGGTGAAGTAGTTTCTGAAAATTGAAGAATTTCAACTAAATATTGAGAAAAGCTTGTTAACATTAACATCCCTGGTATTGAGTTACAACTTACAACCAAATAAATGAGTGAGATGTGTGAAGAATAATGCACACTTAAATTATACAACTATAGCCTATTCGAGATAGCATCACGTTAAGTCACAACAAACAATTCATAGAGGCCAGAACAACCATGAAGAATATAAGCATATCAAACTTAAAATATAGTTGTACTAAGAATTTATATACTACTTAAACATTTGATTTTTTTTACTATAGCCTAACTAATCCTCAAATAACCATGAAATGATAACAGAGTGTTGAGATATAATTGGAATGCAAATTGTTAAGCAAGTGAAAATATGAAACTTGAAAGTGGCTGAGTTTAGTAAAAGAGGGGCAATGACTAACTTTTATATGATCGGAGGGCAGAGCATTATTTCATTCAAAAGAGAGTGAAGATGTGTTACTAATTCCCTTATTAATGAATCCTATCACATCATACATCACTAATTTCAATTTTTTTGATATAAAGCTCGCCATAATGCCAATTGCAAAACAACTATCACAATAGTATTTATATACTAAAGTATTAAGGTTAGTGGAGTACTATTACTTTAAATAATACTCTCAATTCCACGCCGAATATGGGATAGTGTTGTAGGTTTGTTTGGCTGAGAAGGAAAAAATGAGTGTAACCAAACAGTCCATAAGAAAAGATGATGTTTCCATTGATTTCAACCTAACCAAACAGACCTGAAAGAATACAAGTCTTCAATGTCAACACACAAAAAGACACCATCTCAACTGAGAAAAAAATATTGCTTTTTCAGCAGTCGCAAATATGAAATGACCATAATTATGTCAAAGTCCAGTGTAATGTACTGTAATAAAAAACACAGAGGAACAAAAAATGCAAGTTTCGCAACCTACATGAGTGCAATCATGTAATAATAAGATAAAGCACAGGTAATTCAAATCAGTAAAACATGCCAAACTTTCTCCTCTCTCCTCATCTTACAAATGGCATTGTCACCTTGCTCCTAATTCCAAAGTGCCGTGCACGTGAAAGGCATCTCTTGTGGTCTAAGAATCAGGAGCCCTGCGAGCATAGCCCAGCACCATCACAAAATCCTTAGCTGATGAGCCGATTGTGGCTTTCACTCTGTCTATACTAGCTGTTTGAAGCCACAGATCGACCAGATTGTTCAGCGTTAGCGTGGGGATGATGGTCTGCCCCATGCACTTGATATCAACCTGGAGTTTGATAATATCACACAAACTCATCACAGCTGTAAACTCTTTTTTTTACTGAAGCTTCTCAAACTCGAATGCTAAGTCAAAGGTATAAAGTTCCATGCATGTAGTTAAACAAAAACGGGAAACTAGGCTCCAGCAGAAGTGAATGTTAAATGACTACGGAAATGAGGTTACCTCAACATCATTTGTAAGATCTAACTTCCTCTTGAGGTACTTTTGAATGAATGAAACTGGTATGCTTCCGTCCCTGTAAAAAATAAGCTTCAGTTATTTGAGGCACAACACAGAATAGAAACAATATGGTGAACTATGTACTATTATGAAAGTATAACACCAGTGATCCATTATAAATTATAAAATCTTCTGGCAGAGAGTAATTACTCAGAAGAAACAGCAATAAAATAAAAATGAAGACTGAAAAAAACTGTAAGTTAAAGCACTAGAAATTCTGCAGGCTGCTATCACCAATCAAACGTATCTTGATTCACTGGAGAAAATTATTTCAACTGTTATCCTCTACAGACTTTGATAATAATTTCAGAAGGACCAATAACTGTAAAATGTGATGCACCAGTCATGCAATCAGCAGGTTTTTCATTGCACCAAGCATAAAATGACCACTGACAGAGAGGATGAATGGGGAAAGAGGGTGCCCAGAAAAGCATTAGGATAAACGGCCAAGCATAGAGGGTGCACAAAAACGCATGAGGAAATTAGATGATTTGGTTTCAACATGGATATTGATAAAATAATGCAATCAGCAGATATTTCATGAGAGGTAAAGGCAACTTGATTAACAACCATCCTACTATAAACCACAGGAAAGTGAACAATGAATTTATCTCAGCTCAAAGTTCAACCTTCACTCTTTGCAAATAGCTAATTCATCATAAGTTGAAGTATTTATTTTGTACTATGATGTTATTGTTTACATTCAAAAATTGTCAGTGCCCTCTAGCAATAAAAAAGACCATGGTATTGACGTGACTAAAAAATATGTATCATATGTTAATTTAGCAAAGTTGGATATAAGCTAATAACCCAACAGTTTTAATTAAAACGAACGTCAACACATGTATTGTGTGCATTTACACATTCACAGAAATATCACTCATAGCATCAAGGTAGCCCATTACCATGCCCAGTTAGATAGGGTTTTTCACGCATTTAGAGAGTTAATTGTAGAAATCAACTTAATTAAGAAAAGTTGCCGGACAAAGAAACTATATACGAGGATCCAAGCAAAATAAATATGGGCAAAATCTTAAGATACTTGATGCAGCTTAAAAGCTGCTGATATTTGCTAAGATTGTTTCAGATAGACTGCATATGTGTCATAACAGATTCATGAGATAAAGGGTCAAATTATGCAGTAACACAAGTAAATACATGCATGATTTCACTAGTTTCCAAACTTGTCCACCAAGATAACTAAAATAAGGTTGAAAGACACTTAACACCAACCATATGGATGTATTTACAATGGCTTCAACTTTGTAAAAGAAAGAAATATCATAACTAATTGATCAGAACAGTTAAAGCAAAGCTAATTAATAAGCACTTTATTATCAAACTGACACAGGAACATGATAGTGCAAATCACAATAACATAGAAGTCAAAGAGAAAAATAAGTTTAATATTCAAGCACTGATTTCTTATTTTCCACAAATGATATGTCTTGATTTTCTCCTTCCTCTATATATGATGTCATAAGACAAAAAATGAACCTCTTATTGGTGATGCCAAAGCAGAAACAGTACATTCAACAGCCAGAACAGCAAACCATTGTAAGAACTTACTTTATTCTCAAGTAACTTGCCGAAATCTGAGGCAAGGGCAATGCATCTCCATCCCTGAAAATTATTTTATAAACCAGATGCATCAGCAAATAAGTCTATCATTCAGAATTTCCAGTCCTCACAAAGCTGGAGATAGCTACTTACAGTTCATTGGAGGCAACTAAAGAAAACCAAATGGGCCAGTTTCTTCTGTCGAATTTAGCACCTGCAGCATCAAGCACAGCCTGAGGTGGAACCCTGAAGTTCCCAAAATTTTGCGCTTTCTGCCGGACTCTGCGTAGCTTCCTGGGTCTCTCAATTTCCAGAAGGTTATGGTCGCTAGAATTCTTCTCTTCTTTCAATTTGGGTTTCTTCCTCTGTTCC
Organism: Salvia splendens; assembly: GCF_004379255.2. Lineage (NCBI taxonomy): Eukaryota > Viridiplantae > Streptophyta > Magnoliopsida > Lamiales > Lamiaceae > Salvia > Salvia splendens. The sequence continues at coordinate 3,591,021 of NC_056034.1, forward strand.
TTATTTTTGGTCTTTCTGAGAAGACCCTCCTCCTTCTCATAAGGATTCTGCTCTTCAGATTTGACATGAGAATATTGTGTGTTGGACTTAGAGGATTTACTTCGATTTGCTGCTTCGACCAAGCAAGTCAAAGGCTTCCACAGATCAAATTTTCCTTCCCATTGCTCAGAGCAATTCTCTCTTTCTTTATCAGGACTATGATTTGATGGCTCACCAGCAGAGGAGTTCTGCAGCAATACCAGTAAGCATGCAGATTGGTACATGGAATGTAGAAAAGAGCTGATGTCTGATGTTCAAAATCTTGTAAACTACACATACCTGTCTATTATTGGGAGTAGATTTGTTCAGCATCTCTTGTGAGCTAGAGCTTTCAGCTTGGTCCTCAACAGAATTCCCAACAGGCTTTTCTATGGTAAAACTGGAACCCCTTGATGCTTTTCTAGCAATAGATCTTGATCTTCTCCCAGTCATGCCGACCTGTGCTGATACTCGTGGGGTACTGACGACCAATGATGAAAGAGATCTTTCCTTCCGCTTAGCAGGCAATGCAACAGGTGTCACTACCTCAGGGGCCTTAACTTTAATCCTCTTATGTGGAAAAATTTTTGCCCGCACGTCTTGCAAATTATGATCCGGCCTGATCAGGAATGATACCAAGTTATTAGTAAAATAATGACAAGACCCTTCTAATTTGCATCCAAATACAGAAATGTCCATGAATTATTAGCTAGGAACACATAACAACAATAGAAGAGAGTAAAACATAAGAGTTAACTTTGACAGAACTTTCAGAGTATAGCCAAGTATAAATTGCCACCCTGACTATCTAATTGGAAACTTAACCATAGAATCCATTTAACTTCTCTGGTATACATGCTTTTCTATGTGCAACAAAGGGGAATAAAGACTGCATAAAAGCTTGTCTGAAAGGTTGTGTGCTTTTGCAAAGGTTGTATCCTTGTTTGTAGTTAAGTTGGAAAACAGATGTGACAATATCAAGTAAATCAAATCAATACAGTTGAACTGACCTCAACTTTTCCAATGGTACACATCCCAAGTCAATATTACATATTGGACAACATTCCATTTCCTCGTCTGAAAGCTTCTTGTATATGCATTTCCGGCAAACTATATAGCATCATAGAAAGGAGAATATCAGGTAATGCAACAAATATTTAAACAAAGATGTATAAACACGCAAAGAAAATTACCGGAAATTTTAGGGACAAGAAAAGCAATGAATGCATCATCAATTTCACTAATTATGCATATATGGCATCAAAACAATGAGTAAGTACTCTTTGCATAAAACGTACAGCAAATTTACATTTCCTGACTAATAATATGATTGGCCACATGCTGTGGAACAAGCAACAAACTTAAATGGTTACTGTCGAATTCAAATAAGTCGTTCAAAGGTGTTATTGATTAGCTTTACAGTTATAAACAACAATAAACCGCACAGGCACGCATGGCCAATTGGTACATCCATGTTTAGGGCATCTGGTGAGAATTTTTTTACACTTGTCATTAGGTTTTAAATCTTAATTAGCGTGTGGTTAAGCATATCTCCCATTTAAATCCAAGATTCTTAAAAATCACAATTACTTTCGTGAATAAAACATGAGAGCAAAGGACATTAATCCAATATCATTTCATTCAATTCACCAGCATTCACATTGCACATATCACCACTAAACACACCAATTTGTTACGCGAGGAGCAACAAATTCAGTAAACAAAAGACAAATTCCCAGATAAAGAAGCTCGTAAAACGAAAAATCACAAGCAAACCACAAACGCATCTAAAAACCCAGATCAATAAAACGCAATCCACGCGACGAAAACCCAGATTCCAACCGAAAAACCCAGGTCAAAAAGGGCAGGCTTGGAACTCGAAATCGAAATCAAAATCCCAACAACCATCCACGATCTACGAGTAAATCAGAAATCCAAAAAAATAAAAAGATGAGAAGCAGCGGCAGCTCACAGGTGTGGAGGCATTCGATAATCGTGGTGGCGTCGCGGAAGAGCTTATGGCAGAGAGGGCATGTCATGCATGGCGCCAGCGCCTCCCTCCTGACCTGAACCACCTGGTGCGACATCGTGTTATCCAATTCACTCAATTCGACGGAACAACACCACCGCGCTCGAACCCACGTTATCTAATGCGGTGCATGCTATGCCCCCAACCGCATAGGCCACCGGATTAAATTTACGTCCGTTTTCTTTCTCTCTCTACTGCACCTGCATTAAACCCATCACCAAAACCACAAAACTATCACATGAGGTTCTGAAAACAAGAGACATGGAGTGCGTGAGTGAGATTTGATGTGAATTGTTGGTTAACAGTAATAGAAACCTGCAAATCGAGGATTTATTCGGGTAGGGGTGATTTGGGGGAAACGGGAACGTGGGGTCAAGGCTGAAGAGGTGTGCCGCCTCGTGGATGATCTCTGGGTCTATGCGAGTGCGTGTACTGTGTGTGCGGGGGAGAAGTCGAAATCGAAAGGATAGAGAGAGAAAGGAAGAAAGGGTTTGTTTTTACAATCAGCATGAACCGAAATATAAAGCCCTTTTCAAATGTTGTGTATTTACTATTCTAAGAAATGCAGCCTTTTCTTTTTGTAATAAACGCTACTCAGACTTGAAAAAATCACCCAATTTGAATCATTCACAAATCACCGAAATTAGGCTTTGCCAAATAAATTACTAAATGGAGTATGATTAATTTTGGTTGATTTCACACTATTTTAAAATACCATTTAACTTGGTTATAAGATGCAAATATTATAAAGATGTAAGAACGAGAATATTAGCATATGAAATTATACAAAGTCTTTTCAATATTATTATGTACATGGTGTGAACCCATATTACTTTAATTAAAGAACTTAGTATGATATCGTGTGCGCTTAAAATCGTACCTATATTTTAATGATATTGCATGCAAATCTTTTTAATTTCAATGATCTACTTGAAATTGGATATTGTTTCATAGTGTGCATATTTTATGAGCAAATATTCATCTTTAATCAGTGAATGATGTAGATCAGATTCATCAGATCATGTTTCCCAATTGGTGTTCGAATTCGCACATGTATTAATTCGTGACTCGTAAATTAAGTTATTGATATAGTAACAAATTAATTAAAAAAGTGTATGAATTTGTATTACGTAATATTGTACTAATAACTTATACCTTTTGAAGACTCATTGAATAGCAGTTTTTTTGGGTGATGTCTTGTGAAGATATTCCTACTATGTCTTGATTAATTTCCTTTTTTCAATTTTAAGATAGAGAGATTGGAATTCATATCATGAACACTTTAATTCATATCTTCAACACTTATGCATCATGAACCATTGTTTCCTACATCATCTTTGTATTTAGAAAAAAAAAACAGATCACTTCACAATAAATTGAATGGAGCTTGGTATTTATGACATCTCTATCAAATGGGAACTTAACTAAAATTTATATTTTTAATAGAGATAAGACAATAAATTCGTTCTTGATAGTTGAAACAATTAATAAACGTGGCTGGAACCATAACGTAATGATGAGCACATAGTTTGGATATAATAGATGGATAATTATCTTGGTATGTCTATGTGTAATGAAATTAGTGGTTAAATTACAATTTAACTTCTAAAGTATTGATTTTAAAAGAAAATATCTCCAAATGGGGAAACTCGTAATATTGAAGATATTTTAACTTTATATAGTTTCGAATATTTTTACTTTATATTGTTTCGAGTTTCCCCATGGAGATATTTATTACTTTTACTTTATCTCTACCTTAACTATTTATTACTATCATTTTTTCAACACTGTATGAAATACAATATTTGTCTTCGAAAATAATTGTAGACGGATTGTTTAAAGTTTTATTTAGAAAGTGGTGGCAAGAAATAATTACAAACTCATTCTTTGAAATTTGAATGAACTAAACAACTTAAAAAAAGTACTACTCCATTTGATATATTAAGTGATGGTGAAGTGAGTATACCTCAAAACAATGGCATTTAAGGTTGGTGTGAAATAATAAAGTTGCAGTTGCACCAACTCTGCTTTATAAATGAGGTGAAAGATCCAAACCACAAAACTGAAGGGCTAACTCATTCCATCGCCATTAACAACGATTGACCAAATTAAAGGATCTAAATTTTTGGTGGTGCATTTCAGACCTTAATTAATAGTAGTACTACTATTAGCATATAAAAAAGGAATCCACAAACAACTAGAGTAACCATCACAACCTGCATCACATACATTTACAAGTTAATTTTCTTTAATTAGTGAGAAAAATATTTAAAATTTTGTGATTTAATTAGATACCCATTTGAATAGGAAGCCTGTTAGGAAGTTTAAACAAAACGTGAACAAATCGGATGTCCTGAAAGGCGTGAAACACTTTTAGATCAAATCAATTTGGCGGTTCTACCAATATTTGATCGGATACAATTCAGGTTTCAAAGATTTTCGTATGTAGATTCTGTCTAATTTCTTTGAACCCAGAAATTGATCATAAGAAGAGACTGAAAACGAAGAGTCGTATCTCTTCGTTTCATAACTGTTTTTAACAGTTTTTGGCAGGAATAGGAAATTGCAAAATAGTCCTTCAACTTTCGGAAGTTACGTTTCCGGATGAATTTTCTTTACAGCTCGACCCCAGCCAGGGGTGCTGCCCCTGAACCCTCGTCTAATCATAAGGAATTCAAATAAGTGTACACTCCGCACTTCCAACTTATTTGATGTCTCATTATGATTACGCTGATCAATCAAGTTAATCCAATTACAATAAAGTATCCAACAAAACCATGGTTTTCCCTGCATGGATATCGAATATTCATTCCAAAAATAGCTGGTGCTAAAGAATACACAGCCAAACACACTGTGCCTGAACTCAGAAACAGCTCCAGCTGCACAAGAATACAAGTTTATATATGATTTCAACCATATGCACGTGTATTGGTGAAATGAAATATACGAGATAAAAAATACTAGTAAACCTGAATCCGATGATTATCCAACTGCATCAAACACGATAAGATTGTCAAGAGCATAACATATAAGAGCGGCTTTGATAGAAAATTCGCATTAATATCATTTAGTTTTCCTAATTCGTTGCTATGGATCAAATAGTGCAAAATGCCACAGCAGTAGTTTTGGAACAATCATTCATTTCATTACCTGAATGTTAATATAATCTTCTGTATCATCAATATTCTCTCTCAACTACATAACAAACAAAAATTCAAAAATAAAAACCAAAAGATCAGAAGAGTAACAATCTTGGAAAAGCTACAAGAATTGACAAACCGTAGTCAGCTTGTTCATAGTGCTCTCAATTTGCATAAAATAAGCCTGCAAAAGTACAACAGTATAAAACATTTAATTCATTGGAGCGTTCAGAAGGTTAATATTTGGTTTGCGGAATAGAATACCTCAAGTAGCATCTCAAGTTCATCAACATTATTCTTTTGCTTGAGTAGTGGTTACTGCACATCCCTTGCTACTGCTGCTTCTGCTTCCGCTTGTATGAAATCTTGATTCTGTTTTTAGAGATTCAGTGGAGACGGAAGCTGACATAGCCATTTTCCTTGAGAGATAGAGATCAGCCATGTCATCGTCGTCATCCAGTAGTTGCTCTAGTTCATCCCTCACCTACAAAACTAACACCTAATTAAATGGAGAACAACGCAAAAGAGCTACGAGGAGTTCCCATCTCAAGAGCCTAAAAGTGGCCTTACTTTTTGAACCCGACTTGTCAATCTTGTCATAGAACTCTTGATCTTGGGCATATGCAGATTGTTGGCAATCACAAAATCAACAACACGACAATAGTAGTGTGCATATGGATTTCTCGGACTACATATTGAAGAATCAGAATGTATCATATACGAATTTTAATTATACTGACCAAGACCAAAAAAGGAAAATGAAGAAACACAAAATCAACTCAATGTATCTTGCCAATGCAGGATAAGCAGAAATCTCGAGTTCTCTAGTTTGTGCATCGAGGGAGCTGCAAACGCCTTCTAATGCTACTTCTAATGCTCGAAATTCAAACGGGAAATCTAGCATAGTTTCAGCAAACACCAACAATCACAGAGATAGAAAAGAAATGTAGGAATTGTCAAAACTATTTTGAAATGAAACCTGTTACTAGTTCATTAGAGTCTACTTCACCAATGCGCGTTTCAAGCAGCTCCTCTTCTTCTCCTTCACCGCGACCAATGCGCCTCTGCAGCTCCTCAACAATTGGGGCCACATTCTCATCAAGAGGATCCCTCAAGAGAGAGAGCAAACACATTCACTTTCAATTCGGAGATTCATTCATATTCATACCAAGATTTGCACAAAGATCCAATTACACACACACATTTTGCCTTCAAGTTGGAAGATTCAAATTCATATTAAATGACATATGAACACAAATCCAACAACACCTACACAAACACATTCACATTCTAGTTGGAAGATTCATATACATAGACCATAGTGATAACAAGATTTGCATAAAAACATAGAGAGGGAAGCCAAAGAATTTTATAAACTGACCTCATCTGTGGTTATAATCGCCTTGATATGCTGCAAAACAATAAATGAATCAAATTAAAAGAGTAAATAGGGAGAGAATTAAATAAAATGAAAAAAAAGAATTACCTCCAAATTGAGGACAATGGCGGTATCTCTGACAAGAATAGCAGAAGGGTAAGAGAGGAGAGAATCAAGAATCCTAAGGTCTCTGCCATTAATGGGGAGGCGTCTCATGATATCAAACTTATCCCAATCGACAATCATCCCCTCACCGCAGCTTTCTTCATCACTACTCTGCTCCATCATCATCAACAACAACAACTATCTTTTTTGCAGCCAAAAACAAACTCACTAGTTGAGCGGTGGAAAAGCTCAATCAAATCTTGATAGTAGTATTATTTGTGTGATTGTGATTTGTGAGAGTGGAGGGGCCATGTTGATCTATCTACTGTGTATGTTTGCTTGCTGCAGTTTGCATGGTTGTCTACTCACCTTGCCCATTATAATTGTTTTTGTTGCTTTCTACACTTATGGTCCACTTTCTTTATCCAACATACTACTCCTATTATCTTCTTCATCTAATGTTTTAGACAAAACTAATTCATAAGAGAAACAAAACAACATATAATTAGTGTTGCTTACATACACATTTATATTCTTATTTCTACTTGAAATAAAATGTTAAATTTTCTAAATAGTAAATGCCAAAACTGGTCAATGATGGTCATTTTATGATCTTGGTCCTAAACTTTATCTTTTGAATTTTTTGATCATGTACATTTCAAATCGGATCACAACTGGTCATCCGTTAACAATTCCGTTAATATTTAACAGTCAGCGATTTTAATCACAATTCTGACCAACTTAAGTAATTTTTAATTATTTAATAATCAAAATTATTTTTTGTAAGTAAAATCATAAATTATTTATGATAAATACATGAAATGAATCTAAGATTCATTCACTTTCAAAATCGCGGCTCATCTTCTTCCTCGCTGAAAAAAACAAAGAACCCTAGCCGCTCAACTTCGTAATGCTGGAGCGGTCGTCCTGCAGCAGAGGTTCCGCGGCCAGGTCCGGCGAGAGTGGTGGCCGACGTGACCTTCGATTCATGTATGAGTCTTGCAATTGCAAGAAATTTGCTTCACTTCGAATCGCAAAAGCCATGGCAAACCTACAAGGGGTAAGCTCTACTTTGTTTGTGAGAGAAAAGAGTGCACTTTTTTCAAATGGTGCGAACCAATCAAGCCAATTAAAGAAGAAGAAAACGGTGTGGATTCATCACTGATGCAGGCCGAGATGGATGGGGAAACTTTAGAGTTGATTTTGGCATCGATCGATGAGAACTACTCTAATCCCTCGTCCAAGAATGGGATTCGCCGGTGATCGAAGTGAGGGGGAGGGAGATGGAGTGTGATTCGTCGCGGGAGGGAGAGGGTAAAGTGAGAAGACGATTCGTTTTTGGCTAAGTGTTAGGGAATTTGTTTAAATTTCATTTTGTTATTTTAATTTCATTTGTTTTTAGTATATTTATTGTTAATATATTTTTTTGTTTTATTAGGAGTAATAAATAAGAATAATAATTAATGATATAATTAGTGAGTTAAAAATCATAATTAAGAGCTTTAATCGGTCAAAATTAGACCGTTATAAAATTAACGGAATTGTAAACGGATGACCAATTGTGATTCGATTTGAAATGTACATGACAAAAAATTCAAAAGATAAAGTTTATGACCAAAATTGTAAAATGGTCATATGTTCTGGACCAGTTTTGGGTTTGACTTTTTTCTAAAATTCAAAATATAACAAAAAGAGAATACTTGACCACTCACGTACAAATCTATGAATATACTATTTCGGTGCAATGAAAACCAAAGCGAAGCTAATGAAATATCTATGTTAGATATGGAATTAATTTTGGAAGATAAATAATAAAAGTAGTTTATATTGAAAACAAAAACATAGCAATTGGAGGCGATGAGGTAGGCCACGATTATACTAGAAAAGAAAGCAGGCGGTGCAATTGTCCATTCGGTGTCGTCTCTCTTTCTCAATTTCGTGCAATTATTGTGAATCACCTTTCCCATACCTATAATTGCCCCCAAATTAGTTTTATTGCAGCTAAGATATTTTAAATTATACTCCTACTACTTCTATGTTAGCGAAATAATTAGTGGGATTCTATTGTATCGAGTAATTAAATTTCTATTCGCATTGAAGAATGAAGGTAACTAGGTAAGCATAATAAAAATAATAATTCAATTTTAATTTATTAAGTATATAGTATTAATTTAATGGGATCAAGAAATACTTTCAATTAGATGTCAATAAATGGCATCTAATTAATTTGGCTAAGAAACTTACTAAAAAATCGATGCAGCTTGGATAGTATTAGGCCAGTTTGAGACGGAACATGAACCAGATGATCTATGAGTGAAGAACAATGCAGTCTATATTTTAATTGAGTAGTGGGCTGTGGCGGTAGTTGAATTTCTTATTTTAAAAATAAAGGCTTCCACATTTTGGGCTAAAATGAGATTCCCAACTTTGGGCTTTTTATTTTTTTAGAATTTTATAAATATTTTGTGGACTTAAGTTTTTTTATTCAAAAATAGATCAAAGAAATATGTTTAACTTGGTCTTATCGTATAATATGAGTAATTTTTATAAATATGTAGTACATATTTTTAGAAAAATCTTTTATCCCGTCAGAGGATGTGAAATGACTGCAGTTTGAATTTGAGTATGGAAACCCATAAACAATAAACATGCCAACATATTTGTAGCCATGGCCCATGGTGAATTGGTGATGTCTCGTGTGTAACGCAATTTTGATTGTTGAATGAATTTTTTTTAGTGTTGCTCAAGTCATAATTTATTTACTGTTGCTCCTTTGTTCTTTTATTCAGGAACTATTTAAGTTGGTACATATTCGATATTTTAGGACTGATATATCATGTGGATTGAATTCTTTATTGAGTTAACCTGATAACAACTCAACCTAATACGACCTAACTTGAACCAACATTTTAAAGGAAACTCTCGTTTCATAATCAAACTCGACATGATATACTATACTTTCTCTCCCCACTTAAGATGACACGTTTTCCCTTTTAGTTTGTCCCATTTAAGATGAAACATTTTCTTTTTTGGAAATTTTCTATCTCCAATTATACACTCAACCTCTTTTTCTCACTCCTGTTAAAATATTTATCTTTCTTTCTCTCTATATTTTAATACTTACATCCACCTCTTCTCTCTCTTATTAACCACATTAATCAATAACTCCTAACATCTCGTGCCGACCAAGAATGTGTCATTTTAGCCGGAGCGAAGGGAGTATAATATGGGTTGATACAACACGATAACAACCTGATAACGACTCAAACCTGATTTACATGATTAAAACATAATACTTTTACACAATAAAAACATAAAAACACGATTAGACCTAATTAAAAATATACAGTAGTAGGGCTATAGTTTTAAAAGGAAATAATAATAATTTTTAATAGATCACCCGAATCCAACCTAGAAATTAGAATTATCGAATTTCTAATTGGTGTACACAATAAAAAGACTTGATCCAAATGGTTTAATATTTTGCATATTCATGTCCATTTTTAATCGTTTCAAAAATTTTCAACCCAACTTTATTTATATACATATCCAAAGCACGGCTTTGAAAGGGACTGACGAGTTCATCACATCCAAGTAAAAATGTTTGTGTTGATGGGAGAAAGAAGATAGAGTTTTATAGTATTATATTTATATACCAACAAATGAATGAATTAGATATTTAACGTCCAAATCCAATCGTACATATCTGCAACACACGTACGCATGCGCATGCACCCCCACGTGTGTGGTGTGCGCGCGCTACACACCAGTAGTAGGCCTAAACGACACTAAACCAGCAAGAAATTAAGTCAGTTGGGCCTGCTTAATGGGCCCCGTTTAGCCCAAAAGTCCAACTCCAAAAGCATAACACGTGTGTGAGGCCCACAATTGGTTTAACATACAATTGAAAATGACTCGTCATTACAAAATTAAAGAATTAAATTACATACATAAAAAATTTCGTGATATTCGCGCCTAAATTTTATTTGTGAATTTCTAATACATAGCGACTTTATACATGCGTAATTTGTATTTTTATATGTCATTTTCAACTCTCACGCTAATATTGAGCCCTTCAATCATAAATATTTATAGATTTATTATGATTTTGGACAAATTTCAAAAGTTGATGTTATGCATACTCAATAAATCAGTCTAAAACTATACTAATAGATTTAGAAATAAATAATCACTGAAATCTGGTAGTATTTGGTTTAACTAGCAAACAATACTTACCTCTTCATGATCACATTCAATGTTATACCATACTTCAACGTTATCAACTCTTCAAGATATGAATAACATTGTATTAACATTAACAAACGTTCGCGATATACTATGTATATCCAGATTGAAAATAGTATAAAAATAGTACTCCCTCCGTCCCGGGCTACTCGCTCATTTCCTTTTCGGCTCGGAGATTAAGGAATGAGTGTATATGAAAGTCAAAAATGACGGCTGTATGTAAAATTTTTTACTAAAAATAGAAAAAGTGCAAGTAACTTGGGACGCCCAAAAAGGAAATAAGTGCGAGTAGTGCGGGACGGAGGGAGTATAATTTTAGTTCTACAAGATAACGATATAATATTTACTATAACCAGGAGTCTACCAATTAGTCTACATATACTATAAAAGAAGGACTTATTTGTTCAATTTACTTACTACTTATTTTTTATGAATATACTCGAGGATAATAATAAATGATAAACTATTCAAGCCCATTGGCCTAGCGGTAAAGGGTGCTGGATACCGCGTCCATCCTGGATGTCTCGAGTTCGAACCCTGGGTGGCGTAATTTGTCTTTCCTCCTTGTTATAGGAGTTGATTTGTAATTTCCTCCTTCATATATATGATATAAATATATGAAGTTAATTTAAAAAAAAAATAATAATAATAATAAATGATAAACTATTTGTATGAATAATTTATTTTCACAAATTATGATATAAGGATTTTACAATACCAGCTGCTATAAACTTACTTTTATGTATACACTTAGCTTGTCCAACCATCACCACCTCATTTTTATCTCTATTACTTAGTTTTATCTAACTAAGGAACAACATGCATAAAACATATACTAATATAATGTTTTTTTTATCTATGCAGTTTACTTTTAGAATTTAATCTAGATTTATTGTAGCAATGAACCAAAAAGTAGTACTAGTGATTAAATACTAGTAGTACTAAATTATGCCAATATATTTGTGGCATTATATACATAGTACTCCAATGATGAATTCGAAAGTGGGTCTTTTTTAAACGTCTTCCACTGGAAGTGTTCCCTAAATTTTAATATTGTTATGGTAGTTTAAGAAAGTATTTTCAATTCATTTTTTTCCAACACATTATAATATCGATTAGGTTAGTCAAAACTAATGTCCCAAAAATTCGCAAAATACCATGTCGTTTATTCGTGGACAGCAAAAAAAAGTTTGATCAAATCAACCTAAATAGTGGACCATCTTCTGTCTGTATTAATCAAAAAGCAATTACTGCAAAATGAGTTGGCTTTCGTCCTTTCTTGGAGGATTTAGCTGGTAAATTCAAGCTTTCGATGGTTTATAATTCATGGGGTGATTTTCAAAGAATATACTCATACTCCCTCCGTACATCCTTTATAAACATATTTTAATTTAATATTGATTTTAAGAAATTATTCCAACTCTATGAAAAAAGAAGAAATGAATTAGTAGAATACAGACTTCATTTTTATACATTGATTTTATAATAAAATATTAGTGTAATGATTTAGCAGAATGATAAGGTCCATTTACTTAAAATTAAAAAAGTAGATGAGTTTTTAAATGGCAGAAATCACAAAATGAAAAAGTGAAACTTTTCTTCACAAACAAGGGGGGTAGTTTTTAATTTTTATATCATGGGTTTGAATATTCTTATTGCATTGAAATCTAATTTCTATATAGTTATAACATACAATACTATATTACTATGCTATATACTACTATTATGTTTTCCATCCATTCCGAATAACGAAGATATGTTACTTTTTTATACTTTTGAAATGGAAGTCCAATTTACAAATTATTACAGCTTGAGAATTAAATATTTTACCAATTAAATTGTACTACACCATCAACTATACGTGTAACTTTTTGTGAATATGTATTCTCATATTTTTGAATTCTGTATATTGAGAGCATTAGACTAAGAGAGAGTAAATTTTTGGGGTTTTAAAATCTAACATGGAAATTATGTATACTTCCGATTGTTTGTTAATCATATCGAATTAATTCTTTAGCTCGATGAATTTGGAGCGAATACTCAACTCTCTCTTACTTTACTCTCTCTCTTCACTTTAACTATTTAATATCATTTTTTCAAAATGAGTGCAGAAAATGAAATGCTTATATTATCATGGAACGGATGGAGTAGTAACCATTCTTGACAACTTGGCAATAAGAATTCACACTTTTTGTCTTTCAATTTTATTTAATTATAATTAATAGTCAGTGTGTTTGTTAAGTGTAAACATTGCAACCCCCAACTTTGTAACTAAATCTTTATTATGAAGGACAAAACAAAATTCCCAAACTCGTTTCTCACTCCAACGTCGTAATTAGAAGACACTATTAATCTGCTTTGTCAGCTAAATTGTTTCCAACAATTTAAGTTTTTGTGCTCAGAACATGGCTATTAATCTCACAATACTCAATTTTCAAATGCTAAGTCAACATTTAATAACTGATTTGTATATTTTAAAACTGAATACTGACAATATATCCATATTCAAGATTGCGACGTCATCCATACATGAAAGATTTATAATCACTTTTCTAGCGCAGATTAAACATTGAACGTGGATTGGAGTTCAACAATGAAAAGCTTTGACTCAAGTTAATTAATTAAAAGCTTTGACTCTTATCAACAATATTAATTAATTTTCCTGATTTCGTCAACAGTATTTATATAAACTGAGTAAAAGATTAAAGAATACTTGTAGCTACTATTTTGCACCAAATATACAAATCATCATATTCATACTATTCCGGTACATGTATTGAACATCATCCTAAAAATATAGTAGTATTAAATGAAATATAGGTACAGTAATATTTTATCAAAGAAGAATTGTAACTATTTCATGAATAACACAAAGGTAGTAGTATGAAATTATTATAGAGGATGATTTTGTAACAATGATATATATAGCAAAACCACATGTATCCTTTCAAATATTTTCAAAAAGTTAGGGCAAGATGAGTTGGGGGATGGCCAAATTCACACATGCCCAGTTTTCAGGTGGGACCCACTAATGAATAGCCCACATGGGTCGGTCTGTACCGACAACAACCGGACCCGCCTCACATGCCCTTGTTCATTCCACTTTTCGTCATTCATTTCCATCCATGTTTCTATTCCATACGTCCCATAAATATTCTAATAAGTGTGATGTAACCAATTACTCTCTCCGTCACAACAAAATATGCATTTTTGGTGGGACACAAATTTTAATGTCAATTAAAAAAGTAAGAAAGATAAAAAATATATAATTAAAATATTATTAGTAGAGAATAAGTCTCATCTTAATAGAGATAAATAGTCCAAATTAGAAAGTGTTTATTCTTATGGGACAGAGTTAGTGGTAAAAAGTTTAATGCCCTAAAGCCAAAGATCTCAGGTTTGATTTCTTTATAGCGTGACTGTTAAATTTGAATTAGTTATCCATTCAAAAATAAAGAATATATTACTCCTGTGTGTGAGTTGGCTAAACGGTAGAGAGATTAATGTTTGAGGTCAAATGTCTCAGATCGAATCCTCCGTGACGCATCCTTTAATTTAATTTCATTTCTTATGAAAAAAATATACTACTCCCTCTGTTTTTTTTAAAAATAGAAACTATTTTCTTTTTAAGCTGTTTCCTAAAAAATAGAAGGCTAAAGTTCAATTTTGGTCCCTTACATTTGTCCTAAAATTCTTTTTGATCCCATACATTAAGTTTGTGACCTTGTTTGAGATCAAAAAGTACCAAAACAATATGTTAGTGACCAAAATGTCACAAACTTAATGTATGTGATCCGAAAAGAATTTTATGGAAAATGTAGGGGACTATAATTGGACTTTAGTCCTAGATTATAATTAAGTTATTAAATTGGTCAAAGATTTTGACTGTTAATTTTAACATAAAATGGTTATTTTGGACCAAAACAATATGTTTGGGACCAAAAGATATCAAAACAATATGTTAGGGACCAAAAGGTCACAAACTTAATGTATGAGACCAAAAAGAATTTTAGGACAAATATAAAGGACCAAAATTGGACTTTAGTCAAAATAGAAACACTCCATTTTAGGAAAGCTTTTTCTCTCTATAACGTAGGATCCATTTTCCACTAATACTTTTTCTTTATCTCTCTTACTTTATCATTTTTTATTAAAACTTGTGTCTTTCCAAAAGTTTCTATATTTAAAAAAGAGTACAAGTTTTAAAGCGAATGTAAGAAAATGAGAAAAAGTAGTTGAAATAAAATAATACTCCTCTGTACTCTATAGTGGATGATGGAGTAAATGATATTAATCTATTTTTATGGAACGAATGGAGTATTTTATAAGAATACTATAATTAATAACATGGTTGCAAAGAATATAATTTTCTACTATCTAGAATCTTTAAACATAGTGGATGATGGAGTAAATGATATTAATCTATTTTTATGGAACGAATTGAGTATTTTATAAGAATACTATAATTAATAACATGGTTGCAAAGAATATAATTTTCTACTATCTAGAATCTTTCGTTTAAATTGTAGTTCTGGTAATTAAAATTTAGTAGTAGTAAGTTTTTGTTCATAATTATTATGCAAGACGTCGACTTAAGAGGAGAATCATTTTATAAATTATAATAATGCCGGATAAGTGTCTAGAAGAGTGCCGTGAATCATTGATTTAATCCATATTCTTTAATCCTTATCATATAAGTAGGTCGTTTTGGCAAGAGTAAGCACTAAAAAGCTCAACAGATTATTAATTGATAATATTGGCTCACGGGTATATTAATTAGTGGATAAATGATAATCTAGTAGCAGTATTAGATACTCTTTTTGTCCACGAATAAAAGTCTCGTTTTTCCAACTTTAGTCCGTTCACAAATAGAAGTCTAAAAAGAAGCTGCAGAAGCTATGCAGACACACATACTGGAGATATGTTTAGAGAGAGAACTCAAATCGGCATTTTTCATGACTTCAAATGTAACAAGATGCGATACATATATACTCGATTCAAAGGATCTAAAAACATTGTACTAATCTACTTTAACAAACTCTGCAAGACATGTTTCTTCTTTAAACCGCGCAACACCACGTCGCGCCAAGTACATATGTGGTCCTCCATCTTAGCCGGCTTTCCGTGGTTTCAACGCGTGCGAGGTTGATCATTGGCTCCTTTTGTGCCGCACACCCCTTACTCTTCTTTGTCTCATTCTCAGCTTTAGCTCTCGTGGAGTTCGTGATTGCTTTGGCTCGTGCACAACGCATTGCAGCTCGATCAGCTTGACGGTCCAGTGGCTTGAGACAATATATTGCAGCTTGATCAGCTTGGCGGTCAAGTGGCATGAGATCAGGCATCGCGGCTTGTTGATCAACTCGGCACGTGCCGGCTTGATCAACTTGGTTAGCAGCGGCTTGATCCAGCAGCGACATGCAATGTAAGCGTCGACATGCAGTGGCTTGATCAAGTTGATTAGCAGTAGCTTGATCCAGCCTAGGCGTCTGATCATCTCTTCTAACAAAGTCCAGATTCATTTATACTATAAATGGCAATAGACCCTACATTCCACTAATTTATTCCACTCAAATATCATTTAAAACTGATAAATACAATTGAGGCTCATATACCACTAACTCTTTTCACCCACTTTTCTTAATATTTTGTGAAACCCGTGTCAAAAAGAAATGATACTCATATTTGCGGACGAAGAGAGTAACATTTTTCTTATTTAGCAAACATACATTTCTCCTTACCAAAAAAAAACACATTTTGTCATTTTAATACTCCATAATTTTAAGTTTCTTTTTCATTTTTAGTAAATAGGGAGTAACATATAACTAATTTTTTCATTCACCTCACCTTTATATTTTTCTAGAAGTAGTATTTAATTATTTGAATGTATTGTAATCTTTGAGTTAAAGTAAGTTTCTGAGAAAATAATGATTCTTCAGAAAACAACATTTGTTAATATAAATAAGCAAAATGAGATTTGTAAATCAAAATAAAATACTATAAATGTACAACAATGGCTTTGGGTGTTAAAATAAAAACAAACACTGCCATTAAGTTAAACAATATTTAGGGCCTGTGCAACTAAGTACTACTATTTCACATATTATTAATAAATCTCGTTGTCCCAAAAAATAGTAGTCTATGTTATTATTTTAGTTCGTATCACAAAACTATTCCAATTTTGAGGTATTTAGTAGGAGTACATTTTAGTCATGCATTACAATATTATTAATATCTACTTATCTACAAGCACTAATTTAATTTTATTGTTTCATTTTCACCTAAAAATCCTTGTTTTCAGGGAGCAGAAGAATGTTACAGTATTATTAAATTAATGAATGCAATACTTTATTACTCCCTCCGTCCCGCACCACTCGCACCTTTCCTTTTGGGCACGGAGATTAAGGAATGAGTGATAGACAAAGTCAACAATTACGGCTGTAGGTATAAATTGTTACTAAAAATGGAAAGAGTGCAAATAACTTGGGACGCCCAAAAAAGAAATAAGTGTAAGTAGTGCGGGACGGAGGGAGTACTTTAATCCGTCCCATTCCCACTGCAATGGAGCGCTCGAGTGGTGCGATGAGAATGGATAGAAACCTAATCCAACGGCCAAAACCATCGCTCTACTGGAAAAGAAATCTGATCCGTGGGATTGCGTTAAAGAGAAAGGCGTTTGGCGTGGGCCACCATTGTCCCCACACACTCACACTCACACGCACACGCACACGCACACGCACACGCATCCTTGTCTTGTAGCCGTTGTTACTATACTTAATTGACATCAACTTTTACTACACAATTCAAACTTTTTAGTTTTTCTATGTCTGTTAGTTAGTAAAAAAATGATAAATTCGTGTCGGAATTTATAACACGATAATCCTCTAATTTTATAATATTTCCTAAATAGGATTTTGTCGTGTAACATTGAATTACAATCGAATTCTTTTCGTGTTCGTTGCAGCCAAAAAAAAAAAAACGACTCCGTCGCCCTGGCGGTCCTCATACTCCGGCCCGACATCATATGAGGGGGTTTAATCAGGGTACGCAGTAGCCCGTTAAAGGGGAGACCTTAACCCACTGACTGCCAGAAGCCCATCTCCCAAGGCCTCACACTTGTGCCTGAGAGATAGAAGCAACTACACGACAACAATGAGATTCGAATCCAGGCTCATTGCAGCAAGATCTGCCCCACGTGTTTATATAAGTTGCATTGCGTCCTTATCCTTTAATTGTCAACTTTAAATTCGTACGAAATGCTTTTTATTTTTTGAAATGCTCTTATTAGTTGAAGAGGAAGTTGATTTTCAAATCTATTTGTGGTATTTCATGTTAAACAAGTGATTACATCTGAAATTTATTTGAAGGTTAAAAAAACCTACACTTTTTGTGTTGTTTTTGTCCGTAATTATCCGCACATCATTATGAACCATCAATCTTTTATTCGCAAAGGTATGATAGTGGAAATTTAGATAATCGCAAAGTCAATTATGAGAGGCATTTTATTCTACTTTCATTTCCCCTTTTTTCTTTTTATTAGCTTTTTAAAATATGTTGGACATGTAATTATTCGAATTATCAATTTAATAACAAAAGAACAACATCATATTAACTAAATTGGCATCTCGATTAATTATGAATAATATTTTAAAATAAAATAAAATTGTAAATAATTAAGAGGGCCATGATTTAGCTGTCATGAAATTCATGTACAGGCAGAATAAGGTGCTGTCTCACTTCTTCTTCCTATAAAACTAGTCCCCAATTTCACACAACTCCCATTCACATTCCAAAATCCAAACAATTTCTTCAAAGTTCGAAAATGGAAAAGTGTTCATCAGCAGCTGTTTTTGAGAAGGACGACCTGAATCTGCGATTAGGCCTTCCCGGAAGAGACGAATCGGAGCAGCCATCTTCATCTTGTGTGAAGACCAACAAGAGATCCTCGTCGGAGATGGAAAATCAAGTCCAACAATCCGCCCCTACCCCTCCTAAGTAAGTCTCTAGAG
Organism: Salvia splendens; assembly: GCF_004379255.2. Classification (NCBI taxonomy): domain Eukaryota; kingdom Viridiplantae; phylum Streptophyta; class Magnoliopsida; order Lamiales; family Lamiaceae; genus Salvia; species Salvia splendens. Next base: position 3,609,942 of record NC_056034.1, read on the forward strand.
AGAGAGAGAGAGAGAGAAATCCAAAATCAATTAAAAATTCTTTGGCTAATGAAGAAATGTTTGTTTTAGGGCACAAGTAGTTGGGTGGCCGCCGGTGAGATCTTACCGCAAAAACGCCCTTCAGGCGGAGTCAGGGATGTTGGTGAAGGTGAGCATGGATGGAGCTCCATATTTGAGGAAGATTGACCTCAAATTCTACAACAACTACTTGGATCTTCTCATGGCCTTGGAGGCTATGTTCAAGTGTACCATAGGTAATGAATCTTGTACATTTTCTGCTTATATATATATATATATATATTGAAGGTGTTAATGTAAAGTTTGGTTGATGTGATCAGGTGTTTACTCAGAGAGGGAAGGTTACAATGGGTCTGAATATGCACCAACATATGAAGACAAAGATGGGGACTGGATGCTTGTTGGAGATGTTCCATGGGAGATGTTCATCACTTCTTGCAAGAGGTTTAGGATCATGAAGGCCTCTGAAGCTAAAGGATTGGCTGGATCTTTGTAGCCCTTCTTCCCTTCCACAATTTTTACTCACCAAAAATATTCAATTGACTCCCTAGTTTGGATTTGAGATGTGGATGAATCAAATTAGGAAACACGGCTTGTACAAATGATAGAGAAGTAGTAGTTGTTTATGTATCTGTTTGCTTTGCAAATTGTTTGTGTTTAGGAGGAAAGAATATTATGTAATGTGAAATAATGATACTACTAAACAAAATATAGAATACAGTTCAATTTTCTTATTCTTCTTCTTTGCCAATGCCAGCCATATGAAATGGATATTATCAAAGTTGGTCTATGTAAATCAAGAGATGAGCTCATCTCATTTTGTTTGCTTATCAATTCTCTTAAAAAGTAGTAGTATTTTTCTTTCTATGCTCTATGATCCATTGCAACTTGTGCTCTCTCAATTACTATGATTTTCTTATCAATTCACCATTCTTTAGTTGATTTCATATTTATTTTCCAATTAGGGAATTTAAATAACATATTGAAACTAGAGAGTTTAAATAACAAATTTATTAGGGAATTTACATATCTCAACTCTGCAATTTATTAGAAGAAGCAACAAATTGAAAGCTGTTGTGGAATTTCAATATGGAGAAACAAAAATCATGGAAAGGGAACTGGGCTTTGACTTAATGTTGATGAAGAATTAGATATGAAGAAAATAGAGAAAAATTGATAATGTAAAAACTTGGAAATAACTAAAATATTTATCATTGTTAATTAAGCCTTTCGTAATACTCTCTCTCAGAGTCCCAGTCATAGCATTTGTTTGATAGATAAAGAATGAGAGATAATAAAATAATAAAAAGTAATAGTATTTCTATTAATAGCCATATTATTTTTGAGGATAGCATTGGTCTGGATATTTCGCGAAATGGATTGGGCCCTTAAATTCTTAGTCCATTCGATAAAAACTCCATCTCAATAGTCATATTCTTTTAGCATGCATTGAGTAAACTCTATTCAAAATTTGGTAAGACCAGATTTCAAACAGAATTAATTTCACTTGTACTACTATTATGGATTTGTTGTTTACCATGCTTGTGTATCTAAATTCTTCAACGTCAGTAGTTGAGTCGTGTGATAATTTTGGAAATTTTCATATGGAGATTATAAAGTAAAGAAAATAATATAATTTTCATTATCTAGATGAATAAGTTGTACGTGTACCGTGTGTGTAATTTAGAAGAAGATAATGGGCCCATTAAATTTTGTATGAAAATCCAGATTAAATTCATAGTCAGTGCCTAGTTAGTATTACTTTGGTGATATATTACTCATTCTTGAAACAAAAATCCCTAATCATATAGCAAAAATTATGTGAAACACTTGCCATAAGATAAGTCCAGATCCGGGTATATCTATATTCACAATTTCTTTGGTATTATATTATTAAAAATCAATCAAACGTATACTAGCTAAAATAGCTATTCAAATGCTATTGACCCCACGAAATAATTCGAAAAGCTGGATGTAGCTTTTTTTCTTTTTTTTAGATTAGAACAGAGCTCATCATCATATATGCTCAGCACATTTCTAAATATTATACTGAAATATAAAATTTGACAAAGCATAACTTGATTGGAAAAAGGAGACTTAGCATCTATCTTTATGATCCATATATGCATACATATTCGAATGTATAATAACTACCGTTAAGTCTTATATGGAAAGCATCTTTGCAAGAAAAGAAAGAAACATCAACAAGCTTATCATATTAAGTGTGAAGCATCATAGCAATATACTAGTATAAAATATAAAATAGTGTAGAAGTTTAAGTTCATCAGTTTAAATAAAAAATTTTGAACTCCGCTCTATGTACTATAAATCGTGCTTAGATTCTTAGATTTTCATATGATTACAACAGTAAACTATGTACAGCCATCCTTGATGAAAACTAAATTACGCAATTATTAAAAATGTAAAAAACCAAGAAGCTATTTATGCATCATAGATAGTTGAACGTATCACATTTCTTGTTGCTGCAATTCCTCAAAATCATTTTGAACAAGTATGCAACACAATGATGATACAGTAGAACAAGTAAAAGTCAGACTGCTTTTAGAAACAAACCAGAAAAATTCAAATGCTACAATTGATTTGTGTTGAATTCAAAACTCAAGTAAACCATTATCTAGTGCAACTATCCATTTCCACCAGACAATGAAAACGACACCACTCTAAAACAATTTACACATTCATACCTTTGAAGGGCCCGTGAATGCACTACCAACCCCACTATGAAAAGGTGCTTTGCTCATTCCACCATTGATAGCAAAAGAAGAGCATCAAGACAGGTTTGACTTTGCTTTCCCTTCTTTACTTGAATATTCCGAGGACATGAGGCGCGGTATGACATGTCAGCGCCTTACGTTGAGGCGGAAAGAAGGTGAGGAAAGGTTGGTCTGTGGGATATGACTAGGATTTCAACTAAAGAGGAGTGTAAAATTAGCAAGTTTGGATTGGGTGAACTTAGCGAGCTCATGGTATTGAGGGATTAGGATGGGGGGTCGGATTCTGGTTTCACTAGGAAGGTAGTGTCTGGAGGTTGTGTGTTGTAGATAGCCGAAGCAAGAGATATTGGCATGATACAGAGCGCCTTGGATTGAAGAAACTGCATTGCAGCACCAACATTTTCTTCCATAAGCTTTGCTACCTGCCTCTCCGTGCCATCATTTGACCATTTATCCCAAGCCGGCTGAGCTCTTCCACCGTCACTGCATTCTTCCTTCAAAAGTCACATAAATCAAATGTAAGATATCAAAAGGCTAGGTCCTCAATAAATCTAGCTTTTACAACCAAATACTGATGTTACCTCTACTGATGATATTGGGATGTCTGTCACAAGCGGTGCCACAGCACCGGCCCCTCCCAATCTACTCATGCTCAATACCTGTAGGAACAATGTTGCTGATAAGGATATAAGTTATGCAAAATTGTTAAGAACTTACACTTGAGGTTACATGAAATAAGTAGTCAGGCAGTGACCATTGACCCCTTCCATTTTTATCACGAGATGAGTAATTTTTTACACAGATGCTTTAATCATGATTACATCAATACATGGAATTTTTTTAAACAACCATATTATGACAACAATTTCTACATTTGCTACTTTCATAACATCAATGGAGTCAGGTGCCAATTCTTTAATTATCTTGGCCATTACATACAATGCCAGGTAAATTGCATTTAAAGTTTTTCTTGCATGCTTAAAATCTTGCAAACTCTGTTTTGAATTCAGTGCTGCTAATGCAAAAGATGATCTCTATAAAATTGACAGTTTTTTTTTCTGTAATTTCATCTTAACTTACTAATACCAAAAGGGGTTTGATCAGTGTTACCTTCACTTGGAGCCTTAAGAACTTGACATAATCAACAATTTCATCAAGCATAGCTGCTCTGTCTGTCTGCATAAAAAAATTCAGTTGGAGTATGCATAAGCATAAAGAAGCTCCATTATAAATAATAGAAATTCATAACACTTTTAGGGGTATAAATAATAATTAGTTGAGGTTTGGCAGGAAGGAAATGGATTTTAAAATTTTATAAAAATATAAAAAGTCATGCATTACAGGCCATGTCAACTCCCCCCACCCCCAAAAAATTTTCCTTGGAAATAAATTGTTATCAAATAACTAGGTGAAACAAAACAAGATGATAACATTTGTCATGTAGGTTTACAAAAATAGGATAGTAGAATTACAAAGAATACCAAAATCCACTTTTTGCTTCTGAAAATCCTGGGAGAGAATCAACATAGCATAGATGGAATGGTGGATACAAACAACAGAATCAACATAACGTAGATGGATACAAACAACAGAATCAAAGTAGAATATTTAAAGAGAACTATGGCAAGCAAAAGCGAAGGCATAGACAGCTCCATTAACGGCTATACAACTCTACACATTGAAGTTGAAAACACAAAAGTAGAGCAAATTTCATATAGCCTCCTAGTAAGAAAAATATATAGAAGAAAATAGCAAGAAACCCAAACTACCGAGGTTCTAGTTATTCTGTTAGCCAGAAAAAACACAAATTTTGAGTACTATGATGCTGAGCTAGTTAGTAGAGAGAAAAAAAGCACACCTTGTTGACACTGGGAACTAAATCTTGCAATGCTCTTATTCTTTCCGCTATTCTTTCTCTCCGCAACTACAACAAGAGAAAACAACATTAAATGAATTATGATCACATTTCTAATTATGCACTTGCATCCTGAAAGCTTATCTCCTGAAATGACTAGGCATACCCTTTCAGCTATACTGTGTGGATCAGTAGCTTGGCCTCGTCTAGCACGTACCCTCGGACGAATTCCAGGTGGATGGGGTGCCGCCTGTACAGTGTTTATCATCGGCTGTCCATGGAAACCCTGAGTAGAAAAAAGAGCAATTCTTTTTATCAGGCTTGCCATTCTATACATTAATATGGAAATGGCATCACAATTTCAAACCGATCATCAGGAAACAAACATCAATAACCTACATTCCACACACTTCAAAGCAAACAGATTTTCATACTTAAATAACAAATTGACTATACAATAGTAGAGTAAAATTAGTGCATTTGCAGCGACAAATAGCTAATCATGAAAATCAGAATTAAATCAACGATAAGCTTTAACATGATAAACATCACAAGACACAAAAAACAAGTTGTCAAGGAATTTACCCCTTTGATGGTAGCAGCGCGGGAATCAACAAAATCATCAAGGTGGAACCTCTTCCCGCTACCCGAGGCGTCGTTGTAGCCTCCCTTCCCCTGCTCCAAGCTCAGCCCCAACGGAAACCCGGCGCCGCCACCTCCAACGGTGTAACCGCTGCCGATTCCAACTCCGAGGCCGACTCCCATCCCGGAGACTCCAACCAGATGAGAGGAGGCGTCGCCCGAGCCGAGCTGCAGCATCATGGCGGGAGAAGGAGCTTCGTTTCCGACCAAAGTAGCGTCGGCTCCAGCGGCGTAGTTCTGATAGCCTAAAATCTGCTCGAGGAAATCGTCGGAGGGGGTTTCGCCTGGATTGTTGGACATGATTCAAGTTACGCAGCCCTTCAGCTGGCTCTCTCTCTCTCTATATATATATATATATATGTATAGAATATGTGTGTGCGAGGATTGAATGTATGAGTGAGAGAGACAGAGAGCAATGCTGTTTCTTTCTTCTGTAAAGAGTGAGAAAGTTATGATAAAGCAGGGATTCTTTGTTCGTCTTAAAAAGGATTCCACTTCTCAAACCAGTTCTGCTTTTTCCACAATTTACATATTTACCATTTTCCACACGTTGCCGAATAATAATAATTTCTCTTTTCTTTTCATACATTTGATTTAAGAAAGAGTTTTCAATATTTTAATATAGATGAAAAAATGATACTAACATAAAATAGAAGAATGGATAACATAAGTAAGAAATACTATATTGTTTTTTTGGCTATTGAAAAATGATTTAAGCAACTCAAAATGGAACACTACTAAATAATTTGAGACAAGGGGAGTAGTATTAACTTTTAGGAGGTTGAGTCACTAGAATTTCGAGCAAGAGAACAATTAATTGCTTAGTCCATCAACTAATATGTATAGTTATTTGCCTCGCTTCTTGATCAATAAATAATAAAAGCTTGAATTTTGTAAAACTATAAGCCAAAAACAAAATATATGAAGTGGTGACTTCAATATATCAAACTTCTAAAAATTAATAGTTGTATACTCAATATTTCAGTCATAGTCCATAGCAAGTCAACAAATAGCATGAATCCATTAAAAATGAACTAGACTTGTAATTTTGTCGAAGAAAAGTATGATCCATTGCAATGCAATAAAAATAAAATGTTGGATAATATTGATCATAGTATAGTTCAAGGGCCAAGAAATGTGGATTTTTTGCTGGGGGTGGGTAGAAAATTTGATATCAACCGACCTCAAAAAACAGAGAGAGTAAGTTATAGTATAACAAGAATCCAAGTGGTAGACTTAGACTACTTTACAAGGTCAAACTCATCACCACTAATTTGAAAGAAGAAAAATAGTGCCTCTTTGACTCCATGTTGAAAGTGGTTGGTGATTTCACACAAAGTGCGTTGTGTTTTACACATTCTCAAGTTTTTCCATCACGTGGAGTAGAGAAATACCATTCTTTAAATTATTATTCTATTGTAATTTTAAATTTAAAATTTGTCAATAATGGAATGACTATATTTGCTTCTATTTTTGTTTTGGGTAATAAAGAAGATAGTAGTAGGGAAGTAATCGACAAGCTTGGTCAGTAGAACAAGTAGAAGTAATTTAAAGTACATTGTTAGTTTGTTACTATCCAATCTAGGACAAATAGTGACAGAGCTTGAAACAAGAGTGATGGTGATACAAGTAACTGAAATTATGGCTGAATCTTGGTACTAGCTTGCAAACCAGTTTGAACTTTGTTTGTAAAATGTGCTTCCAATCTGCAGCCCAACAATCTGAAGTTAGGTTCATGAAAAGAATTCGAATATCTATGTAGCCTATACAGTTCTCATCATACCTGGTGGAACATTTGTAATAGATCGTCTCTGGGGAGTTATACGTGCGTGCATTCGAGAACATTCTCCGAACATCTGCCACAAACATCTCCAAAGTTACATAATACTGCTCGGATTCTACCCGCTTTGACATTGTTTTTAAATCTGCATTTCACATCACAACCAGGTCAGTATATTACGGAACTCAAGATGCAAGCTCCTGCTCCAACATATACAATAAAACCTCTATAAAGCAATATCCTTAGGACTTTCAAAAAAATATTCCTAATGAAGGTTATTTTCTTAATCACAGCTCTAAGAGGGTTTTTTATTTAACATAAAGGCTATAATTACCAAACACACACACACACACACACAATTAACCCAACTACTTCGGATATTTTGGATGGATTCAACAAAAAGATTGAGCACACACAATTTAAAGGATGTAGGTACAAGGTAAAAGATAAAGTTATTGTCACATGCAATCTTAGACATGTATTTTAAATCAACTTATACTACTACGTATATATTCCTAAATGAGGTGTATATCCTTAAGAAGGGACATGAAAAGTATGAATTAACAATTTTGCAGTTTATTCCTAGATAGAGTATTCATGCATAGAGGTTTTATATTATACAAGTCATAGTGTCATACCCATTGGATCCTTAATGATGTTATAGTAATCAGGTACATCTCGTGCATCTACAGGTTCCTTAAATGGCCAAGCATCAGGATGATCATGCATCGCCTGCTCAAATAATATGACCATCATCAGCAGCATGCCATAAAATTGTAAATTATAAGCAGGCAGTAGAAAACGATTTATGACTACCATCAGCCAGAATAAGCGATCCTGTTGATGGCATAACATGTTACTGAATGAACCCAATGCCAAGCATTTAAAACGAAAAGTAAATAGAGATAAGATATCTATGCATATGCATTAAATCACATTTTGTAGTCATGATTGTGAATCAATACACAGGTAGCAACTTGTTTAATCTTATATATAGTGGTAAACTCATAGATGCTAAATCTTTTTTACTTGAAAATACTAAAGCCCAGTATGTCAGTATGGAAATTTAGCAAGTTAAAGATGATTGAAGCGGCTTACCTTAATAAGTGAGCGCATGAATGCAGTCAATTGTTTCTGATGAGAGGTAACATCTGTTGACAAGTTTATTGGTTTAAATTGAGAATGGCCATACTGGTCAGGGGTCCAGCCTGCCTCTCCTGTTCATATTAAGTTGCCGGCAAGTCCAAAATTAGGTCATAAATAAAGAAAACAATCAGAGGAAGCAAATACCAATACTGAATAATCAATATAGAGGACAAAGTATCATATGAGCTACCAGCCTACCAATATGTGATACTTTTGTAAAAAGAAATATCATAAAGATCTCCTTAAATAATGTTCACAAACTTTACTTGTCAGCTTCAAATACTCAAATGAAATACAGTGCTTACAGCCAGCTATGTCAACACAATTGGCAGCAAGATTTTCTAGTAGCACCATGCCATTTTATGAGGAAAATATTAAAAATATCTGATGCCTTCAGGAGGTATATGGTAAGGAGTGAAAAGCGTCGACTCATACACGCGACACACTTGATGAAATAGCAAAGAGACTCTGAATGATGGAAACTACTTGATAAAATAACCTAAGGAACAATGGAACAAAACAGGCAAAAACGTCCCTCTTGCAAGGCCTTGGAGAGACTTCCATCCAGAACTAATACATTTCACACCTCTCCCACGCATCCATAAGAAGGTAAAGAGTTTACATGACATAAGTAACAACGACTGAAAGATAAACTTAAACCTACTCTAGAAAGAATAACGAAAGAAATCAAAAAGATTAGATAACAACTACTACTGAAACTAAATTGCAAAGGACTCCTAACTAACAAGGACTTTGAAATAAATCTACTAATAAATGAAATCTAAAAGATAATAATAACTAAACTAAGATACAGCAAAAGACTCATATCCTAAACTTGCATCTTCGAGACCCCATCCCAAGCTTTCATCTTGGAGTGAGTGGCTATTGTTCCTGATCGATATCAGTATATCATAACAGGAGAAAGTAGCACCTTTATCGTGGCGGTAATATATTAGAAAATATAGGAACTCAGCATTCTAAGCCCCGCAGAACCACATATTATTATCAAATAGTAAGACACAGATTCCAACCAAAGTAAAGATAACTGACGAAATGACAGCAGAAAAACTAAGATAAACATTCAACAGTAATAATAGTTTATGAGAGGGTATAGGTAGACTAACTCAAGCCAGGTATGTCAATGTTGTTTGGCCTTTTGGGAATCCCAGCCTCTTTCTGAAAAGAACATTTTACATAAGATGTGAAAATGCTTAATCATGAAAACAAATTGTCTGAAAATAGAAACATACAAAGGAACCACCAACTGCATTTTGATAGATAAGACGAAAGAGGACATTATATGTTCCATCACCCTGGGCTTGTAGCAAAAAGCAAATAACTCCAATGTACTGCATTTACCTTCTGAAAATCAATGCCGGGGTAGACAATGTGACAATTCGAGAGCTCCCTAATCTTTTCATCAATTGCCTAGCAATAAAAAGATTAAAAGTTAATAGATATATTGAAAATCACCATTATATATGAAACATTATTGCTTTTCAATAGATCTTGCCATGTTAAATGATTTAGTCACACCTAGAGTCCTAATCTAGCAACCTAAGAATATCAAATGGCATAGCACTAAATCATCTTACCTGTCTCTGACGGCGTATCATTGTAGATAAATCAGTGTACGGAAGCTTTGGATCAATGTGGCACTCCATAAGGATTCCTCCGTCATAATCCTTAATATAGCTAAAGGAAAAAAGAAAAAATGAATAAATAACTCCTATCCACTACTGAGACGAAAAATTGAAGTTCTGTCACAATTTGGAATCTGCTGCCTCACTTTAGATCATATCTATAATGATTATGGAAACAAGATGTCTGACACATTTGGAATTAGATGCAAAAGTAAATGAAACTATCCATTTCATCTTCTGATACATGAAATAAAAAATTCTCTAATAAATTATGCCCAACAGAATAAAATCAGTTTCAATGTTATATGAGAAGTTGATTGAAACGTACCCTTGCCATCGTTCTTTGTCCAAGTATATTTCTTTAGTGAAGCCCTAAAAAATAATATACAAGTCAGGAATCTCATTAATGAAAGCATTTCTATATATCAGAAGAAAAGTAAGAGGTGTCTAATTTCAGTATCTTAGAGATAACGGCTGCACTAAACAGAAGCAACTCCACTAGGAATGCTGCAAATTAGGTCCAGAAATGTAATCTGCTAGCCCCCCAGCCCCACCATCTTGGCCCCCTCTTATTGACTCTACGTTCTAATACGTATACAGTTCTGTACTAGATCAACGCATACCTAAAAAAAGGACTTAACATGAACTAAGGATTAACTAACTAAGGTCCTTCATATTTCCTTGACCCTCTGAGAATATGTATGCTAAATCAACCTAGACAACCTGCATTGCATTAGAAATTTGGGAGACAAAGATCCACAGAGTAGCTCTCGCCTAGTGCAGACTTTGTATTCACCAACCATCACCCCGAGACGGAGGTTCCATCCACATAACTTAGTTTTAGTTCTTACTGTAGTTTAAAGATAACAGCCCTCAGAAGAGAACCAGCACAAAATTCAGCGGAAGACTTAAAAGAAGGCCAAGTTGATTAAGGTTTGTTGAATTCTGAAAACCATAATATCATTCCCTTGTGGAAGAGTGGGAGAGACAAAAAATTCAACCATATCTTTGATCCATCTAAATGCAAAACCTGTACTTTCCCAGATCCATTAAGCTATCAACATATAGTAGATCTTTAAGCCTTGAATGGTCAGCAAAAATACTGCACTAAGTCAAACTACACATGGAGCAGTATGCTAAACATGCATGTTGTAAACCCACCTGCTTGACAAAGTAACCGACAGCATTGTTATCAGCATATGTGAGGAAATGTGTTAGGCCATCCATCTCACGTGCGTGCTGCTTTAAGTGATTCATAAGTCGTGTGCCATAGCCTTTAACTTGTTCATCAGCCGCAATAGCACAAAAAGCTATCTCCCCAAAATTTTGGCTACATATGAAGTTGAGTGTAACAACACGTCAAATACTTAAATCAGCAAGAAGTACTACCACATATCCTTTAGGGGAAACTATATTAACAGTTCTTGATTCCATTTGGTCTATATTGATATTAGAATTAGATAATATTGATAGAGAAATTTGCCAGGTTCACAAGACATATAAATAGGTGAACACAAATGTAAGAGAATATGGAAATCCAACACTTCTGAGTAGCAATGCGGCTGATGCCAGTATTGTCATGGAAAGTTAATGCAACAAAAATCTCTTCCGTCACCTTTATAAAGGACAAGTATAACAAGACACGTGACAAATGGTACCTGATGTAAGGGCGATATGTAATACCACCAACCACCGTATTCCGTCTAATAACCATCACAGACTTGTGGTTTCTGCGATAAAACCACAAGAGAAAATGAGATATAGAATTACTAAATTAGTAAATAACAAGCAAACTTAATAGATAATCCATTAAAAATTATCAACAACTGAACTAGCTGGTCTTTCAGATACATGAAAAAACCTAATTGAATAATTGCATATAAGCTTCACAGAGAAGGTTCAGAACCAGGGGCATGCCTATCCATTAGGAGACGTACAATGTACTCTCTTGGCATATTAGGAAGTTGCCTGGCAAAGATGTTCTTCAATCCTATCAGCCTGTAAGAGTACAGACCAAGGTTATTGAATCAAGCTCTAATTTCCTTATGAGAAAATATACAACAATTTGAGTTTAGCAGATACCACAACCTAAAGGAGCATAAACTAATGTTTCAATTCCATGAAATGTAAACGGTTTCAGAGAGATAGCAGAAGTAATTACCAAATCATGTGTTCATCAACACCATCATTGGACGCGCATACAAAATTGAGGTTTCCTGCTTCTTCCTACGAATTTTGGGAAAATAACACCCACATAAATTGCCCTTGCACAGTTTGAATGGGGCGGGGGAAGCATGAAAAATGAAAGAAGACAAACAATCTATAAATGAGAAAAACATAAGTTTAAAGTATAGACACAGTTCCAACCTATCAAGAAAATCAGAAGTGAGTAGAGCATAGTTATGCTAACTCAATCTGTTGAAAGAATCCATATCCACGACCATCTAAAAGACTGCATTAATTCATCACTTTATACTGAACTAACTCAGAGGTATGAGTAGCTTGCGCAGATCTCGTGCAAATGCAGATAGATGGGTATGCACTAAGGTAAATGTGATATGGAGACATGGGAGTAGGATCTAATATAAGAAAGATTACTACAGTAGCTCAGACATATCAACAGCACCGTACACTTATGTCAATTTCTAACCTTTTCTTCTTAATTTGACATAGATTGCAAGTGTAACCTAAATAACCATTGTTCTCAGTTATGGGGGACAAGATAAGAGTTCAAACTATTGTAAATGATGAATCATGCTCAATCATTTCTCAGCAATTCAATAACCGACAACAATTGAGTACTTATTCATTCACTTCCAAACCATTTTCATTCCAAAACTAAGAGTGGAAGCATCCACAATCAATCTTATCCAATTTATAGAACTTTCTAAGTATCAGAGATAGATTAAAAATACTACTAATATGAAATTTGAGAGATTGATTATGCTTACTTCTCTCTTCAAACTCTCCTCTCTTGCACTATAAGCACCGCTGGTCTGTATATTATCTGTAAAAATGCTCTTCACAGTATCCTCCTTCACAACAATGCCAGGAACCGATCCGTTTGCCCCTGTCGCCACAGCAGTGCCTGAGCAACTGTTATTAATATTGCCCTCTTTCACTGAGTCGGAAGGCTCAACCTTGACCGAATTCTCAACCTTGATCTTCGTGTTCCTCGCGGCGGCGGCGGTGTTGCTGCTCTCCAGCCGAGAAGCGGTGAAATTGCGCATGGAATTGTCGTACTCCTCCTCCTCGTCTTCGACGACCTCCTCCGACTCTTCATCGGAGTCGGAGTCGGCGCCGCGGAGGCTGTTGCTCTCGAGGTCGTCGTTGGAGGTAAGAGGGCCGTCGCGCGTGTCGGAGAAGGAGGGCGGAAACGGTGGCGCGTGGTCATCGGGCTGCAGTTTGCGCTTGTGGATGGAAGAGGTGGCAGAGGCCGAGGCGGAGTGGGAGGGCGACGGAGACTGAGAGCTCCGTGAACGGACCGGCGCCGTTAAATGCGACGAGTGTCCGTCCATTGCTATATCTCGGTGAAATCCAACCACAGTTCACTTTCCAATTGAATTTTTGAAGAGGAAAAGGAGGGGAAATTGGGGGAGATGAAGATCACAATTGGATTGTGTACCCTAACTAGCTTATCAGTATATTGCTGAACATTTTGACTATACATTTGAAAATTCCTAACATATACCAACTTAGTTTTAAAAAATATCAAGAACAGTAAATTGAAAAAGTTAGTGCATATATCTACAATTTTTATACTATTAATTTTATAATAAAATGTTAGTCAAGTGAGATAATGGAATGTGAAACTTACTTACCATTTATGATAAAAATAAAGCATGACTTTTATTATGGGACGAATCAAATAACAAAGTGTGACTCTAATGGTGAGATTAAGGAAGTACCATTTTACTATTAGTACAATTTACTTTTTACATAATTTAATTATTTTTATTAAATAAAATTCGTTAAATTCACCTTTGTGTCATTTATTTTTTTCCTTTAAAACTTTATTTTATATACTCATAAAACTTAATTTGTCTTCTCCTTAATTTGCTACTTCGATCGACAAGGCAGATTAATTTCATTTTTTATGGGAATTCAGATAAATTGAGTCATAATCACATATGCAAATCCATTGCCAACATCTTTGCGATACTGAGAGCATCCGCCACAATATCCACAATGCATATGCCCTAAACCCTAAATGCTCTAAGAGCATCCGCAATGGCGCCCGTCCCAGCGGACGTCCGACCGGCGTGCCGGACGTCCGCACGGGACGTCCGCTGCGGATACCGGAGTTCCGCGGCGTTCCCGGGACGTCCGTGTGGACGTCCGTCATTGCGTTGACACGACGGACGTCCCGATTTTTTATTTTGTTTTTTATTTTTTAAAAAAACTCTATATATGTTAGGGAGATTTTTAAGGAGTTTCGAACATTGTAAATCAGTCCTTCGACTATCAGAAATTATATTTCCGGATGAATTTTATACACATCAACTTTAATGGAAATAAAAAAAATTCCAAAGGGCTCTGCCCCCGAACCCCCGTCTAATCATAATGAATTCAAACAAGCGTGCACTCCACACTTCCAAACTTATATGATGTCTCATTATAACAATATTGATCAATCAAGTTAATCCAATTGCACTAAAATAACCAACAATATATACGGCTCGTTGAACTATGTATTTTTTATAATAATTATGTAATTTTTTTAAAATAAAGTAGTTGCATTTTCTCCGTATTCGTGTCAAATTGTTTAATTCCGTAAATTGTTTAATTTGGCGAATTTGTGAATTTTTATTATTGTGGGAAGTCCTTGGGGATGTCCTTGGGGATGTCCGCCACTATGCAGTTGGAAGTCCTTATGACGTGGCAGGAGGTGTTTTTGGGATGTCCGCCGGGACATCCGCACCACTGCGGAGGCCCCAACTTCACATTAGGGGATGCAGGATGCGCGCAAGCATCCAGTCCCTCATCCGTTCCTCAAACGAGTGATAGACGCTTATCCCTCTCTCGCAGGTCTACAATTAGAATTTATAAAGTGTTAAAAAAGGAAATTCATTCCAACCTTTTGAAAAAAAAGGATATTTTTTTGTTATTTAGGCCATCCACAATGGGGCGCACTAATGCTCGCCCTATGCACCGCCACGTCAGTATTTTATCCTCCTGCCCTTCCACCTGCAGTGGAGCGCCCTAAGGCGCGCCCTAAGCATTTTGCTATTGTTTTGTTATTTAATTTAAATGTTTTCAAATATATAAATGCAAACTTATTAAAAAACACAACGATTAATTAAAAGAACGGCAAAAAATTCAATGATTTAAAAAAAAGTTACACGAGTTAGAAATAAAAAAAATGACTATCCTACAAAAGCCCCAACTTCCGGCTCAACTCATCGCTCAACCTCTGGAGGCGCTCGGCTTGGGGTATATATATATAACAAAATTTTTGAATTAAAAAAAAAAACTAAAACGCGTTGCATCGTCCGCGTCGCCCAACGATGCCCTATCGTCCGCGGACTAAGCGTCGGGCGCGGACGACGCATCGTCCGTCTTCCGTGGTGCCACAGTGGTGGACGATAGCGCGTCCGATGCATTTGGCGCGCTATCGTCAGCCCCATTGTGGATGGCCTTAAGAATCATGAGTTCTTTTTAAACCAAAATTAATTTATATGATGTGTTCATATTGCATGTTGACTTGTAAAACGTTCTATATTTGTGTTTACATATTGTATCATTTTTTCATAAAATAATTTTTCTCATTCTTTTTCATTAACTGATAAATTATTGAGCTAATTAAGTTAGAGAGCAATGTAGTTTGGGCTCGGATTTCCTTAATATGTTGGGGAATCATGGGCCTCCAAGTACCCACATACTATATGGTTCTGCCCCTAACTTTTCTTCACACCCCGCCCACGTGAGGAATAAAATGCTGCGCACATCGCTTGATTTCGGGATGTACGGCTTCATCTTCATGAGATTTATGGCCACGAGGAGTTTTTCCAAGAGAGGGAGGATGAGAAACCCTAATTTTGCGAGGTTGTGTTCGATGGCGGAAGTAGCTGCGATCAACAGGTTTCTAGTTACTGTTATCCCTGTGGTGTTGTCGGAATCTTCTTCCTTGAATATGCAATTGTACGCGACGTCGGAGCTGGCCGTGTGAGTGTGGACTGCGTGCAAGAGCTCGTAGTTAGAGCGGCGGCGGTGAGAGGGTTTGTTGGAGAAGAGAACAGCGGAGCCGCCGGAGCGGAATAGGCAGTTGAGTATGACCTTGGTGTAGACGGCGCTTGTAAGGTTTTCGGTGCTCACCATCAACGCAAAAGTATTTCGGTGCACCTATCATAGAACATTGCTACAAATTAAATTAACTTCTTTTTTTTGTTAGTACTAATTTCCGGGTTAATTGTCTTTAAAATCACGATATCGTTTTGAAATGGACAATTGAGAATTTTTTAAATTTCAGGATTTATTATTCAAATTTTGATAGTGCGGCATAAATCAAAATTTGATCAAACTGCAATTTATAACCCTATTCAAAATAATTTGTAACCTGAAGTTAGTGGTTTGCGAGGCCGGCTGCATTTCTTGGCTCTGAGAATGATCCAAATTTCTTGGCTCGATCGAGCACAGCAGGGACGGAGACACCTGCGGCCAAGCCACCGCTCCAGCGGGGGCTTGGCCGGAACCGGACCCAGACCCCCCTCTATGCAGCCGCATTTCGCCCGATCTCCGCCCCGACTTTGGATGGCCTGAAATTTGATGTAGAAGAAGAGTAGAAGAATATCCCTAAATTGAAGAAGAAGAAGAAGAAGAAGAAGAAGAAGAAGAAGAAGAAGACGCAGTGTAATTGGGTTTTCAAGTGGGTCCCTAATTTTATTTTATTGAACTTTAAGTTGGGCCTTTATATTTTATTGGTATGTAATTTTATTTGATAATGAAAAAAATAATGCAACCCTAATTGAAGCCCAAATCTAAAATTACAATAGCGGCTCTTCTCCTTCTAAAACCAGAACAGAGGCAGCGAATTATAGCATAGCTTTGGAGTCGGACTGTCGAACAGAGGCAGCAAATTACAGCATGTATTTTCCAGAAAATCAAAGGTTTGATTCTTGATTGACGGTTGGATGAATGATATCTTAGTTGTATATACTGAGAGGGAAATTTTTAACAAAATTGAAAATGAGGACATCCTTCGACGGTTTCAAGAAATGGCGACACGTCGAAAAAAGTTATCATCTAGAGTCTCGTAAAAAATTGTAAAGACATTTTATTTGAGTTGAATATTTTACTATAATAATAATAATTATTATTTTTTTTAAAATTTCAGCACCGTCTTATTTGAAAGTCTAGTTCCATCCCTGGAGCACAGTTTCTTGTAGCATGAGAAATCTACTAAGAATATGTGGGGAGACTTTTTGGTCAAGAAATAGAGGAAAATGAAGGATGCTATTATAAGAAATGTTGGTAATAATAGTGTTGAGATGAAACTAGTGTTATTGGGATTGATGTTTTGAGAGAGGAATGGGAGATTGAGAATTGAAGCTAACGTGATTAATATTGATGATGTTCGATATACAAGGGTTTTGTAAAGTTTGGTTGTGATTTGTGAATAATTGAAGGTGCCAAATTTTTTTTAGCGTGCCCGGGCTTCATTAATATATGTATGCTAGCTACTCCATAAATGAATAGTTTTGTAATGGAACGCGGTTTATTTAATGATAATTTTTAAGTATAAATTATTTGAACACACATATAGATAGGATCGGAGCACCTAATACATGTGTACGTGTAGCTAGCTAGCTAGGGTAGATAAGATTTATTATACCGTTTTCTCATTATACTTTACCAGATCCTATTAGTATTAATTTTTTTTGTACTAGTTGTTTTGAAGCACTTTTATTTTTGTAGGAGGATATTATTTCTTCGGTACACATCAAATCCACATAATTTAACAATTACTCAAAAGTAGATAATTTAACAATTAATTTAACAATTAATCAAACCAGAGGAGTGATGCAAAGTACAACCAACACAAATCCTATGACCCAGCTTGAAGAGGTGCGATTATTAATTAGTTAGGCAGAATTGCATTGTGCAGTTAAATTGAATATTTAGGGTTAATTTAAATTAAATTGAAAATGGATAGAGAATGAGAGAGATGAATAAGGAATTAAATAAAAATGAGAATGGGTAAGGGAGAAATATAAATAATACTACTAAAATATCTATTAAAACTAAAAAAATGGCAAAAATGAATGAAAACAGTGCAAAAGTATTTCAAATGAAATTAAGTTTTTGTCCAGAGACCTCTGGTGGTATATTTTTTTGCCAGGTATCGAAAATGTGCAAACCACATTGTCCAAGGACATTTTTTAATTATAGTTCACTCTATTATTAATCATGACTCTTCCTATTGTTTGATTTATCATGTTCTTTTTCGCACACGAAGGGATTCCGGTGGGCTAAACATGCTCTTCAGGCTTAGGCTCAGGCTCAGGCTCAGGCTCAGGCTCAGGCTTAGCTTCTTCAATCATCTATTTTGTTCTCATCTTATTTTCATACCCGGAACTATCATATGGGCTTACCCAGGTTGACTAACCTTACCAATTAGGAGTACCAAATTTGTAGTATTTCAATCCTATTTTTTTTCCAAGTGGATTCACTTTCAGCTAATGATATGCTACGTGACTTATATGAACTATCTTATGTGAAAATTATCCTTATTTGATGCATATTTAGTAGTATTACTACACACTCCCTTCATCCGCTATTAGGAGTCCCGGTTTACCATTTTAGTCCGTCTGCTACTAGGAGTTTCGGTTCACTTTGACTGTAAATAGTAGGTAAACCCCACATTCTACTGGTTCATTAAAAATGGGTCTTACATTCCACTATCTTTTTCCACGTCCACCTTCTTTTATACTTCCTCCGTTCCATTTTAATAGAGGTGTTTCATTTTCTTCACTTGTTTTGAAAAAATAATACTCCCTCCATCCCTTATAATTTTTCATCATTTGACCCGACACGAGTTTTAAGAAATGTAATAGAAAGTGAGTTGAAAAAGTTGGTGGCATATGAGTCTTATTTTTATGTATTAGTTTTATAATAAAATGTGAGTGCAAATGAGTTAGTGGAATGTGGGCTCCACTACCAAAATTGGTAAAAGTGAAATGTGACAAATTTTTAGGGACATACGAAAATGAAAATTAGTGATAAATTTTCAGGGACGGAGAGAGTAAAAAAAATAGTTAAAGTGGAGAAAAAGTAAATTAAGAGAAAGAATAAAGTAGAGAAGACTATTCTCTACATTATTCTCTCTTTTACTTTACTCTTTATTTAATAATTTTCCTAAACGAGTGCAGAAAATAAAATGCCTCTATTAAGGCGGAAAGGATGAAATATTTCTTAAAATCCTGCCGAACTGAAATGAGAGTCCTATATGGTGGACGGAAGAAGTATCTTATATGTGCAACTTATATAAACACCACTTCTATGCAGTTTAGCATTATTTATTTTATAATTTATATATTTTGTTTAATTTTAATGTTAATTATTGACATTTTTAGTTTTACAAAGTTCATAAAAATCAAAGCTCGAATTGTTATTTTATCTATAATTTAAAGAAATAATAATTAACAAATCTAGCTTTAATTCTTATAAATTTTAAGAAATTAAACATAACAATATCAATTTTATATGTATTAGAATCAAATTAAAATATATACTCTTATCGATGGTAATCGAGAGAATCGGAATGGCTATGCATATTGAAAGTGCAGAATCTGGAGTGAAGAGTTTGTATTATTTCTTGTGTATGAATTACATCGATTTCTCTCCCTTTAGTAGGGAAGAGTACACTGTATTTTAGGAAAAGAATCAGCCTATTCTAAGGCAATGTACTACAAATTAAATTCATATCAATTACAAATCTTCCTCCTTCAATTATGCCTTTGCTTTGGTAATTCCTCAAGTTTGGTATGTTTAACTGTTTGACACTCCCCCTCAAGTTGAGCAATGGTATCCCCAATGCTTAACTTGTCCAAGACTTCCTTGAAGACCTTCGGATGGACTGCTTTGGTTAGTATATCTGCAAGTTGTTCTTCAGACCGGACAAATGGAAATTCAACAATACCTCCTTCCAGTTTTTCTTTGATAAAGTGCCGATCCACTTCTACATGCTTGGTTCTGTCGTGTTGTACTGGGTTTTCCGAGATGCTGATGGCAGCCTTGTTGTCGCAAAACAACTGACTCTTCCGAGTAGGTGGGAAACCAATCTCCGTGAGTAGCCTTCTTAGCCAAAGGATTTCCATGAGTCCACTTTTCATTCCTCGGAACTCTGCCTCGGCGCTAGATAGAGCTACCACCTTTTGTTTCTTGCTCCTCCACGTAACCAAATTTCCTCCGATGAAGGTAAAGTAACCTCCCGTAGATTTTCTGTCTACGGGATTGCTTGCCCAGTCGGCATCGGTGTACCCATCAATCTCCAAGTCTTCTCTCTTTGCTAGGAACACTCCGTATCCTATAGTGCCTTTCAAGTACCGCACGATCCTCAATGCTGCCTCCATATGAGTTGTTTGGGGTTGGTGCATGAACTGACTCACAATACCTACGGCGTATGCAATGTCAGGTCTCGTATGTGAAAGGTATATGAGTTTCCCGACAAGTCGTTGGTATCTTTCTCTGTCTGCGAGTTCTGCTCCTTCCTCGATCTTTAAACCATGGTTGGGAATCATTGGAGTGTTAGCCGGCTTGCACTCGAGGAGTCCGGTCTCTGTCAATAGGTCTAAGACGTACTTTTTCTGCCTTAGGAATATTCCGTGTTTGGATCTCAACACTTCTATTCCTAAGAAGTATTTCAATGCCCCTAGGTCTTTCATCTCAAATTCTTTGAATAGGTTATCCTTTAATCTCTGGATTTCCTCTACGTCATCTCCGGTGATAATCATATCATCAACGTATATAATCAGACACGTCACCTTGTTATCCCTCCTTTTTGTGAAGAGTGTGTGATCGGAGTGACTTTGGTGGAACCCGTGTTTGAGCATGGCTTGGCAGAATCTTCCGAACCAGATCCGAGGTGACTGCTTCAACCCGTACAAAGTTCTCCGTAGTCGGCATCCCTCTCCTTTGCTAAATTCCTCGGAAAAACCCGGTGGAACTTCCATGTACACTTCCTTGTTTTCTTCTAGTTCCCCATGAAGGAAGGCGTTAGTTACATCAAACTGGTGTAGCGTCCAGTCTTTGCAAGCTGCCACAGATAACAGTGCCCGCACAGTCTCCATCTTAGCTACTGGGGAGAATGTCTCTTCATAGTCCACTCCATATACCTGTGTGTATCCTTTTGCCACGAGTCTTGCTTTGTATCTCTCGATTGAACCATCTGCTCTTCTTTTTATTGTGAATATCCATCGGCATCCAACTGGTTTCTTTCCTGTTGGTAATGTGCATTTCTCCCAAGTGCCATTCTTCACAAGGGCATCTATCTCTTTTTTCATGGCTTCTCTCCAGTGCTTATGTTTATTTGCCTCCTCAAATGTCTGTGGGATATCTTCTTCTTCATATAACGCAGCTTCAAAGGCTCGAGCCATCTCTGATAGGTGGCCTTGCGCAATATTGGATACTGCGTATTTTGCCTTTCTCCCTTTCCAGTCTGGTGAGTAGCGTCTGGGAGGTATTCCTCTGGTTCTTCTTGGGGGCAGCTCGTATGGATCTCGTGTATCTCCACTAGTTCCACCGTCCTCATTGTTCCTATCAAGGTTAGTCTCAATATCTGAACTAATTACCTCGGGATTCGAAGGCGGGGTTGACGGCCGGGCAATGTCACTTTGTTCTTCGTCTTGTATTACAGGACTTGACGGCCCGGCGGTGTTGCTAGCTGCCTCAGGTGGACCAACGTCTATGACATGGCTTGTCTGTGGATCTCCCCCTGTCTGTGGATCCCCAGTCTGAGGCTCTCCCCCTAAGTGATGGTTTTGAATACTAGGCAGCCAATCTAGGAAGTCACTGTGAGGGCTATTGTCCGAGGTTTGTGTCTCCCCCTGACTACTAGATTGGGTGTAAAAATATTCCCCCTCCACAAAATCGCAATTCATGGTGGTGTGTATCCTACGGGTTTTTGGGTCATAGCATCGATAACCTTTCTGATTTTTTCCGTAGCCTAGGAATACACATTTGAGGGCACATGGGTCGAATTTGGAGCGATCTTGTTTAGGAATATGAACAAAGACCGAGCAGCCGAAGACTCTAGGTTCGAGAGAGAGGGATGAAGGGATTTCAAAATGTTGGGAAAAAATATCTAGGGGAGTTTTAAACTGGAGTATGCCAGTTGGGAGACGGTTTATGAGGTATACGGCAGTGGCGACAGCTTCGGGCCAGAAGGATTTTGGTATTTTGGACTCAATCAAAAGGGCGCGTGTAATTTCGAGGATATAACGGTTTTTTCGTTCAGCTACCCCATTCTGTTCCGGATTATAGGTGCATGAGGTTTGGTGAACTAGGCCTTTACTCCTAAAAAATTCTTGCATTTTCTGATTTATGAATTCCCCCCCATTATCGGACCTAAGGATCTGGATAGTGTGTTTATATTGAGTTTGAATAAGGGTATAGAAATCTACGAACTTATCAAACACGTCATGTTTATTTTTTAGAAAATAAATCCAGGTCATGCGGGAGTAGTCATCAATAAAGAGAACAAAATAACGGAAACCTTGGCCCCCAGCAATGGGTGCCGGACCCCAAACATCAGAATGGATTAAAGCAAAAGGTGATTTCATTCTTGTATTGTTTAGCTTGAATGAATGTCTATGGTTTTTAGCTAGCACACAAGTATCACAATGAAAAGAGTTTAAAGATCTAGCTAAATTAGGAAAAAGAAGACGAAAATATCCTAAAGATGGGTGTCCTAACCGACGATGCCACAGCCAAGCCTGTCTGTCAGTTGGTCCGGGAGTCAACATCAATGCAGCACTCTGTTGGGCTATCTCGTCCACATAATACAGTCCGTTTCGCTCAGTGCCACGCCCAACTATCGTCCCCGTCTTGATATCCTGTAACATGCAAAAGCGAGGTTGCATTAGTAACTTGCAGTTCAGTTCTTTAGTCACGTGACTAATTGATAACAGTTTATGTGACAGAGATGGGACAAAAAGGCAATTTGAGAGGCACAGAGTCGGCGAAATATTGATGGTGCCAGCCCCCATGACTTTTGCTAGGTCCCCACTGGAGGTTTGTACATACGATTTTTTTGATTTGGCAATGGATACAAAATCTGAGGCTTCGAATGAAATTGTATCGGTTGCCCCGCAGTCAAAAATCCAGTGAGGGTCTTTTTGGTCGGAAGTGGATGTGGAGGAACAGGCTAAGGCATCAAAAGAGTTCTGGCAGGGTATTGTGGGGTTGTTTTCGAGGTGTTTCAAAGGCTGGGGTGTAATCTGCAAAGTTTTTGCAAAGGAGGGGTCTGTGTGTAATTTTCGTGTTTTGTGGTGGTTAATTCTGAATTGTGGTTTTCTGTGGGGCTGAAATTGAAGTGAATTATTTTGGTGGGGTAGATTACGGAATATAGGAGATTTTAGGGGTGGGTTGTGAGAGGTAATTTCCGGGTGGGGTTTTTCCCGGGATAAGGAAGGGTTTTGGGGCTGGTTTGAGATTTGGGGAAATTGGGTAGATAAATGGCTTATTTCGGAAACCCTAGCCGCTCCCCCTTCGTCGCCTGTGGGAACCCTAGCTCCTTCTCCTCCTCTTTCTCCGCCGGTAACCCCGGCGAAGTCACCATTGGTTGCCGATTTACCTTCGAACCAAGTCCTTGCGACGGACACGGAGCCGATTTTGGGTGGTTTCTCCTCGGTTTTGGCCTCGCCACCGCTACTGCTGGTGCTGGTGCCTCCGCTGCCGCCCGTCGGGCCCTCGACGTTGGTGGCGCGGTTATGAGCGACGGCGGCTGATGCCCTGCCGCCTCCTCTGCCTCCTCCGGTTCGTCCTCCATTTCGGGCCTGCCTCGCCCTTTTCATTTCTTCCCACCACTCGGGGAACCCGTGGATGTGGAAACACGTATCTCTGGTGTGTTTTCTTCCTCCACAATGGCTGCATGTTAGTTTACTTTTATCATCCTCCTTGTGGTAGCTAGGGTTCCTCGGTGATTGATATTGTTGTGATGTTTGTGCTCTGTTCCGATCGAATACCGCAAGACCCGCTCCTATTCCAGGCTCCTGTGTATCTGGATTGAGTAGTTTTTCATTGACGGATTCCCTCCTGACCAATCCGTATGCCTTCCTTGCGGTTGGAATGGGATCCATGTTAAGGATTTCCCTCTTGATTTTGCTGTATTTGTGATCATCCAGTGCCCACATAAACTGGTACAATCGGTGTCTTTGAGTGTGTTGATTGTACTTCTCTATGCTCGCCGGAGTATCCATCGGGTTTGGGTCTCTGGTATCGATTGATATCCAGAGATCCTGGAGTTTCTGCCATAGTTGTTCTAGGGTTAAGTCCCCTTGTTTGATACTGTATGCCTGTCTGTGCAGGTCTGATATCTGGAATTGATCGGCGCCGCTTCCATACGTTGTGGCTAGACTATCCCACAAGTCGTAAGCCGTCTCGTATTGGGAAACCTCATTCACGAGGCTGGCGTCGATATTGCTTATGATCCAATTGAAGCAACAATCGTCTCTCTGCTGCCATCGGTTGTAGTCTGGATCTGTCGGAGAGGGAGGGTCTGTAACTCCAGTAATGTGAGATGCCAGACCCTTCCCTCGGATCCCCCGACTCATCAGTTTAGCCCATAACGGATAATTATCTCCGTTGAGCTTCTCGGCTAGACGTACTTCGCCTAGTGATTCGTTTGATGAAGGCTGTGGATTTTGGGTTTTTTGAGACATGCTCAATCTCATAAACTCAGCGAATTGTTCGGCTGAGAGTGTAATTGGTGGGTTATTGGATTCTGACATGGTTCTTTTTTTGGTTGGTGTTTGCAGGTTCAAATGGTCGGGAAAGGTACTTGAGACGGTGATGATATTGCTCTGAGTCTCAAGCCCGAATCGTCCCGCTCTGATACCATCTTATCGATGGTAATCGAGAGAATCGGAATGGCTATGCATATTGAAAGTGCAGAATCTGGAGTGAAGAGTTTGTATTATTTCTTGTGTATGAATTACATCGATTTCTCTCCCTTTAGTAGGGAAGAGTACACTGTATTTTAGGAAAAGAATCAGCCTATTCTAAGGCAATGTACTACAAATTAAATTCATATCAATTACAAATCTTCCTCCTTCAATTATGCCTTTGCTTTGGTAATTCCTCAAGTTTGGTATGTTTAACTGTTTGACATATACGCCCAACAAATAATATTAAATATAGATTAAATAATAATGATACTCGTATATACACATTCACGCAACGGTTATAAGAATCTAGCAGAATAGGAAAGAAAAGAAGAATAACTTCTCTTTTTAGGAAAGTAGGGTGATGAGATAGGCAACATGTTGACTGAGATAGACAATGCTGACCACATTCTTCTTAATATTGTTATTATTATTCTTATTCTATATTTAGATAGCTATATCTGGAAATAAATTGAGTTATACTTTCCCTTGAAGAAAAAACTCATTTGAAGACTGAAATGAAAATTAGGAGGATAAACGTATTCTACGTTTTGATATTTTAAAGCAAAAAAAGTTTTATGTTATTCTAACTTTTTCCGCTATCTTGTTTTGTCGATCCTTTCTTATTCTTAACTTTATTATTATCATGTGATGGGCCCTTCAAAAAAATAAGTGATGTGCCCTTTAAATTTGAATAACACTCTTCCAAATAAAAATTATGAATAGTGGCTTCAAACGATACTTTCTTCAGCGGATTCATTTTTTTAATTTTGAATATTTTATGATAATTGAATCATTTCATTTTACAGTAAAAAAATTAAAATATGTTTTAATTCATATTTTTCTTTCTCTACTTTATACTCTTATTTTATTTTTCATTTATTTAACATATTAAATATTTCTTTCTTAATCATTATTAAAAAAGAAATGTGTATGCTACGTAAAACAGAGGGAGGGGGTGTGATTTTAGAAATATTTATAAAATTAAAATTACAATGAATGATTGTATTGATTTCCCTAGCTATATTCACATGGGGTGTTTAGCTGCGCATGATGTGTAGGTTCCATTTGTGTTTTACGAATTTCCAAAAATTCAATCATGGAAGACACGTAGGGATAATTTCAACATCCATATTTCTAGACCTGCAATTCTAGTATGTAGTCTATAAATACGATCAGAACAGTGCCTACAATAATTCTGAATTTTGTATTAATGCACTAAAATTTATTCTGAATAACAAGGGTCCACCCACTAAATTACAAATAATTTAAAAAAATGAGTAATTAACTTTTTTTAAGAGGTAGGACAAATTATAATGGAGAGTGCACGGCATAAATAACCCCGTCCTCATTACCGGCCTCAAGTCCCATCCACGTCATCATTCCTCTACAGTTGCGGCCCAGACCCCAACTGCTTTAACCCTGCAGGCCACAACCCGGGCCGCAACTAATAAATAACACTATTCACAACTTCAACCTATTTTACACGTAAAATAAAAAAACACCGGAAATTTATAACACGGAAAATTTCATTTATAACACAAGAATTTCATTTTTAATATAAAAACAATAAATTATAACCTAAAAAATATTTAAAAAAATTAGAATATTAAAAAAAATAAATTTTTGTTTTGCAAATCTGCATCACGTCGCCACTCTCCTCCTTCTTCCTCCTTCTTCTTCCTCTCCCCCTCCCTCTTCTTCCTCTTCCAAAATGTAAAAATTCAGAAAAATAATTGCAAATCTGCAGCATGTCGCCGCCCCGGGACCGGCCTAGGCCGTGCCGCTCTTCCGTGTAACGGGTGGGACGGGCCGGGACTCGCGATTTGCGGCCCGTCCCGTAGCGTTAAAGATGCTCTGAGACATTTTTTTTATAAGAAGTTGGAAGTATTACATACGGCCGAATATGACCAATTCGATATCATATAAGATTGCAGATTCTACAATTTCTATTACTAGTATTACTTCAAAACTACACGAGAAAATATAGATCCTACTAAATTAATTTTAGGATCGGATGCATGGTTTCCTGAATTCCTCTACAACTAAATATGGATACAATCTAATTTATTTAATTTCGCGAGAAAATTTGTAACCTCTAGCATTAAAAAATGGAGGAGTAGTATATAACATGCAAATATAACGTGACTAACGTCACCTAATTATATCTCCATCAGTATAGTCGAAGTAAATGTTAGAAGTTAGCAAGCTTGATACACTACAAAATAAACAGTGTTTACCGACATATAAGGCCAAAAGTCTCAGAATATTGGGAAATACCCAGCACTTTCCAAGCAATTCAAGTGAGGATCATTATTGATCATATGGCTTAATTCGCTTCACCAAAATATTGTTAGTTGATTTTAGGGATATTGATCCCTAAAACTATGAACTTTGGTAAAATTTTGGTATTTTCCACGAAGTTTTAAATTAGTCTAAAATATCACAAACTTTATATCTTGTTTGTTATTTCCCATGGTAGCCCAAATAAAATATCTTCAGCAAAAGTTTTATTATACGTGGTCAATCGTAAAATGTTTATGATATTTTAGATTATTTATTAAGTTTGTGACAAGTAGGATAAAAATCTATATAGAAAATCACATTGATTCAGTAGTTCCAAGTAGGAGAAAAAATGCACGGAAGTTGGTTGGATATGGTGATTGACATGTTATGATAAATAACATACAAAATGTAAAGCTTGTGATATTTTAGACCAATTTTAAAGTTCGTGGGAAATACCAAAATTTGAGCAAAGTTCATGGTTTTAGAGACCAATATCCCTTGATTTTATGTTTGTAAATTCTTGATACGATCCGGGTATTTTTTGTATTAAAAAATTAAACAAATAACTTTTGGGATATGAAATACTCTTTTTTCATTACGATTTACGGGTGTCATTTTGACTTAGTTATGAATTTAAATAAATATACTCCCTACTCAAAAGAAAATATGTAGAAAAATTAATGGAGTGTAATTTGATAAAAAAAATGAATGAAATATGAAATTAATTTATTAAAATCAATAAACATAAAATGAGATATTAAATATGTTAATATAAAAAATTTAGACACATGACAAAAAAACAAAGAGAAAATTATTTTCCACAAAATAGCACCATATATATACTAGCTTTGTATACTAGTCGAAGTGATTTCATGTTTGAGTAGGTTCAAAGGCCTGCAAAAATAGACCTGGCAATGGGTACATTTCCCACTTGATCAATTTAATTGCCAAACCCCAATCAAATTGCTCAATCATCAAATCAAATCATTCCATTCCAAATATATAGTCTTATTCTATACTCCATCACTCTCATTAAATATAAAATATTTATTTTCAATTCAAAATTTTATATATTACGGTATATTTTATGTATTACTCTTTTCGTCTCACAAGAATATGCACTATTTCTTTTTCAGTTCATTTTATCAGAATATACATTTATAATTTTAGAAACTTTTTTCTCTCTAATGAGGTGAGACTCATTCTCTACTAATAATACTTAATTACTTTTTTTCTCTATCTCTCTTACTTTACCAATTTTACATTAAAACTCGTGTCGGACTCAAAGTGCATATCTCTTAGGACGAAGGAAGTAATAAACAAAGAATAAATTAGAGAAAAAAATTATGTGAAAATAAAAGTATTAGGAAACGCTTAAAATAAATTAAGAAAATATATTTCTTATTCACCTCTTCAAAAAATCAATATATCTTCTAAAAAAAGTAATTTCCAAAAGAAAAAAAATAAATTGAAAAAGTTATATATATTTGCCTTTTGCATACAGAAGATAAAAAGATATCTCTTTAAAATTAAACCAGGTACGATAACTTCTCAAATATTATTCACATTAGAGAAAGAGTTTTTATGAAAAGAAGTAAATATAAAAGTAGTTAGTACAGAGTATTCTTTTTACCTCTCTATTTATCTTCTCCCTTGAAGAGCATCGCCAAGGGAATGAGTAAATAGAAAGGTAAAGAGAAATAACTATCATATTTACCTCTTCTTTATAAATATTCATTTTCCAAGGGGAATAGTACTTGAGAATGTAAAATACATTCTTTAATTTTGAAAATGTATTTCCTCATACAAAAGATAAAAAGTTAGTTATTTTTATTTATCTTTTTAAATTTACCTTCTTCACTTGAAATTCATTACTCCCTCCGTCTCTCAAATTTTGTCACAGTTTGACCGAGCACAGGTTTTAAGAAATATAATAGAAAGTGAGTTGAAAAAGTTGGTAGCATGTGAGTCATACTTTTAAAGTATTAGTTTTATAATAAAATGTGAATGAGAATAAGTTAGTGGAATGTGGGGTCTACTACCAAAAAAGGTAAAAAGTGAAATGAGACAAATTTTGTGGGACGGACGGAAATGAAAAAATGTGACAAAATTTCAGGGACAGAGGGAGTATTTTATAAGAAGGTATATCTACCTTTTTTACAAGGTAAATGAGAAATATACCTTCTCAATTTACATTTCTCTGTTGAAATGTTAGTGGATAGTTAGACCTATAAATGATTAAGTAAGAGAGAATGAGAAAATATTATATATTCGGACATGAATTGTTTTTATGGGGTGGACGAAAAAATAAATTTATCTTAAATCTATGGGACAGAGGAAGTAGTTAGTTTATGGAATATAATAAAAAACTAATGTCAAATTTTAAAAACGAAAATATGATTAATACTTTATTTTCGCTACTAGTAATATATACTCCGTATTATTCATTCCAACTAAATTGTGTTGTATATTTCTTTACAGGATGTCCCAATTAAATTGAGGCATATTCTATTTTGACAAAAATAAAGTATTTAATCATCCTCATTTTATTCCATTTCCTATTTTAGTACAGTATCTCTTATTCTCGTCCTCTATTTTCTCTTGTAGTACTAGTATTTTATTTTATCTTTATTTAACTTATTTGTCACATTATCTTAATCTCCCTGACAAAAAAAACTTTAATGTAGTTGGGACAAACAAAATATGTTTAATTGGGACGAAAGGAGATAAAACGTCATTGCATATAATCATGTAACTAAGCAACAAACGCTTCATTTGTGGAACGAACAGAATACTTATAAGTTACCAAATGTTCATTTGGAACGAACATAATACTTACTTCATTCTATAGTATCAGTGTAGTTTTGCAGACTTTTCACATTTACAACAATAATTGAAGTTAATTGAATCCATTTTCTTGATAATAAGAAGAGCCATTGGAATAAGAATTGGTTAATAAACACTGAAAGGACTCAAATACTAACAAATTAAACAATAGTCATTGACTCATTGTCCCAAATATACCACACCCCTCTTTTCCCTTTACAGACACGATTCCTTTGTCTCAGTATATAACTCTACAATCACATGCCAACCCACACAACAATGTTTAACTTTAAAGAGAGACTGAGACCTCGGAATCTTGATATTTGGCTCAACTATTATTCCAATAATGTATTTTAGTTTACAACAATCTAGCATAATAAAGTGAGCGTTAAAATCGCAGCATTTCCCATTGATTAAAAAATAGAAAAGAAAAGAAAAGAAGCAAAAAGTAACACACAACAATGCACTAGCACATGAATTAGAATTATCAGTCCTTCCCCCGTGAACAAACCATCCTTGAATTCTTTTCCTCAGAAAACCAACTTCCTCCTAAGCATCATGGTTGATGATGAGGATAGATCCTCGATTGTTTCAGACACCAAATCCTTGAACACCATCCTCTCAATGTCAAGAACGACCTCCGACCCCTCCATCGGGCAATCCCCCCACCCGTCCCCTGCTAGGTCCTTCTTCAGGACTCCACAAATGGTCTCGAACAAATCCTCATGACCAGTCTCACATTCTCGAATCTTTTGAAACTCGGACCACACCTTGTCGAGGGTCATGGCACTGTGGCGTGCCTTCCAAGGAGGCAGCCACGCCTCCCTCGCAAGGATTTCAGTGATGGTGTCGAAGATGAGCTTCCTCTGAAGCCTCGACACTTTAGACGTATCATTCCCTTTGATATGTTGCTGCTTCTCAAGTAAAACAAAGACATCCGACTCCTCTGGGAGATAATGTGATGCCCGTAGGATGTCTGAGATGTACACAAAATCGCAGTCAGAATCGAAGCGTTTGGAGCAGATAGGGGAGACGATGGGGCTCCAGATTTCTTCCTCCGACTCTCCATAATGATCTGTTACATGATGATGCTAATTAGTGCAGAAATTGGAAGCAATCAAGAAGTAACGAATGAACAGAGTAGCATTGTTTTCAACACAGCCAAACGAACCTTAAATGCTAAGGACCACATTATCATTAGAAAGGTGATTGTGATTGTGGTCACCTCTCCTCTGCATTTACATATTGAAACGAGATTTGGTCTCACTTTCACCAAACATGAACAACAAGTTTATTCACATGTTTAGCATATGGATGTTTCTCTTCACTATTACATTTTGTACCTAAAATACTGATCTTATTCTTATATTTTTTCAATCTTTTTTAGTACTACCGAAATTTGATTAATCCAACGAAGAATTCTATGCTACTACTACATTCCAACAACTAACACCACATTAAAATATTTTCCTAGCAGATATTATGAGCCCAACCACTAAATACTCTGCATATTCCTTTTAAGGAGTCACACATTAATCACACAATTGTAAATACTAAATAAGTATACTATATAGTATTCTCCTATTCCTACACCGGTTTACACTATTTTCCACATTCGGCGTTCAAAATTAATGTGCCATAAATAATAATAAGAGGATGGCGACATAAAAAAACAGATTGATGGTGACAGTGGTGAAGAAAATATGAGAATATTTATGATTACCTTTGAAATGAATATTCCGTTTAGTCGTAACGGGCGACGGCGTCAACGAGTCGAAGAAGGGATCGAGAACCGACACCGGGCTCGGCTGCATGTCGGCTGCAGCAAACTCCGCTATGTTGTGAAGCAGCTTATCACACCTCTCTAATAAACTCTTTCCCTGCGCTCAAATTTCACTATTACTACACTAAAATTTATTTATAGAATTATAAAAAAAAAGCTCGATTATTATGGATAATAATAATAACATTGGATTTATTATTAGATTTACCTCTGTATCAGTTGGTGTTTCCACCGTGCCCACGGAAACAGACGAGTAAGCATCCTCAACGGTCTTGATCTTCTCCTTTTGGTTGATCACAACCGTAGGTTTCTTAAACCGCGGTGACCGGTCTGGTCCGATTCTGTTAATCTTCGGCGAACGGACCGGAGTTAACTCATTCACACTCCTCTTCGGTTTAGCCGGAGAGTTTGACCGACTCGCATTCACACTGCCATCAACTCTCCGGGAAATCGGGCTCCCGCTACGGCCTGAACGGGTAGGGCTGCGAGCATTTCGTTCCCTCCGGGGACTAGGAGACGGGGAGGTTTCACCGCTGAGGCTGTAATTCCGGCGAACTCCGTTCACTTGTTTGGATGGTTTTGAAGGCGGCGGCCGTGTCGGTTTCATGAGAACGATCGGTGAGTCGTCGTAGATGAAGTTCCGGTGGCGGACGTGGTTCGGCTGCGGCGGTTTGGAATGTAGAAGCCCCTTGAGCTGGAGAGCTTCGAGTATGTGTTTCAACGTCTCTAAATCCTTTGATGGCTCGTCGACTCCTCGCATTCTGAGACGCTTCTCGATTTCTCCGTAGATTGATATGTTCTGCTTCGGCTCCGGGAAGACGTCGAAGAAATTTTTGCGCGGCTGCGGAGCTCGCCATGGCGACACCGAATTCACACCGCCTCTGCTTAATCCGATGGAGACGTCGCCTTTTTTGACGGATTGTTTCCTTGGGTGTGTGTAATGTGGATTGAGCGAGGCGTTGTTGTGATGAGTTGATAGCGATTGCGGGGTGGGAGACTTGGGATACGGAGTGGTGGAATCAGCTGCCATCAATCGCGATTGGAATAGATCTCTGGAGACTCTGGATTCAGAAGCGGATCGCCGGAGCTCCGGCAGATTCGAATCGGATGAATTTGGCAATTGGTCCAGCCCCATTAGCCTGGCAATGACGCTAGGAGAGCGGTGTTCCTCGGTGGTTCGGATTTGTTTGGGGTGGAGGCTGCCCTTGGCATCAGTGGTGGCGCGGCTGTCGAGCGAAAGCCGCGGCGCTTCCTTCCGAAACTTCCAGGACGATCTGACGCCATCTTTCAATTCGAATACAGACAGCGGGAGTGGGGATTTGGGTGGAAGCTCAGGCGGCGGAGTCTGCTTCCCCAAATCAGGCGAATGCGGGGCTGATTTTTCCGAATCCGACGTGGCGTCACTGACCTAAATGAGAAGCATCGTCAATTACTGAAACAAATTGAATAGAAAAGTGATTGAGGAGCATACCGGAGGGAGGCGCTTTCCGGTGATAATGTGGTGGCGATCGAAGATTTGGAGGAATCCTGCCATACAACCCATTTGCTTGTGGATATGCTTCTCCAGATTCTCGTCTTCCGTCGTCATTTGGAATGGAAGTGCACTGAAAATAACGTCACATTTGGGATCTCTGTGAGTGAGAGGGGGAGAGTGGTAATTAGTGTTGATGATGGGATGGGTGCAGCTTCATAAATCTTGACTGCTTTTTATTTATTTCTCGCGATGCGTTTTGCCAGAGAGTGCAGAATCGGCTGCACTTCCGCCACTCTTTCCCTCTCCACGTGGCAGTTTCTCATCACCTCCACTTCGTCTTTTACAACACACTCCTTTCTATTTTTGCATTTCTTTTCCTCTTTTTTCTATGGACAATCATTTTAACACACAATTCTTATATTGCTATAATATCTTTATGTTTATTTTCCATAATTATATTTTTGTTCTATTCTGTATGAGCTGTTGTTGTTATCGAGAGCATCCGCAATGACGCCCGTCCCGACGGACGTCCGACAGGCGTGCCGGACGTCCGCGCGAGACATCTGCCATTGTGCAAAGGTGACGCGGATACGGATGTCCGCTGCGGACACTGGAGTTCCGCGACGTTCCCGGGACGTCCGTGGCGACGTCCTTGGGGACGTCCGCCATTGCGATGACCCCACGGACGTCCCAATTATTTTATTAATTTTTTTTCCGAAATTCTATAAATACGGCTCGTTAAATTTCATTTCATTCGTCTCACTTGTATTAACGAGTATCTCTCTCTCTAAATACTTTTCTTTCGAAGATAAATGGAGCACCACGATAGTGATTCTCCCGCCACGAGCGAGTCACATGGACCGATCTTTCCCGTTGGCGGAAGTACTCCAATGTCCGCCACGATGTCCGGAATGGCGGGGATGATGCCCCAACCCCAAATGACGGCGGGGATGATGTCCGGGTACTACAACATGTACCCACCTTGGTATGGGATGATGCCCCAAATGCCCGGGGTGAGTGCCAGAATGACCCCAATGCCATGTATGATGC
Source organism: Salvia splendens (assembly GCF_004379255.2). Taxonomy (NCBI): domain Eukaryota; kingdom Viridiplantae; phylum Streptophyta; class Magnoliopsida; order Lamiales; family Lamiaceae; genus Salvia; species Salvia splendens. The sequence continues at coordinate 3,644,281 of NC_056034.1, forward strand.
CCGTAATGCCGGGGATGATGCAGGGCTCGCCTGTCGCTGCGGGGGGAGTATGCAGGAGGTCCCCTAATCACCGGTGGACAATGTCTATCGCCACTATATGGATTTACTGTCGACGGAAAACCCCCAAGTACTCCTCTCGAGACTCAGTTCACTGGCATCGAGACGTTCTCGATGGAGGAGTTGGGGCTATCTCCGATCCGGGATTCTCCCACAGATGCACCAACAGAGACAGGGAGGAGGGGGAGGACAGGGAGAGGGAGGGGCAGGGGGACGGGGCACTACCTCGCCTGCGGCGGGGTACGATGGCGAGGCGGTGGCCGCTGAGGTGGGGGAGGGATCCAGCGGGAAAAAGAGGATCGTCTGGAGCACAGAGGAGTGCATCGCGCTTGCGAAGGCGTGGATCAGTATAGTGGAGGATCCATATATCGGGGCTAACCAGCATATCGACAGGATGTGGTGGCGCATTAGCCAAAGCTACCTCCAACTCAAACCGCCAGGGGAAGCCTCACAACGGAGAGCAATGCCGGAAACAGTGGGAGCGGCTGAAGAGGCAGCTCAGCCGATTCACCGGCATTTACACAAACAACCTCCGCTCGGCAACCAGCGGCATGTCTGCCGAGGATGTGAAGCTTCTGTCTCACCATCAGTTCATAGACGCTGCGGTGGGCTTCGGGGAATTCAAATATTGGGAGGTGTATCTTGTGGTGCAGTCTTCGGCCAAGTTTACTGCGGGTGTTGAATCTGGCTGGCCGAAGCGGACGAAGATCAGCGCCTCCGGGGAGTACAGTAGCAGTGCTGGTTACCACGAACTCCCCCCGCCGAGGCAGAGTTCCCGACACCTTCATCGTTGGCCTGCCGCCGTCTCCCTGTGGGGCAAAAGTCCGCGGCGCGGATGCCGAGTGGAAGCGCCGGCGGGTCCGCCGAGGCCTAATCAGCAGCTCCTACCCAAAATGATCCTGAGCTCCCCTCACTCGCCCGCGTCGCACAACATGAAACCCTGTTACGTGCAATGGTTGAATGGCGGACATCGACCGATCGCCATTACAGGTCGTCGCTGAAGGATATCATCAACAGTATGCGGCACGATTTGGGGTTGGGAGACATGGCGGAGAGTGGCGACGAGGGGACTACCGACGGGGACGACGAGGGTACTGGGGCGGGGAATCCGAGGAGTGAGACAGCGGTTTTTTTTTAACTATGTAATTTTTTTAATAATTATGTATGTTTTTTTTGTACTATGTATGTTTTTTAAATAAAGTGGTTGCGATTTCTCCGTATTTGTGTCGAAATTTTAATTCCGTAAATTATTTAATTCTGTAAATTGTTTAATTTGGTGAATTTGTGAATTTTTATTATTGTAGGAAATCCGTCGGGGTGTCCTTGGGATGTCCGCCACTGTGGAGTGGGATGTCCTTATGACGTGACAGTGCAGTGGGAAGTGCTTATGACGTGACAGAAGGTGTTTTTGGGATGTCCGCGGGGATGTCCGCCGGTACATCCGCACCACTTAGGATGTTTTGAGTGCTATCTTCTTCGTATTGAAATTTATTCGGGATAGATATAGATGATAAAAAAATAAGATAATTTTGGCTAATTCATTGGTGGACTACTAAGTTTACCATGCCTCCAACTCAACAGACTGTCGAGTTCACTTCATGTTCAACTCACCGGATTGCTGAACTACGTTTGGCCTTCGATTTGACTCTATTATTTGTATCTTCTATACTTAACCTCTATTCACTTTTTTTTAAATACATCAAAATATCCCAAAGTATTGAAATATAAATTCAAACATTTGTAATTTATGCAATTCTTACTCAAAGCATACCGAAATTCAAACATTGTTGTACCAGACCATGCGCTTAAGAACCATATGCATGTTGTATGCACTACCATGTAAACCATAAATTGTATCCTAAAGCCTAAAATCAACTGGATTATATACAATTTCTAAAAATATCAAATATAATATGTTCAATTAAAAATATGAACTGTATCGTTAAGAATCTCAACTATGTCCTTATGAAAAGGCATTGTTAAAAGTTCACATACAATTTGTTGTCAAAATGTTGGTCTTTTTTTTCCCTTGAGTTTTTTCGACCGTGTTTGGTGGCGTATATTCGAAATCGTTTTTTCGTTATCCACCAAAATAATTTTCTATAGTTTATTTAATATTGTACTCCTATATTAATTGTATCTGTTTCACGTTAATAGAGTCATTTTTCTATTTTGAGAAATTCCAAGTCAATTGAGTCATTTCTATTTTTGATAAAAATTAATTTTCTCTTTAACTTTATTCTCTCTTATTTTACTCACTTTTACTTTTTTCACCATTCATTTAATACACTATTTTTAAACTCCGTGTCGAAAAGAAATGTCTCTATTAACAAGGAACGAAGGGAGTGGTAGTAAGTATTTTTTTAAACAACCCCTATTTTCTTTTTATGGACCAACAATTATAAATTTTAAATATATGGTTCGATTTGTTGGGTTTTAGGATTTTTTAAGGTTATATCTACATGGTCGTGCAAGGTTGGATTGAACGGGCACAGTTGGATACGACCATGTACGCGCACTAACATATCCAATTGACATGAAAACAAAAAAAAAACAACTTTTCTTGCTTATACCCTATGACATTGTTTTCGATTGCTCAGGGCTGATTCAGCATACTAAAATTCCATTCTGTAAGTATAAAACGTGCCAAATTTACAATAGCCTAGTTTCATTCTATTCATTTAAACCAATTGTCATGTAAATCGTGAGTGAGATGGATGAGATTGATGCTCTAATTATATTCCAAATTTGCTGCTGACTAGCCAAAGCGCAGGCGCTTGCTAGTTTGTGTTGTAGTAAAAAATTCACAACAATATTCGGAAGATTGGAAGATTTTATTCATATAATTAAGTTAACACTAAAATATTCTAAATATGAAGAAAAAAAGGAGATGAGTGGGCTATCTTTTTATAGTACTAGCGTTTTTTTAAGGCCAAAGCATGGTGCATTTTTCCTAATGCAAGCAAAGATGTAAAGTTATGCACTTTAAAATGTGCATTAAAAATTTGGTGACTAGTTTGCCGACACTATAAATCAAATGGCGGGAATACAATTTCATATTTACCTACTGGCGCTAAAATCATGCATGGCGATTCTGTAAGCCACACTAGGGGTGAAAATTTAGTCGTCGTGTTTCGGGTATACCCGATCCCGATCCAATACCCGGCGGGTGTTGGGTACCCGAAACCCGAAATTATGAGTTCGTGTACGGGTTTGGGTAGTTAATGTTAGAATTTTTCGGGTTCACCCGAAACTCGTATTAGGGTACTCGACTAATACTCGATTAATTATGTATTTATGATAATTATTTTGATTTAGTATAGCGCCTACTGTCCGTAAGATAAATTTAGGGAAAATTTATATAATCACATTTAGATTTATGAATGTTTTTAGTATAATGCAACCCGATTTAGGATTGCTTTGACATTTTATTATTCTATTATCTAGACTTTAATACTTGTTTACATTTGTGTTCTATTTTATTTAAGCATCATGTTGCATTATTTATATTCTTACTTATTATTTTTTCAATATGTAGTTATGCTTTATCCATTTTATTTACCGATTTATTTAAAATCTTAAAATTTTTATTTTAATCTCTTTTGAGTTCAATTTGTACCAAAAAATTCTTTATTTTTAAATTAAGTAGTGTCTATTTATATAATGTGATAGAATCCTAATCTAGAGAAAGCTAAAACATTAAATTAAAGATTAAACTTTTAATAATAATCAATAAATAGTAGTATTTTGTTATTTTAATAATTTCTATTCTCATCAAAATATAATTTATATAATTAGAATAAATTTGAAATATAATAATTTTGGGTTTATGGGTACCCGATCAGTTGGATACGGGTACCCGCATCGGGTATTAGGGTACCCGAAATCACATACGGGTTGGGTATTGTATATGATATTTTTGAGATTTTGGGTTCGAGTACCCGAATTTTCGGGTTTGGATACCCGCGGGTACCTGAATTTGCAGGCCTAAGCCACACCCATTAAATGAAGAGAATAAAAAATGTACTAATAGATTAAATAAACCTATTTTAACACCCATTAAATGAAAGAGAATAAAAAATGTACTAATAGATTAAATAAACCTATTTTAGCATATTATTTAAAGTAGATATTCATATATGAGGGAGTGATCAATTGCTAACTAATTAGCGAACACAAATTAAGACTAAATCTCAGCCATTGTATTAGAAGATCTAGTGGTTGAAATAATGTCACATGGATTATATTTTAAATTAAAGAAAATATTAAATAAACTTAAAGGGTATTAATGTCAATTCTCTATCCCAAAATCATCTTAAAACTTTAAATTTACGTAGCTCTCTCGATTTAAATTATTATTCCGCAAAAAAATTATTCATTTAATGATAATTTTATAAGGATTCCAACGAGATCTCAATTGCATATGTTCCGACAATATTCGGCTGATGAAATTTGATAAATTATACTTCATTTGTCCGCCATTAGGAGTCTCATTTCTTGACGGCACGAGTTTTAAGAAATGTTAAAGAAAATGAGGGGAAAAAAGTTAGTGGAATAGGGGTCCCACTTATATATATTAATTTTAAATGAAATGTGAGTGAAATGAGTTAGTGGAAGGTGAGACTCTATTACCATTTATGGTAAAAGTGAACTGTGACTCCTATTTGCGGACGGACTAAAAAGAAAAAACGGGACTCCAATTCGCGGACGGAGGGAGTATTTCAATTTTCGTACATGTTGATAAGCAGGTTTTATCAACAAATGCAAAAAAAAATCTCAATATAGTCTATGCAAAATCTCAATATAATGTAGGTAAAATATCAATAAAACTGTGTTGATATTTTCTTGTGCTTCTATTGATATTCTCATGTCATATTGTTGATATTTGTAATACACTATGTTGATATAAAAAAACACCCATGAAAATTATCATATGATAACATAATGACGATATTACCCTTTTGTTGATATTTTGTCTACTATTTATTGAAATTTGTGAGTTTTAATCCATCCACTCATTTCAAAATCTAAAAATGTAGATTTAGTCTTAATTTTAGATTATGGTGTTATAAGCATTAGAAGAGGGCCATTCATATATATTCAAAGGGCGTACAGTATGATATGTTAAACATCAAGTCAAATTTACAAGCTTAGTAATAAACTAATAATGAGCAACAAATTACTAAAAACTTGATTCTTTTTTGTTAAGGTATCGTGAGTTTCGTAGGTAAAATAATTAATAAAAATACATTATGGGGAAGATAAATCTCAAAATTTGTTTCAAAAAATAATACTAGTACATATTTTTTGCTTTACACTAGTTATGTAAATACACAAAAATCAAACTCCATATTAATATGTATATATAGCAAAATGATATATGTATCCATTGTAGATCTTCACAGTTGAAGGGATAGAAATGATTGGTACTGTATTAACAACGAGAAGAATATCAATGTGAGCCTCTTTTTTTTTGGATGAATTCAAGACCTTTAACCTTAGCTATTAATCATTCTATTAATCATTCTATCACTAGATCAAGATACGCACGTAAATTTAAACCACAATCAATTTGTCAGTATAATACATGTACAATAATACAAACGGGGTAATAGATTACTTGATCTTATGGATTATGGAGAGATAGGGCAAGAATTTGACTAATTTGACTAAGCATTATTGTAAAGAGATTAGAGATGGAACCAGCTATATCTGAATCAAATCAGAAAAAAAAATGGTGGCCACATATGATTATATCGTTATCTTTTTATGTAATCCTTATCTTAAATTTTGTTTAAATAAAAGACCAGTACTATTTTAAGTTTTAACAGCAGAGTTGATTAGTTGTCATGTGTGTCGAATAGCAGGGTAGTAGAATTTATCTTGTACTTGACCAGATTCAAGATCCCATTTACTGGATGTTTACCTAAAATCATAAGAACATTTCATCGATTTCTTAAATACTTATTTAAAGCTCGTTTCTTAAAATACGAATTGGTGCACAAATCGGAGTATAACTAGATTATGGATATATTAACAGCTGCGATTTTGCTGGAAAAAATAAAATAAAATTCAAGGCTATATGAATTCTCTGTACAATTTGATTATATTCCTATTCAATTAAGACATATAACTGATTTTTAATATTTAATTTCTAATGGTAGCTAATCACCATAATCAGAGTATATAATACTGTCAATTACAATTAGAACCAATTATATGTGTGTTTTAGTAATTTTTATTACTTTTTAAAAATATTTACAGGAATATTAAATTTATCGTAAGACACATAAATATTGTCTGGAGCGTTAAGATTGATTAGCGTAATGAGTCTTTTTAATAATATGAAATTGAAAGGCAATTAATATAGTATACGTTAACACATAAGATAATGAACAGAAAAGGAGGACAAGAAAATTCGTATACAAATATTAAAATCACAACATATGTTACTTTATTTCTACCAATGGTTTGGGCACGTGAAGAAATATTATTTAAACCAAGTGACAAAGAAGAAGCCAAAACGCTTAAGGTGTCACAACACTTTATGATCATGACTTTAACCCTTTTTATGTTATATCTTGCTTTCTCCAATCACGTGAAATATTCAATTAGCAGTGTTAATTTATGTTATGCACCATATATTCTCTCTCTTCGGAGTGACATAGGAGTATAATTCATACTCATTCTTATTTAACTTATTGCCTAATCTCATTATTAAGTGAAGTGAAATTATAAGAACTTATCATCAAAACTAGCGACGGTTGATTTCAAAAAAAATTGCGGAGAAATAAAAAAATTATGTCAAGCTTGCTGATGTGAGTCTTGAATGTAGTCCCAAAAGGTCAACTTTTTCATGAATATAGTCTCTTCTCTAAAAAGGTCATTAATTATAATTTTCTGGATTTCTGTTAAAATATATAGTAAACTGCAATTCATTACATTAGAAGAGTTTATTTTTTCGAAAAAAAGCATAGCTACAAATACAATAGAAGAATATGCATAAGGCTCACCATTTTATTTATTAATAGTTGTGTTGTAATTATTTTATAGGCTATCGAAGCCTAAACGTCATTTAAACTAGGAGAACAAAGCCATACATATATAGATTTATTGAAAGATGGAATAAAAACATTCCAAATTGAATCCTTTATCTTTCTATTCCATGTAGGTCTTACAATTTCTCAAGCTATAAAATATTAAAGAAATTAGGCATGCCACTATTTCCATAATATACTAGGCTTTGTCTCTATTGTTCCCAATATTTTACTGACATATTTTGTGTCGTTTTCGCACTTAAAATTAAATTCACGGACCAAAAATTTAATAACTATCGATAGAATAATTTTTATTTGTTGAATATAAGAAGGGATTATATTACTTTAATTAATAAATAAATTAATACTTTTGTATTTAAGAATGTTAATCTATATTCGTAAATCTTACTTGGATCTTTGTGTTTCAACGGTTTTGGTTAATAGTTTAGGTCTTACAAACACAATACTAAAGATTACTATCTATTAAAATTTGTTTAGATTTGCTCTCTAAATAGAGGAGGTCTATATATATCAGAAAGAATTAAAAAGGACATAATATTGTAAACTACACATATATTGCAATTGTTACTTATTAAAAGTTACTCCATCCGTTCCTTATAATTTGTCACCATTTGAACCGACACAGATTTAATAAATATAAAAGAAAATGAGTTGAAAAAGTTAATAGCACATGAGTTCTACTTTTATATATCCGTTTATAATAAAATGTGAGTGAGAATGAATTAGTGGAATATGAGGTCCATTCCAAAAAAGGGTAAAAGTGAAAGGTGATAAATTTTTAGGGACAGACGAAAATGAAAATAAGCGATAAACTTTTAGGTACGGAATAAATATATATATTAGTATTAATATATAGTGCCCAGCTCATTATAAGTTACTATCACTTTCACGGAATCGCGGCATTCATATGTCTACATCAATATCCACCTTATGGGTACATTGAAGTAATTTTATTTTTTAATAAGAGTGTTATTCAGTGAGTTTCTTGTAAAAATAATGTCGAATTACAAAATTTATGATTGTTCAGTAATTGTTTATAGTTCTGATGATTTATTTTTTGTTATATTTTTAACAATAGTTAACATGTCTTATTGTGATAATATATGTGGCCCATGTCTTTAGGCCCAATACTCCAACCCAAGTACCGAAATCCAATAATTTTGGATTAGGTTTGGGTTGCACTTGAATTGGAATAACCTGCTAAAAACAATATTATTATTATTTTAATTATTTTAAAATGTTGTAATATCAAATTGTACTGATCAAGTTTTATTCTCTAAGTTCGTTTAACCAGGTTTGAATTGTGTAGATCAAGTTTAATGTTGTAATATCAAATTTCATTTATTTTATCAGATTTCATTCATGTAAACTAAGATTTAAAAATCAGGTCGGTTGTATAGAACATAATGGGGTCAGTTATAAATAAGGGCAGTGTTGTTATCGTGTTGTGTCAACTCATAATATTACGTGTCATAAACAGAAATCTATCGTGTACGAGTCGTGGCCGGGTTTGAATGTGACAGGTTGGGTCTCTGATCGAATAATAATATTCCTTAACTGATCAGGTTCAGATTTGGCTTATTAGATTAGATTACTATTAGGTTGACCCGATAATGACCCATCCGCACAATTTACCACTTCATCACATGTTAGTTGAGATGTTTCATTAGGCATAAGATAAATGAAAATTGACGTGTATAGATTAAAATGAAAATAGAATAAAATATGAAAAAAGAGTAAGTGGAATAGAAAATAAAAATTTTCTGTTATAAAGAGAAACGACTGAACAACTTTGAAATTACTCAAAAATAAATATGTCTCAACTAACTTAGAACATATAGAACATTAAATAGGCATAACGACCGGTCATACATATAAACAAATAAACAAATTTTTTAGAATTAATGCTTATTTTAGGATTATTTATCCTTATATTTGATATACTACTATCCTTTTGTAGTATTTAATACACCAGTGTAGTGATAGTCTTTAAGTTTTACTATTCACATCTCTAATACTTTACCTACTTTTATTTTCTATCTTTCTTATTTTATTCACTTTTTCTCATCGTCTCTCTTACTTTATCAATTTCACATTAAAATCTATGTCGTCCACCAATGAGATTATATTTTGTTGACAGAGGGAGTATATTTTATTATGTTTTAAATTGTTATAGTAGTTCATATATACCTATATATAGGTTTCATTTTCATTTTTATTTAATTTATATTTATTACATATTTAGTGGTGAATTCAACAATAATTTATGAAGTGTGATATTATAAATAGCCAACCAATATTATTATTTTATTATTGAATAATAACATAATTCAATAGTAATATTTAGTTATGATAATATGCATTGTCTTAAAATCTATTAACAGTTTATAAAATTTAATGTATCCTATATACTTCATTCGTCCTACAAGAGTATGCACTATTTTCTTTTTAGTCCATCTAACAAAAATATGCATTTTCTAATTTTAAAAATTATTTTTCTCTCTGTATCCATCCCTATACCAATATATAGTCCTCCACGTCAGCATATTATAGTACTACCTCTTCACCTGCACTAGGTGGACTATAGTCTGCCCTATAACCCGCCCTATCTTTTAACAACCATTTTGTATTTATTTTTATTTTTATGAATATAATAAAATAATAAAATATTCATAAATTTAAGACCACAATATGAAAACTTCATTTTAATAAAAAGCCGAAAAAGTACTAACACAAAATACTAAAAAAATTACAATTTCAACGGTTACATGACAAAATTTCTTTGATGAGAAGTGAATTGGGAAAAGAGATTGGAAAGCATGAGAAATGAAGATAAAATGTGGTGGATTTATAGAGTGCAAAATAAGATAGAAAATAAAAATAAAATAAAAAATTAAACACCATAGTCTGGGCTATAGTCCGGGTGCCCGCCAGTGGACAGACTATAGCCCGGACTATAGTTCGGACTATACATAACGCATGACCTTAGGGCGACCATCTGCAGTGGCGGACTATAGCCCGTACGATGCTATAGTCCGAGCTATCGTCCGCCCACTGCCAATGCCCTAATGAAGTGAGACACATTCTCCACTAACAATACTTTAATTACTAGACACTATCGCATGCTATAAGACATACTTTACCTACTTATCAAGCTGAACTATCATAATTACACACTATTAACGCATGCTATAATACAAGAGTAACACTTTACGATACCAAATTGAATTACTATAGTTAATCATCATATTATGATGAATAAATGAACCATGGATTAGTGTAATTTAAATTTGAATTACTAATACAGTTACATATTATATGTAAGTTATTTAAAAATCAATTAATTTAATTTCAGCATAAATAAATGTAATTATATTTATAATGATTGATTATTGGAAGTAATTAAACAAGCATGTCTAGTACTAAGGGCATATTTGATAAGCGATGTGAATATAGCTAGGTTGTTTAGTGACCAAGATTTAGGGCCAATAATATAAATATTATATTTTCTCTTTTCTTTTCAGTTTGTCCCACTAAAGATGTCACGTTTCCATTTTAAGAAAAAACTCTCTTTCACAATAATATAAATATTATATTTTCTCTTTCCACTTAACACACAAAATAAAACCTCCTAAAATCTCGTGCCGTCCCACAAGTGTGACATCTTTTGTGGGACGGAGGGAGTATATGATTTTAAAAACATATGTTTGATACCCTAGTTAATTTTTTTCTAATAAGCTCAATATGTTTGATAGGAAAGTTATGAAATCAGAAATAAATATGCAATGATAAATTTAACCTAATTAAATTCAATTATTTCCTAAATCGTCCTTGTGTATTGACCTAATCAAATCTTTTTTAATCCCAATGTAATCTAGATAGGAACAAAAATAATATCACATTTAGCTCTCTTTTTCCCTCCTTATTTCTCACGGCGGCTCACTCCATAACACTGTCACGTAAAATAGATTGTTGGGTGTATGAATTCAAAAACAAACAAAAATGATTGTAGAATAAGTAATGCTTTAATATTTGACAAAGAAATAGAAAAGTGTACAATTGTGTGAGAAGATAATGAGTTTACTTCAATTGTGGGAAGAAGATAATGTTTTGGTGATGTGGTGATGAATGAGCACCCAATAGAAATTTTGGCAGTCGACTTTGAATTTGGTTGTTTATTTGACGCAGATTTAATTGGAGGAAGAGTTGATACATATTTACTTGGAGGAAAAATTGACGCAAAATTTCTTGGAGTATATGGTTAAAGATTGACACAAGGGTATGAAAGATAAATTTTTTCTTTTCTGGATAAATAAATTGAGGGAGATATACTATCCGGCCAAAGTTGTGAGACATATATTGATGTATTTTGAGGGCAATCTGCAGGCTGGATGGGCCATGGAGATAAAACACAGACCGAGATAGTAGATTAAATATGATACCAAACACTTGGAAGTAGCCGCATAAGTATTTATACATAGACGTTACTAGCTTATCAAACGGGCCCTATTTGTCAATTTGTCTTAGTTTTATACCCGATTTAAATAATTTTTATTAATATTAATGGTCCCAATAAAAATGTTGCAACCATAATTATATGAATATTTATTACTCCAGTTAGTAAATACTGAAATATAAAAGTAAATAAATAAATTAGTAAATAGTAAATAGATTGTGATTTTTATTCTCGTAGGCACTACATATAGCGATTTTTACTATGTGATATGTTGAAACAATAATTATTGAATTAGACAAAAAATATAATAAGGCTCTCAAATATTTAGTGTTATTATCGTACATTTCTAAGGATAGTAAATCTGAGGAGTAGGCCTGGGGATTCGGTCGGTTCGGTCGGTTAACCGACTACCATTTTTTTCCAAAATCTAGAATCGAAACTTCTGACATATAGGTTCTTCGGTTCCACTGAAGGAACCGAAATCAATTGCAATTTTTAATTAAAAAAAGAAATTTTGTGTTTGCTAGATCTCGATCCTGGATGGAGGAGAACAAGGAATGATAGGTTACCAATTGCGCTAGAAACTGATTTTAACATAAATTAGGTAGAATATAAATTAATATATATATATTTCGTGTAATTGAAAAAAAAACACCCTACAATGAAAATGGATTAAAATGAAAAATTGTAGAGTAAAACAATGCATATATGCACAATTACCAAACTACGACAAATTATCCAAATAACATCTAAAAGATGTGATAGAAACTATGACAATATATCTATTACTCTCTCTGCATGAGCGAAAATAATGCAATTTAAATCAACTATAATTTTAGTTTTAAAATTAAATCCTAAACTATCGGTTCTTCGGTTCTCGGTTAGAACCGAGAACCGCCTAAATCCTAAACCCATTAACCGAAACCGAACCTTGACCTTATTTTTTCGGTTCTCGGTTAACCAAAAATCGAAAAATAAGGTTCGGTTCTCGGTTAACCGAGAACCGAAAACCGTTTCCCCACCCCTACTGAGGAGCTATGACTAGCTAGAAGATGGATTCATGACTTGGATAATTAAGAAAAATTTAAACTTAGTAATTAATATTTTGATTTTATATTTTATAAAATTGATCAATTTTTGATCAAAATTTAAGATATAAATGAATATCATCCTGTTATTAGCATAATAATGAAGGGAGATATATGTTTTAATGATGATTTACTTTTTTGAATGTTTTTGTTAGAATAAAAGATAATGAACATCCTTTATGAAGCAAAGAAAATACAAGGTGAGGTCTATTGAGCGGGTCCAACTACTAGTCAATCGGGCACGTTTAACTAATACTTTCATCTATTTTTATAGGTTAGTTGTAAAAAGAATTTATTTTAATTCTTTTTTTACATTTGATTATATATTAGTATTTGTAACATTATATCTTCTCCATAACCGTTCCCTGATTATGTAATCGATTGCCACGTGCTCCAGTTTCTAACGCGATGGTAATTTCAAACAAGAGTTTACTTACTAATGATATACTTATTTTATTTTTGGGAGGACTTTTAGTTCGTTGAACACATCAACTTTCTTGTGTTTACTTTGGTCCGCCCTGAGTGTTAGGGTAAGATAGTGTGGGAGCTAAAAACTAGTAAAAATCAATATCGCAAAAAATTTATTTTATTCTTCTGTCAAAAAAGTTTGTAGTACTGTATTTCCGTTTATAAACACCACTATACTATATAACAACCTTCAATTTATCAATGTATTCTTCAGTTATACTATAATATAGTATATACTACTTATTAATTATTCTATATATATACACTCGTATGTAGGCCTGTCAAATTGGGTACCCGCGGATATCCGATCCAAAATTTTCGGGTACCCCATCCCGAAATTCCCAAAATCCAATACTCGATACCCGACCCGAATTTGATGTTGGGTACCCGGATACCCGACTCGGGTATCCAGTCCCGATTGTGATTTTTAAAAAAAAATTAACTATAAACTTTTAGAAATTATTTAATATTATTTAATTCAAATTTATTACAAAGTTGAAGTAGTATTCAAGAGAAAATAACTACAAATTTTTAGAAACACAAAATTCTTGTAGTAGTTCGAATTTAAAAGAAAATAACTACAAGCTTTGAAAAATACAAAATTCATAAGTTATATTAACATCTTTCATCCATCCACAATAAGTCAATAACCATCAAAATTCATAAGTTCAAACATCCATCCCTTATAAACATCAGAATTAAAAAATTCTTAAGAATCAAGATCTAACAATAACATCATCAAAGATTCAAAATTTAAAATACCACATGTTAATAAAATTAAAATATATTTAAAAAATTAAATTACATATCTTATGCACTAACTATTAAGTATTAATTAAAATGTAGTTAAGAAATTAAATTATATTTAATTATAATAAAAATATAATTTATTAATTTTAGAAAACAAATTGGATAATTCGGGTATACTCGATCGGATATCGGGTAACCCGATACCCGATAATCCAAATTCTCACTACCCGACCCTGATCCGATATCCGAAAAATCGGATTTCGAGTATCCAATTATCCGACTTTTTTGGATTTGGATATCGGGTATTCAATACCCGACATCCATTTTGACCGACCTACCGTATGCATCCACAACATATCAACTTTTGATCAGAGTTTCGTATCACATTATATTGAGCCTAATTTACAGAGACGAATGGAGTAAAAAAAAATACTGAAATAAAAAAAGTTGGTTGTGATGAGAAATTTATAATTCTGAAAAAAAATTAGGGGTGCTGAAGATTCCCCTTAGGTTTCGATATTATTATAGTGGAGTAATTCAATTATGAATATATCACGGAGTATATGTGCATTATACTAAGTGTACAATATGTAGTAACTTATTTATATTTTTATTTAGAAAAAAAATATATAGCCAAGTGTAGTACTATCAATTATCATAGTATATACTACCTCCGTCCCATAATAATAGTCATATTTCACTTTTACCATAAATGGTAAGTATGCTCCACACTCCACAAGCTTATTCCACTAACATTTTATTATAAAGCTAATATATATAAAAGTACACTCATAGTCTACTAATTTATTCAACTTATTTTTCTTTACATTTCTTAAAAGTTAAAATCTATGCCCACACCGAATGTGACTCTTGATGGATGACACCGAATGCTACTCTTATCATGGAGGTAGTATGTATTTTTACAATATGTTTTTTTAACGTATTTGACATATATATAGTGAGAGAATTTTGATGCATGGCGTGTGCGACAAACTAGTTTGTAAAACTAAAATCTAATGCACCCCTATTGTGACGATAGGGTTTTAGGTTGACTAATTAGTTCAACCCAAAAATAAAATCTTGAATATGCTTAGCTACAACTTGACCGCGTTAAAATTAAGCTTCATTTGGTCAATAATATTAACGACATATATAATATTTGCTAAATTATACGCATGTAATTAGCTAGGGGTGTTTACACTACAATAATACAATGTCATTCATATTTCTATGTTTAAAGCCTTTTTGGTATTGTTTTCTTATTATTGTTTTTTAGTTACTTTTTATGGACAATTTATAAGTTTAAGTAAACATGATTTCTCCCACTCTCCCAAATCCCCACACACAGTATACCCCCTTTTCATGACCCTGCTGTTCCTTTTATTTTTAACCGATTAATGATTCGTGCTTCACACCAACAAAATTGAATACTTATTTTATTTGTAATGACAAAATATAATAAATGTTAGTACTAAAATAACTTAAAAAATATGGATCGGTCTGTAAACTAAAAATAAAATAGGCTTAATTTTGTAAGAACGAGTTATTTTTGGGCAGTTTTATAACAGTATGTATGTAGTAATTAATTTATTTGGAGTTAGATTTAGGATGAGTAAAAGGGAATTAAATTCCACTGAATTCAAACGTTGATTTTGGACCCAGTTCCAAATTTCTTTGAGAAGCTTCAGTCTTGAATGTTGAACACAAACATTTTCTCCCATAACATTGTTTGACCTTTTCCACCTTTTCACATGAATTTTAAAAAAGCGTGCCATTTATTTATTAAAAGTTGGCAGAAATTCAGCTCACCGTAATATATATACATATATATTTGTTCCAAACTGAGATCTCTCTATCTACTTCCCTTCTCCACAAAAATCTCAGTTTATTTTTTAAAATTTCAGAAATGGCTGATGCATTGACAGAGGAGCAAATTGCTGAGTTCCGTGAGGCTTTCTCTCTCATCGATAAAGATTCCGATGGTGAGTTTTCTCATAAAACTATGGATTCAAATTAATTAATATGTTGGAATTTTTATTTAAACATTATTTTCAATATTTATTTATTTATGAAGGGATGATCACAGTGGAAGAATTGGCAACAGTGATTCAATCTCTGAATGAACATCCAACAAAAGAAGAAATTCAAGAAATGATGAATGAGGTTGACGCAGATGGAGATGGCACTGTGGATTTTGAGGAATTTTTGGGTATTATGGCAAGAAAAATGAAGGTATTTAACTATGTCATTTTTATTTTCTATAACAACAGATTAGTATTATTGTAATTTTAGACTAAATTACAAAGTTTATTTCATAGGAAAATGTTGCAGAGGAACTGAAAGAAGCTTTCAAAGTTTTCGATCGAGATCAAGATGGATTCATATCAGCAATTGAGGTTGGTGTATTTTCCATGTGCTTTTGACTTTTTTTTTGCGTTGGATATCCTTCCAAATAGGTTATCTTATTGGGAATTTAGTTAATGATGTCTTAATCTAACATTTCAAAGTTGAGGTGCTAAGATTGATTATGAGCCGTTGATTCATCATAAAGCTTTCGCACATACTATTAGAAAAGATGAATGTGCGAATTGAAATGTTGGAGGCAAAGTTATGATTTAATTTGCAATAAACACTTATTTTTATTTGAAAATATTAGGAGGTCATGGAATGAAATGAGGTATAGTCATTTTTATATTGGCATAAATGTAGCTAGTTCATATTATGTTGATTTAGAGACTGACACTTAATTACCTTTCACTTTTAAGTAAAAAACAAATAGTAGTAATAATTTTTCACACTTTTTGCTCTCATAAATATGAATACCTCATTTTTCTTAATTTATAATTTGCAGTTGAGGAATGTGATGCTGAATTTAGGAGAAAGATTAAGTGACGAAGAAGCTGAACAAATGATAAGAGAAGCTGATTTAGATGGAGATGGGCTTGTTAGCTATGAAGAATTTGTGAGGATGATGATGGCTTCTGCAGCTAATTGCTAGTTAGATCATGTCTCCATTTTAATTTCTTTATTTATTTACCATCTAATTTGTTATATTTCAAGAATTTCGATAATTTGCTTACTATCTCAATTCTCAATAATGTAGAGACTATTAATAAGTTAATATGGCATGTGTAAGCCAGAATTACGATATGGCATTTATATTACTAGAATCCTAATATCGACCTTTATTTGTATATTCAAGTTTAATTAATCAACTAGAACCGACATATAGTAATTGCATAAAAAAAATCTAAAATTCGAGTAAATTTGGGGTTCATATATAAATGTACATAATTGCATCATCAGTCAACATCAAATTATCAAATTTAGATTGATTTAATTGAGCACCACATTTTTAAGTGTGAAATTAGCTACGGAGCAAATGAATTAAGTCAAAGGCGTGGTACATTATTACACGAGTTAAATAACATCCGATTTTGTATGATTAAGTTGAACTAACAAAGTCAAAGCTGGTTATCCATGTCTATTTTTGTGCTTATTTGTTACGGTGAATAGGATAGTGATATATACCTGTGACAATTTAACATCTAGTTCGATTTTAAAATTAAAATCATTTACGAAAAATAAATGTTCGACACTTTTTTTCAAAGAAAATATAATTTGAACCTTTTAATTTTCTAAAAAATGAAAAATATCATCACATGTTTCATATTTTGCCTCTGAAATGTATCTTTTTATTCTCTAATTATTTTAGGTTGAAGGAAGTTTTTCAATAAAATTTGTTTTCGATTATGAACAAAACAAATAAGATTTATTCTATACTCCATTTTATAATTAAAAATTATTTGAATATTTCTCACTTAAAGTTTAAATGATATTCTTTGAAATTAATTAGATATTTATTTTATTTAGAGCTATTTTTAGAAATAAATACTACTGGTGAATTTCAATTTTTAACTGAAAATTTTATTTTTACTTATATCATAAGTAATTGAATATAGCATGATTTTGTGTTTCTTATAAACGTAATAATTTTAAATAAATTTAAGTATAACTTAGATTATATTTATCTTTGAACAAAATTAGTATCGAATTAATTTCGAAAGAATTCAAAGTTTAAGTGATATAATATTTTAAACAATGTTATAATTATAAAATAAATCAAATATATTTCTTTATTCATGAACTCAAATCTTATTACGATCTTTAACTAAAATAATTAGTGAATAAAAATATGTTATTAACGAGTTCAAGGACCAAATAGGATAAAATAACTTGTAATTATAATTTTCATTTTCCATATGCTTATGATTATAATTTTCTTTTTTCTAATAACTTAATATATATATGCAAACCAAACTAAATTTGAAGTTTAATTTAAATGTATAAAATTTTTATTTTGGAACATATAGTTTAGAGATAATTGTCCTTTAAGTTTTTATTAAATTCTGCCAATTTTATAACTTTTTAAATTGAAATATTATCTACTATTAATTTTTTTAAATTATCTTAAAATGATTAAAATTGAAATCTATTATCAAAATAAAACAGGATATGACAACAAACTATGTCGTTTTTTAATGATATCATTATATTTGAGTATTAATTAAAAGCTCGACGTCTACAATGATTTTGTTATTATATTATATTTTTATTTTTATTTTACCATAATTTCAATTTTGACCAATGAAACAATTTTTGCAAAAAATTAATAATAAAAATATTATCTTTCAGTTTCATAAGTTTTGGAATTCATTAATATCAAGACATTAGTACTTTATAACCCCCCATTTTAACATATTAGTGACTTTTATATGGCTTAAACCTTGGGAATATTTTTTTTATTGTTTTAAGTTCAAATTAAAATGGCAATAAATACTGTAAAATTGTTACAAATGTAATTAATAATTTACAAATTTAATAAGTAGGATATTAATAAATACTAATATTGTTTTTTAACTATACATTTTACGTAATACCAACAAGTCTCAGTCTCAGTTAAAGATCGTTAATTGATGAATCCGCGAATTTCTGATGTTAGTGAATGCAGGAAGATGCAGATCACGACACAGAGATTTTACGTGGTTCGATTTACTGAGGTAAATCTACGTCCACGGGAAGAAATGAGGGCAGAGTTGTATTGCTTGATCTGTTTCTTACAGCTTACAATACAGACTTGCTATTTTGTATTTGATCTCTAGAAAGCGAGAGAGTCTAACCCTATCTATCTGATCTAGGTTCTATTTATACAAAGGACCAAGATCGTGGCATGCAGCACCATTTGCTAGGTAGTGGATGTCGTGGAGATCGTGGCGACCTTGCATGGGTCCACTATCCTGCATGAGTTAATGACTGCTTGACACCACTAAATAGATCGTGGGTGTAACGGAAGTCGTGGAGATCCTGCATGAGTCCACTATCTCCTAGTTCGGTCGAATACTGAGACCGAACTGCTGAATTATTGCCGAGCAGCTTTTGCCGATCTGAGAGTAGAGCTCGATGCCGACCTGAGAGCAGAGTTTGATTGGTTGGCTTTTACCGAGCTGTAGGCTGGAGCCGAACTCTTTGGTTGTGCCGAACTGAACTCTTTAGTCATGCCGGACTGATACTCTTTAGTCATGCCGAACTGATACTCTTTCTTGGGCTTTAGGCTGATGGGCTTTACTGCTGTTGGGCTTGTTTAGTACGTACTCCATCACTACCCCCCCCGGGAAGCGAAGTGAATTACTTCGGTATTCTGGATAAAGGTACGGGGTAAGTTGATGTTTGTCCTCGGTCTTATGAAGTGAACTCTTCTTTGACCGGACTTGTCTTTGGTCTGATGAAATAAACATCTTTGACCGGACTCGTCTTTGGTCTGATGAAATAAACATCTTTGACCGGACTTGTCTTTGGTCTGATGAAATAAACATCTTTGACCGGACTAAGCTTGTGTCCTAATTTGGCGAGTTTTATCGCTCGGATCGGACTTTCCGTTGTCCTAATTTGGGGATCGGACTTTCCCTTGTCCTAATTCGGCGAGTTTTATCGCGTGGATCGGACTTTCCCTTGTCCTAATTCAGGCAAGTTTTATCGCGAGAATCGGACTTTCGTTGCAGTTCGTTTCAGACGAAGTGCTTGATTCTTAAGCTGAATTGTGGTCTTGTATCCTCTTTAGAAGCTTGGACTTCACAATCGTTGGCTTATTGCAGTTCGTTTCAGACGAACTGCTTGTTTAAGCTGAATTGTGGCCTTGTATCTTCTTTAGAAGCTTTGACTTTACAATCGTTGGCTTATTGCAGCTCGTTTCAGACGAACTGCTTGTTTAAGCTGAATTGTGGCCTTGTATCTTCTTTAGAAGCTTTGACTTCACAATCGTTGGCTTATTGCAGCTCGTTTCAGACGAACTGCTTGTTTAAGCTGAATTGTGGCCTTGTATCTTCTTTAGAAGCTTTGACTTCACAATCGTTGGCTTATTGCAGCTCGTTTCAGACGAACTGCTTGTTTAAGCTGAATTGTGGTCTTGTATCTTCTGTAGAAGCTTTGACTCACAATCGTTGGCTTGTATATGTTCTAAGAAGGGGATCAGCCTTCGAAGAACAAGATACCTCAGTAACATTTGTAAGAGACGACACGCACAGAGACAGACAAAACACACAGACAAAACGCACAGAGACAAATAAAGACCAAGTAAATCAAATAAAGCACATTGACTGAACAGGACTCAAGACTGACTGACCGGACTGTCTCTTACAAATGGAACTTTTTGAGGTTGGAAATGTGCCATGTTCGGGGTACCTGTTCTCCTGACATGTGAGCCAATTTGTAAGACCCTTTGCCGAGGACTTCTGACACCCGATACGGACCTTCCCATGTGGGTTCGAGCTTGCCCAGCTTTTCTGCTCGGCTTACTTCGTTGTTTCTCAAGACGAGATCTCCCACTTGAAATTGCAGCTTCTTCACCCTTTGGTTGTAATACCGGGCTACTTGCTCCTTGTACTTGGCTGCTTTTATGCATGCCAATTCTCTTCTTTCTTCGGCAAGATCTAGCTCGGCTCTCAGTCCGTCGTCATTCATTTCTGCTGAGAAATTTAGAGTTCGGGGACTGGGTATGCCGATCTCCACCGGAATCACGGCTTCAGTGCCGTACACCAGACTGTACGGAGTTTCACCGTTGGAGGTTGTGGGTGTAGTTCGGTAGGACCATAGGACTTGAGGGAGATTTTCTACCCATTGTCCTTTGGCTTGTTCTAACCGAGCTTTTAACCCTTTCACCAGGATACGATTTGTTACCTCCGTTTGTCCGTTTGCTTGTGGATGAGAGACCGAAGTGAACCGCTGTTGAATATTCAGCTCTTGGCACCAATTCTTGAACGTCTTGTCGGTGAACTGAGTCCCGTTATCCGAGATGAGGATGTGGGGTATGCCAAATCGGCACACTATGTTCTTCCAGACGAAGTCCAATGCCTTTGAGCTCGTTATCGCAGCTAATGGTTCAGCTTCCACCCACTTCGTGAAGTAGTCCACGGCAACGATAAGGAATTTCATTTGCCGAGGAGCTTGAGGAAGTGGTCCCACTATGTCTATGCCCCATTGCATAAAAGGCCAAGGGCTTTGCATAGTGGATAGATCGGTCTGCGGCATCCTTGGGATATTTGCATGGATTTGGCACTTCGGGCAGGTCTTGACAAGCTGCACTGCTTCTTGTACCAAGGTTGGCCAATAATATCCCCATCTTAGAACTTTTTTAGCTAAAGTTCTAGCTCCGATGTGGCTGCCGCACGATCCTTCATGAACTTCTCTGAGGATGTAGTCCGTCTCTTCTGGTCCTACGCACCGCAATAACGGCTGGAGGTAAGACTTTCTAAAGAGGACTCCTTCATGAAGTTCGTACCGAAGTGCTCGGCACGTGATCTTCCGAGCTTCTCTCTTATCCTCGGGCAATTGTCCTTGATCCAGATACTGCAAGATCGGCGTCATCCAGTTCGGCGAGCTGGATACTGAATGTACCTCGGCTTCATCAATGCTTCGATGCATTAATTCTTCCGCCTTTGAGCTCGGATCTGAGGCCAACTTACTTAAGGTATCTGCTCGGCTATTTTCCGCTCTGGGAACGCGGATTATCCGAAAATAGGAGAAACTTCGGCTGATGCTTTGCGCTTTGTCCAAATACTTCTTCATTCTCTCGTCACGAGCTTCACTTGTACCCAACATGTGATTTACTATGACTTGTGAATCACAATGGACTTTGAGAGATTTGACGAGCAGACTTTGCGCTAACTGGAGTCCGGCAAGGAGGGCTTCGTATTCGGCTTCATTATTAGTAGTGGGGAATAGGAACCGAAGTGAGTAGGTTACCTCGTGTCCGTCGGGAGCGACAAGTAAAATACCAGCTCCACTTCCCATCTTGTTTGAAGCTCCATCTACGAATCCGCTCCAGCAGTCCGGCGGCTCTTCTTTGGATTCCAAGGGCTGTGCTAGTTCGGCATTGGCAGAATTTTTCTGTTCGGCAATGACAGGGATTGCTTGATCGAACTTGGCCTCTGCAAGAAAATCTGCCAAGGCTTGTCCCTTGATGGCTTTCCGAGGTAGGTACTCGATTGAGTGTTCTCCCAGCTCTATGGCCCATTTGGCGATTCTGCCTGATGCTTCTGGCTTGGTCAAAACTTGCCGAAGAGGCAGATCGGTTAAGACGCATACCTTGTGAGCATAGAAGTATGGCCGCAGTCTCCTTGCTGCATTTACTAACGCCAGAGCAATTTTTTCCAGAGGTTGATACCTTGTTTCTGGACCTCTTAATGCTCGGCTTGTAAAGTAGATGGGAAACTGCTTTAGGCCTTCTTCTCGTACAAGCACCGCGCTGATGGTTTGATCTGATGCCGCTAAGTATAAGAATATTACTTCGGCTTCGGTTGGAGCAGAGAGAATAGGAAGCTCGGCTAGATAACTTTTGAGCTCGTCAAAGGCCTTTTTCTGCTCGGCTCCCCACTCGAACTTTGGTGCCTTTTTCAACACCTTGAAGAACGGCAGTTGCTTTTCGGCTGCTTGGGAAAGGAATCGATTCAGTGCGGCTAGACATCCGGTTAGCCTTTGCACGTCATGTATGGACTTCGGCATTGCCATGTTCTGAACGACTTGAACTTTTGAGGGGTTTGCCTTGAGTCCGTCCTTTGAAACCCAACAACCCAGAAACTTTCCCGAATCTACCAAAAAGGTACACTTTTGGGGATTAAGTTTGAGGTTGGCTTTCTTGAGCACGTTGAGAGTGGACTTGAGGTTGTGCTCGTACTCCGAAGTGCTTTTGCTTTTGACGACTATATCGTCAACATACACTTCGACCTCCTTTCCAATCAGGTGCCGAAAAAGCTTGTCTACCATCCTTTGATAAGTGGCTCCGGCATTCTTTAAACCGAATGGCATCTTTTTATAAGCGAAAATGCCGAAATCGGTAATGAAAGCTGTTTTCGGAGCGTCACTCTCATCCATCAACACTTGGTGATATCCTTTGTATAAATCAAGAAAACAGAAAATTTCGAAGCCGATCAAAGCTTCTACTTTTTTATCTATATTCGGAAGGGGATAGCAATCTTTAGGACAATGCTTGTTTAGATCGGTAAAATCTATGCACATCCGCCATCCTCCTTCTTTTTTCTTGATCATCACAGGATTGGCCACCCAAGAAGGATATTTCACCTCGAATAGTACATCCGCTTTTAGCAATTGGCGGACTTCGTCATGGATGACTTGGCTTCTTTCTGCCGCAAAGAGTCTTTGCTTCTGTTTTACTGGCCGTATTGAAGGATCAATTTTTAACCGATGAGTGATTACCTCGGGGGGCACTCCGGTCATGTCCAACGGAGACCATGCAAAGACATCTTTGTACTCCTTGAGGAGCTGAATGGTCTTTTCCCGGAGTAGAGGCGTTCCTGCGAAGCCGATCTTGACCGTTCTGGATGGATTATCTTCGTATAACTGAACGGTCATTGAGTTCGGCTCTGAAGTGACTTCGGTCATCTCGCTTGCCTCTGACTCCGGTTGCTGTGATTGCTATGCTTGATGGTGCCGAACTGATTGCTCGGCACTTTTAAGCGCAATCTGCAGACATTCTTTTGCTCTCTTTTGATCACCTCGGATGACCGCTATCCCACCTTTAGTGGGGATCTTGATGGTGAGGTGATAAGTAGAGCAAACGGCCCGAACTGTGTTGAGCCAGTCTCTCCCCAGGATGATGTTGTACGGGGACCGAGCTTTCACCACAAAGAACTCGATCATCGTATTGGAGCTTGTAGGCGCTTTTCCCACCGTGATCGGAAGGCTGATAATACCTTCAGGGCGGGTGTCCTCCTGGGCGAAACTTTTCAGAGGAAGTGGAGCCGGACTGAGCCGAGCTGGATCCACTTCCATTTTATCGAAACATTCTTTAAAAAGAATGCTGACTGACGCTCCTGTATCCACAAATACTCTGTGGATCAGTTTGTTTGCCACTCCGGCTTGAATGACAATAGCGTCTTGGTGAGGAGAGATGGCTGGGACGGGATCGGCATCTGAAAATGTAATCACTTCGTCTTTCTTCAGCCTTTTATGTGTTGGCTCCTCTTGATTGGAACCTCTGCGTTCTGCTTTTAGGGACGACTTAGTCTTCCCGGCAGGGAGAGCATCAATAGTCAGGATTACTCCATCATATTGCGGCTCGTCGTCGTCTTCGGGATCCTCATGCCTTTTCGGATCCTGAGGATTGCAGTTCGCACCTCTCTGCCTTTTGTTCTTTTTCGGCTGCTTGCTTTGGTATTTTTTTAACGTTCCTGTTTTCACAAGAACATCAATACCTGCAGCCAAATTTCGGCACTCCTCGGTGTCGTGACCGTGGGTTTGATGGAAGGAGCAATATTGATCCTGAGGTCGCCGCGCGGCTGATTTCGTCATCCGCTTTGGTCTTTCGAACATATCGGAATGTAGTTCGAAAATTTCCGCTCTTGACTTGTTCAGCGGTACGAACTGAGCGGGCGGCTTCTCGGGATTGAGACGGGGTCCCAATCTGTCTTGCACCGGAGCCCTTTGAATTCTTTCAAATGGAGTCCGGCGAGGATACCCCTGATCGCTATGATCGGGCTTCCTTCTGTCTCCTCGGGACGATGAGCTGTCTAACGACCGTTTGCGACGGTCTGCCTCATCGGCCCGGGAGTACTGGTCCACAATGTCCCACATTTCCTGAGCTGTCTGCGGACCGCACTCAACGAGCTTCCTGTAGAGAGCTCCGGGCAGGATTCCATTTTGGAATGCCGAGATGACAAGCAGATCGTTGAGATCGTCTACTTGCAGGCATTCCTTGTGGAATCTTGTCATAAAGTCGCTGATTCTTTCGTCGCGACCTTGACGAATGGAAAGCAGCTGAGCCGAAGTGATTCGGACTTCCGCTTTCTGAAAGAACCTCCTGTGGAAAGCATCCATTAGATCTCGGTAGGATCTAATGCTGCCTTGAGGAAGGCTGTCGAACCACCTTCTGGCGTTCCCGATGAGCAGCTCGGGGAACAGCTTGCACATGTGGACCTCGTTGAGACCCTGGTTCGCCATGCTATATTGATAGCGTCCCAAGAAATCATGAGGATCCACGAGTCCGTCATAGGTTATCGACGGAGTTCGGTAGTTCCGCGGCAAAGGAGTTCGGGTGATATCGTCCGAGAACGGAGTCTTTAATGCTCCGTACATGGCGAACCCGACATCTCTTCGGTACGGAGGAGATGGAGTTCTCCTGTGGTTCCGGTACCGAGGAGGAACATGAACATGTCGAGGTTGAGGATTCTTTCTCCTGGAAGACACGTCACTACTGCGGTAGTGACTTTCATGCCTAGATGAGGAGGGAGAATCCGTCGTTGTCTTCTCCGGCTGTTGGCTCTTCTGCAGGAAGGTTAAGAACTCCTCCTGCTTCTCGGCCAAGAACAGCTTGACAGCTTCATTTAAATCGGGCTGCTGGGAAGACTCGGTGCGATGACTCCTGGAGTGGCTTGTTCCTTCTTCGTGAGAACCGGAGGTAGATGTCTCCCGAGGCCGTTTTTCAGACCTGCGAGCTGGACTAGCTTCCTCACGGTTATCACGAACGGTATTATGGGTGTTATGTGATCTGGTATGCATTTTTTTGGGGTGGAAAAAGGGTCAAAAATTCGCTTTATCACAAATTTGGTTCTCTGTTTCCCACAGACGGCGCCAGTGATGAATCCGCGAATTTCTGATGTTAGTGAATGCAGGAAGATGCAGATCACGACACAGAGATTTTACGTGGTTCGATTTACTGAGGTAAATCTACGTCCACGGGAAGAAATGATGGCAGAGTTGTATTGCTTGATCTGTTTCTTACAGCTTACAATACAGACTTGCTATTTTGTATTTGATCTCTAGAAAGCGAGAGAGTCTAACCCTATCTATCTGATCTAGGTTCTATTTATACAAAGGACCAAGATCGTGGCATGCAGCACCATTTGCTAGGTAGTGGATGTCGTGGAGATCGTGGCGACCTTGCATGGGTCCACTATCCTGCATGAGTTAATGACTGCTTGACACCACTAAATAGATCGTGGGTGTAACGGAAGTCGTGGAGATCCTGCATGAGTCCACTATCTCCTAGTTCGGTCGAATACTGAGACCGAACTGCTGAATTATTGCCGAGCAGCTTTTGCCGATCTGAGAGTAGAGCTCGATGCCGACCTGAGAGCAGAGTTTGATTGGTTGGCTTTTACCGAGCTGTAGGCTGGAGCCGAACTCTTTGGTTGTGCCGAACTGAACTCTTTAGTCATGCCGGACTGATACTCTTTAGTCATGCCGAACTGATACTCTTTCTTGGGCTTTAGGCTGATGGGCTTTACTGCTGTTGGACTTGTTTAGTACGTACTCCATCACTTGGAGCTGTGTTCTTGCACACTCATAAACATTTTCAAATCACCATCTTTCTCAACCGTAGTTGATTTCATCTCGTAATGTGAGAGAGAGGAGGTGATTGAATCTCCCCCCTCTACCACACCGATCGCCGTTTTTTATTGCATTTTTGGCCGGCGGGATCTCTGATCGGGTAATCCGAATTTCTGACTTTGTTATTGTTTCATGCTGGTAGATACCACGATTGAAAAATCGTGTTACCTTTTATTTTTATTTTATGTTTTGGATGAGGAATTAATTGCCGTATCGTTCATATTTCGACTGTTTGGTGTGTAGATTCGCTATAAAAACTGCTAATTAGATTGGTGAAGAAAGAGCAATCTGGTGTTGATTAATTGAGACATTTAATTTCATTCGCTCTTCCTTTTTTGTAGTATGAATTCAAGCATCTGAGCTGCTTCTTTAACTAGAAATAGTACCCTTTATGTTTGCTTATAATTTTGGTTTGAAGATAAAAAAAAATGGATAATCGGTCCTCACCCCATGGTTTAATGCAGCCTTTTGTGATTGCCAGGAAGTAAGTTATACTAATGGGGATGGAAAGTCCTAATCTTCCAAATCATTCATTTAGGCCTTCTTCTGCAGCATCGCCTTATTTATTTTCTGCTCCTGTGGCTGGATCGGAAGCATCAGTCTTTAGGCTTGCACCTCAAGCTCCCTCTCAGTTTCCAACACCTCCGCATTCCTCTGGACCTGTGGTTGGATCACAGGGTCCAGCATTTAGACCTCCCCCACCAGGCAGACCCAATGGACTAGTTAGGCCTACTCCACCACCAGTTTCATCATCATATGGTCCACCGGTTACAGGATTTCGAAATTCCCAAATGCACTCAACCGATCAAGCAGTATTACACACAGGTCAGCCTGTTGTACCTCTTGGTCCTCCTCCAACAGGAACCCCTGCAGGTCCGACGACATTAGCTCCTGTCCCTATTCTATCACAGCCTCAGCCACCTTCAATACCTATGAGATTTCCTGATAGCACCAAAACTGAACAAATCCACACAAATGGTCATCCCTCTCAACCATTTTCATTATCCAGGCCTAATGTCCAACCTTCCTCTGCATCAATGGGGCCATCATATGCCACTGGCAGAGATGCCTATCGACCGTCATTTCCAGGGGAGGCTAATGGGCAACGAAACTCTGTGTTGCAATATCCACCTATGCACACTCCATCCTTTTCCTTACAGCAGGGAGGCTATGGTCCACCAGCAGCTGCATCTCCCTTTCTTGCTCAACAAAGAAGTTATGGTCCACCTGTAACATCTATAGGCTATCCAGGGACCCAAATGCAGCATCATGGCATCCCTCCTCCTACTGCTAATGCACAGGGCTTGGCTGAAGATTTCAGTTCACTCTCTCTTGGATCTGCACCAGGATCATTTGATACAGGTCTTGATGCTGAAGCATTACCAAGGCCATTGGATTGTGATGTTGAACTTAAATCTTTTGCAGAGATGTACCCTATGAATTGTAGTTCTACATTTCTAAGACTGACAACAAGTGGCATACCAAATTCTCAGTCCTTGGCATCAAGGTGGCATTTGTCTCTTGGGGCTGTTGTTTGTCCTCTGGCAGAAGCTCCTGCTGGGGTCGGCCTCCATAACTAATAAGAGGATACATTTTAGTACCTGCACACACGCGCACACACACACACACACACATATATATATAGGAAAATGATCAATACAAAAATTGATTTCAATACAAAATCCAGACCAAATCCTGACCATGAGATTTGGCAATCTAATGGTCAATAATTAAATAAAAACACGGAGGGTCATTATAAAGTAGTTTTAGGTCATATTATAAAATTCAGGTTTGAGGTCATGTTAAGATCATTTTATGTCATCATTACTATAATGACGTAAAAATAAGCTTATGATGACTTAAAAATGACCTTTGTATGCTTGGTTCTGCATTTTTGTATTAAGAATGTGCTTTGCATAGATCAAAACCCCTATATATATATGTATATTGTATCATATCATGTGCTGATTGTCTAGTGTTTTTCATTCAGGAGGAAGTTCCAGTAGTTAATTTCGCCACCACAGGCATCATTCGCTGCAAGAGGTGTCGCACTTACGTAAACCCCTATGTGTCCTTTACGGACAATGGAAGAAAATGGAAGTGCAATATGTGTTCTTTACTCAACGATGGTGACCACTTATTCTGTCAAACGCTTTATGAACTTTATATCGAACATGCCATTATCTTATAAAAAAAATACATTTTCGCATAGTAACATCTAAACTTGTTGAATTAATTATATACTACTATATATATAAAACCCCAACTATATTCAGATACTAGATTTTGTTAAACACTAGAATATGGTGCCTCTATTTGATTAATTAAACTTGAATAAACATTTATATGTTGATCTTAACCAACAAATTAAAAAAGAGATTTAAGGCCATGCATTGATTCATTGACATATCTTGAACTTCTTATGTCCAGTTCAAAGTGATTACTTTGCACACTTGGATGCTAGTGGAAGAAGAGTTGACTTGGATCAACGGCCTGAGCTTTTGAAGGGTAGTATTGAGTTAATAGCTCCAGCAGAATATATGGTCCGCCCTCCAATGCCACCACTATTTTTGTTCCTCATCGATGTATCGGTATCAGCTGCTAAAAGTGGAGTGCTTGAGGTATCATAACTTGTAAATATTCTTTTTGGAAGATACTCACATTATAACTCGGATCCATGGATTGAAATGCTGGTTGCTGTGTTTTTATCGTCAGTATAAAACGTTAGAGTTAACATATGACTGAAAATTTATAAAGTATTTACTTTTTTATAAATAAAAACTTTAATGTGCTAAGTGTAGTAGAAGCTAAAATTCATAAATTAGAGTATGTGAAGTGTGAGAGGATTACATGGATTTCTTTATCTGTTAGAGAGTCCTATTTATGGTGTTTGATTTAGATTTGATCTTAAAATTTATGTCTCACACTCCCAGTAATGCATTTATTGTTCCAAAAATATTATTATCATTCAGATTATCTTCATCGGTGATAGACAAGATGCTATGACATAACAATTTATATTTTGAAAATCGAAAAAGTGAAGCAAATATTCTTTATAATTCATTTCAATTGTTTCATTGTTTCTGGTTATTTTATTTTAATAGATGAATATTCTTTTATACTCCACACGTCCCATTAGTCTTAGCTTGTTCCCCTTTTGGGGTTGTCCCAATAAGCTTGACCTGTTTCCTTTTTTTGAGTAATCACTTAACTTTACACTACATTAAATATGTGGACCAGATACATAACACTATAATCTCACTCTTCTGAATACTCGTGATGAAAAGAAACAGGCCAAGCTTAATGGGACGGAGGGAGTTTTGATTTGGAGAGGAGGAAAGGGAACAAAAGAGCGGTATGTCTTTTTAATAAATAAATAAGATAAAAATGTAGTCATGTTTGTGAGACGACGTTGGATTACCAAGACACCATAAAGAAAGGACATTACATTTTAAACTTAGTAGTGACCTCAAGCCCTCAACTTTCCCTATTCTGTCTCAGCTGCAGACTGCCCCTAGACAAAAAAAATCTACATTCATCACTGTTTATAGTCGAAAATATTTCTTAATATGTATTGCTATCATTTGTACTAAGCACTAACACAAAACCTCTAAAGAACATTATTTGTTTCTACGTGTTATCTTACCAAACCACCAACACATCTTTCCCAAAATGCTGGAAATAACACCAAACAAAGCCTTTAGTTTTTTTTTCTTCATCTGTGTGTAGAACTGCATAAGAAATATTGGATATCTATTTTGAGATTTTATTTCTTTCCAACCACTAAGCAGGTTTAATTATAGTTTCAGTACTGATATAACTGATGGCTAAGGAGAAAATACTTTGACTGGATTATACAACGTACTTATGGGACTCCTTAGTGCCTTTCCTCTATCCTTTCTTTAATCTTTTGAAACTATAGTATGAGCATCTAGTGATGTAACCATTGCTTCTTTCACACTTTCAGGTTAGCTGTTTTACATAGTACTAGCTGATATGGATGGTATTCTTAATGACATCAGAACTCATTAATAGTTTCCACATCTGTCATCAGCTACTCACTTTCTGTATTTGCAATCAGTGATTTTACATGATATAATGCAGGTTGTGGCACAGACTATTAAGTCGAGTTTGGATAACTTGCCTGGTTATCCTCGAACACAGATTGGCTTCATAACTTACAATAGTACAATACATTTCTATAATATGAAGGCAAGTGAGCTCGTTGTGTTATTTAATAAGTACCATTTACAATTTAGTTAAGTCGTTCGAGCACTTATATGTTTCTGCTGTACCAGTCATCTTTAATGCAGCCTCAGATGATGGTCATTTCTGATTTGGATGATGTATTTGTCCCACTACCAGATGATCTTCTGGTCAACCTATCAGAATCCAGAAATGTGGTGGAAGCATTTCTTGATAGTTTGCCCTCAATGTTCCAGGACAACATGAAATTAGAATCAGCATTTGGTCCAGCTCTTAAAGCTGCATTCACGGTTATGGTATGTTCGGTTTTTTAATTAATATTCCTAACTTTTCACTTTACAGTGCTTCATTAGGCTGTAAAGATAGCGGAGGATAGTAGTTGTTTATAAGTCCATTTCGTATCATATGATTGCTCAATGGGAATCAATATATCTTGTATGGAATCAATAGAACTTTCCTTTCTTCACCCTGGCAATATCAAAACCTCAAAAATTGTATTATAGTACTTCTAATTATTATCCATCATAAAATAATGATTTTTTTCATAGGAGTAAAAATTTGTACTCCATATTATATAAAGAATTCTATGTGAAATTGTAATGTGCTCACTGTAATTTTTTTCATAGAGTTCCTGCTTACCAATTAGGAGTCTGAAGTTGAGGAATGAGTGCATTGGCTTACCAGACCACAGGATATTTTGTGCTTCTACCGTCCATATTCAAAGACGAAAGTTCTACTTTTTCCTCCCTAATCTCATCAATCCACACCAGTCATTTTGTAGTTGTTCTCCACTGTCTTATTCATGTTTGATTTTGATTATTGGTACCAATTGATTCCTCTTGGTCACTCTCTGTGAAGTGTTATTCATTTTAGATTTGTGCTAATTTGCTGTTCATTCTGTTCATCTGTTTACAGAGTAAACTTGGAGGTAAAGTGTTGGTTTTCCAGAGTACATTGCCATCACTGGGTATAGGCCGATTGCGGTTGCGGGGAGATGATATTCGAGTTTATGGGACAGATAAGGAGCATTTATTGCGAGCACCTGAAGATCCTTTTTATAAACTGATGGCTGCTGATTTTACAAAATTTCAGATATCTGTGAACATATATGCTTTTAGTGACCAGTACACAGATATAGCATCATTAGGTATTTTTGCTTACGTATGGTAGCATATGATAATTACAGAATCTCGATGCAGAATTAGTGTAGTATTATAATTTACCCACGCACAGCAACATATTTTAATGCCTAAAAGTTCGGCTTGATGCGTCCTGATAAAGTGGATAAAACACAGCA
The DNA here is from genome assembly GCF_004379255.2 of Salvia splendens. NCBI lineage: Eukaryota > Viridiplantae > Streptophyta > Magnoliopsida > Lamiales > Lamiaceae > Salvia > Salvia splendens. The sequence continues at coordinate 3,676,561 of NC_056034.1, forward strand.
TAGCAGGCTATAGTGGCAATCCTTAGAGCTTACACATTTTGTTATCTCTTGGTTTAATGTCAAAGAAAGAAATGATGCTCTTAAAACTATGAAAATTCTCTCTCTGATTTCGTATATGATTGGGATTCTTTTCTACCATTCTATTTAGGAACACTGGCAAAATATTCTGGTGGTCAAGTGTACTATTGTCCAAGTTTCCAATCAAGTACTCATAAATATAAGTTGGCACATGAATTGACTAGAGATCTTACTAGGGAGACTGCTTGGGAGGCGGTGATGCGGATAAGATGTTCCAAAGGTAAATAATATTTTTGGTTGAAAGGATGAAAATCCATTAACTCTGCAGAAAATTTTAAGATAAATCAATCTGAAGATCTTTTTCTTTATAAATCTTTTGTTATATCTTTGATTAAATATATAAAGTACTGGTTACAAGCCTCATGTATTCTTTCCCCACCTTCTTTTTTTGCTTGTAGGAGTACGCTTTACTTCCTATCATGGAAACTTCATGCTAAGATCTACAGACTTACTAGCACTTCCTGCTGTTGATTGTGATAAAGCTTATGCAGCACAGTTATCTCTTGATGAGACTCTATTAACCACACAGACAGTGTATATCCAAGTGGCTCTGTTGTATCCTCATCTCATTTTAATCTTAATATATTTACATAGTCATACTTGGATGTGCTAGACTTTTGTGAATTTAGCTGATGTAATCTTCCGAATTTATGTTTGCACTTTGCCAGTTGTTGCTTCAAAGTGTTTCCTTTCTGGTAATTCGAAGTTATTAATATAACTACCCATTCACCTTTTTGAAGTTCTGGGTGTTCCACCTTCATCTTGTTAAGGTCTTTTGCAATTATCTGGAGTTCTGTCCTCACTTATCATCTTATAATATTATGTGCCATATGAAAAATTGGTAAGTCATTTGGTGGTGTGTTATTACCTCATGAAATTAAAGTTTTGAAGATAGTTGACAGAAGTTCCTTAACCTCTGCGAAGATACACATCCTCATCTGGAGAAAGGCGTATCAGGGTACATACCGCGGCAGCTCCAGTTGTTACTGATCTAGGAGAAATGTATCGCCTGGCTGACACAGGGGCAATTGTTTCTTTGTTTTCAAGGCTAGGTAAGAATTTCTTTTCTCCATATGTCTCAGCAATCGCCCCTCATCTGCTAGACTGCAAAGTAAAATGAGAAGATAGATCCGTCTTCCTTTAATTGATTTTAGTAGACTAATCTGGTTTCGAATTTAAAACAACCTGTTGCGCAGCAATTGAGAAGTCTTTGTCCTATAAGCTGGAAGATGCTCGAAATGCTGTTCAAATTAGGATTGTCAAAGCCCTCAGAGAATACAGAAATCTCTATGCTGTCCAGCATTGTTTGAGTGGAAGGATGATTTACCCTGAATCACTGAAATTCTTACCGTTGTATGGATTAGCATTATGTAAATCTACACCGCTACGTGGTGGATATGGTGATGTGCAACTGGATGAACGCTATGCGGCAGGTTTTACCATGTTGGCTTTACCTGTTAAAAAGTTGCTGAAACTTCTCTATCCAAACCTGGTTCGTGTGGATGATCTTCTTGTAAAAGTAAGTATCTTGCAATTATAGTTTTCTTCTTTGATGCCCGTCAGTTGTTTCTGAAGCAAATCTTGCCCATTCCCAGTCTTCTCCTCAAACCGATGAATCTGGCATCATCAAGATGAGGGTACCTCTTGCTGTGAAGAGCTTAGATGCCAGAGGTCTTTATATCTTTGATGATGGCTTCCGATTTGTTATATGGTTTGGTGGATCTATTTCACCTGATATTGGTAGAAAGTTGCTCGGGGAAGACTTTAGTGGCGACTATTCAAAGGTGGCTTCTTTTTTACCCTTGCATAGTGTCTCTTTCATTAATATTTTAGTACTTTAGGATATAGGCTAAGTAGTTCTGATGTCAAAATGGGTCATGTAGAGTAAACTGATTATTTGAATTGCGCTCTCAAGCTTGCTTGCTTTTGTAAGCTGCTAAAGTTCCTAGTAACACACTCAAATATTCCAAAAGCAAACAAGTAAAAAAAAAGAAAAACGAAAACTCTTTCAGAATACGTCGCACAAGTCTGTTATTCAAAGAACCAGATATTTATGTAATCTTAGAAGATGAAGGCTGCATATTTTCTTGGAATTATCACAAAATTCAATTATGCTGGAGAGGATTTAATTTGGTTTGATTTCAAAACAAGGACTACACTTCTTAACTCGTGATCGTGAAACACTTTAACCATGCCTTGACGTAATAGGGTGCTGATGGGTTCTAATCTATGAATAGTTAGTATCTTCATGACTTATTAAACTGTCTACTTCCTGGTGTTACTTGCTTTTGGCGTATCCAATAATTTGGTCTATTTTTTGCTGAGTCCAGGTTAGCCTTTCTCAACGAGACAATGATATGTCAATAAAACTATGGAAGATGCTTCACAAATTTAGGGAGAGCGACCCATCATATTTTCAGCTATGTCATCTTGTGAGACAAAATGAACAACCAAGAGAAGGTTTTTTCCTACTCATGAATCTAGTGGATGATCAGAATGCTGAGGGAAGTAGCTACGCCAACTGGATTATGCAGCTACACCGACAAGTGCAACAAAATGCATAAATGATAGGTATTGATAATTTTTATTTGGAAAATATCGTATTTTCTCCATATCAATGAAACCGTTTTTTATCCCATTTAGTTGAAGGAGTGATGAGAAAGGAATAATGTCATTAACCCTTGTCTCAGTCCTCTGGAGCTACAAGTTTATGCATAGATGTCGATTGGATAAGTGGCAGTATTTCTTACTCCCTTGTACTTTAATGCCCTTGGATCAACTTTATTTTTTCTTAAATTACATTTTCATGTAGATTTTGATGTTGGATGAGATTTTCACTATTTGTGAGCCATTCCTTTTATTCAGATTTCTGACCTCATGATATTCAGGGAATAGCTTGGTAAGGCTCATAAAACAACATCCATGTGAATAATGACTTTGCATAGGTTGTATCTTTTTGGATTCATTTTAGCAAAGACAATTCAGACTTTATCCTTCATGGATAAATAGGACGAGATCTTCATTATCGAACACCCTTCAATAATACTCAGTTACTATATGAATGTAGGAAAGATGGTATTCAACAATGGTGACAAGAACTGTTAATAATTGTCTGGATTTTGATATATTCAATCTATCTAGCCTTACATTTAGATTCTTAGACTGCATCCTATGACTCTGTTGCACAGCATTATATGTGTTTTAAGTCGAAAACTGCAAATTTTGAAGACTTTCTAGTTTCTGGAGGCACAAAAATAGCCTTAATCTCTATGTCATTATCCACATGATTTCAGTTTCTACTCTCCTGATGATCTTATACTACGGGCAGGCCTTCAGTATTCTGTTTATGCTTGCATTTTTGGAGCAAATGTGCCTTACTTTGTCATCCAGTTGAGAAGGCTTTACAGAATGCTATATTTCAAGTGCAAGGGGGCTCAATGAAATACTTTTGAGGAACCACTTGCTTCATCCATTTTAGCAGTGCCGGAACTCACCTATCACATGATTATAGGTGACGGGGTTAGAGAATCAATTTTTATCACAGATCTTCTATTTGAAGATCATGAGACATTCTTTTTGTTGGTTTTGAAGTTCTGATTCATCAGGAGAACTTCTATTCTAAACTATGACATTCTTTCTGGTTTCGATATTTTGGGTTCGTGGAGCAGAGTGGTGTTAGATAGTAGTAGTTCGTTCCTTCAACTGAATTAGACAGTCACAGAATATTGAAGAAATGCAATAATATTCACATGTTGATGCTTCAAATTTTCCGCTGAGTTCATTCAAGTTGCAATTGAGGTGTGGTTACTGTCTCTCTCAAGAAAGCTAAATTCGATTGTGTGACCAAGTTACGTAGAAGATGACACCTAGAAATTAACATGATTAATAAACCATAAGAGGAGAATCCCTTTTGAGCTGGTTTCATATCAATATTATAAACGAGGATAAGATAACATAATGAAATGATGATGGATAAAATGCAACCAAATTTGTGTTTGATTGGGAAGGCCAGAAAAAGGATCTCAAAAGCATCAAACATAGTTCTCAAGATACTTATCCTCACTTTTATCTTAATACTATATTGTAAGTTAAATCATCCAAGCTTAATACTCCACTATAATGTTTCACCTTCTTTGGAAATCAAGATAACTAAGGATCAATCTTCACGTTAGTTACTCCTCCATCTCCATAAAAACTAAAAATATATACTAATACACCTAAATTTGTGTCTCATAGCCATGTTTACTAATCTTGGAAGTGCCCTATCTAATCCATGGCCTGTTTTTAATCAACTATTCCTCTTCAATGTAACTAACTTCCAAGTATGCAGAGAGTGGGTGAAAATGTTTATACAAAGAATGCTTGGGGTGTGAAATGTATGGCGTGACTACCCTATTTCCACTGCTTGAGTCAACGCAAAATCTGCCATCAATACGGGGAGCGTAACGGTTGACGTTACATACATTTATCATGGAAGTGAGCTGGATCGATGTGTTTAGAGCTTAAACTTAAGACGGATGTATCTAAACATGTCAAGCTAGGTATACTTCTTTGCCACATTGTTTTGTTTCATGTGTTCAATGCATAATTCGACTATTTTCATTTTGTCCATTTCAGTGGTCCAAAAATCACTAAGTAGGGGTGGGTAGGTACGGTATACCTTACCGAAACCACTATGCCGTATACCTTACCGTAAATACGGTATGCGAAAAAATCATACCTTTACCTTACCAAAGTTTTCGGTATACCGAACTTCGGTATACCTTATTTTCGGTATGACGAATTTCCATACCGATACCGTACCTCATTTTCGGTATATCATACCGAAGTTCGGTATACCTTACTTTCAACATCAATTAAAATAGAAAATTAGAGTTTTTAGAATATTATTTATATTTTATAATTTTAAAAATAAATTAAATATAATTTATTCATAATTATATTTATATTTCACAATAGATTTTATAATTTAAAAATATATAAAATATATTTTATATATAATTGTGTTTATATTTTTGTGGTATATACCTTAGTTTACGGTATATACCTTAATTTATGGTATATACCGAATTTCGGTATGCAGCGGTATATCGCGGTATTTGAAAATCCATACCGTTATTTTTCGGTAAGGTATCATACCGTACCGAAAGTCACGGTATACCAAAAATTTGGTATTTTCGATATTTTTTTGGTACGATAAGGCTGGTATTTCGGTATTTCGGTATTTTTCCCCAGCCCTATCACTAAGGCCTCAACGGGGCTGGCGGGCGGTCAGTGTGTGGTCTTACAACCCATTTCATGTGCACATTAATAATTAAATGTAATAATTTAGCCATTTAAATACAAGACTTTTTTTTCTAATATGGGACTAATTAACCCACGTACTAACTAATCTCATAACTTCATATTATTGTGACAAACTTTAACCAATTATTTCTCAATCACCTGTAATCAGTTTAAAAGAAACAAATACTATATCACGGTCATCAACAGTGTAAATTTTTCATCATGGTCCTTAGTTTCAAGTTTCAACTTACATCAAAATCATTAACTAAAAGGAAATGAATGCCACATCCAAAAAAATTAAAAATGTTTAGATACCTCAATTTCGCAATAGCAGCATACGCGATTCACACAACTTTCGATATACTTACGTGGGCCCACATGCCGTACAAAGAGATTAAAATCCAAGCTAAAATCTCCATGCTTTAATACAATAGATTCTCAGTATAAATGTACCATAAAATGACTTATAAAATCTAAAAAAAAGAGATAATGATAAAAACTCGATAGCTTTTAGATTAGTAGACTTGCATACAAAATGTTTTTTCGTATAGTTATAGTATTATAGGAGTAAGTAATCAAGACTTAATTTATGACACCTAATTTCCTACTCTATATCCTTATTTGGTTTCAAGCGTATAATCCACCTAATTGTGTTTTATCCTTATGTAAGCTATAATCAATACTGTGATCTGCGATGAAGAAAAATTTAGAGTTAGTTAGTTCTTCCTCTTAAATTATTCAAAAAATATGAAATACTAATCCCATGAACACGACATCATTTCATGCCGGTTAAAATAGAAAAATCAAAATAAAAGAGAAAAGAAAAAAATAATATTTCTGTCGTGATCCCATTGATAGGTGAAACTGCCACATGATCTGATCTTGCCCGAGGCAAGTTAAGATCATGCTGGCAGCTTCAACTACAACTGGTCCACGTTTCGTAGCTTCTTCCGAGTAGTGAAGAAAAGAGAGACATACATATATAGAGAGAGATGAGGAGGACTTATGCATGAAGTTTCCATTTTGTATTATGGGAAAATTTGAAGGAGAATGGATGGATATATATAGACAGTGAGAAACAAAAGGATGGTTTTTTTCACTAAAAATTAAATTTGTTAATATAGTGGTGGCGTGTTTTATTAGTAGTCAAAAGCAAAGGGTCGAATAATTTAGACAAAGTTGAATATTGTCACGCCCACGCCACCACAACATGCGCCTTAAATAAAGCCTGTCAATACTTAATTTCATTTCATATTTTTCTAGTTTTATTAGGGCCTAGTTTCATTTTTTTTATATATTAAAATTAAAATGTGGTTTATAATATGCATTTATGCATGCGCCTAAATAAACCTTATGTATCAATTAGCATGCATGCGTTTTAAAATAAAACAAAAAATCATGTTTGACTTTTACTATTTCAGTATGACCTCCGTTTGGAAATAGTTTTAAAGTAATCGTAGAGATTTTATTTTATTTGCATTAGATGTGTATTACTATGTGATACAAAAGTAATAAATAATCTAAATTGTTTTTATTAAAATAGGGCATCATTCTCCCTAGCATAACACCATCCTCTCTCTCCCTCTTCCCATCCTGGGCCATATATAGTTACGTGGGGCATTCGAGTTTTACTTGTGTTGAAATGTAATCAATTGACAATAAAGAAAAAGAAAGAATCACAAAACTATGTGCTATGTATATTTTTATATTCAGGTCGGTGGGGTGGAACCCTAACAACTAGTCATTTATGAAAGTAAAAGTTAATCTTCGTCATAATTTAAAGTTTCATCCATCTCCTAAAAGATTTTTTCAATTCTTTTTGCCAATTTGTGTAGTGCCCTCAATTTGGATGGTCAGGTCTGAGTGACAAAACAATTGGTTTTAAATTTTAATTAACTAGTAGATAGTACTCCCTCCGTCCGCCAATTTGTGTAGGGGTCCCACTTGTATATATTAGTTTTAAATGAAATGTGAGTGGAATGAGTTAGTTGAAGGTGGGATCCTATTACCATTTATGGTAAAAGTGAACCGGGACTCCTATTTGCGGATGGACTAAAATGGAAAAACACGACTCATATTCGCGGACTGAGGGAGTATATAGTAGTACTCCCAAATTAATAAAGGAAAACGATATGGTTTGGAATAGTTGGTAATAGTACAAAATTTGTAATTTTACTTTGCAAGTACCAACTCAATCATGTCCTTTCAATCTTTTCTGCAAATTTGATCTTTCAACAAGTGTACTTGCTCTTCTTTAATCTTCTCACACTTGACTTTATAATTTTATAACAGTAATTTTAATGATTTCTCACCTTAATAATTGCTGAACTAAAACAACAGTAAAATTAAAGATGAAACCCTGGTATAGCTGATAGTCTTAGAGCATCCACATTCGTGCTCTTGCAAAAGAGCACGGATGTGGGTCCAAGCCCACTTTTATTACTTTTTTACTCTCTGCTCTTAGGCAAGAGCACAACACTCACATATATGCTCAAGAGTGCCACCATTCTATTATTCAATTTAAATTAAAATATTTCCACAATATTAAAATGCATTAAAAATATCCGGAATACTATTACAAATTACAAAAAAAATTAAAAATTACATAATTAAAATACTAAAAATTACATAATTAAAATACTAAAAATTTAAAATTACATAATTAAAATCCTAAAAAATAAAAAATACATAATTAAAGGCTAAAAAATACCCCCGGGGAAGACTATTCCTCTAGCCCTATCCCCAATGTTCTTTGGAGACCCCGTATCATTGACAAATGTGAATCAAGTTGCTCGGGGGTCATATTTGACCTATCGGCCAAATTGAGTTGGGCCAAAAGGGTCCACAACGAGTTGGTGGAGGGTTGAGGTGGCACAAATGGAGCGGGAGCGGGGGGCGGATGGAGTCGCGGCGCGACGGTGGTTGGTCGGCGCCTTCTTCCTTCTTTGCGGCCGGCGTTGGGAACTGCTCGGGCCGGCGTCGGGGCTACCCAAATTAGCTCCGGCGAGCTGGCTAGCCCCCTCATCCTCGCCGGCGTCGGATAGGGATACCGACCTCGACCGTTTGCTGGGGGAGCTGGAGGAGGATGATACGCCTCCTATACTTCGGATGCACACGCAACTCCTGCCAAGCGCTGAGGTACTTGAACGGTTTTTAATTTATGGATTGGTAGGTCGCCAAGGCGGCACTGATGATGTAGAGCTCGCTCCTACCGCTCCCCGCCGACCGCTCTTCCTGGAGGTAATACCCTGGAACTTTTGGATTTCTTCGTTGGCTCTGAATATGGCATTGCGCACCATACTCTTATTGCACTCGATGGTTCCAGCCGGGCGGTTTTCATTGTACCAGCGAGAGACGCGCCACCAAAACCTATCCCCCCTTTGGTTCGTGCCTATCTTCGGATCTTCGAAGATAATCAAATTGACTTTGAATAATTGATCCATATCCGCCGAAGTGTAAGGGGTGCGGATACCACGAGGAGTAGGAGTAGGAGTAGGAGTACCCACCCGTATCGCCCATCAGGGGCATCTTGGTCGTCCACCGGGTAAGGCCGGTAGCCACCCGGAACTTGAGAACCTTGTGTTTGAAGAGGGGCCGAAAATTGTGTTTCCGGACTAGGAAATGGTTGTGAGCCGAACCATTATTGGTTTCAACCGCGGGAGTCGGAGGGGTGATCGCCGGAGCCGGACATTTTTTTTTTGTAAGTAAGAGTGAAAGATTGAGAATTGATAAGAGAAGATGAGAGAATTTATATGAGAATTGTGTAGTGTGGTGTGAAATTTTTGGTGTGGAAGTGAGGGTATTTATAGATGAAAATGTGAATTTTGGGGAAAAAAATAAATTAAAAGTAGGGAGAAAACGAATATAATTTATTGGGAAGTGAGAAAACATTTTTTTATTTAATTCGGATTTTTAAAATTAAATCCGATTTTTAAAAAAAAAAAGAAAAAGAGAAATTGCCAACGGCATTGCCGTTGGCCAATCAGGCGCCGCCACGTCAGCTGCTCAACGGCACGGACGTGATCGATGCATCGAGCAGCGCCGTGCCAGCGGCAAGAGCACCGCGCCTAGCAGGGGTCAGCCGCGCCAGCGGCACGAACATCGTCCTTGTCAGCGAGCACCGTTGCAGATGCTCTTATACTCCACTTTCTTAAACTTGATTTTTGAATCTTATTGCTAAAAGATTTATTAGGCTCGTTTATTTATGATAAACAATAGCATCCTACCTAATTGGTTATGCTTTCTCAAGACACTTTGTACTACTTTCTAAAATCGATAATCTACATAGACCATTTTTTTAACAAGACGAAAATTGAAACAAACTCATAGACCTCAACCACCCCACCCCACACATCTAAGACTAAAATGCACAAATGATGAAAGCTGGTAACAAGATTTGTACCATGGATACCTTCACCAGTTTCCTAATAAGTGTTTATCCCACAGCCCAATGTAGACAACAACTTCTTTTTAAACATGGAATGCCATTTGTCAGATTCTTGCCATTCCCACATCCAATGTTGTCCAAAAAGCAATTCTTTAAAGACATCACTATGAATATAGTAACATACTCAACTCCAATCTATAAAGCCAAATATATACTCATCACATACAAACATGCAACACCCAACTATTTCTATTTGCTGTCATGACATTGACCCTTTCTCTCTCTCTCATGCTTTTTTTGTATATTTTTAATTTGATTCCTTTGGTTAGGTCCAGGCATAATGGATCCAATTGGTGTATGCAGAGTCATATGTATCAACAAAGTGGAAAACCCTTCATATTCTCATAAAAAGTTCCCACACATAATGGCCTGAAGAAGACTTTCACCAACAATTATGGGTTTTGTCCTAATTATCATGTCCATAACTATGATTAGAAGAAGCATTATAACTGTGATTATTCTAAACTAATCATCCCATTTCTTGCCAAATGGTTGTGGGAGGCTTGGGAAGGAAGTATATAAGTGATGTGTAATGATTGAAACTATGATGGTTTAATTATTTTACTTGCTGGGGTGTCACAGTTGGTATGTTAACCAATCTTATTAAGAATCTTCAATCATTTACACATAACTCAAACTCATTATAGTAAATGTCACATCCAATTCTGATTTTACTCAAACTATTTACATTAAACTCAAACTTAAAAGAATATGAAGTAGTACTTTTTTTACTCACAAAATTTCAAAAAGTGATTTATGTTTGTTTTAGTGTAAACCTAATATTTTACTCAAAAACAAAAAATAGGATTGCTTTTGAAGTAGCATTGAAACTAATTGTCTACTCCATTTTAGGGTTTAGTGTAACAAAAAATAGGATTCCTTTTGAAGTAGCATTGAAACTAATTGTCTACTCCATTTTAGGGTTTAGTGTAACGTTGAAGATGATCTTAGTGATCAGTATTGTGGGCTCGCATTCGTTGGATTGGTAAAGAACTTGCCTTGCAACGCCTTACTAATCTATCTCACATTTGGTGTGTTTCTTGTTCTTTGTAAGGGATGAAAAACTTAAATGGTCCTTGAACTATTGTTTACATGCTCACAAATGGTCCATGTGTCTTTCTTCAGTTTTTGACCTTGTAGGACGAAAATGCCCCCAAACACCTAAAAAGTACTATTAAGACTTCATGTAATAGCTCGATTATTGAATTTATTACTTATATTTCTGTCAAATACCTAATATGGTACTAATAAAAATATCTTATTGTTCTATTTTCGGAGAGTTAACACAAGCTGCCCAAATACTTGCCAGCTCATTTATTTAAATTTAAATAGATAGAAAAAATAGAATTAAATTTTCACGATATTGGAGATACTGATGGAGTTTAAATTTTAATATTATCTCTAGATCAAGTTTTAAGATTGATTAGAGTTTGTCATTATATATATTAGACATAAGAGCATCCACAATAACGGATGTCCTGGCGGACTTCGGACCGGCGTGCCGGACGTCCTCCATTAGGCAGCATGCATAAGGATACGGACGTCCGCTGCGGACACCGGAGTTCCGCGGCTTGCAGGGACGTCCGTCGGGATGTCCGCCATTGCGTTGACACGACGAACGTCCCGATTTTTTATTGTTTTTTGTAGATGTCCTTGGGGATGTCCGTCATTGTGTAGTAGAATGTCCTTATGACGTGGCAGTGCAGTGAGATGTCCTTATGACGTGGCAGGAGGTGTTTTTGGGAAGTCCGTCGGGATGTCCGCCGGGACATCCGTCCCATTGTGGATGCTCTAAGGATTGGTTTAATTTATTTAAATTTTCACGATATCTGGATTAGAGTTCTACTAAAATTAGCCTTGTATGCTCTGTTTTCCATGTAAACCCTGTCATTGATACTTTATGGGTGTTTATGTTTTTATGGGCAAAATTTGGACTCATTTACAATTACAAGTTATGGGCTTTGAATAAAGTATAGTCAAAATATTGATTTGGGCTTGGGCTTGGGCTTTAAATTTAAGTTCAAGTTGACTCGATACCAAATAAATGGGATCAGATCAATGCATAGTTAGGCGATTGAATTATAAACATTTTCTCTAATTGGGTATTCAAACACTGTAATATGAATCAGAAAGTGGTTATCAAAATTTATACTCTTCAATCGGGTCTTTATTTTAACTTTGTATTATGACTATGTTATGATTCATATTACAATGTTTACTAAACTATGCCACTTGTATCAAATTGGCCTCTAAATTTTAATTTGCTTACCCTAAATTCGTAATCCACATATAAGTATATACTGCATTTTCTCTAATCGGGTCTCCAAACAAATTAAAGTTTATTCTATTCCACGTATAAGTCTATAACTATACATATTTACTATTTACCTCAATTATATTTTAATTGAAACATTTATATAAGTATCTAACCAAACCAATTATCATACAAAAAGGTTGAAACCCCAACCCTAAGGGTCTCACACATCCCAGTCCGACAGTATTGTGAGGGGTATAAAATCAGAGTACGCAGTGATCCGCTAAGGGGGAGGGCCTAACCCACGGCTTACCAGAAGCCCACCTCCCAAGGCCTCACACTTGTGCCAAAGAGGACCTAAACCCTATTGTGAGGGGTATTAAATCAAGGTACGCAGTTACCCGCTAAGGGGGAGGGCCTAACCCACTGCCTACCAGAAGCCCACCTCCCAAGGCTTCACACTTGTGACAGAGTAGTGTTGCAACTACACGACAGTAGTGGGATTTGATCCTTGACCAATCATACAAATCTGTCCCTTCAGAACCAACTGTGCTCTACTCCTACGGACTAACCAAACACTTAATTCTCTAGGACTTGTTATACATAAACTAAGCTATAATATGTCTCAAAGCTCAAAGATCTACTCGCAGAAGAACGTCAAAATTGAAAACTAGTGTTTGCATTTCTTAATTAAAATAAATAAGTACGGGTTGAGTGTGAGCTTCGGGTTGTTCAGCAAAATTGACAATTATACTTAATAGAGTAAATGTGATATTTGGGATTAAAATAATTTGTCAATCACTTTCCTTCACTATAATGTTTGTAAAATTATGAATGTGCCTTCTAGATATCACACATTTCATTTATTTTGAAGCACGTGCAACTATGGCCAAGATGCATGTTCACTATTGAATCTACCTTTTTCAGGATTACCTATTTAATCTGAGATAAATTTTTATTAGAAATCTTGTGGAATATGATAATTGTTCTTTAGGAAAACACAAAATAGTGGAAAAGTAGCATAGAATGAAAATAACATCGTAAGTTTGGATATTACCAAACCATAAAACCTTGACAAAAATAAGTTAGTAGTCATTAAGAATATCATGTAAGGAGCTTCTAACAATCCGTTGTCGTCCAGCGGTTAGGATATCTGGCTTTCACCCAGGAGACCCGGGTTCGATTCCCGGCAACGGAAATTTTGTTTTCTCGATGTTTTTAGATTATTTTCTTAGTATTTTTTATTTTTTATTTTTTATTTACACATACACAATATATTCCTGCATATTTATTTAACTAGTTTTAATACGTGAGACATAGTTTTATTTAAATTCAAAACAATACTTCCATATACATAAATATATTCCCACATAGTTCATTTAGTTTTATTGTTTATATAATAAAAATGAGTTATAGTAAGATTTATAATAACAAGTGTACGCTATGATTGTTTTAAATATTAGCTGGGCATTAGTAGTGATAAACACATAACTATATGTTATACTATTAACTTTTTAAGGAGTAGCTAGGCATTATCTTTCCACATATAGACTAATATTTTTTAATCATGTTATACTACTAACCTTTTCAGGAATAGCTAGGTATTATCTCTTCTAGATTAATATTTTGAACTAAATTAACAATTTTAGTCTGTAAAATTGACACTGTCATTGATAAGTTGATGACTCTAAATGGTCGCCCACAGAATAGTGATCCAAAGAATGTAGGTATGGGGAAGAAGTTAGTCGTGATCAACATGGTAATGACAAACAAGAATGTATAGAATTATGTAACATAAACATCTTTTCAAAAAAAAAAACATAAACATATATTTTGAATATTATAAATAATAAAAGAATTTAATGATATATATATTTCAAATCCTGAAATAAGATATTTGAGAAACATAAAAGCACAATTGAAATGCATAAAAGAATGATATAAGAAAATTTAAACTATTATTTTTTTTAATTAAATTGTAGTAGGCATATTCAATACTTCCTCCGTTCCATAATAGTGGAGACATTTCTTTTCGGCACGGAGATTAAGAAAAATGTGTGTAATGTATTAAATAAAAAGTTAAAGTAGAAGAGAGGAAAAGTAGAGATAATAAAGTAAGAAAGATGGAAAATTAAGTGAGAAGAAAAATGTTGACTTTTATTAAAAATGGAAATGACTCCACTAATATGGAACGTACCAAAATAGCAAAATGACTCTACTACTATAGAACAGAGGAAAAACGCATCCTCACATTGCACACGTCCTCTTTCCCCCTCTCTCGTGCCAAATCACATTTGCCAAAAAGAAAAGAAGAAAATGGAGGGATCTTCATTTATTTGTTTAAATAAAAGTAGTGCTTTTCAAAGTGACGCATTCTCAATAAATCTAAGGCCACAATCATAATTTGAGAGCAATAGAACAATCCCTGGCCGCCAAAAAGATTATCACCGACAATGTCTTGACTGAAAAAAAATCAAATCAAATGGCAATTTTAGAAAATATCAAACCGACCAAATTCCTAGGTTTATTTTTTGTCGTTGTCCTCCACCCACTTTTATTTATTTTCAATGAAAATAGCTAAGATATATACCTAAGTTAAATAATATTCACAAGTTTCGTTGATTTTATTTCATGGAATCATGAGAAAGGAAAAAAATCTAGAGCTCTATCAACTCTTCATCAAATGAAAAATGGAACAACCTCGGCTTTATTTATTTATTTATTTATTTTTTTAATTTGAATATTTTTTTATTGATGTGGAATGCAGTTCCCAAATAAAAAGATACTCCTATACACGACCAGGCAAGATAACAAAGTACTAAAACACATTACAAGGTTCATTTATTCATGTTTTTATTTTATTTTATTTTATTTTATTTTATTTCTAAGTGGTCATTGAAATCATTATAGTTCAATGTAAATTTCTATACTTCAGTTCGATCATTTAGTTAAATAGGTGAATTTTCGAGTTCAATTCCCTCATGTCAACGACCTCACACTTTTTATGCCGTTTGAAACATCACCAGGTATATCGTTAATTTATACATACATGTGACAATTGAAAAAAGTTGTACAAATAAGATAAATATTCTTTCTTCAAATGTTACCAAATTTCATGATTTACATAATTATTATCTGTATAGTTTTTGTATATATTTATATATTATAAATATAGGATCCTTAATAATTAAAAATATGGATGTTCATTTTATTGTTAGCATTTAATCTGATTAGCCTCATGAGCTAATCCAAAACCTGAATTTTGGGGATCATCGTTCAAATCTTTTAATCTGATTATCTCATAATTCAAGTAAGTATATATTTTTCTTAAATAGATCAAACTTCAAGTACTTATTTTCCCGTTCACTTAAAAATGTCAGTTTCCCTTGCCTCTTGGAGTATCACAATAAAGGGAAATAATTACTCCATTCGTCACCTAAGAGTATGAATTTTGGATTCGACATGAGTTTTAATAAATAAAGGGAAAAGTAAGAGAGAGAAATAAAGTATTGTGAAAATAATGTCAGTGGAGAGTGGGGTCCACATTATTATAATGGTATAAGTGTTAATAGTAATGTTATAAGTTGTAAATAAAATGATGTGTAGGGGATAGTATGTTGTTTGAAATTTTCAAAATTAGAAAGTTCATACTCTTTAGGGACGGACGAAAAATGAAATAGTTCATACTCTTTGGGGACTGGAGGGAGTATGTTTTTAAATAATGGAAACAATCACAAGCACCTAAAATCTAGATTTTAGTAATACTACTCCTTCCATCCATAAAAATTAGTCTCATTTGTGACAGCACATATTTTAATAACTAGGAGAGGGAATAGAAAAAGTTAGCGAAAGAAAATAACAAAAATGTTGATAAAGTAAAAAAAAAACTTTCCACTATTTTTTTATAAATACTCTAAAATAGCAATATGAGACCATTTTTCGTGGACATAGAGCATGAAACAAGCGTTACCAAATAAAGAACAAACATTAGTATTATTGTATTAATACAACATGCAACAGAAATAACAACATCAACCGTAATAGTTATAACAATAAATCTGAAGAATCAAATTAACCACGAAATCTGTTTTCAAATCGCTCAATTCCCTCTAGGGGTGTCGAAACGGGTACCCGGAGAACCGGGTACCCGTACCTGTTTGTAGCCAAAATCTTTATCCCGTTACCCGACCCGCACAGTGACGGGTACCCGCCTTGTCGGGTACGGGTATCTCATACCCGACAGGCGGGTACCCGTACCTGACTCGTTTAAAATATATTCATCATGTTGGGGTTGCATGAAAAATTGCTGACAACCAACTCACCATGCACCAGCTTAATAAAAAATTAATTTACCAAATACTCATCCAGCACATAGGTTACGTGTTATAATTCTAAAACTCATCCCCAAATACTTGCCACCTAAATCTATATTTTAATGCATAAAGAGGTTGCATGAAAGAGTATGCAATATTTTGTAAACACATAACAAAATTTTGTTTCAGTTTTAATAATTTTCAACACAGTTTCTTAGAAATTGGGGCAGCAATCTGGAAGTTATTGACTTGAGCCCTTACCTTCTTCGTGGCAGGGGTCGGCGGCTGATGTGGGTGGTGGCGGGCGGCCGGTGCGGGTGGCGGCTGGTGGCGGCGCGGGTGTGAAGAGTAGACAATTTAGGGCAATGGACAAAAGACATCAGAGTTAATCTTAAAACGTGTATTAATTAAAATTACGGTAATGGACAAAAGACTTAAACGGATATTAATTACAAAATTTAATACAATATTTATATTTAAACGGGTAACCTGAAACTCAATACCCGTACCAGAACCCGTTCCCACTTATGTCGGGTAGCGGGTACCCGAAACCCGACGGGTAACGGTCGGGTGTGCGGTACCCAATACCCGCTACCCGTTTCGACACCCCTAATTCCCTCGATGATTATAACTAACCATAATCTCACTACAGAATTTCATCCAAATATTTTAAACCTAATGAGCCACATCACTACAATTAAACCCATTCCTATGCATCTTATCCATCTTCATCCCTCTTTTCCTCATCAAATTCCTGATCAAACAAATCCTTCCAAAATCCCTCGTCCAGCTCTCTATCGTAGTTCGCGAGCTGCTCGAAATTCGAACCCTCGCCATCGCTCGCCAGTTTCGCCTTCCCCAGACGCTGCATTTGCAGGGCGAGCGTCTCGAGCTCGGACATCTCAAATCCACCAACCTCGACCTTAACATCTTTATTCAGCCCTTTGTCATTTCGACTCGTCCCCATCCCTGCAATATCCTCAATCAGCCTCGACCGCTTAATAGAGACGTCCTGGTCCAGATCCTTCCCCTTGTCCCTCTGCTGCACCAACTGATTCATAAAATCAGGATTCTGCATTGCCTTGGACAAGAATCTCATCATCTGCTGCTGCTTCTTCTCTGTTCCTTCCAATCTCTGCTCCATTTGTTGAAGGTACAACCTGTTGCTCTGCTGCTGCTGCCTCAGCTTCACCAGCTCCATCGTCAGCACGTGCTTGTCTCGCCTCAGCCGGTCAGCCTCGCCGTCTTGCTCGACCGCCTCTGCCTTTTTTCTCCTAATGTTCTTCAAGAGATGCCTTTGGCCCCTCAAAAACTCCTCATTTGCGAACTCCCATTTCTCGGAATCGATCTTCTTGAACCCCTGCGCCAATAATGTATCAAATTCCACTCCTCTGAATGGAATTTCACTAATCAATTTGGATAAAATTAAATAACAGTAATCAAGCCTTTGCCTCTTTTCCATATTAAAACTAAGAAGAACTTACATATGTGTTGAGCTGTCTGACGAAGCTAGAGAAGTTGTTGTGCTTGAAGTAGGCAGGCAAGAGCAGAGATGCGAATGCGTTAGGATCCCAAACAACAAAGCTGTGGCCGCCTCTGCTCCAAGAAACGATGTTTGCGGTGGAGGAGTCGTCAACCATGTCGAAGGTCTTGGTCAGAAACGGCGGCGGCCCGGCTTCATGCAGCCCCTCCGTCGGTTGTGGAGGCTCTGGATCAGATGACTCAAACTCCTCCTTCACTCGGAATCTTGAGTTCATTATTACTATCAAGATTTTGCCAAAATTGAAAAAATGAAGAAATTAATTTTACTAGTTTGAGTAGTAGTATATAGTATGTTGTTGTTCAATATTTGTGCCGAAATTGCATAGAGGTGCGGAAAGTACATTACTTGTATATATATTTTCCGACAGTATTTGAGAATTGAGGGAGGAGCTTTCTTCTTTGGGAAGTACTTAGTTTGGATTGATAGGATGGTTGGGCTATTTTGTTGTGTTTAAATATAGAAATGAAGTATTAAGTGAATTATTTATTTGAAGAAGGTTTTTATTTTATTTTTAGAAACTTCTCGAGTTCTGGAAGATTCAGGTTTGCAGCAATTTAATTATTGTAGAGTAGGAGTATTTATTTATTTATTTTGGTTGTTTTGTCGTTGGATTCTTGTTTTGGCCATTGGCATTGGTCGGTATATCAATGGATATTTTTGGGAGAAGAGGGCATATTGCTTCCCGCGTGTCGATTAAGCATTCTCCGTTGTATATCAAAGTCAATAAATTTTATTGTAGTACTACTTTTTATTCTTTTCTGATGTCTATAAATCAAATAGTAACTAATGATTTAAGCTGATGATAAAAAAAATGAAATAAAATGAGAAGCTAAACATCATTTTTTGATAATTCTGTAAAGAACAATTTTTATATTAAAACTGAATACTTGTAGAAGTATATGGAGAGAGTATAATACTTATTGATTACAATTTTTATAGAGTAAATTGGAGTATATGTAATATTTAGGATAAATATGATGATAATCGTGATATGATTGACATAAAATATTTCTTTAATAAAGTAGTAGTATGATATTTAGGGATATTTATCTAAATTGAAATGCAAAATATTTGGATTATGGGGGTGGTAAGTTGGTCAAATTTACTTTTATTTATTACCAATAATAATTGGTAGTAAAAAAAACTTTGAACTGGCGGACAGTGGCAATTACTTTTATTAATAATTAGTTATAAAATGCTTATAGATATTAATTTTCAAATAATTTTATTAATGTTTAATTACAGTTTCTTAATTTATAGTTCAAATATAATAATTAAATTAAATTTAGTTAATAATATGTGTATTAATTAATTAAAAAGAAAATGAACGCCGCGAGTCTCAATTGAAGATTAGGGATCCAATAGAATCGAACCATTTCGCGGTAATTAACAGTATGATGTATTGTATTTATGGTATTTATGAGTATTATTTTACTATTTTTGATGGCATTGGATGAAAAAATTTGAGGGCAAGTATAGTGGCAGATAAGGCCACCCGCAACGCGTTACGCGGGTGGCTCGAAGCCCGTTCCTCCGTGTGACGAGACGCGCGTGGGACGCGTTGCAGCGTCCCGTCGCATCCCCAGCCTGCCGAGACACCCGTCTCTCCGAGACGTCTCGCCACGCGCGCGCCCGACGTGACGCGCTCCGGCGCCATGCGTGACGCCCACTCGCCGCCCCGTGAGTGGGTTTCGTCACGCTGACGCAATAAATCATTTTCTTAAAAAAATTTTGAATTTAATAAAAAAAAATTTAAATTCGAAAAACGGTAATATTACCGTTTTTTGACCGTTTTCCTATTTTTTTTACTCTATAAATACTCATATTTCATCTTCATTTCACACACAAACACACATCTATTCTTCTCAAATCATCTCTCTTTCAATTCCAATTTTCATCTCAAATCAACTCTTTTATTCTTCCCCCAAAGTTAATCGATCTAATGGATCCATATGAGCAAATGCGTCGAATAATGGAAGAATCACTTGAAGAAGATCGACGCTGGGAGGCGGAGTAAGCCGCGCCGCCCCAAAGACTCTCTCGGACTTACATCCATCGTAACCGGGAGGAAGCTGCAGCAAGGTTAGTCCGCGACTACTTCTGCGATAACCCGGTTTGGGGAGATACATACTTCCGTCGACGTTTCTGCATGCGGAAACCTCTATTTCTCCACATCGCAAATACATTGGCAGCCCGGGAAGAGTTCTTCCAAGAAAGGCTCGACGCCATCTGCCGTCCCAGCCACACGACTAAAGGTGAGCAAAAAAACCTGAAACCGAATATCCGAACTGAACCAAACCGAATTTTGAAATTCAGTTCGGTTATTTCGGTTTTTCGGTTCGGTTCGGTTTTGAAAATAAAAAAATTTCGGTTTTTCGGTTTGGGCGAAGAAAAAAACCGAATAACCGAATAACCGAATTTATTCAATTATTTATTTTATTATATATATGTTACTATTATTTAATTATAACTAAAAGTAAAAGCCGTAATTGGAAACTCACGTTTCTGAATTCTAAAAGTAAATGCCCTAATTCTGATTTATTTTGATGTAATGTGTTGAAACTATTGAAGACATTTTGGTTGATGTTTTTTATTGTGGAATGTTGATCGCTTATTTGTATTTGTTGGTTAATGCCTTTAATGGATTAGGGATGTTATCATTTTTATCATGTTATGTTTTGTAGGTTGAAAATTTCTAAGTTTTTGTACTGTTTTCTTTCTCTCCAGATTTTGGTTTTTAATTTGGTTTTCGGTTTAAGATTTTTTGATTTTTCAGTTTTTTATATAATTTCAGTTTTTCGGTTTAGTTTGGGTTTTTAAGTTCGGTTTTCGATTTTCGGTTTTTTGGTTTTCGGTTTCGGTTCGGTTTTAGTTTTAGGCGAAATTCGGTTTCGGGTTCGGTTCGGTTTTAGTTTTAGTTTTAGGCAAAACCCGAATGCACACCCCTATACACGACGCTGCAGAAATATACTGCAGCAATCCGTCAATTTGCGACTGGACAAACGGCGGATGTATTCGACGAATACCTCCACATTGGAGAAAGCACTGGGAGAATGTGCTTGATCCAATTCTGCAAAGGCGTCCGGGCAGCCTTCACCGACGAATTTTTCCAGAGGCCAAGCACGACAGATTATCTGTTTCTGCTCCACCTTCACGAAGAAGTACACGGATTCCCCGGGTTTCTTGGCAGCGTCGATTGAATGCACTAGCAATGGAAGAATTGCCCTGTGGCATGAAGGGGGTCGTACACTAGCGGCCACAAAGGCACCCACCCCACCGTTATACTCGAGGCCGTTGCCGACTACCGGCTATGGATCTGACATGCGTACTTTGGGGTCCCCGGATCAAACAACGACATAAACGTGTTCCACCAATCCGACCTCTTCGCCGAAGTTTTGGATGGTAAAGCGTCGGCCATCAACTTCATCGCTAACAACCGGCTGTATAAAATTGGGTACTATCTTGCCGACGGCATCTACTAGAAGTGGTCACCCTTCATGAAGACGTGCAACAGGCCTGTGAACGCAAAGCATGCTCTTTTTGCTCAGAAGCAGGAGGCTGCTCGCAAGGATGTGGAGAAGGCGTTCGGGGTTCTCCAAGCGCACTTCAACATAATCAAAGCCTCGGCTCGTACGTGGTTCATGGAGAGTATGGTCGACATCATGTATACGTGCATAATCTTGCACAACATGATTGTCCAAGACGAAGGACCTGAGGCGGGAAATTGGTTCGACCCTGAAGCCCCCGGAAGCTCTACTGCAAGTAGTCCGCCTCGCAGTGGAGTGTATCCGTCTATACAAGAACGGTTGTCTATTCGGGCAAGGACACGTGACTCTACCGCCCACGCCCAATTCCAAGATGATCCAATGGAGCACATTTGGGCAAAATTTGGCGGATGAAATTATTAAATTATGTATTTTTAATTTTTTTAGGATTTTACGAATTTTATGTTGTAATTTTATTTTATTTAATGAAGTGTGTTTTTATTAAATGAATTTGTTGGAAATAAAAATAAAAAATGAAATTGAATGAATAGTAATTTAAGATACGGTTAAAGGCCGGATAAGAGACGGAGGGTTGCAGGTTTTGTCCCTTAGTTAAGAGATGAAGTAAAAGAGTACAATGGAGCCCATGAATAGTAATTTAAGAGACGATTAAGAGACGGATAAGAGACAGCATTGCAGATGGCCTTATGAGATGCCATAACATTTTCCTCAGTTAAAATACATCGATTATGTGTTATGCATTGCGCTAGGCCATTTGGATTAATTTTTCTGTGTCACAATAGGTCTAATGAGATTTAGTCTTACCATTTACAAACAGATTATCATTATATCAGTTTTTGAATCATAACTATATTTTGAATAGTCATTTATTACTTTTTTTCATGTCAACTCAATAATATTAGAATCATGTGCTAGGAAAACCTAACCATTATGTAGGGGGCCAAATAATACTTGTGTAGAAATAATATGTCAAAATGTTAAATACTAGGTGTAATTCATACAAAATTTATTGGTTCTATTTTTAGAAATGAAAACGACTCACTCTTGCTCTTTAAATAATTAAATACACCATATCCTAGGATTCTGGAAAATACCTCGCCCTGTTTCCATCTGTCCTAAAATTGTTTTGTTCGAGAATCCTAGTAGCCATATTCTAGAATAGTCATTTTTTTTGTTTTCGAATTTGCAATTTTAGTAGAACCAATCGACATGGATCAACTAGAGATTAATCCAAGAACACCGTTGGGGTGAAGTAATTCTTTAGAGTTTATTGTTCTCCAAGAGGGAGAACGAATTGGGGCAAAAATTAGAAAAGCAGAGAGAATGAGAAAAATGAGTACTAGAATTTGGATTATAAATTAGAGAAGCAGAGAGAATAAGAAGCTTATCTTAATTTTTATCTCATGACAACATATCTTCCCTTAACTATATTTAGGGCTGGTAATTTTGACACGACACGATAACACGACTTGAACCGGCACGAAAATAATGGGTTTGGGTCAGAGCTTATTGGGTTTGTGTCCTTATCGGGTCGACCCGTTAAGGACACGAAAATTTCGTGTCGTGTTCGTGTCGTGTTTGTGTTATCCGTTAACAATACGTGTTCGTGTCGTGTTCGTGTCGTGTTCGTGTTATCTGTTAACAAATAATATTTTAATAGGTTTAACCGTTATCAGGCCGTGTTGTTATCGAGTCGTTATCGTGTCATCTCGTGTACGTGTTGTTATCGTGTCGTGTTGACCCGAATTGATTCGTGTCGTTAATGGGTTCGTGTCGTGTTCGTGTCTGAGGGTTTCGTGTCGTGTTCGTGTCTGAGGGTTTCGTGTCGTGTTCGTGTTCGTGTTTGGGGTTTTCTTAACGGGTCGTGTTCGTGTTTGTTGTTATCGTGTTCGTGTCGTTATCGTGTCGACACGATAACGACCCGACACGCACGATTTGCCACCCCTAACTGTCTATATTACTCTATCTTTATCATCCTATTATAAAGATTATTTTTTCAGTAGTGACTAACCAGTTGATAAATATGAAGGCCAGAAGAAATTCATATTTTGGGCTACATTTTATTGCCCAAATATTGAGAAGAAAAAATGAACCTCTACTTTGCTGCTGGGAGACAGTTTTATTAGCCCAACTAAATTTTGTAAATAAAAATCAAATCGAAACAGTTGAGCAACCGATTTATTTAACTTAATTATTGGGTAAGGCAAAGCTCCAATGATAATCTTGTAACACAAGAGCTATTTTCACACATTGTTATACTGCTTGTCCGATTCATGAGACTTCATTTGTTGGGTACAACTATGAAGCATGTAATTGCATGCTCCAACAGCCTCTCCCACTGTCAGAAATATCCATTCTTCTCCTATTGTTTCTAAGATTTTCGACTTGTTTAGCTTCTTCATCACCTCTGCTCCAGGATTCACCATCATCAACTACACAAGATTCAATATTAGTATATAGACTATAGGAGGAAATTAAAAGGGAAGAAAAAAGATTAAAAAAAAACACCCTGACCTTTAGCCCTCTTCGATCAACGATCTTCTTGACCTCATCGAGCATGCTGATCCCACTCGTATCAATGTTCCCAACGGCTGCAGATAAGTTAACCATTTCAAGCATTGCAGATAAGATAACCATTTCAAGCATATCATAATTAAAACACTAATAACTATTGACATTTTTGCACACTACACAATGAATAAGTATACAAAATTGTTAGACCTTTCAATAAGTCATAGTAGTATCTTAGATAGTAAAATGCTCACCACTCATGTCAAGTACAACATACTGCAAGCTTGTTTCTTTAAGTGATTTCAATCTTTCTTCCTCGTCAATAATCCATCTTAAAATTCTAGAAAAAACAATTAAAAAAAGAAATTTAACAACAAAATTTATTTAAATTAATTCCATGGTGATGATAAATAAAAAAGAAAACAATAGTTACCTTTCCCTCAAATAGTTGGAATTCGCAAAGTAGATTGGAGAATCAATCTCAAGAATGATAACTCCAGGAACATTTCTTGCATTTTGATAGTGATCAATATTCCTAAAAACCTTTGAATCTGGAATATTACCCAAAAGTAATGTTTTGGGCCTTGCAACAAACAATAGTATTCTCATAATAGATAGTCCAATCTGCATATATAAGAGTGATGCGTTAAATTTGTGGCAGATTCATATACATAAAGGTATTTCAGACATATAAATATACCGCTAGGACAAGGGCGACTTCGATGCTGGAGAAGACGACGCCAACATAGGCAGTGATGCAGACGAAGAAGTCAAATTTGTCGACGTGCCATAGATGGATTGCTGCCTGGTAGTCAATGAGGCCGAGCATGGCAGCGATGATGATGGAGGATAGGACGACGATAGGCGTGTAGTGGAACAATGGAGTTAGGAATAATAATGTGATCATTACAGCCAAGGCCATCACTATATTTGAGACTGCAGTTTTGCAGCCGGCGTTGAAGTTGACCGCGGATCTTGAAAATGGGCCTGCGGTGAGGTAACAAGAAGTGCAAGAGCCGGCGATGTTCATCATCCCGAAAGCAATCATCTCTTTGTTGCCATCGATATGGTAGTTCTTGAACATGGCAAAGCTTCTCCCTACTGCTATTCCTTCCTGACCATTTAACAATTTTTACTATGGCTCAGAAAAGTAAATCACACAACATTTTGACATGATTGAATTACTGATTTTTCCCTCGAGTTGATTAATTTAATTAGAGTAAATTTGTACATATATATTCAACAAAAGTGCCTATGTTAAACGGCAATATGAATGTATGCACTACTTTTCGCAAACTACCACATGATATAATAATAGAACCGTATCAAACAAATCTCTCCTTACATGGAAGATTCGAAATAATTTGGTATTACATAGTACTACCAAATTTAATAGAAGTAGAGAAATCAGCCAAAACAACACATGTGCATGAGCCGTGCATAATTTGTGCTCAATATAATCATGTAAATGTTTAATAATCAATAATGAAATAAATAATATATTCGTCCCCACAAAATAAATAATGAAATAGTAATACTCCTAACATAATACTACATATCAAATAAACAATATTGCTTCCAAATTAATGAAAAAAATTCTTACAGCGAGAGCTATGATGCCTGTGACTATGCCTGTTTTGATTGCTACCGGTAGGTATTTCGAATCGAAGTTCAAATCCATCACTGAAGATGGATTAATCCCCTTTTTTAGCTCTCCGATCTGAATATTTTATAATAAAAAAAAATATTTGTAATCCACATCAGATAGTACTGTAAAGCTAATTCGATCAATAATTAAAGTCTTCAATTATTCGGGATTTGCATGCTAATGGAAGTTACTTGTCAACAAAAAACAAAAGAAAATTATTATTGGACAATGTTGGAAAACAACATGCAACCTTAATAATGCTATTTTGTGCACACTAAATGTATATAAAAATATCAAGAAGTGGTGCAATAATGTTTCTGATTTTTATGTGGTGACAAAAATAAATAAAATATAAATAAAGGCTCACCACTTGGACACCATGTTTCTCTACATGGGTGAAGTACACAAAAATAGTTGCCATTATCACCGATGTTAATGGAGCCATTGCTGATATCCAAAATAACTTTGCCTTCTTTTTGCTCTACACACCAATAATTCAGTATTAATTCTTTCTTTGATATAGTAAAAAAAGTTATCACAAACCTAGAGAATTGTGATCTCTTATACTACAATTGAATAACGCTATATATTAAGTTAGACATTAGCTAGCTAAACTGTAATGGACAATAGTTCAAAAATAATTAAATAGTTTGACTTACAAAGTATCTAGCAAGCATGAGGTAGAAAAGGAAAACTAATCCCAGCGCAGCACTTTCCCATCTCCACTGCCAAATCATAAATAGCAAAAAGTAAATAAATGTTAAATCACAAATTTTTTTGCTTCATCAACGTCGATTAACAACTGATTAATGTTTGGTACTAACCAAACTTAAATAATTATCACGAAACATCCGTGCCAGACTATATTACTCACCGGATATTTGATCACAAAAATAGTACTAATGTCAAAATATCTTTTGATTATAAATATCTTTTGGATTAGAAAAAGTAGTTCAAAATTTTCGTTTTTCAAGGGCAAAAGTATGTGACATGTAATAGAACTGACCTACTCGAGATCGAAAGAGATTCTTGAAAAATGATATGAGGGATTAAAAAGAGTAAATCAATACTTGCTTGTTTGTCATCTACGAATTGTACAAAATGTCCACATAATTGAAGAAGGAAAACGTACACTCGAGGGCCATATTTTTTCTTAGATGAAGCAGCTAAGAATTTGATGGCTGACAATACCCCAAATTTTTGAATGTATATGATCCAAACCTAAAGTTGGTCGCCACCTAATAATTAATTGTACATTTCAATTTGAATGAAAAGAGTAATGAGCCTAGCTGGTGGATGGCGAGGTTTTTTCACAACGATTCACACAACACAATATAGTAGTAGTAATGATTTTATAAGTATAAATAAGTAATCTTAAAATAGTACTATTAATTAGGAAAAAGATTAAGTTTGGTTAGTTACCTTATGAGTTTGAGTAAAAACAGAACGCATGACAGATAAAACATCAGTGGCGTGGGTGAAATGGTCAAGCCCGAGCAGGCCTTTGAGCTGTTGAAGGCACACCACCGTCGCGGCTCCGCTCATGAATCCTACTATCGTTGCATGGGATAGGAAATCCACTATAAACCCTAGCCTGCATATCTTCCTTTCTTTCAGTATCTTATTTTAATTAAGCTTAATGCATGTAGAGTATAATTCTTCCTTTTTAAAATGAGCATGACATGTGCAATTAGGCAAATTGAAAAATAGTTGTTCCATCTTTAGCATAATTTTACAAAATCCGTTACTATTACCTTACAATTTATTTAACAAAAAAGGAAATAATAACCTTATTTATATATATAGATAATTCTTTTAGAAACTAAATCAAGAATAAATCCCCTTATTTACACAAAGTAACTGCAGCAAAAATAATAGTACTACATAGTATCATTTTAATTTACCTGAAAATGCCTAAGGCAGCTTCAAATAGGCCAGCAACAAATGTGGCAGTGAAAGCAAGATGAAGATAGAGCTTAGGCACTTCACTAGCATTCACCACCGTTCCTAACATCGAACCCATCAGCAACGATCCGACGGCTACGGTTCCGACTGCCAAATCCCTCGAGCTCCCCATCACAGCATAAATCAAAGGCGGGACGAAGCTCGAATCTTTAAAAAAAATATATATTTTTAAAATGTACTAAGTCATTATGTATAAAAAATGGTGTTATTTAATTAGGTTTGTAACTAAGTACTCCCTCCGGCCTCCGTCCCTTAAATTTTATCATAGTTTGATCGGGCATGAGTTTTAAGAAATGTAATGGAAAGTGTGTTGAAAAAGTTAGTAGGTAGTGGGTCCTACTTTTAAAATATTAGTTTTATAGTAATAAAATGTGAGTGAAAATGAGTTCAGTGAAATGTGAGGTCCATTACCAAAATGGTAAAAAGTGAAATCTGAACAAATTTGTAGGACGGACGGAAATAAAAAAATGTGACAAATTTTTAGGGATAGAGGGAGTATGAGACAATATTAATTAATTTACTTACATAGGCCAAGGATAGGGGGTAAGTTGGCAAGCTTGGCGTAACTTATCCCCTGCGGTATGGCTAGGCTAGCTATGGTGATCCCGGCTATGAGGTCGGACTTGAACGAGTCCAACGTGTAACGTGGGCCCCACTCGAGGATCGGGAAGAAGTACTGCAGGCCGAGGACGACCTTCCTCCGTGCTGGCTGGTTCTTGAACTGCCGGAGGGGGTCGTCCGGGAAGAGAGTCTCCTTTAAAGTGTTCCTCAGCGACGTCACGAACGGCTGTGGCGGAGGGTGGGCCACGCGGTGGCTGGCCGCGGAGCCGTACTCGCCATTATCGGCGTTGCCCATTTTTTAGAATGTTTTTTTTAATAAGAAGGGTTTTGTAGTATATGATGATTTTATTTCTTGATAAGCATATATGTGAGTAGGTGTATTTGAGCATGTAATTGGTATTTTGTGGTAAGAGCTAAGAATGAATGGGGATTTATAGTGCATGTTTGGGTGCGTTTGTGGGGCCAAAAATAAACACAATCTCACATGTAGATTGTTGGTATTAATTTGGAATTTTAGCCCTTTTCTTTGTGCCTAGCTAGCTGCTTCATTCATTGGGAGCTGGTTTAATTAGTAGAGGTCATTTAATTTTATCGCAGCATAAAGTGCGCTCCGCAAGCGCAAAAAAACATCACAGTTAATGTGCATTTAATGAAAACATAATCAGCTTAATTAGAATTTTAATGATCCTAATTGATGATTCCGCGAATTTTTGGCGATGATAAATGCTCGTAAAAATAAATTACGACACAGAGAATTTTACGTGGTTCGATTTACTGAGGTAAATCTACGTCCACGGGGAGAAATGGGGGCAGGTTTGTATTGCTTGATCTGCGAATTACAGCTTACAACACAGACTTGCTATATGATTATTTCTCTAGAGAGATTCTACCCTCTTCTATCAGATCTAAGTTCTATTTATATAATGAACTCAGATCATGGCTTGCATCACCACCCCAAGTCGTGGATGTCGTGTAGGTTATGGCCTAAGATCGTGGGTGAAGCGTAGGTCATGGCCTACGATCGTGGCCTGAACTGACATCACGTGGTAGTGGGTGTGTTGGACATCCTGTATGGGTCCACTAACTCCTTGTTCGGTCGAATACTGAGACCGAACTGCTTTGGTTGCCGATCTGAGAGTAGAGCTTGATGCCGACCTGAGAGCAGAGCTTGATTGGTTGGCTTTTACCGAGCTGTAGGCTGAGGCCGAACTCTTTGGTAATGCCGAACTCATCCGAACTCTTTGGTCATGCCGAACTCATACTCTTCCTTGGGCTTCGGGCTGATGGGCCGTCATTGCTGTTGGGCTTGTTTAGTCCGTACCCCATCACTACCCCCCCCGAAAGACGAAGTGAATCACTTAGGCGAAGCGAGTCACTTCGGCATTCTGGATAAAGGTACGGGGGAGGCTGACGTCAGGGGACGTGCCTTGCATGTGACTGCATTAAATGCGACAGTAAAATCCGGCCGTTGAATCCTGAAAAGGTGGGATTCGAAACGGTGCGACGATTTTGAAATCTTCGCCGAATCTGATAAATATGCTCTTTCTTCCTCATTTGAACACCTTTGCTGTTGCGTCTTCTATACTCTCTCTTTCTCGAGAAATTTTCTTCCGCTTTCAAGAGCTTCTTCAGACTTTCTTCACTTTCAAAAAGTAAGAAAAATGTCTTCTTCTTCTTCTTCGGTGTCGGGTAGCGGTAGGAAAGGGGATAAGGGGTCTTCTAGCCGGAAAGAATCCGGGGAGAAGACCGTAGAGTATTTTCACAGTATCTTGAGTAAGGATACTGTGATATCCCTTCACGAGAAATATTTTTTACCTGGGGGGAAGGCGGTGGTTCCCGACGATGATCATAGGGCTAACGACCCGCCGGAGGGTTATGCCACCGTTTACGAAGCCTGCTTAGAATGCGGGCTTCGTTTTCCTCTTCCCCCACCTTTTGTAGAGCTTCTTGATTTTTTTCAACTCCCTTTAGGTCAGGTGACTCCGAACTCTTGGAGGCACTTATCGGCTTTTGCTGCCGAACTGCGTAGGCTAGATAAGGATCTGTCTCTGAGGGCAATCCTTAATTTTTTCCAGTTTAAAAGGAAGGGATCTTGGTTTTACTTGATCCCCTTACAGCCTTTTAGGGCCTTCTGCAAAACCAAGTGGCCGAAATGGCAAAACCGTTTCTTTTTTTATAATAAGACTTCGGCTCCGGGCTTTCCTTGGAGAAGGCCGAAGTCCGTGATTCCCCATCCTCGGTTAGAACCGTTGGCCGAGCTCGAGGGCGAGCTCAATAAGATTCCTATGATTAGGAAACAGTATTCGGAAACTGAGCTCGTCAAGGGCGACCTCGTGTTCAATATCTCGTCTTCGGACGAAGAGGCCGAGGGTGAGGATTTCTCTTTATCTTTATGCTCTACTGCTTTAACGAAGAAAACTAACCTTGTTTTCTTGCTTTTTGGCAGTGTTCATGCTGAATAAGGCTATCCGAAAGTCCTCCGAGCTTGAGGAGCCGGAGAAAGAGAAGGCTACCAGCTCGGCGCCTGATGCCGAGAAGAATCCGAAGAGGCAAAAGACCTCTTCGGGTCCAAAGAAGCCGGAGTCGACTTCGGCAAGTAGGAAGGGGAGGACCCAGAAGCCCCCGAGAGCGCCAGAGAAAGACGTGGTCTTGGCGCCTCCTTCGGAGCATATCTGTGAGCCATTTTTATGGCCCACGGACTTCGCCGAGGTGAATTGTCTTCTTGATTCTTTGGCCTGGCTTCTGTCCTGTATTTTTGGTGCCCTCTGTTGACTTTTTTTCCTTATCCATTTTCAGAGGAACGATATGCTCTCCAAGCTCGTCGCCGTCGAACTCTCCAAAGCGTCCAA
The DNA here is from genome assembly GCF_004379255.2 of Salvia splendens. NCBI lineage: Eukaryota > Viridiplantae > Streptophyta > Magnoliopsida > Lamiales > Lamiaceae > Salvia > Salvia splendens. The sequence continues at coordinate 3,707,522 of NC_056034.1, forward strand.
TGACTATGCCGAGATGCAGAGGAAGTTGGCGGCTGCTTGTCATCGGGCCGAACAGGCTGAGGCTAAATTTGAGAAGGCCAGAGCTGCTAGGATTTCGGCCCAGGATGAAGCTCAGTTTGCCAAAAACCAGCTCGTCATCCAGCGAGAGCAGGCGAAGCGGAGCGATGCTGCTGCCGTGGTTGCCCAAGGGGAGGCTCTCCGTGTTTACACGGAGAAACTCTTTTTGAGCAGCCAGTTCTCGGCCTTTGTCGGTAGCCTGGTAAGGCTAATTGCCGATAAGGGCGAGCAGGGGGCCGACGTCGTGCTGCCTCTGTACAGCCGAGAGATAGCAGCTCGGCTTCAGAATCTGCCGCTCCTTGAGGAGCTCGCTTCATCTTCGGTCCTGCTTTCTGCAGACCGAGTCCGGAGTTGTCGAGCTGATCGGGACGAGAACCTGGAGGCTATCTTTGCCTCCGTGGGACCCGTTTCACCCGCTTCGACTTACAACGGAGAGGGTGAGGCCGAGCCGCTGGAGCGGGAGGCCGAAGTCGATCAGGCCGGGCATCCGGAGAAGGAGGCCGATCAGGAGGCGGAGGCGAGGCCGGCAGGAGGCGAGGCCGAGGCTGAGGTAGCCCAGGAGAAGGAAGCTGTACCAGACCGAGGAGCCGGAGACGAAGCAGGCGGAGTATGATTTCGTCTCCCTTCTCTTAGTCTAGTTTCTTCCTTGTAAAATGGCCTTGAAGCCCTAGTGTAAAAAATTTTCCTTGTGAATGAAAAATTCTCTACATTTGTCTTCGTATAGCTTTTCGTACTCGCCTTTATTCCTGTTGTATTTTACTATCTGCTCGGTATAGCTGCCGAACTAATATAGCTGCTTTGTACCCAAGGAGATGGAGATACTTCACTGGAAACGGCTGTACTCTTCGGCTTTGGACGAAGCTGAGAGAAGAGCTATAGCCGATCAGACGAAGAATGACGAGCTTCTGGCTCGTTTAGTGAAGCTGGAGGCCGATATCAAGGACTTAGAGTCCGATAAGAAAGATCTGGAGGCCGAGCTGAATACGGCCATTGCTGAGAGGACTGCGTATGAGGATTACATCCGTGTGCGCGGGGGAATGACCATATCAGAAGTTCAGGAACGAGTTGACGAACTGTGGGAGGAGTATAATGTACTCCGGAGGAACAATGCGCTGGAGCGCTCGGCTTGCCAACAAGTCGTGACATCATTGCGGCGCTGGGCTTCTCGGTACAACATTGTTCTTTCTCGGCGCCCCTCCATAGAAAGATTCCTTCGGCATATCGCGCCAACAGATGCTCGCACTCCAGATCAAACCTCTGGTTCCCTTGTTCAAAATCCTACTCCCAGCCAACAACGAACTCCGGAACAGCCGGAAACGTCAAGACGAGAACGGGCTCAGGAGCAACCGGAATCGTCAAGACAGGGACGGACTGAAATTCGCCGAGGAGTTGTGACTATGAGCGAGCAAGATCAGCAGATGCTTATTGCAGAGACTCTTCATCGCCGAGGTGTTAGGACTTCTCGAGCTCGGGGAAGAGGCGTTGGGTCGAGGATAGCATCTCGTCGACCTGCTTATTCTTCATCTGCTCGGAACAACCGAAATCGGCTTCCAGAGGATTTTGCAGATAGGTGGCTTAACTTCAGCAACCCTGGACAGTAGAATAGTCCTTTGTAATAGCGTAACGCCATTTTGTAGGGTAGCGGAGTTGTGTGCCGAACAAGATTTGAAAATGAAATTTTGTTTTTGTTTTCGCTTCTAACACTGTGTATTTACAGCTTAGCGAAAAAATTTCATCGTACTTGTCCTCGGTCTTATGAAGTAAACTTCTTTGACCGGACTTGTCTTTGGTCTGATGAAATAAACATCTTTGACCGGACTCGTCTTTGGTCTGATGAAATAAACATCTTTGACCGGACTCGTCTTTGGTCTGATGAAATAAACATCTTTGACCGGACTCGTCTTTGGTCTGATGAAATAAACATCTTTGACCGGACTCGTCTTTGGTCTGATGAAATAAACATCTTTGACCGGACTCGTCTTTGGTCTGATGAAATAAACATCTTTGACCGGACTCGTCTTTGGTCTGATGAAATAAACATCTTTGACCGGACTCGTCTTTGGTCTGATGAAATAAACATCTTTGACCGGACTCGTCTTTGGTCTGATGAAATAAACATCTTTGACCGGACTCGTCTTTGGTCTGATGAAATAAACATCTTTGACCGGACTCGTCTTTGTGTTCTAATTTGGCGATTTTCGTCGCCGGGATCGAACTTTCCCTTGTCCTAATTCGGCGAGTTTTATCGCGTGGATCGGACTTTCCCAGTTAACCGAAGTGGTCTTATGCAGTAAACCTCTTTGACTAGACATGGTCGTCCTCGGTCTTATGAGGTAAACTGCTTTGACCGAACTTGGTCGTCCTAATTCGGCGAGTTTTATCGCGTGGATTGGACTTTCCCTTGTCCTAATTCAGGCAAGTTTTATCGCGAGAATCGGACTTTTGTTGCAGTTCGTTTCAGACGAAGTGCTTGATTCTTAAGCAGAATTGTGGTCTTGTATCCTCTTTAGAAGCTTTGACACACAATCGTGGGCTTGTTGCAGCTCGTTTCAGACGAACTGCTTGTTTAAGCTGAATTGTGGTCTTGTATCCTCTTTAGAAGCTTTGACACACAATCGTGGGCTTGTTGCAGCTCGTTTCAGACGAACTGCTTGTTTAAGCTGAATTGTGGTCTTGTATCCTCTTTAGAAGCTTTGACGCACAATCGTTGGCTTGTATGTTCTAAAAAGGGGATCAGCCTTTGAAGAACGAGATACCTCAGTTTTATTTGTAAGAGACGACACTCACATAGACAGACACAACGCACATAGAGACAAGAACAAGTAAAAAACAAAGAAAACACATAAGACTGACTGACCGGACTGTCTCTTACAAATGGAACTTCTTGAGGTTGGAAACGTACCATGTTCGGGGTACTTGTGCTCCTGACGCGTGAGTCAATTTTTAAGACCCTTTGCCGAGGACTTCTGACACCCGATATGGACCTTCCTATGTGGGCTCGAGTTCGCCCAGCTTTTCTGCTCGGCTTACTTCGTTGTTTCTCAAGACGAGATCTCCCACTTGAAATTGCAGCTTCTTCACCCTTTGGTTGTAATACCGGGCTACTTGCTCCTTGTACTTGGCTGCTTTTATGCAGGCCAATTCTCTTCTTTCTTCGGCCAGATGTAGTTCGGCTCCGGTGTGACTTCAGTCATTTCGCCGGCCTCTGATTCCGGCTGCTGTGATTGCTATGCTTGATGGTGCCGAACTGATTGCTCGGCACTTTTAAGCGCAATCTGCGAACACACTTGCTCTTTTTCGATCACCTCGGATGACCGCTATCTCTCCTTTAGTGGAGAAGGTGTTCGGCGAGGATGCCTCTGATCGCTATGACCGGGCTTCTTTTTGTCTTCTCTAGATGAGCTGTCTAAAGACCGTTTTCGACGGTCTGCCTCATCGGCACGAGAAAACTTGTCCGCAAGGTCCCACATCTCTTGAGCTGTTTGCGGACCGCACTCCACGAGCTTTCTGTAGAGAGCTCCGGGCAGGATTCCATTTTGGAATGCCGAAATGACAAGTAGATCATTGAGATTATCTACCTGTAGGCATTCCTTATGGAATCTCGTCAGGAAGTCGCTGATCTTTTCGTCGCGACCTTGACGTATAGAAAGCAGCTGAGCCGAAGTATTTCGGGCTTCCGCTTTCTGAAAGAACCTCCTGTGGAAAGCATCCATCAGATCTCGGTAGGATCTAATGCTGCCTTGAGGAAGGCTGTCGAACCACCTTCTGGCGTTCCCGATGAGCAGCTCGGGGAACAGCTTGCACATATGGACCTCATTGAGACCTTGGTTCGCCATATTATACTGATAGCGTCCCAGGAAGTCATGAGGATCCACGAGTCCGTCATAGGTTATCGACGGAGTTCGGTAGTTCTGTGGAAGGGGAGTTCGGGTAATATCGTCCGAGAACGGAGTCCTCAATACTCCGTACATGGCGAACCCGACATTTCTTCGGTATGGAGGAGATGGAGTTCTCCTGTGATTCCGGTACCGAGGATTCTTTCTTCTGGAAGACATGACACTACTGCGGTAGTGACTGTCTCGTATGGAGGGAGAGGGAGAATCCGCCGTTTTTGTCCCCGGCTGCTTTTGGCTTTTTTGCAGGAAGGTTAAGAATTCCTCCTGCTTTTCCGCCAAAAACAGCTTGACAGCCTCGTTCAAATCGGGCTGCTGGGAAGACTCGGTGTGACGGCTTTTGGAGCGGCTTGTTCCTCCACCATGAGAACTGGTGGTGGATTTATCCCTAGGCTGTTTTCCCGACCTATGGGATGGATTGGCTTCCTCCTGGTTCTCACGGGCAGGAATACGGGTACTCTGCGATCTGGTATGCATTTTTTGGGTGGAAAAAATGGATCAAAAATTCGCTTTATCACAAATTTTGTTCTCTGTTTCCCACAGACGGCGCCAGTGATGATTCCGCGAATTTTTGGCGATGATAAATGCTCGTAAAAATAAATTACGACACAGAGAATTTTACGTGGTTCGATTTACTGAGGTAAATCTACGTCCACGGGGAGAAATGGGGGCAGGTTTGTATTGCTTGATCTGCGAATTACAGCTTACAACACAGACTTGCTATATGATTATTTCTCTAGAGAGATTCTACCCTCTTCTATCAGATCTAAGTTCTATTTATATAATGAACTCAGATCATGGCTTGCATCACCACCCCAAGTCGTGGATGTCGTGTAGGTTATGGCCTAAGATCGTGGGTGAAGCGTAGGTCATGGCCTACGATCGTGGCCTGAACTGACATCACGTGGTAGTGGGTGTGTTGGACATCCTGTATGGGTCCACTAACTCCTTGTTCGGTCGAATACTGAGACCGAACTGCTTTGGTTGCCGATCTGAGAGTAGAGCTTGATGCCGACCTGAGAGCAGAGCTTGATTGGTTGGCTTTTACCGAGCTGTAGGCTGAGGCCGAACTCTTTGGTAATGCCGAACTCATCCGAACTCTTTGGTCATGCCGAACTCATACTCTTCCTTGGGCTTCGGGCTGATGGGCCGTCATTGCTGTTGGGCTTGTTTAGTCCGTACCCCATCACTAATCAATATTACAAAACCTGCAATTAGTTTCGGTCCATCTATCAAAACAAAATCCACTTCTATATTTTAGAAAATAAAATTCATCATAGATTACATTACTAATAATGTAGGTCCAATATTGACTAATATTATATTGATATAGTGTATTACATAATATCAACATAATAATGTATTATAATATCAACCTAACACATTAGAATATCAACACAATTTTATTGACATTGTAAATGTATTATATTGAAATTTTTTAATGCATTTATTGATATAAAATCTGATTATCAACATATACGAAAATTGAAATAAAAATATAAACTTTCATCCTTCGATCATCGTCGGAATATATACAATTGAGATTCGTTAGAATCCTTATAAAAATACCTTTACTTTGATATGTTTTTTACGAAAAAATTATTTTAAATCAATTAAATTTTTTTTTACTCTCTCAATTTTTAAAAAATTATAAAAAAATATCTAATTAAAGGTAATTTTATAAGGATTTTAACGAGATCTCAATTGCATATATTCTGACAATGATCGGATGATGAAATTTTATAATTTTTATTTCAATTTCTGTGTATGTTGATAAGCAGATTTTATATCAATAAACGTATAAAAATTTTCAATATAATGCATGTACAATATCAATAAAATTGTGTTGATATTTTCAGTTACTTGTGTTGATATTCTCATGTTATTGTGTTGATATTTATGGATTCTACTTTAACGATTTTGCATTAGTATCAGTGTCTTCTCTTGCCTCTATTTATAAGAGACAAAGTAAGGTCATGCTTGGTAACGTCCTGCTCGTCCTTTACTCGATGTTGTCCGACTCGACCTCATCTCGGTGTCATCCCGCTCATCCTTTGCCCAACGCTATATGGGCCCCTGTAATAGATTAAAAACTTTCTATATCCAAACATTGACAAATTTTGAGAGACGACCCAAAATAGTAAAATCAGTCTATTTTAAGGACAGAGGGAGTATTATTTTTAATTTTTCCAACGGAATTCTGGAATAATTATTTTAATGAAGAACTTTAATAGCGTGACATCTTCTATTTTGATTTTGTTTGGTGTTGATGCGAGAAATGAAGTATAAAAAATATTTTTATAATTGATAGAAAATTGTAAGTATATACTACTTCCCCGTCCCATAATAATTGTCACTCTTTTCTATTTTGGTCCGTCCCACAATAATTGTCACATTTCATTTTTACGATAAATGGTAAGTAGGTCTCATATTCCACTAACTCACTTCACTCATATTTTATTATAAATGGTAAGTATGTCTCACGTTCCACTAACTCACTTCACTCACATTTTATTATAAAACCAATATAAAAAAGTGGGTCTCACATTCCACTAACTTTTCCAACCAACTTTTCTTTACATTCCTTAAAACTCGTGCCAACACCAAGAGTGACAATTATTATGGGACGAAGGGAGTATAATGGTATGAATTATTCAAATTCAAGTCATGCATATCAAACGTGCATGCGTCCAGCCTCAACAATGAGTTGATATATGATAGACCAATTCAGAATTTCAGATCATCATTCATACCAACATACTACTACCAAGACCGGGTGCACCAAAGGTCATTTGTTACCTTAAGGAAGTGCTCAAAAACAAAATTATAGTATATGTTAAATTCGGCCCAGTGGAATGAATATTATGTCGATAAATAGACAGTAGCGAAGCCACGTTGGGGCCAGGGGCCCATGGTTCCCCACCAATTTTAGTATTTAGTATATTATATATAGGGGTGCGTTAAAATGCTAACTTTTTTTTAAATTGCTAACTTGGTAACTTATCAATGCAATGTATTAAAAATATCAATACGGTCACATTAAAATGTCAACATATATTTGTGTTGACATTTTAATAAACTGTGTTGACATTTAAATATTAATGTCAACATAATACATTAAAATATCAACTTAAGTTTATATTGATATTTCAGTATCATTGTGTTGACATTTTTAATACATTGCGTTAATGAGTTAGCAAGTTAGCAATTTAAGAAAAGTTAGTAATGGATTACACCCCTTATATATAGATATTAAAATTACGTAATAAAGATGTAGCGTAGCTGGTCCCCTTAGGCCATCTGCAACGTTGTCTCTTATCCGTCCCTTAAATTACTATTCATGGGCCCCCACTGTACTTTTTTACTCCATCTCTTAACTAAGGGACGGAACCTGCAACCCTCCATCTCTTATCTGTCCCTTAACCGTCTCTTAAATTACTATTCATTCAATTTCATTTTTTATTTTTATTTCCAACAAATTCAATTAATGAAAACACACTTCATTAAATAAAAATACAACTTAAAATTAAAATAAAAATAAAAATTACATAATTTAAAATACAATTTTATAGAAAATAAAAAAAAACTACTCTGTCGGCGAATCATCCCCCGAAGGCGGTGGAGGTGCACTGAAGCCACCTGGAGGCGGAATACCAAGTTGTCTTGCCATAAACTCAATTCCGGCAAGATAGGTTTGGTATTGGGGATGCGTCATGCGAGAAGTGTCTGCCATTGTGGCTGTCATGTACATGGACATTAGGGAGTTCGAGGGTGCCCCTAGCCCGAGCTCGCCTGGCTTGATTCGGCTCGGCCCCTCCTCCCTCAAGCCGCCTTCGCCGCATTTCTCCCTTGCGGCCGACGGCGCCCACGGGAGGACCCCCCTGCATCGTCTGTCGTGCCCTCAACCTCGTGCGAAGCAAACTCTTGTGCAGCGCTGCCCGAACCGCCCTCACTAGACGAGTATTGGCCACCCGCCGTGTGCTTCGTGCGCTTCGAGGTCGAGCCCGAGCTGGACCGGACACCGCTGGCCCACCTTTCCTCGTCTTTGACGACCTCCCAAACATCGACATGTTTGGATTGATTGGCGGTGTCGTCGAAGTAGACTCGCAAAGCCTACCTTAGAATGTCGGCTCCCGTGGCTCCGCTTTGGTAATGAGCCGCTTCACTCTTGTAGATGGCGCAGAATTTTTTGACCTCTCTGTCGACTCGGTCAAAGTGAGCACGGAGCATCTTATATGTGCGGCGGTGGGACCCCTTCGGCTTAATCTCGTGGTAGGCCTCGATGATCTTTTCCCAGAAGCACTTCCGGGATCGTTGATTTCCGACGATGGGATCGTACGAGACGCTGATCCAGGCGTTGTACACCGCCAGCGTTTCTTTCGGGCTGTACGGATGTCGGCCTAGATCCTCCTCCTCCTCGTCCGCCTCCGCCCTGGAGCTTCCACCGCCTCGGCCTCCTCCACCGCCTCGGCCTTCTTCCGGAGTGGGTTCAACGGAATAATCCTCTCGAATCTGGGATAATCCCTGCGAATACCTCGGGGCGGAGGGACGGGCGTATGCATCCACATCAAAATGGGGTGGTTGGTGTAGAAATCATGGAATAAAATATGCCCGGTCAATGGATTTTGACCAAATAATAAAAGTGACGAGACATCTAATTTTGTGAAATTAAATGATATAGCGTCGATCTACATTTTACGTAGATAAATCTAGTATATTCACATTCTCAAATCCGATTTCCGGTGAGTGAGAAATAGTGAATTAAAGTTGGACATAATTAGCTTTTAATTAAAGCTTGGAGTTTGAGCTTAGGGAATAATTAACTAGTATTAATTATCCCACATATGAGAAGTGACACATCTTTTAATGTGCTTAAATTAAATGACTTTATGTTATTTAATAATTATAGTGGACCAAGATGGGTGAAAGAGCCCACACGCGCGCGCCGCCTGCCCTCCCGAGCTCGAGCCCGGGCTCGGTCTCGAACTTGGACTTGGACTTGGATATTGGCAATTGGTCTTTGGGTGGTCTTTGGGCTCGGGTCTGGACCCGTAGTAATCTTTTTAGACCACCGCTGAGTCAGCAATCCAAGTGGCTTGACACATCGTCAAGCGTGGCACAGTCAAAGCTGCCACGTGAGAAATCCACACGCGAAAGGCACACTCCTGCCACAAGCTTGTAACCGCCGACGGTTACGAATGCGCCATGATGAGCCTTCATGGCTTGGTTGACCTTGCATGGTGGCTTGGCCTATAAATAGGCTAGCCATTCCACTGCATTTCACACACTGAATATTCATCACAAGCGTACTTGGATATCCATCACACACCGAACGCGTTGATGCCGAACCCGCCGGAGCCGGCACCGCCAGAGTTTCAGTCGTCGGACATTTTGTGATAAGAGGTTAGATGAAAATTGGAGAGGAAATGGAGATGATTTGGGAAAAATAGATGTGTATTTGTGTGTGAAATGAGGATGGATTAGTAGTATTTATGGAGTAAAAAAATATATAAAAAAAAAGAAAAAACGGTAATATTAACGATAATATTACCGTTTTTCATTTTTTTAATTTTTTTTAATTCGAATTTTTTTAATAAAATGATTTATTGCGTCAGCGTACCGATGCCCACTTGCAGGCCGGCGAGTGGGCGTCACGCATGGCGCCGGAGCGCGCCACGTCGCGCTGGCGCTTGGCGAGACGTCTCGCCATCCGTCTCGGCGGGACGGAACGCTCGGCGGGCTGGGGACGAGACGGGGCCATGCAACGCGTCACGCCGCCGTCTTGTCCCGGCGTGACGGATTACGGGCCACCCGCGTGACGCTTTGCGAGTGACCTTATGCGTCTAAGGCCCTCTTTTCTTGGACAACCTGAGATCGAATCCACTCGACAGCAGAATTGTTGTTTTGACTTGTTACTCTAATTTTTTGTTTCTTCCATGAAATTACCGTATTCAATGAGTAAATGTAGCATATAATAAAATTGTACTTAAGAATTCTGCTCCTTATTTTTGAAAAAATAAATTCTTTAATTTATTTTGTTATCATATCACTAGTTTCTATTGATCATGCTCTAGTTATTTCACTTATATACTTATGCAACTTCTGGCGACGACACCATTGAAAATACCAATTACCGTTAATATTAATTTGAGCCCCTAGTATTAATTTTCTGGCTTCGTCACTGTTAATAGATCAAATACTAGTACTTTTTTTTAGTGTAATTAAACTCACCTCTGTAGTGTGATTGTAACTATTGGAGAAATCCCACTTAACCTAAGCTCAAGACGTGCTGGTATTTCCGTTAATACTATTTTTAGCATTCTAATTAATCATTTTAAGTAAATTTATGTGGCTGGATGTTTCCTGATGAAGTGGCCAATGATCTAACTGAATAAGCAAGTGTAACTGCATTAATTCCACTTGATCAAATTATTTGATAAAAAAATTGATAGGTAACTACCCATGCCAAACCAATATGATACTTCTGAATCAGAGCAAGACAGACAAATACAAAAAAACAAATATGCAAGTTTTAAGGAATACGACTTAAAATTAATTTTTAATGTTGAAGTGGGCAAAAACATAGACGGTGCGGATCCTTGTTTTTGTTTCTAATTTATATTTGAACTTTATTAATTAAAATCATATTTAATTAAATTAAAATTTGAAATTTAATTATGAATAATTATTTAAATAAAGTTTAAAATTGGTCTCGTACATTACCCAAAAAGAAAATTGGTCATATATATTAATTGTGTTAGCTTTTGGTCCTAAACAATATGTTTTGGTCTGTGTTTAATGGTTCTGTTAAAAATTAACGATCAACTGCGTTTTGATCTAATTGACGAGTTTAAATATGAATCTAAACATATTGTCTAGGACTAAATCTAACAAATAGTTTTTTTGTGCACATGTATGAGACTAATTTTGGACTTTAAAACATGATTGATTGTTAATGTTTACTGAACCGTTAAATATGGATCAAAACATATTGTTTATAATCAAAAGCTAACACTAAATGTGTAGCTAGGACCACATTTTTTTAACAAATGTACTAGACCAATTATGAACTTTAATTTAGTCTTGTTAAAGAAAATGTATGAGACCAATTATGAACTTTAGTCTTATATTTTATGATAAGTCTTATATTTAATCTCTTGTACCAATTACGAACTTTAGTCTTATATTTAATCTCTCGTACCAAATATAGTAGACACCACTCAATATCGCATAAGAAAACGGAGGTGCCCCACGAACCTTAGCAACCATCACCCACCAAGCCGAAGTGACTGACTAGGTAGAATTTCTTATACTATTCATAATTATATTCTTACTAAAACACGATGGTATTACATAGGCATGCACACGGTTCAAAAACCGCCGGTTCCGATCGGAACCGGCGGTTCACGGTTTAAAATTTTGTTGAACCTGAACCGGCCCACCAAGGTTATAGGCGGTTCCGGTTCAAAAAACCGGCGTTTTATGGGGCGATTCAAAACCGCCGATTTTCAGCCAAAACCGCCAGTTCCTGGCCGGTTTGGTGGTTAATTTTTTTATTTTTTTCCCCTTTTAGTGTTTATTTCTGCGAGACTATAAGTCATAACTTATAAGTGGGGTACAATTTACACTTAATGTTGGACTTGAGGTGAAAGAGAGTGTATTGGATGATTCTTTTTTATAGTTACATGTTCTTGGATATGTTGCTCTTTCTTTCAATGTGGGATAAAAGTCATTATTTATAACTTCATGATAGATTTACATCATCTTTGTTTATATTAGTTTATATCTTGACTATCTTCTATTACTATAATTTAACAACAAATATTATTACATAAAATATTATTCTTTAATTCTTTATCATTATTGATTCGTTAGTGTATAAGTTTATGTATATGTTAACTAATAAATACCATTATACACACTAAGAGAATAATTATTTATCTATATACAAATCATATTACTCAATAATTGTTTATTCTTATCTATCAAGAATATATTCACAAATAATAATTTTATTTATATAAATTATACTACCTCTATTAGATTAATAGCTATTATACAAAATCATACTATTAGTCTACTACTAATATATAAACTATATAAATCTAACGATAACTATTATACAAATAATTATTTTTCTATGTACAAATCATATTTCTCAATAATTGTTTATGTTTATCTATCAAGAATATACTCAAATAATAATTTTGTTTATATATATGATACTAAAAATGAAGAAAAGTAGAAGACAAAAGAATGTTTTGTATCCCACATTGGAAAAAGATAGAATGAATGATCTAAACATGTAGTTATAAAAGAAAATACTTCAACATAATTTTGTCCCACATTGAAAGTGAAACATAAAACATTTAAGGAAGTCTCTATAAAAGAGAAATAACCAAGAATGGTTTCATAGTATTCATAAGCCCATCAAATATACATGGGCTATTATAAATTTCTTGTGTTCATTTATTTGTAAATTTTGATTTTTACAAATTTTATAAATAAAAATATATTTTTTTAAAATTTTAATTGAATCGTCGGTTTAACTGTTGAACCGGCGGTTCTGGTTTCACATTTCGTTGAACCTGAACCGGCCCACATGAACCGCCGAACCATCTTCCGGTTCGAACCGCCGCTGCTGGTTCAGGTTCCAGTTTGTGAACTGGCGGTTCCGAACCGTCGGTTGCAGTTCAGTTCAATTTGTGCATGCCTAGTATTACACATATAAATAGTCATATCCTAACTTGTATTGTGTTCAAGCCAAAAAATAGTCTCATTTTTTTTTTTTTTTAGTGTATCAACTAAAATTAGTCCATTTTTATTTTTAGAAACTTTATCATCACACGTTAGAATGAATGACGTGAGTCATGTTATATACTAATGCCATTTAAATTATGTTGTTTTTCTCTTTTATAATTTAAAATTTGGCATTAAAATTCGTGCCATCTCCAAACTCTTGTATATTTAGTAGACGACTGAAGTACTTATTAAAAAATTTTAAATTACCTTTATTTTAAAATTCTAAAATCCATTCATTTTCTTGCAAAGGACATAAAATTTCAACAGTTTTACTGTAGGGATCTTATCTTTTTCTTGTAGTGAGAAAACGATTTCAGACATCAATTTGTGGTTGAAATAAAAGTTTATGCTGATGGTGGTTAGATATTTCTCCAATCAAAGGTGAAGCGAAATTGAGCCATCCTGTCATATACATTCACATGCATTAATAACCAAAACTATAATCATATATTCAAATCAAAACAGATAAGTACCCCAAAGTCAAAGAATAAAAGTACTCCTGCATAAGCCTATTTGCCTATGTACAAGACATATAATCCATATGCCACGAATCAATTATGTAAACTATATACATCGTGCAGACCTTGTTTTGACTATGATACAAAGACTTAATTGTCTCCTCTTTACTTGACATCCTATTTATACTTTATCTAAAAGTTTTTAGGGGCTATGATGAATGCAATGGTATTTCTATTTTTATTCTATTTTTTTACTAGATACTTTTAATTTTAAAAATCATCATTCTATTTAAAATCACCATTTCTTTTCCATAGAAATAGTAATTCCAGCTCCATTTTGCTAGGAATGGCCATTCCACTCCTTTCATTCTATTTTTTTTTTCTTATTTTAGATTTAAGCAAAATTATACACTTTCGGTATCAAAAAATAGATAAACTTGTAAATGACATGTATTTTAATGTGCAATTGGTAAAGTAAGACAGATGTGAAAAAGTAAGAAAGACTGCGGAAAAAGAAGTTAAATGAGTGTTAGTAGATTGTGTGGTTCACATATTATAAATGATGTATATGATTATTATTTGTTGAAAACTTTCCATATTTAGACTTGGTCTAATTTTGGGTGAAGGCCCAAAATGGTAAATTAGCCTACTTTTTTAGGACGGAGTAAGTACTATACTACTCCCTTCGTCCCAATGAATATGAAACATTTGGTTTACGACACTGAATTTTATTCACTGTTGTTTAGTGAGTTAATGAAGAAAAAATAAACTAAGTAAGAGGAAAACGTAGAGATGATGTTATTCTATTTTAGGAAACGTTTTATTTTTTAATGGGACGACTCAAAAAGGAAAACATTTCATTTTCAATGGGACAGATGAAGCATATTATATTATATTTAAATCAAAATCATCTCAATTTTATAGTAGTTTTTATTTCTTAAATAAAACTAAAATTTTAGAATTTTTAATAATTGAAATAAATATTCACACTACACAAATTGCACACATATACGCACTAACTTAATCCTAGATGGATAAATATGTATTGTGTTTAATATCATGAGATTGAATCTCACAACTTAATCCTAGATGGATAATTATGTGATAATTAGTTATAGTCATCTCCCTTTAACGAAAATAATCTCACAACTTAATCCTAAATGAATTATCATATGATAATTAGTCATGACAACCGAACGGAACCTTAGGTGGTGTTTGGTTACCTAGATAAAATAGTATTAAGATATAATCTAGGATTCAGTTGTTGGATTATCTTAATTGGAGGAGATCCGCTTTGGGGTACTACTAATTATCACATGAACCATGATTCCATCAGAGATTGAACTGTGAGATTCAATCTCATGACCAAACACACTATGTATTTAATCTCGAGATACAACCTTGCAAACCGAACAATTATTTAATCTTTGCTGCCACCGAAACTCATCATACAACATAGAAAATTGAAAAAAAATTGTACGCGACCATAAACCTTTATAAGATGAACTACTCGGATCAAAATTTTGTTTAAAGGTTATTCCAGCTGTAATTTAATGTTTAATGGTTTAACATTATCACATGTGTTCGCCTATATAAAAAAACGTTATCACAGTATTTAACTTGTAATTCAATTTTGTTTAAATTTGCGAAAATCATTGAACCGAATTACTAGAAAGAAAATAAAAACAATTCAAATTGAAAATTCAAAACAATTAGTTGAATCCAACATTTTGATATGCTTTGGAAGAAAAGTTTCGTGACATATGTAGTTGAGTACCGTAGCACAGGACCAACTCATCTAATCTTATCTCAATTCTCAACGTATAAGCGGTGACTTCTTAATGTATTCAGTGCTGGTTCGGTTTGTTAGACAAAATAAACATGAAATTTAATCTATGATTGAACTGTGAGATTATTTTAAATTGTGGGATGGTTGTGACTAATTATCACATGATTATCCATCTAGGACTGAGTTGTGCGATTCAATCTCATTAACTAAACACAATACATATTTAATTCCGACATATAACCTTCCAAACTGATCAGTCTCGATAGTGTATTGACCTAACACCGACCTTAATTAGTTGTAGTGGCACCATAATTAGACGCCCCATTTATCAAAAAGTTTGAAAAAGATTGGACAGCAAGAATCCTCTTTGTTGGTGGCTACAGAAACGGTATCTTCATCTAGCCCTCATAAGTCATACCTCCAATAATTCAAGAATATTCGATCCTCATAACTTCTTGCTATTGACTTCTCAAACTGCACTTCCAAATTCTTGATGATACTTCACTATCCTCCCAACTCAATTTTGATATCCAAAAAAAAATACATAATCATTATGATTTTTCTCCACTTGTATTGGTCGATGAAAATAGGGATCATAATAGTCTTTTTTTTAAAGTTGGGATGCTATGTATTGGATCGCTGTAGCGACTTACATTTAATTATACTTCGATATCATAATGATCAGACTATAAAAAAAATACAAATATAATTTGGCACTAATTTGTGTGAGAAAGAGAGATAATGTGAGGTGTTGAAATTAATAGTGATTAGGAATTTTAGTGAATAATACCCTCTCCTTCCCAACAAATAATTTTATTTTGTTATTTTAGTCTGTGCCAAAAAAATAGTCGAATTTCTATTTTTAAAAACCTTTTCACCATCATTACATTGCTAATAAGGAGAATCTCATTATTCACTAATAATATTTTAATTACTTATTTTTTTCTGAGTGGTTATCAGCTTTCCACAGTCTGCAAAATTTAGCAACCCGAAAACTATGATATGGGGCCATAAAATGAATTTGGAGCTAATCAGCTAATAATTAACTAGCTAGCTAAGCAGGCTATTTTTGGGATGTAATACCCGAAAATTTGTGGAATTTTATTCTTTTAATTAAGGATGAAATTTTCTTTATGTTTTTGTGTTTAAAATATGGTGTGGAAAATATTTTGTGTTTATTTGATTGTTGTGGATGTGGTATTTTCTACCTAGGCAAATTAAAATGTAATTAAATAATTAATTAAGCCATGTTTTTAAAAATCCTAATTAAAATTAAATCTCTCTCTCTCTCTCTCTCTCGGTTTCTCTCCCCCTCCCCACTACTTTCTCAACCTCCCCACTCCCTCTTAACCGATACATCATCCCCTTTCCAATCTCTCCCCACATCGGTTTTTCTCTTTTCTCTCTTGCAATTGCTCTCAACACCGGTAAGCTCCCTCTCTCCTTCTCCCTCTCGGTTCTCATCTTTTTCATTCACTCCCTCTCATCATCGTCTTGGATTCCTCAAGGCGATACCCCCCTTCGTCGTGAATCGGAGTCGTAAGAGGAAGTAAAGCTTTTTCACTACGTTGAACTATCCGGGAAAGGTAACACAAGGCCTCAACTCTCGTTTAATTCGAAAAACATGCATGTAGGACGTTTTTGGATGGGTTAGATGTTGAATAGGATTTGTGGCTATGTGCTTGTGTTGAACATGTTTTCGGTGATAACTGACAGTGGGTTCCGACCCCTTTTTGACTGAGCAAACGATCTCCTTTTGGTTCGAATTTTTTAGCTGTATAAACTTTGGTGTGTCTTCTGTGTGGTGTGTAAATTTCAGCTTCTTTGGAGGTCGTATGATTTTATTATGATTTCTGCAAGTAAACTGCGCAGTTCTGCGTGTTGTGTGTTTTTGGGAGATGTTTTCATGTGCAATGGTTGGGTTTCTGAGTGTTGTGCTTTTGTGATGTATGTGGGTGTGTTTGGCCAAGAGATGGCTCGGAAAATCAGTGTTTGGTTCGAGGGTTTCGTGTGTGTTGGCCGAGAGTTGTAGGGTTCAGCCTAGGGCAGATTTGTGGAGAGTCTGGAAGGGATGATCCCAGGTGTCTGGGTGTGTTTTGGGACCGAGAATGTGTGGTGTGAATGTTGTATAGGGTTTGAGAATCGGAAGTTGGAGGAAAGTGAGTGTGCACGGAACGAGCAGGCGGCCGAGGTGCCGAGCAGGCGGCCGAGATGCCGAGCCAGCGGCCGAGGTGCCGAGCAGGCGGCTGAGGTGCCGAGCCAGCGGCCGAGCAGGCGGCCGAGATGCCGAGCCAGCGGCCGAGGTGCCGAGCAGGCGGCCGAGGTGCCGAGCCAGCGGCCGAGGTGCCGAACAGGTGGCCGAGGTGCCGAGCCACCGGCCGAGACACCGAGCCATGTCGAGACGCCGATCCTTTTTCCGAGTTTTTCTGAACCTTTTCCGAGCCAAGTGAGCCGTTTGCACAGTAAGGGTATGCCAGGACTTGGAGTGCTGTGTTCGTGTGTCGTGTGCGCGTTTTGGGTACGTCGTTTGCATGCGGGGTGTGTTTCGAACGTGTGACTTTGTGTGTTTGTTTTGTAACATGTTGTTAAGTGTATGTACGTGTAACGTGCTAGATATTGAAGTCGTCCACGTAGGAATCATGCATTGTCGTTTAAAGTCTCGTCTCTTCTGACTCTAATCATGATACAATTTATCTTTCAAAAGGGTGATCTTTTACGAGGAAAGTGTGGTTGAAGGGAACCTTTTTAAAAGCTAAGCAATCGAGGTGGGCTTTTCTACCCTACTTTTACGTGGGTTGTTTTTAATACGGACTCTGTTCCGGAATTGTTTATGGAGGTGAACTGTTTGTCTTGCCAAATGTTTTGATTTGAAACCTATCTGAAGTGGTTTACCACATATGTTTAATCGAATTCGGGTCTGTTGGGCTGCGAACCCTCAGGCTAGTGTACACGAGACTGGGTGCCATCTGAGAGCAAGTTGGCCGGTCTAGTGACCTGGGGTGTGGCCACGCCCCTTGTCACCGTTGGGATCAGATAGTGTATGATTGAGGGAATAAGGGTGGCAATATCGGAAAATGACTGCGCAGTCGAATGTATGAAAATATATTTTTGTGTACTTGGGTTATTTTCTTACACTTAAAACCCCAAGGTTACACTGTTATGGCATGACAAACTATGATTTTGGCGTGTGTCCACTGAGTGCAATAAGTACTCAGCCCTGCATGTTGTTTTCTTAATGTGCAGGTTGAGCGGCGATGGGGATGACGGATGTTGAGCAGTGAAAGCCAAATGAGTGTTTTACTTGGTCTTTTGGATGGTGTCGTGTCGTCATACCCGGCATCATCTGTCTTTGGGTCTTTTCCGCTGCTTTGTAATCCGATACAATGTTTTATTTAACTCTGTTTACATTAACTCTAGAAATGTCGCTACAGTACCTGGTTTTAAAATGAATTTCCTTTTATCAAATGTCTTTGGGTCAAATATTCCTGTTTTTCCCCTTTCTTCCCCGCTTCTTTATTCCTCCCCTAGTCGCGGTCCACCGTACTTCCTATCCTTAGGAAATGCGGGCGTGACAGAGTGGTATCAGAGCCTAGGTTTTTTCTTTCTGCTCTGGACCTAAGAGTCTCTTCTGTCTTGATTTAGTTTGTATCCCTGTGTCAAAATAAATAATTGACTAAGTTTTCAAAAGTGTCATTGGCTCAACATCCGACTCATCGCACTCAACCTGAAATGAGGTAATGAAAATTTCGAAATTTTGGAAAGTATATGGAAGTGGAGGAAATTGTGATTTTGGTGTTGAAAATGTTTTATGTAAAGTTTAAGTAAATGTTGAGACATGTGGAAGGGTACAAAGTGATGTGGAAAAGTTGGAAATTATTTGAGTTATGAACTGTTATGGTGTTATGAACTGTTGATGTATGATGAATTTATATGAAAGCATGTGGCTGATGTGTGATGATATGATGACGTGAATGTAGATGTGAGCTTTTATGGGAGAATGTGTTGGCCTTTTGAATGTTTGAACTTAGACGTGATAGGATTTCACTAGTGCTTTTTGGACCTATAGTAGATAAGAACGTTTGGCCTTTGAACACCAGCAGGTTTGGAGTTAGAACATCGATACGTCTGTATACACTTATCTCCCTCTCTTCTTCGGTTATGTACTCTGTTTTTATACGCGAGGCGGTTGTTTCTGTTTTTCTATAGATGGCGCGTATGTTCCGAACCCCGCGACGGAGTGATCGCGATAGACTTAGGGCACAGAGGGTGCTCAGAGATTATAGAGTGTACCGGAAGAAGGATCACGTACCGCTGATCGAGTTCGTGGCACACTTCGACACCCTCTGGAGGGCAGCTCAGGAGTTCGGAGTGACAGAGCATGACGGCATTGAGAAGCTAATAGAATTGCTCCCCGACAGCTGGAAAGAGTGGGCCGAAAGAACGGCGAGGAGGTACACGTGGCATGAGCCCGCTACCGATGACATGGTGGGTGACATGGCTGGCTTTCGGAAGGCCGTGTATTGTGCACTGGTAGACTCTCGAGAGGAACAGCCCCCACAGGATGTGGAAGAGAGGGTCGTGTATCAGGACAAGTATGTGAGCATGTACGAGGGTGAGCAAGGGTTTGAAGATGACTACGGGGAAGAACCCGAGGAGGCTCAGCAAGAGAACCCCGAGGAGGACGATGACGAAGACCCAGAGGAAGGACCTATGGATGAGGATGATAGAGTCGTAGTCTAGAATTAGAATAGTTCGTTGTCTTTTCAGTTTTTGCTTTCAGTACGATCTACTCTCGGGAACAATGTTGGCCTTCTTTCTTTTAATGAGAATTTGATTTTGATTTATATCCTATGTGTTGCATCTTATACTACATGAAGATTTTATAAGAAAATTTTGAGAAAGTGGTAATTTTGGATGAGAATTGTAGTAACACTTTTGGATATTGAATCAGAATGCCGCCAAGACGTGCACGCCAACCACGACAAGGACCCAACGTGGAGGCACCACCTCCACCACCACCGCCACCACCACCTCCACCCCCGCCTCAGCAGGAAAGATTCATAGTTACGTTCTCCAGGCAGAATCCCCCAAAATTCGATGGACAAGGAGATCCATCAAAAGCCGAAGAGTGGATACGCAGCCTCGAACGTATTTTCAGGGTTATGGAGTGCACAGATCAGGAGCGCATTGCTTGCGCCACCTTTCAACTATCGGGTGATGCCGATTATTGGTGGGAGACTCGGCAAAGGACTATGAATCCTGCACGCCTGGAAGCGCTAACATGGGAGGAGTTTAAGGTGGAGATTGACAACAAGTATGTCCCAAAGACGTACAGACGGGCCAAGGTGGTAGAATTCCACACGCTAAGCCAAGGCCGAATGACTGTGACCGAGTATGACCGAGCCCTCGCGCAGATGGCACGATATGCGCCCGAGTTGATGGACACCGATGAGAAATGGGCGGTGAAGTTCCGGGCCGGGCTCAGGGATGAGATAAAGGCCGCGTTGGCCTGTCGAGGAGAACTCTCCTACTCGGAGATCTTGACTTGTGCACTGGACGTGGAAGATGCACTCCCTAAACCAAGAGTTGTGGCGACAACAAACGCGACACCTCTACAAGCTCAGCCAGGTCATCAAGAGAAGAGGAGGTGGGATGGTGATCAAACTCAGTATGGTGGCAAGAGGCCACAACACATGAGGAACGCACCCTACAATGGCGGAAGACAGAATACCTTTCAACCGAGGGCAAATTTCCCGCCGAGGAACCCTCAATGTGGGAGATGCTTCAAGTATCACACCGGGGAGTGTCGAGACCCTAGGTGCTTCAACTGTGGTGGGAGTGGCCACTACATCCGAAATTGCCCAAACAAGCACATGGGAACGGGAACGAGACAGAACCAGCTAGGTTTCCGTCCACAATCCCAGGCACTACCTGCACCTCCACCGCAACAACGCCGCCAAGGATTACCATCGCAAGCAAGGGCCTACGCCTTGAGGGGGAAGCAGCCGGCAAACGGGAAAGAAACCTTTGGGCAAGGAAACTTGGCAGGTATGGGCACACTTCTCAATATGCCTATAGTTGTCTTGTTTGATACGGGTGCGTCGCATTCCTTTATATCAACGTCTTGTGTGGATACTTTGGAATTACCTACTGTTAAGACCGAACCCACTATGAGTGTGACCTCACCGGTAGGCGGGACTATAGATATATCCCGATCTTGTGCATGTGTGAACTTTGGAATAGGTGAACTCAGTTTAGTGGCTTATAATTTGCAAGTAATGACGATGGGTAGCGTAGACATAATCTTGGGTATGGATTGGTTAGCGGAGAACCACGTTACCCTTCATTGTAGAGATAGGGAAATCTCGTTTGAAACCCCCGGAAAAGAGCCGACGAAGTTTCACGGAATCCCAATGAGCCGACGCAAGTCCATTATCTCTGCGCTGCAAGCCACTACAATGATTAGGAAGGGATGTCCAGCGTACCTTGTTTATTTGAATGGGGAGGAGAAGAAAGACAGGAAGATAGAAGATGTGGCGATAGTGAGTGAATATCCCGATGTCTTCCCCGATGCATTGCCGGGACCCCCACCCGACAGGCAGGTAGAATTCACGATCGATCTGGAGCCCGGATCGGCACCAATATCCAAAGCACCTTATAGAATGGCGCCAAAAGAGTTGGAGGAGCTTAAGGTGCAACTGCAAGAGCTACTGGAATTGGGATTCATTAGACCTAGCGTGTCACCATGGGGAGCACCAGTGTTGTTTGTAAAGAAGAAGGATGGAACGATGAGGATGTGCATCGACTATCGGGAGCTAAACAAACTAACGCTAAAGAACAAGTATCCACTACCAAGGATAGACGACTTGTTTGACCAACTTCGAGGGGCAGGAGTCTTCTCTAAGATGGATTTGAGGTCTGGGTACCATCAGTTGAGGGTTCGGCGAGAAGATGTACCCAAGACGGCGTTCCGAACAAGATATGGTCATTATGAGTTCGTTGTAATGCCTTTTGGACTGACGAACGCCCCGGCAGTGTTCATGGACCTTATGAACCGCGTGTTCCATCCATTTCTGGATCGGTTTGTCCTGGTTTTCATCGATGATGTGCTCATTTACTCGAAGAACGAAGAGGAGCACAAAGAGCACTTGAGAACCGTCCTAGCAACTCTAAGGGACGAGAAACTATATGCCAAGTTCAGTAAATGCGAGTTTTGGCTCAAGGAAGTGAATTTTCTGGGACATGTAGTAACTTCAGATGGAATTCGTGTGGACCCGGCCAAGGTGGAAGCGGTGCAGGAGTGGAAGTCACCTTCTACGCAAAACGAAATCCGAAGCTTTTTAGGACTGGCGGGCTATTATCGAAGATTCATCGAGGGATTCTCGAAGATAGCAAGGCCAATGACGCAACAACTGAAAAAGGGAGTCAAGATGATTTGGACGCCAGAATGTGAGGCGAGCTTTCAGTTGTTGAAGGAGAAATTGACCACCGCACCAATCCTAGCTGTGCCGGAGCCAGAGACTGACTATGCGGTATATACGGATGCGTCGAAGGTGGGACTAGGATGTGTGCTTATGCAGAAGGGGAAAGTGATTGCATATGCATCGAGACAATTGAAGCCCCATGAACTGAATTATCCGACGCATGACTTGGAACTGGCAGCTGTGGTGCATGCTTTGAAAATCTGGAGGCACCATCTCTATGGAGTCCGTTGTGAGATATACACGGACCATAAGAGTCTAAAGTACTTCTTTGAGCAAAAGGAGCTGAATATGCGCCAACGTAGGTGGCTCGAGTTGGTGAAGGACTACGATTGTGGTATAAATTACCATCCGGGAAAAGCAAACGTAGTGGCCGACGCTCTTAGTAGGAAGTCTCAATCTCAACTGGCCACCTTTCTTACTATCGAGGAGAGTATAATCCGAGAGTTCAGTAAGATGCGCTTGGAAGTGGTGAGAATGCCCGAGACTGTGGAAGGGATAGTAGCCACGTTGGTGATGGAACCCGACTTAAGAGCCAGAATTGTGGAAGCTCAACGGCGAGATACGCTACTAGAAATGTTTCGCTCAGAAGTGAGGACGGGTGAACCCGGAAGTTTCCGTGAGGCAGCGGATAACGGTCTCACCTACAAGGGAAGGTTGTGTGTGCCCAAGGATGAAGGCTTGAGGATGGAAATCATGAGAGAAGCACATGAAACCCCATACGCTGCCCATCCAGGGAGCACCAAAATGTATCAAGACTTGAAAAGACAGTTTTGGTGGAACGGTATGAAAAAACATGTTGCGGCATTTGTGGAGAGATGCCTGGCATGTCAACAAGTAAAGGCGCTACACCAACGGCCCTATGGGAAATTGCAACCCCTCGAGATTCCGGAATGGAAGTGGGAACATATTGCAATGGACTTTGTGATAGGACTGCCAAAATCCCAGCGAGGGAACACGGTGATTTGGGTGATTATAGATCGTCTCACCAAATCTGCCCATTTTGTGCCGGTTCGTGCCACTTATGGATCCGAGCAGTTGGCTAAGGTATATGTACGGGAAATTATACGCTTGCATGGAGTTCCAGCGACAATCACATCTGATCGTGATGCTAAATTCACTTCTAGATTTTGGACAAGCCTGCAGCGCGAGTTGGGGACTAAGTTGAATTTCAGTACAGCTTTCCACCCACAAACCGACGGGCAGTCGGAGAGAACAATTCAAGCCTTAGAGGATATGCTGCGAGCCGTGGTGCTAGATCGAGGCGTAGGTTGGGAAGAAGTGTTGCCCTTGGTAGAGTTCGCGTACAACAATAGTTACCAGGCGACTATCAAGATGGCCCCATATGAGGCATTGTATGGAAAGAAGTGTAGGTCGCCACTTTATTGGGATGAAGTGGGTGAGAGAAGAATTCTCGGACCAGACTCTGTAGAAGAGATGATAGAGATTGTCCGACAAATCCGTGGGAGGATCAAGGAGGCACAGGATCGACAGAAATCTTATGCGGATGTTCGAAGGACCGATTTACAATTCGAGGTCGGAGAAAAGGTCTTTCTGAAAGTTTCCCCTTCTAAGGGAATAACTCGTTTTGGAGTGAAAGGAAAGCTTAGACCCCGATTCATCGGTCCATACGAGATTTTGGATAGAGTCGGCATGGTGGCATACAGATTGGCCCTACCACCAAGCTTTGGAAATGTGCACAACGTCTTCCATGTGTCACAATTGAGGAAGTACGTGTTTGACCCCACACACATAGTTCACCAAGAAGAGATGATGGTCCTAAATCCCGATCTAAGCTATGAGGAGAAGCCCGAGGCCATTTTGGATCGAAGAGTGCAAGAATTGAGGAATAAGTCAATTGCTTCGGTGAAAGTACGGTGGAGGAATCATGGAACCGAAGAGGCAACATGGGAATCAGAAGATAAGATGAGAGAGAAGTTTCCAGAACTGTTTGAGTAATCTAACAAATTTCGGGACGAAATTTTTGTTAAGGTGGGAGGAATGTAATACCCGAAAATTTGTGGAATTTTATTCTTTTAATTAAGGATGAAATTTTCTTTATGTTTTTGTGTTTAAAATATGGTGTGGAAAATATTTTGTGTTTATTTGATTGTTGTGGATGTGGTATTTTCTACCTAGGCAAATTAAAATGTAATTAAATAATTAATTAAGCCATGTTTTTAAAAATCCTAATTAAAATTAAATCTCTCTCTCTCTCTCTCTCTCGGTTTCTCTCCCCCTCCCCACTACTTTCTCAACCTCCCCACTCCCTCTTAACCGATACATCATCCCCTTTCCAATCTCTCCCCACATCGGTTTTTCTCTTTTCTCTCTTGCAATTGCTCTCAACACCGGTAAGCTCCCTCTCTCCTTCTCCCTCTCGGTTCTCATCTTTTTCATTCACTCCCTCTCATCATCGTCTTGGATTCCTCAAGGTGATACCCCCCTTCGTCGTGAATCGGAGTCGTAAGAGGAAGTAAAGCTTTTTCACTACGTTGAACTATCCGGGAAAGGTAACACAAGGCCTCAACTCTCGTTTAATTCGAAAAACATGCATGTAGGACGTTTTTGGATGGGTTAGATGTTGAATAGGATTTGTGGCTATGTGCTTGTGTTGAACATGTTTTCGGTGATAACTGACAGTGGGTTCCGACCCCTTTTTGACTGAGCAAACGATCTCCTTTTGGTTCGAATTTTTTAGCTGTATAAACTTTGGTGTGTCTTCTGTGTGGTGTGTAAATTTCAGCTTCTTTGGAGGTCGTATGATTTTATTATGATTTCTGCAAGTAAACTGCGCAGTTCTGCGTGTTGTGTGTTTTTGGGAGATGTTTTCATGTGCAATGGTTGGGTTTCTGAGTGTTGTGCTTTTGTGATGTATGTGGGTGTGTTTGGCCAAGAGATGGCTCGGAAAATCAGTGTTTGGTTCGAGGGTTTCGTGTGTGTTGGCCGAGAGTTGTAGGGTTCAGCCTAGGGCAGATTTGTGGAGAGTCTGGAAGGGATGATCCCAGGTGTCTGGGTGTGTTTTGGGACCGAGAATGTGTGGTGTGAATGTTGTATAGGGTTTGAGAATCGGAAGTTGGAGGAAAGTGAGTGTGCACGGAACGAGCAGGCGGCCGAGGTGCCGAGCAGGCGGCCGAGATGCCGAGCCAGCGGCCGAGGTGCCGAGCAGGCGGCCGAGGTGCCGAGCCAGCGGCCGAGGTGCCGAACAGGTGGCCGAGGTGCCGAGCCACCGGCCGAGACACCGAGCCATGTCGAGACGCCGATCCTTTTTCCGAGTTTTTCCGAACCTTTTCCGAGCCAAGTGAGCCGTTTGCACAGTAAGGGTATGCCAGGACTTGGAGTGCTGTGTTCGTGTGTCGTGTGCGCGTTTTGGGTACGTCGTTTGCATGCGGGGTGTGTTTCGAACGTGTGACTTTGTGTGTTTGTTTTGTAACATGTTGTTAAGTGTATGTACGTGTAACGTGCTAGATATTGAAGTCGTCCACGTAGGAATCATGCATTGTCGTTTAAAGTCTCGTCTCTTCTGACTCTAATCATGATACAATTTATCTTTCAAAAGGGTGATCTTTTACGAGGAAAGTGTGGTTGAAGGGAACCTTTTTAAAAGCTAAGCAATCGAGGTGGGCTTTTCTACCCTACTTTTACGTGGGTTGTTTTTAATACGGACTCTGTTCCGGAATTGTTTATGGAGGTGAACTGTTTGTCTTGCCAAATGTTTTGATTTGAAACCTATCTGAAGTGGTTTACCACATATGTTTAATCGAATTCGGGTCTGTTGGGCTGCGAACCCTCAGGCTAGTGTACACGAGACTGGGTGCCATCTGAGAGCAAGTTGGCCGGTCTAGTGACCTGGGGTGTGGCCACGCCCCTTGTCACCGTTGGGATCAGATAGTGTATGATTGAGGGAATAAGGGTGGCAATATCGGAAAATGACTGCGCAGTCGAATGTATGAAAATATATTTTTGTGTACTTGGGTTATTTTCTTACACTTAAAACCCCAAGGTTACACTGTTATGGCATGACAAACTATGATTTTGGCGTGTGTCCACTGAGTGCAATAAGTACTCAGCCCTGCATGTTGTTTTCTTAATGTGCAGGTTGAGCGGCGATGGGGATGACGGATGTTGAGCAGTGAAAGCCAAATGAGTGTTTTACTTGGTCTTTTGGATGGTGTCGTGTCGTCATACCCGGCATCATCTGTCTTTGGGTCTTTTCCGCTGCTTTGTAATCCGATACAATGTTTTATTTAACTCTGTTTACATTAACTCTAGAAATGTCGCTACAGTACCTGGTTTTAAAATGAATTTCCTTTTATCAAATGTCTTTGGGTCAAATATTCCTGTTTTTCCCCTTTCTTCCCCGCTTCTTTATTCCTCCCCTAGTCGCGGTCCACCGTACTTCCTATCCTTAGGAAATGCGGGCGTGACAGAGTGGTATCAGAGCCTAGGTTTTTTCTTTCTGCTCTGGACCTAAGAGTCTCTTCTGTCTTGATTTAGTTTGTATCCCTGTGTCAAAATAAATAATTGACTAAGTTTTCAAAAGTGTCATTGGCTCAACATCCGACTCATCGCACTCAACCTGAAATGAGGTAATGAAAATTTCGAAATTTTGGAAAGTATATGGAAGTGGAGGAAATTGTGATTTTGGTGTTGAAAATGTTTTATGTAAAGTTTAAGTAAATGTTGAGACATGTGGAAGGGTACAAAGTGATGTGGAAAAGTTGGAAATTATTTGAGTTATGAACTGTTATGGTGTTATGAACTGTTGATGTATGATGAATTTATATGAAAGCATGTGGCTGATGTGTGATGATATGATGACGTGAATGTAGATGTGAGCTTTTATGGGAGAATGTGTTGGCCTTTTGAATGTTTGAACTTAGACGTGATAGGATTTCACTAGTGCTTTTTGGACCTATAGTAGATAAGAACGTTTGGCCTTTGAACACCAGCAGGTTTGGAGTTAGAACATCGATACGTCTGTATACACTTATCTCCCTCTCTTCTTCGGTTATGTACTCTGTTTTTATACGCGAGGCGGTTGTTTCTGTTTTTCTATAGATGGCGCGTATGTTCCGAACCCCGCGACGGAGTGATCGCGATAGACTTAGGGCACAGAGGGTGCTCAGAGATTATAGAGTGTACCGGAAGAAGGATCACGTACCGCTGATCGAGTTCGTGGCACACTTCGACACCCTCTGGAGGGCAGCTCAGGAGTTCGGAGTGACAGAGCATGACGGCATTGAGAAGCTAATAGAATTGCTCCCCGACAGCTGGAAAGAGTGGGCCGAAAGAACGGCGAGGAGGTACACGTGGCATGAGCCCGCTACCGATGACATGGTGGGTGACATGGCTGGCTTTCGGAAGGCCGTGTATTGTGCACTGGTAGACTCTCGAGAGGAACAGCCCCCACAGGATGTGGAAGAGAGGGTCGTGTATCAGGACAAGTATGTGAGCATGTACGAGGGTGAGCAAGGGTTTGAAGATGACTACGGGGAAGAACCCGAGGAGGCTCAGCAAGAGAACCCCGAGGAGGACGATGACGAAGACCCAGAGGAAGGACCTATGGATGAGGATGATAGAGTCGTAGTCTAGAATTAGAATAGTTCGTTGTCTTTTCAGTTTTTGCTTTCAGTACGATCTACTCTCGGGAACAATGTTGGCCTTCTTTCTTTTAATGAGAATTTGATTTTGATTTATATCCTATGTGTTGCATCTTATACTACATGAAGATTTTATAAGAAAATTTTGAGAAAGTGGTAATTTTGGATGAGAATTGTAGTAACACTTTTGGATATTGAATCAGAATGCCGCCAAGACGTGCACGCCAACCACGACAAGGACCCAACGTGGAGGCACCACCTCCACCACCACCGCCACCACCACCTCCACCCCCCGCCTCAGCAGGAAAGATTCATAGTTACGTTCTCCAGGCAGAATCCCCCAAAATTCGATGGACAAGGAGATCCATCAAAAGCCGAAGAGTGGATACGCAGCCTCGAACGTATTTTCAGGGTTATGGAGTGCACAGATCAGGAGCGCATTGCTTGCACCACCTTTCAACTATCGGGTGATGCCGATTATTGGTGGGAGACTCGGCAAAGGACTATGAATCCTGCACGCCTGGAAGCGCTAACATGGGAGGAGTTTAAGGTGGAGATTGACAACAAGTATGTCCCAAAGACGTACAGACGGGCCAAGGTGGTAGAATTCCACACGCTAAGCCAAGGCCGAATGACTGTGACCGAGTATGACCAAGCCCTCGCGCAGATGGCACGATATGCGCCCGAGTTGATGGACACCGATGAGAAATGGGCGGTGAAGTTCCGGGCCGGGCTCAGGGATGAGATAAAGGCCGCGTTGGCCTGTCGAGGAGAACTCTCCTACTCGGAGATCTTGACTTGTGCACTTGACGTGGAAGATGCACTCCCTAAACCAAGAGTTGTGGCGACAACAAACGCGACACCTCTACAAGCTCAGCCAGGTCATCAAGAGAAGAGGAGGTGGGATGGTGATCAAACTCAGTATGGTGGCAAGAGGCCACAACACATGAGGAACGCACCCTACAATGGCGGAAGACAGAATACCTTTCAACCGAGGGCAAATTTCCCGCCGAGGAACCCTCAATGTGGGAGATGCTTCAAGTATCACACCGGGGAGTGTCGAGACCCTAGGTGCTTCAACTGTGGTGGGAGTGGCCACTACATCCGAAATTGCCCAAACAAGCACATGGGAACGGGAACGAGACAGAACCAGCTAGGTTTCCGTCCACAATCCCAGGCACTACCTGCACCTCCACCGCAACAACGCCGCCAAGGATTACCATCGCAAGCAAGGGCCTACGCCTTGAGGGGGAAGCAGCCGGCAAACGGGAAAGAAACCTTTGGGCAAGGAAACTTGGCAGGTATGGGCACACTTCTCAATATGCCTATAGTTGTCTTGTTTGATACGGGTGCGTCGCATTCCTTTATATCAACGTCTTGTGTGGATACTTTGGAATTACCTACTGTTAAGACCGAACCCACTATGAGTGTGACCTCACCGGTAGGCGGGACTATAGATATATCCCGATCTTGTGCATGTGTGAACTTTGGAATAGGTGAACTCAGTTTAGTGGCTTATAATTTGCAAGTAATGACGATGGGTAGCGTAGACATAATCTTGGGTATGGATTGGTTAGCGGAGAACCACGTTACCCTTCATTGTAGAGATAGGGAAATCTCGTTTGAAACCCCCGGAAAAGAGCCGACGAAGTTTCACGGAATCCCAATGAGCCGACGCAAGTCCATTATCTCTGCGCTGCAAGCCACTACAATGATTAGGAAGGGATGTCCAGCGTACCTTGTTTATTTGAATGGGGAGGAGAAGAAAGACAGGAAGATAGAAGATGTGGCGATAGTGAGTGAATATCCCGATGTCTTCCCCGATGCATTGCCGGGACCCCCACCCGACAGGCAGGTAGAATTCACGATCGATCTGGAGCCCGGATCGGCACCAATATCCAAAGCACCTTATAGAATGGCGCCAAAAGAGTTGGAGGAGCTTAAGGTGCAACTGCAAGAGCTACTGGAATTGGGATTCATTAGACCTAGCGTGTCACCATGGGGAGCACCAGTGTTGTTTGTAAAGAAGAAGGATGGAACGATGAGGATGTGCATCGACTATCGGGAGCTAAACAAACTAACGCTAAAGAACAAGTATCCACTACCAAGGATAGACGACTTGTTTGACCAACTTCGAGGGGCAGGAGTCTTCTCTAAGATGGATTTGAGGTCTGGGTACCATCAGTTGAGGGTTCGGCGAGAAGATGTACCCAAGACGGCGTTCCGAACAAGATATGGTCATTATGAGTTCGTTGTAATGCCTTTTGGACTGACGAACGCCCCGGCAGTGTTCATGGACCTTATGAACCGCGTGTTCCATCCATTTCTGGATCGGTTTGTCCTGGTTTTCATCGATGATGTGCTCATTTACTCGAAGAACGAAGAGGAGCACAAAGAGCACTTGAGAACCGTCCTAGCAACTCTAAGGGACGAGAAACTATATGCCAAGTTCAGTAAATGCGAGTTTTGGCTCAAGGAAGTGAATTTTCTGGGACATGTAGTAACTTCAGATGGAATTCGTGTGGACCCGGCCAAGGTGGAAGCGGTGCAGGAGTGGAAGTCACCTTCTACGCAAAACGAAATCCGAAGCTTTTTAGGACTGGCGGGCTATTATCGAAGATTCATCGAGGGATTCTTGAAGATAGCAAGGCCAATGACGCAACAACTGAAAAAGGGAGTCAAGATGATTTGGACGCCAGAATGTGAGGCGAGCTTTCAGTTGTTGAAGGAGAAATTGACCACCGCACCAATCCTAGCTGTGCCGGAGCCAGAGACTGACTATGCGGTATATACGGATGCGTCGAAGGTGGGACTAGGATGTGTGCTTATGCAGAAGGGGAAAGTGATTGCATATGCATCGAGACAATTGAAGCCCCATGAACTGAATTATCCGACGCATGACTTGGAACTGGCAGCTGTGGTGCATGCTTTGAAAATCTGGAGGCACCATCTCTATGGAGTCCGTTGTGAGATATACACGGACCATAAGAGTCTAAAGTACTTCTTTGAGCAAAAGGAGCTGAATATGCGCCAACGTAGGTGGCTCGAGTTGGTGAAGGACTACGATTGTGGTATAAATTACCATCCGGGAAAAGCAAACGTAGTGGCCGACGCTCTTAGTAGGAAGTCTCAATCTCAGCTGGCCACCTTTCTTACTATCGAGGAGAGTATAATCCGAGAGTTCAGTAAGATGCGCTTGGAAGTGGTGAGAATGCCCGAGACTGTGGAAGGGATAGTAGCCACGTTGGTGATGGAACCCGACTTAAGAGCCAGAATTGTGGAAGCTCAACGGCGAGATACGCTACTAGAAATGTTTCGCTCAGAAGTGAGGACGGGTGAACCCGGAAGTTTCCGTGAGGCAGCGGATAACGGTCTCACCTACAAGGGAAGGTTGTGTGTGCCCAAGGATGAAGGCTTGAGGATGGAAATCATGAGAGAAGCACATGAAACCCCATACGCTGCCCATCCAGGGAGCACCAAAATGTATCAAGACTTGAAAAGACAGTTTTGGTGGAACGGTATGAAAAAACATGTTGCGGCATTTGTGGAGAGATGCCTGGCATGTCAACAAGTAAAGGCGCTACACCAACGGCCCTATGGGAAATTGCAACCCCTCGAGATTCCGGAATGGAAGTGGGAACATATTGCAATGGACTTTGTGATAGGACTGCCAAAATCCCAGCGAGGGAACACGGTGATTTGGGTGATTATAGATCGTCTCACCAAATCTGCCCATTTTGTGCCGGTTCGTGCCACTTATGGATCCGAGCAGTTGGCTAAGGTATATGTACGGGAAATTATACGCTTGCATGGAGTTCCAGCGACAATCACATCTGATCGTGATGCTAAATTCACTTCTAGATTTTGGACAAGCCTGCAGCGCGAGTTGGGGACTAAGTTGAATTTCAGTACAGCTTTCCACCCACAAACCGACGGGCAGTCGGAGAGAACAATTCAAGCCTTAGAGGATATGCTGCGAGCCGTGGTGCTAGATCGAGGCGTAGGTTGGGAAGAAGTGTTGCCCTTGGTAGAGTTCGCGTACAACAATAGTTACCAGGCGACTATCAAGATGGCCCCATATGAGGCATTGTATGGAAAGAAGTGTAGGTCGCCACTTTATTGGGATGAAGTGGGTGAGAGAAGAATTCTCGGACCAGACTCTGTAGAAGAGATGATAGAGATTGTCCGACAAATCCGTGGGAGGATCAAGGAGGCACAGGATCGACAGAAATCTTATGCGGATGTTCGAAGGACCGATTTACAATTCGAGGTCGGAGAAAAGGTCTTTCTGAAAGTTTCCCCTTCTAAGGGAATAACTCGTTTTGGAGTGAAAGGAAAGCTTAGACCCCGATTCATCGGTCCATACGAGATTTTGGATAGAGTCGGCATGGTGGCATACAGATTGGCCCTACCACCAAGCTTTGGAAATGTGCACAACGTCTTCCATGTGTCACAATTGAGGAAGTACGTGTTTGACCCCACACACATAGTTCACCAAGAAGAGATGATGGTCCTAAATCCCGATCTAAGCTATGAGGAGAAGCCCGAGGCCATTTTGGATCGAAGAGTGCAAGAATTGAGGAATAAGTCAATTGCTTCGGTGAAAGTACGGTGGAGGAATCATGGAACCGAAGAGGCAACATGGGAATCAGAAGATAAGATGAGAGAGAAGTTTCCAGAACTGTTTGAGTAATCTAACAAATTTCGGGACGAAATTTTTGTTAAGGTGGGAGGAATGTAATACCCGAAAATTTGTGGAATTTTATTCTTTTAATTAAGGATGAAATTTTCTTTATGTTTTTGTGTTTAAAATATGGTGTGGAAAATATTTTGTGTTTATTTGATTGTTGTGGATGTGGTATTTTCTACCTAGGCAAATTAAAATGTAATTAAATAATTAATTAAGCCATGTTTTTAAAAATCCTAATTAAAATTAAATCTCTCTCTCTCTCTCTCTCTCTCGGTTTCTCTCCCCCTCCCCACTACTTTCTCAACCTCCCCACTCCCTCTTAACCGATACATCATCCCCTTTCCAATCTCTCCCCACATCGGTTTTTCTCTTTTCTCTCTTGCAATTGCTCTCAACACCGGTAAGCTCCCTCTCTCCTTCTCCCTCTCGGTTCTCATCTTTTTCATTCACTCCCTCTCATCATCGTCTTGGATTCCTCAAGGTGATACCCCCCTTCGTCGTGAATCGGAGTCGTAAGAGGAAGTAAAGCTTTTTCACTACGTTGAACTATCCGGGAAAGGTAACACAAGGCCTCAACTCTCGTTTAATTCGAAAAACATGCATGTAGGACGTTTTTGGATGGGTTAGATGTTGAATAGGATTTGTGGCTATGTGCTTGTGTTGAACATGTTTTCGGTGATAACTGACAGTGGGTTCCGACCCCTTTTTGACTGATCAAACGATCTCCTTTTGGTTCGAATTTTTTAGCTGTATAAACTTTGGTGTGTCTTCTGTGTGGTGTGTAAATTTCAGCTTCTTTGGAGGTCGTATGATTTTATTATGATTTCTGCAAGTAAACTGCGCAGTTCTGCGTGTTGTGTGTTTTTGGGAGATGTTTTCATGTGCAATGGTTGGGTTTCTGAGTGTTGTGCTTTTGTGATGTATGTGGGTGTGTTTGGCCAAGAGATGGCTCGGAAAATCAGTGTTTGGTTCGAGGGTTTCGTGTGTGTTGGCCGAGAGTTGTAGGGTTCAGCCTAGGGCAGATTTGTGGAGAGTCTGGAAGGGATGATCCCAGGTGTCTGGGTGTGTTTTGGGACCGAGAATGTGTGGTGTGAATGTTGTATAGGGTTTGAGAATCGGAAGTTGGAGGAAAGTGAGTGTGCACGGAACGAGCAGGCGGCCGAGGTGCCGAGCAGGCGGCCGAGATGCCGAGCCAGCGGCCGAGGTGCCGAGCCAGCGGCCGAGGTGCCGAGCAGGCGGCCGAGATGCCGAGCCAGCGGCCGAGGTGCCGAGCAGGCGGCTGAGGTGCCGAGCCAGCGGCCGAGCAGGCGGCCGAGATGCCGAGCCAGCGGCCGAGGTGCCGAGCAGGCGGCCGAGGTGCCGAGCCAGCGGCCGAGGTGCCGAACAGGTGGCCGAGGTGCCGAGCCACCGGCCGAGACACCGAGCCATGTCGAGACGCCGATCCTTTTTCCGAGTTTTTCCGAACCTTTTCCGAGCCAAGTGAGCCGTTTGCACAGTAAGGGTATGCCAGGACTTGGAGTGCTGTGTTCGTGTGTCGTGTGCGCGTTTTGGGTACGTCGTTTGCATGCGGGGTGTGTTTCGAACGTGTGACTTTGTGTGTTTGTTTTGTAACATGTTGTTAAGTGTATGTACGTGTAACGTGCTAGATATTGAAGTCGTCCACGTAGGAATCATGCATTGTCGTTTAAAGTCTCGTCTCTTCTGACTCTAATCATGATACAATTTATCTTTCAAAAGGGTGATCTTTTACGAGGAAAGTGTGGTTGAAGGGAACCTTTTTAAAAGCTAAGCAATCGAGGTGGGCTTTTCTACCCTACTTTTACGTGGGTTGTTTTTAATACGGACTCTGTTCCGGAATTGTTTATGGAGGTGAACTGTTTGTCTTGCCAAATGTTTTGATTTGAAACCTATCTGAAGTGGTTTACCACATATGTTTAATCGAATTCGGGTCTGTTGGGCTGCGAACCCTCAGGCTAGTGTACACGAGACTGGGTGCCATCTGAGAGCAAGTTGGCCGGTCTAGTGACCTGGGGTGTGGCCACGCCCCTTGTCACCGTTGGGATCAGATAGTGTATGATTGAGGGAATAAGGGTGGCAATATCGGAAAATGACTGCGCAGTCGAATGTATGAAAATATATTTTTGTGTACTTGGGTTATTTTCTTACACTTAAAACCCCAAGGTTACACTGTTATGGCATGACAAACTATGATTTTGGCATGTGTCCACTGAGTGCAATAAGTACTCAGCCCTGCATGTTGTTTTCTTAATGTGCAGGTTGAGCGGCGATGGGGATGACGGATGTTGAGCAGTGAAAGCCAAATGAGTGTTTTACTTGGTCTTTTGGATGGTGTCGTGTCGTCATACCCGGCATCATCTGTCTTTGGGTCTTTTCCGCTGCTTTGTAATCCGATACAATGTTTTATTTAACTCTGTTTACATTAACTCTAGAAATGTCGCTACAGTACCTGGTTTTAAAATGAATTTCCTTTTATCAAATGTCTTTGGGTCAAATATTCCTGTTTTTCCCCTTTCTTCCCCGCTTCTTTATTCCTCCCCTAGTCGCGGTCCACCGTACTTCCTATCCTTAGGAAATGCGGGCGTGACATGGGATTTTTTAAAACAACTCGAATTATAATCACATAATTATATGGTTTTGTGGCGCATGTGAGAGAGGGACTACGGTGTGGTGTGGGAAAACATAAATTTTAAATTTGATTAAACCACATAGTATGGGGATAGCCTTTTGTGCATAAGTAACACCGAATAATTAAAAGATGAGGCTGAGCAAATCTAAAAGAAGTGGTTCTAATTCGATGGATGTAAGAGGAAAATGAGACATGGTCCCTCCCACTAATCGAACTAATGTACCACATAAACCTCAACTGAATATCTAAATCTGACCTTTTTTATCTTTTATTCTTTGTTCTTTTTAATCTCAGCCCCATGATATATATATAGCACATAAACCTGAACTGAATATCTAAATCTGAAAACCACTAGATTAGTTCCATGTGGTCTACCATCAAATGGTAGTATAGTATATACCATTAGATTCATAAGTTATAACGAATGAATTGTGGGCGACAGAGGGAATGATGAAAACCACTAGAAATTGACACACACACATGTATATAATATTTTTGTAATATATTATTCAATTGAACTTTCGTTTTCCCTCTAAACTCTTAAGTCAGGGTTTTTGCTAAAGGAAAGCTTTCAAATACACAATAGAAAAAAGAAATAGCCGAAATCGACCGTAAATAAGAAAATTATATCAGTGTCATGACTTGATGAAATAGAGATATAGATGCATGGAATTATTATTAATATAATAGGAGGATCATTTTGCCCTAGCAAGTATTTGGTATGGTTGACTATGATGCAATATACTTTATCACCGGCAACTGTTTATGCAACCACATACTTCCAAAAGGGGAAGACACGTTTCGAAATATTTCTAAATATACACTGTTCACTTTATGATTATAATCATATTCATTCAAATTTAATCCAATTTAAGTATCTCTGTATCGAAAAGTTTTAGCAAATGACCAAACCTGAGAAGTTATGCAATCAAGAATATCATCTGAATTGAGTTTTACCTTGATCAATTGAGTTGACATGTAGTATAACTCAATATGCAATTGCAAGTTTTTGCATCTTCACTAATCTTAAGTCATTATTTAATTTACATATTAACGAGGGCAAACAAAAGTAAGTGGTTTTTGTACTATATTTGAAAAGGAAATTAATTTAAGAGCACATGTCAATTTGTTCTGCTCCACAATTAAATGAGAAAATCGTCCAACTGAGATGATGGTAGTGATTCATGTTATCTCTTTTATGGAAATGATGTCTCCATTATTTATTAATATTTATAGCTATGATATAACACATCCAACAAGTCAATGTTTTTCTTTTACTTTTTCGAAATTCCGTAATTGCATAGTTATTACTTCTTCTTATTGTCAATTGAATATTGAAAATAATGTTCAATATGGCCATCAACGTCTTTAGTTTTTATTCCTAAA
This sequence comes from Salvia splendens, assembly GCF_004379255.2. NCBI lineage: Eukaryota > Viridiplantae > Streptophyta > Magnoliopsida > Lamiales > Lamiaceae > Salvia > Salvia splendens. The sequence goes on from NC_056034.1 coordinate 3,744,328, forward strand.
AATATAAAATAAATACTACCATCTTTATGTATTCTTATTGTTCGACCTCAAGTGTCTCCATCTCGACAACATGTATAATATATTAAAAATATTTCAGGAGTTTTGTCTTTATCAATAGGGTTAATTAATTAAGCCTTCTTTTGAATCGCATTACAATAGCAAACATTAATTTTCACTATAAATGGAATGCATATATAATCACATGGTCATAGATAAAGAGGGTTAATTAATTAAGCCTTTTTTTGAATCGCATTACAATAGCAAACATTAATTTTCACTATAAATGGAATGCATATATAATCACATTAGTATCTAATCCACAACTAACACTAATTCTACGCTATTAAATCATAAAATGAGTGGATGAGATCGAAGTTCATGGATTTCAATAAATAATACTTCCTCCGTCCTCCAAAGTTTGTCCCAATTTACCATTTTTGCCTGTCTCACAAAGTTTGTCCCAATTAGAATCTTTCCAAAAATAGACATTAAATACACCCCTCAATCTCCTAAATGTGAGACCCTTATTCCACTATACACTTGCATTTAATACAAAGTCAAACAATTTCTAAAACCCGTATCAGGTCAAATTGGGACACACTTTGGAGGACCGAGGGAGTAGATAAAATATCAACTAAAGAGTAAAATAGTCAATCTGTTATAACATACAATTTTCACGATTTTTTTATATCAACATAATGTAATACAAATATCAACACAACGACATGAGAATTTCAACACAAGTATGTGGAAATATCAAGAGTTAATGGATATTGTACATGCATTATATTGAGATTTTTTTATGCATTTATTGATATAAAATATGATTATCAACATATACGAAACTTGAAATAAAAATTATAAAATTTCATCATTCGATCATCGTCATAACATATGCAATTGAGATCTCGCTAGAATCCTTATCAAATTACCTTTAATTTGATATATTATTTTACGAATATAGTATAATTTAAATTGAAAGAGTTACGTAAATTTCAAGGTTTGAGATGATTTTGAGGAGAGAGAGTGTGGTTAGTTTTAACTATAAGAATTGACCAATATACTCTTTAAATTTATTTAGTAATTTTTAAAATTTTGAATATAATCCCATGTGACATTATTTCAACCACTAGATATCCTAATCCAATGGCTAAAATTTGGTCTCAATGGAGATTGCTAATTAGTTACCATTACAATAATGATATAACTAAAAGAAAACAAAATAAGGTAACATGAGGATGATAAATTAATGTCTACTATTCCCTCCATCCCAACTAAGTTGAGACAAAATTTTTGGGCACGAGATTAAGAAATTATGTTGACAAGTGGGAGAGAGGATTGAAGTGGAAAAGATAAAGATAAAGTAAAGTAGATAGTGGAATAAAATAAGGGTGATTGAATGTTTTGTTTTTTGTTAAAAAGGGAAATGACTCAACTTAATTGGGACATCCAAAAAAGAATACGACTCAACTTAGTTGAGACGGAGGGAGTACTATTTTTTCTATGAAAATCTAAACTTATCCAAACTCTCAACACTATAATTTACAATAGGAATATATCTATATCCGTTATACCCAAAAGGTTAATTGTGTGCAGATTTTTTCCATATATATTAATCAGGTTTTAAATAATACTCCATTTGTCTCGTAAGAATATGCACTCTTTCTTTTTAGTTCGCCCCACAAGAATATTCACTTTCTAGTTTTTGTAGCTCTTTTCTCTCTAATAAGGTGAGACTCATTCTCCACTAACAATATTTTTATCACTTTTTCTCTCTATCTCTCTTTTACTTTACGAATTTTGTTTTAAAACTCATACAAACCCAATGTGTATATTCTTTTAGGGACGGAGGAAGTATAATTAAACTATTTCAAACAGCACCATATCCAAACAAATAAAATAATTAATATTGCTCAAAACTGAGATTATTACCACCTACAATCTGCGCCACAGTGGACTCAAATTCGTGACCTTTAATCCGAGCATTAACCACTCTACCACTTGGTCAACACACACGCTAATGACTTCTTTTCTCTATAAGAATAAGGAAGACCTTCATTTCCAGTTATAAGGCAGATTTATCGTGACAGACTGACCGATACTGTTTATTTCAACAATTGGGCCTACAAAAAGAATGTTTATAGATAAACAGCCTATTAAGGATTATGTAGTTGGGCTTTAACCGTTAGCCTATAAGGCTATAAAATTAAATTATTGTTATTTTGATAATATAAGAAGAGAAACTCAAGCGGAATGCTACGACGAAGAACAAATTTCGCCTCTCCATGTGCGCAGCCATTAATTAAAGTGCTTACGATATTAATTAGAGTATTAATGACATTAATTACAGTGTTTAAATATTAAATATAATATTAATTTCCTTAGAGCATCCACAGTGGATGCCCGATCTCACGCCCGATCGCCCGAGATCGGGCTCGGGCGTCTTCAAGCATCCAGTGCAAGAGCCGTGCCCGAGCCGCGCAACCGAAAGATAAATCGTCCCGATCTCGAGCCCGATCGGGCCTCCATTGCAGCCTCGCACCTCAGCCCGATCTGTGCATTTTTTTTTGCATTTTTTATTTTTTTTTATTTTTATTTTTTAAATTCTTTAAACCCTAATTAAACACTATATAAATACCCAATCCTCATTCTTCTCAGGCTGCGCCTCCTCCATGGCCTCAGCGATCGAGGAGATCGGAGGTTTTCGCGAGGTGCTTGAGTATAGATTTATACTTGACGCCCAAAACAGCCTTCATCAGGAAATCGATCCGGAAAAACGACAGAGGACTAAAAAGATGATCAAGAATTTGAGCCAGGAGTTAAATTTAGATGACTAGTTTGGTTTATTTTTAATTTAGTTTAATGTAGTTTTTTTAGCTAAGTATGATGTTTTTTTTCTTATTTAAGTAATGTAGTTTTTTTTTTGCATTTGTGGTGTTTAACATAATATATTTTGGTATTGTAGTAATTAAAAACAAAATTAAAACATAATAATATTAAAATTGAAATGAAAATGAAAATGAATAAATAGATAAGGCACCACCTCCACCATTGCAGAAGAAAGGGGCATGCTGACGTGACAACCACTAGGGCTCTACCTAGGGGTGATGGATGCTCTTACTATCCTGTTTGCCCTCCTTTTGCATATAAAATAGAGAAGAGAGTTCTTTAACAAGAAAAAAGTAATCACAAATCTCCAGATCTCTTTATTACTATTTTCATTTCCCATCCAATATTAATGACAAGATTTGATGCTAATGCGACTTTACTTCATTCAAGAAGGTCAAACACTACACCAATCTTTCGTATTTCTGAATTAAAAAAAAAAAAAAAAACTTGACAAGTGCAAATTCACTTAACCAAAACCTAGTCAGGTCTGCAAAATAGAACATATAAATTTGAACAATTTTTTTTACCAGATAATCATATGAAATTGCTGAAAGACATTGAAGGGTAAATTGCATTTTTTCAGCAGTAGGTTAAAGAGAGAAAACTGTGAAGATATCAGCACAAAACTTGCATGGCATCACAGATTCGAACTACAAAAGCGGCACTAAATCAGCATGCCAGCAGCTTCAGCTTTTATGATAAATTGATTCAACCGGGTTTCAATACTGTACCATACTACACCAACGTAAATGATAGACGTGTAAACAAGAAATAAATGAAAAATAACATGTACCACCTTCTACGAATCTGCAGCTCTGAACACTGAGAGTAGAGATAGGAAGAGATTGATGACGTCTAGGTAAAGCGCAATAGAAGCCCAGATATACTCATCATACCCATATCGCTTGATTAGATTGTCGGTGTCATAGACTATGTATCCACAGAATATTATAGCTCCAAGCCCACCGTAGATCATTGTGCTTATTTTGCCCATTGGGAAAAATATCTGCAGCATAAAAGTGGCCAAAATTACATCCCATTGTTTATCCATATGTTAATTATTTTGTAAACAAGATAAGGAACATAATGACATCCACAAACCTGAATTATTCCAAACAGCATAAGTATGATGATAGCTCCGAACAGGAAGGGTCCAAGGAAATTAAAATCGTAACCTCTTCTGGCCGCCCAGAATGTGTAGAGAGTTAGACTGACGACCACGACTGCAGTCAAGACAAAAGCTTCCAGGATAACTTTCCCTGCAAGCATTGGAACGCGCCAAGTTTTCAACGAACAAGTTTATATTTAAAGAGAATACGTGAAAGAACTACATCAGCTAATATGTTCCAAGAACACAAATTTATTACAATCAAGCATTACATTGTTTGTAAAACAAAGCATTATGTTAAAATTTCCTTTACTGGGTACCGTATATTCCATCATTTCCATGTTCTAATTCCTACTTCCTGTAAGATCCCTATCAAAATTCACAGCTAGAGAGATATTATCCTTTCACACTATCATTTGACGAAATCATCAAAGAATCAGCATTTTGAAATCAGGTTCTATCTTATTACTCTACTATGAAATGAGAAAAACCAATGACATATCCTCTTATATAACAAATTAGTACCGTTTTCGGCCGAATTCCACGAATGGACCTCTTGGGAGGTAGTATCCGCCATTTGTACCCGCCAAAAAAAAGTTTCCAGAGAGGGGAAAGACGCGAGAAGCTCTCGCGTGTATTCATAGTAAACACGCGTTTGGCTCATGCGTGTTTCAACTAAACACGCGAGTTGCTCATGCGTGTTTGAATTTATACACGCGAGAGGCTCAAGCGTGTATTAATGTATACACGCGTTTTGCTCAAGCGTGTATACACAATTTTTACCATTTTCCATTTTCATTTTATTTTTACTTTTACTTTTTGCTCAAGCGTGTATAAAATTGCAGAATACTTTTTATTGGATTTCTCAATCAATAATGCAGTATGGTACTATTTATCGTTCAACAAATCTAGGAGGCTATGCCATGTGTAGGCACCACCACCATTAGTAGTAGTATTTTGAAGATATTAAGTAGAGAGCATTTAAGAGGGCCTGCAGCTTTTAATAGAAAATGGGTTGATTCACGGAGGGAGTAATACTTAATTATACTATACAAGTCTACAACTAGTCGTCTTCTTCAAGTTGCGATTTGCAGCAACCATTTTTTTTCTGCAACTCTCCGATTTACAGATTTTTCAGCCCCTTTCACTCATTAAAACTCGACAATATACTCTCCTACGGTAAAATCTTAGGAGGGCTATAGCTAAATTTTGGAAATTTTTAAAAATTTAGAAGAAGAAAAACATCAAAATAAAACATTTGGGAAGGGCTTAAGCTCCTCACTGCTCCTTACTGTGTCTGCCACTGGTGCTGATCTAAAGTGGGAAATAGGAAGAAATAAGTGGCACCATTGATGTTTGAATTAAATAGTTTGCGTCGATTGACAATGAGTTGTTGTTGGAGTTGTCTTCATTTGATTGCAGTAGTCATTCAATTTTGCTTTTCCTTTCTTTTAAATTATCATCATACAAAACCAATCACATTTTCCTTGTTCATGAGGGGATTTCCTTCCTTTCTTGCTGAAACCACTCATTTTCAATATTGTTCGTACTTGAGCAAGGCCCCATCTGGTGTGGAAAATGGCATAAAGTAAGAATAGAATCATTACTTGGATAGCAAGCACTTTTTCCTATATACTACTTATAATATATTGATACACGCTAGAGCAAAACGCGTGTATACATTAATTCACGCTTGACCCTCTCGCGTGTATAAATTCAAACACGCATGAGCAACTCGCGTGTTTAGTTGAAACGCGCATGAGCCAAACGCGTGTTTACTATGAATACACGCGAGAGCTTCTCGCGTCTTTCCCCTCTCTGGAAACTTTTTTTTGGCGGGTACAAATGGCGGATACTACCTCCCAGGAGGTCCATTCGTGGAATTCGCCCTACCGTTTTCCCACATGATCATACCATAACGATCAACTCAAAAGTAACATCAATGTCAATAAAAGCATGATTTGTCTAATCCAGCAATTTAGCAGCTCTTATTTACAGACAACTATAAGAAATCCTAGGATTTTAAAGGTTTCATCTAATCAAACACCAAAAGCATAATAGGTTTATATGGTTAGACTTAAAACAGTCACCCAAGCCTGTATCTGATATCAATCCCAACCTAAATCACATAAGCACGGACCAATAATGCACAAAAACACCTCAAAAAGCTGAATTACAATAACGCACAAACACACCCCAAAAACTGAATCATAATGCAAAACCACAATTAAAGCAATAAAACAAATTGCTCACCATTGGTGTAAGAACAAGAGAGTCCGACTGCGAATGCGAGTGACACCGTGAACAGGGCGAGCAGTATATAGTTCAACGGATGGCTCCGGTAATACGAATATAGCGGGCACAATACTAGGGGAAAAAAACCCCAAAAAAAGGTACCAAACAAAGTCAAAACCCCATCAGTGAAACCACAAGGGATTACCAATTCCACTGAACATACTTAAATTGTTAAATAGAGAAGACGAAATCCTACCAATGAAAGGTGTGATCACAAGCAAAATGTAGAGAACCAGCCCGGTCGTAGTGGTGGTAAAGAAATTCGAAATCGGGTGGACAGTGACGACAACGGCGGCGACGGCGATGGTGAGAAGCAGCTGAATACTGACAATCGAATAGATTTTGCGAATGAACGACCAGCGGAGCTCCGGGCTCTCCAGCATCATCGGGTAGAGAGGCTGGCGGCCTGATTCCACGTCATTCTTATCGTAGCCCCACATCTTCGCAACGAATTAGAGAAATTCTTGTTGATTCAAGAAATTTATCACTGAAATGACCGGGATTGAATTTTAGGTTTTCGAAAGTGTATAAATTCGGGAGAAAGGAAATTTCGTGATGCCTCTGGAGACGACGATTTGCCGCTCGCACGTGCTGCTTTTTTGGAACTTATTAATAGCCCAGCAATAACTCAAGACAAACTAAAAATCCTCCTGCAGATCATCAGGACAAGTAAATAGCCCAGTAATAACTTAGCCACATCACCCCTAATTATATAAAACAAATAATTGACAATCACACAAAATACGGAATTAAAAGTACGACACAGATACGAGAAAATTCAATAATATTATTTAAATTAAAAAAAGTACAATAAAAAAATACATTAATTTAAAAAAAATTACATTATTTAAAAAAAACACGACCTCCGCCTCACTCCTCGTCTCCGTCGCCCCCCTCGCCACCGTCACCGTAGCCGCCGCCTCCGTATCCGCCGGAACCCCTCGGTGCCCCCCGGATCTCAAATCGTCACGCATGCTCACGAGCATTGCGTGAAGAAAACTCTTCTTCTCGGGGTCCGTCGCCGTCCGCTAACGTCTTGGCCATCTGAGCGCGCGTTTGTTGACACGCGAAGAATTTGAGATCCTCTGTCGACTGGCCAAGGGGGGATGCCGACTGTACCTCCTGGGACCCGCCGGCGCCCCCCCTCGCCTCTCGTTGCGCCCGCCTTTGACCAGCCGGGCGAGTGCGGCGAGCAAACGCGGGAGGGGACGGGAACTCCTGTGCATCCTCGGGGAGGTCGTGGGAACCGCCGCTGCTGCCGCTGTAATCACCGGTATAGTTCAGTCGTTGCTTCTTCAGCCAGCCAGCGTCGACACCTGCCCGGAACTTCTCGGAATCGTTCAGCACCTCGTAGCAGTTCCAGTAGGTGAACTCCTTATACAACCCGGGCTGGGGGAAGGCCTTCTCAGCTATCCTACTGCAGTCATCCTCCGTTTGGCCATTGCGGAAGGCGTTGGCGTACAAGCCCGAAAATTGGGAGACCCCAGCCCTAATTCGGTCCCACCCCTTCCGGCACTCCTCCCCGGTGCGCGGCCTCCCCTCCGGGCAAAATCTCATGTTGGCTGCAGTAATTTTGGCCCACATGTTGACGATCCTCTCATTGTTCGAAGTCAGAGGATCATCACAGACACTCACCCACGCCAAAGCGCGACGTTCTCCGCGTCCGTCCACTTCCTCCGCAGCGAGGGGTCGTTCTCGACCGGCTGCGACGACTGGTCGACCCTCTTGTCCTTCCCCTTGCCCTTCTTCTTTGCGGGGCCCCGACCCCGCCCTACCCCCGTTTGAACGGGAGTTTCCGGAACACCGAGAAGATCAATCCCCAACTCCTCTAAGGAGAAAGTCTCATATTGCGTGAACTGTGGCTCCGTTGGGGTCGTTGTGTGCGAAGATTCAGTCGAAAAATAAAAAATGGGGCGATAGACGTTTTCCTCCCCCGGCGTCCACTGCGTCGCCGGTATCCCCCGCGGCGTCCCCTGCGTCGCCGATACCCCTCCCGGCATCATCTGCATCCCGGGACCCCCCGGCATACTCCCCCCGAGTGCCATCCTAGGCATCATCTGCTGCCACGGGTACATGTTGTAGTACCCGGGCATCGGACCTCATCCACCTCCCAAGGGTACCGGGGGGGTTGAGACCCGCTCGTCACTGGAGACTTTCGTTGTTGTTCTCCATTTCGCGTTATTGATCTTGTACAGAATTTAAGATAGAGAGAGTACTCGTTAAAACAAGTGGTGTGAATGAAAATGACGTGCAAATCGCGTATATATAGTGTTTCGAAAATTTAAAAAAAAAAAATAAATTCGCTCGCCAGTCCTGTGCCTGCAATGGCGGCGAGCGCATCGGCGAGCGCTCGCGAATCGGCCAGAGCTAGCCGATTTTTTCGCCGAAATGGCGCTCGCCGGTTCCAATGGTTCAGCGAACGGACCGGCGAGCCGGCCCGCTCGCCGCCATTAGAGATGCTCTTAGAGCATTAGTAGTGCGGAGTCCTAAAGGACGCCCTAAAGCCCGCCCTATGCACCGTCACGTCAGCATTTTATCCTTCTACCCTTCCACCTGCAGTGAAGCGCCCTATAAGCCGCCTTAAAGGCCGCCGTATAGGTTTCACTATTGTTTTGTTAATTAATTTAAATATTTTTAAATATGTCAATGCAAAATAATTTAAAAAATACCACGATTAATTAAAAACAGCAAATCCTACAATGATTAAAAAAAGTTTTACACGCGTTAGAAATGAAAAAAAAGTTGACTACTCTACAAAAGTCCCAACTTGCGGCGCAGCTCATCGATCATCCCCTGGAGGTATTCGGCTTTGGCCGGGTCCTGACATTGCATCAGGGCGTTGTGCGTGTCCAACAACGTCCTCCGGTTGGCGGCCGCTGCCAACTCCGTGTAGGCAAGTGCCGTCGGGGTCGGGGTCGGGATCGGCGATGGGGGGGCGGCCGCCGCTTGCGAGGAGGATGTCGCCTTCGCCTTCCCCTTGTTCTTCGCAGCCTTGACGCCAATGGGACGTCGGGAAGACACCGGTGTGCCGGAACTCTCCTCCTCCTCGTACATCGTTCGGTTGAGGTCCACTGGATATGCGCCGCTTTCATTGCTTGTGTAAGCACCGACTTCGGTGGTCCTCGTCCTCTTTGGAGCAGCCGATGACAGAATCCCGCCCTGGAACTTCTGCTTGTCCTTCAAGAGCGCCCAGATGTTGAAATGCTTGAAGTCGCCGTACATTGACTGGTACGACAACAACGCTCTATCGCGCACATCGCTCAAGCTCTCGCCGCTTCCTTGCTCCCTCGAGCACTTCTCGTACTTCGCCGAGAATAGGTTGACTTGCTTCTTCACCTGATCCCAGTGCTTGCGGAGCTGCTCCCTATTGCGCTTGTACGCGCTCGGCGGCTTCGCCTCATTGTAGCGCTCGGCGATGCGCTCCCAGTATGCAACCTGCTTTTGGTTGTTCGCGAATACTGGGTCCTCTGAAATATCCACCCAACACCTCGCCAAGACGAGGGTTTCATCCGGTTGGTAGTTCGTCCTCCCGGGGGCGTACTCTTCATCCGTTTCCGGAGGTGGTACCTGGTACGCCCGGTGCTGGTTCCGCTTCTTTCTGGCGGAGGCGGCTCGGCGGGAAGGGGTGGAGACGACTCCATGTCAGACAGACCGTACGAATTCGTACTGAATTCGGGATCGTACTGCGTGTTGGAGTCGAACGGCCGATATTCGTCAGGGTCTGTACCTGGCCAACGTGCACCAACCCCCAAACATCGGACTATTTGGAGTTGAGTATTCACCGGAATCTATTTTATAGTGTAATTTGAGTGTGGAAAAGTGAATGGAAAGGTTACAAATGAAGGTAGGGTAGGGGGTATTTATAGTATTCACCTGATCCCAGTGCTTGCGAAGCTGCTCCCTATTGCGCTTGTACGCGCTCGGCGGCTTCGCCTCATTGTAGCGCTCGGCGATGCGCTCCCAGTATGCAACCTGCTTTTGGTTGTTCGCGAATACTGGGTCCTCTGAAATATCCACCCAACACCTCGCCAAGACGAGGGTTTCATCCGGTTGGTAGTTCGTCCTCCCGGGGGCGTACTCTTCATCCGTTTCCGGAGGTGGTACCTGGTACGCCCGGTGCTGGTTCCGCTTCTTTCTGGCGGAGGCGGCTCGGCGGGAAGGGGTGGAGACGACTCCATGTCAGACAGACCGTACGAATTCGTACTGAATTCGGGATCGTACTGCGTGTTGGAGTCGAACGGCCGATATTCGTCAGGGTCTGTACCTGGCCAACGTGCACCAACCCCCAAACATCGGACTATTTGGAGTTGAGTATTCACCGGAATCTATTTTATAGTGTAATTTGAGTGTGAAAAAGTGAATGGAAAGGTTACAAATGAAGGTGGGGTAGGGGGTATTTATATAAATAAATTATTCAGAATTAAAAAAAATAAAAACGCGTTGCATCGTCCGCGCCATCGTCCGCGTCGCCCACAGTAGGCGGACGATGCTCTATCATCCGCAGATGATCTATAGGGTGCGGACGATGCATCGGGTATCGTCCGCGCACCCACAGTAGGCCGTCGATGGCGCGCCCGAGGCATCGGGCGGTGTATCGTTCGCCCCATTGCGGATGCTCTTAGAATTTTGAAAGTAAAACGTTTCCTTTTCTTTCTCAATAAGAAACACACTATAGATAGTTTGAGTCACGGTACTCTAATTTTTCATGATATTTTTATGGAGATTCTAATTATTTTGTTGTGCAAAGTGAATTAAAATATTAATTTTATTTGATTGAGATTAATTACATAATTCACTTGCAAAAGATGATTAGTTTTAAACAATGTGTAAAAATGTAATATTTGTGTAAATAAAAAATAGTCTCATTTTGCATTTTGGGATATCCATAAAATATAGTCTCATTTCTAAAAATTGAAAATTTCTATCTCATACTTTACTCACTTTTTCTCCTCTCTCTCATACTTACTTTTTTCGTATCTCTTACTTACCTATTTTTTCTCCCATCTCTCTTACTTTACCAATTTCTCATTAAAGCTCGTGCCGTCAAAATGAGATTATTTTTTATAGACGGAGGGAGTATTCATTTTGTCTAAACCCTAAACAAATGAGATTATTTTTTATGGACGGAGGGAGTATTCATTTTGTTATAAAAAATTATTTAGTTCCTTTTTATATATAATTAGTAAAATTAACCAAATTAACCTTTTGATACAAATTTATAATTTTGTTTAGTAATCTTTTTTGTTAGTTGTTGGGTGATTTCAACATTTAAATGGGAATTTAAAAGATTACAAGAACCCCTTTTTACAAAGGGTGAGTGGTTTTAATTTAGAGAAACAACTGACCCAATTTGGCCCAATGCTGTTGTGATGGGTCCTGGGCCCATAAGGTGTAATAAAAGTTGGTTTAAAACACAATACATCTTAGTTTTAATTCAGTCAACACATGACTATTGAATATTGATTTTGTTTTATGCAATGGTTGATATATCATACTACATGTTAGTTTTAATTACTTGGAAATTATGACTCGGATTACAAAGGAAATTTTAGGATTATTATCTAACATGTTAAAATTCATAATTCTTGTCTCACATCGACGTGGTAACGATCCTAGCTCACTTATATAAGTGTGGATAACCCTCCCCATTATAAGCCCTTTTAAGGGGTGAGTGACTCATTTCTAATATGGTATCAGAGCGGGCCCAAGTCGATGATGGATTATATCTCTTTATCTCTTCTTTTGCCTACCCACATGATGGAAGTCCGATGTGTCATTCCGGCCCACACGTGAGGGGGCGTGTTAAAATTAATAATTCTTGTCCCACATTGACTGGGTAACTATCCTAGATCACCTATATAAGTGTGGATAACCCTCTCCCTTATAAGGCCTTTTATGGGATGAGTGTCTCATTTCTAATATAACGAGTCTTTGTCATGTTCAATGAAGGATCAGATGGCATCGCAATACAAAAATTTATGGGTGAGTTTCATTTTGCGCATAAACTTGCAATATTCTCAATAAAATGCAGCTATTTTCCACCTCTGTACAACGTAATTAAGTAGAATAAATTGAAATGAATATATTTTATTAAACTTTAATTACATTTGATGTTAATAAACGTTGATTTAGTGAAGACATGAAATGGCGAAGATGTTGTGTTAATTTGAGAAAAAAATAAACGGTGATATTGTGTAGATGATCGTAAAACTAGACCAACCATAGAGAAATTTGAATAAATGTTGGTGTTATTTTGGATGGCGAACTGTTGTTTTTAGTAGCAAATTTGATTTCTTAATTACCCTATTTTAGTGTGCAGATTTGGGTTTTGATATATTATGAGTCACTATTGTAGCCAGCCGGCATTGAGAGATAAACTCATCTAGCATTCTGAGTTTTAGGTAAATTCCAGAACAAAAGCCCATAAACCTTATAGCCCATTTACATGAATGGGCCGCCCTATCTCCGATTTGACTTAAAATCTGCGTCATTTCGCCTTTTGATACACTTACGAATCAGCCTCTCTATTCAAAATTTTAGATCATTCTTTAACTTTTTCATTCTCTTTCTAAATCTAGGGTTTTCTCTCAATCTTTATTATCTCTATGTAGTTGATCGCCTCTTTCTTCGATCATTTTCTTCATCTATCTTCTTCTTGCTGGTATTATGTGTATCTGCAAGTAGGGATGGCAATCAGGTCAGCTCATCGAGTTTCAAGCTAATCCTACTCAGGTTTTCAATTACTAATTCGGTAGGGGCTAGTTGAATTGTAATTTTATCGAGTTAGAAATTTTCAACACTAGCCCTAAACGTTCGGGTTTCGGACTAGCCCCAACCCTTATGAAGCCTTTTAAATCGGAGCGGATCTCTTACTCCACCATTCCTACCCACGTGGTGAGTGGAACATTTCTAATATGGTAAAAGAGCTGCCCAGTCGATGATAGATTTTATCTATTTATCTCTTAAGATTTTATCTATTTATCTCTTAAGATTTTATCTATTTATCTCTTATGTTCCTACTCACGTGATGGGCCTACACGTGCTGGGGCTTGTTAAATATCTTAAATCTAGTCTCACATTAACTTGGTGATTATCATAATCTCATCTATATAAAAGTAGATAATCTTTCTTCTTATGAGATCTTTTAAAGATGTGAGTGGGATGAGTGGCCTATTTCAAATAAGGGAATATGTAATAGTAGTTCATACATTATTAAACCAATAAAATATGTCACTCTTATAAGAAAGACATGCGACAATTTGATTAATTAATATAAATAGTGATTCAATTCCCATCTCAATTGCAGTCCTCTTCTCCATCCCTCTCAAGTCTCAATCCTTTAATAAGTCAATACTCGAATCACTTTTTAACTTTCTAGTAGTAGTATTTTTGGAAACAACAGTTGCCATCGTATATTTTTTTTCATCAAAGTTTAATTTCCGACATTTATTCCAATTAAAACGTGTTTACGTGTTCTTCAATTAATTCCATTGGGAATTCCAATTAATACGTGTTCTTCAATTAATTTCATGGCACCCACAGGTTGTGGGGCATCCATGATTTCTTTCCGTGGTTTGCTACGAACCATGTTTTCATTTTATTAGTACGTAGTAGTCCTACTTTTTAGAGAAATTCACAATTAATTATTCAAATGTTTCATTACCTATTGTCAGCCATTCGATACGATGGGATTATTTCCTCTCACCAGATAACGCCATCGTCTCTGTTTGAATTTTATTTTGGCAAAATTGTCTTATCAATAAAATGTGTGATAGTTACGTGCATCTATTTCATCTATAGCAATAAATGTACAATTATGTGGATTTAATTTAATCATACAACCTTGTGGTCGGTTACATGTATATTCACATCATTTTACAAAAAAATTAGTACTTTTTTTTATCCACCATAACGTTCTAGAATTTTTATAAAAAAAGAAAAAAATTGTCTAATATATATAAGAATAAGTAAAAGAATCAACATATAAAAAAGTAGCTCACTACATAAAAAGGAAACTGCTATAACACAAACAACGTAGACACTCTAAGAAGCACCCTCAGCACAAGTTAGTATCAAGTAAAACATTTAACCAAATACTAATAACAACAACAATAATATGAGACAAAGTTGAAAGCGAAGTACTTGGGATTTCAAGATGCTTTCCTAGATGTGAATATACTACTAACTTTTTGATGAATAGACAAAGGAGAATTTGAACTCAATTTCAGTACTACAACATATTAAATACTTTAAATTGTTAGGAAGAAATAAATCATGGGAAAATGTATTATTGCAAATAAAAGTATGATTTTTACGTAAGAAAGAATGATAATGAATAAAGTATATCTTTCAACTGCAATGGTGGTTGTAATAAGGTAGTTGAAACAATCCATCCTAAGTGTGTCCCCACGTTAATAAATTAATAGTTAGTACTACTTGAATTAGTTCATCTATATTCATGTCTTAAATTCGTTTTTATTTTTTATTTTTAAAAAAAAAGAGATAATAATAATTTCTCAATGATTTCTTAATGATTAATTTGAACCTTTACATGTAGAGTAAAGGAAAAGCTTCTTATCAGCTTAATTATGATTCATCGTCTATTTATACATTAACATTGTAAGGAAGTTGAACTACTATTTCATGTGACATGTAGATAAAGTTTTTGTAAGGTAAAATATTATTCCGATGATTACGAGTATTTTACAAAAAGTCTAAATCTGTAATCTTAAACTTTTTTTCACGCTAATAATTTTGTGTAATTTTTATTTATAAGAAGATAAAAAGTTAATTAAGGGTCACTATCCATTTTTAGTATGAGAATAATCTTGGTGAACAAAAAGAAACGGAAAGATAAAACTTTTTCTTGTAAACAAAAAAAGTAGTAATCTGGACTCCAGTATCAAAATCTTGTATCTGCCACTACATCTACATAAAATTTTTGAAAGGTAAAATATTGTTATGATGTTTACTTGTATTTTATAAGAAGTCTAAATCCACAATCTAAAACTTTTTTTTTAAGAAAAACAGTTTATGGAGTACTTGTCATGCGATAAATATGTATTGATCTAGTGACAGAGTGATTGATGCCCGGACCAGGGGTCACGAATTCGAGTCCATAGTGGTGCGAACTTTGAAATTTATGTTTATTATCCAGGAGCCAATATAGCTTAGAGTTTTTTATTAATGGTTTACTTAGATGGATTAGAGTTTTGAAGTATCTCTAAATACGACAACTCCTATCATTTTCACTAATGTAGCTTTATTTATATTCCATTGAAATATTAAAATGAAAGGAATTGTAGAAATAATTAAAATGCCGATGCATTTATTTTTCATCCAGGTGAACGTTAGACAGAGAAAGTAAGAGCATCCGCAGTGGTGCTATTCCGCAAGAAGAGGTGTCGTGCCGACGGCACGGCAAGAGCCGTGCTCACCGCTGCGCTCTTACCGACGACACGAACGTGCTCTTGCGGAAGAGCAGACGACATGGCGGCTTCTGGTTGGGCGGTGACGCCCAATCGCCCATGCGCGATTGGACTCATATTTCAACCGTTAAATTTAATTTTTTTTTAAAAAATCATAAAATATCGAAAATAATCCGAAAAATAAAAAACAAAAAATATAGCCGTTTTTCAACCTTTTTTTCAATTTTTTAAATTTTTTTTATCAAAAAATCATCTATAAATACCCACATTCATCATCCATTTTTTACATCAAATTATCTCTCACTCATACTTCTCTCATAGTTTTTCATATAACTCACCTTCATTTTCCTCTCTCACTCAAACACTCTCTCTAAATTCAGCCACGAGTAGTGGATTTTTAAAATTTTATGAATTTAATTATGTAATTTTTAATTTTTATAATTTTAATTATGTACTAGTAATTTGTAATAGTATTTCAGGTATTTTGAATGCATTTTAATATTGTAAAAATGTTTTTAGTAATTGAAGTATTTAAATTGAATAATAGAATGGTGGGACCCTTGAATAGTGTAAGAGCATGCTCTTGCAGAAGAGAATGAATATGTGTGTCGTACTCTTGCAAAAGAGCAGAGAATTAAAAATAAATAAAAATGGGTCCGAGCCTATATCTGCTCTCTTGTGTAAGAGCATGAATGTGGATGTTTTAACTGGAGTATATTAAGATCAAACAGTTGCAATAATCTATCATTGAGAGCAAGATAGTTGGATAATTCAAACGATATATGTTGTCATCATTTTCTTGTTTTTAATTTTAGAATATCGGGTGCTATCAAAATTAAATGAAGTAGTTGAATCCAACGTGGATAATATACAACTTGATAGACAAGATAAGTTTAAATCATTGACGGATAATAAAGATGCATCCTTACAGAATTTGACTAGGAAAGTACAATCTGACACCCCTTAATATCTCTTTATAATGTGGAGTATAGTTTTCTGCTAAAAGCATCCATAATGGCGGTGAGCGAACCGGTCAGCACCGGTTTTCTGCTAAGAGCATCCATAATGGCGGCGAGCGGACCGGCTAGCCGATTCCCGGCGCTGGCCGGTTCGCTCGCCGAACCACAGCAGGCGGCGAGCGGCAATTCGGCGAGCGCACGCCAATTTTCGGGCGCTGGTCGATCCGCTCGCCGGTCGGCTGGCCGCCATTGCAAGCTCCCGATCGGCGAGCGATCGGCCAGCCCATATTTTTTTATTTATTTAATTTTCGAATCACTATATATACGCGATTTGCACGTCATTTTCATTCGCACCACTTGTTTTAACGAGTTTTCTCTCTATCTTAATTTCTGTACAAGATCAACAACGCGAAATGAGTAACGCGGGTGGCAGTAGTGGTGGGGATGCTGAGGAGTACGAACGGCAAATGAACGAAGAGTTGGAGGCCTATACGTCCAGTGAGATAAACCGGCTGATACAAAGGGCCATGCAGCCGGCGGTACCTTGACCCGTTGTCCACCACCGAGCAGTGATTGAACGGGATCATGTAGCTGCACATCAGTGGCTATATGAAGACTACTTCCCACAGGAGCCGCGGTTTAGGATGAGCAGGGGCCTGTTTATGCGTATTGTTGACGCTTTTGAGCATCGATATCTGTGTTTCCGCTTCAGGCACGATGCGGCTGGCAGACCCGGCCACACACCTATTCAAAAGTGCACTGCGCAATCAGGCAGTTGGCCTACGGAGGCGCGACAGACATGTGGGGCGAGTACCTCCACATCGGTGAGACGACTGCCCTTGAATGTATGAAGTATTTCTGTTAGGGCGTGGTTGAAATATTCCGTGATCAGTACCTTTGAAGCCCTACCCCCGAAGACTGCCAGGAGCTGATGCAGATGCACAGAGAGAAGCATGGGTTCCCGGGTATGTTAGGCAGCATAGATTGTATGCATTGGGAGTGAAAGAACTGCCCCGCTGCCTGGAAGGGATTCTACACGACCGGCTATAAGGGAAAGAATCCCACGATGATCCTCGAGGCCGTAGCTGATTACCGGCTGTGGATTTGGCATGCGTATTTTGGGGTTGTCGGGTAGAACAACGATGTCAGCGTCCTCAACTCGTCGCCACTTTTCAACGAGCAGTGCCAGGGCATCGGTCCGGCCATCAGTTTTGTCGCCAACGGCAACCGGCATGATATGGGCTACTACTTGGCGGATGGGATATACCCTAGGTGGCTCGTCTTTGTGAAGACGATCAGATGCGCATCAGATGAGAGGAAGGCCTAATTTGCGGAACGACGGGAGTCGGCGCGCAAGGACGTGGAACGCGCATTTGGTGTGCTCCAGTCTCGATGGGCGGCAATTAGGGGTCCAACGCGTTTGTGGCATGTCGACTGCATTGCTGATATAATGTACGCATGTATTATCATGCACAACATGATTGTCGAAGATGAAGGTGTATAACTGACTAGTTGGGCCAACGACGATAATGAAGTCGGTCCAAGCCACGGCGTGGCCGCCCCCAACGTACGAAGCGGGGTACCTCACGATGAAGCCGGCCGCCTCCAAGCACATGCCGACATGCGCCAAGTTGATGCTCATATTCGACTCTAAAGGAATTTAATTGAAGAGTTGTGGGCGCGGAGGACTGTACGACGTTAGTTTTTTTATTATGTAATTTTTTTAATCTACCTTTTTTTTAATTATGTAATTTTTTAATTAATGTACTTTTTTTAAAATTAAATATTATTATTGAATTTTTCCGTATTTGTGTCGTAAATTTAATTCCGTATTTTGTGTGAGTGTTAATTATTTGTTTTTTATAATTTTGTTTATTGTGGCTAGCCTATTGCTTGTCCAGTTGCTTTTCCTGATGATGTGGCAGGAGGAGTTTTTAGTACTGATGATGTAGCAGAAAGAGTTTGTGGCTGGGTTATGGCTGGCCTATTGCTATTGGAGATGCTCTAATAAAGTAGAATTACGAATAAAGCATTAATTACAGCAGCAGTCTATTTCAGGTCACTAAAAAAGTCTAATTCTTTTAATTTTGAATCGTCAATTAAAAATAGTCTTTTTGTAAGTTTCTCCCTTTAATGTGTTGCGTCTCATTTTTAATCAATAATATTTCATCAAATTTTGTTTTTTAATTTCTTTTATACTTTACTAAATTAGTATAGTAATTATTAAATTAGCATTGTCCACTACTAAAAATTTGAAAATATCATTAGGCCACCCACAACGCGTTACGCGGGTGGCTCGAATCCCGTCCATCCGTGACGAAACGGGTGTGGGACGCGTTGCAGCGTCCCGTCTCGTCCCCAGCCCGCCGAGACACCCGTCACTCTGAGACAGCGCGCGAGCTGTCTCGCCACGCGCTCAGGCGCGATGCGTGGCGCCCACTCGCCGGCTCGCGAGTGGGTTTCGTCATGCTGACGCAATAAATCATTTTTTTAAAAAAATCGAATTTTAAAAAAATTAAAATTCAAAAACGGTAATATTACCGTTTTTCGACCGTTTTCCATTTTTTTTTAAATTACTCTATAAATACTCATATTTCATCCTCATTTCACACACAAATACACATCTATTCTTCTCAAATCATCTCTCTTTCCACTCCAATTTTCATCTCAAATCAACTCTTTTATTCTTACCCCAAAATTAATCGATCTAATGGATCCATTTTAGCAAATGCGTCGAATAATGGAAGAATCACTTGAAGAAGATCGACGCCGGGAGGCGGAGGAAACCGCGCCGCCCCAAAGACGCTCCCGGACTTACATCCATCGTACCCGGGAGGAAGTCGCCGCAAGGTTATTACGCGACTACTTTTGCGATAACCCGATTTGGGGAGATACCTACTTCTGTCGCCGTTTCCGCATGCGGAAACCGCTATTTCTCCACATCGCAAATACATTGGCAGCCCGAGAAGAGTTCTTCCAAGAAAGGTTCAACGCCATCGGCCGTCCCAGCCACACGACGCTGCAGAAATGTACTGCAGCAATCCTTCAGCTTGCGACTGGACAAACGACGTATGTGTTCGACGAATACCTCCACATTGGAGAAAGCACTGGGAGAATGTGCTTGATCCAATTCTGCAAAGGCGTCCGGGCAGCCTTCACCGACGAATTTCTCCGGAGGCCAAGTACGACAGATTGCCAAGCACCGACGAATTAATTCCCCGGGATGCTTGGCAGCATCGATTGCATGCACTGGCAATGGAAGAATTTCCCTGTGGCGTGGAGGGGGTCGTACACGAGCGGCCACAAAGGCACCCACCCCACCGTTATACTCGAGGTCGTTGCCGACTACCGGCTATGAATCTGGCATGCGTACTTCGGGGTCCCCGGATCGAACAACGACGTAAACGTGCTCCACCAATCCGACCTATTCGCCGAAGTTTTGGATGGTAAAGCGCCGGCCATCAACTTCATCGCTAACAACCGGCGGTATAAAATGGGGTATTATCTTGCCGACGACATCTACCCGAAGTGGCCAACCTTCGTGAAGACGTGCAACAGGCATGTGAACGCAAATCAGGCTCTTTTTGCGCAGAAGCAGGAGGCTGCTCTCAAGGATGTGGAGAGTGCGTTCGGGGTTCTCCAAGCGCGCTTCAACATTATCAAAGCCCCGGCTCGTACGTGGTTTATGGAGAGTATGATCTACATCATGTATACGTGCATAATCTTGTACAACATGATTGTACAAGACGAAGGGCCTGAGGCGGGAAATTGGTTCGACCCTAAAGCCCCCGGAAGCTCTACCGCAAGTAGTCCGCCTCGCAGTGGAGTGCATCCGTCTATACAAGAACGGTTGTCTATTCGGACAAGGACACGTGACTCTACCTCCCACGCCCAACTCCAAGATGATCTAATTGAGCACATTTGGGAAAAATTTGGCAACCGGTAGACACACATCATCGCCGTTCTTCTGCTTCTTTGAGCTTTAAGATTTTGAATTTAGTGAGAGTGAGCGGAAGAAATTAAATTATGTATTTTTCATTTTTTAGGATTTTTAATTATTTTTTTTTATTTTTAAAGAATTTTATGTTGTAATTTTATTTAGTGAAATGTGTTTTTATTAATTGAATTTGTTGGAAATAAAAAAAATGAAAATGAATGAATAGTAATTTAAGAGATGCTTAAGAGACGGATAAGAGATGGAGGGTTGCATGTTCTGTCCCTTAGTTAAGAGATGAAGTAAAAAGTACAGTGGGGCCCAAGAATAATAATTTAAGAGACGGTTAAGGGACGGATAAGGGACAGCGTTTCAGATGGCATTATACTATTTTTTAGTTCTTTTGTTTATTAATTATTGGTCGAGCCGCCGAGCCATAATAGAAACTTTGATCCATATGTACCTCAAAAGTTTTGAAATTTGTCAGAAATATTTTCATTATATATTTTAATTATAAATTAGAAATTTATTATTATTAAATTAGCTTTATTTGAGAATCTAAAAAATTATTGAATAAAGGTTAATAAACAAACATCAATAGGAAACAAAAGTTACCAATATGCATGGAAAGCACATTAATACGAACTCTATGTTAACCACAAACAATCAAACCAAACGAGCTCTAAAACGGCAATTAATAAAATAATGTTTGTGATGTAGTTTTGTGTATGATGATGGAAATAAAATAGTAATTGAAAGAGAAAAATATGCAATACACATTTTAGGTTAACTGTGAAATTAATTTGAGATATATATCAATATATCGTAGGTCGAAGGACGGCAGGCGCTAGGTAGCAAATCCAAATCTAAGAGCCCAAAATCCATTTGTTGCCCTTTGGACTTACTCTGAGCATCTTTAGTATCATATCTTTGATCACACATTCTGATAGATCATTTTAATAGATTGTTTGAATTTTAGATCGATTTGAAATATCACAATCTTCAATATATACAAATGCAAAACTAAACATGGACAAATTTTCAAAATGTGACATGGACAAAATATGACATGCAACTTTTTTGTCTCATATCAATATTTATTTACAAGTTTTAGAAAAAACATGATAATAATATGGTCCAACTCATCATATTATAAGTTTGATCTTGTATTGTAGTAGTAGTATATATATTTGCATGTGAGGTTGAAATAAGGGATTATTAATAAGTGAAACTAATTTTATGGAGTAGTATATTTTATGAGGCAATTTCGGAACAGACACATTAAGTTAAAAATAATTAATTAGCCACGAATTTGAAGAAAACTATACTTTTAGATTTTTTGGACAAAAATGTCCTTTTGTTTATCTCTTTATTTATCTTGCCTCTTTCTTAACTCTATTTCTTTCTTTAATTTTCTTCTCTCTCTCAACAATCTCCTGCTCACTCCGTTATATGGTAGTGGAGACGTTTCTTTTCGGCATGCAATTTAAGAAAAATTGTGTTAAGTGAATTAAGTAAATGAAGAAGAAAGTAGGGAATGAAAAATGTTGACAAATAAAGAGGGGGCAAAGTAAGTGAGAATAAATGTATTGAATTTTATTAAAAAAATGAAATGACTAAAATTACTATGGAACATACCAAAATGACAAAATGACTCAACTACTATGGAACGGATGGAGTACTGATTACACTGTTGCCTCCTCGCCCTACCACTCCCACTGCGCATTGCTAAAGCTTTAAACTCATGATACATAGTGTGGCTAAAATGGCCAATTCATATCCTTGCATATCAAACTTGCACATACAAGACATGAATTGGGCGAATTTATAACTCAAATTTATAGCATTCAAGTTTAGTAAGTTTAGTATGAATTCCGGTAATATGCACTAGTTTTCCTAGCCCCCTACGTGACCAACCTAGGCACCGTGCGCGTAATTGGTCTAGTTATACGAGACTTGCCAAACTTGTGGGCATACAATGCCGACACTAGATATGCTCGCAGTTCTAGTGGATGCTTACCAAATTTGATGTGAATTCAATCATTTTATAACATGTTCTCAAACTATTGTGTGCAGTATTTACTGCACACAACTCTGGTATGAATTCGGCCAAGTCATACCATACATGTGCTTGCAGTCCAGTCCAGAGACTTGATGTGCGCAAGTAAATAAACTTGGTATGAATTAGGTCAATCACACTTACCAAATAAAAGGTGAGAAAAAAAAATATTTTTTAGGAGAAATAACTTTTATTACCATACATGAATTCACATGTTATGCTTCACCATCCAATTTCGATTTCTTGGAACCAAACTTTGCGACCTAACAATCACATAAATTAAAGAAGAAAAACCTTTTAGGTATAGGGAAAAAAGAAATCCATGAAAAAAAAACTCAGCTAATTTAAATTCGTCTTCGCTTTTAGTTTTCCCATGTTCCCTTGTGCAAACTGGTTGGTGACAAATAAATAGAAAAAAAAAACAATTGCTCAGTATTCAAAATAAAAACAAACAGTATTTAAATATATGTATGTATACTCCCTCTCCACCATTTTAAAGAACTATTTAGACTCAACATGGATTTTAAGAAATTACTGACTTTTGTGAAGAAAAGTAAATGGAGAAAGTAAGTGGATAGTATAACTGATCAATTTTAATGTTAATTTTATAATGGATTGTAATTGTAAAAAAATAGTGGAATATGAGTCCGCATGCCAAAAGTGAAAATAAGTAAATGGTTCTTTAAATTGTAGACAACTCAAAATGATAAAACGGCTATTTAAATGGTGGACGAAGCATTAGTATTTTGCCTTTATGGGTTTTACGAAGATGCATTGTAGTAACCCTACACAAAGTTCAAAGCTAAAAAAAAGCAGATAATGAAAATTTTCCAATGTTGAAAGATTTAAACAATTTTGTGGACCGATAGGCGGTGGAGGCGTCGTCACTGTGGATAGGCGGTAGCCACCAGAAGAGATGAAAAAAGGGTGGTGGCTAGGGTTTGAAAAAGAATAGAGAGACAGAGACAACGCTGTAAAAATGTTTGAAAATGAGAGAGAAATTATTATTGTATTTTTGTTCGAAAATTCAGATCTATTTTCCTCCAAAAATTTAAAAGAAAATACTATCCACACTTTAATGATTATAACAATTATCTAATTAATAAAAATCTCAAACTAAAGACCTTGAAATAAATAAGTATTTCGGTGCATCAAATTTTCCATTTAAACTATATACCTCAAAAATTAAACAAATTTCTTTACAAATAAAATTGAATCAGTAATTAGGTAGTAGTATTAAATAATTGAATATATTTTCTGATCAAGAGACGTTAGAACCGACCACTGTGACTTTTAAAATTAAATCATAATGAACCAGGCAAGTCTTCGAAAACACTCATTGACCTAATTTAATATTGGTTTTAATATTCATATAATATTATAATCATACCATATCATATAAATATATGTTTACTAACGTGCATTAATGAATATTTGATGTTCTCATCAATTTAATATGGGTTGCAGTCCAGCACAACATGGCCGTCATAGAAAAGCAACATTCTTTTTATTTACAGTATATTTTTCTTAAAGAAGGCACGTTTTCTACCAAACAATCCAGCTTATTTGTTAATAATTAATTTATGGCTTAATTGGGTGGCATGTACGAAGTGTATGGGAGGCCACAAAGTGGGGTCTTTATTATTTCTCGTCTTAAAATTATAATATTTACAATTAAGAACTTTTAGAATGGCAGCAAACATATTAGACAAGTACTTGCATCCCATAATTGAGACCAAAACCGAGTCTATTATGAGCAGTGGATGATTCATCTCAAGATTCATAATTGAGACCAAAACCGAGTCTATTATGAGTAGTGGATGATTCATCTCAAGATTAATAATTAGTGACTCATTTAGAGGGTTAGAGAACTATAATTTAATCATTTTCCCCTAAACTAGTAGTATTAGTCACAGTTGTCAACCTGCAGTTTAGCTCAGTACGTGATTATATTAATTATATAAATCACTAGAACATAAAGTGAAAATTTTTGAGATCTCAGCACACAGTTAATAGTTCTATTTTGTTTTATTTTTAATGAAAAGAAGAAATTTGAAGGCATGCTTAATTTCTGATGTATTAATTGGTTGAAACTAGAGCTACCAAACGAGCATGGCATCCGCCGGTCCGATTTAAAAAAGAATAAAAAAGTAAATAATAGTTCTACGTCTACCTTGATATTTTGCCAAATTGTATTGCAATATCAAAACTTTTTAAATCCATGAGGAATTTACTTCTAATTATAATTATTGTACATGATCAAAGGATAAAGTATGAAAAGGGTCAGAATTAGGAATTCATGGAATTGAGAGGGTCTAATCAATTTAACATTGTGTTTGCTCATCCAAACATTTTGAGAAATGTTATTCTTACATATCTTATGTCCTCATCATTCGTGAGGATCTTTCTCCTTTAGTCCATATATAATACTAATATTATTTATTTTGTTTTATGCATTTAATTTGGTTCTATCGCCTCACAAATTTATTCTACAAATTACATAAAAATCAAAGCTTAGTTTATGTATTTTTGCTATTACTTAAATAAATAAAATAATAAGTCTGAGTTTAATTTTATTATTGTAATTTATAAAGGTAAATTAAAATATACTTACTAAATAAAATAAAGAACATGAAAAATGTACTAAATCGGAAAAGTGCTTACATAACATATACAGTATAATACTATAGTTAGTATAACAATTCTGTTTTTATACTATAATCAATTTATTACCTACCTAACCACCACTAATAGACTGAAACATACAGCGAAAAATGTAGAACCTAGAGACATCAAAGCTTTAAATTTGTATATATACTAATTATTAATGATAAAGTGGCCCAATTTATTTCATGTGAGTATAATTTTAAATATACACAAAACTAAAGCTTTGATTATTTTATTAATGGCCATATCATGTCACTCCTAACTTACTTCATCAACTACATCATTTAAAAGGACAGTTCATTATTATATATTTATTGAAAGTGGTCACCTACACAATCTAATCTTTCGAATGCATAATATATTACGCATAGATGATAGCTAAATATGGACTGATATTCATAGTATATATTATATATATATTGATCATTATTTGAAATTATCAATGATCCGTAATTTTAATTGAAAGAAAAAGACCAATGGTCCAAAATGTCGATCAAGGACCAATTAAATAGTGGTCACTTATAGTCGACACCTAGACATCATGCATGTGTGACCATATTACAATTTATATGCTCGAATAGCAAATTGTATTCCATACAATAAATATGACATTGAAATTGAAGCATCTTCATACAAAGATGTTGATTCAAGTAATTTATTTGCAACAATCCTATTGGTCTACGCATGACCTAGGGCAGTCACTCTTAGCTAACAAGACCCTTTAATCCTACTGTGTTTTGCTTTTTCTTGAATGAAGTGTTCCCAAAGCTCAAAAGGAGGCACAATTCATAATTCAAGTCAATGTTGCAAATGGAATCATTTCAAACACAACTCCTTAAATTAGGACTATTGCAATAGGACCCTAGACAGTTACATTACATTTGCTTTTACTTCAAATAAATACTCTAGTAACCAACATGTTTTTATTTAGATTCATATAGAAGGTAGAAAATAAAAGAATGTCCATACTAACTTTCAGAAACCAATTTTAAAATTAAAAAAGCCATTTAATCTAGCTTTCTCAATCCCTAATATTCTTACCAGAAATCCCTTCTCTTTTGAGAAAAAAAGTATCACTATTTATTCCTTTGTTTAATTACCGCAAAAAAATATATTCCTACTATTTGTTTTATGATTTTGTAAGAACAGTGTCTTTATTTTCCAAAAATCTCAACAATTCGTTTCTAACAACTTAACAAAACGATGCTCCATTAATTAAACATATGAACATACGTAGACATCCAATAATACTACTCCATAATACCTTATGTACATGTATTAGATTCCTAAAATCATAAACTTTGGTAGAAATTTGGTCCCACTAACTTAAAATTTGATCACAAAATTCATGAATTTAGGGTTTGTAGTGAATTTCCCACTAATTCATATTTCTCAAATTCATGAGAAATTCACTACAGACCTAATAAATTAGTTCATGATTTTTGGAGTCAAATTTTAAATTTGTGGAACATAACAAATTCAGTCAAAGTTTATGGTTTTATGAATCAATAGTCGTATTTCAAATTCATTTTTTGTTATTCCCACACCAAGTTTTCTGTTTTAAACGATATTCATTTAATATTATTCTTATATTATGTCAAGTGTGTACTGTAATCAAACTTTTTATGTTTTTTAACACGAGATTTCAAATCCAAATAATCTCATATTTTCATATAAGCAATATTCAGTGAGTCTATCAAATATATTTCAAATAGGATACTAGTAACATTAATTTGCAATAGAAAAATACCATCAACTTTACCAAATAATAGTACTATCCATTTTCATGACCAAAGCTTGTCATAACATGGATACGAGTCTTCTCACAATTCTAGTAAGATTTGTCAGATATGTGAATATAATGAAAATAATATATAAATTCTGTGTATTTATATGGAGTAATATTTTTAAAAATAATTTTATAGGATGTACACAAATAAAAATAATAAAATATAATGAACTACTATATTAATACTTTAACAAAGACAATCGACTATTTGGTCCATAAAATCACAAAGTTCAGACAAATTTATTATATTTAATGGTGAATACCTCAATTACAGCATAAATAACATAATTAATAAGTGCGCTCACCCAAGTTTTGGCTTTAGTTGATAGTATATCATGTGCCACTAAATGCACCCTTAAATATTTCTCAACTTGACTGCGCTATGTTTGAGCAAATTAGGACACGAAATATTTGGAGAATGTCGATAATAATGTTATAGCAGCATACAGGTATATGCTGTTTGTATAATAATTGCTCATGATTCCAATAGCAAATTAGTAGAACAAATAAATACGTCCTCTCAAACACATGTAGATTGAAGTGTACAATTCATTTCTATTAGATACAAATGGAACAAGATACTTGAAAATTAGATTTGGCTAATTATTTTTCCAACAAACATAGTAGTAGTACTACTACATTTTTCATAGAATGAATTAGAGTCAGAGAGTTGATTATTAAAGAAAAAGGCCGAAATATGACCGCGGCCAAGAAGAGAAAGCGAGAGGGGATGGGGCCGGGGCGAGCGGGCAGGTGAGGATTGGGGTGTCCTGTTCCAATAGTGAGCAAATTTACAGTGCAATGCCACCCATTTATTTGGGTCGGCCCCCCACCCTCGTTTTGAACCAAACCAGACCTCGAAACTCACACACTCTCTCTGTGTTTGTGTATATTTTTTTTTTCCTTTCCCTTTTCTTTTCTCGCCTTCCGCTCCAAAATCCCATCTTTTTCAGTCTCTGCTCTGAACTGGCTGTTGTTTAAGATTTAGTATAGCCTATCCATCCCGACCCACAAAACAAGCGCCCATGTTTCTACAATGTATCTCATTCATCTTTCTGTTCTTCCTCGCCCCTTTTCCGTAATGCAGGATCCTATAACTGAATCTTGATTTTTTTTCTTCTTGTTTTTATATACTACTGAATTTCTCAAGTAATGATATTTGGCTGATAGAATTTGTTGACATTACTAGAATATGGGATTTCGTTTTCTCTTTTTCTCTTTGAATTACTTTAATTAAAGAAAAGAGCGTAGCTGGCTTTCATCCCATTTGAGTTGCATCGTTTTCTCGTGTCCTCCATTCTCGAACTCTTTTTTTTAGAGAAAAGTTGAGTTCGGGATTTTTTGTTGTGAGAAAAAGTTTTGATCTTGGCTTTCTTTCGAAGGGTTGCTGTTTGATTGTATGAAGTGGTGAAACGATGAGAGAAGATGGGAGCTCAAAGAAGAGCAAGGTTTGAATTTGATTCTCTCTGTGTTGAAGAATTTGTTTTCTGGAAAAAAAGAAGGCATGAAAGAGCATTTGTTTGTGGTGATTTTGTTGAATGGAGTGTTTCTGATTTGTCGAGTTTGTTAATGAAGCTTTCATGGCCTAAGACGTTAGTCAAGAAATGGTTCAATCTCCAGAGCAAAGATGGGGATTTTCATGCTGATGAAATCATTTATGGAGGTAATTTTGTCTCTGTAAAAACTTGTTTGAATTTCGTTGATGATTAAATCGGATCACCTCCATTTCATGAAAGATTAATTTTTGTTCCGAATTTTCTGGGATTACTTGCATTTATGTCATTTGAAAGGGGTTTGATGAATTTCTGTTTACATCATTATGACAAATTAATTTAGAGCTGTTTTGATGTGAGAGTGTGGGAGTTACTGCCGTAGTGAAGCAGCTTTATTAAATAGTTGTAAATCTACTTTTCCAGGCGTTGATGAAGAATGGAGGAACAATTTACCTGAGAGGGAGCAGCCATACACAGTCAAGAAAAGCAACACGGGTTCACTTCTTCTGGATTATTCTTTTCAACCACAATTATACTGCCAGTTCTAATAATAATTTCTCTTGTTATAGTGAGCAATTATTTGCAGTACTCTGTATAGCTTAATTTGACTAATTGGATTCACAGAAAAATTGACTGCTCGAAATCCAGAGTGTATGAGAAGAAACGAGTTTGAGTTTGATTCCACTCAAATTACAGATGTTCAAGATTATAGGTTTGTGCTTCTTTTAATCCATACACTCAGTTTATCACTTTAGCAAAGCCACCAAGGGAAAAAGCAAGTCTTTACTTTTTGTGTATTCCACTATGTTGTGATGCAACAGGATCTTTGTGGCAACATGGAATGTGGGTGGAAAGTCACCCCCGAGTTACTTGAATCTTGAAGACTGGCTGCATACGTCGCCTCCTTCTGATATTTATGTTCTTGGGTCAGTTCACTAGTCGAGAACTGTCTCTGTCTGTGGCTTTTGTTGATTCTTGGCTAGCAAATTATTAATGGATGGATTTTGTATTGTCATTTTTAGGTTTCAAGAGATTGTTCCGTTGAATGCTGGAAATGTGTTGGGCACGGAGGATAATGGCCCTGCTAGGAAATGGCAAGCCCTTATTAGGAAAACTCTCAACAGCCTTCCTGCCTCTGGTGGTGGTGGAGATGGTGGAGGTGGTGGTGTTGTTTTCAATACACGATCCACGAGTCCTTATGAACTATATGATGACCTTAAAGGGCCAAACAGAGAACAAGATCCTTCTTTCTTTCCCCGTCACTCTGTGCAGTCTGTGAGCCAAAGCATGAGAATGATGGGAAGTGGGATTTCAGTGGCACAACCTAAACTTGATCCTAGATTCAGCATGTGCGATCGGGTTATGTATGGTCATAGGCCAAGCGATTATTATGATCAAAATGCAAGGTGGGATGCTTCCTCTGATGATGAAGATGGGCCAAGTGATTCGTTTTGTGCACAGTACTACAATGCCTCTGTCTCCATTGAGGACAAAGACAAGAATCCGGGCCAGTCAAGATATTGTCTTGTGGCTAGCAAACAGATGGTTGGGATACTTGTCACGGTATGGATAAAGACGGAACTGAGAGATGCTGTGCGCAATCTGAAGGTGTCTTGTGTTGGGAGAGGGCTGATGGGTTATCTTGGTAACAAGGTACGCCTTTTCTGAACTTGGTTGTTCTCCAAATGACCAACAATGGCATAATCTTACATTATTGTGTTTTTGCAGGGCTCGATCTCAATAAGCATGTCTTTGCACCAGACAAGCTTCTGCTTCATCTGTAGTCACTTGACCTCTGGGGAGAAGGATGGAGACGAGCTACGAAGGAACTCTGATGTCATGGAAATATTGAGGAAAACCAGATTCCCAGAAGTCCATGCCACGACAGATGAGAGCAAATCCCCTCAAACAATCCTTGATCATGAGTATGTTTCTCATTCATAGCCATCTACTCTTTTGGAGCATTTGGCTTTGCTTTAGTTTGTGCTACATTTTCTACTTGGATAATAAATGTGGAATACTCTAGCAATGTTCCTTTCAGCAAAATCCTAAAACAGAAAAGAAATGTATTTGCTTCATATGCTAAGTTCTCATTTAAAATATTGCTCATGTTTTCTTCCAGTCGAGTGATATGGCTTGGGGACTTGAACTATAGAATTGCACTTTCGTACCGATATGCAAAGGCTCTTGTAGAGATGCGCAATTGGAGAGCGTTGTTAGAAAACGATCAGGCAAGAATTTCTAATTTGATAACAATTCAAAACTTTTCACTGATTTGCTTTATCTATGCTGATCTCTTTTCTTTTTCTTGAACAGCTTAGGATAGAACAGAGATATGGGCGTGTTTTTGCAGGATGGAACGAGGGGAAGATCTACTTCCCTCCTACGTACAAGTATTCAAACAATTCAGACAGATACGCAGGAGAAAATATGCGTCAAAAGAAGAAACGAAGAACACCTGCATGGTGACTCTCTTATCAAAAATACATGTTAATAAACCATGCTTACACGATTCTAATTCTTTGTGTGTGAATGAAGGTGTGATCGTATATTATGGCACGGCCATGGTCTCAGACAACTCTCATATGTTCGTGGGGAGTCGAGGTTTTCAGATCACAGACCAGTCTGCAGTATGTTTTTGGCAGAAGTCGAGTCCACCAATTGTGGCCGTTTCAAGAAAAGCACGAGCTATTCTAGCGCTCGGGTTGAGATAGAGGAGCTCCTCCCTTACTCACATGGATACGATCAACTATATTTATTCTGAAAACCATATCAAATCCAAGTTCCTGCAAGAAATCCTCACCTTTTACTGCATAAATGAGCAGCAAACCATAAAGGTTCATTCATCATCCTAGAACTCATCCTCTTACATAACCATATTTATTCTATAACTCGGTATTCTTGCAGATGAACCCTATAAAACATGGATAGAGATCATTCTTCAACATATTTGGGGTTTATGGTAATCAGCATTCTGTTGCTTTACCTAATGTTTATTGTTTGCGACAATGTATTAGTCTTGTTACTTATAATATCCATTATATATTTGCAGGCTCAAAGTATGAAAAAAATTAAAAGTGGCCAAAAGTTCTAAAAATCACAACCAATAACGAGGTAAATATAGAAATATATGCACAAATCATTCATTTGAGCAATCAAGTGTTTTTATGTTGAAATTAAGATTATTTGTCAAATTTGGATTATTTTGCAGGATGGAGCGAATCAGTATATATGATTGAGAAGTCTGTGTAAATGCCGCCCGCAGGGGCGCAGCGCAGTTGGCAATGGAGGGGCAGATCTTGCTGCAATGAGTCTGGGTTCGAATCTCACTCTTAGGCACAAGTGTGAGGCCTTGGAGATGGGCTTCTGGCAGCCAGTGGGTTAAGGCCTCCCCCTTAACGGGCTACTGCGTACCCTGATTGAACCCCCTCACATGATGTCGGGCCGGAATCGCCTTTTTTGCCTGGGAGATGGGCTTCTGGCAGCCAGTGGGTTAAGGCCTCCCCTTAACGGGTTACTGCGTACCCTGATTGAATCCCCTCACATGATGTCGGGCAGGAATGTGGGGGCCGCCAAGGCGACGGAGTCGCCTGTTTTGCTGCAACGAGAAGTCTGTGTAAATGCAAGAATTTTTTGTAGCTTAGTTCATAAATGTTGCATCCCTTTTACTTTTTATTGGAACCAAGAAATGGTGATGGCCATTTTCACAGTGAAGGAAAAAAGAGAATTTTGAGCTTTATAAAGTGTAGAATTAAAGTGGAAACGTTAACTGAAAAGGAAATATTGCTGTCCTTGTTCTGCAATTCCATTGCTCTCCTTGGAAATTGAGCTCAAACTGCAATTTGTCATATCCCACAGTCAAAATTTATTTATTAATTTATTTTTGCCGCTAAAGATTTCAATAGAGATTGAAACAAGTCGTTTTCATCGATGAAAAAGTATAAATACTGTGATCTATTGTTGTAATTTTATGGCCAGAGATAGGAAAATCATTTAATTATAAATCTCTCATTTTTTCAGATTTTTTCAAAAAAAATTATTTCTCATTTTCACTCATATTGAGTATAGTATTGTCACGAGCAATGATGTGAAAATATTGTCTTGGAATGAAAATGTAAAATAAGAAAAGGTGATTTAGTTTTTTTTCATATAAATGGAAAAGAAATAAGAGAATCTAGACTTTTCCTACTAAATATCTCATTTCTATAATTTTATTTCTAAATTTATCAAATATATATAATAGGAGTATATAAAATCAATATTAAGTACTCCATCCATCCCATCTCACAATAGGAGTCACTCTTAGAGCATCCACTACGCGGCGCGTCAGCGTCCCGCGTCCCGTCCCGGAGAGATGGGTTCGTCGCGCGCCGCGTTGCAGCAAACGTCCCGTGCCGTCTCGTCCCTTGTCCCGTCCCGCGTCCCGTGTCGCCGAGCTACGCGACGGGCGGGCTCGCCACGCGCCTATGCGACGTGGTGCGACCCGGCGTCGTGCGTAACGCCCACTCGCCGGCCCGCGAGTGGGCGTCGTCACGTGCTGACGCAATAAATATTTTTTTAAAAAATAAAAAAAATCTAACGGTAATAACCGTTTTTTTTGTTTTTTTTTTAAAATTTTTTATTTTTAAATTAGTTTTTTTACTCTATAAATACTCCTACACTCATCCTCATTTCACACACAACTACACATCTATTCTTCTATCATCTCAATTTCCTCTCAAATTTCCTCTCATCACAAGATGTCCGGCGAAGGCAACTACGACGGTTCCGGCTCCGGCGGGTGGGATCTCAACGCCTTCGGCGATTGGGAGACCATGATCAACACACTGGGCGGTTCCAGTGCGTCGACGCCGGGGACCCAGGGTTCGGAGACGCCGGGGGGTATCAACCACCCAACTTTGACGTTGATGCATATGCCCGTCCCTCTGCCCTGCGGTATTCGCAGGGATTATCCCAGATCCGGGAGGATTTTCCCATTGATCCAACGCCGGGAGTAGGCCGAGGCGGTGGAGGTGGGCGAGGCGGTGTACAACCCCAGGCGGTCGAGGACGAGGACGAGGACGAGGAGGAGGAAAAAGAGGAAGAGGATCTAGGCCGGCATCCGTACAGCAACCAGGAAACGCTGGCGGTGTACAACGCCTGGATCACCGTCTCGTACGATCCCATCGTCGGGAATCAACAACCCCGGAAGTGTTTCTGGGAAAAGGTCTGCGAGGTCTACCACCAGATAAAGCCGAAAGGCTCCCGCAAGTGCAAATAAAAAATGCTCCGCTCTCACTTTGACCGAGTCTACCAACAGGTCAAAAAATTCTGCGGCCTCTACTCGGCCGAAGCGGCGCGCTACCAAAGTGGCGTCACTGCAACCGACATTTTAACGTCCGCTTTGCGCGCCTACTACCAGGACACCCGTCAACAATTCAGATATGTTGACGTTTGGCAGGCCGTGAAGGACGAGGAACGGTGGGCCGGCGGTTTCCGCTCCAGCTCGGGCTCAAACTCGAAGCGCACGAAGCATACGACGAGTGGTCAATACTTGTCTAGTGGTGACACCGCTGAGGGCATCGCCCACATGAGGCTGAATCGCAGGAGTTTGCGGGTACGGTCGGCGATGCTGGAGGATCCAGCCGTGGGCGCCGTCGGCCGCAAGGGACGAAGCCGGCGAAAGCGGCTAGAGCGAGGAAGGACCGAGGTGAATCAAGCCAGGCGGCCTCGGGATCGGGCTCGCGGGGAGGCTCGGACACACTTATGGTGGCGTACATGAGCGCCACAATGGCGGACACTTCTCACTTCTCGCACGCCCAATTCGCGGCCTGGTGGAACGGAATTGTGCATATGGGAGCACAACTTGGCCTTCCGACTCCCCCTCAACCTCGACCGTCTCCGGAGGATGATTAGCCGGCGGAGTAGTTTTTTTATTTTCTTTAAATTTGTATTTTAAATTATGTTGTGTGTTTTTTTATGTTGTGTTTTTTTAATAAAGTGTGTTTTTTAATAAAAATGTGTTTGTTTTAATTGAATTGGGTTGAAAAAATAAAAATAAAAATGAAATTGAATGAATAGTAATTTAAGGGACGGAATAAGGGACTGTTAAGGGACGGAGCGTTGCAGGTTCCGTCCCTTAGTTAAGGGATGGAGGAATAAAGTACAGTGGGACCCTCAAATAGTAGTCAAATAGTAGTTAATGGACGGAATAAGGGACGTTATAGAGACAGCGTAGTGGATGGCCTTATTGTGGCCACGACTTTTAAGAAATGTAAATAATTGTGTGTTGGAAAAATTAGTGGAATAGATGATCCACTTTTTTATACTTGGTTTTATAATAAAATGTGAATGAAGTGAGTTAGTATATGTGGGACCTACATACCCTTTAGAGCATCCACTATAGATGCCCGATCTCGCGCCCGATGGATCTTAAAATTGAATTCCATTTTCCCTTTTTTTAGCTAAATAAATGCTCAATGGATTTCCAATACTAATTGATCTTGTTGTGACTTTTTGGTTTATAACGGAACAGTTAAAAAATCATTGACAAACAGGTTAAAATCGTATGTTAAATAAATTGTTATTTCTCCCGTCCCAACTAAGTTGAGTCGTATTCCACTTTGGGATGTCCCAACTATATTGAGTCATTTCCTTTTTTAACAAAAAACTAAACATCCAATCACTCTTACTTTATTCCACCATTTATTTTACTCTCTCTTTATCTTTCTCACTTTATTCCTCGCTCCTACTCCTTTTCAATGCAATTTCTTAATCTCCGTGCCCAAAAGTTTTGTCTCAACTTAGTTGGGACGGAGGGAGTACATAAATTTGTTATAAAGTTAAATTTCTATCATATGAAATGATATTGTATTTGTATAAGTTCTTTTGGAATTAAAAACAAACATATGATGTCCTACTCATTGTAGTTAGTTCATAAAAAATGGATTGGGAAAATAATTGTAGATTCAATGTATCACGGTTTAAACATTTTAAATACTTCAGAAAACAGAGCTCGCAAATCTAACACTTTTTAAATCTAAAAATCACTCAATGTTTCAAATTATTTTACTTTAATTCAAAATTAATTTAATTAAATTAGATTTATTAGTATATTAAATTATAAAAAGTAAAATTGAATTATAATCCGGTTCCTGGTTAGGAACCGGTCAATTGCGGTTCCGAATCGGAACCGATTTTATTTAAAAAATTGGAACCGGTACCGGAACTGATTTTTTCGGTTCCGATTCCTCAATTAACCGGTCTGTTCCGGTTCTGGTTCAGATAACCGAGAACCGGAGAACCGTTTAAGCACCCCTAGGTGTGGGTAGAGACGTGGCGTGAGGCGTCCCACTATAGAAGTGATAGTCCAACACAAAAAATGAGGGAAATGTTGCAAATACTCTTACAAATTGTACCATAAATTTCAAGTAAATTAATGCACATCTGATTTCCAAATAAGAAACTTCCCGTTTTTCACTACTAATTTCTTCGTCCGTAAAAAATGTCTCATTTTGTCATTTTGAGGTGTTCATCTACTTTTTATCATTTTAGGTGAGTGACCTCATCATTCAACTAAATCATTATACTCATATTTTATTATAAAAATAATATATAAATGTGGGTCCATATACCATTAACTTATTTCTCAATTTTTAAAATTTGTGTTGAATCGAAATGAGGTTATAAATAGCAATTTGTCGAGTTAAAACGAGATTATAAATATCGAACGGAGGAAATACCTTCCTTTTACATGTTTGACCATTCAACCCTAAAACATAGGCATATTGAGCATGGAGGAAAAGTAAAAAAATCAAGGAAATATAGTTAAGAAAACATATGTGGCAAAGTTAATTAGAAAAAGTCCAAATTATATAGTATTGTATTTTTTAAAATATACTACGTACCTCTGTCCCATAATAAAAATCCATTTTTATCATTTTAGTTCTTCTTACAATAAGAGTCCACCTTCACTTTTATCATAAATGATAAGTCGGTCTCACACTTCACTAACTCATTTCACTCACATTTTATTATAAAACTAATACTCCACCAACTTCTCGTTTATCCATTTTCATCCATTAATCCCTTAATTTTTCATTTATCCTTATTCATCCATCCCTTAATTTTTTTTTCTCGTTTTTCAATTATGTAGTTGCTTAATATATTTGCTATTAATATTCTACGACTAATTTATATTTTCTCACATTACAATAAATGTGAGTTCATTTTTTTACTTTTCCATACACTACCTGATATTCATTCGTGTAAAATTATGTAAACAGTTTTATGTAGTTCAACCAGATGATGCCGAAAATAATACTAAGGGCATGTTTGGTAAGTTAGTAATGCCTAGATATAGTTACTTATATGACTATTTCTAAATGTTCGGTATCATAGTTAACCTAACATGTGAGTCTGTGTTTTTTCTCAATGGCTCATCCGAGCCCATAGATTTTTCCTAAAATTATACATGTATCTCACACATTTGCTAAGATACAAATATGCCTCAATTTATTTACATAGAAAAGAAAAGGAATTCTCCTTCATGCCCTTGCTTCAATCTCTTCCAGACGTCCACTGCATACTCTTCCTTCAAATCTCATGAATAAGTAAATCAAAAGTTCACTACCAAAATTTCCATTCGGTAGGTGCTTATTTATTATCAATCTCTCTTTTTTTATTTTAATTATGAAATTTTTTGTAAGTAATTCAATTTGTTGCCTACTTGTGATGATATCCCCAATTCAATTCCACTGATGATTTATGTTGATTAATATTGATTTGGAACAATTTTTTTTTCTCATGGGTTTTTGAAAAGCTCCGTTTGTAGCTTTAATCAACCTTAGGTTTAAAGAGCTTTGTTTATGAACAATTAATAATGGCTTGCTTTTCTACGTAAATATAATGGTTTTTTTACCATTCAAAGAAGAATAGAGTAGTATTTTACTGCTTTAAGTTTAGAACCGCCAAGAAATAAAGATGGAAAAATGGAGAGGGAATCGTAATGTTTGTTTTCTTTGAAGCATATTCAACTAAGGTATAGCTAAAGACAATTTAGCAAACAACTAGATTTGTATAAGGTCAAATAAGTCACTGCATATTTAATTTTGATTTCATAACATTTATATCAAACAAAGTTGGCTTATAAAAAGATACAACCTCTGTCCCCCAAAATTCGTCCCAGTTTGACCGGGCACGGGTTTTAAGAAATATAATGGAAAGTGAGTTGAAAATGTTAGTGGATTGTGGGACCTACTTTATATATTAGTTTTATAATAAAATGTGAGTAGGAATGAGTTGGTGGAATATGAGACCCACTACCAAAAATGGTAAAAGTGAAATGGGACAAATTTTGAGGGACGGACGAAAATGAAAAACTGGGACGAATTTTCAGGGACGGAGGTAGTAATTAACTAGGGTATCAAACACGTGATATTAAAATCAAATCGTATCATAACTTGGTCCTAAATCTTGGTCATTTACTAATCTATGCATATCCCACGTCACTAATCTATGCAACAGTTTAAATCCATAATTTTCATCTATTTTTCTTTTGAGTTTATGTTTCCACACTAATTGCTTTATAGCCAATTTTAATATTATAAATAAAGTTCAAATTTCAAGAAACTATGATTACTCTTTTTCTTCTATCGGTTTGGTCATTCTTGTGGTACGTTTCGATTATAGTTTTAAGCAATGTTTTAAAAATCGGACCGGTCGGCCAACCGGTAAAGCTACTGGTTCTTGGTTCAACCGGTCCAACCGTTTCAATCACTGGTCGAACCGTTTTACTGTTGCAAATACATATAATTAAGTATACAATATACAAAATATATTAAATTTACATATAATTAATAATATATAAAAAATATTAACTTTATATTTTAGTTGTAATATAAATATTAAAATTTAGTAGTAAATGAATAAATTTCATAAATATTTTTGTTGGTAAATAAAAATAAATATATGATTCATTAGTTATTGTAGATAAAAAAAATTAATATTTTATATATAAATAGATAAATTTCATTATAACTAAAAAAAGTGTATTAACAAAATAATATTATAGTATTAAGTAATAATTAAACATGAACAATTAGTTATTTTATGCAAAAATATTAATATCAATGGTTAGTGTATATAAATTAAATATATAGTACAAGAAAAATATTAATATTAAGTAATAATAAATTATATTTACATATAAAACATATTAAATTTATGTGTAATTACAAACTCATATATTGTAAAAATCTAGTGATTATTAAAATATAATTAAAAAATATATTATAATTAATAATTTCTTAAAATAATATTAAAATGAATTATTATTTTATGTGGATTAAAAATATCATTTTTAGTGTATAAAAATAATTAATATTCATATTATTTCAAAATGGTCATATGGTAGAGTGGTAAAAGTGTTGGTATATAGAGAAGAGGTCATGGGTTCAAGTCTTGCCATCAACAAATTTTGAAAAGGTATTTTGTAAAGTAAAAACCGGTTCACGGTTGAACCGGTTTGACCGGCCGGTCAGTAGCGATTTAATATGTTGGCGGTTTCTAGGAGTGAACCGGACCGAATTGTTTGCCGGTTCGCGATTGGACCAGTCGAACAGGCCGGTCCGGTCCGAAAGTAAAAAATCGGTTCACGGTTAAACCGGGTTGACCGGCCGGTCAGTAGCGGTTTAACATGTTGGCGATTTCTAGGGGTGAACCGGACCGGATTCCTTGCCGGTTCGCGATTGGACCGGTCGAACCGGCCGGTCCGGTTTTTAAAACACTGGTTTTAAGAGACTAGCTAGGGATCAATATATGAATTGAGATAGTTTAAACCAATATATATGGAGTATATATTTGAATATTAGATAACAGGACTTAAAATTTTATAAGCCAATAAAAAGTAGAGTATGTAGCACAGCACACAATAGCAAACAAGCTCACAGAAAACGAAATACATTCAACTCCAAATCAGCTAAAACTAAGAGCGGAGAGTAGATCTGTAATATATGTAATGTAGCTACTTCCTTCCTTCCTTCCACACACAACACAACAACTCATCACTGTTTGGAATTTGATGACTTTCCCTTTCCCTTTCCCTTTCTCTTTGCAGCTGCTTCATCCGCAGCAATCTGGTTATCGCGGCATTCAGGTGAGCAGAATGCACGATAGTCTCTGCATTGCATACATTCACGTTCAAGGCTTAATTACCACTAATTAAATACTAATTTCCAATCATAAACATTTGCAAACTAAACCATTTATTTCAAATATTGACTCGTTTAATTTTGCATATTCATTTACTTTCCGTTACTATTCAAATTAGTATGGAACATGCATAACAACATCAAAACCAAAACACTGCAGATAAAACTTAATTAATAGGGTTTCATACATAATTATCATTGACAATCAGAAAATTAGTCAATAAACCATTAATTAGGATATCATAATTCATAACCAACCAGGAATTAATAAAGTCAATGAAATTGAACCGTGAAAAAAGATATTCATAAAGTACACAAATAATGCGAAGAAAAACTAGGAAATCAACCGCATTTTATTTACTCAAATCACTCAGGAAACTTACTGTAAAACAAAAAAAAAGTGATTAACAAAACAAAAACAAATTGAAAAAAAATGAAGCAGAGATTGAATTCATACCCGCCCATAAAGATGTCGGATTTGGGGTCGATATTACTATTGCAGCGGATACACTTCTTCAAAAAACCACCTATTTCGGTGTTATTCGACCGCGACGAACCGGATTGCTGCGAAGCCATGAGCTGAATTGAAGGTTTAGTACAATGAGTGAAAAACAGACAAGTGAGGGATACAAGTTGAAGAGGAGGTGCTGGAAATATATATATAGGCACATCTCATTAGCATTCAACAAAGTTTTTTTTTACATTAATTCACCAAATAATTTCTGTAATATAATTTACTACACGCACTTGGATGTCATTTATTACTTCAATTCTATTTGATTGTGGTATTAATTTTTTAAATTATATTTCACGGTTCAGGATTACGATATCATCAATTTCGTACTTTATTAAGTTCCATTCATAAACATTCTAGTAATCAGTCCATATTGACATCGTTTACTTTATAGATGTATATAATTTTATTTTAACACTTTAAATATAGCTACTGATATTATCACAGAAAAGGCAAAAATCAATTTGTTATTTTATTAATTTATTTGAAATTATACAAAAAAAAATGGACGAATAGTTGTTATGTAATTTATAAAATCAATAATATCGTTATCAATAATTTTTTAGGCACTAACATGACATCACATCACATGGATAAAAATGTCACACTGATATGTAAACACATTTTTTAGAATTATATACACTGAATTTAAATTATTATAAACATTAGATTTTGGGTCATTATATTATTACAACCGACTTTATTAGTATGTAAGTTGTTGATATATGATTAATATCATTTTCGTCAGTACAAATTTGAAAAATATACTTCGATTTTTTCACCTTTGTATTGTATGTCGGCCTAAATAGACACAAACTAAATTTTTTTTTCGTGCAAATTTCTTTGTGTACACACATGCAATTGAGATTTCATTAATAAGTACTTGATATGTGAAAAATAATTATATCTAGATTACACTCTATAGAATTAAAGTTTTTGAGATATTTTTGGATTATCGTCCGCAATTGAAAGTGACATGTGACGTTAAATTTTCAAAGTATCACAAAATTATAACAATGAATCTACAACATGGTAGATTCTTCCATAACTATAAAAAACAGTATTAGAATTTCCACCCTTCTTGCATAAAAAGCACACATTAAGATCTGATAGACGGTTGATCGCACTGATAAATAAATTTTTTTTGTTATCAAAATCTATACATAGTAGTTATTTTTAGTTTGTTTTTATTAAGTTTTGGCATCATTATTGGTTAAATCAATATTTAGCAATTTTGTTGATGTTAAAATCAGATTTTTGTGTTACACTTAATTTGTAGTTTGAAGAATTTGGGACCTGTCCTTTGTGACAATTGATTTAAATAAAATGGGACATGTTTTTAACTCAGAAAACACTATTTACTGCAATTGGAGTCTATATTAATTGGTATATATTGGACTCAGATGTAAATTGATGTGTATATGACCTGGTTGTTACATCTTTAATTTGTCATATTGCTGATATTGCAGACCTTGGGTTTAAAGCTTTACGAAACATTTTGAATAAACAATAAATATTACATTCCCTATACTCATCCGATAAAATTCGATTCTTTTCTAAAAAGTGAAATGGTTGCCGGTATTTATAAGTCCAATTTAACATTAAATATTACTTTCCCCTTAAGTCGTTCAAATTATAAATATTTTTTTAATTGTTTCGGCTTTTATTCCTTAAGTCCTTTCCAAAACAAAAAAACCTACACAATTCATTTTTTTATTTATAATTTTGCATTATTATTGTCTAACCTACCTCATCGGCTTATTATTTAGAATGAATTTCAACATTTATCCCTAAAAATTAGGCTTTTCACTTTTTAAGTTCTTTGAAACAACATCATCATAAATTTCTAAAAATAATTAATCACTTTTCGAATTTTTCTCTACTTATTTATTTTCATTTTACCCCTAAACTCCTAAAAAGCATTCTTAATCAAAATTTATTACTTTTAGAAATTAAATCTAACATTACATCATAATAATCTATGTAAAACTCAATCTTAATACGAAACATAGGACCAAACATATGGATGTCATTTTTTTGTGACTTTAGTAAGGATGCCATAAAATGATCTAAAAATAACCCCAAACCCGAATTTTATAAAATGACCTAAAATTTATTAATAATAACCTTTCATGTTTTTAGTTAATTACTAAATATCATATTGGCAAATCTCTCAGATCAGGATTTGAAATACGTTTGTTTTGTATTGATATCAATTTTTATTTTGATCAATTTCTCCACTCTCTCTCTCCCTCTAATATAAAAATAATATAATATATAAATAATAGTGTTAAAATGCATATTTTATTTTTAAAAATTATTGCTATAAATATTTATATATTTTTAGATGTATACACATCATATTTATTAATAATAATATTATTATTAATAAATGTTAATATGTAAATATCTATAGTAATAATCTGAAAATATACTCCCTCGTCCACTAAAAATTATTTATGTATATTATATAACTAAAACTTTAAAATATAAGTGATGTACAGATATTTTATTTAATTCTTAAAATATCAAAGATTTAAAACCTTCTAACGTCATTTTCTAAAGTTAATCATGAAGTTCAGTCTACAATATAAGCGTCAATCGTCCTTTCTTAAACCAAATAAACTATTAACCATTACTACTTCCATAGCCCCAAAAAGTTAAATTATTCGAAAAATGTGGGACAGGAGTAAATCATAGTACTTACTACTTTCTATCTCCCCCCTTTCGACCGTTCCCAGTTGAGACAACAAACTTCTCGGCATGAAATTTAATAAATGAATATTTAGTAGAAAAAAAATGAGTAAAACTTTTTTTTATTATTACTATGTATCAAAATATCTCAACTATAAAGAAATTTTCTAAAATAATTAAAAAAAAGAACTTTCTAAAATTAAAAAATAACTCAAACACGAGAAAGTAAGTAACAAGAAACATAGGAGTAATAAAGAAAAGAGATGCCGGAGCTCAGAGTTTTTATTCATGCGGATCTTACATATACAGAGTAGTTGTTCCCACACTAAAATTTACACACCACACATCAACTTCCAAGCTCAAAATTCCGGCAGCCTCTAGCGGCTTTATGCGTCGGCTCTCCGCCCTGGTCCCTCTAAGAAGAACTCCTCCTTCTGGCTACGGAGCACCTCCTCCACCTCTCTCGCCGGCATCCCGAACGCCAGCTCCTTCGCCTCCCTCTCCAGCTGGTTCATCACATTCCTCCTCCCTGCTAGAGTGAATTGCTCGTTGTTGTCTGCATTCACTTTGAAGGACACGATCTGTAGATTCTGGTTGTTGGAAGCAACAGCCACGAACGGATGACCCGCCGGCACGACCACCACGGTTCCGGTACTCAACCGGGACCGGACCGTCTTGTAGCTGGTGGTTTCACCACGCGGCCTGTAAGACTCCTCCTCCTCCTCCTCCTCGCTGCGGCGGCTCTGCCTCTGCGACTGAGATTGGGAGAGGTGGGGGCATGCCATTTCAAAGTAGCCTTCTCCCTCCACCACGACGGCGATCTTGGCGGCTTTGGAGTTGTAGAAGGGAACAGTCATGGCACCCTGGGACATGTTGGAGAATGAAATGGCGATGTCGAGGTCGCGTAGCTGACGGAATTGGGAGGACTCGACCTCGTAGTACTGCCCGTATTTGTTGTTGTAGATGGGGCGTTTGTCGTAGATGTTGTGAGTGCCCTTTGACTCCCCGCCGAACGGCCAGATGCCGCCTTCTTGGTGCTGGCTCATCGACCGGATCTGCTCCGACGACGCCTTGATGATCGCTCCTTGTCTCTGTTGCCCGAATAGCCTCTTCACTCTCTCTCCATCCACATTGAAAGCAGCTTCAAGAATTTCATCGCTGAAGGCCTTGAAGTATGATTCGGGATTTTGCCCTCCAGCTCCGTAGAATTGCTACGGATAAAAACCAAAAATATAAATATATGAATCAAAATCCAAGCTAATAAATAAGGACATTTGGAAGTTGTCGACACCTCAAACTGGCCGGGAGTATTAACAGGCTGGATGAGTTTGATTAGGACAAGTCTCTCATTGTTGTCCCTGTTGACCAAATACGACGTCGTTCCAGCGTGGATTCTGAATATATCTCCCTCCTTGATGTTGAAGCTCTCTCTCCTCTCTTCGCGCACCATGTTCACTGCGCCCCTTCCTGCTCATAACCACACAAAATTAGCAACATCTAAATCATGAAACTATAAAACCACTATTATACCTCTGGCAACAAACGCAAGGATATCGGCATCCAAGTGCGAAGGCAAGATGAACGTCTGCGGCTGCGCTTCAAGGACAGCGACGCGGTAGTTCTCGATCCCGCGGAGCAGATCAGACCTCTCCGTGAACTTCTGGAGAATGCGGAGGCGGCCGTGCTGCGTCTGCATTCCGGTGAAGAAATGGCGATCCTCGAACACGTAGGGGTTGTTGGTCTGCTTCTGATATTCCTGGTAGCTGTCTCTGCCGTGCCTTCCTCTCTCCTCGTAGCTTT
Source organism: Salvia splendens (assembly GCF_004379255.2). Taxonomy (NCBI): domain Eukaryota; kingdom Viridiplantae; phylum Streptophyta; class Magnoliopsida; order Lamiales; family Lamiaceae; genus Salvia; species Salvia splendens. The sequence goes on from NC_056034.1 coordinate 3,789,146, forward strand.
GGGTCTCCTTCTCGTACCTCTCCTGGCAGCGCCTCTGGCAGTCCTCACGCTGGCGGTCGCCGTGCTCCTGCTCCTGCTCCTGCTCCTGGTGGCGGCGCTCGCAGTCTCTGTTACACTCGCGCAGCTTCTGGATGGGGCTCCTGTCGTTGTCATGGTGCTTCTGGCGGTAGTAATCCTCGCAGCGGTCTTCGCATTGCCGAATCTGCTTGTCGTCGGCGTGGCGCTGGGAGTGGCACTGGTGCTTGCACTGCTGCAGCTTAGGATCCTGGGATGCCAGGGCCACTGTGGCCGAGGCAAGCAGCAGTACTAAACAGATCGCTTTATAACTCATCTTGTGTGTTTCAGTGGGAGAGTGTTACTGTTGGTGTGAGTGATATATAGAGCGGAGATATGCTTCGGAGTTTAGACGCGCCATGCATGAGTACACGTATCAGGGTTACGTGGCGGAGGGAGGATGAAGATGATCGCCGCGTCTTTCTCACCAGTCACCACAAAATACAAACAGTACAGAAAAGAACTAGACGACAAAATGGTAGTATTTTACTATATTGTAGTAGTAGCATTTTAAGATGTTACTTACTTATAGAGAGGAAGCATCATCTAGTATACCTAGATTATTATCAATAGTATGAAATGTAATACAAGCACAACGAGACTATGAGTCTTGAGATATGGACAGTGACGAAGCCAAACTGGGGCCTGGGGTCACTAGACCCTCCAGATATCGTAACCATTATTATATATTATGCTTTAACAAACACTAAAAAGTGTTACAGCGCAGTTGGTTAATATACTCCCCTTTCATCTGTGAGGAATTGAGTTTGACTCCCATAAACCATAGTGATGTTTTCTTTTTGCAAAACACTAGATATACTTTCTTCACTTAGTTTTTTTTATAGACACACTTAAGCTAATCCTATTGACTTTTTCACTTTATATTCTGTTTATTTCAAATTTTTCCATTTATATATTCTGTTCATTTTATAAATATTCATGTTGGCCACTTTGAAAAATCTTTTTACTTATAATTTTTATCATTCATAAGATTCTTACTTTTTACCCATCCACATCTACTAATTTATTTAATTTTAATGTTTATTATTTGTGTCACTTTGCAACATTTGATTATTTTAAACAGTAATTGCATAGTTGATAAATTAAATATTTTTAGACTTCAATATACTCTTTAAATATGAAAATATTTTACTCCATATAATATTAATAAATTTTAGTCTAAGAATATACTCCATAATCTTTATTCATTTCTTTATAATCATCATTCAATTTCATCCCAAACTTCTCTTATTAAAGATTAATAGAAAATGAATCAAAATTCTATTATTAAAGATTCATAGAAAATTAACAAGTAAATATCGTAACATTTAATCATTAAATAAATGAAAAAAAATTATATTTTTTTCTTATGATATTTAGTCATCAATAAAAGTATTTGGACCCCCAATAAAAAATTTCCGGCTTTCGTCACTGGATATGGATAAGAGGGCTGGGAAATAGTAAAAGGATCTCAGGCTTGATCAGCTTTAAAAATATCAATGTGTACCAGTAGTATTTATCATCTTCTTTCTTCTTTTCATTTCTTTTCTTTTCTTTTCTTTTCTTTTAGATGCGGACAAATTTGCTATTTATATACAGTATTGTATTGTCTCTTCCTATCCAAGTTCATCTTTTATATGATAACTAGCTAGAGTTTTATATATTAATATTTTCACATATATTCTTATCCGAACAAGCCTTTTATGTTAGTAGTTCTTACTTAAAAAATTTAATTGGTGAAGGAAAATTAATTACAATTGATGGTTTGGCGAATTTTTGATGGTGATGAATGCTGGAAAATACAGATCACGACACAGAGATTTACGTGGTTCGATTTACTGAGGTAAATCTACGTCCACGGGAAGAAAAGAGGGCAGAGTTGTATTGCTTGATCTGTTTTCTACAGCTTACAATACAGACTTGCTATTTGATATTTGATCTCTAGAGAACTTAACCCCAGTCTATCTGATCTAAGTTCTATTTATACATTGAACTAAGATCGTGGCTTGCATCACCACTAATGATGGTTGTGGATGTCGTGGAGGTCATGGAGATCCTGCATGGGTCCACTACCTCTTTGTTTGGTCCGCTTATCCCGCATGAGATCCTGCATGATTTGACACCACTAAATAGATCGTGTAGTGGTCATGAGATCCTGCATGGGTCCACTATCTCCCAGTTCGGTCGAATACTGAGACCGAACTGCTGAACTATTGCCGAGCAGCTTTTGCCGATCTGAGAGTAGGGCTTGATTGGTCGGCTTTTACCGAGCTGTAGGCTGGGGCCGAACTCTTTGGTAATGCCGAACTGATTGGTCGGCTTTTACCGAGCTGTAGGCTGGGGCCGAACTCTTTGGTAATGCCGAACTGATACTCTTCCTTGGGCTTTGGGCTGATGGGCCGTCACTGCTATTGGGCTTGTTTAGTACGTACCCCATCACTACCCCCCCGAAAAGCGAAGTGAATCACTTCGGCGAAGCGAGTCACTTCGGCATTCTGGATAAAGGTACGGGGGAGGCTGACGTCAGGGGACGTGCCTTGCGCGTGACTGCATTAAATGCGACAGTAAAATCCGGCCGTTGAATCCTGAAAAGGTGGGATTCGAAACGGTGCGATGATTTTGAAATCTTCTCCGAATCTGATAAATACGTCCTTTCTTCATCATTTGAATACTTTTGCTATTGCTTCTTCTGCATCCTCTCTCTTTTGCGTAAAAATTTCCTTCCGCTTTCAAGAGTTTCTTCAGAATTTCTTCAAACTTTCAAAGAGTAAGAACTATGTCTTCTTCTTCTTCTGAGTCAGGTAGCGGTAGGAAAGGGGATAAGGGGTCTTCTAGCCGGAAAGAATCCGGGGAGAAGACCGTAGAGTATTTTCACAGCATCTTGAGTAAGGATACTGTGATATCCATATACGAAAAATATCTTCTTCCCAGGGGGAAGGCGGTGGTTCCCGACGACGATCATAGGGCTAACGAGCCGCCGAAGGGTTATGCCACCGTTTACGAAGCCGGCTTGGAATGCGGGCTTCGTTTCCCTCTTCCCCCTGCCTTTGTAGAGCTGCTAGATTTTTTTCAACTCCCTTTAGGTCAGGTGACTCCGAACTCTTGGAGGCACTTATCGGCCTTTGCTGCCGAACTGCGTAGGCTAGATAAGGATCTGTCTCTGAGGGCAATCCTTAATTTTTTCCAGTTTAAAAGGAAGGGATCTTGGTTTTACTTGATCCCTTTACAGCCTTTTAGGGCCTTCTGCAAAACCAAATGGCCGAAATGGCAAAACCGCTTCTTTTTTTATAATAGGACAGCGGCTCCGGGCTTTCCCTGGAGAGGGCCGAAGTCCGTGATTCCTCATCCTCGGTTAGAACCGTTGGCCGAGCTCGAGGGCGAGCTCAATAAGATTCCTATGATTAGGAAACAGTACTCGGAAACTGAGCTCGTCAAGGGCGACTTCGTGTTCGACTCCTCGTCTTCGGACGAAGAGGCTGAGGGTGAGGATTTCTTTTTTATGCATTACTGCTTTGACGACGAAAACTAACCTTGTTTTCTTGCTTTTTGGCAGTGAACTTGCTAAACAAGTTCGGTCGCAAATCCTCCGAATCTAAGGAACCGGAGAGGCCGAAAACCAGCAGCTCGGCGTCTGATGCCGAGAAGAATCCGAAGAGGCAAAAGACCTCTTCGGATCCAAAGAAGCCGGAGTCGACTTCGGCAAGTAGGAAGGGGAAGACCCAGAAGCCCCCAAGAGCGCCGGAGAAAGACGTGGTCTTGGCGCCTCCTTCGGAACATATCTGTGAGCCCTTTTTATGGCCCACGGACTTCGCCGAGGTGAACTTTCTTCTTGATTTTCTGGCCTTGCCTTTTTTTTTCTGTATTTTTTGTAGCCCCTCTGTTGACTTTTTGCTTTTTCCATTTTCAGAGGAACGATATGCTCTCCAAGCTCGTCGCCGTCGAACTCTCCAAAGCGTCCAACGACTATGCTGAGATGCAGAGGAAGTTGGCGGCTGCTTGTCATCGGGCCGAGCAGGCTGAGGCAAACTTTGAGAAAGCCAGAGCTGCTAGGATTTCGGCCCAAGATGAAGCTCAGTTTGCCAAAAACCAGCTCGTCATCCAGCGAGAGCAGACGAAACGGAGGGATGCTGCCGCCGTGGTTGCCCAAGGAGAGGTTCTCCGTGCTTTCGCGGAGAAACTCTTTCTGAGCAACCAATTTTCGGCCTTTGTCGGTGATCTGCTGAAACTGATGACCGATAATGCCGAGCAGGGTCCCGAAGTCATCCTGCCGCTGTACGGCCGAGAGATAGCAGCTCGGCTTCAGAGTCTGCCGGTGCTTGAGGAGCTTGCTTCGTCCTCGGTCCTGCTTTCTGCAGACCAAGTTCGTAGTTGCCGAGCTGACCGCGATGAGAATATGGAGGCTATCTTTGCCTCCATAGGGTCAGTTTCACCCGCTCCAATTTTCCACGGAGAGGGTGAGACCGAGCAGCATGAGCGGCAGACCGGCGATGAGCAGGCCGAGCAAGAGGCGCAGCAGATCGGCTATGGTGGCGCCGAGCAGGCTGGGGAGAGCAGGGAGGCCGAGGCTGAAGCTGAAGCAGACAAGGAGAAGGAAGCTGAACCTCACCGAGAAGGCGGAGACGAAGCTGGCGGAGTATGATTTCGTCTCCCTTCTCTTAGTTTAGTTTCTTCCTTCTTGTAAAACGGCTTTGAAGCCCTTGTGTAGAAAAATTTTTTCTTATGAATGAAAAAATTCTTCTTTCTGCTCTTGTGTCTTCGTATAGCCTTTCGTACTCTCTTTTACTCCTGTTGTGGTTTACTACCTGCTCAGTAATCTGAAATGCGAACTGACATAGCTGCTCTATATTCTGAACTCTTTTAAGGAGCTGGAGGTACTTCACTGGAAGCGGCTGTACTCTTCGGCTTTAGACGAAGCTGAGAAAAGAGCCATAGCTGACCAGGTGAAGAATGACGAACTCTTGGCTTGTTTAGTGAAGCTGGAGGCCGACAATAAGGACTTAGAGTCCGAAAAGAAAGATCTGGAGGCCGAGCTGAACACTGCCGTCGCTGAGAGGACTGCGTATGAGGATTTCATCTGCAGGCGCGGGGGAATGACCATCTCTGAAGTTCAGGAACGAGTTGACGAACTGTGGGAGGAATATCATGTACTCCGGAGGAACAATGCGCTGGAGAGCTCGGCTTGCCAACAAGTCGTGAAATCATTGCGGCGCTGGGCTTCTCGGTACGACATCATTCTTTCCCGGCGTCCCTCAATCGAGAGATTCCTTAGGCATTTCCCGCCAACAGATGGCCACACTCTAGCTCAAACCCCTGATTCACTTGCTCAAAACCCTACTCCAAGTCAGCAACGAACTCAGGAACAGCCGGAAACGTCAAGACGAGAACGGACTGAAGTTCGTAGAGGAGCTGTGATTATGAGTGAGCAAGATCAACAAATGCTTCGTGAAGAGACTCTTCGCCGCCGAGGTGCTAGAGCTTCCCGGGCTCAGGGAAGAGGCGGTAGGTCGATTAGAGCATCTCGTCGACCTGCTTATTCTTCGGCTGCCGAGAACGCCCGAACTCGGCTTCACGAGGATTTTGTGAATAGATGGCTCAACTTTAGCAACCAGGGACAGTAGAATAGTCCTTTGTAATAGCGTAACGCCATTTTGTAGGGTAGCGGAGTTGTATGCCGAACAAGATTTAATAAATGAAATTTTCATTTCGCTTCTAACACTGCGTATTAACAGCTCAGCGAAATAATTTCATCGTACTTGTCCTCGGTCTTATGAAGTAAACTTCTTTGACCGGACTTGGTCCTCGGTCTTATGAAATAAACTTCTTTGACCGGACTCGTCTTTGGTCTTATGAAGTAAATTTCTTTGACCGGACTAAGCTTGTGTCCTAATTTGGCGAGTTTTATCGCTTGGATCGGACTTTCCCTTGTCCTAATTCGGCGAGTTTTATCGCGTGGATCGGACTTTCCCTTGTCCTAATTCGGCGAGTTTTATCGCGTGGATCGGACTTTCCCTTTGTTGCAGTTCGTTTCAGACGAACTGCTTGTTTCTTAAGCCGAATTGTGGTCTTGTATCCTCCTTAGAAGCTTGGACTCACAATCGTTGGCTTATTGTTGCAGTTCGTTTCAGACGAACTGCTTGTTTTTTAAGCTGAATTGTGGTCTTGTATCCTCCTTAGAAGCTTGGACTCACAATCGTTGGCTTATTGTTGCAGTTCGTTTCAGACGAACTGCTTGTTTTTTAAGCTGAATTGTGGTCTTGTATCCTCCTTAGAAGCTTGGACTCACAATCGTTGGCTTATTGTTGCAGTTCGTTTCAGACGAACTGCTTGTTTTTTAAGCTGAATTGTGGTCTTGTATCCTCCTTAGAAGCTTGGACTCACAATCGTTGGCTTATTGTTGCAGTTCGTTTCAGACGAACTGCTTGTTTTTTAAGCTGAATTGTGGTCTTGTATCCTCCTTAGAAGCTTGGACTCACAATCGTTGGCTTATATATGTTCTAAAAAGGGGATCAGCCTTTGAAGAACAAGATACCTCAGTAACATTTGTAAGAGACGACACACACACAGACAGACAAAACGCACATAGACAAACAAAACGCATATAGACAAACAAAACGCAAGTAAAAAACAAAGAAAGCACATACCCCTAGGACCGAACTAGACACAAGACTGACTGACCGGACTGTCTCTTACAAATGGAACTTCATGAGGTTGGAAATGTACCATGTTCGGGGTGCTTGTTCTCCTGACATGTGAGTCAATTTGTAAGACCCTTTGCCGAGGACTTCTGACACCCGATATGGACCTTCCCATGTGGGTTCGAGTTTGCCCAGCTTTTCTGCTCGGCTTACTTCGTTGTTTCTCAAGACGAGATCTCCCACTTGAAATTGCAGCTTTTTCACCCTTTGGTTATAATACCGGGCTACTTGCTCCTTGTACTTGGCTGCTTTTATGCAGGCCAATTCTCTTCTTTCTTCGGCAAGATCTAGTTCGGCTCTCAGTCCGTCATCATTCATTTCTGAGGAGAAATTTAGAGTTCGGGGACTGGGTACGCCGATCTCAACCGGAATCACGGCTTCAGTGCCGTACACCATCGAGTTCGGCTCCGGTGTGACTTCGGTCATTTCGCCTGCCTCTGACTCCGGCTGCTGTGATTGCTATGCTTGATGGTGCCGATCTGATTGCTCGGCACTTTTAAGCGCAATCTGCAAACACTCGCTCTTTTTTGATCACCTCGGATGACCGCTATCCCTCCTTTAGTGGGGAAGGAGTTCGGCGAGGAAGCCTCTGATCGCCAAAAGGAGTTCGGCGAGGATGTCCCTGATCGCCAAAAGGAGTTCGGCGAGGATGTCCCTGATCGCTATGATCGGGCTTCCTCCTGTCTCCTCGGGATGAGCTGTCTAAAGACCGTTTGCGACGGTCTGCCTCATCGGCACGGGAGAACTGGTCCGCAATGTCCCACATCTCTTGAGCTGTTTACGGACTGCATTCCACGAGCTTTCTGTAGAGAGCTCCGGGCAGGATTCCATTTTGGAATGCCGAAATGACAAGTAGATCATTGAGATCATCTACTTGTAGGCATTCCTTGTGGAACCTCGTCATAAAGTCGCTGATCTTTTCGTCGCGACCTTGACGTGTAGAAAGCAGCTGAGCCGAAGTGATTCGGGCTTCCGCTTTCTGAAAGAACCTCCCGTCATAAGTCATTGACGGAGTTCGGTAGTTCTGTGGCAAGGGAGTTCGGGTGATATCGTCCGAGAACGGAGTCTTCAATGCTCCGTACATGGCGAACCCGACATCTCTTCGGTATGGAGGAGATAGAGTTCTCCTGTGATTCCGGTACCGAGGAGGAACAGAAACATGTCGGGGTTGAGGATTCTTCTTCTTGGAAGACACGGCACTACTGCGGTAGTGACTTTCACGTCTGGATGAGGAGGGAGAATCCACCGTTTTCGTCTCCGGCTTTTGGCTCTTTTGCAGGAAAATTAAGAACTCTTCCTGCTTCTCGGCCAAAAACAATTTGATAGCCTCGTTCAAATCGGGCTGCTGGGAAGACTCGGTGCGATGAGTCTTTGAGCGGCTTGTTCCTTCACCGTGAGGACTGGAGACAGATTTCTCACGAGGCTGCTTTCCAGGCCTACGGGCTGCTGGACTAGCTTCCTCACATTCCTCACGGACGGAAGTATGGGTATTACGCGATCTGGTATGCATTTTTTTGGGGTGGAAAAAGGGTCAAAAATTCGCTTTATCACAAATTTGGTTCTCTGGTTCCCACAGACTGCGCCAGTGATGGTTTGGCGAATTTTTGATGGTGATGAATGCTGGAAAATACAGATCACGACACAGAGATTTACGTGGTTCGATTTACTGAGGTAAATCTACGTCCACGGGAAGAAAAGAGGGCAGAGTTGTATTGCTTGATCTGTTTTCTACAGCTTACAATACAGACTTGCTATTTGATATTTGATCTCTAGAGAACTTAACCCCAGTCTATCTGATCTAAGTTCTATTTATACATTGAACTAAGATCGTGGCTTGCATCACCACTAATGATGGTTGTGGATGTCGTGGAGGTCATGGAGATCCTGCATGGGTCCACTACCTCTTTGTTTGGTCCGCTTATCCCGCATGAGATCCTGCATGATTTGACACCACTAAATAGATCGTGTAGTGGTCATGAGATCCTGCATGGGTCCACTATCTCCCAGTTCGGTCGAATACTGAGACCGAACTGCTGAACTATTGCCGAGCAGCTTTTGCCGATCTGAGAGTAGGGCTTGATTGGTCGGCTTTTACCGAGCTGTAGGCTGGGGCCGAACTCTTTGGTAATGCCGAACTGATTGGTCGGCTTTTACCGAGCTGTAGGCTGGGGCCGAACTCTTTGGTAATGCCGAACTGATACTCTTCCTTGGGCTTTGGGCTGATGGGCCGTCACTGCTATTGGGCTTGTTTAGTACGTACCCCATCAACAATCATATCGTTAGTTAAATGTGGTGATGTATTAGTATTAGTCTGAGAGTTACTACTGATATGTTTTCGAATTTGTCGTCAAATATAATAAAATCAATTTTTTATATATATAGTAGATACTAAACCAAAAAAAATGAGGTTATATTTATTACTCCAACTTTTATATTTTCCAGATCATATATAGCTGGATTTAGTAGCACTGGCACATGTGCAATCTTCACAGTGCAAAATTAAATACTATTGGTTTGGTTGATCGAATTCTTTCAAGGTGCATTACATTCCAATGAATTCAGCTTGGCATCAAGCTCTAAATAGTTATTTTTTGAGTTGGGTTTGATAATTTATTGGATATACTACTTTTTGGTGCTTGGCATCAAGCACATAACTCTAAAATAGAGAGATTGAATAATTTTTTTACAGAAAAATGATACTACTATCTCACTAGAAATTTGAAATTACAACAAGACTCCGTGATGGTTGATACTAGTGTTTATCCAACTTCTCATCATCTTTGAATTGATAAAACTGAAGTGGATCAGTTCTCATAGAGTTGTAAACATTTAGATTATAGATCCTTTAGAATATATAAAACGTTGTGTATATTTAAGAATATTTTTTTAAGTAGAGCTTACATCAAAATAGGCTCAAGTACATTTAAAAAATTATTCGATTAAGGTGAATATGTTAAAGAGTTTTATTTTCTTTTTGATTTGACGTGTTTAAAGTTTAAACCCCCTAAGTCAAGTGTACTACACGCCCTTTGGTAAGTTTAATTAATATAAACTATATTGTCGCATAAAAGATAAAAGATGAACTGTATCTACAAGCGAAGTCCCAAAATTTTATGAGTGATTAAATTTCGGATATATCATAGTATCAGTGCCCCAACGGCTTTATCCTGATGGCTTGTTCATATCTCACTAGGGCGTTTGTTTGTGTACATTGTCAGTTTCCTTTTAAGAATACCCAGTCTTCTTGAATCAATTAATTAAGCTACTAAAAGGAATTTGGTTTTATATAATGAGTTTGAAATATACATTACAAAGAAAAAATCCAAAAATTTATTTGTTTGATTATTTTTTTATATACTAATATTTATATATAAATTCTTAAACTATTGTTAAATTTTGTTTTACGTAATAGTTTTAAACTATTCATTTATTCAAATTTTACAACTAATTAAGATTTTAGTGTTCAAATACTTTTCTAATTTTTTCTTTCCTTTAGTTTTTAATTCTATTATAGGAAAAAATTCCTTTCATTCTTTATGGAAAATTGAGAATAAGACTAAATATTTGTTAAATTAGTTTTTTGCAAAAAAATGGTTTTTGATTTTTGTGATTGTGATTTTTTATATACTATTACTCCATTTGTATTTTATTATGTGTCTTGACTTAATTTGTGTTTTAAAAATGTAAAAGAAGTTGGAGAATTTTCTTTGGATTGAGAGTCCTAGAATATTAATTTTATAATAAAATATGAGTAAAATGAGTTAATGGAATTTATGGTCCATATACCAAAATAGTAAAAATGAAATGAAAATAATATTTTTATATATTGTGTGTTGTATAATGTATGAATATATCCAACTTTACAAATAGTTATTTGGAATTCTAAATATCTATTTCGAATATAATATTCAAATTGTAAATTGAGAAATTTGAAAGTACTAACTTATTTTCAGATTGTTATAATACCAAAAATTGAATTTGATATTAAGTGATCTAATTTCAATCCGACACCCTAATTAATTAATAGTACCAAAAAGTGCCTGATAAAAAAAATTAGCTTGATGATTAAATTCAAGAAAATTTGAAGTTTCATTGGTCGATGATGCTCGAAATACTCCTCCATTAATTTGACGAACAACAACATTACTTCGCAAATAGTATATTATTGATTAGAAGAACTAAATAGCAATAATGCCTGCAAACACTAAAACAAGATATGTCATTGAAACGGCAAATTGCTTCGAGGCTGATGAGTTGTTGTTCACCACTGGTCTAACCCCCGGATTTGCACCTGGAGGAGACGGAGGAGGAGGAGGAGACGCCACCGCCGGTACAATATCCAAGCCTCCGTCTGGCGGCGGAGCAGCCGCACTCGCCGCTTTAGAACCTGAAGAAATATCTACCAACTCTTAAAATTTGACCAATGCTATACACGATTTCAAACTTCCTCCGTCCAAGCGAAGTTGAGTCGCATTTCTCTTTCGGATATCACAACTAAGTTGAGTCATTTTCTTTTTTAACAAAAAACAACATAATTTCTTAATCTTCGTTCCCAAGAGTTAAGTCTCAACTTAGTTGGGACGAAGGGAGTACTAACTAGTAACTCTTTTCCAACAGAAGATAATTCAAAATCGCAATCCTTGTAGCCGAATTACCTTTTGGAGAATGAGCATGTCGAGGAGCAGAAGCAGGTACATGAACACGAGGAAGGGCCGGTTCCGGAGCAGGTGGTGCAGGCGGCGTAAATAATACCGGACCTGGAGCTGGTAAGGGAACACCGGAGGCTGCAAAACATATGATCAAAATAAAAAATCAGAAATTAAACCTCAAATTCGGTAATGAAAAAATGGAGGTAGTAAATTAAATAAAAAAGGTACATTTGCACTGCATAGGGATGGAGGTTTTGCAAGCCCGTGGCAGAGTACTTCCTAAGTTGGCGTTGATGAAGGGGATGGAGACGGGCACGTTTCCGGTGATTACGAGGCAAGCGCAGTCCATGTTGTTTTCGACTAGCGCTTTCAAAGCGTTGCAGCAACCCCGGCTGGGAGAGGAGCCGGCGACGATACTCAAGCATGGTGTGAAGCTGCTTATCATGGAATTGCTGCATGCTGTGTTGATCTGCGCGTTTGTCTTTAAAATCGATGATAAGATTAACACAATTGGGAGGATTAATGAAGCCATCTTCAAACAAGGATTGGTGTTGATGGCTGGGATTTGGAGCTTATAAATTGGTTTGGGTTTTTGAGGGTAGATTTGAAATTGGATTTTTGGAGCTCAACTGCCTTGACTCATTTTTATACAGGTTTAAGTCACGTTTATTCCATCTGCCATTTCAGGTGGGGATAGGTAGGAAATATTCTAATCTGGTTTAGTGGGTACTTTTACTCATTAAATTTAGCAATGTACTAATATAATTTCAATGCATATTTAGTAAAAGTACGAGACAGATATAATAAACATAAAATAATTAAAATGTTTTTAGCAGAGAATTATAAGGTCAACTTCATCAGAGAAAAACATACCTAAAAGGAAAGGAGGCTAGTATTTGTGAACAAATCGTAATGGAAAAATATGACTATTATTATGAACGGAGAGATTATATGAAAGTTTGGATTTCAAAGAAAGTAGGATCATCGTCTACATATGGCTGTAATGTGTCAAGGGAAACCGGAAAATCTAGCTAGCAAAATATTATCAAAACTCAGAAAAAAAAATTTGTATGAATTTCTGTAGATGATATTTTTCTACAAGTACTATATAATAGAGGTTATGAATTATTTATTCCTTGATAGAACATATTAACTGGTTTCAAAAGTAGGCCAACGAATTAGCGGAAATGTTTATTATTGTCAATCCATCATGAAATAGATGATTCATGAATTTCTCAACTGTGACAAATTTTGTCGAGTATATTTAGAAGGGAAAGTCCTATATATATCTTCCAAACTTCCACATTTCTTGCCCAGTTGGTCTTGAAGAATTTTGCAAAACTGCTGCCCTTTCAAATCTAAAGGTAAAACGTAAAGGAAATTTTGATAATGAGAACTCCAGCCAATTAACGAGACCATTATAATTTATTATATCAAGTTTTTTGAGAAAAATGCGAAATAGAAAAGGAGTATTCTGCTAGAAATAAAATTTGACTACATCAAGAATCTGTCTCCTTTATGCATCGCTGTATCCTTCAATTTTGGTTTCTGTATATATGATGAGTCACAGTTTTGGTGCATCTATGAACAGTTTCGTTTTTGGTGTTGGTGGAATTTTGTCCTTAATATACGATGCACATTTCTTTTGATGAACTATCCATTTTTAAAATATCATGTGATAGATGCAACTCTTCCGTTGCAATTTCATCTCTGCATTCTTGAACACAAAAGTTCAACTCCATCTATATAGTGATTAAGTACTATTGGGTGGCAAACCGTGTGTGTTGGGTCGTTATCGTGTCGACACGATAACGACACGACACGACACGACACGATAACAACGAACACGAACACGACCTGTTAAGAAAACTCTAAACACGAACACGAACACGACCTGCTACCCTCAGACACGAACACGACACGAACCCATTAACGACACGAATCATTTCGTATTAACACGGTACGATAACAACATATATGACGCGACACGATAACAACACTATAATAATAATATTATAATATATTAATATTATTTCTAATATTAAATTTTAATTTTTAATTTTAAAATTTTAAAATTTTAAAATAAATAAATAATATTATTATTATTATAATATATTAATATTATTTCTTAACATGTAACACGAACACGACACGAAGTTTTTGTGTTGATACGATAAGGACACGAACCCAATAAGCCTTAACACATACCCATTAATTTCATGCGGATTAGTGTCGTGCCAAAAATTGTCAACCCTCGGTACTAAGGTTTATTAATTACTCATTTCAATGGGTTAATTAAAAGATATATACTGTATATGAATTCATGTCCGGCCTCGCACCACTGTCTTCGTCAGCAATGCATAAAATATTGTTTCAAATTGTAGTAGTATTTTTTTGGCAAAAAATAAAGTTATTAAGAGAGAGAATGAGATGATAAGATGGAGAAATAAGAGAAGAGAAGAGAAATGAAGTGAAAAAAATAGTCAATTTGCCTTTGAGATTAAAAATAATAAAATAGAAAAAAAATAGTTTCAAAAAATGAGTACCTCAAGTAAATCAAATTTTTTAATTAAAAACCTCTATGAAATTTATTTTTATGAAATAGTGCAAATATGAATTATACATTACCATATACTCAAAATAAATTGTCAGCTTCATTATCATTTATTATCATAATTCAGTGAAATTATGAAGAAGCCTACAATGTACACACACAAGTTAAGCGTTAACTTTTACCCTCATCCTCTTATTCATCCATTTAATAAATTGTGTGCTAAAAATCACTACCTTTCAGTCTTTCACAAACCTTTTACAAATACCAATTTCGCAAAATATTTTGTTACATCCTACAATATGGCTAGGAGGGTCAAATTTGGTCAGATGGCATGGGATTTATGTTACATGCATCCTATAATATGGCATGGGATTCCTAAAATGATATGGAGGGAATTTTTTTTTCCTTTATTTGGTCAGAATTTGGATTTATGTACGTACTCCAACAATAAATACAAATTTCACATTGTATTCTGAAGATTAAGCCATTCGACAATGGGATTTGAACGAAGGAGAAATAAAAAAAATGATTAAAGTTAATGTATTTTTATATATAAAAAAATTTGAATGGGTTAAAAACCAAAATTTGGGTATATTTCGTGTATCAATAGGTAACTAATTTAATAAAATTTATAAAAGAAATTATATTTACATATGAATAAATGAAATATGAGTTTAACTTATATTTCCTCGTCCCAAGGAAGATGATTTATTCCTTGAATCATAAGATTTTAGATTTCGTGTAGTTTTATTTTATGTTAAATGAAGAGAATTGTAATAGAAATAGAATAAAATAAGTTAAAGATAAATGTCATTCTATATTTAATATTGAGTATCTTGGTTGATATAAGATACTAAAATGAAAGTAAATCATTTTTATGCGACGTATGCAAGGGGTATGATTTAATTTGTTTGAAGAAACAATTCTGATTTAACTACACCCCAAACAAAAATCGATCGATTCCTAAATCATAAACTTATACTAGTACTACACATTAATCTCAACTGAGTTGGAATACGTACTAAATTTAACCAAAATAAATAACTGAAAAATTGGGTGTGTTTATCCAAAAGAATCAAAAAAAAGAAAAAGGGGAAAGAAAAAAAAAAGAGGAGATTAAAGGTGTGAAAGATCACCAGGTGTAAGTTGTTACGTCGCCGACGTGTACCCTTAATGCCAACGGAGCAGCCACCGCTTAACCACCGCCCGCCACACTACAAACTCCATAATTACCTAATAAACCTATGTATAGTATATTTGTGATCTTATTGAGTGTGTGAAAGCCTTGTGTGTGCCAATCATAACAAGTGGCGCTGTCTGTGGGAAAGGGATATTGAAACTGATTTGCAGAGGATCAAACGGTTTCAGAGATGGCAGCAAGGCTTGATGCAGAAAAGTTCACAGGCAAGAATGATTATGGCATGTGGAAGATGAAGATGAAGGCGGTTTTAATTCAACAAGGCTTGGCGGCAGTTCTTGCAAAACCAGAGGAGAAAGGAAAGGCTCCAGTGCTTGATGAAAAAGCTCAGGCAAAGATGGAGGAGATGCAGCTCAAGGCACATTCTGCAGTGATTCTGTGCCTTGGAGATAAGGTCTTGAGGGAAGTTCAAGAAGCCAAGACTGCGGTGGAGATCTTGGACAAGTTAGATGAAGTTTACTTGGCCAAATCCTTGGCTAACCGGCTGTATCTCAAGAATAGGCTGTATGCCTATAGTTTTTCTGGAGATAGGTCCATCATTGAGCAGCTAGAGGAGTTCAACAAGATCATTGATGACCTGGGATCTGTTGATGTCAAGATCTCAGATGAGGATAAGGCCATTCTCACATTGAATGCCTTGCCTAGCTCGTATGACCAGCTAAGTGATGCAATTATCTATGGAAGAGATAAACCTATCACCTATGCAGAAGTCTATTCAGCCTTGATGGCCAAAGAACTCCAGAAGACAGCCAACAGAGGCTCTGCAAGCTCCAATGTTCAAGCTGCAGAGGCCTTGAATGTGAAGAAGTTCAAGAAGCAGAACTTCAAGAAGAAGTTTGAGGGCCCTAAACCCTCAAGTTCAGATGCTCAGAAGGAAACCAGAGCTTGCTATTGGTGCAAGAAACCTGGACATTTGAAGAAAGATTGTCATGCATGGAAGAGAAAGATGGCCTCTGAGGGACACAATCAATCTGATTGTGTGGAGAGTGCTGATCCCCCGGCTCAACTCATGAATATCAGTGATAGTGGGGTCAGCCATAGGTGGATAATGGACTCGGGGTGCAGCTTCCATATGTGCCCCAATAGAAGCTGGTTTCATGATCTTCAAGAAGCATCGGGTACGGTTGTTCTTGGTAATAACCACATTTGTCAGATCAAAGGAATAGGGAAGGTAAAGCTAAGCCTACAAGATGGCTCTATAAAGATCCTAACTGGGGTGAGGTATATTCCAGAAGTGAAGAGGAACCTCATTTCATTGGGAATGCTGGAACAGAAAGGGTTCACCATATTGATGAGTCAAGGAAAATTGTTTGTGAAATCTGGAGATGCAGTGATGATGGAGGCTGACAGAGAGCATATTCTCTATTATCTGAAGGCTAAGGCTGTTGATGGAGAAAGCAATGCAGTGTCAGATGATTCCATAATGCTATGGCACAAGAGATTGGGCCACCCAGCCGAAGGAAGCTTGAAAGAACTCATCAAGAAGGGTCTGATCTCTGGAGATTTCAACAAGATGGACCCCTGTGAGCAATGTATACTTGGAAAGGCTAAGAAAGCACCCTATCCTACAGGTATTCACTCTTCTACAGCCCCTTTAGACTACATACATAGTGATCTTTGGGGGCCTTCACCGGTGTGTTCAATTGGTGGAGGAAAGTATTATCTAGCTATCATTGATGATTATACAAGGAAGTTGTGGGTATATATTCTTAAAGAAAAATCTGAAACACTCACAAAGTTCAAGATATGGTGTAAGGAGGTTGAGCTAGAGAAGGGTAGAAGTGTTAAATGCTTAAGGACAGACAATGGCCTAGAGTTCTTGTCTGCTGAGTTTGATCTGTTTTGTAAAGAGAAGGGTATGAAGAGGCACCGGACTGTTCCTGGTAATCCTCAGCAAAATGGTGTTGTGGAGAGGATGAATAGGACAATCCTAGAGAGGGTGAGGTGCCTACTTCTTGGGTCTGGTTTGAGCAGCAGATTCTGGGGTGAGGCTGTGTATACAGCAGCCTATCTCATCAATAAATGCCCATCTACTGCCCTGAAATCTGAAACTCCTGATTACATGTGGTATGGAGCTCACAGTGACTACTCAAAATACAAGGTGTTTGGGTGTGCAGCCTATGCTCATGCTAGGCAAAGTAAGCTTGAAGCTAGGGCTCTGAAATGTATCTTGCTGGGGTATCAGAGGGGTGTTAAGGGGTATAGGCTCTGGTGTATTGAGCCCGGTAAGCAGAAGGTCTTGGTGAGTAGGGATGTGGTGTTCTTGGAGGATCAGATGCCATTCCTGAAAGATAAGCCGGACTCCAATGAAGATGAGGGTGATTTCTTCAAGGTGGAGCCTGTGGGGGTTGGCCTAGGAGCAGGTGGAGTTATTGACTCAGGGAGTGAGTCTGATTCAGATAAAGAAGAGGCTCCAACTCAGGGCAACCAGGCTGGTGAGTCTATATCAGACTCAATCAGAGACTATCAGCTTGCAAGGGACAGAGTTAGAAGAGAAACAAGGCCACCAACAAAGTTCTCTGATGTTGTGTATTATGCTCTGTGTGCAGCTGAAGGTATTGATGGTGCAGATCCACTCACATATAAAGAAGCTATGCAGAGTAAAGATAGAGAAAGATGGATTGAAGCCATGAATGAGGAAATAGAGTCTTTACTCAAGAACAAAACATGGATTTTGGTGGACAAATCCAAGCTGAATACAGATGGAAAGGAGAGGAAGCTGATCAGTTGCAAGTGGTTGTTTAAAAATAAGGTAGAAACCACTGATAAAGACAGAATCAGGTTCAAGGCAAGGCTGGTGGCTAGAGGCTTTACACAGCAGGAGGGAATCGATTTCAATGAAGTGTTTGCACCTGTTGTGAAGCACACTTCGATTAGGATTCTATTGGCTGTGGTGAATCAGCTTGACTGGGAGCTACAACAGCTTGATGTGAAGACAGCCTTCCTCAATGGAGATCTAGAGGAAACTATCTTCATGGAACAGCCAGAGGGCTATGTGAAGATTGGAGAAGAAGGCAAGGTGTGCCTGTTACAGAAAAGTCTTTATGGACTTAAGCAAAGTCCTAGACAGTGGAATAAGAAGTTTGATGCACAGATGAAGAAGATTGGCTTCTCCAAGTCAGAATATGATGATTGCATCTACATCAAGAAGGCAGGCAGGACTCCCGTTGCCTACCTATTACTCTATGTGG
Source organism: Salvia splendens (assembly GCF_004379255.2). Lineage (NCBI taxonomy): Eukaryota > Viridiplantae > Streptophyta > Magnoliopsida > Lamiales > Lamiaceae > Salvia > Salvia splendens. The sequence continues at coordinate 3,807,487 of NC_056034.1, forward strand.
ATGATATGCTACTTGCAGGGCCTTCTATGACAGAAATTCAGAAAGTTAAACAAAGTCAAGCTTTGAAATGAAGGATCTAGGAGAGTCAAGGAAGATCCTAGGCATACATATTCAGAGAGATAGAGGCTGCAAGAAGCTGTGGATGCTGCAAACTGACTATATTGAAAAGGTTTTGCAGAGATTCAAAATGGAAAATGCAAAAGCTGCATCAACTCCTCTGTCCCAGAGTTTTAAGCTATCAAAGGAACAAGCCCCTAAAACTAAGCAAGAGGATGATGAGATGGAGGCTATCCCTTATGCTAGTGTGATTGGAAGTGTTATGTACACTATGATTTGTACAAGACCAGATTTGGCTCATGCTATCTCAGTGACTAGCAGATACATGGCAGACCCGGGGAAGGGGCATTGGAATGCTCTTAAGTGGATATTGAGGTACATGAAGTCAACTAAGGACTGGGGGATTGTGTTCAATGGCTGGGAAGGTGAATCTGAGGAGGTTGTGCAGGGCTATTGTGATGCAGACTATGCTGCAAACCTGGACAACAGAAAGTCCCAAACAGGTTATCTTTTCACCATGTTTGGAACTGTAATCAGCTGGAAGTCAGGGTTGCAAAGTGTTGTTGCTCTCTCAACAACAGAATCAGAGTATATAGCTCTCACTGCAGCCGTACAGGAGAGTTTTTGGATTCAGGGAGTGATTTCTGATTTTGGTTTTGACCAAAAGACAATGATGATTCATTGTGACAGCAGCTCAGCTATGTGCTTGGCTAAACATCCGGGTTTTCATGAAAGGAGCAAGCACATAGACATAAAGTTGCATTTCATTAGAGATGAGATTGAAAAGGGGAGAGTGAAGGTGATTAAGATTAACACCTTGCACAATCCGGCTGACATGCTAACAAAGTCTCTAGGTAGAGACAAGTTTGATCATTGCAAGAAATTGATCAATGTTTGTGCAAGAACTGAGATGAGCCCTCAGGTGGAGAATTGTAATAAAGGAGTGCTCATTTCAGTTGGAAGAAGCTCGGCTAGAAAGGAGTTCGGTAAGCTCGGCTTACCGAGCTGGAACTAGCCTGGAACTAGCCGAGAAGAAGAAGAAGGCAGAAGTCGGGAAGCTCGGTATGGAAGCTCGGTATGGAAGCTCGGTAAGGAAGCTCGGCGTTGAGCTGGAATGGGCCGAGAAGGAAGAGTTCGGTTGTAAGCCGAGAAGGAGTTCGGTCTTGAACCGAGGAAGGAGTTCGGTCTTGAACCGAGAAGGTAGAAGCAACCTAGCCGAACTAGCCGTTGGAGCAGCAGTTAGTTAGCTGAGATGTAGCAGTTATTCTTCTTGCTTTCTTGATTCTTCTTGTAGTTAGTTAGTAGCAGTTGCTACTTGATTATAGAGCTTAAATAGCTCACCGTGTATGTAGTTTAGAGTAGAGTTTAATCAATAAAGAGTTTTCCAGTTTTCTCTCCAAGATTATCATCTTCAATACTCAAAGTGTGAGTGTGTGTGTTTTCTGCATTGTGTGATCTCATACAACAGTGAGTGTGTGTGTGATCTTATTGAGTGTGTGAAAGCCTTGTGTGTGCCAATCATAACAATATTAGTTTGTCAAAAATTCAACTTGCAAACACAAATTAATTACTGAATTTCAACCAATCTACTTTCAATGAGTCAAGAACAGCCGCAGAGATCGCCGGAGCCCGTCAAGTACGGCGACGTCTTCAACGTCTCCGGCCAACTCGCTTCGCAGCCCATCGCCCCACAGGATGCCGCCGCGCTGCAGGCGGCGGAGACTGCCGTCTACGGCCAGACCATCAAGGGTGGTCCCGCCTCGGTCCTCCAATCAGCCGCCGACTTCAACGAACAGCACGGCGTGGTTGGCCACGACGACATGACCGGCGCCGTAAGAGACGGTGGCGCAACCATCGACGAAGCCAATATCGGAGGCTACCGTGTTGTCACCGAAGCTGTTGGTGGTCAAGTGAGTCTTTGTAATTATCTACAACTTTAAATACTATATGTAGCCCATAATTCTTGAGATTATTGATAAACTTTATGTGGATAATTTGTTTTAGTGTTTGTATATAATGTAGGTGGTGGGGCAATACGGTCTGCCGGTGGAAATGCAAATTGATGAGTCTAAATCGACATCGGCGGGTGATGCTGTGACAATCGGAGAGGCACTGGAGGCAACAGCTCTCTCCGCCGGAAACAAGCCGGTCGACAAGAGTGATGTTGCTGCGATACAAGCGGCCGAGGTTCGCGCCACCGGGCTCGGCCACATTGTGCCTGGGGGCGTTGGGGCTGAGGCCCAATCCGCGGCAGCACGCAACATGCAGACCACCAGGGATGAGGAGAAGACCACGCTGGCAGATGTTTTAACTGTAAATTTGAATTTGAAAATCAGATTAATTTGGTTTGATTGTATTTATGCCGTGATTAGTGATTGATATTTTTGCAGGATGCGAGTGAGAAACTGGTGGGTGATAAGCCGGTGACAAGGGAGGATGCGGAGGGGGTCACATATGCTGAGGTCAGGAACAAGGATGATCTATCCACCAACCCCGGGGGCGTCGCTGCGGTTGTTGCCGCTGCGGCAAGGCTTAATCAGAAGTGACCTCGTTTTAGAAGCTTGTTTTGGCTACATATGTAAATATGGTGCAACCTTTGCTGCTGGTGTTGCACGCCCTTTCCTGTTCTACTAAATTACTGTACAACTGCCTTCCTAATATAAAAGGACTTGCGCATGAAATGATCCATGACTACAGAACTTGAATCACATAAGGACCATCTCCATTCATGCTCATCCAAAGAGCACGTGGGTCCGGACCGACTTTTATTCATTTCGTACTCTGTACGATGTCTTTCCATAAGGACATGCTCAGGATCTCACTGTTCTATTATTTAATTTAAATAAAAATATTTTCACAATATTAAAATGTATTAAAATTATACAAAATATTATTATTAATTATTAAAAAATTATATAATTAAAATTTTAAAAATTAAAAATTTAATAATTAAAGTCTTTAAAATTATATAATTAAATTTATAAAATTAAAAAAATTATTACTCGTGGCTGAATTTCGCCCAAATGGATGAATGTGTATTTATAAATGATTTTTGGATTAAATTTTTTTTAAAAAAATTTAAAAAAAAATAAAAAAGGTAATAAAATGATTATATTTTTTGGAATCTGAAAATATATATTTTTAATTTTTGGTATTGTTTTCAATTTAGAAAAAAGAAAATGTCAACAACCAATAGAAATGCACCAAGTCGCCCTGCTCAGCGGCACGGACGTGCTCGATATTCGATGTATCGAGCAGAGCCGTGCCGTTGGCAAGAGTACAACAGCTTACATAGGCGTGCCGTGCCAGCGGAGCACGGCGTGACGCCGTCCTCCGCATCGAGCACCGATGCGGATGCTCTAAGCCTCAGTTAAAGTAGGTTCTGTACTCCATTCAAATAAGACAAGAGCCTCGTTACCTGAACAACCTATTTTCTGGACTCAATAAAGTATCAATAACAAAGAAAGATACTAGTAAAGACTTGAGAGACTGTTAAAAATTTACAAGTGGAAAAAATTGTTTACACCATAATAGCTTTTTGGGCAAAAGAATTTATGGACACATAATAGAGTGACTGTTTATTGGTCCTGCAAAACAAAATAACCGTATGGAAGTCGCTCTAACTGGCTGTTGAGGTTAAATCAATACCGTTTCCCACATGAATAGCGGCAAAGGAGATGCTACAATTCAAAGGTTAATCGTCGTTGTCGTGCCACATACAAACAAAAAATATTGAAAGAATTATGAAACCCATGCCAAATGTAATCCAAACAAATTAAAGCAGAAGGAAATAGACTTTAAAAAATGCAATTTTAATGAAAGCTTATTAACATTAACGATCACAAACATAGCAAGTATCTCAGTCAATCAAATTATAAATTCTATTGGCTCGTCGTGTCCTACATGACAAAACTAAAGCAGTATCAAAAACTCAAATCCTGAACAATACCAATCTCAGCAATATATATGTGATGGAAAAAAGCCAAGAAATACATAATAATGACAAAAATTGAAGATTCTCATCGCTTCTTTGAGACACCAACAGTCTTTCCCCTGCGACCAGTAGTCTTAGTGTGCTGCCCACGCACACGAAGGCCCCAGTAGTGACGCAGACCACGGTGGTTCCTGCAGGGATCAAACAGGAGATGCAAGCATAAGACGAAGAACCACTTGTAAATACCAAAGAAAGTGCATATTTGTAGAATCTGACCTGATCTTCTTCAAACGTTCAAGGTCATCCCTGAGCTTCATGTCCAAGGCATTGGAAGTCACTTGAGAGAACTTCCCGTCCTTGTAATCCTTCTTCCTATTCAGAAACCAGTCAGGGATCTTGAATTGGCGGGGATTTGCCACGATCACCATCAAGCTATCTATCTCAGCAGCAGAAAGCTCACCAGCTCTGTTCAAGTTATAAATCAAACAACTTTTACACAAATTCAGAAAGGTAAACAAGGTACTTAAATAAGGAGGGCAAAACTTCCTTCAAACAGACAATCAAATCCAATGAATTACTCAAAATGAAAACATAATCAATGTGAATGAGGTATAAAATTCACAGGAATAAATATGAATCCAACTAAAGACGATATATATAAAATCATATTCATTCGCTGTTGTTCACCAATAAATCAATATTTTGATACCTAAAGCATATAGCAACTGCAATAATTCAATGAAATAATGGTTGCGGAATTTCTTATCAGGAAGTTCGTTGTTACACTATATCAAATTTCCATCTATTACGAATTTCAGATTTTACAATTATTCTTCCCCTCTACTACGAAAAGAGGCAAAAAAACGAAACTAGCTATTTCAATTTGCAGATAGACATCACAAATTCCAAGTATAATTATATCGAAAAGAAAGTGACCTATGAAGAGAAAGTATTGAAAACTAAGACATTCAATTCGGAGTGTAACCTCTTGTTCATGTCGATATCAGCTTTTTTACAGACAATGTTGGCGAAACGGCGCCCAATACCCTTGATCGAGGTCATGGCGAACATGATCTTCTGCTTGCCATCGACATTTGTGTTCTGCACACGCAGAATGTGCTGGAAATCCTCGTTTGCAACAAGCGACTGCAAAAAATGAAGAGTTGGCGAAAATAAAATACAGAAGAATCTGTAATCGGAGAAGAATATAGCGACTAATCAAACGGAATCCTGGTGTGAATTTTACAGACGAACCATTGCTCTGGACTAGGGTTCTCTGAGCCGGCGAAACTCCGATTGAGAAATTCAAAAACCCTAATCTGATGCTTACATTGCACACTCCTATTTATACGAACCCTAAGTCCATAAGTTTGGGCTGGTAATAAATTGGGCCGAAACATCGGCAGAAAATAAGGCGATAATTAAAATTTAACCAATTACTTAAATTTCCAATTATAAATTTTAAATTGAATGATTACAAATTACAACCAAGCGTCCAAGCCCATTTAACAAATTTAATTAAATAAAATCTCAGGCTGGTAATAAAATCTCAGTATACGACTATAAAATAAAAGCCTAACGTTGGCACAATTTATAACTATAGTTTTTCTCATTGGCTAATAAAATGTCGATTGATCGGTATACAACATCGTTCTTGTTTATGTAATACTATAATTTTTATATCATTTGAAGGTTTATTTTAATTTATTATTTATTTTATAATAAATGACATATAAATACCATGTAACCAATTTTGATTAAGTTAACTTTATTTAAATATTTGAAGATGTTACATTATAAACAATTTACAATACAAAATATTATGTCATCATCATTGTGCGAATAGATAGGAATGGCAAATCCTGCGGGATGGGTTGATATCGGGTCAACCTGATAATAATCCAACTGTGAAAAAAAATGGGTGATGAATGGAGTATTTATAGATGATTATAGGATGAATTAGAGGAAAAAAAATAATTAAAAAAATTAAAAAGAGAACAAACAGTAATTAAACGGCAATATTTGAGGAAGTTAAAAATTTTATTCATTTAATTTTTTTTCAATTTAAAAAAATTATAATAAAACGGCCAAAATGATCATCCCTTAACCATTCCGTCCTGCGAGAAAGGCCCACGCTGATTAAGGGGCACTATTGTTGATGCTCTCTCATAGGCACTCGAACTCCGTCTGCCACCTGCCTTTTATATATTGATTGATATGGATCTAAGCCCGTGCAAATTTGTATTGTTTCATAAAATGGTCATAGCCTCTCAGAGAAATAGAGAATTAAATTTTACCTAATTTTAAGAGTAATCCGAGTAAGATTTTCAATGCAAAGTATAGTAATGAAACAATTTTGCAAAATGACTACTAGTTATAAATAAATTGAATGTGTGCATGAGTTGGCCAAGCATAGGGATATCAATCGGGTTAGTCCAGCGGATTTTGGACCAACCCTACTAAGGCGGCAGGTGTAATAGTGACCAATTCAAAAACAACAAATACTTAAATAAAGTTGTGAATCAATTCCGAAAAAATAATTATCTAAGATAGATGGTAAATTTGATTCAACACAGCTTTCAAACATGAAAAGTAACCACCACAAAATTTCTGCGCCACTTTAACTAAACATCATAAAAACTAACTCTCTTATGATAATCTTCAAGAATGCAAAAAAACGAAATACATAAAATCATAAAATCCTAAAGTATTTATTTCTTCTTTCCAGTCTTGGCAGCATCTCCAGCCTTAGTCTACACAATGATGTAAAACCAATGTTAGCATTGCAATCGGATCGTATCAATATGAGGTCCAACAGAAGAGAATAAAGACAGGAGTTTTTCATGTTTTGAAGGTGAGTACAAAATTTTAGAGAAAGGACACTCATACCTTCTTGACACCATGTTAAGGATCTAAATCCCTAACGTTCGGTAGAACGGGGAACAACTACGAAGAGATAAATCCGGCGCCCGTGAGGGTCGGTGGAGGACGAATCTGGGCGGCTGTGCGCGAGTTCCAACCCGTCGGGCAACGGCTACAGATCAGATATACGTTTCCGGCTGTGCGCGGAGAGATTCCGTCGGGCAGCAGGTAGCGTAAGGAATTAGGGATTCAAAGAATCACACGTGGACTTGGCCAAAATAATATTGTATTTCATTGAATGATTAAAATGATAACATCATCTCCTATTTATAATACTAGAATACTACTACCCTAACTTATTGAATAAGAAAACAAAGATATGAAAAAGATACTATGAATAAAAAAGATAACTAAATACTAAGATATAGGGATCATATCAACTCCCCCACGGTTGAAATCCACCTTGTCCTCAAGGTGGAAACCACGAACCAACGAAGAGTTGAATGAAGAAGCTTTGGCGATTTATCTCCTCCCGGATCAAAAGTAAATGTGCACGGTCGCTGTATTCGAGTAAACGCAGATCCATTTCGTACCTCATCCTCTATCTCCAACTCTCATTGTGTTGGATCAAGAAGATCACCACTCTTGTCATCAAACACAACACCCAGTGAGTCCTTGGAAAATTTTCTCAACGTTGCACCTCCATTTTCACCCAAACAATTCTCAACAACATCTTGTGATGTCACTCGAGCAGCATCGAGAGATACTACGACCTTCTTCACTTCCTCAATGGAACCAACCTCCTCGTCGTCATCTAAAAATGTTTCTTCCTCTCCACTGATATAGGGGCTGCACGGCGGAGCAGTTGGGGCTGCGCTCTCCTCCCTGCTGTCATCGTCGGGGCTGCAAGACGGAGCAGTTGGGGGCAGATTCGTAGATGGGACAACAGCTACAACGGGCAGTAGCGCTGCTGAACGGCAGTAGCTCGTCATGCTCAAGCAAGATGACGAGCGTTGTGGTGGTGGTGACGGGACAACACCGACAGTAGGTAGTGAGTTGATAGATGGGTCGTGTCGAGGATCAGCGACGTGAGGTGGACAGTGACTCGACTGTCGCAACATCCGGTCGGGCATCATAATTGGTCGGTCTGACTGCCAAAGGTGAGAACTCGGTGCAGTGTGTGGAATACGCTCACTGACTACACCCTTCTCAATGTCACTTGGGTAATCAAATTCATTAGCCATAAAACAGTCCGCTTCATCAATAGTTTGGCTTATATAGTCAACACCAAAGTCCTCGTCATAACCATCAGAGTCACAATCATAATCAGAGTAGTATATGGATGCGCTCTCTTCATAATCCAGGCTATCCATCGACACCCGAGCACCCGGCGGGTCCCAACAAGTAGGCTTGCGGGTCTGTACAAGCGGCGGTTGATGAAATGGTGTAGGTGTGTACTGTGGCGGTGGCTCCGGCAGCGGAGGAGCGCGAATCTCTTCAACACGGCGACCGTGTGTTCGAAATGGTGGATCCCAGCATGTCACACGGCGACCGTGTGTTCGAAATGGTGGATCCCAGCATGTTGGACGACGCCTAGGTGGTCTCGAAACCATCTCCGCATAGGGCAGCTGTCTATATGCTGCTTTTGACGCCTGCAATTTTCTCAAACGACGATCGATTTCTTCAAATTGTGATTCCAGCCTAGAGGTAGCAGCGTCCAATAGATCGATCAGTTGTTCATAACGCCCCACTCTAGAGTAGTGCTGCTGTGGCATCTCGAGTCGAGAGGGCGTCACTTGGAGATGTGGTGGTTGTTGTGGGACATAGGGCTGGACTCCCCTTGATTGTCTCTGTCGTGGCAGGTCCCAGGGCTGTCTCTGTTGCCCCAATTGCTGGTGGTGGGATCGATATGGCGGGTCCCAACACGTCCGGGGAGCGGCCATGAATCGAATTGATGTATGACGGAAGATGTAGAGAAATTGTGCCGCTGATCAGAGGTGTAGGCTGAAAAAGTTTTTTTTTTTTTTGGTAATGGAGATATATGTGGGGGATACGGATGAACAAAGACGGAGGATGAGTACGGGATGAAAACACCAGTTGTTAAGGATCTAAATCCCTAACGTTCGGTAGAACGGGGAACAACTACGAAGAGATAAATCCGGCGCCCGTGAGGGTCGGCGGAGGACGAATCTGGGCGGCTGTGCGCGGGTTCCAACCCGTCGGGCAACGGCTACAAATCAGATATACGTTTCCGGCTGTGCGCGGAGAGATTCCGTCGGGCAGCAGGTAGCATAAGGAATTAGGGATTCAAAGAATCACACGTGGACTTGGCCAAAATAATATTGTATTTCATTGAATGATTAAAATGATAACATCATCTCCTATTTATAATACTAGAATACTACTACCCTAACTTATTGAATAAGAAAACAAAGATATGGAAAAGATACTATGAATCAAAAAGATAACTAAATACTAAGATATAGGGATCATATCACACCACGGATCTTCTTCGCTCTGTTCTTGCGTTCTTTCATTTGCTTCCTTGACTTCTCAATCTTGGTGTCAAGGCCATTCTGAATTCCAAAAACAATGACTTATTTCCAACATAGATAGAGAAACAAACAGCCTGTTAAACATGACTTATGCTCTGATTTTGGATGGATTTTACATGTTTAAAAATGAGAAAAAAAAATCTTAGAACATATTTAGTCTGTACATTTTTGAAGCAATATAAAGTAATTGCATCATAAAATACTCAGACCAAAATAACTAAAATATGTTAATCCTGGTAGCAAAAACAGGTTTAAAATTCAAAGAATGAAAATAACATAAAATCTACACACCCATCAGATAATACACAAAATTACACCACCTGATAAGAAAATGCTTATTAGTTTAGCTGACAGTGCTAAAGCTATTACCAAAACATTTTCCCAAAATGCTATAAGCACAGATAATAAAATTTAAGTTAAATAAAACAGACAAATTACCCTGATTAGTCTGTATTTTGGCTCAAATTTCTTAGCATTTTCTACAGAATCATAAATCAAGCCAAAGCCAGTGGATTTGCCACCACCAAAGTGTGTTCTGAACTTGAACACAAAGATGACATTTGTATCCTTAACCTCGTACATCCTAGCCAACTTCTCCTTCAGCTCAGCCTTCAACAAAACAGAGACAAAAAAAACATACTTCCTGCATACATTCTTGTTTTCAAATAGCTGTGTTGTTAAAAAATCCTACTACTTCACATGCTCCATTAACATACTCTTTAACATAAGAAGATAAATAAAACACTATTGCAAATCAATTGAACTGTTATCGTCTCACCAAACAAACATTAGTCAAAAATATTTATTCTCTCCTTATCCAAATCGAGCTATTTTTGTATTACATCTTAAACACTAAAAGAATTGCTAGCATACAAATATATAGGTGGTGTTCGGTTTGCTAGATAAAATAGTACCAAGATACAATCTAGGATTGAGTCTTGAGATTATTTTAGTCATAGGGGTTAGCTAAGACTAATTATCCCATGATTATCCATCTAGGATTGAATTGTGAGATTGAATCTCATGAACCAAACCCATTACATATTTAATCTGTGATACAATCTTGCCAACCGAACACCCCATAATATTTATAATACTTTTAACCTTAAAACTGGGGTTTTCAGAGAAGAGGAGCTTCATGGGCTTTAATTGGGCCCAATTCTACTGTCAATGTATACTGAAACAGATGGCATGGCCAACCAGCCCAAATGTAGTAATAATACCACTTTTTAGGATTGATTTGTATTCATATTCAATAATTTCTCTCGTCTTCGTCCTCAGATTAGCGCGGGATTATCTGAACCCATGAATAATTAAATTCATATTATACACTAATCGCTACACTATAAACATTTGTAGGCATATAATAAATTTTTAATATTTTTATAAACTAGTAACCTTTAATTAACAAAATTTCAATAAATTTTCATTTTCAAAGTCGCTCATGAATCACAAATTACAACACAAATTTCTTAGTAGTATTTAATTCCAAATCTATAATAAATCAAATTATAATTCATTGAAAAACAACTAAAATGAAAATTAAATAAAGTAGCGAGCTCTAAATTCACTATTCCTAAACAAATGGTCATCTAATTACTTAAAAACCAACACTTATTTAATTAAAATTGAATAAAACTTGAAGAGGCAAATAAAAGCACTTTCTTTTAATTCAAATAGAAGGTAGAGGGGAAAAAGATGAATTACTGAGCATTTAAATTGGGACAGAAACATAAAAAAAAAACTAGCTGAACTCGAGAAATGGGAAAGCGTAGTTTATCTATAGCCTCTCCCTTTTACCTCCTAACTTTGCTTTTGTAATTTTTTGAGTCTTCGCATTCCCTTAAAACTTCCTCCCCTCTCTCATAACATTTCTATCTCACAGACACGCTCACTGCCATTACGGGACTGATCAGTGTTGGCCAAGTCCCCACTGGAGCAACGGCTTCCGTCCCTGGGTGCATCCACATATGTAGTTTAAACCCTTCATTGAATCAAACCACTTTCTTTCTAGTTTCTATCACAAAGATCCACCTTTACACTTGTTTTAAACATGCTAAACTTAGTCATCCTTGGGAGCAGCCATCAGTAGAAGCCTCTCCTCAGCTTGTTTCCCTTCCGACATCATCTCTCCCGCTAACAGCGACTGCAGATCACTACCGTTGGCTAGGCTGTTCAACTCCACAGCTTTGGAATGCATTGTTGGATAGCGTCGTTGGGCGAATGTCATCAGCTTTTTTATAGATTGTAAATACTTACGAGTAGTCTCGTCGTTCATGACGTGTGCCACACTGTTGGTGTAAATCTTCTCACGCGCAGAACGTTCATGGATACCAACCATAGTCACTCCAATGGGCCAGGGTGCATTCCCGATGGCCATTTTGATGTAGTGATCCATTGCAGCTAGGTAGTCACGTTTCATACGAGGGAAAAAAAGGCAAACGAAAGTCATTGATTTCCACTCCGTGTTTATACTGAAACAATCAAGCCTAGGCATCAATGAAAAACTCAAATGCATAAAATGAAAGAAGCGGTGCAATCCTATCCTTAAGTCCTAACCTAACCAGTTTCTCCTCTGTTCATCACCATTGCACATATGATGACAATACAATTTGAAATTTTGATGCATCAATTGAAGCCTAGATAAATCATTCACTCAACACTCCAACAAATCATCAAATTCAATTCAAAATGTATATAAACAGGTTCATTTAAATATGAAATTGAAATCAGAAGAGTAAAAAACATTACTGAATTTCCACAACAACTCACCTTCTTTCTGCAGAACTTGAACAATGGACTCAAATAGCGAGCACATTGCTTAAACGTCGCCACCATCTACTTCCCTTTGGCACTCCTCTTCTCTGTCTCGGTCATCTCATGAAGCTCCTGATTCCACTCATTCAACAACTTCTTGAAAAACACCAGAATCTTATCCTCACCGCACAACTCCTCAAAATTCGCCTTCATTCTCTTAATATCCTTGTCGTGATCAGCCCCGGACGATGCCCCGTCTCCGCTGAGATCCTTATCTCCATCCCCACCGTCCTCATCATCGCCAGCATCCTCCCTCGACTTCCTCTTTCGATCACTCACAATCCCCGATTTCTGCCGCTTCTTCAGCTCCACAATATCCCGCAGGAAGTCATTCGTCTGCCCTTCCGTGATATCATCGTCGACCTCGAAAAGCCCTGTCTTCAGCACGTACTTCAGCGGTCGAGCCTCGCCTCATCGTCTTCGCCGAAGAGTAACATTTTGTCAAGAATGGGACAAAAATATGGTGGGTAGTTTTACCAAACTATGAGACCAGAATCAAGCAAATATAAATATAAATTAGTTTAGAGGTGAAGGAATGTAACATTATGTGATGTGTTAACTAATCAATACATTATCCACTTTGATTAATACTATTATTTGTCATTTAATTTGCAATATTCTTTAACCAATAAATTTATAGTTATATTTGATTAGACAGATAAGAATTAATGTATACTGAGTACAATTATTAAAAGTGTCAGTTTTTAGTATACTAATGTTACTTATGATAATAGCATAACATGAAATTTTTTATTTTTTTTTAAATGATTAAAGTACTGAGTATGATTGCACATGGACTGAAGATCTGAACCTGGTAATTATTTGCGTAGTTTGATGCTAAATATTAGCCCAATGTACGCAATGAATTGAAGTTTCAATAAATAGTCAAAAAGAGTCATCAATCTAAATGATTTGTTGCAACGTTTACGTAACAGTTATTGCATGATTTGGAAAGCTCGAAGATTTGTGCTTCAAGCCTTGTCATGACCTTGACACAAACAGCCTCTTGTAATTATTTTCTGCTGCAATCATGCTAAAAAATAATGCTGCAATATAACCTTACAAACTCACAAAACCCATACATTTCCTTTTTGTAGAAACATTCAACATTTTATGAGTTATGGTTGAATTTTGAATTAACATATTACTCCACGTTCTTGTGTATTAATAGAACATGGAATACCCTTGGTAATTATCAAAAATAAATAAATAAAATAGAACATGGAATAAAATACTGTTTGCAAGGATAATAGTAATTAATTATATTCTGCAATATTCTGTAACTGTTTTTTTAATCGCATAATTAAAGTAGTTACCTTTTGATAATACCAATTACTCGATTACTGTTGACAAATCCAAATGGCTCCTGGAGATTGTTATTCATGGATTATGAGTGCAATTTACATAGTTCCATTTATACCATGCTGATGTGATTCATATTGATGTCTCTTAAACTACTACTTATTTACCAGATTAATTAGGCCCCACGCCAAGGTATAATTCATAAGTGTATTTGTCTTGCTACTTATTTAATTTTCAATGTTCATTTGGGATAAATAAATGAATTGATATTCTCGCTCACCCTTTACGAATTGGAGGAATACCATTATTGTACAATTAATACTCATGATTTTTCGAATAATGATTGTAATTTTTGTGTAAAACCTTGAGTTATGACTTATGAACATCAACAGTATTAAATTGTGTTTAATATCCTCCCATTTTTGGTATAGAAAAAAAAAGTTCATTAGTAGTATTAAATTATTGCAAAAGTATCACACACTGTATTTTTTTTTTCGTTACCAAATTCGATTAACGTTTGGAAATGGCCAATATAAGCCATTGATTAAAGCACAAATAACTTACCAAGGTGTTTTTCAAACAAATAATATACCCAATTGAGCAATAAATAACTAATGCTTATTATTCCGTACATCCGCAAATAAGAGTCTCGTTTTTTTATTTTAGTCCGTCAACGAATAGGAAACTCGGTTCACTTTTACCATAAATGGTAATAGGGTCTCACATTCTATTAACGCATTTCACTCACATTTTATTTAAGACTAATATATACAAGTGTGACTTTTATTCTATTAACTTTTTTCACCGGCTTTTTTTTTATATTTCTTAAAATCCGTAACGCCAAAAAATGAGACCCGTACACGTGCATTATTATTTTTTAACGTACTCTTGCTAACTTACCCCAAACAGGCATCGTAAATTCCTGAAATCTTTCACTCAATAAATAAAGAATCGATCTATATATATCCACACACGAAACCTCCGCTTCTTCCTCCCACCAAAAAATGACCACTCTCACACTCTTCTTTGTAACTGCATAAAATTAAAATCTCTCCATTTCTGCTCTTCACCTCTCTACCCTTCTTCCATGGAGTTGAGCCAGATGACGTTGGAGATTTTCTCCAAGTTGGAGCAAAAGTGGCTCTACCAATGCGACGGCAAAAAAACGCGCCTATTGAGCATCGACGGCGGCGGAAACACCGCCATTGTCGCCGGCGCCGCATTGGTTCACCTCGAAGACCAGATCCAAGCCCGAACCGGCGATTCCGCTGCTCGGATCGCTGATTTCTTCGACATTGCTGTCGGTACTGGAATCGGGGCTCTCCTCGCCGCGATGCTCTTCGCCGACGCTGGCTCCGGCCGCCCGCTCTTCACCGCGAGAGAAGCCGTCGATTTCATCACCGAGAATCAGAGGGAGATGTTCAGAGTGACGCGCGGCGGTGCCTTCCGGCGGAAGATTAAGTACTCCGGCAAGAGCATGGACGCGGTCCTGCGGGCGGCGTTCCGGCGGAGGAGCGACGGGAAGGATTTGACGCTCAAGGACACGTGCAAGCCTCTCCTCGTGCCGTGCTTCGACTTGAACAGCTCGGCGCCTTTCGTGTTCTCCCGCGCCGACGCCGCCGAGTCGCCGAGCTTCGACTTCGAGCTGTGGAAGGTCATCCGTGCCACGTCAGCGACGCCGTCGATGTTCAAGCCGTTCAGGCTGACCTCGAGCGACGGCAAGACCTCCTGCCTAGCGGTGGACGGCGGATTAGTCATGAACAACCCCACCGCCGCCGCCGTCACTCACGTCCTGCACAACAAGCGAGATTTCTCGTCGGTAAACGGCGTCGATGATCTGCTGGTGCTCTCGATCGGCAACGGCCACTCGAGCAGCCCGCAGAAGACTAAGCTCCGCCGCGACGGCGACTGCTCCACGGCGGCGCTCGTCGGCATCGTCCGCGACGGCGTCTCCGAGACGATCGATCAATTGCTCGGCAACGCATTCTGCTGGAACCCGAATGATTACGTCAGAGTTCAGGTAAAATATCTCTCGAAATCACAAATTCATTGACCGCTGATGATGACAACAGCCTAACGGTCTAGACTTTCAGACTAACGCCGAGGTTTCAAGCGCGGCGGAGGTGCTGGCGGAGAGAGGGGTGGAATCGCTGCCGTTTGGCGGGAAGCGGTTGCTGACGGAGACTAACGGAGAGAGGATCGTGGGGTTTGTGCAGCGGCTCGTTGCAACGGGGAAGAGTAGCTTGCCGTCGAGCCCGAGCAAAGAAACTCCGCTAGTTGACGGCCGTTAGTTTTTTGTTTAAAAATTAATTTCGTCGTGTGTTTGTCTTTTTCTTAATTTCAGTTTTTAATTAGTGGGGCTAGTGTTAACCTGTAGCCAATATAATTAATAATAAAAGGCTAGTGCTATAACTGATTGTTTAGCATCTAATTAGATCCTAATCTCGAATTTTCTTGCTATCGTTAATTATTTACTACCATTATGCAGTAGTATAGGTATCTTTCTTTGAGGTAGACTGCTTAATAATAATCGAACGGATAAATTCATGATTAAAATTGTGTACTGACACTTATAAAACCGAGTTCATCAAATGAAGTTTTATTGTACAATTTCCAATTAATGTGACGAGTGTGTATATTTAACACTCCCGAATTACAAAGAGTCGTAATTAATAACAACTCCAGAAATGATGTAGTAGTACTATTTTAATTTTATCACGTCATGTGCTACTTTTTTTGGGTTAAAGTTGAATACATAATTTATAGGGAATGTACAAACAATTACTGCTGAACATAATGAAAGTAAATTAATTAATTATAATTTTTAAACTAATTATCCTGTTTTGGATATCATTAAATGCTGCACATTTAAGCATTTATCTACTTCTGTACCTTTTTTCTTTTCCCTGAAGGCAATATACCTCTAAACTAGTTGATTGGTCAAAACTTTGGCGCATATTAATTACCCATTCAATTAAATATAATCAAATCCGAGATATCATTATATACATATGTTCGGATTTTTTTATTATAGGTAAATAAATAGTACTCCGTATAAATTTAAAAGCTCTATAACAATGTATTCAAAATCAAACCTCAGATCTTTGTCCCCATGCATTACAAGTTTACCACTCTACTACATCTACAAGATCAACTCACACACACACACACACACACGTATCTTCAGATCTCTTTACAGCAATTGTTTGTCACAATTTTAAATTTATTAATATGAATAATATCTTGAAGCGTCTCAACATTTGTCTAAAAATTTTGGAAAATCTTAACGTATTAATTAAGTGTGTATCCTTTGTAACCAACATTTCTAAAGTTTGAAATAATTAATCTTGAAGCTTTTAGGGGGAAGTTCCTGTGGTAAATAGTTGAAACAATTCAAATCAAATTAAACACAACAATATATACTAGTATATACTATTTCTATGCATTTTTGAGGTTTTGATTTATATGCATAGACTATTAAGAAAGAGCAAACAATTCAGTAACTCAAAGTACAATAATAATACACAAAAGACACAAATATTTCATGAATTTCAGTAGTAAATACATACATCTTTATGTTAATTTTTTTATACATTTTGGCTAGCAATATTAGTTATATTTACATATCAGCATATATTTACATTACCCAAAACAATTCTTACTTCAATTCTGAACTATTGCATGCAGGTTCGAACTTCCAGCATATTTGTTGGATGAGATCTCACCATTCAAATTTTCAATATATTGATCGAAGATTCGCCTCACCAACTAAAGTGAAATTTGTCATATATAATCGACCATAGTTGATAGTATATGATTATAAATTAAAATTGAAACTTAAAGAAATTGATTTGAAGTAAAAAAAAATTAAAAGAATCGAAATTGAGAAACATGAATAGTAAAAAACGTGCTAAAGAGAATCTCTAAGTGCATGCATATGCCACACCAAGAAAATCACTTATTACCATGCATACAAATTCATTACAACAATTCCCATGAGAAGTACTCCATATATTACAATATTTTAATTACTTATCAAGTAGATCATAATATAAAAGAGAAATAAACAATGACCTAATTAAAGTTGAAACGTTAATGAGACTAACTTAAATTAAATATATTCAAAACTTGTTGAGATCATATTACTCTTTCAGTTTAAGCTTGTAGAATTGTTATGCATAAAATACCTTAAATCTCTGAATAATAGTGGTTTTATAGTACATAAAAATGCACTGTAAATAAAAACACAAATAAATACAAATGAGACATGGCAGTTAACAATGAACATATTGAAGAGGATAGACTGTAAAAAGCTGTCGAGCTGATCAGAAGAATCAAATCTAAAATCTTACATAACCATTTACTATTTCTATTCTTACTACTTTTGCTCTCCCCTCCAATTGTAAGTGAGTGGGTAGCGATCCTTCTCGTACGAGCATCCACATTTGGATAATTACGAACAAATTCACGATTTTTATATATTTTTAATTAACATCATGGTTTAAAAAAAATGTACACAAATTACTATCTTTGTAATACTACTGTGCTATCTACATCACCCAATTGGTGTTGCAATAAAAATACGTGCAAAATTCATTGTTCTATTTGAGATTTAAATTTGTCTTTATAAAAAAATATGTCAGATTTCACAGTTTACTCTTACTTTTGTACATGGTGTTTGTTGAGTTGTACAGTTAGTTTTTTCACTAGAGCTCGTAACTGATAGGTCCACTGATTGTCCATGCTACACCCTCTATCCCAAATAATTGATCACCATTTAATCTTAAGAAATATACCGTAATAGAAAATGGGTTTAAAAAATTAGTGGTACATCTGTACTACTTTTATGTTACTCTCTTCATTCCCTCATAGTTGAGATAAAACTTTTCAGCACGGAATTTAAGAAATGAATGTTTAGTGTGTAAGTAAATAGAGAGAATAGAGTAGAAAGTGAATAAAGAAGAGAGAATAAAGTAAGAGTTAGAAAAATGTTACCATAAATAGAAATGACTCAACTATGAGGGAGCTTCCAAAAATGGAAAAATGACCCAACTATGAGGGAGCTTCCAAAAATGAAAAAATGACTCAACTATGACTCTATGAGGGAACGAAGAAAGTATTAGATTTACGATAAAATGTGAGTGAGAATGAGTTAATGAAATATGGAGTTCACTATAAAAAATGGTAAAAGTGAAAAGTGACAAATTTTTAGAGACTAACAAAAATAAGACTAAATGATAAATTTTGAGGGAGGTAATTGTTACACTATTTCAGTCTTGGATTTGTTGTGTTCTGGCTTTTAATCCATGCTCCACTTTGACTCATGCTAATTTTGCATTAAAAAGCTCACTCACAAGTGTACGGGCTAAGTAGCATGTGGCAAGCTAAAATTATCGATCCTCGAAGACTAAAAGCCGGTTTGAGTATTACGATGCAACTTTGAACAATATTAACTACTAAAATGGGATTTTGGTTTTCTATAACTAAGATCAAAGAATAATTTATCAAGTAAAGACAAATAACTAAACAAGACAAACGAAGGATGGTTTTTCACACAAATTTGAAAAAGGTATGGATATGGATCCGTTAGTATGGATCACGGGTTTCACCTAGGGGTCATGCTCATCTATTAGTTCTCATGTGTGGCTAGGTAGGTCGGGTTAATTGGTTAGACCCCCCTCTCGGGTGCATCTAACTCGTGGATTAATCCCTAGTGTAGGAGTCTCCTTCATACAATTCAAGATTAACTCCCTATAACAACGGACCTAAGTCCTCTCTCTAGCTCATGCATCTCTCGCTTACATGTAACACACGTAGTTGTTGATTACCTAACCACTCTAATCATGCATCTCTCAATGTCATTAATTAGAACAACATATATCAAATTGTTAGCTAGGCAATTGGATAATAAGAGCTCAATAACCAACAAAAACCAACACAAGAGATAGATAGCATAAATCAAGGATCAACCCATGGATTCCATACAAACATCACCACATCCCTAAGGAAAATCTAGCTACTCATGTTCAAAAATGAAACAAAAAGGAAAACAAAGCAAATGGAAAAAGACATGGATAGAAAATAGAATCTAGAACTCCCTATGGTAGTAATGATAGTGGGGAGTCTTCTCCTTCAATCTCTTGAGAGGGGGAGCTCCTAAAGCCTTCAAATCCTCTTCAAAACCTTGTTGTCTTGCTCAAAATCGCCGTGTGGGAGCTAGGGCTCAAATGTGTGAAGTCCCCTTTTATATTCACAAATAACAAAATGTCCAACCGGGCGTTCTCTCTGGAACCCGTAATCTTTGCAAAATGCCCGGACGGGCGTTTCTTCGAATGAAAAACGCCCGACCAGGCGAACTCTCTAGAATCACCCCGTTCGCTCCGTTTTGCCCGTTTTAACCTGTTTTTACTTCAAAACTCCAACAAACTCATTACTTCATCTAATTGATGACTAAATGGGTGAAAACCTACAATAAACACCTTAATTCAACAAAAACATGGATTAATCACCTCTGAAATCATCCTAAACTATGAGTTTGTCACACTTATTATATCAATAACTTTTACAATATGTGAGCACTTATTAATTTAGCACTAAAATAGGTATTTATATGGAGTAATATATTTTATTTAATTAAGTCTCTTTATTACTACCTCCGTCTCAAGGAAGATAACCCCTTCATTGGACAACACAGGATTTTATGCAGTTTTATTTTATGTGATAAGTGGAGATAATAAAGTAACAGAGATGGAATATTAAAGTATAGATAAAATTGTTTTCATTTTTGGTGATGAGTCATTTTGATTGAGACAAATTTAAAAGGAAAATAGGTCATCTTCAGTGGAACAAAAGTAATAGTTTTTGTACTAATGCATTTTTATTTTATTATGTCATTTAATAATTTATCTTATTTTATTAATTAGGTCTTATTACAAATTTTTGGTTTATTAAGTTGTTAAACTAATGCATTTTAATTTAAGAGGTTATTTGGTTGGATTTGTTAATGGACTTCATAATATTTTAACTTTTCTTTTTTTATTTATTTTAAAATTAATTTAGTTGCAATATCAACTCAAGAATTATTTAAAAAAATAAAATTTTATAAGTTAATAACACACAATATGAATAAAATTTTCATTTTTCTAATAATCTTTAAGTCGAATTGCAACTGAATAATTTCAAAATAAATAGGAGCAAAAAGAAAATATGTTACAGCTTTGTGGATAGTTTTAAAATAAACGCTCGTATTCTTGAATCAATATTTCAACCTCGTTTTCTTTCCGAGGTATTTAATCAAAATTTAATAATTGGATAAGCATGAAAATAGTTAATCCTGGTTGGTTGATGGCGGCAGATATGATCAGTTGCTAGCTAGTACTATGTCAACTGCTTACGTTATACTACCTTCATTCCATGTTACTTGAGACGTTTCTTTTCGGCACGGAATTTAAGAAAGTTGTGTTTAGTAAGTTAAATAAAGTAGAAGAGTGAATAAAGTAAGAGAGAGATGAGAGAATAAAGTAAAAGAAAGAATGATTAGATGTTTTGTTTTTAGCTAAAAAGATAAATGACTCAAGTAATTTGGGACAACCCAAAATGGAATACGACTCAAGTAACATGGGACGGAGAGAGTAAATGTCAACATAAAGGCATTTGTATGTCTAACTAAATTTTGTTGATATGCAAATCTCTTTCATGTTTCCATCTATTTTACATGTCAACAAAAGATATTTTATGTCAATAAAATTAGTTAATATATACAAATATCTTCGTATTGACATGTTTAGCATATGCTATTGACATAATTAACAATTAGCTATTTTAAGATAGTTACAAATCACAAATCAAAATTTTATTGAAGTTTTTAGACATATCAACGAAAAGTGTAAAACTGATTAGGCAGATCAGTATATTCAATGATCTTATAATCAGTTTGCTCATACTCAATTATTAAATTTATCAATTTTTATTATAAACTAGTAGTACTACGTAATATATTTAGGATGATGCTTCAATCAATAAAATGAGTACTTCAATTTCATTTAAACAAAAATATATGTTAAATTCATGACATGACATGACATGGTCTTACCGAGTAGTATATTTTAGGCCATCCAGACCACCGTTCCTTAAACTACTATTTGCGGGACCCACTGTACTTTTTTACTCCATTCATTAACTAAGGAACGGAACTTGCAACCCTCCGTTCCTTAACCGTTCCTTAAATTACTATTCATTCAATTTCATTTTTTTTTATTTCCAACTCAATTCAATTAAAAAAACACACTTTAATAAAAAACAAACACACTTTATTAAAAAACACACAACATTAAAAAAAATTACAACTTAAACTTAAAAAAATAAAAAACACACAATTAAAATCCTAAAAAAATAAAAAACGCACAATAAAAAACACACAATTAAACGTGGGAAAATAAAAAAAACTACTCCGCCGGCGAATCATCCTCCGGAGGCGGTCGAGGTTTAGGGGGAGTCGGAAGGCCAAGTTGTGCTGCCATAGCAACAATTCCGTTCCACCAGGCCGTGAATTGGGCGTACGAGAAGTGGGAAGTGTCCGCCATTGTGGCGGTTATGTACGCCACCATAAGTGTGTCCGAGCCTCCCCGCGAGCCCGATCCCGAGGCCGGCTGGCTTGATTCGCCTCGGCCCTTCCTCGCTCTAGCCGCCTTCGCCGCCTTCGTCCCTTGCGGCCGACGGCGCCCACGGCTGGATACCCCGTACCTCCAAACACCTAGGTTCACCCTCGCTGGCCTCACCGGTGTCACCAGACGAGTAGTTGCCGGTCGCCGTGTGCTTCGTGCGCTTTGAGGTTGAGCCCGAGCTCGAGCGGACACCGCCGGCCCACCTTTCCTCGTCCTTGACGAGCTGCCAAATATCAACAAATTTGAACTGTAGACCGGTGTCCTGGTGGAAGGCGCGCAAAGCCGTCCTCAGAATGTCGGCGCCCGAAGCTCCGCTTTGGTATTGAGCCGCTTCGGCCGAGTAGATGCCGCAGAATTTTTTGACCTGTACGTCGACTCGGCGAAAGTGAGCACGGAGCATTGTATATTTCCGCTTCCTGGCCCCTTTCGGCTTAGTCTGGTAGTAGACATCACAGACATTTTCCCAGAAGCACTTGGCGGCTTGTTGATTCCCGACGATGGGATCGTACGAGACGGTGAGCCAGGCGTTGTACACCACCTTTGTTTCTTCGTTGCTGTACCGATGCCGGCCCAGATTCTCCGGTTCATCCTCCTGTTCCTTCTCCTCCTCCTCCTCGGCCGCCTCAGACGCATCCCTGGAGCTTCCACCGCCTCGGCCACCTCCCTGGGTGGGTGCAACGGGGATATCCTCCTGAATCTGGGACAATCCCTGAGAAGGCCACGAGGCGGCGGGTCGAGCGTATGCATCCACATCGAAAGTGGGTGGTTGGTACCCACCCGGCGTCGCCGACCCCTGGGTGCCCGGCGTCGACGAACTGGAACCACCAAGTGTGTTGTACATGGTCTCCCAATCGCCGAACGCGTTGAGATCCCACCCACCGGAGCTGCCACCGCCGTAGTTGCCGTCGCCGGACATTTTGTGAAGAGATTGAATATGAAAATTGGAGAGGAAATGAAGTTGATTTAGGATGAATAGATGTGTAGTTGTGTGTGAAATGAGGATGAATTAGGAGTATTTATAGAATAAAAAAATTAAAATTAAAATAAAAAAAATAAAAAACGGTATAAAAAACGGTAATATTACCGTTAAAAAAAATTTATAAAATCGATTTTTTTTTTAAAAAAAATAATTATTGCATCAGCACGTGACGTCGTCACGCACGACGCGGGGAGAGCCACGTCGCCGAAGCGCTTGGCGGCACGGACCGTGCCGCGGGTCGTGCCGTCGGCACCCGGCACGGCTTGGGAACGGCTCATCGACGACACCATGCACCGCAACGCGTTCCGCTACGAAGTCATTCCGGCGGAACGGCCCGCGGAATGCCGGCGGCCCGCGTGGCGGGTGCTCTTACAATGTGTGGAAATGTCTTCCAAATTTTTATACTGTATTAAAAATAAAGGAAAAATAATTGTGAGTATGACGTATCAGAAAACACCCGACAGCCGATTCGAATTCGATTACCTAGCAATATGTAGATATGAAATAATTTTTGAAGTTATGTTTCACAACCATATGAAGGGACATGAATAAATAACTGCCGAGTATAATAATGAGATATCTGTGTGGTTTAGTTTGGGGGAATCCAAGAAGTAGACAAGTAGTAGCAAGTTTAAAATATATCCGAAATTGAAATTTTGGACCACAAACAAAATGAACAATGGAACCGAACAATTCGTACATATACCCAATTCTACTAAAAATAAAAACGGCCACCTTCAAAAATTTTGTTTAATTTATTAAAATTGCTCTATTATTATCATCCGTTTGCTACCTTGTTTGAAAATTAATTAACCATGTAAAAAACTGAAGACTATATACCAGTAGAATTTAATACTAGAAAGTAAAATTAACTAAAGTAAACATTTTAATAGATACATTATGTTATGCTAACGTTCAATTTTTGTCCTGAATATATGTTCAATTTATAGTTTTTGTAAAAAATATTATAGTATTTAATAGCTTAAGATCCTAAACCTTATAATTTAATTCATTTTTCGTCGATTGCCCCGACAAACACCACGATGAGATAAGTCGCTTGATGTTATCAATTGCATGTGTATTATCGCATACATGAATTAGGACTCTAGCCACGCCTCCAAAATTTACCGTCGATGTGTGAATTCTTTGCGGACAGCAGAAGGATTTTGAATATTACTACCTTCGTCCCACATTAAGTGTCACATTTAGTGTGGACATGGATTTTAAGAAATGTAAAGAAAAATGGGTTAAATAAGTTAGTGGATTATGAGTTTTACTTATATATATATATATATTAATTTTATAATAAAATGTGAGTAGAATTGGTTGGTGGAATGTGGGGTCTACTTACCATTTATGATAAAAGTGAAATGTGACTCTTATTAAGGAATAGACTAAAATGGCAAAGTGTGACAATTATTGTAGGACGAAGGTAGTAAATGCTAGACTAAAAGGATCTCCTACTTCATTCCTACTCCAACACTCATAACACAATAAAATAATGTTATAAAATCCCACCATCAATTACATGTTTATAACATTATTTTATTTTGTTGTGAGTGTTGGAGTAGGAATGTAGTAGAGGTGTTGGAGTAGGAGATCCACTACTCACAATTTAATTTTGATTATTATAGTGCCCAAAGAAACTCATAATAATGATATACAACAAAGAAATGAATAGAAAAGGATAGAAGAAAAGAATTTAAAGTTAAAAACCCACTTGTTTTATGTGCTTGTAGTGAATACAAGAATATATCTAGAGTCTTCTGGTAGAACAGTGGGTTACGGTCCTCCCCCTTAGCAGGCCAATGCGTATTATGATTGAACCCTCCTCACAACTGTTGGGCCGGGATGTGGGGTTCCTTGGGGTTGGGGTTTCAACCTTTACAAGAAGAATATATCGAGAGCCCAGTCTTATAAGCATAAATTTAAAATATTTTGTGCTTGAAAAATCCATAAATATGCGTAGGTAACATACATGAAATCTATTTTCTTTTTTCTGTTTTTAGGGGTTTTCAATATATTTACTGTGTGTCAGGTCTTCAAGTTACATATTTAAGCTCTATAAATTTACTATAGTACATCACAGTCAAATCTTTATATCCTCTAATGTTTCCAACCTTCATTATCAGATAGTATTTGATCGTACTATGTATTAATGGAGGAGAAAATGTCAGTCCAATTCATCTTTTTGGCTGTTTTTTTTTCTCGTGCCAAACAATATATTTGAAAGGCTATAATTTTTTTAGATATTTTAGTAATCATTTTATATGTGCAGCTAGTCATAAAGATCAGACCTTAAATATATATTTAACCACATACATTAATAATGTATATGGAGTAGTACTACACCTTACGAAATAGTAAAAAAAAATCCTGAAATAAAGAGTCTATGAAGATGATGTACTGTAATTTGGCAAAAGTCAAGAGAGTAGGACAAAGGTGAGAATTATTTAATTGGGTTAATGAATCCAAACCATTGAAATAGCACCTGCATCAACTTCAAAAGTAAGATTGTAATTAGGTTGGTTTCTTGAAGTAGTGAATGTACAGACTGCTTATCAAATATAACTGAATATAACGTTTACCTCTTGGATTTATACTTTCAATATTTTTTGTGTTTTTATTTATGGGTTACTGTTGCTTTGTTGTTGGACCGGTGTGGATGTTTTTCCATTTTTTTTTAATTTAGTGTTAGAACCATTTACTTCTATCAAACTTAATGGGTACATGGAGTACTAAGGAATAATCAACAGTAATAGCTTCGGTCATAATGATAATTGATAAGCTTAGTACATTATGGAACACTTATTCTTGTTACGAACTCAATGTCCAACATCGGTTGTGAAGAAACTAGAATCGGTAATTTGGTGAATTGGTTTCTTGATTTCAGAGTGTGCTAGGGTTACAACCTTATAGATACAATCAATCCTTCATATGGTAAGGAGATAATTTAGGGATCCTATTCTAGCTATGGTAACAATTAATTTGTGATCAATTAGCTTAATTACATGATTTCTTTCCAACACCCCCCTCAAGTTAAGTAACGGGATTTCCGATCCTTAACTTGCTCAGTACTCCTTTGAATGACGTGGAGTTCACCGCCTTGGTTAGAATGTCTGCTAACTGATCCTCTGACTTCACATATGGAAACTCGACAATCCGGGCTTCAATTTTCTCCTTGATGAAGTGTCTGTCCACTTCCACATGCTTAGTTCTGTCATGCTGGACTGGATTTTCGGAGATGCTGATCGCAGCTTTGTTATCGCAGAACAGTCGACACGGTTTTGGCACGTACAAATCAAGCTCTATCATGAGCTTCCTTAGCCACAAAATCTCAGTGAGGCCACTTTTAATTCCACGAAACTCAGCTTCTGCGCTTGAGAGAGCAACCACTTTTTGCTTCTTACTCCTCCAAGTAATGAGGTTTCCTCCAACCAGCGTAAAGTACCCTGCCGTGGATTTTCGGTCATTCGGATTCCCGGCCCAATCTGCATCAGTGAAACCACTAATGTCCAAGTGTCCATGTTTCTCGAACAGGACCCCATGCTCCGCTGTACTCTTCAAATAACGTACAATTCTGAGAGCTGATTCCCAATGATCTTCTTGTGGTGAGTGCATGAACTGGCTTACTACTCCCACAGCATATGCTATGTCGGGTCTAGTATGAGCTAGGTAGATGAGCTTACCTACTAGCCTTTGATATCTCCCCTTGTCTGTGAGTTTGGCTCCTTCTACTATCTGTAATCCGTGATTCTGTATCATTGGCGTGTCTGCTGGCCTGCAATCTATCATTCCCACTTCTGCTAGCAAATCAAGGATGTATTTCCTCTGATTGATGAAGATCCCCCTTTTTGATCTTAGGACTTCAATTCCTAGAAAGTATTTGAGAAGACCCAGATCCTTCATCTCAAACTCTTTGAACAGGTTCTTTCTCAATTCCTGGATTTCTTCTTCATCATCTCCAGTGATAATCATGTCGTCCACATATACGATAAGACACGTGATTTTGCCGTTCTTCTTCTTGATGAACAACGTGTGATCTGAGTTACTCTGCCGATAATCATACTTCTTCATCACTTCGGTGAATTGACTGAACCAGGCCCTCGGGGATTGCTTAAGTCCGTACAATGTCTTTCGTAGTTTGCACACTTCTCCAGGCTGAAAGTTATCTCCGAATCCTGGGGGAGGAACCATGAAGATCGGTTTGGGTAGTTCCCCATGTAGGAAGGCATTCGTCACGTCAAACTGATGAAGTGGCCAATCTTTGTTGGCTGCAATCGAGAATAGCACCCTAACTGTGTTGATCTTTGCTACTGGTGAAAAAGTCTCAGCATTATCAACTCCGTAAGTCTGAGTGTATCCCTTTGCTACCAGTCGTGCCTTATATCGTTCGATCGAGCCATCAGGTCTCCGTTTGATAGTGAACACCCATCTACATCCCACGGCTTTGACTCCTTCTGGCAGTTTTCCCTTCACCCATGTCTCGTTCTTCATCAATGCTTTCATTTCTGTATCCATGGCCTCTCTCCAGTGCTTGTGCCTCATTGCTTCTTCCGCAGTTTGCGGAATTTCTTCTTCCTCATACAGCGCTGCCTCAAATGCGCGCGCCATCTTGCTCAAATTCCCTTGCACAAAGTTTGCAACCCCATATCTGCTTTTGACACCAATCTTCCCGGGAGAGTACCGTTTCGGAGGGATGCCCCGAGTACTTCGATTTGGGAGGACATATCTCCCAGTATCACTATCAATGGTACTATCTTCTTCTTCTTCTGCAGGGTTAGTATTAGCCACAGTATTCTCTTCAGATGGTGGTATAAGAGATACCTGGGATATCGGTTGAGGTTGATCTTGAGGTGGTTGAGGAGACTCTGGTGGTGAGGCTTGTTCGGCGGCAATGACCGCTACAGTCTCTGGTGGATCCTCAATTGAAGGACTTGGAGGTGACACAAACCAACTTAGACAGTCCCTATGATTAATTTCAGGATTTTGCTCCCCCTGACTGCTAAGGTGGTGGGTGTAAAAGAACTCGGTTTCTGAGAAGGTGCAGTTTATGGTGGTGATAATCTTCCCGGTACTTGGATCAAAGCAACGATATCCCTTCTGGTTGATTCCATACCCCACAAAAACACATTTGGTAGCACACGGAGAAAATTTTGTTCTTTCATGTTTGGGAATATGGGTATAAACTGTGCATCCGAAAATTTTTGGTGACAAACTCTGGGATTCAGGTATGTTGGCTTGTTGGGAAAGGACATCAAGGGGTGTTTTTTTGTTGAGGATTTTTGTGGGTAATCGGTTTATGAGGTAGATGGAAGTTGCCACGGCTTCTGGCCAAAGAAAGGCTGGGACTTTGGAGTCAATCATGATAGCTCGGTACTTCTAGGATTGTTCTGTTTTTTCTCTCGGCTACCCCATTTTGTTCGGGCGTATACGCACACGAAGTTTGGTGAATAAGGCCCTTTTTCGGAAAAAATCAGACATATTACTATTGACAAATTCCCTCCCATTATCGGACCTAAGGATTTTTATGGTGGTTTGAAATTGAGTTTGAATCATATGGAAGAAAAGAACAAATTTTTCAACCACTTCAGATTTGTGTTTCAAGAAATAAACCCATGTCATCCTAGTGCAATCATCAATAAAAGTCACAAAGTATCTAAATCCCTTTCCCCCAACAACTGGCGCAGGGCCCCAAACATCAGCATGCACAAGTTCAAACATAGATTTCATACGAGAATTCGAAGGTTTAAAAGATTGTCTGTGGCTCTTGGCCAAAACACATGTCTCACAGGAGAAGTCTTTAGGAATTTTAAAATTAGGAAACAAAAGTTGAAAATAACCATAAGAAGGATGTCCTAGTCTTCTGTGCCACAGCCAAGCCTCTTCTCTTGTAGATCCGTGAGCTAGCATTGCACTGCCATGTTGGACTACCCCATCCACGTAGTAGAGTCCATTGTTCTCAGTGCCACGCCCAATGATCTTCCTCGTCCGAATATCCTGCAAAACGCAACAATTTGGGTGCATCAGAAGAGTGCACTGTAGTTCCCGTGTGACATGACTAACCGACATCAATCTTTGAGACAAGCTTGGCACAAATAAACAATTTGACAATCGAAGACTTGGAGAAATTTTTATGGTTCCTGCCCTTGCTACTTTAATTAACTCCCCATTCGCAGTTCTAATAAAGGTTTTAGTGACTTCACTAAAATCGCTAAAGTCCGTTCTTTCAGGGGTCATGGTGTCTGTGGCTCCACAATAAAAAATCCAACCTCTTTTATCAATCCTATCTCTATTTTGCACGTTGAATGCAGCGGAAATATTTAACAAGGGTGCAAAACGGTTTTGGATATTAAATTGGTCAACTTTTGGGGTCAATTTCGGATTTTTAGCAAGTGTGGGGGGTTTTTCGGAATAATAGGAATCTGGGGGCTCTTTTTCAATGTAGTGGGGTTCATTTTGTAATATTTGAGAGTGTTGGGGATAATAACATAATTGAAGGGATTTACTAGGGTTTGATCGAAGATCAAACCCTTTACCTCCTATTCCTCCGCCGCTACCCTAATTTTGATTCTCTGTCGCTGCTCCGGTCCGTTCCACGAAATTTCCGATCCGGATGCCGCTCCCGCCGCCGCTGCTTCCACCGCCACCGCTGATTTCTGATTGGGATGGATTACCGATTGAATTTCCTCCACCAATCGCCTCTTCCCTGTTCTGATTTGGGGGCTGTCGTTGGGTGTTTTCTGTAACTCCGACGGCGGCGAGCCTCCCTTGGGCTCGTGCTCTCTGTTTTTCGTCCCACCATTCCGGGTAACCTACCCGGAGAAAACAGGTCTCCCTCGTGTGCTTGTTTTTTCCGCAATGGGAGCACCACAGTTTGTTCTTGTCCGGTCTCCCTCCGGTGCCTGCGGCGGTCTGGTGGTGGTTTCCGGCTGGTGGCGGACGCTGCTGGCTCCCTCGATTGTTCGGTCGATCTCTCTGTGCCCCGAATCCGTAGCCTATCTCCCCCGATGATGCATCGGCACTTCCAATGCCAGAGGGGTCTCCGGTGGGTGGAGTTGACGCTGGTGGCATGATCCTTTGTCGAGCCGCCTCCTTCTTCACCCATCCGTAGGCCTCTTCGACTGAGGGGTACGGGCGTACGGCTGTTCCTTGAGGATCTCCTGTCGGATGTGGTCGTACTCTTGATTCAGGCCAGTGAGGAATTTGATGAGCCTCTTGTCATTTGCGTGTTGTCGATACTGTCCGATCCCCTTATCACAGCATGTGACCGGTTGTTTCTGGGTTCGATCAATGCTAATCCACAATCCGTGGAGGCGACGGTAATATGTCTCTACGTCGAGATTTCCCTGTCTCATATATGTTATCTTGTCCTCTAGGTCATATATCTGATATGGATCCGCCTTTCCTTCGAACGTAATTGCGAGATTATCCCACAACGCCTTGGCCGTTTGGTGGTGGGCGAAGTCGGCAATGATATCGTGCTCGACGTTGTCGATGATCCACGAGAAGACCACAAGGTTTGTCTCTTCCCACTCGCGGTACCCCTTACTTCCGGGTTCCAGCGGTTTGTCTTGGATATGCGTATATCCTCTCCTGCTTCCTATCGCGACTTTCATTAGGCGCGACCATAACGGGTAATTCTTCCCGTTTAATTTGAACGCCACGGTAACGTTCTTGTTCGTCCTCAATGTTGAGGATTCTGTTGTTGGTTTCTCTTCTGCTCCGTCTGACATTTTTGGTGAGGTTGATTGTGTTTGATTTTAGGTAAAGGCCGAGATGGGTATTACACGGCAGTGATGAGATTTCTCTGAGCCAGAGATCTTTTTCCTGCTCTTGATGCCATGAAGAAACTAGAATCGGTAATTTGGTGAATTGGTTTCTTGATTTCAGTGTGTGCTAGGGTTACAACCTTATAGATACAATCAATCCTTCATATGGTAAGGAGATAATTTAGGGATCCTATTCTAGCTATGGTAACAATTAATTTGTGATCAATTAGCTTAATTACATGATTTCTTTCCAACAGGTTGTGAAAGCAAATGATGTGATGTTTATAGATAAAATAAGATCTCTTTCATAGCATAGTGGTCTTTTAGAATGAGTTATCTTATTTGGTCTATAACATTGGTGCTTTCATTGAGACTCCAAACTGCTTGGAACGATAGCCAAACACTCGTCGTGACCAACAAGTATGTTTGGGGCCGACTCGGTGTGGTGGCCCACGGAGTCGTCACTGAGCAAAGAACTCGCCATGACCAACGAGAACTCGGAGTATATAGTGGCCCACAGAGTGGTGGCCTAGTAAAGAACCGGCCTTGACCAACAAGGACGTTGGTCCTTAAGGGTTGTCGATTGTTACATACTCAATGTCCACATTAGTTGTGAAAGCAATAGACTTGGTCTTTATGGGCTAAAGTGTGCTGCAAGACAATTTAAGAAAACAAAACTCGTATGGACAGAACTCATCGGTTGAAGAAGATTGTTATAAACTCGCCAACGTCGTCTGACATTGTTTGCGCTTAGCAAGTGTTCTTTTTATTTTTATTTTTATTGTTGTGTCTCCTCCCTCTCTATATCTCTCCAGTGAAATAACTCCCTTCAAGAGCTAATATGCAATAATATGTAGAAATAGAAAAAAGTATAAGTAATAAAATAACAAAAGGTTTTTGCTCATACTAACAATAAATTCTACTCCATTTTCTTACATGTAAAATTCTATTGTTATCTCCATATAGCAAATAATTTTATAAAAAACTCAATTTAAAATCTACTACTATTTCTCTTTGCATATCATATTATATAAAATAATGATATTGTTTCATTCGTCTCATTCCTTCTGGTCAACAAAGAAAATGAATATAGATGATAGAAATCCATGGATTCCATCCTAAAACCAATTGGTGATAGGAGGAGGGGCCCATGAGACTTATATACTAGTTTCAGTTTTCTCTTGACACCGATGTGGGACAGTTATATGTTATATTTTTACTTTCAATTGCCAACACCCTCCCTCAAACCCTTCAAGGTGAACCTTGGAGGGGTTGGACTTTTTTCTAATCGATTGGACAATCGGCCCAATTTTTTTCGATCGGTTGGACCACTTGGCCCAAATTTTTAAGTCCAGATATACTGCTGGGTCAGTCATTTTTTCGGTTTCGGCCCAGATATACTGCTGGGTCAGTTAAATTTGACCCACAGTCGGCGACCCGCTCTGATACCATGATAGAAATCCATGGATTCCATCCTAAAACCAATTGGTGATATGAGGAGGGGCCCATGAGACTTATATATTAGTTTCAGTTTTCTCTTGACACCGATGTGGGACAGTTATATGTTATATTTTTACTTTCAATTGCCAACAATAGAGTTATTATAAATTCAATATGAGTCTTGTTTTGAATGAGAGAAAGTTATCCAAATAATACGAGTTAATAAAAAAACTAAAATAAAACTTTCAATGATGAGTTTCTCTATCGTCAAGAGGAATAAAAAAAGAGAGAGTATGGCGAGCTCAAAAAGTTAAGTGAATGTTGTAGAAGATGATTAATATAAAAAAAAACTTGAATATTCGACATAGAATATTAAAGATATAACCTTAATTATGAATTTATATTTGAATTCCAACATACCTAATTAAGTTTAATATCTCAGGTTAATAGAATTTGACTTGTCACCTTGATGCGGAGCTAATTATTTCTAAAATAGAAGGATATTAGCACAAACAAACCTTATTCTTTTGTGCTTATACCAAACAAGATTACAATATAACCGACAGATTAGCAAAAAACATTCTCTAGGACATGGGACAATAAACAAACAAACAAACAAAATGAACAACTTGATTAAGACCAAATTAAAGTAATTGATTATATCAAGAATTCATCATTCCTACCAAACAAACTAAAGCGTTTCGCATAGCCTTTTTGGTTTGCAAATCATTAGTCCCATTTAATACTAATATTGCCTTAACAATAACCAACAATATAACAAACAAAGGAGTCTCAGGATATATATAATTAATCCTCCATAAACCAGATTAGTATTTTGTTTCTATGACGTAGGTTGGTTCAGATTTGAGAACGCATGTTTTTTGCTAGTGGGACGACTGTATGGTTCACAAATTAGTACTCCTAGCTAGTAAATATTTTTAATTTGTTTGGTTGAGACGTGTAAAAGTAAATAGTAATATACTACTAAGTTTTTTTAATTATTTAATCTGTCTGGCCACTCCATAGTTATCATATTTGGCGTTTCTAGTATCGTTATGTTAATTTGTGCATGTTTGGAAACAAATGATAAAACGTAATGTTAATAATATTTTATATTATCAGACAGAAGTGCGGATTAAAAAATTCATGTTTAAGCTTTTCAAACAACACATTGCACCACCACTTTTAAAAATAAAATAATTAGTATTACAAAAGAAGTTCGTATGCATATGATCATGATGTCATTTCTTTTTCTTTAGCGTTAATAGCAATTATTCTCCGACATTCGTTATCATAAGCGTGATTATATATATTTAGAATAAAGATAAATATAAAAAAATTGTACATGTACATAATATCATTAATTTTTAGATTTAACTAAGTTAAATTAAATATTAATTTTATTGTTTATTATATTATTATCCAGCAGTAAGAAAGAAATGATTTGAAAATTTTATGTCAAATTTAAACTTTATTTTTATATTAAGGCATATTTATTGTTGACGAGAAAGTTGAACAATAAGTAATAAGTTGGATAAAAATACCTAACTCCAGTGTTTCCAAATGCACGGCTTAGTTTAGTTAATATCATTGGTATGTATCCTCTAACTGCAGGTAAAACATACTATAATACGGAGTATTTTTTTCGGGAGGGACAAGATAAAATGCATCTTAAATTAATTTAATATATATCAGCAATTATTTCATCTTTCTGCAATTAAATTAATTTGGAATTAGCTATACCAATATGAACAATAGTGATAGGGTGATTAATATGCAAGCCAAAAAGTCTCGGATTCGTGTTCATTGTGATGCAACTATTTAAAAAGAAATTATTTATCCTCCAACTTTACGAATCCGAGAAATTTAACATTTTATACCAATGTTAGAGTATGAAAACACTAACTCTTCAATTATTTTTAACGTAGAACTGATAGAAATCCGTGGGTTCCATCCTAAAAACAATTGGTGATAGGAGGAGAGGCCCATGAGATTTATATAGTGGATTAAGCTCTTTGTGTACACCGATGTGGGATATTTTTTATGTTCATTTTATGTTTCAATTGCCAACGCCCTCCCTCAAACCCTTCAGTCATTTTTTTTTCGGTTTCAGCCCATATATACTGCTGGGTCAGTTAAATATGACCCACAGTCGGCGACCCGCTCTGATACCATGATAGAAATCCGTGGGTTCCATCCTAAAACCAATTGGTGATAGGAGGAGAGGCCCATGAGACTTATATAATGGATTAAGTTCTTTGTGTACACCGATGTGGGATATTTTTTATGTTCATTTTATGTTTCAATTGCCAACAAGAACAAAATGTTCAAATAAAAAAAATAGCGAGCAACATATAAAAGTAGTTCAAAGTATAAACAACAGTTAAAATTCTCGGGCTTAGTACAATCCCAAAACAACACAAAAGGAAAAGGATGAACATAAAAATGGAACTGTGAAACTGAGATTGCAAATAAACTAAAATAGAAACAAAATAATAGTCAAGTTTAGAGAGAAGTGGAATTCTTATGGACTACTCCTCCTATCACCAATTGGTTTTAGTAGAGAAACTTATGAATTTCTAACATGGTACGTAGTATTAGAGTTCAGCGGGTCCGCAATTGTGGGTCAAATTTAACTGACTCAACAATATATCTTGATTAAAACTGAAAAAAATAAATATTTCACATCAGTGCACATAAAGAACTTGAATTCTCATGGGCTGCTCCCAGAAAAACCTATATTTTGTGTTGATTTTTCCTTAAAGAATAAATCATACTTGTGCTATTGTTTTGGCAATGATGAGCTTCTCATCCTCCATAATTTGTTGACATGCAAACCAAAATTAGACATCGAGAAAAAGTTTGATACATCACTCGACCACACCCTTTTTCATTCATATTTTCACAGAACTTTGTAAGATTCACGACATGTATTTAGTTACAGTATGTGTGCATTGTATTCATTGTCGCACCGTATAAATACGGAAATGCGACATGAATTTAAGTAATTAATGTTTATTATTGGGTGATAGATTGTGATAAGATCTTGTCCCTATAATAACGACGAATCAGTCGATCCTATCAGCTCAGTCTTTTAACAAAATATATTGATCAAAAATTAAATCACGACATACCAAATCTAGTCAATTATGCCCATGAATTTGTGTGTGTTTTCTGTCTCAGGTACATCAATTATTGGCAACTCCAGCTTTTTATTGATTTTTATTATTATTTTTATTTAGATATGCCGATCTGAATTGTTTAATCAAATATTTTATTAGGACTTTGACAGGTGAGGACAAAAACAGCTCTATTTGCATGCAGGGATAATTATTTAATGTACTAACAACGATTTTGATTTGATTTGATATCTTACCCATTTGTTGTACGCCAATTTGCAGGGAATATTATTTCAATTTGATGGTATACGAGGACATTGCCCACAATGAATACTTACTCCGTCCCATAACAAGAGTCACAATTTATCATTTTGGTTCGTCCTATAATAAGAGTCACATTTTATTTTACTATAAATGGTAAGTAGGTTCTGCATTCCACTCACTCATTTCATTTACATTTTATTATAAAATTAATATAAAAAAATAAGTCTCATATTTCACTAATTTTTCCAATCCACTATTATTTACATTTCTTAGCACTCGTGCTCACAATAAAAGTGACTCCTATTATGGAATATTTTTAACTTACAAGTACCATTTACTTGTACCGTGCATATGTGTTAATTGTTACAGTACTTAGTATACTAAGTTCTAACAATTAATAGTGGATTAATAAGGGCATCAGCAGTGGGGCGCCCTAAGGCGCGCCCTAAAGCCCGCCCTATGCACTGTCACGTCAGCATTTTATCCTCCCACCTTTTCACCTGCAGTAGGGCTCCCTATAGGTTTTACTATTGTTTTGTTAATTAGTTTCAATGTTTTCAAATATATAAATGCAAATTAATTAAAAAACACAACGATTAACTAAAAAACGGCAAATACTACATTGATTAAAAAAATTTACACGAGTTAGAAATAAAAAAAAAAAGTTGACTACTCTACAAAAGCGCCAACTTCCGGCGCAGCTCATCGATCAACCTCTGGAGGTATTGGGACTTATTGGGATGACCGATAGTCGTCAGGTTGTGTACCCGGCCAACGTGCACCACCTCCAAACATCGGACTATTGGGACTTGAGTAATCACCGGAATCCATTTTCTAGTGTAAATTGAGAGTGAAAATGCGAATGAAAATGTTACAAATGAAGGTGGGGTAGGGGGTATTTATATAGATGAATTTTTCGAATTTTAAAAATAAAACAAAAAATAAAAACGCGTTGCATCGTCCGCGTCGCCCACAGTGGGAGAACGATGGCGCGGACGTTGCCCTATCGTCCGCGCTTCCTCCGCGGACTATCTGTCGGGAGAGGACGACGCATCGTCCATCGTCCGCGCACCCACAGTGGCGGACGATGGCGCGCCCGAGGCATCGGGCGGCCTATCGTCCGCCCCATTGTGGGTGCCCTAAAGTGTATATAAAGAAAGTATTATGTGGGCTACTCTCAACTAGTAATTCTTTCGTTACAACTTCTCCACTTGACTATTTATTAATGTTTTAAATTTGAATAATCATATATATCAACTTTAACTTAGACAGAAAATAGACCATTATTATAAACCACAGTAGTCATAATTATCATAATTTTGTGTCAATATTCCAAATAGTGCTGTAATTCGAAATATCAGTAAATGTGATAGTATTGTTATAGTACTCATCATTGCATAGGTTTTGCATTATAAGTTCTCATTCACCCTTTTGTCACCCTCGTACAAGTCAATATAAAATATATTCAGTGATATCATAGATATGAGATATCGATAGGGCATGAATACAATATGGAACACTGCATTTATCATGCCTCGATAATTTTCTGAATAATTGAATGTGCTCCAAATTTAATTACTTTCGAAAATATTTTAAATATAATCACTTGTATGAAAATATATCACAATCGCATGTGAAATATTTCCATGACGTTAATACATTCCCCAATTGTTATATATAATGGAGCTCAGTGTAATAAACACTTACCGAAACACCTAACCATATTAACCTAGATAAGATGTCAAAAAACACTCTTAATGTTTTTATCAAGTATCAAACAATTTCTTGATGTATATTTTTAGGTAAAGCTCTATTTTTATTTCGAATTCTCTTATATATATTCGACACACACAGAGAGAGTATCGATTGGATTTTGAAGCTTCAAGTCGATAAATATCAATTGGATTTTGAAGCTTCAAGTCGATAAAATTATTTGTCGCATCCCCTAACGGAACATCCTAGATACACCATTGATGGGTTTAACGATTGAACAAAGGAGGGGAGACAAATTGGTTTGAAACATAGATAAAAAAAAATAGAAACTCAATCAAAAATTATTTGGTGCTTACTAGACGTATAAAAAACGATACTCTCGATAATTTTCTCAAATTAATTTTGAGGTCATCAAATCCATTTTACCAATTATATATTCTAATTTTTAACATTTAATCAATGTTTTTTCATCCAAACAACTAAATGTATAAACTATTTTGAAATATAACAGGCAACTATTTATTATGGCATTATCACTATCAATATTTTCACATAAAATATTTCTTTTATGACATTTTGAAGACTCTTAAATATAAAATCAAACTTCAATCTATCAATAAATAATATTAAGTGAAAATAAGGAGGGGTACTGGGATAGGATCGCATTAACATATACTCCATTGATTACAACACTAATTCATTGAAGATATCCGGACATTAATTTTATTATCCACCCACCCAATTTATAATAAAAATTAATGATCACATATTTATTTGTTTTTACTATTACTAGGCAGACACACACACAACTACGACATTAATTCATTGATTGCAGTATCTAAAATATTGTCTGAAATTTCACACTAATGTGGTAGTCCAAATGTATAATGTTTCTTTATTATTGACGTACCTAGGTACCAGAAATGTTAGGTCTGGAATTAACAGACATCCAATAAATCTACACCCTCCTCCTCAAATTGATATTCGACCATACCTAACGTTAACGTCTGCCAATTAAATACAATAGTACTATTATATTAATGTGCAGATATATAATTACTTCTGATGTAAATGCAAGTATATGTTTTAATTATATCAACATATGTACGAGGATTAAGGTTTTTTTTGGGGTAACTTGACACTTGGATTAGAGGCTACTATCCAATATTTCCTTTATTTCGGAGCAAATTGATGACAAGTGGAATGGCATTAGAACTTGATGGACACATGAACTAAAACAAAGCAGTTGAACTACTAAGTTTGCCGGATTCATCAGCCTCACTAATCATTCTATTGGATTGAGTGACGATGGTATGTAGGAAAAAAAATGGCATGCATCTCTTTTGGCGGTGTTGGCAAATAAAATTAAAATTTTTATAATATTACGTATAAGTGTAAAGAGAGAATCGAAACGATTATATAAAAAATTCACACTCGAGAGAATGTGTAAAGATTTATAGAAAAATAATTTCATAATAGAGCATTTGTACTGGTATGGGTCGGAATACGAGTGGATCACGATAACAATGGATTCAACAATCTGATCAACACCCGACAATCATAAATGATAAATTGAATAAAAGATTGCTTTAGAGCAGCAATGGGCATTGTTTCTCAATTTTACTTCTCAAAGAAAATATGTAAGTATATTATCCAAAAAAAACAACAATATTTTGATTGGGGTTTGTGCCTCCACAACGAAGGTGATTGTCAACTACCCATCCACTAATGGTTGAGTTTCTTCGTGTATGAATAGATCAAGGAATTTGATGTTTTTTTGGCTTCTTTTTATTGTTTGTTCTACTTCATAGATACTAGTACTCTGCTGTTGTGTTAAAAATGGACTTGAATAATACTGAAAATGTAGTAGTATTTCTGTTTCATATCACATTACTTTCACAATATCTGTCTATTCATAGATAAATCAAATATACAAAATTCTTAAATACTAGTAGTAACAATTACAAGATAGCATGTTTCTATCAAAATTCAAGATGATCACCATCACTTCCACAAGCTAAAGGTATATCTCTATCATCAATATCTTCACTTCCACAATCTGCAAACTGCTCAAACTAACATCTTCAACGCGTCATCTATCTATCTTCCCGGATAGGATAGGATAGGATAGGATAGGATAGCAGCATTATAAGTAGACGCATGCATTCGACCTCAGCCCTAAAGAATGAGCAGGATGCGGCGTGAACGCCCTGAATGGAGCTAGGCAGGAGTCGAGAGCTGGCGATGACTCCGATTAGAGAGAGAGAGAGACAGAGAGAGAGAGAGAGAAATCGTGAGACGTGAAGAGTTTTCCCTAATTAAATAAGAAAATGGGCTTCTTTAGATTGGGCCTCTTATTTATTGCGTTGGGCCAATTTAAATATTCCTCTTGGGCCTAAACTAATTAATTATTAAATTCTGATTAAAATAATTGCTGGTACTTCAGTTTTCTTGAATTAATTTAAAGTACTAAGTTTGCTTGATTTGATTTAAGTAAATTCTCTGATTTATTTAATTAATTTCGAATAATTAAATTTCATGATTTAAATGAAGCAAAAGAGCTATCACTTAAAGAACAAAAAGAGATAGGATGCATATTATCCACTTTTATTTATGTTTTGAAGCAAAATAGCTTATTACTCTCCCCATTCCTGTCAGGATGTTCATCTTCATTTTTTTTTAATTTGTCCCACTTCAGGTGTTCATTTCCACATTTGAAAATAAATTTCTCTCTTTTTTCACCTTATAAAAATATTCAATCACTTTTTTCACTCTACTTTATCACACTCAATTAATTCGCCTAAAATTTCGTGTCATTCAAGAATGTGGACATCTTGAATAAGACGGAAAGAGTATTACTTTCTCTAATAAATGCGAGTGCAAGGAAATTATATCCCAAACAGGAAATACTATATCAAAGTTAGAAGGTTTAGAGGTGAACTTTTATTAATGTGGAAAAACATGTGAAATATTTTTGAGATGGTATTTATTTATGCAAATATTGATATCTTGCCATAAATGATTTGTTTTAAGTAATGATGCATATTTGTTTGGGTTATACTGAAGGTGTTAAGCTTAAAATTACTAGTCGAATTCGGGTTCCAATAAGGAGAGAGACTATATTCATAATATGTTACATGTGGATAGTGTGTCATTGAGTGAAAAAAAAATTTAGACTACCAGTTGAATTTCAGCTCATAAAGAATTTGGACCATGAAGGGAGTATTGAAGTATTACTATATTTTAAACATTTTTTGAATGTTTAATATGATAATAAAATTTAAGGCAGGGTAGAATTTTTTGTTATTTATGCATGTGAATATATAAAAAACAGTTTAAAGCATGTCATGAAATCCCCTATCCCTATCGTACATACAAATAATATAATATGTGAGGACCGTATACTTTGGGGAAAGTTTCCATAGTTACCGATAAGGAATATATTTAGATTTACGTTCATTAATTTTCATATGTAGGTATTTCTACATGGATCCACTTGTCAAAATATTACTATTGATTATACATGCCAAATTATATTGACATTTTGTATATAAAAATGTAAGTTGACTTTTATACTAAACTCAAACTCATAGTAGTGTAAATGTCGTTTACCAAATTATATTGACATTTTGCATATAAAAATACTAAACTCAAACTCATATTAATGTAAATGGCATATCAAATAGTGATTTTACTCCAATCACACTAAATTCAAACTTAAAAATATTATTTATCTTATTATTTTTTTTACTCATAAAATTTGAAAAAGACTTTGGTTTTGTTTTAAAGTAAACCTAAAAATAGGATTAGTTTTGGAGTACCATTAAAGCTAATTGTCTACTTCATATTAGGTTTTAGTGTACCATTAGAGATGGTTTAACACTCAAATAGTTTCAGGGGTGTATTTTCATTTATTTAACATTAATTACGTTTAATGTTTTTGTTGTAAAACATCAATATTAATTTTGCAGTATAAGAATAATGGTTTCAAATTAAAAAGCATTGCTCAATACCAGAGTCCAGTTGAGATCCTCGGCCCATAAATATATGGCCCAATATGTGAGCCCATTCAACTAACTGACGGATAACGATCTCATTACGTGGTATAGTAGGGTGGTGTTCAGTTTTCAAAATAAAATAATACCAAGATACCATCTAGGATTGAGTTGTGAGATTATTTTAGTCATAAGGGACTAGCTATGATTAATTATTCCATGATTATCCATCTAGGATTAAGTTGTGGGGTTGAATCTCATGAACCAAACACACTACAAATTTAATCTCGGATACAATCTTGCAAACCGAACACCCCCTAGGAGTACTAGCTCAGATAGAGCAATTATGATCCTTAAGAGCAATTATGATCCTTAGATAATCTCAAATCATACATCAAATTTCATTTTTTGTACAAATTTAATCTCGGATACAATCTTGCAAACCTAACACCCTCTATGAGTACTAGCTCAAATAGAGCAATTATGATCCTTAGATCATCTCAAATCATATATCAAATTTCATTTTTGGTGTAGAAAACTTATTTAATTATACTACAAATTCAACTTTATTTTTGCATTTTTTTTATGGAATAGCATCAAATAAGGGTGTATTGAATTTTTTTTGAGATGTATACTAAAAAATGGTAAAAAAATATATATATACTTGATGTAAATAATTGAAATAAAATTACTTTTTGTTGTGACCTTTGGTGTAAATGGTTTAACTCATTTTTTTGGTTTGATGGTTTTGTACCATACTAAAATAGTAGGAGTAACTTGGTTGATGATTGATATTGTTGGTGCCGTGGGATATAAGAAATTTTAAATGAATAAGTTATTAGTGAATTATTTAGATTTTTGGTTTTATAGATCTTGTTTGAGTTTAGTTGAAAGTTGTTAGCTAAATAAATTAAGTTGAGTTTGACTATATTTGGTGGTTAGATCATGAGAAAACTCGTTAAGTATTTTAGTTTTGATAAAATTAGACTGTATTGAGTCAGTAGTTATCATATTGGGAAACTATTTAAGACTTCAAGTAAAAAATTGTGCAAGTTTATGAGCTTGAATTATTTGGTGAATAAAAATGCCAATAATGAATAAATCGTCAATATTCGATGATTCTGGTATGGACAAAAGGGCTTTGAACTAAAATTATGGTTAAACTCATAATGTTTATTGAAATCAAGGTTTTATTACTTGTCTGGTTTGTATTATGTCTCTAAAATCTTCGAGCCACCCTTCATAAATTATTACCATGGGTTGTTTGTTTACTACTACTATTAAACAAGGCAGATTATCACATGTTGTCTTTTTTTTTTGTTATTTTTACCCACCTAAAATTGGTTTTGCCGAAGTAGTAAAAAAATTCGTAGCTTATGAATAGCAATTGCCACATCACAACCATAGCAATTGCTTGAGCAGATAAAAAAATCAATTAACAAATTACTAATAACAATATGTGAGAAAATCACAAAGAAAAATCTTTAAAAATGATTGGTGCTTTGTAGTAGGTAGAATGATTTCATTTTTTTTTATATGCAATAAGGCCATCCACAACGCTGTCACTATACCGTCCCTTAAAACACTATTTGCAGGCTCCATTATACTTTCTTACTCCGTCTCTTAACTAAGGAACGGAACCTGCAACCCTCCGTCTCTTAATCGTCCCTTAAATTACTATTCATTCAATTTCATTTTTTTTATTTTTTTCCACCAAATTCAATTAATAAAAACACACTTCATTAAAAATAAAGTAACATTACAACATAAAATTCGTAAAAAATTTAAAAAAACATAATTAAAAATCCTAAAAAAATTTAAAATACATAATTTAATTTCCCCCACCAAAGTTTGCCCAAATGTGCTCCATGAGATCATCTTGGAGTTGGGCGTGGGCGGAAGA
This sequence comes from Salvia splendens, assembly GCF_004379255.2. NCBI lineage: Eukaryota > Viridiplantae > Streptophyta > Magnoliopsida > Lamiales > Lamiaceae > Salvia > Salvia splendens. The sequence continues at coordinate 3,850,862 of NC_056034.1, forward strand.
GTCATGTGTCCTTACCCGAATAGACAACCGTTCTTGTATAGACGGATGCACTCCACTTCGAGACGGACTACTGGCGGTTGAGCTTCCGGGGGCTACAGGGTCGAACCAATTTCCCGCCTCGGGTCCTTCGTCTTGGACAATCATGTTGTGCAAGATTATGCACGTATACATGCTGTCGACCATGTTCTCCACGAACCACGAACGAGCTGGGGCTTTGATAATGTTGAAGTGCGCTTGGAGAACCCCGAACGCCCGCTCCACATCCTTCCGAGCAGCCTCCTGCTTTTGCGCAAAAAACGTCTGCTTTGCGTTCACAGGCCTAGCGCACGTCTTCACGAAGGTTGGCCACTTCGGGTAGATGTCGTCGGTAAGATAGTACCTCATTCTATAGCGCCGGTTGTTAGCGGTAAAGTTGATGGCCGGCGCTTTACCATCCAAAACTTCGGCGAAGAGGTCGGATTGCTGGAGCACATTTGTGTCGTTGTTCGAGCCGGGGACCCCGAAGTACGCATGCCAGATCCATAGCCGGTAGTCGGCGACGGCCTCGAGTATAACGGTGGGGTGGGTGCCTTTGTGGCCGCTCATGTACGACCCCCTCCACGCCACCGCGCAATTCTTCCATTGCTAGTGCATACAGTCGACGCTGCCAAGCATCCCGGGGAAGCCATGCACTTGTTCGTGAAGGGGAGAAGGAACTGACAATCTGTCGTGCTTGAATTCCGGAGAAATTCGTCGGTGAAGGCTGCCCGGACGCCTTTGCAGAATTGGAGCAAGCACATTCTCCCAGTGCTGTCTCCAATGTGGAGGTATTCGTCGAACACATCCGCCGTTTGTCCAGTCGCAAGCTGACGGATTGCTGCAGTACATTTCTGCAGTGTCGTGTGGCTGGGACGGCCGACGGCGTCGAACCTTTCTTGGAAGAACTCTTCCTGGCCAGCCAATGTATTTGCGATGTGGAGAAATAGCGGTCGCCGCATGCGGAAACGGCGACGGAAGTAAGTATCTCCCCACACCGGATTATCGCAGAAGTAGTCACGGACTAACCTTGCTGCGGCTTCCTCCCGGTTACGATGGATGTAAGTCTGGGAGCGTCTTTGGGGCGGCGCGGCTTCCTCCGCTTCCCGACGTCGATCTTCTTCAAGTGATTCTTCCATTATTTGACGCATTTGCTCATATGGATCCATGAGATCGATTAAATTTGGGGGAAGAATAAAAGATAGATGATTTGAGATGAAAATTGGAGAGGAAATGAAGATGATTTGGGAAGAATAGATGTGTAGTTGTGTGTGAAATAAGGATGAATTATGAGTATTTATAGAGTAAAAAAATGGAAACGGCTATAAAAAACCGTAACATTACCGTTTTCACAATTTAATTTTTTTTAAAAAAAATGAATTATTGCGTCAACGTGACGAATCCCACTCGTGGGCCGGCGAGTGGGCGTCACGCATCGCCTGGGAGCTCGCCACGTCGCCTCGGCGCGTGGCGAGACGTCACGCGATTGGTCACTGAGGGACGGGTTGCGGGACGTGCTGGGGGCGGGCTGGTGACGGGACGAGACCCTGCAATGCGTCCCGTCCCGGTTCCGTCACTGCGGAACGAAACACGGGCCACTCGCGTAACGCGTTGCGGGTGGCCTAATGATTTCAATGTTAACTTAGAAGACAACTTTATTTGAAACAAACTTTTTGATATATTGGTACGTAAAGATTGACGCGATCAAATTATTTGAAATTTAACAGTGATCTCATTTAGTCACCTTTAGATTAAATTTAGTTGAGCTTTAATAGTGATCTCGAGACACACATAAAAATAAATGATAGATCTCATTGTATTAATATGTGAACAACCACATAATTTCGAAACTTTCACCCCAACTCTATCAAACATTCAATTATAGCACTCGGATTTATATTCCATGGGCATCAATAAATGTGATATCTCTCTATAAAAAAGGTTGAAATGTATATAGTCTAAAAACAAAAAGTACGATTAATTTGGACAACTTTTTAGAAGTACAATATTGAACAATTTTGAGTTTGTTTAGTACATCTAGATTATATAATACTCCCTCCGTCCCTGAAAAATATGAACTTTCTAATTTTGGAAGTTCATTTCTAAGTGAGAGCCATTCTCCATAAAAAATACTTTAAAAACTTTTTTCTTTCTATCTCTCTCTTATTTTTCCAATTATGCGTTAAAAGTTAAAACCCGTGACGAACCAAATGTTTATACTCTCTGGGGAAGGAGGGAGTAACTATTACCGTGGACGAGTAAAAAAGTACAACTTTGAAATAAAAATTATTGATGATATTTAAATTCTTAACCTCTCGTTATCACATCATTGCGCGAATTATAAAACAAAGATGCAATGAAAACCAAATTGAATCAAGGATATATGCATAATGATTGAAATTCTTGTAGAAGTTCAAACTTCAAATTATATGCTAGCCCGTGCTTCATCAATTAAGAGTTTTTGAAGCCCTAATTAATTACTACTTCTCAATAGTCTAACTCTAATTTAATTATTCCAATCATGAATTAAGCTCAGTATCAAATTAAAATTATAAGATTAAATAATAAGAATGAATGAAGTACCGATCTTCCAACTAATTATGCAGCAAATAATACTTCCACTTAGATTGTACAGTGATAGAGTTATTATTGTCACGTGCCACATTGCTTATCACATGGGAAAAAAAATTGAGTTTGCTATAATAAAGGAAGCCGAGGCCACAAGTCAATACCTTTGTCTTGTCAATCACACCTCAAAATATGTTTCTCTTACATTAAAAAACAAGTCATTATTAGTAGAATTGAAATTGAGATATTTTTCAAAATTCAAATATCCATTCAAAATATTTTTAGATTTTAGATTGTAAATATGTAAACATATTAGAAATGGAGTGGTAATAGTAATATTTTTGCCTAGTTTTGAAGCTTTATATCTCCGCTTACGCAGTAACGCGGGAGAGAATGTTTAAATTATCTAAATTAGTTGGGTTTGCTCTATAATCATAGAACGATTTGTTAGATTAAAAAGACTTTAATTCCGAAAATACCCCCACGAGAACCCCACCTCATCAAGTAGATAAAATTAAAACTATTTCTTTCACTAATAATCAATTTTCTCTCTCATCAAATCCATTCTTTTTCATTTTTCCCACTGATGGAGAACCAGAGCCAGAACTCCGGACGGCGCCTCCGCGAGCAATCATCCTCACCGTCCTCGCGACGTAGCCTGAAGAGGAAGCTCGAAGAGGAGTACGGTGAAGATCGTGCAAGTGTCGGCGGCGAATCGCCCGCAGCTTCGCAACAAGATCTCATCCGAGATATAAAAGCGCAAGTTGAGATCCTCGATGCTGTTTTCTCAGCCGCCGAGCAGGATCGCGCGTCGGCCAAACACGCCATCCACGTCCTGTCGGAGCTCGCGAAGAACGGTACTGGAACGATGGGGAGCGGAAAGGAAATGAAAAAACAATTAATCAAAGCTTACTTATCTTTTTAAATCTAATTTTGTGTAATTAGCCGTTTCGTGCGGTGTGGTGGTTTAATTGAGTGTGCATGTGCTGGATTTTTAGCTTAGGGCTTAGATCTGTGGTGGATTGATCCGTGTGGTGATTGTAGGTGATAGAGATGAGTGGAGATTATATTTATGTTCGGTTTATTGTGATAATAAATTCAACGAGGTCTGCTTGGGCGCGTCTCAGTTTTGTCCTTTTGCTTTTCTAGGGTGCCTGTGCTGGATTTTGAGTTTAATTCTATGATTCGTGATGAAATTATGTGTGCTTGGTTGCAGAGGATATGGTGAATTTGATAGTTGACTGTGCGGCGGTTCCTGTATTGGTAAAGCATCTTCAGGCTCCGCCTCCTCTGGGGAGGGACGGGGAAGGTGGTTTGAGCTCATACGAGCATGAAGTGGAGAAAGGAAGTGCGTTCACTCTGGGACTCCTAGCCATTAAAGTAAACTCCAGTACTGCATAGTTCTGAGTCTATATGCTTTGTTTTGTTTGGTTATTTTCCTCTCTGAATCAAGCAACTTTAATTGTTGTCTAAGTTGTCGTTTGCCAATTACTTATGAATTTAGTCTTGATATTAAGATATTTGGCTGAAATTGGGACATTCCTTATTAGGTAATATGCCAAAGATATGATTACTTTGATTCAATGAGTCTGATGACTTCACTTTTCTGTTAAGTGAATTAGTTTAATTTCTTTTATGGAAAAATTTCCTGTCCTTATTTTTGCATTAAAAGGATAGTAGCTCCCCACCAAATGACAAATGATCATGGACTAACATGTAGGGGCTTGCAAGTGAATGATCCATAGAGGAATGCTTGACTGTTTAAGGAATGAACTGGCCTTTTGCTATTTCAGCTTTTCTGTTTTTGGGTTATTTTCTTAAGTGATCTTGTAGGGGAATGATCATGACAAATATTTGTTAGCTTGTTAATTATTGAATTTGGTGATGTTAGCGCCATGCTGCTGATATCTGTAACACCCTATACGTTCATTTGCATAGAAGTAGGTTTGTGTATAATTCTCAGAAAACAATAGTACTATAAAAAAGTGTATAGAATGAATATTGGAAATTTATTACTTAAGCAAATAAGTGTTGTTGTAAACTTTCATTTCATTGAGAAGACGGCTTATTGATAACTAAGAGTAAACAGTCAGTATAGAAATGCTTATGGAATGGCTTGGGAAACTGATGTTGGGTTTTAACAGAAGGTTTGTTCTCCTGATATGGGAAAGTTTTTCGTAATTGTGTTTTCATGGAAGTATGATAGAATCATAAAGATCTCGTGACATTTATTTATCGTTACCTGAATCCAATCTTCATGACATATACTAACTTATAATAATTTGTTGATCTGTCCCTTCTGTTTGACAGCCAGAGCATCAACAACTAATTGTTGATGCGGGAGCCTTACCCCATCTCGTGGATCTCTTGAAGAGGCATAATGATAGTCCGAACTCTCGGGTGGTAAGTGGTGTCATCAGGAGAGCGGCTGATGCAATTACTAATCTTGCTCACGAGAATAGCAGCATTAAAATACGCGTTAGGTTGGTACTCTTGTGTGCTTTGTGGTGGAGTATAAAAATTTCTGCCTTCTAAAATCTGGAATCATGATTTCAGGATTGAAGGTGGTATCCCTCCTCTTGTTGAAATGCTTGAGTTTTCTGACTCGAAGGTGCAGAGAGCAGCCGCAGGAGCCCTTCGTACTCTTGCCTTTAAGAATGACGAGAACAAGAATCAGGTATTTGTCTTCTTCTTTCTCTCCCTCTCTCAACTCATGTGTTATGAAGTCTTTACTAATTGCTTGCTAATTTTAGATTGTGGAATGCAATGCTCTACCTACACTTATTCTAATGTTGCGGTCCGAGGACACTGCTATACATTATGAAGCGGTTCGCTCCTATCTTATATTTCATTTATCTGGTTATATTTAAAAGTAATTGTCATGTTTACTCATCCTTATAGTCCCTGCAAATTGTCAGGTTGGTGTTATTGGTAATCTGGTCCACTCGTCACCAAATATTAAGAAGGAAGTTCTTGTTGCTGGAGCTTTGCAGCCTGTTATTGGTTTACTTCGGTATGACCGAATGAATTTTAGAAATGCTGTTATCAACTCAATACTTATTTGCAGAAGCCTTTTCTTTTCTCGTAACTTTATCAGTTCACTTTACTTAGAGAATCAAAAAGCTACATAAGATCAGGTATTTTCTTAGTGGAAAAATAAATAATGAGTGGAAATTGTATCATCATGTTTAGATGTGCTCATAGATGTTCATCCCTGACAAACGCTCTCATTATGCCCCCCTCCTTTTGTGAAGGGAATACTAGACATTTACTAAATTGAGTATCGTTTCTGCTTTGGTATTTCTATCTTCAGAAACATTTTCCCATTTGAGTTCAAATTTTAAAGAAAGAGATTTGGGGGGGGGGGGTGTTAGATATAACTAAAATATGATCAAGTGTTCTTTTTTGGTTGGTACTTGACTTATTATAGCTCCTGCTTGTGTGAATTGATTAGTTAGCTAAACAGATTTGAGCCCTGGATGGATTTATAAGATGCTATTGGGTTATAAGAGGTATTTAGACCAGGTAAATACACTAAAGGAATGTAGCGGCTCTTGAATATGGTTCTCATATAAGGACTTAGCCACCTTGTGGAATACACTGTTCCAAAATTGAATGTTGTATACTTGCATTACCACTTTGTGTTTTTATTTTTATTATTATTATTATTATTAATTTATTATTGTTATTGCTATTTTTGTTGTTGTTTTTGTTGGTGTTGTTGTTGCTATTATTATGAGGGACGAAATATAATTTTCCATAGATGTGTAATCAATCAATTTGGCTGATTCCTTTGGCTAAACAAGCTGGAGTAACTCTGCCTTAAGCTTTTTCTTTGAAATCCAGTGTTTGTTGGATGTCTGTGCTCCTACTATATTCTGCATGGTTATACTAATTATTTTGGCCAGTTCTGATCTAGTATATATGTATAAGGTCTCAGTAAAGTAGAAAATGTATTTATTTATTTGAATTTTGATTTGGTTGACATCCATGAATAACAGCTCCTGCTGTTCAGAGAGTCAAAGAGAAGCTGCTCTCCTTCTTGGGCAATTTGCTGCAACAGATTCAGACTGTAAGGTTGACAGATAACTAATCTTTCCATTTCACCTGTAACTTTATTTATGAAATTTCACAAAAAATCTTTCTCTAGAGTAAAGTCCCTAATTTATGTATTACTAAAAAATCCGGTGTGATATCTCTGTAGGTCCACATTGTTCAAAGAGGTGCTGTTCCTCCACTTATAGAGATGCTCCAGTCACCAGATGCTCAATTGAGGGAAATGTCAGCATTTGCCCTAGGGAGGTTAGCTCAGGTAACATTTTTCTCACACCACCAACACTAGCCTAAGACAATCTTTATATATATAGGGTTGTGATCAAATAATAACTCATTTCCAGTACAGAACGCATAACTTCCAATTCTATATATTAAAATTATTAACACAGAGACATAACTTTATCAACATAACATGTAAATTTGAATATCAACACAAATACATAAGTATATCAACACAAGATAGATGATAAAGTTATGTCTTTGTGTTGATAATTTTAATATACAAAATTGAAAAAGTTATGCATTCTGTATTGAAATTAATTATTATTATAACGCGAACCTATATATATATATATTATTATATATATATATATTATTATATATATATGTTTGTGTGTGTGTGTGTGTGTGTGTGTGTAGGGAGGTGTTGTTCTGCAAAGAACTCTTAGGCTATAAACTAGGAACCATTTCCAACCCTCAGACCATGAAGATCTATGGTGGATTCATCTCCCTGTTGAATTAATTCATGGTCCTAGGTTCAAATCTCAAAGTTAACAAAGTTTTTTATGCTTGACTTCATAAATTTTTCCAGTGATTTCATACATGGTCAAGTCATGGTTTGTAGTTAATAGTTATCTTTTAAAACTAGTTTTAATTTTAGCCGCACTATGTATGTATGTATGTATGTGTGTGTGTGTGTGTGTGCGAATTATTTATGTCTTTGGTGCTTAACACTATTTGTTCCTCTTGCAGGATCCTCATAATCAAGCCGGTATTGCCCACAGCGGTGGAATAATGCCGTTACTGAAGCTTCTTGAATCAAAAAATGGATCTTTGCAACATAATGCTGCATTTGCTCTTTATGGGCTTGCAGATAATGAGGTATAGCAAAATCGCTGAGTTATCTAGTGGTTGTGCTCGTAAATCTTTGGCCTTTTTTATAAGGTCATTTCTTATTTGGTCACATGATCACATTGTTTCTTACTGTTATGTTCGGCATTCTTGTTGTTGTAGGATAATGTTGCAGATCTTATTAGGGTGGGGGGTGTTCAGAAACTTCAAGATGGTGAATTTATTGTCCAAGTACAATCCTAAGCCTGACTGAAATTTCTGTTATGGAATATTTGTAATTGGGTTGGACAAATGTTACTTTTTTTTTCAATCAGAGATATATGCCCGGTTTGTTAATTTTTTGCAGCCTACTAGAGATTGTGTAGCCAAGACACTAAAAAGACTTGAAGAGAAGATTCATGGGCGGGTAAGCTACTTTTAGTTGTTTGTAGGATGTGAGAAAACTGATTCCCTAATGCTTCACTCAAAAGACTAGATTTCATCAGCATTGAGTTTGTAGAAGCAGATGATGGTAGTATGTAGAATATTTAAGCATGAATTATTTGAAAATGTTTATGTGCTTTTGGTAGACTGACACTGCACACTTTTAGCTCTAGACGTGGCCTGCTCTAGGTGCCATTTTAATATGGATATGCAATTTGGTTAATAGTTTTTTTGTACAGGTATTAAGTCATTTAACATACTTGATGCGTGTGGGAGAAAGAAATGTTCAGAGACGCGTGGCTTTGGCTCTTGCTCATCTTTGTTCTTCAGATGACCAAAGAACCATTTTCATTGATAACAATGGTACATGATTTTCGAAACTACTTCATAAAGTCAGTATAACATCTACCTAAATCAAGATTTTCTGCAGCGAGCATGCCACATAATCTTGACGACAGCTTTCACTTTCCTGCCTCACTCTTGTATATTTGTAGGACTTGCTTTGCTTTTGGAACTTCTGGAATCAACTAACTCAAAGCATCAAAGAGATAGTTCCATGGCATTATGCAGGTTGGCTAATAAAGCAAACTCACTTTCTCCAGTCGATGCAGCTCCTCCTTCCCCAATACCTCAGGTGACTGCTATTTTGTGTTATTGTTGTTGTATCAGTCAATCAGCTGATACATTGTCATCAAACAATTATTTTGAACTAAACAAGAAAAGGGGTTTATAAGGATTCAGTTTTGGCTTCTGGGGGTTTGAAAGTGTGGGTATTTTCTGTATAATCATTTGGCCACAGAGTAGGAAATTAAGTGGAAAAACAGAATTCAATTACTTTTCTCTTGAAGTCACAGATGCACTGAATGTGTTAGTATTGTTTCCGCCTACTAAGTTATATGGAATATTACTGCAGGTATATCTGGGGGAACAGTATGTAAATAATCCAACATTATCTGATGTAACATTTCTGGTTGAAGGTAGTGATTTTTGTCAGATCTTGAAATTTCCAAAAATACGTATCGCTGCTAATATTTTCATTTCCATTTTGGATTACCAGGAAGACGGTTCTATGCACACAGAATTTGTTTGCTTGCTTCTTCCGATGCATTTCGAGCTATGTTTGATGGTGGCTATCGGGTGAGCATGCTATTTGATTCCTGTTACTATTTTTTTTTCTGTGTGCTTGGTTGCTCCCCTTTATGGCCTCACTCTCCATGATGGAAGAAGAGACTTTTGTGCTGGACACTACGTTTAAGGCCTTTCATAACTGCTATTTCCCCCTCCTTAGTAGTGCGCATATCTTATTGTAGAGGAGTATGATTCCCTTTTGTGAGTGCTGTTATACGATTGTACTAGTAAATTGAGCTGTCCCCTCTGTGGTCCCTTGCTCGACACTAAAAATAATTGATCAGTTTGAGTCAAACGTTTGTCTCATTAGAATTACACTATTGACATCACTCCATACTGTTTACTGCCACTGTTTAGTGTTTACTGTTTACCCATCAATTAGGAAATTTCCCTGAAATTAGAATCTCCACTTCCATTAGATCTCCACCTATTTAATTTCATTTATGTGTCTTTATGTCTTTCATCTCTGTTTGCCCATAGCCCTTAAGCATCTATTTGAAACAAACTTCCAATGCAAAGCTGTACTCAGGCCTCAGTGTAAATATTATGGATATGTGAGACTGAATAGCAAGTAAGTCCTTGTCTGGTTGGTTTGTTAATACTCTAAAAACTTGACATAATGTTGCAGGAGAGGGATGCCAAAGACATAGAGATCCCAAATATCAGATGGGATGTCTTTGAGTTGATGATGAGGTAAATACTTTGGATTGTACCCTGACAAAGTCCGGTCATTGTAAGTTATGAATCAATTATATCATTCTATAGATAGATACTGAAACTGGTCTGTTATTGGACTTAGATACATATACACGGGCTCTGTAGACGTCAACTTAGAAATAGCACAGGAACTTCTACGGGCGGCTGATCAGTATTTATTGGAGGGTCTAAAGCGTCTGTGCGAATATGCCATTGCACAGGTAAGTTCACATGAGAAATTTACTGATTTTTAATGGATTTTCTTCTGTTTGTGATGCTATCTCATTTACCTCCCTCTCTTTCTCTCTCTAGGACATTTCAGTTGAAAATGTATCCCTCATGTTTGAGTTGTCGGATGCATTCAACGCCTTTTCTTTAAGACACGCTTGCATTCTATACATTCTGGATAACCACGACAAATTGTCTGTGATGCCCTGGTATGTTTGGTCCTCAACCTCTGGTTCATTGGTTACTACTATTTTCTCTGTGCTTTACTTTATCTGTGAATGAACGAACGCAGGTACTCGCAGCTGATCCCTCGCATTCTGCCAGAGACGAGAAGTTACTTTGTGAGAGTGATGACCAGACCTAACCATGCTGAATTAAGACGATGAGTTTTGTGGTAGCAATTTTTGAGACTGATCATTGACCCATTAACGACGGTGAGAATGAATGTACAGAAAAAAATTGATTAGGTACTCATTTGAGTAGCTGTGGAGTCTCCATTTGTTGTCTTGGTGTGAAAGCACCGTTAATGGAAACGCCATATAATTATGGTTTATTTTGTGTTCAACTTCTTCTAGAACTTGAATCTCGCACAATTTTGTTGTAGTACTTTGTGGTGCTTCAAGAAAAAAAAGTAAAAAATGAAGAGGAATTAACGAGGACAACCGGTAGATAGGTGAGCATAAAGTATTTCGTAATATGGTGTGCACACATTATGGAATGCAGTTACAGAGGTACTAGTATTTATTCCCAAACGAAACATGGCAAACGGGCAGGGAAAGAAGGAAACTAGTCGTGTTCGTATACTCTCTGAGGCGTGGACCTGGCAGTAGCTTTAACGAGCTCATAGTACATCGGAATCTGCCAAAAGGCGTAGAGTGCCACCGGAAAAAGTGTGGCGGCATAGAGCGAGAAGGCCGTGTATTTGAAGGTATCCTTTATCACAAAAAAATGTGCTGCGCAGAACGATACCAGCACTGCCGCTATTGATATTAGCAGCGACGTCAACTCTACCAGCAGCTTCGCCGGCAGGTTCGTCCCGTAATCTTTCTCTCGATGCCTGCCAAGAAAAACTAAATTAAAACATGAAAAAGAAATAATAAGTAGGACAATTTGTATACCTTGAGGTGAAGAAAGCCATGAACATGACAACCGAGGCTATGGAGAAGCAGAGCGCAACCAGTGAAGCAATGGCGAAAACATTGAATGCGGGCTGTTTCTTAAGCACGGGTGTGCCATTGGACTCGATGCCTCCGGGCACGGTGCTGGAGGCAGTGAAAGCCACAGTGGCGATGAGCACAGCCACGACGGAGCACGATTCCGACGTCTTGTACAGCCACTCGCTAGCTTCCTTGGCCAGCTCTTTGTGGTTTTCGGTGAACATTTCCCAAGGTGTTTCCCCATCTTGGTTACATGGCATAAAGAATTTCGCAGGCATTGATTTCTCCACAAACTGCAACAAATTATTCAATTTCATATAGTTTCACATTTATATTCACTGCCTAAGTTCTTTTGCAAGATGGGCTTAATTACCTCATACCACTTGACCTCCCACTGCATCTGCAAGGCGGGGCCAGGGATGAGCCAGTTCCTCCGGTTAGCGAGCATGGCGGCAAGATGCAGGGCGCTATTACCGTCGTTGTCCGTCTTGTAGAAAATGGTTTGAGTTAGAATCTTTTGTTTGAGTAAGAAGTTGTAGACATGTGGTTGCCTAGATTCCACGGCCAGCAAAACTATGTTCTTCCCATCAACGTTCTCGTTGTGAACGGCCAAAGGGTACTTCTCAAGTATGTATTTCACCATTTCTATTATACCATGCTTCGTTGCAAAGAGCAGAGGGGTTTCCTTTTTAGGGTTTTGCTTCAATGTCTTGTTTCCTTTCTTATCCTCTTTGTCTCGAATAGTTATTCCGAAATTTCCATTCGTTTTTTCCACCATTATTGTCACTTCTGGCTGCGATGCAGCTGAAAATGATATCTCCTCTCTTCCATCTGCATACAATATTATGTATAGCTAGTAAGTAGTTACGGCCGGATACATAAAAGATGATAAAACTGTTAAATAAATCACAAAAGTTGGTCAAATCCTAGTCATCTTTCCCTTTTTCTGAGGAATTACATGTTGATTTGACAACCAGTTTAAAACACCCAGACCATAGATTGGGCAAAATGACATAAGCTAATTAAGTTTTACCAACTGGCACGTCAATGTGTAATTCACCGGAAGAGGGAAGGATGAGATAATTGAGAAAATCTCAAACTTCGTGATTTATTTTTCTGACTTTGAAAATTGTGGGGCAGATTAGAATTCGACCATCTTTCGTGATTTATTTGATAATTTGTCCATTGAAAAAATAGAGACAGACACCAAAAGTGTGAATAGGATCCCATGTTTAGGAAAATTACTAGTACAAGATTCCTACTTAATGAGAGTTGGATCGATGAATATGGTTAATTTACCTTTTTGGACAATGTTGGACTTTTGATGCTCAAGATCTTGCAATTTGACATCACTAATATCAAACACTCCACCATCTCCATCTTCGTTGATCGATGGAGGAGGCGATCTCACTTCTATTTCAAAATCGTAAGAAGACATTCTGTTAACCAATTCTTTCATGATCTGGACCGTCCATTTATGCTGTCTCTTTTCCTCTATAACCTTTTGTATTTGGTTGTTCATCCCTAACCATCAATACAACATTAATTAATAATTACATAGTCATCAAAGGCGATATTAATATTTAATACTTTCTTTGGCTATTTTATAGTGTAGGGCTTGATTTGGATTAAAATCTGGGTTACCTAAGGTTAAACATGTTACAAATTTGTGAAATATAAGTGATAGACATTCGCCAATGGGTGCGCAGAAGGAAGCATAGTCCGAGTCCAAGCCTGGATACGTAGTAGTATAATCATTAATTTTCAAATGAATATATATATATTCTCCAGTGAAGAATGAAATTAATAAAAACTTAATTAATTGAAATAGTTCACCTCCTTTACTACCAAATTCCAGGGGTGGTCGTCGGCGATCATTGTTTGGATTCTCTGTATCCTTTTCTTGGCTCGAATCTGTAAAAGAAATAAAAATATATTGGATTATCCATTCATATAATTAACATATATCTAGCTGAAAAATATGTTTAATACTTACAGAGCCATGAACGAATGTGGCCGCAAAAGGTTAGAGATTGCTTAGGATCTTCTTCGTCCTTATGAAACTGAAGCTTTCTAATGTATAAACCTTTGAAAGATAAGTAGATTTGGTTGTGTTGTGGTCACAAATATATGAAAATAGATGATAGATTTTTATAGTTATGAAACTTACAGTGATAGACAATAGTTCGAAGAATTCCCATGCGGGTCCCACTTTTAAAGGCGGATGGCTTGGTAGCCAGAAGATGAAGCGGAGTGATTCCATTTGCATCGTTCCGGTTTAGCTTCGGATACATATGGATTATTTGAAATGCCAATTCTGCCCACAAAATCATTCACAATTTAGTAGTAGCATAAGTACGTACTCCCTCCGTCCCAGATAATTTGTCCCATTTTTTTATTTTGGTCCGTCCTACATAATTTGTCTCATTTCACTTTTTACCATTTTTGGCAGTGGACTTCATATTCCGCTAACTCATTTATACTCGCATTTTATGATAAAATTAATATATAAAAGTAGGATTCATATTTTACTGACTTTTTCAACTCACTTTTCATTACATTTTTTAAAAGGGTCAAAGTGAGACGAATTATCTGGGATGGAGGAAGTATATTTGTTTATGAAAATGAATGAACTGACCGAAATGCCCTCCCGAAATGGCGGAGTGGAGGATGGTCCTGCCGTCGTCCTTGCCGCAAAAGCCCAAGCCAAGGCCGTTCCGCCTTATGATAGTGTGCATGCAAAGGAAGGCCTGTTTGCGGCCGTGGGCGACGGCGAGGAATATAGGCGTCTCGCCTTGTTTGTTGCGCTCACCGATGAGGTGGGGGTGGGCGTTGGCGATCCAGCGGCACACCCTGGCGTTGCCGAGGTAGGCGGCCACGTGGAGCGGCGTGTTACCGTGATCGTTGGCGATGCGGAGGGCCTCTTTGCTGGCGAACTCGAGGAGGCGTATGACGGTGAGAGAGTAGTAGTCGGAGTCGGAGATGGCCATGTGGAGGACGGTGTCACCGGAGCGGGTGATCTTGGCAGTGGAAGCTTGTTTGTTAAGTTTGTAGGTACGGACCACCTGCCACCAGTCGCGTCTCATGGCGTGGTGCAGCAGCTCCTTCTTCACCTTCTCCAACTCATCATCTTGCCCGGACTCCATTGCTGGCCTCATCTCTCTCTCTCAATGCTTATTTGCTTATACTAATAGATATTGATTGTTGTTTGGTGGTTGCATGGAGATGGAGTCTCAGTTTATATACATGTGCTTTCTCTGTCTCAGAAATCAGAATATATGGTCTGGGCCATATGTATCATTTTACAGCTAACTAATATTCTTGTACTAATATTACTCACTCGAACACGCCATTCAGTAAAGTACTACCACTACACTTTGTGTATCTTACATAATATAGTGTATAAATATTCTTTTTACTTGATTTATGGTATAATTATATTTAAGTATACATGTGTAACATGACATTAGTAGTAGTATATCTTTATATAAATTTAAGCTGTCAAGGCAACAAATAAAGATTCCAATGGAATCGACAATGTGTTAGGAGGCGGCATATAAATTAAAGAGGGAAAAAAATTAAAGTGTGTCGATCTATGATAGGATAAACCTCCTATCGGGCTGATCGATAAATGTCTGTGGCGGGTGAGTGCCCGACTCGCCCGTCGAGCACGACGGTTGTCTCACTTTGGAGAAGATTATGTTCTGATTTACTCTCCATCTCTCTACTGTACTATGTTTTCATTTATTTTTTCTCTTTACTTAATACAATTTCCTTAAATCTCATGTTCAAAATAAAAGTCTCTACAACAGAAGAACAGAGAGTCTTATTTTCCATTTAGAAAGTATTTTTTAAAATCAAATACTCATGTAAATATTCCATTTCTCACCCCTCCATTCACACATCATTACATCAAGATCATTTTCTACCTTAAATTATTAAAATATCTTCTTCTTTTTTTCTTTTCTTTTTTAATTTTGTCGAATTAGTGAATATGATCCTGGAAAACCATGAATCACGCGTAACGGATGAAATGGGTCAAAATATGTTTAAACTAAAGTTGATAATGGATACCACTTTAACTCTATTTATGACCTTTACGCTTAAAAAGAGAGTGATAATACCAAAAACAAACTACAATTTGCTCTATTTTGTGTTCAATACTCAATAGGGCTAAAGACCTCAATTTTCTTGAATCTTTGTTGCCGTGAGAATTTCGACGTATGAGAAAAAGAGAAAGTAATCAACTTTAGATTTGATTCTTTCGTTAATTTTAAAGAAAATAATTTCAGAAATACTTTTAACTAGAAATAGATATTTACCTAATTTCATAATTTGAAAAGGAAAAAAGATGGTCCTATTTTTCTCATTGTTATTGTTGGATAAAACATTGATACATCAACGATTTAATTTATGTGTTAAGCTAGCCCAATTGAATATGGGCCTTATCTACATAATTGATGGCGGCCCTAATTTTGACACCTTGGCCCAGCTAGTCTTGGACGAGCAAAATCGTTGAGATTTCATGAGCGATTCTATTAAGACATTAAGCTGAACGCGTTTCTTCTCCACAATCAAAGATATGAACAATGACTGCCTAAAAATTATCCTTTCGCAGATAATCATTGATGGCCGCTCAGCTCTCCGGCGTCTGGCTTAACAGCTCCGCCGCCTCGCTCACCGGCGAGTTACTCCACCGCCGGTTTAGCCGTTCTCCGTTACCGCTGGTCTCCGCCGTCCATCCTTCTACTTCTTCGCCCACAATCCAGGCACGACACATTGCTCAGTCTTGTTACCCTATTTTTCTCGTCAGTTCATTTCTGATTTTCATTGCGTATGTAGTGATTTGGCCTGCGTTTTGATTTTATTGAATAAAAGCGTGTAGCTACTATATGCTACGCAGTATGTTAAATTACTAAATTGTTCAATAATATGTAAATGCATTCAATTTATTAATTTTTTCTCTCAGTTGTCTATGTTGTCCGAACTGTGGAGGTTTTAGGGATTTTAAGTATTTTCCCCCTCAACTGTCATATGAACTACTCTCTCCGTCCCAGTTAAGATGGTCTCTTTCTTTTTTTGCACGTGTTTAGGAAAATGATACTCCACCGTTCCGCGTTAGTGGAGGCGTTTTCTTTCGGCACACGATTTAAGAAAAATTATGTTAAGTGAGTTAAGTAATTGAAGAATAAAATAGAAAATGAAAAAGGTAGAGAGAGTAAGATAAAATAAAGTAAATGAAAGAAATGAGTTTACTTTTACTAAAAAGTAAAATGACTCCACTTGAGAAAATAAAGTAATTGAGAGAATAATATAGAGGAGTCTCTTCTACATCATTCTCTCTTACTTTAATTTCTTCCCACTTCAACTATTTATTGTTATTTTTCCAAAATAAGAGCAAAAAAGAAAGGGGTCATCTTAACTTGGTCAGAGGGAGTAATACTTAGCAATATGCAATCGACATATGGATTGTCCTTTAAAATATTATATGGATCTATTTTGTTGAAATACCTATCACTTATAGCAAAAGATGCCTGCAGATTGTTGGTGGAGGAAATTTGGGATGGAATGGAATGGACAGCTCAAAGCTCAGTAGCACTTTAGATGTTGATTCTGAAGAATTTGACTGGGCAGAATTAGAACGAGACCTTTATCACTGGACAAAAGTGTTACGTCCAGTTCAGGTAGGAATAAGGTGTGGTCTTAACAACCAATCTTTGGCAACTATGCTTGATTCCCATGGCATCTATTGAGGCTGAATTTTTTTTTGTGTGTTTGTAATACTGTTGGAAAATCATTGTGGTATCCTGGTCACATTGCGAAAACAGAAAAAGAACTCAAGGGCCAGCTGAAATTGATGGATGTTGTGATAGAAGTCCGAGATGCTAGGATTCCAATTTCCTCCAGCCATCCACAGGTTAAGATCTTCGTGATTTATTGTGTCTTGGGATCCAGGCTACTTCATATATTTTCTGCTGATTCTTAACCTTGCAGACCTATGTGAAGAAAATTATCTGCCTTTGCTGTTAAGTCTTCACACCACTACACGTTTACTAATAATATGAATGGAATCATAATGTAGAAAATGTTTATGGTTATGACAGATGAAGATGAAAGATGTATGGCTGTACCATTTTTGCACGACCAAGTACCATGATCTTTTGTGGCATATGGTCTCTTAGTATATGAAGAAAGACATTCTAATGTTACAGAAACTTGATGAATGTAAGGTCATAAAATATTGTGAACGTAATGAAGCCCTGTCTGGCTGCTCTAAATTACTAGTATAAAATTACAGCACCTTACAGCCTTAATATTAGTATTACTAATGCAAACCTTCTCAAGGCTGATTTTTCGAGCCTTGCTGTATCGTTCCTGTGTTTCTGTGCTAGGTATTCATTTTTGTTAGACTTTGGTGAATAGATGGATTCATGGTTGGGGAATAGGAAGAGGATTGTTGTTTTGAATCGAGAAGACATGATTTCTAAAGCCGACCGAGATGCTTGGGCTAGTTACTATGCAAGGCAGGGGACAAAAGTTGTCTTCTCAAATGGACAGTTCGGATCGGTACTATTGAACTATCCACCTAAAATAGCTGACCTATATCACTGCAACAGCTCATTTTTTAATGATTACTCTTAATTTGGGAACATCAGGGTACCTTGAAGCTGACTAGGTTAGCGAAGGAATTGGCAGTTGGAGTTAACACAAAGCGCAAATCCAGAGGGCTGCTTCCTCGTCCTGTGAGTTTTTTATAATTATTCTATTTTCTATTGCTATCATTCTGTTAAAAATTTTGGTCATTTTTGTAGCAAATGTACAAGCTATTATTTCTAGATGGAGTACTATGTTTCTTTGGCAAATTTGTCTTGAGTTGAGCTTATATTGGCCTTTTGTTTAAGTCAATTATATAACTGTAAATGTGTATGGACTAGGAACTCGAGATCGGTCACTGAAATTGATGCCTATTAGTTGTAATATCTCTGGCCATGATTGAACATAATGTGCTCTCATTAGTGGGTATTCAATAGTAATGCTCCTTTCATCTCATAATAATTACCATCCTTAACATTTGAAATTTACAATCTTTCTATTTTTTATGAGTACACAAGGATATACGATTAATTTTTTATAATTACTTTTCCAAGTACATTAGATCCATTTTTAGTTCTTAATATGCATGAAAAGGGAACAGATTATATTTTTGGGGCAAAGGGACTACATCCCTTTTCACCTATTTCTTTAACTAGTAGTATGTTAGATGTGATCTAGTATTTAATTCAGTTACAAGAAGACATAAGTAAACAAGGTTCTAACTCTTTAATTTTATAGCATCTGTTATGCATGTATAATTAATTACTACTATCCGAGGTTCATGCATTTCTTTTACAGGTTCGAGCTGGAATAGTGGGCTATCCAAATGTTGGTAAATCATCTCTGATAAACCGGTTGCTCAAGCGTCGGATGTGTCCTGCAGCCCCAAGACCAGGTGTTACAAGAGAGCTCAAGTATGTTCTATCCTTGCGGTGTTATCTATATAAACTAGACTCTGGAAAAATAAAAAAAAGAGTACATGTGCTTTGGTGAAGTTTCAGAATCTTGACTGGCTATGATGAAATTCCAGGATCAGGCTCCATTTGCTGCTCCTTAATATAGAAAATAGGGTAGCTATCATCACCACTATCGCAATACAAAGTACAAATAGTTTCAAATTAATAGAAAACACAAGATGCCAGTCTTTTCCTCCTATGTAACATAGATTCTAATATTAATTTTGGTATAAAAGGTGGGTTCGGTTTGGGAACGATTTGGAATTGCTGGATTCTCCTGGCATAATCCCAATGAGAATCGACGATCAGTCAGCTGCGGTTAAACTTGCCATATGTGATGACATTGGAGAGAGGTCTTATGATGTTTCTGAAGTCGCAGCCATCCTTGTACAGACTTTGTCTAGGCTGCCTGAAGTGGGTATGTCATGTATAATTATTTCTCATAAACACTGACATGCTAAGATTCTGATTAAGTGATTAGGAAAAAAAGTTAAGATTTCTTATGGAGGTTTTCTAGATGAAAGAGACGTTTTCACATCACTCTTCATCAAATATGACCTATTAACTTGAAAAAAAAAGAGAAGTATCTGCTGTTTGCTCATCTTATTCGTTTGAAACAGGAAACAAAGCTCTTCAAGACCGTTACAAGGTGGAGACAGATGGTCGAGCTGGTAGAATGTAAGTTGCTTTGCATGATATGTAGTGCGTATCACATTCTGTGCTATGCTTGTTTGCCATTTCTGCAGAAAACATGCAATATTTGAGAGCCTTTGCCATAGTTTTATGTCAGAAGTAGTTGTTGATTGCTGCAACTCCGTATTTTGATGGATTTCGTATGGCTTGATTGCAGTTTTGTTCAGAAGCTTGCTCTTCGACTGTTCAATGGGGATACTAACCAAGCATCATTCCGCATCTTGTCGGATTTCCGGAAAGGAAAATTTGGTTGGGTAGCTTTGGAGAGGCCTCCAAGGTAGATGATTATATTTTTATAAGTAATCTTGAAGCTTGATTGGAGTAGAAGTTTCTGTATAGATAACATATTTATAGCTTGTATGTAGTCTTGTACTAAAATTTTATGGAAAATTCATTTTTCGGGGTGTTTTTGTCTTCGCTTAAATCTAGTAGTGTATTTTGTTGGTTGGAATCTGATTATTTGAATCAAAATAAATCTAGAATTTTCGTGTCATCCTTAAAGCAGCAATATAATTGAATTTTAGGTTTTTATATTTAAACTCGATTTCTGAAAATTAATTCATTCAAACTAATCTAATATTAGTACATATCATTATTCTGCAATAATTTAGATAAATATCAACTTAAATACATTAAAAAAATTACTTTTTCATTAGATATTTGTGTGATTATATCCAGATCAAATTGATTTATAAATTGGAAATCATGTGCTAATGTATCATAATCTTTTAATTTAAATCTTTTAAAATATAATAAAAGCATTTTAATAAGAGCATTATATAATTAATACTCCTACTACTAATAAAATTGATTTATGTAAATTGATCTGATTTAATTTAAAATTTTTGGTATATTAAGTACAGTAGTATAATTTATCCATGTTTATCTCTAAAATTTATTTTATCATGTATATATAAAAAGGGCATTCATTCATCTCATAATTTTATCCGTTTCTTTTCCGCCTTGTTTTTGGCTGTAAAAAAACGCGCAGGCGCAGATAGAGCTGAAAAACTCAATTTTGTACTGCTTCGTGGAAAAATGATGTGCGAAGAGTCGTATGATTTTAACCACAAGGAAGAACCTGAAGATAATTCTCACTTCAATTTCGGTTTTTGCTCCCTTGTATCGAAACCAAAGGTTTAAATTTCCCCCTTCTACCTTCGTATTGGTAAATATCAAAATATAGATTTTTGCAAGCAATGTTTTGTAAACGATTTTTGTTTTCGCAATCCCGCCTTGCCTTGCAGGACTATTACAAGATTTTGGAAGTGGATTATGATGCTTCTGACGAAGCTATTCGATCCAACTACATCCGTCTTGCCTTGGTACCTCACTTTCTACATTCTTCTTATTTCAGTATATTTTATTTTTTTTATTAACTTTTTACTTTTTTATTTCCCAGAGATGGCATCCTGATAAAAAGAAGAGCGAGGAGACTGCCACTTCAAAATTTCAAGAAATCAGTGAAGCTTATCAGGGTAATTGCAAATATGAGTTTATTTATTTTAAAGAAATTTAGTTTTACTGTCATTATTATTATTAGTATTTGGAAATTTGGGATTCTGATTTCGGTAGTATATATCTCGATCTCAAGCTTTTATAGTTTTATATATGGGTTGGCGAGAACTTCATAATATGCAAATTGTAGTTGGCTTTAATTTTTTATTGAAAAGCAGAATAAATAGGGTTCATGCTTCAGAGCTTATTTAGATACTACTACTCCCTCCGTCCCCTAAAAGTAGGAACTTTAGAAATGGCACGGGTTTTAATGCAAAATTGATATAGTAAGAGAGAGATAGAAAGAAAAGTGTGCTAGCTGAAAATGAGTCTCACCTCATTCGAGAGAAAGAAAATTCCTTAAATAGAAAGTTTATATTTTTAGAGGACGGACCAAAAAGGGAAGAGTTTCTATTTTTAGGGGACTAAGGGAGTACTATACTGTTGAAGTGCATGATTGATTAATCTCTCAGGTTACAAGCCAAACACTTGACTTAATATTGAGCCAAAACTAACTCTGAGAGTTGAATGGCGATATTAGGAAAATGTCAATGCACAGAAGCTCATTATGTAGATTCCAACTCTTTTTGGATGAGAAAATATGGTTATGTCTAGAACTGTTGAAGAAGAATAACCAGTGTTGGCAATAGTTGGAAAAGGCTCCAATAGGAGAATTTTTTACCAATTTAGAGATTGTGGTCTGATATTTTCACCAATCACCGGTAAGAGTCATTCTCTTGATGGCTTATAGTATGATAAGAGTTTTCCAAGCAACTGAATTCTGTGTACATGTGGTAATGTGGTGACCTCTAGTGAGCGCATCGTTCCTTTCTGTGCAGAACATGTTTTAAGTCTTAACTTGTTTTCAACCAGAAAAGATATGTACTACCGCTTGCTCCCATTGCTAAGGGAGTTATAAGATGGGATATGTATATAACCTAAAACCTGACTTCATTTTCTTTATAAAAAGCTACCTGTATGCTTTGAAATCTCACATCGTTTTTTGTTAACCTTGTTGAACAGTGTTGAGTGATCCTGTAAAACGACATGAATATGACAACATGGGCATGCTCTATACGCTTGACAGCAACATAGCGGTGACCTCTCAGCATCCATTCGATATAGTAAATCCTCAAGAATTTTATGATGCTCATTCATTACTAATTTTGGGGAATGCAGGATTATCTTAATCGCTACAAGGGCCTCATTCTCACGTGCAACGGCCTTGGTATGAAATGCTCGATGTGGTGATTTTAAATCTGTCCTCCCCAGTGGATAGACTCCAGGACCCTCTTGAATGCAGCAGGCTTTTTTCCATAACTGGAAGCAGAGGTTGGATCAGAATGCAGTTTTATGCAATTTTAACAACCCATGGCCAGGCGTAGAGTAGTGTAGAAACCTCAAATAGGCATCATGTGATATGTTTTTTGATTAAGTTATGGAATTTGTTAGTGCTTAGTGTAGTTAGTACAGGACATGTGCCTTTTGCCATATCTATCTCTAGATGAAATGACCAACAATGGTTATGGCCTTCGATCGTTGTTAATTGTTACCTTCAACCTCGATCATATCGGCTGTTGTCTAGTGATATTTGGAAGTAGGATTCTTTATCTTAACCTTGAGGTATTCACATGTGCAAAATTGAAAACATCTATCAAATGACATTATCAATTAAAGAATCGTAGTTCCAGTTTTACTTTCAAGACTGAAGAATACAATATATGGGACCACCAAACAACACGAAAAAAAGGAGGGAAGCCCAGAAAAATCTATGTGCCAACAGAAACTACTATCAAGCCCTCATTTTTATCAAATAGGGGTATCTGTTACAGTAGGCTGCAATTAACAGGTGGAATGAGCCTTGTCTCCTCGATGCTGAATGTGCATCAGCATGTACAAGTTTCTCATCGAGAGACTGAACCAGAACAGAGGGCGCCATCATCATTGCTGCTTGTGCAGCTGTCTTCCGTTCCACATATGGGGATGGAGCGTTCAATGAGTCCACATGAGGCTTCCTGCTTCAGAATCGAGCAATATTTCTTAAACGTCTGCACGGTAACATGAAGCTGGAAATCCACTCCAAAGAGAAACTTCATCTCTAGCTTGTTCAACTCTCTAGTGGAGACGCCTCCCACTCTAGCATAATATGCATTGTTGAAGAATCTGTGGAAGTCATTTTACATTTACTTTACATAATGATTTAGCTTAAAAGGTGGAACAGTTCCTCAAGCTTGAGTGAGTGAAATGAACTTACGCGTCATCAATGAACTTTGCTGCCACCATTACACTGGTGATAAGAAGGCGGTGGATGTTGAGGGAATTCAGGCATAAGTTTGTCCGTTGAATGAATCTGTCCAAGTATATATGTGCAATAACGAAGCAGGAAGGGCTGCAGTTGGAATACCTAAAAATGCGATCAATGTATTGCTGAATGCTCAGAGAAGGCGCTCTCGTACCATGGAAAACAGTTATGACATCTTTGGCTTCTGATGTCACGAGCATCTCATTTTCGTCGACAGTTTTATCCAGAATCACTGAAAGAAGTGAAAGGATCCGGGGCTTTCCCAGGTAGTCCTCGATGGGGTCCTTGAGCCCTAGAGTCACATAATCAAGTGGGCAGAAGATTGTTGGTTCAAACGACAAAGCTCCCATCCTCAGTTATAGCAATGCTCGGTTTTAAATGTCAAAGATTTGCAAGCAATGCTGCAAGAGGTGATAGACTAACATCAAGCACTAAACAACTTACTATATCATTTCCTTCACAAATCACAAGGACACAACACAAAGATTTCTTCTAGCAAATAAAGAACACTAACCAAGAAGTGATGCAGTGGCAATAAAGTAAAGCAGGAATTCTATCTAGCTCCAGTTCAAGTGAATCAAAATGGAATTTCAAGACAGGAAGAATGCAAGATCTTACATGCGGATTCTTATGAATCAAAAGATAGGTCAAACTTATGTTTTTTTAGTAATGGAAGAAAATTCTGCACATGCACAGAGATTTAGTCTCGAATTTTCTACT
Organism: Salvia splendens; assembly: GCF_004379255.2. Taxonomy (NCBI): domain Eukaryota; kingdom Viridiplantae; phylum Streptophyta; class Magnoliopsida; order Lamiales; family Lamiaceae; genus Salvia; species Salvia splendens. The sequence continues at coordinate 3,874,966 of NC_056034.1, forward strand.
TTCCATCTAAGTCTACAGTCAATTTCTGCAATTAAACCGAAATACTACTAGATTTTACCATGCATGGACTAAGCATTACTAAACTTAGTTTCTATCTAATTTTGCAAGAATCCCAATATCCCATTAGTAGATCCAGCTCAGAATCACAATATTTGCAAAGAGCGACAAGAAAAACCCAACACAAAGTTGCGGCCTTTTTTTAAATTTCTAACCTTTCATAACTCACAAAATCACAAGCTCTGTGGTGTGCATACTAAATCTAATTGTCCAAGGCTTGAGTCGAAAATTAAATCATAACAAATCAGGAACCCACAAGAAGAAGAAGAAGAAGAAGAAGGAATGTTACCTCAAAATGCTTGTGGTGTGAATTGCGTCATCAGAGCTACTTCTCACTAACATCAGATGCAGCAGTTACTTATCCAACAGAAAAAGGGAGATTCATTCAATGAAGAAGCAAGAAATATGCTATATCCACCTCTAATTTTGGTAATCTTTCAAGTCACTCCACATGAGAAATAATGCCCCCAACTTCCCTCTTCTTTAGTTTCTCTCACTAAAGCCCCCAATTGACATGGTAGATGGATTTCACACTCAGTGTGTGGGCTTGTGCGGGAGAGGACAGAGGAGAGAGAAGAAGCCTGGTGTCGGTAGAAATATTTATCTGCTTGCGGTGCGGCGTGGGACCCGTAAATATATAATTTCTTTATTTTTTGTTTTCTTCCCTTTTCATTATGTGGATAATTCCTTTTCTTTTCCAATTTAGGGCTTATTTTGCTGCACACTGGGCTATTTTGATGTTATGCGTTTAAATTTGCGGTGAACTTTTTTCATTTTGGATTAAAAAAAACTGAAGTTAAGAATATTAGTAGGAGTTAAAGCCATTAAAAAAGTAAGACTACTAGCTTACCCTAGTTAGTAAACATAGAGGTCAAACGTCAAATGGAATAATTAAAATAAGATATGTGTGTAACTCCTCAACCTTCTCTAAAAAGGGACAGCTATGATCTAACTAAAACACAAATCATGAAATAAATAAAATTGTCACTTTGTTTTAGAGCATCCAAAATGGGCGCCCTATGGTCCACCCTACAGGGCGCCCTATGGTCCACCTTACAGGGCGCCCTATGTTCCGCCACATCATTATTCTATTCTCCTATCCTTCCTCTTGTAATGAGACGCTCTATAGCCCGCCCTATAATTTTACCTTCTATTTTATATTTATTTTTTATTTTTTATGTTTGTAAATATATCAATTAGCAATAATAAATATAAAAACACCACAAATAAAGGCAAATCTTATTGTCAGTATTTATTTTTTATATTTTATGCTTGGAAATATGGAAAATCATCGGAATTCATTATTGAATTTAGAGAGAAATTGAGATGGGGAAGAGAGTGGAGTGAAAGGTATGAAATAAAGTAAAAAAATTGGTGATATATATAGAAGAAAATACAAAAAAAATTAAAAAAAAAAGTGAAAATGTGTGCATCGTTCGGATTATCCTCCTTACCCCCGCAATGGGGCGGAGGATAGGCCGGAGGATGAAAAAAATGGTTCATCGTCGACGAACTATACATAGGGCACGGAGGAAGGAAATGGCATAGGGCGTGGTGCTGCAGTGGGCGCCCTAAGACGCGCCCGATGCATCAGGTGGGCTTTAGAGCATCCGCAACGGTGGTGGGGAAGAAGGCCGCCGTCCGTGCCAGCGGCGAGGACGAGGCTCGCCGCCGCTGCGCCGTGCCAGCGAGCAGTCGACGTGGCGGCACACGATTGGGCAACGGCATAGCCGTTGCCTTTGAATATTTTCTTTTTAAATTCGTTAATTAATTTTAAATAATGAAAAAAATTAAAAAAAATATTTTCCAAATCCCAAAAATATGGCCGTTTTTTTGCCCGTTTTTCTGAATTTTTTTATTTTTTTCCCCAAAATCATCTATAAATACACACATTCATCATCCATTTATCACATCAAATCATCTCTCATTCATCTCTCATTCATAATTCTCATACAAACTATCAACACATTCATCCCTCACGCAAAACCTCAAATGGATTTCACCCATATTATGGCGGAAGCGGAGCGCGAAGAACAAGAATACTACGAACAACATCGTGCCGCTTACGAAGCATATGTCGCGGCGAATACCCCCGCTCCTCCTCCTCAACAAACTAGATCAAATCTCCGCTACATCCATCGTGACCGGGAGGGAGCCCACGAAAGGCTCGTTGCCGACTACTTTGCCGACCAGCCGCGGTTTCTGGCAGATTACTTCAGGCGCCGTTTTCGCATGTCAAAGCGCTTGTTCATGCGAATTGTCAACACATTGTCCGCACGTGTTGGATTCTTCCAAACAGGTCCAAATGCAGCCGGCCGGCAAAGTATCACGCCGTTGCAGAAGTGTACGTGTGCCATCCGACAACTCGCTACTGGGCAAACGACCGACATCTTCGACGAGTATTTGCATATCGGTGAGTCCACTGGAATCCTTTGTCTAAAGAATTTTTGCGAGGGCGTTCGTTCAGCTTTCGGGGATGAATTGCTTCGGGCACCCAGCACCGATGATTGCCAACAGTTGCTTCGTCTTCACGAATCAGTCCATGGCTTTCCCGGAATGCTTGGCAGCATTGACTGCATGCATTGGAGGTGGAAGAATTGCCCGAATGCTTGGAGGGGGCAACACTTAAGTGGTCACAAAGGCGACGACCCAACACTTATCCTTGAGGCGGTCGCCGACTATCGCCTATGGATTTGACATGCATATTTCGGCGTTGCCGGAGCCAACAACGACTTGAACGTGCTCTATTCTTCACCACTCTTCAATGATGTGATGAATGGTGTAGCAGCGGCGATCGACTTCACCATCAACGGAAATACATACCACATGGGTTACTATCTCGCCGATGGTATCTACCCAAGGTGGTCGACGTTCGTGAAGACGCTCCACAACCCGCAAGACCCGAGACGGGTTCTTTTTGCGCAGCGTCAAGAGTCCGCGCGGAAAGACGTCGAAAGAGTTTTCGAGGTTCTTCAAGCCCGATTCAACATTGTGAAGGCCCCGGCTCGACTGTGGTACGTGAATAATATCGCCGACATCATGTTCACGTGTATTATCTTACACAACATGATTATAGCCGACGAAGGGCCGAGGGCGGCTAGCTTCTACTACGAGGATGAAGCCGGAAGCTCAACAGCGAGGTCTCCCCCACGCCGAAGTGAGCATACGACGGTTGGCCAGAGGATCGAGACAAGGCACACAATGCGCGATACCCGAACCCACATTCAGTTACAAGAAGACCTAATCAACCACATGTGGATGAAATTCGGCAACGGGTATTGATTTTTTTAATTTTTAGTATTTTAATTATGTAATTTTTAATTTTTAGGCTTTTAATTATGTCGTTTTTATTTTATTTGTCATTTGTAATTTTATTTAGGTTTTTTTAATGAATTTTATTATTATGGAAATGTTATTGTTTAATTGAATTTTAAATTAATTGTGCTCATCCTTACGGAAGAGCACAGCTGTGGGTGTTGTGCTCTTACCAGAGAGCATGCAGAAAAAGTGGGGCCGAGTCCACAACCGTGCCGCTGGCAAGAGCACGATTGTGAATGATCTTACGGCGCCCACTGGTCTTAATAGTTCTGACAATCTCAAAGGGAGATTGATTATATTTTGACTATGAATAATTTTTCAGGTTTCTTCTTCTGTCGATGGGATAATAAATCATGTAGAGGTGGCAATGCCTTGGTAGTAAATGCCAATACAATTAAATACTTAAATAGTAAGTAATAATTAGGTCTGTTAAATACGCAGCAGCTGCCACTTTATGGTAGTTTATCAGGGAAACTGCAATAAATAATTGAGTAATACCAGACTGTCCATGAAAAAAATGTACTTTGACTTCATAAATTTAGGGGTAATTAATTTTTTTGGTTGAATGTCACGAATTAATTTCGAAAGTGAGTCCATAATAGATAGCATCATATTTTTTTTGGTTTACCAGTTAATTGACACTTTTACTTTTTTACAATTTTTAGTAATGAACCTCGCGATTTATTAATTTATTACAAACACATTTTATTATTCATATAAAATTAATTGTATATAAAAGTATAACTCACACTTTACTAACTTTTTCACCGACTTTCTAATAGTATATTTCTTAAAATTCGTGTTTTATCAAATGGTATACCAATCAATGGGGACAAGGATACTAGATAGTCTTCATAGTGCAATATGCCTTTTATATTCGTTTTTTTGGGTAGTATTTCGTAAAAGCCAATAATATATAAAATTCATAGCGCGAATTTCATCGTGCAAAGTAACCCATACAATACTTTGAAAGTAAATGACAATTCATTGAATCGGACTTGAGATTTATCACACAAATTATGATACGTACACCGCTAGCTAACTGCTAAGAAGATACTCACTCCGTCCCATAGTAGATATCACATTTGGGGATTAACACGAAATTTTAGGAGGTGTTGTTTTATGTGTTGAGTGAAAAGAGAAAATAATATATTTATACTAATGTGAGAAAAAACTTTTTCTAAAAAGGAAAAGTGACATCTTTTGTGAGACAAACTAAAAGAGAGAGTGCGACATCTACTATAGGACGGATGGAGGGAGTAATAAAGAAACGCAGAACATAAAATGGTTGTAGTTTAGTGGCAAGAATTCCACGTTGTGGCTGTGGAAACCTGGGCTCGAATCCCAGCAGCCACACTACAATTTTTTTAATTAATTACTACTTATCTGACATTTTTATGTTATTTAATGGTGCCAAGGGAATTTTGCTAATGGGCTGATTTAATTTAATGCCAACTAAAATTATCATTTTCTCTATAGCGTGGATAAAAAGGCATGAGCAACAAGCCTTAAGGAAACAGTTCAAAATACTAGTAGTACAAGTTTTCATAGTCACTCTTCTCTTCTACTAGACACAAAATAACCACAAAGTCTAACCCCAATAAAGGTAGAATCCACCACCACAAAGAGATGTCCTACTTACGACGACCAGCAGCAGCATCAACACCTCGCCCGTTTCTGGCCACTTTGCTTACGAACATTGGGAGATGGCAGGCCACTCTTTTGAACTGCTTCAGGCGGAGGAGACGGGCTACTCTTTTGATCTACTTTAGGTGATAAGCTTGCAGTGGCAACGCCTGTAGCTTTAGCCAATTCGGAGACTAGCACAAACTCCTTCTGACCTCCCACAGCAACCTTCATCTCCTCATACTGTCAATATGTCCAGTGTAAGGAAAAAGACACAGTCACAACTCACTAGCTATTTCAAACTAAAACAATTCAAATCCTAAAGGTAAACAGACATAGTGCACCAACAGATTAAAACGTACACAAATCCAAATCCAATTTGTACATATTATGATAATAATACTCCTACATGAACTAATAGCCTCCTCCATTAAACACATGTATATCAAAGATGCCAGACACAATCCAAGGATGTTAGGCAGTTAAGCTAAAAAAACATGATCTTGTTTTTGTAATTTTGTTTCACATTTTCGATAAATATGAGATATTATCAAAAGAAACATATCTTGCAAACACAAAGATAAAGTAGAGTATAGTTTAAGATTACTGCTGCAATTTTTCCACGAGCGAATTCCAGCTTCTTGACCAGCTTATGTTGTTCATCTATCAACATCTGAATCTGCAACAAAAGAAAATTCAGCCTTCCACATAGGTAATATACGATCATCATTGATCAAACAACAAAAACCCATAAGCCGTCATTGCCTGCTTTTGTGAACTGATGTACAAGCTTTTGTAGCTGATATCAGGAGAAGGGACCGCCATTGCATCTCGTTTACAAACCTACCAACAACCAGATTCATTAATAAAGGAAATTCATGGAGATTGGTAGCTCAAACAAACTTATGCAACCTTAAACTTCAAATAATCGACAGCTTCAACAAGATAGTCGACTTTCTCTTCCAGGCTTCCTCCGTGCGCATCTGGAGGATTGCTACCTGGCTGAACCTCTTGTTCCTGTTCCTCTTCAACAAGCAGATTGCCAACTGGCTGAACCTCAGGTTCTTGTTCCTTTTCCTCTTCAACAAGATCAACATGCTCTGGAACATGTTCCAACTCAGGGCTATTAGTAGATGGGGTCAAACTCTTAATACGAGATGATCGTCTCACAACCACAGTCCGGGCCCTTGAATTCTTCTCCACATTCATAGCCTCCTTAGCTTGCGGAAGCAGTTTCTCCACACCGGTTTTTGTTTCTGAACTAGCATTGGAGGCTTTATCCTACCATACAATTATAATACATTCAACTTCTAGTTTGAGAACTTTCAAATGTTCCATCTCTCTCAAAGATATGCAATCTCTCTCATACACACACACACACACACATGCATTTACAACAATACCATATTTGCAACATAACTACAAACTTTTGCTTTCTTGTGCCTACTTGGCTGAATATGCCTTGTTTTCTTGATAAAAGTGGTGACATAGATAACAAAGAATGAAAACATCAAATAAATGCGGAACAAGAACCCCAAGAGAAAAAACATACTCCCTCCGTCTCGTTAGTGTTGGATCATATTCCTTGTCCCATTAAAGTTGGGTCATTTCATTTTTTTGTTAAAACAAAACACACTTCATTACTTTTACTTTATTCTCTCTCTTAGTCTAGTATCTAACTCTCTCCTACTTGATTACTCCTCATCTCTTAATTTATTATACTCTCACAACTCTCCTATTTCATTCTATATTTTACTTTATTCTCACTCTACTTAAATCATTGAATATTTATTTCTTAAGAAATGCTCCAACACTAATGAGACACGGAGGGAGTACTACAACGCTTATCCTCTAACAATCAAGTCATTTTCGGCCATCAATTAAACACCAAACATGGACAGAATGTCATCAAGCCACAAACCAACAAACATCAGCGTTCATAAAAAAAAAACTAACCAATTAAAAATAGCTTAACAAGTAATAACCATGATGCATGAAGCATAAATAGAGAATAAAATAGTAAGTTAACATGCATAGAAAGAAAGGGGGAAAAGAGAAATGTTAAACCTGCTTAGCAGCATCATCACGTAACTGGAAAGAGACCGTCATTTTCTTTCTACCCATTCTCCTTCAGTTTGAAACACAAACTAGGGCAGAATGAACAGCACCCCCTTGTGTATGGTGGTGGAGGTCTGGTTTTTTTCAAGTGTTTTAGTTTCTCAATAAACGAATAGTGGCGGTGCGTTCAATCCTGGCCGTCCATTTGGGTCCCACACTGCAATTTGGCTCGAACGAGAATGATTACTTGAATCCAATCATATCTAATCAAATTTAAATCGTTTTTAATTTCTGATTTAATGGAGTATAATTTTAATTTTGGTATGTAACATTTCAAAATATCATCTAAGATCCATTAATTTTAATATAATTTAGTTTGAGCTACTTTTTCATTGTTTCAAATTATTTTTAGACGAAAAAAACTCTCAAGCCCATGAATAATATATTATTAGAATATTACAATATATTTGTATTATATTGATATATAAATATATGATTATTTACTTGAAAATATTGTAAATACATATGAATATTTGTTTCAAATGTTCAAACTAAATACATATGCTATGATTCTTATTCCATATATATTTTCCATAATAATGTCATCCCTATCCAAGATCTTGAGAAAAAACTAGATTTTAAATTTCGTATCATTATTGTACAGAGTTGGTTATGAAATTAACCTTAATTAAAACAGTACAAATGAATGAGATTAACCAAAATACAAATTTAATTAAAATTAATTATAATGTAAAATTTCTATTTAAATCTTATTATTATGGTAATGCCTTAATGTCAAAAAATCAAAGTTCTATTTAAAATGCTGATGCAATATTGTCAAAAAATCATTTTCCTATTTAAAATGCTGATGCAATATGTTAATACTACGATCTCACCAAAATTAGGTGTTGGTTTTGGAAATTATAAATGGATAGAATAAATGAATCAAAATACTATGTAATTAAATCAACTACTACTATTATTATAATGAAATTGTCCCGAATCAAAATTAGGCTATCGGCTTCATTTGTAATGTTGACTGTTGTCCTCGTCAGCCTATCTGGTATGGAATGTATCGATGTCTATTTTTGTGGAGAATAAACCAAGCAATTTAGTGGAATTTTATGCGACAAATATGGCCATAATTTTATTGGATTTTCTTGTTTGTTGTATCCCCTAATTAAAATATGTGTGGCCGAGTAAAAGCTACTAAGATTCCAACACTTTTTGCACCTATATATTCACCCTCGTCCCCTCCCACAATTATTTCCCACCACCTCTGTCTATCCTCTGTTTTCATCCTCTAAAAATAGGCAAATCTCCCCTGCGTCTCCCCTGTTCCCATTCTCTTCTCGTCTCCTTCTCTCAAAACTCTCCTTTTAACGACCGATAAATGTCGTCTATCTCGAGAACATCCCAAATCTCAAAATTTTCATGGGCTCACCCGGACAACCAGAGTACTGGTTGTCCGGACAGCAACATGAGCAGCACAAAGGCCATCGGGTGCTGGGATTTCTTGCAGAATGCCAAAAACACTACTACACATGGATTCAAACAGACAGCCTCAAATCCATCAATATTCTTACTAAGCAATAAAGGCTTGGACATGTGCACAGAGATATTAGGGAGTGAAAGTGGAAGCTACATTGATCCAAGTTTCGACATATGCTCGGACAACACACAAGAGCGACAATATTCGAGCAACATCAAGCCTCGGGAAATTGGCAAGAAAACCAAACAGAGTAGCAGTTTCCCACCACCGCTCACCTCCATCACCAGTGTTAAAGTGGAGGCTCAGCGTGGAGGCGGCCGGCTAGTGATCACTGTCCTCGCCTCCTCATCCGCCTGCAGCGTGGAGCGCGAAAATGGAAGGCTGAGGGTGTTTCTGCACAAGGATTATTACTACATCCGTAGTGACCAACGAAGCATAAAACAAAGTGGAAGGAAAATTAGGCGCAATTATAAATGTGGAGATGAGAGTGGCAACAAAAGCCTAACTAGTTTGCCACTTTGTGTCGCCTTTACATAAAAATCTATTGTTAGATCTTATTTCAGGTGTTCCCTTGTTACAAGTGTAAAATATTGGAAGTACTTAATAGATAATATTATTAAAGCATCTGTAATGGGAGAGGTAAATGGAGAGGTAAAGTCATATAACTACTATATTTACCTTTTTTTTATGAAAAAATCTTTCTCCAAGGGGATGGGTATATGAGAAAGTATTATACCTTTTCCCATTCTGAAGAGGTATCTTTACCTCTCCATCAATGGAGATATAAAATCTTATAACTACCAAATTTGTCTTATTTTCATGAAAAATCATTCTCTAAGGGGAAGGTATTTGAGAAGATAAAACACTTTATATTTTTTAATACATTTTATACTATTATTTTATTAATTTATCTTTCTATGTACCTTTTTCCTTTGGAGTGCATTATTTTTTGGAAATATATATTTCACTTTATTAGAAAGTAAATAGATAATCTACCTCTTTAATTTACCTCTCCTTGTTGGAGATGCTCTTACTACTGCTATTGTTGTGTTAAGCAAATAATAAGCTCAACCACATTTTGTGTGTCTATGTAATAGTAGTTGTAAATTTGTAATAGTAAAAGAAAAGAACTGGTTCATTTATGAAATTAACCATTTTCATGTACCATAATTGTAAATTTGCCTAGGTCTATATTTAGGGGCTGTCAAATCTATTTTCTCGTATCTTTTTCCTTGTTTTTTTCCCTTTTCGTCATTTTCACGATCACAGGAATTTGGAAGTTGAGAATGACAACACGTATAACCAACTAAAAAAACATGTTGCTGATACGAGCCTATTATATGCCCACCAACATAATCCCATCCAAATATCCAACACTCCCTCGTTCCCATAAAACATGCACAATTTTTTTTCACATGAATTTTAAGAAATCTAGTGATGTTTCTATCATGGGTGAATCAAGAATTGACTATACTATTGTTTGCGTCTAGTGAATGGAGAAAGGAATTCCACTTCCTAGGCATTATTATTTAGTGAGTAATTAATAGATTGTGATGTATATGTACTATTCTTATAATTTGTTGTGGGATAGTGTTAAAAAATGAATACGGAGACAAATGAAAAAAATGAAAGTGTGCATATTTCAATAGAAAGGAGGGAGTACAACAACACAATCTAGTACTCCCTCCGTCCCGTCTTAATTGAAATGTTTTTATTTTTGACATGAGAATTTAGGCAGTGGTCTTAGTTAATTAAATTATAAATTGTAAAATAAAAGAGAATAAAGTAAGAATGGGAAATGGAGAATAAAGTACCAAAAAAAACATGGAAGAAGAGATGATAATGTAAAAAAGATATGCGGATAAAGTAGAAGAGATGAATGAGTTGATTATTCTTAAAAGAGGAAACATCTTAATTAGGTTGAGCAAAAAAAAGCATCCCGACTACCAAAAAAGGAAAACACCCTACTTAGACTAGGAAGGAGGGAGTAAGTATACTATATACACATAATTACAAACTCATGTTTTATTGAAAGCGAGTAAGTATTGTTTTTTTTGTTTGACCACAGATGTATCAAACTCGCCTTCGACGTAATCCGACTAATCCTACTTGACCGGGAGCGAGTAAGTATTGTTTTAGTAGGCATGTTAACAAAGTATAAAAAATTACAAGGTGCAATGTCGAGCCCAATGCATCTATTTTGCTTGAATTTATCATATTAATAGTATATGCGCAATGTGATAATGACATAATGTCATGTACCTAAATTTGCGAGCTCAATATTTCTACATAAGCGTCTGTTTTAATGATCTATGTTAATGTATCATTCAATGATAGTAATATAAAAGACTATAAAGTGGCAAAAAAGTTCTTGATTCATAGCAATTTTTAATCAAATCATATAATTGTGACCAACTTCCAATACTTCATCCGTAGTAGTCTTTTTTCCTATTTTGATTGGTCCTATAAAATTGATTTATTTTTATTTCTAACAAATTTACTTGCTCATAAGATGAATTATATTTTTCATTAATAATACTTTAATTTTTTTTTCTATCTCTATTATTCTATATTTTATTAAAATCTTTATTTATAGGATGGAGATTGGAGGATGTATATTGCAAACCCGTATGAGAGTTTTTATGAAGGAAGACCCTTGATTTAATTTGGTAGTATAGAATGAGAATTATTAAATTTTATATTTGAAATAAAATATAGAAACATTTTCAAGAGAATCACGATAGATGTATATTCCTAGATGATTGCAACACTAGGTTTGTATGATTGTATCACATAAGACGAAAATTTCATTTTAATTTTTCGAGTATAGTTACTTTTACTGTGAACACATTGATTTTAATGTAGTAACATTTTTTATTTTATAATACCACCAATTCTTTTTCTTCACATTATAGGTGAATCAACACAATATTTCAAAAAGAGAACTAAAAATCTAGTTTCTGAACTATGTAGTAATACTAAATATGGTCCCTATTAATGCCTTTTCCAGTTTCCACTATTTCTTGGTATTTTTAACCTATGAGACATAATTGTACTTTACAATTAAGAAACTACAAATTTGCCCCTTAACCATCCGATAATATTAGATGCGGGTCTTCACGCAGCTTTAGTATTTGATGTAATATCGCTGAAATGACTTTTCTACTATTTCATGTTCTTTTTACCAAACGGGCAAAATATTCACGAAATAGTGAAAAATGATTTTCAGCAATATTACATCAAAAGTTAGATAATTCTGAGATATTTCTAAAAAATGGAAGATCACATTAGATATTATACCACATAGTACTTCACAAACTAAATAAATAATTACTAGGAGTCGTTTAAAGTAGTGAACTTTAGATTGACGAGAAGACACTCTTTCTTGTTTATTCCATCTTATAAGAGTATTCGCTTTCTAATTTTGTAAACTAATTTTTCTCTAATAAGGTGTGACTCATTCTCTACTAATAATATTTAATTATTATTTTTTTCTCTCTTACTTTACTAATTGTGTATTAAAATATGTGCCCAACCAAAAGTGTATATTTTTGTGGGATGTAGCGAATAGTAGTATTATTTTGTGCATCAGTTCATGCCCATAAAGACAGGAATTGATGCTTGAGACGATCTTGAGTGGTGAGACTCATCTTGCCACGGCGGTAATGAAATGGATTAGCAATTACTTGTGGTGGTGCTTCACCCTCCCCACCTTTGTCTCCTACTTGGTTTTGGATGTATTTCATTGCTTTCCACAAATACTCACCACTTTCTCTCTCACTATATATAAATATATATGGATACATTTTGCACTTTTCCTAACTCTTGGGATTATAGCCATCCATATTTATACATAGACCCACTATGGTGTCACCTATCTAATCCGTTTCTTTTCCTAATTGATGATCCATTTGTGAATTGTGTCATGGTCACTCCGAGTATCTCATCTTTCATCGTGGACTAATATTCTATAGCATCTGGTGTGTTATGTTGGTGGAATGAAATAGTAACTATTTTTTTTTTTATTTTAGATTGATATAACATGAGTAACCACATTTCTCTTGTATAAATATATACCATTAGTTATCACATACTCACTCCGACTCATAGACATAGACTAAATTTTTATTATTATTTTAGTCTGTCCTATAAAAATTACTCCTAATATTTTATTTTTGTGACCTTTTTTCCTAGTGAGGCGTGTCTCATTTTCACATACTTCAATCACTTTTTTTTTTCTATATCTCTCATATTTTATCAATTATGTATTAAAACTCATGTCATTCCAAAATCAATATGCTATTCTTATCGGACGAATGAATTATAAAATATTCTATAATTAGTACAATACTTGTTCTATTAATTTTAGTCACACAACTATTGAGACGCAACGATCGACTTTACCGTTTTTATACAAATATGTTTCGTTATATCATATTTTGAAATTTGAATCATGGTAATATGGGTCTTTTCCGGTTTAGCTAAATTTGATTCGGGTGCTATCAAGATATATTACTCTTTCCGTCCCATAAAAATATATGCACTTTCCATTTCCGTCTTATTATTTATATACATTAATTTATTTACAACTTATACCACTATAATTCACCATCACAACTCATTAAACATTAATAATAATATGGATCTCACTATTTATATATACTAATTTAACTTCCATTTTCTCACTCTCATACTTTATTAATTAATTGTGCATTAATTCTCATAATTTCACATGCACATTTTTTGAAAACTCTATTAAATGAATTAGAACCTAGAGGTGGAGGGCCCACAGTTGTCTCCTCCCACAAATTCTATCTTCACCACTTGACCAAAAAATTGTTGTTTGGACCATTTCAACAATATGCATGCATGATTATGGATAGTCTTCGGATTTCCACTCGTCGAATATTGAAATATTTTCTGACTGCATATCTATATATTCAGAACGAAATCCTGCTCAAATAAATAGGGCATATATGATTATATTCACACTCACATGTCACGTGTGTATGTATATATATATATAGATTCAGTGTGCGTGTGTGTGTGTACGAATCCAAGTTGGATTTCCTTTTCCAGACCTGGCTTCAGTAGTATCCTGCACTTTTTCAATCTGAAGATTTCACGACAAGGATATCGGGATTTCACGCACCCATGGCCAGTTATTAATCGCACTTACAATTTAGTTTATACACTGCACACCGTAGAATTCTATTCCGAAATGACTTATCTACCCTACCAAACATATTATCATAAAATTTCCAATAAAATTAATTCAAAAAACAAATTCTTAAATATTGTGAGAAAGTAAATTTATTTGTGTTCATTCGATTGAAATTCTATAGCAGATACACATCATTGCAAGTAAATTATAGAGGTTCAGTTGATTAGAGCATAACGGTTATACCGATGGATCTACAATGATAGTATTTTTCTTTGTGCTTTAGGTTGATTACATCTTGTTAATTCGAAACAATAAGAAGATGTTATCAGTTTATTAGAGCTTAGCTGTCTACACAAATTTGCAATAAAATATTGGAGAGATAGATGCACACATTGTTCGAATCAAAGTTTTCCACATTCGATCCACAAAATTGTTGTGTTTTTCCCAGAAATCTTACATCTTACATATATATAAATATATAATGCTCAAGCAGTTTTTAGCTTGCATTATTCCATAAAAGGGTGGAATAATTCAATCTCAAAAGACATGCACCTGCATTAGATGGAGTAAATTAATGAGAATGAAAGATAAAAAACACTAACATAAATAAATTAAGGGGAGGAGAGCCATGCATATAAGGTGAAAGAATTTGATGATACCCTTCATGATTGGAGGGTGTTTGAAACCCAAAAAAGTTAAAACTCATTCCATTTCTGATATTATATCAAAATTTAGAGATATGCATGTTAGAAATGTGGACTTGCACGTGACTAATTTAATGTGTATGACTATCTTCCAGTTGCCCAATTAAAGTGATCCAATAAATATTAAGATTGGACTAAAATCGTATTTATTTGTTATGTAAATAAGTGTAGATACCGTATGTGATTTTCTATTTGAAGAGGAACCGAATAGAAAATAAAGGGTCTTATATTTATATTTATATACATATAAAATTAGGGTTATGGTCCCCGGATGTCAGAAGAACATTCAATATCTCTGTATTATCTCGGCAGACTATTGGGAAGAATGCGAAGAATGTCTCTGATAGTTTGGAAGATCTATAGCCGCTGCAAAACAATTCCACCGTTCAATTCTAGATGAATCAATGTACACTTCCGCTCTACAGTTTATGCTCCTTCTCCATCGTTCTTGGTTAATCATCATAAAGAGTTTTATGTAATTTTTCACTCAATTATTCTAACAATGCATTGATATTGTTAATTAAAGGGGACAGTAAATGTGCAAGTTGCAAAATATAAGGTATTGCACATGGCTATAACCCTATTTTGGAATGCCAACTTGAATTATAGAAGACATGAAATGGGGCGAAGCAACAAGCAACAATACTTATGAGTTATAATAAAAGGACAAATTACCCAAAAAATCATCTAACTTTGGTAAATAACTTTGACAGTTTTCTTAATCATTCCTATGACCAAAAAATATAGTGTTGTGCGTATCTGATCCATTGTCGAATCTATATTAGTAATTGACTATTTTGAACGTTGCAGACTTATCAGAAATTGACTTAAACTTGATCCAACAATTTTCCTAAAAAAGAGTTGGGTTTAGAAATGAAGAAGTGCTGATAGTTTGCTTGAACTATATAGTGAAGCCCCCAGTCTTCTCTATCTCCCATAGTGATCTTAGTATTTCACACGTCCCCTTCAAATTTCCGATAAAAATAAAAGCTGCACTTTTGATCAATTAAAGCAAGATATTTTTCGTTTATAAAATTATCATAAAAAGTGTCAATTAATATCTGTGCCTGATTTATCCACATTTTATGAGCATATACTCACTCACATAAGTCCATCTCTTACTAAAGAAACTTATTTAAATCCAAATTTTTACCGCCTATCTAATTATAATCCAATACGTACTTACATTATTTTATAGTATTGTATATGTAGAATCTCCATGTTCATTATGATACAATATGTACTTGCGTTATCAAATTAATTGACACTACTATACAAACTTAATCGTGTGATAAGAGTCATAAGACGTGCAAGCTAAATAAATTTATATAATTTGCATTTTTGTTCACGATTTAATATTTACCTAAATAGAAAAAGAAAACTAAAACCCTAAAACCCCCGCGAGCAGAACGATGTCGCTTCACTGCTAATTCCATTTTCCAATTTTGAACCTTTTTTATTTTGGGGAGCACGTACTCCAGAAGCATCGGATTACTTGAACAGATAAGTAGCCGATTTCTTCGATTTCTTCCAATTCCAAAAGTTTGCCAGCTCCATGGAAGCCACACTTCTTAGAACTCAACCTCATTTCTACGTTCAAGGTTAATTCTATTTTCCAAGATTGTATTTTTTTAAAAATTTATATGACAAATAAGGGGCTGCAAATACTGGACGAATAATTTGCTTATACTGCTACTTTAACTGTGTTTGCTGATATAGTTTATTGCGGACTCATGGTGTTCTTGGCCCTTTGCTTAGCAATATTTATATTTTTTTATATGGTGCTCGGTTTTATTATTGAATGTTGTTATGCTCTCCCTCAGCGCTTTGTTTGTAGTTAATTTGTTGTTTAAATGCTTTTTGCAGCTGGGAATTCGTCGTGCAATTCCCAATTTCACAACACAAGATTATTCGGAAACCGTATATGTGCTAAACCAGTATCTCCGCAACTAAGCAGAAAACGGTTTTGTTCGTCAAGAGATCATGTGTTGCTTAAAGAAAACAAAGGGTTTTTGTCATTGGATTGTTTTCGGCAGAATTCAGCAATTCTTCGAGCTGCTTCCGCGGATCCAATAAATTATGAACAGTTTACTGATACATCAGGGAGCTGCGAAAGTGCTTTGAATGTGAACGGTTTCGAAAATTCAGTAGCCTTGGATCTGAAGACCGAGCCATTCAGGAATCGGTTTTTGAATTTTTCACGGTTTGGTGCAATCCTTAACAATGCTTTGGAATCCTTTTTTAAGAGTGAAATACGGACAAGGCTGTTTGTGACTGCTGTCTTGTTATTTGTGAGTCGTCTTGGCTACTTTATTCCCTTACCAGGATTCGACAGGAGGTTGATGCCTGAAAATTATCTCAATTTTCTCTCTGGTTCTACTGGTGAGAAGAATACCGCCTTCTTAGTTTCAGACAGTTGAATATTGACGTGATCAATCTTGTCGGATTTTATAACATTAGTTGTGATTTCACTATTTGCAGAGGAGCTTGGTAATCTCACACCGGAACTTGAGCTTTCTCTTTTTCAGCTCGGGCTTAGTCCTCAAATAGCGGCATCTATCCTTATGCAGGTTAACATTTAGAAGTACTCACTGTTAAGTGAAAACATAAGCCTATGAATTGCTAGATAACGTCCACCTTAAAAATGATCTTGTAACATTTGCAGAGTCTCTGTGCTCTGTCAGATAGTTCACTATATACACAAAATCTTTCCTACCCTCATTTATTTGCAGAGAAACCTTACATAGTCAATGTTGCAAAGATGTCACCTTTTGGTAGATAACTGTCATGCCCAATCCCAAGATTTTGAAAACTTGCAAGAATATTTTCTCATTACTATGCATGTAAAAAAATACATATTTTCCAAGCTGGCTCCTTTGTTACAGAGGAAAAGATGGCTCTCCTAGAATCCATGATAACTTGAGGAACATGTTGATAAAAAAAATCTGCGACCTTTAAATTTACAGATCAGTTTTTATAAAGAGGTGGAATAGCTAACGTCATATTGGCTCCTTTGTATGGATCTAATTATTTTTAGCGTTGTCACAATGTTATGTCACCGCCTCACTTTGATCTATCTCTTATATCATGCTAACTTCAGTAATTTTGGTTCAGATCTTATGTGTCCTTCTCCCTCCCTTAGTGAAGCTTCGGAAAGAAGGCTTAGATGCTAATGAGAAGATCAAGAGATATATGTGTGTCTAGTTATTCATCTCAAGCAGTGAGACAAGCCCTTGTGAAATATTTTGTTGGTTTCAGAACATATTTTAATTTCCACTAAATAATTTGAGTGTTTACTTGTTTCTGATCTATTTTTCAGATGGTGGATTTCACTAGGATTTGCTCTCATACAGGCTTTTATTCTTTCTTGTTATTCACTTCCCTATTCTATATATGCAGCTAGCCACAGGTAATCATGAGAGAAGACATTTTCATGTTCTTGAGCTCTATATTCGCAATATAACTTAGATTTGCTAAAACCATGATATAATGAAACTCAGTGTTTACCTCTAAATGGAATTTATCTTTAAAAAATCTCAAAAAGGTGACATATCACCATCATATGATACTCCTGACTGATCACTTCATGCTGTAATCAGTCTTACAAGTTGTGTTGACACTAGCACAACTTTTTTCCTTGTCCTTGAAGTGATGGGATTTACTCTGACCAAAAATATGCAGGGTAAAGCATGTGATGATCACAACTTTATTTCTGGTGTGTGGTGCGATGACCATGGGTTGGATATCTGACAAGATATCAGAGTCCGGATTTGGTATTTATGTTCCTTTATGATGCATTAATACATTTTGGATATCTGCATCATGCAATTCATTATGTTTTCTACTATTTCTATTTAAGTATCTTCTCTTCGTCTGTTATTTGAAATTTTGAATGCACTTTTTCATTTGTGGAGTTCTTTAGGCATAAATCATCTAATGACACGTAAAAGTCCTTTGACCTAAAACCATAAAGAAATAAAAGAAACCCAATAACTAATAGTGAAGCGCATTATAGTATCATGATGCAGACACAATATGTTCTGATTTCTTAGAGTAGTTCAGAAATTAAATATTTACATGGCTTAAAATTATGTTTCACTGATTTTATAACCTGCTATATATGGCCAGGTCAAGGATCATCTTTAATTATCTGTGTCAACATCCTGACTGGTTACACTGATACATTGTACAAGATGTTGGCTCAGCTCTCAGGTGAGCCTGGAGAACAAAATCACTAAGATCTATAATGCTCTCAGTTCATTACGTTTTGGTTTCTCTCTCTAGTTATCTGGTATTATCATATGACACGTCTTTCCGTGAGTCTTTCCTGTTTTGTTTCGTCTTAGTTCAAGAATTCTCTTAAATTTTCTTGTGAAAGACTAAAGATATATACTTAGGTGCCGTTTGGTTGCTATGACTCATTATCATATGATTATCCATCTAGGATTAAGTTGTGAGGGGATGACTATGACTCATTATCATATGATTATCCATCTAGGATTAAGTTGTGAGATTATTTTAGTTGGAGGGGATGACTATGACTCATTATCATATGATTATCCATCTAGGATTAAGTTGTGAGATTATTTTAGTTAGAGGGGGATGACTATGACTCATTATCATATGATTATCCATCTAGGATTAAGTTATGAGATTCAATCTCATGAACCAAACATAATACATATTCAATCATGAGATAAAATCTTTCAAACCGAACGGGCCCTTAGGAGATCAAATCATTTGGGGTGACACACACACACATATATATTTATAGTATATGTTACTAGCTGATGCAACTTAAGTTGATAACGGTGATTACATTTTGGGGCTTACTACTCAACTGCAGGAAGTTCTGTGAGCTGGTGGCCATATGTCCTTGCACTATTAGGTGTCTTCACCATAGTTACAATGTGGGCAGTTGCTGTAACTGAGAGCTACCGAAAGATCAAGTTACAATATTATGGTTTCAAGCTTGCTTCCGCCACCAGGTAACTATTGTGTTTTTTCAGAGAATAAGTCTTGATTTGGGTTGTAACACAAAATATTGTATTTAATTTAATAAACAAGAAATTGGAGACAGATCAATATTGTTTTGATAAAAAATGTGTGCTAGTTCGATCTCTATCTGTCATCTGATTCTTCCCTTCAATTTGCTTCTTGGACGATCTTCGAATACTTGCTGAGATGCTTGAATTTGACTACATCAATTAATAGGACTATCTTGTTTCCGGACTGAACGCTAGAGTTGATCAACAACACATTGATGATCTTCAAATATTTTGGATTTCACAACGTCTATCAAGAGAACTTTTGTCTTGTTTCCTGATTGAGCTTTGGATTTGGTTTAGTTAGAATAATA
Organism: Salvia splendens; assembly: GCF_004379255.2. Classification (NCBI taxonomy): domain Eukaryota; kingdom Viridiplantae; phylum Streptophyta; class Magnoliopsida; order Lamiales; family Lamiaceae; genus Salvia; species Salvia splendens. The sequence continues at coordinate 3,894,744 of NC_056034.1, forward strand.
TAGATGGTTTTCACCTTACTTCCTTGTTGAACATCATTCTTTATTTCTTTATATGATTTTGAGAAGACTTAAATGAATAATGTGATGATTTGCACGAAGAATGCCTTGGATGTTGGAGAAAATACTTGAGTATTAGGTATAGAGCTCCCCCTTCAATTGGAGAATAAGGTTGAGTATTAGAGAAAACTTGTAGAGGATTCCTTCTTCAATATTTCACCCCCTTCACTTATCATTTATGCTCACCCCAACACCCCTATTTATAGACGCATAAGAGTGGGGGCTTGTGGGCTTTGGCCCACCATGTCATGGGCCTTTAGGGCTTATATGACATTTGGTGCTTAGTTGGCACAATTTTCAATGGTTCTTCTTCTCCAAGTTTCATTGCCACGAGACGCTCTCCCATTGGTCAATAAAAATTCATAAATTAAATATAAACTATATATTCTTTGGAATACATTCCATTAATAAAATAGAAAATATGATTGAATATTTAATGCCGCAAACAAATCTTGATGCCTGACCCGAGTCACCTGACCAATGTCCCAAACTTAAGATGAACCGAAAATCTGTTGGTGACAATTCTTTTGCTTTCTATTTCCTTATTTTATCTGTTTATGGCAGAGCTACAGCTACTCAACATTGCTATCCATTATTTTATTTAGTTTTATTTCATGTAAAACAAATGAAACACACAATACAGTGATATAGAGAATGGGTTTAGTTTGAATCCTATATATTCTGAAAAAGTTCTGGCTACTAACTGGACCAGTTTTTTTATTTTTCTTCCTTCTCTTTGCAGAGAAGATTCTCCTATAACCGAAGTTGAGCCTTATCTTCCGTTCAACATAAATCCTGCCGGGATGCAACCTGTACTTACTACTTCATATTTTCTGGCATTTCCCAGCTTGATTGCAAGGTAGTGTGGCTTCTAATTTCTTACAGTTTCTCCTATTTTTTGTTTGGTATGTCAATTCAATTAGAAAGAGGTGTCTAAGATTTTTGTTGATACTTCATGTTAGCATGTGGGGTATTTCATGGATTCAAGCAATTATCTTATTAGACCATCATGCATTGCATAAATATGCCCGCATACATGTTTGTTGTTCTATCCTCTCCCTGCTTATGTACATTTTACTGTTTTTACAAGTTTTAAAAAAACTTAAATGTGGTTTTTTTCTCAGTGTTTTTGGCTCGCGCTTATGGGAACACGTGAGAGATATCCTGAATCCTGATACATCGCGCGGTGCAGATCCTTGGGTTTATTATATGATATATGCATTTTGCGTCTTCATCTTTAATATAATCGACATAGTAAGCAAAATTTTAGGACCTTTCCACACATGATAATTTCCATATTAGGTTGTTTGTATGGCTTTTAAATAACGGAATGTTACAATCTCATTCAGGCCAATGTGCCAAAGGAGATTGCTGATTACTTGAATAAGATGGGTGCAAGAGTTCCAAATATAAAACCTGGAAAAGCCACTGTCGACTTTCTCACGAAGATCCAAGCTTCAACACGTTTTTGGGGTAAAATGCTTTTACTACATTATTCAGTGTGCATGCTACTACTAATCATCTTAACTGTACTCTGTCAATTATATTGCAGGTGGTGTGTTGCTAAGTCTTTTGGCGACTACATCAGTCCTTCTAGATCATTACTTACGCAGTATCAATGAAGGGTTTCCGATTGGTTTCACTTCAATTCTCATCATTGTAAGTATGCATATCTCAGATGACTTCTCTTTGCTGGTAAATAGATGTTCTTAATCTTTCTCTGAACTTTGGCAAATGCATATTTAGGACCTCTTACTTTTGAATTAGTTGGTGTAAAATCTGAAGTCCCCTTAGGTATATTTATGTTGAAATTGGGTCCTTGTACGACACGAGAAACAAAGACCTAAGTTTAACAATTCGGAAAAGTAGATGGGTTAATTAGTGTTTGCAACAAAATAGATAGTTGATGTTCTTCGACATGGTATCTCCAGGTGGGTTCGATCATTGAACTGCGAAGATCCTACCAAGCATACAATGTAATGCCGAGTCTTGCTAAGGCATTGCAGCGCTATGGACTATGATTATCAAGTTAAGGAGAAGGAGGCCTTGTGATGTTGAAAAATTCTTGAATGCATAAATGGATGGCGAGATCTGCTGTTTCAACGAGATTAGAATCAACGGTTAAATTGAGTACTCTCGTTGCAGCAAGCAATCACCAGAGAATGGCAGGTCAGTTTTTGAACAAGGTAGCAAGTTTGGGAGATGCATTGTATTGATTTAGAACTGTAGCTTCGATTTGAGAGTCTACAGATATGTATTGGATATGTAGATGTACAACAGCTGTGGAGAAAAAAAAGCTTGTTAGAGTCGCATGATTTTTACAACACTAAATGTGCGATGCACATAAAATTACTGAATGTAAATAATTAACATACATGTAAAGGGTTGCACTATGGTCAATAAGTGAAATCCTGTCAAATATCAAAGCAAATCTCAGCCATTGGATCCTTAGATCGAATAGTTGTGATAATAATATCCGAGCTACATTATTATTACACTAAAAGCGGTACATTATTAGACTACACAATCTACATTATTAGACTAAAATGCGTTACATTATTAGCCGAGCGACATTATTATACTACACAATCTAAATTATTAGATGACATGTGACATTAATTTAACGGTTACATCACAAGATCCAATGACTGAGATTTGCTTTGATTTTTGACAAAATTTCACTTATTGATTTGATCACACCCCTACATGTAAATAGTGGTAACAGATATACGAGATATTTTAGGTATAGTTAAAATTTTATTAAAACTAGATCATAAATAAGTAAGTACTATATTGCATGGAGTGTATGATAGGGACATGATGCGCCAATTATGTTTTGAAATAAGGTTTTTTAACATGTGTAGAAGACCTTATTTTAATAAGGTTTTATGACAGAAGAATTAATCTAAGCAGAAGTTTATGTAATTAGGGTAGCATTTAAAGCTTAATTCACATTTGATAAATACTTTCACAAAATTACAAAAGAACACTACAGCTACATGTGAATCTGTAAGGTTCGCACATTGAGATTTTTCTCGAGCATAATTCAGTACAGTATTTCGTTATAAGCAATTAGGATTCTTGTCTTAGAAGGTCAAATATAAATGAGATTTTTCTCAATATTAAGTATTTTTTATATTCAGTACACACTGAGAAATGAGAATTGCTCAAACAACACGAATTAGGAAATCTCAAATTAACCCTAATCAACACCTCATCTGCCATAAGCCTTAACGAAGTAAATCTGCAAGATATGCATATTTTATTTTTGGACACTACTTCACAAAAAAAAATCACTATCAAATTCAATTTACGTTTTACATAAATACAATTGAAATATTTTTAGTGGTTGGAGAAATATAAACCCCATATGGAGTGCATGCATGTTGTCTGCTTTGATAATAATTATTGCTTAAGATAGACACAGCACGTGTTAGGAAATCTCAAACGCTAATTTTGTCAGCGCATATTAAGACATGAAATTGATTGATTAATATTAATTTTGCCGTCATTAGATTGCAACAAAAAGAAAACGAAAATTTTGTTGAATTATGCAGTTACATATTTTAATTTATGAAATCATACATTATCATAAAAGGATAAAAAAGAGAAAGTGGAAAAGAAAAAAATAATAAACAAAACTGGGAAAAGGGAGAAAAAATAGTCTAACTAATAAGAAAAAGGGAAAAATCAATAATAATTTGAAAAATGCGGTGAACGTGGATCGAACACGTGACCTTCAGATCTTCAGTCTGACGCTCTCCCAACTGAGCTATCCCCGCTTTGTTATTATGTTAAATATATTTCATATATATCCTCTATTAACTCCGAGTATCAAGGCCTTAGTTGTGTGCTTAGTAATTTTCTGTATCATTGAATCAAATTTAGCTAAGTGACACATGTAATGACGAATATTCGGAATATGTATCAATGGCTTCTTTTTTTTTTAAAAGAGAACTTCAATCGTCGAGGTATCACTTATAGAATTGTACTACTACAGTACTACAATAGATTGATTTGTAGATTTTGAGAATATTACAATCAAATTAATTTTATTCACATTCTAGTTCAGTTATTGTCGGTGTACCAAATAAGGTGACCCTAGTACATTTTTGGATGCATGAAAATTAAGTAAATATTAATAGTAATTAACTTTTAACTGACTCCTAATCAGAATAAAACTCATAATAGGACTATGACTCTGTCAGTTATTGATCTATGTATGTTCTTTATTGTAGTCATTTTTTATTTACTGAATCTGTATTAAATTGCTACACATAATCGACTAAATGAGATTTCAACATATCAAAATTCAAACAAAGTTCAACAACATAAATTCATAAATAGGACTCAACTAAAATTTAGCTCTAAATCTGTGCATTTCTTGGCCATCAAATTTGTATTTATCCAATAATGCAACGATAAGAATATATATTTACTTAAAAAATAATCTCAAATTACTCCCTGCACATCTCCCTAACATCAAAGCGACAGACCTAAACCAGTGGCGTGCGCTTCTTTGCAGTGTCGAATGCTCAAATGATCAATCCATGGAAGAAGCATCCCCCATCTTTCATACGAACAGCACAGATCACTGCATCAAACCTCAAGTTTTCATCACTTGATGGTTTTGCATCCAAGGCCATTTTGATCTTGTATGGCACTAGCCAGGGGAATGAGGAGTTTTTGTTGAATTCCACCCCTCTCGTTAGAGTAAAACAGCATACAGAAGCTCGTTCCACGAGTCAGGGAGGCACCAGTGGCTGCAGTCTTGATGCTGAAGAGCAGAGGGTTGTGCTGCAGGACCTAAGTAGTAGTATGAAGAGTGCATGTCTCTTCTTTGGGACGTCATGCTAGTCACGTTCAATAATTCTTTAACTGGGAGTCTCTGACGTTCGGACAAGGCATCAACAACGGTTTTGAACCCCACCAGTGTTTCAGGTGACATCGGAGATGCAGTCAAATCTGGGAACGTCTCTAGGTCACAGCCACCACCGGTGTTCCAATCCCCTCCGCTGTCGAAGCAACAAGACATCAAACAAATAGTTCTCACTGCATCATTGTGCAACATCTCATATTACATGTATGGATGATTACCAACTCTCGAAGAATACAAAAAAACTAGTAGCAAATTTCGCTAATGGGAATTCTTAGTTATTCTATTTAGATGCAAAATCTAGCACTCATCAGTAGGTTTGTGAAAACCCTATTTATTCAGAATGATGCAATGAGAGTACCCAACTGAAAGGCTAAGAAAGTACGTGTTAAGTGGGAATTATAAGATTTAGTGTATGATTGATACCTGAAATGTACGGGAGCATAGGTTCGGAAGATGATATGTTTTGTTGAAACATTTACTTGACGATAGATCCAGTCCATGCATTACCGTAAATATAGACCTACGGAAGGCATCTTCGACGCTCATCTCCATCTTAATCTCCATCCCTTCTTGGAAGTAACATCCCCTACGCGTAATAAGAATTTTTCTGTTTCAGCCTTTGATCTAATAGGTATTGAGTCATATTATCTCGTTGAGATTGTTTTGTAAACAAAAATATTGAAATTCAAGGTATATGTAGGAAATGAAACAAATATTAACCAAATACCCGTTCCGGGGCTAGGAACCAAACGCAAACATTCAATTAGATGATCTAATGACTAATAATTGATTGAAAAATACTTGAACAACTTCCAAGGATACCTCAAAATAGGGAATGTGATGTTTTCTCTTTTGCACTTTTGTCGTTGTTCATCAGATAATGTCAAAATCAAAATAGAAACAAGATAATAACAAGGAGAGCACAAGGCGTACACTTTGATGGTCTTCTCGTTATTCCACCAATGTCCGGTGTTGAAAATCAGTATGTCCGACGAGCTCTAATCCATTTGATCCAGCTTCAATGTCATTTTCACATTTTTGGAGGCACCAGTGGGCGCCCGGCTCTGCAACACTAGAAACGGAGCTCTATAGTACTCAATTGTGCAGTTGTAGTCTTTAAATTTAAAGATCAAAAAGCCCATATGCTTTGTGATAGATAGGGTTCCCATTCACTTCATAAATCGAAGTCTTGTTTGGAACCGCTGAGGATAGCATGCAAAGAAGCGACTCCCATTGGTTCCGACCAATAGAGTCTCCAACAAATGCTAGGCGCTTGCCTCGTAGCTTCTCCAGCATCACTTTGGCATCAAATTTACACCAAGCCAACAAACGATTAATGCTGCCTTGCACCAAATGCTAGAACCCTACTTGGCTTTACAGTCAAAATCTACAATAATCATGATTTTACTGGATTGCATTACCTAGCTTTAAAAAAGTGTATATCTGGTTTTAAGAGGCTCCAATCGATGTTTAACAATTGAATGAAGTGGGATGCATCTAGATGCCAGCCTAACTATATGCATGTTTTGTGGGGATGAGATGGACACCAAAATTCTTTTATTCATACAATATAAGACAATCAATAAGTCTGAACCCTTCAACAATTTTGTCACGCATTTTATTTTATTTTTCTTTATTTTGCAAATATTAGTATTTATTGGACTGGCTTATGGCCCATAGATCACAAATATTGGACCGACTTCTTGATAGACACCGAATCTCCAACGATCTCCAATTATCCAATCAAAATGATGCATCCATGTTATAGTCTTGACTCCTGAGAATAGTTTTCAGTTGTTATTATAAAATAGCATAAAATCAAATCATGTAATCTAATCCACAAAAAGAATATTAATGGAAAAGTGGTTATATTATATGGTTTAAGAAATAAAAAGTGGACGGAGAATGAAAGGAGATGAGATCCTATGCTGGATTGTATGCTAACTTATGAATCTATTCAATTTTAGTGTATTTTTTTAATAATTCATTCTCCCCTCGCTCGTCTTTCCTCTTCGTCTACAAGACTACAACTCTAACTCTAGAATTGTTTTCCAACAATAAAATGGACGTCACTAATCAGAGCATCCGCAATGGCGGCGAGCCCACTGGCTAGCCGATCCCTGGCGCTCACCGGTCCGCTTGCCGAACCATTGCAGTCGGCGAGCGCACGCCGATCGGCTGACCGCCATTGCAGGCTCCCGATCGGCGAGCGATCGGCAAGTGGAATTTTTTTTTAATTTAATTTTCGAAACACTATATATACACGACTTGCACGTCATTTTCATTTGCACCACTTGTTATAACGGGTACTCTCTCTATCTTAATTTCTGTATAAGAGCAACAACGCGAAATGGAGCACAACACGAGCCTACTCCAGGGACGAGCGGGTCTTAAACTTCCACGGTACCCGAGGGAGGTGGATGGGGTCCGATGGCCGGGTACTACAACATGTACAATTGGCAGCAGATGATGCCCGGGGGCGGTGTGCCGGGATGGCAGGGGATGCCGGGGGGGCCGGCGATGCAGGGCGGGCAGGGGGTACCGGGGATGCAACCCGAGATGAAGATGATGCTGGGGTACCCGGGGATGCGGGGGACGCCGACGCCGGGGGGGGGACAACGTCTATCGTCCTAGTCTTGATTTTGTTACTGCTTCTTCGGACACATCGACCCCAGCGGAGAAGCAGTACACTGGGTTTGAGACCTTCTTCTTAGAGGAGCTGGGAATAGATCTCGGGGATGCGGGCACTCCCGTTCAAACGGGGGAGTATGGCGGGGTCGGGGCGCGCCCAAGAAGAAGAAGGGGAAGAGGGTGGTCGGCGAGTCGTCGCAGCCGGCTGGTGACGACAGTCCGGCACAGAGGAAGTGGACTGACGCCGAGAACGTCGCGTTGTCCTAGGTTTGGGTGAGTATTTGCGATGATCCTCTCACCTCGAACAACCAGAGGAACGTCAACTTGTGGGCTAAAATAGCAACAGTCTACAAGGCATTTTGCCCAGAGGGGCGGCCACGCAGCGGGGAGGAGTGCCGGAAGGCGTGGGACCGAATCAGGGCTGGGGTCTCCCGATTTTTGGGCTTGTACACCAACGCCCTCCGCATGCAGTCCAGTGGTCAAACTGACGAGGACTGCAAGAGGATGGCGGGAGAAAGAGTTGCCCATGCCCGGGCTTTACAAGGAGTTCACCTACTGGAACTACTACGAGGTGCTGATGAACTCCGAGAAGTTTCGGACAGGTGTCGACGCTGGCTGGCCGAATAAGCAGCGCCTGAACTATACCGATGATTACAGCGGCGGCAGCAGCGGCGGTTCCCACGACCTCCCCGAGGATGCCAAGGCTCCGAATACAATCGCAGCCGATTTCGTCGAACTTGACTGCGCCATTTACGTCATTTCGTCTGTTGCAGAAGATCTCATAGCATTTACAAGCATCATTCCAAAAGGGTTAGTTATGCAAGCAATGGCAAGATCGCGTATGCCAGAAGATATCACCCGGATTCGTAACTTACAGACCTTTACATGAAAGCAGACTAATATGAGATTCTTTACTGCACCTCTACTCTGGTCAACCATTTTACGCTCATATGGAGATGTTGAAAGATGGAAGGCTTTGCTTAATTGCTTGCTTTTTGCCATTGATTCAATTTAACTATTGTAAGATACTTGCATCCTTTGCATGGCGTAATTAGTGCCTTGATATCATACTTTCTGTCTTATCATGGAAACTTGTATAATTGCATCTAATTACTCCCTCCGTCTCAAGGTAGATGTCACACTTGGGAGATTGCACGAGATTTTAGGAGATGTTATTTTATGTATTAAGTGATGAGACAAAATATAATTTTATAATTGACATGAGAGGGAACTTTTTTCAGAAGAAGAAATGTGACATCTTTTATGGGACAAATTAAAAAGGAAAGTGTGTCATCTACCTTGGGACGGAGGGAGTACCATTTTATCAATTTATTACTGCATTTTTATATGATAGAAGCTCTATAGTTAAGTTTCTGATGTTTGGCTTCATCCAATATATGGACACTTGAATATCTGCTCCCTACGCCTTTCTCATCCGAGACGACACGAGCCCGCATCGAGACAGCGATGCGGGTGCTCTTAAGTGATTAATTATCATCAAATACTATAATTTGAAAAACTGATACACCAAACTGTTCAAATGGAACTTGGATGAGAAAATCGGCGAGACGAGCCCGCATCGAGACAGCGATGCGGGTGCTCCGTCTCGTCCCGTGTCACTCTGCCGAGAGGAGGCTGGCGAGCCAGCTCACCACGCGCGTCGGCCATGTGGAGAGCTCCTGTGCGTCCGTGACACCCACTCACCTGCCCGCCAGTGAGCGTCATTTATATCCGTTGGAAAATGTTTTTTTTTAAATCTGAAAAAAATCGGAAAGAAAAATCTTCCAAAAATACTATCCGTTCATAGCCGTTTTTTCTAATATTATAATTTTTTTCTATTTTTTTGTAAGCCCCCAATCACTTCTATAAATATCAAATCATTCTCACAAATTATCCACCATAAAAAAAACTCTCTATTCTCACTCAAACACTCTACATTTCATCTCAAAACATTATTCTTCTCCCAAATTTAATCAATTCATGCATCCATTTGAGCAAATGCGTCGAATAATGGAAGAATCGTTATAAGCAGATCGACGTAGTGAGGAGGAGGAAGTCGCGGCGCGTCAAAAGCAACCCCAGAAATACATCCATCGTGACCGGGAGGAAGGTGCCGCAAGGTTGGTACGAGATTACTTTTGTGAGAACAGTATGGGGAGATACCTACTTCCGTCGCCGTTTCAGCATGCGGCTGGAGCTATTTATGCATATCGCAAATACATTGGCGGCCCGGGAAGAGTACTTCCAAGAAAGGTTTGACGCTATTGGCCGTCTCAGTCTCACGACGCTCCAGAAATGTACTCCAGCAATTCGTCAGCTTGCTACTGGACAAACGGCGAATTTGTTCGACGAGTACCTGCACATTGGGGACAACACTGGGAGACTGTGTTTGATGAACTTCTGCAAAGGCGTCCGGGCAGCCTTAACCGACGAATTTCTCCGGAAGCCAAGCACCGCAGATTGTCAGTTTCTGCTCGAACTTAATGAAACAGTGCACGGATTCCCCGGGATACTTGGCAACGTCGATTGCATGCATTGGCAATGGAAGAATTGTCCTATGGCATGGAAGGGATCATACACGAGCGGCCACAAAGGCACCCACCCCACCGTTATACTCGAGGCCGTTGCCGACTACCGGCTATGGATTTAGCATGCGTTTTTCGGGGTCTCCGGATCGAACAACGATGTCAACGTGCTCAACCAATCCAACCTCTTCAGCGAAGTTTTGAATGCTAAAGCGTCGGCCATCAACTTCACCGCTAACAATTGCCATTATAAAATGGGGTACTATCTTGCCGACGGCATCTATCTGAAGTTGCCAACCTTCGTGAAGACGTTCAACAGGCCGATAAACGACAAACAAGCTCTTTTTGCGCAGAAGCTAGAGGCTGCTCGCAAGGATGTGGAGAGAGCGTTCGAGGTTCTACAAGCTCGATTCCACATTATCAAATCCTCAGCTCGTACGCGGTTTATGGAGAATATGGTTGAAATCATGTATACGTGCATAATCTTGCACAACATGATTGTCGCCGACGAATGACCTAATGCGGGAAATTGGTTCGACCCTAAAATCCCGAGAAGCTCTACCACAAGTAGTCCGCCTCGCAGTGGAGTGCATCCGTCTTTGTAAGAGCGACTGTGTGTTCAGGCACGGACACGTGATTCTATCGCCCACACCCAACTCCAGAAGGATCTAATGGAGCACATTTGAGCAAAATTTGGTAACCGTTAGACGATCACCGCATCACTTTCCATGATTATGCGGATTTCAATAAATTGTAATATTAGGATTTCAATTATGTATTTTTTGTATTTTCGGATGTTGTAATTTTTATGGTTTTTAATGATTTTATGAATTATTAGTATTAATTTAATATTTTAATGAAATATTAATTGAATTTGTTGGAAATAAAAATAAAAAATGAAATTGAATGAATAGTTAAGGGATGAGATGGTTAAGAGATGGAGGGTTGTAGGTGATGTCTCTTAGTTATGAGATGAGGTAAAAAGTGTAGTGGGACCCATGAATAGTGAAGGGATGAGACGATAAATGGATGGCCTAAGTTACATGTATGGTTAAATACTTAGAAAAAATTATCCAAGTGGTCTTCAGAAGGAGTACATATGAACATTGTGGTGTAGCAATATTTTCATATTACATTATTTTGATATGTGATCCTCATTATAATCAATCCTCTAAGCTTATTGGATGGTAATTCCTCTAAAAACTGTTGTTGGAAAATCATGATCAAGGTGAACTGATAGATTTATTGCATTAAGTAGACTGATGACTGGCATTTTGTGGGATAAGAACATTTTGCAGGAACCTTACATTGTATATTGACCTCACTGGAGTCTTCGACTTGGACCGGTCACCCACTTGTTGCGTTTTGTAATGGAGGTGCTGCCATGATACTACTTTCTGGCTTCTACATTTTGCATTTCTTCTATATCTTTACCATACAGGAAGGAGTCAATGCCAATTTGGTTGTCTTTTCTTTCATGCCCATCACGATGAAATTCATTGAGCTTCTATCACAAAAACGAAATGCTGCACGGAGGATAACTCATGTTTGTACATCGACATAGATTTGGCCGGACAATTCAAATATGGATTACAAAATATTGTCTTGATCGATAAAAATATTAACACAAGACTAAAGTCCCAAAATGGTCCCTAACATTTGGCGTTTTTTTTTATTTTGGTCCAAAACATTATCTTTTGAATTATTCGGTCCCTCACATTTGAAATCGGACCACATTTGGTCCTAAATTGACGGAATCGTTAAAATTTGACGGAATGTAACAGTCAACGATATTTTAATCAATTTTGACCAAATTATAACTATGTTTAAACGCGAAAATACAAAAAAAAATATCTAAAATTAATTAACAATGGCAAGAATCCACCTGAATCCATCGGCAAACACTTGTTAATCCATCGGCAAACACTTGTTCGTCATCATCTTCTTCTTCTTCATCGGAAAAGGAAACGTTCACGGTGTGGATGAAATCATCGTCTGCCACGGAAATGGCTGCACGGTCTTCAACTCCAAAGGTCAAGTCGCTTTCCGTGTTGATAATTATCAGCAGCGATGCAGCACAAAGGCCTTTCTCATGGACTCCACCGGCAATATCCTCTTTTCTTTAAACAGAAAGGTAATTAATTTTGTAAAATATGTGCTGAGACGATTGAGTTGCGAATTTGCAGAAATTAGGGTTTGGATGGTGGGAGGGCTTCAAATGGAGCGATTCGAATGTTAGGACGGAGAAGGTGTGTTTTCGAGTGAGGAGAGATCAAAGGAGAGGGGTGTGCTGTGTGGTGAGTGATGATGGTTGCTGCAATTACACGATTGAAGGGTTTGAGGGGAAATCGAGTTTGAAGATTAGAGATTTTGAGAGAAGGGTTATGGCGGAGGCAACACAAATTTTACATTCTGTCATAACAAATCGAGTTTGACTGTTACATTCCGTCAAATTTTAACGATTCCGTCAATTTAGGACCAAATGTGGTCCGATTTCAAATGTGAGGGACCGAATAATTCAAAAGATAATGTTTTGGACTAAAATAAAAAAAACGCCAAATGTTAGGGACCATTTTGGGACTTTAGTCTTAACACAATAAAAGTAAAACTTAATAATAATCCATTAATTATCTAAATTCGCAGTATCGAAAATTGTCAAACCCAAATCCATATTAAAATCAATTTGATAACGGTTTAAATAATGTTCCTAGCTAGCTATAGGTCCAAATTTGGCCTAGTCCAATTTCTTATAGTGACTAAATTGAATGCGATTAGGCATCCTACGACTCCTTCATTAATAACGTTTATCTTCCCACTACAGAAAAATGAATAAACCAATATTTAAATTTCAAATTAAATGTCTCCAAAATAGAGAATTATATATAGAGAATGGAGATAATTAGAGCATCTGTAACGCAAGGGGCCGGGCCGCATCTCGCGAGTCCCGGCCCATCCCGAGCGTTGCACGGAGGAGAGTCACGGCCCAGGCCCGTCCCGGGGCCGCGTTCCCGGCCTGTCGCGCGTCCCGCGTCCCGGCCTGGGACGGCGTTGCACGGTGACGGGCCGCAACTGTAGAGTCCCGGCCCAGCGTTACACGCTCCTCGGGCCGGCCGCAACCAAATTTTTTTTTTTTATTCGAAAATTTTTTCTATAAATACTACTCCATTTTCATACACATTCAACTTCAAATCTCTTCCTAGAATTCGAAAAAATGCCTCCACGTCAAAGAATATTCGAAGATCAAATGTCCCGGTCGTTAGCAGAGGCGCTACCGGCAGTCCAAGAAGAAATCAACAACGAAGTTGAACGCTACCAAGCTGTTATTCAAGCTTGGAACGAACAACAAACCCGGGTACCACGTACCCGGATGTATATTCACCGAGACCGTGAATAAGCTGCCTTGCGGCTTTTCACGGATTATTTCTCTAGAGATCCGCGATGGAGTGATCAGATGTTCCGTCGCCGGTTCCGGATGCGGAGGCCGTTGTTCCTACGCATTGTCAACGCAGTTGTAGCTCGTGACCCGTATTTCTGCCAAACTACCGATGCTGTGGGCCGGGAAAGTCTATCGACGTTGCAGAAATGCACGTCTGTCATTCGTCAACTCGCTTACGGAACTACATCAGATATGTTCGATGAGTATCTCCATGTAAGCGAGCCTACTGTCCGGGAGTCCCTCGCTAGATTCTGTCGGGCAGTCGTCGAAGCATTCAAGGATACGTACTTGCGAAAGCCAATGACCGACGACGTTAGGAAGTTGGTCGACATGCACGAGCGGGCCCACGGCTTCCCGGGGATGCTTGGAAGCATCGACTGTATGCACTGGCAGTGGAAGAATTGTCCAACGGCTTGGAGAGGACAATACACTAGCGGGCACAAGGGCACACATCCCACGATTGTGTTGGAGGCCGTTGCCGATTGCAGATTGTGGATCTGGCATGCCTACTTTGGTGTCGCGGGGTCCAACAACGACCTCAATGTGTTGAACGAGTCTCCATTGTTCACGACTTGTGTGCTGGGCGAGCACCGAACGTAGAGTTCACGGCCAAACACCGTCGGTATAGTATGGGGTACTATCTGGCAGACGGGATCTACCCTCGATGGCCCGTGTTCGTGAAGACTATCACAGCTCCGACAACCGATCGGAGGGCAATGTTTGCCCAAAGGCAAGAGGCGGCTCGTAAAGATGTCGAGCGTGCATTCGGAGTCCTCCAAGCGCGGTGGGCTATCGTGAAGGGAGCGGCCCGTGGTTGGCAGCGGTCAAACATCGCCGACACAATGTATGCATGTATCATAATGCATAACATGATCGTTGAGGACGAGCAAGATAACGTCACTTTGTGGAGCGACGATCCGCTCGCCAGCACCGGGAGCAACTACGTTGTCACCGAGCCGCCCGTGCAGGGCCTTCCTCACGACATCCGCAATGTCATGGCCCGTTCAGCTGCGATGCGCCAAGAGGAACAACACACTCGCCTTCAAGCCGATCTAATCGAAGAAATTTGGACTCGCACCAATGTTTTCCAGAATTGACGTTATATTTTTATGTATTTTATTTTCAGTTTTAAAATTTCTATGTTGTAAATTTGCAGTATTTGATGAAATTAAATTTTCCATGTTATAAATTTCTAGCGTTTTTTTATTTTACGAGTTAAATAGGTTGGAGTTGTGAATAGTGTCATTTATTAGTTACGGCCCGGGCCGCAACCTGCAGGGTTACAGCAGTTGGGGCCTGGGTCGCAACTGTAGAGGAATGATGACGTGGAGGGGACTTGGGGCCGGAAATGGGGACGGGGTTAATGATGCCCTTATAGAATCGCACACTCATTAGGTTATCCACAGTGTGGTGATAGCCCAGCAATAGCCCAGCCACAAACTCCTCCTGCCACATCATCAATATTAAAAATCCTCCTGCCACATCAGAAATAGCCCAGCCATAGTCTAGTCATATCATAAATAGCCCAGCCACATCAATAGCCACTTCACTAATAACACAATATACGGAATTTAATTTACGAGACATATACAGGAAACATTAATAATACTATTTTAATTTAAAAAAAAGTACAATAAATTAAAAAAGTACAATAAATTTAAAAAGGTACTAAAATTTTGAAAAAGTACATTAATAATAAAAATTACATTAAAAAAAAGTACATTACTTAAAAAAAAATCGTTAATACAAGTGGTGCGAATGAAAATGAAGTGCAAATCGCGTATATATAGTGTCTCGAAAATTTTTAAAAAAAAAAACAAAAAAATCGCTGGGCGATGTGCTGAGCGATCCTGACGCTGCAATGGCGCCGAGCGGATCGCCCAGCGCCCGTCGACCGCCTAGCGCTAGGCGATTTTTAATTCCGAAAAACCGCTCGGCGGTTTTCGGAAGCTGCAATGGTTCGCCTAGCGACCGCCTAGCGCCGGCGCTCGGCTAGGCGGTGCGCTAGGCGCCATTGTGGATAGCCTTATTGTCGCTGGAAGCGAATCTAGCTTTTCCCAATTTTCGTTTGCTAGAATAAAGAATTCGACATTTTTAGAACTTTTCCATATTCATACTTTGCTAATTATTAACCATTTAAATTACAATTTCCAATGATAGTTATGTCGATTCAGGAGAAAAGCTCACGCTTCCCAACAGCCCCAGTACTGAACTAAAAAAACTTAGCTATGCTTATTTGAAAGCACAAGAAAAAAACTCACGCCAAAATTGTGAAAATAATCGGTGCAAATACTCTGGAATCAAGGTATGTTTTCTCTTTGGCGATCGTTCATCGACTTGAAGTGTTTTCGATGTTGTTGTTGTATATTTCAGCTAGAAAATTATCCAAGTATTTGTGTAGGAATGTGCGTTTACGCAATGAAATGCATGCTTCTGTTGCACGAGGATGATGAAACTGTGATTTTTTTGTGTGGTTGTGGGAAATGGGAATTGCTCGGGCGTTTTGATTTTGGTATACTTTCACTAGTGGTTTGTGCGATTTGCTGTGACTTTGTTTGAAATACTATAACTTTTGTGATGGACTTTTACCATTCCATATTTATTATATTGAGGACAAAAAACTGGGGTCTGATATATGATTTGTTCATCTGATTCTCATACAGATGGATGGGTGGGATTTTATAAATGAAGTAGGACCTAGCGGCGTCAAGGATAAATTTTCTAACGGGTCGACACAAATGGAATTTGATGATGATGTAGACTTCAACTATTCTGATTCTGAAGATGAGGTGGATTGTGCCCTGCAAGAACTGGACAAAGGCTTCTTGAAAGGATTCTGTAAGAAGGCTTCAACGGCATTCTTCGAGAAATATGGTTTAATAAGCCACCAGATCAATTCTTACAATGACTTTGTTAAGCATGGGATCCAACAAGTCTTTGAATCCATTGGGGAGATTAGGATTGAACCTGGATATGATCCTACAAAAAGAGGGGATGGTGAGTGGAGACGTGCAACTCTTAGGTTTGGAAAAGTCACACTTGATCGCCCAACATTCTGGACCGGTGAAAAGTTTTCTTCAGTTGATGGTGCTAAAGAGTTTTTGGAGCTTTTGCCCAGGCATGCACATCTTCAAAATATGACCTATTCATCCAGGATTAAAGTTGAGACTTATCTTCAGGTAATAGGTGGTTTCTTTCTTCTTCATTGTAGTATATTCCTCTGTGGTTGTGTAGATCAGTTGCAGTGTGTTTTATTTTCTAGTTTTCCGAGTTAAGCAACCGATTCTCCACTTAATGTGGTTAGTACTCGATTTTATAATAGTTAAGGGTTCATAAATGTTATAGCTTTTTTATGGGTGTTAGGGAAATCCACTTGCATATTGGACAAACTCGTTGTGATATACTAGTAAGCAGTTGATTTGCCGTGCAATTAGATTCTTGGTTTCATTCTCATACACTCAAGTGTTTTGATGCTCCAATTCCAAACAACTAGTTGCTTTACTTTACCAATGGAACAGTGTAGACTAGGATCTCAGCTAAATCTAGCTTTTCCACTTGGAGGAGCAACACAAACTCATGCTAATTTGTAGATGTCCAGAAGTATTCGCAAACCTTTCAGTTTATTTCCATTTGGAGGAGCAACAAAATGAAGGTGGCGTTCTAACACCATCTTTATTTTGTTTCTCTTATGTTCTTTCAGATATCAATCTGTTTTGATAATCTCAATATTTCAGGTGTACACAGAAAGCCCCTCGAGAAGTGACAAATTCAAAACTGGTGTAGATATAGTTGTTGAGAAGACAATACTGAGTGAGACTCAAACTGATGTTAACTTTGGGAGGCTCCCTGTCATGGTGAAATCGGACTTGTGCTGGATGAGTTCACCTGAACCTGATGGTAAAGAAAAAAGAGATTGTGAATTTGATCAAGGGGGTTATTTTGTTATCAAGGGTGCTGAGAAGGTAAGACTTATTAGGTGTCACTGTTTCATTAATTATTAGTTGGGAAATGTGATAATGAGTAGAAAGTACTGAAATCTGATTTTTTGTATTGCTAAACCTTATTATTTCTGTCTCGTATTCCAACTGATAGATAACTTCAGTAACACTTGGAAATTCCATTATAGTCACTAAATATGCCATGACTTGGTTGATCTTAGTAGCCTACGTTGTTGGCATAATCTGTTACTGTTGATATTTTGCTACTCTACTTTATTATTACAAAACCCTTTGACATTAAGTTGTACAAAGGTCTTTCTGTTTTCTGTTAGCTTAAAGTTATTGATATAGTCTTCAACTATTGTCGTAGACATTCATTGCTCAGGAGCAAATATGCCTTAAGAGGCTGTGGGTGGCTAAGGATCCTACATGGACAGTTGCATATCGTCCAGTGGCAAAAAGGAATCGAGTGTATATAAAGTTGGTTCCAAAAGTGGAGCATTTGACTGCTGGAGACAAGATCCTCACTGCCTACTTTTATGTCACGGAGATTCCTATTTGGCTTTTGTTCTTTGCTCTGGGTGTTCCAAATGATAGAGAGGTGGTTAAGCTGATTGGTCTGGACACTGATGAAGACTCTACAATTTCAAATATACTCGTGCCATCGATATATGATGCTGATAAGAAATTTGATGGTTTCCGTAAGGCAGGCAATGCTATTGAGCACATCAAGAAACTGATGCAGGGCTGCAATTTTCCACCTACAGAAACAGTGGATGATTTGATTGATACCTACCTCTTTCCCAATCTGAGGAGCCGGATGCAGAAGGCTTCTTTTCTTGCCTATATGGTGAAGTGCCTGCTGGAGGCATACAGAGGGCTCCGCAAAGTTGACAATAGAGACGACTTTAGGAACAAGAGGGTGGAGTTGGCAGGTGAACTCCTTGAAAGAGAACTGAGGGTCCACATTAAACATGCGGAGAGGCGAATGGTGAAAGCCATACAGAGAGACCTGTACAAAGATAGGGAGGTGCAGACCATTGATCACTACTTGGATGCCTCAATAATCACCAATGGTCTTTCCAGAGCCTTCTCAACCGGAGCTTGGGTGCACCCTTACAAGAGGATGGAAAGAATGTCTGGTGTAGTTGCTAATCTGAGGCGAACAAATCCCTTGCAGGCAGTCTGTGATATGCGAAGAACTCGACAGCAGGTCTCATACACAGGCAGAGTCGGTGATGCTAGATACCCGTACGTTTTCATTATCACCTGGAAGCTAATGATGAATAGAAATTTCTTGCCCTATGTTCAGTAACAAAAGTAAATTTTATATTCTCTTTAAGGCTGAACCTTATTAACTCTAATATGCTAACTGGACCTGTTCTGAGCCATATCCTGAAGTTATAGGTGATTTATCATTTATTTAATTATGTCGCAAGGGGTGATATTCTTCTTTATTTCATTATAAGGAGCATGTATCAGCATTCTTATATTTGGTATGAAAATAAGTATCTTATGATTGTCGAAATGGTTATTGCAGGCACCCATCTCATTGGGGTAAGGTCTGCTTTCTCTCTACACCAGATGGAGAAAATTGTGGTCTGGTTAAGAATCTGGCCAGCCTGGGTCTTGTCAGTACTAAAATCCTGGAACTAGAAAGCATTCTAAAGAGGTTTCATGAGTGTGGAATGGAAAATTTGGTTGATGATGGTTCTTGTTTGCTTGATGGAAAGCACAAAGTTTTTCTGGATGGAGATTGGGTTGGAGTATGCAAAGATTCTTCATCATTTGTTGCTAAGCTGAGACGCAAGAGACGCAAAATGGAAATACCTGATCAGGTGATCCTTAACTCGTATAATCTTCTCTTCTATCATTTATGTGGCAGATGATATGTGTTGAATTATATCATGTCCCAAAGTTGTAGAAGGTTTAATCACTCCGGAAGCCCAGAATAAGTTAGACTTGCTGACTTTGGCTTTACAAATATGTTATCATTTTTATTTTTCCATGTTAATCACTCAATTGCCCATACAAGTTGCAAATTCCTTAAGTTTATCATCTGTGCTATTGGATCCGTAGTGCTGTCTTGTCTTCATTCTGTCTCTTATGATACACTTTCATCAACTCTAGATATGCTTGATATTATTATGGTTCTATCTTGAGATGGTTCTCTCTCTCTTTTAATTTGAAGCATCCTGAATCCAGTAATAATTAAAAGCAAAAAACATAAAAATAATGCATGTTTTCTTTATGGCTTCCAAGTGTGGTGTAAGTCTATAGGTTTCAACATGGCACATATTTTTGTACTATTATTAGCTTGAGCTTTCCAGCAGTTTCCTTCTAAGCAGGGACATGTATCTGTATTAGTATGTTATTTCTTGGATACTAATTCATGTTGTCTGTTGCAGATTGAGATCAAAAGAGACAAGCATCAGGGTGAAGTGCGTATATTTGCTGATGCTGGAAGGATACTGCGACCTCTCTTTGTTGTCCAGAACTTGAAAAAAATCAAAGATTTGAAAGGAGAGTTTTTGTTTCAATCTCTTCTTAATAATGGCATAGTTGAGTTGATTGGACCGGAAGAGGAAGAAGACTGTCAAACTGCATGGGGAATTGACTATCTATTCACTGCCGAACTAGATAACCCACCTGTGAAATATACCCACTGTGAGTTTGATAGTTCTTTCCTTCTAGGTTTAAGCTGTGGCATAATTCCGTTTGCCAACCATGATCATGCTAGGAGAGTTCTTTACCAATCTGCTAAGCACTCTCAGCAAGCCATTGGGTACTCGACCACAAATCCTAGCATTCGAGTTGATACAAACTCCCATCAGCTGTACTATCCCCAGAGGTCTCTTTTCAGAACCATGCTTTCAGATTGCCTTGGGAAGTCTAGGTATGCTGAGCATCACAAAGGGATGATGCCACGACCTGACTTCTTCAACGGCCAGTGTGCTATTGTGGCTGTTAATGTTCATCTTGGGTATAATCAAGAAGACTCACTTGTGATGAACCGTGCTTCTTTAGAGCGTGGCATGTTCAGAACTGAACATGTTAGGAGTTACAAGGCTGAGGTTGAAAATTCACAAGCTGTGGGGAAAAGACCCAAGACTGATGAGTTTGTTAGTTTTGGGAAGATGCAAAGCAAGATTGGGCGTGTTGACAGCCTTGATGATGATGGCTTTCCCTTTATTGGTGCAAATCTCCAAACTGGTGACATAGTCATTGGAAAGCATGCTGCTTCAGGGGTTGATCATAGTATCAAGCTCAAGCATACTGAAAGGGGCATGGTTCAAAAGGTTGTGCTGTCAGCCAATGATGAGGGAAAGAACTTTGCAGTTGTGTCTTTGAGACAGGTAAATTTTTATTTCAGAACTTTAACCCCACATTCTCTCTCTAAAGAAGGTAGCAGGTGACAAAAACAAAAGGGCATTTAGAAATGTTGATCTGTTATGAGGAATGTAATTGCCTTCCATATACTTGCCTAAGGCATAAAAACCTTTTGCTTCTGTGCATACAATTTCTGCTTGTTCACACTATTTGACTTGAAATATACTCCTTGTAATTGTGTTTTCTCCTAGTGTCAGTTGATGGTATTTCCCTTTACTTTATTATTGCTCTCTGGATACTCTCTTCATTTATCTGTTTCTTTTGCTGATTCTCTGGCGTCACACTATGGAGTATGTATTTGTACAGATATTGTAGTATTTCTACCTAAAACATTGCCTTTTACAATTTCTATTATGGGATCACCAAGTGAATTGCTCTTTGAGATTTGTATTCTATGACCCTGTTTGCCTTTTAGGAGCAGGCTCTTTTTGTGAACATAATATAGAAATCTTGGCCTTAGTAACTACATGAAATTAGATGCTAAATAGTAAGATACACTTTTCCAGCTCAGTAAGTACTAATTACATTGTGTCTTCCTATTTCACACTTCGTTAAACACTCTTTTCCTTAACAATGCATTCAAAGTATGCTCAGACACATGCACTGTTTTAAGGGACTACTACTGCTATTTATGTATATGTTGGATATAGAATGCATTTCTGTGGTCGAGCGTACTGACCCAATCCCTTATACACTTTGTGTTAAGTTTCTTAACTTTCCCATGTCTTGTTGCTGGGTACACTTGGGGCTCTGCCCAGGTTCGTGCTCCATGCTTGGGGGACAAATTTTCGAGCATGCACGGGCAGAAAGGTGTTCTGGGGTTTCTGGAGTCTCAGGAGAACTTTCCTTTTACCATAAAAGGAATAGTTCCAGATATTGTGATAAACCCACATGCGTTTCCTTCTCGACAAACACCCGGACAGCTTCTGGAAGCTGCCCTTGGCAAAGGGATTGCACTTGGAGGTGGACTGAAATACGCAACCCCATTTTCCACTCCTTCGGTTGAAGATATAACCACCCAACTTCACAGGTATTTATCTTTGATGGTGGAGTTTTATATTATTTGACTTTGATTCTTTGCTTCAGTGTTAGAAATAGAAGTGGAGTACTATTGGGCTTGGAAAACCTTTAAATGTTGTCCTAAGTACCGCCTTATTTATATATATAATTCTATCTGACTCCCAATTTTTGCATTTCATTGTTGGCTGTTGAATACATCATGTAAGGGCCAAAAAAGTTATGCTTATTAGTTAGGACTGTTGTTCAAAAAGTTGGTTATATATTGATCCATTATAAGTAGTCAGATTTCTAAATTAGTGCTAGTTTGAAGATCTACTTCCCATAATCAAACAACCTGAGAAAAAGGTTTCTAACTTTCTATATAGAATTGTCTTTCCCTTGATATCTATATTTTCCAACTTAAACGACTATGACATCTTGTCAGGCTCGGATATTCCAGATGGGGAGGGGAAAGAGTATATGATGGGCGTACAGGTGAAAAGGTTGAATCTCTCATCTTTATGGGGCCAACATTCTACCAGCGTCTTACTCATATGGCTGAGGACAAGGTGAAGTTCAGAAATACAGGGCCGGTTCACCCTCTTACTCGTCAGCCCGTTGCTGACAGGAAACGCTTTGGTGGAATCAAATTTGGTGAGATGGAACGAGACTGCCTTATAGCCCATGGTGCAGCAGCCAACCTGCATGAGCGTCTATTCACCCTCAGTGATTCATCACAGATGCACATATGCAGGAAGTGCAAGAACATGGCTGGTGTGATCCAGCGATCAGTGTTTGGTGGTCAGAAGGTTCGTGGCCCATACTGTCGATTCTGCGAGTCTGTGGAAGATGTGGTGAGGGTGAATGTGCCTTATGGGGCTAAATTGCTTTGCCAAGAACTCTTCAGCATGGGGATTTCACTCAAGTTTGAGACTGAGTTATACTGATTTTCTATGTAAATCTCTTCAGACAACTATGCTTTTAGTTCTTCGCTTATGTATGTAGATGAAGATGTATGTAAGAAATTTCTAACTTGTATGCAACTTTTCTTAGCTAATGGCTGCTGTGAAAAACTGTGTTTTGTTGCCAAAGAAATTCCCCTTTTCCTAGCAGAAATTTCTGAATATCATATCATATCATCTCCAATAACATCATACTATATTGATTTATGGACACTTGAAAATTGATGTGTAACCTTGAACTGGGTTTGGATTTTAGACATAATATCGGATGCAAATTATACTATTTCATGGCGTTAGAGTACATCCTAACAATATGTTTGAAATAGAAGGTGATTGAAGGTTAATTGGATTTCAATATTGTGATTTTATGGAGTGCTTGTATCATGGGATTACCAATACACATTCACTGATTCGCACATTACATATATAAGATTGTGTATCAGGGGATTACCAATTACAATTCACGCATAACATATACATACATAGGATTGTGATTACCAATACACATTGACTACACATTACATATGCATACATATTACACAAAGTAAGCAAAAAATGATTAAGCATGCACACCGGAGATTGATTATAAAAATTTATTTGCATATTCCCATTTCCTCTTTCAATCCAACAACAATTCATTGTAAGAGAAACAATAAATAACAACAGACTCCATGGGGAATTCTTCATCATCAATCACAGAGGGATCCATCCATGATTTCGTCGTCAAGGTTCGTTATCTCTCATATATCTGTTCGAAGTTAGAACACAAGATCAATATTTGATTGAAGCATATGGCTACCTTGCATTGGATTGAGATAATTTCTTCTTCTAGTACATAGACTAATTCATGTGCTAAATCAATTATAATCAATAAACACCAATCTTGATTTTTGTACACTTTCTAAGAGATGAAGCCGAATTTTCTTCTATATTTCTTTCCAACATTATCTACTCGTATGCATACATGTGTTTTTTGACAAGTAAAATTTTGTGTTATTTCGTATATGTGGAGCAAACAGGACACTAAAGATCAAGACGTCAGCCTCGATATATATAAGGGGAAAGTGTTGCTTATTGTCAATGTCGCCTCCCAATGGTCTTCTCTCTCTTTTATTCTTTGTGTGCGTGAGGTGTGGTATTTCCTTGAGACTCTGATCTTTATTGGATGAAACAGTAGGTGCACAAACTCGAATTACACCGAGTTAGCTGAGCTTTACACTCAATTCAAGGATAAAGGTATGTTGTTTTATGCATTAGTATAACCTCTCATGATCTGAATTCTTTCTGTTGCTGTTAATGTTGTTTATGTTCATTTTGATTCAGAAAAGGTTTTATTTTTTTGGAGTGTATATTAGGTTTGGAGATATTGGCATTTCCATGCGAACAGTTCTCGAAGAAGGAACCGGGATCAAGCCAAGACGCAGAGCAATTTGCATGCACAAGATTCAACGCCGAGTTTCCCATGTTTCAATACAGTGAGGAAATTGGAAGCATTGCTATATACTTCACAAGGTTGTGTTGTACTTATTTTGCATATTGACAGTATCATTGCCTCATAATTAAAGGTGAAAGTGAATGGAGCAAATGCAGCACCAGTTTACAAGTTCCTGAAATCAAATAAAAAAGGGCATTTTGGGGGTAGCATCAAATGGAATTTCACCAAGTTTCTTGTTGACAGAGATGGACATGTCATCAATCGTTATGGAACAACGACCTCCCCAGTGGCTATCGCGGTCTCTCTCTCTCTCTCACACACACCTCTTTCCCTTATTGATACTGCCAAATTCTGTATTGCATTGCAGGACGACATAAAAAAGGCTCTGGGAGACGAAACTTGAAAGGATTTATGTACAGTCCTGACCGTAGCCACAAATATCGTTGAAGCATGGCGTCAACGGGGAAGCATTTAGGTGCAAGATGTAAAACCTTGAGGGACTGGAACTCTACCATTTTGCCTTTCTTGATATTTCTACTTGAGATAATATTGGCCTTGGCAGCATGTTGCAACTTTGTAATTTGTTTTTCTGATTAATTCTGAAGCCGATAAATGAATCCAGAAACCTTGATCAATCGCTTCAGAATGCCTGATTATTAACTAGGCTGATAAAAGTCAAATAATTTTCTAATCACGAGGCTTATTTCAAAGCCAAATAACTTATCACACTAAGAAGGTTTCTTATCCCCTAATCTCAGGGTTTCTAGCACCACAGTATAGAAACTGAAAAGCATTAAGTTTGAAAACGAACACCTGGAAATTTTCGCTTTATTATATTACATATGAACAAAATGTAGAGGCACAATCACCTAATTTACCGGCGTTTAAGGTTCCACATAATCTTAATAGCTAATAAACAAAACCAAGCAGACGCAGAAGTATCAGAAGTGGAAGATATACACGGATTGCAAACTCAAGCAAGCAACATTTCCCACTCGTCGTCTGAAAGTGCCTTGTCATCATTCCCAGCAGCTTCATCTTGAGATGAGCTTTCAGTCGAACAAGAAACGGTACCTTTCTTGTCTCGAGTGTCCAGTGAATCAGTTCCTTCGTCAGGAAGTAAGTCCACCTGCTCCCGAATCAAGCTTTTTGAAGACGAAGCAGATGAAGCTAAGATGCAACTGGTCTGGCTGGATGAGAGTGACTTGCTAAATGGAATATCCTCATCGAAAGTCTCCTTCAGCATCCTCACATCCTGACATATAACAGATATTTCTCCCCTGGACAAAAAGGAAAGAGGGTCGTCAGCTTGGGAATTGTTATGTGCTACGGACATCCAAAAGAAATCGAGCAACTTCACTAGCAAAAGATTCTGAAACTATTACCACCAACATTGATACCCACCAAAGTATCAAAAAAGTCACATCAACAAAACAAACACCCACCCACTCCAACTTCAACAATGATAACCACCTTTTTTGGGCTCACACAAAATTAATACTATTCCTCTTCAAAGTAAGATTTCGATGAGCAAAAAAATATTCAATAATACCCCTATGGAATATACAGCAGCAGGATAACATTTACAGAGAAAAAATAAGGGTGGTCAGCAACTTGGCAGATAACGGAAGGAAGATTTGTTAAGAACATGTGAACTTACTGCAACGTATCTACTGCACGGCCACGGTCCACAAGAAATTCGCGCAACTGCAACATATTATAAAAACAAGATAAATTAAAAATAAAGTTCAAGAAACAATGGAGTTGTTGGTATGAGGGAATGAAACTTCATACAATGGTAAAAAAGCATTTTAGCATTATGTCCAAATTAATTTACATTTGAATAAAATAAATAACACTACTTTAAGAAAGATAAAGGAGTATATAAATGACAGTGAGATGTTTTTCCTGATTTTGTTTTAGAAAATTAATTTTTTTCCTATGAATGCCATTGTAAAAAAATTAAATCAGATCTCTACAAAATTAATTGTGGTTTCACTTTCTCATTTGGTCAACTTTTTATATATCAAATGCATAATTATTTTTAATGTTATATACACCACTTACGACAGCTACACCATAACCTAAGCATAATTGCAAATAAGTGCACAACATTTTTGAAAATTCAGGATTGTGTCCCAAAAATTTTCTGGCACCCAAGTGATAATGTGGCACACTGGAGCTACAGGTGGCCTTTCTTACGTCCTCAATTGCTGCAATCATCGTAAGCCCAATTTGAACATCTCCAGAACATTCTATGTGGGTTATCGAGCGCAAACACACATCATATTATTGTGGAAACGTAAGAAATGTCACATGTGAATTTCAGCATGTCACATCATCCAGGTGCTGGATTATTTTTGTTGGGACACAAACTTGAATTTTTTAAAAATTGAGTGCTTTTTTCAATTGTACTTACGTTGGGACACATATGCTGTTGGCAACAAAAGATGAGACAAAGTGATATTTTCCCTAAATTATTTAAACTAGTTGTCAAACTATGTTTCGAAATATGAGGGAATAATATTACTCCGTATATAGCATTATTTATGTAAAAATATCATAACCATTAGTCAGTGGTGGAGCCACATGGGAACAAGGGGGTACCACTGTACCCCCAAATATTTCGTTCTTAATGTATTATTGAAGTAACATTTCACAAAAGCTCTTGTGGTCGGGTGGTTTAGAGTTTGGTAATCCTACAAGTTGGACAGTGTGACCCCTCCTTATTAATATATTTTACTTCTAAATGCTGTGTTTGTCCTTTTACTATTAGACATATCAGGGAGTTCAATTATTTTAATTTATTTTGTCTCAATGATCTTATTTAATATTACTTATATCTCTATATAGTTTTTTAATGTATTTTACTTTAATTTGATTTATATTCTTAATGTGCTATAAAAATTGAAAATTCAATCAGCCTAGAATATTTATAAATAATTTATTGCAGTTTATTTTTATCTTGTGTAGTTTTTTTATTGCATTTTTACTATAATCTGAAATATAGTAAAATTTGAAAAGTCAGTTAGTCTATTTTATTTTTCAAAGATTATGAATGTATTGCATTTTTTAAAAAAAAAATTTTTCAATTATATTCTTAATAGTAGTTCTGTCAGTTTGAGTTTCTTTCAAAGATTAGATATATATTTATTTTTTATTTCAGTTGTATTTTTAGTGTATAGGTATGAATTTCAAAGTTCAAAATCAAATAATTTGCTATTTTTCTTATTTTGTTTTGTGTTTTTTTTTACAAATACAAACTTGTTTAGTTTAGTTATACTACTATTTTTTATATTATTTCTAATATGGAGTAATATAATTATTTGTAGTATACTCCGTACCCCCATATTAAAAGTTCCGGATCTGCCACTGCCATTAGTCATTTTGACTCGATGAGAATGGTGATTCAACAGGAAAATGTACTTACCAGTTTCATCCAATCAATAGGATTGGGAGCAAACATACCAATCACCATTTAAGTACAACAATATGAGACAAGTCACTTTACCTTGGAGTTATCTTCTGCTTGTTGGTTTAGGATCTTTGACTCTTGCAACACTTTCTCCATTATCAATTCCTGCTCAGTAAGGGCTTTCATTGCAGCATTTTCCTTTTCTGTTTTTTCTAGCTCAGCAGATTTTATTACATTCTGAGCTTCAGTTAATCGCACCTCCAAGGTTTGTTGCATCTGCAGCAGAAAATATAAATAACTGTGACAAATTGACAATGATCAACCATTGAGGAACTTATATGATTCTCTTCACCTTGTTAGCTAGCACCAGATATAAGCTAATAGTATCCATGTAAAAAAAAAAATATGGTGTACGGTATAGGATTATATCTGGAGTAATTTATTATGTAAAGCCTAAGATACATTGATATAGCTAAAACGGAACCAATGTTAGGCAGATGTTGAGATACATATCCGAACATATAGATTTAATAAATTGGCTGACGTCATAGTATAATTCATAAGATCCTCATAAGAGCACTAAACAAGCGAGCAGTAAGCAAAATAATTCTCACACAGTCACCAATCCCTCCAATAAGCTATGACTGCTGCATTATTCTTTTCATCGCCAAAAAAAAAGGATCGACTTTTGACATGGAATTAGGAAGGTTTCATACCCATATTATAGAGGAGATTGGTACCTCTTCAAAAATGAGTTGAAGCATTACACAACTCAAGTTTTGTTGGTCGTAATATTTTAAAATAACTAGCACTTTCAGATAAACCTGAGGTAAGTACAAGACAACACCCAGGAAAAACCTCGAGAACTTCATGAAGCCACACAACTTTATGTTAAATTCAAAAGAGGTAAAGAAGAAGCTTTAACTTGAAATAATCCAAATTAGTAACAAATGAGAAAATATTACATAGTGCAAACGCTTCAAGATGAATGAGCCTACAATGTTACACAAGAAATACTCAAGTAAGGTCACCCGAGAAACAGATAGAAGTCGTCATTACACTTCTTCCACATCTCCCTATTTTTGTTAGTTTGCAAAACAAATATTACTAAGGAAGGTACCAAGTAACTTGAAAATGTCAAAAGAAGCATGTAGACTTACTACCACAGTACTATACGCAATAAATGTAAGAAGCATTAGCACTGAAAATGAAAGTGAAGCTAAAAAGCACCGCATTAAGAACAGCAAGATATTTGTCTCTTTCAACTGACAACGAGAGTGCACGAGACTGAAGCTCTCTCAACTCAGTTGCTAGGATGGCCTTCTCACCATATACTTCCCCAGCCTGCTGGAAGAGGAAATATATTTAGCCAAAAACATTCATTTACTTATTTGGACAGTTCAAAGTGCTTTAAATACTTGTAAACTATATAGGTATGGTCAGTAATAGCAATACAACCATGGAATTTGTTTCCTCTGCTAGTTTCACCATGTGTTTAAGCTCTTCAGACTTGACCAGTATATCTGTTCCACCCATAGCAGCTTCTTCTCTGGCTTGTTCTGCAGCTTTCTCTTTAAGCTCCACTTCCCTCATTAAACTTATTGCAGAGTCCATTGCTGAGAACAACATTTTCTGCAAAATGTATCAGGCATCTGATCAATTTTATGAAAAGTGTGGATAATTTGATTATTGGTAAATCAAAACATCAGAGATTAAAATAATAACACTTGGAAGCTTGAAATACATGTCTAATGTAAAATGAATATAAGGGCATAAAGATACAACAATGTAGAGTAAATCGGTCAAAAAAAGGAAAGATAGTCATTTCAAACATTAGATTTTTATCTAGATTCAAATAAAAAGAAAGAAATTGATTCTATCATACCTTATTATTTCTTGCATCAGCTATAATATTCGCAAGAGCATCAATCATATGGATTTTGCTAGATTGAGACATGGAGCCACTTAAGGTAGACTCATCATCAGAGTCAATGATGTTGCTACCAGCTTCCATCTTGGGAGCACTGTTACAAGGCAAACTTACATCTAATTCCCCTGAATCATTTACAGACTTTTCACGGAGTGCTAATAACGGAAAATTGTTTTCTGGAAGGCTTGCTGTTAGATCACGAACAATAAATGAAGCAGGTCCAACCACACAAGTCCTGTCATCTCCATAGGATTTCCCCTGTTCACATACGTCATTGGTAGCTGTATCAAACTCAGTCTCTAAGCACCTAGAGTCTGATCCTTCACTTAACATATTCAAATCTTGAATGCTTCCAGAATCTTTTCCTTGCAAGGTCCACATGGTATGACATGCATCATCAGATGCAAGTTGGATGCTGCTATTTGAAGCTGTCTTGTCAGTTTTGGGTTCTACTGACACTTCAATCTGAAGAGTATCTGCCCCATCCTTACTAGTCAAATGAGCAACTTCATCATGAGAGTAAATATCAGTCTTCAATTGCATGTTGTTATCATGTACACTTCCAGACAAATTCAAGTAAGCCATAACACCCTCTCGTTCATGATGTTCAACATTGGTATCGGATAAGGGTTCGGTATGGCCATCATTAACATCACTAAAAGACTTCTGATATCCAAAATTTGCAACATAACTGCTTTGGGCATCAGTTGATCCTGCTACAGCATTCACAGATGTGCAATCCGCAGTTTGGACAGTGGTAACAGCACCTGCAAGAGCAGTTGGGAATTGGGATCAAGAAACAGAACCACAGCAACAGGGCCTGCCCCAGATATGCAGTAATTCATCATCTGGAACTCAATAGGAAAGTAAGCGACCAAGAGACAGTTTGGGTATCTTAATCAGATAAAGTTTCCAGCTTGATACCTCCTGATGATTCTCCAACAGTAGTACTCCCAGTCGATGGGGTATGTGGTCTCGATCGTTCAGAGAAGAAAGGTATAATCTCCACAAGCACAGCTTCAACAGCTGCATCAGCATCCTTGCTATGCTCAATAGCAACAGCCCTAAGAGCCCGAGCATCTATCTGTTGCCGAAAAAATGACAGAGCCGCAAAAGTCACATTAATCTTTCTTAGGGAAAAAAACACAATATAACAACCAAATTTTCAGAATATAATTAAGAATCGCAACAGAATACGAGAATTTAAAAGTATCCTGTACCACCCGGAAACAACCATGACTGAAAAATAATAAAAATTGGGAACGCCAAAAGCACCTGTGGGAAAATTTCCTGTAATGACTTGTAAACTTTATTGAATCCCATCACCGAATTCTGAAAATCAGATCAGCAAATAACAAAAAACTTCAACCTACACGATCATACTGAGATATTCAAACTCAATCAGCTCACCAAGTCAGTACGGCATGCTGTTAAACCCAAATACAGGGAACGTTTAAATAACTTTCTAAACCTAACGCTCAATCACCTTTACATATAAAACGACAATTGAACCAAAATTTGAAAAAGTGAAAAAGTAATTCATGTAATCACAATAACAACAAAAAAAACTTGTCTTCTTCAGCCTCTGTGGAGTGTGAGTGAGAGAGAGAGAGAGAGCCATGATACGAAGACATCGGATTCGTAGTTTCTTTCCGTAATCAGCAGAAAAACTAAACTAAAGGCGGAAATGAATGCACAGAAACAGAAGCAAACAACGAGGGGAAATCAAATTGCAAACCGCTATAATTAAGAAAATAGAAGCTTAAATCTTACGAAATTGCGAACGAATTTCTTCGCCGGAGCAAAATGAGAACGATATCTCAATCTGATTTGCTCTAACGAAAGATGGAAAGTTGTACGTAGTGAGTAGTGACCTTTGAAAAGGGCTACGTCATTTATATCAATTCATTTAATGCTTTAGATGATTGTACATTTGAGATAAAGTGGTTAGTTTTGACTAGAAGGTACAACGTGTTGTAGCGGAAGACTATACCCAAGTCGGCATAAGGGAGAATACTATGGCGCTAAGAAATTGGGTATTTTGGTCATTTTGTATGAAAATACCTTGGGATGATGGTTGGAATTACATAAGATATGGAGTATGTCAATAGAACTAATGGGGGTTGGGTTCTTTGTTTAATCTTCAATTTCACAATTTTCTTTAATATTACTAATATAGTTCCTCATTTTTCCTTCTTAATATCAGCCATTAGATTAGAGAAATGGACGGTCAAAATCAACATTGGGTAATTAATCCCGTGTTGCATTATTTGTCCTATTTTGTGCATTATGAGGGTACAATAGTAATCTAATAATGGCTGGAAACCGCTACGAATAATGCACCACATGGTCACGAGTAATGCATATAATTGCCTATATAATGCACAATATGTGAACTGCAATGCATACGAACAAGATGTGCTGTGTTATGATGTTTGACACACGTTTCTTGTTTCCCCTAAGGGTTTAATAAGCTTAGGGCTAGGGTATAGTACGTAGACATGTATGTAATCTTCACATGGTAACGAGTAATGGATATAATTGACTATATAATGCACAATTTGTGAACTGCAATGCATACGAACAAGATGTGCTGTGTTATGATGTTTGACACACGTTTCTTGTTTCCCCTAAGGGTTTAATAAGCTTAGGGGCTAGAGTATAGTACGTACGCATTAATAACAAATTATAAAACGATACGAATAATTCACCAAATTGTCACGAGTAATGGATGTTATTAACTATATAATGCACAATATGTGAACTGCAATGCATACGAATAAGATGTACCATGTTATGATGTTTGACACACGTTTCTTGTTTCCCCTAAGGGTTTAATAAGCTTAGGGGCTAGGGTATAGTACGTAGACATTACTAAATGCACGTATGTAATCTTCAATCCGTTGATTAACCCATATACACAATACCTCTAATAATGCATAATATACTGAGATAATGACAATTAACAGCTACATAATGCACTACCTAAACCAAATAATGCACATACGTATATTCCAATAACAACAATTTGTTAGTAATGTCTACGTACTATACCCTAGCCCCTAAGCTTATTAAACCCTTAGGGGAAACAAGAAACGTGTGTCAAACATCATAACATGGTACATCTTATTCGTATGCATTGCAGTTCACATATTGTGCATTATATAGTTAATAACATCCATTACTCGTGACAATTTGGTGAATTATTCGTATCGTTTTATAATTTGTTATTAATGCGTACGTACTATACTCTAGCCCCTAAGCTTATTAAACCCTTAGGGGAAACAAGAAACGTGTGTCAAACATCATAACACAACACATCTTGTTCGTATGCATTGCAGTTCACAAATTGTGCATTATATAGTCAATTATATCCATTACTCGTTACCATGTGAAGATTACATACGTGTCTACGTACTATACCCTAGCCCCTAAGCTTATTAAACCCTTAGGGGAAACAAGAAACGTGTGTCCAAACATCATAACATGGTACATCTTATTCGTATGCATTGCAGTTCACATATTGTGCATTATATAGTCAATTATATGCATTACTCGTGACCATGTGGTGCATTATTTGCAGATACCAAAATGTGACAGTTATTTTTCCGTCAAATGTCAATAATAACCCTGTAATGCATACAACCACCTTCTATAATGCAACACGGAACTAGTTTTATAGAATCAATCTGATCCGTTGATGCCTTAGATCTAACGCGTAATATTAAGAAGGAAAAAGGATCTAAGATGTGAAAAGGAGAATAACGCTCCCCTACTAATATATATATATAGGGTTGTGATCAATTGAGATTTTTTAGCCTAATTGAGAATTGAGATGCATTATAAGCCACTCATTTTTATTAAATGAGTGGTCCAGAATTTGT
The DNA here is from genome assembly GCF_004379255.2 of Salvia splendens. Lineage (NCBI taxonomy): Eukaryota > Viridiplantae > Streptophyta > Magnoliopsida > Lamiales > Lamiaceae > Salvia > Salvia splendens. The sequence continues at coordinate 3,928,225 of NC_056034.1, forward strand.
CACATGGAAAAGATTTTTACATTAATTAATTGTGAAAGGGCATATTTGTAATTTCATCATATATTTTATTTAATAAATATTTTTTATTTTTTTTAAAAAAATTATTTTTTTTTCGATTTTTTATTTTTTTATTTTTTTTTATTTTTTGTCAACTACATATACAATTCATGTCAACTACACACATGTAATGTCAACTACATATACAATTCATGTCAACTACACACATATAATGTCAACTACATATACAATTCATGTCAACTACACATATATAATGTCAATTATAAGCTGTTGACATTTGATGTGCAGAGCTATTGACATTTGATGTGCAGACTACACATCGTAGTTGACATAATGTCTCAGTAGTTGACATCGCGCGAAAATTTAAAAAAAAATTTAAAAAAATTAAAAAAAATTAAAAAAATTAAAAAAATTAAATTTTTTTTAGTTGTTGACATTTTAATACGAGTTGTTGACATTTGATATTCTGACTATTGAAATGAAATGACGATAATACCCCTTAGTTGACATAATCTACTTGCAGTTGACATTTCAAAATGAGTGGCTGAAAATGCATCTCAATTCTCAATTAAGCTAAAAAATCTCAACCTAACAAGACCATATATATATATATATATATTCGTTTTGCCCCTCCTGTAATTAGTAATTTAACCTTTAAACGTCATGCAACTATTCCTTTCTTTTCCCTTGCTGTATTGTAGAGAATCTTAGTAGATTTAGAACTAAATTAAATCCCATTTCATGTATAGTGAGCTGAGCGTCTGCATTTAGTTTATTTTATGTCTAATCAAAAAAGGTTTTGTATATCAAGAATTAGTAGCAAGGCACACAGATGATAAGTGATATCCTAGAATTAGTATGTTTTTGTTTCTGATTTTATTTACATAGCTACCTTATCCTAAGTGATATCGTAAAATGGTTTTCACAGATTTGAATCCGAATCCTCCAATTCAAATGCGATGCAAACTGTTAATTTGTAACAAGTAAATAAAAGAAGCTTACATTTAAAGAAAACGATATATAGTCCCAGAGAATTCTCAACTAAATCATAACCCTCATTCAACCCTCATTTTCTTGATCTTTACAATAATGTAGATCAATAGCTCGAACCAACCTCTTTCAAGACAAAGAACCATGAGATCCCTGTCAACCAACATTCCCCTATAAATACACACAAACAACACCAATTATTTCAACAATCACCCCAAAAACACAGATAAAAAAAATGGCCATGAAATTACTAGCAGCAACCATCCTCATCGTCTCCCTCAGCACCTCACAAGCCCATTGGCACCCCCGCCGCCCCACACCGCTCTGCGTGTCCCAGCTGGCAATAGTGAACCGCGCTTGCGGACGTCTGCCATACGCACGAGTCAATCCACCATCCCTACCATCACCTCCCGCCAGAGAAGGCGAGGGAGAGGTGGAGAGCGGGCACCACCACCACCACCACCACCGGCAGCCGAGGGAGGGGTACGTGGAGACGGCGCAGGAGGGAGAGTGCTGCCGGTGGGTGAAGGAGGTGGACACGGAGTGCGTGTGTGATCTGCTGGTGCATCTGCCGCCGTTCATGACGAGGCCACTCCACGAGTACAAGGTGATCGTCGACGACAGCTGCGAGGTCAGCTTCAGCTGCGCCTCCAGATTGGTCAACTTCTGAGTTTTCTTGCATCAATGCAATAATAGTTTGTTCAACAGAAGGGTATATTCTCTTTCTAGTTAATTATCTATAGATTAATATCTAATCTAATGTTCTCCGTCGTTGCAATATAGCTATACTTCATTTTTTAAGTGTCATAATTTTCATCATGGTAACATGTATCGCCATATTAATACATGAAATATTCCTCTATAGTAAATTGTATCATGTCTCTTTTTCCATATTTTCTAACATGGACATGCTAATATTGTTATACACGATAATTAACATTTATTCATCAACGTTGATCTACCTTAAAAAATCATCTGTTCGAATTATAAAATAATCATTAATCCTGATAATCAATTACTACCTCCATCCTCCAGGTTTTATATGTGATGGTATTTTGCAAGGTAAGTGATTAGAGAATAAAATAAATAGAACACTCTTTTTTCAGAAAATGTTTAAATTTGAGTTGGACATCCATGCACAATTATTTCAATAATAATTTTTTCAACTAACCCCAGACCCTTAAATTCTACCACTAATTATTTACCTAGTCAGTGATATAATTAATACGACTCCGCACAAAGTAATACAGAATTCACATATTATTACATCTTACTATTTAGATTTTAGACGATTACTTTCTCCATAAGATGCGGTTTCCTTTCTCGGAAAAGAACAAACAAAAGGAGTTGCCAAGAATGGCAGAAGATTGGAGGAATGGATTGCCAAGAACAATGCAAAAGAGAAGTCATTTTCTTGCGTATAATTTTATTTATTTATAAGGGTGTATTATACAATATTCATTTATTAGGTACATTTAACCTGGAGTGATGTCTTTTAATTAAAAAAAGGACATTTATAATTACTATAACTTATAGTGAATAAAATATGGGCTACAAAATCACACAAAACACAAAATGGCAAATGAATGACGAAATTAGTATCCAAATTAATTATACTAATAATACCCGCAATAGAATTCTAAATACAAGCGTGCATACTTTTTCATTAATCCCTACAACTAAAATTAAAACATCAAGAAAATGAACAATTCTATATAAAGGATCGGTCATACTCTTTCATCATTTACACCTAGAAAACAAGAAAAAATAACACTGAAATAAACTATGAGAGAAATTGAGTTCTTACCAGCAGAAATTAACCATATAAAAACTAGTGAACAAAAAGTCAAAAACTGAGTGTTTTAAGTCCACCAACTTAACCGATAATAGAAATAAAGTTAGGCAGATTCGTCAGATAAAATATTACTCGACTTAATTCGTAGAAAACCTACTTAGTGGAATCATATCATCAATCCAAAACATAGGGCATATAAAAAAAGAGATTGCCAATTACAAGCCAGATGCAAGACGCAATACATTGCCATTATAAAGGAAAAATTGGTTAAAGACATGTAACCTTGAGATAGATTAATTATAATCGGCTGAGGAAGTCGAACAACTCACAATGTACATGGTAATCGTGATAATTATACAACGACAGCCACCTATTTAGAAGGAAAGAGAATGGGACAGAAGATACATATCATTATCAGATGTTGAAGGCAGATCAGATCCTATATTGTTGCTCCAAAAGCTTATAGATTCAACATACGTAATCATAATTTAGCGCCCCGGGGATGATACTACATCTCCCACTTACCAAACAACCTCTCATTCTCTGTTCATAAGGCAGCGACAAACAGATTGACAACATATGTATGTACAACCACCGGAGGAGCACAGCCTCTCTTCTTTGTGGCCACAAATCAGTAACCCTCAGACAGTTCCAGAAGAGTTATCTCTGTTGAAATACCGAGCTAAACATATAGTACATGGCAAAGTCAGCAAACAGGATTACATTAATGAACATTTTCATAGGACACATTGAAATACCAGTTTGCTGGAGCTGATGCAAAAAAGTTATCCTGGCTTCCAAAAGTTAGGGCCTGAGAAACATAACATAGAATAAAAATGTGTAGCAGCTAAGTAATTCCAAAACACAATTCCGGGTTGCCATCTATTTCTAATCTAAATAAGCCATAATAAGAACACACATATTTAACAGTAATAAACTCCCAATGTATCTAATTGTCAGGTTACTGCAGAGTTGATGATGAAGAAATTGAAGAATCTTCAAGTTTACATCATTTCAAGTTTCAACAGTAGATTGATCATTCAGCTTTCCGGAAGAAGCTAGGATTTTATTAGGCTGGATTGCAAATGTCTGCATCATTTCAAGTTTCAACCAGTTCTGTAAACAGAATTGCTGGTGCAACCATATCCAAGAAGGAAAAATACAGATCTTCCTGAGGGGAGTTATAAACTATCAACTTAAATTGTTAGAGAACCCAAAAGGAACAGAATTTTCTACAGGGAAGTTACATACTATCAAAACCCACCCACCTGCTTTTCCTTCAATATTCACAAATAATTGAGCTTATGAGCGCATCAGCAAAACAAAGACCAGATAATTACTTTCTTCATAAGAGAGAGATATTACAAACCTTTATTTGCCACTGGAATAGGACCTTCAGATGGTGGCCCATAAGGATTCATTTGTCTGTGATTCATGGAACGTGGAGGGTAATTCCACCTATTATTAGAAAAATCAGACTCATGGACTGGGCCATGGTATGGCATTGGTGCATGAGCCATTCTGGAACCATCACAATGGTATGGACCTGAGAAATAGTTGTATTATTCACATGATCTGAACATAATAAATGACAGCCTGAGAAAAAAGTAAACTGAGAATGCTTTAGTCACCAGAGACAGGTGGCATACGCGGCCTCCAGCGCTCTCCAATATTATCCCGCTCACCAGACTTATATCTGTCTCGATCCCTGTAAAAATTTCCATTTTCTGTGCTACGTGATGTGAATCTATTGGGATGAGAAGGGGGTGGAATATCCCTTTGTGATTGGCTGCGTGGCTCTTGGACATATGAGAAATGATCTGAAGGAGCAGGGTGTGGTGGGGGCAGATGAAAACCCTTGCTGAAAGCCCCATCTGCTGGCTGGAAGCCATTTGATGATCTACCAGAGAAATGGGGAATATGCTGATCATTGCAAGGACGATTATTACTGCCATAAGGAATATGTCTTGCCAATTGGGCTTCAGAGTCTCTCTTGTCATAATGCCGATGATGCACCATGTCTAAGGTTCTTGACTTGATTCTTGGCGAAGGAGACCGCCTCATAACAGGTTCCTGATCAACAAATTTCAATTACGAAGGTACATGGGTAAGTAAAGTAAATTGAAAGATCTCAATTAGCCATTGATCAAAAGACTAAGAATATGAAATAGAAGATTGAAAACCTGAGAATTTGAATGAGAAAATTTTGGAACAGAATCAAGCACAGCAGGAGGAAAACCCGATCGAGGTAGTGGATGAGCTAGAGGCGCAGGTGGAGGTGGTGGTGGAAGCGGAGAATGAGGTGGAGGCAGAGGCAGAGGCAGAGGCAGAGGCAGAGGCGGGGCAGACCCCGGAAATGGTGCTCCATAATGGCTATCAGCAATACTACCGGTAGAAGTACCTTCAGCATCACAGCACGGAGCCACATCTTCCATCTCAAGCTCACCATCAACATCTTCCAAGATATGGCTCCGTTTCTCAGCTGTAGCACTCACATTTGGTTCTCCATCAACATGTACATTTTCCATATTATGCTCAGGAGTGACAGCCTCAAAGTTCTCTCCATCAGAATCACTGCCTCCATCATCATCCCTCAACATAGGAGGCATACAGAAACCAGGAAGCTGGATGCTTGAGTTACTAAATTGATAAGAAGAAGTTTGTTAGTCATGGTATAAAAACAAATGCTGAAACCTAAGGAAGCCAGGAGAGAAAATTACCTTCCATACTCATCAACCAACATCCCTTCCATTTCCCTAATGGGATCATCAAAGGGCCTTTCAAATTTACAAGATCTCCGAGAGCCACCACTAACATGTGAATGGTAAAGAGCATCAAGTTCTCGAATATGGTGGCGAACTAAGGTCTCTGGAAGAATCTTCCTCTCTAGCCAAACTCTCAAAACCTATCCAGCACATAGTAAATTAACCATCAGTTACTGCAAAATATGCAATAACTGTGAGATGAACAATGAGAATACATTAAAAGAGAAGCTTAACTCACTTTCAAGCACTGCCTATGATTGTCACAATAGCCAGTACCAGAAGGGGTAGCAGCCAACAGTAAACGTGACAAGACTGCCTGAATTGCTGAGGGATATACACCAGCATCACCTGACCAGGTATATTATATAAATCATCATCGGAGAGAATTCAGTACAATTAATAAAGTAAGCAAAAGCAGAGGTACATAAAACAGAACTAGGACAGAAGCTACCTTTCATGCCACCGGAGCACTGAGCGATTGAGTCAACAAGGAAAAACAAGTCAACCTTTTTGTGTGGACTCGATTCACTTTCCAAATTCTGGGCCAGTAATTCAACCACCTAAGGAAAATAAAATATCAGCGCATCGAAGAGGTTATGCAGAACTGAGAAGAGAGAATAAAACAAAGGGTTTAAGTACAGTCAGTAAAAACCAATCTCACATGCTCATTCGTTACTGGGAACTAACATAACTGGCATGTTCATTCGTTAATATGAACTCATATAAATCTCGCATAGATGTTCTAAGTCAGAGAAGTTCCAGGTCATTTACAGTTTACACCACTATTTACAATTCCAAACATCTTTATTGCCATAAATATCCTTTAATATATAGGCCGTGGAGGAGAGGGCCAATGCTAAACAGAACCCATATGAGCATTGAGCAAGAGTTTCCAAGTAGTGTAATCGGTACCAATCAAGTTCTCATATCAGAGATTCAGATGCATAAAAGATGCACCATACTTTTCCCTTGGGCATTTAGATGCATGAAAGATGCACCGCCTACTTATCCCTTGGGCATTCAGCTCACGAGAAAGCTATTTATATTGATTTTACACATACTTAAAATATACTCCCTCCATCCCAAGGTAGTAGAGGCATTTCTTTTGGGTACAGGATTTAAGAAATTGATGTGTTAAAGGTAAAAATAGAGAGAATAAATTAAGAGAGGGTTTAAAGTATGAGAGCAAAAGAGAGTAAAATATTAGAGAGAAAAGTTTTTGCCAAATAAGAAAATGACTCAACAACCTTAGTTCAACCCAAAAAGGAATACAACTCAAGTACCTTGGGACGGAGGGAGTATAAAATATCAGTTGTCACATAATCATGAAAATGGATGTTGATTTCAACTTCAAGCAAGTAACGGATTATAAACTACTCCGTTTGTCTCATTAAAAAATAACGTTTGGTTGTCCCATTAAAAATGTAACGTTTCCTAAAATGGAAATACCATCAGCTCTACTTTTTCCCTCTCTATTACCTAATTCTCTCTTCATTAACTCACAAAACTACACTACATAAAATCCCGTGCCAAATGTTTCATATTCAATGGGACGGAGGGAGTATATAACATGCAGGTTTATGACATAGAAGAAAGGTTATAAAAGCCATGCATTACAGTGGACAAGGCTACCTTAGTTGCAAAACCAAGTTTTGCACAGTCAATAGCAACCCGCGTTGCTCGACCAATGCTCTCCTTAGTCCTTGTCAAAGATCGGATGGCAGCTTCAAGTGATGACAAAAGTTCCACCATATTGCTTGACTTGACCCCAAGTTTAGCTTTTTCAGGATGCAATTGAGCAGTAATGCAAGAGCCTCTCTTTTCTTCAACATAACTATCAGATGAGGAAATGCCGCACATGGAAGAACTGGGAGGAGGTGATTTCGTAGCAGATCCTGTTCGATCAGATAAATGTGAAGAAGACTGAGCAATTGAGACTGTTCCGACTTCTATATGATTGCTATCCAGAACTTTCAAGGGACTAGCTGATAGTACAAGATTAGAATCTGCACATGATAGGCTTGCTTCTCCGATAAATTCAGGCCTAGAGATACATCAAGCCCGAAGAGAGTAAGCGTTAGGCAGACAGATTGAATGGGACTAGGAAAAGTGAGAGTAAAGTACATAAGTCTAATTTTACCTTCGACTCCCTTGGTTCTTGGATAGAGAAAGGATTGTTTTCTTTTGTAATTCATCACCACAATCTGAACTGTCAATAAGTTTACATTTCTCAACATCAAGTGAATCACCAGTAGTCTCTTCCACCAAGAGAGAATCTGAGTCCATCAGGGAAATCTTGGCATCAGTTGTTTTAGTCGTCTCCTTAAACTCTGGAGATTTGATCTTGCAGTTATCAAGAGATGAATCCAAGTATGGCCTGCCACAGTCTAAATGAGACAAGCTGGGAGTGTTCGCTAAATCCAGATTTGGATCTAAATGATGCACAGAATAAGGGAACTCAATCAAGCTAGATAACTGCAGGTGTTTGCTCTCAACACCTTCAGCGTGACAAAATGAATCCTTGCATGATTCTGGATTTGAGCTACCAACACCAGAAGTTTTACAAGAATCCAACACCACTTCAATGGTTTCCCCATGTTTTTCTGGGACATCCTCGTTTAGCTCAGGACAGGACCCAGAAACACTTGACAGAGGAACTGTAGTACTGAGCTCCCCCACTGATCCTAATCCCGAATCGACCACAGCTTTTTCTTCTGTGGACAGCTCAAAGCATTTCGCAGAAGAACAGCCTTCATTAGGAGTATCCACCTTTGAGGAACAACTAGAAGTTCTCTGACTGAGGTCAGCTTCATTAGCAGACATTGCCTCCAAAGCACGAGTTAGACGCTTTGATGGAGGTAAAGCAGACTCACCATCCACAAGATTCTTTCTAGTTTCCCAATACTGAGGCTTTCTATCAAGACTATCAAGCGATAAAGGTGAAATATACGAATCTTCTTTGACAGATATTGCTACAGTACCAGGAGGAACATGCACCTTAATATTCGAGAGCCCATCAGACTGTATAGAGGTTTCAGGAACTTTCAGACTTTTGTCTTCTTCATGAGCTAATTCGGTATCTTCATCCCCAACAGGTGATGACTTACCCAAACGAACTCTAGCCCTTTTGCTTAATGGTAGATGCTCATCCCCATCTTCTTTCGGACATTTTTCAGCCACATTTTCATTATTACTAGGTGAAAGGCAGTCAGTCTTAAGTACTTCAGTCTCGGAAACAACCTCATCCGATTTAGCCACCAGATCACTTCTATGTCTTTTTCGATTAGGCTTCCTTTTCTTCTTAGTAATATTAGCATTTGTTTGAAAGTCAAGCCGGTCACTCAACTCTGTTGCTCCTTCGTTCTTTTCAGTGAAAGGGTCCTCCTCTACTGGTTTGCATCCCGAGTCCACAGAGCTGCGACCATTGAGACTATCAGAATCAGAGTCTGCTGTCATAATCTCAGAATCAATCTCTTCCACACTACAATTAGACGGGAAAAAAGGTGAGTTGGCATTGTTCCCCTCGTAATCATCAGATGATTTAATGATCCTTCTACTTCTTCTAAGAGATCTATCCTGTGCCTTAGCACCCAACTGCCTAGAGCTCCTATGATTGTTGGAAGGAGGCAATGTTAGCTCCTGCAGTCCGCCCACATCCACCCTTGAAGAACTTCTCAACTTTCTAGCAGATAACCTCCTCTGCTTACCAATAATTCGTGATTGAGCGGCATCAGTTTTGCTTCTTGTTGAATAAACATGTATTTCAGTAAACCCGGAATTTGAATGTGCCTCCTCCAGTTGCATCTCCTCATCACGCAGAGCATCTTCAGCTGCTGCCGCTACAGCAGCTTCAGTTAGCGAGTTCAAATCATTAGTGGATCCACCAGAAAGTTGTTTAACTGTAGTCATGGCAGCCTCATCATTCACAGGTCTAGTCAAGGACTCGTCTGAGTTGTTTTCATTTGTGGTAACAGTTTCCTCAGTGACATTATCACTAACCAGGTCCTGTTTCTTCAGCTTCTCAAAGCAATCAACTATCTCTCTTAATGCACGAGCAAAATCAGAACCTTTACCGTGGCGTTTTCCTGACAGAGATATTTTCTTCTCTTCTGTGAACTCTTCAATATCAGCATGATTACAGAAAGCACTGTACAAGAGAACAAATACTGATAGAATTCAGGAATCAAAACTATAATAAAAATTTTACAAAAATACTACCAATTATATGGATACAATACAAAGATAATGAAGTGTTTACATTGCCACCCAGTTCCAGTTCCTCGTTGTCAACTTAGAGATGCAACTAAAGTGTGCCAAGTGCCAACAATATGACTCAAAACACATTTGTTGAGAAGGCAGAATGTGCTGGCAGAAAGTTAAAGCCCTTAAACATTATTTTGGATTGTGATGATGATAATGCATAAATTTTACTCTTCATCTATTATTCTAAGTTGTTTACTTAAGCCTGGTTTTATAACTAGATAGTTTCCATTATTTGACTCTTATTAGAGTTTAATTTACACTAGTTCAACAAAAATAGTCTTCAAATGGAACTTGTGATTGTGATGTTGATTCAAAAAAAGCTTACAAGAGGCATTAAGAAGAACAAATCTCCAAACATGTGTTAGTACGTTTATTTCATATTTACATATATTTAGTACAAACAAAATTATTGCAAATTTACTAAATAAGTTATTTCAAAACCAAATAATGATATACTATAATAATTCTAATCAAATACTAGTTGACAAATACTTCCTCCGTTCCATAGTAGTGGAGTCATTTTTTCATTTAGAGGCATTCCATTAAAGTAGAGTCATCCTATTTAGCAAAAAGTAACACTTTTTCCCTCACTTACTTTATTCTCTCTCCTACTTTATTCTCTCTACTTTTCTCTCTTTCCTACTTTATTATCTCTTCACTTAATATACTCCCTCCGTCCCACAATAGGAGTCACATTTTGTGTGGCACGGGTTTTAATAAATGTAAAGAATAGTGGGTTGGAAAAGTTAGTGGAATATGTGGTCCACTTTTTTATATTGGTTTTATAATAAAATGTGAGTGAAGTGAGTTAGTGGAATGTGGAATGTGGAACCTACTTGCCATTTATGGTAAAAGTGAAGTGTGACTCTTATTGTGGGACGGACAAAAATGACAAAATGTGACTCTTATTGCGGGACGGATGGAGTATTTAATATCTCTTTCTTAATCTCTGTGCCGAAAAGAAGTGACTCTACTACTATGGAACGGGGGGAGTAATATTAATTCCTTATCTAAACAAAACACTCAAACTAATTCCCAGGTAACTTGCATCAGCCATGGGCAGGATAGCTCTGGATAATCAAAAAATTGGCAAGGAAATAAGAATATGATCTCTAACTGCGACATAACTAAAAGTAACCGCTCGCCTATAAGCACAAATATACCAAATGCAGCTCCAATACAACGGTTCTAAAAAACATTTTAAGATCAAAGGCATTTCCCTTCCATCTCACAAGGTGTAAGCCTCGAGGCAGTCTGAGTGTAAATACTGAAGAATAAATCATAAATACACACACATATTAGCTAATACAAGAAGAACGAAAAAGCATAACAAATACATGAAAAATGAAAAATAACATCAAATATAAGTTCATAAGTCATAACACGACATAACAATCAGTGTTGTTGGGACTGTGGGGCGCACTAAAGGCGACTACGTAAAAATCCAGGGCGCTCGTCGAGGGGGGGCACCACAAATAAGGGTGTACTAACTACTAACCATTTAAAAATCAGTCAACCTACACTAGACAGTTCAATAATAGCAAATAAAACATAAAATGGTTCATATAAACAATACAGATCATACTTCATATCACTCAAGAAATCAGAAAATTCTCAAAAACAAATTGCATGACAAAACAAGTTAATAATCAGAAATTAAAAGAATCAAGATTACATATAAGCAGATAAAAGTATATTTATCCACTTAAAACCTAATAAAACAGCACAATTACACTGATACAAATAATTACAAGTTATTAACTGAAATTACATGGCAATTTATCAAGAATTAAAGGATAATTATCAAGGATTGAAATTAGAGCAAATAAAACACTAACTCAATCCTGATTTAAAATTAAACCTTAATTTCCAATTCAATCGCAACTGACAGAATTCCAGTCAACCACCGCCCGGACCTCGGTTGCCAACGACTCACCGTCGATGCTAGGGTATCTTATCGCTGTGAAAGGGTTGTTTCCAGGAGTAATTTACAATTTCCATTAGAAAAAATTTGAGGGGTGGTGGTCGCTTCTTCGGCTCAGTTCACAGCCACCGCCGCCAATTGTGGCCTGAAAATGGGAGAAAGAACGGGGAGGGGCGGCAAAGGGTCATCGATACTTGGAGGTTTTGTCAACCATCACCGCCCCGATTGGCCGGAATTAGCGTTTATCTCTTATGGTTTCCAACAAGAAACCTAATCGCCCCAAGTCGAGCCCCCATGTGCACCCCGCACCACAGGGCATTGTGGTTTTGACAACCTTGACAACTATGAGACTTTAATTGGGGTTTTAAGTAATTTTTGTAGGTTTTAGGCCTTTCATTGGAGAGAGCGGGTGAGAGAGAGCATGCGGACCAAGAGCATGAAAGACTGACGGAAAGAGCACCGCGCGCAAAAGTATAAGCCTTTGGGCAATTTGTTTGATCTTTTTATTTGTTAATTAGGAGTTTTTTTAAAAAAATCTATAACAAATTGAAGTTAATTTATTGAAGCCCGTGGGCATGGGTCTATTCTAATCACCCCGACCATACCAGAGCGGGCGAGTGATATTCTAGGGGCCTGGGTTGCAGGGGCCATGGTGTAGTGATTAGGGTTTCTGGATAGGAACTATAATTCCAGCCATTCGGGGCGTCGGCGGTCTACGAAACCTCCGAGGATAGACGGCCTATCACCTCCCCGGTCTTTCCCCTCTATTTTACAACCACAATTCGCTGTGGCTGGTCGGAATTTTGGCACTGGCAGTGGTGTTCAAGCTGAATAATTAGGGTTGGCATAAGGAGGATGAAGGGCATACGTGATTCTCTGCACATCTAGTTTAAAAATAGTGTTTTATTTGTGCATGGAGTATAATAATTGGTGTGTATTACTCCCTCCGTCCCATAGTAGATGTCACACTTGGTAATAGGCACGAGATTTTAGGAGGTGTTGTTTTGTGTGTTAAGTGGAAAGAGAAAATAATATATTTATATTAATGTGAGAGAACTTTTTACAAAAAAGGAAATGTGACATCTTTTGTGGGAGTGGGACAAACTAAAAAGGAAAGTGTGACATCTACTATGGGACAGAAGGAGTATATTAATATAAATGAGGAAGATGAAGGGTTGCTGAAACATTTGTTTGTGTGCATTTATCAGTGCATAGTCTATTAATTGATGTGCAGCTGTACTGTACACCTTTTAGAGGCATAATTCGAGCTGCCATTACATGCGTTTCGACTCTTCATTAAATTAATTGCTCAAATTTTGTTAATTATTAGTGTCAGCGCAATTGGTTTGTGTTATTATTATCTTAATATACAGCATGTGTATGTGTGTTCTATAATTTAGTGCACCCCGTCACTCCATCGCCCCAAGATTTACCTACCCGCCTCAGTGCCCCACGCCCCTAACAACATTGATGAGGAGTTAATCAAACACAATAAAACTGTGCAGTTAATCACGGGTTTCTCAATTTAATCTAGCATGTAGCATCACCAAATAAATAAGGACACTCACTCTGTCACTCGTGATATACCATATAAAACCAAAACTTCAGCCCAAAAGGAAACCTCAGACACTTTTCTAATGCAAGCCATTGGAAAACCAATAAAACCTAACCATACATTATCTACGGAAAACATAAAATATAACTTACATTTGTTTAGTCCCAAAAAAGTGAACAAGTACTTTCTTCAGTTCAGAAGGGTACCCCCACTTTTGTGGCTCGCTCACCTGCCACGGGGAAAATGAAGAAACAATAGTCAGAACAGCAACTTGAATGAGAATTGAGAATGTAACAGAACAGTTATGGGAAAGGCCATTAAGGCATGGAATCAGACAACATATAGTGATTCTACCACTATCAATGAATGACACAGTATTCTTTCAGTTTGGTCACGTACTGAGACCAACTACCAAAATCAAAACGTGAATTAAACTTCAGTAAAATACTAAAATTATGCAAAACTAGGAAGCCAAACCAAAACACTAAGTTCGTTTCAGCCGCCTAAACTAACTGCAGACACCCCTAGTCATATGAGAGTATATGATGATATCATATTCCTCAGTTCAACCAGCTCCTTTCCAGTTCCTCAAAGCGTGATGAGGAAGAGTTCTAAAGAAAGCTTCCTCACCTTGAAAATAGTGATATACTCCCTCTGTCCGCCATTAGGAGTCTCATTTCTTGGCGGCACGGGTTTTAAGAAATGTTAAGTAAAGTGGGTGGAAAAAAGTTAGTGGAATATGGGTCCCACTTGTATATACTGGTTTTAAATGAAATGTGAGTGGAATGAGTTAGTGGAATGTGAGACCCTATTGACATTTATGGTAAAAGTGAACCGGGACTCCTATTCGAGGACGGACTAAAATGGAAAAACGGGACTCCTATTCGCAGATGGAGGGAGTATCATGTAATAACTTTAACAAACAAAGAAAAATTAAACATGTCTATTCAAACACCTTTTTTCCAGACTAGTTCAACATAACCATAATTTTAGAACACTGCAGAGCTTAACGAGTATTCATAAATAAGGCAAGGTGCAGTAGGAGCTTAAAATGATACACCACAAAAGCCCCCATGCGCAATTCAGGGAAGCTGAGGGCATCATTCTGAAAGAATTTTCTATATATTATATGTATTCTAGTGAAATAAATCAAAATCTGCATGATGGAACAGTAGTCAGTTGAAACTGGCATCAAAGATTTGGAATGCAACTAAAACCTTCCAATGGTAAGAGGTTTTAACATCTAGAAGGTAAATGGGCGGGTTTTTTCTATTATATGCTGATGGAAAACAGAGGAAACATGATCATATAATCCAATTCAGCCGATATCTTTTACCCAAAGACGTGCTCTATAAATAGGATTTATGACAAGCCAATGAATAAGCTTAAATACTGATTTGTTATCATTATTTGTCTTAAAACTAAAGGCCATTCTTTTTTTTCTGAATCCTGAAAGCCCAGTTACTTTTTCAATTAAATGGCAGAGAAGTATGTGCCTGTGCAGAACCTCTGCAGCATTGCACCTGGTGTGCCAAACAAACAGACAAGTACTATTGGCAACATAGAACTAATCAATATTTTACCCACAAATCACTCCGACTTCAAAATAGCCCTGTTTTTGTACTTCTTATGATTCCCTGAAGGTAAAGAACACCCAAATTCCAACAAGGCACGCAGACTACAGAGACAACAGGGTATAGACATCAACACAAATACTAAATCAGGGATAGTTACGAATTCATATAAGAAACTAAAGTGTACCAGCGCCATTGCTATGTATGCCTTGACTGCACTTACTTCACGGTTAGCTATACTCATAAAAAGTATGTAAAGCACAGCTATACCAATTAACAGAATCTATACACTGTAGCCAACAAAAAATAACACCTGCGCTAGTCTTCACTATCTAAGTGAAACTCAACTTAAACAGCACCCACATATACAACTTCAGCAAGCAAAAAAATGCAAAATCAATCCAGACTACGGCACTCACCCAGATCCAAAGATAGCAAAGTATAAAAGGCGCATATAAAGAAACCGAACACTAAACGCAATTAAACTAGCATGCAACACGAAACCCTAACTCTTAGAGAGAGAGAAACTAGAAAACAAAATAAAAGGCTAAATAGACTTACAGTGGCAGGCCAGGCCGGAAACCCCTTGACTTTGGCGAGCACGAGATCGCCGACTTCCCACTTCCGCTGGGCGGCCGCTGCCGCCGCTTTACCCGCACCTCTTCTCCGGCTCGGAGCCATATGAATGCTACATAAACTAACTACGCCAAAGCATTGGATGGTCAAACAATAAAATATCACAAAAAAGAACCCTAATTTCCGAAATTATCAGCATAGAGCACCCCAGCAAACGATATTCGAGTAGGCGAGCTGCACACGAGTTCGATTGAACAAAACCCTAGTCCTAAACTTTATTCAAAATCGGTTTTTTGGGAGTGAGTGGGTGCTGTGTGGTAGAAAAGAGTTGGGCAAAAGAAATGGAGAGTTTGGTTAGTTTCTGGAAGGGGCGGCGCTAATTGCTAAACGGCGCAGGTGGTGGGTGTAGTGTAGGATAGAAACTGCGACAGCGCGGGCAGCACGTGGCCCGCATTATTACTGGCCCATTTTCAAGAGTAGGCCGCGCATATGACGGGCCTACTTTTATTTTCAAACTCCATATACAATGGTAACTAAGATTAAGGTTGTGTTTGTAGGCCCTCTTCTTCTTAAATATTTGGCCGGCCAATCGTAGAAAATTCAACTTACAAATATGAAATCATGGACAAAGTAAAAGGTTAATATTTTTTAAAGGAACAAAGTAAAGGAAAAGTGTATGGTATTGAGCCCAATTTTTTTAATCATAATATTCATTTAGAGCATTAGCAATGGGCGCCCTAAGGGACGCCCTAAAGCCCGCCTTATGCACCGTCACGTCAGCATTTTATCCTTATACCCTTCCACCTGCAGTGGGGCGCCCTATAAGCCACCCTAAAGGCCGCCCTAAGCATTTTCTTTAATTGAATATTTAAATAACTACAAAAATTGGAAAAAAAAAACCTTCATTTCATTTAAAATTAATACATTACAATACGAATTAAAAAATACGCATTCTCAACCACGGCGGTTACGGGCCTTAACTTCTTCAACCATGTCGTTCATGAGCTGAGCATGGTCTTGTTGGTTGCGCATTGAGGTATGTCTAGACAAAACCTCATTGAAGCCCGTCGGTAATCCTCGAGCGTGGGGCGCGGTCGCCGTGCTGGAGCTAGATCCACCTTCATCATCGGCCCAATCGGTGATACTTCCACCTTCATGTTCGACTATCATGTTGTGCAAGATTATGCATGCATACATGACATCGGCGATAACTTCCTTGAACCAGAGACGCGCCGGTCCTTTCACTATTGCCCACCGTGATTGGAGCACACCAAATGCCCGCCCCACATCCTTCTGCGCCGCCTCCTGTTGGCAGTGAACTCGATGGCTGGGTCGTTGCCATTGCATTGCTTGGTGAAGAGGGTGGATGAGTTGAGGACGTTGATGTCGTTGTTGACCCCGCTACACCGAAGTAAGCATGTCAGATCCAGAGCCGATAGTCAGCG
Organism: Salvia splendens; assembly: GCF_004379255.2. Classification (NCBI taxonomy): domain Eukaryota; kingdom Viridiplantae; phylum Streptophyta; class Magnoliopsida; order Lamiales; family Lamiaceae; genus Salvia; species Salvia splendens. The sequence goes on from NC_056034.1 coordinate 3,945,130, forward strand.
ACGGCTTCGAGGATCATCGTCGGGTGGTTGCCATTGTATCCACTAGTAAATTGGTCTCTCCACGCCCTCGGACAATTCTTCAACTCCCAGTGCATACAGTCGATGCTCCCTAGCATCCCAGGAAAGTCGTGCGCCGTCTCGTGCATCTTTATCAGGCCCTGGCAATCCACAGCAGTCGGCTTTCTCAAATATGTGTCGTTGTAAGCCTCCACAACTCCCCTACAAAATCTCTTCAGGCACTCGCGGCCAGTTGTCTCCCCAGCGTGAAGGTACTCGTCGAACATGTCCGCCGTGGTGCCGTAGGCCAACTGCCGGAGTGCAACCGTGCACTTCTGCAACGGCGTAAGTCCGGGTCTACCGAGGCCATCTTCCCGATACTTGAAGTATTCATCACGTGACTCCAACGTCTGGACAATGCTGAGAAAAAGATAACGATGCATTCTAAACCGGCGGTGAAAAATAGTCTGGCCCCACCGTGGTTGCTCGACAAAATAGTATGCAAATAGACGTTCGTAAGCTACGGCGTGTTCGCGGCGGACAAATGTCCGACGTCGAATAGGCCTGGGGATCTGCTCCGCCGCCGTCGCCTCCTCCTCGCGCTGCATTTCGGCTAAGCAATTCGTCATTGCGTCATTGACGACATCGAATAAGGCTCGCGTCAAGGTCCGACTAACGCCCTCTGAGGTACTCCAGTCGTCGTCGTGGTTCATTTTTGTTTGTGAGAGATTATTGAAATATTCGTATGGAATGTGAGAGATGAGAGAAATGTTCGTATGAAAAATAGAATGACAAACGAGGTTTAAATAGACAAAAATTATAAAAAAAAATGAAAATGCGTTGCATCGTTCGCGTCGCCCACAATGGGCGGACGATGCCCTATCGTCCGCGTATCGTCCGCGGACCATCTATAGGGCGTGGACGATGCATCAGGCATCGTCCGCGCACCCAAAGTGGGCGGACGATGGCGCGCACGAGGCACCGGACGGCCTATCGTCCACCCCATTGCGGATGCTCTTAGAAACAAAAAATACCCAATTTCAAGACCATTTAACAATTCCTACTACTCCCTTCGTCCCAAGATAAGCGAATCATATTCCTTTTTGGAATGTCCCACTATAAGTGAGTCATTTTCCTTTTTAACAAAAAATCATCTCTCTAATTTATTCTCCACCTACTTTATCCTCTCTTCACTCTTATACTTTTCTCTCTCTCATCATTTACCCTCTCCATTTTAACTATTTAAATACCAATTTATTAAATCTCGTGCCAAAAAGAAGCGTTTCGCTTATCTTGGAACGGGGGAGTATTTATTTTACTTGAATTCAATTTATAAGACACATTGTATAGAACATATATATCCAGTTAAGTGGAAGTCGTGTTTTCATTTTAATAACATATCCCTATAAGCACTAAAATCATCGTATTTGAGGTTATAAAGTTATTGCATTCACGATAGAAATTAATTAAACTCATTAAAATGAACGTAATGTGAGAATATATAAGCAAAAAGTATCATTCTTCACCATTAATGATGGGGTACGAACTAAACAAACCCAACAGCAGTGACGGCCCATCAGCCCAAAGCCCAAGGAAGAGTATGAGTTCGGCATTACCAAAGAGTTCGGAGGAGTTCGGCATTACCAAAGAGTTCGGCCTCAGCCTACAGCTCGGTAAAAGCCAACCAATCAAGCTCTGCTCTTAGGTCGGCATCAAGCTCTACTCTCAGATCGGCAACCAAAGCAGTTCGGTCTCAGTAAGAGTTCGGCCTCAGCCTACAGCTCGGCAAAAGCCAACCAATCAAGCTCTGCTCTTAGGTCGGCATCAAGCTCTACTCTCAGATCGGCAACCAAAGCAGTTCGGTCTCAGTTTTCGACCGAACAAGGAGTTAGTGGACCCATGCAGGATTTCCACAACTTCCAACACACCCACTACCACGTGGCGTCAACTCAGGCCACGATCTTAGGCCATGACCTACACGACCTCCACGACCTAGAGTGATGATGTAAGCCACGATCTTAGTTCAATGTATAAATAGAACTTAGATCTGGTAGAAAGGGGTTAGAATCTCTCTAGAGAAATAATCATATAGCAAGTCTGTGTTGTAAGCTGTAATTCGCAGATCAAGCAATACAAACCTGCCCCCATTTCTCCCCGTGGACGTAGATTTACCTCAGTAAATCGAACCACGTAAAATTCTCTGTGTCGTAATTTATTTTTACGAGCATTTATCATCATCGAAAATTCGCCGATACATCACTGGCGCCGTCTGTGGGAACCAGAGAACCAAATTTGTGATAAAGCGAATTTTTGACCATTTTTTCAACCCAAAAAATGCATACCAGATCGCAGAGTACCCGTATTCCTGCCCGTGAGAACCAGGAGGAAGCCAATCCATCCCATAGGTCTGGAAAACAGCCTAGGGATAAATCCACCACCAGTTCTCATGGCGGAGGAACAAGCCGCTCCAAAAGCCGTCACACCGAGTCTTCCCAGCAGCCCGATTTGAACGGGGCTGTCAAGCTGTTTTTGGCTGAAAAGCAGGAGGAATTCTTAACCTTCCTGCAGAGAAGCCAAAAGCAGCCGGAGGCGAAAACGGCGGATTCTCTCTCTCCCTCCATACGAGACAGTCACTACCCGCAGTAGTATCATGTCTTCCAGAAGAAAGAATCCTCGGTACCGGAATCACAGGAGAACTCCATCTCCTCCATACCGAAGAAATGTCGGGTTCGCCATGTACGGAGCATTGAGGACTCCGTTCTCGGAAGATATTACCCGAACTTCCCTACCACAGAACTACCGAACTCCGTCGATGACCTATGACGGACTCGTGGATCCTCATGATTTCTTGGGACGCTATCAATATAACATGGCGAACCAGGGTCTCAACGAGGTCCACATGTGCAAGCTGTTTCCCGAGCTGCTTATCGGGAACGCAAGAAGGTGGTTCGATAGCCTCCCCCAAGGCAGCATTAGATCCTACCGAGATCTAATGGATGCTTTCCACAGGAGGTTCTTTCAGAAAGCGGAAGCCCGGATCACTTCGGCTCAGCTGCTTTCTATACGTCAAGGTCGCGACGAAAAGATCAGCGATTTTATGACGAGATTCCACAAGGAATGCCTACAAGTAGATAATCTCAATGATCTACTTGTCATTTCGGCATTCCAAAATGGAATCCTGCCCGGAGCTCTCTACAGAAAGCTCGTGGAGTGCGGTCCGCAAACAGCTCAAGAGATGTGGGACATTGCGGACAAGTTTTCTCGTGCCGATGAGGCAGACCGTCGAAAACGGTCTTTAGACAGCTCATCCAGAGAAGACAAAAAGAAGCCCGGTCATAGCGATCAGAGGCATCCTCGCCGAACACCTTCTCCACTAAAGGAGAGATAGCGGTCATCCGAGGTGATCGAAAAAGAGCAAGTGTGTTCGCAGATTGCGCTTAAAAGTGCCGAGCAATCAGTTCGGCACCATCAAGCATAGCAATCACAGCAGCCGGAATCAGAGGCCGGCGAAATGACCGAAGTCACACCGGAGCCGAACTCGATGGTGTACGGCACTGAAGCCGTGATTCGGTTGAGATCGGCATATCCAGTCCCCGAACTCAATTTCTCCTCAGAAATGAATGGTGATGGACTGAGCCGAACTAGATCTTGCCGAAGAAAGAAGAGAATTGGCCTGCCTAAAAGCAGCCAAGTACAAGGAGCAAGTAGCCCGGTATTACAACCAAAGGGTGAAGAAGCTGCAATTTCAAGTGGGAGATCTCGTCTTGAGAAACAACGAAGTAAGCCGAGCAGAAAAGCTGGGCGAACTCGAGCCCACATAGGAAGGTCCATATCGGGTGTCAGAAGTCCTCGGCAAAGGGTCTTACAAATTGACTCACGCGTCAGGAGCACAAGTACCCCGAACATGGTACGTTTCCAACCTCAAAAAGTTCCATTTGTAAGAGACAGTCCGGTCAGTCAGTCTTATGTGTTTTCTTTGTTTTTTACTTGTTCTTGTCTCTACGTGCGTTGTGTCTGTCTATGTGAGTGTCGTCTCTTACAAATAAAACTGAGGTATCTCGTTCTTCAAAGGCTGATCCCCTTTTTAGAACATACAAGCCAACGATTGTGCGTCAAAGCTTCTAAAGAGGATACAAGACCACAATTCAGCTTAAACAAGCAGTTCGTCTGAAACGAGCTGCAACAAGCCCACGATTGTGTGTCAAAGCTTCTAAAGAGGATACAAGACCACAATTCTGCTTAAGAATCAAGCACTTCGTCTGAAACGAACTGCAACAAAAGTCCGATTCTCGCGATAAAACTTGCCTGAATTAGGACAAGGGAAAGTCCAATCCACGCGATAAAACTCGCCGAATTAGGACGACCAAGTTCGGTCAAAGCAGTTTACCTCATAAGACCGAGGACGACCATGTCTAGTCAAAGAGGTTTACTGCATAAGACCACTTCGGTTAACTGGGAAAGTCCGATCCACGCGATAAAACTCGCCGAATTAGGACAAGGGAAAGTTCGATCCCGGCGACGAAAATCGCCAAATTAGAACACAAAGACGAGTCCGGTCAAAGATGTTTATTTCATCAGACCAAAGACGAGTCCGGTCAAAGATGTTTATTTCATCAGACCAAAGACGAGTCCGGTCAAAGATGTTTATTTCATCAGACCAAAGACGAGTCCGGTCAAAGATGTTTATTTCATCAGACCAAAGACGAGTCCGGTCAAAGATGTTTATTTCATCAGACCAAAGACGAGTCCGGTCAAAGATGTTTATTTCATCAGACCAAAGACGAGTCCGGTCAAAGATGTTTATTTCATCAGACCAAAGACGAGTCCGGTCAAAGATGTTTATTTCATCAGACCAAAGACAAGTCCGGTCAAAGAAGTTTACTTCATAAGACCGAGGACAAGTACGATGAAATTTTTTCGCTAAGCTGTAAATACAGTGTTAGAAGCGAAAACAAAAACAAAATTTCATTTTCAAATCTTGTTCGGCACACAACTCCGCTACCCTACAAGATGGCGTTACGCTATTACAAAGGACTATTCTACTGTCCAGGGTTGCTAAAGTTGAGCCATCTATTCACAAAATCCTCGTGAAGCTGAGTACGGGCGTTCCAGGCAGCTGCAGAATAAGCAGGTCGACGAGATGCTCTAATCGACCTGCCACCTCTTCTCTGAGCCCGGGAAGCCCTAGCACCTCGGCGGCGAAGAGTCTCTTCACGAAGCATTTGTTGATCTTGCTCACTCATAATCACAGCTCCTCTACGAACTTCAGCCTGTTCTCGTCTTGACGTTTCCGGCTGTTCCAGAGTTCGTTGCTGACTTGGAGTACGGTTTTGAGCAAGTGAATCAAAGGTTTGATCTGGAGTGCGAGCATCTGTTGGCACGATATGCCGAAGGAATCTTTCTATGGAGGGGCGCCGAGAAAGAACAATGTTGTACCGAGAAGCCCAGCGCCGCAATGATGTCACGACTTGTTGGCAAGCCGAGCTCTCCAGCGCATTGTTCCTCCGGAGTACATTATATTCCTCCCACAGTTCGTCAACTCGACTCTGAACATCTGATATGGTCATTCCCCCGCGCACACGGATGTAATCCTCGTACGCAGTCCTCTCAGCAATGGTCGTATTCAGCTCGGCCTCCAGATCATTCTTATCGGACTCTAAGTCCTTATTATCGGCATCCAGCTTCACTAAACGAGCCAGAAGCTCGTCATTCTTCGTCTGATCGGCTATAGCTCTTTTCTCAGCTTCGTCTAAAGCCGAAGAGTACAGCCGCTTCCAGTGAAGTACCTCCAGCTCCTTGAGAGTTAAGAATACAAAGCAGCTACGTCAGTTCGGCATTTCAGCTTACCGAGCAGGTAGTAAACCACAACAGGAGTAAGAGAGTACGAAAGGCTATACGAAGACACAAGAGCAGAAAGAAGAATTTTTTCATTCATAAAAAAAAAAAAAAAAAAAAAAAAAAAAAAAATTTCTATACAAGGAGGGCTTCAAGGCCATTTTACATAAAGGAAGAAACTAAACTAAGAGAAGGGAGACGAAATCATACTTCGCTAGCTTCGTCTCCACCTTCTCGGTGAGGTTCAGCTTCCTTCTCTGCTTCAGCTTCAGCCTCTGCCTCCTTGCTCTCCCCAGCCTGCTCGGCGCCACCGTAGCCGATCTGCTGCGTCTCCTGATCGGCTTCCTTCTCCGGATGCCCGGCTCGCCCGACTTCGGCCTCCCGCTCCAGCGGCTCGGCCTCACCCTCTCCGTTGTAAGTCGAAGCGGGTGAAACGGGTCCCACGGAGGCAAAGATAGCCTCCAGGTTCTCGTCCCGATCAGCTCGACAACTCCGGACTCGGTCTGCAGAAAGCAGGACCGAAGATGAAGCGAGCTCCTCAAGGAGCGGCAGATTCTGAAGCCGAGCTGCTATCTCTCGGCTGTACAGAGGCAGTACGACGTCGGCCCCCTGCTCGCCCTTATCGGCAATTAGCCTTACCAGACTACCGACAAAAGCCGAGAACTGGCTACTCAAAAAGAGTTTCTCCGTGTAAACACGGAGAGCCTCCCCCTGGGCAACCACGGCGGCAGCATCACTCCGTTTCGTCTGCTCTCGCTGGATGACGAGCTGGTTTTTGGCAAACTGAGCTTCATCCTGGGCCGAAATCCTAGCAGCTCTGGCTTTCTCAAAGTTTGCCTCGGCCTGCTCGGCCCGGTGACAAGCAGCCGCCAATTTCCTCTGCATCTCAGCATAGTCGTTGGACGCTTTGGAGAGTTCGACGGCGACGAGCTTGGAGAGCATATCGTTCCTCTGAAAATGGATAAGGAAAAAAGTCAACAGAGGGCACCAAAAATACAGGACAGAAGCCAAGCCAAAGAATCGAGAAGACAATTCACCTCGGCGAAGTCCGTGGGCCATAAAAATGGCTCACAGATATGCTCCGAAGGAGGCGCCAAGACCACGTCTTTCTCTGGCGCTCTCGGGGGCTTCTGGGTCCTCCCCTTCCTACTTGCCGAAGTCGACTCCGGCTTCTTTGGACCCGAAGAGGTCTTTTGCCTCTTCGGATTCTTCTCGGCATCAGGCGCCGAGCTGGTAGCCTTCTCTTTCTCCGGCTCCTCAAGCTCGGAGGACTTTCGGATAGCCTTATTCAGCATGAACACTGCCAAAAAGCAAGAAAACAAGGTTAGTTTTCTTCGTTAAAGCAGTAGAGCATAAAGATAAAGAGAAATCCTCACCCTCGGCCTCTTCGTCCGAAGACGAGATATTGAACACGAGGTCGCCCTTGACGAGCTCAGTTTCCGAATACTGTTTCCTAATCATAGGAATCTTATTGAGCTCGCCCTCGAGCTCGGCCAACGGTTCTAACCGAGGATGGGGAATCACGGACTTCGGCCTTCTCCAAGGAAAGCCCGGAGCCGAAGTCCTATTATAAAAAAAGAAACGGTTTTGCCATTTCGGCCACTTGGTTCGGCAGAAGGTCCTAAAAGGCTGTAAGGGGATCAAGTAAAACCAAGATCCCTTCCTTTTAAACTGGAAAAAATTAAGGATTGCCCTCAGAGACAGATCCTTATCTAGCCTACGCAGTTCGGCAGCAAAAGCCGATAAGTGCCTCCAAGAGTTCGGAGTCACCTGACCTAAAGGGAGTTGAAAAAAATCAAGAAGCTCTACAAAAGGTGGGGGAAGAGGAAAACGAAGCCCGCATTCTAAGCAGGCTTCGTAAACGGTGGCATAACCCTCCGGCGGGTCGTTAGCCCTATGATCATCGTCGGGAACCACCGCCTTCCCCCCAGGTAAAAAATATTTCTCGTGAAGGGATATCACAGTATCCTTACTCAAGATACTGTGAAAATACTCTACGGTCTTCTCCCCGGATTCTTTCCGGCTAGAAGACCCCTTATCCCCTTTCCTACCGCTACCCGACACCGAAGAAGAAGAAGAAGACATTTTTCTTACTTTTTGAAAGTGAAGAAAGTCTGAAGAAGCTCTTGAAAGCGGAAGAAAATTTCTCGAGAAAGAGAGAGTATAGAAGACGCAACAGCAAAGGTGTTCAAATGAGGAAGAAAGAGCATATTTATCAGATTCGGCGAAGATTTCAAAATCGTCGCACCGTTTCGAATCCCACCTTTTCAGGATTCAACGGCCGGATTTTACTGTCGCATTTAATGCAGTCACATGCAAGGCATGTCCCCTGACGTCAGCCTCCCCCGTACTTTTATCCAGAATACCGAAGTGACTCGCTTCGCCGAAGTGATTCACTTCGTCTTTCGGGGGGGGTAGTGATGGGGTACGAACTAAACAAACCCAACAGCAGTGACGGCCCATCAGCCCAAAGCCCAAGGAAGAGTATGAGTTCGGCATTACCAAAGAGTTCGGAGGAGTTCGGCATTACCAAAGAGTTCGGCCTCAGCCTACAGCTCGGTAAAAGCCAACCAATCAAGCTCTGCTCTTAGGTCGGCATCAAGCTCTACTCTCAGATCGGCAACCAAAGCAGTTCGGTCTCAGTAAGAGTTCGGCCTCAGCCTACAGCTCGGCAAAAGCCAACCAATCAAGCTCTGCTCTTAGGTCGGCATCAAGCTCTACTCTCAGATCGGCAACCAAAGCAGTTCGGTCTCAGTTTTCGACCGAACAAGGAGTTAGTGGACCCATGCAGGATTTCCACAACTTCCAACACACCCACTACCACGTGGCGTCAACTCAGGCCACGATCTTAGGCCATGACCTACACGACCTCCACGACCTAGAGTGATGATGTAAGCCACGATCTTAGTTCAATGTATAAATAGAACTTAGATCTGGTAGAAAGGGGTTAGAATCTCTCTAGAGAAATAATCATATAGCAAGTCTGTGTTGTAAGCTGTAATTCGCAGATCAAGCAATACAAACCTGCCCCCATTTCTCCCCGTGGACGTAGATTTACCTCAGTAAATCGAACCACGTAAAATTCTCTGTGTCGTAATTTATTTTTACGAGCATTTATCATCATCGAAAATTCGCCGATACATCAATTAACATTAGTTAGCAAACGTATTTTATAGTTCAAAGCTCTTTCATGGAGTATAACAATGGAGAAATAGTGAGTGTGTATATCAAAGTTTCATCTTTGAAAGATGAAATACTGACTTATTCCATATACTATTTCTTAAACAATAATGCAACCAAAAGTAAGTACTACTATATGTTACGGACACAACAAATTTATTATTCACTAAATAGACGAAATGATGAAATGAAAAAAAAAGATTGATACAGTCTAAAATAGCTTAAAATACCTTTATATGTGTTTTAATAATCAAATCAAGGAAATGATCATTCCCATATTAAATTAAGCGTTTTGTTCTACTAAATATTAGGTATTCTTAACCAACTTAGTCAACTTTTTAAGATTGCAAGGTATAACCATTCAATAACATTAACAGCGTAAATTTAAAGTAGTCGTCCGACATGGATGCTCATAATTCATAAAAAAGAAACAATTTTTCATTAGAACTAAAATTACATAATACAAAGATACGTAAATAATCAAATTCACTCATCATTTCTCATGGATAAACAAACAACCATAAGATGTTGAAGACAATCAAATCCGCACGAACTCAAATTTGAACATGAAATTGCAATTGAGACATTGTTTTAGTATTCCTTAGGAGGAGGGGGTGAATTGTAGTAGTACGGTGGAGGTGGAGATTTGTAAGTGTATTCAGGATGTTCTATGTGTTCTGGAGGTGGTGGTAATGATGGTGGTGGAGGCGAGTTGTAGGAGTACTTCTTTGGAGGGGGTGGAGATTTGTAGGTATATTCAGGATGCTCTACATGTTTGGGAGGTGGTGGTGACTTATACTGGTACGATGGTGGTGGAGGTGAACTATAGGTGTACTTCTTTGGAGGAGGTGGAGATTTGTAGATGTATTCAGGGTGCTCTACGTGTTCTGGAGGTGGTGGTGACTTGTACTGGTACGATGGTGGTGGAGGCGAGCTATATGAGTACTTCTTTGGCGGAGGTGGAGATTTGTAGGTGTATTTAGGATGGTCTACGTGTTTTGGAGGTGGTGGTGACTTATATTGGTACGATGGTGGTGGAGGCGAACTGTAAGTGTACTTCTTTGGCGGAGGTGGAGATTTGTAGGTGTATTCGGGATGCTCTACGTGTTTTGGAGGTGGTGGTGACTTGTATTGGTATGATGGTGGTGGAGGCGAGCTGTAGGTGTACTTCTTTGTCGGAGGTGGAGATTTGTAGGTGTATTCAGGATGCTCTACGTGTTTTGGAGGTGGTGGTGACTTATATTGGTACGATGGTGGTGGAGGCGAACTGTAAGTGTACTTCTTTGGGGGAGGTGGAGATTTGTAGGTGTATTCGGGATGCTCTACGTGTTTTGGAAGTGGTGGTGACTTGTACTGGTATGATGGTGGTGGAGGCAAGCTGTAGGTGTACTTCTTTGGCGGAGGTGGAGATTTGTAGGTGTATTCAGGATGCTCTACATGTTTTGGAGGTGGTGGTGACTTGTATTGGTACGATGGTGGTGGAGGTGAGCTGTAGGTGTACTTCTTTGGTGGAGGTGGTGATTTGTAGGTGTATTCGGGATGCACTACTTGTTTAGGAGGTGGTGGTGACTTGTATTGGTACGATGGTGGTGGAGGCGAGCTGTAGGTGTACTTCTTTGGCGGAGGTGGAGATTTGTAGGTGTATTCGGGATGCTCTACGTGTTTTGGAGGTGGTGGGGACTCGTATTGGTACGATGGTGGTGGAGGCGAGCTGTAGGTGTACTTCTTTGGCGGAGGTGGAGATTTGTAGGTGTATTCGGGATGCTCTACGTGTTTTGGAGGTGGTGGTGACTTGTACTGGTATGATGGTGGTGGGGGCGAGTTGTAGGTGTACTTCTTTGGCGGAGGTGGAGATTTGTAGGTGTATTCAGGATGCTCTACGTGTTTTGGAGGAGGTGGTGACTTGTATTGGTACGATGGTGGTGGAGGCGAGCTGTAGGTGTACTTCTTTGGCGGAGGTGGTGATTTGTAGGTGTATTCGGGATGCACTACTTGTTTAGGAGGTGGTGGTGACTTGTATTGGTACGATGGTGGTGGAGGCGAGCTGTAGGTGTACTTCTTTGGCGGAGGTGGAGATTTGTAGGTGTATTCGGGATGCTCTACGTGTTTTGGAGGTGGTGGGGACTTGTATTGGTACGATGGTGGTGGAGGCGAGCTGTAGGTGTACTTCTTTGGCGGAGGTGGAGATTTGTAGGTGTATTCGGGATGCTCTACGTGTTTTGGAGGTGGTGGTGACTTGTATTGGTATGATGGTGGTGGGGGCGAGTTGTAGGTGTACTTCTTTGGCGGAGGTGGAGATTTGTAGGTGTGTTCAGGATGCTTTACGTGTTTTGGAGGTGGTGGTGACTTGTATTGGTACGATGGTGGTGGAGGCGAGCTGTAGGTGTACTTCTTTGGCGGAGGTGGTGATCTGTAGGTGTTTTCGGGATGCACTACTTGTTTAGGAGGTGGTTGTGATTTGTAGTGGTACGGCGGTGGCAGAGGCGAGCTGTAGGTGTACTTCTTTGGCGGAGGTGGAGATTTGTAGGTGTATTCGGGATGCTCTACGTGTTTTGGAGGTGGTGGTGATTTGTAGTTGTACGCTGGTGGTGGAGGTGAGCTATAAGAGTACTTCTTTGGTGGAGGTGGGGATTTGTAGATGTATTCGGGATGCTGTACGTGCTTTGGATGTGGTGGTGATGGCGGCGGCGGCGAACTATAGTAATACTTGTTCACCGATGGAAGTGGTAAGTTAGGCAAGTATTTTGGAAGCTTAGCATGCTTAGCTGGTGGTGGTGGTGGTGATGAATAAATGTAAGGCTTATAAGCTGATGCATGAGAGATAATGATAGAAAGTAATATTGTGCATACGAAAAATGGCATTTTCCTTGCTTTTTTGTGTTTCTCCATATTTAGTGTTGGCTTCTTCTTTGTGTTTGATGGTAGAATAAATATTGCATATATATTGTGATTAATCTTTAAAATAAACCCAATTATTGAGTTGTATGCATCATAATTAGTGGGCGACTACTTCTATATATTTTTAGTTAATTAATCCATGAATCGGCCATATATAATCTGATTCCTATTATGACACTGCTTGCACTACACATGTATGTTCAAAGACACAAACAATTTTAGAATAAAAAAATGTGTATTAAAAAGAATTTTGCAGAAAATGTTATATTTATATGCCCCTTGCATTATTTAATTATTAAATTGAGTTTACAGATTAAAGGGAAATCTGTGGCGGCAATAAGACATTTTTGCAGGACAAGTTACCCACTAAATTGCACGTATTAATTTGTTAATTATTTGGATATTTATTTATTTTATTAGAATTTGGACGTTTGCGTTCTTAAAACTTTGTAAAAGACAAGAGACATTTAAAAAAAAATCAAAGGTCTAGGAGTGGCAAACCGTGCGTGTTGGGTCGTCAACATCGTCAATATGTTCCTTACCCAATAAGGATAGATACGAACAAGATATGTTAAGAAAACCTCAAATTCGAACTCGATACGAACCGATTAACGATACGAACCACGTTGGGTCAACACGACACGATAAATGATTTAAGTACAAACAAATTCAGACTTCCGAAATCAAAATTCACATTTCACTCACGCTGCGTACCCTAACTCAAATTTCAAAATAATAAAAATTAATAATATTATAAAATTATTTCTTAACGGGTAACTCGAACTCGACACAAAATTTTCGTATTCTTAACGAGTCACTCAATAAGGACACGAACCCAATAAGCTTTGACTCAAACCCATTAATTTCGTGTAGATTCTTGTCGGATTATGGTATCGTACCAAAAATTACCAGTTCTACGATGATCCGTCTTAGCATGATTTTAAAAGAAGTTCTAGAAATAAATTAATATCTTGAATGTATGAATCGTATAAACCAAACTAGTTAATGAAAATGAAAATTAAGATGAAACACGATTAATATTATATTCATGCAATATATATAACGAAAGTTTGAATTAAATGAAATTTTGAGAGTAAAATTACATTGATTCTATTGCAAACCACGACGAACAATATCAAGATAGTATAGTTCAATTACTTATCTCATGGATAAACATATTATTATTATTATTACTGAAACAATAATAACAACTTACTACAATTTATTTAATCTAATTAATAAGTTTATTCTCTAATCTGTATCAATTTCAAATTAATGTAAAACATACATTTACTATTTTTACTCATTCCGTTTTACTAGTAGTGACACATTTTCCTTTTTCGGATGTCTCACTTTAATCGACACATTTACTAAAATGGAAACATCATTATCTCTACTTTATTCTATTTTACTTTATTCTCTCTATACTCAACTCACAAAATAAAGCCGTGTATATATATATTTCGTACCGAATAAAAAATGCTCCACTTAAAATGGGACGAAGGAAATATTTAAAAATAATAATACTTCACCCGTCCCATAAAAATATACACTTCTGAGATGACACGAGTTTTAAAGTACAACTGGTAAATTAGGAAAGAGATAGAAAGAAAAAGTGGTTGCAGAATTGTTGTAGAGAATGAGACTCAACTAGTTTGAGAGAGAAAAGTTACAAAAAATAGAAATGAACTATTTTATGGGACGAGCCAAAATGAAAAGAGTGTCTATATTTATGGGACGGATATGGTCCCACATTCCACTAACTCATTCTACTTACATTTAATTTAAAACTAATATATATAAATGAGACTCATATTCTACTTACTTTTCTAACATTTCTTAGAAATCGTATCATCAAGAAATGAGACTCTAATGGCGGACGGATAGAGTAATTATTAACTCAATAAATTAAATAATTAAATAATTCATTAATGTAATTGTGTATAATTAGTTTTAAATTAATTATATAGTTTTATTTATAGTATCCCTTCCGTCCCTCACAAGTATGAACATTCTAAAATTTTAAAGTTTTTCTCTCTAAAGAGGCGGGACCCATTATGCACTAACAATACTTTCATTACTTTTTTTCTCTATCTCTCTTACTTTACCAATTATGCATTAAAACGCGTGTCGAATCAAATGTTCGTATTTTTCAGGGACGGATGGAGTAGTAAATAACAGCTCAAAATTGATAGTCAAATTAATAGCTTTCAGCCCAAAATGCCGGCCCAGCTTATAATAGCAAATGAGTTAGTAAAAAAGTATTCACGTTCTAAACGTTCTCAACTTCTGTACCATATGAATTTACTGGACTATATGCTTTGCTTGTATCCTTTTGTCTGTATTAATTAATTTAAAGTTCAATATCATAATCTAGTCTATAGTATATCTTTCTCGTTCTTGACATTGCCATATAGCTCGCTCTTGCTTACTTTTGTTAACTTTTCATTCGATGCCTGTCTCCAATCTTCATCGAGCTCATGGATCATCGGCTTCTCGCTTGTTGCTTCTTCGGTATTCTGGTTTTAATTTAGTTATCAATAGTTGTTAAATTTGATTATTGGTTCTTTCATGCCAAGAAATGTTTGGGTTTGATGTTCAGTTCTACTCTGTCTAAGCAGCTTTAACATTAATAGTCCAGCTTTCATATTAGTTCAAAGTTTTAGAGTTTCTAGATTTTGAAATTTGATAGTAGTAGATTATAATACATATACTACTATAAAAATTTGTATCTGGATAGTGAGGGATCTAACAAAACCATTGAAAATAAGCCGTGCCTTTGAAATATATGTCTCCTTTTATTAGTTTATTTCACCAAAATAAAGCACACCAAAACTCTTTCGGACTCGGTGGTCCCACCTTGGCCTAATTTTCCAATGTGGATTCTTCACATTTTGATTGGGTGCTTTTTTATAAATTTTCTTATGCTACTTCATTTCTCTATTAATCAATTTATTTTTGTGATTCCCATAGTTAATTCATTAGCTACTAATTAATTTATTTATATATTTTTTATTTTCTCACGCTAGTAATTTGATGTTACATTTTTTTAATAAAGAATATTCCGTACATCTTTAATTTATATTGCTCATTCTTCAATTATTTCTATCATCATCATCTCTATCTCATATCTCAATAATGTTCTTGTCGAACTTTTTATGACGTCGTTGACGCTAACAATATACAACAATTTGGTAATACTTCCGCATCTATGAAAAATATTCTCACTAGTGGACGATACGAGTTTTAATTCGTAATAAATAAAGTGTTATAAATTAGGAATGACTTTCCATTTTTAGTATGAGACTAATTTTAGTGGGGGACGGAAATAGAAAAATGAAACTATTTTTTTGTGGACGAATGAAATACTAACAATTTGGACCCCCAGTATCAAAATCATGCGTCCGCCACTGGGTATAGCATAGGCGAGACTCCAAAAGTAGTGATTCGTTTGAAATTGTGTTCAATTTAAAGTAATGGAATATGTTACGAAGTGAAAACACGGTTTTGAATTTTTTATGTTGCCTAATTTTCTACCCCATTTCTTTTTATGTTGCCTAATTTTCTACCCTATTTCTCCAACAATTCTTCACTATCACAACATAGATTCTTGACAACTCCAACAAGTCTTGACAATCATATCACTCGTGATTCCCACATCTAATAGCTTAGCTTATTCGACTAAATGCTTTAGACTTATGTGACACATTGGGAATCCGATTCTGTACTGATAAATGATGAGTTTTATATATGTAGAACAAGAAAAATCCATGTTAATTTAACTCAGACACATGATACCTCCATGTGTTATATAGAACAACTCAACAAGGCAAGGAGAATATAAAGGGCCAGTGTTGTTGACAAATTTGCACTGCAACAAATATTTTCTTCGTCACAACCAAGTCTTTCAACATTAGTTGAAATCTAAAAAGGAAGTGCTACTTAATTACCTAAAATTATCACATAAATTAAATTTAATTTGGTCGTGTAAAGCATGGGCCAGTTCACACCAAAAATCAAGCTAGCACTCTTCCATATAAATTGAGATAGTATCAACACCAAAAAATCAAGATTAGTGAAGCCATCAATCATCATGGAACACAAGAAGAAATCTGCAGGGCTGTGCGAGAGAATCCACAACGCTGTCAGCCCTTTCCGGCCAAGAACCCCGAGTATTTCAGATCAGCCCCGAGCTCCAATCTCTGTCATCGCTGATAAAAGCTCAGTCAAAAACACTTCACCTCAATCCAAAACCATCCCGGTCGAATTCAGACATTCCGCTGCACATTTCTCACCTCAAAATAGCAACAATGGAGAGGGAGAAATAGCCATTTCGGGGAAAGAAAAACATGCTCCGCCACCACCACCACCACCACACCATGTTCATTTTGGCAAGAGCAAGGATGAAGATCATCATCATCATGAAGGTAAGTTTACTGATTACATCACCAAGTTCAAGAACAGGATGGTGAAGACTGCTTCACATATCGGTGGAGACGGCGGAGGAGGAGGAGGTGGCGCTGGTGGTGGTGCTAATCCAAAATCAACAAGGAGAGATAGCTTTAATGATAAAGTGTCCAACTACATTGATCAAGCCAAAGTCAAGATCAGAACTACTACCAATGTTGGGATTGATCATAATAATAATAATAATAATAATAATAATAATAATTAAAAAAACTACTAGTAACTATCGTATTATATTTGCAATTTGTGGATTTGCTAAGTTTTAATTAATTTGTGATCATCTTTGTGTATGCGTGTGAGAGTATTCACAATATCTGTTCGTGTATAGACTTCAATTATTATGTACTACTATATGTGTAATTAATATTTTTGATCATTCATTGTTTAAGTTGCTGCACTATATTAATGAATATATTCATTCCTATTGTCAAATCTGGTGGAATTACTTCGGACTATAGTGACACGCTTTACGAATGAATATTATAGAATCATTGACTCTAATCAATTTTTTAATTATATCAATTTGGATAGTGCTGTACCAATGAAAATGTTGAAATATGGTTATTTCTTCTCTTTTTTATTTAAGTGATGATATTTGTTTTCGCAATGAATTGATACTGAAACAATAAATATATTAAAGATATTATGTCAATCAGGTCAAGTAATATTACACTCAATTTTTGGATCGTCGAATAATTCAATTTGGGCAATTAGACATGCACATAGCACATTAATGTCGAATCGCTCTAAAAAATAACCAAATATATTCAATAAATGAAACCAATTAAAAAAAAACTCAAGTTCCTAAATATCAGTTTATTAAATTTTCCAAAAGCTATCATTAAAATTTTAAACTAACAATCCCTTAAAGGATAGAATTAATTATATCGAAATTCAACTTCTAATTCTAGTTGTAAACGGCTGCAAATAAATTCATTTCCATATATAGGGATAGAATTTGACACAAACAAAATAATTAAAATTACATCTAAAATTCGAAAACAACAAAAAAATAAACTCCAACTCAAGTCTTAATCTTTATCACAATATGCCTCACACATCACTCGTGTTTTCAGAAAAATGAGTATGTTTGATCAAATAATTGCGAAAAGTTCTACATCAAATATTAGTATCAAACTCTAAATTTTACTACAACTTTTTAGATAATCTCAATTATTTTAGAAATCGTACGAGTATGGACAGAGTTTAGAAGATTAATCTGATCTGGATAATCATAGCCATCAAATTAATATATAAATAGAGATAATACCTTCATTGCATTCTAGTCACACCCAAAATATAGATTATTCATTTTATAAATGCTACGCACATAAACTTTGTTATACAAAAGAACTATTACCGAATAGGTATTCTATTAAAAAAGTTATAGAACAAATTTTTGGACATATGACTAATAAAATATACTACCATATATTATGCTATATCATGACATCTAACTATATAAATAAATACATTAAACATAAAGCACTAAGTATATAATTGACTATTTTGAACATGTAACCTTCATATCTTCAATTTGAGCTCAGCAGTTCAAATTAAAATGTTCAGTTTGAGCCCGCAGAGGTGTAGCGTAGTTGGCAACGGAGGGGCAGATCTTGCTGCAATAAAATGTTCAGTTTGACGCTATCCCAACTTTTTATTTAATAAGCACTAAATACTAATAACATAAGATTCAATGATCGCGATTTGTTGAAAAGATTCCAATTAGTAATAATTTGGAAACAATAATCAAAATAATAAAAAAAGATTCTTTAATTAGAAATGAAGTAGAAATGCTCAATTATGAATAATGATGAAAATATTTAAATTACAATATTTTTTAATTATTTTTCATATAATAAGTTGCAAATAAGACATTGTCAATTATCTGACTAAAATTTTCTAATGTATAGTAGTAATAGGTAGTAATAGAATCAAAATTTCTCTAATGTATAGTAGTAATAGAATCGTATAACTTTTCAATTATGTACTCAATCATTTAATGTATCAATCCAACATATTTGCAACAGTTATCGATTATTTTTCTACTCGATAACATTTTAGTCTCAATATATTGTTAGTGATATTTTTAAATATCTTTTTTATTTAAGTTTTAATTTAAAGTTAGTTTCTAGCATTGCAAAAAAAAGGAGTTTAATGATGAATTTGTTTGTTAAAATTAAAAATGCTATTGATAGTTGTCTTATCGATAGATTGTCAACGAAAGCAGCACGTCACAAAGAAAACATCGCTGAATTTCAGGCCATTGGTAAATATTAGAGCATCCCCTACGCGTCCCGCGCGCGGCTCGCATTCCGTCTCGGAGGGACTGTTCCGCCGCGGGATGCGTTGCAACGTTCGTCCCGTCCCGTAGCTCGTCCCCAGCCCGTCTCGTAGCCCGTATCTGCGAGACAAGGGACGCGCCGGCCCGTCACGCGCCCGGGCGACGTGTCGCGCCCCCGATGCATGCGTGACGCCCACTCGCTGGCCCGCGAGTGGGCGTCGTCACAGATGACGCAATAATTCATTTTTTTTAAAAAAAAATCGAATTTTAAGAAAAAAAAATTTAATTTTCAAACGCTAATATTACCGTTAATTTTTTATTTTCCTTTTTTAAAATTTTTTTTACTCTATAAATAATCCTATTTCATACTCATTTCAAACACAAACATACATCTATTCCTCTCAAATCCTCTCTATCACTCCAATTTCCATCTTAAATCAACTCAAACAAATGGATCCTTTTGAGCAAATGCGTCAATTAATGGAACAATCACTTGAAGAAGATCGACGACGAGAGGCGGAGGAAGCCGCGCCACCCCCACGACGCTCCCGGAAGTACATCAATCGGAACCGGGAGGAAGCCGCCGCACGGTTAGTGCACGACTACTTCTGCGATAACCCAATTGGGGAGATACCTACTTCCGTCGCCGTTTTCGCATGAGTAAACCGCTATTTCTCCACATAGCGAATACTTTGGCGGCCCGGAAAGAGTTCTTCCGAGAAGGGTTCGATGCGGTCGGCCGTCCTAGCCACACGACGCTGCAGAAATGTACTGCAGCCATCCGTCAGCTTGCGACTGGACAAACGGCCGACATATTCGATGAATACCTCCACATCGAAGACACCACTGGGCGCATGTGCTTGCTCAACTTCTGTAGAGGCGTCCGGGCAGCCTTCAGTGACGAATTTCTCCGGAGGCCAAGCACGGACGATTGTCAGTTCCTCCTCAACCTGCACGAATAAGTGCACAGATTCCCCGGGATGCTTGGCAGTGTCGATTACATGCACTGGCAATGGAAGAATTGCCCGGTGGCTTGGAGGGGGTCCTACACGAGCGGCCACAAAGGCACCCACCCAACCGTTGTACTCGAGGCCGTTGCCGACTACTGGCTTTGGATCTGGCACGCGTACTTCGGGGTCTCTGGCTCGAACAACGACGTAAAAGTGCTCCACCAGTCCGACCAAAGTTTTGGATGGTAAAGCGCCTGCCATCAACTTCGTCGCCAACAACCGACTGTATAAAATGGGGTACTATCTCGCCGACGGCATCTACCAGGAAGTGGCCGACCTTCGTGAAGACGTGCAGCAGGCATGCGAACCCAAAGCAGACTCTTTTTGCGCAGAAGCAGGAGGCTGCGCGCAAGGATGTAGAGAGGGCGTTCGGGGTTCTCCAAGCGCGCTTCAACATCATCAAAGCCCCGGCTCATTCGTGGTTCATGGAGAGCATGGTCGACATCATGTATACGTGCATAATCTTGCACAACATGATTGTCCGAGACGAAGGACCCGATGCGGGAAATTGGTTGGACCTCGAATCCCCCGGAAGCTCAACCGCAAGTAGTCCGCCGCGAAGTGGAGCGCATCCGTCTATACAAGAACGGTTGGCTATTCGGGCAAGGACACGCGACTCTAGCGCCCACACCCAACTCCAAGAGGATCTAATTTAGCACATTTGGGAAAACTTTGGCGGAGAAGATTAAATTATGTCATTTTTATTTTTTTAGAATTTTAATTATGTCTTTTTTTCTTTTGTTTAAAGTTTAAGTTGTAATGTTGTTTTAATTTTAATGAATTGTGTTTGTTTAAATTGAATTGGGTTGGAAAAAATAAATATAAAATGAAATTAAATGAATAGTAATTAAGGGACGGAGCGTTGCAGGTTCCGTCCCTTAGTTAAGGGATGGAGGAAAAAAGGACAGTGTGGCCCTCAAATAGTGGTCAAATAGTAGTTAAGGGACGGTATAGAGACAGCGTAGTGGATGGTCTTATTAATGGACCAACAATGACATTCTCATTCAGTGAGTTATCATATGGAAATCATCCTCTAGACGTGTTCACCAATAACACACTAAGGACATTTTTGATTGCCAGAATTCTGTCTGGGAAAGTAATTTGATTCCTTCAATTTTAAATTCACGTGTTTGTTTCGATTTTTAATCAAACTGGGAAAGTAATCAGAATCCCAAGAAAAAGGAAAGTTAGTACAACTTTCCAGGATTCTGAATCCTAACTTTTTTTAGGTATTCTTTTTCCCAGTTTTAGAATTCTTACATATTTAATTATTATTATTATTATTATTATTATTATTTAATTACAATGTTTTAAAAATAATTTTAAATTACAAATCATACTTAATTTCAGAATAATAAATAACTATAATTAAAATGATCATAATTATAACTTTGTATTATAATATTTATACATAATTTTTTGTCACGACCGCCCTTACTAAGGATAGTAAAGACGGGGAAATCGTGACTAGGGAAGGGACTAAGGAGCGGGGAAGAAGAAGGAGAAAACAATGAAAGACAACATCTTAAACAAAACTTCAAAAGAAAAGTTTTAATCATTAAATAATTAAGCATCGGGTTAATATCGCAAGGTAATTAATGTCATAAAGCAGTATTAAATAGTGCGGAAGACTTCTAGAAATCTATTTCAAACACGGCAGCGGAAAAACAAGTATTCAAGAGAGTCAAAGGGAGACGCCTATGTATGAAGACACGACGCATCCGGGAATTCCTAAAGCTCACTCAACATCCGCCGCAACATCACCCCTCAACCTGCACATAAAGAAAAAGGATATGCAGGGCTGAGTACTTGTTGTACTCAATGGGCTCATGCCGAAAACATTTTATAACAGTTATGTCATCCATACCGGTGAACTCGAGTTTTTACGTTTATTTAAGAAATATCACGAGTATCACAAAAACACTTTTCACAGACCGGCCGGTCAAAACAAAGTCCCCACTTTCTCAACAATCAATCAATCACATCCTCTTACCATAGTGCGACGAAAGTGTGGCCACACTATTCGCCCACGAGACCGGCCGACTAGCAAGGACGGCTCACGATCTCCTCTGTGTACACAGCCTGATAGGGTTTGCGGCCCTACTCAGACCCGAATTCGTTTATCCTAGCCCTTTAGCCTAATGGAGCGAACTCACAAACTAGGCATCAAGCACAATCTCAACATAGCCCTATAGCCTAACGGAGCAAACTCAAACGAACTAGGCATCAGGCAAAAATCTCAACATCAAAACAATCACGGCATGACATAACACTTTAAACCACCCTTATAACACCACATCATATTTTCGGAAAAATAAAGAGGTTTGAAAAGAAAACCCACCTCGTTCGCTTAGCAATTCACAACCCAACTTAGCAACTCTCGATCCTCGAGTTCACGAATACACAACACCCTTGTCAACGACAACACAAGTCAGCCTCACACATCAACATATTACTATGCATGTCCTATCGTTTCTCTCTCATCGTCTTTCTCAATTCCCCAACCCAGCATACGTCACAAAGGTGTAAAGACACACGTATCACATTTCAACTTATCACACGTGATCACATCATTTAAACACGTTCCTTGGACATACATGCATCATATAACACTTTTAAACTTGAAACTAGATGTCATTTTAACAAGGCAGAAAACTGACAGTACTGCGCGACCGTTTGGTAAAAATCACTATAAATTCATCCGACCTCAAAAGAAGCTAAATTTTGGTCACAATACAGAAGACACATTCAAGTTCATCCAAGAAAATTTTCACACCGAAATCACGTCATTTAGTCAGTCATATCACATATTAAACTCTCTGGTCGGAACATACAATTTTTGACAGTATTGCGCAGTTCATTTGAAAAATTTACCGTAATTTCATCCAATGCCCAAAAAGGATGAAAATTTAACAAGACTTGGAAGACACTTCAAATTTTCATATAGTTCAAGAATCACATTAATCGGAGGTCATTTGGTCATTCAAACAGAAAACGAAACATTCATGGCGAGAACTCAAGTTTCTGGCAGATTTGCGCAGTCAACTTCAAAAATTTATTAAAAATTCATTTTTAGATAAAAAAGGGCTGAAAATCACACGAGACACAGAAAACACCTTGAAGTTTACTCAGTAAAAATTTCATAGCAAAACTCATTCGTTTGTTGGGTGAATTACAGATCATAAGCCACTGGTCGTGCACCACAGATTTCAGATTCAAGTTCGTAAATAGGGTTTTCATCTTACATCACACAACCACCGATTTCTCATGCTCGAAAACACATAACCATGCTTGCAAGTTCCTCATACATATATTTGCACATAAACTCATATTATTCACCAAATATTCCAATCCAACAACACGTGATTTCAATCAAAACACAATATCATCCAAGTTCTTACGAAAACACACTTTCCCCGTTAAAACTTGCGATCTATCAAACCTACACCCACTACATGCATGTAGGACTCAAGAACATGTTTAAAACGGATAGGATGAGGAAAAGTGAACAATATACCTTCCTTTGACAAAATGAATCGGTAGAAACGATGGACGATGCAATTCGTCGGAGACTCTTGAAAATAAACTTCAACGGATTGCAATAACAAGAGTTGGATGGAGGATTTTTGGAGATGGGAGAGTGGGAGAGGAGAGAAGACGTGTGGGAGAGAATGAGGGAGAGGGGGTGGCGTTTTTTTTTTGAGAAAGGGGGCTAGGGTTTGTTTAAGTGTTTTTTTGTAGTATTAGGTTAAAGTTTTAAGGAATATTTACTTAATTATGGGGAAATAAAATAATGGTCAAATGAAATAAAAAGTCCCATAATTAAAAGAATAAAATAGGCATGTGGGAGATGAGGAAATTTTCGAAAACTCCATGTATACACAACAAGGAATTTATTTGGTATTTACTTGAAGGATATATTCATAAATTAGGAAATAAAAATAATGAATACATGGGAACAAATAAATTAAATCTCCAAGTAGCAAAAACATGAGGTAGTGGCCAAAAATTTGAGGAGGAATGCACAAGGAAATTATTTAAATCCCCAATTAAATAGAATAGGATTTAACTTAGGAAATTTCGTTATAGGAAAAAGGCTCCCATGAAATAGGTAACAAATAATTAAATTCCCTCAATGAAAAAAAGGCATAGGGGCGTGTGGGGTGGAGACCAAATAGAAGGAAAATATTCACATCCCCAATTAATTAGACATAGGTATTTATTTGAATAAAAAGGGATTCCACAAAATAGGAAACAAATAAATTACTCTCCCAAAAATTAGTGAAGGGGCCGAAAATTATTTGGCTCAAATAGCCAAGGAAATATTTCAAATAACAATTCAATTAGAGTGAGGAAATAAAATGTGGCATGATTTAATTGGATTTGAAATAAAAGAAGGGAATCAATAAGGCACCAATTAAATCAAAGAAAAATAATTCATCCTCCTATTAAATAGGGGATTTTTCGCAACTCCCAAAAAAAAATAGCTAGAGTTCGAATTTCATGTAGCATAAATTAGGGATAATTTGGTTTGGATTTAATTTGGATAAATATCCCAAAATAATTAATTAAATCCAAGAAGAGAATATTAATTCCAATAATTTTGAAGAGGCCGAAAATTCCAATGAATTGACTCGAACAAAAGTAAATGCATGATCCTATTAATTATTTCCCCACATCGGAAAATGTAAAAATTATCAACCACTTCATTCCACATCACCCACGATAATTATTTCACTTAATTCACTTAATCACATAAGAACAAAAATTTCATAATTGAAATTTCAAATCAACTTATTAAATAAAAGTCACAAAAGTTTGGGATGTTACATTTTTATTATCATAATAATAATTAATAACTTATTAAATAATTAAAATATAATTATATAATATAAATTATATTGTAATAAATACTAATTATTATTTTATAAATTAATAATTAATAAAATCGTAGTGAAATTCTAAATTATAAAATTTATTTAATTATAATATCCTTAAATATTATAATAGTAATAATAATAATAATAATAATAATAATAATAATAATAATTATTATTATTATAATTATTTATGATTATAATACTCCATGTAACTATAATTATACTTGTATTATTATATATTGTGATGGATGATTCATATTTAAACTATCCATCATAATAATAAATATATAATAATATAATTGTCATCATTTGTAATTAATAATTTATTAAAAAATTTTATTATTCTTTTTATAAATAAAATAATAATAAATCTATCTTTAGTTCGGTGTTTAAATGAAATACTACAAAATTTAAAATCTTGGTATTCTCCAAACACAGGAAAGTAAAGTTATTAGGAATCATATTCTAGAGATTCATTTTTCTAGTAATCATATTCCTTGCCAACTTTACTTTCCCGCCAACTAAACATGGGTCCGTTGCTAAGGAAACGATGTTCATTACACCGTTTGTTGACAACTTTGTATGTCAGTGTTACCGACATATAGATGCTAGTCGATAAGTTTGTCTTGCATTTTCGACTATTTCTTTTTATTGATAATCCATATGTATTATAGATTTAAGTTTTTATATTTATTTGTTTATTTAGCACAACACTACGTATTTCTTTGCAACTAATCAAGAAAAGAGAAAAACAAAGTAACAATACGAAATAACAAAGTCACTATAACAATAATTTGATATCAAGTACAACTATTAGTTCAAACAAAATCATATTCAATTTACTATCAGTTCAAACATGTGACGCCCCCGACTTTTTTCTATTCCTTTAAGTTTGTTTTTG
Organism: Salvia splendens; assembly: GCF_004379255.2. Taxonomy (NCBI): domain Eukaryota; kingdom Viridiplantae; phylum Streptophyta; class Magnoliopsida; order Lamiales; family Lamiaceae; genus Salvia; species Salvia splendens. Next base: position 3,970,582 of record NC_056034.1, read on the forward strand.
GATGACCGTCGTCTTGGTTTCTGAAAGTACAAGATATAAACCGGACGTAATATAACCTAAAAAGGAATACAGAAGAACAAACTGAAACGAAGTACAAAATAGAAATCGAAACAGTAAACCGTGAACAGTTGTTAGCCGAGTAAATGAGTCCTCTTTCCGCAAGACGAGATACGCCCCGGTAGTGCTCTCGGATTGACATTTCGTCCCCAAAGATAAAACGGCTACGTCTTTGGTGAAGCAGTACTGCTATCAGCAGAGCTCCAGCGAACTGGATGGAGGAGAGGGCTGAGCTTCGACAGAAAAACAATGCAGAGAGGAAGAGATGCATAATGCTTTGAGTGTTTGATGTGTGATATGCATGGAATGGCTAGCCTATTTATAGGCTCAGTCCACTGCAGGGGTCAACATCCATGATGTCATCATTGCAAGACCGTAACCGCCGACCGTTACAAGGCGTTACGAGCACTGGGGGACACAGTAAGAGCCAAGGAGGGGCTTAAACCCTTCCCCAAAAAAAATTTTCCTTTCATCCTATGCTAAAATCTTTTGAAATTTTCAAAGAAACGGTCTCTAGCCCTTCCCAAATCTATGCTATTGAAGACTAAATCGCATTAGATTAATGTTAACAAGGGGCTGAAGTCACTGAATTGAATCTGAGAATTCAAAATTTGCAAATGCAAATTAGGGAATATATGGCTTTCACAGCAGGCTTGGGGAAGAAGATGTCCCACCCCACCCTAAAATAAGTATACTATTAATTATACATTTATGTAGGAAGTTAATTCTAGTAGCAATAATTGTATCCCTTGAAAGTAGCGTGACTAGCGTCACTTTGATTATTGGAGTAGTGAGTATAAATTAAGTACTTTATATATTCTTTAATTACCTATGTGGTAAAAAGGTTGCGTGGCTTTAATATTGTAAAGTCAAATTTTTTACTTTTTTCTTTTCTTTTCCTTTCCTTTATTTCTTTACAATTCTATTATACAAATATTTATTTTAAAAAATATGACTTTTAATATTCTTTTCTTTTCCTTTCCTTTATTTCTTTACAATTCTATTATACAAATATTTATTTTAAAAAATATGACTTTTAATATACACTTTATTATAAATATTAAGAATGAAAATATGAAAAGACATGTCATGCATCGACCGTGTAGTTTAATTCATATAGGATTCTACATATAGTTTCTTTCAAGTTTAAGATGTTGGCTTAGAGTTTGAGAATATTCAATTTGAGTTCGGCACGAGTTTTAATACAAAATTAATAAAATAAGAAAGATGTAAAGATAAAAAGTAATAAAGTATTGTTAGTGGAGAATGGATCTCACCTTATTAGAAAGAAAATAGTTTCCAAAATTAGAAAGTGCATATTCTTGTGGGACGGATTAAAAATGAAAGAGTGCATATTCTTGTAGGACGGAGGGAGTATATTCTTTATCTGTGATTCGTTGTTTTACTTTGACTTAGTCTGAGTTTTAAGAATTATATTAGCAATGAATAAAGAAAGTTAGTGGAATATGAGTTACAGTTTAGTAATAAATCGTGATTGAGACGAGTTAGTGGAATGTGTAGATCACTTATAGAAATAAAATAGTTAATGAGACCATTCTTCGCGGACGAAGTAAGTATATAGTTTAGCCCCTACTACAATTTTTTTCTACGTCCGCCACTGGTTACGAGAGCTGGAGAGGCTGCTCCTGGACGGACGTATCGGTACACACTGCGCGTCTAGGTTTGTTCACGACGTGGACTTCATCACGTGTCAACCACGTTGGCTTTACCGCGTCGGCTTTACCGCGTCATACTGACGGGGTGTCATTTCGTTTGGCTCGCTGACGTGGAAACAGTGGTGGTCTATAAAGAACTACACCAGCCTTGGGTCGAACCCAAGCACCGAGCCCCACGACCAGGCCCAAAGAACACCTAAGGACCAATTGCCAAGATCCAAGTCCAAGGGCACGGGCATGGGCACGAACATGGGCTCGGGCTCGAGGCTCACGGTGTGGCGGGCGGCGCGCGCGTGTGGGTTCTATAGCCCATCTTAGTCCGCTATAATTATTACATGGAATAATTCTTCTTATTAAATACTTGATTAATAAGGTTGTAACTTCCAATATGGGATAATTAACTCTCTTAATTAATCTCATGGCTTCTCTCATAGCTCATTTAATTAGTTTGTAATTTTGCACAACTTTAATCCATTATTTCTCACTCACTGGGAATCAGATTTGAAAAGTCATCTACTCCGAATGTAGATTGACGCTATATCATTTAATTTCAATAAATTAAATGTCTCGTTGAAATTATAATTGGTCAAAATCCTTTGACCGGGCATAGATTCAAACAATCATCCACATGAGTGGAAATAACCAAATGCATATGCATGTAGACACAAGCTCAACCCTCGAGAGGTATATAAGCATAAGGATAGGTAGTTTTTAGCTTTGAACCATCCATAGTCAACACCATCGGATACGCAGGTGGCCTAATAGCGCGATGCTTTGAACTATTCCTCCACGGCGTGCACTGAGACAATGGTGTTAACACTTAAACACCCCAACCTCATCCGTTCTCACGTTTTGTGTCCTTTGCGGCCTTGGACACCACTTTGGATTCATAAGTGTATTATACGAAGCGACCACACTTCACGCTTACATAGGTGATTCCTAGTCGAGTATCTTGCCCTACTCGGTCTCCTTGAGAACTCAATCTACTCGAGATCCTTAGGAATCATTAAAAGTCATAGACTTAGTCTTACCACAAGGCAAGTTTTTCAACACTCTATTGCTCTCTATGGAATATATATAGATGAGTGTTTCACACGAACTCTCATAACTTAGTTTTCCCATTGAACCAAGTTCTTGGGATCTCCAGTCATCATGGTTGGGTTCCCACTATGACAATTCTTTAGTTTGTGGATTTCAAACCCATTCCCTCTAGCAACTTGTTCATTTGATCACGATTTAACCCTTTGGTTAGCGGATCCGCTAGATTATCTATTGACTTCACATAGGCCGTCGACGAATATGTCGAGACTTACCGTTATAGAAGCCATTATTTGCCCTTCCAATAGCGGCTTGGCTATCACAGTGAATCAACACTGGAGGCACTGGCTTAGACCAACATGGAATATCCTCAAGGAAATTCTTAAGCCATTCGGCTTCTTCACCAGCTTTATCTAAAGCTATGAATTCCCATTTCATGGTTGATCGGGCTATGCATGTCTGTTTTGTGGATTTCCACGAGACAACACCACCCCCAATAGTAAAGATGTATCCACTTGTTGAAAGTAAGTCCTTATTTTCGGACATCCAATTCCCATAACAGTACCCTTCAAGTACCTGGGGGTATCTCGAAAAGTGTAGGCCATGATTTTGAGTATGTTTTAGATATCTCAAAACTCTTACTAGAGCTCTCCAATGCTCTTTGCTTAGATTACTCGTGTAGCGACTCAACTTGTTCACGGCACAAACAATGTCCGGTCGAGTACAATTAGTCAAATACAAAATGCACCCAATGACCTGTGCATATTCTTCTTGTGCAACGAGTTCGCCTTTGTTTTTGCTCAAGTGAACGTCGAGTTCAATTGGAGTCTTAACCGGTACGCCATCATAGGCCTTGAATTTCTTCAGTATTTTCTCAACATAATGAGATTGGGTTAAGATGATTCCATCAGATGTTCTTAGAATTCTTATTCCAAGAATTACATCGGCTAGACCCATGTCTTTCATGTCAAAGTTTCTTTTTAACATGGCTTTGGTCTCGTTAATCACTTGAGTGTTAATACTCATGATTAACATGTCATCAACGTAAAGACACATTATAACATATCCGTTATCAGTGTTCTTAATATAGACACATTTGTCGCATTCGTTGATTTTAAACTCATTTGATAACATCACATTATCAAATTTCAAGTGCCATTGCAATGACGCTTGGGACTTTACTAGTTTGGATACTTTTTTCTCTTGTCCAGGTACTACAAAGCCTTCGGGTTGTTCCATATAGATTTCATCTTCTAATTCACCATTTACAAACGCAATCTTAACATCCATTTGATGGATCGCAAGATTGTGCAGTGCAACAATCGCGAGAAGCACTCAGATAAATGTAATCCTCGTTACAGGTGAACCCTAAAGTTTCTTTTTAACATGGCTTTGGTCTCGTTAATCACTTGAGTGTTAATACTCATGATTAACATGTCATTAACGTAAAGACACACTATAACATATCCGTTATCAGTGTTCTTAATATAGACACATTTGTCGCATTCGTTGATTTTAAACTCATTTGATAACATCACATTATCAAATTTCAAGTGTCATTGCAACGGCGCTTGTTTCAATCCATATAGGGACTTTACTAGTTTGGATACATTTTTCTCTTGTCCAGGTACTACAAACCCTTCGGGTTGTTCCATATAGATTTCATCTTCTAATTCACCATTTAGAAACGCAATCTTAACATCCATTTGATGAATCGCAAGATTGTGCAGTGCAACAATCGCGAGAAGCACTCGGATAAATTTAAAACCCTTTACCACCAGTCGAGCTTTATATTTATCCACTGTTCTATCGGCCTTAAATTTCCTTTTAAGTACCCATTTGCACCCTAAAGGTTTAGTACCTTCTGGTTGATCAACCAACATCCAAGTGTGGTGGTGAGTTCGGAGAAGCGCGGATTGGATCAAGCTATATGGAAGATAACTAAACCAAGTGGATCAGTTAGCAAATGTCGTTTCCACATGATCAAGGCGTTCAGTTAGCAAATGTCGTTTCCACATGATCAAGGCGTTCTCTCTCGCTCCATCGAAATATATTTATAACTCCCAAACATGCACTACTTTAACAGTAAAGCGACAAGTACGGGGTCGATCCTACAGAGAAACCGGTGCGTTGAGTGTGTGAATAGTGAACAGGGGTCGGCTGCAGCCACGCTTTAAGTTGGGAGTTTAAAAACTACTGGATTACGCTAGGCAGAATGTAAACTAACTATTGGATCAAGTAACTTATCATGCTTGAAAAGGACTTAACTACCTAAACATCCTTTGGAACTACAAATCACTTTTTCATTCAACATAGCTAAACACAGGATCAAAGATTTTAAAGTTAAAGCTAAACTGGAACAGTAGACAAGATGACGAAAACAATATAACTCCGATTTTTATACTCAATGCTCAAAACAGTACTGTGAACATGCGGAATACAAAAGATCGATTCTTTAACTACGGAAAAACAAGGAATTTAACTAAGCTAATAACTTTAGAAAGTAAGAAAGCGAGTAAAGCCGAGAAGCTCTCAATCGGAAACTTGAGACAACGGCGAACATATATTGAATTCTCTGTCGCGCTCCCTTTCGGTCGCTCTCTTCTAACTAGCCATTGCTATTATCTAACTAAGCTATCTTTGGAGCTGGGGAAAACTTGGAACTGAGAACTAAACTAAAAAGAAAAGCTAAACTAGAAGCGGAAGGAAGATGATAAAAAAGAAGATCCAAAAGAAGAAGCTATCGAACTCCCTCATTATGGTGGCACATTCTCTATTTATAAGCTCGCCGCAACGACCTCCAACTAGATAACGATTTAAGCAGAGAATATTCGCTCACTCTAGGATCGCGCATCTCATCCATTGACACGTGCCCCTTCTTCTAGAATGTGGTGGCCCCTCAGCAATCGAATGAGGATTCTCCTTCGTTCTTGATAACTGATTGATGATCCTATCCAACGCATCAGCTACACGTGCTTCTCTTCTAGAATGTCGTGGTCCCCGCCTAACTGCTTGATCACCCCCTTGATCATTCCACCCGATTTTTGGCCTTTTTCGCCATCTGCACCAGCTTGGTCAGCTTGGCCTTGTTGCGCTTGGTCAAGCGGCATTCCTGCACAATTAACACTTGCTTTGCGCGATAAACTGATCAAGTAGCATACATTTCACCCCTAAACCGATGCACGAAATATGCATAAATTTCGCTTTGAACAGCTTCTCTCCAATGTAACCCGTCTGGGCCAGCAAATGCTACTTTTATAAATGTTGGTTCTTCATCCAACATAAAACCAATGTAGTCAGGACCAAATATTTTTGGTGTTCTGACCCTACTACCACGTCTTAGTACTGCATCACTTGGATCAGGCCTTGCTCGCTTTCGCGATTGAGGTTCTTCATCTACTGATTTAGAACTAGTTGTTTCATCTTCAATTCTCATTTCAGAATTGGTTGTGACCTCTTCTTTGTCTTTGCAAGGAAATGTATTTTCTAGAAATACGGCATTCTTTGACTCGATTGTTGTTCCTACTATTATAGTCGATATTTCAGACTTGTGAACAACAAATCTATATGCACTAGTGTTAAGTGCATATCCAATGAAGATACAATCAACTGTTTTGGGGCCAATTGTAACTTCTTTGGCGGAGGAACCATTACCTTCGCCGAACACCCACATACTTTGAGGTATTTGTAGTATGGCTTCCTTCCTTTCAACAACTCATAAGGAGTGATGTCTTTTCCTTTTAGTGGGATTTTGTTTAGGATATAGTTAGCCATCAAGATAGCTTCCCCCCACATGTTATGGGGTAATCCTGAACTTAGTAGCAACGCATTCATCATCTCTTTTAGAGTTTGATTTTTGTGTTCTGCAACACCATTAGATTGTGGTGAGTATGGAACAGTTGTTTGATGAATTATACCACTTGTGTTGCATAACTCCTCAAACGGGGCCACATACTCGCCTCCTCTATCACTTCGAATTGCTTTGATTTTACAACCAAGTTGATTCTCAACTTTGTTCTTATAATTTTTGAATGATTCAATTGCTTCATCTTTACTTCTTAAAAGATAAATGTAGCAATATCTTGTGCAATCATCTATAAAAGTGATAAAGTACTTTTTACCACCTCTAGTTTGCACTAACTTTAAATCACATACATCCGTGTGAATTAATTCAAGGGGTTTTGTGTTCCGTTCAACCGAGTGAAACGGTAACTTAGTCATTTTTGCTTCAAGACATATTTCACATTTGTCTTGGGTATCCACTTCATTTGCCTTTAGTAAATTTACTAATCTTTTAATGGCTTTTGAATTTACATGTCTCAATCTACAATGCCACAAACTTGAACATTCATTCAAGTAAGAGGAAGTAGATGCTTTATTATTATTAGCCAAAGGCTTTGGGACAAGGCGTGTAGCCACACTAAGTTTGAAAAATCCATCGGTTACATAACCTTTTCCGAGGGACTTCCCAAACTTATACAATGCGAACCTATCAAACTCAAATATAAGTTTAAACCCCTTATTAACTAGTATTGATCCTGACACTAGGTTCTTGGGAATGTCCGGGATATGTAGCACATCCTTCAAAGTGATTGAGACGTTGGACGTCATCATGAGGATCACATTTCTAATGCCGAGGACTTCGGATGATGCTTGATTCCCCATATTGATCTTCATCCCTTCATCCCTTCAACAGCAGTGTAGGAAACAAATTTGCTTTTGTCTGAGCAGACATGAGCAGTAGCGCCGGTGTCAATGTACCAGCCACCCTTGTTATCAACAAGGTTAACTTCTTCAGTGACCACATCAACGAGGTCACTTTCATCCCAGTCTTTGAACTCCTTCTCAATGACGTGGGCAACCGGTTTCTTCTTCTTGCTGCGGCAATCTTTGGCAAAGTGGTCAGGTTTGCCACATTTGTAGCAGTCGCCTTCAAACTTATTTGCAGACTGCTTTCCCTTCCCTTTGTCATTCTCATTGGGACGACTTGGGTGAGGGCGTTTGTGGAGGGACCACCCCGCTCCAACAGGTTGGCTTTTGCATCAAGTGGGCTGTAGCCCTTAGCCTTTTGATCGGTTTTGCGCACATCAGCTTCAATGCGCAATTTCACGATCAAGTCTTCGAGAGTAATCCTCTTTCGCTTGTGCTTGAGGTAGTTCTTGATGTCCTTCCAACCAGAAGGAAGCTTCTCGATGATCGTGCCCCTTGTGAAGTTGTCGGGCAAGGTCATCCCTTCAGCCACGAGTCCATGGATAATCATTTGGAACTCTTGAACTTGTTCCATGACGGGTCGAGAGTCGACCATTTTGTAGTCCAAAAATTTGGCTACTACAAAATTCTTTGTTCCTGCATTGTCAATGCTATACTTCTTTTCTAGGCTTTCCCACATTTCTTTTGATGTGGTTACAACGGAGAATACATTGTATAAACTATCATCTAAAGCACTTAGAATGAAATTTTTACAAAGATAGTCTCCTTTGCGCCAAGCTTCCTAGTCCGCCATGACCTCGATCCTTGTCTCTTGATCACTTGGCCCGGCGGCTCGTTATCCGTGAGGAAGTTGGCGACGTCCAATGTTGTCAAGTAGAACAACACCTTTGGTACCATCTCTTGAAGTTAGATCCTCCAAATTTTGGTGGCTTTTCAGCGGGTGACATCATTCTTGGTACCAAAGGTGCCGCACTTAGTAATACGATTAGTAGTTTTATTTTAGTACTCCGTATAGTAGTAGTAGCAGCAGTTTTATTTTAGTACTCCGTATAGTAGTAGTAGCTTTGCACTAATAAAACAAAAGGGTTAATTAAATACTACCAATGTTTATTAGTTTGGTTAGCGAAAGTAAATAGAAGAAAATGAATATCCCATATTTAGACAGATTAATGAATTTCCACCTAAACCCCCGAGATCCTAACCCTCGCTTTCGCCACCACCTTTTTCTCGTGTTTCTCCGCTCACCACACTAACCAATTTCTTCACCTCTATTTTCAACAATATAACTCCCAACAATTTCACACATCAATAAAAACATTCATCGCCACTTTGATGCAATAACACTCTCACACAATCTCCATTCCCCAATTCCCACCTCTACATTTCTCTCATATGGCGCCGGCGGCCGGCGTAGTGCTACAAGGCGACCGGGCTCCGTCGAAGCCCATCGTGCTCCCGCAGCTCCTCTCTGCGGCAGTTCCGGAGGTCTTCGCCAAGGACGCCATCATCGCCTGGTTCCGCGGTGAGTTCGCGGCGGCCAACGCCATCATCGACGCCCTCTGCACCCACCTGCAGGAGCTCGAGGCCATCGCCGGAGTGGCCGATTACGGATCTGTCTACGCCGCGATTCATCACAGGCGCCTCAATTGGGTCCCGATCCTTCAGATGCAGAAGTACTACCCCATTGTTGATGTGGTCGCCGAGCTCGAGAAAGTCGCCGAGAAGAAGCGGGACCCTGTGGTTGCGGTAAAGGAGGAGTGCGTGGACGGTAGTGATAATGACGCCGGAGAAACGGTGGCTGAAGACGGCGGCTCCACGGTGGTCGATTCGCCGGAAAGTGATTACACTGATTCAGGTAATTACTGTGGTTTTAGTGATTGATTTCCTCCAAATTCGATCATTATCTATACTACTACTATTTGATTAAGTGATGGATTTTCGAGCATTTTTGCGATTTCACTGATTTGAGTAAGCTATAAATTCTGGATCATGCATTCATTTCCTAAAGCTATAATCTTGATTTAAATTGCGGATAATGTTTGTGCTTGCATGAAAAGGAGGATCTGTAGAATGAAACATGAGTAAAGCAATGTTGATTTGTTCTAATATGGTATTCGCCATTGAAATCTCTTCTCATATTCTGGACTGCAGGATCCCAGGAACTGCAGATATTATGTTCTAACCACGACGAATGTGAGGCGCGCCAAGCCCAGATCAAGATGACGAAAGGGTTTGTGGCGAAAGAGCCAGTAAAGGGGCAAATGGCAAGTCTCCTCTTTCTCATGTGTATATGTGTCTGTTTCACGCGCACAGCACATGCAACGAGCATCTTCTGATCATCGTACATATATAATGGGATGACAGGTGAATGTTGTTAGAGGCCTCAAGTTGTACCAAGACATATTCACTGGTGCTGAGCTCTCAAAGTTGAGTGACTTTGTCAATGAACTCCGTTTGGCTGGTAGGGATGGTGAACTCTCGGGTAGATCTTGTGATTCTTTTGGCGTTAAAATAGATTTTTTTTTTTACTTTTGCTGCTAGAAGTTATGAATTGAGATTTTAAAGGGCATCTTTTATAGGTTTGCTTGAGCAGATTTGGTTATTAATATTTACTTTATTTATAAACATTATGCATCTTCTAGATTTGCACGTTGTAGAGATTTCTTATCAAATGTTTCGTATTGATTTCAGGAGACACCTACATTTTATACAATCAGCATGTGAAAGGGAACAAGAGAGAGCTGATCCAGCTTGGGGTTCCCATTTTTGGGCAGATAAAAGAAGATGCTACTGATAAATTTCAAAAGAGTATGCCAAGTTTGCATTCAAATGCATTAACTACTTTTTATGTCAGTTTTTTTATTTACAAAGAAGCATTCTACGACGTGAAACAGGCTACATTCAGCCGATTCCAGCTCTTATCCAGGATGTGATCGATCACTTGATTCAGTGGCATCTGATTCCAGAGAACAGGAAACCCAATAGCTGCATCATAAACTTCTTTGACGAGGTACGTATCCCTCAGCTTCGTCTTTTATCTTTCCACCACGCATTTTTGATAATTCAAATAGCGAATGCCCTAAGAATGCCAACATTTTAGTGGGACCTCATTTCATCTCTGTACTAATAGGAAGATTATGAACTAGAATAGCTTGTTGATTTTTGCAGGGAGAGTATTCTCACCCTTTCCTGAAACCGCCTCACTTGGACCAGCCCCTCTCCATCTTGCTGCTCTCAAAGTCAACAATGGCATTTGGCCGAACACTCTTCAGTGATAGTGAAGGAAACTACAAAGGACCCCTCACCCTCTCTCTCAAGGAAGGGTGTGTAGTTCCTGCACTTTTATTTGTGAACATTGAATCTCATTTCGTCTCATCTTTTCTTTCAATTAAACCGTTGCTTCTGGCATGGTGATTCTTGTGATTAAATGCCTCAAAATTTTAATCCAAGTCTGTCGCACTAGATTTTCATTGTGCACATTTATTTTAAGAAAAATCTGCAAGTTCGATTTTGGTCATTTTCAGGTCTCTTTTAGTGATGAGAAGAAGTAGTTCAGACACAGCTAGGCATGCTATGTGCTCCTCTCAAAATAGAAGGGTGAGCATTTCTTTCTTCAGGGTGAGGAGTCTCAGACGGGCCGAGGCAGAGAGTAGTTTCGAATCCATGAACATATGGCAACAAGGGCTCACAGCTCCATACACAACGCAAGATAGCTACGAGACTTTTGATGGAATCCCCAAATGTGGCTTTCTGCAGTCTCCTGTTGTGATGCTCGCCCCATTGAGCCCAATGGCTATCAGCCCTGGAGGTACCCCACGTGGTGGCACCGGGGTTTTCCTTCCATGGAGTGTCGGGTTGCCCAAACCTGCAAAGCACCTCCCACCGCGCGCACAGAGACAGCGGTTTCTTCCTCTCCCTTCCACTCTAGATACACAGAGTTGAGGATTGGTGCAGTGAGTTTTGTATGCGCTAGAGATTTTTAAGTTGAATTTTGCTATTGCTTATATACTTTAAAGAAGCAATTTTTCCAGCTGGAAATGAGTTGGGGCTTCGTTATGTTTTACTCCACTTCTATTCAAATAGGTTTAGAATTAGAAATTTTGAATTTCCCACAGTTGGAAGTTGAAGTTTAGAATAGGCAAGAGAGAGTTCAGTGTTGTATCAACTTGTTTATCTTCAGGTTGAATCTTATTTTGAGATTTCGAAAGTTATCCCTTTTTGTCAGCAATCTAAACTTAAATTCAAGACAGAACACATAAATTTTGTAGAGGTTTACAATTCTTCATCAACGAATACTTTATTGAGCCACATAAAGAAAGGCAATTACAGCATACTTTCACTTTCACTTTCACATGAAGAGTAACAGCAAAGAATTAAAACACATTTCATCATTTTGAAAAAAATTACATATCCAAATCTTTACTTGGTAGGTAGCTTCAATGGGATCATTCTTCGTTATCCCTTTCATTTGCCAATCCAGCAGCTTTAGCCCGATGAAGGAAGATTGTATCACCTCGTTGCAGCCATTAAGTTTTCACTGGCTCATCATCATCCTCAATATCCCAACTCAAATCCTCAGCATCATCTGCAGCACTGAGATGCTTCCTCAGTTCTTCTCTGTTCGGCCTCTCACCAATCGGATCTTTCTTGTCATTGTCACTTCCAATGTCCTCAATTTCGTCCCACTCAATATCTTTTTCCTCCGTCTTCACCGCATGCTTCACCACTTGTTCAGCTTCGCCTTTGACACCCACATTCTCGTCAGTTTTCTCCTTGACACTTTCCTCAGATTTCAATCTCTCATAACTTGTCTCTTTATCAGATGTGGTTTCTCTCTCATACGAATCAGCCACAGTGGCATTGCCTCCTTCCTGCAATTCACCAGTCAAACTCCCTCCTTTCTCACCAGAAATCGAGTTCTCATCATCACTAACGCCCTTCGCCTTCCCACCATCCTTCTCCTCATCATCATCAACATCAACATCCCATGACAGCTCATCGGCCTCTTCATCCACCGATATCGCCCTCTTCACAAGATTAGCCCGGAACTTCTCCTGCTGCTCGAGCTTATCCACTCTGTAGAAATACCTACACCAAAACGTATCATGATCTACTACATTTGGCACAATCTTTCTAAAATTAGCATCCAGAGCCCCATTCTCCCCAATCAAACCCTCGATCTCGCCACTCTTTTCATCAAGGTTAAAGCTCGATCTCCACTTATCGTAGTCCTCCAAATCATCAGGCTCCTGACAGAACGTATTCAAATCGGTCTGGATCGCACTCAGCTGCGCCTCGAACCTACTGTAGCGCCCCAAATTCAAGCTCCGATTGATCTCCGGCGTATCGGTCTCCCCATCCGAAAGCTGGGGCTCCTGCAAGATGATCTCCGCCGTCGACTTCAGGACGCCGTGTGCCGCCGAAGTTCCGGCTTCGATTGACGCCGGGAGCTCCTTCACAGCACTGGTCGCTGCTTCGCGGATGATATCAGATTCCTTTCTGAGACCCGACCCAAATTCCTTCAGATCTCTGCTGTATGTCTCGATCATCGATTCGGATGTGGTGGCTAGGGTTTTGATCAAGCTCCCGAAGCTCCATCCGTAATTTGGAGTAGGATCTTGGGCCGGCGGGTTGAGGGCGGAGTCCAGGTTGGATTGGCGAGGGCTCTGAGGCTCCTCATCGTCTAAGATGATAGATTTTAAAAAGTTCATGGTGTGAGTTTGTGATTAGGGTTCCGGTGGGATTTGGGAATTTTAATGATGATGGTTACCTGTTACCGTCGCTCATTAGCATTCCACTGACTCATTCTTACTCACATTTTATTATAAAACGTATAAAATCAGAACTCACATTTCACTAACTTTTTCACATTTCACTAACTTTTTCTACTTATTTTTACTAACAAAGTCAAGCAAGGAAGTATGAAACATTTATTTTTGCTATGAAATTTTATATATTTTTGTTTTGTGAATTAAATAGAGAAAGAATAAAATAAGAGGAGAAAAAAATAAAAAATAGTATTATTTTTAGTTTATTAAAATATGTCATTATTAATGGGATAAAAAAATAGTCATTTTTAATGAGGTGGATGGAATATTAATTAAACTTTTCGTGTTTAAGTGCCAATAAAATGTCATCGCATGCATGCGAGAATTCATGCACTAACTTCCTCCAAACAAATTTGGCACCACCGTAGAATTTCAAAATCCATAGGTTTTGCAAACCTTCGGCATCGATCACTTATCAGCAAAAAATATTGGTCGAAATTATCACAATTCACATCACGTATGTGACCCTATCACCGTCAATTGTCGGCCAAATTTATAATGTTAAGGACTCGAAGCTAGTATCAAATAACGTTCTTTGCTAAAATCATAAAAGTAGCATATATTTGGGAACAAAAATGAATTTTAATAAAATAAAAACATATACTATAAAAAACGTATATATGTATTTGTGGAACTAATGGAAGTCGTTTTTCTACATATGCTGTTACAAAAACAGGTTATACAAGTTTGAACTTTTCGTATGGCATTTTCAGAATATATGTTTACTAATTTACAACCAGGTTTAGGAGTTTGTATATTCTGAACATATGATTACAACAAAGCTTTAGGAGTTGTATAATAAGACTATACACAAAACTTTAGGCGTTGCCCTTTTCTCAAAACTAAAAGCAGCAGCAGGGTTAGTACTACCTTGTCATGGAAGTTAACTCGATCGATCCTTGCTGTCGTATAGGGGCATCTGATCTGCAAAAACTAGTCGGGCTTCGTGTACTCCAGCAGCATATGAGGTGATCTGTATATTTTAACCAGTGTCCAGTAGAGGACCTCTTCAACTCCAAGTTCGCCTTCTGCTCTTGCAGCATATATGTCCTCACAGATGGCGATCAGCCTAAGGACACGATACAACCGGAAACTTAGGGTCATAACGAGAGAGATGACGCAAGGGAGTTGTTAAATGACATAAAGCAACTATGAAAATCCGCTTACCTATCGCATGAAGGGAGATTCTCAAAGGGTATTCGCATCCGTAGGTCAGAACACTGCATTCTAATAAACCGGCCAACAGCAAGAACGAATGTGATGTACAGTCCCCAAATGCTGAATTTGCTAAGCGTCTCGCCAAGAAATCCCTCTGGAACAATTCGATGGATTAATAAAAAGATGCATCAAGATTCAATCACACGTAATAAGGTTGTAAATACTAACGTGGGCTTTCCTCTGATACGACAACAGCCATAGGCCCGGACAATCCTCTACAGGCATCTGCATCTGGAGAATTGATATCTTGGAACGACCACCAATCATGAGTCTCACGGTGCAAGACAAGATCCGCATTCACAAGAGACTGTTTTAGAATATACAAAGTTAGCAAAAGCTACAGGAAAAGTCACGATTTCTTTTGAAATAAAGTGTGTAGTTACACAACATATCCACGTTACCTATCATTCTCTGGACGTCAAGCTTGAACATTAAATAACAAAACATGAGATGTAGCTATATATAATCCATTTGCACACAATTGCACAAACACACACATTTAGATGTAAAGGCCCCCCCTTTAACGAACTTTAGGACGTGCGGTATTTACAAGGGGTGGCTACAGAACATACCATTTGATGTCACGAATTGGACAAGAGCCTTAAACTGAGAACCAAATGAAGTTAATGGTTCAGTTTCAAGGCAAAACACTCAGCAATGTAAACAACTATCTGACATTATACCGAGATGAGCCACGTTTCTAAGAAATTAGGAGCTTATAAACCAAGCATTTTTCATTATCTCCGGAATTGTGGTAATTGGGTTTATATAAACAAAATATGTGAAACATTTTTTCTCTAGCAATCAGAACTGGTAGACTTGAATACAAATATAAACCATTACAACTTTCATCTGCCAGATGCTGATTTAATATAACCGTCTCCTCCAAATAAATAATTCAAATCACTTGGTGACAGCTGTGTTTGGGTGTGGTTGTGGGCTACGGAGAGAGGTTTCCCCATGACTCATGTTTTGCAGTGTAAATGGTTTGATGATGTAATACTGCAGCAAGCATTTCACCATTCAATAAACTTTTATTCTCTCTAAAAATACCAGTTACCAACACGTTGATGCTTTAAATTAGAAATATAGACTAAAACAAGCATTCTTATACAATATAGTGATCACCAATTTATGGGAGATTAATTCAAACCATGACATTGTTACCTATGCAGTTTAAATGAATTTCGAAGACCTAGAAAGATTGCTAATAATATTGGTAACAATATAAAGAAAGTTCAGAAGCATACCACTTGATCAACTGGCCTAACTTCTCCAGAACCAGTAACACGGAAATTTCTTGGATAGATATTGTAAATCCTAAAGCTGCTTGAGGCAGAGGAACCATTGAGAACCCTCTCAACTTCTGATGGATCAGGAAGATTTGATGGATCAACACTCTTGTCATATTTCACCTTTTCTTTGCCTTTGGGTCGGTCCCTTGTAACTATCCAAGAAATTTTCATTTCCATACCACCGTATAGAGACTGAATAAACTGCTTCTGCACCACAGCAGGGACGAGCCACAGAGTGCTTGCATCAGCTTGGCAGCAAATAAGCTGAATGTCATTCGCATTATATGAGTCCAAATAATTTTGTGGATCAACATCGTTGGACTGCACTTTGTCCCATGGAATTATTTCACAAAGAGTTGTCTGGTACAAGATCAATCTGCCGCCATTTGTCTTGATTTCAAACTGAAAACTAGCATCATTGACTGGATTTGCTATGTTAGTTGGATTACCGCTACTGTACATCTGTAGAAAAAAAGGTGGACATTAATACCTTCAACAAACAAACACCAAAATCTTAAAAATGGCATTGTTCATATGTAGGGCCACTATTTCCAGATTTTGGCAAAAAAACTGTATATCCACCGTTAACCTTTTCTTATCATTCCCAACTAAGTTGCATCTCAAGAAGAAATTAAGATAAACAATTTGAGTTAACTGGAATCAGTAAGTGCAGAAGACTCACAGGAACCCTTTACAAAGAAAAACTATTACATAAACTCTTATTTTCACCATCTAATACAAGTGTCCTCAGAGATAAAAAATGGAAACTAGCATACCAAACATCTACACTTTGAGGTCAAACAATTAGATGGCCAAGAAACTAGAAGCTGAGAGAATTGCCGGGTGAGTCTTTTATCAGCCAACTTGCAATCAGGTAAAGTATCCCTACATTTTGTACTCTTAAAGGAAAATTAGGAACATCATAAAGTATAGCGCATGGAATTGTTTCAATATTCATTATACGGTTTATTAAAAGATCAGATCAATATACATTACACCACATAAGCTAACACAAATAGATATGTCATTATCTTCATTGCTATTTGGTTTTAATATTTATACTGAGTGTCAGTACACTATCATAGAGCAGAGTCGTGTCAGGAATTTCTTACCAACATTGGGGTCCAAATAACACAGATTAGAATGAAGAAGAGACATATGCCATTGCAAAGCTTTGTCATCTTTGTCTGCTTCTCTCCTTGTTTATGAGAAGCTCTGTTCAGAACATTATCACATTTGACAAGGTACAAACTTGCATTTATGTCCTCCAACTGAATGAGAAAAGAGATACATCAATATTCATTTTAACTTTATTGATATAGCTGATGTATTACTTTTGACCAACTTTTATGACCACATGACCCATCTTTCACAATGATACTCCAAATACACCTAATCTAGAATTTGCATGTTAAGGGGTCCTAATATATGATTTATTGATTGAATATAACCAATCTGCTCCTTGGCAACCACCATATGGGCCACTCACTCCCTTAAAAAGCCTTATAAGAGTGGGGTTATCTAGACTTATATAGAAGACGCAAGATCACTACCAAGGTCTTATAAGAGGGGAGGGTTATAAATATGTCATTCACCCACTTAAAAGGTCTTATAAGAGGGAAGGGTTATCCAAACTCATATAGAAGACTACCAAGTCGATATGGCAACAATAATCAATAACTGATTCCTGATGGAAAAGGTACATGAATAAGCTAAATCTGCAGCAGGTTGTAATTTGCATTGGTTCTGCGCTAAGCCTTGGAATGATTCCTTATCTTCCACTTTGGATTGTCCAAGTTGTGTAGTTTTTTCTCTTAGGTTTCATAAAATAAAAGTATAAAACCAACATTCACTAATAGTATTACTCTAAATTTGGCCAAAATAGATCACTTTCTCCTGTGTACTACAACTTGACAGTCTTAAAACTTTATGCAGGAAAGTAATCAATCTATTGATCAAAGTACACTTCAATAAGTCATCAGAAAAGAGCATTTTGGAATTTTTCCATACTTCTTACTAAGTTACTGTTAAAGAGTGCAGCTTAGTTTGAAAACAAAACTTTCGGAATTGAGAAGAACAGTTCCACGTGCATGGTTGGTAGGAATACCCTGTAGAAAACTTGAAGACTCACCTTCAGCCAGTCGTACATTGTCAAGGATGTTGCTGTGCATGACCAATCAAGGACGCAACGCAGCTCATACAGAAAAGGTAAAGCCCGATACAGCCTATAACCCAGATAGTTAACGCGAGAAACTTCACTGGTTAGAAATTGGCGATACAATGTGCTTTGATGAGGAACACCATATCGAATCTGCATGGCTTGTAATACCAAAGAAACTGCTTTCGTAAGATAGATTGCTCGAATGGCTAACCCAGCAGTACTCTTTCGTGAAGTATCCATATTCCAAGCATACTGGGTGACAGCATAAGTGAAAAGAAAGATGCTGAAAATGTAAAAGATGACTTTTCCAGTTGCAAATGAACAGAGGTATATGACACGATCAACAACAATCAAGAAGAAGATTATCTGCACAAGAAGAAAATTCAAGCATGTTAAATGAAGACCAAGCAAATTTTATAAATCACGCACATTAAATTAAGTATAGCCCCACATGATTAAAAAAATATTCAGTTAGATATAGCAATCTGTATTTATTTTCCTTACCATTAGCATAAATACATATTCTTTAGGAAATTGATCCTCAAGCTGATAGTACTCCAGAATTTCACTTTTATTTTTTATAACTAATTGATAGAATATGGCAACCAGAAAGAAGACAGTCAAGTCAGCACCAAAAATATATGCATAAAGATCAATTTCTCTCCTGCCACCTCCAATCACTGAGATTATACAGTAAGGGAATCCAACTTTAAAATTAAGTTCCTTCTCCTGTGCCCTAAGTATTTCCTTTGCTATATCAGAGGCTGGCGTAAGAGAATTAATTTGTGCTGCTGGCTTACAGTCAGTCAATGAAGAGACATAAACCACCTCAAAAACAGCCAGGGCCACACCTGGGTTTTCAGAACTTTTTTCAATGCTACGAATTTGAACCTTGCTGGCACAAGGGCAAGGATTAAGCATTTCATTTTTACAGTTTTCGTCGTGCACAAGCTGCAGCAGGCGATTTATTCCAGACTCAATCCTCTCAGGCTGAATCCCATCTTCTGGCCATGCTTTGACATCCATGGACAATTGAATAAAGTGTGGAGGAGATTCTGCTTCTTGAGTCAGTGATTTCCAATATCTACAACAGTTATTCACCACTGATATGACCACTTGTTTAATTAATTGGAAACACTTCTTTGAATTCTCACTCCAGCAAGATCCTATTTGAACCTGCTCTCGGTTTAGTAGCCCCCCTTTACCATTACCAAATCCTACTGAAATCCATTCACTATCCTTTGCAGTAATAGAGCTTTGTATTAGAGTAAATAGATACAGCAAAAACAAAGGTAGTAAACTGATAACAAATGCTGATGTTATCTTTTTTGTAGGAAACCCCAATTCAAGGAGAAGGTCTGACTGGATGTTGAAACCACAATGCTGTATGATTATTTGGTATAAATACTGAAGCAAAATATAAATTTCTGTATAGATTAGCATTATAACCCAGAAGATGTAACTTGGCCCAGTATTCACGCAGAGAGCATATAGAAACAGAGCCGCCAAGTATACCATGGAAACAGTAGCACACTATATCATTGTTTGACCGTATCTGAGACCATATATGACGGATTATACGTCCAATCTGCCAACTCGCAAATCCTGAAGTTCTACTCTTGTCAGATAGCACAGAAGATGAACTACTCAAGTGTGTCTGCTTATCATTTGTGCTTCTTTCATCAGTAGAACGTCCATCTTGCAAAGATGGGGGTTCATTTGAATCTGAGTCTTCAGGTGAGATGTTCAGAAAATTGGCGAGACTGCTTACTGCCTGATTCCCAATTGATTGAACCTGAGAAACACCATCACCTATCAGTTGTACAGCAGAAGCTAAATGATTTTCCTTCGACTGGGCTTTACCTTTCTTCACTTCATCTGAATCATTACCAGCAGTATAACTAGCATCATCCCTAACTTCAGTTATCTCACTGAATGAAGCATACATTTGTGGCTTTGTAAATTCTACAGCAAATGGATTTTCTGCTCTGAAGCTTCTGGGAGATTCATACAGATGAGATGGGAAAACTAAATCAGCATTGGTATCGCCATCCTGTTTCTCAGCATTACCAGTTTCTTGTGAATTAAGTGAAACATTTTTCCTTCTCCTCAATCCTTCTTTAGCAGGTGAAGAATCAGCACCAGCAGTAGGAGAATTCATACCGTGGAGCTGAATTTGCAGGTTGAGCATTTCAGCTTTCATCTTCTCCACTTGTAAGTTACGCTGACGTTTCTTCTCTTCAGATTCACGGATGTGCTGCAACTGTTCAGTCTTCCAAGTAGCTTTCTTCTCTTGCTCCCGAACGATTGCACCAATTTGTTCAGCCTCAAGATATCGAAATACATAATCAAATTCTGAGGAAGAAAACATGTATGACTGACAAGATACCAGAACAAAAATGATTATTTCGACCAGAGCAGATCTTGAGGTGATCCTAAACCCATAATCATATTTATAAAATCCAATCACCTCATAGATGTAATCAACAGTTTCACACTTCCCTGCGGTAAAGTCACCAACGAAAGGAGATTGATAGGCCAGAGAGAGAACAATAACAGCAAAATTGTACACTCTCAAGAACTTAAAGATCTTATTTTTCTTCTTTAAAATGGATAGCCTCATGCGGAAGAAAATTAGAGCAAAACCAAGGTATCCAAGGTGCAGAATATCATACTCCAAGGTTCCTGTGATTAAAATGAGAGTAAGTACCAGATCCAATAGGTGACAATAGCAGTAAACCCTCAAATAGTCCAGAATAGTCCACATGCTCTTGGTTTCAAATGAGATATCTCGCCAAACAGAAGCATTTTTATGTTGAGAAACCATCTGCTGATATGTAGATGACCATGAATAACTGGGTGCACGGTCTGCCCGGAGTTTAAAACATGCCAGCATAAATACCATACAATAACTGATGAGCATTCGAGGATCATCAACTACTACCCCTGCAATATTACATAAATAACAGAAAACATCAAAAACTAGTTCTTGAGGATATAACTACGGAAACTATCAGCATTCAGAGATAGGCAGCAGAAGATTAGGATAGCAGCAAAGAAGTTATGTGTATTAATTATCTGTCCTAACACTTGCTGAGGTAATTTTTTCAGAAAACTAGTTTTGTATCTTCTGATGAGCATCTATGCACAGATATTTTAGTTCTTGACGATATAAGTACAAGTAGTATTTCTATGTCTGGAACCTAACCAGAAACTAAGAACTGGACAAGCGTTTAGAATCTTTTTGGAACTACATGTGATTGTAGGAAATATATGAGTGCACCAACAAACAGGAGATGGGAGAGGTAATATGTGTGCGTGTGTGTCAGTTTCAAGAGTAGCCAAAAAAAACAAATGAGAAAAAAGTCATACCCAGCCAACACATTTCACAGTACTGGAAGTATATACTCGAGTTTTTCCAGCAATCATGACAACATGTATCAGTTGGAGTAGGTACATGTTGACTGAAAGGCATCATAGTGCTCCACATTGCAAAATATTCAGCAAGAAGAATGATAGCAAAAAGAGTAACAAATACTGGCCACAGCCTCTGTATGATGGGGCGCGCCAAAAGAACACAAGTAGCAAGAGAGGCAATATAGAACAGAGACACGGCATTTAACAGAGCAAAACTGGCAAGTAGCAGGGCTAACATGTTGATCTCAAGCCCAAAGAGGTTGAACATGTTTTCTATCCAAAACTTCAAATAAACTTTTAGCATTGTCTTCTGCATTTCAAACCTCTCCTGCCTCAAGGAAACAACTCTTTTCTTGTTCCACTTGTGACTTTCCTTTATGCTTCCCCAGATATAACCAAAAGAGAATTTTCTATTGCTTCCATTTTCATGAAAGCCTGTACCAGGAGACAAATCTTGAGACACTTGATCATTTGCTTGTCGGAAAGATGACCGTGAATTGCTCCTTATCCTTTGACGGGGCAGCTCACTAGATTCAGATGATGCCTCACTATCCCTGCTGGGGGTTAAAACAACAGTAGAAACATCTTCCTCCGAAACAAATAAAGGACAAGGTTCCTTTGATCTCCCTGCATTCAGAAGAGAACCAGACATTCTTTCCAACCAATGAAAAACATTATACTGAAGGATACATGCAGCAATTACCAGCACTTTTGGCCTTAAACCTGCTTCTAGGCCCTTCAAACTAGGTGCATACACCTGTAAACCCAGGAAAAGGGACAATTCATGGTGTTTTTGTCCTGGAAACATTTGAGCCAATGTACCCCATATCTGGAAAAGATACTCAACTGAAATCAGAAATCCCGTATATATTAAGAATGATTTGGATGGGATTCTAGATGCTTTAGGCAACGCAGATGACAAGATGAGACCAAGAATATACAAAAAACCAAATGCACTTATTGGAGATAATGAAGCATAGAACAATGCCACTAACAGAATCTTTTGACTGTGCCAGATCAAAAACCGTTTAATGAACCCCAAAATCCCAAACTGCAGGGGATCGGCATCTTCCAAGTTCATGCGTTTGCTTTGCCTTCTCTCATAGCTATAAAGTTGCATGACAATTACAATTGCTAGAGACTCCCAAAGGTTTTCTAGCAAAGAGGCTTCAGTATTATAGCCAAAACAAACAAAAAGATTAACCTTTTTGGACATCCATGTCTCTAAAGTGGGAAAAATACTTAAACTATAAATGAAAATGAAAACAACAATCGCATATGCCTTGAGTGGAAACCATAGGCGCTGTTTTGTCCTCTCAACAAGCTGTCTTCCGATGATCCAGATGAGGAGAAGAAAAATGTAACCAAACGATGTGTAATTGGGTCTCACGAGGTATACCGCAAAAAGAATGGTGAGAAAAGCAATATAGGTTCCAAATGATCGATATATGGATAAGAACTTTTCCCCGATTGCACTGAGATACAATGCCACCCTTCTCTCTGAAGATGGAAAAAAAACCATATGATTACAGGATGATACAGTATCTTTCTACTACACCACAGAGAACAAGAATAAACAAAATTAGGGACAATCAATCCTCATGCATACGTGATGACAGGAAGGACCTCAGCATATGTATATAGTTTTAAGTGCAATAGAATTAATCAAAAGATATCTATAATCCATGGAAAATATGGCCGTACCATGGGAACTATTGTCACGATGATCTCTGAAGTTGAAGGTGGTATAAACTGACAAAAGGACAGATTTGTTCAAACCAGCTTTCAGAATGCCAAATCCAATGGGAGGATATGGTGTGCGTTGGACAGTTTTAGAGAATGAGAACAGCATTTCAAAACCATGGTTATGAATGGCACAAAGGCATGCAAGCAGAGCTATTTCAAGGAACTCCCAAGTACTATCACTTTTTACAAAACCTATAAGCATTTCACAAACCAATTAGCAAACATTAATAATTGAGAATGCAGGAAAATTTAGCAGTGATACAGGTAAGACATTTTAGATAAGACTAACAAAATTCCACACCTAATTCTTGTAGCAATTCCAAACTGATAGAGCCTTTCTGCTCCAATTTTCTGGATACAAGACTAAGCTGAAGAATGTATAGAGCAGCAAAGTGGGCCTCGCACAGAAGAATAAGACACTGACGCATCCTTTTATTGATTTGATGGCTCAAAAGGTATGCAAAGAAGAATATTACTGAAAGAAAGTGTACACTAATCAGAATACTGAACACCCATTCATGTAGGCTGCACTTACATTAGATTATAAGGAAGAGAGAGAGAGAGAGGGGAAGGAGAAGGCAAGATAGAAAGGTATATGAAATGTTATTGGGAATACTTCGACGTACTATAAACAGCATGAACTAAACCAGGTTTTGCAGCTATCAGGAATATGAGTAATAGCATAATAGGCCGAGCACATTTACGGAGTCCCCAGGCAATTGTGGCTACAATCAAGACCTTGGCATCTTCTTTCACTGCAAACATATATGGTAATTAGGTATAACATGAAAGTAGCTTCACTTAAACAGGGTAAAAATAATCATAACAAGCACGAAAAAAGCAGTAGATCACGAATAAAAACTCTCAAGTCCATGAACAATAAGAAACTCAAACTATAAGTTTACCTACAATAAAACAAGTTGTCAATGACCAATCATTATGTGAATGATAGTCTCTAGGTCATCTTTACTGATATGTGAGAATGTGTACTACTTCGGGAGGCTTGAATAAAGAGAACCGTGAAAAACACACACCACTCATAGCCACTGTTAGAATATTTAGACAGATTTATTTTTCCCAACAGCAGATGAGAGAAGCCAAGAATAATTATAATCAGTGCAGTCTTGTTCCACATAAGTATCCTGGCTACAAAGAGTAATAGTCAAACCAAACTCAGTTGATGTACTAACAAATTACTTGTGAGCAGTTTATTTAAGTGATTAGAACAGAAATGGGGGGTGATCATCTAAAGAGTGTAGATTAACTGAGAGCATGGTCTTCAAGACAAAAGAAGCAAATGACTACACCATCTTAACGTTTGGCAAGGCTGTATTGCCACTTCGGTGGTGTTAATATATGCATCCGTACCTTCCTCGATCCTGTTCTCATCTGACAGTTGCCTCTCCTCATTTGATAGGAAAAAAAATACCGAGTTGTTAACAAGATTACCAAGAGCAACAAGAACCCCAAGACAGAACTGTGCTAGAAGGAAAAAACCAGGGATAGGATAATGCCATAACCCAACCATCTCCCAGATCTCCATATCCTGAGTAAGAAGGAATAACATAAGTCAAACTCAAGCTCACAAACTGATGCAGTGATGCTGAAGGTCAAGATAAAAGTTACCTTCCCGAGTTTCCAGTTCACGTACGCAAAAGCCACATTAAAAATGTATGTGCTTATGGCCCACAAGAGAATGAAAACCAGAAGCAGCCCATTTAATCGGTGCAACCAGATCAAAGATGGAAAGGCATACAAAACATACCCAACATATGCAAGTAATGCAAATGCACATATACTTGCAAAACTGAAGCTCCAATATGAAAGAGCAAACAAGGATACCTGTCATAAGGAAAACAAGGATACCTGTCATACATTTAAAATATAGAATACCATTAATCATGTTTGAATTGAGTTACTGATACAAGTAAGACCCTTCTGAATTAGATTCATTCATGTCTGATTTCTCCTATATAAAACCTCAACGACTTGCATAAGTCATTTTATCCATCATCCCACAAGAGTTTTAAGTTCAAACATCCATCAGGAAACAAATCAAGTGTGTGAATGCATACCGGGAAGCCATAAGTGAACCAGTTGATGCTGAAAAACCTGAAAATTGATCCCCTCAATAAAATATTAGTATGCCTCACACCAGACCTGAAACATAGAGAATATTTAACAAGATAGTGAACAGCACAGACACTATATAATTTATAAATTATTACTACAGATGATTGAAAGCACATGTGCCATATACTTTTGACATAATAAACTGTGATTATGTGAAAGAAAAGACTAACAAAATAACAATACATAATAGTTAATATAAAAAGTAATGTTAGCCAAGAATGTCATATAACCTTAACATAAGAAAATAGGTAAAGAAGAAAAAGATCTCTGCTAAGAAATTCCATAATTTATGTTACATAACAGTTATAAATCAAAGTGTTAATGCAACAAAAAAATTAATAATTGTAGAAGACAAAGCAAATCAAGCAGCTAATACCATCCAAATAACACTAGCTTTCGTTACTACTCACAAAGTATAAAATTTATGTTCTGTTGCAGCACGAAGAAATTGCCTGGACTGAAAAGATGGAAATTACAATCAAATGACAAAAGCATTTTTCACCTCAGCTGGCGAACGAAAAAGGAATTTCTCGTGGGAAGAAGTTGCTCAGTCAGGCTGCCTTCTCTCATGGACATCATGAATTCCATGTCTTCCAAATCATGTTTTACAAAAGAGAGCTGTGCATGTAGTTAAAGATTAGATATTAACTATTCTTTAAACCGATCATCAAATAGCAGTTTATATATGACATGGAATAACAAATCTACACACCATACATGCTACTCTTATAGTTCAACTAGTATGGAGCACTATATTGCATTGCTATTGAAGTTTCCTCTAATAAAAGCTTTTTCTTGCCAGTATGAAAAACAGTGGATGTACATAAGTTCAATAACTCAAAACAAATAAGTTCAATAAACTCAAAACAGCTGGGGGAGTGGAGGGTTGGCAAGCAAAGTAGAGGCTACAAAAGGGCCCCTTCTGCATAACATATATGCATCCGTGATCCAGATAGCATGCGTCAACGATATATAATAGTAATTTGTTATTTGAGCTACTGAAATGCATAAACTGGAGCAAAAACATTACCCCATTTTTCATCATCTCTAGAGTCTTGTAATCAATATTATTAAACACATGGATACAATGTAGTGATCCACTAACCTACAGAACCTAAAATTTCATCGTAACTCAGAGCATAAATAATGATTATAATCAAGGGATGAGTTCATTACGAGCAATCCTGCTGTTATTCCCTTTTTCACCTAAACTGGAAACGCTGATTGTCCCTTAAAAAATAGCCTTCTAAAACTATATTCAATCAAATTTACCTATGTGAAGCCCTTAAGTGGTTTAAATTAGCCATATAATCTTATTTTCACTACAACCAATGTTCTATCATAATAATGAAGAAACATATGAAAGTTCCATGATAAGCACTTACTATTTATGTGGCTTCCGAAGAACTATTATGCATTCAATCAAATTTACCTATGTGAAGCCCTTAAGTGGTTTAAATTAGCCATATAATCTTATTTTCACTACAACCAATGTTCTATCATAATAATGAAGAAATATATGAAAGTTCCATGATAAGCACTTACTATTTATGTGGCTTCCGAAGAACTATTATGCATCAATGATTGTGTTGTTGTCCTCACTTATTTCATTCAGTGTTTACAGAATAACCAAAGAGAGTTCCTCAGTTATAAATAAAATCTTATCTAAGTTGGCCAGTTTCAACAATTGAATGAGTTGTATGAAGTTCCTGCAAGTAAAAGGGAACATGTACCCTTTTTAGAATGAAGTATATAACCTCAACTATTTGTTCTACAAAATGCATGCCAAACTTCTGTTGAAATGGCTGAGAAGAAAATTCTAAAATATACATAGATTTAATATTCTCATTAAGAGCCTGATACAATACCCCGACATAAGCTTCACCACAACCTATTAAATTTGTCAATGTACTAGGTTTTCATATTTCAATCATATTATTAATTAGGAAATGGGAGTTTTCACTGATACTTTGGGAAGATCTATCTAAAGTAGTAGATAGCCACAGAAACGGATAAAAGACCCCAAAGATGATTGTAACTAGCCTAAAATAAGACTGGTTACACACATTAGCAGATCCACGAATTAATCATCAGTCAAAAAAAGGAAACAGGAAAAGTTATGTGTCACTCTGAAAGATAATAAAAAAATGCGTACCATGTAGTAAAACACCATCAGGGAAATACCACTACATATCTCTTGCCAGTCAGAACTGACAGAAGCTTTGTACAGACCAATTGAGTCAGATATCCCTTGAAAAGACTGTGCGAGCCCGACAGGAAGCTGATAAACATAAAGTAGGCCAATATTGAAGCCACCGTATACCCAAAGCAGCTTCCACCACCTTCACAATGTATAAGAAGATAAACACTAACGGAAAACTGTACACGAGAAACACCGTTCCTCACTTTTTGTATGAATGAAGAAAATCTTGATTTATAAACCTAAAAGAACAACTTTTAAGCGACATTGGAAAGGATAAACAACCTGAAAAGGCCCAAAAAGTTGCTTGTCAGAGACCAATCAACAAGACCAACGCAACTGCAAATGAAAAATGGCAACGAAAGCCAAGAGGGATTGCTGATCCCTGTAGCTAACTGCACAGCTGGGAGCAGTAAGCAGCAAACCAAGCGGAAACGGTAACCTTCCATTGAGAGGAAATAGACATTATCAGCAAGATATGACATCACAATGAGATCTTTAATTCAAAGTTTTTGCCTTTTGGCATAAATTTTGGTGTTGATATAACAAATATTTCATTCGAAAACAATTCTTAGCAGAGAAATATTAAAGGCATCTACTATTCAATTAGTTCTGATTGTTCTGTCTCCGCTTGTGAGTATGTATGTATGTATGTATGTATGTATGTATGTATGTATGTATGTATGTATGTATGTATGTATGTATGTATGTATGTATGTATGTAGCAAATTTTAAGAATATAAGTTAATTTCTGCAAATATTTAGTAACGACACAGGCAACAAGAAGAATGTTTCAATAATTAGCTACAGTGGATATTGGTCAATTTGACAAACCTATTTGTTCAACAAGCAAAGAAAAATGGTCCCAGCATGAATCTTGAGATCCAATAAAGCCAAATCTGCTCCTGTTGATCTCAATGAAAGCAACTAGTCCCGCTAATAATTGTACTACTAAGAAGTAGATAACTGTGGGAGATCTCCAGGATTCAATGCTGCAGAAGCATACATGTTGAACACCATTCAGGTAACACTTACCATAACATATATAAGCGAAAATTGCAATATCTAGATCAATTTATTAATGCAGAAGCAGCTTTTTAATGGGAAAAAAAGTTCCTACTTCATAAGTCCAATAAGCTCTATCCACCAAGCTTCTGGAACAGTCCATCTCCGATCCAGAACCGCACTTAAAATTAAAAAAATTACTTGTGAAATAATCACAACTGCCGAGTATATGAAAACAAGCCACAAAGACAGGACTCTCCCTCCATATTCAAATCCTGCCGAATCACATGAAAAGAGATTAACAATGAAAAGAGGCATGAAACAATCAGGAAATCAAATACTAAGAGAAAACCTATGCCAATAGATTCTCAGTGTAAAAATGAAGAAATATGCCATCAAACTATATGGGAGCAGATAAATGCTGATATATAAGCAGATAAGTAGCCTAATTCTAGTTCACATATATGTAGTAACCTGTTTTAGGGGAAGTGAACCGGAAAATAAGAGAAGCCACCAAATTGATGAAAGAAATCAGACTCCAATTAAGTAATCCAGCTGCAAGAATAACAGAAATTATAAGAAGCAATAATATGTAGTATCAAAAAAAAGTTCCGCACATTGAAATACATCACATAACAATTTGTAGGAGCTGCAAATCACAAAACGTGATACTATATCATTGGAATTAGCCTCAAAATCTCAAATGCAACAGAAAACTGTCAAAACCCAGGCACCAAGTTAAGGTCATAAAGAACAAATAATTAACTTAAAAATTCAGTCTTGCAATACAAAACTCCTCTAAAATCCGTATCATTCACAAAGTTTATGTAAAAAAGAAGTAAGAAACTCTAAAGAGTGAACTCAATGGCCACATTCAGATCGAACAAGCTTACACGGAGCTAAAATCTTGAAAACTTTTGGAATGGAATGAAATGAAAACTGAAATAGGATATACCTATCAAAAGCAACAAGGGCAATACAAAGCCAACTAGAACTTTCCCCATTATTCCCTCCTCCCACAACTCAGTCTCGTGGCCAAATTTCACGAAGCGCTTCCATCAAACAGAGAGAGGGATCAGGAACTGAAGTTGGTAGTTCAATCAAGGATTAGACTTAACCAGTAAAGAGGGGACTATAATAAAAGCCAACTGGTCAAGATTTGAGTTCAGCAAACACGAACTGTATTTGAATCGGACTGGCGGAGTAATCTTCGCAAAGATCAAAGCTTTTTTTCATGAACAGTGATTAATGTTAGAAAACAAAGGTGAGAAATCAAATTCGGGATTTTAGATAATAATATTGTGTTTAGGATAGTATTTGCTTTCTATAGTCAGATACACATGGACCATAATCCCTATTTAAAGGGATTAAACCTATTAAATAATATTATCAAATTGTATTCAAATAATTGAGCATAATATTTACTATGTATTTCCTCTCAAATATGCCGCCCTGTACCATTCAAGTTCAACAATTAAGCCTCTTTGAATTTTATTGAGGAAAAATTAATATAAGTAGCAATTTATATGAAGTCGAATAATACTCGTGCAATCGTGACTTCGTCAGTGTAGTGTTGCACAGGTTGCTTAGGAGTGGTGCATATTAGAGGGTAATATTGTCTTTTGACTTTGGGCCATTTTCATGTTTGGGCCCAGTAGACAGTATGGGCTTATAAAGATCGATCGGCTCAAACTGTTTAGGGAAATATAATCGATTTTGCTTAAGACTTCCAAGAAAATTAAGTGTCCAATTAATAGGTCCAGAATTTGAATAACTTAAATCGTGTGTAAATCATACTACCTCAACAGTCAAAAGTGTATCATCACTTTTTAGTTAGAGTCCTAATATGATGAGCATTATTGTGATAACTAGACACAGTCCTAATATGATAATTAAATTTTTATAATTTGGTATTTGTAAAAGTGTTTTAAGTGTCGATCTCTGACTTTATAGAAAAGATAGTACCAAAAGAGAAAAATTACATCTTTTAATAAATATATCCTAATCATATAAATTTTATACCAAATATATTGAAAACTTCTTTCTCTTCAATACTAGTTTGTATGTTTTTTTGATACATATGTCCAATTAATTTTTCAAGGTCATTTATTCAAGTACTCTCTCGTACTCTATTACAAATAGTAACATCGAACTCTTCAATTGATTTAGTTCTTAATTACCAACAATATCATTCAAGTTCAAATCCACTTCTTCACGGGGTTGATTTTCTATTGCTTTAGCAATGAGAAAAAGAGTTATCTCCATATTTTTTAAGAATTGTTCCAACAGTATTTATTGAATTATAATTTCAGTTTATATCCATAGGTTATCATCACCACCAGCGAACCTAGGATTTTAATGATGGGGTCCAAAAACAATTTTTGATGTGCAAATAGATAAAAACAACTTTATTGATTTGAGGTCCAAAAATGTACACAAATGCCCCTGATTGATTTGGGGGTATCTTATTACTTAGAAAAATTGTTGAAAATGTGCAAAGCCCCTCAAACGTGCAAAGTTTAAACACTTTACATGATATTTTTATAGTTACTCTTATATTAATTCACTTTAAAAAAATTTCATCTTCTTCGTCAAATTGACAACATGTATGAAGACCGCCATTGTTATCACTCTCTACAATTTATAATTTTTTAATGCAATTTTAACCCCTTTCTATTATTCATTCCAAGACGTTTTATTCTTGAACAAGATTTACTAAAATTTTAGAAGTACTACTTAAATAAATAAATAAAGTAGGATAGGGGCTTAAGACCTCCATTGTGTTTATTGTGTCTACCCATACATGTTAATTTTAATATATACTCTCTCTGTCCATCAATAAACGTCTCATTTTGCCATTTTCGTTCGACAAACAGTAAATGTCTCATTTGCTTTTTACTACTTTTGTTAATGGACCCCACATTACACTAGCTTTATTTCACTCACATTTCATGTAAAACTAATTTATAAAGGTATGACTCACATTCCACTAACCATTTCCATTCACTTTTCACTCCATTTCTTAAAACTCGTGCCCGATCAAAGTTGGCTTTATATTGGTCGATGGAGGGAGTGGTTTTTAGTCCTATTAACTCGATGTAATAACCTAGACTTCGAACAATTCGGATTAGAGTTTAAAATTTACAACTCGATTAGTCCTCACTTGAATAGCTAGCTCGCAACTCAAATAGAACTGCCTCAAAATGTGATAAGTTGACTTAATTGATATCCCCAATTTTATTAGTCTAATTTACCTAGAATACAAAGTTGTGGCGATAATATGCGAAATATGTGGTTGGCCTACTATGAATAACATTTATGAACTATTGATTCGGCTAATGATATAATTATGACACGATTTACTACATAGTATATCAGAATTGGTTATAGTTATAAAAATTGAAAAATACAATCAATTTTTTATTTCGACATTAAAGTGGGAAGGTAGGAATGATGCAAAAATCGGTCGTACATTAAATAGAGCTCATCTCATAATCAGCCAAATAGGGTTTTCGAAATCTCATTACCAAATTTTATTTTATTCTCAATTTGAGTAAAGAGTTAAAAGTTACCTCATGTTTATGTAGTGGCGCAATATAAATCAAATGTGACAATTGAAGAGCAAAGAACTTTTACTTATTCAAAAAGAGAGAGGGTGTTTCCTCATGTCAGAGGACAATACTATTCAAACCATTTTGTGAGTTCTCTTTTTTAACAGATTTATTCACCTTTGTTATCCATTTCACTAACTTTATCAATTACGGTGTTGGTAAATTATTGAAAAAGAGTTTGCTTTTTCTAGTTATTTCCTTCGTTTCGACGAGTATCTGCAGAAACATCACCTTTCAAATAAACTAATGAAAGAGGGCACAACACAAGTATTCAAAGTCCGAATGACAGAAAGTAAGACATGGGACGTAGACATTCATGAGAATGTTCGGTATTGGCTTGACGCCTTTGGTTTCAAAGGCGTGATGGATTGTGAGAGGTCGATGAAGGTCGACAATGAGCTGATCACGGCTTTGATTGAGCGTTGGGTCCATTTCGTCTTCAGTAGTTAAATGGAAAACCTGCTGAAAACCCTCAACCTAGACAAAAAAAATGATACAAATATCAATATGAAACAATTTATAACACATGAAAGCATATAGTTTAATATAACAAACTTACAAATAGTCTCATCGAAGCAGGTTTTCAGCAGGTTTTCCATTTTTTTGTCTAGATTGAGCGTCTCCGACCTCCAACGCTCAATCAAAGGCGTGATCAGCTCATTGTCGACCTTCATCGACCTTCCACAATCCATCATGCCTTTGAAACCAAAGGCGTCAAGCCAATACCGCACATTCTCATGAATGTCTACGTTCCATGTCTTACTTTCTGTCCTTCGGACTTTGAATACTTGTGTTGTGCCCCATTTCATTAGTTTATTTGAAAGGTGATGTTTCTGCAGATATAGCACGAACGGGTCTTCGGGTCCATATAATAATTGTCCCCTTGAACTTGAAGTCTTCATCTAATCTAATAACATATTCACAAAACAACAATTACAAACTCACATTTACAACACAATTAACATATACATTCAAATTCATCGTCAAAATAACAAAACATCATAAACCAAATGATTCACACCAATTCAACACAATTCATGATTTATAATGTCTAATTTACATATAACTAAATTAGAAGGTTAAATTAAAAGTTACATTTCAACCCATACTCTATTCTCCAATAACAACCAAAATCACAACACCAAGCATCTCAAAATATCAAAAAACTATACAATAGAATGAATTTCAACAATAATATCCATTACAATTAGCAAAACAACAAAACATCAGCTAAAATTGAGCAATTTGTTGTAAACCCTAATTTACAAAATTGAGAAAAATCTAAACAAAATATGCAAATAAACTACAAATAATGGAGGAATGTTGAAATATTGAAGGAAACTTACCAGAATGTAACAGAAAATCGCCTTATGTCGCTTCCGCTATTTCTCTCTCGCGTTCGGCCCGCTACTGCCTCCCTCGTCTGATTTATGCAACTTAGAGACGCATGAGCCTCATGCGTCTCTCCCTAAGACGCATGACTCTCATGCGTCGTCTAATAAAATTTTAAAAAAAATAGCGACGCATGACGCTTATGCGTCTCCCTTTGTGACGCATGACGCTTATACGTCGTTAAAAAAAATCAAAAAAATTGAGAGACGCATGGCCCTCATGCATCTTCCACAAAGACGCATAATTGTCATGCGTTTCATTAAAAGGAGACGCATGAGGGTCATGCGTCTCTCCCAAAGGCGGAATAAAAAAAAGTCCAGTACACTCAAAGAATGATAATTGCAGTCTAGAACCAAAAAAGAAAAAACCCAAGAAACATGAGTGAAAATTGCAGTGTCTGTGACTGTAGTGTTGACTATGGCAGTAATGGAGTCTCGTCTCTTTCGGCCAATGACAAGGGTAGAAACAAACGGAAATTTTTAACTGATTTGTCCCTGGACATTTCAGCCAAAGCATCAAATTTATATCTAGAGGAAACATTCCGAAATGCTTTGAATTGAGAGGTCTGGAGACGCTAACACAGATAAACTTCAAGGCTCCGATTGGGATAATCCTGTGGTCTGTCAGCTTGAGGAGTTGTTGTTGAACAGTTTAAAGGTGATATTCAGCAGCGAAGTGAAGAAGATTATTGAAAGTGGCTACACTAAAGAAGTTGCTGAGTGGGCCATTTTACACAGCAGCCTGTTCAATGGTGGTAAAGACGCCGTGTCTAATGTTGTTGACAGTGCTTTGAGTATACTGAAGAGGGACAAGGATATTAGTATGATGAAGCATCCTGTATTTGAGGGGCTGGAGAGCCTCGTAGACTACACATTGTTGGAGATGATTTGTGTGCTTCGGGAGATTTGGCCCTCCTTAAGTGTATCAGAAGCGATGTGGTGCTTATTGATAAGTGATTTGAACCTAGTGAATACATGTCCAGCGGAAGGAGGCACCGTGGGAGGTTCTTGTAGTCAGGAAGCTTCTGGAGAGAGCCAAGCACTTCCCAAGCCTAAATCTGAGACTTCTAGCACCAGTCAGATAAAGGATTCTAACGACTTAGGCAGTTCAAAACAGATAAACCCCCCCTCTGGTGGTGAATTGGCTAGTCCCGGAAAAGTGTGTTCTTGCTGCTCTAGAAGCGAAGGGGAACTTATCGAGCTTTGTGAAGGAGCATTTTCTGAGTTCGTTTCAAGGGAATATCAGTGGGTAATAAGAAAGGGTTATCGGTTAATTCCAAGAGAGATATGCTTCGACAAAAGGCGTTTCAGTTTGAGAAGCATTACAAAGGTCGTCCGACTAAGGGAGCTCAAGGCCAAAGTTGCTGCGTGGGGAAGTATGGTGTTAGACAAGTCATTGAGGGCACCGCCCGGATGTGCTACCATTGCGATGAAGGGAGCAGTTCATTCCAAGTTACCAACTCCGGCTGGAACGGCTGCGGAGAAAAACAGCCATCCTTCAAGCAATTCGCCACCCCTTTCTTCCGCCTGTGATGCTTCGAAGGGCGGGGCCAATGTTTCTCATACTCCCAAGGCTATCGATTATTATGCTTTGATCCCATTCGACGAAAGTGCGTCCCACAAGATGACAAAGACGAAGCCATAGTGACACTAGTCCCCTACAAGCAAAAGATTGAGAAAGAGCTCCAAGGATGGACGGAGTGGGCAAATGAGAAGGTCATGCAAGCAGCACGAAGGCTTGGGAAGGACCAGGCGGAATTGAAAATGTTGAGGCAAGAGAAAGAACAAATGGAGAAATTCAAGAAAGAGAAGCAAACTCTTCTGGAGGAAAATCATCTGTTGAAGAATGATATGTTGGCTGCAAAGATGCAGGCGATACGTGCGGTTACTAACTTGGAGTCCGCTCTAGAAAGAGAGCAGCAGACCCTCAAGAAACTGCAGTCATTGGAGGCAGACAAGAGTATTGTCCAAGACGAACTCACAAATCTCCAACGCCAAATAACTTCACTCAACAAACGACTCGAAAAAGCTAGAGGCCGCAAGGATCAGTTCAAGGCATGGCATGATTTGTATTTTTGCTTAATCAATTCGTTTAGGGTGTATAAACATCTTGCCCCCCGATGGACAATATGCACATGTATTTCGGTGCATCCATCATAAAATCCTAATTGTGATTAATAAATCATAATAAGAGATTAATAAACCCCAACTGGGCTTGGTGAACTTTAATTGGAGTAAAAGAATCAACTGGATGTACCCTAGTTTATGCCCTTTTTCTAAGTGCAAGGTTAAACTGTGACACCATTTCAGGCTCTGTGGAAGCAGGAGGAGAAGGAAAAATCAAAAGCTCAAAAAAATATTGATTCCTTGAAAAGCAAATTAGATGAAGAAGAGGCTTTGATGAAAGTGGAAGCCGACAGCATAAAGCAAGCATCCGAGAAGGAGATGCAGAGATGTGAAGCCGACATCAAGAGGCTTCAGAAAATGATCATGGAGCTGAATCTCGAGTCTGATAAGTCAAAGATAGCAGCTATATGACGGGCCTCCCTGGATCAGAGCCACCTAAAGTGACAAATGGGTTTGCTGTCTTTCAGGATAACGTAAGCGACTCTCCAGATGTTAAGCCAGAGAGGGAGTGTGTCATGTGCATGACAGACGAGATATCTGTGGTTTTCATCCCTTGCGCTCATCAGGTTCTTTGCACTCAGTGCAATATGATCCACGAGAAGCAAGGGATGAGCGACTGCCATTCTTGCAGGACGACCATTCAAAAGCGCGTCTCTGTTAGCTATCGCTGCTGATTAGCATCTCCTTATATTGCGTGTAGTATCAATTGTAGTTTGTAAACAGCTGAACTGAGAAAAAAAGGTTAGAATTGATGAATCAAATTGGGGAAGATGGGTAAAGGGGCGTCTCTCTCTCGCCTTTCTTGAAATTTTTTTGCGTGTTAAATCTATACGTGAATATATCCTTTAAGGAGTCGTTTGGTTGTTAACATGGGTTACGAAGATGTTCGGGCCACCATTTGGTTTATAATCAAAGCATGTTATTAATCATAGCATTACTGGTGTTTGGTTGCACATTTATTAAAATGAGACAATGTCCATCTGGCTATTTGGTTGATTGAATTATATAGTGACACACGGTGTGATTACTTTTTTGCCCCTAGGGTTTTCTCATTATTTCAATAATCCACCAAATATTAATACCACCCCTTCCTCCTTTGTCCTCCTGTATTCTTCCAAGACTGGAATTGGCAAAGCTCTTAAACGAAACGTTGAAGGTTAACTACCATCATTATTTATTAAATAAACTCATTCCCAGCTTAGTTAAAAATGGTTGATTTTATTGCAGAATTTCTTGCTGAGAAATTTGGAATTTCTGAATCCGAAGCTCAGGATATGAACAGAGAGCTATTCAGAACTTATGGCAGCTCATTAGTTGGCCTCCGGGTAATTAATTCATCATCTATTCTACCGAATTATCTTCAATTTAGCAAAGTGGAGTACTAATCATCGAATCATTTTTGTGTTTTTTGCAGGATTCGGGATATGATATCAATCCCGATGATTATCACAGGTAATATCAACCTGCTCTTTCTTCTTGATTAAATTTTTGAGAGGGGGTGAATGATTGGAGGAGGCGTTTCCAAAATTCAAATGAAATATAGAGGGCAAAATGGAAATGTTGATGATGTATCGGGCACGGGAGTCGAGGGATGCTTGTAATCGGTGGCTCAAATACTGATACGAATCACATGTTGTTTGTGTGAACAGTGCGGGCTTTGCCGGGCCAACATCGGGCCTCATGTTATCCAACCGTGCAACCAAACACCTGGTTAAGTCATGATCCACACATTTAACAGGAGTTGTCATGCTAACCAAACGACTCCTAAATCTATATGAGAATATATCCTTTAAACCTTCCATACTCATACGCAAACTGCACATATAAGTGGAAACGAAGTTAATTAACCAATTTTAGATATTTGTTAGTATTCCATTTTGCATATTGCCCATGTCCTTTATGATCATGCCTCTAAAAATCAACAAAGCACATATGTACTTGATGGATCCGCGAATTTCTGATGTTAGTAAATGCTGGTAGAGAATACAAATCACGACACAGAGAATTTACGTGGTTCGATTTACTGAGGTAAATCTACGTCCACGGGAAGAAAAGAGGGCAGAGTTGTATTGCTTGATCTGTTTTCTACAGCTTACAATACAGACTTGCTATTTGATATTTTATCTCTAGAGAGCGAGAGAGTCCAACCCTATCTATCTGATCTAGGTTCTATTTATACAAAGGACCAAGATCGTGGCATGCAGCACCATTTACTAGGTAGTGGATGTCGTGGAGATCGTGGCCTAAGATCGTGGATGTAGCGTAGGTCATGGCCTACGATCGTGGCCTGAGTTGACACCACGTGGTAGTGGGTGTGTTGGAAGTTGTGGAAATCCTGCATGGGTCCACTAACTCCTTGTTCGGTCGAATACTGAGACCGAACTACTTTGGTTGCCGATCTGAGAGTAGAGCTTGATGCCGACCTGAGAGCAGAGCTTGATTGGTTGGCTTTTACCGAGCTGTAGGCTGAGGCCGAACTCTTTGGTAATGCCGAACTCATACTCTTCCTTGGGCTTTGGGCTGATGGGCCGTTGGTTGCCGATCTGAGAGTAGAGCTTGATGCCGACCTGAGAGCAGAGCTTGATTGGTTGGCTTTTACCGAGCTGTAGGCTGAGGCCGAACTCTTTGGTAATGCCGAACTCATACTCTTCCTTGGGCTTTGGGCTGATGGGCCGTTGGTTGCCGATCTGAGAGTAGAGCTTGATGCCGACCTGAGAGCAGAGCTTGATTGGTTGGCTTTTACCGAGCTGTAGGCTGAGGCCGAACTCTTTGGTAATGCCGAACTCATACTCTTCCTTGGGCTTTGGGCTGATGGGCCGTCATTGCTGTTGGGCTTGTTTAGTACGCACCCCATCACTACCCCCCCCGAAAGACGAAGTGAATCACTTCGGCGAAGCGAGTCACTTCGGCATTCTGGATAAAGGTACGGGGGAGGCTGACGTCAGGGGACGTGCCTTGCATGTGACTGCATTAAATGCGACAGTAAAATCCGGCCGTTGAATCCTGAAAAGGTGGGATTCGAAACGGTGCGACGATTTTGAAATCTTCGCCGAATCTGATAAATACCTCCCTTCTTCATCATTGAAGCACTTTTGCGACTGCTTCTTCTGCACTCTATCTCCTTTGCGTAAAAATTTCCTTCCGCTTTCAAGAATTTCTTCAGAATTTCTTCAGATTTTGCAAAGAGTAAGAACCATGTCTTCTTCTTCTTCTTCCGAGTTAGGTAGCGGTAGGAAAGGGGGCAAGGGGTCTTCTAGCCGGAAAGAGTCCGGAGAGAAGACTGTAGAATACTTTCACAGCGTCTTGAGTAAGGACACCGTGATATCTCTACACGAAAAATA
This sequence comes from Salvia splendens, assembly GCF_004379255.2. Taxonomy (NCBI): domain Eukaryota; kingdom Viridiplantae; phylum Streptophyta; class Magnoliopsida; order Lamiales; family Lamiaceae; genus Salvia; species Salvia splendens. The sequence continues at coordinate 4,009,536 of NC_056034.1, forward strand.
TCTTCTTCCCGGGGGGAAGGCGGTGGTTCCCGACGATGATCATAGGGCTAACGACCCGCCGGAGGGTTATGCCACCGTTTACGAAGCCTGCTTAGAATGCGGGCTTCGTTTCCCTCTTCCCCCACCTTTTGTAGAGCTTCTTGATTTTTTTCAACTCCCTTTAGGTCAGGTGACTCCGAATTCTTGGAGGCACTTGTCGGCTTTTGCTGCCGAACTTCGTAGGCTAGATAAGGATCTGTCTCTGCGGGCAATCCTTAATTTTTTCCAATTTAAAAGGAAGGGATCTTGGTTTTACTTGATCCCCTTACAGCCTTTTAGGGCATTCTGCAAAACCAAGTGGCCGAAATGGCAAAACCGCTTCTTTTTTTATAATAGGACAGCGGCTCCGGGCTTTCCCTGGAGAGGGCCGAAGTCCGTGATTCCTCATCCTCGGTTAGAACCGTTGGCCGAGCTCGAGGGCGAGCTCAATAAGATTCCTATGATTAGGAAACAATACTCGGAAACTGAGCTCGTCAAGGGCGACCTCGTGTTCAATATCTCGTCTTCGGACGAAGAAACTGAGGGTGAGGATTTCTTTTTTATGCTTTACTGCTTTAGCAGCGAAAACTAACCTTGTTTCCTTGCTTTTTGGCAGTGTACATGCTGAACAAGGCTAGCCGCAAATCTTCGGAGTCCAAGGAGCCGGAGAGGCCGAAAACCACCAGCTCGGCGTCTGATGCCGAGAGGACTCCGAAAAGGCAAAAAACCTCTTCGGATCCGAAGAAGCCGGAGTCGACTTCGGCAAAGGGGAAGGGGAAGGCCCAGAAGCCCCCGAGAGCGCCAGAGAAAGACGTGGTCTTGGCGCCTCCTTCGGAACATATCTGTGAGCCGTTTTTATGGCCCACGGACTTCGCCGAGGTGAATTCTCTTCTTGATTTTCTGGCCTTGCTTTTTTCCTGTATTTTTTGTGGCCCCTTTGTTGACTTTTTTCTTTATTCATTTTCAGAGGAACGATATGCTCTCCAAGCTCGTCGCCGTCGAACTCTCCAAAGCGTCCAATGACTATGCTGAGATGCAGAGGAAGTTGGCGGCTGCCTGTCATCGGGCCGAACAGGCTGAGGCTAACTTTGAGAAGGCCAGAGCTGCTAGGATTTCGGCCCAGGATGAAGCTCAGTTTGCCAAAAACCAGCTCGTCATCCAGCGGGAGCAGACGAAACGGAGGGATGCTGCTGCTGTGGTTGCCCAAGGGGAGGCTCTCCGTGTTTACACGGAGAAACTCTTTTTGAGCAGCCAGTTCTCGGCCTTTGTCGGTAGTCTGGTAAGGCTAATTACCGATAAGGGCGAGCAGGGGGCCGACGTCGTGCTGCCTCTGTACAGCCGAGAGATAGCAGCTCGGCTTCAGAATCTGCCGCTCCTTGAGGAGCTCGCTTCATCCTCGGTCCTGCTTTCTGCAGACCGAGTCCGGGGTTGTCGAGCTGATCGGGACGAGAACCTGGAGGCTATCTTTGCCTCCGTGGGACCCGTTTCACCCGCTTCGACTTACAACGGAGAGGGTGAGGCCGAGCCGCTGGAGCTGGAGGCCGAAGTCGAGCGGGCCGGGTATCCGGAGAAGGAAGCCGATCAGGAGGCGGAGGCGAGGCCGGCAGGATGCGAGGCCGAGGCTGAGGTAGCTCAGGAGAAAGAAGCTGAACCAGACCGAGGATCCGGAGACGAAGCTGGCGGAGTATGATTTCGTCTCCCTTCTCTTAGTCTAGTTTCTTCCTTGTGAAATGGCCTTGAAGCCCTCCTAGTGTAAAAATTTTTCCTTGTGAATGAAAAATTCTCTACACTTGTCTTCGTATAGCTTTTCGTACTCGCCTTTATTCCTGTTGTATTTTACTATCCGCTCGGTACAGCTGCCGAACTAATATAGCTGCTTTGTACTCAAGGAGATGGAGATACTTCACTGGAAACGGCTGTACTCTTCGGCTTTAGACGAAGCTGAGAAAAGAGCTATAGCCGATCAGACGAAGAATGACGAGCTTCTGGCTCGTTTAGTGAAGCTGGAGGCCGATAATAAGGACTTGGAGTCCGATAAGAAGGATCTGGAGGCCGAGCTGAACACTGCCGTCGCTGAGAGGACTGCGTATGAGGATTTTATCTGCAGGCGTGGGGGAATGACCATCTCTGAAGTTCAGGAACGAGTTGACGAACTGTGGGAGGAATATAATGTACTCCGGAGGAACAATGCGCTGGAGAGCTCGGCTTGCCAACAAGTCGTGAAATCATTGCGGCGCTGGGCTTCTCGGTACGACATAGTTCTTGCCCGGCGTCCCTCAATTGAGAGATTCCTCAGGCATTTCCCGCCAACAGATGCTAGTACTCCAGCTCAAACCTCTGATTCACTTGCTCAAAACCCTACTCCAAGTCAGCAACGAACTCAGGGACAACCGGAGACGTCAAGTCGAGGACGAACTGAAGTTCGCAGAGGAGCTGTGGTTATGAGCGAGCAAGATCGGCAAATGCTTCGTGAAGAGACTCTTCGCCGCCGAGGTGCTAGGGCTTCCCGGGCTCAGAGAAGAGGTGGCAGGTCGATTAGAGCATCTCGTCGACCTGCTTATTCTGCGGCTGCCTGGAACGCCCGAACTCAGCTTCACGAGGATTTTGTGAATAGATGGCTCAACTTTAGCAACCCTGGACAGTATAATAGTCCTTTGTAATAGCGTAACGCCATCTCGTAGGGTAGCGGAGTTGTGTGCCGAACAAGATTTGAAAAATGAAATTTTGTTTTCGCTTCTAACACTCTGCATTTACAGCTTAGCGAAAAATTTCATCGTACTTGTCCTCGGTCTTATGAAGTAAACTTCTTTGACCGGACTTGGTCCTTGGTCTTATGAAGTAAACTTCTTTGACCGGACTTGGTCCTTGGTCTGATGAAATAAACATCTTTGACCGGACTCGTCTTTGGTCTGATGAAATAAACATCTTTGACCGGACTCGTCTTTGGTCTGATGAAATAAACATCTTTGACCGGACTCGTCTTGGGTCTGATGAAATAAACATCTTTGACCGGACTCGTCTTTGGTCTGATGAAATAAACATCTTTGACCGGACTCGTCTTTGTGTTCTAATTTGGCGATTTTTATCGCCGGGATCGAACTTTCCCTTGTCCTAATTCGGCGAGTTTTATCGCGTGGATCGGACTTTCCCAGTTAACCGAAGTGGTCTTATGCAGTAAACCTCTTTGACTAGACATGGTCGTCATCGGTCTTATGAGGTAAACTTCTTTGACCGAACTTGGTCGTCCTAATTCGGCGAGGTTTATCGCGTGGATCGGACTTTCCCTTATTGCAGTTCGTTTCAGACGAAGTGCTTATTTCTTAAGCCGAATTGTGGTCTTGTATCTTCCTGAGAAGCTTGGACTCACAATCGTTGGCTTATTGCAGTTCGTTTCAGACGAAGTGCTTATTTCTTAAGCCGAATTGTGGTCTTGTATCTTCCTGAGAAGCTTGGACTCACAATCGTTGGCTTATTGCAGTTCGTTTCAGACGAACTGCTTGTTTAAGCTGAATTGTGGTCTTGTATCCTCTTTAGAAGCTTTGACTCACAATCGTTGGCTCGTATATGTTCTAAGAAGGGGATCAGCCTTCGAAGAACAAGATACCTCAGTAACATTTGTAAGAGACGACACGCACATAGACAGACAAAACGCACAGATAAAACGCACAGAGACAAACAAAGACCAAGCAAACCAAAGAAAGCACATTGACCGAACAGAACTCAAGACTGACTGACCGGACTGTCTCTTACAAATGAAACTTTTTGAGGTTGGAAACGTACCATGTTCGGGGTACTTGTGCTCCTGACACGTGAGTCAATTTGTAAGACCCTTTGCCGAGGACTTCTGACACCCGATATGGACCTTCCCATGTGGGTTCGAGTTCGCCCAGCTTTTCTGCTCGGCTTACTTCGTTGTTTCTCAAGACGAGATCTCCCACTTGAAATTGCAGCTTCTTCACCCTTTGGTTGTAATACCGGGCTACTTGCTCCTTGTACTTGGCTGCTTTTATGCAGGCCAATTCTCTTCTTTCTTCGGCAAGATCTAGTTCGGCTCTCAGTCCGTCACCATTCATTTCTAAGGAGAAATTGAGTTCGGGGACTGGGTATGCCGATCTAAACCGGAATCACGGCTTCAGTGCCGTACACCATTGAGTTCGGCTCCGGTGTGACTTCGGTCATTTCGCCTGCCTCTGACTCCGGCTGCTGTGATTGCTATGCTTGATGGTGCCGAACTGATTGCTCGGCACTTTTAAGCGCAATCTGCGAACACACTTGCTCTTTTTCGATCACCTCGGATGACCGCTATCCCTCCTTTGGTGGGGAAGGTGTTCGGCGAGGAAGCCTCTGATCGCTATGATCGGGCTTCTTTTCGTCTCCTCTAGATGAGCTGTCTAAAGACCGTTTTCGACGGTCTGCCTCATCGGCTCGGGAGAACTGGTCCGCAATGTCCCACATCTCTTGAGCTGTTTGCGGACTGCATTCCACGAGCTTTCTGTAGAGAGCTCCGGGCAGGATTCCATTTTGGAATGTCGAAATGACAAGTAGATCGTTGAGATCATCTACTTGTAGGCATTCCTTGTGGAATCTCGTCATGAAGTCGCTGATCTTTTCGTCGCGACCTTGACGTATAGAAAGCAGCTGAGCCGAAGTGATCCGGGCTTCCGCTTTCTGAAAGAACCTCCTGTGGAAAGCATCCATTAGATCTCGGTAAGATCTAATGCTGCCTTGGGGGAGGCTATCGAACCACCTTCGCGCGTTCCCGATAAGCAGCTCGGGGAACAGCTTGCACATGTGGACCTCGTTGAGACCCTGGTTCGCCATGTTATATTGATAGCGTCCCAAGAAATCATGAGGATCCACGAGTCCGTCATAGGTTATCGACGGAGTTCGGTAGTTCTGTGGTAGGGGAGTTCGGGTAATATCGCCCGAGAACGGAGTCCTCAATGCTCCGTATATGGCGAACCCGACATTTCTTCGGTATGGAGGAGATGGAGTTCTCCTGTGATTCCGGTACCGAGGATTCTTTCTCCTGGAAGACATGACACTACTGCGGTAGTGACTGTCTCGTATGGAGGGAGAGGGAGAATCCGCCGTTTTCGTCTCCGGCTGCTTTTGGCTTTTTTGCAGGAAGGTTAAGAATTCCTCCTGCTTTTCAGCCAAAAACAGCTTGACAGCCTCGTTCAAATCGGGCTGCTGGGAAGACTCGGTGTGACGGCTTTTGGAGCGGCTAGTTCCTTCATCGTGAAAACTGGAAGTAGCTGTCTCCCGAGGCTGTTTTCCGGACCTGCGGGCTGGACTAGCTTCCTCATGGTTTTCACGAACGGTATTACGGGTAGTATGTGATCTGGTATGCATTTTTTTTGGGGTGGAAAAAGGGTCAAAAATTCGCTTTATCACAAATTTGGTTCTCTGTTTCCTACAGACGGCGCCAGTGATGGATCCGCGAATTTCTGATGTTAGTAAATGCTGGTAGAGAATACAAATCACGACACAGAGAATTTACGTGGTTCGATTTACTGAGGTAAATCTACGTCCACGGGAAGAAAAGAGGGCAGAGTTGTATTGCTTGATCTGTTTTCTACAGCTTACAATACAGACTTGCTATTTGATATTTTATCTCTAGAGAGCGAGAGAGTCCAACCCTATCTATCTGATCTAGGTTCTATTTATACAAAGGACCAAGATCGTGGCATGCAGCACCATTTACTAGGTAGTGGATGTCGTGGAGATCGTGGCCTAAGATCGTGGATGTAGCGTAGGTCATGGCCTACGATCGTGGCCTGAGTTGACACCACGTGGTAGTGGGTGTGTTGGAAGTTGTGGAAATCCTGCATGGGTCCACTAACTCCTTGTTCGGTCGAATACTGAGACCGAACTGCTTTGGTTGCCGATCTGAGAGTAGAGCTTGATGCCGACCTGAGAGCAGAGCTTGATTGGTTGGCTTTTACCGAGCTGTAGGCTGAGGCCGAACTCTTTGGTAATGCCGAACTCATACTCTTCCTTGGGCTTTGGGCTGATGGGCCGTTGGTTGCCGATCTGAGAGTAGAGCTTGATGCCGACCTGAGAGCAGAGCTTGATTGGTTGGCTTTTACCGAGCTGTAGGCTGAGGCCGAACTCTTTGGTAATGCCGAACTCATACTCTTCCTTGGGCTTTGGGCTGATGGGCCGTTGGTTGCCGATCTGAGAGTAGAGCTTGATGCCGACCTGAGAGCAGAGCTTGATTGGTTGGCTTTTACCGAGCTGTAGGCTGAGGCCGAACTCTTTGGTAATGCCGAACTCATACTCTTCCTTGGGCTTTGGGCTGATGGGCCGTCATTGCTGTTGGGCTTGTTTAGTACGCACCCCATCAGTACTCTTATGTAGGTGGAGACTGAAATAGCTAGGATATAAGAATATAGTCATATTGAAATTGATATAGATATTACAGGGATAGTTATGCAAACATTCAAGAATGTTGGCATATATGCTGACACCTATGCATGTTTTCATGTGACTTATTTATCTAGTTGCTTAGTGTTCCAATTTATCTTATCAACTCTTTCTATCCATAAGTGAACACTACAACTATACAACAGCAAAGAAGAGTACCATCATTAATGTGTCTCACATTCGAGTTCACCATACTTCAATTTAATATTTTGTTTACCCCGCATCGTTAGTATATTCCGTTATAAATATCTTATATTTGACATTTTAATGCAAGGTGTCGATATGTCCGAGTGGTTAAGGAGACAGACTTGAAATCTGTTGGGCTTCGCCCGCGCAGGTTCGAACCCTGCTGTCGACGGTTTTTTTTTTGTTTTCTTGTTCCTGGAATTAAAATTTATTTTTTTGATTTTCATGAATATTATGAGCATTGGCAACAGTTTTTACCGTTCTATGCCAGGAAAAATGGAACCGATGCAGATCTTGTTGCAAGACATCCATTGCGACAACACTCAATGCTTTGTCTATTGCTAAATGTGTTTTGATAAAACTTAAAGGTTTTGGGTTCAAAATCCAACTCCATTTTTTTAATAAATGTTTATTTGTAATTTTTTAATTTTTTTTCTTTGATTTTTCTCGTGGGATGTTTATAAGTATTTCGCTATTATGTGTATTTCATTTGTATAATTTGCGTGTGAATATTTTAACTTTAATGAATCTTATTTTTAATTAAATCAAAAATAATTTAATTATATTTCATAATAAATACATTGAAATAAGAAATAAATTAAAAATTAAAAGTGAGACTCATGAATAGTTAAAGAAAAATGACTGAATGTAAATAGGTAAAAACTAAAAAGTATATGAGATCCATAAATTTTGTAGTGAATGAATGATTTAAAAAATATAACTGTGGACGTTCTCACTACGTAACCACATATTTTATCAACCTTTTATGCATTTATGATGGTATTTTGCATATCATTTGAAACTACTACATATGGAGACATAAGCGTATCGATAGTGACATACTCAACACACGAATATGCTCAAACGACGAAGTACATCATTGCACGGTGTTGGGCAACACTTCTATAGAAGGTGGCCTTTTATTTGATTTATTATTTATACCTTTTCTAATTTTATTTTTAGAAACTTTTTCTTTTCCATTTTTAACTCTCACTTTAAACTTTCGTAATTATTCGCCCTCAACCAGTCACGTTCCTATTTCCTTTTTCTAAATGTGAAAATAAAAAAAAGAGGAACAATGAATACAGTCTAGTATAAAGTAAAAATATAAACTTCGAATTATAGATGAAATACAAAAAAAAAAGCGATTTGCATTTTCCTTAAATGAAAGCTTACGTCATATCATAGAAAGATTTCCACTTTAGACGAAAAACCTATGATAATAATTTCCACTTAAGACGAAAAAACTAATCATTAATTAACCTATGAATTCTTAATTACCACTAATAACCTTTCCGTTGCTTTGGCAAGTCGATTTCTCTCACGTTTAAATCACACCCTTTGTTTCTCAATCCGATCTCTAACGACAAAAAGGAAGCCTTTGATTGCGTTGTGCGTACGGGTCAAGAGAGAGAATACACAGATTCTGAGCACAGCAATGGAGATTGTGGGGCAGCTGCAGAAACAGTTTGTTGACTTCTCTACTTCTCTTTACGGCGAGGTTTGTTTTTCTCTATTAATCTCCAAGCAATCATGATTTATTTGCAGAACTATCGAATCTTGATAGATTTTTTAAACAACTCTATGGATTTTGCCAATCTAACTTTTCTTCATGATTCCAATCAAGAATTTTCATTTAAGACTACTTGAAGAACTTTAAGAGGGCTTTTGTATTCTCAGAAAAAAAGTTGTTTTCAGGAATTTTGGAGAGGGCTCGTTAAATTTTGTTAATCTAACAATAATTGTCGGTTTTTAATTTTTGGGAAAAAGGGTTTCTTGGATGAACAGTATCTCCAGCTGCAGAAATTGCAAGATGAGAGCAACCCTGATTTCGTGTGTGAAGTTGTCTCACTCTTCTTTGATGATTCTGAGAAGCTTCTGAATAATTTGGCAACTGCTCTGTGAGTTTTATTGATTTCTCTGCTTCTTTTGTTAGATGCCTCCTAAATCTTTTATTTTCTATTTTTTTTGTGTGTTTTATGTAGTCAACAGCAGGTTGTAGATTTCAAGCAGGTTGATGCTCATGTTCATCAGTTCAAAGGCAGCAGTTCAAGGTAATAGTGATCAAGAATTTGATATAAACTGCACTGTTTCATCGATTCGAATTCATGAAGTTGAGATCTTATGGTTTGATTATGCCATCTGAATTTGTGTTTTGCAACTAACTGTTTGTGTTGAGAGCATGTAGACTTAGATCTGGCTGCAGTTCTAGGCGGGTTGCTCGTTTTCTTCTAGTTGTTTACCGCATTGTTTGATCCTCGTTCCATCTAATACCAGCATAGGTGCACAAAGAGTGAAGAACATGTGTGTTGCATTCAGAAACTTCTGTGAAGAGAAGAACCTTGATGGGTGAGTTCTAGGCTTTCTGCTCATCTGATTCTTCGTTCTCAATGCGTGGATCAGAATGGAAACGAGGTTTATAGTTGCTGATTTATTCGTTTCGAATACTGGCTTGTTTTGATAAATGTTGTGTAGATTAGATCATCATAACTGCTAATAAGAGCATTTTCACGTTTAAGAATTCTCTTAGCAATACCTTGCGATTCTCGGGACCTAAATGTGCTTCAGTCCTTGCCAAGGCTTCAAATGTAGCCCACCCTCATTCCAAAGTATGCTTATAGGTATCAGTCATATGTTGTGATCGACTCATAATTGATGATAGTATTGTTTGGATGCAGGTGTTTGAGGTGCTTGCAGCAATTAAATCACGAGTATTTTCTTGTAAAGAATAAGCTCGAAACATTGTTTAGGGTAAGTTTTGTGTGTGATTTTTATAGGTAATCTATCTTGTTTGTTCCTCTAATATGTGCATTCTATCAGCTTATATTCTTTATGCATCTCTTTTGTTGAATGCTGCAGTTGGAGCGACAAATCGTGGAAGCCGGTGGGACAGTTCCCGTCATAGTCGCATGATGTTAGTTGTAGAGCTCAAGATATTGAGGTGAATGTTCTGTGTGAATTGAATTCCATTTTCTCTTGTGCTTGAGTTGTGAAAAAATTCTGCACTCATCTAGCCCTAAATTAATGCTTGTATTTTCAGACAGGAATATTCTGCTTATCACTGAATATTAGCTACTTATACCTTTGACTGATTCATTAAAAACTGCAACTTTTAGTTTCTACTTTCTGGAGTGTCTAACTTGAATCCTCAATCCTCTTCTATATCCAACAACACATATATAATCAAAAATTTCATCATTGCCTTTTGATTTACATATGATCTTGGGAGTACTCAAGACTGTTTTATCAAATGCAAGCCTGTTTGGTGTTTATGTCTATTTTCTTTGTTTAATTAAATGCAGTCAGGTTGAATAGAACGTCCAAACCATTTTGGGATTTAGATAGCTTATCTTTGTAATTTTAACCAAATGTCGTCGTGGTTTTATTTTAACAATTTATAGAATAGTTTTTATCCAAGAGCATATGTTCTTTCTCATTTTACTTGATCAAAGTTTAAGAATATTCAAAATACCAATTGATAAGAATTTTACGAATGATCTTTATTCATGAAACCACATTTTATTCACCAATCATTTCAGGTAACACTCACCCCAACAACTCCTTTATAGCAATAATAAGCGTAATAAAATTTTCTCAGCCAATCTGCCTTCTTTTATTTATCCCCATTGGGTTGGGCTGCAAGAATTATTTAAGTGGGCTCCAGTTTAACTTTTTTTATTGGGCTGGGATTTATTATGCTTGGGTCGATAGGTTTTTAAATGAGCATTGGGCTATTCCGACGGTTCAATAATTCTGAGATGACTATTTAATCTCTAGATTTATTTAGTTTCCCGAATGATTAATTCAAAGAACTTAGTGTTTCTGAATTTATTAACGCCATTAATTAAATTAGGAAGACTTTAGAAATTCCATAAGAAAGAATCAGGAATAAAATGAACACCACGTAGGAAGCATGCATTCTTTTAAGTTAAACGACTTCTTAAAGTTGATTAACATGTCATCTCTATTTTGAAAAGGATATCACCACAAGCAAGTAAAGATCAGAGCTAGAATTTCTAAAAAAGAGACTTAAGCTTACGGAATGGACTTTCTTTAAGATAAAGAAACATTTTCAAGTATGATTAAAGTTATTTATCTTTTAAGTATGTTTTGTTTTGCCTTGTTTTTGGCTTTAACAATGCTTATCTGTTTGTCTAGTAAGGGGAACGCCCCTACTACACTAGTTTAGTTTAATCGAATTCAGGTCCTTAGTCATGGTAAACCGAGCTTGCTATCTTTAGCTAAGTGAGGTTGTGGGAGAATTGTATCAGAGCAATTCTTTTTAACCCTTTGAATCCAAGAGTCTTTTTTCAATCTTAGTCTTGAATAGGAATAGTACTAAGTAGACTAAAAGGTTAAACGTCGAAGTCCCAACACTCGTTACACTCAACCAGAAAAAGGTAAACAGTTTTCAAAAGAGAAAATGGAGAAAGTTTTGTACAGTAAAGGAAGAGGTAACACATTCTCTCTGAGTGATAGATTTCGGTTTAAGAGGACGAAGTGCTTTGGTATGTTTTAAGAAAAGAGTGAGATTTGAAATTTGAGAAGTTATAACTAGTTTCTTTTAGGAATTTTGAGATTTAGGTAAGAGAAACATGTACTTTGAATTGAAAGTTCCAAATTTTTTGTAATGATGAAGGAAAAAAGTATCTTTCACAGCGAAGCTTATGACACATGAAACTATTAAGTACAGAATTGAGACTTTCCATACAGACATAGAATGCTTTAAGATGCTGTCCTCTTTTTGAACATGGTTCGACCTTGAACTGAAGATAATATATACAATTTCACTATCGCTTTACTGAGCGATAAAAACAAAGATATTGAGAAAAAGCGAAATTACGAGGAAGAGCTCAACAAGAGAATGATATCGAGATGAAAAGAAATTCCAAGAGAGAGAGTTTGAGACAAGAGATGCAGATCGAGAAAGAATTAGTTAATCTTGAAGTGAAAATTAGTACTCCTTCTGCACCAACTAAGTTGATTTGTATTCCTTTTTTGAGCTGTCCTAACTAAGTTGAGTAACTTTCTTTTTTGATAAAAAATAAAACATCTGATCACTCTCTTTATTCCGTTACCTACTTTATTGACTAGATGTTTCTTTCGAACAATTTATTGATGAGAAGAACCCTATTTTTTTCAACGTTTTTCATTACATTTAGTATTAAACCTATTATTATGAAATGATTACAAAAAGTTATGCCAGAACGATGTGGTAACAAATGGATATAGAATGTTGTGCTAACTTTTATGGTAATAAATTAGAATGCCTCCAAGACGAGCGGGGCGACCGCGAAATGTGGAAGTGCCTAAAAATGAATCAGAAGGAAATGAAGGAGGAAGGGGAATACCGCCGCCGCCGCCGCCTTCTTCACCCCCACATGAACAAAGTATTGAGGAACTAGTCCTAAGCCAAAACCCACCTGTGTTTAATGGGATGGGAGACCCGGCTACTGCCGAGACATGGATACGCAGTGTGGAGCGTATTTTTAACTTCTTGCGTTGCACTAACCAAGAACGCCTTAATTGCGCGACTTTTCTGTTGACGGGATCAACCGACTATTGGTGGGAAGCTCGGAGTAAGACCATGACTCCGGAACAACTGGCACAGTTGACTTGGGAGGATTTCAAGACTGGAATATATGACAAATATATTCCAAAGAGTTACCGTAAGGCAAAGGAAATTGAGTTTTACAATCTGGAGTAAGGCCAAATGTCTGTGGCAGAATATAATTGGATGTTTTGTAACATGTCTCGATATGCATGTGACCAGGTCGATACTGTCTGAGGCACGAGATCATAATAGTATTGGCCGCTCATGGAGGACTGTCCTACCGTGAGTCCCTCAAATGAGCACTCTATATCGAGGAAGTTGTGCTCGAGGAGAGATCCGTGGTGAATTATGCTCCAACACTTTCGCCACAACAACATAATTTTCAAAAGAAGAGGAATTGGGATGGGGACCAAATCCTACATGAGCATAAGAAACAACAGACTGCCCGAAACTGCCCGCATGATGGTGGGAGACAAGACGTTCATAATCAGAGGGGTGGATACCGACCTAAGTCCCCTTTCTGCGTTAAGTGCTCCAGGAACCACTTTGGGGAGTACAAGGCTGGGACTGATGAATGTTACCACTATGGCTGGAGTGGACATTTCTCTAGGGAATGCCCAAACAAAAATGCTGGAATGGGGGGAAGGCAACTATCAAGGACCACACCTCTTACTGCAGGCACTTCAGACTGAGCCAAGAGTAAACCCAACTCTGCCTCTACACCTACAACAACATCATGCCTATGAGGAATCAACTTGGGAATCGGAAGACAAATGAAGGAAACACTAGCAACTGTTCGAATGACGTATATAAATTTTGGGATGCAAATTTTATTAATGTGGGTAGAATGTGATGTCCCACCTTTTTCTTTTTAAATAGTTTGTTCGCGAGTAAACTTTTGACGTTTAACCACATGTCGTCTTGGTTTTATTTTGACAATATATGGAATAGTTTTTATCCAAGAGCCCATGTTCTTTTGCTCCTCCGTCCCAAAGTAGTTGAGTCGTATTCCTTTTTTGTTGTCTCAAGGTAACTAAGTCATTTTCTTAAATCTCGTGCACAAAAGAAACGCCCCAACTATCTTGGGACGAAGGGAGTACGTTTTACTTGATTGAAGATAAGAGTATTCGAAATAATGATCTTTATTCATGAAACCACGTTTTTTTTTATTGGATTAAGCGACGGGTAAGAGTGATGTGAATGGAATCAAAGAATGAGATATCTTTTATTAATGAAAAAAAAAAGAAATTACAATGTTTGGAAATGGAATAAAACCAATGAACTAAGTCTTTGAATATAACAAGTCCAACTATTCTTACTTCATGCATTTGGGCTAAGATCTATCTTTTTTCTTTTTCTTCTTCAAACTCATTTACTTTGACTCTAACCATCTTTAAGCATGGTATGTTAGGCCAAAACTTCAGTCTCCAAATCTTCACATCAAATCTGTCTTGTGATTATCCCAAAATCTGTTACCGCAATTGCTGGACCACCCTAAAAAAGAAGAACAAGAACCAGTTTTATCCAATCACAAATTCCTTTACTAAATCCCAGCAGTTGATTTCAATCTATATATGGGTGGAAGCACTTCAGCATTAGTTTTTTCTCTACACGACGTTAGGATAGGTTTAATTAACTACTATTTAGCTTCTAAAATTACTCTGCTTGACATGGATTGTGTATTGAGAAAGTAATTTGATTCACAATTATTAAATTCAAGCGTTTGATGAAAAGATGGAAAGTAATATGATTCCTAATTATTAAAATCCCATGTTTAGTGAAATTATAATCTCTTCGTCCCATATAAATAGACCATATTTCTTTTTTCGTCTGTTTCATAGAAATAGTTCATAAACATTTATGACAACCTTATTCTCATTTGTTTTTACTTTATTGTTTATGGGTCCCACCATTCACTACACAATTTCAATTATTTTTTCTCCTTCTCTTTTAATCTAACAATTATACATTAAAACATGTGTCAACCCCTTTGGACCTAGCTCTATACAGGAGAGAGTAAGAAAATAAGGAAAGTAATCTGATTTCTTAAAATAAGAAAAATTATGTATAATTTTAGGATTTTTGTTTCCTCAGCCAAACCTAGGTATTCATTTTCCCCAAGTTAGGATTTTTAAAACATACACGTCCCTTCTCTTCTGTTTGTGCATTCTTTTTATTTTCTTTCTCCAAACTCATCTCTGCAATCATTACTAATATATACTTACTTCAATATACATAAATCATTGTTACAGATTTTTGTTCTCATTTTTTTGGAACCAATACGATTTCTTGGTAGATTATCGTCGAGAGGTCATGGAACTTATAAAATGACTAGATCCACTTGTTGTGCTCCAGCTTTCCTAGAAACCAAGATGGATAGTGTTTGAGGATGTGCATCTGGCAAAAAATATTCAATAGACTAGACAAACCATATTGGCATGATGACCCGGTATGTCTTATTAATGATAATTTGACAAGTGGAGGTTCACATCATATTAATTAATGGGGAATTTACTTTTTAAGGAAGAAAATGAATAATCCAAAAACATGGTAATTGTTTTGAACTTTCCATATAGTAATATACCCTAACTCTTCCATGTTAATAGAGGCATTACATTTTCTGTCCTCGTTTTAGAAAAGAGTGATGCTAAATAGCCATAATGTAGCCGGCCATAAAGAGTTAATTTAGTCCATTTACATGTATAAAAAAATTAGAATTACCGATATAAACTTATATGTGTGTGAATGAACTTGTACGTTGATACTTATCTTTGAATTCCATTACGTAAAACACATTAATATCACGAATTACTGTATACGTTGAGCAACAATCAAGAAATGACAGTAGTAATAAGTTGAACAAAAACTACGAAAGAGCAACACTAATATGTTGAGCAACATATAATGAAGATGATATAAAAGTAAAATCAAGTAGTATTAAACCAAAAATTTGAAAAAAATCAATTTTTTTTGTTATTTAATTAATTTATGGCTGGCCATAATGTGGCCGCATAGCTTTATTCTTTAGAAAAATAATACTCCCTCCGTACCATAGTTGTGGAGTTATTTTGTCATTTTAGTACGTTCCATAGTAATGAAGTCATTTTCTTTTTTAGTAAAAGTCAACACATTTCTTTACTCTGTGTTACCTTTTTCTCTCTTAAACTTTCTACTTTTTTTCATTTCCTACTTTTTTCTTCATTTACTTATCTCATTTAACACAATTTTTCTTAAACGCGTGCCGGAAAGAAACAACTTCACTACTGCAGAACGGAGGGAGTAATAAATAGTTAAAGTGGAGAAACCCAAATAAAAGTGCATATTCTTGTGCGACGGAGAGAGTATGTTTATTATGATAAAATTAAATCGAGTGTGATGCTAGGTCCAAATAAAAAGAGAGTTAATTCAAATATGACTCCTAAGTCGAAGACCATAATTCTTGGCCTAACTTTTGTTGTATTAAGTGGAGGATTCTTGGTAACCGAAGGAATCGATTATGATCTACATTGTTTTTACAGTGTTAGGAAAGAATGTGTAGATATATTCTACAAGCAAATATGCCTAGCCTAGATGGTACTGCTTCACAGCTTTACTGCTCATGGGCGTTTGTTTAATTAAGAGTAGTGTTTTTCAGCTAATATTGTGGCTAATACATTAGCTAAAGAGTAGTGTTTTTCAGCTAATATTGTGGCATGTCGTAATTAAGAAAAAAATGGTTCATTTACTAATGGTTTAGTAAAATACATTTTAGATAAAAAAATTAATTTTTTTATGTCTATTATACCGTCAAATATGATAAAATTAAGATATGTTATAACAGAAATATCTCGATTTTTATAGAAAAATCCAGATTTAAAGAAATAAAAATAAAATAAAAAATGTACTGTAGAATTCTAATAAAGAAAACCTATATATAATTAGAATACATACATACATACATAATCTCTGTATTTGTGTGTTACATTTCGAAAGTCAATGAAAAGTTTCTAATTTCGCCCCCAAATAACCGACATTGTTTCATATATACAATTAAATGCCCTTTCTTTGCATTCTCAATAATTTTCTCTAACTAAACTAACCCTCTATATATGAAGAATCGCAACCTTTGAAAATTTTTAGAATCATAAATAAACTAATAAGAAAATAACCCATTTAGTAGAAAATAATTAGTTAAGTGAAGGGTTTGAACCTGTTTTTTTGGTGGAAGAAAATAAAGGGGTATGGAAAAGTTTGAATTTGATTTATAATATGCAGTTACTTTAATAATATAAACCTACACATGTTGAAAATAATAAGTATATAAACTGAGATAGCTTGAAAATAATTTTCAGAAATTTTCTTATATCCAACCCATTTATGCCCTTTTACCCACAGTGGGCCATTTATATTATTTAATTATTTCGACAACCCAATCCATCAAATTTTTAGACGTGAAACATGGGGAATTAACTACTCCTAGAATTTTATTTTATGTAACACCTATTTATATTTTGATGACTTTCAATTATAATACTCTCCACGCAGAGTCGTTTTTTTACACTTATTTTAGAAAAATTGATATTCTTTCTCACTATCCCATAAAAATAGAAACTCTGCATTCATTACTTTTTACTCAAAATTTAGTTACATTCATATAGTCAATATTTGCGTTGTTTCTTTATTCACTTTTATTGCATGAACACTTTGCATTCATTACTTTTTACTCAATTCAGTTACAATCGTATGTCAATATTTGCATTGTTCTTTTTATAAATAATGGCACTTCTTATTTATGTATGAATAGACAATCTTACTGTTTTTTACTTAATATTTACTTTTTTGTTAAATGAACAAAAATTCAAAAAGTGTATAGGAAATGAAATTAATACACTCAATACATAAGTGTGACTGCAAACAGAAGTTATGACAGTTTGTTATAAATTCCATTATCAATTATCATTGAAGTGATGTTTGACATTATTTCTTTCGAAGTGGCAAATTATATTATAAATTTATAACCAATTCTTAATTTCTTATTACCCCTATACTTCCACTTCCACTTATTAATCAACCACATATATTTACAATCTCAAAAAAGTTTTTTATTAGAACTCCAACTACATAATACAGGTGAAACTCGCGAAGTAGTCCGACTAATTCAATTCAAAGTGTCGACAAACACTTCAACTTACATTTTGAGAGAAAATTTCAGGATTATTTGAGTAAAAATTAATGAATTGTTCAATTGTTTTTAAGAGAAGAACTATTTTTTTTCTATAAAGTATTTGAAAATTTTAAAAAATAATATACTTACTAGTAATAAAGAAGAGAGAAAAGTAGATAGGTGGCAGTTTGTTGATTCAACTACCAACAGTTCAAAGGAGTACCAACAAACAATGCATGTAATAATTCTGGCACAGCTCCTAATCGCAATGGCAATAATCATTTTCACTATTCCGAAGACTAAAAATAGTTTTATGAAGTACTCCAAATAATAAGCATTCATGTTTTCAGCACTCTAAAAATTAAACCGCTGTACAATAATCTTGGATTTATTGAAGGCACATTTTATTTTTGGTGCACTTGTCTTTATTGGTGATTAGAATTCTGTCTTTTTAACCAAATTTTAGAAATAAAATTACAGTTATAATTTTGTTTGAACTTTGTTTTAATATATAGTTTGGAACATGTACCACATTTTTGTGATATACAGTAATGTGTTTTTATCTGTAAAACATCAATTCATATAAATTTCATTGTTCATTTGTTAAAAATTGATTAGTGATCACGGATCATTAAGTTTATTTTGCACTTGGCAAATAAATAATCCTATAAAATTTAATAGTCACGTTATTATGGGTTTGAATAAGGCAATTTAGACCATGTCAATAAACCACTTTGCTACTAGATCCACACACCTATAAAAAGAATTAAAGATATAGATATTATTATTATTATTTATTATTATTATTATTACTTGGAACCATACTAAAGTTTATTAGGACGAATCAATTGCACAAATACCACTCATTCTGACATAGATTTATTAAAAGTGATTTATAGGTTCAATATTTACAATAAAATAAATTTTTGAACCACACGCCATATAGGTTTAGTTTAATTACAAAATTTATTGGTTATTAATATTAGGCATGCATAAATGACATTGGTAGCTCAAGAATCTAATGATGAGGCCACTCCGTCATAATTGTACATCATTTAGGTACTACTCCTATTATCATTCATGGCATTATAATAAAATAGATGCATACCTGGCTACGATTAATGAATAATGGGAATGGAGATAAATACATACCGTACTTCTATAAGAGCATCCGCAGCGGTGACAGCACGCCGTCCGTCCGTCCGTACCAGCGGCGCTCCAACCGCTGCGCTCTTGCCTCCGGCGCAGCGCTGCTCGATGCATCGAGTACGTCCGTGCCAGCGAGCAGCACACGTGTCAGTGCCTGATTAGCCAATGGCAATGCCGTTGGAATTTTCTTTTTTTTTTAAAAATATTTTCCCACTTTCCAAAAAATTATATCCGTTTTCTCCCCACTTTTAATTTATTTTTCAATTTTTCTCCCAAAATTCACATTTTCATCTATAAATATCCTCACTTCCACACAAAAAATTTCACACCACACTACACAATTCTCATCTAAATTCTCTCATTTCCATTCTTACAATTCTCAATCTTTCTTTCACTCTTACAACAAAAAAATGTCTGGCTCCGGCGATCACCCATCCGACTCCCGCGGTTGGAACCACGAATGGTTCGACTCGCAACCATTTCCTAGTCCGGAAACGGAATTTTCGGCCCCTCTTCAAACCCAAAGTTCGCAAGCTCCGGGTGGCTATCGGCCTTACCCGGTGGACGCCCAAGATGCCCCCGATGGGCAATACGGGTGGGCACCCGAACCACCCGTACCTAGAGCGGGAGGGAGCGGCAGCTCTCAAACTCCTCATCTTCCTACTCGTGGTGTCCGCACCCCGTACACTCCGGGGGAGATGGATCAATTATTCAAAGCGTTTTTGTCTATCTTCAAAGATCCGGAGATTGACACGAATCAATCCGATGACCATTTTTGGAGGCGCGTCTGTCGCCGGTACAATCAAAACCGGTCGGCTAGAACAATCGAGCGCAACGAGAGTATGGTGCACAATGCCATATACAGAGCCAACGAAGAAATCCAAAAGTTCTAGGGGTATTACATCCAGGAAGAGCGGTCGGTGGGCAGCAACAGAAGCGAGGTCGACATCATCAGTGCCGCGTTGGCGACCTACCAATCCCAACACTACAAACCGTTCAAGTACCTCAATGTTTGGCAGGAGGTGCGTGTGCATCAGAAGTATAGGGGAGGCGTGTCATCCTAGGGCTGGCAAATCGTGCGGATTGGGTCGTTATCGGGTCAACCTGATAATGACCCAACCCAATAAGGCCTAACCTGAACCCGAACTGTTAAGGAAACTGTAAATCCGAACACGAACCCGACCTGCTACCTTCAAATCCGAACACGACCCGCACCCGACACGAACCCGTTATCAACACGATATAATATGGGTTGACACGACACGATAACAACCCGAACCTGATATTACACGATTAAAACCTAATATTACACGATTAAACCTTAATTTTTAACCTAATTTACACAATTAAAATTCATTTTATAATATTTAAACCTAATTTATAAGAAATTAAAAAATTAAAGTAATATATATTTTTTAAATAATAATAAAAATAATAATATTATTTCTTAATGGGTTACCCGTATCCGACCCGCATCCGACCCGAACCCAACCCGAAATTATCGGGTTCTTAATGGGTCAACCCGATAAGGACACGAATCCAATAAGACTTGACCCCAACCCAATAATTTCGTGCGGACTCGTGTCAGATTATCGTGTCGTGTCGAAAATTGCTAGCCCTATATCATCCTCCTCTAGCTCCTCCAGCAAACGGTCGAGGTCGGTATCCCTATCCGACGCCGGCTCCGATGAGGTGTCCACCCAGCTCGCTGGAGCTAACTTGGGTAGCCCCGACGCCTGCCCGAGTAGTTCCCAACGCTGACCGCAAGGAAGGAAGAAGTCGACAGCCAACCGTCGTCGCGCCACGACTCCATCCCCCCCCGATCCCACTCCCGCTCCTGCTCCTGCTCTCTTTGTGCCACATCAACCCCCCACCAACTCGTTGTGGGGGTTTTGGCCCAACTCAATTTGGGCGATAGGTCAACTATGATCCCCAAGCAACTTCGATCGCATGTGGCAATGATACGGGGTCTCCAAAGAACATTGGGGGTAGAGCCGGATGAATAGTCTTCCACAAGGTATTTTTAGCTTTTAATTATGTAATTTTAAATTTTTAGGAGTTTAATTATGTAATTTTAAATTTTTAGGATTTTAATTATGTAATTTTTAATTTTTAGAATTTTAAATATGTAATTTTTTTTTATAATTTGTAATAGTATTCCGGGTAATTTTAATGCATTTTTATATTGTGGAAATATTAAAATTGAATAATAGAATAGTTGGAACCTTGAGCTTGTCCTTGCGGAAGAGCACGGATGTGAGTGTTGTGCTTTTGCCTAAGGACAGAGAGTAAAAGTGGGTCCGGGCCCACATCCATACTCGTTGGCAAGAGCACGGATACCTATTCAAGTTCTATAATTGATTATTGTAGTAGTACATTAATGGTCAAACGATAATGGTCAATGTTATAAGAAAAAAAATTCAACGTTCAATACATACTAAGCGCGCAATGTGATATGATATGTTCAACTAATAATACTTTGACAAATGAATCTATAGAAGTCCACTAAATACTTCCATTATTTTCTGAAAATAGACATTATTGTAAATTTTGGAAACTTTCCAGAAATTAAGATTACCTTTAATATAATGAACGCATATATATTTGACCCAAATTCTTCCACTGTGAACTATAATTTTTTTTCATCCTTTTTATATTTCCATTTTTAAGAATAATTTAATATATAATATAAAATATACTCTCTTCGTCCAAGGATAAGCGAATTATATTCCTTTTTGGGATGTTCAATTATAAGTGAACCATTTCCTTTTTTCAGGAAAAAATCATCTCTCCTAATTTATTATCCACCTACTTTATTCTCACTTTGTTTCTCTACTTTTCTCTCTTATACTTTACTCTCTTGTACTTTAACTCTTTAAATTTTATTTTCTTAAGTTTCATGCTTAAAAGAAGTGTTTCGCTTATCTTGGAATGAATGGAGTATGTAATAATTATTTTATTGTATTTTGATTTTAGAGTTTTTTTTAATATATGTTAAAGATAATTTAATATAATAATTAATTTTTATGTTGTTTTCTTATTATTAGCTACTTATATATCTAATATAATTATTCATGTAGTCATTAAAAATGGTAAAATAAGTATAAGAACGAAACTATATAATCAGTCATAATTTCATACATTTAACGTAATGTTAATAAATTTTGTTTTTGATTTAATTTAAGGTTATGATTTTCATTTGTAACTTTTTTGCACGCATATAAAACTAGAAATAAAGTAAACAATAAATTTAAGTTATCATTACATTAACGGTGCGAAAACACACAAACTACTTGTAACACCCCGAAAAAAAAAGAGAAAAAAAAATCAAATAAAATAAAATAAATCTAATTAAATCTTTTCCTAGTTGACTTGGTCAAATATATATCTCCAAACCTTATCACCAAACGATTTCCCCATATCTCTACTCCCTAAAATCTCTCCAACCACCAAATCCATCAATATCTATTAGTTTGTCTATATATATCCCACGTTCACACAATAATAACTCTTTACCCACTTTAATTCAAAACCCTAGTAACAATCACACATCCAATTTTATCCAAGCCCCTTGGCCTAGCGGTAAAGGGTGCTGGATACCGCGTCCATCCTGGAGGTCTCGAGTTCGAACCCTGGGTTGCGTAATTTGTCTTTCCTCCTTGTTATAGTAGTTGATTTGTAATTTCCTCCTTCATATATATGATATAAATATATGAAGTTAATTTAAAAAAAAAAAAAAAATCACACATCCAATTTTGGAGAGAAGAAAACCGAGAGATGAGGGGAGAAAAAGGGGTGCGACGGCGATGGCAATCCCAACAACGGCTCGGAGGAGACGGCAGCGGCAACGAATTGACACGGAGAGAGATACGTTGTCGGTAGGGGGTATGCAGTTCCTTTTTGTTTCTTTTTGTACATATACGTGTGCTGGAAGGGAGTATAGACGTGTAGGGATGCATGTGGGAGTATACTTTTAAATAGTACCACTTCTCTTTTTCCTTTTTATAGCAATATGTACGTATGTTTGGTTGGGAGTATTTTAATAAGTTATGTGTTTTGCTAGTTTTAAAAGGAAGGTGGCTGGGAGTTAAAAAAATATATGTTGCTGACTCTTTTCTTTCATTTTTGTTTTAATTGGTTGAGGCAGTACTAATTATATTATTTGATGAGCTCAATTAGTTTTAGTGTATAATAGTTTTAAAGTGGGAAATTGATATTAATATGTATATATATACATGTTTTGGTGAAAGGAGTATATGCGTGGTGTTTGGGAGTATTTTAAGTTACAAACTCTTTTTCATTTTTTTTAATTGATTTACTAGGATTGACCTTTTGAGCTTGGGTAATTTAAATTCATGTGTGGTTGGAATTTACATAATTGGCTTATATCAGTTTAGTGATGATCAAAAGATTTAAAGTGATGCCTGGTACCGTTGTATATAATTGATGAGTCCGAATTCTTAATTTTCGAGTGATGTTGGAACAAGTTTGACATATGAGGTTTTGCTAAGAAAAGAGAAAGGGGATAAATAGAGCACACACTTAGGATGCTTACATTGTTAAATTTATTATTTTTGCAAAGTCTAATTTTGCATATCATGATACTTCAAAAAGGGTGAACTTGTGCACGTTGTTGCGGTTGGAACAAGAAAGTGTTGAGGAGTTAAGCGTTTGAGGTGGGCTTTCTTTTTAAATAAGGGCAATGCCCTAAGTATATTTTTTTTATGTGAAAATGATAAATACTTTTATAAAATGTTTTCGGCATGAGTCCACTGAGTGCATCAAGTACTCAACCCTGCTTTTCTTTTAAAAATTGCAGGTTGAGCGTGACGGGTGCGGTGGGTGTTGAGCAAGACCGTTGAAGAAAGTTAAGTGTGTAGAATGTGTCATGTCTTCACACGTGGCATATTCCTTCTCTCAAATGCTTCCGCTAAGTAGTTGTCCTTCTTTTGAGTTCTTGTATTGTTGAGATAGTATTCATTTTTGAGTTGTTGATTGTTGAGATACTCTGATTTTATTCGAGCTATTCCCATTTGTTTCGAGCTATGGTCGAGTTGTGTTGTTTTTCCCCTTTCTTCCCCGCTTCTTTAATCCTCTCCTAGTCGCGATCAACCGTGTTTTCTATCCTTAGAAAATGCGGGCGTGACACTACTTACATTATTTCTAAGAATTATAATATTTAATTTATATATTATAGTAATTAATTAAGTGTTCTCTTCTTCTTTTTCTTTTAATGGGTTAAATAAATATAAATTTAAAGGTCGTGCCAAGAAGGACTCGAACTCTAGATCTTTGATGGTTAATTAAGTGATTTCTTATTACAATTCATCAAAGATTAATTTAATTGTACTAAAAAAATCAATCTCAAATTATGACCTAAAAAGAAAAGTGCGAGTAACCTATGATATGACGGAGGGAGTATTGCAAAACATATTTTTAAATTATACTATAAAATTGATAATCTAACCAAATAAATTTTTGGTTAGGTAAGCAGTAAGCTAACATATACGGAGTAATTTACTTCTAGTCTGATTTGCGAACTGTGTACATAACATTTTATTTATTTAATCAGAGAACTCTGACATAAGATTATTCAATTTCTTCAATTATGCAATAACGTATAGACTATAGAATGACAAATGCGCATCATCGTTATAAATAATAAAGGTTCCAATTCCACGTCACGAAACCCAAAGTGAGGTGTCAGTCCGAGCCTCAGGTCTTATTACCACGTAGGCTCGGACAACCGTTTGCCCTCCAAACCTCCCTCATTAAATTATTCACACTCTTCATTAAAAATATTGGTGAAAATGAAATAAGAAGTGAACCGTCATGTTATCACCGCAAAAAACCCGCTACACACAGTAGACAGAGAAAACACAACGACAACATAAACCTGAGATAGTGAGAGAGCTAGACAACAACAAACCGCACCACATTTCCATTCACTCCCCTTCTCCCAAAACCATCAAAACCCCCACCATTTTCTTCATCTTGATCACACCTCTTTCTATCTCTCTCAAACCTGCAAGTAGAGAGAGAAACACATCGCCGACAACAATATATCTGCAGGATGCACACTGCTTATCTCTCTACAATTTCGGCATGCCTGATTCTGCTACTGCAATGCGGGCTTCTAGCAAATGCGTTGCTAGACCCGAATGATTTCCTGGCACTACAATCGGTCAGAAAGAGCTTGAACGATTTGCCGGGCTCCAACTATTTCTCTTCCTGGGATTTCACGGCGGAACCCTGCAGTTTCTCCGGCGTCTTCTGCGACGCCGACCGCGTGATC
Organism: Salvia splendens; assembly: GCF_004379255.2. Lineage (NCBI taxonomy): Eukaryota > Viridiplantae > Streptophyta > Magnoliopsida > Lamiales > Lamiaceae > Salvia > Salvia splendens. Next base: position 4,034,310 of record NC_056034.1, read on the forward strand.
GCCCTCAACCTCGGCGACCCACGGGCCGGGTCACCCGGGCTGTCGGGCCGGATCGACCCGGCTATCGGCAAGCTCTCGGCATTAGCAGAGCTCACCATCGTCCCGGGTCGGGTCGTCGGCCCGCTCCCCCGCACTCTCTTCCAGCTCAAGTCCCTCAGATTCCTCGCCATCAGCCGCAATTTCATCTCCGGCGATATTCCGGCGGGACTCGGCCAGCTCCGGCAGCTACAGACCCTCGACCTCAGCTTCAACCAGCTCACCGGATCCATACCCCGCCCCGTCGGCGCGTTGCCGGCGCTGGCCAATGTGGTTCTCAGCAACAATCACCTCACCGGCCCGATTCCTCCTTTTGTCTCTCACCAGCTAGCCCGCCTCGACTTAAAGCACAACAACCTATCCGGTTCAATCTCCTCGCTCCGGTTCCCCTCATCGCTCCAATACATATCACTCGCATCGAACCGCCTTTCCGGTTCGTTAGACCGGGCTTTTTCCGGTTTGAACCAATTAAACTACCTCGATCTAAGCATGAACCAGATGACCGGTTCAATCCCGGCCGAGCTTTTCAGTTTCCCGATCAGCAACCTTCAGCTGCAGAGAAACCAGTTCTCTGGCCCGATCGAACCGGTTGATCAAGTTACGATCGCAACGGTGGATCTGAGCTTTAACCGGCTGTCGGGGGAAGTATCGCCGATGCTGTCGACCGTTGGGAATTTGTACATGAACAATAACCGGTTCACGGGGCGGGTGCCGAGTAGCATGGTGGACCGGTTATTGGAGGGCAGCATTCAAGTGTTGTATTTACAGCATAATTTTTTGAGCGGGATCGAGATTAAACCGACGGTGGCGATTCCTCTGAGCTCGTCGATTTGTCTACAGTATAACTGTATGGTGCTGCCCGTAGACACGCCCTGCCCACTCAAAGCTGGTCCGGACAAATCAAGGCCTACTTCGCAGTGCATCGAATGGAAAGGCTAAAATGGGTAATTCATCTTTTTCGTTGCGAAGAGGGGATTGATTAATTAATTTTAGTTCTATAATTCATTTATTTCATTTGTTTGTTGAAATGCGTAATCGTCAAATATAATTGTGGATAATCAATCCGGCAAAAAAGGGTTTTTATGGTTTAGGTTATTTTTAATCAACCAGATATTAATGGCAATTTTAATTATTAGTATTTTGTTTTTCTATGTTTTTTGGTTGCTGTGTTGGGCTTAGGAGTGCTGATAAATTAACGTTGTATATATATTAATTGGAATAATTTTGTCATATTTCACGCTGATTACTCATCCCTTAGAATAAATATCGATCATTGAGATAAATAAAATTTAAAAATTCACTTTAATGATTTGTTTTAGTGCGAATAATTTCCTTAACATAGAATTACTAATCCCGTTATACTTAGTGATGTGATATTGTTACATAGAGTTAACGATATTGTGAAGCATGTGTTGAATCGCTATGTTGGTTATATTGTATTGATGTGTGTTGAATAGCTATGTTGGTTATACTGTATTGATGTGTAGTTGATATTGGTACATAGAGTGTAGATGATATTGTATATGTCGATATTAAATTGCTTTGTCGACGATATTATGAAAAAATATTATAATTTCCTTCCACTCAATTAAAATATTCGTAGAATCTTTGTAAATCTATAATTAATTTTATAGTACTATATATTTTGTAAAAAAAGTAATTTAAATTGAATAGTTATGTAGAAATTTAATTTCAAAGATAATTTTGACGAGATAAAAAATGGTTAGATTTATTTGTTACACAATCAAGTGGCTAATATTTTCTACATTTACCATTTTGAGAGATATTATTTGATATCTAATAACACTATGTTATCTGTTAATTTATGGATTTAAATTTTCAGATTAGTAGTTGAATAGTTATGTAGGGGTGTCTTTTTATGTGGGATATTATTTAATTCATGTATTCGAGAACGGAAATGAATATAATTCATATAGGATCATTGAATAAAATGTACTTATTTCACATAATTAATTTGAGTCATAGTCGGATCAAAAAATTACTTTGACGATCTATAGAATAAAACCTCATTGAACTCTCTTCTTTGATTGAACGGGCACAACTCTAAAGATTCTTTTTTTTTATCTTTTTCTAGTTTACTTATTTTCTGTTATGTGTTTGATTTAATATAAAGATAAACCCTAATTCCTTTCCATCAAATTGACTATTTAAAGTTTACACACTTAATTAGGAAACGCCATTTTCATTAATATGACCAACAAACTGTCTAGTTGGTCAAAACTCAAAACTGGCTTCCTTGTTAGTCAACGGTAATAGAGTACTAATTAATTGGCCAATTAATGGCTAGTCAAAATTATACACGGAGAATGTATTTTCTGTTATGTGTTTGATTTAATATGGAATATAAACCCTAATTATAATCACGAAAGTCCTTTCCATAAAATAACTATTTAAACAATTAATTAGGAAACGTCTAATTGGTCAAAACTGACTTCCTTGTTAGTCAACGGTAACAGAGTAATAATTAATTGGCCAATTAATGGCTAGTCAAAATCATAATTCATACACGGAGTATGTATATTCATTTTTCTAATTAGACGTAATGACTAATTACTTAATGAGCCCATTAACGCTAATTAACCTAAATCATACGAAAATATTCCCTTTACTTTTTTTATTAAAAATAATGAAAAATCCAATTCTATTTAGGTTTCTATAAAGTTTCTATAAAACATGAGTATATTTTAGTTTCATAAAATCCTATATATTTGGAATATTACATCTAAGTTTATTTAAATTTACACAATCTTGGAGGTTTGGTATCCAACCAAAATTGAACATTTATTCATTATTTTTCCAACAAGAATTAACGTAGTTTGCAGGAATGTCAAGTTAGTCCGAAATCCAATGGTCAGCTCGAATAACCTGCTCGATATATTATAGGATTAGGGCTGTAAAACTGCAATCCGAATATAAATTCGGACTATTCAGTTCGAGTGCTCATCCCTAACAGTCCTTGACCCATTCTTCTGCCACTGCCAAAGTCATTAGTGTTCTAGTGCAAAAACTGTTGTCCAGCCGAAGTGCTCGCTGTCAAAGTGTTTTCCATCTAATAAAAGCTTTGTTGTACATTGTGGGTGAAATATGTTAATATGATTATGCACTAACGCAATGAAAGGGATAAAAGATACTCTCTTCGTTCAAAGGCAGTCACATTTTCATTTTTTTGTTGTCTCAATATCACATTTTTCTTTGGGGAAGTAAATCACTACTTCATCCGTCCGATAAAAATAAGGATACTTTTCTTTTTATTCGTCTTATAAAAATATCCGCTTCCATTTATGAAGGATTCTCTCAAACTCATTACCCATATACATCAATTTATTTACTCCCTCCATCCACGATTTAAATTCTCACTTTTATCCGATGCGGGTTTAAGAAATGTGAAGAAAATTGAGGTGAAAAAGTTGGTGGAATACGAGTCTCATTTTATATTGATTTCATATTAGAATGTGAGAGTAATGAGTTAGTGTAAAGTGGAGCCCACTTACTTAAAACGAAAAAGTAAATATGGACATTATATAATGGGGTACAACAACTTATACCACTAAGGTCCATCATTAAACATTAATAATAATAATATGGGTCTCACTATCCATAAGGGTATCCACTATGGAGTGGACGCGGCTATAGCCGCGTCCACGGGCGGGCGGCGGGCGGCGGGCGGGCTATAGTGGCAAGGTCGTCCGCCCCGGGGGTGGACGCGGCGGGCGTGGCGATGGGGGGCGGACGGGCGATCGCCGGGTGCAGGGCTAGGACGCGGCAGGGGGGGGCATAGCCGCGCCTATAGACGCGGCGACCATAGTGGCGACATCCGCCGCGGCGCATGCGGCGCCAATTTCAATTTTTTTTTGTTTTTTTCTCTATAAATACCACTCTCCACCACCTATTTATCACCATTTTCACAAAATCCCTCCACTCACTATCTACACAACCACTCTCTAAAAAATGCACCGATGAGACGACGAATCACCCGACTCTCAGGAATCACCCGAGTAGACGGTGGCGGAGTTTTGTAGTTGTATTTTATTTTAATTATTCGTTGTATAATTTTATCGGTTTGCAATACAACGAATATTCGGCCCTAATTACCTCGTATTCTAGTTATTTACACTGCGATTATTTAAATTACATTTGATTGAAACTAAAAATATTTAAAAATGAAAATTGATTATAAAATTTGAGGGCTATTGGAGGTGTCCACTATAGTGGCGGAAATAGAATTTTTGGGCTATGGACAACAAAATTGGAGCTATGGACAAAAATTGGGGCGGGGCTATTGGGCGTGTCCGCCTTATAGTGGACACTCTAAAACACCATTTTAACTATCATTCTCCCCATCTCTCTTTCTTTTACCAATTATGCATTAATTTCCGTGTCATCCCAAATGTCCTTATTTTTTTGAAACGGAGTGAGTCATTCAATCACACTTTCTCTTCTAAATGTTTCATTCCCTGTTATATTTTGTCTTTAATGGGATTTCTGAATCTATAATTATCATACTCCCCCGTTCATGAAAAAACGCCTCATCTTTTCATTTTCGACCATCCATCAAAATTAGACTTATACTAAAAATGAAAAGTTACTTTCATTTTATAACTCGCCTTTTCTATCTATCTCTCCTACTTTATTCACATTTTTTTTCTATTTCATACTTTACCAAATTTATCCTTTTCTCTTTTATATTTACCAATTTTCTCTCCTACTGGAGTATTAAAAACTCGTGTCGTCCACCAATGAAACTATATTTGGTCGACAAAGGGAGTATGATTTATATCCATCTTTTTGTATATATTTATTGTTTATACTATATATCAATAGGGTTATGCTAAAATGACAATCTAAATTAAAATGACAATCTACCATCAATGATGACCCTTAGATTTAAGAGCAGATTTAACCTTAACCTGTCACGTGGTAGGTTTGTTTGTCTATGCATCGTAGATTGCTTGATTATATATTATTTCGCATCGCAGATTTCTTGGAACCATATGCTGAGTTGCTTGCATATGTTCGCAAATTGCTTGTCTAGGTTGTCATTTTAACTATGTTGTCACCATAGTGCTTTGATTTCGCATCGCAGATTGCTTGGAACCATATGCCGAGTTGCTTGCCTATGTATCGCAGATTGCTTGCCTAGGTTGTCATTTTAACTATGGTGTCACCATAGTGCTTTGATTTTGTATCGCAGATTGTTTGGAACCATATGCCGAGTGACTTGCCTGTGTATCACAGATTGCTTGCGTATGTATTGCATATTGCTTGCCTTGGTTGTCATTTTAACTATAATGTCACCAGGGCGGACGCAGAAATAATCATCCATAGGGGCTGAGATTTCTAAATTTTATTTTGATGTATATTTTTGAATAATTTAGATAATTTGTAGGGGCTTTTACACTATAACTTACACTAAACTTGACTAAATTTCAAAAAAAATAAATAGAAAAAAGTTTAAAAATATATTTCATTGAGGGCTTAAGCCCCTCCCCTTACACTTTGGGTCCTCCCATGAATGTCACCATAGCACACATATATCAATATATGGAATCAAAGAGAAAATAATTATGATGGTTAATTTTTTTGAAAAATGTTTAATCCGATAAGTCTTACAGGTGAGATTCAAATCAGAAGTATTAGGATTATCCAGTTAGCGACGAAATTTTATAACCCAAAAAGTTTGTGATGGGGTGCGTACTAAACAAGCCCAACAGCAATGACGGCCCATCAGCCCAAAGCCCAAGGAAGAGTATGAGTTCGGCATTACCAAAGAGTTCGGCCTCAGCCTACAGCTCGGTAAAAGCCATCCTATCAAGCTCTGCTCTCAGGTCGGCATCAAGCTCTACTCTCAGATCGGCAACCAAAGCAGTTCGGTCTCAGTATTCGACCGAACAAGGAGTTAGTGGACCCATACAGGATGTCCAACACACCCACTACCACGTGGTGTCAACTCAGGCCACGATCGTAGGCCATGACCTACGCTACATCCACGATCTTAGGCCATGACCTACACGACATCCACGACTTAGGGTGGTGATGCAAGCCACGATCTTAGTTCAAGATATAAATAGAACTTAGATCAGATAGAAGAAGGTTAAGCTCTCTAGAGATAAAATAGCAAATAGCAAGTTTGTATTTGTAAGCTGTAGAAAACAGATCAAGCAATACAATCTTGCCCTCCCTTCTTCCCGTGGACGTAGATTTACTTCAGTAAATCGAACCACGTAAATTCTTTGTGTCGTAGTTTTCATTCTCTACCAGCAATTACTAACATCAGAAATTCGCGGATCCATCACTGGCGCCGTCTGTGGGAAGCAGAGAACAAAATTTGTGATAAAGCGAATTTTTGATCCATTTTTTTCCACCCAAAAAATGCATACCAGATCGCAGAGTACCCGTATTCCTGCCCGTGAGAACCAGGAGGAAGCCAATCCATCCCATAGGTCTGGAAAACAGCCTAGGGATAAATCCACCACCAGTTCTCATGGCGAAGGAACAGGCCGCTCCAAAAATCGTCCCACTGAGTCTTCCCAGCAGCCTGATTTGAATGAGGCTGTCAAGCTGTTCTTGGCTGAGAAGCAGGATGAGTTCTTAGCCTTCCTGCAAAAGAGCCAAGAGCCGAAGACGAAAGCGGAGGATTCTCCTTCCTCATCCAGACATGAAAGTCACTACCGCAGTAGTGCCGTGTCTTCCAGGAAGAAGAATCCTCAACCCCGACATATTCCTGCTCTTCCTCGGTACCGGAATCACAGGAGAACTCAATCTCCTCCATACCGACGAGATATCGGATTCGCCGTGTACGGAGCACTGAAGACTCCGTTCTCGGACGACATCACCCGAACTCCCCTACCACAGAACTACCGAACTCCGTCGATGACTTACGACGGGCTCGTGGACCCTCACGATTTCTTGGGGCGCTATCAGTATAACATGGCGAACCAGGGTCTCAACGAGGTCCACATGTGCAAGCTGTTTCCCGAGCTGCTCATCGGGAACGCGAGAAGGTGGTTCGATAGCCTCCCCCAGGGCAGCATCAGATCTTACCGAGATCTAATGGATGCCTTCCACAGGAGGTTCTTTCAGAAAGCGGAAGCCCGAATCACTTCGGCTCAGCTGCTTTCCATTCGTCAAGGTCGCGACGAAAAAATCAGCGACTTTATGACAAGATTCCACAAGGAATGCCTGCAAGTAGACGATCTCAACGATCTGCTTGTCATCTCGGCATTCCAAAATGGAATCCTGCCCGGAGCTCTCTACAGGAAGCTCGTTGAGTGCGGTCCGCAGACAGCTCAGGAAATGTGGGACATTGCGGACCAGTACTCCCGGGCCGATGAGGCAGACCGTCGTAAACGGTCGTTAGACAGCTCATCGTCCCGAGGAGACAGGAGGAAGCCCGATCATAGCGATCAGGGACATCCTCGCCGAACTCCTTTTGGCGATCAGGGACATCCTCGCCGAACTCCTTTTGAAAGGATTCAAAGGACTCCGGTGCAAGACAGATTGGGACCCCGTCTCAATCCCGAGAAGCCGCCCGCTCAGTTCGTACCGCTGAACAAGCCGAGAGCGGAAATTTTCGAACTACACTCTGACCTGTTCGAAAAGCCAAAGCGGATGACGAAATCTGCCGCGCGCCGACCCCAGGATAACTACTGCTCCTACCATCAAGACCACGGTCACGATACCGAGGAGTGCAGAAACTTGGCTGCAGGTATCGATGTTCTTGTGAGGGCAGGGACATTGAAAAAATACCAAAGCAAGCAGTCAAAGAAGAATAAGAAGCAGAGAGGTGCGAACTGCGCTCCTCAGGATCCGAAAAGGCAGCCGGATCCCGAAGACGATGACGAGCCGCAATATGATGGAGTAATCCTGACTATTGACGCTCTCCCTGCCGGGAAGACCAAGTCGTCCCTGAAGTCAGAGCGCAGAGGCTCCAATCGAGAAGAGCCAACGCATAAAAGGCTGAAGCAGGACGAAGTGATTACGTTCTCGGATGCTGATCCCGTCCCGGCCATCTCTCCTCACCAAGACGCCATTGTCATCCAAGCCGGAGTGGCAAACAAACTGATCCACAGGGTGTTTGTGGATACAGGAGCGTCAGTCAGCATTCTTTTTAAAGAGTGCTTCGACAAACTAGAAGTGGACCCAGCTCGGCTCAGCCCGGCTCCGCTTCCCCTGAAGAGCTTCGCCCAGGAGGACACCCGCCCTGAAGGTATTATCAGCCTTCCGATCACGGTGGGGAAAGCGCCTACTAGCTCCAGTACGATGATTGAGTTTTTCGTGGTGAAAGCTCGGTCCCCGTACAACGTCATCCTGGGAAGAGACTGGCTCAACACAGTTCGGGCCATTTGCTCCACTTATCACCTCACCATCAAGATCCCTACTAAAGGAGGGATAGCGGTCATCCGAGGTGACCAAAAGAGAGCAAAGGAATGTCTGCAAATTGCGCTTAGAAGTGCCGAGCAGTCAGATCGGCACCACCAAGCATAGCAATCACAGCAGCCGGAGTCAGAGGCAATGACCGAAGTCATACCGGAGCCGAATTCGATGACAGTTCAGCTGTACGAAGACGATCCATCCAGAACGGTTAAGATCGGCTTCGCGGGAACGCCTCTACTTCGGGAAAAAACCATCCAGCTCCTCAAGGAGTACAAAGACGTCTTTGCATGGTCTCCGTTGGACATGACCGGAGTGCCCCCCGAGGTAATCACTCATCGTTTAAATATTGATCCTTCGGTCCGGCCGATAAAACAGAAGCAAAGACTCTTTGCGGCAGAACGAAGTCAAGTCATCCATGACGAAGTCCGTCAATTATTGAAGGCGGATGTGTTATTCGAAGTGAAGTATCCTTCGTGGGTGGCCAATCCTGTCATGATCAAGAAAAAGGAAGGAGGATGGCGGATGTGCATAGATTTCACCGATCTAAATAAGCACTGTCCCAAAGATTGCTATCCCCTTCCGAACATAGATAAAAAAGTAGAAGCTCTGATAGGCTTTGAAATTTTTTGTTTTCTTGATCTATACAAAGGATACCATCAGGTTTTAATGGATGAGATTGACGCTTCAAAAACGGCCTTCATTACTGATTTCGGCATTTTCGCTTATAAAAAGATGCCATTCGGTTTAAAGAATGCCGGAGCCACTTATCAAAGGATGGTAGACAAGCTTTTTCGGCACCTGATTGGAAAGGAGGTCGAAGTGTATGTTGACGATATAGTCGTCAAGAGCAAAAGCACCTCGGAGTACGAGCACAACCTCAAGTCCACTCTCAACGTGCTCAAGAAAGCCAACCTCAAACTTAATCCCCAAAAGTGTACCTTTTTGGTAGATTCGGGAAAGTTTCTGGGTTGTTGGGTTTCAAAAGACGGACTCAAGGCAAACCCCTCAAAAGTTCAAGTCGTTCAGAACATGGCAATGCCGAAGTCCATACATGACGTGCAAAGGCTAACCGGATGTCTAGCCGCACTGAGTCGATTCCTTTCCCAAGCAGCCAAAAAGCAACTGCCGTTCTTCAAGGTGTTGAAAAAGGCACCAAAGTTCGAGTGGGGAGCCGAGCAGAAAAAGGCCTTTGACGAGCTCAAAAGTTATCTAGCCGAGCTTCCTATTCTCTCTGCTCCAACCGAAGCCGAAGTAATATTCTTATACTTAGCGGCATCGGATCAAACCATCAGCGCGGTACTTGTTCGAGAAGAAGGCCTAAAGCAGCTTCCCATCTACTTTACAAGCCGAGCATTAAGAGGTCCAGAAACCAGGTATCAACCACTGGAAAAGATTGCTCTGGCATTAGTAAATGCAGCAAGGAGACTGCGGCCATACTTCTATGCTCACAAGGTATGCGTCTTAACTGATCTGCCACTTCGGCAAGTGTTGACCAAACCAGAAGCATCAGGCAGAATCGCCAAGTGGGCTATAGAGTTGGGAGAGCACACAATTGAATATCTACCTCGGAAAGCCATCAAGGGACAAGCCTTGGCAGATTTTCTTGCAGAAGCGAAGTTCGATCAAGCAATTCCTATTATTGCCGAACAGAAGAATTCTGCCAATGCCGAACTAGCACAGCCCTTGGAATCCGAAGTAGAGCCGCCGGACTGCTGGAGCGGATTCGTAGATGGAGCTTCAAACAAGATGGGAAGTGGAGCTGGTATTTTACTTGTCGCTCCCGACGGACACGAGGTAACCTACTCACTTCGTTTCCTATTCCCCACTACTAATAATGAAGCCGAGTACGAAGCCCTCCTGGCCGGACTCCAGTTAGCGCAAAGTCTGCTCGTCAAATCTCTCAAAGTCCATTGTGATTCACAAGTCATAGTAAATCACGTGTTGGGTACAAGTGAAGCTCGTGACGAGAGAATGAAGAAGTATTTGGACAAAGCGCAAAGCATCAGCCGAAGTTTCTCCTATTTTCGGATAATCCGCATTCCCAGAGCGGAAAATAGCCGAGCAGATGCCTTAAGTAAGTTGGCCTCAGATCCGAGCTCAAAGGCGGAAGAATTAATGCATCGAAGCATTGATGAAGCCGAGGTACATTCAGTATCCAGCTCGCCGAACTGGATGACGCCGATCTTGCAGTATCTGGATCAAGGACAATTGCCCGAGGATAAGAGAGAAGCTCGGAAGATCACGTGCCGAGCTCTTCGGTACGAACTTCATGAAGGAGTCCTCTTTAGAAAGTCTTACCTCCAGCCGTTATTGCGGTGCGTAGGACCAGAAGAGACGGACTACATCCTCAGAGAAGTTCATGAAGGATCGTGCGGTAGCCACATCGGAGCCAGAGCTTTAGCTAAAAAAGTTCTGAGATGGGGATATTATTGGCCAACCATGGTACAAAAGGCAGTTCAGCTCGTCAAGAAGTGTACGAAGTGCCAAATTCATGCAAATGTCCCAAGGATGCCGCAGACCGATCTATACACTATGCAAAGCCCTTGGCCTTTCATGCAATGGGGCATAGACATAGTGGGACCACTTCCTCAAGCTCCTCGGCAAATGAAATTCCTTATCGTTGCCGTGGACTACTTCACGAAGTGGGTGGAGGCTGAACCATTAGCTACGATAACGAGCTCAAAGGCATTGGACTTCGTCTGGAAGAACATAGTGTGCCGATTTGGCATACCCCACATCCTCATCTCGGATAATGGGACTCAGTTCACCGACAAGACGTTCAAGAATTGGTGCCAAGAGCTGAACATTCAACAGCGGTTCACTTCGGTCTCCCATCCCCAAGCAAACGGACAAACGGAAGTAACGAACCGGATTCTGGTGAAAGGGTTAAAAGCTCGGTTAGAACAAGCCAAAGGACAATGGGTAGAAAATCTCCCTCAAGTCCTATGGTCCTACCGAACTACACCCAAAACCTCCAACGGTGAAACTCCGTATAGTCTGGTGTACGGCACTGAAGCCGTAATTCCGGTGGAGATCGGCGTACCCAGTCCCCGAACTCTAAATTTCTCCTCAGAAATGAATGACGACGGACTGAGAGCAGAACTAGATCTCGCCGAAGAAAGAAGAGAATTGGCGTGCATAAAAGCAGCCAAGTACAAGGAGCAAGTAGCCCGGTATTATAACCAAAGGGTGAAAAGGCTTCAATTTCAAGTGGGAGATCTCGTCTTGAGAAACAACGAAGTAAGCCGAGCAGAAAAGCTGGGCAAACTCGAACCCACATGGGAGGGTCCATATCGGGTGTCAGAAGTCCTCGGCAAAGGGTCTTATAAATTGACTCACATGTCAGGAGAACAAGTACCCCGAACATGGCACGTCTCCAACCTCAAGAAGTTCCACTTGTAAGAGACAAAAGTCCGGTCAGTCCGTCTCGTGTCTAGTTCGGTCATAGGGGTATGTGTTTTTATTTGTTTGTTTTTTACTTGTACCTTTTACTTGTCGTTTTTTAAAAAAAAAAGGGTTTAAAGTTTTTTTCCTTCGTCCTTTTCATTTTTTCTCTATGTGTTTTGTCTCTATGTGCTTGTCGTCTCTTACAAATGGTACCAAGGTATATCGTTCTTTAAAGACTGATCTCCTTTTTAGATCGATTATTAAAGACTATTGTGAGTCCAAGCTTCTACGGAGGATATAGGACCACAATTCAGCTTAACAAGCAGTCCGTCTGAAACGAACTGCAATAAGCCAACGATTGTGAGTCCAAGCTTCCAAGGAGGATACAAGACCGCGATTCAGCTTAACAAGCACTTCGTCTGAAACGAACTGCAATAAGGGAAAGTCCGATCCACGCGATAAACCTCGCCGAATTAGGACGACCAAGTTCGGTCAAAGAAGTTTACCTCATAAGACCGGGGACGACCATGTCTAGTCAAAGAGGTTTACTGCATAAGACCACTTCGGTTAACAGGGAAAGTCCGATCCACGCGATAAAACTCGCCGAATTAGGACAAGGGAAAGTTCGATCCCGGCGACAAAAATCGCCAAATTAGAACACAAACCAAGTCCGGTCAAAGATGTTTATTTCATCAGACCAAAGACGAGTCCGGTCAAAGATGTTTATTTCATCAGATCAAAGACGAGTCCGGTCAAAGATGTTTATTTCATCAGACCAAAGACGAGTCCGGTCAAAGATGTTTATTTCATCAGACCAAAGACGAGTCCGGTCAAAGATGTTTATTTCATCAGACCAAAGACGAGTCCGGTCAAAGATGTTTATTTCATCAGACCAAGGACCAAGTCCGGTCAAAGAAGTTTACTTCATAAGACCAAGGCCCAAGTCCGGTCAAAGAAGTTTACTTCATAAGACCGAGGACGAGTACGATGAAATTTTTTCGCTAAGCTGTAAATACAGTGTTAGAAGCGAAAACAAAATTTCATTTTTCAAATCTTGTTCGGCATACAACTTAGCTACCCTACAAAATGGCGTTACGCTATTACAAAGGACTATTCTACTGTCCAGGGTTGCTGAAGTTAAGCCACCTATCTGCAAAATCCTCTGGAAGCCGAGTTCGGTTGTTCCGAGCAGATGAAGAATAAGCAGGTCGACGAGATGCTATCCTCGACCCAACGCCTCTTCCCCGAGCCCGAGAAGTCCTAACACCTCGGCGATGAAGAGTCTCTGCAATAAGCATCTGCTGATCTTGCTCGCTCATAGTCACAACTCCTCGGCGAATTTCAGTCCGTCCCTGTCTTGACGATTCCGGTTGCTCCTGAGCCCGTTCTCGTCTTGACGTTTCCGGCTGTTCCGGAGTTCGTTGTTGGCTGGGAGTAGGATTTTGAACAAGGGAACCAGAGGTTTGATCTGGAGTGCGAGCATCTGTTGGCGCGATATGCCGAAGGAATCTTTCTATGGAGGGGCGCCGAGAAAGAACAATGTTGTACCGAGAAGCCCAACGCCGCAGTGATGTCACAACTTGTTGGCAAGCCGGGCTCTCCAGCACATTGTTCATACGGAGTACATGATATTCCTCCCACAGTTCGTCAACTCGACTCTGAACATCTGATATGGTCATTCCCCCGCGCACACGGATGTAATCCTCATACGCAGTCCTCTCAGCAATGGCCGTATTCAGCTCGGCCTCCAGATCTTTCTTATCGGACTCTAAGTCCTTGATATCGGCCTCCAGCTTCACTAAACGAGCCAGAAGCTCGTCATTCTTCGTCTGATCGGCTATAGCTCTTCTCTCAGCTTCGTCCAAAGCCGAAGAGTACAGCCGTTTCCAGTGAAGTATCTCCATCTCCTTGGGTACAAAGCAGCTATATTAGTTCGGCAGCTGTACCGAGCAGATAGTAAAATACAACAGGAATAAAGGCAAGTACGAAAAGCTATACGAAGACAAGTGTAGAGAATTTTTCATTCACAAGGAAAATTTTTTACACTAGGGCTTCAAGGCCATTTTACAAGGAAGAAACTAGACTAAGAGAAGGGAGACGAAATCATACTCCGCCAGCTTCGTCTCCGGCTCCTCGGTCTGGTACAGCTTCTTTCTCCTGGGCTACCTCAGCCTCAGCCTCGCCTCCTGCCGGCCTCGCCTCCGCCTCCTGATCGGCTTCCTTCTCCGGATGCCCGGCCTGATCGACTTCGGCCTCCCGCTCCAGCGGCTCGGCCTTACCCTCTCCGTTGTAAGTCGAAGCGGGTGAAACGGGTCCCACGGAGGCAAAGATAGCCTCCAGGTTCTCGTCCCGATCAGCTCGACAACTCCGGACTTGGTCTGCAGAAAGCAGGACCGAAGATGAAGCGAGCTCCTCAAGGAGCGGCAGATTCTGAAGCCGAGCCGCTATCTCTCTGCTGTACAGAGGCAGCACGACATCGGCCCCCTGCTCGCCCTTATCGGCAATTAGCCTTACCAGACTACCGACAAAGGCCGAGAACTGGCTGCTCAAAAAGAGTTTCTCCGTGTAAACACGGAGAGCCTCCCCTTGGGCAACCACGGCAGCAGCATCCCTCCGTTTCGTCTGCTCCCGCTGGATGACGAGCTGGTTTTTGGCAAACTGAGCTTCATCCTGGGCCGAAATCCTAGCAGCTCTGGCCTTCTCAAAGTTAGCCTCAGCCTGTTCGGCCCGATGACAAGCAGCCGCCAACTTCCTCTGCATCTCAGCATAGTCATTGGACGCTTTGGAGAGTTCGACGGCGACGAGCTTGGAGAGCATATCGTTCCTCTGAAAATGAATAAAGAAAAAAGTCAACAAAGGGACCACAAAAAATACAGGAAAAAAGCAAGGCCAGAAAATCAAGAAGAGAATTCACCTCGGCGAAGTCCGTGGGCCATAAAAACGGCTCACAGATATGTTCCGAAGGAGGCGCCAAGACCACGTCTTTCTCTGGCGCTCTCGGGGGCTTCTGGGCCTTCCCCCTCCCCTTTGCCGAAGTTGACTCCGGCTTCTTCGGATCCGAAGAGGTTTTTTGCCTTTTCGGAGTCCTCTCGGCATCAGACGCCGAGCTGGTGGTTTTCGGCCTCTCCGGCTCCTTGGACTCCGAAGATTTTCGGGTAGCCTTGTTCAGCATGTACACTGCCAAAAAGCAAGAAAGCAAGGTTAGTTTTCTTCGTTAAAGCAGTAGAACATAAAGGTAAAGAGAAATCCTCACCCTCGGCCTCTTCGTCCGAAGACGAGATGTCGAACACGACGTCGCCCTTGACGAGCTCAGACTCCGTGTATTGTTTCCTAACTATGGGAATCTTGTTGAGCTCGCCATCGAGCTCGGCCAATGGTTCTAACCGAGGATGAGGAATCACGGACTTCGGCCCTCTCCAGGGGAAGCCCGGAGCCGCTGTCCTATTATAAAAAAAGAAGCGGTTTTGCCATTTCGGCCACTTGGTTTTGCAGAATGCCCTAAAAGGCTGTAAGGGGATCAAGTAAAACCAAGATCCCTTCCTTTTAAATTGGAAAAAATTAAGGATTGCCCGCAGAGACAGATCCTTATCTAACCTACGGAGTTCGGCAGCAAAAGCCGACAAGTGCCTCCAAGAATTCGGAGTCACCTGACCTAAAGGGAGTTGAAAAAAATCAAGAAGCTCTACAAAAGGTGGGGGAAGAGGGAAACGAAGCCCGCATTCTAAGCAGGCTTCGTAAACGGTGGCATAACCCTCCGGCGGGTCGTTAGCCCTATGATCATCGTCGGGAACCACCGCCTTCCCCCCAGGAAAAGAGTATTTTTCGTAAAGGGATATCACAGTATCCTTACTCAAGATACTGTGAAAATACTCTACGGTCTTCTCCCCGGATTCTTTCCGGCTAGAAGACCCCTTACCCCCTTTTCTACCGCTACCAGACTCAGACGAAGAAGAAGCAGACATGGTTCTTACTCTTTGAAAGTTTGAAGAAATCCTGAGGAAATTTTTGAAAGCGGAAGGAAATTTTTCACGCAAAAGATAGAGAGTGCAGAAGAAGCCAATAGCAAAGGTGTTCAAATGATGAAGAAAGGCGGTATTTATCAGATTTGGAAAAGATTTCAAATCATCGCACCGTTTCATATTCCACCTTTTCAGGATTCGACGGCCGGATTTTACTGTCGCATTTAATGCCGCATTTAATGCAGTCACGCGCAGGGCACGTCCCCTGACTTCAGCCTCCCCCGTACCCTTTTCCAGAATGCCGAAGTGACTCGCTTCGCCGAAGTGATTCACTTCGCTTTTCGGGGGGGGTAGTGATGGGGTGCGTACTAAACAAGCCCAACAGCAATGACGGCCCATCAGCCCAAAGCCCAAGGAAGAGTATGAGTTCGGCATTACCAAAGAGTTCGGCCTCAGCCTACAGCTCGGTAAAAGCCATCCTATCAAGCTCTGCTCTCAGGTCGGCATCAAGCTCTACTCTCAGATCGGCAACCAAAGCAGTTCGGTCTCAGTATTCGACCGAACAAGGAGTTAGTGGACCCATACAGGATGTCCAACACACCCACTACCACGTGGTGTCAACTCAGGCCACGATCGTAGGCCATGACCTACGCTACATCCACGATCTTAGGCCATGACCTACACGACATCCACGACTTAGGGTGGTGATGCAAGCCACGATCTTAGTTCAAGATATAAATAGAACTTAGATCAGATAGAAGAAGGTTAAGCTCTCTAGAGATAAAATAGCAAATAGCAAGTTTGTATTTGTAAGCTGTAGAAAACAGATCAAGCAATACAATCTTGCCCTCCCTTCTTCCCGTGGACGTAGATTTACTTCAGTAAATCGAACCACGTAAATTCTTTGTGTCGTAGTTTTCATTCTCTACCAGCAATTACTAACATCAGAAATTCGCGGATCCATCAGTTTGCAATCCGAAAAGTCCAAAAATCCGATAGGGTTAATCTTATTGACATGCCTGATACTTTGTAACTCAAAGTTTATTACTCATGTTATCTAAAAGTATGCCCTTCTTTGAATAAAACCTTATACTCCAATAATACTTCATATAATAATATGAAAATTCAGTCTCTATTAAAGTCAATAATTCTCCATTAACTTTTAAATCCCTCTTCTCCGCGGAAAATTTGGGAAGAGTTGAAAACCGGTTTTGTTAAAAATATCGGAAATTGAATCAGAAAATACAGATTCTATACTATACCTATCCCGAAAAGTAATGATAGAAAGTCTACATAAAAACAAGAGAATATTGTTTGTAACGTTTAATTTCAACTCCCCAACTATACTTATTATCATTACTCCATCACACATGCATCTCTGTCTCTCTCTAGCCTACACATAGCATGGGAAGAATTGATTGATAAATTCAAAAAATCATACAGATGATAACATAAAACTGATTCTCCTGACTTTGCCAGTGTCAAAAACCGCGTTGCGATATACATTTTGTGTTGCAGGAAAAGTGTTTGATAAAATGCGTGTTTGTGGCGTCAGATTCTAAAGTGGTATTGCAGTGGATAAGTTCTTATCCTTTTAAATTCCTACACATCAGCCACCACACTATCCCACAAAGGTAATCACAAGAAGAATAAAGGATTTTAATCCATAATTTACATCTATTTGAATATAAATTACGAAATTATGCGGAGGGACTTTTGTTGGTATAAAATTTGTGGTGGAATCATAATGAGTAACAACTGTACTTGGAAATGATGAGAGACCATTTTTCTTATCCAAAAAATCCTACTACATCATGTGTGTGTATCTATAAATAGAAGCATGGACAAGCCTCCTCTCAAGTCTCAACAACAAGTGAGTAAAATTAAACACAAGTATTAAAGGGAATTAATGGAGATAGTGAGAGAGGTAGCAAGGAAGAATGCAGCAGTGATATTCACCAAGAGCTGGTGCTGCATGTGTCACAGTATGAAGGCCCTCTTGTACGAGCTAGGCGCCAGCCCGGCTGTGTACGAGCTCGACCAGCATGTGAATGGGCCCCAAATGGAGTGGGGCTTGAGGGCTCTTGGCTGCTGCCCCGTCGTCCCTGTTGTGTTCATTGGCGGCGCCTTGGTGGGCTCGGCCGAAGACATCATCTCTCTCCATGTTGATGGATCACTCAAGCATATGCTCATCAATGCCAAGGCTATTTGGTTATAATCTATCTATTTGGGACCCTCCCTCCCTTGTAATTGTAAATTCATAGGAGTACTATATACTTTCATCTTTCATCAACCCAATTTAACCTTTTTATTAATATAGATTGCCAGTTTTATCTCCACTTTCGTTTCTAATTTAACTCACATTTCTCAAAATTCATGTCAAAATGTAAGGGGACTCCTAATTATAGATAGAGTGAAGATTAAATTTCTAAAATTTCAAGTATTCTTTATTCTCAAATTGAGTGTTGTTGAACACGAGCGAGCATCCACAACCGTGCTCTTGCCAGCGGCACGGTTGTGGGCCCGGGCGGTACTATTCATGCCTGCTCTCTGGCAAGAGCACAACACCCACAACTGTGCTCTTCCGCAAGGACGAGCACAATTAATATAAAATTCAATTACACAAAAACATTTCCATAATATTAAAATTCATTTAAAACCCACAATAAATATTACAAATGACAAATAAAATTAAACATTGCATAATTAAAATCCTAAAAATTAAAAATGACACTACTCGTTGCCGAATTTCGCCCACATGTGGTTGATTAGGTCTTCTTGTAGTTGATTGTGGATTCGAGTATCGCGCATTGTGTGTCTTGTCTCGATCCTCTGGCCAACCGTCGTATGCTCGCCTCGGCGTAGGGGAGACCTCGCTGTTGAGCTTCCGGCTTCGTCCTCGTCGTAGAAGCTAGCCGCCCTCGGCCCTTCGTCGGCTATAATCATGTTGTGTAATATAATACACGTGAACATGATGTCGGCGATATTATTCACGTACCACAGCCGAGCCGGGGCCTTCACAATGTTGAATCGAGCTTGAAGGACCCCGAAGGCTCTTTCGACATCTTTCCGCGCTGACTCTTGACGCTGCGCAAAAAGAACCCGTCTCGGGTCGTGCGGGTTGTGGAGCGTCTTCACGAACGTCGACCACCTTGGGTAGATACCATCGGCGAGATAGTAACCCATGCGGTATATATTTCCGTTGATGGTGAAGTCGATCGCCGGTGCTACACCATTCATCACATCATTGAAGAGTGGTGACGAATATAGCACATTCAAGTCGTTGTTGGATCCAGCAACGCCGAAATATGCATGCCAAATCCATTGAAGAGTGGTGACGAATATAGCAGGGGTATTCGCCGCGACATATGCTTCGTAAGCGGCACGATGTTGTTCGTAGTATTCTTGTTCTTCGCGTTCCGCTTCCGCCATAATATGGGTGAAATCCATTTGAGATTTTGAGTGGGGGATGAATGTGTTGATAGTTTGTATGAGAATTATGAATGAGAGATGAATGAGAGATGATTTGATGTGATAAATGGATGATGAATGTGTGTATTTATAGATGATTTTGGGGGAAAAAAAATAAAAAAAATCAAAAAAATTCAGAAAAAACGGGAAAAAAACGGCCATATTTTTGGGATTTGGAAAATATTTTTTTTTATTTTTTAGCATTATTTATAATTAAATACCGATTTTTAAAAAAATAAAATAAAAAAAAGTTTAAACACAACGGCTATGCCGTTGACGAATGGGAGCGCGCCACGTGTGCGTCCGCTGGCACGGACGTGCTCGATACATCGAGCAGCGCCGTGCCAGCGGCGCGGCTGCAGCGGCGGCGGTCCTGCGCCTTGCCAACGGCGCGGACGGCGGTGGCGTCTTTCGCCACCGCTGCGGATGCTCTTAGCTCGACTAACTACGGACTTTATTATTTAGTATGTGAATAAATGCTCTACTTAAGTGAGTGAAATAAAAGTTTGCAAAATTTAAGTCATACTTATAGGAAATACAAGTGAAATGTATTAGTAATATTCATAGTTTATTTACTAAATATAGAAAAACTGAAATAAAATATTTGAAGGTAGAAAACTCAAAATGATAATAGTATGAGATATTTAATGGCGAACATGTGCATTCCTATGGCAGCTTAATTTAAGTAAATAGTGAGGCTACTCAACTCATTTACACTAACTACTCTGGACGTTTATTAATTTAAATAGAAAACATTAATTTTTGTCCCTAGATGAATCATGGCGCTTCAAAAAATGTCACATTGTTAATATCCCAAATAAAATTAAGGACTCAAAAAGAAGTGTCATAAATTAATTATTGGACGCTTTAAAGTTGTGTTTAAAATTCACAATGACGCCTCGACTTTTTATTAGTGCCAATAGTAGGACTGTTAGACAAAATGTAACTTAGAGATGTGCACAAAAACTTTCTTTGATCTGTTTGAATTTTAATCAAAATTTATCAAATAAACCAATTGAGTATATTATATACAGTACATACTACCTCGTCCAGCGACCATTATCAATGCCCATGTTGTTTTTATTTGGACTATCCATAATAATTAGTTATCATTATTTTTTATAAGTTTCAATCTCCAATGAAATAGAAATTATTCTCCGTTAATAATATTTAAACTACTTTTTCTCTTCATCTCTCTTTTATTTTACTAGCGTTAGCGTTGCATTTAAACTCGTAACTTCCAGTACTATTGGTAATGGACGCTGGATGGAGGTAGTTTGTACTGTATAAAATATACTCCTACTCAATTGGTTTATTTGACTGATTTAGATTAAAATTCAAACATATAGACGAAAAAAGTTTTTGTGTACTGAAAGTTAATCAAACAGGTATACTGCAAATTAATTGACGCAAACATATCCAATTGATTTGTTGGTGTAGCTACTAGCTAGGTTCCTCTGCACCTCCATTTGCACTCGCAAGGGAAAAACACTAACACAAATTATTGTTACAACTCGAAATTCCAGTTTAATTTCTTCATAAATACTATTCCTACGCCACTCTCTATGGGAAAAGGGGCAGAAAAGAAAGGTAGATTCACTTTGAAGGTCATGGAATAAAGGCCTAAAGAGTCATATATATAAGGATTCATAATATTCCTAAAAAGCTAACCTTTAACAGAAATCATTCTTGGGATGGCCTAGCTGATGAGTTGGCAACGAATTTCATTACTATCCATGTCCTATGTTATTATAAGTATTACAACAAAAAATATGGGGAAATTCATACTATATGATCATATTGTATGTGAATCAACACTATATTCAGAATTTCAGATGGTCAACTTATATATAATTAAGAGAATATAATTATAGATCGAATTTGCTCAGCCCCGAAGCTACTTTGGTTACACCCTCTAAATACATGGTACAAATGAGGTTTAACTGAAAATTAGTCAAATCTCCATTCACTATATCATCATCGCAAACATTAGTAGTACTAGTACGTATATATATATACATGCAACGTATGATACCAAAATTAAACTTGAAATGCATTTTCTAATTATTAATTTAATGTAATTCTGGTTATCATTAAGCTCGCCCCTATCAACGTAACATCATGAAACTGTGGAACCTCTTCTATGTTAGTACTAAGACACACAGATTCTACATCAATAAAACTATCCAGCTACCCACACAAGACTTTTTTTTGTAAATATACAAAATTAAAATTTTAAAAATTACCCCCAAAAAAAGCCTTATGTGGGGCGGCCATTTGATTAGCATCACTCTCAATTTATATCGGATCATATTGAAAAAAACGCGTGAGGGAAACTTTTCATCTTTGTATAACCTCCAATTGGTTTATGGTGTCTTTTAATGTCAAGACTTTTGAAGTGGTCTCTCCTATCCTATAAATAGGTGGGTTTGAGAGATGAGAAATACACCAATAAAATCATTCTCTCTTCTCTCTAGCTCTCTACATCCTAGTTCATATAGGAGCATTGCATAACTCGATTCTCGGAACTCTATCAAGTTCAACGTTGCCTAGCGGGTTTGATGTGCTTCTACACGCTAGGAGGAAGTCGTTTTTATCTTTGGGGGCAATACGTCATTCTGTGAGCACTATTCGGGGCGCAATTTGTCTTACGGAAAGAGGGCTTTCCTCGACTCGACTTATAGTTTGGTTTGTTTTATTATTTTCGTTGTAATTTCCATTCCACTTTTGTTGTTATCTTCCTTCGATTGTAATAGTTAGAGTACCGCTTGTACATGGCTTGAGAATTTTATCCCATTAATTCTAACAATCGCAAGACAAATTAGTGTACTCTTCTAAGACATGATTATGCCAATCGAAGTTGGAAGAAACATGAGCTCCAAAGCTGGAATGAAGAAACAAACAGTCGCAATGTTCATGAGCTACGAAATGGTTAATTCCTTGAGATCTATTCTCTTGAGAATTGTGTTTATCGTTTGTCTTTTGACAAACAAGACCAATTTAGACTTGGTAGTAGTAATTGTGATGCATGGGTTGTTGAATATACCAATGCACATATGGTTCAATATAATTGTGTACTTATTAATGGAGACAATATTGTGCTAATTATTTGAACGTGTTGTTATAAACAACAAAGATCACGAGGTGGTCGCAATGGTCTCCGACGTGAACCATGGTAATAATCCAAATGAATGGTTTGTTGATACGGGTGCCACATGTCATGTGTGCTCCGAGAGAAGCGTTTTTTCTACTTACAAATCTGTTGCAGGTAGAAAAGTACGCATGGGAAACCAAGCCTCTTCTGAGGTGGTTGGTGTGGGTAATGTGTTCCTAAAATTAGGGTCTGGAAAGGTTGTTACCCTTAAGGATGTGTTGCATGTCCCTAACATCCGAAATAATTTGGTGTCAGGCTCACTTCTAGTAAATCATGGATTTTCACTAGAATTTGAGTGTGAAAAGGTTATATTGACCAAGTATGAAAAGTTCATAGGTGAAGGTCACCTAGTGAATGGGCTTTTTGAGCTGAATGTTTCGGTCATTCACCGTGGAAAGGGAACAAGCAATAAGGAAGATGACGCATCCTCTTATTTGCTTGAGAGCTCTGATTTATGGCATAATAGATTGGGACATGTAAATCTAAATGCTATAAAAAGATTAGTAAATCTTAATTCACTAAAAGTAGATAAGTTTAACTCACAAGAAAGATGTCAAGTGTGTGTTGAAGCCAAAATGGCTAAGCTGCCCTTCCATTCAGTAGAGCAGAGCACAAAACCTCTTGAGTTGATCCATACAGACGTATGTGATTTGAAATTTGTGCAAACAAGAGGTGGTAAAAAGTATTTCATCACTTTTATAGATGATTGCACAAGGTATTGTTACCTTTACTTATTAAGAAGTAAAGATGAAGCAATTGAGAAGTCAAAAATCAACTTAATTGTCGAATTAAGTGTGTTCGAAGTGATAGAGGTGGTGAGTATGTAGCGCCATTTGCAGAATTATGTCATGCAAGTTGTATAATTCACCAAACCACAGCTCCATATTCTCCTCACTCGAATGGTGTTGCTGAACTCAAAAATCGAACACTTAAAGAGATGATGAATGCTCTGTTGATTGTCCAGAGCCTTTGTCCTAGCGGTAAGGAGCTTAGACATTATTGCATGAGGTGTCGAGTTCGAGCCCTCTTGACAACAGTTGTAATTTCCTCATATCTATAGTATAGGAGTTTATTTGTAATTTCCTCCATTATATAGGAGTTAAATTTTTTTTAAAGAATGCTCTGTTGATTAATTTAGGTTTACCCAGAACAGGTGGGTGAGGCTATGCTAACGACAAATTATATCTTGAATAAGATTCCACTTAAAAATAAGGATGTGACTCCTTATGAACTGTGGAAAGGGAAGAAACCTTCGTATTCATACCTCAAATTGTGGGGTGCTTAGCGAAGGTAGAAGTGCCACCTCCGAAACAAGTTGCTATTGGCCTTAAAAATAGTTGATTGCATATGTCAGTTGTGTCTGGCGTGGCTGAAGGAACAACAATTAAGTCAAGAAATGCTATATTCTTTGAGAATGTGTACCCTTGCAAGAAGCAGGAGGATCGTTCTAGTGAAAGAATGATGGATGAATCCACTAGTTCTAATCCTCCAAAAAGGACAATGTCAAGTCCCGAGGATGTAGAACCAATACGTGGTAAAAGAGTAAAATTGCTAAGGCATTTGGTCCCGACTTCATAACTTTTATGTTGGATGACCAAATTCGTTGGCAGAAGCGCTATCTGGCCCAGATGCGTCATTCTGGCAAGAAGCGATCAATAGTGAAATTGAATCAATTATGAGAAATAACACATGGGTGTTAGTAGACTTGCCAGAAGACTGTAAGACCTTAGGGTGCAAGTGGATCCTGAGAAGGAAATATAAAACTAATGGTACTATTGAAAAGTATAAAGCTCGCCTAGTTGTGAAAGGCTTTAAGCAGCAAGAAGGATATGACTTCTTCGACACGTATTCACTCGTTACGAGAATCACTTCCATTCGGGTGCTTCTTGCGATTGTTGCTTTGCACAATCTTGAGATTCACCAAATGGATGTGAAAACTGCATTTCTGAATGGTGAATTATAGGAAGAAATTTATATGGAGCAATCTGAAGGGTTTGTAGTACCTGCCCAAGAAAGGAAGGTATGCAAACTAGTGAGGTCTCTATATGGATTGAAACAAGCACATTTGCAATGGCACTTGAAGTTTGACAATATGATATTGTCAAATGGGTTCACTATCAATGAGTGTGATAAGTGTGTTTACATTAAGAACTCAGATAACGGTTTTGTTATTGTGTGTCTTTATGTAGATGATATGTTGATTATGGGCAGCAATAGTGCCATTATCAACGAAACCAAAAATATGTTGAAGAGAAATTTCGACATGAAAGATATGGGTCTAGCTGATGTGATTCTCGGAATCAAAATTAAAATGAATCATGAGGGAATTGCTTTGACACAATCTCATTATATTGAGAAAATGCTTAAGAAGTTTCACTCGTTTGATTGTGAGCCAGCTAAGACTCCATTGGAACTCAATGTGCATTTGAGTAAGCACACGGTGAGCCTGTAGCTCAAGAAGAATATGCAAGGATCGTAGGGAGTTTGATGTTTATAACTAACTGCACCCGACCAGCTCTTGCGTGTACGGTGAATAAGCTGAGCCAATTTACGAGCAACCCAAGCAAAGAACATTGGAAAGCTCTGCGTAGGGTTTTGAGATACTTGAAGTATACTCTTAACTTTGAGCTGCAATACACAAACTATCTCCAAGTACTTGAAGGGTACTGTGATGCAAATTGGATATCTGATTCAAAAGACTCGTTTTCGACGAGTGGGTATGTGTTCACTGTGGGGGGTGGAGCTGTTTCATGGAAGTCAATGAAACAGATGTGTATAGCTCGATCCACCATGGAATCCAAGTTTATCGCTTTAGACAAAGTAGGGGAAAAAGCCGAGTGGCTTAGAAACTTTCTAGAAGATATTCCATGTTGGAAGAAGTCGTGCCAACAATAGTGATATACTGTGATAGCCAAACGGCTATAGGGAGAACACATATTGGCTTATACAATGGTAAGTCTCGACATATTCGTCGACAACATAATACCGTAAGGCAATTGATCACAAGTGGTGTTATCGCAGTTGACTATGTAAGGTCAGTGGATAACTTAGCGGATCCGTTAACGAAAAGTTTAAACCGTGATCAAATGCATAAATTGCTAAAAGGAATGAGACTGAAAACCACATCTTAAAAGATGATTGTAGTGGTAACCCAACCATACGATTGGAGATCCCATGGGCTTGGTTCAATGGGAAAATGAAGTTATATGATTCTAGTTGTAACACTAGGAAGATTTTTAATCTTCACCCATTCTTTAGAAAGCATTGAGTGTTGTAACATGCATGTGGTAAGAGGCTAAGTTTTGACTTTTAATGATTCTGAGAAACCTCGAGGAGGTGGGTATTGTAGGATACCTGGAAAAGAATCACCTATGTAAGTGAAGAAGTGTGGGCCGCTTCAACATGTGAATCAATTATGAATCCAAAGTGGTGTTCCATGGCCAGTAAAGGACACAAACGTGAGAACTGATGAGTTTGTAAATAATATTGTGTCAATATTATTGTCTCGGTATACACCAAGGAGGAATGGTTCAAGGCATCACGTCCACCATGCCACCGGTATGCCCAATAGTGTTGACTATGGAAAGTTAAAGCTCCAAGCTACTATTCCAAATGCAATATTGTTTCTCGAGGATTGAGCAAAGAGTCTGCATGCATGCATACACGTCTTGTGTTGGTTTGAGCTTGCAGTGCTCTAACCAATGTGTGGGATTATTGGAAAAAAACGTGTAAAATGTGGGAAACTTTTGATGTGGCCAAACCTTTGGCTTTTCATCTTGTGTAACCTCCAATTGGTTTATGGTGTCCCTTAATGCCAAGACTTTTGAAGTGCTCTCTCATATCCTATAAATAGGTGGGTTTGAGAGATGAGAAATACACCAACAAAATCATTCTCTCTTCTCTCTAGCTCTCTACATCCTAGTTCGCATATATGAGCATTGCATAGCTCGATTCTCGGAACTCCATCAAATTCGCCGGTGCCTAGCGGGTTTGAGGGGCTTCTACACGCTAGGAGGAAGTCGTTTTATCTTTGGGGGCAATACGCTATTCCGTGAGCACTAGCCGGGGTGTAATTTGTCTTGCGGAAAGAGGGCTTTCCTCGACTCGACTTATAGTTTGATTTGTTTTATTATTTTCGTTGTAATTTTCATTCCACTTTTGTTGTTATCTTCCTTCGATTGTAATAGTTAGAGTACCGCATGTACACGACTTATGAATTTTATCCCATTAATTCTAACAGATCAAGCAAAAATTAACCAACATATCAGGTCAGGCCAAATGGGCTTAGGCCTATAATCTTATTGGTTGTTCACTCATTTTTTTCTTGAGGAACATACAACACCACTTCACTTCAATAACTTGCACACATGCATGCAATGGCGGATCCAGAAAATGTAATTTGTGGGGTCGGATATAAAAATTTAATGGTGATAAATATAATATTTACATAATTATTTAAAAATTATATATTTTAAATAGTCATATTTCTATTCAGTAAGCAATAGTTAATTTCTTAAAATATCAATATACAGGAGCGTAGCCAGGAATTCTACTCAGAAAAGGTAAAAATATACATGAGAAAAATATGGAGAATTGAGAGGTTGCATTTATGAAGAAATATAAATAAACTTTTGCAAATTTATCGATCAAAATACACTATATGTGGAAGTATGAGGAGTATTTGCTCCACATGAAGACCATGTCGTCCTCCACTGTCCATAGATACAGGTATAGAAACATAAATTTAAATAAGCCGGTGTTAATATTTTAAAAATAATAACATTGTAAAAAATATACTAGGATAGTAATAAAAAAATAACTAAATTCTAATAATACATAACTAGATATCAAAATTGATCATAAAAATTACAAAATGAAACCACATTTTGAAAATTTAATACTAGTATTTTACTTGAAATCTAGAATATGTTATATCTCATATATAAAGAAAAATAAATAAATAAAAATAAATCTATAAAATAAGGTATTAGATATAAAGTTAAATAAATCCATTTAGTTAAGCGATACTCCTACCACAACTAATTAAAATAAATTAAACCCCAAACTCATTTATTATTATTTTTAATTAGATTAATGGGCTGATTGACCTCTAAATGAAGGCTATTTGACCAAATGAAACCCGTCCGATTCGCATGAGTCCACAACCAATTAACCAAACCCAACCACAATACCATGTCAATATTTAACCTAATACACACCCGCCGCTATCTTCTTCTCATTTCTTTCTCCTTCTGCACTTTTTCTTCTTCCTTCATGCTGATGCCAGAAGGTTTTGGGTGGAGTTGAAGCTTCCGTGGGGTCGGAGGCAGACCTGTGCTGGGTCAATGGTCGATGATGATGTTTTCCGGCAGTGCTCGGTGGACCGCCGGTGACCCCACCTGGGTCCGCCGCTGCATGCATGTATAAGTTTTAAGCCCAGATAGTTCCATCAAAAATTCATATTAAAATAGTACTTGCAGTCAATATTTACACCCCAATTAATTTCACTTAAAACCTCTAAACGTGTAGTTTTCCGAGGGAATTTTATAAAAAAAAACAAAGTAAAATTTAATACTAATAAAGAAAACTTAGTTAAGCAAATAAAACAGAGTATTTTGTGAGCCTAAAACAAATGTTCATCCAAATTTCAATAAAAATTAAGGGATAAAATAAAAATTGTTTTCCCCACACATATAGTATATTAGGCCATCCACTCACTTAACCGTCCTTAACCGTCCCTTAAATTATTATTCACGGGCCCCACTGTACTTTTTTGCTCTATCCCTTAACTAAGGGACGGAACCTGCAACCCTTCATCCTTTAACTGTCCCTTAAATTACTATTCATTCAATTTTATTTTTTATTTTTATTTCCAACCAAATTCAATTATAAAAAACACACTTCATTAAAAATAAAATAAAAATACAACATAAAATAAAAATACAACTTAAAATTTTAAAAAATAAAAAAAGACATAATTAAAATCCTAAAAAAATAAAAATGACATAATTTAAAATACAATTTTATAGAAAATAAAAAAACTACTCCGCCGGCGAATCATCCCCCGAAGGTGGTGGAGGTGCACTGAAGCAGTGAGGAGGCGGAATGCCAAGTTGTGCTGCCATAAACGTAATTCCGTTAAGCCAGGCTTGGTATTGGGCGAGGGTCATGCGGGAAGTGTCCGCCATTGTGGCGGTCATGTACATGGCCATAAGGGAGTTGGGGGGTCCCCCCGAGCCCGAGCCCAAGCCCGCCTGGCTTGATTCGGCCCGGCCCCTCCTCCCTCTAGCTGCCTTCGCCGCATTTCTCCCTTGCGGCCGACGTCGCCCATGGGAGGACCCCCCGGCGAGGCAAACTCTTGTGGCCCGCTGCCCGAACCGCCCTCACCAGACGA
The DNA here is from genome assembly GCF_004379255.2 of Salvia splendens. NCBI lineage: Eukaryota > Viridiplantae > Streptophyta > Magnoliopsida > Lamiales > Lamiaceae > Salvia > Salvia splendens. Next base: position 4,063,105 of record NC_056034.1, read on the forward strand.
GTATTGGTCACTCGCCGTGTGCTTCGTGTGCTTCGAGGTCGAGCCCGTGCTGGACCGCACACCGCCAGCCCACATTTCCTCGTCCTTGATGACCTCCCAAACATCGACATATTTGAATTGTTTGCTGGTATCGTCGAAGTAGACCCGCAAAGCCGACCTCAGAATGTCGGCTCCCGTGGTCATGAGCCGCTTCATTCTTGTGGATGACGCATAATCGTTTGACCTCTCTGTTGACTCGGTCAAAGTGAACGCGGAGCATCTTATATGTGCGGCGGCGGGACCCCTTCGGCTTAATCTGGTGGTAGGCCGCGGTGACCTTTTCCAAGAAGCACTTCTGGGGTTGTGGATTCCCGACGATGGGATCGTACGAGACGCTGATCCAGGCGTTGTACACCGCCAGCGTTTCTTTGGGGCCGTACGGATGCCGGCCTAGATCCTCCTCCTCCTCCTCGTCCGCCTTCGCCTCCGCTGGAGCTTCCACCGCCTCGGCCTCCTCCCCGCCTCGGTCTTCTTCCGGAGTGGGTTCAACGGAATAATCCTCCCGAATCTGGGATAATCCCTGCGAATACCACGAGGCGGAGGGACGAGCGTATGCATCCACGTCAAAATTGGGTGGTTGGTACCCCCGGCGTCGACGAACCCTGGGTGCCCGCGTCGACGAACCCGAACCACCCAATGTGTTGTACATGCTCCCCCAGTCGCCGAATGCGTTGAGATCCCACCCGCCGGAGCCGCCACCGACGGAGTTTCCGTCGCCGGACATTTTGTGATGAGATGTTAGATAAAAATTGGAGAGGAAATGGAGATGATTTGGGAAAAATAGATGTGTAGTTGTGTATAAAATGAGGATGAATTAGGAGTATTTATAGAGTAAAAAAATAAAAAAATTTTAAAAAAAATTGAAAACGGCTATAAACGGTAATATTACCGTTTTTAATTTTTTATTTTATTTTTTTTATTTAATTCGAATTTTTTTTAAAAAGTGAATTATTGCGTCAGCGTGACGATGCCCACTCACGAGCCGGCGAGTGGGCGTCACGCATGGCGCCGGGGCGCGCCACGTCGCCTCGGCGCGTGGCGAGACGTCTCGCCAACCGTCACGGCGTGACGGAACGGGCTTGGGACGGGCTGGGGACGAGACGGGGCGCCGCAACGCCTCACGCCGCCGTCTCGTTTCTTCGTGATGGAATACGGGCCACCCACGTGACGCGTTGCGGGTGGGCTTAGGAGAGAGATTCAGTTGAAGCAGATGCAAGCTGTTCAAAGATTCACAGCGCACCGAAGTTATTCGTGATCACTTCAAAGACCAAGAAAGAATATATTATTCTTCCATGAAATTATTTTTCAATAATCCTGTTTCATTTCTAAATTGACCACTCAATTTTCATTATATTATTCTGCTTATATTTCATAAAGTGTACCCCAACGTCCAATTATTATTCCAGTATATATTTCCTCAAATAAATTCAGTACCTAAATTTATGGAATAATTACTACTCCCTTATCTGTAATTCTGCATATCACACGGTCAAAGATGTTACTTTCGCAAAGAATTTATTCATCATCATTAATTCAGTGGTCTAACTCTAACCACAACTACCTATCTCTCATTTTCTTCTTTTAATCGCGCTTTCGAATCTTCCTAAGCATCGGCATCACAAACTTTAATTTTACGTTATAAATATTATATTTGTCATAGTTACTTACTTTTTTCAAGCTTAATTTGGATTTTTTCAAATTTATGTTGTCAAAATTTTACAACGGATCTAATTAATCATTTCTCCCTTAGACCTTAAAAGGTGCCTTTAATTAAGAGTTCTTCACGTGTATATATATTCAGAATATATGTATAGATATATTATTAAAAAGGCCATTTATATTAATATTTGAGCATTTGCCTACATTTTTATAATTATTTATAGGTAATTTAACGGAAGACAAGTTGATGGTTGGCCTAATTTTCGGAGAAAGTGATAAATTCGTATTAGGACGCAATATATAATAGTAGTATATGATTGAATTTCAGAAATGTATGACTGATCAAGTCGGTAGGGGATTGCATAATTTGCATCTCCCTTGTGAATTTTGAACAAGTAAATTATGATGCAAGTGTAATCAATTTCATCTGGAACGCACCAATGGAGTAACGATTCCAACAAGAATTAGATTCAATGTCCCACTATCGCATATATATCGATTACTATGGTTCACCACTTTACTATCCACTTTTAAAATCTGTTTGTACTAATATAAGTATATAACACTTCATTAATGTGTCGCGCTCAAATAATCACATTTTTTTACATGTGTATTAAGCGTAAGGGCATCGACAAAGGGGTGGGTTGTTATGCCACATCGCTATATACCCGCCACACGCCCCCATCTCAGACAATGGGGGTCGTGCATTTTGTCCACGCAATATGCATGCGAGTGGGTATTTTCTTTACCCTAATTTTAAATTTTAAAAAAAATTATATTATAAAAATCATTTTAAAAATAAAATATTACTACTAAAATTTTACAATGAACATGCATAAAGGCGGAACCATAAATTATTAGTATAATTTTTTTTCATACGATCCTTTGCATTAGAGAAGTAATTGAAATCTTTATTGCATGGATGAGGTCAGGACGAAGCCTTTTAGGCCATCCATAATAGAAATAGCCCAGCAATAGCCCAGCCATAGCCTAACCACTGCCATATCATCAGCACTAACAATCCTCCTACCACATCATCAAAACAAGCAAATAGCCCAGCAATAGCCCAGCCATAACCTAGCCACATACTATCCACATCACTATTAACAAATATGTACAAAATGAAATAATTAACAATCACACAATATACGGAATTAAATTTACGACACAAAAACGAGAAAATTCACTAATATTAATAAAATTTAAAAAGTACATTAATTTAAAAAAAGTACATAATAAAAAAAAACTAACGTCGTGCAGTCCTCCGCGCCCATAACTCTTCAATTAAATCCTTTTGGAGTCGAATATGAGCCTCCATTTGGCGCATGTCGGCATGTGCTTGGAGGCGACCGTCTTCATCGTGGGGTACCCCACTCCGTACGTTAGGGGCGGCAACGCCGTGGCTTGGACCAGCTTCATTATCGTCGTTGGCCCAATCAGTCAGTTGTCCACCTTCATCTTCAACAATCATGTTGTGCATGATTATACAGGCGTACATTATATCAGCAATGCAGTCGACGTGCCACAAACGCGTTGGCCCCTTAACTGCCGCCCATCGAGCCTGGAGCACACCAAATGCGCGTTCCACGTCCTTGCGCGCCGACTCCTGCCGTGCCGCAAAGTAGGCCTTCTTCTCATCTCCTGGGCATCGGATCGTCTTCACAAAGACGGGCCACCTAGGGTATATCCCATCCGCCAAGTAGTAGCCCATATCATGTCGGTTGTCGTTGGCGACAAAACTGATGGGCGGACCGACACCCTGACACTGCTCGTTGAAAAGTGGCGACGAGTTGAGGACGTTGAGGTCGTTGTTCGAACCAGCTATCCCAAAATACGCATGCCAAATCCACAAACGGTAATCAGCTACGGCCTCGAGGATCATCGTGGGATTCTTTCCCTTGTAGCCGGTAGTGTACATCCCCTTCCAGGCGGCGGGGCAGTTCTTCCACTCCCAATGCATACAATCTATGCTGCCTAACATCCCTGGGAACCCATGTTGTTCCCCGTGCATCCGCAGCAGATCCCGGCAGTCATCGGGGGTAGGACTTCGAAGGTACTGATCACCGAATATTTCAATCACGCCCTGACAGAAATACTTCATACACTCCAGGGCAGTCGTCTCACCGATGTGGAGGTACTCGTCCCACATGTCTGCAGCGCCTCCGTAGGCCAACTGCCGGATTGCCGCAGTGCACTTTTGAATATGAGTGTGGCCGGGTCTGCCAGCCGCATCGTGCCTAAAGCGGAAATACAGATATCGTTGCTCCAATCCGTTAACAATACGCATAAACAGGGACATGCGCATCCTAAAACGGCGCCCGAAAAGGTTGGCGTTGAACCGCGGCTCCTGTGCGAAGTAGTCTTCGTATAGGCGCTGATGTGCAGCTACGTGATCACGATCAATCACCGCTCGGCGGTGTACCACTGGTCGAGGTTGAGGTACCGTCGGCTGCAAGGCCCTCTGCATCCATTGATCAATCTCACGGTTCGTATAGGCCTCTAGCGCTTCGTTCATTATACGCTCGTACTCCTCAGCATCCCCACCACTACCACCGGCGTTACTCATTTCTAGGTGTTGATCTTGTACAGAAATTAAGATAGAGAGAGTACTCGTTAATACAAGTGGTGCGAATGAAAATGACGGGCAAGTCGCGTATATATAGTGTTTCGGAAACAAAACAAAAAAATTAAAAATTCGCGCTAGGCGGTGCGCTAGGCGATCCGGACGCTGCAATAGCGCCTAGCGGATCGCCTAGCGCCACGGAACCGCCGAGCGCTAGGCTAGGCGGTGCGCTAGGCGGCTGCAATAGATCGCCTAGCGCACCGCCTAGCGCCGGCGCTCGGCTAGGCGGTGCGCTAGGCGCTATTGTGGATGCTCTAGTAGTTTTTCTACTCAAACATTCATTATGATTTATGAGTTCGATATGTGTAATTTTGCATTTAAGGGAAGCTTTTATTGCTTTGTATAAAAATATGTTAGATTTAGATACAAAATCAATACTTAGCTTAGTAGTAGTTGTGCTTTATTAATTACAATCTAAAGATTTAGTGAAGGAACGGTGTTAAAAACCTAGTTGTGAATGGTCCGTGTAGATAAAAATAAAAATTGTATTAATAAATACAAAATTTAACTAAAATATACCCAATTGAAAAGGTGAACAGTATATGCAAAAGTGAAAATAGTACAGCATGCATACAATAAGACACAGAAAAAAAAGTAAACCACATAATGAATCTCATGTAGTCCAATGGAGGTATATATAGGTTTCTATGATGTTCAAAAATAGAAAATTATCATTTACTAAATCATAAGAAAATATTGAATTCATCTATTTCTATTAAATTAACAGAAGTTATGATTTAAATAACAATTTTCCCTTAGCTTTAGAAAGTACGAAGAAATGTATTGTCTTTTAACATGTGGATTTCTAATGTATTTTTAATAAGAAAATATTGAATTCATCTATTCCTATTAATAACATTTAAACTGTACGTATTTTAATTAACTCAGTAGAGTTTAATATAAGTACTAAAATGCATCAAATTAGTAATTTCAGCCTTTTTAAAAATGTACGAAATATGTCGGGTGATCATGAAATAGTATTATTATTATTATTATTTATTCTCGATGTTATCCATATAGTTATTAATATAATTACTATTGATGGGATGTAAACTATATACTATGGTGATGAAACATGCATCTTGATGCTTTGATTTGAATAATCACATTTTATAAACGCGTGGTTTGCGGCATGGTTATGATACTGCCACTGGAATTTATAAAGATTATTAACAATTTGAGGTTTAAAAGTAATGATAAATTTTGCTCCATTTTTTAAATAATTGATCGCCCTGAAATTTTGACTATACACGTCGGAACAAAGCAGATCCTGTCCTCTTCCTACAACGATGAAACATGAGTTGCTATACATTTAAAATTAGTTTAGAAATTTCATTTAACATATTCTGAACTCGATAAACACTAACTGCAACGGCGGAAAACTTACAACTTTACACAATTACTCTAATCCATCTCTAATTAACTTAATCACGTCAATTCTTTGCATCATAAATTTTGATAATTTTAAAAAAAATCCAATGCAAGTAATTGCATCTCCATTTTCGCATTCTTTAGAGGATAATGCTGTTGTATTGCATGTAGATAATTAAAAACAAAACAAAAAAAACTTTTTTATATGAAAAAAATAATGATACTACTATGTTTTTATATTTGGTCAAACGACTAAAAGGTTTTATACTATAGTAAATTACTAAACCCTCATTAAAAGCTAAAATTTGTAAAAATATTAAAGGTAACAGTTCTCAATTAAAGTTTTAAATATTAATACACATATATTTATAGTAGTATAGATATGTAAGTTTCAAGATTCAATTGAATGAGAAGCAATGAAAGATCGATGTCGTCCATTAGATCTACATGTAATTGTCACCTATCAATAAAGGTTACTCCATAAAACAATTTTTTGCAAAAAAAACTTCATTCTACACTTGCAAAATTTAACTATTTTCATGAAAAATCTTTTTCCTTCTTCTTCATAAACCATCGTCTGTTTTATCTTTAGCCGTGCACCGTTCTTTTTCCCATAGAGTCGTCGACAAAATAAATATTTTTATACGCAAAATAACGGAAAGAAATTGAAGTATCTATATGGTTTAAGTATCTTGAAAAATTGCCATCAAAGAAGTGAAGCCCACCCACTTTTCGAATTCAATGTTCTTTTCTTTTCTAAAAGAAAAACAAATAAAAGTAGTCCATTCTTTTTGTACCCTTGTTTTTATATAAATAGAGCTACAAATCCATCTCAAATTCAAACATCAAACCTACCTTAATCTCCCAAACCCATTTTTTTCTTCCCTCCAATTCCAATACGACAACAAAAAAAATCTATAACAAACAAACAAACTCATCACACTTTGTTGAAATACTATTAATTTGGAAATGGAGAAAATAGTAAAGCTTGCATCAGAAAATGGGATCTTGATATTCAGCAAGAGCACATGCTGCTTATGCTATGCAGTTCAGATTCTGTTCAAGGAGCTTAGGGTGCAACCTCGCATCGTTGAGATCGACACCATTCCAGACGGCGTTGAGATCGAGAAGGCGCTCAAGAGGCTGGGCAGCAGCTGCCCTCTGCCATCGGTCTTCATCGGTGGCAAGCTCGTCGGATCAACCAATGAGGTCATATCCCTCCACCTCAGCGGCAACCTCGTACAACTTCTCAGACAGCTTGCAGTTTAATTTGAGGATTTTATCTTCAATTATAGAATAAGATGTTGCCATGGCATGATGTTCATCACTGTTGATTAATTATCTCTAAGTGTGATATATATTTGGTATAAATATAGGGTTAATTAGATGATCAAGAATTATAGTAGGAGTACTTATATTTATGTCATAATGTGTTGCATTTGATTTTTCTCTATTAAATGAAGTTAGTTTTTTTTAAGTACTTTTGTTGTGTGAAGTGTGGTTTACCAAAGCTAATTTACTTTTATGTATAGACGCGACTAATGAATCTTGATATAAAGTCTCATTGATAATTACTAGCTAGTAAAACAATATGGCCATGCACCACTAGTTATTGACATATATTTATATACTTACTAGAGTATTTGCTAAATAGGACAGATAGTACAGAGGAGTAACTAATAATTAATGGAGCTAATATAAATTTATTAATAACAAGTTAACTCAATATTATAACACAATTTTATTAATTATGCAATAAAACTATTGAATTACTTTCTAATTATGGTGTGTGGTGTGTTTCTATATATATAGGCATAAAATTATGTATCCACATTTTGTTTGTGTAGAATTAAGTAAGTCTTGTGCATTTTTATTCATATCTTATGGAGTATTCTACATATATACTTTATTGAAAATGTGATTTGTTAATAACTTACTATTTGTTTTGTAACATTAATATTACAAATAATATTTCAAACCTTACACAAACATAGCAAATATTTTTATACCAACGATATATGGAGTATTATTTATAAATAAAATAAAATAATTGATGCTCTACCTCTCTTACCTAATCTTTGGCGGATACCAAACCCAGCTTCAAATCAATCGCTTCACACCAACCAATAAGTTAGGCATATGTGCGAGTAAAATGTCCAAAATTCGAATAATTGAAAAAATTGATTTTAATTGAAATATGAATTTTGTTTCTAATTTCTGGGGGATGCAATTGAGTTAATAAGATGTAATTCCTCCAATTACTAATAAGTTAGGAGTATGCGCAAGTAAAATAACCATGAATTGAATCTATCTGAAATATGAATTTCATTTTCATATTAGAACTATGCGCAAGTAAAATATCAGTGAATTGTTTCTAATCTGAAATATCCGTGAATTGAATCTATATGAAGGAGTATGAAATTCCTCCAAATATATTTTCTAATATGTTTACTAGTTCGATTTTTATAACATTAATTAATTAGACCTTTTATTTTTAATAGTCACACCCCGGGATGTATTCATTTCCTTTTTGTATCTTTTCTCATATTTCATTCTTAATCTCAGCCCCACGATTTTGTCATCCGACGGTTAGATTGGTGCCACGTGTCATTTAATAATGCAGATTTTCAGTTAAATAATGCACATCGACTAATAATGCACCATTATTGTGTAATAATGCAGATTTTCAGTTGAATAATGCACACCGACTAATAATGCACCATTATAGTGTAATAATGCAGATCATCTGGACCGTTGATGAATGAGATCTAACGGCCCATATTAAGAAGAATAAAGGATCTAAGGGATGAATAAGAGAATAACGCTCCCTGTCACACCCCGCCCCATGCGAATCTTGAATGCTAATTTTGAATATATTGTCATAAAACACCTTTAATGCAAATTAATTGTAAAGTTTTGAAATGGAGACCTTATTTTGAATTGTGTTTTAGCTTTTCACTACAAATCTACAATGGAAAATAAAAAATAAAACAGAAAAGGACTGATAAGCTGACAAACACCACCGTTTTCGCTCTGTAATCTTTGGCGGTCGTTCCACTTCTTTGGAAGTGTATCATAATCTCATTTGACCAAAATTCGTCTATTCCTCTGATTTCGGATCTTCTTCTAAATGGGCTCTTGATTAGGTTATTCTACACTTTACTTTTCCTCTTTTTTTTGTCTCAAGATTTGATTTTTACGCCTTCTTGTTTATTGTAATCGGTCCAATTTCTGTATGATTTTAGAATTTATTGCCACGATCAAGATTGTTTTTTCGGTTAATCCGTAGGCTCTGAAAGAATTTTTTCGAACTAGGGTTTTGATCCTTAGAGAGGAGGTGTTGGATTGAGTATTTGTGCGAGGCTTCCATGGATAAGAGGAAAGAGTTGGGCGGGCCTATGATGCTTCTGCAGCTATGGGCGTGGGAAAGAATGCCCATATTGAGGCCGTCGTTTGTAGTAGCACTCGTGCGCGAACTGTATACGCCCAGGTGATATATTTAAACATTTATTTGTTTATGTATCTTGGGTTCTTTTTTACATCAATTTTATTTATAGGTGGAAAGGAACTACACAAATAGGAAATGCTCCTAGATTTTCGGTGGAGTATTACCGTGATCAAATATCCTTGATTAGACCTACCCAGGTGAATTTTATTTTTATGTTGACTTAATTTATGAATTTATTATGAAGTTAATTTGGCTTTTGCATTGTTGGTTTGTAGTTTCTGTGGACGTTGCAGATTGTATACTATCTGACTACTGCAATGATGTGAATGGATGCTCCATGTACGACACTTACTTGCTGTGTTGGGCCTATGTCGAGGCACATGAGGCTGGATGAGTGCGCAGACAATTTAATCGGTACCAGTATATTCCTCAATTTGTAGATAGGATGCTCAAAAATGCCGATCATTTGGGTAAAAATGATCGGCGTGGTAAGAAGGGTAATAATTGGAAAAACACGCATCAGTTCTAAATTGGGGAGTGGGACATGAGGTATAATAGGTTCCAGGCAACCGTAGACGCCGCAACGATGTCCATGAACATTTCATTGAGTCCGGGGTATATGGCGTGGTATAACAGGATTACAGTGACGTACCTGACTCAACATGGGGTACGGTCAACTGCTGGGATGAACGAGTCGGCTTCTTCGATGAAATTACTTGTAAGTTTGTTATATTAAACTATATGCTTTCATGTGTTATAGATTGTTTCGTATTGATATTTGTATTTTTTTTTTAAATCTAGGTTGAGGGTTTTCAGCAGGTTTTGCATTTGACTACTGAACAAGAAATGGACCCAAGAATGCGACAGATTCGAGAAATTGCTAAGCATGTCCTTCAGTCTACGAACCACGCCGATGTCATGGAGTACCCGGCTTCCCAACACCAAGATGTGGGCATGCCTTATGAACCACAAGTAATTCCACCACGTCGTGGAGTGACTGGTGTTCGGACTGGCGGACACGGTTTCACAAAACAGTTTAGGATGTCGCAGACGCATCACGATTATGTGGTAGCAGAGCCTATGAATCCAGAGCATGACCCACCTTAGTGGTCTTTCTATCCGATGCATGAGTCTCAATCACAGTGGGGTTGTCCCCTCTATTCCCCAAGCCAACCTGAGCCTGATTGGAATCGTCACCCCTATTCACAAAGCCAAGATGTGCCGCAATGGAGTGGAGCCCGAGCATCAATCGATTCATTCTTCCAAAATTATCAGTTTGTGCCTCATGTACGAGTTGAAGAAGAAGATGATGATGAAGGAGAAGAAGAAGAAAATGATGAAAGAGAAGAGGAAAATGAGGAAGAAGAGGTTGTTCAGAACATCCATGTCCAACCTCGACCAGTTACGGAGGGTTCATCACTAACCAGCCGCGCCACTTCCGCCGCGCGCGCCGCATCCTCCTCGTCGGCCTGGTGCTGCACCTCTTGAATCAGGGAATTCCACGCGTCGTTCTACAAATCGTCCATGTCAATCCACAAATTTTAGTGAGAGAAAGTATGAGTGAAAAGTTGGAATGGTGTGAAAATAATGAAAGAAATGGGGTGTATTTATAGGTAAATTAAATTGAATTTTTAAAAAAAACAAAAAAATGCGTCCGCCTCGGAACCGCCGCACCTCGCACCGCCCCACTATAGGCCGGCCCGCCTATCGCCTCGGGGCGGTCGGTCCAGCGGGTCCTCGCACAAAACTCGCCGGAGGGCATTCCGCCCCAAAAATGGTGTCCGCCTCGGGACGGTATGTCCCTCCACTATAGCAAGGCGGGGCGGAGGCGGGATGGGGGCGGCCGGGCCGCCCCTATAATGGACACCCTAAGGCAATTATTGGACTAATGTTCCGATTTAGTAGAAAAGAAATAGGTGAATTGCCTTATTTAATTGGCACAATGGCTGGATCGGTTTTATTTAAGAGGAGTAAGTGGGCCGCTTATTTATTTGGACGGCCGATTTCATTCTATATGGCTAAGAATTTAAGTTGGACCAATGAGAGTTGCATCCTTTAATTATTTAATAGTTGGGCTGATTTCCTCTAGCTTTTAAATGGAGTGGATTGATTTCTAGAGAAAGTCCATGAACTTTTGAGATAATGTGGGCTAAAGAAATAATAAAAGTAGTTTGAGCGAGATGTTAATGGTGGAGCTTGGAAATAAATTGTTTGGTTGGAATTAATTTAAGGTTTGAGTTGAAGCTCAATTAATTTATTTCCGAATAAATTACTAAGTATCCGAGGATGGAAAATGCTAAAGTTGGGGACGCGAAGGGCCGACCGGAGTCGCCCCGCGACGCCATGAGCGGCCTTAAGAAAAATCAGAAGAAAAGGAATTTAAAAAGGGATTTTCCAAGAATCCATATTTTAGTTAATAAGGGCCCAAGTGATTTTTTTTTAGATAATAGAATTTCTCTGGATTTAGTTTAAGTGAATAAATAAATCCTACAACTTAGTGAAGCCCGAGAAAGGACTAGAAATCCTATGAGACAAGACTAAGGATATAGGTGTTATGTCATAGTAGGGTGCATGCATTCTTTATAGGGAGAAATAGACCAAGTACTAATTAGTGTATTACGCTATTTATTTTCAAAGGATAAATTGCTCAATGGCAAGTGAGGCCAATGCGAGTAATTGAATTGAAGAATAAGCATATCAGGTGGGCTTTCTTTTAATATCCAGCACATTAGTGTGGATATAAATCAAATACTTGCGAAATTATGAAATATCATCTTTTCTCAAAATGGAGCTATGATTCTTTTCAAGTTGTTGTCATGCCATAAATGTTTGTTTTGATGAATAGAATGGAATGGAATGATAGGTGACAGTGGGAGGGGCTACCTTCCCGGCACTTGAATGTTTAGATATGGCGAATTATGAATTATGAATGGAATGATGAGTGAATGGAATGATGAATGATAAATTATGAATGATGAAAGAACTTAGACTGCAGTCGAACTTTTAGCTCACAAAAGAATTTAGTAAGTCCGGGTCATTTAAGAAAAACCCTCGTGTGTTACTGTGATGGATTGGCAACTATATAATGTATGTTTTGCTTTTCGGCACGTATCCACTGAGTACTCATGTACTCAGCCCTGCATGTATTTATAAATGTGCAGGTTGAACGTCAAGAGGAAGGAGTGATGATCGGAGTCGATGTTATTAAATAATCAAGTGGATCTTCCAACGATTCGTGTCTTCAGACACGAAGTCGTTTAGTAAGGACTTATTCCGCTGTGTTTTTGTGAAGTGAGAATTGTAGAATCTCACCATCGAACTCGGATTCATTTGACGAGATGTTCATTCTATCTCAAGACCATGTTATCGAATATTTGGCTTCTATTTTATGATATCGTTGACTTGGCATTTGTTCATAGTTTCAAGTTCTAGCCCTTTTCTTTCCCGTTCTCTTTAATCCCCCTTATTAGTCGCGGTTTATCCGCTTTCACTATCCTTAGCAAAATGCGGTCGTGACATAAAAAGTACCAAGAATTAGGGATGTCAATGTAGCCCGCAACCCGTGGGCTGGCCCGAATAGCCCGTCAAATTTGTAGGGTTAGGGCTAGAAATTTCTAGCCCGATAAAATCAAAACCCGATTAGCCCGCACCCGATTAACCCGCGACCCGTTGGGGCTAGACCCGAAAACCCGATAAAATTTCTATTATTCTATTTTTTTACTTCTAATTCGACACTTCATTGATTAATTTTAAATGAAAGATAACTAAAAAAATAGCTTTCAAGTTTATATTAAATATAAAAATTATATATTAAATTTTTATTAATATAATATTTAATAAATAATCAAAAACTTCAAATTAACTTTAAAAAATATTTAAATTTCTAAAACATGCATTAAAATTTCACTAAATATCTCAAAAAAATAGTATTTGATCATGTTTATGATTGAGTTTGAGCATATATCTCAAATTTATCATAATTAAGTATTTTACACTTTATGAATATAACTAATTTTCATCATTACTTATTGGATTGATCGCATGTTAATCTTATCGGTAGTAACCCGATTAACCCGTTGGGCTAGCCCGAAACCCGAGCTTTTAGGTTAGGGTCGAACTTTCATAACCCGAAAAAAATCACAACCCGATTAACCCGCAACCCGAGTAGGGCCGACCCGATTGACATCCCTACCAAGAATGCTATTTTCAAAGTCCATGACTATTTATGTTCATCCCTAAAAAATTAGCCAATTAGGGATTGTTTATGCAGTTCTTTCTTTAAAGAAACATACTGTTATTCAAAATATTTATATTGTAATAACTTAAATTCCTAACCCTATAATTTATACTAAAAAATTCTATTTTCTCCTTGGAGTCCCAATTTGCTTCGATTTGTTCATAATTAGAAGTCTCGATTTACTTTAATTGTGTACCGAATGAGTTTAATTTTTGTATTTACATAAAGCACATTTCCTTACACAATCAATTCTTAATATTCGAAAAAGAAACTTATCAGTCAATCAACACTTAGGTACTACAAAATCCAAAAAATTGTGAATCCCAATTAATTGTACTCCCTCCGTCCCGTCCTAAAATAAGTGAGCATAAACTTTTTGGCACGGGATTTAAGGAAATGAGGTTTTGTTAGTAAAGTGGAAAGTGAATAAAGTGAGAGAGTTAATAAAGTAGAGAAAAAAAAAGTAAGAGAGAGAATACCAAAAAATGAAATGACTCATTTATCTTAGTACGTCCCAAAAAAGAATGTGACCGGCTTAACTTGGGATGGAGAGAGTAATATTTTAGCAATATGAAAATAATAAAATTGGAAAAGATAAGCACCCGAAAATGCAGAGCCACAATTTAGAGAGTGAGTGCTGGGGAGTAAGCTTTTTCTTTTCTTTGTTAGTACTTTCTTTTTCTTTATTTATATCTTTTGTTGTTTTCAGTGATGGAGTATTTGTTTTCTTGTTACTCTGTCTACATATGCATCTGCTTCTGTCCCTCACAACCTCTCTGGTTCACTGTCAAAAATAGAAAGTTAAATTCAATTATTCCTTCAATTAAAACTCAGTAAGCTTTCTTAAAATCTAAAGTTTTCTCATCTGAATCCTACACATGTATTTTCTGTCTCTTTCTCTCATGGTAAAAGTGAAAAACATTGACCAAGCAAAGATATAGTGAGATTGTTATAAACAAGATATAGACAAAAAATACCCAACTTATCAACAACTATTTCAACATCAAAACACAGCAAATCAGAATCTGAAATGAAATTTGAACGCTTTATTGCTGGGTATAGACATCTAATAATAATGGAACAAAATCAATAATACAAGTACAATAGTGGAAGTTTCTGTAAAAAAAAGAAAACAATCAGCCTCCTAAAAGATTGAATATGTAAGTCTACATTTTTAGTACACGAGTTACTCGTACAAACAAACTCATGCAACACATGATACAACAGAGAGTTGGGCCTCAAATGGGAACGGAACGGGTGGCGAATAATATCTCCACCAAGTAAAACTCAATGCAGACGAGATGCCCATTTAGGCGTCTCCGACCATTATAACCCCGAAGCTCATTCCCACTTCCACTGGCAGTTTGGTCACATAAACCTTTTTTCTGATATAAAAAAACTTGAAAAAGTGTAAATTAGGAGCAATACCTGCTTCAGCTGAAGGAATGTTTATAGCTCAACAGCACCATTGCTCACAAAACCTCTGGGCTCCCTGCGTTTTTGTCCATCGTCCAGATGAAATCGGGCATGTCAACTCTCCTTCCTGCAACTGTCCGGTAGATGTAGAGTTTCTCAACAGGGCAATTTTCTGGCCGGGAATTAGGGTGACCTCTCTCATCTATAACTTCAACATTGAGCCTGGGCATCTTTTGAGCAAGCAGCTTACACGCTCCATAGCTCACCAAGCATGATGACATCCAAAGGGATCGCATTGTCTCTAGCTTTGCAGCATTTGCTAAGAGAGCTTTGTCCCCAAATGGACAGTCCCTGATCTCCAGTTTCCGCAGGCTATCGCATCCAGACAAAACATGATGGAGGCCCATGTCACTATCCCCAGCAAAAGCTATGGACAGCATCTCCAATTTCTTAGCATGCTTTCCAATATATTCAAAAACTCGATCAGTAAGGAGGCCGGACATGGAAAGGCGTCGTAATTCCTTGCAGTTCTCTACTATGGCTCCAAAACCAGTATCAAGTGGTTCGAGTGTCAGGTAGTCAGGAGCTTGAGGCTCAATGATACAAAGTCGAAAGCGGACCATCTCTGGCCGGTTCCTTGCAATTGTAATCAAGGCAGCATTTGACATTTGACGACAAAAGTATAGAACAGACTGGAGCTTGGGGCAGCCTTCTGAAACGGAGACAAGCCCCTGTTCTGTCAAAGCAACGTTATCTTCTGCCTCAAAAGGATCAGAAGGGAACACCCGAAGTTCTTGCAAATCCTTGCAAGATGCAGCCAGGGCTTCCAGACCAGCATCTTCAATGTAATCCAGAACCTGTTTGCAGTAACAGGGTTGATTAGCCAAAGGAATTAATGCAACAAATGACATGCAACAAAACTGAATATTAAAACCGTAGAAACATAAAATTTAGGCACAGAAGGCATAAATAAGTTATCATGAGCCAGTGGAGCATCTAAATTCAGAGATGGGGTACAAATCTTCCAACTGCAGAAATGCTTTATTTTGCTGGTAGGTTCTTTACAGTATATTTAACAATAACTATCTACTACAGTCATTGGAAACTCTATAGAAGATAGCATTAAATACAGAAGGAAGAGTTGCATACCCAGAGACACTGTAAATGCGGACATAGGCTAATAATTTTTACAAGATCAGGACTTTGAATCGCTGCATAAATCAAGTCCAGAGAAGTAATTCCGGCACAGGCTGAATACATAGCAGGAAGATAAGCTGGAACAACATCCCAAAACCCAGACAAGCCTCTGAGTTGCTTACAGACTGAAAATGCTTCAGCCACGTTTGAGTATATATCAGGTCGGATTTCAGCTGAGTAGGCCCCGGTTCCAAATTCAACCAATTGGGGGGCCCGGTGAAGCAGGTTGGGCAGCTTCTCAAGTGGTACAGCGCGATTTAGCTGAAGAGTCCTCAAATTAGGGCACCGGCCAACCAGACGCTCCAAGGCAGGGAAATTAACCTCAGAGCCTAAACAAGACATGTTAAGTGACACCAGTGAAGTGCAGTTGTGGGGGAAATGGCTAAGCCAATGCCCACTTAGGTCCTCCACTTCACTCTCCCTCAAATCTATCTCTCTAAGGTTCCTGTATGCAAACAATACCCTGATTATCAAGAAAGTTGAATGCAATGAAAGAACAATGTACCTAGAAAAAGTAATAGCTATAAGGGCACAATAGTTTGGTAGTTGAAACATTATTGCTGGTCCTAGAGAATCTTAGTCGAGCAACACTGTCATTACTGCAGATAAAAATCATAAAATACCATAACATGAAATATTCAAACATGCCAGTAAACATCTTTCAAAGTCACAAAAATGGAGTGAAATTATTGAACAGCCAGTAGAGCAGAGATCTATGCTCCATCCAGAGCCATCTTAAAAGGGCATTGAACCCTCACAGAGGAAAAGTAATTCCATGTTATGCACATGATAATGGGTTAGCGATAGTAAATCAACTCGTCCCAGAATGGGCATTATGCCAAAAAAAGGAAAAGAAAGTAAAAGGATGAACTTCGTTTCTCGCTCGCTGTATTTCCAAGGTAACTTTTCAGGTGCCCATACAAAGTATCTTATGCCATACAAGATGACACAACAAATTACAGCATCCCATAATCCTTCCACTAAAGCAACTCTAATACTATATGAGTAAACAATAAAGAAAAGAAATTATTGGTGTCCTAATTCAATCATTTTCGTAAAGAAGGAAAGGTAGAATATTAGAATCTACTCAATAATCCAAAAAACCACACATCCACCAAAGAATAATACAGGTCACAATATTCCATGGACAACTGACAAGGAATCTTCCTCAAATGAGAAAATCAGACAAGCCAATCAAACGGTTGTGTTATTCAAGGATCCCGTTTATTCAATAATCAATACACTGAACTTACAATTAAGAGCGGAAACCAGTTTGACACAATAATATTCCCCCAACCAAAACTAACTATTCACCGCTACGGAAAGTATGCAAGTATTTCACGATTGAGAAAAAAAATCTAACTCACTCCATTTTGTGATCTAATATACCACAGGCAAGAGAATGGAGCAATGAGTTGAAAATGAAATGAATTATAGCATCAAAAAGTAAGCTTTAACACCTTCACAGTCGCAGTTTAAATTTATCCAAATGCTGGACTTTCAACTAAATCCATATCAAATCTCCAATTTATCACAGACACAAGAACATTAACCAGATATCAAGCTTGGACGCCGATTAAAGATCTAAAAGATAAAATTTAAAAAAAACAAACACTGAACCCATTGGAAAAAATTACCTTCATTCGTCCATTAAAGTAAATTTTAAGAGAGAGAAAATAGTATTAGTAAGAATTAAAAACATTATAACACCAGGTTCAAATTGAATAACCTGCAATTAGCAGCAATCGAAGCGAGGCCGTCAGTAGTGAAGCCCTCACAGGAAGAGAGCACCAAAACCTTGAAATGTTTAAACGATCTGGCGATCAGGTCGAGGCTCTCGTCCGTGACGACCATCCGCTTGAGCCTGATCTCTTCGAGCGAGGGGTAGGAAGCCGCCATCGCCCTAATCCACGGCTGCACATAGCCGCCCCAGCCCTCCGGCACGAGGTTGAAATCCGCGAAATGTGGCTTCCCCTTCATCTCCACCGCCCGCACCTTCGGGAACCGCCGAATCACTATCTCCGGCGACACCGCGTAGCAGTTCCCGATGAAGACGCGGCGGCGACACCACCTCTCGATCTCGTACCAAGACCAGCAAACCAGCGACACCGCGTTCCGGTCACGGTCGGACCTTAGGAAAGAGAAAACATGCTCGAGGACCTCCTCTGGAAACGAGTACGCCATGAGCTGGCGGTTTCAGCTCTGGATCTGAAAGATTCCTGCAATGGCGAGAGAAAGAGAGAGAGAGAAGGAGAAAGAGATTGAAAAGATAAGGTTATTTGGGGTTTTAAACTTTGATGAGCTAATGACTGAACTAGGGTTTGAATTAACGGCTTGCGGTAGCAACACGTGGCAACGGCAGATCGTGGCCGCCGATTTCGGAGTGGGCCCAGTTATCTATTTGAAACGAAGCGCGACCGTAGAAATTTGCAATAACAGCCTCCGCAATGGCGCCCGTCGGGGCGGAATTCCCATAGCCGTGCGGGAATTCCGTCGCTGACGTCCGCCATTGTGCATGCCCGCAACGGATACGGAATTCCCCCGAGGACGTCGCAGGTCCGCGGCGTTAAGCAGAATTCCGCCATTGCGTGACTCCTGCGGAATTCCGCTTTATTTCATTTTTTTTTGTAATGTTTATATATACTGCTCGTTGAATGATATTATTGAAGAAGTGTGGCAGCGTAGGGGTCGTCGTTGATGTAGTTTTTAATTATTGAAATGTATTTTTTTTAATTTGGTGAAATGTACTTTTTTAATGGAATTTTTTCCCTATTTGTGTCGAAATTTTAATTACGTAAATTGTTTACTTCCGGAAATTGTTTAATTTGTGAATTTTTTTTATTGTGAGAATTCTGTTGGGAATTCCGTCATTATGCAGTGGGAATTCCGTATGACGTGGCAGTGCAATGGGAATTGGGAATTCCGCGGGGAATTCCGCCGGGGCATCCGCGCCAAGTGTTGTCTGTGTGACGTGGCGCCCAGGACCATATAAAATGCGGTAATTTAATATCACAATCCTATCGTATTTTTAAATATTTTTTAATTATAATTTCAAAAAAAAAAACAGGATTGTGGGTGACAGCTCGCCTCCAAGTATGGGTTGATCTTACACAAAAGTTTTTGTGATTTACTTAACAAAAATGGAAGAAAAGAAACCAGAGTTTTGCACTTCATTTTGGAGCATAGCCAACAAATTATTACTCATACTTTCTGAAATCACATATATTTTGAGTAAGTTAACACTTAACATTGAAATGTAAATCCAAATATGTATATCGCGGTACTTTAAGTAAATCTTTATTGAATTCGATTTCGTTATTTTGTAGTATGGGGCTAAATAATTACTCCTATTACTCCAATACTCCATATCTGATGCATAAATACTTACATAGAGATCCTCTAGTAGTACTAGAGGATCTTAAATAGTTATGTTATTTTTATTTTTATTTTTTTTGTAAAACTGGTATAAATGATATGGGTAAAAGAAGTGAGGGAATCTCATGATTCTAAAATCGAGAATGTATCAAACTGATTTGATTGCGGATGAACGATGCGGAAATAAAGTGAATATAAAAATTGTAGTATTCAAATAATTTTGTTGCATATATGTAAATTGCAATAATCCATGATGTACATCTTTCTTTTTTAGATTATTTTAATCAAAATGTCATTGATGAATCGGCGAATTTTTGATGTTTGTAAATGCAGGAAATAAATGAAGATCAACACAGGGATTTTACGTGGTTCGATTTACTGATGTAAATCTACGTCCACGGGGAGAAATGGGGGCAGGTTTGTATTGCTTGATCTGCGAAATACAGCTTACAACACTGGCCTGCTTTATGATATTCTCTCTAGAGAGCTTTTTAGAATTTTACAGAAGAAGTTATCTATCTGACCTAGGTTCTATTTATACAGTGAACCAAGATCGTGGCATGCAGCATTTATTAGGTAGTGGATGTCGTGGAGATCGTGGCGACTTTGCATGGGTCCACTATCCTGCATGAGTTAATGACTGCTTGACACCACTAAATAGATCGTCGGTGTAGTGGAGGTGGAAATCTTGCATGAGTCCACTATCTCCTAGTTCGGTCGAATACTGAGACCGAACTGCTGAATTATTGCCGAGCAGCTTTTGCCGATCTGAGAGTAGAGCTTGATGCCGACCTGAGAGCAGAGCTTGATGAGTTGGCTTTCACCGAGCTGTAGGCTGGGGCCGAACTCTTTGGTTGTGCCGAACTGAACTCTTTAGTCACGCCGGACTGATACTCTTTAGTCATGCCGAACTGATACTCTGTCTTGGGCTTTACTGCTGTTGGGCTTGTTTAGTACGTACTCCATCACTACCCCCCCCCCCCGAAAAGAGAAGTGAATCACTTCGGCATTCTGGATAAAAGTATGGGGTAAGTTGATGTTTGTCCACGGTCTCATGAAGTGAACTCTTCTTTGACCGGACTTGGTTTGTGTCCTAATTTGGCGAGTTTTATCGCTCGGATCGAACTTTCCGTTGTCCTAATTTGGGGATCGGACTTTCCCTTGTCCTAATTTGGGGATCGGACTTTCCCTTGTCCTAATTCGGCGAGTTTTATCGCGTGGATCGGACTTTCCCTAGTCCTAATTCAGGCAAGTTTTATCGCGAGAATTGGACTTTTGTTGCAGTTCGTTTCAGACGAAGTGCTTGTTTAAGCTGAATTGTGGTCTTGTATCCTCTTTAGAAGCTTTGACGCACAATCGTGGGCTTGTTGCAGCTCGTTTCAGACGAACTGCTTGTTTAAGCTGAATTGTGGTCTTGTATCTTCTGTAGAAGCTTTGACTTACAATCGTTGGCTTGTTGCAGCTCGTTTCGGACGAACTGCTTGTTTAAGCTGAATTGTAGTCTTGTATCTTCTGTAGAAGCTTTGACTCACAATCGTTTAGCTTGTATATGTTCTAAGAAGGGGATCAGCCTTCGAAGAACAAGATGCCTCAGTAACATTTGTAAGAGACGACATGCACAGAGACAGACGAAACAGACAGACAAAAACGCACAGAGACAAAAAAAGACCAAGTAAGCCAAATAAAGCACAGAGACAAAAAACGCACATAACCTTAGGATCGAACTAGACACAAGACAGACTGACCGGACTGTCTCTTACAAATGGAACTTTTTGAGATTGGAAATGTGCCATGTTCGGGGTACCTGTTCTCCTGACATGTGAGCCAATTTGTAAGACCCTTTGCCGAGGACTTCTGACACCCGATACGGACCTTCCCATGTGGGTTCGAGCTTGCCCAGCTTTTCTGCTCGGCTCACTTCGTTGTTTCTTAGGACGAGATCTCCCACTTGAATTTGCAGCTTCTTCACCCTTTGGTTGTAATACCGGGCTACTTGCTCCTTGTACTTGGCTGCTTTTATGCATGCCAATTCTCTTCTTTCTTCGGCAAGATCTAGCTCGGCTCTCAGTCCGTCGTCATTCATTTCTGAGGAGAAATTTAGAGTTCGGGGACTGGGTACGCCGATCTCCACCGGAATCACAGCTTCAGTGCCGTATACCAGACTGTACGGAGTTTCACCGTTGGAGGTTGTGGGTGTAGTTCGGTAGGACCATAGGACTTGAGGGAGATTTTCTACCCATTGTCCTTTGGCTTGTTCTAACCGAGCTTTTAACCCTTTCACCAGGATACGATTTGTTACCTCCGTTTGTCCGTTTGCTTGTGGATGAGAGACCGAAGTGAACCGCTGTTGAATATTCAGCTCTTGGCACCAATTCTTGAACGTCTTGTCGGTGAACTGAGTCCCGTTATCCGAGATGAGGATGTGGGGTATGCCAAATCGGCACACTATGTTCTTCCAGACGAAATCCAATGCCTTCGAACTCGTTATCGTAGCTAATGGTTCAGCTTCCACCCACTTCGTAAAGTAGTCCACGGCAACGATTAGGAATTTCATTTGCCGAGGAGCTTGAGGAAGTGGTCCCACTATGTCTATGCCCCATTGCATGAAAGGCCAAGGGCTCTGCATAGTGGATAGATCGGTTTGCGGCATCCTTGGGATATTTGCATGGATTTGGCACTTCGGGCAGGTCTTGACGAGCTGCACTGCTTCTTGTACCAAGGTTGGCCAATAATATCCCCATCTTAGAACTTTTTTAGCTAAAGCTCTAGCTCCGATGTGGCTGCCGCACGATCCTTCATGAACTTCTCTGAGGATGTAGTCCGTCTCTTCTGGTCCTACGCACCGCAATAACGGCTGGAGGTAAGACTTTCTAAAGAGGACTCCTTCATGAAGTTCGTACCGAAGTGCTCGGCACGTGATCTTCCGAGCTTCTCTCTTATCCTCGGGCAATTGTCCTTGATCCAGATACTGCAAGATCGGCGTCATCCAGTTCGGCGAGCTGGATACTGAATGCACCTCGGCTTCATCAATGCTTCGATGCATTAATTCTTCCGCCTTTGAGCTCGGATCTGAGGCCAACTTACTTAAGGTATCTGCTCGGCTATTTTCCGCTCTGGGAACGCGGATTATCCGAAAATAGGAGAAACTTCGGCTGATGCTTTGCGCTTTGTCCAAATACTTCTTCATTCTCTCGTCACGAGCTTCACTTGTACTCAACATGTGATTTACTATGACTTGTGAATCACAATGGACTTTGAGAGATTTGACGAGCAGACTTTGCGCTAACTGGAGTCCGGCAAGGAGGGCTTCGTACTCGGCTTCATTATTAGTAGTGGGGAATAGGAACCGAAGTGAGTAGGTTACCTCGTGTCCGTCGGGAGCGACGAGTAAAATACCAGCTCCACTTCCCATCTTGTTTGAAGCTCCATCTACGAATCCGCTCCAGCAGTCTGGCGGCTCTACTTCGGATTTCAAGGGCTGTGCTAGTTCGGTATTGGCAGACTTTTTCTGTTCGGCAATGACAGGGATTGCTTGATCGAACTTGGCCTCTGTAAGAAAATCTGCCAAGGCTTGTCCCTTGATGGCTTTCCGAGGTAGGTACTCGATTGAGTGTTCTCCCAGCTCTATGGCCCATTTGGCGATTCTGCCTGATGCTTCTGGCTTGGTCAAAACTTGCCGAAGAGGCAGATCGGTTAAGACGCATACCTTGTGAGCATAGAAGTATGGCCGCAGTCTCCTTGCTGCATTTACTAACGCCAGAGCAATTTTTTCCAGAGGTTGATACCTTGTTTCTGGACCTCTTAATGCTCGGCTTGTAAAGTAGATGGGAAGCTGCTTTAGGCCTTCTTCTCGTACAAGCACCGCGCTGATGGTTTGATCTGATGCCGCTAAGTATAAGAATATTACTTCGGCTTCGGTTGGAGCAGAGAGAATAGGAAGCTCGGCTAGATAACTTTTGAGCTCGTCAAAGGCCTTTTTCTGCTCGGCTCCCCACTCGAACTTTGGTGCCTTTTTCAACACCTTGAAGAATGGCAGTTGCTTTTCGGCTGCTTGGGAAAGGAATCGATTCAGTGCGGCTAGACATCCGGTTAGCCTTTGCACGTCATGTATGGACTTCGGCATTGCCATGTGCTGAACGACTTGAACTTTTGAGGGATTTGCCTTGAGTCCGTCCTTTGAAACCCAACAACCCAGAAACTTTCCCGAATCTACCAAAAAGGTACATTTTTGGGGGTTGAGTTTGAGGTTGGCTTTTCGGAGCACGTTGAGAGTGGATTTGAGGTTGTCTTCGTACTCCGAAGTGCTTTTGCTTTTGACAACTATGTCGTCGACATACACTTCAACCTGTTTCCCGATTAGGTGCCGAAAAAGCTTGTCTACCATCCTTTGATAAGTGGCTCCGGCATTCTTTAAACCGAATGGCATCTTTTTATAAGCGAAAATGCCGAAATCGGTAATGAAAGCTGTTTTCGGAGCGTCACTCTCATCCATCAACACTTGGTGATATCCTTTGTATAAATCAAGAAAACAGAAAATTTCGAAGCCGATCAAAGCTTCTACTTTTTTATCTATATTCGGAAGGGGATAGCAATCTTTTGGACAGTGCTTGTTTAGATCGGTAAAATCTATGCACATCCGCCATCCTCCTCCTTTTTTCTTGATCATCACAGGATTGGCCACCCAAGAAGGATATTTCACCTCGAATAGTACATCCGCTTTTAGTAATTGGCGGACTTCGTCATGGATGACTTGGCTTCTTTCTGCCGCAAAGAGTCTTTGCTTCTGTTTTACTGGCCGGATTGAAGGATCAATATTTAACCGATGAGTGATTACCTCGGGGGGCACTCCGGTCATGTCCAACGGAGACCATGCAAAGACATCTTTGTACTCCTTGAGGAGCTGAATGGTCTTTTCCCGGAGTAGAGGCGTTCCTGCGAAGCCGACGTTGACCGTTCTGGATGGATCATCTTCGTATAACTGAACGGTCATTGAGTTCGGCTCTGAAGTGACTTCGGTCATCTCGCTTGCCTCCGACTCCGGTTGCTGTGATTGCTATGCTTGATGGTGCCGAACTGATTGCTCGGCACTTTTAAGCGCAATCTGCAGACATTCTTTTGCTCTCTTTTGATCACCTCGGATGACCGCTATCCCACCTTTAGTGGGGATCTTGATGGTGAGGTGATAAGTAGAGCAAACGGCCCGAACTGTGTTGAGCCAGTCCCTCCCCAGGATGACGTTGTACGGAGACCGAGCTTTCACCACAAAGAACTCGATCATCGTATTGGAGCTTGTAGGCGCTTTTCCCACCGTGATCGGAAGGCTGATAATACCTTCAGGGCGGGTGTCCTCCTGGGCGAAACTTTTTAGAGGAAGTGGAGCCGGACTGAGCCGAGCTGGATCCACTTCCATTTTATCGAAACATTCTTTAAAAAGAATGCTGACTGACGCTCCTGTATCCACAAATACTCTGTGGACCAGTTTGTTTGCCACCCCGGCTTGAATGACAATAGCGTCTTGGTGAGGAGAGATGGCTGGGACGGGATCGGCATCTGAAAATGTAATCACTTCGTCTTTCTTCAGCCTTTTATGTGTTGGTTCCTCTTGATTGGAACCTCTGCGTTCTGCTTTTAGGGACGACTTAGTCTTCCCGGCAGGGAGAGCATCAATAGTCAGGATTACTCCATCATATTGCGGCTCGTCGTCGTCTTCGGGATCCTCATGCCTTTTCGGATCCTGAGGATTGCAGTTCGCACCTCTCTGCTTTTTGTTCTTTTTCGGCTGCTTGCTTTGGTATTTTTTTAACGTTCCTGTTTTCACAAGAACATCAATACCTGCAGCCAAATCTCGGCACTCCTCGGTATCATGACCGTGGGTGTGATGGAAGGAGCAATATTGATCCTGAGGTCGCCGCGCGGCTGATTTTGTCATCCGCTTTGGTCTTTCGAACATATCGGAATGTAGTTCGAAAATTTCCGCTCTTGACTTGTTCAGCGGTACGAACTGAGCGGGCGGCTTCTCGGGGTTGAGACGTGGTCCCAATCTGCCTTGTACCGGTGCCCTTTGAATTCTTTCAAAAGGAGTTCGGCGAGGAAGCCTCTGATCGCTATGATCGGGCTTCTTTTCGTCTCCTCGGGATGAGCTGTCTAAAGACCGTTTTCGACGGTCTGCCTCATCCGCACGGGAAAACTGGTCCGCAATGTCCCACATTTCTTGAGCTGTTTGCGGACCGCACTCCACGAGCTTTCTGTAGAGAGCTCCGGGCAGGATTCCATTTTGGAATGCCGAAATGACAAGTAGATCATTGAGATTATCTACTTGTAGGCATTCTTTATGGAATCTCGTCAGGAAGTCGCTGATCTTTTCGTCGCGACCTTGACGTATAGAAAGCAGCTGAGCCGAAGTGATCCGGGCTTCTGCTTTCTGAAAGAACCTCCTGTGGAAAGCATCCATTAGATCTCGGTAGGATCTAATGCTGCCTTGAGGAAGGCTGTCGAACCACCTTCTGGCGTTCCCGATGAGCAGCTCGGGGAACAGTTTGCACATATGGACCTCATTGAGACCCTGGTTCGCCATATTATATTGATAGCGTCCCAAGAAGTCATGAGGATCCTCTAGCCCGTCATAAGTCATTGACGGTGTCCGGTAGTTCCGCGGCAAAGGAGTTCGGGTGATGTCGTCCGAGAACGGAGTCTTTAATGCTCCGTACATGGCGAACCCGACATCTCTTCGGTACGGAGGAGATGGAGTTCTCCTGTGGTTCCGGTACCGAGGAGGAGCAGGAGCATGTTGAGGTTGAGGATTCTTTCTCCTGGAAGACACGTCACTACTGCGGTAGTGACTTTCATGTCTGGATGAGGAGGGAGAATCCGCCGTTGTCTTCTCCGGCTGTTGGCTCTTCTGCAGGAAGGTTAAGAACTCCTCCTGCTTCTCGGCCAAGAACAGCTTGACAGCTTCATTTAAATTGGGCTGCTGGGAAGACTCGGTGCGATGACTCCTGGAGTGGCTTGCTCCTTCTTCGTGAGAACCGGAGGTAGATGTCTCCCGAGGCCGTTTTTCAGACCTGCGAGCTGGACTAGCTTCCTCACGGTTATCACGAACGGTATTATGAGTGTTATGTGATCTGGTATGCATTTTTTGGGGTGGAAAAGGGTCAAAAATTCGCTTTATCACAAATTTTGTTCTCTGTTTCCCACAGACGGCGCCAGTGATGAATCGGCGAATTTTTGATGTTTGTAAATGCAGGAAATAAATGAAGATCAACACAGGGATTTTACGTGGTTCGATTTACTGATGTAAATCTACGTCCACGGGGAGAAATGGGGGCAGGTTTGTATTGCTTGATCTGCGAAATACAGCTTACAACACTGGCCTGCTTTATGATATTCTCTCTAGAGAGCTTTTTAGAATTTTACAGAAGAAGTTATCTATCTGACCTAGGTTCTATTTATACAGTGAACCAAGATCGTGGCATGCAGCATTTATTAGGTAGTGGATGTCGTGGAGATCGTGGCGACTTTGCATGGGTCCACTATCCTGCATGAGTTAATGACTGCTTGACACCACTAAATAGATCGTCGGTGTAGTGGAGGTGGAAATCTTGCATGAGTCCACTATCTCCTAGTTCGGTCGAATACTGAGACCGAACTGCTGAATTATTGCCGAGCAGCTTTTGCCGATCTGAGAGTAGAGCTTGATGCCGACCTGAGAGCAGAGCTTGATGAGTTGGCTTTCACCGAGCTGTAGGCTGGGGCCGAACTCTTTGGTTGTGCCGAACTGAACTCTTTAGTCACGCCGGACTGATACTCTTTAGTCATGCCGAACTGATACTCTGTCTTGGGCTTTACTGCTGTTGGGCTTGTTTAGTACGTACTCCATCAGTCATCTTTATTTGTTTAATACTATAGAATTTATTTTCTTCTTTCTCCCTATTTAAATATTGAATTACATTTTTCTCATTATTTCATTGTATTCAATAATTCTATCTAAATTCTTGTGTCATTAGAATAGTCGATGTATTATTTGAATTTGATGAGTTTGAATTTTTGGAAAAAATATCACAAATATTTAACTATTTTGTTTCAATAAAATAACATTCCACTTTTCGTTGGTATTTACTTATACCAAAAATAATTATTGTCGCTAGAATTATGTTTTTCCATGCATGATATACAGTTTATTTATTTATAATTATATATTTATTTTTCACAATTAACGGAGTAAAGTTGGATATTGTAGTAAGTACTTTGTTTGTGTGTGATTAGAATCATCATCCCTTGTGTTAACTAATAGTATGTCTATGTCAACCAAACTTCAATTTTGTTTTTAGTTTTTCACTTTGCATTAATTTGATTCTCAACAATCCACTCCCACTTTGGAATTACTAATTCCGTATATGTAGTGTTACATGATTGGTATAAGATGCAACTACCATAATAAGATTATTGTTTTTCAATACTCAAAATGTTGAAAATTACAAGAGAATATTAATACACTTAAAAGTTAAACCCCCAAAAACTAATAATTACTTTATTAATGGTCTATAATGAAAAGGAGGTTGATAAGAGACATAATTAATGTAGTGGATCCTCATGAATTGTGACGAGTCCCATTTTCAGGATTTACTTCAATTTTTTTATAGCGTATACAGTATATAAAATGGAATGTTTATTAGTGATCCTTAATTGAAATGAAAGCTACTTTGCATTTGAGGTGTCGTTGGAGATGGGTCATCACTCAATCATCTCTAGTGAGGAAAATATTTGGTTGATATAAACGCTCAAAAATATTCAAGAACGTAGTAATCAACAATTAAGCTCGAATAACTTATTATTTTGCAAAAGCAATGTTATTTTGTATTTTTGTTGGAGTATTTGACTATATTATTATAATTTTCAATTTAACCATTGTAGGACAATTAAAAAAATTATCATTTTGTATTCCATTTTCAAATGTTATAAAATTGATTAGAAATCAACAAAATATTATTTAGATAACAATAATTCTTAATTAATTAATTTAGATTATTTACAATATGAAAAGAACAAACTCATGATTAGGGTATGCTAGCTAAGGGCATAAGGGCATCCGCAACGCTGGAGCGTTGCGGTGCCGATGCCGTGCCGCCGGAACGGTCCCGCCAAGGACCAGCGTTGCAGCCTCCGAACCGTCGCCGATCCGTGCCTATGCCGTGCCGTGGGTCGTTGCCGCGGCACGCGGCACGACCCGTTCCGCCACGCGCCGAGGCGACGTGGCGGCCTCCCATTCGTCACGTGAAGCCCACTCGCTGCCCCGCGAGTGGGTTTCATTTTTTGACGCAATAATTAAATTTTTTTTTAAATTCGAATTTAATTAATAAAAAAAAATTTGCAATGGTATTATGACCGTTTTTTGTATCCGTTTTTTAATTTTTTTATTTTTTTTAATTTATTTACTCTATAAATACTCCTATTTCATACTCATTTCACTCACAAACACACATCTATTCCTCTCAAATCCTCTCTATTTCCACCCCAATTTTCATCTCAAATCAACTCTGTTTTTCTTCTCCCAAATTTAATCAAACTAATGGATCCTTTTGAACAAATGCGTCAAATATTGGCACAATCACTTGAAGAAGATCGACGACGGGAGGCGGAAGAAGCCGCGCCTCCCCAACGACGCTCCCGTACGTACATCCATCGTAACCGGGAAGAAGCCGCGCCTCCCCAACCGTTATACTCGAGGCCGTTGCCGACCCACCGCCTTTGGATCTGGCACGCGTACTTCGGGGTCCCCGGGTCGAACAACGACGTAAACGTGCTCCAACAGTCCGACCTCTTGACCGAAGTTTTGGATGGTAAAGCGCCGACGATCAACTTCGTCGCCAACAACCGGCTTTATAAAATGGGGTACTATCTCGCCGATGGCATCTACCCGAAGTGGCCTACCTTCGTGAAGACGTGCAGTGGGTCTACGAACCCAAAGCATGCTCTTTTTGCGCAGAAGCAGGAGGCTGCTCGCAAGGATGTGGAGAGGGCGTTCGGGGTTCTCCAATCGCGCTTCAACATCATCAAAGCCCCCGCTCGTACGTGGTTCATGGAGAACATGGTCGACATCATGTATACGTGCATAATCTTGCACAACATGATTGTCCAAGACGAAGGACCCGAGGCGGGAAATTGGTTCGACCCCGAATCCCCCGGAAGCTCAACCGCAAGTAGTCCGCCTCGAAGTGGAGCGCATCCGTCTATACAAGAACGGTTATCTGTTCGTGCAAGGACACGCGACTCTAGCGCCCACACCCAACTCCAACAGGATCTAATTGAGCACATTTGGACAAACTTTGGCGGATGAAATTATTAAAATTGTGTACTTTTATTTTTTTAGGATTTTAATTGTGTGCTTTTTAATTTTTTTAAGTTTAAGTTGTAACTTTGTTTTAATGTTGTGTATTTTTTAATAAAGTGTGTGTGTTTTTTATTAAAGTGTGTTTTTTTAATTGAATTGAGTTGGAAATAAAAATAAAAAATGAAATTGAATGAATAGTAATTTAAGGAACGGTTAAGGAACTGGCCTAATGCCAGGAGAGAGATTAATGCCAACGGCAACACCAAACACTTAAACAGGTTCAATCACATAACTTCAATAATAAGCATAAATTGAACGATTGTCATGCTCACTAAAAACAAAAGAAGTCATGACAAGCACAGACTTATAGTATCCAGAACTTTATAGAGCAAGCTGCTATCGGTCAAGCGGGAGGTTATTAATTGAGACTCACTCCATGTCCCAAGTGCACATTGGACTTTGTATAGATCGGGATTTGTATTTGTTGCAAAAGCAGAAATTTCACAAGGAAGTACCTCGCTTAACCTTCACAGCTGGATGCAAAAAAGTGTTTCGTGTTAAATTTTGCATTGAAATTGGATTTCTTTTTCATTTGATTTGATATTTTGCAATGAAATTGGATTTCTTTTTCATTTGATTTGATGGATTACTTTTTCATTTGATTTGAACCAAGTACAGTCATATGAGTTGTAATGCACGTAAAATTGAACATTTAGCTTTAAAATATTACAATTAAGAAAGAATAATCTCATACTATATGAATATTAAGCACACGCATGGCTCTCCGGGAATTTCTCTTTTCCCTCTAGCCTCGATGGCTGAAGACTGGAGTTCACCTATGATAAATTTGTTGTATGTATTAAATAAAGTCCAAAATTAAAAAATTTATTTGTTTCAAGCTATCAATTTTTTTATACTATAAGATTTTATCTGCAATATGAATAAATAGCAATCACTACATTCATAGTATTTAATACTATATAGTCCATAACGTTTGTGTGTATACTATGCGCGCCACCCTTTGTTGATTTGAGTATTTAATTTGTTGAATGAAAACAATATATAACTTTGAAATTGAGCATTTTGTTGAATCGAAAAAATATAAAACTTGAATCTTGTGGTGAAAAATATGTTAATTATGATTAAATCAATGTGATTTTTTTTCGTGATACATCCGTAATTGCATTCGTGACATAAAATGATAAATAACTATCACGAATTAATTGTCGTTTGAATCATGAATTGACAAAACAAGATGTACTATATAATAGTTTTATTTTATAATACCCGAGTAGATCGGACTAATGCTATATTCTACTCCATTTCTTAGTAAATGCATTCATGATTATGAGAATTCAATAATGGGAGTATTTTAATGATATTAAATTAGTAATTAAATGCAAAAAATTTACAGACTTTGTATGCATTATTTTAATTGGCTATTATTAAATGCTATTGTATTATTCTATGCCAGTATTTTATTATGGACTATTTGCCCATTCTTGGAGGTTCATTGTTGTTTATGCACATGGACTACATGTTACGATAACTTGTACGCTTGTTTGTCGTATATAGTATTTGGTTTCAAACTTGTTAGTAACAAATGATTAGAAAAAACATTGGACTTTTAAATTATTTTTTTATATATATCAACATTGGACTTTTAATGTGTTATCAGTCCATCTCAAATCTTAAAACTGTAATTACAAGTAGGGAGTGCAAGAAACTCAACTCGTATATTATACCAATCCAAAATACTTAATAATTGAGATGATTAGAGCATTGTTTCGGTTTTGAATTCGGATTAGGTATGAATTTTGTGGGCTACGAACCACTTATTGATCACACCGGAAAAACTCAGTTTGCAACAAAAAATTATATTAAGTGTCCTGTCAAATTATTATGTGGTACTTTAAAATTAGTGTCATTCATTGAGTAACTTTTAGTATCCTTTTATTAAAATTATGGTGAACAACCAATTAATATTAGTAGACATTGATTTAATTTCGTACTATGGTATTTAATTAACATAGGTGTATATAGTATTTACAATATCTTCGGAATTTGCTAGAATCTCTATGACGAAGTATTGGTGTCAGACTGTATATAATTCCACCACTTAAATAGGTAGTGGAGTAGTATTATACTATGACAAATAAAGGAAAATTGTACGAAAATCACTTGATTAACACCATTACTTTAAATTTACTAGATTCGTCGTCCCTCTATACACGATAAAAAAACTAGTAAAATTATTAAGTAAAAAAAATACAAAAATTAAATGTAATCAGAAATCATAATTATATTAGTCAAACTTTTAATTTTTTATAAGAAAATATTAAATAACAAGTGTAGAGAGTTGGATTTTTTTGAAAGAATAACTAGATACTCCTTATTCGCTCATTGAATGTGTGTCTATACAAAAATATACTCCTGCGTCCCTCCTCACTAAGTGAAGTATTTCTTTTCAGGGCGGAATATAAAAAAAATAGATTTTATTAGTTAAGTGGAAAGAATAAATTAAGATGGATGAAAAATAGAGAGGAAAAAGTAGGAGATGAAAAGCTAAAAAAGGAATTACTCACTTAGCTTGTGATGTCCGAAAAAGAAATATGAATCACTTAACAAGAGACGGATGTATATTCTTGGAATTCTCTCATTAAAGATCTAATTATAGTTATCTTAGTACACTAAAAAAAATTTACTCCTTCTGTCCGTGTAATAATTCATATCAATACATTTTTTTTTCTGAATTTAATTTAAGTTTTCTTTAACTTTTTCTCAACTGAATTGACCAAAAACACATCTCTTTCTATTCAAGAGCAGCGATGTGAATCGTGAACCAATGACCTGATAAACTAGAGTAAATTAAGTTTTAAAAAATGATACTATATTAATAAATAATAACCCCACTAAATACTAGCTTCATTTTCCACTCATTGAGACAAAACATGTTTCTTCCAGAAAAGTACAGGTTAATTAATTTAGGACCTAGAATCCTATTCTTAGTTTTTATGATTAATTCCATTTTGTGCATGCAGCTGGTTTAGTAGGGTAGGATGGTTAATTAAGGATTGAGTATTATTGGACTTGCAACAAAAAGTCTACTCCTAATTCTCCATAACCCAACGATTAGGCATGCTCATAATTCATTATTATGGGTCTTTATTTTTTTAATATTTACCCAATATTTAACTTATGTATGGCCTTCATTTCAACGAGTGCAACAGAATAATAATTGTTACTTTTCTACCTATGAGACTCCGCCGTCATACATTTATTAAGTTCAACAAGGGGTTAAATGAAAGTTAAAGATCTAAGGGAATTGATTATTAAGTGCTACTGTACTCCATATATGAGATGATAATTATATTTAATACTACTTATTTATTACATTGATTATATTTCTCACATACATGGGTGTTAATATATTGGACGGAAGGAAAGGAAAAACAAGAAAAAAGGTTAACAAGATTTTGGTATGGAGAAAATGTTTGGTCCTACCAAACTGCGTTATTTAAGTTTACTATAGAGATGTAAGAAGAAATATTAAATAATCGAAAGGGAAAGAAAAAGAAGTTAAATTATGAGGCATGGCCCCATCAATGAGTGAGTCAATAAATAAGGTGAAAATAATCTTCATCTACCAAACCTTTTTGGTACATTTTCATCATTTTGCATATATAATATTGGAGGGGTCAATTTTCTTCTAACTTGCTAGAAATTTGGTGGATAACAATTCTGAAAAAGTTAGACTAAGAGCTTAAAAATGTTTAGGCACAAAATTTTTGCGAGGTTGTTAATTTGAGAACATGGTTATTTTGAAATACATGTTGCTCGTTCTCTAAATGAAACAATGAAGTGCAAGAAATAACTTAAAAATGACTACAATGAAGGATGAAAATGGAGTAATTAAGTAGGAGTATTAGATTTTGGCTTGATAACTGAATTGGGAGTTATGACGATAGATTTCAGAACACTTTTCTCAAACTCTTCATGATCTTTACAAATTATGATAACTTTATCAGGAACATGTGATGAGCCAATGGGATGATGATAGATGGATTTGGACGTTGACATGGAAGAAGAATCTATTTGTCTAGGAGGAGAAATTATTGGGAAGTTTATCTAGTCGTGGATCACAAGATTGATGTGATCAGTTTGGACTATTGATAAATCAAACATTTCTATATTTTTGGTTTCTATTTGCAAGTTAATCATATTATGGAAAAGAATATCAACCAATTTTGTAATCAAAGACTTACAGGCTCAACACCAAGGACGTACTTTTCAGACGAGGGAAGACGATAATTAAAACTGAATACTCCATCTGTTCCATCTGTCCCACAGTAAGAGTCACATTTCACTTTTATCATAAATGGTAAGTAGGTTTCACACTCCACTAACTCACTCCACTCACATTCTATTATAAAATCAATATAAAAAAGTGGATCTCATATTCCATTAACTTTCCAACCCACTATTATTTATTACTTTTCTTAAAACTTGTGTACACACCAAATGTGACTCCTATTGTGGGTCGGATGGAGTATAATTTATGGACGAGGGCCCCACATAAATAAAACTCAAACCAGATGTTCACAGAAAAAGGTATACGCCAAGTTTTAGGTTCTGAAAAAAGTACTCCCTCTATCCCAAAGAGTATGAACTATTTCCTTTTTTATCTGTCCATGAAAAGTATGAACTTTCTAATTTTGAAAAGTTGAAACAACATATTACCCCTACACATCATTTTATTTACAATTTATATCATTAACATTTACAACTTATATCATTATAATAATATGGACCCCACTCTCCACTAACATTATTTCCATTACTATTTCTCTCTCTTACTTTTTCCCTTATTT
The DNA here is from genome assembly GCF_004379255.2 of Salvia splendens. Lineage (NCBI taxonomy): Eukaryota > Viridiplantae > Streptophyta > Magnoliopsida > Lamiales > Lamiaceae > Salvia > Salvia splendens. Next base: position 4,097,668 of record NC_056034.1, read on the forward strand.
ATTAAAACTCGTGTCAAACTTATTGTTCATATTCATTGGGGACGGAGGGAGTAATCATTAGGCTTTCAATTACGGAATGACCATAAAGCCCCTCTAACGTCTACTAATTATTAGTAACTGAAAAGGGAAGTGAAAATGATGAGGGTAGAGGTGTAATCTTCCTCCCATTTCTTGGTCCGAATTTTGATGCCAGATTAATAAACGACCAACTTCGCTTGATTTAATTTCTTACTATCTCACTCTTCAATAGTGCGGGCCGACATCTCTTCTAGAGCCGATGAGCTATAAAACTAATGCACTGAACAATATTAAAACTCAAGAATTGAAGGCAAATCTTGCCATATCTAAAAAGGTGAACAGGCCCAAGTGTATGTTCCTCAGTAGCTTGTTTTAATCGAAGGAATCTCGCCTTCAGCTTGCCCAAAAACCTAATCTTGTGCTATGAATCTAGCTTTCTACAAGTTTGATGAGAAGTTGTGACCGTCCATATTTTTAATGATTTATGTCCTATGTAGTGGATAGAAATAGCATAATCTTCCAAAAAAAAAATTGGGATGCTGAAAAAGACTCATTCTTTGGAGACTTAGCTAATGGATAAGGTCACCCGCAAAGCGTTACGCGGGTGGCTCGAAGCCCGTTCCTCCGTGACGAGACGCGCGCGGGACGCGTTGCAGCGTTCCGTCGCGTCCCTAGCCTGCCGAGACACCCGTCTCTCCAAGACGGCCCGCGAGGCGTCTCGCCACGTGCGCGCGCGACGTGGCGCGATCCGGCGCCATGAGTGACGCCCACTCGCCGCCCCGCGAGTGGGTTTCGTCACGCTGACGCAATAAATCATTTTTTAAATTCAAATTTAATAAAAAAAATTAAAATTAAAATTCGAAAAACGATAATATTACCATTTTTCGACCGTTTTCCTATTTTTTTTACTCTATAAATACTCATATTTCATCCCCATTTCACACACAAACACACATCTATTCTTCTCAAATTAACTCTATTTCAACTCCAATTTTCATCTCAAATCAACTCTTTTATTCTTCCCCCAAAGTTAATCGATCTAATGGATCCATATGAGCAAATGCGTCGAATAATAGAAGAATCACTTGAAGAAGATCGACGCCGGGAGGCGGAGGAAGCTGCGTCGCCCCAAAGACGCTCCCGGACTTACATCCATCGTAACCGGGAGGAAGCCGCCGCAAGGTTAGTCCGCGACTACTTCAGCGATAACCCGGTTTGGGGAGATACCTACTTCCGTCGACGTTTCCGCATGCGGAAACCGCTATTTCTCCACATCGCAAATACATTGGCAGCCCGTAAAGAGTTCTTCCAAGAAAGGTTCGATGCCGTCGGCCGTCCCAGCCACACGACGCTGCAGAGATGTACTGCAGCAATCCGTCAACTTGCGACTGGACAAACGGAGGATGTGTTCGACGAATACCTCCACATTGGAGAAAGCACTAGGAGAATGTGCTTGATCAAATTCTGCAAAGGCATCCGGGTAGCCTTCACCAAAGAATTTCTCCGGAGGCCAAGCATGACAGATTGTTAGTTTCTGCTCCACCTTCACGAAGAAGTGCATGGATTCCCCGGGATGCTTGGCAGTGTCGATTGCATGCACTAGCAATGGAAGAATTGCCCTGTGGCGTGGAGGGGGTCGTACACTAGCGGCCACAAAGGCACCCACCCCACCGTTATACTCGAGGCCGTTGCCGACTACCGGCTATGGATCTGGCATGCGTACTTCGGGGTCCCCGGATCGAACAACGATATAAACGTGTTCCACCAATCCGACCTCTTCGCCGAAGTTTTGGATGGTAAAGCGCCGACCATCAACTTCATCGCTAACAACCGTCGGTATAAAATGGGGTACTATCTTGCCGACGGCATCTACCCGAAGTGGCCAACCTTCGTGAAGACGTGCAACAGGCCTGTGAACGCAAAGCATGCTCTTTTTGCGCAGTAGCTGGAGGCTGCTCGCAAGGATGTGCAGAGGGCATTCGGGGTTCTCCAAGCGCGCTTCAACATAATCAAAGCCCCGGCTCGTACGTGGTTCATGCAGAGTATGGTCGACATCATGTATACGTGCATAATCTTGCACAACATGATTGTCCAAGATGAAGGACCTGAGGCGGGAAATTGATTCGACCCTGAAACCCCCGGAAGCTCTACCGCAAGTAGTCCGCCTCGTAGTGGAGTGCATCCGTCTATACAAGAACGGTTGTCTATTCGGGTAAGGACACGTGACTCTACTGACCACGCTCAACTCCAAGATGATCTAATGGAGCACATTTGGGCAAAATTTGGTGGAGGAAATGATTAAATTATGTATTTTTAATTTTTTTAGGATTTTACGAATTTTATGTTGTAATTTTATTTTTGTTGGAAATATTGCAGTCTTTACACGGGCAAACTCTTGCTATTACAAAAGAACAACAAACTAGAAGGTAAATAAAACGAAGTAAATACAATAAAAGGAACAAGATGCAAACTATATAGTCTTCTTTAAGTCGAGTCGAGGTATCCCTCTCTCCGCAAGACGAGATACGCCCCGGCTAGTGCTCACAGATTGGCGCAACGTCTTCAAAGATGAAACGACTTTCCTCCTACCGAGTTGAAGCACCTCAAACTCGTAGGCTCCGGCGAACTTGAATTGGAGGCGAGAACCGAGCAATGCAATGCTCCTAATGATGCGAACTAGAATGCTTGAGGGCTAGAGAGAAGGGAGAATGATTTGTTGGTGTGTTTTCCATCTCTCAAATCCACACCTATTTATAGGATATGGGGTGACCATATGAGAGGTCTTGGCATTAAGGAACCTCATAAACATTTTGGAGGTTACCCTAGAAGTGAAAAGCCAAAAGACTTAGAAAATGAAAAGCTTAAAGCTCTTCAAATTTCTCACGTTTTCAACAATCCCCCACATTGGTTTGAGCATTGCAAGCTCAAACCAACACCAGACACAAATGCATGTATGCAGACTCTTTGCTCAGTTCTCGAGAAACGATACTGTATTTGGAGAGGTAACTTGTGATTTTGAACCTTCCATAGTCAACACTATCGGACATACCGGCGGGCTAGTGGACGCGATGCCTTGAACTATTCCTCCTTGGTGTATGCCTAGTCAATAGCATCAACACAATATTGTCTCAACTCCATCAGTTCTCACATTTGTGTCCGTTTCAGCCGTGGAACACCTCTTTGAAATTCATAAGTGACTCACACACACGAAGCAGCCTCACTTCTCACTTACATATGTTATTCTTTCATGAGTATCCTGCCATACTGCATCTCCTTGAGATTTCAAGAATCATCAAAAGTCAAAAGACTTAACCTCTTACCACGTGCAAGTTACAACACTCAATGCTTTCTAAAGAATGGGCGAAGATTAAAATCTTCTGAGTGTTACAGCTAGATTTGTATAGCTTCATTTTCCCATTGAACTAATCCCATGAGATCTCCAATCTTATGGTTGGGTTACCACTATACTCATCATTTAAGATGTTGTTTTCAGTCTAATTTATTTTAGCAATTTATGCATTTGATCACGATTTAAACCTTTAGTTAACGGATCCGCTAAGTTATCCACTGACTTCACATAGTCAACTGAGATAATGCCACTTGTGATCAACTGCCTTACGGTATTATGTCGCCGACGAATATGTCGAGACTTACCATTATAAAAGCCACTTTGTGCTCTACCTATAGCTGTTTTGCTATCACAGTGTATCAATACTGCGGGCACTGGCTTCTTCCAACATGGAATACATTCTAGGAAATTTCTGAGCCACTCGGCTTCTTCCCCTGCTTTATCCAATGCGATAAACTCATATTCCATGATGGAACGAGCAATACACGTCTGTTTCGTTGATTTCCACAAGGCAACACCACCCCCCACAGTAAACACATACCCACTTGTCGAGAATGAGTCTTTTGAATCAGAGATCCAATTTGCATCACACTACCCTTCAAGTACTTGGGGATATCTTGTGTAATGCAACCCAAAGTTAATAGTAACTTCAAATATCTCAAAACTCTACACAGAGCTTTCAAATGTTCCTTGCTTGGGTTGCTCGTAAATCGGCTCAACTTGTTTACAGGACAAGCAAGATCAGGTCGAGTACAATTTGTGATAAACATCAAACTTCCTATGACCTTTGCATACTCTTCTTGAGCAACAGAATCACTCATATTCTTGCTCAGATGGACATTGAGCTCCAAATGAGTCTTTGCTAGCTTACAATCAAACGAGTTGAATTTCTTAAGCATTTTCTCAACATAATGAGATTGAGTTAAGGCAATTCCCTCATTAGTCCTCAATATTTTGATTCCGAGAATCACATCAGCTAGACCCATATCTTTCATATCGAAATTTCTTTTCAACATGTTATTTGTCTCGTTAATAATGACACTATTGCTGCCCATTATCAACATATCATCAACATACATACACACAATAACAAACTCATTATCTATGTTCTTAATGTAAACACACTTATCACACTCATTAATAGTGAATCCATTTGCCAACATCACGTTGTCAAATTTCAAATGCCATTGTAACGGTGCTTGTTTCAACCCATATAATGACTTTACCTGTTTGCATACTTTACGCTCTTGTCCAGGCACAACAAACCCTTCGGGTTGTTCTATATATATTTCTTCTTCCAGATCACCATTCAGAAACGCAGTTTTCTCATCCATTTGGTGAATCTCAAGATTGTGCAAAGCAGAAATCGCAAGAAGCGCCCAAATGGAAGTGATTCTCGTAACATGTGAATAGGTATAAAAAAAGTCATACCCTTCTTTCTGCTTAAAGCCTTAGACAACTAGGCGAGCTTTGTACTTATCTATAGTACCATCGGGCTTATATTTCCTTTTTCAGAATCTACTTGCACCCTAAAGCCTTACAGCCTTCAGGCAAGTCTACTAACACTCAAGTGTTATTTCTCATGATGGATTCAATTTCACTGTTGATAGCTTCTTGCCACCGGGCTGCGTCTGGGCCAGACAAAGCTTCCGCCAATGACTTTGGTTCACCATCCAACATGAAAATTATGATTCTGGACCAAAAGTCTTAGCAATTTTAACTTTTTTACCACGTCTTGGTTCTATATCCTCAGGACTTTACCTCGTCCTTTTTGGAGGATTAAAACTAGTGGATTCATCTATCATTCTTTCACTAAAACGATCATTCTGCTTCTTGCAAGGGTACACATTCTCAAAGAATATAGCATTTCTTGACTCAATTGTTGTTCCTTCAGCCACGCCAGGCACAACTGACCTATGGACTAGGAAACGATATGCACTACTATTAAGTGCATGGCCAATAAAGATGCAATTGACTGTTTGGCATATTGCAACTTGTTTCGGAGGAGGCACTTCTACCTTCGCTAAACACCCCAACACTTTGAGGTATGTATATGAAGGTTTCTTTCCCTTCCACAATTCATAAAGAGTCACATCCCTATTTTTGAGTGGAATTTTGTTCAGGATATGATTCGTTGTTAACACAGCCTCCCCCCAAATGTTCTGGGATAAACTAGAATTAATCAACAGATCATTCATCATCTCTTTAAGTGTTCGATTTTTTCGTTCAACAACTCCATTTGACTGGGGAGAATATGGAGCCGTTGTTTGGTGAATTATACCACTTGCATGACATAATTCTGCAAACGGGGCTACATACTCGCCACCTCTATCACTTCGAACACACTTAATTCGACAATTAAGTTGATTTTCGGCTTCATTTTTGAAGTCTTTAACCGCTTCAATTGCCTCATCTTTACTTCTTAATAAGTAAAGGTAACAATACCTTGTGTAATCATCTATAAATGTGATGAAGTACTTTTTACCACCTCTAGTTTGCACAAATTTTAAATCACATACGTCTGTATGAATTAATTCTAGAGGTTTTGTGCTCCGTTCTACCGAGCGAAACGGTAGCTTGGTCATTTTTGCTTCAACACAGACTTCACATTTCTTTTGTGAATTAAACTCGTGAACTTTTAGTAAATCAAGATTCACTAATCTTTTTATAGCATTTAGATTTACATGTCCCAATCTATTATGCCATAAATCAGAGCTTTCAAGCAAATAAGAGGATGCGTCATCTTCCTTTTCCACGGTGAATGACCGTAACATTCAGCTCAAAAAGCCCATTCACTAGGTGACCTTCACCAATGAACTTTTCATACTTGGTCAATATAACCTTTTCACACTCAAATTCTAGTGAAAATCCATGATTTACTAGAAGTGAGCCTGACACCAAATTATTTCGGATGTCTGGGACATGCAGCACATCCTTAAGGGTAAGAACCTTTCCTGATCCTAATTTTAGGAACACATTACCCACACCAACCACCTTAGAAGAGACTTGGTTTCCCATACCTTACTTTTCTACCTCCAACAGATTTGTAAGTAGAAAAAACGCTTCTCTCGGAGCACACATGACATGTGGCACCAGTATCAACAAACCATTCATTTGGATTGTTACTATGGTTCACGTCAGAGACCATTGCGACCACCTCGTGATCTTTGTTGTTTATAAGAACACGTTCAAATAATTTGCACAATATTGTCTCCATTAATAAGTACACAACTATATTGAACCATATGTGCATTGGTATATTCAATAACCTATGCATCCCAATTACTACTACCAAGTCTAAATTGGTCTTGCTTGTCAGATGACAAACGATAAACACCATTCTCAAGAGAATAGATCTCAAGGAATTAACCACTCCATAGCGCATCAACATGATTTTAGCAAGAGTACAATATCTCGTCTTGCGATTGTTGGAAATATTGCAGCCTTTATACGGGCAAACTCTTGCTATTACAAAAGAACAAAAAACTAGAAGGTAAATAAAACGAAGTAAATACAATAAAAGGAACAAGATGCAAACTATATAGTCTTCTTTAAGTCGAGTCGAGGTATCCCTCTCTCCGCAAGACGAGATACGCCCCGGCTAGTGCTCACAGATTGGCGCAACGTCTCCAAAGATGAAACGACTTTCCTCCTACCGAGTTGAAGCACCTCAAACTCGTAGGCTCCGGCGAACTTGAATTGGAGGCGAGAACCGAGCAATGCAATGCTCCTAATAATGCGAACTAGAATGCTTGAGGGCTAGAGAGAAGGGAGAATGATTTGTTGGTGTGTTTTCCATCTCTCAAATCCACACCTATTTATAGGATATGGGGTGACCATATGAGAGGTCTTGGCATTAAGGAACCTCGTAAACATTTTGGAGGTTACCCTAGAAGTGAAAAGCCAAAAGACTTAGAAAATGAAAAGCTTAAAGCTCTTCAAATTTCTCACGTTTTCAGCAATTTTATTTAATGAAGTGTGTTTTTATTAATTGAATTTGTTGGAAATAAAAATAAAAATGAAATTGAATGAATAGTAATTTAAGAGACGGTTAAGGGACGGATAAGAGATGGAGGGTTGCAGGTTCTGTCCCTTAGTTAAGAGATGGAGTGAAAAAGTACAGTGGGGCTCAAGAATAGTAATTTAAGAGACGGTTAAGGGACGGATAAGAGACAGCGTTGCAGATGGCCTAAGGAGTGGTGCCCAAAATTTTCCTTTCTACTGTTAGAATTATGTGACGAATTGCTCAAAGTTAGAAGATAGTCATGAAGTAACCAAAGAACCAATACTACACTAGTCGAACAATGCAAATATGACGCTCTTCTTGCTTCTTTTGTCCCGTAATGTGGGTGTTGTGTTTTCTTTCGATCTTTGGTGACCATATATGGTTGGCTACTTCTTTTTCTTCGTGCTTTTTTGTGTGTGGTGGTAGGTATGCTTAATTGTTTTTGTATTTTGTTAATGTTTGTTGGTTTTTCATTTACATCTGTTACTCGCCGCAAGTTGTATGTTTGATAGTATATTTTTGAAGGGCAAAATAATGGTAGTTTAGTCCAATAATGTGTTAATTGCACATACATAACTCTTGCTTCATCAACGACTCCATTTTTTTGGAGCAAGCAAGAAATTAATGCGTGATGTATATCTATTCGAACTCTTATCACAAGTAGCAGACAAGCAACCCTAACATGAAACTACGAGAAAAACAAATCTTGTATAAGAATAAAATGAAAACAGAAGATAATTATTGTTAGGAAATTAACAAACACCCTAATAAATACAGAGACCCCAAGATTAATTGTTTTGGGCCTACAAATCGTACGTTATTTACGTTTTGTTATTCGCTTTTTTCTATTAATAAAAACTCTACTAAAAGTCTAAAAATAAGTAAATGAGTTAAAAACTGCCAACTTTTCCCCCAATGTTTCATAAGTCCTCATCGTTTTCTTTTCGATTTTGGCCCAAAGATTCCAAACCTTAATTATCATATTAAATATAAGTGATAAAGTATTTTTTCAGAAACTTCCATTTATACATGTATATGTTTGACTAACTTTTTTATTTAAAAACAAGAGTTTCGACAGTTCATATATTTTTTTACAATTGATCGCACTTTAGAGCACCCAATGGGGGCCGATCACAAGAGCCGATCGATCGGCCCCCCAATCACCTCCCATCGCCTCCCATTGTGGAGAGGGAACCGATGGCTACTCATTTCGGCCTCCACGCCTCAGCCGATTCTTTTTTTTTATTCATATTTTATCCTCTATATATACTCCATTCCCCACCAATTATTCACATTTAATCCCATTTTATTTTATCTCATTCTACATTTTACTTTTCTCTAGTCACAATATCTTTAATGTTTTTATCAATATTTTTAGTTTTTTTTTGTATTTTTCATAAATGTAGGATATTTTTTTAATGAAATTTATTTTTTATTGAGTTGTCTTTAATTTATTTTTCTTGCTATTTTATACTATCATTTTATATCAGACTAACAATTAAAAATAAAATATGAAAATAGTGATGATGTGGAAATGAGATGGGCTCTGAGATAGGCTCTGGGATGAGCTCTCATTGCAGGGAGATAGGCTTTGAAATGGACCTGCTGACGTGGCAGGAAAAAATGGAGATATGCTCCGGAGATGGGCAACCGCTGTGGGTGCCCTTACTATGATCAACGCAGTCCTACCATTGAAATATGATTGACTATCATAAATTAAGTGAACCCATTATATTCATTGATCAAATGAAGCATAAAACATTATACTAAGAAAACATTTAAAGAAAATAAAATTCAACAGCCGAATGCGTTGATATGAATTGACAAGCCTAGTAGAGTAGAATTAATCAAAAAAATGAACTGAACCTAGCCAATGAACAAATAGAGTAAAAAAAGGTGATATATGCTAGTACATAGTGTGACAAGACTATTCTATAATTGAGTTGCAATGAAAAGAATTTATAGAGGCAATAAGAGGAAACAGGTGAGAAAATGAATGTTGGGGGTCGCTATCAAGAAGGGGGGCCTAAGTATTTTATTTCGCTTCTACCAATTAGACCATCCACGACGCTGTCACTTATCCGTCCCTTAAATTACTATTTATGGGTCACACTGTACTTTTTTACTCCATCTTTTAACTAAGGGACGGAACCTACAACCGTCCATCTCTTATCCGTCCCTTAAATTACTATTCATTCAATTTCATTTTTTATTTTAATTTCCAACAAATTCAATTAATAAAAACACACTTCATTAAAAATAAAATAAAATTACAACATAAAATAAAAATACAACTTAGAATTCGAAAAAATAAAAAAAACACATAATTAAAATCCTAAAAAAATAAAAATTACATAATTTAAAATACAATTTTATAGAAAAATAAAAAACACTACTCCGCATGCGAATCATCCCCCGAATGCGGTGGAGGTGCAATGAAGCCACCTAGAGGTGGAATACCAAGTTGTCTTGCCATAAACTCAATTCCTGCAAGGTAGGCTTGGTATTGAGGAGCTGTCATGCGGGAAGTGTCCGCCATTGTGGCGGTCATGTACATGGACATTAGGGAGTTCGAGGGTGCCCCCGAGCCCGAGCCCGCCTGGCTTAATTCGGCTCGGCCCATCTTCCCTCTAGCCGCCTTCGCCGCATTTCTCCCTTGCGGCCGACGGCGCCCACGGGAGGACCCCCCGGCATCGCATGTCGTGCCCTCAACCTCCTGCGAGGCAAACTCTTGTGTGGCGCTGCCCGAACCGCTCTCACTAGACGAGTATTGGTCACCCGCCGTATGCTTCGTGCGCTTCGAGGTTGAGCCCGAGCTAGACCGGACACCGCGGCCCACCTTTCCTCGTCTTTGACGACCTCCCAAACATCGACATATTTGAATTGTTTGGCGATGTCGTCGTAGTAGACTCGCAAAGCCGACCTCAGAATGTCGGCTCTCGTGGCTCCGCTTTGGTAATGAGCCACTTCACTCTTGTAGATGGCGCAGAATTTTTTGACCTCTCTGTCGATTCGGTCAAAGTGAGCGCGGAGCATCTTATATGTGCGGCGGCGGGACCCCTTCGGCTTAATCTCGTGGTAGGCCTTAGTGACCTTTTCCCAGAAGCACTTCCGGGGTTGTTGATTCCCGACGATGGGATCGTACGAGACGTTGATCCAGGCGTTGTACACCGCCAATGTTTCTTTGGGGCTGTACGGATGTCGGCCTAGATCATTCTCCTCATCCTCCTCCTCCTCGCCCGCCTCCGCCTCCGCCCTAGAGCTTCCACCGCCTCAGACTCCTCCCCCGCCTCGGCCTCCTCCACCGCCTCGGATTCCTCCTCCGCTCGGTCTTCTTCCGGAGTGGGTTCAACGGAATAATCCTCCAGAATCTGGGATAATCCCTGCGAATACCTCGGGGCGGAGGGACGGGCGTATGCATCCACATCAAAATGGGGTGGTTGGTACCCCCCGGCATCGACGAGCCCTGGGTGCCCGGCGTCGACGAACCGGATCCACCACCAAGGACATTGTACATGCCCCCAGTCGTCGAACGCGTTGATGTAGAACCCGCCGGAACCGCCACCGCCAGAGTTTCTGTCGCCGGACATTTTGTGATGAGAGGTTAGATGAAAATTGGAGAGGAAATGGAGATGATTTGGGAAGAATAGATGTGTATTTGTGTGTGAAATTAGGATGAATTAGAAGTATTTATAGAGTAAAAAAAATTAAATAAAATAAAAAAAGGAAAAAACGGTAATATTACCGTTTTTCATTTTTTATTTTTATTTCGAATTTAAAAAATGATTTATTGCGTCAGCGTGACGATGCTCACTCGTGGGCCGGCGAGGGCCGTCACGCATGGCGCCAGAGCTCGCCACGTCGCCTCGGCGCGTGGCGAGACGTCTCGCCATTCGTCACGGCGGGACGGAACGAAGAGCGGGCTGGGGATGAGACGGGGTGCTGCAACGCGTCACGCCGCCGCCTCGTTCCTTAGTGATGGAATACGGGTCACCCGCGTGACGCGTTGCGGGTGGCCTTAGGAATGTGGTCCTCAACCACAATATCGACACTCTTAGATTCAATGATTGATATTCATTCGACAATTTATAGCTCAACTCTTAATTATATACGGTGGACCACTTATGTAATACAAAATGGTAAAAACAATAATAAGTGGGTCACAAAAGTTATTGCAATTAAATTTACCATGTTGAAAAGTGAGGGGAAAAGGTGAAGATATGTTCTACTCCATTAGCAAAATATTTGCCACGCTTAGATCATAAAATTTTTAGAGTAAAAGATTAATTTAGAAAGATTGTATATACAAAATGCCCTTAAATAGGATAATACTAATTTATTTTGATTTGATAGCATCATTAATTACATATTTCTATGACTAATTTGACCTTGTTTATAATTGTAGGAGGAACATTATATATTATTACAATTTTTTCTATATTAATTTATATTGTTTAAAAAATAGTATGTAATTAAATTTATTCTTGAAAAAAATTCACCCTCACAATAAAATTCTAGATAGAATAATTATTCATAGTATATTAATGGAATATGTTTTTCATTCATTTTATTTAAATTATCACATAAATAAATACTCCCTCCGTCCTAAGGTAGTTGAGTCGTATTCCTTTTTAGTTTGTCCCAAGGTAGTTGAGTCATTTCCTTTTTTGGTAAAATTTTTATTCCTTCTCTTACTTTCCTCTCTCCACTTTAACCTTTAACAAATCAATTTCTTAAATCCCGTGCCCAAAAGAAATGCCTCAACTACCTTGGGACGGAGGGAGTAGTTCTTTTTTAAAAAAGTAAAAATTGTGCAAAATATTATTATTTAAAAATTCTCTTTCATTACAACATATATATTTTAAAAACCATTTGTATTTTACCGTTAAATGGAATGCACATAAATTGGAATAACTTTCCAAAAATGAAATGCTCATATTTTTATGGGACGAACGAAAATGAAAAAGTCACATATTGTTATGGGACGGAGGGAGTGTAAATTAATTAGTTTTTAGAATATAAGGATAATTTAGATAAATTTATGAAACAATAAGTTTATACTAAATTTTTTTATGGAAAAAAACGCTAAGTAGTTGAAGGAAAGGGGAAAAAATATAATGTGCTAGCAAAATTAATCTACAAATAATATGATTTTATTTAAATATCAAATTTGATTTAATAAATTTCGATTTAATTATCAATATTTTCACTTTTTTATTTTATTCTTTTTACTTCTTTTAACTTGTTTTCATATTTTTTGGTTAAAACTAGAAAAAACATATAAATATTTGTTTAAATTTCTGAAAACATTTTTATTAGAAAAAAAATATAAGTATTTTCTTTTTGAATTTTAGTTGAAAGTATTATTGTTAATTCTTTAATTAACATGAGGGGTTAAAATGTAAAATTAATGTACAATTAAAATAGGAAAGTTCCTTAATTTTTGCGTAGGATAAAAATGACAAAAATACCCTAATTTTGTTTATACAATTTTGTTAATTTATCAGTACTCAAATTTTTATTAGTTCTGATATTTGGACTGATGCAAATTTTAAAAGTTACTATACTTAAATTACATGTCCTTTTATAAATATTAGCTTGACTCTTAATAAACGTGAGATGTTTTTATTTTAACTATTCCTATTTTAAATGGATTTCAGTTAATTAGTTAGATATTTGAGTGGTCATTACAATTCATCTACTAGTACGCCTAATATTCCTGAACTTAATTAATAGCATCCCCGTCCGTGCTCTTGCCAACGAGTACGGATGTGGGCCCAGATCCACTTTTACTCCCTGCTCTTAGGCAAGAGCACAACACCCACATCCGTGCTCTTCCGCAAGGACAAACTCAAGGGTCCCATCATTCTATTATTCAATTTAAATAAAAACATTTCCACAAAATTAAAATACATTAAAAATATCCGGAATACTATTACAAATTACAAAAAAATTAAAAATTAAATAATTAAAATCCTAAAAATTAAAAAGTACATAATTAAAATTCTAAAAATTAAAAATTACATAATTAAATTCATAAAATAAAATAAAAATACACTACTCGTGGCCGAATTTCGCCCAAATGTATTTGATTAGGTCTTCTTGTAGCTCAATGTGGGCTCGGGTATCGCACATTGTTTTCCTTGTTTCGATCCTCTCGCCCACCATCGTATGCATACATCGGCGTGGGGGAGACCTCGCGATTGAGCTTCCGGCTTCATCCTTGTTGTAAAAGCTAGCCGCCATCGGTCCTTCGTCAGCTATAATCATATTGTGCAAGATAATACACGTGTACATGATGTCGGCGATATTTTTCACGTACCACAGACGAGACGGAGCCTTCACAATGTTGAATCGGGCTTGAAGGACCCCAAAAGCTCTTTCGACGTCTTTCCGAGTGGACTCTTGACGCTGCGCAAAAAGAACCTGTCTCGGGTCTTGCGGGTTGCTGAGCGTCTTCACGAAAGTCAACCACCTTGGGTAGATACCATCGGCGAGATAGTAACACATGTGGTATGCATTTCCGTTGACGGTGAAGTCGATCGCCGGTGCTACACCATTCAAAACATCATTGAAGAGTAGTGAAGAATAGAACACGTTCAAGTCATTGTTGGATCCGGCAATACCAAAATATGCATGCCAAATCCATAGCCGGTATTCGGCGACCGCTTCAAGGAAAAGTGTTGGGCCGTCGCTTTTGTGGACGCTTAAGAGTTACTCCCTCCAAGCAGTCAGACAATTCTTCCACCTCCAATGCATGCAGTCAATGCTGCCAAGCATACCGGGAAAACCATGGACTACTTCGTGAAGAAGAAGCAACCGTTGGCAATCATCGGTGGTGGGTGCTCGAAGGAATTCCTCACCGAAAGCTGAACGAACGCCGTCGCAAAAATTTTCAAGGCAAAGGATTCCAGTTGACTCACCGACATGCAAATACTCGTCCAAGAGGTCAGCCGTTTGCCCAGTAGCAAGTTGTCGGATGGCACACGTACACTTCTGCAACGCCGAGAGACTTTGCCGACCGATTGCGTCTGTAATTGTTTGAAAGTATTCAACACGGGCGGATAATGTGTTGACAATACGCATAAACAAGCATTTTGACATGCAAAAACGGCACCGAAAGTAATCTTCCGGAAACCGCGGCTGGTCGAAAAAATAGTCGGCAACGAGCCTTTCGTTGGCTCCCTCCCGGTCACGATGGATGTAGCGGCGAGTTGATCTAGTTAGTCGAGGAGGGGTGGGGGTATTCGCGGTGACATAGGCTTCATAGGCGGCACGATATTGTTCATAGTATTCTTGTTGTTCACGCTCCGCTTCTGCAATGAGATTGGTGAAATCCATTTGAGAGGGTTTGAGTGAGAGAGGAAGATGTAGATAAGTTGTATGAAAAAATATGAATGAGAGATGAATGGGAGATGATTTGATGTGAAAAATGGATGATAAATATGTGTATTTATAGATGATTTTGGGAATAAAAAAATAAAAACAAAAAACAAAAAATTCCAGAAAAACGGTAAAAAGGCGGCCATATTTTTGGAAATCTGATTTTTTTTAATTTTTGGTATTATTTTCGATTTTTTAAAAAATAAAAATAAAAAATGAATTTCCAACGGAAATGCCGTTGGCCAATCAGAACGCGTCATGTCAGCTGCTCGCTGGCACGGACGTGCTCGATGCATCGAGCAGCGCCGCGCCGCTGGCATGAACGGACGGACGGGTGTCCACTCACCGCTGCGGATGCTCTAAGGCATGTTATCTTTGGAGTCTGTTTTTGCTACATGTATTGTTTCTCACTAGTTATGGGCCTACTCAAATGGGGAACATATCAGTTATACTATTATTAACTCCACAGTATTCAGATATTAATATATAGGTATTTGATCAAAACAAGTATTGGCTTAAACCAAGAAATGCAGACGGTTTTCTGTCCATTGGATTAGCCAATCTAATCTTAAGATTATTTTAATTAACGGCTAGATTTATTGGGTAGATATTAATATTTTAATTACTTATAATCATAAAAGGTTAATTATGTAAATTGCATTATGTCGTTAGTTATAGTATTTCCTATAATTTTGCTCCTTCATCTCTCCACTAACCGTTCTTCAGCGTAGGTTATCAGCCCATAATTTCATCTCCGTCAATTATTCGTTGAATTTTGATACGCTGTTCCATTTAATGTCGTTCTGCTAAGTGTTAACATTTTAAGATATGCTAAAATTCTCTATCGATTTAGTTATTGTGCTGTAGTCTTATTCCCTGTTAACATTTGAGTTCCATTCCAAAATCTCGATACTACGTATTTCAGTTTAAATTTATGTCTTCCATCCATTATTTGAATTTGTGGTTCTTGTTTCTCGGTCGAATATATACAGTGAGTTATTACAATATACTTCAGTTATTCATCTCATTTTTATTGTATGTGGGCATTTTTTATTTAGACGTATGAATTTAAGTATCTGAAATTTCATTGATATTGTTTAATGTTTTGATAATAAGATTTGCTGGTTTATGTTATGATATAGACATCCGGGAATGGATTCTGAAACGCCATCTACTTCGCATGTAGATAATCAGTCACCCGTAGATGACATTGTTGAGAATACAGGTTTTCATTTAAAACATCCTTCGATGACTTATACTTATAATTTTTTTTACTCTTGCTTATGTATCAATATTAGTAACGATGTAAGTTTTAATTAGTTGGCGTGTGGCTATGACATTTTAGTGGAGGTTGTTTGTATACAATTGGTATCAACGTTTTTATGATATGCTTATATTTGTGTTTAGTATGACCCATATTTGTATAGGATAGTAGTATAACTTTTATGAAGCGATTTCATCCTATTATGACCTATAAGAATACTACTTCCAGTAGATGGAATATTGTTTTTAATTTATTATTTTTTTGATAGTGGTATCACTTATGAAGCGATTTCATCCTATTATTACCTATAAGCATACTACTTCTAGTAGATGGAATATTGTATTTAATTTAATTTTTTTTGGGGTCTTTTCTGATTTTGAATTTTTTCAGATTAAATATACCAGAATGCCCAATAGAACTTAAACCATTTGTTGGTCGTAGCTTCCCTACATTGGACAACGCAATTGAGTTTTATGAGAACTATGGGCGACGTGTCGGATTTGATACAAGGAAGAACGGGTCAAAGAAGGTTGATGATATCACCATATGGTTTTACATGGTGTGTAACAGAGAGGGTGAACAGAAGTTTAACGATCAACAACCCAAACGACGACGCAAATCCAAAAAATGTGGATGTAATGCTTCTGTTGCTTTCAAATTTGATTCAGATCGTGGTTACGTAATTCAACACTTTAACGAAGAACACAACCATCCCATGGTTGCGGTACAACACCACAAGTTCATGAGGCTAAATCGTCAACTTGAACCAATTCATCAAAAATTTATTTCAGATTGTGCTGGTGCTAATATCGGGCCATCTCTAACTTTCAAGTTGCTGACTGAATTGATGGGCAGTTATGAGTCTGTTGGGTGTACTGTGTTGGACATTCGCAACTATACACGGGATATCAGAAGATACGCTGAAGGATGTGACGCCCAAATGATAATAGATGAGTTGAAGAAGTAGAAGGAAAAGTGTGATGCCTTCACGTACGAGTATGAAGTTGATTCCCGGAGTCGTTTGATTCATTTGTTTTGGTGTGATCCTATTGCCAAGATGAATTTCTTGCAATTTGGTGACATCGTTTCGTTCGATACTACGTACTCAACTAACAGGTAAAGTTTTTTTTATTAAAATTGATGCATGTATCTGTTATGCTACTACTTTGGTTTATTATGACATATTATTTGATATATCAAAAACAAGTATGCCCGATGGACGAGGCAGCTTGTCAGGGTCACCTCTTTATACTAAGCTTCCCCTCCCGATAGTGTGTGACGATTCAAGCTCCATCTTCTCACTTAGTAAAAAGAGGTGACCCTGACAAGCTCCATCTGCCTCCAAAATTATAGGAAATACTATAACTAACGACATAATGCAATTTACATAATTAACCTTTTAAGATTATAAGTAATTAAAATATTAATATCTACCCAATAAATCTAGCCGTTAATTAAAATAATCTTAAGATTAGATTGGCTAATCCAATGGACAGAAAACCGTCTGCATTTCTAGGTTTAAGACAATACTTGTTTTGATAAAATACATATATATATATATATATAGGGATGTATTCATTTCCTTTTTGCATATTTCCTCCTTTTTCCTTCTTGATCTCAGCCCCACGATTTTGTCATCCGACGGTTAGATTGATGCCACGTGTCATTTAATAATGCAGATTTTCAGTTGAATAATGCACACCGACTAATAATGCACCATTATAGCGTAATAATGCAGATTTTCAGTTGAATAATGCACACCGACTAATAATGCATCATTATAGTGTAATAATGCAGATCATCTGGACCGTTGATGAATGAGATCTAACGGCCCATATTAAGAAGAATAAAGGATCAAATGAATGAATAGGAGAATAACGCTCCCATATATATATATATATATATATATATATATATATATATATATATATATATAGGATTGTATATATATTTAAAAGAAATAAACTCAATATCAACATATGAATTATCAGCTGTTGCTACAAAGTAACAAGATCGGCTCATTTCCTATAAATTCAAATTGATGATGCTCAAATTCAAATTCATGCAAAAAAAGAAACATTTTTTTTTCTGTTTTCTGTTTCTTCTGCTAAATTAAGGAACAATTCAGATATGTTTTTCACTGTGATCAGATTCACACACGCTTTGTTATGTCCAAAGACTAGGGAACTCACACCTGGTTCATCATTCACACGCAATCTTGGTGTCAAAGCTGCTGAGGCAGATGGCAAACGCCTGGAAAGCAGATATTGGGTACTGATAGTCCATGGTGAAGATGTCCTTCCCGACCTTCCCGAATTGGAGGACAACGTTCTCCTGCTGCTGCTCTTGCCCTCCAGCTCCATTCTCAAGGGATGCAACGAGCTGGAAGTTCTTCACTGAGGCGACAGTGACACGCCCGTTAAAGTTGAGGCACCAGCATTGGAGTTGGTCATGCCATCTAGGAGTCTTGTTTTTTAATACTAGCATTTTGTCTTTGGGTGTTGATAGGGGTCCAGATTGGAAGCTATCCGAGCGCATCGATTTTGACCTAAAAAATGGGAGAGAGGGAAACGAATCGAAGTTTCCTGGTATGAATGCCGTTTGTGTTGGAGCACTACCTCCTGTCTCGATTGCAGCAAAAGGGATAGCATCCATGACACACTGCATCCGCCTTGGTCCCCTATATGATGAAGTTATGTGAATTAGCAACAAGAGAACATTATATTACAGTCACGGCATGTTTTAGGCACAATAACACCCAACACAATTTATCCAAGCACAAACACGACCAGAAACAAGATTATGTTAAATAATAGTAGTACAATAATAAATATTATACACATTGAGGCACCGTATTATGTAACAAGAGAACTATAAAAGCCTGTAATAAATGTAAAACACAAAAATAATTCATACAAATTTGAGGAAATGCAATCTCTATATCGTTCCAATAAAATTGCTAAATAAAATGATAACTTGGTGTCCCAATCGTTTGAACAATGATATTGGCAGACTCAATACGTTTGGCACTAATCCATTATACTGTACTGAGTCAAGAAATGACAACCCTAACTATAGTGGTACCAGAGATTCAACAAAGGTAAATCAAATTTGGAAGCATTACCAATAACACAATTATGATCAATCCAAAGTACTAATTTTAGTTATAACTCTAATATGACAATTCTAACTGAGGGGTTTTAGTTCTCACCTCGAACCTAAAACATTCAACTCGTAAGCAATGTGGGCCACTGGAAAGTTGCCAGCAGGGATCCTAGGAGCAATTTGTCTCATTCCTACTAACCTCGTTGAACGAGATTTAGTAACTTTAGCTCCAGCATTTGGGGGCTGAGCATCAAAGACTGTGAACTTGGTTCCCAAAAAATTAGACCTGTCATGACCGGAACAAGATGAAAGCTTAGTCTTTTAAAGCTTTGAAATAAAAAATACCCTAGTCCAAAAGATTCACCTCAACTTCCCGATGTAGTTGCTGCTGGTCTTAGATATGTCTCCAGCATTCAGAGATATTACGTAGTCAGTGTAAGTTGGCCGTCGACATCTTCGAGCAGCAAGAAGAAACTTCCCATTATCATTAGAAGCTGTAGCAAGATGAAGACATGAATATAAATACGACTTAAAGATAAATAACTCTAGACTGAAGTAGGTTAGTATTATTATCAATAAACAATGGTGGGCAGGAAAAAAGAGGGGCGGGGAAATCAATGTAAGCAGTTTACCTTGACTATAGTTAAGGTACAGGAGATATGTTTGAGAGCTTCGATTCCGCTTAATGAAACACTGAATTAGGGTGTTTCTTGGACCAGGCTGCGAGGGAAGAACAGCAAAAAAAATATTTCAGCACTCACTTAAGAGAGGAGTTCAGGGTTAACAAGGATCCAGGCTACCAAAACAGGCGAAATAGAGACAGTTTTGATTAAAATCAAGTACCATAAGATTTTCTCAAAAAGCTATAATGCCAATACATACAAAAAAATTCAAATATATGTAAACTCTCATTACAGAAGGTCAGCTCGATTAGTTATCTTTTGATTTCAACATTAGCAACCATCAGCTACATCTGGACTCTGGATTTCTTTTAATTTGTGAATATTAGAAATAAGAAAATGGCATTCACTTTCCATCAGAATGGGCTAAATTGAACAATTTTGTTGTATAAAACATTTGGAAGACAGAGAGATACAGAGAGGGGGTTAGATACATTATATTCCGTAAGACTTTCTTTTTAAAATTGATGGGCACTTTGTCATCCATACAAATTTCAAATATGGCAATGATTTTATTAGCAGCATTTCAAATGAAACAAGGGAGTCGACATGGATTTTGATTTTGAATGAGGACTAAGCAGTGATCCTAAATCCCAACAAGTTTTACAAAACCACTGACCTTCCTTCCTCATTTCGAATATATTTCACTTCTCGAACATCTAATTTTTAAACTAATCAGCTAGTGCATCTCCAAAGAGTATGTCATGATTCAAGATTGGCATTTATAAACTATACCAAAGATTCAAAAAAAATTAAAGGTTTTGAGCAATGTTATGAGATTACGCTTTGAAGGGAACTAAAGAGAGAGCTCTAAAATGTTTACAGGCTGTAAACATCACATAAATGGGAATGGAAGACAAATAAAACATTAATTCACACCACATGAAAAAAGGACATGAAGCATCCAAACACAAACCTGCTTCACAGAAATAGGAAAGGTAATCTTTCCAGACACTTCCAAGTTTCTAACAATCTCCTTCATGTTATCCCTCCAGCTTCTACACACACCAGCACAAGCAACAACATTCTGCCTCGAGGGCCAATCACAATCTGATTCCTCAATACGCATAAGCACATCCCTCAAGAGCTCTGGTGGCATATTCGCCCAGCAGCTCTGCCTCAGAGCATCCACAGCAGTCACCATAGACTCCTCGACTACCCGGTGAGACCTAGACCTCCCAAACCTCCCTTCAAACCCCTTCCTAGATATGCTCCCAAATTCACCCTTCATATCCTGAAGTATACTCTTGAATGACATAATTGACAAAAAATGATGTATCAACTCAAGAAACTGATTCTCTCTCCTGCTTCAGCAATCAGTTAATACCAAATCTCATAACCCTGTGAGGCTAACGCCTAAAATTCCCAACTTTTGATGAAAAGTATCATCAAAACCCACCAAAATTACTCCAGGAATGCTGTAGTTAACAAAGATGCCTGGCCCCATAAAACATGCTAAAAAAGTATTTCTACTAAAACCCCGACAAAATCAATCTTTATAGCAAATCAAAAATATTCCAACAACGGCAACTAGTAACAAGAAATTTCGGCACACAATAACCAAACTCGATCTTCAAATCGAGACAAAATTAGGTTCGGCACAAGACAAAAAACCAAAATTTACATATGAAAGTAAATGCAAAACAAGCCCAAATCACAAAAATATCAGCATTTAGGCGTGGAATCCTCTGACGAGCAAGAGCCACACAGATCTGTACAGAAACTATTCCTCCAAAAACTCAATCTTATTCTACATGGCTTATTCAAGATAAATAATTACAAAAGGGGGGGTTCACGCAAGAAGGAAACGGTTACAGGAGACCCATTTGATGCTTAATTAGAGCTTGATGAAGAGTTTATGAAGAAGATTGGAGTGGAAGTGAAGATCAGAGAGATTAGGGTTGGTGAGTGTGTGCGAGTGTGTGTTATGTGAATTTTGTGAACCCCTTTTTGATACTATGGGTTTCTCCGCACAAATGATTATGATTATGATTATGATTATGATTATGTTTATGTTTATGTCGACTACACTCCGATACTCCATTTCAACTATTACACATAAAGATAGAAACAAAATTAATGCACAATATATAACGTTAAAAAAAATAGAAAGAAAATTTATTGAAATATCTTTACCTAAAATACAAATAGACTATTTTTATACAACGTACTGAAATGGAAAAAATAGTAACACGTGCATAATTTTTTATGGGCCGCAAATAATATTTAATAAAACTATTTTTTATAATAATAATAATATATTTTATGTGCATGTACAGGGATAGTTTTATACTCCCCGTCCCACAATAATTGTCACTCTTTTCTATTTCAGTATGTCCCACAATAATTATCACACTTCATTTTTATCTCAAATGCTAAGTAGATCACATATTCCACTAACTCACTTTACTCACATTTTATTATAAAATCAATATAAAAAAAGTGGATCTCACATTCCACTGACTTTTCCAACTAATTTTTTTTACATTTCTTAAAATTCGTACTCACAATAAGAGTGACAATTATTGTGGAACGGAGGGAGTAACAAACTGTTGTTTGGAGGGTCGAAAATTCATATGCGTGTCTTTTTACTAAGAAAAGAAATTGAGGTCATGTGTATTATTGAGCGATGTCGATGTAGTATCTAATAAGAAGAAAATTTTATTAGAAATGAAATAGTTTTATGTAAGATCATTTGACAAGTTGAGATTTATCAATGGGCTAAAATTTAAACCGAAATATTATTAAATAACTATCATATTAACACGTAATTGAAATCAAAATATTAGTCAAACATCTGTCAAATAATATTAGAAGTATTCAAATAATAGCTAATTACATGTTGTTAACTAAAAATCAATCTTAATCACGCGATTTCAAAATCGGACTGCTGCAAGTGGCAAACATGTAGTTCGCGTTTTGCATGAGTTATTTTGTCAATACAATATTAATAATTATCTCAACGTTTTCGCACACATTATATATACATTATTTTGCATACCATAATCACGTTATATGAAATTTGATTTTTTTAAAAAAACTCGAACACGATAGTAAAAGAATAATCGGTGATATATTTACAATTTGCATCTATATATACGAAGTTTTTTTTGTTAATTAAGGCAGGCATGCATCGAAGAGATGTGAATGCAAATGAAGCGTTTCATTTATAAAAAAAATTGAGTATAATGGATTTTGGGAATGCCGACATCAGACCCACTTATTGATTTAAAGTGGTGAGTGAGTTATTGGATGAATATGTTTCAATTGGATGTACAGTAATGGATGTCAGAAATTATGATCGTGATATGAAAATGTACATTGAAGGTGATGAAATTTATAGGGTGCCTTGTTGAAATAGCATGTAATTTTAGGGGTTTGCATTCTGATTTCGGTTCGGTTTTTCGCCCTAACCGAACCCGAAGAACCGAATTTCGCCTAAAATTAAAACGAACCGACACCGAAAACCGAACTTAAAAACCCGAACAAAACCGAAAAACCGAAATTATATAAAAACTAAAAAATCGAAAAACCTTAAACCGAAAACCGGTGACGGCTGGAGGGGCGACCGGCGACGGAGGACGATGGAGTTGGTGGAGGGATTTAGGGTTAGAGGGAGAGGAGAGCCGAGAGCGGCGGATCTGATTCAGAATTCAGAAACGTGAGTTTCCAATTAGGGTTTTTACTTTTAGTTATAATTAAATAATAGTAACATATATATAATAAAATAAATAATTAAATAAATTCGGTTATTCGGTTTTTTTCTTCGCCCGAACCGAACCGAAAAACCGAAATAACCCAATCAAATTTCAAAATTTCGGTTTGGTTTGGTTCGGATATTCGATTTCCGGTTTTTTTTTTGCTCACCCCTATGTAGTTTCATAGGCGGTACACAAGCCAATTATTTAATTGCAATATTTTAGTTACAAACTGAAATTATTTTTGAAATATTCCCACTTCAATCCAAAATTGCGACAATATTTCATCTGTTCCAATATTTTGAGACATCTTTAATAAATTTTTAATTTTTAAAACAAAACTGTTTAATCTATCTTTGACCATTAGGTAAGGATATAGAGTACTAATATAAGGCTTCTGCATAAATATCTTTCTCGTATATTTTAAATGCATATTTTTAATCCGTGAAACTCGGTCAAATTTTATTTATTATTCTTAAAATACTGTTATTATAATAATTATTTATTGTTAATTCAGTTTTTAATGGAAATCTTATTTGAGTTTTTTTAGGAGATTTGTTCGTTTATGGATTTGTTCTACTCATCAACACCCTTCCAAAAATGTACTACTAATATAAACATAATATATGTTCGTTTATTTCGTTATTTATAATAATTTTATAGAAAAACCGGGTAGCTGATTATACTATTGTGGTTCAAAATCAACTGATATTTTGCTTTAACTGGAGTTCTTCGCCAACTCACTCTTACACCTTAAGAAACATCACGAATTCAATTGAAAACTTTTTATCCTGTTAAGACTTCAAGTTTTAGGCAATTCTCGGTAGAGGTAATTCTTTTTTCTATTTTTTTGTGGGGGGTTGCTTTTGATAAAATTGACACGTTTTTATAGAATCATCCTTGCGAAGTTTTATGTATTTTGCTTAGGTTTTTTTTTTTTAATTCTGAACCGATTTTTGGGGGTAAAATCGTGGTTGATTCCAATGTTTTCCATGAGTAATCATTTTTGTATTTTATTTTTGTAATTTGTAGCTGCACGTGTCTGCAGATTTTAAGTATTTTTTTATGCCTGCAGATTTTAAGTTAAATTGGATTTTGTTGAGATTTTCTGCTTTTAGAAACTATTAATACAAGCTTAGTTTATTTTTTTAGCCTTTTTATTTCGAATAACGCATAATGCACGTGAAACTTATTCTATGAATTTTCCATGGTTTTTGTGTTTCTGACTTTACTAGGTGGATTGAATTTGAATTTATATTTATAGGTTGTATTAGCATATTTTTGTTGGGTGGTAAAGATCGTGAGTGAGTAGTTCTGCATTCTGCAGTTTTATGTGTCTCTAAATTGGTGTATAATTTTTTTTCTGAAGCAGGAAGCTCAAAAGGGAAAAACTATGGGTGTTGGTTTAGGTTCTGTGTCGAGGGCCATTTTAGGGAAATTGGCCTCTAGTGATCCTGATGAGGTTTCAGTTAGTTCCATTATGCTCTTCGTCACGCTCCTCTGTATCTGCGTTGTGCTCGGCCATCTACTCGAAGAAAATCGGTGGATTAATGAGTCTGTTAATGCACTTTTCATTGTGAGTTACACTCATTTGAATTTGGAGAATAATTGCCTTGTTTATATATTTTTTTAATTACTTGGTGTAGTTATGCTGTCTTTAGAGATTAAATAGATTGTTTGATTGCAGGGTTTGGGTACTGGAACCATTCTGTTGCTTGCTACTAAAGGAGTGAGCTCGCGGATCTTGGAATTCAACGAGGAGCTCTTTTTCATATACCTCTTACCGCCTATCATATTTAATGCTGGGTAAGCTCTTGGTCAAACCTCAAGAGTTTTTTTATCAATGAATATGATTGTTTACTTTATGAGTTAAAAAGTCAAACCTTGGATGATCCAGATGTTCAGAGTGTTTAGTAATAGTGACATTTTATGTTTTTACCAGGTTCCAGGTGAAAAAGAAGCAATTTTTCAGGAATTTCATGACCATTACTTTGTTTGGAGCTGTTGGGACGATGATATCCTTCTGCATCATCTCATTCGGTACTTGATTCACTTTGAACTAACGGATTAGGACTAAGCTGAATTAAATTCTGTTAATGTTCCAATTATCTTACAACCTATAAGAGTATACAATTCCGCAAGATCTTCATTTTCAAGAGCCGAGTACGCATCAATCATCATAATGATAATTTTCACCATGTGTAGGATCTCATCTAGTATTGCTACTTAAGGTGTTTTCCCAAGAACAGGCGCTCTTTATGCAGTTTTAATGGTTTAGTTGACTTTTTGAGTATAAATATGACTAGATCTCATCCAACTTTGCACGTATTACCTTAGACATTACAGGATTGCATGGCCTAATTTTTGTTCTACCCAACTCAGTAACTGTAAATAGTAGCACTTCAGTATAAATAGAAAGTTTGTTTCATATGCATTACAGCCTCTCTTTGTCTATTACATTTAATCGAGCTATTTGTTATTGTATCTCATCTATGGTGTCTGATGTGGCATAACTCTTTTACTGTATCAGGTGCTAAAATACTTTTCGACCAATTGAATTTGGGCTATTTGGAACTTCAGGACTATCTTGGTGAGCTATATCCTCTCTTCTTTACTTTTGTCTAGTATTTTACTGTCCACCGTCCTTGTGTTACAAATACTTTTTTGATATTCCAAAATACCATCATCTGTTTCTCTTCCATTTAGTTATCCCCTTGAATGCCAAAATCACAGAATACCAGATTGTTACTAATTCTAATTATCTGTCTTTAATGCTAATGGTTACTTGCTACTGAATCACTGATCAATATGATAAGTTGGACTTGAAACCTTTCAGTTATTTATGCAGTTTCACTTTTTATGCTAATTTCCTCAAAAGGTCTGCAAGTTTCTGCGGCAGACTGGTTTCCATGTTGTTACTGATTTCGTACATGTCCTATAGTTTTTCAATTGTGTAATTCGTTGTTGTCTGCATATTGTATTTGTGTTGTGTTGTAACTTGCAAAGCACAGGCTTGAGTCTCGACAGCTAATAATTTACATACATCATTTGTGCAGCTATTGGAGCAATCTTTTCAGCTACGGATTCTGTATGCACACTGCAGGTATTGACACACAACTTATTGTGGTTCCTCTTCCAGAAAGTGGAAGGAACACTTCCTGTCAACAATAAGGATAGCAGACCTAGCCTCCTAGGAATTAATGACTGACATTTTTTGTGTGTGTGGTGACTGGCAGGTTCTTAATCAGGATGAGACGCCATTTCTCCACAGTCTAGTTTTTGGGGAAGGCGTGGTCAATGATGCCACGTCTGTGGTGTTATTTAACGCAATTCAGAAATTTGACCTCTCAGAGATTAATTCCACAATGGCCTTTACATTTGTCGGAAACTTCTTCTATTTGTTCATAACTAGTACGCTGCTTGGTGTCTTGGTGAGTTTTGATCTGATTCGTTCATCATGATTAATCTCTCTGTAATAAAACTCTTCGTTTTTCATTCATCAAAATTTGTCACTTAAATATTGTTAAGGCTTCAATTGAAAAATAGGCACTGGTATGACGTAGAAATTCATTTTATCTGTGAACTTCCATTTGGTTACGACTTAGCTTTTTCCATACATCAATGCATTGGATAAGAAGTTTCTAAGCATCACTTGTTCTGGAAAAGCATAAATATTATACTACTTCACTTTCTGAGGCAAAAGTTGTTTTTAAGCATCCTTGGTCTGGGTTTCTTTCATGACAGTCATTGTTTTTTCTTTACCAAGATCTCAATTTTTCTATCCATTTGGATTTTCTAACTGTTTAAATTTCAGATGGGATTGCTGAGTGCTTTTATTATTAGAAAGTTGTACTTTGGAAGGTATGTAATTCAAGCCAATTCAAAATTAGATATGTCTGGTTTCATGTGCAAATTGCTGAAGATATTTGTTCCAAATTTCAGGCATTCAACGGATCGTGAAGTTGCTTTAATGATTCTCATGGCTTACTTATCCTATATAATGGCCGAGGTAGCCTTTTCTCATTATTCCATTTCTATGCCTCGTGCAGTGATGTTTTTCTATCAGACAATTCATTAGTTTCTTTGATTGCTAATCATATGATCCACTTCCATCTTGCAGCTCTTTGATATGAGTGGGATCCTGACAGTGTTCTTCTGTGGAATTGTTATGTCGCACTATACCTGGCATAACGTTACAGAAAGTTCTAGAGTTACGACCAAGTAAGCAACTCTTTAGGAAACTTTCCACGCTGCTCTCAGTCTCAGAACACCGTCTTATGTACCAGCTTCTTTGCAGGCATGCTTTTGCAACTTTGTCCTTCATTGCAGAGACATTTATCTTCCTCTACGTTGGTATGGATGCATTGGATCTTGAAAAATGGAAATTCGCAAGCAGCAGGTATCCCATTTAGACAGCTAAAGAAGTAAACCATGTTATAGTAGTAGTATTACTTAATTTAAAAAATTGAAGTGATTGTTTCAATCTTCCATCTATGGCCATGTTTGACATCATTCGTTCTAAAAACGTTTGCAGCCCTATAAAATCTGTTGGAGCTAGTGCAGCTTTATTTGGTTTAGTTGTTGTTGGGAGAGCGGCTTTTATCTTTCCGCTGTCCTTTCTATTCAACTTTACGAAGAAATCTGAGAGCAGCAAACTCAACCTCAAGCAGCAGGTGAGCTTCTTGAAGAGCTTACAAAATTTGTTCTGTTGCAATAAACGTATACTGATGATGACTTACACAGGTCACAATTTGGTGGGCTGGTCTAATGAGAGGCGCTGTTTCGATGGCGTTAGCTTATAATCAGGTAAAAGGAAAGAATAGTAGTATTGAATATTTTATGTTTCAATGGTGTAGCACTCGTGCTGAACTTGTTGATACAATTTGCAGTTTGCCAAATCTGGCCATACTAAGCAGCCGGGGAACGCGATCATGATCACCTGTACCATAACTGTGGTCCTCTTCACTACTGTGGCAAGACACTAATTCTCCTCTCAAACGAACATCGATTGTTTTCTAGGTCATATTTTTCTGTCATCCGTATCTCATTTTTTTTGTTCTTTTAGGTGTTCGGATTGTTGACAAAGCATTTTGTGAGGTTTATGTTTCCTCCGTCGGACCACATTAACGATGCCGATCTTTCGGAACCTTCAAGCCCGACGTCGGCTCTGTCATTGCCCCTTCTGAGCAATGGGGAAGGATCGGAAGTGAATGGAGAGAAGAGGAACATTCAACGTCCGTGTAGTTTGCAGATGCTTCTGAGTGCTCCAACCAACACTGTCCACTATTACTGGAGAAAATTCGATGACTCGTTCATGCGGCCGGTGTTTGGTGGTCGGGGATTTGCAGAGTTCGTGCCGGGCACACCAAGAGAAGACAGTGACAACCAATTGGTATGAGATGAGATGCTGAAACAACTGAAGACCATCCTTGTGTATAGTTGTTAACATCTAACTCGTTGGGGAGAAAGATTTACTGGATATGAGCTGATATTATTTAATACTCCATGTATTATGTTTAATGTGAAGTCGTTAAATGTTACATTAGGTAGATTCTTTATAGTGATTATTGAGAGTGGATATCTATATAGAATCTGCCTATTTTGTATATATCTGTAACGGCTTTTGTAGATATAAATTCTCATTCACTATACTTGGATTCGTATAAAAGAAATATACTGTTCCTATGCTCAAGGTAAATTATGAGGAATTTCGTGTCACCTTAGATATCGTTTTCATGAAGTTTCGGAGTTTGTATTTTTGACAAAAGATAAATTATAAATATTGACTCAAAAAAGTACTAGTACTATTCATTTTCATGGGATATTTCTGCTCTATCAAATCCAATTCATTACAACATTATACATTGACCCAAAGTTTAATGTTTTTTTGTTTGGTTGCTCCAAGTTTGTTGTAACGACCTGGCGTCATATATGCCCATGGATCTAACACAGTTGTTTTTAGAGTATTTTATCATTACTCATAACCTTACACGTAAAAAAAGAAAAGAAAAGTATTTTGTTAGTATGGGTATCAATTTTGCACCAATATTTACTCACTAAAACCATTCTTTGTCTATGCCCATGCACTGATGATTATTCTGGGTGACTTAGGTCGATTGGAAAGATTTTCTTAGAAAATCTTATTTTCGGTATGGAAAACTTACCCAATCAGTACTACAAATCCACTAATTTTTGTGTTTTTGTACAAAACAACACTAAATATGGGTGTGTACTATAGCCTATGCAAAAATTTCGTGAGACGTATAGTATTAAAAAATCATGTAAACTTTGAGTTTGGTGTAAAGTAAAATTATTTTTTGTTATGAAATATGCTTAAAAATGAGTTGAAGTTTAGTGTAAATGTTTGAAAATTACCTAATGACAACGGGGTAATTTCGAATGCCCTTGAATGAACAATTGTATGACTTGAATATGGATTGAAATCTTAGGAATCAATATCATAATAATTTAAAGGTAAAATTAAATGAGATGTTCTTTAATGTTTAGACAAAAAACAATCGAGTCAATTGAGTATAGAATAATAAAATACTACATTCGACTAAAAAAATTACTATAAATCATTCTTTTTACGAACACAATACACATACTTTTGCACGCACTAACAAATGTATGATATAAAAAAAGTATGGTGGCGCCGAATTTGAATTGTAGATACATAAAACATAATCATTAACAATGACGCTCCTCATCACTTGTATAAAGTTAAGTACTAATTCAGAGCTCCATGCAACTCATTTTCAAGTAATAGGAGCAAGTATCTGAAATTATATCTATAATCAATTATGTATATGTGATTTGATTTGATTTGTTTTTTATGCAAGTTTGATTTGATACAAGGATGTTGGAGGGAGGAGACAAGTTGAGATCATCACAGTGGTGGTGGCTAAACATAAACAACAAGGCTCGTTCCAATCGATCCCTATCGCTCAATTCAATTCTTGCAGGTACTTCAAATCAATTATTATTACTCACATATAGTTATTTTTGTAGTGATATTCAACTCATAAAGGTTTTTAATAAACTGAGCGATTTGGTTGACAGAGCTAGAAGAGAAGACTAGTTCAACGCGGAATCTCATCGAGCAAGATGTAGAGTCATTTTCACAACGTGCGGAGGCGTATTACAACATGAGGCCTAAGCTAATCAGCATGGTTCATGATTTCCACCGAATGCATACTTCATTAGCTGAGAGTTATGATCAACTCATCAAGTTTGAAATTGGGAGTCACCTTTTAACATCTTCTTTCGGTTCACTTTATGTGGCTAAAAACCAACTGAGGAAGTCGGTGAGCTTGCAAGAAAATGTGCTGCATAGCTACTCCAATGGCTGTAAGTTGGTTGAGTTTGACGAGCCTGAAGTTGATGATCCGGAGAAACAAGGAGGAGAAGAAAATGAGTCGAGTGATTGTGAATGGAAGAGGTTGAAGGAAGAGTTGGAGAAACTTCGAAAACAAAATAAGGTTCAAAGGGAGGAACTGATGCAGAAGGATGAAGACAAGAGAGATGTTATTAGACAGCTGAGTTTGGCCATGGATTTGTTGATGGAAGAGAATTTGATTTTGGAAAAGTGTCTCTAACAATTTTTCTAGTATCATCTTTGGGATAATCTAGTACTAGTACCTCACTGGCCTGATGATACATACATACATACCTATTCATATTCATCGAATTCTTAATTTTCTTTCGTGTTTCAGTCTCTAAGTAATTTGGATTTTTGAAGGAAATATATGATATTATGATGTGTGCAGTGATGTGATACTAAAAAGAAATTGTTCCAACATGGGGTACAACGGAGAATCTATACTTTCATTTGTATGTACTTTGATTTAGAGTACAAAGGGCCTTTTACAATATATTCTCTCTTTACAAAATTCTAATTATTTTATCTGATTGGGATAAAATAACTAAAACAAAAGGAAGCAAATTATATGTTTTTTCCAACTTCCAAATTTTTTTGATGGTTTTAGCTTTCTACTCTTCCTAAAGAATATGAGTTCTTTAATGGGGAGAATTATTTCCCAGCAAGAAGAATCTTAGCTCATGGCACTTTAGTTCCCTGAATCATGATTTAATCTGTGGTTGTGAAACAAGTGTGTGTGTCACTATGTATGTGCGTGTGTGAGAGAGAAAGAGAGAGAGAGAATGAAAAACACACTTTTCCTTGAAGGCCATTATTGCAATACCAGAATTAGTTACATGTTCCACACCACACTTTTCCAACAGACTTACCTCAAATATATCTACTAGTATAATATATAGTACTCCACTAAACATGAACACAACAAATTCATTCACATTCTACGCAATGCAGAAAGCAAGTAAATGGCAAACAACACTAAGCTGAAAGCTGCAGAAGAGCAAATGTCAGCAAAGCAGAAAGCACGAGTGAGGTGAAGCATCCCCGGCCAGTTAGCGGCCCGAGAGAGGAAGAATCCGGCAAGAATCCAGACGGCGCAACGGCCAGAACTGGAGATTGAGCTGCCATTGCATCATCATCAGGCTTTGGAGGGCTGGGAGTTGAGGGAATTATGGGGAGAGATGATTCAGTTGGAGAGAGCTGAGGTGTGGGGAAAAGAGGAGAGATGTCAGGAGTTAATGAAGGTGAGAGAGGAAGAGAAGAGGGCGCAGCAGCAATGGTGGAGGCACTGCTGTCTGAAGCTAAGAATGTTAGAGAGATTGTTGTAAGAAGAATCATGAATGCTGATATGGATTGAGCCATCAATACTCTTTTCACAAGAGAGGAATTTTTTTTTATAAAGATATAGATGCAGCCTTCTTTTTTGTGAGGAGTGAATGGTGTATGTATAAGGGATTGGGGGTGAAGTGTGAGATGAGAGGGGTGGGGCATGTAAGTGGTGCATCTTGTGAAATGCATTGAATGCATTATTTTAACATCTATGGTCCATCCATTCATATTTCAAACTACTCATTTTTTTATTGTTTTCAGTGTCAATTTTAGTTAGTAGACTTTTTTATGTAAAGGCATATTTGAGTTAAGGGACATGAATTGGTAAATAGGACTATGTTGTGGAAACATATCAAGTGAATTGGTTGGTGCTATCGTTTTCTAAATTGGCTGTTTTCTTCTGACATAAAGCCACTACACTCATTTAGTGCAGAATTTAGTGCCTCATTTTTAAAAAATACACACTCTCTCTCTCACTCACACACACAATAGTTTTTGGA
Source organism: Salvia splendens (assembly GCF_004379255.2). NCBI lineage: Eukaryota > Viridiplantae > Streptophyta > Magnoliopsida > Lamiales > Lamiaceae > Salvia > Salvia splendens. Next base: position 4,130,378 of record NC_056034.1, read on the forward strand.
CATTTTGGTTCAGCAGTGTCTGAGATTCATGAAAAAAGATAATAATAAGAATCGAGGAAAAATCACCATCCAAGCAAAAATCACTGTTTCAAAATTTGGGAAATCTTATTTGGTAGTACAGAACATAAGGAATTGAATACACTATTCTATTCAGCCAGGGCACAGATACAAATAGGATACAAATATAAGAGGAAGAAACCTAATGTTCTATCAATTGGTTAGAAAATGTGACTATGGAGAACATACCTACAAATTACAATCTCCAAAAGAATAGTTTTCCATAATAATGAATCGAGGTAAAAACATGAATAATAACTCATATAAACTTGAAATGCAAGTGAACAGATTATAAGAATGTTTATGCCCAAAGAAGGCCCTCGTACCCGAACTCTGAGCTAGAAATGGGACTGTCACCAAACTCGTGTTGATCTGTAGCTTCATTCTGTCCTACAGAGTCCAAATATGGTTCCATCAGATCAGCAGATCTTTGGGATGGAATTCCATAGGCTTTGAGGATGCTGGGAGAGGCCACTTGAGCTGATTCGCGCTCCAAAACGACCAAAAAGTTGTCTTCGAATTCAAAGACTAGATATTTGTCCTTGCAAGCTGATACAATTGAAATGCATGCCATAATTATCATTCCTAGAACTATTCCATTTCTAAGGAAATGAGCAAATGTCGATTGAGAGTTTCTCTAATAATGTATCAACAGTTGATAAATCATACTCAACTTGATACTCAACCTTTCAACATTTTCACAATTATACCCTACACTTGAAATGTCACATGACACACTTGTGGGTCCCAAACGGCAGCATGTCACTTGACATTTTTGGTAATGGAAAATAATTGTGAAAATATCTAATAACTGAGTATAGGTTTGTAATAATTTTATCAAAAGTTGTGACATTATAAGGAAATGTCCAAAAGCGGGGACAAAAATTGATGTGTCACAAGGAAATAAATCGCATGAGATGCTACAACTTACAGTCAACTAGATGAGCCAGGTGGTGAATATTTTTAATCCAAGTGCCATTTAACTTCAAGACCTGTTTCGGATTTCATATCAGTAACTGCAGAATGAGAGGGATTTAAAATTAGATGCATTTGACTTGCCTGCTCATTGCATATTTCTTCATATCCAATGTTTTCTTCATTTGCAAACACCTGTGGATAGTACAAAATCACAGATGGGCCGACAATATTTTGTGAGCAGAATCACGATACCGAAAGAAAACACTGTTGTAACTACTAGTTAGCAGTCTACCAATCTGAAGAAGAAAATGTGCATCTTGAACTAATATAAACTCATATGTACCTGTGATAGAATCACTATCTGTTCTCCTTTGAACCTCGCCATAGAGTATCGTGCTTTAGCCAACAATTTCATCTGATCATAAAAAGACGCAGTCAACCACATAATTTTAGCAAAATGATCTGGCGAAGGCCTAGAAACAAAAAAGAAGGGAAAAATTACCCCGATGCTATCATCTTCACATTCTTCTCTTTAAAATAGGACCAAAATTGATCATGGTTAGTCTTGAACATCGCCAAAAATAATAGGAGGATAACTGGAGTCAAATAAACAAGTATCACATACTCTATCAGAGGCTGTGAAAGGGATGTAAAGACTAAACCAGCTATGATTAAGTATGATGGCTGATCTCCTTCAATGTGGTATGGAACCTTCAGATAGTAAGGAAAAAGTTGATGACAACGATTTAGATCATATTTTGAAAAGTAAACAGTTAATCCCCACAATAAAATCCTTCTAGTTACCAGGTGCACTCGTGGAATCAAAAGAACTTGAACTTTCATAGATTGCCCCCCCCTGACAATGCCAAGTTCAGCTTCATCACCACTAAACCTGACATTAAAAATCAGTATCAGAGATATGGCCATCAGCTTGCATAAAGCTCAAGGCTCTCTAATGCAAACTCAGGGATGCATGTTCTTTTTGAATTACAGTTGTTTTCATTATAACAGCATAAATTAGGTGAAAAACTGAACTTGAGGATTTAAAGGTGTTAATGCAGCCACAAGTCCATTGTACATTTGAGTGATTGATGCTGGACAGCAAAAATAAGAGTAAGAAAGGCAAAAATGCAACTGATAAGATATTAGTATTACTTTTGACTGATAAGATAGCGAAATGCAATGCGCTCAGTTGACCGGAAAGGTACTGTCCCTTCACATCCAACACGGATATTACCAAAGCTCACAATGACATCACCCTGAAAAGGTAGTTAGAGAAATACTGATTATGTGCTCTACAACAAACCCATCTTCTGACTGTTGCCAACTTGCAGATAACTAGAAATTGCGTGTACAATGTTAGGGAATCACCTGATCATGCAAATAATCAGTATCCATTAAATAAAAACCTGATCAGGAAAAGTTAACTCTCAATTAAGAAAATACTCCATAGATTTATTAACTTGAATCTTTTACTGTGAAAACAAAAACTAATTGCAACAAATCAATTTCATGTAATGTAACTTCACATTTTTGTGCACAATAAGCATGGAAAAGGGTACATAATCCAGTCAAGAAAAAGAATGAAAGTTTTTTTCCAGCTTACTACATACTATAATTTATCCCTTTCTTGGAGATCACAATGCTCCAGTTGTTGCAATGAAAAACTGTCTAATATTTTCTTCCAATTTTGGTAGCAATAATAGCCAAGGAACAAGGACACATGTGTGATTATCTAGGCTTGATAATGAGTCCAAATTTAAATAATAAATAATTATCTGAACCTATTAAATTAGAATACCTCCTTCAAGACATGACTGGCTGGGGAAGTAGGCTCAACTTTCCTCACAAGTACACCCTGCGATGCGATGTGGTCAGACTTCAAAGTTAAAAGGAATAAGGAGTCAATAAAAAAAGGAGCCATTCATCTGCCTGGTAATGACTTGGGCCACTTGGCAATTAAAAACACCATGTCTAAAAATAACTTTCTTTCTCCAGAGCCCAAACCAGCCACAATGTTTTACTACTAGGAGTGATATAAATGTGATAAGGAAAATTGTTTTCAAACAATGACCCACAGACTACAACATTTAAGCATATCAATATCAGCATATAATGAGTGCTCCGAGGCACACAATTTGGATCTAACGAGAACACATAAGTTTGAGAGTAACCTCATTGGTTGGAACATTTAAGCACGCCCTCAAAGCTGGATTCTCCAATTTTTGCAATAGCACTCCAAGACAAGGGAAACCTGATTGTATGATATATGATTACTAATATTCTTCTATCAGTATCATAAAATAACACAGATAGAGATCATATTACAAGAAGATGAAGTAAATATATCAGAACAATGAAATTATATTGCATGAAGAGAACACATAAAACATCTCCACCATATCAGTCTGCTAACTGAAAATCCCTAGTAACTAGCCAATTAAGTCATTAACTAACTCATCAGATTGCAAAAAGTTGTTATATATGTGGTTGTTGTAAGGTCAATCACTACCGCACCCCTAACTAATTTTGTGTGAAATGCCTTGTCTTGAAAGGCAAACATATTATGGACCGCTGGAATGTATAAAAGCAAGCAATAAAGATATAACCATAAAAGCACATCATATATTCCATGGAAATTTACAAGAACGTCAACAAAAAAGATTGAAAAGGCCCCAGAAAGGCTTTGGTATTTTAAGGAATACCAAAAAAGATGTTTGATATTTTAAGGAATTCCAAAAAGATGTTCACGGTCATCTTCCTGCTTCTTTCTCATTATCCGTGCTTTAGGAAATATTATACCAGCTAAAGTACACAGCCCTTTCTCATTGAACTTCTCAACCGAATGAGTTGTCTAAGAGACTAGATTGTGTGACACACTATTTACTTCTAAGAGATCGCATGAGTTTAAGCAACCATGTAGTATTAATCATTCTAAATTAAGTAATTAACACATTCAGTGATTATTGGAATTAAATTTTGAACATCACAGTAATTTCTTCAGAAGAAGGAAGCCTCACCAGTGTATTTCCCATTTTTTTGGTAGTCTTCAAGAAAATGGGACACGACTGTCGTTGGAATTACATATCCTATATTCTCAACATCATTAGATCTGTATACCTAGAGGAAAGATCCACTGAGAATATGATATTCATAAGAAAACAGCTGATGATGGCCCCGAAAAAGAGCTGGCGTTGCAAATCAGGGCCAGGAGAATAGCTTAGGGAAATATGCAAGAAGTCACAAGGCATCGTGACTTTGTAAAAGAGGAACAGCATATAACATTTAACCTCTATGCTCTAACATTCAAAATGTAACAAAAAACCTACCTGGAAGGCGACTCCGATGCATTCTCCTTGATCATTGAATGCAGGCCCACCACTATTACCTATATATGATTAGAAATAGATTCAGAAGTACATCATACAAATCAGTATAACTAGATATATGCATCTCGAGACGTTATCAATAGAAACAAAGAATTCATCACTCATCTACATATACAAGCTGACCATTGCCTAGTTACTCACCAGGATTTATAGCTGCATCAATTTGAATACCAAGTAACTCTGAAGACCCATGAGCATATGATGTCACCTGAGATTTATGGCAACCCATACATATGAGACACAGAGACAGTAAACTGAAGTACCAAACTGCGGAGCTGTATTACAGCTAAACTATTCAGGACAACCACTACAGTGACAGTAAATATCTTGTGCAGCTATTCAAACAAATAGATTGGCTGCATGAGTTATATAGTTTCACATTGGACAGATAAAAAGTAAGGAAATACCAATATAGATACGATAAGTTCATCTTTTCAAAAACTATATTTGTAGTCAACAAGGAAAGGAAACCTTTGCTTAAAAGGTTTGGATGAATCCTCAAACAGAACAATGACTAGCACATTATACAATACTTGCAGTTGCCATAACTACAAAGTCAAATGTTACACAGGTATTGTTGAACAAACCTCAATTCTTGATATCACACCCTTAGACACAGATATCGTTTCTCCTCCAAGTGGATATCCAACAACAGTGACAGCATCCTTAAAAATCGACGAGAAAAAAAGAGAAAATACATAGAGATAAGTGAGAAATAGGCCTCCAAGTTCAACTGTCTACAAGTGAATAGATGCTATTGATTTTTAAAAATATATAACTTTCTTCTGCCTCTTTGTGAGACAGATACTCATGAAGGAAAGGAACTATTGTTCTAAAATAATTCCTTTCACTTGCAGTTGCAGGCACGGAACATCAGACTTATGGCTACCCGCTAAGTTTGATACTCAAATATGAATACAAATTATAAAAAAAAAAAACAAGCCCAAAGGACATCAAGTTGAAAGTTATAAAAAAGATAAATCAAGCGAACCTGTAGATTAGGCAAGTTTCCAAGCTGAATTGGCTCAGCCCCTTCCCAGAATTCCTTGCTTTCAACAGAAAGCAGAGCTAAGTCGCATTCAACTCCTCTTGCTAGAACCTGTAATAATCACTTGTTTCAGGGTAAGCTCCCATGAAAGATTCAGAATAAATCTATATCATTAGCATGGGAACATGGTAATGTGAGAGGAGCTTGTGCGTATGCTCAAAACTGTAGTCTTTTTTAGAACAATATAAAGGTCCTATGCCATTTGGTTGGCAAAGGTGGTTTTAAATAACATTTGTGCCTTTCAGCCTTTATAGAAAAGACATGTAACTGAGGTTCATTACTCTTAGGAAATAATATAGTGTTGTGTGGGCCAAATGACATTCCATGTAACAAAAAACAGAGGGCATAGTGGTAGACAAACATTCAAACTTAAAGATAGCTACCTTTGCAACATATTTTGTGTCGTCTCCTCTTCTTTTCACTTTCACCTGCAATCGCAAAATAACACAAGAAATAACTAACAAATATTTGCACATGATGCCACTATTGCAGTAGAAAGATTTTCAGTGATTACCTGTGTATCATGTTCCACGCAGTGAGCATTTGTCAAAATCTTCCCTTCCCCAATCATAAAAGCACTGTCCACAAGTTATTTTTAAGAGGGGGGAAAGAACATTGAACCTTGACACATAATTAATATTAAACTGTAATGTTCCTGCAAAGGAAAAAAAATATGTAGGCCATACACTTGTAGATACCTTCCAGTACTTGCATACTGTCTTTGCTTCTGCCATGGTAGGGAATAGTCTGGTGCAGTATGGGTGCAGTAAACCTAAAAGAAGAACAGAATTAGCAACAGCTCAAAACATATTATTAGACCTAGCAAGAAATTTAGACAAGTATTTAATCATGACATTTCTGGAAATTGCAATTATTGTTGAGATAGACATTGGCAAATGATGATTAGCAAAAGGAAAATGATACTTACAGTCTTACCATTGATCATTTTACATGTAATTTGGATAACTCAGTGTTTACACAAATAATTATCTCGTGACATTCAAGAGTCATACACACGGTCAATAGAAATTCAGAATTAAATCATTGTAGCCCATAATTGGTGAATAAAAGTGTTATCATGGCAGATCTCAGGATCAGCCCACTTTTAACCATGTTCTTTTAAAAAAGTTCTGTGAAATGCAATGTATAAATCTGTGCATATGAAGCTATTGTTCAAACCTTGATTGACTCTTCTGCAAGACAAAACAAAGACTTTAATTTTATAATAGCAAGCAGATCCTAGAAGTCACAAACCGTTCTTATTAAGACAGGAGAAAATACAAGATATTTACCTTGACAACAGCATTGAGGAAAGCAGCACCTTGAAGATTTCCTGTCTCTACCTGGGACAGATAATTAGTTAAGCTAAGTAAAAAAATGCAATGATACAAACAGATGCAGCAGAAAAAAATGAACAAGGAATTAATTCAGAAAAAATAACATGAAACCAAGGGTATGTAGTTTCCAGTTATTACATGATATCATAAATAGAACGTAAATGAAATAATTGGCAGAGTATATTAAAAATATTAAGTATAATGACAGATTTAAGATAAACAGTAAGTTCAATTTTGTACATACCACAGAATTAAGGTATGACTAAAGATACAAATAACTATGTATTCATTGGTTTTTATGTATATCTGAATGAAAAATGTAATTACACATTATTACGAACTTCATCATAGAGTGTCAATTATGCAAGGGCTTAAAGAAAAAGGAAAATGAATACTGGATATGTTTCTTGCAATCAATTTCCACCAAAATTATGAGAAGTGAGCCCAGATTTCATATCTCCAATTCAAAATTTTAACCAGCTGCCTGAAAATTTATTCCTTGTATCATGGAATTTATACGTCCAATGATTTAAAACAGAAACTTTTGATAAAAACATACCTACAGCCAATAGATTCACTTGGGGTTCTATTTACCTGTTTTTCTACTGAGTCAACCACATTGTCCTTCTTTCCTTTCTTCTTCTGTATGCCAAATGACGTGGGGGATGAAGGCTGGGTTCGTCCTGTTGTAGTCTTGGTACTTCTTCCTCCAGCATTTGAATGAGGATATTCATCACTTTGACTTTGTTGAAATTTCAGTAACTTAGCTTCATTCTGAGTTCAAGACACCGATGTGAAGATGCTACATTGGCATTAATATCCTCTTTTTTAAGGTTAGGGGGATAGGTTGTGCTAAGGTTTGCCTCTTTCAAAGAAAAGTATGTAATACTAGGACATGTAATGTAAAAACCTCACACATTTGCTTTACGAATAACCTCTACAAGAACGAAGATGGATGATCGCTTGGTCTAATCCAGTGTTTCTAGAGTAATGTTATCTATAACAACTTAACAGGCAGCTTATATTAGGAATAGGATACACCTCTTCAAGCATAAAAGAGTGATCATGTGTTCCACGTAATTCTTTCTTCCATGATCGCTTCGTTGGAAATTCATGAGTCTTACCTACTTACTTGCTCTTTAAAAGCAATACTACTACCCATTCGAATATTAGAACACATTGAATAAAAATTAAACATCAAATACCTCAGTCAATAATTTAATCTTTCGCTATCACAATTCAATTAACTTCATAAATCAACACTTAATTACATTAATAGGAAATACTTGTAATTCAAAAACTATATATGCTGAGCTAAATAAATTTACTAACTAGGAAGAGAATAGAGCAAATGAATATGGCATTACCTCGGGGGCGGATTTAGGCAGTAATTTCGTGGTTTTCCCTCTAATAGGATAATGATTCGGATGGTGAGATGATTTGAAAACGATAAATGAATGAGGTGCAGAGCGTCGAGAGTTAGATGTTAAGGAGAGGGCAGAAAGCCAGCAGCTTGCAGCTGCGAGTGACATTGAGAGAGGAAGGGAGAGAAGAGAGTGATGTTCTCCTTATCCTGGTTTCAAGTTTATTAAATTATCTCTGTTCCGCTTAAAATGGAGTTGTGTTTTATTTAATGACATTTTAGGTAATGTTACTTGATGAAAGAATAAAATACTAGTAACAAAAATAAATATTTTATTTTAAGAAATACGTATATGCTATTTTATGTGAAATATTTTGAAAATTAAATAAATCACTTTAAATAGAACTGGGACACAGTATATATACTAAAAAAGGTTTTGTAGTTGAAATTTGAAAATGCAAGAAAAGTGTGGTGATTAAAAAGAGTAAGGCCAAAATTGGTCCTGAACATATGGTCATTTTACGATTTTGGTCATAAACTTTATCTTTTAGATTTTTTGGTCATGTACATTTCAAATCGGATCATAATTGGTTCTGGACTAACTGTTCCGTTAAAAACTAACGATCAACGAGTTTAATCCCAATTTTAACCAAATTAGACCTTTAATTTTCGATTTTTTTACTCCCTAATTATTTTAGTAAATATTCATTTAAAATCAGAAATATATTTTAGTAAATATTCATTTATATATTTAATTTGATAAAAGTCTACTGCTCCAGCCACCGCCTCCACGAGGCCTTCAAGCAGGAGCACCGAATCCACCGCCGCCCAAACATCGTCAAACTCCTCGCCTACGCAGACGACGACCATCAACCCGCCCTAATCATGGAATTCGTCCCCAACGGCACCTTACACCACAAGCTCCACGATTCCAAAACCACTCCCCTCACGTGGACCCAACGCGTCGCGGTGGCATTCCAGCTCGCCTCAGCAATCGCGTACCTCCACGACGCCTGCTCCCCTCACGTCGTCCACGCCCACATCAAACCCTCCAACGTCCTCCTCGACGACGACCTCAATTGCAAGCTCTGCGATTTCGGATCGGCCAGCGTCGGATTCTCCGCCGCGGTGGCGCCGGGGAGGAACGATGTTTACAGCTTCGGAGTTGTGGTTTTGGAGCTGATTACTGGAATTGAGGCGTTCTACCCCTCCACCGGAGAGAGGCTGGCGGCGAAGGCGGCGAGGAACGCGGCGGAGATGGTGGATCCGAGGCTGTTAGGAGGGGAGGATATGGGAGAAGTTGGAGATTTGATGCTCAATTTCCCATAGTGGTGGAGATTGGAGATTGGAGACGACAGTGCGCCTTCTATACCCATCTAATTATTTTTAGAATTCTTGTTGGGATCAACCGATCAAGCAAATGCAGAGCAAAATCTTTTTAAGTTGAGTCGAATGTGTAAAAATGATTTCTTCACACCAATTTTCAATGTCTTGTCGGGAATAGCTTTTCATGATATATGTCATTCTTCAACATATTTGTTTATTAGTTATACGTTTCTAATAAGTAATAACTTATTACAAAAGTTTTAATCCAAGTTAAATCAGAAAATATATTTAGGGACTTAGAAATAATTTAGGTTATAAAAGTATAACGTGTATAGATGGGCATTCCGAGAATTGAACTCGGGACCTCTTGCACCCTAAGCGAGAATCATACCACTAGAGACCAAATGCCCATTCGATATTAATTTTTTGACTTTATTTTAGATGTATAAACTTATATCTATATGAGGAGATCATTGAAAAAATAAAACAAGTAACCAGAGTGAATATTATCAAAACGATAATAGTAGTATGTTTTTAACAATATTCAATCATTTTCTTTGGACAATTAACTAATACTGTCACAAGCAAGCAGAACAACTATTATCAGACCTCGTGAGGGATCGACCTGAAAGGAAAATTGAAAAATTAAGAAAAAGGGGAGTGACCATTTTCATTTTTCATTTTTCAGAAGAGTAAAGATCAAATGTGATCCTAAACATAAAAAAAAATTTGCGTTTGTAAATATTAGCAAGGTTTGCGTTTGTAAATATAAGAAAAAGGGGAGTGACCATCATCATCTCATTTTTCAGACGAGGCCGAGAATTTTCCATACTAGTAATTTTTTTTATCAATGCTCCTAAATACATTTGAAGGCTAAGCTTCTCGGAAACAGAACACAGCCTTTCTTCTACAAATAAAAAATTCTTTGTACAAATTCTCATCAACATGACAACATCTTAACATAAAAAAATTACCAAAGAAGAATACAGAACAAACACAGGACTACTGATTAGCCTCAGAATCCGGAGCGCTAGGTGCAGAACCATCACTGCCTCCACTCATAGGTAACGACGACATGTTACCTTGATATGGTGGAGGAGGAAACATTGGTGGGGCACCACTTCCAGGAACCATTGGAGGAGGAGGAGCTGTCACGGGTCTTCGGAGCCCGTTCATTTGACCAGGAACAGGCGCACCAGGTGGAGGCAGCATGTGTGGTGGCATTGGTGTGTATCCTGTTGGCAGTTGAACATGAAAAGTTAGACCACATTTCACGCTAACTATCCTACCACACAACACAGAGGGTTTCAGTCATTCATTAGTTAACTTGGGACTGCCAAGGGGCACATATGCATGCATATGAACACATAACCCCACAGCAGTGATGATCCAAAACTGTTTTCCGGAATCGGTGTATTAACTCAAACATTCATGAATCGAGATGCAAGTAAGTTATTATGTGACAAAGGATAATGAGAAAGAAATAAAATGGTAGCATCCTGAGAGAAATGCAGCATACCAGGAGGTAAAGGCATCGGTCTTGGCAACACTGGAGGTCTAAAAGGGAACTGTCCTGGAAGTGGCGTAGGCAGAACTGGAAGACCGGGCCTTGGATAAGGAGCAACGGGAGGCCTGAATGCCCCAAGATGCTCCTTCACTTTTTGGTCTATCAAACTTTGATTTAGTTGTGCTTCATACTGTTGATAATAACTTCGTACATTTGCCTGCTCCGGTCAGAATATAGAACCATATGTCCGTCATATAACATAAAATTGCTGAACGCAGAATAAAAAGTGAGCGAGGGATGGGGGCAGATTATACCTTGTGCTTGTATCCTGAATTATGTTGTTTCCTAACAGAAGGCTGCAATGACAGCCAACAATTTCAAAATCAGAATTCGCCAAATAAAGCAAGCATCATCATAGCAGCACTACTACGAATAAGAGATACTGTCCCTCAATAACCCTGATTATAAATACTTTATAATAGAAGAAATGAAAAGAGCTACTGTTTCGCATCGAAAATAATCGAACAACCATACATTTCCACATTGCTCAAGTAATACCGCACGCCAAGTACCAATTCCAAGCATTTTCAATTTCAGCTTAAGAATTCAAAAAAACATCACTGAAACTATCCACCCATCAAATGCAGCTTGCTAAAGTAAAAGCTCAACTAATAAACAATAAGACAAACGAAAATTCACAGGCCAGAAAACAGTGGAATTAAAAAAAGTTACAAGAGAAACTTACGGAATCGTGCGTGAGATAAGTGTCGCAGTAATCGCAGTAGTATCTGAAGAAGGAGAAGAAGACAATGGGGGAAAGATCAAACTTAATCCAGACGCAGAAGAACGAACATCTTAGCAATAATAAAATCAATGGTCGTTAAATTAAAGAAAGAAACAAAAACAATACCTCGGCATCTCGGAATTGGAGTTGAGCGAAATCGGAATTCGCGAAGCTTCCGATCAAAATTTGAGCTCGTCACTGGGTGAGCAGTAGAACCCTAGATGAGAGAGAGAGTGAGAACTGAGAAGCGCTTTCACTGTTAAATTTCTAGCTTAATTTCATAGACGGTAAAGATTACCAGCGCTTTTACTGTTTACATGTAAATCAGGAGACAACTTTTTCTATATAAAATGAGTCTATTCGAGTAATTATAGAGTAACGAAATAAATGTACTGTACTACAAAGTTAAATTATGTTAAGGGCATCCGCAGTGGTGCGGATATCCCAGCGTAATTCCCAAAAATACCCTCTGCCACGTCATAAGGAATTCCCACTGCATTGCCACGTCATACGGACTTCCCATTGCACAGTGACGGAATTCCCATGCGGAATTCCCGACGGAATTCCCACATTAAAAAAAATCACAAATTCACAAATTAAACAATTTCCGGAAGTAAACAATTTAAGTAATTAAAATTTCGACGAAAATAAGGAAAAAATTCCATTAAAATAAGAAAAGTACATTTCACCAAATAAAAAAATACATTTCAATAATTAAAAACTACATCAATGACGACCCATATGCTGCCACACTTCTTCAATAATATCGTTATGGAGTCGAACGGGGGCTTGTTTTTTGCGCATGTCGGCAAATGCACGGACTCGATCGACGTCGTCATGGGGAATCCCCATGCGTACATTGCTAGTGGCCACTCGGTGGCTTGGACCCGCAGCATCAGCATCATCATTGGCCCAATCGGTCAGTGCTGGACCTTCATCTTCGACAATCATGTTGTGCATGATAATACATGCGTACATGATGTCGGCGACGCTGTCAACGTACCACAGCCGTGATGGACCCTTCACTGCCGCCCATCGAGCCTAGAGCACACCAAATGCCCGCTCCACATCCTTGCGCACTGCCTCCTGATGTTGCGCAAAGTATACATTCTTCGCATCAGTTGGGCATCTGATCGTCTTCACAAAGACGGGCCACATCGCGTATATCCCATCCGCCAAATAATAGTCCATGTTGTGCTAGTTGCCGTTGGCGACGAAGTTGACGGCCGGACCGACGCCCATGCACTAGTCGTTGAAAAGGGGCGACGACTGGAGGACGTTGATGTCGTTGTTCAACCCGGCTACTCCAAAATAGGCATGTCATATCCACAAACGGTAGTCAGCTACCGCTTCAAGGATCATCGTGGGATTCTTGGCCTTGAAACCGGTAGTGTACATCCCTTTCCATGCAGCGGGGTAGTTCTTCCATTCCCAGTGCATACAATCTATGCTGCCCAGCATCCCCGGGAAGCCGTGCTGAGCCCCGTGCATATCAAGCAGAGCCTGACAATCTTCGGGGGTAGGCTTCCGAAGATACTTATCCCCGAATATCTCCCTAACGCCCTGACAAAAATACTTCAGGCAGTCGCGGGCTGTCGACTCGTCGATGTGGAGGTACTCGTCGAACATGTTCGCCGCACCTCCGTACGCCAACTGCCTGAGTGCGGCAGTGCACTTCTGAATCAGTGTGTGGCCGGGTTTACCCGCTGCATCCTCCCGCACCCTGAAATACCCGTATCGACGCTCCAAAGCGCCAACGATACGCATAAACAGCGGCCGCTGCATCCTAAACCGTCCCTGGAATAGGTTCTCCCCAAACCGTGGCTCCGACGCAAAGTAGTCCTCGTACAACCGACGGTGGACAGCGAGGTGGTCGCGGGGTACTGTAGTGCGATGGTGGATGGGTCGAGGCACCGCCGGCGCCGAGGCCTCCCTCACACGTGCCCAAATCGGAGCCATTACGTCTTCATGATGGCCACTACTACTACCACTACCAGCCATTACTATTATATAAAAGAAATTTAGAGAGAGAGAAACTTGTTAAAACAAGTGGTGCGAAATGAAACGAAGTTCAACGAGCGGTATATATAGACATTTTAAAAAAACGAAATAAAGCGGGAGTCGACGCAATGGCGGACGTCCCCGCGGAATTCCGCTTAACGTCACGGACCTGCGACGTCCTCAGCCCAATTCCGTATCCGTGGCGGGCACGCCTAATGGCGGAAGTCCGCGACGGAATTCCGAGACGTCCGTGGGAATTCCGCGCGGAAGTCCGCCATTGCGGATGCTCTAAATAGAAAAAACACCTTCAATGTTAACTACAAAAGTAAATAAGTCTATGCCAGACTGCCAGTTAATATTATGTGTGATTAAATTGCGGCCTGTAATAAAATACTTAAATGGCATAATCCTTAAAATATTCAAAGTGAACTAATGCATAATACTTTTTCATCCATGAAAATAAGTCTTTTTTTTAGGATATTGATTTTAATGCACAATCAAAAAAGAAAAAAGAAAAAAATGACAGAGCAAGAAATGAAAAGAGAAAAACTGATGAGAAAGTTTCTACAAATAGAAATATGAAACTGATTTTAGTAGACCGAATAAAATAAAAAAAATTGATATTTTTAATAGGTAGAGGTAATATTAAAAAGTACTTATACAATATAAATAGTTATACCACGTTCTTACTGATGATCATCATATATAAATAGTTATACCACGTTCTTACTGATGATCATCATTCTCATTGATTTTCATTCATAATGAAAATTAATTCAATAACAATCAATGATATGAGTGAACTATTTTTATGGTACAGCCAGAAAATAGAATTAGTGTTTGTTTTTGTTTTTATGAGACGAATAGAGTATATATTATTGCCATATGCAGTTTTCTAGCCACCCTCTCTTGGGTAGCCTCGTGCAATTGAATGTTGGCTTAATGGGAAAACAAAACCAACATCTCAACTATTTCCTAGCACTCACAAAGTTTAGTACTAGCTTGTAAAGGTAGTTTAGATCCTACACCTAAATTGGGTGAAAATGTTAGATTGTAAAAGGCAACTAACGAGTTAGCTCTCCTTTGTTTCCTGCAAAGTTGAATATCTAAGAAGTTAGAATCCAACCCAAACAACCAATGTCTGAAACTATACAATCTTACTAGGAAGAGACTTTCTTCACTGATGTTACAAACAATCCACACCCTAAGTCGATGAGATGCACCGCCTCACTTCAGGCGAAACATCGGCTTCTCAGCTTTTGATCTCGATCTTGAGCATTCTTCATCACTCGTGCTAGTGCTAGAACTCCCTATCCGGCTCCCAGAAAACGAGACACCTGAATCCGCATGCAAGGCTGAACCATATATGGGGCTTGACTGATCTCTGCACAGAATCCTTTCAAGCTGTTTGCGGAAGCCATCTTTAGCACCGTCATGCTCGCCTAGCTGTCTCGAGAAGCAGTACTCACTGTCACTCAATGAATCAGACTCGTATTCATATTCATCATCAGAGGCTAGATCTGCAGAGTACCACTCATTTTGATCATTAAGATTCTTGTGTTTTCTCCCATGAGAGGAACGAGGAGGGATGGGCGCATCTCCGGCAGCTGCCTCTGCACGCTCTCGTACTCTTCTGTCAATCAATGTCCTCAGCAAGTTGGTTACTTGCACAGCATGCATCAGAGCTGTCAATGGATCAGGCATCTACCAAAAGAAAACTTGTTATGATTCTTGAAATGCCAAATCAGTTTAAAGTGTGGATTTTTTTTATGATTAAATCAATTCACCTTTGTCATGTTAGGAGCAAAGACCATGGCAATGTTTCTTACACTCATCTTGTTTGAATCCTCATTCTCAACGACATCTGCCATGAGATCAACGGCCCATCTCAGGAGACAGCTCTCAGTCGGCCTAAGCTGATCAACTAGTTCGACACAATCATCCTCTGCTTGACACTGCAAGACCTGCTGAGGTGAGAGGCCATCAAGGACACCGGAGGGAAGCTCCCGGAACCATGCCTTGATCAGGCTTGCCAAACAATGGACATCAATTTCATCGGGCACAATGCCCTTGTTGAGGTGCTCTCTCACATGCCCCTCTTTGCTGTTATCTGGATTTATCCGGAATATCCCTTCTGCCTGTCGCGACATTCAAGCAAAATTTATATGAAAACGAGAGGACCTTGAAAATTACAGCAGCCAAAGTGGCGTAGTGAAGCAATACAATACTCTATGTGTACATATGCATAAAAATACTTATAAATTTGAAATGTGGATTACCTTTAGACCACCTAGTGCATATAACTTCTCCTGCATTAGCAGCAGAATAGTCGGGACATTGTTGCGTCTCGCGTCATAAGACCACTTCATTGATTCAGCCGAAACACCACACACGCTGATACTGCAACATCAAGTAGATTATAGAGGTTATAACAGCAAACTTGTGATAAAATCTAGTACATTTGAAATGGGAGACCATATCTATCTGTCAACATCCATAAATGATAGTAGTACTTAAAGCCTGATTGAAGATCATAAACTATATATGAACACCCATAAATGCTTGAAATAACTCTCCATGTGACCAAGAGCAGGTTTTAACTCAAATTTGACTGACTTTATTTATTTTAATACTGAAGAACCAGTTTTTCAGGTCTAGGTAGATGCTCGAAAATCCCAATGTGCAAGAGCAGATTTTGCACAAATCCATATATTTGAGAAATCCTGAAGCATCAACTGATTATAAATCAGATCTAAAGTATGGTGCAAACAAAAGCAGAGAAAATAAGGAAGACACTCCACTTTCAATTAACTCCCTAAACTTAGTTGAAACAAAGTTACAGCAACAAAAAACAGCCTAAAAATCTAGCAAGAAAAGCATCCCTTTTACCTTTAGGATTAGTTTCTTTTCAATTCTGTAACATTTACATTTACTACGTGCAATATTCCAGCAAGAAAAAGCAAAAAAAAAAGTTTCCTTTTTCAGAAATCCAAGAACAAGGGCTAAAAAAGGATAGCAGTTAAACTTTAGACCAACTCTAATTTGTTACCCCTTTATAGTAGTACCAATAAAGATTAGATTTTTTCCAACTTCTTTAACATATACACAGATAAAGAGAAAGGGATACCTTGCGCTAGGAGCTTTACATGGAATCTCGACCTCAAACTCAAGAGGTAGCCCCAGAAAGCCATTGAATCTATCGAAAGTGACATGAGTTATGTGCTTGACGTTGGTGGGCCACCCGATTTCCATGTCATGGGCGGCTGAGACGGCCTCTTTTTCATCGACGGCGCACATGGATTTTCTCAAAGCAGCTAAAATGGAGGGCAAGTAACACAGCTGCTGCTGTTGCTGCTTCTTCTTCTCAGCCGCGCCGGATTTTGAGCTCCTCCTCCTTCCACACCCACCACCCCTTCTCACCATCCTCTCTCTCTCTCTCTTGCTGTGACTGAGTTGCAAATTGCATTCAAGAAAGTGGGCTTTGGAGATTGAGCTTTATTAAAACGGCATAAATTTCAAATTTTGAGACGACCACTCTGGAAAAATCGCTTTCGGCAAGTATGTATGTTTTGGAAAAGCTCTCAAATCCAATACCTAAAAAAGGGAAATTGCATTAAACGAGATTTTCTTTTAAAAATAGTATCTCAACATATGTAATCCTAGTGATTACTCCACATTTTTTATGGAATTATTATCATTAAAATAGAATAACATTCAAGAAAATAAACATAAAAAAATACTCAATCACTTTAAAATTTATTTGAACTTAACTATTCAAACTTAGTAAACAAACTGGTAGAAAAGATGAATTTGTAACAAATGGAAAGAACGATACATCATTAAAATATTTTAACAACGGAGCCTTATCAATAATAAGTTTAAAGTTTGCTATTCAAATGTTAACTATATGTCTATAGGACTGTGATCAATACTAAACCACTATTAAACCTTAAACGCCGAACAACATCGTTATATGATAACATGGAGTTCATTATAATGAACTAATAACAAACTTATAATGAACTTCAGATTTCTAAATTATGCATGATGATGCCATTGTTTTTAAATCTCAGAATTCCCTATAATGAACTACAAATAAAATTGTAATGAACTCCGTGTTATTAGTGTTATTATATAATGATGTGTTTGGC
The DNA here is from genome assembly GCF_004379255.2 of Salvia splendens. NCBI lineage: Eukaryota > Viridiplantae > Streptophyta > Magnoliopsida > Lamiales > Lamiaceae > Salvia > Salvia splendens. The sequence goes on from NC_056034.1 coordinate 4,148,259, forward strand.
GTGTGTTTAAAACTAGTTTGGTATATAATAATTAACCCTATGTCTATATCTATACTAAAATAGGGACTTGCATTGCATTATTACATTTATTTATTTATAGATATTAGTAGAAAAGTTCAGTCAGATGCAACTGTTGAGCTATCTTTGTCATGGTGAGGTAGTTTGGTCACCTGATTTCGTTATGATTATTACTCAATTTGTTGAATTTTACTTTCTTGTTTCTTTATGGTGTCTTACTGTTGACTTTCTACATTTTAGAGAGGGTTTTAGTTGACAATTTCATGTCAATTATGAATTTTTGTAGCACAAATGTTATTAAACTATGAAAATAACAAATTGGGCCACATTATGTTAATTCAATTAGCATGAAAATGTAACTACTATCATTTGACTATTAATCGAAACTGAACATTGCTTGATTGGTGCCTAAACTCTTGAAAATAAAATTTTGGAATGCACACGTAAGTTTTAAACAACTTTTGCATATTAAAACAATAATAAAACTATAGTCACAATCACACAAGATTTTTTAAAAGATATACATAAATTCATAATTTCAGCTCAAATAATATGTAAATTTTAATCACTTATCCATAGTATACAAACTAACATTTTAAATTTTACATCCTCCGTCCGTGAAATGTTGTTCAGTTTTACCATTTCGGTACGTCCGCGAAATATTGTCCACTTTACTTTTTTTACCATTTTTGCTAAATGGACCTCACTTTCAACTAATTCATTACACTCACACAATATATAAATGTGGACCTACGTTCCATTAACTTTTTCCACCCACTTTTCTTAAAACCCACGTCAAATCAAACTTGGACAACATTTCGTGGACGGAGAGAGTGCTATACAATTTTTTTAAAAACAAAATCCGAGTTAAACTAGACAATTTAGACTCCCCATAGAGTTGACATTGAGCCCAAAAATCCCGTCCCGAAAATATAAACTCCATTATATGCCTAATTTAATTAATTTGGATAAATGTGTACAATAATAATAACAATCGATCACATATAACAATCAAAATTTCTATTTATTTTTGGCCAATCCGGGAATTATGGCAGAAGGGGCCAGGGGGCATATATTGTTTTTATTTTTACAGGGGATGAGTGAGGTATTTTATGTTAGTGAATCAAATAATATCAAGAGAGGAATCATATTTAAGGCACATATAAGTTTCTTAATGGTAGGTTTAAGTATATTCATAAGCAAGATTGACTTCTTTGGGACGAAAAGTTAATAAAGCACCACGAAGCCGTAACTCACACATGAATACAAAGATTGACTTTAAGATAGACACAAAAATATTAACTTAGGCATCATTGATTTATTTGAATTATATTCGAAGCAAATTAAAACCTAAATGCTTTGAATGTACTTTTTAATTATTTGAAGTTAGATAACTTGAATCTTTTGACACTATAAGCGGGTAAAAAATTTATAATGATATATCACAATGCTTTGTATTGGGTAGCTCAATACTCAATAGTAAGAGACATTGCAAATTGGCAACTTTATAATGATATAATAGGTCCTCATGAAATCATACGCTCATACTTTAAGCGAGCTTTACTTTATACTAGTACAAAATAAATTAGATTTACAATCATTACATACATTACGAATCATATAACTCTAAACTTTAGTTTCGTAATGAAATAGGTTTAAAGTGAATCGAAATTTTATATCTAAACGGGATCAAATGTGGTTCATTAGTTAAGAATGTGTATAGCTCATTCAGTTTAAAGTTTAAACAAGGTTTTCATCACACTACAATCCTGCTTGACTAGAGATAATGAATAACTACAAGATCCCGCACATGAACAAAGACACGCATGTAAGGAACGATGCTCTTCTCGATTCACTACATGTGAGTGAGGTATTGATCAAAGAATCTCCGAGAAGGAGTCCTCTAAAACCTTCTCGCCGACCACCGTCTCCAAAAAGGGCTCCTCCAAATCTGACCCGAGATCCATCATTTCTAAACATGAATCGTACATGTGTGAGTCGACATTAGAACTGTGAGCAAAGATGGAACCCTTGAAGAGGGATCGTGAGAGGAGCTTTCCTCCTATCCAAAGCTTGACGATGGCTGAAGAGGGATTGATCCCGTCGAACAAGAAGACAGAAAGTTCGACAAGTTGGTTTTGAATGAAAGAAACGAGAGAAACAAAGATAGATAAGGATTCTTAGAATTGCTTAATGAATTAAGATAACAAGATTCCTATTTATACTCCCTCCGTCCGCGAATAGGAGTCCCGTTTTTCTATTTTAATCCGTCCGTGTATAGGAGTCCTGTTTCACTTTTACCATAAATGGTAATAGGATCTCATCTTTCACTAACTCATTCCACTCATATTTCATTTAAAATTAATATATATATAAGTGGGACCCCTATTTTACTAACTTTTTTTCACTCACTTTTCTTAATATTTCTTAAAACTCGTGCCGCCAAGAAATGGAACTCCTAATGGCGGATGGAGAGAGTATTAACTAAGGACCCTAGGTTGGTTCGACTCTCTTTTGCATAATGGGAAAGAACAAACGAAGAAAACCTGACATGAAGCTTATAAGTACGCTCGACTCTCTAATCCTATTACATTGGATAACTGACTAAATAACTAAATGCATAACTAACGACCTATATAGTCGAGGAAGCGTGCTGGTGGACGTCTTGTGCGCTGCGGCCTGGTTGTAGACCTGCCCAAGGTTTACCGAACCGGCGGTTAAAACCGAAACTGTAACCGCCGGTTACGGTTCCGAACCGAAACCGTCGATTTTTGAACTGTGGTTCGGTTCAGGTTAAAAAAATTTCAAACCGAAACCGTGCCGGAACTGCCGGTTCCGGGCGGTTCCAAACCGGAATCGCGAAAAACCACCGGAAAACCGTGAAACCAAGCCGGAACCGCAAAAAACCGACTGTTTAGAACAGTGAAAAACCGTAAAAAACCGCCAATTCGGAACCGAAACCGAAACCGGCGGTTTTGGAACCGGAACCGTAACTGCGAAACACCCTCGCGGTTCGGTTCCGGTTCGACAATTTCCAAAATCGGAACCGGCGGTTCCGAACCGTAACCGCCGGTTCCGGAACCGTGGGCACCTCTACCTGGTTGTGTCTTGAATATCTTGACCCTTGGTGTCTTACTCTCGGTTCTGATGATCATCGGACTGGTTTGGTGCTGGTTGAACAGGTATCTGGTGCCGTGGTGCATATCAGATCATGAGTCTGCTAGATTTTGTGTTTGGGGGAGGAGAATGACGACGCCGGTTAGGGTTTGTGGGTTAGGGAGTTTGACGAGGTTTGTGGAGAGGGTAAAAAGTGAAGTTGAAGAAATGAGGTGGTCATTGGAATTGGTCACCCAATTTTTTCCTTTTTTTAACAAATTTAGTAATGACATCGAGTGTAATTATTGTATAAGCGAGGGACAATTTTTTTCCCCTAAAATGGAAGGGATGAAAGTGATCAACATTTGGTGGACGGATCAAAATTACAAAAGTGGACAACATTTGGTGGACGAAGGGAGTGTTATTTTTCATTGCACTTTCACGGCTACAAAAACAGTGCACCATTTAACATATTACTACAATACTCCCTCTGTTCCTTGTTAATAGAGGCATTTCTTTTCGACATGAAGTTTAAGAATAGTGTGTTAAATGGATGGTGAAAAAGTAATAGAGATGAAGAGAGAATAAAGTAAAAGGGAGAATTACTTTTTGCCAAAAATATATATGACTCAATTAACTTGTAACTTCTCAAAATAGAAAAATGACGCTATTAACGTGGAACGGAAGGAGTACTATTTTTCATTGTACTTCCGCTGCTACATGCTACTACCAATTACCAACTAACTACTCTTCAACTCGACAAAAAACGCTTAACAATTTGTTGACAACAAAATCAAGAATCACACACAGTGAAATTCCACTAAAAAATGAGCAAGTAAAGGGGATAGAAATAGATGAAATTTGGGGATAATAGTGGGAAACAAGCAGATTTTGTTCAAGGGATACATTGTAGGAGTTTGGAATCAGACATGGAGTTAAATATTGGGTAACAAGATCAAGCTAGAAGTTACCTTAACAATTGTTTCCAATATACACATACTTGTTGACAACCTCTAGGATGGTTGCTACTAGCTATATTAGCACGGGGCTGATAGCTGCTAATTGCATATATTCTTAGTGTCAATCTTGGAAATTGAGGAGCTGGTGCTGACTTTTGATCTTTTATGATTTAGAAAAATGAAAATTACAAAAATATTGTCGTAGATTGGTTTCCTATTTTCCTCAATGTATTGTCTAATTCATTTGATTCTTTGTATATCAATCCATTATCTATTGCGGCATTTTTCAGTGATAATACTGGATTATTGCTATGTTGCCAAGGGTGAGATGTGCTAATTCCCCAAGCACGAGAATAGAATGAATTGGTGAAGAGCCTTCGACTATTTCTACTACTTTCTGTTCATCCATATAGTCCCAAAGGCCATGTGATGCAAATATGACAAATTTATCACCCCTTTCCATTATCTTCGCGCGTGTCCATGGTATTTGAGAAATAGGCAGGAAAAAAAGATGATCATCGGCTAAGCCGGACAATTATTAAATTTGCACGTCTTCAAGAAGGCACCTCCTATTGTTCTAGAAGTCTTGAGCATTTTACTCTAGGTATATCAAATGTAAAGCAGTAATACCTAAATCAAATTAAATTCTCATCTGAATGGAGCTCTGCAGACGATATATTCATTCGTATCCCACTACCTACGAGTTGTGTTTGAAAATCTTAGTCCCCAACCAATAGACTTATGTTGTGGTTTATAGATAAAAGAATGACTTGGATGCATTTTTTTGGAATTGGGAATTTTATACAAACAATTGGTAGAAAAAATAATAATATTTAATAATTTATATTTTAGACTCTATACTATAGGAATTAAGTGATTGAATAGAAATATGTATTTAAGATGATTTACATTAATATTTTAAATATTGTTAGATTATATATTTGATTGATTTATGAGAAATATAAAAAAAATATTAAAGTAATTAACTATTAAAGTCGCGTTATTTTGTTATATTCACATGAAATTAATTATATCTTCTTTATAAAATAGTAGTGCACGAAGTATCCAATGGTGTTGGATTTTTTAATCCAATTGATGTCTTGGAAATAATAGAAAAATCTAGAGAGTTTAAGAGAAATAAGAACTAGTAATATTATAGTGCCATTTGTCCCAAAAGTTAGTCATATATGCGGTGTGTGTTTTCAACGAGATATAAAACAAAAATGAGATCTTCTAGAAGTTGGAGAGAAACAAAAAGGTTGTAAAAGATGAGATGATATTCTACAAACATAAAGATAGAGGGACAAAAAGGTTGTAAAAGATGAGATGAGATGATATTCTACAATTATAAAGATATATATAGATGAATATATTCTAATAAATTTAATAGTAAACAAAGAAAATTATAGAAAATGGGATATCCCTGTAAATAGATAAGCCTTTCATTTTAGGGGCTTCGGCACTCATAGTAGGAAGGAGTACGTGAAGAATAAAGTAAAATGAACAATAGGTGCACGTGGCATCCCATAATTTGCCAGTAAAAGGAATGGTGGCGTGTGCTCGTGACAGGGGAACGGACGTTGGTTGTTTGCTAACAGAGACGTGCGGAATTGCACACGACAAAGACCACCACCTTTTCAGTCATGCTAATTGTTACCGACTCAATTTCCACATCTGTTGTGAGAACAACTGGTGTGGGGTATATAGACTAAATGCGTTCTCTATCCTAATATGCTAGTCTTTTGGGCTGATTTCTCATGTTTCATTAATTGTGTGATTGCTCTTAGCCTTAGGATCTGCGATCCGAACGAGTAGTTATCATTTTTCTCACTTTTTTATAGTCATTTTTATTCCGTTCCAGTTATCAATATATCATCATATTCCCCTTAGCTCTCGTTACAATTACTTTTTCATCATTATAATCGTGGTGTTGTGTGTTTTGTGTGGGTGTAAGTGCATATTCTAGCTAGAGATTGGTTTATACCCTATCAGGCTCTTCCAAATCCAACCCCGTCATTTCTAAACATGAATCTTGCAATTCAAGAGAGAATAGTACGAAGGGGGAAATCGTCGTTTGTGGGTTGACATCGGAACTGTGGGCGGAGAGGGATCGCGAGTCGGCTAGGGTTTGTGGAGGGGAATGGCGGCGCCGGTTAGGGTTTTTGGTGGTGATTTTCGGTGCCGATTAGGATTTGTGGATAGCGTAAAGAGAGAAGTTGGAAAAATGAGGTGGTTGCTAGAATTTTTTGTCCTAAAATGGAAATGATGAAAGTGGACCATTTCATGGATGGAAAATGGACAATACTATTTCCGAACACAAACACGACCTGCTATCTTCAAACCTGAATACGACCCAAACCCGTTAACAACAATATACGATAACAACCAGAACCCACCCAATATTACACGATTAACCTAATTTAATTTAAACCTAATTTAATTTAACTTGATTTACATGATAAGAAAGACTCAAAAAAGTGAAAATGGACTAATTTATTAGTGAAGAACAAAACTCAATTTATTAATAGCAGGATTAATAGTGGAGAAGATGACTTGATTTATTAGAAATGACATAAGTGGACTATTTTTGGCAACCGAGAGAGTATACAACAGTATCGGGTAAAATGGAGTTCTGATGAAACAAAGCAGTTTTCATTGCAACCTATGTGAACCAAAAATCATTCTATTTCAACAAAAAAATTGGCCTTGGACAACAATAGAACAGAGATCAATCCTACAAAAAAACATAACGAGTCTTTCTCCCAATTCCAATAAAATCTTGGTAGATCAAACACATAATCTCACTAACTTCAGCTTCTAGCAGCAATCCTCAGCATCGGTGAAATAATTCCCTGTATTTCTAGCAAAGATTGTTGTATTCTGATCTCTTCTTCAACATCTCTCTTCAGATTTCTAATACAACTTCTTAGTTGATCCGACGATTTTATATCCTCGGCTCTCAACTCAACAACCTTATTCGCCAGCTTTGTCAGCAGCCCTGCATATCTTGGCATGGTCGAGTACTTCTGTAGAAACGCCAACAGCAACGCCAGCTCCTCCGTGTCCAAATTGGACACACATTTCTTCAACTTCTTACGCGCCACCAACTCCTCCATCACAGCCACAACACTCTCTGGATTTCTCCGATTCAAAGCAGCCACCAGCGCCTCCCTGTGCCTAAACTTCTTCAAGAGCTTATCAAACTCAGCCATCTTCACTTTCTTAGGCCTCTTGATCAAGTAATCCCCTTCCGAGGGTTTCAAGTTTTGCCCTCGTTGGAAGTACCTAAAATAGGAAGGCCTTGGAACCTTCCTGCCAGGATCATCTTCCACAATTTTCCACTGCAAACCACCAACCACTTCCTCACTCTCCACCTTCGCCTTCCTTCTACCGATATACAAATTCCCTTTGGATGTCCCTATAACACGAGTCGAGCAATCAGGCGAAAATCCTACAGATAGAAGTGGCTCCGGGAACCTTATGGAATGGGTGATCTTCAACTTTGCATAATCAAACACCTTCATATATCCATCCAATGCAACACTCAGGATCCTATTCTCCTCGGCCTCCTCTCCACTCCCTCGTGCAACCTTACCCATACAAAGTGCAGTCACCGTCTTGATATGGCTCTCCATCGAATACAGCAACTTCCCACCACCAATCACATCCCATATCTTAACAAAATTACCACCCGCGGTGGCGATTAGGCCACCGGAGGGAAGGTACAGCACACTCTCCACGGGCTTCTCGTGATTCAATTCCATCACAGAGCTCGCATTCGACACTCTCACATCCCAAACCCTAACCCTATGATCGTACGATCCAGAAACGAACATTTCATCACTAATAGGCGAAGCATCGCCGCAGCGCACATAATCCTTGTGGCCTAAGAGATTAAACACGGATTTCTCAGTCGTAACATCCCAATACTTAACAACGGAATCATCTCCGCCTGAGAAGAGGTGGAGTTTATCGGCGGCGCGAGGGTAACTTACTGACCGGACAGCGGCTGCGTGGCCCTTCAGACGGCGGAGATGGCTGCGGGACTTAGCATCGAACACGTGGACGGTGCCGGACAAGTCTCCAGCGGCGAGGAGCTTCCCGTCGCAGCGGAAGGATACGGCAGCGGCGGTGTCGGAGAAAGAGGAGATTGTGGGTTTAGGCTCTAGCGTTTTGCCGGAGAAAATGGAGACGCTGGCGGAATGCGTAGCAACAAAATCGTGAGGGGCTAGCGGCGAAAATGCGATGGAATTAATTGGGAAAGTGAAGGATTTTGATGGTGTGGTTTCGATATCTTTAGGGATTTTGAATGATCTCCAGTACTTGGCCTCCGGCGAGGGAGTGAGTTTGCTGGAGGTGGGTCGGAGCTTCGGCTTAACCGGGAAGGCTTCCGCCATTGTTGAACGGCGAAAAGGGATACTAGGGTTTAGGGGGATTGGAGGGGGATTGCAAGTAAGAGAAGAGAGAGGGTTTACTTATATTACTCGCGTCTGCATTTTATTTTCTTACATTATTCACTTCAAATTTCATGGAATATATATATTATTTTGAAACACTATATGAAATATATAAACTTAATATTTTTTTATACTAAATTGAAATAAAATAAAACATTTATATGAAATATATAAACTTAATATTTTTTTATACTAAATTGAAATAAAATAAAACATTTTGCATGAAACACGTAATTACCCCTTATTTTGTCATAGAGTTTTTGAATTTTTCAATTGAATCTTGAACGTTTACGTTAATTATTATTTCATACAAAACATTTTACCAATTTCAAATTGATAAAAAAAATTTCAAGTTTATATTCAACAAAAAGTTTCACTTTGATAAAAAAAAATGGTCAAGACTAAGAAACTGAAACAGAATATATTAACTTAAAATATTAATAGAAATTTTTTGTACTCAATGATTTATGCAGATTTGAATTTTTTGTATCAATTAAAAATATTAACAAGTCAATTGAACTAAATGAAGATTAAAAAATCATAGGATCATATTTTTGTGGACGATGAAACTCACATAATTCAACTCGTGCCTCAAATCGAAACCAATTTGAATCTGCTAATTACATTCTCTCTATAGAAATATCGAAAGCAGCCACACAGCACACCCATCTATTCTACATACACAGATTTTTCGTTTCTATCCTTAACTTACAGTAAATTATTATGTATTTTACCACACAGACAAAATGTAATACTCCCTTTTCTTGCCATACCCCATCACCATGTACATGTATTTCTCTTCTATACACCAATAATCCTATTCTTCTCTGAGTGAAATACAACAGAGGCGTCCGCACCATGAAACTGCTCCGCCCCGTGCCAGCGGCATTGGGATGCGTGCAAATTCCAGAGCGTGCCGCCACATTATATATAGGCAAGTGAGCCTCGGTCGAGGTCGGGCTGCGGGCGTCCTCTCGTAGGAGTTGGAGGTCTTTGGATGTTAAGCTCCTAAAGAAACCAAAATTCAAGATTATCTTCTACTAAACGAGAACTGCACGCACCTCAACAGGGATAATATCTGAAACCGACGTACCTGCATCCATGTCTCCTCTGTCATCCGTTCTGGGGATGTTTCCGGGGAGTGGAAAGGTGGTGGAAGTGGATGAATCAGTTTCGGGACAATAACCAATCCCCTGCCAACGACCAATATTGCACCGGCATTGTTTGCCGTTCCTGAAGGTGTTTGGGTAAATCAGATTAGTACTCACTATGGGTGTGTAAAAGATAACATAGATGCTACAATCAATCTTGAGGTCGTTTTATCATGCAATCCTTCAACATAATCTGGAATGCTAACATGAAGAGTTCAAATTACTCAAAGCATACCGCAATAGTTGGTTGCAGAAAAAAGGGTGATCAACTGGCCCTGGGCGAATCGTTCGAATCCATCCATAACACACTCGTGGGCTCTTATGATCATTTGCAGCTTGTTCTTCTTACAGAAATCTGTGACTCGATCAGGCTGCAGGCAGGAAATTAATCGGTAAACAAACAGTATGTCATTAATCATGACAAGAAACAGAATATTGTGATGACAACATGAAATCATCAGATGCATACCCCGAATGTCACAAGTCCGGGTCCTCTTGCATTCGGTCTCAAGCCCTCAACGCTATCATTTTCAGTGGGATCCGACCTGAGGAGGCACGTGATAAGCACAAGATGGAATCGGATGTAGGCAGAATAAGGCTGTGAAGCAAAATATACCATAACAAATCCATTAGCACTATCGACCCAGCATCCATCGTTATGGGTCTCTCCAGTTTCTCTATCTGTTCAACTGAATTAATCGACCTCCCTATGCCACCATGCATGCAGATGATCTTTTTCTCGATCAATGCAGCAAGTGGGAGATAATTAAATAACTGATTGAATCGCGTCCAAGCCCAAATTCCATCGCTTTCCCCCTGCAAGAATGTCGATCAGCCTTTATTAGGTACCACATATTGATTAGGAATATTACTGTAGACTCGAGATATACATACCATTCTTTCGATACATTCGATGCGAAAACCAAAAAGTGCATTGATGTCAGCAGCTTCATGGTTTCCTCGTATCAGGTGAACATTCTCCGGGTATTCGATCTGAGGCCCACGTAAGTCAATAGTTAAGACGAGCAAAAATGTAAATATGCAATTGACAAAACAAATGTTCAGATATCAGTTCATATTCTTGCCTTGAGAGCAAGGAGCAAAGTTATAGTTTCCAAGCTGTGCTGTCCACGGTCGACATAATCTCCCAAAAATAAATAGTCTATGTAACTGAAACAGGAAAGCTATAAATTAATGTCACGAGTAAATTAAGAACTTGCCAATTGTAGAGTAAAAGAGGTAATCATGTCAGCCACCACAAGCTATAACATAAAACTTACGTAATGTCTCCAGCAGTCGAAGGAAAACCATATTCGTCAAATAGCCGCATCAGATCACCAAATTGTCCGTGAAGGTCACCGAAAACTTTTACAGGAGCTTTTAATTGAAGCACCGTCTGCTCTTGCATGAAAATCTGCTCGGCAGCATAACAAAGCTCACCGACTTCATAAGAGTCCAAAAAGAATTTTCTGTTTACAGGAGGCTTCCAATTTCGAGGCCTGAGCAAAGTTGATATGATCTGCAGCATAAATAATAATCAAATACCCATATAAGCATCACTCTGACATTTTTTCGTGTCAAGAAACTTTTGCTTTTAACAGACAGACAAAGACTATGCAATAAATTGAATCCAGTAAAGCTTGCCTTTTTATGTAAGCCTTGAGGTGACTTCTGCCTTGCAAACTTTTTAGTAGGATTTGATAGGTCATTATGTGATGGTAGCATTCGTCTACTTTCATTTTCAAATTGGTCCAAGGATAACTGCCTAACCATACCCCCCAAGTTTCCAACAGTTTCTTTTGCGACAACAACCTGCAATATTTGAACAATATAAGGTTTCATGGTTCCCAGGCATCCCTATACAATATACTTCTGTAGATAAAAAAACGAGCTCAAATCTTACCGCTCTAGGATGAAGGCGGACATCAACTTCTGTGTCACTACCCTCAGAAGTGGTCTCCACAGACTGGGAATTGACATCTGACAACGAAGCTTCCTCAGGGGTAGCTGAAGCTGCCTGAGCAGATTGCCAGACAGCGCTTGCAACCTCAGCTTCTGCAGCAGATGCCTCAGCGAGCTTCTCCAAGGAGTGTTTGTCCATTCTATAGAAATCAAGACGAGAGAGAGAGAGAGAGAGAGAGATTGAGAGACAAACATGTTATAGATTACTGAAGTAGCTTGTCTGGACTACAGAAAAAACCATCATAATGGAAAAAAATAACAGACCCAAATTTTCCAGATGAAGGTGTTTCAAACCCGTCATCTGGGGTTGATCCAGGGGAAAATGGAGCAAAAGTAGCATTATTTGACCTTGGGCTAGAAGTCATTGAGGCTCTGTCTGGGGATAATGGTGGATTGATTTCAGATTGATATTGAGAGTTCTCTGCCACAAGTAAATCATCTAGCAAATTATCTGCAACAAAAAAATTAAACATCTTATAGCAGTTCACAAATACAAAAAATGAGCCATCTTCTGTGAATAGACATTCACTTTCAGCTTTTACAAGCACAAATAACTATTGGAATCATGTCCAATATATACGAAACAGTTCAGCCAATACTCACTAGTAAAGATCATACTGAGAGTGAATCGTCAACAAAGACACCGTAAGATGGAAACCTCAACATTAGATTTGGAAACCATTGGAATTCTGCCATTTGATTAAAAAGCTTAATTTGGGATATAGAGTAAAGTTGTCCGCTCAAAATTCCATGGACTGTTCCTACAGCCAGAGGTAATTCCCATTTCTTAATTCTAGGAGTACTAAAATATTATCCAGGTGAAATGTAAAATGAGTTTTTCATGTACACTTTTAGTTTCATGGGATCGTATGTAATAAGAGCAAGAGAGCATCTCAAATTATCTAGATGAATGCATATGGCCAGAGTTAATGCCCTTTTCTGGATATCTAGATGGAATGCAAAAATGATTTTTTCTTGTACTCTTTAGGTTTATGTGTTCATATGCAATAAGAGCATGTAAGAGCAAGACAGAGCATCTCAAATTAGATCCGTAATCACATTCACATCCCAAAAGTATGAGAAATTTTCCTGTAATCTATTTATATTGTGGTATTGATGAAATATTATTCTAGATAAGAAAAGGGCCTAAAGCCAAGAAAAAAAGATACGGCTAAAGGCACACTTCACCTCCTTTCAGACCACCATGAACATATATCCGGAAACCGACAGATGCAGCTGCATGGCGACATCGACGCATAATCTCAAGAGAAGGATCAGGATCACTCTGTGCTTTGGTTCCCCGTGCAGTGACCAGACCATTTCTGTCAAGCCAAACTCCAGCGGCGGTATCCAATACTTCAAACACAGCAACAATAACATTATGATATTCTTCATGGAACAAGTCCCAAGACTTGCAACATTCCAGTAAACAACATTAAAAAGTCACCTGCAATTACAGCATCACCTTCTACTGATCGCCCACCTCTAAGAACACCTCCAGTTACATGCAATCTAGCACCTACAAATACCTGGAAAAGAACAGCATTCTCAAATCATAAAGTGGAGCTAGCAAATAGATAAGGCATATTGCCACTGACAAGTGGTACAACAACTCTAGCTTCTTAGTTCTCGTATATAATTGTATGAGCTCCAACCTCTTAACAATCTTACCAACAATATAAAAATGTAATATCAAGTTGTTTATGGTTTAGAATCTGGAATGGTACTAAGTATATTGACATCTAAAAGTCTTCTACTGCCAACCCATTTCTTATTGTTAAGGTCATATGAATGATTATTTAGAAAAAAGATAACCAAGTCTTATGATCGCATAAAATGAAAAGGATAGATTAGAAGTCAACTGGATCAATGACTTACCGCGGCATGCTGATACCTGGGCGAAGGCGACACTCCTGGAGCAAGTGTCCATTCCCACAGGCCATTGCGATGCATAAGTAATCCATAGGCATCTGCCAGTGGCTGTACAGGTAACATGCAACTAAAACATTAGTGACAGCCTTAGTAATAGACCTCAATTCTAAAACTACCTCAACTATTTGGGAGAATAAGCAAATTATCAGTAAAAAATTGAGCAATCAAACACCTCATAACAGCAAATTAACAATATGGCTTAGTATGCACCTGCCATATAAATACCTAAAATTAAAAAAAAAATGTTTTCAGAGTTAATTGTCTTCTAAAATTGGTACTAAGAGCATTTCAGTCCATGCCCAAAAAATGTCTCTTGCCAGAAGAAGTTTAGAGAGATAAGTATTCCACTCCTTTCCCAAAATAAATGTATGAAGATAACAGATGAGTTCATCCAAAGGCATGCAAGCAATTTAAAGCCATCTCCGTTTAACTGGAGTTGGAAACACCTTGTGGTTTGACAATGGAGGGAATTCATTTATTAACTTCATGAAAATGAGGAAGCTATTTTCGTTGCGAAGCCATTTACATGACAAATGAATGGCTTCTATCATCACAAGAAATAAGCCATACCGTGCCTGAAGCATCTCTTCCACCACAAAGCAGAAACATTCCATCTGACCGAGCACTAGCCGTTGCATACCTATAAACATGGTAAATTGGTATGGTAAAATACTTATTGTGCAAGTTAATGGAAGTGTAAACAATTCGAATCTAAGGAGTCAGATGAGAAAACAGAAGCCATGTAAAATTGTTCATTAAATACATCGAAGGGTCCCCTAGTGAACTAGTTCAGATATAAAGCAGACTAAACAATCTGCATCAGGAAAAAGGCATTCATTAAAAGTAAAATCCAACTTTAATGTTCATAATTTGTATTTATGCCAATAATACCACAAATTAAAAGATTAGCAAAACTACTTACATCCTTGCAGAAGGTCTGTCACCTTCTGGATTAAGCCTCTGCCACGCATATGGTTTCTGTGCAGTATCCAAGGCCCAAGCATCTGATAGCACTCTTTTACCTGCAAAATCTTGTTCAGTTAGTGCCAGCTAAGAAGAACAAGATATTGAAAGCCATTGGTAAATAAATGATGGAAAATTTAAGGATACATTATGCACAAAAGATTCAAATTATTCCAAACCAGATCGATCGAACAGGTGAGCATAGCAAAACTGCAAAAGTGGTAGAATGTGCCACTGTAATTCATAATGCCTACAGCAGCTAAGGCATAAGTTCCCTTAATTAACAGAAACCACTAGACAATCTCCCAAAAATTAACACATATTTCAATTGAAGCTTGCAATGACATTCAGTATCATTTTAGATTATTAGAAAGACAAAAACATTAGTACATCGATAAAGTTCTTCACTGCTATACATGCAGTAATATCCTTTGTCTAAAGTGATATTACCTGCCAACATATCTTTCAATAAAAGATCAAAATGTGTATTTTTTGGATAAGAAAAGGCTTGCTAGCTCTCACCATCATTGCCACTAACAGAGACAAGATATCGTTGAGCAACCAAGTCCATGACATGTCCATATCTAGGCCCGGGCCCCTGTCCTTGAACTACCACTCTGGCCTCGGCGAAAAAAAGTTACAAGTTAAAAAAAAACTCATTTACTGCAACAACAGATAAAGGAATAAGCAACAATATCCCATAGAAGCTTACCGATGCCACTTGAACTTGTCATTTGTCAAATCAAGCACATAAAGGTCATCCGTCGAATGCCCAGCCGGACCTATCCCACCCTGTCAAAGAGCAGACCCTTAGTAATTTTACAGAGTGCAACTTTTCAGCCATTACAAACTCCAAACTCCAATCACCTGAAACACAACCATGGTGCCAACAGCTGCAGCTGCGTGTGCAGCTCTGGGAGATGGTGGCTCCCCAGCTGGCCGAAGCCTAATCAAATCATTCATAAACTTATGAGCACTAACTCCCCTCTGGGGTATATTTCACCAATTAAAGTAGAAACTAAAATCCAAAAACTGAAATCAAGATTTCAACTTAAACCACCACACACACACACACAGAGACCTGGTCCATTTTCTAGTAAGTACGTCGTAAGAATGAATAGAATTCGTCACTCCATCCAACCCTAAAAAAAACCCGAGGTTAGAACTTCAACAACTAATCAGTTCAGTTCTAAACAAAAGCAAAGCCAGCAAGCAGAAATCAAAAGAGAGAGGAGCATTACGAATGCCAGGGGCGCCACCGTTGCCACCGCCAATTGCGGTGGCGCCTCCGAACAAAATGAGGCGGGGACCGTGGGTTTTTGTCGCCGCGACGGCGGTGAGCGTGTGACCACAGCGGGGACCCGGTGCGTCCTCATCGGTGTCCCAATAGCTCTCCAAATGTCGATATTCCGGCGCCGGATGCAGCCACGGCTTCGATCCCATCCACAAATCGAATCAATCAACTCAGCAGAAAAGCTGAATAACAAAAGAATCCCACGAAACTGGAACCCTAGAGCTGATTGAAGCACAAAGGAACAGTGGGATCCAGAGCAGCAAACTGGACCCTTCACTGAGAGTTGATGCCAGATAATTCCAGTTCAATTTTTTCGAACGTAAAAAAACGGATTTTTACTCGTGGATTTGAATTGAGTCACTGATAATTACCAAAAAAAATTGCGTAATTAGAAAAAGGGTTTCATGGATTGAGATGAATGAAGTTGCGATTGACAGCTGATAATTGAAAGATTTTTAGGCAAGAAATGATGAAAGCCAACTCGTCTACAGTCAACCGTTATTTTACGCTTTTCAAAAAAATCCCTTTTTTTATTTTGTTTTAAGTGATGGACATATCTGGATTTCACAAATATTGCAAAGACAACTTCATTAGTACATCTACTTTTCCAATTTGATTCACAAAATATGTAATTGATGTGAACAAACACACACGTTCATTAATCGTGCAAAAAACATCTCAATCTATAATGTTTTAGTAATAAGTTCGTTGTTCCATATTTCCCTAATTGGCAACTCACAATAACTTATAATTTTGGTAAAATAAATTGACCCTGGACTTGATCTAAGAAGTAAAGAATGTAGTTGAAAATTTTCTGTGGTAATTGATATCAATTGATGGTCGGTATATTAATAAATCCAATAAACTAGTACTATAATAGTAGTAGTACTATAAGATTTGTATACAGGCGATCGACGAGCATAAGATTTTATTAAAAAAATTGCATGTGGGAATGGCATACTTCCATTCATTTACTTTTTTTAAAATTTGTGTCCATAT
Organism: Salvia splendens; assembly: GCF_004379255.2. Taxonomy (NCBI): domain Eukaryota; kingdom Viridiplantae; phylum Streptophyta; class Magnoliopsida; order Lamiales; family Lamiaceae; genus Salvia; species Salvia splendens. Next base: position 4,165,090 of record NC_056034.1, read on the forward strand.
TTTCTTATAAAATCAGTAATATGTTATAAGTAATTTTTCCTATTAAGTCATTGTGTATTAGGGTTAATTGTGTTATTATAAGATTTTCGGATGCATCAAAAAATCTGATGTTACATAAATGACAGTAGAAAGAGTTGAAGAAGAATTTGACTACCCAGTGAGAAATGAAAATATCTAGACTCAGTTCAAATCAAATTTAATGGTGTTGGAACTCAGGTTTAAGATTGAGGGGGCCTATTAAAAGAATAAAGTAGACTTGATATGATTTATTCATATTATACATGAGTGTTTGGTGATGAAAAATTTGGTGATGAAAAGATATAGATCGATTCATATTTATATGTGCTCAATATGAATCAAATGTTTTTTTTTTCCATTAAAGGGCTGTGATAACAAAGTCCTATTCCTGTAATGTATCAGTCATTTATATGAATATATCATTAATGATAATTAGAGTTTGTGATTGTTTTAGACCTCCAAAGAATCAGTCCACGTAGATTCATAGAATATTCAATTATCATAAGAATGGACAATAGATTAATTATTAGAGGAAATTTTACAGCAGCTGTTCTTTGAGTATTAAAATTATAAGAAAAGATCACTAATTAGTAAGAGGGGAAGTAATTAAATATTTACTCATACCTAAAAGGACGGCAATTTCTGTATCTGGTTAAGGCCTGTGATATTGATTATCAACATGCTGCATTATTTATTGGATTGTGATAATAAAATGTTGTAAATCTTGGTCAGATTTATTATAGTAGATCACATTTGTTCATGATGATGCACCATAACTCGTACATTATTACCTAGTAATGACATTGAATCTTTTTTTTTTGGGAATAAATAGTAAAATCATAGGTAGCGTGGAGAGATTTGAAATAATTTGTTTCAACATCTAGCAATAGATTATACTAACAGTTTCAAATGATTCAATTTGGGGTAGCTTCTACTCTCTGACCAATGTCTTTCCACTACTTTTTCAACAAAAGAAATGATCGCTATAGAATTCACCTAGTCAACTCCACTCATTTCTTTTTTTCTTTTCCTTTTTGGATTTTTGCTAATGTAGTCACATTTTGGACTTGGCTTTTTAATTGCTGTAAGATTTTTAGGGTCTAGAGTTCCTCCTAAAATAATAGTGACATTTAACAACAATCACGAGCAACTATTAAAATCAATTAAAATGTGTGGCCCAACCCACCAACACAAACACACTAACTTTATTCCAAATGCAACTCAAATTCATGGGTCCACACGCGAAAGGTGGTACCTAATTACAATAACTCCAATAGTCCTAGCCAGTTGTTTTTCGATAAAAGGAAAGCACAAATGCAAATCTCAGGAGAGAAAAGCCAGAAACTTTATTGAGTCGAGTTCAAAATAGTATAAATTCATTTCACAATATTCACACATAAATGTATGAACGCATGTACAAAACTAAAACCCTTCAAACACCTTCTATATCAAGAATTCCTCTTTCAATATAAGCAATTATGTAACCAAATACCCTTATAATCTTCAAGCGATGCCGAAGGGAAGAGACTATGATGAATGGTTAACTAGCAGCAGCTCTTTCTGGTTATACGAAAGCATTGAGAATGCCCTTCACTCTTTTAAGCAAGGAGACGACCGTGTTACAGCGTTTATCTGAACTGTTCCCAACACTAGAAAAAAATATAACTTCTCAGCATATAAAACAAAGAAGATAGTACTAGTAATTGATTTTTTAGCTTTTCTATGTATGGGAAAACAAAGGCGGACGACTGGAGGAGGGGTGCATACAGGAAGACTGACCTTTTCTAGGGACAGGGGTTGGGAAATGCTGAATGCACCTCATTAATTTCTGCAATTATCTCTGGAGTAAGCTCGACTCTGCAGCCATCAAGCACCTCTTGGAGCTGCCACAGCTTTGTAGCTCCAAAAACAGCACTGGCCACAAGAGGGTGTCTCAAAACAAAAGCTGCCAAATAGTTTCATAAGGCACAATGCTGATTTGAACATCAAACAGGAATGTAGTACAGTGATAGGAATTGTAATTTTAGAATCTGCAATCTTTTCACCACCATATGAGAAGAGAACACTTCATTAAGCTTAATGCACAACAAATCATAATAGGAAATGAACAAACAGCTAAGATTCTTATTTTGAACATTGTTAGCATCTCCGCATCTTGGAATGTTGTGCACATAAAACTACAGTTACGGGTAGAAAAGCAAACAAATTGAATCAAGTCAAAAGCATAATCATCCAATTTGTCCGAACTTGAGCTTGAACAACTTTGATGAAGACCATCGAGCTAAGTTATAACTTATGAGTAAATAATGTGTAAATTGGAATTACAATACTACCAAATATGAGTATTTAAATAAAAAATGAGGTTTCTGACAATGTTTGGCTAAGCTTAAAAAAAGAGCTTCTAAAACATGAACAAGATGAATACAAGTCTATACAAGCTAAACAAATCCACAAAATAAGCTCTATAATATCCACAAATCAGATTATGGTCTTTTTAAGTAACTCATCCAAAATTTGAACTATGACTACTGCAATTTTATACACTTAACTTTTGTTTTCTAGAAAGTACGGATGTACGATAATACCTTATAGTTTGACTGTATGAGGTATCAATATTATGTTTGATTGAATGTATTAAAATACATTTAACCATACATACATTGAATTTCTTGTTTGGTTGGATGTATTAAACTGCACTATCATATTGCACTTACTAAAAATCGTTTGAACTAGTATGAGAGCAAGAAGATGGATAGTTTATCAAGTTAGTTACACTTATCTTTCGTAATACATAACACATTTAGGAGTACAACACTTTATCAAGGGCTTTTATTTTTGAAGCAAACAAGATATTAAATTGTCATAGATATTTATCACCCTCTTCTCTCGCATAGAAAACAAGGCCTTGCAGTTTTAAAACAACAAATGAAGACCTTACTGCGAACTCAAGATAGCACATCCCAAAAGTGCAAGAACTTATCAATGTAATAAGCTAATCAAAGACAATCTTTTACTAAAAGAATATCGGGAAACACAGGTTGGAATCTAATTGATATCACTCCGTACTTGGAAGGTCTATCCCATCCTAACAAAACACACAAACACGAGGATTTTAAAATATCCGAGAAGAAAGTTAGTATTTTAGCTTTTAGCACGAAAAAAAAAATCATTAGCTACAAGACGCACAATGTGCACTGAGAAATTTTATTTTCCTTGACTAGCTTCATAGCAAACCAAAATAAGTTCACACTAGGAAAGGGGGTCCTCTTTAATCTTATTGCACAAATGCTAAAAGGATTCTCCAATTCAAAATTAAAAAGCTTTTCTTTTAAGCTATATTAATTGCCTGGCTACGTGGCAATTTGCGCCACGTCCCTTTAACCAATCAGAATCCACCATCCATCGAACACTTACCGTATAAATCCCGCTTCGTGCACTCCGCTGCCTAACTTAGGGTTTCTGACTACCTAAAGTCAAATTGAAAAAATGAAATCCTCTTCCAGAGCCGCCTCCAACAGTACGAAGGGCAAGTCCAAGACCAAAAGATTTCCCCTATATTTCTCCATTAGCAGAGTTTCCCGATTTCTCAAGAAAGGGAATTATTCCAAGCGTGTTGCTCCTCAAGCACCAGTTTATTTAGCTGCAGTCCTTCAATGCATGGCTGCTGAGGTGATATAATAAATGTGTTTTTCATTTGCTTCCATTATTATTTCTATATTCATTTCTCGAATTTGCCTAATCTGTTTAAACAAATTTCTTGATTTAGGTTTTGGAGCTCTCTGGGAAAGAGGCTAAGAATGAAGGAAGGAGCAGAATTGGGCCTCGGCACATAGAGTTGGCAATTAGGAGTGATAAGGAGCTAAGCAAATTGCTGCCCCATGTTACCATTCCGGGTTCAGGTTCAGGGAAGAAGATCCACTTTCATGAAGCTCTCCTGCCAAAAAGCGCAGGAAAGAAGAACAGAGACATTGGTCCCAGCTCTAAATGAAACTGAATGTTAAGGTTGAATAAATGTTCCTTATCCAAATAAATAAATCTTTCCTGGCCCAAGATTATTTGTTTTAATTTTTCATGCCATTCTAGTTAAGATCTCCTTGGTCACTATGCTAATCAGTAATCACAATATGGTCATATATACCTAATAACCAAATCCACATCAAATGATATTGCTTGAATAAAATTCCAATGATCTACTGATTAGGGTAAGCCAATACTTCAAAGCATTATTCCATCGAGTAAATGGAGAAAGCAAATCTACTAAATGGTGGTGTTAATGCCAATTACCTACTAAGGTTCCTAGCATAAAAATTAATGCGTATATAAAACCAATTTTAAGCAGATTTGATGCATCAGATATAAGATTCTAACAATCTAAATACGCTAAGAAAATGCTCTCACCTATAGCAAGTGATACAGGATGAACATCATACTTCTTTGCAATGGAAAAATATAACTGCAAAACAGTGAGAAGTGACATTAGCAAAGCCATTATATTCTCATTGATGCAACTAAGCATTGATAATATTTAACTTTACTGCTTACATTGCATTTCAAATCATGGATTTGATTTGAGGGACTTCTGATAAGAGCTCAAAAGGTCTTTATACAATTTCATACACAGATCTACCAAAACCACTCATAAAATAACTCAAAACAGTGAACTCACCCTAGAAAGCTCAACAAATATATTCTTCGGGATTTCAGATTTATACTTAAATAATGCCTATATAGTTAGTAACTAAGAGATACGGGACCATATTTTACATGGGAATAACACTGTGGTCTGTGAAGACCACTAAGTACGCTTATTTAAAATAGTACAAAAACATGGAATGTGAAATATTCAAAACCAAAACAGAACACATTGTTTGTGCTTTTGTAGTATAATCAAGTAATGAGAAAAAAGACTCTCACTTACCCTGGCAGCTTTTCCAGTGATACCATCTGACAGATTGTATCTTGATTCCCCTTCAGCATACCTCCCTGAAAATGATACAAGCAAACTGTCTGATAAAAAAACCAATCGCAGTTGCTCAAACCAAAAGGCCTGGACAAAAACCTTTAAACAAATTCAAACGAGCATCACTTGGACCTCCATCAAGAGAGAGATATTTCCCGGAGAGAATACCCATTGCCAAAGGGCTATATGCTAATAAGCTTACCCTAGAGAAAAAGTAAGAAACATGAGAATTGATGGTCAAACTATTATGAACAAACACCAGGAAGGCTTGTAAAGATCCAATCGTATCAGTTCACATTAGGTGGCCGATGTACAAAGGAAGGGCCAATAACATTCAAGAATTAAAGAGAAAACTAATCCTCTTACTTTTTGACAATTTATAACATACAAATGCTTAAGAAATTCAAATATCAACAGATTTACATAAAAACACAAGCTGAAAAATATCTCGTTCCAAGACCGGAAGAAGAGATTGATGAATAAAGACGGGATGCCGAACATCAATAAAAACCCTTACCACAATATATAAAAATTTAGTTGATGAAACACAAAAAAAGGGAAAAAGCAGTCTATTATCAAATATGGTGATTCACAAGAGACACCATGAATATCATACACTCAATGAAGTACATGGCAAGTTCATTTCGTGTAATATTCATAATTAGGGAGTGAGGGAATGCCTGCACTGTGGTTGGGATATGATATATCATAGTATATGATACTATTGTACTACTGTCTTTACATTACAGTGTAGATTTATGCCATATCTTTTTATGTATCTTCATCCACAGCTATAGTTTTTTATTTATTTTGATGCTATACATGTCTTGAAGAAAGGCATAAATATCGTAAGAACATTTCTTGAAATTTTGAGCAGACCAAAATATCCCATCGAGTTTTAGCAATGCAAATGCAAATTCAAAACTATATAGAGCACATTAGTTGTGCTTAGACTGAGGAATTTTACAGTAATGAATTCATTTGAATCCCTAGTTTAATTTTGAGTGAATTTGTCCAAACAAATCAAGTTTACATAGTGTGCGCTTGTCAGAGTGCATGAGTGACTATGTTAGTGATTTTTGTGTGTAAAAGGAAGGACATGGAATGGCTAGGTTTTGAGATCCAAACCCATGGATTCAAATTTCGTTGATTTGGGCTTTTTGTCAATTCTATTGAGTGGATTTGATTGTGGGTTTCAAATACCTCCATCCAAACACAACCTTAGTTGTGATGCTCACTCAATTTTTAGTTGGCTAAATATTGGTCAATGATTTATCTTTTTTATCACCCACACAAGACAATGTTCAGTGCCTTCTCATGTATATACGATCCCCATGTAACAAATAGAAGGCAAATAGCTAAGGAATTAAGGCTGAATAAATACCCTTTGACATTGTCTTCTTGAAACAAAATATAACTTAAAGAGAAATGTTGTACACCCTCCGTCCCAACTAAGTTGAGTCAAAACTTTTGGGCATGGAGATTAAGAAATTGTGTTGAAAAGTACTCCCTTTGTCCCATTAGAAATGAAACGTTTTCCTTTTTGGGTTGTCCCAATAAAAATGAAACGTTTCTTAAATTGGAAACAACACTATCTCTAATTTTTCTTCTCTTTTACTTTACTCTCTTAATTAACTCACAAAACAACACTGCATAAAATCGCGTGCCGGAAACCAAATGTTGCAGATTTATTGGGACGGAGGGAGTAGTAGAGAGGAATAAAGTAGGAAAAATAAAAAGAGAGTAAAGTGATGAAATAAAGTAAGAGTGATTGGATGCTTTGTTTTTTTGTCAAAAAAGAAAATCACTCAACTTAGTTGGGACATCCCAAAAAGGAATATGACACAACTTAGTTAGGACGGAGGGAGTATGATTTTTTCGAAATACAAAATTATCCCTTTGATACTTCAACCAACTTACTTTTGATATTTCACCATCTATGTTACTCATACAAGATATTGATCTAAATCCACAAGGCCCTGATTGCAAGCATGAGTCATCTTATTATAGAGCGCTTATCTTTGGTCATGCAGCAAACATGTGTTGTCCAACTACTTGCCATATATTATCTCTAGCCTATTTTTGCTCTTTCATGTCCAGTCCTTCGGTATGGTAATTTTGGAAATTGGACAACATGCTAGAAAGAATCTTACACAGAAAGATGGCATTTAGCATGACATCTTACACAGAAAGATGGCATGCTAAATGCTATAGAGAAGAATAAGACTTGAGGATGAAGTACAAGGACCAGTTCGAGAAGTTTAAAGAGTTTGAGAAAGTCAAGAATACACTTGAAAACGAGTCGCATAAATGTTTGTAAGATTTACACAAAGGGAAGGTAGCCATATAACCGTGCGCAGCACAGCACACAAAGTAGAGATGACTAGCTTGAGCTTGTTGAAGACGTATTTCAATTCTCACTAGAGTTTGAGAATTGACACTAAGGATTTAAGTTATTTAAGCATATCCTTGATCAATAAATAAATTGATAGACAGGTAACATATTCAATCAACCCTATCAAAATTTTGGAGATAACAGGAGTGACCTTGTAGAAACAGCTTTATTTCCAACATTATTTACTAAATTCAGGGCCATATATTGCAGTGCGACAAACATGTAAAACAATAAAAAGCAGTATTTCAAGTACTTGGAAAAGTCCTTCACTTCCCAAAGACTATACACGAAGAGGTTGAAGCTGCTAGTGCAGATTGAGTTGGTTTGACTACTGATTGATTAGGATATTCTAGTATCTATTTAGGGTGGCATGTCACTTGATAAAGTAGGAAGCAAGCATGATGAAAATGAAGCCAAACCTTCATAAGCTGCTCACTGCGTGAAATGGGTAATTTAGTAGAGCTAAAGATACTAATCAAGAGGCAAATAGAGTTCCATTGCCATAATAAGGCTCCAACCAGTTTTAACCTTAGTGCATATGTCATTTGCTCTGGAAACTCAATTAATAGCTAATACACTAGCCCAATGGTTTTTCTTACACGACTTTTTACTTCTTCTCAACAACTTTTGCATGATTAACATCTATGGAACAACTTAAGGTTGATGCTGACGATTTTGGTAGTTAAAGCAATAGAGCATTTTGAATTATTTTCTTCAAATACTTTGATAAGTTAGGTTGTTTCCAATTTCTTATTTTCTCTCCAGTAACCATGCAATGAATCTTGTCGTAATGTTGCACAGGAGTATGGAATTATTAGTACTCGTCTAATTTCTGTCTAAATTTGCTACACATATACTGATGCTTGAGCACATAGATGTTGTGCATGTACTTTTTTTTTACTAGTAATGAAGATCGAAGTAAAGTTTATAAAATCCATAAACGCAGGACATTGTCATCCATCAGAGTTACACATGCACAAAAAAAAGAATCAGCTAGACCAAGTGGTAAGTCGCATATATTTTCTTAGCCATCTCACAGCTTAGGTTATGAATACTAAATAATTTCAATCCTTTTCAAATTTTACTCAATCATTTCTTACTGCTAGTATTTGTTAATAGATCACAACTATCAACAGGAGGCTTATCTGAAAAACGAGTGCTTTCTCATTTGAAACTAAACCACAATGATACAAGCACCAAGTGAAATTATTACTGCTTTTCGGATTTATTATCATATTTACTTGTATTAGTAGTATACAAATCCATGTATTATGCATGTATATTTTACACGTAGTGGAACCATATTGCATTTCAAACTATGACATTGTCAACTCTAATCACCTAATAATAAGTTCTAGACAATTTACATTATCATGATTGTAACTCACAAAAGATGCATTCTCTATCAATACAGCCAAAGAGGTTTCATATAGGTACCTCTCATGGTGACAGCATTCTGCCATTCCAGAATCAAAATTTCGGCAGAGGAGGTTATAAGCATTCTGAAAACAAGGAAAAAAACATAGACCCATATCTAATTATCAATAAACATGTAACACACAGAAACACACAAGCATACACAGAAGGTTTGATAGGACAAGCCTCACTATTTTTTAAAAAGGGCTGAGACACAAACTACCTGCACGGAGACTACTTTAGAATTGCGAGAGAGACCTTCAGCAACATGAAGGAACTTCATAAGACCATATGGTGTCTCATTACTTAGTCCGATATATCTTATCTGCAGTAATGTCATTGCCCCTTTAAAAAATACAGCTCCAAATATGTTAGTAACAAGGTGCAGAACCACTGACCTTACCAGAACAAATAGCTTTCTCTAGAGCAATAAGTTGTTCCTCAAAACTAACGTAGGGAAAGTTCCGGTGAGAATCGAACTCAGTTTCTCCAAACATAGGTACATAGCTACAAGAAAACCATGGTTGTGACAACTAGCTTCAAAGTCCAGCAGCTCTAAAGTCATCTTTTAATGTGGCACATTATAGTGATCTTTACAGACAGAGGTTATAAGAAAGAAACAATGCACGAACCGGTCCGGCCAATGAACTTGATACAAGTCAATGTAATCACTTTGTAGGCGCAGCAAACTGCAAAAGCATAAATCTTATTGAGTTTTAAGGTCAAACAATCAAGGGCAGATCACAGAGGAATTGGCGAATGACAACAGAACTATTACGAGTTAACATCCAAGAGAGCAAAAGAACTTGATATATGCTAGTACAGCGCAGACCAACCTATTGTCAAGTGCCTCTGCTATATTCCTGGAATCAACACTTTCTGGTCCATTTCGTATCCAAGTCATTTTCCCCGATGGCCCACAAACCTATCTCCTAGCAATTAAGCAAAAGTGTATCAAGGTTGAAAAATCAGGGTTAGACTGGGAGACTATATTCTAGTCTTCTAGAACAAATAAATACCACAGTGCACTTCTGAATTATACTGAGACATGTCAATTACATTTGTTTACTTGGATATTGGTACTACAAGTTAGAAAATTAAAAACCTATTTTGAGATCACATGGCAAGGAACACTGATACAACATGGATAGGCAAAGAAATTTGCAATTTTTCACGATAGTCCTAGCTGGACCAGCATCTAAAAATAGAACCAAGTGAAGCATAGTCAAACACCTGTCACTGGAATTTTAGTCAGCTTTGGAAATTTTCACGATAAAAATTTTCAAGCACTAAGCTCAGGATCAAAATTGAACAGGAATGCAAAAACCTTACATAGTGAAAAATAGATAAAATCGTCTTAATGGCTAACATTGCCATGTGACTCTTAACCATATGCTTCAAGCAATAGCTTGAGCAGAAGTTAGAAACTTGATTTTAGAATAAAAATTTACTACTCGATTCTACAAAATTATAGGCGATTTCATTCTGACACCTAAAAGAAACACTAGTTTCAGCAGGAAAATGGAAAATGGTGACAAAGAATAGTGTAAATCCAAATGAAACACTACGAGGTCCACTAATTGTGTTTAAAACTAGACTAAGTTAGTAAAGACCTTCGTAGCAAGTACCAAACGATCCCGTGGGATATTGCGGGATCGAATCCAATTTCCGAGATACTCCTCGCTCTTTCCTTGTGTCTCTGCACGCTGTGGCACCGGATACCTACAGCGAGTAGCGCAGCAGGAAATCAAAACCATGGACGGCGAATGAAACTGAAATATTAAGTAACTAACTATACATTTCGGCGGAATCGAAGAAATTGATTCCGGAATGGAAGGCCTTGTCGAGGAGCTGGAAGGACTGAGACATAGAGTTCTGCTCGCCGAACGTCATCGTGCCTGAGAAGAACGAACAATAATGTTGCTAGAGAGAGATATGAGGTTGCAGAGAGAGAGAGGCCGACCTAGGCAGAGTCTTGAGACAGCCATATCAAGAGCTAGATTGAAAAGCGGCACCGCCATGGTTGAGAGCGCAGGGTAGTGGAACACCACCGCCGGAGGGTTTTAGATAATGTCAGGCACGAAGGGACGTTTTTTAAGAAACGTGTTGACAGCACGACACGAGAAAGACGGTTGAGAAATTTTCGAATTCTTTTTTCCATTTAAATTGGGTGGGAAATTTATTTTTTGACCCGCCAAATATAACTTCGGGTATACTCTACTTCATTCCAAAAGAAGTGACGATATTCATAAATGATTTTCAATTTTCAATATAACCTTTAATTCTTAAAATTCGAGCAAATTTTAATTTTCACAATCTTATAAAGAAAAGCAAGAGAAATAAATAAAAAAAATCGCATTAACGCACGATTTAGGGAAGAACAGATCCTTGGCTAACAAAATAAAAAAAATGTAAAAGACGAACACAGCAATATATAAATGAATTGGAAATCTGTTTAATAAAACGTCTATTTATATATTCCAGCTAGAACAAAATTAGGGTTGTATGTGGATTGACATTTAACCGATCAAGAACCTTCCAACATAGCCCTTCAACAGCAATTTAATTCACAACAAAACCCTAAAATTCCTGTGATGCAGAACCGATCTCCTTGTCCCTTCCGCCAGCCTTCTTTGGCAACAAAGTCTGATGAATGTTTGGCAGAACACCTCCATTAGCTATTGTAACATGGCCCAACAGCTTACTTAACTCTTCGTCGTTCCTCACAGCCAGCTGTATGTGACGCGGAACAATCCTGTTCTTTTTGTTGTCTCTAGCAGCATTTCCAGCAAGTTCCAATACCTAGACAAGGCAATAGATTGAATTAATCAAAAATTGCAAAATTTAGGGGAATAGACAAAAGGACCGATCAAAAATAAAATAGAAGTAAGAATCTGAGATAATAAAAATCGACTGAACATACGTTGCGTAATCGTTCCCGTTTACAGTTAATTTTAAAACAGAATCATTCGATTAATGCGATTGAATGCTCTTTCCAACAAATCAAATTTAAAATCAGAAAATCCACAGAAAACGGATCGCATTCGGCCTATATACAGACACTCAGGGCAAGCAATCATGAATGAAAATGCAGCGAATCTAAAACCTAATTACCTCGGCGGCGAGGTACTCGAGGACGGCGGACAGATAGACGGGGGCGCCTGCTCCAACGCGCTCAGCGTATTTACCTGCCTTAAGAAAACGAGCAATTCTGCCGACGGGAAACTGGAGACCAGCTTTCGACGAACGGGAGACGGATTTGGAAGCCTTGGGCTTGCCCCTTCCGCCCTTGGTGGTAGCTGCGGCGTTGGAACTCATTCTTCTGGAGGCGGCGATTGGTTGCTCGTAAACCCTAGAGGATGATTTGAATTGAGTGGATTTTTAGAGAGATTTTTGGTTAGTGATGAATGAGAAATAATGAGAGTAATGGGGATTATATAGAAATCAATGGTGAATTATGATTGGCTGGATGAGGTGAGGTGCGGATTGCCGCGCTGGCAGCGGGAGAAAAGGGAAAAAATTTGAATTGGATGCGTAGAATAATTTTGGCGGGTGCGAATCCGCTGGATCACTAACTATCCTTTCCATATTTACGAAAGTAATGGCCTATAGGACTAGAAGCCCATATCAGGCCCATTTATTTTAATTAACAGTATATCAAATTTTGATTTTGTTCAGTTTAGCATCACGTGAAATCGGAAACTGGAAAACATTTATTTCTTCAAGCGCACGTTTGATTTCCTATAATTAATAGGAAAAGGTGATGACGTATTTTTATTTAACTTAATGTATTTGGATTTATTTAGCTTTCTCATTTTTATATATATTTGATTTTAGCAAGCTTCTCGAGTTTTGTAGCAATAAGGGCAAAAATAAGCGAAACAAGAGAGTATTCGAATTTTATTGAATTTAAAATTCAGTGACTCGACCGAGCCACATAGTGGTGCTAAATCACTCGGTTGAGTCATACCCGCTTAAAAATGCAGGTGTCCCCCGAGAAGGTGACTCTACCGAGCCGTTTATGGACACATAATAATTCAGTTGAGTGAGACATTCAGAATGTTAGAGATTATCTTACCTTTTGATGCCAAATCATTTCACGGTTAGAGTGCTAGTATTATTTTCTTGCCAAGGAATCCAACATTTCAATTAGGGATATCATATGTGGATTTGAAATATCGGACACTTAAGATTGCAAAACTATATACTCCGTATTGGATTTGTTTCCTTGTGATATACTAATACTTTTATACCAGAATTAAGATTCTTTATACATATATAGAGTTATTCTTCCATTATAAATTGTATTCGAAAATTATACTATGAAATTTCTTATTTAACATAGATACAGTACTAAACAGAGTAGACAATTAACGTAGTCGTGTTTATCTATTTATATTCGTTATTATTACTCCCTCCGTCCCGCACTACTCGCACGTATTTCCTTTTTGGGCGTCCCAAGTTACTTGCACTCTTTCCATTTTTAGTAAAAATTTTCACCTACAGCCGTCATTTTTGACTTTCCTATACACTCATTCCTTAATCTCCGTACCGAAAAGGAAATGAGCGAGTAGCTCGGGACGGAGGGAGTACTATTTTACATTCTAATTATTGTTCTTTATGTCCTAACAATCATAACTCCTGTTTCGATCGTTAATTTAGATTTGTTTGTATTCTTTCGAGATCTTGACTTTTATCATTGGTCATACTACATGTATAATGAAGGAGATGTATAATGCATTCTCCAATCGATTGCACGATTAATCAACTCACACTTTCAAAATAGTGTATAAAACACGAATGCAATTAATTTATCAAGTGGGCAAATAAAAACTTGCGACTAGTTATTTTTAAAGATTAAAATATCAGCCAATTATGTAAGCAAAAAAGTGGACTTTTGTTTTTAGCTGTGATTATGAAGGCATGAAATGACATTCCAACAACTCAATAAATATTTCTAATCTCGCGTCATTGGCACTTAATTATATGTGATGAATCCGCGAATTTTTGATGGTGATGAATGCAGGAAGATGCAGATCACGACACAGAGATTTTACGTGGTTCGATTTACTGAGGTAAATCTACGTCCACGGGAAAAAATGAGGGCAGAGTTGTATTGCTTGATCTGTTTTCTTACAGCTTACAATACAGACTTGCTATTTTGTATTTTATCTCTAGAAAGCGAGAGAGTCTAACCCTATCTATCTGATCTAGGTTCTATTTATACAAAGGACCAAGATCGTGGCATGCAGCACCATTTACTAGGCAGTGGATGTCGTGGAGATCGTGGCGATCTTGCATGGGTCCACTATCCTGCATGAGTTAATGACTGCTTGACACCACTAAATAGATCGTGGGTGTAGTGGAGGTGGAAATCCTGCATGAGTCCACTATCTCCTAGTTCGGTCGAATACTGAGACCGAACTGCTGAATTATTGCCGAGCAGCTTTTGCCGATCTGAGAGTAGAGCTTGATGCCGACCTGAGAGCAGAGTTTGATTGGTTGGCTTTTACCGAGCTGTAGGCTGGGGCCGAACTCTTTGATTGTGCCGAACTGAACTCTTTAGTCATGCCGGACTGATACTCTTTAGTCATGCCGAACTGATACTCTTTCTTGGGCTTTAGGCTGATGGGCTTTGCTGCTGTTGGGCTTGTTTAGTACGTACTCCATCACTACCCCCCCCCGAAAAGTGAAGTGAATCACTTCGGCATTCTGGATAAAGGTACGGGGTAAGTTGATGTTTGTCCTCGGTCTGATGAAGTGAACTCTTCTTTGACCGGACTTGGTTTGCGTCCTAATTTGGCGAGTTTTATCGCTCGGATCGAACTTTCCGTTGTCCTAATTTGGGGATCGGACTTTCCCTTGTCCTAATTCGGCGAGTTTTATCGCGTGGATCGGACTTTCCCTTGTCCTAATTCAGGCAAGTTTTATCGCGTGAATCGGACTTTTGTTGCAGTTCGTTTCAGACGAAGTGCTTGATTTTTAAGCCGAATTGTGGTCTTGTATCCTCTTTAGAAGCTTGGACTTCACAATCGTTGGCTTATTGCAGTTCGTTTCAGACGAACTGCTTGTTTAAGCTGAATTGTGGTCTTGTATCCTCTGTAGAAGCTTTGACTCACAATCGTTGGCTTGTTGCAGCTCGTTTCAGACGAACTGCTTGTTTAAGCTGAATTGTGGTCTTGTATCTTCTGTAGAAGCTTTGACTCACAATCGTTGGCTTGTATATGTTCTAAGAAGGGGATCAGCCTTCGAAGAACAAGATACCTCAGTAACATTTGTAAGAGACGACACGCACAGAGACAGACAAAACACACGGACAAAACGCACAGAGACAAATAAAGACCAAGCAAACCAAATAAAGCACATTGACCGAACAGGACTCAAGACTGACTGACCGGACTGTCTCTTACAAATGGAACTTCTTGAGGTTGGAAATGTGCCATGTTCGGGGTACCTGTTCTCCTGACATGTGAGCCAATTTGTAAGACCCTTTGCCGAGGACTTCTGACACCCGATACGGACCTTCCCATGTGGGTTCGAGCTTGCCCAGCTTTTCTGCTCGGCTTACTTCGTTGTTTCTCAAGACGAGATCTCCCACTTGAAATTGCAGCTTCTTCACCCTTTGGTTGTAATACCGGGCTACTTGCTCCTTGTACTTGGCTGCTTTTATGCATGCCAATTCTCTTCTTTCTTCGGCAAGATCTAGCTCGGCTCTCAGTCCGTCGTCATTCATTTCTGCTGAGAAGTTTAGAGTTCGGGGACTGGGTATGCCGATCTCCACCGGAATCACGGCTTCAGTGCCGTAAACAAGACTGTACGGAGTTTCACCGCTGGAGGTTGTGGGTGTAGTTCGGTAGGACCATAGGACTTGAGGGAGATTTTCTACCCATTGTCCTTTGGCTTGTTCTAACCGAGCTTTTAACCCTTTCACCAGGATACGATTTGTTACCTCCGTTTGTCCGTTTGCTTGTGGATGAGAGACCGAAGTGAACCGCTGTTGAATATTCAGCTCTTGGCACCAATTCTTGAACGTCTTGTCGGTGAACTGAGTCCCGTTATCCGAAATGAGGATGCGGGGTATGCCAAATCGGCACACTATGTTCTTCCAGACGAAATCCAATGCCTTCGAGCTCGTTATCGTAGCTAATGGTTCAGCTTCCACCCACTTCGTAAAGTAGTCCACGGCAACGATTAGGAATTTCATTTGCCGAGGAGCTTGAGGAAGTGGTCCCACTATGTCTATGCCCCATTGCATGAAAGGCCAAGGGCTTTGCATAGTGTATAGATCGGTCTGCGGCATCCTCGGGACATTTGCATGAATTTGGCACTTCGTACACTTCTTGACGAGCTGCACTGCCTCTTGTACCATGGTTGGCCAATAATATCCCCATCTCAGAACTTTTTTAGCTAAAGCTCTGGCTCCGATGTGGCTACCGCACGATCCTTCATGAACTTCTCTGAGGATGTAGTCCGTCTCTTCTGGTCCTACGCACCGCAATAACGGCTGGAGGTAAGACTTTCTAAAGAGGACTCCTTCATGAAGTTCGTACCGAAGTGCTCGGCACGTGATCTTCTGAGCTTCTCTCTTATCCTCGGGCAATTGTCCTTGATCCAGATACTACAAGATCGGCGTCATCCAGTTCGGCGAGCTGGATACTGAATGTACCTCGGCTTCATCAATGCTTCGATGCATTAATTCTTCCGCCTTTGAGCTCGGATCTGAGGCCAACTTACTTAAGGTATCTGCTCGGCTATTTTCCGCTCTGGGAATGCGGATTATCCGAAAATAGGAGAAACTTCGGCTGATGCTTTGCGCTTTGTCCAAATACTTCTTCATTCTCTCGTCACGAGCTTCACTTGTACCCAACATGTGATTTACTATGACTTGTGAATCACAATGGACTTTGAGAGATTTGACGAGCAGACTTTGCGCTAACTGGAGTCCGGCCAGGAGGGCTTCGTACTCGGCTTCATTATTAGTAGTGGGGAATAGGAACCGAAGTGAGTAGGTTACCTCGTGTCCGTCGGGAGCGACAAGTAAAATACCAGCTCCACTTCCCATCTTGTTTGAAGCTCCATCTACGAATCCGCTCCAGCAGTCCGGCGGCTCTTCTTCGGATTCCAAGGGCTGTGCTAGTTCGGTATTGGCAGAATTTTTCTGTTCGGCAATGACAGGGATTGCTTGATCGAACTTGGCCTCTGCAAGAAAATCTGCCATGGCTTGTCCCTTGATGGCTTTTCGAGGTAGGTACTCGATTGAGTGTTCTCCCAGCTCTATGGCCCATTTGGCGATTCTGCCTGATGCTTCTGGCTTGGTCAAAACTTGCCGAAGAGGCAGATCGGTTAAGACGCATACCTTGTGAGCATAGAAGTATGGCCGCAGTCTCCTTGCTGCATTTACTAACGCCAGAGCAATTTTCTCCAGAGGTTGATACCTTGTTTCTGGACCTCTTAATGCTCGGCTTGTAAAGTAGATGGGAAACTGCTTTAGGCCTTCTTCTCGTACAAGCACCGCGCTAATGGTTTGATCGGATGCCGCTAAGTATAAGAAAATTACTTCGGCTTCGGTTGGAGCAGAGAGAATAGGAAGCTCGGCTAGATAACTTTTGAGCTCGTCAAAGGCCTTTTTCTGCTCGGCTCCCCACTCGAACTTTGGTGCCTTTTTCAACACCTTGAAGAACGGCAGTTGCTTTTCGGCTGCTTGGGAAAGGAATCGATTCAGTGCGGCTAGACATCCGGTTAGCCTTTGCACGTCATGTATGGACTTCGGCATTGCCATGTTCTGAACGACTTGAACTTTTGAGGGGTTTGCCTTGAGTCCGTCCTTTGAAACCCAACAACCCAGAAACTTTCCCGAATCTACCAAAAAGGTACACTTTTGGGGATTAAGTTTGAGGTTGGCTTTCTTGAGCACGTTGAGAGTGGACTTGAGGTTGTGCTCGTACTCCGAAGTGCTTTTGCTTTTGACGACTATATCGTCAACATACACTTCGACCTCCTTTCCAATCAGGTGCCGAAAAAGCTTGTCTACCATCCTTTGATAAGTGGCTCCGGCATTCTTTAAACCGAATGGCATCTTTTTATAAGCGAAAATGCCGAAATCGGTAATGAAAGCTGTTTTCGGAGCGTCACTCTCATCCATCAATACTTGGTGATATCCTTTGTATAAATCAAGAAAACAGAAAATTTCGAAGCCGATCAAAGCTTCTACTTTTTTATCTATATTCGGAAGGGGATAGCAATCTTTAGGACAGTGCTTGTTTAGATCGGTAAAATCTATGCACATCCGCCATCCTCCTTCTTTTTTCTTGATCATCACAGGATTGGCCACCCAGGAAGGATATTTCACCTCGAATAGTACATCTGCTTTTAGTAATTGGCGGACTTCGTCATGGATGACCTGGCTTCTTTCTGCCGCAAAGAGTCTTTGCTTCTGTTTTACTGGCCGGATTGAAGGATCAATATTTAACCGATGAGTGATTACCTCGGGGGGCACTCCGGTCATGTCCAACGGAGACCATGCAAAGACATCTTTGTACTCCTTGAGGAGCTGAATGGTCTTTTCCCGGAGTAGAGGCGTTCCTGCGAAGCCGATCTTGACCGTTCTGGATGGATCATCTTCGTATAACTGAACGGTCATTGAGTTCGGCTCTGAAGTGACTTCGGTCATCTCGCTTGCCTTTGACTCCGGTTGCTGTGATTGCTATGCTTGATGGTGCCGAACTGATTGCTCGGCACTTTTAAGCGCAATCTGCAGACATTCTTTTGCTCTCTTTTGATCACCTCGGATGACCGCTATCCCACCTTTAGTGGGGATCTTGATGGTGAGGTGATAAGTAGAGCAAACGGCCCGAACTGTGTTGAGCCAGTCTCTCCCCAGGATGATGTTGTACGGGGACCGAGCTTTCACCACAAAGAACTCGATCATCGTATTGGAGCTTGTAGGCGCTTTTCCCACCGTGATCGGAAGGCTGATAATACCTTCAGGGCGGGTGTCCTCCTGAGCGAAACTTTTCAGAGGAAGTGGAGCCGGACTGAGCCGAGCTGGATCCACTTCCATTTTATCGAAACATTCTTTAAAAAGAATGCTGACTGACGCTCCTGTATCCACAAATACTCTGTGGATCAGTTTGTTTGCCACTCCGGCTTGAATGACAATAGCGTCTTGGTGAGGAGAGATGGCTGGGACGGGATCGGCGTCTGAAAATGTAATCACTTCGTCTTTCTTCAGCCTTTTATGTGTTGGCTCCTCTTGATTGGAACCTCTGCGTTCTGCTTTTAGGGACGACTTAGTCTTCCCGGCAGGGAGAGCATCAATAGTCAGGATTACTCCATCATATTGCGGCTCGTCGTCGTCTTCGGGATCCTCATGCCTTTAACGTTCCTGTTTTCACAAGAACATCAATACCTGCAGCCAAATTTCGGCACTCCTCGGTATCGTGACCGTGGGTTTGATGGAAGGAGCAATATTGATCCTGAGGTCGCCGCGCGGCTGATTTCGTCATCCGCTTTGGTCTTTCGAACATATCGGAATGTAGTTCGAAAATTTCCGCTCTTGACTTGTTCAGCGGTACGAACTGAGCGGGCGGCTTCTCGGGATTGAGACGGGGTCCCAATCTGTCTTGCACCGGAGCCCTTTGAATTCTTTCAAATGGAGTCCGGCGAGGATGCCCCTGATCGCTATGATCGGGCTTCCTTCTGTCTCCTCGGGACGATGAGCTGTCTAACGACCGTTTGCGACGGTCTGCCTCATCGGCCCGGGAGTACTGGTCCACAATGTCCCACATTTCCTGAGCTGTCTGCGGACCGCACTCAACGAGCTTCCTGTAGAGAGCTCCGGGCAGGATTCCATTTTGGAATGCCGAGATGACAAGCAGATCGTTGAGATCGTCTACTTGCAGGCATTCCTTGTGGAATCTTGTCATAAAGTCGCTGATTCTTTCGTCGCGACCTTGACGAATGGAAAGCAGCTGAGCCGAAGTGATTCGGACTTCCGCTTTCTGAAAGAACCTCCTGTGGAAAGCATCCATTAGATCTCGGTAGGATCTAATGCTGCCTTGAGGAAGGCTGTCGAACCACCTTCTGGCGTTCCCGATGAGCAGCTCGGGGAACAGCTTGCACATGTGGACCTCGTTGAGACCCTGGTTCGCCATGTTATATTGATAGCGTCCCAAGAAATCATGAGGATCCACGAGTCCGTCATAGGTTATCGACGGAGTTCGGTAGTTCCGCGGCAAAGGAGTTCGGGTGATATCGTCCGAGAACGGAGTCTTTAATGCTCCGTACATGGCGAACCCGACATCTCTTCGGTACGGAGGAGATGGAGTTCTCCTGTGGTTCCGGTACCGAGGAGGAACAGGAACATGTCGAGGTTGAGGATTCTTTCTCCTGGAAGACACGTCACTACTGCGGTAGTGACTTTCATGCCTAGATGAGGAGGGAGAATCCGTCGTTGTCTTCTCCGGCTGTTGGCTCTTCTGCAGGAAGGTTAAGAACTCCTCCTGCTTCTCGACCAAGAACAGCTTGACAGCTTCATTTAAATCGGGCTGCTGGGAAGACTCGGTGCGATGACTCCTGGAGTGGCTTGTTCCTTCTTCGTGAGAACCGGAGGTAGATGTCTCCCGAGGCCGTTTTTCAGACCTGCGAGCTGGACTAGCTTCCTCACGGTTATCACGAACGGTATTATGGGTGTTATGTGATCTGGTATGCATTTTTTTGGGGTGGAAAAAGGGTTAAAAATTCGCTTTATCACAAATTTGGTTCTCTGTTTCCCACAGACGGCGCCAGTGATGAATCCGCGAATTTTTGATGGTGATGAATGCAGGAAGATGCAGATCACGACACAGAGATTTTACGTGGTTCGATTTACTGAGGTAAATCTACGTCCACGGGAAGAAATGAGGGCAGAGTTGTATTGCTTGATCTGTTTTCTTACAGCTTACAATACAGACTTGCTATTTTGTATTTTATCTCTAGAAAGCGAGAGAGTCTAACCCTATCTATCTGATCTAGGTTCTATTTATACAAAGGACCAAGATCGTGGCATGCAGCACCATTTACTAGGCAGTGGATGTCGTGGAGATCGTGGCGATCTTGCATGGGTCCACTATCCTGCATGAGTTAATGACTGCTTGACACCACTAAATAGATCGTGGGTGTAGTGGAGGTGGAAATCCTGCATGAGTCCACTATCTCCTAGTTCGGTCGAATACTGAGACCGAACTGCTGAATTATTGCCGAGCAGCTTTTGCCGATCTGAGAGTAGAGCTTGATGCCGACCTGAGAGCAGAGTTTGATTGGTTGGCTTTTACCGAGCTGTAGGCTGGGGCCGAACTCTTTGATTGTGCCGAACTGAACTCTTTAGTCATGCCGGACTGATACTCTTTAGTCATGCCGAACTGATACTCTTTCTTGGGCTTTAGGCTGATGGGCTTTGCTGCTGTTGGGCTTGTTTAGTACGTACTCCATCAATATGTAATTCAATAAATAATTGAAAGCATTACTACAACTTATCTGATAATACACGTTACCGCAAATCAAATAAGCACTACTTCTCAGTGAGAATAACTTAATACAAGCGAAAATAAAAAATAAAAAATGCTTCTTTTGTTAGTGACCAAAGCGACAATATCATGAAAACCATTGCTACCAATGAAGTTGATTGGTTTGATAGAGGCTTTGTCTGATAGAACATAAAGAGGGCATTCTGTACATGTGAGGTTAATAGGGAATAACAAACAATGGTTTTAATAAATGCAAATATTGTGAATTAGGGTGTGCCACCTCGACCGGATAGATCTTGTCCTGTAAGCTACTCAGTCAGGTGGCAACTCAGTGCCTCCATTGAGCTGTTTAATCCGGTCGGGTGGAGTGTTGTCTGCAACTCACCACCTGATTAGATGAAATATAGTGTTTGTCTCTTTATTTTAGATATTAAATAAATGAATGCTGTGTTATATGCTTTTTGAAGAAGGGTTTGCTAAATAAATAGCTACTTTAATTTAAATATAGTTCAAACCATAGTCTTCCAAATTAATACTACTAGCTAGCATGATCTCGGACTATGCAGCTGGTCTTTTTTTAACCCTAAGTATTCTTTAAAATAAGGTATTTTTATGGACTAATATTATATGGTGACTATATGTCATATAGAAAAGTCTTTTGCTTGTGAAATATTCTACGGAATATCCATATTCAAATTACTTTCTAACTAAACCACAACTAGCTGGGTCACCAGATTTTAAGTAAATCATAGTAAGAGTTTAGATTTTCCTATATTCTAACCATAAGAAGTAGTAGATAGAATCTTATGAATCTCAAATACATTCCTTCACATAATTCAATCAAGAACAACAAAAAACAAATTAACTTACAGTTAAGATTTCATTTTGATTCCATTACATGAGTTCAGTATTCAAGAACATCACCCAAAGAGAACAGAGAGAGCAGGGCTAATATCAACAGATACAAAAATCTGATCGCATTCTTCTCATTATCTATAATGCACCCAAAAAAAAACAACCAAAATTTCATATATACAAACATCAATCTTATCAAAACCCCTCTCCCCGTCTAATGTAAAGGGTTGACAAGAGAAGGATGGTTCAAATCAAACTTGACCACCCCACTCAAACTCTTGAGACTGGCCTTAGCCCCATGAGACAACAAGTACATAGCTACCTCCACATGCCCCGCCTCCACCGCTCTCAGCAGCGGAGTATATCCCGACCCATCAACCGAATCAACACGAGCCCCGTGGCTCACGAGAAGCCTCACACTCTCCAAATGCCCCTTGAATGCCGCCCTATGCAGGGGACTCCACCCATTCTGATCCACCCCATTCACCTTCGCCCCCTGAGCCAGGCAGCTCTTCATCGCGTGCACGTCGTCCAGCCTCGCCGCCCTCTGCAGCGCGTCCCCCAGCTGCAGCACGTCGTAGAGGTGCGAGTTCCCCCTCTCCACCGCCAGCCCAAACGCGGTCTTGCCATCCCTGTTCACCGCGTACTTGGCAAACACCGCCTGGGCTAATAACCGCTCCACCGCGTCCAGGTGGCCATTCTCCGCTGCAAAATGCAGCGGGGTCCACCCCTCGCGGTCGGTGACATCCACGTCAGCGCCCACTGAGATGAGAAACTGAATGGCCTCCACATGGCCATTCAGCGCAGCGATATGCAGGGCAGTCCTGCCCTGCATATCGACTGCGTTTAAATCGAGATCCACGTGGCTCAGGCACACGATCTCCATCATGTCCACGTGGTTTGCTGCCGCGGCCACGTGTAACAGAAGGTCAACGCTAGGATCAACCACGCATCCTGATTCAATCAAGATCTCCAGAGACTCAATCTTTCCAGATTTGACAGCTAAACACATGAGAGTCTCATCCTCATCACACCTCTCTCTGCAGCTAGCAACATCCGCCCCTGCCTCGATCAGTGTCGAAATAAAGTGAGATTTCCCATTTGCAACCGCGGATCTGAGCAGAGAAGAGAGCTGCTTCTCATCACAGACGGAGATTGCCTTGGAGAATTGGAAATCGAGCTCGAGGGAATTGGAACAAGGCGAGAGGAGAAACTGCGCGACGTTTAGGCCAACGAAAGAGATAGGAATGGTGGCGTCCTTGAAGATATGAGGGCCAGGCTTGGAGAAGAGGTGGAGGAGGTGATCATGGCTGGCCTTTCTCGTGGGGAGCATCGAGGAGCGAACGACGACGGCTGGAGGGGTGGAGAGAGGAGGCTGGTGGTGAGGCTTGGTGAAGGAGAGGGAGAAGGAAGCAGTGGAGAGAGGTGGGAGGACAGAGAGAGAAGGGTGGAGGGAAAAAACAGATGGATCGGTTGATGTGAGGGAAACAGCAACTGGCATGGTGTGCATTAGGTTTGTGAGGTTGAAGGTTTGGGTGCATTTCTGGCCTTTGGTGAATGAGAAGTTGAGTTCTTGAACTTCTGGTTTGATCAGTCTGTCCATGGCCTTCACCTTCTTCAACTTTTCTTCTTCTCAAATGTTGTTTTGAGGGTTGATTTTGATTGGGAAATGAATGATGGGGTTTGTGTATTTCTGTTGTTTGTTTGTTGATATTTTGTACTTGGCATTGTTTGAATTCTTACATCAAGGTTTTTTGTGGACAAATTATAAATAGTTTTAAAACTTAGTGCCTTATTTTGGGGGGGGGGGGGGGGGGGGCAGGGTCAATAAAATGACAATAATCTTTTGTTAATTATTGGTGGGAAAAGACTAAAGAAAGCCCAAGTTCCTTGACCAAGCCTAACAAATTACTGGCTCATTTTTCCCTTCGTTTTTTATACTGTATATAATTTGAGAGATTTGTACATGTAATTATTTATGTCACCTTCTTCTTCATCCCAAGTTTAATCGAGGCATTGTTTTACTTTAAAATTTAAAAGGGTGTTTAGTGAGTTAACGGGAGAGAAATAAGATTAAATAAATAAGTGAAAGAGAAT
The DNA here is from genome assembly GCF_004379255.2 of Salvia splendens. Lineage (NCBI taxonomy): Eukaryota > Viridiplantae > Streptophyta > Magnoliopsida > Lamiales > Lamiaceae > Salvia > Salvia splendens. The sequence goes on from NC_056034.1 coordinate 4,189,334, forward strand.
AAAGTGGGAAAATTAAAAGTATTCATTTTAGCAAAAGAAAAAATTACTCATTTAGTTTGGAATGTTAAAAGGAACATAAATAAATTAATTTTGAACAAAAGGAGCACTATTTGGTACACTCATTTTATAATTTCATGTTTTATTTTATCAGTATAAATCACATTAATGTAATCTAAGCTAATAGATTTTGGATTCCCTATATTTTGGGCGTCTCACTTGTATTAATATTGATACTTGAAAAAATATATACTAGGAATATAAAGATTATTGGTATAATATAACAAACTCTAATCATAGTTTTTACTTAAATCTAAAGCTTAAGAAATTTGTATGACTCAGTTATGAAATGATCAATCCTAATAATAAATTATCATGTAAAACTTAAAAACAAATGCCAAAGATAATTATAGATCTATTTATATATAATCAATCATAACTAATAAATGTAAAATGAAACACGAATAAAAAATTATGTTGAAGAAGAAGATGTAAGAAAAAACTAGTACTATTAGGTTGTATTTGAGTAAATACCAAACAAAAGGTTGTGAAATCTTACACAAAATGCTTACAAACATAACATAGGACGCAACATGTATGAATAATTCAATAAAATGACTTTGTCAACGAAACTAAGAAGCAACTTCTTAGAAACTCACTTTTATGTCTCAGGCAAATCCAGAGTTTGGGAGGATTTGCTATTTGTTAGAGGTAGAAAAGAGAGTATAATTTTAAATTTTAGAATAAATATTAATTTGAATTAGATATTTATGACTTAAGCAATGTGTTGGCAACAGAAAAACAAATATTTTGTTCGTCCCATTCAGGATAACCACATTTTGTAATGACATAGAATTTTAGACAGAGTTATTGAGTATATTTATAAATAGAGAGAGACCGAAGTAATAGAATTAATATTTTAGTGAAAAAGAGAAAATAGACAAATTTTGTACTAAATACTATGAAAATAAGACATCTTAATTTAGACAAATTGATAAAGAAATATAAACATATTAAATGAGACAGGATAAATTAATTTATAATTTTCAAAGTGTAATATCCTAAAATAGGGAGTAATTATCCTACTCTCCTTAAAGTAGTATAGAAATTTCACAATTCGTTTGTCTTTTCTATTGGCATCAAAAATCGAGATAAGAGTGTTGTGATGTCTCTATAGTATTGTCAGTTATACTAGTATATGCCATCAAATAGTGTCATAAATATAATCCTGTTTTTGCTTGTATGTACAAAAACCTCAACAATGTATAATCAATGATATCTTGTGTAGTGCGATGCTCATAAGGTGAAACAATGAAGTAAATGATAGAAATGTAGGAAAAATAAATAGTGTATTGGTGGTACTCTGAATTTGAAATCATATATAAATAAGCCAATGTATAGTCAAAATTTGTAAGTCAAGTCGATAAAATACTCGTTATCGTATGCTAAATTATATCACGGGCTTTTAGTTGGTGCTATCCGATTTTCGTATTGCCCATAAATAAAATGTCTCATTTTAACATCTCAAACATGATAAGCACTGCGAATCGAATTTTACGAGTTCCAAAAATTAAACAAAGATGCTTCTAAGCAATAGTGACTGAATTAACTCAACTTTAAGGTGCTGAAATAATTATTCAATTGGGTAAAGACTAATTTATCTGTCACGAATCTGATCATGTGAACCAAATCATTAATTAATTTCAATTATTTTATCAATGATATCGAATCATTTAACCTAAACACCACCCAACAGCTATACTAGTATACGAATACGACCATCATTATAAGATAAGGAAAACCCAATGCAAAATAAATATGGTTCCAATAATGCAATTGCTTAGATTTCAAAAATGTGTTGTAGTTGCAGTTGATTTAAAGTTATGATATTTAAGAAAATCCACCCAATGTATATAAACACATAATTATTCGAGTTAAATTACCATCGTAAAAAAAATAGGGTTATTGTTGCTGAAGTTGGTGCTTATGAATCAAGGATATTTTCCGGACAATTCATGACCAGTACTCCATATTTTTGGTTTTGAATTACGCCTTTTATTATATACTCCCTCTATTTCACAATAGGAGTCACTCTCATTTGTGGACATGTGTTTAAAAAATGTAAAAAACAGTAGGTTGGAAAAGTTAGTGAAATATGTAATTCACTTTTTTATATTATTTTTATAATAAAATGTGAGTGAAGTTATTTAGTGGAATGTGAGACCTACTTACCATTTATAATAAAAATAAAGTGTGACTCTTTTTATGGACGGGACCAAAATGATAAAGTGTCACTCTTATTATGGGATGAAGGGAGTAATTCACAATCAATATTATTACGCTATTTATAACATAATTCACCGTCAAAGGTTATTATTAGTCGTGAATTTCTGAGTTAATTATTAAGAGTACCCATCCCTCTATTAGGTATTTTTATGTTAGTGAGTAGTTTATCTTTATTATCTAAAAGACATTATTTTTTCGATCGACCATGTTTGTAAGAGCATTCGCAATAGCGGACTAAAGGTAGGACTAGCGGTTAGGGCATTCGCAATAGCGGACTAAAGTTCAGTGGCAGAACCAGAAATTTAAATAAGTCGAGACTGATATTTTTAAAAATATATATATAGTATGAAAATGTTTAATTTTACATATAATGTTTGTACAATTTTTACGACACACTAGATGATACTCCCTTTGTCCACGAATAGGAGTCTTGTTTTTCATTTTAGTATGTCCGTGAATAGGAGTCCCGGTTCCTTTTTAATGTAAATGGTAATAAAATCTCACATTCCTCTAACTCGTTCCAATCACATTTCATTTTAAACTAATACTATATACAAGTGGAATTCAGATTCCACTAACTTTTTTTTCATTCACTTTTCTTAACATTTCTTAAAACTTGTGCTTTCAAGAACCAGAAATTAAACTTCTAATAGTAGACAGAGTAAGTAATTGTTTTCGGCAAGTAGTCTATCTTCATATCGCTGAAAAAATTGTCTCATTTTTAATTTTTTTTTTAAATAAAATTTCTTTCTCGGTCTTAGACAACTAAGATATCATTCTCATTTATCTCTCATTATACTTTGCAAATCTATCATAATAAGTTGTATCCAAATTAGATTAAGTCCAAATCCAAGTACCAACAAAATTAAGAGGCATTGAGGCATACAAAATTTATAAACATGAAAAGCACAATTACGTACTGCACTATTGCTGCAAGTTAGATTATTTTATTCGATTTTATTATATTTTGTAATTTTATCAAATAATTAACATTTACATACCCTAATATCCATCAAAATTCTTACCAGAATTATGCAAATCTCCGGCAGGGGCGTGACTCGTGATTATTAATTTGGGCTAATTATGTCAAAGCATCATTAGTTAATTTAGTATTCGATTATAGGCCAAAAATAAAAAGCAGCCCAAAAATATAATAATTGGTCCAAAATTAAGAAGCCCAAGTCTCTGTCTTCTCCCCTAATTCAATTTCAGAGACGCTGAGCGGAATTCGCTGGAACTGGACGATTGGAGTGCAGGGGCGGATGCCGGTCGGAGGAAGGCCGTAAAAGGGGGAATCGGGGTCGCGGGGGCTTAGCCCTGTGTAGTTCCGCCGCTGGGGATGTCCGTCCGCAATAGCGGACTAAGGGTATGACGAAAGGTAGGACTAACCAAAGTAGGACGAGCGCTCGTCCACGCCCTAAATCGTTAGTCCTACCTTTAGTCCACTATTGCGCGGACAGAGCACGGACTAACCGATTTTTTTATTTATTTATACTCAATATTTATAACTTATTGCACTTCATTTTTTGTATATTCGATAAACACCAACAATTAAAATGAATTAATCGTATTTTTTAATTTATTTTATTGGCTAGGGCGTCGGCTAGTCATAGTGCTGGCCTATTATTGTGTTGTGGTTAGTCCTAGTGATGTGGCAGGCTGTGGTTAGTCTTAGTGACGTGGCAGGAGATGTTTTGGTTAGTCCTAGTATTAGGCTATTGGTTAGTCCGCCTTATCGTGGATGCTCTTATTTCATGCCCAAAAATTTCGGACTCGTTTGTTCATCATAGAGTACGTCCATAACTATATGATATTATTTTGTTTTATTTTAGACTATCTATAAAAATGAATTATATTCTATTTTAAATAAATTTCTCTTTAATAAAATGACCTTCATTCTTCACTAATACTTTATTCCATTTTCTCTCTATATCTTTTTATTTTGTCAATTTATATCCAAAGTCTGACATTAACCACTCAGATTATAAATAGTGACCAAAGGTACTATTAGCTTGGGTATTGATTTAGAGACATAATGTCTCTATGCCATAATACCCTTATGTTATCTTGACATAATTATATTTTATATTGTGACTAATTTACCCTCTTGTTATTTTAGAAACATAAATATTAGATTATGAAGTTTAATTAATAGGCACATGCTTATCATGCTTGCATTCATTGTATTCATAATTTTAAATTGAGTATTTAAAGTCTTAATTAGAGTATTCATACTTTTAATTAGAGTACTATTAAAAGTATATTTCATAATTTTACAGAAATAATCATATATTTTTAAAATATAAAATTAAAAATGATTGTTCTTACATATAAAATTTTTTAGTACTATTTTTATAAATAAAAGTTATAACGAAAAATATTATTTATTAAAAACTGTTTTATAAGCTGCTTAAGGGGATTGATAAGATATGTATTTTAATTTACATAGGGAATTTTAGTTTGGGAAAAAACAATACAATGGGAATTATAATTTGTACGAGACAAAAAAATATGCTATTTTTCGGGTCAGTGATAAAAAATCAAATATGGAGTATAATTTATTTTTTAGTTAAAACCACTAAGATATTATAATTATGAAAATTATTTAAAGTATTATATCTCTAAAATTTAAATAGTACATTTATTTATTTTTAATTAGTTTCATACTTATTTTATTACTAAGCAATATGAAATATAGAGGATGTGGTGTGATGAATTTTCTAATTAAATTATGAAAACTCTAAAGTCAATTTATATAACGTATTACGTATATAGTGTAACACATTGTAAATGTAAATATGATAAGATTAATTTTGAAAGATATATTTCGATAAATTAATTATTTGATGAAAAAAAAGTTCATGTATGTCTTTATTAATTATTTGCATGGTATATCTTCAATTAACTTATATTATTAAATGTTTTATTAGTTTGTATTTTATATCTTAACATTAGTATAGGTTTTATTAATAATATTAAACCAAAAAATTAATTAATTACGTTATCATTATTTGCGAATTACAATCACAATCAAGTTTCAAATAATAGAATTGTCAAATAGAGATTTGTTAGGAGTATGCCATAATTATAGGGATCTTAGCTAATATCATTCACCTAAATTAGAAGAATTGAACGTTTTTTCATATAAGGACAAGAATGTACATATACAAATTGTAAAGTTAATAGGAAATTAAATGTATTGTAAATATTACTATTTAACCCCTATTATGGCAATGCCATTATGTCTCTAAAACATTTTTCTATTAGCTTATACCCCCAATTCATGAAAAATAGTCCAATTTTTCATTTAGGTCCATTCACCATAATTAGACTATTGCTATTTATGTACATTAATTCATCATTATTCTTTGTTCTAATTTTTTTTTCATTTTTTTTCTTATTTTAAAATTCTTACCATCCAGAAATAGATTATTTTCTATTAGAAGATAGAGATTAATAGTCTACATCCTCTCAGCCCAGTATACAGTCCGGACATAAATGGGCCTAGTTTATATTTTTCCTCACGGCCCAGTATAAAATCAGGCTTGGCTCATTATGATATAGGAAATTCTTACTTTGAAATCGAAGAATTAATAATTAATAATTTTACCCATATTTGATAGAATGAAGAATTCCACGAATAAATTTTGATTGAAATACTTAAAATATACTGTTACAAATAGCTTTACACAAAATAGTTGAAAATTGTGGAACGATAATGACAACGTTAAACAGTCAAGTGCTATTTTAAATTTTCTCTGTCACGTTTTTGTCCTCTATATTCAGCTTTTTGTGACATTTGTTTTATTCATCGAAATGTATATGGACACAACAAAAATATAAATGTCTTTTTAGTTGATATTTCAGGCGACTCTGAAACATGTGCGATTGTATTGAAATAGAGTTGAGTGGTCATGACTCATGAGTCATTTCTTAGCGTGTTTACATTTAAATCGTGATAAAAACCAAAATGTTTAAATAAGTAATTTTTAGTTAATTACATATTTAATGAAATGTTTCATTAGAAGAAATTAATAGGGGAACGAATTATATAATTAAGTGAATAAATGACGAATAATAGATTCTACTTCTTGAATGAGAAATGAGTAAAATATGTAACGAGGTCAATGAATAATGTATGCTGAATCACTAGTTTAAGAAAAAACATAACATCTATGACCATTCTTTTCTTAATTCTTCATGCACTCCACTAATACATTTTTTTCATTTTCTATCATATTTATTTATTATGACATTTAATTAAATTATTTTTTTAATTTAATTAAAATACGAAATCTATTTAAATTAATATTTTCAAATACAAATTGATTTTAACTAAAAAACAATAAATTAATCTCATAAAATCGATGCCCACTCATGGGCCGGCGAATGCCCCCCCCCCCAACGAGCCCCTTCGCGCGACGGAATGCCCGCTCGGGCGAGCTCTCCGCCGGCTCGTCTTTCCATGACGAGTCTGAACTAGGCAAGCGCCACGTTGCGGGTGCCCTGAGACTTTTCAAGACACGTTTACCGTATTTCGTATTTGATTAAACTTTGATTTAGTGTTGGAATCAACAAATTTTTATACACCATAAAGCAATAAAAATCCCTTTTTAAGAATAAAACCAATTCTCTCATGTCGAAATTATAAGGAAGATTGGAGTTGAAAACTTATGTATATAAGAACCATTTATATCACATCAAAAACATAAGGAAGATTGAAATTGAAAACCTATCTACTCTATAAAGATCCATTTGTCCATATCCAACAATTCAAAACACACTCTTCTAATGTTAAGGATTATATAATACTTTCTCCGTCCCTTTGTAGCTGAGTCATTTTCTTTTTTAGCAAAAAACAAATATATTTCTTCTATCGTACTTTACTCTGTCTTACTTTATTTTCTCTTCATCTCTCTACTTTTTTCCTTTCCTACTTTATTCTCCTTTTACTTAACTCACTTAATACAATTTCTTAAATAATATGGCGAAAAAAGACGCTTCTACTACAGAGGGACGGAGATAGTACAAAATATAATCTTTCACTAATTCACGAATCATAATTTAAGCATGAATCATTGTGAAATTATTATTTTATTTCATTTCAAAAATAGCTTTTTTAAATAAAATATTTTTATAATTAAAGATCAATTTTTAATTAAAGTCTATCTTTAAAATCAAGCAAACAGATGGGCTAGTGGGCTACACCGCCCAATGAAAATGCACCACAATGAAAATATCAACTATTTCCATTTTAAGCCGTTCCTTAAAAATAGAAACTTTAGAATATTTCTATTTTAGGACATGGACTCTACCATCCACTAACTCTACTTTCACTACTTTTTCTCTTCTTTTCTCTTACTCTACTCATTTTTCTTTTCATCTCTCTTACTTTACCAATTATTCTCACTTACTTTACAATTTTGCATTAAAATCCATGCCGTTTCAAATGTTTCTATTTTTTGAATACGGAGGGAGTACTATATTTATTTTTTCTCTCTACCACTCTCTTACTTTTTCAATTTTGTTTTAAAACTTGTGCAGAACCTAAATTGCATATTCTTTGGGGATGGAGGGTGTAATATAGTTATAAATTGTAACTATGATGACAAATATTTGTATAACTCACTTTATAAATATTTTATTCTTGCATATTGATTCACATAAAATTTTTAATTTATTTGGAGATGTTCCTATTTAATACTTCCTGCATCCACGATTAATTGACATTAATTTATTTTTTCGTCCATCCACAATTAATTGACATCTCTACCTTTTACTATATTTGGTAATGGACTTCACATTCTACTAAATTATAACATTCACATTTTATCATAACATTAATATATAAAAGTAAGCCCACATTCTACTAACTTTTTCAATTTTCATTATTTTTTAAAAATTCGTCAAATCAAACAAGCTCAATTAATCATGGACGAGTAAATAAGTATTTATAATATGCAAATGAAATATGCAAATATTTATATCATAGTTACAATTTATAAGTATTTTAATACGCATATACATATAATATTTGATTTTATAATATTTTAGTATTAAAATAAAAGAAATATACAAAATAAAAATAATATTTTGCATTATAATATAGCATGGAATGCGTGCGCATGTATATCTACTTTACATAAGGCGGTATATATGGGCCATTCCCACAGTAAATTAAATAATGAATTGAACTTATAAGATTTCTGCGTTTCATGGGTATTGTGGTGTGTTTAAAGCACAACACCCTCTGCTGTGATTTTTAATACAGCAGAGGATCCATCCCCTGTGGCATGTTGGTGCGGTAATTGCCTCGCGCGAGTCACATTGAGACGAGGCGGCTGCAACGCAGTCTCGCCCATAGCTCGTCTCACTGAAATGAGACCGAGCCATTGGCGAGCCGCACTGCAAACACCCTAAGAATAAGTTTACGGATGCCCTAACATAAATACGGAGTATTCAATTTGGCATTTTTCAAACATTTTTTCTGTCACGCCCGCATTTTCTAAGGATAGAAAACACGGTTGATCGCGACTAGGGGAGGATTAAAGAAGCGGGGAAGAAAGGGGAAAACAACACAACTCGACCATAGCTCGAAACAAATGGGAATAACTCGAATAAAATCAAAGTATCTCAACAATCAACAACTCAAAAATGAATATTATCTCAACGATACAATAACTCAAAAGAAGGACAACTACTCAGCGGAAGCATTTGAGAGAAGGAATATGCCACGTGTGAAGACATGACACATTCTAAACACTTAAATTTCTTCAACGGTCTTGCTCAACACCCACCACACCCGTCACGCTTAACCTGCACATTTTTTTAAAAAAGAAATGCAGGGCTGAGTACTTGATGCACTCAGCGGACTCATGCCGAAAACATTTTATAAAAAGTATTTATCATGCCACCATTGAGTGACCTTGGGGTTTTAACTTTAGAAATCGCCCAAGACACTAAAATCATTTCCATCGTAAAACTCGTGACTGCAGTCATTTTCCCATAGATGTCTACCATATCTGATCCATTGATGACAAGGAACGTGGCCACATTCCAAGTCACTAGACCGGCCGACCCAAAAGACGGCTCACGATCTCCATAGGTGTACACTAGCCTGAATAGGGACTCACTCCCTAGACAGATCCGAATTCGATTATCCATTGATAGCAAAAGCCACATCAGATAGGTTCCATAGAATAAAACAAAACACGGCATGATAAATATTCATAGCATTTTCACATAAAAAAATACTTAGGGCATAGCCCTTATTTAAAAAGAAAGCCCACCTCGTTCGTTTAAAGCTTTAACTTGTGTTTCATTCTGTCCTCGAAAAGCGTGTGTGAAGTCACCCATTGATTTAAAGTACTCCGGCCCAAAATGATATATTTTTTTCTCGACAAACAAAACAAAGCCGAAATTTTTTCCAGATGCACAAACAATGTCACTAAGAAAACAAATGAAAAGGGTAGACTAAGAAAACAAATGAAAAGGGTGGAAAAAGTCGGGGGGTAACATTTTCCTTCACATATTTCGATTTAGGTCGATTGTTTGAAAACCAGTCCAACTCAACAAACTACAAAAAAAAAGGATGAAACTAAGCAATGAGAGGACAAACTAAAAACAGCTGAGGTTAGGTCATAAATAAGCATGCCTTTATGATCACTTAACAATAGTATAAGGAATTTATAAAACTGACCGACTCCTCGCTAAATATCTTTCTTGGGAAAACTGAGCTTCTAGCTTAATACAACAATATCATACTCCATGATAGTATCAATTATTCTATATAATAATATCAAATTATTATAATTAAAAATACAAAATACAAAAAAACTGAAATTACACATCAACAACATATAATTAAAAAAAATATATTACTGGAATACTATTTACACTTTAAATGAAAACAATCTTTCCGGACCCAGTAACCATACAATAATATTTAGAAATACATAACATCGACCAAGGTAAAAAACCAAATAAAAATAAAATTGGAATTTTTTTTACCAAAAACTAATTCATCACTTGTATTTTCAATCTGTTTGATCTGCGCAAATGTCTTAAAAAAGAAACATTACAAGCTGTTGGCATTTGTTTTGTTTCCAGGTATTACAAATTCAAATACACAAACACATTGAACTTTGATAAATAAAATTGCATATGGTTGTATATCATTGAGTAAGGTGAATAATTCCATATTGTCAATCTCCTTTATGTTGTAAGAATATACATATAACAATACGACCAACGTAATAATTATAAATATAGAATGCATGAAGTGGTGGGAGATTAAAAGTAATATTCAAAAAGGGCCAGTTTAAAATACAAATAATGTGTAATTAGTACTAACTTATTTTCAATATAATTCTGAACTTATGTAAAACAATACCAAGTGAGGAGGTGGGGTTATTACATATGTGAGTTAGTTGCCAATTTCGACAAGAGAATAGACCTAAAAAACAATTTAAAAAAACAATTTAAAAAAACAATAATAAAAGGGGTAGGGGATGTGGAGAAATCATGGCTACATGTTGTGTGCGCGGCACACTCTTAGCCACATCCATATGCGTCAATTAATACGTGCAAAATTTGCGGCAAATGTCTCCACTTAAATTATACCTTCTCTTTAATAAATTAATTAAGAAAAACAGTACCAACGTACTCCCTCCATTCCAGATAATTCGTTTCACTTTGACTGGGCACGAGTTTTAAGATATAATTAAAAGTGAGTTGAAAAAGTTAGTGAAATATGAATTCTACTTTTATATATTAATTTTATAATAAAATATGAGTAAAAATAAGTTAGTGGAATATGAGGGCCATTATAAAAATGGTAAAAAGTGAAATGAAATAAATTATGTGGGACGGATCGAAATAGAAAAATGAGATAAATTATGTGGGACTGAGGGAGTATATAGTACTGTGACATTAAATTGCTTTGGCGAATTATTAATCACGTTTAGTAATGAATATCTACTTTCGTTTTTCCGTTGAACTTATTTTGGCAGCATCGTTTAACTCGCAATTAATATTATGTCGTCTACTACAAAGAAGGCAATTCAACACTATTATGAAGATTTTTTTTATTGTTTTTGTAGGTAGTGTTGTTAGACAATAGAGAGATTGATCATAAAAATTTGAGTGAATTTTGATATTTTTATTAATTTTTATAATTGTCTTAAAATTTACAAATGTTGAATTTGATCCCAATTGTTTTGTTACGGCAGATCATTATTTAAATTCAGCATATCTACGTGTCATATATGTATGGTGTCCTATTTAATTTGGCACATATTTTATTATTTTATTTAAATTAAAATTTAGTCCAAATAAGTTTCAAACCATTTGCTACACAGAATTAAAATTGAATTTGAGATATAATTATATAAAATTCAATGTCAAATCCTATGCTTAGTAGTAAATATAGTAGTAATTGATATGAAATTGAATTTGATGAATTTGTGCACACATACTACACACATAGCAAACACGCGCACACACAAAATACACATTGCGCACGTGCACACACACAATGTGTGTAGTGTATGTATTTTGTGTGTAGTGTGTGTGAAGTATGTGTGTTATGGATATTGAATTTCAATTATCATTCAAATTGTGAAATTGAAAATTTTAGGATTGTAATCCAATTCCAAATATATTTGTGAAAACAAATATTGGATCATCGAAACTTGCTCACATACAAATTCAATTACAACAATGATTAATATGATTAGGGGTACAACAAAGGAGAGTGGCTGAGTAGTATGAGATTCTTACATCCCTAGTCATATTTGTCCAATCTTTGCGTATGAAGCATCTCTTCGAAGTTTATTGATGTCTATGGAGTTCTATACTCACATTTGGATATAGTTGGACTTAAAGGCTCTTGTTTCTTAATTGTCATCTGATCAATTTGGTTTTTTTTATCGCAAACATTATATGGCTTAGATTCGCAGCTTGATTTCTCAGCGGCAGGTTCGATTCTCACACATCTACAGAGAGGGAAAAGGTGCTGCCAACTTCCTTGCAGGCATGGGCGGACCCACATAGACAAAAGGCGGGCCTTTAGCCCTTAATGAGTTGTTTTTTTGACAATTTTTTTAATAATTTTTTATAATTTATTCCTATTTTATACCCATATTTATATTAAAGCCCTTATTAATCACATAAATTACCTAGAAAAACATTTTCAAACTATATTTTGAAAATATAGCCCTTACTAATGTTTATTTCTGCGTCCGCCCCTGCTTGCAGGGAGGGGGCCCAAACCCCTACTTTGTCCTTCTATGATCCAGTCTTTGCGCCTCGGTATCTGAAGGCGTTTGTTAGGATGTATCAGCTTGGTTATCATGACTTCCGCTTCCGACGTAGAGATGTGGATTATTGATCTTGTTATTAGTTTAGTAAATAATATTTTGCTTTTAGCTATTCCTCTTTTTCATCCTTGTTTTTGTTTAGTTTTAATAGTGAGTGTGGCGGTTCCCGATCTGTGGGGCTTCCTATTTACCGTCTCTTGTTCTCTCTTTGGATCCAAGTCACTTTTGGGCTTGGGTCAGGTTTTGGAATGATATGTTTTGATTTTATTCACGAGTTGAGGGTATATTTAAACCCTTACCACACTTTTTTTTATTTTTTTTAAAAATATCTATAATCCTTAGTCAGTTGTCTCGGTCTCCGAATATAAATGATCACTGAGTCTGCTTTGATCTAACAAAGAAAAATATGATGAGGTCTAAATACATAACATTAATAAACACTAAAAAAAGTTGATTACTATTAATAAAATTAAAGGCAAAGGTATCCATTTATTTTTTTAGTAATTGCCAAGGATATTTAACGGCGACCTAGTGATTATTTCCCGCGCTGATTTAGTAGGCACCTCAATGGGTGAGACAACTGACCCTAGAATTTAAAGCTGCTCCATACTCAAAGACAACGATATATTCTTTGACCATTTAGTTTAAGATGGATGAGTCTCATGCTACTCGACTACGCTCCATGGGTTTTGCCAGTTGCCATTTATTTATACCCACTAAACTTGTGAATTCAAATAATATTTCTGCCCGATTTTGAAGTACATATAAACATCAATACATAGAAATTAAAACAAGTATATGTGATTATTATATCAAATTTTGTAAAAATATTGATCGATAATAGATAAGATATGATCTCATAAAACTACTCCTCAGATCTTAGGATTGCTATATTTTGGGGTAGATTGTGGGTACTATATTTCTATTTTTTGATACTATATTGTGATATTTTGTTTTGTTTGTCAAATCTATTTTATAGAAGAAAAAAACCATTCCCTTATAAAACCAAACATGATCTTCTGTTGCGGTTCTTTAAGTTGGAAAAGATATGGTTACTAGTAGTACTTATATGCTTGAAGAAAAAAATGTGACTCCTATTCGCGGACGGACTAAAATGGAAAAATTAGACTCTTATTCACGGACGGATGGAGTATATTTCTAATTAAATGCACGAATTATTGACAGATTTAACAAAATATCCGGCCAAATACTTTTTGTTACTACTACTATAAACACATAACAAAAGATATACTCGCTACAAACTTCAATTTTGAATAACATAAAATTTGGGTTACCCATCAAATGCCCACGCTAAAATTGAGACGCAATGAGTAGTGTTTGAATTTTTTTTAAAATAACCTATCCCTCCGTTCTATATTAGTAAAGTCATTTTGATTCGTTCCATATTAGTCGAGTAATTTCTTTTTTTTAGTAAAAGTTAACACATTTCTTCTCACTTATTTTACCTTCTCTTATTTTATTCTTCTCTTCATCTCCCTGTCTTTTTCATTTCCTACTTTATTTTTCCTTTACTTTATTTTAACTCATTTAACACAATTTTTCTTAAATTACGTGCCAAAAAGAAACGTCTCCACTAACGTGGAACGGAAGGAGTATAATTTAGGACGCAAAAGAAGCGTCCCTATATTGAGTGCAAATTACTCCCTCCGTCCCCGAAAATTTGTCACTTATTTTCCTTTTCGCTCGTCCCCAAAAATTTGTCACCTTTCACTTTCATTTTTAGTAGTGAACCTCACATTCCACTAACCAATTTCCACTCACATTTTATTATAAAAACTACTACTACTACTACTATATAAAAATAGGACTCACATGCTACTAACTTTTTCAACCCACTTTCTATTACCTTTCTTAAAATCTGTGTCGGGTCAAATGGTGACAAAATATTATGGACAAAGGGAGTAGTATATAAAAATAAGGCCCACAATCAACTATTGTAGGAGTATAACTTTTTTAACACACTTTACATTAGACCATCCACAATAGGAATAGCCCAGCAATAGCCCAGCCATAGCCTAGCCACTGCCACATCATCAGCACTAAAAATCCTCCTGTCACATCATCAAAACAAGCAAATAGCCCAGCAATAGCCCAGCCATAGCCTAGCCACATAATATCCACATCACTATTAACAAATATATACAAAATGAAATAATTAACAATCACACAATATACGGAATTAAATTTACGACACAAAAACAAGAAAATTCACTAATATTAATAAAATTTAAAAAGTACATTAATTAAAAAAAATTACATAATTAAAAAAAACTAACGGCGGTCAATCCTCCGCGCCCATAACTCTTCAATTAAATCCTTTTGGAGTCGAATATGAGCCGTCGTTTGGCGCATGTCGGCATGTGCTTGTAGGAGGCCGGCTTCATCGTGAGGTACCCCACTCCGTACGTTGGGGGCGGCCACGCCGTGGCTTGGACCGGCTTCATTATCGTCGTTGACCCAATTGGTCAGTTCGCCACCTTCATCTTCGACAATCATGTTGTGCATGATAATACAGGCGTACATTATATCAGCAATGCATTGGACATTCCACAAACGCGTTGGACCCTTAATTGCCGCCCATCGAGACTGGAGCACACCAAATGCGCGCTCCACGTCCTTGCGCGCCGACTCTTGCCGTGCCGCAAAGTAGGCCTTCTTCTCATCTCCTGGGCATCGGATCGTCTTCACAAAGACGGGCCACCTAGGGTATATCCCATCCGCCAAGTAGTAGCCCATATCATGTTGGTTGCCGTTGGCGACAAAACTGATGGCCAGACCGACGCCCTGGCACTGCTCGTTGAAAAGTGGCGACGAGTTGAGGACGTTGAGGTCGTTGTTCGAACCAGCTATCCCAAAATACGCGTGCCAAATCCAAAGCCGGTAATCAGCTACGGCCTCCAGGATCATCGTGGGATTCTTTCCCTTGTAGCCGGACGTGTAGAACCCCTTCCAGGCTGCGGGACAGTTCTTCCACTCCCAATGCATACAATCTATGCTGCCTAACATACCCGAGAACCCATGCTGACTCCCGTGCATCCGCAACAGATCTTGGCAGTCTTCGGGGGTAGGCGTTCGGAGATACTGATCACCGAATACTTCTATCACTCCCAGACAGAAATTCTTCAGACATTGCAGGGCAGTCGTCTCACCGATGTGGAGATACTCGTCCCACATGTCTGCCGTGCCTCCGTAGGCCAACTGCCGGATTGCCGCAGTGCACTTTTGAATAGGTGTGTGGCCGGGTCTGCCAGCCGCATCGTGCCTGAAGTGGAAATACAGATATCGAGACTCCAATGCGTTGACAATACGCATAAACAGGTCCCTGCTCATCCTAAAACGACGCCTGAAAAGGTTGGCGTTGAACCGAGGCTCCTGTGCGAAGTAGTCTTCGTATAGGCGCTGATGTGCAGCTACGTGATCCCGATCATTCACACTGCGGCGGTGGACCACTGGGGGAGGTCGAGGTATCGCCGGCTGCAAGGCCCTTTCCATCCATTGATTTATCGCGTTGGTCGTATAGGCGTCCAACGCTTCGGCCATTCGACGTTCGTACTCCTCAGCATCCCCTCCGCTACCACCACTACCACCACCAGCGTTACTCATTTCGCGTTGTTGCTCTTGTACAGAAATCAAGATAGAGAGTACTCGTTAAAACAAGTGGTGCGAATGAAAATGACGAGCAAAGCGCTTATATATAGTGTTTCGGAAAAAAAAATTTTAAATTTCGCGCTAGGCGGTGCGCTGGGCGATCCGGGCGCTGCAATAGCGCCGAGCGGATCGCCGAGCGCACCGCGCAGCGCCACGCGACCGCCCAGCGCTGCGCGGTTTCTCTCTCCATTCGCCCGCTGGGCGACTGCAATAGACCGCCCAGCGCCGGCGCTCGGCTGAGCAGTCGGCTGGGCGGCATTGTGGATGGTCTTACTCCTTCCGTCCGCAAATATGAATCTCAATTTATTACTCCCTCACGTTTTCCTTTTTAGTTTGTCCTAACATGACACATTTCCTTTTTTGGAAACTTTCTCTCTCCAATTAACACACCCAACAACTTTTTCTCACTCCTATTAAAATATTCATCTTTATTTCTCTTTCTACTTTAATACTTACACCCACTTTTTCTCTCTCGAATTAAACACTTTAACCAATAACTCCTAAAATCTCATGCCGGCCAAGGAATGTGTCGTCTTAGCCAGGACGGAGGGAATACTATTATTATACTCCCCCCGTCCCTGAAAATTTGTCACTTATTTCCATTTTCGTCCGTCTCTAAAAATTTGTCACATTTCACTTTTACCATTTTTGGTAGTGGATCCCCACATTACACTAACTCATTCTCATTCACATTTTATTGTAAAACTAATACAGTATATAAAAGTAGGACACACATGCCGCTAATTTTTCAACTCACTTTCTATTACATTTTTTAAAACTCGTAGATGGCGGGAGTAAATGGTAATGAGACTTCATATTCTACTAATTCATTTTAATCATATACTACTATTATTTAAAGTCAAACTTATATTCCATTAATTTTTTTCATTCATTTTTTTAATATTTACTAAAATCTGTATTGGAATGAAGTAAAAGTGTCCACAACAGGGAGCCTGCGGCGGCGGGACGAGGACGAGGGCGACCAGGGCAGGGTGGGGTGGATGGGCATGTGTCGTGACTGCGGCGAGGATGGGGTGGTGGGGTCCTGGGGGGCGACCGCCAGAGCCGCGGCGGTGTTCTTCTTCCAGTTTTGTGATTTTTTAAAATTTTTAAAAGTTTTATCTATAAAATATATATTCTCAAATCATTTTTTGCATTACATTTCATTCTATTTTTTTTTTCAATTAATTTTGTTCCAATCAAATTAAAATATATCAATAATTGATAAAATAATGTGATTTGTAGTTGTGGATAAGTCTTTTATCACGCTTAATAAGTTTTTATGATTGTGGACAATTTTTTGTGATGGGTGAAAATTTTTTTATAGCTATGCCAGGCTATTGTGGACACTGTTAAGAAGGATATTTTTAAAACCATGTTGAGTCAAAGTAAATAGAAGGACGGGAGAAGGGAGTGGTGCAAATTGCAACTTGAAGAATAGGCACACCCTCACGCATCTAGGCTGGCCCTAGGCGGTTCCACCACGGAGGGTTGGCCCGCATGTGACGAACACGTGACAGTGGCTTTTTTATTGCTGCACCTACATAACGACAAAAAAAAAAAAAAAACCAGCATAATTTTCTTTAAAAAAATGGCAGTACCATTAAAATTTAAATTAAACAAAAAAAAAACAATAAGAAGATGAAGAAAAGTAGGAGGAGCGGGCCCAACACTCGGGGTGTCAAGACAAGATAGAGGGGGTCCGCCACGCGTCTAACGCTACGTGACAAATACGCGTCGCTTTCCGTGGCACTCCTTGTAATATTGTTCTTGACCTGAGGGCTTTTTCGTCAGTTCACACGATGTTTGTCGCCACGTGCGTTATCGTCGGCCGCACGCAGCCAGTACAAGCTACGTACAACCCTTCCCCCATTTGAATTTTGGTACCTCCTATAATTGTAGAAAATAACAAAATTACATTGGGTAGGAACAAATATTACCAATTTTGAATGTGCGAAAATATAAAAGCCAATGAGCCTGAATAACAGTATTGACCTTCAATCTCCAATAGGAGATTGTTAATTGATTATGAGATGAACGAGAAAATTTGGAGTGCTAAATCAATCTCCAGTAGGAGATTGTTAACATGTTACTACTATAGACGTAACTTTGTCTTGTTATCGAGTGAATACATTGTCAAAAATGACATTTTTAAAAATTATTTTCAATCTTTCTCTTTACACATATTAAAATAAAAGAAATATAAATTTGAAGTATTCATTTTTTTTTGTGTAAAGAAACTGTTCATATTTATAACTTCAAGCAACTTCATTTAATTTGGTATAAAAGTTTGTTCATGTCACTAAATATATATCCACATCTAAGTTTACGGCCACTAATGATAACGAACTAGTAACAACCACTTCACTTTTAATAAATCACAACAAAAATCTCAACGTTAAGGAAGGTGATTGTTTTAAAATAGCATTTCAAAACTGAAACGAACGGTTCAATTTGCAAGATTATATTTTGAGATTAATATGTGTTGTGTGAGTTAGTAAGATTGAACCACATAATTTAGTCTTAGATAGATATATGATAATAAGTTATATCTTCTTCCTCCAACTAAAATAATCCACGACCCAATCCTAGATAGATTATTGTATGGTAATTAGTAATAGCAACCGAACGTCGCCAAAGAGAATACTTGGAAATTCAATGCAAAGAAACTAAGATCATTATATGGAAAAGGTCAAATTATTCCCATCATTTTTGGTGTGTATTTGAAAATGTCTCACCGTTTTAGATGCAAAGAAACTAAGATCACCTGTAAAAATACTTTGGCGATTGGAATATTGACGTGACAAATGAAGTTGCATGTTGATTACTCAAAATTACACACCGATTACTTAATGATGTGTAATTTTGGTTGACACGTCGATATATTCCGATTGCCAGAAGTGTTTTGCATAATAATTTATCCTAAAATTGAAATAATGAGTACTATATGTAGAGTAATTATCCAATTAATGAGACATTTCTGGATAAACTCCTCATGAGACAAAATCAATCCGGTACTATCATTATATCAGGGTGTGTTTAGTTTTTTTAGGCTTAAAAGAAGTTTGTCATTTAAAAAAAATTGATGGTGTGAATGTCACTGATTAGTCATTAGCCATAAGGTGTTTTAAATGTTTCTTGTTAATTGTTTGTTTAATGCAATTAACAACCCTCTTACACTAAAGAAATGATTTTTTCAAAGAAGAATTCTTCTTTAGAGGACATTATATATCGTCGTCTCATTCTCACGTGACCAATCGCTCTCGACGCAGATGATGTTCATTGATGGAATACGTACTAAACAAGCCCAACAGCAGTAAAGCCCAAGAAAGAGTATCAGTTCGGCATGGCTAAAGAGTATCAGTCCGGCATGACTCAAGAGTTCAGTTCGGCACAACCACAGAGTTCGGCCCCAGCCTACAGCTCGGTAAAAGCCAACCAATCAAACTCTGCTCTCTGGTCGGCATCAAGCTCTACCCTCAGATCGGCAAAAGCTGCTCGGCAATAATTCAGCAGTCCGGTCTCAGTATTCGACCGAACTAGGAAATAGTGGACTCATGCAAGATTTCCACTTCCGCTACACCGACGATCTATTTAGTGGTGTCAAGCAGTCATTAACTCATGCAGGATAGTGGACCCATGCAAGGTCGCCACGACCTCCACGACATCCACTACCTAATAAATGCTGCATGCCACGATCTAGGTTCAATGTATAAATAGAACCTAGGTCAGATAGATAGCCTCTTCTGTTAACTTCTGTTAAGCTCTCTAGAGAAAAAATAGCAAATAGCAAGTCTGTATTGTTAGCTGTAGAAAACAGATCAAGCAATACAACTCTGCCCTCTTTTCTTCCCGTGGACGTAGATTTACCTCAAGTAAATCGAACCACGTAAATCTCTGTGTTGATCTTCCTTTATTTTTACGAGCATTCATCACCATCAAAAATTCGCGGATTCATCACTGGCGCCGTCTGTGGGAAACAGAGAACCAAATTTGTGATAAAGCGAATTTTTGACCCTTTTTCCACCCCAAAAAAAAAAATGCATACCAGATCACATACCACCCGTAATACCGTTCGTGATCACCGTGAGGAAGCTAGTCCAGCTCGCAGGTCTGAAAAACGGCCTCGGGAGACATCTACCTCCGGTTCTCACGAAGGAGGAACAAGCCACTCCAGGAGTCATCGCACCGAGTCTTCCCAGCAGCCCGATTTAAATGAAGCTGTCAAGCTGTTCTTGGCCGAGAAGCAGGAGGAGTTCTTAACCTTCCTGCAGAAGAGCCAACAGCCGGAGAAGACAACGGCGGATTCTCCCTCCTCATCCAGACATGAAAGTCACTACCGCAGTAGTGACGTGTCTTCCAGAAGAAAGAATCCTCAACCCCGACATGTTCCTGTTCCTCCTCGGTACCGGAACCACAGGAGAACTCCATCTCCTCCGTACCGAAGAGATGTCGGGTTCGCCATGTACGGAGCATTAAAGACTCCGTTCTCGGACGACATCACCCGAACTCCTTTGCCGCGGAACTACCGGACACCGTCAATGACTTATGACGGGCTAGAGGATCCTCATGATTTCTTGGGACGCTATCAATATAATATGGCGAACCAGGGTCTCAATGAGGTCCACATGTGCAAGCTGTTTCCCGAGCTGCTCGTCGGGAACGCCAGAAGATGGTTCGACAGCCTTCCTCAAGGCAGCATTAGATCCTACCGAGATCTAATGGATGCTTTCCACAGGAGGTTCTTTCAGAAAGCAGAAGCCCGGATCACTTCGGCTCAGCTGCTTTCCATTCGTCAAGGTCGCGACGAAAAAATCAGTGACTTCATGACAAGATTCCACAAGGAATGCCTGCAAGTAGACGATCTCAACGATCTGCTTGTCATCTCGGCATTCCAAAATGGAATCCTGCCCGGAGCTCTCTACAGGAAGCTCGTTGAGTGCGGTCCGCAGACAGCTCAGGAAATGTGGGACATTGCGGACCAGTACTCCCGGGCCGATGAGGCTGACCGTCTCAAACGGTCGTTAGACAGCTCATCGTCCCGAGAAGACAGAAGGAAGCCCGATCATAGCGATCGCGGGCATCCTCGCCGGACTCCATTTGAAAGAATTCAAAGGGCTCCGGTGCAAGACAGATTGGGACCCCGTCTCAATCCCGAGAAGCCGCCCGCTCAGTTCGTACCACTGAACAAGTCAAGAGCGGAAATTTTCGAACTACATTCCGATATGTTCGAAAGACCAAAGCGGATGACGAAATCAGCCGCGCGGCGACCTCAGGATCAGTATTGCTCCTTCCATCACACCCACGGTCACGATACCGAGGAGTGCCGAGATTTGGCTGCAGGTATTGATGTTCTTGTGAAAACAGGAACGTTAAAAAAATACCAAAGCAAGCAGCCGAAAAAGAACAAAAAGCAGAGAGGTGCGAACTGCAATCCTCAGGATCCGAAAAGGCATGAGGATCCCGAAGACGACGACGAGCCGCAATATGATGGAGTAATCCTGACTATTGATGCTCTCCCTGCCGGGAAGACCAAGTCGTCCCTAAAAGCAGAACGCAGAGGTTCCAATCAAGAGGAGCCAACACATAAAAGGCTGAAGAAAGACGAAGTGATTACATTTTCAGATGCCGATCCCGTCCCAGCCATCTCTCCTCACCAAGACGCTATTGTCATTCAAGCCGGAGTGGCAAACAAACTGATCCACAGAGTATTTGTGGATACAGGAGCGTCAGTCAGCATTCTCTTTAAAGAATGTTTCGATAAAATGGAAGTGGATCCGGCTCGACTCAGTCCGGCTCCGCTTCCTCTGAAAAGTTTCGCCCAGGAAGACACCCGCCCTGAAGGTATTATCAGCCTTCCGATTACGGTGGGAAAAGCGCCTACAAGCTCCAATACGATGATCGAGTTCTTTGTGGTGAAAGCTCGGTCCCCGTACAACATCATCCTGGGGAGAGACTGGCTCAACACAGTTCGGGCCGTTTGCTCTACTTATCACCTCACCATCAAGATCCCTACTAAAGGTGGGATAGCGGTCATCCGAGGTGATCAAAAGAGAGCAAAAGAATGTCTGCAGATTGCGCTTAAAAGTGCCGAGCAATCAGTTCGGCACCATCAAGCATAGCAATCACAGCAACCGGAGTCAGAGGCAAGCGAGATGACCGAAGTCACTTCAGAGCCGAACTCAATGACCGTTCAGTTATACGAAGATGATCCATCCAGAACGGTCAAGGTCGGCTTCGCAGGAACGCCTCTACTCCGGGAAAAGACCATTCAGCTCCTCAAGGAGTACAAAGATGTCTTTGCATGGTCTCCGTTGGACATGACCGGAGTGCCCCCCGAGGTAATCACTCATCGGTTAAATATTGATCCTTCGGTCCGGCCGATAAAACAGAAGCAAAGACTCTTTGCGGCAGAACGAAGTCAAGTCATCCATGATGAAGTCCGTCAATTATTGAAGGCGGATGTGTTATTCGAAGTGAAGTATCCTTCATGGGTGGCCAATCCTGTCATGATCAAGAAAAAGGAAGGAGGATGGCGGATGTGCATAGATTTCACCGATCTAAACAAGCACTGTCCTAAAGATTGCTATCCCCTTCCGAGTATAGATAAAAAAGTAGAAGCTTTGATCGGCTTCGAAATTTTCTGTTTTCTTGATTTATACAAAGGATATCACCAAATATTGATGGATGAGAGTGACGCTCCGAAAACAGCTTTCATTACCGATTTCGGCATTTTCGCTTATAAAAAGATGCCATTCGGTTTAAAGAATGCCGGAGCAACTTATCAAAGGATGGTAGACAAGCTTTTTCGGCACCTAATCGGAAAACAGGTTGAAGTGTATGTCGACGACATAGTTGTCAAAAGCAAAAGCACTTCGGAGTACGAAGACAACCTCAAATCTACTCTCAACGTGCTCCGAAAAGCCAACCTCAAACTCAACCCCCAAAAATGTACCTTTTTGGTAGATTCGGGAAAGTTTCTGGGTTGTTTGGTTTCAAAGGACGGACTCAAGGCAAACCCCTCAAAAGTTCAAGTCATTCAGAACATGGCAATGCCGAAGTCCATACATGACGTGCAAAGGCTAACTGGATGTCTAGCCGCACTGAATCGATTCCTTTCCCATGCAGCCGAAAAGCAACTGCCGTTCTTCAAGGTGTTGAAAAAGGCACCCAAGTTCGAGTGGGGAGCCGAGCAGAAAAAGGCCTTTGACGAGCTCAAAAGTTATCTAGCCGAGCTTCCTATTCTCTCTGCTCCAACCGAGGCCGAAGTAATATTCTTATACTTAGCGGCATCAGATCAAACCATCAGCGCGGTACTTGTACGAGAAGAAGGCCTAAAGCAGTTTCCCATCTACTTTACAAGCCGAGCATTAAGAGGTCCAGAAACAAGGTATCAACCTCTAGAAAAAATTGCTCTGGCGTTAGTAAATGCAGCAAGGAGACTGCGGCCATACTTCTATGCTCACAAGGTATGCATCTTAACCGATCTGCCTCTTCGGCAAGTTTTGACCAAGC
This sequence comes from Salvia splendens, assembly GCF_004379255.2. Taxonomy (NCBI): domain Eukaryota; kingdom Viridiplantae; phylum Streptophyta; class Magnoliopsida; order Lamiales; family Lamiaceae; genus Salvia; species Salvia splendens. Next base: position 4,213,120 of record NC_056034.1, read on the forward strand.
CAGAAGCATCAGGCAGAATCGCCAAATGGGCCATAGAGCTGGGAGAACACTCAATCGAGTACCTACCTCGAAAAGCCATCAAGGGACAAGCCTTGGCAGATTTTCTTACAGAAGCCAAGTTCGATCAAGCAATCCCTGTCATTGCCGAACAGAAAAAGTCTGCCAGTGCCGAACTAGCACAGCCCTTGGAATCCGAAGTAGAGCCGCCATACTGCTGGAGCGGATTCGTAGATGGAGCTTCAAACAAGATGGGAAGTGGAGCTGGTATTTTACTCGTCGCTCCCGACGGACACGAGGTAACCTACTCACTTCGGTTCCTATTCCCCACTACTAATAATGAAGCCGAGTACGAAGCCCTCCTGGCCGGACTCCAGTTAGCGCAAAGTCTGCTCGTCAAATCTCTCAAAGTCCATTGTGATTCACAAGTCATAGTAAATCACATGTTGGGTACAAGTGAAGCTCGTGACGAGAGAATGAAGAAGTATTTGGACAAAGCGCAAAGCATCAGCCGAAGTTTCTCCTATTTTCGGATAATCCGCGTTCCCAGAGCGGAAAATAGCCGAGCAGATACCTTAAGTAAGTTGGCCTCAGATCCGAGCTCAAAGGCGGAAGAATTAATGCATCGAAGCATTGATGAAGCCGAGGTACATTCAGTGTCCAGCTCGCCGAACTGGATGACGCCAATCTTGCAGTATCTGGATCAAGGACAATTGCCCGAGGATAAGAGAGAAGCTCGGAAGATCACGTGCCGAGCACTCCGGTACGAACTTCATGAAGGAGTCCTCTTTAGAAAGTCTTACCTCCAGCCGTTATTGCGGTGCGTAGGACCAGAAGAGACGGACTACATCCTCAGAGAAGTTCATGAAGGATCGTGCGGCAGCCACATCGGAGCTAGAGCTTTAGCTAAAAAAGTTCTAAGATGGGGATATTATTGGCCAACCTTGGTACAAGAAGCAGTGCAGCTCGTCAAGACATGCCCGAAGTGCCAAATCCATGCAAATATCCCAAGGATGCCGCAGACCGATCTATCCACTATGCAAAGCCCTTGGCCTTTCATGCAATGGGGCATAGACATAGTGGGACCACTTCCTCAAGCTCCTCGGCAAATGAAATTCCTAATCGTTGCCGTGGACTACTTTACGAAGTGGGTGGAAGTTGAACCATTAGCTACGATAACGAGCTCGAAGGCATTGGATTTCGTCTGGAAGAACATAGTGTGCCGATTTGGCATACCCCACATCCTCATCTCGGATAACGGGACTCAGTTCACCGACAAGACGTTCAAGAATTGGTGCCAAGAGATGAATATTCAACAGCGGTTCACTTCGGTCTCTCATCCACAAGCAAACGGACAAACGGAGGTAACAAATCGTATCCTGGTGAAAGGGTTAAAAGCTCGGTTAGAACAAGCCAAAGGACAATGGGTAGAAAATCTCCCTCAAGTCCTATGGTCCTACCGAACTACACCCACAACCTCCAACGGTGAAACTCCGTACAGTCTGGTATACGGCACTGAAGCCGTGATTCCGGTGGAGATCGGCGTACCCAGTCCCCGAACTCTAAATTTCTCCTCAGAAATGAATGACGACGGACTGAGAGCTGAGCTAGATCTTGCCGAAGAAAGAAGAGAATTGGCATGCATAAAAGCAGCCAAGTACAAGGAGCAAGTAGCCCGGTATTACAACCAAAGGGTGAAGAAGCTGCAATTTCAAGTGGGAGATCTCGTCCTGAGAAACAACGAAGTAAGCCGAGCAGAAAAGCTGGGCAAGCTCGAACCCACATGGGAAGGTCCGTATCGGGTGTCAGAAGTCCTCGGCAAAGGGTCTTACAAATTGGCTCACATGTCAGGAGAACAGGTACCCCGAACATGGCACATTTCCAACCTCAAGAAGTTTCATTTGTAAGAGACAGTCCGGTCAGTCAGTCTTGAGTCCTGTCCGGTCAATGTGCTTTATTTGGTTTGCTTGATCTTTGTTTCTCTATGTGCTTTTTATTTGCCTCTATGCGTTTTGTCTATGTGTTTTGTCTGTCTCTGTGCGTGTCGTCTCTTACAAATGTTACTGAGGTATCTTGTTCTTCGAAGGCTGATCCCCTTCTTAGAACAAATACAAGCCAACGATTGTGAGTCAAAGCTTCTACAGAAGATACAAGACCACAATTCAGCTTAAACAAGCAGTTCGTCTGAAACGAGCTGCAACAAGCCAACGATTGTGAGTCAAAGCTTCTACAGAAGATATAAGACCACAATTCAGCTTAAACAAGCAGTTCGTCTGAAACGAGCTGCAACAAGCCAACGATTGTGAGTCAAAGCTTCTACAGAAGATACAAGACCACAATTCAGCTTAAACAAGCAGTTCGTCTGAAACGAGCTGCAACAAGCCAACGATTGTGAGTCAAAGCTTCTACAGAAGATACAAGACCACAATTCAGCTTAAACAAGCAGTTCGTCTGAAACGAGCTGCAACAAGCCAACGATTGTGAGTCAAAGCTTCTACAGAAGATACAAGACCACAATTCAGCTTAAACAAGCAGTTCGTCTGAAACGAGCTGCAACAAACCAACGATTGTGACTCAAAGCTTCTACAGAAGATACAAGACCACAATTCAGCTTAAGAATCAAGCACTTCGTCTGAAACGAACTGCAACAAAAGTCTGATTCTCGCGATAAAACTTGCCTGAATTACGACTAGGGAAAGTCCGATCCACGCGATAAAACTCGCCGAATTAGGACAAGGGAAAGTCCGATCCCCAAATTAGGACAACGGAAAGTTCGATCCGAGCGATAAAACTCGCCAAATTAGGACACAAACCAAGTCCGGTCAAAGAAGAGTTCACTTCATCAGACCGAGGACAAACATCAACTTACCCCGTACCTTTATCCAGAATGCCGAAGTGATTCACTTCACTTTTCGGGGGGGGGTAGTGATGGAGTACGTACTAAACAAGCCCAACAGCAGTAAAGCCCAAGAAAGAGTATCAGTTCGGCATGGCTAAAGAGTATCAGTCCGGCATGACTCAAGAGTTCAGTTCGGCACAACCACAGAGTTCGGCCCCAGCCTACAGCTCGGTAAAAGCCAACCAATCAAACTCTGCTCTCTGGTCGGCATCAAGCTCTACCCTCAGATCGGCAAAAGCTGCTCGGCAATAATTCAGCAGTCCGGTCTCAGTATTCGACCGAACTAGGAAATAGTGGACTCATGCAAGATTTCCACTTCCGCTACACCGACGATCTATTTAGTGGTGTCAAGCAGTCATTAACTCATGCAGGATAGTGGACCCATGCAAGGTCGCCACGACCTCCACGACATCCACTACCTAATAAATGCTGCATGCCACGATCTAGGTTCAATGTATAAATAGAACCTAGGTCAGATAGATAGCCTCTTCTGTTAACTTCTGTTAAGCTCTCTAGAGAAAAAATAGCAAATAGCAAGTCTGTATTGTTAGCTGTAGAAAACAGATCAAGCAATACAACTCTGCCCTCTTTTCTTCCCGTGGACGTAGATTTACCTCAAGTAAATCGAACCACGTAAATCTCTGTGTTGATCTTCCTTTATTTTTACGAGCATTCATCACCATCAAAAATTCGCGGATTCATCATTCATCATTTCTTTTTCTATTAAAATTTCTTTTTCTACTTTTCTATTTAAGTGTGAATCATTAAAGAGGCAGTACTATTATATTTTTTGGACTAAAAATATTTCCATTCAAATTTATCTCTAAGATAGTGTTACTAAGTAACTTTTGATAAAAAAAAAAAGTACTCCGTACTAGTATAATTTGTGCGGTGCTTCCCTTTGCAATTGAGTTGTCCTAGTAAGTGCATCCCACTATAAGAGCATCTCCAATAATTACACTAAATTTAAACCCATTTTATTATAAGAATGTGATCAAATATAAACTCTAAATATTATACAAACTTTAAACTATAATCTGGACCATTAGAAAATATCAACAGATGATAAAATAATAGCAACAAAAAATATCAACACAATGTCAATGGTTGATTCTGTGTTGAAATTGTGTTGACATCAAAATCTTGAAATTTTACATTGTGTTGGCATTGTGTTGACGTTGTATTGATACTGTGTTGAAAAGTTTGGAGTTTGTACAATATATGAGTTTGCATTTTGTCACTACCCTTTTAGTGTAAATGTCACACTAAATCTTGATTTTACTCGAACTATACCAAAACTCAAATCCAAAAGAATATTCCCCCATCTACTTACTTTTTATAGCACTTTTTAATCATACCTATATATCTTACTCCCTTCGTTCCCTAATGGTCGAAGCGAAACTTTTCGGCACAGAGTTTAAGAAAGGAATGTTGAGTGTGTTAAATAACTAGATAAAAAAGTAAGAAAGAGAAAAAATTACTCCATTATATATGAAAATGACTCAACTATGAGGGAACTTACTCAAATGGAAAAATGACTCAACTATGAGGGAACATAGGGAGTACTATATATGGAAATGACTAAACTATTAGGGAACTTCACGAAATGAAAAAATGACTCAACTATAGGGGTGGGTAGGTACGGTATACCTTACCGAAACCACCATACCGTATACCTTACCGTAAATTCGGTATGCGAAAAAATCATACATTTATCTTACCAAAATTTTTGGTATACCGAACTTCGGTATACCTTATTTTCGGTATGGAGAATTTTCATACCGATATCGTACCTCATTTTTGGTATGCCGTACCAAAGTTCGGTATACCATACTTTTGCGGTATACCTTACTTTCAATATCAATGAAAATTGAATATTTGAGTTTTTAGAATACTATTTATATTTTATAGTAATTTAACTAATATACGGGTATTAAATACTAGTATATTTTATTCATATTATATTATATTTCACAATAAATTTTATAATTTAAAAATATATAAAATACTTTATATATTATTATATTTATATTTTACGGTATATACCTTAAATTACGGTATATACCGAATTTCGGTATGCCGCGGTATACCGCGGTATATAAAAATTCATACCTTTACCTTACCGAAATATTTCGGTAAGGTATCATACCGTACCGAAAATCACGGTATACCGAAAATTCGATATTTTCGGTATTTTTTCGGTACGATAAGGCCGGTATTTCGGCATTTCGATATTTTTCCCCAGCCCTACTCAACTATGAGGGAATGGAGGGAGTACTATACATGGAAATGACTTAACTATGAGAGAACTTCCCGAAATAGAAAAATTACTCAACTATGAGGGAATGAAGGGAATATCTAAATTACACACTAACCACATTATACTTTTTTGTCAATAACTTTAATTAAATAATATAATAAGATTTAACTAACAACGTCTCTTTGTTTAGTAAAATAATAGATCAACTTTTTCCAATTATGTTGAACAATATTAACTTTACAAATATGGCCAGCCCACTAATTAATAACTAATTAAATATGGAGTAATATAATTAAATTAAATTATTGTTTCACTTCACATCTTCGTCTTCTTCTCCGGGCCGCTGCCTTTTTCCTGTAAGTTTTTCCATCTTTCTGTATTTTAATTTCTCTTCTTCCCTTCTTCTATTTTGATAAATATAAATTGGTTTTGACTTGAATGTAATAAATCAAAATCTGAAAAGTGTTTTTTTATAGTTTTAGTGCAAACCTAAAGATAGGTAATTTTTCTTCAAAAAATCTACTATAATCAGATTGGTTTTACATCATTGTTGGAGGTATTATCTTAGTGCATTTTAAGTTTTGCAGTACTTTTGGAGAGGTCTAATCTAAATGATGATCAACGTATCAATTCAATGATCTATAAGAAAAATTATATTGACCTGACAATTTTAAACACAAACATGAATAAAGTTAATGACCTTGGGTCTGTATTGGGATAACCAATAAGAATCCAACAATTTTGTGTTGGGTCAGGTTCAGTTCAAATTACCCGCTAAGAATTAAAGTTATTATAATTAATTATTTTTATTATTTTAAAAATATTATACTTGATTTTAATTATTTAGATTTATATCATCATAAAATTTTAATCAAGTTATAACATGTTTAAATTGTGTAATACTACATCCATCATTTAAAAATAACATGTATTTCTATTTTGGTCTATCTCTTAAAATTATGCAATTCCAATATTGGAACTTTTAAACAACATATTACCATACACATCATTTTATTTATAATTTTACCATTAGAATTTTTAAAATTATGCAATTCCAATATAGGAACTTTTGAACAATATACTACCATCCATACACATCATTTTATCTATAACTTTACCATTAGAATTAAGAATTAATATTTTGTGAACCACACTATCCACTAACACTGTATAAATAAACACTACTAATAATATGAATCCTATAATCTACTAACCCTATTTCTCTTATTTTTTTAATCTTTTTTCCCTTACTAGTAAAACTTTAGACTTCTACTTCATTAATATAGTAAACTTACCTAAATTATGATATTCGAAAAGGCTCAAATTGTTCTAAGATTCATAAGTAAAGGAACCAAAGTTCAGAACAAACATATTATATAGGCTCATTCATTTTCCCAAGTATTAAAAAAATTTATTGGGAAAAAAATATGCAAAAAACTTCCTAATATGCACGTAGTATTTATTTTGATGAGGGATTAATGTGATAGAGTTAATCACGGATTTAAATATAGATATATTTGTAAGTGAGTAAGAAAAATTAATTTTTCGGAGTACTAGCATATGAAAACAAGTTATATACTTTGAGACACTAAAACAAAACAAGCTTATATAATTGAGACGAAAAAAATATATGTTCGAATGTGCGTGAAGTTAAATGATGTACTTAGTATTATTTGTACGAGGAGAATAGAATTGTACTTCGATACTATAAATAAGTAGAAAAAAAAATCCATTTTGTACTCCTATTCAATGAACACTTTAAATTTAGAATATGTATTTTCGGGTGGGTAAATTTTGTTTTGATATAGCTATGGGATAGATCAAGATGATTTTTATTTAGGATAGAGGTGGCCACGGTTCCGAAACCGGCGGTTACGGTTCGGTACCTCCGGTTCCGGTTTTGGAAATTGCCGAACCGGAACCGAACTGCGAGGGTGTTTCGCAGTTACGGTTCTGATTCCAAAACCGTCGGTTTCGGTTTCGGTTCTGAAACTTCGGTTTTTTGCGGTTCCAGTCTGGTTTCATGATTTTTCAGCGGTTTTTCGCTGTTCCGGTTTGGAACCGCCCGGACCCGACGGTTCTGGCACTGGTTCGGTTCGAAAATTTTTGAACCTGAACCGAACCACGGTTAAAAAATCGACGGTTTCAGTTCGGAACCATAACCGACGGTTACGGTTTCGGTTTTAACCACCGGTTCGGTAAACCTTGGACAGGTCTAATCTAGGATAATATTAGTATTGAATTTGATATTAGTATTTGGTTGATAAGATTAATTATATTTACTATGGTTAATTAAAATTAAAAAGTTAATTTTAATAAATTAAGAAATAAATTCTAAATTAATTAAATTAAATTAAATTAGATTTTATTAGATCTTATGAATGAATCCGGTGATTATTAAATTATGTGACTAATCAATTTATGTTTGAATGGATGACAACAACTAAGAGAGGGAGAAAAGAGGGGTTTATGGAAAATCATCGGGATTTATTTTTTTTGTTTTCTTGAGTGATAAATGAGATGAGAGAAGAGATCGGAGTGAAGTGGTGATAACTGAGATGAAAAATAGGTTAATAGAGTGAAAATAGTGTAAAAAAATAAAAAAATTTAATTTTTTGTGAAGGCACTACAATAGTGTTGATCAGGCGCCCATCAATCCGCCCTAGCCGATCGGCGCGCTCTATACCAAGGGCGAATGGCTAGGTGAATTTATCGTCCAAATCCATGTAATAAGAGCATCCACAACCGTGCTCTTGCCAGCGGCACGGTTGTGGGCCCGGGCGGTACTATTCATGCCTGCTCTCTGGCAAGAGCACAACACCCACAACTGTGCTCTTCCGCAAGGACGAGCACAATTAATATAAAATTCAATTACACAAAAACATTTTCATAATACTAAAATTCATTAAAAAAACCACAATAAAAATAACAAATTACAAATAAAAAAAAAAGACATAATTAAAATCCTAAAAATTAAAAATTACATAATTAAAATACTAAAAATTAAAAATTACATAATTAAACTCCTAAAAATTAAAAATTACATAATTATTGGCTAATATAACCCGAGGAAGACTACGCATCCGGCGGCACCAACCCCAATTGTTTTTGGAGACCCAATATCATGGACTCGTGCGTTTGAAGTTGCGTGGGGGTCATAGTTGACCTATCGGCCATATTGAGTTGGGCCAAAAGGGCCCACAACGAGTTGTTCGGGGGTGGAGGTGGAACATAGGGTGCGGGTTCGGGAGCAGGGGCACATGGAGTCGCGGCGCGACGTCGTTCGGCCGCCGCCTTCTTCCTACCTTGCGGTCGGCGTCGGGAACCGCTTGGTTGGGCATCGGGGCTACCCAAGTTAGCTTCGGCGAGTTGGCTAGCCACTTCTTCGCCGGCGTCGGATAGGGATGCCGACCGTGAGCGTTTGGAGGAGCCGCTAGAGGAGGATGTTATGCCTCCCTTATACTTCGGGTGCGTCCGCGTCTCCTGCCAAACGTTAAGATATTTGAACGACTTACCGTTCATGGATTGGTAGGTGCTCAGCGAGGCGGTGATGATGTCGACCTCGCTTCGGCCGCTCCCGGCATTCCGGGACTCCTGGATGAAAATGGATATGAGAGATTGATGATGAGAATTGTGTAGTGAAAGTGTGAATTTTTTGGAGTGAAATTGGGGGTATTTATAGATGAAAGTGTGTATTTTTGGGGTAAAAAAAATAAAAAAAAATTAAAATGTGGGGAAAAACGGTTATAAACGGATATAATTTTTTGGGGAAGTGAAATTTTTTTTTTTATTTTTTATCGATTTTTTTAATAAAAATCCGATTTTTTAAAAATAAAAAATAAAAAAATGTTTGAAACCAACGGCTATGCCGTTGGCGAATGGGAGACCGCCACGTGTGCGTCCGCTGGCACGGACGTGCTCGATACATCGAGCAGCGCCGTGCCAGCGGCGCGGTTGCAGCGGTGGCGGTCCTTCGCCTTGCCGCTGGCACGGACGGCGGTGGCGCCAACCGCCACCGCTGCGGATGCTCTAACGCCCATAAAACCTAGTGGGCCCGAACCCACTTTTATTACTATTTTACTCCATGCTCTTAGGCAAGAGCACAACACCCACGTCCATACTCTTCTGCAAGGACATGCTCAAGGGTCCCACCATTCTATTATTCAATTTAAATAAAAATATTTCCACAATATTAAAATGCATTAAAAATAACCGGAATACTATTACAAATTACAAAAAAAATAAAAAATTACATAATTAAAATCCTAAAATTTAAAAATTACATAATTAAATTCATAAAATTAAAAAACCCACTACTCGTGGCCGCTTAAGTGTTGCCCCCTCCAAGCAGTCAGACAATTCTTCCACTTCCAATGCATGCAGTCAATGCTGCCAAGCATACCGGGAAAACCGTAGACTGTTTTCGTGAAGACGAAGTAACCGTTGACAATCATCGGTGGTGGGTGCCCGAATGAATTCCTCACCGAAAGCAGAACGAACGCCGTCGCAAAAATTTTGAAGGCATAGGATTCCAGTTGACTCACCGACATACAAATACTCGTCGAAGAGGTCAGCTGTTTGCCCAATAGCAAGTTGTCGGATGGCACAAGTACACTTCTGCAACGCCGAGAGACTTTGCCGACCGGTTGCGTCTCTACTTGATTGAAAGTATTCAATACGGGCGGTCAATGTGTTAACAATACACATAAATAACTGTTTTGAAATGCGAAAACGGCGCCGAAAGCAATCTTCCGGAAACCGCGGCTGGTCGGAAAAATAGTCGGCAATGAGCCTTTCGTTGGCTCCCTCCCGGTCACGAGGGGTGTAGCGGCGAATTGATCTAGTTGGTCGAGGAGGAGAGGCGGGGGTAGTGGCGGCGACATAGGTTTTATAGGCGGCACGATATTGTTCATAGTATTCTTGTTCTTCGCGCTCCGCTTCCGCCATGATATCGGTGAAATCCATTTGAGAGGGTTTGAGCGAGAGAGGAAGATGTAGATGAGTTGTATGAAAAAATATGAATGAGAGATAATTGGAGATGATTTGATGTAAAAAAATAGATGATGAATGTGTGTATTTATAGATGATTTTGGGAATAAAAAAATTATAAAAAAATCAAAAATATTTCAGAAAAACAGTAATAAAGCGGTCTTATTTTTTGGAAATCTGAAAATATATTTTTTTAAAATTTTTGGGTCTTATTTTTATTTTTTAAAAAAAATAAATTTTCAATTGATAATCCGTTGGCCAATAGAAACGCGCCACGTAGTCTGCTCAGCGTCACTGACGCGCTCGATGCATCGAGCACCGCCGTGCTAGCGGCACGGACGCCGTCTGTGCCAGCGAGAACAACTGCAAATGCTCTAATGTGAGAATTGTGAAAATGGAAAATGAAAAATGACCACAACTTTTGGCGGGCCCTACCTAAACAGTTTAATTTTGCGCCACCTTCCCCCAACCCATTTCTCAATTTGTCGTCTCCTTCGTCGTTCTATTCCCTTTGACTCTCTCTCTACCATTTCTCTCTCTTATCTACTACTCCATGTAACTCCACGCGCCACCTTCATACCATTTTAGTATTATATACACTGAGATTATTATTATTATTATTATTATTATTATTATTTTTATTTCCCCTTCTCTCTCCTCTCTTTCTTGATCTTTTCCACTTCTGTTGAGTTAGATAACTGAACTCTGAACTCTGAACTGCAATATTTTGCGATTCTCTCTCTAATTGTTCTAAATCAGAATCCCGAAAGAAATAGAAAACTGTGTTTTCTGTCATCCGCTAAAAGGGAGAGGACAATTTTTTGGGTGAAAACAGAAATACAAATTTTTCTAGAGAGATCATTGTGTGGAGCTGCCAAATATTGAGTCTCCGGCGTTGAATTATGGCGGGTAGTAATGAAGTAAATGTCAGTGAATCGAAGGTAACCAGACGTGTTTGCTTGTTTTGAACATAATTTTATGTTTTTCCAGTATCGGATTTCTGGTTTCAAATTAGGGTATCCTGCGGTTTGTGGACTCGTGGTTTTATCCGTGAATCTGTGAATTTTGTGGTTGAAATTGGGGTTTCCTATTGTTTTTCGTGGAAAAGTTTATTTTGCGGATAAAAAGTGAGATTTGAGGTTGGAATATTGAATCTTGATCTTTTATCCACGATTTCCCCCTTCTCTTTACCCTTGATTCTCGCCTTTGTTGTTTGTTTTGCTTTGACTACTGACTTACCTAGGCCGATATCATGATTGTGCTGTTTGGGTTAATTTAGGTTGTTTCTCGACTTTTCATTTCATTTCTTTTTATGGATATATATGCTTGAAATTCCCCTCTTCTTTTCAGCATTTTCCTTTATGGTTGATTGGTTGAATCTGTTGATGATAATCACTTGGGAATGTTTGTGTATTTTTGATCAATTATCAATCCGAAGCCTCAGCTTGACTTGAGTCAGTAATGGATAAAGGAGATTTCTAGTGAACTGAAAATTAAAACTTTGGTGCTATTTTTTCAGAGAGTGGTTCCCCTGCATACATGGATCCTCATATCCAACTTCAAACTTGCATATAACATGCTCAGGCGGCCCGATGGCACGTTCAACCGTGATTTGAACGAGTTTCTTGACCGGAAAGTGACTGCAAATGCTGTCCCTGTTGATGGGGTGTACTCATTCGACACTCTGGATCGTCCTACTGGCCTGCTCAACCGTGTTTATCTCCCTGCCCGTGACAACGAGCCTCAGTTGGGGATTGCAGAAGTGGAGAAGCCCTTGAGTGCCTCTGAAGTTGTACCTGTAATCGTATTTTTCCATGGTGGGAGCTTTGTCCATTCATTGGCCAACAGTGCTATCTATGACATATTCTGCCGCCGCCTTGTGCAAACCTGCAAGGCTGCAGTGGTATCTGTGAACTACCGGAGATCACCTGAGCACCGGTATCCCTGTGCTTATGATGATGGATGGACGGCTCTTAAATGGGTTAACTCGAGAGCGTGGCTTCGTAGTGGGAAGGAGAATGATCTCAAAGTTCATATATATCTAGCTGGAGATAGTTCTGGTGGCAATATCGCTCATCATGTTGCAGTGAGAGCTGCAAACGAGAACGTGGAGGTATTGGGAAACATTCTTCTCCATCCCTTGTTTGGAGGGGAGGAGAGGACCGAATCTGAGAAACAGTTGGATGGGAAATACTTTGTGAGGATTCAAGACAGAGATTGGTATTGGAGAGCCTATCTACCAGAAGGCGAAGATAGGGACCATCCCGCCTGCAATGTGTTCGGCCCTAGAAGTCAAACCCTTGAAGGTATAAACTTTCCAAAGAGTCTGGTTGTTGTGGCTGGATTGGATCTTGTTCAAGATTGGCAAATAGGTTATGTTGAAGGGCTCAAAAAATATGGTCATGAGGTGAAGCTTCTCTACCTTGAAAAGGCCACAATCGGGTTCTACTTCTTGCCAAACAACGAGCATTTCGAGTCCTTAATGGATGAGATGAAGAGCTTCATCCAATCCTAACTGTTTATACATAACTCCCCATCACAGGCAGCCATACATGACAGAAGCTTGACTCTTTTTCGTTTCTTACTCAGGGTCTCGGGTTTCGTGGTCTATCCCGGCCTCGTTTAGCAATTATGGTGTGTAGTAGTATGATTGTGTAGAAACTACTCTTTTTCCAGTTGCTGATAACTTGTGATTTTGTGGTGATGATATGGTGATGATCTGCACCTTGTTGGTGCCGGTTTATCTCCTTGCATTGATGCTCATTGCTCTCATCTCCTTGGTTGAAGAGGGTGTTCCACATCGGAAACTCACTTGTTCACGGTGGGTGCTTGTAATGGCCGATGGTGGACAGAGGAGGTATTAGGGTTACTGGCCAGAGATGCTTGCCGGGGTCAGCCGGCCAACTGGCTCGGTTAAAAGCTAATTAAGTACATGGGTTGGGAGTAATCCATGCTGCTGCTGTATCTGTATTTTCCACTTGTGCTCTAGAAATATATAGAAATTTTGTGTTTATATGTAACAGTCTAAACTTCTCTTTTATGGTAATATTATACTACTAATTTGATTGTGATGGTTTTTTTCATGGCGAGAGATGGATATTTCTTGAAAATTTCATTATTTTATTGTGCAGACTCTTTTACTCATCACACAAAATCTTGTACACCCAAATTTAGTGAATGCTGACTGTAGTTTTTGGACTGTTTACGGCTATGCAGAGACAATGCAATTCCTTGTACATCCAAAAGATGGAATTTTGAACTAGAAGCATTTTCCTTCTCTTGTTTTCCCTCCCACAGTTGCTTTTAGTATTTTTTCATGGCCTATCAAGATCATGCAAGGCTTTAGTTAATTTTGAAAGACATACTATTTGATCCTTCTTGTATGAATTAAAACGATCTAAAAATGACTTTTTATGCAATAGGATTCAACTATCACAAAACTAAAAATGTCGTGAAATCCTTCTAATCACGAAAACCATAGATAACACAAATATTAAATGAGATGCCATCAAAGGCAAAGCAATAATATTCCCCTCATCCTCGTATCCTCGATATAATGTTATATTTTGTTAATTTGGTATGTCTGCAGCTAAAAGTCTCATTTTTTTTTCATTTTAAACTTATTAAGAAGGAATTCAACAACATAAGTATCTTACGATTCTATGCATTATGCTTTCTCCTAAATCTAATCATGTACCTCATCTAAGGAAATTTAATAAACCTTCATATTGTCATCATTTGAGAAGATAATAGTACTATGCTATTTCCTTATCTACTGGTCCATCTCATTCATGATTTTCAGTCTTCACTACTGTAACAACCCGAAAAAAAAAGAAAAAAAAGAGAGAATAAAAAAAATCAAATAAAGATTTTGCAGGGATTTTCCTTCTCCGTGATCTGTAAATAAATACCAAACAAATCCAAATTAATTAAAAAAAAGAAAGTCGAATTCCACTCCTTCTCCACGTTGAAAAAAAACCGTTCCCCCCTCACCCCCTAAATCTCTCACATATCTTTAACCACCCTCCCACTATATTATTTACTTCTCATCAGTTTATTCTTCTGTCTTCTAATCATTCTCTGCAGCCAGAAAAACAAAACACATTCTTCTCAACTTCAATTCAAGAAACCGAGAGCTCAATCAATTGAATTACAGGTAATCTGTATTCCTCCGTTCATAGCATAATTTCGCACTTCTTTCGGAAACCAAACATTATGCAAATTTGTGACAGAAACTGAATCTGCAAAATCCAGTGGGCTACTCCTCTCGGTCCTACAATTTCACAACCAATATCGGGTTAACGAGGTAAAATCATTTCCCAATTTCAAGCTTCAATCATCAATTCATGCATAAACATACCATCATCCGAACTAATCGCATAATTCAAGCATTTAACAATTTAACACTCCCACGCTGAACTCGGTAATAAATGAACAATCTGGAATCAATCTTTAATCGTTTTAATCGAAGCAAACTGAGTTCAAGAACCAGACTTTAACTCATGAAACCAAGTAGAAACTTACATCGGGGCTGGTTAGGGGTTGTGCGGGGATGTTCGGGTTGATTTCGGGTCGAATCGGAGTGTCTCGGGGCTGCTGTAAGAGCAGCGGATTATTAACCACGGCGGCGACGGCGGAATTTCAGCGGCAGCGGCTGAGCAACGGCTGCCCGACCCCCCCTCGCTGCGTCGGCGTTTTTCCGCGGAGGAGACGACGACGGTGGCTGATTCTGGAGATGGAAATCGAGGTGCAGAGGACCCGACGGTGGCAGCGGCAGTCACCATCTCCGGCGAGTTGAGGATGGCGACGGAATTGAGGGTTTGCGATTTGGGTATCTCTCAATTTGGGGAAAATTGGTGAAGAAGAGAAATGAGAGTGAGGTAGTGCTCGATGGTGGAGAAAGAGTGTATGTTTTGGGCCTTCCTTTTTCTTTTCTTTTAATTAAAGTTTGGGCTAATTAAATTGGAGACTTTGGGCCTTCTTCTAAATAAATATGGTTGAGGGCTAATGTTAATTGAGAGTTTTTAATTAATTAAATTCTCGGATTAATTCGAAGTACGAAATAAATATAATTGCGAATGGAAATAGTTGTGATAATTTAGTTATGCGCTTGTATAGTTTTTTGGAAATTTATTCCGACATCATGGTGGAAATACGAGGAGCCAACAGAGGAACTTGAGCGGCAGCCGAATAATAAAAAAATATGCGAAAACCGAAAAACGAGATAAAAGACTTTAATGAGGGTGCATGCATTCTAATTAGTAGTTTTCTTGCACTGATTGTTGTGTTATTATTTTATTTATCTAAAGGGAATTGTTCCGTGAGACTCTAATCCGGAAAGAGGAAATACTCAAGTGCGACACCTTTAAGCGAACGAGGTGGGCTTTCTTTTTAAATAAGGACTATGTCCTAAGTATATTTATTTTTGCGAAATATGTTTGTCATGCCATATTTTTTTGTGTTGTTATGGGACCTATCTGAAGTGGCTTTTGCCATGTATGGTTAATCGAATTCGGGTCTGACTAGGGAGCGAGTCCCTACTCAGGCTAGTGTACACCCCGTAGATCGTGCGCTATCTCTTTGAGTTGGCCGGTCTAGTGGCTTGGAATGTGGCCACATTCCTCGTCATGTATGTTCAGATATGGTATGGTGATGTTGATGATGTTGAGGTTGATGATGATGATGTTGGTGAAATGTTTTAGTGACTCGGGCCCTTTCAAAGTTAAAACCCCGAGGTCACTCGTTAATGGCATGATAAATATTTTTATTGAAAATGTTTTCGGCATGAGTCCACTGAGTGCATCAAGTACTCAGCCCTGCATTTCTTTTTAAAAATGTGCAGGTTGAGCGGTGACGAGCGCGGTGAGTGTTGAGCAGAGCTGGTGAAGATTTGTGTTTACTTTTAAATGTTCCGAATATATTATGTCTTCATACATAATATTATTCTTCTCTCGAATGCTTCCGCTGAATGTTGGTTTTTTTGAGTATGATTTGTTGAGGTATAATCCCTTGAGTTGTTGATCGTTGAGACACTCTGATTTTATTCGAGCTATTCCCATTTGTTTCGAGCTATGGTCGATTTGTGTTGTTTTCCCCTTCTTTCCCGCTTCTTTAATCCTCCCCTAGTCGCGATCAACCGTGTTTTCTATCCTTAGAAAATGCGGGCGTGACAACTACAAAGTGTTAATTGATGCATTCCTTTTTGTACCAAAACTATGGACACAACAAAGTTGTTTTTTAGCTCAAGATAATGTTTCATTAATCTTATGAAATCTCAACCATAACTAGGCTTTATATTATACGATTGACCACCTCACAAAAGAAAAGGAGAAAAACATTCATTCAACTTAGTGGTTGGGATAGCTTTGTTGATTGTATTTTTATAACTATATGGTAAACAAAGTGAAAAAATAAATAAATAAACGATTGGTAGTTTTGTCTGGCAGCATCTCACAATGTCGTTATCTGGCTTCTTTTGATCATAATTTCAACACGCCACTTATAGAGAAAAATAAAGTGAACTAATTTACATTGGTGACAAAAGTTATCACTTAGTTATCGTGTGTAATGTGCAGAGGCACAAAAGAGGCGAACCACACAAGAAAACAAGGTCGATTTCCATCTTGGATAATAATTGGGTCCGTTCCATACACGAAATTAGACAAATTCAATTCCAAATTTTTTATGCGGCAATGATGTAATTGATATGAAATTGAATTTGATGAAATTATATAGTGAGTGTGTGCCCGCGTATGTGCATTGTGTGTGTATTGTAATGTGTGCAGTGTCTGTGTTAGTATGTGCAGTGTCACCAGTGTGTGTATACTGCGTGCATTGTGTGTGGTGTGTATAGTGTGTAGTGTTTGTGCAATGTATGTTGTGCGTATAATGTGTGAAAGTGTCTAAATTCATAGCTATTTGGAATATGAATTTTCTAGAATTCAAATTGTGGAATTGGGGATAGAATTGGAATTGGAATTGTAATTTTAACTCCTAATCCAAATATTTTGCGGTTCCAAACATTGGATTTGGAATTGAAGACTCCGATTCCAATTCTGCAGGTCCAATTCGATGGTATCGAATGGAGCATAAATTTTTTGGCAATTCAATTCAATCTTTACAATAATGGGAAAACAAAGCATAGCAAAATCTCAATACATTACTACTTCCATATTACAAAGAAGACAAGTCAAGAAGCTATTAACTAGGAGTATTATTTAGACCTCAATGTAATCCACATGTTTTTAGAGCATGCATTTAACAACCATATCTTTAGGAGGTCAATACAAAGATAATAGAAACTACAGAAAACTGATGAAATTCTTACTTCATCTTGGATAGCGCTCTGGCATTAGGACATGCTTGCTCAGGAATTCTTAATGTACTTTGATCTATTCGACATAATCCAGTAAAACTGATGGACCACCATGTATTTCGTATCCGTTTTTACACATTACTCCGATAATCTGCTCGAGCTTTCTTCGCTCACCCCATCTTTCATATGCATGATATAGTATCCATAACGTTTTCTTCGACAAGTATATATTTACTTTAGCCATTTCAGTAAGAACCCTCTCCATCTCAGAAAGGCGCATCTCCGAAGCGTACATTACCATTTTGCAGTGGTAGAGAGACCTACAGAGCTTCCAGCCTGCAATCTCAGCACGCCGCACAAATTCATCCAGTTTGTCCACTGCATTGTGCCTGAAGTAACTCGAAATGATGCATCTCATCACACCCGCTGCTACAACATGGATTTTATGCTCAAATGCCTCGTTTATTGATTTTTCCATCTGCTCCAATAAGTCCTCCTTTGCGTATAAGCAAATCAATAGCACATTCATCCACGGACGATAGTCACTTTCAGGAATTTTGCTGAGAAGTGCCTCCACCCTCTGAACTTTATCAGAGTTGGAGCTCCTACTGTAAGCATGAATCATGATTCTAATCAACTGTATTTTGTTAGCATCAACATGACCCCCCACCATCTTATATATTTCCTCCATCTTTTCCAGCTTACCAGCGAGTGCATACCCTCGAAGCATAAGCAGATAGATATCTAAGTTAGGTGTGACAAACTGATCTTTCATAGCCAAGTAAGTCTTTTCCATCTCATCCCACATCCACGCAGTAATATAACCAGAAATTAACACCTTGTACGTTTGGACAGTTGGGTAGATGTTTAAATCATTTAACCGCCTAAAAGTTGCTTCCATTTTGTCGACAAGCATCAGACGGCCAAATACCGAAATGAGTAAGTTGTAAGTAATGATCGACGGATAACAGGTAGAATCCCTCTTCAATTCACGATACACCGACCAGCACTTCACATACTGACCAGATCCCACATAAGCACTCATGAGAGCATTATATAAAGATGTTCCCTTCAGTTGTTTACTGCAGGCCTCTTTAAAAAGTTCAACTGCAACATCAACATTGTACATTCTACCAGCTATGATGACACCTTTTGAGTACTCCTCAATTGTCATAGGAGAAGCATAATCAAGTTGCTTCCTCCTCCACTCGAGAACCTGCATAGATTCAACTGATTAATCTAGCTGTGTAAACAACAGTTGACAAAGCAACACATACATTTCACCTAATTATATCAGTGGTAAATAAAATTACACGGAAATTGTGATATATAACTAATTCACCAAACTAAACTGCAACGTAAAGAATGTGAAACATGATTTCTTAGATTCATCATGTATAATACTACAAAGCTGGGGTTCTGTGGTTTCCACGAGAGTCCTAACACCTTGTTCTCCATCTATAATACCTTTTTTATTAGTATCAACTAAAGCAGTATAAAAATAGAAAAAATAAAAATGGGGTATGCTACCTACCTCTCTATTGAACACATCTTCTACATAGAATTCCATTAGAATGTGAATGAACGAGTCGAACTAGAATCATTAGTTTGGAAATCTCAGGATTGCAGTAGACCTAAACTGCTCAATGTGTTTCATTTCAACATTTTCAAGGATAAACAAACACATAGTGCATTCATGTGCTAATTGAACAGCATCTTATTTGCATTCGTGCAAAAACAACAATTCATGAACTACATTATACCCATCAATCTACCAAATTATGAATCCCGCATCTAGGTTAAATTCATGCGCGAAATATGAAGCATCAACAAAAAAGAGTTAATACAAAAACCCACCTGCATAGCCACAGATGGAACTCTGTCTAGCTTGTTCAAGAGCTCAAGGATCGCCGACCCATCGGCGTACCTCCGAAAGAGGGCGACACCCTTTTCTTCTAGAATCTTCTCGATTTTCTCCACATCTTTCTGGGCTAAAATCTCATCCCTCAATCCGGCAACCGTCTCTTTTAAGTCATTTTTCCAATTCACCTCCGCACGCTTACAAATTAATTTGTCTTGGAACAAAGACGCTAATAACCCAAAATCCGTTTCTTTCCCATCACTTGAAGGCGTTTGAGTTGTATTTTGACAAATAAAACGAATTAGGGCAGAGGGTTTAGTGATTCTCTCATGGTGGTAGAGAAAGAAACGAGGTGTAGTCAAGCATTTCCGAAATTCGGCAAGTTTGAATGCTCGTTTCATTGGAGATTAGCTGATAAAGGAAGGAAATTTACGCATTTTTCATCCGGCTTCCCTCTCGGGATGTTAGGGTTTTTGATGGGGTTAGGGTTTTTGATGGGGTTTGGGGGAAATCCAGATCATTGGCGAGATTCAGATTCATTCACGTTGTGACAAAAATGAAGAGAGTACAACAAAATTGATTTCGGGCAGCAAAATCAGTTTTTGGATTGGCCACAAAACCTTATATTTTTGGGTCAATTTTTAATTTTCTTTGTTATTACCTGGAGTATTAATTAGAGAAAATAATATAGTTGTGACATTATAATATCTATGGCTGCAAATTCAGCTATCGTACTTCTAGACCCGAAACCTGTAGATTTTTAGGTATTCAATATCCAAAATTACGGATTGGGTATGAAAACTGAGAATTAAGAGCAACTGCTCTAATGTACACCTTTCGTATAATTCTAAGTGACATTTTTTTTAGATGTCTCATTCTAAATGATACATTAACACTATATAAAATCTCATGTCAAATACTAAATCATTCAATTAAAGTAGAAAGGAGGGAGTAGTAAAATTCAGAAACCTTATCAATATATTGATGTCACGGAGGATAATACAAGCCATAATTCATCAACACTACGTGCATATCTTGTTTAAGACTTATACATGAGACAATAGTTTAAGATAGTAGGAATAATATTTGAAAAAAAAGCAAATCTTTATTATTACTCCTCGATCTATCTAAAGATGGTATGTCATCCCAACTTTAAGCATTCTCTTGTGAGGAATAGCAAACACCCTATTGCTCTGCCTCAAGTTCTTCTTCAAGAAGTTGTACCCATAGTCTATCACCACCCTCTTCCAAAGCGCCGCCACCTCATGCTCCCCCACCATGTGCACCACCCCGCTCCGCCACGTCCTGTCCAAATCCCCAACAGCCACTCGAACGGCACCCCCTCATTCCTCACATCCTTGTAACCATACCGCACCACGCATCTGAACACCTGAAGCTCCTTCGGCTGCACCCTCTGGAACAGGAACCTCTCCTCCTCCGGCACTCGGCAGGGATTTGAACGACACGAACACGAGGAACGAGTGCAGGGCCGGGACGTTGCCCACGTAGTGCTTGAATATGGGCGGGATGCCTTGGACCAGCTCCGAGTAGAACACTGCTAGCCCAGGGAGACGCGGGGAGCTCCTCTCCAACGATCTCCCTCACGGATTCTGGTGAAATCTTGTGATCGAGTTCGAAGTGTAGACGTAGTTCCATGTGCACATGAATCATGGCGAATGCGAGGGGGAGGTAGCCGCCTTGGTCGAACTTGTAGAGGACCGAGCTCATGTAGAGCAGCTCCACCGATCCGATTATCAGAATGTAGAGGATTATGAAGACTATGTTGGTCTTCCAAATCATGATCATCACCAACACGAGGAACGTCGATGTCAGCGCCATCACCAACACCACTGTGATTCCTAGTAAGAAAGCGAATAAAATAAGACAGATTGAGTCAATTGCTAATGGGACAGTCCAAAAAGGAATATGACTCAGACAGACCATAGGCATTGCCGATCTTGGCAGTAGTCCGGAATCCGAGGGTGACACAAATGCAAGCGAACATGAGAAGATAATTGACTTCGGGGATGTAGACTTGGCCGGGGTATTTGTTGGAGGTGTGGACGATTTTGACACGGGGGAAGCATCCGAGAGAGAGAGACTGCTGGATGATGGAGAAGGTGGCCGAGATCATAGCTTGGCTAGCGATGACTGATGCTGCCACCGCCACCACAAACATCGGCCAGTACATCTTACCTGCATCATCATCTAATAGAAGTTAGGATGGGATTTGTGTTATAAGGACAGTCGATTTATATTAATTTGATATTGTCCGCTTTGATATAATATTGAACCTGGGATGGATTCGTAGAAAGTGTTAGCAACCAAGTGGTTGTTCTTGCGATGAAATGAGGCTTGGCCGGTGGAAGCTAGGACTAAGGCGGGGTAAGTGAGACAGCACATGCTTATCCGAATCGGTCTGACAGAGAAATGTCCGACATCTGCAAATAAGGCTACGGTTCCTGTAATGGAAAGAAGAGTGCCGCCGAGGGAGATCCAAGCCTGCTCCTTGTTCCTTATAAAGTAATCCACGATGTAAACGGGGTTCAGAGATTTGATGACAGAAGTGTCGTATTTGATGAAGTTGAAGACGCCAACTCCAGCGAAGAAGGAGAACCATAGGAAGATTATGGGAGCGAAAGTGTATCCAAGTTTATCAGTTCCGAATCTTTGAACCATGAAGAGTGTTACTAGGATCACCACTGATGTCCACACTATTCTATCTGTTCCACCAATCCAATTCAACTTTGTTAAGTTTCCCATTTCACAAATTTATAATACCAATTTCAAATCAAAACAGTAGAGACAGATAGAGAGACCTTCTGTCATATGAGATGTGGCCTCTTTTAATCCGCCCACAGCAGACAATACTATAGAAAAAACATTAAATGAATACTAAGTATTATAAATTGATAAACCATACCTGAGATGCAAGGAGTGAGAACTCCATCACCAATAACCATGGAAGTGCCAAGCATGGTAGCAAACAGCAAAACATACTTAGCAAAGTTGCTATTCTCTAACTTTGCTTGAAGTTTTGAAGCTCTTTGCAAGCTTTTATTAGGCAATTCCAGTTGGTAAGTCGACACATCTCGATCTTCTACTTCTTGGCTCGGAATTAAACTCACTTAATTTTACGTATCGACGACATATCAGAGAATATAGAGCAAAAATACCCCCTGATCAAATTCCCAAACAATTAGACATTTAATTAATGATTTCTATTCTAATACTAAAAGCTTTTAATTTTAAGAGACAAATTTATTAAAGAATAGAAGAGAATTAAAAAGGGATATACCATCGCCATGGTCGTTGGGGATAATGCTGGAATTACAAGAGATAAACAATACCGGGCGTAATACAACCCAAGAAGGAAGGAAGAACTAAAATTGAAAATTACAATGAAATCGAAACTGTAAAACCATAAAAGCGTTTAGCCGAGTCGAGGAGTCATCTTTCCGCAAGACGAGATACGCCCCGGTAGTGCTCTCGGTTTGACGTGTCGTCCCCAAAGATAAAATGACTACGTCTCTGGTGAAGCAACACCGCAATCAACAGAGCTCCGGCGAACTGGATGGAGGAGAGGGCAGAGCTTCGGAAAGAAAGACTATGCAGAGAGTGATGTTTGTGAGTATGTTGTTCTGATTGTGCTATATCCCTAATGCAAGGAATGACTAGCCTATTTATAGGCTTGGTCCACTGCAGGGGTCAACTCAGCCTTGATGGCTGTCATCATGGCTCATTATGACGGGTCTGTAACCGTCGGCCGTTACGAGTTTGAAAGCTGGAGTGGTCGACTTTGAATCTAGACGCTGTACACGCCCTAGTTCAACCGTCACATGTGGACTTTGACTTGATCAAGACGCTGATCAAGCCATCGCTCAAGGCGCAGCAGGTCGAGTTGATCAGGCTACTGAAGCCATCGCTCAAGGCGCAGCAGGCCGAGTTGATCAAACTGCTGATCAAGGCGCAACATGTCAAGTTGATCAGGCTGCTGCCCAAAACATTAAGTCTGGATCCAGGGACAAGCCCAAAGACCACCCAAAGACCAATTGACAAGTCCAAGTCCAAGGGCTCGGGCTCGAGCTCGGCTCGGCGCGCGTGTGCGCGCATGTGGGCTCTTTCACCCATCTTAGTCCACGATAATTATTAAGTGTAATAAGTCACTTAATAAATACACATTTAAAGATGTGTCTCATCTCCTATGTGGGATAATTAACACTAGGTAATTACTCCCTACACTTTCAACTCCTAACTTTATCAAAAGCTACAATGTGACCAACTTTAATCCACTATTTCTTACTCACCGAGAATCGAATTTAAGAAAGTGAATATACTATGGTCATCTACGCGGAACGTAGATCGATGCTATATCATTTAATTCTCCAAAATTAAATGTCTCTTCATACTTATTATTGGTCAAACTTCATTGACCGGACATCTTAAAACATTTCAACACAAATTTGGATTGTTTAGTTAACTAGTTTCACCAAATATCAGCTTTTAGCTAGACTACATCTAACAGAACATGAATAACTCAGTTTATTAAAGCTCTTGCAATTTTCGGGTGGGGATCCTCTGCTGTGCATTTTAGCACAACAGCCCATGTTGTTCCTCACAAACTAATAAAATAATATACTCCCTCCGTCCCTGGAAATTTGTCACTTATTTCCTTTTTTGTTCATCCCTGAAAATTTGTCACATTTCACTTTTATCATTTTTGGTAGTAGACCTAACATTCCACTAACCCATTCCCACTCACATTTTATTTTAAAACTAATATATAAAAGTAGGACTCATATGTTACTAACTTTTTTAACCCACTTTCTATTATATTTCTTAAAACCCTTGACGGGTCAAATAGTGTCAAATTTTAAGGGACGGAGGGAGTAATTTTTTTAGTGGTTTTTGAGGAACAGTAGCACTGTGCTTGCGCTAAAATGCACAGCAGAAAATCCCACTCGTAATTTTCAAACCAAAAATCCATTTTTCTCCAGTGCAGGTTATTGAAAGCAATATTCAGAATTTGATCAAGAAATGCCACGTGATGCTCCTCCATTTTATATTATGAGGAGTTCCCATCCTGTGGGCTAGTTGTTTTCTCATAAAACAAATGAGTAAAAGCTAATAAACTTAAGGAAAAGACATGCCGTTTTAACTCTTGTAAAGTTGAATTGAGGGTGCATGAATTTTCAATTGGTAACAACTCCTTAAACAATGAGTGGCTAAAGCCGTTTGGAATGAAGGTGACATGGCGTAACTCGACAAAAATATATCAATCACATAAAATCGTCAGAGATGTGTGGAAGCAAATCAACTGATGCATCTTTCTGTGTTTTTTTCTTCATCCCAAACGGCTTTTGTAGGAAATTATTTATCATAATATATTCAAGAATACGTAATTGAATATGAATAAAGCAAGATTTTTGAACATCATGTATTTCACTTATTAACCATAAACATAATAGATCGGAAACTTACCTTTATGATCCATAGCGGAAGCGATTGGGGAAGACGGAGAGAACTTCCTCGGACTTTGGTGTAGTGGCGCAACTCCAAGGATTTGTTTTTCTCTCTTTCCCTCGTTTATGTGTTCTCTGTAATGTGTGATTTGATGAGATCACTACACTTGTATTTATAGGCAAAGAGAGGACAAACCCTAATTATCAAACCTTAGGCCATCCACAACGCTGTTCCTATACCGTTCCTATCCCGTTCCTTAAACCACTATTTGAGGGCCCCACTGTACTTTTTTACTCCATTCCTTAACTAAGGAACGGAACCTGCATCCCTCCGTTTCTTATCCGTTCCTTAACCGTTCCTTAAATTACTATTCATTCAATTTCATTTTTTATTTTTATTTCCAATCCAATTCAATTAAAACAAACACACTTCATTAAAATTAAAATAACATTACAACATAAAATATAAATACAACTTAAAATTCAAAAAAATAAAAAAAGACATAATTAAAATCCTAAAAAAATGACATAATTTAAAATATAATTTTATAGAGACATCCTTAAATGTTTTATGTTTCACTTTCGATGTGGGACAAAATCATTCAAGGATGTCTCTATAAAAGAGAAACAACCAAGGATGATTTTATCCCACATCGAAAGTGGAACATAAAACATTCAAGGTTGTCTCTATAAAAGAGAAATAACCAAGAATGAGTTTGTCCCACATCGAAAGAGAAACATAAAACATTCAAGGATGTCTCTATAAAAGAGAAACAACCAAAAATGATTTTATCCCACATCGAAAGTGGAACATAAAACATTCAAGGTTGTATCTATAAAAGAGAAACAACCAAGAATGAGTTTGTCCCACATCGAAAGTGAAACATAAAAACATTCAAGGTTGTATCTATAAAAGAGAAACCACCAAGAATGATTTTATCCCACATCGAAAGTGGAACATAAAACATTCAAGGTTGTATCTATAAAAGAGAAACAACCAAGAATGAGTTTGTCCCACATCGAAAGTGAAACATAAAACATTCAAGGATGTCTCTATAAAAGAGAAACAACCAAGAATGATTTTATCCTACATCAAAAGTGAAACATAAAACATTCAAGGTTGTATCTATAAAAGAGAAACAACCAAAAATGAGTTTGTCCCACATCGAAAGTGAAACATAAAAACATTCAAGGTTGTATCTATAAAAGAGAAACAACCAAGAATGAGTTTGTCCCACATCGAAAGTGAAACATAAAACATTCAAGGATGTCTCTATAAAAGAGAAACCACCAAGAATGATTTTATCCCACATCGAAAGTGAAACATAAAACATTCAAGGATGTCTCTATAAAAGAGAAACAACCAAGAATGAGTTTGTCCCACATCGAAAGTTGAACATAAAACATTCAAGGTTGTATCTATAAAAGAGAAACAACCAAGAATGAGTTTGTCCCACATCGAAAGTGGAACATAAAACATTCAAGGTTGTCTCTATAAAAGAGAAACAACCAAGAATGGTTTCATAAATTCGCAAGTCCATCAAATATATATGGGATATTACGAATTTCTTGTATTCATTTATTTGTAAAAAATGTTTTTAATTATAAAAACAATTTTTATAAATAAAAGTATTTTTTTTTTAATTTGATTTTTTTTTAAAAAAAATCGAATTATTGCGTCATCGTGACGACGCCCACTCGCGGGGTAGCGAGTGGGCGTCACGCACGTCGCGGAGAGAGCCACGTCGCCGAAGCGCGTGGCGGCACAGACCGTGCCGCGTCTCGTGCCGACGGCACCCGGGACGGCATGGGCACGGAACCGTGACGAAACGTAGCGCCGCAACGCGTTCCGCTACGGTTTCGTTCCGGAGGAACGAAACGCGGAACGCCCACGGCCCGCGTTGCGGGTGCTCTTAAAGCTCTTTCCATCAAAGTGACTACTTAATTTAGGACGTTTCTTTTTGACCAAGTAATACCAAAAATCAAATGAAATAATTTATCACAATAATTTGATTTGCTAGTCAATACTACATCAAAACCAATTAAACCATAATATATGCGTCCATTTTCTTTAATCAAAGGAATGAAATATTCCTTCCACTTAGGGCTTGTTCAGTTTATGTGAGATGGATTTGCCAGAAATGAAACTTGGTTAGAAATGAGGTTGGATGGCCCACCTAATTAAAACGCTGACCCATCATTCAGTGTACAAGAAATAGGGCTGTTTTCCTCCATTTATTTATTTATTTTGGGAGCCCCGAATTAGGAATGGGTTCTGGTTTGACGAAATTGCCCCCTAATTGAGTGTAGTCGTGCGACGCAATTTGGGGTGGAAATTAAAAAAGCAAGGGTAAAAATAGTATTTTCTCTTCATATCTTGATTCAACTTCCGATGCAGATTCAATTCTTACCTCTTTCTTAAGAATTGAAATTGGTCCATTTCTTCAAGTAACAGTGCCGGCCGAGGTGAATTACAGGGCCATCAAGAACTATGTCTAATACAGTGAACACTCGTTTATAACAAGAATTGACCCACTATCTGCCTATAACTGTCCTTAATGACTACAATCAAATACGCGCATATATATATATATATATATATATATATATATATATATATATATATATATATATATATATATATATATATATATTCTCCTTTTCCTTACTTATATAGGAACCTATATTTTGTCAATCTTAATGATTAATTTAGAGAATATATTATGGCTAATTTAATTATGATAATTTAGGGAAACATCCCATTCCAATTATACATTAATAGCTAATTAATAGCTAATTAATTAGGGAAAGTGTGTCTTATACCAAGTTTATGTATTTTATTAAAAATCCAACTCTATTTAAGATTCTATCTCATGTCACGTATGTGAGACATAAAACTTACTACTTTAGTAAAAACGCTCTCCAGTAAAGGACACACCGGCGACACACTCTCTCAGCAACACGTGGATGCCTTTGTTGTAAGAGAGAGAGTACATAGTAACTAGTAAGCATCTTCCACAATTACTATAATTACATAAACAAAATGAATGCTGTTTCACATATTACAAGAGATGTAAGTCTACAGCAAAGAGAACCTTAGAATATGAACGCCAATTCACACTGCACAAGAAAACTAAAAGAAGAAGCATACATAACGGGCTTCTTCTTCTATTAAGTACCATGATCACAAAAGAAGTCAATTTTTTTACATTTTCTCAGTTTATGCAAAAAACCAACACCATCACATTGGAAATAATCTGGTGCACTAAGTTGAGGCACTGGTGCCCTTCGTCTATATATAATATATTCCTCCACAGAGCACCATCACATTGGAAAATCTGGTGCTCGGA
Source organism: Salvia splendens (assembly GCF_004379255.2). Classification (NCBI taxonomy): domain Eukaryota; kingdom Viridiplantae; phylum Streptophyta; class Magnoliopsida; order Lamiales; family Lamiaceae; genus Salvia; species Salvia splendens. The sequence goes on from NC_056034.1 coordinate 4,241,253, forward strand.
AATGGAGTCAATAATGTGCAGCATTTCCTTAATCTCACACTCCCTTCTACCATGGCCAAAATATACAACAGATCTTGTCAAGATAACTGATTGGATGCATTCAATTCAGAATTTTTTTCTGTTGTTTTGAATCCTCCCAAATATTGGATTTTGAGCTACCTCTCTAGCGGATGGTCTCCTAGCAGGATCAGCATCCATCATGGCCTGAGATTAAGCCAACAAATGTGCAATAAAACAACTTGTAAAAATTGGAGCATTTACAGCTTCTATATCTGCACTGTAGCTTCTCAATTCTCATAGGTTTGAATTCAAGTTCAAAATCAAGGCAAACAACCAGTCAAAAAGAGCACATTCAGAATGAGAGAAAGAATAAGGCATGGATCCTCACTGCAATACAATGTTTAGCTTGCTTTCTACCATGATTTAGTTTACTAAAAACCAAGAGCATCTGTAATTCAATCTATTGATAATTTGTTCTATAAAGATTTCACACACCAAAATTAATATGAGGATAAAATAAGGTGATGATTTGATCGCATGATTGAGGCATACTAGCATTATATTCAAGCCATTAATCATAAAATGATAGACCAAGAGAAGGGAAAGTCCCAACCAATTTGAGGCAGTTCAATAATCAAGAAGTTAATGTACCTTGATTAAATTCTGGAACTGTATTGAGTGGCCTGGAAGAAGAGGCAGCTTTCCTTTCCTAAGATGGAGAAAATGGGGACCCGATTCGGGTAAGGGCGACCCCTTCACGATTTCATAGATGGAAGCTCCTAAGGAGAATATATCAACTTTGTCTAGATTATCATAGTCCTCGTTGAGGATTTCTTGGGGCATATAGCGTGCATCCCCCTCTTCAACTGGCAAGCTTTTATCAATCGTAGTTGCACAACCAAAATCACCAAGCTTATAAACTCCCTCTTTTACATAAATATTATCTGGCTTTACATCTAAGTGAGCTATGCCTCGACTGTGTATAAACTGCAGTGCTTTTGCAATCTGCGAAATGTAAACAGCCTAATGACCACAAAACTCCACATATAAAAGTCATAGGAAGGAGTAGTGAAGATGGATGTCATACACTCTATATATAAATTTGAACCTTCAAATCACTTCCCCATCTCACAACGAAGCAAATCAGAAGAGCTTAGGAAACACAGAAGAGTTAAAATTAGTCACCTGATACATGGCATCTAAAGCTTCTGCCTGTGTCAATAATTTGGGTAATGTGTTGACAGAAAGGCTGTGATCACACAACTCCAACTGGATGTAGAGATGCTCGTTTTCAAACCAAGAAGAGTAGTATCCAACTACATTCTCATGATACCCTGAAAGAAATATGATTCATATATTAGTTCGAGAACCTCTGATTTGGTATGTGTTTGGAATGCATTTGTACAGCAAACCTAAAGCTGCCAAAGCTTGAACTTCCATCAAAGCCTTCCGCCTGTAAACAAAGTATTAATAATAAATATGCTGCACAAGAAAGTGCGCTGAACACAAGTAGAATGAATTGTTAATATTACCTTTCTGTTTCCTGATGCAACTGTTTCATGCTATGTTTCACCGCATACATACAACCTTCAATCCTCTTCAGCACTTTGAAAACATGATTGAAGTTGCCACTGCCAATTTTCTACAATAATATTAATTTCAGTTAGAAGCAGGAAAGAATTTCAGAATTAGTGGAGAGAAAGGCTATGTTAGTCTCTAAACCTCAATTTCTTGAAAATCTGTCCGATACCGTGAAAGGCCATCACCACCAACACCAGCAGAAAAATAACCTGGAGGCAACAAATACAGTGTGTTAAAGGACTAATTTAAATTAGTTATTCTCAGAAATAAAATCACTTGGCCTTCTAAGATAAAAGTTAGCATCCACAATAATATAAAATGCTCCGATTGTCCAAATACTTTCATAAAATTGGATGTTTCACTTGAATATTTTTCAAAAGAAAAGCAACATAATAACAATGCCTGCACCTGCACATTTTGATCTTTGATTGCTAAAAGGATCAACATCAAAGTATGAAGCATTCTTGACGTATGGATTCTTTAGGCATGGAGGAGGCATAACTCTGCACCGTAATGCCACTGCAGATTGTGAAACGTAACCACCACGACTACTTTGCAACTCAACTGGACTTCCAGTTTTCATCACATCAGTCCTCAGAGTATCATTTCCCAGATCTCCAAATGGATGATAGCCAATATCAGGTGATCCAAAAGACGTTTTTAGATCAACATCTGGGACACAGCAGTCAGCAGTCACATCGAGCATCAGAAAAATATAAAAACAGATCATTGAGTTCTGAAGTCATTCTAAAAAAGGACAAGGGAGAAAAAATACTCATATAATGGAAAGGAAACATCTATTCCAATGAGCAAGGGCAATTAAAGTTCACAATCAGTTAGTTTCTAGCATGAGCTTTGACCTAAATCCTCTAGTGCAGTCTGCAGAAGACAATGAGATCAGCGAAATAGTCCTAAAGAATGTTTAAACTGAATAAAATAACCCCAAAGTTGTCACTATATCCAAGATAAATAACCCCAAATTGCCACTATATCCATGATAACATCCATCAAACTTGAGTTCACAATCAATTAGTTCATAGCTTGAGCTATTACATAAAAACTCTACTGCAGCAGGCAATGAGATAAGCAAATGTTCCTAGAGAATCTTTAAACTGAATAACAGTTGTGATATTCTGGATTCTCATTATTAGGTCTCAGTTCACATAACACCCCAATAGGGTATATCCACTTTAATTGGCAGGAAAAATCATTTTTTTTCATTTCCCTCTACGAATAAATCTCCAAGCATAGTACACCCAAAAATGAAAAAAATAATGTGAGCACTCACCGAATTTTTGCCGCTTGCTCGTAAGGGTCTTAACTTTCTCAGGTGATTTGGGACATTCAATATTTTCCTTCAACACAAATTGACACTGCGATATCAGCACCTTAAAATTTCACAGAAAAAACAACAAAATCATACCTTTCTCCAATCTAGGTTGCTTCCAATTGCTGGCATCTCCGGAGTGATGTAATCAGGGGTACTGCAAGCAAGAAAAAAAAATCAATCCACTCAATTTGTGACTACACGGATAACTCCCAGATAGTTAAGGACGAGAAAAGAATGAATTTTGACCAGAAGAAATCCTGGCTGAGGATGAATTCTTTGTCGTCGGCATCGAAATCGAGGGGCATGGAGTCGGATTGAGGTTTGGAATCAAGGAGGTTCTGGAAGCGTGAGGGCTTGAGGGGGACTTGATCCAGCTGGACCATGAAATGAGTGGAAAAAGTGCCTGCTCCGCCCCGCCTCCGCCTCTTGGTATTACCGCTCGGTGCCTTTTTCCTCATCAACTCTGTCTCTTTATTCGATGAGATTTGGTGTTTAAAATGGGGAGAAATAAATTCAAATTCGCGCGCGTTGGGAGATTGGAGTAATAATATATATAGTTAATAATGAGGAGAAGTAATCGAGTGTTGTGAGGTTGAGATTTGATATGTGTATACGAATCAGCACAATATGATTATTATATTAGAGCATCTCCAATGGGCGGATGTCCCACTCGGACATCCACTAGGACTTCCCAAAAACACCTCATGCCACGTCACTAGGACTTCCCATCCCACTGCCACGTCACTAGGACATCCCCTTCACAATACGTCCTTCCCATCGCCCTTCCCACAATAAAAAAAATCACAAATTCACAAATATACGTAACGGAATTATAATTTTGACACGGAATACGGGAAAATTGCAAATGCTTCATTAAAAAAATTACATTAAAAAAAGAAAAAAAAATTACATAATAAAAAAGAAAAAATTACATAATAAAATTTTTGACTCGGCTCACTCCTCGTCGTCCGTGCCGCCCTCGCCGTCGCCCGTGCCGCTATACTCGGCGCCATCATCTCCAATGGGTGGCATGCCCAAATCGCGCCGACATCCATCGATTACATCCTTCAACATCCTTTTGTACACAGGATCTGTCGTGCTATGCCACCTATGCATGGTCCGGACCAAGCTAGTCGTTATCTGCGCGCGGGCGAGACGGTCGTACTCTTCTGGGGGAGCAGGGGCCTCTGATTGGACCTCTAACGACCCGCTGCTGCTTCCCCTAGCCTTCTGCTGCGCAGCCTTTTGCCCAATCGGGTGACGACGCCGGCGGGAGTCTGATTGAGGTAGCGGGGACACTTCCTCAGCTTCTGGGAGCTCGTGCGAACCAGCACTGCTGCTGTATTCACCGGAAGCGTTGATCTTCGTCCGCTTCTGCCAGCCCGATTCGACACCCCCACAAAACTTTTGGGAATCCTTCACCACGAGATAGGACTCCCACTGGTCGAAATCTTTGAACTTCAAAAATCTGTCGGGGTACTGCGCCAGGGCACGGTTCTTCACATCCTCCTCGGACATACCGCTGGTTGCCTGGCGGAGATTGTTTTGGTAGAGGCCGGCAAATCGACTAAGCTTAGGCCTCAACCGCTCCCACTGTTTCATGCACTGTTCGGGAACGCGACTCTTCGCCCCAGCTTTGTGTGTGAGGTAGGCTTCAGCGACGCGATGCCACAGTCTGTCAATATGCTGGTTAGCACCCACATAGGGATCCTCGACTATTGAAACCCAAGCCTTCGAAAGCGCGACATTTTCCCACACGCTCCAGACAGTCCGCTTTCCCGTCTCCTCATCATCCTACTCCTCAGCCACCGTTCGCGAGGAAGAGCCCGTGGCTTTCCCCTTGCCCTTGCCCCTGCCCCTTGCCGTTGTCCCCACATCATCGGGAGTATCCCTAATTGGAGATAGCTCCAACTCCTCAAAAGAGAAAGTTTCCACGCCGGTGAACTGAGTCTCCGGAACAAAACTGGAGGGAGTATCAGTAGACATCATATCGATAACCGGGCGATAGACATCGTCCGCTAGTGTTTCAGGGCACCTGCCACCCCCTCCACCAGGCATGGTCTGCATCATCCCCGACATCATCCCCGGCATCATCCCCGACATCATCCCACCCATCCCTATCATATTTGGGGTCATGCCCCCATCCCTATCCCCATCATATTTGGGGTCATGCCCCCCATCACCGCTGCCCTGGGCATCATACCACACATCCCACCCATCCAATTGTACATACCGAAGTAAGGGGACATCATACCACCCATACCACCCATCCTACCCATTCCACCCATCCCCGACATTGCCGGAACCATTGTCGCATTTCCGCTAGAGTTTCCCTCCAGTTCGGGGGGAAACGTCGGAGTCAGCGACTCGCTCGTGCCGGGGGAGGTTCTGTCGTTCTCCATTAAGTAGAAATGAAATTTGTAGTAAAAGAAGAGAGAAACTTGTTAACACAAGTGGTGTGAATGAAATGACGGGCAACGAGCCGTATATATAGAGTTTTTTAAAAAAAATTAATACCGGACGTCCGACCCGGACGTCCGACCCACACCACAATGGCGGACGTCCGCCCGCCCGTCGCCCGCACGTCCGAGGACATCCGACGTCCTTACGGGACGTCCGTATCCTACCTTTCACGCCACAATAGCGGACGTCCCGGTCGCCCGTCGCGGATGTCCGACCGGACGTCCGCCATTGGAGATGCTCTTAGTAAGAGAGAACATTTTTTTTGGTCCATGAACTTTATCAAAGTATCATTTTAGGCCCGTGAACTTTGAAAATATCATTTAAGGTCCACCAATTATGATTTATGAGTTAATATCATTTGAATCACTTTTTACTATTTCCAAGTTTTTTTGGACGAAAATACCCTCAATACCTTAAAGGGTGTATATTTTTAATAAATTTATCATATACTCATATTTTTTATAAATATCTTTACAATATATTTTTGACAAATTTTCTAAATATAATTTGACCTTCAATATTATCATTTAATTTTGTGACATGCAAGAAAAGATCTTTATTCAAATTTTTATTATTAAAGAAAAGTTCTTTATTCAATTTTTTTAAAAAATAATATAAAAATTGAAGAAGCAATTTTACTTGCATGTCACAAAATTAAGTGATAATATTTACGGTCAAATTATATTTAGAAAATTTGTCAAAAATATATTGTATAGATATTTATAAAAAAAATATGAGTATATGATAAATTTATTAAAAATATATACACTTTAAGGTATTGAGGGTATTTTCATCCAAAAACACTTGGAAATAGTAAAAAGTACTTCAAATGATATTAATCTATAGTTGGTGGACCTCAAATGATATTTTCAAAGTTTACGGACCTAAAATGATACTTTGGCAAAGTTCGTGGACCCAAAAAAATGTTCCCTCTATTAGTAAATGTACCAGCCAGCGTGCTTCATAAGCTTTACTGCATGGGCCCCACTATAGCACTATATACTGAATATGAAATAGAAAATACTTCCTCCGTCCCGCTTAAGAAGACACGTTTTCCTTTTTAGTTTGTCCCAGCTAAGATGACATGTTTCTATTTTTGGAAACGTTCTCTCTCCAATTAATACACTCAACCACTTTTTTCCACTCCTATTAAATTATTCATCTTCCTTTCTATCTCTATTTTAATACTTACGCCCACTCTTTCTCGCTCCAATTAAACACTTTAACCAATAACTCCTAAAATCCCGTGCCGACCAAGAAATATATCATCTTAGCCGGGACGGAGGGAGTATGCTGTATCAGTATGCACGGTAGTTCAACTGATTTTTAGAGCATTTGTAGGTATTTGCTTCTCGTGACGAATACTTCCTATACGGCCTGACAGATTTGGCCGTGTCGGACTCTCTACGTTCCAGAAATGCACAATGACACTATGACAACTGGCCTATGGCACGGGTGCATATAAACTCGAAAAGCATCTCCGTGTTACCAGCACAACAGGGCGATAAGGCCTACAGAGATTTCATAAGGGGGTGATTGCAGCTTTCCGAGACACTTATTTACAGAGACCCACCTCCAATGACGCCCAGATGTTGGTGAACATGCATGAGTATGCTCATGGATCCCCTCGATTAAGCAAATTTTGGCTGGCTTGGCTTGTTCAATGTTTATGTGGATTCGATATGTGTTTCATAAAACTATGCCATTATATTTTATTTTTATTTTTTGACTGAACATTCAATATCATTTTCAACTTATAAAATTTCCATCATTTTATACTACTCCCTCCATGAAATAATATCCACATTTATTAGTTCGATCCGTCCACAAAATAATGTTCATATTTGCTTTTTTCTTTTTTTAGTAAGTGAACACTACTTTCCACTAACCTATTAAACTCGCATTCAATTATAAAATCAATATATAAAAATAGGATTCACTTTCTATTAACTTTTTTCATCAATTTTTTTCATATTTCTTAAAACTCGCACCAAGTCAAAGTGAGACTTTAAATCGTGAACGAAGAGAGTAGATTAGACGGAATGTGTGAGATGAGGAGAGATAAACCCTAAATCAGTGCATGGATTGTCGAAAATGAGAGCAAGATATGTTAGTTGTGTTTTTATAAAAGAAATAGCCCATCTTCTACATCATCAATTAAATATCAATTCGTCTTCTCCGTTATTTTGAAAAAGTTGGAATCCATCACCGATACGAAATTGCAACTCGATTTAATTCATGATATTATATAGTACTAGTAGTTTTGAAGTTTATGGGAAATAATTACTAATATTTTTGAAAGTGGTGTGATATTAGGTATTAAGAATGACTAATTTTTTGAATAATAAAAAATGTAAAAAAACAAAATTATGGACGAAGTGCGTAGTTTAATCATAGGTGCGTAGTGGGCCTGGTTATGATTAGGGCCACACAGAAAAAGACGAAGTGATGAGATTCATTTTCACAAGGCAGGGTATAAATTTCCAGTACTACTAAAATTCATAGATGTTTATCTAAACTAGTGCACTACGCAATTCTATAAAGCATAATCCAGCGACAAATCTGTCCACCCACAGCCCAACCATGTCTGATCACAAACTTACTATAATCGACGGCAAAACAGTCGCCCAAACAATCCGATCGGAGATCGCCGCCGAAGTCAGCCGCCTCTCTCAAACTTACGGCAAGGTCTCTCTCTCGTGTGCATCGGATTTGCCTAATTTTTAGTTATGATAATTGCACAAATTCAGAATGCTCTATCGATTGTATGTTTTGATTTCAGGTTCCCGGTCTAGCCGTTGTCATTGTTGGACAAAGGAAGGATTCCCAGAGCTATGTGAATATGAAAAGGAAAGCTTGTGCAGAAGTTGGAATCAAGTCGCTTGATCTCGACCTGCTAGAGAATGTCTCCGAATCTGACTTGATTTGCAAAGTTCATGAATTGAATGCCAATCCTGATGTTCATGGTTGGTAAACTAAATTTGCTCAACACATCGAGTTTATTGGCTTCCATTTTTGCATATTGAGTACTGTACCTAAAATTGCCTTTTTGAAACTTTTAGAGATGGATTTGATGATTTACCAAATTGACACATTTGCATGTTCGGATTAGTGTTCAAACCTGAGTTGATTTGTGAAATCCATGAATTGAATGTTATGTTCATGCTTGGTGAGCTAAATGTGCAAAATAAATATAGTTTATGTAGTTTGATTAGTAGTTAGATTTTTGTTTGCTGTTTGTTGTTCGTGCAATCATTTTGTAGCTGTATCAGCTTAAGTGTAGTGTATGAGTGTATCTAACAATGTTGTTTTAATCTCGTAAACTTTGTATCAATAAATTTCATCATTTGTCCATTTTAAAGTTGAATCTTTTGCCTATAGGAAGCAGTGTCGAGTGAATAATGATTAGCATAAATCCATATGCCTTGATTGTATAGTATTGTGATGGTTTTCCTTAATCTCATCTTAGCTAGCAAGATCCTCTCAGTACATACGTCGTTGGCCTGAAACTTAAGTATTTGAAAGTAGGAAAGACGAAAATTGAAAGCACTTCTGTTTGGTTCTGTAGGTATACTGGTTCAGCTCCCGTTGCCTAAACATATAAACGAAGAGAAAATTCTAACTGAGATATCTCTGGAAAAGGATGTAGATGGATTTCATCCTCTCAATATTGGTAAGTTAGCAATGAAGGGCAGAGATCCTCTCTTTGTCCCCTGCACCCCAAAGGTAATATTATGAGTGCACTTTGTTAGATGCTACGTAATGCTTTTCCCTTATTGACTTTAAATTTTGTTTTGGCATTTTGTAGCATATAAAGGAGTAAATTCTTAATTTATGCGTGCTTTTCTCTCTAACAGGGTTGCATCGAGCTTCTTACCCGCCATGGCATTACTATTAAGGGAAAGAATGCTGTTGTGGTAGGACGGAGTAACATAGTTGGTTTGCCAGTTTCCTTGCTCCTTCTAAAGGAAGATGCCACCGTCACTATAGTCCACTCTCGTACCAAAGAACCAGAGAGCATTATACGGAATGCTGACATCATCATCGCTGCTGCAGGACAACCTGCAATGGTAACAAGAGTCCTATTTATTAGTATTACCAGTTGCCAACTTGCCATGTTACAACTTAACTTTGTAATTTGTTTAGTGTTTTCTCATAGTGGCTTTGCTTTTACTCGATTTTCAGATCAAAGGCAGTTGGATCAAACCTGGTGCTGCGGTAATTGATGTGGGAACCAATGCTGTGGATGATTCTAGTAAAAAATCTGGTTATAGGCTTGTTGGGGATGTGGATTTTAAGGAAGCATGTAAGACGGCCGGCTGCATTACTCCGGTTCCTGGTGGCGTCGGGCCGATGACTGTTGCAATGTTGCTAAAGAACACATTGGATGGAGCTAAGAGAGTAATAGAGTGTTAGTGTCTCATTTCCCAAACATTAAGATGTTGTGTGTTGCTAAAGAATTTTGAATCTTTTTTAAGATATGAATAATCGTGTGAATTAGCTACTGCGCACAATAAAAGATGTTAGTTAAATTTTAATGTACTTTTTCTAAAATAATTATTTAAATATTATATTTAATAGTAGTATAATTCTTCGTTGGGTTAAAGAATTGTATTTCCTGGAACCATCACTGAGCATAATATAGCTAGCATTTTGACCGAATTGTTATTGGTGCTACAACCGATTACTCTCTCCTCCGTTCCACAAAGTTTGTTCCATTTTACCATTTTCGTCCGTCCCACAAAGTTTGTCTTATTTTTTGAATCTTTCCAAAAATAGGCATTAAATACACCCCTAATGTGGGATACTTATTCCATTGCACATCTCCATTTAATATAAAATCAAATAATTTCTTAAAACCCGTCTTGGGTCAAACTGGGACAAACTTTATAGGACGGAGGAAGTATTAAAATTTAACTATAACAACATTTTAATACTAGTGCACATGTTGAAGCTATCAACAAAAAGATTAATAAAATATAATTCCAAATCAAAGGACTGGTTTGTTTCTAATAAACTAAAATTGATCAAAATTGTTATTGAGGAACAACTGAAGAAGACCAATATATAACCATATAAATATACTTAAATTCGAAGTTGTGATGAGTATTCGTTTCGTTGGGGATAAAGGGTTGCGATTGAGATTCATATTTCGATTTTCCATTTTTACAAAGAAAACTGTGATGTCCATTTTTATGGTAGGTGTTGAAAATTTCATTGGTTTTTAGTGGCCATTAGTAAATTGACGTTCACTGACCCATTCAACTTGCTACGTACTATCAAAAATATTTTTATACCTAATCAAATATTTATATAGGTATGGACTAGTATAAGAATGTTGTCACATGATGTTAATAAATGACAAGTGGGAATGTCATAATTAATTTCACATTTGATGAATTCAAGTTTCATCATGCTCCAACATAATTAATAAAGAAATACTATATGTAATTAATTACTTGAAGTTGAAACCTAAAATCGTGTATGTCAAACTATTTTTTCAAATAAATTAGGTAATAAAGACGATATATTTGCATGTAAAACCTAATTTAATCAAGAAAAACAAGCATTACTATGTGGACATGGTCACTTGAGTTTTTGCTTAATTTTGTACTCCTTGTGAGTGACTTGTTCTTAGTGATTCACCGTGCTCAATAATCAAATAAAACTAAAAAAATTAGAGAGAGAGATAGTAATAATTTGTAATCAAGTTGCCTAATTTTCCGCCTTTAAAAGGCTCCATCTTCCATGCCAAAAAAATACTACAAGAATCCAAAAGGAAAAGAATACTACTCCATAAAAGTAAAAATGGCGAACGCTGCGCTTCTCTGGCGCCTCATTCCGGCTGCGTTGTTGGCGGCGGCTATCTTTCTCAGAGCTGCGGATGCCGGCGTTGGCCCTGAGTGGATCCCGTTGGAAAATCGGGCGGCCTGCCGGGGATCGATCGCGGAGTGCATGGCCAGCGGCGAGTTCGAGATGGACACGGAAAGCAACCGGCGCATGCTAGCAACCACGGACTTTATCAGCTATGGGGCGCTGCAGGCGGACAGGACGACCTGCTCCGAGCCCGGCGCGTCGTACTACAACTGCCAGTCCGGCGGCGGAGCTAATCCCTACACGCGTTCATGCACCGCTGCCACACAGTGTCGCAGTTGAATTTCCTAACAAAATTTCTACCTTGTTTTTTTCTCCGAATCTTCTCTGTTGCGTTTCAAATAAATATATAGATGTGAAATTTGATAATTTCGCGTGGAGTATTTCACATTTATTTTTACATCAATATTATAAGAATATGCATTTCAATTATGAAGTACTGTCGATATTAGTATATAGAAAACCGAAGGCTAGCTTGTTTCCTAAATTTATATTTATAACTTGAATGTATTTATAAAGTGTTCAAATTTATAGTTCAATTAAAAAGCTCAAGTGATCAAAAGAGGGAAATTTCATGTAATCTTCAACTTCTATAAAATAAGAAAATTATAGCCCAATCAAATTAATACGAATAAATTTAGCAAAATTCAAACCTGGCGTTGCTCCAATTCGTGGATGGTTCACCACTAATCGCCTTAGAATAACATAGGCTTCGACAAGGGGTTGAATTTTTCTAATTTCAAATAGCACTGCGGAAGAAAGCAAATGGCCACATTCTGATTTTACCCTTTCCCGCCCTCTGATTTTCTCTCTCTATGTGTGTGAGTTGTTCTTCACTCTTTCATTTGATCTTGACAAGTGTGGTAGTTGTTCTTTGTCTCTGTGATGTGGTAAGCGATTGGCTAGGGTTAAGGGTTTTGTGGAGAAATACTCTTCTCAGGAAAACTTGCGACAATCTGCAAAAGCCAGAGCTAGCTAAGATCGATACGTGGTTGTGCTAGATCTAGGGATTTTGAATATACTCTCACAGTTCAATAGTAGTTGAGTCATTTTGGTAGCAGTGGAGTCATTTTTTTTTAGTAAAAGTCAATACATTTCTTATCAACTAATTTACTTTTTCTTACTTTATTCTCTCTTCATCTCTCTACCTTTTTCTTTTCCTACTTTATTCCTCCTTTATTTAATTTACTTAATATAATTTTTCTTAATCTTCGTGCCGAAAAAAATGCCTCAACTACTATGGGATGGAGGGAGTACATGTTCATTCTTAGTGATTACTCTTTTTTTTATAAAAATATGTTAGTTACAGGTTACAACCTTACTTCCTTTTTATAGTTCTTGACTTTACACATATGAAATTGTCATTAGTTAAATAAAATATTTATTTATTTCATTTAATTTGATCAAATTAAATAAAGTACGTGTATATTTATGTGAATAAAATAATTTGAATTTTCTTTTAATTCTCACAAGCTTTTAACGTGCTTTGAGACTCACTAAATGAGTAATTTCCTTTCATAAGTTATAGTACTTAATTTAAAATATAAATGAAGCCTGAATAAAGTCAGAGACTACAAATGATTCAAAGTGTGTTAAATGCTCCAGTTAGGCTTGCACACGGTTCATGAACCGCCGGTTCCGGTTCACGTTTCCCATGAACCGGAACCGGCCCGCCAAGGGTCCCGGCGTTTCTGGTTCTGGTTCAAAAAACCGCATGTTTTCGGCCTGAACCGCCGGTTCCGGTTCCGCGGTTCGTCCAATTTTTTTATTTGTTTATGTATGAAATGTGCGTAAATAAAATTCAAAAAATCACGATGAAAGTTGCAATTTTATTGAGATTACACGTTACAACAATTACAAATCACAAAAATCTTGAGGTCTTGAATTCTTAAACAAAAATTTAAATACAAATGAGACTACTAGTCAACATCGAAGCTAATTACATAAAAGACTTAGAAGTTCTTATAAAAAAACTTATAAGTATATATACTCTTAATCGGCGAAGGAGATCTTTCTACATAACTAAATTGAGGACACCTTTAGCAATTCAACTTTAAATGTTGAGTTTAGTCTAACAATCAACAATTATAGTAGATTGTCAAACGTTTCCCGGATTTAGCCTTATAGAGAAATCTACTTCATCGATATACAAATACAATTATTTAATTGTATTTGCATATTTTTAAAGTAGGAACCAATGGAAAAAAAAAGAAATAAAGGAAAAAGGACTTGAGCTCAACTTAAATTTAAAATTTAAGTTGAGGTGCCTACGTATCCCCAATGCTCATTTGCATTAGGGAATCAAAGCTCACGTAGTTATCTTACCTTACTTACCTATTTGGCTTGGCCGGCGGCGGTTGACGGTTGGCCTACGATTCATCCCCGGTGAATTCATCTTGTGATCCCTCCTGACGATCATCCCAATCATTTTCTTGTTCTCTAACGTCAACTTTGGCCAAATCATCAAGTAACATCACGACTTTCATATTTTTCGCGGAGAGCTTACTTCTTGATTCATCCAACACACGCGAGCCAACACTAAAAGCGGACTCGACGGCGACAGTGGAAGCCGGAACAGAAAAAATCTCCTTGACCATTGACGCAAGTATGGGAAAATCTTTCTCGTGGGTTCCCCACCAATCGAGGACGTCGATTTGGGCGGGAGGAGTAGGACCTTCATCACCAAAGGAAAAGAGTGAATCGAAATATAAATCTAATTCACTTACCATACATGAGGACCTTCCGCCGGTGCTGTAGCTGTATAGGTCGGCTAATTGGGATTGCGCGTCGGGGTCATCATAATCGGCTTGAAATGCGAAGCCGTAGTTATGTTATACTTGGTGAGTATTGTTATACTTGGTTTCATATTCGGTGTAGAGAGCACGCAAATTAAACTCGAAGGTTTGTTGGATAATTGACCGGTCCGGGAGGTTTATTTGAAATGTTTCGGAGAGGTCTACTCCAAATTCGTCACTGATATCCGATTGGATTCCTTGAAGTGGACCAAGATCAATAGAACTCAAATTGTTATAATAAAAATCTAAAATCTTGGAGGTACCAGCTAATTTTCAATTTGGATCCAAGACCTTTGCAATAAAAAACACTGTTGGAATCACACTGAAATACTTAAGCCATTTTTCAATCATATAATATAAAACACACATCAATTCAAGTGAAGAGGAAGCATTTTTCATTGCAGTTTTAAAACCAAGTGATATATATATATATGCAATGCTCTAAAACACGAACAACAGTGCAATAATAAACACCCGATAATTCAACAGTAGCATTTTGAAATATTAAAACAATTTAAATAAAGCCACACTATGTTCCCAACAACTATGCGAAAGATTCGAGACATGTTCTATAAAAATCACATAAAGAATCTTTATGCATCAAAGTAGAATTCAGACAATCATATGTCGAATTCCATCTATGAGACACATCCATAGTAAAATTCATATATCTTACATTCTTTTGATGACAATATTTCTTCCAAGATTTGCCAATAGCTGGCTTTTGATGGATTAATCTAATTGAATTTTTAATAGGACTAACATGCTTTTGCCATAATTCAAGCGCATCTTGTACACATAAATTTAAAATATGACATATGCATCTTTGATGAAAATACTTACCTCCAATAACCGGAGCACAAGCCGCAATCAAATCACTAATACTTGCGGTGTTGGCAATTGTATTATCAAAACCAATAGAAAATATCTTATTGCATAATTGAAACTCATTCAAAACTTGAATAATTAAAGAAGCAATTTCAGGTGTAGTGTGTGGTGTCTCAAATTCTCTAAAACCAATTAAACGTTTGTTCAAAGTCCAACTATTGTCCACAAAATGAACCGTCATGCCCATATATGAATGCCGGTTAAAACAATCAGTCCATACATCTGAGCAAATGTTCACTTTGTGGCCCAAGTTAACTAAATAACGTGATAATTCAACATTTTTCTCTAAACATTGTCTAACGATAGATCGTTGAACGGTCATTCGACCTATTCTTTTTATAGCTACGTTTAAACCACTTTGCATAGTAACCTCAAATTTTTTGTCATCATAAACATTAAAAGGAGAATGCTTCATTGCAGCTCATCTAGTCATAACGCCATAAATTTTTTTTATCATATTTAAAAAGAGGCGTACCTGACGAACCTGAGCCACCGGATTGGAAGTTTAGTTGGGTTTGGGTAGAGGTAGTGCCACATTCTACCGGATGCTTTGTCACCAAATGACGACGAAGGGTGCCATATCCCCCCACCACTCGCAAATTTGTAGACTTTATCACAATAGTTACAATACGCATGAAACGCCGATGTCTCTTCTTGAGAGTGCGGATCATGAGGACTTGGAATCACCACCGAGTCCTTCTTGTAGTGTTTAACAAAAATATCAGATTTCAAAGCTTTTGTAGTGTTAGTGAGTGGAGGGGGAAGAAGCATCTCCTCATTTCCGCCGGTGCTAGATGGAATACGAGAATGAGATCTATCATCATTGTTGTCCGAGTCCGACGATATAGACACGTCGTACTCGTCATTTTGTTGGGAACCACCGCCCCCGCCCTCGCCCCCACATTGATGCATTTCAGCGAGTAGCATGGCCATCCTATGATATTCTTCTATCTATAAATATAATATAAGTTGAAGTTTAATTAGGAACACAAAAAAAAAAAACTCAATCTTATGAAATTATGAATTGTAAAAATAATTTAATTTTTTAGAACTTACTTGCAGGCGTTCAGCCGCCACTCGGGAAACCTCTTCCATAACTTCTAGACGACTAGGTCGCCTTGATTTTGAGGGACAACTACTTTAATCTTGGGCAATTCCTTTGTCCCGATCACCACGTCCCGGTCTACCACGAGAAGAAGACATAGTGATAAATAAAAGTAGTATGGATGGAATATGGAGTATGGAATAAATGGTAAATTAAGAACACACCAACAAATATATTACTCCCTCTGTCCTACTACAAGTGAGGCGTTTCTTTTTGGCCGTTGTTTTGTGAAGATGATAATAAATAGTTAAAGTGGAGAGAAAGTAAAGTAAGAGAGAGAATAATATAGAAGAGGGTCGTACATACATTATTATATTATTTACTTTACTTTATCTCTACTCTAACTATTTATTATTATTTTTGCAAAACAACGTCCGATTTAGAGCGCCTCACTTGTAGCGGGACGGAGGGAGTAGTAAGTAGTAACTAGTAAACAACTTGAGCAATTAGAGAGAATGAGGATAGAATAGAGAAGGGGAGATTGAGAATGAAATCCTTGTTAACACAAGAATGAAGTGAGTAAAAATGAGTGGGGAAGTGGGATATTTATAGGTGTAAAATTGGAAGAAATAAAAAAAATTGAAATTTCAAATTCGCCCGAAAACCGGCGATTCGCCCGAAAACCAGCGGTTCAGTCCACGATTTCTGAGGGAAACCGCCGCTTTCTGGCCGAAAACCGGCGGTTTGTGACCGGTTTTCAGGCCTATACACTGCACCCTATGCCCTGCCACCTGAAAAAGCACCGGAACCGTCGGAAACCGCCGATTTTTCTGCAACCCTCGCCCGCAACCCTACGCCCCTAGCCGAAATCCGCCGTTGGACCCATTGAACCGCCGGTTTGAACTGGCGAACCGCCGGTTCACGGTTCAAGATTTCCCCGAATCTGAACCGGCCCGCCTAAACCGTCGGTGCCAGATCAGGTTCCGGTTCATGAACCGGCGGTTAACCGTCGGACTGATTCGGTTTGTGCATGCTTAGCTCTAGTCAATGAGCCACTCAACCTAATCGAGTGGTGTGTGACAACATCAAAGGCATATATTACTTCTGCTATATTAGTCTCAAAAGAAAATCGAATTGATGAGAATATGATTGTGGGCTGTATTCTCTGGCCCAATCTAATTTAAAATAGGTTATCGGAACATTCAAGCCTCTTAACTTTCCAACTCCAAATTTTTTATTTTTTATTTTTTTTAACTCCAAATTAAGTGGGGTATTGTAACATAATAAGTAGATGACAAAATATATCGCCATTCATAATTTGAAAATATGAGGCATGGCTTGTGGGTCCCCAAAATAATGAGGAAAAAGCCCATACCTTTAATCAGACACAGCCTTGATACGTGTGCCATCTCCCCATTAAAAAAATGTAGAAACAAATATCAAAATCTATATTCCATTTCACCTTTTTACATTTAACCACACAATCGAAAGAGAAAACCCTCCTTATAAATTGCGAAAACATCGTCAACCTCTTCACTCCACTCCCCCATCTCGCTAATCGCTCTTTTGAATCTCACTTTTTTTAAAAAATTTATTTTCTCAATTCGATGGCGGAACCGGAAGCCACTCCGCTGCCCTCCGATCAACTTGTAATTTATCGATCTCCTAGATGTTATAACGCTTGATTAATTATTTGATTATCTCTTTCAATTTGGAGAAATGTGTTAATGGATCGATGATTTGGTAATTGAAGGTTTTGGAAAATGAGGAGAAGAAGCTGAAATATCTGGATTTCGTGCAAGTGGCGGCGGCGTACATCGTCGTATGCTTCTCGACGCTCTACGAATATGCCAAGGAGAATTCCGGTCCGTTGCGGCCCGGGGTTCAGACCGTTGAAGGAACCG
Source organism: Salvia splendens (assembly GCF_004379255.2). Classification (NCBI taxonomy): domain Eukaryota; kingdom Viridiplantae; phylum Streptophyta; class Magnoliopsida; order Lamiales; family Lamiaceae; genus Salvia; species Salvia splendens. The sequence goes on from NC_056034.1 coordinate 4,259,133, forward strand.
TCAGAACCGTCATCGGACCGGTCTACGAGAAATTCCATAATGTTCCCTCCGACCTCCTCAACTTCATCGATCGCAAGGTTTCCTACCAATTCAATCTCTATTTCATCTTGTTTTTAACGTCACATTTTGGAACAAACTTCACTTTAAAATTTTGAGATAATTAATCTTTGTGTGTTTAGTAGAATCAATTGTACTAAATTGAATCCAGTGTTTGTGAAAATAGAACTGAATCCGCCTAATTTTTTTACTTTATAACAAGGTGCTGAAGGTCGTCTTGTTTTTAACGTAGAGCTTTGGACAAAAGAATATCTAAAATGTTAAAATAATTATGTTCGCGAAAATTTTACTTATAAATCTGTGTTTTTGTGTGGTATAAGTGTTACTATGTTTTTATTTTTGTTGAAATAGAGTGTGTGAGAAAATTCTGGATCTGCATGCGTTTATTTATTCTGTTTTACAATATTTCAAATTAAGTCCTTGCACGCACAAAAAAGGTTCATTATTGTACCAATTTAATTTGGTGAAGCTCATCTTGTTTTTATCGCAATGTTTTTTACCTTCTGCCATATTCAAATGTACCTATGTAAAGAGATTGCGAGCATATTAAAATAAATGGTAAGTAGTCATTTAAATCACTAAGTTTGATTAAAATCTGGTCTATCCCACAAAGTTTGAAATCCACTAATTAAATCACCAAGTTTCAATTTTTCTAGTTTATCCCATGGGTTGAATTTTAAGTGGAATTTTTGCATCTCTTCATTGAAATCTCAATTCAACTTTAAGATCAAGTTCCTTGTGATTACACCTTGGATTATACACATATTTTTCGTGATTTAAATCTCAATATATCTTGAAATCTCAATCCACGTCAACAAAGATTCCACATAAAATTCGACCCATGAGATAAACTAGAAAAATAAAAACTTTGTGATTTAATTAACGGATTTCAAACTTGTGGGATAGACCAGATTTTGACCAAATTTGGTAATTTAAATGAATATTTTGAAAGGATGGAAGGAGCAATATTTTAGCATTATCATTTCAGTTCATTTATTTGATCTGTCACGTGACGTGCAGGTGGATGAGTCCCTGGTTGAGTTGGACCATCACGTGCCGGCTCTACTTAAGCAGCTCACTAGCCGAGCTTGGGCCGCGGTCCAGGGGCTGGCGTCAGAGGTACAGCGAGACGGCTTAGCCGATACGGCTTCGAACATGGCTAAGAACGCATGCGCGGAGTATGGGCCCACGGCCAAGGCGGTCTATGCTGACTACGAGCCCGTGGCTGAACAGTACGCTGTGGCTGTTTGGCGTGCACTGAACGATCTCCCGCTGTTCGCTCAAGTGGCGCACATCATGGTCCCGACGGCTGCACATTGGGCCGAGAAGTATAATCAGGGAGTGTCGGATGCGGAGGAGAAGGGCTACGCGCTGTCGCGCTACTTTCCGATGATCCCCGTCGAGAGGATCGCCAAAATGTTCGGGGCCGAGACCGAGACCGAGCCGGATGTTTCCAACAACGTTGGATACGTCACCGTTTCTTAGTAATCTTCGTGTCTTGTTTGGATGGATTGTAGTAATTTTTGTGTTTCGATTGCATGATCATCCAATGCTTCCATGTGTTGTTTTGAGATTTGGATTGAATTTAAATATCTCTAATTGAGTTTATCTTGTTGCCTTATTATCTGTGTTACCAGCAATATTACTACTAGTAGTATGTGTTAATTTTTACCTTGTTAGCTTTTACTTTGTCCATTTAACACATACATAGCCACAAATGCATAGAATTTTTAAACAAGGGACTATACACAATATCGAATTGAAGGCTCTACTCAATAAGACTATCATGAATCCAGATCGAGTTAACACAATCTACATCTCAAATGTGATCATGAACAAAGTTGAAGTGCAAGGAAACGTCATAAAAGTTTAGAAAGGCATGAATTGGATCTGCAACTACGGAAAATAAATGATAAATAGAACCGTTAATATATATAGTAGCTAAATAGAAAAAAAGTTTAAAACGTAAGAACATGGTTTAGAACTTTACTTCTGTTGGGCATATAATTTTTTAGCTTTTCTTTGATTGAATTATGTATCAATAATTGTCATGGATTGAATCGGCGGCATACACGTGTATACCAATTACAAGAGGTGAGTAAAATGGTGGCTACGTTTAAAATGAATGTCAATTTGACCAATCCGCTCAACTTTTTTTGGCTATTAATTACATGCCATTCAAGTTAGTAGTATAATTTTTTTTGGGTTTAAATTTTTTAATCATAACTAGATGAATTACCAAACATCATTTTTTAAATCTTGTACACAAAAGAGTGTCTCACTCGTAGTGGGACCGAAGAAGTATAGTTTTATTGATAAGTAATGCATATACAAAAGAATGTTATTTTAATTTAAAATCAATATGTAAGTAACAAGAATATTTTTTTTTCTAAATAATTATCATTTTAAAAATTTTAAATAATTTTTTATGATGAGCATAAACGTATAAAAATAATGAATATAACTTTTAAGTAATTGAATAAATATATTCTTACATATAATTGAATTTTTTTACTAACTTTTAAAAGTTTAGAAAATAAATGAAAGTTGAAAATAAATAATGAGATTTAACTCATTTCAGTTTTATGGAGCTCAGGTTAGTTTTGGGTGAAGCATACTTGCTGGTTGCGTGTTTTTTAGTTTAGACTTTAAGAGTCATTCGCGAAATTGTCGGGCTATTAGAGTCCACTCGTTAGTTTCGGTTAAACTTACATTTTCTTAATTGGGCCTTTCTTCTTGAACTTACATTTTCATAAATTGGGCCTTCCTTATTTATCAAAACCAATTTTCTTTTGGTTCCAATATCGGCTATCGGCTAAGTCTAAAAATTTAATGGGAAATAAAAAGTTTATTAAATTAGCCTAAAGTTGAAACATTAAATATGGGCTAGGAGTGAAGTTGAGTATGCTACGAGGACAATGATTGTTGACAAGGTATTAACATGTTTCCAACTGATAAACATAGGTTTTGAGGGAATTGATTTCATTATTGGTTGAAGAGTTACAATGACTTACACGCCTCATACAGGCCCTCAATATTCTTCACATATGGTAAGCTATTAATTTCTATACCTTCTATATAAGGTATGAAAAAGATATCAATCAATCACTAATTCTTCCAATCTTGATTGTGTAGGATCTTCCCTTGATTGTGTCGAATCTTTCCTTCTAACACCCCCCTCAAGTTAAGTTACGGGATTACCAATGCTTAACTTGTCCAATACTCCGTGAAAAGATTGAGAGTTCACAGCCTTTGTCAAGATATCAGCCAGTTGATCTTCTGATCTGACGTATGGTAGTTCCACGATCTTTGCATCAATTGTACCTTTTATAAAGTGTCTGTCCACCTCCACATGCTTGGTTCGATCATGTTGAACCGGATTCTCGGAGATACTAATGGCTGCCTTGTTATCACACAGTAATCGACATGGTTGGGCCGATTTGAGTTCCAACCCAGTCATGAGTCTCCTAAGCCATAGCACTTCGGTTAATCCACTCTTGATTCCTCAGAATTCTTCCTCCGCACTCGACAGAGCTACCACTTTCTGCTTCTTGCTTCTCCATGTCACGAGATTGCCTCCTACAAAGGTGAAATACCCGGCTGTTGACTTTCGATCATTTGGGTTTCCTACCCAATCTACATCTGTATATCCATGAACCTCTAAGTGGATGTGCTTTTTGAATAACACTCAATGTCCTGGTGTGCCCTTCAAATACCGTACTATTCTTAGAACGGCCTCCCAATGTTCTTTCTGAGGTGCATGCATGAACTGACTTACCACTCTGATGGCATATGCCAAATCTGGCCTAGCATGGGATAGATAAATGAGCTTTCCCACTAGTCTTTGATATTTCCCTCGATCAGCCCGTTTAGCTCATTCTCGGATTTGTAATCCATGATTCTGAACTATTGGAGTATCTGCTGGCTTACAGTCTATCATTCCCGTTTCTGCAAGGATGTCGAGCACATACTTTCTTTGATTGATAAAGATGCCCTGCTTTGACCTTTTCACCTCGATGCCCAAGAAGTATTTCAAGGCACCAAGATCTTTCATCTCGAATTCTTTGAACAAATTCTTCTTCAACTGACTTATCTCCTCTTCATCATCCCCGGTAATGATCATGTCATCAACATAAATAATAAGACAAGTGATCTTACCATTTCTCTTCTTGAGGAATGATTCTGAACTATTGGAGTATCTGCTGGCTTACAGCCTATCATTCCCGTTTCTGCAAGGATGTCGAGCACATACTTTCTTTGATTGATAAAGATGCCCTGCTTCGACCTTTTCACCTCGATGCCCAAGAAGTATTTGAAATCATAGATGATATATATACTTGTTTTGTCCCACAATAAGAATCTCTTTTTGAAATTTTGGTTCATCCCATAGTAAAAGTCTCTTTTCACTTCTATTATAAATAGAAATAGGTCTCATGAGTAACTAACTCATTCCACTAACATTTTATTACTATAAAATAAAAATTTTCCGTCCCAAGGTAGTTAGTCGTATTCCTTTTCGGGTTATCTCATGAGAGTTGAGTCATTTCTTTTTTTGGCAAAAACTTTTCTCTCTTTCTTTCATATTTTATTCATTGTCCTACTTTCTTCTCTTAACTTTAACATTTTACACATTAATTTCTTAAACTATGTGTCTAAAAGTATTGTCTCAACTACTTTGGGACAACGGGAGATATAAAAGTGAAACACATATTCACTAACTTTTTATAATATTTTTTTATATTTCTTAAAATTCATGTCGAGTCAACTATAGACTCTTATGGTATGATGAAGGTATTATTTATGTATATAAAGATCTACAAATCACAAGTTTTGCTCAAACATTGTGCACAATTTTAAAAAAATAGTATCTAAGAAGATGTCTCACTTTTTTCTAGTCTATTCTATCCCTATGAAGATGAAATAATTTTATCTCTATTTTATTTTTATCTACTTAATATACAAAACAATGTTACATAAAAATCACGTGACATTCAAAATTTATAGCATCTTTATTGGGACAAATAGGGTATTAATTAATTCTTAGAATAACAAATTATAAAGAAAAGTAAAAATAAATAAAAATCAAGAAAGTGAAATTGAAGTATTGGACATGTGAAGGAATGGCTTAAAATGAAAAAGTAGTAAATCTATCAATATATAAAAGGACAGTTTTTGGGAATTTTTTTAATGCCAGTTTTGCCCTTTTTGGCGGGAAAGTGATGGCTGATTGTGTATTTACTTACATTTTCTTAATATTTTCGTTTATATTTAGTGCACATAATAGATACAGCAGTCTAGAATACTGATTGGCTGTGTCTGTGTGACAGTGTGAATACACTGCAATCAAGAAATATTCCATGTTTCCAAAGCTATTTTCTCTTTTTAAATAACTTTGTACCTGAAAATGAATATCACTTTGTAAATATCTAATAAAATTACATATGGCTATGTGTCAGTGACTGTGACACATTGTGAATACATCTATGATTATTAAACACACAATAAATCCATTTATTCAGCGTGTGCGTGTACAAATGAAAGTTCACCAAGTTAGTATTAGTATAAACATAAATTTTAGTCAATATTTCTCACTGAAAACAAAGATAGAAAAAGGGAATATTTTGAAATCTTCTAAAATGTTAATCGGATTTAAAATCCCATATTTAACGTTAATCTGATTTGAATTCACTGCAAAGTATTAAGGAATACTTATCAGCAAAGTAATTAAATCACAAATGTTTAATGTTTCTTAATCTTAATCTGATTTTTTCAATCTACATCAGACTCAGGAAAGGATTATTGAATTAGGAATTGCAAAATGATTAATTCTTGACTTAGAGATTACTAAATGTAATCTAAATATTATGCGAGTCTCATTTAACTATAAGTAATTACAAGATTTGAACTTTAACTTTCTACATAAATGCAGACATAGATTATTCAGACCTATTTATATATTTACCTTTTTTTCTATGTTCTTATTTCCTCCTACTCCTTGCTGAATATCGAGATGGACATAGCCTCCCACACGCCTGGCATTTCCACTTTCTAGGGCTTCTTATCTCTCCTTTTTCTGCACAGAGAGAGGCGGTTGTGAATTAGCTTTCCACTTTCTAGGCTTCTTCTCTCTTCTTTTTCTGCATAGAGAAAGGTGGCTGTGATTTTTCTAGGGTTTACTTTACTTTTATTTCACCTATAGAGCCATGCCCATACGTATATATAGTACACTAATAAGCTCATAATAGAAAAAATGGTGAAGTTATATGGTTATAAAATTATGAGTTTAAATTGGCGCCCGAAATAGACCAATATCATTTGGAATTTTTATCATTCATTAATATTGCTTTCTAATTTTTTGATATGGAGTACATTTTACGAAGCATTTATAAATTTTTATTTAGTGTTTGTAATTGTTATATTGAACATCTTTCTAATTAGTGTGCTTTTTTAGAACTTGCATTGGTTTTTTAAATAGTAGCATGCTCACCATTCTGTTTCCTTATAAATACCTTGCCCAACCCTTTCACTATCACTAACCAAGATTTAGTTCTGTTTCTTCCAAATTTTTCACTCCCCAGCAATGAGTTTTCTATATATCCTTCTCCATCTCTCTGTAATAGTACTATTATCATTCTTCCCTTTCTTTGCTACTTTCTTACTTCCTGTTTCTGAATGTACATATTTATTCAAGTTAAATTGCCATTTTTATCTCCTGCATATACCATTTTACTGAATGCATTCAAATTTATAACCTTTAATTTGTTGTTACTTCCATTTTACTGTCACTTTTCTTAAGATCAGTTTCTTCTTTAGTAGTACAACCTTTCTTCCTGTTTGTGTTTTGTTTGGTTACAATAATTTCATTTTGGTTGTCATTGTAATAGCCATTAACTAAGGATGATGATGAAGCGTTGATCCATGAATGCTCAGCAAAGAGATGCCTTGATGTGGACTTTAAAGGGTGTGATGGAGTTGTCTTGAAGAAGTTCAAGTTTCTGGGATTCTGGTGAAGATTTGGAGAGTTACAATGATGCAACTTTTTCTTCAGACCCTGAGATTCAGTTTTGATCTTTAGTTTGATTATTCAAGCCTTTTGTTGAACTATTATTGCTCATGCAGTTTTTTGGAACTGACTTTTGAGTTGTTTATTGTTATTTGACTCTTGGAAGTGCTTTTTACCTTCATTTCAGAAGTCTTTGGAACAAGCAGGCTGTAGATCCTCTTCTGTGTTTCTAGGAAGGCTAAGTATCTCATTTCCCTATTTCTATCAAGGTTAGTTCTTTTTCCAGGTAGCTTTTGTGTTCCTATGTTTGTTCTTTGAACGAAACATTTTCAAGGTTCTCTAATAGGAAAATGTTCATTTCCCTATTTCTATAGGTCTGTCTTAGTTTTTAAGGGCTTATAATGGTTCTAGGATTTTATGAATGAACTTGATGTTGGTATGCTTAAATTAATATAGCTTATTTAGGTCTTTAATGAATGATTTTTCTAGAATTGTTAATCAAATTTATAAATTATTAAAAGTCTCTTCATTGTTCTGTTTACTGAATTTAATCCACTAAAATGAATATAAACCATCATAAACAAACAAAATCCAATCATACCATCATGTTTTAAGAAAAAATATAAGCAAGATGTATTCCATTTAGATGAAACTATACTCTTATACTAATAATCAGACAAGAATATGTAAATTGATTGACCTGAATTTTTGGAACATGATGCTTTTAATTCTACAGCCGGATAAGCAATTTTGTTCTCATTTTGCATATATATATTTTTAATTTAAGCAAATGATGAAACAATAGAGATCTTCTACTATAAAGAGTATTGTTCTCTATGAAAGCTCTAATAATCACTCAGGTAAGCAATCTATACCTTACATCATCTATTTTGTGTGCAATCTGCATTTAATCTTTAGCAATCCGTTGATGCTGTTTTATTCCCTAAATGTACCAGTGGAACACAGGACTATTAGCGTAGTCTTTGTGGATAATCAACTACCCGTAGGAGGTTGGAGTAACAAATGTTTACTACTTCATAGTACATCAGAACTGTTTCGACTCCAAGCTACTCCAACAAAAAAAAGATAAAAAGTTACCTCATCAGGGTCTGGAACTTCTAAAGTAGTGCCATGAGGAGCTTTGATTGCTATAAGAGTTTCATTCTGGAAGATACAACATAACTACATTTTAGAACTACAAAAAAAGGTAATTGAAACTGGGTACACAACAATTACCAAGCTCATCATACCTGGAAGCAAGGTAAGCATTTTATATCATCTTCTGTGACAAAAAGCCACCTAGGAAAACATGCGATCTATCAGCTTAAAGAGTCCAGTTTCATAAAAAATAGGTAGATCAATGTGCTAACTTTCATTGTCTTCATCTTCACTCAGGCCCCTCAACTTATACTGCATTACTCTGAGATAAAAAAAAAAGAGAACTTATTAGAACACTTGCAGTCTAAATAGTAAATGAGGAAGTATGTTTATTAGTTATTACATTGAATTTTGAAAGTGTATGAACCGAACCTTATGCGGTCATCTAATCTGCTCTCCTCAATCTTCAGATTTTCATGCTCTTCCCGGAGAAAAGCAAGTAAATTCAAGGACATATCTAACATCAATTAAGATAAGACTACTGGCATTCAGGTAAGCAATAAATTTCAATAATGTTTGCTGTTCATATACATAATTTAGACATGCAGATCATAACAACCTAAATTTTTTAAGTTTCTGTCGAAGTTGATGAATTCAGAAGCTTTGAACAATTTAGGAATTCTAATCTATGTACTTTCAATTCGAACTTTACCTTGGAAAAAGTATTCGATTTTTGTTCGTCTGTCGTTCGTGTGCTTCATCCTTCCCCAGATTTGTTGCAGATTTGCTTGATTTACTGGTTTTGTTTGTTGATCGAGAAGTGTTGTAGCAAGTTTCCTCTTATTGAACACCGAACTGCACCTTTTGTTCGTCATTGTGTTCGTAGCAGCAAACGGCGGCGGTTGGAGGTCCTTCGGTTAAATCCTTCAATCGCCGGTTGAAAAAGTAGGAACCTTGATGTAATTTCTCGATCGTTTGCTACCTGTAGAAATTTGGCTTCAAGGTCAATTTTTTGGTGTGTTTGGACTTTGGAGAGGCGGTGGAAGTGTGTCAAGGGTCTGTGTGTTATGGAGAAAACGATGTCTTCTCTTTCTTTCTTTTTATTAATTTCATTGTTCTATTTATATATTTTTTGTTAGGATATTATGTTTATTTACTGATTTATGGTAGTAGTATTATTTATATTGGTAGAGTGAGTATTACTACTCATTCAGTCTCTTAAATATTGTCACACTTTGATCGGACACTGATTTTAAGAAATGTAATGGAAAGTGAGTTGAAAAAATTAGTAGAGATACTTTTATATATTAATTTTATAATAAAATATAAATTTGATGAGTTAGTAGAGTATAAGGTTTACTATAAAAAATGATAAAAAGTAAAATGTGACAAATTTTGTGAAACAAACATAAATGAAAAATGTGACAAAATTTAAGGGATAGAGGGAGTACTATTTATCCAAGTTATGTTCTAATTTATCTGAATAATGACTAAATGTTGTGGAGTTGTAATATTTTCTTTATTACTTTTATTTGACTCATTTTAACTAATTAATTAAGAAACTATTAAAAAAATCACCTTTTGTGTTTTATTTTTATTCTTACAAATTTGCAAAATCTCATTTTAGTATTATCTTTAGTCTAAATTACAAATGGTGTTTTATTTAAAACTAATTGAAGTTAATGCATAGTTTTTGAAGGTTGGTTTTCATGTTATATTGATAAGGAACATTGATCATTCTAATGAATTGTGTAATGGAATTCTGTTGATAATCACACGTTTTGGTGGTCATGTTTTAGAGGCGAAAGTTTTGAGTGGTCATAATATTGGTCAAAAAGTTTAGATTCCTATAATTTCTTTACCTTCTGATCCAAAATTGTCATTCAAGTTTTAGAGACGTCAATTCCCTTTGACTGTTGTCACATGAGTGATTTAATTTATAATATTTTAGTATGCAACGTTGTGATTAAAGACATTAGGGATTCTATTGTTATTATTTTAATTATAATATCAGTGATCCAAATTGTACATCATTTTGTATTACCATTTGCATTATGGGTATATAAAGAGGATAATATAGAAGCGATTGAAAAAAAAATTTATGTCAACAAATAGATAGAAATATTTAAGTGTGCAAATGTGATTATAATGATTTTTGTTTGATGCTACTTAAGATTACGCAAATATATATTACCACATGCATAGAGTTTATTTTATGAATATATAGTTTTGTTGATTAAAATTATTAAACTATTTATTTATTCAAATTATATGATTTTTTTGTCTTAGATCCTTATTTCCATGTATATTTTCTTTTATTTATATATCTTATTCTAGCTAACCCACTATTTATCCTTAATCGTATATCTCATGTTTGTCATTTGTTTTATTTATTTTACTCCACTTATATCATAAATTAAAATTGTATAAAATCGTTTACCAAACATAAATGTTACATTTCTCTTTTTGTTATATTTTTTATAATATTTTCAATCCTTTATAATGTTATGAATACTTATTGTAATTAACATATATTTTTAATTATAAATATTATTAATTATCTTTTTCCTCTTTTTTTACTTTCTTATCTTAAAATTTATTTTCATTATTTAAAAATCTTATGTCCCGTGCATAGCACGGGTGATAACACTAGTTCATCCTAATCTCATAGTATAAATTTAGTGGTCGAATATTATTCAATATTTAGTCGTAGACTCTATATTCAGTTAATACACCGTAACAACAACCTCATATAAATGAATGTGTCATTCTACGCTGGCTTCATATAAGAATATATCACAGTGTTAACTCAACGCTAACGAAGATGTTAGGTGTCAGTCATTTTTAATTGGCGTGACATGCATGTAAAAATGTCGTTTTATGTTGACTTTCTATACTCATAAGAAAATATGGCATATACTATTTAACTTGGCTATGACGAGTGTCAGATTTAAGTTTGTGTGGAAAATTATTGCATAAATATGGCAAATATTATTGAACTCGGCCGTGAGTGAGAGTCAATTTAAAGCTGGTGAGGAAATTATCCCGTTATGTTATTTTTTCTGTCTCTAAAATATAGAAATATATATTTATGTTACTGTTAATTTATGTTCAATATATTTTATAAAATACATTTAAAATAAAATCTAATTAAAAGTTCATGAGTTACCAAGTAATTGTTGACTCTAAATTAAAACCAAGCCACCCTACACTAACCCAATACCTAACCATTATTAACACACACCACACACTGTATAGCCTTAAATTCACTAAAACCGTTCTCTCCTAATCCCCGCCCTTTCAACACCCACCATTTTTTTTATTATTCCCCAAAATCAAATAAAAGTCATAAAAATAATCTATTTCTTGCTTTTTCTGTCATAAATTGCATAAACTATTAACTACTCCGTTATTACGAAAGAAGATTGCCTATATATATATACAATCCATTTCCCGCAATCATTCACTTTTTCATCTCCCCTCACTCTCTCATTTCTTTCCTTTCTCTCTCTAGCTTGCACATAATATAGTACTAGTATTTTTTGTCTTGGTGGAGGGAGGATTTTTATAAATTGTCGATTGAAATTCTTCATTTTTGAGGTTTGTGTTCGTTGAATTTTTGGATCAGAAGCTATGGTGGAGACGCGGCGAAGTTCTTCTGGCGCCAAGCACGCACTCAGCGATCCCTCACCTGCTCCGCCCAACGCCAAGCGATCCAAGGTTGAATCTTTAATTTTTCCCCCCCTCTTCCCTTTTGGGATTTTGGTGATCCGTTTGGTTGTTTCCTGTGCTTGATGGCGGTTTTAAATTCTGGATTTTTGTGTGCATGCAGGCTGCGGAGGCGCCGGCTTCATCCGTGGATGATTCGTTGGCGTCAAAGGAAGTAGTGGGCGCTGCCCCGGCGAAGGATTCAGCGGCTGGATCGGTTGATCTGTCTGGAGGCGGCGGCGGGAAGCAGCCGGATGACGTGGCGGGGAAGGCGGCTGAAGGTGAGGATTCCTCTCTTTTTTTTCCTTCTTTTTACATGACTTAGAGTTCTTTGCATGTGGTGGGATTTTAGCTCGTTTAGGGGTTTTGGTGAATTCTCGAAAATTTACTTGTGTTTTGTTGGTAAATTGTTAGCGGTGGCTGCTGGTTCCAATCTAGATACTGATAAAGGGAATTCGATTTTGATGCCTGCAAATCGTGGGCGGAAGCGGCAGCTGAAATCTAATGAAGCTGGGGATGCATGGGGAAAACTCCTATCTCAATGTTCACAGGTGTGTTGTGTGTGTTATTTATCTTGTTAATGAAGTATGGTTACAAAGATTCTTGATGTAGTTGCAATATGAATTGAGAAAAAAAGATTCTTTCTGTAGGTGCAATAAGTAGTTCTACTACTATTGTAAGGGTCTACGAAAGTAGGCATGTTTTTTTATGGGACGGAGGGAGTATGTTATTCTGCAAGGGTCTAGGTTTGGGTCTCTGTAGAATGGGATTCACAACAAATATGTTATTCTGGTTGTTTCTTATAGGAATTTGTAGTGGATTGTTCCTGTTGTCATTTTCTACTGTTAATGTTTACTGACTTTTGTCTGTCGGATTATGTCCAAGTCTGAAATTTGATGTCTGGTAATGTAAAAGCAGGGTCTTTGGAAAAATGGATATCTCAATCTGATGTAGTTGAATGGTGAAAGTATGCACCCCTTTCTGTATGTTAGGTCATGGAAAAAACTTTATTTATCTCAATATGGAATTGGAAACTGTCTATGTCCATTGAGTGTAGTATGCGTTATATGCTCAAAAGTTGAACTTGGGCTGGTCCTTTTTTGGAAGTGATGGATACAAGACAATGTTGTTTGTCTCATGCTGATAAGTGAGGTTTAAGTGGTGGATATTTTTTGTGGAATCAGTGTTGCTAAGCTTTATGTGCGACTAGTTAAAGTTTAACAAGTCCATCAATGAGGGTTTAGTTACTCTTCATTTGCATCCCAACATCTTGAATTTCTTTAATGCATCCATGTTGCTCCCCAATAATTTCTGGCTCCTGTTTATAGCAGTTCTCTATCTTAATTTGTATGGTGCAATTTTCCCATCCAGAATTCCCATGTTGTTATGCATAGCCCTACTTTCAGCGTTGGTCAAGGCCGCCAATGTGACTTGTGGGTTGGGGATCCAACAGTCAGCAAGCTGTTGTGTTATCTGAAGCACGTTGAGTCTGAGGTATGTTGTGATTCTTTGTTAGCGTGGTAACTAGGGCACGGATTCCTATTATCACGCTTCCTGATTATATACATGTTTTTTTTACGCCTTTATCCAAATTCACAGAGAGGGGAGTCAGTTACATTGCTTGAAATCATTGGGAAAAATGGAGCTGTCCATGTTAATGGAAAGGCTTATTTCAGAGATTCCACTATCCCTTTAAATGGAGGTGATGAGGTGGTCTTTAGCTCATTAAATAAACATGCTTATGTATCCTATCACAGCATAATTTTGTTCTATTTATGTGGTGTTGTAATAGTAGTTTTTTCGCCATATTGTTCATGCTGGTTGGTAAATATAGCAACTACTGTACCTGTTTATTTCCTTCACATATTACTAGATTTTCCAACTTCTTGACAACACTGGTGAATGGACAACTAGCGTGCCGCCTTCGGTAAGCATATTAGAAGCTCATGGTGGATCCACAAGTGGATTACATATTGAAGCTACATCAGGTGAAACTTCTGCAGTTTCTGTTGCGTCAACTCTGGCCTCACTCTCGCATCTCACTAATGAATTGTCTCTCATTCCACCATCTTCTCGGAATGGTGAGGATGTGCAACAAGGGTCTGAAATTCCATCAGTGCCTTCTGCTTGCGAAGTGTCAGACAATTGTATTATTCACACTGAAATGAAAGGTGCCCCTGCCTGTAACGACGATGTTTCTGGAGCAGTTATTCAGAGTGCTGGTGCTCCATCTTCTGAAATTGCCAATGATAACTTGAACAATGATGCTCAAAATGGGAAGATTGTAGGCGAAAACAGTGACTTAGGACCCGTTTTGCATTTTTTAGCAGGTCCATCAGCTTCTGACTTTAAGACGGGCCTATCAAGAATTCGTGATATGCATAGCAGAGGCAGAGATGTGTTGAAGTGTCCTCGTCCTGCCATTCCACAGTCATCAAAAAGAGAAAAAATCAAAGAGTGCATACAGCAAGGATTAATAGATGTGGAAGATCTGGATGTTTCGTTTGAGAAATTTCCTTATTATCTAAGGTATGCGTCAATATGTCAATAAACTGCAGAGATCTTGGTTATTGTGTGCCACGTTACTTTTACCACTGATAGACTTGCAGCCATTTTAAATAACTAGGATAGATTATCCATTTACTATGTCGGATGCTTACTTCAATGCTTGTTTTCTCGACAGTGAGACCACTAAGAATGTGCTCATTGCTTCGGCATACGTACATTTGAAGTGTAGGAATTTGGGAAAGCTTTCTTCAGACCTCCCGACAGTAAGCCCAAGAATCTTGCTGTCAGGTCCAGAAGGTAATATATCTCCATGCTTTGAATACTTAGAGTATGTTTTTTCCTTTTTTGTTTGATCTTGACCATCACATTATGTATTTTCTTCACAGGTTCGGAAATATTACAGGAGACGTTGACTAAGGCGCTAGCTAATTTTTTTGGCGTGAGGCTCCTTATAGTTGATACAATTACATTATACGGTGTAAGTTTCCACTATAAATATTTGGAAAGAAAAAGTGTCTGTTTTCTTTGATCAGTTTGTTCTATTGCTCTTTTTGCAAGATATTTTCTCATTTGTGAACTAAAAATTTGTTTAGGGGCCATTAACTAAGGAAGTTGATTCCCTAAAAGAAAGTCCAAAGCCTGAGAGAGCTAGCGTGTTTGGTAAGCAAACTACTGCTGCTGTACACTTTAAGAAACCAGCGTCATATGTGGATGCTAATATCACTGGGGGTTCGGCTATAGCCTCTCCTGTGCAGCCTATGTGTGAAGCATCTACTGCCACGTCAAAGAACTACACTTTCAGAAAAGGTATGCTCAAAGCTTTTTTCATGTTTTTCTAAATTTAGGTTTTGGATTCCTTATGTTAAGTGGTAAAAGTGGACTTTGGCAGGTGATAGAGTAAAGTTTTTGGGCGTTCCCCCCAGTCAAATTCAAATTAGGTAAAGTATGAAAATCTGCTGTTCAAATTTGCAGATGATGTTTATCTCTGATAAATGTTTCTGTCTCATGTACTCGTGAAGTATCCTGTCATTTTATTGAATGTTGGTTGCATGAAATTGCACAATTTACACAAATTATTAATTGAATATCCCCTTCTGATGTCACCTCATGTTTGAATATATCTGCAAAATTATGAGAACAATTATGAGAATTATTATGAGAATGCTGGTTTGATGATCTGTACCAATTGTTTTGCACGATAGTATTGATGTGTTGTGACTTGTGAGTTATCATCATATGTATGTGAGACAGCATATGATTTTGTGCAGAGGGGGTCCAACTTATGGTTCCAGGGGCAGGGTGGTTCTTACATTTGAAGGAAACGGCTATTCTAAAATTGGGGTTAGATTCGATAGACCAGTTCCCGAAGGTAATGATCTCGGGGGACTCTGTGAAGATGATCATGGTTTCTTTTGTTCTGGTAATGCTTGCTCTACTGGTTTCTGTTATCTTATCTTATTTATCTTCCGTACCTTGAATGTGTGAAGTTGTAATTGTGATTATTTTTCTTCATGTGCAGCTGTCTCCCTAAGTCTTGAAATCCCTAATGGTGATGACATTGATGAGCTTGCCATTACTGAGCTCTTTGAGGTAAACGTTGTTGCTATGCAAACTTTGAAGTATGTAGCACTAGAATGCATTCTTTTATGTTGCATAACTGTGGTTTTCAATAATATTGTACATATATCATAATTTTTTTAGGTTGCTTCCATGGAAAGTAGAAGGGGCTCTTTAATTATGTTTGTCAAAGACATCGAGAAATCAGTGATAGGGAATCTGGAGGCCTATACAGTCTTTAAAATGAAGCTCGAAGCTTTACCAGAAAATGTTGTTGTGATAGCTTCACATACTCAGACAGACACCCGAAAGGACAAAGTGTGTGATGATCTTTAATTTGGTATTTCTACATGAAAACACATGCACACAGATACTTTTGTTTATATAATTTAATGACTGCAATTAACATTTTTTACTTCAGCCTCAACCTGGTGGATTTCTTGTAACAAAATTATCCAACCAAACAGCACTCTTCGACATTGCTTTTGGGGTATGTGTCAAATGAACTTTGTGTTCTTATTCTGTGTTAATATTTTTAAGTTGCATGCAATTTTGCCTTCGATGGAGAAAAGTTTTTGATGTATTCTGTCGAGCTGTTAAACTTCTCTTCACAAGACACATTTTATTTTTGATAGGATCATTATAATAGATTGCAGGAGAAAAATAAAGAGGCCTTAAAAAGTATGAAGCAGCTCAGTCGTCTTTTCCCAAACAAAGTGACAATACAGATTCCCCAGGTAATCATGATTTTTGTCTTCCATATGACATGCTACTTTGGTTATTTCAAGAGAAAGTACTGACTGCTGCTCAAATATGACAGGATGAAGCAATGCAAAAACACTGGAAACAAAAGCTAGATCGTGATGTCGAGACAACGAAATCACAGTCAAATATTGCCCTTTTCCGCTCGGTTAGTCTCACCGTTCCTTTATCCTTTCAGATGTATGTCTTTTGACTTTGCAGCAATATTGATACTTGAACAGACTTTTTGTATTCTTTCTTGGCTTAGTATTTTGTTTCTCTCTTTCTTATAAAATTGCAGGTTCTAAGTCGGAGTAGTCTTGTTTGCCCTGATTTGGAAACATTATGCGTTAATGATCAAGCTTTGTCTGGTGAAGGTCAGTTATAACTTCACTTTAAATCTCTAAATAAAGTGCTTGATTTGCAATTGGATAATCCTTGATACTTGTTTAAATGGTGATAGATGTTGAAAGAGCTGTTGGCTGGGGTTATGCTCATTATTTCATGAACAACACTCTACCAACATTCATTGATAAAAAAATGGTTATTTCAAGTGCAAGGTAAATATGTCTCTACTATTCCTGTTGCCACTGTTAGGAGCCCGAGAATAGGATTTGGTTTCGGATTAGAGTCTCAGCAAGTACTATTCTTTTTACACTATATTGCAGTATCAAATATGGGCTCAACATTCTAAAAGCCATTCAAGATGAGAACAATAGTTTGAAGAAATCTCTCAAGGTGAAGTTTGGAGTTCGCTCTTTATGTTTGTTGTAAAATGAACTGTTTCGCGTAACGTGGTACATGAAAATAACTTTTTATGTTTCAGGATGTGGCTACTGAGAATGAGTTCGAGAAAAGGATTCTTGCTGAGGTCATTCCACCTGGTGATATTGGAGTCAGTTTTGACGACATTGGTGCGTTGGAAAATGTGAAGGAAACTTTGAAGGAATTAGTGATGCTACCTCTGCAAAGGCCAGAACTGTTCAACAAAGGACAACTTAGAAAAGTAAATGTGTTTTGTGCTTAAAGCATAGGAAAAAATGAGCCTTCTTCTTTTCAATTTTCATAAAATAGTTACGTATTTGTACTAACTATGTCGCTGACAGCCTTGTAAGGGAATATTGCTCTTTGGGCCCCCCGGTACAGGTAAAACAATGCTTGCAAAAGCTGTTGCAACGGAAGCTGGTGCTAACTTCATCAATATATCCATGTCTAGCATCACGTCAAAGGTAAGGTTTTCGCTAGCCCTTGAATGATTCTTAGTCACTCTCCTTTGTTTTTTCTTATAGGTCGCTGATAGTACTTACTTTGCACTCAGTGGTTTGGTGAAGGGGAGAAATACGTGAAAGCAGTCTTCTCCTTGGCCAGCAAAATATCACCTAGTGTTATTTTTGTTGATGAGGTCGGTCTAAATCTCTTTTATTTAGTTATTGTTGTTGTGATATCATTTAATTATGGTCTTCTTGATAAATATTCTTATATACGTCGCCATAGGTTGACAGTATGCTAGGGAGACGGGAAACCCCGGGAGAACATGAAGCAATGCGTAAAATGAAAAATGAATTTATGGTTAACTGGGACGGCTTGCGTACAAAGGATAAGGAACGGGTGTTGGTACTTGCAGCAACAAACAGACCTTTTGATCTCGATGAGGCAGTAATCAGGAGGCTTCCCAGGAGGTGATACAAACAATATTTTCAATTATCTAAACGAGAAACACTTATCGTCAGTTCTTTTAATCTGTTTATAATTTGAGCAGGTTGATGGTCAGTCTGCCCGATGCTCAAAATAGAGAAAAAATCTTAGAGGTGATATTAGCCACAGAAGAGCTAGGTCCTGATGTGGATCTTGAAGCAGTTGCGAAAATGACCGAGGGGTATTCAGGAAGTGATCTAAAGGTTTGTTTGTGTTTCCTCATAAGTCCTAAATATTTTTCGGTTTTGGCTAGTAATCTTGTCAAAATTCTTTTTCTGACTTCATTCATTTGGGAATTGTCTGTTTCTTAGAATCTTTGTGTGGCAGCTTCACATTACCCGATAAGACAGATTTTGGAGAAGGAGAAGAAGGTATATTGACTTTTATTAAAACTTTCTTCCCACCTTCTGTATTTTCTATGCGTTAGATATAAAGAATCGCTTTGTTGCTTCTGAACTATTTGTTGTTTTGATGACTAGCATTGTATGTCATATTGGCTTTCTCTTACAATAGAAGTACTGTTCAATATTGTAGGATAAAGCTTTGGCAATAGCAGAGAACAGACCAATGCCTTCATTGCATAGCTGTTCAGACATTCGGTGCTTGAGTATGGATGACTTCAAACACGCACATGAACAGGTACATATACAATACAAAACGATGAAATAAATACCATATTTATGCTCAGATGTTGAACGGTCCCGTACAACTTTTTTCCAAAGTATAAGCTACAAAAGCTTGTTCACGAACTCCTTAATACTTGCAGATGTGTTGGTTGTCTTAAACTTGAGTTTTCTTCACTTTTTACTTGCCTTTGAGTATCTATTCTTGCATCTTGTTATCCTTATACGTTCCCTCCACTTTTTCGGTTCCCTTTTTCTTTGTACTCCTATCTAATGATTAAAATGCATAAAACACAAAGGTTTCAATTCATTGAGATTTTCAAACTTTGAAGTACTCATGGCTTTCGTTTTCTTTTATTTGCGTCACATCTTGAATGCAGTTGTCTTACTGTTAACTTATTTTCAAAATTTGGAAGTATGGAAAGATACATAATCTTGTTTTCTTCCTTCGAGTAGGTAATTTTGTTTAGTGTTAATGCTCTTAGATGCAAATTGTATGATTTCATTTTCATTCCCTTGAGATGATAATGAATATTAACATTGGTGTGTTGGATGGAAATGTAGGTATGTGCAAGTGTTGCATCAGAATCACGAAACATGAACGAGCTTCAACAGTGGAACGAACTATACGGGGAAGGTGGATCAAGGAAAAAGGCATCATTTAGCTACTTCATGTAGAGGGGGAGATACAGCTGTATAGTATATTACATCTAGACGGGTTCTTTTTTTTCCTTTGAATGAGTCGGGGGGGTGCTGCGCACATGAAAATCGGATCACAGGTTCGCATGACCTATAAAACCTCAGCATTGTGCATTAGTTCATGAGTAATTTTGTCATCACCAGATAAGAAACTGTTGTATTCTACAGATTTTTCCTTCTTCATGATTGATTGTTTGTATATTATTGTTGAATTCAATAAATATATTCCAAATTTACATCTCTTCCAATGTCATCCCAAGTAATTGGTTGAACTGGAGGAGGTGTTGGTGTTGAAAATATGGATTAAATGTGGAGTGTTTACCAGTTTTAAATTAAATGCATAGCAGCCTTTGTTTTAATACCTTATTTTCTTGCATTTGTGCGTTTGTATTTGAGTCTCTTTGGATGAATTTAGATCCTCTTGTAAGTTGTAATGATGGAATGGAATGTCATGTAATGAACATGAGAATGGAAGCATCATTACATTCTATTCTCTTTGCTTGAGTAATGCTTCCTCCGCCCTATAAGAGTATAAACCGGCACGAATTTTAATACTTTCTCTGTCCCACAAAAATATGCACTCTTTCATTTTTAGTCAGTCTAATAAGAATACGCACTTTCTAATTTTAAAGGGTCATTTGAATATGCACTTTCTAATTTTAATATGCAATTTCTAATTTTAAAGGGTCATTTCTTTCTAATGAGGTGAGACTCATTCTCCACTAACAATACTTTAATTACTTTTTCTCTATCCCTCTAACTTACTTTACCATTTTATATTAAAACTCGTGCCGACCCCAAAATGCATATTCTTTGGGGACGGTGGGAGTAGTACATAGTAATTGGTAAAATAAAGTAAAGTGAGATAGAAAGAAAAAGTAATTAAAATATTGTTAGTGAAGAATGAGTCGCATCTCATTAAAAAGAAAAGAGTTTTCAAATTAGAAAATGCATACTCTTATAGGATGGACTAAAAAGAAAATATATACTACTGCTCTCTCGGTCCCTGAAACATTCACATGTTTTTAGATACTGGACTAGTTATGTTTAGTTAAATGAAGAGAGAATAAAATATGGGAAAAAAGTAGAGAGAAACAGTAGAAGAGATGATAAAGTAAGAGAGAGATAAATTATTTTTTGCCATAAAAAGAAATGTGTCACCTATAGTGGGACGACCTAAAAAGGAATACGCATCACTTATAATGGGACAGAGGGAGTACATTAGAAATTATCACAATAAAATACGAGTAATAATTTCTTTTCTTCAATAACGGATACATTTTAAAAGCGTTCCGGCGGAGGAGCTTGACCCACGATGCTGGGGAGGCGGAACATGGTGGTGGTGATGGGGAGGACCCGAGGAGGAGCATGATGGTGGTGCTAGGGAGGAGAAACATGGTCATGATTCTGAGGAGGAGGAGCATGATGGTGATGCTTAGGGGGAGGAGCATGGTGACCATGTTGGTGAGGAGCATGACGGTGGTGGTGCTTTGGAGAAGGAGCATGGTGGTGGTCCTGGGAAGGAAGAGCATAGCGACGATGATTTCTTGGTTCACCATGGCTTTGAGGAGAAAGAGCATGACAACCACGACAGTGGCTATGGTGGTAGCCCTTGAACGACTCTATATTCCATAACATTTCATTATCTTCATTGTTTTCGTTTATATTTTTGTCTAAATCACGAGCTAGAGATGGAGTCATCACAAGAATCAAGGAGAACTAAGACAGAAAATGTATGAGATATTTTGTTCGATAAATATTTTTTATGAGAAAATTGAAGAATACTTATGATATTTTATAGTGGATGAGAATAGTACTAATAATATTCCAGTTTGTGGGTCAATAATATTAAATGCACATAATAAGAATTTTGCTTTCCATTTATATGAAGCAAATACCAAGATTTCAAAAAAATTATAGAAACGCTTGACCATTTATTTGACTTAGCTAGTCTTCACTGTGCATTTCTAACTTCGAAATTTTTCGTACAAAAAATCTTCACAACTTAAGTAAGAAAACAATAATTACTATTGATTTACATTCGAATTTTCTAGAAAAGAATTACTCTCATAAAGTATTTTAAATATTTATTTTGATATGCATAGAATAAGAATATGGATCACACAAGTTAAGTATTTTAGGATAAATTACAAAGACATAAATGATATATAAAAAATTGATTTTCAGTAAGAAATAAAATTTAGAAAATAATATAAGTAAACTAATAAAATTTAGAAGAAAAGAAAGATGGATTAGCAAATTACAAAAAAGTGAATATTATTCTCATTAAGAATTGAATCATGGACCTTTTGGTTCAATTTATAATCTGAAATAGCAATCTTCTATTACATAATAAAAGAAAATATATGTTTATACTCCGAAAAGACTATCAAAGTATTTTCCGACTTGACTATAAAGAGCAAATAGGATCTCCAGATAGTCCTGAGAGTTCATTTTCTAGTTTGCTTAATTCTTGAAATGATGTCTTTAAATATTTTAATTGATTTTGTTTTGAATATGAGTAGCTAATTTTATTTTTAGGACTGTGATGATAAAACCTAGCTCTAGTAAATATTTTGATTATCCTTGTGCTTATATTTGAGTCATTATCGCGTGTTTGTTGTTGGCTTTGCTATAATATTCGGAAATTAGTAGCTTAGCTTGAAAGATAATGAACATCTAGATTAATCACATTCAAGAGAAGTGACATCTTGTGATGAGGGTTTTGATCTTAGGAACTATATTGGGAGTTAGACTTGAAGCATTTAAAGGGGACTTCGTGTTAGAGTTTAATCCACAGGTTAGGTGCACTTGGGAGAGGGCTAGTTTACAATAGTGATCGTCTCTAGAGACATACTATAAGGTAGAGGTTAGGTGCACTTGGGAGAGGGCTAGTTTACAATAGTGATAGTCTCTAGAGACATACTATAAGGTAGAGGTTACGACTTGATTAATTCAAAAATATATCTTTGGTATTGGATCCTACAATTATACCTTCCACCATATCTTACATTAGTTTTTATTGAATCATTTTATCGTCTTAGAATTTAGTAAAACAAAACTCTTCTGAATCATCTAAATTGTGAATGATCCTAACTTCAGTTAATTAAGTTAGCTAAATGATCTCTATGGATATGACACTTTTACCTTGCCCAACACTACAATAGCCTCGTACACTTGCGGTAATATCTTTTAAAATAAAGGTGAGTCAGTGTGTAGCATTTACTACTGATCTTATGAAAAAATTATGCACTATTTGTTAATTTAGAATTTAACAGGAAAAGTAATCGTTAGATAGCACGGAGTTCATTAGTTTGTTTTTAGTTCATGAACATTTTCTTTGCAATATGTTTGACACTACGAATTAATCATAACATGGAATTTTCCAAAATTGACTAAATACAAACTAATAATGAACTCTAAGATATCCTAACAATAATGACCTTGATGTTATGATTCTGAGTTCTGCATTTAAAATTAAAGGACACTGTGAATGACACGGGTTTTAATGCAGAATTGGTAAAGTAAGAGAGAAGAGAAAAAAGTAAGAGAGAAGTAGTATTAGTGGAATGCGTAGTCCATATTATTAATAAAAAAAGGGGAAAAAAAGTAAGAGAAAAGTTGTTGAAAACTTCCCTTTTTTAAATGTGCCATATTTTTCGTGGACAACCAAAAATGACAAATATGTCCTATTTTTCATGGACGGGAGAGTATATATTACTACTATATTAAAAATTTTGGTTCAATGATATTACCAATAACACTATGTTTAATAATCATAAATACTATATCTCATATATAAGAAATTATCATAATAAATATTAATTTCTTTTCTTCAACAGCGAATACATATTAAAAGCTTTCTGGTGGAGGAGCATGATGGTGATGCTGGGGAGGAGGAGCATGATTGTAATGTTGGGGAGGAGGAGCATAGTGGCGGGGCTGGGGAGGAGCGGGGTGGCCATGTATGGAAGGAGGAGCATGGTGACGTGGAGGAGTATGGTGGTGATGTTGGGGAGGAGGAGCATGGTGGCGATGCTTGGGATGAGGAGCATGATTGTAATGTGGGGGTAGAGTAGCATGGTGGTGGGGCTCAGGAATAGGTGCATGGCGGCGATGTTGGGGGGGAAGATTATGGTGGCGGGGTTTAGATGGAGAGTAATGGTGATACTCGGGAGGAGGAGCATGGTGGCGATGCTGGTGAGGAGTATTGTGGTGGAGCTGGGGAGGAGGAGCATGGCGGCGATGGTTTCTTGGTTAGCCATGGCTTTGAGGAGGAGCATGACTATGGTGATGACTCTTGAGCGACTCTATACTCCATAACATTTCATTATCTTCATTGTTATCATTTGTATTAGAATCTAAGAATGGTGTATTTTCATCTAAATGATGAGCTAGAGATGGAGTCGCCACAAGAATCAAGAATCTAATAAGAACAAAGATAGAAAAAAGTACTAAAGATAATTATTTTTTATGAGACAACTGAACGATACTTATCATATTTTATAGTGGATGAAAATAGTAGTATAACAATATTTCAGTTTGTGGGTCAATAATATTAAATGCGCATACTAAGAATTTTGCTTTCCATTTATACTAAGCAAATACCAAGGATTTTAAAAAATTCTAGAAATACTTGACCACTTATTTTACTTAGTCTTTACTCTACATTACTGGGCTTGATTAACTTTGAATATTTTGGTATAAAAACTCGTCACAACTTTAAAGTAAGAAAATACCTTACCATAGATTTACTTTCGAATTTTTTAAAAAATAATTATTTTCAGATATTGTTATTTATATATATAACAAAACAAAATCCATCCGATTTCTCAAAAAAAATGTACATGTTTCAAATGATAATACTATATTCTTCAAATATTTTTATTATTAGTCGTAAAAAGTACTACCTCCGTCCCACATTAAGTGTCACATTAGTGTGGGCAAGTGTTTTAAAAAATATAAAGAAAAATGAGTTGAATAAGTTAGTGGATTATGAGTCCCACTTATATGTACTAGTTTTATAATAAAATATGAGTATAATTGATTGATGGAATGTGAGGTCTACTTACCATTTATGGTAAAAGTGAAATGTGACTCTTATTGTGGGACAGACCAAAATGACAAAATGTGACACTTATTGTGGGACGAAGGTCGTAGATCATAATCACTATTACTATAGATATATAATATTTACTGTTATTTATTTACATAGTAGTAAAATATTATACTTAAATTCTTATGTTTATTTCAAATTAAAATAATAAGAATATAACTATAAGTTATAATTGAATTACATAAATAGATTTTACATTATACAAATATATTTACTAATGTAAATAATTTGATACCTTACAAATAAAACGTATAAATATCAATAAAATTTATTTCAGTTTGAAATAAAATTACAAAGGCAATATGACTAGTAAAAGTTAAATTTAATAAAGTATATAAAAATTCATTTTATTATGCATAGAATAAGATGCAACATGGATCACAAAAATTAAGCAAATTAGAATAAGTAAATACATAAATTGGAGTATATAAAAATTGATTTTCACTAAGAAATAAAACTTAGAAAATAATACTCCATATAAGTAAATTAGTAAAAATTTAGAAGAAAAGAAAGATGGATTAACAAAATTGATATAAAAAATATTACTAAGAATTGAATCATGGACTTCGTTGATCTTCTAATGCAGTACCAAGTTTTTGCACCATCTTATTTTCTTAGATCTTCTAATGGATCTTAGATCTTCTAATGGAGTACAAGTTTTTGCACCATCTTATTTTCTCAAATTCTCAAGTCGATTTGAGGTCTGGGAATTCAAGCTTGTTTCTAATGAACCAAATTGATCACGGAATGAAATAAAACATAGGAATTCACTCTCGCTAGTTAAATCTTCAGAAGAGTGCCTGAGCCATGAAAGTAAGCAAGTCTTTGGTTATTTGAAGACATATAGAGATGTCTCGCAGTTACAGCAATAATATCTTCAGCTACTTGATTGTATAAAAAAAAGTGTTCAATTGTTCTGATTCTTCCACTCGCAATGTACATCGATCGTTCAATTCCGATCACTCTAATTATGCAGTCTGTTTTTGGTGTTGAATTGATGTTGTTGTGCCTAACATTTTTTCGTGGCCCCATGGACATCTAAATAGGTCATAGTCGTTTAAGTGATGTACACTTTTTGGTTACACACTTTAATTTATAAAAAATCAAAATCGAAAAAAAGTTTGATATTGAAGCCTAATTATTTTTGAAATAAAAAATACTCTCTCCCTCATTCCTTTAAAAATAGACAACATTTGCCAATTTGGAATATCCCTTAAAAATAGACCAATTTTATTTAGGAAAACTTTTTTCTCTCTGTTGAGGTGGGTCTATCATCCACTAACAATACTTCAATCATTTTTTCCATCTCTCTCTTACTTTACCAATTGTGCATTAAAACTCATGTCGTTTTTTTAGGGACGGAGGGAGTACTATAAAAGACAAAGGATTGAAATTGTTATTTCTTGGTTGATTTACCCATTGTTATTTCATTCTGGTGACTACAAACAATATAGCAATGAAATGGAACAAAATATGTACATAATTAATATGTTGATTTTATTAAAAAAATAATTTATTTAAAGGTATTTTTGCCAAATATTTTGGATCATATATGGTGTTTGGTGTGTTTGCAGCGGTGGATCTACGTGGGAGAAACAAAGAGATACAATTGTACCCCAAAATTTTTTTTCTTTAACCTTCCATCGGAGCCCTCGCCGAGGAAAGATGGCCGCTGAAACTGTTTTGCGTTTTTACAGAGAGATGCCTCATATCACAACATACGGTGTTGTGCCAAAAACGCAAGAATTAGTGAATGAAAGGCAAGGTGATTCATTTTTTTCATTTTACTAGTAATATTTTTATTTTATTATGGCTATGATTTTTCATTTAAAAACCAAAATATTTTATGGTAAAAATAAAATAAGTACTTTAATGGGGGACGAACGAAATGGTAAAATAGAACTCTTAACATGGGACAAAGGAGTAACTACTAACGTACTCTTTCAAAATAAATGGTATAGTTATTTTGATATTAAGTGCCGGGTCACTTGTCATGCAAAATTGATGGCCACTGTTAGGGATGTCAATCGGGTCGGCCCATCGGGTTTCGGGCCGGCCCTACTCGGGTTGCGGGTCAATCGGGTGCGAGCTAATCGGGTTGTGAATTTTTTCGGGTTGTAAAAGTTCAACCCTAACCCTAAAAGCTCGGGTTTCGGGCTAGCCCAGCTGGTTAATCGGGTTGCTACCGATAAGATTAACATGCAATCAATCCAATAAATAACGATGAAAATTAGTTATATTCATAAAATGTAAAATATTTAATTATGATACATTTGAGATATATGGTCAAACTCAATCATAAGCATGATCAAATACTAATATTTGAGATATTTCGAGAAATTTTAATGCATGTTGTAGAAATTTAAATATTTTTTTAAGTGAATTTGAAGTTTTTAATTTATTTATCAATTATTATATTAATAAAAATTCAATATATAATTTATATATTTAATATAAAATTGAAAGTTATTTTTTTAGTTATCTATATTATAAAATTAATCAATAAAATGTCGAATTATGAGTAAAAAATAGAATAATAGAAATTTTATCGGGTTTTCGGGCCAGCCCATCGGGTTTTCGGGTCTAGCCCTAACGGGTCGCTGGTTAATCGGGTGCGGGCTAATCGGGTTTTAATTTTATCGGGCTAGAAATTTCCAGCCCTAACCCTATAAATTTGGCGGGCTATTCGGGTCAGCCCACGGGTCGCGGGTTACATTGACATCCCTAGCCACTGTGGCTTTTCATTTTGAAAACTAAATCTATCACAGCCTCATCCAAAAGCAAATGAGTATAGACTTTTGTAGTTATGTTTTATTGATGAAAAGGAACAATGATCAAGCATTATTTTGCTTGAAGACACCATATTTTCATTTTTTGTAATTCCCAGCAATATCAAACATTATCTTTACCCAACTAGGGTGAGAGATAATACACCACGAATATCAAGCTCACCGTTGCAAAATGTTCAATTTGTTGCTACCTATAGCTTGCATCTTCACTAGTAATAAAATAAAAAGGAACCATAACTTGGCTTAAAAATACAACACAGATTGGATGGAAATATTTCTCTGCCCAGAGAGTACAATAAAATAAAATTAAAATTGGTTGAGTACTATAAAAATTCAGGCAAAGAAGCCATTACTCTCACAGAAAGCACACCTACGCAACATATCACTAAATAAAAGAAGGAAATCCAAGCGGAAAACATACGCCAGTCTGTATCACATCGTCATTCATGAGCTCGGCAAGGGTTCTGCTTTATCCTTCAATGATTCTGCTTCTGCTTCTGCCTTGGGAACTGCCTCCCCCTCTGGTTTTGTCACCTCTGTCAAAATATGGGTAACTTGTTATGAATTGAAAAAAAAAATTGAGTACCAAATGCTAAGAAACATGAGAACCAACCAAGAGCCAAAACCTATATCTCACACAGCCAAAGAAAACTATGCATCAAAGACTAATGGAAGAAAAATGCCAACTCCACATGCTTTGGACGTATACACAATTGAGAAAATCAAAACAGATGGTATGCAAAAGGAAGGAAAAAAATAAAAGTCTTAGCCCAAGAAAATAACAAATAAGAATATCATTCCGAAAAAGTAGTGAACTCAAATTCATTGGCAGGGCTAAGCAATTGACAGATTTTATAAGCAAACAAACTTGGTAGACAAACAAAAACTAAAGAGCAAGTACCTTCATCATCACTGTCTTCGAAGTCATTTCCCATAGCATCATCTCCGATGCCACCCATTCCGCCCATGCCACCCATTCCAGCCAAGGCGCTCATATCCATGCCGCCCATTCCACCCATGCCACCCATTCCAGCCAAGGCACTCATATCCATGCCGCCCATTCCACCCATGCCACCCATTCCACCCATGCCTCCCATGCCACCCATATCACCAAATTTCTGTAGGAGATGCCAAAGCGGAAAATTATTAAGAGGGAAAAAAATGCAGACCATAACATAAATCATCATACAAGAAACAGAATTGTACTTACCGAGAAATCCATTCCACCTAAATCTAAGTCTGACGGTGCACCTGATCAAATGGCATGATAGAGATAGATCAATTACATATAGTAGAGTAAATGAAACTTACCATTTCATTGCCAAATATAATAAATAAATAAAAATTATACCAGCATCATCATCTTCATCTACCCATTTATCCCAATCTACTTTCACGTAGTGAGGTGTCTTCTCATTTCCACGCAACAACTTTGTCCACCATTTCTTCTCAGCTTTCTCCAATACACAGACGATGCTGCGCACACCTATGTTTATCTTGCACTCCTACAGGGTAGGAACATTCAGCAAGTATTACTCAGTCAAGTAAAAGGAAAGCTCCATTATTTACAGGTGGTTGGATAATCATAAGATGATTTTGTCTATATAGCCACCAGATAAGATCATTCGATAGTGACTAAACTACAAAATTCTTATCATTGGTTGCGACTGTTTATAAGTTTAAAAATAAAGAGACTTGTGGCAACTCACCTCTGCATTGATCTTATCAAGTAGCTCCAACTTGAGTTCATAGAGGTTACTGTCAGTCCCAGCAGCGGCAGAAAATGTAAATGTACCATCAGGGTCAACATTGACCTTAGGGTCTTTCGCATCTGCCAGAAGCACGGTGAGATAGATCTTGTCCTCCCTTTCAGCCCACTTCACTTCAGGGTGTCGGCTATACAATGTAGAATATGTTTTAGCTAGTGGCTCAATCCAACACAACAAGAATACCAAGAAAGCAATTATCATGTTAGACATTGAAATATTGAAAAATGCAGTTAGTAAAATGCAAATTATTAATATCATTTGCCCAATTAGTTTCACAAAATTATATGGTGTGCAATACCAACATGTAACTCATTCCTGAAAACAAACACCCCTTCGACATATTTTCTAGTTCCCTCATTTCCTAGACACAACATATGCAAAGAAAAAAAGTAACCTGCAGCATCACAGATACACTCGTGTACAGCGCAAACATAATACAACATCCAACATAGAGTAAATGCCACTAAATAAAACAAAATAAAATTTTGTTAGCTAACCTACATAAAGCAACAGGTTAGAGGCAGTAATTGAGCGTAAAACATTATCACGTAAAACTAAAAAGTTCAATTAAAATCGACATAGACATTATCGCCTCTTAACTTTCATAAATCGAACAATAATGAATTCAATTTTCTCGTAATCAAACGCTCAAATAAATAGAAAAAAATAGCTAAATCCAACCCACCATGTCCTTCAAAAATCGAACGCAGTATCACAAAACAAAAAAAAAAGAAACAAATAAGAATGCGAAGTAAACAAAAAAACGCTACACAATTCGATTACAACGATCAGCATCAAAACGATAAGAAAACAAAAAGTAGTAAAGTTTTTACGAAGAACAATTCAGACCTCATATTCGAATCTGAGAGAGAGGTAGTAGAAACCCTAGAGAGGAAGAAATGGAGAGTGAGAAAGTAAAGAGAAGTAGATGCCCTGCTCCCGACTCTCCTCCTTTTATTAAACCCTCGAATCGAAATAATTTTGGAAGCCCACACACGTGGATCTTTTTTTCACTCTCTAAATCTCGATAAATGTAAATGGAGCATCTATCAACGGTAAAATGTGGGCGGCCCATAGATATCTCTTTGGGCTTTTTTTTTTTGCTTTCGCATTCTATTAAAATAAATTATTGTTCAAGTTCATATACTTAAGAATTTTATTTTAAATGTTTTACAGGTTTGTTGTCCACTTAAACTGAGGATGTACTTTAGCGAAATTAAGTACTGTTTAAGTTTGTTTATTTTTTGTCTATAGGTGAAATTATTGGCAGTATAAAGCTTGAATTGAAATTAGTAACTTATAATCATTTTTGTATAATGAGTCATTCGTATAAACTTATGTGGCCCATGAGGTGTCCGATCCACGAGGGATAACATGAGCTAATAACCCACGAGGGGTCATATGAGGTGATAGTCCACAAGGGACCGAGGCTAGTCCCACATAGATATCAGCTAAATTGAAATGGTTCGTTATGTTATGATTCATTATACACGGTTGCAGCGTATTCCTCACTAAGTGTGCTTGCATACTCAAACCCATTTACTTAACATTTTTCAGGTTAAGGAGTCGGCGACGAGGCTGCGGTCAACATGGCCCATGATCTCCCAATCAATTATTTTCACTAATAGTCAATTTTGAAATTTTTGGTAAATATGAATAGTTTTAAACAAAATCGAATACTTTTTAATGTTATTGTATGCTGAAATAATATGGTTGGTTAAATTCATTTTTTCGGGGTTGTTACCCTAAAATGGTGCTTCCTATGTTCCATGGTAGTTGAGTTGAAACTTGTGATAATTGTGATGCGTAGCAGTACTTCCTTTGTAAACGACTATACTTCCGCGAAACAGAGGGAATATGTCTTTTGATAACTATACCTTTACGATTATCTTTTGTTATACATATACCATGAGTCCATGAGAAAAATGATTTTACTACTATTTTAATATTTTATTTTATAAAATAAAAAGAATTTTGAATATTTATTAGTATAGTATATTTTGGTAATGTCTCTCATTCATTAGGAATTGGGGCGCTACACAAAATTCATTAGTAAGACCTAATAAAACAAAATTTTGTAGAAAAATTTAATGAAACAAAATGTATAAATACAAGAACTTTTAAATATGTTTTGTCCTTTCATATTTATGTTCTTGAGATATGGCTTGATTTGAATATTGTTATTTCATCCATATTAACTGTATTGTCCAATTTACCCTGTTGCAGATTAAGAGAGTTATTCAATTAAGCTTCCTGAACCATTCTAATTAATAAAAGTTTCAGACTCAACAATTTAATTATCATGTTTATTTCAACATCATTGGACAAAATATTTGTTATTATAAAACATAGAAATATAAAATAGGGTATGAGGAATAGTTACACTTGGATCATGATAAGCCTTTGTTGTAGATATGATAAAACTCCATGACAAGTCTACTTTTTGGGATATTAATTGTCTATAAATTCCTAAACTTTAGCCAAATTTTAATTTTAAATTCCAGTTTTAAAATCCGCCTATAAATTACAAAATTACTCATTTATATGATTTATATCAAGTCATACTCTTCGAAGTAAAATTTCAATTGAATGTAAAATCTGAACAAATTAACAATTGGATAATTTATAGTCAGATTTTAAAGCTGATATACCAGAATTTGATAAAAATAAATCTTTTAAAGTAGAAAGTCTTAACTGCTAATGCAGTCTTTAAAAATTATTGGTAGTTATTTTGATAATTTTTGGAGGGAGGATATACGCAGTAGAGTCACCTTTTAAGAAGCACTTAAAGGCTAATGTGCTTATTACTTATTCATTAAAATAAAAGGATATAACCATGATATGCTTTCTCATCCATTTTGTAATATAGTCATTAAATTGGCTTAAGAATACAACACAGATTGGATGGAAATATTTCTATGCCCAGAGAGTACAATAAAGTAAATTGGTTCAGTACTATAAAAATTCAGGCAAAGAAGCCATCACTCACAGAAAGCACCCCTACTCAACAAATCATTATATAAAAGTTGAAAACCAAAGCAGAATGTTAAAAGTTGAAAACCAAAGCTGAAAACGTACGCAGTCTGTATCACATCCTCATTCATGAGCTCGGCAAGGGCTCTGCTTTATCCTTCGATGATTCTGGTTCTGCCTTATGAACAACCTCCCCCTCTGGTTTCTTCACCTCTGTGAAAAAATGAGTAACTTGTTATGAATGGAAAAAAATTGAGCTCCAATTGCTAAAACACATGAGAACCAACCAAATGCTAAAACCTATATCACACACACAGTAGGATGCTCAGTAAGTGACGCAGCCAAAGCAAACTATGCATCAAAGACTATTGGAAGAAAATGCCAACCCTATAAATATATCCATGATTGCAACTCTCATCCACCATATCAGCATATAGTTGTTTATGTCTAACAATAACAGAGGTTTGGAAACTAAGGACATTTTGGTCAAGCAAGGTTTAAGAGAGATGGATACATCCCCTACAACCAACAATCCAAGCAGAGGCCACCTATAATTGGATGTCCAAGTAGTACTTAACCCCAAACATCAATGCAACGAGTCTCTAAGAAGTAGTGTCTTGAGATACAACCATTTAACTTAAATATATCAGAAATGTCTACATGCTTTGGCATATATACACAACTAAGAAAATCAAAATAAATGGTATACAGAAGGGGAAAAAAACAAAATCAACAGTCTTGGCCAGTTGGCCCAAGAAAATAACGAATAAGAACATCATTCCACAAAAGAGTAACAAACTCCAATTCATTAGCAGTGCTAAGCAATTAACAGATTTTATAAGCAAACAAAAACTAAGAACAAGCACCTTCGTCGTCACTGTCTTCGAAGTCATTTCCCATAGCACCATCTCCGAAGCCACCCATTCCGCCCATGCCACCCATTCCAGCCAAGGCGCTCATATCCATGCCGCCCATTCCACCCATGCCGCTCATTCCTCCCATGCCACCCATATCACCAAATTTCTGTAGGAGATGCCAAAGCAGAAATTATTAAGAGGGGAAAAAATGCAGACCATAAATCATCATACAAGAAACAGAATTGTACTTACTGAGAAATCCATTCCACCTAAATCTAAGTCCGACGGTGCACCTGATCAAATGGCATGATAGAAATAGATCAATTACATATAGTAGAGTAAATGAAACTTACCATTTCATTGCCAAATATAATAAATAAAAAAATTATACCAGCATCATCATCTTCATCTACCCATTTATCCCAATCTACTTTCACGTAGTGAGGTGTCTTCTCATTTCCACGCAACAACTTTGTCCACCATTTCTTCTCAGCTTTCTCCAATACACAGACAATGCTGCGCACACCTATGTTTATCTTGCACTCCTACAGGGTGCAAACATTCAGCAACTATTACTCAATCAAGTGAAAAGAAAGCTCCATTATTTACAGGTGGTTGGATAATCATAAGATGATTTTGTCTATATAGCCAGATAAGATCATTCGATAGGGACTAAACTACATAATTTTTATCATTGGTTGTGACTGTTTATAAGTAAAAAAAAAAGAGACTTGTGGCAACTCACCTCTGCATTGATCTTATCAAGTAGCTCCAGCTTGAGTTCATAGAGGTTACTGTCAGTCCCAGCAGCGGCTGAAAATGTAAATGTACCATCAGGGTCAACATTGACCTTAGGGTCTTTCGCATCTGCCAGAAGCACTGTGAGATAGATCTTGTCCTCCCTTTCAGCCCACTTCACTTCAGGGTGTCGGCTGTTCAATGTAGAATATGTTTTAGCTAGTGGCTCAATCCAACACAACAAGAATAGCAAGAAAGCAAATATGTCGAACATGTTTTAGCTAGTGACGTGAAATTTGGAAAAATTCAGTTAGTAAAATGCAAATATCAATATCAATTGACCAATCAGTTTCACAAAAATTTATGCAGCATGTAGTTGCATTAACAAGTGATGCATGTGCTCATACCAACATGTAACTCATTCCGGAAAACAAACACCCTTTAGACATACTTTCTAGTTCCCTCATTCCTCATTTCCTAGACAGAACATATATATACTCAGCAAAGAAAAAACAGAAACCTGCAGTATTACAGATACACTATCCATTATAGTAAATGCCAACACAAATCCCCACTAATCAAAGGAAAATGAATATTTGACAGATAACCTACATAAAGCAACAGGTATACACTAAAAAGTTCAATTAGAACGGACATAAACATTATCACCTCTTAACTTACATAAATCGAACAACATTGAATTCAATTTTCTCGTCATCAGACACGAACATGTATAGATAAAAAAATAGCTAAAAACCGAACCAATATCACAAAACAAATAAGAATATGAAGTACAACGATCAGTATCACGACGATAAGAGGTAAACATTTGATGAAGAACAATTCAAACCTCATATTCGAATCTGAGAGAGTGGTAGTAGAAACCCTAGAGAGGAAGAAATGGAGAGTGAGAAAGTTAAAAGACTAAAATATAGAGTTGGAACCCTGCTCTCAACTCCTCATAACTTTGGAAGCCCTCACACGTGGATAATATCTTTACGCACTGTATCAAATATCTCAACGGTAAAACGTGGGCGGCCCACACTGCTATAGTGGGTATGAATGTTGGGTTCTTACATAGATAATTATTTGGGCTTTTTTGCTTTGGAATTCATTAAAATATATACAATTTTTAATTAATGATTTTGAGAAAAAACAATGCATTAGCATTTATTAATATATTTCCAAGACAAATGGCATATCTTACGATTATATTTTGTAGAATAAAGTCCAGAAGGTCCGTTATGGAAACCACCTACATGTTGCGAATTTATGATCTAAAAAACGATCCTAATAAACTTCATTTTTCATCATCTCTTATCTTGTTTTACGGTAAGGTCTACTCCCCACTTTCCATTAAAATAATAATACACAATTTTCTATGACATATGTTTAATAAAGTTAGTTAGAGTGTTTTATGAATGGAGAAAAAAAAATACTTAGTTGTTTATTTGTGTATTAGTATTAATATACTAGCAGATATATTCGTTAGTTTGTTTGTGAATAAATATGCACAATGAAGTAAAAGTACAAGAGAAATATGCTCAATTTTTTTAAAATGTGTATAGTACTATAACTATTTTGTGGAGTATTTAAAAATGACATAGTGTTAACTACGGTGGATATATAATAAAATGTTGGTAGAGGATTTCCAACCTTGATTTCTTATAGTCAGATAGTTATACTTATTAAAAATAAAATTATACAAAAAATCATTCCAATAATATGTATAGTATACATTAATCTAACTTAAAACTACATATACTACTTACTAGTACTTTTTTTTTCTACTTATTTACCTCGTTTGAACAATTTCTTTTCTTTATTACTTAAACATATAGTATCTTGCAGTAAATTTTATTCTCTAATTCCACTCTGTGATAGTCCTTCAATGTTTAACATTAGATCTTCATCTATATTAATTTAGCAAAGGCTAAGAGTGATTTCAGATAACTTTGATAAAAATAACAATTGAACGCTAGTTGTGTTTACGTGATTGATAACTTAGAGCATCCACAATGGTCAGACTAGTGTACCGTCCTAGCGGGCGGACTAGTGGTCGCCACCTCCGCATTTTTTAGTTCAACCATTCCTTCTACAGTGGTTCGAACTAATGTTCGCCCTATCAATTAAAACCTATTTTTCATTTAATTTTTAATATTGTTGTTTTTTATTTTTTTATTTTTAATTACTAAAATACTAAAATCTACTCCCTCCGTTCCATAGTAGTAGAGTCATTTTGCCATTTTGGTACGTTCCATAGTAGTTGAGTCATTTCCATTTTTAGTAAAAGTTAACACATTTCTTCTCACTTACTTTACTCTCTCTTACTTTATTCTCTCTTCATCTCTCTACTTTCTTAATCTCCGTGCCGAAAAGAAATGCCCCCACTACAATGGAACGGAGGGAGTATTATATTAAACACAAAAAATTTAAACAAACACCTACATTATTTAATTTTTAAAAAACTAGATTACTTAACCATAACAATTGTTGAATTGGGGGTGCAAAGGTATTTGTACCATAAAAAAAGGAAGATAATATTTCAAAAACTTAACTTGTATAATAGATGATATTATTAAAAATCGTTTTTCTTATAATTTTTTTTATCGTCTGTCGTCCGTGCTTCTGCAATGAGCGGACGAGGAGACGAGCGACGATCGGGCGCCCCTTCGTCTGCGACCCAACTTTCGGTCGTGCCGCTGGTCCGCGAGATTGTCCACCGACCTGCAATGGTCGGACGACCACGGACGATGGCGCGGACGAGAGATCGTCCAGATGAAAAAAGAACAAGTGTGGATGCTTAGTGAGCTTTAAGTTGCCAAGTGATGCTAATGTATGCTAATTGGTTTTTGTTATATGTAATGTTTGTTGGTTTCTGGAATTACAAGAGATACAACCGGGCGTAATACAACCCAAAAGAAGGAATACAAAAGGGGAAACTGAAATGAAATTACAATTGAGAAATTCGAAACAGTAACCGTGAACAGTGGTTTAGCCGAGTCGAGGAGGCCTCTTTCCGCAAGACGAG
Organism: Salvia splendens; assembly: GCF_004379255.2. Taxonomy (NCBI): domain Eukaryota; kingdom Viridiplantae; phylum Streptophyta; class Magnoliopsida; order Lamiales; family Lamiaceae; genus Salvia; species Salvia splendens. Next base: position 4,296,095 of record NC_056034.1, read on the forward strand.
ATACGCCCCGGTAGTGCTCTCGGTTTGGCATGTCGTCCCCAAAGATAAAACGGCTACGTATCTGGTGAAGCAGCACCGCAATCAATAGAGCTCCGGCGAACTGGATGGAGGAGAGGGCAGAGCTTTCGACAGAAAAACAATGTAGAGAGAGGGAGATAGCTTATGCTGTTATGCTTGTTAATGATATGTAAAATGCAGTGGAATGACTAGCCTATTTATAGGCCAAGTCACCATGCAGGGTCAATCAAGCCATGAAGGCTCATCATGGCTCATTCGTAACCGTCGGCGGTTACAAGCTTGTGGCAGGAGTGTGCTTCCGTGTGTGGAGCGTGTAAATTTCTCACGTGGCAGCCGTGTAGACATTGACTGTGGAACGCTTGACGACGTGTCAAGCCACTTAGATTGCTTACTCAGCGGTGGTCTAAAAAGATTACACGGGTCCAGACCCGAGCCCAAAGACCAATTGCCAAGCCCAAGCCCAAGATCGAGATCGAGATCGAGCCCGAACCCCGCGACCACGGGCTCGGGCTCGGGCTCGGGCTCGGGCAGGCGGCGGCGGCGCGCGCGTGTGCCCGCGTGTGGGCACTTTCACCCATCTTGGTCCACTATATTTATTAAGTAACATAAAGTCGCTTAATTTAAGCACATTAAAAGATGTGTCACTTCTCCTATGTGGAATAATTAACACTAGTTAATTATTCCCTAAGCTCAAACTCCAAGCTTTAATTAAAAGCTAATCATCCAAGCCCCTTAGCTCAAGTGGTTGAGAAGGGGGACAAGGATACTGCGCCATCCTAGAGGTCACGTGTTCGACCACTGGGAGGCGCATCTTGGGGATTTATTTCCCCTGGGGGTGATGAGTTCACTGGCCTGAACCCAGGAGCAGGGGGAGATAGGTTAACTGGTCATACCCATAATTGGGAAGATAGGTTAACTGGTCTGGACCCGTGACTGGAGGGAAGGTAGGTGGACCCGTTGGTCCCCTCCAAGACAACGAAGCGCAGCTCGGTGGTAAGACGCTTCACCTCCGACCGTTAGGCCGGGGGTCCGAGTCACTTCGGGGGGTAGATGGGGAACCATCGTTGATCCTCCTAAAAAAAATAAATTAAAAGCTAATCATGCCCAACTTTAATCCGCTATTTCTCACTCACCGAAAATCGGATTTGATAAAGTGAATATACTACATTTATCTGCGTAAAATGTAGATCGACGCTATATCATTTAATTTCACAAAATTAGATGTCTCGTCACATTTATTATTTGGTCAAAATCAATTGACCGGACATATTTTATTCCATGATTTCTACAATGTTCTTGTCTTTTTGGTGAATTATGTGTGTCAAATTATGATTTTGAGTACTTTTTTCATTGACAAAAAAAAGCTGCTCATTGTTCTTTGGTCGCTATAGTGGGTGTATGTGTAAGTTAAAAAAAACACGACACTAAGTTCAATAGAAAGAAACGATTCACTCCACACTCAACGTTTATAAACATAGATAAATACAACTATGGGTCTATGCAGAAATAAGCATTTATTTGAACATTTTAAAATACTTATCAAAATACATTATGCAACTTGCAATTTTTACTTCTTTTTTGAATGACTACATTTTTCATTCAAAAATCAGCCCCCGACACGAGGCCCAGCCCAAGCCTACTCAGTTTTCAAAAACCTAAACCTAAAGCCCATTTGACAAACTAAAAAACCCTAATATATCCATTTATCTCTCTTCCCCTCCCACTCTCTACACACAGTTCACGTACTCAGCCGTTCGATTCACCTGTGAGCAAATGCGCGACCTTTTCAGTGAAATCTTCCATTTTCAGTATATTCGTGCGTTGATCTGTTGTAATTCTGGTTGATTTTTGCAGGCGAAAAAGAAAGTGTGCGAAGATGAGCAAAGTCACGGCGGCTGCGGCGTCGAAGGGTGGGAAGAAGAAGGGGGTTACCTTCGTGATAGATTGCACGAAGCCGGTGGAGGACAAGATCATGGAGATCGCTTCGCTGGAGAAGTTTTTGCAGGAGAGAATTAAGGTCGGAGGCAAAGCTGGTGCCCTCGGTGATTCCGTTACTGTCAGCCGTGAGAAGAGCAAGATCACCGTCACAGCTGATTCCGCTTTCTCCAAAAGGTTGGTTAATTAACCATTGTTTTGTGTAATGTTGTCTAGTTGCATATTTGGATGAGCTCATTGAGATAGTTAAATACTGAATCAGGCAAAACATACATTAGATCCATTCCTTCGCAGTGAAATATGCGTCAGTTGCTAATATGTTTAGTTGTGAGCGGTCTTTAGGATATCCGTCAATTGCGATATCTACGAGTTGTGAACAACTGAATTCATAGTTTTGTGTTCGTTCTGATTTGCTCCCCTAGCAATGCTGCTAACGTTTACTAAGTGAGAGAATGATGATTGAAATATTGGGGATATTATTAGCATTCATTTGAAGTTTTGTTGAATGGAATTTCATACATAACAAATGTGGAATTTGTAATTCTCTATTCGAAGATGGAAAATGATAGGACTATATAATGTTGAATCATGGGGTGAATAATTTCAAAGAATGGCGTGTGTGTGTTTACACTTTGTGGTTAGGTTCTTTTCTGGTTAAAAGATTGTGCCTCTTATTGTTGTGCAGGTACTTGAAGTATTTGACAAAGAAATACTTGAAGAAGCACAATGTGAGGGATTGGCTTCGTGTGATTTCTTCTAACAAAGACAGAAACGTGTACGAACTGCGCTACTTCAACATTGCTGAGCAAGAGGGCGAGGACGAAGATTAAATATAGAGAGATTTAAGTTTCATGTTCAATTCATGCTTGCTCAAAATTGTCAAAACCACTTTTTTGGATCAATTTGTGTTTGTTCTTTCTTTCTATGATTGAGACTGCTTATGAGATTGAATTTTGATATGAGAATATGCCTTTTATTCTACATAATGGCATGCCGCTATCTTTTCCCACAAGGTCTAATATCACTGATGGTGTAAAATGTAGTTATAGGATAGTAATGTGGGTTCAGTTAAGTTGGCTTTGATTTGTTGTCTTAGGTTGTTTTTTCAGATTTCTTTATTGGAGCATACAAGGAACCTTTTTATTCTAACCCAACTTAGTTTCCTAATTTGGGTCTAGGTATTTGTCTAAGCTGTTGATCTTTTGCTATGATTGCTTTTGCGACGATGCGTTCCTTTTGCTTGGTTTGGTAAGTTCCCATTCTATTCTTAGTGCTCGTTTGATAGCCTAGATAAAACCAATATATGAGTTGTATAGATAATTTGGCTTTTTGGTAGATAAAATAAGGCTATATTAGGCTATCAAAACCCATCTCGGCTTGCTGAGGCTCGGAGCGAATCAGTTGAAAAGGTTGGATTATTTAACAGCCCAAAGAGTGAGATAACATATCCTTATCTTAGAGTCCATCTTAATTAATTATCTTGTGCTAATTTTAACATGTCTACCAACCATGCAATCGACCACCATTGCCAGTGCTCTATAGAATTCGACTCCAGTTTATGAAAATTAGCGACCCAATTAGCCAGACTGTAGACATTTTTTTGCCGTAGCTTAATTACTCTGCACATCCACAACATATGTGAGCCTATCCGCATTTATTGGCGAGTCTCCGACCGCCGTTAGCAGTGCTCTAATTGCCTCATCATGTTATTCATTAAAATTTGTAATTATAATTAAATTAGTGTCGGACCCCTTTAAAACGGCCATTCGACTCTAAGAAGGGCGGAAATTAACGTTGGTTGTCACATAAAATTGGCTAAACCCAATTTAACTTTAGAGCAAAAGCTAAGATTAGTGTGGGTAGCACCGGAACTTCCCCCAAAAAATATTCAAAGATAGAAAAGCCATTGTTATTGTTTCACAAAAATTGATTCCACTTTCGTAATGTGGTTCGGTTAATTTTGTGAGTATTATGCCATTTGTATTGTGAGTTGTGACTAACGCTATCCAGAACGGAAAAAATGAAACAAATGCACAGTTGTATTCCACAATAAGAATTGTCAAATGTCCTGCAAAAATTCAACACAGCTTAATTAGACATTTGAATAACATGCAATAGCCGCACAGAGTGCCGTCGTAAAAAAAAAAAAATCATAATTGTCTTTGTACATGATAATGTAATTACCAACGTGCATATTTTGATTCAAGACTCGAGAGAAGCTTCAAGTTCAATTCAACTAGGTATTACGTTGAATCCCACCTACGTGCAATGTTGATTTTTCACATTATGGTTTAAATATTACTACGATGGTATGGTAGTTATACTCTTGATATATGGAGTATGTAGATATAGGGTCATGATCCCCTAAAATCAAATAATTAGAATTAATTTGGATCATTGCTGGATCATAAATTAGCTGGCCTTGATTTATTGTTGTCTATATCACTTTCCACGTTAAACAACATCAGTGCGGAGGTATATTTGGAAGACTAATGATATAGGTGGCGGTAGTTAAACTAACCATTTGTTATCTCCTAAATATATCTCAAAACATCTAATTCACAAAACTCTCTCAATTTAAATGATTTTTTCACGAAAAATATACTCCGTACTATCAAATTGAAGGTAATTTTATGAAAAATCTACAACCTAATTGCATATACAAACCAATGTATTTGATTGATATCTTGTGTCACGTTTAATGCATATAGATTAATATTAATGGATACAAAGAACTGATATGTTTTGCGCTGAGAAATTGATATGCTTTGCATTATAAACTGATATCCTTAACTGTGTTATTAGTGTAAACATATATAGTTTACCATCCAAAAAATTAATCAAAATAATGGTAATTTTACAAAGAATCTAATGACTTTGTAATTGGATATGTTCAAACCAATCAATTTGATAATATTTTTGTAACATATTCATATATTTTCAGAAATATGTTAAATGCATATTCATTGATATAAATATTATAGAGAACTGTTATATTTTGCGTTGAAAACTCATATGCTTTGTATTGTAAATGATATGCTGATACAGACCAAACGGGAGAACTCATCCCAAAAGATTAGCCTGTTAGGAGAGACAGCTCATTTAGTCTATATACCCCACATCAGTTGTTCTCATAACCGATGTGGGAATTGAGTCCGTAACATTCGTGGGAATTGAGTCCGTAACATTCGACCCTCCTTTAAGGGCCAACGTCCTCGTTGGTCAAAATGACAAAAAATAGTACGATACCAAAAGTAAAAAAAGTACGTCAAATGAATTGAAGATTAGTCTAGAGATATTGATATAATTTATTTTCATGAAGTACTGCAAATATGTCGATTGAGAAAAATAATAAAGTGAATTACAAAAAATGTCCTTATACAATGTTTATCTGAGGCATTTTTGCACAATATTCAGTCATTTTTACCTTTTTGTCCATTTTTAGTTTTAATGGATATTTTAGTATTTATGTTATATTTCTCTCTCATGATCCATTCTCACTGTTTTCATATTTTCTTCTCTTTTTATTATTTATATAATTTCTTATTCATCTTTCACATTCTCTATTCATTCTCAATCTAATTTAATTTAACATTAAATATTCGATACACACATCAAACGAAAGATAATAATAAGAGCTTAAATTAGTATATTTATACATTAAAAATAAACTAAAATAAAAATTATAATCATAGAAAAATTTTCTTCTTTTATACAATACTTATTTAAGAACATTGGTTTCAATTTTATCCGAAAACATATTCATAAGAGAATTTAGAAAAATTAAATTATTATCTTTTATTTCAATTTGTTTTTAAAATAATATATCAAATTCTAATTATTTTTAATTTGATGTCCATTGAATATTTATTGTTAAACAAAATTAAATTGGGTATAAATGGAGAATGAGTTAGATGAATAAGAAATTAAATAAATAATAAGAAAGAGAAGAAAATGGGAAAGAGATAGAAGGGATGATAGAGAAATATTAAACGTAAAAGACTAAAAATATATTTAAAACTAAAAAGGACAAAAAGGGCAAAAATGTTAAAAAAAATAATGCAAAATTTGCTCAAATAAAATTAAGTATTTGTCCAAACGACATCTTGTGTTGTACTATAGTATATTCTTTTTACCTAATATCGAAAATATAAAAACCATATTATCCAAAAACTTTTTATAGTTCACTCAAAAAAAATAAATTAAGAGAGATGCTAAAATAACATTGAAAACAAAGGAAGGTGAAAAACGAAAAAAAAAAAAACTCTAAAAGTCTACAAACAGACCAATCAAGTCTTTGTCAAAAAAAAATTCAGGTGATATTTATCTCCTTTCTCATCAAGGATAAACAAATCCATGTTCTGTTCTTTCCATCACGTTTGTTAATTAGGAAAAGAGATGAAAGGCCAGAAGACTGGGTACCAGAAGAAACTCCCCGGTGCAGGAAAGGAGATGAGGATCCTCATATGCACTTGGGGAATGCATGAAGGCGATGAAGTTAGAAGCAAGAATATAGCTGACATATACTCCGGTAACGAAGGTAGTCCTTTTTCCTGTACTAGAACTTCATGGATATCTACTACCTTTGCTCCTTTAGTTGCAACCGATTTTGTTCAAGACCATATACTAACCACAAAAAAATGTGATTAGATCGATGTCATTTTCCAGATAGTGAAATGCAGCTTGTGCATGCAAGATTGTGTTTGTATAGAATGAAATGAGAGCTATGGTTTCACTAGTATAGCCATGATGTTTGAGTGTTCAAGGATATTAGATGTAGAAGTTAGATTTGTTTACCCACTGTTAATCAAACGGGAGCATTATAAATGCAGACATTCAAATCTTAAACTCATGGCATTGCATATCATAATTTACATAATCTTAAATGCAGAACAATCTCTTGAAGACAACATTCCTCAGAAAGATGATTTGGCGTTTTGGAAGAAGCTGCTCATTGCACCATGGAGATTACTGTTTGCATTTGTGCCTCCGTATCAGATTGCTCACGCATGGATAGCATTCCTTTCCTCTCTAGCTTTCATTGCTGGGATAGCTTATGTTGTGACAAAGTTCACAGATCTAATAAGCTGTGTCACCACTTTGTAACTAGACATACATGTCAGTTTCGGATGTCCTGTCGTATTCTTCAGCTAATAACTTCATAAGCAATTTCAATATGCAGCTATTCATCCTTACACCATTGCATTAACAGCTTTAGCAGCTGGAACGTCATGGCCCGATCTAGTTGCTAGCAAGATTGCGGCAGATAACAGCAGATTCTGCCATAGCTAACATCACTTGCAGGTTCTCCCTCCCTCTGATTTCAAATATATCCCCCCAACTTCTTTCAAAATCTCTAACTGCTGAAATCACTGAAGATGATCTAATTTCATGAATCTGTTAACATTATCTGTATATTACAAACGGATTTGCTTGCGTTGATGCAGCAATTCGATGAATATACATGTTGGCATTGGCGTGCCATGGTAGGCTGTATCGTTGTTCTGGTGTTCAGACGTCTGATGTTGGGTGCGGAGCTCGGTGGCCCGAGGCATTGGGCGTGGATTACTAGCTTTTATTTTATGTTGTTGTGGCTTATTTTTGTTACATTATCATCTTTAAGAGTTTCAGGTGCTATTTGAGTGTGTAGCTCATCCTTGGGCTGTGAAATGTATACTACCTTATCAACGACAATGTTCCAAATTAGCACAAAAAGTTTTAAGTTTGCATAAATCATACAAAAAGTTTCATTATATTTTATATTAATACATTCTGTTATATGTCTTTAACACCGTTTAAAAAAACTCCTATTATGGTTAGTATTTTTCTTTAAAAACTAAGTTTGATGCTCTTCTTTAAAAACAAAAAAGTTCTAAATAAAGGTTTAGTTTTTTGCTACAGCGAAGACACTGTTTTAAAGTTCCCCATTGCATATAGTGATTTAGTATTAGAGAAGGTTTGCTATTTACAAATTCCCCAAATGACACATAAGAGTAAATACTATAGCAAAACACCTTTAAAAATCAATACTTTGAAGCCCCTTCTTTAAAAACAAATAGCATAAAAAAGTTAAACTTTTAGTTATTTGAAAGGCATGTAGAGGTTCATCTTCCTAAATTTCCATCAAGAAATAAAAAAACCATCTTCCTAAATTTCCATCAAGAACTAAAAATATCCTAAGTGACAGTTAATCTTTCTAAATTTCCATATAACTAAAATAATTTGATTGAAAATTCATGCAAAAGTGTAAAAGACTTTAGCAAAAGTGTAAAAGATGGGAATTTTAAACAAAAATTCCTAAGCTTCAATAGAGGTTCTCGATCCTTTTTTCTCAAAGCCCATAAAAATAAGATAAAAATCTAAGTAAGTTTACCTGTTATTGAGAGAGAGATAGAAAAATACTCCAAATTTTTCGGGATAGGTCAGTTATCGGAAAGTATTGCTAAGTTCATCTTCTTGAGTGTAAAATTCTATTTCCTCTAATATTCTACTAATATGTTAAGAAAAAGGTTTAAATACTAACGGTGTTAAAGAATTTTAATAGACTGTATTAGTTTAAAACACAAATAAAACCTTTTTACTATTCAAGTTAATTAAGATCTGTCCGTACTAATTTGAAACATTGGTGAAACGTTTTGTATGTATAGTGTAATTTCCCTATAATGTAACAAGGAAATTTATTGCATGGAATGCTACCCTGCTTCGATGAATCGATCTTAGTATTTTATTCAGATCTGCATAACTAATTAAATTATGTACTATAACAATAATTTTTAATTAAGAAATGATTGGTAGCAATGAATATTTTAATTGGAAGGGTAAAATAGAGTTATATAGCAAGGCCAACTATGGATATAGAAAATAGTTGAGAATGAAATTATTAGCAATGAGTAGTTGTCTTCCACGGCCAACGCCTTACCTCTTTCTCGCTTCAAAGAAAACTGCAAAGCCCATATTAAATTGCAAATTCAACAATGCCGAAGCTCACGAGTTTTTCCAAGCGGCGCTCCACCGCGCTTCCCTGCGTTTCCAGGAGACCCTCCGTCCAGGCATGCTGTGTGTGTGTTATATTCGCGGGAAGAAACGCTGCTCTCTTAGCTTTATTTTCTTTGGGGCATTTCTTCGAACACCTGGCTGTGAATCGCTGGATTACTTGTTTCTGTATTATGTCTAATGTTTGGGGGTTAAAAGTAATAATTGTCGACGAGCTTTCATCTTAGTTGAAAAATCCCACCTCAGATGCTCAGAAAGAGTATTCTTCTCTGTAAATTAACAGTATCATTCTCAAAACTATATGGATTGAATACTTTGAAAAAAATGGCATGGGTGATGGAATTCTGTGCATGTTGGGTCAACTTGCTGTTTAAGTTGCTGACTGTTTATGTTTGGGCAGATCCATTATTCACAGACCCCTACATCAGATGCCTTCTGCCTCTTGATATTGAAATGGATGTGAATCAAAGCTTGCACAAGCACTGCCTTGCAACCAAGTTTATTGATGACAAACTGATCACCTCAATGCAAAAAGACGATGGACTTAGGCAGGTATCTTATTCATGTGTAATTTCCTGACCCTTTTTGCCCCACTGTGGCTCAATGTTGTCTTGTTGGTTAACAAGAATTATTAGAGAATGATGGTCGCTTTCCACTGCATATTTAATGGTATTTTCCTAGTCTAACACGCGCCTAAAGAGCTTAGATTAGGTGAAGCAAATGTTGGGATTCTAGGTTTAATATCATACATTTGATTGGTGTGTTTTTGCTTGGGTGGATTTGTGTGGAGATTTGGATTCTACATAGAGATGGCCATCAACATATGTGAAGACCGTTTTTTTCGCATGAGTTGTAAGTCATGTAGTCTGTTGTCTTGTTGCAGATTATTTTCTTGACGGATGGGATGGACACCCGACCATATAGGCTTAACTGGCCTGCATCGACAGTACTATTTGATATATCTCCGGATATAATATTTAGACAATCTATTCAGAAGCTTGAAGGTCTGACTATTAAACTCACAAGATTTCAGTACTATTTCCTAGCATCCATATCTTATTTTCGTTCAACAAACCACAATGTTTTATAGTAATACGACTGATGATTTAACTAAGTTCAGTGAGAAACTATGCCGTTGAGGGTGATTATTGAAATTTGATGCAAGTTAGTTCCTTTGAAATTGTGACTTTTGTTTATAGCCAGAGAGCATATGACAGTTTTCAGGCTATGTCTACTAAAATTATTTCTTACTTTTAATATCTGCTCAAGAATTCGAGCGTGTGGTGACAGTATTTATCTTTCATGAAAATTAAACTATTAGAAGTTGGCGCCAAGATTCCAAGAAGGTGCTTGCTCTTACATGTCCCATCAGAAACCTCGGACATTCAAGAAGCTTTACGCAGTAAAGGATACAACGGCACCAGATCTAGTCTGTGGGTTCTTCAGGTGATTGAATTCTTTCCATGATCATTAAAGATAAAATCTCATAGCAACGACTTTACTGAAATTTTACATGATGGTGGTTTCTGTTTGCAATCTTGCAGGGACTTCCAGTAGTTACTTTGTCCAACTTTCAAGATATTTTGAGCATTGTGAGCGCGTTAGCCATGAAGGGATCCTTTATCATTGGAGAACTCCCTAGCTGGTTAGTAAAAACTGAGACTGACACGAAGGTGAGCAAGTTTTAATTTTGTTGGAGAAGTCGCCTCTCCGTGAAGATCATAATCTGTTCCTTGCCTCCATTTTAGTCTACAACAGCAGAATGGATGGACAAGCTCTTTGTGAGCCACGGCCTAAAGGTGGAGATCGTTGAGCGTGACGAAGTTGCAAGAGACCTCGGAAATGAATCATCATTCGGTGACTGCGAAATGATACTATTTGCTGCAGAGCAGCTGCAGTTCTCTGATGATCAGGTGACCAACTTCGAATATTGAAATAATGTGTAAAGTTTCATTTTGATTTTGCAGGGTTGCTTTTCGTTCTCATGTTGATTTCGGTTATGTGTGTTTGACTGGGGATTTAAAATCTTGCAGATGGAATTATGGAGAAGAGAGTTTCAAAGGATAGAAGAAGAAGGCGATGAAGATGGTTTTGAAGAGCTTTAAATGGACACCATGTTTTACATATCGAGTCTAGACTCTATAGTGCTATTGTATTTTTCTCATCTTTTGTTTGCATTGGGCCGTAGACCTTGGGCCTAAACCCAGTTCCAGCTCCAACTGCACGGTGTGGCCCAATATATGAATCTAATTTTCCAATATTGTTAGGGAAGTCATGTACTTTTATTGATATATAAAAACAGAAATTTAGAAAAAAGAGAGGATATTTATATCCCAAAAATATATAGGGGTCACTTGAAACACTTAATAAAAATACGATTCGAATCTTTTTTATTCAAAATTAATTTTTATTAAATTTCAATAAAATTTTCTTCATTAACTATCTATTAAATTGTACTATTAACAATTAAAATGATCATAAAAAAATAATCAGAAAACATGAATTTTGTAACTTGAGACTGAAACTATCAAGTTTCAACCATTCTGAGTCCTAAATTTATATTTTCCTCTATCTAACTATGGATTGATGAACTACTCCATATGTCCCGTTATATCATAAGCGAGATGTTTTGTTTGAATACAATATTTAAGAAAATGATGTTTAAACAATTAAGTTGATATAGGATAAAGTAGAGAAGTAATTAAGAAAAAATAATTGCATTATAAAAACTAAGAGCATCCACAATAGCGGATGTCCGACCGGCGAACGGCTCGTCCGTCGGGGACGTCCACTATTGGGGCGGACGAGCGGCTGACGGACATCCGGGATGGACGAGAGGTTGTCCGTGGTCATGCGCGGACGTCCGTCCTCTCATCCGCTATTGTGCTCAGGCGACGGATGAGAGCATTTTTCGATTTTTAAATTTTTTTTCAAAACTCTATATATACAACTCGTTGCACTTCATTTCATTTGTACCACGGACGAGCGACCGGCTAACGCATGTATTATCATGCACAACATGATCGTCGAAAATGAAGACCTAAAGCAAAAACACAGCGAGACCCCTGTTCGGCTAGCGGCAAACTATATAGATTTAAGGCATACTAACATGTACTTATCATTTTTTAATTGTACTACGTTAATTTTTTTTATTTAATGAAATTATTATTGTACTTTCTCCGCCCGTATTCGTGTCGAATTTTTAATTCCGTATTTGTGAATTTGTTTTATTGTTTATTATTGTGCTAGGCTATTGGGATGTCCTAGTGCTAATCCGCTATTATGCAGTGGGATGTCAGTGATGTAACCAAAGGTGTTTTTAGAATGTCCTAGTACTAGGCTATTGGGATGTTCTCTAAGTTTATGTGGGACGTCCCAGAATAGGAACCGAAAGTGAGGAAAGTGACAGTAGCAATATATCTTTCGATTTAAATTGCAAATTGCTAGTTTTCGTTTTTCCAATTCTGAATCTTGAGCGAGTAAGTTATTTTTTGGTTATGCTATTTCCACGAAATCCCAAAGATTATTGACTTGTCCAAGTGGGAGGTTTGTAGTCAAAAGTTGCAATTTCTCAATTGCAAATGACTATTTGATTAACTGATTTGATTGAATCAAAATATATAGATTTGCCTAGCATCTATGTTGTTCAATAATGATTGAGTAGACAAAGTCAATTCGAAGATTAAGAGAACTTTTATTAAATATAGCATGATACATTATGGTTCATGGGCCCACAACAAAATTATTCAATTCCATGTCCCTTTGTAGATAAGAAGGACAAACTTCTCTCCAATTTTGTTACAATTTCTAATCGAATAGATTCATGTATCTATCTTATTATAAGTTCATGAATCTTTTATACTCTATCATGATGTATGTCACATCATATAATATAGTTAGGCTTTCAGACTCTGAATTTTAGCCTCATGGATGGTAATTTTCGTTTAAAATATCCGTAATAAGAACAAACAATTCTTCACCATATTTAGCATTTAATTTTGAATCCTTTTCATCCACAAGTGGGATGATCATGATTCATGAAGAGCCACAAAAGTATTAAAATCTTTGCAACTAGTGATGGTTATAAATAATACTACCCTATTTAGTATTTTCTTCACATTCTTAGTTTGGCATTTTTGGCCTAATTTCATCCACATGGAACATGTCTTTTGGTAGTCTATAAAGCCAAACCACAAAAGGGCTTCTCCATATTCCTTGAGGCCTTGCACTTGAATTTTTTTTGGGTTCACAAATTTTCTATTATTATTTTTACTTAAATCTGAGATAAAAACAGTGTGGAGTATCTATGAAAACCACACTGACAATCAATCGAATTTTATTTTATTGTTATTTTTCCTTAAAAAACTGTGATTAAACAAAAAATCAAAACTTAGGAAATTCTCCATGAAACTAAATAAACACAGTTCTCTTGTAGTAATTGGGAGTAATTTAATGATCAGCACAGTCACAGTTTTTCAAGCATATATGAAAAATAAAATAATTACGGATCAAACGTCAATGTGAAGAAAAGTAAGCTATTTTGTCAACATTAATTATGTAAGTCTATAACTTAGCCACTTGCTAAGTCGAACTTATCCCCTCCACTTTCGTAAAAGGCAAATTAAGAATTTACTTTCATGGAATAAAAAACTCATTTTATTTGCCTTCGTTCATCTTTAGTTTTTTTTTTTGTGTTTTAAGTTTTAACATTCCTCACTAACTACTAAAAAGTGTTTGCCTTCCGCTAAAGAAGAGGTTTTATAATTTAAAAAGATTTACCGGCTCATATTCATTTTCTCATTGAATTTTCATTTAATCTACTCCATAACATTGCTATTTTATCACATCATGTAACATTGCAATGTTACAACTAAAATGCATCATATTGCTCTTTGTTTATATTCCTTCCCTCTCCTAAAATAAAGATTTTGGGTACATAATTTTAATGCCAAATTGATAAGTGTGGGAGATATAAAAATATTATATTTAGAATATTATTAGTGGATAACAAACCTAAATAATGTAATATATGGTTAGAACTCTAAAAAAAAGGAAATAAATTTTGTGAGATGAATCAAAATGATAAAAGTGAACTATATTTTTATTGCAAATAGTAGAATATTATTCATCCATCTTGCAACGAGAATCTGGAGTTCAATTATTGGTATTGTTTCTTGAATTAAGAATTGCAATAACCTATGATAAGATAATGTGTTGTGTTTGTTCATTCCCAAACACGTTGCTGGCTGTTTGCTCACCATAGAGCTTATTAGAAAGATAATCTTATTAACTACTAATTGGACAAATGGACAAATCGGTATTCGGTGGTAACAAAGTGTTGGTTTGTTGCTGATGGAGTACGAACTAAACAAGCCCAATAGCGGGGACAGCTCGGCTAGCCCAAAGCCCAAGAAAGAGTTCAGTTCGGCCAAGAGTTCAGTTCGGCACAATCAAAGAGTTCGGCCCTAGCCTATAGCTCGGTAAAAGCCAACTAATCAAACTCTGCTCTCAGGTCGGCATCAAGCTCTACTCTCAGATCGGCAAAAGCTGCTCGGCAATAGTTCAGCAGTTCGGTCTCAGTATTTGACCGAACTGGGAGGTAGTCAACTCATGTCCGAACCTCCACGATCTCCACTACACCCACGATCTATTTAGTGGTGTCAAGCAGTCATTAACTCATGCAGGATAGTGGGCCCATGCAGGATCGCATGACCTCCACGACATCCACAACCATCATTAGTGGTGACGCAAGCCACGATCTTAGTTCATCATATAAATAGAACTTAGATCAGATAGATGGAGGCTCTCTCAGACTCTCTCGCTCTCTAGAGACAGAGATAAAATATAAAATAGCAAGTTTGTATTTGTAAGCTGTAGAAAAACAGATCAAGCAATACAATCTTGCCCTCTTTTCTCCCCGTGGACGTAGATTTACCTCAGTAAATCGAACCACGTAAATCCACCGTGTCGTGATCTGCTTTCTCTACCAGCATTTTACAAACACCAAAAATTCGCCGCTTCATCACTGGCGCCGTCTGTGGGAAACGAAGAACCAAATTTGTGATAAAGCGAGTTTTTGATCCTCCTCCACCAAAAAAATGCATTCCAGATCACGTAACACCCATAATTCTGTCCGTGACAACCGTGAGGAAGTAAGTCTAGCTCGCAGGTCTGAAAAACGGCCTCGGGAGACATCTACTTCCAGTTCTCACGAAGGAGCAAGCCACTCCAGGAGTCATCGCACAGAATCTTCCCAGCAGCCCGATTTAAATGAGGTTGTCAAGCTGTTTTTGGCCGAGAAGCAGGAGGAGTTCTTAGCCTTCCTGCAAAAAAGCCAGCAGCCGGAGAAGAAAACGGGGGATTCTCCCTCCTCCTTCAGACATGAAAGTCACTACCGCAGTAGTGACGTGTCCTCCAGGAGAGAGAATCCTCACCCCCGACATGTTCTTCCTCGCCGAACTCCTTTTGAAAGAATTCAGAGGGCACCGGTACGAAGTAGATTGGGACCACGTCTCAATCCTGAGACGCCACCCGCTCAGTTCGTACCATTGAACAAGTCAAGAGCGGAAATTTTCGAACTACATTCCGAAATGTTCAAAAAACCAAAACGGATGACGAAATCGGCCACACGCCGAAGTCTTGATGCATATTGCTCCTTCCATCAAACCCACGGTCACGATACCGAGGAGTGCCGAAATTTGGCTGCAGGTATTGATGTTCTTGTGAAAACAGGAACGTTAAAAAAATACCAAAGCAAGCAGCCGAAAAACAAAAAACAAAAAGCAGAGGGGTACGAGCTGCTTTCCTCAGAATCCGAAAAGGCAACAGGATCCCGAAGACGATGACGAGCAACAATATGATGGAGTAATCCTGACCATTGATGCTTTCCCTGCCGGGAAGACTAAATCGTCCCTGAAGCCGTAATTCCGGTTGAGATCGGCATACCCAGTTTCCGAACTCTAAACTTCTTCTCAGCAGATCTTGCCGAAGAAGAGAACTGGCCTGCATATAAACAGCCAAGTACAAGGAGCAAGTAGCCCGGTATTACAACCAAAGGGTGAAGAAGCTGCAACTTCAAGTGGGAGATCTCATCTTGAGAAACAACGAAGTTGGCCGAGCAGAAAAGCTGGGCAAACTCTAACCCACCATCAAAAATTTCCATATCGGGTGTCAGAAGTCCTCGGCAAAGGGTCTTATAAATTGACTCTCAAGTCAGGAGAATAAACGCCCCGAGCATGGCATATTTCCAACCTCAAAAAGTTCCATTTGTAAGAGACAGTTCAGTCAGTCTTATGTGTTTTCTTTGTTTTTTACTTGTTCTTGTCTCTACGTGCGTTGTGTCTGTCTATGTGAGTGTCGTCTCTTGCAAATATAACTGAGGTATCTCGTTCTTCAAAGGCTAATCCCCTTTTTAGAACATAACAAGCCAACGATTGTGCGTCAAAGCTTCTACAGAAGATACAAGACCACAATTCAGCTTAAACAAGCAGTTCGTCCGAAACGAGCTGCAACAAGCCAACGATTGTGCGTCAAAGCTTCTACAGAAGATACAAGACCACAATTCAGCTTAAACAAGCAGTTCGTCCGAAACGAGCTGCAACAAGCCAACGATTGTGCGTCAAAGCTTCTAAAGAGGATACAAGACCACAATTCAGCTTAAACAAGCAGTTCGTCCGAAACGAGCTGCAACAAGCCAACGATTGTGCGTCAAAGCTTCTAAAGAGGATACAAGACCACAATTCAGCTTAATCAAGCACTTCGTCCGAAACGAGCTGCAACAAGCCAAAGATTGTGTGTCAAAGCTTCTAAAGAGGATACAAGACCACAATTCAGCTTAATCAAGCACTTCGTCCGAAACGAGCTGCAACAAGCCAAAGATTGTGTGTCAAAGCTTCTAAAGAGGATACAAGACCACAATTCTGCTTAAAAATCAAGCACTTCGTCTGAAACGAACTGCAACAAAAGTCCGATTCTCGCGATAAAACTTGCCTGAATTAGGACAAGGGAAAGTCCAATCCATGCGATAAAACTCGCCGAATTAGGACGACCAAGTTCGGTCAAAGCAGTTTACCTCATAAGACCGAGGACGACCATGTCTAGTCAAAGAGGTTTACTGCATAAGACCACTTCGGTTAACTGGGAAAGTCCGATCCACGCGATAAAACTCGCCGAATTAGGGCAAGGGAAAGTTCGATCCCGGCGACAAAAATCGCCAAATTAGAACACAGACCAAAGACGAGTCCGGTCAAAGATGTTTATTTCATCAGACCAAAGACGAGTCCGGTCAAAGATGTTTATTTCATCAGACCAAAGACGAGTCCGGTCAAAGATGTTTATTTCATCAGACCAAAGACGAGTCCGGTCAAAGATGTTTATTTCATCAGACCAAAGACGAGTCCGGTCAAAGATGTTTATTTCATCAGACCAAAGACGAGTCCGGTCAAAGATGTTTATTTCATCAGACCAAAGACGAGTCCGATCAAAGATGTTTATTTCATCAGACCAAAGACGAGTCCGGTCAAAGATGTTTATTTCATCAGACCAAAGACGAGTCCGGTCAAAGATGTTTATTTCATCAGACCAAAGACGAGTCCGGTCAAAGATGTTTATTTCATCAGACCAAAGACGAGTCCGGTCAAAGATGTTTATTTCATCAGACCAAAGACGAGTCCGATCAAAGATGTTTATTTCATCCGACCAAAGACGAGTCCGGTCAAAGATGTTTATTTCATCAGACCAAAGACGAGTTCGGTCAAAGATGTTTATTTCATCAGACCAAGGACCTAGTCCGGTCAAAGAAGTTTACTTTAAAGGCCATTTTACATAAAGGAAGAAACCAAACTAAGAGAAAGGAGACGAAATCATACTTCGCCAGCTTCGTCTCCACCTTCTCGGTGAGGTTCAGCTTCCTTCTCCTTATCTGCTTCGGCTTCAGCCTCCCCCGTATCCTTATCCAGAATACCGAAGTGATTCACTTCGCTTTTTCGGGGGGGGTAGTGATGGAGTACGAACTAAACAAGCCCAATAGCGGGGACAGCTCGGCTAGCCCAAAGCCCAAGAAAGAGTTCAG
Source organism: Salvia splendens (assembly GCF_004379255.2). Classification (NCBI taxonomy): domain Eukaryota; kingdom Viridiplantae; phylum Streptophyta; class Magnoliopsida; order Lamiales; family Lamiaceae; genus Salvia; species Salvia splendens. The sequence continues at coordinate 4,314,111 of NC_056034.1, forward strand.
TTCGGCCAAGAGTTCAGTTCGGCACAATCAAAGAGTTCGGCCCTAGCCTATAGCTCGGTAAAAGCCAACTAATCAAACTCTGCTCTCAGGTCGGCATCAAGCTCTACTCTCAGATCGGCAAAAGCTGCTCGGCAATAGTTCAGCAGTTCGGTCTCAGTATTTGACCGAACTGGGAGGTAGTCAACTCATGTCCGAACCTCCACGATCTCCACTACACCCACGATCTATTTAGTGGTGTCAAGCAGTCATTAACTCATGCAGGATAGTGGGCCCATGCAGGATCGCATGACCTCCACGACATCCACAACCATCATTAGTGGTGACGCAAGCCACGATCTTAGTTCATCATATAAATAGAACTTAGATCAGATAGATGGAGGCTCTCTCAGACTCTCTCGCTCTCTAGAGACAGAGATAAAATATAAAATAGCAAGTTTGTATTTGTAAGCTGTAGAAAAACAGATCAAGCAATACAATCTTGCCCTCTTTTCTCCCCGTGGACGTAGATTTACCTCAGTAAATCGAACCACGTAAATCCACCGTGTCGTGATCTGCTTTCTCTACCAGCATTTTACAAACACCAAAAATTCGCGGTCTCATCAGTTGCCAAATTTTAGTGAATCTTTCACCCACTTTTATCATGTCTCTATAATTTTGTGAAAGTTAATAATTTAAAGGATGCGTGTTAGGTCCATTTGCTCTTCAATTTAATGAAAATAGTAAAGTAATGAAAGTTAAAGTAAGATGTGAAATAAAGATTTAATTGAAAGCCATCACCATTAACCACTGTACATAGTCTAATCATTCACTGAATATTATGGCGTACGGAGTATTATAGTAACTCAATTGAGATTTTAGTCCGTCCCACAACAATATAAGAATATGCACTCTTTTCTTTTTAGTCCGTCCCATAAGAATATGCATTTTCTAATTTTGAGAAGTTTTTTTCTATAATGAGTTGGGTCATATTCTCCACTTACAATTCTTTAATTACTTTTTCTCTCTATCTCATTCTTACTTTACTAATTTTACATTAAAATTCATCCCGAACCCAAAGTGTATATTAGTTGGGGAAGGAGGAAATAAAATTTATTTGAATGGTTTTGATTGGAATGATGTAATAATAGAGATTAGAGACACGTGTCGTTCTGAATTCTGGCATCTCATCGATCACCATTAAATTTTCTTCCTCTGACATCAGCATTTTGCCACTCACGAGGAAAGTTCATTGACGCCGAAAAAAAAGTCTACTTTCATTTTCAAAGTCAAGGTTACCAATTCAACTTATAATTTCACATTTCACTTTCTATTTTATCATTAAAAATAATACTACTACTATAGATTTGCTAGCAGTTAAGTTATAGGCCTATGTATGCATGCATCAATTTTCAATCATAGCAATTCAAGGTAAATGAAATATATTTTCCGTGATTTTTAAAGCCTATCAATGCACAATTTATGAACTTGGCAAAATAAAGAGCTCAAAACGACTTTTGTTATAATCACTCAAAACGAATTTATGGTCAATCTTGAATCTCATTAGTAAATTAGTAGTAATAATTAATTTTTTATCCGTCATTTAAAAATAGACCATATTTGTCATTTTGAGATATCACTTAAAATAAACAATTCTATGTAAGGAAAATGTTTTCTCACTTTTTCTTTATCCATCTCTCTTACTTTACCAGCTGTGCATTAAAATCCTTGTCATTTCAAATATTGTCTATTTTTAGGAACGGATGTAGTATTAATAAATTTAATTAATGTCTTAAAAGTAATCATGGAAAAAACATAGCATTATAATCACTTTGATTAATTTAAAAAATATAAATTAAAATACTATACTAGAAGATAACTTTTGAAATAATTAATCCCAAATTTTAGTGAAGTTTGTTCAAATATATTCATAAGGTAGAAATACATAAAAAATGAGTTGAATAAAAACTTGAGTGAGTTGGTGTAATGATCAAGATTCCTCGAATAACTAAACATTTGTAGCTATATTTACTTATAAACATATAATCTCACATAATTTGTAGATTTTTTTTAGTACTACCATCAAAATATGATTTATATGGTGATAGTGTAGTATTTCACACTTTATATGATGATGATTGATATAATGAGACTATATTGAAAGAATAGATTGGTTATTAAATTAATAGTAATAGTAATATATAAATATTTATATGGTGATAGTGTAGTATTTCACACCTTATATGATGATGATTGATATAATGAGACTATATTGATAGAATAGATTGGTTATTAAATTAATAGTAATAGTACAGTAATATATAAATATACTCCCTCTATTTACTAAATATTGTTCAAATTTGACTTGACACGGGGTTTAAGAAATATGAAGAAAAGTGAGTGGAAAAAGTGGAATGTATGTTCCACATTTATATATTGTTTTTATAATAAAATGTGAATGTAATGAGTTAGTTGAAAGTTGGGTGCCTTTACTAGCAATGGAAAAAAAAAGCAAAATGGACGATATTTGACGTGTGATAATAAAGTTAGATAGTTACGAAATATGCCGACTTCAGCCAGCGGGCTCCTCGAAATATCCAGTTTTCAATATTCATCATGAAATTCCAATTCTACCCCAACTTTTTCCTCTATATATTAGCCGTCTCTCCCTCATCTAAACCTCATAAGCTAAACCCAGGAGAAAGAGAGAGCCGCTGCAGAAGATTTTTGAATACGAAAAATTTTCTGCAGCATTTATACCACATTAATTTCCCCCCAACAAAAATGGCTCGCTCTTTCTCCAACGCTAAGACTGTTTCTGCTCTACTCTCAAATATCATCTCCAGGTATTTATTTATAATCTCGTATTTTTATCTCATTTTTTAAATTACTAGTTGGTTAATTATCGTGGAACAAATATTAGTATGAGTGAAATACTATGAAATTTGTTATAAATGGGGAGCTACTTAATGCAGAAGGGGATTCGCACAAGCAGCTGCATCGCAGGGCGGAGTATCCGGCAGCTTGCGGGGCGGGGCTCCGAGCGTCATGCTGAAGAAAGGATCCGAAGAGTCCGGTAAAATCTCGTGGGTGCCCGACCCGAAAACCGGATACTACCGACCCGAAAACCACGCCAAGGAGATGGACGCAGCCGAGCTTCGGGAGATGCTCGTTAAGAACAAGACCCGTCGGAGCTAGATCCGATCCGATTGGATGATGCGGGTTCTTTCACAGAACCTCGGAGGAAATCGGAAAGCAGAGCTCAATCAATCCACTGCTGCTGATGATCTTCTCTGCTCTGTTTTCCTGAGAGACTGAAACGAGTATGTATTGAATTTTCCAAAACTGTGGACCTTATGTGTTTATGTTGAAATGAAATAAACGAAATAGTAGCTAGTGTTTCGTAGTTGTCGATTTTTTCTTGTGATTGGCTTCTTGTTCTATACGAAAAGGGATTTTAGATCCATGTGATTTCCTTACCTAAAACATGGTGCAGAACAATTAAATGAATTTATAATTATCATTTTCGTAAAAGCACTCGTAAATGCTAAAGTATAGAAACATTCCATACTAAATACGGAGTGTATTAAGATTCCATAATTTATTCAATCCATGAATTTCTCTTGATACTAGTACTAATCTTAATATTTACGTGTGGTTGATTACACGATTAGTCACTTCTCAGTTTGTAATAAAAAAAATTTATTGCGGTTTTGATTCTTAATTTTAAATAAATATATTTAATTAAAAGTAAGTAACTTACAGCTAATATTTTATTAAATATTAATATATGTATAGGTCACTTATCATATATAAGTGACGCTTGTATCTAAAATTCACAAACGAAAATTAATATTCTGTCACTTATGTCTAAAATTCACAGGCGAAAATTAATACTCTCTCTCTGTTCTTCCTAATGTGATTCTTTTATAAGACTGTCTCACTATAAATAATAGTAAAATATGTATAAAAAATACTATTATTCTATCTACTTTTACCCTCTCTTTTAATTTATTCATTCTACTCAACTTTTAAAATAACACTACAAAAAATCTCGCATCGAAAAAGAAATGTCTCACTTCTTAGGATGGGACAGAGGAAGTATATAGGCTATGTATATGATCGTTCGAAGTTCCTCCACTGATCGAACTTGTGTATTTCCTAGTAAAACAAATAAATCCCCAAAAAACAACTAGTATAATTCCACTCTTTGATCGAATTTGTAGCGCATTGTGATGTTATTGCCCATATACTATCTCGATCCACTTACTACTTTATCTGCGTGGTCCAAGTTGTATGAGTCAACCTATCTTGACTCACTCATTCACCATATCCTCGTTCAATTGATGCCATGTGTCTACCCTACTTGAATCGTGAGTCTTGATTGTCAATTGGAGTCACGTAAATGACCATTCTCACACACCAATCGTTCCATACACTCTAAGTGAGTTCAACGGTGAATATCCTAGCAAAGGTCATCCTTTGAATTTCCATGCAAGTGTCGACGCTAATTTGGTACTATGTGGTTTCGGTTGACATATCAAATGAGTTTCTGACGTCCCTTGAGTGAATCAAAGTGTACTGAGTATTCTGTAAGGATTTTCCATGGTGAAACCATTCGTGTGTTATGGGTTTACAGCTTTTTTATAGATAAATAAACATAAAATTTTGAACTCTTTCTCATGGTGGATTCAAATTTTAAAATTCTTGGTTTTCTTGTTTCTAAAATATGACAAATAAACAGTTCCTTCTTTTAGAAAATTTGGAGATGCTTTAAGAAAATGAAGAATCCTCAAAAGAAGAAAAATGAGAGGAAGATATAAAGAGAAAGTTGACGGCCCAAAAAGGAGTGAAAATAATTTTCACTCAGCTATGATGGGCCGGTTACTAGTTTTTTCAGTAATAAAAAATATATATGTGCGAGGGTCTGAATTTTATTCAAGATTTGGGCTAGGTTATATTTGCACCAATTAGAAGGTCCGATTTGGATACCTTTTTTTCACTCATAAACCAGGCCTAAAAAAGAGTGTTAATAGGCCCATCAAATCGGGTACCCTTGAATATCCGATCTGAAAATTTTGGGTACCCGATCCCAAATTTCCCAAAATCTAATACCCGATATCCGATCCGAAAATAATTTCGTGTACCCGGATACCCAACTCGGGTATCCATTCCCGAAAAACCGGGTATCTTGTCCCGATTTTGTATATTTATTTATTTTTTATTACTTTTTTAAGAAAATTAACTACAAACTTTTATAAAAAAAAACTTGTAGTTCGAATTTGATACAAATTTGAATTAGTTCGAACAAGAAAAAAAAACTTTTTTAAAATCCTAAAAATTAAAAATTACATAATTAAATTCATAAAATTAAAAAAAACCCACTACCCGTGGCCGAATTTCGCCCAAATGTGTTTGATTAGGTCTTCTTGTAGCTCAATGTGGGATCGGGTATCGCGCATTGTGTTCCTTGTTTCGATCCTCTCGCCCACTATCTTATGCACACCTCGGCGTGGGGGAGACCTCACGGTTGAGCTTCCGGCTTCACCCTCATCGTAAAAGCTAGTCGCCATTGGTCCTTCATCAGCTATAATCATGTTGTGCAAGATAAAACACGTGTACATGATGTCGGCGATATTTTTCACGTACCACAGCCGAGACGGGGCCTTCACAATGTTGAATCGGGCTTGAAGGACCCCAAAAGCTCTTTCGACGTCTTTCCGACGCTGCGCAAAAAGAACCCGTCTCGGGTCTTGCGGGTTGCTGAGCGTCTTCACGAAAGTCGACCACCTTGGGTAGATACCATCAGCGAGATAGTAACCCATGTGGTATGCATTTCCGTTGACGGTGAAGTCGATCGCCGGTGATACACTATTCAAAACATCATTGAAGAGTGGTGAAGAATAGACCACGTTCAAGTCGTTGTTGGATCCGGCAATACAAAAATATGCATGCCAAATCCATAGGCGGTAGTCGGCGACCGCTTCAAGGATAAGTGTTGCCCCCTCCAAGCAGTCGGGCAATTCTTCCACCTCCAATGCATGCAGTCAATGTTGCCAAGCATACCGGGAAAACAATGGACTGTTTCGTGAAGACGAAGCAACCGTTGACAATCATCGGTGGTGGGTGCCCGAAGGAATTCCTCACCAAAAGCTGAACGAACACCGTCGTAAAATTTTTTAAGGCAAAGGATTCCAGTCGACTCACCGACATACAAATACTCGTCGAAGAGGTCAACCGATTGCCCAGTAGCAAGTTGTCGGATGGCACACGTACACTTCCGCAACGCCGAGAGACTTTTCCGACCGGTTGCGTCTGTAATTGTTTGAAAGTATTAAAAACGGGCGGATAATGTGTTGACAATACGCATAAACAAGCGTTTTGACATGCGAAAACGGCGCCGAAAGTAATCTTCCGGAAACCGCAGTTGGTCGGAAAAATAGTCGGCAACTAGCCTTTCGTTGGCTCCCTCCCGGTCACAATGGATGTAGCGGCGAGTTGATCTAGTTGGTCGAGGAGGAGGGGCGGGGGTATTCGCGGTGACATAGGCTTCATGGGCGGCACAATATTGTTCATAGTATTCTTGTTCTTCGCGCTCCGCTTCCGCAATGAGATTGGTGAAATCCATTTGAGAGGGTTTGAGTGAGAGAGGAAGATGTAGATAAGTTGTATGAAAAAATATGAATGAGAGATGAATGGGAGATGATTTGATGTGAAAAATGGATGATAAATGTGTGTATTTATAGATGATTTTGGGAATAAAAAAATCAAAAAAATTCAAGAAAAACGGTAAAAAACGGCCATATTTTTGAGAATCTGAAAATATATATTTTTTAATTTTTGGTATTACTTTTGATTTAAAAAAAATAAAAAATGAATTTCCAACGGAAATGCCGTTGGCCAATCAGAACGTGCCACGTCAGCTGCTAGCTGGCACGGACGTGCTCGATGCACCGAGCAGCGCTGTGCCAGCGCCGAAAGCGCAGCAGCGGACAACGGGTGCCATGCCGCTGGCACGGACGGACGGACGCCGTCTTTCAACCGTTGCGGATGCTCTAAGTCTGGACTTGCTGTTTCTATCCACAAACATAGTAGTACTGTAATTCTCAAAGGTATAATTCCTAAAAGCTAACACCCTCATATTCTTAACCTTATCTGCTAGTCAACAGATTATCCTAAGTACTCCCTAAGAACTCTAACAACCTTACAACCATTCAATAGGTGAATATTTTGATGACTGTGTGCTAAATATCTAACACATTTATCCAAGACAAAACTTTAGAAAAAGATAACATGAATAACGCAAACCAAAACAAACAGTAAGATCAGTTGCATTGGGGCATTTTATAAGAGATACAAATCGTGAATCCTAAAGCGTCTGTTTAATTCTTTGGAATTCAAAAGTGGAAGTTAACATCACCAAGTAGCTAAATGCATCAACTACTCACCAAAAACAAATGAGCTGCTGATCGCCGGAGCTCCGAAATCGCCGCCGCTAATCATACTGAATGATCGGCAGAATCCTACTCAGCAAGCCAAATCCGGCGCCCCTCCTCCCGGAGTTCACACAGTCAAATCCACAGCCACACTGCGGGCACTCGAAGAAATTATCCACCGGGAAACTAGCCGACGCGATTCCGACGGACAGCTGCAATTCATCGCCGTTGCTCGTCACCTCGATTATGTTGATCCAGAAAAACAGAATTTTCACCTGGATCCCGTTCAAATCGGTGATCTTATTCTTCGCGATGGTGCCAGTAATGGTGCTCTTGTAGTTGAGATCATAACCGTTGACTGAGTAGCTGCAGCTGCCGCCTATGAACACCGAGAATTTGCCGGTGGCGGTGTCGAGGTCGTAGCTCGTGACGCCCTGGGGCAGGAGGCCGGCGGGGAATCCATAGGACTGGAGCAGGTCGTAGACAGAGGGGGGATCGGCGGCGGCGGCCGAGAGGAGAGAGAGGATTAAGAGGAGACGTGCAGCGGTGGTAGACATTGATTGCGGCGGCGGTTTGGGGGAGAGGAAATTGAATGGAGGTAAAATTGGGAATTTGATGGATAGGAATATGAAGTTGAATTTCGTTAGGTGCCAGGCGCCTTAGTAGTATAATACTTTGACTAGTAGTTGCATCCTTCATTTTCGCATCCGATAATATAATACTCATATCAATAAAGTTCGAAATCAACGTTTCTACATATGAAATTTAACTAATTATTCAATTTGACATTACATTTCTTCAAATCTGTCATTATAATGTAAATGTGAAATAGTGAAATACTGAAATTTAAAAAAAAATGAGATGTTAAATATCATAAGCACTCTTTGGTAAATCATGTTATAATAATGTGGCATGACCTAGACATTAACTTTATTTAGGAGCATCAGCAGATAATCTCTCCATATAATAATCTAGTTTATTTTATGTTTTATTATTTAGTTACAACACATATTATAAAAATGGGTTGAGTCTTTTATTATTATTAATAAAAATGAAGAATTAAATTCTTAATCTCACACTCTGCTATCTTTTCTCCCTCTTGTAGAAATAACCATTCTCTTCAACTCTCTCAACTCTCTCAAAATTAGGCTATTTCCCCCTTCTTTTATCTTTTTTTACAAGTAATTTTTCATATTTTATCAAATTGGTGCTTACATTAAGTTCTCATCTTCCAATTAATTTACTCTTCAACCACCATTTCTATTGTGCTGTCAAGCTCCCCTCTCACCACCATGTCTGTTGCGCTGTCAAGCTCCCATGTTTTCTGATGCCAATTTGACTAATAGGATTCGAGCTTCGATACTCGTGGAGCAATACGGATGTTGGATGGTAAAAAGGTATCCTCACAAAGAACAGGTGATCGACATCAGAGAACTCGTGATAGTCAAAATATGCTTCAATATCCAAAATTCATCCCACGGGATTAACACCAGAAAATCGAGCGGGAGAGGAGCTTGACACAACATACATGGTGGTTGAAGAGTAAATAAATTGGAGGTTGAGAACTTAATGAAAGCACCAATTTGATAAGATATTAATAAAGAATTAATACATATGTAACAAGAAAGAAAGTCTCTAGTTGAGGTACCATGAGGCATTTCAACGTGAAAGAGAATGAGATTAATTAATTTAATTCTTCATTCTGTTTAATCATAATTATGAAATACTCGATACATGTCACACCCAACCTTATCTGACGTAACTACTTATAATAAATAAATTCAAAGCTTTAAAATAAATAATTCACACGTCAAGTAAATGAAACCCACATATTATATAAGTTCAAAACCAACATTTATCAAGTACACATTTCAAAATATTCTGAAAAGTAGTGGAACCCTCTCACTACTCAATATACTATATATTTATCTACATGCAAAAGTGAGGAGGAGGAGGAGAAGGTTGCCAAAATGTGTCAGCCGCCGAACCTGATAACACGTGCAGTTCCTACGACCCACGTCAACCAAAAACTTCACTAATATCTTATTCCTGAAAAATAATGGTGGGTTATATGAGCCACAACTCAGTGTATATAAACCTTACCTTTAATTTCACACACAAAGATATAAAACACATTCTTTCTTCAAGATATATCACCAGAAGTAATAAACATCATAAACAATTTAATATTCATATGCATATGCCTCTCTGTTCTTTTTATTATTTTGTGACGGATCAAGCCTGGTATCTGCCCGGAATTTCCATTGTATACGACCCGAATGTCCCATTGGCTTTGTCCATATATATATGACCCGAATGTCCATTGCCATTGTATAATATGACTCGGAGGTCCCATTGCCATTATATACATATATATGACCCGAAGGTCCATTGTCATTGTATATATGATCCGTAGGTCCATTGCTATTGTATATGACCCGCAGGTCCAAATCAGATATAGTAATTCCAAATAATAATACTATATGATCGGTCGTTTGTTTTTAAATTTGGTGGAGAGTGTTGCGTGCGTAAAATGAGATTGTTGGTTTGCATGTCAATGAGATGTGTATGAGATGATAAAAGCATGTTTGGCTTAAGATAACTACGTAAGTATTGTCCAACTAAGTTGGAGGGGAAATGGCTTGTTTTATGGTGAACTCTTTTGAATGATACTTATGTAAATAAGTAGATGTTGGATGTGGAGTTTTTATTTCATTAATATATACTCATAAGAAGATCCTCAAATTTTCTTTTTTTCCTCATCTCACAAATGATGCAATATTCTTCTCATTTTACATCTGGGACTTTACCTGCTTGGCCTGCAAAACAAGGAAGTTGGTGGAATGTGAGCGATTCAAGAATCTTTTTGGCTTTTGTATCTTTTTTTATAATAACGTTAACTGAGTGAGAGTCATTACACATTCTAGTTTTATAAAAGCAGTGTTTACCCAAAACGAAACTATAGATATTTGGTTAGTGAGCATTTTAAGTCATTCTATGCTTACACATCATACACTGCCAAATAAAGCCAAGGTTGACAGCTGAATAAAAGTTCCTATTGTATATTGTTCCATGCAGATCACAGTCAGTTTGAAGGTTTGTATACTCACCACAGGTGTGCTCTTCCCAGCTCGCTCTGTTATGTAGTCACACGGCTCGAAAAAACCTCCATATGCCTCCGACCATTTCTTCAATTTTGAATATACATATCCGGAATCGATGTTATTGGCCCAGTAGTGGATGCCCCCCCTGGTTCAGACAATAGATACAGTTATTATATTCTTATTAAAGGAAATGAATAGAAAAAAGAATCCAGATGCATACCTATATGAGGGGAAGCCCATTGCCAATACAGAGGCTACATCAAGATCGGATGGCCTCATTACAACTCCCTCTGAGATTACACGGCATGCTTCATTATAAGCAGGAAAAAGGATCATCTCAGCTATCTCAGTATCAGACAGTTTTGTCAGTTGTTCCTGTCAACAGAAATATACTTACATGATCTATGTGGATTTATGGATAAAAAATATTTAAGCATTCTTTTAAATTGAAAGAGCACTGTAAAAAAACATCTGGAATACTAGCAGGCAGCAAAGATGAATACAACTGCACCAAAGCATATATGAATATGCACCTGCACTTGCATCAATATTCACTCTTGAGAGAGAGAAAGACATCAGAGTTATCAGTTAGATTCCTTACACTTGTAGCTTTTATTGTGTACTTCCTTAACTCCGGATCTGGGATAGCCTTGCCGCAGTCATCATATTTGTAGAAACCCTTACAAGTACTTTCACCTGATATAAACGAGAAAATAAATTAGTTGTTCCATTAGAAAATCTAAACTTCCATAAAACTTCACTACAAGTTACCAAGAAATACAGAAAAGGCTGAGAAGTTACCTTCACGGTTAGCATTCTGCAGAATTGGAATCAGTTTAGGTTTGTAGAACCTATCTGGAAGACGCTCAACAAGTGTCCAGATCTCCGTAAAAACTTTTAAGTCCAACCATGTCAATCATTCTGCGTTGTAAATTCAGAAGCAACACAAACATGTAAAAATATTGTGTGGGCGTAAAGAAGCAGAATTGTGCATATCCAGAATTACAACTAGGTATATAATTTATCTGATAAAGTAAAAGTTTTACAAACACAGCAAATTCTTCCATGTAGTTAACAACTTATTACTTCACTATGCTGTTTCTTACATGAAAAAAGAAGTTATATGGAGTATTTGCTTCTGCTCTCTTTTCTAAGATTTTGGAGATGATTTTGATCAACGACTTATTGACTAAAACACAAGTAAGTGGCAAAGTAGTACAAACCCAACATAGAGTATTCCAGCATACCTAAAGGGACCCAAGTCCATCCCAAAGCTTTTAAGAGCTTGATCAATCTGGCAAACATCCACACCTAATTCAGCAAGCAACATTGATGCGTGCAAATATGTAACAACCATGCTATTGACTCCTTGGCCATTGCAATCACTGACAACAATTGGAGTTGTCCTAAATTTTCTTGCAAAACCTAATACATCAGCCATTGCTTGAGATGACACCCTCTCAGTAAGAACTATTTCCATAAGTGGCATGACAGGGGAAAGGCTGCATCCAGATTGTGAGAAAGGTTTCAAAAACAACTCAGGCAGTCAAAGCAATTCACTAGCATAGTAACATTATACAGTACCAGAAAAAGTGAATCCCAACAATCCGATCTTGGCATTTGGTCCTCTCACCGACCAATCCCAAACTGAATGTTGAGCTAGTACTAGCAAAAATACAATTCGGGGGACAGTGCTTCTCAAGATCAGTAAAAATATCTTGTTTGGTTGATAAAGTCTCGCACTCAGCCTGCCAGAAGTTTAGGAAATGCAAGGAATCAGGGAAGTTTTATTTCCAATTTCACATATTTAGCCACTATTGTCAATATCACAACTTTGCTAGAATTTTATCATTTCCAATAATTTATGAGACAGATAGAAAAGGAGATCAACCTCGAAAGGGATTAGGATGGTCTCTTTCAAGCCAAATTTACTAGTCCAATTGCACACTGTCAACTGTGACCTACCAAAGTCTGACTATATCGTTTTTATTCTCTTCAAGGTTTTTGTCCATTGTATGACTCAGACATCATATACACATTATTTGATTAGAATACTAGACTTTAATGATCAACATTGCTCTTCAAGTAAATGAGTAACAGACCAGATATTGTGAAGTATATTTAAAGGTTACATATGCAGCATTTCATGTGATTTCCAATTAAAAATACAGGTAATTCACTTTTTTCAATCAGCTGTGCGTAGATACAAATCTAAAATGTGAACTGAAAGTTTCTTTAGTTCCAGGACACAAGCTTCTCCTATTTCATGCAGCTCTTGCATAGAGAAGTAGCAAGTGTTACAACAGGAACTTGGAGGTAATGCAGGTAAAAAAGTATTTAGGAAATGTGGTTTACCTCTATCACCAAATCAACATCTTCAACGCTGTCATAATCAAGAACGCCTTTCAATAGAGTCAAAGCCTTTTCAAGCCCCTGTTGAGTTGTCTTTCCATATTTGAAGTGGGTGTACAAATTATCTGCCACAAAAGAATAGCTTCTAAATATTGAGCTTTTTACGCTTTATAAACAGTGAAACTTCTGATTTTGTTCATATCTTCCAACAGATGCTCCCTGTTCTGCTCTTTCAAGATAACTTGGTAATTCTTAAGAAGAAGTAATGCTACAATCTCCGAGCTCATCAATCCACCACCAATAACAGCAACCTTGTCTATAATTTTTGGCAGCAAATTCATCTCATAAATCTGAAACCAGTAAGCATCAAGTAAGCAGGGAGGCAAGAGGGATGATAGAATTAGAGGGATCCTTAAGCACATTGAAAGAAAAACAATGCAGAGATGGACATTTAATGACTATGATCTGTTTATTATATAGATTTTTACCATATTGATAACTAAAAAAGTTCATATCTACCATTAACAAAAATATTAATATCTACATATTCAAAGTACTCTAGTCCTAACCATCTTGTCGTTCAGGCATCTTACGGGGGGACATAAATTTGACAGACTTCTACTATGAGAGGACCAGATTTCTCAACCAGATAGGTTTTTGTGATGTCATTATACTAGAACTTACTAACACAATTATTTAAATCAACATAGGGGAAACTTCCTGCAGAACCTTTGTGGTTTGGCGCTGAGCAAAGAAAAGTGGACTAGGCTCTTGCATGTACTAGATTGCCGAAGTTCATGGAGAGCTATTGTTTCCTGGAAGTAGAAGTCAAATCATCATAAAATTGCTAGTAAGTAGTGCAAAACAAGCAGAAAAACGTAAGGAGTATATTACCGTCCATAGTGCATCACGGGGATCCGAAACAACGCCCTGTTCGATCAAATCGATGCACACTAACGGGTGCTCTACATTTGGATTTTGTCTATGGACTTCCATCCTGGCAGAGTTAAGAATTGCTCTTGCTTCTTCCAGGGTTCCTAATTTGTCGGTTTTATAAAGACTAATCACCCATGGTTTAGTATGCTCCACTATGTCCAAAGCCCAGCGGCGAGCTACTTCAAGAAGTTTATCGGCTGGAGCAATGGCATCCACAAGGGACAAAATCCGAGCCTCCTTCCCATCTACTCGCTTTGACATCTGATACATACCAAAGAATTTAAACCATTTGCAGAGCACCAACTGAAATTCGGGAGGGGACGAGCACCAACTGAGAAGAGAAAAAAAATTCATACCAACATCATTTCCAAAGCCTTTGGAAGGCCCACAAGCCGTGGAAGCCTTTGTGTTCCTAGTATGAAATCACATTTTCAAAATAACACATTATCATGAACAAAGTGGCATATTCGTGAGAAGAAAAATGGTTCTATCATTCACAATTTATCTCCATGGCATGAATGGTTGAATTCCGTGAGAAATCCTAGTATTTCATAGTTCCAACATGAGAGGAACTTTGTTCCCAAATGAGGCATAGGGCAAGGAATCAAACAAAACATGAACTATTAAAACCTGCAGTACCTCAAGTCCTGGGACGACCCCATACTGAAGTTCAGTAAGGCCTAATATTGCAGAAGAAGTTGATATGCGGGTATGACATGCCTGAAAAAAGAAAAGTACTCTTAGCTCCATAATCAACTTTTAAATGGATCACTACATGCATCAATCAATGCTCTTAAATTGGTTCTGAAACTGTTCATCGCATAGCTTTACTGAAAGAAAAGTGGTCCCTTCTACAGAGTTACATACATTTAAACAAAATGCAAATTGCCACCAATTTTGGGAAAAGCCCATCAAAGACTAAACAACTAAGAAAAAACCAAAGAACACTATGTTATCAAAGTGGAGTTAACAACTCCTCATATTTAAATAGAACCATGAAAAAGCTATCAAAGCTTATCATGTTGCTACATACAAGAACGATCTCCATTGCACCGCCAAGAGCAAGGCCATCAATAGCAGCAACGATAGGTTTATTTGCAGCTACAGTGGAAGAAGAATCGGTTAAAAAGAATAGCCAACAGACCTTCCACCCGGTAAAGCAAAATTTGGTAAAAAAGACTACCTTCCAGAGTGTCAGTGATAAAATTGATCGACAGAAATCCAAGCTCCTCTTTTGCTGTTACAGCTTTACATATTAGAAGACATTACAAGAATAACGAAGTTTTAAACAGGAAAAGCACGAACAGAGTCAATCTTACTCTTCTTTTCTTGTTTACCACCAAAAACTGTCACATCAGATCCACCTGAAAACTTTCTGTTTGTGCCTGTTTCAGTTAACTATGGGCTATGGCATTATATTAACAAAAAAAGAAAAGAAAAACCAATTCTATTTGGACGTAACAAAAATCTGCAATTTTACCAGTAATAACAATGGCTTTGACGTCATCTCTCGACAGAACTCGTTCAATACTCTCTTTGATGCTAACCATCACTGTGAAACAACAAACATGTTATGGAGGTCACGTAGCATAGATATAGAATGAAGACAAAAATAATCACTAGTCATAAACGATCGAATTCATTCTCGAATTAACCGGGAAGCACCGGTTATGAACAGCTCATCTACTTAAGTGTAAATCGCAGTGATAGAATCAATCAATTACTGAACTGCAGAATTCGGAAACAAAGAGTAATAAAAGGTCCAAAAGAGTTAGAGATACCTTCGGCGGATAGCAAATTGAGAGGTGGATTGTTGATCGAGACGACGGCGACGCCGTCGGATCCGACCTCCACCAGCGTTTTAGCCAGCATTGTCGTCGCTCCGGCGATGAGTAGAAAAGTAGTAGAGTAATTGACTTGTGTCGTGAAAAGATTCCGAGTTTGGCGCATCCATCGCCTCCCTATTTATCTACAGACTCTAGACCATACACCAAACTCAAACTCAAACTCAAACTCATTTTTTATATTTTCTACAGATTTACACCAATACAGCACCAAATATAGTGCTACGGCAAAAATTTATGAGATACTACAAATCGGTCCATTATTATTAATTATGTGAATTAAAACAAGAAAAAAAATTACAATGATAAATAAAGATGCTCGATTTCAAAAGTATTTGACTTGATATGACGCAAAAGAAATGAAATGCTCCTCTAGACTTGCAATAGTTGATCAATCGTGGGAACAAACTCAAATTTTGAGTCTTGCATTTTTTCAATTTTATGTCCATATTGTGGTAAGTTGTTTTTTTTAATTGTGATATTTTTAAATATATTTTGATTTATGTTTTAATTTTATCATAGCACGTGAAGTGTATGTTAATTTTCAAGATGGTGTATTTTTTTAATATAAAGCATATTTAATACATAATAAGAAAATTTATTTTATTATTATATTTAATTTAACTTTTTTATATAATGTTGTGGGATTAATGTGTAATTTAAATAAGTATGTAGGTGTAATTGAAAAGGTATAAAAAGTAGGTGGATATTGAATATTCTTTTGAATTTAAATTTGGTGTAAACGATTGGAGTAAAATTACTTTTAGTATTAACATATATTAAAAATGAGTTTGAGTTTTGTCTAAATGGTTGGAAATGGCCTCAACACAACTGCATAGCCTTAGTAGAACCCCACCGTCTTCTTAGTTAAATATTCGTATGCACATTTACATTAGAGATGACGATTCAATCAAAATATATAAATTACTACTTCCTCGATAGTAATAGAGTCATTTTGTCATTTTAGTACGTTTCATAGTAGTAGTGAAGTCATTTTTCTTTTTTTTAGTAAGAGTTAATACACCTATTTTACTCTCTCTTACTTTATCCTCTCTTCATCTTTCTACCTTTTTCATTTTCTATTTTATTCCTCATTTACTTAACTCACTTAACACAATTTCTCTTAAATCACGTGACGATAAGAAACGCCATAATTACCGCGAAACGGAGGGAGTAGTATTTTTTTTCAAAAAACAATACTCCCTACTTTTGGTTTCGTATCATTGTTTAATAATAGAACATGTGTTAAATATTAAAACTAT
Organism: Salvia splendens; assembly: GCF_004379255.2. Taxonomy (NCBI): domain Eukaryota; kingdom Viridiplantae; phylum Streptophyta; class Magnoliopsida; order Lamiales; family Lamiaceae; genus Salvia; species Salvia splendens. Next base: position 4,331,021 of record NC_056034.1, read on the forward strand.
TTTATAAGTTTGCAAGCTAGTTCGTGCTTAGTGCTGTAAAATTATGATTACTTATTCAATCAAAAACTGTTTAAAACATTTTCAATGACTCACAAGTTAGTTGATTCGTACACTCAAACGGTGATTATGTTGAAAAATAAGTGTAGCACTCAGTTGAATGGATTAAAGTATATAGGAGTACAATATTAGTTGGGAGATTAGATGTATAATCCATCATATTATGATGAGGTGTGAGGTGAAGTTTGTGATTAGATTGGTGGTGCGTTTTTAATAAGCTGAGCTTAATCAACACAAATACGTGAATGAATTACTACTCCTACAAGATTTGATCAAATAAATGCTTTAGCAAAATTGTTGTTGATAACAGAAGTTGTTGATAATAACAAAAAAATCAAATTTCTTTGGGCCGTCTTTAAAATCTATCAATAAATGGGCCTATTACATTCAAAATTGTTGTTCGATTAAATCTTGACCCATATTCAATCCCAAATAAATACTGGACAATTGCTTCTACAAACCCTAGTTTTCGGTCTCCTCCATAATTATCCCCATTTCCAGCCGGTGTTGCCGAACTAGATCCAACCATGGTGAGTCGTGTTTTGAGCTTCATTCCGTGATTCCGCCTTACCAGCTTTCTCTAACTGTTTGATTGTGTTATGTCTAGGGTATAGATTTGGAAGCCGGAGGCAAGAACAAGAAGACCAAGCGCACCGCGCCTAAATCCAATGACATTTACCTCAAACTTCTCGTCAAGGTTTCTCTCTCTTCTTCTCACCAGATATTTTATGGTACGATGGATCTGATTGGTGAATTTTGGTGTGATAGTTGTACCGGTTTCTTGTGAGGAGGACCGCCAGCCGTTTCAATGCGGTGATATTGAAGCGTTTGATCATGAGCAGGGTCAACAAAGCTCCGCTCTCGCTCTCTCGGCTCGCACAGCTCATGAAGACCAAGGTAGTTGCCTTTTTATTATGTTTATGTCACTGATTAGCCTTTTAAGTTTTGATGTATTTTGTTATTTGTATTGGTGTTTTCAATTTTGGTTTAACATTTGGTACTACAATTAGGAAAAATTTTGGCAATCAATGGGAAATTTGTATTTTTATGCTGTAGTGCAACATGTATAACGGCATTGCCAAATATTTATACTTTATTGTCGATTGGTTGCTTAATCTTACCTTTTGAGTTAATTGTGTTTGTATTATTCAAATGAAACGTTATGCACATTAAAAGTTGAAAATGGGCGTTGCCCAATACTGGGAAATTGTGTTAAATATTTGAAATTCAATTCATTTATCTGTTGGCACATGGTTTGATTATTCTGTTGGTATGAGATGTATTATGTGGGATGATGTATTGGTACTACTCGTTATGTATATTTGGTAATCATAGTGTGATCATATTACGATTTCAATCACATTTGTTATCCTCACTAGTTATATAACAAATGCTAATTAATTTTTTTTCATATTTTTTGTCAATGGCAGGAAGACAAGATTGCTGTTCTTGTAGGACCTGTGACAGATGATATTCGGGTGCATGACATCCCTGCCATGAAGGTTGCTGCCCTAAGGTTTACAGAAAGAGCCAGAGCTAGGATTGAGAAGGCTGGAGGAGAATGCTTGACCTTTGACCAGCTCGCTCTCAGAGCTCCTCTTGGGCAAAATACGGTAATTTATTCTCCTCTTTTGACTCTTATGAATTGCTGGCATACCAATGTAACATGTTGAAAACAGTGTAGCATGTTAACGCATGTAATGTTTTCATTAAGTTGAGAAACTGTTGAATCAAAACTTTGATGTTAGTATCTTGTTGTCTTCTTTTTAAACTAGTTTTGTATGCCTAATTGAAAGAAAAATTTATAAATGTTTGAAAGCTATAGTGAGTTCTGCATGCATTTTGGAAGAATGGCATTTGACATCACATATTTTGCCTCTGAAATGGAAAGAAATGTCATTACCTTATCAGTAGTTCTACCCAAACTACTTTCTAGAAATATCGTTCCAGTGTATCTTTAACATCAAAATGAAAAGAATCTCTGTTATAGAAAGAATGGCATGATTTTTGAGATGAAATCCTAGTAGCAAAAGAAAATATTAATGGCAATGATGAAACAAATCCTAGATTGTACCATAGATATCTATAGTTTTCTTTCAGGGAAAAGGTAGGTCTTGTGTTCTTTATAGATTCATCCCTATTTATAACTTTCATATATATGATCTTTATATCAACTCTGGAATATCAGCTAAACCATGCTTCTGCAATACAGGTACTCCTTAGAGGTTCTCCTAAAGCTCGTGAAGCTGTGAAGCACTTTGGTCCGGCTCCTGGTGTTCCACACAGTCACACTAAGCCTTATGTGCGGGCTAAGGGAAGAAAGTTTGAAAGGGCAAGAGGAAAAAGAAACAGCAGGGGTTTCAGAGTTTGAGTTAATTATTTATGTTGGCAAAACCAAAAAGGGGATTTTGGCCTTCTCTCTTGAGTTCTGTTTTTTTCTTTCAATGTATTATGGATTCAATTATCATCGATTTTACTCTATTTTCTAGGAACATTTTATTGCTTTAAATTAGAGCAAGAAACTGTGTCTCAAAACTTGACCCTGCCCTAAGCAGAGTACAAAAGCTCAGTTTCACCCAGGGAGCATCCGAGGATGCCAAACAAGTAGAGCATGAATTTGTCTGCCCAGTGATAAAAATAAGTGAAACTTGCATTAGCCTATTTGATTGAAAATAATTACAACATTAAATATTAGACATATATCCACATCTTTCAAAACACAATCTAGTGAGTTAATATTTTGACTCGATGGCTGATGCAATGGCTTCATATGCTTTTGAACAGCTTTTGTTATCCACTAAAAACTGTATGGTTGAAAATCTTTTAACAAAGTAAAGAACTGAGCTATTGAAGTTTAGAGAAAAAAAGCATTTACTTAAATGTAATTTTTGAACGGAGTATAACAATTGTGAATAAATAAGAAGTAGCAATAAATGAAATGATAAACAATAAACTGGGAGAATACTCTTTAAGAACAAATTAAAATCTGTTTGCATTTGAAAAATGATAAACTCAAAGAAAAAAAAATTAAGAATTCAAAAGTAAATATGTTGGATTTTGTAAATAATAACTCTTGCAGTCAGAAATGAGTTAAAATAACTCCAAAATGCAACGAATTTTATTTTTTTAATTAATATCCATATTTTTCTAGTTCTGAATTCGTCCTTTGGATAATTCAATCGACGTTTCCCAATGGATATTTATATCATCATTGATATGGTCACTTAAAATATGAATAAGAATAACGGATATGAAAGATATCAATAAACAGAGTGTCGAACATAAAATCTGTCAAAATGCATCTTTATATAATGTTTAATTTCATAAACGGCTACCAAAATAAGGTACTAATATCAAACTGGTTATCAAAAAGTGCATAAATCTAAGCCCTTTGCAATGACAAATTATAATACTAATACCCATCTTGCAGATAAAGTCCATCGGAGAGAAACCGTCGTATCAAAATTCAGAAAATGAGTGTCTACCAAATCACAATGAGATAACTCCGACTATTGAAATACTCTAAGGCTTAGAGCACCCGCAACGCGTGCCGCTGGTGTTCCGCGTGCTGTTCCGCCGGAACGGTTTCGCCGCGGAACGCGTTGCGGCGCACCATTCCGCTCCCATTCCGTTCCCATTCCGTGCCGGGTGCCGACGGCACGTAACGCGGCACGGCTTGTGCCGCCACGCGCTGGGGCGACGTGGCGCTCCCCGCTTCGTGCGGGCTTCCCACTCGCCGGCCCGCGAGTGGGACACGTCAGCGATGACGCAATAATTAAATTTTTTTTTAAAAAATGATTTTAAAAAAAAATTTTAACGGTAATATTACCGTTTTTTAAACTTTTTTTAATTTTTTTTATTTTTATTTTCTTATTCTATAAATACACCTAATTTATTACATTTCACACACAACTACACATCTACTCTTCCTAAATCAACATCAATTCCTCTCCAATTTTCTATTTCAATCTCCTTCACAAAATGTCCGGCGACGGGAATTACGGCGGTGGCGGCTCCGGTGGGTGGGATCTCAACGCGTTCGGCGATTGGGAGACCATGTACAACACACTTGGTGGTTCCGGGTCGTCGACGCCGGGCACCCAGGGGTCGGCGACGCCGGGTGGGTACCAACCACCCACTTTCGATGTGGATGCCTACGCTCGACCACCCGGCTCGCGGCTTTCTCAGGGTTTGTCCCAGATTCGGGAGGATATCCCCGTTGAACCCACCCAGGGAGGAGGCTGAGGCGGTGGAAGCTCTAGGGCTGCGTCTGAGGCACCCGCGGAGGAGGAGGAGGAGGAACTGGAGGATCTGGGCCGGCATCCGTACAACAACGAAGAAACTAAGGCGGTGTACACCGCCTGGCTCACCATCTCGTACGATCCCATCGTCGGGAACCAACAAGCCGCCAAGTGCTTCTGGGAAAAGGTCCATGATGTCTACCACCAGACTAAGCCGAAAGGGGCCCGGAAGCGCAAATATACAATGCTCCGTGCTCACTTTGGCCGAGTCGACGTACAGGTCAAAAAATTTTGCGGCATCTACTCGGCCGAAGCGGCGAACTACCAAAGCGGAGCTTCGGGCGCTGACATTCTGAGGGCGGCTTTGCGCGTCTTCTACCAGGACACCGGTCTACAGTTCAAATATGTTGATATTTGGCAGCTCGTCAAGGACGAGGAAAGGTGGGCCGGCGGTGTCCGCTCGAGCTCGGGCTCAACCTCAAAGCGCACGAAGCACACGGCGGGCGACAACTACTCGTCTGGTGACACCGGTGAGGCCAGCGAGGGTGAACCGCAGGTGTTTGGGGGTACGGGGGATCCAACGCCCGACGAATACGGGGGATCCAGCCGTGGGCGCCGTTGGCCGCAAGGGACGAAGGCGGCGAAGGCGGCTAGAGCGAGGAAGGGCCGAGGCGAATCAAGCCAGTCGGCCTCGGGATCGGGCTCGCGGGGAGGCTCGGACACACTTATGGTGGCGTACATAACCGCCACAATGGCGGACACTTCCCGCTTCTCGTACGCCCAATTCACGGCCTGGTGGAACGGAATTGTGCATATGGCAGGACTACTTGGTCTTCCTCCTCCCCCTAAACCGCGACCGCCTCCGGAGGATGATTCGCCGGCGGAGTAGTTTTTTTATTTTCCCACATTTAATTGTGTGTTTTTTATTTTGTGTTTTTTATTTTTTTAGGATTTTAATTGTGTGCTTTTTTATTTTTTTTAAGTTTAAGTTGAATTTTTTTTAATGTTGTGTGTTTTTTAATAAAGTGTGTTTGTTTTTTATTAAAGTGTGTTTATTTAAATTGAATTGGGTTGGAAACAAAAAAAAAATTAAATTGAATGAATAGTAATTTAAGGAACGGTTAAGGAACGGAGGGTTGCAGGTTCCGTTCCTTAGTTAAGGAATTGAGTAAAAAAGTACAGTGGGGCCCTCAAATAGTGGTTTAAGGAACGGTATAGGAACAACGTTGTGGATGGCCTTAGTGTGACTGTTTTAAGTAATTTGATACAATTAACGATAATCGAAATTTATTACCTCACAAATCGGTTTACACTTGGACCCATAAACAAGTACCACCCCATCAAAATCAAACTACTCTTTCAAATTCACACCAAAAAGTTTGGGCCGTTTCACAAATCTATCAAAACTTGGGCCTACAAAATTTAAAATTGTAGTTCGATTAAATCCCGACCCATATTTAATCTCATATAAATACTGGACTATAAACCCTAGTTTTTTCTGCCTCTTCCATAGTTTATCCCCATTTCCAAGCTCCAGCCATGGTGTGCCGTCGATCTCCGTTTCAAGCCTCATTTACGTGATTACGCCTAACCAGTTTTCTCTAACTGTTTGTTTATGTTATGTCTAGGGTATTGATTTGGAAGCCGGGGGCAAGAACAAGAAGACCAAGCGCACCGCGCCTAAATCCAATGACATTTACCTCAAACTTCTCGTCAAGGTTTCTCTCTCTCTCTCTCTCTCTCTCTCTCTCTCTCTCTCTCTCTCTCTCTCTCTCTCTCTCTCTCTCTCTCTCTCTCTCCTCTTCAGAGTTTTTATTGTAAGATCGATCTGATTGGTGAATTTTGGATATGATAGTTGTACCGGTTTCTTGTGAGGAGGACCGCGAGCCGATTCAATGCGGTGATTTTGAAGCGTTTGATCATGAGCAGGGTCAACAAAGCTCCGCTTTCACTCTCTCGGCTCGCACAGCTCATGAAGACCAAGGTAGTCGCCTTTTTATTATGTTTATCTCACAGATTAGCCTTTTAAGTTTTGTTATTTTATTACTTTTGTTGGTGTTTTTAATTTGGTTTGATATTTACTACAGTTAGGAAAAAAGTGATCTTTGAGAATCAGTGGGGAATTTGTACTGTTGGAAAAATCTAATACTGCAAAGGAAGTGGCTCTGTAAAATATTACTACTCCACATTATAAGCTGAAAATGAATCGTTGCCCAATAGTGTGAAATAGTGTTATGGTCAATTTACTTATCTATTGGCACTAGGTTTCATTATTCTTTATATATGAGGTGTGGGATGATGTACTAGTACTATTCGTAATGTTTATTTGGTTATTGTAGTGTGATCATATTAAAGAATTCAAATGTATATTCGATTGATTATTCACACTTGTTTTCCTTAGTAGTTTTTATATAACTAATGTTAATTGATTTTTATATTTTTGTCTTTGGTAGGAAGGGAAGATTGCTGTTATTGTAGGGCCTGTGACAGATGATATTCGGGTCCATGACATCCCTGCCATCAAGGTTGCTGCACTGAGGTTTACCGAAAGAGCCCGGGCTAGGATTGAGAAGGCTGGAGGAGAATGCTTGACCTTTGACCAGCTCGCTCTTAGGGCTCCTCTTGGGCAAAATACGGTAATTTTTTTCTTCTTTTGACTCTTATGAATTGATGATGTACCAATGTAACATGTTTAAAACAGAGTAGCAAGTTAGCTCATGTGCTGTTTTTCATTAAGTTGAGAAGCTGATGAATCAAGAGGTTGATGTTACTAGCTTGTTGGCTTCTTTTCAAACTACTAGTTTTGTATGCCTAGTTGAATTAATAACTTATAAATGTTTGAAAGCTATAGTGAGTTCTGCATGCATTTTTGGAGTAATGGTTTTTAACATCACATAGTTTGTCTCTGAAATGCCAAAAAAAAGTACTTCTACTCTGTATCAACTTCTCAGTAGTTACAGTAGACAAGCTACTTTCTAGAATCTTTGTTCCATTGTATCTTTAACAAGCAGATGAAAAGAATCTCTGTTATAGGAGAGCAATATGATTTTTGAGATGAACACCTATTAGAAAAAGATTGTACCATAGATATCTAGAGTTTTGTTTTTGCAGGAAAAGCCAGGTGTTGTGTTCTTTGTAGGTTCATCCCTATTTATAACTTTGATATATATGATCTTCATCTCAACTCTGTAATATCAGCTAAACTATGCTTTTGCATTACAGGTACTCCTGAGAGGTTCTCCTAAAGCTCGTGAAGCTGTGAAGCACTTTGGTCCCGCTCCTGGTGTTCCCCACAGCCATACTAAGCCTTATGTTCGAGCTAAGGGAAGAAAGTTTGAAAGAGCAAGAGGAAAAAGAAACAGCAGGGGTTTCAGAGTTTGAGTTAATTATTTTTGTTGGCAAACTGAAAAGGGGGTTTTGGCCTTCAACGTACTATGGATTCTGTTCTCTCTAAGGCCCTGTTCTGTTTCCTTGTTATGAGTTGCACCTTTAAGACTCGAATCAATCTGCAGTTTGTCGCGTGTCTTTCCAACGAATTTCAGTTGAACACAAATTTCCATGGCTTTTTTTTGTTCGACTCCGCAGCAATGTGTTGTCAGTCTGTGGCTTGCCATCCCCGCTGCTGGTAAGCCGTTGACATCTGCGTTGGCTTCAACGTACCATTCTCATCAAATATCCTTAAATTAAATACGACACCCACTCTTAACCTATTATATATGTCACCAATTTTATACGCTCTGTGTTAAACCAGAATCTTACTATAGTATTTGAATTTAAGTGACAATGACGTCTGGTTTCATGAAGATGGATTGTCGTTTCATATACTATAAATTGACAAAGAACAATGGTTGTCACATTTTGCATCGTGATTATGGCAATAATTAAACAAATTTCTCAAAGTTCGAACTATATGAAACATAATTGAAAATTAAGGCTATAAACTAGATTAATTGAAAACTAGGCTAGAAACTAATCTTTGTTATGAATTTCGTGTTATAAACTATAATTAATTAACCCTTAACCAAATAAAATGGAATCAAGTAAGTTTTTAATTGGTGATGGTGAACAACTCAAAATAGACATGTGGTAGCCAAGCATAAATTTGGCTTTAAGCTGCAAACTCAATCACAATAACATGTTCAAGTTAATAAATTTGGTATGAAGTATTTCCTAATTGATAGTATATAAGTAAATAGTAATCCTCAAATCAGTTTATTTGTTCACGATACTCGTTACTCTCATGTTTAATAAAATCAAGTGTACATGTATCCGAATAAAAAAAACACATGAATTTAACTATTTAAGATAGGTGTCATCTCATAATCTATACAGTATAGATGGATAGTTATTTACTATCAATGCGCATGAAAGTTAGAAACCAACGCCAACTCTAAATTCAACAACCCAAAGTTTGTCCCACGTCGTTTCTTGCTAGAAAAAGAAGAGAAGAGAAGGAATATTAGTCTAAAAAATCAAGGCCTAACATTAGATGGTTCGTACCTTTCTCGACCTTATGGGTAAGATTAAGTGTACTATCTGTTCTTATCGGTTTAATACTCCATCCGTCGCATTTAAGATGACCCCTTTCTTTTTTGCACATATATTGGGTAAACGATAATAAATAGTTAAAATGAAGAGAAAGTAAAGTAAGAGAGAGAATAATATAGAGGAGAGTCTATTCTACGTTATTTTAATTTTTACTCATCTCTTATTTTAATTTTTCTTCACTTTAACTATTTATTGCTATTTTTCTAAAATAAGTGCAAAAAAAGGGGTCATCTTAACTGGAATAGAGGAAACATCTGATATATGGGTCATTGGCCCATACGATATTAAATTTATTTTTTAGGGGAAGGCTTACTAAGATAGCTTGGTCTTCTCGTGTACCGCCCTTTTGTGTTACACTACTGCATGGGCTTAACACCCTATCAATTTTAGTTTAAGAATTTTTCATTGATATTACTCTATTAAAATTTTATTTTTTTCATTGATAAAATCTAAATTTTCCATAATATTGATAGCTGATCTCCAAACAACATTATTTTCACTTTTTATTCTATGGCAGGCAAAACGTGGCTCTTATTGTGGATGGAGGAAAGTACTATGAATTTGGTTCAACTAATTAATTTTTAGGTGCTATTTAGATCTTGCCACAATTGTCTATACTTCCAAATTAAGATCACACTTATTTCTATCTTCTATTCCATTAAATATATTATATATATGAAAAAGTCTAAGAGAATATGACAACTAGGAAAAGATAATTCCAATAAGAGCTTCTTGGATAAAAGCTTCAATTATTAGTTTGTTATACACTGTCCACATGAATCCACGATTAATTGCCAATGAGTGTACACATTCATCTCTCCTTATATACACTAGTATTAGTTTTATTTATTTAACTGCAAATACTAAATTAATTAATTGAAAACTCTGGTGTTTCCCATAAACTATAAAGTTGGTATGGAAAATCATGAACTTTGCTTTTGTTTTTCTTCCACGGCTGGTAGGAAGTGGATCCGACTAGGTGACGTGACACATTTATCCTAGTTGTCATAGCTTGTCTTACTTGGCATCTGATGTGTATATATGTGTGAGGTTTTACAAAATTATTCCACAAATTGAGATTATCTAAAATACTACTGCTAATTTACATTTCACATATCTTGTGTCTCATAATAATGGTGAAGATTGATGAATTAAAATAGGAATTGTAACTTGATACTAGCATAAGTTAAAGTATAATGAATACTCATACTTTAGAATAATAGAATGTTGGAATCACCCTTTCTTTCTTATCTTTATACATGTGTCAATCAATTATAGTAGATGTGATCTTATTTCTGAGAAGAAGACTTCAAAATTCTGAGATGGAAATTGGTTGCAGTGTTGTCAGCCAATGAAGTCAAGAAAAAACACAATAATATAATAATAATAGTATTAATAATGGGATGCTTTATTGCATGTGAAAATAAATCAGAAGAGCACATGGAAAAGGCAGCCAGCAAAACATGCTTCTTCTAGCTCTCATTCATTCTATGGTCTTTGCCCAATCCAATCACACACACACACACACACATCAAAAAACAGTGTGACTTTTCGTATTATTTCACATTCTTCAATTGCACACTTTTCAAGGCACATGTTTTCCAAACTCGTTTCATACTACTACTATAAAATTGTGTATGGCTTATAGTTTTGTATGTGTGATGATGGATGCAAGCCTGCAATGGCAGTTGCAAGGATAGTGTAAGAGCTTTACACAATATGTAAACAGCACATGCCCAAGCTGAATATATGATTTAAATTTAAAAAAATCCATCTCTTTTTTTACCGTTAATTCAGTTGTTATGGAGTACGGAATAGTAGTAATATTTTTTTTTTGTATGATCACTTCTACCACAATCTATCTTGTGCATTTTCAGTGTGAAATGAAAATTAACAATTAAACATATACTCCTAGTGGTATGTAGTTGCAAAATGTGGTATGCCTTAAATGTAGGAAAATAAGGTTATACTTTCCGGTATCAAAACATCCACATTACCTTATTTCTGAGTATTTGACATTGCAGCATTTGATTATCGAACGAGAATAGTTTCACTTACACTAAGGTTGATTATGATTATGATTATGATTATGATTTATGATAAAGTTAAAGTACATAAATCACTGGTTGCTGCTTCCCCTTAAGTGCATATGTACTCTTTTTTCAAGCATAAAAACAGAATGGAAACATCAGATCCTTTGAAGAATATTTTCTGAAATGTAGTGCTACTTTACCTCTTTTGTAAAAATATCAAATTATAATTATCGTGCACTTGCATTCGTTTATACTACGTGACACTATTTTATTTGTGATTTTGTTATGATGAAGGAGAGATGAATGTAAGAGAAAAAAAATGGTGAAGTAAGTGATTGGAGAATGGGGGTTGTGATCCAAAATCCAAACAATCCACAAGTTTATTGATTAAAGTGATAGTGCACATAGATGCACATGGAAATGGGCTTCTTTTGATACTTTTTGACTAACTCACTGAACTCAAAGAATTAAACCACATGCATACAACCCCATACTCTCTCTCTCTCTCTCTCCATTCTCCTGAGAATTGGGATGGTTTTTTCTTAATTACTTCATTTTATAATACTAGTACTATGAAATATGAAATATTATACGTAAGTAGGTTTGTCAGTGTCTTGCCCATGTCGATTACCAATAAGAGATATTCGACATTATGATTTATTTCTGGGCTCAATAATACTCCCTCCGTCCCGCACTACTCGCACTTATTTCTTTTTTGGGCGTCCCAAGTTACTTGCACTCTTTCCATTTTTAGTAAAAAATTTCACCTACAGCCGTCATTTTTGACTTTCCTATACACTCATTCCTTAATCTCCGTGCCGAAAAGGAAAGGGGCGAGTAGCCCGGGACGGAGGGAGTAGTATCATGCATCCAAAATTGTGTTCTTCTATTAGAGATGGTCTCATCTAAATTGAATAATTGATTCATTTTCTTTTCTTAGCTAAAAAACAGCATACTATTCTTACACATCTCTAATTTAATCGGTCTATATTTAGTTAGCAAACATCATTACCAAATTCCAATTATTAAAAAGGGACAACAGAATGATTTACGCAATAGTTGCAATCCAATACAATTATAAGAGGTGATGCTTCTCGTGACGTGACCAGTCCTATTCATTCTTGCCGTTGATAATGTCAAATCACCCGCCCTATCCTTTACGGTCCATTCATATTAATTTCGTCACCCCCAATTTATTTGAACAAGATTCAGCCATCCAATTTTTGCAAACCACTTTTGTTTGTTTATCCTTTTTGTTATTTTTATATTTTTATTAACTTTGTATTTATTATTTTTCATTATATTGCACCAAGTTAGTATATATAATTATGTTTAAAAAATTAAAATATCACTTTTATAAGAGAAAAATCGATTTAGGAGTTGATAAATTTAAAAGGAAAGTACTCGATGTAGTAATTTTTTTCAAATAAATAGTACTCCATCATTTATGTCACGATACATTTTATTATTAGTACAAATTACTATGAAATTGGAACACTAAATCTCATTGGTTAGTAGTATTCGATTAATAAGTTAGTTACGTGACACCGTCTTATGAATCTTTTATTTGATTTTTGTTTGATTTTATGAATAGATGATGTTGAAGAGCAATGTTTCAAAAATTAGTTGATTCAGTGCATATGCTCGTAGTACTATTTTCTTTTTTTTTTATATTGGTTTTTTATTACTTCTGTTTATAAGTTGTTTGATTTGTCGATGATCTTCCTTTATGATTGAATTAGTAAATTTTTCACTAACTTTTCTCACTTACGTATCTAATTTGTAGTCGATTGTGTTTATAGTACTATGATGTATCCTTCGAAACTGTATTTTACATGTCGTCGATTTGATAATTTGATCTGGTTTGTAGAGATAGAAGTTAAAGGTTAGACTAAAAAATTGGACACTAGAATTAGAGATTATAGTGTTTAAAAAAGTATACTCCGAAATTGCGGTCAAAGACTCAAAATTATCATTCTATTCTATGTTCCAATTTGGGTAAGTAACATGATTATCAATCATATAAATTAACATTTAGCTAAATTTATCATTCCTATCAAATCCATTATCATCCATAAACAAGATGACATATCTGATTTATATCTTATCTCCAATTATATAAATTCCATGCTCGTAGTATCTTTTTCGTTTGAAAATTATACATACACTAAGTTTGAATACTAAGTCTTAAGCATTAGGCATAATGTGCACTAAGTTCGTCAATGTCGCAAAAAATGCTTTTGGTGGTAAAAGATAGGGACAATACATTATACATATAAAATATTTCATCAATATTTAAAATTAATATAAAATATTTTAAATTTATACAAATTATACAAGAAGTTTAATTAGTATTTCGAGTTACTAATACCTTATTATACAAAGAGTTAATGCAATAAATAAGAAGAAAATGTATTAACTTGAAAGACTATTGAAACTTTATGCATGATCAATATAGACTTAATTTTTTTGTACTCATAGTTTCAAATATTGGTGAAATATTTTATTTGGGATATTAGAAATAAAATGGTTTTCTAGAACTTCAAATTCAACTAGGAGTTCGAGAAGAGACGTCTTTTATGACGAATGAGAATTTGGATTAAAGGATGGTGCCCGGACTTCCCCTTTGCGCCAGGTCTGGTGATGGATAACTTGGATGATATTAGGAGCTGGATGAGTGCACAGAACACACGATAAAGTATGTTCGTGCGTTTACGGTGGCAGGTAGACCTTAGTTTTGGGTTAGTGTCTGTTTTTGGCTTTGAGAGCCTTGATGTCGCTGCTTGTGACCTTTCTTTTCTATTGTTAGCTTTGTTGGGACTATTTCTTGAGAAATGTGTCCCAATGCTCGCCCTTCGGATGGCTTAGAGCATTTTTCTGTTTATAAAAAAATGTACTATAACTATTTACCCTTAAAATTACCCTTGTTTTTTAGAAAAGGGGAGAAAATAAGAAATTTATCACATGGAAAAATACCTGTAATTATAAATGTGATACTTATAAGTTGTATGAACTCGCATTCTTTTTAAGGGAACTCACATTAGTAATGACTGCTTCTTTAATCAGATACTGACAAAATAAAACCAAAGGCAAGACGTGGGCTTTGAATCCCGCAAACCAAAACCAGTGTGCTTTGTTACAATTAAGAAACACAAGGTTGAAATAATCACAGCATTAAACAAAATCAGTAAGTAGAAAAAAAAAAAGATGCAGGCTTTGGCCCTTAGCTTTTTCTGTCTATAAATATCACAGAGAGAAAGAGAGTGAAGAGTGTGTCTGCTCTGCTTCTTCCCTTCCCCTGCGGCTTTGCCGATTAAGTTGCTTGCTTTTCTTGGGGCTTGTTTGGTGTTTGGTGCTTCCTTCCCAAAATGGCCTCTTTTCCCTCCCTTTTCCTTCTCCTCTCTCTAGCCTTTCTTCTCTCCTCTCACTGCAATGCCAAACGCAGCACCTCCACCCACCACCGCCACCCCCGCTCCGCCTCCCACAACTACAGAGACGCCCTCACCAAATCCCTCATCTTTTTCGAGGGCCAGAGATCGGGAAAGCTCCCTCCCAATCAAAGAATCACTTGGAGGAAAGATTCTGGCCTCTCAGATGGCGCTGCAATGCACGTATGTTTTTCTTTCTTGCCTCTCTCTCTGTTTTTTTATTTAAAAATACAGTCCTTGAACTGGATTTTGCTTGCCTTAGGCTCTGCTTATGGTGGAATGCGCCAAGTTTACATTTTTTTCTTGCATTATGTCTTAAATCGAAAGATTTGAAGTTTGATTTGAAAAGCAACATCTAGAAATTTGTTATTTCACTTGCCTGATTTCAAGTAACACACCGTGAGAGTGATTACATCGAAGGTTAAGAGGCTAAATGGGGCAATGTAGGTGGAAATTTTTGTAATAACATGTTTGGAATCTTGCATTTTTTCCTTATTTTGAGGTTTCTAGTAAGTAGTTAGGCTTTGATTCCCAAGTTGAAGGCTTGAAATGGCAATGCAGGTTGATTTGGTGGGAGGATACTACGATGCAGGGGACAATGTTAAGTTCGGATTTCCCATGGCTTTCACTACGACGATGCTGTCATGGAGTGTGATCGAGTTCGGAGGCCTAATGAAGGGGGAGCTGCAGCACGCCAAAGAGGCAATCAAATGGGCAACTGACTATCTCCTCAAAGCCACAGTTCATCCAGACACCATCTATGTGCAGGTCCAACTTTGTTGCCATCAGTGCTTGATTATGTGGAATGGGATTCTGATTTCTTGATTTTTTTCGCAGGTCGGAGATGCCGGAAAGGATCACGCTTGTTGGGAGAGGCCTGAGGATATGGACACACCAAGGAGTGTGATCAAGATTGACAAGAACACCCCTGGCACTGAAGTTGCTGCTGAGACAGCTGCTGCTCTTGCTGCTGCTTCATTGGTTTTCCGGAGGAGTGATCCTAATTACTCCAAGGTTCTTGCACGAAGGGCTATTCGGGTATATGTTAAAAACCATGTAGTAATGCTAAGCGGATTGAGTTTGATCATGAGGATCTTGCTAATGCTGATGCATTTGTGGTTTGTGTTTAGGTTTTTGAGTTTGCTGATAAGCACCGAGGCGCATATAGTAATGGTCTGAGGCATTACGTGTGTCCTTATTACTGCGATTTCTCCGGCTTTCAGGTAGAAAGAAACACTGGTTCTTGAAAGCTCCCTAGTTCTTGGAATCTGTATTTGAGGTTGTGTTTGTTGATTTGTTGAAGGATGAGCTGCTGTGGGGTGCTGCTTGGCTGCACAGAGCCACGAGAAACCCGACTTATCTCAGCTACATTAAGGCGAACGGACAGACGCTTGGGGCGGATGAAACTGACAACACATTTGGTTGGGACAATAAGCATGTTGGAGCTAGAATCCTTATCTCCAAGGTTGTTTTTAAGGTTTAAGTTTAACTTTTTTCCGAGATACAGAGCTTCTGATTGTTGTTTTTTCGCAGGCTTATCTCGTCCAAAATGTCCAGCCTCTCCATGACTACAAAAGCCATGCCGATAACTTCATATGCTCTCTGCTCCCGGGAACGCCCTACTCCTCTGCTCAATACACCCGTGGTTCGTTCCAAAATCCAGCAAAAACACAACGTGCTCGAATTTGTTAGTCTTATTAACCTTGGTTTTGAAACAGGTGGTCTGTTGTTCAAGATGAATGATAGCAATATGCAGTATGTGACATCCACTTCCTTCCTTCTCGTGACGTACGCGAAGTACTTGACCACGTCGCATAGGGTTGTGAACTGCGGTGGCGCCACCATCACTCCGAAGAGGCTCCGTTCATTCGCAAAGAAACAGGCATGAAATTAAATGATCTTTCCATCAGTTCCTCATATTTAGTCTATGCATGTGTTGTTCTAGTGTCTAAAGATGTTGCAATTTTTAAATTTGGGCAGGTGGACTACTTGCTAGGAGATAATCCGATGAAAATGTCGTTCATGGTGGGGTATGGTTCTAGATATCCTGTGCGCATCCACCATAGGGGTTCGTCCCTCCCTTCCGTTAGCGTTCATCCATCGAAGATCCAATGCTCCTCCGGCTTCTCGGTCATGAGCTCACAATCTCCGAACCCTAACATCCTAACTGGGGCAGTCGTTGGAGGGCCGGATCAGAATGATCGCTTCCCGGATCAACGCGACGATTACGAGCAATCGGAACCCGCCACCTACATCAATGCACCCCTAGTTGGAGCATTGGCTTATCTTGCTCACTCATTTGGCCAACTTTAGACAATGCCAAATTCACTAGTCTAAGACTCTTATCATTTTTTCTTTTCAATTTTAAGGTTTCATCTCAAATTAGTACTAACTGTGTAAGTTAAGGTTATAGTGGCCTGCAAGAAATGTTCTGCTATTTGTGCACGGTGGGGCCCATGTCTGAAGTTATTAATGTTTTTATTAAGAGTGTGAATTTAATACTAGCATGGAATGAAGGTTTTGATTAAGAGTGTGAATTAAATGCAAGCATGGAATGAATGTGAGTTTCGTGTCCTAGACGGCGAACTACTTTGATTGGTCAAGAATAGGAGGGATGGCATTGGTCATTGAGCTCTGCATTTTCTTTGGGTATGTTGTGCCTCATTAATTTTTTCTTTCCTTGGAACTGGAACTTTTAATTCGCCCAATAGTAATTTAACTAAATTATCACAAATTGTTGTGTCATGCATATTGTAATTTAAAGACATTACATCTCCCTACAATTCGCTTTGTGTAACAAATAAATTGTGTGAAATAAGATACTGATTTCTTGAGTTGAGTAAAATTCTCTTGAGATTTACTAGATGGACAAGAGGTTGTTTAACGAGAAGATAAAAACATATTTTAGCTCATAAAACGCTTCTTCGTTCACATCAATAAGCATAAGAGCATCCACAACGGTGGCGTCCGTCGCCACGGCGGTCCGCGCTGCTGGCACGGACGCCACCCGCCGTGCCAGCGAGCAGCTGACGTGGCGCGCCATCATTCGTCAACGGCATAGCCGTTGTGTTTAAATTATTTTTTAAAAAAAAATCGGTTTTTAATTAAAAAAACTGATAAAAAATAAAAAAAAATTCACTTCCCAAAAAAATTATATCCGTTTATAACCGTTTTTTCCCACTTTTTAATTTTTTTTAAATTTTTTTTACCCCAAAAATATACACTTTCATCTATAAATACCTCCAATTTCACTCCCAAAAATTCACATCAAACTACACAATTCTCATCATCATTCTCTCATCTCCATTCTCATCTTCAATCTCTCATATCCATTTTTAATTTTTAGTATTTTAATTATATAATTTTTAATTTTTAGGATTTTAATTATGTCTTTTTTATTTTATTTGTAATTTGTAATATTTATTGTGGGTTTTTAATGAATTTTAGTATTATGGGAATGTTTTTGTGTAATTGAATTTTAAATTAATTGTGATCGTCTTTGCGGAAGAGCACAGCTGTGGTTGTTGTGCTCTTGCCAGAGAGCAGACAGAAAAAGTGGGGTCGGGCCCACAACCGTGCCGCTGGCAAGAGCACGGTTGTGGATGCTCTAAGATTCAAATTATCGTGAGATTAATGAGAAACTATGATTACTTTTTTCAATTGAAAAAGAGTGAATTGTATAACGAATTAATTGTGTTCCCAAAGTTTAGCTAGGGTGATTTAATTTTATAAAAATAGTTCATAGTAAAAATAAATACTAGCTCGGAGTATTATCTTAAACTTCGAAGCTATTTTAAGTATATTATGTGTAGTGGACTAGTGGATATTTTATGCGTAAAAAATATTGAAAAAAGACTTATAATTATTTGTAATGGGGAATCTTGTACATATATTTTTTTGGTGAATTATGAAAAAGCCATCCCCATAATTACTACAGATCAAAGAATGAAAATTAGGCAACGATTCAGATTGTATCAAAATCATGAAATACTAGTACTATATCAGAAGTAATGATATGGAGTGTATATATAAACTATTCAACTGGCCCTTTACATACTACCACATTAACTAATTAAAAGTTTGTCCTATTTTTCCATTTTCATCCATCCTTCTCAAAGTTTGTCTCATTTCACTTTCTACCATTTTTTGTAGTTAACCATATATTCCACTAATTTATTCCTACTCACATTTTATTATAAAACTAATATATAAAAGTTGGACTCACAGTCCACTAACTTTTTCAACTCACTTTCCATTACGTTTTTAAAAACCCGTGTAAGGTCAAAGTGAGACAATATTTGGGAGACGGAGGTAGTACAATATTTAGGTTTTAGCAGTATTGCATCTCCTGAAAAAGAATACCCATTTCATCACAAATTCACAATAGCAGCGGTTTGTATTATTTGGCACCCAATTTCAGCACAAAACAGCAGTAGTAGTGTTATTTTAAAAAATTATTTAGGATTATAAAAATGATAATGCGACGATGAAGTTATTAATTTGAACACAATTTTGCGGCCCCACCTAAATTTGGAATGTAATTGTATTGTTACGAAAAAGAAAATAGTGGCGTAACATATTTAATCCTACCGTTAGGTTTATCGGGGCCCAATAATTTGACCGTTGAATAGCAAAAGCGGGAAGAAAATATTTGGCGGGTAAGTGTCACGTGATGTAGTGGGGTCCGCTTATTGATATGTCACATGGTCAAAAGCTGTAACCTTCTGCAATGTTGTCAGAAACTGCCCACATTTGATAAATTGGATACCAAGGTAACTGGGCATCCATTTTTGTTTAGTTAGTCGGGCTTTGGCCCAATATTCGGGCCCACGCTCGGTCTCCCCCATACCCAACCCGATGCACACATCTCTCCTATGTTACCAATGATCTTAGTTACATAATCTTAATTATTAGAATAAAATGATAAATTTGTAAGTAAATTATATTTTTGAGAGGAAATCAATTTTCTTGGGATAAAAATATCAATATTTAAATCATAACTACATCTCAAATAAAAATCTTTAACATTTACTCATTTATGCTTAAGTGTGAATAAAAATTTGACCAAACTTGATGAATGTTTCGACAATTTGCCATTACCTGAAACTTACACTGATATACTCTTCATGTTCCACCGAAAATGACCCACTTTCTATTTAGTATGTCCCAACTAAAATGACTCGTTACTAAAAATGAAAACATTTTTATCTTCACTTTATTCCGTCTCTTTTACTTTATTATATCCACCTAACACACAAAATAAAACTGTATAAAATCACATGTCTGATATTATATTAATTTGTATAGATAATTACGCTTTGTTTATATAGTTAGTTATATCATTTTATTCGAGAGGTGGAGCCAAGTCCCTGGCAATTTATTTACTCCGTACAATTTATTTCGTATATCGTTTCTTGTATACGTACATATGTATTTTTCAAATCCTAATGAATGTCCAATTCTAACAAAAATATGATCAAGTCACAATTTTATACGCACGAGTCTTTTTTTGGGGGAACTATACGGCTAATTTAATTTGAATATATAAATACAGTCATTTTGTCAAACCCATTACAAATTTAACAAACAATTTACAAATTATTTCTGAAACTATGTAAACTTGGGGCAAGGGCAAGTAGTGCACGCACATAGTACACAGTGCTTGTTTTCTTCATTTACAAAGAATCAGAATTAAACGAATATGAAATTAGTGTCGAGATAAAAAGGTATGGAGATGGCATTCAAGTGCATCGGTTAGGCATGGAAGGAATGATTTGGCCTTGAGTGATGATTTGTGCATTTGAACATGCAGAAGTTAGTTGCTGAATAGTTGAATCAAATGGTTTTAAATTAATATCAGCTAATTCAACCTTTTCACATGGGACTAACGAACTGCAGTTCAAATTTATTGATATTGGAGAAATCGACGTGCCGCTTATGTCTCTGAAGTGAATATCGCTCAGCCTCACGCTTGATTCCTACAACACATGAAAAGAAAAGAAAAGAAAAGAAAAGAAAAGAAAAGAAAAGAAAAGAAAAGCGTCACAAAAAATAGCTAGCGTTTTGGAACATATATATGATCACAAGTTTTGATTATTACCTGTGAATTATCCTTGGAGTTGTAATGCTGATCGATCAAAATAGGGTTTTGGACTCCCTCCATCACCAGATGTTCAAAAACAATGTTTGTAGCTTCGATCTTCGGAGAGTCGTGGTAGCTTCTGATTCGTGCTCCGTTTTTCGTTTTAATCAGCGTGCAGTTTGTCACTGTGATTCCGTTCACGTTTGTTTCGTCTACGAGTTTCCCCAAGCTCCCAACGCTGCCATTAAATATGGATCAAGTTTCAATAGCTCAGAATCGATACTACAAAAATAAGGACATATTTAGTCAATTAAGGATGTTCCTTTGTGTTTCTAAATACATCATCTAGCTACACTTTGAAAAACGTGTTCAATCTTGGGTGTCCCAACTAAAATTAAGGGATGCAAACTAAATGTCGTGTTTTTTTGCACCCTCAATTTTGGTCATTTTTAAAATTTTCTAACGCAAGTAATTGTATATAGTGCTATCTTTCTAATAAAATAGTAACAAGTTAGGGTTACCTGAGGCCGTGACCGGGGCCACATGTAACCCCAGCCACCAGAATGCTTTGCGTGCTGTAGCCAATGGAAACACAGTCGTCTCCCGTTCCGATGACGGAGTCAGTTATCTTAATATTAGTAGAATTGGTGAGGTGGATTCCGTGGGTGAAGGGGCTGTCACCAGGTGCAGTGATACCCACCTTGCTTATATCTATGTTTTTGCTATCTGTAACCTCTAAATGGAAACCCATGCTGTTTACGAATTTCAAATCACCAACCTTTGCATTTTCCACTGACTTTACCGACAGAGCCTGTTATTAAAGAATTACGATTAGTAAAGAGTAAAAAAATGATACTCCACTCCATATGCCTAACTTTATGAACAGACTAAAATGGAAAAAAAAACATGACTATTATTGGCTTACGACTGGGAGAAGAGGGAGGTCGCTGTCCGTGCCGTATTTCCAAACGGATTTTCCACGGCCATCGATGGTTCCGGGGCCAGTGAGGAGGAGGCCGTCGACTCTCTCGATCGAGATCCAAGCACCTTGTGAATAGGAGCTGAGATCAGTATTGGCGAGGAGAGTGCCTTGGATTTCAACTATGATGGGCTTTGTAGCGGTGCAAGGGCCAGCAAACAAAACTTCCGACGCCATGAAATTGCCAGGAGGAATCAAAACCTTTGCTGCTGCACCTGACCCACATGCTGCTACCCATGCTCGTATCAAAGCCTTTGATTTTTCAAATTAATGCATGGTTATAAAAACTTATCAATGTCATAGAATGTTATATTTTAGTATAACTCTATTTTATAGGTAAAAAAATGCAAGATTCATCGGTAGGAGTAGGACGATGATAAATACTCCCCTCAATTTCGGGGTAGTGAATTAATTATTTAATCGAGTAATTAAGTGCTCGCCGAGTTATCTAATCATACAAACCAAACATCTGATTAGGCTAAATTATTTTATTAATTAGGTCTTATCACTCAAACTAAACACCTAATTATTCTATCACGGTCCCAATTATACAAACCAAACATTTGATTAAACTTGACCATCTTTAAACTAGGACTTATCACTCAAGCCCAACACCCCAACCAAACATTCCAATTTATTGTCACGGTCCCAATCACTCAAATCAAACATTTGATACCTCTTGTTAGTTAGATCAGAGATGTTGTGTGTGTATACATGAATTGATAGAAAATTAATTTCCCAAGCATAGACAACATATTTTTGTTTAAATATTAGGAGTTGACACATGTAAGCAAAATGCATAAATTAGGTATAAGGATGGAAAGTGACCATTGCATCATCTTCGGTTCCATCAGCAACAGCATTAAAGTTTTTAACATCAAAAACTGTGTGGTCGGTGGGGTGGGGCTGACATCCAACCTCTTGCATTATAACTAGAAGCACGATACATGCACTAATGAAATTCCTGCCTCTGCCATAAGGCATGTTTCGATAGTTTTCTGTTTTAATTATTAAAATTCTCTACAATAATGGCAATTCTTTTTTTTTTTGGACGAGTCGATGGGTATTTGTAGATCAACTCCATATTTCACGCCACATCTATCTCTACTTGCTTTTGATGTTTTTTTATTACATTTTGTGTTTGTGATAAGAATTTGCCTAATTATTAGGGTACTTGATCCACTTATTCAGGACTTATAATTCTCCCATTGTTTATCTTATAAAAATTATACTACTATTTTGCATGTTTTGCTATACATATAATTATCCTGAGGTGTTGTGTACATATGTTGTAGGAAATCTATGTTGTGTAATTAAAAAATGTAAATTGGGGTGAGAGAGGCTCGAACTCTCGACCTCAGGATATCTCTCTATAGCTATGAGACCTACGCGCTAGCCAACTGCGCCACCACCCCAGTGTTGATTTTCATCTAAATACAATGTAAATAGTAAATATCGTGTCAACGAATATCAAATAAAATAAACCTCTTAATATTTTACTGAAGAGATAAGTGATAGCTTCGCGTGGAATATTTTATTAGAACATGGACCTAAATAATTTCTGTGCTGTGCATGAATGATCTTTGAAATTTGTAATATACGTAGTATTATATGGACATGTGTTATGTGTAGTATGATGTCACCGACTTTTAAAAAATACTACGACTAGTTATTATATTCAATTTCAGCTTCGTGTTTAGCGATACATTTGTATCTTATTTGGTGCCGGATCATATTTTGATTTTTGAAAATTGCAATGTATTACATGTACATTTTGACTTTTAACCTTATAAGATAAAATACATAATTATTCACACTTAATTTTTTGCAGCTTGATAATTTCCAATCGAATAAAAAGCATTTAGTTAAATCCCATACTTATATATTGCTTAGATATGCTAATTCAGTTAATTTAAACTTGAGACTTTTGGAGTCAATTAGAAATGGCATGAATAAAGAATAGGGGCAGATTTTGGGTTTTCACGATTCGTTAAAGTAGGGAGTATAAATTTAAACGTGAGACTTTTGGAGTCAATATATCAAAAGTCAATAGAAATGGCGTGGATAAAATATGGGGCAGATTTTGGGTTTTCACTATTCGTAAATTATAATGGCGTGCCGCTATATAAATTATACTCCTCCACAACAAGTGCTTTTACTTTAGTTAAACTCCAATTCGTGTACAATACAATTTTAAGCTGTACACGCTATGTTTAACACCAAAAAACGAGGTAATATAATATTGCTTGTTAAATTTAATTTCGTATACACTTTATAAAACATGCCTTTGTTCAATTAGTATTTGTCAATATCACAATTTGATATAAAAATAGACTTTGGGGTTGTTTGTTAATTTTAATTTAGTATAGTAGTGATCTAGGGAAACCATTACTTAAATACATAACTAGAGAACACGAATTTAGTTAACTATAAAAGCGATTTAGTTCACTATAAGGAGTGAACCAAAAGGCCATTACAGTGAACTAAATCATTCACGGAGTAAATACTTCACTATAATGGTGTTTTAGTTCACTCCTTGTTTTCAAATTCATATTGTGAACTAAAACGCCCATATAGTGAACTAGATCGTTTTGATCTAATAGCTCAGATTAGTTATACTTTGATCATCTTCCTATTCTTTAAACATCATATTAATTATATTTAAAGTATATCTTTTTTTCTAATAAATCAAAAAAGGCTCGAGCCGACATGCAGCGAGCAAAGGTTTAAGACAAACGACCAAATGCCAACCCGCAAAAACTGGAAACAAAAGAGTATAAAGTATACCTAATCAAATAGAAAAGAAATACTAGAATGGAGACAATGCGAGATAGAAAATTTTTCATGAGCATACAGAATGCATTTTCCTACTAGAGGAGGTATATCCTTTGGCGGACTGAAATTGGGAGAATATAATTCAACCTCACTTTGGATTATTCTTAGTAATGCTTTTCAACAAGATATGAAATAAGGAATATACCCTAGTGCTCCATGTTGAACGCACACTTTTTGTTTTTTTCTCTTCCACTTTTTAAGCCCATAATTAAATGTTAGTAGTAGATAATTATATATAGTTCGGGGGTATTGTTTTTGTGCATAGAAAATCAGAGGTATAAGAATGAATATTTATCGCATGTAAGAGTAATTTGTCACGCGTACATGACTACATTAATTTCGTACATTTAATCTAATCACTGTGGTTGTGACTATACTAAGTATATATACACAGTGGGCGGACGCAGGATTTTGATACTGGATCGTTCAAATTAACGTTAACATTTGTTGCTTATTTTTAGTATCATACGCCAGAAACAATCACGAAATAAACAGTACAAGATGATGTGAGATAACTAATTTGAAAATGAGCAATATACAACGATAGTGTCAACGTCGAAATAATTGAAGAATATATTTTTAAATAAAAAGCATAACTTTAAAATTAAATTTTCTAATATGATATATATGCTTATTAATGTAACTAAATAATTATTTTTATTCTTAGATTATACAAATACTACTTATGTGATGTTACAATAACAAATTTTACACAAATAAAATAATAAGCAAAAATTATATAGAATTACTAGTGAAAAAATATAAATGAATTAACTATAAGAGGCGGGACAAATAAATTAATTATTTGACAAATGAATTAATCTAGCTATAAGAAAATAAAAAATCATGAATTAATTTATGGATAAATAAATTTATTTAGCTGTCTTGCTTTTAAAAATTCCGAAAAACAACACAGGATCCCCCGCCACTAGGGTTCAAGAACCTGTGACATCTTGGTCAATACCGACCAACTGAGCTATGGATTAATGTGACAATTGTTGTATGAATATATATGGAGTATATAAAAACACGAAAATCAACGGGTATTCCAAGCCCCTTAGCCTCTGCATATACATATAAGTATATTAACAGTTAAATGTGAGTTTATACGTTGTTTTGAGTTTAATTTTAAGGATCTCTCTATAGCAGCATTAGTTTTCATGACACTCAAAACAGTAACTTTTTTACATGCTTTTTCATCACACTTCTCTTCAACTAATCCTCACTCAGCAAAACAAACAACACATTTGACCATAACACGAATTTATTATCAACCAACAAAACCTACCAACTACTTGGATTTGGAGCCCCTTACACAGCGGAAGACTTGTACAAAACAAATAAATCAGACGTAGGATCTATTTGACAGATTATGGGATTAATCTATTCACATGTTAACACAGAATTGCATGCATGTTAGAACGCAAATAATTCATGCTCAAAGAATATAAATCCTAAAACATGAATTCTACAGTTTAGAGTTACCGATTTGATTCTCCAAAGAATCGTCGATTGCTCGCGCCTTCTCCACGATGATCTTCAATACTAGACCACAGATTTTCTGTCTGGTTCCCGAACCGTATCTCGATATCAGGGTGGGCTGATCTTATCAAAATATTAGAACTCGAATAAAGAAGACACAAATTCCTCACGGAGGAGGAGAGAGAAAATTTCGTCCACTTCAGAGAGAAGAGGGGGCGAAAATTTCTTATAAAATTAATTGTATTTTCTGTCTCATTTATTCTCCTATTTATATTAAGTTCATATTGTGCCTAGTCAGAGATCCATGGAAGGTTTTAGATATGGACTCACCCCAATTAACTTTTTACTAATTAAATTGAACCCACAATTTAATACAAGCTTATATTGGAATATTACGAGCAGCCTACAGAAGTAATATTGACCTCCCCATCCAAATCCGAAATTACAAGTAATCCGGGTTTCCGTTTTGGTTATTATTTATTTCTCGCGCTTAAGATATAAATGTCCATTAATTAATTAAAGTCTGCTATGAACTTAATTAACTAACATCTTATTAATTCCAGGAGTGGACTTAGAAAGAACTTATAATTTATTATTCATGGAATAATTAAATTCCAACTGGCCAGTTTTCCAATAATAAAAACCTTGTTCAAGCTCCTCTTGAGGACATTATCAAACGAGACTCACCCCGCGCACGATTCAACATAATAGCAATCCTAGCACCGCTAGATATCAATCACCACTATCCAATATATCAGGATTATTGGGTTGCGAAAAACCCGCATCTTTTGATAAGTCAAAGTAGCGCATAATCAATATCGTATGCTCAATGCTAACGTATGTAGATTAATAAATAGTATTTTATCAAGACCTAGTCTTTTAGTAGATAGCATAAAGACACGTCTTGCTGTTAGATCCATTAAGTGTTATACCACACCAACGTTATCTTATTTCAGAAAGGCTTAATTGGACTGACATTGCAACCTTTCACGATAGGTAGTCTAATAAGCTTATCTGGGTTGTGAAATTCGTCTTTTTATTTTGCAGAGCATTGCATAGAACCGACTGTGTTACCTTAAAGTGGACGACGCCCACAACCAATCTACTAAGCAAAAGACTTAGACTTTGTTTGCTTCTTATACATTTAAATGTTTATAAAACATCTTATAAATGCACAGGCAAACACAATGTGATAATATAGTGATCCTATTCGTGCGATACTGCTCAAATAATACTAAATCGGGTTAAAAGTGGATTGTAGAGTTTTCCGTATGCAAGCAAGATTATATTAGCGCGAACTTGCTCAAAACATGTTTTTCAGTATACCAAACCTAACACCAACCACAACAAATCAATCAAACTTCGAACATAAATATCATCCATAGCTTAATCAAAAGTCAAAATTAATCAAGCTCACAAGAACAAGAAACGCCTTCATCCATCTAAGCATGTGAAACCGAATTAAAAGAAAACAAAACACAATTTGAGTTTGTTTTTTTTAATATCATGAAAATGTCCGAATTCCACGAAGGTGATGGGCAGAATATCCATACAAAAACCCAACAACCTATTTAAATGTAGTAATAAAGAATGTTTGTTAAAAGAGATATTGGTTGGCCTTTTAATTGAAACGCACATCATCAGAGAAGAAGAAGATGGTCACTATAAATCTGTCATTTCAACAATATTTAATTTTGACTCTACATGTCCACTCTAACAAACACACAACGCACCAAATGTTGCTGCTTTCTTTAAGAGACACCTCCACTAAAGTCACCATAGTACTATATCTCAACACTACCACTATATCGGAATACAATCTTAAACTCAATAATTGACCCCAAATTTGAAAGGCAAAACATGAAAATACAAGAGTAAAAAAACATCATTGATTAGTCAATTGTAAAGACATGAAAAAAAAACAAATTAATAGAAGAAAATCTAAATTAAATATAATATGAAATGATAAGAATACGGAGCATAAATATTACCCTCTCCGTTCTTGAAAAGTATGAACATTAAGTTCGACACGAGTTTTAATTTATAATTGGTAAAGTAAGAGAGATCAAGATAAATGAGGAGCGTAAGTAGTGCCCGTGGAGAGTGGACTCCACATCACTAATAGTGTAGTGTAATAATATAAAATATAAATAAAATTATATATAATAATAATGTACTGTATTATTTAACAATTTCAAAATTAGAAAGTACATAATTTTCATGAATAAATTAATAAGAAAATAGTTTATATTTTTGTCAAAGTTCTATAAACATTAAAGTGGCTTAAATATAGCTAAAACTACATTAATAAAGATTGACTGAATCTTAGCGGATCTTGATCTCCTTTTGATATACGGAGTACATAGGGTTATTATTTGGTTTGCGGAATTAAATTTTGTTTGAAATTTAATTAGAAAGGGAAATGATAAATAAATGACGAGAAAAATCCAACTGGAGAAAATAAATTGAAGCCAAATATCTTAATGAAACGGCATTTGTGTGGCCTCGACTAAATCTCCATTCTATCCCTCTCTCTCCCCTTCGCAATTTTTCTCGCTTGATTATCTCACTATTTGTTATACTACTACCTTATTTCCATCTAATTCCTCTCAAACTCTATCTTAAATTCGATAATTTGCTAGGTTTTTGGAAGGGAAATACTATTTGTTTTTTTGGTGTGCTGATGAAAACTCAGTTTTTGTGTTCTATTAATTCAGCTTTCATGGTTTCTGTCAAGGAATTGTGGTCGAGTTTCTGTTTCAATGCCTAGTTTCATCGTCGATGCTTCGGATTAGATATGATGTCGCCTTCGTCAATGTCAGGTATTTTCTCGATTATTGGTTTATTTTTATGCTGGTTTTGGTGAAAGGTGGTGTTGTTTAACTGTATTATTTTAGGTGACTGAGTTATGGTTTGTTTAGTGGTGGATTGTGTGTTTTCTGCTTTAATTGGATGTTTTTGTATCGTTTCTTTTGAGTTGGAAGGTGCGCTGTGTGGAAAGATTGTTCTTCACTTGAGTTGCTTAGTAGTTTAGGGAGTGGATTTTATTGCAAGTATGGATGATATGTTCGGAATTTAATTTGGTTGAATGAAGTTATGTGATTATTCTGCTTTTGGGCAGTTTCTATCGAATGTGTGAATATATGCAAGTTGTGGAAGGGGGACGTGGCTGGAAGATTTGATTGCAGCATGCTATCGTGTGCTTCTAAAGCTCCCAGGGTGCTGACTGGATTTCTTGCAAGCACTGCACATTCTCCTCAGGCGTGTGGCAGAATTGTGAGCAGAAGTAGTATCCGATGTGTGAGTAAATTTTGAGATTGTTCTTTTAATGGGATTTTCTGTGATATTCATAATTACGTATAGGTAATGCAGGGATGCATTGAGTTAGCCGAGTGCTTTATGTATACTCTTTAACTTCCTCGATTTTTGTCAGTTATAGCTGTAAGAACACGTATGCTAAAAATGCTAAGATTGTATCAGGAAAGTGTAATGGGGATTTATAGTAGCTAACGGTTTTCACCACGGGTCATTTTTGGGTAGATATAATTATCGGAATTAGGAATCAGCAATTGTGTGTTCCATGAATTAAATAAAGCGTGATTATAATGTTCTATACTTGTTTGGATACTTAATTTTACACTACTTTCATCATTTACTAATGGACATACACTCGTTATTATTTTTCCAGAGATGCGAAGTTCATAATTGGGGAGAATGTTGCTTGTATGAGACCTCCAATCTTGCCAGTTTGCAGAAACTTGAGATAGCAAGTACTTCTGTTCGCAACAAATGGAAGTTATATTGTTCTCCTTCTTCTTCTTCAGAATGTTACAATGTTTCTCCAGACAGCTTATGGGAGGTAACTGAAATAAGATTTTCTTTTCTTTAAGTTGGTTTATTGTAATTTACAGAGTTCACTTAGTAGTAGAGCTTATGAGGTCAACTTCATTGATCCATAAATCTATGACGCAGAGATACGATAGACTGAAATATGACTTGCAGTTTGAACGATCTGCAATTAGAACTTCTGGAAAATTAATGAGTAAAAAATGGATTACATCTATTAAAGTTTAAACCATTCTCAGGCTACACTTCAGTGGGAGTACTTAAGGTGGGTTTTGGAGATTGATCTCTGATCTCTGATCTCTCAACCTTATAAAGGTGGGACCAATATGCTAAAATGTTGTGGTTGTAGTGTGACAACATAACTTATAATCAAGAAATTATTCTGAACCGTATAATGAGCTAAATTGATGTAGATGATTACCAAAATCTGGAGCAGTTAGAAAAATAGAAGTGATTGATTGAACAAGTTAAGGCGAGGTGTGATTGTCTCCCATTATGGACCTTTCACAGATGTTTAGGCTTGAAAGTGTCATTTAATGTAGATGAAGTCACATAGCTACGCATTCTAAGTTTACTCTCTGGACAGAGTTGTTTATTGTTTTTTATTCCCAGGGTCTTAAACCTGGCATCTCATATCTATCCCCAAAGGAATTGGATTTGGTTCGCAAGGCCTTGAATGTGAGTTTTCATCAATCATTCTCAAGTTATTCTGTTCTCCTTAGGCCTACGTGCTATTTGATTTTATTTCAATATACCATTTGACTTATCTCATGCCTTTTCTTTTTAGTAGTAATATTCTTTTTGGATTTATCTTGTTTTTATAGTTGGCTTTTGAGGCACATGATGGTCAAAGAAGGCGCAGTGGGGAACCCTTTATTATACACCCAGTCGCAGTTGCTCAAATTCTGGGTGAACTAGTGAGTTGTGTTATATATTTTATTCTTAGTATTGCTGACTTAATGATTTAATTTATCTTGTTGGGTTTATTTCAGATTTCAAGAGTTTCTCTAAATGGAATATATCTCTGACTTGCAATTGTTAATCCAGGAACTGGATTGGGAGTCTATTGCGGCTGGACTTTTGCATGATACAGTGGAAGACACAAATGTCGTTACTTTTGAAAGTATAGAGAAAGAATTTGGAGCAGCTGTTCGTCACATTGTGGAAGGGGAAACAAAGGTAGCTCTATTCAATACAATTTTATCATTCTTTACTTGCCTTTAAGATCTAATCTTTCTCATTATGTCACTTTATTATGGTAGATGGCCAAAAAGTAAAGTGAAAAAGTCCAACTAAGTCTGTTTTAAGCTGACAGCCACAGTCGGGGATTTCTTACTGGTGAATGATTGATGTTCCAGGTATCTAAACTTGGGAAACTCAAGTCAAAGAATGAGAATCATTCTGTTCAAGATGTGAAAGCAGATGATCTCCGTCAGATGTTTCTGGCCATGACTGAAGAGGTAAGTTATGTATGTAAGACAATATCTATGGTGATTATATTCATGATGCCATTCATTGACTGAAGTAGTGGTGTATCAGGTCCGTGTTATAATTGTCAAATTGGCTGACAGATTGCACAACATGCGGACTCTTGCACATATGCCTCCACATAAGCAGGTTTGCATGTTTCAGTTAGGTTATCTTTCAGCAAAATTACATTTGATCCAAAAAATTTTATATCAAATATTTTTGCAGTCCAGTATTGCTATGGAAACGCTGCAGGTTTTTGCTCCTCTGGCAAAACTGCTTGGAATTTACCAGATAAAGGTACCCAGTTTGCTCCTCTTTTGGCCATAGTGTCATCATACATGTGCAATATATTTGTATATATATATATATACACATATATATTATTTTATGTTCAACAACAAATTAAAGTCAGCATTTGTCTCTTCAGAGCCATAATTGAGTAGGTTGTGTTCTAATTTTTTATCATTAAAGAGGGATTAGAGACATATTCGAGATTACCACTGAACTAATAGGTAGTGTTATGCTTGGAATCATCTTTGGCCTGTATAGTTTAATTTGCTTATCACTATTCCAATTCATTGTATGCTTTGGTGTTTAATGAGTTTTGCCTATAGTTGTTTGCTAAGATGTCATGTGATACGGGTGGGACTTGGAAGGTGTACAACCGTGGCAATAGGGAAGTAGTTTGGCCCTCAAATCGTGGATGAAGAAGTCAGGAAGAGAGAAGATGGGAGAAGAGAATACTCGGCAGATTTAGTTAGAGCAGTTCCTATTTCTTTGCTATTTTGTTATTGCAGTTCCTATTTCTTTTGCTTTAGCATCTATAATCATGAGGACCCGTAGGGATGAAGATCATCTTGGGAAATCACTAGTCTTGGGCGATTTTATACCGTTGGCCTCCTGCGTGGGTATTATTCTTTCGGTTCTTATTTACTCGTTTATTTCGAGATATTGAATTCAACCTTCTATTTCCACTCTATGTTACTTATATTGAAGTTTGCTATAGCACATCTCGATCTCGTGCTAGTTTACTGTTCGACAAGTAAAACTTCAATAAGTAACAGAGAGTGGAAATAGAAGGTTGAATTCAATATCTCGAAATAAACGTGTAAATAAGAACCGAAAGAACAATCCCCAAGCAGGAGACCAACGATATAAAATCGCCCAAGACTAGTGATTTCCCAAGATGATCTTCATCCCTACGGGTCCTCATTATTATAGATGCTAAAGCAAAAGAAATAGGAACTGCAATAACAAAATAGCAAAGAAATAGGAACTGCTCTAACTAAATCTGCCGAGTCTTCTCTTCTCCCATCTTCTCTCTTCCTGACTTCTTCATCCATGATTTGAGGGCCAAACTACTTCCCTATTGCCACGCTTGTACACCTTCCAAGTCCCACCCGTATCATCATGTCTGCTTCCGAAAGGTCAACTATGTATTTAGTATTGAATCTATCAATTTGCACTTAAATGTTTGAAGGCCGAATATAGTAAAACTTGTTCACTGAGCATTCACAAGTACGTGCAAACGAAGCACCTCATTGTCATATAAGTATCTTCTTTTAGTGACTTCCACACAACTCGTACCACTTGTAGTCTTACCATTTTTAAGCATCACATGTTTGCACCAGCTTGAAATTTGTATAAGATGCACAAGTACTTGATTGTTGGTTGATAATTTGTACCACTTTTTGTTTGAATGTTTTTGGTAGCATATACATAATTGAGTGATTGGACTATAAGTCAGCTTTAAAGCAAAACTGAATGCAATTATATGCCTATACTCTAGAATCATTATGAAGGATTGTTCTTGCTACATTGTCGATCTTCTCCCTCTTTTTGGATTCTGTAATTACTTCTTTGAGTCTTTCCATCCTTCATATACTATTCCTCAGTACTAAAATTATTCTGTCTTTTATGCATAACTTGTCATTTGTTTGGGAAAGTGTACTTATTTTCAATTTCCTTCTTGCAGACCGAACTTGAAAATCTGGCATTTATGTACACAAACCCTGAAGATTATCCAAAGGTCAAGAGAAGAGTTGCAGAACTTTATCGAGAACACGAAAAAGATCTCAAAGAGGTGGTTGTTCTGTGGTTTAAATCGACTATGTTTTGTACTCGTATAACTGTTCATAATTAGTTAGTCACCTACTCATGCTTTTTCCTCATTCCATTAGGCAAACCAAATTTTGATGAAAAGGATTGAAGACGATCAATTCTTAGATCTTCTCACTGTGAAAACTGAGGTTCAGCCTGTGTGCAAGGAACCTTACAGGTAATTTATAGTTTTTTTCTGTTCATATTAGATTCAATAGTTATATTTACTCCTAGTTCTGTATAATTACTGTTCAGAATAATCAGTCCCATCTATTATGTGTATCCTGGGTAGAGTTACAAATTGCTTAGTGATCATACTAATTAAACAGAAACTAATAAGGCAGTTGGACTTGGGTTGTCTTACTTTGTCCTAAATTGCCTTCTATGATATGCAGCATTTATAAGGCCGTTCTTAAATCTAAAAGCTCAATAAATGAAGTTAATCAGATCGCTCAGGTATATGTTCGTAGAATTTTATCACCATGTCAAGTTGTCAATTTATTGCTGTTTCTTACATGTATGTTTCTTGAACTCCAGCTTCGAATTATTATAAAACCAAAGCCGTGCGCGGGAGTTGGGCCCTTGTGTAATGCACAACAGGTGTGGCTATCTATATTCTTCTATTTATGTTGAATTACTAATATTCTTACTGACTTTAGCATATGCTACAGATATGCTACCATGTGCTTGGACTCGTCCATGGAATTTGGACACCTATCCCTCGAGCTGTATGTAATATGAATCTGCTATTAAAGAACTTAGTTTATAATTTCAGATGGATATGTATTTAATCTCTCCTTTTATAACAGATGAAGGATTATATTGCCACCCCGAAGCCTAATGGCTATCAGAGTCTTCATACTACAGTGATTCCCTTTCTTTATGAAAGCATGTTCAGACTGGAAGTTCAGGTTTGTCATCATAAGTTGATGATATTTCTTTCATCACTTTACTTGTGTTCTATCTTGAAACATTAAGCTTTATGCAACATTGATATTGGCCATGGAATAACAATGTATATGTATCTTCATATTCTAGTTAATATCGTTCTTACTTTTGGTTGGCAGATTAGGACGGAAGAGATGGATTTGATTGCTGAAAGAGGCATCGCTGCGCATTATAGTGGCAAAGTTTTTGTGAATGGGCTGGTTGGACATGCTATGCCAAGTGGCAGAACGTCCAGAGGGAAAACAGTTGGCCTTAACAATGCTAATATTGCTCTCAGGGTATATTACTTTACTTTTACTTCTTACATGTAAATCCATATATGAATTTCTGGGTTATCATTGGTTAAGTAACTAATTTTATCAACGATTTGTTTTTATTTTTCACTTAGATAAGCTGGCTAAATGCAATCCGGGAGTGGCAGGAGGAATTTGTTGGAAATATGAGCTCTAGGGAATTTGTTGACACAGTCACCAGGGATCTTCTTGGTAGTCGCGTCTTTGTATTTACACCCAGGGGAGAGGCAAGAACATTCAAATTAGCTTCTTTTGTAATATATTATGTTATCAGTGCTTATAAAGTTTTACTGTCAACAGATTAAGAATCTGCCTAAAGGGGCAACAGTAATTGATTATGCGTATATGATCCACACTGAAATTGGAAACAAAATGGTTGCTGCAAAGGTATTTTTTGAATTGATGATTATGAGCTGTATGGATTCTCCAATTGAGACTCCTCTTTAATCTTGTCTCATTGTCAGAAGTTCTCTGTTTCCAGGTTAATGGCAATCTTGTCTCCCCAACACATATGCTTGTGAACGCTGAAGTAGTCGAGATTATAACATATAATGTCAGTTCATTTGTTCTTACCCCTATCCATACCTGGCTATTCTTCCTATATTAAATGTCACTGCATGATATCATGCACATCATTAATGAGGAGCTATGATATTAGTATCAGTTAAGAGAAGTGCGATTGTCGAGTATGATTCTTCCCCTAAAATTCCTGTGCATATTTTGGTATCGTTAAGTTGTGTGTTGTGCCTGTCCCTCAGATACTTATCATTTTCATTCTGGAACCACCTTTCTATGTTATTGCATAATCCACAACAGGAATATAGACTATAGTGCAAGCTCTATTTTGCATATTGATGCAAGTTTAGTTTCAGGGGCTCTCAAATAAATCTGCCTTTCAGCGACACAAGCAGTGGCTCCAATACGCAAAAACACGAAGTGCTCGACACAAGATTATGAAAGTAGGTTACTTTTTGGAGCTTCTCTTATTTTGAATTATAATTGTTCTACCCCCTCTGCTATATGCCTCTCTCTCTCTCTCTCTGACTCACAGTTGCACACACACACACACATAATTAGACCCCCTCAAATTTATTAACTCTATTACATAACTCTGTAGCAGTTTCTGAGAGAGCAGGCTGCACTATCAGCAACTGAAATAACTGCTGATTCTGTGGAGGAATTTGTTGCTGAATCTGAAGAGGAAAGCAAAGAGGAACCAGCTGTAAATTACTCTGGGGGGCCTAAGCATACATGGCAGAAATTATTGAGGAATGTCATGCAAATTGCATCCTCAAAAGCAAATAGTGAAGATATATTCCAATTTGACAAGGGGAACATTCAGATTCCAACTGTTAACGGGAAGCACAACAAGAATATGCAGCACGTGAGTTTGAAGGCAAAGGGAGAAGTGCTATCTCAGGGAAATGGTGTTGCAAAGATGATTCGTGCCAATATTCCTCTGTACAGAGAAGTGTTACCGGGACTTGAGGTGTGGCAAGCCAGCAAGATTATGTCTTGGCACAACCTCGAGGGTAACTCTATCCAGTGGCTGTCCATAGTCTGCATAGACCGTAAAGGTAATTTTCAATGGTTGGTTATGCAACTCGTCTTTTCTTGTGAACCACTTGTGTTGGAACGTAATGGTTTTTGAATTGCTTTCATGCACTCGCCATTGAACATATTACATGATTGCTCTTCTAAGTGTTGTTTGAATTCTGATGCGCATTAAAACTCAGGGATGATGGCAGATGTCACATCAGCACTTGCAGCTGTAGGAATTACCATATGTTCTTGTGCTGTGAGTATAAATTTAAGAATAACTTGTCACATTCTTTTTCCTCTATATTACAAAATCCATCTCTTCTGACATGTTATATATGATGGCAGGCTGAAATTGATAGAAGGAAGGGAATGGGTGTCATGTTGTTTCAGGTCGAAGCAAGCTTGGACGATTTGGTACGCATTCCTAAATCCAAATATGCATGTGTTGTTTCCACACTTGATCCTAAAATTAACATTCTGTATACTTTTTGTCGTCCCAGTCCAATGCTTGCTCGAAGGTGGATCTGATACTCGGTGTTTTGGGGTGGTCAACCGGCTGCAGCTGGCTGAGCTCATCAGAGAATTGTCAGTTTCTAGAGTGTTAAGTGTCTGGTATGGTTCACTCAGCTGCTAATAGTTGGGGATTAAGTTTTGTATCAAGAGAAATGGTTTCACCTTTTGGATATGGGATTATTCAGCTTCTAGTTGTCAAATTCTTTTGAACCCTACAGTCAAACAAAAACCGGTATAAATGCTAGCGAAATCTGTATATAGAAAGAAGAGAGTTAGTATAGTAGTGAAAGTATACCTGTAAAGGGAATGGTAGATGAGCTTGTAATGTTTCAGTAACGTATTTTCTTTTAAGGCACTGGTTCCACCAACGTCACCTAGACGGTTGAGGTAGTCTAGATCATGATAACTTATACTCAACTCTTAAAGGTCCTATTGTTCCCTAAAATCATTAACTTTTGCCTGAATTTGTATTTCCATCAAACTTAAATTTGTTTGCATATATTACAAATTTATAAATGTAGTGAGTTTCCCTCTATATGAAATTTTGGGGAAAATTGGAAGAAAATTTAAATCAATTACTCCCTCTGTGAATATGAGTTTTATTTTTTCATTTTAATCCTTCCGCGAATAGGAGTCCCGGTTCATTTTTACGGTTAATGGTAATAAGGTCATATATTCCCCTAACTCATTTCACTCACAATTTATTTAAAACTAATATATACAAGTGGTATTTATACACCACTAACTTTTTTTCACTAATTTTTCTTAACATTACTTAAAACTCGTGCTGTCAAAAAATGAGATTCCTAATGGCGGGAATAATGCATAAAATGACGCGGTTTACACTTGGTAAAAGCATGGTCGTTTGTATACTATTAACCTGTCCACTTATATTATCTAATGTACCACGTTGAATTGAGTTTAGGGAAAAATCAAAATTTATGGGAAATTCGCTGCATAAGTATGAAGTTTTAAGTTATAAATTTTGGCCAAAGGTTGTAATGTTAGGGACCGACTCCCAACTTAAAAGAGCTTTCTTTTTCAAGTTGCTGCTGTGAGTGTTGCTGATAACTGATAAGAGGGAAAAACATGTGTGTGTGAAGAAAAAACGTTTGAAACTCAAATGAGAACATCCTTTAGAAATATGGTGTGATAATTACACTTATACTATATTTTACTCCCTTCGTTTCCTTATAGTTGAAGTGGAACTTTTCGGCACAAAGTTTAAATAATGGGTGTTTAGTGTGTTAAGTATATAGATAAAAAAGTAAGAAAGAGATAAAAAAAATAGAGAGAATAAAGTAGAAAATGAATAAAATAGAGAGAATAAAGTAAGACCAAGGCAAAATCTTAATTATTACTCCCTATATTTGGAAATGACTCAACTACGAGAGAACTTTTCAAAATAAAAAAAATGACTAACTATGAGGGAACGAAGGGAGTAGTATTTTATTAGACCCGTCTATAATAAAAGGCATTAGTACAAGGACTTGATGAAACAAAACTTTCTAAAAGGAATTAATAAAACAAAATGTATTAGTACAAAGATCTAATAAATCAAAAAATTTTAAAATGGTATAATGATATTACAATGATCTCTAGATGTGTTTTGTAATCTCAACTAATTGTCGTTCCTAAGTACAAAATAATACTCCCTCCGTCCCACTATTCTCTACATTACTCTCTCTCTTACTTTACCATTTCTCTACTTTAACTATTTATTACCATTTTTATAAAACGAGTGGGTAAAAGTGACCAAGACTCCTAAAGTGGGACAGAGGGAGTAATTCGTACTACCTAGCATTGTTGGCGTGTCGATGGTTACGGGCAATTTCGTGATCTCAACCATTGTCGTTCCTCAGTACACAAGGTGGATGACGTCCTTTAAGATTTTGACTCAGTTGTGGTTCGGCATGTGCATAAAGGAGGTAACTTTTGGTGTAAATAGTTA
Source organism: Salvia splendens (assembly GCF_004379255.2). NCBI lineage: Eukaryota > Viridiplantae > Streptophyta > Magnoliopsida > Lamiales > Lamiaceae > Salvia > Salvia splendens. The sequence goes on from NC_056034.1 coordinate 4,369,369, forward strand.
GTTGATCCATGATAGAATAGATGTTTTTATGATTAGTTGTGCTAGTTTCGGGCTTTGCCTTAACAAAAAAAAAATCAACTAAGTTTTGTATATATGCATCTATGATTATGCCCAGTAGTTGCTGGCTAGCTACGCTCTTTTAAAATTGGGATATTGGACTCTAATATCATAAAACTTTTAAAAAGTTGAATTTTTCCCATGAACTTTCAAATTGACAAATAATATCATAAACTTTACCCGAGTTTGTTATTTCTCACCAGTTAATAAATTTTGGCTATATTAATGAATTTAAGAACAATTTTGGAGGGTGTGCTTCAAGAAAAACTATATTCAAAGATTGAAAAAACTTGAATCTTTCGAAGTTGTTGTCGAGAAATTACAAAAAAAAATCCGTATCATCATATTATTTGCCGAAATTTTTCACCGGTAAACTCGGGTACAGTTTGTGATATTATTTGCCAATTTAAAAGTTCATAAAAAAACCCCAAAATTTTAAAAGTTTGATGATATTAGCAGCCAATATCCCTTTAAAATTTAATACTACTAATAGTACTATTATTACACATTTTTCACCACATAACTAATTCAGTGATAATATAGGCCCGCCCAATATTGCTTTGTTAGCCGTGAAGCCCATCTCGTTGAGTCCAACAAATTTGATAAATGGAAGCTCCATCACAACTCATAAACCCTAGCTCAAAATCGAGTGGATTATAAAACATCATCTTCTGTTCTACATTCCTCCATTTGCTCATCTAGGGAGACAGCTGAGACACAGAGCGTGAAAAAATGGTGACGCTGAAGCTACAGAAGCGGCTCTCCGCCAGCGTGCTCAAGTGCGGCAAGGGCAAGGTCTGGCTTGACCCAAATGAAGTTAACGAGATCTCCATGGCTAACTCTCGTACGCTCTCAAACCTTTTCTTGCCCCTGCTCTTTGTAGATTGTGTATTTCTTGCTAGAGATCTATGCTATATGTTTCTGTTGGCGATTTATGTTCTTTGTAATTTGGATTTGATATTCACAGCTGTAGGGGTTTCATTCGGTTAGGGCTGTTTTGGATGGAAACGAGCTATTAATCTAATTGATGTTGTATAAGAAGCTTTTATTGTTTATTGCTATGAAATTTCAAATTAAAAGGAATTATGTTGCTGCGGAAAGAAATTTCGGATTGATGATAATTAGTTTAAATTTATTAGTGTATAGTAATATACATGTATTTCAATTGTACCCCGTATTTTTATTAGAGTTGTTTATTTGTTTATCAGCTTGTTTCTGGATGCGATTATGGAAATGCTATAGCCTGTTCGAATTAGGAAAACAAATTAGGGAATGCTCTACTGCTGCGTCTAGGTGCCTTGCCACATGATATTTGTTGTCTATATTATATGACTAAATATCATCAGAATTATATTTTATGAAAAGAACCGTTTTAAGTTATATCTACTGCTGTAATACTTTCAAGTTATCTGTTTTTTTGCACATATTACTACTGCATTTGATTTCCTAGCTTCTAAAATGAATTTCTATGTTGGTTATATTAATAGTTTGTTTAACAATTGATGTTCTCCCTTTCTTATTTAGGACAAAACATTAGGAAACTGGTCAAGGATGGTTTCATTATCAGGAAGCCTACCAAGATTCATTCACGATCCCGTGCTCGTCGAATGAAGGAGGCCAAGAGGAAGGGTCGTCACTCTGGATATGGTACTACAGTCAATGGCTCTGTGTCTATTTTAGTGATTGTGTTCAACTTTTTGATTCAGATTACCATGCAGTTGATTAAGGATCTGGATGTTTGCTTGACTTATCTTTGTTAACTCATCATTCTAAAAATAAAAAGTTTTCCTTTTTGTTTCCAATGTCAATCTGTATTGGCAATAGTGTATGTGAGTTGATTCTATATCTAAGATGGATATCTTAGAATCTATTCGTTTGGTTTAGTCCACTTAAACATTATTGTTTAGCTTTGCGTTTTATAGTTATTTGTGAATGATAACAGGTAAAAGAAAGGGTACCAGGGAGGCAAGGCTGCCCACTAAAATTCTTTGGATGAGAAGAATGAGAGTTTTGAGACGTTTGCTGAGGAAATATAGGGAGGCTAAGAAGATTGACAAGCATATGTATCATGACATGTATATGAGAGTTAAGGGTAATGTTTTCAAGAACAAGCGCGTTCTCATGGAAAGCATCCACAAGTCTAAGGCTGAGAAGGCTAGAGAAAAGACCTTGTCTGATCAGTTTGAGGCTAAGAGAGCTAAGAACAAGGCTAGCAGGGAAAGAAAGTTTGCAAGAAGAGAGGAACGACTAGCCCAGGTATAACTTGGTTGAATATACATTCCCTGCCTTGCTACCTCCCACAGACAGGAACATGTGGGTATATTTTTTAAATGTGTCTATGTGTGTTGGGAAAATTTCTAACCCATTTTCTTATTATTTCTTGTATGAGTTCAGGGACCAGGGGAGAAAGTAGCACCTCCACCAGCTGCGGCTGCCCCTACACCGGCATCTCAGCCAGCTCAGTAAGTGACTTGTTCATACTCTCCACTGCAATTGGTTTATTGGCTACGTAATCTATTTTGACCATCTGCAATATTATCTGCTATGCAGGGTTACTAAGAAGGCTAAGAAGTGAAATCGCAGATGACTGCCTTTTTGGTGCGAGATGAACTTGTGTGCCATCTTGATGTTTTTGTTAGAGTATCACAGACTAGTGTTTTTATGATATCCATTTCTCTTGTTATCACATAAGTATGCTATTAAATGCGAGGATTATTGATACACAACTTTTATGTTTGGATTATCGTCAGTGTAATTTTACATCTCAGAAAAAGTGTTGTCTTATTGTGCTTCGTGCTATTCACTTCAATTAAATTAAAGTAATGTGTGAAGTTACGAATTTTTCGTAATTTACACTACATAAAAGTATAACTCTTTTTTGGCTGAATTTAATTTAGTTTTGGATTGTCGTGCTAGGGGTATGAATTTATTATGCCACACGTTGAACCATGAAATCAATTTATTTTCTCAAGAAATAACATATCTATTACTCTATCAATAATCGACTTGATTTTTTTACAATAGAATGCACAATCTTTGGGTGGATTTGATTTTGTATATAACGTCCGGTTCACGTTTTGTATACTCCTCTCTTCTCTGATAATGTGGGACCAATTCTCTATAATAATACTTTAAAATCTTTTTCTTTGTATATAACATTTAGACCGTGCCGAATCAAACTTTTCAGGAACGTGGAGTATTAATTAAAATCTAGATAAACCAAGATTGCATATGAACATTCCTCCCCCCTCTTTCAATTAGTCAAGCGTGAAAAGGACAATTTATAAGAATAAACGAGCAATTTTTAAGTAATTTGTATAATCAATGATACTAATAATCGTTTTGTATTAGAATTAAAATATGTACTCTTGTATAAAATAAAATTAATAATTCTAAACATGGATTAAAAACTATGGTAGAGTTCACAAATAATCTCAAAACTATTTGTATTTGTTGTCTCCAAACATGTAGTAAGTGATAAAATATTACAGAAGCGAGTAAAAGAATTGTATTAGTAGTAGGTAGATTTATAGCGATATGGAGTCAATATAACTTCAATAATTCAAACTATTTGTTTCACTGTGTTCTTCAGCTGCAATTTTTGTGCTTTAGATAAAGTCTGAATCTTCCGGCTCGTTTTAGACAGCTCTTATCTAAATGTAATTTGTCATATGAAAAAGATAATATTAGTGCTTATAAAAGAGTTACAGGGACATAATTCACAGGAAAATTAATGAAATATTTAATAAATTTAAATCATACACATCATTGTTGAAAGCAAAATATCAACCAAACCAAAAAACCAAAAAACCAAAAAAATCTTCCAATCCAAGCAACTAAAATTATTGCTGTGTTGGCCTATGTGTGAGAAGGAAAAAATGATAAAAATGATAAAAAAAAACGGAAACTCTACACATTCTCCGCCCCAACTCAAAGTAAAAAAACCCCCAAAACTCAAAAAAACTTCTATTTTCTACTGCCTGTTTTCCGCTTCGTTTCAGTAGTAGCCTGCCTTCCCATCCGCAGGGGTGTCTGTCCATGTCCACCTTCATTAACAGATTTCCGCAATGGCGACTGCCCCAGTCTCGGAATCATGCTCCTGATGCACGTAAAAGTTATAAATTTAAGAAAAGATTATTAAGTAGATAAAATAAGATTAACTTGAAATTTAATGCATATCTAATGAGGAAAGTGGACTATAAAATAAGGATCTAGGCAATGCCTGCATGCTACTGTACCTGAATTCTTGGCTTTTTGTGTGTTTGTGATTAGGCTTATGCTCATTTGTACTCCCACCATTTCCAAAGCTCCCAAGCTTGGAATGGTTAATCTGCCACAGTAAATCTGGCTCAGATGAGTCGCTGGTCCCGGCATCATGCTCGTCCACGTCGTCATTTGCACATGCATCAAACTGGCTGTTTGTTTGAAATAGGCTAAATGACTTGTCAGGGTAGAATTTTGATGAATCAGGCAGGTATTTCTGATATATGGCATCGGACGCGTTGCTGTTGCTCGGATCCCAGCTAGTCATGAGATTGTCTACTCCACAAAAAGGATCTTGCTTGTTCACCATGAGCTTGTCCACCCACTCACCAGAGCAGAACTCTCTATCATCATCTACATTGCATAGGCCGGGGCTGCTTGAAGGCGGCCAGCTAGGCGAATTCCCAAGTAGCTCGTCTAGATCTAAGCTCTGTCGTTTTTGCCGCGATCCTCTGCGGTGAACCTGTGTATTTGGTGAAGATCAAACATACGCTTTAAGGTTTGCATCTGGATTTTGCATAGCAATGTTGCTTAGACGGTATTATTCAAATACCTCTGTGTTGGCTACACCTTCCATTGATTTCCGGAGCCCTTGTGGCGACGGCAGGCTCAAATCTCTAGTGTTTAAAGTAGGTTGATAAGGAGATTGCTGCATGCCACCACCAGATGTCTTTTGCAGCAAGGCGGCCTTCAAACTGACAATCTATCACACAAACGAGAGCAAATTGAGCATGCATACAAATCAAAGGTCAAACTATATTGATCTAGTGTTGGAAGTGAATAGATGAAAGACCTGTTCCTTGAGTTCCTTCACATCTGCAGGATCCTTGTTCACTCGTGCAGCGCCAAGTTCAACAGAAGCAACACGCTCAGCAAATTTAAGCGTGCTGATGGTCTCTCCAACGGCATCAGGCTCCGGACTTATATGGACGAACATCAGTGTTTTGGCTTGCCCTCCTGAGAAACAAGATATGTGGCATCAAATCATGCAGATAATGGAGACAACAGGTTACTTACGCAGCTGTTAGTCTTACCCAGTGAGTCTTGGAGCAGTTGAGTGAGTTTGCTATTTCTGTAGGGGATATGTGTGCTCTTTTGGGCAAGGGAGGAGATCACATCACCCAATGCAGAAAGTGATCTGTTAATATGCTGAGCCTCTTTGAGTCTGTCTCCGGTTACTTCTGATTTATCGACTCTCTCACTTCCAGCCAGATCGACTAGATGCATACAACCTCGGAGGAAGCTACCGGTGGTCAAGTCTCTTCCTTGGACGTGAACTGTTAAACAACTGCAACGAAAGGATATATGGTAGTTAGGTGACACAAGACTTTGTGAGAGTAACTCGAGCTCTGATTGCTTGCCTGTGTGAACGACTACTACGGTCATTGAGTGCTGTTGCACCCACGGCTCGGTTCCTGTGTCCAAGATTCATTAGATCGATAATGTCAGATGTTGAGGCAACGCGAACCAAACTTGCATCTGGTACGCTAAGTCCTGTCTGGGAACTGTTTCGGATTTCTAATGTACACTCTTAGTAAAGGAATCCAAACAGCGTAAATGCAACCATAAATTGATTATTCTGATTAAAAGTTAAGTAACATTGAAAAAGGATATCTTCTGTTTAAACCATCTGAATTCAGTAGATCTCTGACTTGTTCATTGTAAATCTCTATCATTTGAACGGAGACTTCATAGTAGAAAGTATCCTTTCTTTTCTCGGCAAGCATGAACAGATCACGTAAAGCTCTGTAGTTCACTCCTTGACTATCCTCTGTGAGATCCCTCGGTCCAGTCTGGATAAAAGAAAGAAGTTAACATGAATGCTTGATTCATCTTCCAATAGAAACAGGTAAGTTCCAGTTGTATCCTACCATGGTGAAAGTCTTTCCTGAACCAGTTTGGCCATAAGCAAAAATGCAGACGTTGTAACCATCAAGGACCGATCTTATTAGTGGCTGGGTGTCCGAAAATACCTCCTCTACAAAAAGGTAAAAATAAAATCACAGAATTTTTTTTAGAGTCATCAACTAGTAAGAAAATGAAGAAAACAAGTTACTGTATTGATTTGAAGGCTAACCTTGAGTTGCAGAAGGTCCAAATACTTTGTTAAAGTTGAAAGATTTGCGCCCTTTCCCATTCTTTGCCAGAGTGTTTATGCATATGGTTCCTTCTTCAATATGATCAATGGTAATCAAATGATCATATTGTCCGGGCAAGAATGGCCTGACTCGGCAATAAACCCTAATGCTTCCTGGTCAATATAAACTACCAAAAATTAATTTACCGCAAAGGAAGTAGGATGAAATGGAAACATATACAATGATCAAATTTTACCCTTTAGGTCCTGCACTTGATTATAAAGCTTCCGGTTTTCCTCAAGAACTCTATGATAACTAGAAGCAGCATGAGCTAGTCCATGAATATGGAGGCCTGTTGAGAGTAGACATATGTTAAGATGGTATTAATAAGCAATAATATAGTATACTTAAATACAACCAAACAAAGAACTGAAAATTTTCAAATTCTTACCAAGATTGTGAATTTCTTCATGGAATTTCATTTGCATGGACTGCATGCCTGCTTTTGTAGTTGAAAGAGTTTGCTTGAGCACCTAGACCAGGTTACTCAAAGATGAGCAGTTTTTAGCATACATAAAAATGGAGAGAGTGCATCTATTTTCATATTTCTTACGGTAATGTCCTTATGTTGCTGATTAACAATCAAGTGCTGGTTCATTAATCTACGTTCTGATTCTTCATCGACCTTGTTCTTCTGTAACATGTCGTTTTTCTTCAGTATTGCAGCTGGTTTCTTCTGTTCGGCCTTCTTTCATGAAAGAGGAAAAAAGTACAATTTTACCAATAACTGACGACTAATAAACACTCTGCAGCAGGTAGACTACCTTTACATGGGGCGTAGAGAGATTCACAGAGGATTTGTTGCCATGAGAAACTGTTGAGTCCCTAAAGCAAGCTTTCTTCTGTGAAATGATTAAACACAATTAATGAGAATCCAAACATATTTCTATAGCGTTTTGAAATACCAGTTCACAAATGATCAATAGGTATGCATAGCAGCAACAAAGAAAAAAAACTATACCGGTTCAATTTGGCTTCCAATGCGACTCTCAAACTCCTCCACAACCCTACATAATACAGACTCAACAAGCTGCAAAACACCAGAAGCTACCAGTTTAGGTATCAACAATATTATATTTCAAGCCTTCTAAGTTGAGATATATATAAGCTACATACGAAGCAAGTTTCCTCACATACACTCACAATGTCACATTTCAAGTATACATTGTCAACTTTCTACTAAAATTTTAATTAACGGAGAGTGGTTTAAAGACTACATACTTTCAAGTGTTTCTTGAGAAATTTACATCTAACACTTTACACTTACATTTGGCACTTCCTCAGGCTTCTTGTCCAATAAAACCGACCGAACAAGCATACTTAAGGATGAACTAGACTGCCAAAACAGAGAATATAGATAACATGAATGTCAGTCACATGTGCTAAAGTAGACAGAGTGTCAACTTTGAACCAAGAGCTTCCTACTCACAGTTCTGTTAGAATCTTGCTCATTGCATGCGCCATTCAGAGATTTCTCATTCATAGACGAGCTCCTTGATATGGAACCCGTGAAAGGCTCAGAGTTTTTTCGTGCAAATTGCTTCCCTGATGTACTTGTTCTAAGATTTCCACCAAATTTCCAAACCCCATTCCCTCCCGTCTGTTTCCATTCGCTGTAGGATTTAAGTGCCAAAACACAATTCACCACCCTCGAAGATTTTCCTCCCTAACGAACAATTGATGATCATCTATCCACCGTTTGTTTCAAGACTAGCAAATATAGAAAAAACAAAAAAATTCATTAATTTTTATTATGAATACCTGCTCCAAATCAGAAGCCTCAAAAGTAGGCATTCCCATCTCTTCCACGGCAACAAGAAAGTTCCTCACATTCTCAAAGTACTGAAATGCAGACAACGCAGCGCCATCAGGGACAAGCACCGGATCAGATGGACTTTCGACTACCTGAAAATGCATCGATAAGCACATAAGACCTAAAATCTCAAAATAATATGAACACAATCATTCAATTAACGAACCTTTTGCACAGCTCCAGCTTGAACTTTATTGAGTATATTGCAGAGAATTATTCCACTTCTTAATCCAAGCCTGAACTCTTCCTCAGAAGGCTCGGCTGGCAGATCTTTTGCCGCCACTACTCCGATCAGTTTCCTCATCCACGCCGCAGCTTCATATCTCCTTATCGCTGCATTTACGGACTTGTTATTCCCCAAAACTATGTATCACACTACAAAATCCAGAGATATGGTCTTGGGGAAATAGAATTCCTCAATTAACTATCCAAATTCGAACCAAAATACAATCAATCTCAATTCTACAGCTCAAAATGTGTTTTGAATAAAAAAGTCACGTGTACTCTACCAAGCCAAACAACAACCGCAACTTTATCATCCTCATTTCTAAACCGAATTAGTAAAAGCGCAGATATCCTAACACAAGAAATCAAGCACTCACTCCTTTTCGAAAATCATAACTCAAATTTCGACACAACTCAAAAATCAAGTGATCATTCTTCACGTATTGAAATTTCGACAGTCAGAATCCTAACATCATCAAACCCAAAAAAAAAAAACTGAGCGGCGGTTGGAGTCCATTTTAAGCATCAAAATAACCAAAATGCGAGCAAAATTCCCCCAAATTTTACCGTCTTCTTCGGCGCGGCGAGCATCCAAATCGAGGCCACGCGATCGGCTGCCGTGCTGCTGCAGCACATCCTCGACGACCGACGCCACGGAAAACGGCAATGCGCCTTCAATCGCCGCCATTCCGAAGTCGCTCTATGAAGTTTTCAGGCAATATGTCCAATTGTCAATCGCAAAACAGAATCATTCAACAAGAATTATCAAATAATTTATTATTCTTTGTAATATAAGAAGACAGGAAGATGAGTGATGAGAGCTCCAACGTCAGTTCAGGTACATCATACACTCATATATAGAAAGAATAGTTAGCTTTTGTTCTCATTCTACAACACTACAGTTAAGCATTGGCGATGCTACTACGCCTTTTTCCCCTTCTCTCTCTCTCTCTCTCTCTGAACTGGAAAAGCTTGGAGTTGTGACGATGTGAGTATGAGTGTCTGCCACTTTTGAATTTATATAATTGCTTAAAGGTCCCCCAATCCCAAGCCCATTTCTCCCGACCCTCTTCACCTCCCAACCGCTAGCCTCGGGTTTTTCACAAACCTACATATCAACTCTAATTCACCGTATATTAGCAGTAGTAATATCTAAAATGGAGTATCCAATTTGTCAATAATAATTAGTATAAATGTTTAGATTAGTGTGTGACATTTTTCATGTAATATTTCCTTATCATGACTTGTGTTTATAAGTAGTATCACATGTTTGCTACATGCTATAGCGTTTTGATTCGGCACTTTATTAAATTCGTACACCTGCATTTTGTGATTGTTTATTATATTGTGAATTCATGGTGTGTGGAAAAATTTCTCAACTTTTACATAATAATTTGTACCCATTTGATTAATCTATAATACTTTTACATATTACGTCTGGCAGATTACATTATAACATCATGTGATTATTTGGAATGAAATATCATACTAATAACTATTGACGAGCATAGGCGATAATAAGATAATACTAAATGTAGCACAAAATCTCGTTCATTTTAAAACCGTAAATCCTTTAGTTCGTAATATACTAATTTGGTATTTTATTGTATTAGTACATTTATTTTTTTTAAGAAGTATAAAAACATGAGAGTTGAACATTAAAACCCAAGATTTCAGTTACAAATATTGTGGTTTAATTGTTCCCTTTTCGCTTTATTCCAAATAGGAATGAAATTTGTTCGTATCTGTGATTAAAATCCATTTTATTTGCTCGATTTTCTTCTCTTATATTCTAGAAATTTCTGCTCACTTTATGCATAGTAGTAATAATTGGCGTGTGTAACTTAGGTAGACGCAAAATTGGTCTGGTTTGGTCGATCCGAATCCTAAAAATAAGATAATATAATAAAAAAAAATATGATTGAACTATTCGGTTTGCTAGATTATAACTCAGGATTAAATATGTAGGGTGTCTAGTTCATGAGATTGAATCTCATATCTTAATCTTAGATGATAATCATATGATAATTAGTCATAACCACATCTTTTCAAATCAATTAATCTACAACTTAATTATAAATAGATTATCATATGATAATTAATCATGCCAATCGAACAACACTCTATCTACTAATACTACTACTTCAGCTACTTCTCCTTCGCCATATTTGTTCATCCTTCTCCTCCCATTTTTCGAAATAAATAAATGTCTTATGCCAACCTAAAAGGTGAATATATTATGTTAGCTATCCAATGAAACGTCAACATTGGACATAAAAAAAGTACTCCATCTGTTTCTAAAAATTTATTACTAATTTCTATTTTTTAAAAAAATTTATCACCTTTCACTTTTACCAATTTTTGATAGTGGATCTCATATTTCACTAACTCATTTCACTCACATTTATTATAAAACTAATAGTACAATATATAAAAATAGGATTCACTTGCCACTAACTTTTTCAACAAACTTTCTACTCTTATTTTATTTCTTAAAACTCACCGCCAAGTTAATTGGTGACAAATTATTAGGGACGGAGGAAATAGTTACAATCAATTGAATATGGTTTTACTTTGGTAACAAATATATATGGAGTATTTGTTAATGAAAGTGTTATACGTATATCTGTTAAAGTATTTATTAATTTTATATACCTACACATTGATTGTCGATTGATATTCTAGAGTCGCTGAATTATTTGTTCGTAACCTAAGTCGTGAAGGTATCATATTCTGTGGCGCTTTATTTGAACAATGAGATAGATTATTAGAATAATTCAAATTAACCATTAGCTATTTCGACGGATTGAATTTTATCTTGTTTGATAATTTCATCATCTTATATTCAATTTTATGTTTACCCATCCATCTTTTCATTCAAAATAAGTCCGTAATAGTAGTTTATAATTCAAACAAATTGAATTCATTTGCGCTTTTCAGGCTTACTATATAGTACTACCTCCGTCCCTGAAAATTCGTCACAGTTTTCCATTTTCGTCCGTCCCCCAAAATTTGTCTCATTTCACTTTTACCATTTTTGGTTGTGGGTCTCATATTCCACTAACTCATTCCTACTCACATTTTATTATAAAACTAATATATAAAAGTAGGTCTCACAATCCACTAACTTTTTCAACTCACTTTCCATTATATTTCTTAAAACCCGTGCCCGATCAAATTGGGACGAATTTTGGAGGACGGAGGTAGTATAATCCAAGTTACCCTGTCACTTCTAACAAAGTTGTGCTTGTTATTAATATAAAATCTAGTAACGACTCTAACGATCATAAGTAGTCTTAATAGTGGATGACGCAATTTTAACTTAAAACTAGTAAAGTAAGATGATTTTTTAAAATTCAATAAATATGTGATAGAAATTAAAGGGATGGCTACATTACCAATTTTTTTTTAAAAAAAGGGACTAATTTTATTGGATAATACACTATTATTTATTTACGGGAGACTATTTTTTTTTTTACCTTGGGAGAGTCGACGTGATTAAGTGCAACGATTGTCACCAGCTAGGTAGGCAATTTGTCATTTTCAGGAAATGTTGGTTGGAAAATGGTTAACTCCAAGATTGAAGTTTAAAAAAAATTAGATTCGACGTCTGTAAACATTCACTTTTATACTAAAACCTTTTGCTTTCTTTGATATTAAGCATATATTGATTGGCCACATCTGGAAGAGATTGTTTAGAAGTAAGGTGATGAACTGATGATAATTTGATTTTAGAACCTTGTTTATTTATATTTTATTTGAATTGCTTGTTTGGGTTTATTGAGGTGGTCGTCGTACACAATAATATCAAGAAAATTAAACTGAGATAGCTATTTAATTGAATTTCAAAAATAGCCAAGAGTATAAATAATAGATTGGGTTCAACAATCAACTTGTTATTCAAACACCAACCTTCAGCTTTATTTGAGGTCTCTTTGTATCTCATTTTTATTGTGTTGACCATGTTATTTAGTTTACCTATATTTTTTAGTTTTATTTTGCCAGAATATAGCAATTTTGGATTTTTCTTTCAATATTTAGGAAGAATACCATCAGTGATGATTAATACTACTACTAATAATAATGATGATGATGAGTTAGAATATTAATTTTGCATTTATTATTGTTACTATTATTTTTTATATATTTATATGATGGAGTTAGAATATTAATTTGGCATAAGGTCGTGAATTTTGATTTCATAAGTAGGGAGTACACTTTATATATACATAATATCTTAATGTGAAAAAAAGGGAGATTAACCAAAGTGCAATATGCAAATAGCGAACCAAATAATAGTCATAATTTAGTAGTATAATTTTTTAAAAAAAGTAGATATAACTTAGTTCGGAATTAATGTTGTGATTCACACTATCGAGTCTACAACTAACGTTGGATTTTTTAAATCGGCGGATATCTCTTAACTAGCTAGTGCATTTCCCAAAATTTAATCCTCTTACATGTCAGTTTTCTAACTGGTGTTTTTCAGCTTATGCAAATAATTTAGTGTAGATACATTTGAGTTTGTAGCCTGACATCCAATATTTCCAATAATTTATTTTTCCAAAGATCTTCACCAGCAAATCCTAAAAAGATGAAAACAGTCTGCTTTGCCCGCAGGGGCGTAGCGTAGTTGGCAACGGAGGGGCAGATCTTGCTGCAATGAGTCTGGGTTCGAATCTCACTGATGTCGTGTAGTTGCTTCCATCTCTCAGGCACAAGTGCGAGGCCTTGGGAGATGGGTTTCTGGCAGCCAGTGGGTTAAGGCCTCTCCCTTAACGGGCTACTGCGTACCCTGATTGAACCCCCTCACATGATATCGGGCCGGAGTGTGGGGGCCGCCAAGGCGACGGAATCGCCTTTATTGCTGCAATGAAAACAGTCTGCTAGTTCCTACGAAAAAATAAGTTGCTAGTACATTAATTGATTATTGGTCACCTTGACCACTCGAATAGTACAGAGTAACATTAATACATAAATAGACTAAATAACACTAAATTGTAAATTATAGTAGTATAAATTTTATGAACAAATCCACTATCATAACTAAAGCCAAATTAGAGTCATATTAGAATGATTAACCATCTTAAAAAATTAATCTTTTTAAATATTATCTTAGATGTCAGGATTGAATTGAATTTCGGAAAGCTAGCAAGTAAAAGTAATAGAAAATTAGTTATATGTTCAATATTATACAAATTAATTTAGAAATAAAAATTTTAAGTTCTCGTCTTTCACCAACTAGTACTAGTCAGAACGACTTGTTTCGTTGGCCCAATCTACGATATGTTCTACTCACTTACCTAATCTCTCGTTTCACAATTAACTGACACCAATTTCATTTTTATCTGTCTGCAATTAATTGACATTCGTACTATTTACTATTTTTGGTAATGGATAGTACATTCCACTAATTTATCTCACTTATATTTTATTACAAAACTAATATATAAAAATAGGTCTCATATCTCATTAACTTTTTCAATCCACTTTCCACTATATTTCTTAACACTTGTGTCGAGTCAAACAACTTCAATTAATAGGGGACGGAGGGAGTATACGTTTCGGGGTTTTGCAATGGAAACAACAATCTATACCTTGATGACTTACCCTCAAAGTCTATAACGTCAACATGATGTGTGTTGCGGATTGGTCGTACAATTAGTCTACGATATCTCAAAATGTGAGGTTTTCTACTCATGTATTGGAGAATGATCTAAATAACTTATTTGGGTATCCAAATAAGTTGAAACCTAAGGCTAATATGTGTCTAACAAAGTCCATCAGTAATCTATAGATAGCAGAAGAAGAATCAAATCGCATCATTAGTTTTGGCTGATAATTTTTGACATGACATGCAATGGCGGATCCAAAAACTAAATATCGTGGGGTCGAATAAGATAGTAAATATTTAAAATAATTGTACTTTTTGGTAAACATATATTTTAATTTAAATAATTCATGCGAGGTATCTTAAAACAACTTTCCCCACTTTCTTCATCCCGTTACAAGCGAGACGTTTCTTTTGAATACAAAATTTAAGAAAAAGATGTTTATGTGGAGAAAGAATAAAGTTAGGTAAGATAAATATGAAAGTGGAAATAGATAATAAAGTAAGAGAGAACAATCGTGTCTTGACAAAAAAATAACATACCTTTGTTGGGACGTACTAAAAAAAGAATATGAGTCGCTTATGGTAGGATTGAAGTAGTACTCCCTCCGTCCTATTCCATGTGAGACATTTCTTTTGAACACAAGGTTTTGGGAGTGAAAAAAAAAGTAGAGAAAAACAATAGGAGAGAGAATAAAGTACAAAAGAGAGGTGGGGGCGGAGTCACGGATGCCGTAGGGTCGGAGGCGGAAGAAAGTAGCTTTCCGGTGGCACTCCATGACCGGTGGTGGGGTCGGCCGACCCCACCTGGATCTGCCACTGACGACATGAACACACACGAAGTTAATAGTTTCAGTCAAGCCTTATGGGGTTTGGTTCATATCAGGTCGACATAATAAGAACTCGATGATTTCATGTTGTGTTCGGGTTACATGTTAATAAATAAAATTATTATTTTTATATTTGAAAAATATTATACTAATTTTATTATTTAGATTTAAATCGTGATACAATTTTAATCATGTTATAACATGTTTTTATTGTGTAAGTATCAGATTTTATCATGTACTATTATCATATTTTAATCGTGTAATATCATGTCCAAGTCATTATCGTATGTTAAGCTAAACGAATTCCACAAAACCAAAATCTCACCCTACCCTTTGAGTGAGATTTTCAAAGCATCTCTTTGTTCCATCTGCAGTTATAATTTTCTCCTTCCTAAATTAATGGTTTGATAGCTTATAATATATTCAAACTTGGAGTAAGATAGTAATTGATTAGAAGATTCATCTGTGGAGTGACGAGAATTTCAAGCTCCCATCGACGAGAGCTAAGATATGCTATTAATTAAGAGGTAATCTCTATGAACGTGCCCATATATCTCTTATTTTAGATCTGAGGTCTGTCAATATGCATTTAGTGTAGATTTATATTTCGTGAATTAATATGTAAATAATCTAAAATCATCCTCAGAAATTATCGGGAGTCATGCAAGACCATGAATTAAGGTGAAAGCTTAAATTACTAATTATACATATATAATGATATGGACAAAGTTGGTAATCACATGTAGAGGCAGATCCATAATATAATTTCAGAGGGGGCATAATAAATAGTAGAAGTGAACGAACAATGGATGAAATCATTTTTTTTACTTTAATTAGTGGTAAAATTGTAAATTCAACAAATAAGTTTAATATGTATAAAAACTGACATCGTTTGACGGTCTTAGACCATCCACAACGGGTCTCGCCGGCGTCTCGCGTCTCGTCTCAGCGAGACGAGACCCCGGCGAGACGCGTTGCAGCCTCCATCTCGTCCCGTCTCGTCGCGCGTCTCGACTCGGCGAGCCACGAGACGAGCTGTCTCGCCACGCGCCTAGGCGACGTGGCGCAGCCCGGCGTCGTGCGTGACGCCCACTCGCCGGCCCGCGAGTGGGCGTCGTCACGTGCTGACGCAATAAATATTTTTTTTAAAAAAAAATTCAAATTAAAAAAAAAAAATTTGTAACGGTATTATTACCGTTTTTTGTTTTTTTTAATATTTTTTTGTTTTTTATTAAATTTTTTACTCTATAAATACTCCTAAACCCATCCTCATTTACACACAACTACACATCTATTCTTCCTATCATCTAAATTTTCTCTCAAATTTTCGCTGAAATTTTCATAACCCAACTCAAGATGTCCGGCGACGGCGAGGGCAACTATGGCGGCTCCGGCTCCGGCGGGTGGGATCTCAACTCATTCGGCGATTGGGAGAACATGATCAACACATTGGGCGGTGGAGGTTCGTCAACGCCGGGGACCCAGGGTTCGGCGACGCCGGGGGGGTACCAACCACCCAATTTTGACCTTGATGCATATGTTCGTCCCAACATCCCGCGGTTTTCGCAGGGATTATCCCAGATCCGGGAGGATTTTCCAGTTGATCCCACGCCGGGAGTAGGCCGAGGCGGTGGAGGTGGGCGAGGCGGTGGAGGTGGCCGAGGCAGTGTACAACCCCAGACGGGCGAGGACGAGGAGGAAGAAGAGGAAGAGGATCTTGGCCGACATCCGTACAACAACCTCGAAACGATGGCGGTGTACAACGCCTGGATCACGGTATCGTACGATCCCATCGTCGGGAATCAACAAACCCGGAAGTGTTTCTGGGAAAAGGTTGTCGAGGTCTACCACCAAATAAAGCCGAACCGCTCCCGCAAGCGCACAGTTAAAATGATCCGCTGTCACTTTGACCGAGTCGACCGACAGGTCAAAAAATTCTGCGGCATCTACTCGGCGGAAGAGGCGCGCTACCAAAGCGGTTCCACGGCCACCGACATTTTGACGTCCGCTTTGCGCGCCTACTACCAGGACGAGGGACATCAATTCAGATTTGTTGATGTTTGGCGCGCCGTCAAGGACGAGGAACGATGGGCCGGCGGTTTCCGCTCCAGCTCGGGCTCAAACTCGAAGCGCACGAAGCATACGGCGAGTGGCCAATACTCGTCTAGTGCTGGTGCGTCTGGTGGTGACACTACTGAAGGCATCAGCCAACATGATGCTGAATCCCAGGAGTTTGCGGGTACGGTCGGCGATGCAGGAGGATCCGCGAGTAGGCGCCGTCGGCCGCAAGGGACGAAGGCGGCGAAAGCGGCTAGAGCAAGGAAGGGCCGAGGCGAATCAAGCCAGCCGGCCTCAGGATCGGGCTCGCGAGGAGGCTCGGACACACTTATGGTGGCGTACATGACCGCCACAATGGCGGACACTTCCCGCTTCTCGCACTCCCAATACGCGGCCTGGTGGAACGGAATTGTGCATATGGCAGCACAACTTGGCCTTCCGACTCCCCCTCAACCTCGACCGCCTCCGGAGGATGATTAGCCCTTCCGATTATTTTTTTTTTTATTTTGTGTGTTTTTTTATTTTGTGTGTTTTTTTATTTTGTTTTAATTTTAATAAAGTGTGTTTGTTTAAATTGAATTGGGTTTTAAAAAAAAATTATAAATTAAATTGAATGAATAGTAATTAAGAGACGGTATAGAGACGGTTAAGAGACGGAGCGTTGCAGGTTCCGTCTCTTAGTTAAGAGATGGAGGCAAAAAGGACAGTGGGGCCCTCAAATAGTGCTCAAATAGTAGTTAAGAGACGGTTTAAGAGACGGTATAGAGACAGCGTTGTGGATGGCCTTAGTGTTTCTATCGATATTAAGAAAATATTAGGCAGTTCTGTTGGTCTTAAATGATTAGATCTATTTATAAGAGTACGCTTTCATAAAAACTACATAGATTTTTTAGATTGCATACCGAGCTTCATTTTACTCGGGAACGTGCACATATGATCTACTCCTTTCATTCCATAGTAATGGAGGCGTTTCTTTTCGGCACACAGATTAAGAAAAATTGTGTTAGGTGAGTTAAGTAAAGAGAGAGTAAAGTAAAAAATGAAAAAGGTAGAGAGATGAAGAGAGAATAAAGTAAGAGAGAGTACAGTAGGTGTGGAAAAATGTGTTGGCTTTTACTAAAAAAAGGAAATGACTCTATTACTATGGAACATACCAAAATGACAAAATGACTCTACTACTATGAAACAGAAGGAGTATTTGCTAACAAGTGGATAACCTAGCACCATCAGAATTAATGACCCATGTTTTAAAAAGTGCAAAATGATAAACAAAGGCACAAAGCCACTAATACATGCCATAGTAGCTATTGAGTATTGTCATGATTATTTTTATTTTGGAGAAGGCATTGATATAACTATCTATTAGCTTCATAAAATTTGCAAATGGAGGTTCATTCCCATATTCCCCACTTTTGTGGTCCACCACAACTCATGCAAAATGTTTTTATTGCATTCATCAAAGGTTTTTATCTATTTTTCATTTTTATCAACCCTTGAGAATCCTATGTAAAATACTTATATACTACTTCTAGGTTGGCTTAGAATTGTGCTTATGCAGTTCTTCTATGGGCAAAAATCTATTATCTTATCTCTCTATATCACTCTATTAATGAACTGTGAGCACACTATTTGGATGAATTTTACAAATCTCAAAATTAAAAGGGATAATAGTTTATTTTTAGCTTAATAAAACTAGTATATATCTATATACCTATTGACCTAGCTTCCAGATTTATACTTTTTCCTATAAACAACTATCCAGAAGGCTCTTTTTTAAAACTAGAATATCTTAATTAGCATACTAATGAATACCTAGAGGCTAGATTCATAACTTGCATTTCTTTTTGTCACACTTTATCCTACAACCACACTACATACTTTTGTGTGAAACTTGTGAATCCAATAAAATGAGTATTAAATACTAATGTTAAACTCGTAAATAGGCAACATCTTATGGGTTTCAACTCGTGATATAATTTTCACACCATTTTTTGCAATTATATGAAGATTCTACACATGCTAGATAATGATAATAATAATCTAAAAGACTTTCCATGTGGGAAAAAACCCACAAATTCCATCCAAACCATGTTTATCAACTATTTCTTGATAAATATCCCACATATGTGACAACCACACAAAATTGTTCAAGATTTAAATAACCACCTAAACTAACCCAACTTTTGCTTGCAATAATAAAGTACACATCTCTCTGAAATATCAAAAAGAAGATTAAATAACAAAGAAAATAATCATATCTTTGCTGTTTTTGCTATTTATTTATTTTTTCGGTTTCTATTGTTAGGGCAGTAGGGGTCCATATGAAGCATCCCCATAAATCATGATAGCAATGGCACTCCTCAAGAACTTTTTCACTTTTACAGCCCATCAAGATATGATGAAGACAAGGTCATTCATTTCTTTATTAGGGGCCGGATAATTAACTTTATTTTTCATGTTTTAATTTTAATACTAAATCATTGATTATAGATGGGTTTGTTGATAATGATATTATAACCATGTTGTTAATCCCATTTGATATAATTGAATTCATTGCATTCGTGCTGTTTACCACATGTGTGCAATGATGAGTGTTTAGATGAATATGATAAAATAAAATAAAAATAGTGCTTTCAATCCATTATTCATCCATGCCACTCACATTCAGCATTATAATTTTGTGGTATTACACAAAAATAAGGTTTACTCGTAATATATCTAAAATGATAATCATAAATTCTTAGTTATCGTTGCAAAAGGAAAAGAAACCATGTGCCATGGTTGTCCCTAACCTCAAGTTATAGGTGAAGAATTTACAGAAGTGTTTTTAAGTCAAATGAGCTGTTGTCCCCTTTCTGAATCTTACCTTTAAACTCAATTAGTGTGATTAATTAGGTCACATTAATGTGCTACTATAATTTAGAACGACAGAATCAATATCACATAGTATATAAATTAAAAATCTTTTTAAGTGGGACATAGTCCTCGTAAATATTCTTAAAGTGATTAATTTATGACTTGTCACTAATTCTCTATGTCGTCATGTGTAATACAACTAGATTGACTTTTACATTAGTACTAGGATAATGACAATTAGTGGAACTAAATACTTTGATTAGGTCAAATGGGGCCAACAGCCTAGTTTTCTTTTTCTCAAGTCTTGTTATTCTCTTGGGAAAGCCGAAAGAGTCATTGCCACGGTTGTTAGATGCTCAAGGAATTTCATTTTCAAGAATCCAATATATCCTTGAATAAAGAGAATTAAAGGGATGAAAAAGAAGAAGGGGAAAATGTGTGGTTTTTAAGACATAGTGCCCTGCATATTTCCAACCAAATCACATGCACTTTGGGAAAAAAAAAATTCAGAGGATTGCTGCATAAGTGATGCCATTCTATGCCACCCATGATTGTATAGTGTATTGCACTGTGTCCAACGAGTAGTTTCTATTTACAAAATTTATGTCATAATTTCGAATAGTAATTCTTTGTTAAGAGAATAATTTGGTCTCCAAGATAAAATTATAAGACATGTGTATGAACAAGGTAGATTCACCCTATCCAGATAAGGTGATTTTAACATTACTAAGATAAAAGAAAATAAGAAAATTGGTCAAAAACGTTCATTTGTTAAGCAATTTTTTCATCCATCTGAATCAAATATATATACTTCATATTGATGCTTCATGCAGATTAAGTTACTTTGAATGAAAGTAATTTTCTTATAGTTCACTCATTTAAATGACAATTGGGACATTTATCTGAAAAATGGCTACTTGGGCTCACAATAGTTTACTAACATACTTTCAAGACTAAGATTGACAAAGCTATAAATAACTGATGATGAAAAACAACACTGAATACAATAATTGGACTCTAAGGAATCAAAGACCACAAATATCCATCAAGGCCATTTGGTAAATATCACTAAACTTCTATGTATACAGCAAACAGTAACGAAAGAACAGCAAACGTCGTCGTATTGATGTTCTGTACAAGTAATTATCGTCAATGTCATTCTAAGAAAAAACTGTCTTCCTAAGTATAAGAATACAGAAACAATCACTAATGAGGGCTCCTAGGCACAGCATATATAGGACTGCTGCTAAGAAACAATGTGTCTGTTGAAGCAGGCGACGTACCCTGATCATCTCAATGGTTGGGGGTGTTGATCAGGAGGAAACAATGTAACAAGAAATCTGTGAATCATCTCAAAACTGGTAAATGTGATTACAGCAGCTGGGGTCGTCCTCAGCAGGTTGATGGCACAACCCCGGTAGAAACCAGGGATGCCGTCTTGCTTGAAAACCTTCTTGATGCAGTCGACAACGCCAGAATATTGCTTCTCGGAATGGTAACCTTGTTCTTGAAGTCTTGAACGGACAACCTGCAGGAGCATGAAGTTACAGTCTGTTCATCCAAGAACACTTTTTTAGTCTAAATGGGTGGAGTCGAGAGCCATGATATGCCAACAAGTGTAAGGAATGGTGAAACTGGAAGAGTGTTTAGCAATCCCAGTTTGATAAAATCCCAGCAAAGAATAATTTTAACTAAAATACTGTTTTCGGATATTATGGAACTTTCATGTTTGACACTTTTGACTTTTGAGTAATGTATATATCACCTAGTCATGACTCATAAATAAATGAACTCAGTTAGCATTATAAAAAGTTTCTTCAGAATTATTCTACAATTAATAATCCAATAAGAATATGTTGAACTAAGTTATCTGTATGTCTCCATATATTTTAGCAGATGCATCTTTTTTCTTGTGTTTTGAGTTTTGGTCAATGCTATGAATTGTTTTGCACAAAGAAATAAGACAAAAAAAAAGAAGAAGATTGACATCTTTTCCACAAACCTCATGAGGATATGTCAAGGTCGAAGCAAATATTTTTGAAACGGACGAAGCTAAAGCAACATCACTTGCACTGAGTTTATCGGTCGATGTGTTACCTACCATCATCAACAAATATTCAAGATGGGATTATTTCAGTGAGGTAACAAAAATGTCATTGGAAAGAATAAGGAAGGTGTCATTTTTTCAAGTAAAATATTGGAGCTACATACCTTGTTTAGCTAGATAACTCTTTATCTTTTCATATGTTGGAAACTGAATAGCAGCATGACTAATACCAGCCAAAGCTGGCACTAGTCCACTGCATAGCACAAATAACAAAACAGAAAATTAAAAATTGATTCCTCTGGTGTAAAATATTAATCCAACGTAGTTTTCCGGCATGCTTCATGAAAGAGATAACCAACCTATACAATCCACGAATGCCCTCTTCACGTGCAATTCTTTTTAAGGCAGATAATGTACCCCTATACGGCACCACACCTGTTCTCATCCCTTGTGTCTGCATAAAACAGAAAATCATTGTACCACTAAAATAAATAAAAATTAAAATTCATCAATGTCTTTCAATAGGTTGTAAGCAAGACTTTGTACACTAAAGTCCACTGGGCAAGTTTCTGAGGCTATACAAATTTGAAATAAAACATTTATTATGTATCAATGCATGTGCTTTACTGTAGATAGTGGAAAGTACAATATTTTATGCTGATGCCAGAGAGATTCAAATCTTTGATGATTTTGAATGTCAACTTGCAATATGTTTATAGTTTGTATGGAAAATGCGCCATCATACCATATCCCCACACCTACAATCAAAGAGGCAAATTTCTCACGTCTCATTCACCAGTTCCAATTGCCCAACCCTCCACCGATATCGTACACAAACTGCTCTCTTAAAGGTTTGGTAGTAAAAAAAACAATCTCTTTCATAACCGTTTCTAATATCAGTATCTAACTATATGAGGACATGAGAGAATTAGAATATAAAGATACACAAATATGTATCCAATGAACACAAATGCCCCCATCCTTCATACAAACACCTGCAGCACAATTTCATGAATTTAAGTTTTATATATGCACTTATCATTAATTCGAAAAGGGAGTTTCAGTTTACAAACATATTTAAATACTTTAGATTCAGAAAGTAACATATTAGCTTAGCTACACTTTTAGCAGCAATAAAAAGCATAATAATCAAGATTTACCAAAAAGAACATGTGCCATAGTGACCAGAAAGAAATACCTGAAACCTTGTTTTGACAACCCAAAGAGGATTTGTCGTGATTGCTGTTGCAGCTCCAGCACCAGAAGCAGCCGCCATACTTGCACCAACAGAGAGCTGCTGATTTACATCTAAAAATTTCAGAAGCATCAATAACACCCATTTAGACTGTTCAAAGAAACAGCTTTCGACAAATATATATATAGAATGATAAAAGCAGGTAAAGAACTGACCATCGGAACCAAGTAAACTCTTTAATTGTTCATAAATAGTGAAATACACCTGTAAGAAAAGTCAATAACAAGTTAATTGTCTCCCTGTTTCCATTTACAAAACCAGTAAATTTGCACATTTATAAGCATCAGTTCAGGATAACTGAAACCTCCAACTTACTGCCCAATTTGGAAACATGGCAAGCATCGTAGGGGAGAGTCCTCGGTACATACCACGTAATCCCTCCTTCTGAAATATCTGTTCTAAACTTTGAATTATAACACTACCTGGAAAATTTTTGAACAAACAACCATCCATCATATGGTACCACATCCCACACAACAAAATTGGTAATTGCTACAGCATCAGATTAAACCTCTCTCACAAAAATGTAACCACTGATTGAAACAGCCAAAGAGGAAGCACCGGAAAATGAACCTTCTAAATCTCATCTAGAATGCACTAAACTACTAAGTTTAGCCCCAAAAGAAAACTTTTGTTACCTCTGATATTAGCATTTGCAAGCCGGGGAAGCCCATGGACCTGTAACCTAGTCTTGATAACATCTAAAGGGCATACAAAAGTAGCTGCAATCGCACCTGCACCAAATCAAGTTATTCCTCATCAAAGTGGATTCATATTTGAAAGGGGGAAAAAGAGGTATGAATCTATCCTCCAAATTTGTTTCTAAATTCATTAAAAAATAGAGAATTTGCAGTGATCAATAACTTAATTGAAACATCCAATCGCATTGAGGTAAGGAATCGATTAAAGGAGAAAGGAAAAGGTAGAGAACTCGAGAGGAGATATTTACCAGCCGCAGCGCCGGCGCCAGCATTGCAGAGAAGGCCCCTAGGACTAACGCCGTGACTCTGAGCAGCCATCGATAAATTGAGTACAATCAACCAGCGAAACTAGAGCGAATTCGGAAACAGCAACGGTAGAAATGAGTTGAGAGAAGCGATAATTGTCTGCGACGGAGTTGGAGGAGTCCTCTGTGGAGAGGCAGATCACCGCCGAAAACAACCGCAGCATGGCCAACACTAATGAGAATCAATTAAACTCAACCAAATCTCCATAGCTGTTGAGCAAGCCGTCTCAGATCAGTTATGAAAAATTAAAGACGTTGGGGAGAATTTGTGTCAACAAATCGTAGCTGGTTGTTGAAGGCGATTAAATCGAGAATGCGAAGTAGCGATAAGATTGTGTGGAGTGAGAGAGAAAAATTGAACATTGACTAGAATTGTTAACCATAGATATTTAATGCACATTTAAGATTTATTTGGATAAAATCCAAATTCGGACCACAAAATATTTGCCTCAATTGAACACGCATTCTTTGCTTAGAAAAGAAATTAATTTATTGTGCTTCGGTTTGAGTTTTTGAATTCAGCCTAATGTGGAAATGTACTTGTATCAGTATTTATCTTCGTGTAGGTGTAGCAACTGGAATTTTAATCTTACCCAATTAATAAATAGGTTTATTCAATATTCCGGTTTGATGCAAAAATTATTTATATTCCAAATTCGAACAATTGTTAGCCACTACTAATATGGGTGCATTTACGTATGTGACGGACGGTTCGCCGCAATGGGTCCCGCACACTTTTTGGGCATGTGCATTTAAAAAATGAAAGTAATGCTATTACAGATCTGTTTATTAGTAATTTTTAATAATTTGTATCTAAATCATAGTGACATAAACACATTAAAAATTTTGTGTGACACGATGGATCCTCGTTCTTGTTTTGGCGTTTATTGAAAAATTGTTTACTCTCGCCTTGAAAAGAATATGTAGCTACCGAAAAAATATTAAATTATGTGTTGCATGTTGCATAACTATTAATCATTTTGATTGGCCCTAATTCAGTTATTTCTGTTGTCGGATATTGTTGAAGGCTTCAGATTGAATGACGTTATTGGCCCTATTTATAAATTCAGTTATTTTTATTGTCGGAATTTGTTGAAAGCTTTTGGTTGAATAAACGTCATTTTGTCGATCAAAGTGAGATGCATCAAATTGGTGGAATTTAAATTATTAAAATTAGAATATAAATCAATGTGAAGTAAATTTACATATATCAAGAGAAGAAACTAAGACAAGATATTACCCTTTGCAATTCTCTCTTACCAATAAATTTATAATGTTATGAATGACAAATATTTTAATATTAGTTGAGAAAAAACAATATTACTAGATTCACTACCTTATCGAATTTTTCAGGATAGACAATATTAAATTATTAATATGATACCATATCAAAAATTGATGTATCATAATACACGGTCTATCGAATATTGATGAACATATCACTTTTATTCCAATATTTATTAATCTTGCGTATTACTACTACATAATTTTACATTCATAAGCTAATGTTAAAATAGACTATGCATGGCAACTAGAATAAATGCATACATAAAACACATAACATAAGCCCAAAACAAATATCTTTGTTTAAGTAATAAAAAACGAAACACAATTTACCTGACAAACGTCTTCAGCTGAGGCCCACATAAATAGCAAGCACTAAAAATAAGCCTTTTCACCTTTGCCCTATTCACAAGTAATAATGTAGTGGCCTAACAAAAATCATTTAAATTTCGGGTCATATTGCAATATTCATCATGTTTTATTGATAAAAGGAAAATTCTCAGCCAGAGTAAAGGGGTAAATCTCATTCCTATGCAACATTATACAAACTACACACAAGAAATAAATCAGGTTAGGCCAGATTGGTAGAAAGTGTGATGCGAAGCATTTTTCCATTTTATTCCCCTTTGTTCTACGCATTTTTATGATCTTGTGAGCCAGCAGATTTGCTGTTTTATAATCATCAATTTTCTTGATTTCATCTCAGGAAGCCTTTGGACGGTACCTTGATTTACATGAACTATATAATGAGTACATCAACTCCAAGTATGGGCAGCAAATTGAGTACGATGTGTTTTCAGATACAAGGAAGATATCGAGCAAATTGAAGTTAACTAGGAGGTGAAAAACTGTGCAGAGAGCTCTAAAAATTGGCCCCCCCGGGTCAATTTCATGCCCAATAATTCACCCGGCCGGGTGATTTTCGCGAGGCATGGGAAGTCAGGAGGGGTCGATTTCACGTCACCCGGCCGGGTTGTTCACTCTTAACTGCAAAGTGGCAATTTTCGGCAGTTTGGCTAGAAGAAAAAGGGGAGTTGCTGGCATGTGGAGCGAGGTTTTTTTGACAGAGAAGAAAGAAGAGAAAAGGGAGAAGAGAAGAGGAAGAAGAGAGGAGGAAGTTCCGGCCAACTTTCCGACAATCCGACTCCAAATCCCAACTCCACTCATTGAGGGCAACACACCTATGGTTTTGTTTCTACATTCTACCATGTGTATAGGCTAGACTCTCTTTGTTGCTCCAAGTTGTAATCTAGGCTTGTATATTTGTTTTAACACCTTGAATCGTACGTTTGATACCAACAATGTGTTTGATAATTAAAATGCTACGTTTTTGGCTAATGATGTAGTGTTGTTAAATCTTAACTATCGTCTCTTTAACATAGCTTAGGATTGATCGTTTGTTGGTATGCTATCGAATTAGAACTGTTCAGGGGATAAATTGATAGTGGATTAGGTAAGTAATTATAGTAGACGACGTTTGTTCCCATGCATCCGCAGGAATTAAATGTCGTTGAAAGTTGGTTCACGGAACAAGTGTTCAGCTGACTGTGAACTATACGTCGTAGACATGTTCAGTGCACGCGATTAGGTTGATAATTATAATCCCGTCGTATGTTTCGTTGTAAATGGTGTAAAACAACGCAAGCTTAGAGAGCAACTTGGAGTGACTTGTCTTCCTCGTGTTAAAAATCTCATTTTAGTAGCTTAAGTTAGTTAACCATTTCAAAATCAAAACAAAACCTTTATATGCTTTGTGTAGTCATATTAAGTGTAAGCAATCTCGCCTCCCTGTGGATCGACACTTGAAATACTACTACGATACTGTATTCTTGCAGTAGTGTAGTATTATTAGAGTTAAAATAATTGAACTTGATAATCTTTATACATTGATTAAGAACTCTAAAATATCGCATCAAAGTGTAAGCTCCCAACTGCTATTCACCACTCACTGGCCATTTGTCAGATAAGTTCAGCTCCAAGATCCCCATGTCTAGGGTTAGAAGATGAATCCAGCAAAACCTAACCTAACCTACCCAGATTAAAAACTGAAACAACTAAGGAGAATGAAAAAACAGTGTCCAGCCAGCCAGCTGCAGTAGGAAAGGATTTAATCTCATCAATGGCTCACAATACACAAGCACAAACCATAGTATGGTTGAGAAACTGATTGTGCTTAGACATGTTGATGAACTACCACCAGGAACAGCAACTGATGTCTGAAAGTTCCCTTCACTCGAACAAAGCTTCGGGCAGATCCAGGTGTTCATAAATCGTCCAAAATGGTCGATAATACTAATCCCTGTAGAAAGTTGCACCTGCTGGCCCTCTCTTTATGCCAGTCTTTCGACGGGGTTGGTTGTATTCTGCAATAGGGATGACACTACATAAGGCTTGCTATAGCTGCGAGAATGTCAAATAACAGCTGTAGCAAAACTTGTACTATAGGCTAAACATGATAGTAGTCCAACAAGCAAATGTTAGCACTTTCTTATGTGACACCAAGAAAGAATAATGAGGGTATCTCTACAAAAAACCTTAACCAAGAATCAAACCTAATCAAGCGATGTCAATATAATGTGTGCATCTATGATTTCCTACAATGCAGTTTTCACACCTTTTGCATGAGATTTGTTGTTCATTGATAATCAGTTCAATGCATCAATTTAGTCGGTGTTTGGTTGAGCTTATAAACTCATTCGAACAATTTATAAGCTGTGTAGGAGCTTATATTTTCTCAATGATGAGAAAATAACAAAAATGTTATCTCAATCTCTAGGTTGTATAATCAAAGTACATCTTTCTAGTTTATGATGTCTTTCCAAACAAAAACACATCCTATGCAATCTAGAGTAAAGGCAGTAGGACACAAGTCTAATGCACTAAAAAACTTTGAACACTGACATTTCAAAAGTGTTGTGAAATATCCAAAAGCCTGTGAGAAGAGCCATGTGGTGCATACCTGTCTATGGTAACATCTTTTGAAATGTCCAACAATGTTACTCTGGCTTTAGTTGAAGAAGCATCTTTTGTGGTGCTAGCACGGCGTGGACTATTGACGAATGAAAGTAGCTTGGAATCAGTTTCTGCATTAGATGAAGATCCTACACAAGAAGACTCCTTTATAGACTGCAAATGTTTCTTCTGCAACTCTTTTCTGAACAGAAATAATGCTGAACGAGACTGAGTATTCCAATACTTCTTGATGCATAGTGCGTTTGTCGAGTTAAGGTCACAACAATGTATAATACAGGCAGTAACCATCCTCAAGTTTAAGCTTCAGAAAGTTAACATAAAATGCATATAGTTCTCAATCACAAAACAACCCATTCACCTAAAATGCCTTCAAAGGATATCTTCAATACATTTTCGTGCTCTGTGATTAGATGTGGAGCCATGTTTATCCGCACTTTTATCATACAATAAGGACATATCTGTGAAATAAAGAACTCGGTTAAACAAAGTAAACTCAAACCATTATTGTTTTTAATAATCGGTAGAAAGATACTTAGCACATCAGTCATTACTCACTAGCAATAGTAAACACACATTTCTATAAATACGTTTGAAGCCAAGTCTGATCAAACTATTGGGAGCTAATATTCTAAATAACACCAACAGGCGATCAAAATCATTACCCCGGGTTTAACCTCCCTCCGGTGATCGGCATCAATGTGGCAGCACAATCCAAGAACATCAAAATCCCCAGAGCAAAACGGGCACGCCAACTCTTCCGATTTCTCGTCGCTCTCAAAATCATTCAGTTCATCCTCCTTGACCCCTCCCATCTCCTCATCCTCCTCCTCGTAATCATCTACTATGTCAACCACAAATTTAGAAACGGAACCGAAACAACAAGATCGCAGGATGAAAATTCATAAGATTTCAAAGAATCGATAAGAAAAAAATTGTATTGAACACTAACCGATAGTGTTTCGGGAAAAAGAAGACTTCTCAAAATCCACATACTTGTCAAACCGATCCGCCATTATCAATTATATTAATTGTGGATTCGATAAGTGGATTCGATAACCAAAGTGAAGAAGAGGTTGAAAGGAATTCAAATAAGAAATTGATAGGTTTTTCTCCTGCTTCTTCCCTCAAACAGTGATTTTGTGGAGAGAGAGAGTGAGAGGGGAATACCGAGAACAGAAAATGGCAGTTGGATCCGAATTAAATTCGAGTCGGATTTCGGGTCGGAAATTGGACTCATTTAAAGTCATGCAACACGTCAGCCGCCAAATTATTCCCATGAATGTGTGGAGGGAGCATCTCCAGTGGGCGGATGTCCCACTCGGACATCCACTAGGACATCCCGAAAACACCTCCCGCCAAGTCACTAGGACTTCACATCTCACTGCCACGTCAGTAGGACATCCCATTCACAATCCGCCCTTCCCATCGCCCTTTCCACTAGGACTTCCCGCAATAAAAAAAATCACAAATTCACAAATAAAACAATTTACATTCTCGCTATCACTGTCACTAGACATTCTAGATATACTTGAAATTAGAGGTGTAGAGAGAGAAACTTGTTAACACAAGTGGTGTGAATGAAATAAAATTCAACGAGCCGTATATATAGAGTTTAAAAAAACTAAAAAAAATTTAAAAATCGGACGTCCGCCCGCCCATCGCACCGACGTCCGAGGACACCCGACGTCCTCACGGGACGTCCGTATCCGACCTCCCCTGCCATAATGGCGGACGTCCCGGTCGCCCGTCGCGCACGTCCGACCGGACGTCCGCCATTGGAGATGCTCTTAGTGTGGAGAGAGTTTATTGTTTACACTTAATTTAGGAATATTGGCCCCTAAAATCACAAAATTTTCAAAAAGTTTGTTTTTTCCAACCAATTTTTAATTTGGCAAATAATATTACGAACTTTTATTCGAATATGTTATTTCTCACTTGCTAAAAAATTCCAGTTATATTAATAAATTGAAGAACAATTTGAAGGGTGTGCTTCAAGAAAAACTATCCTCAAAGATTGAAGATAGTTGTCGAGAAATTACGAAAAAAAATCCTTATCATGATATTATTTGTCGGAATTTTTTCGCCGGTGGGAAATAACAAACTCGGGTAAAAGTTCGTGATATTATTTGCCAAATTAAAAGTTCGTGGGAAAAAACAAACTTTTTGAAAGTTCCGTGATATTAGGGTCCAACATCCCTTTAAATTAAATTGAACTATTTAAAGTGTGATTTTCATTAATAATTCTAATTTATGTTATTTTAACGTAATGCCGGAATATTATTATAGCAAAATCGAATGACTAATTATTTTATTAAGACTGAATGTATATAGTAAATTATTTTATTTTGACTAAATTGCTATGATGGCTACAATGCAGTTGTGAGCACCGTCGAATGGCCGACAATTAGAGCATCCACAACCGTGCTCTTGCCAGCGGCACGGTTGTGGGCCCGGGCGGTACTATTCATGCCTGCTCTCTGGCAAGAGCACAACACCCACAACTGTGCTCTTCCGCAAGGACGAGCACAATTAATATAAAATTCAATTACACAAAAACATTTCCATAATATTAAAATTCATTTAAAACCCACAATAAATATTACAAATGACAAATAAAATTAAACATTGCATAATTAAAATCCTAAAAATTAAAAATTACATAATTAAAATCCTAAAAATTAAAAATTACATAATTAAAATCCTAAAAATTAAAAATGACACTACTCGTTGCCGAATTTCGCCCACATGTGGTTGATTAGGTCTTCTTGTAGTTGATTGTGGATTCGAGTATCGCGCATTGTGTGTCTTGTCTCGATCCTCTGGCCAACCGTCGTATGCTCGCCTCGGCGTAGGGGAGACCTCGCTGTTGAGCTTCCGGCTTCGTCCTCGTCGTAGAAGCTAGCCGCCCTCGGCCCTTCGTCGGCTATAATCATCCCCAAAAGCAGAACGAACGCCCTCGCAAAAATTCTTTAAACATAGGATTCCAGTGGACTCACCGATATGCAAATACTCGTCGAACATGTCGGCCGTTTGCCTAGTAGCGAGTTGTCGGATGGCACACGTACACTTCTGCAACGCCGTGATACTTTGCCGGCCGGCTGCATCTACACCTGTTTGAAAGTATTCAACACGTGCGGACAATGTGTTGACAATTCGCATGAACAAGCGCTTTGACATGAGAAAACGGCGCCTGAAGTAATCTGCCGGAAACCGCGGCTGGTCGGCAAAGTAGTCGGCAACGAGCCTTTCGTGGGCTCCCTCCCGGTCACGATGGATGTACCGTCGATTTGATCTGGTTCGTTGAGGAGGAGGAGCAGGGGTATTCGCCGCGACATATGCTTCGTAAGCGGCACGATGTTGTTCGTAGTATTCTTGTTCTTCGCGTTCCGCTTCCACCATAATATGGGTGAAATCCATTTGAGATTTTGAGTGGGGGATGAATGTGTTGATAGTTTGTATGAGAATTATGAATGAGAGATGAATGAGAGATGATTTGATGTGATAAATGGATGATGAATGTGTGTATTTATAGATGATTTTGGGGAAAAAAAAAATCAAAAAAAATCAAAAAAATTCAGAAAAAACGGGAAAAAAACGGCCATATTTTTGGGATTTGGAAAATATTTTTTTTTTATTTTTTAGCATTATTTATAATTAAATACCGATTTTTAAAAAAAAAATAAAAAAAGTTTAAACACAACGGCTATGCCGTTGACGAATGGGAGCGCGCCACGTGTGCGTCCGCTGGCACGGACGTGCTCGATACATCGAGCAGCGCCGTGCCAGCGGCGCGGCTGCAGCGGCGGCGGTCCTGCGCCTTGCCAACGGCGCGGACGGCGGTGGCGTCTTTCGCCACCGCTGCGGATGCTCTTAAGCTGGGAGGAGGGAAGTTTGCCGAGCGACCGTGTGGGGAAGGAGAGATGCAATGTTGCCCCACCGGACATTCACAATGCAGCCTCAATCGACCAGGGGTGCATTATGAATACACTAATGTATATTTTCTCCGTCCTACTAAAGATGACTCACTTTCATTTTTTTATTTGTCCCAATCAAAATGATCATTTACTATGAAAAAATATGTGTAATAGTATTATGCACGTGAAATGCGTTTCATCCGCAAATGTTAGGGCATCATTAACGCTTGGGGTCGGGCCGCAAAAAGCGAGTCCCGGCCCGGGCGTTGCGTTGGATGAGCGGAAGTTGCGGCTTGGGCCTGTCCTGGGGCCGCAGTTGAAGCCTGAGGACGCTCCCAGGGTCCGGCCCGGCCTAGGGTAAATTGCTTTGGGACGGGCAGCAAACCCCCAAAAAATTTATTTTTCTTTTTTTTAATATTTTTTGGCCTATTTTTACTCATTTCTTCAACATTCTTCCACCAATTTCTCCATTTCTATCCTCTAAATTATTTCAATATTTTTTCTAGGAATTGTAATTTTTATTTTCTAGGGCTTAATAAAAAATTTTTCCTAGGATTTGTAATTTTCTTTTTTAGACTGAACAATGTATTTTTCCGGCTTGAATTGTTCAACGTATTGCATTTACGAGTAAAATATGTTGAAGTTGTGAAAAGTGTCATTTATTAGTTGCGGCCCGGGTTGGGGCTGCAGGGTTAGAGCAGTTGTAGTCTGGGACTCAAATTTAGGAGAATGATGACGTGAAGGGGACTTGTGGCCTGATTCCGGGCAAGGATTAATGATGCTCTTAGCGTCCCCAATTTACTTCTTCTGTTTGACATTATTGTCTTGATCCATGATTCTATAACCCGAGTTCCAGCCTATAGTGAGAGTTGTCAACTAGGATAATCTATGATCTATATGGTCCGACCCAACCTATATTTATCCTAAATTTTATATATTAGTTTAGATTTTTAAAAAAATATTGTATTTGAGTTTTCTCAAAAATAATTGTGATAAGATGGATTTGAATAATAATGCAATATTTCATGTAATTTTTTAATCTCATTTCCATGAAAAAATTACAATAAAAGTAATACGGTATTAGCCATAATTTTCCATGATAAATAAACATGGGCCATAAAATTGGTAATGGGCCCCATAAACATGGATGCTGCTCTCAACTGGAAAATTGGTGGTTCTTAGCTGTAAAGTGTAAAGTCTCATGTATTTCAATCAAGTAATATAAAAGTAATATTAATAAATAAAAATGAATAAAATGGATAGTAGATGGCAGTAAGAAATTGGCATGAAACAAAATGGACATAAGAAGTTAATAAGATTGGAACTCGTTTTCTCACCCACTCCACATTAAGCCCATACAAATCTATTTTATGTTTCTGTCCAAGTGGGGCGTCTGCATTCAATTTTAGTTACTTGCATCATCAAATTGATTGTACAACACACACACTCACCTTAATCAGTTCAATCACCAACCCAGTTCATTCAAATATTGAATTTTGAAAGAAAATTCATCTTAGATACCGCCAAAAACGGATTAAAAAAGTTCTACCAATTTGTATAAGTTTCAGATCAATAAAATATAGTAGTAGAAGGTATTAACTAGATTCGATAAGCCTATAAATTTATTGTAATGCCCACCCTACCTATTTACTCGTTATTTAACTCATTCATATGGACTATGGAGTATAAGAATGGCCTAAATCTTACGAGGCAGAAGCATTAATTTAAGGCCCCAAACTAAATAGCTAACTCCTCTTAGTAAATAAAAAAAATACAATAAATGCCAAGCCTAATACTCACTAAGTTCACTTTTTTATAGAATAGAAAATTTAATAGCTGAAAAAGAATTAATTCAATCTTGATTCGATTGATAAATAATTAAATACAACAACTAGGCTTCCCTATTCTTAAAATAAACAATGATAAATGAGTATATTTAATTGCTCCATTCGATGCCTCCAATAACGGTACTATGCAGCAGACCTAAACAATGACACAATTTTGTTTTATTTCAAGCCTTTGAAATCATTTATCCAAAGACAATAGCATATTTGGTTTTTGCATTGTTTAGAATCGTTTTCTTCAAAATATGAAATATTTTTCGTAATATTGAGACAAGCTCTACCACCCTTTTTCGATTCGGCACGCTAAAAAAAGAAATATCTGAGTCAAAAATCATTTTTTATTTCGAAAACGTGCTACGAGGTTTCCATCCACAAGTATTATTTCACATGTTGTTTTAATCCCTATTATCGAAATTCATACTCCAAAAGTGCAGCAAAATATATTCAATGTATCGAATTGAGTTTCTATTTTTTTTTATATATGTATAGTTAAAAACTTCTTAATATGAATTGAAGCCTACACGAGTTATCTATGGAGAATTAATCTTTTACCCCCTAAATCTTTTTTTAAAAAATTGGAATTTTAATTAACTCTTTTAAAACAACACTCCCATCAAGAATATGCGAATGGTAACACGGAGTATAACAAAATGCTAATGGAAAACGTATCCCATTAAAGACAAATAATAGATCAAGATTGTAGGTTGTTTAGTTGTTATTTGGTAAATACTAGGAAGTATTGTAAGAATAAATTATAAAAATCTTTTAAAAAAGTAATTGCACTTTCTTAGTGGACCCATATAAAAGTGAGAAAATAAAACCAATAGACTTTGGTTAAATTAATTGTTTTATCTTGTTAGCACTACACTACATGCCATCCAACTCCCCACAACATCCTGAAACAGTCTAACAGTCCTAAAAATACTTTTTTCATTTTCAAATTTGGTCGGTAAAATGTTAGTAATTTAATTTGGAAGTCTCCTATAAATAAGCAATAAAAAAGGTTAGGAAGTGGAGAGAGCAAATATTTCATTTCTCACCAACAACCCATACAATGTGTGCCGCATACCTCTTCTCGCATAATGGCCTACCTCTATTTCGCATCTTACACTACTTTTTCTTCTTACCATTTCCAAATACTTCAACAACATCCACTTCTCATAACACACAATCTTTCCCACTATCCTTTTTTTATACTCCATATTTTATTACATGTCCAAAACAAAAGCAATAAAGCTTCTAGAGACCAACTTACAACATACTGTATTTTAATATAACTACAAGCCCAGATGAAAGATGAAACCAACAATATACCAAAATAACAACTTATTGTTCCCTTATTCTCCTCTTTTTTTCACTTTTCATTCATGTCTTGTTAGTATCAACGAATCAAGAAAGAAAAAGGAAGACCCTTTTTTACCATGGCCCCTTTATGCTATGTTTAGAAAGGAGAATTAAAAATGCACAGAAGATAAAAAGGAGAGCACCAAACACAAACTTGCTGTCTCAATTATATTCTTCACAAATGCTTAACATATGCATGGAATGATATAATTTAATAAAGTTAATTAGTAAAACTAACATTGGGAAAATAAGTACAGCTACGAAGTAGAGATGGAACAAGAAAACTATAGAGCAAGTAGGCCGACAACATCGAGTCTTCTTCATAATTTATTTGTATCAACATATCTGTATATCCTAGGCAATCTCGTACCTTTTAAACCACTCCAAAACTTCTAAATCTCACCACAGTAAACATTATTAGGAATATAACCACCCTTCAAATGGAAGGGGAGTAAACACTACCAAACAACTGTAACATCGCTACGAATAAAATCCGAGTAGATAAATATACAACAAAGCACAAATCGATCAGATTCAGCAGAGTTAATCATCTAACAAAAACACGTTTAAGAAATTAATGGTTGAATTGAAGCCAAGATTATAATTGAATAAGGAAATAAGATGGGAAAATGTAGCAAAAGAAGATTAAGAAACGAGAAAAATATTTTTTAAAAAAAGGTGTCGCTCAAGGAATTTACCGGCGGAGAAAGAGCTCTGTTACAATGGCGGAGGCAACGAAAAAAATTTCTCATGTCGAATGGCCGTACAGATCGTAGGGCGCCCACAAGGAGTCGAGAGGGCATGGCTGCTTCGAGTCGAGCCGAAGCCACGGCTTACCGCTGCCGCTCCAGTGCAGCAGGCTGACTGGGCCGGGGTGAAGGTCCCTGCAGCTGCCGCGCACGTTGTCGCCGCCCAATCCGTGCTGATTCCACCTGTGCTCGATCGGCGCTACGTGTCCGGCGAACACCAGCAGGAAAGGCGGCAGTGAGCCGAGCTCGTAAATGCGGCTCTCGCTCGTCTTCTGCACCTCCATCCACCGCTCTATGCGGCGCGTGTAGCCGAACCGCCTCCACTTCCCCAGATCCATCACCATCACGCCGGTGTTGAAGTAGCACGGGCTGCGGCCGGAGAAAACGCCGGGGAAGCGACTATTCGACCAGAAATGCGAGGTGAAGTATTTTGTGAAATTGGCGTGGCAGTATTCCGGCGCGCCGATCGTTTTCCGCCCCAATTTCGTGCTCCAGAGCTTCGATATGTCGTCGACGACGACGAGATCCGAATCCAGGTAGATCACTCGTGTGACGCATGTTTCGAGCAGATCTGCAAGGTAATTTCGGGCGTAATTGAGCGGCTGTTCGAGCGCTTGCCTGACGGAGCTGGAGATGAGATTCCGCACTCTCTCCGGATCGAAGTAATACACCTTGAACTTCAATTCCGGGAACGTGGATCGGACGAGGCTCTGGAAACCGATTTCCGGCACTAGGAAATGGAAAAACACACTCTCCGGGCACTTGGTATGCTGAAGAACCGAATGAACGGCGGCGACGGAACCCCGCAGATACTCGACGTCGAGAGTGATCGCCACGTGAACAAGCGACGGATCGCAGACGCTATAATTCTCCACCTTCGGCGAACGGCACTCCCCTGCATTGCGGAAAGCCGGTGCGCGGCGGAAGGAGAATTTGTCGCCGGAATGCGTCGGCGTGGAGAATCTGAGCACCGAATCGGCGTGCGAGGAACGAATCGCCTCCGCCGGCGGGAAGGACTGGAAGGAGGGGGAGAGCACAATCATCACCATCGCCGCCGAAAAGAATCCGGAAAACCTCATTATCCACAGCATTTTCGCGCCGCTCTGGAAGAATCTGTGCTTTCTCCTCTTCGATTTGAAATTGCAACGGCCGGAGGGAATCGGCGACAGCAGGAACGCTAGAGTTCCTCTGAGGTCTGCCAGAGTGAGAAACACAAGCACAAAAATCCAATCCAAAATCACTCGAATTCTAGGGCACAATCGAATTGCATAGACTCCAAATCAGAATGTGGCTTCACTATCTGCAATTCGTTGACCCCAATTTTTTGTACTCACCACCCATGGATAATAAGAGAAGAAGAATCAGTCCATGAAGGAGGTTGAAAAAGGAGAGATAACCGCGAAAATAAGCGCCGACGTGCCGCGCAGTCACTCTCCCTCTCTCCTCCTTTGGGGAAGGTGAAGCAGTAAAAGAGAGGTATAGAGTGTGAGTGTGTGAATTTTGGGATGGGGTTTTCGCTTTTTGTTTTGGTTTTCTTCAGGCTTTTTTGCTGAGTTTTCCACCATAGGAATAAAAGGCCAAAATCATGGAGCTTTTATAATCTGTTATTAATATTATAGGAGTACTATTTGGCAAACCAAATAACTAAATATAGTAATAACATAAACTTTTTACCCTTCTCAAATTAAATTCAGAATCCATTTATTAAAAATGGAGTAACATACTACCAGAGAGAGAGGCCAGCTGTGTATACTCTGTCAAAATATAAATGTACTAACAAGAAATTAGAATAATTAATATACTATACTCCTACTTAGTAAATTAACACACATCCTATCTGGGCACATGGCCTTTCTAATTGCTAACCCATCCAATATCGTCAACTTTTATATTTGGATAAAATCGAAATTCCAGAGAAAATGTTGCTATCATCGCTATCATCTAGTATTCGGGTATTCTTCATACTAGATCAATTTAATATCGATAATATTTTTATTTTATTTTTAGTACAGATATATCCTAAATTCATAATGCACTTGAATCTTCATAATATTCAATTTTCAAATTAAATTTTATTTTTGGCTTAGTGTCTTCTAGTGTTAAAATAAAATTTTATTTTTGACTCAGTGTCTTCTAATGCACTTAGAATCTTCATAATATGCGGTTAAATTGTAAATTTGCAACATCAAAATTATATCTTTCCGCACATAAAAATACCTCATTTTCTAATTTATAGTGTTCCATAAAAAATAGTTATATATTTTCATTTCAGGTGTCCATATAAAATAGTCACATCCAACAATAAAAAAAATTCTCTCAACTTATTAATACTACTATTTTATCCACCTTTATTTTTATCTCATATACTTTATCTATTTTTTATTCTTGTCTCTTTTATTTTACTCGTTTTTTTCTTTATCTTTTACACTTTATTAATTTTTGGTAGACGAGGAATTATATATTTATTGATCTGTCTACTAAAAAAGTACACTTTTGGGGACATTATGTATTTTAATAGGAAATTGATTAGATAAAAAAAGAGTGAAAAATAGTTGAAGTTGTATTATTAGATAAATAGATGAGTATATATAATGTAACATGTGATAGAAATAGTTTTTACAAATAAAATTGGATTAATTTTGGTGGATTAATTGAAATAGTAAAAATAAGATTATTTTAAGAGCATCTCCATCATGCTCTGAGGCAAGAGCATGGAAGTGGGCCCAGACCTTCTTTTATTTATTTTTTACTCCATGCTCTTTCTTAAGAGCACAACACTCACATCCATGTTCTTCCGCAAGGACATGTTCAATGGTCCCACCATTCTATTATTCAATTTAAATACAAAT
Organism: Salvia splendens; assembly: GCF_004379255.2. NCBI lineage: Eukaryota > Viridiplantae > Streptophyta > Magnoliopsida > Lamiales > Lamiaceae > Salvia > Salvia splendens. The sequence continues at coordinate 4,408,485 of NC_056034.1, forward strand.
ATTTCCACAATATTAAAATGCATTAACAATACCCGAAATACTATTACATATTACAAAAAAATTAAAAAAGTACATAATTAAAATCCTAAAAATTAAAAATTACAAAATTAAAGTCCTAATAATTAAAAATTACATAATTAAAATCCTAAAAAATAAAAATTACTTAATTAAAATCCTACAAATTAAAAATTACATAATTAAAATACCCCCGTGGAAAACTAGTCATCTGGCCTTATCCCCAATGTTTTTCGGACACCCCGTATCATTGTCAAATGTGAATCAAGTTGCTCGAGAGTCATCCGAGACCTATCGGCCATATTGAGTTGAGCCAAAAGGATCCACAACGAGTTGGTGAGGGGTTGAGGTGACACAAAGGGAGCGGGGGCGGATGGAGTCTCGGCGCGACGGCGGTTGGCCGTCGCCTTCTTCCTTCCTTGCGGCCGGCTTTGGGAACTGCTCGTGCCAGCGTCGGGGCTACCCAAGTTAGCTCCGACAAGTTGGCTAGCCACCTCATCGGAGCCGCCGTCGGATAGGGATAACGACCTCGACCGTTTGCTGGAGGAGGATGATAAGATTTAGTTATCTAAGATTTAATCTAGTAAACCAAACAACAATCTTTAATCCAATATTAGTTTTATCCTAGATAAGGCCCATCCTAACCTATTTCATACTATATCTTAGGATTATTTAGTGTCGACAACCGAACAGGCACTTAATATAATGGTCCATAGACGCCAATCGATTCGATATTGATTGGAATATCTATAATCGTTGTAAAGTAACTCCGCAATTCAATTCAATATGGATCAATGTACGCTTCCATTATACTTCCTCCATCCCACAAAGGTATACACTTTTTAATTTATTAAACTTTTCCCTCTCTAATGAGGTGTGACCTATTATCTAGTAACAATGATGAATCCTTTCGTCCCGTAATAAGAGTCACATTTTGATATGGACACGGATTTTAAGAAATGTAAATAATGAGTTGGAAAAGTTAGTAGAATATGAGGCCCATTTTTTATATTGGTTTTATAATAGAATGTAAGTGAAGTGAGTTAGTGAAATGTGAGACCTACTTAACATTTATGGTAAAAATGAAATGCAACTCTTATTGTGGACGAAGGGAGTAATAATTTAATTACTTTTTTCTTTCCTCATCTCTCTTATTTTATTAATTGTTCATTAAAACCCTTACCCAACCAAGGGAATAGTATGATTTATGTTCCTTATGTGAATAGTATGATTTATGTTCCTTATGTGTTGTTATTGATTGATCATCATAGAGAGTTTTGTAATTATTCATTCAATTATTCCAACACAAAGACCATAGCGCAAGATTGGGAACCAGGGACACATACCTCGTATAAATCTTCACACTAAAATGATATTGTTCACTTGATCTATCGATAGCTCCGTTGTGGGGAGGTTTGAACACCTACTTATGTTCCCAACGTAATTTGCCAAAACCTTTGTAAAGTCATTTTTATTCCTGTATGTTTCAGATTGTCCAAGATATGATATTAAACAAAGAGATTCATACATTCTTAATAGACTTTTGGAGAAGGGTGCCCAACCAAGAAAGGAAACACGCTATCGGGTCCTTGGGCAGACACATGGATATGTTTCGTCTATCATAACAAATTAACAATGTTTCGTCTATAATATGTTCAAGAGACTCAGATTCCTAGTTACAAAAGATGCATTGATGACCCTCTATTGCTATGCCATGTCTAATCAATATGTCCTTGGTATATTCCCGTAACAAATACATTTCCATAGTCCTACGGTGATCAGGGTGTCCACTATAGGACCGCCACGCCTATAGCCCCGGTGGGGGCGATCCCGGGGCGACTTATAGTGCAGGCGACGTCCGCCCCGAGGCGGACGTGCGAAAGGGGGCGGATGGTCATGCGGCGAAACCGGGGCGAGGACGCGCCGGTTGGCCTTTCGCCGCGCCTATAGGTGCGCCGGCCTATAGTGCGCCGACGATAGGTGCGCCGACGCCCCTCGAATTTTTTATTTTTATTTTATTTATTTTTTAAATTAACTCTATAAATACCACTCCTCCACCACCCATTTTTTCACCATTTTCACACACTCTCCCTTCATTCACTATCTACACTTTCACTCTCTAAAAATGTACGGTGGAGACGACGAATCACCCAGCTCGCAGGAATCGGGCTACGGCGGCAATCCTTCACAGCCGTCGGGCGCCTATCCTTCACAGCCGTCGGGATATGGCGGCTATCCTTCTCAGCCGTCTGGATATGGCGGCTATCCTTCTCGGCCTTCGGGATATGGAGGGTCTCCGTCCCAGCCGTGGATTTGGAGTCAATCTCCCCCGCCGTGGGCATCGTCGAGTCCAAACCTTCCTCCATCTCAGTCGTGGAGGTCTTCTCCAACGCCCCAACCTTTTCAGCGGAATCTAAGTCGCTCGGCGTTTGGAGATTACAGACCCAACCTCAATACGCTTAACCAGCCGCGTCCGGAGTCCCCTTTCCTATCCAGTCAATCTCCTTACACCGAAGTAGATCAAGACGCTCTGGATACCATGATGGGTCTGTTCAGTTTCGGCATCCCGGATACGCCTGGAGCACGGGTGGAAACGCCCATTCTGACCCGAAGCAGTGCCGGGGGCGGCGGCCGCGGTGGCGGTGGCGATGGCTCGGGCAGTGCCGGTGGCGGCTCGGGCAGCGGCGTAGGCAGTGGCGGTGGCTCGGGCTCCAAACAGGGAAAGCTCTACACCAAAGCGGAATCCATTGCCGTGGCGAGAGCGTGGGATGCCATCACATCGGACCCCATTGTGGGCACCGATCAGACCGAGGGGAGCTTTTGGAGGTGCGTCCTGATGGCATACAACGAGTTCAAACCTGCCAGCGCCCGAGAGCGCGACCCAGAACAGATCTGCAAAAAGTGGTCTAGGATTCTGCCGGCTACCAAGCAGTTCGCGAGCATATACTAGAACAACCTTCTCCACGATGAGAGTGGCCGAAGCGAAGCAAACGTGAAGGCCCTGTCGATGGGCCAATACAACACGGAGGGCTGGCCGAAGTTTACAATATGGGAGGAGTATCTAGTCGTCACGGATTGTCCGAAATTCAAGGACATCTGCGCGCAAGAGGTCACTGGAACTCCGGGACTGAAGCGTACAAGACACAACCTTGTCGGGGACTATAGTAGCGGAAGCGGCTCGCACTCGTTCGAGCATGACGACGAGCAAGTCGAAGAGCCCGCCGCTACACACACTAGGCGAAGACGGCCCCCGGGACAACATGCCTCTATCTGCAGCGCCGGAGGGGCTAGAAGTGCCTCCCGCCTATAGGCCGCGTCTGGATCCCGCATCCCGCAGCCCTCCCCATTCCTATAGCCCATGGTTCCTGGTCCCCACGAGGTCTTGAGGGAGAACCTAGATATGCAGTTGATTCAACAACTGCATGACGTCTGCAGCAAATACCTAACCACCGATGACCCGTACATCAGGAATATATACCAGAAGCTCATCATTCAGATTGAGCGTAGTCTAGGGTTGGCTGATGATGCTCCTGGGGCAACCGCGGCCGGCAACAGCGGGGGAGGAGGAGGAGGTGAAGAAGAAGAAGACGAGGAAGCCGACTCCGACACCGAGTAGACGGTGGCGGAGTTTTTATTTATATTTTATTTTAAATATTCGTTGTATAATTTTACCATTTTCAATACAATGAATATTCGGTCCCAATTACCCCGTTTTCTAATGGGAAAAGCTACGTGGCCACATTATGGCTGGCCATAAATTAGGTTAATAGAGAAAAACCAGTTTATTTCCACTATCCGGTTCACTGCCTCTAACTTTTCTTCCCTCTAATTTTAATATACTTTCATCTTTTCCCTCTTGTTATAGAGTTCGCGCCTCTTGTAAGAATTGAGTTGCACATCAAATATAGCAATTAAATGTTGAGCAGGATACATTTTAATATTTTTAAACTTTATTGGGATAGAAATGACATATATATTATATTCAAGAGTTCATGTAATGATTTCATATTTGTTCGAAAAATTCGTGTATGACATAATACCTAGTAATTTTAAATTCTAAGCTATTAAATGTATATATTCTGAACTATATTATGATAAAATATAAATGAATCTAAGTTTTTTTAAAATTTATATAATATTATATTAATTTAACTTTTAGAGTAGTTAGAGCTTCTAACTTAAAATATATTACTCCTTTCGTTCCAATATAGTTCAGTCGTTTCTTTTTTGCTCTCGATTTGAAAAAATACTACTACTAAATAAATAGTTAAAGTGAATAAATGGTAAAGCAAGAAAGAAAATAACGTAGATAATATTCATCTACGTATTATTCTCTCACCTATTTTACTGTATCTTCACTTTAACATCATTTTAAACAAATGCAAAAAAAAAAACGACTCAATTATCTTTAGACGGATGAAGTATTAAATTATAAACTGAAATGTTATATTTTACTTTATAGTATTAAATTTGTTGAGTCAAAACTGAAAATAAGATTATAGATAGTTAATCGAATAATATCTTAAATTCTTATTGGTATGCAAATTAAGAGGGGTTCGTTCCTAATAAGTAATAACAAATCCTAATGATGTTTGTTTGAATAACTTTTTAATGTGCTTAAGTCTAATATCATAAATTAGATAGATTATTTAGTAAATTATTCTCATCAATGGTTTTATTTGTAAAAATAATTTTAATTACATTAGTGTTTGATCAAAGATTTTTTTAATAAGCTTAAGATCTAATATCACAAAAATAGATGATCAAATAATGACTTATTTTCATCCAAATTGTCTGGTTTATGAAAGAATCCTAATGGTTAAGATCTGATATACAAAATAGATAGATCAACTAGTGAATTAATCTCATTCAACTACTTAATTTGTAAAAGAAATCCTAATGACATCAGTATTTTATTAAATTAACTAGATGTAATGCGTGTAAGATTTAACAATAGACAGATCAAGCAATGAATTATTTTCATCTATCTATTTGATTTGTAAAAAAAATTATGATGACATTAATATTTGATTCATTAAATTTTCAATATTGTCAAGATCTAATAGTACATACAGAAATATATACATCAATTAGTAAATTGTTTTCATTCGATTATTTATTACCAAAATAAATCTTAATGATATTAAGTGTTTGATTAATTATTTTTTAATGTTATTAAGATGTAATTGTTATTACTGGTAACTTGCACGTGGTTAAGTTGAATTGTTTAATTGACATGTCATTGTATTTCTTAGATAACATTTGAACAGTGTTAAATTGAATTGTTTAATTGATCATAATTTCCAACTTAGATTTTGAATGTTAATTATAGTACTAAATTTAAAAGTAAACTCAAGGCTCAAAAGAATATTATATCCATTTGAATGTATATGAGTTAAATCATAACCAATATATCTCAATATTTTAAGTGGATTTCAGATTAATTGAACTAAGAATAATCTAAACTAAATTGAATTGTTAAATTGAATCTAAATTCAACTTAATTGTTCAATTAAATTTTAGTTATATTGAATTTAATTATACTCGTTGTTTAACTGAGTCCAATATTCAATAAATAGTTCAATTCAAATTAAATATCAGAATCCTTCGGTTGGATCTATGATAATTTGAATATAAAATGAGTATAGATATAACTGAATTATTTAATAGATATAAAATTCAACTTAATTGTCAAACCGAATCTAGTAACTAATCAACTTATTTATTTAATTAAATTTAAAATTAAATTTAATTATTACTGTTGAAACCAATATTCATTTGAGTAGTTAAACTGAATCAACTATAAAAATATTCCCAATCATTCGATTGGATCTAAAATCAATTGAATTTAAAATGAATACAAGTTTGACTGGATTGTTAAATCAAATTAAATTGTTCAAATGAATATAAGATTAACTGAAAGCATAAATACTCGTTTGGATCTAATTAAAATTCAATTAAACTGTTCAATTATGATTCAGTTTAATATAAGAACAATTGAAATCTCGGATGATTCAATTGAATATAAGTATCAATCAAACTGTTAAATTAAATCATTTTTTTAAATTCTTGATAATAATTAAGATCCTAAATTTAGTACCTAAATTAAATTGTAAGACTCAATTTCCTTTATGCGAATCAAGATAAAGGCGTTGTCTATTTTGATTCAATTTTCAATGTTTTGCAATTAAATTGGGTAGTAATTAATGTTGGTTTGAGTTCAAAAGTTAGAGCATCCGCAGCGGTGGCGAAAGACGCCACCGCCGTCCGCGCCGTTGGCAAGGCGCAGGACCGCCGCCGCTGCAGCCGCGCCGCTGGCACGGCGCTGCTCGATGTATCGAGCACGTCCGTGCCAGCGGACGCACACGTGGCGCGCTCCCATTCGTCAACGGCATAGCCGTTGTGTTTAAACTTTTTTTTTATTATTTTTTTTAAAATCGGTATTTAATTATAAATAATGCTAAAAAATAAAAAAAATATATTTTCCAAATCCCAAAAATATGGCCGTTTTTTCCCGTTTTTTCTGAATTTTTTTGATTTTTTTTTATTTTTTTTCCCCAAAATCATCTATAAATACACACATTCATCATCCATTTATCACATCAAATCATCTCTCATTCATCTCTCATTCATAATTCTCATACAAACTATCAACACATTCATCCCCCACTCAAAATCTCAAATGGATTTCACCCATATTATGGCGGAAGCGGAACGCGAAGAACAAGAATACTACGAACAACATCGTGCCGCTTACGAAGCATATGTCACGGCGAATACCCCTGCTCCTCCTCCTCAACGAACCAGATCAAATCGACGGTACATCCATCGTGACCGGGAGGGAGCCCACGAAAGGCTCGTTGCCGACTACTTTGCCGACCAGCCGCGGTTTCCGGCAGATTACTTCAGGCGTCGTTTTCGCATGTCAAAGCGCTTGTTCATGCGAATTGTCAACACATTGTCCGCACGTTGTCCGCACATTGTCAACCCGCACGACCCGAGACGGGTTCTTTTTGCGCAGCGTCAAGAGTCAGCGCGGAAAGATGTCGAAAGAGCCTTCGGGGTCCTTCAAGCTCGATTCAACATTGTGAAGGCCCCGGCTCGGCTGTGGTACGTGAATAATATCGCCGACATCATGTTCACGTGTATTATATTACACAACATGATTATAGCCGACGAAGGGCCGAGGGCGGCTAGCTTCTACGACGAGGACGAAGCCGGAAGCTCAACAGCGAGGTCTCCCCTACGCCGAGGCGAGCATACGACGGTTGGCCAGAGGATCGAGACAAGACACACAATGCGCGATACTCGAATCCACAATCAACTACAAGAAGACCTAATCAACCACATGTGGGCAAAATTCGGCAACGAGTAGTGTCATTTTTAATTTTTAGGATTTTAATTATGTAATTTTTAATTTTTAGGATTTTAATTATGCAATGTTTAATTTTATTTGTCATTTGTAATATTTATTGTGGGTTTTAAATGAATTTTAATATTATGGAAATGTTTTTGTGTAATTGAATTTTATATTAATTGTGCTCGTCCTTGCGGAAGAGCACAGTTGTGGGTGTTGTGCTCTTGCCAGAGAGCAGGCATGAATAGTACCGCCCGGGCCCACAACCGTGCCGCTGGCAAGAGCACGGTTGTGGATGCTCTTAAATACGCGTTCTCTCTCTTTGACAAACTAAAATGGAGGGAGTTCTAAAATAGAAAATAAAGAAAAGGCTATATAAGTAATTTCAACTTATCCACTAACTATAATTAATATTTTATCTATTAATTGACATACAAAATTTACTAATTTATCCCCGTGGTTGCCCACATTATGGCTGTTTAGCATCACTATTTTCTAATTATTTACACTGCGATGATTTTAATTATACTTGATTGAAACTAAAAACATTTTAAAATGAAAATTGATTATAAAATTTGGGGCTATTGGAAGTGTCCACCATAGCGGCGGAACAAATTTTTGAGGCTGTGGATAAAAAAGGGGCGTGGCTATTAAGTGGACACTCTAATATCATCGTGATAACAACTAGTCAGAAGATCTAAAAAGCAACGGTATTGGTTTAATTTTTTTGAATGTCAGTGCATTGATAAAAATATCAAAAGAAAATTATTTTTGCCACAACACATATTTAAGAGGATATAAGTATAGAAGGTTGGAAAATTGGAGGGATTTCAGCCCACTCCTCGCGATTGATATTTTTTGACCAAGTTTTCATAAATATTTTTTGCTATTATAAAAAAAGATACGACTCAATTGTAATGAGTTTGAGGAAGTATTAAATGTAAATTCTTTAAAATAAGTTGAAGCATCCAGAACACATTATTGGCACAAATGATTTCAAAATACAAGAATCTAAAATCACATGTACCCTAATCCAGAAACCTTGGCTTCAGCATTTGTAGCAAATTCACAGACCACGCCTGTTGTATTCCCATCAAAATATCAAGTATGCGCGGTACACAACATTGACTGGCGGTAGGCTGCACACGCCAACTAGAAACGCACACGTGGCGGATCCAATGCATTTCTGGTTTCTTGTGACATGTCACGAGTGGGTCAGGTGATGCAGGCGTACGTACGCCAGCCCCAATAGATTCTTGGACCGTACAACTCGCCTCAGCAGTGCCAGCCTGGACTCCACCGCATAAATATGAGTGCTTCTCTTTATTCTGACTTGGAAACTTGAATATGTGGCTTTTATTCGGTGCTTCGCAGCTCCATCAAATGAGTACTGCACTGGTACTAATAATAAAATTTATAAGAGGAACTAGGGGCGTGTTCACTTTATTAGATATGTCAAGAATTAAGCTCAAATCTGATCAATAATGCGTGTTCACTGTCTTAGACACATTTCTGGCGGGCCCTATAAATAAGTGTAGCCCGCACTGTTGCAACCAGAAATGTGCAGTTTTCATTTCTTACGAAAGGGCTAAGAATTGTACCTGCATGTCAAGAATTGAGGCGAAGATACCATATTTGCCCCTGAAAATTTGGCTTTCACACCCAACCGGTGCACGCAATTTATTTTGGGGAAAAGGACAAATTTGGCATTCTACATCAAACAAAAATAACATAAAAAATAAAATCCCCAAATCTTGGTCTATTTCTTGGACAGTGAACAGCCGTGTAAATATTCAATTATATGGGACCTATACAATCAATTCTAACCAGAATTATTTCCGGTGAATCCATATCTAATATAGTGAACACTAGGGCTGGCAAATCGTGCGGATTGGGTCATTATCGGGTCAACCTGATAATGACCCAACCCAATAAGGTCTAACCTGAACCCGACCTGTTAAGGAAACTGTAAATCCGAACACGAACCCGACCTGCTACCTTCAAATCCGAACACGACTCGCACCCGACACGAACCCGTTATCGACACGATATAATATGGGTTGACACGACACGATAACAACACGAACCTGATATTACACGATTAAAACCTAATATTACACGATTAAACCTTAATTTTTAACCTAATTTACACAATTAAAATTCATTTTATACTATTTAAACCTAATTTATAAAAAAATAAAAAATTAAAGTAATATATATTTTTTTAAATAATAATATTATTTCTTAATGGGTTACCCGTATCCGACCCGCATCCGACCCGAACCCAACCCGAAATTATCGGGTTCTTAATGGGTCAACTCGATAAGGACACGGATCCAATAAGACTTTACCCCAACCCAATAATTTCGTGTGGATTCGTGTCGGATTATCGTGTCGTGTCGAAAATTGCCAGCCCTAGTGAACACGCCCTTAAGTTGCGCATCCACACCAATTCCATACTACATGATATCATTAATAAATTACTATTTCACTTAATAAAAGATAGAGCACTCAAATTTTTAAAAAGGACATGAAATCAATCAACAAATAATGACGCATTTTGTAAATTCTCCCTTCCTCCCCAAAGAATATACACTTTGAGTTCAACACGGATTTTAATATAAAATTGATAAAGTAAGAGAGAAATTAAGAGAAAAAATAATTAAAGTATTATTAGTGAAGAATGTGTCACACCTCAATAGAGAGATAAAAGTTTCCAAAATTAGAAAGTGCATATTCTTGTGGGACGGATTAAAAAGGAAAGAGTGCATATTCTTGTAGGACGGAGGGAGTAAGATGAAATCGGAGTACTAAGAGCATCATTAACGCCACGGCCTGCAGCGTTGGAGGGGAAGGAGTTGCGGCTCAAGCCGAACCTAAGGACGGGGGAGAGTCCCGGGTCCCCACCCGGTTGCTTCCCTGCCCGGCGTTGGAGGCTTCCGCCGTCTAGTTGCGGCCCGGCCTAGGGTTATGGGGTGTTTGGGCCAGACCCGGAACCCCTATCCAATTTTTCTTTTAAAAAAAAATTTAATTTTGTTTGCCTATTTATATACCATTTCTTCGACATTTTTCCGACAATTTCTAGCTCTCTATTCCCTCTGTTTATTTGATTTTTTGGGGGGAGATTTGTAATTTTTTTTAGGGTTTGTAATTTTTTATAAACACTCTGAACAATGAATTTTTCATATTTTAATTGTTCGATGTTTTCTATTTTACGAGTAAAATAAGTTGTAATCGTAAATAGTGTAATGTAATAGTTGGGCTGGGATGGGGCCTACTTAGGAGTTGTGGTCTGGCGCAAAAAATTAGGGGAATGATGACGTGAAGGGGATTTGAGGCCTGAATGCGGGCCGGGGTTAGGAATGCTCTAACTAGGCAAAAGCAAGTCTAATTTTTCGGCAAACATGTGAAATAAATGGAAAGATTAGAGCCTAAGTCATTATCACTACAAAACTTATACTATCTCTGTCCCGTATTAACTGTTACATTTACTTTTTTTACTCGTTTTGTAAAAATGATAATAAATAGTTAAAGTCGAGAAATAGTAAAATAAAGAAAGAGGCCTAGCGGTAAAGGGTGCTGGATACCGCGTCTATCCTGGAGGTCTCGAGTTCGAACCCAGGGTGGCGTAATTTGTCTTTCCTCCTTGTTATAGGAGTTTATTTGTAATTTCCTCCTTCATATATATGATATAAATATATGAAGTTAATTTAAAAAAAAAAAAAAAAAATAATGTTGAGAAAAGTCTTCTTTACATGATTCTCTATCTTATTTTACTATTTATCCGCTTTAACTATTTACTACTATCATTTTTACAAAACGAGTGCAGAAAAGTAAATGTAACAGTTAATGCGGGACGGAGGTAGTATTTTGAATGACACAAAAATTGAGACGAAATTACTATCATCTGAACTTTTTAAAAAATAACCATAATTTAGGATGCAAAAGGAAGCGTCTCTAAGTTGATGACAAATTATCTTAATATTTTGCTTTTCAGGACGCTTCTATTTTTGTCTCCTAATTTCAGTTGGGATACCAACAAGGCAACAATAAGGTTATTTTATAAAGCATTGGTATAATTAGACACATAAATTAGTCTACTTAATAGCATTAAAAAGTATCCTTACCCTTTTTTTTTGTTGTAGTGTATTATGCTTACGTTATGATAAAATGTAAATTATAAACTAAATGAGTTTTTATTCTAGATTAAATAAGAAAGGGAGAAAGTCTACTTTTAAAAAAAAAATGGGAAATGTGTTATGATTTAGTTTGAATGGTTTAATGAAATCACTAAATTTGACCCGATTTGATTTTAACTTGGAAAATAATACACGTACTATAATTTTTTATATTTGTACTGCTAGTAAAATTTGTAATCCTATGCTATGAAAGGATCCAACAAAAGACGTGCATGATTTTGTTTGCATATTGGCAATGCAATATGTGCATATATCACGTGAGAAACGATGTCGGTTGACATGCAACCATTTAAATGCATCGACGAATTTGAAGTGTCAAATTGGCAGTGGTACTACGTAAATTTTTTTTTAAAAATAGTGCTATTATTGGAGTAGTAACTTCTCAAATTTGGTGAAAAATTAAACTATGCTACACAATTTGGTGAAAAATTAACCTATGCTAAAAGTTCGTTACTTTTTAGCAATTATCCTTATACATCACTTGGAGATTAATCTATTTTAAAGTTGATGAATCTCATCAATATCATGTTTGAATTTTTTATGTTTATGAATCTCTATAAATTTATTTTTTGAATAATAAATTGAATCACAAAAGTTCGCTAATAATTCAAGTATAGATTGCAATTGCCAATTGTTAGCAGAGATTTTTCATAGTGAGAGCTATTGCGACTTTGCATAATTGCATTGTACTACGATTCATTGTAGCATGTAGGACTTTCATTAATATGACATGATTTACAATGCAGTACGTTTGAAATTAATGTTTTTAATGAGTAGGACTTACATGTTACTGAATTCTATTCACCCACCAAATCTGACATCTATGTCGTGCAAGGATTCTAAATCTCCATTATGTAGACATTTCGAGAAGGTTATTCATCAAAGCAAATAATTCAGTATTATAGATAAATTTTTTTTACTTAACTGTTGAAATTCATTCCAAATTTGGAGGCAATTCAGGTACCAATGAATAAAATAAAGTAATTCATTCCAAGTTTTGTAGTATTACCAAACTGATGAATATTTTGGTTGGAATACCTCATGCTCCATTATTATTATGGTTAGCTACACCTTAGACTGGACTGGTAAGTGGTAATTGAAGTTATGATATTTTAATGTTAGGACCCAATATTTATTAGTACTATTATTTAGATCCAAGACCATCGAAAGGCAGGATCTAAATATACTCCATTATTGAAGTACAATTTTAGGGCCCAATATTTATAATCATAGTACTAGAAGTATAGATTTAAATTCATATTTACTGACATATTTGTAGTTATAAATGCATAAAAAATTGTGCATGAGTTACTTAAATAAGAGTTTGATATCTGAATATTAACCGATTTTATGGTGAAACGATTTCAAAAGTTTTTTTCTTGTTTTTTTGTTTTTCTTTTCCATTTTCACATTATGCTAAATTAAGTAGATACTCTAACCATTACTCATAGTGTGTATAATTAAAGCTGGCTACTCTACAAATTACTTTATTATATTCAATTTCAATTATTGAAAATAACTTCGATTTTGTAACGTACTTTTCAAGAAATGAATCGGAGAAAATAAGGTACCAGCCTATGTTATAGAGTAAATAAAATATTACGTTCTGATCATATATTTCAAATGTTTTATATTTATATGTTACAAATGTTCTATAACTACAAGGAACGATAATCTTTTAAGTCCAATAAAATCCAGTTGATTTTAAATGAGCCTCATTGTTCTGTCAAATAGAAGAATTTCAACATTTTAAATTTAGTACTATAGATGAAAATAAAGATGCAATTGAGCCAATTGCCGAGAAGATCAGATCGAGCAAAAGCGTTACCGTCGCTTTCAAGTTAAATGGATCGAACTACTCACTGTGGGCACGCCTAATGAAGGTGGCCATTGGCGGTAGGGGAGTCTACCGTCACATCACAGGAACCCCGACTCCACCAAGACCGGGAGAGAAGGGATACACCGATTGGGAGGAGATAGACTTGATAGTCTTCTCATGGATCATCGACAACATGGAGACACACATCATCGCCGACTTCGCGCATCATCAGACGGCGAAGTCCCTATGGGATACGCTCGCCGTAACGTTCGCAAGTTCAGCCGACTCGTATCTCATCTATGATCTGCGAGAGAAAGCAAGTAGAATCGTTCAGGGAGATACAAGCTTGGAAGCATATTGGAGCAAACTTCATGGATTATGGATGGACATTGACCGATGCCCACACAAAACCGTCGACTGCTGCGATAAAGGGGTGTCTCAATACCGAAGCATCAAATCTGAGTTAAGGTTATTCAAATTTCTCACCGGATTAAACGAGAAGTACGATTGGATCAGGCGTGAAATCCTCAAGGAAGATCCGTATCCCTCAGTCGATGAGCCGTACGGATGGGTGAAGCGGGAGGCAGCTCGATTGAAAATTATGTCACCGGCGTCCGAATCACCCACTGCCGCCGCTGGAAACGATTCATCATCGGGAATTGGATTCGGCTTTGGAGCCAGAGAGCACCGCCAGCCACAACAGCAGTACCGCGGCCAACCACCGCCACCACGTCAGAACCCAAACCGTCGGGGAAACTCCAAACCAGACAAATCGAAACTTTGGTGCTCCCACTGTGGAATGCACAAGCATACGAAGGATACCTGCTTTCAATTGATCGGATATCCCGATTGGTGGGAAGAGGAGAAGGCAGCAAAGGCAAAAATGGCGATTGGGACAGATGGGGGGCGAATTCGCGATGGAGCAGGGAAGCCGAGATACGGCGCAACCCCAGGAGCGAAAGCCCGAAGCCGGAGGTCTCCAGACCGGCGGAGGGCGACGCGGCGACGGTGGCGGAGGGAGAACGGCTGAGGCGATGGTGGCTTCGTTGAGAATGGACAGCAGCGACGCGGAGGAAGGAGGTAAAGGATTGGGGGAAATTAACCTCAATCCTAATTCTAAACCCTTGCTATTAAACCCTCCTTTTTTCCCGAACTTGCAATTAAGTCCCCAAAGTATGCCTGTCCATGAAATTAATCCCCAGACTAGGAGAATCCTCGATTTTGACCCCATTATATGTAAAAATTCATTTGCCCCCCTAGAAAAGCTGTCATATGCCTTTGAGACCCGAGATTATGATGAGTTTAATGATACTGGGTGGATTTTTGATTGCGGTGCCACTGATACCATGACCTTTGATAAAAGAGATTTTGTGAAATTTTATGAAACCCATAAATCACATATCCAGACAGCTAATGGGGGGTTGACTCCAGTTGAGGGGGCAGGGACTATAGAAATATTCCCAAATGTGCAGATTACGAATTGTCTCTATGTGCCGAACTTATCTAAAAAATTGATGTCCATTAGTCACGTGACTAAGGAGCTAAACTGTACCTTACTGATGCAACCGAACTTTTGTCTCTTACATGATATCCGGACGGGGAAGATTATTGGACGTGGCACTGAACGCCGTGGACCCTATTTTGTAGATGAGATCGCTCGACACGATGGTACGGCGATGCTTGCTCACGGACCTACCCATCAGGAGACTTGGCTCTGGCACCGAAGAATGGGTCATACATCTCCGGGTTATTTGAAATCTTTATTTCCCAAACTTTTTGTTCCGAAAGATTTTTCTTGTGAATCGTGTGTTTTGGCCAAGAGCCACCGTAACTCTTTTAAACCCAATGATACACGTGTTGAGACTGTTTTCTCTTTAATACATTCTGATGTGTGGGGACGGACACCTATTGGTACCGGATTTAAATACTTTGTGATATTTGTTGATGATTGCAGTAGGGCTACATGGGTATATTTTATGAAACATAAGTCGGAGGTTGTTGAAAAATTTATTATGTTTTATAAAATGATCCAAACCCAATTTCGAACAAACATTAGGATCCTACGGTCAGACAACGGGGGGGAATTTGTGAACAATTCTATGTCTCAGTTTTTTAGGGATAACGGGTTGATCCACCAAACTTCGTGTCCTCACACACCGGAACAAAATGGGGTAGCAGAGAGGAAAAATAGGATTATCCTCGAAATGACTAGAGCTCTCCTTTTTGATTCCAAGGTTCCACCAATTTTTTGGCCTGAAGCAGTAGCTACTTCTGTTTACCTTCTCAACCGCCTCCCTACAAAAACACTACATCGAAAAACACCCTTGGATCATCTGGCTACCCTGACACAAATCCCTGCAGCCTTATCCCTTCCCCCCAAAATTTTTGGTTGCACCGTCTGCGTACACATCTCAAAACAAGAAAGAACCAAATTTTCTCCGTGTGCAATTAAGTGTGTATTTATGGGGTATGGGATCACTCAGAAAGGATATCGGTGCTATGACCCTAAAACAAAAAAAAAATTATCGTTACCATGAATTGCAACTTCCTCGAAACAAAATTATTTTACCACCTTGGGACTCAGGGGGAGAGTGAGAGACAGGGGGAGACCCAAGAAAGCGACTCCCTTCGGTGGCATGTGCCAAGTCACTTTGATATGGGCCCACCCGAGCAAGTTGGTACCATCCATGAGTCGAATTTGTCTACAGAAACAAGCCCTTCAGTGCTTCTGTCGCGTTCCTCTGATCCAACCGTACCGGAATCCGAGGTAATCTCTGGCACACCTTCTGAAGATACGATCGTTATTTCTAACCCCCCTGATACAGAGGAAGATACCACTATTGATCAAGACACAGGACAGTATGTACTTCCGCCGCGCAGTACAAGGGGAATTCCTCCCAAGAGATATTCACCAGAGAGGATAGAAAGGAGAAATAGATACTCAATAGCAAGCTTTACTGAAGCTAATATCTCCAAAATGGCGAGGGCATTCCAGGCTGCACTGTACGAGGAGGAGATACCTCGAACGTTTGAAGAAGCCATAAAAATCAGGCACTGGAAGGAAGCAATGCTAGTTGAGATGAAAGCCTTGCAAAGAAACCACACATGGGAGATCAGTCCACTACCAGAAGGGAAGCACACTGTAGGGTGCAGATGGGTCTTCACCATCAAGAGGAGACCAGATGGAAGTATTGAACGGTATAAAGCTCGATTGGTGGCGAAAGGATACACTCAAGGTATTGACTATTCTGAGACCTTCTCTCCAGTTGCCAAAATGAACACTGTAAGAGTACTTCTATCTATAGCGGCAAATAAAGATTGGCCTCTCCATCAGTATGATGTCACTAATGCTTTCCTTCATGGAGAATTGAAAGACCCAATTTACATGGAGGCCCCACCAGGTTTTTCAGAGGAGTTCGGGAGAGAGAAGGTATGTAAGTTGAAGAAAACTCTATACGGGTTAAAACAATCACCAAGAGCATGGTTCGGCAGATTCACCGAAGTAATGAAGAAGTATGGGTATCGACAAAGCAGCTTCGACCGCACACTCTTCATCAAACGAGAAGATGAGAAAATCACTTGCTTGATAATTTATGTGGATGATATGATTATCACAGGGGATAATGAAGTCGAGATAGAACGACTAAAGAACATCTGGCAGCGGAATTCAAAATGAAGAATCTGGATGACCTCAAGTACTTTCTCGGGATTGAAGTACTTAGATCTGGAAAAGGAATCTTTATCAGCCAACGCAAGTACATTCTGGATCTCTTGGCAGAAATAGGAATGTTGGACTGTAGGCCCGCAGATACTCCTTTAGTTCAGAATCATGGGCTTCAAATCAGAAAATGTGCGAACTCTACGGATCCAGGAAGATACCAGAGACTCGTTGGGAAACTCATCTACTTGTCCCATACGAGACCAGACATTGTCTATGCTGTGGGAGTCCTCAGTCAATTCATGCACAATCCTCAAGAAGAACATTGGGAGGCAGCACTTAGGGTGGTACGATACTTGAAAGGAACGACCGGACATGGAGTGCTATTCCGGAAAAATGGGTACCTAGACATCCACGGATAACTGATGCAGACTGGGCAGGGAACCTGATGGACAGACCGTCCACTGGAGGATACTTCACATTTGTTGGAGGGAACTTGGTGACTTGGAGATGTAAAAAGCAAAAGGTAGTTGCACTCTCAAGCGCCGAAGCTGAATTTAGAGGTATTCGAAGTGGCTTAACCGAAATACTGTGGCTTAGAAGATTGATGAGAGAGTTGGAATTGGAGTCATCGAAGACTTGTAAGCTACTATGCGATAACAAAGCTGCAATCAGCATTTCAGAGAATCCAGTGCAGCACGACAGAACGAAGCACGTCGAAATTGATCGACATTTCATAAAGGAAAACATTGAAGAGAAGATAGTGGAGATCTCATATGTGAAATCTGAAGACCAGTTAGCCGACATCTTGACTAAGGCCGTCTCCGCAAAGAATTTCCAAGAAGTACTGGGCAAGTTAAGTTTTGGAGATCCCGTCACTTAACTTGAGGGGGAGTGTTGGAAAGAGATCCAGAACCATCTACACAATCAAAGGAGAATATTATGCATTGAATGAGAAGATCACGGGATATCTCTGCCGCTAATTAGGAAGATTTGATTAGGGCAAGATCTTACCTTGTATAGACATAATTCTAGCCTATATATCTTGTAATACACTCTTGTGAATAATTAAGAAATACAATTACCGATTTCTACATTGCACACCGGTTCTCGTTGGCGTAGAGACGCGAGTGCATGCAATGCGTGCGTGGTGGAGCCGCGTGCACATCTTGAAGCATTGGCCATTCCTCCTAGAACGACGGACATGAGACAAGACAAACACGCAACTTGTTTTGTTGTAGTTGCTCTAAGCTATTTACTTCTATGCATTAAATACACATTTACATATTATCTTTGAGAAATTGTTAGATGTAATTCTTAGTGCATTAAGTTATGGATAAATAATTCATTTTATTTCATAAAATTTTGAAATGGGTTTTCTTTTTTTAGTACTGAATTCGAGACATCTATTTCTTAGACAACAGAAGAATATTGACAACAAAAAACGCTTTATTTTGTATGTGTTGACCAACTTATAAAATGAAAAATATCCAGAGTCAAGTGTATCAAGTTCCAATCTATCCGAATTTGATTTATGAATATAATATTGTCATTAAGAAAAACTCATTTTCAGATTTTACAAACTCATTTTTTAGATTGTAACTAAAAAAACTCATTTTGTTTGCTTGAACGGAAAGAAAGAACAAGTTAGGTCCATCGTCATTAATTGATGTAATAGCACTGAAATCCCTTTCTGATCCCAAATTTTACTAAAAAGCAATTTTCCTGTATAGTAGTAGTACAAGTCAAATAAACTAAAGTAAAGAAATTAACTCCAAAAATATAGTCAAACAATCATTGTTAGCGGATTACATTACATCACACATTCTCACTGAGAAAAAGTAAAAATAAAAAGAAAGCATTGAATAAAATAAAATAAAATAAATGAAAAGCCATACATACTCACACTACTCTCCACTACTCTCCACTACAAACATTAGAGTCTCTCCTGGTACTACAAGAACAGCGCGACGTACAACTGAACTATGCAGAGACCGATCCGCAAGAGAGAGCCATGAGCAGAATCGCAGCCTGCTCTTCCTCCCTTAGTTTGCTCATCAGCTTACTTGATCTCATGAATCGCATCTTCAAAATCTCTCCGACTTTGCTGCTCCGATCTTCGCTCCTCTTCTTTTTCCGGTTTCCGGTATCCAATCCCAGCCTCTCTCTCCTCCTCTTGTTGTACTTGATTCCGCACGCATTGCACAACGACTACAGATTCGACCGATCAAAAATCAAAATCAGTGTGAAAATTAAATCATAAGAAAATACTAGATCGCATTTCACCTTAGGTCCGTGAGGACCGCCTCGCCAGAGAGGAGTTCTGGTGGTGCGACAATCAGTGCAGATTTTCTTCTCCTCCGAAATTTGTTGCTGGATATTCAGGCAAATTAAAAATTAAAATAAAGATGATCGGAGAAAAGTAGTAAAAATGGCGATCAGTAGATTTGTCACCTTCAGATCCATGCGATGATCGGATGAATGATTCTATTCGATCTACAGATTTATTTAGAGTGATGAATGAGTCTGTAATTTTGAGTGGTAGTGTGCTTGTACTCTTTTTTGGGATAGAGAAATGTAAAATAGTGAGATGGAGACTAGTCAGACATACACGAAACCCTACCTGACTTTACCCTTTTTCTTTTATTGACGGTTTTGCCCTTATCCTACTTCCAAAATTGCAGTTATCTGCCAATGACACTCAAAATTGGACCGATAGGCTTATGGACAAAGCTATTGATTCATAGTTTAATCGAGCTGAACGATCTAATTACAGGTTGGATTAACGTAATGTTTTAAAAATCGGACTGGTAAGCGAACCGGCGTCATTACTGGTTCACTGGTCGAACCATTGGTTGAACCGGAATACTGTTTATATATATATATATATATATATTTATTTATTTAGTAGTAAATAATAAAATTTAATCAAATGTTTTATCAATAAATATTATAGTATTATACATTTAATAGTATTATTATAGAAAACAAGTCTTGTACTACTATATTAGAATATTTAATGACGTTAAGTTTAAATACAATAATAAATTATAATACACAATATTAAAAACTAGTATTAAACTCTATGTATAATTATAAAATCCTATATTATAAAACATTAGTGATTGTAAAAGTATAATTAAAATATAAGAAATATATTAAAATTAACAATTTCTTAAAAGAATATATAAAATTAAAATGAAATATCTTAAAAGAATATAAAATTAAAAAGAATATATTTTTAGTGAATGATAGAATTTTGTTAATTTTTTATCAACAAATATAATTAAATATATAAATTATACTAGTAGTAAGTTATTGTAAATAAAAAATTTAATATTTATGTATAAAAATAAATAAGTTCATAGTATTATTTTCAAAAAGTAATGCGGCAAAATAATATTATACACAAAGATATATGAATAAACATAAATTAAAAATATATATTTAGTAAATACTCCTAGTATATAATCAAATAGTAGTAAACTTTTAATATAATTAATCACATAATCTTAATATACATATATACGTATTAAACACGGATTATTAGTTTATATAGATAAATATTTCGTGTTTAACATATGAAAATCATTTATGTTCATATTACTACCAAGAAGTCCTTGTGGTGTAGTGGTAGAATTGTTGGTAAGTTCACCGGGAGGTCTTGAGTTCGACCCCTATTAAGGCCAAAATTTTAGAATAAAATTTTGAAAAGCATTTGAACCGGTTTCCGGTTCCCGGCCAGACCAGTCCGACCGGCCGGTTTCGGCGGTTCATGGCGGTTGAACATGTCACTGGTTTTATAGTGCTAACCGGACCGGACCACCTACCGGTTCGCGGTTGAACCAGTCGAACCGGCTGGTCCGGTCCGGTTTTTAAAACATTGGATTAACGTAATAAATTTTATCATTTTGAGTCGTCCGCTAAAATTAGACTAATTCTAAAAATAGAAAATTTTAAACCAATACTAACCATACACATCATTTTAAATGTGGATCTCACATTTTACTAACACTACCTTCGCCACATTTTCCCTTTCTTTCTTTTACTTTACCAATTATGCATTAAAACCTATATCATTTATAACTTTATCTATTTTTTGTGGGAGTATAAGATGCAGACTTCAAGATATGGGGAGGGGTTTGAGTTACTTTACTCATGTTATAAAATCATATGTGAGCCCCTCCCAGTATACTTTATTCCTAACTACAAAAGCCATCATAAATAAATTCCAAAGAAAAAAAGAAAATTAGAAAGTGTGTATGTTAAAACTTAAAAGAGGAGAATCGCATTTAATAGAAAGAGGGCATAGAAATATGTTGATATGACAATGCAATAGAGTTGACATTCTTTACGCCATTGGGATTGTGATGTGGAATTAAAATTTTGCGATATTTGAATCTAGTTGGTAGATTGCCAGTCATTGGATCAGTTTGATTTTACTATGTCAATTTGATTTTTTTTATATTTCTTTTCCTATATTTAAATGATGGATGTCTTAAAGTGATATGGGATGATTTTCAATTACTCATACTCCTTAATCAAACGACTAAAGTAGCATATATAGTATATTCGAATAAGACATGTTTCTGAGACCGAAAACATTATTCTCTCTATTCAATGTGATCTTTCTTCACCCCTATTAAATATATAATATAATCTACTACTCCACATGATGGATTTTTAGAAGAAAGGGTAAAAAACAATGACACAACATGTGGCAGGTTGTTACTCAGGTTGTGGTATGAAACACAATGGTCCATAGCTCTTTCCACTTAAAGAAACACTTCACTATCTATTGGGTTATATTAAGACTTTCTAAAATGTACAGTACATTCTAAATTACTTTTACTTTGTGAAAATATTGAAAACATAGTTAGATTAACCTAGCTAGTAGAATGATCGACTTTATGAATCAAGTTAAGATTTGTCTCCCCATCGATTGGCCACGTCGGATTGGCCTAGAAAGTGAAAGATTACGAATCACGTGCAAACAAAATTTTCAAGATCAAACTAATTAACCTACACCTAAAAGTGGCATACGTGTGTGTATACTTCAACAAAACATTATGCTGCCCTCACGAAAAGAAGACTAAATACAAAGTGCAACTTTCATGGCAGTTTTGCGTTGCATCACAAAAGTTGTCAAAACTAACAGCTCATCGCGAACCGGCTGATAATATCACAATGACCCTCTGTAGTATTCAACAGCCATAGATGGCTAAGCTAAGATGAACTGCTTCTCTTCAACTGTGACTCTAACTTGCAGTTCAAGGACTCTGATGACTATTCAACTAGCCAGCTCAGAAACACTTTTGAGCATAACGGGATAAATATAATGCCTCCTGTAAATTTTAACATCTACGTACATTACATCCTTGCTTACTGAAATTTGAACAACAAAAGTATATACTACTCCATAAAACAAATAAGTGGATTAAGACTTTACCTTCAACCAAACTTGAAACCCCCAGAAGGAACAGGAAGATCACCACCTCCAAAATTGAACCCATCTTGTGCAGCATCACCAGAGACCAACTGCTCATCGTCTTCCTCTAACCAGTATGTTTCAAGTATCTTGACTGCCTTCTCATAAATTTCATTATTATCGTGACTTTGAAGATTTTCAATCTTCTCCAGACCCTCTGCATCATCAATCATCTGAGCAAAAACATTCACGTCTCCGGAGTTCCCTTGATTTTTGTCTGCTTCTCCAACCTTCAAAATGTTTTCAAGACCTTCTAAGCACACCGTGGCAATTCTTGGGTCAGGACAAATCAGGAGATCACAAAGTGGCTTTATACACCCCTCACGTACCAAGAACCTGCCACATAAGTTAACTCAGCTTCTGATGCGGATTACAATCAATGATAAATGCGACAACATTGATAAAATAATTTACTTGATTTGCTCATGAGTTCCACCAGAAGTGGTATTTGAAATAGCCCAAGCAGCTTCTTTCTTTATATCAAACTCGGCAGTTTGAAGCAAAGTAACAAGAGGGGCAATGAGACCGGCCTCAATCATAGCCTGCTCATTCAGTGCAAGACCTCAGTCATTAACAAGGAAAGGATAATCTGATATACTTTAACAAATAGACAAATAACAATATAGCCTGATTCGTCAAACTGAGCATTCTTCCACATGAATGGATGATAATGAAACAAAACAAAGACAAATGTCCCAGCACTTCAGTTAATATTCCAAGAAATGAATTCGATCTCTATTTCTTGCAGTGATGTTTGAGATAGTCCAACAGGCTTCCTTCTTAATGCTTTTCTTGTAATTTTGTGTCAACAAGTTAAGCAAACAAGGAAGAGCCCTATTATCAATGATAACCTGCAACAGACGAGTTAACCACATTATAAAACTATACTACCTCCGTCCCTTAAAAATGGAAACTATTTCCATTTTAGTCCGTCCCTTAAAAATAGAAACTTTCAAATCTTTATTTTAGGAAGTGGGCCCACAATCCACTAAACTACTTCCACTATTTTCTCTCTTCCTCTCTCTTACTTTACCCATTTTTCTTTCCCTATCTCTTACTTTACCCATTTTTCTTTCCCTATCTCTTACTTTACCAATTCTTCTACCTTATTTTACCAATTGTGCATTAAAACCCATTTTGTTTC
The DNA here is from genome assembly GCF_004379255.2 of Salvia splendens. Classification (NCBI taxonomy): domain Eukaryota; kingdom Viridiplantae; phylum Streptophyta; class Magnoliopsida; order Lamiales; family Lamiaceae; genus Salvia; species Salvia splendens. Next base: position 4,432,165 of record NC_056034.1, read on the forward strand.
CAAAAATTCTATTTTAAAGGATGGAGGTAGTAATGCCAAACTATAGTTGCACAACAAAAATAGGGGTAAATGTAAGGAGAAGGGCTCAAAGATAGCTCACAACAGACAATAGTTTCGCAAAGACAAGAAAATATGCCATAGATCTTTTGCAAGTGTGCCCAAAACTTCATAAAATAGCTTTACAATTTACAATATAGTGATACCCTTCTAAATTCTTGATTTCATTTATTTCTTCTTCCAGTGCCTCTTATGGCGTGCACAAGGAGTGTGCAGGTTTAAAATACTACAAGCATAACTTTATAACCACATAACTTATCCCAACAAAAACAACACTCTCTTGCCAGAAATTAAAATAAACAAATTCAACTGCAAACCTGAGTTTGGACATCGTCACCGTCACAATATTACCAACAGTGCGCAGAGCAGGAACCAAAACAGATGGAGAAGGATGCCTAAAAGGACAGAAACAGTTAAAGAGACCAGTCAAGACTAAAAAGTTCTGCCAACCCTAAGCACATTGTATAGGAATAATATCATATGAGTTGTAACTTACATTAACAGCTCAGCCAACCGAGAGCACACGTGAGCGTCGATCACAGCTTGGATTTTATCATTGGTGCCATCAGATAAATATGAAAGTGCCCAGCACGCATCCGTGAGGACTTCCTCATCAGTCGTATGTATAAGATGTGTAAGAGCAGGTAGTGCTGGTTTCACCTGTCAGTGAACATAAAAAAATGAGAGGTTGAAATCAAGCAAACATCATACAGAGGCATCTTGATTAATATAATGTACAAACCAGCTCTCAAACTGCGGTTGTGGCTTTCACCTGCAGAAATTTGACAGTGTCCATGTTGCGTTCCAAAGCATAGATAGCTTTGCCTGATCACTAAATTGCGCCAGCAGAGGTGCTAAAACTCCGTAACTAAGCACAAGATCACGACACTTTGGTGAGTCACCAGCAACATTTCCCAGTGGCCATAAGCCTGAATAATTGTCAATGTTTGGAAAAAACATGCAGTCAGCAACACAACTGAGCAATACTCAGATTAGAACTGGAGCAGAATTTAAGTCCCAAATAGACCGTATAAGCACTCACTTATAAATTTTAAGTACCTGTTCACGGACATCATCACTCGGAGAACTAAGAAGTCTCACAAAAATGGGAACAGCATTATGGTCAATCACGACTTTTGTATGCTCAGATGTCCCAGAGGCAATGTTTGTGAGCGCCCACGCTGCCTCAAACTAGAATATTGGGAAAGCTACTACTTGAGAACACATCATATGAGCATATTTATTAGGAGACAAACTGCACAGAATTATTCGACAAAAGCTTAGACCTGAAGCTGAGGATAATCATCTCTGGCAAGAAACTCCACAAAGCGGGGAACTACTCCAGACTTTATTACTTCCTCAATCAGCGGATTCCGCTCTGTCCAAACAAAATTACCATAATAAACCCAATGACCTTCAACAAAAAGAAATATACAGATAGCAATCAGGAGAAAATCTCCTAAACATGAAATATTTGCTTACCTATCGAAAGAAGCTTGCGGAACTGGGTCGTGGCTTCAAGTTGCAGAGTAGCATCATCCGACCAAATCCCAGCAATCATTCCAGGGAGACTTTGCAACTGGAGAAAGAATACAAATACATCATGATGTATCATGTACTGTACGTTTCACTTGATCCACCAAATTAATTTAATTACGACTTACACAACTGTCTACAAGCTATATAGAACTCAAACTCAATTGAATCACTGTTACGGACTCAATTCCCACATCGGTTGTGAGGACAACTGATGTGGGGTATATAGACTAAATGAGCTCTCTCTCCTAACAGGCTAGTCTTTTGAGATGAGTTCTCCTGTTCGGTCTGTATCAATCACATACAAGCAATGTATAGGGAAGATCACTCCCAACATCTAGAGAATTTTTGATCTTATTCTATAACTTGGAACTATAAACACAAGGAACAGAGTGACATTAAAGCCTTTACTGTTAGGCAGCAGCTAATCAACAATCAAACAAAACCACTAAATCCAACATGATCGGATCAAAAACCCTAAAGCAATCCATTCAAAGTCAGGAAAAAGGAAACGATTCGGTTCAATCAGGTGATGGATTCTACCTTCTTGTCGAGCTGTGGAACAGCGACTGCAGGCTGGAATTGCTGCGGCTGAAGGCCCTCGCGCCGCTGCTTCTGCAAGTTCTCCTCCCTCTTACTCTTCCGGATCTCCACCATGTTATCCTCCCGGCGGCGGCGGCCTTCCTCCGCGTCGACGGACACCTTGTACCGGTTCCGGCGGACCTCCGTTCTGGCGCTCGGCCTCAACGACATTGTTCCGACGCACCAAAAGGAAGGAGAAATGAGAGAGTGCGAGCGAGCACACCAGTTAATAAGTAAACGGCTTTTCTCTGACGGATTATGATTAATTATAATTATAATTATAATTAATTATGTCCAATTGATTCGTTGAAAATGGCTTCATAGTCTTTAATTTCCAGGTTCGGTCTATCTTAGGCCCAAGTAAATGGACAACGCCCCACCTGGCTCGGAAAAAAGTCCATTAATAAGATCACGGCCCAAGCAAATGGACAACGCCCCACCAGGCTCGAAAATTCCATTATGAACATCATCACTAATTTGAGTTAATTGTAGGGGTGTTAAAAATACCATAATATTTAAATATCAGACTCTTTGTATTGAAAAGAATGAAGTTTAGTTATACCGTAATTTTTGAAACAGCGTGATACTAAAAAAAATATGATAACAATATGAATTTTCATATATCGATGTGTATCTCGAAATGTCAAAATTTCTGTATGTACCGTAAATTACAATAAATACCGAAATTTACTATATATCTCATATATAATGACATCAATATATGCCTTAAAATGGTACTCCATATTGTGAATGCTGAATATATATTTTTATATATATATAATAAATATATTTATAATACTCTTATATAATGGTACAGTAGTATACCATACCAAAATCGGGTATGTCATAAAATTCGGGCAAAACATTTTTATCCAATGTCACAGTTTTTTTTATATTTTTACACTAGGGGCTTTGATAAACTGGTAATGCCTAGATATAAATACTTATATGACTATTTTCAAGTGTTTAGTATCGTAGTTAACATATCATGTAAGCATGTGTTATCCCTCTATGGCTCATCCAAGCCCGCAGTTTTTTTCTCAAAATATAAGGATATGTATCTCACAAATTTGGTCGGATAGCATTTATGCCTTATTTCTTGTCTACCAAATAACAACGAGAAAACCCTTATTTGAGCTTATCTTGACACGAATCCCGTATTTCTTATCTTACTTTGCAAATCTTCTTATGTGTATGCAATAGACATATAAGTTTCTTAAGAATAAAAATACTACAAATATTTTCCTTATTAGTAGCTTTTAGTTGGAGTGACCCAATGTGCTAGTCCAAATCTCGAATGCTTTGGGTTATGATTGAAATCTTTACCTGATTAACCAGCTATCCAAATAGGCTAACCCAGACTCATTGAACCGGCCTCTTTAACATCCAGATAATACTACTTTTAAATTACATCATATCATTAAGGGCACCCGCAACACGGCGCGCCACCGTCCCGCGTTTCGTCGCGGAGGGACGGAACGCTCGCGCGACGCGTTGCGGCATATCGTCCCTTCCCGCGACCCGTGCATGCGAGACACGGGACGGGCTGTCACGCCACGCGCCGTGGCGCGCCCCTGCGCCATGCGTGACACCCACTCGCCGGCCCGCGAGTGGGCGTCGTCACGCTGACGCAATAAATCATTTTTTTTTTAAATCGAATTTTTTAAAAAATACTTTTTATTTATAAAAATTATTTTTATATTTAAAAACAATTTTTACAAATAAATGAATACAAGAAATTCGTAATAGCCCATATATATTTGATGGGCTTGCGGATTTATGAAATCATTCTTGGTTGTTTCTCTTTTATAAAGGACAAAAACATTCTTGGTTGTTTCTCATTTATAGAGACATCCTTGAATGTTTTATGTCTTACTTTCGATGTGGGACAAACTCATTCTTGGTTGTTATTCTTTTATAGAGACATCCTTGAATGATTTTGTCCCACATCGAAAGTGAAACATAAAACATTCAAGGATGTCTCTATAAAATTGTATTTTAAATTATGTCATTTTTATTTTTTAGGATTTTAATTATGTCTTTTTTTATATTTTTGAATTTTAAGTTGTATTTTTATTTTATGTTGTAATGTTATTTTAATTTTAATGAAGTGTGTTTGTTTTAATTGAATTGGGTTGGAAATAAAAATAAAAAATGAAATTGAATGAATAGTAATTAAATGGCCGGTTAAGGGACGGAGCGTTGCAGGTTCTGTCCCTTAGTTAAGGGACGGAGTAAAAAAGTACAGTGGGACCCTCAAATAGTAGTTTAAGGGACGGTGGGGAGACAGCGTAGTGGATGCTCTAATGTCTTTAAAAATCATTCCATTTATCACCAAAAAAAATTATAACTGTGCTTATTAATGGCTAGGTGGAAACATTATGACAAGCAAATTTATAATCTAACATGAAATTATATTAAGCATACCCAAACCACTTCACTTATGAAATCAAGTTTAGGGAAATAAAAACCTTCAAAATATTTCAGTTCACTTAAGTGGGGGATGGTTTAGGCCAAGTAATTAGTAATGGTATGCATATTTTCTTCATGTTCAAGATAGCTGCGCCGACAAAAAAAGATACAGACTTTCGGCCAAGGGGAAACTTGGCTTCAAAACACTTCAAAACCTCCTTACCTTTTCAGCCCACTGCCGCCTGCACTCAAACACAGCCAAATAATCAAATGGTATTTAATCCCACAATTTTCTCACCACCTCAGCATCTCTACTTCCTATTTTTATCAAAGAAAAATATACAAATCTGTAATTTCAAAGATGGAAACAGAAGAAGGTGGTGAAATCGCTACTATAAACTATGGTAGCAACGAAAGCGATGCTGCTGAGATCTGGCAACACACACACACTGGAGAAATACTAACTGAATCCAGTGTGAGGAAAGCAGTAGCACGAAGGGCAGTATATGGGTCAAGCCAACCGCGGAGAAGGGGTAGACAGCTCAGAATTATTAACAACAACAGACGACCAAGTAGACTCAGCAAAGTTAGCCTTGCTGATGAACCTGAAAAAAATTAGCAGTATTTCTCATATGAGTTCAGAAATATTTAAATAGTTGTAGCATATCATTAATTCTCTTCTCTCTCACATAGTATAGGAAAGGTAATTGCATTAGTTTCAATTTCTGAATACCAAAATTATGTGATAGTGATAGTGATAGTGCATTGTTGCATATTGTGGTGCTTAATCTTCTCCGTTTGACATTCCTGCAAAAAGAAATAAGATCTCAGAAATGGCAGTGTCCAATAAGATACATTTTCAATTTTTGGTTGGGCTAAGGCAGTTGGGTTGGATTAGCCCACCAAGGCCCAAGCCATATGTTGAACTGGCATCCCAGCCTGCCTAAGAGCACCCACAATGGGGCGCCCGATGGCGTCCATCGTCCTCGGGCGCGGACGATGGCACCATTGTGGGTGCCTGGCATCGGGCGTGCCCGATGCTCATGGCGGATACATCGTCCGCAGCGTATAGCACGGACGATAGCCTATCGTCCGCGCCATCGTCCGCCGCATTGTGGGCTCCGCGGACGATGACAAGCGGTTTCATTTTTTGATTAGCCGGTTTTTAGTGTAACTTGAATCGTGTAACTTTTTCTGTAATCAATATTCGCCGGTTTTTAATTACTCGTTCTTTTTTTATTAATTTTCGTTTGCATACTATATTTGAAAATATTTAAATTAATTAAACAAAACAATAGTACAACTGATGACGTGGCGCGCCTTAGGGCGCCACACTGCAGGTGAAGGGTAGAAGGATAAAACTGATGACGTGGCGTGCCTTAGGGCGTCCCACTGTTAATGGTCTAACTAATAACCTCAATATTCGTTGAAAATCAATTGATTTAATATAAATGTCACTGATCCATGTTCGTTATGAGTCCTTAGGATGATCTATAATCTATATTAATACACTCTTTAAATAGAAAATTACAGAATCAAATAAAAGAAGTAGCCATTCAAGATTTAGTCTGCAATACAAAGTGTCCGAATCGGCATCGTCAACTTAATCAATCACAAAAAGGATAAACTATAATGATCGAGGCTAGCACGACACTGTAATAAACTATTATAAAATAACGCAAATAAATGCATTTAAATAACTACTATAGTATATTTCACATCCCAAAATCATCACCTTGTCAAAAATATGGAAGGCAGCGGGTGGCCAGGTTTGATGAGGATCGACATTGTGAACGGAGCCAATCGATCCGAGTCGCCACCGATTCACGCAGCAGCGAATCGGTCGAGCAAGGCCGCGAAGCGCCGCAGCCGCCAGATGAAGAGGAGGAAAAGGGTAGCCGCGTATAGGTTTTACGGAGTTGAAGGTAGGATGAAAGTTTCTATCACAAAAGGGTTTTGTTGGATCAAGAAGAAGTGCTCTGAGATTATTCACGGCTATTGAGTTTTATATAAGAGGAATATTATTCTATATGTACTTCCTTATTATTCTACATACTATTTTTTTTTCGTTTTGCTTAAATTGTTCTTACATTATAGTAGTACATTAATTAATTGTTGTGGTGAATGTTGGTCTAAGAAAGGAATTAATGTACAACTAATATTTTATGCTCCTATAATGTAATCTCTCTCTTTATTTCTCTTTTGTTTGTGGAAAGTACGTAATAGTACATTTTCTTATATGATTGTTTTACATTTGTTATCTCGTGTTTCGAAGTATACTGATACATCAGGAGTACATATTATACTTATATGCATTTTATTATAATTTGCTATTAGCACATTAACGAGATAAAAATACAAGATAAATTATTTTTCTAAAATATTGGAAAAGATATCATTTAAGACTGATATTTAAAATTATTACTCTTGTTTTTCTAGAAGAAGAAAATTTCAGTTGTTAATTGATGTTATAATTGTTTCATTATATAAACATTTGATGCTATTTACGTATTGTTATTAATTTATTGGCATACTTGACCTAAATTATTACTTATTTTTATTATTTTTTAAAATGAAAGTTGTAATGAGTAATGAAGGCTATGAATAAAATCACTGTATTGCCTGTTCAACTTGATTTGGTTTAAATACAATTAATTAAGAATCAAATACATTCTCTTTGGGTATGGTCGTATGGAAGAATGAAGCGACTTTAAATCTATGTGTTAGTTGTTCCACTTTCAAGGTACCTACAAATCAGCATGAAGAATGTCTGTAGATGGATACCTTTGGTATAATAAGCTAGGAATCAATACACTAACACTAGCCTATTTAAATTATTATTGATTTAATTAAAAGGACTAACCAAATTAAATATGTCACGATCGCATTTTGCTAAGGATAGCGAAATCGGGTAAACCGCGACTAACAAGGAGGATAAAAGAAGCGGGGAAAGAAAATGAGTAGAACTTGAGAAACTTGCCCAACGACCGATTCGAATAGATATCATAGAAAAGAAGCCAAATATACAATTACATGGTCTTAGAAATAGAATAAACATCACAACAATAAATTAGAGTTCGATGGTGAGGTTCTAAGATTTCTCATTTCACAAAAGAGCAGCGGAATAAGCCCATACTAAACGACTTCGTGTATGAAGACACGAATCGTGGGAAGATCCACTTGATTATTTAATAACATCGACTCCAATCATTACTCCATCCTCTTGACGTTCAACATGCACATTTATAAATACATGCAGGGTTGAGTACAGGAGTACTCAGTGGACACATGTCGAAAATCAAAACATACATTATATAGTTGTCATCCATCAACAGTATCACACATGGGTTTTTCTTAAAATGGCCAAGCATACTAAATTCTTTTGTGATCTTAAAAGTCCGACTGCAGTCTAAGTTCTCCATAACTCTCGCCAAATCTGAGAAACATGTACCGTGAAGGTGGCCACTTTCAACGGACACCATGGCCGGCCAACCTTAGATGGCTCACAGCACCTGTGCACGTTATTTCGAACAGGATTTGCGGTCCTATTGGGAACCGATAGGCCTCAAAACAAATATTTTATGGCATGACAATAACTTGAAAATAATCACTGTTCCATTTTGAGATAGGTGATTTCACATAATTTTCACAAGTATTTGCTTTATATCCACACTATAGTGATGGATATTAAAAGAAAACCCATATGATATGCTTATGTCTCAACTCAATTACTCACTTTGGTCTCACTTGCCATTGAGCAATTTATCCTTTGAAATTAAATAGCGTAGCGCTAATTAGTACTTGAACTATTTCTCTTGAAAGAATGCATGCATCCTATTGGATAGTAACTATTAATCTCGGTCCAGCATGGAATTCTCGGCCTAAACTATTAATTTCTAGGCCATCTTAATTAATCAAGTCCGTCCGTCAGGCTAAATAATTTTCGCCCCAAATCCTTCATTAGCTCACTGCCCCAAATTAAACAATAAGGTGGCCCATCATAAAATAGACTCTTAATTAATTCAAATGGGACTTAGCCCAATAATTAAACTGGTCCAGCAACTTTATTTGCCTTAGGCCCAAAGCAGTGACCCATTTACTCACCTCCTCCATCGTGACTTTCTCCCTAATTTCACATTCCCAATTTGATTTCTCTCTCAACCCCTCTTTCTTCTCAAAATTAGAATCCCTAAATTAAGAATGAAGCACCGGCGCCTACTTCCTCTTTCTTCTGAAATTCACTCGCCACCGAGCTCACCGCCGGTCCTCTCCTTTCCCGGTGGTGCTCCTGCAGTCTCCGACGGAGTGACCGCTATGGAGGAGGCATCGCCTCTCTCTGCGACGATTTGAACATCGCCGGCGGGCAGCGCTGCTGCACGCGCCGTCTCCGGCTCTCTCGCTCCCTTCCACGGTGGTTCAGCATTGCTGCCGGAGCACTGCTGTCGTTCCCTCCGCGAGGCAGTCACACCCGCGTCGGCTGCCTCCGTCGAGATCCCTGTCGCTACTCCGTCGGACAGCCCATTCCCTAAGCTAAGTCCTCTCCCCTTTCCCCTTCTACTCAATTTCTTTTGAGTTCTGGCACCAACCATGTGATTTAAAAGCATTGACTATGGTTGTGATCGAATTCTTAATCTTGTGACATTGATTATTGTATCTTGCTCTTTGGGGTTTATGGTAGAAGCTCCCTATATTGTGGTCATAGTGTTCTAAAGTTGTGATCTTGAGACTGAGATTGCTTGGTCTTACTGTGTGATGTTGATGCCCACTCTGCTCCTCACTCCGTCGAGCTGCCTCCCTTTTTCAGATTCCATTCTAACCTCTTTTGCGTAAAATTGCAGGATTCCTTGGTGTCCAAGGCTGTCCAAGGAGTAGTATTGGCTGTCAACTTTGGAGTGCGGCGGCTGCTCAAGATCGAGAAGGGGAAGAGGAAGAGGAAGATTTTGCATATGTCATCTCTTCATCTCTATTGGTTGTTTCTCAAAGTGGCTAAGAGCATCATTAACCCTGGATCTGAATCAGGCCACAAGTCTCATCCACATCATCATTCCTCTAAATTTGAGTCTCAGACCACAACTGCTCTAACCCTGCAGGCCCCAACCCGAGCCGCAACTAATAAATGACACTATTCACAACTTCAACATATTTTACTCGTAAATGCAATACGTTGAACAATTCAAGCCGGGAAAATACATTGTTCAGTCGAAAAAAGAAAATTACAAATCCTAGAAAAAATTTTTATTAAGCCCTAGAAAATAAAAATTACAATTCCTAGAAAAAATATTGAAATAATTTAGATGATAGAAATGGAGAAATTGGTGAAAGAATGTTGTAGAAATGAGTACAAATAGGCAAAAAAATATTTAAAAAAAAAAAAAAAAAAATTTTTTTGGAGGTTTGCGGCCCGTACCGAAACAATTAACCCTAGGCCGGGCCCCCTGGAGTGTCCTCAGGCCGCAACTGCGGCCCCGGGACTGGCGGCCCCGGGACTGGCCCAGGCTGCAATATCCGCTCATCCAACGCAACGCCCGGGCCAGGACTCGCTTTTTGCGGCCCGGCCCCAAGCGTTAATGATGCCCTAAAAGCCTATTCCTAGTATTGTACTTGTAGAATGTAGTTGGGTAATTTTCTTTGTCTAAGTGTAGCCTCTTTTAAGAGTAGACTAGAGTGTATGTTTGTAGGAAATCTCCTCATGTACGCATGTACTACCCGTATATAATTCCTCTAAGTATTTATCTAATAAAAGTATATCCTCTACTTTTATTCTTCAAACTTAAATTTCCTTGCACTTTATTTCTTCCTCCTTGCACTTTATTTCTTCCAACAACACTAATACTTAGATTACCCCAAAGTCGAAAATACACGAGGATTCTACGATTACACGTCTTCTAAAGGAAATTAATTAAGCTAATAAATCTGATTTATCTCAAAAGAAATGAATGAAATTTCGGGGCGTCACAAAATATGATGATCACTATGGGCGGCTGTGTGAATATTCATTGTACCTGGAGTTTAATTTAAGTTAAATTAATGTACTGTAATAACTACATCAGGCCATTTAACTCTTTCACATAACTATGTATATATTGGAAAGGATCAAATAAAACTCGTATAAGAAATTAGTACATAGTAAGAATTAATCCACATCACCACCCGCTGGGAGACTTTCGGCCTTAATCCGCAAGCCCGGTCAAGCAGGATTAATCCGATTCCGCCGAAGTCGGAACACCTGTGGTCAAACAAAAAAAAGAATTAATCCACATCATTCGAATGATAAGATCTATGATTATTAATTAGGGGGTGTTCGGTTTAGAAGATTGTATCCGAGATTCAATTTGTAGTGTGTTTGGTTCATGAGATTCAACCCCACAACTCAATCCTAGATGGATAATCATGGGATAATTAGTCATAGCTAACCCCCTATGACTAAAATAATCCACATCATTCGGTTTCCAAGATAAAATAGTACCAAAATATAATATATGATTTAGTTGTGAGATTATTTTAGTCATAGGGGATTAGTCATGACTAATTATCCCATGATTATTCATCTAGGATTGAGTTATGAGATTGAATCTCTTGAACCAAACACACTACAAATTTAATCCCGGATACAATCTTGCAAACCGAACACCCCCTATAAGTACTAATTTATACTTGGGATATTGTTCCCTAAAATCATGAACTTTGGCTAAAATTTGGTATTTCCCACGAACATTAAATTTGGCATAGAATATCACAAACTTTGCACTTTGTTTGGTATTTCCCACGGCATGTCTATCACCATATTTGACTAACGGAGTCTTTTTTTTATCTTACTTGACACAATTAAATCAATGTGTTTTTCTACGTGATTTTTTATCATACTTGTTATGAACTTAAAAAGTGGTTTAAAATATCATAAACTATATCACGGTTGCCAACGTAAAATAAGATTTTGATGAAAAATATCTTATTTGGGTAAGTTTGGAAAATACCAAACAACGTGCAAAGTTTGTGATATTCTACGCTAATTTTAAAGCTCATAAAAAATACCAAATTTTAACCAAAGTTCATAATTTTAGGGACCAATATCCCTTTATACTTATACAACGAAGGATACATACACATGTAAATGTTTAGGGCTGGGGAAAAATACCAAAATGCCGAAATACCGGCCTTATCGTACCGAAAAAATCTCGAAAATACCGAATTTTTGGTATACCGTGATTTTCGATACGACATGATACCTTACTGAAATATTTCGGTAAGGTAAAGGTATGAATTTTTATATACCGCGGTATACCGCGACATACCGAAATTCGGTATATACCGTAAAATATGAATATAATAATATATAAAGTATTTTATATATTTTTAAATTATAAAGTTTATTATGAAATATAATATAATATGAATAAAATATACTAGTATTTAATACCCCGTATATTATTTAAATTACTATAAAATATAAATAGTATTCTAAAAACTCAAATATTCACTTTTCATTGATATTGAAAGTAAGGTATACCACAAAAGTATGGTATACCGAACTTTGGTACGACATAACGAAAATGAGGTACGATATCGGTATGAAAATTCTCCATACTGAAAATAAGGTATACCGAAAATTTTGGTAAGATAAATGTATGATTTTTTCGCATACCGAATTTACGGTAAGGTATACGATATGGTGGTTTCGGTAAGGTATACCGTATCTATCCACCCTAAAATGTTGTTTATCGTAACCAATCTATACGAAATTTGTACTGCGCTATAGTAGTATAGAAAAACAATGTCATTTTATAAGAATGGAGGTACACATTTATCAGTTTTTCGACCCTGCCATTTATTTCCACAATGAAAGTTGTAATGAGTGGAACGAAGACTATGAATAAAATCACTATATTTGACTATGAATAAAATCACTATATTTCGGAATTCAACTTGATTTGGTTTAAATTTCTTAAGAATCAAATACACTAACGTACAACCTGATCAATTTAATCTACTATTCACGATTTAATTAAAAGATATACAAATATGACGATCACTATGGGCCGCTGTGTTCATATTATATTTTGTATCTGGACTTGAATAAAATTAATTTCCATGTAATAACTACATCAGGCCATTGTACTCTATTCACAGAATTATGTATGTATGTATTGGAAAGGGTCAAATAAAATAATCAAATGTATAAGAAATTAATAAGAATTGTAAAATGTCCTTAATTGCAAACCGAAATTATCAGAGTTAACAAATATATCACCAACGTCCCAAAATTAATTAATTCTCGACAAGTGACAAACACATGATATTAAGACTTCATAACTTAATTAGCTCAAGTCTAAAGTACACCATAATCAGCCAATTCTGCCAGCTCCCCCGTTATTAATTTAATTTTATTAATTTGTATACTGAATACTTAAGTTAATTATCCGCCAATTTCATGGTAACATCCTAGTGTCTTCCCCAAATCAAATTAATTACGTTATTAATATATAAAGAAAATTACCATTTAAATTATAATTTTTGGTTGATTTCAGGATAATCCCATAATTTATAAAATCAACTAATTAAATCATAACTTTAGTATATTTCTCCATTGTCTCATATAATTAAAATTTTAATCAAATTTGTCATTTAAATCACAATTTTTAGTTATTTGGTTGATTTCTGGATGGTTTAGCACCGCATATATTATGGTAGTCTATTTCTAGATGGTTAATTATATAGTATGTAACATGTGAAGATATGATGACAAAAAATTTACAAGTCACAGCAAAGTTCATCGAAATTTTAATTAAATTGAGAAATAAAAAAAATATAATTTAATTGAATGACTTTATAAGTTATGTGATTCAAACCTCCGATCATCTCATATACTGTCATATATTTTGATTATTATTAAATGTTTAATGTTATTTATTTTGCTCAATATATTGAATAATGAAGCGGCCGTGCTAGAACTGTAGTTTATAGCAGTTACTATTAATCTATTAAAACCAAATTAAATGCTCTAAATTTTGGTCTCTTCAAAATGCAGTCAGTGAGCGCTCTTGGCATTCAAGTATCAGAATTGTAAAATTCAGTTTTGAATCATTTGTTGCACATTTTTAAGTATATAAGTATTCTGCGTCAAATTTAATTTTAATTTTCATTTTTCAGTTGATGATTTTTAAACCATACGTGATATATTATAGGAACCAATGTAGAATACAGCTAAGCCTTACAAATTATGCTTAGCTGGATTATTGCATTTTTCCTCTTCTTAATCAGCCACCGATTTTTACCTGCATCCAAAGCTGCCCTTCTATCAAATTAATCGGTTTTCTGTTCATAATTCTCTAATTTACTAATTATTTTTGTCGTTGTAAGAAAGTAGATATATTATTAGTAGTATTATTTATATATGACAATTGGTAATTTAATTTTCTAGTTCGAACAAACTAATTAGGCATAGTATCACAACTAAAATTGCATGAATTCAAAGTTTGTCATTATATATTCAGTAAACTTAAAAATATACTATGTAAGTACAGGTGCAATTAAATTCGACTTTTGGAATACTATATGACTATTTTATTAGTCAATTGTTACTTAGGGCATCCGCAGTGCTGCGGATGTCCGGCGCCCTTCCCAGCGGAATTCCCACTGCCACGTCATAATGACTTCCCACTGCTCTGCCACGGCATAATGACTTCTCACTGCTCTGCCACGTCATAAGGACTTCCCACTGCACAGTGGCGGAATTCCCTTGCGGAATTCCCGACGGAATTCTCACATTAACAAAAATTCACAAATTCACAAATTAACCAATTTCCGGAAGTAAATAATTTACGGAATTAAAATTTCGAAGCGAATACGGAGAAAACGACCACACTTTATTTAAAAAAAAAACATACTTCAAAAAAAAATTAAATGCAAAAATCAGAATTCCGTGCGGAATTCCGTGACAGTCCACGCAATGGCGGACGTCGGGACGGAATTCCGTGGAAGGGCGCGGACCTGCGACGTCCTCATGCGAATTCCGTATCCGCGCGTGTGTGGCCTAATGGCGGACGCCCGCTACGGAATTCCGCCAAATCCGTGGGAATTCCGCGTCGATGTCCGCAATTGCGGATGCTATTAGTTTCCATAATAAGCTACTGAAGGCAGGGGCAATTTAGGGAGAAGAAAACGTGCTATGGCCGCGTATAGACGCGTCGACAGCCAGACTTCGCGCCGCCCATTTTACTTAAACACACTTTTTTCCACACAACACATCACAATTCACAACCACCCTTAAATTTCAAAATAATAAAACAAAATATAAATATAATGAGGCATCTCTTTCCAACACGCTGAGACCGCGTAACGTTAACTAAATTCCAATCGCAAACCCTTCTCTATAAATAACACCACATTTTGCCATCACGAAACACTCTAATTTTCACACACACAAATCACAAAGAGGTCCAACGCTACTAAAAGAGGAATGTCAAGAAAGAATTCAATGAGAAGCCGGAGGGCATGGGACGTGCTCCGGCTAGCTCTGCTGTGGGCCCGGAGGGGCGGCGCATTCAGAAACCGGATGGCGATAAACATGCAGCTGCTGCAGAAGGGGATCAGGAAGCTCCGACACTCTCACCACCACGGGACGCCGCCGGGTGCGCTCGTCTACGGCGAGCGTGAGCTGTCATTCGACGACACTCCGGTGATACACGTCAAGATGCACCGCCCTGCCTCGCTCCGATTCATGATCCCATGCATCAAGCCCCAAGTGGACTTCGACTACGATTTCGACTTTGACGATGACGAGATTTATGGCTACGGCGGCGCTGCCGAGGAGGAGGAGGAAGAAGAAAAGGTGATTGGAATTGGCGAAGAATGTGACGAAGAAGTTGATTTGAAGGCGGAGGAATTTATAGCTAATTTTTATAAGCAGATGAAGCTTCAGAGGCAAATATCGTATTTGCAGTATCATGAAAAAAGATCTACAAATTGATCTAATTGGAGTTGTGCTGTTTCAGTTATCCATTGCGGATGGATTTTGTTTTGCCAATTTTTGGATTCTTTTGTCGTATTTTTGTAGATATACATTTTGCAGAAAATAAGTACTGGAATTCTTTTGTTGTTTTTCTCATAAGCTCTCGGTATAGCAGCAGCCAGAAAATCAGCATATATTATGAAATTCAATATTTGTAATAGGACTCCATATGTTTTGAAATAAAATATTTGTGCTCATATTGTTACATATAATTAAGTTATCACGTGGCTAAATTAATCTCGCTAATGATATATTATTTCTAATATTGGAGATTGATTAATTGTTAACTCATCATTTAATGGTTAACTACAACTAATTTAAGACCATAGGATTTTAGAAATCTTGTGGTCTAAAATTTGTCACGTGTAATTTTCATTTTTATTTATTAAATCGAAAAAGATAAAAAAAATTACCAAATTAGGGTTTTGGATGAAAATGTCAATATAGTGTTTCGAAAATATCAACACAATGCTTTGAGAATATTAACACATTGCTTATATTGACATTCTACCTGAATTATATTGACATATTTTATATACTATGTTGACATTTGTTGTTGTATGAAAAAATTGAAAATTTATGATTTTTTTTCAAATTTTGACATCGAAACATATGCAGGTGAGATCTCGTTAAAATCCTTTTGAAATTATCTTTAATTTGATATATGTTGTGCGAAAACATAATTTAAATCGAGAAAATTATATGCGTTTTAAAGTTATGCGATATTTTTCAAAAGTTAGTTATAACTAATTTGTTGTAAATTGACCTTAATACTCTTATTGACGTTTTTTTTATCGTATTGACATTCCGGGGCTGATGATCTAGGCCCTTGATTTGAATATCTAATGAATATTATTTAATTATAGTTAACAATTAAGTATTGAGTTAGCAATATAACACTCCCCTTGAATTACTATAAATCTAAGACTTTATATGACATGGCTACCATATTATTGGTGGTAAAATAAAACCAGTTTCCAAGGTCATCCACGTCATTGTCTCATAAGTATAACCATCTCTTAACTATCTCATTTTTTCACTGTTCATGCGTCTATTGCATTTTTTACTTCATCTCTTAATTAAGAGATACAATCTGCGACCCTCTATCCCTTGTCCATCTCATCATTTCACTACATGGTCCCACTTTTATTTTGATACTAAAATTGATAATTTTATTAAAAAAACACAAAAATTACATAATAAAAAAATACGAAAAATAAATAATTGAGATCCTAATATTACAATTTATTAAAATTCTAGAATATTGAGATCCTAATATTACAAGTTATTAAAATTCTAGAATTACAATTTATTGAAATTCAAAAAGTAAAGGGCTCGTAGAAAATTATGCGCGAGATCAGCTAATGATTGCCAAATTTTGTCTAAATGTGTTTGACTAGATCTTCCTGGGGTTGGGTGTGGGCGATAGCATCGCGTGCCTTTGCCCGAATAAATAATTTATCATGCATAGTAGGGGCGGCGCTCCCTGGTGAGGTGGACTACTTGCGGTAGAGTTGTCGGGGTGTCACCGTCGAATCAATTTTCCACAGCTGGTCCTTCGTCGTCGACAATCATGTTGTTGTGCAAGATTATGCACACATATATAATGTCGGTAAGGTGGTCCACAACCCAACTACGACCCGGGGCTTTGGTAATGTTGAATCGAGCTTGTAAAACCCTCATTGCTCTTTCCACATCCTTGGAGCAGCCTCTTGCTTCCGCGCAAAAAGAGCACGTTTAGGGTCTTGCAGCCTGTTGAACGTCTTGACAAAGGTTGGTTACTTTAGATAGATACCGTTGGCACGATGGTACCCATGTTATATTGTCGGTTATTAGAGGTGAAGGCGATGGCCGACGCTTTACCTTTTAAAACATCATGGAAGGTCAGATTATATTGATAGAGCACATTGACATCGTTGTTCGATCCGAGGATTCTGAAAAATGCATGTCAAATCCATAGGCGGTAGTCGGCGATCACCTCTAGTACAATTGTGGGGAGGTTGCCTTTGTGGCCGCTTGTGTACGATTCCCTCCACGCATTCGGACAATTCTTCCATTACCAATGCATGCAGAACGCTGTCAAGCATCCCGAGAAGCCGTGCATTGTTTCGTGAAGTAGAAGTAGGAATTGACAATCAACAGTGTTTGGACTCCGGAGATATTTGCTACCGAAGGCTGCATGAACGCATCTGCAGAAATGAATAAAACACTCGCTGCCAGTGGTTCCCTCATATGCAAGTACTCGTTGACTAGATCCGACGTTTGCCCAGTTGCGAGCTGGCAAATTGCCATTGTAAACTTTTGAAGCGTCGTGAGACTGGGTTGGCCTATAGCGTCAGGTCCTTCTTGGAGGTACTCATCCCGAGCCGCCAAAATATTTTCAATGCGCACAAATAAGTCCCGGTGCATGCGGAAATAACGACGGAAGAATTCAACTCACGAGGGAAGTATCGTCGGGTTGCTTTACAGGAGGGTTGGCCGCGACTTCCTCCCTCTGTCGATCTTCTTCTAGCGATTCTTCTATAATTTGCCGCATTTGCTCAAATGGATCCATAATTGATATAAAATTGAGAGAATAAAATTTTATTGATGTGGAGAGTAGAGTGGATGAGAGTGAGAGAAAGTTTTGGTGGTGTAAAAAAATTGTGTGAATGATTTCGTATTTACAGAGGAAATTGGGATGATTTAAAAAAATGAAAAAATAATTTGAAAAACAGGATCAAACGGGTAATTTTTTGGGAAAATATTTTTTTTATTTGATTTTTTTTGGATTAAAAAAAAACAAAGAAAACTATATTAGAACGGTCGAAAAATGACACTCACTCGCGGCTCAACGAGTGGGTGTCATGCAGCTTTCGCAGCGCACCACGTGGGGAGGGGCGCGTGGCGCGCTGTCTCGCTAAAACCCCCTCCACCGTGCGCTAGCCTGCGAGACACCATACCCGCAACGCGAGCTCGTTGCGGGACGAGTTCACGCCCTCAAAGAGCTGCTTTGTGGGTGCTCTAATCTCAAGTGTCACTAGTAAAATTACTCGCAGATAATAAAAGAATGTACTAGTAATGTATTCTATGCACTATAGTATAATTTTTCACTGTAGTTTGTTTTGTTCAATAGAAGCTTATGGTATTTTAGAGAAATAGCTTAACTAGAAGTATTTCTTTTATCTTGCCGGCCCAATTAAAACTAACGTACACAGAAAATATTGGGCTTCGTATCAAGTTTCAAGCTATTTACTGGGCTTCTAGTGATGTGTAAAGCTATTTACTGGCCTTTGTTTTTAAGTTTCAACAAAGATAATAATGCTGAACGTCTATGAGATATATTTGAGGATTGCTTGTCTACCACCCCCATTCTGCCACTCTTAATTAGTGATGCGGTTGAATCTCATTAGATTGGCTTAGTTATTAATTTTAGTTAAACGCCTTGGTTATTCAATTGATTTTAGATTTTGGATTTTAGTCTATTTTATTTTTTTTATAACCTTATATATTCACAATTTCGGAAAAGAGTGATGCTAAATGGCCATAATGTGGCCGGCCATAAAGATTTAATTTAGTCCATTTACATGTATAAAAAAATTAGAATTACCGATATAAACTTATATGTGTGAATGGACTTGTAAGTTGATACTTATATTTGAATTCCATTACGTAAAACAAATTAATATCACGAATTACTGTATACGTTGAGTAACAATCAAGAAATGACAGTAGTAATAAGTTGAGCAAAAACTACGAAAGAGCAACACTAACATGTTGAGCAATATATAATGAAGATGATATAAAAGTAAAATCAAGTAGTATTAAACCAAAAATTTGAAAAAAAAATCAATTTTTTTGTTATTTAATTAATTTATGGCTGGCCATAATGTGGCCGCATAGCATTATTCTTCGGAAAAATATGATTTTTTTAAAGAAAAAATTGCAATACAAATGAAAAGTAGATTGAGAAGCGAGAAGTGCGGATGGGCCTTGAAAATTGTGTGTGTTGCAGTCTGTGTTGCGAATAAAATCATGTGCTCTTTACCTATCGTGGGATCCACAACCTTGTCTAAGGAAAACGATTTTCATTTTATTAATTTTCGTATTAACTGAATTTTCATTTTTCCAATATTATAGTAATGTACTGTACTCCCTCCGTTCCCTCATAGTTGAGACGAAACTTTTCGACACGGAGTTTAAGAAATGAATGTTGAGTGTATTAAATAAATAGATAAAAAAGTAAGAAAGAGAAAAATGTAAAGAGAGTAAAGTAAGAGAGAGTAAAGTAAGAGAGAAAAAAAAGTTACTATAAATGGAAAAGACTCAACTATGAGGGAACTTCTCGAAATGGAAAAAATGACTCAACTATGAGAGCACCTGCATCGGTACTCGATGCTAAGGCGGGCCGCCGTGCAGCTGTGCTCTTGCCGACGGCACGGTCTTGCTCGATGCATCGAGCACCGCCGTGCCGCTAAGCAGGCTGACGTGTCGCGTTCTGATTGGCCAATGACAAAGCCGTTGGCATTTTTCTTTTTTTTTAAAAAATCGAAATATATTAAAAAATTGATGTTAAATTAAAAAAAATATTTTCCCACTTCCCAATAAAATATATCCGTTTTTTCTCCACTTTTAATTTATTTTTCATTATTTTTATCCTAAAATTCACATTTTCATCTATAAATATCCACATTTCCACACAAAATTTTTTACACCACACTACACAAAATACTTCTCTCGTCAATTCTATCTAAATTCTCTCATCAATTCTCATCTAAATTCTCACTCTTTCACTCTTGCATAAAATGTCCGGCTCCGGTGATCACCCCTCTGACTCCCGCGGATGGAACCACGAATGGCTCGGCTCATCGCCATTCCCTAACCCGGATACGGATTTCTCACCCCCTCCTCAAACCTAAGGTTCGCTTATTCCGGGTGGCTACTGGCCTTACCCGGTGGCCGGGCAAGATGCCGAGGGGCAATACGGGTGGGCTCCCGAAACTGGCACGGGAGGGAGCGCCCCGAAGCCACCGGAGGGCGGTTCCGGCGCTCCTCCTCATCCTTGTAGTGTCCGTGTTCGTACCCGTGGCAGTACCGAAGGTGACATCAACGTTCGCACTCTGTATGTTCCGAGGGAGATGGAGAAGTTATTCAAAGCCTACTTGAAAATCTCCGAAGATGCGGAAACTGGCACGAACCAAACCGGGGACAGGTTTTGGTGGCGCGTCTCTCGTCGGTACAATGCCAACCGACCGGAGGGAACCATCGAGCGCAATGAGAGTATGGGGCGCAATGCCATCGGAAGAGCCAACGATGAAATACAAAAGTTCCAGGGGTATTACCTCCAGGAACATCGGTCGGCAGGGAGCGGCACGAGCGAGGTTGACATCATCACAACCGCTTGGCAGGAGGTGCGCCATGATCCGAAGTATAAGGGAGGCGTCGCATCCTCCTCCAGCAAACGGTCGAGGTCGGTATCTCTATCCGACGCCGACGAGGATAAAGTGGCTAGCCAGCTTGTTGGAGCTCACTTGGGTAGCCCCGACGCTGGCCCGAGCAGTTCCCAACGCCGGCCGCAAGGAAGGAAACATGCGACAGCCAACCGTCGTCGCGCCGCGACCTCCTGCTCACGCTCCCTCTGTGCCGCCTCCACCCCCACCAACTCATTGTGGGTCCTTTTGGGTCAAATCAATATGGCCAAAATGTTAGGGTTTTGTATACTAGAAATCACTTTTCGAGTGATTGGATACTGTAAAACTCTTATTGTTATTTTCCAATAAACGCAACTGATTATTTTTTGTCATAATGTTGTTATGTTTTACATTTAATGGTTGTTTATTGCATATTTAAATGTATAAGCAAACGTAACAAAGTCTAAGTCTTTGTTTTAGTAGATCGGTTGTGGGCGTCGTCCAATTTAAGGTAACACGGTCAGTTCTAAACAAAGAAAAATAAGAATTTCACAACCTAGATAGGCCTAGACCAACTATCGCGAAAGGTTGCAATGTCAGTCCGATTATTTCTAATCCTTATTGAAATAAGATGACGTTGGTGTGGTATAGCACTGAATGGATCTAACAGCAAGACAAGTCTTTATTCTATCTACTGAAAGAAGAGGTCTTGATAATTAATTTCTTAATCAGTACGTTAGCATTGAGCATACGATATTGAGTATCTACTACTTTGACTTACCAAAGATGCGAGTTTTTCGTCACCCAACGATCCAGGTATATTGGGTAGTGGCGATCATTATCTAGCGGTGCTAGGATTGCTATTGTGTTGAATCGTGCGCGAGGAGAGTCTCGTTTGATAACATCCACAAGAGGAGCTCGAAACAAGGTTTTATTATTCGGAACCTAGCTAGTTGGAGTTTAATTACTCTATGAATAATAAATAAGAGTTTCTTTCTAAGTCTACTCTTGGAGATTAAAATATGTTAATTAATTAAGTCCATAGCAGACAATAATTAATTTATGGATGTTGCTAAGAGCATCCACAACCGTGCTCTTGCCAGCGGCACGGTTGTGGGCCCGGGCGGTACTATTCATGCCTGCTCTCTGGCAAGAGCACAACACCCACAACTGTGCTCTTCCGCAAGGACGAGCACAATTAATATAAAATTCAATTACACAAAAACATTTTCATAATACTAAAATTCATTAAAAAAACCACAATAAAAATAACAAATTACAAATAAAATAAAAAGACATAATTAAAATCCTAAAAATTAAAAATTACATAATTAAAATACTAAAAATTAAAAATTACATAATTAAACTCCTAAAAATTAAAAATTACATAATTATTGGCTAATATAACCCGAGGAAGACTACGCATCCGGCGGCACCAACCCCAATTGTTTTTGGAGACCCAATATCATGGACTCGTGCGTTTGAAGTTGCGTGGGGGTCATAGTTGACCTATCGGCCATATTGAGTTGGGCCAAAAGGGCCCACAACGAGTTGTTCGGGGGTGGAGGTGGAACATAGGGTGCGGGTTCGGGAGCAGGGGCAGATGGAGTCGCGGCGCGACGTCGTTCGGCCGCCGCCTTCTTCCTACCTTGCGGTCGGCGTCGGGAACCGCTTGGTTGGGCATCGGGGCTACCCAAGTTAGCTTCGGCGAGTTGGCTAGCCACTTCTTCGCCGGCGTCGGATAGGGATGCCGACCGTGAGCGTTTGGAGGAGCCGCTAGAGGAGGATGTTATGCCTCCCTTATACTTCGGGTGCGTCCGCGTCTCCTGCCAAACGTTAAGATATTTGAACGACTTACCGTTCATGGATTGGTAGGTGCTCAGCGAGGCGGTGATGATGTCGACCTCGCTTCGGCCGCTCCCGGCATTCCGGGACTCCTGGATGAAATAGCCGTTGAACTTGCCAATTTCTTCGTTGGCTCGGCCAATGCAGTTGCGCACCATACTCTCGTTGCGCTCGATCGTTCCCGGCGGCCGGTGTGCATTGTACCGGCTAGAGACGCGCCACCAAAAGTGATCGCCGGATTGGTTCGTTCCAACCACCGCATCTTCGGAGATTTCCAAGTACGCCTTGAACAATCTTTCCATCTCCGCCGGTGAGTACGGTGTGCGGACACCGGCGCGAGATGGAGGATTCGGCATTTGGGAAGGGGCGCGAGGCCTAGGCTCCGGTGTCCACCCGTAGCGCCCATCGGAGGCACCTTGATCGTCGATTGGGTATGGCAGGTAGCCACTCGGAACGCCTGAATCTTGGGTGAGAGGAGGGGTCGAATATTCCGTTTCCGGACTATGAAACGGTTGCGAACCGAACCATTCGGGGTTCCAACCGTGAGAACCGCTTGGGTTGTCGTCGTTACCGGACATAGTGGTGTTGTAGGGTGTGAGAGGAAGATGAAAATGGATATGAGAGATTGATGATGAGAATTGTGTAGTGAAAGTGTGAATTTTTTGGAGTGAAATTGGGGGTATTTATAGATGAAAGTGTGTATTTTTGGGGTAAAAAAAATAAAAAAAAAAAATTAAAAAGTGGGGAAAAACGGTTATAAACGGATATAATTTTTTGGGGAAGTGAAAATTTTTTTTTTTATTTTTTATCGATTTTTTTAATAAAAATCCGATTTTTTTAAAAAAAAAATAAAAAAATGTTTGAAACCAACGGCTATGCCGTTGGCGAATGGGAGACCGCCACGTGTGCGTCCGCTGGCATGGACGTGCTCGATACATCGAGCAGCGCCGTGCCAGCGGCGCGGTTGCAGCGGTGGCGGTCCTTCGCCTTGCCGCTGGCACGGACGGCGGTGGCGCCAACCGCCACCGCTGCGGATGCTCTAAGTCCATTATTTAATTATCACATTTCTTTTTGTATATATCCATAATCCTTCTTACTGTTTTTCGAAATATTACAAAAAAATTTAATAATTTATGTACGTATCTTTAATTATAAAATTTCACAACAAAATTTAATGTAGAGATAAAGAATGAGTAAAACTAGATTACTTTTTTAATCTCTGTTCCTGAAAAGTATGAAGAATTTTCTTTTTAGTCGGTCCCTGAAATGTATGAACATTCTAATCTTGGAAACTCTTTTGTCTCTAATGAGATGAAACCCATTATATATTGACAATACTTTAATTACCTTTTCTTTCTATCAACTCTTACTTTACTAATTTTGTATTCAAACCCTTACCAAACTATAACATAGTGCATATATATACATTTCGTACACACAATACATAACATTGCATAACACCATACATCACACATGTATAGCACATATTGCGTACTGCATATGTTGCATAAACACACGTAACAATGTGCAGCACAAAATACACACTGCATTCAATATTATTGAATACTTACATAATATACATAAATAAAAATTAAAATTAATGTCAAATTTTGATTGAATTTTGACATAAAAAAACAAAAATGAATACGAGTATATATCAATTGCATAATCCTATTGTATTACACTTTCAATATCATAATACCAAATGGACTCTAATATAATCTCGATATATGTTGTACAGTAATTTTCATTATAAAATGTACTCGTACTCGTACAAGTAAAATTTATCCGATAAATAATAATGACTGCAGTTTGTCTTTCATGTTTGTTTGTTTTAGTTTATGGGAAGGTAAATAAAAAAAGTAAAAAAACAATGGGTGGTGATTGATTTTTATAAATGAAAGGAAAAAAACAGAAACACAGCAGCATCGTCAGTCCCTCGTTGTTCTGAGCGCACTCTGCTTTTCTGCTTCACAATAATTACGTCTCCAACAAGATTCCATTCACTACTCTCTCTCTCTCTCTGCGCAACAATGCCTCCGCCGCCCATTCGCGCCGTCGACCCGCCGCGCTTCAGCGAAGACATCGACAGCACCTGCTCCACCCCCTTCGTCAGCGCCCCCTCCAGCCCCGGCCACGGCCCCTCCGGCTACTTCTACAGCGCCCCTGCTAGCCCCATGCATTTCATTCTCACCAACACCAGATCCAAATCTCCGTCCTCAGCTGATTACCAGACGGTCTTCCTTTCCTCTGATTCCGGATCCTTCGAGTTCGAGTTCTCCTCCAGGTTTTCCCCCAACGGATATGGCGGACTCGCCTCCATGACCTCTGCCGATGAGCTCTTCTTCAACGGTCAGATCCTGCCGATGAAACTGTCCTCGCACCTAGCCACTCCGCAGGATGGTTTTCCTCCGCCGTCGTTGGATCTCGCCGGTGCCTCCAGCCCTAGAGGCAGAGATCCGAGGCTCCGTAGCGCGAAGCTCGCGAATCGCCGAGCCAGATCCATGTCGCCGCTCCGTTTCGATCAATGGCGCGGAGGAGGAGGATTTGATTCGCAATGTGCCTCCAGCGCCGGTGCCGGCGCCGCCGTGGAGGAGAGAGGAAGTGAAGATACAGGTGTATCAGGCGAGACGACGCCATCGTGTTCGGCGTCGTCGTCGCGGTCGACTTCCTCAGGTAGGAACTCGAAGAAGTGGATATTCCTGAAGGATCTTCTGAATCGGAGCAAAAGCGAGGGACGAGCGCACAGCAAGGAGAGGTTCTGGTCGGCGATTTCGTTCTCGGCGGCGAAGGAGAAGAAGACGCCGCCGCCGCCTTCTCTGTCGCCGTCGTCCTCGCGCGATGAGAAGGCCGGACCGGAGAGGAAAAAAACTCCGGCGTCGAGGAAACCGGCGAATGGCGTGTGGAGGAGGCGGGCGGCGCCGTCGGCTCACGAGCTGCACTACACGGCAAGCCGAGCGCAGGCGGCGGAAATGAAGAGAAAGACGTTTTTGCCCTACCGGCCGGGGGTCCTTGGGTGCTTGGGTTTCAGCTCAAAGAGTTACGGCGCTTTCAGCGGATTTACTAGAAATCTCAACCCCATTTCATCTCGCTGAAATGGCACAGCACTAGTAAATAGTTTGCTGCAGTGATTATTTATTTAGCGATTTCGATCTCCAGCTAGTTCGTGTTCAGGTTCATGTTGATGTTGATGTTGATGTTCGTCTCTTTTTCTTCTGGTAATTAATTTTGATTTTAGACAGATTCTGTTTTGATGCGGCAGATCACCTGTTTGATGATTTGATTGTGGATAGTTTTTCAACCTGCTTGCGTCATCATATTCATATGTGCTGCTTGCTGATTGAACAATAGGAGTATGTTGTAAATCATCTAGTACTATCATTTTTTTTTGAGCAATAATATACTGTATTGGTTATCATGCAAAAAGAAGTACACTCCTAGTAAAAAGAAATCAATATTTCGAATTTGGAGTATATATTGATTTGATGGTTCTTGACTTTGGGGTGTGAAATCTGAATTGGATTTGGGTTGATGGATGTTAATACGAGCTGTGTGCATTGATGGTATAATCAACCCCCTTTTGGCTGTGATGTCATTATATGAAAATGTACGAATACATAATTTACTAGTAGTACTATTTTAAATTTCAACTCATTAATGCGAGTTGTCTTTATAAATTATTTTACATTGTTGAAAAAATTATGAATTTTAATTAAGTAATACTCTATACTCTATTCCATAATTTTATAAAATTTAGTCAGAAAATCATGAAGTTAGGACTGCTCGCATTTATCCACAATGAAAAAAAAAATGTTGGCATGTGTAATATAGAATTATTGATGTTTTTCAGATTATTTTTTTGTATATTTTAGATTATAAATGTGAGTTCAAATGACCACAAACTAATATTAATAAATTAAGCTAAAATACATCAAGCTAAGTTACATGTTTTGGACGTCAATGACCCACACTCGGGGGCAAGTGATTTGTAAATGCATTCTACTCGACTGAGTAGAATGTTCTAGAGTGGTTGCAATGGATCACATTACCGTATAACTAGTTAGTGTTGGGTGACATGTTCTGGAAATATTTTATATATCATGTGAACCGCGTGATGTCGTTTTTAGCCTTTTTTTCATATATAATGTGAACCGCGTGATGTGTAATACCAACCACTCAATCAAGTAGCTTGTTTTGGCCTTTTATTTTTCTTTCAACTTCGTTATTGTCATTTTTCTTAGAGCCTCCTAAGCCTACGAGAATGAACGAACACCCAATTGGATTTTACATAAATTATGTGTTTTTAAGAATAAATTATGTCGTTTATTTTATTGGCAGTAACATTCACATATGATTTAATGATTGCTATATCTACTAACTTTTTACTAATTTTTTTTGTTTAGAAGTAATTTTGAACAAATTAAAATTTTATAATTTTTGTAGTTACAAAATTGACTGTAATTTGACTAAATTTTATGAGTTTTTTTAATAGTTTGGCGTATAAATTATTAGAGGAAAACAAAATATCATTTGTATATGCAATGATTTGAGTGGTTTGTATGTTACAGGCATTTGGATGTTAAACATCGATATTCATATTTTACCAACAGCGATTGTATAATAAATAAGGGCATTTGTGATCAATGTAATGTATCTATAATTTGAGAAATGAAATAAAAAGAGTATATATCTACTCTATGTGGAGATGAGTTATTATATGATTGATTATTGATAGCGAGACAAGGAGTTGCAGAATCACATGGGTAAAGATTAGATTTGCATTTGATACTCAAAACTCAACTATTAAAAGGGAAAAGCAATGAATGAATGTCCTTTTTGGATCTTCACTTTTTAACCTTTTCTTGGATAATTCGTCCCACTTTGACCAGATATGGGTTTTAAGAAATGTAATGAAAAGTGAGTTGAAAAAGTTAGTGGAACGTGTGTCCTATTTTTATATATTAGTTTTATAATAAAATATAAGTAGAAATGAGTTAGTGGAATATGTGGTTCACTACCAGTGAAATGTGACAAATTATGTGGGATGAACCGAAATGGAAAAATGGGACAAATTATCCGGGACGGAGGGAGTAGTTATCATCTATACTTCAAACACCAATGCCATTTCCCTTTCAATCGAACATTTGCTAAGTGGAGTATGTGCTTAGGTTAATTATTTAATTCATAAAAAATTCATTATTATTTTGTTTGGTAGTATATAATCATCACTTTTCAGTCGCAACACATTTCGTCGCCGTATGTTATTTATTTCCTACATGGCATCCAAGTCATCGCCAATGGAACATTTGATTACACAATTAATACAAAAGTTTCACTATTATTTGATATAATCGATACAACATGTTTCACCGGATTTCATTGCCACCCGTCACTAGCATTCGACAATGTCAAATTTTTGTCTGGTGACATAAAGTGAAGATGATTTTTGTAAAGAGTCCCAAATATTTTATAATTATACCCAGCACAGCACAGCACAGCACAGCACCCATGTTTTGAAGCTACTACTCTACTCGTATTTTCCCAAATGGTTTGATTATTATATGGGCTGAGCCTTATGCGTAGAAAAACCTTGTGACCTGTGCAGCCCAGCCCAATGTCTGGCGCTAATTTTTGGATGGAAACATGATATTTCGTTTTCGATGGTTAATAAATTCGTTAGTACTTATGTTTCATGAACTTTGAAATTGAAATATTAAATTATAAAGTTTTAATTTTTTTAATTACTGTAATATTTTTTTATAATGTTAAAAATAATAATATTTGTATAAAATATGAAGTGAAGTGAGAAAATAAAGGAATACTACAAAGAAAAATTATGAAACATGTCGTTTTGAATATCGTTAAAAAGCGATATTTTGTGCATTGATGGAACAATTGAGAAAAATTAAAATTTTATAATATAATATTTCAATTTCAAAGTTAAAGATTATAATTTGATTAAATTTTATGATTTAAATAGGTATTCACCTTTCAAAAAGAGCATAGTTTATATTATTAGTAGTGTAGTCGAATTTTTAAAATAAAAAAAATTTATACTGAACGTAAAAAAGAAAATAGTACTACTATAGTTTATAATTTTGAGTAGGCCTGCAAATTTAGTATGCGGGTTTCGGGTATACCCGATCCAGACTCAATACCCGACAGTTTTCGGGGTACCCGAAACCCAAAATTATGGGTTCGGGTACGGGTTTGGGTAGTTAATGTTAGGATATTTCATATTTTGGGTACCTGAAACCCGTATTAGGGTACCCGATTAAACCCGATTAATTATGTATTTGTGATAAATATTTTTATTTAGTATAGGGCCTATGGCCCATAGGATAAATGTAGGGTAAATTTATTTAATCACATGTAGATTTATGCCAAAATTTCTTTATTTTAAAATTAAGTAGTGTCTATTTGTCTAATGGGGGAGTGATCAATTGCCAACTCACTCTCTAGTTGCTAACTATAACTAATTTAAGATCATAGGATTTTAGAAATCTACCGGTCTAAAATTTGTCACGTGTAATTTTTGTTTTTATTAATTAAATCTAAAAAGATAAAAAAACTACCAAATTAGAGTTTTGGATGAAAATGTCAATATAGTATTTTAAAAATATCAACACAATGCTTTGAGAATGTCAACACGCGTTAAGAATGACATTCTATATGTATTATATTGACATATTTTATATACTTTGTTGACATTTGTTGCTGTACGAAAAAATTGAATTTTTTTGAATTTTTTTTTCAAATTTTGACATCAGAACATATGCAAGTGAGATCTCGTTAGAATCCTTATGAAATTATCTTTAATTTGATATATGTTGTGCGAAAAAAATAATTTAAATCGAGAAAGTTATATGCATTTTAAAGTTAGGAGATAATTTTCAAAAGTTAGTTACAACTAATTTATCGTAAATTGACCTTAATACTCTTATTGATGTATTTTGTTGATCGTACTGATATTACAGCGTTGATGATCTAGGCCATTGATTTGAATATCTAAGGGCTATTATTTAATTGTAGTTAACAATTAAGTATTGAGTTAGCAATATAACACTCCCCCTAATGGGGGTGCGTTAAAATGCTAACTTTTCTTAAATTGCTAACCTGATAACTCATCAACGTAGTGTATTAAAAATGTCAACATGATCACATTAAAATGTCAATACATATTTATTTTGACATTTTAATAAACTATGTTGGCATTTAAATATCAATGTCAACATAATGTATTAAAATATCAACTTAAGTTTATGTTGACATTTCAATATCACCGTGTTGACATTTTTAATACATTGCACTGATGAGTTAGCAAGTTAGCAACTTAAGAAAAGTTAGCAACGGATCACCCCCTAATGTCTATTATATGTTTATATATATGTGGTGTGTTATATTGCTAACTCAATCTTAAATTGCTAACTACAACTAAATAATAGACATTAGATCATTAAATCAAGATACAAGATCATTCCTCTACGAATATCAACACGAAACACAAAAAAATGTCAATTAGGGGTATTAGTGTCAATTAACAAAAAGTTAGTTATAACTAACTTTTAAAAATTATCTCAAAATTTTAAATGATTATAACTATCTCAATTTATATTATTTTTTTAGACAAAATATATCAAATTCAAGATAATTTTATAAGGATTCCAATGAAATCTCACTTGCATATGTTCCGATGTCAAATTTTGAAAAAAATTATTGAATTTCGTAAATATCAACCACCAGTTTAATGTCAATATAATACCTATACAATGTCAATATTAAATTGTGTTGATATATTCAATGAATCATATTGATATATTTAGTACACTACATTGACAATTTGATTCAAAACTCTAATTTTGGTAGTTTTTTCTTATATTTTCAAATTTAATTAATAATAAAATAAACTTACACATGACAATTTATGGACCACTAGATCTGTACAAATTTTATGGTTTAAAATTAGTTGTAGTTAGCAATTAAAAGTGAAGTTAGCAATCGATCAAAGCTCATATATATATATATATATATATATATATATAGTCATAGAATCATAATCTAGAGAAAGCTAAAGCATTTGAATTGAAATTTAGACTTTTAATAATAGTTAATAAATAGTATTATTGTGTTATTTTTAATAATTTCTATTCTCATCACAATATAATTTATATAAAAGAATAAATTTTAAATATACTAATTTCGGGTTTATGGGTACCCGATTAGTTAGGTTCGGGTACGCATCGGGTATTAGGGTACCTGAATTCACATACGGGTCGGGTATTGAGTATAATATTTTTGAGATTTCGGGTTCAGGTATCCGAATTTTCGGGTTTGGGTACCCAATTTACGGGCCTAATTTTTTGTGTGACATGTGGACAACTATATTTCATCATACTTCGCATTTCAGTGGTCAGTGGACCCCATATTTTGTACCTCAACCGTCCTGTTTTGAAAAAAATGCCAACTGTCATAACTTATTATAACTAAACTTTAATAGCTCTGCCGACTATTTTGCCCCACTTTTAAAGTATGCAATAAATCACAATGCGACATGCCCTGTTTTTTCTTTCATACTATTGAATATTGATTATGTTCTTTCATACAGAATATACACAAACATATACATAATGAGAGTCTCTACTATATTAAAAAAACCACAGTTTTATATTGGTGTTCCTTTTCGTTCAGGGGATTAAAAAATACACACACTTTCTTATGGTTTTAGTCATTGAGACAAACATAAATTTTCTTGTTTATAAATGTAATGTATTATTTTTTTGCTAATCTTTTCGAGCAAACAGATAAAAGAGAATGTAATTTCACACCCACAGGTTCTAGTAATTTGAAAAATGCATTAGGAAAATTTAATTAATCATATTGGAGCTGAGAATAATCGTCATAATAATGCTTGAATCCAGTTTGAAGCTTTTCAAGATCAAAGACACAATGTGGCAAATGTATTTTGATCAAATACTTTAAAGGGGGAAGTTGCATAACGTGCTCATTTGAGAGCTTCATTGGAGACGACTTATTTTCTTTTTTAAGTATGGAGCACAATGTCTCAATAATGGGTCCAAATCGATGTTATTTACCTCTATCCAAAGTGAGAGACTAATATTATGATGAGCCTTCCAATATGTGGTGTGATCCTCAATTTGCTGCACTTAGCAATTCAGA
The DNA here is from genome assembly GCF_004379255.2 of Salvia splendens. NCBI lineage: Eukaryota > Viridiplantae > Streptophyta > Magnoliopsida > Lamiales > Lamiaceae > Salvia > Salvia splendens. The sequence continues at coordinate 4,464,172 of NC_056034.1, forward strand.
ATGTATTGGTATGAAAATGGTCAAAACTGAAAATCGTTTAGTTTCCATTGGTTTATTGGATTACTGAGTTGTCATTTATTTTACCTATTGCTACAACTTATGCTAAGAGAGATTTTTTTCAATGACTAATATTAAGACTGACTTATGAAATTGAATAGAAGATGGATGGATAAATGGAAATATAATTGTGTATATGGAGGATAATCTTTTTCCAATAATTTATACCAAACAAATCCTTCAATATTTTCAATCGACGAGACCGTATTAGCAAAATAAACACAACTATAACATGGACTGAATTATTCTTTGGGATATATATTGTTACATAAATATATATTTTGTACTAGATGACATTATGAAGACCTTGTCCTAAATTATTTATGCGTCAACCCTAAGTGTAGGTATATATTAAATTTTCAAACATCATCCAGTTTAATGTTTGGTCAGTGTACTAGTATGTTTGTAAATAGTGTAGTCTGCCAAACTAAGAAATGTTAAAGTTTGGGCCCAACACAGCCTTACACTAAGGCCATGTTTGATTGTCAGGATTCTGTCTGATAAAGTAATCTGATTTCTTTAAATTTCTGTGTTTGTCGTGGTTTTTAATCAAACTGGAAAAGTAATCAGAATCCCGAGAACAAGGAAAGTTAGTACAATTTTCTAAGATTCTGAATCCTAACTTTTCTTATGTATTCTTTTTCTCAGTTTTAGGATTCTTACATATTTAATGCAATATATTATTATTATTATTATTATTATTAATTACAATGTTTTAAAAATAATTTAAAATTATAAATTATACTTAATTTCATTATAATAAATAACTATAATTAAAATTATCATAATTATAACTATATTATTATAATATTTATATATAATTGTTATTATCATAATACTGATTAATAATTTATTTAATAATTAAAATATAATTATATAATATAAATAATATAATAATAAATTGTTATTATTTTATAAATTAATAATTAATCAATAGAATAGTAGTGAAATTTTATATTATAAAATTTATTTAATTATAATATCCGTAAATATTATAATAATAATAATAATAATAAAAATAATAATTATTATTATAATCATTTATGATTATAATATTCAATGTAACTATAAATACAATTATATTATTATATATTATGATGGATAATCCATATTTAAACTATACATCGTAATAATAAATATAGTAATATAATAATTATTATTTGTAATTAATAATTTATTAAATTTTTTATATTATTATTCTTTTTTATAAATAAAAAAATAAGTATATTTTTAGTTTGATGTTTAAATCAAATAAAAAATTTAAAATCTTGATATTTTCAAACACGGGAAAGTAAAGTTATTAGGAATCATATTCCCGATATTCATTTTCCAGGAATCATTTTCCTTGCCAACTTTACTTTCCCGTCAATCAAACATGACCTAAGGGTAAAGTTAATAACATTAATATTGTTAGTACAACATTATAATTAGTATTCCTTTTGCTCTTATCGAAACGAATTGATTAGCATCCCTTATTAAACATTTAATTTTTGTTGACAATATGTTAAATGCATTTATATATGTTAAATAAATTCTAATAGCATGGCAACTTGTTCTTATGTTGTACACCATGCATGATAGCGCAAAAAACAAAAATTAATTACTTGCAGACAAATTCTTGTTCAATCTAGATTGCAATATGAAATACTATTGAAATAACATTTCCAATACTCTTGAACTACATTTCTACACAAAACAACCACTTCATTCAACCATCAAACATACACACTATAAATCCATGCCATTCATTCCATCATTTTAAAATTTAAATTAATGAAAATTACGGCATTTCATCTTGTTGAAAAATATCGATAAAGTTAAGTACAACTGTACAACTACATCAACCATGAAAGCATCGCATCCTCCAACTCTTTGTCGTTGTAATCATCCCATATCCACGAAAATGTACTTTCATACATTTCCGAGCCCACGAGCCCGGACTCATGGAATTCTGATGATTCACTCTGTCGGCTCGGGCCCATGCCCAAACCCAAACCCGAATCCATCTGCGTTCCAGGCCCGAAATCATCGGCCCGTGATATCTCCATATCCTCTATTTCCGGGCAGCTGAAATCCTTGCACACTCCAGCCCCCACAATGGATCTGCCACTCTCTCTATCCGGAGTGGGCGTATTCGGCATGATAACGGCGGCAATTTGTTTTCGGCCGCCTCTTCGGTTACTGGTCTTGGTCTTTGACGGCGGCGGCGGGATGAAGTTGGGATTGGGGCTGCGGAAACCGTGAAATTTTCTGCTTAAATGGGAGTTCCAATAGTTTTTTATTTCATTGTCTGTTCTACCCGGCAAATGCTCGGCGATTAGAGACCACCTGCAAATTACATTCATTAATTACAAATTTGCTTGTTAGCTTCTCATATTGTGACATGCATGATTCCAATTTAGTTACTATTTCACAATATAACCCGACGTGTCACTTTTATCAACGTGGCCGTAATGAAAATAAAATTACAGTAAATAATTTTTATGAGCAATAAATTTATGTAGGTTGTATTTATTGAATATATAAAGGACTAGTGAATAGCTACCTATTCTAGCTGAAGCCCACTTTTAATTTTCAGTTGGAGATTTGTGGATAGAGTTTACAGAAATGGTTTTTCTTTTGATGAACAAATGAAAACTTTATTACAACATGAAACATAGTATAATATAAGGCCGGATATTGAGAAAAACCTGTTGCCCTTAGATGCATGGAGATTGATGATGATTTCTTCTTCTTGAGCAGATATATTTCCTCTCTTGACATCAGACCTTAAATAATTGATCCATCTCAGTCTGCAACTCTTCCCACATCTAAGTAACCCTACAAAAATTAAAAGAGGAAGATTGTAAAAAAAATGTTATAGTATTTCCGTGAATAATAGTATAGAGTATTTACCTGCATTCTTTGGCAATGATCTCCACGAGCCTTCACCATTTTCGTCAATATGTTTTGTAAGTTTTTCATCTTCTTCTGCAGTCCATCTCCCTCTCTTCAACCCAACTTTCGCACAACACGGCGCTCTCCCCATGTTTCTCTCTCACACACACAAACACTGAAACACACTAGCTAGACAACAAATTAAAAGAAGTTATTTTTTTGGGTGCAATATCATTTATATTGAGACAAACAAGACTAGAGGCAGGTACGTGTTTGCCACCTTAAATATTAGTAGTAGTAGTAGTACTAATATGGAGTAGTAAATCATTCCCGAGTGTGTAAAAAATATGAGTGCATTATTCTCTTGCTTTCATTAGTTGTTTGCGTTTAACTTTTATTGCAAACACATACACATACACATGACACACACCCACTTTTCGTTAATGAGAGAGGCAACGGCAACAAAAGAGATGCGAGTTTATTTTACTCCTTCATTATTCAAAAATTAGAAACATTTAAAACGACATGAGTTTTAATGTATAATTGGTAAAGTAAGTGAGAAGAATTGGTAAAGTAAGATAGAATAAAAGAAAAATGAGTAAAGTAAGAGAAAGAATGAGAAAAAGTAGTGAAAATAGAAATAGAAATAGTTGTTATTTTTAATGAAGGCAGAGAGTATAAATAGCTGAAGTAGTAAGCGTTGAAATGAAATGGAAAGTAGAGATTTAGTGGTGGGTGAAATGGCCACGTAGGCTAGTGAGGAGTAGATCTTGTCGTGGCGACTTCACCGTCAATCGCCTCATAACGGGGCGTAGATCCCCACGTTGGCACCCTCTCTTTCGCTTTTCTTGCCGTCACATCCCATCCCAATAAGTGCATGCACATTTTCTAACCACATTAACTTTTTTTATAACAAAAACTGTGAGCTTTCAACAAAATCCATTATTTATGTTAACAATAATTGAACGTTAAATTGGGTTGTATAGCTTAATCTATTCTACATAAAATCACATTTGAAATTGTCCAAGATACTTCTCATGTTGACTCAAAGTGATAGCAATCCATAGGTAAAATCAAATGGTGACAAGAGGTGAAAATTATAGTGCTTTCAATTGTTTTTTTTTACACCTATACCTATATGAGATAGTTACATGATAAGAGGTGAAAATTATTAACAACGGTTTGTGCACTGTTTTAAATTCCTAATTTCAATTGATCACTTGTCACCTAGAATTGAAAAGTTACTAAACCAGACGTGCTATTAATGATGCGTCTCACTCACACAAAGTTATAAGTAGGGCTGGCAAATCGTGCGGATTGGGTCGTTATCGGGTCAACCTGATAATGACCCAACCCAATAAGGCCTAACCTGAACCCGACCTGTTAAGAAAATTGTAAATCCGAACACGAACTCGACCTGCTACCTTCAAATCCGAACATGACCCGCACCCGACACGAACCCGTTATCGACACGATATAATATGGGTTGACACGACACGATAACAACCCGAACATGATATTACACGATTAAAACCTAATATTACACGATTAAACCTTAATTTTTAACCTAATTTACATAATTAAAATTTGTTTTATACTATGTAAACCTAATTTATAAGAAATTAAAACATTAAAGTAATATATATTTTTTAAAATAATAATAAAAATAATAATATTATTTCTTAATGGGTTACCCGTATCCGACCCGCATCCGACCCGAACCCAACCCGAAATTATCGGGTTCTTAATGGGTCAACCCGATAAGGACGCGAATCCAATAAGACTTGACCCCAACCCAATAATTTCGTGCGGATTCGTGTCGGATTATCGTGTCGTGTCGAAAATTGTCAGCCCTAGTTATAAGACCCGATATGTATCTCCATCATTTTTATTTAATTTGGCAAACTCTGAAACCATCGTATTTTTACTGTTTTCAATACAATTAGTTTTATTTATCGAATATCACCATTATTACGTACTTTAATTAGCGGAATGAGACTCTAAATGTAACAGTTAAATAGTTATTAGCAACTGGAGACAAAGATATAATCACAATCACCACAGCTATTTATTTGAAATACCATTTTGGGCACATCGGAATGAGACTCTAAATGTAACAGTTAAATAGTGATTAGAAACTGGACACAAAGATATAATCACAATCACCACAGCTATTTATTTGAAATACCATTTTGGGCATGTCATGTGCATGTTCACTACATTAGAGATAGCCAGTTTTGGCTTCATTTCTGGTCATATTTGGGTGTTCACTAGGCTTCATACAAATGAGGATGGCCCTGCATTTTATTTAGGCCCGTACTGTTCAAACCATAAATGAGGCAATTGCATTTATTGACCAAATGGTGCTAATTGAAATGTCATCGTAAACCGCATCAAGAATTGGATGGCAAAAGTCGAATGTGCCCCTGAGGTTCTCATTTTTCACCCCTAATTTGAAATCACTTCTTCAATTTGTGAGGAAGACCGAAGCCCATGCTCTACAACGGCGGCGATAACTGGGGAGATCTCAGCCATCGCCGGAGTCGGAAAACAGTCGGTGTTCTCGCAAATCGGCGAAGCTAGATCCCCGATTCGTGCTCCAAAGTCGAATTCGAGTTTATAGCACGGCCGTTGTCAGCTTACTCAAGGAAAATTGATTATCCAAATTCTCGACAACAGTGCTTCAGGTTAATTTTTCTGCAATAAACAGGCCCTTAACTTAGACGAAGATATGGAGAACCAAGTGTTGTATTGATTATGTGTTTTGTCGCAGGGAACGACGACTCTACCAGGCGTGAGTTCACCCATCCAAGACGAATTTAGGATCTGCAATCTCTACTCCAACCTCCACAAGTAAGTCGCCGCTTCTCCATGTACTCCATATTCTGTCCTGTGTTGTGTTCTAAAAAATTCTGGATTTGTGAAGCTGTGTGTGCTGTAATACAGAGTGTATATGTCTGTAAATTAAGACATTTGGATGGCATATTTTGTGATTAAATTTGTGCTTTGAATCGTTTATAATGCATAGGAATTGGTATTGTTTTTTAATTTGCTCTGGAGCTACTTTATCATTGAGCACGTATCTGTTAAGTAGTAGCTTGTGCAATTGTAGAGGTCTCCACAACATTTCTACAACTAAGGAATGTCTAGCCGCACAAGTGAACACGGTCATCTGGTCATGGTATTGGAGGACATTATGCAAATTTATCGTATTGAAACAACCTATTTCTTGCACAAATACTTTAATGCCCGTACCCGGCTGGCAAAAAGAAAGGTCCTAGACCACGCAAAGCGGTACAGTATATTGAAAAAAATCCCTACGCAAGTGGAGCACCTAGATAGACTTGTGCATGATAGTGATGCGGATTGCATCGCCAAATTGCGAATGGACCGCAACACCTTTGGACGGTTATGTCGTATACTACATGCGCGGGGTGGCCTGCGAATCGGGAGATGTTTAGGAATCGAGGAACGGGGTTGGAAGCTGTTGCGGTTCCTACTCATCCATTGGGGGGTTGCCACATCTTCACAAATGAGCGACGGAAGCAGGGAGACAAGAGTCCTCATGTGACGCACATTGTGTGAATTTTGCATGTGATACAATGTAGTTTGGGACTTTGTTGTCTGATCTCCTTATATGACTTTTGCGAATGTATTATTATCACCATAGGGCCTGCATTGATGCCTACCTAAATATATGATATATTATGATAAGGGGTTGCTTCTTTGTTTTATCTCTAATCTAAGACATTCAAATGAAGGTCTAATTCGTGTATCAAAGTATACCAAAGAGTGCTAATTACAACCAACATCACGAAAGCATTCATTAACAGAATTTGTCACCAATAAACCGAAAGAAGACTTCAGAGTTGCAGCTCATCATACACGTCCCACATACATAACTAGTCTTCCAAAAATAAAAGATCGGTCTGACAATTTAGATACTAGCTTACACATACTAAAAGAAGGCAAAAATAACAGCCATACCAACTATAAAACGATCATTCAGACCCCCCTGCGATTTTCATCGATAAGCATCAACACGTACCCAAGTCTAGCAGCTTCCGGCATACCAGTAAATATATGGAGCCGCTGAGGCTTGTCACCCAAGATGTTGCATAACTGATATCGCTGCGCTAGAGTCATGCCATCCACAATACATAGCTTCTCAAACACATCATCTCTAGCCTTGGCCAGGTCAAACTCATATCCGATCCTTGACGAGATGACCTCCAGCCTTGCATTGGTCTGTGAGTGTAGATTTGCAAGAAACTCCATCATGGCAGTGTCACCGGAGTCGTTTTTTCCTTTGAGGCTGCTAGGTTTGTTGGCTGATGTCCCCTGCTCACTCTGTCCTGAAACGTGGTCATTAACATCAGGAATATCATTTAGAGGAACACTTGCACCCGGGGAGAAATCATCGAATGAAGGATAGTAGTGATTGTCGTTGGATTGACTACTCCCAGACTGTTGGGAACGCGCTCCAGCAGCCGCTCCGTCTAGTTGCTCCGCCCCACCGCCTCCGGCACGATCATTGCCAAAAATACTCTTCCATGTATCCCACAACGACCATGACTTTGGGCGCATAAACTTTGCTTCTTTATCAGCCTTAAATTTCGGGACTTTATATCAGTCGCATACAACACCAAAAAACTAACAACATATGAGTGTGTGAATGAGGGTTAAGTGCTTTGAAAAAATGAGGTATTACCTGAACGATTTGTTCCCATTGCTCATCATCACACTCAATCTTGTGCTTCCCGTCACTATTGAATCCAATACCTGTTCGACCTAGAATGTTTCGCAAAGAACCATAACTTTTCTTCCACACAGATATTTTCGAATTCACGTGAGGGTTCCCTCGAATATCAGAGTCTGGAAATTCTGCACGAATACTATCCTCGATCTTAGTGAGGTATCCTGCACGAAAACCATTATCTGATTTCCACCCCCTAGCAACGAGTTCAAGGAGTGTCGCTGCCAGGATCTCTTCCTCACGCGGCGTCCACATTCTACGCGTCCGGTCTCCCTTCCGAAACTTCTGCCTTGGTGAAGAATTCATTCCTACAGAGCCTATAAACACCAATTCCATGGGACCAAAAGTGATTAACTGAAATACAATGAAAGCAACACCAAAAAATATGCAATTGCGTCAAACCTATTGAACACACCTTCCATGAGGATACCACAATCTAATCCCGCTGACCTTGGCCGTTTAGTAGGTGGCACGAACCCTACGCAATCATAAATATACACAAATTTATCTAGCATAATAAAATCGGCCTACTCAAAACCAACTCAAGAATCATAAACCCTAGTAAACAAATTTGACTACAATAGTGCCAGAAATGCAATACGCCCCTGTAATCCAACAAAATTAGGGGGGGGGGAGGGAGAACGCAGACCTTACTGAAATCATACAATAACAATGCAATAATAGTCTTCAAATTAAATAGGGAATACCTTTCATTCGCAGCGCTCCGGATTGCATTTTTCTTTCAGTGTTGTTCTGTTTTTGTTTTGAATCTGGAAGCTTTATTTATGGGAGTAAAAAATGTTCAATTTTCAATTGCCGCTAAATTTTCCTTGTGCGCGGCAAATAAGTTTTGATGGAATGTTGTTAGGGGCAAACCTGTCAATGCACTTTGAAAAAGGCAGGTTAAAAAAATTGCAAAATCCAATTCCTCGAAACTGAAGCCCAATTCAGAGTAAATGAACGTCCATTTAGTTTGTGAATTGTGTGGGCCCAGCAAACACATTTATGCCCTTGTTTCATTTATTGAGAACCCTAATAATCCAGTTGTTTTATGCTTTCTAGAAAATACTAACTTAGACTCGATCACACTTTGATTACATGTATACCGTAATTTGTAGCTAAAATAATCAAATACTCCGTAGAAAATGATTTATTGCAGAACTTTTCTTAATGAGTTAAAGTAAAAACACAAAATTATTTTATTTCACAAATATATTTATGTCAATTGAGATCACAAAATATATCAGTTCCTGCTTCAATATTAGTTCGATGATTCATGAATATTAGGTCCTAACTGATATATTTTGTGATACCAACTGATATCAATACACCATAGAACTGATATAATTTTAAGTTATCAAAGTTTCCATTAAAAAAAATCACTGCAATCGCCCCTCCCCTAATCGAATGCAGTACTCCCTCCGTCCATGATTTAAAGAATCCTTTTGCAATTTTGGTTTGTCTACAATTTATATGACCATTTACTTTATTCCACTTTTAGTATGCTGACCCCACATCCCATCAACTTTTTACACTCACAATCTAATATAAAATTAATACTTTAAGGGGGTGTTCGGTTTGCGAGATTGTATCCGGGATTATATTTGTAGTGTGTTTGGTTCAAGAGATTCAATCCTACAACTCAATCCTAGATGGATAATCATGGGATAATTAGTCATAGATAACCCTCTATGACTAAAATAATCTCACAACTCAATCCTAGATTATATCTTGGTACTCCCTCCGTCCCTCTGTAGTAGAGACATTTCTTTTCGGCACAGGATTTAAAAAAAAATGTTTTAAATGAGTTAAGTAAAAGGAGAATAAAGTAGAAAGGAAAAAGGTAGAGAGAAGACGAGAGAATAAAGTAAGAGATAGTAAAACACTTTTTGCCAAAAAAGGAAATGACTGAGCTACAGTGGGACAACCCAAAGAGGAATACGACTCAGCTACAAAGGGATGTAGGGAGTACTATTTTATCTTGGAAACCGAACACCACCTAAATGGATCCCACATTCCACTCACTTTCTCCCCTTACTTTTATTCACAAAGTCAAACAATTTCTTAAAACTCGTGTCGAGTCAAAATGGCTCTTTAAATGGTAGACGGTGGGAGTATTTGTAATCAAGTAGCTATCTATACAAAGGGCAACAAAATTATATAACACAAACGATTTATATGAGAGTGAAATATTAGTTCATCACGCCAGACAAAACAGTGCAATTTCTGTAAATAATAAATGCAATATAATATTGTATTAAATCATAAGCCATGAATGCTCATCTACCTCTCTTACATCGAATTTAAAGTGGCGGTATAGTAGTGGTCTCTAGTTTGTTCAGAGACAGCTAATTAGCTCAATTCTCTCTCATAAAATATGGACAATCTTCAGAATATAAATGGTTTTAATTTTAATCACGTTATGTGTAAGTACTGTTTGTTCTCGAAGATATTATTAGGGTTTGTTATTTTCACTCTCACTTTCGAGTTTGAAACATTGTCATTGTGGTCGTCTTCATAGTAGTTATTGCATTTTTTGCGTGGAGGGTTCAAGATCATTTATTTTTGAGAATGTCAGGACTTCATACAACTTATATACAGTTATATCCTTTGTTTCATAAAAAATAGCAACTATTTTGTTTCATAAAAAATAACAACTATTTCCATTTTGAGCAGTGACTCAAAAACAGAAACTTTTTAAAATTTTTACTTTAGAATGTAGACTCCACAATTCACTAATAATACTTTCACTACTTTTCTCTTCCTCTCTCTTACTTTATCTATTTTTTTTCATATCTCTTAGAGCATCTTTAAGGGGCGAAGTAAATGGACTCTCTTACTTTATCTATTTTTTTTTCATATATCTTAGAGCATCTTCAAGGGGAGAAGTAAATGGAGAGGTAAAGTCATATAACTACCATATTTACCTTTTTTCCATGAAAAATCATTCTCAAGGGGAGATGTATTTGAGAAAGTATTATACCTTTTCTGATACAGAGACACTTACCGCATTGCCTCAACCCGAAGCAGAGCTGCCCCAGAGGCGGTCGGAGATCACGAAGGGGACAACAGCGACGAGGAGGAGGTCGCGAGGGAGGAACCGCAACGGTCGACAAGGCGCGCCGGGAAACCCGAGTGGTTCAAAGATTATGTTTCACGTTAAGTTAGAGCTATTTTAGACTTTTTAGTAGTTTTTATTCTTTTTATTTTATTTTATGTTATTAGCATATCTTTTATTTTTTATCTTCTAAGTTGAGTCCGATTCGGATTTTCTTGTTGGTTCTTTCCCGAATCGAATTAGGTCAAACCAAACCTAGGGTCTTTAGCATTATAAATAGGAGGCTTTGTACTATTGAAAGATCAAGAAATTAATACACAGAATTTTCCTATTTTCCGCACTTTAATTTTCCGTAAAGTTCCTCTCGACAAACCCTACTTGCTCGAGACATCCAACCAAGCTGCTCTAGTGGCTTGGGAGTTGATATCAAGGAGCTTTCACTTCCTAGGAGGTCGCAGGTTCGAATCCTAGGAAGTGCAGATTTGGGGATTAATTTCTCCTTGGGCCTGTGGGCCCAGAATGACAACGAAGCGCACCTACGGGGTAAGACGCTTCACCTCCAACTGTTAGGTCGGGGGTCCGAGTCACATCGGAGGGTAGATGGGGAACCATCGTCGATCCTCCTAAAAAAAAAAAAAAAAAAAAAAAAAAAAAAAAAAAAACCCTACTTGCTCGAGAACCCTAGGCTGCTCGACGGGAGGATCCCGCGAACGAACCTAACTCTCCTCCGGTGAGCGCCGGAACCGATACGACTACCCTCGTATCATTTTCCCATTTTGAAGATGTATCTTTACCTCTCCATCAATGGAGAGGTAAAATCTTATAACTACCATATTTTCCTCTTTTTTAATGAAAAATCATTCTCCACGGGAGAAGGTATTTGAGAAGGTATATTAAACTTTATGCTTTTTATTGCATTTTGTACTATAATTTTATTTTTTTTAAATTATTTACCTTTCTACATACCTTTTCCCTTTGGAATGTGTTATTTTTTGGAATGGTATATTTCACTTTATGAGAAGGTAAATAGATAATATACCTCTTTCATTTACCTTTTCTTGTTGGAGATGCTCTTTCTTTACCAATTGTGCATTAAAACTCGTGTTGTTTCAAAAGTTTCTATTTTTCAAGGACGGAAGTAGTATTAAAGGGTTAATCATCGGAAAATCCATGGGCCCCGTTTGTTTTACAAGGGATTGTACTCTGGAAAAGTAACCTGATTCCAATTGTTAAATTCCTGTGTTTGGAGAAAACATGGAATGATATCCGATTCCAAATTACTCTCTCTGTCTCCTAATAATAGGAATTTTTTAAACGACATGGATTTTAATGCAAAACTGGTAAAGTAAGAAAAAGAGATAGAAAGAAAAGTGTATTAGTGAAAAAAGTGGGTAAAGTATAAGAGAGAAACTTTCCATTTTTAGAAATAAGACTATTTTTTATGGGTATCCTAACATGACAAAATGAACTATTTTTCCTGGATGGAGGTAATGGTATTTAATGAACTAGGCTTAATTGTCTAGCTTATTTGTCTTAGTCGGCGTTAATTTTATTTATTGTTTGGTTTAATGTCCTAATAAAATTCATTAATGGGTTGAAATTAATAGAATTACAGGTTAATGAATTTATTTTGAATTTATTTTTAAAATTCATTAAATTAAAAATTTCAACAAACCGAAAAATATGTTACGATAATTTATTCAGACTTGTAGTACGTCAATATGTATTTAATATACGTGTCATGGATTTTAATATTTTATTGGTTGATTCGATCAATTACATCTACTATGCTACCTTTATTCTGCCAATTTTGATAATTGATAGTGTTTGAGTTTTGAAAACTTAGATTTGACAAAATTGTTTGGACGCTTCTTGTTGTTCAGTAGATTTAGTGGGTATACTATGAATATCGCAGCTACTCTACGGAGTATTTATTAGTGACAAAATTGTTTCTCTATTTACATTTGTGGCATCATCATTGATATTTATTAGTACTACTATATAGGAGTATTTTATTTACAATCTTTGTAATTAATATCACGGGTATATTTTATAGAGATAATTGTAATAAGATAATAAGAGATCATTCGGCGAAATACCTAATCCTATCAATTCGATTCTCCTCCAAAAGAAGAACATAAAATTTATACTAACATTGAATCTTAGATCTGCTTAAAAATTTGGCAAATTAAGCATATATTGATGACACAACAAATCTAGATTTGGGCATCTAATTGTGGTGGTTTTGACGTTACGTATTAAAACTCGTGTCATTTATAATATTGTCTATTTTTTTGACGAGTAGTGCTAAATGGCCATAATGTGGCTGGCCATAAAAATAAAATATTGTTACCTTTAATGCTTATTTACTTGGATTTAGTTCATCTTAAAAGTAATAATTATCTAAGACTAATTTACCATTTGTCCCGAAATAATACACATAAAAGACTAAGTCGTCAAATCATCTTGGAACTTTGAATATGAGCCCATTTTCGTTTCTTATGTTAGATATCCACTCAGTTTTTTTAAACTTTAATTTATTGTTTTATATTTTATAATTTAATTGTAACTACTTTTAAATCATAATATATGAATATCTTTATGATTTTATTAATTTATTAATTATTTGGTATGTATATTGACCAAAATATCCTATTATGGCCAGCCATAATGTGGCCACATAGCATTTCCCTGTTTTGACAGAGATAGCATGTAACAAGCAATTGCTTTCTTAATTGGTATAATTATATGCAATAATTACATATTCTTATAGAATTATACACCCTATACATCTAGAAAGTAATAGTAAAATAATTTTGTACAATACATTTGCTTTGCATTTTGAAAATAAACTATTTTTTCAACATATTACGCACACGAAATTATATAAAAATTGAGATTTGGAGTGAAACCACTAAACATGGGCATTTTCATTAGTCGGACTTCAAAAACCGAGATTCCAATTTCTTAGATTACAACATCGCCTAAACTGAGTCTCTCGGAAAATTGGATATCACAGTAGCATGGATCTGTTTTGGAAAATTTATTGGTTGTTACATGCCTAAGATTATCAATCAATGAATGATAGGAGTAGTATAGACTAACAAAATGCTTATTATTGTGACTCGTCAAAAGCCAAAGCATATATTTGGGAGTAGTCATCAACAAAATGCACGTCCAGGCCTTCCTTCACGTTAGCTGCTAGCTCGTCGAAATCCCTCCTGTTCGCTGAAGGAAACACGATGGTCTTCACTTCGCTCCGCCTTGCAGCAATCGTCTTTTCCTTCACCTGACATCAAACATAACGAATGTGAGCAAACAAAGATGAACAACCTTCTCTCCGAATATTTCCCGGAAATGGACATACCCCGCCGATAGGAAGAATTTTTCTCGTCAACGTGACTTCTCCAGTCATTGCAAGGTCCTTCTTAACAGGTTTATTCATGGCAAGAGATAGCATGGAGGTAATCATGGTGCAACCGGCACTTGGTCCGTCCTTAGGGGTAGCTCCTGCTGGCACGTGAAGGTGGATCTTGGTGTTGGCAAAGAACTGGTTCTCGGGATCCTTCTCGAGCAATATAGCTCTGGCGACGGTGTGAGCAATCTGAGCGCTTTCCTTCATGACATCTCCAAGTTGTCCGGTGAGGTTAAGGGATCCTTTACCTTCACCTTGCTCGACGTGACTAGTCTCTATGTACAGTGTGGACCCACCCATTGCGGTCCAAGCAAGACCCATCACGACTCCTACTGGAGTGTGCTCATATATGCGATCAGCATGGAAAACAGGCTTGCCAACAAAGTCCACAAGGTTTGATGAGTCAACTAAAACCTTTTCAACTTTTTTAGCAGCTTCGCTGGTCTCATTATTCTCTGCTTCTAGAGTATCATCCTGCTCGGAGGACATCCAAGTTATGAATCAAGTTATTATTCTAGGCAATATGAAGCTGAAACTATACGAAGAAATAAAATGGTACAAATCGATACAATCATATATGCATGCACTGCTGAAAGTTTGTACCTGATTAGCTGGGGAATCAACAATTTCAGCTTCCTGAGTATTTTCAGATGCTTCAGCTCCAACCACGGATTCGTAGGACGAAGAACCAGAATCTACCTTATCCTCATCGAGTTGGACCTCAGTTCCAACATTTGCAGGTTCCAGATTTCCTCCTTGCCGTACAAGTTGCAGAGCAATCTGAGCAGTTACACAAGAGTATAATCAAACAACAAAATTATAGTCACGCAGAGAACAGACATTGTAAAGTATATCATCTATTAAAGGCACCTATCACTAGTACAGAAACTCTGATTGGTACACAATCGTGAATCACAAATCACAGTCAAACCTTTCGGTATATTTTCTCAATCTGCTTCTGAAGATTCCGAACTCCTGCTTCTCTGCAATAATTTTCAATCAGAGCAAGAAGAGCTGAATCTGTGACCTCAACCTGGACCAAAAACCATCATGAATGAGTAACAATTTCCTAACAGAGGCAGCAGTTCGTTAAATATTAGTATTAGTATATTAAAAATATGCATTACTTCACAATTCAAGATTTAGCAGTTGAAGTTTAACTACATTTTGAGGTCCAAAAGCAACTAAACAAAGAAAAGAACTGAAGAGCACCATATTATATTAGTACTTTAGATTGTGCACAAGAGTTGAGATTCAGCTGACAACAGGCCACCAATGCACGAATTCAATAGAAATCAACCATTTTATTTCTGTTAACACCGAAAAAACATTTGATTTGATTGTTACTTTTATTTTTTGTACTATGTTTCTTTTTCCTCCACCTTCCTTGTAAAAAAATTGCACTTTATATTTCCTTCTCCCATGCTCTTTTTTGGAACAAAAAACACATCTTTCAAACGTAAATAATTAGAACCATAGCATGTGATTCCATGAGAAATGAGAGACTTAATTGGGTGCAATGTTATTAAAAGGAATCTCGACTCTGAAAATTGCTACCTGTTCAAATTACAAAAAGTATGATTGACAGTTGTGTGTTCTTTACCCGGACACAAGTGCATGAAATTATAGAGACTAATCATATTAATGAGTGTATGTGATATGTATAACTGCATGCCTACAGAGAACAGTAAGGTAGGAGATTACTTGTTCAGGCTTGATTCCACATGTGTCTCTAGTTGCTTTCTCCAAGTAATCTCTAGCTATGTGCATTTTCTCGTCTGTAATGTACCCAGCAATGGATATCACCTCCATTCTATCTAAAAGGGGGTTTGGTATATTTTCAATGACATTTGCTGTACAGACAAACAAAACCTGCAGCAATCAAGCATACAAAAAATAATTCATTATGCAGGGGAGAAGTGAGAATCTGCTGAGATAATCAGAATTGAAGCACAAAACATGAATAAAATTTAAGGATTAAGTCTTACAGCCTTACAAAGGCTATTGGAAAACCCTGGCTAAACAAATATGGATCAATTCTTGATGCCTCACGCATAACATGGATTGTGTATGGATCATAAAGAAGCAGGAATTGTTCACATAGAAATAACATCTACGCACACAGGAAGCTCCTACAACTTTTCCACCTTTCACAATGATGATGTCCTCGAGATACAAATGTTGAGGCAATTTCTAGGAGAACCTTATAAAAGTTGGTATTCCTGCTGAATCTACACATGGTTTGGAAAAATTTAAAGTACATATTCTACAGTGCAGGGCTGTAAACTAGCCAAATATCGGGCAGCTTGAGCTCAGCTCATTTAACATACGTGGGTGTTGAAGCTCGACTCGAGCTTCATTCTTGTTTCACCTTGGCTCACAATCTAATTACCTAGCTCGAGTTTGGTTCTTGTGATACTCGATAAGCTGATATTTGAGCTCAAGCTCGAGCTCGACTCGTTTAATGTTCGTACAAGTGTTGTTCGAGCTCAAAATCATTAAAAGCACATGGAAAGTGTAGTACGATTTTATCAAAATGTGCTTGATAGGGGACGTTCCATGCTATGTTCCCTGCAGTAGATTTATTAGTTTCTGTTACTCCATTATTTAGTTGTTTATTACTTGAAGGAGTCTAGGTAGTAGTTTTGTAGGAGATAGTTTTTATTTCTTAGAATTAGAGTTGGTTTAGGAGGAAACATAGTCTAGATGTATTTAACCTATGCTTTTTAACTGTTACTCAAAAGTAGTATGTAGTGAAAATGAGATAAGATGACATATAGACACTCATACACTTGTTTCAAGCTCCAGAAAGGTCAAAACTTACCTGAAGTTTTTCAATAAAATAGTCTGGAAAAAGGAAGTCGGAGAATTTGCAACTACATCCCACTAGGCAATGAGAGAGAAATAAGTCACTGTTGAGTGTTGACATATTTCCTCAGAAATTCCAAGTTCGGCAAAGCCCCCCCCCCCCCCAAAAAAAAAAAACCCCACCCACATGGATAGATCTCCCTATACAGCTCCATCATTCACATTAAACACATGAACTAAACTGCTCTGTTCGCTTCAAGAAAGTTGATTAACAACTTTCATTTCATACTAAAGAATACAGAAGCAAGATAAATCTTTCTATGAAAGGGGGTCACGAATATGCAACAGAGTATAACCAGAATATATTTATACTGTCAATTGAAATAAAGTAGACTGTTCACTAGGAGAAAATGCCACCACAGTGACCACACAAATGTCACAATAAAAATCTTATACATCAATATGAGTTTGCTAGACAGTAGACACTGACCTTGGACAAATCAATTGGAACGTCTAGATAGTGGTCTAGAAAATTTGCATTCTGCTCTGGATCAAGGAGTTCCAGCATTGCACTTGCAGGATCACCTGCATGGCCCCTTCCCAACTGCCAGAAGATGCATTTATATGAAAGTTTCGCAAAATATACTTAACAATAACTAGTTAAGAGTAAATTTCATCATATTTACAAAAATAAAAGTACAACCACAGAATAAATATGGTCACCAATAGAATCACCCATATATAGCACGAATACCTTGTCAATCTCATCAATCAGAACAAGAGGGTTAGCCGTTCCCACACTTTTCAGACACTGAACCATCTTCCCAGGCATGGCACCAATATAGGTTCGGCGATGCCCCTGATATTTATCTCAGTGTTACAGGCTTATACGATAATTGGTAAAGCTTAAACATTACCCACATAAATAATAAAATCCTATGCTCACTTTGATTTCAGCAACATCAGAAAGACCTCCAACTGAAAACCTGTAAAATTTACGGTTCAACGCCCGAGCAATGGAACGCCCAATACTAGTTTTTCCCACTCCAGGTGGACCAGAGAGGCATACAATTTTACCTGTAAAAAGTTTAACGAACAAGCTAGTGATAAGGTTCCTTTATTGCAGGAAGTGCATCACAAGCTTATCTGGGAAAACACATCAGATGCTGGTTTGCACAGGAAACAACATTTAGGTCTAACCAAGAGTTTGTTCAAAATTCTACAAAAATTATGCTCTATCAATTAAGTGTGCGGCCAGCGTACTGATCATTTTGTTTTGTCTCTCCAGTCTCAATTTTCCCATCACATAGACTTTTCACTATTATCAATTTATCATAATTATAAAGAGAACCAAATTATATAACTGCTTGCTTAACAGATAATCTAGAGGGGGTTGAGTTTGATAGAAGAACAAGGAAGATTTGGACTCTTAAAATCTTCAGGTTTTTATCCTGTATATATTTCACTGATCATTTCCATAGCAACAATTCAATTTCAGATTATCCTTTTTGTCAAACCAAGCTGGAAAGAGGAAATAATCAATGGAAGTTCAAGTTTTCTTCAATCCAATAATCAAGTTGCTCTGCTGTGTGACTTCACATGCAAATCGTATTATCCTTTCAAATGACAATTGCAAAAAAGGAGATTATCATACCACCATAATCTATTCAACTGGAGTAACATAATTCAAGAATGCCAACATTATTCTAACAAAACAGACAAGATGATGCAAAAGTTTAAAAAACTGCCTGACCTTGTGAGATTCCTCTCAGTTTCCCAACCGCTATAAACTCCAATATCCTTTCCTTAACATCCGTTAACCCATAATGGTCTTCGTCTAAAATTTCTTGAGCACGAAGCACATCAAAGTTCTCATCACTGATCAGAAAATTAAAGAGAAGCATCAGGAAAAAAACTAATGCAGGTTAATTTATTCATCCTAGAGAAAAAACTATAACTTGATATTACTATTTTATTTTGTAATGGAGGCATATTTTATGAAAAAGAAATAGCTTTCAGCATGCAAAATTTCACATGCATATGTTCAGAGCTTTCACTTTAGATAGTGGTCAACAAACTACTTAAGGATAGTGTAATTTGGACAGAATTGAACAATAGTAACAGAAGATGATAATTGCCCACACCTGTATTCTCCCCAAGGCAGCGCAGTCAACCAATCAAGATAATTCCTGGTTACATTAAATTCACTAGAGCTAGCTTCTAATAATTGCAACTTTGCCAGTTCTTCTTCTATGACTTGCAAAACATGAGCTGGGATTTTCTCCTTCTTTGGATCGAGCCTTTCTCTGAACTTTCCTGTTTGAAAATAAGTAGAGTATCAATAGTCACAATTTTCATAATTTGTCACGAGCTAGTAACATCTAAGTAAAATATTTATTTACACTTGCATCAAGCAAAAGGTAAACGGGTTTTTTTAAAAACCACTTAAGTGAAAGAAAGTTGTTGCAAGATATCAAACCAGATAGAGCAGTTTTGTCATCGGTCTCCAATCCCAGCTCCTGAACAATATATAATTTTATAATTATTTCAAATCAGATAACATCTTTCTATCCAAGTGGAGTTTGAATTAGAAGTGCTACATGAAATTAATTAGTATACAATAAACCACACGGCAGACAGATATTTTTACTTATTGCATTACCTTCTTTATAGCTTTAAGCTGTTCATTAAGCAGATAGCGTCTTTGCTCCCCACTTATCTTCTCTTCAATGGCCTTGGCTATTGATTCCTGAGTATAACCAATAAGCATGGCAAAGTAATTATCAAATAAAGGAAAATACAAATCACAGAAATTTAAGAAATAGTGCTGAGTGTGATACCTGTATCTTGCTAATCTCCATTTCTTTCTTCACCAACTCCAAGGTGAGTTTTAGACGTTTATGCACCTAAATGTAGAGCCGGAGAACTGAAGTTACAAATTTGTGTGATAACAAAAGTAAACTCCAAAGAGCTCATCCATGTGAGGCCAGAGGCATTGAGTGAAATAGTTATCTTTTGGGGCAAGGTTTCTTCCTGCTAGCACCTTGAGCAACCACATCAAGATCAAGAACAAGTTTTTCTACTGTTTCAGTTGAAATTGTTGGTCCAAATATCTTATTAGTTATGCAAGATATTCATAGGGACAAGAACGCATGGTTGGCCCACAATAAACCAATTAGAAGCTCTGGGAAGCGTTCAACTTCCAAGACACCATATGAAACCAATTTAAGCTAAGATTGGAAGATTTTCTATTGCTAGTATTGGTAAACTACTTACATCAAGTTCTTCAAGCACTTGTTGGCATTGCTGCTTATTTGCACCAGATATTGCAGCTCCAAAATCTGCCACTCTAGGATACGTAAAATCCCCAACATGCTGTAGGAAATTCAGAATGGAAAAGAACTGGTCATAGTTAGATACACAATATTCATCACTCCAATTTGAAATTATGCTGTAATATGATGATTTCTGAACTGCATTGCAAGGGATGGAAAATGCTATGTTAATGTCTTCCAGTTCCGTGGTATAAGAGGTTAAGTCTCTAGAAAACATTATTTTTTTTTAATAAGTGAACTAATTACATCTAAAATAGTCAAATGTATTATGGATCAGAATTTTCCTGGTGAAAGTCAGGGTCCTCAGGGAGTGAACTAGTTCATAGAGTATTAGTAGTATTTAAGATGTGATCAATGTGAGGAATGCGCATGAGAACTTCCCCTTTTTCAGGAGCTAAAGAGTTAAGCTACTACAGCAATAGAGCTAATATACACTGGGCCCCTAAAGCCTGCAAGTCTTTTTTTCACAAGATTCTCAAATAGCAGTAGCACATACAAAGAACTAGAGGCAACAAATCACAAGCCATTCCATTTTTTTTAAAGAATGAGGCAACTTCTTTTGAGGGGTTTTGTGGGGGGGGGGGGCAGTGGGTGGACAAACCTGAATATAAGTCTGCGCATGATCTCGCCAAAGCGGGCTTGTTTTCAAAACATCTCTAAGGGTTGATATAACTTCAAAAGAAGTAGCCTTGAGAATGTCATCATCCTTATCGTATGGTATTTCCTGAAACAGGAATCAATAGATAAACTGAACTTCTATTCTATAGAATAGTCAGGCACTCAGATGATATATGATCAATACCTTAAGATGATCGACTTTGACCGTCAGAGGATCTTCACTGACCTGCATAAGACAGGTTCTTAGTCACAAGAAGCACGCGCCCAAAGAGATATTAGTATGCATGTTTTTGTGAGTGCAAATAAGCCAACAATCAACTTGTCTAAGTAATATTATTTCAGCTCAATAATATTACACCTATATGTAATTAACATGCGTGAGAAATTAAGTAATAGGGCATTAAATATTCCATCTTCAAACAGAATAATAATAAAATCAAAATCGATAGAGTTGCGCCTACCATCTCTGAGATTCGAAGTCGCCTGTGACCAATGAGAACAACCTGATCCCCTTGTATGCTTGTAATCTGTCATCAAACCAACTTGGTCAATCCAAAGTCATCTGTTATATGGATATGAAATCATGACATAGCTCAGCAGAAAGTGTGAAATTACCTGAGCTAGTGTGCCAACTTCATGAAGGCGGTTGAATAGATCTTTTCCTTTAAGATCATAAATATTTTTTTCTGAATCTGAACCCTCAGTCCCTTCCTCATCTTTAACAAGGAAGGCACCAGCATAAGGGGCTTGCCTTTTTCTACTCTCTGTTAATGCTGCTAATAACTTTGGATCCTGTGAAGGCAATCAAATTCCACTATCTCACAACCAACAAAATGAGGAAGATCCACATGCCAGATAATATATTTTTCAGGAACATCTTCCACAGAATCTGTGTATATGATGCGTACCACACTACCACATAGGAATTCTGACCGTGTTGTGTAATTGGTATAGGTACCAATTAAGCACTGAATGGGAGAAAGACCAGCGTATATACAAGACACACAAAAGGCAACTAAAAACATTCAGAATTGAAGTCATAACTGCTTGGTTGCCCTTCGTTTCTGGAACTATTTACAACATGTTTAAAAAAGTGAACACAAAAGAAACAACACAAAATGTTAACTAAAACAGAAAATGATACTATAACATTATGTATTAAGATACAAAATAAAGACAAGTCAGGACTCAAAAGAATGTGCATCGGCATATAGAAGCAACGACACACACATTAACTTAAGCTATAACACAATACTAGAATCAAGTGAAAATTCACACCTTTACGTACACTGGCATGTAGAATCCCGGAAATAATGGCCTATGTGACAGGGGCAAGGCTACAACCTGCATAAGTAAAAAAGAACAGAAGAAGAAAATTGTTATTGATAAGTTGCGAGGAGTAACATGGAAGCTAAAATTGGAGAGTAACTAACTGTTAAACAATCTTCAGGTTTAACAAGAGTAGGCACAATAGCGGACGAAGACTTGGATTCCGCGGCTTCATCGCCATCGCCCCCCGACTTGACCCGCACTGTTGCGCCGTCTGGATCGGAGCCGTCGGTGGAATCGGAGCAAAACTTCCGAATTATATATAGGCCTCTCTTATTCTGTCCGATAATGCAGCGGAGCAACGGAGATGCAGGCTCTCCGACGGGCACATAGCGGCGGGCGTGAGCCACAAACGCCACGTGCGAGCTGCACCTGGAGGTGAGAGTCTTCAACATCGATAATTAGTTGTAATGAATTAGGGTTTCAAGCTGATTGGAATTAAAGGGTGGGAATAGCCATTAAAGAGTAGTGAGAAGCTTGGGGAAGAAGTCGATGTATTCTTCTTTTGCCTTGTGCTTATTTTACATGTATTTTTGGGTTGAAATCTTACATTCATAAACCCTCTGGTTTTTTGAATTGACCGAACTACCCTTCAATTGCCGGATCTCAATTGGGTCGGTTCATCGGATTTGAGGTCATTCCTAGTTGGATTGCGAATTTGATCAGATCGAAAATTCTAAAACTCTATATGTTTATTTCTTATTCTTAATAATCCAATAACTAAAATATGTATAATAGAAAAAGTTACTCATATTTATTTATTATAGAATATTTAATTGACAGAATTTAGAATAAGCATGATTAAATAATTTTAGTTTGAAATTTTAAAAGATATTCTTGGTAAGAATTATTTAACATATGTTTTAAATTTTAAAATACTATCTCCGTCCCATAAAAATATGGGTAATGAGTATGTCACGAGAATTAAGACAAAATTGGTAATGTAAGAGAGATGAGGAGAATAGTATGGTAAAGTAAGAGAGAAGAGAAGAATGTAGTTAAAGTAATGTTAATGGATAGTGAGACCTGCATTATTAAATAGATATAACTTTTCAAAAATGGAATGCACTTATTTTTGTGGGACGGACAAAAAATGAAAGTGAATATATTTTTATGGGACGGCGTGAGTATTTTGAATAGAAAACTTGATTTTTTTATTCTTTTAACTATTACTTTATTATATTAAAAATAAAAATTAAATTTATATATTAATATAAGTGAAAGGTTTAATTTAATTTAATTTAATTTAATTTAATTTGAAATTTTTTAATAATTTACTTTATTATAATTATCATTGAAATACTGAATCAATTATTAAAAAAATAGACAATAATAGTTGCATCTAAAGTCATTCACCATGCTAACTCAATAGGTTTAGATAAGCTTTTATGCTGCTATAATAAAACATTTCCATGTGACGTTTTTACTTTAGATTATCTTTATTATCCCATATGATAAAATTGTTTAAAGTTCCTGGAACTAGGTGACTTATTAATTTATTATATCTAAAATCTAATAATCTATAACTATTATATGATTCAAATTAAAATACGTACTATAAGTTATACTAACACATTTCTTTTTACCACCTACCATGAATATAGTTGATGTCTATCCATTTAAATCATTTAATTTCTTATACTTAATGACTAAAACACAATCAATCGACTAATAAAAAATGTTGATCAAATGGATGCACTAATTATAGTAAAGAACAATAATGGTAAACCTACAGTATCTCCCTAAACTTCGAGTCTCACTTATCAGATCTCACTTCACCTGTATTGGCACTGCCACCTATCTTCATTGCTTCTTCTTCACTTGTCTCTCTCATTTTCCTAGACACAAACCAATCAATGACCATCTATTCTGCGGGTTGAAGTATACGAACCTGACATTACTCTCAAAACCATGAATAATGCCCAAGACGGACTATGGAGGCGAGGACATGTAATAAGCATGGTTGCGGTAACGATGGTGGCGCTGGTGGTGGAGCCATCACCCGTGTTGGGGCAAGAAAACGCAGCGGAGGATCTCTTGAAATTCAAAACGGCCCTAGTGAATGCGGATCCAGCTCTGGCGGACTGGAATCCATCGACGGAGCCGTGCACGGGCAACACTGGCAACTGGGAGGGTGTGTTGTGCTATAACGGCTACGTCTGGGGTTTGCAGCTCGACAACATGGGCTTGCAGGGCCAGATTGATGTCGACGCTCTAGCCGGCCTCCAATCCTTGCGAACAATCAGCCTCACTGAGAACAACTTCCAAGGGCCCATGCCCGACTGGCGGAAGGTCCCCACCCTTACCTCATTGTATCTCTCTGGAAACCAGTTCTCTGGTCGGATCCCTGATGATGCTTTCAACGGCATGGACTTTTTGAAGAAGGTCTATCTGTCCAACAACAAATTCAGTGGCCCCATCCCTTCTTCCCTGGCCTCGCCTAGGATGGTGGAGGTCGGCCTCGACAACAACCAATTCTCAGGCGGTATACCGCCTTTTAGCGCTGATAATATCATGGTCTTCGATGTTTCTGGAAATCAGCTGCAGGGCCCCATTCCACCATCTCTGCGCAAGCTAGATCCCTCCTCATTCGAAGGTAGTATATAGTTTGCTATTGGGGGTGTTTGAGCCCCCCAAGTCAGAATGTGTGTTATTTACTGAGGGAGTGGTGCCCTTAAGAACTTTGTTAAAATGAGAACTGCAGGAAATTAGTACTATTTAGTTTGTTGATACAATAATATTAGTTGGCATCACAAAACATATTAGTTGGTGATATTGAGTATCAAGAATCAAACAAATTGATATTGAGGGAAATGTTTTGTGATACCAACTGATATTTAATACATTTGTTGTTAACTGATAGTATGCTTTTGTGTTCTAAATTTAAGAATAGTTTTTAAAATGAACCATCTCCATAGATATATGATGGAATGGTGTTTTTGCAGGCAACTCAGCGTTGTGCGAGGGACCAACGTGTGAGCCCTCGCCAGACATGGAGCCGAATATTCATCCTCTCACTCCAACCAAAGCTTTCCCCTCTAAGCGTAAAGGATTATCTCCGGCGACAATAGCCATAATTATACTCAGCAGTCTGTTGGCTTTGTTTCTGATCCTATTGCTTCTCCTATTATGTTGCCGATGGAACCTGGACGATGACGTGGAGTCACCAAGGCATATGATGATGATGAGATCAGAGATGGTATCACCCTATAGCGAGAGGAGAAGCCCTATGACGCTAGGCGCCTCGCCCCAGCAGCAAGCGACGAAGCTATCATTCGTGAGTAACGACAGACAGAAGTTCGACCTGCAGGATTTGATGAGAGCCTCTGCGGAGGTGCTGGGGTCCGGGAGCTTCGGGGCGTCGTACAAGGCGGTACTAGTGGATGGGGAGGCATTGGTCGTCAAGAGATTCAAGCAGATGACCAATCTAACCAAGGATGACTTCCACGACCACATGAAGAGACTCGCCAGCCTCAAACACCCCAACCTGCTACCCTTGGTAGCCTACCTCTACCGCAAGGAGGAGAAGCTCTTGGTCTTCGACTTCGTCACCAACAACAGCCTAGGGAAGCACCTCCACGACGACGGGAAACGGCCCGAGGAGTGGCCGAAGCCACTCAACTGGCGGTGCCGCTTGAAAGCCATCAAAGGGACGGTGAGGGGGCTAGCTTACCTCCACGCCGAGCTGCCCGCCCTAGACGCCCCCCACGGCCACTTGAAATCTTCCAACGTCCTGCTCGATAGCAACTACAACGCCCTGCTCATGGACTACGCCCTCAGCCCAGTGGTGAACCCAGCGCAGGTGAGTCAAGCCCTGGTGGCGTATAAGTGCCCCGAGTATGCCATGAGCGGGCAGACGTCGAAGAAATCGGACGTGTGGTGCTTGGGGATTTTGATACTGGAGACGCTCACGGGGAAGGCCGTGGACAAGCACCTCGGGCAGGGGTGCCAGTATGGTGCGGAGTTAGCCCGGTGGGTGAAAGGTATCGTTGAGGAAGCGAACGCCAAAGGGGCGGTGGGGGTGTTCGACAAAGATATGGAGGCGAGCGCGGAGGCGGAGACGGAGATGGAAAAGCTTTTGCAGATTGGAATACGGTGCTGCCAAGAGGAGCTGGACAAGAGGTTAGATATGGCTGAGGCACTTAAAAGGATTGAGCAGCTGCAGGAGTGATATGCAATAGGTGTTTCAATACTAAAACCATCAGCTTCAATTGTTTGCAATTGTATTTAGAGACAATTAAGTTATGTAAACAAAAATTATAAGCTATCACACGCCACCATCAATATATTAGTACATCAATCTATCAATATATAATACCACAGTTTTATGCCACCAAACTTCATAAATTTCTTGCTAATCATATTACATAATTTATGAGACATATTATATCAAATCTAGTTCCAGAAGTTGAAGTTTTATGACAAGATAGATAGTGTTAGATCACATGAGAACTTTCAATTTGATAATTTCAAAGCAAAAAATAAATATTCACCAATTCTCTAACACCAAACAAATAAATATCCACCAATTATCTCGCTTGGTTAGAATAACATGAAACAGATCTGCATTGTATATTTCACATTCTTTTATCCGTGTAAAATAGGACATCTTCTTCACCTTTTGCCTTTAACCGTTCACTGAAGTCACTACAAACCCTACAGGAAAACAAAGTGAAGGAAAGTGAAGGAGTGGAGTACCAACAATGACCAAGCAAACATTCTCGTACAATCAGAGTGCCCAATGACAAATAAAAACTTAAATTTTACACATTGTTTAATGAATAATAACAATGTGCAAAGATAATAACTTCTTAATCTCAGTGCCCAATGACAAATTTAAATTTGATACAAAAAGTAAAACCAATCCTACTTTTGATTGATTAATACTCCCTCCGTCCCTTAAATTTTGTAACACTTTGACCGGGCACGAGTTTTAAGAAAGTGAGTTAAAAAAGCTAGTGGAGAGTAAGTCATACTTTTATAGATTAGTTTTATAATAAAATGTGAGTTGGAATGAATTAGTGGAATATTGGTTCATTACAAAAAATGGTAAAAAGTGAAATGTGACAAATTTTGTGGGACCGACGGAAATGAAAAAATGTGACAAAATTTAAGGGACGAGGGAAGTATCATTTATTTAAAATAAATCTAAAGAAATTTGAGTGCAATGTGTTAACTTAAGTTGCATGTACATACCTTAACTATTTGATACATATTTTATATAGTTCAAGGCTAACTTTTGCATGACAAATAATAACGAGGCAACAAGTTGCAACAAAACCAAGAACATCACTAATTCAGAAGTTAACTTTTTAAATTGTGAGCATATCAAGAACTAGTGCTTATTACACATGAATCCATTGAAAGATCTTCAATCATACACTTCCAAGTGGGTAATCAAAGCTCGATATGTTAGAATATATGAAGTCTCTGGATCAAGCAACAAGTTAAATATTAGCTCACTAGATTGTGTTCTTGAAGATAAGGAGGTCATCCAAATTTATAGTTTTAAGAGTAATGGCCAAATGTGGTCCTAAACATATAGCGGTTTTATGATTTTGATCTTAGACATTACGTTTTGAATTATTGCATCCCATACATTTAAACTCAGGTCAGACTCAGTCCAAAATGGACGGAGCTGTTAAAAAACAGACGGTCAACGTCTTTTAAGCCAATTTTGACCCAATTAAATTATTAAGTGCAATTATTCATGCCCAAATTAACTCCTTAATTTTTATTAGCAAAATGGTAAAAATAAAATACATGAATTACTCCAAAACAGAAAATGCAAAACAAACTATGTTACTCCCTCCGCCTCCCCTCCGGCAAGACTTCCGCCTCCGCTGGTGCAACCAGCTCTCCCCTTAGGTCAATCACTGCGCCTTCATCCCGACGAGGACGACACCATCATTCGCGCCCACGTCTGCTTCGTCAACAAATGGGCCACCATCGCCCGTCTCCTCTCCCGCCGCATCAACAATGCCATAAAAAATCACTAGAATTCCACCCTCAAGCGCAAGTTCTCCTCTTTCACCGAAGACGACGGGCTACTCCCACGACGAGATCCGCCTTCGCCACCTATTTCTCCCTGCCCATTCCCTCCGCCTCCAATTCTACCCACACCAGATATCCGCTCGCCGATCCGCCCACCAGTCTTAGCCTCTCGCTCCCCGGAATCGACTCCGTTAATCACAACTGACAACACTGACTCACCAACTCATTCCCTCAAAATTCAATCTAATTCTGTCCAATTTCCGCCGCCGCCTCTTCAACCGATGCAACAGCAAACGGGGTTCAATTCTGTGCTCTTTCAGTGTGGAAAGAATTTGAGTGATGCAGGAGATAATTCGGGCGGAGGTGAGGAATTACATGGTTGGATTGGAGGAGCGGCGGCGAATTGAACACCAGGAGAAGCAGCAGCTAAATTGATACGAACTTGGTGAGCTGATCGAACTCGACACCCTTCCGTTTCAGCTCCTCGACGCACTTGCCCAGCAGCGTCGAGTCTTCTTTCTCCCGAGCCAGTATCTTCTCGAGATGGAATTCAACGTCGGTCTTGTGCCGGATGGCTCAATGAAGCCCAGGGGGCAGAGGGAGGCGATCCAGGAGTGGCGACAAAGGTGGGGGCGGGCGGCAGCGGAGGAAGAGGGTGGTTGGGTGGAAGGGGTAGAAGAGGGCGTTGAGATGAGAAGAGGGAATTAATCTTCTTATTTTATTTAGAATAATAAATATTATTTTTGAAGTAATTAAAAAATTATTATTAAAATGATTAATTTGGTCCAAATTTGATAAACATCAGTTGACCGTCTGTTTTTATCGGCTTCATCCATTTTGGACTGATTCTGACCCGAGTTTAAATGTGTAGGATGCAATAATTCAAAACGTAATATCTATGACCAAAATCATAAAACCATCTTATGTTTAGGACCACGTTTGACCCTTACTCTAGTTTTAATTATCTATATGCAAATATTGTAATACATGTTTCATTTATTTTTATACTGGGGACTTAGATTCACGCAAGTTTTCCATGTGTTCAAATTCAAATACCAAATAAAAAATTCAAAGTTTTATGTATTCATAATTTCTTTGTGAAAAAAAATCGTCTAACAAACATAATCACTAAAAACAAAAACCGACTGTTTGTGAATCCGAAAAATGAAGCTCTTGAAGTGGAAGACTTAAAATTCCCATAATACGTTTTCAAGTTCAAAACTTTCGACAAGGTGGCAGTGATAAAAAAAATCTATAATGAGCCACTATTTGGTAGTAGAATTTTTTTTTCATTTAGTGATTTTTGTTAAAGCTTTATACAAAAATATATACAAATTTAAATTTATTTACTTTGTCACAAATATAATGGGTGTTGTGGTGGATGCCGGAAATGTGGTGACACAAGGAAACTCTAAACTCCTAGAAATGCAGATAATGGATAAGTAAGACAATTTTTGCTTTGATATATATTTCAAACATCTACTAAGTGAAGAATAACATTAAATTGTTATCAACTAGGCATAAGAACATCTACTGCACATTAATGGAGACAACTAAGCACGAAACAAATCCAATCATAATTGTCATATTCCGCAAGGTCAACATGTTTAAAGGTAAGTGTGGACTACAAAAATGGTCCATGAACTATGAGTTTATCTCACCAATAGTCCATTGACTTTTAAAATATCTACAGTAGTCTCTGGACTAAGGGTTTATTTCAAAATCGGTTTTTTTGCATTTTTTTCACCCAAAAATGCCCTTTGGGGGCTAGGTAATTTCGTCTTTATACAATTTTCACTTTTTTAAACTGATATTATTTCAATGATATACTAGGTCTGATATTATTTTAAAATTATCTTCTTCTTCCCTTTTTCATTCTTATTTTAAAATTATTTCAATGATATACTAGATCTGATATTATTTCTATGATATACTAGATATTTTTAAAGTCCAGTGACTATTGGCGAGATAAACTCATAGTTCATTGACCATTTTTGTTGTTCACTCTAAAGGTAATTATTTAATTTGTTCAGTTACATATATTGTATTAGAGCATCTCCAATAGCAGCGAGCGCACCGGCTCGCCAATTTTTTGCGCTCGCCGGTCCGCTCGCCGAACTATTGCAGCCGGCGAGCGCCAAATCGGCGAGAAAAACGGTGAGCGCACGCCGATTCCCGAGCGCTCGCCGATCGGCTGGCCGCTATTGCAGGCTCCTGATCGGCGAGCGAAAATTTTAATTTTTTTTATTTAATGTTTTTTTATGAAACTCGTTCTTGGTTGTTTCTCTTTTATAGAGACATCCTTTTATAGAGACATCCTTGAATGTTTTATGTTCCACTTTCGATGTGGGACAAACTCATTAATAAGGATGTTGTAATGTTATTTTAATTTTAATGAAGTGTGTTTTTTTAATTAATGTAC
Source organism: Salvia splendens (assembly GCF_004379255.2). NCBI lineage: Eukaryota > Viridiplantae > Streptophyta > Magnoliopsida > Lamiales > Lamiaceae > Salvia > Salvia splendens. The sequence goes on from NC_056034.1 coordinate 4,494,841, forward strand.
TTTTTAAAATTTTAATATTATTATTGAATTTTCTCGTATCTGTGTCGTAAATTTAATTCCGTATTTTGTGTGATTGTCAATTATTTGTTTTATATAATTTTGAGTGATGTGGCTAGGCTATTGCTGGACTATTTGTTTGTCTTGATAATATGACAGGAGGATTTTTAATGCTGATGATGTGGCAGGAGGAGTTTGTGGCTGGGCTATGGCTGAGCTATTCTTATCGTGGATGCCCATCCACTACGCGTCCCGCGCGCGGCTCGCGTTCCTTCCCGGAGGGACGGTTCCGCCGCGGGACGCGTTGCAACGTTCGTCCCGTCCCGTAGCCCGTAGCAGCGAGACAAGGGACGCGCCGTCCCGTCATGCGCCCGGGCGACGTGTCGCGCCCCCGATGCATGCGTGACGCCCACTCGCTGGCCCGCGAGTGGGCGTCGTCACGGATGACGCAATATTTTTTTTTTAATTCGAATTTTAATAAAAAAAATTTATTTTTTAAACGGTAATGTTACCGTTAATTTTTTATTTTCTTTTTTTAATTTTTTTATTTATTTACTCTATAAATAATACTATTTTATACTCATTTCACACACAAACACACATCTATTCCTCTCAAATCCTCTCTATAACCACTCCAATTTCATCTAATTGAGCACATTTGGGAAAACTTTGGCGGAGAAAATTAAATTATGTCATTTTTATTTTTTTAGGATTTTAATTATGTCCATTTTCTATTTTTTTGAATTTTAATGTTGTTTTAATTTTAATAAAGTGTGTTTGTTTTAATTGAATTGGGCTGGAAAAAAAATAAAAATGAAATTTAATGAATAGTAATTTAAGGGACGGAGGGTTGCAGGTTCCGTCCCTTAGTTAAGGGATGGAGGAATAAAGTACAGTGGGCCTCAAATAGTAGTTTAAGGGACGGTGGGGGACAGCGTAGTCGTAGTGGATGCTCTTATAGATATTTTACATTTTTGTATTCTAATATTTGTATGAATAAATGCAGGTGAAGGAGCATAATTTAATGTCTCCAATGTGCTCCTTAACTAAGACGGTAAATAAGTCCATGATTTATGCAAATGGTAAATCAACACATAGTAGACAAACATTTTATAAACACAAGTCATGAAATCTATTTTAATAATTGTATCTTATATGATTTTAGGAGATGCAAGGATTAATCTTACCAAACTGAATGTTGGAAAAATTAACAAAAAAGTTTCTTAACGAATATGACTATATGAGGATCTAAAAATAAACAAATATACTCTGCTTAGAGGTTTTTTAAAGTAACCTACAGATTTACATTCTTCCGATTGCATTTTAGATAAAAAGAAAATATTATGTAATTAAGTTTGTTGATGCATGCACACAGCAAGAAAATTACTGGATTTGTGGAGAAATAGTGACAGTTTTTCCTCACTATGGAAAATGGTAGTACATTTATCATGCAAGATATGGCAAAAAAAAGTTAATTAAATGTAGAAGATAAGTACCGCAACGGATGCCTTAAACACAATTATGATGCAATTGAAAGGTATTCTTAATTTTAAAGCAATTTGCAAAAATAACATTTAAGAAGTAGAGAGAAATCGGAGGAAGATGGAGAATTTGAGAGATCAATTATGAACCGTTGGAGTGTTATTTGTGGTTAGTGATTAGGGCTAGGGGAAAATACCGAAAAAATGATATATCGCTCGTATCGTATTGAAAAATATCGAAAAATATATCGTAATTTTCGATACGATACAATACCGTATCATAAGTTTTCGATATGATAACGATATGAATTTCCTTATACCGCTATATATCGTTTTATATCGAATATAAGATATTTATCGATATTTTCGGTATATCGAATTATATTGAAAATCAATACATATTGAATTATCGATATATACGGTTTATATCGAAATATATTGAAATTTCGATACAATATTGAAGTATCGATCTTTGATATATCGTTCTGAACGGTATATCGAATTTCGGTACGATATATCGAAATATCGATACGGTAATGATATTGATATTATCCATATCGAAAGTTCGATATATCGAATTCGATATATCGAAACTTTCGATACGATAACGATATGAAATTCTTTCATACCGATATTTTCGATACGATACACGATAAAACGTTTTCGATACTATATATCGTATTGACCCACCCCTACTAGTGATAATCGTAAATGAGATACCATTAATACTAGACTCGGACTTTCAAATTTCTGATTTCCTAATCATATATAGGAGTATAATGTCTATTTAAGATGCTAACACAAGAAAATGCATACAAATCTAGGTCGCAAAATCCTTAGCTATAGATGGCACGAGCTATGAATTTTTTACATGACTACGCGTAGAAAAAGTGCGATTCTACCTCATAGCTACACTGCAGCCTTGTAAAAATTACTATAAATTTCTAGTTTCGATTTTGAATTAAGACTATCTAATAAATTGATAAAATAAGAGCATCCGCAACTGTGGTGGGGAAGAAGGTCGCCGTCCGTGCCAGCGGTGAGGACGAGGCTCGCCGCCGCTGCGCTCGCGCCGTGCCAGCGAGCAGTCGACGTGGCGGCACACGATTGGGCAACGGCATAGCCGTTGCCTTTGAATAATTTTTTTTTAAATTCGTTAATTAATTTTAAATAATGATAAAAAATAAAAAAAATATTTTCCAAATCCCAAAAATATGGCCGTTTTTTTGACCGTTTTTCTAAATTTTTTTTCCCCCAAAATCATCTATAAATACACACATTCATCATCCATTTATCACATTAAATCATCTCTCATTCATCTCTCATTCATAATTCTCATACAAACTATCAACACATTCATCCCTCACTCAAAACCTCAAATGGATTTCACCCATATTATGGCGGAAGCGGAGCTCGAAGAACAAGAATACTACGAACAACATCGTGCCGCTTACGAAGCATATGTCGCGGCGAATACCCTCGCTCCTCCTCCTCAACGAACTAGATCAAATCGCCGCTACATCCATCGTGATCGGGAGGGAGCCCACGAAAGGCTCGTTGCCGACTACTTTGCCGACCAGCCGCGGTTTCCGGCAGATTACTTCAGGCGCCGTTTTCGCATGTCAAAGCGCTTGTTCATGCGAATTGTCAACACATTGTCCGCACGTGTTGAATTCTTCCAAACAGGTCCAGATGCAGCCGGCCGGCAAAGTATCACGCCGTTGCAGAAGTGTACGTGTGCCATCCGACAACTCGCAACTGGGCAAACGGCCGACATCTTCGATGAGTATTTGCATATCGGTGAGTCCACTGGAATCCTTTGTCTAAAGAATTTTTGCGAGGGCGTTCGTTCAGCTTTCGGGGATGAATTCCTTCGGGCACCCAGCACCGATGATATCCAACGGTTGCTTCGTCTCCACGAATCAGTCCATGGCTTATCCTTGAGGCGGTCGCCGACTACCGCCTATGGATTTGGCATGCATATTTCGGCGTTGCCGGAGCCAACAACGACTTGAACGTGCTCTATTCTTCACCACTCTTCAATGATGTGATGAATGGTGTAGCACCGGCGATCGACTTCACCATCAACGGAAATACATACCACATGGGTTACTATCTCGCCGATTGTATCTACCCAAGGTGGTCGACGTTCGTGAAGACGCTCCACAACCTGCACGACCCGAGACGGGTTCTTTTTGCGCAGCGTCAAGAGTCCGCTCGGAAAGACGTCGAAAGAGCCTTCGGGGTCCTTCAAGCCCGATTCAACATTGTGAAGGACCCGGCTCGGCTGTGATACGTGAATAATATCGCCGACATCATGTTCACGTGTATTATCTTACACAACATGATTATAGCCGACGAAGGGCCGAGGGCGGCTAGCTTCTACGACGAGGATGAAGTCGGAAGCTCAACAGCGAGGTCTCCCCCACGCCGAGGTGAACATACGACGGTTGGCCAGAGGATCGAGACAAGGCACACAATGCGCGATACCCGAACCCACATTCAGTTACAAGAAGACCTAATCAACCACATGTGGACGAAATTCGGCAACGAGTAGTGGTTTTTTAAATTTTTAGTATTTTAATTATGTAATTTTTAATTTTTAGGCTTTTAATTATGTCGTTTTTATTTTATTTGTCATTTGTAATTTTATTTAGATTTTTTTAATGAATTTTATTATTATGGAAATGTTATTGTTTAATTGAATTTTAAATTAATTGTGCTCGTCCTTGCGAAAGAGCACAGCTGTGGGTGTTGTGCTCTTGCCAGAGAGCATGCAGAAAAAGTGGGGCTGAGCTCACAACTATGCCGCTGGCAAGATCACTGTTATGGATGATCTAAACCCCAACCCCTCCCCTCAATTTCCAAGTGCACTTTGTATAACTTTTCTGTGTCATATTAATAAATAAATAATCCACTTTGCTTTGAATTCAATTATACTTTCTGCACTGCACTTGTACACTCCCTCGATCCCGTCATTTCTTTTAGGCATGAGATTTAAGAAAATTATATGTATTGAGTTAAAGTAAAGATAATAAAGTACTCCCTTCGTCCCATTAAATATGCAACTTTTACTTTTCGGCACGTGATTTTATGTAGTGTTGTTTTGTGAGTTAATGAAGAGAGAGTAAAGTAAGAGAGATGGAAAAATGGAGAGAGTATTGTTTTCATTTTTAGAAACTTTTCATTTTTAATGGGACAAACCAAAAAGGAAAACGTTTCATTTCTAATGAGATAGAGGGAGTATGAGAGATGAAAAAGTAAGAGAGAATAAAGTAAAAGGAGAGAATAAAGTAAGAGAGAGTTAACGTTTTGTTTTTTGTTAAAATAGGAAATTGATCAATTATAGTGGGACAACCCAAAATGAAAAGTTGATCAATTATGATGGGACGGAGTGAGTATATGCTTTCAGTGTTAATGGTAAAAATAAAGAACACGTAATCCTTCATTTTGGAACTTTGGAAGCTTTTATCTGAGATGAAACCAAATAGATATGCAATTGTAGGATATTATTTGTTTATACATTTTCACAATCAATTATTACTATTTTATATTGTTAAACACATATAGAATACGAACGAAAAAGAAAAACTCTACCTACGCCTACGACTATGTATTTGCAGCCGGGAGGGGTCCCCGTCCACAAGAACTGATTAATATATTCTCACATCACATGTATGCCAAAATTGACTTACATATTTAATAGTATAGCTTCTTTTTTTAATTAAATAGCTAAATAATTCGATGTAAATAATTAATTAAGTAATTGAACTTCACCACATAAACTCGTAAATCGTGTGAGTTGAGCTGTTGTAGGATTAATTAGACAATGACTTCATTTGTTAAAATAGTAGTAAATAACTAAAAAAAAGAAATAAAAATAATTAGCACTAACAAATAATATGAATTCAATCCAAATCCAACACGAAATCATTTTATTTTTCTGGGATTGACACAATAATAATGACACTACTCTATAAATGGCACATATGTTCGTGTAAAAAATTACTATCAATTTTACTCTACTAGTCAATCGGCGGTTTTTAGTTGGAAAATGGGAGTAGTGAAATTTGACCATTAGAATCCTGTAGAAGGCATTCAATATTCAAGAATGGTGAGCAGATTTTATAATATTTGTCCCATCTAATCTATTTTTAATAATAATTTTTATTTTAATGATTGATTATGTATAAATAATCAATATAAAATCAAAGAGTGATTCGTTATTTTTGAAGAAAAAAGAAAAAAAGAAACACCTTCGATAACAATGTATAGAATTTAGAAGGGTGAAAAAAAAAGAAAAAAAAATTGTATAGAATTTAGAAGTATATTACAACATATAGTAGTGGTAGAAGCTGTATTTCAAAAACAAAAATATCAAGTATTTTAATCAAAATTAATAAAAATATATATATATAGCAAATATACCCACTTGTAGAATCGTAGTTCATCTGAAAAAGATATGACGTGGCATTCATGCAATATACAACAATGAGTCACTCACCTTACATATACAGCAAACATATCTTCATATATCTATTATCTCATTTTTGTTACGGCATTATATTTTGAACAAAAATAAAGCCAAGAAACAAAAATGTGTGATTTTCTTTTGTAGTTCACCTGCTAACTTGAAAAAAAACCACATTATTTTTGTGTGAATTTCTTAACCGCCGCTTGTGAAATTTATTAGCTATGTAATAACATGATATTTAGATTTTACAATAATCAATTATGATTAGAAGTATCATAAATAATATCTCAACAATGACATCAAATAAACAATTTTGATAATATAAATAGACGAAGAGCTAAAAAAATCAGGAGAGTCACACTCTCCCTTCATTGATAATTGATATATTAGAATAGACTGAAAAATTTCAAAACATTTATTGAGATTTAACGTTATTAAAATCTAACAACGCCCTTCGTCTATACCTATATAAACATTCACACACACTGAAACATATATAGACATATATTTGTATATAATCATTAATCATATTCGGTTTTCGGCATGGATGCTTTGTGTTTGAAGGCAGGGATTCACGGAATCACGGCACCGCCGATTGATGCTGCCGGGAATGCGGATTGCGGCTGATTGCGGCGGCGGATAGGCCGTATGTTTCGTCGAAGAATTTCCCTTGGGAATTCACTTTCCGGTTGCCGCCACTGAGATCGCTATGGTCGGGGACCAAAATCAGGTGGGAGACGGCTATTGCAGTGGACGACGCGGTTTTGGGTGAAAAGGATGAAGCGGTGGATGAGAGAGGCAATGAGAATTGGGTTTCCAAGGTTTTGCATTTCGATTCGTTGAGAAAAGGGGCGGAAACGAGGGTGAAATTGGAAGAAAATAGTGGAAATTATGTTGAGGAGGAGGAGATTTGCTGTGTTGAGAATGAAGAATGTGATGTGTGCGATGTTGACGATGAGAAGATTGAATTTGGTTCACTGCAGTTTAGGCATTTTTCAATTTGGCAATGTTGTTCGAATTAAGATTCTAGGTCATAGTATATTTGTGGGTATTTCATGAATTGCAATCGATCTTGCAAAATTACACATTTCTTTTGTTGGGAATTTGTTGAGATAGGAAGAAACAAACGAAAAAAGAACACTAATCTAACTGCATTCCTGGTAGATTTAGCTCATATTATGATGTTATTTTTTAATCTAATTGGCTAATTGCTATGCGAAATGAAGCTACAGCCTGGGAATCTTCTGAGATACCATGGATTAAAGCTGGTGACTTCATCCATAGAGAAGAAAGAATTGGCATTGAAGATTGAGAAAGAAAAGGAATCAGCTGAAAACCTACAAAAGAGGATGCCGAGAGGGATGAAACCGGAGAAGCAGAAGGCGTTGAGGCGGAGGCTGAAGGGAACCGCGTTTCTTCTGCAGCTTATCAGATTGCTGCTTCGGCTGCTTCTTATTTCCATTCTCATACTAAGGTCATTCTTAGCTTGAGATCCTCCAAATGGAAGCAGAGTGAGAATTGCGTGGTAGATACAAGTGAATGTGATGCAGGTGTCAATATGATGAATCATGATATGGCCTCATTTATGGCTGTGGCTGATGATCTCAACTCGACTCTCACATGCTTGTGTGAGTGGTTCATTTGCGATGATGATCAAACTGCAACAAGATTCTTTGTTATACAGGTGGAACAATTATGCCTATAAGGATATGATCACACATGTTTTCTCTGCTATATATTTAAGTTGCTAAATCATCAATAAAATTATACTCCATTTCTTTCAGGGATCTGAGTTACTGGCTTCATGGAAGGCCAATCTACTCTTCGAGCCGATTCAGTTTGAGGTAGCCTGCTTTAAAGCTTGTAAAAAATCAAATATTTCGACGTTAAATATTTATGTGGTAATAGTGTGTGATAAATTGGATGAATCCATGACAAGTACTATAAGACTCTCGATGCTACTAAACGATTTTCTAGTGATACTAATGGTTCGCAATGGTAAATCGATGATTTTAGATTTTAGATTTTAGAATTTTAAAAAAAATATTAGTATATACATCCGCAGTGGTGTATCAATGATTTTTTTTGAGAATTCAAATAAAATACTATTGATATCTTACTATCCTAAAAGTCCACGAGCTGTTAAAATATTAATTCAAATATAAATATAATATTCAATTCATCCGCGATTATTTGTCCTACTTTGACTCTCTTGAATTTTAAAAAATTTAAAAAATTGTTTAAAAAATTTAAAAAAATTGGCAGAAAAGGTTAGTGAAATGTGAGTATTTTATAATAAAATATATAGTATATAAAATGAGTTAGTGATATGTCAGATATATTTATCAAAATTAATGAAAGGTAAATAAAGTAAATAGATTGAAAATAAAAAATGAATAATCACTAATGACATAACTGGATTTATAATATATATACAAACAAAAACAATAAATAATACTTCATTCGTCCCATAAAAATATGTGCACTTTCTATTTTCGTTCGTCCCTCAAAAATATGTGTATTCCATTTTTAAAAATTTATATCAATTTAATAATGTTGGTCCTACTATCCACTAACACTATTTTATCTACCATTATCCTTCTCACTCTTACTTTACCCTATCATTCAGCTTCTCACTCTATCTTAATTTACCAATTTTGTCTTAATTTCCATGCCGTACACATTACACTTATTTTTATGAGACGGAAAGAGTATAAATAATAGTGGATTCTTGAAAACTTTTAAAAATAGAAGAACATATGCTATTAATATAGTAGTAGTAGTACCCAAACGCCTAAACTATTAATCACAAATGGAATTATAATCTGATCTCGAATCCCAACACTATAATCATATTTTCTTCTCTCTACCCACCTTCCACTCCATCGCTCTATTGCCCTGTCCCCTTTTCTCATCCTCTGTTCTCTGTAAAAAAAACGCATGAATATGGGAGGATAGCACCGGCCAAGCCGTCCCTGACTCCTAGTATTAAAATCTGAAATCATTTTACTAACGAAGACGTCTCTATATAATAAAATAAATAAGATGAGAAATTGCAGCAAAATAAATTCACAAATTTCTAACTTTATTCAGATTCTATTTTTAGCTTGATTCTCGACCTATGAGTCGAATATAGTATAGTAGTACATATTCATGAATCTAGAAACATGATGGAATATTTAGTTCACCTCAAGTTACGAAAAACATTTCTTAGCTTGGCAATATTAGTTAAGATCTCAAATCATTTATGTGCCAACTTGTTGCAAAAATTATGATTATAGATGGATTTTATGCTACTTTAGAATGATTAATACTCTGTTAATGAACCGTGTAAATTTCTTGGTTGTTGGATAAATCAACTAGGTTCTTAATTTTTAATTCATAGTATAAGATTTGTGTTCCTTTTCACCTTGATTTACGGTGCTTCCGCCACAGTCAAATATAATCATCAACCCAATAATAGTAAAAGAAATCCAAAACCTAGAGGAATAAGCAGCTTACTTACCACACAAATTGTCGCTTTACACTTTTTAAAATTCAAATTCTAGACACTAAACTCGTGTAATTAAAATCAAGGTCGAATATTAACATTCTAAGCTTATATTTAATCTTATTATAAAATTTTGATTAATTTTTTAGTGATCTTCTAGTGGATTCGAATAAATATTATGTTCGTTGATGGCCCGGCCCAAGTTGAAGAAAAATAGCATATGATTGTCAGTATTGAATAAATTATGAAATGATGATGTAGTGTCAATTCTAATTATAGAACTCAAAGAATGATTACACTAATTCATTACTTGGTAAATAATGATTCAAATCGACGAAGATATCTATATCTAAATAATGAAAAATCCACGAGCTCTCTAAAAGGGTAATGACTTAATTTAAGCATATCTGTATATGTAAAACAAAAGCAGTTATGACAATTTTGTTTCAATTGGTTCATGAATTTAGTGGTGATAACACTAAAAAATTAATCTTTTAAGGACATAAAATGGAGAAGCAACTACTTGCCTATTTAGGATGAAAAAAAAGTGTTCATGAGTTCATAACAAATTATCTTAATCTTTTGTTCGGCTAAGACGCTTTCATTTATGTTCCCTAATTTTAGTTGAGACACTTAGAATTAATATTAATGAGGTGTCGGTGATATATTTAGAAATTCAAATTAGTATCTTTATTTGTATTAAAAAAATCCTTAGCTTTTTTTTAGACCTAAAAATCTAGCTACAGGTTGGTTCAATTTTAATTAATGCAGGTTTCCCACTTCAACATGTACTCTCATTATGCATTTAATTCTTCTTTCAAATTTCAATAGAAAAAACCAAATAACTCCATTTATGAAGGTCTCAAGATTATTGAGATTTCACATTCTCGTCTTTTAAGTCGAGATATCTACTTCAATTACTATCTAATTAATGATAGTGAGCAGATAAAAAGACAAGATTAAAATGTTACAAACAGAAAAGACAAGATTAAAAAAGGAGTGAACTTTATAAAAGTAATTGGCCATTTTTTGGTATGGGAAATGATTAAATGCAACCAAATAATTGAAGAGTCCTGACACGACTTATTTTAACACAAGTGATACCCACAAGTGTATGTGGCTAGTGTAGCAATTAGCAAGTAAGAGTATCGTATCTCACAGAGACAAATTTGTATCAACTTAACTACCATGAACAAATATTAACTACTATCTAGACAATCGGGAAAAGTTTAGTTTGTTCTAATACTACTAAAAGCATATAAAAAGCAAATAAACAAGTGAAAACAAGTAAACACGAAGTGAGAAGATAATATGGAGAAAAATGTAGAACTCAAGGATCCGATGCACAATTCCAAGCTCTTATCCAATCAAATAGCCTTACCTTTTGGTGTCTTTAAAGTTATTAAGTCGACCACGAGTATAGATTAAGCCCTTCCTGATGTGAGAAACCTGTAGATTAGATGCTAGGATTGAAGTCCCCTTCTAATCCTAAACCCTAACTCTCAAAAGCTCGATTAGGTCAAAGACCTCACTCAAAACCTCAACTCTCCCGAGTTCTATTGTATTAAGGTGTGAAGTATTCTTATTTCCAGATTAATTATTTAATCTCTCGATTAATCTAATTAATCCTACACAATCAAATGGTGATCAAGCAATTGAAAGGAATAAACCCAAGAATAATCAAATAACTACAAGAGCAAGGTAAGAACAAAATCAATTGGATAAAAACCATGAAATTAGTGCATCATCACCAAGAATTCTACAAGAAAAGTTTAGCTACTCATGTTCATGGAGAAAACTAGGTTTAAAACAAAGAATTCTATGAAATACATGGAGAAAAGATTAAGATACTCCTGTGAGAATGAATCTATGGAATGACAACTTCAATCTTCCGATTGGAAGTCTTCAATCTTCAATTCCTTCTCTCAAAGGTGTTCTTGGGGGGGTGTGTGAGTGTTGGAGGCGGTAGGTGTAGAATAATGTGAACCCTAGGCGTTTTTCCCCTTTTTCCCCATAAAAAATTGCGTTTTTGGCATAAGAATAAGCCAAAACAATGTACCCGGCCGGGTGGAATTATAAAGGGTAAAAATCACCCGGCCGGGTGAATATTTTCGACTAGTTTCTGACCTTTTTCAGCGCAGAATCAACGTACCCGACCGAGTGAATTTACAGGGTAATAATTCACCCGGCAGCACAATATTCTTATAACGGTCATAACTTCTTCTACCAAACTTCGATTGGGGCGTGCGAGATACCCACGCGAAGCTCTTTCAAAGACGAAGAGATTGATATGCATTAGCGGCTGATTGGACTTGAAAATCTCCAGTAAAAATTATCTCAAACCAAGGCTACTGCACATCCACATATTTTGTATCTTTTTCTACATATTCTTAACAAAATGGTTAACAAACTAACATATTAGAGAAGTAGATATAAAGACGCCCAATAATAGACAAAAATATGATCAAATTTATACAAAACCCCCCTCTAAAACCATTTAAAATCCAAGTATGTCAAGTTGCTTACCAAATAACAAGCTTGCAAACCCTAAATTTACAAATATTGGAGTTCTTTCAACTGTTTATATTTGTTGGGTGCATGAATCTTACACATTAATAATTACGTAATTAAATAATGATGAATTAATATATTCGAAGATGTTGCATTAAAAAGTAGAATTAATGATAAAAAAAAAAAGTAGAATTAATGACCAAATGGTGAACTTGCTTTGCTGAAACCAAACCTCACATTGGCTATTCTAACAATCTAGTGGACAACCAAAAACTAAGAAATGGTTATATTCATAATAAAATTCCAGAGAAAAATCTAGTTGCAATTTAATTTGGACACATGCATATTAGTTTGACTTTGGTTATAGAGATTTTTACTAGTTCACTTTTAAAAAAGCGAAAAGCATTTTAATGAAGTTGGTTGCCTAGCTTGAATATGGACAAATATAATTAGCTTGTCACAACAAGAAGGTCCAAAAAATAATTTTGTGTAATTAATGTCCACTTTTCCGTAATACAATAGCAAAATTATGTAATTTTGATGGTAACGAATTTAACTGTGATTTTAGAACTAAGTAAACATATTAGATTTCATATGAATATATGATTGAAGTGATAATTTATGTTACACTAACACTATAAATCATTCTTGGAAAACATTTGAGACACCAAAATCATATCACAATGTTGAAGCATTTGGCAATTTGTTGATGGTGTAATCTGATTTTTTTTGAGGAGATATTGTTAGTAATAAATAAAAGCTGTCATGCAAAACCAGTGATGATTGATTGTGTAGTCTGGCATTTGGCAATAGTAATAATGACTCGCCCATCCCCTACTCCTTTCATTAATTCCCCACCTAACAATTTTTCAGGTTTATAAAATTGCGTGTCATTTTCACTGACAATGACACGCAACTAATTTTAGACCTAAACAACAAATTCATCTCATCTTACCTCTATCATCATTCACATAATAACATCTGTACATACACCAAAATAGGAGTATATTGTTATGCAAACACAAAATGTAATAAATAAATGATCAAACGACATAGTACAAGCTAGTAGCAAAACTTCCCCCATGAATGAGATCACCTAGCATAGTCGTATGCTTCCGAATAAAAATCCAGTTGTCCGAACACATTGCCACGTAGTGCTGGCATAGACTTTAAACTCTGTTTTGGCTGTGCTCACTTCATTCATCAAATCATGTTAATTAACAACTGAGTGCCTCGTATTTTACCGGGATACAATTACTGAACCCGGTTTGCGAAAGTAGATTTCCGACCGTCGCCAAATCCCGGCAAAACACTCCTTGAAACACCGTCGTCGCTACCATATTATTCCCGCCACAAACTTCCCCCCCTATAGCTACCGGAACTGGTTCCGCTGCCTTCTTCCGTTGTGCCTCATCATCCAAAATCGCCGCCACTACACTAGTATAACCCCTCTGAATCATTCTGTAGAGCAGCAATGCAGACATTTTCGCCCCATCTCTCACTGAATCCACATCTTTCTCATCTGCGAATTCGCATTTCTCCATGAAATTACATGATTTCTCAGGCTTGTGTCTCAGCATCAGCAGCAAATGAGCTCTTTCCAATTCCGATCTCGAGCAACCTCTCCCCAATCCCATCAACGCGTAATAATCCACGTTTCCACTTTCTCCCCCGGCGAGCCTCTGCTTCAGCTGCTGGATTTTAGCAGCCAGCGAGCACAATCTCCCTGGAATTTCTCTGTACTGAACCTTCTGCCGCTTCCAAGCAGGCCCTGGCAATTTCCGGTCACGCAAAATCGAATTGTACAATAATTTCAAATGCTCCAGATCGTGGAGGCTATCCGGCAAGCACCTTATCGATTCGAACAATGCTGCTCTAATGGCCAGCGCCTCGATGCAAGACGTGTCCAGCGCTAGGGCTCTGTTGCAATCGGCGATGGCCTCTGCGATTCGTCCGGCCGATCGGAAGGCCGAGGCGCGGTGGACGTAGCACTCTGACAGAAACCCCTGCGGCGCGCCTCGGCGGCCGTCGAGGATTTTTGTGAAGTGTCTAACGGCTTCGGAGTAGAGTCCTGCGTCGAGGGCGGCGATCGCGGCCGTCTTGCGGCGGATGAGGAGCTTGATGTGGCAGAGGAGGTGCGAGATGCTCTCGAATTCGGTCTTCGGAGGCCTTTCCGGCTGGTGATTCTCGCCGGAGAGGGGGTGTTTGATGGAGGAGAAGATGTCGTCGGAAAGGGAAATGCTCTGTCTGCGGAACGCGGCGCTGGCCAGGCGTTTTCCGGTCTGGAGGAGCACCAATGCGTCCTCCATTAAACCTAGGTGGCAGCATGCTTGGCCTAACACCGAGTACCTGTTCATGAAATGCATCAAAAATTGAGTCAAGCTGTAACTCGTTTTTGCATAAATTATTGCATCTGATCACTGTGATTTGGTGAGATTCCATTAATGGCGGCCAGTGGTTTCGCGTGATCTAGAAGCTAGTATTACTGTATAAACCTTTGATAACGGAGTAGTATTATTTTATACTTCTATTATCTATTCATAAAAAAAATAGAAAATGCAATTATGAATTGATACCTCCATTGGCCAGCTTCCTCCACGTTCTTAAACAAACCGGAAATAACTTTCTTCTTCAAATCGGAAACAGAGAAGCACGTACACGCCGGCTCGGAGGCGCCGCCGGAGGAAAGGAGCGTGACTCGTTCCCTCGATAGCTGAGTCGACGAGTTATCGGACGAACCGGTGGTCGATGCGTCTTCGGAGATGACCATTTTGAGGCTAGGAATGTAGTCCTGGAGCATGTCCGCCACCTCCTTAAAGCGGCGGAGGCAGAGCAGGCTCCGCGCCTTCAGCTCGAGCGCAATCTCCATGCGCGGCGCCACCGCCAGCGCCGCATCGAGGAGGCGGAGCGCCGCCGCGATCTCGCTCTGGTCCTGCGTGGCGACCAGCATCCTGGCTTCCCTCACGTATCTCTCCACCATCTGCATTATTTCCGAAATAAAAAAAATGTAACAGAGGAGAAATTGACGTAATGTGTATACCTTTCTATTGGTGAGCCACCAGTGCTTCTTGTCGGCAGCGGCGGTGGCGGGAGATGGAGATGCAACAGCCATTGGTGAATTAACGGTGAGGATTTGGGTGTGAGTGTGGGTGGGTTATATATGGGTGAAAAAGTAGTGGCATTTTAATGAGGATTTACCCTCCTCATATGGAGAGGGAGGAAGTTGCAAATCTGAGAGATGAGAAATGAAGAAGAGAGAGAAGAGGAGGATAACAAATGTCAGCTACACAGAAAGCTTTCATCCTTCTACTTCATCGCTGGCATCAGATTCTCTCTCTCTGTTTTTAAATTGTAGAGAGAGAGAGGGGGCTACTCTACGGCCTACGACCACTAATATTAATAACCTCTGAAAATTCCTAAACCTTTATAAAATAGGATCTATGTTTGGAAATTACAGAATGAGAATATGCATCTAGTAGTATTAATTTGAAGTTAGGCCACTATGTATGATTTTGACTCAACAATGTAAATCTGATTTGGAATTCGCATGGAATGGTGGAAATGTAGATTTATTAAATTTCCTCACCATGCAGTGTTGTTAATTTTCACAAAATTTGCCAGACATTTCAAACTCTGCCTCATACTATATATAGAAAAGATAAATTTTGACATTACTACCAGCTTATGTTATTTACTGACTGCATATTTCTCCATGCCTTATGGACTTAGTGTAAACAAATACTACGAAGGAGTATATTTTAGGAGTAGTTTTCTTCAAATAAAACAGAGATTATCATTGTGGTAATCATCTCTGGATATGTTGTCCCTTTTTATATTAGAATTGAATAATGAATTAGTAGAAATTTAGAATAGCTCAACTCAACACAATATATCAGAATGCTATATAAGTAGTGGAGTACTATTCAATAACAACTTTTGGATACAATTGTGTTAGGGTGTCCACTATAAGGTGGACACGCCCAATAGCCCCGCCCCAGTTTTTTGTCTATAGCCTCAATTTTTTATCTATAGCCCCGAAATTCTATTTCCGCCACTATAGTGGACAACTCCAATAGCCCAAAATTTTATAATCAACTTTCATTTTATAATATATCAAGTAATTATTAACAAATTTATCGGGCTCTAATTAGTGGATTAAGAAAGGCCGACTATACGAATTAAAAATAAAAATAAAAATAAAAATAAAAATACAAATACAATACAAATTAAAATTAGAATTACACACTAAATTAAAATTAAAATCACACACTACATTGAATCTAGTACAAATCACTACCAAGTTTACACAACGCCACTACCTCCCCTACGTGCCCATACTTCTTCAATCAAATCGGCCTGCAGTGTGTTATGTGATGTGGTCCTGCGCATATCAGCGAAGCGTTGGATCAAATATTCATTGCTCCGTGGTACGCCCATCTGGATCGGCGCGGAGGCGACACCGTGACTTGTACTTGCACCCTCTTCCGGCGCCCATCGCTCTGCCGCAAATCCTTCATCTTCTATTATCATATTATGCAATATGATACAGGCTAACATAATATTCGCGACATCATCTTCGTGCCAAACTCGTGCCGGACACCGTATAATAGCCCACCGCGATTGGAGGACACCAAAAGCCCGCTCAACGTCCTTCCTAGCACTCTCTTGTTTGCGCGCAAAATATTGTTTCTTCGGTCCTACCGGTTGGCGGACAGTCTTCACGAATACGGGCCACCGCGGATATATTCCATCTGCCAAATAGTAGCCCCTACTATACTGCGTACCGTTGGCTACGAAGCTGATTTCTGGCCCCTCCCCCCGGCACTCCTCGTTGAAGAGAGGCGACGACTGAAGAACATTGATGTCGTTGTTCGAACCTGCCACGCCGAAATACACATGTCAGATCTTCAGACGGTAGTCTGCCACGGCTTCCAGTATCATCGTTGGATGTTTGCTTTTGAATCCAGTAGTGAACTGGCCTTTCC
The DNA here is from genome assembly GCF_004379255.2 of Salvia splendens. NCBI lineage: Eukaryota > Viridiplantae > Streptophyta > Magnoliopsida > Lamiales > Lamiaceae > Salvia > Salvia splendens. The sequence goes on from NC_056034.1 coordinate 4,511,779, forward strand.
ATGCCACAGGGCAGTTCCTCCACTCCCAATGCATGCAATCGATGCTTCCTAACATTCCGGGGAAGCCGTGCACCGACCCGTGCATATCAAGTAGGCGCTGACACTCATCCGGGTTGGGCTTCCGTAGAAACTCCCCACCGAAAATTTCTCGGATCCCCTTACAGAACTGCCTAAGCACCGTGAGGCTAGTCGTCTCACCCATCTGTAGGTATTCATCGAACATGTCCGCTGGTCCAGCGTAGGCAAGCTGTCGGATTGCAGCGGTGCACTTCTGTTGTGTGGACAGCCCGATCCGGCCAGACGCATCACGCCGGAGGGTGAAGCACCGGTAACGCTCCGCCAAATTCGTCGCTATATAGTTGAACAGCCGCTGCGACATCCTGAATCTCCGGCGGAATATCTCGGGTGGATAACGGGGGTTATCCATGAAGTAATCATACATTAAACGTTGGTGAGCACCGACGTGGTCTCGTGGGATTGTCCGCCGATGAGTAATGGTGCGAGGGATCGGATCCTCCGCCTCCTCCGCCAAACGGGCCGCTACATCCTGTTGCACCTGTTGAATCAGAGCATTCCAGTTGTCTCTCCACAAATTGTTCATTTCCGACCCCAAATTGTAGTGAGAGAAATTTGTATAGATGTTGTGTTTGAATGGTGTGAAAATAATGAATGGAGTGGGATGTATTTATAGGTGAATTGAAATGTAAAAAAAAAAAAAAAAATCGCGCCGAATAGCCGCGGCTTCTTCCTCGTTACACTATAGGCGCCGCGCCTATAGGCGCGGCTATAGCTCCATCGCCGCGTCCTCGCCCCGCACGCGGCTATCCCGCGTCCGCCACCTCCCTCCCCCCTCGCCGCGTCCACCTCCGGGGCGGACAACTCCGCCACTATAAGGCGCCCCGCTTCCGCCCCAAACGCGGCTATAGCCGCGGGCGTGTTATAGTGGACGCTCTTATTCTAACATATGTTAGTATTAATTAACTTCATATATTCTATTTAATACTCCGTCCGTTCCATGTTAATAGAGTAATTTTTCTATTTTAGGAAGTTTTAAGTTGATTGAGTCATTGTTGTTTTTGGCAAAAAAAGTAATTCCTCATTTTACTTTATTCTCTCTTCTTCTCTTTTACTTTTTTCACCATCTATTTAACACATTATTCTTAAACTCCGTTTCGAAAAGAAATGCCTCTATAAACAAGGAACAGAGAGTATTAGATTTGGCTTCTATTCTTGTTTTACATTTCTCCTCTATTTTGACATTTTGTATGATATAAATATATCCATTTGGTACTGATTAGAGTCAGTAAACACGATTACGGTTATTTGTATACGAATAGTAAGAAAAACAGGAAAATAAAATAGAAACCCACATGCTCGATTTATATAGCCCCCTCCCTCCTCTTAATATTCACTCAATATTTTCTGCCGTCTCTCGCAGGGGCGTAGCGCAGTTGGCAACGTAGGGGCAGATCTTGCTGCAATGAGTCTGAGTTCAAATTTCACTACTATCGTGTAGTTGCTTCCATCTCGCAGGCACAAGTGTGAGGCCTTGGGAGATGGGTTTCTAGCAGTAAGTGGGTTAAGGCCTCCCCCTTAACGGACTACTGCGTACCCTGATTTAACCCCTTCACATGATGTCGAGCCGGAATGTGGGAGCCGCCAAGGCGACGGAATCGCTTTTTTGCTGCAATATTTTCTGCCGTCTTGTATTAAATAATTAAATAAATAGTTAGTTATTTGCGGATTAATCCCCAACAATTAACCCCCTGATCTTGCGGATTAACAGACAATTATTAATTGAATTGCCAGCACATTGCCTCAAATTTCAGAATTAAATAATTAGTTCTATAATTATGCCTGATTCTTAATCAATTTTCAACTTCAACTTCTAACCACATTAAAAGATCCAAAAATCCACATCGAAATGTAGATAGATAGAAAGAAAGAATGTCGAATTATTGTACCATTGATTTATTATGTGATCATACGGCCACGCAGTAATTTATTAGCTTATAGTAGCTCTGCTTTTTTTTTGCCTTCTTGATAATGTAGTAATAAATAACGAATAAAATGAATCATTTAGATTCCGTAGGTAAAAGAATTGATTATTATATGGTTCAAGTTAATGTATTGAATCAATTATTATTACCTTTCAAGAATTAGGACCCGCCCATTATTTATGTATGTGCGCAAATTTTAATGCTTGGGTGTAGCATAATAATTATATTGGCAATGCTATGTGTATATCATGCATTCATATTATGTGGTTAATGGTATACCTTTATAAGGGAATAATTTGGAGAGTAAATCATAGGGTAACTTAGAAAAATTATTTGATTGGAGTCTGAATCTGAATTGCTCAAGTTATGATTGTGATCACGGGAGGACCTAGAATGATATTTTGAGAGAAACTAAAATCGAATTTTTTTGACAACATGAAGATGCTAAAATAGAAAAATAAACACTAAATGTACAAATAGTATCCACAGTCGATCGTCACGATCCACCATATATAGTGATTTCTTATTTCAAATTTGAAGCAATGGATTGATATATATTTAGAACATCCACGAGATGATTATACTATATTTAAAAGTGACAAAAAAAGACTTCTGAGAGATTTTGGATTTAATTGGCACGGTTGTTAAAATGGAATATTCATACATATCTAGTGTATTTTCATGAATAATTAATGTTCATAAATATCTAGTTAGAGATATATTATGATAAATAGCGGTTGTGTACTAGGTTTTCACTTTTCAAGGTCGAGTTTAGAATACGTTGTCTTCTATTAATTTATGAATATTTTTAACTTTTATTGGCAAAGTAGAGTACATATTAGTAATTTTCTGCATGCATATATAACACTACTAATTCTGCATATTGGTGAGTTCAAAGGCATTTTAGGACAATTTATGGGTATTAGTGGGTAAATCGATTCAAAGAAATAGTGTACTCGATCCCTAAAAAAGTCCCACCTATGAACCCGAACTCAGAATTCCTTTGGGTATTCGATTACCCTATTCAAATATTTAGTCCCAAAAATCAAGTACTTGAAAATTGAAATATACAATCCTGTAAAATTCAAAATTAATTTTTAAATCGAGTGCTCAATGGGGATGACGCTAATTAAATTATATACTATAAATATTAGTTGTAATATTAATTATGTTTTGCTAATGTTAAATTATTTTTTTGTGAGTTGCAAGATTCATTCTTTAATGCTCTTCTAAGTCAGCTGTGCTTTTATTGGATCAACAGGTGCACGTTAACTTTTGGATGCATATATTCGAATTGAACGTTGCCCTAAAACTAACTTTTTTCTTATGGAATATTTTTACGTGAAATTAAAATTTGCAAGATAATACTGTTTCTTACCAGATTCATGATTTTTGGGATGTACTAGAAAGTAAAAGAGTTCTAACTTCTAAGGTTAGACCATCCACAACGCGTCTCGCGCCGGGCTCGCGTCTCGTCTCGGAGAGACGAGACCCCCGCGAGACGCATTGCAGCGGCCGTCTCGTCTCCAGCTCGCGACCGGCTCGTCGCGTAGCTCGTCTCGGAGAGACACGAGACGAGCTGTCTCGCCACGCGCCCGAGACACGTGGCACGTCCCCATGCGTGCGTGACGCCCACTCGCTGGCCCGCGAGTGGGCGTCGTCACTGATGACGCAATAATTCATTTTTTTTTTAAAAAAAATCGATTTTTAATAAAAAAAATTTTTTTTTTTCAAACGGTAATATTACCGTTAAATATTTATTTTCATTTTTTAAATTTTTAATTTTTTTACTCTATAAATAATTCTATTCCATACTCATTTCAAACACAAACACACATCTATTCCTCTCAAATCCTCTCTATCACTCCAATTTCCATCTTCAATCAACTCAAACAAATGGATCCTTTTGAGCAAATGCGTCAATTAATGGAACAATCACTCGAAGAAGATCCAAGTAGTCCGCCGCGAAGTGGAGCGCATCCATCTATACAAGAACGGTTGGCTATTCGGGCAAGGACACGCGACTCTAGCGCCCACACCCAACTCCAAGAGGATCTAATTGAGCACATTTGGGAAAACTTTGGCGGAGAATATTAAATTATGTCATTTTTATTTTTTTAGAATTTTAATTATGTCTTCGCTTTTTTAATGTTAAGTTGTAATATTGTTTTAATTTTAATAAAGTGTGTTTGTTTAAATTGAATTGGGTTTTAAAAAAAATTATAAATTAAATTGAATGAATAGTAATTAAGAGACGGTATAGAGACGGTTAAGAGACGGAGCGTTGCAGCCTCCGTCTCTTAGTTAAGAGATGGAGGAAAAAAGGACAGTGGGGCCCTCAAATAGTGCTCAAATAGTAGTTAAGAGACGGTTTAAGAGACGGTATAGAGACAGCGTTGTGGATGGCCTTATGCTTTAGTCTCCAACAAATCTCAATAAAAGAAAAACAACCAACGATCAATTGATACCTCACATGCAGACAAAAAAATCAACGACAAACTGACAACCCACAAGTCAAAGTACAATGACAAAATGACCTCTCAGAAATTATGTTTGTCATCAAAAGTTAAGTTTGCCATCCACATTGAAAACAACAACAATGCGATGGACAACACAACAACAACAACCAACAACGAACAATAAAAAGGTTACCTACAAAAAATAATAATACACCCACGTTGTGAGTTGGATTGTCACTTTTGTGGAAGCATTGAGCTCACGCAAACCCTGATGGCGTAGAAGTTTTTATTCAATGTCATGATAAAAAGGAAATTCCGAGGACATGAGACGGTGAAAATGTTGCTTTTTCCGAACTCCCAATTGGGATTTTATTGTTATTGAATGCATGCTTACTATGGATGTCCGTTGTGACCTATGATATGACATAAAACATGGAGGTCCAAATTCTCTTGTCAAGTTATCTGAGGGGGCATCGAGCCAAGCGGGAAGACATAAGTTTGGTTGATTGAGAAGACATGTGGAGGTATTCTATCATTCTCTTGAACTTGAAAAAGAGATGTTCAATAGTTTTCGTTTTCTCCCTTACATAACATAACACACATTGATCGTCACTAATTCTGGTTTTCTCCCTTACATAACATAACACACATTGATCGTCACTAATTCTGGTGACTCCAAACCTTTATTACAACATATCTTTAGTCAAGTCTATCTCAGAGAATGAATTATATACTCATGAAGCAGTGTTTCTCAAAAGAAATCCTCTTCCCCGATAAACAGTTTTGTCCTCTATTTAAACATGCAACTACAAATATCATTTTACAATTCCCTATTTTAATAAGATCTTCTTTCAGCCTAGACCCTAGATAAATCGAATAGTTTTGGAAACAATCTTGACGCCCCATCCAAATAAGATCATCTTTGTGCCTAGCTAGAGGTTATTTGTTATTTCATATATTCTTTTCACTTTTGTTATTCCAAATTAATACTGAAATTTAACCGATAATAAAATTAAAAAAAAAGAAAGTAAAACCCTCCATTGAGAAATGTATATACTCATATTTTGTTGCAGCTTTCTTATTATCACATTCCTAAATGCAACCTTCCAGGTGGCACTCCATCATTGGTGACCCGACTTTCCAGGTACAATTATTAGAGCATCCGCAACGGTGGCGGTGGCGACGGTCGCCACCGCCGTCCGCGCCGCTGGCAAGGCGAAGCACCGCCGCCGCTGCGCTCGCGCCGCGCCAGCGAGCAGCTGACGTGGCGGCACGGGATTGGCCGTTGCCTTCAAAAAAAAAATTTATTTATTTAAAATCGGTTTTTAATTAAAAAAACCGATAAAAAATATAAAAAAAAATTCACTTCCCAAAAAAATTATAACCGTTTATTACCGTTTTTTACACTTTTTTATGTTTTATTTTTATTTTTCCCCCCCAAAAATACACACTTTCATCTATAAATACCCCCACTTTCACAACCAAAAATTCACATCAAACTACACAATTCTCATCTTCATTCTCCAATATTCATTCTCATCTTCATTCTCCCATATCCATTTTCATCTTCATTCTCTCATACCCTAACAATGTCCGGCCAAGGCGATGACAACCCGCCCTCTCACGGTTGGAACCCCCAATGGTTCGGGGGACAACCGTTTCCTAGTCCGGAAACGGAATATTCGGCCCCTCCTCTCACCCAAGATTCTGCCGTTCCGGGTGGCTACCAGCCATACCCAATCGACGACCAAGGTGCCTCCGAAGGGCGATACGGGTGGACACCGGAGCCTAGGTCGACCGCCCCTTCCCAAACTCCGACTCCTCCTACTCGCGCCGGTGTCCGCACACCGTACACTCCGACGAAGATGGATAAATTGTTCAAGGCGTACTTCGAAATCTCCGAAGATGCGGCGGTTGGCACGAACCAATCCGGCGATCACTTTTGGTGGCGCGTCTCTCGCCGGTACAATGCAAACCGGCTGTCGGGAACGATCGAGCGCAACGAGAGTATGGTGCGCAACTGCATCGGCCGAGCCAACGAAGAAATTGGCAAGTTCAATGGCTATTTCCTCCAGGAGTCGCGGAATGCAGGGAGCGGCCGGAGCGAGGTCGACATCATCACTGCCGCGCTGAGCACCTACCAATCCTTGAACGGTAAGTCGTTCAAGTACCTCAACGTTTGGCAGGAAACGCGGTTCCACCCGAGGTATATGGGAGGCGTAACATCCTCCTCTAGCGGCTCATCCAAACGGTCAAGGTCGGTATCCCTATCCGACTCCGGCTCCGAAGAAGTGGCTAGCCAACTCGCCGGAGTTAACTTGGGTAGCCCCGACGCCGGACCAAACGGTTCCCAACGGCGACCGCAAGGAAGGAAGAAGGCGGCGGCCGACCGCCGGCGCTCCGCGACTCCATCGGCCCCCGCCCCCGAACCCGCACCCTATGTTCCACCTCCACCCCCGAACAACTCGTTGAGGGCCCTTTTGGCCCAACTCAATATGGCCGATAGGTCAACTATGACCCCCACGCAACTTCAAACGCACGAGGACATGATATTGGGTCTCAAAAAACAATTGGGGTTGGTGCCGCCGGATGCGTAGTCTTCCTCGGGTAATATTAGCCAATAATCATGTAATTTTTTATTTTTAGGAGTTTAATTATGTAATTTTTAATTTTTAGGATTTTAATTATGTAATTTTTAATTTTTAGGATTTTAATTATGTCTTTTTTATTTTATTTGTAATTTGTAATATTTATTGTGGTTTTTTTAATGAATTTTAGTATTATGGAAATGTTTTTGTGTAATTGAATTTTAAATTAATTGTGCTCGTCCTTGCGGAAGAGCACAGCTGTGGGTGTTGTGCTCTTGCCAGAGAGCAGGTAGAAAAAGTGGGGTCGGGCCCACAACCGTGCCGCTGGCAAGAGCACGGTTGTGGATGCTCTTAGTCCTACGCTTCGAAATTGGAATTAAAGTTCCACCATTTTAATAGACGGAAAATATGGCACTAGTACTCATCAAATCTTCACCAATTAGTCCATTTTAATCAGAGTGACATCGGGGTAGATAATATACATTAAAAAAAAAGACATTTTTAATTCAATTAATGATGCCAATTCTATTTCTAATCATACCATTAAAAACTTCAAAATATATTTTATTTTTAATGTCTCAGTTAAAATTATAAAATACAAATGAAGACGTTCTAAAAAAATTTTATTATAATCTGTCTATCAACTTAACCGTACGTGTATTATATTTGTGTTCGTAAAGTTTTTGTTAATACACCGTAAAATATTGAGAATTGAATAAGATGGAGAAACCTCCATTGAAGGAGGATTAAGATTTTACTGAAACCCTAAATGTGAGAGGGAAGAGAAAAGAGAGAAAAATCTTTAATGACTACATTTTTATTAATTGGTAACTACAAAATACAATGAGATGCCTTATATATAGGCGGAAAACCAAATACTAGACAAACTAAATAATCCTAAACTCCTTATATATAGGCGGAAAACCAAATACTAGACAAACTAAATAATCCTAAACTATACATTTTGATTTTCCAATTCTAATATACACACATTCCTTTTTTATTGAAAAAGGAGTCTGCAAGATCTAATACTACGCCAACCTCTTTCCATAGTATTATAAAAATACCACAACTAATGTTTTATGAAAAATAATTAAACAGGTATTCTTTATAGAATTTTAAAACTAAAACAAACGAATAAGTAGGCGAGTGTTTTCTCCAATTAGGCTTGCACACACCGAACCGAACCGAACCGAACCGGCAGCGGTGGTTCGAACTGGCAGACGGTTCGGCGGTTCTAGCGGGCCGGTTCAGGTTCAAGAAAATCACAAACTAGAACTGGCGGTTCAAAACCGCCGGTTCGCCGATTCAAACCGGCGGTTCAAACGGTAAGATTCCGGCTATGGTCATAGGTTTTCAGGCTAAGGGTGCAGACGGTTCAGCGGTTTGCGACGGTTCAGGTACTTTTTCAGGTGGCAGGAGCTAGGTCGCAGTGTATAGGCCTGAAAACCGGGCAGAAACCGCCGGTATTCTGCCAGAAACCGCCGGTATTCTGCCAGAAACCGGTGGTTTTCGGCAGAAACCGTGGACTGAACCGCAGTTCAGTCCGAAACCGCCGGTTCAGGCGGTAAACCGGCCGAATTCAAATTTTGATTTTTTTTATTTCTTCCAATTTTTCTCCTATAAATACCCCACTTCCCCCATCATTTTTACTTGCCTCATTCTTGTGTTTACGAGCATTTCTTTTCTCAATCTCAATTTCTCTATTCTCTATCCCCATTATCTAATTTGCTCAAGTTGCTTACTACTTTATTGTTATGATTGTGCTCTCTTTCTATTACTTGCTTACCAAGTTACCATCCATAATCTCCATAATCCATATTCTATATTACTTTCACTTTGTAATATGTCTTCTTCTCGTGGTGGTGATCGGGGCAAAGGAATTGCCCAAGATCAAAGTACTCAGTTCTCAAAGATCCCAACGACCTAGTCGTCGAGAAGTTTTGGATGAGGTTTCCCGATGGGAGGCTGAACGTTTGCAAGTAAGTTCTTATTTTATTTTAATCATTCATAATTTCATAATATTGAGTTTTTCATTTTTTTTGTTTGTGTTCCTAATTCATATCTTCTACGTCTTTAGTGAATTGTAAATTTGTAATTATTGTAAGGTGTAACTTGTAGAGTTGTAGTCTCATTTAAATTTATATCAACAAAATTGTAATTTTTATCGTGATTGCTTGAATTTTTTAATGCAAATTTCATAGATAAATATAGAAGAAAAGGGGGGAAAAAATCGAACCGTCGAACCGGCCCGGAACCGCCGGGGACCTTGGCGGACCGGTTCAGGTTCAAGGAAATCTTGAACTGTGAACCGCCGGTTCCGAATCGGTGGTTTTTGAACCGTGTGCATGCCTAGCTCCAATGGAAGTTTGGCGTATGCTAGTGAAGTATTACAAGCGTTGATAATATTTTTAAATTCTATATTAATTAAATTCCAACGAAAATGGGTATGGAGTTCGATTAACAAAGATTAATTTTCTAAAGCTCAATAACTTAATTTTATAATAAGTTAATTAATTATATATGTGATCTAGATTTTTATATATAAAAGAAAAAAAGTAGATGATGATGCATACATTCCTTTTTTATATTAATGAAAAAGGAGTCAAGATCTAAGGTCAAGCTGATAGACGAATAGTGAAGGGCATACTTATAGTGTGAGCTGTATGTTTCTATTGAAAAATTAGAAAATTTAAAATAAAATAATTATCAGCTAGTCTGATCAATGTATTTTCAGATATATACTCTGTCAGTTTACATGATAAAAGGAATTTAAACTATCGATACACATTCAATTGTGGAATCATCAAAAAAGACAATTTCTTTTCATCAAGTGCGTTTAGGTACGAAATAAAAACACATGCCTTGTCTCACCACGTTTATTAAGTGTGATTCATTCATGAATACAAACCAATGATCGCATTTCAAATATTTGGGTTGTTATAGAAAAGTTATCATTTGGAGTACTTTTTTACTCAAAACTACTGTATATTAACTAATTATGGGTTACTCAACATGGAAAAGTTCACTTTATTTGGGAAATTATAATATCTAGTGATCAAATAAAAGTTTGGTGTGCACGTCCGCAATTATATTTAAAGAAATTAATTAATTAATTCATTAATTAATAATTAAGAGTAATCTTCTAGAATTTTATTTAGGGTTTATTAATTTGAATTCTAATTATTTATCATAATCAAGATTTAATTATAATGGTGTTCTAAAAATATTAACTCAGAATACAACGTGTATTCGAATCCACAAATGTTTGCCTAATTTTCAGTTATATTTCTATGCAGCCGTTACTTGTGAGTTACTTATGAGAAAATATAATTAATTCCATTATATTTTCAATTTGATCCAACAATCAATTCATGTCGATGGAGTGAATGAATTAGGTGGATTGGCCTAAATCCTAGTAATTGAATATGGTTTACTACTACTAGTAGTAGTATATAGTAGATGGCTACACGACCGTTGTTACTACACTCTATTTTCTTGAAGAGTTATGTATTGAATGACAAATAAAATTTGGATGAATAATGAATAAGTATGAATATGCATTTATTTTCAGCCAGAGGTGTAAGTGATATTCACACTTTTGCATTTTTAGTTAATTAATTCAAAAAGTCGGCCATATTAATACTTAACTAATAATACCGCATAAGAGTTGTTATGCTAAAGTTTAGTTAAGACCAATAATATGCAGACAGCTGGACATACCATTAATTTTGAAGTCATTAATTTAAGGAGACATATATCTTCTGGAATTTTAATAAGTACTTTGTAGTTTACTTAGAAAGTTTAATTAATTACAATGAGGGATAGTAATTTTGAGATGATAGGTAGTGCCTCTCATATTGAGTATAATAATAATAATGATGATGATGATAATAATAATAATAATAATAATAATAATAATAATATTATTATTATTATCTTTTAAGTGATCTTGTTAACTCTATTTTCAGAAATAAACCTGAAAAATACATTTGTAAATCCTTCTATATACATTGTAAATGCGTATATTATACACCAGCAAATATATAGACGTTCAATTAGGTATTGACAGTTAAAAATTCTGAATAATGATCTGATTTAGAGTTCCCCAAACTGCATTGTATACAGATCAACCTCTCTTTTATTAAAGAATTTTTTAATGTAATTATGCTAAAACTGCACATGCACTCATCAATTCCACATCCGCTGGGAATAAATTCTCTTCAATAAATAGGGATTATATACTAATAAAAAACAGCAATATATCTATTTATATTTAATTGGAGTTTTGAAATTGTTAATACCAACTAATACTCTTACGACAAGATCCTTATTTAGGGGAGAACCGGGATCACACCATTTTAAAATTGCAATATTATATTAAAATTCCCATAACAAGATACATAAATACAATAAAATTTAATATAACAACAGAATTAGTATAAAGTAATGGGAAGCCCCTATTCTCTAGACATGTTGGTGCACAAGGAGGCAATTGAGTATGTGAACTACTAAAGATAATTCCCATTTTCTTAAAGATAAGCTTCTCAATTTTTAATCCCTAAAATATTGCAATGCAGTAGTGAAGTTAACTATAAGAAACTAAGAATGGATAAACATGATAATGTTTTGATTTTAAGAGTACTTAAAATGAAATTAATTACGTTGGGAGTTTTACTTATGTTTTTTATTCCAAAGAAACTTTAGCGAAAAAGAAATGAAATATAGTACTTGTTAGTGTGAATGTGAAATGTCTAGCTTTGTCATTGAATAGACTATTTTTCTTTGGAAGATTGACAATGCACAATTGGTGGATGAGTTCCAATCACCATACTAGACAAATCTTATTCGATAAATTAACGTCACTAAGCCTTGAGATATTCAACCAAAAAATAGTAAAATAAATAAATAAATTAAACCAAGAAGATATGGATAAAATTGATGAGATAAGTGAGATGTGTGGATGAGGCAATCTAACTAACATAGAATTCCATCACAACCTAACTAATTCTCTGATAAAAAAGTCTGAGGCATTTTCAGTTGCAGAAAGGAGCGCACGTGCCTTCTGCCTAAAACTTCACGTGTCCATGTTCTCAAAATCGTGCAAGCCATAAACTCACTATTATCAACAATGCCAGCCTCATTTGGGTTGTGTAAAATCAAATTATATTTCACTCAATAATTTTTTTAGTACAAGCTTATATTGTGAATGAGTCCAAGTTTAAATATAAATAGTAGAAACATAGTGTAATTCAATTTGTTCTTGTCTTAAAAAATTTAATCATTGAATTCGATCTTCAGTTAATCTTTTTCTTATAAACATTTTTTTCGTCAAATATAATATTATCCAACTTGGTCGATGGAGATGCGGTTTTATATTCTATTTGAGTATCTTGCTATTGCTTAATAATCCCCACTTCCATCTTCTCTCCGTACTTCCCCAAATTAATTATGATTATTTTGGGTTATTATTTATCAACACTCAACTCTATATATAACAAGATCCAAATAAGATAGGGTCAAACTCATATAATAGTATGGCATTAATTCCCTTGAATTATCAAATGAAAATATTCTACTCGTACGAATGAAGAATGCACATTAATTTCCTTTATTGGCACGATTTTTTAGTTTCCTTTTTTTTGTTTCGTATGTGTGGGAGAATCCAGGTTAGCTTAATCTGGTGGTAAAACTCCTTCATGCACAATAATTTGCAAGATACACATGATAATAAGCCACATTTCAGAAACCATTATTTAGAGCCAAATTATATACTACTATAACTTAGTACAAGACATCTATATTTTTTACATTGTAACGTTATTTTTTCTGGTTGTGCACATAATATTAATTTGTATTTCGAGCAGTCCATGACTACTTGACTAGTGACACAATACATGTATAATTGACTCAGTGGAGCTGAAACAACACTATCTCTACTTTTTTTTCTTTCTTACTTACTCTCTCTTCATTAACTCACAAAACAACACTGCATAAAATCATGTGCCGGAAATCAAATGTTGCATATTTATTGGGACGGAGGGAGTACCATTCATGACCATAAAGTTTGACACTCAATACAAATGATACAAGTACATTTGTAAATGACCAATTAAGTGGGAAAAAGGTAGCATTCGAGGACCATAAAATTAGAATTGTATAAGCATTTTCTAAATTTGGAGGGAGTGTATAGATTTATCAATAATTGATGAGTAGGGACTAGGAGAAACTTTGGTGGGAAGGAATGGATGAGTAGATGGACAGCAAAGTCAATAGTATTTTTGGAATTATCTCACAAAATCAACAACACTGTTTTATGGGATGAATTGAATTATTTGAATCCCTTTGGCTGTCACGAATCTAGACAATACGTAGGCCTCAAATTAAAAAAAAAATAGGTTTGTAACATTACAAAAAAAAGTGTCATTGAGTACCATTGTACCAATCAACACCATAGTTAGTGATTGCAGATTAGCGAAAACAGATTAAATTCACAGTGAATTTGGTAGAGTTGAAAAGGCACAAGTGTAAACATGTAGGGTTTGGCTCAATTAAAGCTTAAAAGTTAATAAAAATATTGAGGGAGAAGTAGTAATTGTTTAATTAAGAATTTTTTTTATTGAGCCCCAAAACTAAATTTGCAAGTCGACTTTTACACATTGATATGGAAATTGTAGTATACTCATAATTTAGAAGTGCAGTTTAAGTTAATTACTCCAGTTTTAGAAAAGTAACAGTGGGAATTGGGATGGCCTCGCAACTCGTAAAAGTTGCCCGCAATTTCACATTTCCTATTATTGCCTAATTATTAGCTAGGAGATATTTTTAGCTGGGATAATCAATCACAAAATTGTCAATTAAATGATACTCTATCCGTTTCCTAAAAATATAAACTTTTGAAATAGCACATGTTTTAAATAAAATTGTTAAAATAAGAGATAGACTAGAGAAAATGTATGTTAGTGGAAAATGAGTCTCGATCTTATAAAAAGGAAGAACTTTCTGAAAATGGAGTGGTTTTTTTGTAAACAGAGAGTATACTACATAGTGTACAACTGTACATATTTGTTAAAAAGAAAAACTTTCCTAGTCTCGACATACAAAATGTCACGATGATGAGTTGGTAATGAATTACTCCATGATTTGTATTTTAAATACGGACATACCTTTAGGCATTTGGGTGATGTTTATATTTGGAAACGTGGGCCTGCCTCGTTTTAATATAAGACGGCCCAAAATCCTAACATAAAACTCTTTTTAAAATATCACTCCCAAATATTTAGTCCAATGACCTGTTACGTACAATAGATATTTATATAGAAAAATGAAACATTCAACTGCATTTTAAGTGTTACCATTAATTAATGAAATATTGTTTCTTATAATAATTCGATACTATATGTTAGTCACTTTCAAGACCATGTAAAGCCATTTATCAATGACTGAGAATCAATACCAATAGGTAGTAGAACAAGCCTAAAGAAACACTAGCAAGCTAGCTCAAATTTGCGAGACCGATAGGTAGAAATAAATTGATCTTGAAGATTCACGCCTTCCAAATATTTTTCCATTGAACTATACTACCATTGATTCAGATTTTAACATGTCAAATCTTTGATTTCACAAAACAATAAAAAATATTGAGCAATTAAAACAGAGCAATAAAAATAAAATGATAATCACGATTTGATCAATTCTAGATTATACGAGGCTGAAGAGACACGGTATGTGTAGCATCGCCAATATAAAGTCCATGCTCTCCCATGGGAATCCGACGGACGCCTCCACTATCCACCACGCTAAGATGTTTACAAATTCCGACACTCATAACAACTCGTTGCTTCCCTCCACTTGGAATGCCCATTGTTTGGAAACCAACGAGTTGCTTCTGGGGTGCCCAATCATCTCCAGGTGGAGATGCAAACATGAGCAATGTGTGGGTCCCATCTCTAGACCCCACATTCTCCACTTCCACATGGACCTTGAGTGCTAGGCTCTTGCAACTGGCATGAGCCACTCGGACTAACTTATCCGAAAACGTGGAGTTGGCTCGATGGCCGCCTCCCATTGGGACTGAGAACACTTTTGGTGCCTTGGCAATGGTGTGCTTGAAGCTCGTGTAGCTCAAACCGTGTCCATAAGGATAGACGACTGGTCCTTTGTAGAACCGATAAGTCCTTCCCGGATAGTTTTTCGAAGGGTTAGCCCTCATGTCCATTGTTGTCATAGGCAAGTTGTTGAGGTACTCTTGAGGGTACCATGTCATCGGAAGCCTCCCACCTACGAGCATTCTTTTAGATATAAAACTATATGTCTTGCCCCAAAATTAAAAAAATTACTAACATATACCCGGATTGTGCGCCCCAAAAATAACATCAGCAATCGCGGCACCTCCAGCCTGCCCTGGATAGCCGGCCCATAGAATTGCCCCAATCCGCGCATCATTTTGGGCAAATGAAACATCCACGGGCCCGCCACTCAGCAACACCAAAATGGTGGGACCCTTGGAGGCCGAGGCCACCTTAGTCACGAGCTCTTGTTGCCTCCCAGGTAGCAAGAGCCCCTCTCTATCAACAAACTCGGCCTCTATAGATTGGTCAAGTCCCATCACCAAAATAGTCGCATCTGCCTTGCTGGCCGCCTCAATCGCTCCACTAAATAAGTTGTCCTTGTCACATGCCACGCCATCACAACCCTCATTGTGTACCGTCCTTGTATACTTGCGTATTCCTTGCAGCGGACTTGTATATCCACATGGAACACCTATGTTCGACCCACAAAACCAAACCAAACAAAATAATTAAATTCAATTCCTCGGTATTTTAATAACAAAATAGAAAATCTCACCAGCATAATTCCCAATCATTGTCCTAGTCGCATTCGAGTTAGGTCCAATCACAGCTACCGAGCCCAATTGTTGTTGAGAGAGTGGGAGGACTGGGCCATTGTTTTTCAACAAAACGATACCCAGTCTCGCAGCCTGCAGCGCGAGCTCTTGGTGGCTCGCGCTGCAGACATCTTTAGGGCCAAGCTTGCCGTGGGGCTGCGAAGACAACTCGCCATCGAACATTCCCAGCCTCATTTGAACGGAGATGGTGTTGGTGAGCGCAACATCAACATCCGCCTCTTTCAACAGTCCTTTCGCCACCGCATTTTCCGTGTGTGTAGCAAGAAACGGCCCACAATCCAAATCCAAACCTGCACACACAAAACAAATACTCCCATTTATATGAATAACTACTACTACTATTATTATCTTCAACTTTCTTTATTCCTTTTTTCAATTTTTAATAAACCTGCTTTGATAGCGGCGGCGGCGGCTTCTTCTGGCGTGCTTGTGTAATGCTGAGTATTAAAGAATACTCCAACAGAATCACAATCTGAAACGATGTAGCTGATCCAAAAAAAAATCAAGAATATAATTTTATGATTGTGAAAGATAAATTAAGTTCGATAAGTTGAAAAAAGCGAACCCCTTTAAACCCCATGCGCCTCGAATAGTTTTCCGGAGAAGCTTAGGATCAGCGCAGGCGGGAATGCCATTGACTTGGTTGTAAGAACACATAACACTTGCAACTTTGCCTTCTCTTACACAACTTCTAAATGGAATGTTAAATGTGTCTTCCATGTCCTGCACACTCACCTGTGTACACACATTGTTTATTTTGTGAAATGTGTAAATTAAATTGTAAAGATATGATATGTACCAAAGCGTTGAAATGGAATCTATCGACGCCGTTCCAATTATCAAGATCGTAGGCGGTGTAGTGCTTGCAAGAGGCGGCAACCTTCAAGCGGTCGTTGCGGTTGTTACCTTGTAAACCTTTGACATAGTTGGCCGCGTATTTACCGGCAACCACTGGATCTTCACCGGGAGTCTCCTGTCCCCGGCCCCACCTTGGATCGCGGAATATGTTTACGTTTGGGCTCCAATACGTTAGGCCCGCTTGCCCCCCGTTGTACATTGCTCGGGCCTCGTCCGACACCACCTGCATATATGCCCTTAATTATGTTATTTCTCGCCCTAGTTAACACAATTTAATTCTTATTTCTTCAGTCAATAAAATACATATTCCACTATGAGTCAACCCGAATTATAAAATAGATAATGACCAAAATAATAAAAAAAATTAATAATACAGTAATATGTAAGTCTTACTTATTCCCTCCGTCTACCATTTAAAGAGCCTTTTTGACTCAGCACGAGTAAGAAATTGTTTAACTTTGCAAAAAAAAAGTAAATGGAGAAACTGAGTGGGATGTGAGACCCATTTTTAGTACTCCCTCCGTCCCACCATAAGCAAGGCTCTTCATTTTTGCACTCGTTTTGAAAAATTAATACATAAAATGGTTAAAGTGGAGATAATAAAACTTAAGAGAGAGAATATTGTAGAGAATAGTCTTATCTATATCTCCGTCTGCTATTAGGTGTCTCATTTGAGTTCGATACAAGTTTTAAGAAATATGAAGGAAAGTGAGTGTAAAAAGTTAGTGGAATGAGAGACTCATTTTTATATACTATTAGTTTTATAAAAAAAATGTGAGTGGAATGAGTTAGTGGAATGTGAGATCTACCTACCATTTAATAGTAAAAGTGAACCAGGACTCCTAATAAAATGGTAAACCGGAACTCCTAATGGCAGACATACTAAAATGGTAAACCGGGACTCCTAATGGCGGACAAAGGGAGTACTTTACATTCTCTCCATTTTATTTATTTTATATACTCATTTTTTTCAATACAAGTGGTAACATGAAGCATCTCGCTTATGGTGGGATGAGAGAATATTAATTTTATAATGGATTGTAAGGTAAAAAAGTTAATGAAACGTGGAATCCATATATTAAAAAGTAAATAATTTTATAAATCATAGACAAACTAAAATAGCAAAATAGCTCTTTAAATAATGTACAAGGAAATATTAAAATTATAATGAAATATAAATATAATGAATTAGTGCATAATCTATTTATTAAAAACGGTAAAAATGAAAAATGGACTAATAATTGATCTCTCAAAATGGCGATGCAAGACATTTAGTTGCGACTATAATTTTGGTTCAAAAACAGTAAATTAATTCCTCGCATCTCATTGGTTGCAACTTGCAGAATAAAGTTTTGTGCTTTCCACTTTTAACTGTTTTATCGAAATCTCATGCTGCTTTATTTTATCTTTCTTTTTATCTCATCAAACTATACATAAATCTAAAACGCTTCACGAGTTCATCAACTTTACTGATTAAAAAATCCTTTAAATTTATCCTCTCTTTTGACTTATGCCAAAACCTCTTTATTTCGAAACTAACTTGCTAGTGTTCCTTTTTACCAATGAGAAGATTAAAGCATAAAATGACAATTTTGTAATGTGTGTACAATCTTATCTACACAACTTTTGTTAAGGCATTGGCAATAATAATATTAAGTGTCATATAAGAAATATCGATCTACGCTTATAATTCATTCTTAGTCAACCAAGAATGCTGTTAGAAATCTAATTAGGACTAATAATGTTCAATTATATACAAACTTGTACACTATAAAAATTAAAACAATAGTCCCTATAAAATACTACCACTACTATTAGATTTGAAATGGGTACACAAATTATATTAATCCATGCAAATACTATACTTTGAAAATGATATAAGCGCAACTCATTTGGTAAGGCGATAAAACGACATCATAAATAATGGAGATGACATAAATAATTGCATGAGGGAAAAGGAATAAAAAATATGTGTACCTTTCCGATCTGTTCCCACAAGGAAGTATTGAAAGAGGCGACGGTGGTGATGACCTGCGGGAAGCTGGTGGCGCCGGGGAATTCGCCCCCGAATTTGGTCCCCGGCCCCACATTGGAGACACCGTGAAGCCCCTCCGACCACCACTCGTACCCCGAGATCCCCAGCCTCGGCACGGCCGCGGCATTGTTCACGAGAAGCTTCACCTTCTCCTGCAACGTCAACCGTCCGATCAAATCCTTGGCTCTCTTCGCTGCCGACAAACCGGTTTTGCAAAACTGAAAGTGCTTGGTGTCGGAATTGGAAGGATCGCAGGCGAATGCCTTTCGAGTTTCTGCCGCTGCGGCATTTCTAAATATGAAAAAATAAGTTAATAATAATGCAAGAGACGATATTAATCTCCTCATATTTTTTTGGAGACAATATTACTACTATATTATTAATGTTTTGTGTGTTGTGGAATGTGATAGTGAAGTATAGGTTTTTATAGAAATTTATAGCTACTGAGAAATGATGATTTGCAAGATTATTTTGATATAATAATTCGACAGTCTCACCTTTTTTTCTTTTTGGGAGGTAAATTATTTTGCAAGGATGGGAATTATAACTTTTTTTTCTAAAAGAACTTAGTAATTTAAATGTTAAG
This sequence comes from Salvia splendens, assembly GCF_004379255.2. Classification (NCBI taxonomy): domain Eukaryota; kingdom Viridiplantae; phylum Streptophyta; class Magnoliopsida; order Lamiales; family Lamiaceae; genus Salvia; species Salvia splendens. The sequence goes on from NC_056034.1 coordinate 4,531,213, forward strand.
TTTCCTAATTTTAATTTAAGTGGAGTATCTATCACCTCTTCTTAAAAGTTAATGGGGAGTTATTTAGTTCACCCATTAAATGACTTTTAAGTAAAATAAATTTCATTTACCATTGCATTAAGAAACTATGCTTTGATTAAATTCGCTTCCATAACTCTCAACTAATGTTAGTCGTGGTAATTAAATAGGGAAAAAGAATTGAATTTGCAAGCTATAATTACCATGTGGGATTAAAGCAGGAGCTTTGTTTTATTTATTTCTTTTCCACAATTTAAAGATCAAAACTTGATAGAACATTTCCTACGTTATTCCTTTTAAATGCAACAACGTTTTAAGGGGCCGACCAAAATCGTATTAAAGGAGTATGCAAATTAATTATGTATGGGATATTAATTACTGCTAATTTAGTCTTCAAACTCTGCTAGATTATGTAAGAATTCAATTCTTTTGTAACACAAGAGGGATTTATATGTGTTATGAGGTTGAATTAATAATAGTATAAGTAATATACTCCCTCCGTCCGCAAAATGCTATCCATGTTTAACTCGGCACGGGTTTTAAGAAATGTGAAGAAAAAATGAGTGGAAAAGTTAGTGGAATGTAGGCCCACATTTATATATTAGTTTTATAATAGAATGTGAGTGTAATGAGTTGGTTGAAAGTAGAGTCCATTTATCAAAAATGGGAAGAAAAAAAAAATAAAGTGGACAATATTGCACGGACGAACCGAAATGGCAAAACTGGACAACATTTCACGGACGAAGTGAGCAGTACATTTATATACTCATAAAATAGACAATCAGTATCGGTTTAATTGATTTAAGAACCTAGAAATTGACAGTGAGATTCGACAAGAAATGGTAAATTGGTGAGACGATACAATAGGATAGAGTGACATGTATAGTACAAATCATATTTATGCCTTTCCACAAATGCATAACTTCAATGACTTTGCTTGCAAGTGAGAGGAAACAAATACAATTATCTCTCCAACTTGCATCTTTCATCATTGCATTATATACTTTTCATTCCTTAATTTATTACAAAAACATTTTGCAAATAATAATACTTTCATCCACGGTCAATAATCTTATTTTCTTCATTATAATTATTTCTTTAATGAATCAAACATCATTAGTTCAATATTTTTTTTCTCTACATTCATATTTTTATCAATTTTATTTTAAAATTCAAGCCATCCACTGGAACTCAATAAATTTTATAAATTCCGCCGGTTAAAATCGTTTGTAACTTTTGTGGGTTTTGGAAAGATCTTGATTATTTATCTTGCCAAACTTTAACAAGAATTTATTTGGGACTGTGATCAATACCAAACCAACCAAACCACTCCTAAACCTTAAACGCCGAACAACATCATTATATGATAACCTGGAGTTCATTATAATGAACTAATAACAAACTTATAATGAACTTCAAATTTCTAAACTATGCATGATGATGTCATTGTTTTTAAATCTTTGAATTCCCTATAATGAACTACAAATAAAATTATAATGAACTCCGCGTTGTTTTATAATAACGCGGAGTTCATTACAACTTTATTTGTAGTTCATTATAGGGAATTCTGAGATTTAAAAACAATGACATCATCATGCATAGTTTAGAAATCTGAAGTTCATTATAAGTTCATTATTAGTTCATTATAATGAACTCTAGGTTATCATATAATGATGTTGTTCGACGTTTAAGGTTTAGGAGTGGTTTGGTATTGATCACAGTCCTATATATATGTGGATGTATTCAAGTTCAACATGTAAATATTGTCCAAATATTCAACTGAATCTCAGCCCCACGATTTTGTCATCTAACGGTCGGATTAATGTCATGTGTCATTTAATAATGTAGATTTTCATTCTAATAATATACACCGACTAATAATGTAGATTTTACATCAAATAATGTAGCTGGGCTATTTTGATCACAATCATCCAATTCAATGATCCAAGGGTTGTGATCTGTTTGAAGCTTAACACTAAAGAGCTGTGAGGACTCTAATACACCCCTATATATGTGAGTTACATGTTTAACTATTTATAAGATATTTTATAAATGAGAATCTAATGGAAACTCGACATATGCATCTCTCGTATATTTTGATTTTTGTATAATTTTGGATGTAGAAATTTATAGTAAATTGTAATTTATTGGATTTATTTACAAGTTGTTATAACATTTAGAAAAATTAGAAAAGGGATACAAATATAATTGAAATAAATGAAATGCATAGGGTAATTGTGTTGTATACACGTGTTGACCATTTAGGCATACCACTAATCTCATGCAAAAACTTTTTGGTACGTTATCACCCATATATATTACTATATTATTTGAAATCATTTTAGGGGAGAAAAGCTTTAAAATTAAAATTGTGGTAGCTGACTCAAAATTATGGAGATATACGTAAGGGGTTAGATGATATCCGGGGAGGAGAAAAAAAATAACAAAAATGGTTACATTTACTTGCCGTGGAAATAAAGAAGAAGAGAAAGGTCGAGTGTTTGAAATTATGAGGCAAAATCGAGGCAAAATCAGGCGTTGAGTATATTATCTATTTTAATGTATAAATTATACTTTTAATTTTTTAATTTTACAAGTATTATGTGGTTGATTGTGTTACGTGGTTGATTGTGTTACGTGGCTGATTGCTATATATTAAATTGGAGTGAATATTTGAATTATATAGTGGAATATGATATGGATATATGATTTGTGTAAGTGGTATGTTTATATATTGTATCGGAATTATTTGATAGAATATAATATGGATATGTAGTTGCTAGAATTGATATGTTTTACATAGGATATTGAAAATGCATGAATCATTTGATTAAAGAGGATCTGTGATAGTCTTGCCTTGGATCTGAAATCACAGTGGACATATTGGGACCTTCAGGTCAAATCATATTGAGACCTACGGGTCAATCATATTGAGACCTACGTGTCAAATCACAGTGGGACCTACGGGTCAATCATATTGGTATATTGGAAATCCCGAGCAGATACCAGACTTGATTTATCACAGAATAATAAACTAAACAGAGAGACATATGCATATGGATATGAAACTGTACATGATATTTAAAGTATATGGTCATATGTGTTGGGTTAATGAATATGCTTGATATAATACTGGTGTGGATTTAAAAGCTGAGTTTTATAGACAAGTGTACACAACTAATATTTTTTCGGGGTAAGATATTTAGCTTTTGTAAATATAGTTTTTGGGTGGTCTTGTATTTGATATGGAATTACATAATTTAACGCCTTATATTTTTTTATAATTGTATCCATCACAAGGGTTGAGGTATGACACATATAGTATCTTTTTTTTTTCTTAATTTGTTCTTTGTAAATAAATCTCACAATTGGATTAGTTAGTTATTAAACTAACAACCTTTTGCTATTATATCAACCTGGTGATAATTATTGTCCAAGTCAATATCATTGGCGATTGAAATTAGCATAGAAAAAATTCGATGCCATTATATCCCTTTCACCAAACGGCAATAATTAGATGTCAAAATCAATAAGTTTTAACTTTTAATTCGATTAGCAAAACGGACCTATGGGGTTTGCAAATCATTTGCATTTTACAGCTATATATCCAAGTGAGGTTCTATAATTTTTATTTCATTTAGAGGTGTTAGTGTTTTTTATTTTTTTTTGTAAAATTACTTCGACCTACACCCTGTATATGAAAATATAACACAGGTAATTGTAGATATTACTTAAACTACAATCTATCTAAGGCGATTTTTATACCCACGTCCTTTGCAATTCGTATTCCAATTTACAATTAATCCCCCTAAAATAGAATTCAAGCAAAATAGTCTACTAAATAAGACTTATATGGATGGTGACTCATGGGATGGGATATGCAATCATTTTGTCAACTATTTACTTTATATACATTTTGTGGGCCGTGGTGAAAGATAAGTAGGCTTTTATGTACATTTACTTTATATCCATTCAAATTGGTGCCTACTCTCGAAATTATCCAAACCCATCTTAATTCTCAAAGTTCGAATCATACTTTTATTTGTTTGTTACATATAGAAAGCTTATTAAACCACTTTGGTCATTTGTAATGGGCTGTGGTGAAAGATAAGTAGGCTTTTATTTGTTTGTTACAATGAAATAAATTATGAAACAAATAAATTTTGTTGATGATTAATTTTATTTTTGAGTGAGGTGGGATAGACAATCGTGAAATATAGTAAAATCTTATTACTGTTATATAAAAGGATTCAAGATACATTGTCTTGGGCTCCAAAAAAAAATAACCCATGCAAGAAAAAAGAGTAAACATGTACTTTAGTCATGGACAAATATGATAATGAAATGATACTTAAGTAGATACAATACAATATCCACAAAAATAAGTTGTTTACTATTCAAAATATACCACATTCGTCTCAAGTTACTTAAGTTTCTTCTTCTTGGTACGATACAATATCATTAGAGCATCCACAACCGTGCTCTTGCCAGCGGCACGGTTGTGGGCCCGGGCGGTACTATTCATGCCTGCTCTCTGGCAAGAGCACAACACCCACAGCTGTGCTCTTCCGTAAGGACGAGCACAATTAATTTAAAATTCAATTAAACAAAAACATTTCCATAATACTAAAATTCATTAAAAAACCTAAATAATATTACAAATGACAAATAAAATAAAAACGACATAATTAAAATCCTAAAAATTAAAAATTACATAATTAAACTCCTAAAAATTAAAAATTACATAATTAAAATCCTAAAAATTGAGATTAAGAGAGTTGTTTAGTATAGTGTCATTTTTTGTGTTTGAAATGAGAGTATTTATAGATGAAAGTATGAATTTTGGGGTAAAAATAATGAAAAAATAAATTAAAAGTGTGGAAAAAATGGATATATTTTATTAGGAAGTGAGACAATATTTTTTTTTTATTAATTTTGAATTTTTCAGATTTTTTCGATTTTTTTAAAAAAATAATAATAATAAATGATAAATCAACGGGCCAATCAGAAGCCGCCACGTCACGCCTCGTGCTCTTGCCGCTGGCACGGACGTGCTCTATGCATAGAGCAGCGCCCTGCCAGCGGCAAGAGCGCAATAGTGGCGGAGCTCGTCCTTGCCAGCGGAAAGGACGGACGGTGAGCTGCTGCTCACCGTTGGGAATGCTCTTATTTCTGAAGACCAACATAATTTTCATTTCATGAGAGTAAATTTTATTTTCTAAAATCATTCTATCAACCGCAAAACATAATACCACTATTATTGAATACCAACATCCTTTTCCCTTCATCAACATATCATTTAATTAAATACACGATAATATCATCATAGAAAACCAACTAACATTTTTTGTGTCACAATATTATTTTTTCAACATTTGGTATAATATCATGCAATTATAATTTCATTAGAATTTTCATAAAATTATCTATATACTTTAAAAATAATTTAAATTAAAAAATTATACATTAGTTATTTTAGTTTTTAAAAGAGAGAAATGTTCTGCATAATATTTTGTGAGGTCTGAAAACTCATTCTATTCAAAATTAACATTTTTAATATGAGCGCTATAAAAGCTCATATTTCTTTTTAATTATATATTTTTATTTTTTTAAAACGAGTGTGAAAAAGAAGTGACTCAAGTAACATGGGACAAATGGAGTAACATTTTGAAAAAGGATTCATTTTATTAGTCTCTTTGTTCCACTGTAAGTGAAACACTTTTTAATACTCATTCGCCCCAAGAAAGATGATCCATTCTTTGAGTAACACGAGATTTTATGTAACTTTATTTTGTCTGTTAAGTGGGGAGAATAAAGTAAGAAAAAAAAAGAGAAAATAGAGATAAAAGGTGCTTTTATTTTTAGTAATGGGTCATCTTAGTTGAAACAAACCAAAAAGGAAAGTGAGTCATCTTCGATGAAACGGAGAGAGTGGTAATTTGTACCCCCACTATTAAAGTTAATACTCCCCTCATCCCTGAAAGTTTGTCACACTTTTTTTCTGCACTCGTTTTGTATAAATAATAGTAATAAATAGTTAAAGTAAAGAGAGGGTAAAGTAAGAGAGAGAATAATGTAAGGAAAAGTCTTAACTAAATTATTCTCTCTTACTTTATACTATCTTCACTTTAACTATTTATTAATATTATTTTTACCAAACGAATGCAAAAAAAAGTGTTATAAACTTTCAGGGATGGGACGGGACGGGGGAGTAGTAATTTGTACCTCCACTGTTAAAGTTAATAGTAATTTGGATTGCCCACTAATAAAATCCAAATTAAAACTATGGAAAGAGTACAAGAAAATTAATTCTTTTTTTTCTTGATAATAAAAAAAGAGTGGAATTTTGATTACGACCTTTCAGTTGCACAATAGGTGTCCCCACGTGCAATTTTAAAACGGAAATACCAGAGTCAAGAAAAAACCATGGGTTTAATAGAAGGTATAGGTCACTATCACAACGAAGAAATACTACTTCCTATGTATGAAATACTTTTCTTTTTTGGTTATCCCATTAAAAATAAAACGTTTCTTAAAATAGAAATAACTCTATCTCTAATTTTCCCTCTCTCTTACTTTACTCTCTTCTTTAACTTACAAAACAACACTACATAATAATTCTCTTTCTAAGACAAATTTATAGATAATAATAGCATCAACTAATAGTTTAGTTAGAATAGTTTAATTAAATTTGTATTTTGCTTGTTGCTCATAATTTGTATATTTATAGAATGTTGACGTGTTCAAATAATTGGATTAAAATATAGATCAGTAGGTATGTTGTTCATTTTTCTCAATGTATTGATTAAAATGTGCAAAAAAAACAACATTTAATATAATTTGTATAATAATGATAAAAATACACAATTATAATTTGTATAATAATGATAAAAATACACAATTAAAAAGTCTTTCGTAAATTGTAATCGTGGTAACTTGTAGCCTTGTCTAAATTTATATCAATAAAAGTGCAATTTTCGTTTGAATTTTATTTACACACATTTAATAAATAAATAAAGACTAAAAAGACAAAAGAAAAAAAAAACGAACCGCCGAACCGGCTGCCGGAACTGGTGGTTTTTTTAACCAGAACCGCCAAAAACCTATCCGGGCCGGTTCAGGTTCAAGCAATTTCTGAACCGTGACCGGAACCGGCGGTTTTTTAACCGTGTGCATTCCTAGTTCTAGTTGCTTTATTTCTAAACCCAACCGGAACCAGCGGTTTTTGAACCGTGTGCATACCTAGTTCTAGCTGCTTTATTTCTAAACCCAAAAAAAAAGTAGACTTCTACTATAAAACATGCACTATATACTATATAGATGTGAATAGGTTATCAAAATGTAAATGAAAATCTAATAACGCAAATTTAATTGAAAAAATTAAGGGGGAAAAAGGACTGACTAAATCACCTTATAAACCCTTTCTACAACTACGCAGGTCTACTATTAGTCTATTACCCTTGCAAAAAAATCTGAGTTATAACCATGAAACGACCTTGTTTCCCTGTTTTCTCACCACCATACACAATTAAGATGGTGAACTTTGCCAGCACTTCAAAGCTTCTTCAGCTTTTCATCTCTGATATGTGATGACCACACATTTATTATCATGAAAACTTCGTGACCACCATTTCAGCGTTCAAGCATCAGTCCAAAAGAAGACACATGACAATCCTCAGAACAATTTCAATGAAGATTGGTCAGTTCTGCCACTAGGGACTCAATTGTAAGAGCAAGAGGTAATATATCCCATTTTTTTAATAACCAGTTATTGAAACCCCCATTAATTTCAAAATTCACATCAACTCAGTGTTAATGAGACAAGTAACACTTCTTAAAAGCTATACCATCTAAGGAGGAGGCATCTCACCCAACTAATATACTAATGGATTACTCCATCAACAGCTAAATAGAATGACACTGGAAGCTCAGCAGAGTGTTGTTTCCAAGAGGTATCAGTAAGAGATTCAAACAGAAAAACAACATTACTTTCTAGAAACAGACACAAAGATATGATATATTCCATTTATCTAGCATTAACTCCCCATACACAACCAAATTTCAGATAAGAATTGTACAGAGCAGATGCAGAGGAATTTCACCTTACAAATTTGAAGGACACTGTATAAGTTTTAACAACTATCATATCAAACCAACCTGAAAGAAATAAATCTTCTATCCATTTCATATTCGATCCTTTTGGAGAGGAGCAATTCTTCCCATCTTCTTCAAGAAAGACGAATTTATGGCGGCAAACTTAATTAATATATTGAGAAACCCATTTGAAACCATCACCATAACCCATTTTCCGCACAATGCTGCACATGAATACCTCCAGAGGGCGCACGTTAGAATCTGCAAGGTTAACCTTCCCTTTACCAGTTGTTACACCTGTCAAGCCAAGGTGATAACGCAATTCATCTTCAGACGCAGCATACGGTATGTCGATCTTGTTTCCTAAAATGAGAAATGGGACAGTGGCAAGGGCCTCATCAGAAAGTAGTGCATCTAGTTCTTTCTTAGACTCGGCAAAACGCTCCTTGTCATAGGAATCCACTAAGTAAACTACTGCATCAACCTGCAGGACCACAACACATGTTTGTTATTATATACTAATAGATCTCCTTGGGTTTTAAAGTGCTTGAATCATCAAATATTGACGAGAAGAGCAATCTTTATGAAGTTTAGCACTTCCTTACATGGTAATCTAATCAAATGGTTTGTGCTTTCCTATACAGTAAACAAAAATTAGATTCACTTACAACTGTAGGTCCATAGGTTTCCCATGGCTACATTTAACGACTCAATATATTTCAAAGCAGTGAATATAGCCTCAACCCCATCACAACTCAAGGCTTCTAATATTGATTACACTGTACCAAATATGAATAGTCCAATCTCATTAACTAGTTTTGCACTAGCAGTGTGACGACCGCTGTACATGTCTTGGTTTCTATCTTTCACTGTACATGTTGAGGTGTTACGGGAAGCATCTCACGAAGCCAATTTGTATATGTCTATAAATTACATCAGTGTATTTTATTTTAGTTACATAAATTATAGAAAAGCCCGAAGGTATAAACTAAAAGAAGAACAAACAGCTTATAACTGTTAAACTGGCATTTTATGTGTTTCCAACATTTTAGCTTATTATTGTGATAACACGGGAATGAGAAAAAGACATATCTTAACCTTAGAAGTTCCAATACCAGAGATATCTTTAATCAGGGATAATCAACTGATCAACTCCACTAGCAAGCAAGGGATAGACAGTTTCAGGTAACTGAAAGTAGAGAACTTATTTCGCAATACAAAGCTCAAATATCCAGCAAACACTAGTAGCTTCAAAATTAGGATCCTTCACACCATGGAAACAATAAGTACATCTTAATCAAAATATGACTTGACGAATTCCAGGAAACACAGATGAAACCTTAGGAACAATCCCTTCTAATTTCTAGCAAAGCCATTAAAAAAAATTCGTTAACTCATTGATTGGAAGATGGCGAACCCCGTCTATTTTAGCATCAAAAGCACAATAAGCAAAACAGACTGAATCAACTAGACCTTAGCATAATAGTCCTTCCAGACTCTACGAGCGATCTGATGACCTCCTAAATCGAAAGCTTTGAACTTAATTTTGCCAATACTGAGCTCCTCCGAGGTCGGATATTGCGTCGGCTGATGCTGCACTAATCTCTGAATCAAAGCACAATTCCACCATAAAGATAATTAATCGAACCAAAAAACCTAAAAATAGAAAGAGAAAAAGAATGAATCAAAAAAGGAGGAAGGAAGAAGACCTCATCCTTGAGCATGTGAAGGAGCGTGGTTTTGCCGGCATTATCGAGGCCGAGGAACAAGATCTTAGCTTCCTTCTGCCATAAACCGAGCGAAGCCAAAACGCCGTAAAACCAGTCCAACAGAAACATGGATGATCAGCGGAAGATCTCGTTTGATTGAGGCGGAGAAATTGATGGTGGCGGAGGTACTGCCGTAGTGGTAGTAATCTCGACTCACAATTTGGGGGAAATGAATAAAAATAACTAATTAATTAAATAAATACTATGAATTACGTGGTTCACGTGTGACGTGTCCCTTTCATTGGTTGGATCGCTTGGTCGGGTCGGGTTGTTTTCACCAAAATGGAGTATTTAATCGTTTTGAATCCAATATTTCCCATTTTAATTTTCTTTTTTACATAAACCACATGCATTGTTAATACCTCTACAATGGCTTCATTATAACGGTCTCCATTACTAATCAATTGACACCTATATTTTTAACCAAAATATTTAATTCACATTACATGTGAGTTTTACAATTATACTTATTGGTTTGTGAGTTTTATAATTTGATAGTTTATGAAAGAAAAATTACCATGAAAATCGTGATTTTTGGTTAAAGTTCTGGTTTATTTAACAATTTTTGTTAACTTCTGGTTTATTATTTTAAAAATAATTTGTAAAAATAATGAATTTTAGCACTTTTCTCAAAATTCTCCATGAATCTATTTTGAGTGATTGTATCTAATGTTGCATCCAAAAAAAAGTTCTACAAAAATTAATTTTAATCATTTCACAATATACTTAGTAAATAACTTAATCATATTATCAATTTCAAATGTATGTATGTCAAATCAACAACATATTACAAATAGAAAAATAAGATTTTCGTAACGGAAAAATTGAGAAAAATATTACTAAAATTCAAATTTTTTACGTATGAATTTCAAAATTGCAAGACGAATAAACATTTGACCAAAATTCGTGATTTTTCTGATAATTTTTCTTTCACGAATATACAAAAATTTTGATTAGTTTCTTTAGATAGTCTAGTTTGGAACAAATGTAACGTGATTAGATCATCCAAGTTCGATTTCAGAACGTTTCTTAAAGTCAGAACACATAACTATGCCAGTTCGTAAATATTTATATCAGTTGACATCGTAAAAACATATTTCATTTGTCCTCAAAGAATATGCACTTTGGGTTCGGCACTGATTTTAATGTAAAATTGGTAAAATGAGAGTGATGTAGAGAGAAAAAGTAATTAAAGTATTGTTAGTGGAGAATGAGTCTCACCTCATTAGAGAGAAAAGACTTTCCAAAATTAGAAAATGCATATTCTTGTGGGACGAACTAAAAAAGAAAGAGTGCATATTCTTGTGGAACGGAGAGGGTATCTAACTCAATATTAATTCGATGATTCATGAATATCAGTTATTCACCGAATATCTGGAACTTATATACTAGTGATATCTACTGATACTAGTGTAAGAAAATTAATGTACGCATGATTTCCAGTTTCGAAGTTCTCGTTTAAAAAAAGTTCTTACTGAAATCGCTCTCTAATTCCCAATTCATACGTATTAAATTGATATTAAGAAAATTCACAAAAACCACCCATCCTATGACTACGAAGTTTAAATGAAGATAGAAAGGTTGAAAAGTGACATTGATGCCCTTATCTACAAATTAACTAATACCTCACCCAATATTAATTATTGGCATAATCTCTTTTTTTTCTTAATCTTTAAGGAGAATCATTGCTTTTTTGCAGAGTATGGGCGAGATTTTGAAATAGCACGCCTTTGCTGAGGCATATGGGGCCATAATATTCAAACAACAACACATGCACACATTACACACTTGGAAAAATTTTATTTTTACACGACATGTATATGATAACTTCTTAAGCAATGAATTATACAATCATATAAATTGCAAACATGATTAAATATTTTTGCATCTCATACAGTGATTGGTGGTGGTATGATATCAGTGATGCAAATCCTACACATTAATTTAGTTTTTTTTTCAAAAATGAAGATACTAACTCTGTATTTTCTATTATTTGACTGAAAATAATGATTTAATGAGAATCTTGTAAAGGGCAGTTTTGGGATTTTTCACTCCTCCACTACTCTGCTTGCATATTTAAGTTGACAACTCTCCCCCTAAACTGAGTACACAACACACCAAACACTGTGTGAAAACAAGGTTTTGAAAGTAAAGATGAGTGGTTCTATGTTATTGATAGATGATGGCTACAAATGTTGTAGAATTTGCCATGAAAAAGAAGTGGAAAGCTGCAAGACCTTGGAATCGCCTTGTGATTGTTCTGGAACACTCAAGGTTTTCTTTAAAAACAGTCTTTTTTTTCTCTCTGTGTTTTTAATATTTAACCGAGTTTGTGTTTTTCAGTTTGCTCACAGATATTGCATACAGAGATGGTGTGATGAAAAGGGCAATACTACTTGTGAAATTTGCTTACAGGTAAAAAAAAATCTTTGTTTTTTTTTTGTTATTTATCATGATCATCATGGAATCAACCCTACGAAGATCATTCTTTTATTTGGGTAGTTTGGGTTAAAATTATTTTCACTCTATATGTTTCACCTTTCAATGGGAATTTTTGTGTGTGTGTGAGTTTCCCAGCTTAAACAAAAGTTGAAGAAGAGAAAGGTGGAATGAATAGTTTGCTTTTCTATCTACATTTCATGTTAGGTTGCTTTCCTATAAGTTTTTCAATATTTGCTGTCAAATTTGAAATTAAAGCCTTGTGCTGTTGTGCATACATACTATATTTTTCATTTACCATTTTTTAACCCCTTAGTATTGCTTTTTTGGTAAAAAATCCAGAAATTTAAACCTGGTTACAGTGCTCCAGCTAAGAAGCAGCAGGAGATAATCCACACAGCAGAAACCATAAGGTACAATCAATTCAATTTCATCCATTATTTCATTAATGCAGTTTGATAGACCTTTTATTTTATTTATAGTCAGGTCCTGAATTTAAAGGCCCGCCTTTAATATTCCCTCTCCCCCCTTTTACAGTTATGTCCTATTTAGTGTTACATATATAACAATAATATTGTTGAGCATTAAATATTTTTTATTGTTGAAGTTTGTTTGTTGCAATAAACGACGGTGAAGTGGAGAGCATTGAAGAAATATTTGAACCTGAGTACTGCAGGAGATGTGTTGCAGCATTTGCTGCTTCTCGTAGATCGTTGGCTCTCGTTGTAAGTCTTTGCTATTATGCCATATTTATGATGTGTTTTTAACCGTTTCGTTTGGTGCAGTTCACCATTCTGCTTCTGGTGAAGAATTTGTTTGATACTAAAAGTGGAGGAACACAAGGCTACCAGTTCTCAGTCGTTACTGTGAGCACCTGCGCTATAAAAGCTCGATTTCTCTGTTATGTTTTCATGTTACCGACGAATTGTGGTATTTGTGCAGGTATTTCTAGTTAAGGCCACAGGCATAATTGTTCCAATGTACATGCTATTTTGGTTAACAGAAGTAATCCACAACACCATTATCAACCATCAATGCTATTATCAGGTAAAACTGCATCTTAGAATCAGAATGGTTTTTCCGAATAAATATTTTTGACATCTTCTGTTTCCGTGTTTCAGAATCCTGGCTCGTATCCATTGAGCTCTAGCGATGAAGTGAGTGAAGATGAGCAAGATATAGACGGGGATGATAATGTATAGACGAAAAACGCTATACTGATACAAGGAAAATTGGAAGGAAAGAAAGAAAGACAAAAAGGAATATGTTTACCTTTCTTAGATTGAAAAATGCTATATTGCTATTATCAGTTGGTTAGCAATAGATATGGAAAATGAAAGGCTACCAGAAATTTAAAAAGGGGACTTGAAATGCAAGTTAATTAGAGCCCTAAACACTTTTGATTTTCTTTATAACAACCTGGCTGGCACTCAACAAACTGCATGTGATTTCACTTTTATGGAGAATGCAAAATTAATACTCACATAGGTCCTACATATCATCAATAAGTTAATTGTCATATTTTTTATAAATGTAAGCAAATTCGGTAATATTTAATCAGAGTTGTTAAACTTGTTATGGATAGCTCAACTGTATTCGAATAATCTAATTGAAATAAAGCTGAATTTATTATTCAACCATCTTTCAATTGATTCACTTCTTTCAATCTTATCTCTCTCATCCACAAAATAAAACAGACTTCTTAGAAAAAAAGGTAGAGATTCACATATCAGCAAATAATTTAAGCATCTACAGAACAGCAATTTCTGGCATCTACAATAGCTATCTAGCTAAGCTTGACACTACTGACCAACAATAGCCAGACAGTTATCGGTAGCAATACATAACAAACTATATCACACTCCTCAACTAAGCATCAATGAAGCGAATGTCAAAGGTGTTTGGATGGATCTGCCACACGTTTAAGGCTGCATATTCCTCTAAACATTCTTTGAGCTGGGCTTCGCTGTATCCCTGGTTAAACCGAGATTTAAACAATCAGATACATATCCAGCATATAATACCAGATAATTGAAACATTCCGAGTAGTATGAGTTCCAAGAAGAGAGAGGCATAATTTCTAGTTCCCATTATAATCAACTCACGTACTACAGAAGTCACATTCAGGCTAAAGGTGTCACAGATCAACTTGGACCTGATATTTTTACTGCTGTTCTAATTTGGCAAGTCTAAGAGTACTTGTTACTACATTATAGAAACTGACCTTTCTTGAGATCCAGTTGAGGGCATGGGCATAGCTTACATCTGTTTTGTTAGCTCTTGCAGCCTCATCACGTAAGATCGAATAAATATCAGATATTGCATCCAGACCAGACCGTTGGCGGTCATCTGAATATAATGAGAACTTCGACATTTGCATTAATCTAAGAGCCTCGTCCACATCACTCTGAGCTACATCATTAGAGAATCGGAGTCTAGCCAGAGCCTGAATATAGAAAAGTACCATCTGTCATGTTAGAGATTATTCTAAGGTACAATTTAAGTGTGTTAAGTTTGTGGTCTATATTGAAAATATAGTGAAACGAAGATTGTCTAAGGTTGAAAACTTCATTTTTTTAAGCCACAAAGCAGCACAAATTGTTGACTCATGGGCAAAACTATTCCAAAGATTCCCCTTCTTACAATATTTCAGCTGTCAATAAAGAAACTTACAGCTGATATCCTCAGAATGCTGAGAAGAGTTCTGATGGTTGTATACGTGTGTGGAGCATTTGATTTTGCTTCTTCCTGCCTGATACTTGAATATGCACTAGCTATATATTCCTCTAATTCCCTTGGTACAGTAGGAGACAGTTTTCTTGCAGCTGAAATATATGCCCTGATAATCACAACACATTAGGTTAACACATGACAGCAATAACTTCCAACAGATATGAGTCAGACACATTGATGACCTTGCATCCTAATGTACACATAACATGGTTAGCAGACCTTAGCTCCAGGAGAGAAACTAACACAACTCATTTTTCATATATACAATAAAGTTGACTGGGGAAATTAGATTCATCTCCAACAGCGAAGTTACTGTAAATGTTTATAGCATACTTACCTAAGGAGAGATGGCTCAAGAGGAGTGAAGCCAAGATCTGGAGATTCTTTTGCTTGGTGTACATGGAGAACATGCCGAGCCATTTCAAGATCAGTATCCATATCTGCTCGATCTAAGATCAACCACAGAAGATCAAACCTTGACAGAAGAGCTGGAGGAAGATTAATATTCTCAGCAGGTGATCTCCTTAGATCATATCTACCCCTGCAACAAAAGAAAGTTGAGTTGTAAAACATCAAAGTTAACATCTGGAATACCTCGCACATAACTATTAGAAAAAACTTGATGATTAGTTCCATATCATTTATTGAACTAACATAAATAGATTCAATACGGAGTACAAGCTGCATTGAGTTTACAAATCAGGTACCAGGCAGGATTAGCAGCAGCAAGAACAGCAGTCCGTGCATTCAAGGATGTAGTGATTCCAGCTTTTGCAATGCTCACTGTTTGCTGTTCCATTACTTCATGTATTGCTGTACGATCAGATTCCTCCATTTTGTCAAACTCATCAATGGCACAAATACCCATATCTGCCAGTACCTGATAGATATGGTGGTTAGGTATAACTGTACAATGAAAGAAAGAGATAACCTAATGGTTTCAATGAAAAAGCACTCACCAGAGCTCCGCCTTCCAAAACCATTTCATTTGTCACTGGATCCTTCTGAACAGCTGCAGTCAGACCAACTCCACTACTTCCCTTGCCAGTTGTATACACACCTCTTGGTGCAACATTGATTATGTGTTTCAGAAGCTGACTCTTTGCAACACCAGGATCACCCATCAAACATAGGTGTAGGTCTCCTCTAATCTGCATTATAAATGAGGGAATTTCATTTTACTAAAGCATGATAAAGTAAAAATAACATTAAAATATGCAGACATTATATAAATTTTGATCGGGACAAGAAGATTCATACATCCACTTGGATAATTAAAACATAATGGAATTTAGTAGGTGCAAAGTGCATCTACACAGGTAATACCTTCATCCCATCTTTTAATTTTCGATGAGGAGCACCAACTAGGAGAAGAAGAAGTGCCTTCTTAATATCTTCATGTCCAAAAATTTCAGGGGCTAATGATCGTGACAGTTTGTTATAGATATCACCATCCTCAGCTAATCGAGCAATTTGCTCCTCCTCCTCCCCTCTAAGATCATAGCTGCATTTAAAGATTAAAATCAACGTTAGATTTTCATGTTATTTATTGTGCTCACTAGATATTTAACTGACAAATGGAAATTCACAATATTCCTCTGAACAAACTGGTAAGAAAGTATCTGGTAAGGCAGTTGCTTTTAATTAGATTAGATGATACCTCAAGTTTCTTATTCAACCCAGAATCTAGAGTGAGTCGAGGGAAAAAATTAATACAAAGAATATTGAATTGCTCTAGTTACTCATTTCATGGACAAGGAATGAAGGTGGCATGACAAGGATCTCTGTTCAATAATGGCTACCTATTCCTTTCAATGTCCATTTGGGATATTACTAACCATAATTTTATTTTAAAAAAAACTCGAATTTTAAAAAATCTGTAATTAGAGTGCATTAGCTGTACCTACTACCTATCCGTGCAAATAAAAATAAATTATTAGCTATTAACCTTAAGCTATAAGAAGTGTAGTAATTTTTATTTTAATGCGTTCAGTGCACATGCATGCAAGCGAATTACTCTGTACAAAAACATTGGACTAGGACATGAAAATTTATGGAATTGATGCAAAACTACAAAAACTTACTCTTCATATTTTTTCTTAAAGTGGGTGACGGACATTGCTTCCAAGTAAGTATCAGCAATTAAGCCAGCTCGCATTGCCCTAAACCCAACATATGGAATCGGAAGAAATATTCCTGATAACTCTACAACATCACCAGGAGAAACCTGAAGTATTACAGATATTATAGAGTATAAAGATTAATAAGATGGTGAAAAACAATACACAGCTGAAACAAAAGTAAAGCTAAAGAGAAGGATAATATAGAAAAACAGACAAGAAGGATGTTGTACAGCCAAATCTATCAAATTGAGAAATGGGTCAAGTTTATGGTTAGGCTTGAACTAAACAGTTGTGCTTTTAAACTCTTGTCTAATGTCTTTCATTTCATAAATAAAGATGCCACAGAATGAAATATGCACTCTGTAACACTTTAGAAGATATCAACGAACATGAGCTGTGATATTTTCCCAAGTTTACATGCAAAATGTGGAATTCAAATAACCTAGGCACTCATATCTGTGACAGCTGTCATATAAAATCCCAAGAAACATATGGCACACATAGATAAACCTTGTACACTATGTGCGCAAATCAGGCTTACTACTATTAGTCTATTACAATGCACGTCTGATATAAATAGCGTTTAAGCTTCACTTGCTGACCTTTCTGGTAAGCTCTCCTCTAAAATGTATAGTCATTGATCGGGGAATGTGACCTTTTGGAACATGTTCAGCTAGCTCTTGAATTTTGGCCTGAAAAGTATATTAGAACATTTAGGGGAAGAAATCCCTTCAGAGTAGTAATGATCATAAACCACAATGAAATGCAGACCTCCTGAAACTTCAAAAACTTTGATGCTCTGAGTTGGGGGATGAGCTTCCCTTTCGCATGGTTTGTTTTGCATTGTTCAGAAACACAATCGAATAGAGGCATAAATACTCGAGCGGTAACTTCCTGTGTCACATGTAAAAATTCGCTCATCAACTTAATGAAGTCGTAGGGGTACCAGAATTCAGAATAAATTGGGAACCGAAAATAAAACCTGATAGATTTCAAATCCACACTCCTCACACGTGTAGACAGCAACCTGCATTAGCGGTTTGACATCCGAGCATCGTGTTACAATGCCGGATATCCTTACAAGCTGGCCAATATTTGAAGCTTTAACCTCCCTGATCGTGAAAGGCCTCCCTTTTGGAGATGCCTTAACATATACTTCGCTGATATAACAAAGGCAAAATGTTACTTCCACCATCCTTGCAAATTAGCAGACAAGTAAAAGTCTCCATTTTTCTTTTTTGGACTCCATAACTACCAGTCTACCAACTAGACTAACAACTGGTGACGATACTAGACACCACCAAAACACTATAAAAACACGCATGAAAGTAAATTTGCCCTAACATAGCATTCTCAAAAATTTCCCAATTACTGCATAGAACAAACCATTTTCTGCTGTCATAGTATTTTTTTACATTAACTACAAATCAGCAGCGCTAACAAATTAAAAATTAATTAAATTAAAGCAAACGTAATCAGCAAAACTTACTAAAATCTTTTAATTTCAGGAGGCATCTTCTTTTGGGGGTCAGAAGCTCCAGCGGAGTCATTTCCTTCCACAACCCTCTGAGTCATAAAAACATCATCTTCGTCATCCGGAAGCACCTCAGTTGGTTCCGGAAGCAGCTCATCAATTGCATCGGCAAATATCCCAATATATCTCCGCGTGTTTTCAGTGACGCGCCTCAGAAATTCCTCATCCAAATCCTTATACTGTTTTTTTTCATCACAGAAAACAAAACCCTAAGTCAGAGCGAGCTACTACACCCAAATTAATGAGACTAGCATACGATGAGCATAAAGTTTTTACATTGACTAGATCTTCGAGCTCAATCTGAACGACCTTAGTTTTCCGATTAGCTACATCTTGCTGGGAAAGAGATTAAAACGAAACTGTCATTAAAGAAGGGGGGAGGGGTGAACTTCAATTTATTAATGAGGTGAAGAAGCAGTGAAGTCTCACAAGGATGTCAATATATTTGGATTCGCCGTTCGCATCAACGAAGTTAGTAAGGAAATCCTTCGCAATTTCTGCAGTTCAGAATAAGATGTAAATTTCAAACAAAACAAATAGACGCACGAAAATGCTAAGACGGGGGGCGGTTGGCTTGCCTCTATCTTGCTTGAAGTCAAGTTCGTTCATGACGGCAGCGTCCGCGTTTGCTCGATTGTGCGTGTGAGAGAGAGAGTGGTGGAGCGATGAGCAGCAGTTGGATATTGGCGGCAAAATGACGAGCGGCAGAAGGTAGAGTAATATAGGGTGGAGGTTTTGGCGGGAAGAGAGAGGTAAACAAATTGCAGTTAGGTCCCCATATTATCATTTTCTATAATTGCATTGCGAAGCCCTTGGATTTCTGGAAATTATAGTTCGGTGCAATTTGTGTGAATTAAATCTAATTAAAAAAAAATTATAGGCATTACGTATCTACACCCGTAGATTTGGAAGTCTCTACTTAATACATTTGGTGATGACTTATAATTCATTTATTAGTAAGAGAAGTATGACTAAATGTACTATTAAATTATATTTGTTTTGTAAGAGATGTATGAGTAAATGTATCAAATTATATTTCTCTTCCACTTTCAGCGTTTCTAACTATTTTAATTAAAGTGCAAACTAAGATGTTTAAGGCTCTCTATTGATATCGTTGCCTAGAAGATAAAATCAAAATAAAATAAAATAATGTTAGTATTGGTTTTTTATTTGGCAAATGAGAATACAAATTTAAATAAAAGAATTGATAAATTATACTCCCTCCATCCCAAGATATTTGATTGACTTCTTTTTTGCACTCGTTTTGAAAAAATTGCAATAAAAAGTTAGATTGGATAAATAGTAATGTAAAAGCGAGAATAATGTAGAGAAAACTCCATCTACATTATTCTTACTTTTACATTACTATTTATTGACTCTAACTATTTATTGTAATTTTTTCAAAACGAGTGCAAAAAAAGAAATCAATCAAATATCCTAGGACGGAGGGAGTATTACTCATTTCATTTGTCAAATATTAATATTTTGTTAATAAACTACACAGTTTATAATGTAAAATTAAATAGAAGTAAAAGATAAATAGCTGAAAGAGCAAGAGAAAAAGAAAGTGGTGTGTCATGTTATCAAAATTGAAGGAGACTAATTCTTTTGTAGATATGCCAAAATGAAAAAAACATTACTATTAATTGTGAACAGATAAATTACTCCCTTCATTCCTAAAAAAATTCATTTTGCCGTCCGGCCGCCAAAATTAATCAACTTTTATTTTTTTAACTTTTTATTTATAATTACTTGAGCTTCATTATTCGCTAATAATAATTCAATCAATGCTTCTTTTTGTCTATCTTTTATTTACCAATTTTGTGTTAAAATTTGCATTGTTTTTAAATTTTCTATTTTTAGGAGACAAATTGAGTATTATTTTATGGATCAAGATGCAAAATTACATTTTCATCCGTCATCACTGCATTCTACCCACCGTTGCTATATGTTTTCTAATACTTGTGGCCTACCTAACCCAAGCACCATTTGTTATAACTAGATCACCACTGCAATCAACACTACTCGAACCATCAGTCCTCGCTGCTCCAATTGATCATCATTGCTTACTTTGTCTCGTACGTAGCCATCATCGTTCTCGTCGTCTGGTGTAATCCATCCACGCCAACCTTAGATCTGAAATCGTCAAACCTTAATTCCATTTCCTGGCATCCTAATAAAAATTTGTAATTTTTTGTAGTTGAATTTGAGAAATTAAAAAAATATCTTATGCCCTAATCAATTTTTTTTTAATAATTATGTTTATTTTAAGATTAATTCCAGTACTATTTCAAATGTTTTATTTTTCGAGGAGGATGGATATAGTGAGACGCTACTGTGAAAAATGTGGTGTGCGAAATTTGCATATTTTAGAGCGAAGATTCCGTCATTTATTAGCTGTCTGTTTCAGAGTACGTATGTACGACGCCACGCCCCACGCACACCGACGCCACTCTTTCTCCATCAAAAATAAATCCAAATTCAACTCTTCTAGATTTTCATTTTTTTTATTTAATTTTTAAAAACCCCAGAATCAGATCGCCTTTACCTATAAATACCACACTCCTCTACCCGGCTAAACTTCTTTCGCCAGCTTTTGCAACTCGCCGTAGTAAGGTTAGTCTCATTTCCCCTTTCTTATTTCTTTCTCTTGTTTGTTTGTTTGTTTGCTTTAATGTTGAGTTTCTGGGCGTTTTATCTTTATTCATGTGCCTAATTGAATTATTGAAAACTGGTTTTGATTCTATGATCGGTGTGTAATTTTTGTTTCTCATTTCATCTGCAGATTGGTTTCTCATCGGAGCGTCTGATTTGTGATTTAGAGATTTTATTGACTTTTTTTAATTGGCCTTGAATTTGAGCTCTTTTCGATAAGGTTATGAGGGTTTTAATCTAACATTGGCTATGCTGATGCATAAGATTAGAATTCTTCACTCGTTTTCGGTAGTTTTCCTCTATTGGTTCTATGAATTTGCACGCTAAGCCCTAATTTTGTTCTACTGTATCACTTTCATTTCATTTTTTTATTGCTTTCTTCAATCATTCAATTCCCGATATTAGCGGATCAGACCGAGTGAAAACTGCTATAGGGGATTAGGGGTTAGTGAAAATTATTTGATTGTAAATAACATTCGAGGAATGGCTTCAAAAAAATTGCCAACGATCCCGGGCTCTGATTGTGATGAAAGAAAAAGGAAGCGCAAGCTGTCTAATCGCGAATCAGCACGTAGATCTCGGATGAAGAAGCAGCAACGCTTGGATGAGCTGATTGGAGAGGAGGGCCGTATAAAGGAGGAGAACAAGAAGCTGAGTCAGATGATTGACGCCACTACTAATCTGCACTTAGACGTTGCGTCCAACAATAATGTGCTGAGGGCTCGGATTTCTGAACTCACTGACCGCCTCAGGTCGCTCAATTGTGTACTTCAGATTGCGTCTGAGGTGAGCGGCCTCGTGATTGATATTCCGGACATCCCGGATACATTGCTCGAGCCGTGGCAGCTGCCTTGCCCGATTCAGTCTACCCCTGCTTCTGTTGATATGTTCCAATGCTGAAATGGTTGTGAAGGAAGTTTCCAATGATCCATGCTGATGTTGTACTTTCCCTCTCCCTCTTACTATTAGGTTGTTGTTGGATTTGATCCTACAATTGTTTTGGTCTCATGTTTTGGTCTAATGAGCCGAAGTCTTATGTTTTGGTCCTACAATTGTTATCTCAGCAAAGATTAGGCTGTTGTTGGATATGATCATTTGCACTATTCTCATGGAATCTATTGAATTAAGTTCCTCTTCTTTATGCTACTGATTGATTGATCTTTGTGAAGTTGAAAGATCCACAAGTAGTAGTATTCGGATAGCTGCAATTTTGTTGCATAGATGCACTTCTCTTTCGTGTTTTTTATGCTAGCTAGTACTCTAGCAGCAATGTTGCTAACCTGCTATAGATATGTTTGTGCTTATGATGCTTGATTCTCTCGTCGTGAGAATGTGTTATAAAAAGAATATGTATAAAAGTTAAATCTAGAGTTTTGATGATAGCAATGTTATTATTCAGATGCAGCAGCAGCAGGTGTGTTGCCTATGTACACTTTGAGACCTGATAGATAAAATAATGTATCTATGGGGTTGATTCTTTCGATGTAGCATTGATAAATCCCAAATCATGATCCTTGTTTCATTGAAAGGCTTTAACTAAAATCCGTGATCAAGAAACACAGTATTAGTCATCATAAGTTCTGCACTCATCTGTTTCAGGATTATCCTTGCAGTAGTTCTCCAATGGATCGGCTTCCTTCTGCCTGTCCCTAGCATGACTGGCTGCCGCACTCAGCTCCTCCACTTCGTCCCATGCAGCCTTGCACTCTCCACTGACAGGGTCCTCCGAGCAAGCCTCCTGTGCATGCTTGATACTCTCCTCGACCTTTCCCGACAGCTCGTCAGGGACGGCTGCTGCTGGCCGGATGTTTATTCGGCGGGCGGTGCACCTCCTCCATGGGGTGGTTGGTAATGAAAGGTTGATGAGGTGAGAGTTTGATGAATCTGTTGGTTTGGAGAAGTTTTTTGGGGTGGGTGTGATGCTCACTCTAGAGATTTTTCTAGATGGTGACAAATGGGTGATTTGAAGTTTATAAATCACACCCTTATCATTTTTGCTTTTAGATTAATAATTAAATCTATAGCATATATCCGGTGAAATTATTGCTTTGAGCTTTGTAATATGAAAATATGCATTCCAATTGCCCACCGCAGCGTGATAATTCAAATTATGGAGTAATTTGAATTTGGTTTTGGAGTATACATCAAATGCAACAAATCACTTTTTTATTTTATTTTATCACCACTACTAAAACTGAAAATCGTTGCAAAATGGGGTAGAACGCGATTGCTTACAACTCTATTTTTAAAACAAGTATTGAAACGATTCAAGACATGAACAATATCATTTTTATTTAATGGTCGTATTTTTCTATTCCAACTCGTTCTAGAATCATCATTAATATTTCTTTTCTACTAATGGTTGTAACTTATATGTGACGATGTCGGTCTCCAATTTATGATTTGTTCTAATTTCATGTGTGGGCTTTGGCTTTCATATCATATGTTTGTTTCTCTTCATCATACTTCTACTTTGATTTTAGGGATCTAAGTGTTGAATTCACATCAATTCGAACTTTGTCAAGAATATCGCTATAACTAAAGTATATATAATCCTTTTGATTCAAATGTATCATCTGCCCTCGTGTTATTGTATATTGTATCAAAATATGAAATGAGAAACATACATTATTTTTCTTTACAAGTCCAAAAAAACATTTATTTAGAGGCATATTTAATTAATACACTTAATTCAACTACTCAAATTGAATGAACAGCTAGCTTGTGACAAAATCAACAACAACAACAAAAGGGAGATGTTTTTTCAGTTGAAAGAAATGGATTAAACCTATATATACAGCCACAGATCTTTGAACCACTCTTTTCTTCATTAAAGAATGAGACAAACAATCTACTCTTAATAAACACATTTCCATCACACACCAATCTATGAAAACTTCCAAGCTGTAACAGACTGTATTGGTGTCCCTTTCCACCCCACAATCAACCCCTTCCCATCAAACTCAAGATCACAACACCTCCCTTTCCCAAACTGCTCCACCACAAGACTTGCCTGATACTTTGACGAATCACTCAACGCGATCTCCACCATCCCAAACCTCGTTAAAAACTTCCTCCAAACACTCAGCTTCACATTCCTCGTCACCCTCTCCTCCTCATCTGCTCCCACTATGTTCATGATCCCTTCCCCAAAGAAACGCCCCTCAAGAATCGCCCTATACTCATTGCCCCTCTCCATGCATTCCTCCAAGCAGTCAAAATACGCGCTGTAGAACAGTAGGGCCTCCATGAAACGGTCTATGAACGACGGGGAGTTGTGGTTTGCCTCGACCTCACTCACCACCATCACAGCTGGCCTAATTCTCGCCAACGCTTTCATCACAGTCTCTAACGACTTGGGCTTTGATATCATGGACCTCAGCATCAAGAAGGAGTAGACTGCAACGGTCTCATCAGGTTCGATGCTGAAGAGGTCCTCGCTGAATGCATCCATCTCGTGCAAGTAGACAACCTCAAACAAGAAGGGAAGGTTCATAGACTGAGCAAAGCTCTGTAGCCTGCTGCCGGTTTTCTCCATGTATGTTTGATCGGCTGGGCCTACTGCAGTTATTCTGAGACGTTGCACCTGCGAGTCTGACAGCCCTTGCATCACAGCCGTCCATTGGATCCCACTCCTGATCTGGAGATCAATCAGGTGGACCTTCCCACCACCTCTCACTTGCTCTATGATGGCCTGCATTCCAACAAACTGCATTACTTGGCCAAAGGGCAGCTGCTGGTACGAGGCCAAGAACGCGTTGTCTGTGCCTAATGCATGCCCTACATGATGACCACCACCGTCTGTTTTCCTCGTGGTGATCACCATGCCACATTCTCTGCTGATCTTTTGCTCCAGGGCTGCAGAGAAGTAGCAGGCAAGGCGCTGCACGGGGGTGCCTGATTCAGACGCCATCACCTGGCAACGAGCCAGCGGCCTAGCTGCTTCATCAAACTGCTTCATCCCCACATTATCTGCTGCAGAGAGAAGGGTGTGCATGATCTCCACATCTCTCTCATCATCGGAACAAAGGCCTGAGATTGAAGAGCCATAAGGGTGGAACAGCATAGACATGCCATCAATTCTGTTGGTGGAAAATTGGATGAATTTCTCCCCAGCAACCATCAAGATCTCCTCCATTGACAATCTCTGATCAAAACTGTTTTTCATCTTTGAATCTCCTTCTCTAGGCTTCCTCAATCTCTGCTTTTCCTTCACATCTTTGCTGAATTCTGATCTTGGTGGCTCCAAACCAACCATGTTCATCTTCTGCACCGTATCACAAGAAGAGCTTTCTTGTCCAAAAATGGAGGAAAACAAGTCCATGAACGCGGTCTCATCCATGTATTGTTTGATCCTCCATATTGCATCGTGATCATGATCGCTCTCGTTCAGTTGGAACACGGCGTTTGACATCAGCCCTTGAGGAAAGAAATCAAGGAAATAACAAGATTTGATATTTTGTTGCAAAACTTTATAAAAAGAACAAAGAAATACAGAAACTAATTAGGCCAGCTTAGGATGATAAGCATATAATATAGTAGCACTGTTTAATTATTGGATCATATTAAAGAATTTGACACATGAAAAGGACAAACAGAAGCTTACAAGGAAATGAAGCCAAGAATGTGAAAATGATCTTGTAGAATGTCTCTTGGCTAAAACATTATGCACTATGTGACTATACACGATATATTGTGTCTATATCTGTAAAGTCAACCAATATCGTAGTATGATATTGAATGCACGTAACGTGCAATCCATCCGTCTAGAGCCTGCAGATTTCTCTATGCTTGGTGTACAGTGATGGCTACATATATTTCACAATCAACCTCAAATTTAAAATTGCAGAAATGGAAACACATATACCATGAAAAGACAAGGTTGTGTAATTGATAATAACGCTGAATGACAGTAGTAATGGAAATGATGATAAGGGACAGACAAAAGCACACTTCTTGAACTCTCCTCTTTGTACTCATTCACATGCCAAGAATATACTAGTATGATATACTATGTATTAATAAAATGAAATATGTTACTCCATATATAGTTGAACTCAAAGTTGGTATGTGACTTCAAATTCACAATACCATAATTATTCTAGTTGGATTTAAGTTGAACTCTCATCATTGTACCTTTTGTATAACAATTTATTGATTTTTACTGCATATATATACCGAGGTGAGTCTTGTTGGCAGCGATCAAAATATTGAAAAAGTGTATATAATGTACATGTATTATGAAATGAAATATGCAAGTAACTTGAAGATGTTTGGACTCTAGTTTTTGTTTGCAAGTTTGCAACTCTTTTGGGAGAATTTTAAGTATTATGATGGGGTACGTACTAAACAAGCCCAATAGCAGTGACGGCCCATCAGCCCAAAGCCCAAGGAAGAGTATCAGTTCGGCATTACCAAAGAGTTCGGCCCCAGCCTACAGCTCGGTAAAAGCCGACCAATCAAGCTCTACTCTCAGATTGGCAAAAGCTGCTCGGCAATAGCTCAGCAGTTCGGTCCCCAAGGAAGAGTATCAGTTCGGCATTACCAAAGAGTTCGGCCCCAGCCTACAGCTCGGTAAAAGCCGACCAATCAAGCTCTACTCTCAGATTGGCAAAAGCTGCTCGGCAATAGTTCAGCAGTTCGGTCTCATTATTCGACCGAACTGGGAGATAGTGGTGTCAACTCATGCAGGATCTCATGCAGGATAGCGGACCAAACAAAGAGATAGTGGACCCATGCAGGATCTCATGACCTCCACGACATCCACGACATAATTACTGATGATGTAAGCCACGACCTACTTAGTGGTGATGTAAGCCACGACCTAGTTAGTGGTGATGTAAGCCACGACCTAGTTAGTGGTGATGTAAGCCACGACCTAGTTAGTGGTGATGCAAGCCACGATCTTAGTTCAATGTATAAATAGAACTTAGATCAGATAGAGAAGGGCTCTAGACACAAAATATCATATAGCAAGTCTGTATTTGTAAGCTGGTAAACCAGATCAAGCAATACAATCTTGCCCTCCTTTCTTCCCGTGGACGTAGATTTACCTCAGTAAATCGAACCACGTAATTCCTTGTGTCGTGATCTATATTTATTACCTGCATTTACTACCATCAAAAATTCGCCCAGCCATCACTGGCGCCGTCTGTGGGAAACAGAGAACCAAATTTGTGATAAAGCGAATTTTTGACCCTTTTTCCACCCCAAAAAAAAAAAAAAAAAATGCATACCAGATCACATAACACCCATAATACCGTTCGTGATAACCCTGAGGAAGCTAGTCCAGCCCGCAGGTCTGGAAAACAGCCTCGGGAGAAATCTACTTCCAGTTCTCACGGAGAAGGAACAAGCCGCTCAAAGACTCATCGCCCCGAGTCTTCCCAGCAGCCCGATTTGAACGAGGCTGTCAAGTTGTTTTTGGCCGAGAAGCAGGAAGAGTTCTTAATTTTCCTGCAAAAGGGCCAAAAGCCGGAGACGAAAACGGTGGATTCTCCCTCCTCATCCAGACATGAAAGTCACTACCGCAGTAGTGCCGTGTCTTCCAGGAAGAAGAATCCTCAACCCCGACATGTTCCTGTTCCTCCTCGGTACCGGAATCACAGGAGAACTCCATCTCCTCCATACCGAAGAGATGTCGGGTTCGCCATGTACGGAGCATTGAAGACTCCGTTCTCGGACGATATCACCCGAACTCCCTTGCCACAGAACTACCGAACTCCGTCGATGACTTATGACGGGTTAGTGAATCCTCATGACTTCCTGGGACGCTATCAGTATAACATGGCGAACCAAGGTCTCAATGAGGTCCATATGTGCAAGCTGTTTCCCGAGCTGCTTATCGGGAACGCAAGAAGGTGGTTCGATAGCCTCCCCCAAGGCAGCATTAGATCTTACCGAGATCTAATGGATGCTTTCCACAGGAGGTTCTTTCAGAAAGCGGAAGCCCGAATCACTTCGGCTCAGCTGCTTTCTATACGTCAAAGTCGCGACGAAAAGATCAGCGACTTTATGACGAGATTCCACAAGGAATGCCTACAAGTAGATGATCTCAATGATCTACTTGTCATTTCGGCATTCCAAAATGGAATCCTGCCCGGAGCTCTCTACAGAAAGCTCGTGGAATGCAGTCCGCAAACAGCTCAAGAGATGTGGGACATTGCGGACCAGTTCTCCCGTGCCGATGAGGCAGACCGTCGCAAACGGTCTTTAGACAGCTCATCCCGAGGAGACAGGAGGAAGCCCGATCATAGCGATCAGGGACATCCTCGCCGAACTCCTTTTGGCGATCAGGGACATCCTCGCCGAACTCCTTTTGAAAGGATTCAAAGGACTCCGGTGCAAGACCGATTGGGGCCACGTCTCAATCCCGAGAAGCCGCCCGCTCAGTTCGTACCATTGAACAAGTCGAGAGCGGAAATTTTCGAACTGCATTCCGATATGTTCGAAAAACCAAAGCGGATGACGAAATCGGCCGCGCGTCGACCTCAGGATCAATATTGCTCCTTCCATCAAGACCACGGTCACGATACCGAGGAGTGCCGACATTTGGCTGCAGGTATTGATGCTCTTGTGAAAGCAGGGACGTTAAAAAAATACCAAAGCAAGCAGCCGAAAAAGAACAAAAAGCAGAGAGGTGCAAACTGCGCTCCTCAGGATCTGAAAAAGCAACAGGACCCCGAAGACGATGACGAGCTGCAATATGATGGAGTAATCCTGACTATTGATGCTCTCCCTGCCGGGAAGACTAAATCGTCCCTGAAGTCAGAGCGCAGAGGCTTCAATCGAGAGGAGCCAACGCATAAAAGGCTGAAGCAGGACGAAGTGATTACATTTTCAGATGCAGATCCCGTCCCGGCCATCTCTCCTCATCAAGACGCTATTGTCATCCAAGCCGGAGTGGCAAACAAACTGATCCACAGAGTGTTTGTGGATACCGGAGCGTCAGTCAGCATTCTTTTTAAAGAATGTTTCGATAAACTAGAAGTGGATCCAGCTCGGCTCAGTCCGGCTCCACTTCCTCTGAAAAGTTTCGCCCAGGAGGACACGCGCCCTGAAGGTATTATCAGCCTTCCGATCACGGTGGGAAAAGCGCCTACAAGCTCCAGTACGATGATCGAGTTCTTTGTGGTAAAAGCTCGGTCCCCGTACAACATCATCTTGGGAAGAGACTGGCTCAACGCAGTTCGGGCCGTTTGCTCTACTTATCACCTCACCATCAAGATTCCCACTAAAGGTGGGATAGCGGTCATCCGAGGTGATCAAAAGAGAGCAAAAGAGTGTCTGCAGATTGCGCTTAAAAGTGCCGAGCAATCAGATCGGCATCATCAAGCATAGCAATCACAGCAGTCGGAGTCTGAGGCAAGCGAAATGACCGAAGTCACACCAGAGTCGAACTCAATGACCGTTCAGTTATACGAAGATGATCCATCCAGAACGGTCAAGATCGGTTTCGCGGGAACGCCTCTACTCCGGGAAAAGACCATCCAGCTCCTCAAGGAGTACAAAGATGTCTTTGCATGGTCTCCGTTGGACATGACCGGAGTGCCCCCTGAGGTAATCACTCATCGGTTAAATATTGATCCTTCAGTCCGGCCTATAAAACAGAAGCAAAGACTCTTTGCGGCAGAAAGAAATCAAGTCATCCATGACGAAGTCCGCCAATTATTGAAAGCGGATGTATTATTCGAGGTGAAATATCCTTCTTGGGTGGCCAATCCTGTGATGATCAAGAAAAAAGAAGGAGGATGGCGGATGTGCATAGATTTTACCGATCTAAACAAGCACTGTCCTAAAGATTGCTATCCCCTTCCGAACATAGATAAAAAAGTAGAAGCTTTGATCGGCTTCGAAATTTTCTGTTTTCTTGATTTATACAAAGGCTACCACCAAGTTTTAATGGATGAGAATGATGCTTCAAAAACGGCTTTCATTACTGACTTCGGCATCTTTGCTTATAAAAAGATGCCATTCGGTTTAAAGAATGCCGGAGCCACATATCAAAGGATGGTAGATAAGCTTTTTCGGCATTTGATAGGAAAAGAGGTTGAAGTGTATGTTGACGACATAGTCGTCAAAAGCAGAAGCACTTCGGAGTACGAAGACAACCTCAAATCCACCCTCGACGTGCTCAAAAAAGCCAACCTCAAACTCAATCCCCAAAAATGTACCTTTTTGGTAGATTCGGGAAAGTTTCTGGGTTGTTGGGTTTCAAAGGACGGACTCAAGGCAAATCCCTCAAAAGTTCAAGTTGTTCAGAACATGGCGATGCCGAAGTCCATACATGATGTGCAAAGGCTAACTGGATGTCTAGCCGCACTGAATAGATTCCTTTCCCAAGCAGCCGAAAAGCAACTGCCGTTCTTCAAAGTGTTGAAAAAGGCACCAAAGTTTGAGTGGGGAGCCGAGCAGAAAAAGGCTTTTGACGAGCTCAAAAGTTATTTAGCCAAGCTTCCAATTCTCTCTGCCCCAACCGATGCCGAAGTGATATTCTTATACTTAGCGGCATCAGATCAAACCATTAGCGCGGTGCTTGTACGAGAAGAAGGCCTAAAGCAGCTTCCCATCTACTTTACAAGCCGAGCATTAAGAGGTCCAGAAACAAGGTATCAACCTCTGGAAAAAATTGCTCTGGCATTAGTAAATGCAGCAAGGAGACTGCGGCCATACTTCTATGCTCACAAGGTATGCGTCTTAACCGATCTGCCACTTCGGCAAGTTTTGACCAAGCCAGAAGCATCAGGCAGAATCGCCAAATGGGCCATAGAGTTGGGAGAACACTCAATCGAATACCTACCTCGGAAAGCCATCAAGGGACAAGCCTTGGCAGATTTTCTTACAGAGGCAAAGTTCGATCAAGTAATCCCTGTCATTGCCGAACAGAAAAATTCTGCCAATACCGAACTAGCACAGCCCCTGGAATCCGAAGTAGAGCCGCCGGATTGCTGGAGCGGATTCGTAGATGGAGCTTCGAATAAAACGGGAAGTGGAGCTGGTATTCTACTTATCGCTCCCGACGGACACGAGGTAACTTATTCACTTCGGTTCTTATTCCCAACTACTAATAACGAAGCCGAATACGAAGCCCTCCTTGCCGGACTTCACTTAGCGCAAAGTCTATTTGTCAAATCTCTCAAAATCCATTGTGATTCACAAGTCATAGTGAATCACATGCTGGGTACAAGTGAAGCCCGAGATGAGAGGATGAAAAAATACTTGGACAAAGCGCAAAGCATTAGCCGAAGTTTCTCTTATTTTCGGATAATCCGCATTCCCAGAGCGGAAAACAGCCGAGCAGATACTTTAAGTAAGTTGGCCTCATATCCGAGCTCAAAGGTGGAGGAATTACTACACCGAAGCATTGATGAAGCTGAGGTACATTCAGTAACCAGCTCGCCAAACTGGATGACGCCGATCTTACAGTATCTAGATCAAGGACAACTGCCCGAGGATAAGAGAGAAGCTCGGAAAATCACATGCCGAGCACTTCGGTATGAACTTCATGAAGGAGTCCTATACAGAAAGTCCTACCTTCAACCGTTATTGCGATGTGTAGGACCAGAAGAGACGGACTACATCCTTAGAGAAGTTCATGAAGGATCTTGCGGTAGCCACATCGGAGCTAGAGCTCTAGCTAAAAAAGTTCTGAGATGGGGATATTATTGGCCAACTTTGGTACAAGAAGCAGTGCAGCTCGTCAAGACATGTACGAAGTGCCAAATCCATGCAAATATCCCAAGGATGCCGCAGACCGATCTATGTGCTATGCAAAGCCCTTGGCCTTTTATGCAATGGGGCATAGACATAGTAGGACCACTACCACAAGCTCCTCGGCAAATGAAATTCCTTATCGTTGCCGTGGATTACTTCACGAAGTGGGTGGAGGCTGAACCATTAGCTACGATAACGAGCTCGAAGGCATTGGATTTCGTCTGGAAGAACATAGTGTGCCGATTTGGCATACCCCACATCCTCATTTCGGATAATGGGACTCAGTTCACCGACAAGACATTCAAGAATTGGTGCCAAGAGCTGAATATTCAACAGCGGTTCACTTCGGTCTCCCACCCACAAGCAAACGGACAAACGGAGGTAACAAACCGTATCTTGGTGAAAGGGTTAAAAGCTCGGTTAGAACAAGCCAAAGGACAATGGGTAGAAAATCTCCCTCAAGTCCTATGGTCCTACCGAACTACACCCAAAACCTCCAACGGTGAAACTCCGTACAGTCTGGTGTACGGCACTGAAGCCGTGATTCCGGTTGAGATCGGCGTACCCAGTCCCCGAACTCTAAATTTCTCCTCAGAAATGAATGATGACGGACTGAGAGCCGAACTAGATCTGGCCGAAGAAAGAAGAGAATTGGCCTGCATAAAAGCAGCCAAGTACAAGGAGCAAGTAGCCCGGTATTATAACCAAAGGGTGAAAAAGCTGCAATTTCAAGTGGGAGATCTCGTCTTGAGAAACAACGAAGTAAGCCGAGCAGAAAAGCTGGGCAAACTCGAACCCACATGGGAAGGTCCATATCGGGTGTCAGAAGTCCTCGGCAAAGGGTCTTACAAATTGACTCACGTGTCAGGAGAACAAGTACCCCGAACATGGCACGTTTCCAACCTTAAGAAGTTCCATTTGTAAGAGACAGTCCGGTCAGTCAGTCTTGTGTCTAGTTCGGTCCTAGAGGTATGTGCTTTCTTTGTTTTTTTTACTTGTTCTTTGTGCTTGTTTTATAAAAGTTTAAAATCTTGTTCGTCCTTTTTATTTGTCTATGTGCGTTTTGTCTGTCTATGTGCGTGTCGTCTCTTACAAATGTTACTGAGGTATCTTGTTCTTCGAAGGCTGATCCCCTTTTTAGAACATGTATAAGCCAACGATTGTGAGTCCAAGCTTCTAAGGAGGATACAAGACCACAATTCAGCTTAAGAAATAAGCAGTTCGTCTGAAACGAACTGCAACAAAGGGAAAGTCCGATCCACGCGATAAAACTCGCCGAATTAGGACAAGGGAAAGTCCGATCCACGCGATAAAACTCGCCGAATTAGGACAAGGGAAAGTCCGATCCCCAAATTAGGACAAGGGAAAGTCCGATCCGAGCGATAAAACTCGCCAAATTAGGACACAAGCTTAGTCCGGTCAAAGAAATTTACTTCATAAGACCAAAGACGAGTCCGGTCAAAGAAGTTTACTTCATAAGACCAAAGACGAGTCCGGTCAAAGAAGTTTATTTCATAAGACCGAGGACCAAGTCCGGTCAAAGAAGTTTACTTCATAAGACCGAGGACGAGCACGATGAAATTTTTTCGCTGAGCTGTAAATACGCAGTGATAGAAGCGAAATGAAAATTTCATTTATTAAATCTTGTTCGGCATATAATTCTGCTGCCCTACAAGAAGGCGTTACGCCATTACAAAGGACTATTCTACTGTCCCTGGTTGCTAAAGTTGAGCCATCTATTCACAAAATCCTCGTGAAGCCGAGTTCGGTCATTCCGGGCAGCTGAAGAATAAGCAGGTCGACGAGATGCTCTAATCGACCTACCGCCTCTTCCCTGAGCCCGGGAAGCTCTGGCACCTCGGCGGCGAAGAGTCTCTTCACGAAGCATTTGTTGATCTTGCTCACTCATAATCACAGCTCCTCTACGAACTTCAGTCCGTCCTCGTCTTGACGTTTCCGGTTGCTCCTGAGTCCGTTCTCGTCTTGACGTTTCCGGTTGCTCCTGAGTTCGTTGCTGATTTGGAGTAGGATTTTGAGCAAGTGAATCAGAGGTTTGAGCTGGAGTGCGAGCATCTGTTGGCGGGAAATGCCTAAGGAATCTCTCGATTGAAGGACGCCGGGAAAGAACGATGTCGTACCGAGAAGCCCAGCGCCGCAATGATTTCACAACTTGTTGGCAAGCCGAGCTCTCCAGCGCATTGTTCCTCCGGAGTACATGAAGCTCCTCCCACAGTTCGTCAACTTGATTCTGAACTTCAGATATGCTCATTCCCCCGCGTCCGCAGATGAAATCCTCATACGCAGTCCTCTCAGCGACGGCAGTATTCAGCTCGGCCTCCAGATCTTTCTTTTCGGACTCTAAGTCCTTATTGTCGGCCTCCAGCTTCACTAAACAAGCCAAGAGTTCGTCATTCTTCATCTGGTCAGCTATGGCTTTTTTCTCAGCTTCGTCTAAAGCGGAAGAGTACAGCCGCTTCCAGTGAAGTACCTCCAGCTCCTTAAGAGTTAAGAATACAAAGATGCTATGTCAGTTCGGCATTTCATTTTACCGAGCAGGTAGTAAACCACAACAGGAGTAAAAGAGAGTACGAAAAGCTATACGAAGACACAAGTGTAGAAAGAAGAATTTTTTCATTCATAAGAAAAAAAATTTTTTTACACAAGGAGGGCTTCAAGGCCATTTTACAAGAAGGAAGAAACTAAACTAAGAGAAGGGAGACGAAATCATACTCCGCCAGCTTCGTCTCCGGCTCCTCGGTGAGGTTCAGCTTCCTTCTCCTTGTCTGCCTCAGCTTCAGCCTCGGCCTCCCTGCTCCCCCCAGCCTGCTCGGTGCCCCCATCACCGATCAGCAGCACCTCTTGCTCGGCCTGCCTGTCTCCGGTCTGCTGATCAAGCTGCTCGGTCTCACCCTCTCCGTGGAAAATTGGAGCGGGTGAAACTGGCCCTAAGGAGGCAAAGATAGCCTCCATATTCTCGTCCCGGTCAGCTCGGCAACTACGAACTCGGTCAGCAGAAAGCAAGACCGAGGACGAAGCAAGCTCCTCAAGGAGCGGCAGACTCTGGAGACGAGCTGCTATCTCTCGGCCGTACAGCGGCAGGACGACTTCGGGCCCCTGCTCGGCATTATCGGTCATCAGTTTCAGCAGATCACCGACAAAGGCCGAAAATTGATTGCTCAGAAAGAGTTTCTCCGCGAAAGCACGGAGAACCTCCCCTTGGGCAACCACGGCGGCAGCATCCCTCCGTTTCGTCTGCTCTCGCTGTATGACGAGCTGGTTTTTGGCAAACTGGGCTTCATCCTGGGCCGAGATCCTTGCAGCTCTGGCCTTCTCAAAGTCTGCCTTAGCCTGTTCGGCCTGGTGACGAGCAGCCGCCAACTTCCTCTGCATCTCAGCATAGTCGCTGGACGCTTTAGAGAGTTCGACCGCGACGAGCTTGCTGAGCATGCTATTCCTCTGAAAATGGAAAAAGGAAAGAGTCAACAGGGGGGCCACCAAAAAAAACATAGGAAAGAAGCAAAGCCAAAGAATCAAGAAGAGAAGTTACCTCGGCAAAGTCCGTTGGCCATGCAAAAGGCTCACAGACATGCTCCGAAGGGGGCGCCAAGACGATGTCTCTCTCCGGCGCTCTTGGGGGCTTCTGGGTCTTCCCCTTCCTCTTTGCCGAAGTGGACTCCGGCTCTTTTGGATCCGAAGAAGAGGTCTTCTGCCTCTTCGGATTCTTCTCGGCATCAGGCGCCGAGCTGGTAGCCTTCTGTTTCTCCGGCTCCTTAAGCTCGGAGGATTTGCGGCTAATCTTATTTAGCATGTTCACTGCCAAAAAGCAAGAAAGCAAGGTTAGTTTTCGCCACAAAAGCAGTAAGGCACAAAAAAGAATTCCTCACCCTCGGTCTCTTCGTCCGAAGACGAGGAGTCGAACACGAAGTCGCCCTTGACGAGCTCAGACTCCAGGTACT
Organism: Salvia splendens; assembly: GCF_004379255.2. Lineage (NCBI taxonomy): Eukaryota > Viridiplantae > Streptophyta > Magnoliopsida > Lamiales > Lamiaceae > Salvia > Salvia splendens. The sequence continues at coordinate 4,567,247 of NC_056034.1, forward strand.
GCTTCCTAATCATAGGAATCTTATTGAGCTCGCCCTCGAGCTCGTCCAACGGTTCTAACCGAGGATGAGGAATCACGGACTTCGGCCCTCTCCAGGGAAAGCCCGGAGCCGCTGTCCTATTATAAAAAAAGAAGCGATGTTGCCACTTTGGCCACTTGGTTTTGCAGAAGGCCCTAAAAGGCTGTAAAGGGATCAAGTAAAACCAAGATCCTTTTCTCTTAAACTGGAAGAAATTAAGGATTGCCCTCAGAGACAGATCCTTATCTAACCTACGCAGTTCGGCAGCAAAGGCCGATAAGTGCCTCCAAGAGTTCGGAGTCACCTGACCTAAAGGGAGTTGAAAAAAATCAAGCAGCTCTACAAAGGCAGGGGGAAGAGGGAAACGAAGCCCGCATTCCAAGCCGGCTTCATAAACGGTGGCGTAACCCTCCGGCGGCGAGTCAGCCCTATGAAGGTCGTCGGGAATCGCAACCTTCCCCCCAGGAAAAAAATATTTTTCGTGTAGGGATATCACAGTATCCTTACTCAAGATGCTGTGAAAATACTCTACGGTCTTCTCCCCGGATTCTTTCCGGCTAGAAGACCCCTTATCCCCTTTCCTACCGCTACCTGACTCAGAAGAAGAAGAAGAAGACATAGTTCTTACTCTTTGAAAGTCTGAAGAAATTCTAAAGAAATTCTTGAAAGCGGAAGGAAATTTTTACGCGAAAGAGAGAGAATGCAGAAGAAGCAATAGCAAAAGTGTTCAAATGATGAAGAAAGGACGTATTTATCAGATTCGGAGAAGATTTCAAAATCATCGCACCGTTTCGAATCCCACCTTTTCAGGATTCAACGGCCGGATTTACTGTCGCATTTAATGCAGTCACGCGCAAGGCACGTCCCCTGACGTCAGCCTTCCCCGTACCTTTATCCAGAATGCCGAAGTGACTCGCTTCGCCGAAGTGATTCACTTCGCTTTTCGGGGGGGGTAGTGATGGGGTACGTACTAAACAAGCCCAATAGCAGTGACGGCCCATCAGCCCAAAGCCCAAGGAAGAGTATCAGTTCGGCATTACCAAAGAGTTCGGCCCCAGCCTACAGCTCGGTAAAAGCCGACCAATCAAGCTCTACTCTCAGATTGGCAAAAGCTGCTCGGCAATAGCTCAGCAGTTCGGTCCCCAAGGAAGAGTATCAGTTCGGCATTACCAAAGAGTTCGGCCCCAGCCTACAGCTCGGTAAAAGCCGACCAATCAAGCTCTACTCTCAGATTGGCAAAAGCTGCTCGGCAATAGTTCAGCAGTTCGGTCTCATTATTCGACCGAACTGGGAGATAGTGGTGTCAACTCATGCAGGATCTCATGCAGGATAGCGGACCAAACAAAGAGATAGTGGACCCATGCAGGATCTCATGACCTCCACGACATCCACGACATAATTACTGATGATGTAAGCCACGACCTACTTAGTGGTGATGTAAGCCACGACCTAGTTAGTGGTGATGTAAGCCACGACCTAGTTAGTGGTGATGTAAGCCACGACCTAGTTAGTGGTGATGCAAGCCACGATCTTAGTTCAATGTATAAATAGAACTTAGATCAGATAGAGAAGGGCTCTAGACACAAAATATCATATAGCAAGTCTGTATTTGTAAGCTGGTAAACCAGATCAAGCAATACAATCTTGCCCTCCTTTCTTCCCGTGGACGTAGATTTACCTCAGTAAATCGAACCACGTAATTCCTTGTGTCGTGATCTATATTTATTACCTGCATTTACTACCATCAAAAATTCGCCCAGCCATCATATTACATAAAAGAATAGTCATGCATGATACATTGCATTACTTCAAGTCTCTTAAAGTGTCTTGCTTTTTCTTTATAAAGTTATCTTAGTTTTGGGAATTGTTGAAATTTTCGCGACGAAAATTATTCGTAATTTTGGAAACATTACATCACTAAAATAATTATTTATAAGATTGTGAAAAAGTTGACTTAAAGATTTTCACTTGTGCATTGCCTTGAACATCTGGTTAAAGTAATCTCAAATATATGTAGATACAGTTTCTCTCTCCCAAAATTCAACAAGACATAATAAAAATAGTCATTTTATCATATGAAAGGGTGAATTGACAACAAAAGCAACTACATAGCTGAAATTTAATCATGGTGACAAGCAAATATCAGTCCTCTAGAAAAAAATAATCAACCATGAGTGTTTTTGAAATTTTCCACGCGTATTACTTAAGAAAAAATACAAACATGTATGGTAATATTAAAAGAATATTAAATGCGTTCTTTTCGAATTAAACTTGAACAAGAGATAACTCATACTTTATCCAAAAATCAATCATACTAAAGTAGTTGCAGAATTTTTAACTCGCCCGCAGTAACACGAGACAACAAGAAAATGTCATCTTCAAAATATAAAATTTAAATAACAATTTCCTCATCATAAATTGAATGCATCATCAAACCTCCGAAATTTCGCAGTTACTATCACATAAATTAATGTGATTATAATAAGATATGACAGCAGAAATTTTCTACAAGCAAATAAAAAAATGAAGCAATAATTGGAGGATGAAATTTAATTTAATAGAGCCACTCTCCCGTGCACGCGCACGGTGAGCGCAAGAAGGCAGGACGAGGAGACACTGTGCGCGCACCAAAGTTTTTGTCTAATTTAATGGAGGCCGGTCCAACTCAAACCTTCTCGTCATTAGGCCGGCTCTCTCGCCTACGTACCAAGATCGCGACCGTCGAAACCAAGGCTCTGACCATCCTAACCATTCCGACCGTCACAGTCACGTAATACAACCAAAAGCCAAGGAAATCCACCACCCCAACCCCCATCAGCATCATCTCCCTCTTCACCTCCGCCACCATCACCAGCGCCTCCACCTCCTCCCTCAGCCTCCACCACCACAGTCCCCCGTAGCTCAGCCCCACCACCGCCTTCTCCACCCACCCCTCTGCCCTCCACCCCCCGAATATCGTGTCGTCCACCACCGGCTTCACCACCGTCCGCCACCAAAACAGCATTATTTCATGCAGCCCAAAAAAGAAGACCAGCCTGCATATAAAGCTGCCGTCCTGCCCGAAATTCGAGCCCTCGACGCTGGCAGCGATGCTGCCTTCGATCCCAACTCCCACGCAGAGTTGCAGGACCACGAGAAACAGCCATGCAACGTACAGCCGCGCTGGTGTCAGGGGCTCTGCCGGAGACCGGCTGAGGAAGGTGGTTTTTCCGGTGACTGCATTGGTGAGGGATGAGACGCTGATGATTGAAACTATTAAGTGGAGGATTGTGGGGTTTTTGGAGTATATGAAATATAAGGTGATGAAAGAAGCCGGGGGCGGCGGGGGTAGTCCTCGGAGACGGATAGGAGGTAGTGGGCGGAGGCGAGGCGGGCGAGGAGGAGGAATGACAGGGGAAGGAGGAGGCTGAGGAGGGTGGTGGTCATAATTTGAAATGGATGTCTCACGACAGCAACGGCAGCTGTGGCAGCGCTACGGACTCTGGTGGTGGTGGTGGCGGTGGCGGCCGCATTTTCTTGAACATATTCCGATGGATTGAACTCCATTGGATTTGGGTTTCTAATTGAATTTGAACAAGATAAAATTTGTGTTTTAGATATATATAACAGAGAGCACGACCTGGTTGACGAAGGATGTTAGGACAGGGTCGCATGTATTGCTTTTTTTATTTAACTAGACTTTTCTATAATTTTGGGAAAGGCATGGTACACCTAAATAATAATGGCGAAATCATGAAAATAATAGACAAGTTTAATTTAGGTTAGTGGGTATGGAAATGGGAATCAATCTGAGTTTGAAGTATTCCTTCATGAATCATGATGATATTATATTATGAGACACAATTGACAGGTTATCAGCTGTTAGAGAAGAGAATTTTTATGTCATATGTTAGTAACATTATTGAAGACAAACAAGGTTCACCAATTACTCTATCTATCCCGGAATAAGTTTTTCCTACCATCAAAAATAGTATAGCATCGAAGACAGTGTGGTGAACTAAAAGTTTGGCATCATTTTTGTATGTAATTTCAAACTCTGGCACTAATTAGGAGAGACATTTTTATTTCCAAATATGAAGAGAGTAGTACACAAGGACAAATGAACCCAAAGTGCCGCGTATTGACTGCTACTTAGGACAATGATAAGTTCATCAAATATTGCTAAATAATGATCGTACATGGATGCGTCCGGATGGGAACAATACATAGTATCTTGTTGATTCTAAAATTTCTAGCTGTATAGTTGAAATCAACAAAAACCCATGTTCTTGGTTATGAAATCAATCAACCAAAAAAGAGGTGGGAGCTTGAACTAAACCTTATAGTTATTCTGCTACAGCTGCAAGCGGCTGGAGGACTTTGAGTGGGTTCAAGATAACACCATCTATGAGACCGTACTCTTTGGCTTCTTTAGCACTCATGAAGAAATCGCGATCTGTGTCTTGGTTGATCTTCTCTAGGCTTTGACCAGTGTGGTACGCCAAATATCCATTCAAATTTGCTTTGTGATGCAACATTTCATTTGCCTGCAACAAAGAACATTGAGGACTAAGGAGTGATCTTCATCCAAAAAAAGGATATCAAGAGGTGTTACTGAGTGACTGAATCTGCAATATAACAGATTTACAACATAATCAGGTTGGCCATGATATAACAGAATCTCTCAATCAAAATGTTAGACAACCATCAAAAAGCTACCCAATTAGTGTCTATCAGCGTAAGTGCGTAACTCATAGCTCTAATCATAAAGTCAGGGTTTCTGGTTTAGTGCTTCTTCACATATCGTAGAGCAATGTTTTTAAGTCGGTGAATCGAACCGCGTCGCCAGAGGACCGATATATCGACTCAGCCGATATATCGGGCGACTTAGTCGATATATCGATAGTAAGTCGGGCGACTCACCAGACAAGTCGTCCAGGTCCCTCAAGACCGATATATATCGATATATCGGGCGACTTGCCCTTTTACACATGTAAAATATGCAATATATACTTCAAATTACAACAGGAAAAAACACAGCATCATATTGTTCAATGATTTAGTCATGTTCAACGATTTGCATGATAACAACTAACAAGCAATTAAGCAAACTCAAAGCACAGCATCATCCACTTGGAAAGCCCCTGCAGCTGAACCTCCACCACCCTCTTCATCATCTTCGTAATCAGATCCACTCTCATCTCCCATTTCATCATCCTCTTCACTTGACACTTCATCTTCAACTGGAATTGCAGCTGTCCTAGGTTGCTTAGTCCTTTTACTTGCAGCAGCAGCATCATGTTTAGATCCACTCTTCCTTTTCATTGCAGCAGCCCTTGGCAGATTACGACCTCCTAGACCTTGAGTTGCACCAGTAGCTTCATCCAGGAGAGGCGGCGTCAGTTCTGGGAGGAGGAGGGGCGGCGTCAGTTCTGGGAGGAGGAGGACGTGGGGAGGGGGTGTGGGGTTTTTTATAAAGAAACCCTAATGGGCTGAAGTGGGGGTTTTTATAAAGAAACCCTAATGGGCTGAATAGACACCTACCTGTCCGCCTGGCCCAATCTGGAGTGAAGCCCATTAAGTCGTCCTCGACTCGATCAGGCGACTAATCGGTCGAGTCGCGCGATATATCGGACGACTCGAATGTTAGTCGCCTAAGTCGCATCTGGGTGTGTATCGACCCTTGGCCTACCGATACAGGCGATATATCGCGATATATCGGACGACTTACAAACAATGCCGTAGAGCGATAAAGGATATCAAGAAAAAGTAACAGACCAATAGTTATAAGCTAATGGGTTGAGTCTCTGGTATCTGGATGGACAGAATGCTAGAGATCAAACACAGATGTAAAGCTCGGGTAAAAATGAAACATAATTTCACAGTTTCACACCTTGCACATTTCAATCCTAACCTCCAAGCTTTAAACCAAAGTTACAAAACAGATAGCAAACATTATCTAGCTGAGAGCCAGAATATTGTGATAAGAAACATTACTTTGTGATACCAACAAAAATTGGGTAAGAAACCAACAAAAAACATTACTTTGTGATACCAACGACAATGCTAATAAAATAAAGCTTCATGCTTAAATTACTTCGGCATGATTTAAGTTGGGATATAATCACCTGTTAAGAATTCAACCAAACATATAAATATTCACAATGACTGTAAATTTGTACAGAAACCAACAGAATTATATAGCCTTAAAATAATTCACAAATACAAACTAACAGCGATAAAAGGCAATGTCCATCTCATTATAAGGTTATCATCCACCCAATACCAAAGAAGATGAAATCACCTGAATATCAATATCAGTCTGCCCACCCTGTGCTCCACCAAGGGGCTGATGGATCATTATCCTTGAGTTAGGAAGACTATATCTTTTTCCTTCAGTTATAATTACAAGATCAGAATATAATACTCTCATCTAAGAACATGAGAAAAACTGTTGTAGAATCCTTAAATAACCAAAAGAAATGAAATAATCTACCTTTAGTACCACCACTTAGTAGAAAAGCTCCCATACTGCACAAGAATAAGGATACGATATGACTTCATTAGAAAGACATCTAATGGCAATAAGAAAATGCACAAGCAAAGTACCCATAAGCAAGGAGTATTAAAAGTATAGGGTATAAAAAGACATCTAGACCACATGATGACAGAGGTCAGATGGGTTTGAAATGATATCCTAACAGCTAATCCATATATTGGTGGTGCATGCAGATTGCAGAAGGCATAGCCCGCCCTCTCTTTCACTACTGCTAAAACCCCAAGGGAAAAAGGCATCATCAACATGTAATCTATGAATTCCTCTTTCAATATAAACTAAAAATATCTAATCACCAAGTAAAATGACTCTATGCTTGCTGAAGCTCGTTCCTTTCATTGATTATTCTAGAAATGGATCATTAAATGTGAACATTAATTTTGAAGTGATTTCCCAAGCTATAGTAGGTGTGGTGGCCTCACCTAGCTGCAAGCCCAACGCATACGGTTGAAACATCAGGCCTTATGTGCCTCATGGTATCAAAGATAGCCATTCCTAGAAAGTTAAAAGGAAGCAGATAAAATATTTGTACACTCAGCTAACAGGTAATGGACATTTTAAATAAAATACATACCAGCTGTAACTGATCCACCTGGAGAGTTCACATACATGACTATATCCTGTTCAGTACAATATAAATTAAATACTATTAGATTGTCAAAAGTGAACATAACAGGAATATATTCATCACACTACAAAGAGGCCAGGAAAACCAGACTACCAGAGATACCAATGGGACAACACATTGCTATGACATACTTTTGAATGAGTAAGCTGTAAGCAGTCATTATCATAACCGTTCCTTGTTCTAATTTCCAAATATAACACCCCAGGGAAACTACTAATGGAGCTAACACCGAACAGACCTTATCTGCTCATAGGTCGCGCAAGAAATACCACACACAAAATAAAAAGGACTAAATTATCAGATGAAAGTAAAACACACCTTAGTGGGATCAACAGCATCAAGATAAAGCAATTGAGCAACAATGATGTTTGCCATATCATCATCAACGGCTCCACCACATCGTATTATCCGCTGAAATATCAATAGGGAGTTACAACTATAGCAGAGTAACTAATAGTAGTAAAATATATTCTGAATGAAAATTTCAGTAAACGGTGTCTTACGTATTGGAAAAGTTGGCTAATAACACTCATAAAACGCTCTTGAACCATGGGAGGCGGGCCCTGCCCCCCTTGAGCATAAGCTGGGAAGTATGGCGATGATGGGATGTGTAAATCATCCCTAAAACACAAGAGGAACTCAGCTATCAACAACTAGTCAAATACTCGCTCCAAAAATTAAATAGACTATATTATTCGTTGGTGCTAGCATAGATTTGCAATCAAATTGGAATAGGAAACTATACCAGGGACCAAGGGAAGATCAGATAGTGCACAAACCCCATCGAAATATATAAAAATAATTATTATCCGATAAACATCAGTAGTATGTGAAACCCTTACCTAATCGACCAAATACCATCGCGTGAGGTCCTTTCCGGGGCATAAAACTCCGGAGAGTGCATAGCCTTCGCCGAAGAGCTCCGGGGGTTAGAACTCTTCAGCTTCCTGGAACGGAGAGGTTGGAAGGGAAAAGATACGATTTTGGCGGAGGAAGAAAATGGGTTTGGTGAAGAGAGAGAAAACGATGAGTTGAATCTGAGAGAAGAAGAAGATACGCATGAATGCGCCATTTCGTAGAGGATAGGTGGCAGAGGAGGAGGAGAATCGGAGGCTTATCCGTTAAAACGGCGGCGACAGTGAGTCGAACAGAAGACTGGCGTGTTGAGAGATCTCTCTCCCTCTTTTCTCTTAATTTTTTAATTTTTTTTTTCTGGGAGAATCCAATTATCTCTAAACCTTCGCCTTGAAATCGAATAATTCTACTGCTATATTTTATGTAGTACACATATTAACTATTCAGAAGATTGTGTTTTAAAATGATGAAAGTAAATGTTCTTTTTTAAATGAGTAGATGAAACAAAAAAATTACTACTACTATAAAATAGTAGTATTAAAGTACCCATAATAGTAGAACAATTACGTCTCAGCCATAAAAAAAATTTGTCCACCTGGTCATCACAGCAGCTATATAAAAATTGTCCAGTAAGCCACCACCTGGAAGAGTGGATTTGAGAAAATTTTGAAATTTGAGATCGGAATGAAAAAAAATGAATTGAAAATAGGTATTTTATAGATAATAATTAAATAATTAAAAAATGATTTTGACCGCCGTGCAACCGCCGTCCTCCCACCCGGCGAAGTCGTAACCTCGGCTGTTGAACAGCCACCGCGACGCCGTTGCGGCTTACAACAGACCGCCGCAGCGCAACCGCGCAACACGGCAGCTGCGGAGGCGGATCCTATTGTGGACACCCTTACATTAAGTAAAACAACTTTGGTTCCAGATTTGGTTAACACTTTCAATGAAACTTTATTACTCAAAACAATATTAATAATTTTATTTGTTGTGGTTGTTTAGACTATATGGTACCTAAATCCTGATATAAGATCCAAAATATACTTGGAGAGTGGTATACTTTTTTTTCATACGATGGAGATCCCGATGACTAATGTGGAAATAAATTACTCTTGAATATTGTTATGTTAATCAATTATACCAGATCATAAAAAAAATATAGGAGTAATAAGAACTTATTAAATGCTTTAAAATAGGATGACCATCTGAACTCAGTAAAAAATTGCAACACCAATCCACTCCATACAAATATCAACATATAAATAATCCCAAAGTTAGGTTGATCAGAAGCTTGCTGCTAATTAAACATATAATTACAAATTCATCGATAACATTCGGTGTTGTATATAGTGAAAGATGGGATGAATGTGAACAAAGAATATTAACGACCGGTAGGGTTGACAATTTGCTAGAAAATCTCATCGGGATTATCACTCCCGTTTTGTGGTTTCCTTGCTGCTTCTTCATCATCATCATCATCATCGTCCTCAATATTCAGAATGCTTCTATGCATAGCCATGATGCTATTCTGATCGATCTGTCCTTCGAAGTCGACGCTCCCTGTCGTAGTTGAACCGCCCCTACTGTGATCGGGATTTTCATGTACCTGTAGAGCGAACTCCAAGTTCCACAACACATCGCCCATGGAGGGGCGTTCCGTGCCGTGATCGGCCAAACATTTCTCTGCAGTTTCCATGAATTTCTTCAAACTCTCTTGGCCCACTTTCCCCTGTAGTTGTGGGTCGATGATGTCCTCAAGCGTGCCGTTTCTCGCACACCGCAATGCCCAATCAGCCAGGCTCACTTGTTCCTTTGGCAAGCTAGGGTTCAACACTGGCCGAGCACATAACACCTCAAATAAAACCACTCCGAATGAGTACACATCAGATTTTTCTGTCAGTTGCTGCCTTCGGAAATACTCTGGGTCTAAATATCCGAAGCTACCTTTCACCACTGTGCTGACATGGCCTTTGTTCATGTCCGGGCCAGTCTTGGAGAGCCCGAAGTCGGACATCTTGGCCACCCACTTGTCGTCGAGGAGAATGTTAGTGGTCTTGACATCACGGTGGATGATGGTGTATCTAGCTCCAGTGTGGAGGTAATGTAGGCCTCTTGCTGCTCCGATGCATATCTCTAGTCGTTGTTTCCAGGATAAAACTATTTTATTTCCCTTGTAGAGATGCTCCCTTAGTGTTCCTTGCCCCATGTAGTCATACACAAGAATCATCTCTCCATTGTCCTCACAGAATCCGATCAAGGAGACTAGATGTCGGTGCCTCAGCCTCGACAACATCTCGATTTCTGTTTGAAACTCGTTTATGCCCTGGTCGGATGAGGGGTTGGATCGCTTCACAGCCACCATTGTGGAGCCGTCGACCACACCCTTGTACACTTTTCCGAAGCCTCCCACGCCTATCACGTTGGACTCGTCGAAGTTCTTGGTGGCACTCATGATCTCCGACAGGCTAAAGTAGCGGCAGTTGCACGCGGCGTCGGATGAGATGCCCGCCCCCCCGCCCTGGCTCCTGCCAGACACAGAAGATTTCATTGTGGTGGAGCTCGAGTTCCAAGAAATAGGCAACCATGTGGTGGCGCCGTCTCCCTTAGGGTCTCTTTGTTTCCTCTGGTACACGAAGAGACACGCGACAAATGCGAGTCCCACTGCGCATGCCCCACCTGCCCCGGTGATGATCATTGTTGAGACTGCGGATTTCTCAGAGGCGAACGAAGCAGGCCCATCCTGATACTTCCTCATCAAGTCAGAGATGGAAGGATTGGGGCCTGCTAGGTTTTTCTTCGCGACGTCGCTCAACTTGAAAATTTCTAGCCCGTTAAGCAAAACGTCCACAAACTGTGATTTCGTGGCGTCTGTAGGGCGCAATGACACCCAGAGCTCCGAGGTCGATTCAGCGACTCGAGCTACGTAGTCCTTCTTGATCGGGGTAGATGTTGCCATGGTCATAGCAAATACGTCGACGTCGTATTCAGCACTTTTATTATTGATGAACACGTCGAAGACTCTTTGATTAGGCTTGGTCATCTCAGAATCGCACCAATGGAACCTCAACATGTACATGAAACTGGGATCAACTTGGAAGATCCATGTAAGATTTGAATTCTTGTTCACATCCTTGTATGCGCCCATTGATCTATAAGTGGAGTAGACATCAAGTGGGGCCATGTAAGAGGGCATGCTTTTATAAGCGATGCTTGTATTTGCCGCCACCGCAACTCCTATGCCCGCTCCGTACAAGTAAACACTATCATCATACCAACTCCGCATTAGTCCGTTAGAATCATTCACAGGCGAAACATACTGCCCGCCTACATTCAATCTAAACATCGTCTCCATGCTGCTATCGCTGATCGGCACCGTCGTCGCCCCCGTCGCGTCGACACCCGCCCCCACGGTGCCGGCCAATGCAGGATCTGAATCGAAGATTGCAGGAATCGGCAAAACCTCAATCCCGTTCACAAATGCGAAAGCTTGCAGCTTATCGGCCGACGGCTTGAATGTGACATCGAGCGTCGGGGTATCCGAAGGCGCGAGGAAGAATTCTTTGATGAAGTAAGATTGGGAGAGCGCCTCCGCTGATATGGAGGCGCTGAAATTGCTCAGCAACGTGACGCCGCCGGCATCGACAGCAAAGTATGATTTGGAGATGTCGAAATTAGGGTACGATGAGGGGTAGAAATGGAGGCGGAGCATAGTCCGAGATGTTGAATCTTTGAGAGGGAATTGGTACTTGGCTTCGGATTGGAAAATCCGAGCCGTCATGTAAGGAACCTCCGATGGCAACGAAGGATCCTGAACGTCGGCTTTAGCGACAACGAATTTGGTACCGGCAGCGAGGAATATGTCATCGGGATCCCAGGAGCGGCCGTCGGCATCTTTGGCGGAGTTTGTGGAGCCACAATTGAGAATAAGAGGTTTGGCTTGTGCATGGGTTGTGATAGAAATGATTGCTAGAGAGAGAACAACCTTCTTAATAATGGTGTGGTTGTAATGTTTAACCATGGCTTGAGCCAAAAACTTTTGGCATACAGGAGACAGAGTTTGAATTTCTGATTTTCCTGTATGCCTAGTTTTTCTATTCCCTGTTTTGCTTTTTCTGATTTCTTTTTCTTGTTGAGATTTCACATTTTTTTTAAAATTTGCTGTTATGAATTTGAGGTCGACGTAGATTCATATGATTTTGGGTTTTGTTTATTAACTTATTTTCAAATTTCATTTTTGATGGTTTGCATTTTCTTAGGAAAATTGTAGATGGGCGGAGTTGAGTGAATGTCTCAATGTGGACTATTTACACAAATAAATTACATACTTTTTTAAATTTTAAAATTTATTCGTTTATTAATAATAAGTGAAATTCTGGGTAGTATTTGGTAAGAAATATAGTCGCTCAAAATATCTTACTTTTCTCCATTATTTCTATATCCACTAGAGACAGATATAAAGTGGCGTGATAGTGAAAATTCGGAGATAATACAAAGGATCTCAAACTGTAGTTGCATTTTTTTTATTAATCATCTACTTACTTCTTTACTTTTAATTCAAATATTATTTAGGGTTAAGTTCTTTTTATTTTTAAAATTGCTACATAATAGTACTCCATTCGTTCCTAAAAAATAGATAATATCTGAAATGACATATGTTATAATGCACAATTGATCAAGTAAGAGAGAGATAGAAAGAAAAAAATGATTGTAGTATTGTTAGTGAAGAAGGAGGTCAACTCATTAGAAATTAAATTTATTTTTATTAAATAGAACGGTCTATTTTTAAGGGACATCCCAAAATTACAAATTTGGTCTATTTTTAAGTGACTGATGAAGTATATTTTGTGTTCAAAATTTGTGACTGCACATGTTATTGCAAAATATCCATATGGAGTTGCTTAATTAGAAGTAACTTTATCAAACTGATCTTCCAATTCCAAACCAAACTACTGTTGTTTTGTAATAAGTCTGGTCTCATTCTCTTATTTATTTGTGTTTTTTTTGTTCCAAATAATTACTTGCAAGTTATAAATAACTAATCTTACCATCTTTTGTCTCAATTTTTTCATTGCACCTTTATCTGTAGGTTTTCTTCTCCTTTTATTACTTGTCAATTTTGTTACTAATATTTTTCTATAATACGTGGAATTGTGCACATTTTACTGTACATTGAAAGGGTGTTCTATTCCAAATCATTCCAAATAGCAATTTTGAGTAGATAAGTTCTTCCAACAATTTCATCGTCAATCTCTTTGGGAATGATATTTTCCTTTCCAACATATAAACAATAGTTAAATTCATCCAAAACTATATACGAATTATAACATATTAAGCAAATAAATTATTTTAACATATATATCGCCTTCTCAGCCAGAACAATATGTTCAACCTTCTTTCCTTCTTACTCGAGATTTGGCAACTCTCTCTGTTTCAGACCAATAATGATGCGTTGTCTATGAACCACAACTTATAGAATAAGTTATACCTAAAAAATCTAATAACAATTATTAATATGATATAAAATTGTTGTAATTTTTTTATACCATTTAATAGCAATGTCATGTTTCTTTTCGCATCTACTGCATTTAGGCATGCACAAACCGAACCGGATCGCCGGTTCACAAATCGGAACCGGCGCAGGCAGTTCGGCGGTTCAAGCGGGCCGATTCAGGTTAAAAAAAAGCGTTAACCGTAACCGGCAGTTCAGCGGTTCCAACGGTAGGATTCCGGCTAGGACGTGGTTTTCATGCTAGGTGTGCAGAAAAACTGACGATTTGAACCACCGGTTTCTGACGATTCCGGACGTTTTTCAGGTGGCAGCGTATAGGTGGCAGTGTGTAGGCCTTAAAACCGGCGGTTTCCGTCAGAAACCGTGGACTGAACCGCCGGTTCAGTCCAAAACCGCCGGTTCAAGTGGTAAACCGGCCGAAATTTGAAATTTGAATTTATTTTTTTTTTCTTCCAATTTTACTCATATAAATACCTCACTTCCCCCATCATTTTTACTCATCACATTCTTGTGTTAACAAGGATTTCCTTCTCAATCTCAATTTCTCTATTCTCTATCCTCATTCTCTCTAATTGTTCAAGTTGTTTACTACTATATTTGTTGTTGTGTTCGTAATTTACTATTTATTCAATACTCCATTTTCCATACTACTTTCATTTTGCATTATGTCTTCTTCTCGTCGTGGACCGAGACGTGGTGATCGGGGCAAAGGAATTGCCCAAGATCAAAGTAGTCGTCCCCAAAGATCAAAGCGACCTAGTCGTCGAGAAGTTATGGAAGAGGTTTCCCGAGTGGCTGCTGAACGCATGCAAGTAAGTTCTTAAAAATAAAAATATTTTTACAATTCACAATTTCATAAGATTGAGTTTTTAAATTTTTTCTGTGTTCCCAATTAAAACTTCAACTTATATAATATTTATAGATAGAAGAAGATCATAGGACCGACATGCTACTCGCTGAAATGCATGGGGCGGTGGTAGTTCCCAACAACAAGATGACGAGTACGACGTGTCTATATCGTCGGACTCAAACAACAATGATGCTAGATCTCATTATCGTATTCCATCTAGCACCGGCGGAAATGAGGACATGCCTCATCCCCCTCCACCCACTAAAAAAACATTGAAATCTGATATTTTTGTTAAACACTACAAAAAGGTCCTGGTGGTAATTCCAAGTCCTAATGATTCGCTCTCTCAAGAAGAGACATTGGCGTTTCATGCATATTGTAACTATTGTGATAAAGTCTACAAATTTGCGAGTGGTGGGGGATATGGCACCCTCCGTCGTCATTTGGTGACAAAGCATCCGGTAGAATGTGGCACTGCCTCTACCCAAACCCAACTAAATTTCCAACCCGGTGGCTCAGGTTCGTCAGGTACTTCTCTTTTTAAATATGATCCTAAAAATTTTGTTGATGTTATGACTAGATGGGCTGCAATGAAGCATTTTCCTTTTAATGTTTATGATGACAAAAAATTTGAGGTTACTATGCAACGTGGTTTGAACGTAGCTGTCAAAAGAGTAGGTCGAATGACCGTTCAACGATCTACCGTTCTACAATGTTTGGAGAAAAAAGTTGAATTATCACGTTATTTACTCAACTTGGGACACAAAGTGAACATTTGCTCAGATGTATGGACTGATTATTTTAATAGACATTCATACATGGGCATTACGGTTCACTTTGTGGACAATAGTTGGACTTTGAACAAGCGTTTGATTGGTTTTAGAGAATTTGAGACACCACACACTGCACCTGAAATTGTTTCTTTAATTATTCAAGTTTTGAATTCAATTATGCAATAATATATTTTTTGTTGGTTTTGATAATGCAACTGCTAACACTGCAAGTATTAATGACTTGATTGCGGCTTGTGCTCCGGTTATTGGTGGTAAGTATTTTCATCAAAGATACATATGTCATATTTTGAATTTATGTGTAAAAAATGCGTTTGAATTATGGCAAAAGCATGTTAGTCCTATTAGAACTGCGGTTAGATTAATCTATCAAAAGTCGCCTATTGGCAAAGCTTGGAAGAAGTATTGCCATCAAAAGAAGGTAAGATATACAAATTTTACCATGGATGTGTCTCATAGATGGAATTCGACATATGATTGTCTGAATTCTACTTTGACGCATGAAGATTTTTTGTGTGATTTTTTTAGAACCTATCCCGTTTCTGATTTATATATGTCGCATAGTTGTTGGGATCATAGCGTGAGTTTATTTAAATTGTTCAAATATTTCAAAAATCCGACTGTTGAATTATCGGGTGTTTATTATTGTACTATTGTTCGTGTTTTAGAGCATTGCATGTATATATCACTTGGTTTTAAAATTGCGATGAAAAATGCTTCATCTTCTCCTGAATTGATGTGTGTTTTATATTATCTGGTTGAAAAATGGCTTAAGTATTTCACTGAGATTCCAATGGTGTTTTTGATTGCAAAGGTCTTTGATCCAAAATAAAAATTAGCCGGTACCTCCAGGATTTTAGTTTTTTATTATAGCAATTTAAGTTCTATTGATCTTGGTCCACTTCAAGCATTGCAAGCGGATACCAATGACCAATGAGGAGTAAACCTAACCGAAACATTTCAAATAAACCTCCCGGACCGGTCAATTGTCCAACAAACCTTCGAGTTTTAACTTGCGTGCTCTCTACACCGAATATGAAACCAAGTATAACAATACCCACCAAGTCAGAAGACCTTCCCCTCCTCAACAACATAATTTTGGCTTCACATTTCAAACTGATTATGATGACCCCGACGTGCAATCCCAATTAGCCGACCTATACAGCTACAGCACCGGCGGAAGGTCGACCTCAGGTATGGTAAGTGAGTTAGATTTATATTTCGATTCACTCTTTTCCTTTGGTGATAAAGGTCCTATTCATCCCGCCCAAATCGACGTCCTCGATTGGTGGGGAACACACGAGAAAGATTTTCCCATACTTGCGTCAATGGCCAAGAAGATTTTTTTGGTTCCGGCTTCCACTGTCGCCGTCGAGTCCGCTTTCAGTGTTGGATCACGTGTGTTGGATGAATCAAGAAGTAAGCTCTCCGCGAAAAATATGGAAGCCTTGATGTTACTTGATGATTGGGCCAAAGCTGATGTCAGAAAACAAGAAAATGATTGGGATGATCGTAAGGAGGAATCACAAGAAGAATTCACCAGAGATAAATCGTAGGCCAACCGTCAACCGCTGGCCAAGCAAGCTAAATAGGTAAGTAAGGTAAGAGAACTACGTGGGTTTTGATTCCCTAATGCAAATGAGCATTGGGGATACGTAGGCACCTCAACTTAAATTTTAAATTTAAGTTGAGCTCAAGTCATTTTTCCTTTATTTCTTTTTTTTCATTTGTTTCTACTTTAAAAATATGCAAATACAATTTATATACTCTATTCGGTTAAGTAGATTTCTCTATAAGGCTAAATCAGGGAAACTTTTGACAATTCTACTATAATTGTTGATTGTTAGACTAAACTCAACATTTAAGGTTGAATTGCTAAAGGTGCCCTCAATTTAGTTATGTAGAAACATCTCATTCGCCGACTAAGTGTATATATACTTATAAATTTATTGTTCAGA
This sequence comes from Salvia splendens, assembly GCF_004379255.2. Lineage (NCBI taxonomy): Eukaryota > Viridiplantae > Streptophyta > Magnoliopsida > Lamiales > Lamiaceae > Salvia > Salvia splendens. Next base: position 4,584,394 of record NC_056034.1, read on the forward strand.
ACTTCAAGTCTTTTTTGTAATGTGTAATTAGCTTCGTTGTAGACTAGTAGTGTCGTTGTATTTAAATTTTTTGTTTAAGACTTCAAGTTTTTTGTGATTTGTAATTGTTGTAACTTGTAATCTCAATAAAATTGCAATTTTCATCGTGATTTTTTGAATTTTATTTACGCACATTTCATAGATAAATAAATAAGAAAATGCAAAAAAAAATTATGAACCGTCGAACCGGCCCGGAACCGGCGGTTTCGGCCAAAAAACGGCGGTTTTGAACTGCCCCATGAACCGGTGGTTTTTTAAACCGGAACCGGAACTGCCGGAACCCTAGCGGGGGCCGGTTCTGGTTCATGAAAATGTTGAACCGTGAACCGCCGGTTTCGAACCGGAACCGTCGGTTTTTGAACCGTGTGCATGCCTAGCTGTATTCATATTTACTTCTGGCTTTCGCAACTTTCTCAAGAATAATAAAACCATTCACCACAATGAGGGAGAATTAAATGTACTTTTGCACATAGCCATTATTGTCCGTGCTGTTGAATACAAGCACCAACAAACTTGTTTCAACTGTCTTTCATTGCCCACATAGTATATTTTATATTTTTTTACTTATATAAATTATGCACATAGCCATTATTGTCCGTGCTGTTGAACCGTGTGTATGTCATGTATCAATATATAAATTATGCAAAAGACAAATATAGTTACCTACTTACCTATTGTTCAAATTGTGCACCTCATGTAGTACTATATCATAGTACAACAGAACTTTGGAAACACCAACTAACCTCACCTTTATATACATCAGAGAGAATATGAAATCAGGGGCTGTGATATAAGCAAAATTAATTCTTAATACCCAACCGTAGAGAATATGAAATCAGGGGATGTGACAAAATTAATTCTTAATACCCGACCGTCGAACTAAAATATACTAGTATTTCACTATTAGACGAGGATCATTTTAATTCAGTCTTTCTGCAATGAAGTAAAATAATTAAATAATAAAATTCGTATAAAATGAAGTACTATATCACTTGCTTGATTTATTTTATCCACTAGACTAGAAAAATGGATGACTGAGATTTAATTTATAGTCCGGTCTTAATTATAAGGATAAATATCCATTTAAACCACCAAGTTTGGTCAAAATCTGGTCTACAAAGTTAATCCGCTAATTAAATCACGAGGTTTCAATTTTTCTAGTTTATCCCATAGGTCGAATTTTAGGTGAAATCTTTGCATCTCTACATTGAAATCAATATTGAAATCTCAATCCAACTATAAGATCAAGCTCATTGTGATTACACTTTGGATCATACACACATCTTTTTTAATGATTTAAATCTCGATCCATCTGGAAATCTTAATCCACGGCAATAAAGATTTCGCCTAAAATTCAACTCATGGGATAAACTTGAAAAATTGAAACTTCGTGATTTAATTAGCGGATTTCAAACTTTGTGGAATAGACCAGATTTTGACCAAACATAGTGATTTAAATGACTATTTACCCTAATTATAAATAACATACTAAGGGGATGTTTGGTTTGCAAGATTGTATCCAGGATTAAATTTGTTGTATATTTGGTTCATCAGATTCTACCCCACAACTCAATTTTAGATGGATAATCATGGGATAATTAGTCATAGCTAACCCCCTATAACTAAAATAATCTCACAACTCAATCCTAGATTGTATCTTGGTATTATTTTATCTTGCAAACCGAACACCACCAAATGTTTGTCGTAGAAAAAACCGAATCTTCTATACTTTGTGTGAATATAATGTGGAATCCTATTTGGCACAATACGAGAGTTCAAAAGTTTAAAAAGTTCCAAGGTCAACCGTTTCAAAGGTTATAGTATAAATTTATTTTTGATTATAATAATTCTTTTTAAGCCCATACAGATTGATATAGATAGCTAGATATAGGTAGTTTTGGTCCGTGGCATTTTTCAGGCCCGCCTTATTTTTTGTGTTTTGATATGTTAAATGAACCCACCAAATAAATGAATTAATTAATCTACATCTATAATCCAATCACGATGGCTAACTCAAATTACCTGATTGATCTCAAACTTTTCAGTTTTCACTTATCCTAATTTCATTGAAATTTACTGGAGATATTTTTGTAAAATTACAATCTAAACATAGTTAATCAAATCAACTACCAAACGAGTATTATACTAATTAATCATTTTGATAATCACCTTTATCAATAAATTAATAATGATGCATCATATCGTATATCATATACATTATCATAGATATCATAGATAAAAATACACTCCCTACTCAGAAATTGAAGCATCAGATTAAAGTGGCTTTATTCTTTTATTTTAATTACTCTGTTCAAGGATGCTAAATTTTCACAAAACAAAAGTTCATCTCGCAAAGAAAATGCATATTTTACGTTGACTAATCTTGTAAAATACAGCTATATTTTCTTTAGTGTGACCTAATTTATTAAAACCATAATATTAGAAAAACCATAAACCCTCAACATATATATTAATACTATTGCCCAGAACCAGTTGATATTTTACCAAAATCCAAAATCATGCGCCATTGAGATCTGAGAGTCTTTGATTCTAGATCTCTCGATCAAAATTTCGAGATGCCTTCCGCCATCTACTTTCTGCTCTTCGCAACTGCAATCCTTCACTGCTATCGATTCAGCGTAGCTGATTCTATCCAAGGATGCGGCGGATTCGTTGAGGTTTTTGATCGAGGATCTTTTGCCTTTTTTTTTTCTTTCTGCAGACTTGTCTCAATTCATTGAGAGCGTGGCTGTTTCTAGTTAAACAAGTGAAAGATAGTTATTTGGAAGTGGATTTTTCACCTGCAGGCAAGTTCGGAGTTGATAAAGTCGAGGAAGCCTACTGATGGCAAATTGGATTATTCTCATGTTACGGTAGGATAGCATTGTTGGTTATGATGCATTCCGGATTTCGTTATGAGCGCGGAGTTGCACTTGCAGCTTTTCTAAATATAGCTACACAATCTAACATAGGATCTTGGTTAAAATGCAGGTTGAGCTACGGACAATGGATGGCTTGGTTAAGGACCGGACACAGTGTGCTCCCAACGGCTACTACTTTATTCCTGTTTATGATAAGGTTGCATAATAGATTACTTTCTTCTCCGTTCACCTCTTTGATTCCTTGGTATAATGCGAACTGGTGTCGTTGCTTTGGATTTCTCAATTATACTGTCCCCACAATCACTAGTTCTAGACGGTACTTCATGATAGGAGTAGTTTAAATGGCTATTCTAAGGATGAATACCTCGTTGTTTTTGTTCTATCAATAAACTTAAACTCTTGATGAAGATGTAAAGGGTTTTCAGTTCTACTTCTGGCTTTGGGAATCAACTCTAGGATAGAAACCACGGGGACGGAAAAAAAAACTCTGTTGGTTACATATCCATCCTTTTATCTGTCTTTTTTTGTTTATTTCATTTTTCTACATTTATAGTTCAACTCCTTCACTTGCAATCTCAAAACCTACAAAATAGAAGAAATTTGTCCATGATATTGGCTTAGAGATTTGCAAGCCATATCATATCAAAGTATAAGAATGGTTTCTATTTTTAGCAGTTGTTTTTTATATCTCGAGCTGCACTCGGGTCCTTTCTGTTCATTTTCAAAGTCTGATTTTGTTGTGCTTGTACATATTCTTGTCATCTTGTGTTATCTCTCCTAATTGTTATGTCATAACATTTTGAAAACTTGGTATTATCTGGTTTTAGGGCTCTTATGTGATCAAAATCAAGGGCCCTGAGGGATGGACGTATGCCCCGGAACAAGTTGAGTTTCTTGGTTACTCTAAAATGTCCAACTTCTAAGTTAAGATATCAGACATTTTGTTTTCACATGCTAACTGCAACTTGCTGTTATAGGTTCCTGTCGTTGTTGATCACACTGGTTGTAATGCCAATGAAGATATTAATTTTCGATTTACTGGGTATGTAATCTCATTAGAATGTTATCTAGACAACACAAAACTTTTCTGTGAACCATATCCTTTGCTCAACACCTTAACCTTTGTTTTACTATCTTACTGCTACTGCAGCTTCACCTTATCTGGAAGAATTGCGGGAGCAGTTTCAGGCGATAGTTGTTCACATAAAGACGGTGGTCCATCAAATGTGAAAGTTGAGCTCATATCTCAAAGTGGAGATGTTGTCTCTTCAGTTACAACAACGTCAACTGGAAGCTACTCATTCAATAATATTATTCCAGGTCTAGTCACTATTTCTATTGTTTTACAGTGCACTTAGCATTTAAAGCCCTCTCAAATGCCCTGCATACTTGGCTGGTCAGCTGAATCCCTTCCAGAAGTTGCAATATATTTAACACTTCCCCTTTCTGGCTTGCTTCTCTTAACATTCATTCTTGTTTACTATGCAATGGAGTTTTCCTTTTTCTCTCTTAACATTTGAATTTTTAAATGCTATATAAATAAGGATAGAAGTGGAAAATGATGCCAAATCTATTAGTCTAATCTACTTTTAAGAAAAATATGCTTATTATGTATGGCGTGCAGAATCTGTGGTGTAAAAATTTTCATTTTGTGATGTGGATGTGGTAACAGATGATTACGTTTTGGCTCTGTGATGGGGGAAAATGACTTAGGGTTCAATTACGTCAGTTGAATCCTTTTTATGTTTAATTAGGCATGATTCTTCACCAGCAATGTTACCTTTGCTGATTTACTAACAGTGTCTGTACTTGAATGCAGGAAAGTATAAAATTGTTGCTTCACGCCATGATTTAAGTATTGAGATCAAGGGTTCTCAAGAGGTTGTTGATTAATTATATGTTCCCCAATCCCCCTTTTCAATTCATATGATCGGTCAATTGTTTCTTTTTTGTAGTGCGGATTACCCAGTTTCTTCTGATTCACTTATGGTGAATTGATTCGAGTTTATATGTGATTATTGATCATGCAGGTTGAATTAGGGTTTCATAACGGCGTGCTCGATGATGTTTTCTATGCATCTGGCTATGATATTCGTGGATATGTAGTTGCACAGGTAATATTTGGCAACATCTCAAATTCCCAATTCAATTCTTAAACAACATCAATTTTTCTTCCAAAGAGTTTAAAACCCTAGTTACCGCAAAGAATTTGTACTACAATCTTTTTCATGATTCCATAAGGTTCATTGTCTCTTGAGGCAAATTATTTTGCTTATCTAACTTGGACTGTATTCTTTCGAATTTCTGTTCGCTTTATCCAGTTACAAGGTCTGAGATTCTAGAATAAATTGTTTTTGACACTATGCAATAAAAACCAATATTATGACAATTTTAATGCTCTCTGATGCAATAGGGAAATCCCATATTGGGAGTTCACTTTTATCTGTATTCGGATGATGTTTTGGAGGTGAATTGCCCAATTGACTCTGGCAATGCTCCTGGGCTGGGTAAAGCTCTGTGTCATGCTGTATCTGATGCTGACGGGATGTTCAGATTCACATCAATTCCATGTGGTACATTATCTAGTTGCTTGCTTTGTACGCCCCCTTTTGATTATTTGAAGTTTGATATTAAACTCTTATATTCTCCGTGAGAAAGGCCACTGTCCTATATTTTATGTAGAAAACTTTACCATGAGTTTTTCCATAAAGACATGCCTTTGTTTGCTTAAAATTGTGTATACTGTGGGCAAACTGTCTTTTTGAGTCTCCTTCCACCTATTCTACGTAATTGCTGATGTTACGAAGAGGTTTTATTTTTCATTTCTCAGCAGCATTTCTTATGCTATAAGAGTTCTGGACGTTCAGTTTGGTACTGGACAGGAATCCTCTAGGCATCCTCATATACTGGAATTGCTTAGATGGGTCTCATATTTTAAAATCAAAATCAAAATCTTCGCATCAGGGGAGTAAATTAAAGATGATCTATTCAAATCCTCAGTCTTTGTCTGTTGTTCAGACCTTCTACTTTGTAGCAAATGAATACTACTAGAAATTAGCACACCTTTCTTATAGTTCCTAATAAATTTGTTTCTACATGTAACAATTGGAGACTTGTTTGCTTGTACTTAGGTGTGGTTTAAAGTCCTCTCGCATTCTCTAAACTATGCAAAGTTATTGCTTGAAGAAGAATTTTCATGATACTTAGCCGATGATGTGGTGAAATGTTTCAGGAACCTACAAGCTCATACCTTTTTACAAGGGTGAGAATACTGTATTTGATGTATCACCTCCTTCACTGGTGGTGTCTGTCCAGCATGATCATGCGATAGTTCCTCAAAGGTTTCAGGTAGTATATTTGGTGCTTTGTTGCTTGGCATGCTAGGTTCCAGCTAAGAATGCTGATTAAGGCATGCTTCTATTCGTGGATTCTAAAAAAATCTTTCATCAGTGTTTATGATTTTATGTTTTTGATATATCTTCTAGGTATCACACCTAAAGTCTAAAGCCTTTTGTGGTATCTCATTTTCGGACAAGATATTTAACTGGAAGCAGTGTCTAGCTAACTTCTATTAGTGTTGGTTATAGTTTATGGCTTGACCTTTGGGCCGAATTGTAGAAATAGCCACTTTTGAATAATTGTAAAAATAGCATGAACTTTGGGGTTGAGTTGAAAATATGACCTGAGCCACAATTTTTGGATGAAAGTCAGATATGAAAGGCTTGGAATCAATGAGGATATTCTAATTTATTTTATTATATTTCATGGAAAATATCTCTTCACTTGAGAATCAAAATAATGTTGTTTTGATGCCCGAATTGCCAGCTTGAGCATCAAAATGGCGTATTTTTGGGCATCTATGTTTTGAAATTGAGCCTCCATGTCAGAATCTATGTTTTGAAAACATAGACCTGGGCCATATTTGCAACTTCCACCCAAAGCTCAGACTATTTTTGCAGTATTTCAAAAGTCAGACCAATTTTGCTACTTAAACCAAAGGCCATGTCATAAATTATAATTAACCCATTCCATCATTTGATAATAATTGTTTTATTTGCTGCTTGAATAGAAAATTGAGTTATAGAAAGTTGTTTGTTTCTTGAAATGGATTCTTTATATATGAATATTACTATATCAACTGACAGATTGTTGTCATTTGGTGCTGTTAGTTTTCCCCCCTCCTTTCTTTGGTTCATGGGAACTGCAACCACTAGCTTCGGTGCTGTTAGTAAACCCATGTTCCTGTGTACTAGCCTACCAACCACACAGGACAGGTAAAGCACACTGTGTGACAGGTCCAGACCTTTAGAGGCATTAGTGGGATCCGAAACTTTGGCCTCAAGAATATGCACTTTACCAATAAATCGGCCTAGGGGGCATTTATTCCATTCTTGTCCGTAACCCTTGTCTTTGCTGAACATATCTGCTGCTTATATAGTCACTGGGAATATCATATTATATGGTTAAGTTTCCATCTGCTTGCCACGGGCACTCTGTACCATATGCTAATGCAATTGTATTGCTGAGGATGACTGGAGTACTTAAAAGATACTATTTTCTTGAGTCAAATAATTTGTTTTTCTTGCAAGAGTACTTTGAATTGTATCTTTGTTTTTTTGGTCACTAAGATCTGAAATGGAACCACAATTTGTCATCTTCATATGACTTAGGTTACTGGTTTTTCTGTTGGGGGTCGTGTTGTCGATGGTAATGGCGTTGGAGTGGATCATGCAAAAATTATAGTTGATGGCCATGAAAGATCAAAAACTGATAGAGAGGGCCATTACAAGCTTGATCAGGTAAAAATGATGCTATTCTTTATAGTAGCAATTTTCATGTTAAGCTCCTATTACAGCATGTAACGAGAATCATATAATCACAAGCCTACTGTCCAAGGCAAAAATATATTATGAGCTAAACTGATCATTGATAAAGATGTCGATTATGAGCATTCAATTCAAATGTGCCACAATCCTTGCATAGGACTTTTGGTAATTGACATCATGACTCATGAGACAATATTCATGTGAATCAGTGGATGGAAGAATGAACTCTGTTACTTGAAGAAATTATTCTCTATGATTAATATATTAAATTAATCTCAATATCTCATACAATTTCACTGTTGCTACTGTGTCATCACATTCTGAAGTTTTGCATCAACCTTCTCTTGAAACTTTAGAAGAGGAAGTTGGTTCTTCCATTGCCTTCTTGTGAGTTCTGATTTATGAATGCTCGATCTTCTTAGGTAACATCGAAAAGATACAGCATTGAAGCTAAGAAGGAACACTACAAGTTTGAAAGGCTGAGTAATTTTTTGGTGAGTCAAACTTTAAGTTCTTTTTTTGCTATTAAGATCCTTGTAAATTTGAAAAAAAGATGAATAGAGGGGAGCTTAACACCAAAGCCTTATTGGCTTTGGATGTTCACATCCACCTATATCTTTCTTGTGCTGATCCTTTTCCTTGTAGGTCTTACCAAACATGGCTTCAATTGCTGATATCAAAGCAGTTGCATACGACATTTGTGGCATGGCTCTGACAGTTGATTCTGCTTACAAGGCTAAGGTAATTGTCTGTTACCTCATTTAATTTCTCAACAGCCCTGGGAAGCCTAGGAAGAAGAAACTTGCTATGTAGCAATATGGCTGTATCAGATATTTTGTGACCGTGACCCAATTAATATATTATCTTTCTGAATATGAATGGAATTTTGATGGTTTATGTGTCTTTTAATAATAATAATAATAAAAATAATAATAATGTGGAGGAGAGAATCTTATAATGGAGACCTAACAACTTTAATTGCCTTGGATTGGTAGTAATGCTGAGGGTATTAGCCTCAAATAATTAATGGTTTGTGGTTGATTCTAGACATATATAATCCAAATCATATTTGAACTGCTTCATGAGTACCTTTAAGTGGTTTTTAAGATGCTAACGCCCTTTATAATTGTTCTTTTGTGTCTTCCAGGTTGCTTTGACCCATGGGCCAGAGAATGTCAAACCCCAACTGAAACTAACTGATGAAGGTGGCAGGTTTTGCTTTCAGGTAAGATCTCAAATGATGGGTTTTCCCTGTTGATGGGATTCATTTTCAGTTTAACTGTCCCCTATACGGTTGTTTTATTTCAAATATGATATAGAGCCAATGTATAAATAAAGCCATGGAGTGGTACAAAGTGCAGATTTCATGTATGAATTATAATTTGGTTCTTTAATGTTCTTCAGGTTCCACCTGGTGGTTACCGCTTATCTGCTATTGCAGCAGCACCTGAGAGTGCCCCAGAACTGCAGTTTTCTCCGCATCATATTGATGTCGTTATTGATAAACCATTGCTAGATGTTAAATTTTATCAGGTATGAGATCACTATTGGGAAGATGTTCATTTTTTCTCTTCTGTATATTAAAAGCTTTGTAAATAAGTAGTAGTATTTGATTCCTGGCGGTTGACAAGCCCCTTTGGCCTGTCCATTCATCTGGGGGGTGTTTTAATTTTATTTGATTCTGAGGACTGCCTACCAAGTAGTTGTTCAATTTCACCATGGAAGCTAGATGCAGTATGTAAGATTTTCTGAATCCATCTTTGTAATTATGGCCTTTTTAAAAACTCAGGCACAAGTCAATATTCGTGGATCTGTGGTATGCAAAGATATATGTGGGCCTTCTGTTTCTGTTAAGCTCGTGAGACTGGATGGTAAAAGCAAAGAAGAGAGGACAGTTAATCTAACTGATCAGAGTAGTGATTTTTCATTTTCCAGTGTACTCCCTGGTAAATATAGAGTTGAGGTAATGCATTGAGGCTTATATTCATTTTTCCTTTTAAATGAGAAGCATGCTCTTGGTTCTCTGTTTATATTGCGCTACCTTGTTTCTTCCATCATTATGTTGCTTAATTCTGTGGATTTCTCATGATTTTCAACTGCTGGTATTTGTTGATCGTGGATGTGGAAGTTTGGCATGCTGTGTTTTTGTGTCCTTATCATATCCTGTCTTGTCTTTTACTAATTGATAATCTTGTAACCACTACTTACATGTGTGAGCCTTTTACCTGTGGTTACCTGGAAAACTAGCGATCTTACCATCTAAAGCAGTCATTACTAACAGCAATAGAGATTAGAGACTGAATATATCCTATGGTCCATTATTCATACTTGATGCTTCTGCAGAATATAGGTGGTCCTTTTCTTCTTCGGAACTCGTCTTTATGATAATTATTTTGTTCCATACCAGGTCAAAAACTATTCCCCTGGAACCACATCGGGAGAAGATATATGGTGCTGGGAACAGAACTTTATAAACGTGAATGTTGGTGTGGAGGATGTTGAAGGGATTACTTTCATTCAAAAAGGTTATTGGGTCAGGATAATCTCCACCCATGATGCGGATGCTTACTTGGTACAAGTTGACAGTTCTCGGGTGAACTTGAAAATTAAGGTCATATCATCATCTCATTGTTGAAATCTCACTTATCATTTTTTATGAAACCATCGTTATAATTGCTTTCAACTTGCAGAGAGGTTCCCAAAAGATTTGTGTAACGTCTCCTGGTGTCCATGAACTCCATTTTGTCGACTCATGTATTTCTTTTGGGAGCCCCAGTGTAGGAGTTGACACGTCAAACCTATCAGTATGATACTTAACAAGGCTACCCGCCTCCCTTTGTATTTCCTTATCTTATTTCATCTTCATTTTCTTTCTTTTCTTTGTGCCGTTGGTGGTTAGTGAGTGGGAAGAGATCCTGGTGGGCTACTTGATTCTCTGTTTTTCTCTCCTTAGGATTAATATTATTTTCCTGTTTGTGCAGCCTATTAATCTAAAGGGTGAAAAATACCTGCTTAAAGGACATGTGCATGTTTTGGATAAGAACTTGCCTGATGACATACTTGTTGATATATTTGACAATCAAGAAACATTGGTCGGTAGTACTCCTGCCAGACTTGTCTCCTCTGAAGTTGATCCATCAAGAGCTGCCGTCTATGAGTATTCTGTTTGGTCTAAGTTTGGAGAAAAACTCATTTTTGTTCCTCGAGATTCACGGTAGGTTTGTTTTGATTTTGGTGCTTGTAGCTCATCTTGTTTCGGTCTGCTTTTGTTATGTTGAAGTTCTCCTATCTGGAAGAGTATGTCTTGCCTTTTTATTGTAGCATTTTTTTTTCTGAGATTTGATCTTTTATCCATATCTTCTTTTAATTAGGTCTATGTATTATCTTGTTCTATATGTTTCTTTTTTGATTTGCCTATCTGGAAGGGTAGGATTAATTTTATTTTTCATTTTCTATGTCAATTGCATTGAAAAGGTACTATTTTCTCTTTCCTAGTTTTCTGCATGTATTAGAAGCTATTTTACCACAGTCATTACACTTGAGAGTTTTTAGACTGGTGATGTTTCTGCAATTGATATTTACATGAACTTGTAATAAATTGATTCAGTTCCTGTAGCTTATTCAGTTAAGACATGTCATCACTGCTGCTGAAATGAAGGTTAATCGGGATATAATTCGATTTTTCTAAACATTAGTGAAGAAAACAACTTGCTTTTTTTTTCACGTGTCATCATGCTTGCAGTGATGCGGAAAATGCAATATTGATATTTACTTATTTAGATATGCAGACTATTCTCTTTTAGGATGCTAAATTTTTATGCTACAACTCTTTCAGAATATATAGATATAAGCCTATATTGTTATGTTTTATTCAATTTCTGCTAAGGATTTCGTGTGCTCAGTTTTTGTCATGTCTGCCCTGCTGCAGGACTGGTATCCAAAAGAAGTTATTATTTTACCCAAGAAAACAGCATGTAAGAGCTTAAGCAGTTCTTCCAACTAAGATCTTGTCTGCAAAAATTTAAAATTGCAGTATGTTTAAGGCTTCCATTATATTTGTTTAGGTCTCAGTAGAACAAGATGGCTGCCAAGCTCCAATTGCTCTGTTTTCTGGTCGTTTGGGACTATATATTGAAGGATCAGTTTCACCCCCTCTTTCAGATGTTAACATACGAGTTGTTGCTGAGGGTGACAGCCATGTTTCTCATCTCAAGCGAGGAGACATAGCACTTAAAACCACCACGGGACCAGATGGTTTATTTGGCGCAGGACCTCTCTATGATGATATAAGTTACAGTGTGGATGCATCAAAGGTTTGACCTTTTGTAGATTTAGTTCAAGAATTTGTGCTGCTCATATTCAGCACCTTCCTTCGATAAAATATTAGTTTGTTAGTTGAATAATATTGATCTTGAATGTTAAAGTGTGATCAGGTTTTTGACTTAATCTAGAAAAAAATAGCATTTGGAGCGTATTAAAGTTTAGCATTTATTAGATAGTCTATGTTTCTTGAGTTCTCTTCTGGGCATATTGAAGTTAGCATTTGTTGGGTTTTGGATACTAGAACGTGCAATTATTCCTGACCTTCACTTTCTTTTGAAAGAAAAGGAGACTTCTTAGTTGATCCCTACATTTTTATATGCCTTTGCCTGGAGGAGATTCTCGTAATAATCAGTTCCTCTTTATGTCTGCATTCTGAGAATAATAATTAATAAGTGACCTACCTTATATTTTTCCTTTACGGATGCGACAGATGTGTTTTTCAACTGAGTAGATGGAAGCAATAATCATCTTTAGATTAAAAGTCAGCTGAATAATGAATGTAAAGATGCTAAGTTTGCTTCTAGGTTCCATTTTGTGCAATCATGTTTGTTCATCAATGATATAAACAGAAGAAATCCATCTCCCTATTAGTTTTAGTTAGAGGATTCCAGTGTAGGGTGCTCTCTTGCAACCAACATTCTTGATCACTGATTTTCTCTTCCTTGCAGCACGGTTATCATGTGAAACGAGTCGGACAGTATTCCTTTTCATGCCAGAAACTGGGTCAAATTTCTGTGCGCTTATATTCTAGAGAAGACAGTAATGAGCCTTTTCCATCTGTTCTCTTGTCATTAAGTGGTGAAGACGGGTATAGGAACAATTCTGTTTCTGGAGTTGGTGGAGCTTTCATTTTTGATAGCTTATTTCCCGGAAGTTTCTACCTCCGACCTTTATTGAAGGTACCTGACCTTGATGCTATTTGTTACGTGCACCTCGGTGATTCCTTAAAATTTTATTTATTTTTGTCCACATTGTTACTGATTTTATATTCTACGTCAGTTACGGTTCCAATTATTTTTTGTATTCCAGCCTTCCAGGTTTACTTATCAATCAGAAGAAAAAATATTTTGAAATATTCAAATATATCGGGATAATCTATTTCTATTTCTTGTTTCTTAAAGACTTATTTGAACTCATTCTTTTGCCCTAATTAACACGCTTCCCCATTTGTGCATCAACGTATGTTAGAACTTCTGACAACTTTCCCATCATATGCATTTATGGTTATGCTTTCACATTCCTTGGATATACTGACTTATACTTTTTTGTATTTCCAGGAATATGCTTTCTCCCCTGCCGCGCAGGCAATTGACCTTGGATCTGGGGAATCAAAGGAAGTTGTCTTTCATGCTACTCGTGTTGCTTTTAGGTAACCATTACCCAGAAATTTTTGTATATGTTTCTGCTAGTTGCATTTGCATTTCTCCAGCTATATTTTGCTTTTAGGTAACCATTACCCAGAAATCTGTGTATATGTTTCTGCTAGTTGCATTTCCATTTCTCCAGCTATATTTTCCATAGCCTTTTGTTCATATCTTTTGAAGGTTTTCAGCTGTATCGTCTAAGGCTAAATATATTTTAGTTGAATATTCAGTCTTTTCCTATGCTGCACGTGTGTCAATATTTTTCTATTGTTGTATTGGAATCTGACACTTATTAACTCATTTATTCGTTTATTACTCTTATACAACTTACAAGTGATCTACAAAATATCTGACAACTTCATGTCATGTTAAGAAAAAATATGCGATTCAGTGGTGTATCTGGGTAAAAATCGCAGCAATTCTCTGAAGTTTTTTTTTGTTTTGTTTTAAAACCTGACTTTCAATGTATCCCTGTTTATGAAGTTTCTAAACCACCTATTAGCTTTAAGAGGGCCATGGAACTCATTACTCTCTGTGCAGTGCATTAGGCAAGGTAACTCTGTTGTCGGGTCAACCAAAGGAAGGTGTCTCCATTGAAGCAAGGGCTGAGTCAAAAGGATTTTATGAAGAAACAGTAACTGATTCATCAGGAAGTTACCGTCTGAGGGGACTCCATCCTGATACTACGTATGTAATAAAAATAGCAAGGAAGAGTGAGTTTGATGGTGCTCTTATAGAGCGTGCATCTCCCATGTCCTTGACTGTTAAGGTTAGATTCGCTTGTGATGGAAACTTCAAAATTGCATGCAGTTTCTTCATATTAAATGTGACCTGCAGATGGATACTTCATGGTATCCCAAGCATGGCTTAAGATTGTATTGTCTGTTTTTAACATTGTTGTTGGTCTTAAGACGCTACATTTTTCTCTTGCATATGCATTCTGACTCAAACAGAGTAAACCATAGAGTTACTACAAGAGATCCAAAAAATAAAATAAAATAATAATAATAATAATAATAATACTTGTTAAGAATATTAGTATCCCACATCGGTGGTGTGACATAGTCTAGCTTAGTCTCTTGTAGTATATATATGTGGCCTATGTTGAGTAATGAAATACACCAACACCTACAACTATTCTCTACTATGTCTATATATTTTTCTGCGCATATATCTATATTTTACTGTTCTACAATACTAATATCAACATTCCTCCATAAAAATATGACCAGTGTTGCTGTTTATTATCTTCATATTCTTTCTTGTCTCCAATCTGAATATTTTCCTGATATATGTCGTGCTAGGTTGGCAATGAAGACATCAAGGATCAAGATTTTGTGGTCTTTGAACAGCCAGATATAACTGTTTTAAGTGGTCATGTTGAAGGCAAGGATATCAAGGAACTCCGTTCTCATATCAGGGTGGAAATTATATCACTACCATCGAAGGTTGAGACCGTATTTCCCTTGCCAATTTCAAACTATTTCCAGGTGAAGGACTTACCCAAGGGTAAGCACCTCGTCCAGCTTCGATCCACCGTGCCATCCAGTACTTTTAAATTTGAATCCGAGGTTGTTGAGGTCGACTTAGAGAGCCAACCACGGATCCATGTTGGTCCACTAAGCTATAGGATTGTAGAGGACATCTACAAGCAGGTAACCTCACCTTGTTTTTGCCGTTGTAATGCTACTATACTGTAACTCCATTATTGGCAATGCTGATGTTATTGCCCTTCAGGAACTGACTACTGCACCCTTGTATCCTCTGGTTGTCGGGGTTTCAGCCGTTGCTCTGTTCATAACCATGCCAAGGTAGCTGACACACACCTGACGCTTCCTGCGAGTTTTACTTGTTGAGCATCTAACATGTTGATGATGAATTTTGTTGGCTTGTAGATGGAAAGATCTATATCAAGCCATGGCTGGGATGTCCACTGCGACTGCAAAGAAAGATGTGAAGAAGCCGCCTCTCAGAAAAAAGGCCTATTGAAGATATTGCGTATAACTTATTAATCACTAAATTCTTGTTTATTTGGCCTTTCATAGTCTGTGAAATAGTTGGAATCGTTTTTGACTAATACTTCTTAAGTTTTGTAGAGATTCTTTCCAAGTGATTGATGAAATAGAATGATCATCATGAGAGGTTTGCTGCTTAGTCAGAGAATATAAACCTAGTGAAATCTTGTTAGTATTGGAAAGTGGATTGACAAGCTCAGTTTGTTATATCCCTAAACTTCATTTTATCTTATTATATACTTATTGCACCGCCATTTATTTGTTATAATTTTATTTCAGTCTGCCTATAAAAGATTTTTCATGATTGTAGACACTTAAACCTATTTATCTCGTTATTTGCAAAGTATGCGATACATTTATTTGGATATGAAGTAATTACAAAATAACACAATGTTTGAGGTCAACTGACATACATGACAACTGAAAACCAAATTAATTAGGCTTTAGTTTCATTTTGTAACTGTAAATTCGAACAGCCTCCATTACACATCCCAAAAACCTAGATAAAGCTTATATACAGAACTCAACAGTCGGAAATGAATAATAAAATGAGGCCTTCAGAATCATTGCATCTATTCACAAGAAATTCATTCAAATCCAGAAAAACACACACACACACACACAAGAGAGAGCATGATGATTACTCACTTAGTCAAATTTGAGGGTAAAATCATCGAAACTACTGTGACAAATAAGGCCAATGTTGCTGATGATTGGATACAGAGTATCAACAGGTTGTTGAAGCAACATCAAGGTCATAAAATCATTGGAATGGGCTGCAAATTCATCCATCATCCAATTCTGTCTATGAGCAATAAAACTCCACTCTTGCAGCTATGCTTCCAAACAAAAGCCCTCATTCTTCAACTCCTACACATTGATTCCATTCCTCTATCCATGAGGGATTTCCTCAGCGACTCTAACACTACGTTTGTTGGGATTGACATTCGGAACAACTCAAGGAAACTTCTAGAAGAGTATGCAGTCCGCGTGAGCCATATGGTGGACATTCATTTTCTTGCTGAGAAATGGTTTCCTGTGAGAGCTATAGAGGTAGGCCTAGCATGAGGGCTCTAGCTTATTGCATTGTTGGATTCTCTGCTAGGAAATGCAGAAGCAATGTTAACATCAAAGGAGACTGGGAATCGAGAATTCTTGATACAGAGCTGGTCGAGCAAGCATGTGTCGATGCCTACACGTCTTACATCATTGCTCACAAATTGCTTAAACATGGCTAGCTATAGGCTCTAGCATCATCAATGTAGTACTCATTTTTCTTTTGTTTATTAAAGATATGCAGTTTTAGTGTTAACTGATTCATGGCTAGAAATGTTGCAAACACAAAATTAACTCAAAAACAAACCTGAAATATAAAAATCCAACAGTTGTGTTTAAAAAGCATACTGCTAACAGGAAACTAAGGGAAATAAGTTAAAACAGAGAGAGGTGTGTATATATGTAGGTACCCACTGCCTACATCTCAGAGACCTTTCTCGAGCATAGCACGGACGCGCATAGGCAATCCGTAGAGGCGGATAAAACCAGCGGCATCTGCTTGATTGTAGATGCTCCCGCTCTCGAATGAGGAGATGTCTTGCCTGTAGAGACTGTTGGGACTTTCTCTGCCTGTCACTGTAACAGATCCTTTGTAG
This sequence comes from Salvia splendens, assembly GCF_004379255.2. NCBI lineage: Eukaryota > Viridiplantae > Streptophyta > Magnoliopsida > Lamiales > Lamiaceae > Salvia > Salvia splendens. The sequence goes on from NC_056034.1 coordinate 4,601,495, forward strand.
AGTTTGAGAGTCACGGATCCAGTAGTTGTCTTCGTGACTTCCTTCATGAACGCATCTATGGAGTCGCGGAGCGGATCAAACCACCGGCCAGCATATACTAACTCAGCATACTTCAACGCGAGGAAGTCCTTGGTTTGGATGGTCTCTCGGTCAAGTGTTAGAGACTCGAGTTCCTGTGCTGCAGTGAAGAGGATAGTCCCGCCTGGAGTTTCATACACACCACGGCTCTTCATCCCAACGAGGCGATTCTCAACCATATCCACACGGCCGATCCCATGCTTCCCACCAATCTCATTAAGCAATGTGAGTAGAGAAGCAGGAGAGAGCTCCTTTCCATTTACAGAGACTGGGAGACCCTCAACTATACCGATCTTCACATATCTGTATGGAAACTAGAAGGATAAGCATATCTCTGAAACAAAATAATTTGCAATTGCAAACAGGAGTTAGTCACAGCAGTTTACTCTGGTTCATTGGGTGCTTCTTTCGGGTCAACAGACATCATGTACATGTCCTCCTTTGGCTCATTTGCTGGGTCCTCCAAAATGTCTCCCTTTAGGTTTAGATATTACAAGCTTGTTAACATTTGGTAGCCGGAGAAAACGTTCACAGTTAAAACCACAAAGTGCTCACACAAATGTAATCATGTATAAGCAGACTTTAGGGAAATGTCCCTTTGGTCCATATATTCATAGCTCATCATTCAATCAAGTCCATATTTATGACATGTTATATACATATGATAACCACAAAAAAAAACACTATATAGAGCATTGAAACAGAAAATTTGTAGAAAATTACCTCATGACTGAGATGCCAGAGATTCCTATCTCTGCTGTAGATTGATTTCTTAGTGACAGGAACAGGCACATTATGCTTTTTAGCATATTCAATTGCATCTTCTCTTCCAGTAATTTCCCATTCCCTCCAAGGAACAACGACAGTGAGCTCAGGATTCAGAGCAAAGAAAGTGAGCTCAAAGCGAACCTGCAGCCAGTGAAGGTTAAACGGAAAGTGCTCAAATGAATTAGTAACCAACTATTTTGAAAAATTCCAAGCATACCTGATCATTTCCTTTCCCTGTACATCCATGAGCAACGGCATCAGCTCCTACCTCTTTGGCAACATCAACCATTGCCTGCATTGTTTCCAAACACACTTCACTGCCTAAAACAGTTGCCTAAATTTGAAGCTAAAATCTTCGAAGAAATGCTGAAGGAATAGACCACGTCTCATGAAAGATAAGCTAACAATGAGGAACCACAAACATTTTGAAACTCAATGACTAAACTTCATCTGACATCAAGGAATACTAAGACTGAATCCATCATTATACTGCACCTTAGCAATAACTGGACGAGCCATTGAAGTCCCAAGCAAGTACTTCCTCTCATAGATAGCACCAGCCCGCAAGCATGGATAGATAAAATCTTTGACGAATTCTTCCTGGAGATCCTTCACCACTAGTTGACACGCGCCGCTAGCCTTGGCCTTCTGTTCCAAACCTTCCAATTCTTGCACTCCCTACAGAATATCATATCCAAAGGCAGAAAGGACCACAACAAACTACCAGTTAATACAATAGTATCAAAAAATTATTTCACAGTTGAATAATTAGGGTACTCAGTTTTGTATGAAGGGGTGCAATTTGTTTAAACATACTTGGCCAACATCTGCAGTGAAGCAAACAACCTCACAGCCATAGTTCTCCCTGCAATGGACACAACAAAAATCAAGATAAAACACAATGAAAAAAATATACTAATGTAATGCATTGGAGAGAGAGAGAGAGAGAAAGAGTAAGACACCTAAGCCAAGGAACAATCACAGAGGTATCCAAGCCTCCACTGTAGGCCAGCACTACCTTGTTCAATTTCTTTTTATGCACATTTCCATCCACACTAATGGAAGCCATTGATCTTTAATTGCTGCATTCAATCATATTAGATTATATAAACGTGATGTGCAATTTGTTTCTACGTACTACCTATTCTATTCATCACAAATGAATAAAAGTTTGCACCTTTTTACACAACACAAACAACAAAGTTCAAAAAGAAAAGTGATGGCATGAGCAGCAAAGAATTACATTCGAACAAGAATAATAGAAATGGGCGAGAGAGTGGGCGATTGATTACCGGTGAAGGAGCCAAATAATGACGGCGGAGAGTGAGAGAAGCAATCCACACTAGGAGATGATTTGCACAAATGAAAATAATCGAATCTCAGTAAATATGAATAAATTTATTTGTGGAATCATATGCACGGCAAGTGGAATTTATTTTATTTTCTTTAATTAAATGGAATATTTTTTGATTATATAATGCTGCTTCGGCGATGCGTTTTTGAAGATAAATTATTTAATTAATACTATATTCTACCAAATTTGAAACTTATTCTTTTTTTTGGCCAGACAAATTTGAAAAGTAAAACTTACTTATAACAATGTAGGGTGCTAATTTTCAAGATCATAAATCGCATATTTACAAATTAAAATTAATGCATTTTATCTATACGAAACGAATTTTTAAAGTAATTTATAAGTAGCATAATAATATAGCTATTTGGGATACTTTAAAATACAATAAATTGAATTATGGACCAAAATTTGAGGCGGGACTATATATTTAGCTTTTTTTCACTTGAACATTTTCACACGACTTATTTAATCATTTCTCGCAAGTAAATCGATTTTATTCATGATTTACCTCATGGTTGGCTGGAATTTGAATATAATTGAATTATTAGAGTGTCCACCATGGTGGCTTTCGAGGGCCACCAAATGTGGCTCTCCTGGGCTCTCCATAATGGTAAATAATAAGGGCCACAAAATGTGGCCCGCTCTAAAATAAAAATTAATTTGTTTGCTTTTTTTAATAATATTTTGTAATTTAACTACAATAAATTTTATTAGACTATAATATATGATATTTATAATTTTAATTAAAATAAAATAATTTGGATTGTAAATAAAAAAAAATTCACAACCTAACCAAATAATTTGATACCGTTCATCGTCGGAATCCATATTTCAGAAGTTGAATTAAAATAGATTGGAAAGAGTGGTGTTTGAATTGGGGTAGAAAAATGGAGGAAAAATGATGTGTATTTATAAAAAAAAGAAGCAAAAAAAAATCGGTGGCTGGGCCACGAAATGCTGCCCGCTGCAGTGGTGGGCCGCGGAACACACGGCTGAGCCGCGTGAAGGCCGCGGCCGCGGCTCCCTCTCGGCTCTCGGCTCCCAGCCACCGATCGTGGCTCTCTGCAGTGGGGGCGGCGCACCCGAGCCACTTGCCGCGGCTCTCCCACTGTGGACACTCTTAGTTTACCACAAAAATATACTACTACTCCACACATAGTTCTCATGAATTCCAGTTTCCAGTTAAAAGAAATGGATACACATTGAACTGAACATATTTTTCTTACAAAATAATTTAGAGAACTAAATATCATTTAGATTAAAACAATCGTCTCATTAAATAATTACTACGGAGTACTGTATTTTTTCCCCACTCCGCACATAAACACCATAAGCACACATGATTTGCGTAGAGTTTAGAAGTTTTTTTTTGTGAATTAAGGTAACTCTTGTTTGAATTTGAAATTGCCAACTTTGACGAGTGTTGTGTTTCATTTAGGTTAATTGGAATCTACTATAGAATCATAATAAAAGAAAAAGAAAAACATCACATCACTTTATCTACTTTATTATCAATCTCACTTAACCACTAAACATTACTTTCTTAATCTCCGTGCCGAAAACTTACGCCCCAACTATAAGTGGACTGAGGGAGTGTATTAATGGTGCAAAGGGAAAAGGTGAAATGTAAAAAAGAAGAGAAAATGATGATGAGTTTGTAATAGTACTAATTAATGGGAAAGGATGAATAGTCCATCAAAGAGAAGCAGTGGCCATGAAGATTCCCAAAACCACCCTTCTCCTTCTCCTTCTCCTTCTCCTTCTCCTTCATTAATCTTCACACTAAGGCAGCTACTATCACACTCTACTCCGCCGATGCCGGCGCCGCCGTCCTCTAATAACTCCGCCTCCCTTGAAACAGCTCCCACCATCAATAATATCAATGATGCCATTTTGTTGATGCATGTGTTATTTAGCTTGTTTGTTTGTGTTTTATATAGCTCAGCTCATCAATTGCTTGTGATTTTTGTATCATGACTCATGCATGCATTCATTTGTATTTCTAATTTGTTCATGCCAAACTTCACCATCCTTTTCTTTTCTTTTAAATTTCCTTGTCTCGTTCAATTTTCATGAGTTGGCCAACGCCTTAAAGACTACTACCTACCTAAAATCTAAATTGGAATTATTATTATGGTAAATAGCAATTTAAATAGTCAAGTTTGGTCAAAATCTAGTCTATCGCATAGATATTAAAAACAAAATGTTAAATCACCAGGTTTCAATTTTTCTAGATTGTTACACGAAAACTTACGGCACTAGCTGTTCATGCTCCCAAACACTCTTAACCCTCCAATTTTTGAAACCTCTATTCTCCAACACTATTAACATGTTGAAATGGATAGGAGTTGGATCAAAACTCTTGTTTATCGACCCACTTCCACAACCTATATATGTTGCATACATCCTTTATTTTGTGCTATTTTATTTTTATACATTTGTGTTTTCCATAATTCTTTAAATTCACATATATTTAATTACTATTTTATAATTTTTTATATAAAATATTAGAACTCTTGGCTCAATTCAATATAACATGCAACACATTTATTGATACTCCCTCCGTCACACAAAGATTGTCTCATTTTAACCGGACACGGGTTTTAAAAAATGTAATGAAAAGTGAGTTGAAAGAGTTAGTGAAATGTGGGTCTTACTTTTATATATTAATTTTATAATAAAATGTGAGTATGAATGAGTTAGTGGAATATGAGGTCCACTACCAAAAATGGTAAAAAGTGAAATGAGACAAATTTTGTGGGACGGACGAAAATGGAAAAGTGGGACAATCTTTGTAGAACGAGGGAGTATATGATATATTAATTCTAAATTAACTTATAGATTTGATTTTAAGAATTCATAGTTTTGATTTTTATTATTTACTTTCCAAAATTTTAATTTTTTTAAATCTCTAATTTTTTGGAACATTGCTATTGGACCTTGAATTAAAAATAATCACTTGATCTTAACTCATCTATTTAGTATCTTAAATATATATAGCTAATACTCCCTTCGTCCCTAAAGAGTATGCACTATTTCCTTTTTCGTCCATCCTCAAAAAGTATGAACATTCCAATTTTGAAAACTCTCTTCTCTCTAATGATGTGGAACTCATTCTCCACTAACAATATTTAAAAAACTTTTTCTATCTCTCTCCCTCTTACTTTACCAATAATGCATTAAAACCCGTGTCGAACCCAAAGTTCATACTCTTTGGAAACGGAGGGAGTACTTTTTTATTTATAAAATAGAGTTCTTAGCTCAATTAGCTATAACATGCAAGAAAATTAAAAGTTAGATATAGGAGTATGACTTATTAATACTAGTTCAATTTACAGTTTTGAGTTAGAAGAATTTCAAAATTTTATTCTCCTTCCGTCCCCAAAGAATATGCACTTTGGATTCGGCCCGAGTTTAATGTAAAATTGTTAAAGTAAGAGAAAAATGGAGAGAAAAAATAATTAAAGTATTGTTACTGGATAATGAATCTCACCTTATTAGATAGAAAAAAGTTTCCAAAATTAGAAATGACATATTCTTATGGTGCAGACTAAAAAGGAAAGAATACATATTCTTGTGGGACAAATGGAGTAGTATTTAATTCGTTACTTTCCCAAATATTAAATTTTATAAATTCTTATTTTGGAATATTACGGGGAACCTCTACCAAAAAAATTATCACAGTGACTATCCGTGCCCCCAATGGGCTGACAATTGATGTCCCTGCAAGTAGGCAAATGTTTGTTGCGCAATTGAAGTATCGCATTGCTTCACAATGTGGTATACTCGAATATCAACAAATTATGATCTACAATAAAGAGAAAATGGATAATACTCGAACCCTAAAAAACTTTCGTATTTGTCTCTTCTCTGTTCTCTATCTATTCAGAAGAGACGAATACGAAAGCCTTTTCGGGTTCGAGCTTAATCCATTTTCTCTTTTTCTCTTTATTGTGGGTCATAATTGTTGATTTCGAGTATACCACATTGTGAACCAATGCGATTCTTCAGTTGCACAACAAACATCTGCCTACTTGCTGGGACATCAAATATCAACCATAGGGGGCACGGATAGTCACTGTGATATCTTCTCCTTCACCAGCCATGGTGATAGCAATTGCTGTAGTAGTGCGTAGCTCTAATATGAAATTGCTCTCTCATATACACTCTTTTAGTTCTCTCATTCTCCGCGCTGAAACAAATTAATTAATAAGTATAAAACATAATTATATACATAAATTGTACAAAATGTTTCACATTGGTTTCATATTAGTACAAACAGTTTGAAGTATACATAAATCATAGAAAAAGTTTCATCCGTGTTTCAATATAGTACATTCCGTCATTTGTGTTTAAATGGTGTTAACTCTTTGTGTATGTGAAGTATAAAATGTTTCATCATTGTTCATGTTGGTACAAAATTTTTTATGATTGTTTCGAATTGGTACAAAAAAATTCATCATTGTTTTATGGTTTGTGCGTCACATAAGTAAAAAAGTTAACGTCGTTTAAACACATATACCGAAATGTACTAAATTAAAACAAAAATGAAACTTTTTGTATAATTTATGTAAACTTGCAAACTTTTTGTATTAATATGAAACAAAGATGAAATATTTTGTATGAGTTATGTATTTACCCACACAAAACGCTTAAGCCATGTTTGGTTGTTGGGATTCTGTATGTGAAATTAATCTGATTCCTTATATTTTAAATTCCTGTGTTTGTTTCAGTTTTTAATCAAATTGAGAAAGTAATCAGAATCCTAACTTTTCTTAAGTATTCTCTTTTCCTGTTTTAGAATTCTTACATATTTAATGCAATATATTATTATTATTATTATTATTAATAAGTACAATATTTTAAAAATAATTTAAAATTATAAATCATACTTAATTTCAGTATAATAAATAACTATAATTAAATTTATCATAATTATAACTATATTATTATAATATTTATATATAATTGTTATTATCATAATAGTAATTAATAATTTATTAAATAACTAAAATATAATTATAATACTATAAATGATATAATAATAACAATAATTAATAATTAATACTATTATTTTATAAATTAATAATTAATCAATAAAATTGTATTGAAATTTAAATTATAAATTTATTTATTTATAATATCCGTAAATATTATAATTATAATAATAATCATATTTATTATTATAATCATTTATAATTATAATACTCTATGTAACTATTATGACAATTACTATATTATTATATATTAGTATGATGGATGATCCATATTTAAACTATCCATCGTAATAATAAATGTAATAATATAATTATTATCATTTATAATTAATAATTTATTATAAATTTTATATTATTACTTTTTTATAAATAAAAAATAATAAGTACTAGTACTATATTTTTAGTTTGGTGTTTAAATATAAAATCTTGATATTTCTAAACACCGTAAAGTAAAGTTATTAGGAATTATATTCCCGAGATTTATTTTCCCAAAAATAATTTTTCTTTTCTATTTTACTTTCCCGTCAACCAAACATAGCCTTAAAAGAATAAGGAACACTCAAAAGTGATTCACTTTGGTGTAGATCCGAAACTCATGCCATAGATCTAGAACACAAAACACTTTGCAATGAAAATCAAATTATTAAGCGATATTGATGCATAATATTATGAAACTATTCCAAAATTAGTTTTTTCCCACAAACTTTGAATTTGACACATGATATCATGAATTTAAATAATTGTTAAATTTTTTCCACCAACACCAAAATCCGGCTTCATTTCATTTGTTATTAGTTATTAATCGATTAGGGTGTCGTTTGGTTGACCTGACTCATTATCATATAACTATACATTTAGGATTAAGTTGTAAGATTATTTTAGTTGAAAGGGGGACTATGACTTATTATCATTAGATTATTCATCTAGAATTAAATTATGAGAATCAATTTCATAAACCAAATATAATACTACATATTTAATTATGCGATATAATCTTTCAAGCTGAATATGTCCTATTGTGTGAGAAATTCATTCTATCACATGTAAACCCAATATCTTTTACTAAGAAGACTCTTGTTGTGGTGTCAACTTTCACACTTGATCAATTCGGCAAATATAAAATTTATCTAAATAACTACTTTCCCTTTTTAGCATATAAGTTAATACGCCAAAGACAGTAGTAGTATTTTTAGATCAAAACATAATTACTTTGGCAAAATTTGTGTAATAATCTACTATGGTAGTGATCGATTTTCTAGATAAAATAATACAAAGATTTAAAATAGGATTAAGTTGAAAAATTATGTTAGTTGGAGGAGATTAGCTGTGATTAACTGTCACACGATTATCCATCTATAATTGGGTTATGAGATTGGATCTCCTTAACCAAACACACTACATATTTAATCCCGAGATACAATCTTGCAAACCAAACACCCCCTATAAGTAGTCAAAATATAACAAGTAATCTGCAATTTTGTGATATTTATATTTTTTTGCTATAAAAGTTGGAAATTTGAATATTGCTAACTGTGGTTGGAGTTTTAATTTGACGCAAAATTAATGTAGCCGTTATATTTTGTTTATAATTTATATCCGAATCAATTGGTAAAACTTGAGACAACAATTAATCTAGAAACCTAAATAGGGCACCAATGTCAATGGCCGCATTTTGCAGCCTTCACACGCCATATATTGTTCTCCTAAGAGCATCTCCAATGCCGGCGTCGGCGAAATCGGCGTCAAAATCGGTGTGGCCATGCCGATTCGCGCGATGACGCCGGTTCCGACGCCGATCCTCACGGCGCCATTGTGGGTCCCGGATCGGCGTCAAACCGGCGTCAGATTTTATTTTTTATTTATTTTTCTTTTGAAAACACTATATACGCGCTTTGAACGTCATTTTCATTCGCACCACTTGTTTTAACGAGTACTCTCTCTACCTTACTTTCTGTACAAGATCAATTTAAGAAATGAGTAATGCCGGTGGTAGTTGTGGGGATGCGGATGAGTACGAGCGTATGATGAACGAAGAGCTAGATGCCTATACGAGCCGTGAGGTTGATCGATGGATGCAGAGTTATATGCAGCCGGCGGCACCTCGCCCACGACCAGTTGTCCACCGTCGACAAGTGGTTGATCGTGATCATGAAGCTGCACATCAGCGCCTGTCTACAGATTACTTCGCAGAGGAGCCGAATTTTAACGCCAATCATTTCAGGCGTCGTTTTAGGATGAGGCGGGACTTGTTTATGCGTATTGTTAACGCTTTGGAGCAGCGATATCTGTATTTCCGCTTCAGGCACGATGCGGCTGGCAGACCCGGCCACACCCCTATTCAAAAGTGCATTGCGGCAATCAGGCAATTGGCCTACGGCACCGCGGCAGACATGTGGGACGAATACCTCCACATCGGTGAGACGACTGCCATCGAATGTATGAAGTATTTCTGTCAGGGCGTGATCGAAGTATTCGGTGATCAGTATCTCCGAAAGCCTACCCCCGAAGATTGCCGGAATCTGCTGCGGATGCACGGGGATCAGCATGGGTTCCCGGGAAATGTTAGGCAGCATAGATTGTATGCATTGGGAGTGGAAGAACTGTCCCGCTGCCTGGAAGGGGTTTTACACGACCGGCTACAAGGGAAAAAATCCCACGATGATCCTCGAGGCCGTAGCTGATTACCGATTGTGGATTTGGCATGCGTATTTTGGGATAGCCGGTTCGAACAACGACCTAAACGTCCTCAACTCGTCGCCCCTTTTCAACGAGCAGTGCCAGGGCGTTAGTCCGGCCAACGGCAACCAGCATGATATGGGCTACTACTTGGCGGATGGGATATACCCTAGGTGGCCCGTCTTTGTGAAGACGATCCGGTGCGCATCAGATGCGAAGAAGGCCTACTTTGCGACGCGGCAGGAGTCGGCGCGAAAGGACGTGGAACGCGCATTTGGTGTGCTTCAGGCTCGATGGGCTGCAGTTAAGGGACCAACGCGTTTGTGGAATGTCAACTGCATTGCTGATATAATGTACGCCTGTATTATCATGCACAACATGATTGTCGAAGATGAAGGTGTACAACTGACTGATTGGGCCAACGACGATAATGAGGCCGGTCCAAGCCACGGCGTCGCCACCGCCAACGTACGAGGTGGGGTACCTCACGATGAAGAAGCCCTCCTCCAAGCACATGCCGACATGCGTCAGACGGAGGCTCATATTCGACTCCAAAAGGATTTAGTTGAAGAGTTATGGGCGCGGAGGATTGCAAGGCGTTAGTTTTTATGTAAATTTATGTAATTTTTTTAAATGTAATTTTTTTAAATGTATTTTTTTTAAATTATTGTAATTTTTGAAATTTTAATAGTATTATTCAATTTAAATGTATTTGTCTCATAAATTAAATTCCGTATGTTGATACGAGTGTAAATTAAATTATATAATTGTTATTAGTGATGTGGATAGGTAGTGTGAAGGCTATGTGAGGGCTATTTGATGTCCAGTTGATGTGGCAAGCTGATGTGACAGGAGAATTGTAGTGCTGATGATGTGGCAGTGTGAAGGCTATGTGAGGGCTATTTGACGTCCTGTCTTACTGGAGATGCTCTAAACATACTCCAATGGCCGCATTGTTCTCCAATGTCAATGGCCGCATTTAGCTTATGAGTACCTCCTAAGCTAAATTGCTTTTCCTTTTCTTCTCCATTCTCTCACCAAATGAGCGGGCGAGTGGGCGTCACTGCACATGCGATAGCATGCCATTGTGATTCGGGTGGGGGTGAGGGGGTGCGCGCCACCACAAGTATTTGCGCCAACTCTCAACGTCATCATCTAGACTTTTTTTCCTTTCTCCAATTAAACCACCTTGTGTATGGTTTTGCTTGTGTATTTTGTTTGTCTAAAAGTCTTAAGTTATGTGATTGGAACTTGGCCATTGGGTTTGCCTTTTTGGTCTTGTGATTTGTACTAATTTTGTGTTATATTACTGAATAATCTAGACAATGTCAATGAAGTCGAATGGGGACGAGAATGCGGGTGAAGAATTGAAGATCAAAGATCGAAGAGTCAGGCTTTGAGCAAACAGAAGACGTTAGAGCATCCACAGCGGAGAGCACACCGCTGTCCGCCGCTGCGCTCTTGCCGCTGGCACGGACGTGCTCTTAGCTAAGAGCAGCGTCGTGCCAGCGAGCAGGGCGACGTGGCGCGTTTCTATTGACCGTTGGCATTTTCTTTTTTCTTTTTTAAAAAAATCGAAAATAATACCAAAAATTAAAAAATATATTTTTGGCTTCTAAAAAATATACAGATTTTATTACCATTTTTTTGAATTTTTTTTGAATTTTTTTTTAAAAAATTAATCCCAAAATCATCTATAAATACACGCATTCATCATCCATTTGAGCAAAATTCGGCCACGAGTAGTGGGGTTTTTTAATTTTAAGAATTTAATTATGTATTTTTTAATTTTTAGGATTTAAATTATGTAATTTTTAATTTTTAAGACTTTAATGAAGAAAATTTTAATTATGTAATTTTTAATTTTTTTGTAATTTGTAATATTATTCTGGTTATTTTTAATATATTTTAATATTGTGGAAATATTTTAATTTTAATTGAATATTAGAATGGTGGGACCCTTGAGCATGTCCTTGCGGAAGAGCACGGATGTGAGTGTTGTGCTCTTGCCTAAGAGCAGAGAGTAAAAGTGGGTCCGGGCTCACATCCGTGCTCGTTGGCAAGAGCAAGGATGTGGATGCTCTTATGGGCCACGATCAACGTGGAATGAGAAAAAGCGCACGATCTACAAGTCATCTACAAAAAGTGGAAAAAGGAAGGAGGAAAGAGAGAAAACAGTGTACAAATTTGCCCTTTAACCCTTTGGGGTATTTTCGTTCGAAAAAAGCTAATAGGCCCAAAAGTGAAAAGCACCTTACATTGCAGCAAAAAAGGCGATTCTATCGCCTTAGAAGCCCCACACTCCGGCCCGACATCATGTGAGAGGGTTCAATCAAGGTACGCAGTAGCCCGATAAGGGGGGGCTTAACCCACTGGCTGCCAGAAGCCCATCTCCCAAGGCACCTGAGAGATGGAAGCAACTATACGACAGCAGTGGGATTTGAACCCAGGCTCATTGCAGCAAGATCTGTCCCTCCATTGCCAACTGCGTTGCCCCTGCGGGCTGAAAAGCACCTTACAATGCATAAGTACAAGTATAAATATCGCAAATGATATTTTGCACGTATAGGGGCCGCACATATGCATCGTAACTAGTATGTGCCCTAAATATGTACTCCCTCCGTCCCACAAAGATTGTATCATTTTTCTATTTACGTCCGTCCCACAAAATTTGTCACATTTCACTTTTTACCATTTTTGGTAGTGGACCTCATATTTCACTAACTCATTCCTACTCATACTTTATTATAAAACTAATGATAAAAGTAGGACCCACCTTCCATTAATTCATTACATTTCTTAAAACCAGTGCCTAGTCAAAGTGAGAGAGTAATTCACTCTTCTATTACAAAGTGTTTAACAAATGGAAGATTATAAAAGTAATACTCTATCTGTCCCATTATAAAAGAAATGAAACTTTTGATTTTCAGCACGAGATTTTATACAATGTTATTTTATGATATTATTTCTGTTTTAACAAACATCATTTTTAATGAGACAAAGAGAATATATTGCTAAGTTACTTGTTAGGACTCATTATTATAGGAGAAAATACACCAAATTATAATTATTTTTCAATAACATTTGACGTTTCTACGTTAAATTAGTAGATACTCCCTCCGTCCCGCACTACTCGTACTTATTTCCTTTTTGGGCGTCCCAAGTTACTTGCACTCTTTCCATTTTTAGTAAAAATTTTCACCTACAGCCGTAATTTTTGACTTTCCTATACACTCATTCCTTAATCTCCGTACCGAAAAGGAAAGGGGCGAGTAGCCCGGGACGGAGGGAGTACTAGAATCAGATTCCACGTGAAGGGAACGTGGTGAGGATATAAATCCTAAAGAAGATGAAATAGCTACCTTACCCCATTCTAAAAATGTATCCACTTATTACATTCTTCTTAAATATTTTGATGGTGTTGCACCTGTTTTTTGACATGATGCACATCTTAAACTCGATAAACTGTCTGGTAAAAAAGTTCAAAAGGATATATATTTACGAAGTCGGGTGAAAAGATGCATTTCCCTATCTCGGTCTAACTGTAGAGTATATAAGATACTAACACAATTGAATTGACATAGAAAATAAAAAAATCTTAGTGGATGGCTCTACCAAACGGTGCTCAAAATAAGATTTTATGGCCACCTAATAGAATGACTGCTTAATTATGCATAAGCTCATGCCACGTAATTAAACTCTGAATTTTTGCTATCAAATTTATACTCGTCCTAGGGGTAAGCACACAACTTAATAAAATTTACAGTTAGACCATCCACAATGGAGGCTAGCGGATAGGCTAGCCGATCGCGGGCGCTAGCCGACCGCTAGCCGATCCGCTAGGCTCCATTGCGACAATTTAGGCTAGCCGATCGGCGAGCTCTAGCCGATTCGCAGGCGCTAGGCGATCCGCTAGCCGCAATTGCGAGCTCCGAATCGGCTAGCCGTTTTTTTTAATTATGTAATTTTTTTTATAATTTACTTTTTTTTAATTTAAATAAAATTATTGCATTTTCCCGTATCTGTGTCATAAATTTAATTCTGTATTTGCGTGATTGTAATTTTTAATTATGTAATTCCGTAATTCGTGTGTGGAAGAGGAGTTTTTTTTAATTAATGTACTTTTTTTTAAAATTTTAATATTATTATTGAATTTTCCCGTATTTGTGTCGTAAATTTAATTCCGTATTTTGCGTGATTGTAATTTTTAATTATGTAATTCCGTAATTCGTGTGTGGAAGAGGAGTTTTTTTTTAAATTAATGTAATTTTTTTAAATTAATGTATTTTTTTAATGTACCTTTTTTAAACTAATATATTTTTTTAATGTAATTTTTTTAATTTAAATAATATTATTAAATTTTCGCGTATCTGTGTGCTGGGCTATGGGCTATTTGCTTGTCCTAATAATAATAATGTGGCAGAAGGATTTTTAGTGCTGATGATGTGGCAAGAGGAGTTTGTAGGCGAAAGCTATCGTGGATGATCTTATCAACATAAGGTAATTGGGCATATAGATTAACTAAAGAATATCTAGAGACTAGCAATGATATTTTCCCAGCTAAAAATGATTCAGAGGGCTACATTTTTTAATCATTTAAAAATTACTGAGAAATGAACATAGTAGGACAATCTAAAATCTAAGCAGTAATGGCATTTAAATTTAAGTGTCAATTTATGTCGTGCAAAAGAATGATACAATGGTGCAGCAACAACCAGAAGAATAAAATAGCATATAATAATAAAAAAAAACCCAGCAAAACGATTATCATGCAATACTCAAAATTCGACAAACTGTGATAAGATTACGGACTTAACATTAATAAAAAATCTGATAACTTGTCGTCGAAAGTAAAATAATCTAATCTCCAAATCAATCGCCGCCGGCCTTATTGTAGACATAGGTCTGGCCGCATTTACCGCAGTAATGGCGGTCAAAATGATTGGCCATGAAGGTTCCAGCCCCGCACTCGGCGTTGGGTGATACGGATCACTCGAGCATGCAAGACGAGGAACCAGCTGTAGAAGTACCGGCGACAGCCACGAAGACCAGGAAGCGAATGCAGCAGAAGAGGTCCGAGGGGAATGTGGAGGCAAGATCGTTGAGGCCAAGGGATCGAATTAAACCCCCGCAGAAGCTGGCGAATTACGTCGCCAAGTAACAACGTG
Source organism: Salvia splendens (assembly GCF_004379255.2). Classification (NCBI taxonomy): domain Eukaryota; kingdom Viridiplantae; phylum Streptophyta; class Magnoliopsida; order Lamiales; family Lamiaceae; genus Salvia; species Salvia splendens. Next base: position 4,616,536 of record NC_056034.1, read on the forward strand.
ATTAAGGAGAAGATGCTCTGTTTTGTTAGCTCTTATTCTGTTTTGTTATTAATTATTTTAGTTTGTTTCCTTTTTCATAGCTCATTAGTTAAGCTTTATTAATTGAATTATTGTAATCGCGTCGGGCGTCTATTAAGCCCCGTTCGGGTTTTCTTCGTTGATTCTTTCCCGGACGTCTAGGTTAGGTCGAATCAACCCTAGGGTCTTAGTATAAATAGGGCCATGTTTTCGAATATTCAATCATCAATATATCATATTCTTTCGGCCCAAGGCTTGAGCAACAAGAAACGCAAACCCTACCGCTGACGACGAGTCTCTCGCTCGCGTGCAGCTTCCTCGCCGGAAATCGCCGACGACCCAGACCTCCTGGGCGCCAGATAATTCCCGGTCGTGTCTCTTGATCGCGAGTTAATCAACGTTTGGAGCAGCGCTCCTAACAATTGGTGTCTTTCATTGCGTACTCACCATGGATGTTTCTGACTCTGTTCTACCACCAACAGGCCTCCTGACAGGCGGCAACGCTCAAGAAATCATGGCGAACCGGCCCCATCGCGAGGAATCGCTCACTCACCGTGGCAGCAACGGCCACCGGCCACCGCCACAGGGCGATCCACAATCGAGTACCATCCACATCGAAGGCTCGGGTCCCCGTGATCCGATTTCTTTGGGGTTCGAGAAGATTATGCAGCGCTTTGATAACCTGGAATTTCGCTTGGCCGCAACTGATCGGAGGGTTGACGGTTTGGAGGTTCCGCTCCTCCCTGATCCGGATCCACCATACTTTTCAGACGATACGGATGTGATTCCGCATCCCACTCATCGCGAGGTTATGGCTTCCGACGGGGATGTCCCCCGGTATTTCAACCACGGCCGCCGCGCTCGTGGTGGGGACGTCCGCCGACGACGAGTTGATTTTCGCGACCACCCGCGACGGGAGGGTTTGATGACTGCTCAACACCATGGCCCTGCTTTTCGTCGAGACCGCACATACTCCGGACGTGGGTCAGCATGGGATAGACCCATGCCTCAGTTCCCTCAGGAGTGGGGTCGAGGTTTTAACGGGTACCGCCACTCTACATCATGGGACCCACCCTCACACCGTCATACAAACAACACGGGCAGAAGGGAGACGCCGCGGGATCTTGACATGAAAGCTCCCCGTTTCGACGGCTCCGACGCTTCGAATTGGATTTCTAGAGTCGAATATTATTTCGACCATTTACAATTGGCAGATGAAGATCGTCTACACTATGTGGTAATGTTGTTTCAGCCACCGGCGGCTGAATGGATTTTTAATTACAGAGCCAACAACCCGGTCGTGACGTGGCTTGAGTTTCTGGAGGATGTCCGCCATAGGTTCGACCCCCATAGCTTCCGTAATTGCGCGGGACCCTTATCGAAGCTGGTGCAGACGGGCAGTGTAGCAGAGTATCACGATGCCTTTGATAGATACCTTAATAGGGTGCAAGGGATTTCCGAGGAGGCCCTAATTCCGATCTTCATCACGGGGCTCAAGGAGCCCATCCAAGAAAAGGTCGAGTTACAACAGCCATCTTCTTTGGCAGAAGCGATGGCTTTGGCACTGAGGCTGGCCTCGTCGCACGAGGAGCGTCATCCCCAACAACTCCGGGGTAAATGGGGCGGTCGGGAGTCCCGTTTTACACACCCTGCCAGTAGCCCAGCCACGACCCCAGCCCCCTCCAGTCAGCTCGCTGCAGCCCAGCCTAGGGAGACGGTGAAACCCGGCTTCCGGCCCATTCGGGTCTCAAACGCTGAAAAGGCTGAGCGCTCCCGGAAAGGATTATGTTACCACTGTCCAGAGAAGTGGGTGCCGGGGCATGTGTGCAAGCTGAAGGTTCTGTGTTATATAGGCGACGACGAGACCACGGATGACCTGGACGGGTCAGACGCAGAGGACGACCCGGAGACAGTGATCACGGCGGACCTCTCACATCTCCACACATTGTCGGGAACCAGCAAGTCCCGCCCTTTCAACGTTATAGGCACAATCGGGAAGACTACAGTCAGCATACTTATCGATACAGGGAGCAACCATGATTTTCTCCACCCCCGAGTGGCGGAGCAATTGCACTTATCCTTGACCCCGATCCGGCCATTTAGAGTCTATGTGGGCAATGGTGCATCATTGATTTGTTCACATATAGCACGCAGAACCAAGCTCTCTATCCAGGGCGTCGACTTCCTTCTGGACTTGCACATCATGGAAATTCATGGTCCGGATATTGTGCTCGGTATGGATTGGTTGGAGTCATTGGGACGAATATCGGCGGATTTTGTGGGGAAAACCTTGGAATTTTCGCAGAATGGAGTACCTGTAGCACTACACGGAGTGCAACCCTCTCCGCGCCTTATCACCTTGCAGTCATTAGCAATGTTGGCTGCCCACCCCACGGCCAACGAGTTTTACGAGATAGTGAGGATTGAGCCTGAGGTGCAGGACACCAGCGTGGACTTTCCCCAGGATACACCGCCGACGGTCCAGGCGGTGTTGGAGAGATTTCGGCCGGTATTTGAGGTACCGACGGGGATGCCACCGCGACGTGAATATGATCATCGGATACACCTGCTGCCTAATTCTAAACCAGTCAATGTGCGGCCCTATAGGTACCCCTATTTTCAAAAAAATGAGATCGAAAGACAGGTGAGGGAAGTGCTCGCGCAAGGGATTATTCAACGGAGTCAGAGTCCGTTCTCGTCCCCGGTCCTGTTAATTAGAAAGAAAGATGGATCATTCCGGTTTTGCATCGACTACAGGGCCTTGAACATGGCTACGGTGCCTGACCATTTTCCAATCCCAACAGCAGATGAACTCTTCGACGAGCTGGGACGTGCGAAATTTTTCACCAAACTGGATTTGAGGTCCGGTTACCATCAGATTCGCATGCATGATGCGGACGTGTTTAAAACAGCTTTCAGGACACATGACGACCATTTTGAATTCTTAGTAATGCCGTTCGGCCTTACCAATGCTCCGTCAACATTTCAGGCCGCCATGAACGGGATTTTTCAGCCATTATTGAGGAAGTGCGTAATTGTATTCTTCGATGACATCCTCGTATACAGTTCCACATTGGATGACCACTGCTCTCACCTACAGCAGGTGCTCGAGTTATTGCAGTCCCATAAATTCTTCGTCAAGCTCTCCAAATGTTCATTTTGCAGGACGACGGTTGAGTATTTGGGCCATTTGGTCTCAGGGCAGCCTAAAGGCCGACCCCGCAAAGATCGATGCAATGACGTCATGGCCAACACCTAGGACCGTGAAACAACTACGTGGATTTTTGGGCTTAACAGGGTATTATCGACGCTTCATTGCTAATTACGCCATGATTGCCGCACCCTTAACTGATTTATTAAAGAAGGAGTCCTTCGTATGGTCCGAAGCGGGGGATGCCGCGTTCGCGGCCCTCAAAGGTGCCATGACTACAGCTCCGATTTTGAGTTTACCGGATTTTGAGAAGCAATTTTGCGTCGAGACGGACGCTTCAGATGTGGGAATTGGGGCGGTGTTAATCCAAGATAAACATCCCATTGCCTATTTTAGTAAGAAGCTTGGTCCGCGCCGTCGGGTCACCTCGACGTATCATAAGGAGCTTTACGCCATAGTGGAAGCAGTGCAGAAATGGCGGCAATATCTCCTTGGCCGAGAGTTCATCATACGTAGTGACCAGAAAAGTTTAAAGGATCTCCTTCAACAGGTTGTGCAGACCCCGGATCAACACCTTTACATCCGAAAATTAATGGGGTATAAATTCTGTATCGAATACAAGACAGGAAGCACCAACAAGGCGGCTGACGCCCTTTCACGACGCGAGGGGGGCGTGGACCAATATTCTGATCTGGGGCCAGCCGAGTCCAGCGCGGAGCCAGAGCATGAGCCGCGGACAGAAGCAGCGTTTCTCGCTGCAGTAGCCCAGCCCATTCCCGACCTGCTACAGCGGCTGCGGGAGGAGACCGCGGACCTACCAGACTTGCGGGCATTGGTCGCCCAGATCGCGGAGGGAACAGCCCCAGCACATCTATCTGTTGTCGACGGGCTAATATATTTCAATCGTCGAGTCCTCCTCAGCCCAGACTCGAAGCTAAAGCGTTTGTTGTTAACGGAGCATCACTGCACGCCGATGGCGGGTCACCCGGGTCATGATCGGACCTTTCGTCTCGTATCGGCCGGATTTTATTGGCCCCGTATGCGCAAGGATGTCAAGAAGTTTGTTGAAACCTGCGCAGTATGTCAATCCACGAAGTACTCGACACAAAAGCCTGCGGGTTTGTTACAACCCCTGCCCGTCCCGTCCCAAGTTTGGGAGGACGTTTCTATGGACTTCATCACGGGCCTTCCCCCCGTCTAAAGGATACACCACGATTATGGTGGTGGTGGATCGCCTGTCAAAGTATGCACACTTTGCCCCGTTACCGGCCAAGTTCGACGCCTTACGGGTCGCCCATCTCTTCATCAATACGGTGGTGCGCCATCATGGATTCCCAAAGACTTTAGTCTCGGACAGGGACTCAGTGTTTTTGAATGCTACTTGGGAGGAAATGCTGCGATTGAGCGGAACTAGGCTGCATTTCTCTACAGCTTATCATCCGCAATCGGATGGACAGACGGAGGTTCGGAATCGCGGTCTCGAACAGTACCTTCGAGCGTTTACTGCGGATCGTCCATCTAAGTGGGGTAATTTCTTGCCGTGGGCAGAACTAGCCCTCAACTGTTTCCACCACGCTGCGTTGGGCACTTCGCCATTCCGAGCTTTATATGGACGGGACCCTCCGCTGCTGGTGGCTTCCCCACCGTCGGCTGCCACGCCCCCGAAAGTGGCGGAGTTAATAAATCAAAGGGGGAAGTTGCTGACTGAATTGCGTGAGAATCTTACCTGTGCTCAACAACGCATGTGCGAGGTGGTGAATAAACACAGGAGGCACGTCGAATTTGAGGTTGGGGACTTGGTGTGGCTAAAACTACAGCCTTACCGTCAACACTCTGTGGCTAAGCCGCTTTCGGCTAAGTTAGCAAGGCGTTTCTACGGGCCTTATGAAGTGTTGCAGCGCGTGGGCCCGGTGGCATACCGTCTACGTCTGCCGGAGGGAAGTAGAATTCACGACGTGTTTCACGTCAGTTTGCTTCGTGAATTCGTGGCGGGGGATGAGGAGTCGATTCCGCGCAGGGAGTTGCCGGACACATTCATGGGGAGCAGACCGGTGGCGACCCCGGTAGCATTGGAGGAATCACAGGTCCTATGGCGCGACGGCAAGCCGGTGGAGCACGTGTTGGTGCGATGGTTGGATGGCACAGACTCCCCTTCGTGGGAGCCACTCGATGTGATTAAACGGCATTTCCCGAATCTCCCCCTTGAGGTCAAGGAGGCGGCTAACCGGGGGGGAGTAGATACGGATTACTCGAGCATGCAAGACGAGGAACCAGCTGTAGAAGTACCGGCGACAGCCACGAAGACCAGGAAGCGAATGCAGCAGAAGAGGTCCGAGGGGAATGTGGAGGCAAGATCGTTGAGGCCAAGGGATCGAATTAAACCCCTGCAGAAGCTGGCGAATTACGTCGCCAAGTAACAACGTGATTAAGGAGAAGATGCTCTGTTTTGTTAGCTCTTATTCTGTTTTGTTATTTATTATTTTAGTTTGTTTCCTTTTTCATAGCTCATTAGTTAAGCTTTATTAATTGAATTATTGTAATCGCGTCGGGCGTCTATTAAGCCCCGTTCGGGTTTTCTTCGTTGATTCTTTCCCGGACGTCTAGGTTAGGTCGAATCAACCCTAGGGTCTTAGTATAAATAGGGCCATGTTTTCGAATATTCAATCATCAATATATCATATTCTTTCGGCCCAAGGCTTGTGCAACAAGAAACGCAAACCCTACCGCTGACGACGAGTCTCTCGCTCGCGTGCAGCTTCCTCGCCGGAAATTGCCGACGACCCAGACCTCCTGGGCGCCAGATAATTCCCGGTCGCGTCTCTTGATCGCGAGTTAATCAACGTTTGGAGCAGCGCTCCTAACATTGGGGCACTCCTTCCTGAGGCGCTGCACCTTGCCGGAATCGTCGACCTTGTAGAACTGAAGAACGGCGAGCTTCACCTTCTTGTGCTTGTGCTTGATCTTCTTCGGTTTGGTGTAGGTCTTCTTCTTGCGCTTCTTAGCGCCACCACGTAGGCGGAGGACGAGGTGAAGCGTGGACTCCTTCTGGATGTTGTAGTCGGCGTGGGTGCGGCCATCTTCAAGCTGCTTGCCGGCGAAGATGAGGCGCTGCTGGTCCGGCGGGATGCCTTACTTGTCCTGGATCTTAGCCTTGACGTTGTCGATGGTGTCGGACGACTCCACCTCGAGGGTGATCGTCTTCCCCGTAAGGGGTTTCACGAAGATCTGCATCTTCGCAACCGCCGCAGATAAGTTAGGGTTTTCACGAAGATCTGTTCAACTATGAGGATGAGCAGACGAGCAAAATTTTGGAAATTGAAACTCCATGAATTTCAGTCTCATTTCTTCGATCATCATCTATGCGTATTTCTCTTTTTTCCATCACCTCTATTATCCGTTCGATCAAATTTCTCTGTATAAAAAATGACTAATTTTTATGAAAGATAACCGGATGCGTCGCCGGAGGAGTAATCTTTCTTAACGATGGTAATCGAGAGGTGTAGATAGGCTATGCATAGTAGAACAGCGAATGAAGTATTTGGGAGAAGAAGGGTTTGTATTATTTCTTATATTTTTTAATTACAATCGGTCCTAGCCTTCATATAGGGAGTAATCTATTTTTGTACAAGGTATCAATATCAATTGAGTATCGATTTCTCTACATAATGACTCCCAAATTGGTCTCCTTGATTTGCCTCCTTAATGACTCCCGATTTGCCTCCTTTGATTTAGGTAAGTTTGACACTCCCCCTCAAGTTGAGCAATGGTATCTCCAATGCTTAACTTGCACAATATTTCTTCGAAGATCTTGGGATGAACTGCTTTGATTAGGATATCCGCCAATTGTTCTTCTGATCGGACAAAAGGGAATTCAATAATACCTCCTTCCAATTTTTCTTTGATGAAGTGTCGGTCAACTTCCACATGTTTTGTTCTGTCGTGCTGCACTGGATTCTCTGAGATGCTAATAGCGGCTTTGTTGTCACAGAATAACTGACTTTTTCGGGTTGGTGGACACCCAATTTCTGTGAGTAACCTCCTAAGCCATAGGATTTCCATGAGTCCACTCTTCATTCATCGGAACTCAGCTTCGGCACTTGACAGGGCGACGACCTTTTGTTTCTTGCTCCTCCAAGTAACCAAGTTTCCTCCAATGAACGTAAAGTACCCTCCTGTTGACTTCCTATCCACTGGATTGCTTGCCCAGTCAGCGTCTGTGTATCCATCAACTTCCAGATCATCTCTCTTTGCTAGGAAGATTCCATAGCCGACAGTACCTTTCAAGTACCGTACGATCCTCAACGCGGCATCCATGTGGTTAGTTTGAGGTTGGTGCATGAACTGGCTTACAACGCCCACGGCATATGCAATGTCAGGCCTCGTATGTGAGAGGTATATGAGTTTCCCGACTAGGCGTTGATATCTTTCTTTATCTGCTAGCTCCGCTCCCTCTTCTATTTTAAGGCCATGATTTTGAATCATTGGAGTGTCTGTGGGTTTGTAGTCGAGGAGACCTGTCTCTGCCAACAGATCTAAGACATACTTCTTCTGTCTTAGAAATATTCCGTGTCGAGATCGCAACACTTCTATCCCCAAAAAATACTTTAGTGCGCCTAGGTCCTTCATCTCAAATTCTCTGAACAGATTTTCCTTCAACCTCTGGATTTCCTCAACATCATCTCCGGTGATAATCATGTCATCAACATAGATAATCAGATAAGTTACCTGGTTGCCTCTCCTTTTTGTGAAGAGTGTGTGGTCGGACTGGCTTTGTTGGAATCCATGCTTGATCATAGCCTGGCAGAATCTTCCGAACCAGATTCGCGGAGACTGCTTTAGGCCATACAGAGTTTTTCGTAGTCGGCACACTTCTCTTCCTCCAAATTGTTCGGAGAAATCGGGTGGGACCTCCATGTATACTTCTGTATTTTGCGCGAGTTCTCCATGAAGGAAAGCATTGGTCACGTCAAACTGATGTAGTGCCCAGTCTTTGCATGCTGCTACAGACAGTAGTGTCTGTACTGTTTCCATTTTTGCAACTGGGGAGAACGTTTCTTCATAATCCACTCCATATACTTGGGTGTATCCTTTTGCGACGAGTCTTGCCTTGTACCTCTCGATTGAACCATCTGCTCTTCGTTTTATGGTGAATATCCACCGACTTTCTTTCCTTTTGGTAGCATACATTTCTCCCACGTACCATTCTTCACTAGGGCATCTATTTCTTTCTTCATGGCTTCTCTCCAGTGCTTATGTTTATTTACCTCTTCAAAGGATTGTGGGATGTCTTCTTCCTCATATAGGGCAGTCTCGAAGGCTTTGGCCATTTCTGATAGATGACAGTGTGCAATATTGGATACTGTATATTTTGTCTTTTTTCCCCTCCAATCTGGTGAGTATCGGCGTGGAGGGACTCCTCTTGTTTGCCTTGGTGGGAGTTCGTATGTACTCCTTCCACTTACTCCACTTTCCTCATTCGAGTCCCTATCAAGATTAGTACATTCTGAGGATGTATTATCAATATCTGAACTGCTTACCTCAGGTATCGAAGTCGGTTCTGATTGTTGGTCATTGACACTTTGTTCGTCGTTCTATATTACGGGATGTGATGGCCCGGTGGTGTTGCTAGCGTCCTCAGGTGGACCAACGTCTGTGACAGGACTTGGCTGTGACTCTCCCCCTATCTGATGTTCCCCCATTTGTGGTTTTCCCCCTAAATGGTTGTTTCCAATGTCTGGTAGCCAATCTAGGAGGCTATTGTTTGGACTATCGTCTAAAGTATGTATCTCCCCCTGACTACTGGATTGGCTATAAAAATACTCGCCTTCCACAAAATCACAATTCATGGTAGTGTGGATTTTTCGGGTTTTTGGATCATAGCACCGGTATCCTTTTTGATTTTTTCCATAGCCAATGAAGACACACTTTAGGGCGCAAGGGTCTAATTTGGTGCGTTCGTGTTTAGGAATGTGAACAAAGACTGAGCAGCCGAACACTCTAGGTTCTAAAGACAGTGATGATGGGATTTCGAAATGCTGAGAGAAGGTGTCCAAGGGAGGTTTAAAGCCAAGTATGCCAGTGGGAAGACGGTTCATGAGGTAAACTGCGGTAGCTGTAGCTTCTGGCCAAAAAAATTTTGGTACCTTGGATTCAATTAACAAAGCTCGTGTAATTTCGAGGATATAACGGTTTTTCCGTTCGGCGACCCCATTTTGTTCCGGATTGTATGCACACGAGGTTTGGTGGATTAGTCCCTTTTGCCTAAAAAATTTCTTGCAATTTATTATTGACATATTCCCCCCCATTGTCTGATCTAAAGATCTGGATAGTGTGGTTATATTGGGTTTGAATGAGGTTATAGAAATCTACGAACCTATCACCCACTTCATGTTTATTTTTTAAAAAATAGATCCATGTCATGCGAGAGTAGTGATCAATAAATAGTAAGAAATATCGAAAACCTTGACCCCCACTAATGGGAGCAGGACCCCAAACATCAAAATGAACTAAAGCAAAAGGAGTTTTAACTCTTGTATTGTTCAACTTAAAAGAATGTCTATGGTTCTTGGCCAAAACACAAGTATCAGAAAAGAGTTCAAAGATCTAGCTAATTCAGGAAATAAAAGTCGAAAGTAGCCTAAGGATGGGTGCCCTAACCGACGATGCCAAAGCCAAGCCTGTCTGTCTGTCGGTCCTGGAGTTAGCATCATGGCAGCACTTTGTTGGGCTATCTCGTCCACATAATACAGTCCGCTTCGCTCAGTGCCACACCCAACTATCGTCCCCATCTTGATATCCTGTAACATGCAAAATTTAGGCTGCATTAGTAATTTACAGTTCAACTCTTTAGTCACATGACTAATTGATAACAACTTATGAGATAAGGATGGAACGAAAAGGCAATTAGAGAGGCATAGAGTGGGCAAGATGTTAATCGTGCCCGCCCCCATCACGCGTGCTAGGTCCCCACTGGCGGTTTGGACATAGGGTTTTTTTGAGGTGGAAATGGATACAAAGTCTGAGGTTTCGAAGGAAATTGTATCTGTCGCACCACAGTCAAAAATCCAATGTGGGTCATCGGAATCTGACATTGTGTTTGGATGTGTTTTGCAGGTATCAAAAGGTCGGGGGAAGGTATTTGAGACGGTGATGAAATTTTTCCGAGTCTCACTCCCGCATATACCTGCTCTGATACCATCTTAATGATGGTAATCGAGAGGTGTAGATAGGCTATGCATAGTAGAACATCGAATGAAGTATTTGGGAGAAGAAGGGTTTGTATGATTTCTTATATTTTTTAATTACAATCGGTCCTAGCCTTCGTATAAGGAGTAATCTATTTTTGTACAACGTATCAATATCAATTGAGTATTAATTTCTCTACATAATGACTCCCAAATTGGTCTCCTTGATTTGCCTAATGACTCCCGATTTGCCTCCTTTGATTTAGGTAAGTTTGACACTCTTTGGCCAATGCTCCTCTGTATCACAGTTTTTTCTTCTTTAGGCATGCTTTTGCAGCTCCGTGATTAGTCCTGATTACTGTTATTGTTTGTTTTAGGAACTGGAGGGGAAGAGGCTTCTTTGTTTGCCATGGTTATTTTTAAAATGCACACACCTGGTTCTGTGGATTGAGTGATATTTCAAGTGTCGTTTTCATTTGTTTCATGACTTTATCATTGAAATAAATTAGGTATGAGAAGTACTCAAAGAATAAAGGTTGGAGTTTTGAAGTTCTTGGTGTGGCAGAATACGACTTTAAAAGTTATAAGGTTGGTTGAGTATCCTTTAGATAACTTGCAATCTGCTACTGCGTTTCATATTTTCAGCCTCACACACTATCGTTTTTTGGCTTAATTCCACGAATAGACCTCCTGGGAGGTAGTATCCGCCATTTGTACCCGTCAAAAAAAAGTTTCCAGAGAGGGGAAAGACGCGAGAAGGTCTCGCGTGTATCCATAGCAAACACGCGTTTGGCTCATGCGTGTTTTAACTAAACACGCGAGTTGCATTAGCGTGTATTAAATTTATACACGCGAGAGGCATTAGCGTGTATCACTTGATACACGCGAATTGGTCACGCGTCTTTCACTTGATACACGCGAGAGGCATTAGCGTGTTTCACTTGAATGAATTACGGACCAGAAGCCCTCTTCCTCACTCTCAGGCGCGACCCCTCTCTACACCACCATAAGCTGCGAAATCCTCATCTACCCGACGAAAATCGACATATAGTTGCTCCCATTAATCTTTTAACTCTTGTTAGGTAAGATTTTAACCTTAATTTCAATTTTAGTTGGTTATTATAGATTTAGGGTTCATAGTGTTAATTTAGGGTTAATGGTGTTAAATTTTTTTGTTGAATTTGGTTGAGAGTATTTGATGTTTATCGTACTTATTTTGCAGGTGTGATGGTGTTTGTAAGTTTATATTGGGATGGGAAAATTACTCAGCTCTCAGGTTTGGGTGTTGCTTATGAACCCCCTCGTGCAAACTCATTTATTATATTGAATGAGAAGATATCTTATTATCAGCTAGTTTCAATGATATGTGAAAAAATTGGAATTGATTTAGATGCACATACGATTGATTTAACATGGAGGCATCCTGTGGTTTTTAGTGGAGTGGTGAATTATATAGCTACACCAGTGGATGATAATTTGTTGGAGTATATGTTTGCCGAAAATCCACGTCAAATTGAACTTTTTATTGAATATACTCCTGTGACTACTGCGTTGCAATTTGAACCGCCTATCACTCAGCATGATGTTGGAACGTCTAGGAGAGATGATTATCAAAGTTTTGATGTCGGGACATCTAGGATGGATGATGAATATCATAACACTGAATTCAACACATTTGGGAGGGAGGTTGATGAACAACTAGATGTACCAAATGTGCCATGTGATGGTTATGATGGTTCAGATGGTTTAGATAATTGTGATGGTTCAGATGGTTTAGATAATTGTGATGGTTCAGATGGTTCTGATATTTGTGCTGGTTTAGATGGTTTCGATAATTGTGCTGGTATAGATGGTTCTGATTGTGATGGTTCCGATGGTTCTAGTCAAAGTGATCGTAAGTATAGTGCAGAATCATGTGAAGATTCTACAGACGACGAGACACTTCAAATGATGGGGGAGAAATATGTACAACCAGCTGTTCGTGGGGAGCAACCTGTTCCCGACTATGTGCCTGAAGGGTTACCATTTTTTCGATCATTACCATGTGAAGGCAGCCGAGGTTACGTTTCAGAAGACCATGGAGTGGGTGAAGAAGATATGTGGTATTGGGATGAGGATAATCCGAGACATATAGATGTGGGAACGAAATTTGATAGCAAATTGCAGTTGAAAACTGCTGTGACATTATGGCATGTGGGAACAGGTCGGATGTATGAGGTTATGGATAGTAAATCAAGAAGATGGCATGCACTTTTAGGGACCCATTTGGTCCGAAAAGAAAAGGCAAGGACCTTGGGCAACGATACCCATGTAATTGGGAGGTTAAAGCAACGTTTAAGAAACGTGATGGTAGCTGGTCTATCAACTCATAGGTTGATCGTCATTGTTGTATGGGAGATCACGATCCAAGTGAACATGTTAATCTTACATCATCCATGATTGCTCTCTGTATTCGAAGTCAAATTTAAAATGATGTTGAATTCAAGCCTTCTGCGGTACGTACATATATCAAAGATAAATTTCACGTGAAAATCAGCTACAAGAAAGCATGGTATGCTCGCAGAAAAGCTATTGAGCTTGTATATGGAGGGTGGGAGGGATCATTCAGACAACTCCCCAGCTACCTGTTTGAGTTGCAAAGTCAAAATCCGGGGACAATCGTTGAGTGGTTGCATGACCCTATATTGAGTCAAGGTACTAAGAAGGTGTTCCGGTACGTATTTTGGGCATTTGGGCCAGCAATAGATGCGTTCCAACTAGCAAAGCCGGTCTTATCAGTTGATGGGACTCACCTGCGTGGAAGACTGAAAGGTAAAATACTTACTGCAGTAGGGTACGATGCAAATAAGAACTGTTTGCCTGTTGCTTTTGCTATTGTTGATGAAGAAACAAATGAGAGTTGGAGTTGGTTTTTGAATCTTGTCCGAGTGCATATTATAAAGCATGACCAGGAAGTGTGCATAATATCAGACAGACATCAAGGCATAATAAATGCTATGCAGTCTGATGTGTGGAAAGAGGTACCTGTTGGTTATCATCGATACTGTCTAATTCACGTTCGATCGAATGTGTTACAAAGACACAAAGGCCCCGAAGTGAAGAAATGGGTATGGATAATGGGTGAAGTAAGTGAGGAGCGGAGATATTGGACTGCAAGGCGTGAATTAGAAAAGGTGAGTCCAGAAGCTCTGAGGTACCTCGAAACCACCATAGATAGATCGCAGTGGACTATGGCACACGATGAATTTCGTCGATGGGGTGAGACGTCTACTAACATGGCCGAGTGTTATAACAATGTGTTGTTATCTACAAGGGAACTCCCTATTAGAGCTATCATTGATATTACATTCTGGCGGACCATCAACTGGTTTGTAAGTCGAACGACTCTAGCCAAACAATGTCAGACGCCTTTGACACCGTGGGCTTGGGAGTTATTTCAGAAGAATGACCTTCGAGGGTCACGTCATCATGTTAGGACTACAAGCATAGCACAAGGAACTTATGAGGTACTAACCTATCACAGAGGTCCGGGTAGAGGCCATAATATACATGTTGTGGATTATCGTGAAAAGAGATGCTCATGTGGAAAGTGGCAGACCTGGAGAATGCCTTGCTCTCACGCTGTTGCAGTGCTCAGAGAACGCAGTGATGACATCTTTAGTCATGTTGATTCCCGATACCATACAGATGTCTGGATTCACCAGTACGCAGGTATGTTATTTAGATACTTCTTATTCTTATATTATTATCATGTCTTACAAAAGCAATTTTATGCAGCTGCATTCCGTCCATTGAGACACCAAGATTATTGGTATGAACCTGAATGGACGTTGGAATGTTCACCAGCACGACTACTTCCTCGTTCACGTGGGCGATACAACAGAAGCAGGATACACAACCAAATGGATGAGCGCGAATAAGATGCGCCAAGAGCTCCTCCTCGATGCCGCCTTTGTGGAGAGACCGGCCACAATAGAAGAAAGTGCGCTGTAGGACGTGTTGTGTAGTCATATTATATTTGAGAATCGTGATTGAGGCTTGAATTTTATTATGTGTTTGAACCATGTTTAAGACTGAAATGACATTCTTAAGTAATATTGTTAGAAAAAAAATCGACAGAGTTTACTTTATATATTGATCAATCCACCTGTAATAAATAAACAGTACATCTCAGATCAATCAACATGTAATAAGTAAACAGTACATCTCAAATCAATCCACCTGTAATAAATAGACAATACATCTCATGATAACATTCTACTTAAAGGACGATGGTGTATATTTACTCGGGCCTTTTCCTCTGTTGTCACGGCTAGACCTTCTACGTGGGAACATCCCCAAAATTGTCTGAGACAAACTTGTTCTGGCGCGTTCCTTATCGGGCCGGGATGTATGTGAACTACTACTAGGCCGATCAAGTTGGACACTACTCCTAGGAGGGTCAATATGTTCTCTCCTCGTTGGACGCTCTATGTAGGCACTACTCCTAGGAGCAACATCAGCATCGGCATCATCATCGTCACCATCATCATCAGCATCATCATCATCATCATCAGCAGCATCATCATCATCATCATTTGTTGGAGAGTGCACGATATGGACATCTGAGAAGAATGAATCCTGTGTAGTAGGCTGCCATGGTATACCAACTCTATCAAATGGAGTGACCCAACTAGACTGTGGTGCGTCCGACCATGTAGGAAACCAACTAGAGGGATCTGGTGCTGGTGGATTTTGCATTTCGGGCTCAGCATCAAAATTGTCGATTAATGTATCCAAATCTATGTTGTCATCTGAATTAACATTTTCTTCATGTCCGGCTTGTGATGACCCTGGCATGTCTTGGGACATTCTGGAATACTGTGAATAACCATGCCCGCCTGTTCGGATACCTCTCTGACCAATTCCGCGAGCTCTTCGGATAAACCCCCGGGACATATCCACATCAGTGCGCTGTGTGGAAGGAATGACCGTGCGTTCACTCTCACCGCAATCGGTGAGGCAGTTAAGAGCAAGACTGTTAATCTCATGCAACAATCCTACGGCGTCTTCTGGGTCAAAACCGCGCGACAAATGAAATACACGTGCCAATGTCTCGGACTGTAACAAATAAAACGTGCATATTTAATAACATACATACTTTTAAAATGGTACAACAACTATAAAAATACAATACTTACTTGGAGTGTAGATGATGATGCAACAGTGTTCATCCCTACTTCTGGAAGCCTACCGGCTGCGTGATATATGTAATGGTAATTTTAAAATACCACTCCATGTATTGTCGAGTTCTCATCACCTGCACGTGGTCTGCAAGAGGCTCCATGTAATGATTAGTAACGAACTCCGACCTTCTCTCCCAATGTTGGATGCAGGTCTTGTTCTGCACAGCCCAGTTCGTCTTAGCTTTTCCACGACGATTGGTTTTGAAATGAGTTTCATTGAAACCCCAATCACGCAATTCCGGGATGAACGGCGTGCCTCCAAATTATCTAACAACGCGCTCAGGCTCATGTGCTTCGACAATAGCCCAACAAACCATGTACGTCACAGATCTCCAACTGTTGTCTACCTCGAGGCAGGAGTCTGGCAATTGACGGTCCACATATGGCATCCATATAAACTACAATAACAAGTTTACATTAAAGTATTACACAAATATATATCAAAACATTATTCATTTTACCTGGCTATTTTGGAGTAATGATAGTTGTTCACGATAATGTCGAACAGAATGTTTGGGCGCTCTGTTTATCATATATGAGCCAGTCCACCTACAATAAGAAAAATTATCAATTTAATATGTTGTCATTAAACACGCGAAAGAGAGGAAACAACAAACTTACATAAATGCATATGGAGTGTTGTCTGTATGCATACGGGCCATCACAAAATCCGGTCTCAAAGTGGGCATTCTCTCCCACACCCACAGCTGTAGGAGCACGGTCGGACCTCCAATGTCTGTCCTTTTGCCCATGGACGCCTCACAAAGATTATGGTATAATGTTGCAAGTGCAGCACTCGCCCAACTAATCATAGAGGCAGACTCTACATCCCGAAGTTGAGTCAACCACATGAGAGGTATCTTGCACCCTGATCCGTCGGGTAATATCAACCCTCCCAAGAGCACAAGCACAATCATACGAGCCCGTCGAATATAGGCTTCGTCTTCCAGGTCATCTTGTAACGGTTCAATCATCATCCTATGTATTAGGGCCGATGCCAAGATGCCGTTTTCCTTCATCTCACTCTGAAGAGGATAAAAGCCCAACAATTCTTCACATAGACTCCTCCACCTAGAGTCACAATAACCACTTCCTGTGAACGATGCTCCATCTACACGTAGAGCCCACAATACTTGCACGTCCTGCAATGTAATAGTAGTTTCCCCTACGGGAAGATGGAATGTATGTGTCTCTGGCCTCCAACGTTCGACCAAAGCTGTGATCAATGAATGATCTACATCTAGAGCCTTCCCACAATAAAAAACACCACCAAAACCAAACCTGCAGACATAATCAATCACTCGTCTGTGATGATTATCTATTTCCCAAAAATGTCCCTCAAAGCGCCGAATATTGAATGAAGATGTTTCCTCGCCTGCCCACGCCTTGCGAGATATATGACTGTGCTGATAATGCAATACAGAAGGATCTTCTGGTCCATATCGCGATATCCTAATATTCACAATTCAACACAAATTCATCCCAACACCAAACATTCGAAACCAATTTCAATAATTCACCAAAAAATTACCACCAATTTCAATAATTCACCAAAAAATTACCACCAATTTCAATAATTCACCAAAAAAATCACAATTAAACAAAAGATTCATCACAAATTCATCCCAACACCAAACATTCAAAACCAATTTCAATAATTCACCAAAAAATTGCCACCAATTTCAATAATTCACAAATTCATCACAATTAACCACAACATTCATCAAAAACTCATCCCAACACCAACTATTTTAAACCAATTTCAATAATTCAACAAGCAATCGACACCAATTTCAATAATGTACAAATTCATTATAATTCAACCAAAAATTTGAAATCATTCACCCTAAAACTATAACCAACAAAACTAAAATTAAGGGTCAAAACTTACCTAATAACAATGAAGTTCGGAAGGAGAGCAGCTAATTGCACCGATTGACTTCGATTTTCGTCGGAATTTGGCCGATTTCGCCGATTTTCGCGTGGATAGGGGGAGAAGGGGATCGCTGGAATGAAGGAGGAGGGCTTCTGCCTCGTCTACTGATTCAAGTGAAACACGCTAATGCCTCTCGCGTGTATCAAGTGAAAGACGCGTGACCAATTCGCGTGTATCAAGTAATACACGCTAATGCCTCTCGCGTGTATAAATTTAATACACGCTAATGCTAATGCAACTCGCGTGTTTAGTTAAAACACGCATGAGCCAAACGCGTGTTTACTATGGATACACGCGAGAGCTTCTCGCGTCTTTCCCCTCTCTGGAAACTTTTTTTTGGCGGGTACAAATGGCGGATACTACCTCCAAGGAGGTCTATTCGTGGAATTCGGCCTCGTTTTTTTTAATGCTTAATGATTCCTCAAGAGGCTAGTGCCGCAATCTTGGGTACAGATGTTTATGGAAAGCTGAAATTTGATAGTGGAATTCATAGAGTGCAGGATTTTCATACTCCAAATCTATCTGCATTTGATTTATTTGTCTTCTGTATTCCGTCAGATGATATGAATATCTTCTCTTAGAGCGAGTTCATTCCAGTGCCGTATCTGTTGTTATTCTTCCGCAAGCAGATCAGGTCCAACTCCACCCTATTTAAAGTTATGCTCCCACTTTTGACATAGGTGTTAGAAAAACATATTAAAAATGATAATTTGCTCGATCATTAATGGCAAGTATTTTGAGGCTGCATTCATTTTAATCATAGTTATCTGAGGAGTTTGAAACTTCTGCAGGTTGATGTCCGAATCTGGAATGAAGTGATACGTACAGGTCGGGTGGTGCAGGTGG
This sequence comes from Salvia splendens, assembly GCF_004379255.2. NCBI lineage: Eukaryota > Viridiplantae > Streptophyta > Magnoliopsida > Lamiales > Lamiaceae > Salvia > Salvia splendens. The sequence goes on from NC_056034.1 coordinate 4,634,896, forward strand.
CCGGAGTGTAAACACCATTGATAGTGCCGTCATGATCACTCATATGCCAACTGGGTTAATGGTTGCCATACAGGATGAGCGCTCCCAACACCAGGCACCAATCTTCTTACAGTTCCTAATTTTTCTGTTTCAATGCAAGAGATTACCTAATATTACCCAGCAGTAATTGTACCATTCATTTTCATCAGTGTTTCATTGTCCATTGTTAATAATTTTTTGTCTAATAGTATTTGTTAGTTGTTTGATGATACATTATTAAATGAACAACAGAGCATTTGTTCATCTAATAAGACAGTCCATTCTTACACGTTAAATTTGTATAAACGGCATGATAATATAGACTGCTTGTTGTTTGCGCTAACCTTTTACGTGTTTTAAGACTAGTTTGTCATACAAACCATATTGTGCTTGTGGAAGGAATACTCATGTACACCTGTATTCCCTTACTTTGGATAACTCTGTCTTCTGTACAAGAATTCTGTCCATTTACTTACTTCGACTTTTAAGTTTTAGGCCAATTTGAGTAGCAAAATTCTATGAAATTTCAAGTTTAGAAGCACAAATTTTCTGGACTTCTTTTCAAAGTTGTTGGATTACAAGTGGAACTGATCTATTTGGGAAATGCTTGCAAATTCATGAAATATAATTATCCAATCCATTCAAATATGTACAGCCTATTCTCTCAGTTCTAAAAAGAAAATTATGCTTTATCTTATATACTGAACCAAAATACTAATGGTTCATTTTTCTTATATAAGCTTCTGTTTCAAAATTCATAAATATTTTAGACAGGTTCTATGTTAAGCATGATTAATTTATGAAAATCATTGCATGCAACCATATTTTTTTCATGCATCTTGATTACTTGAGTAAGATTTTCCCGTTTTTTTGATTGTTCCATCAGAACAAGGATTATTGTGTTTGAAGTTATATGAGCTGGAAAGGACTCGGCTTGATGCCAATCATTCAAAACTTAGAACAAAGCAGGTAATGGTCTTCAAGTTGGAGTATTGGCCTATTGGTAGAAGATCATTACGCATATTTTTAAAAGTGTTTTCCTGTTCTCAACAGATCGGTAGTGGGGACAGATCAGAACACATCCGTACATATAATTTCCGTCAAGGTCGTGTAACTGATCATCGAGTTGGCATCACTAGTCACTCTATAGATGAGATATTGGAGGCTAGGACACATTTGTTGACGTTCTTATCTTGCAACAAGAAAGGAATGCTTTTGCCTCTTTCACTTCAACTTAGTATCCGAAGAGTTTAAACTCTTTTAAACTGGCTTTTACTTCCTAGCATTTGCAGCTGCAGATATGCTCCTACAGTCCTATTCTCCATCCATTTTCTGCACTAACCAAAGATCTCTGTTTTGGCCCCCATTGTTTCTTCGAGGAGGTTGATGCAGCTGCTGAATCTTGTATTCTACTAGGAATCGATCTCAGTAACTAGACATCAGTAACTTAGGTAAGTTGGTCTGAGATTGCAATTTGGCAACCACCTGCTATTAGTTATTTGCTATGTTTCTCTGATGGTTTAAAGACCGAACAGTTAGCTAGACATATACTTGAATATCAATAGCAGTTGTTTGTGGGGCTGAAAGCAGGAAAATGCCAAGCATAATTATAATGATGAAAATCAAGCTTTTTGTTAAATAATGTGATGCGCAGTGCTAACATTTTTTGTTGCTCTGCTATGGTACATTATGTTGATCAAGTTAGAATAACATCAAAGTCACTGAGAGACCATTCAGCTACTTCATCTTGATCACTAACAAAAATCTCTGTCCCCACATCAAGAGAGGTCCATATTCTTCTTGCAGGAGCAGTATCTGGATCCTGATAGAAGTAAAGCCTGCTGGAAAGGCCACCAACGTCGAGCTCCCAGGTACGCCCGTCTCCCACCCACCCTTGACCCTGCTTGGTAGGGTAGCCGTACTCCTCCCAGATAGGATGAGGAAGCAACTGCACCAGCTCCTGTGCCTGCGGATTACTATAGGGGTCACATGTGCTGTATGGCTTCTCGGCATGCTTTGCATTACCCGGGACGCAGTAGTAGTGATAGGCTCCGTAAGGGAAGTTGTCCGTGTCGTTTCTGAGTATCTTGGTGTCATCCGGAGTGATGTGGTAGGGGGGGCAGTTGGCGATATTGGTGGGGCTGCACCACGCCTGAGTTGCTGGGTTGATGATCATCTCCGAGTATCGAGTGACGTCGGTCCGCACATTGCCGTCGCAGGGAGCGCCGTTGTTTTTCCAGCAGCTCCCTATGTCCATCAAGTAGAACTGGCTCTTCGGACCTCCCCCTTTCTTGATGTCCAAACTCAGCTTCACCTTGAAACTGGGAGACTCCGGCAGCTACAACAATCACAAGGTGCGTCCCTACTTAATATTCTTCTTTGCATATCATCATATCTCAAACGGAATTTATTGTGATAAATACACTTACCTACCTACTACCTACCTGTCTCATTATTGATAAAGAAAAAAAAACATGAAAATCTTACAATTTTGAGCATTCCTCGAGTGTCGTAGTGGTAGCCCCCAGAATAACCTTTAGTTGCGTCAGCTCTCAAGTAAAGCATAAGCCATGGATACTTTTTAGAAGTCATGAGCTTATGTTTGAAAACCCAACTCCCACTCCCAACTTTCTTCTCCCACATAACTTGGTAATAGGAATAATGTTTGCCGGTGGAAGTGTCATAACTGCCGTTGAAGCCGCCCCTCATCAAGGTGCCGTCGTTGTACAACCTCGTAGGCTGGTGGTACAAGCTCGGCTGATTCATACAGCCCTTCCCGAAACACGGGAATCTCCCGGGGTGAAATGGCGGCGCCTTTTTCCCGTTCTCGGGGCACAGGCCTGATCTGGTGTCGTAGTTGCCATTCTTGAGCATTACCATCCAAAACTGCCAGGGCATGGGGGTGTCGGAGACTTGGCATAAGGAGCCGAGATAGAGCTCTTTCTCGGCCGCGTAGAGGTCCGGGTTGTTGAGAGCCTTGTGGCTCAGACCCGGGAATGGAGTTCCAACTCCTAGCCTGTTGTCAGCTTCGGACACCTCGTGGATTATGGAGCCGCTGCCTTGAGTGAGATGGAAGCAGTCGGCGGCTCGGGGGCTTCCCATGCCGGGGGCTTCGGCGCCAACCTCATTGCAGAAGTTCCAAGCCTCAAACGCCACCCGCAGCCCGTCTCTCTGCATTCCACCATCTCCCACCGCCGAAGTACGGGTACCGCCACCGGCAGCTGATGCAATGCTGATAATGAAAAATACTAGTGTGATGGTGATGGTGATGGTGATGGTGTGGATTAAATGCAGCGGCATTGCCAAGGTTTTGATTGATTATGAATAGTAGGAGTGTATAAATAAAAGATGGTGAGATTTGAGAAGGAGAAGTAAATGTGGAGCAGCAACCTCAGCAGCTCTGTCCTCTGTGTGAAGCCCCACCATTTTAATAGTATTGCTACTTTCACTTTTTTAATGTTTGCTAATTGTACACCCTGGTTTTATACAACATGGTTTTTCTCACTTGCCGTGTGTCTCTCTTTCTCTACTTTTCTTTGTTAGTTTTCCGGTCATCCACGTTCCATATTTCATGGTACTATCTTAAAGATTAGGAGTATCTCATTGTTAGATATGTATATTATGTTTCGTTCAAGAGATTGAATTTTACGGCTTAAAAGAAATTCAATCTAGCTAAATATTGTTTTTACATGTTCTTCATAAATACCACTACTACTCTATAAGAAATTCAAAGAAAAATAAATGAAAACAATTAATAGAATATGTGTTCAACTTTTATAAATTTACTGTATGAACATAAAATAATATGGAAATGAAAAACAAAAGAAAGTAAAGGAGCATGCGTTTCATGTTCAAATTCTTGCGTTTTATATCACAGTATATTCTGTTGGTGTTTTTAAGCTCCAACTACAGGATAGAGTCATGGAGGGATTAGGAATTAAGGAAGGTTAGTTCAGCATTAGTTACCTACACGTTGTGTGGCAGTACAAAATATGGGTGTATTCTTCTTGTCCAAAATAATAATACCACTTGTTTTCTTAGAAGATTTGTACATCCACTAAGCACAAAGTAAATAATGTGGACTGCTCTCTAGTTAACTTCATTAGCCAAATACGTAAGTGTTACATATAATTACACTCTTAAGTAGTTCGATAAAAGATGACTGCATCTAATACTTTACCAATGAAATCCTGCTCTCTAACACTAGGTTAGTCGTATGGAACATGTAATTGTGTGTCATTGGCAACATTTAATGTGCACAAAGTCTAGAGGTGGAGTCCAAAAGAGTATAAAAACAAAAACATAAAATAAAGCCGTGAACCTACTCTATAAAAGTCTTGTGATGAATGGGCCCTCGTAGTAGTAGATGATAGGTCAGCGAATATTTTTTTGGCCCGATTTTCCATATGGGCTCACCCATTCATTACCACTGTAATCTAACTTAAACCACCAAAGACGAGTTTTTTTTTAAATGTGTATGTATTAGAGCATCCACTATGGGACCGCTCCGCTTATAGCCCCGGCGGGGGCGGTCCCGGGGTGGTTTATAGTGGGGAAGGTGTCCGCCCCCAGGGCGGACGACGATTTTGGGGCGGTGGGGGGCGGACAGCGGACAGGCGGTGGGAGGGCGAGGACACGCCGGGCCGTCCGTTCGCCACGCCTATAGGCGCGCCGGCCATAGTGACCGGCGATCGGCGCGCTGTCGGTCAACTCAAAAATTTTATTTTATTACTTACCTCTATAAATACCACTCTCCACCCCTTATTTTTTTCACAATTTTCACAAAATCCCTCCATTCAATCTCTACACTTTCACTCTCTATAAAATGCACGGTGGAGACGACGAATCACCCGGCTCGCAAGAATCGGGCTATGGCGGCGATCCTTCACAGCCGTCGGCCGGCTATCCTTCACAGCCATCGGGGTATGGCGGATATCCTTCTCAGCCGACGGGATATGGCGGGTCTCCGGCTCAGCCGTGGATGTGGAGTCAATCTCCCCCGCCGTGGGCATCTAGCCCAAACCTATTCAGCGGAATCTGAGTCGCTCCATATTTGGAGATTACAGACCCAACCTCGACGCGCTTAACCAGCCGCGTTCGGAGTCCCCTTTCCAATCCAGCCAATCTCCTTTCACCGAAGCAGATCAAGACACGCTGGATACTATGATGGGTCTGCTCAGTTCCGGCGTCCCGGATACGCCTACAGAACGGGGCGGTAGGGGCGGAGGAGGTGGAGGTAGGGGCGGAGGCGGCAATGGCGGCAGCTGGGGCTCAGGGGGCGGCGGTGGCGGAGGCAATGGCGGTAGCCGGGGCTCGGGCAGTGGCGGTGGCGAGGGCTCCAACGTCGGCGGTACCGGTGGCGCGAACCGGGGCAAGCTCTACACCAAACAGGAGATCATTGCCGTGGCGAGGGGGTGGGATGCCATTACATCGGACCCCGTGGTGGGCACTCATCAGCCCGAGGGGAGCTTTTGGAGGCGCGTTATGATGGCGTACGAAGAGTTCAAACCCGACGGCGCCGATAAGCGCGACCCAGAACAGCTCTGAAAAAAGTGGAACAGGATTCTGCGGGCTACCAAGCGGTTCGCGTCCATATACCAGAACAACCTTCTACATGCTGAGAGTGGCCGCAGCGAAACAGGCGTGAAGGCCCTGTCGATGGGCCAATACAACACGGAGGGCTGGCCGAAGTTCACCCTGTGGGAGGAATATCTGGTCCTCGCGGATTGTCCGAAATTCAAGTCCATCGTTGCGCGAGAGGTCAACATAGCTCCTGGGCCGAAGCGTACAAGGCACAACCTTGCCGGGACTACAGCAGCGGAAGTGGCTTGCACTCGTTCGATCAGCCCGACGAGCAAGTCGAAGAGCCAGCCGCTACACACACTAGGCGAGGACGGCCCCCGGGACAACAAGCCTCTATCCACAGCGCCAGAGGGGCTAGAAGTGCCTCCCGCCAAACGTCGGCCGCGTCTGGATCTCGCATCCCCCAGCCCGCCCCAATCCCACAGCACATGGTGCAAGCTCCCCACGAGGTCTTGAGAGATAACATAGATGTGCAGTTGATGCAACAACTGCAAGACGTATGCAGCAAATACGCAGCGAAATCTGACCCGTACGTCAGGAACGTCTACAACGTGATCCATTTATTAAAAGTTGTACAATTGAATTGAATATTTAATGATTATACCCCAAAATTATAGTAAAAGTTGTACAATTGAATTGAATATTTACAATTGAATTGAATATTTCATGATTATATCCCAAAATTACAATATGAAAAATGGAAATAGTTGGTGGTTGCATATAGTCCATTCATAGGACATCTAATCTGTCAAGTCAAGTTATGCATAAGGGTAGAAATTTTGAATCCGCACACCATAGTTCTCCCTGTGCAATGAGGCTAAATTGCAAAAAGTATAACGATACGAGCTTAGTTAAAATCAAACAAAAAATAAAATTGAATTTTATAAATTGAAAGTTATAGTACACACAAAAATGGGACAATTGATCTCAACCTTTCCATTCAGCTTCAGCTATGTGAAATTTTGATGCTTTGTGGAATTAACTCAAAAGAATATATATCAATTGGTCAGTTTTTATATGGAGTATACATTTATTTTTCTTCAACTTTCCAAGACTGTAATAATTGAGACAGCCATGGCCTTTTTTTTATAAAACGAGAGATATTAATTGGGAATTTATAGAAACATTATCCACACGTTTTGTGGCTCAATACAAATCATTGCTACTAACTTGTTTCTTTCTCCTTTCTTAAAAAAGGTTGTCGTACTTATTCTGCAGTGAAAAAAGAAAAACAGATTAACTATAAATAAATAGAGTCAATAAATTAAGCATCGAATTATCTGAGAAAATTAAGTGCTATATATCGAGGTAGTTAGAGTTTTAGAGATGAAGACAATGGGGTTAATTTCATTCCGAGGGCACATGTAATTTCCATGATCATTATATCCCCTTTTCATCCCCTTTTCTTTTTTATTCAATTATGTTATATATTCTTCATGCTACAAGATTCCCTTTTCGCCTGACGAAGTTTTTTGTTGAAATGGAGTTAGCCTAAAAAACAAATCACCGAAAAATTTAAGTTTGGACTATATTATTTGCGTATTTAAAATGGAATGTTTAAAAAGAAAAAACAGGCTAAAACACGTTCTAAAATAGAAAGCACGGATTGTAAGCGTGTTCAGTGTTCGCCATTCCAAATGTATTGATTAAATTCCTTTGCTATTTGTATAAGGTTGGGCCCACATATTCTTAAATCAATTGGCTTGTTCGAGGAGGCAGAAATAAACTCATATTTGCATTTATGGTTTATTTATTTACTCTCTTTATATGAGTGTGTTCCCAAAAATACCCCTTCAAACTCCAAACAAAAATTTTCAGCAGGCATTACAATTTTCAACTTCTTTTTGTGCATCAGACCAGAGTCTCCAACAGCATGGTGAAGAGGCGTATCCCCTTCCATACCAATAGTCTCCAACATTCGCTCCACACTGTCATTAGCAGAGCTTAAAGTAGTTGGGCAATTTCCAGATAGCCGGATTCATCAATCTTACGATCAAAAGCATCTACGGCTTGGCGGAGGGCGTCAAGGTTGCCAGACTCGGCAGCTGAGGCGAGGGGACGAAGGAGAATAGGTGTATCGGAATGATCGATGTCATCTGCGTAGTCGACGCCTTCTTCCTTGAAGAGAGCGGCGGCGCCTTCGTCGTCATCACATTGTCCATCAGCCACCGCCATCTTTGGAATGATCCCTCTGCAATAGCACTACAATTTTCAACCTTTTTGATCAATCTAGTTCAGAAAACAAAGATTGGATGAAAAAAAGGGCACCAATCAAATTAAAAGAACGAATTTAATCAGAATGTAGTACTAATCAGCATAACAAAAGGTAGAATGAAAACCTTATGCCCTCTTTCAATGTATTTCATCGCCACGAGCTCTTTCCGCCTCCTTGTTTCACATAAGGCTCACCACACCAAAATTTCCACTCCCTAAATCCATCACAAGCGCATATTTCTCTATTTTTTATTATCTTCTCGCTCCGCTAAATTGTGCACAAAATCCCAAATCAACCAACCACACAATCACGGAAAAAAATCAACCTTGCTCCACACCCTACAATAGCTGAATCACGGAAATCAAACGCCAATAAGAAGAAAAATTGAATTGAATTGAATTGTAGAATCAAAACGGAAAAATTGGGCGAGAAATCCGGAATAAAGTTGCGTTCAATTCTGGGGTAAAAACATAATCTCCCCTTCAATTCGGGGTGTGAGCAGCGTGCCCAGAGTAGTTTTCCAAAACGCCGATGCACGCACCGGCTGTATGTCGGAGAAGAAAGAGTGGATGCCGGGTTGCCTAGGGTTTGCCAAATGTGAATGTGAGGAAGGAGAGAGAATCAGCGATGGTAAGGGAAGATGAGGGGCAAAAATGTAATTGCACAATCATTTCTTGATGTAAAAAGTGAAACGAGAATTGAAAATCACCTAGTTCGTCAGTTTTTTTTCTTGCGTTAAATGCACTGAATAGTGCGGGCTTCCCCATATCTAACGGGCTGGACAGTAATAAAACCATAACCATGAACACCTGATTTAGCCCAGAATTGAGCCCATTTCTGGGCATTTCAGGGAAGATGAACGGGTCAAGTATGATAAATCATGTACTATAAAACATGGTGAACTCGCTACGAAATATTCCATGGATTCGAATAAATGAAAATTTTCGCTTTTATGAGATTTGAATTCAAAATCACGAAGTCATTCAATAAAGTGGTGAATTCATTAAATCCTCACAATGAAAGAATTAATAATAGTAATTTATAATTTTAACATTTTCTAATCCCGCATTAGTGCATGCACAAGATAGACGGTGTGCCGTATCAATAGATAACCAGTACGGTGTTGTTCGATTGCCGTGACTAATTATCATATAATAATTCATCAAGGATTAAGTTGTGGGATTATTTTAGTTGGAGAGATGACTTTTGACTAATTATCACATGATTGTTCATCTAGCTAGGATTAAGTTGTGTGATTTAATCTCATGAACTAAATACACTGCATATTTAATCATTAAATATAATCTTGCACACCGAAGAACTCCTACTAGTACTATTGTGATGATGTCGCCGTACGTGTGATCACAAGATGCAAAATATTGTTTTTGAAGTAGACTTTCTGTGTTGAGAAGTAGACTTTTCAAGATTTGAAAAATAGACAATTCCAATTAGAAGCAATATGAAAGTTAGTCGGTTGGTCATACCTGTAAAAATCATGGATTAAATATGTTTGGTCAATGGATTTTGACCAAATAATAAATGTGACGAGACATTTAATTAAATGACATAGCGTCGATCTACATTTTACGTAGATAAATGTAGTATATTCACTTTCTCAAATCCGATTTCCGGTGAGTGAGAAATAGTGGATTAAAGTTGGGCATAATTAGCTTTTAATTAAAGCTTGGAGTTGGAGCTTAGAGAATAATTAACTAGTGTTAATTATCCCACATTGGAGGATTAACACATCTTTTAATGTGTTTAAATTAAGTGACTTTATGTTACTTAATAATTATAATGGACCAAGATGGGTGAAAGAGCCCACACGCGCGCACACGCGCGCGCCGCCGCCCGCCCGAGCCCGTGCTCGTGCTCGGGGCCGCGGGCCCGGTCCCGATCCCGGACTTGGACTTGGTCTTTGGGTGGTCTTTGGGCTTGGTGCTTGGGCTTGTCCCTAGCCCAAACTTAATCTTTTTATACCACCGCAGAGTCAGCAATCCAAGTGGCTTGACACGTCGTCAAGCGTGGCATAGTCAGAGCTGCCACGTGAGAAAAGCATACGCTCCGCACGCGAAAGACATACTCCTGCCACACGCTCGTAACCGTCGGCGGTTACGAATCTGCCATGATGAGCCTTCATGGCTGTTGACCCACAGCAGTGGACTGAGCCTATAAATAGGCTAGCCCCTCCATGCATCTACACTACACTATTCACAAGCATAACAGCATAAGCTATCTCCCTCTCTCTGCATTGTCTTTCTGTCGAAGCTCTGCCCTCTCCTTCATCCAGTTCGTCGGAGCTCTGCTGATTGCGGTGCTGCATCAAAAGAGACGTAGCCGTTTTACCTTTGGGGACGACACGCCAAACCGAGAGCACTACCGGGTCGTATCTCGTCTTGCGGGAAGAGGCCTCCTCGACTCGGCTATCCTACTGGTTCAGTTCTTCCTTATGGGTTGTATTACGCCCGGTTGTATCTCTTGTAATCCCCAGAAACCAACAATACCTTTCTCTTGAGGGCTAAGCAAATACTCCTACAGGCTACATGTTTTAATTGTGACTTAAAAGACAAAGAAGGCTATGCTTATGAATTGTTAGTAAAGAGAAATTTTTAACAAGGCCAATATTCCACGGCACGTAAATTTAGATTGGACTCAAATCTAATATTCCAGTATTTTATTTTGTACAACCAATCCTTGTATTTTGCGCTGATGTAAGCTGATCACATTTTATTATTATTAAATGTATATGTTGCGATAAGGCTGATTTTCATTTTCCATATCAACCTTGATAGCTTTCTTTCTTTCTTTCTTTTTCATCTTCTGGAAACGCATCATAGTTAAATTCACGGACAAAAAAAACCTCAATATATCTCGTGAACTTTATTTGATTGCATTTGTTGCTGCAGGGGAACTGAACTTTATTAATCTCGATCCTAATTATATAACTTTTGACTTACTGCAACAAAACCAACCACCAATTTGGAAAAGCGGAATTAGACATTTGTTGACTATGTACAAGCAAGCACCTGAAAAGTATGTATCAAAACTTAATTAATGTTCAAATAACTGTAGATGATGCCAAATAATCAAATTTCTAAAAGTTTTGATATTCAATGGACTTGTACCTGCATCACGCCTCCAAGATTTGAAGCTGAATATAATAAAGGCGCCGTGCTCATCAAGAATTCTTGCTCAATAAGTCTTGCAGCTAGCACCACCCTTTCTTTACACACACTATATATATTTGTGTGTGTTTTTTATTGAAATAAAAAAAGTCAGTCAGTTAAACAGGCGTGCAATATATACAAGTGTTAGTAAGTGTAGACATCAGTGATTGAAATGGAAAGGGAAGAGGCGGTGGAAAAGGAAGGCAGAACGGTGCCGTTTCACCGGCTGTTCGCCTTTGCTGATCCTGTGGATCAAGTGTTGATGATAGTTGGTTCAGTGGGTGCCGTTGGGAATGGAGTGTGTATGCCTCTTATGACAATCCTTTTCGGGGATCTCATCGATTCTTTCGGCCAAAACCAAAACAACGATGTTGTTTCCGTTGTCTCAAAGGTATCTAAACATCATCATATTCATTCTCTACCTACTTGTTTATGGTAGCTTCATGATTTTGTGCTTTCATCACTTGTATCTCACATTTCAATCCTTAGGTTGCACTAAAGTTTGTGTATTTGGCTATGGGATGTGGCGTGGCAGCATTTCTTCGTAAGTTTTACCCTCTATAGCCATCTTAATCATATTGTTAAACTTGAACATACTTAACATTGAATGATCTACAGAGGTGGCTTGTTGGATGATTACCGGAGAAAGGCAGGCTGCAAGAATTAGGAGTCTATATTTGTCAACAATTTTGAGGCAAGATGTTGCTTTCTTTGATAAAGAAAGCAATACAGGAGAAGTGGTTGGAAGAATGTCTGGTGACACTGTGCTTATTCAAGACGCCATGGGTGAGAAGGTACCTACTTTCTCACTCTTTTGCCTATTATTTCTTGAGAGAGAAGATTACATGTTGTATATGCATCCTCTTGCAGGTTGGCAAGTTCATTCAACTAGTATCAACATTTTTGGGAGGCTTTGTGATCGCTTTTATTAAAGGATGGCTGCTCACGCTCGTCATGCTATCATCCATTCCTCTAATGGTGATATCAGGAGGTGTCATGTCGCTACTCCTGTCGAAGATGGCGTCTCGTGGCCAAGAAGCGTATGCTAAGGCTGCAACTCTAGTTGAACAGACGATTGGCTCGATCAGAACGGTCTCGTCCTTATTAACAATCTTAGCTTCCACATTATTGTATTTTTAGACCGAATAGATGTTGACATATGTGTCTATGATTCTGTTCAGGTTGCGTCGTTTACTGGGGAGAAGCAAGCTGTGGCTGACTATGACAAGTCCCTCGTCAAGGCCTACAAATCAGGGGTGCACGAAGGGTTGGCGAATGGGCTGGGGCTCGGATCAGTCATGTTCATTGTATTCTGCAGTTATGCTCTGGCTATCTGGTTTGGAGGCAAGATGATCTTGGAGAAGGGATACTCTGGGGGCGAGGTGATCAACGTGATCATCGCCGTGCTTACTGGTTCAATGTGAGTACATATACTATTGATGTTGCTGTTGCTGCACTTTATATTTATATATTGATGTTGTATGTTGTGTAGGTCTCTTGGACAAGCATCTCCTTGCATGTCAGCATTTGCTGCGGGACGAGCAGCAGCGTACAAGATGTTTGAGACGATAAAGAGGAAGCCCGAGATAGATGCATACGACACAAGTGGGGAGATGCCAGACGACATTCGTGGGAATATAGAGTTTAGAGACGTCCATTTCAGCTATCCAGCTAGGCCTAATGAGCAGATATTCAGAGGCTTAAATCTGTCGATTTCGAGTGGTCTGACAGTGGCTCTGGTTGGGCAGAGTGGAAGTGGGAAATCAACTGTGATAAGTTTGATAGAGAGGTTCTATGACCCTCAGCATGGTGAAGTTTTGATTGATGGCATCAATCTGAAGCAACTCCAGCTTAAGTGGATTAGGTCCAAAATAGGGCTTGTAAGTCAAGAGCCTGTGCTTTTCACAGCTAGTATTAAAGATAATATTGCATATGGAAAGGATGGTGCAACAGTTGAGGAAATCAGGGCAGCAGCAGAACAAGCCAATGCTGCTAAATTCATAGATAAATTGCCCCAGGCAACAACCATGACCTTTTTCTTTTCTCTCTCACTCATTTTGAACAAACTAATAGTACTAATATAAGATTACTTTGTTTTCTACAGGGACTTGATACCATGGTAGGTGAACACGGAACTCAGCTTTCGGGGGGACAGAAACAACGAGTAGCCATAGCTAGAGCGATCTTGAAGGATCCGAGGATTCTATTGTTGGATGAGGCTACAAGTGCACTAGATGCAGAATCAGAAAGAGTAGTGCAGGAGGCATTAGACCGAATAATGGTGAACAGAACAACAGTAGTTGTTGCACATCGGTTGAGCACAATTAGGAATGCCAATATGATCGTTGTCATTCACCAAGGCAAGGTGGTTGAAAAAGGTACTATCTCTCTCTTTACTCTTGTAAGGTAAACAAGACTAGTTTCCTTTGCGAGAGAAAACTAATTTGATTGTAACTGCAGGGACACATTCTGAACTACTGGAAGATCCTGAGGGTGCGTATTCTCAGCTCATACGCTTGCAGGAAGTAAACAGAGACACATCAGAGCATGTCAAAGGCAAAGAAAGATCAGAAACAAGCGTGGATTTGGAGAGATCACAGTCAAGTCGAAGGATGTCACTCACACGTTCCATGAGTCGAGGCTCATCTAGCAGCCGTCACCACTCACTGCCATTCACAATTGGCCTACCTGCAACAACACTGAACGTCTCCGAATCTGTACTAGAGAAATCAGATCATGAATCATCAGAAAAGCCTCCAAAGGTCCCTCTCCGCCGCCTAGCCAATCTCAACAAGCCAGAAATACCAGTGCTCATAGCAGGAGCCGTCTTCGCCATAATAAATGGTTCTATATTGCCAATCTTCGGCATACTAATATCTAGCGTGATCAAATCCTTCTTCGAGTCCCCAAGTGAGCTGCGCAAAGACACAAAGTTTTGGGCCATCATATTCATGGTGCTCGGGGTGGTGTCTCTGATCGCATATCCAGCAAGGACATATCTCTTTGGCGTGGCGGGAAACAAGCTGATCAGAAGGATTAGGCTGATGTGCTTCGAGAAGGTTGTGAATATGGAGGTGGGGTGGTTTGATGAGGGAGAGCACTCAAGTGGGATCATCGGAGCGAGGCTGTCTGCTGATGCTGCTACCGTTAGAGCTCTGGTTGGCGACGCGCTTGCGCAGATGGTTCAAGATTTGTCATCATTGGTTGCTGGGTTAGCCATTGCTTTCCAAGCTAGCTGGCAATTGGCTCTGATCATCCTGGTGATGCTGCCTTTGATCGGAGCGAATGGGTATGTGCAGATCAAGTTCATGAAAGGATTCAGCGCAGATGCGAAGGCTATGTACGAGGAGGCGAGCCAAGTGGCGAATGACGCAGTGGGTAGTATAAGGACGGTTGCTTCCTTTTGTGCGGAGGAGAAGGTAATGGAAATGTATAGGAAGAAATGTGAAGGGCCTATGAGCAGTGGGATTAAGCAGGGGTTGATTAGTGGAGTATGTTTTGGGATATCCTTTGCCCTTCTCTTTCTGGTTTACGCTACCAGCTTTTATGCTGGAGCTCGACTCGTTGAAGATGGCAAAATCACTTTCTCTGATGTATTTCGGGTAATCACCACCATTACCAACCAATCATTCATTCTTTAATTCAATCCTCTAACCCTAACCCTAACTAATTAAATGTTGCAGGTTTTCTTTGCACTAACCATGGCGGCACTAGCAATCTCTCAATCCAGCTCTTTCGCACCAGATTCAAGCAAAGCCAAGGTTGCAGCAGCTTCAATATTCACCATTCTCGACAGGGAATCGAAGATCGATCCTAGTGCTGAATCTGGAATCAAATTAGATAGCGTCAAGGGAGAGATCGAGCTCAAACACGTGAGCTTTAAGTACCCGACCCGCCCCGATGTACAGATCTTCAGAGACCTCTCCTTGACGATCCATGGCCAAAAGGTACATACAATACGATTAGGTAAATGTAGATTAATTGAAGAAATTGTTGATTAATCAATGCTCTATTTGCAGACAGTAGCTCTGGTTGGAGAGAGCGGGAGCGGCAAATCAACGGTGATATCACTGTTACAGAGATTCTACGATCCTGATTCAGGGCGCATAACCCTAGACGGCGTCGAGATCCAAAAATTCCAACTGAAATGGCTGAGGCAGCAGATGGGGCTGGTGAGCCAAGAGCCGGTGCTCTTCAACGACACGATCCGAGCCAACATAGCCTACGGGAAGGAAGGGGAGGCGACGGAGGCAGAAATCATCGCGGCGGCGGAGCAGGCGAATGCGCACAAATTCATAAGCGGGCTGCAACAAGGGTACGACACGGTGGTGGGGGAGCGCGGGGTGCAGCTGTCAGGGGGGCAGAAGCAACGCGTGGCGATCGCGCGGGCAATCGTTAAGAGCCCGAAGATTCTGCTGCTGGATGAGGCGACGAGCGCACTAGACGCAGAGTCGGAGAGAGTGGTGCAGGACGCGCTCGATCAGGCGATGGTGAACCGGACGACGGTGATTGTGGCGCATCGGCTGTCCACGATCAAGACGGCAGATTTGATAGCGGTTGTCAACAACGGAGTGATTGTGGAGAAAGGGAAGCATCAGAGCTTGATTAACATCAAAGATGGATTTTACGCCTCATTAGTTGCGCTTCATATCACTCCTGCGAAACAGTAATTTTTACTTCGTTAATTTTTTTGTTTTCAATCTTAGGCCTTAGCTACAAAATGTAATGCATCATCTCTGAGGCAATTTTTATTCTGTGCAACCAAGATTAAATTAGTTAAATAAAAACAAAATGGTACTTATATAGAGATAATATACTCCATTTGATTAGTGGCCAATGGATATGGAGAAAAAATTCCCTTGTCAAGGAATATCAAGGTGGCAATTCTACTTTATATGCCCTACCAATAAATTTTTAACAAATGGAAATATTTTTTTATCTCCAATTCCAACTAGATACATAATTATGGATACAATTTAAATATAACCACACGCTATTAAATAATACGGAAGGTTTACCGTTTATGCACATTCCATATAACAGATGCACTATATATATAAACATTTAATATGATATAATTGGGTATCACAATCATTTTAAGAATTTGTTAATTTAATATTTTATCATTCAACAATCATATGTCGCAGTTTAGTTTATAAAGTTTTTCATGCTACATTAAAAATAATTAATATAATAAAATTAAATTTTAGATCATCTTATTATTATTAATTCTTTTTATAATTTAATATAATGTATAACCTGGGTATAATATTCATAAAATTACTATGCAATGATAAAATAAAACAAGAGCTACACTATATAATTATTAATATATTTAGTTTAATTTATACGTATATAATCCTTCATATTGTTATTTTAATTTATAGTTTCCGCTAACAAAACTGAAGTTATACTTGCACTTTTATTTGTCTAGATTATTTTTGTATATATATTTATATATATTTGAGAAAAATAATAATTTCCTAAAATCTTAAAATAATTAATCATTTTTTTTTGCGTGTGAGATGATCGAAAATAATTGCAAAAGATGATTAAAAATTAAAATATACAAGTATTAAATATTTTTATACTACTATACATGGAAAGTACATAAACTTTTCATATAATTTAATTGCGTGTGGTTATATAGATTGTTTCCATAGTTTATATATCTAGTTGGAATTAGGGTCATAGATATTTCCATTTGTCACAATTTTATTGATATGACATACCAAGTAGGATTGCCAAGTAGGTATTCCTTGACCATGGAATTTTTTCTCATGGATATGATATAGTCGTACTAAAATATTCTATTCCTTATATAAAAACATGGAGTTCGTTTCAATTAGAATTTTATAAAACAATTAAAATGTTAAAAAAAGTTTTTTGAACGTTAAAATTTACTTGAATAAATATACATAATTAAGTTTTTTTTTATGATATTAGTGTGGTGGTGATGGAGATGGTGCGTAATAAATGCAGCGGCATTGCCAAGGATTTGAAGTACGAATAGTAGTAGGATAGGAGTGTATAAATAAAAGATGGTGAGATTTGAGAGCGGAGAAGTAAATGTGGAGCAGCAACCTCGTGAAGCCCCACCATTTTAAATTTTTAGTTTGCTAATTGTAATTTGTACACTCTGGTTTTATAGAACATTGTTTTTCCTTCTTCCGTCTGTCTCTCTTTCTCTATTTTTTAAAGTTAGTTTTCCAGTCATTCACGTTCCATGTTTGATAACTATCCTTGGTTTGAAAAATTATAATTCATATGTATATTATACTCCCTCCGTCCCTTATTAGGAGTCTGCTTTTTTAAATAAAATACTTTATTTCTCAATTTTGAGATAGGACTATCTCCTAACATAATCCTTATTCTATCCAACGCTGATTAATTTTTTAATGAATATTAGTTTTGCTCGTATCAACATAAACAACTCTCGTCATAATATAATTTTTACTTTCATAAGTGACCTAAATTAAATATAACTAAATGTTGTTTTCAATAAGAAATTCAAAGAAAAATAATGAAAAAAATATTTCTACAATAAAATATAAGTTCAACTTTTATAAATTAATTTTGAGTATGAGTATAAAATAGTACTCCATTCGTCCCATAATAGATGTCACACTTTTCTTTTTAGTTTGTCCCACAAAAGATGTCACATTTCCTTTTTTGGAAAAAGTTATCTCTAACATTAATATAAATATACTATTTTCTCTTTCCACTTAACATACAAAACAACACCTCCTAAAATCTGGTGTTATTTCCCAAATGTGTCATTTATTATGGGACGGAGGGAGTAGTACAAAAAGGGAATGAAAATGAAAAACAAAAGAAAGAAGTAAAGGAGCATGCGTTCATGTTCAAATTCTTGCTTTTTATCACTTTCTTGGATATACCAAGAAATAGCTTCATTTCATGGTTTGAGGCGGTGTTCACTGTCCAAGATTAAATTTTGACGAGCCCGAGACTTCATCCATGGCCCGAGCCCTAGACTTCATCCCCGGCCCGGACTGTTTTTTTTTTTTTTGCGTGAATGTTCCCTTGAGGGATAGGTAGAAATCATTTCTTGGGATGGAGTAGGTTTTAATTTCTGCATCGAACGTTGTGGAGGGCATTTCGGGTAATTAATGAATACTGAAAAAAGTCTAATGCAGTCTGGCCATACTCAAAACACGGAAACTGAACAAAGGGGTGTAGTTTCCGTTTCCAACCCCAAGGATAGAGTCATGGAGGGATTAGGAGTTAAGGAAGGTTAGTTCAACATTAGTTACCTACACGTTGTGTGGCAGTACAAAATATGGGTATATTCTTCTTGTCCAAAATGAGACTTCAAATTGCGGATACCCTGAAATAATAAAATGAGATATTATTTTATGGACGGACGAAAAAATATACCACTTGTTTTTTTTAGAAGAACTAGTGTCACTCCAGTGCTTATTTTATTTCACTCATTGTAAATTTTTAAATTGTAAATTAATTGAATGAAATGAGAATAAAATCATAAACACATATTTATTATTGAAACACTTTTACATTGTAGATAGCCACACATACAATAAAATAGTACTAAAATACTATTGATATGACATAATAAATCCATAACTAAAAACATCAAAATTGTTACAATTAGAATTAAAATAATCAATTACACAAAAAAACATTACTAACATCAAACATTAGCAAAAAAAACAAATATTAATTTAATAATATTTAATTAATTTTAGCAAATTTCTTTGTAAACAACATACTATCAACATTTTTGGTATAAACTAAAATCTTCAATCATTTATGGCTTGTAATTCTTGACATGACAACATACAATTGTCCATGGCTTAAACGCTAAATGCTGGAAAATGTTCCTTGAATCCCAACATCTTGCAAGGAAAAAAAAATTACCAGTAATAGTTTTAGCTAAATTATTAAAAAAAACTAATAAGATAAGAAATGACAAAACTCATACCATGGGATCGTGGAAAATCCATTCCAATCGAACAACATATGCTTGATCTTCATACTTAGTCATTTAAAAAATACACACATTCCGGACTTTGATGACTATGAAGTTCTGCTAGACTGGAGATCATTGATGGGTGAATTTCAAGGTTTTAGTGTCCTTTATATGGAAAAATCACATTATTATGAACATATTAATCACACGAAGAGTGCTTAAAATAGATTAATATAAATATACTTCTATTGGTACACAATAAGAACCATGCTGAAAATAATTTTTTTTTTTCAGAAAATTCATTGATGCAACGAAGGAAGACAATGAGGATGAGGAAGTGAGTTATAAACGAGAAATAATGTAAAACATACCTTCAAATAGATGAACTTTTGTGTGTTCTGGAGAAGCTAATGGACTGTGAATAGTTGGAGTATGAGATCGTCTAGGGCATATATATACTGGCCGCAAAAACGGTTAAGTTTGTGTGGGGTAAGCATTTAGTAATACAATTTCTTAATAAGGTGACAGTTACATATATTCTAATTAGGATTATTAAATATTTTGAATTGATTACAAATCTCGACAGTTTCATTTCATAGCAAGGCATAACAAACTAATCCATATATTTTGGCTTTTCACATCTATACATCTATTACTATAATTTGTACATACAAAATTTATTCGTCTCATATATATTGAAATAGTGTTATGTAAATATTGATTTTTTTTGTTTTTTGATTATACTCATATATAGTATCCTTATATATATTTTTAATTACTTTCGTAAAAACCTATTCAAATTTAAAATATTAGGCATCATGATAAACCAACCCACTAAAACATTATGTAATCCTCATATAGCTTAAATCTATCATGTAACTTCTCCGAGAAATAAATTCCTATTAATATTTACATTAAAAGTTACGCCATTTATTAGGAGTACAATATTATGTAGCCTATTACAATCCTTTAAGTTAGTGCATCAAACTAAATAAATTTCCATCAATATTTATAGTAACGTGTATATATATTCATCCAAAGCTATTAGCTCTAGCTATTGATTATTCAGAGATTAGTCAATTGTTCATTTGAATTATGGTCCACGTTTTCAATCATGGTCCATGCATAAATTGTTGCAGTTATTACAAATATTTAAATTGTTAGAAATACCACCAAAACTCATAAATATTTAAAATCATGCCCAAAACTTATAAATATTTAAAACAGAGGCCAAAACTCACCTCTTTTATATATGTATAGATAGATAGATTGTATACTACTTCTGTGATGAAGATCAGATGAAGGACAATATGTTAATTTGTACATCCACTAAACACAAAGAAAATCAATGTGGATTGCTCTCTAGATGACTTCATCAGCCATGAGTGTTACATATATTTACACTCTAAGTAGGTTCGATTAAAGCTGACTACGTAATTGGAACACATAATCTTTTACTCATGAAATCAGGCTCTCTAACACTAGGTTAATCGGATCGAATATGTAACCTGTAATTGTGTCATTGGCAACATTTAATGTGCACAAAGCCTAGAGGTGAAGTCCAAAAGAGTATAAAAACAAAAGATAAACACAGCCTTGGAACTTACTCTATCAATATGACAGACTTGTGATGAATGGGCTCTTGCAATTTTAGATTATATGAGTGAGCCTATATAGGTTCAATCTCTAGGGCACATCTATCTTTTGATCAAACTTTATATAGGGCACATCTATCTTTAGGGCACATCTATCTTTTGATCAAACTTTAGGGCACGTCTATCTTTATATATTTGGCCCGATTTTCCATATGGCCTCAGCCATTCTTACCACTTTAGAGCACTCACAATGGCAGGTTGTTCCCTCGGGCCGAGGATTGGCCCGGAGATCGGCCACCATTGCAGAGAAAGGGCAAATAATCGGCCTTCAGACGCTTCCCCAAAATCGCCGCCGGGACGGCCATGATGATTGACGTCGATCGGCCCCCATTGTGGCCGATACGGCTGATCATCGGCCATCCCTTTTTCTTTTAATTTTGATGTGAAAAAACGCAGAAGGAGAGAAAGAGAGATACGATGGATAGAAAGAAAATGTAGGCGGTTATCCAAGTCTAATTTGTATCTAAACTAATTTTATTAATTCTAATGGGTTTATTAATGTGCCAATAATTTTATTAAATAAACAATATTGACTTTTTAGTATGCCTAAACATACTAATAGATTGGAGATGGCCTAATTTAGGTTTTCATCTAATTAAATAGTAAGTTGCCACATATTTGGGATCAATTTAAATTTATTTCTCATATTGTATTATATTATATTATATTCTTATTTTAATTTAATTTATTTGATAATATTTTAAGTATAGAAATGCAAAAAAAAAATTAAAATAAAGTAAAATGTTGAGTGCTCTTAACCTAACTGAAACCACGGATGAGGAGGAAAATAGAGGGTTAAATACAAAAAACTAGTAGGACTATTATATTTATATTCTTCATAAAAACTCTTTCTTCGGGAAGAATATTTGAGAAGGTATTGTATTTTCTTCAATTTTAAAGGTATATTTAACTCTTCTCTACACAAAATAGATTATATGATACTCCCTCCGTCCGCCATTTATCGTCTCATTTTGACGGATTTCAAGAAATTGTTTGATTTTATGAAGAAAAATGGGTAATGAGTTAGTAGAATGTGGACTCTATTTTTATATATTAGTTTAATAATAGAATGTGAGTGGAATGAGTTACTTGAATGGTGTGGTCAATTTGCCTAAAATGGAAAAAAAAATAAATAAATGAGACTTTAAATCACGGACACCCCAAAATAGCAAAATGTGACATTTTTTCACATTTGGAGGGAGTAGTTATTTTTGTACTATATCTTTTATAAGTATAATTTACCATTTTCCCTTAGAGCATTTTCTAGGAAGAAAGGTATATAGAAAAAATATATCATATATTTACCTTCTCAAAAAGGGAAATATACTATTCCAAAGAGTAACAAATTCCAAAGGAAAAAGATATATAGAAATTTAAATTATGTTCTAAAATAAAAAAAATTGTACAAGATGCATTCCAACACATAAAGTATAACATCTTCTCAAATATGTTCTCTCCTGGAGAATGATTTTTCATGAAAATAAGACAAATATAGTAGTTATGAGATTTTACTTCTTCATTGATGGAGAGGTAAATATACCTCTTTTATATGAGAAAATGATATAATACCTTCCCCAATACCTTTCCCCCTAGAGAATGATATTTTCATAAAAAGCAGACAAATATGGTAGTTATAAGTTTTTAGCTCTCCATTTACATCTCCCATGGACAATCGGTGATGTTCTTAAAGTGACCACAATACGCGCACCGCGGCGGCCTATTGTAAGCCGAGGCAGCACCGCGGCGGTGGTGGAAGCGCTAGGTACCCAGCGGTGGCGGTCTTCGTGGTGGCCTATTGCGCGCCGCGAGACCACCGCGGCGCGAATTTCGTCCGATTTTTTTTCTTAATTTATTATTATAAATAAAAACATATTCCTCATTTTTTACTTCACACATCCACACTACAATTCCACAATATTATTTTCACCTCTCTAGAGTTTTCACCATGCAAGGTGGAGACAATGATTCCCCCGGCACCAGAGAATCGCACTACCCGAGCAGCGGTAGCAGGTAGTACATCAGCAGCAGCGGCTCACGGTCGATTGACCTTAACGAAGAGGTCGAGGAAGAGCCCCCACCACACTTGTCCGCCGCCGATGTCCACGCGGCCAGCAGTCCACCCTTCGGGTCGTGAAAGCCGGTTCGTCTGCATCGGGATCCCGCCTGGGAATGTCTGCCCAGGCGGAGGTGTTGTCCAGCAACCTGATGCATCAGCGGCTGAAGCAGTTGATCGAGTGCTTGGAACGTTACTCCAGCGAGACAAACCCGATGGTCAGGCGGATGTACAAGGCCCTCATACAACAGCTGAAGGCCCAGCTGGGATTGCCCACCTTTGACGATGAGGCCGAGGCTGCTGGGGATGAGAGTGGTGAGGCGGATGCGGCAGATTCCGAGGATGACACTGAGTGAGGAGCCAGTGTTTTTATTAAATCTTCGTTATATAATTTTCAAATATTTATAATACAACGAAGATTTGGTTTAATTTTTTTTAATGAATTACTCCCTCCGTCCACCATTTAAATAGCCATTTTGACTCGGCACGGGTTTTAAGAAATTGTTTGACTTTGTGAAGAATAATAAAGAGAGAAAGTGGGTGGAATGTAGGGTCCATTTAAAGTATTAGTTTTATATTAGATTGTGAGTGTAAAAATTTGGTGGAATGTGGGTTTCACATACTAAAAGTGGAATAAAGTAAATAGTTCTATAAATTGTGGACAAACCAAAATAGTAAAAGGGCTCTTTAAATGGTGGACGAAAGGAGTGTGTTTTTTTTTTAATTTATTTTTGTACAATTAATTTTTTTCTAGTCTAACTAAAATATACCAACAATTAAAAAAAATATGAGGCGTGGTTGTGGCATCACTGGACAACTTTTTTGGGGCTAAGGCATGACTGTGATGACTGGGCGGACAACTTTTTTGGGGATGAGGGGTGGCTGGTCTGCCTATTGTGGCTAATCTTAGTATCACTACTTTTTTCTAAATGTATATTTAACTTTCTGAAGAGGTAAATAAGAAATATACCTATTCAATTTTATCTCTTTCCTTTAGAGATGTTCTTTGTGTTTGAGTCGAATTCTTTCTTGGAATGTCCCATTATGATTAAGTAATTTTTCATAGAAAAATTCAACCTGCCTAATCTCTCTTAATATTTTATTTTCTCATATTATTTTATCGCCTACTATTTTTCCACTAATTTATCCTCCTTCTTACGTAATTTTCACTAAACCTTATTTATTAGTAATATTTTTATTTCACTGTAAAAATAAATGTCTCAACACTAATCAGACGGATGAAGTATTAGACTACTGTTTTTATAATAAAATATGAGTGAAATAAGTTAATAGGCTGTATAGTTTATTTCTTAAAATTTGTACAGTTAAAATTGAATATTTAATGATAGACATCCTAAAATATAATTACAATATGACGATGGAAGTATTTGGTAGTAGGAATGGATAAAAATACCAAAATAACATTATTCCGCACTTATCGTACCAAAAATGATAAAATATTTGTTACACTGCAACTTTTGGTACAATATGATATTATACCATAAGATTTCAGTACAGTAACGAAACAAATTTTCTTATACCACAGTATACTGAACATACGGTATAAACCGATATGTTTGATATACTGATACTTTCAGTATATATAATTATGTTTGGTATCAGTATAATATTGCAGTATATATCAATATCAATACATACCGAATCTATAAGATACACGATATATACTGATTTTGAATGATATTTTCGATATACAAGTATAAGAAATGGTACGGTAGAACGGTACTGGTATACCAAATTTCAATATGATATACCGTAAAACCGATACGGTAACGGTATTCAAATTATTCCATATCGAAACTTCGGTATACCGTAAAGTTCGGTACGATGACAATATGATATTTTTTCACATATAGATATTTTCGGTATGATATGTGATATAACACTTTCAGTACGGTATATCGTTTGGTCCCACACCTAGTTGGTAGTTGGATATTGTCTATTCATAGGACATCTTATCCGTCAAGATTTATGCAAAAAGGTAGAAATTTTGGATCCAAATACCATAGTTCTCCCTTTGCAATATGAGGCTAAGTTGCAAAATTATAACGATACCAACCAAGTTAAATCAAACAAGAAATAAAATTGAATTTTATAAATTGAAAGTTTGTGATCAATTGGTAACTAATTATCAATCCAAAATTAAGACCAATTCTTAGCCAGTAGATTAAAAGATCTAGTGGTTAAAATAATATCGAGTGGATTATATTTTAGATTTAAATAATTATTAATTAAATTTAAAGGATATTAATGTTAATTCTTATACTCCATCCGTCCACAAAAAATAGGACACATTGTGAATGACACGGGCTTTAATGTGGAATTGGTAAAGTAAGAGAGAAGTAGTGTCAGTAGAATGTGAGATCCATATTATTAGTAAGAGAGGAGGGAAAAAAGTACTAGAGAGAAGTAGTGTTAGTGGAATGTGAGGCCCATATTATTAGTAAGAGAGAAGTTGAACACTTTCCTTTTTTAAATGTACTCTATTTTTCGTGGATAACCAAAAATGACAAATGTGCTCTATTTTTCGTGGATGTGAGTATATGATAGTTATAACTAACTACTTTCTCTCTCCTCAAAATCATCTCAAAACTTTAAATTTACGTAACTCTCAATTTAAATTATTTTTTTTTGCAAAAAATATATCAAATTAAAGGTAGTTTTATAAGTATTCTAACGAGATGTCAATTGAATATGTTCCGACAATGTTCGGATGATGAAATTTGAAAATTTTTATTTCATTTGTTGATAAGCAATTTTTTTTATCAATAAATGCATAAAAATGTCAACATAATGCATGTAAAATCTCAATAAAACAGTGTTGATATTTTCGTGTACTTATGTTGAAATATTCATATCATTGTGTTGATATTTATAATACACTATGTTGATATAAAAAAACTACGAAAATTATAATATGATAACAGAATGACGATCTTACCCATTTGTTGATATTTTGTCTACTATGTATTGAAATTTGTGAGGTTTCTCATCCACTCATTTCAAAATCTAAGGGTGTAGATTTGGTCTTAATTTTGGATTATGATGCTATAAGCAATATAAGAGGACCCGAAAGTCATAAATAGGGCAAAATATACCGAAATACCGGACTTACAGTACCGAAAAAATATCAAAAATACCGAATTTTCGGTATACCGCACTTTTCGGTACGATATGATACCTTACCGACGGGTTTAGGTACGGCAAATGTATGAATTTTGTATATACCGCGGTATACCGCAAAATTACGGTATATACCGTTAATAATTATATATATTTAACACATTTATTATTTATAATATTATAATATTTTATATTTTTAAATTCTTAAATCATTGATAAATGACGTTGTGTTTTTATTAAATAAATACTCCAAAATTAATAATGGCTTATTTTTCCTTCCGAGATTTGAGTGTCAACAAATACAATGAATCATTAATATTTATTACTATTTGATTTAAATTTAGTTAGTATTATTCCTTTGGAAGTTATATGAATTATGAATGTCATGAACTATGTTTGATTGTGATAGAATTTTATCATTTTGGACATTTTCTAGGTAGATAAATGTTATTTTAATATTTTATATATCAAACAAGTATGACTTGCGGTATACCGCATCATGGTACGGTATATCGAAATGTCGGTAAGGTAAAGGTTTTCATATTTTGATATACCGACTTTTTGGTATACCGCATTGCGGTATACCGAAAAAAAACGGCACGGTACAGTATCGTGTTTTCTCATACCGTACTTTTCGGTATGATATGCGGTATGCCCATTTCGGTACGGTATACCATACCGTGCCAACCCTAGTCATAAACTCATCCAGTCCCATAAAAACACGTGCACTTGAAATAATATAAGAATTAATGCATAATTGATAAAATAAGATAGATAGAGAGAATGATAGTTAAAGTAGTGTTGTGGATAGTGAGACCCACATTATTATTAGTATTTAATGAATTGTAATGGTAGACCATAATGATATAAGTTGTAAATAAATTGACTTACGTTGGAGACAATTTTCTATAAATAAAAATGCTCATATTTTTATATTTTTATGGCACCAACGAAAATAAAAGATGCACATATTTTTACTGGACACAAAGGTGTATCTTGGTACACACAAAAATAGGACAATTGATCTCAACCTTTCCATTAAGCTATGTGAAATAAATGAGACTTTAAATCACGGACACCCCAAAATAGCAAAATGTGACATTTTTTCACATTTGGAGGGAGTAGTTATTTTTGTACTATATCTTTTATAAGTATAATTTACCATTTTCCCTTAGAGCATTTTCTAGGAAGAAAGGTATATAGAAAAAATATATCATATATTTACCTTCTCAAAAAGGGAAATATACTATTCCAAAGAGTAACAAATTCCAAAGGAAAAAGATATATAGAAATTTAAATTATGTTCTAAAATAAAAAAAATTGTACAAGATGCATTCCAACACATAAAGTATAACATCTTCTCAAATATGTTCTCTCCTGGAGAATGATTTTTCATGAAAATAAGACAAATATAGTAGTTATGAGATTTTACTTCTTCATTGATGGAGAGGTAAATATACCTCTTTTATATGAGAAAATGATATAATACCTTCCCCAATACCTTTCCCCCTAGAGAATGATATTTTCATAAAAAGCAGACAAATATGGTAGTTATAAGTTTTTAGCTCTCCATTTACATCTCCCATGGACAATCGGTGATGTTCTTAAAGTGACCACAATACGCGCACCGCGGCGGCCTATTGTAAGCCGAGGCAGCACCGCGGCGGTGGTGGAAGCGCTAGGTACCCAGCGGTGGCGGTCTTCGTGGTGGCCTATTGCGCGCCGCGAGACCACCGCGGCGCGAATTTCGTCCGATTTTTTTTCTTAATTTATTATTATAAATAAAAACATATTCCTCATTTTTTACTTCACACATCCACACTACAATTCC
This sequence comes from Salvia splendens, assembly GCF_004379255.2. NCBI lineage: Eukaryota > Viridiplantae > Streptophyta > Magnoliopsida > Lamiales > Lamiaceae > Salvia > Salvia splendens. The sequence goes on from NC_056034.1 coordinate 4,662,510, forward strand.
ACAATATTATTTTCACCTCTCTAGAGTTTTCACCATGCAAGGTGGAGACAATGATTCCCCCGGCACCAGAGAATCGCACTACCCGAGCAGCGGTAGCAGGTAGTACATCAGCAGCAGCGGCTCACGGTCGATTGACCTTAACGAAGAGGTCGAGGAAGAGCCCCCACCACACTTGTCCGCCGCCGATGTCCACGCGGCCAGCAGTCCACCCTTCGGGTCGTGAAAGCCGGTTCGTCTGCATCGGGATCCCGCCTGGGAATGTCTGCCCAGGCGGAGGTGTTGTCCAGCAACCTGATGCATCAGCGGCTGAAGCAGTTGATCGAGTGCTTGGAACGTTACTCCAGCGAGACAAACCCGATGGTCAGGCGGATGTACAAGGCCCTCATACAACAGCTGAAGGCCCAGCTGGGATTGCCCACCTTTGACGATGAGGCCGAGGCTGCTGGGGATGAGAGTGGTGAGGCGGATGCGGCAGATTCCGAGGATGACACTGAGTGAGGAGCCAGTGTTTTTATTAAATCTTCGTTATATAATTTTCAAATATTTATAATACAACGAAGATTTGGTTTAATTTTTTTTAATGAATTACTCCCTCCGTCCACCATTTAAATAGCCATTTTGACTCGGCACGGGTTTTAAGAAATTGTTTGACTTTGTGAAGAATAATAAAGAGAGAAAGTGGGTGGAATGTAGGGTCCATTTAAAGTATTAGTTTTATATTAGATTGTGAGTGTAAAAATTTGGTGGAATGTGGGTTTCACATACTAAAAGTGGAATAAAGTAAATAGTTCTATAAATTGTGGACAAACCAAAATAGTAAAAGGGCTCTTTAAATGGTGGACGAAAGGAGTGTGTTTTTTTTTTTAATTTATTTTTGTACAATTAATTTTTTTCTAGTCTAACTAAAATATACCAACAATTAAAAAAAATATGAGGCGTGGTTGTGGCATCACTGGACAACTTTTTTGGGGCTAAGGCATGACTGTGATGACTGGGCGGACAACTTTTTTTGGGGATGAGGGGTGGCTGGTCTGCCTATTGTGGCTAATCTTAGTATCACTACTTTTTTCTAAATGTATATTTAACTTTCTGAAGAGGTAAATAAGAAATATACCTATTCAATTTTATCTCTTTCCTTTAGAGATGTTCTTTGTGTTTGAGTCGAATTCTTTCTTGGAATGTCCCATTATGATTAAGTAATTTTTCATAGAAAAATTCAACCTGCCTAATCTCTCTTAATATTTTATTTTCTCATATTATTTTATCGCCTACTATTTTTCCACTAATTTATCCTCCTTCTTACGTAATTTTCACTAAACCTTATTTATTAGTAATATTTTTATTTCACTGTAAAAATAAATGTCTCAACACTAATCAGACGGATGAAGTATTAGACTACTGTTTTTATAATAAAATATGAGTGAAATAAGTTAATAGGCTGTATAGTTTATTTCTTAAAATTTGTACAGTTAAAATTGAATATTTAATGATAGACATCCTAAAATATAATTACAATATGACGATGGAAGTATTTGGTAGTAGGAATGGATAAAAATACCAAAATAACATTATTCCGCACTTATCGTACCAAAAATGATAAAATATTTGTTACACTGCAACTTTTGGTACAATATGATATTATACCATAAGATTTCAGTACAGTAACGAAACAAATTTTCTTATACCACAGTATACTGAACATACGGTATAAACCGATATGTTTGATATACTGATACTTTCAGTATATATAATTATGTTTGGTATCAGTATAATATTGCAGTATATATCAATATCAATACATACCGAATCTATAAGATACACGATATATACTGATTTTGAATGATATTTTCGATATACAAGTATAAGAAATGGTACGGTAGAACGGTACTGGTATACCAAATTTCAATATGATATACCGTAAAACCGATACGGTAACGGTATTCAAATTATTCCATATCGAAACTTCGGTATACCGTAAAGTTCGGTACGATGACAATATGATATTTTTTCACATATAGATATTTTCGGTATGATATGTGATATAACACTTTCAGTACGGTATATCGTTTGGTCCCACACCTAGTTGGTAGTTGGATATTGTCTATTCATAGGACATCTTATCCGTCAAGATTTATGCAAAAAGGTAGAAATTTTGGATCCAAATACCATAGTTCTCCCTTTGCAATATGAGGCTAAGTTGCAAAATTATAACGATACCAACCAAGTTAAATCAAACAAGAAATAAAATTGAATTTTATAAATTGAAAGTTTGTGATCAATTGGTAACTAATTATCAATCCAAAATTAAGACCAATTCTTAGCCAGTAGATTAAAAGATCTAGTGGTTAAAATAATATCGAGTGGATTATATTTTAGATTTAAATAATTATTAATTAAATTTAAAGGATATTAATGTTAATTCTTATACTCCATCCGTCCACAAAAAATAGGACACATTGTGAATGACACGGGCTTTAATGTGGAATTGGTAAAGTAAGAGATAAGTAGTGTCAGTAGAATGTGAGATCCATATTATTAGTAAGAGAGGAGGGAAAAAAGTACTAGAGAGAAGTAGTGTTAGTGGAATGTGAGGCCCATATTATTAGTAAGAGAGAAGTTGAACACTTTCCTTTTTTAAATGTACTCTATTTTTCGTGGATAACCAAAAATGACAAATGTGCTCTATTTTTCGTGGATGTGAGTATATGATAGTTATAACTAACTACTTTCTCTCTCCTCAAAATCATCTCAAAACTTTAAATTTACGTAACTCTCAATTTAAATTATTTTTTTTTGCAAAAAATATATCAAATTAAAGGTAGTTTTATAAGTATTCTAACGAGATGTCAATTGAATATGTTCCGACAATGTTCGGATGATGAAATTTGAAAATTTTTATTTCATTTGTTGATAAGCAATTTTTTTTATCAATAAATGCATAAAAATGTCAACATAATGCATGTAAAATCTCAATAAAACAGTGTTGATATTTTCGTGTACTTATGTTGAAATATTCATATCATTGTGTTGATATTTATAATACACTATGTTGATATAAAAAAACTACGAAAATTATAATATGATAACAGAATGACGATCTTACCCATTTGTTGATATTTTGTCTACTATGTATTGAAATTTGTGAGGTTTCTCATCCACTCATTTCAAAATCTAAGGGTGTAGATTTGGTCTTAATTTTGGATTATGATGCTATAAGCAATATAAGAGGACCCGAAAGTCATAAATAGGGCAAAATATACCGAAATACCGGACTTACAGTACCGAAAAAATATCAAAATACCGAATTTTCGGTATACCGCACTTTTCGGTACGATATGATACCTTACCGACGGGTTTAGGTACGGCAAATGTATGAATTTTGTATATACCGCGGTATACCGCAAAATTACGGTATATACCGTTAATAATTATATATATTTAACACATTTATTATTTATAATATTATAATATTTTATATTTTTAAATTCTTAAATCATTGATAAATGACGTTGTGTTTTTATTAAATAAATACTCCAAAATTAATAATGGCTTATTTTTCCTTCCGAGATTTGAGTGTCAACAAATACAATGAATCATTAATATTTATTACTATTTGATTTAAATTTAGTTAGTATTATTCCTTTGGAAGTTATATGAATTATGAATGTCATGAACTATGTTTGATTGTGATAGAATTTTATCATTTTGGACATTTTCTAGGTAGATAAATGTTATTTTAATATTTTATATATCAAACAAGTATGACTTGCGGTATACCGCATCATGGTACGGTATATCGAAATGTCGGTAAGGTAAAGGTTTTCATATTTTGATATACCGACTTTTTGGTATACCGCATTGCGGTATACCGAAAAAAACGGCACGGTACAGTATCGTGTTTTCTCATACCGTACTTTTCGGTATGATATGCGGTATGCCCATTTCGGTACGGTATACCATACCGTGCCAACCCTAGTCATAAACTCATCCAGTCCCATAAAAACACGTGCACTTGAAATAATATAAGAATTAATGCATAATTGATAAAATAAGATAGATAGAGAGAATGATAGTTAAAGTAGTGTTGTGGATAGTGAGACCCACATTATTATTAGTATTTAATGAATTGTAATGGTAGACCATAATGATATAAGTTGTAAATAAATTGACTTACGTTGGAGACAATTTTCTATAAATAAAAATGCTCATATTTTTATATTTTTATGGCACCAACGAAAATAAAAGATGCACATATTTTTACTGGACACAAAGGTGTATCTTGGTACACACAAAAATAGGACAATTGATCTCAACCTTTCCATTAAGCTATGTGAAATTTTTTATGCTTTGAGGAAAAAACTCAAAAGAGTATACTAATATCAATTGTCAGCTTTTATATGGAGTATACAGTTATTTTTCTTCAATTTTCGTATACAGCACTAATTGAGACAACCTGTGACATAGTGTTCAAGAGCTGGAATGGGATGGGGTTAGGGGTGGCAAATCGTGCGTGTCGGGTCGTTATCGTGTCGACACGATAACGACACGAACACGATAACAACAAACACGAACACGACCCGTTAAGAAAACCTCAAACACGAACACGAACACGACACGAAACCCTCAGACACGAACACGACACGAACCCATTAACGACACGAACCAATTCGGGTCAACACGACACGATAACAACACGTACACGAGATGACACGATAACGACTCGATAACAACACGACCTGATAACGGTTAAACCTATTAAAAATGAAAATAATAAGAATTAATAATATTAAAATATTATTTGTTAACGGATAACACGAACACGACACGAACACGACACGAACACGTATTGTTAACGTATAACACGAACCCGACACGAACACGACACGAACATGACACGAAATTTTCGTGTCCTTAACGGGTCGACCCGATAAGGACACGAACCCAATAAGCTCTGACCCAAACCCATTATTTTCGTGCCGGTTCGTGTCGTGTTATCGTGTCGTGTCAAAAATTGCCAGCCCTAGATGGGGTGCACAACACCTCTCCTCTCTCTCACACCCCAATATTTTATTCATCAAATAAAAAAATGGTTTATAAAATAATGAGGTGTGAGGAACAGTATGTATCCCCATGGTGCGCCCCTCCACAATAGGCATAGGGGATCCCAGCCCCTTCAAGCTACATATACTGCGTCGATAAATTAAGCATTGATATCTGAGAATATTATGTGCTATATATGGAGGTAGTTAGAATTTTAGAGATGAAGAAAATAAGGTTTAATTTCATTATGAAAACCAGCGGCGGAGGTCGGCCGACCCCACCGCTGTCCCTGGAAAACAGCCAGAAAAATACTCCCAACGGTCCCCAACCCCACGATCTCTGGAATTCTGCCCTTGATTCGATGCTTGACCCAGTCACCGCGCCATGGCTCATGGTTGTCGCCGCCCAGATTTCGTGTCTGCGGTGAAGCTGTGATAATTGGGGAAGAAAGACTTTAGTTGAGCTTGGGCCTTGTACTATTAATTACTCCCTTCCCTTGACTATTGAATAATTAGACTATGCCTCATAATTTACTCCATGTTTTTCGTTAAAAAATAAAGACACATAAGTAAAAAATGATAAATTATGTTCTAACTATCATTATTTATATAAAAAAAACATATCAGTCAAATTATTTTTTTATTGAATATCTTATGTAATGTAATGCTACGGGAAACACTAAAAGGGCTACCCATTTTATATGTATATTATTTAATGTTAACAATTAGAAAAAGTTATACTCCTATAAGACTATATTTTATGTGATCATCTATAAATATGGAGTAATAATTTGGTCATATCATGATAACATGTTTTTTTTTATTTTTAAGTAAAATATTAGTTTTTGAAATTTGGTTCCACTTTTTATTTGGGGTGATTTGATTTTGAAAAACCAAACATAACGATAAACCAATTTAGTTTTTATATATTATTATTATTATTTTGAAATTTGGTTTTACCTCTTTAATCATGTTTTATCATTTTATCATTTTTATTTGGTGATAACAATTATATTTTTTCCCTAATTTTAATAAATATGATAATTATATTATTTTTCATTATTAAATTTAATTACCTTCCTTTCTATATTAATGGATTAAATTTTCTCAAAAAGATCTTGAGTTTCCGTTAGTTGTTTTAGCTAATGTTGAATAAGAACCACAACGACAAGAAAATTGTGGGATAGTTTCTAATGATAGTTTTGATATGAATTTTATATATCAGTTATCACGTTTAACATAAGATGGATATATTTCATTTGTAATGTATTTTTATTAAACACATATATTTAAATACTATTATATTTATTTTCTCGTTCGACCCCACTATTTTTAATTCCTGGATCCGCCATTGTCGAAAACAAATCTAAGTAGTTTGCACTATTTATTATGTTAGGCCTCCTATTCGTAGCTTAGCCTACTTTCCTTTAAAAAAAATACTGTTTATGCTACATGACTCCCTTTTCCCCCGACGAAGTTTTTTGTTAAAATGGATATAGCCTAAAAAACAAATCACCGTAAAATCAAAGTTAGGACTATATTGTTTGTGTATTTAAAAGGGAGTATTTTTAAGGGAAAAATCATACTAAAACACGTTTTAAAAAATGAAGCACGGATTGTAAGTAATAATGAATCATATATGAAACATGGTGAACTCGCTATGAAAATTCCATGTATTAAAATAAATGGAATATTTCGCTTTTATGAATTCAAAATCACGAAGTCATTCAATAAAGTAACGAATTCATTATGAATATTCACGATCAAAGAATAAATAAGTAGTAAGTAATTTATAATTTTAATTTTTTCCAATCCCGCATTAGTGCATGCACAAGATGAACGGTGCTCTATTTCAATAAATTATAAATATACAGTACTGAGATAAAGAGAAAAAATAAATAAAGTATTGTTAATGAAGAATGCGTCCTGCTTTATTAGAGATAAAAAAGTTTTTAAAAATAAAAAATGCATATTCTTATAAAACGGATTGAAAAAGGATATAGTGTATATATTCTTGTCTAATATTCCATTATATTTTAGTTTGTACACCAATCCATGTATTTTCGATTATGTCATCTGATCATATATTACATTATTATTAATATTAAATGTACATGCAGCAATAATGCTGATTATCATTTTCCATAGCATTTATAATAATGAAGCTTTCTTTCTTTCTTCCTTTTTAGATCTTCTAGAAACGCATCATAGTTAAATTCAAGGACAAAAATATGTCGTGAACTTTATTCAATTGCATTTTTTGCTGCCGAGGAAACTGAACCCCACCGTTATAGGAGTATTACTTCATTTATGTCGATCCTAATTATATAGCTTTTGATTTATTGCAACAAAACCAGCCACCAATTGTAAAAGCGGAATTAGATATATGTTGACTATGTACAATCAAGCACCTGAATAGTATGTAGGATATCAAAACTTAATTAATGTTCATGATGAGAATTAATCAAATTTCTACAAGTCTTGATATTCAATGGACCAAGATTTGAAGCTGAATACTGCCGTGCTCATCAAGAAGTCTTGCAGCTAGCACCACCCTCTCTCTACACACACTATATATACTTGTGTGTGTTTTTAGTTGAAATAAAAAAGTTAGTTGAAATGGAAAGGGAAGAGGCGCCGTCTGCAGCGGCGGTGGAAAAAGAAGGCAGCACGGTGCCGCTTCACCAGCTGTTCACCTTTGCTGATCCTTTGGATCAAATGTTGATGATAGTTGGTTCAGTGGGTGCCGTTGGGAATGGAGTGTGTACGCCTCTTATGGCATTCCTTTTCGGAGAACTTATCGATTCTTTCGGCCAAATCCAAAACAACGGTGTTGTTCCCGTTGTCTCAAAAGTATCTACATCTCATCATATTCATCCTCTACCTACTTGTTTATGGTAGCTTCATGATTTTGTGCTTTCATCACTTGTATCTCACATTTTCGATCCTTAGGTTGCACTAAAGTTTGTGTATTTGGCTATGGGATCTGGCGTGGCAGCATTTCTTCGTAAGTTTTACCCTATAGCCATCTTAATCATATTGTTGAACTCTAACATACTTAACTTTGAATGATCTATAGAGGTGGCTTGTTGGATGATCACTGGAGAAAGGCAGGCTGCAAGAATTAGGAGTCTATATTTGTCATCAATTTTGAGGCAAGATGTTGCTTTCTTTGATAAGCAAAGTAATACAGGAGATGTGGTTGGAAGAATGTCTGGTGACACTACGCTTATTCAAGACGCCATGGGTGAGAAGGTACCTACTTTTTCTCACATCTCTATGCTTCTACTTCTTTTTCCTATGATTTCTGGAGAGTGAAGATCACATGTTGATTGTTGTCTATGCATCCTCCTGCAGGTCGGCAAGTTCATTCAACTAGTATCAACATTCTTGGGAGGTTTCGTGATCGCGCTTATCAAAGGATGGCTTCTTACGCTCGTCATGCTATCATCCATTCCTCTAATGGTGATATCAGGAGGTGTCATGTCGCTACTCCTGTCGAAGATGGCGTCTCGTGTCCAAGAAGCGTATGCTAAGGCTGCAACTCTAGTTGAACAGACGATTGGCTCGATCAGAACGGTCTCGTCCTTATTAACAATCTTAGCTTCCACATTATTGTATTTTTAGACAGAATAGATGTTGACATATGTGTCTATGATTCTGTTCAGGTTGCGTCGTTTACTGGGGAGAAGCAAGCTGTGGCTGACTACGACAAGTCCCTCGTCAAGGCCTACAAATCAGGGGTGCAAGAAGGGTTGGCGAATGGGCTGGGGCTCGGATCAGTCATGTTCATTGTATTCTGCAGTTATGCTCTGGCTACCTGGTTTGGAGGCAAGATGGTCTTGGAGAAGAGATACACTGGTGGTGAGGTGGTCATCGTGATCATCGCCGTGGTTACTGGTTCAACGTAAGTACATATACTATTGATGTTGTTGTTGCTGCAGTTTATATAGTATATTGATGTTGTATGTTGTGTAGGTCTATTGGACAAGCATCTCCTTGCATGTCGGCATTTGCTGCGGGGCGAGCAGCAGCGTACAAGATGTTTGAGACTATAAAAAGGAAGCCCGAGATAGATGCATACGACACAAGTGGGGAGATGCCAGAAGACATCCGTGGGAATATAGAGTTTAGAGACGTGCATTTCAGCTATCCGGCTAGGCCTAATGAGCAGATATTCAGAGGCTTAAATCTGTCGATTTCGAGTGGTCTGATAGTGGCTCTGGTTGGGCAGAGTGGAAGTGGGAAATCAACTGTGATAAGTTTGATAGAGAGGTTCTATGACCCTCAGCATGGTGAAGTTTTGATTGATGGCATCAATCTGAAGCAACTCCAGCTTAAGTGGATTAGGTCCAAAATAGGGCTTGTGAGTCAAGAGCCTGTGCTTTTCACGGCTAGTATCAAAGATAATATTGCATATGGAAAGGATGGTGCAACAGTTGAGGAAATCAGGGCAGCAGCACAACAAGCCAATGCTGCTGAATTCATTGATAAATTGCCCCAGGCAACAACCATGGCCTCTTTCTTTTCTTTCTCTCACTCATTTTGAACAAACTAATAGTACTAATATAAGATGACTTTGTTTTCTACAGGGACTTGATACCATGGTGGGTGAACACGGAACTCAGCTTTCGGGTGGACAGAAACAACGAGTAGCCATAGCTAGAGCGATCTTGAAGGATCCGAGGATTCTACTATTGGATGAGGCTACAAGTGCACTAGATGCAGAATCAGAAAGAGTAGTGCAAGAGGCATTGGACCGAATAATGGTGAACAGAACAACTGTAGTTATTGCACATCGGTTGAGCACAATTAGGAATGCCAATATGATCGTTGTCATTCACCGAGGCAAGGTGGTTGAAAAAGGTACTATCTTCTCTTTCCTCTCTTATCTCAACTTGTAAGGTAAACAAGACTAGTTTCCTTTGCAACAGAAGACTAACTTGATTGTAACTGCAGGGACACATTCTGAACTATTGGAAGATCCTGTAGGTGCATATTCTCAGCTCGTAAGCTTGCAAGAAGTAAACAGAGACACATCAGATCATGTCAAAGGAAAAGAAAGATTAGAAATAAGTGTGGATTTCGAGAGATCGCAGTCAAGTCGAAGGATGTCACTCACACATTCCATGAGTCGACGTTCATCTAGCAGCCGTCACCACTCAATACCATTCACAATTGGCCTACCTGCAACAACACTCAACGTCTCTGAATCTGCAGTAGAGAAATCAGATCATGAATCATCAGAAAAGCCTCCGAAGGTCCCTCTCCGCCGCCTTGCCAATCTCAACAAGCCAGAAACACCAGTGCTCATAGCAGGAGCCGTCTTCGCCATAATAAATGGCTCTATATTGCCAATCTTCGGCCTACTACTATCTAACACGATCAAATCCTTCTTCGAGCCCCCAAGTGATTTGCGCAAAGACACAAAGTTTTGGGCCATCATATTCATGGTGCTCGGGGTGGTGTCTCTGATCGCATATCCAGCGAGGACGTATCTCTTTGGCGTGGCGGGGAACAAGCTGATTAGGAGGATCAGACTGATGTGCTTTGAGAAGGTGGTGAATATGGAGGTGGGGTGGTTTGACGAGGGAGAGCACTCAGGTGGGATCATCGGAGCAAGGCTGTCTGCTGATGCTGCCACTGTTAGAGCTCTGGTCGGCGACGCGCTTGCGCAGATAATTCAAGATTTGTCATCATTGGTTGCTGGGTTAGCCATTGCCTTCCAAGGTAGCTGGCAGTTGTCTCTGATCATCCTGGCGATGATGCCTTTGATTGGAGCGAATGGATATGTACTGCTCAAGTTCATGAAAAGGTTTAGCACAGATGCTAAGGCGATGTACGAGGAGGCGAGCCAGGTGGCGAATGACGCAGTGGGGAGTATAAGGACGGTTGCTTCCTTTTGTGCGGAGGAGAAGGTAATGGAGATGTATAGGAAGAAATGTGAAGGGCCTATCAGCATTGGGATTAAGCAGGGATTGGTTAGTGGAGTATGTTTTGGGATATCCTTTGCCCTCCCCAATCTGATTTATGCTACCAGCTTCTATGCTGGAGCTCGACTCATTGAAGATGGCAAAGTCACTTTCTTTGAAGTAAATCAGGTAACCACGACCAACCAATTATTCATTCATTCATTCAATTCTCTTCTCTAATCTTAACTCTAACCCTAACCCTAATCCTAACTAATTAAACGTTGCAGGTTTTCTTCTCTCTAAACATGATGGCACAAGCAATCTCTCTATCCAGCTCTTTTGCACCGGATTCAAGCAAAGCCAAGGTTGCAGCAGCGTCAATATTCACCATTCTCGACAGGGAATCGAAGATCGACCCCAGTGATGAATCCGGCGTCAAATTAGAGAGTGTAAATGGAGATATCGAGCTCAAACATGTGAGCTTCAAGTATCCGACCCGACCCGATGTGCAGATCTTCAGAGACCTCTCCTTAACGATTCATGGCCAAAAGGTATATACATTACGATTAGGTAAACGTAGATTTAATTGACGGAATTGTTGATTATCAATACTCAATTTGCAGACAGTAGCTCTGGTTGGAGAGAGCGGGAGCGGCAAATCAACGGTGATATCACTGTTACAGAGATTCTACGATCCTGATTCAGGGCGCATAACCCTAGACGGCGTCGAGATCCAAAAACTCCAGCTGAAATGGCTGAGGCAGCAGATGGGGCTGGTGAGCCAAGAGCCGGTGCTCTTCAATGACACGATTCGCGCTAACATAGCCTACGGGAAAAAAGGGGAGGCGACGGAGGCAGAAATCATCGCAGCGGCGGAGCAGGCGAACGCGCACAAATTCATAAGCGGGTTGCAGCAAGGGTACGACACGGTGGTCGGGGAGCGAGGGGTGCAGCTGTCAGGGGGTCAAAAGCAGCGCGTGGCGATCGCGCGCGCCATCTTGAAGAGCCCGAAGATACTGCTGCTGGATGAGGCGACGAGCGCGTTGGACGCGGAGTCGGAGAGAGTGGTGCAGGACGCGCTTGATCAGGTGATGGTGAACCGGACGACGGTGATTGTGGCGCATAGGCTGTCCACGATCAAGACGGCCGATTTGATAGCGGTTGTAAACAATGGGGTGATTGTGGAGAAAGGGAAGCATCAGAGTTTAATTAACATCAAAGAAGGATTTTACGCATCATTAGTTGCGCTTCATGCGACATCATAATTTTTACAGATTTTTTTGTTTTTCAATCGTATAGCTAGAGTTTATGCAATATGTAATGCATGAAAGAATTTATTCTGTGCAACCAAGATTTAATTAGTTAAATCAAAACAAAATAGAACTTTTATAAAGATAATATACTCCATTTGATTAGTCGTCAATGGATAGATATGATATAGTCATACTAAATTATTTTATTCCTTATATAAAAACATTGAGTTCCTTTTAATTAAAATTTTATAAAACAATTATAATGTTAATTGAATGATGAAATGGTACTCAACACCCATATATTTATAGGGATGTTGGTGACCTTTGAGATCCTACAATAAATGTATATTCATGGAACTACATTATTATTGGAACATGCACATCTTCTTGGAACTTCATTCTTGAAACTCTATTATTCTTTAATGCTTATTATACTTCCCCTTTTTTCAATAATAAAAAGTTTTTTGAACGTTAAAATTTACTTGAATAAATATACCACTTATATAATTAAATTTTTTTTGGTTGCTTGATTAAATTATAAATTGGCAGAAAAGTCACAGTCAATTTCTCATCATTCTAACCTTTTACAAAAATAGCTAATTATTTTATAATTTTAATATTTTTTAATTATCTCATAATATTAAATTTGAAAAAAGTTAAATTTCTATGGAGACAAAATGTTCAACTGCCGTGCTTAATACTCCCTCCGTCCCGGACAACTTGCACTTATTTCCTTTCTGGGCGTCCCAAGTTATTTGCACTCTTTCTATTTTTAGTAAAAATTATCACCTACAGCCGCAATTGTTGACTTTGCTATACACTCATTCCTTAATCTCTGTGCCGAAAAGGAAATGTGCGAGTAGTCCGAGACGGAGGGAGTATTAATTTTTACACGATAAAAAATTCAAACACAAGCCAAAATAATGTTAAATTTGTGGGATTAATCTAAGTTGACAATGTTATCAACATCAATTATAACCCGTATATATAAAAGAATTGGAAAGAGAGAAGAGCAGTTGAAAGTAGTTGATGATAGTAGTCTTGACAACGAAATCCTCAATTGCGAAGCGAGCTCTATTGTAATTGTGAATGTAGACTGATCATTCGATCTACCTCCTTTTACACTTGTATCGAGCTGAAGGCAGAGCAAGTGGGTTTTGGCGTTACGTTGGGTGATTTCAATTCGCGCTGAAACTCTGTCGATCTGATCCATAGTTTTTCCGGTTAACTAGATCTATAATTCAATTTCTCAGAATTCCTAACGGCCAATAGACAGCAGCAGCAGCAGCAGCAGTCTTCTCCTTCTACTGTCTCCGGAGGAGGATTCGGTGGTCCACCTCATTTGCCGTCTCCCCTTCCTCATTTGAGCACTCCCCCTGGGCCTCCTGTATTTTCGTCCCCCCTCCCTTTCAGGACTTCTCCTGCGACACCTCTGCCCATTGCCCCTTATTCATCCAATTCCTCTTCTCCGCCCCCACTCAATTTCTCAAATGGCTTGCAGCATCAGACTTCTGAGCTCGCCTTCGCCCCTCATGCCGACTCCCCCAATCTTCTCTTTTCGGCTCACAAGGTACATTCTTTCTATATTCAAATGAACCTTATGAAAATGAAAATTGCATTAATTTTTGTCTCTTCTTTTCTAGGATAATAATTTATATCTTCTGAACTGCTTTGTTGGAATCTGGTAACGACCATGATGATATACTATAATTAGATATGTCTCTCAAATTTATTTGCACAATCCCCTTTTTAATTTATAGCTGCTGCTTATCTCACTGGTGTTGAAACAAAAGAAGCTAGCTAATGTACCCAGTTTGGGATTCGGGGCTATAGTTTCTCCAGGTAGGGAGGTTTCACCCGGGCCTCAGATAATTCAGCGTGAGCCACATCGTTGCCAGAATTGTGGTGCTTATGCCAATCTCTACTGCAATATTTTACTTGGTTCAGGCCAATGGCAATGCGTAATATGCAGGAACTTAAATGGCAGTGAAGGGGAATATATAGCTCCAAGAAAAGAAGAGCTCAGAAATCTTCCAGAACTATCATCTACTCTGGTTGACTATATCCAGACTCCCACCAGAAGACCTGGTTATGTTCCAGTGTCAGACTCAAGGATATCAGCTCCAATTGTTCTGGTGATTGATGAGTGTTTAGACGAACAACATGTGCAACATTTACAGAGCTCTTTGCATGCTTTTCTGGACTCCTTGCCCCCTACAACTAAACTTGGAATTCTGCTTTATGGCCGCATGGTTTCAGTTTATGATTTCTCTGAAGAGTCGGTAGCATCTGCTGATGTAATTCCTGGTGACAAATCACCAAGTGAGGACGCCTTAAGGACATTGATCTATGGAACTGGGATATATTTGTCAACTATCTATGCTTCTATTTCTGTAGCGCATGCAATACTGTCGTCATTGACACCATATAAACTGAATCTACCTGAAGTTCAGAGAGACCGTTGCCTGGTTGCTGCAGTGGAGGTTGCCTTGGCAATAATTCAGGGGCCATCTGCTGAAATGTCAAAAGGGGTTGTTAAAAGGCCTGGTGGAAATAGCCGGATAATTGTGTGTGCTGGTGGACCATGTACTTATGGCCCTGGTTCCGTACCTCATTCTCTTAATCATCCAAACTATTTGCACTTACAGAAATCAGCATTAAAATGGATGGACAATTTAGGTTGTGAGGCTCATAGGCGCAATACAGTGGTTGATATACTATGTGCTGGGACATGTCCTGTACGGGTTCCTCTACTGTAGCCTCTTACAAAATCTTCTGGAGGCGTTTTGATTCTTCATGATGATTTTGGGGAAGCATTTGGTGTGAATCTGCAGAGAGCGTCAAGGGCTGCAGGTTCTCATGGTTTATTGGAAATCAGGTGTTCTGACAGTATCTTTGTCAGTCAAGTGGTTGGACCTGGTGAAGAGGCCCGTGTGGATAGCCATGAATCTTTTAAGAATGACACTGCTGTCGCTATTCAGATGCTGAGTGTTGAAGAAACCCAAAGTTTTGCCGTGTCAATGGAGAATCGTGCAGATATCAAGAGCAATTTTGTGCACTTTCAGTTTGCAATTCGGTATTCAACTGCTTATCAAGCAGATATATCGAGAGTGATTTCTGTTCGACTTCCGACTGTAGATAGTGTGTCAGCTTATCTAGAGAGTGTACAAGATGAAGTGGCGGCTGTTCTAATCGGTAAAAGGACTCTTTTGCGAGCCAAAAGCTTTAACGATGCTCTTGATATGAGGCTAACACTTGATGAGAGAATTCAAGATGTTGCAATTAAGTTTGGTTCCCAGGTGCCAAAATCAAAACTTTATCGGTATCCTAAAGAGCTGTCACAATTGCCTGAAATCTTATTCCATCTTAGAAGAGGCCCTCTGCTGGGAAGTATACTTGGTCATGAAGATGAGAGGTCTGTTTTGCGGTCTTTATTCCTTAAGGCATCATTTGACCTATCCCTTCGTATGCTGGCGCCTCGATGTCTTATGCATCGAGAAGGTGGGACTTTTGAGGAACTACCAGCATATGACCTTGCTATGCAATCTGATGCTGCCGTTGTTCTTGATCATGGCTCTGATGTCTTCATTTGGCTGGTACATATTCTACTGAACTTATTTTAAATTGTTGCATTTGGGAATGCCAATAATCTACCAGATCTATATCTTAATTTTTGCAACCGAATGATCCTCATTTGCCTCAATGGCATATTTTAGTCATTAAATACTATAAAAAGTGCAGATTTAAGCTCTCATAATATGATGGCTAATATTATTAATAGAATATATTGGAGAATAAGTTCAGCATTCTTGCACTTTGCAGTACCCTAAGCCATGTTTTAGCTTATGAAGATTTAAGGCAATAGTCAAACCCCACAAACAAAAATAAATCTTGACCTTTGCCCTTTTCTTTAATTCATATTTAAAGTAATTTAATACTAGTATTAAAAAAATCTGTAAGTGCTATATTTTTATTGGAGTTTAGGATAGGGTTTATCAGAGGATATGGTTGTATTCCTGCTCGAGTTAAATATCCTTATCACATTCATGTACCTTTTTAGGTCATTTAGATGCAAATAGCCACCTTATAGAAGTGATTTTACTCTTAGCACACTGTGTAGCATAAAAACGTATTTAGAATTAAGATTACAATAAAAAACCAAACATAAGCTTACTACCACAAGACCTAGCCAATGGGCATATCAAATTACTTCTAAATAGTGACCATGTTGTTGCATTTATCCATTTAAGAATTTGGCATCTCTTAAGCTGTTAAGCAACACCATGTTAGGGTGCTTTCCTGGAATTCATTACTTGCTCAAGTATTGGATTCTCTTTCCTTGCATTTATTCTCTATTTGCTTAATCTGTCTTGTTTTGAAGTTTAAATTGTTTCTGGCACCCAGAGGGATGATGAGTAATGCCAAAAATTGAATTCATCCTAACTACCGATCTCAAGTGACGTCTAAAACAAAAGAGCCTTAAATTGTTCACATCCAAATCCAAGGATATCTGTTCTTATTGTTATTTTTTCAGGGTGCTGAGCTTGCTGCACAGGAAAGAAAGAGTGCAGCAGCGTTGGCTGCTTGTAGGACATTGGCTGAAGAGCTAACTGAGCTGCGTTTTCCAGCTCCTAGGATTCTTGCATTTAAGGTAAGAGAGCAGGTTTATGTTAAATTTGAAAACGCAAGTGGTTTTTGTCATGGAAATTCTATATTTAGCCTGGAAAATGGTTGTCTGATACAGGAGGGGAGCTCACAGGCTCGATATTTTGTGTCTCGCTTGATACCAGCACACAAAGATCCTCCATACGAACGTATACCCATTTTATCATAATTTTATAAAGAATAAATGCTAAAATTGGTCCTGAACATATATCCATTTTACGATTTTAGTCCTAAACTTTATCTTTTGAATTTTTGCATCCTGAACATTTCAAATCGGATCACAATTGATCTTGGACTTACGGTTCCGTTAGTTTTAACGGTTATAAAGAATAAATGCTAAAATTGGTCCTGAACATATATCCATTTTACGATTTTAGTCCTAAACTTTATCTTTTGAATTTTTGCATCCTGAACATTTCAAATCGGATCACAATTGATCTTGGACTTACGGTTCCGTTAGTTTTAACGGTCAACGACTCAACGGGTTTTAATCCCGATTTTGACCAAATTAAACTGTTAATTATAATTTTTTTTCTTCCTAATTATTTTCTTAATTATTTTAATAAATATTCATTTAAAATATGAAATAAATAATAAATTAGGTTCCCACTTATTTCATTTCTTCCTTTCTTCCTTCCTTCCATCGCGTTTCCCTAATCTCCGAGAAGAACCTCCGGAGCTCTATAACACAGAGTAACAACCTGCACATTTCAAGAAAACAGAATAACTAAAACACACACATCCAACAAACAAACAGACAAATTCTAAGAATAACCTCGTGCGTGTAGTTCTTGAGAGGGATGGAAAAGGCCCTCCCAAGGCCGAGATCAGCAATCTTAATTATCCCCTTGTCCCTATCAATCAACAGATTCTGAGGCTTGAGGTCGCGGTGAAGAACGCCGTGGCTGTGGCAGTGCGCGACGCCGCTGCAGAGGAAGCTCTGGACGGTGTGGGGAGGGAGGAGGGAAGGTGATGGGGTACGGACTAAACAAGCCCAACAGCACCAACGGCCCATCAGCCCAAAGCCCAAGGAAGAGTATGAGTTCGGCATTACCAAAGAGTTCGGCCTCAGCCTACAGCTCGGTAAAAGCCAACCAATCAAGCTCTGCTCTCAAGTCGGCATCAAGCTCCCAGATCGGCAACCAAAGCAGTTCGGTCTCAGTAAGAGTTCGGCCTCAGCCTACAGCTCGGCAAAAGCCAACCAATCAAGCTCTGCTCTCAGGTCGGCATCAAGCTCTACTCTCAGATCGGCAACCAAAGCAGTTCGGTCTCAGTATTCGACCGAACAAGGAGTTAGTGGACCCATACAGGATTTCCACAACTTCCAACACACCCACTACCACGTGGTGTCTGCTCAGGCCACGATCGTAGGCCATGACCTACGCTACATGCAGGACCTCCACGACATCCACAACCATCATTAGTGGTGATGCAAGCCACGATCTTAGTTCAATGTATAAATAGAACTTAGATCAGATAGAAAAGGGTTAAGCTCTCTAGAGATAAAATACCATATAGCAAGTCTGTGTTGTAAGCTGTAATCCCAGATCAAGCAATACAATCTTGCCCTCCCTTCTTCCCGTGGACGTAGATTTACTTCAGTAAATCGAACCACGTAAATTCTTTGTGTCGTAGTCTTCATTCTCTACCAGCATCTACTAACATCAGAAATTCGCGGATCCATCACTGGCGCCGTCTGTGGGAAACAGAGAACCAAATTTGTGATAAAGCGAATTTTTTACCCTTTTTCCACCCCAAAAAAAAAAAAAATGCATACCAGATCACATACTACCCGTAATACCGTTCGTGAAAACCATGAGGAAGCTAGTCCAGCCCGCAGGTCCGGAAAACAGCCTCGGGAGACATCTACTTCCAGTTTTCACGATGAAGGAACAAGCCGCTCAAAAGGTCCACACACCGAGTCTTCCCAGCAGCCTGATTTGAATGAGGCTGTCAAGCTGTTCTTGGCTGAGAAGCAGGATGAGTTCTTAGCCTTCCTGCAAAAGAGCCAAGAGCCGAAGACGAAAACGGTGGATTCTCCTTCCTCATCCAGACATGAAAGTCGCTACCGCAGTAGTGCCGTGTCTTCCAGGAAGAAGAATCCTCAACCCCGACATGTTCCTGTTCCTCCTCGGTACCGGAACCACAGGAGAACTCCATCTCCTCCGTACCGAAGAGATGTCGGGTTCGCCATGTACGGAGCATTAAAGACTCCGTTCTCGGACGATATCACCCGAACTCCTTTGCCGCGGAACTACCGGACACCGTCAATGACTTATGACGGGCTAGTGGATCCTCATGACTTCTTGGGATGCTATCAATATAATATGGCGAACCAGGGTCTCAATGAGGTCCATATGTGCAAGCTGTTCCCCGAGCTGCTCATCGGGAACGCCAGAAGGTGGTTCGACAGCCTTCCTCAAGGCAGCATTAGATCCTACCGAGATCTAATGGATGCTTTCCATAGGAGGTTCTTTCAGAAAGCGGAAGCCCGGATCACTTCGGCTCAGCTGCTTTCTATACGTCAAGGTCGCGACGAAAAGATCAGCGACTTCATGACGAGATTCCACAAGGAATGCCTACAAGTAGATGATCTCAACGATCTACTTGTCATTTCGGCATTCCAAAATGGAATCCTGCCCGGAGCTCTCTACAGAAAGCTCGTGGAATGCAGTCCGCAAACAGCTCAAGAGATGTGGGACATTGCGGACAAGTTTTCTCGTGCCGATGAGGCAGACCGTCGAAAACGGTCTTTAGACAGCTCATCTAGAGAAGACAAAAAGAAGCCCGATCATAGCGATCAGAGGCTTCCTCGCCGAACACCTTCCCCACCAAAGGAGGGATAGCGGTCATCCGAGGTGATCGAAAAAGAGCAAGTGTGTTCGCAGATTGCGTTTAAAAGTGCCGAGCAATCAGTTCGGCACCATCAAGCATAGCAATCACAGCAGCCGGAGTCAGAGGCAGGCGAAATGACCGAAGTCACACCGGAGCCGAACTCGATGGTGTACGGCACTGAAGCCGTGATTCCGGTTTAGATCGGCATACCCAGTCCCCGAACTCAATTTCTCCTCAGAAATGAATGGTGACGGACTGAGAGCCGAACTAGATCTTGCCGAAGAAAGAAGAGAATTGGCCTGCATAAAAGCAGCCAAGTACAAGGAGCAAGTAGCCCGGTATTACAACCAAAGGGTGAAGAAGCTGCAATTTCAAGTGGGAGATCTCGTCTTGAGAAACAACGAAGTAAGCCGAGCAGAAAAGCTGGGCGAACTCGAACCCACATGGGAAGGTCCATATCGGGTGTCAGAAGTCCTCGGCAAAGGGTCTTACAAATTGACTCACGTGTCAGGAGCACAAGTACCCCGAACATGGTACGGTTCCAACCTCAAAAAGTTCCATTTGTAAGAGACAGTCCGGTCAGTCAGTCTTGAGTCCTGTTCGGTCAATGTGCTTTCTTTGGTTTGCTTGGTCTTTGTTTGTCTCTGTGCGTTTTATCTGTGCGTTTTGTCTGTCTATGTGCGTGTCGTCTCTTACAAATGTTACTGAGGTATCTTGTTCTTCGAAGGCTGATCCCCTTCTTAGAACATATACGAGCCAACGATTGTGAAGTCAAAGCTTCTAAAGAAGATACAAGGCCACAATTCAGCTTAAACAAGCAGTTCGTCTGAAACGAGCTGCAATAAGCCAACGATTGTGAAGTCAAAGCTTCTAAAGAAGATACAAGGCCACAATTCAGCTTAAACAAGCAGTTCGTCTGAAACGAGCTGCAATAAGCCAACGATTGTGAAGTCAAAGCTTCTAAAGAAGATACAAGGCCACAATTCAGCTTAAACAAGCAGTTCGTCTGAAACGAACTGCAATAAGCCAACGATTGTGAAGTCCAAGCTTCTAAAGAGGATACAAGACCGCAATTCAGCTTAAGAATCAAGCACTTCGTCTGAAACGAACTGCAACGAAAGTCCGATTCTCGCGATAAAACTTGCCTGAATTAGGACAAGGGAAAGTCCGATCCACGCGATAAACCTCGCCGAATTAGGACGACCAAGTTCGGTCAAAGAAGTTTACCTCATAAGACCGAGGACGACCATGTCTAGTCAAAGAGGTTTACTGCATAAGACCACTTCGGTTAACTGGGAAAGTCCGATCCACGCGATAAAACTCGCCGAATTAGGACAAGGGAAAGTTCGATCCCGGCGACAAAAATCGCCAAATTAGAACGCAAACCAAGTCCGGTCAGAGATGTTTATTTCATCAGACCAAAGACGAGTCCGGTCAAAGATGTTTATTTCATCAGACCAAAGACGAGTCCGGTCAAAGATGTTTATTTCATCAGACCAAAGACGAGTCCGGTCAAAGATGTTTATTTCATCAGACCAAAGACGAGTCCGGTCAAAGATGTTTATTTCATCAGACCAAAGACGAGTCCGGTCAAAGATGTTTATTTCATCAGACCAAAGACGAGTCCGGTCAAAGATGTTTATTTCATCAGACCAAAGACGAGTCCGGTCAAAGATGTTTATTTCATCAGACCAAAGACGAGTCCGGTCAAAGATGTTTATTTCATCAGACCAAGGACCAAGTCCGGTCAAAGAAGTTTACTTCATAAGACCAAGGACCAAGTCCGGTCAAAGAAGTTTACTTCATAAGACCGAGGACAAGTACGATGAAATTTTTTCGCTAAGCTGTAAATACAGAGTGTTAGAAGCGAAAACAAAATTTCATTTTTCAAATCTTGTTCGGCACACAACTCCGCTACCCTACGAGATGGCGTTACGCTATTACAAAGGACTATTCTACTGTCCAGGGTTGCTAAAGTTGAGCCATCTATTCACAAAATCCTCGTGAAGCTGAGTTCGGGCGCTCCAGGCAGCCGCAGAATAAGCAGGTCGACGAGATGCTCTAATCGACCTGCCACCTCTTCTCTGAGCCCGGGAAGTCCTAGCACCTCGGCGGCGAAGAGTCTCTTCACGAAGCATTTGCCGATCTTGCTCACTCATAACCACAACTCCTCTGCGAACTTCAGTCCGTCCTCGACTTGACGTCTCCGGTTGTCCCTGAGTTCGTTGCTGACTTGGAGTAGGGTTTTGAGCAAGTGAATCAGAGGTTTGAGCTGGAGTACTAGCATCTGTTGGCGGGAAATGCCTGAGGAATCTCTCAATTGAGGGACGCCGGGAAAGAACTATGTCGTACCGAGAAGCCCAGCGCCGCAATGATTTCACGACTTGTTGGCAAGCCGAGCTCTCCAGCGCATTGTTCCTCCGGAGTACATGATATTCCTCCCACAGTTCGTCAACTCGACTCTGAACATCTGATATGGTCATTCCCCCGCGCACACGGATGTAATCCTCGTACGCAGTCCTCTCAGCAATGGTCGTATTCAGCTCGGCCTCCAGATCATTCTTATCGGACTCTAAGTCCTTATTATCGGCCTCCAGCTCCACTAAACGAGCCAGAAGCTCGTCATTCTTCGTCTGATCGGCTATAGCTCTTTTCTCAGCTTCGTCTAAAGCCGAAGAGTACAGCCGTTTCCAGTGAAGTATCTCCATCTCCTTGAGTGCAAAGCAGCTATGTTAGTTCGGCAGCTGTACCGAGCAGATAGTAAAATACAACAGGAATAAAGGCGAGTACGAAAAGCTATACGAAGACAAGTGTAGAGAATTTTTCATCCACAAGGAAAATTTTTTTACACTAGGAGGGCTTCAAGGCCATTTTACAAGGAAGAAAACTAGACTAAGAGAAGGGAGACGAAATCATACTCCGCCAGCTTCGTCTCCGGCTCCTCGGTCTGGTTCAGCTCCTTTTTCCTGAGCTACCTCAGCCTCGGCCTCGCATCCTGCCGGCCTCGCCTCCGCCTCCTGATCGGCTTCCTTCTCCGGATGCCCGGCCCGCTCGACTTCGGCCTCCGGCTCCAGCGGCTCGGCCTCACCCTCTCCGTTGTAAGTCGAAGCGGGTGAAACGGGTCCCACGGAGGCAAAGATAGCCTCCAGGTTCTCGTCCCGATCAGCTCGACAACTCCGGACTCGGTCTGCAGAAAGCAGGACCGAGGATGAAGCGAGCTCCTCAAGGAGCGGCAGATTCTGAAGCCGAGCTGCTATCTCTCGGCTGTACAGAGGCAGCACGACGTCGGCCCCCTGCTCGCCCTTATCGGTAATTAGCCTTACCAGACTACCGACAAAAGCCGAGAACTGGCTGCTCCTCGGATGACCGCTATCCTCACCCTCAGTTTCTTCGTCCGAAGACGAGATATTGAACACGAGGTCGCCCTTGACGAGCTCAGTTTCCGAGTATTGTTTCCTAATCATAGGAATCTTATTGAGCTCGCCCTCGAGCTCGGCCAACGGTTCTAACCGAGGATGAGGAATCACGGACTTCGGCCCTCTCCAGGGGAAGCCCGGAGCCGCTGTCCTATTATAAAAAAAGAAGCGGTTTTGCCATTTCGGCCACTTGGTTTTGCAGAATGCCCTAAAAGGCTGTAAGGGGATCAAGTAAAACCAAGATCCCTTCCTTTTAAATTGGAAAAAATTAAGGATTGCCCGCAGAGACAGATCCTTATCTAGCCTACGGAGTTCGGCAGCAAAAGCCGACAAGTGCCTCCAAGAATTCGGAGTCACCTGACCTAAAGGGAGTTGAAAAAAATCAAGAAGCTCTACAAAAGGTAGGGGAAGAGGGAAACGAAGCCCGCATTCTAAGCAGGCTTCGTAAACGGTGGCATAACCCTCCGGCGGGTCGTTAGCCCTATGATCATCGTCGGGAACCACCGCCTTCCCCCCGGGAAGAAGATATTTTTCGTGTAGAGATATCACGGTGTCCTTACTCAAGACGCTGTGAAAGTATTCTACAGTCTTCTCTCCGGACTCTTTCCGGCTAGAAGACCCCTTGCCCCCTTTCCTACCGCTACCTAACTCGGAAGAAGAAGAAGAAGACATGGTTCTTACTCTTTGCAAAATCTGAAGAAATTCTGAAGAAATTCTTGAAAGCGGAAGGAAATTTTTACGCAAAGGAGATAGAGTGCAGAAGAAGCAGTCGCAAAAGTGCTTCAATGATGAAGAAAGGAGGTATTTATCAGATTCGGCGAAGATTTCAAAATCGTCGCACCGTTTCGAATCCCACCTTTTCGGGATTCAACGGCCGGATTTTACTGTCGCATTTAATGCAGTCACGTGCAAGGCACGTCCCCTGACGTCAGCCTCCCCCGTACCTTTATCCAGAATGCCGAAGTGACTCGCTTCGCCGAAGTGATTCACTTCGTCTTTCGGGGGGGGTAGTGATGGGGTACGGACTAAACAAGCCCAACAGCACCAACGGCCCATCAGCCCAAAGCCCAAGGAAGAGTATGAGTTCGGCATTACCAAAGAGTTCGGCCTCAGCCTACAGCTCGGTAAAAGCCAACCAATCAAGCTCTGCTCTCAAGTCGGCATCAAGCTCCCAGATCGGCAACCAAAGCAGTTCGGTCTCAGTAAGAGTTCGGCCTCAGCCTACAGCTCGGCAAAAGCCAACCAATCAAGCTCTGCTCTCAGGTCGGCATCAAGCTCTACTCTCAGATCGGCAACCAAAGCAGTTCGGTCTCAGTATTCGACCGAACAAGGAGTTAGTGGACCCATACAGGATTTCCACAACTTCCAACACACCCACTACCACGTGGTGTCTGCTCAGGCCACGATCGTAGGCCATGACCTACGCTACATGCAGGACCTCCACGACATCCACAACCATCATTAGTGGTGATGCAAGCCACGATCTTAGTTCAATGTATAAATAGAACTTAGATCAGATAGAAAAGGGTTAAGCTCTCTAGAGATAAAATACCATATAGCAAGTCTGTGTTGTAAGCTGTAATCCCAGATCAAGCAATACAATCTTGCCCTCCCTTCTTCCCGTGGACGTAGATTTACTTCAGTAAATCGAACCACGTAAATTCTTTGTGTCGTAGTCTTCATTCTCTACCAGCATCTACTAACATCAGAAATTCGCGGATCCATCAGAAGGGTTGGGGGCGTTGAGATAGGAGTAGATGAATTTCTTGAGATCGGTGTCGAGATACTCAAAGACGAGAGGTGCTTGCCGTTGTGGACGGGGACGTGCTCGACGGAGAGGAGGCGGGCATCTTATTAATATGCAACTAGGTGGGGAACCCTACTGTATTACTATTTATTTTATATTTTAAATGAATATTTATTAAAATAATTAAGGAAATAATTAGGGACTAAAAAATCATAATTAACAGTCTAATTTGGTCAAAATCGGAATTAAAACTTGTTGACCAACGGAACACTTGGTCAAGGACCAATTATGATCCGATTTAAAATGTTCAGGATGTAAAAATTTTAAAAATAAAATTTATGATCAAAATTGTAAAATGAGCCTACGTTCAACACCAATTTTAATCTTTACTCTTTTATAAATTTCACTTCAATCATAATTATTTTATCTTAATTTTATAAATTTCACTTGAATAATGTGTTGTTCAATTATTTTCTGTTTCTATTAATATTCCTACAAAGCTCAAAACAGAAGGAAAAAAAGAACGATGGAATGCCCGTGTAAAGGAGAAGAATTAATGAGTAAAAATAATGACAAAAAGTAATCACAGTACTAGAAATATCGGGGCAACCCAAGTCGGAAAAAGGTGAATTTGCAGTAGCACCGCGAAGAGAGAATCTTTGGAATTGCAATATGCAGATCCTTCACATCCCATGCTTGGAAGATAACTACTCTTACATGTAATCAAATCCCAACTCTTGAGAATTCATTGTTTGAGAACCTAATTGGAATTGGGTTTGCAGGATTATCGATGAGGCGACGAAAGAAGCAGCGGTGGTAGACCCAGTGGAGCCTCACAAGATTCTACGAGTAGCTCAGGAAAACGGTGTTGACCTCAAGCTTGTCCTCACCACCCATCATCACTGGTCTCTCTCTAATCTCTTTTCATTTTCATCAATTTCTAAAATTCTTCCTTGTGTAATTTAATAGCCTTTCAGCTCAATTGATAAATTGGGTGGAATCTTGTGGCTGCAATATATGTTACTTAATGTAATTTGATGTTATTGGAACGGAGTGGCGAATAATTAGAATTTGTTGGTGTGTAGGGATCATGCTGGTGGCAATGAGAAAATGAAGCAGTTGGTGCCTGATATCAAAATATTTGGGGGTTCCCTTGATAATGTGCAGGCATGCACTAACAAACTTGAAAACGGTGATAAGTTATCTCTTGGGGCTGACATCAATATATTGTCTCTCCATACACCATGGTATTATTGTCTGCTTCAATTTGTTGGATTACCATTGTACTTGCTTTTTTCTTTCATTACTAAGTACTTTGCTCCTGTATGAGTTTTCGATTCTTGATTAATTGCACAATCACTACATTTTCACCATTGTGATTATCTCTGCCACAACAATGATTAAGTCGTTTTGTTCTGATTTCAGCCACACCAAGGGTCATATAAGTTACTATGTAACGGGAAAAGAAGGAGACGACCCTGCTGTTTTTACTGGCGATACCTTGGTGAGCCAAAATCTTTTTTACTTCTGTAGAGCTGCTTTAATCATATAGACATTTTTTGTGAACAACTTACAAGAAGAAAAACTAAGTAGCTTATCAAGTCAATGGATGACCTAGTAAACTGTTTGGAGGCATTTTTATCAATAGAAAACCGGATTCTCCAGTTTAAAAGCACTGTGACTATGGAGCTCATACTCATGCTCTTGGTGATAAGCAGCGCATAGTGATACAATTAAATTTCTTGTTTATTTTGATCTGATGATATATTGAACCCTGCATGTTATGAATTTGCAGTTCATTGCTGGCTGTGGAAAGTTTTTTGAAGGCACAGCTGAGCAGATGTATCAGTCATTGTGTACTACCCTTGGTTCTTTGCCGAAGCCAACTCGAGTATATTGTGGTCATGAGGTAATATAAATTTGTAATGTGTTGGTGTTTCTTCACTATTCTTCTCTCAGGAGTGAGTAATTGTTTATGTGCACAATATTTTTTCTGTCATGTGGTTTTTCCAACATTCAAATGCTAGGATTTGTAATACCTTCTCATGGTTAATATCAATATCCCTTGCAAGAGAAGTCATGTTTTAGTTAGGCCTTCTAGGTGGTAAGTTAGGTGTTTTGATAATCATTTACTTTTACCGATTCTGAAATTTCTTATACCTAGAGACTATCCTTTGCTTCACAAAATACCAAGGGTACACACTGCTTTCTTACCCGCATGGTATCATTGTGTGGTAGATTTATTTGTAAGCATGAAGAAATTGACTAAATGAAGTTAAGACTTGAGATGTTACAAAATTGCAGTTTCATAAATTTGATATAGATAAGTTCATCTGAAAATTAGTTCTGGGGAGTTATTCTGCAGTGGCTAATTTGCAGTTTTCATTGAGCACACAATACGAAGTTAAATTAAACATGTTTGTGTAGTATACAAAGAAGAACTTGCAGTTTGCCTCGACTGTGGAGCCAGATAATGTAAGCATATCACAGAAATTAGCATGGGCTGATCAGAAGAGAAAGACAGGTCTTCCAACTGTACCCTCAACCATCGAGGAAGAATTCGAGACCAATCCATTCATGCGTGTTGATCTGCCGGAGATTCAGGTATAACCTGTGCTACCTGTGATTTGTTTATAAGCACTCCATTCTTGGATACCATAGCTATGTCTATCTCTTGTATAAGCTAAAATGTTTGAGTGTATGTTATGATGTGCAGGAGAAAGTTGGGTGCAAGTCAGCTGTTGAAGCACTGCGGAAGATACGAGAGCTTAAAGATGAGTGGAGAGGATGAAGAAGTGTAAGGCTCATGTTAATAAGTTTGGTGTTTGTTTATCCTGGTTTCTTCTTGGATTTTTCGAAACAATTACGGAGTACTTTTTTATATTAAGCTTGAAGGACTATCAATGATTGATCCATTTTACACTTTGCCTTAGCTTGCTTGTTTGTGTATATACTTGTAAGCCCAAGGTTTCACTTTTCTTTTTCATGCGTTAGGATTAGAATTCTCTTTAACTTATAACTAGACCAGGATAGCACAACCACCGACAAAGATGGTAGCCTCGTCTTGATGCGCATGTTCTAAAAATTTATTCAACCTTTTTGCTTCTTAGTTGTACAAGTTTGGTCACTGGTGAGTGAGACTGCCAATTTGCGACACTACTCGAATACCTACAAAATTTATGGGTACATGTAATAATTTAGTACTCCCCGTCCCACATTTGAGGCGTTTCTTTTCGGCACGAAATTTAAGAAAGTTGTGTTTAGTGGGTTAAATAAAGTAGATGAGTGAATAAAGTAAAAGAAAGAAGAGAGAGAAAAGTAAAAGAAAGGATAAATTGAGTGAGATTAGATGTTTAGCCAAAAAGAGAAATGACTCAAGTAACTTAGAATAACCTAAAAATAAATACGACTCAAGTAACTTGGGACGGAGGGAGTAGTATGTATTTATTTTATTGCAATTCCCTGTTTTTTACTTTTATCATATACTATAGTTAAAACTAGATTATCATTTTCTAGCATTTTCACATTTTACCTTCATTCACTTTATTATTATTATGTCATTATGGTGTCGGGTTTGCATTGTTATTTTTTTTGGTGTTGTTCTATCATGTCAATGCGAATAAAATAATGTCACTAACAAATTCGTGTCATGTATGGATTTAAACGTAGCAGGTTGAGTTTGTGTTCAAATTTTGGATTTAATTAATTGATAATGTTTGGATTTGACTTTAGTGGATTGGAATTTCCAATATCTCCCCACATAATTTGTATACGTAACATTAAAACCTTCATTTGTTGAACATTTCAATAATCTCAAATCATGCAAGTTGAGTTATCGTCGGGTGACCTATTCATTATTTTCTGTCTAAGATTTTCTCTTTCATTTCATAATTTTCTATTCAACATAAAAAATCAATCATACAAACACTTGATACTGCGAAAGTTTTGAAACATTTACTATCATATTGAAACTTCAAGTACTAAAATAAAAATAGCTGAACTAAATATCTTTACTTCTGTTTTTTTCCATTTTTAAAATTTAATATTCACTATATTCCAATAAATATTATCATTGTATTATGTTTTATTGTACAAACTTTTAAGTGACTCATTTTAATATAGAAAGCTTTTGTAAACAATGAAGAGTTGAGATGATTAGAATTTAGAGAGAGACGAAAAAAGATGGAAGCTTTGGTGTGCAGAAAACTCGGTGACCCGACAGTGCCGGCGGAGGGGAGTGATGATTCAGCCCTGACCCTCTCAAGGGCTCACCCGATTCCCCAACTGAAATCACCGACATCGGTGCGAGTCCGAGTCAAAGCAACCAGCTTGAACTTCGCCAATTACCTCCAAATCCAGGGCAAGTACCAAGAGAAACCGCCCTTGCCCTTTATCCCCGGCTCTGATTACTCCGGCACCGTCGATTCCGTCGGAGAAGCTGTCTCTAACTTCAAAATCGGGGATCCCGTTTGCTCCTTTGCCGCCCTCGGATCATTCGCCCAATTCATCGTCGCCGATCAATCTGAGCTGTAACCATTTCCATTTCAATTCTCTAAATTTAGTTTAAGTTCTTCCTTTCTGAATTATTTTTACATGTCAAATTCCATAAATCAATATGCCTAATCTGAATTCATATGCTTCGCGGAGTCTGATTGTATTCAACTGGGCTCTGTGCTTTTGCTTATTTCTATGTATCATTGGTAGTATGTTGTTAGTATTGGTTGTGATTAAAACATTCAGAATAGTTTTTAAACAAAATTGCATGTGCTGCATTGTACTACTATTTAGTATTAGAAGCATTATTGATGTAGAATTTGTGTGGTGATATCAGGATATGGGTTATGAGTTGATATACAAATCAAATAATAGTTCATATTTTTGCATTTATATGATTTCTAGTTTTTAACTATATAGGATATGACCAAAAAACTTATTTTGATTTTCTTATATACAGATTTTTGGTGCCAAAAGGGTGTGACTTGGTTGCCGTTGGTGCATTTCCGGTTGCGTATAGTACATCTCATGTGGCACTTGTTCATAGAGCACAACTACATGCTGGTCAGGTAGTATAGAGCTACTACTTTCTTTTGCCCTTTGTTTATTCAAAATGGTAGTGTTATATTTGTGATGGATGCAGGTATTGATGGTTCTTGGTGCAGCTGGAGGAGTCGGTGTTTCTGCGGTACAAATTGGCAAGGTCCGTGGCGCCATTGTTATAGCTGTTGCTAGGTAAGTAATACAATGACTGAGATAAAATCATAGAGTGATAGAACTAGTATGTATATATGGTTGAGTGGCCGTAATCTGTCCTTGTTGTTGAATAATCGGACAGGGGGAGTGAGAAGGTGCGATTCCTCAAGTCATTGGGTGTCGATCATGTTGTTGATATAAGCAAAGAGGATATGAGTCAGAGTGTGAAGGGATTTCTTAAGGCTAGAAAGCTTAGAGGGGTGGATGTTCTGTACGATCCAGTCGGAGGGAAGCTGACAAAGGAGTCGTTGAAGCTGTTGAGCTGGGGAGCACAAATCCTGATCATAGGGTTTGCAAGTGGGGAAGTGCCAATAGTCCCAGCAAACATTGCTCTTGTTAAGGTAATGCTTGCTTGAAAGTTGAAGCCACAACTGCAGGTTTTTGTTATTGCAGAAAAGAAAGAAAGAAATGAATGAATGAATGTGTTTTTATTTGCAGAACTGGACAGTTCATGGACTTTACTGGGGGAGCCATAGGATACACCAACCGCGTGTTCTGGAAGATTCGGTCAAGGAATTGCTATCCTGGCTGGCTGATGGCTTACTCACTGTTAAAATATCACATACTTATAGCCTCCATCAAGCAAATCTTGCATTTGGTGCCCTCAAGAATAGAGAAGCTATTGGCAAGGTTTTGATTGTGTTTGATGAGCCCACCTCCAAGTTGTAATGCCCATAAATACCAATTATACTATTTTCTTTCTACTTTTCAGTCCAACAATAAAGCTCATGTAAATAATACCGGAGTATATCAATAAGTTTGGTCGAGTTTGAGAGAGAGAGAGAGAGAGAGATGATGTGCTTGGAATGGATGAAATGCAGGAGCACATTTACATTTATGGGAATACTGTGTTGAGAAAGTTTGTTATGTGACCTTGCCAAATAATAAATGTATTTTGAAGCCAATAACAATATAATTAGAAGCTCTCGAATGCTAGTATACAAAGTGCTAACTAAATACACTAATCAACAATTTTAACAAAATAAAAACTTTTTTATGTGTAGGTCATATATGGGCTGACAAAGCTTTGATCCAATTGGAATGAGTCCACTCAAATTTACTTTGATTAGATAGGGAGTAGTATAAATTTTATAAGATGCAGACAAGTCTTCATTTCAATTTGAATACAGGTTAGTTAGTACTTAGTTGTCAAATTTATTACGCAAAATATCCATGGAGACAGAGAAGCCAAGGGCCAGCAATTAAATAATTTGATGTTTTATCTGCAACTCAGGTTCGTCTGTTTTTGTCAACAATTTTCCATCTTATTCGCAATTTCTTTTCGTGATCTTGCAACGATGCGATTTTATCTTTGTTACATGGAAATAAAATACTACTAGTAATTAATTTTCTGGATATTATATATGCCTCAGATCTGACTGCTTAATTGCTTCTTGCCAAAAAAAAATTTACCTTCAAGAAATCATTATACTAGCTAGTGTCATCTTTGAAGTGAACAGGATGAGGATCAATTATAGAAGCAAACTGCTAAATTTCTTCATGCGAATAATTGAAGACTGGTTGATGGTTTTGCAGGCATTTAAAACCAGTTTCTTTCATATGTTCTTTTGTTAAAAGATTCAACATTTATAATTGCTCAGAGCTATGGAATCAATGGGCTCTTTCATATGTATTTGATGTGAATATTTAGATTTTCTGGGCACAACATAATTAACAACATTTCTTTGCCATACATCAACTTCAATGGCTTGCAGTTTTGAATCCAATTCCTTGGCATGAGATGGCATCTAATAAAGGTAGGAAATTCAAATCAGTGGACTTGATCTTTTTTTATCATGTCACTAATTATATATGCTATCAATATTGGACAGGCATTGCTATAGTGATTATGGGAGTGAGTGGTGCTGGAAAATCGTCAGTCATCCATATCTCTTCTCCTCTTCCTCTTGTCATTACTCAATTAGTATATCTTAATGAATTGAATTTGTGATGCAGAACTATTGGGGCTATGCTGGCACAAGTTATGAATGCTCGTTTTCTTGATGCCGATGACTACCACCCGCAGTCAAACAAAGGTGCATCACATTTACATTCATACATACAGTTATAGGTGGGTAGGTTCATGATTATCATGTGTTGTTAATAACAGACAAGATGAAGGCAGGGATCCCTCTTACAGATGAAGATCGCTTCCCTTGGCTTGAAACTTTACGTGATGCCTTAAGGGTGAGCTTGGTGAATGGGGAAACCGTCGTTCTTGGATGCTCTGCTCTGCAGAAGCATTACAGGCAAATTCTACGATGCGCAGATCCCAACTATGTACCAGCTGCAGCTTCTTGTGCTGTCAGCTTTGTACTTTTGAGCGTGGATGCAGAGGTTCTTGCTGCTCGATTGGAGAAACGAGCAGCACATTTCATGCCGGCCAAGCTCTTGCAATCTCAACTGGATTTGCTGCAGATAGATGAATCAGAAGGGATACTCAAAGTTGACGCTTCACTTCATCCTCACCAAACTTTGAAAGCCATACAAGCTTTAATTTCCTCAAGCCTGCCTCACTTGTATCCTAATCATCAATCTTAACTACTTGTCTCTGCTTTTTTGCTTCAAACTTCAATTATAAACATTTCACTCCCATCATTACTATCTTGCATAAATTACTTGTGTAAGCACAACTGTTTTAATGCAATTAGTATATAATGAGAAACAAAATACTACCTTGAAAAAATATAAATTCCATCAGTGAAGGCATAATTCAGCTTGTGAATCACTTTAAACGTTAAGGGTGTCTTTACATCGTACCCCAATATATAATGATTCAAATTTTTTTTTATCAAAAATCCGACTCAAATATATGTCTATTCGGCCATTATGCGAACAAAGTACACAAGTCTTACAAATGGCCTCAAAAATTCTCATCCTACAAATCCATGGTTCAAAATTGAGAATCAAAATATCAAGATGAGCAGCAAATCAACGTCTTATTTCCTCCCTAGTGGATTGCCAAGTCCTTGAGCCACCAGAAGCAGCAGGCCTACGATCATCCCGCCATCTGTCACCAGCTGGAGGTTCAGTCCGGCTGCCACTGGACCATTTGTCAGTGGCTGGAGGCAGGGCTTGGCCAACCTCAGCAGGTGCTCTTCTGAAACTCGGGACAAACTTGGCAGGTCCAGGCGTAGGTGCAGCTGCAGCTGCGGCTGGAACAGCAGTAGGTGGTGTCTCCACAGGGTGTGCAGAAGAAAGATCGGTCTTAGGTAGCACAGCAACTGCTGACCTCCCCAATATCTCTTCCCTTCTCTGCCTTTCTTTTTCTTCCAGCTCTCTCTCTCTTTGCCTCTGCTTCTCAGCAATTTCATCCAGCTTGGCCTTTCGTTCAGCTTCCTCTTTCTTTCGCCTCTCCATCTCTGCAGTAACCAGTGATCCAAAGTCGAATCAAGTATTAAAACCAACTCAACTAAGAGAAGGAGATTAATTTCAAGTACAATATAAATAACAGAAACTACGACAAGATAAATCGTGAATTCAGCCAAGGAGGAACCTTGTTCCCAGAAATAGGTGGTATTGATTTACAATCTGGATAAATAAATTGCTTGGTTTTCAAAATTTAACAAGAACGTACCTTCAAGTTTCCGAGCATCCTCCTCCTCACGCAATCTTTTCTGTCTCTCCTCCTCAGTTCTCAGGAAATATATGAATTTTCTCTTAGCTTCTCTTTCCTCTTTACGTGACTGGATTATGTTGCTTATTGTCTCTTCTCTTTCCTGTCTAAGCCTGTCGCGTTCAGCTTTCCTACAATTTAGCAATCGTTCTTGGAAAATGTTCTGCACAAGACCAAGAAAATATGCCATTTATATACAACATATAAATGAAACAAGATCTTTAAAAATGGGCAATTGTTTACTACTCTGAATATACAGAATACTCCAAACAATTAATTGAATAAAATAATAGTATGAAAAAGTTAAAGATCAATATCATTGTCGATAATAGTTTAACTGATCCATTAACACACAGAAGTTCAAAAACCTTGTTCTCCAAGATCCTGCTCAGCCTTCTTTTCTCCTCTAGATCTCCAGCATGGCGTTGCCTACTTAATTCAACCTCTCGCTGTATATGATTGGAAAAAAGAACAAGTGCAGTTAATTTTTATATAAATCCTCAATCGCGAGAAAGAACCAATATTATCCCAGTGCACGAAATCTCCTGCAAAATGATTACTAGTAAAAGAAAGTTCCCCCAAAGAACATGACAGATTCAGACCTGCTGCTCAAGCTCATGGTGAACTTTCTCATCTTCTAGGCGTTTCTGAAATGTAGCTTCTATAAGCGGGGCAGCCTCTTCCCTTTTTGCTCTCTCCAGATAATCCATTGTTTTTCCATGCTTCTGTAGCCTTTTCTCCATCTCTTGCTTCTCCCTGAGCTGTTCACTAACAGCTAGCTCCATCAAAGACTGCTTGGTTAATTTTTCCTGAATCCATATAAATTTGTTAATTCAGAAAATATGGTTAGCAAAACAGCAAAGACATCTGTCTTAGGAATCAGTTCACTCACCCCCTCTAAGACTGGTTTCTTTCCTTTCTTCTTTCCACGCTTTTCCGCTTCCTGCAGTAATGCTTGGGCTTCCTCAAGCTCACGTTCCTCTATTTCCCGGCGAATTCTTTGATTCTTCATTTGC
Source organism: Salvia splendens (assembly GCF_004379255.2). NCBI lineage: Eukaryota > Viridiplantae > Streptophyta > Magnoliopsida > Lamiales > Lamiaceae > Salvia > Salvia splendens. The sequence goes on from NC_056034.1 coordinate 4,697,259, forward strand.
TCAAATTCTATAGCAAGCCTTTTCTGCTCTGCCTCTTCAGTTATTTTCTGTATTTTCAGCTTCTTTGCCTCCTCCTCACGTTCCTTAAAATATAGAAGTCAGTAATACACTGAATTATAAATTAAAGAACTACGTTAACTAACTCACTCACACAAAGCCATAACATTGTCAAAGCAAAAATGACATACCATCTCTAACAGCTGACGCTCTTGTTCTTCTTTGCGCTTTTCAATTATTGACTTTCGTGCAAGCAGACGTTTGTGCTCTTTTTCAACTACTTCTACTAAATCTGAAAGTGATTCCCCCAATTTTGGGATTCCCTTCCCAGTAGGGTAGATCATGACCCTGGACTTGCTAAGGGATTCAGCGAGAGTGGATAGGTGATCTTGTAAGCCTTCTGATTCAAGACTCTGATGAGAAAACATTCACATATAAGTTGCCATAGTTTGAGATACAGCATCCAATGGAATTTGTGAAGGAAAAGCATGGGGAACAGAAACATGAAAGAGAAAATGAAAAACAGAAGATGAAGCTAAAAAACTTTAAATGTAAACCTAAGCCCCGACATACATATATGGTATCTAATAAAGCACGGGTTAGATATATATATATATATAGAAATAAAACGGGTAAGAACCGGAATTGTAGGAAATAAAATAAAATCATCTTTAGTTCTGTGATCACAATGATCTACGGTGGATTCATTTCTACGCAACGCCTAGGTCCAAATCCCATTAGAAGCGAAAAAAATATTTTTGTTCGTTGATTTATATAACAGCCATACCAAGGGACTAGGGAACATGAAAAGCCTTAAAAATGCGCATAATATTGTGTGAACCAACACAGGTTTGCCACTTATGCAAATGAAGAAGAGTTTGCCTCAAAAATTGATTGTTTTATTGGTAGTAACTAGGAAGTTAGCAAACCAGGAGTTGAAATAACTTGCAACGTTTTGGCTCCTAGTGGAACTGATGGAAAGGATAGTGCAGATGGATATTGGTCACTCCAAGACGTGAGAGGAATTTAAAAACTGGGAATGAGCATTCACTTTCACAAACAAAAAGGTGTATTGTAGCATCAAATTGATAGATGTACACTTGATCGGCCAAGCTCAGTAGGTAAATTCAGAAAGACAAAAAAGTTAGATGGTTACCTTATTACCAAAGAATATTGCACCCTTGCTGTAATTCACTTTCATTGACAAGAAATTATTTTTGACTGCATCAACAGAGATCTTCTCCACCATTGGGAAATCAAAAAATGGAATTATCTTCGATAGATTATCAATGGTCATAGTCTGATACACCTTTGAGATCTGGATATATAAAACAAACAAAAAAGAACAAATATCATGTAAGATATCAAAAGTATTCCACAAGAAGCAGTAAGACATGGTAATGCATACCCGCTGAAGCAACCGAAGAGCAGCAAGCTTCTCCAGAGAAGGAACATACTGAGACAGATGTACTTCTGGAACAGAGGAAGCAGAAGCAAGTTTGCCTCCAACCTTTGAAATTTTTGTTAGCAAGGGCTGTACTTGCAGTGCAAGGTGTAAAGGGTGAAATTCATGTTCCAAAATATGGTAAAGATCCTTCACTTCCTGAGTTACACAGTTCATAACACCTTTGGCCACCTGAACAAAATGTCCAAGAAACTTAAGAAATGAAATACAAAAAAGGTGGAAAATCTATATCTACGAACTCAATTATTTCACCCATTAAGTCATAATCTAGAATCTAATCCTCAAAACTGTAGGCCTATGCAATGATTTGAAATAATCAATGATTGTAGCTTACCAAATCCAAGAGCAGTGACGACCTGGAAAGCTGAAAAGCAATAAACAGAATGGTCACATAATCAGCAAATACAAATAACATCAAAATGCAAAAGATAAAGCCATGACAATTATTACCACTTCTCTGTTCTCCGGTTTTGACTCAACATCAAATGCAATAAGGTTTGCTACTCTAAAATTTCGTTCTTTCTCATTTCCAAGCTCCAAATGAGATGCTCCATAAGAGCGATCATAAAGGGGTACTGAAAGTGCAGCTAGGACAGCAGATGAAGCGATCATCTGAAGGTCCTTGTGATTCAGGTTCTTGTTAAAGCTTTTCTGAAGTGAGAAAAGCTTAAGCCACGCATAAGCATGATAAAGATGGTTGGATGACATCCAGAAAATTTCTGAAAGCTTAGAATAGTATACAACCATCAATGAAGATTTAGGTGTTTTTTTAACCATGCACATCAATCCAAATATATCCTCAATAGAACGAAACGCCTCCTGCATATCACAAGTAAAAAACAAACTTAGAGAAAATTAAACAGCATGTACATATTATTAGCAATAGCCAGATGCAGTTATGGGTTTATAAATAGCTAACTTACAAACCTGCCAAAGCTCGAGCTCGGTAGCGACTTTCAGTTGCTCAAATCTGGTGTCCAGATACAACTGCAAACTCTCAGGTAGAGTAAGATCAGGTCTATCTCTCTGGTCCCTGTATTTGTTAAGGTTAGCGAGGTGATTCCTGATCATTTCACATAATCTTCGAAACTCAGTAGTTCGTTTGTATTGTTTGCAAAATTGAAAGGCGCGATGTGCAGTCATCTGAAAATTCAAAATTAGAAGTCAATGAGGACAATGCTAACACAAATATCCAGAAGAAAAATTATTGACAAATTAGAACATATTATGGGTTCATCAAATAAGAAAATTAATTTTTCAACACGTGCCATTTAAGACAACATGAACATAAAAATGAATAATAAGTCTCCATAAAAGTTAAAAGTAGAAGCAGGATCACAAAATTGGTTAGAACAGTTTAAAAACGTAAAACTCATAAAATGTTGGCACCCACTAAAGAATCTTGTTCTGTATAAAATACATCATCGGGATTCAGGTCCATGCTATATTCAAATAACTAGGAATGTGAATACTACTGCCTTGAACATATAGAATATGGGTTTAAAGCATGACAACATGCTTATACAAAAGAAGAAGATCATGAACCAAAATGAATATAAATAGAACTAAACTGAATTTGAATGAAAGAAAGAAACTTACAGCATAAAGGGCTTCCAATCTTGAGTTGTTGCGGAGAATTTCAAGAACACTTCTATAGGTCTCCCACAAGAATTTGAACCAGGGAGTAACAAGCTCACGGTCGGATCTATCTTTACCTTTTTCCCCGCTTACATAGCTTAGAAGCAGATCTTCAGGCCTTTTATCAGCTTCTAAGTCTTCTACATCCAGAGCCTCTTCCAAGGCCTGTGCTTGATTACGTGCAAGCTCAGCTTTCTCAGTGGCCAACTGCATGAAATGCTTTATCACTTCCTCCAACGAAGTTATGTTGACCTGTTGGCAGATACCGCGATATTGGATAAGTCCATCCTTGGCATGTCTTCCCCTCCTCATGTCAACACACAGCTCCACATACTTGAACATTATTTTTTCATGTGTTTTTGTCCAGGCTCTATACCTCCTCGAGGTAATAAAACTATGAAGAGTTTCAAGTGCTTCTTGCTTCTGTCCCACATTGATCAACTCTGCATCAACATATTTACATGTCAATGACAGCCGAGGGAAAAAATATCATCAAAAGCACTATACTACTATAGCAAAAAAAATTCCCTTGAGTTTCTTCTATTGTTGTAGGACTTTTAAGGCATATTAGATAAGCATAAAAAGCCGAGTTTAGAAGATTTTGAGGCTAGGCTACAACATTTTTCGATTTGCACAAGCACCCACTAAACTTTCCCTCCAACCCTTCACACGTCAATACAGCAAGGCAGACTGTATTTCCTTATTTGATGTAAACTGAGCAAAAACCATGCTTAATATATGTCATCATGGACTAGCTAAACATGAATTATAGTACATAATTTATAAGAGAAAACTAGTGTACACCAAAGCTCATTAATTTCAACACTTCAAATACGAAATTCATAGAGGTAAATCCCAACACATTAAAATTGGTATTGCAATGTCTAGAATTGGGTAAGAGGACAAAAAGAATTGTTAAATTTGGATGAAAAGATAAATTGTTAAAACAACAATATATACACTGATTTGCAAGATAACTATAGATGTGACATATCAAATGTAACCTACCTTCAGCTCGCTTTAAGGCATTCTCGGGTCTGGCGAAAGTAGCCATATTGGAAGGCAATCCAACAGTAGGTATTCTGCAAATTTGAAATTAAATCAACAACTGAACTATATAGTGGCAGTACTGATGTTAGTCAGAAGAACATTGTCACCACAAAAACACAATCCCAAAGGAACTAGAATAACAGGTTTGATTGCAGCAGATTTTCCCTTCAACTACAAAAATAGTACTCCTTGATGACCAAAAGTTTATTAAGAAAAAAATAATACCAATTATTAACAAAATCTTGTTGGGAAAAAATACGAAATCTTACAACGGCGGCTATGAGATCGATGGATGTATGAATGGTCGGCGGTGGCGTCTGTAATTGTTTGGAAACGAACCCTCTGCGGCGCAGCGTGCGACTTGCGTAGGGTTACAATTACTAGGGTTATAGTAGTAATTATAATATTTTTTTTCGAATTGGAGTGTAATAAAATTGTTAAATTAACTTATGATAATTACTTTAATTTTCATAAATTGCTATAAGTAGTAAAATTCATTTCCAAGTCCTCATTTTTATAAATCTATGGCAAACCAAGGATTTGGCGAATTGATATTTTTTACATTGTGAAAAAAAATTGAATATTTATTCTCAAATAAAATTTTGGATGCTTGAAATTGAAGAGAATTTCGCCAATCATTGCAAGAGTAATTGGTCATTTCGGTAATCCACATCAAATTTATAACGATTTCAATCGGCTTCAAGTAAGATGAACATTTGGCGTTTTAAATTTAACCCACTCCAACTATCCAAAATCTTAATTTGAAAAAGTAATTAAGCCTGTTCTGGAAGCTTCTATGCAAATTGCAGGTGCACCTGGTGCATCTTCTTCTAAATGGAAAGAAGCCTGGTCCGAATTCCCGTGGACGATTATAGTGGTGTTTTTCGTGCTACGTGAATACCGTGTAGGGATTTTGGGACTTGTGAATTCCGAGGGCGGAATACCATGTTGGTTGGTTCCATAGCGTTACTAATTGGTAGGGATGTTAATCCAACCCGTAACCTGTGGGCCGACCCGAATAGCCTACGAAATTTATAGGGTTAATGTTGAAAATTTTTAGTCCGATAAAATTACAACCGGATTAACTCACAACCTGTTAGGGCCAGACCCGAAAACCCGATGGGCTGCCCGAAAACCCGATAAAATTTCTATTGTTCTATTTATTTGACTTCTAATTTGATACGGATTATTTTTAAAATATAAATAACTAAAAAAATAATTTTCAATTTCATATTAAATATACAAATTATATATTAAACTTTTATTAATATAATAATAAATAAATAAATTAGAAGCTTCTAATTCATTAAAAATATTTAAATTTCTAAAACATGTTTTAAAACATGCTTTAAAATATTTAACTTGGAAGATTATTGACACACATGACCTACCTACTTAAAATAGAGAATCCGAATTCAAAAATAATGGATAAAAATACCCGGGGTATTTTTGGTATGAAATTAGAAGAAAAATGAAAAATATAAAAAATGTGATTATCCCTTAGCTCAGGAACTATCTACGATATTTTTAAAGTTCATGGACCATTGGCGTGCAAAAGGCATAGTTCAGGGACCATTTGCGTAGTTCAGTCTTGAAATTATTCAACATGGTAGCTATATTTTTCTTGCATTTTCAACTTGTTCTTATTTTGTTCCTTTTTCTTTTTTAAAGTTTATTAGATTTCTTTTTAGATATCACATCATCTCTAAAGATTGATGTTGATATCATTCATATATCATCTTGCCTCCCCACCCCACCCCACCTTCCAAGTTTTTTTGCCAAAGCAATCGTGTCAAGGTAAGTGTGTTTAGGTGGTCAAAGAATTATTTATGTTTTCAATATTATGCTTTATAGTATTTTGTATAATTGATGTAACAGACTATAGAGAATTATTAATGTGTTGGGGACTGAGGGAGTATAAAGAAGAGTTGGAGAGCGATTCCTCCAAAATTCTCATTCCTCATAAAATCTCTGTTTCATTTCCCCCATTTCCTGTGTGTTTCATTTCCCCCATTTCCTCCTCACGGTCAGTTTAAATCTGTCTTTATGATCATGTCGTTTAAATTTTGTTGCGCTAACTCTATTGATTACTGATTTGTTATTTAAATTCAAGTTCGATTATAGATATACTATATATATTTATTAGCTTTCTAATGTGTGACCTGTCAAGCAGTTATTGATATCCTAATTGAATTGTGCGCTATTGACCATTGATTTATTGTTTGAAATTTAATTGGTTGTGATTTGCCTCTAAGTGCGATTATTCTCAGTCAAGCAGTTATTGATTAATGTATTTATGGATAACACCGCTTAAATTGCTAAACTCAATTCTGCTCTGTCATACTATGAAACATGAGTACACTTCAATTCTAATTCAATTGTACTCTGTCAAACTATGAAACATAAGTAAACTTGGATTCAATTTGTCACGATTTACACCTCTCAAGCTTACTTGTGATTATTGATATCTAAATTTAGTTGTTAACTTAATTCTGCTGCATGTGTTATCTACTGGTTCTTGTCCAGTGATACTACCTGGTAGCAAATGGCAAGAGATTTGTCTGTTACTCATATGTGGGCCTATCCCTTTGTGAATGAGCAAGGGGCCTCAGTTGCGATCTGCCTCATTTGTTCTTTCTTTGGTCCCGCTGTTCCAAGCAACTTTACAAACATAGCAGGAGGAGTTGATATCTTTACGTCTCAGAGCCTTAAGATACCATGAGAAATTCGACGATAGCTTTTGATGCTTTGGTCAATGGAGACGTAGCTGTGGCTGCTGTTGATGGAGAAGAGGTTGTAGATGGAGAGGTGGAGGTTGTCGTTGATGGAGAGGTGGCTAATAGATTGTATAAATTTTGTTCAGGTTGATAATGAATTACTGATATAGATTATATTCATTTTGTTCATATTATAATGAAATCCTTATTTAGATGGTATTGATTTCGTTCATTGTTGAGTTAAGTTGCCATTTTTCAATGGCCTATTAATCAATGGTCAATCAGATTAATAAAAAATAGTGCATGCATTTATATTAGATTATTATTAATAGAATTCACATTCCAAATCTCATAATCACAAGGCCAGGCCTAAAGGGATCAAGATTTGTTCTATCACTTCCTCTAAACAGTTGGCTCTTGAGGAATAATGATGAGCTTCATCCTTAAATCTCTAAGGCCTATAGAGCAAATATCGAGTCCATCTACGAGTATCGCCCGCCATGAGGCTCGACGAGACGAAACAAGGTGCTGATCAGCGTGGTTTTTCCACTTCCAGTCCTTCCCATGACCCCCACTCACTTCCCTTCTTCGGAAGTGCAAGTGATCCCATTGTGGACTACTACTGGAGTGTTAGTCTGACAACGTATCTGAACAAAAGTGCATTGATGTGAATCAAATTTTTCATCTTTATTCCCTAAACTTCACTTGATTAACATAGTTTGATGCTTGCGAAAGTGTGTTTTCTAGTGTAGGAAGTAGAATGCAGTATAAAAATGGAGCTGGAAACAAGCTAGGAGTCGTCTTCTACAATACAAACCAGCCACTCGGTTGGGTGGTGCAGACGGGCACCCGTTCTGGTGCTATCTCCTAAAGTGTAGGAACTCCAGAAGCAATTCGCCCGGTCGGGTGTTATCTAACAATGCATGCGGAGTCCAGAGGCTTCTCACCCGGTCGGGTAAGTTTTGAGCCATTTTGGTACTCGACCGGGTGACCTGACTCGCCCACTACTGAAATTCAGTTTTTTCAAATAGGATTGGGAGCAGTTTTTGGAGGACATTAAGACATTCTCATACACGTAAAAAGAGAGAAAAAAGAGGATGAAGAAGATAGTGAAGAAATTCCGGCCAACATTCTGACGAATCAACTCCAAATCTCTATTCCACTCAACGAGAGCATGCTTCTTATGATTTTTATTGCAAAATTTACTTATGTGTTTAGGCTAAATTATTCATTTTGCTCCAAGTTGTAATTTAGGTTTCTTTGGATGTTTCTACACCACTGACTTCATGGGTTTTGTCACCAACAATGTGCATGTGCTTGATGTTTATATGTTTTTGGCTAATAATGCAGTGTTGTTTTTATCCTTGTTATGTCTCTTTAACATAGTTTGGGAGTGCTTGATCATTGGTGTGCTATTGAATTGAATTGTTCAAATGATAATTTGATAGTAGATTAAGTAGGGTTTAGGATAATTTTTTTACAAAAAGCCTATGCAAGTATAAAACACATAGGCTGCAACATACCACACACAATTCTCAGTACATACAAAGAAAACTGACATAAACTTTACTTTTAATCAACTGGACTTTACAATAAGGTCACAATTTTTTAGCCATGATACTGACGATTCCCACAAAAAAGGGCACAACAGACTTTTCATAGATTTTAACAATTCTAAAATAGTAGCACTGAATGTAATATACTACTATAATTTGTAACTATCAAAATTATTTTATAATTTAATCAGTACTTATTAGTATATTTATTACTCCATCCGTCCCTGCAAAGTATATGAATATTTGGTTCGACTTGAGTTTTAATGCATAATTGAAAAGTAAAATAAAAACAGAAAGAAAAAGTTTTTAAAGTACTATTTAGTGGAGAAAGAGTTTTTAAAGTATTAGAGAAAAATGAGTTTCCAAAATTAGAAAGTTAGATGTATTAAAAAAGAAATAGTTTATATTTTTATAAATAAATAAGTTCACAGTCATTCTTCATTAATATTTATTTCAATCGAAAAAAATAAAGAATCTTGCAGCCCAAATTTTATCATACAGAATGGCCCCAAATATTGGCCCAATACTTGTTGTAAATTGCAGAGACTGATGATGCGTTGCGGCAATGGATGCATACAAATGGTTCCGGCGAAGTGTTTCTAATCTGAATAAGGCGTCGTTGCCCTCCGTCGCGGCCGCTTCCAGCGCTAGCAAAAGTTCCGAAAACAAATTACAACCCCAAGAAGAGGATAAAATCTATGGAATCACAGAGAAATTAATCGAATTGGTCAAATCATTCTCTATTGACACCTTCAGGAACTTCGCTCTTCCTGGTATTCTCTCTCGCTTGATCTATGTGAGCGTGTGTGTGTAAGTTATTTAGGTTTAGACATTGTTGAATGCTTGGTGGTTTCGCAGACGAGGAAGAAAGTGGCTCTGATGTTGGAAAGTCTGGGAATGTACGGATGGATCTTTCTGACTGGCAAGAAACTCATGCTATTCTTGTCCTTTCCAGAGTCAAGGTATGTTTCTTTTATTATTTTATTTATTTAATTTTGAAGATTTTCTCCCAGGAGCAGAAGAGGGAGACTTAATTGATGATATGTATTATGCTTATGCATCATAAATTTTGTTGAGAATTTACTAAATTTTGCTTATGCTGGGGATTGCTGACCTTATTTCTAGAGAAATATTATCCAACATGTGGTTAGGTGGTTCAATAGGAAAGTATCACTGGAGAAAAGGATTTGAAGAGGGGCCATTCACGAGATATATCTATGCTTTCCTGGGCTGTCTCAAACAGTTAAACTATGAACCTTTTTATGTTTGGTGAAGTAATTTGAGTTGGAGTGATTGGAGAGTGATGCAGATTGCCTTGTGTATCTAAAATGTACTGTAATTTTTGTTGCATTAGCATTTGGTTTGAAAACTAAAGAGGCTATTAAGGAAGAAAGGGAATAAGAGTTATGAGGGTGATGATGGCAAAGGGAAGGTTATCAATTTATCATGGTATTGTTGCTTATGTGAATCATTAGTAGCCCCTTTTCGAAGTACTATTAGGCTTCCCAATATCATCTTCGAGGATTGATTTTCTTTCAATTAATTGATTGGCTTCATGGCAGCCATAGCAAGTGTGTAGTTAAGCAAATGATGCTTAAATGACTGGATTATTTATGAGGTTTAGCAGAATTTGCAATTTTTCATTGAAGTTTGTCTAAAGTTTACCACTAAAGCAGCCTCATTTTTACCAATGAAATGTCACAGTTTTATTGCTGAACATATTGAGGACGATGTAATTGCAAAATATTAAATGGCGTGTTGTAATTGTAACGTTTTAAAAGTCCTACAAAAATTGCAAATTAGGGTAGAAGTTCTGTTTTTCTTCTTCTGGAAACTAACTCGAAGAATGTTGGTTAGTTATTTTCTTACCAAAAACACTATTAATCTTTTCCTCAGGAACTTGCGCAACTACGATTTCAATTATGCCCTCGCTATTTGAAGGAAAAGCAGTTTTGGAGAATATATTTTACTCTTGTTAGGAGTTTGGTGGTGGAGTGAGTTCTCTGACCTATATAAGCTCTGTAAATTGTGTAATATAGTAGTTGGTAACTATTCTTATGCCAGTCATTGCTGAATTTGCAAGTGTTTGATGAGGAACTAGATGACCATTTATTAGTGTCATATAGATAATGGCATTTAATTATTTGATTCAGAACTATAGTCTATTACTGCCAGAGTGGTAGGGTATCTGTTTTTAATCTTCTCATATTGAACCACTTACCAAATCTAATCGATTCTCAATAAAATAACCCAACTAATATGAGAGTTTTATACCGTCTCTCCCAAGATGTTGATTTAAGGAGGTCCACTAGATAGATATGTACCTCATCTTGTAAGATTGGTGAAGTCGAACCAAATTTGTCTTATTTAGTTGAACCTGAGCTTTTTGAGATCATTTTAATAATGATACAAAGAAACTGAAATCATTGCAAATTTCAATCAAATTGCTCAATAATCTACTTTTAAACCATATGAATAAACTGCCACTTTGCTAAAACTTAAATGGTGTGTTTAGATTTGTCCTGTTGTGCTTTTTTAAGATATGCATAACTAATAAATTTTATGTGGTTACATAGCAACCCCTAACGTCCCACCTACACCAAATCTGTCATTTTTTGTGGGCATGGTCATACGATGTCTCATATTCTCATGCGATTTTTTCTGTGAGCATGACTACACGAAATTCCATAGGATTATATATATGCCTTATCTTGCTTTATGGCCAGATATGATCTTCATGCTGTAAGAGTAGCCATGCTCAAGCAGATCAGATCGGAAAGCGAGACTTTGTCTAACAGTAGTGCCTGTGAAGTTGAAATGTCTGACACAAAATTGGTACCTCCTTCGGACTCGGCAACTTCAGTGGAATAGATGTTGTCTTCAAATTTGTAAAATTTAGGGTAGGGTACTACTTTGCGCCCTGTTCACATACTAAGTTTCTTTTATGTTTCTTCCGCTATGTATGATTAAGTTGCATAACTTGATGTTTCAGCTTTATCTGTTTGGGGAACCTCTGGGATGTGCGTGGAGAGAAATTATTATATAGTATGGAACTCTTTCTGGGAGGCCACCTGGATTTTGTGATAAATGGTAATCCTCAATACTCTAGTGGATATACGTTGATTCTTTTACAGCTGAGATTATTAGACAATTTCACAGTGTATCGAAGAATCATTTGTTGGCTCTTTTTGTGCTAGTTTATCGTGACATCGTCCGTGGAAACTTGAAATGTAACGAAATTCCCCGTGTAACACTGAAGTCTATGCTGAAACTTAAAGCAATACCAATTGCTCATCATTTCTTGTATATCTTGCATACTAGTTTGCTCATAATTTCTTGTATATCTTGATCTTCCCTTTCGAGTGATTGTTTTGATTTCTGCAGAGTGAATAACTTTCTGAAAATATTTTACTCCCTGATCAGAAAATGACTTTGGGAAGGAGCCACTTTTACCAATCTATATCAGGTACATGAACTGCAAGTTTCAAGTTTAAATGATAGAACTACATTTTACTTAAAGTAATCTGATTTAAAAAATTATACACACTGTTTATTATCAAATAAACTCGTAATTCTTGAATCCATCGAAGCGTGAGGTGGATTTGAAGATTCATAAATCTTATATTTGGTGTTTAATCAAATCCTAATCGAGGATTAATAAACTGTAGTTACGCAAGTTTTTGCCTTGGTTGGTGGTGGTACTTACTCTACCCTACAATCAGTATACTGCTTGTTTGATGAACGTTCATTTATATAGAATGAATGACAGGTAGTTGAGCAATAAATAGTTGCAATAGTAGTACTAATTATTTGGTCATGTGTGTTAATTCAATCTTGTTGTTGCGATGATGGAATTGATAAGCTTTAAAAAGAAGTAAAAGGGAGTATCACTTGTGTCACAAGAGAGAATATGATTCGACTTTCAAGACATTTTGGCAGACTCGTGACAATAAATACTCTGCTTCGAGTCTATGTTCCATGTGAACAACCAACCCAAATGTATACATACATGTATACGTACATGTATCATCAAGGAGGTTGGTCAGGTAAAAATTTGAAAAATGTACCCTCTCTCTGCAGCAGAGTTGTCATCACCACAAGTTTGAGAGACAAGGGACAAAATACAGTGAAAATTCATTTCATGTAAACCCCCACTCTCTGCTGACAACGTTCAGATCAAATAGTGTGAGATTCGTTTGGGAAATTTTATGTTACCCGTGATTTCTCACTCAATCTTCTTGCTCTTTACCTCTCTATATATCTATCTCACAATTCCTCATTTTCAACAATATTTCAAATCATGCAAGTACATTATTTTTGGAGTGATTAGTGTTCCTTTGGGACTTCATATTTTCTTTTTCTTTTTTCTCTTTTTTACTTTAATTTTTTTCATTATTCTCTTTCATACTTCATTTCTATTCACTTTACAATCTAAATATATCATTTTTACCCCAAAAGTAATGACTTATTTATAGCTGGAAGCGGGATGAAGTTGCTTTACTCAGGAATCAGGATGGAGTGGAGAGAGTATTATTTCTAGAAAGTCTTTGGTCTGACACAATTTTATGGAGTACTCCCTCCGTCCCGGACTACTTGCACTTATTTCCTTTCTGAGCGTCCCAAGTTATTTGCACTATTTCCATTTTTAGTAAAAATTTTCACCTACAGCCGTAATATTTGACTTTGCTATACACTCATTCCTTAATCTCCGTGCCGAAAATGAAACGTGCGAGTAGTGCGGGACGGAGGGAGTAGTATTTTTTCGTTGTCGCATTGTTATTGAAAGGGTAGTAGTACTACCATAAAACAGCAGGATTTTCAAGGAAGTATATTATTATTGGATCTTAAAAGGAGAATTACACATGAAAAATACGTATTTACAAGGGTAGGAAACTTGAATGATTGATTGCACTTTCTAGGGAATTCCTACATGTGTATTGTTAGTGACCAAACAAACAGCCCTACTTTCTTCCAAATAAACACACTCATTTTATGGCCTCACTGCTACCCATTCGTAGCGTCCACGCAGCGCCAAATCTTTCACAATATCAAAATTGTACCTGCAATTCAAACACACACAACACAAAATATAGTGATGAATTGAAGAAGAAGATGAGCTTCTTGACACCTAAAAAAGGTGTAAAGCACCATACTTTTCGGCAAAACGGCGTTGCACCAATTGGTCCTCGCGGGCGAAAAACTCCTCCAGTTCATGGGCAGGAGGAGCGATCCTAACATATGCGTTTTGTGCCATTCGACTCGAACATGTCCTAGTTATGGCCGCGGTGGAACTGCAGTCAACAAAATTACAAATGTGCCACTGGATATGATGTTCTTGTCAATGGGAGTGAAAGTGAATAAGGCAAGTGGGGTTAGGTTAGTGATGCACATGGAAATAAATATTGTTACATATCATATCATTAAAACAACCAATCTGTGACAGCCGCTGCTAACCATTTTGCGAAAGCTATTTTCTGAAGTTTCCTTTTCTGGCAACTTTCCGAATTTAAATAGTAGAAATATTTATTCAACGGTCCCAAACTCTCATTCATATTCACTGAGAGAGGTGAATCGCATCACTCACTAACCGAAACAACTGCTTTCACTCACTAAGTCTAATATACACACTTCAACCACCACTCACTTCCAGATTCAAAAAGTATTAACCCTTTTTACTACTACTACTACTACTAATATTTAAATCACATACATACTTGGAATTCGATTTTGGTAAAGCTCAAACACAAACACTACGTCGAAAAACTAAGAAATGAGTTTATAAGGTCGAGGAATTTAGGTCAAGTATAATTTTTCCCCTAAAAAACAATTTGGCGAAAACAAAAAAGGAGAATTTTATTCGAGTGAGTGACTACAACGCAAAAGTTAATTAAAACATGGAGTAGTTATCAAAGTGATTGTGAAAACATAATTGCATACAAAAAAGTAAGGGATAAAAAATGCAACAGAGAGAGGAAGAGAGAACCTTTGTCGAACATCAGAATCCAGATTATTTGGTAACTCCTCATGCCTTCCAATTTCGGCGTCTTCTTCACCTCTGCAACCGTAGCTGCGTCGTGATTTTTCTAGGCGGCGGGAGCGGAGCTGGGCGGATGAAAGGCGCTGAAAGAGGGCTAGGGCTTTGGTGTGGGTGCGAATACCGAGGTAGGACTGTGAGGCATCTACGTCAGGCGTCATCTCTGCTTTCTTCGTGCATTTTCCCATGGCTACTATGGAATATGGATCCCTCGAAGCGCGTTAAAAAGCGTGAGGACTATACTCAAATTTTCATGTAGAGAGAGAGAGGCACAGGCGTAGTCATATTGTGTGAGGTGAAGTCAGAGGAGGGTACAGTATGTTCTGATATGGTGTATTTTCACCTCGCTTCTCAATTATGTAAAATGTTTATATTGCCCTTAAGGCTTACGCCATCTATATTAGCATTACTGTATTTGACTCTACCACAACTTCTAAGACATGAAGAAAAGAGAATTGATAATGTAGAATACTCCATGAAACATTATCCAAGTTTGATTTGGCGGCGTGAAATTTAAGAAATATATAAAGAAAAATGAATTGAAAAAATTAATGGAACAAGGGTCCCATATTTATATAATAGTTTTATAATAGAATGTGAGTATAAAGAGTTAGTGGAAAGTGAAGTCTATTTACCAAAACTAGAAAAAAAACAAAGTGGACAACTTTTCTAGGACGGACCAAAATGGTAAAACTGGACAATATTTCACGACTAGAGGGAGTATGAAGAAAAGAGAATTGAAAAAGTTAATGCAGTGTATGTATCACTTTTATATATTAGTTTTATAATAGAATGTGAGGGTAATGAATTAGTGGAAATTGAGATCCACTTACCAAATGAAAAAAAAAAACAAAGTAAACAATATTTTATGGACGGACCGAAATGGTAAATATGGACAACATTTGGTGGAAGGAAGGAGTAGTAAATAATTCTAGATTACAAAATCAAGATGAGTACTCCTAGGTGGTGTTCGGTTTGCAAGATAAAATAATACCAAGATATAATCTAGGATTGAGTTGTGAGATTATTTTAGTCATAATGGGTTAGGCTATGACTAATTATCCATCTAGGATTGAGTTGTGTGGTTGAATCTCGTGAACCAAACACACAACAAATTTAATCTCAGATACAATCTTGCAAACCGAACACCCCCTAGTTTCTACGGCAAATGACAAAAAAATGATGTAGTTTGGTCAAATTTTGATTAATCCTACAATTTTTAAAAATGGCCAATTATATCGAGTATAACTTTGATATTTTTCTCATTTGTCTCATAGCAAAAAATCATCATGATATGTTTCTGAATTTATCAACATAATGCATACATATGTAAAAATTAAGGATATACTCCTAATTGACTGAATGTATTGAATGACGTTTAAATAGTGAAATGTTATGTTCGCATAATATTCTTCGTTTGCTAAAAAACATACATAATTTCTCTTAAATCATAAACTAGGAGGCAATTGAGAAAAATGTCAAAGTTATGATATGTAGTATACTACAAAATTACTAATTTTACCATTTCGTAAAGTTGCGGACTAGACTAGAATTTGACCAAAGTTTACCGCTTTTTTTTGCCATTTACCCTAGTTTTTAGTAGTATTGGGTTATTTATCAAAATTATTATAAGACGTTAAACGATAAAATTACCCTTATTGCCATATATGATCGTTAAGTTTGCTAAAGTAATGCTTTATTAATTAAACATAACCTGTTTTTGCAACTTAGAGCTAGTTTGCAATTTGTTGTTTCAACCAAGTCTGAAACACAACAAATTTTGGCAAAGCAAGAACAAGAAATCGAGGGCAAAATTAAAATCGAATTATCAGCAACAAAGAAGAAGAGCTCAAAGCTTCGAACAAGGAAATGCAGCAAAAATACGGATCAAGAAATATTGAACCAAAAAAAACCACCGAATAAAGATTAGCAAAAACATAAGTATAAATCAAGCAATCAAGCCAAAAAACACAATTTTTTTTTTCAAAACCAGTGTTTTAAAAACCGGACCGGCCGGTTCGACCGGTCCGACCGTGAACCGATAGGTAGTCCGGTCCGGTTCACCTATTTAGACCAGTGTGAGGTTGAGCCACCGAGAACCGTTTGAACCGGCCGGTTGGACCGGTCTGGCCGGAAACCGGTTTTTGCCTTTTGTATTCAAAATTTTAAAAACTTGTTGTTGGAAGGGCTTGAACTCATAACCTCCACTCCAATTAACAAGAGCTTAACAACTCCACCACAATCCCCACATGGAAAAATAAGAACATTAAATAATGTTATACATAGAATATTAATATTTTTATTTAAACCAACTAATAATTCATTTATTTTATATTTTTTATGTAATTATTTATTATGATACATATAATTATCATCCTCTAAATTTTATCTATACTTTCCTAGTTACTATATTATTACTATAACCCTTATTACTATCGTTATATTATACTCTCTCCGTCCCATGTTACTTGCACTGTTGTTTTTCGGCTCGTCACAAACTCCTTACACTATTTATAGTTTAAGTTAGAATTAATGCATTCAATTAACATGTTAATTTAAGTTAAGAGCTCCTTTATTAAGTGATGTCTCATTACACTTAAAATTCTTATTTAGTTACACTAAAAAATCAATCCCAAATTTACGGCCTAAAATGAAAAGTGTGAATAACATGGGACGGAGGGAGTAAGATTCGATTTTTTCAATATATTTATTTATTATAGTTTATTATTTACTAAATATATATTTTTATAGCATATATTTAATTTATGTAGCCTAACTATTGATATTAAAGTATTCTTTTGTTTAAACTAACTAATAATTTGTATTCGATTATTCCACCACATACATTTTTTTTGAATTAATATAAATTTGATTTATTTTTATATGTAAAATATTTAATTTTTATTCACACTAACTAATAATTTGTATATTTTATTATACACTAAATTTTAATGTTTTATATTTGTATATATACTAATTATTTATAAGATTGAATGTTTTTGTGATACATTATTGATCATATTTTATTATTTATTATATTGGACACTATATTTTACATTATAAATTGAATTATACATATTTGTAACAGTAAAACGGTTCAATCAGTGATTAAACCGGTCCGACCGGTTGAACCATGAACCAGTAGCTTCACCAGTTCGTTTACGGGTCCGATTTTTAAAACATTGGTCAAAACGAACTTGAGCGTCGGAGAAAGAGACCTGGTAACCGATCATCATTGTCTCAACCAAAAAACAAATCGAGTGTCCTAGAAGGAGACGATTGAGACACTGATAAATATATTTGAGTATTGAAAAAAAAATTATGCCCTCGAACAAAACCAAATCGTTAACTAATTTGCAAAATCCCTCTTGATGCACGACCATGAACTCGAATGTCAGCGTGCACTTTGGAGGAGAAACTAGAGCCTAAATTCACTTATCTGATGTGGTTTCTCCACATATATGTAGGATAAAAAAAATACAGGAGTATATAATTTTCATATGTTTAAAACAAAATTGGACTTTAATATAGCGTTTTAGTTACCAATTAAGTGAAAATCGCTTTAAAATTCACTTAAAATTAAGTGAAAATCGTTTTAGTCTGAAAACATGCATTTTTATTATTGTTTTTCTTTCTATGTTTTTGAGAAAAGCCCAAAAGTAAGTTATTGGTCTGACTTATTGTTCTCCATGATCATGTCAGTATTGTGTGGAAACATCTTTCATTTTTGTAACTGGCATTGGCATTGCATAGATAGGGAGGAAAATAGTAGAGATTCTATAGCGCTTCAATATACAGGTGTTATTTCAATAAAACTCCCTAGCCTCATCACCGATAATACAAGTGCATCTAGTGATCCGACCACAAATTAAGCAGAGAAACAAGTTAAGTAGCAAAAAATCAATGGCAATTTTCGATTGTGGAGCAGAACTGCACATTTTCAGCTGTTGGTGTTAGTGGTGAACTAGGTAAATTAGTTGGGGAGGAGCAGAGATGAATGTAAATGTTTAGTGAATGTATCCTGTTCTGCTCCCTCTTGTTGGCTCCTTAACACTGCTTCTCTATTTGCTCTATACTATATATATAAACTCAAAAGAGGCATATTGCAATATTGATACAAGCTAGTGACTCTGAAACTTCCCAAAGAGATTACAAATCTCCCAAGAAAAATCATCCACCCTTATTTCCACAGCTTAACAGAACTGTCGTGGCTAGCTGAGGCAACCATTCCTGTCAGAGGTGACTGTGCCAAAGAAGCTATTATATTCTCATGAGCAGGAACCGTCATGCTTTTGTTCTCTACCATGTTCCACAACTCCAAAGCCTACAACACAACAGGGTTATTCAGAGGTCAGTCTCCACCTCAACTGCCATCCCAGACATAATAACATAACCGTGGGGGCTGAGCACAGCTGATGAACAAATGAAAGCTAAGAAAAAAAATCCAGTTATCTGACATCATATGTAGTAACATATTAGACAACCAAAATAGGCAAGGGCATATATGTGCTTGAGTGTGGCTTGAAATGTCTGTGTGTGTGAGAGAGAGAGAAAAAGAAAGAGTTGGCTACCCGCAGCCCTCCAATCACCAAGAGAGCAGAATAACTTGGATGGAAAACACAAGAATGAAATTGGTTTCCATTAGAATTAAGCTCATGTATGCACTCTCCAGAGGCCAATGACCAAACTTTAATGCTGTCCTCACTGACGGAAGCCAATAGGTCACCGTTAAGATCCCAGCAAAGATAGTTGACGACACCAGAATGTCCCTAATGAATCACCAAAAGTTATAAGAGATGAAAAATAAATTAATTGCATTGCTTAACCCCTGGAGGCCTAAACCAAGATGTCCATAGTACGCAGAAAAAACCTGGAATGAATGTGTTTTCCTGTCGTTTTCCACATCAAAGATGGAAACCACCTTGTCTGAAGCAGCTGCCAGTAGATGACCCGTTATAGGCTGAAACCTCACTTGTGCACTTCCTCCTTGCTGCACGCAGTCAACAAGATTATATTTGGAATTGCGCCTCATTGAACTGAAACTAATGAGGATGAAGATATTTATAGACAACATATAGAAGTTAGATACCCAACCTTGGACATGCGAGTGCAGGTGAATGGGCTAATACTCCAATAACGTATCTCATTTTTACTATCACAGAAACAAAAAAGATCGTTCTTTTTTGGATGGAAATCAAGGGACATGATGTGGGAACTATGCCCGGTGTAAGCTTGCAGACAATAGCTTGGCTGTGCAAAAGAATAAAATGAGCAGAATAAGTGCCTCTAACTACGGATATGAATTCAGTATAATCAGAATCAGAAGCATGCAGTTTCATAGTATATAAACAGTGCGCGCATCTTTATATATAAAAATGATGAATATTGCGATAATGCATTTCTTATATTACAGTTATGCATTTTTATGACCACTGCACATCATACAAAAGATCAGTGGTCCAAATTAAATTCTACATAAGACGGGAGGGGAGGTTGCTATATGTGTGTGTGTGTGTGAGCAGACACATGCTTAAATAGTTTTCTGCCAGCCATAAAAAATCTAACAAGTTAAAAATTATCAAACAGAAGGCAAGAGGTCATTACGTTAGCTGCATCCCACAATCTAACAGACTTGTCAAATGAAGCCGTAGCAAGTTGAGTAGAATTCGGCCGGAAGCGAACATCAGTAATTAAGTACTGGTGTTCTTCTGGGGTGGACTCTGTTTGTAAAGTATCCATATTCCAAAGAACAGCCTAATCCAAGGACAAAGAGTGAGTAGAAAAGTATGGGAAAATGTATCTAACCATAAATAGATCACTGTTCATCTAGTTACCCATGTACGAATATATAATACAGTATTAAATCAATTCAATAGACCTAACTCTTTTGGCAAAAATGCAAACAGCAATATAGTATAATGACATGGAACACATCCAGTTAACTGAAACACTATTTATAATTACCCTACCTTCTTGTC
Source organism: Salvia splendens (assembly GCF_004379255.2). NCBI lineage: Eukaryota > Viridiplantae > Streptophyta > Magnoliopsida > Lamiales > Lamiaceae > Salvia > Salvia splendens. The sequence continues at coordinate 4,717,694 of NC_056034.1, forward strand.
GTGCCCTGCACTAGCCAACAACTTCCCATCGGAAGAAAAATGGCAGCAAGTCACTTTATTTCTTGTCCGAATGCAACCAACTTCTCCAAATGAAAAACCTTGAATAGGACACAATCATTTAAGTAACATATAGAAATAGAAGCTGTATGAAGCAGTCAACAGCAACATGCCTAGATATCATATCCCACCTTTAGAAGTCTCAGTTTTATGCCCAGTAAGATTTTGTTTCAAAGAACCATACATATTACCATCTACCCCATCATGAGACAAGAAGGATTCTACATTATCTTCAAGGGAGCCAACGTCACCAAAGTTCTCCAAATCATCCTATGAAAAATATGTATAAAAAACCAATGTATTATAATGAAGGCTCCATATTGAATGCTCCAAAAAAAATGAAATATAAAAAAGTACTGAAATCTCATGAACATTTAAGATACCAACTAGTTAGGTGAAAATAAAATTCAAAATGAATTGAGTAATTCATGACAAAACTGAGCCTCACAAGCTGATTTGTAGATGATGCAATTACACCAGCTCCATCTCCACCATACATCATCATACTCTTGGATACATTATTAGCATTATGCAGGCTGCTGGCTGTGGTCATCCCATCCCCAGGTGTATGTGTTGATTGTGGTGAACCTGGGGAGGGGCCCACCGTATTTCCAGTACCTGTGCTATTGGCAGGTCCAGACGAAGAGTGTTGTTTCCTTTTCCTATTATTCTGTTTCACAGTAAAGTATTCATCAGTTTATTATGTATGCCAAAAGTCAAGGCATCATCAGGAAGAAGGATCGGAAGTAAATGTTCTGAGGCTTGCGGTAGGAGCAGTTAGAACAAATAACAGAGAGATTACAGGATATCATTTGCCATAACTGAAATATTAGAAACATTCAGATAACTAAATTGGATCAACACATGCCCTTGGATTAACTAACCTGCTGCAATTGCTGCTGCTGCAACTGATCCTGTTGTTGTGAGGACGACTGCTGCATTTGGCCCATTTTCATCTGCTCAGAATGAAGAATATTACTTCCAAGTACAAACAAACTTATTATATGCCACTAATCATTAAGGGAGTCAATTATATTGTTCTGATGGGTAGAAGCACATCTTTAACATAGCAGTTTAAAACAAATCAAATCAGCATATCCCATTGTCCTGGTAAGAATTATTTATTATATGCAGTAGAGAAAGTAATAAGAGACAAACCTAATCATCTAGGGTAAACACATTTCCATTAGTCAGTCCCAAGACATGTACTTAAGGCTAGCAACTGGTTGTTGGAACTAACTTCAACCAAGAAGCCGAAGAAAAAAAAAAGAGAGAAGACAATTTAACCACCCATAAAAGCTGTGTTGGCATCATGCTTTACAAGCAAAGCCCTATTCTTTCTGCTGAAATTACAGAGATATGACACATACCCATCAAAACTTGGCATATTTTATCATCACGATTCACGAGTAGAGTACAGATATTAATTTACAGAGTTGACTCTTATTAAAAGCGAAAAGGTGCACTTTTAACTACAATTTAGTATCAGGCAAAATAATTTAGACCTAACAATCCCATCCCACACACCCGCCTTGTACCCTCAACCAAACTAGAAAATAAAAGATGGAAGAGTCTATACTCCATGTAATGCAGAAAAATTTAAACTGAGGCACCAAAACTACCATGCTAGCACTGTATACAATTTCTACAATGGCCACCATGGTATATATTGCAGCTTGATTTAGAAAATACATTTCCTGAGACCCAGAGCAGTTGCAAATGCCGAAATAAAAAAAATAGCACAGTCAAAGTTCAATTGTCATATTGTGCTGTTTAGAAATAAAGAGACAGTAACCTTAGGAGAATTTGACTGCACGGGGGAGCAAATAGATCCATCATTTCTTGGAGGTTGGCCATCTTTTGCATTAAAACTACCCCTCGGAACTCCTCCAAATCCATAGTTAGGTGAATTTCCAAGGTTACCCTGAGCTTGAGCCTGTGCAAGGGCTTGCTGCTGTTGTGATGCCAAAAGGAACTGGTTTGGGGTAGGCAGGTTGGGCTTTTGCACTTGCAAACCCAAACTTGGCCGTAATTGGTCAATTCCCTGTGTGATATGGTAAGTATCAGAACTCAAGAGTTTCGATTAGGTTCTTCGTCAAAAGAACAGTAGACAATAAAGCACAACAAACTTACGGTCAAAGGCCAACCCTTCAGTGGAAGACCAGTTACTCCTTGATTTAATCCTAACAATAAAAAAAGATTAGAAAGAGCAAGAGAGCACTTGCATATGACTTTAAGCAATATAACTTTGATGCCAGATGGAGCTATACGCAATCATAATATGCTCAAACTGGATAACATTAATCTTGTTACTTCATTACAATAACCAAACAACTGGAGTATAATTAAGCATGTAATTAAATTTGAACTTCCATCTCAACCATTTTAATGTTAAAAAACTATCTCCCCTAGTCAAGCAGAAGACAGTATAAAAAAAATTAAAATTGTAGTAGTAGAAACGATAACTACCCCCCCCCCCCCCCCTTTCAAAATGTTATAACAAAAACTCAATGAACATACTGCTTACATTTTACGATAGCTTATCATTAGCATGGATAAAGAGACATTCCGTAAACTAGTTCATGACAGCACTAAGAGTGAAACTGTGAAAAAAGAATATTTGGGCGAGGTCAGTAATATTACCTGCACCACCCAGTCCAGATTTTGACTGGAGAACCTGCCCATAAATCGACGATGGGTCCATAGGCAAAGATTTTTGTGTGGCACCCAAGTTAACTTCCCCTTTATTGTCCTGGACATGTCACATGACAAAATTACATTAATATGCTCTGGGAAAGGCAGTAGACCAAAGCTAAGAATCCAACAATAAATATGATTTGGTGCTTACAGTAGCCAGTTGAGGCCGCCCCTGCATTTGCTGCAAGGCTGCAGACATACCCCCAGAGTTGCCTTGTATCAACTGCCTGTTTCAACCATGGGAAAAGAAACTAATTTTAATTTAGATCAGTATAATAGCTTCAAATTCACTGGTGTTGAATTTGGTTATATCAGTTTTACCCTTGCTGACCAGAAGCTGATTTAAGAAGTGCCATCCTATTAGCCTCGATGAGGCCTGGAGATGTCTCTGAATCCATGGGGTGGGGATGCTTCATCCGTTCTTCATACATCTTCATAGCCAATACACTGGCAGATGGTTGGCCCATCATCCCCTCAGAATTCATGGGACCACCAAGTGGTGGATGATTAGGATCCCTTCTCTGTAATTGGGCACTGTGTTGCTGCATGAGTTGCAACTGCTGCATTTGAAGCTGCTGTTGTTGCTCTCTTTGTTTGATTTGTTGTGTCTAAGTTTAGTAGCAAAAATCACAAGAACCTATTAAATGGTGTGTTTGACACAAACAGCATGGTGCAAGCTCATAATGGAACTGTATAAGAGCTGCAAAATTTGACAAACCTCTATGTAAGCTGCAGCAGGTTCAGAATGCTTCTCGTTTGTCCTTGCGATGAAAATGTCCCAGAAAACAGACCACCATTCATAAAGAAATCCTCCTGGGGCATCAATAGCTAAAAATAGAACTAGTAGTTAGAAAGAAAGATATTATCCACAACACACGTATCTCTAATGTGAGGAAGCAGAATGCAGGCATAAGGCAAAGAATTAACAAAAAGATGCTTATCCAAATGCACAAGACACAAAAAAATAATCCAATCACATAAAATAATTAACAAATCCCTTACCCACAGGATCTGTAGCAACTTTTCCTTCTGTCATGAAAGTTTTCGCAGAATTATGCAGTTTTCTTTTCAACAAATAGTCGTGAATGTATACATCAAGCCTGTCAAAATTTATAGAAAGTGTGAGTCTTATTCGGCGGTGCTTCCTAGTAATCAAAACAAGAACACATCTAGAACTGTAAGCTCTTTTCAGTGGGCAAAATAACGAGCAGAAAACAGAGCTCTGGAGCCTTTAAATTCAAAGGCTTTAGTCATCAATAATGCTACCTATTGGAAAAAGGGTAGTGTTCCTAATCAGGAAATCATAAACATACAAACTTTCCAGTTTCGGGCATAAAAGGGTAAAGAAAGAACAATAAACAGAGTACATTAAGAAAGTATTCTGCAGGTAAGCTTTCTTATTTTCTATAATGGGAGCAAAATAAAGGAGAGAAGGTATGAACTAAATGTTTGAGAATCCTTACATTTTATCAGCTTCCCAGTTACTCTGAGCCATGATTTGATTTATTTTTCTTTCGAGAATTGGCTCCTCAATCCAGATTTAAAACGTAATCAAGCACGCCTAAAAGTGCAATTTAATCAGAAATCCCGTTACCTCAAAAGAGCTAGAAACCCTAATTTTGCGCACAAACTCACAAATTAGAGAGATCAAACCCAGCGATTACGATCATGCAGGATCCTGATCAGAACCGACCTCAAACTAAATTCACAGCACAATTAGCAGGAATCTAACTAAATTCACAAATTGTCGACAAGATCTCAACTGAACATAAAATGGTCAAGTTCGCATACTTATTTCTAAGGTCACTTCACAAAATCACAGACGCTTAAAAGTTAAAACCTCGTCAAAGTTTGTCCGTCGAATCACCAGAATTCCAAATTTCAAATCTATCGTGATATAGAATCAAGCTCTTCCTGGTTCTCCCAAACAATCTGACAGTTGTATACCCCTCAATTTCAAGCTAACATGCTTCTCAACAACTATTTCAATTTTAATACCTCTTTCAAATATAAACTTTATGATTCTAAAATCATAAACAAATAAACAGCAGAATTCACGGAGATGTTTAGACAACCGAATTTATAATTCATAAATTCCAGTGCGAAGAAGGAAGCATATGAGAGGCGAAAATATCGGCTACGGGAAGTCCGAAAAATTGCTGGAAATAGGTCATGTCGGGATCTGAGCCTGAGCTCTGGGAGGGGGAATCAAACGCGATGCTTATATAGGTGCCGAGGCTCGGATGGAGGTTCGGATTGAGGACTCCTTTAAATAAGAGGTTCGGAGTGGTAGAAATGTGAGCGCGTTATATATCGAACAGCTTTAATATTAGTGAAGTGGCGGTGGACTTACACGCGTGCCCAGTGCTGGCCTGTTGATGAGAAGTGTTCGGTGTTTAGGCACATTTGATTGTGATATGGTTCTCAACATAATTGCTGATCTGGATGCAATAGTGGTCTTGCAAGCTGTGGTGCGTCGTTTTTTTTTCTCTTTTCCTAAATCAATTGGCTTGGCTAGTGAAAAGTTTATGAATTTGATGTTTGGATTCTTTTCAATAAATATATGGTCTCATTTGTAGTCAAACTAAACAATATTACTCTCTCATACTCCTACCTTTTTAATTTGTCCCACAAAAGATGTCGCATTTTCTTTTTTAGAAAAAAGAGTCTCTCACGTTAATATGAATATATTATTTTCTCTCTTTATCTAACACACAAAATAACACCTCCTAAAATCTCGTGTCAATTCTCAAGTGTGACATCTACTATGGGACGGAGGGAGTACTAAAAGTACTCCTATTTATATAAATAAATAGCTACATAATAATCCAACAAATAACAAAACTAATTTTTAGTTAAATTCAATTAAATTTAAAAATTTAAGGAAATTATGTACATGTACATTTATGTACATTTATCTTTTCTGTAAATAGATTTCGATATTTACTATCCCCGTCTTGTATTAGGAGTCGCATTTATTTTTCTGCACTTGTTTTATAAAAAGATGAAGTAATAAATAGTTAAAATGGATAAATAGTAAAGTAAGAGATAAAATAATGTAAAAAAAACTCATAATGCGGGACGAAGATAGTATATTATTTAATGTATATGAACATCAAAATTGTCTGGCTTTTTCTTAGTAAATAATTTGAGTCAAATCAACTTACATAAAGAAACGTGGTAAAACAATATAACGAGTCATTTGTCTTTAAAATAATACATGAACTTTTGATATTTTATGATTTTCTCCTTGAACTTTCTTTTTTTCGAATATAAATACATCAATTTTTAAACTTTTTCCTAGATAAATTAGAGTTATTTTGACCGGCTCTACTTTAGCTTTTTGCAATTGGTTTATTATACTATTAGAGGGGGTTCGATTTGCAAGATTGTATCTCGGGATTAAATATGTAGTATATTTGGTTCATGAGATTTTATCCCACAACCCAATCATATATAAATAATTATGGAATAATTAGTTAGTCATAGTCAACTCCATCCAACCAAAATAATTTCATAACTCAATCCTAGATACTCCATATTAAGTTACGAATTAAAGCACATGGCGATTTTAATTTTAGTTAACAAGAATACTGTGTTTATAAGAGCACCCGCAACGCGGACCGTGGGCATTCCGCGTTTCGTTCCTTCGGAACGAAACCGTAGCGGAACGCGTTGCGGCGCTGCGTTTCGTCGCGGTTCCGTTCCCATGCCGTCCCGGGTGCCGTCGGCACGAGACGCGGCACGGTCCGTGCCGCCACGCGCTTCGGCGACGTGGCTCGCCCTGCGTCGTGCGTGACGCCCACTCGCCGGCCCGCGAGTGGGCGTCGTCACGCTGACGCAATAAATTCATTTTTTTTAAAAAAATGAATTTTTAAAAAAATATTTTTTATTTATAAAAATTGTTTTTTATATTTAAAAATAATTTGTACAAATAAATGAATACTAGAAATTCGTATTAGCCCATATATATTTGATGGGCTTGCGAATTTATGAAACTCATTCTTGGTTATCTCTATTTTATAGAGACATCCTTGAATGTTTTATGTTCCACTTTCGATGTGAGACAAACTCATTCTTGGTTATCTCTATTTTATAGAGACATCCTTGAATGTTTTATGTTCCACTTTCGATGTGGGACAAACTCATTCTTGGTTATCTCTATTTTATAGAGACATCCTTGAATGTTTTATGTTCCACTTTCGATGTGGGACAAACTCATTCTTGGTTATCTCTGCTTTATAGAGACATCCTTGAATGTTTTATGTTCCACTTTCGATGTGGGACAAACTCATTCTTGGTTATCTCTATTTTATAGAGACATCCTTGAATGTTTTATGTTCCACTTTCGATGTGGGACAAACTAATTCTTGGTTGTCTCTATTTTATAGAGACATCCTTGAATGTTTTATGTTCCACTTTCGATGTGGGACAAACTCATTCTTGGTTGTCTCTATTTTATAGAGACATCCTTGAATGTTTTATGTTCCACTTTCGATGTGGGACAAACTCATTCTTGGTTGTCTCTATAAAATTGTATTTTAAATTATGTCATTTTTTATTTTTTTAGGATTTTAATTATGTCTTTTTCTATTTTTTTGAATTTTAAGTTGTAATGTTATTTTAATTTTAATGAAGTGTGTTTGTTTTAATTGAATTGGGTTGGAAATAAAAATAAAATATGAAATTGAATGAATAGTAATTTAAGGAACGGTTAAGGAACGGTTAAGGAACGGAGGGTTGCAGGTTCCGTTCCTTAGTTAAGGAATGGAGTAAAAAAGTACAGTGGGGCCCTCAAATAGTGGTTTAAGGAACGGTATAGGAACGGTATAGGAACAGCGTTGTGGATGGCCTAACATGTAGTACTATTTTATTTAGGAAACTGAACACTACCTTAAACCATGTTATGATTTACATTCTACGATGAAAATTATAAATTTTGTAAGTCCAGACATATAAAACCACATTAAACGAAATGGATAGACTTAGTCAGGGAGTATTTGATTCAAATCAAATATAAGTAGATTAGTTATTGTAAATGCCCAATATGTCCTGCTCTCAGTTACCTAATTGAATTGAGCACGTGAATAGGAAATTTGTGCTCTGTGTGTAAAATGGTAAGGTTTACTAAAATTGATTAATTTTTTTTTTTGTACAAAATTCTCTTTTTTGCATTAGACCATTGTATAGTGGGACAATCTAATAAAATATGAGTAAATATCCCTTATAATTGGTGGGAAGGGAGTAGTATATATATTATTCTCTTACTTACTTTATTTTCTCTCAATTCTAACTATTTATTAGTATCATTTTTACAAAACAACGTCTGAATTGAAGCGCCTCATTTGTAATGGGACGGATGGAGTAGCATTTTACTACTAAAAATTAAATCTGTAGTTACGAAATAGACAGTGACGGACGCAAGATTTTGATATTGAGGGGTTCAAACTAACGTTAACAATTGTTGCGTATTTTTATTATCAATAACGCTAGAAACAATCACAACATGAACAAATACAAATAATGTGAGTTAAATAATTTGAAAATGAACAAGTATAAGATAAAGTACATACAAAGATAGTGTCAACGTCGAAATAATTGAAGAATATATTTTTAAATAAAAAAAAATATAACCTTAAAATTAAATTTGCTAACATAATATATATGCTTAATAATGTGACAGAATAATTATTTTTGTTCTTAGATTATAAAAATTACTACTACTTCGTGATCTTACAATAACAAATTTTACGTAGATAAAATAGTACTCAAATATTATATATATAAAATTATTAGTGTTAAAAAACAATAAATCTATTTAGCTGTATGCTTTGAGAAAATCCAAAAAATCAAGACACATTCTCGCCACCAAGATTCAAACATTCGAACGTGTGACATCGTGCAGGTTACTTGGCTGAGCTATGGAGTAAGTTGTGATTGATGTATGAATACTAAGAGCATCTCCAATGCACGGATGTCCCACTCGGATATCCACTAGGACTTCTCAAAAACACCTCCTGCCACGTGACTAGGATTTCTCATCCCACTGCCACGTCACTAGGACTTCCCCTGCACAATCCGCCCTTCCCACTAGGACTTCCCGCAATAAAAAAATCACAAATTCAAAAATAAAGTAATTTACGTTTACGGAAATAAAATTTCAACACGAATACGAACGGGAAAAATTAACAACTTCATTAAAAAAAACATACATGATTCGAAAAAAAAATTACATAGTAATAAAATAAAAAAAATTAATCACATCAACGTCAACCCCTCCGCGTCCAAACCTCTTCGATAATATCGTGCTGAAGTCGAACATCGGCATCTGTTTGTAGCATGTCGGCAAATGCAAGCATCCGCTCGACCTCTCCATGAGGTACCCCCATATTCACATTCGCGGTGGCCGCGCCGTGACTTGGACATGCACCCGTATCATTTTCATTGGTCCACTGAGTCAGTTCCGCAGTTTCATTTTCGACAATCATGTTGTGCACTATGATACATGCGTACATGGCATCGCCGATGTTGGGAATATACCACTGCCGTGCAGGACCCTTCACTACCGCCCATCGACTCTGGAGCACACCAAATGCCCGCTCCACATCCTTGCGCGCTGCTTCCTGACGGCTCGCAAAGTATGTCTTCTTTTGTCCGAGCGGATACTTGATTGTCTTCACAAAGACGGGCCAGTTTGGGTATATCCCATCCGCCAAATAGTATCCCATATTGTGCTGGTTGCCGTTGGCGACGAAACTGATGGCGGGACCAACGCCATTGCACTGAGCGTTGAACAGGGGCGACAACTGGAGAACGTTGATGTCGTTGTTCGACCCGACGACTCCAAAATAAGCATGCCATATCCACAGCCGGTAGTCAGCTATAGCTTTAAGGATCATCGTGGGATGCTTGGCTTTGAAGCCGGTAGTGTACATCCCCTTCCAGGCGGGCAGGGCAGTTCTTCCACTCCCAATGCATACAATCTATGCTGCCCAACATCCCAGGGAACCCGTGCACCGACCCATGCATATCTATCAGCCTCTGGCAGTCTTCGGGGCTCGGACTCCGAAGATACCGCTCCCCGAATATCGCTCTCACGCCCGCGCAAAAATTCTGCAGACACTCGACGGCTGTCGACTCGCCAATGTGGAGGTACTCGTCGAACATGTCGGCCGCGCCTCCGTACGCCAGTTGTCTGATTGTGACAGTGCACTTCTGTAAGGGTGTGAGTCCGGGTTTGCCAACTGCATCCTCCCTGATCCTAAAATACATGTATCTTCTCTCTAAAGCACCCACGATATGCATAAACAGCGGACGATGCATCCTAAAACGTCGCCGGAATAAGGCATCCCCAAAACGCGGCTGCGGAGCGAAGTGGTCCTGATACAACCGAGTATGTGCAGCACGGTGGTCACGGGGTATTGTAGTTCGACGACGGATCGGCCGATGTACCGCCGCCTGCTGCTCCCTCTGGTGTAGCAGCCTATCTATCGCACCTTCCACAGCGACCTCCAATTCATCTTGGCTATCACTGTCACTAGCGCCCCCGCCACTATCACCCGCACGACTACTAGCCATTCTAGATATACTTGAAAATAGAGATGTAGAGAGAGAAACTTGTTAACACAAGTGGTGCGAATGAAATGAAGTTCAACGAGCCGTATATATAGAGTTTTAAAAAAAATATTAATACCGAACGCCCGACCCACGCCACAATGGCGGACGTCCGCCTGCCTGTCGCCCGGACGTCCGAGGACATCCGACGTCCTTACGGGACGTCCGTATCCGAGTTGCTTCGTTACAATGGAGGACGTCCCGGTCGCCCATCGCGGATGTTCGACCGGACGTCCGCCATTGGAGATGCTCTAAACTATCATCAAAACTGAGTGGGGGTTCTATGGGCCCCAATGTCCCTTAGTGGGTCCGCCAATGGAAATAGAAACTTATCAATTTAAAAAAGTATCGCACCATATTTTTTACGATTGTATCATTTTCATTTTCGAGCCATTTATAATTCAACTTCACAACCTCTCCTTATTTTAATAAGAGTATCGATAATTTATTATTTTTAACACTTGCCACTAACATCAAATAGTATTACCCAACACACAAAATTCCAACAAAATATTCAAACATTTACGAAATGTCATGGATATGTCTCAACAAAAATACTTTGACATCAGGTTAATTATGCAACACATCAAAATTCGCATATGATATCTTTTACACGTCCACAACATAGTTTAAATTTGTAACAAAAAAAAACATAGTATGATTAATGCTATTTACACTGGGTTAAAGGTCATTAAGATTTAAGATGCCAAATTTGAAAATATAATGATTATGATATACTCCATATTATATGACAAATGATTATGGCACACTCCATCATCATTTTAGTACACGATCCAATATAGTGGAAACATATTTGTCGTCGGTTAGTAAATACTCCCTCTAATTCTAATCAATAGATCGAGAATTCTAGTCACCATTGTGATAAACCACTAACGATTAGTATTGATCAATTTTAGAGGAAAAGAATAAATTAGGAAAAGTTTCATTAGTAAAATGCAATACTACATCTCCTATTACATACAAACGTACCATCACTTCTCATATTTGTGTGTGTAATAGAAGATGTTATAGGCAGTTAGGCCATCTGCATTGCGTCTCGATGTTGTCTCTATCTCGTCTCGGATAGACGAGACCGCATCGAGACAGCGATGCGGGCCCCGTCTCGTGCCCAGCCCGTCCCCTATCTTGCCGCGGAGAGGCGCCCCGCGAGACAGCTCGCCACGCGCATTGGTCACGTGGCGAGTTGTGGTTCGTCTGTGACGCCCACTCGTCGGTTCGCGAGGGGGCGTCGTTTGTTTCTGTTGAAAATGTATTTTTTTTATTTTTTTTAAATCAGAAAAAATTCAACCCCCCCCCCCAAAATTATACTAGCCGTTTATAGCCGTTTTTTACAAATTTTTAATTTTTTTAATATTTTTTAAGCCCCAATCACTTCTATAAATATCAAATCGTTCCCATAAATTAATCCACAAAAAAAACTCTCTATTCTCACTCAAACACTCTCAAACACTCTACATTCTTCATCTCAAAACATTATCATTCTCCCAAATTTAATCTATTCATGGATCCATTTGAGCAAATGCGTCGAATAATGGAAGAATCGCTAGAAGAAGATCGACGCAGGGAGGAGGAGGCCGCGCCGCCTCAAAGGCGATCCCGGATTTACATCCATCGTAACCGGGAGGAAGCCGTCGTAAGGTTGGTACTTGGTAGCGATTACTTATGTGAGAACCCGGTATGGGGATAGTGTTGCCCACGGTTCACGAACCGGCGGCTCCGGTTCGGAACCGCCGGTTCCGGTTCGGTCGAAGGCGGAACCGGAACCGAACCGTGAGGCTATTTCACGGTTCCGGTTCCGGTTCCGGTTCGGAACCGCCGGTTTTTCCGGCGGTTTCGCGGTTCGGTTGTATTTTTTTTTTTTTTGAAATTTGGATTTATACAACAAATTGGAACAAGACAATGTATAATTCAAATAGAAATACGGCGAATAAGGAGAAAATGATATCAATTTTATTGAGTTTGAGTTGTAACGGACAACGATACATTACAAATTACAATATATATACATCTACAACTACAAGTATACAACATACAACAATGTAATATAATTTACATTGAAAAAAACATGAAATGGGGGAAAAAAAATTAAATTGAAAAGGGCTTGAGCTCAACTTAAACTTTCAAAGTTAAACTTTTCCACCCTTTCGGAGTGTGTATACGTTTTCGCAATAGTTGCAATACACATTATACGTGTCAGGATCGTTAGTATCTTGTACCTTCTTGAAATGTTTCACCATGATGTTTGAGCTTAAAGACCTTTCAACTGGTCTAGGAGGTTGAGGAGGTTGTCCACGACCACGACTGCGGCCACGACGACTCCTTGGTGGTGGTGGGGGTGGCATTTCTTGAACCTCTTCTACCTCCTCGCCCTCTTCCACGTCGTCGTCATCATCATCGTCGTCTTCATCAAGATTCACAGGGGTTGGAATTTGTTGGGAATAGGCACCGCGACCGGGAGCACCACTACCGGTACCAACATAAGCATCGCCTTGGGATTGAGAGCGAGAGAGAGCAATAGCATGTGCCATATCTTGCTCTTCTCGATTCTACAAAATAATATTTGTATTGTAAATATCAAATAAAATTATGAACAATAATGTAATGTAAATCAAAATTAATTAAATTAGTAGATAATATATATTAACCTGCCACGCATCCATGTTCATTTGAGAAATCTCATCAATAACGGCTCTCCGAGATGGCCTCTTGGACTTTCCCTTTCCCTTATCAACACGACCTTCTCGGGATGAAGAAATCTTGATATATAGTAAAAATGTAGAAATATGGAATAATATATATTCCCTCCGTCCCGCACTACTCGCACTTATTTCCTTTTTGGGCGTCCCAAGTTACTTGCACTCTTTCCATTTTTAGTAAAAATTTTCACCCACAGCCGTCATTTTTGACTTTCCTATACACTCATTCCTTAATCTCCGTGCCGAAAAGGAAAGGAGCGAGTAGCCCGGGACGGAGGGAGTATTTTTTTTGTTTTAGCAATTGAGAAAGAAAGACAACTTATAGAACTACGGGAACAAGTATAAAGTGTATAACAATGCTTAATAAGAGTAGCACTTGAGTAATTAAATGGAAGCACAATAACACAAATGAGAAATTGGAGACAAAGAGAGAGAATTGTGAGATTGAAGAGAGAAACTCTTATTAACACAAGAGTGGGGTAAATGTAAATGAGGATAGAAGGGGGTATTTATAGATAAAAATGAGGGGGAAAATGGAAGAATTCGAATTTGAAATTTTTTTTTGAAAATTTCGGAAAACCGGCGGTTTTGACGGAAAACCGCCGGAACCGCCAAAACCGCCGGTTTCCAGGACAAAACCGCCGGTTCGGTCAACGAACCGTCTGCAAAAGCTACGCCATTGTTGCCTCGTGTTCCGCGCAGCATCGAAAGCCACTGAACCGGCGGTTAACCGCCGGTTTTCACGGTTAACCGCCGGTTAACCGACGAAAAACCGGCGGTTCAGGCCGATTTTGCCACTGAAAAGCTGCCGCCGGCGGCCCCATCCCTGACACCTTGTTTTACGCGCCCGAACCGGAGGTTTTGCCGGTTAACCGGCGGTTCCGAACCGTCCGGAACGGGCGGTTCGGTGACGGTTCCGGTTTGAAAAATCTTGAACCGGAACCGGACCGCGGTTCCAAATGCGACGGTTCCGGTTCGAGAAATTTGTCACGGTTCCGGTTCGGCGGTTAACCGCCGGAACCGGAACCGGTGGGCATCTCTATATGGGGAGAGACCTACTTCCATCGCCGTTTCCGCATGTGGAAACGACTATTTCTGCATATCACAAATACATTGGCAGCCCGAGAAGAGTACTTCCAAGAAGGGTTCGACGCCGTTGGCCATCCCAGTCACACGACGCTTCAGAAATGTACTGCAGCAATCCGTCAGCTTGCTACTGGACAAACGACGGATGTGTTCGACGAATACCCACACATTGGGGAAAGCACTGGGAGAATGTGTTTGATGAACTTCTGCAGAGGCGTCCGGGCAGCCTTCACCGACGAATTTATCTGGAAGCCAAGCACCGCAGATTGTCAGTTTCTGCTCCGACTTTACGAAGAAGTGCACGGATTCCCCCGGATGCCTGGCAGCGTCGATTGCATGCATTGGAAATGGAAGAATTGCCATGTGGCGTGGAGGGGGTCATACACGAGCGGCCACAAAGGCACCCACCCCACCGTTATAATCGAGGTCGTTGCCGACTACCGGCTATGGACTTGGCATGCGTATTTTGGGGTTCCCGGATCGAACAACGACGTCAACGTGCTCGACCAATTCGACCTCTTCAGCGAAGTTTTGAATGGTAAAGCGCCGGCCATTAACTTCATCGCTAACAACCGCCAGTATAAAATGGGGTACTATCCTCCCGATGACATCTATCCGAAGTGGCCAACCTTCTTGAAGACGTTCAACTGGCCGATAAACGAAAAACAGACTCTTTTTTCGCAGAAGCAAGAGGCTGCTCGCAAGGATGTGGAGAGAGCGTTCGGGGTTCTCCAAGCTTGATTCAACATTATCAAAGCCCCGGTTGGTACGTGGTTTATGGAGAATATGGTCAACATCATGTATACATGCATAATCTTGCACAACATGATTGTCGCCGACGAAGGACCTGAGGCGGGAAATTGGTTCGACCATGAAACCCCGAGAAGCTCTAACGCAAGTAGTCCGCCTCGCAGTGGAGTGTATCCGTCTTTGCAAGAGCGGTTGTCTGTTCGGGCAAGGACACGTGATTCTACCGCCCACACCCACTCCAGGAGGATCTAATGGAGTACATTTGGGCAAAATTTGGCAACCAGTAGAATCACATGATCGTTATTAGACAACTCTTTCTTTTGCTTCTTTGAGTTATGAGATTTTGAATTTAGAGAGAGTGAGCGGAAGAAATTAAATTATGTATTTTTACTTTTTTTAGGATTTTAATTATGTGCTTTTTAATTTTTTAAAAATTTCAAGTTGTAATTTTATTTTATTTAATGAAGTGTGTTTTTATTAATTGAATTTGTTGGAAATAAAAATAAAAAATGAAATTGAATGAATAGTTAAGGGATGAGATGATTAAGATATTGAGGGATGCATGTGCTGTCACTTAATTAAGATAGAGCTGAAAAGTACAGTGGCCCCATAAATAGTGAAAGATATGAGACGGTCAAGAGACGGATAAGAGACCACGTGGTCGCCACGTAAGAAAGTGAGGTTCGCACACTTCCAATCCAGTCCCCACATAACCTCTTAGGGCCCGTTTTATTGCTTGTTGTGAAAAAGATGGATTGGATTAATTACTTGGATAATTTTGGCTTTAACCAAGGTTGAAGCTATCCACATTTGGGAGTTTTATAGCAATTGAAAAGAGATGGATTGGGCTAAATATTTGGTTAACCCATTTCGGTTGTTTGGTCTCGTCGGCCCAACTGAGGAGTATGAACATTGAATTTACCTTTGTGTCCTCAAAGTTGTGTAAAGTGTGCCTTCATCCCTTTCCCAAATATACACTTCGAATTCAGCCCTAAAGTGAATCCCGCCACTCCAATTACTCTTCCCGCCCCAGACCTTGCTCCATTATATAATGAGTGGTGTTTGCCCTAAATGAAACAACCGCCATTCCCACGAATTCCAAGCGTTTCTACGCTAATCCTTCCCGTGCATTGAACACAATGGCGAGCTCTCAGCGATCCGGTGGAAGCATCTGGATGTCAGACAACAATGGAGGTGTGGGAACTTATAATATTTGTTGTTGTTTATTTAGAAATCGGTGTGTGTCGTTTCCATTGGACTGAATATGTTCGTATATGCAAATGTATGTTACATTCCAATCAGGTTTCCCCACAAGTTGGCGGAAGCAGGGGAAGTCGGACCGGACTCGTCGTAGCTGGACTGAAGCAGAGGAGATGTGCCTCATGGGTAGCTTAAAGGAATTGGTGTCTCTAGGCTGGAAATCCGACAACGGATTTCGTAATGGCTACCAACAAAAGCTCGAAGACTCTCTACGCCTTGCGTTTCCCAGGTGCGACATCAAAGCAAATCCACATATATCTTCAAAAATCCATACTTGGAAGAAAATCTATGGTGCTCTGTCATTGGTCTTGGGCCGTAGTGGAGTCGGATTTAATCTGAATGGGGACTATAATTACGAAATGCTTACAAATTTGTTCGAATCTTGCCGGATATGCTTACCAACTGGTTCGAATCTTGTCGAACTTTGTAACAAATTTGTAAGATAATACCGATTGTGGCCCAACTTATGAGTCTCCCGCCGGAAATCGCCTCCTTACTCTCCAAGTTTGGAAATTGCAGATTGGAGGGGCACGGTTGCCATTTTGTGTCCTTAATCCAGATGGAGGCCCAGACTAGGGTTTCAAGTCCATAACAAAGTGGTGGACTATTTTTACCCCTTTTTCCAAACCCAACAGTTAAAAATACCGGGTCATACCAATTAAACCCGGATCCTTAGGAAAGCAGAACAAATGTATCAAACGATGGATTGTGGTGGGACCCTCACACCTTACCCTGGGTTTATGCAGCAATAAAACGGGTCCTTAGCTTACCACTATCTTGTCACATTTCTTTGTTTTTATCCTTCAAAATCCTCATCTCTCCTCATCCTATTCACTATTTAGCACAGTTCTTGACGAATCATAATTTTTGTTTTGGGTAAAGTTTTATTGAATTGTTATATGCATTTTACTTTCTGTAGAAAATAAAAGTATTAGTACTGGCCTATCCAAATTTCATGGAAGTTGAAAACCAGTGTAATTTCGAATTATTTTATCATTTGAATGAACTAGCGCCATTTGGGGTTTAGATTTCAATGAACAAATGTAGAGCTGATTTGCTCTTCTACTGTGATTTTACATATTTTTCTGAGGCCTGAGCATTAGTGGAAGTTTTCAGCTGCGCTGTGGCTCCTTTTCGTTGGATCAGTTGCAGTGGCTAGGAGTGCTGTGGCAGGTGCGGTGTCGTGGGTGGCTGGTTGCAGTTTACCGATTCTGAAGTTGGGTTGGGGGGTTATTAGTCTTATATTCGCACAATGCTCGATTTGTTTGGTGTGTATTAGTCAGCACTGATTATTTTGTAAAAGTGTCATAGAAGAATGTTGAAACACTTGAAACCCCTTGTCGTTCTTGTGAATTATATGATTCTTTTTTCTGTTCAGCTCTCTGATTGCCAAGATTATCATTAGGTTTTAACTCTGACTGACCGTGAAAGTGAACAGTAAGTTACTATTTCTTTTATCGCATGTAAACCTAGAAAACAGGGTATCTTGTTGTAAGTTAATTGCTCAGCTACCCATCACTTAAGCAAGAATCAGTGTTTCATGTGTATAGCAATTTTTATGGTTATTAAATAAGGAGTAATATCAGAACGTTGGTTTTTCTTTTAGGTGCTAATCTGAAACCTCTAGGAAATCAAGCCTTTTTCTATGGTGTCTACAAAACGGACGCGCTGATCACTCGTATTGTACCTTGCAAATGGCAGAATATGCAGCCATTCTGCCCCATGTGAAGCTGCAAGTTCATGGTACTCTCTTAGAAGAGTGGTCTTGTCTGCCAAAAAATCCTTCTCTCCCTGCCAAAAGGTTTGATCTTCTTACCTATAGCTTGATTTTCTTATATAATAGTATTCAACATCTTGTTAGCGAGTTGGAATGGTCAATGGTCGTCAACCTCATTGAATTGGCTTGAAACTATAAACTATAGCTGAGATGCCAGCTTTACTTTTAGGAAAATACCATGTAGTTTCTCTCCAATATATAATGACTAACGAGAAGCATTAGAACAGAGAACCGAGAAACTGAAAGACAACAAAACCAAAAGAAAAGAAGAATAAAGAGAAGGAAGAATAATGAGACTGCATACAATGAATTATGGGCTTGGATGCATATAATATTAGATTGGTAATTTATTATTACTATTAATAAAAATTATTCTGTCTGTCGTGTTATATGCTTCATGATAGATCTTGATGCTTTATATATTCCCTCAGTCTTTCCTATCCTTCAGCAAAATAGCTGAATCTACCCATTGGTAACCCTGCAACTTTATACACTTGACTTCTTATACGAGATTCATAATTTCTAAAATAAAATATTTATATTCGGCGTTTCTTATTATGCTGATTGAATCCATCACCTGTTTTGGTTTCACCTTGGCCGGTATATGTGTTCTTTTCTACAAGTCATATTTTATGCTTGACCTTTTGTAATAATAGTAATGATGTATTGCATGCAAGTTGTGCATCTGTGTTTTCCAACAATGAATAGGTTTACAAAAATCCATAAACTTGAGCTCCTTGCTTCAATCCTAGTTGTAACATTGTGTGTGCAAGTTTCTGTCTGTATACCAAAAGTGCATATAATTAAAAATTTTGGTTGTCTATTAAAATCTTAAGCTCCTTTAAGCATGCCACTGCTCCTTACATGAACTGCTCAGTTTTGCCTCTGCATCTCCACTACAGGGGCTTCTATAATGGAGGGAAAATAGTTAGTGGATTGTCTTCTTGGAAAGCCCGCAAGATCATTGCACCTCAAGGAAAAATCCTGAATGGAAGTCCAATAAGGAAGACTACAATGTGCTATTGCTTGAATGCCCTAGCCAATGTTGATGCTGCAGCTGCTGCTACTTCAGAATGGGTTCCGTTCATTGATCTAGTCCTCCTTTTAGCTACTATTACCCGTACTTATATGTCTGGAGTAGTTCCTTGGGAGAAATCCCCATTTCATACTCAAACAAGTGTGCCACCTTTTGATATGGTCACCGAAAACTCTTCCTCCTCGGGTAGGTAAGGAAGGTTAGTGGATGAAATCTCATCATAGCTTGATGAGTATCTGAGTATAAGATGATAGAAGCACCATTATTCATTGAAATTAAAGTTCTATTTTGAGATACTGTTTTATTTAATTGCAGTTCAGTGACAAATGATGAGGTTTGGTTGCAGTTTGCCTGGGATGTTGTGAGAAACAAGCAAATGGATTCATTATCTGCTCTTAATAATGTGGTTAATCCTAGTGAAAACATAGGGAAACTTGAACAAAACCCTGCAACACAGCCATCAAGCTTATATGCTGTTTCTGAAGGTCCTAGAATTAGACTTCTCTGGAGATCGTTTCAGCTCCTCAAAAAAGAGGCAAGCATTTTGTGTATTGTTTCTTTTTATTTGTATTACACTATTACTACTTTCATCATACTGTTATAAGGGCAATTGTTTTATTACTATCTTTTCTTTTGAAGTCATGGTTGAAGGTAGGGAGTGGAAGTGTGGAAAGGGATCTTTTAGATTTTTATCCTCCCACTATCCGGACAGCTATGGAGCAAGTGGCTGTCCTTGTGAATGCCAAACTACATAGTTTTCTTTCCTTTCCATGCCACTACTATGTTGTTTTTCCTCCACCAGTTAAGGATTGACATTGCATCTTTCAGGCATTGGCGGACACACATGTCACTAGGGAGGGGCTTAAGCCCTTCCCAAACTAATTTTTTTATTATTTTAGTTGTATTACATTATAATTTTGTTAGTATTTTGTGTAAAATGATGTGCATAAGCCCCTACCGAAACAACAAAATATAGGAAACTTATTATTTCATCCAAAAGTTAGAATATATAGCCCCTACTATAACAATTTTCTGCCTCCGCCATTGCTTTCAGGTGACAAATATTTCTGCGAATTCTGCTGCAAAGTCTAGAAACGAGTTCTTGGCTGTCTTTACTGAAACTATTCAAAACTGATGCAGCCCTCTATGCATGGCATGGCTTGAAGAGGAGATTCGCCTCATCTCCAGAAAACCTGACAAGGTATCTTTATGTGATGTTTCCCCTACAAATGATGTAAATGACATGAAAGAAAGTAATCCATTACTATAATTTCTTTAATTTCCTCAGGACCTTCTTTATTTGGCCAAAAGTAAGCTGAATGGATATGACAGCATAGTTCTAAATATCAGAAAGTCAGGCAAGGAGGATCTATATGCAGAGTTGATATATGCCCTTAAATTTGGTTCTTCCAGGTAAAAGTAACATAAATTTGTGTTTTTGGGGGATTTTGGGGCTCTTTTGCTTTTTTTTTACCAACTCATATTTTCACTTTTGGGAAGGAATTAGTACATTGTATTGAAACCTTCAAGGCACACACACACACGGACAACAAAACAAGCACAAATTTGTGATTTTTGTTTTAAGATCCGTGTTTTAAAATAATACTAGTACTCCCTCCGTCACAAGGTAGTTGAGACATTTCTTTTAGGCACGGATTTAAGAAATTGATTTGTTAAAGGTTAAAGTGGAGAGAGGAAAGTAAGAGAGAGAATAAAGTAAAAGAGATGAAGAGAGTGTGAAGTAAGAGAGGGAATAAAGTTTTTACCATAAAAGGAAATCACTCAACAAACTTGGGACAAACAAAAAATGGATACGACTCAACTACCTTGGGACGGAGGGAGTATAACTTTTGAAATTGACTCCTTTCTTTGGATTAAAAAATACTATATTTGTGGTGGGAATCAAGCCAATCGACTAATTTTCAAATCTGAAAAGGTTTTATGAGTTTCGAATCTTTTAGAGCTGGTTTCTTCATATCCTTCTTGTATTGTCTCACTTTCTTTACTTAGCACCTTTTATTTTCCGGTAAATTTAGGTGGTGCTTGGTATGATGAAACGAATGAGAGAATAGATAGGTTATTCCTACCTCTTATTCTTAGAATCACCATTCCTTCTAGATTAGGAATATCCATTTCTTCTTCAACATGGTTCCTTTCCTTCCCCCTTTCCATTCCATCATACCAGCACATCGTTAGACTTTTAGTTTACTTTTCATGTGTTAGAAAATTGATTGTGTTAATGTGCTCGGCTTTTTGTATAGTGAACCATGCAACCATGTCTAATAGCTAGGACATTTATGATGATTTGAAGTGATGTCAAATACTTCTTGAACACTGTATAAGAATGTCCAATATGACCATACTCCAGCAATACCCTGAATGTACCTATACCTATGCATTGACAGGAAAGGTGGCTACTATAATTCTACCTTGTTCATTGAGCACGTAGTAGCTATATTAGAGGATTTGCTTATCACGTTAGCAGATGGCATTGCAAGCATGTACTTGGAGCTTATATCTGTGGATAGTAGCTTATCCAATGAAATGAACAATCTTGGTTTCAGCTTCTGTACCCTCTCCACCAGAGCACTTCAGAGATTACGTAATGAGGTATTGTTCTATGAACTCATGTTTATTTTTATTTTCCATTTGTAATTTCCATCCTTTAGGTTTATATACATGCTACTATGAACTCATTTTTTCTCTGGAAGCAGGATGAGTCTGTATTACCACAATTCTCTCTACGTACATATATTTGGATGTGTTTAATTCATAGCCATGATTTCTGATTCAAGCAAAGTGAGTTCGATGAAGCATAATATGTATGTTTTTCTTTTGATGCAGTAACATATGCATATAGTAAAAAACTTTGCATATTGCACTTCATTTTGGAGGATACAATGTACTTCATTTTAGATAATAGTAATAATACAAATACAATTCTGATAGAGTTAGGACCTGAGCAAGTTAGAACTCACAAGGTGTAAAATGAAATCTGTTAACCAGATAACGCTTGTAAAGGTTATCCCAAAAATTAATTCAATAAATGAAACCGGGATGAACCCCATTAATAACAAAGTCATGTCCAACAAATCTGCTATAGTTACTTTCCAGACTAGGGGGACCTGTTACTAATTCCTGTCTTAGCCTTGTGAATAAATGGTCAGTCCTCAAGTAGATAGTAAGTGCAGATATAAGATGACCTCTGATGAACTATAAAAGAATGAAAAATCTTCCAAGTTCCAACCCAACCAGATTAACTGACTAGCACAAAGTTAATTAACCAAACTGCTTATCCTTCATTAGCTAGACAAGGATCAGAGAGGGTCACTGTCAAATTCTGGATAGTTTTGCAGCTCTCTCTAACATAGTGGGCGACACATGACAAGAAAGATTAGGTCTATTAGCTAATGTAAGTTTAGGATGAGACTGGTGTTCTTACTCCACAGGGCTGATGGCTAGGATATGGTTTAGCAAGTGGTGAATTTATAAAACTACTAAAATACGATTTTGCTTCTGTTTGTAGCTTCTTTTACAGATTATGACAGGAAATGACTTCCGGTTGTTGACAGGTGGCATTGCACCAATGGTTGCATCAAAACATGGCTGCAGTTGCATCTATGTATGAGGACCGATTTGACCTTTGTATCCTTGAAAGCCAACTTATTGAGTCCAGAGGCAATGAAACTGAAAAGTTTGGTTGGTAGAAGAAGATTAGTTTTGTGAGATCAGGCCCCATATCATCATCACTATGTTATGTAACCATCAATGGCATCTCTTTAACTGTTAAAAGGACCAAGGAGTTGAGGGCCTTGGTTGGGTGGTACGTTCTACTTTGTTACCATGTACTATCCGCGTGACTTCGTTAATAAATTCATGGTTTTCTTCCTTCCGGGGTTGTTTAATATTGATACATGCACTCATTTTTTATGCTCATTCCAGAATAAATGCGAAGATAAATTTTCAATTCCAGAAGCTGAAATATGGCTTACAAATATATACCAGGATATTTGTGTAAATGTGATTATAAACTGATCTTATTTAATGGAAATGCTTCCAATTAACATTGACTTGTGGCCCTAGTGAAGAAAGAGGATATCTATCTTTTTTTAGTCAGTCTTAGATGTACCTCAATCATCTGTATCATCATGTGCTCTATTGTTATAGTGAAGAAAACTAAAAACATGTGGAGTATTTTGGGGAAAATGCTTTGTAATGTTGGAAGAATAGTTTGCTGATGATTTGTAGCTCTTGTTCATTTTTCTTGATTGTAATCTTAAAAAGTTTCTATAATATGTTGAATGGATCCATATTTTTGCATCTTCCTTCTTCCTTTGATGCAGCTATGAGAATCAATCTTCTAACTGTATTTCTGTTGCAGGAGGTACTACTTTAGTCTCTTCCTTGAACTGACCGACATCAACATGCCAATTGTCAAAATAGTTGTTGCAAAAGTCAGTGATGCTATATCATTCTTCCTTGTCAGCTTGATAGGAAGGTCACTGGGGCTAATCTACTCTGGTATTAGGAACTCCTTACTACTGAAGTAAGGTATAAATGTGCCAGGTTATCTGTTCAAAATTCCCTTGTTATTTTGATTATTAAGATAATGAATCATGAATTATTTTGAAGGCTCTTTTTAGTGATAAATCGTGATAAATTGACCATATCTACTATGGAACATTCCTTCACTTCTGAAGACCTTAGAAGATTCTTTTAATAAGAGAACCAATGTAGGAGTACTTTACTAAGAGGCTTAGCATATCTATACATGGGATAGACGGTCAAGGGATTGCTGTCTTTAAGGCAAGGTTTTGGACTTCTTACAGTTAGCTGAGTTTGAACTTTATAATAACTGGAAAAAATTGTTAGGATAACACGATCCTTTTTCGTCCATTGACAGGTTTCTGTTAGAAATCTGTGATTGGAACCTAGCTAGTGTGGGGAGTAGTGATAGAGTGATCAGAGCTGGGCAACAAGAATGGAATATTGGGCCCTAAAGAAAGATACATTACTTTGACTATATATATATATATATATATTAATGCATGAGCAAATAGCAGTACCATAACTCAAATTCTCATTATCCTGCAATATTTTATCACCACCTTGAAAACAACTTTACAGTCAAAGTAATGTATCTTTGCTTGCATGCCTTATTGGAATCACTTTTCTTTAGGGCCCAATATTCCATTCTTGTTGCCCAGCTCTGATCACTCTATCAATACATCCCTATATATATATATATATATATATAAAATGGACGTATGGTTTTCGCCTTATAGTCCACCCAAAGTGTGATTTACATTTTGCAGTTCGTATGATCTTAGCCTTGTACTAATGACGACACACAGCTCAAATAGTAAGAGACTCCTTCCTCCGATCAATAGGTTTGGGGTTGTTACTTCGTGTGTGTTCTCAGAAAAATGTTGCAAGGATGTTATAATTACATATATTGGCCTTGGATTCCTCATCGCTTTGTACGTTGTGAATTGTGATATTATTGAAAATATGATTTATGAATTTTGGTTTCGAATTATTGTGTGATTAAACCTGGTTTTATGCCCGTGTCTTGTAGTTCTAGTGAGCAAGGGGAAATAAGAAATGTTAGTATACTCCTAGTAAGTTTTTTTTGAAATTGTGGAAGTGAAAGCAATGGTGGGGGACATGGGAAAACGACACGCAATAGCTAATGGAGTAATAATTCTTTCTAAAAGCCAAAAGTAACCCACCAATCTTTACACGACATGAAAATCTTTCTAAAGAAACTTCTTCATTTTCAATAATCAATGCTTTGTTTTCGCTCATCTCTATAAACTGAGACCTCACTCTTTCGGTACCCAATCTATTAAGCTCCTTTCCCATTTACAAAGTAGAAAGAGGGACAATAAAATATGCAGATTATACAACAATTCAAAAAATCAGTGGACGACTATCCACTTCTACAATTGTATACATATAACCTCTGCTTAAAAGCATTTTATCTGTTAAATTAAATCACAGGTATTGGTCATCGTGAGCATCGGCATGTAGTATCAGGTGTGTTCTTGCAAAATGACTTAGTTTGGTCCATTGCTCGAAAGAAGTTTTTACGGGATTCTTATCCACCAAAATTTTTACTTCTAGTTTCTGTGACCGAATAATCATTGAGTCCTCTTTTGGGAGAACACATACAAAGTGATTAATTAGTAAACCTTTGAGAGATATTTTGATAGCTAGAAACTCAAGACTTCAAAATACATTTGATTATGTAATTTAACTCATACCGTCATACATATATATAAATCACACACATGCAGAATTTGACAGTAGGTAAATTTTTAAATTTATGAACTTTATCACGTACAACACTAGATTATTGGACACATTCTTTTTGGAAGCCGTTGATTCCTAAGAGAGAGCACCAAGTGCGAGATGGTCTAGGGGTATGCTAGGATTGTGATCATGCTGATGCATTTTTTTTTCTTCAAATAATTAAGTTAAGAAATAGCTGTAAGATTTGAAGGTAGTCAAGATCATCTTTTCTAGAGAGCAAAAGTTGGGTCCCCAAAAGACTCTAATACAATGATTTTTCCATCAATAGACTTGTTGAATCTTAATTATTCCATAGACGTTTGGGGTAAAATGAAGAAAAAGTAAATTCTTACACTATAAAATAATTGGAAACGTTCTTTTTTGTAAGTCATTGATTTACAAAAGGGAAAATGTGTGATGTCATTTGTTCTTTCTTTGCTTCTTTTTTTAAAAAAATATATAATTTCTTCTAGATTTAGTTAGGCAATTGCACCAAAGATTTGCATTTAGATCAAGAGAGCTCTAACTGTCTAACACAATAATTTTTCCATCCATAGACTTTTTAAAGATTTTGAAATCTTAAGTTCCATAAATGACCAGGCAAAAATGAATTTGGCCCACTATTCAATAACAAATATAAATGATTTATCATCTTATTAAGCATCGATTATCTGGCATTGCTTTGTCTCATTAAGAAGCAAATCAGCCGATCAGAAAGTGATGGGATATCTTGAATCGAAAGATTAATCAAGGAGAAATAAAAGTGGCATAATATAGGGTAGATCAATAGTCATTATCAAGACAATGTGTCAATATAATACTATAATTGTTATATTAGTGGTTTACTCTAAACAGCCTACTGCCTACTTAATCTTTATTTTCCGATTCAAGAGGTAGTAATTTGCTTAAATAGATATGCAATAGAGTGTCAATTTGAAACAAATTGTTAGAGGTCAATATCTTATTTATCAAGAGGTACTACTAATAATTAATACTCCTAAGTAGGGGTGGATAAGCGGTTTTCGATTATTCGGTTAACCGAGAACCGAACAGAAACCGGTCGGTTATCGGTAATAACCGATAACCGAAATTTACGATTATCGGTTCGGTGCCGGTTTTACGTTTTGCTCCAAGTCGGTTATCGGTAATAACCGATAACCGTTAGTTATAACTGATAACCGAATTAAATTCAATTTTAATTTCAATTATATGTTTATTTAACACTAGAAGAAATTATAATTAGTTTCGGACTTTGTCATAATGGAAGAAATTGTAATTTATATCTAAATTTTGTCAATGTCTCGTATTGCAATGTCAAAAAAGTCCATTTTAATTTGTGTCACTATCAATTATATTATAATTATACTTATAAATTTATATCTCAAAGTCAATAAAGTGCTTAAGCATTACTATTTTAAAAAAAGAATAACCCTTCACTTATTATTGGAGAAAAGTTTTTAAATTATAGATCATGTAAATTTTAAGTCTTTTAAAGTGCCTAAACAATTTATGCATTACTTGTAAATAGGAGTATTATAATAATAATAATAATAATAGTAAAAATAAAAATAAAAATAAAAGTAGATGAAAAGTTCAAAGTTAAAACCATAAACAATTTTAATTTTAACTATATTTATATTAATAATAGAAGAAATTGTAATTTACTTCCAAATTTTGTCAAAGTCTCATATTGTAATGTCAAAAAAGTTTATTTTAATTTGTTTTACTATCAGTTATACTTATAATATCTCAGAGCTTATAAAGTTTCTAAATATTAGTAATTTATAAATAAGATCTCTCAAATTCAATAAAGTGGTTAAGCATTACTACTATTTTAAAATTAGGATAACCCTTCACTTGTTATTGGAAAAAAGTTTTTATATTTTAGATCATTTAAAGTTAAGTCTTTTAAAGTGCCTAAACAATTTATATATTACTTGTAAATAGAAATATAATGATGGTAATAATAATAATAAAATAGATGAAAAAGTTAAAAACCATAAACAATTTTCATTTCAATTCGGTTAGTTCGGTTACAATCGATAATCGACCGGTTCTAACTGAGTCGGTTAATTAAGTAACCGAACTTGAGATCGGGTCGGATCCGGTTAGTTTTTTTATGAAATTTTGGGGTCGGTTAACCGACCGAATAACCACCCCTATTCCTAAGTCCTATGAAGGACTATTGAAATTCCATATACATAATTGAAGAGTAAACCTTGACCGGAGTTAATTAATCCAACCAGATATTGGGTTGAAGTGGAAAAAGGTTTTGGTAAAAATGCTTTATTACTTTAGTGAAAGGAGCAATTACAAAAATTTGGGACAACTTACTATTCACGTTGATTAAGAAAATGAGACGTGGTTTTGGTTTGGGAAATTTTTTGAGGTAAGTTTATTTAAATATTTATTGATGGGATTGTTGATGATGCCACAAGGTTGTGTGTGTGACATGGAGTATATGATTAACGTTTTGTAGCAATTAGAAGGAAATGAACAAAGCCCAAATAGGGATTATTATCATAAATTAATTTATCTTCTTAAAAATAGTGAACTTTTGCTTCTTTATGTATAGATTTTATACAGTATTAGTTCTTCTTATGATAATCATGCGCGTATCACAAATAATTTCTTTTCGAAATCATCAAATAATATTGCACAACTACTACATGGAAAAGAATTAATAGTGACACTATTGTAGGTTTTGCATAATTGAGTATTGCTTACATCAAATTTTGTTCACAAATTTTGGCATAATAGTTTTAAAATTAATGCACCTAATACGAGTAAAACCATTAGTTAACATCATGATAGATATATCAACGAGCACTGAATTGTTTATCTATTTCTTATGGTGTCTTGTCTCAAAAAGTTGAAAATCATTTCCTAATTTTTTTGGGGACCAAAATCCATGATGTTCTTAATGATAATGTAATGAGATCTTCTCCACTGACTTTAGAAATGAGTAATTACCTGTCTAAAATTGGAAGAATATGCACAAGAGAGTTGGTGAATCCTTTTCTTTCGCAGGCCCAATTTTTCCTTATTAGTTTTTGACCGTTTCTCTTCGTTCACTAATTAATTATTGCGTGTGCTCGTGTGAATCATAAATGTCCAATTTTATTCTATTGAAAGGATTTGGATTCTGAAAAGATAAGAAGCAAGTGTTTTTATATGGTACTATATGATTCTGTTAAGCTTCCTTTGTGTCTAATTAAAGAATAATGAATATGTAAAGAGATGTTGAATAACGATAAATTTATTAAACAAAACCCAGTTTTGTGTTCATTATGGATAATTTAGACTAAGTATACATTTAATTTTTGGTTTAATGCAGTATACTATATTCATTTGAAAAATATAACATAAAGAAAAAAATAAATTAATTAAAAGGAATTGTGGGGCCCTTATTTGCATTTGATAAGGTGATTGAGAGAATACGTACCATGCATTTTACTCTCTCTCCCTTTTCTTTTCTCCACTTTCGATTTCGGTTATTTTACTCTCTTCCACCTTTTCAACAGCATTTGCACACTTCTCCTTTCATTCGAAAATCAAATACTGTTTTCTAAAACTAAATTAAATTAAAGAGATAAAATAAATCATGAACTTATCTTTTTTTTTTTTCAATTTATAAAAGTAACTCTACTAAATTTGTTACACATGCATGCCATTATCATTTCAATTTGACCTCATTCACGGCTCTTAATTTCTGTCTACTTTATTGGTTAATAGTTCAAATAGCAATTCATAATTTGAGACATTATGTCTTATAGTTATATATACTTTAAGCATCTTGTAAAGACGTAGTATAAAATATGTTTACGCACAGCCCTCAGTCAAATTACTGAGGCACTTGCAGAATTGGAATAAAATATTTTAGATGATACAGAGAATGTTCAAGGCAAAAGCAAATTAAGAACAAAATGGCAATTCTCCAAACATGTAAAAAGCCCAAGGAGAGAGTCAACGCATTTATCATCAGTTTTTATTATCTCCAAATAAACCAACAAAGAGGAAGTTATCTTCTTAAAAAAGAAAAAAAGAAGAGTAAACAAAGAAGCACAATCAAAGGAGTGATTTTTATGTTTGATGCACCTAATTCTTCTTTTATAGTACTATATGGAGTATAAAACAAATCCAGGAAAATCTTATCAGTATGTCTGCTTTATTTCCATATATTCTAAATGTGTACGTAACTTGGTGTCCAAAAAGCAAGTATCACAAAAGAGGAGTAAGAAGAAATGAGATGTTGGAAATTTCAAGTATAGGGTTGATTTTTTTTTTAAAAATTTAATAAGGTAGTACGCCAAATTAATATATACTAATATCAATTAAAGAACTATATATATCGTCGCTACATTCAGGTAGGTGTTACTATATATAATGTGAGAAATACATTATACCATATGCATACCCAATATCTTTTACTAAGAAGACTCTCGTGGTGGTGTCTCAACTTTGACACTTGATTAATTAGGCCTCATCGGCAAGTTAAAACGCCAAAGATATATTCTTTAGCACAACAAAGAGAACAATATCATCAATTACAATGACAAAAATATTCTTGTTGTCACTTCGATTAAAATGGAATTACTTTGGCGCACAAAAGTTGTGAAATAATACACTCAGCATATATCAAGTAATTTGTAAATTTCTGATATTCATTTTTTTGGCAATAAAAGTTGGAAATCTGAATATTGCTACAACTTATAAGTTGTGGTTGGAGTTTTAATTTGACAAGAAATTAATGTAGCCGTTAAAGAATTAATATCTGGCCAAGAAAATCAATTGGTAAAACTTGAAATGAAGGCATACAAATCCTAAAAAGTAGGGCACCAAAGTCAATGTCCGAATTTTGCAGCCTTTATTTGATAAATATTCACACCCCATATATTGTTCTCCTAAACTTCCATCCTAAGCTATAGTATTTCCTTTCCTTCTCCCTTCTCTCACCAAATGTGTAAGGAATTTCAAACCCTCTCTTTCCATACACCACTTTAATTAGCCTCAATAAAATCTTCTCCTTCCCCTCTCACTTCCTTGTTTATTTTCTTTGGCTTGGCTGCCTTCATTTCCTCAAACCATAACCATTTGTCTGGTTAATGGATATTGATTTCTCACCATCTATTGGGGGGTGTAGGTTTTCCAAAATCTTGCATGGCAAAAGGATTGGAAATCAATTCTTCTTCTTCTTCTTCTTCTTCACCATCATCAATTCTTGAAACATCCAGAAAATCCCACCACCTTGCCGTGGTGTTTATGGTCTTCATCTTCATCCTCGCTGCGCTTGTGAACTCGGCCGCCAATCCCTCATCATCATCATCAAGCATGGCTTCAACTACAAGTACTCTTCCCTCTCACACGACCCTTTCCGCATCTGCTACAAAATCAAATGGTTTTCGGCCCAAAAAGAGGGAAGGTCGGAAATCGAAACGAAGCGAGTTTGAAGCAGGCGATCATGAAGTTCCAAGTGGCCCAAACCCTATTCAAAACAGGTAATTGCTATGGATATGAACAACAACAAGAAGATGATGAGGATGATGATTTGTTTTATTTTCGTAATCGCTCGAGTCATTACATAGTTATATATAAAAGTCTCGTTATCAATACTACTATGTGTGCTCACTGAGGAGTTTTGTTACACCTTTTTTAATTATTGTGTGTAAACTTTTGTTTTAAAGGTTTCCTTAGAATTGTATAGCTAGAGAGACATATATACTCAGATTATATATACTACTATTATTTGTTCATGTCTCAGCTAAATTAATGTTGTGATGGTGGTGTTTGAATTGCTGTAGTATTTGTTGGATTTGAGAATTTTTTTGTGTAATAGTACTATTATTCCAATCTTCTGTATTACTGTATGTTTGAAGTGGCATCAATTATCTCCACCTCTCTAAAGCTGCCGCAGCTGCATTTTGTAATAGTAACAGTAATAAACTAATTATATTCATCAAGCCTTTTGATTCAACTTTTCATCACATGTTAGTTATGGTCCAAAACTGTGAAATGCTAAATTTACAGGCTGATTGAGAAAAATAGTTCTTGCGTGTGTTTGTGCGTTTGGTACCTTTGTGGGTTGATTCAGAGGATTTTTATTGGGATTTCTGGTTTAGGGTTTTTAGCAATGGATATAGGAGGGAAAACCTTATAATTTACATATCTTTTGTGCTGAGAATTTGATACTAGTTTTTTGTATAGGTATTGCAGGACTTAATAATTTTAATTATAATATTTTGTATATATATAATTAGTTGTAATTAAGATTTAATTTGTGTGGATGCTTGATGATCCACGGGAGTGTGCCTCTCTCTTATACACATAAGATATAGGCATAATGCATATTATCGTGCTAATTAAATAATCATATTGAAAGATTTAGGAGAATTAATGGTGTATAAAGTGGTGGGTGGCAAAACTTTTGTTGTTTTGCCTGGATAGTAATTTGAATGGCTTTAAACATTGCTTTTGTCTTCTCACTGACAGCATCCAAAAAAAAAACTAAAGTTGATGTGTACAAAAAAGCTACTCCCTATTATCACCTTATCATTTCATAATCACCGTTTCTTTGATTCACAATATCAATAGAATATGGTAGTAGACTAGCTACAGGCATTAATAGATATGGTATCATAAAAATACATTAACTATTCCAGATAAACAAGTAATTACTGATAATTAAAATATATCCTTCTAGTTTTTTTATAGGAAATTGGTTGGGAGAAGTATTTCCTGTATTTATAAATTGGATTGGTTTGGCCAGTGCAGCCTTTGTAATCACTAATCAGAATTCAGAAAATGGGCACTCATTATATTCATGTTATTAGCAGTCAAACCCGAATTTGATCCAAATTCATAGAAACCAATTTCAATCAAAATTTGTTGCACATTCAGTTTAATATTAGATGGCAAAATCAATCTTGATTCAACTCAATTTGTATAATTTGGCGTTGAAATTTAAGGTATCTGGACAATTTTGGGAGAACAATTGAAATATACTCGGAGGGAGAATGAATAAATATAATGGATCATAGCAAGTTTCATTTTCTTGTTTTTAAATTTCTGGTTGTAAATCCCATCCCATTTCCTGCCACACCAAAAATTGAGATTCGTTCCCCCTTTAGTGGTGGTATTGATGTCTCAAAATATAATTTCAATTACTTAAATTTTTAGCATAGTCAAGCTTTATCAAGCTCAAAGCGTAATTCGTTTGTTCTGGACACCTCAAGCTCATTCTCAATTATCCAACTCATTAATTTGGATTTCAAGAGCTTGATCAAGTCCACACACAAGCTTTAATTTCTAACTATAGATTTTAATGCAAATATTAATTTGTAATCGAATAAATTTTTTATTCTATAATTAAACGGTAGTATTAGCTTAACTGAAATTAATACTCACGATACGTATAAAAATATAATTTAAGTACTAGTATGTGATAATGCTTTCTAGACAAGCCTACGTGGAGCTCGATCCAATTCGTAAAAATTATTCGAGCAAATATATTCAAGAATTGGATAGTTGTGCTCTGTATTATTCTTTCATCCCTTTCAGCACATTTTATGACAATAACATGATTCGAAATTTCGCTTCGAAATTACTATAAAAATCTGAAATTATCTTATCTAAAAAACAAATCAATCAGAAATTATTCGTATAATCCAGAAATAACTCGTGAATAATAATGTGAAAACTAACCGAGTAAATTTGAATAGTTTATGGATGCTAATTGAGTACGAGCAGATTTTTTGGATAGTTATTGAATTTTTCGAAAAATGATTAATAATAATTAAAGCATAAACGAAAAATTTAGAAACGTAAGAATTAAAACCATGGCAATGTCATGTAGGATTGTAGCCTGTAGATATGAGGCGATAGGACAATAACTTATTACTAGTTTAAATTTTTTAGAAATAACTAATAAGGTCTATTCGTTCATAAAGCATTTCGCCAATAACCTTACCCAAGAAAAATGCATCTAACATTTTTGCATCCACTCTCACCTACAAAATGCTTAATCAATTGGCATAACCTTATAACTAAATTTTTTAGCAATATTTCATGCAGCAAAAGGTGTACCCGAATCACCACTAGTGTTACATCGCAATAAATTGATCCTAGAAGTTTTGAAGGGATTGGAATGAGTTGGAGTTGGGGAACGATGCATGTGCAGGTGGAACGACGACAGACAAACCACGATTTATTGAAGCTGGAAATGTTGCTGTATATGTTTTTGGACATGCCATCTTGCTCCCCTGTCTATGCAGCTCTTGATTCCTATCCTTTTCTTCTACTGTTGCTTGCATAGCTAGATGAGATATAATTCATGCTAATTTATATTTTTCAAGAAAGTTTAAATGGTCATAACTATGGAAATCGTACAAGCAAGCTACAAACTTAATTGATTTGCGGCTCATGAAACATGCATGTATCATATTTATGTTTAACCCAGTTATTTAACTAGTTAGGTATGTTTTAAAGGTTTTTTAAGGAATAGTTTAAATGGTTATTAATATTAAGCTTCAAAAGAAGTAGATTAAGTTTTTATAATTAAATACACATAAAATTTGTGCGAAATCATTTTATTAGTATGTTTAAGAATAATTCTTCTTTATTGGGCTGTTTAATGAGTTTGTTGAGTTTTGAATAGAATAGGTGTCTTAGACCACCGATTTGTCCAGAACCCAATACATGCCCCGCGTGATAGCTCACATTTTACATACTATGAACTTTGTGTTTATACTTTATACAATACCCAATAATTTTACTACTACTTTTTAATTAGCTTTATGTTTTATATTGAACATGAATACTATACTTATTATTCTGCTTTCAAAAGCGAATATGGATAACCAGTTATTTTAGAAATTTGAATTAGAGAGTAGTAATTGACTATATTGTTTATTTGAATTTTTATCTAGATTCTGTTATATTTTTATTATTGTTGTGTTTAATGCTTCCACATATTTGATCTATATTTTTGTTGAAACGAGATTTGAGAGATGAGTGTCAATGCATGATTACAAATAATTAATATATTAATAAAATCGAGAGAGATTAAGATTAAGTGTAAGGACTTGAAATCGTAGGAACTTTCAGAATTTGTATACTACTGTACTAGTTAGAAAAAGAATATTAAAATATTATTAATAGAGATGTACATTTCATCATAGCCAAAATTCATAAAAAAATAGAACGTGACATATGTATATTAGTAATTATAATCCCTCATTGACTTGTATTACTTTAAAAATAAATATGCTTATTCGATTATGAACTGCAAAATGTAGCAATAAATGTTTTTTCATCTTCGAGTTATCCAGAAAACTTTAATTAAGAATGGATAATTCAATTCAATTCAATTCAATTCAATTCAGAGTCTAAAATAAATAAAGACTGATACTTAACTTTTTCAAAAGTTAGAAAAATTTAAAGGAATGTGAAGGAAACAATTATGGAAAGAACAAATTTGGAAATAACAATGATGAGGGTTAATCCTAAATCCTAATAGATCCATAATTCCATTTCGTCAAAGCAGCAACAGTCGATATATTCAAAATTCAAAAATAAAGATGAAAACAATGAAAACTACACGTGGGAGGAGAGGAGAGGAGTGGAGTGGATGGAATAGCAGATGTGGTTTAACAACTTACACCAAATCGTTTTTCGCACAAAATGAAAAGCGTCATAACTCAAAACTGAAACTCCCCCTTTCAATTTCTCTCTCCTGAAAATCAAATATTCGTCCCACGCTTTCCTCTCCCAAATGTTTCTCTCTCTAGATTTGTCTCCCCTTACATAAATACACCAACAACTCTTTTTTTCACACCGTTATTTCTCATTTTCCCCAATCTATATCTCTACGGACTACGGTTATAGCTACGCGCGTAGAGGCTTCGCCTAGGGTTTACCGGGGAGATAGAGAAAGAGAGCAGCAGATATGGGGCAGCAATCGTTGATCTACAGCTTCGTGGCGCGCGGCACCGTGATCCTGGCCGAGTACACTGAGTTCACCGGCAACTTCACCGGAATTGCCGCGCAGTGCCTCCAGAAACTCCCGGCCTCTAACAACAAGTTCACCTACAACTGCGACGGCCATACTTTCAATTACCTCGTTGAGGATGGATTCAGTAAGCGCCGCTTCCTCCGATCTGTCTATTTTTTCATTTTTTCCTTCCATTTCCTGTGCCGTAGCCATTCTTTCTCAAATATGCCCCTGCTTTTGATTGATGCGTAGTTATCGTTTGATGGCTGCTACTTGGAGGATTGCAGTGAATTTTAGTGATTTTTTACTTAATACAGTTTTTATTTTTTTGAATGATAGCATATTGTGTTGTGGCTGTTGAATCTGTTGGAAGACAGCTTCCTATTGCATTTCTTGAGCGAATCAAGGAGGATTTTACCAAGAAATATGGCGGAGGAAAGGCTGCTACAGCTGTTGCCAACAGCCTGAATAAAGAGTTTGGGTAATTTCGTCATTAAGTTCGTTTTCGCATATCAATATTACCCTGGCCTAATTATTAGTATTTCTCATAGCAGACATTAATAACCTTATTTTATAATGTCTTAGGTCCAAATTGAAAGAGCAAATGCAGTACTGTGTTGATCACCCAGACGAGATCAGTAAACTTGCGAAGGTGAAAGCTCAAGTTTCAGAAGTTAAAGGAGTTATGATGGAAAACATTGAAAAGGCAAGTGGTTGTGGATGCATCTTTTTATTATAGTACTATATCTTATTATATGATTCTGTGTTTCAATTATTGATGTGGATTGGGTTTAGGTCCTTTGTAAATATTATGTGATTTAATATCAATTCTTTTGACTTTCCAGGTTCTTGATCGCGGAGAGAAAATTGAGCTCCTTGTTGATAAAACTGAGAATCTTCGTTCCCAGGTCCGTAATTGGATGTTACATTTATGTAGAGATTTTTGTAAAACATGAACTTCTTGGATGGGCAATTAATTAGTAATGCATCTTCACTCACATTCATATATTAGAAATGCTTTGGTTAGTATGAGTTAAATTAGTTTGTGGTGTATTGGTTTTGGTTGTTTGTACTTGATGTTGGGTGCTTGATTCTGCCTTCCTGGTTGGTAGCTTAGGGTGCCCTTGCCAATTGCATGACCTGTATTTGTATTCCTAATTCTTGCATCCTCTTGATATATGTGTTGTCTTTGGAATTTTTTGTTAGTGATATCTCGTGAGTCAATCTGTGATGTGTTATTTCTTTTACTGGACAGGCTCAAGATTTTAGGACACAGGGAACTAAGATGAGAAGAAAGATGTGGCTGCAAAATATGAAGATAAAGCTTATTGTTCTTGCCATTATCATTGCCTTGATCTTAATCATAGTTCTATCGGTGTGTGGTGGATTCAATTGCGGTAATAAGTAAGTGTCTGTTTGCATATATAGGTTGTCCTCATTGACAGACAGAACACACACTATAATGCATCTTTGCGTTATGAGCTTTGTTTCCCATAATTTTTGTGACATGTTTTGCTCCTTTTGCTCTATCCTGTATTTTTGTGAGATAATATTTGTTGTATATTTTGTATTCTGAATTGTATTAGAAGAGTCGTTTGCGGCAACGAGCTCTGCATTTTTACATTGAAAAATAGTTTATCAGAGCATCATTTTATTTTTGGGAATGAAATTTTAGTATTTGTATTTTTAGAAAATAACACCGTATCTACTACCATTTCAGTTGCTTAGTCAATAAGTTACGCGTTGTACAATAAAACAAGAGGTCAGAACGTTCATGATCTCTCATATGAGTCATAGACTCATAGTCATACATTGCTTAATTTTCTACGATTGTATTTGTATTTTGTAGTACTAGTACTTAATATCTGGCTGACCACATTGTCTGTTCAAGTCAAACAAAGAATTTAGGTAGTCATTCTCTGGAATCTTTATTTTGTTGCCATGTTTTCCATTTTTTTTAATGCATTTTATATTTTTAATTACTACCTGAAGTCCACTACCTCCGTTGTATCATATGCTCATAGCTATAATTAGGAGTTTGGTCCTTAGGCCATCTAAAGTGGGGCGGACGATAGCGCGCCCGATGAAGTCCACTACCTCCGTTGTATCATATGCTCATAGCTATAATTAGGAGTTTGGTCCTTAGGCCATCCATGGTGGGGCGGACGATAGCGCGCCCGATGCATCGAGCGTGCTATCGTCCGCCACTGTGGCTCCGCGGACGACGGACGATGCGTCGTCCGCGCCCTACGCTTAGTCCGCGGACAAAGCGCGGACGATAAGGCATCATCCGCCCACTGTGGGTACCGCGGATGATGGCGTTGACGATGCAATGCGTTTTTTTTAAATTCGAAATTTGTCTATTTACACCTCGATTGTCATTCTATTTTTCATACGAACATTTTTCGCATCTCTCATTTCTCTCAGCACTCACGTTTCTCCATCTCTCACAAATCAAAATGAACCA
This sequence comes from Salvia splendens, assembly GCF_004379255.2. Classification (NCBI taxonomy): domain Eukaryota; kingdom Viridiplantae; phylum Streptophyta; class Magnoliopsida; order Lamiales; family Lamiaceae; genus Salvia; species Salvia splendens. Next base: position 4,755,437 of record NC_056034.1, read on the forward strand.
CGACGATGACCGGAGTTACTCGGAGGACGGTAGTCCGACCATGACTCGAGCCTTAAATGCAACCGTGCACGACGCAATGGCGGAATGCTTAGCCATAATGTAACGCGAGGCGGCGGAGGCGGCGGCGGCAGTGGCGGCTGCGGCGGAGCAAATCCCCAGGCCTATTCGACGTCGGACGTTTGTCCGACGCGACCACACCGCAGCTCACGAACGTGTATGCGTACATTTGGTGTGCTCCAAGCACGGTGGGCAATAGTCAAAGGGTCGGGCCGTCTCTGGTTCAAGGAAGTCCTCACCGATGTCATGTATGCGTGCATAATCTTGCACAACATGATAGCCGAACATGAAGGTGGGAGCATCACCGATTGGACCGATGACGAAAGTGCATCTAGCTCCTCCAGCACAGCGACTGAGTCCCCCGTTCGAGGATTACCGACAGGCTTCAATGAGGTTCTATCTAGACAGGCCCCAATGCGCAACCAACACGACCATGCGCAGCTCATGAACGACATGGTTGAAGAAGTGTGGGCCCGTAAACGCCGTCGCTGAGTTTGCGTATTCTGAAATAACTTATACTAGAATAACTTATATTCTAGTACTAGTATTAATTTTATAAATGAAATGAAGGGTTTTCTCAATTTTTGTAGTTATTTAAGTATTCAAATTGAAGAAAATGCTTAGGGCGTCCCTTAGGGCGCCTCACTGCAGGTGGAATGACATGAGGATAAAATGCTGACGTGGCGGTGCATAGGGTGACCCACCGTAGATGCTATTATCATTTGGTTAGTGTTTTGACTCGTTTGCCTAGATGATCTGATTTTGTGATCTGGTTACTTGCTAAAATTTCATTTGTATTCCAGAAGAAATGTGGAGTTGTCTAACTAAATAAATTTAATAATCATATAATATCTGAAACACGCCTGTATTCAATCTTTAATCCTTGTTTACAATCATAATTTAAAAATTAAAATAATATTCTAGCCGTTAATATAAGACCAAGTTTTCTTTCGATGAGCTTTACATGCACAATATGCACTGAATATTCTAGTATAAGTTATTTCAGAATTTAAAGATTTGAACAATTTAAAGACGTCAAATAAGTTTAAATTTCAAAAGATAATAGATTGTTTACCACATTATTTCATTATCGTAGTTATATTTTGTCATTTACGATATTCACTCTTCATATTTCATTTTCTTGAAACATCTTAAGATAAAGATTCTATGATGTTTATAAATTTAGCAAAATGAAAGACGAAACGGAAAAACGAAACAAAAGAATTATATAGCCAGTCAGAATTTGGTTGCTTGCTCTTGGACATTTACATAAAGAAAACACCTGCAAATATTGCTTGACCTTCATACAGATATGTTATGGCAAAATAACCATCACCTGCCAACCAACCTCAAGAAATAAAGCCACTATTTCATCACCTGCAAACCGACTTTTCTAACATAGCAAACTAGGCAAGCACTTCTCCAGAGCAAACAAACAAGAACCAACTACCAACTATGCTTGGTTACCGCCACCCCTAGGAGTCGCACGGCCACCCATCCTGTTGAGACCGAAAGGCTTCGGTGTGATCAATGGAAATATGCAAGATAAGTTTAGCCTTAATAGCTATATTCTTTTATATATATATTTCTGATATCCTATAATAATATACATGGGCTCCTTTTATAATGTTTCAGGAGTCACATATAAAATGACACGACTCTTGACATAGACACTATTGAAATGAAAAGACACTTTTTCATGAAAGGACACCTCTCTTGACTAAGACACTATTAACATGAATAGACATTACTCTTCATTAAGTAAACTTCTGTGGAGGCTTTCTCTCTCTTGTGCTCCTACGGATTACTACAGACTCATCATCATCCCCTCCTTCAAGAACCAACTTGCCCTCAAGTTGGAGTTGCGGAAATCGACTCCGAACATCGCCAACGATCTCCCACGTAGCATCATCTACATTCAAATGTTTCCACTTGATCAACACTTGTGCTTGAGGCTTACCTTTGACCAAAACCGAGCGTATAGCTAACACTTCCTCTGGTTCAATCACCGGAAGCCCTGTTTCTGTCAATGGCGGCAAAGGAACAGATTCTACTGTAAGGGGTTGGCAGCGGAAGCGTGCATGAAATCCGATCACATAAATTTGATCTATTTAGCAGATTATTTAGACAAATTCTATTCGCGTAATTATCACACGTATCATGCTCATAACTTGAATTAAAACATGCTTTAGCATATAAAATCCCTAAAACATGCTCACTACGGAATTAGCCAATTTACCTCGTTGATTCAATCAAGAATCGATGATGGCTTGCTCCGTCTCCACGTGAAGATCTTCAGTACTCGACCTCTGATCTTCTGACTGGTGTCCCGGACTGTATACTGATATTTGTGTGGGTAAATCTCACTAGAATACTAGGACTCGAATAATGAAGACATAACTCAGCTCACGGAGGGAGCAATTTTTGAATTCTCTCTCTTTCTAGAGAGGGACAAATTTTTTTGCCACTAATAATTGTATTTTCTGTCTCCTTTATTCTCCTATTTATATTAAGTCACATATTGGGCCCAATCAGGGATCTAAGGAAGAATTTGGACATGACCTCACCCAATTAGCTTTTTACTAATTAAATTGAACCCACAATTTAATATAAGCTTATATTGGAATATTACAAGCAGCCACTACAGAAGTGATATTGCACTACCTTTCCAAATCCGAAATTACAAGTATTCCGGGTTTCCTTTTATTTGTTTAATTCATTTCCCGCGCTTAAGATAGAAACATCCATGAATTAATTAATGTCTGCTATGGACTTAATTAATTAACATATTTTATTATCCAAGAGTGGACTTAGCAAGAAACTCTTATTTATTATTCATAGAGTAATTAAACTCCAACTAGCTAGGTTCCGAATAATAAAACCTTGTTTCGAGCTCCTCTTGTGGATGTTATCAAATGAGACTCTCCTCGCGCACGATTCAACATAATAGCAATCCTAGCACCGCTAGATAATGATCACCACTACCCAATATACCTGGATCGTTGGGTGACGAGAAACCCGCACCTTTGGTAAGTCAAAGTACTAGATACTCAATATCGTATGCTCAATGCTAACGTACATTGATTAAGAAATTAATTATCAAGACCTCGTCTTTCAGTAGATAGCATAAAGACTCGTCTTGCTGTTAGATTCATTCAGTGCTATACCACACCAACGTCATCATATTTCAATAAGGCTTAGAAATAATCGGACTGACATTGCAACCTTTCACGATAGGTAGTCTAGGTCTATCTGGGTTGTGAAATTCTTATTTTTCTTTGTTTAGAACTGACCGCGTACCTTAAATTGAGCGCACCCCACAACCGGTCTACTAGAACAAAGACTTAGACTTATGTTATGTTCGCTTATACATTTAAATATGCAATAAACATCCATTAAATGTAAAACATAACAACATTATGACAAAAATAATCTGTTGCATTCATTGGAAAATAATTATTACAGTTTTACAGTATTCAATCACTCGAAAGGTGATTTCTAGTATACAAACCCTAGCATCTACTTTATCTCTGATACGCCTTCGTAACAAAGAAACATGGAATACCAGATGTACACGACTTGTTGGTGGTAGATCCAACTCGTATGCGACTGATCCTATCCGCCTTAATACCTGGAATGGCCCGTAGAATTTACTTGCAAGCTTCTGATGTGTGCGTCTAAAAACTGTTTGTTGTCGAAAAGGACGTAGTTTTAGGTAGACCCAATCGCCAACAACAAACTCTTCCGCCCTCCTCCCCTTATCAGCTTGAGCTTTTTGTTGTTGTCGTGCCAACTCCAAGTTAGCTGTTAATTCTCTTAACATTTCATCACGAGAACGTAGTGTCATGTCAACTTCTTGTACAAGGGATGATCCTATCTCATAAGGCACCACTATGGGAGGTGCACGACCATAAAATGCTTCGAATGGTGCCATTTTAATGGCTCAATGATAAGTAGTATTATACCAGAAATCTGCCCAAGACAAATAATTTTCCCATAATCTAGGTCGATTTGCAACGAAGCATCGAAGATATTGCTCCAAACTCCTATTGGTCACTTCCGTTTGCCCGTCAGTTTCTGGGTGATAAGCGCTACTCATGAGTAACTTGGTCCCCATTTGGAGGAATAGTTCTTGCCAAAATAGACTCATGAATACTTTATCTCGATAAAAAACGATAGACTGGGGGACACCATGTAGCCTTACTATATTTCTAACGAATGTGTCAACCACACTTTTTGCAGTAAAAGGATGTGAGATAGCTATGAAATGACTGTATTTCGACAATCGATCAACAACCACCATCACTACATCTTTTTCGGATGACTTTGGTAATGCTTCTACAAAATCCATCGAGATATCCGACCATATAGTCTTGGGGACATCAAGCGGCTCTAATAGCCCTCCCGGCTTGCGAGTGTCTGCCTTGTTGCGTTGACAAACATCACATTGTTGTGCGTACTTTAGTATTGCTGCCTTCAAACCTTTCCAACAAAAATTTCGTGCAATTCGACTGTAAGTGCGCAGGATTCCCGAATGACCCCCAATGGTTGAATCATGGAACTCACTGATGATAGCTCGTCGGAGTTCATCGTTTGCTGACACCACCACCTTACCATCCTTCAATAGGCATCCTTGGCTGATTGTGTAGCGACAATCAGTGCTACCTCCTCCTTTTTCCACATCATCAATCAATTTACGTACTTCATCATCCAAGGTAGAGTTTCTTCGTATTTCCGTCCATAAATTAGATTGTGGGACGGATATGGCATTCAACTCAACTAAATCTTCGCGCTGCGATAAGCTATCTGCAACACTATTCTCTCGTCCTGGTCGATAGACTATGTCATAGTCAAAACCGAGGAACTTGACGAGCCACTTTTGTTGCTCGGGAGTGGAGATCCTTTGTTCCAAGAGGTATTCTTTTTTTTTCTGAGTGCAAACAAGGAATTGGAAATTCAGTTTCATTCATAACTAATTCTATATGATGCAAGAAATTAATTTATTGATTTTTTTTTAATCTCACCCTCATGATCACATTCCTTTTTAGTTGAATGTGATGCTATTCTTGGAGGTTCTTGCTCTGGTATCTTCAACAGCCACTGAAGGATCTGTCACACACAGTAAGGAGTAATTATTTAAGTACTACGTGGAGACTAATTAACGAGTCTAGGGTAGGGAGGAGCAGTGATATAGAGCAATATGTAAAATTAGAGAACACAAATTAATTAAATTCACTATAAGAGCGATTTAGTTCACTATAAAGATGTTTTAGTTCACAATACGAATTTGAAAACACGGAGTTAACAAAACGCTATTATAATGAACTAAATATTTTAAGGAGTAAATACTCCACTATAAATTAAAAAGCAATAATAGAATAATAACTGAAGGGAGAGAATTTAGTGACGGTCATAACTCATAACTCACATGTTTAATGTAGCGGGTACCGGCCCCACATAATCCTTATTAGTAGCGTATCCAGGATCGAAGGGGGCGAAATAAATTTTATAGGAAGCTAACGGAGGAGGGAGGAGCGACGTGGAAAGCTATCGGAAGAGAATAATAGAAAATTACTTCCGGGTCTATGATAGCGGATCCGCCACTGATCCATACCAACCTCCCATATTGTTGTTGCTTGTTTCTTCCTCTCACCTTTTCACCATACTTTAATTGTAAAATTAAATTATTGGTAAGAAAACCTTAATTATAAAAAATAATGGGAAATGGCACTTCCAGTTTTATTATAAGCTGGGAATAACATTACACTAGTACTCCACTAACATGTTACATGACCCATAGCTTTTGCATGAAATAGTAGTCCGACGAGCAAAACTCTGAAAGTATAATAAATTGTTCAATTTTTAATTTTTACTAATATACATAAAAATCTCAAATAGTAGAAATTTATATTTATTTTCCTGATAAACACTACCCATGTACTCCTTATTTTGTACTCTTGTAGTGGTATCGTTCTTACTTCTTAGGATTAGAAATATGTATCAACTGGGAATATGACCATGTGCACACACATGAATCTTAATTTTTTTTCTTAATTTTAAATTAATTATTTTAATTTTGTAATATCTTATTTTATCATGTAATATCAAATTTTAATTATATAATAACATGAATCTATAGTTCTAATATTTCAATACAATGAGTCAATGACCAATATACACGCCGGTCAACTAAAGCCTCTCTCTCTCTTTTTTTGTAGTACTACGAAATTAAGGTGAAATTACAAAGCCTTTTTTTTTATTTGAATGAATTAAGGTGAAACACATTACATCTTTTGTAGTATTATTATTTTATTTCAGTAAATAATCTTTTCCTTTTTGTTTGATCCCTATTTAACTAATTCGCTTTTTTTATTAACTGTAACTTACTATTACTATTATTCAAATAAATGAATCTGAAGAACATATGCTAATCAAAACTTCATGGCATCCTTAAGGGGAAATCAAACTTTTTTGTACTAAGATGTAGTAAAATAAAACTTTTAATATAGTGAAACAACAAAATAAATATAACTGTGAGGAAATTTAAGTTTATTTTCCCTAGTTGCATTCCTACAGTACTGCATTAGAATTTTAGCTTTACTTAAATTTTAGATTAACTATATAATCTATGTGACAAAATGATAAAACAACATAAAACAACATTTGTCTCAGTTTCAGCATTTAAAAAAGACTTGTGAAAAACGTGAAGACAATTACCGGGAAGTTTGATTGCAATTGAGTCCCACCGCCGTCCACAGTCCACACATATAATTATAATCAGTAAACTTCCACAACTACTTAAGCACCTTCTCATTTGAAGTCAACAAACTCAAACAAATCCAATAGAGAAGAGAGAGAGAATGGAGAAAGCACTTAACAGACAGAGAGTTCTGCTTCAGCATTTGCAACCCACTTCCTATTCTCGCCACAACCCTGAATCTTCTCTATCCGTCAGTTTCTCTTCTTCGCTCTCTATATCTCTTGATTCAATCAATTCGTTGTGATTGCAATTATTTGATGTCGACTATTTTATGCTTTTTTTTTGGATATGAACTCCATTTGAGGTGTATTTCTTCAGATCGAATTGCTAGATTTTATTCGGTGGTATCGCCAGCTTTTCCGAATCCTGATCGATGTTTAGATTTGCAATTGTAGAGACTGTGATCTTATCTTGGAAAATTTTAGACATCAGTTTTTTTGTCTCATCCAGAGCAGTAACCTTCGTACCAAATTTAAACTTTCTGAAAATTTTTAACCTCAACAGACAACAATAGTTTCTCTAGTTAAACAACTTGATATAGAAGATTTGTTACGAGCCTTGAATTGACGTGATTAAAAAATAAAGGTATGCTTGTTTCGAATTCTCATTGACTCAATGTGATTAGGCTTTAGTGTTGTACAGATATCAGCCGACGTTATAGAAGAGCATACTAATGATCTCGAGGCATCACGTTGTTGTAGTATTGTAATTATGTGAAATCTTAAACCCATTCGTCATCATGATTTCTCTGAACAGCAATCCATATGTTCGGCGGGGGATGGTGGGGCCTATCAAAGAACAACTGCTTTTGGAGATGACATTGTTATCGTTGCGTGAGTAGTCTCACTTTAATCATTGCGCAATCTTTTGTTTACTGCAATATGGACTTGTGAAAAGTTGCAAATTACTAAGTGCTTCATGCATCTATTGCGTCTTGCAGCGCTTATCGAACTGCCATATGCAAAGCTAAGCGAGGGGGATTCAAGGATACCCTTCCAGATGATTTGCTTGCCACTGTACTGAAGGTAAGCTTTAGTTTTCATTCAAAGACAACCATCAGGCGTGACATGATTTGATTTTCTAACTTGTTTCTTGTTATTTGTTTTCAAATGATACTCTAGTTTGATTATAGAATTAGGTATATGATACTCAAAGTAGACAAGAGAGCACCTTAGCTGAAGATTTCCTAATAATATATTATTTGTTGTCAGATGTTGCTCTGGTTTGATTCTTGATTAGTTATGGGAGTACCTTTTTTTTTCAACCATGGTGTTCTTCGCTTTTTCATTTTGTATCTTCTCCTGATTGCAGGCGGTGATTGATAGAACAAATCTCAATCCTTCTGAAGTAGGAGATATAGTTGTAGGAACTGTCCTGGCTCCAGGTTCACTCAGAGCTATTGAGTGTCGGATGGCAGCTTTCTATGCTGGTTTTCCTGGTATATTTTATCCGAATGCAAAAAAATCTCACTTCATTTCTTACATTTCATGTTTCCGAATGATGTATCATTTCAAGTTTCTTTGAATCTTGTTACAACCTGTACAACATGTATATTCACCTTTGGACTATTTGAAAGTTCTATTCCTTAGGTTGTTCCTCACCAATTCTGAAACTTCATTTCTAAACAGATTCCGTACCTCTCAGAACAGTCAATAGACAATGTTCTTCTGGTCTCCAGGCTGTTGCTGATGTTGCTGCCTTCATAAAAGCGGGATATTATGATATAGGTAAGAATGAATCGCTCTCAACAATGGTTAATATGCCTTATACTGACCATTGGTCATTATTGACAATGCGCAGGCATTGCTGCTGGATTGGAGTCTATGTCAGTAGACAATGTCGACAGGTTCAAGTCGGATAACCCAAAAGTATGTGCAAATTATATTCTGTATTATTATTCTCTCTGCAAAAAGCATGTTAGCCTCATAGAACTTACTATTTCCACTGCCATTTGCTGTTCGCAGAAAGACATTTTCACTCAAGCTCGTGACTGTCTCCTTCCAATGGGTATTACTTCTGAAAATGTTGCACAACGCTTTGGGGTAACTCGGGAAGAACAGGATCAAGCTGCTGTGAGTTTTCTACATTGTTGTTAAAAGTCGATATATTTTTAACTCAAACCGGTGAATGACCTTCCCTACTTGAAAAGAAAACAGGTTGTCTCCCACCACCGAGCTGCAGCTGCAATTGCAGCTGGGAAATTTAAAGATGAAATAGTTCCAGTTTCTACTAAGGTAAACCTGAACTGGCAATGTACTTATTAATGTGATAGATATTACCTTCGGTTGTTTCGGCTCATAAAATATTTCTTTGTAGATTGTCGACCCTAAAACTGGTGAGGCAAAACCTGTTGTAATCTCGGTAGATGATGGGGTTCGACCAACCACAAACATGAGAGACCTGGCAAAGTTGAAGCCTGCATTCAAGAGCAGCGGAACTACAACAGCTGGTAAAAGAATTGGTATTTTATTTTGCAATGTGAACTACATGGTATTTTCTTGTGTTGGGTGACTAAGATAACCTTCTGATTTCGCAGGAAATGCAAGTCAGGTGAGTGATGGTGCAGGAGCTGTTCTGTTGATGAAACGAAGTTTAGCTATGCAAAAGGGGCTTCCGATTCTTGGCGTATTTAGGTGAACATCTCCTTGTGGATCTGTATACTTGATACTCTAGTAGTCCTTGGAAATTTTTATATAGCTTATTGCATGGTTCTTTAATTTTCCCCCCTACATGGCTAGATCGTGGATAGAAAGGTTAACACTTACCATGTCTCATAAATTGGCATTAACAACTTACATTAAAGAAGTAAAATAAACATTACAAAATTCTGTTCATAACTTTACAAATTAGTTTGGCGTGCGTGTTCTTTTTGCAAACTACTCATATCCTTGACATTCCCCACATGAATTCTTCATTTGGTATCATCTTCATTGTGTAAAAACATAATACGTCTTGATAAAACAGAAACATGGTAATAATAGTTTGCCAGCTTCACACTGGGAAAGTCTTTATACAATACTTTTACCATGTTCTCTTTATTAAGCATATAACGCATGTACAATAAGTGGCTTGATCTGATTTGCAAGCTTGTTGACTTTTTTTCCTTAACATATTTTGCCTGTAGGAGTTTTGCTGCTGTGGGTGTGGAGCCTGGTGTCATGGGTATCGGCCCAGCTGTTGCTATCCCAGCCGCAGTCAAGTCAGCTGGTCTCGAACTGAAGGACATTGACTTGTTTGAGATAAATGAGGTATTTGGGTGATTGAATTAAAACAGTAGCAATACTTTGGGAACTTCAAAATCATCTGATTGCCATTGATGTACAGGCGTTCGCTTCCCAGTTCGTATATTGCTGCAAAAAGCTAGACCTTGATACTGAAAAAGTAAATGTAAACGGAGGAGCAATGGCCCTTGGACATCCCCTGGGAGCTACAGGTAATGCATGATTGCAACATCAGACCAAGAGAGTGATGATTGGTTGGATTGATTGGTGAACAATCTGTTTTCTCACTCAGGTGCTCGTTGTGTTGCTACAATACTTAATGAGATGAAACGTCGTGGCAAGGATTGTCGATTTGGTGTCATATCTATGTGCATAGGTAATCGGATCCTCTCTTTGCTGTAGTACAAAGTGTATCAGATTTTGTACATGAGAGTATATATGACATCTGTTACTGGATTTGCAGGTTCAGGCATGGGTGCTGCTGCTGTGCTTGAAAGAGGGGATTGCGTCGACGACCTCACCAATGCACGCGCAGCCAGTGGATAATGTATATGTATTGATTGCAAATCCTTAATTGAAGTGTTATTTAGGAATTGTGTGATTTGTATTAGCAATCCTTGCATCTCGTTATCTCGTATTAATAACCGATATATGGTCTTGGACTCGGTATTGCAATGCATTATATCAACAATCGAAGTTTTAGTTGTAGAAAGTTTCTTATTTGGGGCGATTCCTGTTCAGAGATCACATTAAATTACTTCTGATGGATTGAGTATTTTGATATAATCAATCATCTAAAGTAAGGACTCCCTAAAAAGGCCCATTGAAGGCACGCGAGATAAACAAGAGACTCTGGATTAAAAAAAAGACTCCCTAAAATACAACGATTTGAACGTCAACGAGATTTAAATCTCAATAATAGTTCACGTAGACAATGATAGTAAAAACTACCAAAGTTTTAATCTCGAAATAGTTCATTTAGACAATGATACTAAAAACTAATACCAAAGTAAGACCTTTGACAGTTTACTAAACTATACAAGATACCTCCCACATTCCACATTTCCAAGCTCAAGAAAAGATAAGAGAGGAAAGAGAGGTATAGAACATGAATAAGCTAAAGAGAAATGACATTTTAGATGGTACAAGTGGAAGCTGAAAGGTTATAATACCAATCCAGTGTAAGATAAAGGACAGAGAGAGGTCACACATTTTCAGCAGCTGCAAAAGAATGAAAATAAAAGAGGTTCTTGATTATTCTTTCCCTATCATGTGGGGAAAAATCACATCTTATATATGAACAGGCCCAGATATAACACACGTTGACACGTTCATTATTCTGGGGTAGATCTGGTACATTATGACCCTTGTCTCAGTCATATATGTCGAATCTTCATCACGAGGTCACCTGCATCTCATCAGGTCAGACAAGACCCACCACAAGCTTCTTCGAGGTTACTTGCAATTTGTGCTTCCCTATTGTTGACCTTCATCCGACTCAGCATGTGTTAGCCTCCGACGCCGTCTTGGATTTGGAGGAGCATTATCACCAAGATCACTCATTATATTAAGGTTTGTATCATGATCCTGGTCATCGTCATCATCGTCATCATTGTGATGGCCCAATAGATTTTCACCCCAGAGATAGCGACGTCTGGAAGAGGTTCCAGCAGCTCGGCGATGTCTTGCTAACTGTCTTGACCGGCCACCTCTTGGTTCAGCGCCAGGTTCCAGTGAACCAAACATCTGAAACAGGAATAAGGTGCTCAACAACCGGCTACCCTCACCAGCACCTCCATTTCTATCTCTTTCACCTGACAGCCTATCCCCACCATCAACCACATAGTCACCAAAGACAACAGCCCCTGGCATGGCTGAACGAATTGCACTAACAATATCATTGTACTCCCTCTGACCTTCAAGGCGATGCCAGGCTCTCTGTCTAGATGGATCGACATCAGCTGGGCGCACTGTTGGATGAACCCTTCTTGCATGCCTACGCAGCTCCCTGTAACTACCAGAGAACAGACACGATTCATGAGAGCAGCTTCTAGTCTTTAGGTTCAGGTGCTTTCTAGCCTCCTCAACAACTTTCCACCCCAAAACCTTCCCACGGCATAGAGGGCATCTCAATTTTGACACCTCATCCGATTTCTCCATGTTGGGTTCCCCAATATCAAGGTTTTCCCAAACTCTTCCTTCTTCACCAGAACTCGGATTAACATTGTGGGTGCTCTGTCCACCCGAATCTCCTTGAGGCATGCCAATCTGTACCATGCTAGTTCGTGTGTTTGTGTGATTTGCATGATCTGTCGTCACTGTCAGGTCCAAATTCCCACTCAAAACAGAGTCATGACTACCTTCAGATGCCAAACTAGTTGCAGACAAGTTGTCTACATTTTCCTCTTTCAGTTTTTTAAAACGATCCAAACAATTTGAATGCCTATAGCTAGTATCACATATGTACGAGCGGCAACTCTTAACATGGGAACTGCAAATGAGAAGAACAGCATTGTGGGGGTGGTCCATGCATATGGGACATAAGGCTTCATCCAATTCCTTGTACAGATGAGACACATCTGAATCATGTGACATGCTTCTTTTCCTACTAGCCATTTATGTGCACTGCGATATATTACTAATATCGATTGCATTAGCACACAATTTTTAATGTACAACAACAAAAAAACACACACTGAAGACAACATTATGAAGTGTAAGTATTGATGCAAATAATTATCATTTCATAAAACAAATGGGAGTTTCAACTGAAGTGAAAATGAGGGTACACACACACACTGAGGGAGGGAGAGGAATGAACTATTGCAGGCATCCAGCTTAATTCTAGATAGCGATTAATTTTATACTAGTATCTCTTACTGAATTATCATTTCATCAGGTCATACACAAATAAGCATCAAACTCTATGTTATCCCAACCTCCAAAAAACTCAACTTCATAGCTGTAAGACCACAATTCATCTACTCTACATGTCATTACCAAATCCACAAAAAGAATAAAGATACTCAATAGATCTAAAAGAAAGCCCAAGAGGAACCTCTTTTTCAAATGAGGTATGTAGATATACAAAAACTTAAATTTTAATTTTAGTAGAGTGCCTCAATTACACAGAAAATAAAGGAAAAAGAACAGGACAAGAACAAGTTTATTAAGTTAGTTAGACATGTTTTATTCCATGCTGAAACATTGTGAATTAAACAAAATTACAAATTCAAACATTATTGGTCATCATCCAAAACACATAGCTGCAGTAAAATCAGACCATCTTTAAAAGAGAGATCATAATTTTACATTTCGCTATGACCCCTAACAGCAGGTAAGATATATGTGAACATATCACAAGTTTGCAAGGAATGATTCTTAGTGATCTGCCACTAGCAACGCATCTCTATATTGCATGCACCAAAATCACTAAACGAGTCCTCATAGGGGTAACAAACCAAAAGAGGTAACTACTTACCAAAAAATAATTACCACTCATCATCCCTTACTGATCTGAAACAGTTAAGGACTGGGATCTGCTTCATACACTCAATCCAAACCCCACCCCGGATTCCCAGACCATTCATAGGTAAAAACAAGGAGCACTGTGTTTATTTTAAACCACTACACAGTTTCAGCTGATATATAAATTTGCAAATATTCATATGGCACGGAATGTCACGTAATCCCATCATGTAACATAACTTGAAATGTTATGAAGGTAATAGCGCATTCCTGTACACATTGATATCAGCCATATTATGTTTACTCACCGCTAAAAGGCACTGAGATTTCTCTTTTACTGGCAGCTTCAGAACCTTAAAACAGAGGGTCTGAATCTTATAACGTTCTGATTTAGCAAATGACACAAAACAATATCTTTAGTTGACTTTATAGCATATCGGATGGCAAGCCTTGGTGAACTTTTCAAACAACTATTCAGACAAGCAGTGTCCTAAAATTCTTGGAGTAGTTAGGCGTCAAGTTAAGAATTATTGCATATTTGTGGATCCACAATCACCAATGAGTCCCACAACCTGCAGTTGTATTATGGAACAAAAAAGGTCATTTGCATAAGATCCAACTTTGCAATTAAAACAATGGCAAGGAAATATCACTCATAATTTATATAGATAAGGAACAAAGAAATGCAAACATTGAAACCAGAATGCAGCAACATCAAACACGCCAACAAAAGCTTGGTTCACTTGCTGAACTAAATCTAACCCAACTGTTACCATTCAGCAAAATTGCATCACATCTCATCTACAGATCTACAAACTCAGTAGCAAAGAAAGCAAACGCAAGTCCCCGTTCAATGCTACCGTTATCTTGTTCAAGGAAACATATTACAGGGGGGAGAAAGCCCATAAATCCTCTTCAAAATCATGAACTACGACTTCACCGACCTGAATTCAGCTCGGCATCTTGATTAAACTCTTCAGATTACTAACTTGCTTCAAATTAAACTTAAGTAAGGCGTTGGATGGTCATAAAATACTACGATTGTACGAGTTGTGCACCGATTCGGTAAAAATTTACCAATCCCCAACAAGATTCCAGAAACTCAAAAACCGAAAAATCTATTTCCCAATCCAACGTCTGTAAAGCTAATAATCTTAAAACTTTAATCAGTAAGATCCTCAGATTACCCATAAATAATAAGAAAAATGAAATCACACGACGTGTCAACAAGTGAGCAGGTAGGATTACAACGATCCGCAACAATTGAACGGGAAACATCAAATTAAGGCAAACTTAACCGAGGGAAGATAAGGGTCGACGTGAAGGGAAAATAAAACGATGAATTAAAGGTGCGGAATTACAGTCGGCGAAATTATAGATGGAGGTGCGATTATCCTTGATTGATTTATTGATTGTGTTGAAAGAGTATAGGCTTAAAAGAAACAGGAAAAAAAATTGGGTGGATTTTACGAGATAAAGTTCGATCAGAAAATAAGAGGGGTTGAATATATATGGCCAAAGACAGAGAGGTTGCGTCCCATATAAGGATTCAGGGTAGGAGCAAATGAAATGCAATGCTAGAGTATTCCGTTACTTATTTAATTTAATTAAAATGTGATAATGTAGTAATATAAGGGTTGTGATCCAGAATTGAGATGCATTATAAAGTCACTCATTTTTATTAAATAAGTGGTCCAAAATTTGTCACATGAAAAATATTTTTAAATTAATTAATTATGAAGTGACATAATGGTAATCTTTTAGTACATTTTATTCAATAAATACTTTTTTTAATTTAAATTTTATTTTAATTATTATTATTATTATTATTATTATTATTATTTTAAATATATTTTTTTGTCAACTACATATATAATTCATGTCAACTACACATATAATGTCAACTATGTGTACAACCCATGTCAACTACATATATAATTCATGTCAACTACATATATCATTCATGTCAACTATAAGTTGTTGACATTCATGTCAACCCATGTCAACTACATATACCATTCATGTCAACTACATATACCATTCATGTGCAGGCTATTGACATTTGATGTGCAGACTATTAACGATAATACCCACGAGTTGACATAATCTACTTGCAGTTGATATTTTGAAAATGTTATGGATGAGTGGCTGAAAATGCTCAATTCTCAATTAAGCTAAAAAATCTCAACCTAACAGAACACAATAATATAATACTAACATGCAAAAAACTATAGGGAAAAGATTTTCGTACATAATTTCTATGTACATATTGCCCTTAATTTTTTAATCAAACCGAACCGGTTTTATTTAAACCGGTTTTAGTATTAATTATATTGTTTATATACTAAATTACCTTTTATTTATTTTAAATCTCAACAGAAAATTAAACTTGATATTTATCTCATCGAATTGAATCTCCATATCTATTATCTTACTCCATCCATATCCGTTATCTACAGCTACGTTGGATCATTTTTTTAAAAGTAAAACGTCTCCTTTCATTTACAAGTTCTGTTCAAAAATTGTAATATGAAATTTTAGTTTTGATTAGGAATACCAAGTTTATATCTTAATTATTAATAAAAAATACACTGACTAATAATAGAGTTTCTTTTTGCAGCTCTCTTCTAAAACATACAGTAAACTACTCCCTATAAAATATTGTTTCAACTTAGTTTCCCATTAAATTTACACAAACTTTCTAATTTTTCAAAAAAGTAGGATTTATAATAATTAAAATTCTAGAAAGTAAAGAATTAAAATTAAAACTAGGACATTCTTAAAATTAAAACCCTAAACTAAATTATTATTAATATATCATATAACAAAATTTAATTAGTTGCATAATATAGTGAATATTTTAGAAATAATAATAGAAAACATTAACTACATTAAAAACATGCGATTTTTTTTATCTAGGTTAGAGGTAACGTTCCAAAAATGCAAAAAATATAGAAATTAAAATTTTGCAAAGTAAAGAATTAAAATCAAAATTATGAAATTCTTGAATTAAAGCCGTAAACACAAGTACTATTATTATATATCAAATTTTAATTTGTTGCATGACATAGTAAATTGAGCTAATAAACTGAGAAAATTTTAATCATAAAGCTTTAAGATACTAAATAAGAGTTAAGAACATTTGAATTTTTTTCGACGAGGCTTGACTATGAGTTTCAAGAATTAAAAATTTAAAGAAACAAAAATTTTGGAAAATAATGAAAGAAAATTAAAATCATAAAATTTTTAAAATAATCGTAAACTCAATTAGTAAGTATTTAGTAATATACTACTCCTCATATATCAAAATTTAATTTATTGCATGTTATAAGGAATTGAGCTAAGAAACAAAGAAAATAAGAGTACAATATAAAATACAAAAAAATACATGAGTTAAGAACATGTGATTATTTCTTGGATCGAGGTTCAATAGTACAAAAAAAAAAGAATTTTAAGAAATTAGGATTTTAGAAAATAAATAAGTAAAATAAAAATTATGAAATCATGAAAGTCAAAACCATAAACTCAAATAGTTTTAATTTGCTCCATAATATACTCGATTTAATTTTTTGCATGTTATAGTGAATTGAGATAGAAACTCTAATATCTTAGAAAGAATAAGAGAACATATTAACTTTATAGCTTTATGTCCAAAGAAAATAAGAGTACAATATAAAATACAAAAAAATACATGAGTTAAGAACATGTGATTATTTCTTGGATCGAGGTTCAATAGTACAAAAAAAAAAAGAATTTTAAGAAATTAGGATTTTAGAAAATAAATAAGTAAAATGAAAATTATGAAATCATGAAAATCAAAACCATAAACTCAAGTAGTTTTAATTTGCTCCATAATATACTCGATTTAATTTTTTGCATGTTATAGTGAATTGAGATAGAAACTCTAAGAGCACCCGCAACGGCACAGCACCCGCAACGCGTGCCGTTGCGGTGCCTTATTTCGTTCCGGAGGAACGGAACCGCGGCGGCACGCGTTGCAGCCGCCCGTTCCGTCGCCATTCCGTGCCGGTGCCGTTCCCGCGAGACGCGGCACGACACGTTCCGCCATGCGCCGAGGCGACGTGGCGGCCTCCCATTCGACGCGTGACGCCCACTCGCTGCCCTGCGAGTGGGCGTCGTCACGGTGACGCAATAATTCGATTTTTTTTAAAAAAAATCGAATTTAATAATTAAAAAAAAATTGCAACGGTATTGTTACCGTTTTTTTGCCGTTTTTTATTTATTTATTTTTTTTTAAATTTATTTACTCTATAAATACTCCTATTTCATACTCATTTCACTCACAAACACACATCTATTCCTCTCAAATCCTCTCTATTTCCACCCCAATTTTCATCTCAAATCAACTCTGTTTTTCTTCTCCCAAATTTAATCAAATTAATGGATCCTTTTGAACAAATGCGTCAAATATTGGAACAATCACTTGAAGAAGATCGACGACGGGAGGCGGAAGAAGCCGCGCCGCCCCAACGACGCTCCCGTACGTACATCCATCGTAACCGGGAGGAAGCCGCCGCAAGGTTAGTACACGACTACTTCTGCGATAACCCGGTTTGGGGAGATACGTACTTCCGTCGCCGTTTCCGCATGGGGAAACCGTTATTTCTCCACATCGCGAATACTTTGGCAGCCCGGGAAGAGTTCTTCCAGGAAAGGTTCGATGCGGTCGGCCGTCCCAGCCACACGACGCTGCAGAAATGTACTGCAGCAATCCGCCAGCTTGCGACTGGACAAACGGCCGACATGTTCGACGAATACCTCCACATCGGAGAAAGCACTGGGCGAATGTGTTTGCTCAAATTCTGCAAAGGCGTCCGGGCAGCCTTCACCGATGAATTTCTCCGGAGGCCAAGCACGACCGATTGTCAGTTCCTGCTCGACCTTCATGAAACAGTGCACGGATTCCCCGGGATGCTCGGCAGCGTCGATTGCATGCACTGGCAATGGAAGAATTGCCCGGTGGCGTGGAAGGGGTCCTACACGAGCGGCCACAAAGGCACCCACCCAACCGTTATACTCGAGGCCGTTGCCGACTACCGCCTTTGGATCTGGCATGCGTACTTCGGGGTCCCCGGGTCGAACAACGA
Organism: Salvia splendens; assembly: GCF_004379255.2. Classification (NCBI taxonomy): domain Eukaryota; kingdom Viridiplantae; phylum Streptophyta; class Magnoliopsida; order Lamiales; family Lamiaceae; genus Salvia; species Salvia splendens. Next base: position 4,774,051 of record NC_056034.1, read on the forward strand.
CGTAAACGTGCTCCACCAGTCCGACCTCTTGACCGAAGTTTTGGATGGTAAAGCGCCGGCCATCAACTTCGTGAAGACGTGCAGTGGGTCTTCTAACCCAAAGCAGGCTCTTTTTGCGCAGAAGCAGGAGGATGCTCGCAAGGATGTGGAGAGGGCGTTCGGGGTTCTCCAAGCGCGCTTCAACATCATCAAAGCCCCGGCTCGTACGTGGTTCATGGAGAACATGGTCGACATCATGTATACGTGCATAATCTTGCACAACATGATTGTCCAAGACGAAGGACTCGAGGCGGGAAATTGGTTCGACCCCGAATCCCCCGGAAGCTCAACCGCAAGTAGTCCGCCTCGAAGTGGAGCGCATCCGTCTATACAAGAACGATTATCTATTCGTGCAAGGACACACGACTCTAGCACCCACGCCCAACTCCAACAGGATTTAATTGAGCACATTTGGGCAAACTTTGGCGGATGAAATTATTATAATTGTGTAATTTTATTTTTTTAGGATTTTAATTGTGTGCTTTTTATTTTTTTTAAGTTTAAGTTGTAACTTTGTTTTAATGTTGTGTGTTTTTTTATTAAAGTGTGTTTTTATTAATTGAATTTGGTTGGAAATAAAAATAAAAAATGAAAATAAATGAATAGTAATTTAAGGAACGGTTAAGGAACGGAGGGTTGCAGGTTCCGTTCCTTAGTTAAGGAATGGAGTAAAAAAGTACAGTGGGCCCGCAAATAGTAGTTTAAGGAACGGTTTAGGAACGGTATAGGAACAGCGTCGTGGATGGCCTAATATCTTAGAAAGAATAAGAGAACATATTAACTTTATAGCTTTATGTCCAAAATAGACGAGTTTAAAACATATGATTATTTTTTTTAATCAAGGTTCGATGTAATGTTCCAAAAATTAAGTATTTAAAAAATAAAAATATTAGAAAGTGAAGAATCAAAATCAAAACTGTAAACTCAAATATAATTTAATTTATTGCATGATGTACTGGCCTGAGTTAAGAACTCTAATATTCTATAAATCAAAGAGAAAATATTAAGTTTATAGCCTTAAATATTAAATTAGTTAAGAATATGTAATTATTAGTATTTTTATTAAGGTCGACTGGTAAATTGACCTAAAAACTGTAATCTTTTAGAAAGAAAAAAGAAAGTATTAACTTTATAGCCTCAAAATATTAAACGGGTTTAAAAAATATAAACTTTATTTTTTAATGAGCTTGACATCCAAAAATTAATGGATAAAATAAGGGAGAGAAAGAGAATTGAAAATCATGACAACAACTATATCTGGGAATTTTTTATGGAAAGTCATAATACTAAAAAAATGAACTTACAAAATAAATATACATAAATATCAAAAAGAAAAAAATTGAATAATGAAACCAAAATAAAAAATCTGTCTAATTTTAAACTTTATTTATTAATTTTATAATAAAATATTAGTGAGATAAAATTAGTGCAATGTGGGGTCCATTACCAAAAGTGGTAAAAAATAAATGTAAAATTTATTGGTGAACAGATGAAAATGACAAAATAGAAAGTTTATTAGTGGATGAATGGAGTAATTTAAAAAATATTACGTTTTTTGAGAAAGTCTTATTTATTCTAAATCTTTAAATCAAAATGACAGAGGTGATTCATCAAACATTGCATATATTATGATTTTCGAGATCTCATCTACTTTAACTGTTTATTATGATTTTTTCAAAATATTAAGTTTTTCGTGACATCCTCTACATTATTCTCTCTCTTACTTTACTTTCATTATACTTTAGCTATCTATCATGATTTTTTCACAACACGTACGAAAAAAAAATGTGTCACATGAAATGGCACATAGGGGGTACTACTATTTAATTTATTCACTTTGATTTTTCAATTAATAATTTGAATGATATTTAATTACATAAGAAATTATAAATATGATTTGAGATAAAGAAATAAGAATTTCGTATATTTCATTTTGACAGTATAGACTTTTGCATAACAATTAACAAAAATATCAATTATATTTTATCTTGCAATTAGTATAATTAATTAAAATTAAATGTGCTACTGTATTATTTTGTTATGTGTATTATTTTTCTGTATTTGTTCTTAAATATTTTTTTTATTTTGTATATGTTTTATTTATCCTATTTTTTATAATATATTGCACCTTATTCTATGTGTACCGAAATAAACGTTTAAAATATTTATGAGATCTAAACATTTATTGCTTTACTTATATATACCAGTATAACTTTTGTACTTTTAATTTTGATTAAAATTAATTTTACTGATAATTTTATTTATTTTAAAATGCTTTATTATAACAAGAAGATAGATAAAGTTATTATTATTTAAATTTTTATATGTAATTTTTAGATGAATAATATATGTAACTGCGACCTTACATATGTATATATTTTATTTGACGTACGTGTTACCTAATTATGTATTTATTCCGGGCTAGATATATAATTCACTTTATATTAAACGTATATTATAAATTTGGTACTGCATTTATAATTATAACAGTGAATGAAACACAAAATTGGATACAATTATTATTTTTTATTATGTTACTATAACATTATAAAATTTAATTAAACTAATATTACAAATTACACGAAATAAAGAATATACAAAATAGATCTTATATCGTGATTAGACTTTATAAGTAAAGAAAGCATACAAATAATATGTATAACATAATTTGAATTTGCCAGTATTTTTATTTATACTAAGTGAATTTTATAATGTAAGTAGTACAACTTAATTTAATTTCTATAGTGTATGGCAATAAATAAAACACACGAACAATATACAATATCCCAGTTATAATTTTTAAGTATTTTAAATTGCAAGTTTAAATATAGTATTTTACAATATTATAATAACATAAAATAATAAACAAATAAAATGCATCATGCGTTTCATACTCTACTTCTTGCATTTTAAAATGCAGTAGAAGATCTCAGATTATCAGCCCATGGAAGATAGTGGGTGAGGAGAAAGAAGTTGATGAGAGAAAAAAATGTGGAAGAGATAGAGATGGAGAGAAAATATGGAAGAGAGAGATGAGAGAAAACTGCTTGCTCACACGTTTTTAGCAGAAAAATGTGGAAGAGAGAGGGATGAGTTAGTATAGTATAGAATCTATAGATCACACACGTTTTTAGCAGAATGTGGAAGAGAGAGGAGAGGAGTAGCTTTTATGTTCCATATTTATGATAAAGAGAGTAGCTTTTACATCAATCATTCTCTATATATTGAAAAAGAGAATGCAAAATATTAGTAGTAAATTGGTTTCTAATCGATTTGATTTGAGACAAAAGTCCATTTTTTTATACTAGTATATTACTACTATCATTTTGTACATTTTATCTAGAATATTATGTTTTATAGCTTTTGATTTTTAATATTACCAATATGTCTTTTACATAAATATTTTATTAGTAATAAAACACAATTTAATTACTAGTAAAATATTTTTTCTTTAAGTCGTGAATTCAAGTTACACATATAATAGATGAGAAACTAATTATCTTCTTTAGAATTAAAAATATTACAAATAGGTCCATATTAGATCCTAAGGTAAATATGTCGCTAATTTATGATAATCAATTCAATAATTATCCAACTTCGATTGGATAACTAAGATCACGCTTACGACTTATCATCAAAGATATGGTTGTTAAGAGTATTCAAATTGGATAGGCGCATCTCAGGGTCTATCTCATTTATTCCTGTCATATCAGCATTTTACCCATAAATATTTATCTGCAATGGAAGGGCCGCAGAGCCTATCTCACAGCCATTTCTTCAGCCCTATCGCCGCAAGGCCGATCGTGGCCCCATGGAGATCGGTCATGGCTGTTGGAACAACCCTTTGGAGAACGAGAGAGGGCCGATCATCGGTCCCTTTTTCGCAGTGATGGCCGATCTGTGGGCCTATAATGGCTTCGAGAGATCGCCATCCATTAATAATGCTATTACTGGAAGTATGATTTGAACTATTATTTCAATATTTTATTAAAAAATTTCACATATTATATGATGCATCATTCATATTAATTAAAAATTTCACATATTACACTACATGTGAAAATATCTCATAGTATAATTTTTGTGCAATAGCTACCAGACATAGTTACAGTATAATTAAAAAAAGTTTTAAAAAAATTAGATTTGTTAAATGGTTATATAATCCCGTTTTCTAAGCCATTAAAATGACTTGGGACTAAAAAATTACAGGACTCCCACTGAAGCTTTAAACAATGATCCTGTTAACTTTTTTTAAAGAAAAAAAAAATCACACCCCACCACCTGCATCCTCTGATTTCTTTAAAGCTGAAAACAGAAAAACAAACAGATGGTGAGTCCTCCTAGCTCAACCAAAACAGGTTGTGCTGCGTTAATTTCTCCGACGCGCTATCCGTCGCGTTGAAGATTGATTGTTTAGTAGTACAACTTTTTATGCAGTTGTTTTAATTTTGTTCCCACTCTTTTGAACGTGGCTGTGCTCCTAACTCAACACGCATCCCACTCACTCTCACTCTGTTATTCTCCGCATTCGCGCACCGATACCCGCCGGATTGCTTCCGGAAGTAGCCTGGATCTAGATTAGAAGCCGACTCAGTAGGATATGGTAGCGCCGACGATGCCGAAGCCGGATGAGGCAAGTTCTTCTACGAGCTCCGGAGAAGTTTCCGTCAAGTTTGAAGAAGATACTCCGGAGGTTTCTGGTGCGGCATCTGATAGAAGCGCCGATGCTTCCGTCTCCAATGGAGCCGGCAGCGGTTCTTCTGGTGAGTCGCTGTTTTTGCTTCGTGAATTGAGTTGATGAAATGTAGGATTGTGAGTTGTAGTTAATGGTGAAGTTGTGGAGGTTTCAATTTGCAATTGATAGCTTGAATTGTCGTTGCGTTCCAGTTTTTATTAGTTCGGTTGTATTATAAGTTTGTTGATTTGTGGTTAATCGTGATTGATGGTGGAAGGGAATGCGAGAGCTAATTTTCCTACGGGAAATACTATGCCGCCTGAAATCTTGAAATCCGAGAAAATAGAAGTGCCGCAGGGGTTAGAAAGATTGAAAGATAGAGAGGGAGAGATATACTACTAATGTTTGTGCTGACGAGGCTGCTCAGATTTTTGATGAAAGAATTCCTGTGCAGGAGAAGGTTGAGCCTTTTTACTAGATTCATGGTTTTAGTTGATGTTATGCATCATTTTCGATTATTAATGTCATTTCTGGATCCGTTATAGTTTATTCAAATTCTTATTCTAAATATAGAATGATGTCCTCGTCCATTCTAAATTTGGTATCTAAAATTATACTTCAAGTAAAGGAGTGTTTTTCATATCGAACTTTTTTTTGATTTACACACACCCTATGACTTGAACCCCAGACCTATTGGACGGAGGACAAATGTCTTGGTTAGTTTCGTTTCGCTCTCATTGCAAACATTTATAATACTAGTAAAACAATCACATTTTTGTAGTGTCAAATGAAAGTTCTCAAGTTAATACCTGACAGATTACTTCAATGTGAAGAAGTAATTATTTTCTTTATAAATTTTGTCTATAGCTAAGAGACTCTTTATCAGCATGTACTGAAGATTGATCAGTCAATTTCATTATTTAATAATTGCAATTTGTATATCCTTCTGATACCAGTTGCAAATTAGATTTTCATATAGTTGCATTATTCTGGTACATCTTCCGCCGATTGGCTATTCTACTCTGTCTTGCTGCAAGTGTATAAGCTGGAACTGTGCATGAGTGACTTATAAGCAACTTTTGGATTGTTTTGTAATTCTGCTCTTCCTATTCTGGAGCATGTCTCGTACTTGTACAAGTTGAAAGTAATATGGAAAACCCCTAAGACCTAAAAGGATATATTAGTGCAAAAACACATTATGTTGTTCGTCTCATCCGGGTATAAATGTCTTCAATCCATTTGCATCGATGTGTCGCACAGTTTGATGAATATATGCCATTTCTATGCAGAATACTTTTTGGGTGATTATTCAATTATGGTTAAAGTAATGGAATGGTAGAATAATATATCAGACTGTAAACATACCTGGGTTCTTTCGTTAAATATTTAAAACATTGCAGCTCAAATTGTTGAACAGAATTGCTACAGTTAAAGATGATGGAACTGTAGAATTTGAAGTTCCAGTTGATGTTGAACATCGTAGCCTTGGAGCTGGCTCCAATAGCGTATATGCAGAAGTTGATGAGGAGGTTCTTGATGCAACAGACATTCAGTATATTCCACCATTGCAGATTGTAATGCTAATTGTTGGAACTCGTGGAGATGTGCTGCCATTTGTTGCAATTGGAAAGCGACTCCAGGTTGAGTCAATATTGCAATGGAAACTACAGTATTTCCTTATCAATTAATTAGAATCTCATTTAGCAATCAAAAAGCGACATTTGGGTGTCTCAAACTATTTTAATCTGCTGTTTAAAGTTTCAATGCATTTTGGTAAACATATATTTCTGCTTCCACTTAGCCCAAATCTATGAGTGGTAAAAATCAGAGTCCTTTAGTACATGCACCGATTTCCATCCCCTGTTGCTGTATTCATCATTATTCTTCTACTTGATCTTTCTTTTTTGTGTCCGAAAAAAACTCTTTTTATCTCTGTAATCGTCTCTCCACATGTGTGATTCCAGTAGGGAACTGAGCATCTGTTCAAGGCAAAATGTGTATATGTTAGTAGCCCTTCAAAACCCTGGATAAAGATGTTCGACGATGTGTGTTCCGGGTGTAAGATTGTAGTATGCGTCAAGGATTTTTTTCTTTAGTACATTTGAAATCCATCTTATAAAGTTTTTACTGAAGATACTTAGTGCAGGATTATGGCCATCGTGTGAGATAGGCTACTCATTCAAATTTCAAAGAGTTTGTCTTGACATCTGGATTAGAATTCTATCCTCTTGGTGGGGATCCAAAAGTTCTTGCCGAATGTATGTTTCTCTACCTTCATTCTTAAAGCGGGTCTTCTTATTACTTGGGGACTCGGTTGTGGTTTATCTATTGTCAGTGAGACTTTGTTCTCCCCTGCAAAATATGATGCTTGATCTTTTCTTGACTTCAAGTCTTCATAGATTAAAAAAAGCATAGAAGTGTTTCTCTTTGAGTTATGGTCAAGTTGAAGTGACCTTTCTGAATACGAGGCTTGATATAACATCGCCACTAATCAATATATTTTTCCACTTCATTTAGTAGTTGATGTCAGAATGATTCTGTGTTAAGTACTTCTTGCAATGTGAATCTTGATATATGTGGTCTCCCCATGTTATAGTGACATTTGATCCTCTTAATGGGATGCATAAATAATGAATATAACTTCTTTCTTTACAGACATGGTAAAAAACAAAGGGTTCTTGCCTTCAGGGCCTTCAGAAATACCAATTCAAAGAAATCAAATGAAAGAGATAATATATTCACTGCTTCCAGCATGCAAAGATCCTGATAAGGACACTGAGATTCCTTTTAAAGCAGATGCAATTATTGCCAATCCTCCTGCATATGGTTAGATAATGCAACTTAGCATGTCTCGGCTCTCTGAAAACTGGTTTTTCAAGTTTTCATTACATGGTTGCATATTTGCATAATCTTCCTTGCAATTTTTCATGTTTTTGCACTTAATTGTTTGTTTGGTTCACGGAGAATGTTTTATCTCAAAGTTGTGGCTGGGGGGAGGGTTCTGCCTTTATTTAATTAATGGAAATTTTATTTCTCCATTCTGAATGTATATTAATATGCGCTAGATATATCCTGAATTAAGTATCCCCATTTTGAGAGTTGAGTTGGTTTCCATGTTCATGAGTGTATCTCCACCTGTTTGTTGTGTTCTATTAGTGCATGGATACACTGATATTGCTGATGAAATGACCATCTAGATTTGTATCAATTTATTGCAGGTCCCATGTTGCTGAAGCATTGAAAGTACCAATTCATATATTTTTCACAATGCCTTGGACGTAAGTATTTTCTATATCATTTTAAGCCACGGAGAAAATTATTATTATTCTAATTTAGCAAAAAAATAAGATATAGTGGATCTCTTAACAAGTTTGTCCCTCATGCTATCATGTTCACTTACTAAACAATGGTATTTTGCAGGCCCACAAGTGAATTCCCCCATCCTTTGTCTCGTGTTAAGCAATCAGCTGGATACAGAGTGCGTTTTAAGAGTTTGTTTAACTTGTATATCTTGCGGTTTGTGATTTTCTACAAAAATTATGATCAATCTATTTCTTCCTCTCTGATATCCTTTGTTTGAATTGCTTTACAGTTGTCGTATCAGATTGTAGACTCCTTGATTTGGCTAGGAATTCGAGACATGATAAATGATCTTAGGAAAAAAAAATTGAAGCTTCGGCATGTCACATATTTGAGTGGTTCACAAGGGTTTGAGTCAAATATTCCACATTGATATATCTGGAGCCCTCATCTTGTTCCTAAACCAAAAGGTTTTCACTTTCTTACTGCCGTTTACTTTAAGAAAGTAGTTTGTGCCAATGGATCAACCTTTATCATCTGAACATGATACCAATCAGTTCTCTTTCTTATCTTAAAGATCTGTTTCATTTCATCCATACTTGGTACTACTAGTTCTATGTAAATTTAGATAGTGCTACCTGAGTATCGTAGCCATGTTGTCTTGCAGATTGGGGACCCAAGGTTGATGTCGTTGGATTTTGCTTCCTTGAACCGCCTGAGTCACTTGTAAACTGGCTTAAAGCTGGCACAAAGCCTATCTATATTGGGTTTGGCAGTTTGGTTAGTACCCCAAGTTCCTTCACATCCCAAAAGTAAACCCCAGATAAAGAAGAAACATGAGGAAATGTGATTATTGTTCTTTTCTTTAGGGGTGGAGGTATCTTGTGACTGAGATTTTGTTAACATATTTCTTGAAGTTTTCTTCTCCAATATTGGTCTTTGAACTTTCACTGTGGGAACTGTACTAAGTTTTGTGATTCAATGAGAAACCAGTTCATTTTGTTTGAATAGTTTAAACATTCTAATAGGCAATGGTTGGCACTGAGTAATTAATTGGCAAAACTGTTCGCCATAACTGTTCGCGGTTGCAAATCCCCCCCCCCCCCTCCTTCCTGCAACAAAATATGCTGCACATGCAGTAGAGATATCTAAGTTGTGTCAAAGAGAACATTTTTTCATTTCAGCTTGTTTGACTTGGTCCTTTTGTCTCCCTCCGTCCCGCTTAAGATGACACGTTTTCCTTTTTAGTTTGTCCCAACTAAGATGATACATTTCCTTTTTTGGAAACTTTCACTCTCCAATTAATACACCCAACCACTTTTTCTTACTCCTATTAAAATATTCATCTTTCTTTCTCTCTCTATTTTAATACTTACACCCACCTTTTCTCTCTCCAATTAAACACTTTAACCAATAACTCCTAAAATCCCGTGCCGGCCAAGAAATGTGTCATCTTAGCCGGGACGGAGGGAGTAACATTCAATGTGCTGATTTTTTCTTCTTCTATCTCAGCCTGTCGTAGAGCCGGAGAAAATGACAAAGATAATCATTGAGGCTTTAGAAATAACTAAACAAAGAGGAATCATCAACAAAGGATGGGGTGGCCTTGGTAACTGTAAGTTCTCTTTTTCCTGACTTTTCCTGTCAATGATTTTCCAATCGCATATATATATCCTGAAAATTGGCTCATTTGACTAATGCTTCTTGCTTCAGTGGCTGAAGAAAAAGACTTTGCATATCTTCTGGACAATTGTCCTCATGACTGGCTGTTCTTGCAGTGTGCTGCTGTGGTAAGTTGTTCATTAGTAGTATTAGTTTATGCACAGTGGTCCTTTATCTTACTAAGTGCACCATCCTATTTACTGATATTTGTACGAAAGCAACATGTTGATTTTATGTCTTTGTGTTCTGGGGGTGATAAATGTGGTTTTGGTAGTGAAGTTTCCATTAAGTGTAGTAAAACCAGATCATCTAATTTTGCTTAGGTTTTTTGAGCAATAAGGTAATCTTTTTTGTGTACCTATATGTTTGCAGGTGCACCATGGAGGTGCTGGAACAACAGCTGCTGGTCTTAAAGCGGCGGTAGTGGCTTGGCTTGAAGTTTTTGTTGGTTCGACATTTTATGTTGACTCTTTAATGTATAATATTTGTTGGTAATGCAGTGCCCAACAACCATTATTCCATTCTTTGGTGACCAACCATTTTGGGGAGAAAAGTCCATGCCAGAGGCGTAGGCCCTCCACCAATTCCCGTGGATGAGTTTTTTCTCGAAAAGTTGGTTAATGCAATTAATTTTATGCTAGACCCCCAGGTACCACACCTTAGATACTACCATGGTTTCTAGTTGAAATGAAGGATGTGCAAAATTTATTTTTAAGTGTTGGATTGATTTGGAGATCATGTGATCAATCTCTTGCAACTTTTAGCGACGCATAAAGGGAGGAATATCTTATTCGTATTTATCAAATATATCATTATTTGATTTGAATGTCTTGGATATGGACCTTTTTTGCAGGTAAAGGAGTGCAGTTGAACTTGCAAAAGCCATGGAAAATGAAGATGGTGTTACAGGAGCCGTGAAGGCATTCTTCAAACACCGTCCACATAAAAAACTTGACCCCAACCCTGAGCCTACATCATCAAATATCTTCTCCATAAGGAGGTGCTTTGGTTGTTCTTAGGGTGTCCACTATAAGGTGGACGCGCCCAATAGCCCCGCCCCAGTTTTTTGTCCATAGCCCCAATTTTTTGTCCATAGCCCCAAAATTTTGTGTCCGCCACTATAGTGGACACCTCCAATAGCCCCAAATTTTATAATCAACTTTCATTTTATAATATTTCAAGTAATTAAGAACAAATTTATCGGACTCTTAGTGGATTAGAAGAAGCCGACTATACGAATTAAAAATAAAAATAAAAATAAAATACAAATTAAAATTAAAATTAGAATTACACACTAAATTAAAATTAAAATCACACACTACATTGAATCTAGTACAAATCACTACCAAGTTTACACAACGCCACTACCTCCCCTACGTGCCCACCTTCAAGCAAATCGGCCTGCAGTGTGTTATGTGATGTGGTCCTGCGCATATCAGCGAAGCGTTGGATCAAATATTCATTGCTCCGTGGTACGCCCATCTGGATCGGCGCGGAGGCGACACCGTGACTTGTACTTGCACCCTCTTCCGGCGCCCATCGCTCTGCCGCAAATCCTTCATCTTCTATTATCATATTATGCAATATGACACAGACTAACATAATATTCGCGACATCATCTTCGTGCCAAACTCGTGCCGGACACCGTATAATAGCCCACCGTGATTGGAGGACACCAAAAGCCCGCTCAACGTCCTTCCTAGCACTCTCTTGTTTGCGCGCAAAATATTGTTTCTTCGGTCCTACCGGTTGGCGGACAGTCTTCACGAATACTGGCCACCGCGGATATATTCCATCTGCCAAATAGTAGCCCCTACTATACTGCGTACCGTTGGCTACGAAGCTGATTTCTGGCCCCTCCCCCCGGCACTCCTCGTTGAAGAGAGGCGACGACTGAAGAACATTGATGTCGTTGTTCGAACCTGCCACGCCGAAATACGCATGCCAGATCTTCAGACGGTAGTCTGCCACGGCTTCCAGTATCATCGTTGGATGTTTGCTTTTGAATCCAGTAGTGAACTGGCCTTTCCATGCCACGGGGCAGTTCCTCCACTCCCAATGCATGCAATCGATGCTTCCTAACATTCCGGGGAAGCCGTGCACCGACCCGTGCTTATCAAGTAGGCGCTGACACTCATCCGGGTTGGGCTTCCGTAGAAACTCCCCACCGAAAATTTCCCGGATCCCCTTACAGAACTGCCTAAGCACCGTGAGGCTAGTCGTCTCACCCATCTGTAGGTATTCATCGAACATGTCCACTGGTCCAGCGTAGGCAAGCTGTCGGATTGCAGCGGTGCACTTCTGTTGTGTGGACAGCCCGATCCGGCCTGACGCATCACGCCGGAGGGTGAAGCACCGGTAACGCTCCGCCAAATTCGTCGCTATATAGTTGAACAGCCGCTGCGACATCCTGAATCTCCGGCGGAATATCTCGGGTGGATAACGGGGGTTATCCACGAAGTAATCATCCATTAAACGTTGGTGAGCACCGACGTGGTCTCGTGGGATTGTCCGCCGATGAGTAATGGTGCGAGGGATCGGATCCTCCGCATCCTCCGCCTCCTTCGCCAAACGGGCCGCTACCTCCTGGGCGGCCTGGTGTTGCACCTGTTGAATCAGAGCATTCCAGTTGTCTCTCCACAAATTGTTCATTTCCGACCCCAAATTGTAGTGAGAGAAATTTGTATAGATGTTGTGTTTGAATGGTGTGAAAATAATGAATGGAGTGGGGTGTATTTATAGGTGAATTGAAGTGTAAAAAATAAAAAAAAAATTCGCATGCAACCGCCGCGGCTAATCTTCGTGCCACTATAGGCGCGGCTATAGCCACCCCGCCGCGTCCTCGCCCCACTCGCGGCGAAGCCTCGTCCGCCGCCCTCCCCCCCCAGCCGCGTCCACCCTCGCGGCGAACACCCCCTCCACTATAATAGCCGCGCCTACCGCCCCGCTTCCGCCCCGCTCGCGGCGTCCACCTTATAGTGGACGCTCTTAGAGGTCTAGGTAATCTTTGCTTGCTCATGATTTCTATTCTTTATTTGTATTACTGTATGTTATAGTAGTAATGGTTATGACTCGAGTAGTAGTCTTTGTTGTTATTTATCATATTGACAAAATTTTGCTTCGACACAAAATTCCAAGAATTATCAACTCTTTCCTCGGCATCTTATCACTTCTCAAGTTCAAGTTTGTGCATGAATCTGTTGCTTGTATTGCAAATTTATCTGCTGTGTTCAGTAGATTTGGGTTCCTTGGGAAGTTTTAACTGTGATACCAGATGTTCTTTCGAAGCTAGGGAAGGCAGAGAAATGACAAATTTATTATAATAGGCGTTGGTTATAGGAAAAAATGGATTAGTATTTGATGAGAAAGGACCAAGTAGGAAGGACATCAATCATTGATTTAAGGATGGTCATACTCATACGTATCATTGTATCAACTTTCATGTGAAATGCAAAGCCATGTAGGGGTAGCACAAGAGCGTATGTCAGCCAAATTAAAACCTCCCAGCTTGGATGAAATTGGGAAGCAATAAATCTCTCTTTTACATTTTGCCTTGCTGATTATGAGGTATCAGTGGAGTTCAAAACTATAGAACTGTAAAATACAAGCTCATCGGCTCCACATCAGAAAAAGGCCGATCCTCCTTCGTTCTAATGCAATGCATAGATGCCCTTTCCATGCAAATCTCTTGCTCAAAATTGTCTTAAATCTTTATGCAAGTCGAAACTTGTTATAGAGCTCAAACTACCCCAGCTAGACAGAATGCACGACATTGAAAATGTACAATGTCCTGTCCAAAGGAAATGCCAAAACCAGAAAATTCAACTCTTAACAGGCATGATACTGATATATACTTTGTCGTTGTTACATCCTCTATCGTCAAGTCCTATAGAGCCTGCATCTCAATTTTAACTTGCTCAGTTCCATTTGCTGAGGTTGATGCTGGATCCCGACCATTGTCAGCGGCACTCATCTCCTGAACTGGAGGTGGATTGACTACGGTCATTGGTTCGACAGAGACCTCTGATAGGCGTGACCTCATCTCCCGGTGCTCCTGGCACAAGGCACACCAATGCATGCAGCAGTGCACCAAGCAAGGGTCGCATGGCGAATTCTGTAAGAAAATTAAAATAACTGAAGTTAGAAAGCTTCCTAATGACGGGAAAACAAAACTGATCTTCGAAAGCATGACTAAGCTAATTATAGTGGCTAAAATCATCATAGCTTTCTGCCCCAAAAGAACAATATGACAAGAGTATCAAACCAGCTCAGAAAAGCTCATTGGTTAGTACAATAGTTTGTACAGACAAGAATAACTTCTTTCCCTTCTTGGACCCCCTTTCTTCCAAGACTAATTTTTCCCTAGATGAGTTTAATATACATCTATCTGTTAATTGCTACTTCCCTGTAATTAGTTTCACATTTAATTAAAATGCTAGTACTATTTAAAAAGAGATGCTACCTTGTACCCAGTATCACTGCATAGCAGTGAACTGAAACCCCAAGTGGAGTTGGATTATCAGTACAACTGGTGAAAGTTTTAGTGCCAAAAAGCGCAGATTGAGAGTTTAATGTACCAAGTGTGTTGCAAATTAGCACCGTGCAGACGTTTTTAAGACTAAGTCCCAAACTCATATTATATGTGTCTGCCATTTGTTAGTAATTGGCAAGAGCTGATTTTGAGAGCAAATGCAAGTAAGAATGAGGCTGACAGCAAATTTCCTAGGAACAAGTAAAACAAATTTTGTGCAACCACCAACCAGTAATACATTTTTCACTTATGACAACTTTCAGATGAATTTCAAAGAAAATGCTTGAGAATTCTCCGACAACAGAAACAAGTTAGCATTCAGCAGTTGTGCAACAAAATTAATACATTTTCCAGAAATAGCAGCTCAATGAGAAGGTTATCTGAAAATGCAAATTCGAAGGTGGTGAAAATAGGTATCAGAACCATTTCATTATAAAGGCTGACTCATAATAAACTTAGATCACCTTGAGATGATATTTCTTCTGCAGCGATTGCCTAACTAGGCCAGTGTAAATCCCACACATCCACCAACTGAAAAACAAACCTTCACCAATGAGAAATGTTGTCCTTGGGTCAATAAAACCGTGTAGAGCAGCAGTTGCTGCTGCAAATGCTATGCCACCCTCTATAAAGATAGCATGACAAATGCAAGGGCCAGTCCACGGAGTATCTTCTCTCAGTTGCTCAACGTTGCGGCCAAACAGCACACAAGGGCAAAATAGTCCCGTCCTAACTATTGCAGATCAAAGCATAAAATTTAGAACCATCAACCAAACAAAAGCAGAATTGAGACCCAAATATGAAGATGAATTTTAATTCTGTTTAGTGAAGGACTTCAATATAAAGTAAAATCTCATAAATACCCTTGGACTTACATAGAGTCATTAGTTAGTTAAGAGAGGTTAACTGATCAATATATTATAAATCTTTCAATGATAAATGTATTGAACTTATTATATACATTAAATCAACTCAAAATATGTGGAAACCTTATTGTTAAGATTGTATGGTAGACATTTAAACTCCAAGAAGACAGATAATTAGATGGCAAAACAATTGTTAACTGTCTACAGGTGTTATTAAGCTTTAGAAATTGAACTTCTCTTTCACTGAATGCATGATAACTTACAACTTTCCACATCTTCTGCACAACCAAATATTCCAGTAGTCCAGGGTTCATCAGCAGGAGCTTGGTAACTTTCAGGTAGAGGCTGCCCACATTCATTACACTTTTGAACATGCAACTGCAAAATGAACCACAAAGATAGCTTCTTAACTATAAACATGTAAAATAAAAGGGTTAACCGAGCAAATACGGAATATCTGAAAAACGAAGTTTAATTTTGCCTAGACGATCAAAATTAAGAACTACTAATAGGAAAAGTTTGGGCAAACTACTCATGTTATGCTAAGACCAAATGTTGGTTTGGATAAATAACCAGATAATTTATCTAACCAGTTGGACTGTTTTTAACAAACATGGTTCAGAAAATGGAAATGTTAGAATGTTTCCATATTATCTGACAAGAAGAAAAACTTATATTTAAAGCACCAAACTAAACCACCAAACTTCTCTTTTCCAGTGGTTCACCAATGTTCAATATTAACCTCCATTAAAGCATCAAGCTCAACCACTACCGATTTACACTTTACCAGCCAGCTTCACACCTAATGTTGGAAAGGTCTCAAGTGATTTCAATCTTTTAAGAACCACAGCTAATGTCAGCTAAAATAGGCCATCCATTTTCAATCGTGAAATAACTTGAGGAGCGAACAAGAATTCATATTAATAGATAAGTGAACCATTGTTTCTGTGGTTGACTAAGACAAGAGCTCTAGAGAGCAGTACCAATCCAATTAATCTAAAGAAACAAGACTTCCTTTTTAACTTCTAGTTCTAGGGAAATCATTACAGGAAATATCTTCCGGATATTGGCATCGAATAAACAAGAATAGAAGACAACGGGAGAAGGAATATAAAAGAAAATCCAATATGTTTACACTCTTTTGTTGCAAGTATTTTCCGTTAAGTAAATAACCCATGTGTTGGTTGCATGTGACGTCATTTCAACAAGAGTGGAAGAGAAGAAGCGTGCCAACTTAAGAATCGTGAAGCCGATTTTGTCATGTGGGGAGAGCAAGGATATGATGCCACGTCAGCTTAAGAGAGAGAAGGGAAGGAAGGGAGAATATAAATAGAAGTAGCAGCTTTCTTCAATTCAGTCATGAAAATTGTGTGAATGTGTGCTTGAGCACCTTGGGCTGAGGATCGTGGATCCGAAGCATTTTATCAATTCTCTTTTTCGTGTTGCTTTCGTTATCATTTACTTATCGCATTGTTTCTCTGATCTCATTATCAATCTACATTCAGTGTTTATCTCGTTCCATTGCTGCGTTCAATTGTTTATTGTGTTGATTGTGTGGTTAGTTGTTGTGTCGATTGGTTATGCGTTGCGATCTTAGCTGGATCGGGCTAGAATCGCAACATCTTTGAATTGGACAGATTAAAGACAATGAAACAATGTCACCTAAAGTTCAACATTCGGGTAAAAGCACCACGGGTTTAAGTGTTTTCTGTACATTACAAAAGTATATGAAACAAGCAGGATCCAATCACCTGATCTAAACTACCCTGACACAAATACGAAGATACAAGAGTTCAAGTGTGCAAGAATCAAGATTAACCCAGGATTTCTGTGCATAAACCCAAATCAACAGAAAAAATCTTCACTCGATCTTTAGGACACAGACGAGAAGATCGTAACCGAACAACCGTGCATCGAAGATGGATCAAAATTGTACAGAGCATATCACATTTACAAAGAAAATTATAGAGATATAGCCATAGAGAACATAATTAAGTGACAACAAACGCACAAATTGTACCTGAGGCACATCAATCGGCTGATTAAGCTCGCCGGGTTTAATGTCCTCCATCGGCGCTTGATCTTTGGTTAATTTGACATACCTAGAGGGGTGATCCTCCGCCATTTCTTCACAAAATTTCAGAGCAGGATCAGCTCAATCGATTCAAGCACGAAGAAGGAATAACTGAAAACGGATCCGCACGCACAAACACACACTACACAGTCGGTTTGACAGTATTAGTCAACAAATATGGAAGAGTAAAAGATGGGTAAACCAAATTAGCAGTGAATAACAAATTGACTTTACAATGAAAATGGGTTTAAATATTTAGAATTTCCTTTTATCTTTGACAATTTAATCCGCATTGCTGTCTGAATTGCTTCTACCTGTATATTTGCAATAGACTATAGACTATTCACGCTTCGTTATATTTATGGGATAAATAATCCAATAATAAGGACCCAACAGTAATTTTGCTTAAAATAAATTAATTTATAATACAAATTTCAGAGCCAATTTTAAAAATGCCCTCCAGGTGGAATATCCATTACCAATTTACTGGGATAAATTGCATAAATCCGTATATTTTAGATAAAACAATTTAGTAGTACAGTTCAAAATTATTTTTTATCTTGTACTTTTAAGAGGTTATAGGTTATTTTGCAGCTAATATTTTTTTTATCAAAATGTTTGCTTTGGAGAGAAAAATAAAATGAACAAGTTCTCATTTTGTGCTATACTAATGCTAAAGCCTAAATGCATACAACAAACGCATTTGATGTTGTGATTATTACCGGTACTACCATATTTACCTCTTTTTAATAAAATTTTATGCTCCAATGGAAAAGGTATTTGGGGAGGTATGATACGACGTTGATCGTATCGGAGAGAAGGATCGACGGCGAGGGAGGCTCTGCGGTCGACGTATGCAGGCGGAGGTCTCCTTAGTCAAGCAGTTTGCTAGATTTGGAGAGAAATGAAAGAACATCATTGTGAAAATCCTGCCAAGTAACAAAATCATTATTGGAACAATAATGTTTGATCCATTTAGCAGCCGGGAACGACATAGTGAAGCCCATTTGCATCCGGCATCATCATATGATCAAAATAATATTGAATTTTGAAAATTCAATTGGCCGTGTCAGTACCGTCGAATCGAGGCGGATCCAGACGAACATTTCTGTGTTGTTGATGGGGAAGATGACCACGGGGCTGTCGATCTGCCGATGGGTACCAGCACAAGGTAGGCCTAGGACCGGGTAAAGGAGAGTATGCCGGTCGATCCATTGGCGAGTGCTGGCTGAACTGCTGCTGCATATGGGAACCTGTGTGAAAGTTGAAGTTGTAATGCTGTGGCTGACCGGAAGGATCAGAGTAAGCCCACGGTGGCAGGTTGAGGGATTGAGGCGGTTGTTGAGTCATGAAACTGTGTGGCGGTGGTCGGTTATGGGTAGTTATTTTTGGGAAGTGGGAAATGGTGTTGTGGGTAGAAGTTATAAACGGTTGAGGACGTATGTGAAACTCATTAACCGCTGAGTGAAGCGGGTGTTGATGCATCTGCGTTTCACGAACCGCTGCGGAGGGTCTGGATCCGGTCGTGGTGGCACACGGTGGTCCACCGGTCGACGATCAGTTGCAGCCAAACGGGATTCCAATCTGGCAATAGTAGACATCATCCAATCCAAATGATCAGATGGAATTACTGGCGGAGTTGCTGCCACTGTAACAGTAGCCGCACCTGGTGGTGTCGACCCCTACTGTTCCCGACTTGGAAGCAGCGTGTTGTTTGGATTTATTGCCATGAGAACGTCAATGAAGGCACCAGATGATACGACGTTGATCGTATCGGAGAAAAGGATCGACGACGAGGGAGGCTCTGCGGTCGACGTCTGCGGGCGGAGGTCTCCTCCGTCAAGCAGTTTGTTAGATTTGGAGATAACTGAAAGAAAACAACGTGGGAAATAACTTTATCATTTATGAAAGAGACGTTGACAAGTTCCCTTTTTATATTCTAGGACCGTAGGGTGGTTCGACCTCTTATCTCCCGGGAAAGAACCACAAAGAAAACTCGAGATAGAACTTATAAATACGCTCGACTTCCTACTCTATTACATTAGATAAACGAACATAACTAACTATAAATAACTACCTCCTTACTTAGTCTTGGAAACGGATTGGAGCATAGAGCGAAGAACCAACGATAGCGTCTTCTGTAGAGTCACGGCAGGCTCTTCCGATGTTGGGTTCTTATCAATGTATTATATCTTCTTTTATTTTGAGAATGTATCTTTACCTCTTCTTGGAAGAAAATGTAAAAAATTAGTTATTTTTTTTTTGCATTCTTAATTTACTTTCTTCTCTTGAAATCCATTACTTTTTAAGAAGTTACCTTTTTGAGAAGTTAAATAAGAAATATACATTTTCAACTTACCTTTTTCCCCCTGGTTTATGACATTTTACAATTAGTCACTAATACCATTAATCATCTCCATGACATTTTACAATTAGTCACTAATACCATTAATTTTTCCCCGAGTTCTGGACATTTCTTTAAATAATTTGGTTGTAAATATTTAGATGTTGTTGTCGATTTTCTACAATCATCAAAATTGAAACTGGCGCAACTAAATTAAAGCTGAAATGTCAATTTAAGTACTGAACAATTTGTAGCTAATATCACTAATTTTGACATAATCTAAAATTTTCCCACGAAGTTAAAAACTTGATAGTATATATCATAAACTTTATTGTTGTTGACATTTTCCATAAGCCACAAAATCATGAAGTGTCAATATTTATAATACTTATATTACATTTTTAAAACATACACACTCTGAATGACACATATTTTACCGTGACATTGGTAAAGTAGGAGAGAGAAAAAGAAAAAAAATGGGTAAAATATTAGAGAGGTAGAGAACAAATATATATAGGTTTTAATGTATAATTGGCAAAATAAGAGAGAGATAATGGTAGTGTAAATACAACTAGCTTGTCCTAGGAACAATCAAAAAGAATTCTACTGCTATAGTGGGATTTGGATGAAATAGTGGTCTAGACATGGAATACTGATAGGAATAATGATCCGAATCAAAATTGAGAGCATACGTTGCAGCAAAAATAATGAAACAAAAGTAATCGAGAGCTTAAAATGAGAAAAAGGTTTTTATTTCTTTAATTCTCAATGACTCGATCTATGGGGATTCTCTAGTATTTATAGAGAACCCAAAAGACTTGACTCAATTCTAAAAGAAAAAGGAATGACAAACTAAGGAAACAATTAATCAAAAATAAGGAAATAAATCAAAAAGAAATCAAAATAAGTTTATCTCTAATGGCTGATGAAATCTCGATATTTGGGGGGCCGAGACGCGGTCCTCTTCGGTCGATCCTTCTTTGTCCCTCTATTCTTGGCCTGACCTCTCGCTCTTGGCTCTTTATTCTCTTCCACCTCCGACGTGTCTAGCTGCATGGGTTCATGCAGCTCTTCATTGTTGAACGGAGAATTATTAGCAAGGGTCGTATCAACTCCCCCCTCTTAGCGACGACCTTCTCCTCAAGGTGAAGGTCTGGAAAATGGGAGCGCAATAGCTGCTCCGCCTCCCAGGAGGGGTTCCATTTGGCGTCGGCTGACCAACGTACCAACCATTGAATTTGAGGAATTTTATTTACCAACACCGTGCGCCGTCCCGTCACCTCCATCGGGGTATCGCACGACTGACTCTGATTAAACTCCGACGGCAGAGCTACACCCATTGTCTTGCCCGGAATGGACGCCTTTAACAGCGAAACATGGAACACGTTATGTATTTTGCTGTCGACGGGCAGCTGTAGACGGTAGGCCACCTTCCCAATTCGTTCCAAAATTTCATAAGGTCCAAAATAGCGACGTGCGAGCTTGTTGGACAACGGCTTGTTCACCGACTTCTGCCTGTATGGATGGAGCTTAAGCAAAACGGAATCACCCACATTAAACTCAACATCCATCCGTTTTCAATTTGCGAACTCCGTCATGGCGAGCTGGGCACGCTGAATCCGACTTTTCAAACACCCGGAGTGTCTTCTCGCGCTCCTCGAGAAGCTCTGCCACCTCCTTGTTGTTCGAGGGTCGTGCATAGTGTCAAACAAACTCGGTGGCTCCCGACCTTAAAGGGCTTGAAAGGGCGACATTTCGATACTTGAATTGATGTTGCAGTTAAGAGCCAGCTCGGCCCACGGTGGCAGCGCAAACCAGCGCTTAGGGCGCTCGTAAACGAAAGCGCGCAAGTATTGTTCCAAGGCACGAATTGTTACCTTCGTCCGTTTGTATTTGAGAGTTGGATTAACTCAATGCTTTGGGAGTTAGAGATGAACCAATGCTCGGATAGTAGTGTTAGAAATAATGCAGCCTTTACACGGACAAACTCTTATATCACAAAAGAACAACAAACTAGAAGGTAAATAAAACAAAGTAAATACAATAAAAGAACAAGATGCAAACTATGGTCTTCTTCAAGTCGAGTCGAGGTATCCCTCTCTCCGCAAGATGAAATACGCCCCGACTAGTGCTCACGGATTGACGAAATATCCCCAAAGATGAAACGACTTTCCTCCTACCGAGTTGAAGCACCTCAAACTCGTAGGCACCGGCGAACTTGAATTGGAGGCGAGAACCGAGCAATGCAATGCTCCTAATGTGCACACTAGAATGTAGACACTAGAGAGAGTAGAGAGAATATTTGTTGTTGGTGTGTCCTTCTCATCTCTCAAACCCATCTATTTATAGGATATGAGAGACCACTTCAAAAGTCTTGGCATTAAGGATCCTCATAAACCACTTGGAGGTTACCTTAAGTTGAAAAGCTAAAAGACTTAAGAAAAGGAAAGGTTTTGGGACCCTCTAATTTCTCACATGTTTTTTTCACAATCCCTCACATTGGTTAGAGCGCTGCAAGCTCAAACCAACACATGACGTGTATGCATACACGCAGACTCTTTTGCTCACTTCTCAAAAAACGATACTGTATTTGGAGAGCTAACTTGTGGTTTTGAACCTTCCATAATCAACACTATCGGACATACCGGCGGGCTAGTGGACGCGATGCCTTGAACTATTCCTCCTTGGTGTATGCCTAGTCAATAGCATTAACACAATATTGTCTCAACTCCATCAGTTCTCACGTTAGTGTCCGTTTCGGCCGTGGAACACCTCTTTGGAATTCATAAGTGACTCACACACACACGAAGTGGCCTCACTTCTCACTTACATAGGTGATTCTTTCATGAGTATCCTGCCATACTGCATCTCCTTGAGATTTCAAGAATCTTTAAAAGTTAAAAGACTTAACCTCTTACCACGTGCAAGTTACAACACTCAATGCTTTCTAAAGAATGGGCGAAGATTAAAATCTTCTGAGTGTTACAGCTAGATTTGTATAGCTTTGTTTTCCCATTGAACCAATCCCATGGGATCTCCAATCGTATGGTTGGTTTACCACTATACTCATCTTTTAAGATGTGGTTTTCAATCCCATCCCTTTTAGCAATTTATGCATTTGATCACGGTTTAAACCTTTTGTTAACGGATCCGCTAAGTTATCCACTGACTTTACATAGTCAACTGATATAATGCCACTTGTGATCAACTGTCTTATGGTCTTATGTCGCCGACGAATATGTCGAGACTTACCATTATAAAATTCACTTTGTGCTCTACCTATAGCTGCTTTGCTATCACAGTGTATCAATACTGCGGGCACTGGCTTCTTCCAACATGGAATACATTCTAGGAAATTTCTGAGCCACTCGGCTTCTTCCCCTGCTTTATCCAATGCGATAAACTCAGATTCCATGGTGGAACGAGCAATACACGTCTGTTTCGTTGATTTCCACGAGACAGCGCCACCCCCACAGTGAACACATACCCACTTGTCGAGAATGAGTCTTTTGAATCAGAGATCCAATTTGTATCACAGTACCCTTCAAGTACTTGGGGATATCTTGTGTAATCATCTATAAATGTGATGAAGTACTTTTTACCACCTCTAGTTTGCACAAATTTTAAATCACATGCGTCTGTATGAATTAATTCTAGATGTTTTGTGCTCCGTTCTACCGAGCGAAACGGTAGCTTGGTCATTTTTGCTTCAACACAGACTTCACATTTCTTTTGTGAGTTAAACTCGTGAACTTTTAGTAAATCAAGATTCACTAATCTTTTTATAGCATTTAGATTTACATGACCCAATCTATTATGCCATAAATCAGAGCTTTCAGGCAAATAAGAGGATGTGTCATCTTCCTTATTGCTTATTCTTTTTCCACGGTGAATGACCGTAACATTCAGCTCAAAAATCCCTTTCACTTGGTCTTTCCTCACCTATAAACTTTTCATACATGGTCAATATAACCTTTTCACACTCAAATTCTAGTGAAAATCCATGATTTACTAGAAGTGAGTCTGACACCAAATTATTTCGGATGTTGGGGACATGCAACACGTCCTTAAGGGTAACAACCTTTCAAGATCCTAATTTTAGGAACACATTACCCACACCAACCACCTCAGTGGTTTCCCATGCATACTTTTCTACCTCCAACAGATTTGTAAGTAGGAAAAACGCTTCTCTCGGAGCACACATGTCATGTGGCACCCGTATCAACAAACCATTCATTTGGATTGTTACCATGGTCCACGTCAGAGACCATTGCGATCACCTCGTAATCTTTGTTGTTTATAACAACAGGTTCAAATAATTTGCACAATATTGTTTCCAACAATAAGTACACAATTATATTGAACCATATGTGCATTGCTATATTCAATAACCTATGCATCCCAATTACTACTACCAAGTCTAAATTGGTCTTGCTTGTCAGATGACAAATGATAAACACCATTCTCAAGAGAATAGATCTCAAGGAGTTAACCACTCCATAGCGCATCGACATGATTTCAGCAAGAGTACAATATTTCGTCTTGCGATTGTTAGAAATAATGCAAACTTTACACGGACAAACTCTTGTATCACAAAAGAACAACAAACTAGAAGGTAAATAAAACAAAGTAAATACAATAAAAGAACAAGATGCAAACTAAGGTCTTCTTCAAGTCGAGTCAAGGTATCCTTCTCTCCGCAAGACGAAATACGCCCCGGCTAGTGCTCACGGATTGAAGTAATATCCCCAAAAATGAAACGACTTTCCTCCTACCGTAATATCCCTAAAAATGAAACGACTTTCCTCCTACCGAGTTGAAGCACCTCAAACTCGTAGGCACCAGCGAACTTGAATTGGAGGCGAGAACCGAGCAATGCAATGTTCCTAATGTACACACTGGAATGTAGACACTAGAGAGAATATTTGTTGTTGGTGTGTCCTTCTCATCTCTCAAACCCATCTATTTATAGGATAGGAGAGACCACTTCAAAAATCTTTGCATTAAGGATCCACATAAACCACTTGAAGGTTACCTTAAGTTGAAAAGCCAAAAGACTTAAGAAAATGAAAGGTTTTAGGACCCTCTAATTTCTCACATGTTTTTTTCCACAAGTAGTTGTGCTTCGACTGAGAATCAATTGGTGGGAAGATGGAACTCATAGTGGGTTGTATGGATCAAAGTTGAGCTTACGTGAATCGATCATAGGGTAGTATGTGTCACCTATTTTAGATCATTTTGTATGATTTAAATTGTGACTAATCCGCATTAGATGCTAAATTGGCAGGAATAGGGGATTTTGAGTGGTGGATTTTAAATAGTGCATATGTGGATTCAAATGAGAGAGAGAATAAAAGTACGTAGAAACTGCATGTGGAAGGCAAGAATAGATTTAGCAAGTTGCCTAAGTTGTGAATTTGGGAAATTTGGCCCAACCACTCTCGAGTGTTTTCTTTCTCTCTCTCAAGTTGTGTGGGAAGGGAACAAGACCATCTCGTGTTTAATTTAGCCGAGGGTGAAGAAGTATTTAGTATAGTTATTATCTCTGTTGTTGTGCGCTTAATTCACGTAATGTTTCTGTTGTCTAAGTAGTTCAACATTGAACGACCCACCAAACCTGTAAGATTTTATTTATTTTTGTTGAAAACATGTTCTGAGTCGTGTATGCATAGCGTGAATAAAATAAAGTGCAAGAGTTGTATATATAAAGTTGAAATAAAAACTGCTCGGTGGTTGCTCGGTACACGCACGGCGCACAATAGACACCGTGCGTGCACCGAGCCGCACTCGGCCATGCCTGTCATCTCGGCGCCCTCGGACCTCCGCGTGACGGCTATTTCACAATAGGCGCCGTCGCGACCTTCGTTCCGCTCGGCGGCCGGACAGGCGCCTATTGTGAAAAAAGCTTCTGACAGACAAGGTAGATTTACCTCAATTTCAATTGGTAGTTATTTCGAAAATTAAAACTTCATTACATTCCAGAAATGTAAATGTAAATGTAAATGTAAATGTTGTGAACAAATCGAGAGCTCAAATAAAAAAACTATTTGTGGAGCAAAAGTCTCCCAAATTAAAACTCAGAGCTCACAAATCATCTTCACTTCTTTCAGTGATCTCCTGCACCCTTTTTCACCGTTCGTAGGTGTCGCAGCCCACAAGCATTGCACAGTGTCTGCAATAATGATTTCAGAAATACAATAAATCAAAACTGATAAAAACTGAAATCTTAAGTTGGTGCAAAAACGTGCAACTAATATAAATTTAAAAAAGAAAACTTAAAATTAGAAAAAAAACTGACCTGTGGACCATCAGGACCTTTCCTCCAAAGAGGAGTGCTCTGAGAGCCACAGACTTTGCAAGCTTTATCATCATCTACCATATGTCTTTTATGGGTAGAAGTGGTTATAGTATTGTGAGGGACAGAACCCTTATGAGCAAAGTAGTTGTAGGTTGAAGGTGCAACTCCTACAACTACTGATGACGATGAAGAACTATTATATGGTGCATTCCAGTTTCCCTGTCCACATGAAATCCGCTTACCACAATCAACATAAGTTAACCTTATTTTGTTACTTCACATTGATGGGAACTAGGAAGATGTAATAGCTCAATATAATTTGTAAAGATAATTACTAAGTTGGAGGAGAAAATATAAAAGACCCATCAAATTGAAAGTATATGGAGTAGTATGTATATATATATATAGAAAATAATAAATTATGATTAAATTATTCTCTTAAAAAATATGTATGAGGTTAAAGAATTTATTTTGGAAAGCTTAGAAGGTATTGGAAGCTCAGACAAACATGCCAGAAATAAAGTTTTCATACAATTGAGACACTTTGCGTATTTGACAATATTTTAAAATAAATTAACAAATTTGATTATAGAGATGGTCGGCCTCAAATTTATTTTGCTGAGGTACCAATATGTATAATATAGAACAAATATTCAGTTAGTGCGGAAAGGGAGTAAAAATTAGTACCATATCATCGTTATTTTGTTCATCTTGATTCTCGATATAGTAATCCGATGGTCCCAATTTTAAGGTAAGATCGATCTCCTTAAATTCATCATTTTTCGAGTGCGAGTTCCCATTGCGTTTATCCATTATCTGCAGTTAAGATAATGTATACAATTATTAAACCATGAAACAAAAAGGAAGTAGAGTGCACATTTTATCTATATATCGTATACTACTACTGTGCACAGCATATGAAATTACTAAAATGATAATTACTAGTTGAGTGTATGAAGGATGACTATGAAATTTCAAAGTATCTGTGTTGTAGAATAAACTAATTACCTAATTCCAAAAAATTAATTTAAGGAGAAAAAGACTTGCGAAAATGTGATCAAGAAGTGGCAGAACGCCTACAAAAAAGTATACATGTGATAAACCTCTCCATATACTACGAATACATGTAAAACAGTAAAAGTGTGTTCAATGGTAAAGACAAACAACATATAATCGACAAAAAAAAGTATGGGTGAGAAATTAAACAAGATATATATGATTACTTCAATGTCTGTGCCGAATTTATGTTATGTATAATACATGTATATATGAAATGTAATAATTACTCACTTTTTTAGATCTATAAGCAGGTAAGTGAATCAAAATAAACATAAATCTCACTCTTGAAAGATGCTATGTGACGTATACATCGCGACAAATATAAACATCTATATATACGGCAACGAATATATATGTGTATTCAACGGTAAAGACAAAATAACATATACTAATCGACAAAAAAATCTATGAATAAGAAATCAAACATGATATATATGATGACTTCAATGATTCGCTTGTGCCAAATTATGCTATGAAAAGTACATATATATATGAACTGTAATTACTTTTTTAGATCAATAAGCATATAAGTGGATCAAAATAAACATAAATCCCACTCTTGAAAGATGCTATGTGATGTATACATCGCGACAAATATAAACATCTCCATATACGACAGCGAATATATATGTGTATTCAACGGTAGAGACAAAATAACATATAATCGACAAAAAAATATATGGATAAGAAATTAAACATGAGATGTGATTAGTCTTTTAGATCAATCAATAAGCATATAAGTGAATCAAAATAAATATAAATTACCTTCTTGATATATGCTTAAGAACAACATTACTAATTTTAATCCTTTTAACTATATGTATCGATTTATTTCAGATTGATCATGAAACAAGATCCATGATGACAATCTAAGATTGCACCAACACTAATGTTGATATTCACATCCATTAATTAATTTATCTTTCCAAATAAACTACAAAAAAGAACTTTAAAACAGAAGAAATATAAGCACCTCTCTCCACACACACACACACACACACACATGAAAGAACTCTAGGAACATATATATGAACATAACACACACACAGAGATAGACTCACATGTATTAAACCTAAATGATGTGGGGATAATGAGCTCTTCCTTCCAATGGAGACAGCTGCAACTGTGGTCACAAAATATTTGCAGAAGATACAATAGAATTGAGGATCGAGCCCTCACTATTTAGAGAGAAGAGAATGAGTCTGACCTGTCATTTCCAAATAAATGTGTAAAGTAAATTCATGGCTGTTCATAAATGTGTAAAGTAAATTCATGGCTGTTCATAAATGTGTATGCTTTCTTCTGCAATAAATGTGTGAGTTTGCTCATACTCACAAAAGCGATGATTATTTAATTATCATACTAATCTATTTATGGATTTTAAGATAGTTCCAAAATCCAACAACATTGCACTCGATTTCTTGATTACAAAACACAACTACAAACTTGAAATTATATCCACTTAATTTCTTTCACATTTTAGGTTCTGTAAATGATCAAATTAAGATAATATCAATTTAATTAAAAGTTTATAATTGTTAGTTTCAATTTATATGTAAAAGTTGTATGATCAAATCATGCAATCTAGACTTAATTATATGCTTTATATATAACATAATTTTAGATCCAGCATAATATGGCATGTTTACTTAATAAAAATATACTGTAACATTATTATATAGTAAAAAAAGTGTGAATTTTTTCTATAGCGATTTTATATCACCTCTCTACATGCTATATTTACGTATGATTGATCCATGTAATTTGGTTATAACCAATATTATCTTTTTGGAAATGTTGATTAAGGGGATCAAGATTCATTTTCTTATTTCTAAAACTTTATAAAACATTTATTTCTAAACTATGACACTTTTGAATTTTGATGGCATAATACTTTAATTTTATTGATTAAGCAACGTTAAAACTTAGTAAAAAATTGGATCAATTAAACTAGGCATACCAATTTCGCAAAATCTCTATAGTTAATCTTAATTTCGTCACTTCAAATCGGCGAAATCAACTGTCCAAAAGCAAAACAATAAAGTCGGGCAACGATATGAACACATTAATTTAGCCAGTTGACCTCTATAAGTTTGTTGAATTATATACTGATATATGTATGCTACCCAATTAATATTAGCAGAGCAAAATAAATTGTCAATGAGTGGGACAAATTAGAATACACTTATAAGTAAATTGCAAGTCCCAAGGGGTTCGAGTGCATAAATTTGAAAAAGTCACACTAACTGATGCATTATTCTAAATGTGTAAATATGAATTTTTTAAATCCCAAACTAATTCCATTTTATAATAAATATCTCAAACTATCATACTCCTATTATAAAGTGCTAATAACATAAATCCCAAACTAATTACATTTTATGAAAAATATCTCAAACGATCGTATTATATATTAAGTGTCAATAACAAAAAAAATACAGTATACTAATCCAGCTTCTCGTATTGTACAAATCAATGACGTTTTGTTTCTCTCTCTTTATTCACTCGTATCATCAAAACAAGTCAATGTCATTTCAAATTACTAGAATCGTCAATTTATTTAGTCATAATCTTCATCCCAGATAAATTTGCCACACAAGACATGGCACGCAAATTTTAATTGGTTTGAAATATTTCACTGAGAAAATAAATACACACTTAAAATAAATACACACTTCGCACCAATCAACCTAATATTAGCAAGCAATTTCAACATCAGGCCAGAGGCTATGTACATAATTCACCACTTGAGAGTTGAGACAAAAAATACTAAATACATGACAAAAGTTGCTGGCAGCAAAATCTTCAATTTGCAAGTGATGATCACAGCATGGTATGGCCATATATGGTTGCTTGAATGCTTCTAAACCGTGCAAACAAACTGGGTCTGGGTATCAATTGGAATCCCTTCTGGTATGCCGATACCATCTTCATCAATCGATTTAGCAGAACATGAACTGATGTCAAATGCATACCTTTGTGGCATCACTTCTTTTTCGTATGGCACGTATTCCTTCATCTCCTGCAGTTTCAGAGATGGTGAATGTTTAACGACGAAAACAAATATTTGATCAAGTTCAGTGACAATGTTTACCTCCCAGTCATTGAAGTCAAGTCTGAATATGAATTGGTGGTTTGTAGCTACTCCAGTCCTGATTTCTTCTGCGCTTGGACCATTTCTTGGAGCTGCAACGAATTAATAGTAAGAGATATAAATGGCAAAATATAGCTAAAAAGTTTTGCATGAGCAAGATGGTTACTAACCAACGACTCTAGCACCAGTATCGTTTACATATATATGAACTCTACCGTCTTTTACTAAGAACGCCATTGCAAACAAGTTCTCAATAGTCTGTGAAAATGAATCCCTGTTTAAGATGAGGGTTTCAACTCGAACTTTTTTCCTTCTCTTCAATACCTCAAACATCACATGAATGTTTCGATCAGTGTCTGACATCAAATCTACAGCAATCTTGAACTGTTGCAGAAATACAAGAACTAGTCAGATAATTGTGCATAACACTGAAATGAAAGCTTCATATACAAGCAATAATGTTGAAACAGGAGCTTGTCACATGCTATATTTTTCAAATACTAAGATATGGAGTAATCATCAATGCAGAATGGCTGAACAATGAAAACTCATCAATCCGACCTCTTCTGGATGCGTTCTCTTCAATGATCTGGCTCGCTTTGCACGAACAACTGGCTTCCGTTGCTTGAGCACAGTTAGCATAGGTCCGTTCCTAAAGCAACATGTGCATACACTTTGATATTTACAAATAATTTTTTCATGTCTTTATGAAGATGAAATATATTTGACTTACATTGTCCGGCAGCCGGAACCACTCATGAAAATAGGAGAAACGCAAGAGCCAATATCTAGCCACGAGACAGTATAAGAGTTATCTGAGAGCACTTTATGCCTTTTCAGCAGCCCGAATTGTTTGATCAAGCAAGAAACAAATTCCGGTGGGGTAGCACATACTGCAGTATTTGACCTAACAGAGTCCATTAATATGTTGGTCAGCCCTAACAAGGTCTCTGCATCAGCTACCTGCTCTCGCGGCTTTGTTACTGCACATTATAATTTATACATTAGTGGATTGCCATTTCAAGCAAAAATTATCACGGTCGTAAATAATTGATGAACATTAAAAAGCTAGAACTTCAGCACATACACGCACCCTGATAGCGATAGCTCGGAGAAGGTAAAATTGTAAGAGTGCAACATTGCTTCACTACTTTATAAAAACATTAGACTTTAGTGAAAGTGAGTAAAACTGTAAAAGTACCTTCTGTATGGATGATTTCTACTTGGTTCATTATGGAGACGAACTTATTCGATGTCGCATTTGCTATTTCATCTTTCTTCTCTGCAAATAAATGAAACAAGGTAGTAGAATGAAACGATAAATGATGAAGTATTAAAGGTTTAAACTTGGAAATATATGTACCCTTGATGCGGTTTTCGATTTCACGGTAGCATGAACGAATGGTCCTACTTTTGTCCTCCTCCTCCTCCTTCCCCATTGCCCTTGCTCTCTTGGTGTGTTCCGTGTTTGGCTGTAGCGTATGGTAGAATATGAAGAGTCTGCTAAATGAATGTATCGAGAAAAGTGCCACGTGCGACGTGTGATGTTTTCACGGTTTTGGCTTCTCATTTTCCCTCCAAAACAAACACACAATTACCCTAATAAATAAAATCATTACTCTAAACTTCAAATTTTGAAAATGAATTGCATTAGAATTATCTGAATTAAAATTTTAATTCATTTAAGATGTAAGATACTCTTTTACGTTTTAAATGATTTCTTTCTCATTTCCCTCTTTTCAGCTTCTGCAACAATTTTGACCATTTTTATTTATTTTCATCTCTCTTCTTTATTGTCTTACTTCTCTCTCTTTAATTAATAATCTTATTTTATCCTAAAAAGTCAACTTATCAATAATTAGATATATGCTTCGAATAATAAATTTATTCTTATTTTATTAATTTTTGGGGAATATGTAAATTTTATCGTTTAATTGATTTATATTAACTTTTTATATTTTTTGTAATTTCAAATACATATAGTATATTTTAGTGCGAAATAAATTAAAATGTAGCATTGCATACGAAATTTTAGTTTTATTTTATCAAATTTGAACTATATAGACATATTTCTTTCATCTAAAGTTATAATATAAAATTAAAATATATAAAATCCATATGAATAAATATATTTTAGATTATAAAACAAATTATTCATATATCTAAAATTATTTTTATTTTAAAACACATAAATGCTAAGAGAGATCAAACGAGAGGATGAGAGAACAATGGGCATAAAAGAGTAAAATAAGAATAAATAGAAATGTACAAATTTTCATTTGAGAAAGATTAAATGAGAAAGAAATAATATAAAAAAAGTAAAAAAAGATCTTAAATAAATTAAAAGTAAATGAGATCTCTAGACTCTAGCGCGATTTATATTGTACGCATCCGATTAGTGCGAACGGATAAAAGTAAGAAACTAAATTTTCCATCCGTGCCGATATGTAAATTAAAACTCCGGCCAATTTTGTTTGATAATAAATTAGCCAATAATATTTGTTTTTCAGGGCCCGTTATGTATCCAAAATAAAAAAGGAAAATACATCTGATTTATTTATCTTATTGAATAAATAACTTTTTTTTTATCTCATTGCAAAATACAGCTGAATTACTTACTGAACTTTGTAGGCAGTAAATTTACATTTCTGATATATAAAATGCAGTATACTATACAACATTCAATTGAAGCGTAATTGTTGTTTGCACTATTTAACCAAAAAAATCGTGGAAGAACAGTGACAGAACCAGAAAATTATATAAGTCGGGAATGAAATTTATTAAAATAAATATTAAAATATTTATATTTACATGTAATGCATGTTCAACTTTTACAACACACTTCGAAATCGCTGAAGAATAATCTCATTTTCAATTTCTTTGAAAAACTCTCTATCAATACTCAATATATACTACTACTACTAAGATAGCATTCATTCATTCTATCTCTCATTCTATTGCGTAAATATTACTATGTTTTAACAAGTTTCATTGAAGCACTTGCAGTTGAATAATTCCTACAATAAAATTCCGATGCATAACTATAATCAATAACAACAAGATTTCTTAGTGTTGGAATATATTATTTCATACACTAATAATTTTACTAACTACTAGTATTACTTGCAAAGTACAGATAATTTTATATTAATTCTAATTCAACTACCAAGTGGTCCAAATCCAAATACCAATTAAATTAATAGGCATTGAGGCAAATAAAATATATTAAAAAACATGAGACACACTGCACTACGCTGTTATTGCAAATAAAATTAATTTTACAATTCTATCAAATAGTGAAATACATTTCCTGATACGGACACACGACAACTGTGCTTTGTGCTTAGAGCATCTCCGAGGGGAGGTGTAAACTAATATAACTACCATATTTACCTTTTTTTATAAGATCATTATCTAAAATGAGAGGTATTTGAGAAGACATTATACATTTTCTCATTTTAAAGAGATATCTTTACCTCCCCATTAATGAAGAGGTAAAATCTTATAACTACCATATTTGTCTTCTTTTCATAAAAAACCCTTATCCAAAGGGAGAGGTATTTGAGAATGTATTACACTTTATGTTTTTTAATGCATTTTGTATAATTATTTTATGGGATATTGGCACCTAATAACATGGAACTTTCAAAAAGTTGGGTTTTCCCACGAAATTTAAAATTGACAAATAATATCATGAACTTTACCTCGAGTTTGTTATTTCCCATCAATGAAAAAATTCCGGCAAATAATATCATGATACATATTTTTTTCCCGTAAATTCTCGACAACAACTTCGAGAATTTCAAGATTTTCAATCTTTGGGAATAGTTTTTCTTGAAGCACACCCTCCAAATTTGTTCTTCAACCTATTAATATAGCCGGATTTTTCTCAATGGTGGGAAATAACAAATTCGAGGTAAAATTCGTGATATTATTTGTCAATTTTAAAGTTCGTGGGAAAAATCTAATTTTTTGAAAGTTCCAGGATATTAGATGCCAATATCCCTTATTTTATTTTTAAAAAATAATTTACCTTTCTATATACATTTTTCCTTTACAAGTTACTTTTTAAAAGGATATATTTCACTTTTTAAGAAGGTAAATATATAATACATAATATACCTTTTTTATATATCTTCTCCCCTTAGAGATGCTATTAGGCAATAACATTAGTTTTATCATAGCCCAAAAAGACAAAAAACAAAAGCCCAACAATAAAATATCTGGGCCAAAACTAATAAGCCCAAGTTGTCTCAGTGGCGCTGCGGCTGTGGAGTGTGGATTCTGGACGGTTGGAGTGCAGGGCTGCTTTGGGGCGGAGACTGGTCGGAGGAAGGCCGTATAAGGGTGGTCGGGGTCTGGTGCCTGCCAAGCCCCCACTGGCGCCCTATGTGGTTCCGTCGCTGCTGAAGAAACATCATCTAATTTAAGGTGAGTTACATTTCTCATTTATATTCATATTATTTGGTCTTCCTTTTCCGAAAATTTTCAAAATAAACTTTTACTTTTTACAAATTTGATAAATTTCTTCCGCTTCAGAAGCTGAGCTTCACAGATTCATACATTTTCAAACTTCCATTGTTTACAGATTATCGAATCTTTTGTGGAATATAGATAACAGTCAGTTTATTTTTAGCATATTTTTTTATAATTAATTCTGTTTTATCAATTTAAATTTGAATCTATTGATTTAGATTATATATTGTGTGGATGCGTTAATGATCCAGATATTGAGGTAGGCATCCAAGGTTGAATGTGTGGAGTGGGTAGATGCAAGTTATATATGCATTTTTTTAAAGCCACATACATATATCTCTAATTCTGGATGAAATGGTGAACATGCAGATAAGGTGGTTGATATAATTTCTTGCTTAAACACCAACATATTTTTTAACTACTCGTCTCTTGTAAGATACAGTTGGAAGGTTATTATACATGGAAGGCTGCTTATGCTGAACATGGGAGCAAAATAATGTAAATACCATGTTTCTTTTTTTTTAACAGACTCATAGGCTTTTGTTTTCTTACTTCAACTAAATTGAGTAAAAAATTGTTTTGTTACTGTATTCAGTTTCTTATGACTTTGATGCCTTTTGTCTTTTTAAGTCCAAATACACAATCTTCCCGAAATTGCTATAAACCAACATAATACCTGATTATGATATTTCAAGTATACATACTCTTGGATGAATATGATATCTATTGAGCATTTTGATTATTTAGGAAATGAGAGGTCCTAGAAGCATTGAGATATGGAAGATGGGTGCTGTCAATTATTTGGAGGCACTTAAGCTGCAAGAGAAATTGGCATCTGATAGAAAAACACACAAGATCAAAGACACCTCGTTGTCTCTACAGCATCCACCCACATTCACTCTTGGCAAACGGCGGACTGTTCACAATGTATTGGTTTCCGAGGCTGAGCTCAAAGCAATGGGAGCAGAGCTTCACTATACTGAAAGAGGAGGCGACGCTACATTTCATGGTCCTCATCAGGCCATTTTGTACCCTATTATCTCCTTGAGAGATATTGGCATAGGGGCCAGAAAATACGTGGAGAATCTTGAGTCAACAATGATTGAGTTGGCTTCTCTATATGGCGTTAAAGCTCGTGCTGGAGAAACGGGTGAGACGGGGGTTTGGGTTGGCCGGAGAAAGATTGGGGCGATTGGGGTTCGCATATCTTCTGGAGTTACATCCCATGGTTTGGCTTTCAACATCGATCCCGACTTGAACTACTTCAAACACATTGTGCCATGCGGGATACCGGATAAAGAAGTCACTTCTTTGCAAAAGGAGGTGGGGCTGGGGCAGAAGCTTCCTTCTGAACAAGTCATTCATGAGCAATTGGTTTCATGTTTCACAAAAATATTTGGCTATACTGATATTACATGGAGAGACAAAACATCGGTATCCTCGGATGGTCATGAATGAACCGCAACATACTGAAAAGGGTTAGCATTTTTTTTCCCATCTTTGATAATAATATGGTCCCAATAAACGGACTGCTGAAATTTATGCGTTTCCTCTGGTTGGATCGGATCAACTGTTATATTTTTGTTTGGCATAATTGAGTTTTAGTTGATTGTGCATCCATGGATGGTTGGAATATGTGGAACCCTGTTTTGTTTATCACTAAGAAGTTACATGTAGTTGAACCCAAATAATGTGTGTTCACTTGCACTAGTATAAAAAAGAGAAGAAAATGTAATAGGAATGTGTTGTTAGCTGCACATGACTCAATCTGGTAGCCTGGAAATCAGCCTCAATATTTATTCGAATATTTTATAAACAACACATGTTTCTGTCTGGCTAAAGCACGAGCTCAGCTAGCTACAAGAAATGGGCAAATGCTCACACTATAAACTACTACCATTCTCAGCCTTTTGTCATTTCCACCTATCCCTATTCCAGTTTTCTTGATAAAAGATGAGTAAGAGTAACAATCACACAACAAAACTTGTATTTCTATTCTTGATGCTCTTGCCTTTACTCCTCTCTGCCTCTGCTGTGCATGTAGCCAATGCAAAACCACAGTGGAGAAAGCTGTTACTCTCTTCAAATTCACTATTCGTGACCAAAGCCAAGTCGAGTGGATCCACGCTGGAGCCGGAGAAAGCAATGGAAAACGGCCTGAGGAAACGGCCTCCAAGCGCTTCCAATCCGACTCAGAATAAATGAGGTGTTGCAGTAGGAGACGCACAGATCAGATAATGATCTAATTCTGTCATTTTTGCACTTCCCTTTCATATTACTTGTCAGATTTCTTAGCTTAGTTCTTAGCAAGAATGTTGAACTTAGCCTTAGCTCAATAGGATTATCTCTTTTCATTTTTCTTTCCATATAAGAATTCGTTTCTCTTTTTTTTTTTTGCATTATTTGTAATTGTAGGGGTCTAGGGCAAGAATGAGATGAAAGTATCTAATGAAACTTTTACTATCATCAAGGATTAATGTTTGTTTTACTTAAAAATTGTAGTACTACTATCTTGCACTAGGTATGTCGTAAATCTATATATCTTCTTGTTCTAGTTTTATCTTTTGTTTATAGGTATTTATGTGTATTTAGCAAATCTAAATATGTACTCATAATTTTTTAAAAATAAAAGTAAAAATAAATGACGAAAGTTGAATACCATCTGCACTGATCCATGCGGATACACACAACACAAATCTTGGTGGGCTTCAGAGCTTTACAGAGAGGAGGAATATTTCCTAAAGCATACATGGGTGGCAAATACTACCTTTTTTGAATCTTTTGTCTATACCTGCACTCCTTCAGTCTCCAAAAAAATATATACTTTGGATTTAGCACGAGTTTTAATGCAAAATTGGTAAATTAAGAGGGAGGTAGAAGGAAAAAGTAATTAAGGTATTGTTAGTGAGGAATGAGTTTCACCTCATTAGAGATAAAAGAGTTTCCAAAATTGTAAAGTGCATATTCTTGTGGGACGGACTAAAAAGAAAAGAATGCATATTCTTGTGTGACGGATGAAGTATTTGTTTATTGAAAAAATTCTCCCTCCGTAACCCACTTTTCTTTTTAGTTTGTCCTACCCAAGATGTCCCATTACTAAAAATAGAAATTCATTTATCTCTACTTTCTTTACTCTCTCTTAGTAATATTTTATACTCTTCACCTAACACACAAAATAAACTGCATAAAATCTTGTGTCACCTAAAAATGGGTCATCTTACTTGAGATGAGATATAATTTCTTCTTTCCCTTTGTTTTACTATCTAACTAGACCTGACCTATGGAGCAGAGGAAGAAAATGGAATGATCAATGTTTTTACCAGTAAAATGTTTTATATATTGAAATCAACATGACAACAAAATTTTCCAAGCTAACTGATTTCCAAGATCATATGATTGATTAAAGCATTGAGATATTGTCCTGTTAAAAATTTGATTTAGAGCTGACTAATTTGATATGTGTTCTCTTTGCTCAAAATCGAGTTTAATCATTGAAAAATGAATTAGACAAACATGTAGTGAGGTTTATTTTAATGTCTTGGTATTGGGCCTTAGATTTTGCCTACTAGTCATGGGCTGGCCTCAATATATGTATAAAAAGGTTTTTAGTGAATAATATTCCCGTTAGTTATACTACAAAGTTCTTAAAATAACTGTCTAATCAACTAAAGAAAACTCCAATATCTTAATATTATTTTTATCAAAATACTAGTAATAATAGAAAAACATGTCAAGTGTGCTTTAAAATTCAATCTTTTCAACAATATAGATCATGAGCATAAAACAATTCATATCCGTAGTACTAATATGTTGACATGAGTAGACCCGTTACTAAATTTAGACATAGAAAATGACACCAATATGGTTTTTTTTATACTGATATTTTATACTCTATTAGTCAAGGTATCGAACCTTTCAACCTTATACACTTCAATTTTATGGTTCCAATTATACTTGACTTATGGAGGTCTTTGTTGGAAGATAAAAGCCAAAGTTCAATATTCAAATGCAGAAAATCAAATAATTTGACAAGTTACATGATTTAAAGAATAGAACAGTCAGTTTCCTTGAAAGTTCTAATCAATGTTTAAAAAAATATTGTGTGTAGATCATAGACAAGATATAAAACATTTTAATCATTACTTTATTTAAAAATAGTTAATTTAAAGAAAAAATAAAAAAACATAGAAATATCTGTAAACAAATTTAGCACAAGAATTGATATTTGTTCCATAACATCTCTTGCTGTGTTTTAGGGCATCAGTAACCCCGTCCCCATTTCCGGCCCCAAGTCCCCTCCACGTCATCATTCCTCTACAGTTGCGGCCCAGGCCCCAACTGCTGTAACCCTGCAGGCCGCAACTCGGGCCGCAACTAATAAATGACACTATTCACAACTCCAACCTATTTAACTCGAAAACGCAATTCGTTGAACAATTGAAACCGGGAAAATGCATTGTTCATTCGAAATTAACATTACATTACTAGACGAAGCAAATTTAAAATACAAGAAACCCGGGCCACGACTACTACTTCTTCATTTGGGCGCGAAGGTAGGCGATCATCTCACGGTGCAACTCGAGCTCCTCGTCCGACATCTTCGATGTATCCCTCGCTGTCAACTCCGTCAGCTGGCTCATCCGCCATGTAATATTCATCTCCGACAAAGTGTCGGACATCTTATCCAGAGACGGATTGGTCGGCGGTGGCACCATAGCGGAGTTGCTCGCAGCTGCCTTCCCCTTTGCTTTCCTCTTGGCCGCCTTTGTTCCTGTCGGGCGGCTCTGAATGCTAGGAGAGGAGTAGAAGACATCGTCGTCCGTCACGTTGAGGTCGATCGCCGGACCTCCTTCGCTCGAAGAGTAGTTTCCGGAGGCGGAAACTTTGGTTCTCTTCGCCGCCCCAGTTGCCGCTGGCTCAGCACCGCTGGTGTACTTCGGGCTCTTCTCGACGAGCTTCCAAACTTCGAAGTACTTGAAGGTCTTCTTCCCGTCAGTGAAGAACGCTTCCTTTGCCTTCTCGACGAGGTCCGCCTCGCTGTGCCCGCTCGGCCACATACGGACTACGTTGGCCCACTTTCCGTTCCACTTGCTCATATCCGCCTGGACCCGGCCCCAATGCTTGCGCAGCTTCACGTAGCTACGCTCGCTCGACCCTTCCGGACGGCCAGCGTTATATTTCTGCGCAATCCGCTCCCAAAAAGCCTTGCCGGTCTGCTGGTTGCCGATGATAGGATCCTCGGAGACGTCGATGTAGTTCCTCGCAAGCCACATTGTCTCGGGCGGAGTGTACTTCTTCGGCCCATCCTCCTCCCCGACCTTCTCCTTTCCCCGCTCTTGAGCGGGCTCCATCTCACTGACCTCGAACTCGTCGGTGTTGACCGGCGATGTAATGTCGCCGTTGCTACCGACTCCCGGACTAGGCTGTGTCTGCGATGGTTGCGATGACGGTATGTACCAATTGTTCGAGTTAACGAACTCCTCCATCTCACGTTGATCGCTGTTGAACCAATCCATTGACGCCGAAAATACAAAGGGTATAATAGAGTATTGAAATGGAACGCGGGATTGAAATGGATGGAACGCAAGCTCGTATTTATAGACATCGAATTTAAAAAAAAAAACAAAATTGG
Source organism: Salvia splendens (assembly GCF_004379255.2). NCBI lineage: Eukaryota > Viridiplantae > Streptophyta > Magnoliopsida > Lamiales > Lamiaceae > Salvia > Salvia splendens. The sequence continues at coordinate 4,814,101 of NC_056034.1, forward strand.
ATTTGCGTCCCGGCCCGAAGACCGTGTAATGCTGGGCCGGGACGCGGGACTTGCGGCCCGTCACCGTGCAACCCCGTCCCGGGCCGGGACGCGGGACGCTCCCCAGGCCGGTCACGCGTCACCGGGACGGTCCTGAGCCGTGCCGCACTTCCGTGTAATGCATGGGACGGGCCGGGACTCGCAATTTGCGGCCCGGCCCCAAGCGTTAGGGCATCATTAACCCCGTCCCCATTTCCGGCCCCAAGTCCCCTCCACGTCATCTTTCCTCTACAGTTGCGGCCCAGGCCCCAACTGCTGTAACCCTGCAGGTTGCGGCCCGGGCCGCAACTAATAAATGACACTATTCACAACTTCAACCTATTTTATTCGTAAATGCAATACGTTGAACAATTCAAACCGGGAAAATACATTGTTCAGTCGAAAAAAGAAAATTACAAATCCTAGAAAAAAAATACAAATCCTAGAGAAAAAAAATTACAAATCCTAAAAAAAAAATATTAAATCCTAAAAAATAAAAATTACACGTCCTAGAAAAAATATTGAAATAATTTAGAGGATAGAAATGGAGAAATTGGTGGAAGAATATTGAAGAAATGGGTATAAATGGACAAAAAAATAAAAAAAAAATACATTTTGGGGGTTTGCGGCCCGTCCCGCACCGTGTAACCCTAGGCCGGGCCGGGCCGCGGGATGCTCACCAGGCCGGGAACGCGGCCCTGGGAGCGGCCTGGGCCGTGACTCGCCTCCGTGTAACGCATGGGACGGGCCGGGACTCGCGATTTGCGGCCCGGCCCCTAGCGTTACCGATGCTCTTACGCATGCTCTTATAGTACCATATTTGATGATCATTATTTCTGAATATTTTTATAGCAAAAACACAGGTTTTAATTGGTAAATGTAGCAGTTAAAAAGACAAGTAAAAGCAACATATAACAGTTGGTAAGCATACTATAAAATTCATATCCGTCATTTCTAACTTTTCACTTTGTATTTTTAAGTAATAAAATATGTAATTCATATCCGTGACTACTAACTTTTCACTTTGTATTTTAATTATTAGAGAAAATTTATCTTAAAATATAACTATACTATATAATTATGAGTTACACGTATAAAATGACTCAGTTAATATGTATGTTGTGTCCCCAAATCTATAATTACTATTAGTATTATAAATAAATTTTAAAGTATTGAGAAGAGGCATTTTAAAGGAGAATTTAATAAATTTTTTAATTTATAGCAAAATTGTATGGATATAAATTTTTGAGGAGAGACGTTCATGTGGTTCCCGCCTATAACGTGACAGTTGAAGATTAGAATATGGCTGAAATTTTTGAGATATTATGAATGCCATTAAAGGAGGTAGTCTTTTTCGTTGAACTTTCAGCCTTCATACACACATCAATTCCATGGTTCCAATTTTCCATTTTGCTTGACTTAAAGGAGGTAGTCTTTTTCGTTGCTGCCTCTGCATGTCAAGAAAAATAAACTAATCATAATAATTTAGGGTTAAATAATTTATTCTTCAATAGTTAGTTATTCAGATAATTTTTAAATTATGAAATTTAATTAAATTCTATTTAACAAATTATTATACCTGAAATTTTAATTTTAGCAATGATTCCATTTGTATGCAAAATCATTTATTTGGGCGTTGTTTCATTGAAATAAGTACTACACTGATAAAATTTAGGAGGTCTATCAAAATTATTCTCTATCTATTTTTAGTAAATTTTTACTCTATTTGTTCCATAGTAGTGAATGTATTTCATTCCGGCACCAAGATTAAGGAAAAAATGTGAAATGTATTAAATTAAAAGAGCAATAAAGTAAAAGAGATGAAAAAACACTATTATATCTCTTAAAATTTGTCACATTTTTCTATTTTAGAATATCTCTCAAATTTTATACTCCTCTCATTTTATTGACTATTTTGAATAATGAATCTTACATTACATTACATTAATTCATTCTATTCATTAAAACTAAAATATTAGGATTATATAAAAAAGTACTCCTACAACTTACTATATTACTAATTTTTTCTAATCACTTTTATTCAGAATCATTGTCATATCTAAGAGGGCCAATTTTAGGGGACAAAGGCCGTGTCATAGAGGGGCAAACTTGGAGCACGAATGATACTCCAATTTTTATAGCAAACCACATTTTTTTGGTACATGTAATATTCAGAAAACAAGAGATGCTATATATATATGCATCGATAAACATCAGAGAAGTTGAGAAGAAGGATCCGGAGGCGGCGGGACTTGAGCTGAGCCCTCTAGCATATGAACAACTCTCTTCATCTGTGGCCTCAACTCTGGATCTTCTTGAATGCACCACATTGCTATCTTCACCATTTTCTCAAATCTCATCATCTCTTCATCCTCCAGTTCCACCACCATCTCCGCCACTGTCCCGTCGCTGCAGCAGTCATAAGCCCAGTCGCTAAGAATTCTCTTTCTCTCATCCTCAATCTCCGGCTCGAAGTTCTTCCTGCAGCACAGCAGCTCCAGCAGCAGCACCCCGTAGCTGTAAACATCAACTTTGACGGTTATAGGCATGTTTCTGAACCACTCTGGTGCAACATACCCTCTCGTCCCCCTTATCCCCGTCGTCGTCCTTGTCTGATCGGACTTTAGAAGCTTGGCTAATCCGAAATCGGATATCTTTGCAGTGTGAGCATCGTCCAAGAGCACGTTCTGAGGCTTGATGTCGCAGTGTATGATCTGCGTGCTGCAGTCTTCGTGCAGATAGCAGATTCCTCTGGCAACCGAGAATGCAATTTGCATTCTCGTGTGCCAATTTGGCTTCAACTTGTTAACGAATAAGACGTTGGCGAGAGAGCCGTTGCTCATGAACTCGTACACCAGAAGCCTGTTTTGGCCTTCAGCGCAGTATCCCAACAATTGGACTAAGTTCTTGTGGTTGGTCCTGCTGATTGAACTCACTTCGGCTTTGAATTCTTGATCTGCATCATCTGCCATTCTGGTCAGCTTTTTCACCGCGATCACCTTTCCATTCTCTTCCAACAGAACCCCTTTGTATACTGTTGAGTAAGCGCCGTTGCCCAGCTCTAGGCGGAATCCATCGGTGGCTTCTTCCAGCTCCTTGAAACTGAAGCACCTTATGTTCAGTCCGGGATAAACTCTGCTGCCTTCATCCTCCACCTTTTTCGATTTCTTCCCGACCAAAAACAGCTTTGATGCAAACAGAACTACGTTGAGAAACACTGAACTAGCCAACAAAACAGCACCGGCTATGATCAGACCTAACCTGTTTTTCTTCCCTGACTTACTCCCGAGAGGATCCGGAACGGTGGCGTTTCTGGCCCTCACCTTTATCAAAGCCTTTCCATCAACTCCGGAATCGATCTTCCCGTTAGAAAGAGGGAATCTCTTCTTCCAACAGTCGGCGTTTCTGTATATAGCAACATCACAGAAACAATCAGTGAGGCACTGCTGTCGGCACCAGTCCTCCGAGACAGGGCTGAAGTGTGCATAATCGGAGTCGGGCCAATCCGCATCAGGCATTTCCTTGAACACGAAGAAATCACTGTCCTGCAATTCAGCGTCGCATCTATGCGGAAGGAAATCCTTCTTGCATCCACTCCACAAGTCATTAGGATCGATGGGAGAGTAGTCCAAGGGGCAGCTGCATCGTGGCCGCTGATCGTTTCCCATGGAGCAGAGACTGTTGAGACCACAAGCACCGCCGCCTGTATCCTGTCTTACTTGAGTGCATAAATTCGAAGGTAAGAAGTCCTGAACGGACCACGCCCTCGGCCGCCCATCAGTCCAGTTATCAGACTTGGGATATACATAATGTCTTAGAACGCCGTCGTATTCCAGCGTCAGCCTCTGGTAATACTGTGTTGATGAAGCTCCGAGGTTCGAGAAGAGATTGCTGAGTAGAGTCCCGTTTCGCGCAACGAGGTTAAAGTATCCGGTTTGGTTGAAGATGAGGCGGAATCCATCTCCCACCGTCATTGTGGCCAAATACGCTCTGATGATGTCGTTCATGGGGAAGTTTCTAGTGTACCACACAAGATTCCCATCGGTCTGCAGCGTGAACAAGAATCTTCCACGAGAGAAATTTTTGTCGGAGAAGCTGGAGATCAGCTCTCCGCCTTGGTTGAGTATCTGGGTTGGGAGTAATGTGTCGGTGGGCTGGTCGAAGGTCTGCCACAGGTTTGCTGAAGCAGAGGAGAAGAGCGCGAAGTTGCCGGTGTCCAGCATAGCGGCGTAGGAAGCGGCGCTGGACTCTGCGGCCCAGATCTGTCGGCCGCTGGGATCGTTGAGCTGGAGCCTCCCATTTGCTGCAAGCTGGACCCGTGAACCCTCTGGGGCCAGATCGTCGCGATTGGCGGACCAAATGATTGTTTTTTCTGGTATTTGATGGAACCAGATGGCGAGCAAGTAGCCGCCATTGGGTGCGGTCTGCTGGAATCCGAAAGCAAATTCAGAAGAAGGCGAGAGCCAAGTTGAATTGGCAGAGTTTGCAACGAGGGACGACCCAAGAGTTACGTTGGTGCGTGGTTGTGCAGATGCGAGGATTGGTAGCACTAACATGATAGTGATGAACATCATGTCCGTTCCGCTTGGCAATGAAGCCATTTCTAGAGAGTTTTTTTTTTTTATAATCAGAGGAAAGAGGAAGATGAAGATGAAGATGAAGATGAAGATGAAGATGAAGATGATTTTTATTAGAGATGCGTCGAAGACTTTTACTGGGACTTGGTCTTGAGTCTTCCTCTTTGTGATAATGGTCCACAACCAAAAACATTTGACTATATTGTCATTCTAATTCAATACCGTAGTACATATTTTTATATAAATTGTCTAGTATTGTTTTATTAGAGCATCCCCAACGGCGGCCGTCTCGATGGACGTCCGCCATTAGGCAGCAGAGAGGCGAACGCGGACGTGCGTTGCGGACACCGGAGTTCCGCGGCATTCCGGGGACGTCCCGATTTTTAATTAAAAAAAACTCAATGTATACGGCTCGTTGAACTTCATTTCATTCGCACCACTTGTTTTAATGAGTTTCTCTATCTTTACTTTCATTTCTTTTGAAGATAAATGGAGCACCACGATAGTGATTCCCCCGCCACGAGCGAGTCACAAACGCCGACTTTTCCAGTTAGAGTTGGGGGAAATGCCGGCGGAAGTGCACCGATGTCCGAGATGATGCCCAGAATGGTGCCAATGATGCCCTAACCTCAAATGGCGGGGATGATGCCCGGGTACTACAATATGTACCTACATGGATTTATTGTCTAGTGATTCCCCCAGAGTACTCCTCTGGAGACTCAGTTCACTGGCATTGAGACTTTCTCTTTTGAGGAGTTGGGGCTATCTCCGGTCAGGGAGTCTCCCACTGAGATGCCACCGGCGACAGGGAGGATGCGGAAGCAAGGGAGAGGGAAGGGCAAGGGCACTACCTCGTCCTCGCCTGCGGGGAATGAGGGTGGGGCGGGGCCGAGGAGGAGGGAGATGAAGCCGGCGGGAGAAAGAGGACCATCTGGAACATAGGGGAGTGTGTTGCGCTGGCGAAAGTCTGGATCAGTATAGTCAAGGATCCCTACGTCGGGGCTAACCAGCATATAGATAGAATGTGGTGGTGCATTAGCCAAAGCTACCTCCAATTCAAACCGCCAGGTGGGAAGCCTCACGATGGAGAACAATGCCGGAAACAGTGGTAGCGGCTGAGGAGGCAGCTCAGCTGATTTGTCGGCATCTACCAAAACAACCTCCGCACGACAACCAGCGGCATGTCCGCCGATGATGTGAAGCTTCTGTCTCACCAACAGTTCCCCGACAGTGAATTGGGTTTCAGGGAATTCAAATATTGTGAGGTCTATCTTGTGGTGAAGACTTCCGCCAAGTTTAGTTCGGGTGTTGAAGCTGGCTGGCTGAAGCGGACGAAGATCAATGCCTCCGGGGAGTACAGCAGTAGTGCCGGTTCCCACGAACTCCCTGATGCTGAGGCAGAGTTCCCGACCCTCAATCGTCTTCCCGCCGCCGTCGCCCGGTTGGGCAAGCGCCAGCGGGCCCCCGAGGTCCGATCGCCAGCTCCTTTGTTAGGGTTTTGTATACTAGAAATCACCTTTCGAGTGATTGGATACTGTAAAACTCTAATTGTTATTTTCCAATAAATGCAACAGATTATTTTTTGTCATAATGTTGTTATGTTTTACATTTAATGGTTGTTTATTGCATATTTAAATGTATAAGCAAACGTAACATAGTCTAAGTCTTTGTTTTAGTAGACCGGTTGTGGGCGTCGTCCAATTTAAGGTAACACGGTTAGTTCTAAACAAAGAAAAATAAGAATTTCACAACCTAGATAGGCCTAGACTACCTAACGTGAAAGGTTGCAATGTCAGTCCGATTATTTCTATGCCTTATTGAAATAAGATGACGTTGGTGTGGTATAGCACTGAATGGATCTAACAGCAACACGAGTCTTAATGCTATCTACTGAAAGACGAGGTCTTGATAATTAATTTCTTAATCAATGTACGTTAGCATTGAGCATACGATATTGAGTATCTACTACTTTGACTTACCAAAGGTGCGGGTTTTTCGTCACCCAACGATCCAGGTATATTGGGTAGGTAGTGGCGATCATTATCTAGCGGTGCTAGGATTGCTATTACGTTGAATCGTGCTCGAGGGGAGTCTCGTTTGATAACATCCACAAGAGGAGCTCGAAACAAGGTTTTATTATTCGGAACCTAGCTAGTTGGAGTTTAATTACTCCATGAATAATAAATAAAAGTTTCTTGCAAAGTCCACTCTTGGAGATTAAAATATGTTAATTAATTAAGTCCGTAGCAGACAATAATTAATTAATGGATGTTTCTATCTTAAGCGCGGGAAATAAATTAAATGCAATTAAAGGAAACCCGGAATACTTGTAATTTCGGATTTGGAAGGCAGTGCAATATTACTTCTGTAGTGGCTGCTTGTAATATTCCAGTATAAGCTTATATTAAATTGTGGGTTCAATGTAATTGGTAAAAAGCTAATTGGGTGAGGCTTGTTCCAAATTCTTCCTTATATCTCTGTCTGGGCCCAATATGTGACTTAATATAAATAGAAGAATAAAGGAGACAGAAAATAACACATTATTACTCTATCAAATTTTCGTCCCCCTCTAAGAAAGAGAGAGCTCGAAATTTTGCCTCCTCCATGAGCTGAGTTCTGTCTTCGTTATTAAAGTCCTAGTACGTTGGTGAGATTTGCCCACACAAATATCAGCGTATAGTCCGCGACACCAGTCAGAAGATCCAAGGTCGAGTATTGAAGATCTTCACGTGGAGACGGAGCAAGCCATCATCGATTCTTGATTGAATCAACAAGGTAAATTGGCTAATTTCGTAGTAAGCATGTTTTAGGGATTTTTATATGCTAAAGCATGTTTTAATTCAAGTTATGAGCATGATACATGTGATAACTACGCGAATAGAATTTGTCTAAATAATCTGCTAAATAGATCAAATTTATGTGATCATTAATTGCTGCACGCTTCCGCTGCCAACCCCTTCATCCTTCCCAGATCGATCCCGAGCTCCCCTCACTCGCCCGCATACAACAGCATCAGACCCTGATACACACCATGGAGAAGTGGTATGCAGCGACTGACCCCTTATACAAGTTGATACTGAAGGATGTCATCGATAGTATGCTGCGCGATTTGGGGATGACATCCCTGTCCATGAGTGACGCCGGGACCGGCCACGGGCACGACTGTACTGGCGGCGGGGACGACGAGGAGTGAGACTTTGTCGAAGTTTGAGGTTGTTTTTTTAACTATATATATATATTTTTTTAATAATTATGTATGTTTTTTGTTTTAAATAAAGTGGTTGCATTTTCTCCGTATTCGTGTCGAAATTTTAATTCCGTAAATTGTTTAATTTGGTGAATTTGTAAATTTTTATTATTATGGATGTCCGTCGGGATGTCCTTGGGGATGTCCGCCATTGTGCAGTGGGATGTCCTTATGACGTGGGAGGATGTGTTTTTGGAAAGTCCGTCGGGATGTCCGTCGAGACATCGGTCCCACTGTGGATGCTCTTAGGGAATAAACGACGACAAATTAGATCCCAGCCTAATCAATTATTGGCTAACTAAAGCTTCCTTCATAAACCAAACATAAAAGATTTTACAATAATTTAGTGATACTTTCATAAAGAACAGGTAGTCGATAACTGAAGCTGCAGGTTTTCATTACGCTGTGTGTGCCTAATTCTTAGGTCTAGAGGATTCACTAGAGCACATGGTCTAGGAGATCGTGAACCTTCAGAATACAGTCGTTGTTGTAACAACCTTGTCTCAAAACCTCAACCCTCTACACTATTGGTTAGTATAGGGAAGTCGGGATCGAATCCACGAGGACGGAAGGGTTGGAATGCATAGAGAGAACTTTTGGAGGGGTTTGGTTACTACCACGCAACATGAGGGTCGGGTTTTAAACTACTAGGCCTGGGAAATAAAATCTAGTCTATGCTAACTACCAGATCTGGAGAATTGAAAGTACGTAAAACGTAAATGCATGCATGATTTGTATCAAACAGTAATTTGAGAGTATTCGCAAAATTCCTGGGTCAAGTAAAAGAGTTTCCTAAATTAACCAAACACAAGGCAAGCAAAAGTAAACAGCAAAACAAATTACTCGAATTAGCTACTGACAGAAAGCTGCAACTAACAAACTAAAGCAGTACGACTACAACTACCGATCGACTTCATCTTCTCCAACAAACGAGCACTGAATGAACAGAGCAGAATGAAAAAACAGAGCATACCTCAAATCAAACGCCGAACACTTCAATTAAACAGAAAGCTATCAGATCTAAACTACTAGACTAAGTAAAAAAGCGGTAACATAGTTTTCCATGCAGATCCGAACACATGTATTCCAAATTCGAACGATTAACAGAAATCTAAGCTAGATCTACCAGAATCAACACCAAACAAATTAGATCCACCATTCTCAACATCATCCCAACTCCGATTCAACCCCAATTCGGAAATCCAACTCCGATCAACACCAATCTCAGCCCCGATCAACAAAACAATTGCGAAAAGCACCCAAAGCAAAAATCAGAGCAGTAAACGCCAAAATCAAACGAAAACAGAAATTTAAACTAGATTAAACATAAACTGAAATGAGTCACAAAGCAATCGCCGAATTTCCGGCAAGGAAATCGGCGAGGAAAGAGTTCGTGCATAAAGTAAATTGTTTCTTCACTCCTTCTCGGAGTGGTGTTACACCTTCAGCAGAACAAAAACAAATCACCACTAACTACCCCAAATCTCCATGGAACCAAGTGCGCGAGTGAGTGTGTGAAGAGTGAGCCCAAAAATACTAAGGAAAATTCTCTAACTTCGTGTCTTCCCCACTTTGTAAGCTTCTTGGTATTTATAGGCGTGGCTCAAATCCCTATGGCAACGGTCATCTTGATTTGACGATTGTACCCTCGCGGAATTCGCTCATTTTCTTCACTTTTCTTCTCTATTCTCTCTGCCCTGGTAATCGTCTTTCATTCCTGGATTTGACAGATTTTTCACGCACCTTGACTTATAAATGCATGTTAGCACCTTAGAAATCACAGAATTCATACGTAAAATAGATGCATGAAACGAGCCTTATCAATAACCTATGCAACGGGCCCTCCTATATATTCTTAGTAATAAATAATTTTGGGCCCAAGCCCGCTAATTGGAATAGTTACACCATTAATACCCAACTCACTTGTACTAGCAATCACTATCTAATTGAAACAATCACTAACTTCGAAATTTCTCTTTATTTTCCTCTCCTACGATAATATTGATAGTTTGGGTCTTTGTGAATGTAAGAGCATCTACTATAGGCGGACGTCCCCAATAGCCCCGCCCCCTTTTTTGTCCACAACCCCAATTTTTTTATCCACTGCCTCAAATTTTTGTTTCCGCCATTATAGGCGGACACTTCCAATAGCCCCGATTTTTTTTCGTTTATTTTAATTCAACTATAAGTAATTAAATTTATCAGACTATACGTAATTATAAAAAAATGGCTATAAGTGAAGAAATTAAAAATTAAACACTACATTTTCGTCGTATTAAAGTAGGGGAAAATTATACAACGAAAAATTAATCTATTGAACATCATAATAGTGTTCACACTGCGCTGCCACCTCCCCTACTACCCAAACTTCTTCAACCAAATCGGCCTGGAGTGTGGTATGTGCTGTGCTCCTGCACATATCACTGAAATGTTGGATCAAAATTGCTCCGTGGTATGCCCATCTGGATCGGCGCGGAGGCAACACCGTTACTTGTACTTGCGCCCTCTTCCGGTGCCCAGCGCTCTGCCGCAAATCCTTCATCTTCTATTATCATATTATGCAATATGATACATGTTAACATAATATTTGCGACATCATCTTCGTGCCAAACTCGTGTCGGGCACCGTATAATGGCCCACCGCTGTTGGAGGACACCAAAAGCTCGCTCAACATCCTTCCTAGCACCCTCTTGTTTCCGCGTAAAGTATTGTTTCTTCGATCCCACCGGTTGGCGAATTGTCTTGACGAATACCGGCCACCGATGATATATCCCATCTGCCAAATAGTATCCCCTACTGTACTGCGTGCAGTTGGCTACGAAGTTGATTTCTGGACCCTCACCCCGACACTCGTCATTGAAGAGCGGCGATGACTAAAGAACATTGATGTCGTTGTTCGAACCTGCAATGCCGAAATACGCATGCCAGATCCGCAAGCGGTAGTCAGCAACGGCTTCCAGAATCATCGATGGGTGTTTGCTTTTGAATCCAGTTGTGAACTGGCCTTTCCACGCCACCGGACAGTTCTTCCACTCCCAATGCATGCAATCGATGCTTCCTAACATTCCTGGGAAACTGTGGATCGAACCGTGCATATCCAGCAGTCTTTGACAATCATCAGGAGTGGGCTTTCGTAGGAACTCCCCACCAAATATTTCCCGAATCCCCTTACAAAACTGCCTAAGCACCGTGAGGCTAGTCGTCTCACCCATCTGTAGGTATTCGTTGAACATATCAGCTGGTCCGGCGTACGCAAGCTGCCGGATTGCAGCAGTGCACTTCTGAAGCGTAGACAGCCCGATCCGGGCAGTGCAATCACTCCGGAGGGTGAAGCACCGGTAACGCTCCGCCAAATTCGTCGCTATATGGTTGAAGAGCCGCTGCGACATTCTGAATCGCCGGCAGAAAATCTCGGGTGGATAACGGTTATCAACAAAGTAGTCCGCCATTAGACGCTGGTGCGCTTCGCTATGGTCTCGTTGGATGGTCCGCCGACGACTAGTCGCACGAGGGATCGCGCCCTCCGCCACTTCCGCCGCGCGCCGCTTTCCCCTCCTCGGCCTTGCCGCAACCCGTTAGGGTCAGACCCGAAAATCCGATGGGCTGACCTGAAAACCCGATAAAATTTCTATTGTTCTATTTGTTTGACTCCTAATTGGACAATTTCATTGATTATTTTTATAATATAGATAACTAAAAAAATAACATTCAATTTTATATTAAATATATAAATTATATATTAAAATTTTATTAATATAATAATAAATAAATAAATTAGAAACTTCTAATTCATTAATAAATATTTAAATTTGTAACTCATGTTTTAAAACATGCTTTAAAATATTTAAATATTAGTATTTGATCATGTTTGTGTTTGAGTGTAAGTATATATATCTCAAATTTATCATAATTAAATTTTTATATTTTATAACTATAACTAATTTTCGTCATTATTTATTGGATTGATCGTATGTTAATTTTATCGGTAGCAACCCGATTAACCCGTTGGGCCAGCCCGAAACCCGAGAGTTTAGGGTTAGGACTGAACTTTTATAACCTGATTAGCCCGCACCCGATTGACCTGCAACCCGAGTAGGGTTGGCCAGAAACCCGGTGGACCGTGCCGATTGACATCCCTATTTAAAACTAATATATACAAGTGTGACCTCTATTTCCCTAATTTTTTTCTACCCACTTTTCTTAACATTTCTGAAAACTCGTGTCACCATGGGACTCCTAATGGCGGACGGAGGGAGTATAATTGAGTGCCAAATGATACGTTAATACAAAACAACAATATTTCTCTCAGTTTGAGGTTATTTGATAGTATAACTTTTCTTTTACGTTGTCCACGATTAATTAGACAAATTGACTTTACTATATTTGGTAATGCATCCTACGCATTAGCTCATTTACATGCATTTCATTATAAAATTAATATAAAAAACTAGAGTAATATTGAATTCTACCAACTTTATAAATTCACTTTCCACTATATTTCTTAAAATTCGAGTTGAGTCAACTCATCTTGATCAATCATAGACGGATGGAGTATAATGCAAACAACATTAGTGGACAATGTAGATAGCGAATTGCATCATAGACTATCTATCTTGCATTATAGCGTTTTCACTGTAGTACATTATACAGTTGTTATTTTGAATTATACGTGACACGTAGCAACATGAACATAAAAACACGTTATAACTAGTACTATATAAGATTAGTTCATTTGCCCTCTAGTATTTGTATATCCTTAATTATACATGCTAGTGTATAATTTATTTACTCAACTAGTCCAACTTAAATGGTTTCCTGACTAATAATCATACATGCTGTTAGTAAGTTATTGTCGGAAAACCATTGGGTAGTAGGTTCAAGAGCGACTTATTTTATAGACTATTAACATTTATACTATTCGTTCTATTTTTCAATGTATTTTTAATTCATTGTATGTACATATTTCGTGCACGTATTTCATGTTATTTTGTTGATGGGTGTGACTATAGTATAGTAAAATATAGTATTCCTCCGTTCTAAGATAGTTGAGTTATATTCATGTTCAAGTTATCTTTTTTATGTTTTATTCTCTTCACTTTAACTTTTTAACACATCAATTTTTTTAATTTTGTGCCTAAGAAATGTCTCAACAATCTTAAGACGGAGGCATTATAATATTTTACCATGTTAGTCATTTTTTACCAAGAACTTTTTTTTCTTTTTAAAAGAGGATCAACAATGGTTCTCATCCACTGCCGTGATGACTCAAACCCCGACTTATTGGTTGAAGAGGAAACGTCTTACCAACTGAGTTGCGCTTCATTGTCAATCATTTTTTTACCAAGAATGTCACATGGTACAATGTATCAAATCTATTTGTGCGTTTCTGATCAACTACCAAATTTGATGATCTTATGAAATAGATGAATTGGGTAAAATTGTCCACTTATGTTGTTTTATTTGCATATTACATAAGCTAGTAGTTATTTAATTTATAGATTAAGATCTAGAGAAATTATAGGGATTACAAAAATGAATGATACCTAAATTAGTAGGAATCTTTTGAATTCAGTTTGTATTATGGAGTAAAAAAATTATTTTAATAGAATAATGGAGTCTATATTGAGTAATAATATCATGTCTAGGCTGACTATAAATTACTACTATCAAAAGCTAAATATCTGCTGGGTGATAATTGGTTATGTGTGTATAGCCACTCACGAATACATTTAACGTTTAGTATTATAATTATAAATATGATGTAAGCTGTAAATTAATATATACACTAACATGCATAAGATATGATGATTGATGCATACAAGATTTGGAGGCTAAATAAGTTTATTTTGGAACCATTTAGGTTGAAATGTTGGAGACTAAACAAGTTTATTTTGGAATCAGTTAGGGGGAAATGTTGGAGAAGGACTCTATCTCAACTTTTCATTATCCAAGTGATGTTTGCGCATTTTAGTTACGCATCATACATTGTAAGAATGCATATTTCCTATTTTGTTGAGTCAAATGTGAACTTTTATTGTGGGACTCCGCACAAGAAAATTAACGTTGGCCTTTGGGGGACACACGTCAAGACTTTTACTGGGTCTTGGTCTTCCATCTACCTAGATAATAGTAGTAAGAATAAATTTCAGTCTGTCATTCTAATTTCATTGTTTTATTAGTAAATATATACGATGACACTTTAAATTTGAAACTATAAAACCCATTAGTTTTGTTCATCTTTGGTTGTTTTTAAATTTAACTTGCAAAAATTATGCTCGTTGGCAAAAAAATTTGATCAGTAAGAACTAAATCAGGATGAGTGTATTTTTCAATTTATTTCAGAATAATTGTCATTAATGTCAATTTTACAAGTATTTAAATTGATATACTATAAAATTGGAGTAGTAACTTTTCAATTTTTTGGTCAAAAATAAAATTAATATAACAAAATCAAATATGATAGGTTAATAAAACCACATAATTTTGTAGAAATTATGTCAATTTGATTAACATTCTAGAATATTGGGAGGGAGAAGTGAAGACTTTTACTGGATCTTGGTGTTACATCTTTCTTGTGGTTAGAATGTATCACAGTCCACAGTCAATAGAAAAGAAAAATTGACCACAGTATGCAGTTGAATTGTGACGTAGTAGAGGTGCGGGTTGTGAATGCTCTAAACGATGAACTTTAGATACTTAATCAATTATTGGATTGCTTATTCCGCGTAAAAGCCTTAAATATCCAGTCTGTTCACTATAATCCGACAACGCTTATGGTTTATATTACTTTAATAAACAAAAGCTAGTCAATAATTGTAAACAACTGTCCTTATGCTGAGTCCATTGTCCTAATAAATAAGATTAGGCCCAAGCCCAAAGAATACGATAAAATAAAACCCATGTAAAAACTATAGAAATGGGAGGAGTTGTAAAACAAAGCAGAAAGCATCTTTTACCATTAGGCTACATTCTACTATGTTGTTCTTTTATTAATATATAGAGATGTCAGTTTAGACCGAATCACATGGATGAACTCGAATAACCTGCTAAATTTACAGGGCAGTGCTTGCTTAAAAAACACAACCCAATCAAAATTCGGGCTAATCGGGCCAACCAGAATGGGTTGACAAATTACTTTTTTTTATTTGAGGTTTTCAATTTGTCGGTGCAACCAACTCCAACAAATTTGCTAAATCACAGAATCCTAAGAAAGAATCAAATGATTCAGCTAGAAACAAATGATTGTGGCGGAGCCGTTGGCAATTGCTATGGTGCCGCCTAGTGCATAGGCAGAGGCGCTTAATTGTTGGGGAATAATGACAACAACCTTCATTCGTAGAGAGAGAATGGGGTACTATTCCAGGCAGTGGCGGGCGCAATAATTTTTTAGTGAGGGTCCAAATTCCTGTTAACAATTGTTACATATGGTAATATTTTAAAATAAAAAATGTTATTTTCAAATTATATTACTAATATACTCCCTCCGTCCTCAAAGAATATGCACTTTGGATTCGGCACGAGTTTTAATGCAAAATTGGTAAAGTATGAGAGAGGGGTAGAGAGAAAAAGGATTTAAAGTATTGTTAGTGGCGAAAGTTTTCAGAATTGAAAAGTGCATATTCTTGTACGCCAGCTGAAGAAGTTGAACTCAAACTCCAGACCCTCGGCTTGGAAGTTCAGCTGAACAACCAACTCAACTACGCTATGTGTTGCGTTTTACTTCTATTAATATAGTATAGATAGTCATAACGAAAATTGTTGGGGGTCCTTGGGACTCCCATGTCTCCACTTAGGTCCGCCCCTAATTACAGGGATAGAAAAGTAGACGAGGATGAAGTGGAAGAAGTAGCGATAACTAGGATTAAAAATGCCATGTAATCCATTCGGTTCCAATTTTGACCCGCCCGTGGGAAAAAAACAACGACTTCGTAAAGTTTATGATTTTTTCGTACCACTTTTATAATTTATGAGAAATATCAAATTTTAAAAAAAGTTAATGGTTTTAGGGATTAAAATCTCTATAAAAATATGCATGACAAACCCGATTAACATGTTTAAACTCGAAGGTTCAGGGTAAGATTGCAAACTTTTAACCCGAAAAAATGTAAGCCTAATTAGCCCGCAACCGGAATAAGACTAGCCCAAAACCAGTCAAACTGACCCGATTGACATCCCCGTGACAATTCATAAAGTCACTTTATGTTATCCCATATTTTCATCTCACACAAAAAATGTTAAAGAAAATAGAAATGGGCGGCGGCGTTTAATTAACTGTGGTTTTCTACAAAAAAAGGTGAATAATTTGGGGGTCATTAGTCCAAACATAGTTTCCGAGTTAACTTCTGGTAGAATCATTTCCATTTTACCTTGGTGTTTGAGAAAAACACGCATACACAATGAATTTGGTGCTAACATTGCACCTTATATATCCAATCAATACAACAAAAGGGTTAAAAAAATAGAATGGAAAATGAGTAGTAGCTAAGACACAGATTCATATAAAAATGACAAGAGATTAGGACACAGAATTATATCTGCAGAGAACCTTGCACCTAAGCACTTGATCAAGCACATAAAATCCAGGCATCACCATGATTTTGACTCTACTACTCCCACTCCCACCTTGTGATGATCTCTGCCTATCTCCAAATATATCCTCCATATATGCTCCATCAAACCCCATATTCTCCTCCACTCTCAGAATCCTCAAAGGCTGCTCAAACGAAAGCGCCACCAAATGCAGCAACCATATACATTTCGCAGCAACAAAGAACCCCTGCAGGAGCTGCTCTGGCCACGGCCTCGTGCACCCCAGCGTCCCAACAATGCCACTCATCTTATGATCACAGAACCTGCTCAACTCCTCACTATAATATTTGGTCCCCTTCCTCAGCACCTCATTCCAGTCCAGGTCTCTCAACGCAACGAACGACTGGAACTGCACCTGCCGGTGCTGCTGAGGGTCCAAGTGCTCCGTTGCCCCGTTCCTCCTGAAAACACAGTTCTCAAAGTCCTGGTACAGACACTGGTTTATGATGGCCTCCAAATGGTACACCACTGCCTTGGAGTGCTTGGAGGCGAGCGACAGCTTGTACGGCTGGAGCAGCGCGTTCAAGCCAACGATCAGAGCCTCATCACTCTCCGCAACCTGCCACAACAGAGCCTTGCAGAACTGCCTCACTGATGACCTCGCTTCAGACACCATCTGCAAGAATCCCTCCACCATTGCTTCCTCACTCACATTTTCATACATGGATAATCTCTTAGTTTGTCTCAGAGCTTTCCTCAGCTCTTCACAGTACCCCTCCAAATGCTCCAGCTTGCCCTTGAGCTCGCCCAACGATGACCTCATCTCCGCGGCCTGACACAGCGCTGCATCCCGGCTCTCATTCGCCTCCACCAGCTCCCTCCTCAGCCTCTCCCCCCCAACTCCATCGCTCTTCTTCTTCAGCCTCAGCCACGAGGGCAGGGCCAGCCCTCTGGTCCGTGGCTGTGAGCGGAGGGAGGAGTGTGAGTCGGTCAAGGGGACGATGATGTTCGACTTCCCCCCTCTTCGGGCTAGGCCTTGCTCGGGCTCGCTGCTTATAACTGCAGGTTTGCATTTGTTGCAAGAGGAGGAGATCGATGCGATGTCGCCCATGCTGTTTCTCCTTGACTTGGAGTGATGGTGTGGGGATGATCTAACTAGATTGGTTGATGACAAGTGATGGTGATCGGCTGGACAGACATGTATGTTTGTGAGGCCTTTTCTTGAAGATTCATTCGCGCTTGTGTAGTCGGATATGAACGATTCCTCTGCGTTTCCAACTCCGTCGCACCAACTCCCGGCGTAGCTTCGACTGTCCATCATGATTTGCTGGTATCCTGGTAATGGATCATCATCATAACTCTGTCCACATTTTCACCACAGAGTCAATGCTAATGTTTCTAAATCAGTATTTGCATAACTTGCTTCATTTTTAACCATATAACTCAGTTTGGTAGCCATATTTCCCTAAATCTATTATACCAAACATAAATGAAGTTATCTGTTCTAAACACCAATCAATGTTAGCTTAATCATCCAAAACTATTCGGGGTACTTATTTAACATAATTTTTAACTAATCCTAAAATTCTTTGTAAATACTCTAGGTTGAAATAACTACATTGATTCACATCTAATGTAAGAGTAGGATTGGAGAGGTTCTAATGACTAATTTTTATCGAAGAAACCATCTTATTCAAACTAGAAGGAGAAGGATAATTTGGTAACATTAAACTTGTGATATAATACTTGGTGATAAACAGAACATCCAAGCTTAGAACAACCACAATAATATCAAATATACTAATCCCCAAGATGAGATAAATAAAACATTAATGTGAAGGAAAAGAAAAAAATACATACAGGTGTGAAAACAGGGTAATCTTGAGCAGATAAATGTGAAGCATGACGCGAAATGGGGGAAGCAGATGGAATAGCAGCGGCGGGACTGTGCTGCTGCATTAGAGCAGCATGAAGAGCCCTCAACTCCGCCGCTTTCGCCATCGCCGCTTTAATACCACTGCCGCTCTCTTCTCTATACACATCCGCCATTAATAACACTCTATCTATCGCCTCATTATTTGGATTTTATTCACAGGCAACAGGCCAAAACCGAATGAATGAAATCCAACGGCTGGATTTCGTTTGTACACACTCGTGAATGAATCATATCATTTCGTTTGAGGTATGTCGACGATTTTATCTGTCTGCTCTGAAGCAATAGAGAGAAAAGAAAAGAAAAGAAAACTGAGTGCATGTGAACCCCAATATGCAAGAAGAGGAATATTGCTTTTCACCATTTTATCATACATTTGTGATTTGTTCTTCCTTTGTTTCTTTATCCTTTTCTCTTTTAATTCCAACAAAAATCTATTTTTATCTTTTTTTGTGCAGTGGCTAAATCTGTTGTAACATGAAAATCACACAATACTCAGATTTGGTTTCTTTATCACTTTCTTTTATAATCTAAATATATCCATTCCTTCTTCAAGTAACTGTTTAAAGATGTGGCGTGTTGGTGCACTCTATATTAACTTCTGATAATAATTTATCACCATTATCAAAATAGGTGATCTATTGACTCTCTATTATCGGTATAGTGTTATCTATTCAGTGTTTATTATAGTCCTATAAAAAATTATTTAACCGGGATAAGTTTATTTCATTATTTATTACTAGAGCGGTTGTTGTGATTAGTCCCAGTTTATTAACTTATTCAGATCTATACTGACAATGTGACGGAGGCATAACATGACTAGTCTCTAATTTGATGATTAATTCAGGACATGATTAAAATCACAAATGGAATGGACTCTTCTTTTCTTACTATAAAGTGATTATGAAATCATATTGTCGATTGGGATTATCATAATTGTTTCCTAAAAATAAGCCTTTTTACTTTCTACGATTAATCATGTTTCACACTATGGATTCACTAACCAAAATTTTTTTTCTGTCATTATATAATGTCTTACGATGATATTACAATGATGTATGAATTTGAATTTGGTGAATGCTAACAATCTATCGGAATTGCAAAAAAAAAAGAAGATAAAATAATTATATTTTGATAAATAGAAAATTTATGAATTAAACCTATGATCTAAGTATGCTGCATATAAATTTCAAGTTTGACTTATCTTTCCCTATGATATTGCACCGAGGCAGAAATTTACCCATCGCACAGTGACTACAGTTTTATATACTCCATGAAAAAAAGTCTGGTTTTGGAGGGCAACTTACGATCTTAGAGCATCCACAATGGGGCGGACGACAACGCACCGTGTGGCGCGGACGACGGACGATGCGTCGTCCGCGCCCTAAGCTTAGTCCGCGGACGAAGCGCAGACGATGGCTCAGACGATGCAACGCGTTTTGTTTTTTTTTTAATTCGAAAATTTTGTTTATATAAATACCTCATCCTCAGATTTCATTTGTAACTTTTCGATTCACTTTTCAACTCTCAAATTACGCTATAAAATGGATTCCGGTGGATACTCAAGTCCTGGTAGCCCGATATTTGGAGATGGCGCACGATGGCCGGGTACACAACCTGGTGAATATTGGTCGTTCGACGACAACACGCAGTACGACCCCGACTTCAGTACGGATTCATACGGTCTCTCTGACATGGAGCCGTCTTCAACTCGCCCTGCCGCCCCTTCCCGTCGCGCCGCCGCCCCCTCGGCCGACAATTGCCTACTCGGATTTGGCAACGGCCTCGATGGCGCGGACGTTGTTGGATACGCACAACGCCCTTATGAAGTGTACGGATCCGACCAGAGCCGAATACCTCCAGGGGTTTATCGATGAGTTGCGCCGGAAGTTGGGGCTTTTGTAGAATAGTCAATTTTTTTTATTTATAACCATTGTAACTTTTTTTAATCAATGTATTATTTGCCGTTTCTATTTAATCGTTGTGTTTTTTAATTAGTTTGCATTTATATATTTGAAAACATTTAAATTAATTAATAAAACAATAGTAAAACCTATAGGGCGCCCCACTGCATGTGGAAGGGCAGGAGGATAAAATGCTGACGTGTCGGTGCATAGGACGGGCTTTAGGGTGCCCCTTGGGGCGCCCCACTATGGATGCCCTTACTCCATATGCTAAAAAATAAAAAATTACTCTATATGCAAAGTTAGGTAAAAAGAGGTGAGGGTGGAGGGGACAGAAAAGTCCAATTGCTTTCGTAATTTCATTTTCCTTCCTGCGCTTCACAACATGGAATTTTTGTTCTCTTTAACTATGGACCCAACCATGGATTCCAATAATTTCTGTATTGATCTGTTGGAAGTATCCGATCCAATAAAATCCCAACTAGTTTTTTATAATTCATCCATCCCTAATAAAAATATAAGTAGAATGAGTTAATAGAATGTGAGGCCTACTTATATTTATGATAAAAAAAATGGAAGTGGACAATAAATGGAGAATGGACGAACATATTAAAAGTGGACTGAGAGACGGAGAGAGTAATATTTTATGCAACTATAGGTCTATAGCTAAGAAATGAAGCAATCACGATAATGTTGTAACGAAGAAATAATTCCTTTTAACCTTTATTTGATGCGCTCAGACGCAGGACTTTTTTCGTGGCATAATACGGACGAGTATCATTTTGAGGTAACATATTTCAACATATGTAAACTTTAAAATTAGATGATATAGTATTCATTTGCTAATAAATAGGAGTAAAATTTAGAGAGTGATATATGTGTTTTGAGGTAAACTTTAAGGAATGCGCATTATTTATTACTCTCTTTAAGAATGAAATTATAATTATATAGTATTCCGGATAGGATCATAGAGCTTTTGAAGTCATCTATTCAAAAGTTCTTGTTTTATAAAATAAATAAATTATTAATTCAACCACTCCATCTCAAAAAAGCAAACAAAGTTTGTCAACCTCCACATGGCAAAAGTGGTATACCGCTAGCAATTATCTCCTCGAAAAGAATTATTTATGTAATAATTTATATCATTATGCATTTATGCTAAACTCTCTTTCCCACTTAATATGATAGTATGATTTTATTTCCATTAATTATAACATACTACATGTATTACTCCTACTTTCGTCCCTCCATTTTTGAAATGAGGGATCCTATTAAGATAACCATTTTCTTTTTACACATTTATTTTGGAAAAATAACAATTAATAATTAAAGTGGAGAGAAATTAAAATAAGAAAGAGAATAATGTAGAAGAGATTATCCTCTATATTATTCTATCTCTTACTTTACTTTCTCTTCACTTTAACTATTTTATACTATCATTTTCCCAAAACATGTTTATTTCCACCTTTGTTATTTTTAATTAATGAAGCTTTGTTATTTTTAATAAATGAATTGAACATCCATACTCATTTTACTCGTATTTTATTATAAAACTTGTAAGACATTTATCCATGAGCGCAGATAATACCAGCATTATATTAGTTGAAACTTGAAAGTGAGGTTTTGCTACGATGAATGATTTTATTCACACAAGACCTCAACGTAGGGAATCTATTTACCAATAAAAAAGAACGTTATTTGAAAGTGCAGAAAACTTTTTAACTTGAAAAGGAACTTCATTGACATTCCACTCCACTTTTATGATAATCTCCTTTTCTTTCATCCTTTTTAAAGATGATTTTGACTGTATTTCAGCACTTTATAAGGCACTCTTTTTACCCGTCCCAATATTGTAATGATTTGGAAACAACAGTAGTAATGTTTATTTCAACTGTAAAAGTCAATAGTGATATGGTAGTGGTTGGGATTAGGGAACACGAGTTAAGCAAATTAAGGAGCAATTTATAGCTATTGTAGCTCGATATTGGATCCAATAATTCAGTTTTTCTCATTGCCTACTTTTTTTTTATCGGCTTACACCAATTAATTGTTCACGAAACCCTAGTTAGATCAACAAAGAATGTTTGCCTAGTACCTTTTCATTAATAAATACTCCCCCGTCCCACATAATTTGGGACACTTTGACCGGGCACGGGTTTTAAAAAACATAATGAAAAGTGAGTTGAAAAAATTAGTGGAATGTGGATCCTACTTTTATATATTAGTTTTATAATTAACTGTGAGTAGAAATGAGTTAGTGGAATGTGGGGTCCACTACCAAAAATGGTAAAAGTGAATTGAGTCAAATTATGTGGGACGACCCAAAATGGAAAACTGGGTCAAATTATGTGGGACGGAGGGAGTAGATATTATAAGTTAATAATTTTTATGCAATATATGTCTCATTTGGCAGTATCGAAAATCATGATAATCAAGATGCTTTTTAATGATAATAATTCTACCTTTGTTCGTTCTTGAATGTTTGCTTTCACCTACTCCTTTTACAATACACTTGTATTCAGCCGTTCAAAAATTCTTTGTATTTTATTTTGTCCAAGTTATCGGATCCAAAACAACTCTATGGGCACATTTGGTTTGATTAAATTTAATTTTTTGTATCAATCAAAATTTATTATATGGAAACCGAACAGTGCGTACATTAATAAAAATTATGGTATTTCTATAATTATTGATGTGTAAAGTCGATTAGTACTATATTAGATAGAAAAAGATAACAGCAGCTAGCAAATACAACAAAGGCAATAACATTCCAACACCACTCATTAAGAATAACAGCTAAGAAGATGATACAAGAAATGAAAGAAGAAGCCGTGCAAAAGAAAACCAGATAAATAGTCTAACAGAGTGACCATTGAACTGCACTTAGTTTGTTGGCACTGAATGGATATAGGCTGGTCTTAAGCCCATAACGATGAAATGATAAATAGTCTAGCGATGAAATGATGAATGTCTGAGAGCATGTTCTGCATAAGGTAACCAGATAAACTTTCACTATTTTAGGTTAGCTATAATGCAGTGCTCGAGTATCACAGTTAAAACCAGAGATAAGACTTTTTAAGTTAAGTAGAAAGAGAGATAGGTGATTCCTTTTAGAGCCCAGATCAATTCCTCTTCCAATGGCAAAAAGTTGGGAGTACAACACAAGGAAAAATCAAGTACATGGTGAAACCATAACATCTACGAATCAATAATTCTCTAGATATTATTAATCAGGAGTGTGCATGGAGCTTTTGGCTACTAATATCCCATGACTAATCATTTAACCAGCTAGCACAAATCCATGTCCTAACATAAGCTCAGTTTTAACCTCAGTATGATAATCAAACTACATCACATGGCCCAAATCCATCAATGCTATATTTTAACAATGATGCTCCTCTAAATTAGAATCCAAATGCCCTTTCTTTTAGCTCCCCTCCCACATGCCATTTCTAAGCAAACAGTGGAAGCAAACAGCACATAAATTCATATTTGTTGTAATGAAGACTAGAGAAATGTAATGTTCTCCTAGAGTACTAAACAAAAATTCGGAAGCCATTTTTCCACCATTCTTTATTTTTAGCAAAGGATCTAAATATGAGTAACTTACAAAAGGATGCTCATGTGTTTCCCCACAGGCTGAGAACAAATATGTTACATACCCGCTCACGATAGATACATGGTTCCTTTATCAGAAATTCAGAAATTCTAGTAATAAACTGATTATCTCACTAGCAAACCCTCGAACTCTCCAGCACTCATTATAAATTACTGAATATAACTCATAGTTAAAAAAAAGATCAAACTAATTTAAATTCCTAATGCAAAAAAACTGATTGCAAAAGACCCGAACAGTCAAATACCTTAGCAATCTTGATTTCATCCTCTACTTCATGAAGGCGGTTGTTCAATCTCCCAAACTTATTGATATTCTGTTGATCTTCCCACGTCACCTCAGTCTCCGATGCCGATGATCCCGCCTTGCTCATAAGAAAAAAAGACAGGATTTAATATACAAATTAGAAATGAAAAAAACAAAAAATAGTAGAATTACTTCTTACAGTAAAAAATTTGAAGCAGCATACATGTATGTTAGTGTGTGCAATTCTTACTCACCTGTTGCATTGTAGGAATAGATGAAGGTTGAGTGCGCAGAAGAAGGCTTTACTGCCCGCACTGAAGAGAAAGGGAAATAACAAGAACCTACACTTAGATACGAAATGGAGTATTTGAGTAGGGTGGGAAGGTACAGTTGTATACTGAAAATTGTATACCGTACCATAAATATCGTCTGAATTATGCTAAGATAAGTTAGAGCAACTCCAAGAAAAAGATAAATGAAAAGATAAAAGGCTTTACAAAGATAGAATGCTGATAAAATTTCTCAGTTCATAAACATGTAGGATTAAAGTAGTTTTGAACAAGATGTTACTGTCCTGCTAATATTCATAAATATCCAGTTTTAAAATAGTATCCAAATCAATAAAACTCCAACACAACTAAGTAAATATCGTTCACATGTCAATCATCACACTCTAATACAAAAATAATAGAAAAAATTACAATCATGACCACATACAACACAATAGTCAACATCTCACATCAAGTTTTGCAATGAGTAATGGTATGCTCTTCTAAGGTGCTTTTAGAATCTGCTCTCTCCCAGAAGGTTTCCATCTTACATCAAGTATGTAAATCTCATACTATAAAAAAGTTATGTAAATCTCACACTATAAAAAAGTTATGTAAATCACATAAGTATAAAAAAGTTATGCAAAAAGTAAAATTTCATCAACAGACAACAATATGTGATAATTCTCAGTTCATAAACATGTAGAATTAAAGTACTACCTCCGTAGCGCTTTAGCAGTCCTAGTCACTTTTGAGCACTCGTTTTTGTAAAAATGATAATAAATAGTTAAAGTGGAGAAATGGTAAAGTAAGAGAGTATAATGTAGAGAAGAGTCTTCAATACATTATTCTCTCTTTTACTTAACCATTTCTCCACTTTAACTATTTATTATCATTTTTACAAAACAAGTGCTTAAAATTGACTGGGACTGCTAAAGCGGGACGGAGGAAGTAGTATTGAACAAGATTTTACTGTTCTGCTAATATTTATATATATACAGTTATTCCAGTTTAAGAAAAGATGTCTTTTCTTAACAAGTTTCTTATGTGAATGAAAGCTCAAAATATAGTTATAAAATGCAACAATCTCTTAACTTGTCATATCATGTCAAACAAACTAAACAAGCAGCTAATATATGCAGTAAGATTTGTGTCAATAGATGAATATAATAGATTGGTGTTCCAAATTTCCAGCTATAGCAGACACATGTAATCTGGTTTTAGTTTACAAAATTTGAACGCAACTTTTAACATTACACGATTTTCACGAAGAAAAATACTCCCTCCGTCCCAGATAGTTTGTCCATTTTTCCATTTCGGTTCGTCCCATATAGTTTGTCCCATTTCATTTTTTACTAATTTTTGTAGTAGACCTCATATTCCACTAACTCATTTCAACTCACCGTTTATTATAAAACTAATATATAAAAGTAGGACTCACGCTCCACTAACTTTTTCAATCCACTTTTCATTATATTTCTTAAAACTCATGTCCGGTCAACGTGAGACAAACTATCTGGGACGGAGGGAGTAAAAGGGAAGAAGGTCCACGGTGTTTGTCTAATTTAATCCAAATATCTACCCTAGAAACAGAAAATCTAAGCCAAAAATCAAAGTGTTACATCCAACAATGAGAATAAAGGCATAACTTAGCATTTCAACAAATGCCTAATAAGAATTTCAGTTCAAGTAACAAAAAAATCAGTAATTAAATCACTTAAAAAAGAAGACAAGAACGGCGGTGAACAGAGGTCAAAAATAAAGGTTTACCTGAAGAGGTGAACGGCCGTGAGCGTTGGCTAGCGGCACAAAAGATGGCCGGAGGAGAGTTGTCGACAGACAGACGAGATGAAGAGAATAGGAATTGAGGTAACGGCGTGATTTTCTTCAATAATAAACTGATTTACTAGTGTTTAGTTTTATAGTAGAATAATTATATAGAAGTTCTTCTCCATTTGACAATTAATAAAGTAAAATAAATAAATAATAGAAATATTATTGATAAAAAAATGAACTATAAAAAAATTAAAATTAAAAATGCATAATTATATAGGAATGAATTAAAATAAAAATAATTTATATATTTTAAAGCAAAGAGTGGAGTAATACGGAGTATTTTATTAAAATATTTTATAATGAAAATCGGGTATTGAATTTTAGGGGTGGCAAATCGTGCGTGTCGGGTCGTTATCGTGTCGACACGATAACGACACGAACACGATAACAACAAACACGAACACGACCCGTTAAGAAAACCTCAAACACGAACACGAACACGACACGAAACCCCACGACACGAACACGACACGAACCCATTAACGACACGAACCAATTCGGGTCAACACGACACGATAACAACACGTACATGAGATGACACGATAACGACTCGATAACAACACGACCTGATAACGGTTAAACCTATTAAAAATGAAAATAATAAGAATTAATAATATTAAAATATTATTTGTTAACGGATAACACGAACACGACACGAACACGACACGGACACGTATTGTTAACGGATAACACGAACCCGGCACGAACACGACACGGAATTTTCGTGTCCTTAACGGGTCGACCCGATAAGGACACGAACCCAATAAGCTCTGACCCAAACCCATTATTTTCGTGCCGGTTCGTGTCGTGTTATCGTGTCGTGTCAAAAATTGCCAACCCTAATTGAAATTGAATCCTGAATTCAAATATTCGGGTATAGGCCTGTCAAATGGGTATCCCGAATTTTTCAAAAACTGATACCCGATACCTGATCCCAAACTGATTTCGGCTATCCAGTCCCGAAAAATTGAGTATCCCGTCCCAGTTTTGGATTATATTTTTTTAGAAAATTAACTATAAACTTTTAGAAATACAAACTTAAAGTAGTTCGAATTTAAGAGGAAAAATAAACTAAACAACATGTATAAAAAATGACACTAAACACAAAATGAGCATTTCATCGTCAAACAAAAGTAACTAAACAATATTAATCCATAAAGTTTCATGTGAATTTGAAACTAAACCATTGCCAAAACATATCATGTATCAGCTCACATTAAATAAAATAAATAAGTTCTATAGATAAATATTAACACTAATAATTAAAAGAAGTCCATTGAAAATTCTAAATATATCTCAGATTTGAGATTTTTATTATGTTGCCAAGTGTTAACACATACATACACAATAATGTCTCCAAGTATTAATCGCAGTGGACTTGGTTTTATAATAGGCAAAGTATTAACATATAGTACATAATTTATTAAATTAAAAAAATTTAAAAAAAATCGGGTAATTCGGGTATACCCGATCGGATATCGGGTAACCCGATACCCGACAATTCAAAAATCTCACTACCCGATCCCGATCCGAAACCCGAAAAATTGGGTATCGGGTATCCAATTACCCGGCTTTTCGGGTTTGAATATCAGGTACCCTATACCCGATATCCATTTTGACAGGCCTATTCGGGTACATCTCCACCTTATACAAATTGAAATTATGAATTCTGATATTCGGGTATGTGATTAGTAGAGTTCAGATAACCAAAATAAAATTCGGAAGATTCTCTACAAAATGAACAGGAAGATGCAACACCAATATGCAATTTGTTAATAGTATACTGTATAAGATTTTCTCTATTAGTTAGTTGAAAATGGGCCCTATAATTTTTTGCTTTTATATATCTTTTGGTGAATTATTCGGTCTAGGAATAAATCCATTTGTGATTTAGTGGGGTCCCATTTACTAACAAAGCCAATCTATATCGATTAGCAATTTAGCATTAAACTTTAATTTTGGGTTCAATCGAGAGTCTTGGTCGAGAATTAGACGCCATGGAAAGCAAATAACATCAACTAGTTCCATTTATAAAATTATGAATGAAATCAAATTGTACTAATTTGGCTTAACAATCTCCGACAAAACCTTTAATTTTATCGATTTATTAACTGTAGTGGTAGGACCAAAGGTAAGATTTCCTACATCTTCAATGAATTAACTAGTCTCCTAAATACGTCTTCCAATCGCAACTTTTAAATTTCTTCACATCACATCTTTTTCACACATTTCCTGTTTTCTTCAACGAATGACATATTTGAGGTACGAAAAAGGGGATCAAAAGAAGAAAAACAAATCCCAGCATGTTGAAATGAGTATGAGCCCCAACCAAAATAAAAAGAAATATATTCACTATGTATGTTTATGAATATATAAATGTAGCTAGTGAGTTGAACGCGCACACACAGACAGGCTTAGAGAGAGGAATGAAGGATAGTAGTAAAAGGAGAGGAAGTGCGGCGTCTCCGTGCGCCGCGTGCAGGCTCCTTCGGCGAAGATGTGCCCAAGATTGTGTTTTTGCGCCTTATTTTCCGGCCGACGAGCCACACAAGTTCGCCTGCGTGCATAAGGTCTTTGGTGCTAGCAATATCAACAAAACGATCCAGGTCTCCCTCTCTCTACTCTCTCCATACATTCCTTTTTTTTTTTATCTTTACGAATGCTATTTTGATAGAATGTCATCCATAGAAAACTATGCTACGTTACTACGTATATACAAAAACTATTTGATAAATCTATACCTATATAAAAAAATAAGGAGTCTTGTATTACAAAATTTGGTTTACCTATCATAATTTTTGCTATATACTACTACATACCTTATGTGGGCTTCTTATTAATATTTTGTATAACACGAACTAATTAGGATATTGATATAGTACAAGATAGATTTCATATATATGCATTTGATATGGTAGATGCCATTTACAGTATATATCATACTCCCTCCGGCCAATAATACAAATCTTATTTTAAATATCATATTCTTATTTTAATCATATTTTATTACTCCGTTTAACACTAAAATATAGAGTACTATAAAATTAGGAGTATGATTTATATTTATTTACAAGAGGGGAATTCTAACGACGGATGAAGTATTATCTTGATTAGTGGAGTAGGGTGTAATATTGGTTGTCGACTGATATGAACATGTCAAACAACATTAATTAATAGTAAGATATTTCAGTGGGAATCTTGATTTTCCTCGTTTTTTTCCTTTTGATTTTTGGTGCTAAGTGCCACCTTTACTTTATAATTTGATTGGTACGGGGAAAAAAGTATATGGTGGAGCATTTTTCCGTTAATGACTTGAACACAAATTCACTAAGCCGACACTAACTATATATCAACACAGCCTTTCCTTCCATCATACCAATATTTACTATTAAGTACTTAGTACTCACATAATTTATCTAAAATGTATACACCTGCACACCAAGACTCGTGATCTGTTGCTAAATTTCTTAAATTACTAACACTGCTAACTCTTTAATACAATGCATTAAAAATGTCAACGCGATCATATTAAAATGTCAACATAAACTTAGTTGATATTTTAATACACTGTGTTGATATTTATATTTAAAATGTCAACACAGTATATTAAATTATCAACACAAATTTGAATTGAATTTTTAATGTGACTGTTGACATTTTTAATGCGGTCGTGTTGATATTTTTAATACATCGCTTTGATAAGTTAGCAAATTCATCCTCTGTTCTAAATCAATCCCAAACAACTTAGGTAATTTACAACAAAAATCTGGATGAGCGTGGATCTTTATGTTGACCATTGATCTTAATCAATAATAAAAATAACAATAATAAAAACAGCTTTACTTAATAGTAGCATACATTAGTACTAATACTGTTTAGATTTGGTAATGTTAAAGTAAAAGAAAAAAGGGAAATGTAGGAATTGGAGGAGCATGAAAGAGGCGACGCAGTGAGGTCGATGGTGTACGAAGCGAAGGCGCAAGGGTGAGGGATCCTGTATATGGATGCGT
Source organism: Salvia splendens (assembly GCF_004379255.2). Classification (NCBI taxonomy): domain Eukaryota; kingdom Viridiplantae; phylum Streptophyta; class Magnoliopsida; order Lamiales; family Lamiaceae; genus Salvia; species Salvia splendens. The sequence goes on from NC_056034.1 coordinate 4,844,286, forward strand.
GGGGGCAATTTCGTCTTTACAGCAACAGATCGACGACCTCCAGACTCAGCTGGCCCTTACGCAGGCACAGCTTGTGCACATGCGGATGCACGCACACAATAACCACACTCACCAGCCACTAGCATTCAACTAACTTATAGGTTTATTACATGATTACCACTATTCACCATATTGTAAATGCTTTATATAATTAATTATCAAGTATAGCTACCATAACTCTATCTATGTGCTTTTTGAGGAGTAACAGTAACACCCTTGTTTGATGTCAACTAACATGACAACACTAAACACAAACTAGTTTCTGAAGCTCAAACTCTCTGGTTGTTCAGGTGATTGCAGCTGAGCTGACATCCTATTGTTTTATCTCATTGTCTTACTACTGGAGTACAAGTTTTACTGTTTTAATGAATTTATTTACCCATCACAAATGAAAGACTTACTAATTGGGGATGGACTAAGTATATAAAACCAGAAAAAGTGAGAAGGCATCAGAAATCGAATAAAATCATAAATAAGCTTAACAAACAGAAAAATGCATCAACTATTTTACACAAGATTATAGTTTCTACTTCACTCTCGACATTGATTCAGAAACATGCTGCAACATAACATGAAAAAGCAATAAGCATATTGCACCCCCGGCTCATATAACTATCGGAAAGAACACCCCAAGGAAACAACAACTACAACGCGATAGCTGCAGGCCGCCTGCGAATTGCATATTCCTTGCACACTTCTTCATATGCGCTTCTAAAATGATCGATTGAAAAGCACAGCTGCCTTATAGCCTCTCTTTTTCCCTCAGCCGTCTCAGAGATCACTACTGTCTGCATTCCAATCTCCTTCTCTAACTCAACAATTCTTGACTTCAGTTCCGATATTCGCTTGTTAGCAGTATCAGCCTCTGCACGTAGATGCTCTTCTTCGGATTTCAATTCAACCAGAATGCAGTCCAAACGCTGGATTTGATCATCACGGGCACTTATGTCAGTGTTGAGTTTCTGCAACTTTGCATCGACTCCATCTTTCTCCGCCATCAGGATGCCATAATTTAGGTTCAGCTCATCAAGATTCTTACTCAAAGTGTCCACCACTGAGTTTTTCTTGGTTAGCTCTATCTTCACTGACTCAAGATTATCTTGCAAGCTCTTTTGCAGAGCTTCATGCTTTTCTACAATCTCAATTCTATCAGCTTCAAGTGATTCACATTGCTTCTGCAGCTCATTGGATCTTCCCTCATGGACAGTCAGACGTTCAGATAACTTAGAAACGGAGGATTCGAGCTGCCATTTCTCTAGAGCAAAAATCCCTGAAGCATCCTGGAGGTCAGAATTGAGCTTCTTTATCACAAGATCATAATCAGACAGCTTTGCTGTGTGCTTTTTCACACTCTCCTGCAGCTCCTCAACTTGTCCTTTCTCCAACTCAAGTTTGGTTGCCAAATCAACAATCTGGTTTTGGAGCATCAGAGACCTTTTGTTCTCCTTGTCCAAATCAGCCTCCTGCAACTTAAGCTGATTCTCTGCTGACGCAAGTTGAGCTTCCATGCTGCCCATTTTAGCAATGTATGCTTCATTTTTCAGCAACTCGCTCCTCAGTTTGGCAATTTCTCCTTCTGCAGAAAAAAGTTTTTCTTTCGAAGCCTTCAGTTCTTTTTCACAGTCAGAAAGCCTCATTACCATTCCTCCCATTTCTGAAATCTCGGTTCCCCCATTCACAAATTCATGTTTCAGCATTTTGGCAACAGGAGACAAGTTATATGATTCGGAATCAGAATCTGATGACAGCAGTGAAGAATCAGAGCCTTCAACTGGAGTTGTGTCCGAAATTCCACCGCCGGAACTCAAAGATGAATCTGAACCAACAACTTGGGATTCGATGTTTTGCATGCCCAGTTTCTTGTCTGGTGTTAAAAAAGGATGGTTTAATCGGCTACTTATCTTGTAATTCATCATTTCATTGTAGTGGTGAGCAAGCAAATGGTGCCTGTGGGAGATGTCCTTGACACAAGCAATTAATTCAGGCTGCAAGAGCTGATCATCTCCAAGCTTCTCCTCAGAAAAATTCCCATGGTTCTCAACCAAAAGTTGCATTTCGTTGACAGCCTGATCCAAACCTAGTATAGATATTCAAGGATTCCATTATGTTTAGGAACATGATGTCAGTCATATGAGCATAGATCTGCATACAGAGTTTAGATCTTACCCTTAATATTCTCAGCTAGCCATTCATGATTCTCCACACGAATTGATGATGGTGACTTCACTTCATTCTCCATTTTTTATCCTGCTTTTAAAAACATAAACAGTTGGTAACTGAAAAGCAACAGTTCTAAGAGCACTATCTTCTCTAAATTCATGAATACCAAGAATTTTTTTAGCAAGCAGGATACTAATAACAATAAGTTCTATCCATTGAGGATTCAAAAACACATCCGAAGGAGGTTAGTATAATAACAACAACAGCTCAGAAAATCCTCTGCCACCATTACTCAGCTATTTCAGCCTTCAACTAGAGTCATCTTCAGCTAATTCAAATTGCAAATCTCATAAACTGTTCAATAACTTCACGATTCATAGAACTTTAGTAAATTGAAGTTTACATTAACTCTATTGAATCATGGCATAGACAATTCTTTCTACGAATTACTAATTTAGTTAATAGAACATCACAGCAACAAGATCCTAATACAATATGAACAAAATAATTCATAATCGCGCAGCAAGTAAGTGCCGTAAGTTGTGCAAAAGGCAGAATTTCACAAACATTCATGAACAGGGTTGAGTCAAATACCGAGGAAACACAGTTGAGTGAAGAAAAGCAGGAGAAAATGGAGTGGCGGGGGAACTCACTTGTAAAATGAATGGAGAAAAACTGAGATTTGGGTAGAAAGGGAAATGAATTGTAGGGAGGGAAAGAGTTGGAACTTGAATTGAACCAAAACAAAAAACAAGGAGAAAATGATGAGAGGGAAAATATGAATGGGACACAGCTCACATGATGGCATCACAAATTGACAATGACTCCATCCCAAAGGGCCCATGTTTCCCGCCTTTAACGTTATGAATTTAAAATTTAAAAGCTATCGACAAAAAGTTGTACCCATTCCATTTTCACTTATATCGTTTTCTTCTTGTATTTCAATTTCTCTATCATACTCAATTTGGACGAATAGACCTCTATTTTCTAAAATTTAGGTATAAAGGACACAAAAACATACATTCGCACACATATGAAAGATTATAGACTCTAATTTAGATTTAGATTGAATATGACATGAAACAGACGACAACAATCCAAAAACTAAGAAACACATGAAAATACCCAAATATGAACTAATAATTCATTTCCGCAAAGAGAAGTCCATAAGATGCGCATTAGCTATCACAATTATCAGCTCCTACCATGGACGGTATCACCAAAGTTATGGTCGGACACTGATCTGACTAAGGAGGGGCTTAAGCACTTCCCAAATTAATTTTTTTTAGTTGTATTATATTATTATCTCATCCAAAATTTAGAATATATAGACCCTACACTATTATAACAATTTTCTGCATCCGCCCCTGACTCAGAGTATTCACAACGGTAGAGAGGGGATTAGAGTTGCTCGTAAGCCACCATTAGTTACATTATATTACTACATTTTTGTCCTTCAATTTTATACTCTCTTTGTTTAATTTAAAGCGAAACATTTTTTTGTCAGGAGTTTATATGCAAGCCTAATGTGTTAAGTGGTGAGATAATAAAATGGAGATAGTGGTGTTTTCATTTTAGAAATGTGTGAGTTTGAATAGAATATCCCAAAAAGGAAAATGTGTCATTTTGAGTGATACGGAAAGGGTAATAGGATTAAATAACTAATGCAAATTGTCGTTAAAAATGATTAATTGGTAAGACGTTTCACCTCCAATTAGTAAGGTGACAGTTCGAATCATCTAATTTACATAAATGTGAATATGTTTGAGTTGTAAGTCAAAGCAAAAAAACATAAACATCCATAAATAGATAGATAGATAACATTTTACACAAGACTCTTTATTCATGTTCAATTAAAAATATCCACAGATTCCAATGTGCATGGATTTGTTCCCTCCAATTAAACTATTAAAGCATCTCTAGACTTCACATTTTAATAGATACACTAAAAATTAAATATTGTGGTTGTGATGAACATATGGAGTAGTTGTGGTTGCATGAAATGAATCAATATCCAAAGGAAACAGCAGCCTTGACTAAGAGACCAAACAACAAGAAGGGAGCAGAGAAGAAAGGGCTGTGATCACTCTCCAAAACATACACATGTTGAGGCGGCCATTTGCTGATCATGGCCTCTTGTTGCTCTGCTTTTATTACATTATCCTGCGTCGTTTTGATGTAGATTCTCGGCACCTCATCTTCATCCTTCTCAGCTAATGGAAATCTAGCCGTTACTAAGGCCTGAACCGGCCCAGGCCTTAGCAGCATCTCTGCTAAAGTCGCATCCTGAATCCAAATAAATTGAAATCAAACATACTCTTCTTTCATAAATATTAAAAGCATTTACTTTTTTTTAATGATTAAATAAATAAAAATTTAAAGGTCGCGTCAGGATGGATTCAAATCCAACTTTAGTCTCATAATTAATCACTCTACTGTTAGGCCAACAAACATACACAAGAAGCATTTACTTCACCTCGTGAGGGGATAGATTGTAAATGATCTTGCGCTGGAATTCCCTTTTTATAAGTGTTGTAGTTGGAGGATTATCTTCTCCCAATCCAAACCCAATATCATATACTTCATTCAATTTTCCAAATCCTGTTAAGTCTGGGACTCCCTGTTATTTATGCACAGCATAAAAGTGAAGATTATGCTAATGTGACCATTCCAAATTTCCAAATAAAACATCACTCAACTTTAACAAATTTTAGATATAACGCAACTGTGTCTTACAATTTTAATAATCACGCTTATGTTGCCCCATATATAAGTCGGTCCTTAAAACTTAAAAGTTCAAATTATTCACGTGCTTGAAAAGTCCTAAATTATTTAGATTTGGGGAAATAATTGCGAAGCCTACTTTATTTTAGTGAGTCTTTTCTCTATCAACATGACTCGACGATTCTTTTCTTTCCCACTTTTCACATTTTTCAAAACCATTCATCTTTTGATGCTTCCCTACAATCTTAGAAATTAATAGAATTAAATGAAAGTAATTATCAAAACAACATGCCCCTGACTTTAATTACATATGTTTTCATCCAAAGTAGTCCATCAATAAATATAGGGAATAAGTATCCCGAGCTTTGGAGCATTTTTAAAGATCGATATATATGAAGTTTCGACTATTTTTTAAAAATCTCAAGGGATTTCAATCTTGGTCTGTGATCCAGAATTCAGTATAGAAAAAAATGAATTAATTAGCTCGGTAATGAGAACCCTTGTTTGAAATAATAAAACTCGTTCCTATCTCATGTATTTTATTGTCTATTCCATCATTCCATGTAAGAATTTGGTGACATTATGTCGATGATATGCAAAAATTCAAAATTTCCAAGAAATAAGGATGTAAGAGGAGGGCTAAGAGCATAAATAACCCCGTCCCAAGTTCTGGCCCCAAGTCCCCTCCACGTCATCATTCCTCTACAGTTGCGGTCCGGCCTGAGAAGCCTCTAACCCTGCAGGCCGCAACTCGGGCCGCAACTAATAAATGACACTATTCACAACTCCTACCTATTTTAAACATAAAATAAAAAAACGCCAGAAATTTATAACACGGAAAATTTAATTTCGCCGAATACTGCAAAATTACAACATATAAATTTTAAAACTGAAAATAAAATACATAAAAACATAACGTCAATGCTGGAAAACGTTGGTGCGAGTCCAAATTTCTTCGATTAGATCGGCTTGGTGGCGAGTGTGTTGTTCCTCTTGGCGCATCGCAGCTGAACGGGCCATGACATTGCGGATGTCGGGAGGAAGGCCCTGCACGGGCGGCTAGGTGAAAACATAGTCACTCCCGGTGCTGGCGAGCGGATCGTCGCTCCACGATGTGACGTTATCTTGCTCGTCCTCAACGACCATGTTATGCATTATGATACATGCATACATGATGTCGGCGATGTGTGACCGCTGCCAACCACGGGCCGCTCCCTTCACGATAGCCCACCGCGCTTGGAGGACTCCGAATGCACGCTCGACATCTTTCCTAGCCGCCTCTTGCCTTCGGGCAAACATTGCCCTCCGATCGGTTGTCGGAGCTGTGATAGTCTTCACGAACACGGGCCATCGAGGGTAGATCTCGTCTGCCAGATAGTACCACATACTATACCGACATTGGTTGGCCGTGAACTCTATGTTCGGTGCTCGCCCGACACACAAGTCGTTGAACAATGGAGACTCGTTCAACACATTGAGGTCATTGTTGGACCCCGCGACACCAAAGTAGGCATGCCAGATCCACAATCGTTGGTCGGCAACGGCCTCCAAGACAATCGTCGGATGTGTGCCCTTGTGCCCGCTAGTGTATTGTCCTCTCCAAGCCATTGGAAAATTCTTCCACTGCCAGTGCATACAGTCGATGCTTCCAAGCATCCCCGGGAAGCCGTTGGCTTTCTCAAGTACGTATCCTTGAATTCTTCGATGACTGCCCGACAGAATCTCGCGAGACACTCCCGTCCAGTAGGCTCGCTTACATGGAGATACTCATCGAACATATCTGATGTAGTTCCGTAAGCCAGTTGACGAATGGCAGTCGTGCATTTCTGCAACGTCGATATACTTTGCCGGCCCACAGCATCGGTAGTTTGGCCGAAATACATGTCACGAGATACAACTGCGTTGACAATGCGTAGGAACAAAGGCCTCCGCATCCGGAACCGGCGACGGAACATCTGATCACTCCATCGCGGATCTCTTAAGAAATAATCCGTGAAAAGCCGCAACGCAGCTGCTTCACGGTCCCGGTGAATATACATCCGGGAACGTGGTACCCGGGTTTATTCTTCGTTCCAAGCTTGGAAGCGTTCAACTTCGTTGTTCATTTCTTCTTGGATTGCCGGCAGCGCCTCGCCTAACACCCGGGTCAATTGATCTTCGAATATTCTTTGACGAGGAGGCATTTTTTGGAATTATAAGAAGAGATTTGAAGTTGAATGTGGATGAAAATGGAGTAGTATTTATAAAAAAAATTTCGAATTTAAAAAATAAAAATCGGTTGCGGCCCGGCCCGAGAAGCGTGTAACGCTGGGCCAGGACTCGCGAATGCGTCCCGGCTCCCGAATAACGCCGTCCCAGGCCGGGCCGCGGGACGGGCACCAGGCCGCGATCGCGGCACGGGGACCGGCCCAAGCCGTGCCGCCTCCTCCTCCAACGCGCGGGACGGGCCGGGACTCGCGAGATGCGGCCCGGCCCCAAGCGTTATTCATGCTCTAAAGGAATAAAGCATAATCACATTTATATGATATGAAGGTCGGTCCCATTAAGGTTGCTAATAATAACATAACATGTGCAATGGTTCGAAAGATATGCGATGGATAGATTGGACTCAGACAAAGACCTGAATTTTGTGACAGTTGTCATTTCTTTTGAACCATCCAAATTAAAACCCAACTTTGAAAATAATTTGGTATTCCTTTTCAACTTAATCAAATTGATATGGTAATATCAATCACAACCAAACTTTGACAATAATTCCGTTACCTAATGGCAACCCAACAAATTAATAAGCCCAAACAAAAGTGTCGATGGGGTAGTACTTAGTATGCATGACAATAGTTTTTTATCCTTAAAATATGATTGAACGTCGGAAATGTTTCTGAAAAATAATAGTATGATGTTTTTTTTACATATATATGTATTTTAAATTGATATGTATTTCATACTTACCGGTTCATCTCCAAATAGACAAAAGGATAAAAGTAAAACAATAAAAGAATAGGAAAAGAGTTGAGGGGAACGCATTTGGATTTAGAACAATCCACTTAATCTATTGCGTCTCACGATAACAAGATTAAGTGGAATTGAATTTGTTAATACTACCACTTTGTTCAATTCTTACTTGGTATCATTATTAGTGCCCTTTAAGATCTTACAGAGGAAATAGTAGCATTGAGGCATAGTATTAGCTAATTAACTCTCGTTTGACCAACAAAGTGCTAATATTATGCTTAATTAATTTTACTTTCAACAATCCTATCAATTAGTCTATCGAAATGCTAATTAAATTGGTTGTAGTATGTACACTAAAGATACCATATATACTTATTACCAAAAAAAATATCATATACTACTAGTACTCCGTATCTATTGAGGCAATAAAATAGTCGAACAATGAAAACTGCAATTCCATGTAATGACGTTCAAGACATTTTTTGAAAACCAACAATCAGGACAATTATATAAGTAAACTTCGTTCTAATAGTCATTTCATCCACAATTAAATAAATTGATCATCTTATCAAAAACTAATAGTATCTTCATTTCATTTTTAATAAATATGCATTCATATTTTATTAATATATAAATGAGAATTACTACTCCATATACTCACTTTTATTTTATTGGGATATTATATGGTGTAGATGATGGGCATTACTAAAATGCTAGCTGCCAAGCATGCATACATAGATATAGAAATTAAAAGGGGTAAATAAAAAGAATAGGAGTAGTTACGTGTTTAAGGTCTTGGTTGGTGAGATAGCCTGATTTCAACATGGTAGCTGCAATGAAAATAGCAAGCTTGATCTTCTTATTTCCATACCTATGAATAGCATCACTCAAACTCAGCCCTCCTGCACTATGCCCCACCAAAATCACCTGCGCCATCAAACATATCCATGATTTATTATATGATGACAATTGATGGGTGATGAAACAAACACCTGTTGGTGGTCGTGCAAGGAGGAGAGGAAATCAAGGAGTGGCTGATTGTAGTCTTCAAACGAAACGACGGCGTTTGGGTCAGTTTGATCCATGCCGGCGCCTTTCAGGTCAAGGCATGTCACCTTGTATCCACAATTCTCCATAAGGCACTTCATTTTGTACCAACACCACGCGCCGCCGCCAATCCCATGTATCAGCACGAAGTGAGCCGCCGCCGCCGCCGCCGCCGGAGGATCATTACCATTACCATTCAACTTCCTCTCCTCTTTCATCATTACAGGGTAGTCTTCTCCCATCACTACTTCTCTCTCTCTCTCTAAAAAATTCACTGTATTATTTTTTTTGGGTTACTATAGTGTGTGTAGACTTTGTTGGTATATTTTCATTTATATTGAGTAGTCAGACATGTAATTCTGTATGCATCCTAATTTAACCCATAAAATAAAACCGGCATCCAAAAAATAATATCCACTATTCCCAAAAAATAATAAGCCATTTAGATTCTGTTATTTATTTTTCAATCTATTTATAATTTGTTGTTGTTGTTTCAACTGTTCCAGGATTCCAGCCAGGCCTTCTTGTTTGATGAAAAAAATAGTACTCTCCCTATTTAAAATCGAGTATGATTGATAGTGGCTGCTACCAAACATGACGACCTCAGATGATTTCCAAGTGCTCCATTACAATTCTTCAATAAAAGCATTTTTAGTGTCGCACCAAACATTCATGGTTCAAAATCAATAGACATAAAGTTTTAAAATAGATAAATTAATTCGACAGTAGCACGAGAGGTCTGACAACAAAATCAAGATAGAAAATGAATAGAGCGTCAGATAATTACTGTTTTGACATTCAATAATTTTGTCAGCTTTACTTGACAATTATCTCCTTATCACAATGCAAGAATTATCTGAGTGACCAATATCTACATGGTCCACAAACATGTTTTTTTTTTTGGGTAGATTTTTTTATTGTAAGAGAATAAAAGGTAGTAGTAGATTTTTCTTTTTTCCTTTAGCCAGCCCAGCAGTGATGCTGGTTGGCCAGCTGTTTTACTCTCTTTCTGAATGCGTTACAGTTACTGCCTACTAAATATATTGCCCAAATGCTTTGAATCTATCATAAATTACAAAACCTTGCCGAATTGTTAGTCTGATGTATACATATTGTCATATTCTAATTCTGGATCCAGTAATTGAACTATTTTAAGTTAGAGTGATGCTAAATGGCCATAATGTGGCCGGCCATAAAGAGTTAATTTAGTCCATTTATATGTATAAAAAAATTAGAATTACCAATATAAACTTATATGTGTGTGAATTGACTTGTGAGTTGATACTTATCTTTGAATTCCATTACGTAAAACACATTAATATCACGAATTACTGTATACGTTGAGCAACAATCAAGAAATGACAGTAGTAATAAGTTGAGCAAAAACTACGAAAGAGCAACACTAACATGTTGAGCAACATATAATGAAGATGATATAAAAGTAAAATCAAGTACTATTAAACAAAAAAATTTTAAAAAATTAATTTTTTTTGTTATTTAATTAATTTATGGCTGGCCATAATGTGGCCGCATAGCTTTATTCTTTAAGTTATCGACTTATAATTTTTTAGATCCGCAACTCATAAAAACAGTGAAACAATAAAAGAAGAATTAGGGGCTTTTTTACCATTACACATTCCAGTTCCAACATAAGTTTTCAAATGTGATTAAATTATTTCTCCAGATTATCCTAATTTCTCTTTCCAATGCATATTATTGTATGCGTGTGAGTGTCCCAAAAGTGAACACGTACATGTTATGGTTTCATGAAATCGTTCATGTACTATGATGGGGTACGAACTAAACAAGCCCAACAGCAGTGACGGCCCATCAGCCCAAAGCCCAAGGAAGAGTATGAGTTCGGCATTACCAAAGAGTTCGGAGGAGTTCGGCATTACCAAAGAGTTCGGCCTCAGCCTACAGCTCGGTAAAAGCCAACCAATCAAGCTCTGCTCTCAGGTCGGCATCAAGCTCTACTCTCAGATCGGCAACCAAAGCAGTTCGGTCTCAGTATTCGACCGAACAAGGAGTTAGTGGACCCATGCAGGATTTCCACAACTTCCAACACACCCACTACCACGTGGCGTCAACTCAGGCCACGATCTTAGGCCATGACCTACACGACCTCCACGACCTAGAGTGATGATGTAAGCCACGATCTTAGTTCAATGTATAAATAGAACTTAGATCTGATAGAAAAGAGTTAGAATCTCTCTAGAGAAATAATCATATAGCAAGTCTGTGTTGTAAGCTGTAATTCGCAGATCAAGCAATACAAACCTGCCCCCATTTCTCCCCGTGGACGTAGATTTACCTCAGTAAATCGAACCACGTAAAATTCTCTGTGTCGTAATTTATTTTTACGAGCATTTATCATCATCAAAAATTCGCGGAATCATCACTGGCGCCGTCTGTGGGAAACAGAGAACAAAATTTGTGATAAAGCGAATTTTTGATCCATTTTTTCCACCCAAAAAATGCATACCAGATCGCAGAGTACCCGTATTCCTGCCCGTGAGAACCAGGAGGAAGCCAATCCATCCCATAGGTCGGGAAAACAGCCTAGGGATAAATCCACCACCAGTTCTCATGGTGGAGGAACAAGCCGCTCCAAAAGCCGTCACACCGAGTCTTCCCAGCAGCCCGATTTGAACGAGGCTGTCAAGCTGTTTTTGGCGGAAAAGCAGGAGGAATTCTTAACCTTCCTGCAAAAAAGCCAAAAGCAGCCGGGGACAAAAACGGCGGATTCTCCCTCTCCCTCCATACGAGACAGTCACTACCGCAGTAGTGTCATGTCTTCCAGAAGAAAGAATCCTCGGTACCGGAATCACAGGAGAACTCCATCTCCTCCATACCGAAGAAATGTCGGGTTCGCCATGTACGGAGCATTGAGGACTCCGTTCTCGGACGATATTACCCGAACTCCCCTTCCACAGAACTACCGAACTCCGTCGATAACCTATGACGGACTCGTGGATCCTCATGACTTCCTGGGACGCTATCAGTATAATATGGCGAACCAAGGTCTCAATGAGGTCCATATGTGCAAGCTGTTCCCCGAGCTGCTCATCGGGAACGCCAGAAGGTGGTTCGACAGCCTTCCTCAAGGCAGCATTAGATCCTACCGAGATCTGATGGATGCTTTCCACAGGAGGTTCTTTCAGAAAGCGGAAGCCCGAAATACTTCGGCTCAGCTGCTTTCTATACGTCAAGGTCGCGACGAAAAGATCAGCGACTTCCTGACGAGATTCCATAAGGAATGCCTACAGGTAGATAATCTCAATGATCTACTTGTCATTTCGGCATTCCAAAATGGAATCCTGCCCGGAGCTCTCTACAGAAAGCTCGTGGAGTGCGGTCCGCAAACAGCTCAAGAGATGTGGGACCTTGCGGACAAGTTTTCTCGTGCCGATGAGGCAGACCGTCGAAAACGGTCTTTAGACAGCTCATCTAGAGAAGACAAAAAGAAGCCCGGTCATAGCGATCAGAGGCATCCTCGCCGAACACCTTCTCCACTAAAGGAGAGATAGCGGTCATCCGAGGTGATCGAAAAAGAGCAAGTGTGTTCGCAGATTGCGCTTAAAAGTGCCGAGCAATCAGTTCGGCACCATCAAGCATAGCAATCACAGCAGCCGGAATCAGAGGCCGGCGAAATGACCGAAGTCACACCGGAGCCGAACTCGATGGTGTACGGCACTGGAGCCGTGATTCCGGTTGAGATCGGCATATCCAGTCCCCGAACTCAATTTCTCCTCAGAAATGAATGGTGACGGACTAAGAGCCGAACTACATCTGGCCGAAGAAAGAAGAGAATTGGCCTGCATAAAAGCAGCCAAGTACAAGGAGCAAGTAGCCCGGTATTATAACCAAAGGGTGAAAAAGCTGCAATTTCAAGTGGGAGATCTCATCTTGAGAAACAACGAAGTAAGCCGAGCAGAAAAGCTGGGCGAACTCGAACCCACATGGGAAGTTCCATATCGGGTGTCAGAAGTCCTCGGCAAAGGGTCTTACAAATTGACTCACGTGTCAAGAGCACAAGTACCCCGAACATGGTACGTTTCCAACCTCAAAAAGTTCCATTTGTAAGAGACAGTCCGGTCAATGTGCTTTCTTTGGTTTGCTTGGTTTTTGTTCGTCTCTATGTGCTTTTTATTTGTCTATATGCCTTGTCTGTCTATGTGCGTGTCGTCTCTTACAAATGTTACTGAGGTATCTTGTTCTTCGAAGGCTGATCCCCTTCTTAGAACATATACAAGCCCACGATTGTGTGTCAAAGCTTCTAAGGAGGATACAAGACCACAATTCAGCTTAAACAAGCAGTTCGTCCGAAACGAGCTGCAACAAGCCCACGATTGTGTGTCAAAGCTTCTAAAGAGGATACAAGACCACAATTCTGCTTAAGAATCAAGCACTTCGTCTGAAACGAACTGCAACAAAAGTCCGATTCTCGCGATAAAACTTGCCTGAATTAGGACAAGGGAAAGTCCAATCCACGCGATAAAACTCGCCGAATTAGGACGACCAAGTTCGGTCAAAGCAGTTTACCTCATAAGACCGAGGACGACCATGTCTAGTCAAAGAGGTTTACTGCATAAGACCACTTCGGTTAACTGGGAAAGTCCGATCCACGCGATAAAACTCGCCGAATTAGGACAAGGGAAAGTTCGATCCCGGCGACAAAAATCGCCAAATTAGAACACAGACCAAAGACGAGTCCGGTCAAAGATGTTTATTTCATCAGACCAAAGACGAGTCCGGTCAAAGATGTTTATTTCATCAGACCAAAGACGAGTCCGGTCAAAGATGTTTATTTCATCAGACCAAAGACGAGTCCGGTCAAAGATGTTTATTTCATCAGACCAAAGACGAGTCCGGTCAAAGATGTTTATTTCATCAGACCAAAGACGAGTCCGGTCAAAGATGTTTATTTCATCAGACCAAAGACGAGTCCGGTCAAAGATGTTTATTTCATCAGACCAAAGACGAGTCCGGTCAAAGATGTTTATTTCATCAGACCAAAGACGAGTCCGGTCAAAGATGTTTATTTCATCAGACCAAAGACGAGTCCGGTCAAAGATGTTTATTTCATCAGACCAAAGACAAGTCCGGTCAAAGAAGTTTACTTCATAAGACCGAGGACAAGTACGATGAAATTTTTTCGCTAAGCTGTAAATACACAGTGTTAGAAGCGAAAACAAAAACAAAATTTCATTTTCAAATCTTGTTCGGCACACAACTCCGCTACCCTACAAAATGGCGTTACGCTATTACAAAGGACTATTCTACTGTCCAGGGTTGCTGAAGTTAAGCCACCTATCTGCAAAATCCTCTGGAAGCCGATTTCGGTTGTTCCGAGCAGATGAAGAATAAGCAGGTCGACGAGATGCTATCCTCGACCCAACGCCTCTTCCCCGAGCTCGAGAAGTCCTAACACCTCGGCGATGAAGAGTCTCTGCAATAAGCATCTGCTGATCTTGCTCGCTCATAGTCACAACTCCTCGGCGAATTTCAGCCCGTTCTCGTCTTGACGTTTCCGGCTGTTCCGGAGTTCGTTGTTGGCTGGGAGTAGGATTTTGAACAAGGGAACCAGAGGTTTGATCTGGAGTGCGAGCATCTGTTGGCGCGATATGCCGAAGGAATCTTTCTATGGAGGGGCGCCGAGAAAGAACAATGTTGTACCGAGAAGCCCAGCGCCGCAATGATGTCACGACTTGTTGGCAAGCCGAGCTCTCCAGCGCATTGTTCCTCCGGAGTACATTATATTCCTCCCACAGTTCGTCAACTCGACTCTGAGCATCTGATATGGTCATTCCCCCGCGCACACGGATGTAATCCTCGTACGCAGTCCTCTCAGCAATGGTCGTATTCAGCTCGGCCTCCAGATCATTCTTATCGGACTCTAAGTCCTTATTATCGGCATCCAGCTTCACTAAACGAGCCAGAAGCTCGTCATTCTTCGTCTGATCAGCTATAGCTCTTTTCTCAGCTTCGTCTAAAGCCGAAGAGTACAGCCGCTTCCAGTGAAGTACCTCCAGCTCCTTGAGAGTTAAGAATACAAAGCAGCTACGTCAGTTCGGCATTTCAGCTTACCGAGCAGGTAGTAAACCACAACAGGAGTAAGAGAGTACGAAAGGCTAAACGAAGACACAAGAGCAGAAAGAAGAATTTTTTCATTCATAAGAAAAAAAACTTTTCTATACAAGGAGGGCTTCAAGGCCATTTTACATAAAGGAAGAAACTAAACTAAGAGAAGGGAGACGAAATCATACTTCGCTAGCTTCGTCTCCGCCTTCTCGGTGAGGTTCAGCTTCCTTCTCCTTATCTGCTTCAGCTTCAGCCTCTGCCTCCTTGCTCTCCCCAGCCTGCTCGGCGCCACCGTAGCCGATCTGCTGCGCCTCCTGATCGGCTTCCTTCTCCGGATGCCCGGCTCGCTCGACTTCGGCCTCCCGCTCCAGCGGCTCGGCCTCACCCTCTCCGTTGTAAGTCGAAGCGGGTGAAACGGGTCCCACGGAGGCAAAGATAGCCTCCAGGTTCTCGTCCCGATCAGCTCGACAACTCCGGACTCGGTCTGCAGAAAGCAGGACCGAAGATGAAGCGAGCTCCTCAAGGAGCGGCAGATTCTGAAGCCGAGCTGCTATCTCTCGGCTGTACAGAGGCAGTACGACATCGGCCCCCTGCTCGCCCTTATCGGCAATTAGCCTTACCAGACTACCGACAAAAGCCGAGAACTGGCTACTCAAAAAGAGTTTCTCCGTGTAAACACGGAGAGCCTCCCCCTGGGCAACCACGGCGGCAGCATCACTCCGTTTCGTCTGCTCTCGCTGGATGACGAGCTGATTTTTGGCAAACTGAGCTTCATCCTGGGCCGAAATCCTAGCAGCTCTGGCTTTCTCAAAGTTTGCCTCGGCCTGCTCGGCCCGGTGACAAGCAGCCGCCAATTTCCTCTGCATCTCAGCATAGTCGTTGGACGCTTTGGAGAGTTCGACGGCGACGAGCTTGGAGAGCATATCGTTCCTCTGAAAATGGACAAGGAAAAAAGTCAACAGAGGGCACCAAAAATACAGGACAGAAGCCAAGCCAAAGAATCAAGAAGACAATTCACCTCGGCGAAGTCCGTGGGCCATAAAAATGGCTCACAGATATGCTCCGAAGGAGGCGCCAAGACCACATCTTTCTCTGGCGCTCTCGGGGGCTTCTGGGTCCTCCCCTTCCTACTTGCCGAAGTCGACTCCGGCTTCTTTGGACCCGAAGAGGTCTTTTGCCTCTTCGGATTCTTCTCGGCATCAGGCGCCGAGCTGGTAGCCTTCTCTTTCTCCGGCTCCTCAAGCTCGGAGGACTTTCGGATAGCCTTATTCAGCATGAACACTGCCAAAAAGCAAGAAAACAAGGTTAGTTTTCTTCGTTAAAGCAGTAGAGCATAAAGATAAAGAGAAATCCTCACCCTCGGCCTCTTCGTCCGAAGACGAGATATTGAACACGAGGTCGCCCTTGACGAGCTCAGTTTCCGAATACTGTTTCCTAATCATAGGAATCTTATTGAGCTCGCCCTCGAGCTCGGCCAACGGTTCTAACCGAGGATGGGGAATCACGGACTTCGGCCTTCTCCAAGGAAAGCCCGGAGCCGAAGTCCTATTATAAAAAAAGAAACGGTTTTGCCATTTCGGCCACTTGGTTCGGCAGAAGGCCCTAAAAGGCTGTAAGGGGATCAAGTAGAACCAAGATCCCTTCCTTTTAAACTGGAAAAAATTAAGGATTGCCCTCAGAGACAGATCCTTATCTAGCCTACGCAGTTCGGCAGCAAAAGCCGATAAGTGCCTCCAAGAGTTCGGAGTCACCTGACCTAAAGGGAGTTGAAAAAAATCAAGAAGCTCTACAAAAGGTGGGGGAAGAGGAAAACGAAGCCCGCATTCTAAGCAGGCTTCGTAAACGGTGGCATAACCCTCCGGCGGGTCGTTAGCCCTATGATCATCGTCGGGAACCACCGCCTTCCCCCCAGGTAAAAAATATTTCTCGTGAAGGGATATCACAGTATCCTTACTCAAGATACTGTGAAAATACTCTACGGTCTTCTCCCCGGATTCTTTCCGGCTAGAAGACCCCTTATCCCCTTTCCTACCGCTACCCGACACCGAAGAAGAAGAAGAAGACATTTTTCTTACTTTTTGAAAGTGAAGAAAGTCTGAAGAAGCTCTTGAAAGCGGAAGAAAATTTCTCGAGAAAGAGAGAGTATAGAAGACGCAACAGCAAAGGTGTTCAAATGAGGAAGAAAGAGCATATTTATCAGATTCGGCGAAGATTTCAAAATCGTCGCACCGTTTCGAATCCCACCTTTTCAGGATTCAACGGCCGGATTTTACTGTCGCATTTAATGCAGTCACATGCAAGGCACGTCCCCTGACGTCAGCCTCCCCCGTACCTTTATCCAGAATGCCGAAGTGACTCGCTTCGCCGAAGTGATTCACTTCGTCTTTCGGGGGGGGGGTAGTGATGGGGTACGAACTAAACAAGCCCAACAGCAGTGACGGCCCATCAGCCCAAAGCCCAAGGAAGAGTATGAGTTCGGCATTACCAAAGAGTTCGGAGGAGTTCGGCATTACCAAAGAGTTCGGCCTCAGCCTACAGCTCGGTAAAAGCCAACCAATCAAGCTCTGCTCTCAGGTCGGCATCAAGCTCTACTCTCAGATCGGCAACCAAAGCAGTTCGGTCTCAGTATTCGACCGAACAAGGAGTTAGTGGACCCATGCAGGATTTCCACAACTTCCAACACACCCACTACCACGTGGCGTCAACTCAGGCCACGATCTTAGGCCATGACCTACACGACCTCCACGACCTAGAGTGATGATGTAAGCCACGATCTTAGTTCAATGTATAAATAGAACTTAGATCTGATAGAAAAGAGTTAGAATCTCTCTAGAGAAATAATCATATAGCAAGTCTGTGTTGTAAGCTGTAATTCGCAGATCAAGCAATACAAACCTGCCCCCATTTCTCCCCGTGGACGTAGATTTACCTCAGTAAATCGAACCACGTAAAATTCTCTGTGTCGTAATTTATTTTTACGAGCATTTATCATCATCAAAAATTCGCGGAATCATCATACTACGTACATGGGTAAGATAAGTTCTACTTAAAAAGATAGTAATAAATTAAGTAAAATAAATAAATAGTTAAAAAAAAGAATAAAAGAAGATAAAATAGATTAAATGCATTACATTGTGGTGAAACAGAAATACTAGTAGTATAATTTTGCATTTGTAACAACCTTAATAACTAGATCATCCTCCTATTCGATTTGATTTTTGAAAATTCCCAATATTTTAGGCCGGTTCGTTCCTTATCTAAAAGTGCAATATCAAATTTGAGGAAATTTCAGTTTTGTTCGTCTTTCTACTCTACTCTCCTATTTTGGTAGGTTGATAACTACTTTTGCTAGTTTAGAGAAAAAGGGCATAGCAATTTTCCCAAATTGATTTCTATTGTGTATGTATGATACTGGAAACTTTATTGAGGCAATTATTGAGAAAATGGCAATGTTTCAAAAAGTAACTGCAACTGGAAATGATTGAATTTCCTCGGTAATTGAGCATTTAAATAATCTATATTTGTTTTTATATTAAAGATTACCAAAATAAAGAAAATACTGGAGTACTACTACTAGTGAATATATTCTCTAAATTAGGTTGTGGGTGGTGATGGGCGATATGTGCATGTACTATTTCAATGCATTGGAGAAGCAACTTAGGTGATATGTAGCTATCACACGTCCCTTTTTCAGGAATCCATTACCTCTTTCTCAAACATTGCCGCCTAATTTTATAATGACAAATAAAATAAAATAAAATAAAATAAAATTAAATAAAATAAAATTATAATGCATTGTTTATTTATTTTCTTTGGCCGGCTTAGAGTGTCCATTATAGACGGACATAGCCCCAGTTTATTTCTCCGCGCCTATAAAAAAAATTGTTCGCAGCTATAAGGTGGACACTTCCAATAACTCCAAAATTTTTAGTCACTTATCATTTTTTTCGTCTATATTAAATCAATTAAAATTATCGGAATGTAAATAATTAGAAAACGATGTAATTGAGACTGAATATTCGTTGTATTAGAAACGGTAAAATTATACAACGAACATTTAAAAACAATACAAATAAAAAAACCGTCACCGTCTACTCGGTGGCAAAATCGGATTCCTCCTCCTCTTCTCCGCCGCCTCCCCCGCTGCCGCCGGCCGCCCCAGTACAATCCTCATTAGATAAGTCTAGCCGGCGCTGGATCTCCCCTATGAGTTTGTTTGAAAATGATGTAAAATGGGTGGTGGTGGTGTGATATTTATAGTAGAATTTTGGGGGAAAAATTTATGAGGCCGGTCGGCGCCCCTGTAGTGGACAACCTTAGGCACCGGCTGAAACATTGAATAATTCACAATCTTTGTTTTTGTCTGCAGGGGGACAATCTTGTCTATCGTTTTGACTTTATACAAAATTTGCAAGTAGAGAGTATGAGGTAGGCTATTAGATGGCCGGTCAATTCATCTACTATATTTTTTAGGTATATGTAGAATGACTTGGAAAGCATATACTGCTAAAAATAAATTACACGTGAATTGTTCAAATAGCAAGTTTATATCTCATGATTAAATATTATTATATTTTAGGTTTTATTTTTAATTTTTTTTGTTCTTGTCTTTTTTTAATATTTGTGTTATGTTGATATTTTCCCACTAGGATATTAGGTGGAATATATTTAAATAATTAATATATGATGTGTTATTTTATAACGGAAAAGTTAACTGTTCCGTTAAATAAGAATTGTAATATATCGAATAATTGTACAATGATCTATTTGAATAAACAATCAAAGTATAAGGACTTAAAGATCTGTTTTGCCCTTAAATGGATAATCATATGATAATTAGTCATGCAATCGAACGACGCCTAAGGCCATCCGCAATAGGGCGGACGATGGCACGCCCGATGGCGCGCATTGTCCGCGCCAGCCATCGTCCGCCCCATTGCGGGTGCGTGACATAGGCCGCGGACGATCGTCGCGTCCTATACTAAGGGCGCGGAGTATAGCGCGGACAATGTCCATCGTCCGCGCCATCGTCCGCCCCATTGCGGCCTACGCGGACGATGGCCGCGGACGATAGGCCATCGGCCGCCCCACTGTGGGCTACGCGGACGATGGTCGCGGACGATGGCACGCGTTTTTTATTTTCTATTTAAATCTCGTTTCTCATTCATTTGTACGTACGAACATATCGACTATCTCTTTACATATTCTCTCTCAACATCCAACCAAAATGAATCTCGGCGACAACACCAATAGTTCTAGTTCGTCTGAGTCCGGTAGTTCGACGTCAGAAGCATTAGATGCAGCCGTTAAAGAGGCCATGGCGGCATGCTATGCGGCAATGCAGCGCGAGGAGGAGGCGGCGGCAGCGGCGGCAGCGGCGGCAGCGGTGGCTGAGCAAGTCCATAGGCCTATTCGACATAGGACGTATGTCCGACGCGACCACCCGGAAGCTCACAAACGTCTGGTTGAAGACTATTTTGCCAATCAACCACGATGGGGCCGACTGTTTTCCACCGCCGGTTTAGAATGTCGCGGTACTTTTTTCTCAGCATTGTTCGGACATTGTCTTCACGTGATGAATACTTCACGTTTCGGGAGGACGGCATCGGCAAACCCGGCCTTACACCATTGCAAAAGTGCACGACTGCTATTCGTCAGTTGGCATACGGCACCACGGCGGACCTTTTTGACGAATACCTCCACTGCGGGGATTCTACAGGCCGCGAGTGTCTGAAGCGCTTTTGTCGGGGGATAGTAGAGACCTATGGCGACACATATTTGCGCAAGCCGACTGCCACTGATTGCCAGGGTCTGATGCAGATGCACGAGACGGCGCACGAATTTCCTGGGATGTTCGGGAGCATCGACTGTATGCACTGGCAGTGGAAGAATTGTCCGACGGCGTGGAGAGGCCAATTCACAAGTGAATAAAAGGGCAGCCACCCGACGATGATCCTCGAAGCCGTCGCTGACCATCGACTCTGGATCTGGCATGCTTACTTCGGCGTAGCCGGGTCGAACAACGACATTAACGTCCTCAACTCGTCCACCCTCTTCACCGAGCAATGTAACGGCAACGGCCCGACCATCGAGTTCACTGCCAACATGCGCCAATACCATATAGGGTACTACTTGGCCGATGGCATCTACCCACGGTGGCCAGTTTTCCTAAAGACGATCAGTTGCCCTATTGGTGAGAAGAGGGTTTTATTTGCGCAAAAGCAGAAGTCGGCGCGGAAGGATGTCGAGCGGGCATTTGGTGTGCTCCAATCACGGTGGGCAATTGTGAAAGGGCCGGCTCGTTCCTGGTACAAGGAAGTCATCGCCGATGTCATATATGCGTGCATAATCATGCACAACATGATAGTCGAGAATGAAGGCGGAAGCATCACCGATTGGAATGAAGATGACCGTGCATCTAGCTCGTCCGGCACGTCGACCGAGACACCCGATAGAGGGTTACCGTTAGGCTTCAATGAGGTTCTATCTAGACAGACCTCAATGCGCAACCAACAGGATCATGCGCAGCTCATGAGCGACATGATTGAAGAAGTGTGGGCTCGTAACCGCCGTCGCTGAGTTTGCATTTTTTTTAATTCGCATTGTAATGTATTAATTTTTATTAAATGAAATGAAGTTTTTGAAATTCGTATTTTAATTTATTAGTTTTTTTAAATTCGTATGAATTTTGTAAATATTAAAAAAATTATGATGTGGCGCGCCTTAGGGCGCCCCACTGCAGGTGGGGAGGTAGGAGGATAAAACTGATGACGTGGCGCGCCCTGCAGTGGGGAGGTAGGAGGATAAAACTGATGACATGGCGCGCCATAGGACGCCCCACTGCTGATGCCTTAAATATATTCTTAACAAGATAAGTAGAGTATAATTTCTGTTTGAAAAGTAATTCTAGTACTGTAGATGAGTTTTCTCTTCCTGTCTATTGACAACTCAATCTAGAATGACAAATACAATATGTCAAGAAACAATATTCTAGCTAGTTATTACAAATTCATAATGTCTGTTAAGAAGGTTTTGAAACCCAAATACAAGCTATCAAAAAAGAATCTTCTGTTTAATACAACTTCATAAAGTCTGTTAAGAAGGTTTCAAAACTCAAATACTACAAGCTATCAAAAGACGGTATTCGGTTTATTACAAATTCATAAATTCTGTTAAAGACTTAATAAAGTTTAGAAACTGAATACAAGCTATCAAAAAACAATATTTTGGTTAATACAAATTCATAGATGCTGTTACAAATTCATAATCTGAATGGTAAGACTCATATATCAGCTCAACACCACAAATTTAACAAGAGTTACATACAATAGGTTACTTATTCAGCATTATTTATCCAACAACTGAGAGAATATACTCATAGTCAATACAAACTTTAACTTCGTATAACCACAAAAAAGAACCATACATGTATGAAATAATGATACCACTTACAACTGCTGATCCAAAAATGGATCGGTTCGAGTATTTCCTCCGGAATAAACGTTTTGGAGCATGGATGAGCCCCATTCCATCCATCCCATCTCAGAAGACGCCTCATTTTTTGCAGACAAACTTTGTTCTTTCTCAGCTTCCAAAATATCAAGCCGTCTCTTCACCATGTATTCCTTGATAGCTTGAAGTCCTTTGTTCACTACATCTATTGGAGGAATTACAAGTGGATTTTGATCTAGGTTAAGCTTAGTTAGATGTTCAAGCTGATAAATAGTGTCGGGAATGACACGAATTTGGTTGTTGCTAACATCAAGTTCTCTAAGATTTAATAGATCACCAATTGAATCTGGTACCTCAACTAAATCAGTAAAATTGCTGCTCACATTCAAGACCTCAAGTTCTGTCAGTTTACCAATTGCATGAGGTAGACTATGAAGGGAATTGAAATGAGCATCTAAACTTTTCAATGATTTCATTTCACAGATAGAACTTGGAAAAGCTTTTAGCTTGTTCAAATGGACAGAGAGTTTTTCAAGATTCACCAATCCATAACCAATGTTTTTTGGCAAAAACATCAAGTCATTAAGGCCTGCATCCAGCTCAATCAAAGACCTGTTAATTAAGAAGAAAAAATATTCTAAGATACAATGATGCATTTGAGTGGTATGTCTATAATTCACCAGCATTAAATGGTTACCTGCAACCAGCGAGGCTTTCAGGGAGTTTCTTTAATTTATTGCTAGAAACATTCAAAACCTTTAGATTCACCAAGAGTCCAATGGCATCCGGCAAGGTTTCCAAAATATTTGATGACACATTGAGCTCTTCCAATTTTTGTAGTCCTGAAATTGAGTCGGGAATCATCTGAAACAAAGTCATGCATCAGAACTTGAAACACATCAAATTCTATCCAGTAAGCTTGTAACCTGAGTATGTTTACATTAGGTTATGTAAGTAAAGGACCTTGAAACCGTTTACAAAACCAATATGCACGAGCTTCATCCACATCAATGACTAATCACTATTTATTTCAAAAATATCAAGGAAAAAGCATCTCCAAGTGCAATACAAAGAAGCATATTTGTAGACAAATAATACACCATACCATTACCACTCCTCGAGGTTTAAATCATAGAATAAAAAAGAGCGTTTGATAGCTAATTTTATACTTAGTAGTTTCTTAAAGTGGAGACAGTAACAGAGGACAAGAGTGCTCATAAGAATGATGTCAAAAAGTAAAGCAGAGTCGCAATTGATTAATTCATCAATGAAGAATCCTGCAGGTGAGCTTGTTCTTACGAGCTACAGACTGTAGGAAGGAAACAATACAACTCATGACCGTAAAACAAGAGAAGATGATTTCAAACATAGCACCGATAGTATTTTTTTAGATTGAAATAAACGTTAATCATAGAAAATCATCAGAATTAGTGATTCACAGTCAGTAACAAGTTCAGCAGTAGAAATAAAATGGTTGGTTGAAACTTGAAGGTGAGTTCCAATCAATGTGATCAGAAGTGGAATTCCATGACTTATTGAATAAAGCAATCCGATTGAGATCCGAAGAAAAGGAAATAAACCTGGAGTTGATTGTGGGAGAGATCGAGAAGGAGGAGGGCATGAATCTTGCCAAAGAGCTCAGGGAGAAATTTGAGGTGGCGACCGGAGAGGTCAACTCTTTCGACCACCTTACCAACGTGGAGGGCTTCTCGTAAAACCCTAATAACCTCATCATCCACACTTTCTCCTGCTTCATCTTCACCTTCCACCTGCCCCTTTTCTCCCTCATCAATCAACTCTATATCCACAAAATCCATCTCAAATCTCGATCAACTCTACTTCTGATTACATTTTTCTTCAAAATGGGGATTTTAGGTAATTATGACTTTAATCGGGAGTATAAGAATAATTGTTATTTAAATGATTACATTTTGATTACTTTAAAATTAAAATATAAATTACACTCCCCCTCTCCGGGAGTCCAATTTTTTTGGCACAAGTTTTAAGAAATATTAAGAAAAGTAAATAGAAAAAAGTTAGTGGTATATGAGCCTCACTTGTATTTATTAGTTTTAAATTGAGATTCCTATTTGCGGACGGACTAAAATGGAAAATCGGGACTTCTATTCGCGTACAGAGGGAGTACCTACTAATATTTAGTTTTTCATAATTATTTATACCTTAGTCAAAATCAAAATTAATAAAAAAAATCAAATATGATATAATGAAATAGTAGTACTCCTTCCATATTTTAGAAATAAAAATTCTTCTTTTTTAAGTTCGTTTCTTAAAAATAAAAACTTTCTATTCTAGAAAACTTCTTTTTCTCTGATTAGGTGAGACCTATTTTCCATTAACATAGTATATCTTAATTTATCAATTTTGCATTAAAATCTGTGTCTTAAAAAATTTATATTTTTAAGAAATAGATGGAGTATTATTTTGAAAAAAACTATTTCATTCAATTTTGAGTTTCTTATAAATAAGAGTGAACTATAAAAACAGTCTTTGGACTATGCGTTTATCTCGCCCTTAGTCCATGTACTTTCAAAATATCCTCAGACAACCATGGACTAAGCGTTTATCTCAAAAATGGTCATTTTTCACTGTTTTCGATCGAAAATACCCTTTTGGGGGGTTTGGGGGGTTTGGGCAGTTTGGTCTTTTTACACTTTTAACATTTTAAATCTGATAGTATTTCAGTGATGTACTAAATCTGATATTATTTCAAAATTATCATTCTTCTTCCCTTTTATCATCCTTCACTTTGTTTCTTTATTTCAATATTAGATTTAATTTTATAAATTTAAATTTTAAATTTTGATTTTTAAATATCAATAAATTTTTTTAATTAAAACTATTAATTCATGGACACTATAAATATTGATTAAAACTATTAATTTTGGTTATTTAATATTCAGATGAATTAAAGAAGTACAGATTAAATTGAAAAATATGAGCTATTCTATTTAGCCTTTGTTCGGTTATTATAATTGCTTGTGATTAAATATTATGAAGTTGACTAAAAATTTGATACTACTAAAAATTTGAAATAGGAGAATTTTTGTTGAAATTTTCTAGTTAATTTTGATTGCTTTCAAATTAATAAACGAAAATTATATTAGTCTTACATTAGATGCATATTTATTTCAGAATAAATCGTGTTATATGATCTATGTATGATTAAAACTATTAAATATTGATTAAAACTAAGGCGGCGTCGTACCTTATTGATTAAATATTAGACACTATCAAATATTGATTAAAACTATTAATTTGTTATTTAATAGTAATTTTAATAATTAATAAAAATTTATTGATATTTAAAAATCAAAATTTAAAATTTAATTTTATAAAATTAAATCTAATATTGAAATAAATAAACAAAGTGAATGATAATTTGGAAATAATATCAGATTTAATACATCACTGAAATAATATCAGGTTTAAAATGTTAAAAGTGTAAAAAAGGCCAACCCCAAAAGGGTATTTTCGACCGAAAAAAGTGAAAAAAGACCATTTTCAAGATAAACGTTTGGTCCAGGGTTGTCTGGGGATATTTTGAAAGTACAAGGACTAAGGGCGAGATAAACGCATAGTCCAGAGACTATTTTTGTAGTTCACTCTATAAATAGTGTCAATTTACTAAATTTAATGTGATATTGTTGTGACATGAGTTTCGTTTTTGACCATTGTGGCATAATTGCAAAAACTTAAAAAATTGTTTCAATATTTTAATTTTTGAAAAGAGTAGTGATAAACGTACATAAATTCTACGTACATAATTGTATATTTTAGGAATTTCCGTTTCAAAACCGGTTCATAATTTTTTATTATTTTTAAATTAATTAATATATTAATAAATATACTTAGAAAACGTTTTTTCTATAATCTCTCCCCTCTTTCTTCCTATTTTTGCTAAAATTCTGGAGCAATTCTCCCTCCTATTTCTCTCTCCTCTATCTTCCAAAATGTTGCTATGATTGAATGCAGTTCTTTCGTCTCTCCCTCTTCTCTCTCTTCCACATTTTTAGAGTTACCATTATAATATTATTTAACAATTTCTTTTTCATACCCAACTAATCTTCCATGTGTGCAGATTTATGTTATTAATAATTAATAATATTATAAAATATATTTAAATTTTAGTTTCAAATACTTATAAATAATAATTGTGATATTGTATAATTAGTATGTTTTGTTCTTTTACACACACTATAGAAATTAAATTAAATTTATAAATTGAAATATAATATAATACAATTTATAAATTTAATTTAATTTAACTTATAAATTAAAAATATTAACAAATTTTAAATTCTTACTATGTTATAGATATTGTTTGTATATTTTCTTAACTTATAAAGTTTAATTGAGATATTCAATTTTTTTATTAATTAAATTTTATAATGTTATAGTAATATAATAAAAAAATATATATAAAATAATTGCATCCAATTTTATGTTTCATTAACTGTTATAATGCAGTACAAAATAAAAGTTCTGATTAAATTCAGTGATTTAGTGGACATTAATTTTAATATAGTTTATTTTGAAACATTTTATTATCTTGATGATGAATATATGCATAATTTATTGAATAAATATTTGTGGACTTTAATACAGTTAAATGTGTTAAAAAAAGTAATATGGAGTAGCATATAATTAAATTTAATTTTAAAAATATACTCTTTCTTTTTTGAAATGATTGTTTTGCGAATATGAGTCTCGTTTTTTCACTTTAGTCCATCCACGAATAGGAGTCTCGGTTAATTTATAGTACTATAAATGGTAATAGACTTCATATTCCACTAACTCACTCCACACACATTTCATTTAAAACTAATAAATACATGAATTAAGAACGCAATTCAATAAGCATTTATATATCATACGAAGTATAAGTACGATAAGATTTTTAATTTGTTGCATGGTATAGTGAATGAACCAAGAACTGTAACGGAATGTTTTTAAAGAAAGAGAAAATATTAACTATATATTTTTAGAATATTAAATATATGAATTAAGAACATGTGATTATTTTATCAAGGTTCAATGTAATGTTCCAACCAAGCTGCTCTAGTGGCTTGGGAGTTGATATCAGGGAGCTTTCACTTCCTAGGAGGTCGCAGGTTCGAATCCTAGGAAGTGCAGATTTGGGGATTAATTTCTGCTTGGGCCTGTGGGCCCAGAATGACAACGAAGCGCACCTACGGGGTAAGACGCTTCACCTCCAACTGTTAGGTCGGGGGTCCGAGTCACATCGGAGGGTAGATGGGGAACCATCGTCGATCCTCCTAATTTTAAAGAAAAAAAAAAAAAAAAAAAAGTTAATGAGTACTATTTCATATATCATATATTCAATTTTAATTGTTGCATGTTACAATTATTTGAGATAAGAACACTAATATTCTATATAAAAAAAGAGAAAATATTACTTACATATCTTTAAAATATTAAATAGATTAGTTATGAACATGCGATTAATTATTTTTTCGGGGTTCACCATAATCTTCCAAAAATTATATATTAAAAAAAGAGAAAATATTAACTATATATTTATAGAATATTAATATGAATTAAGAACATGTGATTATTTTATCGAGGTTCAATGTAATGTTCCAAAAATAAAGACTTAAAATAAACTAAAATTTTAGAAAGTAAAAAATTAAAATTGAAATTATGAAATTATTAAAATCAATATACGTAAACTTAATGTGTACTATTTCATATATCATATATTAAAATTTAATTGTTGCATGTTACAATTATTTAAGCTAAGAACTCTAATATTATGTAACGAAAAAGAGAAAATACTAGTCACATATCTTTAAAATATTAAATAGATAAGGTATAAACATGGGATTAATTTTTTTCGGGTTCAACATAATCTTCCAAAAATTAAAAATTAAAGAAATTATAATTTTGAAAATTTAAGAGTTAAAATTATAAAATAATTAAGATCAAAACTGTAAATACTAAACTCAGTTAGTATTATTACACCATATATCAAATTTTAACTTATTACT
This sequence comes from Salvia splendens, assembly GCF_004379255.2. NCBI lineage: Eukaryota > Viridiplantae > Streptophyta > Magnoliopsida > Lamiales > Lamiaceae > Salvia > Salvia splendens. Next base: position 4,872,773 of record NC_056034.1, read on the forward strand.
CCATGTTTATTGGGACGAACGAAAAAGAAAATTCGGCCTATTTCTATATGACAAAGAGAGTCTTATATAAAGTAAAAAGAGAAATTATTATTTGAAAATATTAGAAATATGAAATAGATAAGATGATAATATGATATTTTTTATCGAGGTTCGATTAAAGAAATCAAAATTTTAGAAAATTAAAAAAAATATAAAATTCTTAAAATCAAAACCATATACTACTTGATTAGTTACTAGGAGTATATAATATAGTATCAAATTTTAATTTGATAGGTGTTATAGTGAATTGAGCTAAAACTCTACTATTTTATAAACATTCTTGTGACTAAAAAGTTACTAAAAGAATAAGTTTATTAATATTCAAATTTACAATTTAATTAAAAGTAATTATTTTTGTTATACGTTATAGATCTGATTATTTGCAGTTCCATAATTATTAGTAATTAACAAGTTTTTAATATTTCATAGCGCTAATTATTTGTTATTAAATTATTTGAATTAAAATTTATAAAGACCAATTTGATAAGAGATCCGATATTATTTATTTACTAATAATACATATTTATTTAATATTTTAAATTTTGAAGATATATTTTTAAATAAATGCAATAAAAGAAGAAGAAATTTAAAAATATATTATCCAATCATATTTTAAAAGTTGTTTGCCACACACAAGTCATTAAATACATAAACAATATATGCATAATCTACATCTATATCCTTAATACGTGTATTTAATAAACAAATCAATTTAATGGTAATAAAGTATATACACAAAATACAAATTTAATTAAAAACAAAATATAATATACAAATTAATGTTTCTTTTAGGACTAGATATGGATATTTATTATTTAAACGATGAACTATGAATAGGAGATTTAGAATTGCGGTTCATTTAATTTGATGGAGTAGGAATGGAGATTTAGTTAGCAATATAATGAATAATTCACCTAGGAAATATCAAGATAGAATAATGAATAAACAAACAACTAAAGTGATAATGTTTATAGTAGTAATTGTTTTGTAGATACTAATAAATATTTGAAGGAGAAAAAAGGTGATTAATCGATGGGTAAATATTTGAAGGAGCAAAAAAGGTGGAATTTTAAAAGATTAATCGATGGAGTAGGAGTATATAGATATGGAGATCTTAATTTGGAGATTTATATCAAAATTAATTTTAGTTTTGAGAATTTAAAATATAATAAGGGTAATTCAGTAAGTAAATAATATAATTTATGATAAAACCGGTTAATATAAAACCGGTTCGATCCAATTAAAATATTAAGGGCATTATGTACGTAGATTCTATGTACGATTATCTTTTCCCGAAAGGAATAATTAGATTAACGAGAAAACAACTAAAAATTATGATATAATCATATAAATGTCAAATATCCCTTTTTATATTGATACCTTCAATGTTCAAAGGTTAAAAATCATAGGAACCATATTCTGAAGTAACAATACTATTTTCATTTATACCAAAAATCTACCAATAAAAAATCATTATAAAAATTACTTAAAAACTGAAACAATTCGATTTTGTAATAACCTCATTTTGTAGCACTAAAAAAGATACTTTTCAATTTGAAGGAATAGATAACATAAGCTGGAGGAGTGTCGTGAAATGCAAAAGCTTGTAATTGTAATTGCCCAAAACAAAGAAAATTTTTTTCATTTGGTAAACAAACCAAAATGAAAAAAATAAGACAGCATGCATGTGAAAGTATAGGCGATGAACATAAACAGACTCAGTTTGATTCTTTCAATAGAAGAAGAAATTAATGAAGAATCTCTGATGTTCGAAACACGAAAATAAGTGCTGAAGAACAGGGAAACTGCCTATAGCTGAAAGAGCTAGGTGAGTGATAGTAGAATTACAGATACAAAGTTACAACATCCGGTCAAAGCTGAACACCAAATTATTAGATATTTGGAACTGATGCATGATTTCACGAAGCAGCGGACTCCTCCTCATCAAGCATTTCAACCACCTTTGCAACCCCTGCAGCAAGTTCCTTGTTGATCACACCGTCAGGCATATCAAAAGTTCTCCTCACCAACGACGATTTTCCTCCAGGTTGAGGGTCCACAACATCCAGCATTGCTTCCAGCTCGTCCACCATTGATTTTTTTGCACTTCGAACCATCAAATCTGCACCCTGCAACGAGGATAGAAAACAAACATGCAGCATAAAAGATTGCTCCAACAATGAGCTGGATAGAAAACAGTGTCACTTCCGACGATAAATCACACATTTGAATCCTCAAACAACAGAAATTCAACCAGGTTTGTATTTCATGTGTTGTTATTTCTTACGACTCTCATTGGTTGGCAAAACTATAAGCACATGAGTGTATATTTTTTTCTATTGAGACAACAGGTAACAATCCATGATTATAAAAGAAAGATAAACTCTGAATTTGACAAGGAAGAATAACAAATATGGCAATCTTTTGCTACCTCAATGGCATCGACAGTGAGAAGCAGGACAATGATCTTCTCAGAAAACCTTTGACACTCTTCTGGAGCACAGGAAAGAAGGCGACGATATGAGAAATTGTTGAACAGAACCCTGAGCTCCTTCAACTTGTTCTTAGCAATTGCCAGCTCCCGAAGTGCACGCAGAGCCTGAGACCTACGGATAAGATAAGCTCGGAAACTCATCTGAATTAATGCAGCTGCGTCTAGTGGAGACAACTCTTTAGTCTTTCCCTTTTTCTTCTGTGGCCTCTTAGTGAAAGCCTATTACCATAAGTCAAGAAAACATCAAGACAAATATAAGCTGATCGTCAAATACTAGAAAGATAGCTCAAAAGGAATTCACCAAATGCAATACAAATATCCAATATCACAAGTACTTCATACTATCAGAACAACCTCCCATAAACACTAGCATCTCAAGTTAAAATAAACCGACACAATGTGTGAAAATTACAAGCATAGCTCAAGTGCACTAACAAACACATTTCCCTCTGAACCACATTTACATTCTCCTTCTTGGGATGTCTATTATCTTAAAGCACCAATGGGAGACCACTAACTCCTAACCGGCATTTCCTAGAGAGTAACACAGTCACCCTTTCGATGAATCTCTTCAAACCTAACTTGTCAAATCACATCTACAATATTAGGACAGGGTTACACAAACCCACATTGTATCCCCTTTTCCCTCAAAATCACAACTAGAGCTAAATGCTCACATATGCAATATCCAGGCAAGAGCAGTTTCACTCAGCATGAAGAACTCTAATGGTGAATTGATTATCTAATAGTAACATCTAAGGGTATAATCTTAGATTCACATTTTCTTCAAACCACATCAGTAATTATTCATAAGATTATAGCAGTCCCAAGCTTCAGTTCAAAATGCTTCAAGATCGTTTTCATATCATTAATCACATTGAATCCAATGCTTTAGATAACTGTTAGTAATGAACCAAAATCAAACAAAAGTGATTGGTATCCACCCTAATGATAATCTCTAAATGCAAAAACCTAAAATTATAACAAAGATATTCTATAAACTTGTGTACTGTCATACAAAGCCAAAACATAATTTTTGAAATTGATTTAAAAATAAAAAGAAGCTCAAAACAAAACAGGACCTGTCTCAAGACAATGGCGCCATGATCAGAGGGCTCTTCAATCTGAATAGTACGAGGATCTGATTTAGCATTCTCCTTCTTCACTTTGTTTTTCTTCGGCTTGCCACTGGAGACCTCAACAGTGTAAGTCCGCTCGACAGGGCAGCCATCTCCTTTAATCTGAGCCGTCCATTTGTAGGTTTTCTTCTCATCTTCCCCGCCCTTGATCTCGGTACTCCATTTGTACTTCCTGTGCTTCTCCGCAGTCCCTATCTCAGCCGTCCAGGAGTACTTCTTCTCCTCGAACTTCTTCTTCTTTTCCCTCTGTAGCCGCTCGAATCCCAACTCCAAATCGGAGACGCGGTCGCATAGCGCCTGCAGCTGCAGCTCACCGAGTCCGACTCGGCGGAAGAGAGCCGTTTCGATCTGGATCAATTCGGTGACGGCGTCGAATTCATCGAAGAAAAAAGGGGGAGAAGTGTGAAATTGAAGCACGTCTTCGGGAATGGGAAATGCAGGGAAGCAAGGAGAAGGAGTGTCGAGGAAGAGAGTTTTTGGAGGGGAAAAGATGGTTTGTTCGATGAAGTAGGAAGGTCTGCGGCGGTCCACGATCTCGAATCGCCGGAATCTGCTCATTTTTCGAGATGGCTAAACACAGCTAGTAAAAAATTCGTACGTCAGAGATGAGCATCAATCATCCTATACTCTATAAATAGATAGAAACGGTAAGCCGAGTAAAAATAGTTACTATGCTATAGAGCTGTAATTTTTCTTTAACAGCTGCAGAATTGTTATATTTCGGTGCAATGTATGCATAAATTGGGTAAATTAGTTGCAAAAATGAAATTCCCAATCTATAATGGCTTCACTAATTTTAGTACAGACGTCCCAATTACGCACGCCGTTAATCAAATTTAAATATATTTATTTATGCCTGGAAACAGAAGTTGGGACTAATATAAGAAATTAAAAATAATTTTTATTTTAGTCAATCTTTCAAAATTATGCATTTTTTTATTTTAGAAAACTTGTTTAAATGCAACTCATTCTCTACTAACAATATTTCAATTATTTTTTCTTTCTATTTTTCTTATATTACTAATTGTGCAATAAATATGTCCTTTCAAAAGTTTTTAGTAATAGGAGTATTTTTTAGAGATTAGAATGAAATATTTTAAAGGGTCATTCTCTATTCACAATACTCCATTATTTATTAGTATTAAAATTTGTGTCACTTCCAAGGAAAACTCATGCTTACTGGATATCATAGTTTCAATGAGTAATCTAAAGCAAAAATAAGCAATTTGAAGCAAATACGACAGAAAAATAACCAGTGTTTATCAACCTATCAAACCGTGGCAAAACTCCCTTAACATAATAAGGTAAATCAAATAATTGCTCTACTAAACTTTTCTGGCGAGACGTTATTGCATATTTATAGGGGTAAACTAAATACTACATATAGTTGGAAAGAAAATATAGGCAAGAGTGAACGAAGATATGCTCGGAGATTAAAGAAATGGAGTAACTTTTAAGATATAGACGGAGAAGTTACACATTTCATGAAATTAACATCAAAGAGGTATAGAGTAGAAAGACAACAACATTCCGCAGAAGAAGTAAAATTAACGAAAAATCGCAACTACAAAGAGATACAACACAGCCCCTTTCCTTCTTTCATCCATTCAGTTAGACTGAAATTGGCTTTATTCTCCTAACAAAATTAAGTATTTGCACATTTTCTCAAGGATGTTTTAGTGTGTTGCTGCTGTACAAAGGGGGGAGCTTCTACTGCACAAACCTTATAATCATGTGCATTCCGAGCTTCAACACGCTTCAGCCTGCACTGTTAAAAAATCACTGGAGAAGAGTATCGCCACTTCCATCACATTTGCAGAAGATTATTCACAGTGGTCATTGCAGAATTTGTCAGCTGCAAATCCTGCATGTTTCAGTGGTTAAATCATACACTTTCCCATAATAAATAAGTATAAGAGATACCAGCAGTTTAAGTTGTCTTTACAATGCGATAGGAAGGGGAAGAAAAAAAAGAGAGAAAAGGATTTAGTGATGATCAGATCTGCAAGCTAGCTAAAGGACTTAATATATATCAAGATAAACAGATAATGGGTTTCTATAATTGTTACAAATAAGCAGAGCATCATTCAGTGTAACTGTACCTGAATGATTACATCGTCTGGAACATGTGGCAGCACTTCTCTAACTGCTTCGGCCATTGCAATTATGTTTTCTAGGTTGGTGTTGGCAGCAGTAGATGTTGACCTCATATGCAAACCACTAGTGCCTCCAGGATATCTTGTTGAGGCAGCAGGAGGGATAGCTGATCTGGAGGTACTGGTCTGAGATGGGTTTGGAGGAAACAGACTCCACGCAGCATCTTGAAGCGTACTCTGTGCATAAGTTTCTCCAACATCAAGTTGCCTCATTAACATCTGAACACGATTTAATCCAGATGGGCCAGCTCCATCTAACCCCAACCAACTTAAATTAACACCAGTCCTCCTACAAGGGAAAAATGAAAAGAAAAGAATTGCATCATTGCTTCTGAAATTCAGGAATTAAAGAAAGCTAGAAGAATAGCTAAGCACTGGAAGAGAGTAGAGCACAGAACAAGTAGGCCATATTTTAACAATCAAACAAGAAAGAAGAAAAGAAAAGAGTGCAATCAGACCAAATACATCAATCACTAGTAATGTCTCATCACCAGTGAACCTTTCACAATCTTGAAGTAACATGTAACTTAGAAAATTCAGTTCTCACATATAAACATGGGACGGTAAGAGAATTCATCCTAATCAGCAATCAGCATAATTATAACCAAGATGCCACTACATAGGCAAGAGCTTTCTTTTTTTACTTATACGAAAGAAAGCCCTATCCAAATATCCGTGATCTATTAGAAATCAAGAAGGGATTAAGACCTCCAATCGCTCATTTCTACATTCTGTGCCTGGTTGGGAAAGACTCCACGGTGCATGTTATGACCGGGAAGATCTGGCCCATTGAGTGCAGTACTAATCTGATGAGCAAGTTGCTCATCCCTAGACAAATCTGCAGCATTTGGATTCACACTACTTTCGGATATGCTTGTAAAGAGTGGCTTCCGACAAGTGGGGCATGAGTAGCTCTCATTTAAACATTGATCCAACCTGCGTTGACACATCAATCAAATGATACTTCTCACAGCTACAACAACTGCAAGAAGGTGTCTTCAGAAATTACATATCAAACTTACCAAGATCTCAAACATGCAAGATGGAATAAATGATTACATGACAGCCTCTTAGCTTTTGCCATCGGTTCCTGTGATTATTGGAATACTCGCAGGTTTATATACACTGTGAAACAATGAAATTTGTAGCGAGAAAATATAAGTGAGCATTACCCTACAAATTGCGCACTCATCATCATATGCTTTGAGCTCTTCAGATGTAGCATCAGGAAGTGCCCCATGAAGGGTTCCCAAAGCCATTCGCAGTTTGACGAACCCTTTTAAACGCTTCACAGTAGCACTTAAAAGGGCCTGTAAAGTATGATCAATATTCAAAATAAGTACAAACCAGTAAGGGGAAACCAGAGTTACACATACAATACGACAACATCATAAATGCACTTTAAGACCATAAAAGGGAGACTAGAGAACTTGCACGAATATTTAGGAAAAGGACCACATCTATAAGATGAAATGCCATGCCATGAAGCCACCAAATATATAGGTAGTGAGCGACAGCCGTTAGCAACGTCATCATGTCAAGGAAAAATCCCAAATTCCGGATAAGCTTGCCCTTCCATTCCCCCAGTGAACCTAAGAAATCAATAATACCCAAAGAAATACTTCAATAAACCTCGAGGGCTCAAATTATTTCAACTCATTATTCAATATTCATAGTAATGCTAAATGAGAAATACAATCATGGAACTTGGAGTAGCTTTACAGAAAATGTTACGCACTTGATTCATGGCCTGGGCATATAGTTTTTTTTTCTTAGTTGAGTTAGTTATTTCAGTCATGGACTGTGAGCCTGTGAGTCGCTGACCAATGCACCTGTCAGCACTGAAACTTATGCTCTTTTTCTTTGATGGTAATTTGATGTATAGCAGGTATTGAGTGGCAGCAGAACATGGCCGGTTAGGGATAGTTATGTCCCTTTTGCAGGCACACTCTTGTGTTGTTAGTCTACAGAAATGTTTATAGGAGCAGAGTGTTGAGTATGGAGCGTGAAAGGAAGTTAACTAATCCCAGACGGCGGCGAAAAATTGGGCTACGGTAGAATTATATTTTAGGCCCATTCTTATCTTGACTAGGATTAGCCAGCGTTCATTATTTTTGCCTTTACAATCTGCTCTTCCATTGTATCTTGTATCCGAAAATTGTATAGTGAAAATTCCTGGATTGGCATCGCCCCCTCACGTAGATACACATCGTATCGAACTGGGTAAACAGTTTCTTGTGTTTCGTCTTTTATATTCATTATATTATTTGTGTTTATTTCCCAACACAGACAGTGGTGGAATACTTGTTTCTTGTTGTTTCTATCAAAGGTTTGCAGATAGATCTATCCAAGGTGTTGCTATTCTACGTTCGCCAATTCCTACTTCAGTCAAAGGAGCGAGGGGTTTTTTGGGCTCAACTTAGGCATATAAAGTCAGCTCATCTAGAATTTCTACAACTTTGGAGACTGGCGACTGTTGCACTTGGGAAGTAGAGTTATCTCTTCAGATTTTATTTTATCATTCATGTTTAGTAATCATTCCTACCTGATTAGTAATAATCAGCTTCATTATCATTTACTATAACAGAAAAACAAAATCACACATTTTCCATCTAAGAGCACCCAATGAATCTCAAACCTGCTAGATTATATTTGATTTTTCTATTTCAGCACATCTATCTGAACATGATAACAAATAAATATATCGCATCGACCATAATTTCTACTAAATGGAGGTCATTCAAATATGATCACACTTATCCTATCCTGTTTACAAAAACAAAATTATTAGCAGAATACCTGCTGAAAACATATTGAATATTTCAGATAATCGGAAATTTGATGCATCTCCTGCTGAGTGATGCATCCATATATCAAGCAACTGAAACCCATGGACCACAATGGCCTGTAGAAGGAATTGCCAAACTGTCAGACCCAATTGGTTCACCATATTATGCTTGTTTTAGTCCAACATAAAAGGTAACAATACCTGTAGTGTCTCAAAAGCTATGCTAGAAGGCTCAAAAAATAACAACAAAAATATTGATGAAGTCATTGTACTGTATATTCTCAGACATATCAATATCCTGCAAAAATAGACCGATGCAAACATCTCAGGTAAAAACATCACAGAAACCGTAAAGTAGCGTAAACATGAAGTTCAAAGGTTTTTAAATATACAGTAACAAAAAATAATCTCAGAAGTCTTCTCCCAATTGTTTAGAATTCAGAATTCCATACAAGCCATGCGGGTAAACAAAATCAGGTATCCTTCACATTGCTATAGCCCTTCACTTAGGTACTGAATGTAGCAAACAACTCATACTGTTTATTTCTTACATATGGGCGAAAGAAATACACAGGATAATAAATGTCTCAAATCTGAGTGGATCATGTGGATTTATAGGAGTGTTTTCAGTATCTGACAGTCATCTATATCTAGAAAAAAAATCACTGAGCAATTATTTTTATGTACTTCAACTCAATATAAAATTCAAAATAATCAACTAGTGCTTGCAAAGAGAGGGAAACCACAGCATATATGATATAATGACACAGAAGGTGTGTAGGAAGTACCAAAGCAAGTCAACTGAGAAAACAAGCAACAAAGCAGAATATACACGGAAGTATGTCCATGGAGTGACAGAAGGAGAAGCATTCAAGCGTTCAAGTCGATCCCTAGCTAAAGCTTGAAACATCTGCATAATTAGTGAATATTAGATCAGCTGTGCGTATGCCATCATGTTAGGCTAATTATCTCGTTTTCTTGTAATGCGTACCTTTAAGAAGCAAAGCATGGCTAGCCAAGTTGACCATAGACCTGCTTGAAATATTGTTGGTGGGACTACCAATGGAAGAAAAGTCCCCTGTCAAAAGCTGAATAATCACAACTCTTTTAACAAAACAAGCGAAGCAATCTTGATGCATGTATCACTAGATCCTCATTGGATAAGTATTTTGCTCATCAGTTCAACAACTTTAATAACAATTTCACACACACGAGCTTATAACCCCTTTCCATGAAAATAATACTCCCTCCGTTTTTTAAAAATAGCAACTATTTCCATTTTGGGTTGTTCCTTAAAAATAGAAACTTTAGAATCTTTCTATTTTAGGACATGGACCCCACAATCCACTAACTCTACTTTCACTACTTTTTCTCTTCTTCTCTCTTACTTTACTCATTTTTCTTTTCCTCTATCTTACTTTACTCATTTTTCTTTTCCTCTCCCTTACTTTACCAATTCTTCTCACTTATTTTACCAATTGTGCATTAAAACCCGTGCTGTTTCAAATGTTTCTATTTTTTGAATACGGAGGGAGTAATAAAAATTGCACCACTTCCCCAACAAAAAGATTGATGATATAACCTCAGGCACTTTATAATCAGAAATTTCAAGTATCATTATATGCATCTATTGCTGCAAGGATACAATGTCATAATTTGAATAAAGATTAAACCTTGTAGATGATGTAATTCACAAGCTTTTCAAGCATTTTTCGGATTTCAGATGTATACAGCTCCGAAAAGAATATTGTCTGCATTAAAAGAAAAAGGAAAGATTATAACTTTTGTGAAGCAAGGCAAGTTTTGCTTGCCAAACAGATCTAATTGACAAATCGTCATGATTGAAACCATCAATCTGAGCAGAGAGACTATGGCCTTCCATGAAACCCAGATCAATATGCATTAAGTTGGGATAATGTGGCACGACTACTCAAGTATTATGTAGAAACATGCTAATAAAACACCACAATATTGTTCGTTAACTAAATAATTTGGCAGCTATTCCAATCTAAGCTTAACTTAAGTCACCACGACTGTTACCTTGCACTGAGTCAGAACATACTTAAGAAGTGATAACTACATATCAGTGAATGTTAGCATAATATAATATGAGTAAAAGTAACTAAAATTCTCAGGAGTCAACCCTTTGTCAAATAGATTAATAATGTTAATGATACTACTGCAGAACATCTTCCACAACGTTGGCATAACAAAGAGTAAGATGTTTCCACACAGGAAGCTTAAACATAATAAAGTGATTTCATAAAGAAGAAGAAACTTACTTTTAGGCCTAAGATTACCAAGATGGTGACATTAAATGCCAAACTGGAAACCAACATAAGGGTCGTGTATGAACCAAATAGAAGCTCAAGAGTATGGGTTGCATTTTCTGAATTAATAAGATCATTTACAATCAAAACATCTGATTGATGCTTTGCAAGTGAGATTTCTGTCCAATACTGAATGCCAACTACGCTCAGAATGGTACAGACAGCAGAAACGGATAAGAAGTTGACACCCATCATAAATATGTGAAGTTGTTCCACCAAAACCAGAATCCAAATTTTTCATGAGAGCGATCTTAGCATTGTCCTTTGCCCGCAAAAACAATCCTGAAATTTCACTGGAGAGAAACAGATACAGCTTTAACTAGTTTCAGAAACACTCCTCAAAATTATCAGGGTTTATACAGCTCCAAAAGTACGTCCTGGAAAAAAAGAAATACCATAAGGAAGGATCATATAAAGATTAAAAAAACATCAGGAAGGCCTACAAATGTCAAGAATACACAAATGATTTTATTAAAAATCTGTTAATGACAATGCACTTATGAAAAATCGACAAGAACTTATGCCAATTGGAGTAAACAAATTTCTCAACCAATGTCCAGTCTAACTCTTATATCAATGAGAAGACAACCTTCCATACACGCCTTCAACTGAGAGCCATGCCACATGCATACACAAGTAACACAATATTCAACAGATGCAGTCAATAGATTGGAGTTTTGTCAGCTAGGACTCGGACACACATTCTTGCAGATTCTTATTATTTACTAACTTCTTTTGTTGGGAAACCAGATGACCATAAAACAACATACAATTGTGTGGATTTTCCAGTACAAGACACGCCCAATGTCTAACAACTATGAAACCTGGAAGAAGAAGCACATCAAGAAACAATTGCTAAAACAAGAGCAAGAAGAAAAACACAAATGGGCACCGCCTTTACTTTTTAACAAATAACAGAAATATGAACAACAAAATCCACATTCATACAAGCACACAATCGAGGAATTTCGTATGTATGCACTTGCGATTTAACCCTCCTTTTTTCTGTGTTTTTTTTTATTATTACAATTGCTCAAATTTGACGCAATTCGTTCTAAAAGACATTCGATTCCTATAATTAGAAACCTTTCCAAAATGAGAAACCGACCTAGCCCTACAGATTGAACTGTAAGCTGCACAATTTACCTCATCAGAGATGTCAAAAATCAAACTTCAGACCGGAAATCGTTGACTAAATTATAATCATACACGATTAAGGCAAAAGGAAGAAACAGAATGAAATTGTAATCAATCGAGATGCATAAGGAAATATGCGTAGTTAAACTAAACCCAAATTCAACAGAAATTGAATAGTCATACGAATTACGGACGATGATTTGAAGGCTTCTGATAACAAGCAGAATCTGTGATATCTATTTTTCTCTTTCTATGTTTTTGCGGGAAGGAAAATGTCAGTGAATTTCGGATTTTATATCTACTTTTATAAATGTACACTTAATTGAAGTGTATCGACAAAAGTGGCGATTAGTCTTTGGGCATTAATTAAAACCACTATATTAAAAACTAAACATTTGAGAAAATAAGTATATTGTATTTTGTCATAATGCTGACATTTTATTGTGTTCGATTAAAAGTTTTCATATCTCACCAATTTTATTGATGGGATATTGATATCTAATATCATGAAACTTTCAAAAAGTTGGGTTTTTCCCACGAATTTTGAAATTGACAAATAATATCACGAACTTTACTCTGAGTTTGTTATTTCTCACCAATGAAAAAATTCCGGCAAATAATATCATTTTTTCGTAATTTCTCGACAACAACTTGAGAGTTTCAAGATTTTTAATCTTTGAGAATAGTTTTTCTTGAAGAACACCCTCCAAATTTATTCTTCAATATATTAATATAGCCGAAAATTTTTCATTGGTGGAAAATAACAAACTCGTGGTAAAGTTCGTGATATTATTTGTCAATTTTAAAATTCTTGAGAAAAACCCAATTTTTAAAAGTTACATGATATTAGGTGTCAATATCCCTTTAGTATGAATTTCAACAGTATTTAAAAAAGTCACACACAAATATTTACAATATTAAAAAATAAATATAATATTGATATTATATTAGAAAAATATCGGCATATTTTTAATTCTAAAATCAATGAAGATAAGTCATCGTTAGGATCTGAAACATACATATATAACATTTGTTTTCAAACTCTTAATAGCTATAATAAGGTGTTCTTTGGAACGGATTAGTGAGACGAACAAGCTCACTATTTTAGGGGCAAAATTCTTAATTAGATCGAAAATATAATACTATAGGTTTCTAATACAGGAATGTATCTTTTTACAAAAATGGTGAAAATGCATTTCTACGGATCCATATTTAAATAAATATGCATTTACAAATATATGAAAATTTTTAATCCAAATTTCTCGAACTTAACATAAACTCACATCAATATTGAGCCTGATTGACGATTTTCTAATATCTCTTCTATTTGTGCAATATATACTATATACCAAGTTGTTTAATGCTGTCGGCTTGAGATTTTTTACTATATGGTATAAACATATTTTAAATAGAGGATTTTGAAATTTTTGATTTTATTTTTGAAATTTGAACTAACCTTTTTCAAACTTATTGCATGAATAAATTGGGAGTGTGATAACTTATATTGGAGTGGTAAAATACTTCAAAGGCCTTGCGAGTATTGTGTGTGTGAACCAGTTTTTTAACATTGGACGTAATTTTTTCATGTGAAAGAATTAGAATAAACATGAAGGAGAACGAAACTTTGACAATATGGAGATTGATAAACTCATAAACTTTACTATTTTGTAAATTTAGTTAGTTGTTTAATGTGCATTTTGTCAGGTTTATAGCCTGAAACTTTACTCTACAACCACTATATAGTACTATAAGTTTATAACACATGAAAATTAAAAATTGAGAATGGCAAGACTGAGTCGCAAGTCATTATTTATATTAGGCCTAAACTTAGCGATTTGCTCTTTCTTTGCTTGGGTCAAATATTATTTGGGCTTTAATTAAAAGGATGCCTAGAACCATAATATTAGTGGTAACATTTCATTGATGAAATTCAAACACCAGAGAATTTCTTCTTCTATACCATCCCCACAATTCTACTCAAAATGCAAAATAATTTTCACAAAACTTTACAAACACACAAATATAAAAATATAATGATTCTAGTACTTGGTCTCCGAAAAATCCAGAACCACATCACCAACACCATTCTCGGGCAATTTACGCTTGGGCTTGGCCTCTTGCAACATGGAGACGACATCCCTCATCGAGGGCCGGTCAGCCGGATTCCGGCTAGTGCACAGCAATGCAACCCTAAGCACTAGCATCATTTCCTCCCTCACATAAGCACAAGATGCACCAGCATTTTTGTCTAACACATCTTTTACATCACTTTTCATCCTAAGCTTTGATTTTATCCAATCAACTATACAATTCCCATCGCCAAATTCTGATTCAACCGATCTTTTTCCGGTTAATATTTCCATCAGCACCACTCCATAGCTGTAAATATCACTTTTCTCATCCACTTGTAATGTGTAAGCATATTCTGCACACAAAATAAAGATAAATATATAAATAAAACAAATATTGGTGGGTCAAAAGTGTAATGAAAAAAGTGAAAAATAAAGGAACAGCACTTACTCCATGCTAAAAGTGGGGGTATGCACCGAAACAGTAGCAAATCACGGCGACAAAGAGGTGAATATTAAAGAAATGCTTGCTTCTTACTCTGCTATCATACTATCTAATTGGTGGTGGGGTGCCTTACCTTACATTACACCTCTAGGTGTAGGTTTGAATATTAAAGTTATAAAATCATGCCCATGCCTAATGGGAAAATATATTAATTTATATCTCTAAAGTTTGATATTGTTCTTTTTTTAAAAAACAAAAGCTTGATATTGTTGCATTCTGAATATAATTATTGAATGAAGTAATGATGAAGAGCATGACTATTTGTAGACAAGGTATGACTAGAAGACAAGCGGCACTATTCATCTATAGTTAAAAGTCGCATGAAATGACAAGCACATTCTGTATGATCAATGGCATGTTTCGTCACCCTACACAACGAACTTAACCCATCATGCCTTGACATTATTATAGATCAAATTCAAACCAATAACAAACTAGCAAAAACCCCACCACCCACCATATCACAAAGAGAATACTAAAAAAGAGAGAAATAGATATATTCTGCATGTTAACCCTAAGGGCATTAGCAATGGGGCGCCCTAAGGCGCGCCCTAAGGCGCGCCCTATGGCGCGCCACGTCAGCAGTTTTATCCTCCTACCTCCCCACCTGCAGTGGGGCGCCCTAAGGCGCGCCCTAAGGCGCGCCCTATGGCGCGCCACATCATCATTTTATTTATTTGTTTAATTGATTTAAATGTTTTCAACTAACAATTAATAACGAGTAAATAAAAAGGTCGAAATAACAAACGGGGACACATTAATAAAAAAAGAAGTTACACCGTTCAACTTACAAAAAAAAAAACTAAGTCGGTGCAATTCCCAACTTCCGACGCAGTTCATCTATCAATGCCCGGAGGTATTCGGCTTCGTCGGGGTCGGTACACTTCTTGAGGGCCTTGTGCGTCTCCAACAACGTCCTCGCCATCGACGCTGTCGCCAACGACGAATACACTTCGGCTGCCTGGGGCGGGAGCATTTCCGGGAGCGGAGGTGGGGTTGCAGCGGTCGAGGATGAGGTCGCGGCCGCCTTCCCTTTGGCCTTCGCAGCCTTGACGCCGGGAGGACGTCGGGAGGACATCGGTGTGCCGGAACCGCTGTCGTCCACGTACAACCGGTTGAGGTCAACCGGTTGATTGCCGCTGCCGCTGCTCGTGTAACCACCAACTTCGGTGGTCTTCATCCTCTTTGGCGCACTAGTGTGCAGAATTCCACCTTGGAATTTCTGCTTGTCCCTCAAAAGCGTCCAGATGGCCTCGTGCTTGGCCGCATTGTAGAGGTCGGCGATGCGCTCCCAGTACGCGAACTGCCTCTGGTTGTTCGCGAATATCGGATCTTCCGATATATCTACCCAACACCGGGCCAAAATGAGAGTTTCCTCGTCGGTGTAGTTTGTACGACCGGGGGCGTACTCATCGCAATCACCGGGAGGCGGCAACTTCTGCGCCCGCTGCCGGTTCCGCTTCTTTTTGGCTGGGGCGGAAGCGGTCGCGGCGGGGTCGGGATCGGCCGCTGCGGCGTCACGTCGGGAGGGGGCGACTGGTCGGGTTGGAGACGGCTCCATGTCCGACAACCCATACGAGTCCGTACTGAAATCGGGATCGTATTGGGCGTTGGTGTCGAACGAACGATATTGGCCGGGTTCTGTACCCGGCCAACGCGCATCTCCACTAAACATAGGACTATTTGGACTTGAAGCCATTTCGTAGTAATTATGTAAATGTAAGTTTCGAAAGTGAAATTGTGAAATGAAATGTAAAACGAATGAACTCTATTTATAAAACAACCAAACCGCGTGCCATCGTCCGCGACCTATCGTCCGTGTACGCCACAATGGGGAGGACGATGGCGCGCCCGATGCCTATCGTCCGCAGCCATCGTCCGTGTACGCCACAATGGGGCGGACGATGGCGCGGACGATAGGCATCGGGCGCGCCATCCTCCGCGCCCTTAGTATCGGCCGCGACGATCGTCCGCGACCTATCGTCCGTATCCGCAATGGGCGCGGACGATCGATGGCGCGGACGATGCGCGCCATCGGGCGTGCCATCGTCCGCCCATTGCGGATGGCCTAATTCTCGTCTCTAGTGATATTACATTATTTATGAACGAGTGTTTGTCTGGCCAGCTCTCGGATATGCACACACATAGTTGTACAGATAACTCAGCTCAACAGTCTTTATACTATTGATAAACATATTAGAAGCCTTATGATTGAACAATGATAAATCAAGCCTCTTATTCCAGAAGATTAAACTTGATGCTAGATAAATAATCAAATTATATTCATTGAAACAAACTCATGATGGTTTTATTTTTCTTTAAATAAAAACACAGAGATAGAGAGCATACCGGGGGCAATATAGCCGTAAGATCCAGCAATAACGGACATAGACTCATCGCTCTGAATCAA
This sequence comes from Salvia splendens, assembly GCF_004379255.2. NCBI lineage: Eukaryota > Viridiplantae > Streptophyta > Magnoliopsida > Lamiales > Lamiaceae > Salvia > Salvia splendens. Next base: position 4,889,840 of record NC_056034.1, read on the forward strand.
CTTGGCGACGCCGAAATCGGCCACACGCGCCTCCATCTCGGCATCGAGCAGTATGTTACTGGGCTTCAAGTCACGGTGGACGATGACCGGATCGCAGTCGTGGTGAAGGTAGCATATCCCCTGAGCCACCCCCAATGCAACCTTGTATCTGGTAAACCAATCCGCCGCCAACGTCTCCTTCCCATGCAGCAGATCGTCGAGGCTCCCATTAGGCATGTATTCATACAGCAGCATCGTGCACTGGTTGTTGGTGCAGCAGCCCAGCAGCCGCACGATGTTCCGATGCCTCACATTCCCCAGCACCTCTACCTCCGCCAGCACCCCGCCGCCGTCCCGCCTCTTCCTCACCGCCTCCTTGTTCTTCATCCACAGCTTCTTCACCGCGATAATCTCCCCTCCCGGCATCTTAGCCTTGTACACCGCCCCCGCCGCCCCCACCCCGATTATCTGGTCGCTCGCTTTCAGGCTCTCCAGAACATTCTCCGCCGTGAAATTCAGCCTCTGGAACGCCGTCAGCTTCCACGGCCCCGCCTCCTGGTTAGACAACCTCTCGCCGTATTTGGCCTGGAAGCATCTCGTGCCGGCGATTAGAATGAACAGGCCTATCCCGAACGCCGCCGCCATGATCCACACGATGGCTCCGGCAGTCTTCTTTGGCTGGTAGCGGGCTGCCTCTCCGTCGCCGGAGGCGACGCCGTCTATCCGGCAAGGTTTGTTTAAAACCTTGCCGCATAGGCCTTCGTTTCCGGCGAATGAAGAAGCATGGAGACTTGGAAAGACGAATCCTGCAGACGGGATGGGACCGGTGAGGAGATTAAAGGAGACGTTGAAGGTTTCGAGAGTGGTGCAGTTGTTGAAATTGGAAGGAATGGTGCCGGTGAGGAGATTGTTTGAGAGATCAACATTTGTGATGGAAGGAAGGATTGAGATCTCCCATGGGATGATTCCTGTTAAGGAATTCCCACGCAGATTCAGACTGATGAGCTTCATACAGTGGCCGATATCCCACGGAATGCTGCCGGTGAGATTGTTGCCGTCCAGCTCTATCCTGTAGAAACTCCTGCACCCAACAAAATCAGGGATTTTACCAATGAGTTTGGAGGAACTCGCCAGTAGAATCTTCAAACTCGGCGAGTTCCATATGTTGTCAGGGAGCTCGGAATTGAACGAGTTTCCTGATATATCCAAAAACTCCAATTTCACTGCATCGCCGAGATCTCTCGGTATAGGACCGGATAATTGATTCTTGCCTAACTCAATGAAACTGAGATTCGGCAAGGATCCAAACCCCACCGGAATCGAGCCGTTGAGGTGGTTGTCGTGAATCCTTACACGCGAGAGCGCGGTGCAGTTTGTTAACGATGAAGGAATGCCACCAACAAACAGGTTAGAGAAGAGCACGAGCCTGAGAAGCTTATTACTGAGGCAGAGATTGGAGGGGATTGGGCCCCACAAGGAATTGGAGGACACGTCGAGGCGCAGTAACTTGGCGTTGGAGCCTAGCTTTTGAGGTAGATTTCCCGTTAGAGAATTGTTCCACAGATTCAAAATCTCGAGATTCGGAAGCTCACCAATCCCATCTGGAACTCGGCCTGTCAGATTATTGTTCATTAATGACACAATTTTCAGCGCCAGCAGTGACGAGATTCCGCTCGGGATCTCCCCTGTCAGTTTATTATCCGATAAATCAAGAAGCTGCAGATTCTCCATTTCAGCTAAGCTCTCCGGGATGGATCCGGATAGGTGGTTGCCAAAGAGTATCAGAGTGTCGAGCTTCGACAAGCGGCCTATCTCAGGCGGGATGTTGCCGGAGAGATTTGCTGATGCGATACTCAGATAGAGTAAACTGGAGAGACCTGAAATTTCCGGCGGCAATCCGCCGTCGTACTGGTTGTACCCGATTTCGATGTGCTGGAGTTGAGTGAGTGAGCTTAATTGGATTGGAATTCTGCCTGTCAGTAAATTCCCATGCAAGTGTAAATACTTGAGATTGGGAAACCTGCCATAACTGGTGGGGATTGCGCCATCGAAGTAGCACCCGCCGAGGTTGAGAGTCTCGAGATTGGGGAGGTGGATGAAGTCTTCGGGCAGAGGGCCGATGAAGTTGTTGCTGTAAGCGCTGAAGTAAGAGAGAGATTTGAGGTTGGAGACACCAGGTGGGAAGGTTGAGTTGAAGAGGTTGTGATTCAAATCGAGTGTCCGAAGATTAGGCAGTTCAAAAATGGGGGTTGGGAGCGGACCATCTAGGGAATTCCTGCTCAAATTCAAGTGATGCAAATGCGATAGATGTCTGATGTCGGGTGACACGGCGCCGGAGAGGTTCCGTCCGGACAAGTCCAGGGCGGTGACTTGGGATGTTTTGTGGTTGCATTGGACGCCGGACCAAGAACACCAGCTGCCGGGAGGTGCGGTGGAGCCATCCCAGTCGCGGAATGTGTTGTGGGGGTCTTTGAAGGAGGATTTGATGGAGAGGAGAGAGAGGAGTTGGGGAGGAGGAGTGGTGGCGGTGGCGGAGAGGATGATGAAGAAGAAGAAGATAATGGTGGTGGTGGGGAGGAGGAGGAGGTTGAGGTTCATGCTGCTAGCTAGAAAATGGTAGATGGAATTAGTGATGAGACATGAGCAATGGAGGAGTGAGTGTTGAGAGGAGGAAGTCAAATTTAAGGTGGGGAAGTTTTTGATGGATGGTTTTGCTTTTTCGGAGTGCAAAGGCGCAGGAGGCGTTTCATCATGATTCACTTCACGCCGAGAATGTGTGCGTTTCATGTATTTAACAACAATCCAACCTTAATTCCTCCTTCCTAATACTTCACTACCGTACAAACTGCAATTTTGTCAGTTACATAACTTCAAATTATGAGAAACTTGTGTATATACATACACACATGATTCATACTAACACCAACACCAAAGCCTATTCTTGGTTAATTACTTACTAATTTACTTCGCTTTCTTTTAAGCTACTCTTTGCTTTTTCATTAAGTAATTCAGTAAATCAAAGTAATCAGTGATAGCATAACACGTATACCTCATTTGGTAACTCTCTTTATAAGAATAAAACAATCGTTCATTTTAATTAACTAGATACAAAAAAATCACATGATATATATATATAATTTAATTAGTAGACGGCTGGACCCGCGTATTGTTTTCATTTTTCATTGTTCTCAAATTTGAGTTTTGTACTTAAAGTTTTCTTGAATTTCTCTTGTCTTCTTTTTTTTCTCTCCCACAACTACTTTTCATTATTCTTTATGCTCCTTTAATTTTGGGCCAGCAACAGTTATTTTGATTATTAATATGGGTACAAATAAGATCAGACCTTTGTCGCGGGATCCGAGAAAGTGATAGTATATCACAATTTCCCCAATGTATTTTCTCTTTGTATTGTGAGTGCGATGCATATTTGTGTATAATTGTGATAAGATAAGATATTGTAGCTCGATTGAGAAAACTTGTAATAGTTAATTTAGTAGTTAATTACGTTGAGACTCGGACATCATCCAAATTTGCCACTACCAATCATCCAAATTATATGAAAGGTTTTTTTATTAATATACATGCATGTGTATGCGCGTGTTTAATATGATAAAAATAAAACTATTTTCAATTCTTTAATCTTGAAAATCTACTATATATAAATTCATTACTTTATTATATACATTGATGCAGGTACAATCAAGGATGGAACCAGAATTTTGAATAAGGCGATGCTAAGATATTGAGTTCACTTTATTATTCTCACTTTCTTTATTTATTTTAAAATTTTATATTTTATTATTCTCACTTTCTTTATTTATTTTAAAATTTTATAAAATGAAAACACAATAACATATTGAGTTCCAAATACTAAAAAATTTCATTATATTTTTTATATGAGATAATATTCATTGAAATTAAAAATTTTAGTAAAATTTTGGTAAGTAATATTTGAAATCAGAATATTAAATCGTAAGCTTCAATTTTTTCACAATCATCACCTACGATTACAAAATGTCGTCTTTTGGTGATATTTAAAACGTATTTTATTAAAATAAGAAAAAATAAAAAATATGTAGTCTCATAAAAATTTAAAAAGCCATGATTTTATATTCTATTTTCAAATAAATTAACTAGATTTTGACAAAATTTTTATTATTTAAATGACTATTAGTAATATTTTACTCTATATATTGACGTAGATATACATAAATTGTGATATTATGGAGATATCATATGTAAAATAATTTTTTACGTTTAAATTAAATATTAAACTATAAATGCAAGAAAATTAGTATATAGTATTATTCAAAAATAAAATGAATACTAATTTGATTATATCATTATATCCACTATTATAGTACTAATGTATTCCCAAAATAAATAACAGAAAGTTAAACGTAAATCAATAGAGGACCACACAACTGTAAATTAATTAGTCATAATTACTTTCTAAATCTCTCATTTTACCCCTTTCGTCTTCTTCTTCTTCTCCCTCACTCCTTACCCTTCCTTCTTTTTTCTTTCTGTAAAAAAAATGTAGTCACAGGCAGCAATGGGAGTACGGGCACCGGCCAAGCCCCGGCGGCTTATGCCTGCCTCCGTCCGTACAATTGACGAAGCTTAAAAAATTATGATATCGAATTGACTTGTAATTTGTACAAGACTTGCAAAATGAGTTGATTAATAAAATTCAACACTCATCTGTGATGGATTTTTTCCATCGAAGATCGTTTGAGAGGTAAAAATGCAACTTCATTATTTTTCCAAATTTTCATTTAGTTTCCGTAATTTTCTTTCGTTTCATTTTCAGTCTAGTTTTCAAGTGGAAGGGCTTTCATTATAATACAACTTGTCTGGCTAATTAATTAGTACTCCCTCCGTCTCCTATTAAGAGTCTCATTTCTTCATGCATGAGTTTTAAGAAATGTTATAAAACACGGGTAAAGAAAAGTTAGTGGAATATGAGTCTCACTTGTATAGTTTTAAATAAAATGTGAATGTAATAAGTTAGTAGAATGTGAGACCCTATTACCTTTTATATTAAAAATGAACCGGGACTTTGTGGAGGGACTAAAATGAAAAAACGAGATTCGTATTTGCGGATAGAGATAGTATATCTTTAGAGATTGTAAAGTTTAAGAATATTTTCTTTTGAATGAGTATATTTAAGATAATTACATCTTGGTTATAATATTACTACCTCCATATAAAGGAACAGTATAAAATTAGCTATCTAGTTATTTATAGCTGGAGCACATTTATACATACCGGCCAGCTTTATAATCATTGATGTTGTTAGGAGCAATGTTAACTTGGAAGACAGACATAAACATTTAATCATTGTTCATCCATTTCCCATGCTCACAAACTTTAGCCTTATGGTACTTGTTTTCACTAACCAGTGTAGTAAGTTTGATAATAGAATGAATGGATATAAGTATCTTTTATTTTTGATTAATTAATTTTAAATTTATTGATTATCATATTCTTAAATAATACTATGAAATTTGTGTGCAGTCAAAATGAGACATATACTACTTCCTCCGCCAAGCATATATACTCCATTTTAATTTAGCATATACAAACTTGGAACAACTATAGGAGTAAAGAATTAGTGAAATGTGAATTTTATCTGAATTTTGTAATAAAATAAATTAGTAGGATGTGATTTATCGTAAATGAGATATAATGAATCAATGATGAACAAATCAAAAATAAAAAAATGAATGCATATTATTAGATGGGGGAACTATGCATTTATGTAAAAAGATACTCGAGGAAGTATATGTGTAAGTAAAAAGGTTTAAGCTTGGCGTGACATTAATATGAATTCATCCTAAGAAATTTTTTAAAACGCAGATCATATGTTTCATTTGTTTGATTTGATTTTCATCGAAATAGTAGGTCGGAATCGAAATCTCGTTATTGATGTCGGATTCTAGATCAGTGTGCCTCCACCATGACCATCCCAAAAGTTTGGTAACATGAGTAGAGGGGGATCATTAGGGTGCCACTATAGTTAGAGTAACAACGTACCAACAACTTCGTGCTGCCACGTGACACGCTATCCTGCAATATTAGGGGCGTATCCAGCAATATCATAATAGACGTTTTAGATGGATTTCTACTGATTGCATGATAGTACTTCGTATTGTTGAGTATTGCATTATTGTCTATAATGCAAAATAACCAAAGACAAAAGCAATCTATATATATATATATATATATATATATATATATATGTATATATATATATATATATAGGGATGTATTCATTTCCTTTTCTCATATTTTCTCCTTTTTCCTTCTTGATCTCAACCGTTTATTTTCTCCATCCAATGGCCGAAAATTGGGGAATTAAATTTTACTTTTTAATAATGTTTAATACGCAGGAGGGTATAATAGAGAATCAATTAGTAGGTGGTTATGGAAATATCCATGATTTACGCCATTCATGATCTTGCCTTTTATTTTTTCACACGCAGTTAGACGCATGTTTGCCTGCTTCCATCTTTGCAAATTTAATAAAATTTGTGCGACGTTGCAATTGTTGACTCTCGTTTGCCGGATTCTAGGGCGTTCCACATCAAATAACGGCGTTGCTGCAATCGTTTTCCCGTCAAATATGGAAGAAGGTAATTCAATTGTTTTGTTCTCCATGTGCGTGTAGATGTATAGGTATAGGAGGTATGAATAATAATTCAGAACCGTAAATCTGACTGTGCTGCTTATTGGGCACGTATTGAGTGTGTGTTGATATATTGGGAAATATATTTGGGCCGGTTTCAGTTGTCTTCCGTTACGGTTCTTGGCATGGTTTAGCTCTCGGCTTCTCCGTTTTAAACGATACAAGTAATGAACAATTTGATGAAGTCTAATGAAAAATTTTCTCTATATAATTCACAATAAGTGTGCTGCGCTGTATAGGGTATAAATATCGGGTTATAGTATTGATGTTTATCACACGTGTGTTGTGTCCCGTTAGGGTTTAATAATCCTAGGGGCTAGGGTATATTACCAACTCGTTAATAAAAACATATAAGAGTAGCTTGAGGTCGACACTGCATTAATCTCGTAAGATTCCACTGTACATATTGCACTTTCTAAAGTTTGTTTAAATAATGCACCCAATGAGTATTTGTAATGCATTGGAATTGCTGTATAATGCATAATAAATCAACTAAATATGGCTTCAAAAATATAGGGTTTAGGTTAAACGAATATTTGAAGGACCGCGAGTATGCCTTATTCCTTTAGGTCTTAAATATAGGTTAGTAGTTTTGATGTTGTGCACACGTTTCATGTTTCACGTAGGGGTTAATAAGCCTAGGGGGTAGGCTATAGTACGTGCACATAAAAAACAACGTTCAAGAATAATGAGCGTTTGACGTATGCATAAATCACGTAATTGTCGAATGTAAATATCGTACCAATTACATTATGTAAAATCGTCCATTAATTGTCAGCATACTACATTGCAAAGTTTTACTTTTATGGTGACCCCTTTTCCCCCTATTCTGTACAGTGGTTGTTGTACCTGAATGTTCTCCCGAGTTGAAGCCTGTGGTTGGTCAGAAATTCCAATCCTTGGACTTTGCTTTCGCTTGCTACGAGGTATATGCTCGAGCTGTTGGATTTGAAACGCGCAAACAAGCTATGAGGAAGGTTGACGATGTCACGACGTGGTATCGTGTTGTATGCAATAGGGAAGGAAGGAAGAAGGGTGATGAGGACGACCAGTTGAATGCCCGTTCTGGTTTCACTATAAAGCGTAGGAAGTTATCTAAGCGGTGTGGTTGCATGGCTAGCATATCGTTTAGGTTTTTCTCGAAAGATTGCTTGTCAGGTTACATAATTGAGGAGTTCAGTGAGAGTCATAACCATCACATGGTTGAAACGGAACATCAGCATTTCATGATGAGTAATCGCAAGTTGGATGATGTACATCATAAATTCATCCTCGATTGTTCCAAGGCTAATATAGGACCCACGCTCACATTTAAGGTGTTGAAGGAAATTCTTGGTGGGTTTGACCTAGTTGGTTGCACTGTTGGGGATATCAGGAATGCCTCACGGGACATCAAAGCATACGCACAGGGATTTGATGTGCAAATGGTGTTGGATGATATGGCTAAGAAGAAGGAGTTGTCTGAGGCGTTCACCTATCACTACGAAGTTAACGAATCCGACCAGTTGGTTGCCCTCTTTTGGTGCGACGGTTTGATGAAGCAAAATTACCACATGTTTGGTGATATTGTCAGCTTCGACTCCACGTACAACACAAACAGGTTGAAACTAACTACTGTGTTGTTTACCTTGTAGTTTAGTGATATGTTCTCTATCGTGTGCATTATTACTTTACCTCAATGCATTATGCACCACCACAGTTTGCATTATTCAAGTCAACAATTGCATTATGATCTGTTTACATTCTCTGATGCCATGTTTACACGATTTATTCAGGTACTGTATGATCTTCACCCCTTTCACTGGAAAGGATAATCATGGTAGTCCTGTGACATTTGCGGCCGGATTGGTGTGCAGCGAGAAAACCGGGGCTTTTGCTTGGTTGTTCAGACATTTTGTAGATTGTATGGGTGTAGCACCCAGGATGATTGTGACCGATCAAGATTTGGGTATGAGGTCAGCGATTGAAGAGGTCCTAGTTGGCACACGTCACCGAGAAAAGTTTCACCAATTTAAAATTCAGCATCATATGACAGAGAAGGTTTGACGCATCCATCAATAAAGACTCTGCTTCAGAAAAAACATATAATGCAAAAAGTATTTCCTATAATGCGTTGGGCAAAGCAAATAATGAACTTACTACCATAATATCACATATTTATCCATATAATCATCAACCTGGAGCTTTGCTTGTAATGTGAGTCAAATAACAAATACAATCAACAAATCTGTTGTGCTTCATATTCTCCTCATTATACTCTTTTATAATGCAACTAAAATACGAAATAATGCAACCATACTACGAAATAATGCATTTTGTACACCGAAAAATGCATCCATATTACACCAAATAACTAGTGACCAATATCAAAAATACATTACATCTTCATAATGCACTATATATGATATATAATGCGCAGTACCCGATATATAATGCACATTATAACATAAATAATGCATAACATAACCATGTGCATACTGTGACCGAGTCACAACACGTATTAATGCATATTATCCATACAATAATGCAGAATTCATGAAGCATAATGCACTGTCCACAATAGATAATGCAAACATTTGATTGTGCCTAAGTGCAGTGCTTAAAAAACAACCACCCCAATAATGCAGATGTAATACACACAAAGACTAGTATACCATCTCAAGGTCAACCACAAACTACACCAAATGCATAAATACGGATTCATAATGCACCTCCCCCACCAAACAATAACAATATGTACACTTTGACAGAGTTGCTAACGCCACAGAATCAGTACCCGTATTACTACATCATATCAAAAGCATAATGCAAACATTTGGTTACATAATGCATAGAACAACATATATAATTCATAAGTACAATACTACCTGAATCTAGTCAGTTATAATCAGCACAGCCTACATAATGCATCATATAAAGCACATAATGCCACCTACATATAGCCACACTGCATTACGCAAACATGGAATAATCGTACCACAAAATCAACATATAACATATTGAATTCCAAAAGCAGCGCCACAAATTTACCTGCAACTTGGGATGGTTGTGAATGGGGACGTCCTCGCTTAGGCATATTCTATCTATCTGGCAATAACGAAATCAAAATTAAAAACAAACAATGCTCGCAGAACCAGATTAAATGAAACCCATTCGGATACAGAGCAATGTAATCACAAACTATAGGACACAGTCGGCCATCAAAATTCCTGCTTTTACACCCAAATCTATAAATTCCGGTGTGAATTTATTGTTATGCCACATTTGTCGCTGTTTCACGGTACAAGTGTCGCACAAACGCAATTAATTAAGCACAGAAACATACCCTGATGCCGGTAGGGTTTCGCTGTTACGAACGCCGGCGGTCGCGCGATGTAATTGTGACTATTGCGGTGGATTACTCTAACCGGTTGCAATTTTTCCACAGATCTAGGGTTTGGGAGAGTCGATAGTGGCGACAGTGGATATTTAGCAGATTTGGTGTCCGGCGTTTAATGACGAGAATGAAGAGTAGGAAGTTTCAAATCTCGTTAATTGCGGCCTTTCCATATTCTGGCGGTTTTAGTATTGAACAATTACTATTTTAACCTTGTAATGCACATACAAAGGTGCCATAATGCAACACGGATACACATTGGAATAGCCAATCTGGACCGTTGGTTTAGTAGATCTGACGCCTCAGAATGAGAAGAAGAAAGGATATTTTGGTTGAAAAGGAGAATAACAGGACCCTATATATATATAATATATATATATATATATATATATATATATATATATGGATGTATTCATTTCCTTTTTGTATCTTTTGTTCTATTGTTCTTTTTAATCTCAGCTCCACGATTTTGTCATCCGATGGTTAGATTGATGTCACGTGTCATTTAATAATGCAGATTTGTAGTTGAATAATCCACACCGACTAATAATGCACCATTATAGTGTAATAATGCGGATTTTCAGTTGAATAATGCACACCGACTAATAATGCATCATTATTGTGTAATAATGCAGATCATCACAACCATCCAATTCAAGGATCCAAGGGATGTGATTAAAAAGAAGCTTGGACTGAAAAGCTACGAAGGACCTTAACATACCCCTATATATATATAAAGGATGTTGATCAAAACAAGTATGGTTTTAAATAAAGAAATACATGTCAAATTTTAGCCATAGGATCTGGCGAGATCATCTTGATTTTAAATGATCTGATGGCTCAATTAATTCATTAAATCTTCTTATTTTATTCAATAAAAATCCAATAAGGTTAATTAAGTAATTAGCTCTATCACGTTGGTTATGGCATCTCCTATAATCTTGCCATTCCTCTTTCCACTATCAAAGTATATGCGTGAATTATGAGATAAATTTCTTCAACTGCATCTTCTACGTATATTCATCTTCTTCAGCCACTGTAACATCAAACTTCCATTATAATTGTTTCAGATTATTATTTTCCATTCTCAAATATATATCATCGTCGTTGGAAGATCATAACTCCAATCGCGTTCCAGATTAGTCTGTTCAATTTTATATTCTATATCATCATCATTGGCAGATCCCAAACTCCAAAAATGGAATCCGACACACATTCTACTTCGCACGTAGATAATCAATCATATTCTGATGACGTTGTTGGGAATACATGTTATGGTCATATTTTTTATTTTCATTTGTTTGTTATTCTCCGATTCACATATTTGTATCTGTTTATGTCATCGTCTTCGTTTATATGAATCTTTTTAAAAATATTATTTGATCGATTTGTCCGCTATGATTCGATTTCTGTATAGTATGACACATTTTAGTTTAAGATAGTTGATAAGTTGTATGCCGCGATTTCATCCTATTATGACATATTATCATTCTACATCCAGTAGATGGAAGCTTGTCTTTAATTATCAACTTTTTTTGGTGTTTTCTGATTATGATTTATTACAGATGTAAATACACCAGAATGCCCTATAGAACTTAAACCATTTGTTGGTCGTATCTATGTGGTTAGTTCGTGAAGCAAGCAACAGATTTTTGCCGATGGCGTAGTAATGTCTACAGCACAAAAGAAGAAACTAATAGAGAACTTTTATTGGGTAGAGGCACCCCAAGAAGTAGATGTTCACCCACCAGAAGTCGTCAGCACGAAGGGATCTGGTAGTAGAGTTCCCACAAGAGTGGAGAAGGCTTTGAAGCTTAAGAGCAAGCCTTTGCATCAATCCAAGAAATGTCAGGAGTGGGGTCACCGCGATTCAAGGAATTGCAACAAATTCAAAGAGAAAGAAAAGTGGCGGTCTAGAATAAATACTGAAGTTTGATACTATGTATTCTCTTTTTTAAAGTAACGTCAGTTTAAGTTTTTTATTGGACTCCATTTTATTTGCATTGTCAGGTTGTTTGAAATTACTCAGTTCGTTCAGATTTGTATGAGGCATCTTGGTACTCGGTAGTTTTATGTAATGACTCGAATATTGGATTATTATGACCCAATTTACCCATAGGTTGACATGACCCAAATATTCATTTAGTATGACCCAAAGAATGGTTAATGCTTGGGTTATTGTTTGTGTATTCTTCGCCCGTATTAATATTGGGTTTTTTTAATATGTCAAAAATATGAGAATAATCGTGTATTTTACTTCAGTTTGTTTGATACGAACATTTCGATCAGATTTGTATGACGCATTCTGGTACTCCTTGGTGTTATATAATGACTCAAATGTTGCTTTATTATGACACAAATTAACCATACGATGCTATGACCCAATGTATGAGTTCTCATATACTATTATTTTTTGGCCTGATTATGCTCATAATGACTCTTACATGCATATATTATAACATGAACATGCATATTTTGAAATGACCCAAATATACATTTAATATGACACAAAGTGTATATATTATGTCTTTTCAAGTTTAACTCACCTCAGCTCATTTTCTATGCTATTATTTTCATGTACGGATTTGGTATTTGTTTTAACATTTAATGTCTTGTTATTCTCATGATGACCCTAAGCTGTGTTTTCTATTACTTAAATTGATTCTGGGGGTACTCACATTGACGGATTCGAATACCGTTTTCCTGGTATACCTATGTATTCTGTAATGACTCGAAAATTTAATTAGTATGACCCAAACTGGCAACAGTATTGTGACATCCCTAACCCGAAACATGCATAAATTTGCATATTTATAATGTTATTTGCATAAGTATTTTTTTATGCATATAAAGTATATGCGTATGAGTACTTTAAATATTAAATAATTAACTTTAAATATGTGTGCATGTGTACACACGTAACTTTTACTAAAAAAAATGAAGGATCACATGTTTAACACATATTCTATACGTGTACAAATTAAATCCATACAATTGCATGCATGTTATAACACTTGTCATAATTTTAATTGTTTAAATATCTTGTATTGATCGAAACACCCAATTTATGAATATATATAAATGTTTGCCATATATATATGTATTTTGAAATTGAAGCTGAGCCACACATGTATTGTTTTAGCATGATATATTTAAGTAAGTTAGACCGACATCTTAGTTTATAAAAATAGAGGAGATGCACTGTAATATTACAGAAAGGGAGAGATAAACTCAAAGTGATTATACGAAGAGAAAGAGTTGAGGGTTTAAGTGATTTAGCTGAAGAAAGAAGAATGAGAAAAAGAGAAGTACTAAATTCACGGCTATATATGATTGAGGGCGGTAGGTAGATCAGGAGGCAGAGTTAAGGGTTCGATTATTGTCGCCATCAGGTGTGTATAAATCACACTTTTAGTTTTACATGTGTTATGTGGTTGATTGTTATATGTTAAATTGGAGTGAATTATTGAATTATATGGTGTGAAATTGATATGATTATGAATTATTTGATTTTGATGGTCGAATATGATATGATTATTTGATTGCTTAAATGGACATGTTTGTTTAGATATATTGGATAGTTTGATGGAATATGATATGGATATGTTATTGGTGCAAAAGATATGTTTATGATACCGATTATGTGAATCATTGGATTAAAGAGGATCTGTGACGGTTTTGCCCTGGATCTGAAATCACAGTGGATATATTGGGACCTTTGGGTCAAACATATTGGGACCTTCGGGTCAAACATATTGGGACCTTCGGGTCAAATACAGAGGGACCTATGAGTCCAATTACAGAGGGACCTTAGGGTCATAGAGGAATCCCGGGCAGATACCAGGCTTGACTGTTACAGAATAATAAATTGAATAGAGTGGCATATACATATGAATATGAAATGGTTTGTTTTTAAATTATGATATATATTGTTTCTGATTATATGTATTGATAAAAGAATATGCTTGATGTTTGTATCATGTGAGATTAAAGGTGGAAATTTATATATACTGAGTTGTGGCTCATATAAACCACTAAATTTTTCAGGAATAAGATAGCAGTAAAGTTTTGACTGACATGGGTCATAGGAACTCCACGTGTTATTAGGTTCGGCGGCTGACGCATATTGGCAACCTTCTCCTCCACATCATTTTGCATGTAGATAAATGTATAGTATATAGAGTGGTGTGAGGGTTCCACTACTTTACATGATATTTTGAAATATGTATCGGATAAGTGTTGGTTTGAACTTATATAATATGGGTGTTCTATGAATTAGACACGTGTATTGATTGTTTCTATGATAAGGGATTTATTTATTATAAGAGTATACGTCAGAGGGGTTTAGGTGTGACAGTTAAGGTGGTATCAGAGCAGGGATAAGGATCCCGCTGGGACATTGCATCCATGCATTCCGTATGATACGTATTGGTTATAAGTTTCTTTGCATTTGTATTATCATAAACATATCTCACTGAGGAGAGAAGGGTCAGCCGCCCTGCATCATCAATTAATTATAGAAGCATCTCATATACATGTTGCATCATATGGTGATTTCCAGTAAATACATGGACCAATGATGGAGCAAAAAGGTAGCAATTTTAGAGAACTCTGAAAAATGGAATTGTTGACTTTATGAGACTACTGATCCGGCCGAGGCTAAGATATGGTCGAAAAGGATAGAGAACATGTGTTCAATCAGATGTGTTGTATGTCAGAAGAACGTTTTGATTATACAGTGTCTCTTCTTTGAAGCAATATTTACTATTGGGCAGAAACAGTCCCACAATCTATGATACAACCTCTAGTACTCAGTTCAGATGATTTTCCTAGAGAATTTAATGATAAATATATGCAAGAAGTGTATTGTGATGATGAAGTAAAGAGAGATTCTATCTTTAAACAGGAACTATATTTGTTGTTGATTACGAGCTAGCATTGTTTCAGTGTACACGGTTTATCTAGACTGCGTGGTGTGAGTTAATTCAGTTGAGCTGCCAGCGAATATTGATTCTCTTATTCATACACAAATTTGATATTATCATGGGTATAGATTAGTTGTCACTTCATCGAACTAAGGCAGCTTGTCATGTTAAAGAAATGGTAATATAATCATCGAGACGAGATCGAGTGATATTTAATGGTATCGACCAATTGCAACTTGTCTTATATTAGCTAAATCGACTTTTCAATTTATTCAAAGTGGAGATTTGCCTGGATTAGCACCTGATAAAGAGACAAAACTTCACTATTGAGTTACTACCAGGTACTGTATCTATTTCTATTCATCCATATCAAATGTCTTGATTAGAGTTTCAAGAGTTAAATAAATAGTTACAAGAGTTGTCAGACAAGAGATATGTATGACTCAATGTTTTACTTTGGAGAGCACCAATAGTATTTTTGAAGAAGAAAGGCGACACACTGCGACATTATATACACTATTGGAAGTCGAATCAAGTGACTGTGAAGAATAAATATCTATTACCGAGAATAGAAGACTTATTTGATCAATTCCAAGGTATGCAACTGTTTTCGAGTACTGATTTTCGATCAAGATACCATCAGTTGAAGATAGCTAAAGAGAATATTGCAGAAACACCATTTTAAACTCAGTACGACCATTATGAGTTTTGGTTATGCCTTTCAAATTAACTATTGCACCTAAAATTATTTATGGCATTGATGAACGAAGTCTCTCAACCATTCCTATATCACTTAGTGATTATTTTTATTGACTTACGATTATATTTCACGAAGTACAGATGAGTATGTTAATAACTTGCAGTCAGTATTACAAGTTTTGCGAGATAAACATCTTATTGCAAGGTTGGGTAAGTGTAAGTCTAGCTAGATCATATGGTATTATTGGGACACATGGTATCAGGTTGAAGAATAGAAATGGATATACAGAATATTGAAGTATTTGTCAACTGAAAATGATTCTCGATTATGGTTCAATTGATGAAGATGTTATTACGGAAGAGTTCTCCTCTTATATGGTCAAAACAGTTTTGATGAGTTGAAGCATTGATTGACTATGTCGTCTATATTGGTTATTTCCACAGGTACATGATATTATGTTATTTACAGTAATGCACTGCAACATGGATTTGGTTTTCTATTTCTGATCTGGATTTCTATTAAAAAAAATGGAAAGTTTATTGCTTATGCGTCAAGGACAATCACGAGTACATGAAGCTTCTTATTCTATTTTTAATCTGGATTTAATAGTGTGGTTTTCCTTTGAAGATTTGGCATCATTATTTGTATGGAGGACTACGTCGAATTCTGGTTGATCACGAGAGTTTGAAATATTTAAAGAATGAGAAGGAGTTGAATATGAGACTAAGACATTGGATGGAGTTTCTTACAGAATATGATTGCACCATCGAATACTATCTTAAGAAGGTGAATGTTGTTACAGATGCTTTGAGTTACAAGTCAAGCAGAGTGATTACATATATACAAATATCATTATTAGAGTATTATTGTTGGTCGAAGAGGAAGAAGAAACTCGTAGAGTTTGTTTCAAGGTGTTTGATATGTCAACAGGTTAAAGCAGAACAATGTGTACCTACAGGTTTGTTGAAGCCTTTAACTATTCTAGTCTCAAAATGAGAACACATTACCATAAATTTTGGTACAGGGTCACCGACAGTACATTTCTTACCTATAAGATGGCGTTGTTCGTTATATCACTTAGCTGAAAAGTACGCGAAAGATGCAGCACGACTATATGGTATTCTATCTTTTATGTCTACTGGTCCGCAATTTACTATCTATGGAGACATGATTATATTTTATTAATATTTTTCACCCTTAGAAAGATGGTAAGTCAGAGAGAACTATAAAGACGTTGGAAGAAATGTTTTGTGCTCGTGTTATTGAATTTCAGGCTTCAGGGGATGAGTATATTCTGTTGATAAAGTTTGCGTATACTAACCAGTTTCATTTATGACATTGTATGAGACATTGTATAGTAGAAAATGTAGAAGTTCTATATGGAGATTCTAGAAATGTCAGAGATTATTCGAGAAACTGTCCAAGATTGACATTATTAAAAGCAGATTGAAAGCGACATGGGATAGAC
Source organism: Salvia splendens (assembly GCF_004379255.2). NCBI lineage: Eukaryota > Viridiplantae > Streptophyta > Magnoliopsida > Lamiales > Lamiaceae > Salvia > Salvia splendens. The sequence goes on from NC_056034.1 coordinate 4,906,979, forward strand.
AGAAGAGTTATAAAGGTAAGTTGAGTCCTCGTTATATCGGTCTGCATGATATTGTAGAAAGAGTGGGACCATTGACATACAGTTTAGCATTACCTCCAGAGTTAGAGCAGATTCAGAATGTTTTCCACGTCAGTATGCTTCGACGTTATCTATCTGATCCTTCACATATTTTGAAAGATACTGATATACAGATTTCTGAAAATCTAAGTTACATAGAGGAACCAGTTAATATTGTAGACCGACAGGTTAAACAATTGCGAAGAAAAGAGATTCCAATGGTAAAAGTTATTTGGCAAAATCACGGAGTCGAAGAAGCGACTTGGGAAGCTGAAGAAAAAAAATTGAGAAAGAACTATCCACATCTGTTTACGGGTTAGTGATTTTATTAGATGCATTAACTCATGGGGAAAGTGAATTTTGCGGACAAAATTCTTAAAGAGGGGAAGAATTGTGACATCCCTAACCCGAAACATGCATAAATTTGCATATTTATAATGTTATTTGCATAAGTATTTTTTTATGCATATAAAGTATATGCGTATGAGTACTTTAAATATTAAATAATTAACTTTAAATATGTGTGCATGTGTACACACGTAACTTTTACTAAAAAAAATGAAGGATCACATGTTTAACACATATTCTATACGTGTACAAATTAAATCCATACAATTGCATGCATGTTATAACACTTGTCATAATTTTAATTGTTTAAATATCTTGTATTGATCGAAACACCCAATTTATGAATATATATAAATGTTTGCCATATATATATGTATTTTGAAATTGAAGCTGAGCCACACATGTATTGTTTTAGCATGATATATTTAAGTAAGTTAGACCGACATCTTAGTTTATAAAAATAGAGGAGATGCACTGTAATATTACAGAAAGGGAGAGATAAACTCAAAGTGATTATACGAAGAGAAAGAGTTGAGGGTTTAAGTGATTTAGCTGAAGAAAGAAGAATGAGAAAAAGAGAAGTACTAAATTCACGGCTATATATGATTGAGGGCGGTAGGTAGATCAGGAGGCAGAGTTAAGGGTTCGATTATTGTCGCCATCAGGTGTGTATAAATCACACTTTTAGTTTTACATGTGTTATGTGGTTGATTGTTATATGTTAAATTGGAGTGAATTATTGAATTATATGGTGTGAAATTGATATGATTATGAATTATTTGATTTTGATGGTCGAATATGATATGATTATTTGATTGCTTAAATGGACATGTTTGTTTAGATATATTGGATAGTTTGATGGAATATGATATGGATATGTTATTGGTGCAAAAGATATGTTTATGATACCGATTATGTGAATCATTGGATTAAAGAGGATCTGTGACGGTTTTGCCCTGGATCTGAAATCACAGTGGATATATTGGGACCTTTGGGTCAAACATATTGGGACCTTCGGGTCAAACATATTGGGACCTTCGGGTCAAATACAGAGGGACCTATGAGTCCAATTACAGAGGGACCTTAGGGTCATAGAGGAATCCCGGGCAGATACCAGGCTTGACTGTTACAGAATAATAAATTGAATAGAGTGGCATATACATATGAATATGAAATGGTTTGTTTTTAAATTATGATATATATTGTTTCTGATTATATGTATTGATAAAAGAATATGCTTGATGTTTGTATCATGTGAGATTAAAGGTGGAAATTTATATATACTGAGTTGTGGCTCATATAAACCACTAAATTTTTCAGGAATAAGATAGCAGTAAAGTTTTGACTGACATGGGTCATAGGAACTCCACGTGTTATTAGGTTCGGCGGCTGACGCATATTGGCAACCTTCTCCTCCACATCATTTTGCATGTAGATAAATGTATAGTATATAGAGTGGTGTGAGGGTTCCACTACTTTACATGATATTTTGAAATATGTATCGGATAAGTGTTGGTTTGAACTTATATAATATGGGTGTTCTATGAATTAGACACGTGTATTGATTGTTTCTATGATAAGGGATTTATTTATTATAAGAGTATACGTCAGAGGGGTTTAGGTGTGACAAGTATGACATTATGGAGTAATTCACACAAATATGGCATGTTTGACTATTTTTACGGTTCTCTTTTTTTTTGCTAACATGACCATAACACGCATAGAGTATGACATAAAAAGGGAGCTCGTTTGACACAAAAAAATGACTCGTATTCATATATAAATTGAAGAAACAATAACATTAAATGCCATTTCTAAAACACCATCCAAATATGTAAAGCTGAACTGTTCAAACATCCTTAATTTAAAATAGTGGTAAACTATAAAAATGAAACAAAGTTTAAGTCTTTTGATTTATGACATAACAACTGCTTAAGATATGTAGTTTGCTATCATTTTTTCAATGTCGACCTTCGCGTTCTTGTAATTCAGCTGCATCAACATTTTCTACCACAGTACCTGTACAGATAAATGAAGTCATTCTTATTCTTTTTAGGGCATAATAGAAAGCATGACCTAAAATGAACTAAAAATGACATCCGTATTTTTCAAATCCAAATTTTTAAATTACATACAGCCTGTTTAGACAACACAAAGGTCATTCTTAATATGTTTTTTATGTAATGATATTAAGCATGCTCTAAAATTATGTAAACAGAAACTAACAATGACTTAAAAAAAGTACAAATGTTGTGGAATAACCTGAAACAATCCATAACACTAAGCTCTGTTCATTCCAATTTTTAAAAAATAAAATTGCAACAATCAATGTTTCTGAACTATGACACAAAACAGTCAAAGCTATGACCTCATTCATTATTTGTGTAGCTTAGCACATTAACTTTTAACAGCCTATGAAACATCCACTACGACAGTCCGAGTATGTGATCCTAAGTTGAACTCAATTTGTAGACAAAATTCATTGTTTCAGTGTAGAAAACCATAATAACCTAGTACTACATGATAATAACCTAAAAAATAACACATTAACCTTGTTTTGGCTCATCGTTTCCAGTCGCCTTTTCATCTGACGTGTGTGGAATAGTTGAAGTCGCTGTTTAGGAAGACAAACACCAACAGAAAAGATTTGTCAAATGAAAATTCAAATATGATCCGAACAGAAATGACCCAAATATTTTAGACAACATACAATTTTTCGTTGTTAATTTTGGCGGTACCAACACAAAAGAACACTATGTCGGTTCAGATTGCACATTCTCAAAAACTAGGGATTTAGAAACCCTTGCTAATCTTTTCCGTCATCCTTCGCTGCTCCGGCCGAGCGTGTATCCACCATTGCTGAAGAATCGTCGGTGAGGAGAGTTTTGGTTGATTGGAGAAGCGAGAGATAGAGTTGATTAGGTTTTGGGTTTCTGATTTTGGATTTAAGCCGTTTGATTTGGGTGATTTCAATAAATGAGTGATTTTAGTATGTGCAGTAAACACTACCATTAAATCCGCCCACTAAAAACGGTAATGACGGTTCCTAATTTACCCCTCACATGACATAAATCGGTCTTATTATGACCCAACAAAAACGAGGAGTCATTCCAGATCGTGGCCATTCATCTCCAGATCTTACGGTCCATTTTTGGTCTGTATTTCTATACTTAGGGGATTCTTTTGGAAGATTAAAACCATATATATATATATAGGGGAGCGTTATTCTCCTATTCATCCCTTAGATCCTTTATCCTTCTTAATATGGGCCGTTAGATCTCATTCATCAACGGTCCAGATGATCTGCATTATTACACTATAATGGTGCATTATTAGTCGGTGTGCATTATTCAACTGAACATATCCATTATTACACTATAATGGTGCATTATTAGTCGGTGTGCATTATTCAACTGAAAATATGCATTATTAAATGACACGTGGCACCAATCTAACCGTCGGATGACAAAATCGTGGGGCTGAGATCAAGAAGGAAAAAGGAGGAAATATGCAAAAAGGAAATGAATACATCATATATATATATATATATATACTGCAACTGAAACATTATATGCCTATACTGCAATACTTATCAATCTACACTGCAATCCACATATTACTATCATGCAATCTGTAAACGCCTACTAAATAAATATTGTTGGATACGCTTCTAATATTGCTGGATAGTGTGCCACGTAGCAGCACGAGATTGATGGTACGTTGTCACTTTAAGAAGGGTTGTCATCTTAATACAATCCTATGAGTATATTACCAAACTTTGTTAAAGATTTGCTGCAGGGAAAAAAGGTTATCATATTTTGTTGGATTACAAATCTATATTAAATGTTGCCTAATTTCAATTTGTTAAAGATTTTTTGGAATGATCTAAAAGAAAATTTGCGCGGTCGGGCTTAATTTAAGGCGGACAATATCAAACTAATATGCAGTCGACGATCCTAACAAGTAGTGTCAAAGCCGAGGTGGCTTGGGTCGGACCTGAATTACTCATATTCGAGTTGGGCCTAGGATGACTCAAGTTCAAGTCAGACCCGTAATGTCTTGATGTGTCGATTACGTTCTCGATGCGTGGTCTCAGTGTAACAGGGTGGCTTGGGTCAAACCTATAATGTCTTGATGTGTCGGGCCTTAGATGACCAAGGGATGGGACCCTGAATGACCCATGTTCGAGTTGGGCCCACGATAACTCATATTCGAATTGGGCCCATGATGTCTCGATGTATCGACTGCGCCCTGATGTGGTCTCGATTTGAAGGGAGATTTGTTGATTTACAAACCCATCCCACATCGGATGAGTGAGACAAATGGGAAGTTATATATAAATGTTGTCCAATTCCAATTAATTTTCAACCTTTTGAGGGTGACCCAAAAATAAATCCATGCAGGCCGGCTTGACCCAAAGCGGACAATATCAAACTAATGTGCAGTCGACAGTTCTAACAGACTTGAGACTATGAGATGGCTCACAATGTGAGGATGAGGTTGGCCTGTATATTAATGAGACAGATTGCAGTTGTAGTATGAGATCGGGTCAAACTAGGGCTGGGTAAAAATACCGAAATACCGAAATACCGCCCTTACCGTATCGAAAAATACCGAAAATACCGGATTTTCGGTATACCGCAATTTTCGGTAAGGTATCATACCTTACCGATTTATTTCGGTATGGTAACGGTATGAATTTTCATATACCGAGGTATACCGGGGTATACCGAAAATACGATATATACCGTAATTTTAGGTATATACCGAAAATATGGTATATAACATAATTTTCGGTATATACCGATATCAATATATGCCAAATTATATCAAGTAAATTCATACTTTTACCAAACAAATAAATATTTACATGTAGAAATCAAATCTTGCCTCATTATAGTTGTGGGTAATCATGTAAATATAAAATCAAATAAACTCAATTTGGAAAACTTGATATCGTTGAATCAATTAGTTTCAAACAAATATAAGATTTTAGTTAAATTAGTTCCAAACAAATATCGTTGAACGTTATGTGATTGCGTGGAGTTTAATTGTTGCAGTTTTTTTATTGAATATGTTTGAGTTTGATTAAATTTCATGTTTTCTAAGTATTTTTGAAATTTTATTTTCATTTGTGATTGTATTTAGAATTATTTTCAAAATAATGATATTTTGGTATGTCGTATTGCAGTCTGATATACCGTAAAACTTTGGTATACCACAAAAGTACGGTATACCGAATTTAGATATGACATACTGAAAATAAGGTATGGTATCGATATTGAAATTTGTCATACCGAAAATAAGGTATACCGAAGTTCGGTATACCAAAAATTTTGGTAAGGTAAAGGTATGATTTTTTCTCATATCGAATTTTCGGTAAGGTATACGGTATGATGGTTTCGGTAAGGTATACCGTACCTACCCACCCCTAGGTCAAACTGCATGAATGTGTGCAGCCTTGTCAGTAGTTGCGGATTTAGGACATAATGGGGCAGCCGACCCTCGGATAGTTCAGAGAACTTAATTGTCCTTTAAAGGCTAGGCGGAAAACACTATGATCACTAGTAAGTGTAAAAGTACATTTCTTGCCAATTCATACTTATCTCATTTTGTTATTTTGATTTATCCGTCATTATCATTACACTTTTATTAAATATAGTATATATATCTCACATTCCATTAAGTTGTTTCATTCACCATCGTTGTAAAATAAATAAATATATATGTGGAATCACATTTTATTAATTTTTTCTAAACACACATTTTATACTTACATTGCTTTTTAGTTTTATTTCTATTAATTTTTTCTAAACACACATTTTATACTTACATAGCTTTTTAGTTTTATTTCTTATTTAAAAATAATTTTATCTTCATTCGTCCGTAACAAATATTCATAGTATGTTTCGATTTTAGTTTATTTGTAAAAATGAGTCTATTTTATTTATAGTGTTTTCTATCTATAAGATAAACTTCATTCTCCTCTCTCCTACCCTACCAAACTTTGCATTAAAGCATGTCTTAGTATTGGATGGAAGGAGAATATACTTATTCTATTATAGTACCAAAATTTAACAGTACAGTATATATTGATTTAGAGGCGCACAAAAAGAAACGTCTTATTCTTATCGACTCACTCTTAACTCTTCTTTTTTATTTTATGAGTGTAGATTCGTAGACATAACCTTGGTTTCAAATAAGATTGCGTTTGATCATTGGATTTCCTTTTACGAATTGGTTCATCAAAAAACATTTAAAAATATTTGTGCTACTTCGTCCCATAACATTTAAAACAAAAACGATATTCGCTTTAGATATAAATTTGAATACCCTAATTAATTAAAAAAAGAATAGGATTTTTCATATTAAAAGTGGGGAAAAGAGAAATGAAGTCCCGACATGGTGATTGGGACTCTTCATATAAGTGTAGCTGCTTTTTTTTCTAGTAATTCACACTCACTTGCAATTTACAAATTTGTGTGTTTGCATTTGCATTTGCATTCGTATTCAGAAGAATGAAGATGATATCGCCTTCTTCCCAAGTTGCTGTCTACCTTTTCTTTCATTATTTTTAATTTGTCGGATTTCTTAAGACAACCTTATTTCTAAATAACGACTCGTGTTTTTTTTTCCAATTCAGACAAGTTCAAATTGCGCCTCGCTGATATAATTCTTTACTTTTTTTGTGCATATATTGAATTGAAGGTTTCGTGATCTTTCATTTCAATTAAATGCAAATTGCACTATACAGGACAACATCACAAAACAAATTGAAATAATATGCTTTGTTCACTACTTTTTAATGTACTACTATCGATTAATTACATTAACTCATAAACGTTTTTAATAAAAAAAATTTGGTAATGAATCCATGACGTTTTAGGGGAGTATAAATCATTAAGCTCTGAGGGTCAATGGATATTTGTCAATATAGAATATTTGATGAGCACGACATATTACCAAAATAATTAATTACTACTATTTGGGAATATAAATCTAAGAAGAGGAGCAGTCCAAAATTTATGGGTTGGGATGATGGATAATGATTAGCAGTTAGTTAGTGACTGAATCACAGGTCCATACCCTTTTTGAATTTTAATTATAGTAATCATAAAAGAGGACAATTAGTGGATCCTATGCGGTCTATTTATATTTATAATAATCTCTCTCTTGAAACCTCTCTCAAGATAAGAAAATTTTAGGAAAATGGCAAAAGCAATTTTCAAAAGGGTCCCGTTTTTATCATTACATGTTAGATCATATCATTTACTTTTTGTAAATAAAGAAGCTTTAGTTTGCGATGTCGAAATCCCATCATCCACTCTTCCAAGTGTAACATCATATTTGTTGAATACATTGTTTCAATAATTTATAAGGGGCAATATTTCAGTAGCCTATTAGTTATCAAAGCTTTTGCATAATTGATTGAGTAATATGAAAAGTTGGAGAAATTATAAATTAGGAGGTTAATATAACAAAATCTTCCATAGTTAGAGATCTTAAGTTCAAATTTAGTCTACGTGTTATATAGGAGTATCTATATATATGTAATTCTAAAAAGAATATATTGTAGTAGAGTTGATAATTTTTAATATTGCGTATAATTAAGACCATGAACAAATAAGGTAGTGTTGATGAGTTTTTTTAAAATTTAAGTTACAAAAAAGGAAAAGAAAAAATTAATGCCGAGGATATGATTTTGATGTTAATTCATTCTCTATGACTATAACACCACACACACTGACACACAATTATGTTTTTTCACAAGGGCCATAACCAGGAATTCAAATTGAAACCAAAGCATGGATTTCTAAATATGAACATTGTCAGTTATTTATAAATCGCTATAATTAATTAATTAATTAACCAATATCTTTAAAAGATCTCCAAAGTTAATCATTGATGGCACCATTGGATAAAACAAGATTAACAATTTAATACTATGTTGTTTTACCATAAAAGGAAATTAAAGAAAAACATGATTCCTTTATCATCAAAACTTTGCATTTGTTTGAATAATATTAGCATGACAAATCTGCAATCTTGTTATTTGCCTATTCTAAGAACAGTAATTCTGATTACTAAATGGTAAAAAAAAAAGAGGAAAAGAAAAGATGAAAATGAAATAATGTCCACCGCTACAGCAGCCCATAAAAGATAAAGTTGAAAACAAAAAAGCTCATTATGGTGTTTTAGAAGATTGAAGTCTTTTACATTGTATGCGATATTTTATGATTATGTTTTTCCGTAATAGAAACCTAAATTCCAAATCTTTAATCATAATCTCCCAAATTCACTCTCAAACCCTATTATTACCAATGACTTGTGTGGTTTGCCAATTTGGAAGACAACCCATCACTCCAATCACTCATCAATCCTACTTAATTAAATTCACATTATCTTAGTAAAAAAATCTAAATTCCACTAAGGAATTATATGCTCTTCCAATGTAGTTCACCTAATAACTTGGCATGAGAGGTTGTTACTTTTGTTATTTTATTTATAAAAAAACATCAATGTACATACACCTACAACAACCCCAACGTGAGTGCGCATACAATTTTGTGAGTGGGTAAAATTCAAAATTTCAACTTTTCAATTATATCATCATCACTCCTGCAACTAATTTTTGTTTCGCAAAAGTTGGTAAGGAGATTGCTTACAAACTACACAAGACTGCATGCATTGTCACGCCTCAACAAACATTAAAGAATAAAGTGATCAATTTTGAAAATCAAATGATGAGAAAATTTTTTATTCAGAGGGTAACCCCAACCAAGTTATTGGGCTTTTAATTACAGACCATTCATAGTGATTTTTTTTCCCAAACTACTATCAATTTTCAATCATAATCCTCTAGCCAACCGGGTTTCGGAATATATTGACATCTATGGCTATCAACACTAGCAAAAAAAACAAGGATATCTAATCACTACTTCCCTATACAGAGTCTTCCTAATAAATTTCAATTTTAACTAAACTAAATGAGTCGAGTGGCCATGACTAATTTGTCATGGAGTATTATTACATGGGAAAATAAAAGTGGACTTATATTGAGTCATAAACAGAGACAAACAAGATAATGGCTGAGAAAAGATATTTCAAGCAATGGATCGCCCTAGTATATCAATAAGTGCAGCATCACATAACATTTAGAGGCAAACCACCAAAACATATAATTCTGGGGAATGCAGGTGATAGAAGAAAGTAAGAGCCGCGGAAGTGACTGCATCAAGCTGTTGATTTTACTGGGTTTATGGTATAAACCACCACATCAGCCATGTCAGGGCTCCTCACTGAGTACTGAAATATCCAACCATGGCATGCACCTGCATGGATGCCATTCTTATCGACTGCAAAAACGCCTCCGACAAAATCAGGGTATTTCCTTGCAATGGCATCTTCAGCAGCAAGCTTAGGTTCCATGCCTAACCTCAGACTCTCCACGACTTGATAGCTACAAGAATAGGGCAAGATGGTTTAGCTCAAGCATTGTGAGAGGGTTTACAGGTTTACTCCAGAGCATAATCCTAATTTAGAATGTGTGTATCACCATAATGCTTTGATTGATTGAATAAGTTTGAGCTTGTTTGATCATGTGGAGTAATTCTTTAAATACCAACTCATATATACCGTCAACATAATATATCCTCAACCAGAGAAGCTTTCAGCTTATGCTAAAGCGGAGATGGCAAATAAAGATAGACATTCTAGCATACCAAGGGAGAAAGCGCATCATGATATCACCATCGCCACTTGCCCCACAAGCTCCTACATCGGTGTCAGCATAAGCAGAAGAGCCAGCAATAGGTCCATCACCAACTCAACAAGCAAGAAAATATATAGAGCATATAAAACTCGGTGTATAAATGGCTCGATAAATAGGACGGTAGTGCTGATTGTGACTTTATGTTTATATACACAGTAAAGAAGTGTATATGTGCGCTAGAAGTGTGGCAAGACACATGCACAAAAAGTTTGATATTAGTTTCCGAGATCTAGTCTCATTTCAACATTTTTCATCTCATTTTCAAGAACTTATGAAATCTTGAATAGGTCAACCAAATAATTAGTACACCAATGAATGAGTGAAGGCAGGACTATGACAGTGCATGGGTAAAGTAGGATTGCTAAGAAACATTCATATAGTCATTAGATAATAAAGATGTTGATAACATCGATGCTAGACTTATCAAATATGCTGTAGTTAAAAAATAATGCAAATCAATACTGCTATAACCTGCCAGGGATCTTAAAGGTGGCGCCATTCGTTGAGGTACCAACAGCTATAAGTCTTTTCTGCAAAAGCAATATACTGTATATCTTAAAGGGGATTCATGTATTGAATTTTCATTAAGAGAAGAGCAGCTTACTTTGTCAATAACAGCCATTGCTATAGTATCATGGTTATGGAGACCAAAATGGTAGGACCTAGATTCATCAAGACCAACCCTCTCATTGTTCGAGAATAATTTCTCACCCAGGTTCGTGCTACTATTCAGATGATATGGACCACAGTCATTAACTGGCAGCACATTTTTCCGAAAATTTGGCTGGCAACTATAGATTCTTCAGAGCTTAGGTTAGTGTGGCCAGGAAGACCCATATAAATTGCTAATCTTGATGCTTGCTCTCCGACAAGCAAAGTGTGTTCTGTATGCTGCATTACTAATCTAGCAGTTTTGATGCCATCACTGACATACCGCATTGCAGCAACTGCTCCAACCTCCATTGTCACCTGTTCATATCTTAGAATATGCAAAGTATAAACAATCAATTAAGCACCTTGTGTGGCTCTGCTCAACAAAAATGTTCAGCTAAATAAGGAACGTTAAATATTCATACCCCATTCATGACCATCGCATCAATTGTAGTTTCTCCATTCTCATCTGGGCTTCCACCAGGACCAACTGTTCGTAAAAATAAGCATTTGTAAAACATTGAGTTGATGATAAATATTATTTAGTGTGGTCAACTAAATTGCCACCTTGTAAATGGTTAGCTACAAAACTGAATGGAAATAATTCTATTTTGATTTCTCCAATAATGACGTTTTTTATCCGCTTAATTAACAACAGAAAAATAGTTCACAAGAACAGAATACGAACATGATACATGGACAAAAGAACGTCCATTTTTAAAAAATCAAGATACAAATACCAGTCAAAGAGAGGTAGTTTTTTGCTGCGGTGGAGGAATCTCGACGATATATGTAGATTGGATTCAAGAGAGAAGTGGGGAAAAGAAGAGGGGAGTCCTGTGATTTTAGTGAGTCTTGTTTGTTTCTGGAGGAGAAGACGGTTGAGGAAGTGGCGGTGGCTGCATCGTGGCAGCAAGTGGTCACTCGAGTTTGGTTCCTGGGAAACTAGAGAGACGGATGAGGGAGAGAAAGTGAGAGACGGGGAATAAGAATAGAGGAAACCGTACCACCTAGGCAAAGGAAACCCTTTGCACACCTTGCATTGGATAAGTAAGACACACACACAGAATCTCCATAACTGTTACATTTATCATACTTCAGGCAACCAAAAAAGAAAAACCTATTAATGCTAATTAGAAATGACAGTCTAATTAATAATGTCTTTCCATGAAATGTAAACCAGTTTTCAGGCATAAACAGTGACCAAGCATTACAATTGGACAAACAAGGCTACAAAAAGGTAGTATGTATTAGAGAGGCATCCACCCATAAAGGTCCTTCTCCTCAGTCGTCCCTTTTTGAAGAATAAATCGAGGAGCAAACAAAATCAATGATAAAGGTGGAAATCCTAGGGACTGGAAAGGAAGACAAACTACAGTTCTGAATCTCAAAGATGTAATGTGAAAGTAGAGCCATCTCTTCTTAACGGCTAAATAGTAATGAAAATCAGGAAAACTCAATACTCATATATTTGAAGAAAGAACTACGGGAGTGCTTACTTTGAGTGTAGGATAGATTGATAAATTATAGGATTGACTAATTGAACGATAATATGGCCAAGAGTATCAACGAACAAGAATTCCATATCTTTCAAAGTGAAACAGTTTTTGCACTTTTGGCAATGTGTGTGATTCTGCAAATGTGACCTTCACAATTCCGTGAAATCGATAAATGAAGTTAAATGAAATGGAAAGGAACGTGCATGTGGCATATCCGGATCCTAACCTGTACCATCGCATCTCAGTAGCTCACATGCAGAGCAGCCTTCTACGACTGCATCAATCGCCGAAAGCCCACTCTCTGCAGTCCTTCATGCTGCTCTAACTGCTTCCTTGAAGGACCATGTGCTCACAACCATAGGGAATTTCACAGGTCTGACTTCATCTCCAATTGTCTACTTAAACAAGAAGTAACGGGGTTTCATCAGAGTCTATGCAACAAAAGAAATTAACTACACTAAACTTGAATCTAGCTTTCGATAGAAAATCAGGGCAAAATTCTCGTTTTAGGGAAACACATCAATGTTAGTGATGTTTAAAGAGAGTATAATTTGAACCCGCCAATAGCATTGGTGTGTACGCCTCTCCTCTTTTAACACTTCCCTTTAATAAAATACAAAAAAGCTTTTCATTCAATCAACCTTTTTTCTAAAATCACCCAAAACAAGATGTTTTTTTTTTCAGAAAATCAGACCCTCTTTTATCTAAGACTTCACTAATGCATTGCTTATTTAACTGGACCTTTTCATCTTTCCGACATGATAGGCCCTTGATTTATCGAACTAGAGCACCAACGATTTGTAGCGAAATGAAGAACAAGATAAACCATAGTTGAGGTGCTAGGGGCAGAACCGAGAAATGTGAACAAGTTTATACTTTATTTCTCAATGAATGAAAATACGATAATTGAAATAAAAGATTACAAATGATATGGAATATAAATAAAGATAAATAACTAAAATAAAAGATACGCTAAAATATTGGAGATGAGATTTGCTAGATCGAGGACCCTATCAACTCCCCCGCCGTTGAAAACCACCTTGCCCTCAAGGTGGGTCATGAAATATGAACATCAGTGGCTTGATTTGGTTAACCATAGCAATGCCGGATTTTGTGAAAGCTGCCCACTCCAACTTATTGAAAAATCCATCGTTATCTTCATAATTGTCGATACCACCATGGTCATAATCTTGAGCACCATTCTCGTAGACAACTAGCTCAACATATGCCCTATTATTCCATGCCTTGAGCATCTCAGCAGCTGCAAATTTCTCACCAAATTTAGCCAAGTCAAACACTCTTATCTCAACAAATGATAGAATGGCAACTAAATCACCATAGGATGCAACAACTCCAAGGTAAGCAAAATCATGGAAATCCTTTGTACTCGAGCCAAACTTGAGGAAACGTCCATCACCCATAGAGTACAACAACATCCTGAACATAGCAGCCACCTCAATAGCATCAAGCACCGTGACACTGCAAAGAGAAGCATCTACCGCTGAAAGTAAAGGATTCACAACGTCTTCATAGGAAATCCAAGTTTTAAAATTTGACCCACCAGAGATGGTTTCAACCCTCTTGAAAGCTCCCGGGTCAAATATGTGAACTCCCTCGACTACACCTAATCGAAGATTTTCACACCTCTGTTTGCTCTCTCCAAATATTGGCACCAGGGAACGATTGTGTTGGGAAGCGGCCGTGCCGTTAGGCAAAGCCGTGGGCAAGCTGTCCATAAAGGAGTCATGAATATTCAGCGCCAAAGCAGTGGTCTTGCTGCCATAAACGGTGGCATGTGGTTCGAGCTGGACCTTCGTGATGGAACTGGCGGTTAGCGATGATGCCTCTGGCGGAGCAGCCACTGGCAGTAGAAGGGCACATTCAGACTTCTCTATGATATGACTAGCTACATCATCATGTTTTATTAGATCAACATCCACAAGCATTGAAAGCAATGGAAATTCTTTCGCCGTAGCTGCAGATTCTTTGGAAACAATAGAAGCATCTAGTCCATTAGCTACACATACCTCCGAAGAACTCTCAGGACCCTCTAAGTTCGCAACCGGGCTGAAGTCACTAGGAAGCTCATTGCACATCGGAAGCACGCGTGCATCCTCTAATATCTCTACTATGCCCTCTGCACCGGCACGAATTATGTCACTGGCGTCGACACAAGAATGACCTGTAGCATCGAATATCAATTCTCCGATGGCAGCGGGTTTCACGCGGTTAATATCGCCGGAAATCCCTCGAATATGTCGAGCAGCATTCTGCCAATTATCCTCTTTCACGTGCCAACTTGAGAGTTGCAACTCAGCTTCCACACCCAAACATCCCAATTTAGAGTATGACTTAGAACAGGCAACGCGGCTAACGGGATCAAAATCATTTAGTTTTTCTATCACCACATGAACTTTAGGCTGCTCAAATTTATATGCAATATCAGCATTGATACCTCCATCAACGACTAATTGCTTCCCAATTCTCATAATATTGTGAAACCTCATCCTTGATTAATTCTGGAGCAAAGTGCTTATGAACTGCAAACAAGAAATCCTCCCAATCCTTGTCGGGATTATTATCCGTCCAGTAAGCCATCCAGTCTGACGCCGGGTGATCGAACAAGTATTTTGTAAGATAAAGCCGATCCGAAAGAGGCATGTCGTTTTGTGGGAGTTGGTAGGCATCAGTATTCTTCGCGGTAATCGGTATCGGCGCAAGGGACCCGACTGTTATCTATTGATGCTCTAGTCTCTAAATCGATTGGTTTGGTTATCTATTGATGCTCTAGTTCTACATCGATTGGTTTGGTTACTTAAAGTTGGCCAAAGTATGATTTGTAAGATTATATAGTGGAAATAAATTCAGACATAAAAATTGTTGGGAATTCAGAATTGATTGAGTAATTTATCTATAACAATCTACGGGTTAATTTTATAAATGATTACCAAATTATGATTTTGTATCAAATCGGTTACTAACCTTTAATTTGTTAATTTTATAAATAAAAACTCAAATAATACTCATAAAGTAAAGTTTAGTACATATTTTGAATTAAATCAAAATTTAATAACAAGGAGGCAGGATCTTTGATAAGAAATTCCCCGTGCCAATCGATTTAGAGCATCTCCAACAATACTGCAAAACTTAATATGCAATAGAAAAATACTTCCAATAGTACTGCAAAATCAATCCTATTATAGTTTTTTGATGAAAAACTATATTAAAAACCTTTTTAGGTTTACACTAAAACTATATTAAAAACCTTTTTAAATTTTGATTTATTGCATTAAGTCTAAATCATTTTATATTTATCAAATGAACAAGGGAAGGAAGATAAATAAAAATACAAGAAGGAAAGGAATGGAAAAAACTTACAGTAGTTCAGTAAAACACGCAGACGGCAGGTTGGAGAGAAGATAACAAATAAAAACCTAAATAATTCTATTAATGTTATTTAATTATTGATTAGTGGGCTGGCCCATTTCTTTACACACGTTTTTTTATATAAAATTAAGTTAAAAGCAAAGACTAAAAATCTAATATGATTAAGAATATAAAAATATAAAAACACAACCTAATCAAAATATAAATATGCAAAAAAGATACGTGACCTAAATAAAATAAGATTAATTTATTTAATATAATTTAATTTAATTAAAGTTGTTGACAAATTGCTATGAAGTTAGTGTGTAATTTAGATAAAATATATAGATATGATTGAAAGGTATAAAAAGTAAGTGAGTGGAAAATATTCTTTTATTTAGTTTAGTGTAAATAGTTGAAGTAAAATTAAATGGTTGGAGATGGTCATAATAACATTCACAAAGTATGTGTAGATAAGATATAATAACAGTCCGATATCCCATTGAAATCCAACGATTTCAAGATTAATTTATTGGTCCTGGGCCTAAAATATAAAAACGTGTTGCTGTAGCAAGGTTCTTTAGAGCATATTGAAGGGAGAAATGTATATTTCTCATTTACATTATCAAAAGGATTATTAATTTTTTTATCTATTTTATAAAAAAAATAAAGATATATTCTCAAAATTAAAAAATGTATAATATCTATACCTCCTCAAATATTCTTTTCATTAGAGCTTAAAATTTTACGAAGAAGACTAAATATATTAGTTATTTTATTTCTATTTATCTCTCCATTTACGTCCGGATCAGTATTAATTTTAGGGCCAGTCCGTCAACTGTTGGAGTTGAAACCTAAATTCGCGTATATACTATACGCCTGTACGGCTCTCTCCCCTTTCCGTCTCATAATTTCTGCATCTCATCAATTGCTCTCTCTCCCTCCAATTCAATGGATACTCTTCAATCCAATTACACTGATTCCCCTTCTCAGCCCCAATCCGAACCCCAATCTCAACCCCAATCTGAAACCCTCGAAAAAACCCTAGACTCCTCCAACAACGGAGCTGCCGCCGCCGATGCTTCTATGCCCGTCCTGAAGCCTGATTTTCCGAAGCCCCTTTTGTCGGGGAATGGTCTCGCGAACACGAACAGCGGCACTGACAAAGATTTCTCCGGGGGCGAGGAGGAAACGACAAGCCGCAGGCGGAGGCGATCTAGGTGGGACCCGCCCCCGAGCGAGTCCAGCAACGATGGTAACGCTGCCAACGGCGATGGAAATTCTGGAACCGGTGGGAGGAAGCGGAAGTCGAGGTGGGCAGATGACGAGCCGAAGCCCATGATCCAGCTACCTGACTTTATGAAGGACTTCGCCGGAGGTATTGAATTTGATCCTGAGATTCAAACTTTGAATAGTAGGTTGCTTGAGATTAGTCGTAAGTTGCAATCCGGTATGCTCTTGGATGATCGGCCTGAGGGAGCTAGGTCGCCCTCCCCGGAACCTATTTATGATAACATGGGAGTGAGGATTAATACTAGGGAATATCGTGCTAGAGAGAAGCTGAATAGGGAGAGGCAAGAGATCATATCGCAGATTATTAAGAAGAATCCTGCCTTTAAGCCCCCGGCGGATTATAGGCCGCCCAAGCTTCACAAGAAGCTATACATACCGATGAAAGAGTACCCTGGTTATAATTTTATTGGATTGATTATTGGTCCAAGAGGAAACACTCAGAAGAGGATGGAAAGGGAGACTGGTGCGAAGATTGTTATCCGGGGCAAAGGGTCTGTGAAGGAAGGTAGGCTGCAACAGAAGAGGGATTTGAAGCCTGACCCCGCAGAAAATGAGGATTTGCATGTGCTGGTGGAGGCTGACACTCAGGAGTCTCTTGAGGCTGCTGCTGGTATGGTCGAGAAACTCTTGCAGCCAGTTGACGAGGTTCTTAATGAGCATAAGAGGCAACAGCTTAGGGAGCTTGCTGCACTGAATGGTACTATTAGAGATGAAGAGTATTGCAGGCTGTGCGGTGAGCCTGGTCATCGACAGTATGCATGTCCTTCCCGCACCTCAACTTTTAAGAGTGATGTTTTGTGTAAGATTTGTGGTGATGGTGGGCATCCTACTATTGATTGCCCTGTGAAGAATACTACTGGCAAGAAAATGGATGATGAGTATCAGAACTTCCTGGCAGAACTTGGAGGAACAGTTCCGGAGTCTTCAATCAAGTCGAGCTCTGCAACACTTGCTCTTCCTGGGGGTTCAGGTGTGAATCCTCCTTGGGCAAGTTCTACCAACACTGTGATTAACACCACACAAGCTGCTCTTGGATCACCACTGCTCAAGCCAAAGGAATTTGACGAGACAAACTTATACATTGGTTACTTGCCTCCCACTCTGGAGGATGATGGTTTGATCAGTTTGTTTTCTCCTTTTGGTGAAATTGTGATGGCTAAAGTTATCAAAGACCGTGTGTCTGGTTTGAGCAAGGGTTACGGCTTTGTGAAGTATGCGGATGTTCAGCAGGCAAATAATGCAATTGCAAGCATGAATGGGCACAAGTTAGATGGGAGAACAATTGCTGTGCGAGTCGCAGGTAAACCACCTCAGCCCACAGTGCCTCCAGGCCCTCCTGCTCCACCTATGCCAACATATCCTCCTCTGAATCATCCCATTGGTGCCTACCCCTCCCAGCAGTACAATGCTGGTGGTCCAGTTCCACCTGGCATGTATTCTGCGGCACCGGTTCCTTGGGGACCTCCACCACCTCCTTCATATTCCCCGTATCCTCCTCCGCCACCAGGATCGACAATGTATCCTCCAGTTCCAGGTCAAGCAGTTCATCAATATGGAGTGCAATACCCTCCGCCTCCAATGCCTCCAGGTTCATCTGGTGTTCAGACTCAGGCTGTTTCTTCCGCTGACTCATCTTCTGGGGAGATGCAGCAAAGTTACCCTCCAGGAGTACAATCTCAGAGTAGTGCGTCAGTCCAATCTATTCCAACTTATGCCTATGGCAATTCCGTAACTGCAATGTTACCACCAAATTCCCAGACTCCTTACCCAGCACCTCCATATAGCTATCCTCCTCATTATGGTGCTGTTCCGCCACCCCCTCCTGCTGCACCTCAGTCTTTTTCAGACCCTTCACAAAGCTTGAGTAATGCTCCGTGGTCCTCAAATCCATCTGTGCCTCCTCCTCCACCTTCTGCTGAGAAAAGTAACCACAGCACGGACTCTGAATATGAGAAGTTCATGGCAGAAATGAAATGATGAGAGAATATTCCAAAGATGGCTTTCAGGATGAGGTAAATATAGTCCTGCTTTATGTTACTCTCTACGATTTACAAGTTTTGATATTTGCTGACATATCACTTCATTTATTCATTTTTGGCACGTCTAATATCTCACTGTACGGTGTTGCAGCAGAATTTTTAGTTTATATTCAGATGTTGGCATAGAGGAGTTCAAATGCATGATTGTAATGTGGAGAATTTTTCTGAGCATCTTTTGGGGGATTAAGATAAAATGGATGAGGCATGTGTTCAATTGTTTATTAATATAGCACTGTAGAATTACATTAAGCTTTTAATAATTGTTTACACAATGAATAAGGAAATACTATGTTACAAAGCAGTATTTTTCAAGAACAAATTAGGATTGATTAGAACAGGCAATCAACTTGTGGCCAAAATACATATCAGAGTATAAGAAGATCCTGGATGCCATTTATTTTTTAGACATCACATTGATGACCCTGTAGTAATAAAATAACCCTTTAAATTAGATATATTTGCCAAGGTTTATTTCATTTTTGGTTTTGCTTGTTATAAATTTATAATCTGTCATGATCTTGTCCTGATAAAACTGTAGCACTAATTTGAAAAGCTCATATGCTGTTTGAATTACATATCTGTTCCTCACATAAAATGCTTTGTTAGTCTATGCAGATTGCCATTGTGATACAGCTTTCTATGTTTCAGTGGGCAACAGCTCTACCATTTCTTGGAGAATTGGCCTCCTTTGGGCCCATTATTCTCTTTAATTTCTGATCATGCATGCTTTTAATTTTGTACAATATTATCATTTTCATTGATTTTTAACAGATAATAACACTTGTTTCTTTGTCGCTATGCAACATCTTTACAGGCTGTTTACTGGAGCACTTCTCATCCTGGTTTCTAATGTCTCTTTACTTGTTGGAAGTTTGGGACTCACATAACCTTGATGTACTGTTACATTTGCAGAAAGTTTCCATGAAGCCATTCAACCGTGTTGCAGGATCAATTCGCTTATATGTCTGTTGAAATCTCACTTTGTAGGATCATTTCCATTCAGACGGATATATCTGCATTTAGCGTGTCTGACTTTCTTATATTTTCCTAGATTATATGTTTGAACTTGTTGGTCTCTCTGCTGACCCTTTTGTCGACTATCTAACAATTGCTTGTGCTCTTCTCTACTTTGTCTTATTCTAACGCCCGCTGATTTGATTTGGTGCACCTTTTGCTTCTTGTTACTACAACTATTTGTAGTGTTTGTAGCTTTATACTTTGAATCCAGGCTGATGCTTGTCTCTACTAATCTAAATCAAGCGAGGCCGACCTTGGATCATGAGGTCAGATGGTATGGCTAATCTGGAAGTTTCTTTCTGAACATGTCTGATTCCATTTTCTTCTAATTCTTTCTAATGCCTTCTCGTAGTTCATTTATGGCAGGTGGTGTCATTGTGCTGGGATAATCATTCATGTGTTCTGTTGGTTCTCGCCTAATGCTTATGTGTTATTGGATTGAGTCTAGTTTTTGCCTTTTTCACCGATAGTAGAAAATGGTTGTAGCATAAATTGTTTGGTTACTTGAGGATTTGGAATGTGAATGGTTGCAGGAAGAAGATACATGGTGCTAAATGAAGTTGGTAGAAGTATTTGGTTAGAGGTTTCAGTTGTGTCTAAATGGAATACAGGTCGTAATTGTATTGAATGATGTTTGTGTTTGTGATATTGACAGCTAAATGATTATACAAGCGTCCCTCAGGTTTTAAAAGTCTATTATCTAGCTTTTTGGAATTTCGCAAATGATTGAATCTAGCATCTAGCACATAAATACGAGCTAAATTGTGTTACATGTTTAGCCTGCTTATTGAAGAGACTTGCATGGTTTGTTTCAATTTGGTCTTATCATACCTAAAGGGACTTGCATGGTTTGCTTTCAAAGTCTAATCATTGATTCTAGTTTATCAGCAATCTTCTGATTGAAATTTCTTAGCGGCGCTTGCAGTTGCAAGATGTGAACTTCAATTTCCCTTAAGATGTGAATCTTTGTTTCTAGGTATAAGTTATTTAGTAGTGTGTATAGCTGAAGCTGTAATGCTCGGCCTAAACTTGCAGGTTCGTTTACTGTATCTGGAGTGAGCACTTGAATGTTTTAATTTCCTAGTAAGATAGTAATGCTTTTTCTAGGACTAGCACTAGAATTGCATATGCCTCGATCTACTGATGTTGTATCTAGTTGGGCAAACATGTCTTGGTCGTCAATGGCTTCGGTTTGTTGCTTGTCTGCAAGTTTTTTTTTTATCACTAATAAATCCGATGAATTGGGTGACAAAGCATAACATCTTGATTGTGGAGTACAAAATTCCTCACTCTTTCCTCCTTGAAATCTTCCTGTATCTTTTGGATAGTGCTATGTCATTTCCAACTAGTTAGTTGGGCACTCCTTTCTTTATACTTCAACCAACTTGTTCTTTTAGCTCACAACCCTATTTCCTGCACACTTGCAGCTCATTTGAATATTTTATGTAATAAATCATGGTGAATCTTACTCTTGAACCATTGCACCAAACCAATAGGAGTACAAAATATGAGTGTTGATGATGAAAAGAAATTCGATATTATCAAGATCTTAAGTGATCGATTGCTCACAATGATTTTGATTTTTTTTATGCAAATCAACATCTCAAGTGACTTATAGCTCGCATTTGCTGCAATTAATCTCGAGTCATTTTGATCTTAAAAGTGCTTAATCTTTTATTAAGCTCTATGGATTTTGAATTTAAACTGCAAAATTACAATAACTAAAGGTTTGTAGAGGTAGGGGGCGGGGCTCCACCCATCCCGATGCGACCACCGACCACCCTCTTTTAGTCAACTCTAAATATAAAGTTTTTATTATAACAATAGTCATTTAGTCAATGTATATACCAAATCTTTATTAAACACGACGAGTAAAAATTTCATGATCCCTCCATACCATATTGACATAATGATGTGGTGCACCTCACCATTAATTTCTTGACAAATGGAAATAAATAGGAACACGTGCCATATGAATTGGACACATATTTTATAAACTGACGGAACAATAAGAGGAGTAAGCGTCCATGTGCTCCATCTTATGGAAACTCTCCTAATAATATTAATTATGGAAATTTCCATATCTAATTGGCGCTCATATACTATGACAATATATATATATATATATATACACATTGATCTCATAATATAATATAATAAATTAAACATATTAAAAATATTCATATTGCATTACTTTCATGTCAAGGAAACAAAGTCATACTACAACTCTTTGTGATAGTACTATTTGAAATTTTATAGGTAAAACCTTTTTTCTTGTTATATACTTATATTACTATATACGAAAAATTTTTAAAATAAAAATTATGACTATAAATTATATTTTGTTAGTATAATAAAGTACTCCTATAATTTTTTTTATCTTTTTATTAGCATATAGAAATTCAAGATTTTAAAACAATAAAAATAGAAAATAAAAAAGATAGTATTTTTTGAAATTTTATGGGTTAACTTTTTTCTTGTTATATACTTATATAGTACTACTATATACGAAAAAATTTGAGATTTTAAAACAATAAAAATCAAAAATCAAAAAAACAAAAAGGAAATATTCGTATCTTATTTCAAATACTAGAATAGTATAAAGGTTGCCAAAAAGTTTAATTCTGTCAAACTTCAATAATAGCTAGTACATAACACAATTCTCACTTCCATAATTAATATTATTAGGAGAGTTTCCATAAAATGAGCAAAATGCAAATGGATGTTTACTCCTCTCTTATTGTTCCTCAATTTATAAAATATATGTGTTCAATTCATATGGCATGTGGGTCTATTTATTTTCATTTGTCAAGAAGTTAATGGTAAGATACACCACGTCATTATGCCAACATGGTATGGAGGGATCATGTAATTTTTACTCGTAATTTTCACCTACAACGTATGCGGGTTCCACCGGCTGGCGATTATATAAGAAGCTAATTTGATTGGATGGAAGTATGAAACACGCATTCACTCAAATTTATCACTTGTTTTATAATGAGATCCAAAATATTAAGTATATTAAATACTAAAAATATCATTAGACAAATATATCCAAAATATTAAGTATATTAAATACTAAAAATGCAACGTAATTAAATAAGATGCACTTTCTCACATTGACTACTCCATTTACTTTGCTCACACGCCATTTTCATGGCAACGAATTGAGGTCATAAAATTGAAAGCAGGGAAGTTGAAATCCAGAAAAGAAAAGAAAAGAAAAAAAAAACAAAGATTTTCTGTTCACGTCACGAAAAGCATTTCTTCAACAGTTAAAAATCCCCAATTGGATCAAAAGGAATTATTCCATTGGTGCGCTATGATTCTATTGAAACAGCTCCTTCTCTTGTCCTTCGTTTTGCCGTTCGCTTTCCCTCACGACGCTGAACCATCTCTGATCGTCCAAATCAACCAGCCACAGCTGGATAAACTCGACGCCCAAGCACATTGTACGAGCTGGAGGGTGGCTGTGGAGGCCAACAATCTGACCCCTTGGAAGACGGTTCCGGAAGAGTGCCGTGATTATGTGATGCAATATATGAGAGGGAGAGGGTACCTCCTCGATCTCCAGAGGGTCGCCGATGAGGCTGTATTGTATGCCAGAAGTGTTAAGTTGAACGGGGATGGGAAATTCGCCTGGGTTTTTGATGTGGATGAGACTCTGCTTTCGAATCTCCCCTATTATGCTCAACATGGTTACGGGTATGTGTCGCTGTCAATTACTCTTCATAACTTTATTAAACATTAGAATGTGATTCTGAATTATGATTATTGGTGTAGGTCGGAGATATTTGACGGTGGGAAATTTGATGAGTGGGTTGAGATGGGGAGGGCGCCGGCTATAGAGTCTAGTTTGAAGGTGTACGAAGAGGTATTGAATTTGGGATTTAAGGTCATTTTGTTGACTGGTCGAAGCGAGAGGTATAGGGGTGTTACGGTTGAGAATTTGTTCCAATCTGGATTCCGGGATTGGGGCATGCTCATTCTCAGGTTATTCCTTCCCTTCTATTTCAATGTCTCTGTATTTATGGATTATCTTGTAATTGTGTGAAAATGATTTTGAGCTTGAATAAGATGATTTAGCAAATATTTTGATGTTCATGATAAGGATTTCTACAATGTGAGTGAAGCAAGATAACCAAATTGTAGAAGTAATCAAGGGTTTAAGGATATCCCAAGTTTCTGATTAGATAGTCTATACTGTTTTTATCTATCTATGCTAATCCACTATAGTAAACGCCCCAAAATGCACTCAGCCATTTTCATGATCTGTTGCTTTATGGTTTTGCTGCATTCCTATGGAAGATTTGAGGACTATTAAGAAAACAACAATTTGGTTTCATGTTTTCATCTGCTTAATTGTTTATCTGGTTGATAACGAATCATAGCATGTGAGTGTGAGTAGTGCCTATGTAAGATTAATGGCACCATCTGCCTAATCCTAATGCTGGGAATCCCCATGAATCCGTGATGGAAATGCAGATGCATCCTCGTAGATTGATTTATGATGGATCCGCGAATTTCTGATGTTAGTAAAAGCTGGTAGAGAATGAAAACTACAACACACAGAATTTACGTGGTTCGATTTACTGAAGTAAATCTACGTCCACGGGAAGAAAGGAGGGCAAGATTGTATTGCTTGATCTGGGATTACAGCTTACAACACAGACTTGCTATATGATTTTATCTCTAGAGAGCTTAACCTTCTTCTATCTGATCTAAGTTCTATTTATATCTTGAACTAAGATCGTGGCTTGCATCACCACCCTAAGTCGTGGATGTCGTGTAGGTCATGGCCTAAGATCGTGGATGTAGCGTAGGTCATGGCCTACGATCGTGGCCTGAGTTGACACCACGTGGTAGTGGGTGTGTTGGACATCCTGTATGGGTCCACTAACTCCTTGTTCGGTCGAATACTGAGACCGAACTGCTTTGGTTGCCGATCTGAGAGTAGAGCTTGATGCCGACCTGAGAGCAGAGCTTGATTGGATGGCTTTTACCGAGCTGTAGGCTGAGGCCGAACTCTTTGGTAATGCCGAACTCATACTCCTGCTTTGGTTGCCGATCTGAGAGTAGAGCTTGATGCCGACCTGAGAGCAGAGCTTGATAGGTTGGCTTTTACCGAGCTGTAGGCTGAGGCCGAACTCTTTGGTAATGCCGAACTCATACTCTTCCTTGGGCTTTGGGCTGATGGGCCGTCATTGCTGTTGGGCTTGTTTAGTACGCACCCCATCACTACCCCCCCCGAAAAGCGAAGTGAATCACTTCGGCGAAGCGAGTCACTTCGGCATTCTGGAAAAGGGTACGGGGGAGGCTGAAGTCAGGGGACGTGCCCTGCGCGTGACTGCATTAAATGCGGCATTAAATGCGACAGTAAAATCCGGCCGTCGAATCCTGAAAAGGTGGAATATGAAACGGTGCGATGATTTGAAATCTTTTCCCAATCTGATAAATACCGCCTTTCTTCATCATTTGAACACCTTTGCTATTGGCTTCTTCTGCACTCTCTATCTTTTGCGTGAAAAATTTCCTTCCGCTTTCAAAAATTTCCTCAGGATTTCTTCAAACTTTCAAAGAGTAAGAACCATGTCTGCTTCTTCTTCGTCTGAGTCTGGTAGCGGTAGAAAAGGGGGTAAGGGGTCTTCTAGCCGGAAAGAATCCGGGGAGAAGACCGTAGAGTATTTTCACAGTATCTTGAGTAAGGATACTGTGATATCCCTTTACGAAAAATACTCTTTTCCTGGGGGGAAGGCGGTGGTTCCCGACGATGATCATAGGGCTAACGACCCGCCGGAGGGTTATGCCACCGTTTACGAAGCCTGCTTAGAATGCGGGCTTCGTTTCCCTCTTCCCCCACCTTTTGTAGAGCTTCTTGATTTTTTTCAACTCCCTTTAGGTCAGGTGACTCCGAATTCTTGGAGGCACTTGTCGGCTTTTGCTGCCGAACTCCGTAGGTTAGATAAGGATCTGTCTCTGCGGGCAATCCTTAATTTTTTCCAATTTAAAAGGAAGGGATCTTGGTTTTACTTGATCCCCTTACAGCCTTTTAGGGCATTCTGCAAAACCAAGTGGCCGAAATGGCAAAACCGCTTCTTTTTTTATAATAGGACAGCGGCTCCGGGCTTCCCCTGGAGAGGACCGAAGTCCGTGATTCCTCATCCTCGGTTAGAACCATTGGCCGAGCTCGATGGCGAGCTCAACAAGATTCCCATAGTTAGGAAACAATACACGGAGTCTGAGCTCGTCAAGGGCGACGTCGTGTTCGACATCTCGTCTTCGGACGAAGAGGCCGAGGGTGAGGATTTCTCTTTACCTTTATGTTCTACTGCTTTAACGAAGAAAACTAACCTTGCTTTCTTGCTTTTTGGCAGTGTACATGCTGAACAAGGCTACCCGAAAATCTTCGGAGTCCAAGGAGCCGGAGAGGCCGAAAACCACCAGCTCGGCGTCTGATGCCGAGAGGACTCCGAAAAGGCAAAAAACCTCTTCGGATCCGAAGAAGCCGGAGTCAACTTCGGCAAAGGGGAGGGGGAAGGCCCAGAAGCCCCCGAGAGCGCCAGAGAAAGACGTGGTCTTGGCGCCTCCTTCGGAACATATCTGTGAGCCGTTTTTATGGCCCACGGACTTCGCCGAGGTGAATTCTCTTCTTGATTTTCTGGCCTTGCTTTTTTCCTGTATTTTTTGTGGTCCCTTTGTTGACTTTTTTCTTTATTCATTTTCAGAGGAACGATATGCTCTCCAAGCTCGTCGCCGTCGAACTCTCCAAAGCGTCCAATGACTATGCTGAGATGCAGAGGAAGTTGGCGGCTGCTTGTCATCGGGCCGAACAGGCTGAGGCTAACTTTGAGAAGGCCAGAGCTGCTAGGATTTCGGCCCAGGATGAAGCTCAGTTTGCCAAAAACCAGCTCGTCATCCAGCGGGAGCAGACGAAACGGAGGGATGCTGCTGCCGTGGTTGCCCAAGGGGAGGCTCTCCGTGTTTACACGGAGAAACTCTTTTTGAGCAGCCAGTTCTCGGCCTTTGTCGGTAGTCTGGTAAGGCTAATCGCCGATAAGGGCGAGCAGGGGGCCGATGTCGTGCTGCCTCTGTACAGCCGAGAGATAGCGGCTCGGCTTCAGAATCTGCCGCTCCTTGAGGAGCTCGCTTCATCTTCGGTCCTGCTTTCTGCAGACCGAGTCCGGAGTTGTCGAGCTGATCGGGACGAGAACCTGGAGGCTATCTTTGCCTCCGTGGGACCCGTTTCACCCGCTTCGACTTACAACGGAGAGGGTGAGGCCGAGCCGCTGGAGCGGGAGGCCGAAGTCGATCAGGCCGGGCATCCGGAGAAGGAAGCCGATCAGGAGGCGGAGGCGAGGCCGGCAGGAGGCGAGGCTGAGGCTGAGGTAGCCCAGGAGAAAGAAGCTGTACCAGACCGAGGAGCCGGAGACGAAGCTGGCGGAGTATGATTTCGTCTCCCTTCTCTTAGTCTAGTTTCTTCCTTGTAAAATGGCCTTGAAGCCCTAGTGTAAAAAATTTTCCTTGTGAATGAAAAATTCTCTACACTTGTCTTCGTATAGCTTTTCGTACTTGCCTTTATTCCTGTTGTATTTTACTATCTGCTCGGTACAGCTGCCGAACTAATATAGCTGCTTTGTACCCAAGGAGATGGAGATACTTCACTGGAAACGGCTGTACTCTTCGGCTTTGGACGAAGCTGAGAGAAGAGCTATAGCCGATCAGACGAAGAATGACGAGCTTCTGGCTCGTTTAGTGAAGCTGGAGGCCGATATCAAGGACTTAGAGTCCGATAAGAAAGATCTGGAGGCCGAGCTGAATACGGCCATTGCTGAGAGGACTGCGTATGAGGATTACATCCGTGTGCGCGGGGGAATGACCATATCAGATGTTCAGAGTCGAGTTGACGAACTGTGGGAGGAATATCATGTACTCCGTATGAACAATGTGCTGGAGAGCCCGGCTTGCCAACAAGTTGTGACATCACTGCGGCGTTGGGCTTCTCGGTACAACATTGTTCTTTCTCGGCGCCCCTCCATAGAAAGATTCCTTCGGCATATCGCGCCAACAGATGCTCGCACTCCAGATCAAACCTCTGGTTCCCTTGTTCAAAATCCTACTCCCAGCCAACAACGAACTCCGGAACAGCCGGAAACGTCAAGACGAGAACGGGCTCAGGAGCAACCGGAATCGTCAAGACAGGGACGGACTGAAATTCGCCGAGGAGTTGTGACTATGAGCGAGCAAGATCAGCAGATGCTTATTGCAGAGACTCTTCATCGCCGAGGTGTTAGGACTTCTCGGGCTCGGGGAAGAGGCGTTGGGTCGAGGATAGCATCTCGTCGACCTGCTTATTCTTCATCTGCTCGGAACAACCGAACTCGGCTTCCAGAGGATTTTGCAGATAGGTGGCTTAACTTCAGCAACCCTGGACAGTAGAATAGTCCTTTGTAATAGCGTAACGCCATTTTGTAGGGTAGCTAAGTTGTATGCCGAACAAGATTTGAAAAATGAAATTTTGTTTTCGCTTCTAACACTGTATTTACAGCTTAGCGAAAAAATTCCATCGTACTCGTCCTCGGTCTTATGAAGTAAACTTCTTTGACCGGACTTGGGCCTTGGTCTTATGAAGTAAACTTCTTTGACCGGACTTGGTCCTTGGTCTGATGAAATAAACATCTTTGACCGGACTCGTCTTTGGTCTGATGAAATAAACATCTTTGACCGGACTCGTCTTTGGTCTGATGAAATAAACATCTTTGACCGGACTCGTCTTTGGTCTGATGAAATAAACATCTTTGACCGGACTCGTCTTTGATCTGATGAAATAAACATCTTTGACCGGACTCGTCTTTGGTCTGATGAAATAAACATCTTTGACCGGACTTGGTTTGTGTTCTAATTTGGCGATTTTTGTCGCCGGGATCGAACTTTCCCTTGTCCTAATTCGGCGAGTTTTATCGCGTGGATCGGACTTTCCCTGTTAACCGAAGTGGTCTTATGCAGTAAACCTCTTTGACTAGACATGGTCGTCCCCGGTCTTATGAGGTAAACTTCTTTGACCGAACTTGGTCGTCCTAATTCGGCGAGGTTTATCGCGTGGATCGGACTTTCCCTTATTGCAGTTCGTTTCAGACGAAGTGCTTGTTAAGCTGAATCGCGGTCTTGTATCCTCCTTGGAAGCTTGGACTCACAATCGTTGGCTTATTGCAGTTCGTTTCAGACGGACTGCTTGTTAAGCTGAATTGTGGTCCTATATCCTCCGTAGAAGCTTGGACTCACAATAGTCTTTAATAATCGATCTAAAAAGGAGATCAGTCTTTAAAGAACGATATACCTTGGTACCATTTGTAAGAGACGACAAGCACATAGAGACAAAACACATAGAGAAAAAATGAAAAGGACGAAGGAAAAAAACTTTAAACCCTTTTTTTTAAAAAACGACAAGTAAAAGGTACAAGTAAAAAACAAACAAATAAAAACACATACCCCTATGACCGAACTAGACACGAGACGGACTGACCGGACTTTTGTCTCTTACAAGTGGAACTTCTTGAGGTTGGAGACGTGCCATGTTCGGGGTACTTGTTCTCCTGACATGTGAGTCAATTTATAAGACCCTTTGCCGAGGACTTCTGACACCCGATATGGACCCTCCCATGTGGGTTCGAGTTTGCCCAGCTTTTCTGCTCGGCTTACTTCGTTGTTTCTCAAGACGAGATCTCCCACTTGAAATTGAAGCTTTTTTACCCTTTGGTTATAATACCGGGCTACTTGCTCCTTATACTTGGCTGCTTTTATGCACGCCAATTCTCTTCTTTCTTCGGCGAGATCTAGTTCTGCTCTCAGTCCGTCGTCATTCATTTCTGAGGAGAAATTTAGAGTTCGGGGACTGGGTACGCCGATCTCCACTGGAATTACGGCTTCAGTGCCGTACACCAGACTATACGGAGTTTCACCGTTGGAGGTTTTGGGTGTAGCTCGGTAGGACCATAGGACTTGAGGGAGATTTTCTACCCATTGTCCTTTGGCTTGTTCTAACCGAGCTTTTAACCCTTTCACCAGAATCCGGTTCGTTACTTTCGTTTGTCCGTTTGCTTGGGGATGGGAGACCGAAGTGAACCGCTGTTGAATGTCCAGCTCTTGGCACCAATTCTTGAACGTCTTGTCGGTGAACTGAGTCCCATTATCCGAGATGAGGATGTGGGGTATGCCAAATCGGCACACTATGTTCTTCCAGACGAAGTCCAATGCCTTTGAGCTCGTTATTGTAGCTAATGGTTCAGCCTCCACCCACTTCGTGAAGTAGTCCACGGCAACGATAAGGAATTTCATTTGCCGAGGAGCTTGAGGAAGTGGTCCCACTATGTCTATGCCCCATTGCATGAAAGGCCAAGGGCTTTGCATAGTGTATAGATCGGTCTGCGGCATCCTTGGGACATTTGCATGAATTTGGCACTTCGTACACTTCTTGACGAGCTGCACTGCCTCTTGTACCATGGTTGGCCAATAATATCCCCATCTCAGAACTTTTTTAGCTAAAGCTCTGGCTCCGATGTGGCTACCGCACGATCCTTCATGAACTTCTCTGAGGATGTAGTCCGTCTCTTCTGGTCCTACGCACCGCAATAACGGCTGGAGGTAAGACTTTCTAAAGAGGACTCCTTCATGAAGTTCGTACCGAAGAGCTCGGCACGTGATCTTCCGAGCTTCTCTCTTATCCTCGGGCAATTGTCCTTGATCCTGATACTGCAAGATCGGCGTCATCCAGTTCGGCGAGCTGGATACTGAATGTACCTCGGCTTCATCAATGCTTCGATGCATTAATTCTTCCGCCTTTGAGCTCGGATCTGAGGCCAATTTACTTAAGGCATCTGCTCGGCTATTTTCCGCTCTGGGAATGCGGATTATCCGAAAATAGGAGAAACTTCGGCTGATGCTTTGCGCTTTGTCCAAATACTTCTTCATTCTCTCGTCACGAGCTTCACTTGTACCCAACATGTGATTTACTATGACTTGTGAATCACAATGGACTTTGAGAGATTTGACGAGCAGACTTTGCGCTAACTGGAGTCCGGCCAGGAGGGCTTCGTACTCGGCTTCATTATTAGTAGTGGGGAGTAGGAAACGAAGTGAGTAGGTTACCTCGTGTCCGTCGGGAGCGACAAGTAAAATACCAGCTCCACTTCCCATCTTGTTTGAAGCTCCATCTACGAATCCGCTCCAGCAGTCCGGCGGCTCTACTTCGGATTCCAAGGGCTGTGCTAGTTCGGCATTGGCAGAATTCTTCTGTTCGGCAATAACGGGAATTGCTTGATCGAACTTCGCTTCTGCAAGAAAATCCGCCAAGGCTTGTCCCTTGATGGCTTTCCGAGGTAGATATTCAATTGTGTGCTCTCCCAACTCTATAGCCCACTTGGCGATTCTGCCTGATGCTTCTGGTTTGGTCAACACTTGCCGAAGTGGCAGATCAGTTAAGACGCATACCTTGTGAGCATAGAAGTATGGCCGCAGTCTCCTTGCTGCATTTACTAATGCTAGAGCAATCTTTTCCAGAGGTTGATACCTGGTTTCTGGACCTCTTAATGCTCGGCTTGTAAAATAGATGGGAAGCTGCTTTAGGCCTTCTTCTCGTACAAGCACCGCGCTGATGGTTTGATCCGATGCCGCTAAGTATAAGAATATTACTTCGGCTTCGGTTGGAGCAGAGAGAATAGGAAGCTCGGCTAGATAACTTTTGAGCTCGTCAAAGGCCCTTTTCTGCTCGGCTCCCCACTCGAACTTTGGTGCCTTTTTCAACACCTTGAAGAACGGCAGTTGCTTTTCGGCTGCTTGGGAAAAGAATCGATTCAGTGCGGCTAGACATCCGGTTAGCCTTTGCACGTCATGTATGGACTTCGGCATTGCCATGTTCTGAACGACTTGAACTTTTGAGGGGTTTGCCTTGAGTCCGTCCTTTGAAACCCAACAACCCAGAAACTTTCCCGAATCTACCAAAAAGGTACACTTTTGGGGATTAAGTTTGAGGTTGGCTTTCTTGAGCACGTTGAGAGTGGACTTGAGGTTGTGCTCGTACTCCGAAGTGCTTTTGCTTTTGACGACTATATCGTCAACATATACTTCGACCTCCTTTCCAATCAGGTGCCGAAAAAGCTTGTCTACCATCCTTTGATAAGTGGCTCCGGCATTCTTTAAACCGAATGGCATCTTTTTATAAGCGAAAATGCCGAAATCAGTAATGAAGGCCGTTTTTGAAGCGTCAATCTCATCCATTAAAACCTGATGGTATCCTTTGTATAGATCAAGAAAACAAAAAATTTCAAAGCCTATCAGAGCTTCTACTTTTTTATCTATGTTCGGAAGGGGATAGCAATCTTTGGGACAGTGCTTATTTAGATCGGTGAAATCTATGCACATCCGCCATCCTCCTTCCTTTTTCTTGATCATGACAGGATTGGCCACCCACGAAGGATACTTCACTTCGAATAACACATCCGCCTTCAATAATTGACGGACTTTGTCATGGATGACTTGACTTCGTTCTGCCGCAAAGAGCCTTTGCTTCTGTTTTATCGGCCGGACCGAAGGATCAATATTTAAACGATGAGTGATTACCTCGGGGGGCACTCCGGTCATGTCCAACGGAGACCATGCAAAGACGTCTTTGCACTCCTTGAGGAGCTGGATGGTTTTTTCCCGAAGTAGAGGCGTTCCCGCGAAGCCGATCTTAACCGTTCTGGATGGATCGTCTTCGTACAGCTGAACTGTCATCGAATTCGGCTCCGGTATGACTTCGGTCATTGCCTCTAACTCCGGCTGCTGTGATTGCTATGCTTGGTGGTGCCGATCTGACTGCTCGGCACTTCTAAGCGCAATTTGCAGACACTCCTTTGCTCTCTTTTGGTCACCTCGGATGACCGCTATCCCTCCTTTAGTAGGGATCTTGATGGTGAGGTGATAAGTGGAGCAAATGGCCCGAACTGTGTTGAGCCAGTCTCTTCCCAGGATGACGTTGTACGGGGACCGAGCTTTCACCACGAAAAACTCAATCATCGTACTGGAGCTAGTAGGCGCTTTCCCCACCGTGATCGGAAGGCTGATAATACCTTCAGGGCGGGTGTCCTCCTGGGCGAAGCTCTTCAGGGGAAGCGGAGCCGGGCTGAGCCGAGCTGGGTCCACTTCTAGTTTGTCGAAGCACTCTTTAAAAAGAATGCTGACTGACGCTCCTGTATCCACAAACACCCTGTGGATCAGTTTGTTTGCCACTCCGGCTTGGATGACAATGGCGTCTTGGTGAGGAGAGATGGCCGGGACGGGATCAGCATCCGAGAACGTAATCACTTCGTCCTGCTTCAGCCTTTTATGCGTTGGCTCTTCTCGATTGGAGCCTCTGCGCTCTGACTTCAGGGACGACTTGGTCTTCCCGGCAGGGAGAGCGTCAATAGTCAGGATTACTCCATCATATTGCGGCTCGTCATCGTCTTCGGGATCCGGCTGCCTTTTCGGATCCTGAGGAGCGCAGTTCGCACCTCTCTGCTTCTTATTCTTCTTTGACTGCTTGCTTTGGTATTTTTTCAATGTCCCTGCCCTCACAAGAACATCGATACCTGCAGCCAAGTTTCTGCACTCCTCGGTATCGTGACCGTGGTCTTGATGGTAGGAGCAGTAGTTATCCTGGGGTCGGCGCGCGGCAGATTTCGTCATCCGCTTTGGCTTTTCGAACAGGTCAGAGTGTAGTTCGAAAATTTCCGCTCTCGGCTTGTTCAGCGGTACGAACTGAGCGAGCGGCTTCTCGGGATTGAGACGGGGTCCCAATCTGTCTTGCACCGGAGTCCTTTGAATCCTTTCAAAAGGAGTTCGGCGAGGATGTCCCTGATCGCCAAAAGGAGTTCGGCGAGGATGTCCCTGATCGCTATGATCGGGCTTCCTCCTGTCTCCTCGGGACGATGAGCTGTCTAACGACCGTTTGCGACGGTCTGCCTCATCGGCCCGGGAGTACTGGTCCGCAATGTCCCACATTTCCTGAGCTGTCTGCGGACCGCACTCAACGAGCTTCCTGTAGAGAGCTCCGGGCAGGATTCCATTTTGGAATGCCGAGATGACAAGCAGATCGTTGAGATCGTCTACTTGCAGGCATTCCTTGTGGAATCTTGTCATAAAGTCGCTGATTTTTTCGTCGCGACCTTGACGAATGGAAAGCAGCTGAGCCGAAGTGATTCGGGCTTCCGCTTTCTGAAAGAACCTCCTGTGGAAGGCATCCATTAGATCTCGGTAAGATCTGATGCTGCCCTGGGGGAGGCTATCGAACCACCTTCTCGCGTTCCCGATGAGCAGCTCGGGAAACAGCTTGCACATGTGGACCTCGTTGAGACCCTGGTTCGCCATGTTATACTGATAGCGCCCCAAGAAATCGTGAGGGTCCACGAGCCCGGCGTAAGTCATCGACGGAGTTCGGTAGTTCTGTGGTAGGGGAGTTCGGGTGATGTCGTCCGAGAACGGAGTCTTCAGTGCTCCGTACACGGCGAATCCGATATCTCGTCGGTATGGAGGAGATTGAGTTCTCCTGTGATTCCGGTACCGAGGAAGAGCAGGAATATGTCGGGGTTGAGGATTCTTCTTCCTGGAAGACACGGCACTACTGCGGTAGTGACTTTCATGTCTGGATGAGGAAGGAGAATCCTCCGCTTTCGTCTTCGGCTCTTGGCTCTTTTGCAGGAAGGCTAAGAACTCATCCTGCTTCTCAGCCAAGAACAGCTTGACAGCCTCATTCAAATCAGGCTGCTGGGAAGACTCAGTGGGACGATTTTTGGAGCGGCCTGTTCCTTCGCCATGAGAACTGGTGGTGGATTTATCCCTAGGCTGTTTTCCAGACCTATGAGATGGATTGGCTTCCTCCTGGTTCTCACGGGCAGGAATACGGGTACTCTGCGATCTGGTATGCATTTTTTGGGTGGAAAAAAATGGATCAAAAATGGATCAAAAATTCGCTTTATAATAAATTAAACATATTAAAAATATTCATATTGCATTACTTTCATGTCAAGGAAACAAAGTCATACTACAACTCTTTGTGATAGTACTATTTGAAATTTTATAGGTAAAACCTTTTTTCTTGTTATATACTTATATTACTATATACGAAAATTTTTTAAAATAAAAATTATGACTATAAATTATATTTTGTTAGTATAATAAAGTACTCCTATAATTTTTTTTATCTTTTTATTAGCATATAGAAATTCAAGATTTTAAAACAATAAAAATAGAAAATAAAAAAGATAGTATTTTTTGAAATTTTATGGGTTAACTTTTTTCTTGTTATATACTTATATAGTACTACTATATACGAAAAAATTTGAGATTTTAAAACAATAAAAATCAAAAATCAAAAAAACAAAAAGGAAATATTCGTATCTTATTTCAAATACTAGAATAGTATAAAGGTTGCCAAAAAGTTTAATTCTGTCAAACTTCAATAATAGCTAGTACATAACACAATTCTCACTTCCATAATTAATATTATTAGGAGAGTTTCCATAAAATGAGCAAAATGCAAATGGATGTTTACTCCTCTCTTATTGTTCCTCAATTTATAAAATATATGTGTTCAATTCATATGGCATGTGGGTCTATTTATTTTCATTTGTCAAGAAGTTAATGGTAAGATACACCACGTCATTATGCCAACATGGTATGGAGGGATCATGTAATTTTTACTCGTAATTTTCACCTACAACGTATGCGGGTTCCACCGGCTGGCGATTATATAAGAAGCTAATTTGATTGGATGGAAGTATGAAACACGCATTCACTCAAATTTATCACTTGTTTTATAATGAGATCCAAAATATTAAGTATATTAAATACTAAAAATATCATTAGACAAATATATCCAAAATATTAAGTATATTAAATACTAAAAATGCAACGTAATTAAATAAGATGCACTTTCTCACATTGACTACTCCATTTACTTTGCTCACACGCCATTTTCATGGCAACGAATTGAGGTCATAAAATTGAAAGCAGGGAAGTTGAAATCCAGAAAAGAAAAGAAAAGAAAAAAAAAACAAAGATTTTCTGTTCACGTCACGAAAAGCATTTCTTCAACAGTTAAAAATCCCCAATTGGATCAAAAGGAATTATTCCATTGGTGCGCTATGATTCTATTGAAACAGCTCCTTCTCTTGTCCTTCGTTTTGCCGTTCGCTTTCCCTCACGACGCTGAACCATCTCTGATCGTCCAAATCAACCAGCCACAGCTGGATAAACTCGACGCCCAAGCACATTGTACGAGCTGGAGGGTGGCTGTGGAGGCCAACAATCTGACCCCTTGGAAGACGGTTCCGGAAGAGTGCCGTGATTATGTGATGCAATATATGAGAGGGAGAGGGTACCTCCTCGATCTCCAGAGGGTCGCCGATGAGGCTGTATTGTATGCCAGAAGTGTTAAGTTGAACGGGGATGGGAAATTCGCCTGGGTTTTTGATGTGGATGAGACTCTGCTTTCGAATCTCCCCTATTATGCTCAACATGGTTACGGGTATGTGTCGCTGTCAATTACTCTTCATAACTTTATTAAACATTAGAATGTGATTCTGAATTATGATTATTGGTGTAGGTCGGAGATATTTGACGGTGGGAAATTTGATGAGTGGGTTGAGATGGGGAGGGCGCCGGCTATAGAGTCTAGTTTGAAGGTGTACGAAGAGGTATTGAATTTGGGATTTAAGGTCATTTTGTTGACTGGTCGAAGCGAGAGGTATAGGGGTGTTACGGTTGAGAATTTGTTCCAATCTGGATTCCGGGATTGGGGCATGCTCATTCTCAGGTTATTCCTTCCCTTCTATTTCAATGTCTCTGTATTTATGGATTATCTTGTAATTGTGTGAAAATGATTTTGAGCTTGAATAAGATGATTTAGCAAATATTTTGATGTTCATGATAAGGATTTCTACAATGTGAGTGAAGCAAGATAACCAAATTGTAGAAGTAATCAAGGGTTTAAGGATATCCCAAGTTTCTGATTAGATAGTCTATACTGTTTTTATCTATCTATGCTAATCCACTATAGTAAACGCCCCAAAATGCACTCAGCCATTTTCATGATCTGTTGCTTTATGGTTTTGCTGCATTCCTATGGAAGATTTGAGGACTATTAAGAAAACAACAATTTGGTTTCATGTTTTCATCTGCTTAATTGTTTATCTGGTTGATAACGAATCATAGCATGTGAGTGTGAGTAGTGCCTATGTAAGATTAATGGCACCATCTGCCTAATCCTAATGCTGGGAATCCCCATGAATCCGTGATGGAAATGCAGATGCATCCTCGTAGATTGATTTACAATCACCAAATGTACACTTAGGCTGCTATAACATTTGTGGATGCAGTATAATAGTCTCTGAATAGATTATGATTACACGAGGGAGGCATAGTCATCGATATCTTATGTCAGATGAATTAAGTGAGGGAGATATAGTCATCGATATCTGCTGTTAGATGAATTAAGTGAGGGAGACAGAGACATCGATATCTGCTGTTAGATGAATTAAGTGAGGGAGACAGAGACATCGATATATGCAGTTAGATGATAACTGTTCTTGATTGAATTTATGGAACTTAATTCTTTAAAAAGATATATCCAAATGGTGATGCTTCAGTGTTTAAGTTCATGGAACTTGGTTAAAACATGTGAAAAATTAAACAACATTTACTACACAGGTCGTCGGAGGATCATGGAAAGACAGCAATGGTGTACAAGTCGGAGAAGAGGAGAGAGGTGGAGCAGGAAGGTTACGAAATAGTGGGAAACTCTGGAGACCAGTGGAGTGATTTGTTGGGGTCTTCCATGTCCATACGTTCTTTCAAGCTTCCAAATCCCATGTATTACATTCCTTGATCTATTCTTTTACCATTCAATAATATCTGTAACTTGCTTGTAAATCTATTGTTTGTCAAATTTGAATGATGTACAGGAAGATCTGGGAACTAAAACATTAAGTGTTATATATGTTGGTTTGTTTAGCTACTATATGTGCGTTGATATTTGAATTGTAAATACTAGAAGCTTACTTAGAGCGATAATCCAAGTAGATTTAGTTGAATAAGATTGGATAAGTGCAAGAAATGGCCAATTTCCACTACCAATCATGATTAAACACAGCCATCCATAAAATACTTGAAGCATGGAACAAAGAGTGACCTGGTGTCAAAATATTTAATGATTTGAGTCATGATTGAAAAACAAGCTAATACAGAAGAAGCCAAAAAAGAGGGGTTGAAATATTGAATGATTGGTTTCAATATTGCTGAATCCTTCTTATCTATCTTGGTGTTTGTACACAAGTCCTTCACGGTCTAACACAAAAGCCTAAGAGACTGTCCAATAGGAACCTTAACAATAAGATAATCTAGCAAAGCTATAAGCAGATCAAACAAAGAAAATAAGAGGAAAGTATAGGTATGCAACGTATAACTTAGGATCACTACAACCAATTAATCCTTACACACAATAATTTGGAATATTTTTTTTAAATAATCCCGTTTCAAAAATCACGCACAGGAACATTTTGCAAAACCAAATATAGAATTTATAATATACTATAATAATCCATAACATAGATGATTTTTGTAAAATGTGTTTAAAAAATGCTTAATGGAATTAATTATCAGCCCAAATAAATTACTCCACCTGATAAGAACAAACTGTCCAAGCCCAATTTCAGCAATTTGTGCTTGGGCCTAGCCGGATAAATACACCTACACACAACTCAAGTCGCTTCTTTAAATATTTCATGCACATAGTTAACACTTAAGCAATCTTCTGACATGGTATTACTACTCCTATTAATTTAGTGGCCCAAGCAAGGTGCTAGTTTTAACATCTCAATCCAAATATTTTGAGCCCAAATACATTTTTTGAACCCGACATAATCAGTTTATACATATCCTTACCCAAATTCTAAAGCCATAGTCCCAGACTCATTCATTAGCTACTCCTTTCTTAAATTTTATGCCCCAACAAATGAGTCAAATAACATGGGATGGATGGAAGTAGTAGTTTGTTTTAATATCCCAATATCATCCAACCATTATGACAACATTTAATACTCCTTCCGTTCAAGATTTAAAGTTTCACTTTGACTTTACCGAATTTTAAAATGTGAAGAAAAGTTTATGAAAATTTAGTAAATATAAGTCTCACTTTTATATGCATAAAATAGAATTATTAATGGTTTAGAGGTGTGTGGACCCAATTTATCCAAAAAAAAAGTAAATGAGACTTTAATTAATCATGGATGTCATCGATTGAAAAAACGAGATACTCCCTCCGTTCACCAAAAATAGAAAAGGTTATGAATGACACGAGTTTTAATATATAATTGGTAAAGTAAGATAGAGATAGGAAAAAGTAAGAGAGATGGAGGAAAAAAGGTAGTGGAATGAGTGTTAGC
Source organism: Salvia splendens (assembly GCF_004379255.2). Classification (NCBI taxonomy): domain Eukaryota; kingdom Viridiplantae; phylum Streptophyta; class Magnoliopsida; order Lamiales; family Lamiaceae; genus Salvia; species Salvia splendens. Next base: position 4,946,475 of record NC_056034.1, read on the forward strand.
GGACTGTGGGATCCACCTTTAAAATGATGTGTATGATTAGTATTGGTTGAAAATTTTCCATTTTTAGACTAAGTCTAATTTTAGTGGACACCCCAAAATAGTAAAACTAGTCTATTTTTTTGTAGACGATGGAGTATTATTTTGTGGACATGGAGTAGTATTTTTGTTAGAAAATTTTCCAAACAGTGATATATATTATGATTGTTAGTTTTAGCTCTTGACCGAAAAAGTCTGCATTTTTTTCCAAAAGGATAAATCAATCAAGTGACTTCACAAAATAGAGTTAGAAATATTCAGCATAAATAGTTTTATAAGTCCTCCATTCTTCAGAGAGTATTATCCAATATAAACACCACATATTTACCTAGCTTGAAATAGCGTGAACTTGCCATATCCCAATTCGTGGGCAGTGGGCTAGTTTCATTTCATCTTCTTTCTTTATATAATTCCAAGTAGAAAACAAAATAATTGACCAAATGATTAAAAAATGTGACGAGCTAAGGGAAGATTGCGGTGGTATGGTGCATGTATTGAGTAAAATATGCATATTGGAATTCCAACAAAATTTTCCATGGATAAAAAAGTGGAGTAATATTAATTTGAAATTGGTGGAAGACTTTCCCAAAGGCAATTCTATTTTAATGGTGTGGAATTTCATAACGCAAGTCACATGGAACTTAAGTGCGCATGTACGTAGCCAATTAGTACATTTGCTAATAATATTCAAATAGTACTACTTAATTATCACTTGATCAAGACTACATGAAAAACACGTTGAACTTTATTTCCTAGCATACTAGCCATAGCGTAGCGTGATGGATGATTTGGTGTAATTATACTAGTCATAAATATTAAATGTGGAAGATATGGTGGAATTTAGGATAATTCTTCTCAATGTTTCTTGATTTTATGTCAGTATTCGTCACATTTGATTTTTAAGATAGTATATTTGAAAAGTTAAAATTACTTGTGTTCTCCAAAGACATTTCTTTCCTTGAAGTTCACATTTTCTTTGTTTTTGTCGAACATGTGTTTGATTTTTAAGTAGTGGAGTAGTATATATTTGAATAGTTTAAATTCTTCAGCATAGTATTATGCCTAACTAGATAAATATTCAAAATAGTTTCTCAAAATTCAAATATTTTCTCAAAGTTTACTGTTTTTTGCTTATGTTCGTACACATGATAGATTTTGGAGGTGCTGTGGTGTGAAATAAATAAGTGATGTATAAATGTGTGCATAAAGAAAAATATTCCTTTGAATGCATGTTGCCCTGACTTTATGAATTTGCAATCACTATTATCACTTTATCAGTGTGTACCATAGTAAATTCTCATTTCTTAACAGTATGCAAATTACATTTGAAATATAAATTTATCAGTGTGTAATTGTGATAGTCAGACATGAAAATGAATGGTTATTTTTTTTTGATGAGCTAATTTGGAAAGGATTGACACTTTTGTTGAGGGTACTACTTGTGTGCATGTGAGCGTCTTGTCTAAGTGTCTCATTTCCTATATCAATTCCGAATTAAATTTGGTTTCCCCACTTTCAAATTTATAGTTGGGGTCTTCTTTTTTCTTGAGTTGTATCTTGGTATAAAGACATAAACTACCAATGGGTAATAAAATGAGTGGGTCATGACACTTATATAGTAGTTTTATTAGTTTTCTCTTGACATTGATGTGAGATAGTTAAGTTATATGTTACTACTCCTTCCGTTTCTTCATAGTTGAGGCGAAACTTTTCAGCCTCGAGTTTTAGAAAGGAATGTTAGGTGTGTTAAATAAATAGATAAAAAAGTAAGAGAAAGGAAAATGCAGAGAATAAAGTATAAAATGAATAAAGTAGAGAGAGAAAAGTAAGAAAGAGAAAAAGTTACCATATATGGAAATGACTCAACTATGAAGAAACTTTCTGAAATGGAAAAATGACTCAACTATGAAGGAATGAAGGAAGTACTATTTTTTTTTCAATTGTTCATACCCTCCCTCAAACCATTCAAGGTGAACATTGGAGGGATTGAACTTTTTTCTGGTCAATGGACCACTGGCGCAAGGTCATTTTTTTTAATGAGTGAACTACGCAAATGGTCCCTGAACTATGCCTTTTGCACACCAATGGTCCCTGAACTTTAAAAATATCGTGGGTAGTCCCTAAACTAAAGTGTAATCACATTTATGGTACTTTTTCACTATTCATCACAATTTTACACCCAAAATGCCCCCAAGGCATGAAGTGCATTTTGGGACTTTCATATCTAGGTATTGAATTTGATATTTTCTTTATCTAGTACTAAATATGATATTTTCTTATAGTTTGAGTACCTAAAATGATATTATTCACTTCAAGTACCTAAAATGATATTATTCACTTCACTTTTTCAACATTTCTTCTTTCTCTCTTTCTCTAAAAATAAAAATAAAAAATAGTACTATGAAATTATTAAATATATTAATTATAAAAATCAAAATTATAAATTTAATTATAAAATAATTTTCACAAAATTTAATTTTGATTGTGATTTGATTATTTTTTAATATTAAAAATTAATTTTTTTAATTAAAACTAAGCATTAATTTTTGAAAAAATTAAGAATTTTCGCGAAAATTCTTAATTTTTGATTATATATTCTCTTGATCTATTATAAGTTTTGATGATATATTCTCTTAATTAATTTTTTTAATTAAACTAAGCATTAATTTTTGAAAAAATTAAGAATTTTCGCAAAATTAATTTTTAGGAAGTAAAAAATTAATAAGCTTACTTGCATGTAAAATGTGTTGAAGTCGTTGTAGCCATCCCTACATACATGGTAAAAGAAATTTTTGACGCTTGAGTACGAATGCATATACAAGGCTCATCAATCAGCAAGGTTATTAAGTTATGACTATATCCCAATTCTCATGGTCAAAAAACAGTTACAATCATAGATTCTTGGCCAAAAATAAAACTTCCATAATTTCCCAAAACATCAAATACTTTGTGAATTACAAGAGTTTTCCCTCCACACTCAACTGACAACAATCAATCTTCATGTGAGTGAACAATAATAGATCAAGAGAATATATCATCAAAAATTAAGAATTTTCGCAAAAATTAAGAATTTTTCGAAAATTAATGCTTAGTTTTAATTAAAAAAAATCAATTTTTAATATTAAAAAAATAATCAAATCACAATCAGAATTAAATTTTGCGAAAATTATTTTATAATTAAATTTATAATTTTGATTTTTATAATTAATATATTTAATAATTTCATAGTACTATTTTTTATTTTTATTTTTAGAGAAAGAGAAAAAGAAGAAATGTTGAAAAAGTGAAGTGAATAATATCATTTTAGGTACTTGAAGTGAATAATATCATTTTAGGTACTCAAACTATAATAAAATATCATATTTAGTACTAGATAAAGAAAATATCAAATTCAATACCTAGATATGAAAGTCCCAAAATGGCCTTCATGCCTTGGGGGCATTTTGGGTGTAAAATTGTGATGAATAGTGAAAAAGTACCATAAATGTGATTACACCTTAGTTCATGGACTATCCACGATATTTTTAAAGTTCAGGGACCATTGGTGTGTAAAAGACATAGTTCAGCGACCATTTGCGTAGTTCATTCTTTTTTAATTTATGTGTAGATATATTGTTGGGTCAAATTTAACCTAATAATTTATGGGTAGATATATTGTTGGGTCAAATTTAACCCAATGACCTGTTATATCTTACATTTATTCATCTCACCCTACCCATGACACTATTATCTTGTTGTGTAATGATATGAACATTGTCATCTGCTTCCCCTCTGTGTGGCTGCCGTGTGTTGCATTAGCCCCACCGCGATGACACTTGTTCAGCCCCTTGCATACTGCTGTCTCTTTGTGGATTTGGGAATATATATATAGGGTAGTGATCAATGTATAACTAATCTTAAGTGTATAACTAGAGAATAAATCTCAGCCACACATCTTAATGGAACAAATATTATTAATTTTAATAAAATAAAATATGCTGAGGGTATTTTTGGAAATTACTTTCTGAATTAAAACATGCGATCAAATTACGCGAAATCTTCCAAATCTGCGATCCTTTCTTCTTCCAAATCGTAATTCTGAGCTGGGGGTGGCGCCGGAGAGGATACTAGCGGCGGTGGGGGAGCTGGCAAAGGCGATCGGGGCGGAGGGGCTGTTGGCGGATTCAATCGTCGCGCCAATGCTGAACAAACCCCAAATCAAAACCTACCTCTACGTCGGACTCACCGGAATCAGCGTCGGCGTGTAAGGAGACGCAACGATGAGCTGCCGTAGAAGAGAAGCGGAGTTTCGGAACAAGAGCGGGGCGCGGTGGCTGTAGGCTCTAAGATTCGTCTTCGATATAGTTAGTTTCCGTCTACGTTTAATGTTACTGATGTATCTTGTGATTTTACTTCACTCTTGTTTACAAAACATCACTCTTGTTCTGATTTTACTTCACTCTTGTTCACAAAACACATCACTCTTGTTCTGATTTCACTTCACTCTTGTTCACAAAACACATCACTCTTGTTCTGATTTCACTTCACTCTTGTTCACAAAAACACATCACTCTTGTTCTGATTTTACTTCACTCTTGTTCACAAAACACATCACTCTTGTTCTGATTTCACTTCACTCTTGTTCTGATTTTACTTCACTCTTGTTCACAAAACACATCACTCTTGTTCTGATTTTACTTCACTCTTGTTTACAAAACATCACTCTTGTTCTGATTTTACTTCACTGTTGTTCACAAAACACATCACTCTTGTTCTGATTTTACTTCACTCTTGTTCACAAAACACATCACTCTTGTTCTGATTTCACTTCACTCTTGTTCACAAAAACACATCACTCTTGTTCTGATTTCACTTCACTCTTGTTCACAAAAACACATCACTCTTGTTCTGATTTCACTTCACTCTTGTTCTGATTTTACTTCACTCTTGTTCACAAAACACATCACTCTTGTTCTGATTTCACTTCACTCTTGTTCACAAAACACATCACTCTTGTTCTGATTTCACTTCACTCTTGTTCACAAAACACATCACTCTTGTTCTGATTTCACTTCACTCTTGTTCTGATTTTACTTCACTCTTGTTCACAAAACACATCACTCTTGTTCTGATTTTACTTCACTCTTGTTTACAAAACATCACTCTTGTTCTGATTTTACTTCACTCTTGTTCACAAAACACATCACTCTTGTTCTGATTTTACTTCACTCTTGTTTACAAAACATCACTCTTGTTCTGATTTTACTTCACTCTTGTTCACAAAACACATCACTCTTGTTCTGATTTCACTTCACTCTTGTTCACAAAACACATCACTCTTGCTCTGATTTCACTTCACTCTTGTTCTGATTTTACTTCACTCTTGTTCACAAAACACATCACTCTTGTTCTGATTTTACTTCACTCTTGTTTACAAAACACATCACTCTTAGCATGATTTTACTTCACTCTTCACTCTTAGCATGATTATTTTTGGGACAATTCAACATTGATATTATAATTAGATCAGAGCAAGAAGAAACAGAAAGGGGCTACATCTGAAATGCATAGCTAAAATCTCACAAAATTCAAATACTACACTACATCCCATCATAAAAATTGCAACGATAGCTTATCACCTAATGTTAATTCCCTAATTAAAGGAAATCAAAACTAAGAAAAACAGAAGATAAATTGGGAAATGCAGGCTAAATTATATCATAGATCTGTGTGTTCCCGCTCGGGGTCAGATGCCACGATCATGTGCGACAAGATGTCGTAGAGCGGCCCGCCCTTGGCCATCGCCTCCTTCTTCTCCTTGATCACCGCGATGAGCTCCTTCCGGAGCGCCGCCTGTAACACCCCGACTTTTTCTACCTTTTTATTGAGTTCTTGAAAGGACTGTCGTTTGTGCACTTGAAAATTTTTTCGACCTTGTTTCTTTTGTCGAAGAAGTATTTCACTTTTGAGGCCAAACAATTATTCTTCCTAGCCCAATTTGAAACCCAATTGTTACGAGCCCAAAATGATACCTACACGAAAGAATAGACCACGTATCAAATACACTTTCGACAACAAATCGAGACGAAAAGTTGGATAAGAACCGCGTCACATCAGGCACGTTTTCCAAGTGGATAAGAACCACGTCACATCAGGCACGTTTTTCAACGCCGCATTAATTACGCGTCACATCGAAACGAAAAGACGTGAATTTTTGTCTTTTATGAAAATATTTTCTATAAATACAACCTCCTTTCATTTCATTTCATTTCTTTTCTTTCGCAATCGAGAATCCGAGAGAGAGAAGAGAGAGGAGAAGCCGATGGCGGCGGATCCGCGACGGCGGATTCGTGGCAGCGGCGGCAGCAGTGAAGGGAGAGGGACGAATCGTGTCAACGTTTGTTTCTACCGTTCGTTTTCTTGATTCAAGAAGGTATAACTAAGATTTCCTTCTCATCTCCTTCATTGAAACTTTATTCTTGAATCCTACATGCATATAGAGGGTGTAGGAATCATAGATCGCAAAGTTAATCGGTGGGAAAGTGAGTTTGCTTGAGAACTTTGATAGTTATGCTATTGTTGATTAAGTTGTGTGAAGTTTGATTTGAATCCTTGGTAAATGATCTAAGTTTATGTGCAAACATGTTAAGAGAGTCTTATCAAGCATGATTGTGTGTTATAAGCATGAGAAAATTTTGTTTGGATGATTGTGGAAGAAACTCAAATTTCGAAATTTTGAGTATGAAATTTGTGGTGTTCGGACAGTGGATTCCGACGTGTATTTTACTGACCAAACGGTCGAATTTTGATACGAAAATTTTACTGAGTAAATTTCAAGGTGATTTCTGTGTCTCGTATAAATTTCAGCCCTTTTTGTCGAAAAATGTATTTTTGAAAAATGTTTGAAGTCGACTGCGCAATTCTGCCAGTAACATGTGTTCTCGGCCAGAATGTTTCGAAATCTGTTTGACCGACCAAATGACCACCGATCGATTTGATTCTTGAACTAGATGAAAATTTGGAGTGTCTTCTGAGTTTTGTGAAAATTTCAGTCTTATTGGACATCGTATGAATTTACGGTGAATTTTTCAAATGAACTGCGCAGTGCTGCTAGAATTTTATGTTCCGATCAGAGAGTTGCATAAATGTTTTGACTGACCAAATGACACGATTTCGGTGTGAAATTTTAACTGGGTGAACTTGAATGTGTCTACTGTGTTGTGACCAAATTTGAGCTTCATATGAGGTCGGATGGATTTTTAGTGATTTTTACAAAACGGTCGCGCAGTTCTGCCAGTTTTATGCCTTAATAAAATAGTGCTTATTTTCAAGATATATGGTGTTATATGATGCATGTATATCTAAGGAGTGTGTTTATTGGTGTGGTTAGGTGTTGCACTTTGAAATATGTTATGGTGTGTTTTTCCCTCTTGTGTTGAACATTGGGTTGGGTAAATTGAGAAAAACGATGAGAGAGGAACGATAGGACATGCATAGAAAAAAATGGGTTTATGGAAGGCTGACTTATGTTGTGATGTTGGCAAGGATTATTGTGTGTACGTGAGCACAAGGAACGAGGGTTGCCTTAAATGGATATTGAATGGTTTAAGCAAACGAGGTGGGCTTTCTGTTAAAGTTACAGTTTTTTTTACGAAAAGTATATTTATGTGAGCTTTCGAACTAAAATGTTTTTATGAAGGTTTTTAGTTTACTATAAAGTGGTTATGAGAATTGTTTTATGTGCTTTCTATTTATTATATGATGTTAAGTGCGAGCTTGCTAATTAACGTGAAGTATTATGAAAAGTGCTATTTGCTTGGTGTTATTATATGATGTTATGTGTTGCTTTACGATTGCTTATGAAGTGTAGCCTGCGTTGATTCTTGAGTTCGGCTTTGACCGATAGAAATGAGTTTTGATCCAAATACGTTTACGACGAAAAAAAAAGAGATGAAGTTTTGAAGTTTTGAAGGTTATATGTGCTTCTTTTGATGAAAGAAAGATGAGTTATGTAAAAAAAAAAAAAACGGTCTTACAGAAAAATAAAGTTGAAAAGGTTATGTCAAGCCATATTTTGTTTTGGAACTATGCCTATCTGACTGCAACGATGAATGAAATGGATTGATGGGTGACCGTGGGAGGTAACCACTTCCCAGGCACTTGAATGTTAAGATATGATGAATGATGAAAGGAACGATGAATGATGAATGGAATGGATTGATGGGTGACCGTGGGAGGTAACCACTTCCCCGCCACTTGAATGGAATGGATTGATGGGTGACCGTGGGAGGTAACCACTTCCCAGGCACTTGAATGTTAAGATATGATGAATGATGAAAGGAAAGATGAATGATGAATGGACTGATGAATGAACAAGAGATAGTGAAATCGGGTTTGTCAGATACGGCATATGTTCCAGGAAAATAGATCGAAAGATCGCTTTTGAAAAAGGAAAAGAAAAATGTTTAGTGTTCTCGGACTTTTCCTAAAATCCCGAGTTCACTCAAGGAGTGGCTTGACAAAATCTATTTTTATAAAATATATTTTGGCACGTGTCCACTGAGTACACCAAGTACTCAGCCCTGCATGTGTTTTCTCTATGTGCAGGTTGAGCGGTGACGAGCGCGGTGTGTGTTGAGCATGAAAGTGAAGAAGATTGTAAATAAAACTTTCTGAATATATTATGTCTTCATACATAATAGTATTCTACTCTCGAATGCTTCCGCCAAGTATTGTTGAGATAATTTTATCTCGAGTTGCTGATTGTTGAAAAGACACTCTGATTTTATTCGAGCTTTTCCCATTTGTTTGGAGCTAAAGTCGAGTTTGCACTCTGTGTATCATACACTCTGATATATATTATTCTTTTAAGCTAATTGAGTCTTTCTTATGAACTGTTATTCTTAAATGCTATTCTTAAATGTTTGTCCCTTGGTCACGATCGCCTCGTTTGTAACACCCCTGGGGTGGGCGGGCGTGACAGAATGGTATCAGAGCAATTTTTCTTTCCGCTCTGGACCCGATAGTCTTTTTCAGTCTTAGTCTAGATTCGATTCGCTAGACTAAAATAAGGTTAAATTTGGAAGGCTCAACATCCCGCTTCGCCACGCTCAACCAAGAAAGAGGTATATTTTTTTTTTATTTGAAAATTTTTATGAGAAAGTTTCGGAGAAAGGACGACGAGAAAATTTTTGAGAAGGAAAGAGGAGAAAATTTTATAAGAACGAGGAAGTAGATTCTTTCCATGAGGGATCGATTTCAAGTTGAGAAGAGTAATTGCTGATGTTTAAAAAAAAAAAAAAAGCGAGTTGTGAAGAGGAACGATTGATTGTTTGTTTTTACATGAAAGATGAAAGTTGATGTTCAAGTATGTTTTGAGTTTTGAGTCAAAACTTTTACTTTAAAATTGAAATTAAGATTGTAAATTTTTTAAGGAAAGTGTGAAAGTGTAAAGGAAAATTTTTGTTTCTAAAGTTTTGAATGTAAATGTGAAGTGTGAAAGTGTTTTGCTTTGGGATGTGAAAGTGTTGTGTGTGTTATACTAAGTTGTTGAGATATGAGATGTTAAAATGTGTTGTGAACCTAGAGTGCCTAAGAAATATGTTAGATTGAATGATATCGAATTTAGTTGTTGACAACTGCAATATCACTTTTCCGAGTGATAGGACAAATGGAAATATGTGGTGTGAACTCGAACTTTATCGAATGATTACAAATTCAGTATTGTTTTTCCCTGAATGACAAGAACAAGGAGAATGCGAAAAGACATAGCATATGATAAAGAGTTTAAGAAAAGAAGAAGTGCAAATTGAAGAGATGTTCCAAACGAGAAAACGTTCGAGGCAAGAAGAGATGCGAAATGATGTAATCCTACAATGGAGGTAGAGATCATACCTGCGATCTAATAAGATAAATCCGATCTTCGGCCAAAGGTGGCGATGCAACAAAAACGACCGTTATAGCATGTTGAGAGCGCGAGAATAACTACAACGTTTTAAAAGAATGACGGTTATCACGTGCAAAGAATATTATGAAGATACGACTTATGATTAAAATGTTTCTTAAAACGATGTTACCATTTTGGCCTCAGAAAGACGAGCGAGGGAGTGTGACCCTCGTAACTAGAATGAAAATTTTAATCAGCAGTACTTACTTGGATCCTAAGAAATTCTTTCTACATTCTTTCGATTAACAGGGAGCCTTGTCAATTTAAGACCCTGTTTGACTCAAACCTTGCAAGTAATGCTCATTATTTCTTTTTCCTATGTCAAGTCATGACTCATTTTTCAGTTCTTGAAAATTTGTGCTTGTCTTTGTAACTTTGGACATCTTGATTAGTAGTCCTCTTTGATTCATCTTTCGTAAGGAAAATATTTTGACTTTATGAACTTCCGCCTTTGAACTTCATTTCTAAAGTTGTTTGTAGTTATGACCTTCAGTACGATCTCATTCCCAAACATGTTTCTTCAAATGAGGGAATATTCTTCTTGAAACTTTTGTACACCTTTTTATTTCGTAACTATGCATGCGACAAGTTCTTCCTTGCAGAAGTGAAATTTTTAGCTCAGTTTCACTACATATATTGTTTCATGCTCCATGATTTTCTTTCTGCAACACCAAGTTAAGGCTATTGTGTCTCTTTTTCCTTAACGTGGTTGATCTAGCCGATCTTTCTAAAAAGTTCACTTCACGTTGGTTGCAACCCTGTGAATCCATTGATGTGACATCATTATTCAGTAACATGATGTCGTCGAATCATGATCAGTGCTACCTCATGATATTTGTCTATGCTTCTAAATCCTCCCACGATTGATCATCTCATGTCATGACATGTTGGAACCATCATTCATTGATGCCAAAATTTTGCAAATTTGATTTGACAATTGAAATATCTTATTTGGCAGCCTACTATGGAATTTGAGACCTGATTCAGTTTCATCCTGTTTTCAAGGCAATCTCATATTCTTTCGAGCTCTCGTCAGAAGTAAAGTCTTAACCTTTATGAGTTCATCTGAAACCTTAATTCCCAGAATGAACATGATCAAGATCAATGAAACTTAGACCCTGCCTTATTTTTTTCAAACCAATTTCTACAAGTTGGTGATGAGATCTAAAAGAGTCGAACTAGAAGTGTTGTTCTTGTTTTCTTGATTAATTCTGCAACCTTTCTGATTAAGACACTTTCAACAGTGTTGCTACGATTTTGAAATCAGTTCATATCCAAGTAAGACTGCTTGATCAATTTTCGAGTTCTTGATACTAGGCTTGGAGGAAAGGGTGAGGTTGAGCTTTTCGAATGACGTAAGCAAATTTCGGGACGAAATTTTTGTTAAGATGGGTAGATTGTAACACCCCGACTTTTTCTACCTTTTTATTGAGTTCTTGAAAGGACTGTCGTTTGTGCACTTGAAAATTTTTTCGACCTTGTTTCTTTTGTCGAAGAAGTATTTCACTTTTGAGGCCAAACAATTATTCTTCCTAGCCCAATTTGAAACCCAATTGTTACGAGCCCAAAATGATACCTACACGAAAGAATAGACCACGTATCAAATACACTTTCGACAACAAATCGAGACGAAAAGTTGGATAAGAACCGCGTCACATCAGGCACGTTTTCCAAGTGGATAAGAACCACGTCACATCAGGCACGTTTTTCAACGCCGCATTAATTACGCGTCACATCGAAACGAAAAGACGTGAATTTTTGTCTTTTATGAAAATATTTTCTATAAATACAACCTCCTTTCATTTCATTTCATTTCTTTTCTTTCGCAATCGAGAATCCGAGAGAGAGAAGAGAGAGGAGAAGCCGATGGCGGCGGATCCGCGACGGCGGATTCGTGGCAGCGGCGGCAGCAGTGAAGGGAGAGGGACGAATCGTGTCAACGTTTGTTTCTACCGTTCGTTTTCTTGATTCAAGAAGGTATAACTAAGATTTCCTTCTCATCTCCTTCATTGAAACTTTATTCTTGAATCCTACATGCATATAGAGGGTGTAGGAATCATAGATCGCAAAGTTAATCGGTGGGAAAGTGAGTTTGCTTGAGAACTTTGATAGTTATGCTATTGTTGATTAAGTTGTGTGAAGTTTGATTTGAATCCTTGGTAAATGATCTAAGTTTATGTGCAAACATGTTAAGAGAGTCTTATCAAGCATGATTGTGTGTTATAAGCATGAGAAAATTTTGTTTGGATGATTGTGGAAGAAACTCAAATTTCGAAATTTTGAGTATGAAATTTGTGGTGTTCGGACAGTGGATTCCGACGTGTATTTTACTGACCAAACGGTCGAATTTTGATACGAAAATTTTACTGAGTAAATTTCAAGGTGATTTCTGTGTCTCGTATAAATTTCAGCCCTTTTTGTCGAAAAATGTATTTTTGAAAAATGTTTGAAGTCGACTGCGCAATTCTGCCAGTAACATGTGTTCTCGGCCAGAATGTTTCGAAATCTGTTTGACCGACCAAATGACCTCCGATCGATTTGATTCTTGAACTAGATGAAAATTTGGAGTGTCTTCTGAGTTTTGTGAAAATTTCAGCCTTATTGGACATCGTATGAATTTACGGTGAATTTTTCAAATGAACTGCGCAGTGCTGCTAGAATTTTATGTTCCGATCAGAGAGTTGCATAAATGTTTTGACTGACCAAATGACACGATTTCGGTGTGAAATTTTAACTGGGTGAACTTGAATGTGTCTACTGTGTTGTGACCAAATTTGAGCTTCATATGAGGTCGGATGGATTTTTAGTGATTTTTACAAAACGGTCGCGCAGTTCTGCCAGTTTTATGCCTTAATAAAATAGTGCTTATTTTCAAGATATATGGTGTTATATGATGCATGTATATCTAAGGAGTGTGTTTATTGGTGTGGTTAGGTGTTGCACTTTGAAATATGTTAGTGTGTGTTTTTCCCTCTTGTGTTGAACATTGGGTTGGGTAAATTGAGAAAAACGATGAGAGAGGAACGATAGGACATGCATAGAAAAAAATGGGTTTATGGAAGGCTGACTTATGTTGTGATGTTGGCAAGGATTATTGTGTGTACGTGAGCACAAGGAACGAGGGTTGCCTTAAATGGATATTGAATGGTTTAAGCAAACGAGGTGGGCTTTCTGTTAAAGTTACAGTTTTTTTTACGAAAAGTATATTTATGTGAGCTTTCGAACTAAAATGTTTTTATGAAGGTTTTTAGTTTACTATAAAGTGGTTATGAGAATTGTTTTATGTGCTTTCTATTTATTATATGATGTTAAGTGCGAGCTTGCTAATTAACGTGAAGTATTATGAAAAGTGCTATTTGCTTGGTGTTATTATATGATGTTATGTGTTGCTTTACGATTGCTTATGAAGTGTAGCCTGCGTTGATTCTTGAGTTCGGCTTTGACCGATAGAAATGAGTTTTGATCCAAATACGTTTACGACGAAAAAAAAAGAGATGAAGTTTTGAAGTTTTGAAGGTTATATGTGCTTCTTTTGATGAAAGAAAGATGAGTTATGTAAAAAAAAAAAACGGTCTTACAGAAAAATAAAGTTGAAAAGGTTATGTCAAGCCATATTTTGTTTTGGAACTATGCCTATCTGACTGCAACGATGAATGAAATGGATTGATGGGTGACCGTGGGAGGTAACCACTTCCCAGGCACTTGAATGTTAAGATATGATGAATGATGAAAGGAACGATGAATGATGAATGGAATGGATTGATGGGTGACCGTGGGAGGTAACCACTTCCCCGGCACTTGAATGGAATGGATTGATGGGTGACCGTGGGAGGTAACCACTTCCCAGGCACTTGAATGTTAAGATATGATGAATGATGAAAGGAAAGATGAATGATGAATGGACTGATGAATGAACAAGAGATAGTGAAATCGGGTTTGTCAGATACGGCATATGTTCCAGGAAAATAGATCGAAAGATCGCTTTTGAAAAAGGAAAAGAAAAATGTTTAGTGTTCTCGGACTTTTCCTAAAATCCCGAGTTCACTCAAGGAGTGGCTTGACAAAATCTATTTTTATAAAATATATTTTGGCACGTGTCCACTGAGTACACCAAGTACTCAGCCCTGCATGTGTTTTCTCTATGTGCAGGTTGAGCGGTGACGAGCGCGGTGGGTGTTGAGCATGAAAGTGAAGAAGATTGTAAATAAAACTTTCTGAATATATTATGTCTTCATACATAATAGTATTCTACTCTCGAATGCTTCCGCCAAGTATTGTTGAGATAATTTTATCTCGAGTTGCTGATTGTTGAAAAGACACTCTGATTTTATTCGAGCTTTTCCCATTTGTTTGGAGCTAAAGTCGAGTTTGCACTCTGTGTATCATACACTCTGATATATATTATTCTTTTAAGCTAATTGAGTCTTTCTTATGAACTGTTATCCTTAAATGCTATTCTTAAATGTTTGTCCCTTGGTCACGATCGTCTCGTTTGTAACACCCCTGGGGTGGGCGGGCGTGACACCGCCGCCGCCTTGTTGACGGTGGCGGTGTTGTTGGCCGCTGGAAGAGTGATGATTGGAGACACCGATGCAGATTCCTTCGTCGGGGAAAGAGAGTCACTTGAATCGCGAAAATATTGATAATTTCCAATCGAATTCCTCTTCAATCGGACGAATCGGCGGTAGGAGAGCTGAGAACTATTTTGCAGAAGAAGGAAGAGGAGGAGAAGAGAAGAATGCGGTTTCTTTTTCAAATGCCAATGATGTAATCTAATTTTGGATGTGCAATGACCATTATACCCCTGCCTTATTATTGTGGAGTAAATTTGTGATTGAGGGAACTAATATCTCATTAAATTCAAAAATTAATACTAGCCCTTGATTTTTTTGATCTTGTGGCTATTATTTGTTCTCTAGTTATATGGTTAAGAAGTGTTTGCCATAGATCATGACCCTATATATATATATATATATATATATGTTAATATGTACTCTCTAAGTGTCATTATTAGTGGCATACACGTACTCAACATGTATAAGAGTACTAAAATCACGTTTTATATAAACTGGCTTCAAATTTTTGTACGTGAGGACATTTATAATGGGACAAGCCAATATAATGGTAAGTCTGAATGATAATTAAATGAAGATGCATAGAATTTAAGTTTGGGTGGGAGATTTGTCGTCTACATTGAACTACTCCTCCACTATTCAAAACTGTAAAACTTTCACCATACAAAATAGTAGTACTAGCATCTCACACACAAGTATTGTAGTAGTAGTAGTAGTACATAATTTTCCAAATACTAGCAGTTAATTAGTATCAGTTGTTGGTATCCTTTTTCCGGCCGGCGTTGGAGGGCAGAGACGTTTTCCCGGCGTCAAACGGAAAATTCAAAATAGCCTTTCTGCCCCTCATTTTGAAAGCAGCAGAGTCATATGCCCTTGCTGCATCCACATCGGTATCATACGTCCCCAGCCAAACCCGGCTCCCTTTCTTCGTCGGATCCCTTATCTCCGCCGCATACTTCCCCCACGGCCTCCTCCTCACTCCCCTGTACCGCCTCCCCGCACTGTATTTCACTTCACCTTTCACCTCCTCCTCCTCCTCCTCCTTAATTATCTGCAAATCATCCTGGGCAACCGGAGATTTGAGATCCGACCCGGATGAAGGAGACTCGATTTCTGAGAAACAGAGTGTAGTCACGTTGTCGAAGAACGAGTCCGCGTCTTCGAGGAGGTGCTGGCGGATCAGCTCCAGCATGCGCGATGATGCGTTCGAGGCTGTCATTTTCTGAGAAAATAAGTTTGGAATAAATGAAATGGGGAGCTTAAATATATAAATATGATCAAGCCTTGCGATTTTATTCCACAGGAAATTAAAAGATAAGTACACAGTGTTTTGTCGAGGATGATGGCTGCATTGTTAAATATCTTTCTGAAAATAAATTATATAAATAATACTTTTCTAAATAATTTGGATTGGCTGGAATTGTATAACGACATGTGCAGCTGTTCGGTGATAAAATGCAACAATGCTCGCAAGTGGGATATGATGATTGATGATGGAATGTATATGACGGCTTCTGCCTAAACTCCCATTTAAGGAATTTCATTCGTTTTCTATTGTTTTTACCGTTTAATATTATACCGGACTCATCAATTCTCAATATTTTTATATTTTTATAACTGCTCCCACGTTGATATTATTTTTTTCAACATCCTAATTTCTAATAATTGAATCGTCATTAATGTTGAATAATGAGAATGTATCCATTACCAATTTTTATGACTATTAGACGACGAAAAATTGTGTTAATAACAATTTATATTTGTCTTATTATAAACTAAATTAATATACTAGTAAAAAATTATTTAAATTAGTGAACTAATTATCTCAAATTCAATTTAAAGTTGAACCATGAATAACAGATTAACAGAAAATTACCAAATAATTTAAATTGTGAATTAAATTTTTGGTTAATACTACTAAAAAGTAATGTAATACTAGTGGTGTATTTTTTAGTTCGACATTCGACAATGAAATCATAACATGGAACTAGTTATTATTTTCATTATCAATCAATATTCTATTCTCTCCATCCTACAAAAGATGTCACACTTGTTGGACGACACGAGATTTTAGGAGGTTTTATTTTGTGTGTTAAGTGGAGAGAGAAGATATAATATTTATATTAATGCGAGAGAGAACTTTTTTCATAAATAGAAATGTGACATCTTTAGTGGGACAAACTAAAAGGGAAAGTGAGACATCTTTTATGGGACGGAGCGAGTATCATCCAATATATGAACATAATTTAGTGTGAATCGAGTGAGACTAAATAGTAGAATTTGAATATTGTCATCTACATAGTTATATTGATCAAAATTCTAACTAAAACCTATAACATTCCATCCTGTTATCAATTGGCAGCGCAAAAAATTTGGTGTCGAAAGTGTGAGCAATCTAGATTGGAAATATCAGATTTATTAAGAAGCCAAGTTGTGGTGGATAATCAGTTGGTACCTACTTGTAGTCTTGACTCTGGAGGTGACCTCGATATTTTATCACAAGTCTTCACTTAACTAAAGTCATCCCAAACACCCAATTATGGAGTGGCCCTTTTTGAACTAACCACCGGAGAAAGTGGATATATAAAAATGATAGTCCTACTGGTATAATCCATGTATTCTATAAAAATAAAATTTTTAGATATATCATAAGTTGTAATGTGAAAAGTTGGTAGGAGTACTTAATAGAAGAGATATAGAAAGAAAAAATTATTGAAATATAATTATTAGTTGAGAATTTGATCCATCACCTCATTAGAAATAAAAAAATTGTTGAAAATGAATATGAACTAAAAGTAGTAGTAATTTTTTTTGGAAAGAGACCGAAATAACAAAAGTAAACGGTTTTGTAAGACAAATGAAGTAATATTTATATAAGATTGAACAAATAAAATAATCTTACTTTTTAGTGGTATTTCTTTTTGTTTAATCTTTGGACGAATTTAAATTAAGGAGGAATCAGTGAGACAATGACATCAATATCAATCTTGAATTTTTGAATCGTGACCGATATAGAGAGCTAATTATCACAATTTATTAGATGCAAGCACTCAATTTAGTGAGGTCTTTCGTTCACAATTTGAATATCAAAAGGTTCAATGATAATTGATATTACTTGATAATCAAGGGTGATAACACTCCCCCTTTCTATATATAACAAAGTTTGGTGGATGAGATTATATTAGAACCAAAGAAGAAAAAAGTGGAAAATAACATACCAAAGCAAACACTCGATGGGTTGGGGTTGGGCCTCTACATCCAAGGGTGTTTTTTTTTGTTCTCTCTCACCAAAATGAGTAAATCCCAGTTCTGCTCATCTAAGTATATTTTGAGAGATTAAGAGATGAAATTGCAAGAATGAAATATTCTTCTCGATTTAATAAGAAATTTTCTCTAACAAATGTATGGCAATATGATATCCAACCCAGCTGCACCTAAACAAGGTACGTAATCATCTTACCAATTTGATTTCTTGCTTCTTCTATGTCCTGTATGAGGGGTTGTAATTGAATGCAGCAACTAAGGGCACAACATTCCAAACTCTGAAGATACAAGTAGTTTAAATGGTAAAAGTAAAATTGGCCTATAAATCAGCATGCCTTCAGAGTTAAATGTGATGAGCAAGTAAAATTGGCCTATAAATCGGTATGCCTGAAAAGCTTCAGGAAAAACCACTTTGAGCTCGGGCAATTGCATCAATATGGCCTGTAATACATCGGACGCCTATACCTTGGAACCCTCCTACAAAAAAAAATATCAATTCAATTCAAATTATTAATGAAATAAGTAATTCATAACTACTTTAAATTCCTATCAGAAATAAAGTCATAAGTAGCGCAAAGGGTATGAGCGTCACGCACCCAAGAATTATCCAAATTTTAGAGTATAAAACAAATTTTTAAGCACCAAAAGTTTAAGTCACTAGTTAAGATTCATGCTAGGGCAAGCACAAAATATTACTCCATATAAAGGGCGGCTCAAAATATTATTTCAACATGACATAAAAATTAGCCTAAGACATAATTATATCCTTTGCTTTCTAAGCCACAAAAAGGGGTTCAGCATTTCTTACCCGTAGGTATAAGGAGGGTAGGCATAAGGCGCAGGCATATAAGGCCTTTCAAAATATGGACTTGGGTGTCTCCCTCGATATTGCTTCATTCCGGGAATATTAGTTCGTTTGGCAGACACCTGTTCAATTCCAAATATATAATCGATTAAAATTATTCATTAAGCTCTGCTACCAGACCAAGCAAAAACCAACCTTCAGTTGACGACCATTCAACTCTGTTTCATTGAGCAGTAGAGCATTTTGAACAGCCTCAACTTCCACAAATTCTACATATGCAAAACCTTTGGGCTGCCCAAACTTATCTGTCAAAATAGTTACCCTATTGACAGTCCCACATGACTGAAAATGTTGCTGTACCTCCTCAGGTGTGCATGAATAGTCAACCTGTATAGGGATAAGAATATGCTCAGCTTTGTTTGCATACATACAACTGAAGCACAAGTCTTTTCCTGTCTCCTGACGCTCCAAACTATGGACATCTGTAACACTATCACTCCCACCTTGGTCAAGTTTTTCCAATGAAGTAACAACTTCTACTAGATTAATGTTGAGTTGATTCATTCAGCATTTTCTTATCTTTTATTACAACTAGCTTAGTCACAATTTTAAACAATTTTAGATACAAAATAATTCTTATCTTATGTAAAAATGAAAAAGTTAAATACACAGACACACACACACACACACTAAATTGTCCTTATATATTAAGGAATAAAAACTTCTATAATAGAATAGTGATGGATAAAGTAATGAAGCAAATTGAAAAATGGAAAGGACAAAATCCATACACTTACATAATGTATAGTACAGCATTTCAATTCTGGCATGAGAAATAAATAAGCAGATCATGATATATTGCCTTGTAAATTGTAATGACCGAGAATTAGCCATAGTTCATTATGATTCATGGTATATTGACCCAGTTACCTATATAGACATCATAAATAGGAAAACAACAAATTTGTTGCAACGAAAAACATTGATTCTGGAAGAAGATACAAGGACAAGAAACTCACATTACCAACATAAATGGAACGAGAATCAACTTCCTCCTTTTCAGCCTCTGTAGCAGATGCGATCGTTGAATCTTCAAACAAGCACCAGAAAACAATATTGTGAATCATCCTTTTAATGGCATTCAATTATTCAAGTTAATGGTTAGATAAACCTTATGGCAGAATGATGGCAAATAAATTCCAATAGAAACAAAGCAAGCAATAACTATGCGTATATAATCAGTGCAAGAACACTTCCTTAATCATCTAAGATTCTAAATTATACTCCTACTAGTTTTTCACTATTACTTCGCCCGATAGAAAAAAATAAAGAACTTTAATAGGAAGGTTAGTTACAGTTACTGGCACCATATTTGATCGCAAGAGAACCTTGAGAATTAATTAAACTGAAATTTCAATTTACGGAGTAAATATTGTTTAGACTGAGTTCTTTAGATAGATATTTATTGGTAGTCATGGACTAAGCTTATTTATCAATATGGGCATCATTGAGATATCTTGACTACTTATCCGATATTGAAAATAATGTCTAGATACAAGCCTGCATATTCAGATTGATACCAACTATGCTAATGATATCACTTGAATTTACATTAACTTAACTTGTGTTTCGCAAATCTTTGAAACAAAAAATTTAAAATGAAAAATCTAGTGAATCCTGAAATTACAAATATCAAGCATTTGACTAAAATCCAAGCTATCCCATATCTTGAACATAAGATGCAAAGGATTTGCATATTTCACTTCGTATAGAAATTATATTCGCCTCATATTTCAGCTTTACCTAATAAAGCCATGTGTGTGAAAATTCCTGATGATTGTTGTTTTAATTGAATTAATCTAGAGATCTGACAACAAACAATAACACCCCATCCCCCGTGTTGTGACATACGAAAAAAGTTCCAAGTCTCAAATGAATTCCAGACTCAATGATTGTATCTATCGGGCATCTAATACACCAAATACATGACACAATAGAATATAACGATAACCATTATATCCATTTGTGGGCATTCAAACATCATAGTACAAGCTCTGCAATCTAAACTTTCAAAACAGAATCCATTTACCAATTTACATATTAGCACCAATTTTATTTTTAAGGCACATTCCGTTGCATCCCGATGCACAAGCTCCGCCCTAATTAAGTTCTAATAGTAATTAATAAACCCAATTTAGGATTATTAAACCCTAGTTGGATTTAACTAGGGCTAATGCACCAAACATCCCCATGCCCACAAGTTTTTTGCCTTTGAATTGACCCTGTCTCCTCGCACCAATTTTTATTTACCGTTTCTCTCTCCACAAAAACAACAAGTTAACAGATGAGATAAGGAAAGAAACCTTGAGTTGCGCCCATCTCTTTCTCCACTTTTTCTTGCATTTGGCGAAGCGCCCCAGCTTCTTCCTCAATCTCCTGCAATCTTTTTCTCATAGTCTCCAGCTCCTATAGATCAGAGAGCAGGCATCAAGAACACACACATACATAGATACATAAATCTGGAGGCATGCAGAGAAGCAAACATATACCTCTGATTTGGAAACGGCGGCGGCGGCTTCAGCGTCGGTAACTAGGTCAGAATCGGATTCCATGTAGGCTTGTTCGGGCACGTCACCGCCGTAAACATCATCATCTGGCTTCTGCTGCCCTCGGAACTCCATAGGTCTCTCTTCCTCTATCTATGGGTGTGTGTCGGTTTCTCCGTCTCAAAAGCAGGTGATTTTTACCTGCGATAAATAGTCTTAGAAATAAACAATGAAACTGAAACGTGAGAGAGATTTTGGTTTAGAAAATCCAGCTTTCTTACTATCTTGTGAGAGCAGAGGCGATTGTGTTTGGTTGAATAGGGCTTTCGCTTCAAAGTTGAAAGAGCAGCTGCAGATGAACAGAAGGCATAAAAATGATGAAACCGCCTTTTTATCGTAGAAAACATTTCATGTTTGCTGTCAATATTAATAAATTTTCTACGCTTTTTAGTTTTTATAATGGATTCGTATCATTTAATGACAAATTTTGAATGGAAATCAATTTATTGTTAGTAGATTAATATTTATAAGTTGTTTACAGGGTCAATCAAACAATGTTGATAGACTTCGTTTGATAGAAACAAGGTGTTTTAAGAACTAAGTATGTAATGTTTTAGTACTAATATTATTAGAATCATATCGCACGAAATCAGGCAACAGATCATATCGAATTAATACGATAATATATTATGCCATATATATCTCATTGTAATTATTGTAAAATAGGTTTACCATATTTGTAGGATCTTGTAGCCTATATAACAATCTATGTATTCTATATACAATGAATAAGAACATGATTTCCCCTATTGAGTTTTAACATGGTATCAGAGCATAACGATTGTGGCTCAGAAAAATATCATCATAGCCGATAATACCTATTTCTCGACCTTTTCAACCAAAATCGATCCAAAATACCCATAACCTACATCCAAACATGTCAGACACATAAGATACGAAGGAGGTGGAACAAGCAGTAAGCCTCAGAAACAGCAAAAGCATCACGGTACCGTTCAAACTGAATGGTAGAAACTACCCGTTGTGGGCACGATTGATCAAGGTGAAGATTGGAGGCAGGGGCGCCTACCCACATATCAAGAATGATCCCCCAGAACCGGGGATCAGGGGATACGACGAATGGGAAGAGAACGACCTCGTGGTATTCTCGTGGATCGTCAACAATATTGAAAACGACATCACCGCGGACTTCGCCCATCACCAGACCTCGAAGGCCTTGTGGGACAACCTCGCCGTGACGTTTGAGAATAAGGTCGATCAATACCTCATTTATGACCTGGAAGATAAGGCAATTAACATCAAACAAGACAACATGGACCTAGAAACATACTACAGAAAGATTCACGGATTGTGGATCAATATAGATCGGAGTCAGAAACAACCGATTAGCTGTTGTGATAAGGGGATCGACCAATTCCGGAATTACTCAAATTCCAAACGGCTCATCAAATTCATGACCGGATTAAATCAGGAATACGACTCAATCCGAAGGGAGATCTTGAAGGAAGAGCCGGCGCCATCAGTGGAGGCGGCGTATGGATGGGTGAAGACGGAGGCGGCTCGACGTCGAATCATGCCACCGGCGTCGTCCTCACCCACTGATGAAGCCAACGGCGGAACCGAATCATCCTTTGGCAGGGGAATCAGATAAGGTTTCGTCGCACAGAATCAACGATCGCCACACCGAAGCAGCGCGCCACCACCGCCCCCCGCGGCCACCTGCCGGCCGGGAAACATGGTTGATACATCAAAACTATGGTGCTCACATTGCGGAAAGCATAATCACACTTGGGAGAAGTGCTTCAAACCGGATTGGTGGGAGGAACGGCAGAAGGCGAGAACCTCCCCAGCCTAGGCGAAAATCGCCATCGGCGTAAACGGAGAAGGGGGTCCCGCGATGAATCGAGGCCGGAAATCATGGGGAATCAACCGGAGTCGGAATGGGGATGCGACAGGAGTTTCCATCGGCCGGCGGCAACATGAGGGGCGCCAGTAATTTTGCGGAATGGACGGAAGTCGGAGGCGGCGCAACAGCCAAAGGAGGTAAAGACCCCATTTTACTTTGCAGAATTATAAGTTTCATCCCCTGAAGTTTGCAAAATACAAAAAAAGACCCCATCTACATATATATGAACCCCAGACTTCCAGAAAATTAGAAAAAGACCCCCAGCTGCAAATAAATCCGAAAACTACCCCAATTTTGTTTCAAAATTTTTTTTTACACCCTTAAGAGAGATTTCCGATGCATTTCATGTTTATGACATCACTGAAAAGAAATCGAAAGGTTGTATATTTGATTGTGGGGCAACTGATACCATGACTCCGGATAAAAATGATTTTCTTGATTATAGTGAAGATGCTGATAGATCATATATTAGAACTGCGAATGGGGAATTAATTACTGTTGTAGGTTCTGGCACGATTGCAATATCACCCACACTCCGGCTTAAGAACTGTCTCTATGTTCCTACATTGTCTCAAAGATTGATGTCTATAAGTCATGTGACAAAGGAGTTGAATTCCACACTCCTAATGCATCCTGATTTTTGTATTCTGCAGGATATTCAGACGAGGAGGATTCTTGGGTGTGGCACTGAGAAGCAAGGGCTATATTACGTGGACGAGATAGCTCAACATGGAAGTGCGATGCTGGCTCACGGATCCACAAAACAGGAAACTTGACTCTGGCACCGAAGACTAGGACACCCCTCTCCTGGTTACTTTAAATTACTTTACCCGAACCTTTCTATTTCTTCTGATTTTTCTTGTGAGACTTGTGTTTTGGCCAAGAGCCACAGACAGAATTTTAAACCTACAAACACTCGTATGCAATATATGTTTTCTTTAGTACACTCTGATGTTTGGGGCCCTGCGCCTTTTGTTGGTGGAAATGACTTTCGATATTTTGTGATTTTTGTGGATGACTATACTAGGATGACATGGATTTATTTTTTGAAACACAAGTCAGAAGTCTTTGATAGATTTGCATCTTTTTTTAAGCTGATCCGGACACAATTCCACACCACCATAAAAACCCTTAGGTCAGATAATGAGAGGGAATTTGTTAACACTGTTATGATCCAGTTTTTTTTAAAAATAATGGGATAATTCATCAAACTTCTTGTGCCTAAACACCTGAACAAAATGGGGTAGCAGAAAGGAAAAATAGGGTGATTCTAGAGATGACCCGAGCTCTTATGATCGAATCCAAAGTTCCTAAACATTTTTGGCCCGAAGCCGACGCTACATCTATCTATCTAATCAATCGCCTTCCAACCAAAATCCTGAAAATGAAAACCCCCCTCGATATCCTATCCAAACAAGCCCAAATTCCCGAATACCTCAGCCTCCCTCCTAAAGTCTTTGGTTGCACCGTTTACACCTACATACCTAAACATGAAAGAATGAAACCATCCCCTTGTGTAATCAAATGTGTTTTTGTGGGATATGGGGTGAACCAAAAGGGGTACAGATGCTATGATCCCAACACCAAAAAAATCACCACGATCATGAACTGTAATTTTTGGAAACCAAATTCTTCTACCACACTCACCTTAGTAGTCTTCGACAGGCCCTTCCGTGTAGATTGTTTTGTGACAATAAGACAACTATCAGTATTTCTGAAAACCCGGTACAACATGATAGAACCAAACATGTGGAGGTGGACATGCACTTCATCAAGGAGAATATTGAAAGCCAAGATAGTAGAAATGCCCTACGTCAAATCTGAAGACCAACTGGCGGATATCTTGACAAAGGCAGTAAACTCAAAGTCGTTTCAAGAGGTACTGTGCAAGCTAAGTATTGGGAATCCCATTACCTAGCTTGAGGGGGAGTGTTAGAATCATATCACACGAAATCAGGCAACAAATCATATGGAATTAATACGAGAATATATTATGCCATATATATCTCATTGTAATTATTGTAAATTAGGTTTGCCATATTTGTAGGATCTTGTAGCCTATATAACATTGTAATCTATGTATTCTATATACAATGAATAAGAACATGATTTCCCCTATTGAGTTTTAACAAATATCTTATAAATTCTGAAAATGTCTGCATAACCAAATTTATAAACTCGGAAGAGATGATTATAGTTTTTCTAACTTGGTAATGGAGATAGTAAAGTTTTATTGGAAAAACCTCGAGGTTACAATGTAGAAACAACTAAAAAGAGATTGTTGTCGAGAATAAAGTGAAGGAATGGTCCTTTGATGGGGGCTCATTTTCACATTTAATTAGGCGTTCGTTGTTGACTTTATTTTACAATAGACTATAATGATATGCGAGGTTTGTTAGCTTTATTTCTGAAATACGAGTTATGATATGTTTCATTTGTCAACTATAATCACTTCGACATGTTTCCAAAAAGCAATTGATGAACCTTATCTAGGGGTTTCTAAGAGTGTCCGGGGCGGCGCGCCGGCCGCCCCCAATCCGCCGCCGCCCCGCTGGCCTATAGTGCGAGAATCGTCCGCCCCGAGGTGGACGAATTTTTTAGGGCGGACGGCCCTTCGGCGAGAAGAGTGCGAGGACGCGCCGGCCTATAGCAAGGCGGTGCGCGGCGCCCCAGATACGAGGTAGGTGAATTTTTTTTTAGGAAGATTACAAGCATGTAGACAAAAAAGGAGGCGGGGCTATTGTGGCCGTCCGCCTATAGTGGATACCCTAATGACACTAGCTACATAAGATGTTAGGGCGTGTTCACCCTTCCAGTTTCCCGATTCTAATAAACCCAAGAAATGAATTATGTCCAAAAATGGAGTACTATGACCCACATATTTAAATCTCGGCACCTTTGTTTAGTTAGCTCGTTTTGAGATGAATTATGAGCCAAACAATATCCACTATTTGGGTTTTGTTATTAATTTTCAAAGTGGAAGGATGAAATTAGCCCCTTCCAAAATTCACCAAAATTCAGTCTGGGTAAGAGGAGGATGAGGTGGAAAGTTAAGGGTGATTTTGGAATTTCAGCATCAAATCTTGATTGAGTTTTCAATGCAGATAGCAAGTATCGGCCTTTTTCAAAGAAATGAATTCTCCTCTAATTCGCATGCGAGCTTGGACTCTCCAAAATTAATTCGAAGACAACAAACTGTAAGAAATTATAAGACTAACCCTATTTCTTGCTATTTTTCAAAGGTGAACACGCCCTAATTGGTCATGAAGGGCCATGTGAAGAACTAGTAAGGTGACATAATTCCAAGTTGTGTGTAAATTCTTTTCTTAATTGAAGATTTTTGGCCAACATATTACCCCATATGGAAAGGTTCTCATTTTGCTTATTTTACTAGGTACGGAGTACTATTTTTTATTGAATGAAACATTTAACTATATTCTTTTTATCTGTATTAGAATTTAGGTTAAATGTTGTGACGGAGGATGATACAAGGTTCTAGCTTTGGGGTTCTAATTATTTGTTGAATCACTTGAACTTTTTTTTTCTTATTGCCGCAGACGATTAGCTGCATGTTAGATATAAATGTTGCTGATAAAGTAAAATCAAGATTCCGTGATTCCTAATAAAGCAAGTCAAGAAAGAGTGACGGCTCCACTGCGCTCAAGGTGTGCTGACAAGGTAATGCCTTACAAATGACTTATGATGAACGTGAAATGATGATTTATGTCCATATTAGCTTTACGCATCAATCATACTAATTCCTTCAAATTTCTTAACGACTTTCCAAGTGAGATCAAATGCACTATTCGTTATCATCTTTCTTATGGATAATCAAAATGAGGATCATTGTTATCTGGTTTGTCTGATATGCACTCTATGGGCAGTTTGATCTATTCCCGGTATTATCTGTATGCATGCTGCATCCTTGAATGGGTGGTGGTATGTGCAATGTCCTTTCGAGGGCAATAACCGCGTTAGTTTTTGTTTCTAATTTGGTCTGTGTGCCCCAGTTCGTCACTAAGCACTTATTAGGGTTATATGTGTTTGGATATTTTGTGAATAGTTGTCCATGTTGTGTGTATGTATGTACTATGTATATACAGATTATTGGGAACAATCTATGATATAATTCTAAATGTTTCTCCCTCCGTGCTACAAGAGTGTACATTAGTTCCTTTGTAGTCCATGTTGTGTGTATGTATGTACTATGTATATACAGATTATTGGGTTCGATTGGTTGCCTATGTTAGAAAATGTAGTTGAAGCAAATACTATCATTATTTTACAATACTTTCTAACTTTTCATGGTAGAGATAGGTAACCCTATTTATTGTTTGGTTGCAGATTAGGAATTCTTCTGCAGTATTTTTGTATATTTGGTTCAAATAGCAAAATAATATGATATGCAACCAAAAAGACCATTATATCCCTTAAATTAATTTGTAAACCCCATGTTACCCTTGAACCCAAATTTAGCGGTAAAAGGGAGGCAAAAATTTCAGAATCCCGCCACCATATTTTTCACCCATTCTACATATATTAAAATTTCAGCCTCTCCCTCCCATTTTCATTGACAGTGTAGAACTATTGGAAAGCCTCCTTCCAATCTCTGCGCGTGGGTTCGAGCTCTAAGGACGAAGCACAAACTTCGGTCCATCCAAGTAGATATAAATTGTTTACCGGTGAGTCGATTTAAATTTTGTTGTGCTATGGTGAAATGGTGGTTTATGCTGTGATTGATCGCACAAGTATATATTCGCATTATCCCAATTCTTCGTTAAAATTATTTATCAGAATATGGAGTATTTTGGGTTTCATGGTTTAATTTTTGTGTTTTTGTCCGAATTATTTGTTCTAAATTTGACCTAACATTATGCTAATGTGTGGATTGTGTTAATATTTTTTAAGTTTACTGTGTATTTGTTGAATAAGAAATTGCTTGGTGTCTTTTTGTCCAATGCTCCTAGGCATCCCTGCATACAAGGTTTGAAATCAGCATATGTTTTTGGAATAAAACACCATCCAACAGAGGATATAAGAACTACCAATACGGGCAAACCTTGAAACACTTCCATCGTTCGTCACTGCAACCATCAGATATTGGCTCGGGTTTAACCAACAAAGTATGTTGAAGGTTCAATACAACACGTAGTACAATGTGTACATAGCGGCTAACCGTATATGAAGAACGCATAAATTCAAATCCCACAAGACGAGTTTTCTTGTGATGAGAAAGAATCCCCAAAAACATGGCCACTTGCTCTTCGACAGTTACAAATCTGTGATCAATAAGCCCACTGTAGTCCCGTAGGAGGCGACATAGCCTTCCAAAAGTGTTCCTATCCATCCTCAGATTATCTATACATGACCTGTCTGTAAGCCTAACCATTCTGTTGATATGATATACTTGTTTAGGCCTTTTGTTTATCAAACTATAACTGACATTGGCCCCAGCTCGTTCCTTTCTTTTGGACCTGCATCTAATTACCGAAACCAGGATGCACATAAGAAGCAAGTTTGTTTTGTAATTACGAACAATTTCCTCCAACACTAACATGTATTCAGCCATTTTCTTCCGGGACGAAGCATCCTATGTTTGGGAATGGAGTAATTAGCATAATCATTCATGCAAAAGATAAAAAAATGCAGAAATGGAGTAATTAGCATAGTCATTCATCACTGCCACAAATCGGCATCTCAACAATTCCTTCCAAAAGATACAAATAGACACCTCAACAATGCAAAGCAAAAGATAAAAAATAACAAAAATGGAGTAATTAGCATCTGCATTCATCAATGTCACTAGTTCAACACTGTAACACAAAAGTTAAAAAAATAGTGATTTTCATAAACACCTACTAATCAAAAAATATCACTCATTCAACAAATTATTAACATCGAGGCATATAACAATAATTTTGTGAATGCACAACAAAATCATACTCCAATTTTGTGGATGGAGACAAGCCATCATAAATCTCAGACTTTGTATTCATTCCTCAACCAAAATATACCTAGGTCGATAAGTAATTAGGATTGTAAAGAAATCGATACCTTCCGAATCAAGTCTGAATCAGACATGCTTGAAGCTTATGGCGTCGTCCTCGTCAAGGGAGCACAACGAGCTGCGCGGTTTCTTTTTCCCAAATTCTATTTACCCAATTTCTGTGCGCCCAAGCGTTAGGAATTCTTCCGCTCAATGAAGCAGATTGCAGCAATTTTTGCTGAGATAGATGAAGGATAAATTGGTAAAATCTAATTTAGTATTAATTGATGGAGCCATGGATACAGCTATATCGCAGGGGTGGTAGGAGGTTAGAGATAACTCAATAAAGTGGTTAACTATCCCAAAAACTAAAACGGGCCAGGATAGTTTTCCGGGTCAAAAATCTTTTTCCAAAAGTGAACCAAACAGAGGAAAATGCAGGAAAACATTCCACTAACCTAGTGTTTCAAGGCAACCAATCGAACCCTTTGGGTTTTGTTATTAATTTTCAAAGTGGAAGGATGAAATTAGCCCCTTCCAAAATTCACCAAAATTCAGTCTGGGTAAGAGGAGGATGAGGTGGAAAGTTAAGGGTGATTTTGGAATTTCAGCATCAAATCTTGATTGAGTTTTCAATGCAGATAGCAAGTATCGGCCTTTTTCAAAGAAATGAATTCTCCTCTAATTCGCATGCGAGCTTGGACTCTCCAAAATTAATTCGAAGACAACAAACTGTAAGAAATTATAAGACTAACACTATTTCTTGCTATTTTTTCAATGGTGAACACGCCCTAATTGGTCATGAAGGGCCATGTGAAGAACTAGTAAGGTGACATAATTCCAAGTTGTGTGTAAATTCTTTTCTTAATTGAAGATTTTTGGCCAACATATTACCCCATATGGAAAGGTTCTCATTTTGCTTATTTTACTAGGTACGGAGTACTATTTTTTATTGAATGAAACATTTAACTATATTCTTTTTATCTGTATTAGAATTTAGGTTAAATGTTGTGACGGAGGATGATACAAGGTTCTAGCTTTGGGGTTCTAATTATTTGTTGAATCACTTGAACTTTTTTTTTCTTATTGCCGCAGACGATTAGCTGCATGTTAGATATAAATGTTGCTGATAAAGTAAAATCAAGATTCCGTGATTCCTAATAAAGCAAGTCAAGAAAGAGTGACGGCTCCACTGCGCTCAAGGTGTGCTGACAAGGTAATGCCTTACAAATGACTTATGATGAACGTGAAATGATGATTTATGTCCATATTAGCTTTACGCATCAATCATACTAATTCCTTCAAATTTCTTAACGACTTTCCAAGTGAGATCAAATGCACTATTCGTTATCATCTTTCTTATGGATAATCAAAATGAGGATCATTGTTATCTGGTTTGTCTGATATGCACTCTATGGGCAGTTTGATCTATTCCCGGTATTATCTGTATGCATGCTGCATCCTTGAATGGGTGGTGGTATGTGCAATGTCCTTTCGAGGGCAATAACCGCGTTAGTTTTTGTTTCTAATTTGGTCTGTGTGCCCCAGTTCGTCACTAAGCACTTATTAGGGTTATATGTGTTTGGATATTTTGTGAATAGTTGTCCATGTTGTGTGTATGTATGTACTATGTATATACAGATTATTGGGAACAATCTATGATATAATTCTAAATGTTTCTCCCTCCGTGCTACAAGAGTGTACATTAGTTCCTTTGTAGTCCATGTTGTGTGTATGTATGTACTATGTATATACAGATTATTGGGTTCGATTGGTTGCCTATGTTAGAAAATGTAGTTGAAGCAAATACTATCATTATTTTACAATACTTTCTAACTTTTCATGGTAGAGATAGGTAACCCTATTTATTGTTTGGTTGCAGATTAGGAATTCTTCTGCAGTATTTTTGTATATTTGGTTCAAATAGCAAAATAATATGATATGCAACCAAAAAGACCATTATATCCCTTAAATTAATTTGTAAACCCCATGTTACCCTTGAACCCAAATTTAGCGGTAAAAGGGAGGCAAAAATTTCAGAATCCCGCCACCATATTTTTCACCCATTCTACATATATTAAAATTTCAGCCTCTCCCTCCCATTTTCATTGACAGTGTAGAACTATTGGAAAGCCTCCTTCCAATCTCTGCGCGTGGGTTCGAGCTCTAAGGACGAAGCACAAACTTCGGTCCATCCAAGTAGATATAAATTGTTTACCGGTGAGTCGATTTAAATTTTGTTGTGCTATGGTGAAATGGTGGTTTATGCTGTGATTGATCGCACAAGTATATATTCGCATTATCCCAATTCTTCGTTAAAATTATTTATCAGAATATGGAGTATTTTGGGTTTCATGGTTTAATTTTTGTGTTTTTGTCCGAATTATTTGTTCTAAATTTGACCTAACATTATGCTAATGTGTGGATTGTGTTAATATTTTTTAAGTTTACTGTGTATTTGTTGAATAAGAAATTGCTTGGTGTCTTTTTGTCCAATGCTCCTAGGCATCCCTGCATACAAGGTTTGAAATCAGCATATGTTTTTGGAATAAAACACCATCCAACAGAGGATATAAGAACTACCAATACGGGCAAACCTTGAAACACTTCCATCGTTCGTCACTGCAACCATCAGATATTGGCTCGGGTTTAACCAACAAAGTATGTTGAAGGTTCAATACAACACGTAGTACAATGTGTACATAGCGGCTAACCGTATATGAAGAACGCATAAATTCAAATCCCACAAGACGAGTTTTCTTGTGATGAGAAAGAATCCCCAAAAACATGGCCACTTGCTCTTCGACAGTTACAAATCTGTGATCAATAAGCCCACTGTAGTCCCGTAGGAGGCGACATAGCCTTCCAAAAGTGTTCCTATCCATCCTCAGATTATCTATACATGACCTGTCTGTAAGCCTAACCATTCTGTTGATATGATATACTTGTTTAGGCCTTTTGTTTATCAAACTATAACTGACATTGGCCCCAGCTCGTTCCTTTCTTTTGGACCTGCATCTAATTACCGAAACCAGGATGCACATAAGAAGCAAGTTTGTTTTGTAATTACGAACAATTTCCTCCAACACTAACATGTATTCAGCCATTTTCTTCCGGGACGAAGCATCCTATGTTTGGGAATGGAGTAATTAGCATAATCATTCATGCAAAAGATAAAAAAATGCAGAAATGGAGTAATTAGCATAGTCATTCATCACTGCCACAAATCGGCATCTCAACAATTCCTTCCAAAAGATACAAATAGACACCTCAACAATGCAAAGCAAAAGATAAAAAATAACAAAAATGGAGTAATTAGCATCTGCATTCATCAATGTCACTAGTTCAACACTGTAACACAAAAGTTAAAAAAATAGTGATTTTCATAAACACCTACTAATCAAAAAATATCACTCATTCAACAAATTATTAACATCGAGGCATATAACAATAATTTTGTGAATGCACAACAAAATCATACTCCAATTTTGTGGATGGAGACAAGCCATCATAAATCTCAGACTTTGTATTCATTCCTCAACCAAAATATACCTAGGTCGATAAGTAATTAGGATTGTAAAGAAATCGATACCTTCCGAATCAAGTCTGAATCAGACATGCTTGAAGCTTATGGCGTCGTCCTCGTCAAGGGAGCACAACGAGCTGCGCGGTTTCTTTTTCCCAAATTCTATTTACCCAATTTCTGTGCGCCCAAGCGTTAGGAATTCTTCCGCTCAATGAAGCAGATTGCAGCAATTTTTGCTGAGATAGATGAAGGATAAATTGGTAAAATCTAATTTAGTATTAATTGATGGAGCCATGGATACAGCTATATCGCAGGGGTGGTAGGAGGTTAGAGATAACTCAATAAAGTGGTTAACTATCCCAAAAACTAAAACGGGCCAGGATAGTTTTCCGGGTCAAAAATCTTTTTCCAAAAGTGAACCAAACAGAGGAAAATGCAGGAAAACATTCCACTAACCTAGTGTTTCAAGGCAACCAATCGAACCCTTTGGGTTTTGTTATTAATTTTCAAAGTGGAAGGATGAAATTAGCCCCTTCCAAAATTCACCAAAATTCAGTCTGGGTAAGAGGAGGATGAGGTGGAAAGTTAAGGGTGATTTTGGAATTTCAGCATCAAATCTTGATTGAGTTTTCAATGCAGATAGCAAGTATCGGCCTTTTTCAAAGAAATGAATTCTCCTCTAATTCGCATGCGAGCTTGGACTCTCCAAAATTAATTCGAAGACAACAAACTGTAAGAAATTATAAGACTAACACTATTTCTTGCTATTTTTTCAATGGTGAACACGCCCTAATTGGTCATGAAGGGCCATGTGAAGAACTAGTAAGGTGACATAATTCCAAGTTGTGTGTAAATTCTTTTCTTAATTGAAGATTTTTGGCCAACATATTACCCCATATGGAAAGGTTCTCATTTTGCTTATTTTACTAGGTACGGAGTACTATTTTTTATTGAATGAAACATTTAACTATATTCTTTTTATCTGTATTAGAATTTAGGTTAAATGTTGTGACGGAGGATGATACAAGGTTCTAGCTTTGGGGTTCTAATTATTTGTTGAATCACTTGAACTTTTTTTTTCTTATTGCCGCAGACGATTAGCTGCATGTTAGATATAAATGTTGCTGATAAAGTAAAATCAAGATTCCGTGATTCCTAATAAAGCAAGTCAAGAAAGAGTGACGGCTCCACTGCGCTCAAGGTGTGCTGACAAGGTAATGCCTTACAAATGACTTATGATGAACGTGAAATGATGATTTATGTCCATATTAGCTTTACGCATCAATCATACTAATTCCTTCAAATTTCTTAACGACTTTCCAAGTGAGATCAAATGCACTATTCGTTATCATCTTTCTTATGGATAATCAAAATGAGGATCATTGTTATCTGGTTTGTCTGATATGCACTCTATGGGCAGTTTGATCTATTCCCGGTATTATCTGTATGCATGCTGCATCCTTGAATGGGTGGTGGTATGTGCAATGTCCTTTCGAGGGCAATAACCGCGTTAGTTTTTGTTTCTAATTTGGTCTGTGTGCCCCAGTTCGTCACTAAGCACTTATTAGGGTTATATGTGTTTGGATATTTTGTGAATAGTTGTCCATGTTGTGTGTATGTATGTACTATGTATATACAGATTATTGGGAACAATCTATGATATAATTCTAAATGTTTCTCCCTCCGTGCTACAAGAGTGTACATTAGTTCCTTTGTAGTCCATGTTGTGTGTATGTATGTACTATGTATATACAGATTATTGGGTTCGATTGGTTGCCTATGTTAGAAAATGTAGTTGAAGCAAATACTATCATTATTTTACAATACTTTCTAACTTTTCATGGTAGAGATAGGTAACCCTATTTATTGTTTGGTTGCAGATTAGGAATTCTTCTGCAGTATTTTTGTATATTTGGTTCAAATAGCAAAATAATATGATATGCAACCAAAAAGACCATTATATCCCTTAAATTAATTTGTAAACCCCATGTTACCCTTGAACCCAAATTTAGCGGTAAAAGGGAGGCAAAAATTTCAGAATCCCGCCACCATATTTTTCACCCATTCTACATATATTAAAATTTCAGCCTCTCCCTCCCATTTTCATTGACAGTGTAGAACTATTGGAAAGCCTCCTTCCAATCTCTGCGCGTGGGTTCGAGCTCTAAGGACGAAGCACAAACTTCGGTCCATCCAAGTAGATATAAATTGTTTACCGGTGAGTCGATTTAAATTTTGTTGTGCTATGGTGAAATGGTGGTTTATGCTGTGATTGATCGCACAAGTATATATTCGCATTATCCCAATTCTTCGTTAAAATTATTTATCAGAATATGGAGTATTTTGGGTTTCATGGTTTAATTTTTGTGTTTTTGTCCGAATTATTTGTTCTAAATTTGACCTAACATTATGCTAATGTGTGGATTGTGTTAATATTTTTTAAGTTTACTGTGTATTTGTTGAATAAGAAATTGCTTGGTGTCTTTTTGTCCAATGCTCCTAGGCATCCCTGCATACAAGGTTTGAAATCAGCATATGTTTTTGGAATAAAACACCATCCAACAGAGGATATAAGAACTACCAATACGGGCAAACCTTGAAACACTTCCATCGTTCGTCACTGCAACCATCAGATATTGGCTCGGGTTTAACCAACAAAGTATGTTGAAGGTTCAATACAACACGTAGTACAATGTGTACATAGCGGCTAACCGTATATGAAGAACGCATAAATTCAAATCCCACAAGACGAGTTTTCTTGTGATGAGAAAGAATCCCCAAAAACATGGCCACTTGCTCTTCGACAGTTACAAATCTGTGATCAATAAGCCCACTGTAGTCCCGTAGGAGGCGACATAGCCTTCCAAAAGTGTTCCTATCCATCCTCAGATTATCTATACATGACCTGTCTGTAAGCCTAACCATTCTGTTGATATGATATACTTGTTTAGGCCTTTTGTTTATCAAACTATAACTGACATTGGCCCCAGCTCGTTCCTTTCTTTTGGACCTGCATCTAATTACCGAAACCAGGATGCACATAAGAAGCAAGTTTGTTTTGTAATTACGAACAATTTCCTCCAACACTAACATGTATTCAGCCATTTTCTTCCGGGACGAAGCATCCTATGTTTGGGAATGGAGTAATTAGCATAATCATTCATGCAAAAGATAAAAAAATGCAGAAATGGAGTAATTAGCATAGTCATTCATCACTGCCACAAATCGGCATCTCAACAATTCCTTCCAAAAGATACAAATAGACACCTCAACAATGCAAAGCAAAAGATAAAAAATAACAAAAATGGAGTAATTAGCATCTGCATTCATCAATGTCACTAGTTCAACACTGTAACACAAAAGTTAAAAAAATAGTGATTTTCATAAACACCTACTAATCAAAAAATATCACTCATTCAACAAATTATTAACATCGAGGCATATAACAATAATTTTGTGAATGCACAACAAAATCATACTCCAATTTTGTGGATGGAGACAAGCCATCATAAATCTCAGACTTTGTATTCATTCCTCAACCAAAATATACCTAGGTCGATAAGTAATTAGGATTGTAAAGAAATCGATACCTTCCGAATCAAGTCTGAATCAGACATGCTTGAAGCTTATGGCGTCGTCCTCGTCAAGGGAGCACAACGAGCTGCGCGGTTTCTTTTTCCCAAATTCTATTTACCCAATTTCTGTGCGCCCAAGCGTTAGGAATTCTTCCGCTCAATGAAGCAGATTGCAGCAATTTTTGCTGAGATAGATGAAGGATAAATTGGTAAAATCTAATTTAGTATTAATTGATGGAGCCATGGATACAGCTATATCGCAGGGGTGGTAGGAGGTTAGAGATAACTCAATAAAGTGGTTAACTATCCCAAAAACTAAAACGGGCCAGGATAGTTTTCCGGGTCAAAAATCTTTTTCCAAAAGTGAACCAAACAGAGGAAAATGCAGGAAAACATTCCACTAACCTAGTGTTTCAAGGCAACCAATCGAACCCTTTGGGTTTTGTTATTAATTTTCAAAGTGGAAGGATGAAATTAGCCCCTTCCAAAATTCACCAAAATTCAGTCTGGGTAAGAGGAGGATGAGGTGGAAAGTTAAGGGTGATTTTGGAATTTCAGCATCAAATCTTGATTGAGTTTTCAATGCAGAT
Source organism: Salvia splendens (assembly GCF_004379255.2). Taxonomy (NCBI): domain Eukaryota; kingdom Viridiplantae; phylum Streptophyta; class Magnoliopsida; order Lamiales; family Lamiaceae; genus Salvia; species Salvia splendens. The sequence goes on from NC_056034.1 coordinate 4,983,226, forward strand.
AGCAAGTATCGGCCTTTTTCAAAGAAATGAATTCTCCTCTAATTCGCATGCGAGCTTGGACTCTCCAAAATTAATTCGAAGACAACAAACTGTAAGAAATTATAAGACTAACCCTATTTCTTGCTATTTTTTCAAAGGTGAACACGCCCTAATTGGTCATGAAGGGCCATGTGAAGAACTAGTAAGGTGACATAATTCCAAGTTGTGTGTAAATTCTTTTCTTAATTGAAGATTTTTGGCCAACATATTACCCCATATGGAAAGGTTCTCATTTTGCTTATTTTACTAGGTACGGAGTACTATTTTTTATTGAATGAAACATTTAACTATATTCTTTTTATCTGTATTAGAATTTAGGTTAAATGTTGTGACGGAGGATGATACAAGGTTCTAGCTTTGGGGTTCTAATTATTTGTTGAATCACTTGAACTTTTTTTTTCTTATTGCCGCAGACGATTAGCTGCATGTTAGATATAAATGTTGCTGATAAAGTAAAATCAAGATTCCGTGATTCCTAATAAAGCAAGTCAAGAAAGAGTGACGGCTCCACTGCGCTCAAGGTGTGCTGACAAGGTAATGCCTTACAAATGACTTATGATGAACGTGAAATGATGATTTATGTCCATATTAGCTTTACGCATCAATCATACTAATTCCTTCAAATTTCTTAACGACTTTCCAAGTGAGATCAAATGCACTATTCGTTATCATCTTTCTTATGGATAATCAAAATGAGGATCATTGTTATCTGGTTTGTCTGATATGCACTCTATGGGCAGTTTGATCTATTCCCGGTATTATCTGTATGCATGCTGCATCCTTGAATGGGTGGTGGTATGTGCAATGTCCTTTCGAGGGCAATAACCGCGTTAGTTTTTGTTTCTAATTTGGTCTGTGTGCCCCAGTTCGCCACTAAGCACTTATTAGGGTTATATGTGTTTGGATATTTTGTGAATAGTTGTCCATGTTGTGTGTATGTATGTACTATGTATATACAGATTATTGGGAACAATCTATGATATAATTCTAAATGTTTCTCCCTCCGTGCTACAAGAGTGTACATTAGTTCCTTTGTAGTCCGTTTCACAAGACTCTGCACTTTCTAATTTTGGAAAATTTTTTTTATCTCTAATGAGGTGAGACTCATATTCTACTTACAATACTTTAATTATTTTTTCTTTTTACCTTTATCTTATTTTACCAATTATGCATTAAAACTCGTGCTCAACAAAAAATGTATATTCTTACGGGCGGAGGATGTGAATATATATAGCAAATTTTCCGTTTGCCCAAGTGAAAAAAAGAATATGGAGTACATCTATACAAAAAAGCACTACTACTAAGTAACTTTCTAAAATTATAAATATAAGAGTTAACTACATAAATAATACTTGATCTTTCACTTTCACACAAAAATGATATTTGATCTTTATTTTATATCATTTTTTTGGTACCTAAAAATCACATTTTTAGCATCTGATGCTAATTTTCACCTCAAAATAAGACCTAAAATGATACCTTCTCTATCTTTTTGTTCAATACTATTATTAATAATTATTATTAATATTATTATTATGATGTTATAAATTAAAATTTAATTTATTTTTTAATGTAATTCAAATTATGACTCATACTTAATTATAGTTATAGTTTGAATTATATTTAATCATTATTAGTAATTAATAAATAATTATAATAAACTTATTTAACATATGAATTATATAATATTAAATAATAATAATAATTTTATCTTATTAATAACTAATTAATATAATCTTAATAAAATTTAAAATTATGAATTATGTTTATAATGATATAAAATAATTAAATTAAAAATATTCAATTGATTTAATTAGTTTAAATAATTCATTTAATTAGATATTTTGTTCTTAATTTATATTATGAATGTCAATTAGGTGTATACATAAAATACTAAAAAAATGACAAGGACGAAAAAAGAAAGAAGAGAAAATATAAACTAAGAAGAAAAAGAAAGAAGAAAGGTAAAAAAAGAAATCACATTTTTTGATACTATTTAATTAAAATTTTCAAATATACCCTAAAAATATACTTATGATTATTTTTATAATAAAGTACTAAAAATAATAATATAAAATAAAGATTAGGTCTAAATATAAAATCGCAAATAAAAATTTAGGGCTATATGTGGCATACATATATCATATATGCAAAAGCGAAATTAATGTTCCAAAGGAGGGAAGAGTGAACTTTTAAATGTCGACTCCCCCTCTTCACTCTGCAGACTGCAGTAGAATTTTGCTTGCTCATTTGATTTCCTATTTATTTCAGAACTTTTGATTCTGTATCTATGAAGATTAAGAGATGAACAACAAAGAGAATGCGGTGGCTGCTCCCACCGGCGGGGAGTTATCAGCGGAGCAGCGCACTCGAATCTCCCAAAATTTCCGAGCCGCCAAGGCGCGCCTCTCTCGCAAACGCCCGTTCTCTGACCTTGCCGCCGCCTCCGATTCACCATTCAGCATCCAGGCGTGAGTTATTTTCTTTGTTAATTTTTGGATTGTGTTAAATGTGCTTAAACAAAATTACTAGTGGATAATTGACAAGAAATGGAGTTTTGACTTGCATAATTTGTGAATTGTACAGGTATGGAGATGAGAGAAAAGCCAAAAGTTTAGTTGTAGCTGATGAGATTAAGAGGCATCCTCTATCCATGATATGTTCTAACATATCAACCCCAATAGCACCGAAGGGTGGCATGTTGTCGAAGAAGAGCGATGGTGCAAGAAATGGGTTATCCTGTGAAATGTTTCTAACTCCTGTTGTCAAAGCTGAACGCTCCCAGAAAGTAGCTTCGAGTAATGCATATTCCTCTAAAACTGGTTTAAATGGTGAAGGTTTTGATGTACAGAAACATGGTCATTCTTTGAAGGATGGATCGATTTTAAGCCCGTGCTCTACTCCATTGAGGCAGCCAGATAGATCATATGAATGCAACTCGAGTTCAGACAGTTACTTCATAAGAGCACCAGCTTTACCTGACAAGGATGTCTCCATCTCCACATCTCATCTTCTTGATGATGATTTTGACGAGTCATTTTTTGAACAAATTGATGCTCTGTGCGAACAAAAATTGTCTGATAATCCCGAAAAGGATTCTGCAATGGAGAAACTGGAAGACTTTGTTATCAAGGGCTGCAAGGATGATATATCCACAACAGATGTCAACGTTACAAGTGAGATTTTAAAATCTGAAGAAATTTCCAGTTCGGCTGGTGGGCAATCATCTGGAGTCATAGAATTGGATAAATCAGCAAGTAAACTGACCAATAATATGCCTGAGGAGTATATGACATATATCCAGTCTCTTAACGATAGGCAGCAGGAAGCTGCATGTAGTGACATCTCAATTCCATTGGTCATTGTTGCTGGACCAGGAAGCGGCAAGGTATACTCGTCTCTAAATTTTGGAAATCCATCTTCTTTACTTTTAATGATCTCAGTATTTGGTTTCTATATCAGACATCTACTATGGTTGGACGTGTTCTGGTGCTTCTATCTGAGGTAAGCCCATCCTATGATTTATTATCATAGTCATGTTTGTTGTATGCGCTGCTCACTGACTGGCTTAACTGGTCTGCTTGGTTATTGTGCGGGTCCTGGCTGCATCTTTCATTAATTCCAGGGCATCAGTCCATCCAACATTCTGGCAATGACATTTACTACAGCTGCGGCTGCAGAAATGCGTGGGAGGATAGGATCAATTGCTGGAAAGGGAGCTGCAAAAGAGCTCACTATCAGCACTTTCCATTCATTTTCTTTGCAACTTTGTCGCTTGCATGCTGAGAAGTATGTATTTCCCCACTCATCAAGGATAAGTTTTGGCTTAATATTGTTTTAATATGAATGTGAAGTTTTTTTGGTTGGTCGCACTCAATGTGCAAAAGAACGAGGTACTTTAGTTAGCAGATGGATAGAAAGTTGGCATTTGGTAATCTGCTTTTCTAATCACATCTCTTTTATTGAATGCGTTCAACCAATTTAATATACTGAGTAGGGTGAGGTCAAGATTGTTGTTAATGCTTATTTAGCATACTAGAACTCTATCAAACAGGTAAACCATCTGATACATTAAAAACACCTTTTATATCTTAAGCATACCATGTTTGGTTTAATGATGCTGGTTCCCTATCATCCCTCTCTATACCAGATTCACTAGGCTTGGCCTTTTGTTATTGTTCGTTATTTTTCTTTCGGTTCCTGGCAATCACAGATCACTGCGAAGTGCGAAGATATTAAAATGTACTTTCATGGTTGGCCAGGAAATCACTTCCCAATCATGAGCTTGCCCTTTTCTCAGTTAGGTGCTTTATTTAAATCAGTACTCTACTTGTTTCTTCATTTCCTTCTCATAGTTATTTAAAATGCCATTTCACAGAGAGATCCTATAAGCTTTGCCTGTTATTAGGTTTTTCCATCTGATTTGAAAGGTTTCAATCAGACATATCAAATGTATGCACGGCAACTGATAAAATTTCTTTGAAGTTTGAACAGTTAACCAAGTTCAGTATCCAGTCTTATTTTGTTTCAGTCAGCCTATTAGTGAGAAAATACATAACAGATTGAGGTTGAATTATCTGCCACAACCTTTATTTGGCTTACCGCATCTTCTTGAGTTTAAGATCATCCACATTCTTTTTGAAAACTGAAAATTTGATGCCTTAAAATACTTTTAATAATATGTATTTGTCTGTCTTTATGTTCTATGACTTACAAATGCTAGAAGTTTTATGGACACCAGTTAAAATTGTTGGACTTATTCCATAAGATGCATGACTCTGGTCAAATTTTGGTTTAATAAAAAATCGGACATTGTATATACTACTAAAGCGTGACAAGCTTGAATTTTGTTCAATTTTATAGAATTTAATCTGAACTCTGAAGTTCCCTCAATTTCTAAGCTGTTTGATGGTATTTAAAGCTTAAATTTTTTTAATGAAAATATGTCTACTGGAATAACACATAATTTTATCCAATAGGTTAGGTCGAACCCCTGAGTTTCTAATATATGGGCATGGACAACAGAGAAAAGCTATCATAGAAGCTGTCCGCTTGTTGGAGGACGGGAAGAGAAGGGACAATCCCGAGCTTCGCAAGCTTACTGAGTTGTCTGATGTTAATTCTCCAAAAAATTTTAAGGACAAGTCAAAGAAATGGCTCAAGTTTGTAACTCAGGTGATGTGTCCGACTGTCTGTTACCTTTAAAATTTTCATTATACATTTTATGTACAATAGTTGACTCAATCTTCTGGATTATTAATGTAGTAGACTGGTAGTATGAGAATTAAATTTATCTTAGACCACCACAAAACCCTTCTAGTCAAAGAAAATAGAACATACTCCTATATGAGTGGGGAATTCAGTGCAATTTCATAAATGTCAAGAACATAGACGAGTCCATGATTATTGTAGGTTGTAACAGCCGTTAAGGGTAATGTGCTTAGATACAGCCTCATGATCATATAATTTTTCTTCACCCTATAAACTCTTTATATATCAGGCCAAAGCCGCTGGAAGGTCACCTGAAGATTTTCATAAAATTGGTGATGAGACTGGAGTAAGCTATCCTTGAAACAGTTTTTGTGGTTAATATGTACTTTTGTTTTGTCTTTGAACCCAGCATTCTATGTATTTTCTATCCACTCCAGGCAACTATTCTTCGGAATTACGAGGACATACTAAAATCTTGTAATGCACTAGATTATCATGATTTTATCAGCTGTTCTGTGAAGCTGTTCACTGACTTTCCAGAAGGTTTGCACCACCCAACCGTAGAAAATTGGAGGTCGACATGTTCTGATTTATTGACTTTTTTTGACTGATATTTGCTTTTGACTGAAGTACTCGTGGAATGTCAAGAAACATGGCAAGCGATTGTGATTGATGAGTTTCAGGACACAAGTGCCATGCAATATAGCTTGCTTCGAATTCTTGGATCCCACAAACGTATAACAATTGTTGGTGATGAAGACCAGGTGTGTACATCCCTCCAGTTTGAAACTAGAAATCATTTTCTAAGATTCTCCCTCTAACCTTGTCAAAGACATTTTAACTAATCAACCTATCTCTATAGTCAATTTTCAGTTTCAACGGTGCTGATGTTTGTGGTTTTGATTCATTTAGAAAAGATTTTCCAATTTACAAAGAGGTAAGTTTAATATCAAACTTTCCTGGTTCCCTAGTACCCAACCTATTCATTCATTAATAAGATAATAGTACAAATTTTGAATTTTCAGGTGCCATTAAACTATTTATCTTATCATTTTTGTAGGTAAGATTAAATAAAAATTACAGGTCCACACGATGTATCGTGGAAGCTGCATCATGTCTTATTAGAAATAATATAAAACGGTGCAATTCAAATGAAGTTCAAACAGCAAATTCCTCTGGATCAAAGGCAAGCAAGCATCCTTCAAAGACACTCAGTCTCGCCCTTTCTATATTGTACTAATTTAGATGGGTTGAACAGATAACTATTAAGGAGTGTTGCAATGAAGAGGCACAGTGTGCTTTTGTGGTTGACAAAATATTGGAAGCTGGATCAGATGGTTCATCTGCTAAATGCTCCTATGGTAATATTGCTGTTCTCTACCGCAGGCAGGTTAAGTTACTTTCTTTGATGCTTTAATTTGTAATAAAAAGCAGTGTCTGGCACAAGGTAAAGTTTTCCAGCCTTTTTAAAATCTACTCGTCGACTCTCATGTGTGCAGGTGACAGGGAAAATATTCCAAACTGCATTTTGCAATAGAAAAATTCCATTTAACGTCCACGGCGTAGCTTTTTATCGCAAAAAGGTAGCAATTTTTATGATTTACTGTCAAATTCTGTTTCATTCCTTGTTTGTTTCATGAATTTCATTTACGTGGAAAACAAAGGCAATCTACTGGAGTTCCAAGGATTTGCCAACCTTAAGTTAATCATCTATGGTCTTGGAGATAAATTCATAAATCAAAACCAAAGAAATCTGCCAGCTGTCGATTACACCACCTCATTTTACTACAGAATTATCTGTTTGGTTATGTAAAGTAGTAAAGTAGAGACATATAGGGGAGCAGAACATATTGTTTGTTCACATCAGGAGAGTCTCCTATATATATATGAAGTAGAAAGCTAGCTCTACTACTAGGTTAAATCTATTCCTAAAATAGCAATAGATAAATAAGAAAAAAGAAAACCTAGATAAATATTCTACTATATTCCCTCGCTAGCTGGATCATAATATATTTATCATCTCCAGTTTGATACAAATTTTTGAGAAGCGACGGGTTGGTGAAGATACAGCATATGGTGCGACGAAAAATTGAACGGAGTATTATAGTATGGCTCATTGTGTACTTGCGAATAAAATGACAGAAAACCTCAATGTGTTTAGTCCTCTCAAATAACACCGAGTTATTTGCAATGTAGTTTGGTTTTTTGTTATCAAAATGCATACATAAAGGTTCATCGATAGCGAAGCCCAATTCCTCAAGCAAACTCTCCTTGTTTGTATCATATCATGCTCATGATATGGTCTCATGGTGGTGGCATACTTCTCTCATTCTTCTGTTTAATTATGCAAGTTTTGTCATATAACTAGGTAATCCGAGCCATTATTGCCATGTTGAGTACTGCATTTCCTGGTTGTGACGATGGACCATGTCGTCGAGCATTTAAGGCCTTACTTCCTTTCGATAAGGAGGAGAAAAATAAGGTATCTCTTTCTCAATTTGTTTCATTGTACGTATCACTTATTGGTGCCATCTTTCAAATTCTAGGATCTATGTTTAGTGACTAGTCCAATTCTAATACCCTCTTTCCTTCAGGTAATTGAACACATTGACAAGATTTCAGCAAGAAGGAAATGCAGTTTTACTTCAGTAGCACGTGAAATATTTAGATCAAAAATATCGGGAACCTTTAAGAGGTATGTCTTATAAGTCTTTCTCATGACCTTTTACAATATAAAACTTGTCGGCACATTTTAATATTTATAGTTTAGATTAAGAGGTACAAGAAAGTAGCAATCCATACTTACTATTTTAACTCTTTCTCATGAAAACAGACTTTTTACATTGAAAAATGTTGTTTTGCACATGCTTATGCTTGCCTTTAGATTTAGAGGTGCAATCCAGAATAATCCTTGTCATGTTTAACTTAGGATGGAAATGAGGATACATACAATGGATGATAATGAGGAGGGTGATTTGATGGCTTGTAGTATTTTTTATATTAATAAAATAAATATTATAAATAAATTAAGCCTATTTTGGACATATTTGTATCATATTCGTATTTCATTTGCTTTCCCGTGCTTGTTAGATAAGAATTATATAGCATCTTACATTTAATTGTTTATGCATTTTCTCACAGAAAGTGCGTGAGTAAAAGCCTTCTAAGTATAATTCCTTTTTTTCCTAATTATGAAATCCATTGTTTTATAAAAGAAAGTATGGATGCCACATTCTGCAGGTTTTTTGAATCACTTTTACTAGCTCTAAATACAAGTTAGTTTAATGTGTATATCTTTTAGTTGATTCATAAAGTATGTAAAGTCATTATAAACGTTAATTTATTTCAATTCTGCTAATTGACCTCAGGAGTCAACTCACACAAGGGCGTAAGGTGTTGGACACTTTGGACATGATATCAAAGCTTGTTTTAAGGGTAAGTCAACTTCATGAGTTTGACTAGCCTATTGTGACGTGTAAACCAAGATTTTCTCCATATTTTCTTTCAATTGTGTCTTATCATTCCCTACATCTGTGCTTGCAGGAACAGTCAATTTCTGCTGTTATCACTTTTGTAGCAAACATGATACCTCAGGTTGGTTTTGTTGCATGTAGAAATGAAATGCTAAGTAGCTATACATTTATTTGTTTTTTGTATATATGTTCTGTTGTTTAACATTTTTTTGGCCTCAAGCACCAAAAGTCAATGATTCACGTAAGTTACTGTACTAGCTCTTTTGTTGTTCTGTTTGTTTGTTCTAATATGTGGATGACTTGGAACTTATAACCTTGAGAATACTTGTATAACTTTGTTCTACAATGTCAGATTTTTGTTCTATGTTTATTATTACTATTATCTTGAAAATGTTAAACATACAGGGGCTTTCAGTTGTTTGTGCATTAAGCATTATCTGAATGACAATAACCTTTTGAATGCACAAATTAGTCTCTTACTATACTGTCTCAGCGACACGTGTTCATTTCTATCATTGCTTTTGTAGAAATACCTTCTCGAACAGCGAGCAGTGTGTGATGTTGATGGAGGCAAGTTGCTGAATGAAGATAATGATGTTCGACCGGTGAGCGCAAACCTTTTCTTCTTTAGTAATTTTAGGGTCAATTATAATGTATTCTGAACTTAACCCAAATTTTAATTTATAGCCTCAACTTCAATTTTTTTTTGTATAGAGCCTGTACTTTGAGAAATTGAATAATTATGGTCAGCAACAACCACGTCAAGTTTGCAGCTAAGTTTTGATAAGATTCGTTCGATTGATGTCTGAGCTTTGTCACAAATCCGACAAAAACAAATTTTGCTATAAACTGTCGGAAATTAGCCGGAAACTTGACACTTTTTTGTTGTTGGCCATAATTAAACAATTTATCAAACTCAGGCTATAAAAAATAAACTGAAGTTGAGGCTATAAATCAAAATTCGCTATAAGTTTGGGCTATAAACTACAATAATCCATTAATCCGTACTTATAATTTGATAGATAGAAGTGATAAGAGAACTTTGTTAATAGGTTAACTAAATATCAATCATCCATTTCATCAACCAGCGTACTATACGATCCATAATATTTTACTGTCTTTTAGACAACAGTATCTATATACGTATATTATTTATATGCATTCATAATATATATGCAAATGTATATACAATTACAAATGCATACATAGGAAATGATTCAAAGTCCTATTATGATAACTGTGAACTGCTGTAACTAGTATGTTCAGTGCTGTAAATTGTACATGTTATGCAATAAATTGACTTCACATTATATATCAGAATTCACGATTTTTGCTGACTACGCAAAGTTAATGTATTGTACAGCATGTCAACTATTGCACTAAATGTGTAAGTTACTGCATTATTCACAATTATCACTGCATACATAAATGAGATGTACATTTGGTGAGAGGATGAACAATGCTTGGTTGTTTCTTTTTCATTGTTGCAAGTTATATTATTTGTATTTTTGCACTGTATATGAATAAGTTGCGACAATATTTTTTTACTCCCTCGTCCCATTCAAGATGTCCACCTTTCCTTTTTAGTTTGTTCCATTCAAGATGTCCACTTTCTATATTTGGAATTAAATCCCTCTCCCCTTCTCCTCATTAAAATATTCAATCACTTTTTTCACTCTACTTTATCACAAACAATTATTCCACCTAAAACTCCGTGTCACTCGAGAATGTGGCCATCTTGAGTGGGATGGAGAGAATATTATCATATCTTGGATCTTTTACTGTGAATGTTTTGTTTAATATATCCCTGATACAATTCTTAAGTAGGAGTATTATTCAGGTGTAAGTTGAATTGGGCGTTACATTTTAGATATTTTGAGCTTCTTATATTAAATCAACCAACAGGTGCGATCTATAAGATACAAAATTTAAGTACATTATCCATAACTCTTGAAGACATTTGAGTGTTTTTGTATTATCTAAAAACTGTTTAAGCCTCACAAGCAGTTTGGTACTTATTACTAAAGTATTTCATGGGCTAATATTCTTGCAGCAACATGGAGAACTTATTGGTTGAAGCGTAGAGCATATCAATTTGTAGGTAAAGAAATGTAATCAGTTTTTCCTGTGGATGCAGGTGTTGCAGTATCTTCTAGATGATGTGTCCTTGTTTTTGACAACAATACACAATGCTGAAGAATTGGGTAACTGTAGTGCCACACAGGGGAAAGGTTGCATGAGCACACTAAAAGCTTTTCTTGACTATATCTCTGGTCGGGAGAGTGAAAATTTTCAATCAAGAAAGCGTGATAATGAAGACTCTGTTACCCTAACTACAATCCATCAGGTTCTACTGCATTATATTTTAGTATTGTCCTTCTATATGATGCTTTATCATGCTCAGCCTTCCAACTAACCCCATGACTTTCTGTTTTATCGTTTCTTCGTTTGTATTTTCAATTTTGCAGTCAAAAGGTTTGGAGTGGGACACAGTTTTTATTGTAAAGGTACCAATTGAGATTTTATCTCAAGTTTCTTCTCATGCTGTATAGTCATAATGAAAATAGTTTTCAGAAAACTGCTAACCATGATTAATTATGTCATATTTATTGCTTATAGTCCTCCTGTTTGGTTACTCAGGCAAATGAGGCTGAGATTCCCTTGTTGCATGAGTATAATGGAATTCTAAATGAGGATGATGTCTCGGTTGAGGTAAAATTATAATTCAAATTTCAAAACCTTTCACATTTTGTAAAAAGCTTTATTGCATCAAATAGAACACCATTAACCAAAATTTGCAATTTAACATTTTAATATTTTACAATTACAACATCGTCGACCTTTTCAGTTTTTTTACAACATGTACCACTATATAATGTTGTTCTGCCAATGAAACATTTGTGGATGTTGTAATTACTAAAATAAAAAAGTGGTGTTGTAATTGCAATTTTTTAAAAACCATGCTACAGTGCCATTTCTGGTAAAATCATGTTATTGCTTGCAATTAACCACCTTTTAAGATTATCTTATTCAATATGAGCTGCTTCACTATTTTTAGGAAGAAAGGCGCTTGTTATATGTAGCAATGACTCGGGCGCGCAAAAATCTTATCCTGCTCTATGTCATTATGGATTCTAATTGGCAGGTGAAATCAACAAAGAGCTTTTGAGATCTCTTCTACTTGTTTATGGCCTTAGTTTATGAATCAAATCATTTATTCTCAGGTCATTCAGCCATCACGGTTCCTTAGAGAAATTCCACGCCACCTGCTACAGAACCAGGTCCAACTTTACTTTCAATTATCAAACGTGTCGGCATTTTATTGTATATCTACAAGTTAGACTGTTTTCAACTCGTTCTGCTGTTTCTTTATCTTCAATAATTGATGAGGAAAACCATTTATGGTCCCTGTAAGTAAAGATGGTTAAATTGTGAAAATAGCATGGAGATATAAAACAACACCATCTAACCTTTGGACTTGAATGGTAGTACTAAGGGATGTTAACCATTCATTCTAAATTAGTACTGACATACAGGAAACAATCATAGAAGTCAAAATCTAGTGATAGCATACCTTTTAGAAGTGCATTTACAAATCCTTGGTAGTGTTTTTATTATTTATATTTTTACATAGCATATGCACAAACCTTAGTTGGTTACTGTTTGATACTAGTGCAGTAGTGCCATACTACATGTTTCTTTCAGTGTTCAGTCTCATTTTGTGATAGCTGTCATTTACCTTGTGTACCTTTTCCACCCTCTTCTTGTTGTGGAACCTGCATCAACATTCATTGGGATAATGTATGACAAATGTTCAATGCTTTATTATAGTCTCGACAAGCATATGATTGCACAAATAGGGTAACAATAGAATGAATCATGGAAGTTGTTGTTGACTCCTTTCTCCTTGTATAAAAACTTTCAAGTGAGACTAGAGGTGTCAAAATGGTGTACATCTCATAACAAAATTTGTCTTGTAAAGCCTATTTTTGTGTTTTTGACTTTTTATGTGATCATATTTGCGTACTTCCAGTTTTAGTTCATTTACTTATGACAGCCCCGTTTAAAACATGTACTCTCAAAATTCTGGTGGAATTCGAAGGTCAAGATTAGCATAAAACTTTCCTTGACTTTTTCATCTACATATATGAAATGTTAAACATTGCTCTTTTCGTAGTGAATATATTCCCATTACTATGCTCATCCTCTTCATGAAGCGCTAACAAAGCCTACTGAACTTGCCATTCAATTTTCACTAGATTTTGTGGACCTCTTATTTAGTGAAAATGTATTGCTAGATCACTTATATACCAACAAGTTTCGTTTATTTTTCTTGGCCATATACTCCAAGACCTATCATCTATTTACTTTCATGTAGGAAGAGCCACTTACTGTGAGTTCTGATATGATTCATTGCCCAACTGAGCAAGGAGCTGCGCAGACAGAAACCCCCGACAACAATACAAAACATCGTTCTGTTGACAATTTATTGAATGAAATATGCAATGAAACTGCTGCTCTGCAACAAAGTGATAATAGTAACTTTTTAAAAAGGTATTCTCTGAATGCATACCTGCAACTGCGACATGGTAGTTCTCCTGGATATTTAGCTCGTCTTTAATCCTGTAGGTTTAGTCCAGAGAACCGAGCTGCTGTTTCTCATTTATTCCATCAGTGGGCGAAGAAGCCTGCGTTTCATGATCCCAAGAGATTACTCACCAAGGCAAAAGGCTCTTGACCCCTTAAAACGATCCCATTTTTAATTTTTAATTCCAAATTTGGCTATTTCTTTGTGTTGCTTTGGGTGAATATAGAGAGAATTGGCATTGGACTGATAATGCTCTAGAAACTGAGCTGCAGTTTTCCCCAGAAGAAAATGACATACAGTGAACCGTACTTCTACCTTTTCTTCTGTATGAAAATTGCAATTTACAAATAGTTATGTTGTAACATCTAAAACTTCATCATGAAATCTGCATTTGTGTTGCTTTTCACGAGCAGTTCTATTTTCTAGTTCAATGGAACTAAATCAATTACTATGTTTAATATTAAGGTACTCAATTATCTAATTCGTGCTGATACAGGTTTCTTTTGTCATTGATGAACGCCTGCGAGCAAAAAAGTGTGCAAACAAGGTTGTGGTAGTGGGAGTCTTCATTCTTAATATTTCACTGTTTTAAAGTTGTTTCTTGAACTTTAATCCCCATTGCACTTTCCAAGCAAGCCCCGTTATTCCATCTCTTTTGTTTAGTTCAAATTTGTAAGTCAGTCTGACATTAGCATCCGTAGTAGTGGATACTTTGAGGTAAATGAACGAAAAACTCATTAGTCAAGGTAGGATTGGGTTTGGGCAGGAAAAAGGAATCAGAAGTTACTTGTTAAGTTCTTCACTCTTCCTTAACTAGGATATATCGGTAAAACTAATATGACTGGTATAAACATTTACTGGGATTTCCTAAAATCACTTATCAAGTTGTCAATTGTTTTAGGAAATTTGACTTATTTTCATTTTACAGGATGTTTTGCGTGAGTTGAAGTCCTGTTTAACATCTGATGAGGCTCATCACTATGCTGTATCGGTAAGTTTCTGCTTCTGCATATACTGAGTGTCTGAATATTGGAACAAGGCTAAATACCTCAAGCTCAAATGATTTGTCTATTTGTTCAAAAAGGTTCTGTCATGGCTGCAAATACCTCCTGATAAGCGTGCTCATTTGATGAGAGAAAAACAGGTATCTCAACCTCGCACTCTCTCTCAAACACACACACTGACATAAACATTCTACAAACCCATCTCCATGTTTTAGTTTATAATGCAACCACCATTTTCATCATTCAGGAACACTTTCAGAAACTGAGAATTGAGAGCGCCATGAGTTCATCCGAGCCTAGTTCTAAACAGGTGTTTGATAATTTTTCCTGTAGTTCATGATTTGACATTTTTCCTCTTCACACAATAGTAGAAGTTTGTTTTATGCTCATTCTTTTCCCTTGTTTTGTCAAATGACAGATTGCCTATTTACAAAGCCTTGGTTGCACAATAGTGCCGACATCCCGCCTTCATGCATCTCGTTTGATCGAGGAATATAAATCATTATGATATCGTAGTACTACTATACTATTACAGAAAGGCCATCATTTGAATCTCATTTATTTATTTTTATGAATGTTTGATTATGTGATCGATAACTGAAGTTAATGATGTGTGAGCTATCATTCTTCCGTACATATACATAAAATCACAATAGATTTAAAATTATTAGTTATCTATTAATATACTGTAGTATTTAATTGGTGAAAATATATTTTCTTTTCCATTGTTTAGGCCTAGAACCATCATTTATGAGTGCATTTGTGGGTTGGGCTTTCTTGAGTGTTAATCATTTCATGGATTGGTTTCGTCCTTCTTAATGGTCTATTCAATGAGAAGCATATCCGGCCCATGTATTTAATTTGGAGTGCTTTTGTATTATTTTATGTAGTATGATTTTAATACAAATCTTATAGGTGAAAAGTTTGTTACAGTATATGGAGTGCTCTGCATGAACATACTACAATGCACGCCCATGGGCCATGAATAAGTACATTAGTTGTAGTAATAGTTGAAATATTCCAAAAATAAACCTATCTTTAGACACAGGGTTGGGAATATGATTGAGATTGAACCCTACATTTTAGGCTGGACCCAAAACGCATGAACCGAACACGAATACTTATTAGTTATTTTGATTTAGTATGAGCATCAACACAACTTAAATGATGCCATTTGAATACTGTTATTTACAAAATAGTCACAATATTTACGTCGAAATTCAGCCACTACCCAACATGAAACTATGGGCACATACAATATTTGTAAATCGTTTCCATACCCGAAAATCTGGATATAAATCTTTCCTTCTGCCTCGTCTCACTGTAATTGAACCGTTTCTTATGGTTACGAAGATCAATAAATGAATATTTAAAAAATTGTCTAAATGTTACTCCTACATTAGCTACATAGTATTTTTTTCCCATAAAAAATGACTAAATTAGAGTGGGCAGATAAAAAAACATGACTCAAGTATAATGAGACAAAGCAGTATAATTGACCCTCAAAATTATATTTATTTGGGATAGTAGCTATTTCAATAGCGAAATTTGATCAATTTTTGGTTAATCCTACGTGTGGTTAGAAAACGAAATATTAAATCATAAAATCCACTCAATTGATCTATTGGTGTATAAAATGACTTCTTTCTATGATTAAAAATAAGAAAGGAATAAACTTATTTTAATGGGATGTCGTTTTACATCACCGAATGACGCTGTTAAATACACAAATTTGACCACTGTGAAAATTTGAAAAATCATGATTTAATATTTCAATTTCAAACGATTGATTGGATTTCGTAATTTAAAATACAAGTGTATTATTTGTATTCAATTAAATTCTTGATTTTTAATTGATTGTATGTTATTAGTATCTTTGATTTAGTTTTGCCATTAAGAATATAGAAGTTTTGGTACTATGAATCTACTGGTCCGTGACAGCCAGAGTAGGAATCACCACAACAAGATCTGTATCATATCATTCTATCATATTGCGTAATTTAAAGAAGGTTATGATTACTGCTACAAATTATGTACAATAAAGGTAGGACATAACTAGTAGCTACTCTTTGCACGCGTCTGCCATAAACTAACCACATATATTTGCTGTTTTCTACAATTTATTATCACCAAAATCAACGTCCACTAAAATTATGGGTAATACCTTGTACTATTATATCCACATTTTTTAGTTAACTATCACTACTCGTTGCATAATTTAAAAAAAAATTTGTAAACTTTGTGTATGCATATATGTATGTGTATACGAAGGAATAAAATTACGTAGAAAATTCCATTTAATCATAGTGTACTTTATAAAAATATGTTTATTTAATACATAAATGTTACTGGTTCAAATTATATGCCTCCATCTCCATTGTGTCACCCCGTCACTCCAACTTGCAATATCAAAGACATACTTGATGAATTTGCAGTGAATCACAATAAAATTGTATGATAAATATAAAATAAACAAAAAAGTAGTAATGAATTTCCATGGACTTACAAGAATAAAAAAAACTGATAGTACAAGTTTATTACACTATGAAATTTGAAAATAAAACACTTAATGAAAAATAAAACTATCAACAAATAAAACTCAAGAGATGGCAGATAGCGACAACTTGAAGAAGCGAAGAAAATATCGAAGAACCCTGAAATTAATTCCTTCCATACTCTCTCTAATTTCCAAAACCCTAAAACATGATAGGGCTACTTTGAAGAAGCAAAGAAAATATCGTCGTCATAACTCATAAGTCAGCATTATCGTTGGCGGAATTTTGCCAAAAAAGGCATCACTTCAATTGATGAGATATTATTGTTGAGTTTGAAGACTTTTTTTTTAGATTTCTGCATTTTTTACATATAGTTTTTTTACATGGATTCACTAAAATCGCCAAAAACTCTATTGTACAGATATTTTTGAATAGAAGATATGGCCAAATATTGTTTAATAATCCAATATATGATATCAAATTATAGTTACTTTATTTTAAAGTCGCATTACATATAGGTATAATTTGCATTATGAACATGATTCGTGTTAATATTGCATCATATGTACTATATATAGCTTGTTGCATTACATTGAGTTATAATGTACTACTACTACTACTACAGTCTACATTACTAAAAATATGTATTAGACGTCAGAAAGCAGTTGATTTTGTAATTCACCATTTCAACTTAGACAATTGATTTACGGAAAACAAACGGGCTAAAGTAGTTAAGGAAATACGAGAAGCTATGACAAGAATAAAGATAAAAGGTTGAGTGATCTGATTACCAGAAAGACAATTTATCAATTATGGATTTGCTTTTTTATGTTCTTGAACAATATATATATATATATATATGAATTTCTAGTGACGATTATGAAAATTTGAAAATCTTTTTAATGAAGTATATTTGGTAGTATTTTATAATATGACATTGGGTTCGACGTTGAGTGATGCACTTATATAACCAATGCTTGTGAGAAAATATATTAGAGTACTAATTAGTCGCATGAATTTATGAGAAAGATTGTAACCGTTTCAATATTGCAATGTCAACCTTAAATATAAGAAGAAGATAACTCACCTTATGAATGTTAAATTGTTAATATTATTAGGGATGTGAATGAAACTGCTTTTAAAGTAGATTACGTCCATACCCTTTTTTATTGAAAATAACAAATTTTTTAATGTATTTTCACAGTCCAAATGGCAGTTTAGGTATATACTATCCGATCTTGAAATCAAACGACCCTAAATAAATGCTTATTATATGCCAGATATTTTTTTTATCATTTTCAGAAATATGTAATCAATTAAGACACAATGTAAATAAATGGGACCGTTACACTATAACAAGATAAATATTAGTATAATGTATGTAGACGAGATCACTACCATGATATAAGCTAATAAAATCTCAGACATAAACAAGATTAACACAATCTCTCGTGAATCGTACGTGAGTCAAAATTCATGAGGCCCTGTTCATTTTATAGTAGTGTGATTTCATTACTAAGAACGATTACGTAATATATAATTAAATAATAATTCAGTTGTTAATTCATACTCATTTCGTTTCATAGAAATAGATTTTTTGAGAATGATAAAAATTATAATGGATAATTAATAAAGTAAGAGAGAATGAGAAAAGAAATATTTAAAATAGTACTATTAAATGGTGGATTTTGGGTCAAGGAAATAATAGGAGTAGAAGTAAAGTAAAAAAAAGAGAAAAGTTTTTTACAAATAAATTACTATGAACTATTTTTATGGATGGAAAAAAAATTCAATCTACTACATATAGTTGGAGTATACTACAACAAAATAAAGAATTTCATTAAATTTGAGAATGCGCGTGTGTATGTAAATAGAGAAAGTCAACACCCTGCATTGCCAGACCTTAATTTAATTTACTCAATCAATCAATTAATTTATTAATTATTAATCAATTTTCCATTATTGTGTTCATCATTTAAATCAGCCATACCAATTGTATTTGCATTTTGTTTTATGCTCACTTTTTCTGAGTATAGATAGCAACTTCTCAAGAGCCAAGCCCGACCATCATCTTCCAAATACGTATACTATTTTAAGCAACTCATTTAATTCGCAATAATAGTATTTTTGTTTTCTTAAATCACGTATTCACACACACACACACACACAAACACACACTCAATACATACCATACTTTCTATACAATCTTCTAGCTGGAAAGAAAATCTTAATAAAGATGGGGACAAAGCCCATCTTATAAACCCTTCCTACTTTTATTTAAGTGCTCACTGGAATTTTCAAGTGTTTATTAGTATTTGTCAAATATCTAAAGCAGTACAAAACAAGGTAAGTTGCAAATCGATTGAGTTAATTATATCACAGTCTTATATGAATTAGAATAATTTGATAGTAGTTTCATAAACAATTAATAATAAAAATAGGAGGGTACAAACCCATTCCTGCAAAGAGATGCTGAAATGAATGCAGGGTCCCTAGCTAGGATGCCTATATGTGTTTGGTTGCTAAATAAAGATTAGTCACATTTTGTTTTAGCTATTGTCTACTTCCCATGCATGGGTTTTTTTGGATTTCTATGTTTGTCGTCCTTAATTTTTAACCATTTGTTGTAAGTTGCATAGTACTCCCTTGTTAATTACTAGTAAACCCTAAAGGTAACATGTTATAACGTATTTTTACTCCCTCCGTCCTACTGAAGATAATTCATTTTCCTTTTAGTTTATCTCTACGTTGTTATCTCTCTTACTTTATTCTCTCTACCTAACACACAAAATAAAACTGCATAGAATCTTGTGTTGCCCAAGGAAGGAGTCATTTTCTTTAGGACGGAGGGAGTAATTAGCTAAAATCCATATATGAGTATTTTTTTTTATTTTTAAGGGCTAAAAACGGTACATGTTTACAATAAAATTCAACTATATAACTATCCAGATTACAAAAAACGTGCAATACCAATGAAGCTGATGAACTGATTTCAATAACATTAAGAGGTTGAAAATCATGAACGTCTTCATACCATTTGATTATAGTACTACTATTTGATTAAATTTAAGAATAATAAAAGTAGAGGTGATAGACAAGACCAAAAAGTGTTGAGACGCATTTATTAAATGAAGTAAAAAAAGGAAGGTAATTAATATATAGGAATAGGAGGATATGATATCTGCAGCAAGAAGAAGCATGCATGGAAAAGCTATACATTCTCATCTCATGTATAGTACGATAGTCAGTCTCACTAAAAGCTTTATAAAATCTGTGAAAACTGAAGAAGGAAAGCTGGTGAAGTGGTTTTTTCATTCAATCTAATCTACACATTTTCTGACACTATCTCCCTCCTGTCCTTTCTAAATCTACTTTCCCTTTATTGTTCCTCTTATTTGCTCTTCCTCCTCCATTTTTAACTACAAACATGCAATCACTATTTAATTTAAATTTACTCCATATAATAAAGTACTGCTGCTGTACTACATATTGTTATACCTAGATTCCAATATTTACATTATAGTGATATTCTCACTCAACTGCAATCCTTATACAGTTATAACTTATACTGGAGTAGTACTACTTAGTAAAGTTCCTTAATTTGAAGTTTGAACATCACATGTTGCGATTCCATAAGCCTCAAATATGATACTCCATAATCTATTAAAATGAGATAAACAAATATGGTCAAAATACTATTATTAAGCTATCTTCCCACCCCAAACAAATTGAGCTCGATTTAATTCCTGAAGCCCAAATAGGTTTCCTTCACAAGAGAGAGCCAGTTTCTGCAACCACTATATATTATATTCCCAATCCACATATCTAATGTTTTAGCCTAAGTATGGTAAGACTGTTTAATTTACAAGTGATAAAATCTACTCCTACTGAACATTTCTTGATAAATAAGTCAATTTAAAGCAAAAATCGAGGACTAAAATGTAAGACTTTGGATGCATTGATGTTGCATATATAGTTCATATATACATCTCCAAAAATTTGAAATTGATTGATGAACAAATTCTCAGAATATCTCAATTACAATAGATAGGTTTAAAAATCGAATATTTATATTGATTTTAATTGGATTTAAGAAATTTGTTGTTATACTTCTAACAATATTTTGTTTTACCGGTATATCAAATAGAAAAATAAATCACAAAGACAAATATTAACTAATTAAAAATAGTATTAATAAGATTATAAACAATTTAAAATATTATAAACAACAACAAACATACATTTTAAATTCTCTTAACATTCTATAATGAAACATTTCATATTCAGCACACTACATTTTAAAATATACAATTTCCAATATCAAATACATGGGTAGCACCATAAAAAAAACAAATAAGGACATACACAAATTAAATAGAATAAGATATACAAATAAAGGAAAATGTATTCCTAATCACAGGAGAAAAAAAGAAAATTATATGAACGAAAAATAGTTCATGATTTCATTCAATTTAACAAATATATGTCAACATATAAAATAAGAAAATTAAATTTGTCAAATAAAAAATTTCATACGAAATTAAACAATTAATAATAAATTAATAACTATTAACATAATAATTAACTTGAATAATATTACAAAGTTGGAATTAGAATATATAAAAGCTCCAAAAATATGGACCAAATAAAAGGTCAGCAGCCAAAGCAAATAACAGAAAAATAATGGAACAATTTTACAATGGACCATTAAAAAAAAGTCTATATTGTGAAAACACAAATTACTAATCCTTATTTCTCACAAATGAGTACGCACATTTTACCTAGATCATCTAACAACATATAAATAAAGAATGATACTATTATTAAGAATCATAGGGCAAAATAAATGATAAGCCCAATAACTATTAAAATTGAAATTGGCCCAACACAGTATTCTCCAAATTTGATAAACTTAAGATTACACTAATACAATTAAATCGGCTAATTAAAATACATTAGGATTTATTAACATATAATATACACCATATAAATACATTTTCCTCTCAATTTCAAGCACCGCCTTCCTCGACGAAACCCTACCTATTCCGCTTTAACGAACTGAGAGAAATGGCGACGGCTACAGCTACATCGCACTCTCAGTCGGCGACGTCTCAAACACAATCTCAATTGGTGGCGGCGTGTAGACGTCCCCAAACCAAACCGAACCGGCCCGGAACCGTCACCGGCGGTTCCGAACCGGAACAGGAACCGTCGGCGACGGTTCGAACCATGCCCGGAACCGCCGGTTCCCCCGGGCCGGTTCATGTTCCAATTGTGCGCAAACCGTAACCGGCGGTTCCGACAGCTTTTCAGGCCTATTTCCGACCTACACACTAGGCTTTTCAGAAACCGTCAGCGGAACCGCTGGTTTTCGTCAGAAACCGTTGACGAAACCGGCGGTTCCGTCCAAAAAACCGCCTAGTTGGTACTTTAAAAATTTTAGAATTTTATTACAACAATTTGGTTTCTATTGATCTTGAACCACTCCGAGCTTTGCAATTGAATAACGAGGACGACGACAACAACATAAACCTAGCCCAAACATTCCAAATAAACCTCCCCCACCTTTCAACCCTGCAAAGAAGTTTTGAGTTCGACTTGCGGGCTCTCTTTCATGATTACGAAGCCAAGTACAACAGTACCCACCAAGTGAGACCTAGACCCCCCGTCAAACACATAACTTTGGCTTCTTCCAAGTTGATGACCCCGACGCCCAATCCCAATTGGCGGACCTATACGGCTACAGCAGCGGAGGAAGGACGGCAAATTCGGCAAGTGAGTTAGATTTATATTTTGACTCACACTTTTCTTTCAATGATGAAGAAGTAGGTCTTGTTCCCCAACAAATCGACGTCCTAGATTGGTGGGGATCAACGAGAAAGATTTTCCCATCCTTGCATCAATGGCCAAGGAGATCTTTTCGGTTCCGGCTTCCACAGTCGCCGTCGAGTCCGCCTTAGTGTTGGAGGCAACGTCTTGGATGACAGAAGAAGTAGACTCACCGGGCAAAACATGGAAGCCACCATGTTACTTGATAATTGGTGCTCCGCTGAAATTAGAGACCAAGAACCGGATTGAGACAATCAAGTAGTACAACCCGACCAAGACTACTTCCCCGACGAAGAGTAGGCCAATTCCTCCGATCAAGCCAAATAGGTAAGCAAGGTAAGAAAACTACGTGGACTTTGATTCCAAAATGCAATTGAGCATTGAGGATACGTAGACATCTCAACTTAAATTTTAAATTTAAGTTGAGCTCAAGTCCTTTTCCTTTATTTCTTTTTTCTCTCATTTATTTCGAATATGTAATTTGTAAATTGTAATCAAGACTTTAAGTCTTTTGTAATTTATAATTTTTAAGTTGTAATTTGTAAATTTTAAGTTGTAATTTGTAATTTTAAAGTTGTAATTTGTAATATAGTTGAAATTTGTATCAATAAAATTGCATTTGTACATCGCATTATTCTAATTTTATTTATGCAAGTATATTTACATTTTTTACTTGAATTACAATTTTAACAAAAAATAAATAAATAAACATGAACCGCTGAACCGGTTCGGAACCGGACAGGAACCGACGGTTCCGGACCTTGACGTGAACCGCCGGTTCACGGTTCAGGAACCGAAACCGTCCAAGCTAGGACGAGCCGATTCAGTTTCAAGAAAATCTTGAACCGGAACCGGTGGTTTCGAACCGTGAACCGCCGGTTCCCGAACCGTGGTGACGTCTACCGTGTACCACTCCAGCTACTCAACCAAGAAGTTCTTATTTTTTTCGTTTTTCGGCGACGACGTGATCAACAAAAAGATTCAGGCTCCGTTCGAAACCGTGCACTCCCATAGATCGACCAAATGCATCCCCTACACGACTACAACAGAGGCACCGTTTGGATTTCTTCCAAACCCTAGATAAAATTAGAGGAAATTACCTTCCTCACCACAATCAGCCGAAAAAGGTAACGACTTCTTGCCCTTCCGTTCCTTAATCTGCATAAATCACCTAATTCTAGATCGATTTTTTTTTAAAAAAAATCAAGAAGTTTTTTATACTCGTATTGACAATGCTTTTCCCCTAATTTTAGAAGCAATATAGAGTCTAAGTAGAGAACGGCACAAACCCTAGATCGAAACCATAACAAAAATGTAAAAAAAAGAAAACGGATTCGGGCTGACCCATTTAGGATATCATTTAAAAAATTATAGGGTTTCAGACACTCTACTCTTAAAAAAAGAAGTATGCAAAAAAAGAAGTAACTGCAACTTGTGGCTATAAATTCGAAAACTGTAGGATTTCAAACACAATTTATAGGCTAGTCATCTATTCTCTGTAAACATACAAATCATATATGTGAAAAATACTTCTAATAGTATAGTATTAGATACTTTGCAGATTGCTCGCTAGATATATAAACCAAAAACTCGCTAGAGGTATAAACCAAAAATTTCAAGAAATAATGAGATAAGTGATATAGATATTGAATAAAATTCATATAGTAATTTGTATATATAATTATATAAATTATAACAGTGTTTTTATGGATGGCAGGAAATAAAGTGGAAGGCAGGATGCATTTGATCAAGGCTTACCGACTGCGAATGTACTTTTGTAGTGATGATTTTTTTTCGTTGTCCATATGTTTGTCTTCTTATAGTTGGAAACATGGTCTCTTGATCGTTCCATTTCCAATGTTAAACTTCCTTGGAACCCTTGTTATGTAGGTTTGTCCTATGCTTAAGATTATTCTGTTGGTTATGAAGCCCGCAATCTCTAAAGTTGTAGCCTACAATGTTAAAACTGCTATGGTAAGCTATTGATTTGGCCAACTTGGTTTACAATATTCGATACGTGGTTGTTTCTTCTCATTGCAACCTTCTCCTTTTTTGAGGAGGAACAGTTGCCCATTGTGGAGCTAAATTGGATCCATCCCTGCTTTGATACCTATGCGTTTAAAGTTGAAGCCTACAATCTCTAAAATCTGATCATTCCAATCAAACATAACACTGACAAATCTCCATAACCGTTCTTGTAATTAAGTTTATATTTTGTTGATTTTTGCACGAATTGTGCTTTCCAAAATTCTGAAAGACTCGTCTATTTGACATGATTGTACTGTGGGTTTGCTATGTGCTCTTCTCCCTATCCTTGGTGGTACTTTCTTGTGCTCTTCAAAGAATTATTTCCATGACAAAACTGTAAGACAATAGACCTTGCATGATGATTTCTTTTGCTCACAACAATTTTTGGAATTGATCTTCAGTTAAGATATTAGTAGTTGGTAATGAGTAAGAAAATGATAAAGCTACCTGCAGATGTTCTCCTTTGTGTGAAACTAACTACTTCAACCACTCGATTTTCTCTATTGTAGAAATTGGCAAGCACCTCTAATTGAAAAAGAAGAAGAATGAGAATGCAAAGAATATATAGAAGCAAGATGATACTGTAAAAAACTATATGTTTCCGCCATTGGCTAGCATCAGGTAATGGTTGTTTCTTCCCTGTGTCCCTAACAATCCAAGCCTGAGTTTTTGCAGTGATGGCTTTTAATATTTCCTGATGGAATGCAGATTGGTGAAAAAATACCTCTAATATGGTGTTATTTGTTTTCATTTGAGCAGTTAGTGTGCAAATAGTGTCAGTTTGGAAGTGGTATTTATAGAGAACCGAAACTTCCTTGGTAAGTCAATTTGGACATTGGTTTTCTAAAATTTTAAAATAAATCTGAACCATTTCAGATATTGGCCTTTACGTCTAGTAAGTGGTCTTTGTTTTTTTTTTGTCATGATTCTGTTTTGTTGCACTTTTTATTATTTATTCATTATCCTTCTTTTTCTTATTATTTTTTGTATTCTTTATCCATCTCCAATTCTTTATTCACTTTGTAGATTTATAGAATTTTCTTAAATACATTGTCATGTGCAACATCTCTTTTTTGATATGACAATATTTTAAAATTTTAAAATATTTCATGTGCAAAATTTTTTGGAAATATTTCAATCTCAGTCTTACCAAGATTCAATAATATACTGCACTTGTCTCAAGATTTAATTTTTCTTTTTTTTTCTTAATTTTTTAATTCTTATTCATCTCTTTAACCATCTATTCAAAAATCTTAGTTCTGTATAAATTGCTGGGAGGAGGACCAAATCAAAAATATAAGGATATAATGGATAAGTGAAATACGTAGAGAGTAAAATCTGTAAAAATCATTTAGTATTGTATATATTCCTATATTAGTTAGTAGTATAACAAAACTACCAACGGACATAAAAAGTGACAGTGGCATTCAGTGTTGAAGCAGAATGTAAACCACAAATTATTTCACACTTTCAGATTATTTAAAGATTTAATACATGATTTAGCAATGAGCTTATGCTCATATTTCGTGTGATTGTTGTGCTTAAATTCATACTTATACTTGCTCTCCACATAGGTCTTACATTTGCTAAGGAAATTAAACTTAGATAAAATCAGTTAGAACATTATGGGAGGATATAATATTGAAGGTGCAATTACTTAGTCTAGAAATTGTACTGTAAAGATGACTTAGAGCAGGTGAGGAAATTGGTATGCATAACATAAGCCTTGAGGTATACCTCAAGCAATATCTGAAAATGGTAAAAAGATTAGCATTTCAATAAAACTCCACACAGTGCTGGTCTAAAACTGATTAATAGTCTCTAAGGTATTAACCTGTAATATAATTTTTTATTGCTTTATATCATTACATAAATCTATGGGAGTATCCTTTGACCTTATCTAAGCAAATGATTATGTCATATTCTGCAGAGTCATAACCTTTCAAAACAGGAAGAAAGATGAGATCGCAGAAAGGGTAGATTGATCTTGATAAGCATGACCAGAGCTCATTTGCAGCAATGACATTGAGAAGGTTAGAACATGTGTGTGTATTAATTAAAATAGTATGTTCAGTAGGTAAAAGAGTATTCTACTGCCCTATACATAAAAAAAGAAAAGATATTCCTATGTTTGAAACATACTGTTGTCTCCTTACAATTTTGACAACATACTTTGCTTTCTCAAACTAAACATATCTTACTATCATGAAATACAACTTCTAAACTGTAATCATTCTTGTCACCAGAATATCCATCAAAAATCCGGACACATCTGACCTTGGTGATAGAGTTAGAGAAACTGGGATGAAGATGGTCGAGGAAGGTTATGAAAGGTGTCATTCTTGATTTACTACTTCCTGTTTTAAACAAACAAATATAGGAGGATCAGTAATTCATGAAAAGAGCTGACAAACTACTAAAATAACTTCAATTTAGGAAAATGCAGATCAAGAATGGAGGCACAACAACTGGCAGCACGATTAAGGAATCAAAGAATGCAAACAAAATGTTTGATGAGGTAAAAATAATTGTTCTTTAGTCAGCTAAGAAGTGCTTGCATAATAAACGACTATTCACAGCAACAAAAAATGTAAAAATAACTTGAACATAGCCAAGAACAGAAACAAAGAACTAAAAGAGGTGATTTTGTAAGAGAAACTGGTGCTAACTGAATTTTCACTTGTTGATATTACTGATTTGTGGAATACGAATGAGTGTTCAGCTAGATTTGTGGAGTTGCTAAGGTATTTATTGGAAAAAAAATACTAAGCATGCTGTTTAATAAACCAATGTTGTTTCCCAATAAGACACAATAATGAGTGAGTATTTCCATATATCAAAACAAAAAAAATCTTAAATATTATTTTCTGTAATTAATAATATTGGACTGCATCCTTTTAAAAAAACGTTTTTAAAATATTTCTCACTCATTTTATGCATAATATATGTACAGGATTGAAATTAGGATATGACTATAGTAGGCTTAGACTCATTTAGTTTCATAAGGTTATAAACATACAACCCAAGACAATTTTATTATTTGCATTTCTAACCTATTCTTCTAATATATATACATGTGTCATGTCAGTGAAATAAAAGCCAGCCTAAAACCCTATTAGAACACAACAGCCGCCACTCTCTGCAGCAAAAAGGAGAGAGAAAGCAGTCAGATAAAAAAGCCAAGATACACAATTATTACAATCTTCCACAGGTGACATGGCATGCGTGGAAGCTGAAGCAACTATATTTCATGATCAGCAAACAACATGAACTAATAATAAGTTATTAGAAGATACAAAAGGTATTATATTCTTTCATTAATATTACAAACCAAATAACTTCTGATTCTATCATCCATGCATGCATTCCAGGTTTAAAACTTAAAGTTCTTATAATTAATCATACTTCAGTAGTAGTCTTAGAGGTAGATTAAAAATAGATTTCATTCAATTGATTAGGGTTTAGGGTTATTAAGCAATAAACATAAGACTTAGATGCATTATTAGTCTTTTATTTCACTATGCTGAAAAATATGTTATAAAGTCCAATATTTAGATGCATCAAAACATTAGTTTTTGGTTTCCAAAAACAAAAATGAACTTGTGATTTTAATCATTCATATTATATCAAATAATTGCAATTTTAGAAATCAATTAGAAGTTTAAAAAAATATTAAAGAAAGTAAATTCATGCCTATTGTTTGTTCTGCTTTTAATTTCCAGAACAATTTAAGCATATTTTAATACCGATTTATATAAAAATAGTTCACTAATTATAGTGTTAACTAATTAAAATATATTTTTCCATTTATGTATCAGGTTGCATAGGAAAGGGAAGATTAAGAGCATCTCCAGTGGGCGGACATCCCACTCGGACATCCACTAGGACATCCCAAAAACACCTCCTGCCACGTCACTAGGACATCCCACCCCACTGCCACATCACTAGGACATCCCCTGCATATCCGCCCTTCCCATCGCCCTTCCCACTAGGACATCCCGCAATTAAAAAAATCACAATAATTTAATTTTAACATAAACAAAAAGTACGGGAAAGCAAAATACGGAAAAATTACGGGAAATACTTGAAAAGGGCAAACATACAAAGTCATAAAACATAAAAAAAAAAACAAATTTAGGAAAAAAAGAAAAATACATAATCATGAAAAAAAAATACATAGTCCAACATCCCCGGCTCACTCCGCACTGTCCTCGTCGCCCATGCCGTCGCCGCTACCAGTGCCGCCCCCGTCGCCCGTGCCGGGCCCGTCGTCCCCTCCGCTTATCTCGGCGCCATCATCTCCAATGGGTGGCATCCCCAAATCGCGCCGACATCCATCGATGATTTCCTTCAGCATCCTCTTGTACGTCGCATCGGTCGCGCCATGCCACCTATGCATGGTCCGGATATAATTTTGGGTTATTTGTGCGCGGGCGAGGCGGTTGAAATCTTCCGATTCAGCAGGGGCCCCCGATTCGACCTCGAACGACCCGCTTCCGCTGCTGCTTCCCCGACCCCTCCGCTGCGCTGCTTTTTGCCCAACCGGGCGACGACGACGGCGAGCGTCTGATTGAGGTAGCGGGGAAACCTCATCGGCTTCTGGGAGCTCGTGCGAACCAGCACTGCTGCTGTATTCACCGGAAGCGTTGATCTTCGTCCGCGTCCAGCCCGATTCGACACCCCCACAGAACTTTGGGGAATCCTTCACCACGAGAAAGGCCTCCCACTGGTCGAATTGCTTGAACTTCAAGGCTCTGTCGGGGTACTGAGAAAAGGAACGGCTCCGGACATCCTCCTCGGACATACCGCTGCTTGCCTGGCAGAGGTTGTTTTGGTAGATACCAGCGAATCGACTAAGCTTAGGCCTCAACCGCTCCCACTGTTTCCTGCACTGTTCCGGAACGCGACGCTTCGCCCCAGCCGGTTTGTGTGTGTGGTAGGCTTCAGCGATACGATGCCACAGTCTGTCAATATGCTGGTTGGCACCGACATAGGGATCCTCGACTATTGCCACCCAAGCCTTTGCAAGCGCAACGTTTTCCCACGGTCATGCCCCCCATCCCCATACCCGGCATCATCATATTTGGGGTCATACCCCCCATACCACCCATCCAATTGTACATATAAGGGGACATCATCCCACCCATTCCACCCATTCCACCCATTCCACCCATCCCACCCATCCCCGACATTCCCGGAACCGTTGACGCACTTCCGCTAACGTTTCCCTCCAGATCTATGGGAAACGCCGGAGTCTGCGACTCGCTCGTGGCCGGGGAGTTCCTATCGTTCTCCATTAAGTAGAAATGAAATTTGTAGTAAAAGAAGAGAGAAACTTGTTAACACAAGTGGTGCAAATGAAATGAAGTTCAACGAGCCGTATATATAGAATTAAAAAAAAAAAAAAAAAATCAAATATCGGACGTCCGACCGGGACGTCCGACCTTCGCCACAGTGGCGCCCGTCCACCCGCCCGTCCCCGGGACGTCCGAGGACACCCGACGTCCTCACGGGACGTCCGTATCCGACCTCCGACCTCCCAACGGCGGACGTCCCGTCGCCCTTCCCGGTGTCCGACCGGACGTCCTACCGGAGGGGCGCCATAGGAGATGCTCTAAGCACCAATTTTAAGAGAGCCATTTATTGCATAACAATTTAGAAAATATTGTATTATTAGTGTAATTGTGATGTATAATGTGCCATAGTTTAGAAAATAGGTAAAAAATAGGCCGAGAAAGTGAAAATAGGTCCGCAACACAAAATATGATTTTTTTTAACTTTCCAACCAAGCCCACATGTTCATGCGCCCCCTACCAAAAGTGTAACTACTAAATCTGCTGCAACTGGTCTAAAACATAACCTTTAAAAAATTAACTAAAAAGATTCTACTATAAAGCCTGTAAAAAGTATTAAAAAAAGAAAAGAAAATTAATGTCAGTTTTCCGCTAAAAATAGTGTCAAGTGGTAGTCTAAAAAAGTGGCACTTTATATATTGATAGATAGATTGGAGTGATATTCATTTTATTAAGTTGAAGAGCGAATATATGAGCGAGAAGTAATAAAAAAAATTGAAAATAAAAAAGTGGCAAAGTAATAAATCCAAAATGATGGACACGAGAAATTAATTAAAAAAGGAATAGACAAGCTCCATCCTTTATCTGACTAGGGGTTGCACCTTTTGGTCACCATCTGCCATAAATCCGCCCTACACCCAGAGAAAAATCCTACCTAGTTCAGACAAAGCCATGTGATATTTTTAACTCTTGGTTTTCGAACCCTAACATAAATCACTGCACTGCACCTAAATTATTTTATAAGTACTACTCTCCTAGTAGATACTGTAATTAGTAATAGTACGTGTGTGTGAAGAAACATGAGCTGCAGCAAAAAAGGGCCAAAAATGAAGAGAATAGTTAAAGAGTGAACTAGTAATTGAAATAATAACAAAATTAACTAATTGTCATAATAATAACTAAAATTTTATTAATAAAATAACAATAACTATTATCATATAAGCAAACAACACAAGATGCACTTAAATATTAAATAAGATATAATTAAATAATTCAATTGAACATAGAATCAATTAAGTTGTATTCGACTTAACAATTCAATATTGTTTAGATTAACTTGAATTTAAGATGCAACCAAATAATTCGATTAAATATGTAATCAATTAATAGTGGCTAGATCCACTAACTTAATAATTCAATTGAAATTAGAGTTACTTGAATATAGAATTAATTGAGCAATTCAATAGTGCTTAGATTCACTTGATTGTAAGATGTAACTAAACAATTCAATTGCACTTAGAGTTAATTCAATAGTGCTTAGATTAAATTATAAGATGTAACCGAACAATTCATTTGAATTTAGAGTTAATCGAATATAAAATCAATTGAGTAATTCAATACTGCTTAGATTCACTCGATTATAAGGTGTAACTAAGCAATTTAGTTGAACTTAGAGTTAGTTGAACATATAATCAATTGAACTATTCAATAGTGTTTAGATTTAATTCAATATTAAATGTGAATTTAGATTAAACTAAACAACTATTATTTTTATTTAAATTAAAATTATAGGAGTACATTAATCATTATGATTGTTTATTTGATTCTAAAACCACCTTAATTGTTCAATTACATTTAAAAAATCGAATACAATGTAGTAGATTAATTTGTTCAGTTATCATTTCGATTAGGATTGATTTTCTTTAATTGAGTTTATTATTAATTTTTTTTCTTTTTAAAATTAGTAACTAAGATTCACTATTACATATTTCAAATTTATAAATATAATTTTTTGTTAATCTATAATTTAATTATAGTGTTGCAAACAATATACTAGTAAGAAGGAATTTTTTTACTAAAATCTTAAGAATTTTCCTTAGCAACAACACTAAGAGCATCTCCTACAAGGAAAGGTATACAAAAGAGGTACTACTATATCATCTATTTACCTTCTCAAAAGTGAAATATACATTTCCAAAAAGTAATACATTCCAAAAGAAAAAATGTATATAGAAAGGTATATAATTTTAAAAAATTAAAATAATAGTATAAAATGCATTAAAAAACATAAAGTGTAATACCTTCTCAAATACTTTCTCCCCTGAAGAATGATATTTTCATGAAAAGAAGACAAATATGATGGTTATTATAATTATACATCTCCATTGATGGAGAGGTAAAGATACCTATTTAAAATGGAAAAAGGTATAATACCTTCTCAAATAGTACCTCTCCCATTGAAGAACGATTTTTCATGAAAAAAAATAAATATAGTAATTATATGACTTTACCCTTCCATTTACCTTGGAGATGCTCTATCATCACAAAAGATGATAGACACCCTCGTCATTAAAATTCTTCATCTCTCTAAAAGAAATAAATAACACAATTCATCACCCTAGAAGACTAAATATGTATAGTAACTTATTGAGTATTTCAAAAGAAAATTAATTGTTGTGTATGCTAAGAGTCTCCACTGAAAATAACAAGAAATTGGGAACTTTGTATCCAAGCAAATTAAAATGCACGAAATGAGGACTTTGGTCGAATGGAGTGAACAAAAAAATCAGCTTTCAATCCCTACGATAGTACTCCCTCCGTCCATGAATCGGAATCCTATTTTTCATTTTAGTCAATCCGTGGATAGGAGTTCCGGTTCACTTTTTCCATAAATGATAGGGGTCTCATCTTCCACTAACTCATTTCACTGAGATTTCATTTAAAACTAATATATAATTATATATAAGTGAGATATCTATTCCACTAATTTTTTCCATCCACTTTTCTTAATATTCCTTAAAACTCGTGCCGCCAAAAAATGAAACTTCTAATGGCGGACGGAGGGAGTATCTCATAGTAAATGGAAAGAGTGGAAATAATGAAGAGAGAAAAAGAGAATATCAGTAGAAAAGTGAAAGAAATGCGGCGCAAAATACTCCTTCCGTCTCACGTTACTTTAGTCGTATTCCATTTTAGATTGTCACAAAAAAAAATTTTGGATTAAAAACAAAACATCTAATCACACCAACCTTATTGTTTCTTTTACTTTATTTTCTATATCTCTCTTATTTTATTCACTCATCTACTTTTTTTTTTACTTTATTTAATTGACTAAATCCAACTTTCTAAAATTTCCTGCTGAAAAGAAGGTAAACGTGAGTATTCTCTTTCATTTATGCTACTTATTTAGTTACTCCATTGTACTAGTAATTAAATCTACAATTAAGGAGCAATAAATGCATCTTTAATATGAAATTTGAAATTTTGAAGAGTTTGAATTCTCTAGGATTTGGATCTCCTGTTGTGCACAATCGAAGAGTTTGAATTCTCTAGGATTTGGATCCCCTGCTGTGCTGTGCACAGACAGGGGAATAAAAAAATAATTTTTTTATTATTAAATTTTTTTTTTGTGTGTGCATAGTAGGGGATCCACCCCCAATTCTCTATCATCGATGAGGGAAACAAAGGCTGAACAAGAGAAGGACATTTAAGTAAATTTAAATTTCTAATATCCGTAAGTTAATTAAATTATTTTTGTATGGCCGGTCATAATGTGGCCGTTCAGAGCATCCACAATTGTTTTCGCCCAGTCATAACCCAGCCATAGTCCAGCCATAAACTCATCCTGTCACATCACTAAAAATCCTCCTGACACATCATCAGGACAAGCAAATAACCCAACAATAGCCTAGCCACATCACTCCTAATTATATAAAACAAATAATAATTGACAATCACACAAAATACGGAATTAAATTTACGACACAGATACGATTAAATTCAATAATATTATTTAAATTAAAAAAAAGTACATTAAAAAAATACATTAAATTAAAAAAAAAAAAATTTTGCTTGCCGGTCCGGAGCCTGCAATGGCGGCGAGCGGATCGGCGTGCGCTCGCCGATTTTTTCACCGAAATGGAGCTCGCCGGTTACAATGGTTCGACGAGCGAATCGGCGAGCATCGGAGATCGGCTAGCCGGTCAGCTCGCCGCCATTGTGGATGCTCTTAGGATCACTCTGTAAGCGAAAATGATAAAACAAACAGTATATCAAAGTACACCAAAGTGAGGGAGACAAAATCTGAGCGCCGCCAGTGTAATCATTCACAGAATGGATATATGGAAAATCCCAACTTCCTTGAAACTACTAAACAAAATCCCTAAATCCAATCTTCGCTGCCCGAAATTTCCGATTTCACCTCTGATTTGATGCTGACCCCTTTTTATTTCCATCTCCTTACTCGCACGTGCATACTATACATACTGGATTTGTGTTTTCATTATTCATAATAACTGCTCCATCTCTTAAATACAATTAATTTACTAGTATATCATCTACTGCACAACTAAAGACTAGTAAACATAAGGACTCAATTGTATTATCTCTATATATATAAGAATGTGGCCATCTCAAGTACCTCGGGATTTTAAGAAGTATTGATAGGTGAAATAAAGTAGAGAGTAAAAAGATAGTTAAATATTTTAATGAGAAGAGAGGAGAGATAAGGTTATTTATAAAATTGAAAAGTGGTCATATTGATTGGAACGAACAAAAAAAGAAATATGGTCACCTTAAATGGGACGAAGGGAAGAGAGTAGTTCTACTATGTTAATTAACATGAAACCTAGATTCTACGGATGCTTCATCTTGGGCCTA
Source organism: Salvia splendens (assembly GCF_004379255.2). Classification (NCBI taxonomy): domain Eukaryota; kingdom Viridiplantae; phylum Streptophyta; class Magnoliopsida; order Lamiales; family Lamiaceae; genus Salvia; species Salvia splendens. The sequence continues at coordinate 5,018,065 of NC_056034.1, forward strand.
ATACTTTATGCCTATCCATAACTTACATGGAACTGTAAAATACATAGAATGACGAAGTAAATACAGTCGAGTAGGGACAAGATTTTTACTAAAAATAAAATTAAGGCTGCAATTATCCAAAAAGGTACTGACCGTCTAAAAAGTTTGGTTTATTTATGTTTTCACTACCCTCTTTTATTGAATACTCAGACATCCGGAAAAAATTCATGTACAAGTAAATTGGGGTTTTCTTGGAAATAGGCAATTGTCAAGTGCTTACATTTAAAAATGGAACTATTTAACTTTAATCAAAATTGAATTTCGAGTTAATTAGAAAAGCGTGTACGTTAACCTAATTAATGTTTGTTGGTGAGCTTAACTATTCTCCGGTGCAGATGGCTCAAAACACGAGAGAATGATATAAATTTTTTTAACGTGGTTGAACGTGTATATATGCTCAATAATTTAAGAAAGTAATTACGAATTATGGCTCGTCTGTTGTAGTTTGCGAACTTATTATCGGTATGTGAATATGAATATGCCTATAGGAAATAACAGCTGTGGAATTTATTAATAGAATTAGAATAAAGTTTTTTAGCCTAATTGTTATGAAGTTCTTGAAAAACGAGAACATTAAAATTATTATATATATACCTGTTATATAAAAACCGTGACTGCTCAGAAATTCTCTCGATTTTCAATAAAAAGTCACCTTAATTTTTTTATTTGAAAGTTAATTACGAAACATATTAATCAACAAAACATTACCGTATTCAAGTACTAGTATATAATATGTTATAGAATTCGAAAGGAAATCATAATCCACAGTAGAAAATGTTAAAATAGCATCACCTCACAAATTATTCGTTTTACTTATTCTCGATTTATATATTTTGTGTACAAATAATTCAATCTTAATCCAAATGTTAAAATAGCCTCACCTCACAAATTATTCGTTTTACTTATTCTCGATTTATATATTTTGTGTACAAATAATTCAATCGTAATCCAAACACAATAGTAGTGGAGTACTAAATAATACTACTACAAATAATTCAAAATAGTATTAATTTATTTTATCAATCCTCTCTACCTTATCTATGAAATCAAAGATCTCCAAATCATTTAGATATACGGGGCTTTAACTACATTGTAAGTGTCGTTTTTCTCATTTCGGAGTGTGACTGTGTGAACAAAATATAGTCTCATCCATTTATGTTTGATTATCCATAGAATGATTAGGAATTGCTTTTTATTTCACCAAGTTGAGCAGATAAAATCCCTCTTTAAATGTGAAAGTTATAATCTAGGCATAGTTTCAATTGTAGTATAGAGTTTTAGATAACAAGGCTTTTAAATCACAAAATGATGATAACTCATAGTATAACAAATAAATAGAAGGAAGGTACAAGCACTTAACTTATGGAATTATTTATAGAATTGGGTTCTAGTTAAAGCAAAAAATACTACTCTCTACTCTATTAATTAGCTAATAAAGTATATTTTTATAATAAAATGTTATTGTATGCATACAAATATTACTACTAGGAGTATATAAAAGCTGAATTGTATGTCTAAAAAAGTGTTATCATAGAAAAAATAATACTCCGTATTGCATGTACAAAATTGTTATCCGAATTCAATGCACAAAATTGAATAAGAAAATTGATTGTTTGATCGATCAATACTCTCTCTATAGAGCAAACTAAGTAGGAATAGGTCTGCTTTTGTTGATAATTAAATTATTCTATTTTTCTTTATGGGATGGTAGATATAGTGACACTTTAGATTTAGCACTGCAGCAGGGTTTCCTAAACAATTTAATAGTATTTAGTTCATTTTAACATGTTTTTAATACGAGCGATGTTACAATAGTAAGAAGTGTGCGTCTGCGTCTAGCTTTCACTAATAATATATCGATATATGATCGAATTGGCAAAAGATAAAAAAATATTCACGAATCATATTCTAAGATTTAAAATTTCATGTCGTAATTGTAAAAATAAAGTTGCATCTAGCTGATATTTGGACTAATTGCCAAAAAAATGAAAAACCATTACATGATCAGTCAATATCCTAATTCCTTTAATCCTTGAATTTGTTGTGTGTAAATTATAATGGCTGATAAATCAAGATTTAACCCGAGACACACTGTTTATCATAAATTTTGCACACATTTATTTTGTGCATGTGTACCTAATTAAAATCATAGGTTGAACTAACAAGATAAATAAAATATAGGTATAAATACAAAAGTAATCTGAACAGAATCTGCATGTGATTCTTTTCATCAACTGCCTTAAATGCTGTGTGCTGCTGCTATTATTGATCGAGCATCCTAATCCATGTTCTCCGGCAAGAGCACGGATTTGGATCCGGACCCACTTTTAATATTTTTTTACTCTTTCCCAAGAGCACAACACCTACGTTCATGCTCTTCCGCAAGGACATACTCAGAGCATCCACAGTGCGGCGGACGATAGGCCGCCCGATGCCTCGGGCACGCTATCGTCCGCCACTATGGGTGCGCGGACGATGGATGATGCGTCGTCCTCGCCCGACAGATAGTCCGCGGAGGAAGCGCGGACGATATGGCATCGTCCGCCCACTGTTGGCGACGCGGACGATGGCGTGGACGATGCAACGCGTTTTTATTTTTATTTTTCCGAATTTTGTCTATTTATTAAACCACATTTCTCATTCTATTTTCATACGAACATTTCTCGCATCTCTCATTTCTCTCATATCTCACATTTCTCCATCTCTCACAAACCAAAATGAACCACGACGACTACTGGAGTTCCTCGGAGGGCGGTAGTCCGACCTTGACTCAAGCCTTAAATGCAGCGCGAGGAGGCGGAAGCGGCGGCAGAGCAGATTCCCATGCCTATTCGACGTCGGACGTTTGTCCTCCGCGAACACGCCGCAGCTCACGAACGTCTAGTTGCAGACTATTTTGCCGAGCAACCACAGTGGGGCCAGACTGTTTTCCGCCGCCGGTTTAGAATGCCCAATGGGGCTCCGATCACGGTGGGAAATAGTGAAAGGGCCGACACGTCTCTGGTTCAAAGAAGTCCTCGCCGATATCATGTATGCGTGCATTATCTTGCACAACATGATAGTCGAACATGAAGATGGGAGCATCACCGATTGGACCGATGATGAAGGTGCACCTAGCTCCTCCAGCACGGCGACCGCGCCCCCCGCTCGAGGATTACCAACGGGCTTCAATGAGGTTCTATCTAAACAGGACTCAATGCACAACCAACAAGACCAGACTCAGCTCATGAATAATGAGATTGAATAAGTGTGGGCCCGTAACCGTCGTCGCTGAGTTTGCGTATTTTTTTTAATTCGTATTGTAATGTATTAATTTTATAAATGAAATGAAGGTTTTTCCCAATTTTTGTATTTATTTAAATATTCAATAAAAGAAAATGCTTAGGGCGCCCCACTGCAGGTGAAAGGGTAGAGGATAAAATGCTGACGTGGCGGTGCATAGGGCGGGCTTTAGGGCGCGCCTTAGGGCGCCCCACTGCTGATGCCTCCCACCATTTCATTATTTAATTTAAATACTTCAATTACTAAAAACATTTCCACAATATTAAAATGCATTAAAATACCAGGAATAGTATTACAAATTATAAAAAAATTATAAATTACATAATTAAAATTCTAAAAATTAAAAATTACATAATTAAATTCATAAAATTTAAAAAACCACTACTCGTGGCCAAATTTCGCTCAAATGGATGATGAATGTGTGTATTTATAGATGATTTTGGAATTGAATTTTTTTAAAATTTCAAAAAAAAATCAAAAAATGGTAATAAAACAACTATAATTTTTGGAATCCGAAAACAATTTTTTTTTTAATTTTTGGTATTATTTTCAATTTTTTAAAAAAAAGAAAAAGAAAATGAAAACGCTACACAGTGCTCACATGGATCAAGCTTTGAGGCAACATCTCCTGGGATTAAGCCTGACTTTACAAGTTCTTTGATATTACCTTTTGCAGGATGCCCAAGCCTATTATTCCATAGCTTCATATCATCAATCATAGCAAAGTTAGAATCACCAGTGATTGCTTCTACTAACAGGTAGTAGAGGTTATTTCTTCTTTCAGCAACCATCACAGTATGATGCCCTTTCTTGACCTCCTTTTTCCCACCAGAAGAGATGAATGTAAACCCTTTTTAACTCCAATAATCCCAGTGTAACTAGATTTCTTTTAATCTCTGGGATATACCAGACTTCACTTAACAATTTAATAGATCCATCATGCATCTTGAGTTTTACTGTACCAATTCCCCTCACATTGCATGCATGATTATTTCCCAATAAGACTGAAATGGTAGCTTCTTTCATGTCATGTAACCAAGATTAATTGGGGCACATATGAAAACTACAACCAGAATCCATAATCCACACACCATTCAAACCACTCTCCATAACATTTATAATTTCGGGAGTATCACATTCTTCAACACAACCAGAGGTGGGATGAGAATTACCTTCAGTCTGCTTTCTCCTCCATGCATAGCAATCTTTCTTGATATGCCCACGCTTTTTACACCAGTGACATGACCTGGTCTCCCTCTGATCAGGTGCAGCAGCCTTTCCCTCATCACCGTTTTTCTTGAATTTCCCCTTCTTGATTCGCATGGAGACTCCAGGGACTGCTTCTTGAGATTTTGCAGATACCTTTTATAGCTCCTTTGCCCGTAGAGCTGATTGAACCTCAGTGAGAGTGATGATCTATTCCCTTCCATACACCATTGCATCTCTTAGGTGATGACAATTCTTCGGCAGGGCGTTTAGTAGCATGATATCCTTATCTTCATCATTGATCTGAACATCAATGTTCTCAAGATCATCCATAGCTTTGTTAAACTCTTCTAACTGCTCCCTGATTCCCCCTTCTTCTAAGAATCTATACGAGTATAGCCTCTTGCTTCATACACAGCCGGTTAGCAAGAGATTTTGTCATATAAAAACTCTCCAATTTGGCCATGATTCCAGCTGCTGTAGTTTCCTTTGAAACTTCCCTTAATACTTTATTTCCAAGGCATAAAATTACCACGCTATGCGCCTTAGCGTGGATCTCAGCTAGCTTAACCTTTTCCTTCTCATCGAGCACTTCCCCGCCCTTCAGATCTGCCTCATTTTCTTCTAATGCTGCAGATAACACTTGTTGGATCAGCAATGCTTTGATCTTTAATTGCCATAGACCAAAGTCATTACGTCCGGTGAATTTCTCAGCCTCCAACCGTGCTGCCATTTTGCAATCGATCTCTTCTCCAGCGAGTTCCCACAGACGACGCCAAACTGTTATAATTTGAGTAAGGTTTTTGCGAAGAAGAGTGATAATCTTGCAGCTAAGAACTTAAGAGAGATTTGAGGGAAAATGTGTGTGATCTTTATTCAATTAAAACTGAAACTACAAGAATGATCTCATCTCAAAACTAGTTGAGAAACACACTTTATATTCCTCTCTTCCTAACTGCCTCAAACGACTGAAACAAGCTGAAGAAAAAACAAACAGACTTTTCAACAAACTCTCTAAACGGCTAGTTCACAAGATTTGAACTTGCTTCTTCTTTTAATCTTCTTGGGCTGACTTCTTATTGGGCTGGGCTACTTATGCATATTGATACTGCTGCAGAGTTAGTGGTTGATGTTTGTGTATTCAACTGATCAGGAGGAGACTCCTAATCTAGCCGTGTCGCTGACACGATGGCCTCAAACCCTGGTATCAATAATTTCCTCAACCCATCTCTACTGGCTAGTATAGTGGATGTAAGAGTCGAATCCCACTGAGATGGATGAATGCAAATGGTGATTGTGGTGATAATCTGGAAGGGTTGGTTAGCTACCACGCTTCGGGTTGAGGTTTTCTTAACTTCTAAACTTGCAAGTAACCTGGACTCTACTGGCTGATGAGACTATCTCATATTTGGGTAAGGTGGTATATGTGAGAGAGAAGAAATACTCTACTGGAGTGCATGTGAAAAGTAGAAGTTTACTAAAAGTGGTTAAACAAAAGCTGGAGTGAATATCTAAAGGAACTGGCTGATGGACTGCTAGATCTGCAGAAAGTCAGACAAAAAGGGGAAGGACAAAGATAAAGTAGCTGAAAAGTAAAAGTGATCCACAAATTGGATATAGATGTTGTCTTCTCAAACAAGTATGCACAAAACTCAGATAAACACAGATTCCATGGATAACAGTTCAAACAAACACTTTTCACAAATTATGATCCACAATTAAAAATCAAACTTAAAAACTAACTACTGATAGTCCCAGATTAAACATACTGACTAACATTCATGGTGGCAACAGCCACGTAATCACAAATCTAATGCATTAAACTTCAAATCGAACGATTAACACTTGAAATCCTAGTTAGCAAACTCAGATCTAGCCTAGTCAAATGAAATCAAGTTTCAACACTTAGAATATTTATGCAAACAACCAGATCTAGCTAATCTAGGCAGAATGAAACACGATTGCAGCGAAAAGATGAGAAATAAATAACTTCCATATCATAGCGTTTGGATCCCGGCATAATACTTCGAAAGCAACAAGCGATTAGGTTCCAAAAGAAGATCCAACGAGATAAAAAAAGAAATACGAAGCTAAACTAAGAAAGCAAGTAAAGAGTGTGTTCGCCACTTGTGTGATGAAACAGTTTCTGGCGATTAAAACGGCTGGAAGAGTTGACGGTGAATGATTTCCGGTGGAATCCTGGATATCTTGAAGTGATCATGACTGGTGGCGAGGAACGAAAGGTATGGAGTTAACCTCCACTTTGGAACTAGGACTTCCGTGAGTGATTTGTAGGTGTGCTTTCTAAAATGATTTGAGTCCCTCCTTTTCATTCTTCATGTGACCTTCTATTTATAGGGAGACTTACCTTAGGATTAGGGTTGTTCTTCCTCGTACATTGTCTCTTTTGCCCCCGCTAAATAGCTCGTTTTATATTAGCAATTCTCTCATCTCCATCTCGAGCCTTTGGGGTTCCTCCAAGGTGCATCCCTCTGTTTCCCAGAGTTCCAACTCCCATCAGGATTCCAACTACCCATTGCATTCACCTGAGCCTGATAATCTCTTTCTTGAGAGCCATAGTACTGTTGGGGTAAGATTTCTCCTTGACCCGGAGATTTCTCTTTCTCTTGTGTGGTTGGTGAGGTGGTTTTCTCGATTGCATTCAAAAGTGCTTTCTCAAGCCTATCTATCCTTGCCTCGACTCTTTCGTCATCTTGCTCTCTCAGAGCGTTTTCCGTCCATCTTCTCATAACATTCATCGAAATGTCGTTCGCCTTCTTAGCCTCTATTAGCTTTCCCAAAATTTCTCTTGTTTCACTTCCCTTTTTCTTTGTAAAATTTCCCCCGCTCGAGGAATTCATCAAATCCTTTGACTTGGAGTTTGCTCCTTCATAGAACAGATAGTAAATCTCTGTCTCGATCATCATGTGGTTTGGGCAAGCATCTAGCAATCCTTTGAATCGCGACCAATATTGACTCAGAGACTCATCGTACTCCTGCTTGCAGTCCACGATCTCCTTCTTGAGGGCGTTCGTCTTGTTCGAAGGGAAAAAGTAATCCAGGAACTCCAATTTGAAGTCCCTCCATGTACGGATAGAATCCCGGGGCAGCCTCACCAACCATGTATTGGCCTCTCCCTTCAAGGCGAACGGAATTGCACGTAAGCGGTAGCCCTCTTCCGTCGCATCGTTTGGCCTTTTTTGAATACTGCACAGCCTGCTAAACTCATTTAGGAACTCGTATGGACACTCGTTCCTGCGTCCAGAGAACGTTGGTAGAATGCCTAACACATTTGTCTTAATATCGATGGCCCTTTGACGCGGATTCATAACTATAGCCTGAGCTGACTCACCATCTAGATGGACAGTGAGCGAACCGATCTCCGGATCTGGATCGACTACGTGTGCCATGTCTCTGATCTCTGCTTCCTCTGTATCTGTTTATGAAGTTGACTTTGGATCCTCCTTTCCTGACGAACTCCAATCGTCGTCACTCTCCGAACCAAACGGGAATGGATCTCCCGTAGATAACCCTGATTTGGTGGTGACCGTAGATCTGTGTCCCTGACCATCCAAGTAAACTGATCGTTCCTCTACCCATATGAGTTACCCCAGTGTCCAAACCGTGAGCCTCTGCTCATAAACTGCACATAAAGATAAAGAAAAACAAATCAAAACTATATACGCCAAAATCTCTAAACACAATCATAAACTACGCCATCCATCCCCGGCAACGACGCCATTTGAAGCAGCATATTTAACCGAAGATTCGTGTATACTTTTATGCTAGGTCGAGCCCTCAGGTCCAGAGAATCTGCTAGATCACAAGGTCTAGGAACTTAGAGGCTCCTGGAAGTCTCGATCGTCGGACACACAAACCCCCTCGCGCTTGCAAAAACCCTCAACCAGCTATACTATGGATTAGTATAGGGAAGCAGAGGTCGATCCCACGAAGATGGACGCGTAAGAAAGCATTTAGAAGACTCTGGGCAGGTTGTTGGCTGCTGCCACGCAATTTTGGGTTGAAGTTTAACTACTACTAGACCTAAGCACGAAAATCAGACACTGGACCTAGGAACTGAAAGCATCATGCTGACGTCGAACATCCTTATAGCCACGAGATCTCAAACTAATTTCCTAGACCGAGCCAACGACCACCTAATATAGCTAGACAGAAAGCGAGTAAACAGTGGGAACCATTTTCCAGAAACAGAAAGTACGGAAGAAAGCTGCAACTAACAAACTCAGAATTTAACTAACAATGACGTGCATCTCATTACCTGAATCAAACGCGAACATGAAGAAAACATAGCACAAATCCAGATTCAAACAAAATGTAAAAGTTCGGACGTCGGAAACTTGCAATTAGCCGGAAATAGAACAGATCTACATATACTAGACGGAATGAAATGAAAATAATTAAAATGAATATAAATAGTGTTGGTGTAGAAATGAGGATGTGTTAATTTATAGGGTGGAATTGTAGGGTGGTATTGAAGATTTTTGGACTAGATGACGAAAAGCTGATGTGACATGATGAAAATGGGGATGAGATGATTTATAGGGTTTGATTGTAATCACTTATTATAACTGCTTTTTTATTGTGTTGTTGTTTGGACTCTTGCTCACCTTTTCTTAGTTTGAAACTTTATATCTTTAAAATTAAAATATTATCCAATTACGCTTACCCTATCATTTTCGAATAAGGCTCAATACTTTTAATACCCAATTATATTATCAGCTCGGTTTTGCTTTCTAATTACTTGATCACACGAGTATTTTGGCTATGTAGAGATCAGATCACTCGAGTTCACTAATTATCGGAACCTCTTTGTATTTGGTAATGTCTGAGATGGCTAATCTCAGAAGATACAAGCCAATTACACTGTCGAGTATTACAAGCAAGAACAATACAGAGAGTACAAGAATTAGCCAAGAACCCTAATCTATTACAAGAACTTAACCTCTCGCAATAGTACCGGGCTTCTCACCACAATTCACCTGCACACTCAAGAAGCCTGTTAGTAACACAATAGACAGATCCTAACCGGATCTAAGCGAGTATACACAGTAAACAACGAAACTTGAAACACCAAGCACAAAGGATGGCTCGGGTCGCAACAACGACTTCACAAGGGCCAAAGACCTCCTCCGTCTTATCCAACAAGTCTCAAAGGAGCACAGTGGAAACAATCTAACCCCGAGCTAGGGTTTCCCGATTACTACCACAGAAATCCACCCCACTCGTTCTATTACTCAGAATCACCACCACACGATCTCAAGAACCCTCAGAACTCACAGATCTAAGAAGCCAACTGTAGATTTTCCCAGAACAGTCAGGAGACGAACTCAACCGTTCAAACTCACACAAAATCTCCAGATCAACTCAGAGGTTGAGAGATAGCGCTCGATCCTCACTAAGAAGAAGAGAACGAAGACATCGGAGAAAAGAAAAACAGCCAGAGTTTCAGAGAGAAAGAGAGGTTTCTAGAGAGAAGCAGGAGCAAGAGCTCGAACAGAGAGAGACAGTAGAGATTGGAATGAGTAGTCAAAGAGTCGAGGAGAAGAATAAAGACTCCAAGGAAACACACCTCAAATCCAACGGCTCAGTGCCGTGATCCGCGTGGAGGGCACACGTGGCAGCCATCAGGGAAGCCACTAAAGATTGGACTGGATCCGACTTGGATCAAGCAAATTGGCCATCAATTAAATCAGCCCAGCTAACTTAATAGCCAAGGCCTAAAAGGATAGTCCATAATTCCATAGGCTCAATATTTTTTATACACAGTCATATTATCAGCTCGGATTTGCTTTAGTTACTTATCACACAATATTCAAAATACTCGTTCATACACACAAAAAATTGAAAATTATTGTTCAATAGTATCCATAAAAACACCTCATCATTTAGGTCGTACTTACAATTCAAAGTGATAAAAGCACAAGATCATAAAACATACATTCTCCATAGGACCACCTAAGGGTATAAATCGTACGTGTTGGGTCGTTATCGGGTCAACCTGATAATGACACGATCCAATAAGGGCAAACACGAACACGACATGTTATGAAAACCCCAAACCCGATCTGCTACTCTCGAACCCGAACTCGGCACGAACTCGACACGAACCACCCTGGGTCAACACGACACGATAACAACACGTACACGACACGACACTATGAAAACACGACCTGATAACACAGTTAGAACCTGGAACTGCTCTTGATTAACAAAAGTTACAAAACTTTGAATCGGATCATTAAAAACCTAAAATGTGATTACACAATCTAATCAGGTGAACAATAACATCAATAGATTCGTAGCAACAAAATCCAACAAAAAGATATTATTTTTAAAATATTAAATATTATTAATAATAATATAATATTATTTCTTAACGTGTAATACGAACCCGACACGAACACGACACAAAATTTTCGTGTACTTAAATGGTCGACCCGATAAGGACACGAACCCAATAAGCTTTGACCAAAATTCATTAATTTCGTGCGGATTCGTGTCGTGCCAAAAATTGCTGGCCCTAGGACCACCACGGCGGAATGAATTTTCCTCAAATTAAACATAATTAATGTTTAAATTTCACTGATATACACCAGCCTTTAAAAGGTCTACCCGTCTTAAGTGCGTTCTCTTTGATTCTAAATTTATTACCCCATTAAAAATAAGTAATACTACTAGCTAGTTCTTTTTTTTACTACATTTTTGTATAAGAATGTATATATAAGATGTAGGCTTTAAAGCATATATATATTGTCAAAATATTTATAAACCTATTTATCAAATTAACACATCACAAAAAATTTATCCGTCCAAAAATATACTTCCTTCAAAAAGAAAAAGAAAAAAGTGGCGGCTTCTGGTGTTACTCAATTTTGTGATTATAAATAGGCATCACAAGTGCAGAGTCTTTGAAGATATCCTCTCCCCATATATCCGCTGAAACTACAGTATTCCTTTCAATCAAATCATGGAAGAAGCCATGAGAAGGCTCAACGGCACCGACCCCGATCCCATCCTCCACCCCTCCTCCGCCCCAAAGCGCCGCCCCTCCCCCTCCCCCGCCGGCGCTATCAGGTACCGCGGCGTCCGTCGCCGCCCCTGGGGCCGCTACGCCGCCGAGATCCGCGACCCTCAGTCGAAGGAGCGGCGCTGGCTCGGCACCTTCGACACCGCCGAGGAGGCCGCCTGCGCCTACGACTGCGCCGCCCGCTCTATGCGCGGCGTCAAGGCCCGCACCAACTTCGTCTACCCCACTTCTCCTATCCACCCCGCAGCCGATAATATCATCCCTCCCTTCCACTTCTCAAAATCACCTCACCCCTTCCCAAACCCTAATTTTGATCTCAACGGAAAAAACATGCTTCTCATCCGCGACTACCTCAACACCTCCAATTCCATATATTCCGATGCTTGCTCCTTCAATCGCCCTTCAAACCACCACAACATGCCTCTTAACAATTCTTCCTTTTCGACCTCTCAGCCCTCCTCCTGCTTCAACCGCACTTCTGCAAAATCCCAAGGTAACAATTCGACAAACACTGATTCTACTGGAATTTTCTGGAGCGAGAGGTCTGATTCAGGTTTGTTAGAAGAAGTTATACACGGCTTCTTCCCCAAAGTGAAGGCGGAGCCGCCATCGGTTATCTATGAAGCTGAAGCAAAAAATGGGTTTGTAGGTTTTCCGGTTGAGAACCAAACGGTTTATTCACAATTCGGGGGCTTCAACTCCGGCGGCAAGCATTTTTATGGAGGCCAAGCGAGTTCTAGTGGAATATTTGGGGACATTTTTCACTACCAAGAAGCTCTAGGTCTGGTTGCAGAGAGAGCGCCTAATGCTTGAAACTTATCAAACTAAGATATGTTAATTTATGTTTACTAATTAAATCATGTACTAGTATTTGTGGATTAATTGTAATATCTCTAGTTGGCGGAAAAATAGGAAATTATGTACCCCTTCTTCAATGAAGTATGTAATTTTCTTGTATTTGGTCATTAATGAATACAACAAAAAAATGAAAAATCTTGAATGTTTAAATTCGTTTAGTTAGAATCATAAATAACATATCTAACAAAATAGTATCGATGTGTAAGTATGCATGTGTGAAACGTGCATGGGGAATTGTTGGATGTTTTGTTGATTTGCATAACTGTCCCTGTTCAATGTTGATATTATTGTTGTTAGTCCTTCACTTATTAAAAAGGTGTAAAAAGCTATGGATCGAGTCTTTCATTCTCTCTTATACGCAGTTGTAAAGACAGCACTTTCCACTGTCCGAGTCCAAAAAAACCCTAGCTAACAACTTCCTTACACTTAAGTAGCCAACGCAACACAACCAAATTCGATACTGGTTTACTTGTACTTCGCGCTTAATCTCTCCTTTTATCTATTAATTAGGTGATCCTTTTTGTGTTTAATTAGTGGATCTTATAATTCTAATCCATGTTTTCGGGAATTTTGTTCACATGCCCTTGGAGTCTTGGAGATCGTAGGTTTGTCCTCCTGATAGACTAACCTTGCTATTTTTAAACAACTGTCACTTTAATATTAGATGATTGATTCAAGCATATCAATTTTGGTTTCCTGTATTTTTGGGTTGGGATTTAATTCCATTAGTAAAATTGACGGCACCCTAATAGTAATCTGTTTGTTTTCTCATGCAGTTAATAATCAGTTGAGCATATTACAATATGATCTATAAACAAGTAGTAGTGTATATTTTCATTCACCTCATTTATATCTATACTCAGTCACTCACAAAAACTTGTATCCGTCTCTGCTTACAGAGAAATGGAATCAAAGTCCTCAATGCCTTCTTCTAGCCTTATTGATCAACAAGTGGTAAGTGGGACAAACTCTATTTTTTCACAATTATTTTTGTGTAATTAATAATCAATTTGTTTGAAATGTATCTATTCAGTTTTCTTGTCTCACATAGTCAAATCCTTCTTCTACTTCTTCAATCTCTCTGTATATGAAGATTACTATTGAGACAAATTGATAATGTTATTAACTCATTCACTCTTTTGTTTCAAATATGACATTTTGATCACATAGTATGAGTTATGTTTTGTGTTGATTGTGTGTTCCTAGTTGTACTTTTCCCAGAAGCCCTTGTACATTGCTCTGGTTTGTTGAACCTTTGTCTTCATTTGCAGAGAGACACATTGTTGTATCTCCGAGTTGTCTAGGCAAATGCTCATGCTGGAATTGAGTTATCTTGCATTGATGGCTTGTTTATTTACTTTGCTTCTTTTCATTTTGTTATTGTCACTTCTTTCTTGTTGTGCTTTGTATCCTCTGGAAACGACGACTGGATTATCAAGATTCAAGACGGTATTATTACATCACATTATTCTTCTATTGATGGCTTAACTAGCACAGCAATGGATCGCAGTAGATTTGTGTTTGCTTGCTTATAGGTTGTTGAGCTCTCCGACATGCTCGGTTGTTGAGAGTCTTGGGAAAAAGATTGCTTGATGCCTTCATCCACTATTTTATTTCCTAATTTGTTAAGGCGAATTCTTCCCATAGAAATCCATGGGTTCCATCTTAAAACCAATTGGTGAGACTTATATAGTGTATTAAGCTCTTTGTGTGTGGATTGGTGATAAGAGAAGATGCCCATGAGACTTATATAGCGGATTAAACTCTTTGTGTGTGAGATATTATTATATTCATTTTTTTATGTTTCAATTGCCAACACCCTCCCTCAAACCCTTTAAGGTGAATCTTGGAGGGGTTGGACTTTTTTAAGGTGAATCTTGGAGGGGTTGGACTTTTTTATGATCGATTGGACAATCGGCCCAATTTTTTTTTCGATCGGTTGGACCACTAGCCCAAATTTTCAGCCCAGTTATACTGTTGGGTCAGTCATTTTTTTCGGTTTCAGCCCAGATATACTGCTAGGTCAGTTAAATATGACCCACAGTCGGCGACCCGCTCTGATACCATGATAGAAATCCATGGGTTCCATCTTAAAACCAATTGGTGATAAGAGGAGAGGTCCATGAGACTTATATAGTGGATTAAGCTATTTGTGTACACCGATATAAGATATTATTATATTCATTTTTTTATGTTTCAATTGCCAACATGCTCCATCAGTTGTTGTACTAGTTTCAAGTACAATCTTACAAATGGCGTCGGTGAGCCCTACACAACAGGATGAAAGCTTGCTCCATAAAATGCAATGGCAAAAAATATACTCATTGTATCATTTTAGTCTATGTTGTTTTGGAGTAATCATACTTGTTATAGTGTAGCTTAATGTCTTGCACTATATACAGTATATATAGGATAGGATACATGTAGCTAGATAGAAGTATAAAATCGAAACAGTTAGTCGCAAATAATAGTAGGAGTAGTAGTATTTTTGCAATTCATTCGATGAAATGGATTGGGTTGGGCTTGGATAATGTGAAGATGACCGTTGCATTTACTCCTACAATTTGTTGGGACATCGTTACGCTTGATATGATCATGAAAATGCCTCTTTATTAGGTCAAGAAATGAGGAATTCAATACACTCGATCGAGACTATATCCATCACCATAACACTGGAAATGGGACCCCTTTTCCATTGGCATGTTATTTTCATGATTATCGCAAGAACAAATAAGAAAAGGAAACGAAAAAGCAAAAAAAAAGACCCAAATGGGAATCATGTTGATCTTGATCGAGATTGAATAGAGTGGTTGACGCAGAGCAAAAAAGTAGTTTCTTTTTGGTGGGACATTAATTGAGCCTAAGTTATCAATCCCGTGAAGGAAGGGATTCAAGAAATGGAAGGATAGAGAAAGGGATATTCAATCATTCCTACTCTTCTATATTAAGTTGAAACCAATATCTCAAATACTTGTATATATTTCTCCTGCCCACAATATTGAAGATATGGAGAGTGAGGCCATGATAAGCAAAGATATGAAGGTGGATGAGGCTCTTGCGAGGCAAGGGAGCATCACCAAATCTAGCTGCCTCTGCTCTCCCACCACCCATGCCGGCTCCTTCCGATGCCGCCTCCATCGCGCCCCCTCCCTCCAACGGACTAAGAGCATCGAATCCGCCACCGACTCACAATCTAAGGATACTGCTGCCCCTCTTATGGTTACTCATCAGATAAGCAATTCAAGCAGTGCTCAGTAAATAAAGATATATACCTGGTATCTTTTACTCTATTTGTAATCTATATATGTTCTCAAATCTGTGTAAATTGTAATGCAATCAACATTGAGTATGCAGTTTGGAATGGAAGAACGAAAACTTGTACTAGTATAATATTCACATGCACATCTTAAATCTCCGTGTAATTACTAGTGGCATGCAACTCCTAACAACTTGTCTTAAATCTCTCGATTTTATTGAATTTAGGTTTAAATTGATCTTCATCCGTCGAATCTTGCATTAACACATAAATCATTTAAGTTGTACACAACAGTGTTGTAGGTTCTAGATAGCTTCCGAACGAATGACACGGGCCGAGTATCTTATCTACAAAATACACGACCATGTGTTATGTTCTCTTATTTTTCTCGACTATGCACACATTTTGTGCATTCTATGAATATAATACACAAGTCATGTGCTTTTTAAATCACTCATTTTTTATGCTTTACTATGGAAAAAACTTGATAAATTCATTAAACAACTGCACATAAGCAATTTACTCAAATAGTTTAAACGTGCGCAAATGCACATAAGCAATTCTGCAGCAGTATACTTCCACTTCTGCAGTTCAACACTCTCTTGTACAACTACTATTTGTGTCGTTTTCTAATTTTGCCTCGAAAAAACTATAGTTTCCATAATTTTATTGGCATAGCTTACACCAAGTGAGTTGCATTCTTTCCTAAACGGTTACAAAGAGTTTTTCAAGAATTATCACACAAAAGAGGAAAGAAAAAAGATTAAACAAAGACAGAGTGCTATTTACCCATCCCAAACAACACATTGGGATCTCTGATGATCAGTTCTTCTCAGTTGCACTTCTGCTGATGGGCCATAATTTGCTCAACATTCTCCTAGGTCTGCTGGGAGTCATGGTAAAGGCCTTCAACTTGGATGATTTTCCAAGCTCTAAATTGTCGTCTTCGTCCAGCTTCATTTTGAGGGTCGAAACATTCGAGCTGGGTGATTTGAGGCCAGATACACTCCACTGGTCTTGCGCAGCACTAGTAGGCTTTGATGAATTCTTGCACACTGCCAACAGTGCCTTGATGTTGCTAGGCAGCTCCGTCACTTGACCTCCCGCCATTGCAGCCCTTGCTTGCTCGAAGAAGAGGACTTGAACCACCACCCGCAGTGGCAGCATCTCGTTCTGTGCAGCGTGCATGCACGCTTCAACAGACAACTTCTTGCACTCCAATGCGCGGCACAGCCTCTTCCTTTCGCTCTTACTCAGCTCTGGATGCACCTGACATTGCCATTGTACAAAAACACAATTGGAAACAACTAAAAACTAATTTCATAAACATTAAAAAATAAAATAAAATAAAATCCACCTTTAGGTAAATGTCGATAGCTTTGTAGAGATCATCATGATCCAGCCTTGCAAATTCTGGGATGGATTCTGCAACGGCGATGAACTTGGACAAGTGCAAATTCTTGTCCTTGGCTATCTTCTGAAGATAGCCATCCACGAGCTTTGCGACCTTGAGCTTGGAGCTGTGCGATGCAGAAGACGACCTTCTGCTCTCCTGAAACAGCAGCTCCACGTTCTCAGCAGACCGCGATCTTCGCCTCTCAAACTCCCCTTTCCCTCTACGCGGGCTCGTGGGAGGGCTCTGCCCCTGCACCATGAAATGCTCCAGTATCGAAATCACACCATCCACGTCGTACATCATCTTGTCGTCCAACGCTGGTAGCAATAGATCAGACACCGACGCCTCCTCCAGCTGCACTCCAATCCTACGTTCCAACTCCATCTTCGAAGACGAGGATGCTTTCACCATGTTGGCCGCCTTCAACAGCTTCAGCATAAAGCTGCAAGACACCTCCCCTTTCTCACTCGGAAGCAAGCTAACTATGGATTCCAGCAACAACCTATGCTTTGAAGTCACTTCCCCAACCGACTCAGGTTTAGAGTCACAATCAATGTTTATGTACTTGGACACATTTGGCAGCCAGCGCGACGCATAGATGCGTAATGCCTCACCAACGAGGCCCGGGGGAAGCTTCCCACCCGATTTGATGGCGATCATAGTCCTCCAGTAGAGATCAATCCCCAGCTCAGCCAGATCCTCCGCCCACCAGCTGCCTCGGCTCGTGGACTTATGATGCCTCTGGCTCTCGGAGCCATTGCACGACGAGTCATCCCTGCCCCGCCTAGAGCAGCTGTGGGACAAGCTCGCCTTGGTGGGACTGGAAACAACCTTGGCAGCGATGGCCTCAATGCATCGGCTGGTGATCCCGAGATCCTCCGCCCACAGAGAGAACGCCTTGGTGCTCTGCAGCGTCACGATCGAGTCCCTCCAGCCGTGAAGGATGCAGGAAGTCAAGAACACCTCAATCTTGTAAATCAGATTGCCCTTCTCAACATCCTCTGTCATTTGAAGGTACTCGGCCGCGCATCTGACTGCGACGATGTTGTAGGCGCTGAGGGTCACCGTGATGCCATAGCAGAACTTGGCGCAGAGATCAAACGCCTCCACCCCGCCCGGGAAGTCCGGGAGCTGCACTATCTGCAGCTGCTGCGCCTCGGGGCTCTCGGCACATAGCCTCTGCAGCCGCAGGCACTTGGAAAGCAGGGGAAACTGCACATTCAAACATTAGCATCAACTTGTGACATTGCATAAACATCAAAATTTTGGTAAATTTGGAATATAGTTTACACACACCTTATGCAGTAAATATCTGGTTCCTTTTACTTGTACAATGAGATCGCTTGACACTTCAGATGATACAGACCTAAACTCAAGAAAACAGAGTGATCTTCATCTTAGTTTTTAGCTTCGCTTTTGCAGTACTAATAAATAAATAGTATGAAATTGAAAATTACCGAGTGGATTCTGTTGTGTAGAAAGTATCAGGGCGAGATCCAAGTTTCATAAACTTCATCGCTGATATTTTGCAAATAAACTAAGGAATTGATCAGAGCAGCATTTGAAAGTGAGACAAACACCAACTTCCTCAACTTTTTTCCAACACCACTAAGAGAGAAAGTTCCACCTCCAGCTGCAACCAATAGAGTTTGTCGGAAGCTAGACAAACACAACTAGATTTTCACTGTTTTTGTTCGCCAATCTTGTTCCAAAATCACACCAAAAAACAAACACAATCAAAAAATGGTCTCACCATAACTTGACCTATCTTTAAGTTAAAACAAGGGAGAATCCAAGAACTGCAAATTTTTATAGCCTAGTCAAGTATTATGAGATTTGTACATCAAAATTCAACCATTCGAGAGAATCTCTGTCACTTCAGTCAAATTTGAAATAGACATGCATTAACAAAGGAAAATAAAAAGAACCTCTAGAACTAAAACGAGAAAATCAAATTAAGTAAACAATAAATGATTAAAACACATATTTTACCAACCAAAAACATTCACCGGCATCAAATAAGCAAAGAAGAAATTATTATTATATGACCAAAACCTTGGAAAAAAATGAAAATATTAAGGTTGTGTTTGAACTCACAATCACAGGTAGTAACTGCCAATCATATTTGGTGGTGGCTATCTCTATCTTTCCTTTTTATTTTTAATTTTGCAAAAGTAATTGAGCCGAAATAGTAGTGATTCACTATTGAGCTTAGCTTGCTAAACCACAATGCCAGCGTGAGAAAAAGGCGACGCCCACGTGCTTATCCTGCGCCCACTTGTGTCCCTCTCCCTCATCATTGCCACTCCAATTTTCATCACCACACACCACTATTGTTGTTTCCTCAATAAACCCGGATTACTTTATAACCACTATCCTACGCCGCTCTCTATGCATATAATTGATCAATATTAATATTAATATAAATTTAAAAAGCCAAAAAATATAGAGAGACGAATAGAATAGAATAGGATTTGTGTCTCACTATCAATCACTAAACTAAATTTTGAGAGTGCAACTGTGGTGGCATACTGACTCACCTCAAGTTGTTGATATCTTGTGTATATATAAATTAGTTGAATATGAAATTGCCCACATTTTTCTTGGAAATAACATAAATTGCTCTTTCATAATTTAATGCATGAGGGCCATGCATATTTAATGCTCGTATGAAAGATAAGAAAAGGGAAAAGATGAATACACACAATTCTTGACATGGGGTTGAAATTTGCTGGCTAGCTAACTTTTCCTATCCAAGTTTCTTTAATTCCTATTGAGAAAGTTATGATTTTTCTTGTTTTTTTTATTGAGGAAAAACCTGCAGACAGAGAAATTCATGAGAGCTTTTAATTAATTCTTTGTAACAAAATAATATAGCCACTATCAAGTTGGTACAACATTTGTGTAATACTCCATGCAGATAACGATGTGCCATTTGTGGGTGAATTCCCTTGTACAACAAATGTGCCTTAATGAGATATAGATGGGCGTTTATGAGTCATATGCTAGTCTCTCTTGGTTATGACAAAATCTTTTAGTATAATGCATCACAAATGTTTTTTTAACAAAAAGTTAAAAGCAACTAAATAAAAGGAATATTTTAAAAATATAAATCATATATAGTCGCTAAATAAATATTCCTACATAAAATTGAAAAGAGAAACTAATAGACTGTTTATTCAATGTATATAAAAAAAATGGAAATGAGTACATAAGGTTTGGCTGGCAAATCATCACATTGTTTGCTTTTCATTACGAGATAACTATTCTTGAATTCTTTTTGGTACTAACTTTTCCATTGTAGCATATAATTAGCAGGCCTATTAAAATAGTAGTAGTAAAGTTTTAGTGTGATTTTGCAGCTAAGTCTACAACTGTGATACGAGAGTATAATCATTTAAAGCTAGAAGCTGTTGATGATGATACATGGAGTGTAAAACATTTTAATTGTATCTAGCTTGAATGCTTGATGAATTATGATATTATATCATGGACCAAAACAGGTGAGGTGAAATAATTAATAGTAATAAAAAAAAAGGATAAAAACTTGTGTATATTCTTAAGCTATCAATTTTTTGAAAATATTATGAACCAACTTGACCAATTGATACTCTAAAATTGAGCAGTATCCCATGGATTTGATATACGAAAATACCTTTCCAAGTACTAACTTTTTTTTATATGTGATTTTAAGACTGAAGACAGATAAAGAAATGAAAATACGAGCTTATTAAGCATTGCCAAAAAAATTGATACATGCATTAATTGGTCAAAGTTGATTGTTCAAGATATATATACTTGAAAAATGGACCATGGTTTAGGATATAATTCAGGTACTGGCCTTTTAAATAATACAAATATAAATATAAATTTTCAAATTTAAAAACATTGCGAAAATAGGACTCCAGGAAAACTTTGCAAAATAGTACTACTACTTAGTAGTATCTCTAGACATTATCACTTCTACAAATTTATTATTTTATCTAAAAGTTACTATTTGAATTTTTCATCATAAGATATTGATCCGAAAAAATTATTCATACTGTTTAGTGAGCATTTGTCATTAGAGTTTCTGGTCAAAAGTTTCATGTACAGATGTTGCATTTATCTCTTTATAATGGTGCGAAAGTTACAAATAAAGTATATATACATGCTACTTATATAATAAATTTTCTATAACCGTATAAAGACCATGGCCCACTGATCCTAATAAGTGAGTACTAGTTTAGTACATGATCTTTTTATAAATAAAACTGGATACTGCAAACATAAAAATAAAATAAGTTTGCAATAGTTTATGGGCTCCTTCAATTCTATCATGAAAACCAATGAGTAGTAGTACTACTATTAAACTTAGTATTAATGGAAAACATTAAGAGCATCTCCAATAGGTTAGGACGTCAAATAGCCCTCAAATAGCCTTCACACTGTCACATCATCAGCTCTACAATTCTCCTGTCACATCAGCTTGCCACATCAACTGGACATCAAATAGCCCTCACATAGCCTTCACACTACCTATCCACATCACTAATAACAATTATATAATTTAATTTACACTCGTATCAACATACGGAATTTAATTTACGAGACAAATACGGAAAATTCGAATAATAATATTAAATTTTAAAAAGTACATTAATTTTTTTTTAAAAAAGTACAATAATTAAAAAAAAAATACATTTAAAAAATTACATAAATTTGCATAAAAACTAACGCCTTGCAATCCTCCGCGCCCACAACTCTTCAACTAAATCCTTTTGCAGTCGAATATGAGCCTCCGTCTGACGCATGTCGGCATGTGCTTGGAGGAGGGCTTCTTCATCGTGCGGTACCCCACCTCGTACGTTGGCGGTGGTGACGCCGTGGCTTGGAAACAAGTGGTGCTAATGAAAATGAGGTTCAACGCGCGTATATATAGTGTTTTCGAAAAACAAAAAAAAAATTTAAATCCGACGCCGGTTTGGCGCCGATCCGGGACGCACAATGGCGCCCGTGAGGATCGGCGTCGGAACCGGCGTCAGCGCGGGAATCGGCATGGCGACGCCGATTTCGCCGACGCCGGTTCCAATGGTTCGGCGTCAAACCGGCGTCGGCGAAAAATCGGCGTCGCGGTGGTGACGCCGGTTATTGGAGATGCTCTAAACTAATCGAAATAATAGACCATATGACAATTTTGGCCTAAAACAGAGATAGAGCGTGGGACGATAGTCAGTCAACGATAACGACGAAATGAATATAGAAATCTGCTTTAGTATAAAGATGTGATTGAATAATCCCAAAACTAAGAAAGATTGAATGAGATAACTATTATTGCAAAATAAAAAAAAAAAGTAATTTGATTAATCCTTCATGAGTATATAGAAGCAGTATTGATATTACAAAAAATAATAATCAAACACAAGTTAATCAATTAATAATCTGAATTGTCATCAATCGATTAATGATTCTCCCCTTTCAGACAGTCAACTTACAACCATATAGCTTTTGAAGGGAATGAAATGATTGAAATAATTGAGATTGCCTTTCCATTATTCAATTGATTTTTCACAGGAAAAATTATAAAAAGCAGTGGAATAAATCTCCATGTTTGTTGTCCTTTGATTATACTGTGAAGTTGCGTAAAGTTTATACATTTGTAATAGGGAAATCAATATGATTTGCAATAATGGCGATTTCATTCGAAAAAAAAGGAAACTCATAAAATATCCTTACCATGGTACGTGATGACATACAAAATATAGTACTCAATGTTTATTAGTTTGGGGGTTAACCGTTGTTTTAATTTTAAATGTAATAATCGATTGACTGTTTCCTATTTCGAACATAACTTATTAAGTAACGTAATTTTGATCTAAAATCCTTTTTATAAAAAGAATAAACTTATTACATATCATTTCCCCGTTTATAAAACCATAAACCAAATTTAACTTGTGTGTTTGTAGTGTTACCGCTGTTCTTGTTTTCTTGATAATCAATATAACCAGTGGCAATTTCGAAATTTTAATCCCCGACCAAGGGTAGTTTGGTACGAAAAAGTGGTGGTGGATTCTAGATTGGCAACGGCGTACAGGGTCTTAATCCGTGCTACCCAACGGGGTTACAACAGATGTATATTGGGCCCCCAATTCCTTTGTATTTTCTACAATGCCAGCCCACTTCCCCATTTCTTTTTCATCTTTTAGTTTAGATTCCATCCACATCGTTTTGTAGTAGTCGTGTCGTGTCACAAAAATGATAAATTCTCCATTATATTTCCTCCACGAAATATCAATTCTTATTAATAAATCACACATACTGATTAATAGTTCTAATTAGTGATTGGCGAATTCCCTCAAAACAATCAGCGATAATTATGATGGATACATGGTGCATTTGGAATTTGGATATACACCAAGTCTTTTTCATTTTACATACTTATTTCACATCCAATATTTCTATTAAGATCAGTATGAATAGGTATTTGTAACAATTTTGTTTTCAATAGATATTTGGGATATGGAGTTAATTAAGTCATGCACCATTCCTGGGAAGATCAATGTGACATTTTATAGTATATATAAAATCGTGAGAGAAATGGAAGAGATATAAGTAAAAGAGTGGAAGAATAAAACACGAATTGTGTCGAGCACTTTCTTACTACCTATTATTGTAATATATTCATTAAATTCCAACAAATAATTAAACAAAGCGTGAGTGCGGATAATTTGGCACAAAAAAGGCTACGGCAAAGTACCCTAATGCCACTCAGAATAAATAAAACAAAAAACTGTAATTTGTATGGCCAACATAAATACCCCATATGTTGATTGATTATAAGTATTTCTTAATTTTCCCCCGTGTTTATAATTTATTACCGTTACAGTCGGTGCCCACTCTCATCATATTTTTGTAGAAAATTTAAGGCGATTTCAACATTTTCCTAGACGTTCAATTCAATTATAGACTAGATTTTTATATTGGAAACACATTAACATTATACTCCGTATTATTGTGAAAAAAATGATATCATCATCTAGCTAGTATTAGTTTTATTTATTTATACTTCCTATGTCTTTTAATAGTTCACCGCTCGCTAGTGTTCAATATCCCCTAAATAGTGTTACACTTTTTTTTAAGACATTCAATTTTTACGAAAAACAGCCTTCTAATTCATAGTGTAATTATTTTGAATATATCAAAAAGTATCTATCAAATACTTATCAAGGATTTATTAAATCTCATGTTACTCTTTTCGTGGACGGAAGCAGCAACATACAACAATAGCCTAAGCCATGATGCAGAAGATCAATATCCCAATTCATTTGTTCTTAAATATAGCTTAGCAACCCAAAGGGTGGAAAGTACTCACTTTACAACCTCACTAATTAAACCATACATTTTTTTGGGTAGGTATTTGATAGGTCCTTGACCTATCGAGACTGAGCACCACGATTTGAACGAACAAATAGAGGAAAAGATAAACCCTCAACTAGGGGCGATTTCCGCCAGAACCAAGAATGAGAACAGAAGTTAATTCATATTTCTCAATAAATGAAAATACGATAGAATTCTATTATATAGAATCTTAAACCCTAACATGTGTCTTGCTAATCAAGAAAGATAATTAAAATAAAAGATTACAAAAGATGTGGAAAATAACTAAGGACAACTAACTAAAATAAGAGATATGCTAGATGAGGACCATATCAGAATTTAATATTGAGTTGAGAATATGTTTCGAATATAACAACATTCAAATATTTTACTGCCACGATAGATTCACAAACGGAAATCTTGGGATTTAACTCAAAAGGTAGTTTCTAGCATTGGAAGGTGATGAATCCGCGAATTTCTGATGTTAGTAAATGCTGGTAGAGAATAAAGACTACGACACAAAGAATTTACGTGGTTCGATTTACTGAAGTAAATCTACGTCCACGGGAAGAAGGGAGGGCAAGATTGTATTGCTTGATCTGTTTTCTACAGCTTACAATACAGACTTGCTATTTGATATTTGATCTCTAGAGAACTTAAAAACCCTCGTCTATCAGATCTAAGTTCTATTTATATATTGAACTAAGATCGTGGCTTGCATCACCACCCTAAGTCGTGGATGTCGTGTAGGTCATGGCCTAAGATCGTGGATGTAGCGTAGGTCATGGCCTACGATCGTGGCCTGAGTTGACACCACGTGGTAGTGGGTGTGTTGGAAGTTGTGGAAATCCTGTATGGGTCCACTAACTCCTTGTTCGGTCGAATACTGAGACCGAACTGCTTTGGTTGCCGATCTGAGAGTAGAGCTTGATGCCGACCTGAGAGCAGAGCTTGATTGGTTGGCTTTTACCGAGCTGTAGGCTGAGGCCGAACTCTTTGGTAATGCCGAACTCATACTCTTCCTTGGGCTTTGGGCTGATGGGCCGTCACTGCTGTTGGGCTTGTTTAGTCCGTACTCCATCACTACCCCCCCCGAAAAGCGAAGTGAATCACTTCGGCGAAGCGAGTCACTTCGGCATTCTGGATAAAGGTACGGGGGAGGCTGACGTCAGGGGACGTGCCTTGCGCGTGACTGCATTAAATGCGACAGTAAAATCCGGCCGTTGAATCCTGAAAAGGTGGGATTCGAAACGGTGCGATGATTTTGAAATCTTCTCCGAATCTGCTGAAACTGATGACCGATAAAGCCGAGCAGGGTCCTGAAGTCATCCTGCCGCTGTACGGCCGAGAGATAGCAGCTCGGCTTCAGAGTCTGCCGGTGCTTGAGGAGCTTGCTTCGTCCTCGGTCCTGCTTTCTGCAGACCAAGTTCGTAGTTGCCGAGCTGACCGCGATGAGAACATGGAGGCTATCTTTGCCTCCATAGGGTCAGTTTCACCCGCTCCAATTTTCCATGGAGAGGGTGAGACCGAGCAGCATGAGCGGCAGACCGGCGATGAGCAGGCCGAGCAGGAGGCGCAGCAGATCGGCTACGGTGGCGCCGAGCAGGCTGGGGAGAGCAGGGAGGCCGAGGCTGAAGCCGAAGCAGACAAGGAGAAGGAAGCTGAACCTCACCGAGAAGGCGGAGACGAAGCTAGCGGAGTATGATTTCATCTTCCTTCTCTTAGTTTAGTTTCTTCCTTCTTGTAAAACGGCCTTGAAGCCCTTGTGTAGAAAAATTTTTTTTCTTATGAATGAAAAAATTCTTCTTTCTGCTCTTGTGTCTTCGTATAGCCTTTCGTACTCTCTTACTCCTGTTGTGGTTTACTACCTGCTCGGTAAGCTGAAATGCCGAACTGACGTAGCTGCTTTGTATTCTTAACTCTCAAGGAGCTGGAGGTACTTCACTGGAAGCGGCTGTACTCTTCGGCTTTAGACGAAGCTGAGAAAAGAGCTATAGCTGACCAGATGAAGAATGACGAACTCTTGGCTCGTTCAATGAAGCTGGAGGCCGATAATAAGGACTTAGAGTCCGAAAAGAAGGATCTGGAGGCCGAGCTGAACACTGCCGTCGCTGAGAGGACTGCGTATGAGGATTTCATCTGCAGGCGTGGGGGAATGACCATCTCTGAAGTTCAGGAACGAGTTGACGAACTGTGGGAGGAATATCATGTACTCCGGAGGAACAATGCGCTGGAGAGCTCGGCTTGCCAACAAGTCATGAAATCATTGCGGCGCTGGGCTTCTCGGTACGACATAGTTCTTTCCCGGCGCCCCTCAATTGAGAGATTCCTCAGGCATTTCCCGCCAACAGATGCTAGTACTCCAGCTCAAACCTCTGATTCACTTGCTCAAAACCGTACTCCAAGTCAGCAACGAACTCAGGGACAACCAGAGACGTCAAGTCGAGGACGGACTGAAGTTCGCCGAGGAGCTGTGGTTATGAGTGAGCAAGATCGGCAAATGCTTCGTGAAGAGACTCTTCGCCGCCGAGGTGCTAGGGCTTCTCGGGCTCAGGGAAGAGGCGGTAGGTCGATTAGAGCATCTCGTCGACCTGCTTATTCTTCAGCTGCCGAGAACGCCCGAACTCGGCTTCACGAGGATTTTGTGAATAGATGGCTCAACTTTAGCAACCCTGGACAGTAGGATAGTCCTTTGTAATAGCGTAACGCCATCTCGTAGGGTAGCGGAGTTGTGTGCCGAACAAGATTTGAAAAATGAAATTTTGTTTTCGCTTCTAACACTGTGTATTTACAGCTTAGCGAAAAAATTTCATCGTACTTGTCTTCGGTCTTATGAAGTAAACTTCTTTGACCGGACTCGTCTTTGGTCTGATGAAATAAACATCTTTGACCGGACTCGTCTTTGGTCTGATGAAATAAACATCTTTGACCGGACTCGTCTTTGGTCTGATGAAATAAACATCTTTGACCGGACTCGTCTTTGGTCTGATGAAATAAACATCTTTGACCGGACTCGTCTTTGGTCTGATGAAATAAACATCTTTGACCGGACTCGTCTTTGGTCTGATGAAATAAACATCTTTGACCGGACTCGTCTTTGGTCTGATGAAATAAACATCTTTGACCGGACTCGTCTTTGGTCTGATGAAATAAACATCTTTGACCGGACTAAGCTTGTGTCCTAATTTGGCGAGTTTTATCGCTCGGATCGGACTTTCCGTTGTCCTAATTTGGGGATCGGACTTTCCCTTGTCCTAATTCGGCGAGTTTTATCGCGTGGATCGGACTTTCCCTTGTCCTAATTCAGGCAAGTTTTATCGCGTGAATCGGACTTTCGTTGCAGTTCGTTTCAGACGAAGTGCTTGATTCTTAAGCTGAATTGTGGTCTTGTATCCTCTTTAGAAGCTTGGACTTCACAATCGTTGGCTTACTGCAGTTCGTTTCAGACGAACTGCTTGTTTAAGCTGAATTGTGGTCTTGTATCCTCTTTAGAAGCTTGGACTTCACAATCGTTGGCTTATTGCAGTTCGTTTCAGACGAACTGCTTGTTTAAGCTGAATTGTGGTCTTGTATCCTCTTTAGAAGCTTTGACTTCACAATCGTTGGCTTATTGCAGTTCGTTTCAGACGAACTGCTTGTTTAAGCTGAATTGTGGTCTTGTATCCTCTTTAGAAGCTTGGACTTCACAATCGTTGGCTTGTATATGTTCTAAGAAGGGGATCAGCCTTCGAAGAA
Source organism: Salvia splendens (assembly GCF_004379255.2). Lineage (NCBI taxonomy): Eukaryota > Viridiplantae > Streptophyta > Magnoliopsida > Lamiales > Lamiaceae > Salvia > Salvia splendens. The sequence continues at coordinate 5,046,241 of NC_056034.1, forward strand.
CAAGATACCTCAGTAACATTTGTAAGAGACGACACGCACAGAGACAGACAAAACACACAGACAAAACGCACAGAGACAAACAAAGACCAAGCAAACCAAAGAAAGCACATTGACCGAACAGGACTCAAGACTGACTGACCGGACTGTCTCTTACAAATGGAACTTTTTGAGGTTGGAAACGTACCATGTTCGGGGTACTTGTGCTCCTGACACGTGAGTCAATTTGTAAGACCCTTCGCCGAGGACTTCTGACACCCGATATGGACCTTCCCATGTGGGTTCGAGTTCGCCCAGCTTTTCTGCTCGGCTTACTTCGTTGTTTCTCAAGACGAGATCTCCCACTTGAAATTGCAGCTTTTTCACCCTTTGGTTATAATACCGGGCTACTTGCTCCTTGTACTTGGCTGCTTTTATGCAGGCCAATTCTCTTCTTTCTTCGGCAAGATCTAGTTCGGCTCTCAGTCCGTCACCATTCATTTCTGAGGAGAAATTGAGTTCGGGGACTGGGTATGCCGATCTCAACCGGAATCACGGCTTCAGTGCCATACACCATCGAGTTCGGCTCCGGTGTGACTTCGGTCATTTCGCCTGCCTCTGACTCCGGCTGCTGTGATTGCTATGCTTGATGGTGCCGAACTGATTGCTCGGCACTTTTAAGCGCAATCTGCGAACACACTTGCTCTTTTTCGATCACCTCGGATGACCGCTATCCCTCCTTTGGTGGGGAAGGTGTTCGGCGAGGAAGCCTCTGATCGCTATGATCGGGCTTCTTTTTGTCTTCTCTAGATGAGCTGTCTAAAGACCGTTTTCGACGGTCTGCCTCATCGGCACGAGAAAACTTGTCCGCAATGTCCCACATCTCTTGAGCTGTTTGCGGACTGCATTCCACGAGCTTTCTGTAGAGAGGTCCGGGCAGGATTCCATTTTGGAATGCCGAAATGACAAGTAGATCGTTGAGATCATCTACTTGTAGGCATTCCTTGTGGAATCTCGTCATGAAGTCGCTGATCTTTTCGTCGCGACCTTGACGTATAGAAAGCAGCTGAGCCGAAGTGATCCGGGCTTCCGCTTTCTGAAAGAACCTCCTGTGGAAAGCATCCATTAGATCTCGGTAAGATCTAATGCTGCCTTGGGGGAGGCTATCGAACCACCTTCTCGCGTTCCCGATAAGCAGCTCGGGGAACAGCTTGCACATATGGACCTCATTGAGACCCTGGTTCGCCATGTTATACTGATAGCGTCCCAGGAAGTCATGAGGATCCACCAACCCGTCATAAGTCATCGACGGAGTTCGGTAGTTCTGTGGAAGGGGAGTTCGGGTGATATCGTCCGAGAACGGAGTCTTCAATGCTCCGTACATGGCGAACCCGACATCTCTTCGGTATGGAGGAGATGGAGATCTCCTGTGATTCCGGTACCGAGGAGGAACAAGAACATGTCGGGGTTGAGGATTCTTCTTCCTGGAAGACACGGCACTACTGCGGTAGTGACTTTCATGTCTGGATGAGGAAGGAGAATCCACCGTTTTCGTCTTCGGCTCTTGGCTCTTTTGCAGGAAGGCTAAGAACTCATCCTGCTTCTCAGCCAAGAACAGCTTGACAGCCTCATTCAAATCAGGCTGCTGGGAAGACTCGGTGTGTGGACCTTTTGAGCGGCTTGTTCCTTCATCGTGAAAACTGGAAGTAGATGTCTCCCGAGGCTGTTTTCCGGACCTGCGGGCTGGACTAGCTTCCTCATGGTTTTCACGAACGGTATTACGGGTAGTGTGTGATCTGGTATGCATTTTTTTTTGGGGTGGAAAAAGGGTCAAAAATTCGCTTTATCACAAATTTGGTTCTCTGTTTCCCACAGACGGCGCCAGTGATGAATCCGCGAATTTCTGATGTTAGTAAATGCTGGTAGAGAATAAAGACTACGACACAAAGAATTTACGTGGTTCGATTTACTGAAGTAAATCTACGTCCACGGGAAGAAGGGAGGGCAAGATTGTATTGCTTGATCTGTTTTCTACAGCTTACAATACAGACTTGCTATTTGATATTTGATCTCTAGAGAACTTAAAAACCCTCGTCTATCAGATCTAAGTTCTATTTATATATTGAACTAAGATCGTGGCTTGCATCACCACCCTAAGTCGTGGATGTCGTGTAGGTCATGGCCTAAGATCGTGGATGTAGCGTAGGTCATGGCCTACGATCGTGGCCTGAGTTGACACCACGTGGTAGTGGGTGTGTTGGAAGTTGTGGAAATCCTGTATGGGTCCACTAACTCCTTGTTCGGTCGAATACTGAGACCGAACTGCTTTGGTTGTCGATCTGAGAGTAGAGCTTGATGCCGACCTGAGAGCAGAGCTTGATTGGTTGGCTTTTACCGAGCTGTAGGCTGAGGCCGAACTCTTTGGTAATGCCGAACTCATACTCTTCCTTGGGCTTTGGGCTGATGGGCCGCCACTGCTGTTGGGCTTGTTTAGTCCGTACTCCATCAGAAGGCATAGACGGTGTAACGATCGTCGCTTGCAATTAGTAGAGGACGAAGAACAAATGTTAATCCCAACTTCAAAAATTGGGCTGCATGGTTTACACCAGTTCAACTTGTTATTTATTAATGTACGAATATTTGGGTACATATGTGAACGGAGTAGGAGACACAAAAACATAAAAAGCATCTATTTTCTTGGAATCATTAATTGTGGAAAGACTTTTATCCCAACAAAGAAGGTAAATTGATTTTAATTTTAATCACCGAAATTGAAGACTTGTTGTTGCCTTTTATAATATGATGGAGCCATTCCAATTTGCCAGCAATTTTGACTTCATAGGTATTTTGACATTAATATTAATTTCAATTTGACCTATGCTGTATCTCTTCTTAATCAACCATATTTTTCATGATGTACATATTTAGGGGCAAATTTTGACCAAATAATTTGCAAAGAACACATACATGGGCATATTTGTTTGACAGGAAGTAAAGTTATATTAAAGAAAATTGATAAAGAGATCAAAATCGAGAAGAAGGTTTTTATCTTTTATTTTCTTACTTTGATTTACATAGGTACAGGGTTTATATAGAATTAGGAATATCCACATAAGGAAAACCTAATTACCATAATTACATGATTTGATATCTTCTAAGTATGGTATAGAATAAATCAGTATCTTCTAATTGTGATCTTCCGTGATTTCTTCTAACACTCCCCCTCAAGTTAAGTAACGGGATTACCGATACATAACTTGCACAGTACTTCTTGAAAGGACTTTGAGTTCACAGCCTTTGTCAAAATATCAGCCAGTTGATCTTCGGATTTCACAAATGGTATCTCCACCACTTTTGCTTCAATATTTTCCTTAATAAATGCCTGTCCACCTCCACATGCTTGGTTCGATCATGTTGCACTGGGTTCTCTGAGATGCTGATTGCTGCCTTATTATCACAAAAGAGTCGGCACGATTGTGTCGAGCGGAGATCTAGTTCTGTCATCAGTCTTCTTAGCCATAGTATTTCTGTCAGTCCACTTCGGATTCCTCGAAATTCAGCCTCAGCACTGGATAGGGCTACCACTTTCTGTTTCTTGCTTCTCCATGTAACAAGGTTTCCTCCAACAAAGGTGAAGTATCCGGCAGTCGATTTCCTATCAACCGGATTTCCTGCCCAGTCAGCATCTGTGTAACCATGTATCTCCATATGACCATGTTTCTCAAACAGTAACCCATGTTCTGCCGTCCCCTTTAGATACCGGACAATCCTTAGGACAGCTTCCCAATGTTCTTCTTGAGGCAGGTGCATGAACTGACTCACTATCCCTACGGCATAGGCAATGTCGGGTCTCGTGTGAGATAAATAGATCAATTTCCCTACCAGCCTTTGATATCTCCCCCTGTCCGCCAACTTTCCTCCTTCGCGAATTTGAAGTCCATGATTTTGTACCATTGGAGTCTCTGCGGGTTTGCAATCCAGCATCCCTATTTCTGCCAAAAGATCAAGTACATATTTCTTCTGATTGATGAAGATTCCCTTCTTAGATCTCAGGACTTCAATCCCTAGGAAGTACTTAAGCTGCCCTAAATCCTTCATCTCAAATTCTCTAAAAAGATTTTTCCTTAGCTCAGCTATCTCCTCTTCATCATCTCCAGTGATAATCATGTCGTCTACATAGATGATCAAACAAGTAATCTTGCCATCCCTTTTCTTGAGGAACAAGGTATGATCTGAGTTGCTCTGCTTGTACTCATACTTCTTCATTACTTCAGTGAATCTCCCAAACCATGCTCTCGGAGATTGTTTCAAACCATACAATGTTCTCTTCAGCTGACAGACTTCCCCATCCTGAAACTCTTCCGTAAACCCAGGCGGAGGTTCCATATATACTGGCTTTGGCAGCTCTCCGTGTAAAAAGGCATTAGTTACATCGAACTGATGCAGCGGCCATTCCTTGTTGGCTGCAATGGAGAACAGGACCCTCACTGTGTTTATCTTTGCTACTGGTGAGAAAGTTTCGGCATAGTCTACGCCGTATGTCTGAGTGTACCCCTTCGCCACGAGTCTGGCTTTGTAGCGATCTATAGTGCCATCTGGTCTCCGTTTGATCGTGAAGACCCATCTACATCCCACAGTCTTTGCATCATCTGGTAGCTTGCTTTTCACCCATGTAACATTTTTCAACAAGGCCTTCATTTCAGTAAACATCGCCTCTCTCCAATGCTTGTGCCTCATGGCTTCCTCTGCTGTCTGTGGGATCTCCTCATCTTCATATAGTGCCGCCTCAAAGGCTCGGGCCATCTTGGTCAGATTTCCTTGTACAAAGTTTGCCACCCCGTATCTGCTTTTCTTTCCGATCTTCTCAGGTGAGTACCGTTTTGGTGGCACTCCCCGAGTCGTCCTATGTGGGAGTCTGTACTGTCCTGTATCACTATCAATAGTGTTGTCTTCTTCTGTGCCAACAAGATTAGTGGAAACTGAATTCTCACCAGAGATTGAGTCTAGAGTTACCTCGGATATCGTCTGAGGAGGATCGGTGGGTGATGGATGAGATGACTCAGGTGGAGATGAGATTGAGTCACCAGAGATTGAGTCTAGAGTTACCTCGGATATCGTCTGAGGAGGATCGGTGGGTGATGGATGAGATGACTCAGGTGGAGATGAGACATGCTCGGCGGTAGTGACGACCACTGGCTCGGTTGGTTCCTCGATAGAGGGACTTGGCAATGGCACGACCCAACTTAGATAGTCCGCAGAACTACCTGAATCACTCTCCCCCTGACTACTAAGGTGGGTGAGGTAAAAGAATTCGGTTTCCAAAAAATTGCAGTTCATGGTGGTGATGATTTTTCGAGTGACAGGGTCATAGCAGCGGTATCCTTTCTGGTTTTGCCCATACCCAACAAACACACATTTTGTTGCACACGGGGATAGTTTGGATCGTTCGTGTTTTGGAATGTGGACGTATACTGTACATCCAAAGACTTTGGGTGAGAGGTTTAGGTGATCAGGAATTTTGGCCATTTTAGATAAGGTATCGAGATGGGTCTTTTTGTTCAAGATTTTTGTGGGTAGTCTATTCATGAGGTAGATGGAGGTAGCAACAGCTTCAGGCCAAAAATGTTTGGGCACATGGGATTCAATCATAAGGGCACGGGTCATTTCTAGGATTGTCCTATTTTTCCGTTCAGCTACCCCATTCTGTTCGGGTGTGTAGGCACAAGAGGTTTGGTGGATTAAGCCTTTCTCCTTAAAGAAATCGGTCATAGTACTGTTCACAAATTCCCTCCCATTATCAGATCTGAGTGTTTTGATTGTGGTGTGAAATTGTGTCTGGATCAATTTAAAGAAATGGATAAACCTATCAACTACTTCTGATTTATGTTTCAAGAAATATATCCATGTCATTCTTGTGCAATCATCAACAAAAATTACGAAATAACGAAAGCCATTCCCCTCAATAATAGGTGCAGGTCCCCACACATCAGCATGCACTAAAGAGAATATGGAATTCATACGGGTGTTTGTGAGTTTAAAGGACTGTCTGTGGCTCTTAGCCAAAACACATGTTTCACAACAAAAATCAGAAGGAATAGAAAGTTTTGGAAAAAGAAGCTTAAAGTAACCAGGAGAGGGGTGTCCTAGTCTTCGGTGCCACAGCCAAGTCTCTTGTCTCGTGGATCCGTGAGCCAGCATTGCAGTACCATTTTGAGCTATCTCGTCCACGTAGTAGAGTCCTTGGTTCTCAGTGCCACGCCCAATAATCCTCCTCGTCTGAATATCCTGTAGAATGCAGAAATTGGGTTGCATTAGAAGTGTACAATTCAATTCCCTCATTACATGGCTAATAGACAACAATCTTTGTGACAAGGTCGGGACATATAAACAATTCGAGAGTTTTAGAGTGGGGGATATTTCGACGGTGCCCGACCCCTCTACTGGGATCAAATCTCCACTTGCAGTTCTAATATATGATTTTGTGATTCCACCCAGGCTATTAAAATCAGTTTTATACGGAGTCATAGTATCAGTAGCCCCACAGTAAAAAATCCACCCCCTATTAGTGCCCTCAACCCCGGTTTGAACATGAAGTGCAGCGGAAAAATGTTCTAGTGGTGCAAAGGGGTTGTTTGACTCAAATATACTCAACCTAGGGGCTAATTTACGTTTTTCAAGAGTCTGGGGTTCAATTTCAAATTTCTGGAAGTCTGGGGGTCGGATATTCATATAATGGGGTAACAATTGGGATTTAAGCATACTAGGGGACCGAATTGCAAAAATTGACTTAGGGTTTGGTTGATAACCAAACCCTATACCTCTTTCGCCGTTTACCCCCCTTTGAGAGGGTTCTCCCATCGCAGCTCCTTCGGTCATCATCTCCGTTCTCTCGGCCAAATTTCCGGCACCCCGCACGCTGGCCCCACCGGAATTGCGTTCCCCATTGGTTGGCCCTCTGTTCCCGGCTGCGATTTGACGCGGCTGCGGTTGTCCTGCTCCGTCAGCGATGGCGATTTTTGCCATCGCCTCTCTCTTCTTCTGTCTTTCTTCCCACCATTCAGGGTATCCTACCATCTGAAAGCATGTTTCCCGAGTGTGTTTTTGTTTCCCGCAATGGGAACACCACAGTTTGGATGTATCGGGGCGATTTCCCGGTCGGTTGGTAGTGGCGGGGTGCTGAGGTGGTCTGCTCCGGTGCGGCGGACGACTGCTCTGGGCGGCGAGACCAAGTCCGATTTCCCCAAGTGATGAATTCCCGGTGTTATCGCCGGTGGTGTCTACGGTGGGCAGAGGCGATGCCGGTGGCATGATTTGACGTCGAGCTGCCTCCGTCTTCACCCACCCGTAGGCCGATTCAACTGATGGGTAGGGGTCTTCCTTGAGGATGTCCCGTTTGATCGAGTCATACTCTCGATTGAGTCCGGTCAGAAATTTAATCAATCTCTTCTCATTTGAATGTGCTCTGTATTGATTAACTCCTTTGTCGCAGCACGTAATGGGTTGCTTCTGGCAGCGATCGATGTTGATCCACAGCCCTTGGATCCGTCGGTAGTATGTTTCCAAGTCTAGGTTCCCATGTTTTAACTCGATTGCCTTTTCTTCCAGGTCGTAAATCAGGTACTTGTCCGCCTTGTTCTCGAACGTCACCGCGAGACTGTCCCAGAGTGCCTTTGATGTCTGGTGATGAGCGAAATCAGCGATGATTTCGTTCTCAATGTTGTCAACGATCCAGGAAAACACCACCAGATCGTCTTCTTCCCAGTCGTCGTATCCTTTGCTCCCCAGTGCAGGGGGTTCGGTTTTGATATGCGAATAGGCTCCTCGGCCTCCGATCTTGACTTTCATAAGTCTTGACCATAGTGGGTAATTCTTTCCGTCGAGTTTGAATGCCACGACGACATTCTTGCTATCTTTCAACCTTGTTGGCCGTTCTGGATCATTTTTAGCATCTTCTGCCATGGTTTCTATTGATCTTTGCTGGTTGGTTTTGATAGGAGTTTGGTTTTCTGGCTTGATCTATGCCGTTTGGTCGGGATTGGTATTTGGGCGGTGATGAGCTTTTTCTGAGCCCTAATCGGATTCGAAACCTGCTCTTGATGCCATGATAAAGAGATCAAAATCGAGAAGAAGGTTTTTATCTTTTATTTTCTTACTTTGATTTACATAGGTACAGTGTTTATATAGAATTAGAAATATCCACATAAGGAAAACCTAATTACCATAATTACATGATTTGATATCTTCTAAGTATGGTATAGAATAAATCAGTATCTTCTAATTGTGATCTTCCGTGATTTCTTCTAACAAAAATAATATCTGAAAAAATGAATCATGAGAATATGATTTCTGACAATTTAATTGGTCTACCAATTTAATTTCGGTTCAATCTTGCGGATTGTTGAATTATTTGTTTAGAGTAAAATTTTTTTAGAAAGATGAAATGATATGTATATTATACTCCGTATTAATTAAACATCTGCAAGTTTATAATTAAACGTTTAAATTCAATGTAATTGCGTTTGAAAATCAAGTAACAAGAAGAATTTTGATTTACTGAGGCACCACTATCATGCTCATGAGGCTCAGTTACATTCTGATTTAAAACATATGATATAATGCTGTCATCTCATCCCTAACGACAAGGCTACTCTATTTGATAAGTTTGTCCATCAATAGGTTAGGTTAGTTGACGTGGTGAGTAATTCGCTCAACATTAAAACAAAATTTATAATGGAATTAATCATATTAATTTAGACATAAACATTTTTAATGGTGTGAATCCACATTTAATAATGGTGTGAGTAGTAGCAGATGCTCAATTTTGACGTCGGTTATTCACTTTTGGTCATATGTCACACCATCCATCCACGCCAATCTTTGATAAATAATTAGAGATTGAATAATTGATTTGTGGCACAAGATCCCAAGGCAAGCAAAAAGCATGCAAGTAAGTTTATTAGTATTTTCAAATAAAGTTAAAGTTAACCAAATTAACAATTATTAGCAAATAACAATTGCTTGTTAAAAATCCAAGAAAGATTTTCTCACTCTGAAATATATATTTCAACTGAAACAAGATAATGTGAACTGCAAGTTCATTAATTTGTACTCTTAACTTTTCTTATTTGACTTTTTCATAACATCTAATTAAGAATTTGATTTTAAGTTTAAGAATTATCCAGAACAAAAATATTGGTTACATAAGCTGGAAGTTGTTGTATTTATATGGCACCCATCAAATCAAGCCATCAAGAGAAATTGAGTTTAAGCAAAATGAAAGAGTGAGGCACTCACTCATTAATTTGATTTTAAAATCACAGTCCCACCCACTTAATCGTTTTCAACAATATAATTAATTTTGCAGATTGACATTCATCCAAATTATTAATAATAGGAGATGAATTATTCAGAAAATGGAGGCCCCAAGAGTGGCAATCATGTAACCAAAAGTTGTGATTAGGGATGGCCCATTAATTTAACCCCTTCAAAAAAGCAGAGAGCAACTATTCTAGGATGAAATTACCAGTCAATACAGCCAACCCCATGTGTCACACAATACACATATATGGATGTATACAACTCAAACCCAATCCACCAAAAAACAAGATATGCATCTCCAGCATTAGGCATGCATTAACACATCCATTTCACCTCTCTTGCATGTGTGCATGCACATTGCATATACATACAAAAATCAGGAATAATAAAAATATCAACCACAAAATTCGGAATATATGGGCACTGATTAATTATAAGCTGTCCCCCTGCATGCGCATCTTATTTAGCATCAACTATTTCTGTGTTTGTACTTTGTACTTAGAGAGATACAAAGAGTGTGTGTTAAATTATGTATAAATTACACATACACTATAGTAATAAGTTATACTATGAATTAACCTTCATGTCCTTTGGAATTTGATCGAATTGCCTGAGTATTATCGCCAACGACATTTAATTAATCCATCTAATCAACTCAACTAAACATTATGAACAGAAAATTGGACAGTACCCTTTTCTTAATCTATTTGTCGGTTCTAGTCTTCTTTCCCATTATTTTAAATTTTGTGTCCCATAGCATTAGTTTTTATATTTCAGATTTATCCTACAATGGATCAGTAATATTATCCACTTGATAGTAGAAAGACAAAATCTATACCATGAAAAAACGCCCTTACACATTATTTCTGTAGTGTTACTAAAGCACAGTAACATCTTCACCTATGAATTTTGGGAATTGATAAATTTCAATTTCTAACGAATTAGAGCATGCGCAGCGGTGGCGTCCGTCGCCACCGCCGTCCGCGCCGCTGGCACGGACGCCATCCGCCGCCGCTGCGCTCGCGCCGCTGGCACGGCGCTGCTCGATGTATCGAGCACGTCCGTGCCAACGGGCGCACACGTGGCGCCACGGGATTGGGCAACGGCGTAGCCGTTGCATTCAAACTTTTTTTTAAAAAAAAATCGGTATTTAATTATAAAGAATGCTAAAAATAAAAAAAAAATTCCAAATCCCAAAAATATGGCCGTTTTCCCCGTTTTTTCTGAATTTTTTTGATTTTTTTTAATTTTTTTTCCCAAAATCATCTATAAATGCACACATTCATCACTCATTTATGTAATTTTTAATTTTTAGGATTTTAATTATGTAATTTTTCATTTTAGGATTTTAATTATGTAATGTTTAATTCTATTTGTCATTTGTAATATTTATTGTGGTTTTTAAATGAATTTTAATATTATGGAAATGTTATTGTTTAATTGAATTTTAAATTAATTGTGCTCGTCCTTGCGAAAGAGCACAGTTGTGGGTGTTGTGCTCTTGCCAGAGAGCAGGCATGAATAGTACCGCCTGGGCCCACAACCGTGCCGCTGGCAAGAGCACGGTTGTGGATGCTCTTATGGATGAAATTTGTCAGAGGTTTTGGAAAATCAAGCGTAGCTATATATACACGATTTGACATTTACATAGAGTGGAGTAGTAATACTTTCTCTGTCCTATTAAAAATGAAACGTTTTCCTTTGTAGGGTATCTCATTGAAAATGAAACATTTCCTAAAATTGAAACAACAACATTTCTATTTTTTCATATATCTCTCTTACTTTACTCTCACTTCATTAACTCACAAAACAACACTGCATAAAATCTCGTACCGAAAACCAAATGTTTCATATATATTAGAACGGAGGGAGTTAGGAGTACTAGATAGTTGGGATTGGGAAATCTAATTATTTTGATATATGGTTTATCAAGTAGCAAAGTAAAGAGAGTAATGTGGAATGAGATAAAGAGTGTGTGAGTGTGTTATGTGATGCCTTCCCATAAACGGCGACACAAATGGACTTTGCTAGCTGGCAATATTTGAAATCTTTAAACGAATTGGTTAACTCATTGGGGTTGGTCGGGCCTATTAAAAATTTTGTCACATTATAATTCTAAATATGCCGAAAAAGGCTATGCAAGAAAAGATAGGAGTACTCTTAGTAAATTAAGGTATTGAAATTAATATAGGCAGTGGCGGATCCAGGGGGCCAGGAGGGGGCGGTCGCCCCTACCCGACCGTCCGGAGAGCCTAAATTTTTCATTGAATCAAGCCGAAAATAGCATATCCGCCCCCTCCATAGAGTGTAGAAATATTTTTGTTTTCAATAAATGTCATATAAAATGTAGTAGTCCAATGGTTTGGTTATTGGATTTTTAACCCTAGATGTCTGGGGTTCAATCCTCAACAAAAACATATTTATTTTCATTTTTCATTTTTAATTTTATCAATTCATATTTCTTCTTATTATCAAAATAATACCTTTAAATACTACTAAGTTGCATATATTATGTTGTTATATTTATTCTTTAGTTAAAATCATTTTTAATCTTGTGTTAAAGTCTTTTTTATCCTAAAGTACTTATAATTTGATCCATGCATCTTAATTATTCTCTATGTAACAAAATAAACATTTTAAATATTTTTGAAATATAAATATTTAGTGCTCTACTTATATCACTTTTGTATATAATATTTACAGTGATTTTAAATGTACATATATTTACAATAATTTTATATTTTAAAATGAATAATACATATTTGCAAGCTAAAGCATGTTTATATTTATATAATTTTTTATTTTAAAATGAATAATACATATTTGCAAGATGAAGCATGTTTATATTTTATTAATGAAGCTAGTGCTACTTAAATATTAATATGATATTTATTTATTTTATTATTAAAAATAATATTAAATTAAATATTTAATATTTAAATATAAGTTCCGCCCCCGCCATTTTCGGATCCTGGATCCGCCGCTGAATATAGGCATAGGGTGATGAATGTGTGAGTGAAGGCCATGCATTGGTGTTGGAAGTGAAAAGAGTTAAACGGCCAGTTGGTAAGGGAACACCAAATGTTGACACTACAATCTGTGATGCGACCCCATTATGATCCACATCCCTCCACCATCATCTCTCCCCACTTCTAGCTTACGTCTCTTTCCACTTTGCTCAATTTTGAGTTAGAGTAAATATAACAATGTCAATAAAAATTATTTAGGCATTAATATTCGACTAACTGTATAAAAAATAATGCTAGAGTAGACTAAACAAGGGCATTGTTCACAAATAGTGCTCGTACTATGTGCATAATATAAGTGAGAGATTCAAATGAGAAAATCATTTCAGTTGTTCAATCATGAAGGTCTAAAGTGGATGATGAATCTTCTGGTTGAATGTGTGTTAGAATCCATAAGGAGCAAAAACATCATTTAATTTCATATTTTTCGAATGTAGTTAAGTTCATTATGAATACAAATATACAATGACTTTATATATGTTGAGTGCAGTGATTTTAATGGTTTTAATTTTTACACAACCCACTCCTATAGATGATGACCTAGATTTGTGTATAATAATTTTATATTATGAATGCTATTTTTGGCAATAATAAACCGTGCGGAATTGTAGAGCTCACCGAAACTATTTGGGCTAGTATTTGGCAAGTTAAGCCCATCTGATCTTGCCTTTTTTTGGGGTTAGGTTGTCGTTGGACTGAGTGGGCTAGGCCCATCAAACATTTTCAGTATATTCTTATTAGACAGACACTAGCTAGCTATTTTTCGTTAACATATTATTAACAGTATCAAATTCAATCGCTCACCGAGTACTGTAAATGACAATAATACCCATTTCAGCATTCCCAGAACCAAAATATTGAATGGGGCTTGTTCGTAAATTGAGCACCAGCAGACGTGGGGAAGAAGACGAGTAAACGGCTTCCTTCTTTCTAATCTTTACAACTGACCCTTTCTACTCTCTTCTCTATTTTATTGTCTCCTTACTTTCAATAATTCCCTTTTTCTTTTCCTCCGCCTTCTTCTATTTGGGGAGGATTACTGGGAACTAACTCAGACCTCCTCTCCTGCTCCAGATTTTCAATTTATGGGCGTAATTGGATTCTTCTAGGCATACATTCCCGGATCTAGAGAGGGAGGGATATGTGTAGTGTAACCAAGTTTTGTGATAAGGTATATATGATGGCGGAAGGGGAATCTCAGTATTGTTCCAAGAAGTCTGATGATATATGTGATGAGGTATATTTGTTCAATTCTTCTTCTTTCTTCCTACTTTTTATTTGATGCCCAGGTTGAGATTTTTAGGTAACTGTGGTGTTATTGCTGTTCTAGTAGTAGTATTTGTTTCTCAGAATAAAGTCCGTGGAAATTAGAAGCTCAAAATTGGATTTCAAAAATGGAAAACTTTGAAATCTTTTTCTGAATAATACTCCTATATGTAACAACCCAGTGATAGATCATACATTTGTATCCCTATTATAGGTTTTATGGGGTAAGACATCTGTGATACTTCAGATTCTAGACCCTATAAATTTTGTTGTTTTTGTGTTTTTTCCTATCTGTTTGCCCTATTCTTTTTTAGGGTTCCCCCGCCCTTGTTTCGGAGGCATTCTTATATGTTAATGGATTTCTGAATATTGTGCACTAAATTGGGTGTTTGCTAGTGCTCGATCTTTACTTCTTATGCGTCGAATTGGGTTCTTGTGTTTTATAAAAACCCCCAACTATGGTATTTTTCGTGTTCTTTATTTGGTATTAATTGTGCTACTCTTTAATGAGTCTAATGTGTCTGGTATTCTCAACGAGCAGGATTCAGGAAAGAGCTCGAGCATGACAAGATTAAAATGCTTCCTCCGTGGATTGGACATTAAAGCCTATCTTTTCCTATTCATGTTGATCCCGACATCTCTGATTTTCATTTATGTGCACGGCCAGAAGATCACTTACTTCTTGCGGCCGTTGTGGGAATCTCCGCCTAAGCCCTTCCATGAAATCCCTCACTATTATCACGAGAACGTGTCAATGGAGAATCTGTGTAAGCTTCACGGATGGGGAATCCGTGAGTATCCTAGGCGTGTTTTTGATGCCGTGTTGTTCAGCAATGAGCTTGACATCCTCAAGATAAGATGGAATGAGTTGTACCCTTATGTCTCAGAGTTTGTCCTGCTGGAGTCCAACTCAACCTTCACTGGTCTGCCGAAGCCTTTTGTGTTTGCTGGATCCCGGGATGAGTTTAAGTTTCTTGAGTCACGGCTAACGTATGGTCAAGTTCCAGGGAGATTCAAGAAAGGGGAGAATCCGTTTATTGAGGAAGCGTATCAGAGACTTGCATTGGATTATCTGCTGAAACAAGCTGGTATTCAGGATGATGACTTGTTAATAATGTCGGATGTTGATGAGATACCAAGTAGGCACACGATTAATCTCTTGAGGTGGTGCGATGGAATACCTCCGATCCTCCATCTTCGTTTGAGGAACTATCTCTATTCCTTTGAGTTTCTTGTTGACAACAATAGCTGGAGAGCTTCTATTCACGTATATGAGTCTGGGAAGACGAGATATGCTCACTATCGACAGTCTGATGAGATATTGGCTGATGCAGGGTGGCATTGTAGCTTCTGCTTCCGACGCATCAAAGAGTTTGTATTCAAGATGAAGGCTTACAGTCACGTGGATCGGGTTAGGTTCTCTCATTTCTTGAACCCCAAGAGGGTGCAGAGAGTAATCTGCAAAGGTGCTGATTTGTTTGATATGCTTCCTGAGGAGTACACATTCAAGGAGATAATCGGGAAAATGGGACCGGTGCCACATTCGTACTCAGCTGTGCATCTTCCTGCTTATCTGTTGGAGAATGCAGACCAGTTCAAGTTCCTCTTACCTGGGAATTGCTTAAGAGAGAGTGGCTGAGGTGGGGAATCTATATATTTTTTGTATAGATTGAAATGGAGGATATTTTTATTCAACCAAGCGAGAGGTGTCGCTTTTACAGCTTGTTGGGCGTATTTATATCATTCTTTTTACGAGTGTTTGGGGGAATCGGACACAGTTCTTGGTTTCCAATGGTGACTTTTGTATATAGTTAGCCCTCGTTTGCCTTGAACATGAATGCTCCTCTCAAAATTTGCTTCTGCCTATCTTCTCACTTAGTTTTGGTAGCTTACTAAAATTTTGTTGTAGGATTACTATCATCCCAGTGATCAGATGTGCAATTTAATCGTAATATTAATATTTATGCAATTTTACTTGAGGATGATTGAATTAGTCACAAATTATTGTGTTCGTTATGGGTTGCTGCCGCAATTGATTAACCATTAATAATAATTGTCCAGATGCCTGTATTAAAAAGACGCTAAATATAAAAAAATTCGGAAAGTCAAATATTGTTGTAACATGGTTTGCTGTTTATTCAAGGTTGGTAATGTCAGTCTGGATATTATCCCCAACTTTAATCATTGAATGCTACTTGTAGCTCATCACAATCGTATCATTAATTGGCGTAATACCTAACGTAGTATAAATTAAAATTTAGATAGTTGTACATGAAAAAGGAAACGGGACAAATAAGAGTAACCCCAAATTATTCAAGAAGTTTTCTAACTTTCTTTTTATATTTTCAGAAAGAAATAATGGAATTAATTTCTAGGCGGCCGATTAATATAACCAATAATATTTACACAAGTGTGCATTTAATTTCAACTTTAACGGGGCGACAAAGAATATTTGTGCTAAAAAAATGCAATATTTAATTCAATTTTAATTAAAGGAAAATAGGGTGGAGGAAAAGTAGTTTTTGTCTTGTAATCTAAATACTACTACTACTACAAAGTTTGGAGGTACCAAGGTAATATTACTTTTTTTGGTTGAAATCATATACTAGTACACAATACATTCCATTTTATTAGCCGTTGCTACTTTGAGAAAAAGATTTAGAGACTGAAATTAGGTGTCTGCTTTTACTAGCCGTTGTGCTGGTAATGTTTTGCGGCCCCACCCCACTCTTCATTTATGACTTCAAAAGATCATTTAATAGCATTTGTTTAATCATTTTCATGTATTAAAATAGATAATGTTTATATTAATTTAATAAAATTTATTTCATAAAATAATATATAATTAAATACGAATTAAGTACTTATTAATTAGTTTAAATAAGATTATTCATTAATGTCAATAGCTAGGGTATATAAATTAAGTATGTAATATAAAAAATTATTTTATAGTAAATAATGAATCTTATATGGTACTAATAATAATATAGGTGGTAAGTAGAGCATCATTAAAATATAAAGGATGATAATTATATATATATTATAATTAACAATTATATTAAAGAATAATAAAATTAAAATGAATTATTAGTTTTTGTAGATAAAATTAATTGTTAATGTATAAAAATATTTAATGTTCAAATTGTTCGATGAGCCCATGTGGTGGAGTGGTAGAGGTCTTCTTAACTAGAAGAGATGTTATGAGTTCAACCTCTACCAACAACAATTTTTAAAAATTTTTGAAAAAAAACAGAAAACCGGTTTCCGGTTCACGGCCCAACCGGTCCGACCGGCCGGTTCCACCGGTTCATGGCGGTTCAATGCAGTGGTAGTTTAAAGGGGTGAACCGGACCGGACTACCTACCGGTTTGCGGTCCAACCGGTCGAATCGGCCGGTCCAGTCCGGTTTTTAAAACATTGCTTTTCGTGTTCATGCTCCTTTCCTCCCACAATCTCAATTACATCTTGGTTTATGTGAGGGTATATTGGGTATTATGTATTAGATGGTAATTAAATAATCAGGTCCCATTGATCATGGTGCTCCTCGAGGTATCCATCTATTGTAGGCAATTGTGCACAAGGTACAAGAGTTATTGAATGATTTTAATTCAGTTGAGGTACAACATGTGCGCAGAGAAGAGAATTTTACTGTTGACTTTATGTTACATTATGCTTATAGGTTTCATAGAAGAATGCGTGTGTTAAAAACAGTCCCTACGGAGCTCCGTAGTTGGCTGTTGCATGATAGAATAGACGTTTCTTATATTCGGTAGTTTAATTTTATTTTCAGGCTCTGCCTAGCCTGCGTTAGTTAACAAAAAAAATGCCATCTATTTTCGTGGTTTAAAATGATTAAGCTAATAACTACCCTAATAAAACCCAAGTACTACAATTTAAAGACTAAATTGCCATGATACAAAATCTAAGTCGTCGAAGGCCCAAACCCAAACCCAAACCCAAGCCCAAGACCCCGTTTGTGGCACCGCCATGCCGGCTGTGGCAACAGCTCACGTGTAGATTTTACACCCCATCATTTGCCATTTATACACGTAATTATTACAAATAAAAGTTTAATTTCTTATAAACAAAAGCTGTTGAATGAATTGATTCAATAATCTAATAACTTTATATTCAAATGATAAACTTTAACTCCATATATTTCACTTATCAAGAATTAATTTAGAAGAATTAGTATATTACAATTATCTATTCAAAACATAAATCAATTCTATAATCATTATTTAATTTGTAAACGTCTATGCCAAAATGCTGCTCACTTATCTAACTCATAACGTAAATTAATTCTGTACTCCTTTAATTTGTAAAGGACCTTGCCAAGATGCGTTGGACCAGCCTAGATTCCAACAGACACACAAGTCACTGTCCGCAGAAAAGCCATGCATAAACATTTTAGATATATACAGCTTTGTGTGTAATATTTAGTATTGATGAAATTGGACATCCACCATCACCACAAAAGAAATTACATTTGAAATCCTGTAATATTAGTATATACCCCCTCCATCCCGCACTACTTGCACTTATTTCCTTTCTGGGCGTCCCAAGTTATTTGCACTCTTTCCATTTTTAGTAGCAATTTATACCTACGACCGTAATTGCTGACTTTGTCTATCACTCATTCCTTAATCTCTGTGCCCAAAAGAAAAGGTTTGAGTAGTGCGGGACGGAGGGAGTAATTGATATTGAACACTTAAAAAAAACAAGACTATATATAGCGCTCCTCTATACCTAAATATAAAATTGTAGGTATGTGAATGGTATAATTGGAATAATAGCAAATATTACAAAATGGAACGGCAAAGCGGGCAAGTAATATGGTGGTTGTCGAACCACTTGTCGAGACAAGCTTTGTGGAAGAAATGCTTGCAAGAAAGCTCACTCACTTCCTCATCCGCCTCAAATCTACACAAACACACACAGCACTCCGCCGCCGGACCGCCACCATAGCGCGTTATCGACACCGTCCTCGATCCGTCGTCCTCGACATCACCCACCACTTGGAGCAATGATCTGAGCTTGTTCTTCACCAGAGCCACCGACATCGCCATGTTCATCACTAGCAGTGGCAGCACCCCTTCAGCCGGGCTACGAAAATTCGACAATCCCATTTTATAATTATTAGCAAGTATTTTTAGTGGAAGTATCTACTCCTAATTTCAATGGTAGAAGAAGACTGGTTGAATTGAATTGAATGTTATGTTGGTATTACTATTATTATTTCTATAAATAGGAAGGTAGGTAATTGTGGAGAAAGCACGTTGCAGCAATGGGTCATAAATAGGGAGCGGGACTCGGTTTGATGGTGACACGTGTGAGTGATGAGAAATGGAGGTCGTTTTCGGTAAATGGGAAAGGCCACGCGTCGTCAGCCGAGTATGAATAGTGGCAGCGGTGGAAGCTTCGTGAATCAATCATTTCACTCAGCGCGTAAAATTGTTGCTTGCAGATAAGAGATGGACCCTACCTTAGATGCTTACGCTTTTTCCTTATTCCCACTAATAATGCTTACAATGCTTAATGCACGACGCTTTTATTCTCATGTCTCATTAAAAATAAAACGTTTTCCTTTTTAGATTATGTAATTAAAAATAAAATATTTAATAAAATGGAAATATTTCTATCTCTATTTTTTCATCTATCTTAATTTACTCTCTTCATTAACTCACAAAACAACACTATATATAAACTCGTCCCGATTCCTAAATGTTGCATATTTAATAGGATGAAGGGAGCATGTTTTCTTCCGACGGGAAAATAGAGCTTTATTATAAAAAAAATCTAATTTTCTTTGTTGCTGGTCAATTTTTTAGAATTGTAGTAATTAACTGGAAAAGACCATACAACCACGAATAATTCCAGTATTGGTACATGAAATCAAAATTAACTTGTGATTGTTCAAAATGTTAAGACAGCGCATATATTGGACAAAAATACGTTTTACTTCACATCAAAGTTGACACGTCTAAAACTTTTCTATTGATTTTTATTGAATTGATTTAGGTACAACACACCAATCACATGACAAGTGGCAAATCAGCCTTTGGAGCTATAAAAATATCAATGGATATTTGTATATATTTCCTTGGAGTAGGTACCAATTCATTTTTCATACTCCCTATGTCTCATAGAAATAGACCCTTTAGAGATGACACGAGTTTTAATACGTAATTTAGTAAAGTAAGAGAAAAAGAGTAAAAGTAGTTGAAATTGTATAGTGGATGGTGGGACCCATAAATATTAAAGTAAAAAAGAAGGAGAAAAATATTGTCATAAATGGATATGAACTATTTCTATGGAATGGACGAAAAAAGAAATATGACTTATTTCTATGGGACGGAGGTATGATATTTATAGTAGTACTCCACTGTAGTGGCAAATCAGCCTTTGGAGCTATAAAAATATCAATGGATATTTGTATATATTTCCTCGTAGTAGGTACCAATTCATTTTTCTATACTCCCTATGTCTCATAGAAATAGACCCTTTAGAAATGACACGAGTTTTAATACGTAATTTGGTAAAGTAAGAGAAAAAGAGTAAAAGTAGTTGAAATTGTATAGTGGATAGTGGGACCCATAAATATTAAAGTAAAAAAGAAGGAGAAAAATGTTGTCATAAATGAATATGAACTATTTCTATGGAGAGGACGAAAAAGGAAATATGACATATTCTATGGGACGGGGGTATGATATTTATAGTAGTACTCCACTGTATTAAAACACATCAAATAAATAGCTATTACGCATGATACCTGAAAACTTCCTACAATCAACTCTTTTCATGATCACCAAATGAGTGGGCATCCTAAGAGAAAATAATTGATCTTGCAAAGAAAAAAATGATGATTAGTCCTGAATTTCATTTTATGCAGCACTTTGATAAGTCTAATTTTCAGTGGCTCGTTTCTCTATTCTTTTAACAAAATGTGTTTATTGGAGTTGGAAATAAACATAACACAAGACCACACTCCCTAATTCACAAATCCAAACTAGAAAATTGTTAATTCCAAAGATCACAATAGCAAAGGTATATTAAACAGGATGCATACCTATATCTGAAGCACCTGGAACAAAGAAAGTACTCCTAAACTATAATCTTAGGACAGAGGGGAAAGAGCAGAGGCTACTAGTGCATGATAGAATAAGCAAAATTGACTAATAAAATTGTTTTATCTACAAGTAGACTAATGAAATTAGGTCATGGTATTCTTCTCTAGTACTACTATCTATGTATTCCTTGTAAAGTTAATGAACTTGTAGTAAGACTTCTCTGCAATCTCCATTCGATTTCTGAACATCTCCCACTCTTTTTGACACCTCTCTCTCACTTACACCGACGACAGCAGACAAGTTCAAGATATATTATCAAAGTCGAGTAACGTATTATGATAAATCAAGGAGTTCAGATTTCATTTATATACAAGCCAGGCATGATTAATGTACGTACCCCTTGCCACGAAGCCTTTCCGTCTTCTGCTTGGCCCTACCAACAAAGAAAATACGCAAGAGAAAGTCGTGTCCATAATCTCATGAACTGTCATCACTCTTTGTATATACCTGGTTTCCCAGTGAAGGAACTGTTTGATAGACGATCCACTGAGCATCTACCACTCCGATTCTCTCATGAGCAGGCTACATTAATCAAAATCTCATCAGCAAAGCAGAGTACAGTACTAATTGATAATCCAGTTTTTTATCTTTCGAGAGGTAAGAACGTGTGAAGTTTTAAAGGAAAGTGGATGATGCTGACCTCAACGCAAAGTCCAGTCCCCATCCATGCACCAAGTCGTTCTGCAATTTTTCGGTTTAGTTTTCTAAAATTTATTGGCCAAGGAGAAGAAAAAGTAATCTGAGGACTTCTGTGCTTCAAAAGAATAACATTAACTTTAAGAAAATGAAACCTGAATCATATGCCAAACACAGCGCCATGCTTCTCGAGAAAATACAGGAGCCATGATTTCTACAAAACTGTATAATGAGGCAGAGTAAAGATCAAATTATAGAAATTATTAGATGAAAGAATAGCAGTAAGGGAAAATACACATTGGAAGAAGGTACATAGAGAGAAGTTCGTACGCTGCACAGGGCGGCAAATGGAGGTCAGAACACCAACCAGGCTTCTCCTCTGTTACCCTGTACATAAGCATAAGAAACGGAACAAGTTATATAAGACTTAAATACCATTTAATATGTATGTATTGCTAGATGGTATACTGGTTTAAGCACAGATTCATCTCCCTACTTGTGAATATCTTGACCGCCTCTTCTTTTTGTCATCTGCCAAGTCGTACCCCTGTTGGGTTCCGAACCCGGCAGAAACAACATTCAAGTGCAAAAGATAAAACCCCTCATTGTTTACATGAAAGATTTAAAAATCTTGAGATCACATATCTTACTTATCATATCACATTCCTTTGTTAACTATGATTCTGTCCATAATAAATTATATTCCATGTTCAAGACCCGATTACCAAACAGCCCATATCTCACTTTATCTTATTTTTTTCCCGATTAAAACGTGTGTTTTTCTGGAGTTAAAGAATTAATTATAGCCATTCGATTAACCTTATCACCAGCAAAATATCAGATTGTGTTCATATAAGGCAACAGCTAACAGCCTTAGTATTTGTGTTTGCTATTTTGGGCACCATTGGTATGGGAATTTTAATATAAAAGTCCACACCTTCTTATTTTTCTCTTTGCAGTCAGACAACCTTTACAAACTTCTCCTAACAATTAGAAACTACGTCGCGCATTCAACAGCCATTCAAATTTGTGGCTGCACTTACAAATAATCTAAAGCAGCATGATGCAGTAAACAATGACTTATGGTAAGTGCTTGCCTCACTAGGTTTTCCCCAAAGCCTCCGTAGATAAAAATATGATTCAGATGCAACAATACCCGGAAGCAACATTTCTGCACCTTTTGGATTTGATGGAACCCAAATCTGAATCATAACAAAATTAGAGGGCAGATTAAACATAATTATTCCATTGGAGATAAGATGATACATTTTATAAGTTTTGAAGTGCCTTACAAGGATGTACACACATAGAAAAAGAGAGATGAGGGAAGCTCCAAGCATGCATCATTTTCAGCAAGATTATTGGTATTCGGTTGAACTTTACAAAGGCTTCTAACAAAAAAGAATGAACTTTCCCCCCGATCTCCCTCCATTCTTGGAAAAACTATCGAGAACCATATAGAACGGAATGATGCCTAATGGTTCATAAGAATAACAGGATATTTTCGACCAGCCTAAAGCCCTAACTGCTGTTCAGCTTTCACATTTTCCCATTTTTGTTATGACAAGTCCATAGTATTTAGTACTAGTTGTATTCCACATGAAAGGAAACCAGGTTCATCATGTTAGCAAGAGAACACAAACCTTTGAGACATCCGTCGTAACTTGATTTCTGGAAGAGCTACTCGTACTTGCAGTATCTTGTGTAGAGTTAGCTGTACTTTTGTCCCCAATTATTACAAAGTAATGAATAAGGGCGGCAGTGATATTTAGCTGAAAAAATAGAAAGGAACAATTAAGGCATGCAACAAACTTATTCGCATTCAAAGTATAAGGAAATAATTCTTGTACCTGTGTTAAAGAGAGTGATGGAAATGACACTCCTATGAAGAAGCCAAACATCATCCCGACAGCAATGGTAACAAGCACCCTCATAATCTCATTTGGCTTTTTAGGCAATGTGCTGAAAGAATGAAAATATGCAATATGTAAATAACGCTGGCAGCATTCATTAAGCAATCAAAATACACTTACCTGTGTCCAAAATACACTTACCGGTGCAGAAAGGGGAATTGCAGAAAACTTCAACACAAGAAGATGGTGTTAAATATTGCATATTTCTAATTATTTTTTTTGGAATGATAATATTATATTCCTTGCTACACCGCATGTGACATTACTACATCTTTAGAAAACTTCAACACAAGAAGATGGTGTTAAATATCATGTCATGTTTACCTATATTTGATTTTTAGAAAAATATATACTCCACAAAAGAATAATAAATGCACATGATAACTTAATCATGGAACGGCTCAGACATGTATTTCTGTATTGAAGCAAATATTTGCTCTTAACGATTTTTGCATGATCAAAAAATTGATTATATGTATGTAGCCATATTCTTGTCCATGTCAATGAAATATATCGAACATAACATTTCAATACCATTATTCTATACTAAGCCAACTTTTGATACTTTAAATACCTCTCAAATCTTTAGTGGGTTTCGATGTGAAGAGTCTTGTGCAGGGACGGAGACACCAGCGGCCAAGCCACCGCTCGAGCGGGGGCTTGGCCGGTCCCGGAACCCTACCACCATTGATCATCCCCCGCGCCGGCGTGCTGGCGCCCCAGCAGCGAATCCAAAATTTCACAATTGAGTTGTTGCGCGCCGCCCAGAAAGTTGGGGAAGAAAGATGTAGTAAATGGGCTTCAACTAATATACTGGGCCTTAACCTTTACTACTACTACTATTTACTATTTTCTATTGAATTTTAATAATAAAATAAGTTCAAAGTTTATTTTAATTAAACCCCACATGCCAAGTAGCCGATGAGAAATTCTTTTTCATCAATTTTACTCTCTTCTTTTAATTTACTTTTTTGTACTTCGTATTTTATTATCAATTTTTTATGCAAGGGTGGACACTTGTCACCATATTCCCAAATTTAAATTCATCAAGGAGTATAAAGTTTGCCCACACTAAAATTTCAATCTCCTTATCTTAATATTTTATAGATAAAATTCAAGTACAACACTATAATTAGTTGGCACACAATCTCCGTCGTTCTAATCATCAATTATAAACATTTTATGATTTAAGTTAATTTTGATTATATTAAAGAAATAAAATCAAATTTAAAGACAAATAACTAAATTACAACAACTAAAGTTTTGATTCTAATACTTCTGTCTATAGATTTATTTTGATTCTAATGTATCATTTAAATTAATTTTTTACTCTATCTCTATATAACCCTTAAAAATAAGAATTTTCAAAAAGGCATGAGTTTTAATGTACTATTGATAAAATAGTAGAAAAAAGGAAAAATAATTAAATTTTATTTAGTGAATAATATGTCCTATCTCATTAGAAATAAAAAAATTCCTAAAACAAAGGGACATACTAAAATAAAATATAGTTTTTATTTTAAAGGTTGGATGAAGTATTTCTTGATATCCATGATCACTTACTTTTGGATTTCAAACAAATATTAGTTCTTCTAAATTTGATTGTATATTTTTTTTAGTTCGATTTGATTTTTAAAAATTGAATAAAATAATAAATTGAATTATATATATTATAAATTATTTTTTAATATTATTATTTTCAATATTTTATTAATATTATTTACTATTGTTATATAATGAAATTTAAGCACCGGCTAATTTGTTTTTCTAGTTCCGTCCCTGGTCTTGTGTATTGGGATGTTTATTGTCCTATTGTGTTTGCTGACTGTCTGGAAATAGGGATATCAATCTATATTCTAAAATTTGTGGGCTAGCCCAAATAACCTAATAATATTACAGAGTTAGAGTTGTAGAATATAAAATCGGGCTAGCCCATTCGGACTGCCGGGTTAGCCACACTGGCCTGGTCAGGTTGCGGGTCCACCAATCAGGCTGTACATTTAAATAAAAAAAATAGGAAAAAAAATTAGGGGATGGATCTGTTTTAAAGCACATCACAATATAGTATTGTCTCTGTCCCATTAAATATAAAACATTGAAAATCGACACTAGATTTTATGTAATGTTGTTTTGTAAGTTAATGAATAGAAAGTAAAGTAAGAGAGATGAAAAAGTAGAGATAGAATTGTTTCCATTTTAAGAAATGTTTCATTCTTAATTGTGGACAGTCCTAAAAGAAAAATCGTTTCAGTTTTAATAGATAGAGGAAATATATACTAATGAGATACTATGGACACAAAACGCATGAAATCAATTCTTCCTTTATTATTTTTTAAATATCTTTCTTCACATATTTATATTTTTAAATACTAAATTTCTAGACTAAAGTCCCAAAATGGTCCTTAACATATTGCGTTTTTTGATTTTGGTCCAAAACATTATCTTTTGAATTATTCGGTCCCTCACATTTGAAATCGGATCACATTTGGTCCATTTTGGACGGTTCCGTCAAATATTTGACGGTTTTAATTACCGGGTCACAAATCCGTTACTAACTTGGGAGAAACTGATTCGTCACTAATCCGTCACAAATAGTTTTTTTATTATTGTTTAAGTGGAGCTAAAGTGACATTATTACCCTTCTCTTCTATGCATTTTTTTAGTTGTAGAAATTGCATTTGGCAAAATCTAAATCCAAAATTCGTCAAAAATTCCATAATCAATAGATTCATTCATAAACGAGAGAAAATCGAGTTTTAAAATCAAAACTAAGGAACCTAGAATCGATTTGCTGGCTCAAATTTGCGCAAACGGAATCCAGATGGAAGAATTGAACCTCTAAAATTGATTCTCAATCCATAATCACAAAAAAATGGAAAACAACAGCGGCCATGGAGCACGCCGGCTCGGATCTCACTCGGAGAATCGTCACGACAACAAATTAGCGGGTCATCGCCACTACCGCCATGTCGCAAACGACGGCGGCCATAGCGTTGACGACGGCGAGGGAGACGAGAACTCGAGAGGGGCTTACTACCACAGGGTCGCGGATGGCGGAAGTCATGGTGTGAACGACGGCTGCCATGACGTAGAGAGCATGAGATTTCAGAGGGGAAGGGGAGAAATGAAATGGAGGATTAGTGACGGAATTTATGACGGATTAGTGACAGATCAGTTTATCTCAGTTAGTGACGGATTTGTGACCCGGTAATTAAAACCGTAAAAAATTTGACGGAACCGTCCAAAATGGACCAATTGTGATCCGATTACAAATGCGAGGGACTGAATAATTCAAAAGATAATGTTTTGGACCAAAATAAAAAAACGCAATATGTTAAGGACCATTTTGGGACTTTAGTCAAATTTCTATAAAATCTAATTAGGAAATTATTGAATATAATTGTCATTTATAAAATAAAATTATCATTCTAAAAATTATTTAAAGTTGAATGATAAATATATGCATAGGAGGGGGAGGGCTTAAGCCCCTACCCAAATTTTTCTTTTTAGTTTTTTCTGTTACCAAAATTTTTTAAAATTCAGAAATTTTATTTCCAACCCTTGCTAAACTAATGTTGTAGTATAAGACTAAATCATTATAAATTGTATGGTAAGAAGGGGCTGAACAATCAGTGATCAATAAATAAAAATTGCAGAGGATAGAATAGAACAATGGCTATCGAGATGTGTGGGGGAGAAGATGACTTGACTAAAAATGTTAACACTAAAACAATTAATATCATTATGCTCCCTCCGTTTTATTTCCATTTTGGGCTGTTACTTAAAAATAGAAACTTTAGAATTTTTCTATTTTAGGATATGGACCCCACAATCCACTAACTCTATTTCCACTACTTTTTCTTTTCCTCTCTCTTACTTTACACATTTTTCTTTTCATCTCTTTTACTTTACCAATCTTTCTCACTTGCTTTACCAATTGTGTATTAAAACTCGTATCGTTTCAAATGTTTCTATTTTTTTAATACAGAGGGAGTATTTAAAATTTTCTTGTAAAATGTGTCCAGATGTGGTGCACCTTTGAAAAATGTTAGTAGTTCATTTATTTGGTATTGATATAAAATACTACGTACATTGCAATAACTTTTTAAAATTGAGTGAACTACGCAAATAGTCTCTGAATTATGCGTTTCATATACAAACAGTGCCTGAACTTTAAAAATATCATGGGTAGTCCCTGAACTAAGGTGTAATCACATTTATGATACTTTTTCACTATTCATCACTATTTTGCACAAAAAAATGCCCCCAATGCATGATGGGCAATTTTGAACTTTCATATTTAGGTACTAGATATGATATTTTCTCTATCTTTCTCTGAAGTATTGGATATGATATTTTATTATAGTTTGAGTACCGAAAATGATATTTTTCAATTCACTTTTCAATCACTTTATGTTAGATCTTCTTTCTCTCTCTTTCTCTAAAACTTGTAGCTAAATTTAATTTTGATTATGATTTAACAATAATAATAAAAATTACCCCCTCCGTCCGAAGATAAGTGAACCAAAACTTTTCGGCACGAGATTTAAGAAAATTGAGTTTTGTTAGTAAATTGGAAAGTGAATAAAGTAAGAGAGTTAATAAAGTAGAGAAAAAAAGTAAGAGAGAGAATGCCAAAAAAGGAAATGGATCACTTGTCTTGGGACGTCCCAAAAAGGAATGCGAGTCGCTTATCTTGGGACGGAGGAAGTACAAATTTAAGATTAGTTAAAAATTAAAAATTAAAAATTTAGGGCTAATTAAAAAATAGACTAAACAATTGATATTTTAGAATAGGGTCGTCTTCTACTGAGTTTATCACCTTAATCCCAAATTGAGACGGAATATGGAGCCTTTGATCCAAAAATCAAAGGCTAAGATTGAATAAAAAAATGTCAATAAATAGTAGATAAAATATCAACAAAAGGTTAATATCGTCATTATATTATCATATGATAATTTTCGTGGGTGTTTTTTATATCAACATAGTGTATTACAAATATCAACAATATGTCATGAGAATATCAACACAAGTACAAGAAAATATCAACACAATTTTATTGATATTTTATCTACATTATATTGAGATTTTTTTTGATTTGGTGGGTACATTATATTGAGATTTTGCATACATTATATTGAATTTTTTTTGCATTTGTTGATAAAACCTGCTTATCAACATGTACGAAAATTGAAATATAATGTATCAAATTTTATCACCCGAACATCGTCGAAACATATGCAATTGAGATCTCGTTGGAATCCTTATAAAATTATCTTTAATTTGATATATTTTTTGTGAAAAAATAATTTAAATCGAGAGAGTTACGTAAATTTAAAGTTTTAAGATGATTTTAATAAGAGAGAATTGACATTAATACCTTTTAAGTTTATTTAATAATTTTTTAATTTAAAATATTATCAATGTGACATTATTTCAACCATTAGATCTCCTAATCTAATGACTAAGATTTGATCTTAATTTGTGATTGTTAATTAGTTAGCAATTGATCACTCCCCTTTTAGAATATTCTTAGTTGTTATCTTACGTACGTATATTGCACTATTAATAGAGATGGCGATGTCGTGAGAATTTCACATTTGTACATTTGAATATGGAATATCTCTCCAAAAAATAGTCTCTCTAACTTAAAATTGACTTTTAATTACTTCTTAGATGTACAAACTAAGAGGGATCGGTATAGTTTACCGTAACGAAACCATCATATCTTATATCTGACCTAAAATTCAATATGAGAAAAAAAACATACATTTACCTTACTATTTGGTATGCCTCATTTTCGATATGGCGAATTTCAATACCAATATCTGGAGTAACTTATTTTCAGAATGTTGTTCCAAAATTCAGTATATCATACTTTTGCGGTATAACGGACGTTCAACATCAATGAAAATTAGAATATTTGGGTTTTCAGAATATTATTTAATTTTTAAAATTTTTAAAATTTTATTATATTTATATTTCACAATAAAATTTACTACTATAATTTTAAAAATATATTAAAATATTTTATTTATAATTATATTCATATTTTAGTGTATATGCCGCAAAATCGGTATACACCGTGTTTCTTAATTTACAGTATATACCAATTTTTTGTATGTCGCGATATAGGAAAATTCATATCGTTACCTTACTGAACCGTATTGAAAATTTTCGGTATTTTTTGGTATGATAAGGCCTAAATTTTGATATTTTTTGGTACGATAAGATTGATATTCCAGTATTTTTCCTCACCCCTAGTACAAACAAACGAGTAATTTGTTTATAGCATGTAATATTGAATATTGTTCATGTTGGCTCAGTTACACTAACAATTCAATAGCTAATAATATTCCGACTGCAATATTGTGGATTAGTGGGTACATCATTCACGAACAAATCTCAGATCTTGAGTGATATAGATCATTTTTGTCCCCAAATTGTATAGCTCATGCACTAAGTTTGTGAATATGAATGCATCCATAGATTTTATTTAGATCTCAGGACCCCTCACGAAATAGTTTCCAATTTCATGGTCCTCACATTTTCTTTGAATCACTGCAACTTTGCATTTTTCTCTTCGAAAATTTCTGCAGGCATAGTGTTTATTTATATAGTAACTATAGTCCAATTAATTATGGCCTAGAATAATGCTGTGAAAATTTTATACTTAATCAAGCCGTTAAAGTTATATGACCCAAGTTATATTTGGAGTAGAAAATATGTTTTAAGCCCAACTTCTTTAGAGTACTACTCTTTTTAAAGGGCCCAAAGACCATAGCTTCGAGCAATGTAATTCCACATTATATTGCATGCACCTTATCTTGTCCAGTAATTTTTTTTATATTTTTTTTGTGTTTTCTACATAAAGAATAACATATTATAAACAAATATTCTTATCATTAAATATTAATAGTTCCACGAATTTGAATACCAGCTACTATCGATTTGTAACAATTTAAATAATTCGGCTACTATCTCCGGATGCATACGTGGATTTATAAAATATAAACATTCAGCATAAAGACATACGAGTATTTTTTTGTTGAAGGGAAAGATTAATTATTGTTAAATGCCAAATAAAAAGGTATAAAACGACAAAAAATGAAGTAGTAAGAGATATTTTTGAGGATGATGAATTCATGAAATTTGAATTGAAGAAAAAATGATATGCCAATAATTATACATACATATATATATTCCCCTAGTGATGAAGCGTCACCGTCGATTCTCTCGTTGAAATAAAACCCAATTGGAGTAAAATTTAAATCCATCGCAACCTAATCATTTTAAATTCATTCATTCAATTCAATTTGAATAAATTTAAAATCCAACGGAAACCTAATCATTTTAAATTCATTCATTTAAAATCAATAGCATTAAAGTAGCAGACACCATCATAAGTTCATAACAACAACCCACACAAACTATACACACAGTGTTACATATACATATAACATACACGACACATTACTAAAAAATTATTCAATTATTTATAGTTGAATATTGTTCATAATAAGTTCCTACGTGTTTATAAAGTATACATAAACTAAATTTTTTCTATTTTGCTGTTAAATAACAGCTAAAGTTCAACAAAAAGAAAAGGATTCTGAAATACTAGTAGTATTCTGAACTAGTTTTTTTTTTAATTTTTTTATTTATTTGTCAATGCACTCTAAAATACAGACAAGAAATTTTGAACTGCCGAAATTTGTATCCATTAAATTGAGTCAGTTCACTTGAAATTTTTTAGAAAATTCTTCTAAATTTCAAGTCTCCATCCTTAATATTCTAAGTTTTGTATATTGAAACATATATAGTTGTTTTCTTCCGACACCCTCTTTGAATTAAATAAGTTTGTAGGCGCATAATTCTTGATTGGTTAAAAGTATTAGAGCTTTGACTGCAAATTTGTCATAAATATTGAAATAATTTAAACCAAACTTCTAAGAAGAGAAGTACAAAATCTAGATTATTTAACCATTAGTGGAGATCGACATAATTTGGATGGCAACAAGCATTTATTAAAATTGTTACATAAATAGATATCGTGATTTAGACGTAGTAATTGATAAACTTATTGTCTGAAGAAAATAAAACAAGATTTTTTAACCATTAGAAGCATTAATTAAGTTTAGGATTCAGATAAAAAAGTTTAGGACTAACTGAATAATATATATTGAAACCCGTGTTATGTTTTTTAGCATACCGTGATTGGGACGACTTTTTGCAATCCAATTTACATAGATTTATATCTTTAGTCGTCAAATTCGTTAACCAAGAAAGTTGACACTTTTGCTCTTTCTGTCCTCAACTAAGAGCATCCGCAACGCGTGCCGTTGCGGTGCCTTATTTCGTTCCGGAGGAACGGAACCGCGGCGGCACGCGTTGCAGACGCCCGTGTCGTCGCCATTCCGTGCAGGTGCCGTGCCGGGTGCCGTTCCCGCGAGACGCGGCACGACACGTTCCGCCACGCGCCGAGGCGACGTGGCGGCCTCCCATTCGACGCGTGACGCCCACTCGCTGCCCCGCGAGTGGGCGTCGTCACGGTGACGCAATAATTCGATTTTTTTTTTTAAAAAAATCGAATTTAATAAAAAAAATATTTTTATTTATAAAAATTGTTTTTTATATTTAAAAACAATTTTTACAAATAAATGAATACTAGAAATTCGTATTAGCCCATATATATTTGATGGGCTTGCGAATTTATGAAACCCATTCTTGGTTGTCTCTCTTTTATAGAGACATCCTTGAATGTTTTTTGTTCCACTTTCGATGTGGGACAAACTCATCTTGGTTGTCTCTATTTTATAGAAAATAGAGACATCCTTGAATATTTTATGTTCCACTTTCGATGTGGGACAAAACTCATTCTTGATTATCTCTATTTTATAGAGACATCTTTGAATGTTTTATGTCCCACTTTCGATGTGGGAAAAACTCATTCTTGGTTGTCTCTCTTTTATAGAGACATCCTTGAATGTTTCATGTTCCACTTTCGATGTGGGACAAACTCATTCTTGGTTATCTCTATTTTATAGAGACATCCTTGAATGTTTTTTGTTTCACTTTCGATGTGGGACAAACTCATTTTGGTTGTCTCTATTTTATAGAGACATCCTTGAATATTATATGTTCCACTTTCGATGTGGGACAAACTCATTCTTGATTATCTCTATTTTATAGAGACATCCTTGAATGTTTCATGTTCCACTTTCGATGTGGGAAAAACTCATTCTTGGTTGTCTCTATTTTATAGAGACATCCTTGAATGTTTTTTGTTCCACTTTCGATGTGGGACAAACTCATCTTGGTTGTCTCTATTTTATAGAGACATCCTTGAATATTTTATGTTCCACTTTCGATGTGGGACAAACTCATTCTTGATTATCTCTATTTTATAGAGACATCCTTGAATGTTTTATGTTCCACTTTCGATGTGGGAAAAACTCTTTCTTGGTTGTCTCTCTTTTATAGAGACATCCTTGAATGTTTCATGTTCCACTTTCGATGTGGGACAAACTCATTCTTGGTTATCTCTATTTTATAGAGACAACCTTGAATGTTTTATGTTCCACTTTCGATGTGGGACAAACTCATTCTTGGTTGTCTCTATTTTATAGAGACATCCTTGAATGTTTTATGTTCCACTTTCGATGTGGGACAAACTTATTCTTGGTTGTCTCTATAAAATTGTATTTTAAATTATGTCAATTTTTATTTTTTTAGGATTTTAATTATGTCTTTTTCTATTTTTTTGAATTTTAAGTTGTAATGTTATTTTAATTTTATTAAAGTGTGTTTGTTTTAATTGAATTGAGTTGGAAATAAAAATAAAAAATGAAATTGAATGAATAGTAATTTAAGGAACGGTTAAGGAACGGTTAAGGAACGGAGGGTTGCAGGTTCTGTTCCTTAGTTAAGGAATGGAGTAAAAAAGTACAGTGGGGCCCGCAAATAGTAGTTTAAGGAACGGTTTAGGAACGGTATAGGAACAGCGTTGTGGATGGCCTAATGCATAAAAAATAAAGATGAGAAATTTGTATTGAAAACAGAGGTAAAATGAAAAGTTTTACAGTATTTGACCCTAAAAATTTGAAAGAGAACAATTATTCAAATTAGCTGGAGCATATACACATGTAGTCATATTATATGTTTGCACCAAAATTCATAGCAAAATTACTATGATGGGTTTATTTGGTCAATCAAAGTTGCAAAAATTATTGAAACAACTTTTGGTAATAATATTAAGAGGGAAGACAAAAACTGGTCCTGAACATAAGTCCATTTTAAGATTTTGGTCTTATACTTTATTTTTTGAATTCTTGCATCCTGAACATTTCAACTCGGGTCACAATTGGTCCTACGCTAACAATTCCGTCAATTTTTAAACGGTTTTAACCCGATTTTGACCGATTTTTAAACAGTTTTAACCCGAATGAGACTGTTAAAACCAACAAAATCGGGTTTAAACAGTTTAAAAATTGACGGAATTGTTAGTGTAGAACCAATTGTGATCCGAGTTGAAATGTTCAGAGTGCACAAATTTAAAAAATAAAGTATAAGATCAAAATCGTAAAATGAGCATATTTTTATGACCAGTTTTAGCATTTAGTCTAATATTAATATGAATTAAAAAGAAGAAAAGAGAAAGGCATATAGGTGCAGGCCCTAAAAATTGAGTGCAGGGCAGGCATTCAAATTTGTTGACTTGAATTTCCCCAACGGCGCGGACACAAATATTCAAAATTCCAACTCCCCACATTACCTTTGACATTGACCACAACAAACAACTTTAACTACCAAACCAGATTTTGCTATCTCTCTCTATCACTTTGACCACATCCCAACTAGTTTCCATCCTTTCTATGGCAAATGACAGTGCTGTTGTAGTGATCGATGCCGCCGTTTCGAGGTCAAGATTCCATCAACCCAATAGGATTCTCAATGCCCCGAATAGGCTGCTGCAGGTTTCTTCTTTGAAGAGGAAGAGACCGCCCAAGATCGACATCCCAATTGTTCTACGTGAAATTCCTGCTGATATTTTCAATGGCCAACCTGGTAGTCATGGTAATGACGGTGGTGCCTGTTTCTCTTCTTCTTCGGTTGCTGTTTTTGCTGCCAAGGGCAAGAAAAAGTTCATGGAAGACTCCCACAAATTCTTCCATTCTTCTAATCCTACTAAGGTACTGCTACCTGCAGATCTATAGTATTCTTTTTTTGTTAGGTCAAAATTTGGGGAATTTTTAAGTGTTTTTTGGAAATGCAGGACTTTTTTGGGGTGTATGATGGGCATGGAGGGAGCAAAGCTGCAGAGTTTGTGGCAGAGAATCTGCATCTCAATATTTTGGAGATGTTGGAAAATAGTTGTGGAAATGAAAAGGAAAAGGCTATCCGAGAAGCTTATTTAAGAACTGATAAGGACTTCTTGAAACAGGTATCCATCTTATATTATCTGTCAAGTTTCTGAAATTATGTGTGTTTTGAGCTTTGAATTTATTCTTCACTTAGTTTCTGCTTAAGACTTTCAAAGAATTATTTTAAAAATATGGTGTGACTAATGACTACTTGTTACTTCAACAATAGTTCAATGCTGAGATTTACTTATTCCAAGTATGGTTGTTTTACTTCAACAATAGTTCAATGCTTATGACTGTGGCTAATAATGGCTACTTGCAGGGGTTGAGTAGTGGTGTTTGCTGCGTGACTGCGTTGATCCAAGGAAAAGAAATGGCAGTGTCAAACTTAGGTGATTGCAGAGCGGTCCTATGCAGAGACGGGGTTGCAGAAGCCATCACGACCGATCATAAACCAGAACGAGAGGATGAGCGGAGAAGAATAGAGGATAATGTATTTACTACTCCTCATTAAACTTGTTAATAAGCAGAATCAAGATTGTGCTTGTTTCATCATGTACCATTCGTGATGCAGGGTGGGTTCTTGGAGATTCATCGTGGAACTTGGAGAGTGCACGGGACACTAGCCATCTCCAGAAGCATAGGAGACTCTCATTTAAAAGATTGGGTGATTGCAGAGCCTGATACCCAGCTTATACATTTGACACCTGATATGCAATACCTTGTCCTAGCTTCTGATGGCCTCTGGGATGAGGTAAACAAACTTTCCGATTTTTTAAACTCATTTTTTAATCAAAGTAGATACTGATTTAAAACTCGCAGGTTAGCAATCAAGAAGCCGTGGACATTGTTATGCAGTCATGTTCAAGCAGCAAGAAACTTAAAGGGTTCTCTCCAGCAAAGAATGGGTGCCTATATCACTGCACAAGTGTGAGTCCTTCATCACTCTCGCCGCGACTTCCATCTCACAAATCGAAAAGGATATCTCACTACAGAGAAACACAAGACGAAAAATGCTGTGAGCGCGAAAATCCTGCATCAAGTACTCCAAGAATGTCATCAAAGACTCAGTTTCTAAACAATGAGAACGATGTTTCGGGTGATAAATCAATTAATCCTGGGCTCCTTGGTGCCTGCAAGGAGCTTGTCAGTCTTGCGGTGGCTAGAGGTAGTTTGGATGATATTACTGTGATGATCGTTGATTTGAGTAGTTATAACGGATAGTGAAGGCCCTGCCAATAGATGCTAACCTACACCACAATGCTAACATTTGTTGCTTAGCATCCATTTTCTTCTAAACATATGTTCACAGCAACAGTTCTATTGCTTTCAAATTCAACTAGTTTTTACCTTGAGCTCACTTGTTTGTTGCCTACATGATTGAAGATGAATTCTTCTATAACACATAATTAGTGAAATGACAACTGTATTTTGAGATTGAGCTCGGAAGCAACGCACCCTTAATGCCTGTGGCAAGCCTCTTTCAAAGAAATTGGAGGATCTGAATAAGCACCACTCACAATCTGATCAAAGATCCATTTATTAGCAGCCTGAGTATAATGCACTCCGTCCCAAACAACTGCAACTGACGGATCTTTGCACGGTTTTCCCACCAATATTTCTTTTCCTCTCACTTTGATCTTTGCCCCACATCCCACATGCAAGTCGTAGTTGTGCTTTCCTCCATGCCCACAGCAAGAACGCAGAGGGTTGACAAAGCCTGCCCTTGCAATGAACATTATGAGCTTTTTTGTCTAATCTCATCTTCACACAAGCACACTGCTCTACTATGATTAGAAAAAAGAGCAAGGAGATGTACCATGTTTCCTAGCTTGGGTGAAAAGCTCATACTTGACTGAGTAGACATCGACATAGGTTAAGGCTGCTGAGGGAAGTTCCTTCCTCAGCTGCACAACAGTTTCATTCAATTTGAGGTTGAAATATTTGGCAACTTGGTTGAATGGATCTGCACATCCGGCCTTATCTATTTGTCCGGGCTCGACTGGAACCCGGTCCAGGACATATGCCAAGCAACCTACTGGCCCTGTGTTGTGTATCCAGAATGACCTACCCCCAAGATGGTGTATATTCTGTATCACACAAAACACCATTTCTTATTCAAATTAAACCTCCTTTTGGGTCTAGGAAACAATAATGCAGGAAAAAATCTTGAAAGAAGTTTGTCTCATCAAATACACTAAGTTTAGACCTCTGCTACCTTAACATAGGTTTTGAATTGGCCTAACACATCAGGTATATATGCTTTAACTTCATCAGTAGTCATGTTGAGGAAGTAACCCGCGGTTAAATCATTCTGTCCAATGTCGAAAGTGTACAAGGCTCGAGAAAATACTCGTGCCTTAGGCAACAGTCTTTTGAAAACTCCCCCTGCAAGTGGTTAGACAAAAACAGTCATCAAAATTCTTGGTTTTTGTATATAGGATCAATCTAGGATGATATAGCCAACCCTTTTTCCGGACGAGCTTGGATCTGTGCTTGAAATCATTGAACTCGTAAAACTGCACGTTTAGAGAAATGGGGCTGAAACCACTCTGATGTAGAGTTGTGTTTTGAGGTCTTATAGTGGATCCAGCTGTGGCAAAGTTGGCTCCATGGCTGAAGTTAGAGCCCACGGAATCTAGAAACGCACTCAGATATGGAAGTCCAAAGCTCTCAGCTGCATTACTAGATGTTAGTTCACTAGCATTATTATAGGCTAAAAAATAATGTGAAACATGAATCAGATCTCATGCTTAGATTCCTTGTTTGCAATATAGATTGACATTTTATTAAGCCTTTAAATCCTTCAACAACATAGAATGAAAGAACACATAAATATATATGACATCTTCCAACAAAGAAATATGTGAGAAAGGAAAGATCTTGAACACATAAGTATGAGGTGAGTAGTGCATTACCTATAAAATCTATGACAAGTCTGCCATCACAATAGCGGCCGGCTGGGCCGTGGAAGAAGGACTCCCCAGCGGGCGGGCCCGCCTGGCCGAAAGCGGCGGAGAGGCCGCCTGTGTCGGAATTGGAGTCGCCGAAGTTGAATATGGCCGGAAAATCACAAGGAGTTGCAGCACATGCTAAGCTTAATGAGAACAGAAATAGAAGAAAAGTGGATAAAGTATTCATTAGGGAAATGGAGGAGCAGTGCAGAGCAGATGATGGGAAGGGGAAAGGATAAAATGGAATCATGTACCTACTATAAAGACAATCATATGCTTGCTCCTCCAAATTCACATGTCTGATTCTATTCATGGTCCAGTTACTAAGATTAATTCTTAAAGTTGTCGCAACGTGGCTAGGCCAAATAAAAATAAAATAAAATAAAATAAAATAAAACAACAACAACAGTAATAATAATAACAATAATAATCATATGGCAAAGATGGGGATATTATATTTTTAAATGGGAAACATACGCGACACCAATGTAACTCAATCGATGAGCATAAGAGCTAAAAACATTATTATAGTGAACTTACCTTCATTTCCATATATAAATAAAAAGACAACAAAACAAAAACAATAAAATCTCTTCAAAAGAAATGCTTTTTCATATATTGGCGTATCCAAGATTTTACTTCTAAAGGTGTAAAAAATGGTTATACCAAGTTGAAACTTTAAATTTGATCAGTCATTTTTCTTCTTTTAAATATTTTTTAAACAGAATATATTAAATTTCGGTTGTTGTCACAAAGTTTCTGTTGTTAAAATTTTTTAAACAAGAATGCGTTTAGTTAAGACTTAAGACAGTGTGTTGTTCAAGAAATACATTATGCACACAAGAATTTTAAAATGCATAAGTTTTGGTTGTTGACACAAAGTTTCTATTGTTTAAAAAATTTAACCAAGAATGCAATAAGACGAAAAAATATTGTTTAAAAAATACAGAATACATTACAAGGGGATTGTAAAAATATACACAGAAGTTATACAAGAAAACACATGTATTAAACAATAATATGTTGTTTAAAAAGTTGAAATAATATTAATGCATTAATTTGAGGCAAAGTTGTTGTTTAATAAAAATATTGCATCCATACATGAAGTAGTAGGAAGTGACATGCATAAGCTTATGGTATATATTTATAGTTTTATTGGTACCGTT
This sequence comes from Salvia splendens, assembly GCF_004379255.2. NCBI lineage: Eukaryota > Viridiplantae > Streptophyta > Magnoliopsida > Lamiales > Lamiaceae > Salvia > Salvia splendens. The sequence continues at coordinate 5,084,990 of NC_056034.1, forward strand.
CGATCGAATTTTTGTCTATAATTTGTTTAGACCCTTATCGCGATGATCTCTGTATTAATTTAACCAATCATCTTTAAATTAAATAGTACTCCCTCTGTCCCACTATAAGTGATGGATTTCTTTTAGACACGAGAATTAAAAAAATGATATATATTAAATTAAAGTGGAGAGAGTAAAGTATGAGAGAGGAAAAAGTAAGAAATATAAAGAGAAAATAAAGTAAGAGATGAGTGGAGTTTTGTTTTTAGCTAATAAAGGAAATTGATCACTTATGACGGGACAACTCAAAATGAAAAATTGATCATTTGTGATGAGATGGCGGAACGAAGGGAGTGTAATTTTTAAAATATATAAATTAAATTCTTTGATGTATGCAAGTAAAGTTGAAAATATTTTAAATTTAGTGATAAATTCACCAGTGTTAATTAGTGTGTTACACTATTTTGTGTTTGTTTTGAGTTGTTTTAGTTGGAGGGTGTAGTTGGGCAAGATTGGTATTGTATTTATTGTCGCTTTAGGCTAACTAGTATCCATCGTCGCAATGGCGGAACATAGAAATATATTATGACAAGGGCTATATAGTAAATTTTTTATAGTTAACATACACTCCCTTTGTTCTTTAAAAATAAAAATTTCAGCCATAGCACGAATTTTAAAGTAAAATTGGTCTAGTAGAAATCGATAAACTAGTTGAAATAGTATTACGAGAAATAAGGAACATACACCTGACAAAATAAATAAACAAACAAAACTAAAAACTACATTGGACAAAAAATCTCAGCTGATACTAGAATAATTTCATAAACAAATCATGATCAAAAAATAATTTATGTTTATTAGAGTCAGCAGCGAATGGAGAATCCCTGGATCATCATGGGACCATTTAATCCCAGCTAAGAGCGTTATATGCGAGCTAGAGTTAAATACGAGTATACTGACATTACCATCTTTGCATCAAGTGTAGCAGATCGAATCGAGTGACCGGTTGGCTCTTCAAGTATACCTTTCTAAAACCTTCTCTATAGCAACCGAGAATGCAGCAAAACCTGCACAGCCAACACATGCTGCTTTTGGCCCACCTGATCATGGTAAGGAAATATTGTTGAAATCAAGGATGCAGGATCATCAAATGGATAAAGAGTTCCCCTGCTCATTTAGTAACCAATCCCATGAACATACACCATCATCTCTATTACTTCACTTCTAATATTTAACTTTCCTCTACATAAAGCTCAATATCATGTGCCCATATCCATAATTTAAATTCTGATAACATAGTACTAAACTCAAGTTAAGATTCCCAAGCCTTTTTTGCTAAGGGTTTCGCTGAAGCTAAATCAGAACATTAGGGTTAGTTTATTTGGATTTCCTAAGCACACCAAAAGCACTGAAACATACCTCTAGCAGATATAGTACCTCCGGTTACACAGCCTGCTACTACTGTATTTGTAATGTCGTGCTTGGCCCGGGCCTTCATAAACAAATGGTTAGAATCACAGTTTTATAAGCTTTCCCTAAAATGGTCAAATCATGACGGTATCGTTCAGTTTTAAGTTAGACGGCTCACCTTCTCAACAATGCATTCAGAAAGAGAGAAGACAAAACCCATAAGGGCAAATGACTTGCAGTTACTCCAGCTCCTCTGACCCATCTGCTTTGCTTGGAAGACCAGTTGCTGTCTACCTGTCATTTGATCTTGCAAGAGAGGAGTATCAAAGGATCCAAGAAACAATCCCATTGCCAATCCCAATCCACCTCCTGCAGACTAGTAAACATAAATTAACTGGTCCATTTACATCTGACAATATGATAGAAATGGGATTATAGAAACAAACCCATAACTCCACTCATAACACTGCGCACAGCACAATTATTCCATATATCCTGGCCTTGAATTTCCTCCATTGTAGGCAAACGTATAGTCTCAATTGGGGGCTTTGATTCCTCTTGTGATGAAGAAGCATTTGGCAAGTCACTATCTGGATTTGATGTCATGATGGTCGCCTACATATAATAGGATTAGGTTACATGGAGAATTCTCATCTTATGTCAATAAGGTAGCAGCTAAAATCTACAGCTCAATCTAATTTGGTTTAGCGATAAAAAATAAAGTTTTGACAAGAAATGAAAAACAAACCAAGCAATACATGTGTTAACAAGAAGAACAATATAGTCAGCGCCACGGAATACAGAAAAAGTAATATTTGAAGAGAAATCTGTAGAAGATTAGGAAAAGTAAGCTTAATTGATTGACGTAAAGAAAGCAATCTAGCAACAGAAACTCACCTATTTAGTGGAAAAACAGAGAGTGTTTGGGAAAGAGAGAATGCGGCGTCTGGCCGTAAGGGAGGAGTCGTGGTGTCTATGGCGATTGGCGTAGAGGCTACTGCAAACTGAGTGAAGTAGTGATACTGATGACTTTTAGGGCTTCCAATTTTCAAATTTCTCAATTATTATGGGCCTTTCTTTTTTAATTCAAGAGGCCCAATATTGAGGTCAAGTGATATTTAAGCCTAACGACATCAATAGAACCCTCGTTTGATTCCCAAATTACAACCGGTATAATGATTCAGGCGGCGGCGATGCGGCGGAGCTCTTTTTTTTCCTTGAGTTCTCAGCTTCAACAATGCAGGAGCATCCGAGTCAAGGTTATAAACAGCAATTTGGATCAGGCTCTGAACTTAATGCAGCGGAAGATGCAGTCCAGCGGCATCGAGCGAATGATAAAGCAGGAACAGCTCACCCATGTTAAAAATTCCGAGAAGCGCGTTTTGGCCAAGAAGAATTTGGAGCGCAAGATTCGTGCACAGGATCTCGCCCGCAAGCTCAAGACGATTCTCGTTCAGAAAGTCAGGTAAAGTTTGATTGAGTATTTAATTTTTTGTATATGCATACTACCTTCTTTGATCGTTGCTCGTATAAAGTGAATTAGTACTTATTAATTTTGATCTATGTGAAATGGATATTTTGTTGATTTTTTGGTAAGTAGGGTGACGTTTGAGTGTAAGGGTTCGGGTTCTTTGCAGTGTCTGATTTGAAACTGAAATAAGTATAATGCTGCAAACTACTATTGAGATTAAATTATCCGTGTATGAGAAAATTATAGCTTTTGACTACAACTTGTATTTAAGACTGATACTGAAGGTTGAAATGGTAGGGTATGATATGTTGAGGAAACTGTTACTGATATTTTTGTTGCTGCGGAGTTAAATGAAATGATCACATATTAGAGGGATTCTAATTCTGTATGTCTGTTTATATGTGGCTCTGTTGCTTTGTAGTATACTAATTAAAAAGAACCCTGTGTTTAAGTTATTTGGTTACTGGAAACATGTGGCTTGAGTCGGTTGAGTTGCTTGTGACTGTCCCGTCTTCAGGGAATTTGATTCGAAGTAGGAAAAGGTATTAGCTTTGTTTTAGATTTTGTAACAGAGAAGGGACACTGGACACTATGGATGAACACAAATACTGTGGAGATTATTTGTGAATGATTAGTGTCCTAAAACTGTTGGATGATGAACAATCTCCCCTGTTAAGCAACTAGGGGGGGCTACAGTCAACCATATATTTTTCATATCTTGTGTATGAATATACCATTTCCTTCCTTTTTTCATGTTTGAAAGCTGGGTTACATCATACTCGATTGAACTGGAGTTGGAAAAAGTGTACAAAATTGAACTGTTTATGCTTCCTAGTATCAGCAATAGTAGTTAAGAAAACAAGAATGCTTCATTGAGTAGTGTAATGCTTATATTTTATACTCTGCTCCATCTGTCACTTGAATTATTAGATCTTGTTGAAATTTAGTTTGTGTTCTCAGCCTAGAAAAAATTAGTTTCGAAACTGACATGTCATTGTTTTTCTTCCTGCAGGGGTCTATAAGATTAGCTTGAAGGGGGGGGGGGGGGGTTATGTGGAAACCATTTACATCTGCCACTTATAGGTAGTTGAATTTCCAGTGGTTTCTTGAGGTAATTTTTTGTGTACATTGCCAGGGGGCAGGACCTCAACTCTTGATGGCAAAATTCCCACCAATAAATCAGTCTCCCAATGCCAAATATTTTGATGTATGCAAATTTACTCGAATTTGTAGAGGGAATGTTTTACTTTAGCTGCCATTTCTTTTATCCAGTTGAATGAACATAGGTCCGAAAGAGGGAACAGGGTGTTAAATTTTGACGTAGCAACTGCTGTCGCCACTACTAGACCTTGTGGAATTTTGCATTATGAAAATGATTCGTGTTCAATTTAAAATTCTTTCAATTCCGCAAGTAAATATTTGGAATTTCAGTTTGTAGTGAAATTAGACATAGTTCACATATGCACACACTACACAATATAACAACTCAGATATATTGAAAAAAAAATTCAGAGATACATAATTTTATCAAACAAGTAATTTGAAATTTATATGAGTATCATATCTTTAAATTTTGTTCCATATAATTTCTATTCAATACAATTCAACGCCCATGGACATGGTGCCGTGCCAAACGGATCTTGTTTAATAGTATGAATTTTCATATTCTTTGCGCATTTTCACCCTACTCCCTATTTGATGGTGTGAGTGAGTTATTGAGTACAACAACTAAGTGGTACAGATCGACATATGTTGCGCGGCAATTAGCTACATGTGAATTTCGTCCAATACACTTATGACAACTGCAACACCATCGTTGAGCTTGAGCATGAGACGCTGTGCTTGAGCACACAAGGCAAACATGTTGTTGCGTGCTTTAGCATGCATGTATGTGCACGAGCAACATTTTCTTTAAGTGATCCAGAAAACATTTTTTTTTAAAATAGTACTAGTACCATAGAGAATTTCTCCTACAACTCATGTTTTCCATGGAAACTATATATTTTATCAAATAAAAAATGTATCTTACGTTGTTGTGTGATATTTGAATATCATTCAGATTTATATATTTCACTTAATATGAGCAATTGAATACTTCTATGATTGATATTTCATTTTTGGTTGTATAATTATAAGTAATCAATTCTCTTTTCATTTAACTTAAATAAATATTAGTATCTAATAGTCAAAAGAAATCAATCACTTAAAAAAAGAATATGTGGAATAAATGCCCATCATTTTTAATAAGCAATTACAAAATTTTTACTGAAATTTATAATGATCGACTGCTTGCTCTAAACGGAGGAGTTGGGCCTTTTAGAAATGGAAGGCTTTATAATTTGAGTAACCTATTGTTTGTTGCAGCCTGCCCTGCCCTGCCCTGCTCTGCTCCCTCCCTCCCTCCCTCCACAGTCCACACCTTCACAGCGACCGAGAATTAGGGGAAGCTTGCATGAGTGATGGACTTGTGCAAGAGAATCCGAGTGGTATTCAAAGATGACGACATTTTGAGCGACACCCAGAAATTGGAGGGCTTGAGTCGCAGCTGGATTCTGCTCCAACCCCGCCGCCTCCACGCCGTTTCCGACCTCGCCTCCCATCTACTCCACGCTTTCCGTCTCCACGAATCCTGCCCCAACGGCCTCCTCCTCTCCGTACGGACCTCCCAACTTTCCTATTTCTCTTCAAAACTATTGTTTTTCATCAATCCATGCGCTTCTCTCTTTTGCCCGGTCTTCTGTCTTGTCTAGATAGATGTTTTTTGCTTCTTCCGAGAGAAGACTAAAAGCTCATGCACATTGCACACTGTAGAATTACTCTTCTCTGGATATTTAATGAATTATGATCCTCATTTTTCATTTTCTATGTTTCATAATTTATGTTTTTGTAGGTTCTCATTTTTGTGAGTCTATAATTATCTTTTAGAAAACATTGGAAAGAGTTGAAGCTTATGGCTAACTTGTTCTGTGCAAAAGTTGGGTAGGGTTTTAGGAATTGCTGCCCTTGCTACTTTGGCAAATCAGAAAAGAAAGCAAACGAATTCACTCATGCTTTAGTTTTGTTATTGTTTTAATTGATTTGCAGATGAGATACGAAAATTAGGAATCATTGTTTTGGCATTCTATTCCGTGCTACAAATGCTTAATTTTGTATCGTTTCTGAATCTTTCCGGCAGATATCTGGCTTTGCCTTACCATCATTTATATCTACCAGCATTTTAAAAGATAATGAGATTATCAGGTTAGTAAAAAAGATTATTAATTCTGAAAACAACATATGGGGCTTGTCTTTCTGGCATGTATGTGGAAATGATATATTAGCATTTTAACTTTTGCTTTGTGAGTGAAGTGTGAAGAAAAGGAAACACATTTTGTCAATAGAAGGAAACGATGCTGCTAATGATGTTCAGAAATTGAAACATCGGGAGAAGCGACCTGTAGATGGTGGTGTCTTGCTTTTAGCAAATGAGGAGTTTGAGAAAGAAAAAGGTGGTTATGAAAGTGATGAATCCAAAAAGGTATCTGAAGATGGTGATGATGATGATAAATTCCTGTTAGATGTGGTTGAAAATTCTTCAGATTGTAAGTCAAAAAAGAAAAACCGCAAAAGAAAAGTTGCGGAATCTGAAGATGATGAAGTCCCATTGGAAATTGTCGAAGATTCTGCATGTCTAAATTCAAGAAAGAAAAACTGTAAAAGAAAATCAGTGGAGAGGCTAGAAGGAAATAAGTATGTTGTGCCCTGCTACTTCCTTGCTTGATCTACTCAAATCTACCTCATATTTTCATGCTTACACACTCTGCTCTTAATCCTCTATTTCTTAGGGAGAAGAAACAGCGTTCTGTGGTTACGGGAAATGCTTCCAGTGATGTGTGTAAAGAGAAAAAAGATGCTTCTGTAGCTGGAGATAACGTGGAAAACAAAGATGGTCCTGCTAAGCGTAGTGATAAAAATAATGATGTGGCGGAGCCTGGTGAGGAGAGGTATGAGTACTAGAAATGATCTATTTCTGGAAATTTTACTTTCACTGACTGTGAATTGTTTTTCTTCTAATCAAAGTACAACGTCCAAAAGTATATCGTATCCAGAAAACTAATTTGAAGTCAATAATCTTCAATCAAACAAATTACAGGATAGAAAGCTACAAATTTCCTACCGGCCTGACCAGTCTATTTTATTTTTGGAATAATATGACATTCCTTTTAAGCTTTTGCTAAGTGAATAATAGTTTGGTCAATCAAGTAGAACTTCTACCCCAGATGATTGAGCCTAGGGAGTGTTAATTAGTTTATTTTATCTCTAAAATGATTATAGACAAATACTTTAAGGCTCCATAATTGTTGCCAAGATAGTGATGAGAAAGCTAGTGTGTCTTTGAACAACTAACATGGCATTATGGAGCTAGAGGTAAGTTGTTGTACACTCGTAATACAGGCAGAGAAAAATATTACTATTATTAAAAAAGATACAGTTTCGATCATGGATGCAGATATGACGAGCAAGTTTGTTGATGAGGAGTAAAATTTCCACTGCCTTCCTTTTGCTGTGCAATTTCTTTGCTGAAAAGAAGTGAACAGGGGATGTGTTAAAATATTTATTAGCTCGGTATATAGTGTCTTTCAGATTGGGATATTAAAAAATCTCAAAGATATATAACTGGTCCAGTGCCAGTGGCCACTACATTTTTTCTTGATGTGAATAATTTTTTTTATAAATTTAGAAGGTTGCTAAACATATGCAAAAGGGCTTGAGTTACCCATGCAAGTATATTAAAGGTCTGGAAACTAACAAATAAGACCCCAATCTCTATTAATACCACTGAAAGGAAAATCCTTCACTCTTCGGTCTTAGACTAGTAAGTAGCACATACAGTTTTATTCGCTTTTCTTTGTTTTTCTCGTTTCTTTTTAGACATTCAAGGAATATATTTTACTCATGTGTTACTGTTAACTTTTCGAATGATCACACATCTATTCATTGATTCATTCTATCTAACTGTTGCTACACATGCAGAACTGTTGATGTTCAAGAGAATGACAATGAGACTGATGATGCCAAAATTTCCCCCAAGGAAACAAAAAAGGTGTCTTTTCTATCTTTTTAATGGATTGTATTTATCTTGCAAGCTGTGGATATGTGTAGCACTTCAATGTTGTGCTGTACTAAATACTAAGAATCATCTTCTAAGTAAGAAGCTTTGCAGTTTTCATGAAATTACACTTTGGGCACTATATGCTACTGGTATCCCTTGGTTGACGTCAAACTCTGAGTTGGTCTGAGTTGGTCTGCTGTGGATGTGCGATATCAATTTTGATATATGGTTACCTTTTGGAATTACATGATTCAATCAATTTTGTAAACTATTTTCCGTGGCTGTACTGAATGCTCCTTTCTCAGTCTCTCCCTGGTAATCATCTGGAATTGGTATGTCTCTGATTATTTACAGGCTCCAAGTAGAAGTGCTCGGCGGAAGACTAAAAAAAGGCGTTGGTTGCGTGAAATGGCAAACATTCAGAAGAAAAATGCAACCTGTGAATCGGAGGGTCTTGTGAGTTAGATCCTTTATTCTTCTTAATATGGGCCGTTAGATCTCATTCATCAACGGTCCAGATGATCTGCATTATTACACTATAATGGTGCATTATTAGTCGATGTGCATTATTCAACTGAAAATCTGCATTATTAAATGACACGTGGCACCAATCTAACCGTTGGATGACAAAATCGTGGGGCTGAGATTAAAAAGAACAAAGAACAAAAGATACAAAAAGGAAATGAATACATCCCTATATATATATATATTGACTATTAAGACTCCTCCAGTGCCAGCTATTAAAACTCCTCCAGTGCCAGTAATCAGAAGTCTGAGTCACTTAATTTTGCAGCTAAACTGGAAAGAGGATCAAGCTAAAGCTGACAGAAAAAAGACGGATGGCCAATGGAATGGACAGGTTTGTGTTTTAATTTCTTATTACCTCCTGCGATTAACTTGAAAAACTGAGTACCTCTGTTTTACAGCAAAAGCGGAAAAAATACCAAGCTGATGCTGAAAGGAACAAAGCAGATGGTCAGCTGAAAGGACTAGTGAGATATCTCATTTGCTTAAAGTTAGTGCCTATTTCTGGATGCCTCTGATTGTCATTTGATATTGACCTAAGTTGTCTGTCTAGCTACAGTGGAAGCTATCTTCCCCAAGCAATGGGGGTGTTAAGGGAAAAAAGCATAACCAACACAACATTGATGACATTCTTGAACTTCCAAAACAAAATGGCGATGTATGCAAGCAGAAAAATGAAAATGGTGATGTACAAAAGCAGCAAAATCAAAACGATGATAAACATGATCAGCTGACCCAAATGAGTGACACATTAGAGCAACCGAGCCACAGTTTGCATGAGCAATCAGGTCAGAGTAGTCCATCTGTACAAGAATGTACAAATAAAAAATGTGATGTATCAAATCAATCAAATCACAAAAGTACCGAGGAGGATGAAGTTGTTCCCATTGAAATAAGGCCAGGACATATCCGCTTTGAACCTTTGGAAGAAGGTACTGCTTTCTGTCTTTGGTCAATTTATTTGGATTATGGTTGTGATGACGTTATTAAACTTGGTCCTTCTAACTAGGTGAACAGGTGACTTATTGCTCAATAATGTTAATTATGTTATCGACGATATTTTTCAGCCTTCTAATTTTTGTTCCTAATAGGACTAGCATTTATTAGTTTTCTTCTCTCGTCACTAGTTCTTATTGTTGAAAGTTATTTCGCTGATGCCACTGTTCATAAATTGATTTCCAACAATTTCTCCCTCCTTGTCCTGTCTTAGTGTCTTCACAGTTGGGAACGAAATCTTCTATTCTGTACTTGGATATACATGATACACAGTGAACTATTTCGTACATCTCACATATGAAATTCTTTTTGTTGATGCAGAAGAAGCTATGCAGCAAGATCATGCACCTCTGGTAATTTTTGTTATGTATTGGATGTTGGTTGAACAATATTTTCATCATTTTAATTCTGTACCAGAGTTTTAGGATCATTTTCATGAAACGATATTACTTCAGAGCAAATTCTACTTAGGAGATCATGCAATCTATATATCCGCCTTGGGTTTCCTTTTGGGGTGGCCTGGACTCAAGGGATGCAACCCCTGAGTCCGTGACACATGTGTCAGACTCATCTATGGAAGGCATAGGCTGCAACCCGTGACACATGTGTCACACTCATCATCTATGCAAGGCATAAGGTTGCAACCCGTGGCACGTGTCAGACTCATCATCTATGCAAGGCATAGGATGCTAGTCAACATGGATATTAACTTTCTTAACTAAGCTGCCTAAGTATGTACTCTTTTGCGAACTTACTATTTTTGCCAAATGCCAACCAATATGTGATTCATCAGGTTTGAGATAAGGAGATATAATAAAACTGACCTTTTTTTATTTTTGCTGATGTCAACATGGAAAAATGTTACAATATGTAATGAGCTTCTAATAAAAGCATGGAAGAAAAAGTTCAGCTCAAGGTTTTATTGAGTTGTCGATGGATATTTGTTCTTGCAAATCAATTATTCTTAGTTTTGTTCTTTTCGTCAGTGTTTCTATCTCATTCAAACTGCTGACATATTTCTTCATGGCGAATATGCTACTTTTTCATTAGGAAACCTTTAATTGGAATGGAATTACTAGCAAGAAGAAAGGCCAACAGTGGGGGAAGGAAAACCGTAGATTCACTCCTATAAATGACTACAGAACAAACAAAGAGGATTTCGAAACACCTACCAAAGAGAAAAGGAAACAACCAAATGAGGGAATCGACTTTGATAAGCTTCCACCTCTTCCTGGCTTGCCAAAGGTTGTTCCTTGATTTCTTCTTACATCATTAACAGTAATGATTCCAGGGAGTACAATTTGAGTCTCTCAATATTCTCCAAGAAAGAAACTTTAGTCATTTGTCCTTTCATTTTTTGCAGGAAGGAGATCTTATTGCATATCGAGTTCTGGAATTATCATCAACATGGACCCCTGAGCTTTCTGCCCATCGAGTATAGTTCAACCATAGTTGAAGTGTTTTTTCTTTTCCCTTTTATATGTGACCACAATGAAAGAGTGTGAGACATCTTCTTTATATAGGTTGGAAAGGTGTCTTGGTACAATGTGGAATCCAAACAAACAATGTTACTGCCAGTACCAGAATATCCAATCATTTCTGAGGAAGAAGATGATGGTGAAGCTGCACAACTTGATACTTCACTCTATAAAGAAGATGGTTCTTTGGAGGTAAGCAGCGTATGCATGTAAAGTAAGCCTATTTATCATCTTCCTTCACAGAGACGTATGCCAGCAGACCATGATTCACTCCTGGTTACAAACTCTGCCTTATTACCGACTGTTTTCACTATTTATCATCTTGCTCCACAGAGACGTACACCAGCAGACCATGATTCACTTCTTGTTACAAAGGCTGCCTTGCTTCTGACTGTTTTCACTGTGATCCATCTCATGCAGATTTATTTTTCTGCACTCGTTGATGTCCGTGTCCTCATCAGTGGGGGATCAAAACCAGGAAACAAAGCTGTTGCATGTGTGAATGAAGCATCTACAAATGATGTAAATGCTCTGAAGACAGCATTGCCTGGCACCAGTGGTGAACCAACAGCCGAACCCAGCCCAGGTATGATGTGCACTGCAATTCAAAGAAGCACAAAGAACCAAACTTATAATTCCTAGTAAAAAGCCCAAATAAGTTATCTCCTTCCTAAATAACCCACCATCTGCAGATACTCAAGAATCAGACCAGGGTAAAGAGGCACAGCTGCCTAGTGGAGGTAAGTGCATTCTATATATATAGTTTTGATTTTGATACATTCGAACGACTGAATAATAGTAACATTGTTGTAGAAATTGGCGGGGGCATCTGGGACCAATTGAGTGAGGCTCTAAAAGCAAAAAAGGAGCAACTATCCAAAGAAAATGGTTGGGGCAGTACCCCCAAGAAGGTGGTGGTCTCTCATGAGAATAGTCGGGGGAAGAATGAGAAAAAGGTGCAAGCATCACCTGGAAGTAACTTGGACAAGAAACCACAGATGTCGCAGGAAAATAGTTGGGGAAAGCAGAATATAGGCAGTAAATCATGGTCATATAAAGCACTGAGAGGAAGCGGACTTGGTCAAACGATGGCTTTGCTGAGGTCGAAGAGGGACACATGTGAGACCGGAACTAAATGAAACTCGATTACTAGGTTTTTGATTGTATGATGGCAGTGAGTCCTTGTCAGTCCGTGTAAATCGCCATTGGTTTGATAACTTAATTATGCAGGAAGCTTAAGCTAGTTCAACTTGTTAGATAGTTGAGGTGCTAAGGGGATCTCACTAATTTGCGTAGTTGGTTCCTTTTTCCTGGCAAAATATCTGGTAAATTAACCTGTATTTGTTTCGTACTTCTAAACTAACTACCCAAAAGTAAGAGCATCTCCAATGGTGGACGTCCGGTCGGACGTGCGCGACGGGCGACCGGGACGTCCGCCATTGTGACAGGGGAGGTCGGATACGGACGTCCCGTGAGGACGTCGGGTGTCCTCGGACGTCGGCGCGACGGGCGGGCGGACGTCTGCCATTGTGGCGTGGGAGGTCGGATACGGACGTCCCGTGAGGACGTCGGGTGTCCTCGGACGTCGGCGCGACGGGCGGGCGGACGTCCGCCATTGTGGCTTGGGTCGGACGTCCGATTTTTAAATTTTTTTTAAATTTTTTTAAACTCTATATATACGGCTCGTTGAATTTTATTTCATTCGCACCACTTGTGTTAACAAGTTTCTCTCTCTAAACGTAAATTGTTTTATTTGTGAATTTGTGATTTTTTTTATTGCGGAAAGTCCTAGTGGGAAGGGCGATGGGAAGGGCGGATTGTGAAGGGGATGTCCTAGTGACGTGGCAGTGGGATGGGAAGTCCTAGTGACGTGGCGGGATGTGTTTTCGGGATGTCCTAGTGGATGTCCGAGTGGGACATCCGCCCACTGGAGATGCTCTAAACAAACCCATCAACCTTTCATATTTAGTCTACAGGGTCATTTCTAATGGTTATAACACCATAATTCAAAACTAAGACTAAATCTACAACTTTGGATTTTAAAAATGAGTGGATGAGATTAAAACTCATAAATTTCAATAAATAGTAGACAAAATATTAACAAAATGGTAATATCATCATTATGTTATCATATGATAATTTTCGTCGGTGTTTTTTTATATCAACATAGTGTATTACAAATATCAACAATATGAAATGAGAATATCAGCACAAGTACAAGAAAATATCAACATAGTTTTATTGATATTTTACCTACATTATATTGAGATTTTGTATACACTATATTGAGATTTTTTTTGCATTTGTTGATAAAATATGATTATCAACGTGTACGAAAATTAAAATATAATTTATCAAATTTCATCATCTGAACATCGTCGGAACATATGCAATTGAGATCTCGTTGGAATCCTTATAAAATTATCTTTAATTTGATATATTTTTTGCAAAAAAATAATTTAAATCAAGAGAGTTACGTAAATTTAAAGTTTTGAGATGATTTTGATGAGAGAAAATTGACATTAATACCCTTTAAACTTATTTAATAAATTTTTTAATTTAAAATATAATTCATGTGACATTATTTCAACCACTAGATTTACTAATTTAATGGCTAAGATTTGATCTTAGTTTGTAATTACTAATTAGTTAGCAATTGATCACTCCCCTTAGTCTACATTAGTATATTTGTTCCTTAGTATACATTAGTATATTTGTTTTGTTTATGGAGTATGGTTTGGTTTGAGTTAATACCTTTAAATTTGTTGTTGACATCATTAATTTTACAAATTAAATAAAAATCAAAGATCAAATAGTTCTTTTATTTATTTATTTGAGGTTATAAAGAAAATATACTCCCTCCGTCCCGACTAAGATGACACATTTCTTAGCCGGCACGGGATTTTAGGAGTTACTCCCTCCGTCCGCAAATAGGAGTTCCGTTCTTCCATTTTATTCCCTCCGCGAATAGGAGTCCTGGTTCACTTTTACCATAAATGGTATGGTCCCACCTTCCACTAACTCATTCCACTCACATTTCATTTAAAACTAATATATACAAATGGGACCCTTGTTCCACTAATTTTTTGTCACCCACTTTTTTTAACATTTCTTAAAACTCGTGCCGCAAAGAAATGAGACTCCTAATAGCGGATAGATGGAGTATTGGTTAAAGTGTTTAATGGCGACGGATGTAGTAACAGTATTTACGTATTATGCTCGTGTGCATAAATTTCTCGATGAATATATATACTCCTATATAAGTTGAGGTACAAATAATTTGATCAACTGAATTAACCAGAAATCGTCGGTGTTATGGATCTATGTATGAATCATGATTATCATAAAAATGGGCATTAATACAATGTATGAGAAATTGTCATCATAAATGAAGCATTATTATTGTCACCAAAATCTTCATAATTTCCTTAGTCATTATAAGTTCGTTAAAAACTTGTCATACAGAGTCAAATAAAGTTAACATTTTTTCAAAGACTAAATAACAGTAACGGTAAGGCCCAAAGGAAAAGCCCAATTATACATGGCTCAAAAATTTACTCGTCTGAAGGTGGAGAGTGTGGTCTGTGGAGTTGGTTTTGCGCCACCACCGCTTCCGCCGAAATCAGCTGATTCTGATTTCCAACACTCACATACACAGTGTAGAGCCACTGACATTCACCCATTGTTTTTAACCACTTTGTATAACTTTTCTTTTATCCCATTGCTTGCACTCAAGATTTTTTTCCTTGTCGGAATTGGAGCTCAAATGCATACGCTTCTGCGGAAGCGATTTTGATAAATGTATAAGGCTCTTGGCAAGCAACGACTCATATATCGTTCTCTCATAGCCAGCTACGTCAAATCCGGCCTCATTGATAACGCGATCAAGGTGTTCGACGAAATGTCTCAATCAGACTGCAGGATTTTTTCGGTTGACTACAACAGGTTTCTTGGTGTTTTAATCAAGAACCAGCGTTTTGAGCTGTCTGAATACTATTACGATTCATTGAATTCCAAAGGGTTTTCTTTGAGTTCGTTTACTTACTCTAGATTTATTTCTGGGTTGTGTCAAGTTAGAAACTTATACCTTCTTTCTAGGCTTTTTGAGGATATGGATAGGCTCGGGATTGTGCCCGACATTTGGGCGTTTAATATTTATTTAAATCTTTTGTGTGGTGAGAGTTTAGTTGATGATGCATTGATATTGCTGAGATTAATGAGAGATAGAGGACGCGAGCCAGACGTTGTCAGTTATACTATTGTTATCAGTGGGTTATGTAGAGTCAAACGACATGATGAAGCAGTTGACATGTGGAAAATCATGATCAAGAGAGATGTTAAACCGGATAATAAGGCGTGCAGGGCACTTATGCTCGGGCTATGCGACATTGGGAAAGTTGATTTGGCTTATGAGCTCACGGTAGGGGACATGAGGGGAAAGGTCTGCTTCGATGCTGTGATTTATAATGTACTTATTTTTGGTTTTTGCCGAGTTGGTAGGATTGATAAAGCACTCACACTCAAGAATTTTATGAAGAAGAATGGTTGTGAGCCCGACTTAATCACACACAATGTGTTGTTGAATCATTGTTGTAATGCACTATTGTTGGATGAGGCAGAGAAATTGCTGGAGAAAATGCAGAGGAGTGGGATGGAACCCGATAGTTACAGCTATAACGAGCTTTTAAAGGGTTTCTGCAAAGCCAATAGAATAGATAAGGCATATGTCTTGTTAGTTACCAAGATGGAGGTCAAGGGATATGCAGATGTTGTATCATATAACACAATTATTACTGCTCTTTGCAAATCCGGTGTTACGAGAAAGGCTTATAAGCTCTTTGAGGAGATGGGAAGGAAAGGAATTGCTCCTGATGTGGTGACATTCACAATTCTCATTGATTCTTTTCTGAAAGAAAGAAACTCTGTTGTAGCTAAGGCCCTTCTTGATGAAATGACAAACGTGGGTCTATTTCCAAGTCTTGCGTTATATACGACAATTATTGACCATCTATGCAAAACTGGTAGAGTAAGCATGGCTCATGGTATTTTTCATGATATGGTGAAACATAGAATTGTGCCTGATGTCATATCCTACAATGCACTTATTGGTGGATACTGCAAGACCTATCAAGTTAGCGAAGCCCTATGTCTATTTAAGGAGATGCAAACTAGAGGGGCTTATCCAGATGAAGTGACTTACAAGTTGATCATTCGAGGCCTTATAAATGACAAGAAAATTTCTTTGGCTTGTGAAGTTTGGGATGATATGATGAAGAATGGTTTTACTCTTGATAGTTATTTGTCAGAGACTCTAATAGGTGCTATCAACTCAAAAGAAATATAAGAGTTTGTAAATTATGTTCCTAAACATTATACCGGGAATCCATTGATGAAATCACCATTGTCCTTCTGGCTGGTGCCAAATGCTTTCTTTTGAATGTATGTGTTTCCAGATTTAATGCTTCCATTGGTCAGTGTTGAGTGCGGGTACAAGTTGACTCATTTATGCTGAGTAGGGAATGGTACCATAAGTTCTGGTCTTTTGGATCGTTAAGGGCTCTTGGTACTTGCTTAGATACTGCTGAGATGGGTATGGACAGATCCTGCTGTGTTCTGATGTTGGGGACATCTATCTGCATCCATGTTCTGAATTAAGGTGAACCGATTCAGACATTTAATAATTTTATGCTCATTCACATACTCCCCTTTTGCTTTCTAGGGCATTGCATTGCCCTATTTTTCACAATTCTAAAATTAATGTAGAATGCCTGCCTATGGTTCATCAACAAAAGTATTATGTCCTACTCCATTTTTTATTGGTATCTTTTAGCATTCAAAACAAATAGCTTAAGTCAATAATGTTCCTCTATCATTCGAATGCTAATATGTCACTATTGATCCTTGCTGCTCCTGTGCAAAACCACTTATTGCCATTTTATCAAGTTCAACAGATTCCTTTGTACTTTTAAGCATTCTCCTTGTAATAATTCAAATTACATCTGAACCAAAAAATGCTTGTTTTTTATTTCTTTGTTTGTTATTTACTCTATCACGTTCTGAGAGGCAACTGATTTGGTGCATGCAATACATGTAAATGTTATTTACTCTATCTCTGCTCATCTTGTTAAGTTCCTAATTCTCAATTACCCTTGTTTCTCAACAATGTCTCCTTTCCACTCAAATTTACTATATCCTGTGTCTGCTACTGATGGAAAGTTTGTGCAATTGCAGGATCTGTTCTGAGGGCATTTTCTCGACATGTTTATTACCTTCTCCCTCCACTATGAAGGAAATCTCACATCTCTAGCTAATGTGGGGCAAGCTCTCTGTTCCTAATAGAGGGTAGAATTTTGTTACATTGTTCAAACTTGAAGAATCTCCATCCAACATCATTATCTGGAGTCATGGAAGGCCTCGGTGGGGAATGAAAAAAGAAAATTACTGGCAAAAAGTATGATACGTTTTATATTAAGATACTGATTTATTCAGAACATAATGTTGGTCCTTCTTCCTCCAGTTATGGATCATAATCTCCTTTCGCTTGTTTGCTGCTCAGGTGATAGTCCCAGCATTGATGTGGTAAAATGTTGAGGATGAATCATATGTAAGAGAAGCTTGCTGAAGATATGGTGAACAAATAATTTGCACAATTGGCAGATACCTAATTTCATGTCTTACGTTTTAGCTCCTGGCAGCCGATACTGAGTTCCATGCCTTTCATTTTAGCTTCAAGCATAACTACTCAATAGAAAGTTTAGACAAACCTAAACAGAAAAGAGAGGGAGGGGGGTATTGGGTTTGATAGTGTAGCTGTAAGAATGCTCATGCTTAACGTTGTAATATAGGGTATATGATAGTGTTAGCTGTTAGCATGTTGATTTTGTTGCCAAACATGCTATGCTTAAATGAGTCAAAAGTTTCATTTTTGCTACCAACTAAGGGTTCTTGTTCTCTTAGTTTATGAATATGGATTTATACAATAGAACTGGAGATGTTTGATAGTATATTATATTCAACTACTAGTTCAACTAGATAGTTTCATTTGCCGTTTTAATCTTCGTAAAGATTCTCAAAAAGCTATGAAAAGTAGTGATGTCAATTTTTTTCTAAATTGGCCCGGAATTGCAGTTCAATAGAGAGTGGAAATGGAACCGGCGGCATCGAGTATATTATATATAGTGTGTGGGTTTCTTTGTATTTTGAGGTGAATAAAATACTCTGCTTTTGCACTTAGCATCAGTTTGTTTACTTGCCTTGCTTCCTCAACTTATGTCTTATTCTTTTCCTCCTCCTTTGATTGGTAAGCTACCATATATTCTTCTTCACTTCACTTCACTTTCGGCACCAATCCTCAGCCACCACAATGTCCCACCACAATGAGACAAATCCACACTTTCTCCCCCGTCAACGCGATCCCATCATCGAGTTTCCCTCACGCACGCCACCACCTCGCTCCAGGCCACCGTCACGCCACCGTGGCCATACTCAGGATGTGGCGGAAACGCCGCCTCATGGCCACCCTACACAACCACCTACACCTCGTGCCCCCCCTACGCAAGTTGCTCCACCGCCTCATGGCCACCCTACACAGCACCCTCCACCTCATGTCCCCCCTACGCACGGTGCTCCACCGCCTCATGGCCACCCTCCACCATCTCTTGGCGGAACATCGCCCGACCATCCGGCCCATGTTAAGACCATGGCACCCTTTGTCGCTGAGTTACCGCACCAAGAATCCAGACCCCATTCCGATTCTCATACGCGTCCTCAGCACGGAAGAGGCGGCCGCCACCCTGGTTTCATCCACCCCCCAACATCCCAACGGACCAGGCCGTTAACCTGGCTGGTGGCAGCATTCTGTATGCTCTTCTGGATATTGGTGATTGTGGGAGGCCTGATCGTCCTCATAGTGTACTTGGTGTTCCGGCCGCGCAGCCCTTGGTTTGACATCTCAACTGCCACCATCAACGCGGCATACCTAGACATGGGCTACCTGCTGAATGCGGACGTGACGGTGCTGGCCAACTTCAGCAATCCCAACAGCAAGGTGAAGGTGGATTTCAGCTACGTGATCTTGGATCTATATTATGACAACAACTACCTTACCACGAGTTACATCAAGCCGTTTGCGGTGATGAGGGGCGAGTCGAGGTTTGCCGACGTGCACATGGTGGGTAGCCAGGTGAAGCTGTCGAGTAAGCATAGCATGCAGCTGCAGAAACAGATAGAAGAAGGAAGAGTGAACCTTGAGATTAAAGGATTGTTTAGAGCTAGGTCTAAATTAGGAGGCATTTTCCACTACTCCTATTGGATGTATGCGCATTGCCAACTCGTCGTCACCGGCCCTCCCACCGGAGTTTTGCTCACAAAAAAGTGCGTTACTAAGAGGTGAACAAGTCCGGCCATTTTGATCCTCATCATTTATGTCTTGCCTTCACACTTTTTTTGTCATTTCTGGTTTATTTATCCATTGTTTTAGTCTGAATATTTAAATGTGAGTTTTGATCGATTCATTCTCTTCTACTTTCCATCATTCTCCACTGTATCTCTATTCTACAATAAACTGATATGAAATACCGTTAAATTTGCTTCCAAAAACTATCATCAAAGGCCACGTCAACTTTCATTTGACAAATATCAAGATATAATAAATTTAGAATTTATAAACTCTACTTTTTAAGTTACAATCCTTCACCATTGAAATGGAATTGCAAAAAAAAAAGGAAGAAAAACACAAAGAAATGTTTACACAACCATCAATTGGTTAAGCTTATCCTTCAACAATTAAATACTACTAAGAAAGAATAATAAGAATAATGTACATCTGATTTCAACTACTTTGCCAAATTAAGTTTTGCTATCAACTAACAGTGGAATATATATTTAGCATCGTTCAAAACTCGATAATAACAAAGAAGTAAACAAGAAAGGTCGCTAGGAAAAAACAATCAAATAAGAGGTTCAGAAAGTTCCATTTCGTTGGCAGTTTGTTCCGGCAGTTCAGACCGATGGGATCCTACGTAATCCAAGCCAAGCCATTGCCATGGCCAGCAGACATATCTCGGCCTATTCAGACTGGTGGTTCTTGAGGCTTCCCGCGTATCAAGTTCATCAAGTTGACGAGTGAGCTCTTCCACACGATCTCTCAGCCTGGACGCCCTTGTATCTGCCAATCTCAATGACTTTTCAGCAGCATCTCTTGCTGCCATTGCCGCTTCTGCGGTTTCTTCTTTAAATTTAAGCTTTTTCTTTGACTCTATTACAGCTTGCCTAGCTTCTTCAAGTTCCTGGCGCACCGATGCCAGCTGCAGAATCACAGAATTGAAATTCAATAAACTCACATGTTAACCATACAGGACTAATTCTACGGGCACTTGTTAAAGTAATCATCTTAGGAATTAGTCTTCCGAATGCTTTAGAAAGGGGGAAAAAGGCAAAAAATAATAACTAAGAGTAGGTTATTTACACTGGCAGACAAGAAAAACGAGAGTACCAGAAGCTTTCCACTGGCAGGTTATTTACATAAACATCAAGATTCATCAGCAGGGAAAATAGGGAATAGAATGATGAAGCAGCAAAATGACATCCCTAGACAAGGTCGATTCAATATGTCTCAAGGAAACACACTTAATGTCCACATTGAGAACTGGAATTTAGTTAGTTGCAACATACAATGTCAAACTCCATGATGAAGCATATAGTTCGAATAGAGTGTTTCCCTATAGTCAATTCATATGCAAACCTCCTATGACATGGACAGATGGCACAGTTCTTCAGGCAAACAATGTACTGGTATAAGAGCTACTATATAAATGCCAAACAATCTATCGATGGTTTAAAGAGCAAAAAAAAATCTGAGAAAGAGAAACAAAGTTCCAATGATATTACTTCCTGAACAAAGATAAAGCCTAAACAACATATAAAGGTCCTAGATTCATATACATATGTTTCATTTCCTCTAGTAAAATTTTCATTGTGATGCATACATAGAATAAAAGGCATCAGACGGGAAAGCCAGTCAATCAATGAAGACGAAAATGATAAGTGAAAAAAATTGTTTGGCTTCTCAAATTTTACTTACTTGTGATATATACTCTTGTTCAACTGCTTTTCCTGCATCCGCTTCTTGTTGTGCTGCTACCTTCCATCTCATGATTTCTTCTTCAGCTCCAGCAATATCCATCATAAGCCCCTCAACCTTGTGAAGAAAAATAAAGTGTCAGATCAAATAAGGCTTGTTTATGGAAAATGGAAAATGGAAAATGGAAAATTACAACTGTGTGGGCCCAGCCATCATGAGAAGAGTGATAACTAAAAAGTTGGAAGTTTTAGATGGTTGGTATAGCCAATTAAAAAAAACCTCGACCTACATTTTCATTAGCCACTCTTTCTTTCTCTTCAAGCTCTTCTACACGTTGCTTCCACTGAATCAGTTCCTTAGCTTGGGCATCAACACACTCCTTATATGAAATTGACTCTGCCCTTCATTTTGGCAACATTGAATATAAGCCAAGACAGTAAAGAAAAATTTGCATTGCTATAATAGCAAAATTACATGATGTTATGCATTAATGGAATATAAGAAATCAATTTTCAGATATGTAGTCTTTTTCTTTGATGCACGATCTGAAGCAGCTACAGTGTTCCAAAAACCAAAAAGACTGAATTTAATGATTTCTTCTAAAAAAACTTATTTCATTTTGCTTGTCTTTACAGATGGGTGCATGATTTTCCTTTAGCAAAGAAGAGAAGCAGTATATCGAAGTAAGACACACAATCACATGCTTCTTCTCACACTCCAAAGAGTAAAATAAAGCTCTAATGACAAAGAGACAAATATATATATATATATATATATATATATATATATATATATGTGGATTAACGCTTTTAAAGTATGATATATATTAAGAATACCTTCTTAGTTTTACATAAAACAACACCAAACTGAACCAAGAGAGGGCCTTGGATGTGAGCAACAACAGTTGTTCAAACTGGACTCTTGCCACTCCATATTAGACTATTAAAACTAGAAAGAACTGTCATGTAAGTTATTGTTAAACGATTATATGATGCTCACTTCGACTAAAGAATTTTAAACATTAGGATTGAGTTTGGTTGAAGGATTTGATCTAGCTTCAAACCAACAAACGAAATTAACTTCAATGTTCCCTGTAGCACAGGGAACTCCTATGCAACCTCAAGCACTTAATCCCATTAAGGTCACTAGGAAACAGAAAATAACGCACAATGGGGTGCATATTATAACCAAGCATGTATGATGATGTTTCAAACGTTTTGTACTCAGGAACATTAGCACCATATGTAACTTCATTAGATCAATCAGTAATAAAAAAACTTCTGTAGAGGATCCTCTTATGATTTTTTAATGATTTCATAGCAGAACAAGTACCTTAGTTCCTCCACTGAATGTTTTAGCTCTATGATCTCAATCTGAGACTGCTTGATTATGTTCTCCAGTGCACTGGCCTGCAATCAAGAGTAGTGGTCACCACCAGGAGCAAAATCAGAGTTGACATCAGAAACTAGTGTTTGAACTGAATAATGCAAGTGAGAGCTGATAAAACATAGATCAAAGCTAGTAAATCACACAGAAATTAATGCTAGAAAATTCGCATACCAGAGCATAAACTTCATTGTCGTCTGTGTCATCAGGACCCGCTTTACCTTTGGATGCATCAAATTTGCTGAACTTATAGTCGATCCCAGCCTCTTTTAAACCATTTTCTGCTACTTTAAATAATTTGTTGGTTTTGGAGGACATATCCACTGACATCCTCTGAGCCAAAGTACTTCTCAATAGAGACCCAATTTGCTCTTTCTCATTTATCAGCTGTGAAACAGTTTCATTTAGTTTTTTCACCTCACAAGTTCTATCCTCCACCTGGTCCTTCGTTTTCTCAACAACAATTTTACTCAACTCATACACAGATTCCATCCCCTCTAAAGATGCCCTTATATTTTCCTCCATATTTGTTTCTTGAGCAAGGAACAAGGACTCTGACAATTCTGAGGATTTGTTAGCATCAACAATCTCCATAGCTTTGCACATTTCTTCATGCAGTCTTGTTACATAATTCAGTTGATCAATCAGCAAAGGCCTTTGCATCTCCATCTTCGACTCATAGTCAGAAATTAATAGCCTCAACCTTGAAAGTTCACCTTCCATGTCTTCCTGTTTTTCCACAGACTCTCTTTCTAATTCTGCAACTTTTCCATCCTTCTCAAGTAGGGACTTTTTCAGAGTCTCGATCTCCTCACTTTTCTTTGCCACTTCTTCCCTTAACCCACTAATAGCTGCCTCAAGTTGAGAAACCTCAATGGCAATCTCATAATTCCTCTGTTCAACCAACTCCCGGGCCTCATTCCTCCCCTTGATACTCGACTCAACCTGTTTCAGAAGCTCCTCCACAATCTCATTGGTCCTTTTAATCACACCATAGGCAACTGCTGGCAATCCCGAGTACTTATTAGACTTTGGCAAACCGTTTGCTCCAAAGTCCTTGTAGCTACTCACTTTCCTAGATATCTTCTCAATCCCACTGACCAGCATCGATGATCCTTTCTCCATTTCCACCTGCACCGAATCCCTCGCCTTGCCCACCTCCTCCAGCTGCAACGAAACCTCATCTTTTTGCCTGCTTATCTCTTCTTTTAACTTAACCTCCTCACTCAGATCCCCACCGACCCTCTCCAAGTTCTTAAGAGCTTCCTCCTTGTCGCGCAAGGCCTCATCCCGCTGCCGCGAACACTCATCCCGTTTCTTGATCGCCTCGTGACACAGCGCTTTAAGCCTATTGAACGAAACTTGCAAATCATTTTTCGCATTCTGAGCCGCCTCACGAGCAGCTCTCTCACGATCGAGCTCCGCCAGAATTTCCTTAAGCTTCTCGACGGATACATCCTCAGGGTTTTGAATTACAATAGGGACTGGATCATCGGCCTCAACATCGCTCAATACGGTGTCGTTTTCATCGTCGCCGAAGGTTGCCATAATACTACACCAGCTCCCTCTAATAACCAACTCAAAATCCAACAATCGGATATGGGATCAACCAAAATAGGGCGGAGAAAAGGATTGGGGTTTTTGATTGGTTTTGTCGATCAGGGGAGATGATGAGAAATTAAATTGATCACTTAATTGAGAAATAAAATAGACTGAATTTGGAGAAGATGATGACTTGAGAATTGGGGGATCGTACCCGACAACTGTAGGGAGTCCACAGGCGTAGAGAAATCAGGAAATCAAAATTTCATTATCACAATAGCTTTTGAATTTTGATTGTTGGTATTAGAGCCGTAGTATTATAATTCAGATTATATTTTATATATATAATCTGAATTGGTCTAAAAATAATTTTAATATTGGTCGACCTAATTAATTTCAAATTTAAAGAGCATTTTTTGTCCAAAGTAAGTGAAGTTGGAAATTTGGAATAACATTTTGTATTGTACTGATGCAGTTAACTGAAACTAAACAACTGGCGAAGTAATCAACGAATGTGAGGAAAATTTTCTATAAATTTAATTTAAACTAGTATCACCCACGACCCATTTTATTTTATTTAAACTTATTTTATAATGTAAAATGATTTTATAAATTCATAAAAATATTATTGTATGAAATCTGAAATCATAAATATATAAAATAAAAAACAACTATTAAAAAATATATAATCAAACAAAGAAAAAAAAATAACACACAAATATATTGATTGGTGATTTTGGCAAAAATATACATACATATTATTATTAACATTATGATAGTTTAATTAAATTATTTATATCTATTTTATGATTAGTCAATTAGATCATAATTTCTTAATTGATTTTTGGTTCATCTCATAAGTTATAAAAGTAGGTAATTAAATCACCACTTTTATACATTTCTCAATCCCATTACATGTTTCACCAATTTGTTGTGATAAAATTTTATATTTAATTTATTATTTCACTATAATATTATACACGTATTTGTTAGTATATTGGATTTGCATATTAATAATTTTACATACTATTTTTTTAAATCTTTATAAATAGATTATTACTAACGGTGGAACATACATATGAGATTGATTTGTGCTCCAAATTTCAAAATAACAATTGATCAATTAATCAACATTCAATAACGACAACTAAAACACAAATTCACCAGAAAAACAAAATTCACACAATAATAAATAACCAAGAATCCAAATTTCCAGCTCTCCATCCCACAATCTTGTATATATCCAACACAAATCTTCCATTCTCTCTAAAAAAAATCAACACAAACCTCCCACGATCTCTCATCACAAAACCAACAACACACCATGGCAAAGAAGCCTAGCATGGGAACAAAAACCACCACCAAGTCAGCTACTTCAAACAGGCCGGCGAGCTCTGTACCCTCTCTGCGGAGTGGAGATCGGTGTCATCATCTTCTCCCTGGCTGAGAAGGTCGTCACCTTCGGCCACCCCTAATGTCGAGCCCATCATCGATCGCAACCTCACCACCTGCAACATTGAACCTCTCAAGCTGCCTCATCTGATCTGCCTTTTTGCAGACATCGATCGCAACCTCACCACCTGCAACATTGAACCTCTCAAGCTGCCTCATCTGATCTGCCTTTTTGCGGGTGATTCTTCTCAAGGAAGAGACATCCTCGTCTGCATGAAACCTGCAAAGATCCTTTTCCAATTGTAATCAATAGCCACTACTCCAAATAAAACTCCTATAATCCACTTCCGTCAATTATTACATGAATTAAAAACTATTTTATTTTGCTGAATTTAATGAATTATTCATAATGGCATTTTTAAAAACTCATCTTTTATATATGTATAGATATAGATGATATTTAGCTCGAACCATTACTACAAAATTGCTCTTATCAAAGAAATCAGTGAATTATTGTTCAGATTGGGACTTCGCACAAAGGCTTTCACTTGTGACATGATCAAATATAACTTAATTGGTAATTACATTTAAGTCGAATTAATAGGTTGAAAGTTGGCGTCACGCCACAGTAATATTTAAGGAACCATAAATTTATTTAAACCTTGCAAACTTAACTATAAATCAACTAATAGATATAGTGGGACCTGTTTTCGTAAAGATAATAGGAGTACTACTATCTAAACCGCCTTAACCTTAGATGCATGAAATGTTTAATAAGAGGAACATATTTATGCCTGCAAGAAGGCTAGTTAGGGCACCCTTCAAAACTCAGGGTAATATGCAGTTATGTCATTTCAATATCCCAGATTCTAAGATGCATAAAGATGGCACTTATGTTTGCTTTGACATAGACTACACAACAACATAATCACAATTTACTGTTGCTCCACAGGCGCACCTATATCAATTATACATAACCCGAATTCGTCTGCATTTTACTGATACATCTACTGTGGTTATTTAGCCTGCACATACTCAAAATTTTCCAAATTCCGGAAGGAGGTTGGTGCAGTGAATTAATTATTCTTAGCTCGGAAGCAAAAGCAACAACGATATTTTGTATACCGTTTAGGTATCATGATCTTATCCATCATATGCTTACTGAGACAGAGAGGGAGAGATAGGGGGGATAACTGTAAGCTGTAGAAATTATAATCTCCAACAAACTGCAACATGGATAAGGTTCTGGTGAAAATGAAAGTGAAGGCATTGAGGCTAGACAGTAGGCTAGTTAATGAGAAGACCAGGAATGTTTCCAAGAACAATGACATATTCAATCACATTCATTCTTCCATAGCATCTCCCCCTTCAATCACTTCCACCAGCTCTCTCAATGGTGTGATCTTTGTCAGTAACACCTCTGTAGATATATTACAGAAGAAAATGAGTAGAAATAAAATCAATATTGAAGCAATCAAGTAACATGAAACACATAATGCAATTTTTAATGTGTTAAAACTAATACTCCATTTCCTAATGATACTCACCAGTCTTCTTGGAAAAAGAGTATCCCTTCTCACTGACATATGTACGAGGGTTCGGCAACATATAATTTCTCAAGTACTCTCGCTTCCCCTAAAAGAAAAGGCAAAAGGGGTAAGATGGAAACTAGTTTATCACAAGCAACAAGTACCTATGAGTGGATAGGAAGAAAACATCATAAATTTGAAACCAAACCTTTGTTATGACACAGACATCCACATTGCTTCCACTTCCCAGATCATTGAATATACCAGAGCAAATTGCTTCAGCCACTAGTTTTACTCCTTCATCCCTCTGCAAAAGTGCCTTGCAGTCTCAACTCAAGGAATCCACACATTAAGTGTTTGGATGCTCTATAAAAGACATAAGGAACTTACAGTGAGCCCTTCACGGTATTTTGATTCAAAAATAGCCATTGCAGCAAGTGATCCAGAACCCATAGTGGCAAATGGTAGAGTATCTGTAGAACCATGTGGATAAATCTGGGATAGACTCCTTACATGTTAGACCCGAGGGATAAAAGAAAAGGAAAACAAAGCAACATCTTCAGGCCAAAGTAACTCACAGTATGCAAGTGAGGACCTGTCACATCCACTCCACCAAGCACCAAGGCAGCTGATACATGTCCTTGATAACTGATTCAGATATAAACCAATGAACTTCCTATGTAACCCATTTTACACACAAGAGATAATGACACTATAAAAGAGTTTTGGTGTTTGCACCTAAAAAGATGAGACTTCAGAAGAGTTAGAGCAGTCACAACCCTGGATTCACGGCCAGTATGAAACCGGTGCAGCTTCAGCTGAGAGCTAACCATGTCTAGTGAAGGTCAATACAAACGGACAGTTATAAGTTGGTCATATATAGAAGGCATAATAAAGAGTCAGATAGTTCAGTAAACAAGAAGACAACATGAGATGAGAATTAATTAATTTATACCTGTAACAGCTTCTGTATCGGCAGCCGTACCAGCTCCACAACAGTATATATTTGGAGCCATATAGTGGATCTTCTCGCAATTCTTATCAGCAACAATGGGGCCTTCAGTGGCTCGCGTGTCAGCTCCAAGAATGACACCATCCTAAAGCATAGAAATATTGTCAAGGGAAACATATTCAAGCATATAACAAACTTATTCATTAACCTTAATAAGCTACAGGAAAACATGGATGTGCTGAGTAGTGTGTAGTGAGTACATATACACTCCTACGCGATACATGAAAGTAAATAAGGCCACTGAGAAGATGTTTGCTTAGTTTAACTGAAGTCCAAATACAATGGGCTACAATATAGGGTAGGGCTTGCACATTTTCATAAACAACTCAACATTTGAAACAAATGGATTACCATTAGGTGATCTTATAAATTCCATGTCAGCTTGACTAGACTATTTCAGCTCGATTAGCCTGTACTTAATGAAGTACAGTTCTGAACCATTAGAACTTCAACTCTACCTCAAACAATAAGACTCTGATTATTCTGTTTAAGTCCAATTTCCTTTTATTGCAACCGACACAATTCCACGAATCATGTTACTCATAGCCGAACAAACTTCAACTTCAACTCACCCAAAATCATCAGAAAATTTAAATTCGAGTATTCAAGAAATGTCTACTGAATAGATGGAAAAGACATCTGGACTACAAAAAAGCTCAGGATAACATTATGACATCTTTTTCCAATAAAACATCACATTCCCACATTTTCCATCTCAATTCACTACAAAGCCGTCCAATAAAAAACTGAAAGGAACCAAAGCAATACATAATCACGGTCTTCCGGAAAAGGGGAGGCCAACAAACAAATTCATGAAAAATAAGCCAAAAGAGAAAACACAATTGAGCAAGCACAATGTTAATTAAGTTCCAACAAACAAAAATACCCAAATCGAAATTCAAAGACGGTCCATAATCAAAATGTACCTGAAAAACCAACCCAACAATCGTAGTTCCGGTCTTCAGATACGAGGATGGCTTCAAACCCTTTTGCATAAGCATCTCGTTTCTCTTGCACAAATCGTAAGAAAATCCTCCCCTAGCAGGAGCCGATTCCTCGAATCTCGACATTGCAATTTGCTAATGATCAAAACTAAGACCGTTTTCGGATAAAAATAAACTAGAAATTATGTAGATTTAGGAAAAGGAGTGCAAGTGTATATGTGAGAGCTTGGGGACGAAGAAAGGGGAGGCAGTCGTGTCGGGTCGGGTGATTTCTCTTTCAGGTTTGGGTTTCAACAGAATTCGGATGCAAGACTAGTCAACTGAGCTGGGTCGGACCGTCTAGTACGCATTAGGCCTGACCTGACCTGGGCCCACGACTGAAACGGCTGAGTTGGGTTTGGATTTTTTTCTATAAATATAGCCCATTCATGTCCACTTGGCTAAGTTTTTAATGGGCTTGTGTTTAGAAATGACCCAATTTAAGGGTCTAGTACTATTAAATCCTATTCCTTCAATCCATTAAAAATAGTTCATTCGTGGAGAGCCCATGTTTTGTGCAAAATTAATAAACATACGAGAGCACAGATAAAATAAGGAAAATAAGAGAGTAAGAAAATTTGGATAAAATAAGAGATAAAGATAAAACTTAGTATAAGTGATAAAATGATACTAGTAACTTTATATTTTTAGTGGTATGAGACTAATTTTGATAGACAACGAAAAGAGAAAGATGAGAATATTTTTTGGGATGGTTGGAGTATAATAGAGTAATGCCTATTAAATCATACTTCCTCGTTTTATAAAAATATGTGCAGTTTTCATTTTCATCCGTCCCACAAAAATATGTGCATTCCATTTTTAGAAAGTTATATCAATTTAATAATGTAGGTCTCACTATCCACTAACACTACTTTTATCTATCATTCTCTTCTTTTCTCTTACTTTACTATATCATTCTCCTCATCTCTCTTACTTTACCAACTTTTTCTTAATTTCCGTGTCATCCTAAATGCACATATTTTTTTGGGACGGAGGGAGTATTTTAATTCTACAATTTAGTTACCTATGGAAAATTCAACAAAAATCGCAATAATCCATCCATAAACATGAATAAACAACTAGATATAATCCATCGATTAAATATTGTAGTCTTCGTTTTGAACTTTTGATGTATTGATCTTAATTTTATTCAATGATGATGAGTTATGGTCTTGAATGGGGTTTATATAAGACTTAAGACCGTCCTATCTAACTTTGGATAGACTGGTCTATAGAGAATAAGATGGCTTCAATTCTCATTCAAAATTAGATAAATTTTTCTGACTCAGCGGGCCGGACATTGTCCATCCATCGATTTGCTCTAATCTTTGTTTTTTTTTATGTATTTAATTCAATAAATACGGCAAAATATCAAAATATTAAGCGCACATAATTCATATAATTTGCAATAAAAACCTTTTAAGTATAACCCTTTAAAATATAGAGCATCAGCAGTGGTGGCCGATCGTGCAAGGGCCGAGCGATCGGCCACCAGATCGCCTCCAATTGGCTCCCATTGTGGGGAAGGAGCCGATTGCCCTTCCCCAACGCCTCCACCCCATTCTCGATCAATCACCCTAGCCAATGCCATATCGGCTCCGCATCGGCCCTGCGATGGGCCTCCATTGTGGAGGCTCGGGCCGATGGCGGAGCCGATTTTCATATTTTTTTAAAAAATTAATTTTTTAATTTTCTTCTCTTATTATAAAATTACCTCAATCTTCTCTCCTTCATTTCACACACCCACGTCCTTCTTTACTTCACATTTTTTTTCTCACTAGAAATGTCTTTAAAATGAAATTTTATTTATACTCTCTCCGTTTCGGATAATTTGTCTCACTTTGATCGGCACGAGTTTTAAGAAATGTAATGAAAAGTGAGTTGAAAAAGTTAGTGGAATGTGGGTCCTACTTTTATATATTATTTTTATAATAAAATGTGAGTAGGAATGAGTTAGTGTAATATGAGGTTCACTACAAAAAATGGTAAAAAGTGAAATGAGACAAATTATGTAGGACGGACTGAAATGGGAAAATGAGATAAATTATCCGGGATGGAGGGAGTATTATTTAGACATTTATGCTTTATTTAGTTTTTAAAATAAAATATATTTTTGCTGTATATTACGTTGTCTTTAATTTACATCAATAATTAAAAGTGAAATAAAATAGTGATAATGTGGAAATGAGATGAGCTCTGAGATAGGCTCTGGGATGGACTCTCATTGCAAGGAGATAGGCTCTGAGATGGGCCTGGTGACGTGACAAGAAAAAATGGAGATAGACTCTGAGATAGGCTCCGGAGATAGGTCACCGTTGTGCTTTTATGAGTCAGAAATTTGTACACCTTTTGATATTCTTCCAATAGAAAAATCTTCATTTTGATATTTTAGAAATTGTAATTTTCATCGCAAAAGACAAAAAGTTGTTGATAAGCTTCATGATTTACGACTTAATACAAGGACAACTTAGTTCTCGATACACTTCTTGAAAATTTATATAGATATATATTTTAAACAAGAATAACAAGATGATGTTTACTTTAAAGAGTTCTTGTTATTTACTTAAGTGAATAAACAGTACAAACATCATCCTATTTATAGTTATATAAGAATGAATCAATTGGATGAGAGACATTGATACAGTACCTAGATTAAAGTATAGTAAATGTAAATAACATTAATACTTTGTATTGGACCATTGGTGACGAATTTAAGGTAAACTAGGTCATCTTAATTAACAAAACAACTAAACAAGTTTATGTAAACAGCCAACACGAGCAAACTCAATAACATTCTCTCCCATTATTATTGACCTTCTCTCACAACACAATGAGGCTATCTAATCAATTTCACATTCTGTACGTAAAAATAATTCATCCTCCAATATCTAATATCCAACAATTAATCTATTGACTTAGTTTGGTCACTGTTTAAAGTCTAAAAAATATTTCAACAGATAAAAAAATCATCTAAACAAATCATAGCGAATCATGACGATTGACGAACGCCCGCTGTAGTATAAAGTAGAGAGAGCTGATATAAATGGAAGTAAATGAAGCATAACTTGACGAGGTAATATATTGTTGTCTCGTTAATAATGACAATACAAAATAAAGGCGATATCTGGATTTTGGACAAGCTCTTTTTACTTCTTTGTCTAATATTCTTCTTATAATTGCTTTGCTATGGTTTGTCTTAGTCCGACGTTGGAATAACGTAAAGTTTAACAGGAAATTATAGGCATTGAATTTGTTTATTTTAATTTAACTCATTTAATCTACTCCTATTTTGTCATCTTTAGTTTGATCTATACATGCATGAATATGCAAGTTTTGAGTCATAAAATATTAGTTCCAAATATTCCCTAAAAATGTAAAGAAATATAATTCGGAAATCTTCATCATCAGTAATCACTATGAACTTTGGGTTACATGTGTATTTTGCAAATTCAGAAATGACTTATATAATGCTGAATTATTGCTTCCATGCAAATTCATGTATTGGACATTGTTGAAGAAGAAGCAAAATGGCAATGTTTTCACTGTGAAGAAAAGGATTTATAGGCAAATAGGAAACGAATTCCAAACCTTCCAAATTAATCTAGGAGCAATAGGAAGTAAAGAACATGACTTTATTCCATTTCTTGTCCCTCGCATCTTTATTTTTGTCGAATGTAGAGCTTGTATCTATATAAGGCCTACACAAGTTGAGCAGAAGATGCACAACCAACACATCATCTCCCTTTCAAATCAACACCTTTCCCTCCAACCTCCTGCAATGGCAAGCCGGGACGCGGTGCCTTCCACCAGATCGACCAACGGTAAGGCCAAGCCTCCATCGGCTGCCGCCCATGATTTGGGATTGGTAGGCGCCAATCACAGTTTTCGACCAAGCCATGAGCCAGATTCGAGGCTGGTCCGCCACCCCATTCCCCCTCCTTCTCTAGGTGGGCGTCAGCGTGACCGTGGCTTCTTCTCCTCAGACGACACCGCCCTCACCAAGCAGATCCTCGCCACTCACGCTCCTGACATAGAAGACCTCAACGTGAAGCCGCTCCTATCCATCGTTGAGGATATCCTTCGTCTTTCCAAACCTTCCTCCTCAACTGATCACACCTCTCTTGTATATATGCTCCATACATAGCTACTACTACTTAGCATAATGCACTTTAAATCTCGAATTCACACATGTTGCTTTGTTTTCAGGTGAATAATCAAGTTAAACCACATTTGGACACATTGGATAGCAGCAAGGCCATACAGAGCTCACCCCATCAGGACGCCAAAGTCCTATACAATCACGAACACGATTCGGAGATTGTTAGACTGCTGGCTTTTCCAATCAGCAAGATCTCTTGTGAGGTACGTTTCTCTCCATTCTTACTTCGTTATCCTAATGCAAAACTCACATTATGTGTAAAACAGATCATCTGCAAATGCTCTGCTGGTGGGGAGGCACACTCTGTCACTATGGACCTCCTCAAATCACTGTCCAACTACTCATGGGATGCCAAAGTGGTGATCATTTTCGCGGCCTTTGCTGTCAACTACGGGGAGTTCTGGCTAGTTGAGCAGAACCACACCATGAACATGCTCGCCAAGCACATCGCCACCCTCAAGGATCTGCCCTATGTGATGGAGCACGCGGGGAAATTAGAGAAGAAGTTTGAAGCAGTTCTTGACCTGTTAAACGCTGTGTTGAACGTGATCCACTGCCTCATCGAGTTCAAGGAGCTCCCTTCCGTTTACATCAGCCATGACGCGCCAGAAGTCGTGGCTGCCACCGCTCATATCCCAACTGCTGTGTACTGGATCATAAGGAGCCTCCTCGCTTGTGCATCCACTCTCCTCAACCTCATCGGGAGTGGCCACGAGTATGTTTTAGATTTTTATTTATTTCTCCTCTTAATGTAGTTATGTAGTAGCAGTATTAATTAAAATGTACTCCTACTCTATTGTTGTTGTTATAGGTACATTACCTCAACTGCTGAATCGTGGGAGATATTGAGCCTGGCTCATAAGCTGTCGGTCATACTGGAGCACCTCCGAGATCAGCTGGCAGTTTGCAAGGGCTTAGTAGGTGTGTGATGTACTAGTTCCTGGATTCATTAACCCAAACACATTGCTAATGTAGTAACTAAATTTGACAGAGAGAAAGAAGGCCGAAGACGCATACATTGCGTTCAAGAAGCTGATTGAATCAACCCACATTGAGAATATGAAAGTTTTACGCGCAATGATCCGTGCAAGAGACGATCAAAGGCCGCTCTATGATGGCTCCAAGAGGATCAACGTGAGTGCGCATGCAATTTGTGGTTTAATCATTAATCAAACCAATGTTAGTAACAAGAAGATGTATATATCTATTTACAGGAGCGGCTGGAGGTGTTGAGGAGCAAGTACGTGCTGCTGCTGATCTCGGACCTGGACATCCCTCACGAGGAGCTGAACGTGCTCCACATGATCTACAACCAACAGGCGAGGAGGCACGAATACGAGGTTCTGTGGCTTCCAATTGTGAATCCGACAACGCCCATGACAGGAGTGGAGAACACGGTGTTCTACGACCTCCGCAACAACAGTATGCCATGGTACTCGGTGGATCACCCGGCGCTGATCGAGCCGGTGGCGGTGAGGTACATCCGAGAGGAGCTCAAGTTCGTGCACATGCCGATGCTGATCGTTTTAGATCCCCATGGAAAGCCCTCCAAAGCCGATGCTCTGCCCATGATGTGGATTTGGGGCAGCGATGCCTTCCCCTTCACCAAGGACCAGGAATGGGCTCTCTGGAGAGACAAGACGTGGAACATCGAGCTCCTAGCTGACTCCATCGATCCACGCTTTCAAGAATGGGTAACTATATACTTACTACCAAGCTACTTCCGTTTCGAGCTTCTAATAAATGAAATGAAATGGTGTAGATGAGGGGAGACAGGGTGGTGTGCCTGTACGGCGGGGAGGACATGGAGTGGATCCGGAAGTTCACCCTGGCGGCGAGGGCGGCGGCGGCGGAAATGCACGTGCCGCTGGAGATGCTGTACGTGGGGAAGAGGAACCCGCGAGAGAAGGTGCGGAGGTGCCATGAGGCGATAGAGAGGGAGAAGCTGAGCCACGTGTTCCACCCGACGGACTACTACGACTACGTGTGGTACTTCTGGGTGCGGCTGTGGAGCATGTGGAACTCGAAGAAGCAGGTGGGGATGAGCGTGGAGAGCGACCACATCATGCAGCAGATCATGGACATCCTCACATACGACAGCAGCGAGGAGGGCTGGGCGGTTTTCAGCCGCGGCAACCACGAGATCACCAAGGGGAAAGGCGACGTCGTGCTGCCTGTGATGGAGGGATATGCGGCGTGGGAGTACAAGGTGGACCGCCCGGATAAGTTTGTGCCAGTGCTGGACGAGGAGATACGGCGGACGCACCCGGAGCACCACTGCAACCGCCTTATCCTGCCAGGCCACGCTGGCTACGTGCCCGATCATGTCGTCTGCTCCGAGTGTGGCAGAACCATGGACAAGTTTGTCTTGTACCGCTGCTGCACCGACTGATGTATCTCTTTCTCTACCATTATTTCCACATTTGCTTGAACTACTAGTATTGTGCTGTACTACTTGTTTCCTCCTTTACTATGAATTAATAAACTTAGTTTTATGAATGATGTGATACATATCATGTTCATCAAGCCCTTGTAGATCACCCGTACAGATATTTTTCCCACATTCATGACACAATTGTCATTCGCCAATTACAAAATCCCCCAAAATCACTAATGCACGTCCCTCTCTCCAAGATTTATTGTCTCATTTTAACTCACACACAGAGTTTAGGCATAATATACTCAAACCAGCTTGAATTATTCGAGAATTTTGTTCGAAATTTTAGACATATGTTCAAGCTGGTTTGGATTTTAGCAAACATCCAAACTAAAATACATAAATTTCACCTCTCATTTCAAGAATACATAAATCTCAGCCCTACTTTCAAGAATGTCATCCCTAGGTGAGGTGTATTCTTTTCCGGATGTCTCAAGCTAAATGTGACATTTTTTATAGCAATAATTGACTCTCTTTTTCCTACTTTATTTTCTTCTATATCTTACTTTATTCATTTTTTTTCTTTATACTACTCCTTTCATTCCAAACTACCTTGATACTCTTTTTAGCACGAGGTTTCAGAAATTGATGTTTAAAGATTAAATAAAAAGAACATAAAATAGGAAATAAAATAAAGAGTCAGATGAAATAAAAGAAGAAATAAGATAAAGTTTTTGGCAACAAAAGAAATGTAGCAAGTAGCTTGAGCCAACCAAGAATGGAATATATATATATATATATATATATATATATATATAGGGTCTTGTTAGGTTGAGATTTTTTAGCTTAATTGAGAATTGAGATGCATTTTCAGCCACTCATTTTGAAATGTCAACTACAAGTAGATTATGTCAACTAAGGGGTATTATCGTCATTTCATTTCAATAGCCAGAATATCAAATGTCAACAACTCGTATTAAAATGTCAACAACTAAATAAATTTTAATTTTTTTAATTTTTTTAATTTTTTTTAATTTTTTTTAAATTTTTTTAAAATTTTCGCGCGATGTCAACTACTGAGACATTATGTCAACTACGATGTGTAGTCTGCACATCAAATGTCAATAGCTCTGCACATCAAATGTCAACAGCTTATAATTGACATTATATATGTGTAGTTGACATGAATTGTATATGTTGTTGACATTATATGTGTGTAGTTGACATGAATTGTATATGTAGTTGACATTACATGTGTGTAGTTGACATGAATTGTATATGTAGTTGACAAAAAAAAAATTAAATAAATTAAATAAATAAAAAAATAAATAATCGAAAAAAAAATAATTTTTTTTAAAAAAAAAATATTTATTAAATAAAATATATGATGAAATTACAAATATGCCCTTTCACAATTAATTAATGTAAAAATATTTTCCATGTGGCAAATTCTGGACCACTCATTTAATAAAAATGAGTGGCTAATAATGCATCTCAATTCTCAATTAGGCTAAAAAAT
This sequence comes from Salvia splendens, assembly GCF_004379255.2. Taxonomy (NCBI): domain Eukaryota; kingdom Viridiplantae; phylum Streptophyta; class Magnoliopsida; order Lamiales; family Lamiaceae; genus Salvia; species Salvia splendens. The sequence continues at coordinate 5,121,921 of NC_056034.1, forward strand.
CTCAATTGATCACAACCCTATATATATATATATATATATATATATATATAGGGTCTTGTTAGGTTGAGGTTTTTAGCTTAATTGAGAATTGAGATGCATTTTCAGCCACTCATTTTGAAATGTCAACTGCAAGTAGATTATGTCAACTAAGGGGTATTATCGTCATTTCATTTCAATAGCCAGAATATCAAATGTCAACAACTCGTATTAAAATGTCAACAACTAAAAAAAATTTAATTTTTTTAATTTTTTTTATTTTTTTATTTTTTTTTAATTTTTTTTAAATTTTTTTAAATTTTCGCTCGATGTCAACTACTGAGACATTATGTCAACTACGATGTGTAGTCTGCACATCAAATGTCAATAGCTCTGCACATCAAATGTCAATAGCTTATAATTGACATTATATATGTGTAGTTGACATGAATTGTATATGTAGTTGACATTATATTTGTGTAGTTGACATGAATTGTATATGTAGTTGACATTACATGTGTGTAGTTGACATGAATTGTATATGTAGTTGACAAAAAAAAAAAAATAAAAAAATAAAAAATCGAAAAATCGAAAAAAAAAATAAATTTTTTTAAAAAAATAAAAAAAATATTTATTAAATAAAATATATGATGAAATTACAAATATGCCCTTTCACAATTAATTAATGTAAAAATATTTTCCATGTGGCAAATTCTGGACCACTCATATAATAAAAATGAGTGGCTTATAATGCATCTCAATTCTCAATTAGGCTAAAAAATCTCAATTGATCACAACCCTATATATATATATATATATATATATATATATATATATATATGGGTGCATTATAATGATAACCCCAATTTCCGTAATAACCCTATAACTAAATCTGGACCATACATTTTTAAAATCACGTGGTCTAGATTCAAACTTAGATTTACTTCATAAAAAAAAAGCGCGGGTTAAATATGTCATTTCGCTCATGATAAAATTTACGTATCCAAATTTCGCTCATTTAATTTCTGAATTTCGCTCATTTTATCATTTTATCAGTCAGTCAAAAGTATCATTTTATCAACTCAGAGTATCATTCTATCCGGTAAAACTATCATTATATGCAATAAACCTAACATATATCATTTTATCAGTCAGTCAAAAGTATCATTTTATCAACTCAGAGTATCATTCTATCCGGCAAAACTATCATTCTAAGCAATAAACCTAACATATATCATTTTATCATTTTAATAGTCAGTCAAAAGTATCATTTTATCAACTCAGAATATCATTCTATCTGGCAAAACTATCATTCTATGCAATAAACCTATCATTTTATCATTTTATTAGTCAGTCAAAAGTATCATTTTATCAACTCAGAGTATCATTCTATCCGGCAAAACTATCATTTTATGCAATAAACCTAACATATATCATTTTATCAGTCAGTCAAAAGTATCATTTTATCATCTCAGAGTATCATTCTATCCGGAAAAACTATCATTCTATGCAATAAACCTAATATAATCGGCACAATACATAATATACAAAACCTACAAAGCAGTAAATGTATCATTCTATCAATTCAGAGTATCATTTTTATAAGGTTACTGTCATTTTATCGCCTAGATTATCATTTTATCAGGTAAAAGTATCATTTTATTAAACAAAAATGTCATTTTATACACCAAAAATACCTATCATTCTATCGGTTGAAAGTATCATTCTACCCGGCAAAACTATCATTCTATCGGCTGAAACTATCATTCTATCCAGCAAAACTATCATTTTATGCAGTAAACCTAACATTTATAAGCTAAAAGTATCATTTTATCTACTCTGAGTATCATTCTATCCGGAAAAACTATCATTCTATGCAATAAACCTAACATATATCATTTTATCATTTTATTAGTCAGTCAAAAGTATCATTTTATCAACTCAGAGTATCATTTTATCCGGCAAAACTATCATTCTATGCAATAAACCTATCATTTTATCAGTCAGTCAAAAGTATTATTTTATCAACTCAGAGTATCATTCTATCCGGCAAAACTATCATTCTATGCAATAAACATATCATTTTATCATTTTACGTGATATTTGGTGAAATTCAGAAATTAAATGAGGGAAATGACAGTTTTACTCCCGCGCTTTTTTTTTATGAAGTAAATCTAAGTTTGAATCTCAAAACTATCATTCTATGCAATAAACCTATCATTTTATCATTTTATCATTTTATCATTTTACGTGATATTTGGCGAAATTCAGAAATTAAATGTGGGAAATGACAGTTTTACTCCCACGCTTTTTTTTATGAAGTAAATCTAAGTTTGAATCTCAAAACTACCATTCTATGCAATAAACCTATCATTTTATCATTTTACGTGATATTTGGCGAAATTCAGAAATTAAATGAGGGAAATGACAGTTTTACCCCCGCACTTTTTTATATGAAGTATATCTAAGTTTGAATCTCAACCGCATGATTAGAAATATGTGTGGTCCAGATTTGGTTATAGGGTTATTACGATATTTAGGGGTTATCATATGATCATGACTCTATATATATATATATAGGGATGTATATACGATTGTAAATAGCAAGACACTAGGGGTATCATATTCTCTTTTATTATCTACTTTTTTTCCCACAAATGCTAACTCACTAAACACAACTACCTAAATTCATATGCCAAAACATTAACCTCACTTATGCTTGGCCTTGGACAGAGGAAGTAATTACTACATGCACTAGACAATCAACATAGCAAATTGGCACGTAAATTAGAAGAGAAATAATACTAAAACATAATGATAAGAGATAGATAGTTAAAATTACACCGATGACAAGAGTTAAATCGTATACACACTCACCACAACTACATATATGGTGGCGATGATGATGATCAAGCAAAAGCAGTGGGAGCAACACCACCATGCAGGGTGATTTTAGCTGCAATATCTTCCTTCCTAATCACAACCTTGTCAATCTCCTTCCCCTCTTTGAAGAACACAAAGGAGGACAGCGTGTTGATTTTGTACTCCTTAGCAACCCTCTGCACCCATTGTATAAAGTTAGAGATACAATTTTGATTAACCTAACAACATGAATGGAAGTACAGTTACATACACTAAGCTCATCAGCGTCCACCTTCAAGAATATAACATGGGGTGCCTTCTTGGCTATCTCGGCCAGAATAGGCTTCAGCCATGAAACACCAAACTCCACAACCACCTGATCACAAGATAGTTAAGCAACAAAGCACAAACATACACACACCCAACATTGACATTATGACCCATTGTGTCCAAGTTGATGAAGAAGACATTACTACATTGAGAACCAACCTACAGTTATTGACCAGTTCCTTGTAATAAACATTTCATGTTAAAACCTCAAGAAACACAAGAAACAAGACAGAAACACACACATACTGACATCATCAACGGTCGTGCAAACTATACTAATCGGCCATTATAATGAAGCTAATTATCAATCCCTAACAGCAAACATTTCATGTCAAACCTTTAAAGAATCTTGAACACGACAGAAGGCAGAACAAACAGAGCAACACACACACATCCCCCGCAAGATTGACTTTATATGCATTGTGTCGAACGAAATGACTACACTAACCTAACTTCGGCATAAAGTGACTGATCAATACCTAGCAGCAATCATTTCATGTCAAGACTATAAAATTTTTGAGCCACACGACATAGACACACACACACACACAAATCATTATCATACTTGTGTCAAGGAAGAAGCGCACACTATCGAAATTAGTCACTAACATAACAGCAAACACTATTGTAGTCTAGGTATCGACACGGCCAATATATTTCACTAGATAACAAGCTATATCTTTCTACTAAAGTAGATTCACAATAAGATCTTACCATCGCATGAATTGTAAGGAAAATGCTAACTATTTACCAGTGTGTTGGTGTCAATAAACTTCTGGAAAAGTTTCTTCCATTCACGGAATGAGTATCAGCAAATCACTTGTTGCGAAGCCAATTTCTCTTGTTCGAAATGAAATGGGAAACAATCCATATTTCCATCAATATTACCATCGTCATTGTCGTCATCATAGTGATTCTGACCAACAACAAACGCATATCTGCGTTTTAATGGATCCAGAAAGCGTTGTTGCTTTACTTTCTGTTGGAAAGAGGGACGTCATTAATATGCCGCCCAACATTCATTTTGGGTGATGAGTCCCTAAGTCTTGTAGAGTTCCAACTCACATTTATTGATGTACTAGAACCTTCTCTTTCACCCTATAAATACTAGGGTGAATGAGCATTTGAAAGATATACAAGAAATATTTTTCTTTCTACTTCCTACTCTCAATATGCCTTACCAACTTATCTATATCTCTCTCGATTACCATCTTTAAGATGGTATCAGAGCAGGAAACCAACAAAAAAACCTCTAATGGAGGTCAACCAAATATCCACTCTCGAGCTATTGATCGAGACAATCTCAAAACTAATTGAGTTGTACAAATCCAACACACACCAAAGCCAAAACTCACCGATGGCTGAGAAGGTAGGACAAATTGTTCTTGAATCTGTCTTGAAGAAACAGAAGATAGAAGAGGAATGGGCCTTGGTCAAGAGGCAGGAGGTTGCAGCTCTCAAGGAAAAGAAGGCTGCTAACAGGAAGCTAATTTACAACAGAACCAAGGACTATGCGAAGGAATATGCTGCACAGGAAAAGCAACAGCATTATGGTAGAAAATCTGAATCCCCAATCACTACACACAATGGGACTAATTCCAACTCCTCTGCCGCGAATGCCGATCCCCAGCCGGGGAAGCTGGTTTCGGTGCCGGCAATGGCTATGGAGAAGAGCACTACTGCCGGCGGTGAGACTGCGGCGGCCGTTAAAAGGATTCAAGCGAAAAGAAACGGGGATGGGGATGCGGCGAGAAGCGCTGCTTCTCCGCGAGCGAGATCTCCGGCGAGGTTGAGAGTTCAGAATGATAATCAGAACCAGCAGCATCCGGCTGAAGCAGTGGCATCGGCGGAAGCGACGGCGGCTGAAGTTGCAGCGACGGCGGCTGAGGCGCCTCCGACGGTGGCTGAGCAGAGGAGAAGGAGAAAGAAATGTGGGGGAATAGCCCCTCAAGTTAAAGAAATGTGGGGGATGAAGAAGGGTCCGATTTGGGGGTTTTGGAAAAACCCTCCCTCCATTTTGCAAATGAGCCCCTCAAGTTTAAGAAAACTCCAAAATAAACCCCACCCCAAAAATCCCTACCAAAATTTCCCAAAGTCAATTTTGAGAGTACCAAATCCAACCCAGTTGACCAAAAAATTGCAGAAAAAACCCCCTTGTGTCCGAATTTCCGAAAATACACCCCAACATTTTGAATTTCAGCCTTCCATTACTTGTACAAACACATTCCAAGCTTTAGCGTACTCATCTTCTTCAAACATAGGTCCTAAAGACTACCAGTGGATTTTTGACTGTGGGGCAACTGATACAATGTCCTTTGATGCATCGGACTTCCTCAATATTTCTCAATCCACAAAGAAATTTGTCCAAACAGCTAGTGGGGAGTTAGCACAAGTAGAGGGGGCGGGAATTGTCACTATCTCACCAACCCTTCGCCTCTCGAACTGTCTTTATGTTCCTTCATTGTCCCACAAACTTTTGTCTGTTAGTCATGTAACAAGAGATCTCAACTGCAAATTGCTAATGCAGCCTCATTTTTGTATGTTACAGGACATCAAGACGGGGACGATAGTTGGACGTGGCACTGAGCGACATGGATTGTACTACGTGGATGAGATAGCCCAACAGAGTACTGCGATGCTAACTCATGGACTAACTGACAGACAGATTTGGCTCTTGCATCGCCGGTTAGGACACCCATCCATAAGTTATCTTCGTCTAATCTTTCCTGAGTTAGTTTCTTCTACACATGTTTTGAATTGTGAAACTTGTGTTTTAGCAAAAAGTCACAGACATTCCTTCAAATTAAACAACACTAGAGAAAAATCACCTTTTGCTTTGGTTCACTCTGATGTGTGGGGCCCTGCTCCGGTTACTGGAGGACGAGGTTTTCGATATTTTTTGTTGTTTATTGATGATTTTTCGCGTATGACTTGGATTTATTTTTTGAAAACAAAATCAGAAGTTTTTGAGAAATTTTCTGAGTTCTATCGTCTTGTTCAAACCCAATATAACTCTAGAATTCAAATCCTTAGATCGGATAATGGGAGGGAATACGTGAACTCTAAGATGACATCTTTCTTCACTGAAAATGGCCTTGTCCACCAAACTTCATGTGTCTATACACCAGAACAAAATGGGGTAGCCGAGCGAAAAAATCGATATATCCTAGAAATCACTCGTGCCCTCCTCATTGAATCAAACATCCCAAAATCCTTCTGGCCAGAAGCCATCGCAACTTCCGTCTATCTCTTAAATCGCCTTCCCACAGGGATCCTTAACTTCAAAACTCCTCTAGAGGTCTTCTCTTCCCAAAACTCGGTACCATCGTCCCTCCATCTAGACCCCAAAATTTTTGGTTGTACCGTGTTTGTCCACATACCCAAACATGACCGTGACAAATTCTCACCTTGTGCAGTCAAATGTGTCTTCTTGGGTTATGGGAAAAATCAAAAAGGGTATAGATGTTATGACCCATCAACAGATCGCATGTATGTTACTATGAACTGTGACTTTGTTGAGAGTGAATACTTCTATAGCCAATCTAGCGGTCAGGGGGAGAGTCAGACGGATAATCCAAACAGTGACGCACTAAATTGGCTACCTCTGTGGGGAGAAACCATTCAGGGGGAGGATACTCAAGGGGAAAACAACCAAACTACCCTACCAGACCAAAATCCTGCCGTAGAAATCGGTCTAACAGAGGAAGTTAGCAGTACCACTGGGCAGTCAAATCTACATGAACAGAACATGCCGCTTCAGGACACTGCCAAGCTATCTGACCAGTCCTTGAATCCTGAGGTAAATACTTCTGATCCCAATATCGGTACCCTACTTGAAACCACTAACAGTGACAGGGAAAACAGAAGTGATACAAATGAGCCACCAGCCGAACAAGAGAGAGAGCACGACAGATTGCCCCAAAGAAATACAAGGGGCATTCCTCCTCGAAGATATTCGCCAGACTGGAAAGGGCGGAAATCTAGATACAGTATTGCAAATCTTACCCAGGGACACCTCACCGAAATGGCTAGGGCATTCGAAGCTGCACTTTATGAAGAAGAAGAGATTCCGCAATCCTTCGAAGAGGCAATGGAACACAAGCACTGGAGGGAAGCCATGAAGAAGGAGGTTGATGCCTTAATAAAAAATGAAACGTGGGAGAAGTGTACTCTACCTCCGGGAAAGAAACCAGTAGGATGTCGTTGGATCTTCACCATAAAAAGACGTGCAGATGGTTCAATCGAGAGATACAAGGCAAGATTAGTTGCTAAGGGATATACTCAGGTGTATGGAGTAGACTATGAAGAAACTTTCTCCCCTGTGGCCAAACTAAATACAGTAAGAACACTTCTATCTGTAGCTGCATGTAAGGAATGACCATTATACCAGTTTGATGTTACAAATGCCTTTCTTCATGGAGAACTTGAGAAAGACAAGGAAGTCTACATGGAGGTTCCCCCAGGTTTTTGTGGTGAATTTGGAAAAGGACAGGTGTGCAGACTGAGGATGACCCTTTATGGGTTAAAGCAATCACCCAGAGTATGGTTTGGGAGATTTTGCCAGGCAATGTTCAAACATGGCTTCAAACAAAGCCATTCAGATCACACACTATTCCTAAAGAAGAGGAACGGCAAAATGACATGTCTAATAATCTATGTTGATGACATGATCATAACAGGAGATGATGCCGAGGAAATCCAAAATCTAAAGGAGAATCTTTTCAAGGAGTTTGAAATGAAGGACTTGGGAGCTTTAAAGTACTTCCTAGGAATTGAAGTGTTGAGATCCAAGCACGGAATATTCCTAAGGCAGAAGAAGTATGTTCTTGACATGTTAGTAGAAACGGGCCTACTGGACTGCAAACCTGCTGAAACGCCAATGGTACCCAGCCATGGATTGAAGATTGTGGATGGAGCTAAGCCTATAGACCGTGAAAGATATCAACGGTTAGTAGGTAAACTTATCTATCTCTCTCATACTAGACCCGACATCACATATGCAGTTGGAGTGGTCAGTCAATTCATGCATCAGCCTCAGGAAGAGCATATGGATGCTGTCATGAGAATTGTGAGATATCTAAAGGGAACAGTCGGTTATGGGGTATTCTTAGAAAAAAAGAAAGACTTGGAAATTGATGGATACACCGATGCAGATTGGGCAAGCAATCCAGTCGATAGAAAATCTACTGGAGGATATTTTACCTTTGTTGGGGGAAACCTAGTCACTTGGAGAAGCAAGAAGCAAAAAGTTGTAGCATTATCAAGTGCAGAAGCAGAATTTCGAGGGATCAGAAGTGGCCTGATGGAGATACTTTGGCTTAGGAGGTTATTAACAGAAATTGGCTTCCCACCAACACGGAAAAGTCAGCTTTTCTGTGACAATAAAGTTGCAATTAGCATTTCAGAAAATCCCGTGCAGCATGACAGGACTAAACATGTTGAGGTCGATCGTCACTTTATCAAAGAGAAACTTGAAAGCGGAATTATCGAGTTCCCATTTGTCCGATCCGAGGAACAACTGGCAGACATTCTCACCAAGGCGCTGAGTCCTACAAAATTCAAAGAATTCATTGGCAAGTTAAGTATCGGGGATACCGTTACTCAACTTGAGGGGGAGTGTTGGAAAGAGGGACGTCATTAATATGCCGCCCAACATTCATTTTGGGTGATGAGTCCCTAAGTCTTGTAGAGTTCCAACTCACATTTATTGATGTACTAGAACCTTCTCTTTCACCCTATAGATACTAGGGTGAATGAGCATTTGAAAGATATACAACAAATATTTTTCTTTCTACTTCCTACTCTCAATATGCCTTACCAACTTATCTATATCTCTCTCGATTACCATCTTTAAGACTTTCTCGGAAGCATATGATTTTCCATACTCGGTACACCATTTATCCAACAAACCGGTTACAAGCGGCATGACACCATCGCCAGGTATTAGTGTTGTCACAGATCGGATAGCGGTAGTGGATCCGCCGCCGGAAAGGAGATTTTTGAAGACAAAAAGTGTTCTCGACTTGTTTTTGTTAACTGAAGAAAATCAGCATGAAAATTAAACAAACCCGTAATTCATGAAAATTATCAAGCCCCAAAACATGAATCCATAATTCATGAAAAACAATGGAAAGAACAAAATAAAAGGTTGCTGCCTTGGGGATGCGGAAAACGTTGCTGGAACTTCACAATCATTGAGTTTTTTTAGATCAATGATGAAAAACGTTGCTGGTGGAGAGTGGAAAATTGGATATACAATGTAAAATCCTAAAGTGAGGCAAAAGTTGCTGGAAAAAATAAAAAAATAATAAATAAAATGAAGGAAACGTTGGTTACCTGAAATATCACCTGTAGCTGGAGGCTGCCTTGCTGGTGTTGGCGGGTGGTGGCAGGAGGAAGCAGGCGGCGTAGAATGTAGGAATATAAATGCGAAAAAGAATTGTTAATTGAGTGAATTCTTATTTGCATTATTATTAATTAAAAGGTTAGGGTTGAAAATTATAAGTATCTTAGATTATAAAGTTATGTATTATTGCTTCTTTTATTATTATATTATATTATTTACGAATTCGTTTTAACCATTGGAATTTTTTTTTATCTTTGGAACATAAGAAAATATTCTTTATCTATTTGTTCAAATTATATCTAAATAATATATTGTTCATGGTGAAAGTGAACATTGTACTAGATATTTGAAAATGATGATAACCATTCTAAATCAATGTCGATTTTTAGAGTTATTAAACAAACGATTATGAATCATAATACAAATAATTATACTCTTAATTCCTATCTTAAACAAAATTCTAAAATGAAATTCAAATACATAAAAAAAGACAAATAATGAAATACGATAGTTAAATAAAAACGTAAACTAGTAATTAGATAATTAGGACTAGAATTTTATGAAGCTGGTGGAAATCATCTCAGGAGCTCAAGTCACATCTATAGTAGTAGCAAAGGGTGTGATCCGTTGCTAACTTACTAACTCATCAATGCAATGTATTAAAAATGTCAACACGATGATACTGAACTTAAGTTGATATTTTAATACATTATGTTGACATTGATATTTAAATGTCAACACAGCTTATTAAAATGTCAACACAAATATGTGTTGACATGTTTAATACACTAAATTGATGAGTTAGCAAGTTAGCAATTTAAGAAAAGTAAGCATTTTAACGCACTCCGTAGTAGTAATATCTTAAACGATGACAGGATTATGATGATGATGTAGTAGGGTGATCTTAGCTGCAACAGCTTCTTCCTCTGTCGTCTCAATCCTCTCAATCACAAGCCCCCTCCTTGAAGAACACAATACCTTGATCTTGCAGTGCCGAGCAACACATTGCATCCCCTGTAACAACGTTAGAGGTCCAATCCTGATTGATCTAACAACATAAATGGAGGTATGTTACGGACGTTCTCCGTAACAAGGCCGGATGGCTAACTTCTCGGAGAGATAAGGTGATCGAACCGTCGACGTGCTCGAAGGAAAGGCCACGATTTGCGGTTTCACGGACGTTCTCCGTTGGACAGCAAATAAGGAACGAAAATTATACTTGTGATTCAAGCCAACTTGGGCGAAATACTGATTTTATTAATTGACTGAATGAATAAAAAGATAACAATCTATCATATTTATAATACTAGAACTACTACCCTAACTTAATGAACAAGAAACAAATATAAGAAAAGAAGATATGCAAATTCCTAATATAGCTAAACTAAATAATAATAATAATAATAGGCTTGTAACAACTCCCCCACGGTTAAAATCCACCTTGTCCTCAAGGTGGGAACCACGAAGCAAAAAGGAGAGTTGAAAGCAGAAGCTTCGGCGAGGCAACTCCTCCTGGATCAAACACACACCGAACAGATGAACGTCTCCCTTCTTCACCTCCATAAAAAATCAACAAAGGAGACCCAACTTTGTCGGAAAAATTCCTTGCCAAATCGAAAAGCTTGTCCACGCCTCCCAGAATGCCCAAGCATGGCATGTCATTACTCGGAGGGATCAACCTTGCATCTTTGTCGAGCGATGTTGATCGATGATTCATACTTGGAACATCACCGACATTCAAATCCACATAGACACAAGCAATTACGGGCAAATCGGTGTAAGCACCATCTCCTTTCTTGCCCCAACAATTTCCAACAACATTTTTGGATGACACTTGAACAACATTGAGTGAGGCAATGACCTTCTTCACTTCATCAGTGGAATCGTCCTCCTCTACATCGTCTAACAATGCCTCTTCCTCCTCCGCTTTACTCATATTGTGGTTGCACGGTGGGTAGATTTCATCAAAAGATGAAACTTGTTGGTCTTCGAGTCTGCCATCTCTACCTTCCCTAGATCCCCGATTCTCACTAGACAAGCCACGATCCATGAGTTTCTTTGCTACTGTCTCTAATATGGAGTTCCCTGAATCACAACGTTCCTCCTCTAATATAGAGTCCTCTGAATCACAAAGCTCTGCATCTAATATGTAGTCCTCTGAATCACAAAGCTCCTTGTCGCCGTCTCGTGTTGGCGAATGCGTGTGAGTAACGACCTCTCCATAACATCTGCCCTCATCTACCTCACTCCTAAAGTGATGCGGCAGTGGTGGCTGCGGCAAAGGTCGGAATTGTACAAACTCACGATCAAGGGAATCCACATGTGTTGGTGGTTTATGTGATGGGTATTCCTGTTGTTTCGACTTTTTTGATGGCAGAAACTGCAGCTGGTGCGACTCTGATGAAAAAACTACCCGGGTTAGGGATTCGCAACTCTTGATCCCCGAACTGATCCCCAGCAGGGAAGGAGATGGGCGGCGGCTGGTGGACATTCCGTCGGGCGGGATACCCGTTGGAATTAGAGCGCGCAGGCGGTGGCTGACAGTGGGGCAGATAGCTGCGGCGGGTTCGCTGTGCGTACGGCGGGGCTGGAGTCGGATATGGAGGTGGCTCCGGCCGCGGAGGTGCACGAGGGTAGCCAACGCATCGATTCGCTGCATCCTCCAGATGGCGGCTGAAAAAGACGTATGGGATGTTGCCCGACCGCCCAGATTGGTGTCGGCTGGGGTATTTTTTCCGACGAAGGTTTTCCACGCGCCGTTCTGCCGCGTCTATACGGGATTCCATCATGTCCAATAGGCGATCAAATTTTGTAAAAATAGGGTGCATCTTGTGCGGGGGCTGATATTGGTGGTGCGGGGGCTGATATTGGTGGTGAATGTGCATAACTAATAAGAAAAAGAATGAAGTTGGAGTGGAGGGGTTCGGTGTATTTTTTTTGTGGTGAAGAAGGATTTTTTTTTGATTGGTGAGATATGAGTTATGGATGAAGTAGACGGAGGATGAGCACGGATGAAAGCACCAGTTGTTACGGACGTTCTCCGTAACAAGGCCGGATGGCTAACTTCTCGGAGAGATAAGGTGATCGAACCGTCGACGTGCTCGAAGGAAAGGCCACGATTTGCGGTTTAACGGACGTTCTCCGTTGGACAGCAAATAAGGAACGAAAATTATACTTGTGATTCAAGCCAACTTGGGCGAAATACTGATTTTATTAATTGACTGAATGAATAAAAAGATAACAATCTATCATATTTATAATACTAGAACTATACCCTAACTTACTGAACAAGAAACAAATATAAGAAAAGAAGATAGGCAAATCCCGAATAGAGCGAACATAAGAAGAAGAGAAGAAGAAGAGAAGAAGAAGAGAAGAAGAAGAGAAAGAAAGGAAGAAGAAGAAGAAGAAGAAGAAGAAGAAGAAGAAGAAGAAGAAGAAGAAGAAGAAGAAGAAGAAGAAGAAGAAGAAGAAGAAGAAGAAGAAAGAAGAAGAAGAAGAAGAAGAAGAAGAAGAAGAAGAAGAAGAAGAAGAAGAAGGAAGAAGAAGAAGAAGAAGAAGAAGAAGAAGAAGAAGAAGAAGAAGAAGGGAAAGAAGAAGAAGAAGAAGAAGAAGAAGAAGAAGAAGAAGAAGAAGAAGAAGAAGAGAAGAAGAAGGAAGAAGAAGAAGAAGAAGAAGAAGAAGAAGAAGAAGAAGAAGAAAAGAAGAAGAAGAAGAAGAAGAAGAAGAAGAAGAAGAAGAAGAAGAAGAAGAAGAAGAAGAAGAAGAAGAAGAAGAAGAAGAAGAAGAAGAAGAAGAAGAAGAAGAAGAAGAAGAAGAAGAAGAAGAAGAAGAAGAAGAAGAAGAAGAAGAAAAGAAGAAGAAGAAGAAGAAGAAGAAGAAGAAGAAGAAGAAGAAGAGAGAAGAAGAAGAGAAGAAGAAGAAGAAGAAGAAGAAAAGAAGAAGAAGAAGAAGAAGAAGAAGAAGAAGAAGAAGAAGAATGAAGAAGAAGAAGAATGAAGAAGAAGAATGAAGACGAAGAAGAAGAAGAAGAAGAAGAATGAAGAAGAAGAGAAGAAGAAAGAAGAAGAAGAAGAAGAAGAAGAAGAAGAAGAAGGAAGAAGAAGAAAGAAGAATAAGAAGAAAGAAGAAGAAGAGAAGAAGAAGAAGATGGTGAAGAAGAAGAAGAAGACGAAGAAGAAGAAGAAGAAGAAGAAGAAGAAGAATGAAGAAGAAGAAGAAGAATGAAGAAGAAGAAGAAGCAGAAGAAGAAGAAGAAGAAGAAGAAGAAAGAAGAAGAAGACGAAGAAGAAGAAGAAGAAGAAGAAGACGAAGAAGAAGAAGAATGAAGAAGAAAGAAGAAGAAGAAGGAAGAGAGAGAAGAAAAGAAGAAGAAGAAGAAGAAGAAGAAGAAGAAGAAGAAGAAGAAGAAGAAGAAGAAGAAGAAGAAGAAGAAGAAGAAGAAGAAGAAGAAGAAGAAGAAGAAGAAGAAGAAGAAGAAGAAGAAGAAGAAGAAGAATAAGAAGAAGAAGAAGAAGAAGAAGAAGAAGAAGAAGAAGAAGAAGAAGAAGAAGAAGAAGAAGAAGAAGAAGAAGAAGAAGAAGAAGAAGAAGAAGAAGAAGAAGAAGAAGAAGAAGAAGAAGAAGTAAGAAGAAGAAGAAGAAGAAGAAGAAGAAGAAGAAGAAGAAGAAGAAGAAGAAGAAGAAGAAGAAGAAGAAGAATAAGAAGAAGAAGAAGAAGAAGAAGAAGAAGAAGAAGAAGAAGAAGAAGAAGAAGAATAAGAAGAATAAGAAGAAGAAGAAGAAGAAGAATCATAATCATCTAATAATAATAATAATAATTAATAATGAGAGGAGAAAATAAGTAATAATACTAAGAAGTAATAATCATAATAATATAAGAATAATAATAATAATAATAATAATAATAATAATAAATAATTAATAATAATAATTAATAATAATAATAATAATAATTAATAATAATAATAATAATGAAGAATATAATATAATAATATAATAATAATAAATAATAATAATAATAATAATAATAATAATAATAATATAATAATAATAATTAAATAATAATAATAATAATAATAATAATAGGCTCGTAACAAGGTACAACTACGTACCATATATATGATCATCACAGTCCAGCGAACATGGGGTGTCTTCTTGGCTGTCTTGGACAGAATCTGCGCACGCCATGAAAGACTAAACTCCACCACCACTTACCTGATCACAAACATACACGCACCCAAGATCGACATTATTACTATAATTACATAACTATTCTAACCCTATCAACATGAAGAGTACCTAAAGAAGAATAAAACAAAGTATCGAAAATAGAAGAAAGTAGCAGTTTGAGTTTTTTTTTGAAGTAAAGCCTCCGTAACAGTGAATCATCTGTTTAAAACTCTTAAATCTTGTCCCACATCGACTTGGTGATGATCATAGCTCCTCTATATAAGTATGGATAACCTTCCCCTTTATAAGGCTTTTTAAGGAGTGAGTGACACATTTCTATATGGTCTACTTGATGAAGATCCCATCTAATCTATATGGTCTATATGGCCCAAGTTGATGATGGATTCGGGTGAGTGGCTCATTTCTGATATTTCTCGACTTGGTGAAGATCCTGGCTCATTTCTGATATATTTCTCGACTTGGTGAAGATCCTGGCTCATTTCTGATATGTTTCTCGACTTGATGAAGATCTCATCTAATCTAATCTATATAAGTGTGAATGAGTGGCTCATTTCTAATATCAGAGCGATGATGGATTCGGATGAGTGGCCCATTTCTAAAATGGTATCAGAGCGGGCCCAAGTCGATGATGGATTCGATCGGGTGAGTTCTCATTTCTAATATTTCTTTTCTTCGAAAACATCAAGGAACCCATATAGATGGAGTTTGAATCGCTTCGTGGACTTAGTAAGTAAGGCATAGTTGCGTTCAATTTCTTCCTTCTTTCATGGTATTATCAAACAAATTGGTTAAAATTAGCCCATCATACACATCGGATAGGGGTATTGATTTTTGGCCACAATTGTGTGAGAAACGGTTTACAGAGCTCGCGACTTTCAATTTCAGAGTACGGGGAAAAGAGAGAGCTATGTTTAATTTTAATTCAACTTCTTGGAGAAAAGAGAGCAGAGTACAAGAGACGGTCCTACTGGCTACACCTACACACAATAATGGGTCACCTATTTTAAGTCTATATACATAACTGCCAAAAAGAAGTGTGTCAAATATTAAAGTAATTTTTTAATTTTTTTAATAATTTTTATTGTAGTTTTCAGTTTATCTAATTAAGTACTATTATTAAAATATTTTTTTATTAATTGTAGAAATGAAATAGCGAACACATTTCAAGAATCCAAGTTGCATAATATTAGCTAGTTGTTTAATATTTGGAATTTGGCCCCTCACAAAATTACAAATATTATAGATTAAAGGATAACAATACATTTAGTACACATGTGGCAGAAATAGAATTGTTAATCTAATTAAAATTAATAATAATTTAGATTCATAAGATGCAGTAAAGTAGGTGATGGAATAAAGTAACAGAGATTGAATATTTTGGTGATGGAATAAAGTAACAAAGATTGAATATTTTGTTTTTAGTAAAAAAGGAATACGACTCAACTTAGTTGGAACGGAGAGAGTATTACTTCCAAAGTTATCCCTATTGTTAGTATATTTTAAATCCTAGAACAAGTTCCAATCCTGACATATAGATATTTAAAATAAATCATATCATCAAATTTCAAATCTGCAAGTGAATCCAATCTTCCGATCGATACTATTTTTAAGCTCTCTCTTGCATTGCTTTTATAACAAATTAGTAGAGAATTAATTACAGACTCACATTATATAACAAAGTATTAGAGAATTAATTAGAGACATTTGACAATGAAGGAATTGGGCTAATATATGACAGGGTAGCATGCTTCCAAGTTCATCCCGCATACATCTTGGTGATCCCTGAATTCCTTATTACATGTGTATATACATCGATTCCCCAGTTCGTTCCCCCATCTTCAGTTCCCACGAATTCATTACGATAATAGTCATATCCATCTTCAAACCCCACGAATTCTATACGATCCAATAGTCATATCCATCTTCAGACGTATCGTACCCACTATTAATACCATATGATTCATTTCACTTACATCGATTCCCCAGTTCGTCCCCATCTTCAGATCCCATGAATTCGTCCCCATCTTCAGATCCCATGAATTCATTACGATAATAGTCATATCCATCTTCAGACCCCACGAATTCTTTACGATCCAATAGTCATATCCATCTTCAGACCCACGAATTCTTTACGATCCAATAGTCATATCCATCTTCAGACGTATCGTACCCACGATTAATACCATATGATTCATTTCACTTGTAACAACCCTACTACTCGGCCCCTACTCGGCCGATGACAGACCAAATAGAAAATGCCATGACAGACCAAATAGAAAATGCCACAATTCTTGTACTATAAATTATAGCAAATTAAACGCAGAAGTCCTATGGCATACCAATTGTACCCACATAATACACTCAAGCACGGGACGAAAACACAGTCAAAGTATACTTATTTTCACATAAAAATACTTATTTTGAACCATCCGACGTACCACACTGAAACTTATTTTCATAAAATCATATTCTTGTACTTTAATCAGTATCCTATCCAAGCCTCCTAGCTCAACTGATTGAGAATGGAGGCAAGAATACCGCGTCATCCTAGAGGTCGCGTGTTCGACCCCTGGGAGGCTGGACCCAGGAACTGGGGGAGGTGAAAAATCCTGAACCCGTTCCTTAGCATATGCTCCGATTTTCCGATTTAATCATCATATTAAACCGTTACTATCGGTGAAAAATCCTGAACCCATTCCTTAGCATATGCTCCGATTTTCCGATTTAATCATCATATTAAACCGTTACTATCACTCTTTATCGAGTATTAAACCGTTACATATATTGACTAATCCTAGATAAAATGAACAACACACGTACCTACGATGAGTGTCGCCGTGTAGGAGAGTGGAAGCCTCCTTCCCCTTTAAAACGAGATGCTTGAATTATATATATAGAGATATCAACCTTTCTAGAATTTTCTTTTTAAATATATTAAAAAATATATTTATCTATAACCATCATTATACTTCCAGAATATTCATAAAAAATATCATCTCATGTTTGCCACTTTTCCATTTCTCCACATCTTTCTAGAAGGTTTTTATCTCTTTTTTTTAGATCAAATTCAAAACACATGCACACACATATTTATCTATGTAGTATGTACGTACCAAATTTATTTATTAATTAATATATACTTTCATGCTCATCATATTCATTAGGTATATAAATATGACACCTACGTACGTGCACACACAGAAATTATATTCCTATTATATTTTCAATACAGATTTTTCATTTATGATATAAAAATAGTTTAGTATTTTAATAAGTTTTCGGACATTTCCTAGAAATTTGTCAAAATAATAATCCAATAATTAATGAAATATTAATGTACATTCTCATCATCTTAATTCATATCTCCATTTAATCACTTATTGCCTATAAAATAGTTTAAAATATATAATTATAACTATTATCATCTTCGATCAAATAATTTGTCAAAAATTTCTAATCGAAATAAAAAATTCCGTACAAGCCCATTTTTGGGATGTTACATCACTTGACTGAGGGAAATAGGATAAGAGGGAACATCATTTTTGGTCCACGAACTTTGCCAAAGTATCATTTTAGGTCCGTGAACTTTGAAAATATCATTTTAGGTCCGTGAACTTTGAGTTAGTATCATTTGATGTACTTTTTACTATTTTCAAGTTTTTTTGGATGAAAATACCCTCAATACCTTAAAGTGTATATATTTTTAATAAATTTATCATATATTCATATTTTTTTATAAATATCTTTACAATATATTTTTGACAAATTTTCTAAATATAATTTGACCTTAAATATTATCACTTAATTTTGTGACATGCAAGTAAAATTGCTTCTTCAATTTTTTATATTAATTTTTTTAAAAAATTGAATAAAGAACTTTCTTTAATAATAAAAAATTGAATAAAAATCTTTTTATAAATATCTTTACAATATATTTTTGACAAATTTTCTAAATATAATTTGACCTTCAATATTATCATTTAATTTTGTGACAAGCAAGAAAAGATCTTTATTCAATTTTTTATTATTAAAGATATGTTCTTTATTCAATTTATAAAAAAATTAATATAAAAAATTGAAGAAGTAATTTTACTTGCATGTCACAAAATTAAGCGATAATATTTATGGTCAAATTATATTTAGAAAATTTATCGAAAATATATTGTAAAGATATTTATAAAAAGAGGGAACATCATTTTTGGTCCACGAACTTTGCCAAAGTATCATTTTAGGTCCGTGAAATTTGAGTTAGTATCATTTGAGGTACTTTTTACTATTTCCAAGTTTTTTTGGTTGAAAATACCCTCAATACCTTAAAGTGTATATTTTTAATAAATTTATCATATACTCTTATTTTTTTTATAAATATATTTACAATATATTTTTGACAACTTTTCTAAATATAATTTGACCTTAAATATTATCACTTAATTTTGTGACATGCAAGTAAAATTGCTTCTTCAATTTTTTATATTATTTTTTTATAAATTGAATAAAGAACTTTTCTTTAATAATAAAAAATTGAATAAAGATCTTTTCTTGCTTGTCACAAAATTAAATGATAATATTGAAGGTCAAATTAT
This sequence comes from Salvia splendens, assembly GCF_004379255.2. NCBI lineage: Eukaryota > Viridiplantae > Streptophyta > Magnoliopsida > Lamiales > Lamiaceae > Salvia > Salvia splendens. The sequence continues at coordinate 5,141,210 of NC_056034.1, forward strand.
ATTTAGAAAATTTGTTAAAAATATATTGTAAAGATATTTATAAAAAATCTTTATTCAATTTGTTATTATTAAAGAAAGTTCTTTATTCAATTTTTTAAAAAAATTAATCTAAAAAATTGAAGAAGCAATTTTACTTGCATGTCACAAAATTAAGTGATAATATTTAAGGTCAAATTATATTTAGAAAATTTGTCAAAAATATATTGTAAAGATATTTATAAAAAAATATGAATATATGATAAATTTATTAAAAATATATACACTTTAAGGTATTGAGGGTATTTTCATCCAAAAAAACTTGGAAATAGTAAAAAGTACCTCAACTGATACTAACTCAAAGTTCACGGACCTAAAATGATATTTTCAAAGTTCACGGATCTAAAATGATACTTTGGCAAAGTTCGTGGACCAAAAATGATGTTCCCTCATAGAATAAACCATCACATATAAATGAGTGAAAGATATTAGAATAAAAAAATTATTAGACTAAAAAAGATATCTGAAATTAAAAAAAAAAAACACTTTGAGCACTAACCCTATAGTGTTCCAAGTATGTTGCAGACATAATCCAACAAATAGGCTATTTCGCAACAGCCCGTTGTAGCTCCATCTCGTCGATGCATCCGTTAGTGAGGGGTAGCCCTTGAAAGACACTAATTTTAACAACTTTGCGTCCTTTTAGTTTTTTACAAAATCAAAAAATATATATATATATAGGGGTGCATTACCCTCCTTATCACCCCCAGTATAAAACGTAGGACTAATATAATTCTTTGGATCTATTAATCTAATGGCTTTGATTAAAAGCATCGTCGTACATTATTATACCATTTTCGTACATTAAAAGGAAATGTGGGTATATTATTGTTACATCATTTATATGGATTAGTACATTAACTTGATGTATACATTAATGTGTTATTAATGTATATGCCCCTTCTACGTAACGTAGATTATAATTTTTTGAATGAGCGCGAAAGTTCTATCCATTTCCCAAGGGTTTAGCAATCCATGAGGTTAGGGTGTAATACCGACTCAGTAACACAATGTTCGCTAGGGTAATCTTGTGGATACTATACCCTCGCCCTATGGATAAGTTAACCCTAGGGGACTGAATCTAACTTCCTCTGGTTAGTGAATGTTATGTTAATATGATGGTACTACACCCTAGCCCCATGAACTACTAAACCCTTGGTGAATGATGTTAACTTTTGGCCCTAAGGGAATTCATACGATGCTACATTATCATGGGTATATCGTACATTACTTTCCATCTCATGAATTTGCGAATTTGTGGATGCTATATAGTATAGCCATGATAATGTATACATTATTCAGTCACGTACGTACATTAATGCGTGAGACTTGTACATTAAAATACCATTTTCATACAAATATAACTATATCATGTAGCGAAATCATGTACAATTGTGCTTTATCATTTTTACCATTTTTTATTATTTTATTAATTTTTAAATTCCAAGTGGCTTCCATATCAACCATCAGATCACACCTAATCAATGCATGAAATTAGTTTTCTTTTTTAACATGTTTTTACACATTAATCTGAATACATCCTTATAGGGGAATGATCAATTGCTAACTCATCATTTAATTTCTAACTACAACTAATTTAAGACCATAGGATATTAGAAATCTTGTGGTCTACAATTTGTCATGGGTAATTTCGTTTTTCATTTTTCAATATTAAAAGGATAATAGCAACTATTAAATTTAGGGTTTAGAAACACAATGTCAATACAGTGTATGAAATACATCAACATAAATACATGACAATGTCAATACAATTTCATATTGACACTGTACAAGCCTTGTATTGACTTATCATGTGTTGTGTATTGATATAAAGTTGTTAACGAAATTTTTTAAAATTTTGACATCGGAACATATGCAAGTGACATCTCGTTAGAATCCTTATGAAATTATCTTTAATTTGATATGTTGTGCGAAAAAATAATTTAAATCGAGAAATTTATATGCGTGTTAAAGTTATGGGATATTTTTCAAAAGCTAGTTACAACTAATTTGTTGTAAATTGACCTTAATACCCTTATTGACGTTTTTGTTGATCGTATTGATATTCCGAGGCTGATGATCTATGCCCTTGATCGTTTATGTTTAGGGTTCTGTTAGGTTGAGATTTTTTAGCTTAATTGAAAATTGAGATGCATTTTCAGTCACTCATCCACAACATTTTCAAAATGTCAACTACGAGTAGAGTATGTCAACTCGGGGGAATTATCGTCAATAGCCTGCACATCAAATGTCAACAAATTATAGTTGACATTATATGTGTATAGTTCACATGAATTGTATATGTAGTTGACATGGATTGTACACATAGTTGACATTATATGTGTGTAGTTGACATGAATTGTATATATAGTTGACATTATATGTGCGTAGTTGACATGAATTGTATATGTAGTTGATAAAAAAAATTTAAATTTTTATAAAAAAAATTTAAAAATTATTTATTGAATAAAATGTACCATGAAATTACCATTCTGCCCTTTCATAATTAATTAATCTAAAAATATTTTTCATGTGGCAAATTCTGAAACACTCATTTAATAAAAATGAGTGGCTGATAATGCATCTCAATTCGCAATTAGGCTATAAAATCTCAATTGATCACAACCCTATATATATATTAAGAAAAACTCAATAAATACTTTTTCTTTTAATTTTTTTAAATTTTTTTTTAAAAAATTAAAAATAATTTTTTTTGTCAACTACACACATATAATGTAAACTATGTTTACAATCCATGTTAACTACATATATAATCCATGTCAACTACACACATATAATGTCAACTAGATATAAAATTCATGTCAACTATAAGTTGTTGACATTTGATGTGCAGGCTATTGACGATAATACCCCCAAGTTGACATAATCTACTTGAAGTTGATATTTCGAAAATGTTTTGGATGAGTGGCTGAATATGTTGTGGATGAGTGACATTAATCTAATAGTTACATCACAAGATCCAATGACTGAGATTTGCTTTGATTTCACTTATATATATATATAGGGAGATGATCAAAACAAGTACGTGTTTAAATCCAGAAATGCAGCCCAAATCTTGGCCCTAGGATTAGATGATCTAATAGTCAATAATTAACCAAAAACACGGAAGTTCATAATTAAGCAGTTTTAGGTCATATTATAAAATTTGAGTTTAATGTCATGTTAAGATCATTTTAGGTCATGCTTCGGTAGTATGACCTAAACATAAACTAACAATGACCTAAACATGTCATACGCATGATATTGTTCTGCGTTTCTGTATTTAAATCTAGTTTTGCATAGATTAAAACCCTATATATATATATATATATATATATATATATATAGGGTTTTGATCCATGCAAAACCATTCTTAATACAAAAATGCAGAACCAAGCATACAAAAGTCATTTTTAGGTCATTGTAAGCTTATTTTTACGCCATTATAGTAAGGATGACATGAAATGATCTTAACATGACCTCAAACCCAAAGTTTATAATATGACCTAAAACTACTTTACAATGACCCTCCGTGTTTTTGTTTAATTATTGACCATTGGATTGTCAAATCTCATGGTCATGATTTGGTCTGGATTTTGTATTGAGATCAAGTTTTGTATTGATCATTTTCCTATATATATATATATATATATATATATATATATATAACAGAGAAGGAAAGAAAAAAGAGTTTAAACCAAATTTACCTTATTTGTCATGCAATTCCCGGAACACGCCAATACGGATAATCCTCCTCCTTGTGAATTCCGCTCTTGGTAATATACACCAAGGCATGATACATTGTTCCTCCTCCATCAGACGTGCGACTTGGGTGTCTGTTGCAATCCAGAAGCTCCTGAGCGGACAGGTTCAAGAGACAGCATGGTCCTAATCTGATAAGCTGATTCAACAACACCAACCGTTGCGAAGGCCTAGCATGAAGCTTCACAACCATATTTGACATTCAATATAGAATGCAATTAAGAAGAAAACATAACATTAATGATAAAGAATATAATCCATAAGAATAATTGAATATATGATACCGTAACCCTGCTGATCTTTTATTGGGGTGACGACACCTTTCTTCCTTCAATACACAAAAGCTGGGATTCCCTTGTCGGCGTAGCTGTGGGATATCAGAGGCGCAGAGCGAATGATTTGATAACTACGCCGGGAGAAGAGCTTCTTGAAGACTAAAAAGGTTTGCCTCAACATGTGGTAATCTGCCCAAATAAAAAATTATAAATCCATGTAATCAAATTCAGAAGTTATTTTCGGGATGCTTGTTACGCATGATAAAACCAAAACACAGAAGATAATAAAAAAGGGATATTAATATGCAAGGAAACGAATAAATACTGCAAATGATCAAATCGGGAATAAGATCTGTGGGCTAAAATGACATCATAGCTGCAATACAAGCCGTAATCATAATACAAGTAAAGCAATACACATCATGTTGAAAACGTGTGGGATTATGAGAGCCTTTTGGCTTTTCATCTTTTTAACTACCAATTCCTTAAGGTTATGGGTTATGGTGTCTTAATGCCATGATCTTCCATGTCCACCTTTTGTGCCTATAAAAGGATGGAATTGTAGAGAAATGAAAAACACCAACAACACGACGAAAAGCATTCTTCTCTCTAGCTCTGTACATCTAGTGTGCATTATATGGCATTGTCTAACTTGATTCTCGGAACTCTATCAAGTTCGCCGGTGCCTAGCGGTTTTGAGGTGCTTCTGCACTCTAGGAGGAAGTCGTTTTATCTTTGGGGACAATACATTCCATGAGCACTAGTCGGGGCGTAATTTGTCTTGCAGAAAGAGGGCTTTCCTCGACTTGACTCGACTTATAGTTTGGTTTATTTTATTATTTTCGTTGTAATTTTCATTCCACTTATTGTTACCATTTTCCTTTCGATTGTAATAGTTAGAGTACCGCCTGTATACGGCTTGAGAATTTCATCCCAATATTTCTAACACATCATATATCAATGATTTACAAGTTCCAATCATCCTGGGTCAAAGGGATGTTATTTCAAACTGTCAAATCAAAGAGGGACCTTGATGGAAAGGTCAAATAATCAAAAGGAACCTTCGGGTGGTATACAATAGCCCGGGCAGATACCAGACTTGATTTGTCACAAAATAATAAATTGAACAAATAGACATATGTATATAGATCTGAAATGTTTATGATATTTAATGTCATTTATATGTGGGTTAATAATATTTGTAAATAAGTCTCGTAATGATGGATTTTGTAATTATAATATTTTGGATGGTGAAATGATTAATATGTGATTTCTTTATTTTAATTTATATTTTGTCTATTATAAATATATAAGTTAGAGGGGTTAGTTGCGACACATAAAAGCCATTGAGTTTATGAGCCTAGCCCAGTCGGCCCAAATCGTTTCGAGACTTATTTTTTAAAAGTCACTTAATGTTTACTTATTTATTTATTTTATTTTATTGTTAATGCTTTGGTACGATGCGAATCAGAATTAATTCCAAAAGCCAATTCGCAATGTTTGTACATCCAGAAATTGTTCACTCATTTTTCATAAGTAGTATTATTTAAAAATTTTGATGAGAATTTAAAATACGAGTAAAATATATGTTGTTCAGTTATTTAACTCCAAACATCGATCCGTGTAGTCTTTGATGCAAAATCGAAGTAATAATTCCAAATGGTTTAATTTCTTGTTTTAATTCTCAAATTACTTAAACTAATTCCATTTAAAATATACTCCATAACAACTCCTTTTAAAAAATATTAAAATAGTGAAATAAATATGTTGTGGGACACTAGTTGAGTAACCATACCGTTTCTTACAACTAGGGACGTCAATGTAGCTCGTAACTCGTGGGCTGGCCCGAATAGCCCGCCAATTTATAGGGTTAGGGCTGAAAATTTATAGTCCGATAAAATACAAACCCGATTAGCCCGCACTCGATTAACCCGCAACTTGTTCGGGCCAGACCCAAAAACCCGATAAAATTTCTATTATTCTATTTTTTACTCCTAATTCGATACTTCATTGATTAATTTTAACTTAAAAAATAACTTTTAATTTTATATTAAATATACAAATTAAATATTAAATTTTTATTAATATAATAGTTGATAAATAAATTAAAACCTTCAAATTCACTAAAAAATATTTAAATTTTGAAAACATGCATTAAAATTTCACGAAATATCTCAAATATTAGTATTTTATCATGTTTATGATTGAGTTTAAGCATATATCTCAAGTATATCATAATTAAATGTCTTACATTGTATGAATATTAGTCATTTTAATCATTATTTATTAGATTGATCGCATGTTAATATTATCGGTAGCAACCCGATTAACCCGTTGGGCTAGCCCGAAACCCGAGTTTTGAGGGTTAGGGTTGAATATTTATAACCCGAAAGAAATCACAACCCGATTATCCCACGCACGATTGACTTGCAACCCGAGTAGGGTTGGCCCGAAACCCGACGAGCCGGCCCGATTGACATCCCTACTTACAACCAAATGCCTTTAAATAAATTTAACGAGTATTTTATGCGGCGAGTGTAAGTTGTGCAAAGCAAGTACTTCAAAGCCTATTTGTTGTAGGCAATCCAAGGTTGTTTCTTAATTATAAATACTAGTGATCAGCCTAGTCTGTTTATTTATTTATCATATTTCGGTTAATTTTGTCCGCAACAACCAAATCAGCTAATTTATACTCTTATATCTCGATCTTCACACTTAAAGAAAAATATAAAAACACAAAATAACTGGGCTAGTTAAGATTTATATATAAAGCTTGATAACATTGTACACTTTAAAGCTTGTACACAACATGCAAATTAGAAGCATTTGAGTATAATACGTTGAGAAATTCAACTTATAGAAACCGCACGACATACTAATGGATTCTTCATTTCAAGAGAAAGCTTTAGACATTCTCCAATATCCACCGGTTGGAGAGGAAGCCATTCCATGTTTTGCAGCATTCTCGCTAGCCACAGGTGAACCGTGGCTAGCCCAAGGGGAGGGCCTTCCCAGGGCAGGCCCGTCCCAAATGGCGCGAGCCTCAAATCGGATCCCATAATGGAGAAATCTCTTTCCATAAATCTCTCGGGCTTGAAAGCCCATCAACAATGCTTCTCTCTCTGTCTCTCACACACACACAATATATATCATTTGTGTTCATCAACTTTTAAGCTTCAACCTCTCTACAATAGAGATTAGAGAATGAGAATAAATGTACTCGGTTTGTAAGATTGTATCCGAGATTAAATTTATAGTGTGTTTGGTTTATGAGATTCAACCCCACGACTCAATCATAGATGGATAATCATGGGATAATTAGTTATAGCTAACCCCCTTATGACTAAAAATAATCCCACAACTCAATCCTAGATTGAATCTTGGTATTATTTTATCGTAGAAACTGAACACCACCGAACTGGATTAATTAATGAATAATGATAATATGACTCTGCACTCATTTTCTGCAACTAAATTACTCTCCTTTTTGGACACAATTTTGTTTGCCTACATTACTTTTATTTTTAAGTAGTCATAATCATATACGAGTATTTGCTAGATTCTTGTTTCCTAATATATGGCAGGCATATCCATCCCACTCGTCAGCTCCTTTGAAAGGAAGTACTAGTAAATATATATACCCAGATTGGTTTTAGATCTATAAATAATTAGTATCATTACATTACGGCATTACCAATGGGTTCCCTACTACATTTTAAGTGCAAAGATAGATCTACTAATAAGAAAAGCAACCAAGTACAACTACTCTGCTGCGTGTGTAATTTTACCCAAAGCCCAACTTCTAGTTTAAGCCCGAGCCTAGGATTAAGCTGGGCCAATGCCCCCCAACCATTTAATTATTGCCATTTTATGCTGAATTATGTTACGGAAGCCCATGTCCTTTCGCCTTCCATTTAAAGTTGATTTATTAAACAAAAAACAAATTAACCAAATACTCCTATTCTGTCGTTTTCTACTGATCTACTCTACACATCTACCCAATATTTGTCGGATTTATTAAGAGTTTCATTTCTTGGTAGCACAAGTTTTAAGTAAAATGGGTGAAAAATGTTAGTGAAATATGAATATGGGTCTCACTTGTATATATTAGTCTTAAATGAAACATGAGTAAAATGAGTCAGTGGAAGTGAGACCCTATTACCATTTATGGTAAAAGTCAATGACAGACGGAGGTGAGGTCGCGTGAGGTCGGTCAACTCCACTGTGGGTCCACGAATACCGGAAATCTCAATTGAATTCTGGCTTTCGATCAGCCGTCGACCCTACCTACAACCCTTCGTCCCAAAAAAACGATAGCCTCTCTCTGAAATAGATGGTGAAAATTGTAGGAGTAACTTTGATTCTTGTTTTTTGTTGTTTTTTGGGTTTGTTAAATGGTAATGAATTTATTCAGATGTCTATCAAGGAATCATATACGGTCTCCGTCTTTTTGTATTCATGAATAAGCGTGTTTGTGTGTTACAGAGAAAACTGAAAAGAGAGACCGAGGGAGTTCCTTCATATGGCTTGATGTCCTCTATTATTTTACTTTGTGCATTGAGTGACTAGCATCAATATATCACTATGTGCGGTGTTTTTCAATAATTAATATTATCACCCGTGCTATGCACTGGACAAATGAGTTTCGAATAATGATGAAAAATTATAAGGTAAATAGATTAAAAAAAGAGGATAATAAGAATATAATGAGATTTATGATTAAGAATTATGTGTTTCATAAATATATCACTATTATCTATTTGAAGCACTCATACATTCGCCAATTTTACAAAAATATACTCTCTCCGTTCCACTTTAGGAGTCTCATTTGAGTTTGATACGAGTTTTAAGAATTTTAAAGAAAGGTTGGTGAAAAAAGATAATGGAATGTGAGTCCTACTTTTATATATATTAGTTTTATAATAAAATGTAAGTGGAAAAAAGTTAGTGGAATGTGGGGCCTATTACCATTTATGGAATATTCCAACCGGGACTCATAAAGTGGGACAGAGGGAGTATATATCACTATTATCAATTTGATGCATCATCAACTTAAAGCTACTTAATAGTATAAAAATTTATTTAAACACAAAAATGTGTTTTTTTAAGATTTTACATCAAGAAAGGCTAGTAGGGGACGAAAGTCGACCTTAGTGATCGATGATGTGCCGAGTGGAAGGGTCATCGACTAATCGCTAAACGGATAAAAGTAACTCTATGATTTATTGCTAATTTGTCCAACCCTACTATGAATGTTTTCTGGGTCCGTCATTGGTAAAAGTGAACCCGAACTCGTATTTGCGGACGGACTAAAATGGACTATTATTATTCGCGAACGGATGGAGTATTTTACATTTATTACGTGCATTTAGGCGGATGGTATTAAAAAAAAACTACTACTATCAATTTCCCATAACGAATTGTTAATTTTCACAAGTTTCATGGGCGATTTGAACTAAACAAAAAGTTAGACGTAAATTGAACTGACTCGGTTGGTATATTATATGATATCCAGCCACCACGTATATTACATATTTATAAACTAGTATGGTGTGCGCAGAGAATAAATAATTAATGAGAATAAATAACTAGATACGAACGCAATATAAAACACCAAACACAGAGCTGGAGAGTAGAGAGAGAGAGAGGTATCGTGTAGTAATGTGAGGATTAATTAAGAAGGGAAAGAGAAATGATAGCTTTTCTGCAATATTTTCTTGACTACACAAATTCTATTCTCCATTTTGGCGGCTGATCACATTCACCCTTTCCCAGAAATATAGTTTGATGATGGTGGGAGGCATGGCATGGCATGGCTTTTATACAGACCACACCTACTACTTGTATCACACGATTTCCCCATCACTATGTTTAATCTACTATGTATTCATATCACTTTACTTATTCTTTTCCTTTCCCAATGAATAATTATATACTCCTATTAAATTACTAATAGACATGATGTTTGATTGTTCGCATACATGTTACTGTTTTTTTAAGAACAAATCATGTTGATTTGAATATATAATTATAGAAATTTGAAAAGAAAACTGAATATAGGGAGGCCAAAATGCTTCCCCACCACTATCATGTTTTTCCACCAATCTAATTAGGTATTGTTGTTATGCTCTAAACTATAAATGAGTTAAATGCAGAAGAATTACTCATCAACATATAAATGTATTATTTGAGGCTCTTAAACGATCACATAATTCAGCAATCCATGCAAGTTTAGTCGAGTTAGTGTCCTCGCAAAAATTTTAGTTTAAATGAACTAGTAATAAATTGACTGGTTGGATTGATTGTGGAAAAACCCAAATAGGATCGGAGTGTATTGTGGAGTGGAGGGAGTATAGAATAGGACCGAGAACAATGCAGGTGAAGTCTTACTTTATACTCTCTTAGTCTTACTTTCTTTCCACTTTAGCTATTTATTTACTTATTATTTTACCAAAACATGTGTGATGAAAATAAGTCAATCACATGAGCTGAGATCGAGGGAATATTAATTGAGAATTAATTAATACTACTACAATTAAGTACTTCATTGTTCATAAAAATACAAACTCTTTCATTTTTTTTCTGTCCCTGAACACTAGAAACTTTCTATTTATAGAAAAAAAATCTATCTAATGAGTTGGGACTTTCCACTAACACTCTTTTCTTTCGATCTCTCTTTTACTTTATTAATTTTTCATTAAAATACGTGTTGTTTCTTAAGTTTTTATTATTATGGGAAGGAGGGAGTAGTGTATGTTTGAAAACAAAAGATTATACAATGATTCATAAAATCGAGTGGATTCGGTCAAGATTTAATTAATCCATGCATGTAGAAGCACAAGAACAAGAAAAAATGAGTCCGAGAGAATCTCAGCTCTTTTACCCACGGGTGGACATGACTTGAAGAAAACGAGGATTTCTTAAATATTCATATTATACTTACTATTTTATTATTGTTATACATCTATAACTTAAATTAAACTTATTTCGTTTATTCTGTGTTATGTGGTTGTGTAACTTTAACATTGAGATACAGATCTGATGGTTGGGCGAATTTTTGATGGTGATGAATGCAGGAAAATACAGATCACGACACAGAGATTTACGTGGTTCGATTTACTGAGGTAAATCTACGTCCACGGGAAGAAAAGAGGGCAGAGTTGTATTGCTTGATCTGTTTTCTACAGCTTACAATACAGACTTGCTATTTGATATTTGATCTCTAGAGAACTTAACCCTTCTTTATCTGATCTGAGTTCTATTTATACATTGAACTAAGATCGTGGCTTGCATCACCACTAATGATGGTTGTGAATGTCGTGGAGGTCATGGAGATCCTGCATGGGTCCACTATCCTGCATGAGATCCTGCATGAGTCCACTATCTCTGTGCTTGGTCCACTATCCTGCATGTGATCCTGCATGAGTTGACTATCTTCCAGTTCGGTCGAATACTGAGACCGAACTGCTGAACTATTGCCGAGCAGCTTTTGCCGATCTGAGAGTGGAGCTTGATTGGTCGGCTTTTACCGGGCTGTAGGCTGGGGCCGAACTCTTTGGTAATGCCGAACTGATACTCTTCCTTGGGCTTTGGGCTGATGGGCCGTCACTGCTATTGGGCTTGTTTAGTCCGTACCCCATCACTACCCCCCCGAAAAGCGAAGTGAATCACTTCGGCGAAGCGAGTCACTTCGGCATTTTGATAAAGGTACGGGGGAGGCTGACGTCAGGGGACGTGCCTTGCGCGTGACTGCATTAAATGCGACAGTAAAATCCGGCCGTTGAATCCTGAAAAGGTGGGATTCGAAACGGTGCGATGATTTTGAAATCTTCTCCGAATCTGATAAATACGTCCTTTCTTCATCAGTTGAACACTTTTGCTATTGCTTCTTCTGCAATCTCTCTCTTTTGCGTAAAAATTTCCTTCCGCTTTCAAGAATTTCTTCAGAATTTCTTCAGACTTTCAAAGAGTAAGAACCATGTCTTCTTCTTCTTCTTCTGAGTCAGGTAGCGGTAGGAAAGGGGGTAAGGGGTCTTCTAGCCGGAAAGAATCCGGGGAGAAGACCGTAGAGCATTTTCACAGCATCTTGAGTAAGGATACTGTGATATCCTTACACGAAAAATATTTTTTTCCTGGGGGGAAGGTTGCGATTCCCGACGACCTTCATAGGGCTGACTCGCCGCCGGAGGGTTACGCCACCGTTTATGAAGCCAGCTTGGAATGCGGGCTTCGTTTCCCTCTTCCCCCTGCCTTTGTAGAGCTGCTAGATTTTTTTCAACTCCCTTTAGGTCAGGTGACTCCGAACTCTTGGAGGCACTTATCGGCCTTTGCTGCCGAACTGCGTAGGCTAGATAAGGATCTGTCTCTGAGGGCAATCCTTAATTTCTTCCAGTTTAAGAGGAAGGGATCTTGGTTTTACTTGATCCCTTTACAGCCTTTTAGGGCCTTCTGCAAAACCAAATGGCCGAAATGGCAAAACCGCTTCTTTTTTTATAATAGGACAGCGGCTCCGGGCTTTCCCTGGAGAGGGCCGAAGTCCGTGATTCCTCATCCTCGGTTAGAACCGTTGGCCGAGCTCGAGGGCGAGCTCAATAAGATTCCTATGATTAGGAAACAGTACTTGGAAACTGAGCTCGTCAAGGGCGACCTCGTGTTCAATATCTCGTCTTCGGACGAAGAAACTGAGGGTGAGGATTTCTTTTTTATGCTTTACTGCTTTAGCGGCGAAAACTAACCTTGTTTCCTTGCTTTTCGGCAGTGAACATGCTAAATAAGCTCAGTCGCCAATCCTCTGAGTCCAAGGAGCCGGAGAGGCCGAAAACCACCAGCTCGGCGTCTGATGCCGAGAAGAATCCAAAGAGGCAGAAGACCTCTTCGGATCCAAAGAAGCCGGAGTCGACTTCGGCAAGTAGGAAGGGGAAGACCCAGAAGCCCCCGAGAGCGCCAGAGAAAGACGTGGTCTTGGCGCCTCCTTCGGAACATATCTGTGAGCCCTTTTTATGGCCCACGGACTTCGCCGAGGAGAATTCTCTTCTTGATTTTCTGGCCTTGCTTTTTTCCTGTATTTTTTGTGGCCCCTCTGTTGACTTTTTGCTTTTTCCATTTTCAGAGGAACGATATGCTCTCCAAGCTCGTCGCCGTCGAACTCTCCAAAGCGTCCAACGACTATGCTGAGATGCAGAGGAAGTTGGCGGCTGCTTGTCACCGGGCCGAGCAGGCTGAGGCAAACTTTGAGAAAGCCAGAGCTGCTAGGATTTCGGCCCAGGATGAAGCTCAATTTGCCAAAAACCAGCTCGTCATCCAGCGAGAGCAGACGAAACGGAGGGATGCTGCCGCCGTGGTTGCCCAAGGAGAGGCTCTCCGTGCTTTCGCGGAGAAACTCTTTCTGAGCAACCAATTTTCAGCCTTTGTCGGTGATCTGCTGAAACTGATGACCGATAAAGCCGAGCAGGGTCCCGAAGTCATCCTGCCGCTGTACGGCCGAGAGATAGCAGCTCGGCTTCAGAGTCTGCCGGTGCTTGAGGAGCTTGCTTCGTCCTCGGTCCTGCTTTCTGCAGACCAAGTTCGTAGTTGCCGAGCTGACCGCGATGAGAACATGGAGGCTATCTTTGCCTCCATAGGGTCAGTTTCACCCGCTCCAATTTTCCATGGAGAGGGTGAGACCGAGCAGCATGAGCGGCAGACCGGCGATGAGCATGCCGAGCAGGAGGCGCAGCAGATCGGCTACGGTGGCGCCGAGCAGGCTGGGGAGAGCAGGGAGGCCGAGGCTGAAGCTGAAGCAGACAAGGAGAAGGAAGCTGAACCTCACCGAGAAGGCGGAGACGAAGCTGGCGGAGTATGATTTCGTCTCCCTTCTCTTAGTTTAGTTTCTTCCTTCTTGTAAAACGGCCTTGAAGCCCTTGTGTAGAAAAAATTTTTTCTTATGAATGAAAAAATTCTTCTTTCTGCTCTTGTGTCTTCGTATAGCCTTTCGTACTCTCTTTTACTCCTGTTGTGGTTTACTACCTGTTCAGTAATCTGAAATGCCGAACTGACATAGCTGCTCTATATTCTGAACTCTTAAGGAGCTGGAGGTACTTCACTGGAAGCGGCTGTACTCTTCGGCTTTAGACGAAGCTGAGAAAAGAGCCATAGCTGACCAGGTGAAGAATGACGAACTCTTGGCTCGTTCAGTGAAGCTGGAGGCCGACAATAAGGACTTAGAGTCCGAAAAGAAAGATCTGGAGGCCGAGCTGAATACCGCCGTCGCTGAGAGGACTGCGTATGAGGATTTCATCTGCAGGCGCGGGGGAATGACCATCTCTGAAGTTCAGGAACGAGTTGACGAACTGTGGGAGGAATATCATGTACTCCGGAGGAACAATGCGCTGGAGAGCTCGGCTTGCCAACAAGTCGTGAAATCATTGCGGCGCTGGGCTTCTCGGTACGACATCATTCTTTCCCGGCGTCCCTCAATCGAGAGATTCCTTAGGCACTTCCCGTCAACAGATGGTCACACTCCAGCTCAAACCCCTGATTCACTTGCTCAAAACCTTACTCCAAGTCAGCAACGAACTCAGGAACAGCCGGAAACGTCAAGACGAGAACGGACTCAGGAGCAACCGGAAACGTCAAGACAAGGACGGACTGAAGTTCGTAGAGGAGCTGTGATTATGAGTGAGCAAGATCAACAAATGCTTCGTGAAGAGACTCTTCGCCGCCGAGGTGCTAGAGCTTCCCGGGCTCAGGGAAGAGGCGGTAGGTCGATTAGAGCATCTCGTCGACCTGCTTATTCTTCAGCTGCCGAGAACGCCCGAACTCGGCTTCACGAGGATTTTGTGAATAGATGGCTCAACTTTAGCAACCAGGGACAGTAGAATAGTCCTTTGTAATGGCGTAACGCCTTCTCGTAGGGCAGCAGAATTGTATGCCGAACAAGTTTTAATAAATGAAATCTTCATTTCGCTTCTATCACTGCGTATTTACAGCTCAGCGAAAAAATTTCATCGTGCTCGTCCTCGGTCTTATGAAGTAAACTTCTTTGACCGGACTCGTCCTCGGTCTTATGAAGTAAGCTTCTTTGACCGGACTCGTCTTTGGTCTTATGAAGTAAACTTCTTTGACCGGACTTAGTCCTCGGTCTTATGAAATAAACTTCTTTGACCGGACTCGTCTTTGGTCTTATGAAGTAAACTTCTTTGACCGGACTCGTCTTTGGTCTTATGAAGTAAATTTCTTTGACCGGACTAAGCTTGTGTCCTAATTTGGCGAGTTTTATCGCTCGGATCGGACTTTCCCTTGTCCTAATTTGGCGAGTTTTATCGCGTGGATCGGACTTTCCCTTGTCCTAATTCGGCGAGTTTTATCGCGTGGATCGGACTTTCCCTTTGTTGCAGTTCGTTTCAGACGAACTGCTTGTTTCTTAAGCCGAATTGTGGTCTTGTATCCTCCTTAGAAGCTTGGACTCACAATCGTTGGCTTATTGTTGCAGTTCGTTTCAGACGAACTGCTTGTTTTTTAAGCTGAATTGTGGTCTTGTATCCTCCTTAGAAGCTTGGACTCACAATCGTTGGCTTATATATGTTCTAAAAAGGGGATCAGCCTTTGAAGAACAAGATACCTCAGTAACATTTGTAAGAGACGACACGCACATAGACAGACACAACGCAAGTAAAAAACAAAGAAAGCACATACCCCTAGGACCGAACTAGACACAAGACTGACTGACCGGACTGTCTCTTACAAATGGAACTTCTTGAGGTTGGAAACGTACCATGTTCGGGGTGCTTGTTCTCCTGACATGTGAGTCAATTTATAAGACCCTTTGCCGAGGATTTCTGGCACCCGATATGGACCTTCCTATGTGGGTTCGAGTTTGCCCAGCTTTTCTGCTCGGCTTACTTCGTTGTTTCTCAAGACGAGATCTCCCACTTGAAATTGCAGCTTTTTCACCCTTTGGTTATAATATCGGGCTACTTGCTCCTTGTACTTGGCTGCTTTTATGCAGGCCAATTCTCTTCTTTCTTCGGCCAGATCTAGTTCGGCTCTCAGTCCGTCCTCATTCAGTTCTGCTGAGAAATTAAGAGTTCGGGGACTGGGTATGCCGATCTCAACCGGAATCACGGCTTCAGTGCCGTACACCATCGAGTTCGGCTCCGGTGTGACTTCGGTCATTTCGCCTGCCTCTGACTCCGGCTGCTGTGATTGCTATGCTTGATGGTGCCGAGCTGATTGCTCGGCACTTTTAAGCGCAATCTGCAAACACTCGCTCTTTTTTTGATCACCTCGGATGACCGCTATCCCTCCTTTAGTGGGGAAGGAGTTCGGCGAGGGAGCCTCTGATCGCTATGATCGGGCTTCTTTTTGTCTTCTCTAGATGAGCTGTCTAAAGACCGTTTTCGACGGTCTGCCTCATCGGCACGAGAAAACTGGTCCGCAATGTCCCACATCTCTTGAGCTGTTTGCGGACTGCATTCCACGAGCTTTCTGTAGAGAGCTCCGGGCAGGATTCCATTTTGGAATGCCGAAATGACAAGTAGATCATTGAGATCATCTACTTGTAGGCATTCCTTGTGGAACCTCGTCATAAAGTCGCTGATCTTTTCGTCGCGACCTTGACGTGTAGAAAGCAGCTGAGCCGAAGTGATTCGGGCTTCCGCTTTCTGAAAGAACCTCCTGTGGAAAGCATCCATTAGATCTCGGTAAGATCTAATGCTGCCTTGGGGGAGGCTATCGAACCACCTTCTTGCGTTCCCGATAAGCAGCTCGGGAAACAGCTTGCACATATGGACCTCGTTGAGACCCTGGTTCGCCATGTTATACTGATAGCGTCCCAGGAAGTCATGAGGATTCACCAACCCGTCATAAGTCATCGACGGAGTTCGGTAGTTCTGTGGAAGGGGAGTTCGGGTGATATCGTCCGAGAACGGAGTCTTCAATGCTCCGTACATGGCGAACCCGACATCTCTTCGGTATGGAGGAGATGGAGTTCTCCTGTGATTCCGGTACCGAGGAGGAACAGGAACATGTCGGGGTTGAGGATTCTTCTTCCTGGAAGACACGGCACTACTGCGGTAGTGACTTTCATGTCTGGATGAGGAAGGAGAATCCACCGTTTTCGTCTTCGGCTCTTGGCTCTTTTGCAGGAAGGCTAAGAACTCATCCTGCTTCTCAGCCAAGAACAGCTTGACAGCCTCATTCAAATCAGGCTGCTGGGAAGACTCGGTGTGTGGACCTTTTGAGCGGCTTGTTCCTTCATCGTGAAAACTGGAAGTAGATGTCTCCCGAGGCTGTTTTCCGGACCTGCGGGCTGGACTAGCTTCCTCATGGTTTTCACGAACGGTATTACGGGTAGTATGTGATCTGGTATGCATTTTTTTTTTGGGGTGGAAAAAGGGTCAAAAATTCGCTTTATCACAAATTTGGTTCTCTGTTTCCCACAGACGGCGCCAGTGATGGTTGGGCGAATTTTTGATGGTGATGAATGCAGGAAAATACAGATCACGACACAGAGATTTACGTGGTTCGATTTACTGAGGTAAATCTACGTCCACGGGAAGAAAAGAGGGCAGAGTTGTATTGCTTGATCTGTTTTCTACAGCTTACAATACAGACTTGCTATTTGATATTTGATCTCTAGAGAACTTAACCCTTCTTTATCTGATCTGAGTTCTATTTATACATTGAACTAAGATCGTGGCTTGCATCACCACTAATGATGGTTGTGAATGTCGTGGAGGTCATGGAGATCCTGCATGGGTCCACTATCCTGCATGAGATCCTGCATGAGTCCACTATCTCTGTGCTTGGTCCACTATCCTGCATGTGATCCTGCATGAGTTGACTATCTTCCAGTTCGGTCGAATACTGAGACCGAACTGCTGAACTATTGCCGAGCAGCTTTTGCCGATCTGAGAGTGGAGCTTGATTGGTCGGCTTTTACCGGGCTGTAGGCTGGGGCCGAACTCTTTGGTAATGCCGAACTGATACTCTTCCTTGGACTTTGGGCTGATGGGCCGTCACTGCTATTGGGCTTGTTTAGTCCGTACCCCATCAAGATCCTTTCAAATTATAAATATTAGCGCGTTTGTTGGATGGCAATATATACTGATTAATAATGAGCGAAATTAAAAGTTTGCAAGAATCAATAAATAAGAGAGAATATATATCTAGAGCAAAATTTGATTACAAAACAAAGGGTTTCAAGAACTTAAAAGTTGAACTTTTGAAATTAAAAGTTTGCAAGAATCAATAAATAAGAGAGAATATATATCTAGAGCAAAATTTGATTACAAAACAAAGAGTTTCAAGAACTTAAAAGTTGAACTTACAAAGACAGATTTTCGGGGAGTGGATCCCCTGCTGTGGTGGGAACACAGCAGGGGCTTCCGTGCTATGGAACGGTGACGTTTTGATTCAATTACCACTACATTACTTGCCTTTTTCAATTAAGCTTAACTTGCCGATGTGGTATGCAATATCAATGATTTTGTTAACATTGCACTACTAGTTCTACGTCCAAACTACCGTTGATTAAATCATAGTAGTTATTTAATACTCTGGTTGAATAGTGATTTTATTTATATAAGTAATAGTAATAACTTGTTGAATATTTGTTTTTAGTAATTAAAATAATATAACATTTAAACTATGTTTACAACTTATATCACTACAATACATTACTAATTATGTGAAGCTCACTCTCCACTAACACTATTACCTATTATCTATATCTCTTACTTTATAAATTTTATATTAAAACTTGTTCCGAACTAAATGTTCATATTTTTCAGGAATGATAGGAGTATAATTTTATATTTTAATTTGAAAAATTATGAAATCAACAAGAAAAAGTCCACAAAAAATAATTTAAAAAATAATACTCCCTCCGTCTGCGAATAGGAGTCTCATTTCTTTTCGGCACAGATTTTAAGAAATGTTGATGGAAAAATGTTAGTGGAATATGAGTCTCACTTATATACTCCATCCGTCCGCCATTAGGAGTTTCATTCCTTGGGGCCCGGGTTTTAAGAATTGTTAAGAAAAGTTAGTGGAATGAAGTTAGTGGAATATGAGTCCCACTTGCATACACTATTAGTTTTAAATGAAATGTGAAGAGAATGAGTTAATGAAATGTGAGACCCTATTATCATTTATAGCAAAAAAGAACCGGGACTCCTATGGACTAGAATGGAAAAATGAGACTTATATTCGCGAATAGAAGAGTAGTACAAAGGGACTTTCAATTATTTTTTTAAAAATATTTAGAGACTATAATAGAGATTATAAATTTAAATGTAAAGTGACTTTTCAAATTTGATAAAAAAGTGTGGCTATTAAGTACTCATAAATTATAGTAATAGAATTGATAATTCTTAGTTGCAACCGATAAGCTCTAAGTCTCTAACTATAATTTCAAATAATAATTCATTGATAGTACATTAATTTATCATAATAATAATAATTAAATTAAATTTAAGTGAACCTGATGCAACTGAAAATGAAATCAAATTGATCATAAGCTCCTAGTTAATCGCCATTTAAATAAAATCATTATTACTATGAATCAGTATGTGTATTTTAGTTAGGGCGGCGGGTTTCAGAAGCTACATTTGAATAAAGCTAAGTTTGCAAAAGTTGAGGCAAAAACGTTACCGCTTCATGGGACAACAGCCCCTGCTATGTTTTCACCACAGCAGGGGATCCACCCTCGAGATTTCCGAGGCTTAAGAGCATCTGTAACGCGTCGGGCCGTGCCGCAAATCGCGAGTCCCGGTCCGTCCCATGCGTTACACGGAGGCGAGTCACGGCCCAGGCCGGTCCCGGGGCCGCGTTCCCGGCCTGGTGAGCATCCCGCGTCCCAGCCCGGGATGGGGTTGCACGGTGACGGGCCGCATGTCCCGCGGCCCGGCCCAGCGTTACACGCTCTTCGGGCCGTGCCGCAAATCCAATTTTTTTTTAATTCGATGTCTATAAATACGAGCTTGCGTTCCATCCATTTCAATCCCGCGTTCCATTTCAATACTCTATTATACCCTTTGTTTCGGCGCCAATGGATTGGTTCAACAGCGATCAACGTGAGATGGAGGAGTTCGTTAACTCGAACAATTGGTACATACCGTCGTCGCAACCATCGCAGACACAACCTAGTCCGGGAGTCGGTAGCAACGTCGACATTACATCGCCGGTCAACACCGAAGATTTCGAGCTCAGTGATATGGAGCCCGCTCAAGAGCGGGGAAAGGAGAAGGTCAGGGAGGAGGATGGGCCGAAGAAGTACACTCCGCACGAGACATTGTGGCCTGCGAGGAACTACATCGATGTCGCCGAGGATCCTATCATCGACAACCAGCAGACCGGCAAGGCTTTTTGGGAGCGGATTGCGCAGAAATATAACGCTGGCCGTCCGAAAGGGTCGATCGAGCGTAGCTACGTGAAGCTGCGCAAGCATTGGCCGGGTCCAGGCATCAGTGGAACGGAAAGTGGGCCAACGTAGTCCGTATGTGGCCGAGCGGGCACAGCGAGGCGGACCTCGTCGAGAAGGTGAAGGATGAGTTCTTCACTGACGGGAAGAAGACCTTCAAGTACTTCGAAGTTTGGAAGCTCGTCGAGAAGAGCCCGAAGTACACCAGCGGTGCCGAGCCGGCGGCAACAGGTGCGGCGAAGAGAACCAAAGTTTCCGCCTCCGGAAACTACTCTTCGAGCGAAGGAGGTCCGGCGATCGACCTCAACGTGACGGACGACGATGTCTTCTGCTCCTCTCCTAGCATTCAGAGCCGCCCGATAGGAACAAAGGCGGCCAAGAGGAAAGCAAAGGGGAAGGCAGCTGCGAGCAACTCCGCTATGGTGCCACCGCCGACCAATCCGTCTCTGGATAAGATCGCCGACACTTTGTCGGAGATGAATATTACATGGCGGATGAGCCAGCTGACGGAGTTGACATCGAGGGATACATCGAAGATGTCGGACGAGGAGATCGAGTTGCACCGTGAGATGATCGCCTACCTTCGCGCCCAAATGAAGAAGTAGTAGTCGTGGCCCGGGTTTCTTGTATTTCAAATTTGCTTCGTCTAGTAATGTAATGTTAATTTCTAATGAACAATGCATTTTCCCGGTTTCAATTGTTTAACGAATTGCGTTTACGAGTTAAATAGGTTGGAGTTGTGAATAGTGTCATTTATTAGTTGCGGCCCGGGCCGCAACATGCAGGGTTACAGCAGTTGGGGCGTGGGCCGCAACTGTAGAGGAATGATGACGTGGAGGGGACTTGGGGCCGGAAATGGGGACGGGGTTAATGATGCCCTAAAAAGCTTGTCGCAAACACAGAAAAAAACATCTCCTGTCTAAGAAATTGTTAAACAACGAATAATAGCAATGCAATATCACACTATAAATAAATGGATCCTGTTCCTGTGTAAATTTTCAATTCTAGGAAAATGAAGTTTTCCTTGACCATCAAAATATAAATTTACTAAAATATACTCCATGTACAAATATGAGGGTTAATATTTGGGTGGATTGATTCATGGATAACCGAGCAGTCCAATGAAGCTCTCTTATACACACTGCAGTTGGGGCAAATACTGTAAAGCCCAAAATATCTGCACATTTTCCCCGAAAGCAACTACACATTTTGTAGCTTTTACATTGTATTAGCTGCCATTCTGCAATTGCTCTATCAACTAATATGTTTGACCTTGACCACCTCTACTATTAAAATTTAAACAGCACTCTAATTATTTATCATCTAAATTCCCCTTTCTATGTAATGTACTTTGTGTAAGGCGCTGGTAATTGTTACAATTTGCCGCAAATAGCATCATACTAACTCTCCTTCCTTTTTACACCACTTGGTTCAACCAACTGTAGCAAATAATAGTAATAACCATAATTGAGAACATATATTTCTCATCGCTTATAGGCTTTAAAGGCATCGTGGCAGAACCGTCGAGGTATTTTCTCAAAAAGCTAATTATACCTTTTGAAAAAGTAATGAATTCCAAGAAAAAAAAAGATGAATTAAAAAGACAAACAAAAATAACTAATTTTTTAGTTTTTGTTTCAAGAAGAAGTAAAGATACCTTCTCAAAATGAAAGAAGGTATAATACCTCTTCAAATACTTTTTCCATTGGAGCATGAAATTTTATCAAGAAAAGATAAATATGATGGTTATTTCTCTTTACCTGTTCGTTTACCTTCATGGTTGAAGCAATTTTAAGGGAGGGGGAATGGAAAGGTTTTCTAAATAGAATATTCCAAAACTCATGAGTGGGTAAGAAAATCAAATTATTAGTGGGCAATGATAATTATTGCAACATGATAACCAAATACTCACTAATGATGATGAGTTTCTATTTTTTTTCAACTCTTATCCACTCAAAAAAAGAAGAATCGTAATTATATATTCCTTCCTTTTCTTTTTCCAATTCTTATCCACCCTAAAAAAGACGAATAGTAGTTATATATTCCTTCCATCCTATTTAAGGAGAATAGTTTTTAGATTCCGATTTAAAGCGAATCGTTTTTCTAAAAACTATGTTATGAAGTAAGAAAGATAATATAATATTTTCTTTCTAAAAAATAATGTTACATTAAGTAGGACATGTAGAGTACTAGGGGAAATAATATAAGCCCTTTATATGAGCACTATCCCGTAAAATGCACGTTCAGTATTGTTTTTTTATATATATTTATTTGGATTTTAATATAAAAAAATATTATTAATATTTTATTTTTACAAAATTCATAAAAATCAAAATTCAATTTATTATTTTATTTATATATTGAAAATAGAGAAAATGAATATTTTATTTTTATGAATTTTATAAATTAAAATTATCAATAACATTTTTAATATATTAAAATTAAACTTTATATCTAAAATAAAACAAACAATACAAAATATACATTAAACAAAAACAATATTAACATAAAATATGTACTTAAACATTATTTTTCAACTAATATCATTTCTCTACGAACTACTCCATAATCTAACTTTACAATTGCAATCCCCCGGATTATTACTATACAACGGGACGGGGTCCCACTAATTTCAGCATTTTACATATAGAAAAAGGTTGCTAAAGCCATTTTAACGTAGGATTTCATTGGATTTAATTCTTATTTTATGCATATGATCACTAAAATGTATATGAATCAATTTCTCTCCTAAAGTTAATTTTACAATTTTGATTTCACTTTCTTTTTTTATTTAATTATTTTCCAATAAAAATAGATCAATAAAATTTTATTATATAAGGATTCTAACGAAATTGTAAATATATCAGTTCATATAAAGAAATTTGCATGATCATTATAAAGATGATTTTCATTAATGATATGGTGATTCTGTGTTGATGATCTTGTGTGTTTCTGTGCCACTAATATTGTTACATTTGATTGATGATAATGTGATATCGTGTCGATGATATTGTGTTGATGGTTTTGTGACATAGGGTTGATAAAATTACATTGTGTTGTCGTGTTGATGTCATTACAATGTTGGGTCGTTGTGTTGTTGATGTTGTGATATGTAGTTGGTGATATTGTGATAATGAGGTGTGATCAATTACTAACTCATCCCTTAATTGCTAACTACTATTAATTTAAGTCCATGGGATTTTCAGAGATCTAGTGGTCTATAAATTGTCGTGTGTAATTTTCTTTTATTATTATTTAAATTTAAATAGATTAGAAGAATGACCAAATTTAGAATTTTGGATAAAACATCAATATAGTATATAAAAAATATCAATGTGATTGCTTGAATATGTAAACATAATTTTGGATTGGCATTGTATATATATTATATTGACATATTTTGATACCTACATTTACATTAAACTAATAATAAAAAATACAAAAATTAAAAAAAATTAAATTTTGATATTGAAACATATGCATGTGAGATGTCGTTAGAATTCTTATAAAATTATCTTTAATTTAATATATTTTGTGTAAAACAAATAATATAAATTGATATAGTTATAATCATTTAAAGTTTTGAGATATTTTTTAAAAGTTGGATACAACTAACTTTTTGTTAATTGACATTAATATCTCTAATTGACATTTTTTGTGCATCGTATCGATATTTGTGGATGAATGATCTTGTACCTTGATATAATGATCTAATGTCTATCATTTAGTTGTAGTTAATAATTTAAGAGAGAGTTGACAATATAACAAACCCTTGTGATAATGATATAGTGACATAAGATTAATGATGTTATGTTGTATGTTGATGATATTGACATGTTATGTTAATAATATTGTTATGTAGCGTTCATGATACTGTGTGCTAAGTTGATATTATGGTAAAAAAAAATTATAAAATTTTTTATTTGAACATATACAATTAAGATATTGTTAAAATTCTCATAAATTTATATTAATACTATATTTTTTGCAAAAATAGTACTACTAAATTAAGAAAGTATAAAATATTATGATAACTTTTGGGAGAGAAATTACGGATAGCTTTAATACATAACTAATTGTCCGGTGTTTTTACGATCACGGCAATAGTACATGACTGATGATACTTGTAGCTTAGCATTGATGATATATGATAAATTAACGGTTTAAGTAAGTCCTTACATAATTAATTGTCCAGTGTTTTTACTATCACGACAATATTACATGATTGGCGATATTGTAACTTAGTAATGATGATATCCGATAAAATTAATTTTTTTATTTAATGATTGACATTAGTAGTTAAGTTATCATCTGAGAGGTGTTTTTAGCCAAATATCACCATAAAATAGCATAAAAGAGAGGTGATTTAACTCAATCGTATATTAATTCAATAACGAATATCATATACGGACACGTGTCACGTGTGAGTCGTAATTCAAAAAATAAACTAAATCGCAAACGCATTAGGTTGTACCTTTCATTGTGTTTGATTTATAGAAACACCACTTTTACACAACTCAAATTCTACACAATCTTCAACAGCCGTCGTCTCTCTTTAAGCCTAACACATTTATAATTGACAACGCGTTACATACTTGGGAGTACGCATGCACAAACCGAACCGGACAGCCGGTTTTACCGCCGGTTCATAAAACGGAACCGGCGCGGCGGTTCCGAACCGCCGGACTGTTCGGCTGTTCACACGGTCCGGTTCAGGTTCAACGAAATACGAAACCGGAACTGCCGGTTCAACAGTTCAACCATCGGTTCAACTGAAATTTAAAAAAAAAATTTATTTATAAAAATTGATTTTTATATTTAAAAATAATTTTTACAAATAAATGAATACAAGAAATTCATAATAGCCCATATATATTTGATGGGCTTGCGAATTTATGAAACCATTGTAGGTTGTTTTTCTTTTATAGAGACATTCTTGAATATTTTTTGTATCACTTTCAATGTGGGACAAAATATGTTGAAGTTTTTTTTATAACTACATGTTTAGATCATTCATTCATCTTTTTCCAATGTGGGATACAAAACTTTCTTTTGTTTTCTACTTTTCTTTATTTTTTACTATATTTTATTATTCACTAACTTTATCTTTATTTTTGTTATGATTCTTTTTCTAAGACAAATTTATAGATAATAATAGCATCAACTAGAATAGTTTAATTAAATTTGAATGTTGCATGTTGCTAATAATTTGTATATTTATAGAATGTGGACGTGTTCAAATAATTGGATTTAAATGTAAGTATGTTGCTAATTTTTCTCAATATATTGATTAAAATGTTAAAAAACAACAATTAATATAATTGGTATAATAATGATAAAAATAGATAACTAAAAAATGATTTGTTTAGTTGTATAATATAGTTTATATATTTTTATATTAGTAGTAGACTAATAGTATGATTTTGTATAATAGTTGTTATTCTAATAGATGTAGTATAAGTTGTATAAATAAAATTATTATTTGTGAATATATTCTTGATAGATAAGAATAAACACTTATTGAGTAATATGATTTGTATATAGATAAATAATTATTCATATTATAGTTATCGCTAGATTAATACAATTTGTATAATAATTATTCTCTTAATGTGTATAATGATATTTATTAGTTAACATACACATAAACTTATATACAAACAAATCGATAATGATAAAGAATTAAAGAATAATAGTTTATGTAATTATATTTGTTGTTAAGTTATAATAATAGAAGATAGTCAAGATATAAACTAATATAAACAAAGATGATGAGATGTATCATGTAGTTATAAATAAGGAGTTTTATCCCACATTGAAAGAAAGAGTAACACATCCAAGAACATTTAGCTATAAAAAAGAATCATCCAATATACTCTCTTTTCATCCCAAAGGCTCAAGTCCAACATTAAGTGTAAATTGTAATTTATAAGTTGTGACTTGTAACTTGTAGTCTCGTTGAAATAAACACTAAAACAAGAAGAAAAAGAAGAAGAAGAAAAAAAAATTTACTAACCGCCGGGGACCTTGGCGGGTCGGTTCAGGTTCAAGGAAATCTTGAACCGTGAACCGCCGGTTCGGAACCGGCGGTTTTTGAACCGTGTGCATGCTTACTTGGGAGTGTTAAACTCAGGATAGTTTACATAGAAATAAATATCTACTAATCCATCGAATAAAGAATATTCAAGAATATTAAATCGATGTCATTTAATGCCTTGGGATAACATACAACTTTCTTTCTCATCTGCATAATTAATGTCATTGCCAGACTAGCAACTTAAATATACAATTATCTCATGTAACAAAAATAAAGAAGCTTTAAATAGAATATCGTGTAGCTGGGATCAAATTTACTACGGAGAAGAAATCAGAAGATGGAACAAGACTAAAACGAGTATTTAACCAAACAAAAGATGCAATCAAACCGAATTGCCAACGAATAGATGTGTGGAGTAGTAATTTCCAACGTTTTTATTAATTCGATATGCTAAATGACCTTTCAAAAACAAAATAAAACGAAATGAATGAGTACTAGAACGAAATAGAGATTAAAAACATCACGCAAATTCTGTCTTCCAATAAACTCCATATCTATTTTGTTACTGACTCAAGGAAAAGAGAAGAGACGCAAAAAGTGAAAAAAAAACAAGCAAAGATGCTATAAATTAAGCCCTAACACCTATTTCGCTGAAAGTTCTAAGTATATTTACGATACAAAAGACAGGCTTCACTCTCCAATTCTATAAAGCTTAGCTCAACTGTGGTTTTAAGGTTACTCTCTCTCTCTCTCTCTCTCTCTCTCTCTCTCGCTCGCACACACACACACACACAATGCATGGCCATGAATGTGGGGTGCCAGAGAAGGGCTCGAGGCTTCTTAACAACAATGCCCATTGGCTACTTTTCACCAATTCTTCACATATCAGTTTCGTCATAACTACAAACACCATGGTGGCCGCCGCCGCCCTCGTCGTAGTCATAAATGGCGTTGCCGATGTGGTGGCCGTTGAGACCTTTGTCACTGTGTGGCTCCGACAGATTTCCCTTGGAACTTGCAGTGGAAGACGGAGCTGGGCTCTCCAAGGTGCAGCCAGTTATCGGGATAGGATCGGTCAGCGCTCGTCCATCGCGAGGGGGAGAGAACACCACCGGCATGTACTCCTCGGCCTCACTTGGGAACTTGGAGTTCTTGAAGTGCTCTCTCAATGCATCAAGTCCCTTTTTATAGAAATTTATTTATATATTACCGCAACTAAATGAAACAAACATAAGAGTATATGGGGGAAAAAAATAAAACCTGCAATCTTGCATATGTGACTTGGCAGATCTTTCTGGAGTTAAAAACTTCCCAGCTTTGGTGGTGGAAGGCTTTGTAGAGTCTCAATGTTGCCTCTGGAGAAGTCATGTTCACGAATCCATACCCCACATTGCACTTGTTGCTAATATCAATCAAACATTATAAACTAAACAATCAGCACATTAATCTAATCAAATTGGGGTTTTCTCAAGTTTAGCAGTACTAATTAAATACTAACAACAACAAACACACACAAATCTAAAATCAAATCTTGAAGAGAGAGAGAGAGAGAGAGGCACATGAAATCAATGGGGAGGTAGACGAAGTCATAGGAAGACAAGGGCTGGTCATCGCCGCCGGTCATCTGTTCGTTGCAGTGGATGCAGTGGTTGTCCAGCATGTTCAGCAGCAGCTTCTGACTGCACAACACATTTCACATTAACAAAATAATAAAAAAATACTTGCAAAGTC
The DNA here is from genome assembly GCF_004379255.2 of Salvia splendens. Taxonomy (NCBI): domain Eukaryota; kingdom Viridiplantae; phylum Streptophyta; class Magnoliopsida; order Lamiales; family Lamiaceae; genus Salvia; species Salvia splendens. The sequence goes on from NC_056034.1 coordinate 5,169,453, forward strand.
AAATCACCAAAGATGAATGCAGAAGACCATCCTCACAAGGGTTAAAAAAGACCACCTTTTTTAAAATAAACCAAAAGAAACTGTATCAATTAATTTTATGCAGAATGCAGAATGTTTGGACTATGAGTGAAAAGAATCGATTTTTTTGAATATTTGCAATACCTATACTTGTTGGGGATGTTCTTGATCATGACAGTGGTTCTCAAATCCCTGCAATCCGATTCCACAATTGTATCTTCATTTATCAGAAACCGGGGATCATGCTCCTTTCCCCGCCGATTCCCGCCGCCTTTCCACGGCTTGCCTCCAAGCTTCGAAGCCCCACCACTGCTAGACGCCGGGGCGTTGTCTTTCCTCGAGCCACTACTCCTTTTAATGCGCCGATTATTATTATTATTATTATTATTAGAGCATTCCTCAAATCCAGTAGTAATGGAGAGATTCGAGAGCGATCCACGGAGCGACGATCCGCTGCTGCTCCCATCGCTCCCACTAGGGTTTCCTCTCCACCCTTGGCGCTGTGGCGGAGGGCGAGGCTGAGGCAAACGTCTGGATGAGTTTGAGTTTGGATTGAGATTTCGTGAAGGAGGGGATTTCCAGAATTTCCGGCAGTGGCCGCCGGGGCGGCTGAATTCGATGAGGACGTTTTTGCCGAAGATTTGCTTGCCGGTCAAGGCGGCCATGGCTCTTGCGGAATCTCGAACATCATAAAACTCCACGAATCTTTGAAACCTTTTGTGTGGCGTCTCCCTCAATTCCTTGACGGGTCCTATTGGAAAGGAAAATCAACGCATTAAAAAGCAACTACCAAGAATATAATGAGTAACAAAAGACAATAATTTTCTTTCACATAAATATGGTCAAGAAAGCGACTCGTTTCCTCCCACACCAAAATCTCACTAGATCTTCATTATTGCACTGAAACAAACATCATACAAGGAATATACATACGACAAAATCGTGTCTTGCCGGACCACCACCCTTCACGTGGCAGCCTGCGTGAGTGTGAGAGAGAGCAAAAGGGAGAAGGGGATGATAATAATCATATGGTACCAAATTCTTCGAAAATTTCTTGGAGGGAAGAAGCGGAAACGCCTGGGCCCAAATTGAAGACAACGAGGGTTCCTTGATTGTTCCCATCGGGGAGGCCGGAGGTGACCGGAGTCACGAACTGGGCCCACACCACCCGCCCGGAGATGAGGCCGAGCGCCGTCTGCGGGGGGATAGGCACCATCATCGACGCAGCGGGGTTGGTGAGCACGGCTTCGTAGTGGCGGCCGAGGCGGAACTGCTGCTGCATGTGCTGGTCCTGGATCGCCACCAGCGCCGCCTGCGCGGCTCGCACGTCGTAGAAGTGCACCGTCACCAAACCCTCACGGCGCCGCTCCATCTGCACGGACCGCACATCGCCGAACACCTCCAATTCACGGCGCACCGTCGATTCGCTGACGGTGGCCGGCACCATGCTGAGAAGCAGCGTACGGGAGGGCGCCGCCGAGTGAGGCGGAGGAGCGAACTGCGGTGGGCGCGGGTAGAGCATGGGTGGAGGAGGGGGATAGGAGGTGTAGTAAAGTTGAGGGTGGGCGGTGGGGAAGAATTCCTGAGCGGCGGGGTCGAGGTGGTGAACAGGGTCGTTCATCGTCGGGAAAAGGGGGGAAATCGCCGATGAGGGGTATTGTGGTCTTTCTACAAAAAAAAGAGCCACAGCGCTGGACGGTTGGTGATCTTGTTATAATTTGGTTCAGAACATATCTTGGTTTCTCTCACTTGACTCGCTTTCATTCGATGGATGTATACTACTGTACACACTAGCACAAAATCTCGACCTCTTTCTCTCTCTAGCCTCTACTTGGATCTTCAGCCTGCCTAGGTAGTAGTAGTAGTAGAGAGGAATAGAGAGAGAGTGTGACGATAATGGCAGACTAGAGTGTTGAGATATATACAACTAAAATAATTTGCTTTCTTCCTTTCAAATTTGCGAAATTGCCTTTGCAATAAATTTTAAGGTCAAATCGAATTAAACAGTGCTTTTCGGAATTATACGTATTAAAGTCATCCCCGATGTATCACACCTGTATTAGTATTTAACTTCCATTTCATCCCTCCTCACTTCGTATTCATACCATTCTCCATCATTTCAAATTTAGAAATATTTATAATTAAATATTATAATTAAATTGATTTGTAAACAATCGAAATTAAGAATTCGATTTAAATCCAAACACAACTAAACAAAACTACATAACCAAATTTTGAAAAACACTACCAATTCAAATTTGGAGTCACAATTATTTTTCGAGAGATGTGAGGAATTGGATGTGTTTTTTTGCCATTGAGTCTCATTTATCCTAGCCACGACTTTGGTATTCGTTTTAAAAGTATAAATATTGTAGTTTGTTTTATTCATATTTTTAAAGTATTTTTGATATCCTATAAAAAGTTTAACACAGCGGATATATTGTTCAGGATAGTATGTGCTTAGTTGTCTTATATCCAATCAGAAGGCTATATGTAAATGTTCCCACCCACCTCGTCGGTCAAAAATTTGGGCAATGTAATTGATCGCTGGTTCGATCGGGCATATGCTCGTTGAACACACATTTTTCACAATATCAAACCCTCTCCTAAGTTAACATGTACTCAAAAGGCCTTTTCCTCTAATTTATTGATAGTCGATATGGGTGTCGAAACACGTACCCGAACCTGAAAAGTTTAATATTATACTACTCATTCCCGATCCGTATGGTTATACGGGTTTCCCGATACCCGTAGTTGCGGGTACCCAAACCTGTTTACTGTAATTTTACATGTTTGTAATCCCAGAATGAATTTTGGAATTATTGCTACACTATGATTTCGTATCTGTGTTTTTTACTTTGTTGTATTTGCATAATGTCTAACCATTAACTATGCACAAATAAGGTGATTACGAATCTCTCTTACTGATAGTATGATTAGAATAGGAAAAATAAAAGAAATACTCACCTAAACTCCTGCGGGTGAAGGCGTAGGCGGATAGCGGCGGCGGGTAGAACTTAGTAGGGATGGAATTAATTGGAAGACAAGTCAGGGAGGAGATACAATAAGCAATAAAGTCTGTCTGACAGTATATATTTGAAACTAATTAATTAAAATAAAAAAGTTGAAAACCCTAACCATAAAAATATCGGGTATTATTGACTCAATAATACCCGATATTTTTATGGTAAGTGAATTGGATTTATATTTCGATTCACTCTTTTCATTTGGTGATGAAGGTCCTACTCCTCCGGCCCAAATCGACGTCCTCGATTGGTGGGGAACCCACGAGAAAGATTTTCCCATCCTTGCGTCAATGGCCAAGGAGATTTTCTTTGTTCCGGCTTCCACTGTCGCCGTCGAGTCCGCTTTTAGTGTTGGCTCGCGTGTGTTGGATGAATCAAGAAGTAAGCTCTCGGTGAAAAATATGGAAGTTGTGATGTTACTTGATGATTGGGCCAAAGCCGACGTCAGAGAACAAGAAAATGATTGGGATGATCGTCAGGAGGGATCACAAGATGAATTCACCGGGGATGAATCGTAAGCCAACCGTAAACCGCCGCCGGCCATGCCAAATAGGTAAGTAAGGTAAGAGAACTACGTGGGCTTTGATTCCCTACTGCAAATGAGCATTGGGGATATGTAGGCATCTCAACTTAAATTTTAAATTTAAGTTGAGTTCAAGTCCTTTTTCCTTTATTTCTTTTTTCCCATTTGTTCTTATTTTAAAAATATGCAAATACAATTACATAATTGTATTTGTATATACTCTAGTCGATGAAGTAGATTTCTCTATACGGCTAAATCCGGGAAACTTTTGACAATTCTACTATAATTGTTGATTGTTAGACTAAACTCAACATTTAAAGTTGAATTGCTAAAGGTGTCCTTAATTTAGTTATGTAGAAAGATCTCATTCGCCGATTAAGAGTATATATACTTATAATTTTTTTAATAAGAACTTCTAAGTCTTTTTTGTCAACACTTGTAAATTGTAATTGTTGTAGCTTGTATTTAAATTTTTCGATTTGTAATTATTGTAACTTGTATTTAAATTTTTCGATTTGTAATTATTGTAACTTGTATTTAAATTTTTCGATTTGTAATTGTTGTAACTTGTAAACGTGTAATTTCAGTAAAATTGCAACTTTCATCGTATATTTTTGAATAAATATTACACGTTGGAGTCGTAATTTAATTGAAAAATGCAAAAAAAAAAGGGCCGAACCGCCGAACCGGCCCGAAAACCGGCGGCTTTGAACTGCCGCTTGAACCGCCGGTTTTTTGAACCGGAACCGGAACCGCCGGGACCCTAGGCGGGCCGGTTCCGGTTCATGCATTTTGTGAACCGTGAACCACCGGTTCATGAACCGGAATCGGCGGTTCATGAACCGTGTGCACACCTAATTATTGAGTTTATCAGGTGTACCCATACCCGCAAAACATTAAACCACACTACCTGATCCCGCCTCGTTTCCCACTGTCACCGGGTAGAGGGTACCCGATACCCAGCGGGTATCGGGTTAGGATGAGGGCACCTACAATGGGGCACCCGATGGAGGCCATCATCCTCGTCGCGGACGATGCATCCATTGTGGGTGCCCGCCATCGTCCGCGGAAGAAGCGCGTATGATGGCCTATCGTCCGCGCCATCGGGCGCCCCATTGTGGGCTCAGGGGACGATGGGCGCGGACGATGGCATGCATTTTTATTTTTTATATAAATACCCCCTACCCCACCTTCATTTGTAACATTTCATTTCACGATTCCACTCTCGAAACTCACATTTAGTACGAAATGGATTCAAGTCCCAATAGTCCGATGTTCGGTGAAGCGCGTTGGCCGGGTACAGAACCCGACGAATATCAGCCGTTCGACGCCAACACGCAGTACGATCCCGAATTCAGTACGGAATAGTTCGGTTTGGATGACATGGAGCCGTCTCCAAACCGACCCGTCGCCCCCTCCCGCCGCGCCGCCGCCGCCGACGCCACCCCATCCGTCGCCGCCACCCCATCCGTCGCCGCCGCCGCTTCTGCCCCTGCCAAAAAGAAGCGGAACCGGAAGCGCGCGTACAAGTTGCCATCTCCGGGAACTTGTGAAGAGTACGCCCCCGGCCGTACGAACTACCAGCCGGATGAAACCCTCGTATTGGCGAGGTGTTGGGTGGATATATCAGAGGACCCGATATTCGCGAACAACCAGAGGCATGCGGCGTACTGGGAGCACATCGCCGAGGCTACAATGCGGCGAAGCCACCGAACGCGTACAAGCGCCAACGGGAGCAGCTCCGCAAGCACTGGGATCAGGTGAAGAAGCAAGTCAACCTGTTCCCGTCGGAGTACGAGAAGTGCCCGAGGGAGTAGGGGAACGGCGAGAGCTTAAGCGACGTGCTCGCTAAAGCGTTGTTGTCGTACCAGTCCTGTACGACGACTTCAAGCACGAGGCCATCTGGGCGCTCTTGAGGGACAAGCAGAAGTTCCAAGGCAGGATTCTGCACACCGGGGCGACAAAGAGGACGAAGAACACCGAATCTGGTGGTTACACGAGCAGCAAAAGTGGAACTCGTCCGGTGGACCTCAACCGAGCGTACATGGAGGAAGAGAGTTCTGCCACACCGATGTCCTCTCTGCGTCCCATAGGCGTCAAGGCTGCGAAGGCCAAGGGGAAGGCGGCGGCGACATCATCCTCGACCGCCGCCGCGCCATCGCCGATCCCGACCCCGAGCCCGACGGCCGCCGTGTATGAGTTGTTAGCAACAGCCTCGATGGCGAAGAAGTTGTTGCAGACGCACAAGGCCCTCAAGAAGTGTACGGACCCCGCCAAAGCCGAATATCTCCGGGGGTTGATCGATGAGATGCGCCAGAAGTTTGGGAATTGCATAGATTAGCCAACTTGAATCGTGTAACTTTTGTGTAATTAATGCAATCTTCGCCGGTTTTTAGTTACTCGTTGTGTTTTTAAATTAGTTTGCATTATATATTTAAAAACATTTAAATTAATTAACAAAACAATAGTAATAAAACATATAGGGCGCGTCTTAGGGCTCCCCATTGCAGGTGGGGGGTAGGAGGATAAAACTGATGACGTGGCGCTCCTTAGGGCGCCCATTGTGGATGCCCTGAGAATTATCCGTTACCCGCTACCCGTTTCGACACCACTAATAATCGTCACGCCGTTATGAATATTTGTCTCTCTTATCTCTTGTGTCACTCCTCTATCCGTTCTCCAAATTGTTGCACAAATTTTCTAGATTTTTTTAATTGACTCTATCATAATAGAATTGAATAATGTGCTTCTAAGGCCATCTGCATCGCGTCTCGATGCTGTCTCTATCTCATCTCGGAGAGACGAGACGGCATCGAGACAGCGATGCAACCATCCATCTCGGTCTCGTCTCGGCGGGCGTCTCAGCCCGGAGAGTGGGTTGGCGAGACGTCTCGTCACGCGATAGCACCATGTGGCGAGCGTTGGCGCTAGGCGTGACGCCCACTCGTCGGCCTGCGAGTGGTTGTCGTCATGCTGAAGCAATAAATTATTTTTAATTCGGTTTTAATTAAAAATATATAATAAAAATTAAAAAATGATAATATTACCGTTCAACGGTAATTTTTTATTTTTTCTTTATTTATTCTATAATTAATCATCTTTCATTCTCATTATACACACAAACACACATCTATTCTTCCCAATTCATCTGTCTTTTTTCTCCAATTTTCATCTCACCATTCCAATTTTCATCTCAAAATGTCTGGCGACGGAAACTCTGGCGGCTCCGGCGGCTATGACTTAATCACGTCTGGCGACTGGGGGGATGTACAATGTCTTGGGTGCTTCCGGTTACGGTTCGTAGACGCCGGGCACCCAAGGCTCCTCGACGCCGGCAGCGTACCAACCACCATATTTTGATGTGGATGCATACTCTCGTCCCTCAGCCCCGAGGTATGGGCAATCGCAGGGATTATCCCAAATTAGGGAGGATTTTCCGGATGAACCCAATCCGGAAGGAGGATGAGGCGGTAGAAGCTTCGGGGGTCGCGCATTCGACGCCGTGGAGTAAGAGCAGGAGGCGACCGAGGATGAGCAGGATGTAGGCCGTACGATCCCATCGTTGACTATGTTCAACGCTTGGGTCAGCGTCTCGTACGATCTCATCGTCGGGAATCAACAAACCCGCAAGTGTTTTTGGAAAAACGTCACCGACGCCTACAACGAGAACAAGCCAAAGGGGTCCCGCCACCGCACCATGAAGATGTTCCGCAGTCATTTTGACCGAGTCGACAGAGATGTTAAAAAATTTTGCGGGATCTACACGAATGAAGCGGCGAATTACCAAAGCGGAGCCAATGGAGCCGACATTCTGAGAGCGGCTATGCGAGTCTTTTTTGACGACAACAAAAAAGAATTCAAACATGTCGATGTTTAGGAGGCGGTCAAAGACGTTGAAAGGTGGGCTGGCGGTGTCCAGTCCTGCACGGGCTTGAGCTCGAAACGCACGAAGCACACGGCGGGTGGCCAATACTCGTCTAGTGAGGGCGGGTCAGGCAACGCCTCACAAGAGATTGAGGGAACGACCACCGATGCAGGGGGCTCCTCTAGTGGGCGCCGTCGGCCGCAAGGGACCAAGGCGGCTAGAGGGAGGAGTGGCCGAGGTGAATCAAGCCAGGCGGGCTCGAACATCCTATTGTCCATGTACTTGCCCGACACGATGGCTGACACTTCCTGCATGACGCCTCCCCAATATCAAGCCCATCTTGTCGGAATTGAGTATATGACAAGACAAATTGGTGTTCTGCCTGCAGGTGGCTTGAGTGCACCGCCACCGCCTTCGGGGGATGATTCACCGGCGGAGTAGTTTTTAAGTGTGTAATTTTTAATTTCTAGTATTTTAAATTATGTCTTTTTTATTTATTTTTTTAGATTTTAATTATGGGGTTTTTTTAATTATGTGTTTTTTTAGGATTTTAAACTGTAATTTTATTTTATTTAATGAAGTGTGTTTTTATTAATTGAATTTGTTGGAAATAAAAATAAAAAAATGAAATTGAATGAAAAGTTAAGGGATTAGATGGTTAAAAGATGGAGGGATGCAGGTGTTGTATCTTAGTTAAGAGATGGAGTGAAAAGTACAGCGAGACCCATGAATGGTGAAGAGATGAGACGGATAAGAGACATGGATGCAGATGGCCTAAGGTGCCGTGGAATAGTCGCGATATGGATATGAGAGAAATTGTGATTAAGATCAGATTGGAATTGCTAAATGTCGAGTGTGCCAAATAAATAGGCATGTACCTAAGAGAACGGCCAATTAATATCGTGATGGGGGAAGTATAACAAAAACTTCGTAATGTTAATGATATTTTATTATTATCTATTTATGTCATACTATATCATAAATATCATGATATTGTAAAAGTAAGCATAGTCTTACTGATAGTATTACATAGTAAGAAAAATAATACTAGTAGAACATGAATATTTTGAATCTTTTTTATCTATATTTAAATAGGACATGTTTGTTTACTTAGATTTATTATGAAAAGTAATACGTATGATTTCTTAATTTTTAAATGTTGAAGTTTGTTTATTTTTAAATAAGGAATAGCATCAAAATTTAAAATATGAAAAATAGTAGTACTATAACTTTCTAAAAAAAAGTTTTCCCATTTTTTTAAGTTTCTTTTTTCAAATTTTAGGATTCTACATATTTAAGTATTTAATATTATTTGTATTATTTATTCAATAATTAAGTCATAAATTAATAACTAATTAAGAGAATTTTAATATAATTTGAAAATTATACTCCCTCCGTTCCATGTTATTAGAGTCATTTTTCTATTTTGGGAAGTTCCAAGTTAAATGAGTTATTTCTATTTTTAGCAAAAAGTAATTCTTCTTTTTACTTTATTCTCTGTTCATCTCTATTACTTTACTTTCTCTTACTTTTTTCACCATCCATTTAATACACTATTCTTAAACTCCGTGATAAAAATAAATGTCTCTATTAACAAGAAACGGAGTAGATCATATTTATATATAAGGAGTAATAGAAATAATAATAACTTAGTCTAGGTTATTTAGAGCGTCCACTATAACATGCCCGCGGCTATAGCTGCGTTTGGGGCGGAAGCGGGGCGCCTTATAGTGGCGGAGTTGTCCGCCCCGGAGGTGGACGCGGCGAGGGGGGAGGGAGGCGGCGGACACGGGATAGCCGCGTGCGGGGCGAGGACGCGGCGATGGAGCTATAGCCGCGCCTATAGGCGCGGCGACTATAGTGGCACGAGGATGAAGCCGCGGCTATTGCGCGCGATTTTTTTTTTTTACGTTTCAATTCACCTATAAATACACCCCACTCCATTCATTATTTTCACACCATTCAAACACAACATCTATACAAATTTCTCTCACTACAATTTGGGGTCGGAAATGAACAATTTGTGGAGAGACAACTGGAATGCTCTGATTCAACAGGTGCAACAGGATGTAGCGGCCCGTTTGGCGGAGGAGGTGGAGGATGCGGAGGATCCGATCCCTCGCACCATTACTCATCGGCGGACAACCCCACGAGACCACGTCGGTGCTCACCAACGTTTAATGTATGATTACTTCGTGGATAACCCCCGTTATCCACCCGAGATATTCCGCCGGAGATTCAGGATGTCGCAGCGGTTGTTCAACTATATAGCGACGAATTTGGCGGAGCGTTACCGGTGCTTCACCCTCCGGCGTGTTGCGTCTGGCCGGATCGGGCTGTCCACACAACAGAAGTGCACCGCTGCAATCCGACAGCTTGCCTACGCTGGACCAGCGGACATGTTCGATGAATACCTACAGATGGGTGAGACGACTAGCCTCACGGTGCTTAGGCAGTTCTGTAAGGGGATCCGGGAAATTTTCGGTGGGGAGTTTCTACGGAAGCCCAACCCGGATGAGTGTCAGCGCCTACTTGATATGCACGGGTCGGTGCACGGCTTCCCCGGAATGTTAGGAAGCATCGATTGCATGCATTGGGAGTGGAGGAACTGCCCCGTGGCATGGAAAGGCCAGTTCACTACTAGATTCAAAAGCAAACATCCAACGATGATACTGGAAGCCGTGGCGGACTACCGTCTGAAGATCTGGCATGCGTATTTCGGCGTGGCAGGTTCGAACAACGACATCAATGTTCTTCAGTCGTCGCCTCTCTTCAACGAGGAGTGCCGGGGGGAGGGGCCAGAAATCAGCTTCGTAGCCAACGGTACGCAGTACAGTAGGGGCTACTATTTGGCAGATGGAATATATCCGCGGTGGCCCGTATTCGTGAAGACTGTCCGTCAACCGGTAGGCCCGAAGAAACAATATTTTGCGCGCAAACAAGAGAGTGCTAGGAAGGACGTTGAGCGAGCTTTTGGTGTCCTCCAATCGCGGTGGGCTATTATACGATGTCCGGCACGAGCTTGGCACGAAGATGATGTCGCAAATATTATGTTAGCCTGTATCATATTGCATAATATGATCATAGAAGATGAATGATTTGCGGCAGAGCGATGGGCGCCGGAAGAGGGTGCAAGTACAAGTCACGGTGTCGCCTCCGCGCCGATCCAGATGGGCGTACCACAGAGCAATGAATATTTGATCCAACGCTTCGCTGATATGCGCAGGACCACATCACATAACACACTGCAGGTCGATTTGATTGAAGAAGTGTGGGCACGTAGGGGAGGTGGTGGCGTTGTGTAAACTTGGTAGTAATTTGTATTAGATTCAATGTAGTGTGTGATTTTAATTTTAATTTAAATTTAGTGTGTAATTCTAATTTTAATTTGTATTGTATTTGTATTTTTATTTTTATTTTTATTTTTATTTTTATTTTTATTTTTATTTTTATTTTTATTTTTATTTTTATTTTTATTTTTATTTTTAATTCGTATAGTCGGCCTTTCTTAATCCACTAATTAGAGTCCGATAAATTTGTTAATAATTACTTGATATATTATAAAATGAAAGTTGATTATAAAATTTTGGGGCTATTGGAGTTGTCCACTATAGTGGCGGAAATAGAATTTTAGGGCTATGGACAAAAAATTGGGGCTATGGACAAAAAACTGGGGCGGGGCTATTGGGCGTGTCCACCTTATAGTGGACACCCTTAATAAAATCATAAGGGGCAGTGAAACCCTGGCCGTCCACGTGTTGAGATATTATGACGTTACAATATCTCATATAGAAGATATATCTGAAAACTTACTGGAGTAATTTTTCGTGGATAATACTGGCAATTGTAGCAGGGCAGAATAGTGAAGTAGTACTAATTTTTCATGGATAATACTACTCTTTTTCACTTTCCATTTTATATATTCAGCAGATTTATATCAAGGTCATAATTGAATGGGGATGGCCCATAGAAACGTTTCTACTATTTGATGTTTAGTTTACATGAAATAACACCAGATTTGGTAATGTAAATAATATTTTTTAAAGATTCCTAGTAGACATTGACTAAAAAGCCCTCACTCTTCCATCTTAAAGATTCCTGGTAGACATTGAAAATAGGGGGGTTATAGAAGGTATTTTGCCTGCAATTCTTGATTCAATTTCTGATGCAGTTTCAATTAACACCAATTTTGCAAGAATTCAAAACTGGTTATCTCAGCAAGGAACAGTGAGGGCCGACGTTATTTCTAGGGCCCGCAAGAATTATTTCTCAAAAAGTGAACACTTGTTAATTTCAAGAATTGAGGCTTTAACTTGCTGTAACCAGGAAAGTGAACCCACCTTAACGTGGGAAGGCATTTGACCATTCCTCATCGCTTTTTTGACATATCTTAATCTCTTTCCTTGTTTTCTTCCTTCAAAAATCAAAATCACTCACATGCAAACGCACAGAGTAAGACATACGTATATATTATATATACAATCATTGACATGCAATCACACACATACATATATATAATCATTAACGTACAAACACACACACACACACATATATATAATTTAGATTATTAGATTTTTTAATGTAATGACAAATAATGTTAATAAAAAGAGTCAACACAATGTCAACCAATATTTAAATATACAAACGTGACATTTTTTGTTGACGTTTTTTTTTATCTATCAGTTGATGTCAAATATTGAAATTTAATGGTCAAAATTTTAGTTTGTTGTTTGCAGATTTATAGAATATTTTGTAATAACTCATTCTCCCAAGTCCCACGTTATAAACTAGGCGAGAATCAAAGTTATTTATTGGAGACCAAATCAACAAATGTTTATTTTAATTCTTAATTTTTTTCTTTTTCTAAACTGAATTAGTTAACCAAAAATTATCATTTCTGTTGTACCCACGTAATGACCTATATCTGATAGTACAGAATGATGTAGTAGATATTTAATCTCTGTGATTGATTTATTGATCCAATGTATGATCAGATTTCGTCTTTGATTAAGCACTATGTGACTATGTCTATATATACGAATGATATGTATATAATACAATCGGAATGAGACTCAAAAATAAACTATTTTTAAACATTTACGTACGTTTTATTTCGTCCATTAATTATATCGATCAGATGCACTAGAATCTACGAATATTCAAGCCATTGATAATATTGAACTAGTATGATATATGGATTTTCTCATAGGGTAACAATAAATTTTTTTTCAGAATATTTTATATCCATTATCAAATTTCTAGTATTAAATTCTTTTTTTCAGAAATTTTTTATATGCATGATATTATTTTTCTTAATTAAATTATGTTGTTCAGAAAACAACATTTGCATCACAGAAATATGTAATAGGCTTATATAATTTACATATAAGCTCGTTTTGCATTAAATTTTTCACATTCTTACAAAAGCTTTAGAGCATGTGCAGCGGTGGACGGACGCCGTCCGTGCCGCTGGCACGGACAAGCTCCACCGCCGCTGCTCTCGCGCCGCTGGCACGACGCTGCTCGCTGCGAAGAGCACGTCCGTTCCAGCGAGCAGGCGACGTGGCGGCACGCGATTGGGCAACGGCATAGCCGTTGCCTTTGATTTTTTTTTTTTATTATTAAAAATTTGGTATTTAATTTTTTAAAATGATAAAAAAATAAAAAAAAAATATTTTCCAAATTCCAAAAATATGGCAGTTTTTTTCCCTTTTTTGAATTTTTTTTATTTTTTTAAATTTTTTCCCCCAAAATCATCTAAAAATACACATATTCATCATCCATTTATCACTTCAAATCATCTCTCATTCATCTCTCATTCATAATTCTCATACAAACTATCTACACCTTCATCTCTCACTCAAAACCTCAAATGGATTTCACTCATCTTATGGCGGAAGCGGAGCGCGAAGAACAATAATACTACGAACAACATCGTGCCGCTGACGACGCATATGTCGCGGCGAATACCCCCGCTCCTCCTCCTCAACGAACTAGATCAATTCGCCGCTACATCCATCGTGACCGGGAGGGAGCCCACGAAAGGCTCGTTGCCGACTATTTTGCCTACCAGCCGCGGTTTCCAGCAGATTACTTCAGGCGCCGTTTTCGCATGTCAAAGCGCTTGTTTATGCGAATTGTCAACACATTGTCCGCACGTGTTGAATTCTTCCAAACAGGTCCAGATGCAACCGACCGGCAAAGTATCACGCCGTTGCCAGAAGTGTACGTGTGCCATCCGACAACTCGCTACTGGGCAAACGGCCGACCTCTTCGACGGGTATTTGCATATCGGTGAGTCCACTGGAATCCTTTGTCTAAAAAATTTTTGCGATGGCGTTCGTTCAGCCTTCGGTGATGAATTCCTTCGGGTACCCACCACCGATGATTGCCAAAGGTTGCTTCATCTTCACGAATCAGTCCATGGCTTTCCCGGCATGCTTGGTAGCATTGACTGCATGCATTGGAGGTGGAAGAATTGCCCGACTGCTTGGAGGGGGCAACACTTAAGCGGTCACAAAGGCGGCTGCCCAACACTTATCCTTGAGGCGGTCGCCAACTACCGCCTATGGATTTGGCATGCATATTTCGGCGTTGCCGGATCCAACAACGACTTGAACGTGCTCTATTCTTCACCACTCTTCAATGATGTGATGAATGGTGTAGCACCGGCGATCGACTTCACCGTCAACGGAAATGCATACCACATGGGTTACTATCTCGCCGATGGTATCTACCCAAGGTGGTTGACTTTCGTGAAGACGCTCAGCAACCCGCACGACCCGAGACGGGTTCTTTTTGCGCAACGTCAAGAGTCCCCGCGGAAAGACGTCGAAAGAGCCTTCGGGGTCCTTCAAGCCCGATTCAACATTGTGAAGGCCCCGGCTCGGCTGTGGTACGTCAATAATATCGCCGACATCATGTTCACGTGTATTATCTTACACAACATGATTATAGCCGACGAAGGACCGAGGGCGGCTAGCTTCTACGACGAGGATGAAGTCGGAAGCTCAACCGCGAGGTTTCCCCCACGTTGAGTTGTGCATATGACGGTGGGCCAGAGGATCGAGACAAGGCACACAATGCACGATACCCGAACCCACATTAAGCTACAAGAAGACCTAATCAAACACATGTGGGCGAAATTCGGCAACGCATAGTGGTTTTTTTAATTTTAGGATTTTAATTATGTAATTTTTAATTTTTAGGATTTTAATTATGTAATTTTAAATTTTTAGGCTTTTAATTATGTCTTTTTAAATTTATTTGTAATTTATAATGTTATTTCGGTTTTTTAATGAATTGTCATATTATGGAAATGTTTTTGTTTAATTGAATTTTAAATTGAATTGTGCTCGTCCTTGTGGAAGAGCACATCTGTGGGTGTTGTGCTCTTGCCAGAGAGCATGCGAGAAAAAATTGGGCCGGGCCCACAACCGTGCCGCTGGCAAGACCACGGTTGTGGATATTTTTTGCTATCTCTTAATCTTCATTTATTTTTTGCTAGTAGTTATATCATCACAAAATAAGTACTTACTCTCTTTGTCCCATTTTATGTGACACATTTCTGTTTGCACGTATTTTGAAAAAATCATACTAAATAGTTAAAGTAAAGGGAAGAGCAAAGTAAGAGAGAAAATAATGTAAAGAAGATCTCATCTACTTTATTCCTCTCTTATTTTACTTTCCGTTTACTTGAACTATTTATTATGATTTTCCCCAAACACGTGCGAAAAAGAAATGTGTCACATGAAATGGAACAGATGGAGTATCGATTCTGCCTAAATTATTTTCGTAATTAATTAGTATATTTTAATATATTCATTTAGAATAATGATAAAATGCAAACTCATATATTGTACAAACTCCAAACTATGATTTGGACCGTTAAAAAATATCAACAGATGACAAAATAATAGCAACAGAAAATATCAACACAGTGTCAACACAATATCAACACAACATCAATCGTTGACACTGTGTTGACATTTTCTGTTGCTACTATTTTGTCATATGTTGATATTTTCTAACGGTCCTGATCATAGTTTGGAGTTTGTACAATGATGGATCCGCGAATTTTTGATGTTAGCAAAGGCTGGTAGAGAATGAAAATACAGACACAAAGAATTTACGTGGTTCGATTTACTGAAGTAAATCTACGTCCACGGGAAAAAGGGAGGGCAAGATTGTATTGCTTGATCTGCCAAATACAGCTTACAACACAGACTTGCTATATGATTGTTTCTCTAGAGAGATTCTAACCTCTTCTATCAGATCTAAGTTCTATTTATATAATGAACTCAGATCATGGCTTGCGTCACCACCCTCAGTCGTGGATGTCGTGTAGGTTATGGCCTAAGATCGTGGGTGAAGCGTAGGTCATGGCCTACGATCGTGGCCTGAACTGACATCACGTGGTAGTGGGTGTGTTGGACATCCGGTATGGGTCCACTAACTCCTTGTTCGGTCGAATACCGAGACCGAACTGCTTTGGTTGCCGATCTGAGAGTAGAGCTTGATTGGTTGGCTTTTACCGAGCTGTAGGCTGAGGCCGAACTCTTTGGTAATGCCGAACTGAACTCTTGGGCTTTGGGCTGGCCGAGCTGTCACTGCTATTGGGCTTGTTTAGTACGTACCCCATCACTACCCCCCCCGAAAAGCGAAGTGATTCACTTCGGCGAAGCGAGTCACTTCGGCATTCTGGAAAAGGGTACGGGGGAGGCTGAAGTCAGGGGACGTGCCCTGCGCGTGACTGCATTAAATGCGGCATTAAATGCGACAGTAAAATCCGGCCGTTGAATCCTGAAAAGGTGGGATATGAAACGGTGCGATGATTTGAAATCTTTTCCAAATCTGATAAATACCGTCTTTCTTCATCATTTGAACACCTTTGCTATTGGCTTCTTCTGCACTCTCTATCTTCTGCGTGAAAAATTTCCTTCCGCTTTCAAAAATTTCTTCAGACTACCTTCACCTTCAAAAAGTAAGAAAAATGTCTTCTTCTTCTTCTTCGGAGTCGGGTAGCGTTAGGAAAGGGGGTAAGGGGTCTTCTAGCCGGAAAGAATCCGGGGAGAAGACCGTAGAGTATTTTCACAGTATCTTGAGTAAGGATACTGTGATATCCCTTTACGAAAAATACTCTTTTCCTGGGGGGAAGGCGGTGGTACCTGACGGTGATCACAGGGCTGACTCCCCGCCGGAGGGTTACGTCACCGTGTATGAGGCCTGCTTAGAATGCGGGCTTCGTTTCCCCCTCCCTTCTGCCTTTATAGATTTACTAGATTTTTTTCAGCTTCCTTTAGGCCAGGTGACTCCGAACTCTTGGAGGCACTTGTCGGCCTTCGCTGCCGAACTCCGTAGGTTAGGAAGGGATTTGTCTTTGAAGGCGATCCTTAAATTCTTTCAATTTAAGAGGAAGGGGTCTTGGTTTTACTTGATCCCTTTACAGCCCTTTAGGGCCTTTTGTAAAACGAAGTGGCCGAAGTGGCAAAATCGCTTCTTCTACTATGATAGGACCGCGGCTCCTAGTTTTCCCTGGAGAGGGCCGGAGTCCGTTATCCGTCACCCTCGGCCTGAACCGTTGGACGAGCTCGATGGCGAGCTCAACAAGATTCCCATAGTTAGGAAACAATACACGGAGTCTGAGCTCGTCAAGGGCGACGTCGTGTTCGACATCTCGTCTTCGGACGAAGAGGCCGAGGGTGAGGATTTCTCTTTATCTTTATGCTCTACTGCTTTAACGAAGAAAATCTGACTTTGCTTTCTTGCTTTTTGGCAGTGTTCATGTTGAATAAGGCTATCAGAAAGTCCTCCGAGCTTGTGGAGCCGGAGAGAGAGAAGGCTACCAGCTCGGCGCCTGATGCCGAGAAGAATCCGAAGAGGCAAAAGACCTCTTCGGGTCCAAAGAAGGGGAAGACCCAGAAGCCCCCAAGGGCGCCAGAGAAAGACGTGGTCTTGGCGCCTCCTTCGGAGCATATCTGTGAGCCATTTTTATGGCCCACGGACTTCGCCGAGGTGAATTGTCTTCTTGATTCCTTGGCTTGGCTTCTGTCTTGTATTTTTGGTGCCCTCTGTTAACTTTTTTCCTTATCCATTTTCAGAGGAATGATATGCTCTCCAAGCTCGTCGCCGTCGAACTCTCCAAAGCGTCCAACGACTATGCCGAGATGCAGAGGAAATTGGCGGCTGCTTGTCACCGGGCCGAGCAGGCTGAGGCAAACTTTGAGAAAGCCAGGGCTGCTAGGATTTCGGCCCAGGATGAAGCTCAGTTCGCCAAAAACCAGCTCGTCATCCAGCGAGAGCAGACGAAACGGAGGGATGCTGCCGCCGTGGTTGCCCAAGGAGAGGGTCTCCGTGCCTACACGGAGAGACTCTTTTTGAGCAGCCAGTTCTCGGCCTTTGTCGGTAGTCTGGTAAGGCTAATTGCCGATAAGGGCGAGCAGGGGCCCGACGTCGTGTTGCCTCTGTACAGCCGAGAGATAGCTGCTCGGCTTCAGAATCTGCCGCTCCTTGAGGAGCTCGCTTCATCCTCGGTCCTGCTTTCTGCAGACCGAGTCCGGAGTTGTCGAGCTGATCGGGACGAGAACCTGGAGGCTATCTTTGCCTCCGTGGGACCCGTTTCACCCGCTTCGACTTACAACGGAGAGGGTGAGGCCGAGCCGCTGGAGCGGGAGGCCGAAGTCGATCAGGCCGGGCATCCGGAGAAGGAGGCCGATCAGGAGGCGGAGGCGAGGCCGGCAGGAGGCGAGGCCGAGGCTGAGGTAGCCCAGGAGAAGGAAGCTGTACCAGACCGAGGAGCCGGAGACGAAGCAGGCGGAGTATGATTTCGTCTCCCTTCTCTTAGTCTAGTTTCTTCCTTGTAAAATGGCCTTGAAGCCCTAGTGTAAAAAATTTTCCTTGTGAATGAAAAATTCTCTACATTTGTCTTCGTATAGCTTTTCGTACTCGCCTTTATTCCTGTTGTATTTTACTATCTGCTCGGTATAGCTGCCGAACTAATATAGCTGCTTTGTACCCAAGGAGATGGAGATACTTCACTGGAAACGGCTGTACTCTTCGGCTTTGGACGAAGCTGAGAGAAGAGCTATAGCCGATCAGACGAAGAATGACGAGCTTCTGGCTCGTTTAGTGAAGCTGGAGGCCGATATCAAGGACTTAGAGTCCGATAAGAAAGATCTGGAGGCCGAGCTGAATACGGCCATTGCTGAGAGGACTGCGTATGAGGATTACATCCGTGTGCGCGGGGGAATGACCATATCAGAAGTTCAGGAACGAGTTGACGAACTGTGGGAGGAGTATAATGTACTCCGGAGGAACAATGCGCTGGAGAGCTCGGCTTGCCAACAAGTCGTGAAATCATTGCGGCGCTGGGCTTCTCGGTATGACATTGTTCTTGCCCGGCGTCCCTCAATTGAGAGATTCCTCCGGCATATCGCGCCGACAGATGCTCGCACTCCAGATCAAACCTCTGGTTCCCTTGTTCAAAATCCTACTCCCAGCCAACAACGAACTCCGGAACAGCCGGAAACGTCAAGACGAGAACGGGCTCAGGAGCAACCGGAATCGTCAAGACGGGGACGGACTGAAATTCGCCGAGGAGTTGTGACTATGAGCGAGCAAGATCAGCAGATGCTTATTGCAGAGACTCTTCATCGCCGAGGTGTTAGGACTTCTCGGGCTCGGGGAAGAGGCGTTGGGTCGAGGATAGCGTCTCGTCGACCTGCTTATTCTTCATCTGCTCGGAACAACCGAACTCGGCTTCCGGAGGATTTTGCAGATAGGTGGCTTAACTTCAGCAACCCTGGACAGTAGAATAGTCCTTTGTAATAGCGTAACGCCATTTTGTAGGGTAGCGGAGTTGTATGCCGAACAAGATTTGATAAATGAAATTTTGTTTTCGCTTCTAACACTGTATTTACAGCTTAGCGAAAAAATTTCATCGTACTTGTCCTCGGTCTTATGAAGTAAACTTCTTTGACCGGACTTGGTCCTTGGTCTGATGAAATAAACATCTTTGACCGGACTCGTCTTTGGTCTGATGAAATAAACATCTTAGACCGGACTCGTCTTTGGTCTGATGAAATAAACATCTTTGACCGGACTCGTCTTTGGTCTGATGAAATAAACATCTTCGACCGGACTCGTCTTTGGTCTGATGAAATAAACATCTTTGACCGGACTTGGTTTGTGTTCTAATTTGGCGATTTTTGTCGCCGGGATCGAACTTTCCCTTGTCCTAATTCGGCGAGTTTTATCGCGTGGATCGGACTTTCCCAGTTAACCGAAGTGGTCTTATGCAGTAAACCTCTTTGACTAGACATGGTCGTCCCCGGTCTTATGAGGTAAACTTCTTTGACCGAACTTGGTCGTCCTAATTCGGCGAGGTTTATCGCGTGGATCGGACTTTCCCTAATTGCAGTTCGTTTCAGACGAAGTGCTTATTAAGCTGAATTGCGGTCTTGTATCCTCCTTGGAAGCTTGGACTCACAATCGTTGGCTTATTGCAGTTCGTTTCAGACGGACTGCTTGTTAAGCTGAATTGTGGTCTTATATCCTCCTTAGAAGCTTGGACTCACAATAGTCTTTAATAATCGATCTAAAAAGGGGATCAGTCTTTAAAGAACGATATACTTTGGTACCATTTGTAAGAGACGACAAGCACATAGGGACAAAACACATAGAGAAAAAATGAAAAAGACGAAAGAAAAAACTTTAAACTTTTTATAAAACGACAAGTAAAAGGTACAAGTAAAAAACAAACAAATAAAAACACATACCCCTATGACCGAACTAGACACGAGACGGACTGACCGGACTTTGTCTCTTACAAGTGGAACTTCTTGAGGTTGGAGACGTGCCATGTTCGGGGTACTTGTTCTCCTGACATGTGAGTCAATTTATAAGACCCTTTGCCGAGGACTTCGGACACCCGATATGGACCCTCCCATGTGGGTTCGAGTTTGCCCAGCTTTTCTGCTCGGCTTACTTCGTTGTTTCTCAAGACGAGATCTCCCACTTGAAATTGAAGCTTTTTCACCCTTTGGTTATAATACCGGGCTACTTGCTCCTTATACTTGGCTGCTTTTATGCACGCCAATTCTCTTCTTTCTTCGGCGAGATCTAGTTCTGCTCTCAGTCCGTCGTCATTCATTTCTGAGGAGAAATTTAGGGTTCGGGGACTGGGTACGCCGATCTCCACCGGAATTACGGCTTCAGTGCCGTACACCAGGCTATACGGAGTTTCACCGTTGGAGGTTTTGGGTGTAGTTCGGTAGGACCATAGGACTTGAGGGAGATTTTCTACCCATTGTCCTTTGGCTTGTTCTAACCGAGCTTTTAACCCTTTCACCAGAATCCGGTTCGTTACTTCCGTTTGTCCGTTTGCTTGGGGATGGGAGACCGAAGTGAACCGCTGTTGAATGTTCAGCTCTTGGCACCAATTCTTGAACGTCTTGTCGGTGAACTGAGTCCCATTATCCGAGATGAGGATGTGGGGTATGCCAAATCGGCACACTATGTTCTTCCAGACGAAGTCCAATGCCTTTGAGCTCGTTATCGTAGCTAAAGGTTCAGCCTCCACCCACTTCGTGAAGTAGTCCACGGCAACGATAAGGAATTTCATTTGCCGAGGAGCTTGAGGAAGTGGTCCCACTATGTCTATGCCCCATTGCATGAAAGGCCAAGGGCTTTGCATAGTGTATAGATCGGTCTGCGGCATCCTTGGGACATTTGCATGAATTTGGCACTTCGTACACTTCTTGACGAGCTGCACTGCCTCTTGTACCATGGTTGGCCAATAATATCCCCATCTCAGAACTTTTTTAGCTAAAGCTCTGGCTCCGATGTGGCTACCGCACGATCCTTCATGAACTTCTCTGAGGATGTAGTCCGTCTCTTCTGGTCCTACGCACCGCAATAACGGCTGGAGGTAAGACTTTCTAAAGAGGACTCCTTCATGAAGTTCGTACCGAAGAGCTCGGCACGTGATCTTCCGAGCTTCTCTCTTATCCTCGGGCAATTGTCCTTGATCCAGATACTGCAAGATCGGCGTCATCCAGTTCGGCGAGCTGGATACAGAATGTACCTCGGCTTCATCAATGCTTCGATGCATTAATTCTTCCGCCTTTGAGCTCGGATCTGAGGCCAACTTACTTAAGGTATCTGCTCGGCTATTTTCCGCTCTGGGAATGCGGATTATCCGGAAATAGGAGAAACTTCGGCTGATGCTTTGCGCTTTGTCCAAATACTTCTTCATTCTCTCGTCACGGGCTTCACTTGTACCCAACATGTGATTTACTATGACTTGTGAATCACAATGGACTTTGAGAGATTTGACGAGTAGACTTTGCGCTAACTGGAGTCCGGCCAGGAGGGCTTCGTACTCGGCTTCATTATTAGTAGTGGGGAATAGGAAACGAAGTGAGTAGGTTACCTCGTGTCCGTCGGGAGCGACAAGTAAAATACCAGCTCCACTTCCCATCTTGTTTGAAGCTCCATCTACGAATCCGCTCCAGCAGTCCGGCGGCTCTACTTCGGATTCCAAGGGCTGTGCTAGTTCGGCATTGGCAGAATTCTTCTGTTCGGCAATAATAGGAATTGCTTGATCGAACTTCGCTTCTGCAAGAAAATCTGCCAAGGCTTGTCCCTTGATGGCTTTCCGAGGTAGATATTCAATTGTGTGCTCTCCCAACTCTATAGCCCACTTGGCGATTCTGCCTGATGCTTCTGGCTTGGTCAAAACTTGCCGAAGAGGTAGATCGGTTAAGACGCATACCTTGTGAGCATAGAAGTATGGCCGCAGTCTCCTTGCTGCATTTACTAACGCCAGAGCAATTTTTTCCAGAGGTTGATACCTTGTTTCTGGACCTCTTAATGCTCGGCTTGTAAAGTAGATGGGAAACTGCTTTAGGCCTTCTTCTCGTACAAGCACCGCGCTGATGGTTTGATCCGATGCCGCTAAGTATAAGAATAGTACTTCGGCTTCGGCTGGAGCAGAGAGAATAGGAAGCTCGGCTAGATAACTTTTGAGCTCGTCAAAGGCCTTTTTCTGCTCGGCTCCCCACTCGAACTTTGGTGCCTTTTTCAACACCTTGAAGAACGGCAGTTGCTTTTCGGCTGCTTGGGAAAGGAATCGACTCAGTGCGGCTAGACATCCGGTTAGCCTTTGCACGTCATGTATGGACTTCGGCATTGCCATGTTCTGAACGACTTGAACTTTTGAGGGGTTTGCCTTGAGTCCGTCTTTTGAAACCCAACAACCCAGAAACTTTCCCGAATCTACCAAAAAGGTACACTTTTGGGGATTAAGTTTGAGGTTGGCTTTCTTGAGCACGTTGAGAGTGGACTTGAGGTTGTGCTCGTACTCCGAGGTGCTTTTGCTCTTGACGACTATATCGTCAACATATACTTCGACTTCCTTTCCAATCAGGTGCCGAAAAAGCTTGTCTACCATCCTTTGATAAGTGGCTCCGGCATTCTTTAAACCGAATGGCATCTTTTTATAAGCGAAAATGCCGAAATCAGTAATGAAGGCCGTTTTTGAAGCGTCAATCTCATCCATTAAAACCTGATGGTATCCTTTGTATAGATCAAGAAAACAAAAAATTTCAAAGCCTATCAGAGCTTCTACTTTTTTATCTATGTTCGGAAGGGGATAGCAATCTTTGGGACAGTGCTTATTTAGATCGGTGAAATCTATGCACATCCGCCATCCTCCTTCCTTTTTCTTGATCATGACAGGATTGGCCACCCACGAAGGGTACTTCACTTCGAATAACACATCCGCCTTCAATAATTGACGGACTTCGTCATGGATGACTTGACTTCGTTCTGCCGCAAAGAGTCTTTGCTTCTGTTTTATCGGCCGGACCGAAGGATCAATATTTAAACGATGAGTGATTACCTCGGGGGGCACTCCGGTCATGTCCAACGGAGACCATGCAAAGACGTCTTTGTACTCCTTGAGGAGCTGGATGGTTTTTTCCCGAAGTAGAGGCGTTCCCGCGAAGCCGATCTTAACCGTTCTGGATGGGTCGTCTTCGTACAGCTGAACTGTCATCGAGTTCGGCTCATGTATGACTTCGGTCATCGCCTCTGACTCCGGCTGCTGTGATTGCTATGCTTGGTGGTGCCGATCTGACTGCTCGGCACTTCTAAGCGCAATTTGCAGACATTCCTTTGCTCTCTTTTGGTCACCTCGGATGACCGCTATCCCTCCTTTAGTAGGGATCTTGATGGTGAGGTGATAAGTGGAGCAAATGGCCCGAACTGTGTTGAGCCAGTCTCTTCCCAGGATGACGTTGTACGGGGACCGAGCTTTCACCACGAAAAACTCAATCATCGTACTGGAGCTAGTAGGCGCTTTCCCCACCGTGATCGGAAGGCTGATAATACCTTCAGGGCGGGTGTCCTCCTGGGCGAAGCTCTTCAGGGGAAGCGGAGCCGGGCTGAGCCGAGCTGGGTCCACTTCTAGTTTGTCGAAGCACTCTTTAAAAAGAATGCTGACTGACGCTCCTGTATCCACAAACACCCTGTGGATCAGTTTGTTTGCCACTCCGGCTTGGATGACAATGGCGTCTTGGTGAGGAGAGATGGCCGGGACGGGATCAGCATCCGAGAACGTAATCACTTCGTCCTGCTTCAGCCTTTTATGCGTTGGCTCCTCTCGATTGGAGCCCCTGCGCTCTGACTTCAGGGACGACTTGGTCTTCCCGGCTGGGAGAGCGTCAATAGTCAGGATTACTCCATCATATTGCGGCTCGTCATCGTCTTCGGGATCCGGCTGCCTTTTCGGATCCTGAGGAGCGCAGTTCGCACCTCTCTGCTTCTTGTTCTTCTTTGACTGCTTGCTTTGGTATTTTTTCAATGTCCCTGCCCTCACAAGAACATCGATACCTGCAGCCAAGTTTCTGCACTCCTCGGTATCGTGACCGTGGTCTTGATGGTAGGAGCAGTAGTTATCCTGGGGTCGGCGCGCGGCCGATTTCGTCATCCGCTTTGGCTTTTCGAACAGGTCAGAGTGTAGTTCGAAAATTTCCGCTCTCGGCTTGTTCAGCGGTACGAACTGAGCGGGCGGCTTCTCGGGATTGAGACGGGGTCCCAATCTGTCTTGCACCGGAGTCCTTTGAATCCTTTCAAAAGGAGTTCGGCGAGGATGTCCCTGATCGCCAAAAGGAGTTCGGCGAGGATGTCCCTGATCGCTATGATCGGGCTTCCTCCTGTCTCCTCGGGACGATGAGCTGTCTAACGACCGTTTGCGACGGTCTGCCTCATCGGCCCGGGAGTACTGGTCCGCAATGTCCCACATTTCCTGAGCTGTCTGCGGACCGCACTCAACGAGCTTCCTGTAGAGAGCTCCGGGCAGGATTCCATTTTGGAACGCCGAGATGACAAGCAGATCGTTGAGATCGTCTACTTGCAGGCATTCCTTGTGGAATCTTGTCATAAAGTCGCTGATTTTTTCGTCGCGACCTTGACGAATGGAAAGCAGCTGAGCCGAAGTGATTCGGGCTTCCGCTTTCTGAAAGAACCTCCTGTGGAAGGCATCCATTAGATCTCGGTAAGATCTGATGCTGCCCTGGGGGAGGCTATCGAACCACCTTCTCGCGTTCCCGATGAGCAGCTCGGGAAACAGCTTGCACATGTGGACCTCGTTGAGACCCTGGTTCGCCATGTTATACTGATAGCGCCCCAAGAAATCGTGAGGGTCCACGAGCCCGTCGTAAGTCATCGACGGAGTTCGGTAGTTCTGTGGTAGGGGAGTTCGGGTGATGTCGTCCGAGAACGGAGTCTTCAGTGCTCCGTACACGGCGAATCCGATATCTCGTCGGTATGGAGGAGATTGAGTTCTCCTGTGATTCCGGTACCGAGGAAGATCAGGTATATGTCGGGGTTGAGGATTCTTCTTCCTGGAAGACACGGCACTACTGCGGTAGTGACTTTCATGTCTGGATGAGGAAGGAGAATCCTCCGTTTTCGTCTTCGGCTCTTGGCTCTTTTGCAGGAAGGCTAAAAACTCATCCTGCTTCTCAGCCAAGAACCGCTTGACAGCCTCATTCAGATCAGGCTGCTGGGAAGACTCAGTGGGACGATTTTTGGAGCGGCCTGTTCCTTCGCCATGAGAACTGGTGGTGGATTTATCCCTAGGCTGTTTTCCAGACCTATGGGATGGATTGGCTTCCTCCGGGTTCTCACGGGCAGGAATGCGGGTATTCTGCGATCTGGTATGCATTTTTTGGGTGGAAAAAATGGATCAAAAATTCGCTTTATCACAAATTTTGTTCTTCGTTTCCCACAGACGGCGCCAGTGATGGATCCGCGAATTTTTGATGTTAGCAAAGGCTGGTAGAGAATGAAAATACAGACACAAAGAATTTACGTGGTTCGATTTACTGAAGTAAATCTACGTCCACGGGAAAAAGGGAGGGCAAGATTGTATTGCTTGATCTGCCAAATACAGCTTACAACACAGACTTGCTATATGATTGTTTCTCTAGAGAGATTCTAACCTCTTCTATCAGATCTAAGTTCTATTTATATAATGAACTCAGATCATGGCTTGCGTCACCACCCTCAGTCGTGGATGTCGTGTAGGTTATGGCCTAAGATCGTGGGTGAAGCGTAGGTCATGGCCTACGATCGTGGCCTGAACTGACATCACGTGGTAGTGGGTGTGTTGGACATCCGGTATGGGTCCACTAACTCCTTGTTCGGTCGAATACCGAGACCGAACTGCTTTGGTTGCCGATCTGAGAGTAGAGCTTGATTGGTTGGCTTTTACCGAGCTGTAGGCTGAGGCCGAACTCTTTGGTAATGCCGAACTGAACTCTTGGGCTTTGGGCTGGCCGAGCTGTCACTGCTATTGGGCTTGTTTAGTACGTACCCCATCATACAATATTTAGAGTTTGCATTTTATTATATTCCTATTCATATATATTTCATTCAAGACAATATTTGCATCACACTGATCTAAAATATGAGTTACACGACTCATTTTGCATTCAATTTTCCCCTTATTTACGAAAACTACAAGGATGGATAATATTTCGGTTTTCTCTAAATCCTATTTTTCAGCCGGTTAGTACTCTCTCCGTTCCCCTCAAGATGTCCACATTTCATTTTAGTTTGTCTCACTTTCTTTATTTGGTAATAAATCACTCTATCATCTCTCACTATTAAAATATTCAATTACATTTTCTCTCTACTTACCGTAACTAACAACTTCTTCTAAAATTTCGTGCCACTCAAGAATTTGGACATCTTGACTGGGACGGAGGGAGTATATTATAATAAGGCAAGTCTCTATTTTTGTCTATTTTTCGGTTGAATATAATATTAGTTTCTTAAAAATAGTACTCCCTACGTTCCATTTTAGCAGTCCCGATTTACTATTTTTAGGCGTCCCACTGTAGGAGTTTCGGTTGGAATATTCCATGAATGGTAATAAGCCCCACATTCCACTAACATGTTTTCACTCAAATTTTATTATAAAACTAATACTCTTATATGAAAGTATGACCCACATTCCACTATCTTCTTTCCATCAATTTTATTTACATTTCTTAAAATTCGTGTCGAACACAAATGAGACTCCTAAAGTGGATAGAATAGTATTATTATAATATTATCTTATTTAATTCACGACAATTTTGCATTACAACAATCTATAATTCGTATTACACGAAAGCTCGTACGTTATGCATTACCTAAATCAATATATTGCGTTATAACAATATAGAGTTTGCATTTACATATAATCTGTTATTACAGTAACTATGAACTTACTGTCATTATAACATTATGGAAGTTTCATTACATAGAATCTGACATTGCAATAGGAAAACACATCGAATTTCATCCATATCATACAGATGTAAACAATCATGTGAATTATAGTAGTATTACAAAAATTTTTACCTGGGGAGTATCATTGATGATCTAACAAACGCATATGAATGCAAGGGTGGTTCTACATGGGGAGTATCATAATCAACAAATAGATGCTAAACACGAGAACATAGAATTTTTGAATATTTACTTCATTCATCATTATTATTTATGCCACATGCATCCATATCGTACAATGTCTACTTTATGCTTGGACATAAACGAGAGGAATACAACTACTGCAACTAGTTCAAAATAAAACAAAAAACAAAAGGAAACACAGCCATCATGAAGAAGTAAATACCTTAAATAAGAACAAACTATAAATTCTCAAAGAGTTATGTTATAAGTTCGATAATAAGACCTTGTTTCAAGATATTTGTGCAATAAGTTTTGGTTTTTGATGGGGTGCGTACTAAACAAGCCCAACAGCAATGACGGCCCATCAGCCCAAAGCCCAAGGAAGAGTATGAGTTCGGCATTACCAAAGAGTTCGGCCTCAGCCTACAGCTCGGTAAAAGCCGACCAATCAAGCTCTGCTCTCAGATCGGCAACCAACAGCCCAAAGCCCAAGGAAGAGTATGAGTTCGGCATTACCAAAGAGTTCGGCCTCAGCCTACAGCTCGGTAAAAGCCAACCAATCAAGCTCTGCTCTCAGGTCGGCATCAAGCTCTACTCTCAGATCGGCAGCCAAAGCAGTTCGGTCTCAGTATTCGACCGAACAAGGAGTTAGTGGACCCATACAGGATTTCCACAACTTCCAACACACCCACTACCACGTGGTGTCAGCTCAGGCCACGATCGTAGGCCATGACCTAAGCTACATGCAGGACCTCCATGACCTCCACGACATCCACAACCATCATTAGTGGTGATGCAAGCCACGATCTTAGTTCAATGTATAAATAGAACTTAGATCAGATAGAAAAGGGTTAAGCTCTCTAGAGATAAAATACCATATAGCAAGTCTGTGTTGTAAGCTGTAATCCCAGATCAAGCAATACAGTCTTGCCCTCCCTTCTTCCCGTGGACGTAGATTTACTTCAGTAAATCGAACCACGTAAATCTCTGTGTCGTGATCTGCATTTTCATTCTCTACTAGCATTCACAAACATCAGAGATTCGCGGACTCATCACTGGCGCCGTCTGTGGGAAACAGAGAACCAAATTTGTGATAAAGCGAATTTTTGACCCTTTTTCCACCCCAAAAAAAAAAAAAAAAATGCATACCAGATCACACACTACCCGTAATACCGTTCGTGAAAACCATGAGGAAGCTAGTCCAGCCCGCAGGTCCGGAAAACAGCCTCGGGAGACATCTACTTCCAGTTTTCACGATGAAGGAACAAGCCGCTCAAAAGGTCCACACACCGAGTCTTCCCAGCAGCCTGATTTGAATGAGGCTGTCAAGCTGTTCTTGGCTGAGAAGCAGGATGAGTTCTTAGCCTTCCTGCAAAAGAGCCAACAGCCGAAGACGAAAACGGTAGATTCTCCTTCCTCGTCCAGACATGAAAGTCACTACCGCAGTAGTACCGTGTCTTCCAGGAAGAAGAATCCTCAACCCCGACATGTTCCTGTTCCTCCTCGGTACCGGAATCACAGGAGACCTCGATCTCCTCCATACCGAAGAGATGTCGGGTTCGCCATGTACGGAGCATTGAAGACTCCGTTCTCGGACGATATCACCCGAACTCCCCTTCCACAGAACTACCGAACTCCGTCGATGACTTATGACGGGTTGGTGGATCCTCATGACTTCCTGGGACGCTATCAGTATAATATGGCGAACCAGGGCCTCAATGAGGTCCATATGTGCAAGCTGTTCCCCGAGCTGCTCATCGGGAACGCCAGAAGGTGGTTCGACAGCCTTCCTCAAGGCAGCATTAGATCCTACCGAGATCTAATGGATGCTTTCCACAGGAGGTTCTTTCAGAAAGCGGAAGCCCGGATTACTTCGGCTCAGCTGCTTTCTATACGTCAAGGTCGCGACGAAAATATCAGCGACTTCATGACGAGATTCCACAAGGAATGCCTACAAGTAGATGATCTCAACGATCTACTTGTCTTTTCGGCATTCCAAAATGGAATCCTGCCCGGAGCTCTCTACAGAAAGCTCGTGGAATGCAGTCCGCAAACAGCTCAAGAGATGTGGGACATTGCGGACAAGTTTTCTCGTGCCGATGAGGCAGACCGTCGAAAACGGTCTTTAGACAGCTCATCTAGAGAAGACAAAAAGAAGCCCGATCATAGCGATCAGAGGCTTCCTCGCCGAACACCTTCCCCACCAAAGGAGGGATAGCGGTCATCCGAGGTGATCGAAAAGGAGCAAGTGTGTTTGCAGATTGCGCTTAAAAGTGCCGAGCAATCAGTTCGGCACCATCAAGCATAGCAATCACAACAGCCGGAGTCAGAGGCAGGCGAAATGACCGAAGTCACACCGGAGCCGAACTCGATGGTGTACGGCACTGAAGCCGTGATTCCGGTTGAGATCGGCATACCCAGTCCCCGAACTCAATTTCTCCTCAGAAATGAATGGTGACGGACTGAGAGCCGAACTAGATCTTGCCGAAGAAAGAAGAGAATTGGCCTGCATAAAAGCAGCCAAGTACAAGGAGCAAGTAGCCCGGTATTATAACCAAAGGGTGAAAAAGCTGCAATTTCAAGTGGGAGATCTCGTCTTGAGAAACAACGAAGTAAGCCGAGCAGAAAAGCTGGGCAAGCTCGAACCCACATGGGAAGGTCCATATCGGGTGTCAGAAGTCCTCGGCAAAGGGTCTTACAAATTGGCTCACATGTCAGGAGAACAGGTACCCCGAACATGGCACATTTCCAACCTCAAAAAGTTCCATTTGTAAGAGACAGTCCGGTCAGTCAGTCTTGAGTCCTGTTCGGTCAATGTGCTTTATTTGGTTTGCTTGGTCTTTGTTTGTCTCTGTGCGTTTTGTCTATGTGTTTTGTCTGTCTCTGTGCGTGTCGTCTCTTACAAATGTTACTGAGGTATCTTGTTCTTCGAAGGCTGATCCCCTTCTTAGAACATATACAAGCCAACGATTGTGAGTCAAAGCTTCTAAAGAGGATACAAGACCACAATTCAGCTTAAACAAGCAGTTCGTCTGAAACGAGCTGCAACAAGCCAACGATTGTGAGTCAAAGCTTCTAAAGAGGATACGAGACCACAATTCAGCTTAAACAAGCAGTTCGTCTGAAACGAGCTGCAATAAGCCAACGATTGTGAGTCCAAGCTTCTAAGGAGGATACAAGACCACAATTCGGCTTAAGAAATAAGCACTTCGTCTGAAACGAACTGCAATAAGGGAAAGTCCGATCCACGCGATAAACCTCGCCGAATTAGGACGACCAAGTTCGGTCAAAGAAGTTTACCTCATAAGACCGAGGACGACCATGTCTAGTCAAAGAGGTTTACTGCATAAGACCACTTCGGTTAACTGGGAAAGTCCGATCCACGCGATAAAACTCGCCGAATTAGGACAAGGGAAAGTTCGATCCCGGCGACAAAAATCGCCAAATTAGAACACAAACCAAGTCCGGTCAAAGATGTTTATTTCATCAGACCAAAGACGAGTCCGGTCAAAGATGTTTATTTCATCAGACCAAAGACGAGTCCGGTCAAAGATGTTTATTTCATCAGACCAAAGACGAGTCCGGTCAAAGATGTTTATTTCATCAGACCAAAGACGAGTCCGGTCGAAGATGTTTATTTCATCAGACCAAAGACGAGTCCGGTCAAAGATGTTTATTTCATCAGACCAAAGACGAGTCCGGTCAAAGATGTTTATTTCATCAGACCAAAGACGAGTCCGGTCGAAGATGTTTATTTCATCAGACCAAAGACGAGTCCGGTCAAAGATGTTTATTTCATCAGACCAAAGACGAGTCCGGTCAAAGATGTTTATTTCATCAGACCAAGGACCAAGTCCGGTCAAAGAAGTTTACTTCATAAGGCCAAGGACCAAGTCCGGTCAAAGAAGTTTACTTCATAAGACCGAGGACAAGTACGATGAAATTTTTTCGCTAAGCTGTAAATACAGTGTTAGAAGCGAAAATAAAATTTCATTTTTCAAATCTTGTTCGGCATACAACTCAGCTACCCTACAAAATGGCGTTACGCTATTACAAAGGACTATTCTACTGTCCAGGGTTGCTGAAGTTAAGCCACCTATCTGCAAAATCCTCTGGAAGCCGAGTTCGGTTGTTCCGAGCAGATGAAGAATAAGCAGGTCGACGAGATGCTATCCTCGACCCAACACCTCTTCCGCGAGCCCCAGAAGCTCTAACCCCTCGGCGATGAAGAGTCTCTGCAATAAGCATCTGCTGATCTTGCTCGCTCATAGTCACAACTCCTCGGCGAATTTCAGTCCGTCCCTGTCTTGACGATTCCGGTTGCTCCTGAGCCCGTTCTCGTCTTGACGTTTCCGGCTGTTCCGGAGTTCGTTGTTGACTTGGAGTAGGAATTTGAACAAGGGAACCAGAGGCTTGATCTGGAGTGCGAGCATCTGTTGGCGGGAAATGCCTAAGGAATCTCTCGATTGCGGGACGCCGGAAAAGAATGATGTCGTACCGAGAAGCCCAGCGCCATAATGATTTCACAACTTGTTGGCAAGCCGAGCTCTCCAGCGCATTGTTCCTCCGGAGTACATGATATTCCTCCCACAGTTCGTCAACTCGACTCTGAACATCTGATATGGTCACTCCCCCGCGCACACGGATGTAATCCTCGTACGCAGTCCTCTCAGCAATAGTCGTATTCAGCTCGGCCTCCAGATCCTTCTTATCGGACTCTAAGTCCTTATTATCGGCCTCCAGCTTCACTAAACGAGCCAGAAGCTCGTCATTCTTCGTCTGATCGGCTATAGCTCTTTTCTCAGCTTCGTCTAAAGCCGAAGAGTACAGCCGTTTCCAGTGAAGTATCTCCATCTCCTTGAGTACAAAGCAGCTATATTAGTTCGGCAGCTGTACCGAGCAGATAGTAAAATACGACAAGAATAAAGGCGAGTACGAAAAGCTATACGAAGACAAGTGTAGAAAATTTTTCATTCACAAGGAAAATTTTTACACTAGGAGGGCTTCAAGGCCATTTTACAAGGAAGAAACTAGACTAAGAGAAGGGAGACGAAATCATACTCCGCCAGCTTCGTCTCCGGCTCCTTGGTCTGGTTCAGCTTCTTTCTCCTGAGCTACCTCAGCCTCGGCCTCGCATCCTGCCGGCCTCGCCTCCGCCTCCTGATCGGCTTCCTTCTCCGGATGCCCGGCCCGCTCGACTTCGGCCTCCCGCTCCAGCGGCTCGGCCTCACCCTCTCCGTTGTAAGTCGAAGCGGGTGAAACGGGTCCCACGGAGGCAAAGATAGCCTCCAGGTTCTCGTCCCGATCAGCTCGACAACTCCGGACTCGGTCTGCAGAAAGCAGGACCGAGGATGAAGCGAGCTCCTCAAGGAGCGGCAGATTCTGAAGCCGAGCTGCTATCTCTCGGCTGTACAGAGGCAGCACGACGTCGGCCCCCTGCTCGCCCTTATCGGTAATTAGCCTTACCAGACTACCGACAAAGGCCGAGAACTGGCTGCTCAAAAAGAGTTTCTCCGTGTAAACACGGAGAGCCTCCCCTTGGGCAACCACGGCAGCAGCATCCCTCCGTTTCGTCTGCTCTCGCTGGATGACGAGCTGGTTTTTGGCAAACTGAGCTTCATCCTGGGCCGAAATCCTAGCAGCTCTGGCCTTCTCAAAGTTAGCCTCAGCCTGTTCGGCCCGATGACAAGCAGCCGCCAACTTCCTCTGCATCTCAGCATAGTCATTGGACGCTTTGGAGAGTTCGACGGCGACGAGCTTGGAGAGCATATCGTTCCTCTGAAAATGAATAAAGAAAAAAGTCAACAAAGGGGCCACAAAAAATACAGGAAAAAAGCAAGGCCAGAAAATCAAGAAGAGAATTCTCCTCGGCGAAGTCCGTGGGCCATAAAAACGGCTCACAGATATGTTCCGAAGGAGGCGCCAAGACCACGTCTTTCTCTGGCGCTCTCGGGGGCTTCTGGGCCTTCCCCTTCCCCTTTGCCGAGGTCGACTCCGGCTTCTTCGGATCCGAAGAGGTTTTTTGCCTTTTCGGAGTCCTCTCGGCATCAGACGCCGAGCTGGTGGTTTTCGGCCTCTCCGGCTCCTTGGACTCCGAAGATTTGCGGCTAGCCTTATTCAGCATGTACACTGCCAAAAAGCAAGGAAACAAGGTTAGTTTTCGCTGCTAAAGCAGTAAAGCATAAAAAAGAAATCCTCACCCTCAGTTTCTTCGTCCGAAGACGAGATATTGAACACAAGGTCGCCCTTGACGAGCTCAGTTTCCGAGTATTGTTTCCTAATCATAGGAATCTTATTGAGCTCGCCCTCGAGCTCGGCCAACGGTTCTAACCGAGGATGAGGAATCACGGACTTCGGCCCTCTCCAGGGAAAGCCCGGAGCCGCTGTCCTATTATAAAAAAAGAAGCGGTTTTGCCATTTCGGCCACTTGGTTTTGCAGAATGCCCTAAAAGGCTGTAAGGGGATCAAGTAAAACCAAGATCCTTTCCTTTTAAATTGGAAAAAATTAAGGATTGCCCGCAGAGACAGATCCTTATCTAGCCTACGGAGTTCGGCAGCAAAAGCCGACAAGTGCCTCCAAGAATTCGGAGTCACCTGACCTAAAGGGAGTTGAAAAAAATCAAGAAGCTCTACAAAAGGTGGGGGAAGAGGGAAACGAAGCCCGCATTCTAAGCAGGCTTCGTAAACGGTGGCATAACCCTCCGGCGGGTCGTTAGCCCTATGATCATCGTCGGGAACCACCGCCTTCCCCCCGGGAAGAAGATATTTTTCGTGTAGAGATATCACGGTGTCCTTACTCAAGACGCTGTGAAAGTATTCTACAGTCTTCTCTCCGGACTCTTTCCGGCTAGAAGACCCCTTGCCCCCTTTCCTACCGCTACCTAACTCGGAAGAAGAAGAAGAAGAAGACATGGTCCTTACTCTTTGCAAAATCTGAAGAAATTCTGAAGAAATTCTTGAAAGCGGAAGGAAATTTTTACGCAAAGGAGATAGAGTGCAGAAGAAGCAGTCGCAAAAGTGCTTCAATGATGAAGAAAGGAGGTATTTATCAGGTTCGGCGAAGATTTCAAAATCGTCGCACCGTTTCGAATCCCACCTTTTCAGGATTCAACGGCCGGATTTTACTGTCGCATTTAATGCAGTCACGTGCAAGGCACGTCCCCTGACATCAGCCTCCCCCTTGCCTTTATCCAGAATGCCGAAGTGACTCACTTCGCCGAAGTGATTCACTTCGCCCCTTCGGGGGGGGTAGTGATGGGGTGCGTACTAAACAAGCCCAACAGCAATGACGGCCCATCAGCCCAAAGCCCAAGGAAGAGTATGAGTTCGGCATTACCAAAGAGTTCGGCCTCAGCCTACAGCTCGGTAAAAGCCGACCAATCAAGCTCTGCTCTCAGATCGGCAACCAACAGCCCAAAGCCCAAGGAAGAGTATGAGTTCGGCATTACCAAAGAGTTCGGCCTCAACCTACAGCTCGGTAAAAGCCAACCAATCAAGCTCTGCTCTCAGGTCGGCATCAAGCTCTACTCTCAGATCGGCAGCCAAAGCAGTTCGGTCTCAGTATTCGACCGAACAAGGAGTTAGTGGACCCATACAGGATTTCCACAACTTCCAACACACCCACTACCACGTGGTGTCAGCTCAGGCCACGATCGTAGGCCATGACCTAAGCTACATGCAGGACCTCCATGACCTCCACGACATCCACAACCATCATTAGTGGTGATGCAAGCCACGATCTTAGTTCAATGTATAAATAGAACTTAGATCAGATAGAAAAGGGTTAAGCTCTCTAGAGATAAAATACCATATAGCAAGTCTGTGTTGTAAGCTGTAATCCCAGATCAAGCAATACAGTCTTGCCCTCCCTTCTTCCCGTGGACGTAGATTTACTTCAGTAAATCGAACCACGTAAATCTCTGTGTCGTGATCTGCATTTTCATTCTCTACTAGCATTCACAAACATCAGAGATTCGCGGACTCATCAGTTTTCTATTAATAGATTATACTTATAATCACTTTTTTTTTGTCTTTTTACTCCAAATAGAAAACTTTTGACATGGAGCATCATGCAAATACTAATAATTTATGGTTTCCTATAACTCATTTAAGAAAACTTCTTTTCATTTTGAGATTATTAGAATATGAGTTTGAATAACATTCATTTTTGCGAAAACTTTCTGATCTGAGTACGGTAGAATAAAAACAAGATAGAAATCCATACTCCATTTGCATAACAAAAGTATCAGACATTAGCAATCACAAAATAAATACAGCACTACCTTTTCCAGCAAAGCTTTAAAAAAAACAAAACAAGACAGCTAAATTACTATTTAAGTCATAGGGTAAGAGCATAGCTAAATTCAAAAACTATGATCTTGTACAAAGCAGGTATTCTTTTGGAGTACTTCATTAATGTGAAATCGACTATGATAATTTTATGTCATATTTCTGGAGCCTCAAGTCCAAGGTACAAACTGAGGCAATAATCTTTTTATAGCTTTTTGTCATCTCATTTGTCACTGATCATTTAAAGAAAGGGTGTAGAGAGAGAGAGAGAGAGAGAGAGAGAGAGAGAGAGAGGCGAGACTGTCAAACCATGAATTTACAGCATATTTCCCACAACAAAATTGGTCAGATGTGCCAGCATTATGTGACGGGACAATTCATAAAAATATTTAAATTTTTTATGTGCTTGATCTCCACTGTATAAATGAGCGAGCAGAAGATATTACCCAAATTTTTTAATTTCAATTTGAATTCGTTCTTGGCGAATTGAAGTGGTGCATCTTCATAATCGGCTAATTAATCGGATGATACTTGCCTCCCAACCACAGTGAGAGTTTCCACATATCTACTATACTAGTATTAATAAAAATTCTCTTGATTCGATATCCTAAGAGCATCCGCAGTGGTTGAAGGACGACGTCCGTCCATCCGTGCCAACGTGACGGCACCCACTGTCCGCCGCTGGCGCGGCGCTGCTCGATGCATCCAGCACGTCCGTGCCAGCGAGCAGCTGACGTGACGCGTTCTGATGAGCCAACGGCATTTCCATTGGAAATTCATTTTTTTTAAAATCGAAAATAATACCAAAAATTAAAAAATATATATTTTCAGATTCCCAAAAATATGGCCGTTTTTTTACCGTTTTTATGGAACTTTTTTTTATTTTTTATATTCCCAAAATCATCTATAAATACACACATTTATCATCCATTTTTCACGTCAACTCATCTCTCATTCATATTTTTTCATACAACTTATGTACATCTTCCTCTCTCACTCAAACCCTCTCAAATGGATTTCACCAATCTCATTGCGGAAGCGGAGCGCGAAGAACAAGAATACTATGAAAAATATCGTGCCTCTTATGAAGCCTGTGTCACTGCAAATACCCCCGCCCCTCCTCCTCGATCAACTAGATCAACTCGTCGCTACATCCATCGTGACCGGGAGGGAGCCAACGAAAGATTACTTCCGACCAGCCGCGGTTTCCGGAGGATTACTTTCGGCGCCGTTTTCGCATGTCAAAACGCTTGTTTATGCGTATTGTCAACACATTATCCGCCCGTGTTGAATACTTTCAAACAAGTACAGACGCAACCGGTTGGCAAAGTCTCTCTGCATTGCAGAAGTGTACGTCTGCCATCCGACAACTTGCTACTGGGCAAACAGCTGATCTCTTCGACGAGTATTTGCATGTCGGTGAGTCAACTGGAATCCTTTGCCTTAAAATTTTTTGCGACGGCGTTCGTTCAGCTTTCGGTGAGGAATTCCTTCGGGCACCCACCACCGATGATTGCCAACGGTTGCTTCGTCTTCACGAAACAGTCCATGGTTTTCCCGGTATGCTTGGCAGCATTGACTGCATGCATTGGAGGTGGAAGAATTGTCCGACTGCTTGGAGGGGGCAACACTTAAGCGGCCAC
The DNA here is from genome assembly GCF_004379255.2 of Salvia splendens. Classification (NCBI taxonomy): domain Eukaryota; kingdom Viridiplantae; phylum Streptophyta; class Magnoliopsida; order Lamiales; family Lamiaceae; genus Salvia; species Salvia splendens. The sequence goes on from NC_056034.1 coordinate 5,206,782, forward strand.
AATGGCGGCGTCCCAACACTTATCCTTGAAGCGGTCACCGACTACCGCATATGGATTTGACATGCATATTTTGGTATTACCGGATCCAACAACGACTTGAACGTGTTATATTCTTCACCACTCTTCAAGCCCGATTCAATATTGTGAAGGCCCCGTCTCGGCTGCAGTACGTGAAAAATATTGCCGACATCATGTACACGTGTATTAACTTGCACAACATGATTATAGCTGATGAAGGACCGATGACGGCTAGCTTTTACGACGAGGATGAAGCCGGAAGCTCAACCGTGAGGTCTCCCCCACGCCGAGGTGTGCATACGACGGTGGGCGAGATGATCGAAACAAGGAACACAATGCGCGATACCCGAGTCCACATTGAGCTACAAGAAGACCTAATCAAACACATTTGAGCGAAATTCGGCCACAAGTAGTGAGTTTTTTTTAATTTTATGAATTTAATTATGTAATTTTTAATTTTTAGGATTTTAATTATGTACTTTTTAATTTTTAGGATTTTAATTATGCAATTTTTAATTTTTTTGTAATTTGTAATAGTATTCCGAATATTTTTAATGCATTTTTATTTTGTGGAAATGTTTTTATTTAAATTGAATAATAGAATGGTGAGACCCTTGAGCTTGTCCTTGCGGAAGAGCACGGATGTGGGTGTTGTGCTATTGCATAAGAGCAGAGAGTAAAAGTGGATCTTAGCCCACATCCTTACTCGTTGGCAAGAGCACAGATGGGGATGCTCTAACAATACATCTAATGAACTGTAAAGTCGATTTTTGATGCCATAAATAGTTCATGACTCTTTGTCATATTTCCAAAAGTAGTTTGATTTCAACGTGAATCCACTTTCCCCTTTTTGGGGAAGGTTACTTTTTAAAGATTTTTCCCCCTACAAAAATATTAATAAATCAGAACATAAAGCATGCTCCTGCTGCCTACTTTAATTCAACGGAAGAAATAAAATAGTCAGGCCATCCACTACGCTGTCTCTATACCGTCCCTTAACTACTATTTGACCACTATTTGAGGGCCCCACTGTACTTTATTATTCCATCCCTTAACTAAGGAACGGAACCTGCAACGCTCCGTCCCTTAACCGTCCCTTATTCCGTCCCTTAATTACTATTCATTCAATTTCATTTTTTATTTTTTTTTCCAACCCAATTCAATCAAAACAAACACAATTCATTAAAATTAAAATAACATTACAGCATAAAATAAAAATACAACTTAAAATTTTAAAAAATATATAATTAAAATCTTAAAAAAATAAAAATGACATAATTTAAAATACAATTTTATATGGACATCCTTGAATGTTTTATGTTTCACTTTCGATGTGGGACAAAATCATTTTTGGATGTCTCTATAAAAGAGAAACAACCAAGAATGATTTTGTCCCACATCGAAAGTGAAACATAAAACATTCAAGGATGTTTCTATAAAAGAAGAACAACCAAGAATGATTTTATCCCACATCGAAAGAGAAACATAAAACATTAAAGGTTGTCTCTATAAAAGAGAAACAACCAAGAATGACTTTGTCCCACATCGAAAGTGGAACATAAAAATTCAAGGTTGTCTCTATAAAAGAGAAACAACCAAGAATGATTTTGTCCCACGTCGAAAGTGAAACATAAAACATTCAAGGTTGTCTCTATAAAAGAGAAGCAACCAAGAATAACTTTGTCCCACATCGAAAGTGAAATGTAAAACATTCAAGGTTGTCTCTATAAAAGAGAAGAAACCAAGAATGACATTGTCCCACATCGAAAGTGGAACATAAAACATTCAAGGTTGTCTCTATAAAAGAGAATCAACCATGAATGACTTTGTCCCACATCGAAAGTGGAACATAAAACATTCAAGGTTGTCTTTATAAAAGAGAAGTAACCAAGAATGACTTTGTCCCACATCGAAAGTGAAACGTAAAACATTCAAGGTTGCCTCTATAAAAGAGAAGAAACCAGGAATGACATTGTCCCACATCGAAAGTGGAACATAAAACATTCAAGGTTGTCTCTATAAAAGAGAAGCAACCATGAATTATTTTGTCCCACATCAAAAGTGGAACATAAAACATTCAAAGTTGTCTCTATAAAAGAGAAGCAACCAATAATGACTTTGTCCCACATCGAAAGTGGAACATAAAACATTCAAGGTTGTCTCTATAAAAGAAAGCAACCAAGAATGACTTTGTCCCACATCGAAAGTGAAACGTAAAACATTCAAGGTTGTCTCTATAAAAGAGAAGAAACCAGGAATGACATTGTCCCACATCGAAAGTGGAACATAAAACATTCAAGGTTGTTTCTATAAAAGAGAAGCAACCATGAATTATTTTGTTCCACATCGAAAGTGGAACATAAAACATTCAAAGTTGTCTCTATAAAAGAGAAGCAACCAATAATGACTTTGTCCCACATCGAAAGTGGAACATAAAACATTCAAGGTTGTCTATATAAAAGAGAAACAATCAAGAATGACTTTGTCCCACATCGAAAGTGGAACATAAAACATTCAAGGTGTCTCTATAAAAGAGAAGCAACCAAGAATGAGTTTCATAAATTTGCAAGCCTATCAAATATATGTGGACTATTACAAATTTCTTGTATTTATTTATTTGTAAAAATTGTTTTTAAATATAAAAACAATTTTTCTAAATAAAAAGTATTTTTTTTTTAAATTTGATTTTTTTTAAAAAAAATTGATTTATTGCGTCAGCACGTGATGACGCCCACTCGCGGGCTGGCGAGTGGCCGTCACGCACGACGCCGGGTCGCGCCACGTCGCCTAGGCGCGTGGCGAGACGGCCCATCGCTTGTCTCGGCGACACGGGACGCGGGACGGGACGACGAGCTGCAACGCGTCGCGCGCCGGACCGTCTCTCCGGGACGGGTCGTGGGACGCAGGCGCAACGCGTAGTGGATGCTCTCATACAGACTATTCTGACAAAACTGGAAGAAAAATTAGATTAGTTTAATTATGTTAACCTTTTGTATAATTCTAGTAATTAAATAGTGGTGCTGCACCGGAGATTATATTGACCAGATAGACCAAAACACGAGGTTTCCGATGCATATATACCTATCTTAATTAATTATAAATAATTAAATAAAACCAATTTCCAAGTTTGTCTTTGTTGCTTTGCATGCTCTTGTCGTTCAATTTATGTCCTTTACTAAGTTAACGCATACCTCTTCACCTTATTTTTTTATACTCCTATAAAAATAGATATGAAAAGAATTATTATCATATTTCATAATGGTACACTTTTTAATGAGAAAAGATTCATGTTCGATGCCCTAAAATATTAGGTCGTGTTCTATTGACCTATTTTAATTTTCAAACTTATACGATTGTACTTTTTCGGTATTATATTAATATTTTGAACAATTAAATGAGGAATTTGTACTTTTTGGTATTTTGTTTAATATTTTGAACGACACACGACTTTTCAATTCCAAAGATTTAGTAGTATGATATTAAAGGCAACATATCTATTTGTCTACTTTAATGTTACTATATTCAAATCATTCTAAAATATAGAACATACAAAATCGTACGGTAGTATGGCCTCCTACTAACAATCATTTTTTTAATTGTTGTCAAACCGACCATTTTACTTTTTCTGAAAAGCATAAGGCCATCCAATACGCTGTCTCTATACCGTCTCTTAACTACTATTTGGCCACTATTTGATGACCCCAGTGTACTTTATTCCACCATCCCTTAACTAAGGGACGGAACCTGCAACGCTCCGTCCCTTAACCGTCCCTTAATTACTACTCCCTCTGTCCCGCTTTAGCAGTCCCGGTTGATCAATTTCGGGTGTCCCGCTTTAGGAGTCCCGGTTGAACTCGATGCATAAAAATTGATGTCCACTACATCAATTTATTTATTACATCATTTAAAGTGGGACCCAACTTCCACTAAATCATTTATTTATTACACACTTAAAAGCAAAAAAGTAAAAAAGTTGTTTAAAAGTGGGACCCAACCTCCACAACATCATTTATTTATTACACACTTTAATACCCCTTAAAACATGTGCCCGACTCAACCGGGACTGCTAAAGCGGGACAGAGGGAGTATTCATTCAATTTCATTTTTTATTTTTTTTCCAACCCAATTCAATCAAAACAAACACACTTCATTAAAATTAAAATAACATTACAACATAAAATAAAAATACAACTTAAAATTTAAAAAAAAACATAATTAAAATCTTAAAAAAATAAAAATGACATAATTTAAAAATATAATTTTATATGGACATCCTTGAATGTTTTATGTTTCACTTTCGATGTGGGACAAAATCATTCTTGGATGTCTCTATAAAAGAGAAACAACCAAAAATGATTTTGTCCCACATCGACAGTGAAACATAAAACATTCAAGGATGTCTCTATAAAAGAACAACAACCAAGAATGATTTTATCCCACATCGAAAGTGAAACATAAAACATTCAAGGTTGTCTCTATAAAAGAGAAACAACCAAGAATGACTTTGTCTCACATTGAAAGTGGAACATAAAACATTCAAGGTTGTCTCTATAAAAGAGAAGCAACCAAGAATGACTTTGTCCCACATCGAAAGTGAAACATAAAATATTCAAGGATGTCTCTATAAAAGAAGAACAACCAATAATGATTTTATCCCACATCGAAAGTGAAACATAAAACATTCAAGGTTGTCTCTATAAAAGAGAAGAAACCAAGAATGACATTGTCCTACATCGAAAGTGGAAAATAAAACATTCAAGGTTGTCTCTATAAAAGAGAAGCAACTATGAATTATTTTGTCACACATCGAAAGTGGAACATAAAACATTCAAAGTTGTTTCTATAAAAGAGAAGCAACCAAGAATGACTTTGTCCCACATCGAAAGTGGAACATAAAACATTCAAGGTTGTCTCTATAAAAGAGAAGCAACCAAGAATGAGTTTCATAAATTCGCAAGCCCATAAAATATATGTGGGCTATTACGAATTTCTTGTATTTAATCATTTGTAAAAATTATTTAAAAAAAAAATTATAAATAAAAACTATTTTTTTTAAAAATTTGATTTTTTTTTAAAAAAAATGATTTATTGCGTCAGCACGTGACGACGCCCACTCGCGGGCCGCCGAGTGGGCGTCAAGTCGCCTAGGCGCGTGGTGAGACGGCCCGTCGCTTGTCTCGGCGACACGGGACGCGGGACGGCGCGGGACGGGACGGCGAGCTGCAACGCGTCGCGCGACGGACCCGTCTCTCTGGGACGGGTCGCGGGACGCCGGCGCGACGCGTAGTGGATGCTCTAAGGGTATCCACGATAGTAAGCCCGTGGTCCTGAGCCGAACCATAAAAAATATTTGTTCACACTATAGTGGACAAGCTTAAACCAGCAAATTAATTATTTTTTCATTTTTTGTATATTTTAATTTAAGTAGAATAAAAATTATCGGACTATAATAATTATAAAAAATGCATAATTTAATAAAAAAAATTAAAATTCATAAACAATTTTTGAAAATATTAAAAATGTGTGTGAGGTGAAAATGTGAGGAATGAGGTATTTATAAATAATTTTTGAAATTATTAAAACAAAATTCAAAATTGGGCTGCACCGCGGCTCTTGGCCGCCACAATAGGGAGCCGCGGCTCTCGCCCGGGAGTCGCCGTCGTGGCTCTCCCATGGGCGCGCCCAACAGCAGCGGCCTTCCGTGGCTCTCGTAATAGGGAACTGCGGCCGAGCCACACGCGAGCCACGAGCCGCGGCTCCCCTATTGTGGACACTCTAAGGGTGTCTCCAATAGTTAAGCCCGTGGCCCTGAGCCAAGCCACAAAACTTGGCCGGACCACCAAAAAACTTGTCCACACAATAGTGGACATGCCCAAGCCACCATTTAATAATTTTTTTCATTTGTTTGAGGTATTTTAATTTAAGTAGAATAAAAATTATCGGACTATAATAAATATAAAAAAAATGCATAATTTAATTTAAAAAAATTAAAACCAAATTTTCGTTGTATTATATAAAGAGGTAAAATTATACAACGAAAACTATTGACATCACACAAACAACACCGCGAACGCATATCGCGCTCTTTCCTTTTCCCTACGATTCCAGACCTCTTCAACCAAATCAGCCTGCAGTGTCCTATGTTATGTTTCCCTCTGCATATCGGTGAACTGTTGGATCAAGTATGCATTAGTACGCGGTACAACCATCTGCAGTGGGGCGGTGGCAATACCATTACTTGTACTAGCACCCTCTTCCGGTGCCCAGCGCTCTGCAGCAAATCATTCGTCATCTATTATCAGATTGTGCAATACGATACATGCATACATGATGGAGGCGACATCATTTTCGTGCCAAACTTGTACCGGGCACCGTAGAATGGCCCATCGCGATTGGAGGACACCAAAAGCTCGCGCAACATCCTTACTAGCACCTTCTTGTTTTGCCGCGAAATAGGATTGCTTCGGCCCAACCGGTTGCCGGATCGTCTTGACAAACACGGGCCAACGAGGGTATATCCCATCGGCCAAATAGTATACCCTGTTGTACTGCGTGCCGTTGGCCACGAATCTGACCGTCGGACCCTCACCCCAACACTCGTCATTGAAGAGATGAGACGACTGTAGAACATTGATGTCGTTGTTCGACTCTGCGACACCTAAATACGCATGCCAGATTCGCAAATGGTAGTCAGCAACGGCTTCCAGGATCATCGTGGGGTGTCTCCCTTTGAATCCAGATGTGAACTGCCCCTTCCAAGCAACCAGACAATTCCTCCACTTCCAGTGCATGCAATCGATGCTGCCCATCATCCCTGGAAAATGGTGCACCGAACCATGCATATATATCAATCTCTGGCATTCATCGGCATTTTGCTTCCGTAGATACTCTAGACCGAAGATAGCCTGGATGCCATTACAAAACTGTTGGCGAGAATGTCTAGAATTGATTGAGTAACAAGTGAAAAACTATAACAAAAATTATGGAAGAGGAATCTTGTATTGCTAAGAACTCTCGATTACAGATTACAAATTGAATTGGGGAAAAACTCTCTCAGCTAACTACTTAATAAAGTCAGCTACTTATACAAAAGCAAAAGAAAAGAACGGCTAAGATTTAATCCATCTTACTAAGATTCATCTAACGGCTAGCAATTACTTTAACACTTATGCTAAAATCGTATTTTAGCTCACGCAACTTCTCTCCACTTCCTTCTTCGAGTCAGCTTACTTCCTGAGCTCAAACCAGCAGCCACAAGTACACAAATCTCCACCTTGGCTGTATGGCTTCATTCTGTTGGGGATTCAAGGGCACAGTTCTATTCCTCTTAATCCCCTTTTCCAGACAGAAATTCTCAAATTCCTTAGATAGAAACTCCAATCCGTTGTCTGTCCTTAGGCATTTCAAACAACCTTTTTCTCTGTTTCCATCAATTTGCACCAATCTCTGAATTTCCGAAGGCCTTACTCTTCTCACCATGCTTGATCACAGTGGCATTCAAATAATACAAATTACCCATTCTTTCAGCCTGCAATATCATTTCTCCACCCAATCCAACAACCAGCACACCTTTGGAAAAGCAGAATGAATACCCTTTCTTTTCAAGTGCACCAAGTGAGATCAAATTTCTTTTAACCTCTGGGATATATCTCACTTCAGTGAGAATCTTGATTGATCTATCAGCAAGCCTCCGTTTAATACTCCCAACCACATCAATTCTACACACTTGGTTGTTTCCTAGAACAACTGAGCCCTCTGCCTCAGAAATAGAATCAAACCAATGTATCTTTGAACATATGTGAAAGCTGCAACCTGAGTCAAAAATCCAAGAGCACTCCTCCACCTCCTCCATGATGTTGAGAGCATGGGCATTCTCCATCTCTTGCATACAGTCAGAAGTCTGCTTGTTGCCAGCAGCTTCTTCAACCTGCTTCTTCTTCCGGGCAAAGCAATCTCGCTTCAAATGCCCTGGCTTTTTGCAATACTGGCAGGATATTGTCTCTTTTTGATCCTTAGAATTAGGCTTAGTAGAGTCCTTCTTGCCTCCTTTCTTGGACTTGAACTTCTTGATATTCAGGCTCTCTAGGATTTGAGACTCTTGCCCCTTCACATCTTGATGTCTGCCCATACCCTTCTGCAGTTCTTTTGCCATCAAAGCCGAGTGGACTTCAGCCAGGGTTATGGGCTTATCTCTCCCATACAGTATAGCATCTCTCATGTGGTCATACGACTTCGGCAAGGCATTCAACACAAGAATCGCCTTTGTCTTCATCGCTTATCTTAACATCCACAGCCTCTAGATCATCGACTAATTTTGTGAAATCATCGTATTGTTCCATAATCGACTTATCCTCCACAAAATAATAGGAATAAAGCCTCCTCTTAAGGTAAAGTCGATTAGCTAAAGACTTACCCAGATATAATTCATCCAGTTTCATGAGATTCCAGCTGCGGTGGTTTTATCTTGCACTTCCCGCAGCACTATATCCCCAAGATAGAGGATCACCGCACTATGCGCCTTCATCGACACCTCTTCCTTCCGCTTCGCTTTCTCGTCGAGCGGTTCTTTCCCCTTCTCCCATGGATCTTTGGCCTGTAGTGCACTCGCTAACCCTTGCTGGATCAATAGAGCTTTCATCTTCATCTTCCAGAGCCCATAGTCATTCTTGCCATTGAATTCTCTACTTCAAATCTCCCCAACTTCTCCGAACAAGAAACTTCCCATAGACGGTGCCACTTGTTGGCGAGAACGTCTGGAATTGATTGAGTAACAAGTGAAAAACTAGAACAATAATTATGGAAGAGGAATCTTGTATTGCTAAGAACTCTCGATTACAGATTACAAATTGAATTGAGAAAAAACTCTCTCAGCTAGCTACTTAGTATAGTCAGATTACAGATTACAAATTGAATTGAGGAAAAACTCTCTCAGCTAGCTACTTAGTAAAGTCATCTACTGATACAAAAGCAAAAGAAAGGAACAGCTAAGATTTAATCCATCTTACTAAGATTTATCTAACGGCTAGAAATTACTTTTCACACTTGTGCTAAAATCGCATTTTAGCTCACGCCACTTCTTCCCACTTCCTTCTTCGAGTCAGCTTACTTCCTGAGCTCAAACCGGCAGCCACAAGTCCACAAAAACTCTAGCAGCGCCTGTAGGGAAGTTGATTCACCCATCTGTAGGTATTCGTCGAATATGTCAGCGGGACCAGCATAGGCAAGCTGCCTAATTGCAGCGGTACACTTCTGATATGTCGACAATCCGACTCTGACGCTAGCATCACGTCGCAGTGTGAAACACCTGAACCGCTGCGCCAATGACGTTGCTATATGGATGGAGAGTCGTTGCGACATTCTGAATCTGCAACGGAAAATCTCTGGCGGATAACGGGGGTTATCGCCAAAGTAGTCTTCCATCAGTTGTGGTCGGCCCCAACATGGTCACGACGGATTGTCCGCCGATGATGGATCGGCCGAGGAACCGCCGCCGGCGCCGCCTCCTCATCATCTTCACGTTGCACCTCTTCAACCAGTTCATTGAACTCCCTATCGATCAATTGTTGAAACTCATCGTCTAAATTCATTTTTTGAAAGTAGAATTGAGATAATTGTTGGGAATGAGGTTAAAAAATGGAGAAAATGGGTATATTTATAAAAATAAGAAAATAAAAAATAAAAAAATCGAAAATGGGTGAGCCGCGGCACTCGGCCGCCACAACAGGGAGCCGCGGCTCTCGCCCAAGCGCCACGGCCGAGCCGCCGTCGTGGCGATGTTATATGTCTTAAGAGCATCCGCATCCCTGTATCGATGCGAGCTCGATCTCGTCTCGGTGAGACGAGACAACATCGAGACGGCGATGTAGATGATCTGTCTCGTCCCGTTGCGTCCCACGTCCCTCCTTGGAGATGAGGCTGACGAGCCAGCTCGCCACGCGCGTTGGCCACGTGGCGAGCTCCCGTGCGTCCGTGACGCCCACTCGCCGGCCCGCAAGTGGGCATCGTTTATATCCGTTGAAAAATATTTTTTTTATTTTTTTTAAATTCTGAAAAAAATCGAAAAAAAATTCCCCCAAAAATACTAGCTGTTTATAGCCTTTTTTTCCAATATTTTAAATTATTTTCTATTTTTAAAGCCCCAATCACTTCTATAAATATCAAATCATTCCCACAAATTATCTACCATAAAAAACTCTCTATTCTCACTCAAACACTCTACATTCTTCATCTCAAAACATTATTCTTCTCCCAAATTTGATCCATTCATATTCATGGATCTATTTGAGCAAATGTTGTAATTTTCGTGGTTTTTAATGATTTTATGAATTATTAGTATTAATTTAATATTTCAATGAAATATTAATTGAATTTGTTGAAAATAAAAATAAAAAATAAAATTAAATGGATAGTTAATGGATGAGATGGTTAAGGGATGCAGGGTTGCAGGTGTTGTCTCTTAGTTAAGAGATGGGGTAAAAAGTGCTGTGGAGCCCATTAATAGTGAAGAGATGAGACGGTATTGAGACAGGGATGTGGATGGCCTAAGAGCACCAGCAATGGCGGATGTCCCCGGCGGACGTGAGGTATCCGCAGCCGTCCGTCGTGACGTCTGCCATTGCGGTGCCACGACGGACGTCCTGATTTTTTATTTTTTTAAAACTTTAAATATACGGCTCATTGCAAACTCTATATATATGGCTCGTTGCAAACTATATATATACGATTTTTTTAAAAACTCTACCGCATGTATTATAGTCGAAAATGAAGGCCTAAAACAAAAACATATCATAGACCCCTGTTCGACTAGTGGCAAACTATACAGATTCAAGGCATAACATGTGCTTTGTTTGAATCATTTTTTAATTTGGGATGATTTTTTTTGTGAACTATGTATTTTTTTAATTTAAATATGTATGCTCTTTTTTGAAATAAAATGGTTGCAATTTTCCCGTATTCGTGTTGAAATTTTAATTCCGTAATTATTAATTTGTGAATTTGTGAATTTTTATTATTGTTCTTGTCCGCCGGGATGTCCTTGGGGATGTCCGTTATTGTACAGTGGGATGTCCTTATGACGTGATATGAGGTGTTCTTTTTGGTGTCCGCCGTGACATCCGTCCAGTGGCGTATCCACCTTGGAACAAGGGGGTACAACTGTACCCCAAATTCGAATACTAATACCTTTTATTGAGATAAGTTATTTAAAAGGCTTCTTTGGCCAAGTGGTTATGCTCCCCATTTTCAAAGCTTAGGGTTTGAGTTAAATCCCCATGGTTGCTTAACTCATTTTTTGTTTTGATTTCCATTCTTTGATTTCTATACCTTTTTTTTTCAATTCTTTTATATTTTGATTTCTATACCTTTTTTTTCTCGATTCATTTATTCTAACGATTAAAGTTTCTATATCATTTTACTTATTTCAAATCTTTTTTCTGTTTTGTTAAAATACAATTTGTTTACTTTTTTCATGTTTTATTATATTCAAATAATTAAAAGTTCTATAACCTTTTTCTTCTTTAAAATAATGGATTTACTTTTTTTTAGTTTTTTCAAACAATTGAAAGAATAGATCTACTTTTTTTATTTGCTGAAACAATAGAAATAATAAGTTTATATACTTCTTGGTCAAATTCTCAACTAATAAAAAAAATACTTATACACTATGGTGTAGCAATTATATTCATATCTATATGAAAAATTTATACCTAATAAAATATCTATATTTTTTATTTTTTAAAATTATAGATATTTTTCTTAAATTATTTATTTTCACAAGGTTCACTTCTTAAAACTAGTACTACTATTATCTTATAAAAAGTGATTAAAACTTCTCAAATATTTTATGTCCAAAAAATTTATTTCTAAACTATATAATTTCTTGTTTAGTCGTTATATTCGCGTCTATACAAGACATTTGTATTTAAGACAATGAAAAAGATTGTTCAGATATTTCTTCGTACCCTCGAATCCAAAATCCTGGATACGCAACTGCATCCGTCCCCATTGTGGATGCTCTAAATGGAAGTAATAATATTTAATGAAGTTATGTTCCCCATTTGAAGAACAAATAATAATGGAGAAATATTTTAAAGAAGTAAACAGGAGTATTTATAAATTCTGACGGTGAAAAGTACGTGAAAGGGATGTCTGCTGTATTCCCATCCACCCCTTGTTTTAAGATGGTTGCATTGTTAAGTTTAAAATCAACATTCCTTGGTGATATGATATGCCTAGCCTTTTTCACAATCATCTTATTCTCTCTCTCTATCTATATACTGATGTGCACCATAATCTACTCTATATTCCACTACCAACAAACCAACAACGTTTGTTGTACTATGACTATTCTAGTTAGTAGTCTTTTGAACTGAATCCGGAATCGAGCCATCAAGATTGTTCTTCTCAATATTCATCATCTTTAAAGATAATAAACTGTCAATTTCATTAATGTTTCCTTCAAAATTGTTGTGACTCAAATCCAACTCCTCAAGAAAAATCAATCTCATTAAAGAATTAAGGGTTTTTCTAGAGAGAGAATTGTGATCAAGAGTTAAAGATTTAATTTAAGCTTGGCAACATAGCTCCAGAATTAGGGAGAGAGGAAGTGTGATTATTGTATTGAAGAGTGACAGATAATGACTCACTGGGATCAAAGCAGAAAATAAATTAAATCGAAATTCGTGGACCTCAGAATATATTTTCAAATATTATGGACCAAAATTGGTACTTTGACAAATTTCGCGAACCGAAAAAAAGTTCCGTGCTTTAAAATTTTAATAATTTATTTTATTTGCAAATATTGCAATTTAAAAATATACTAATAGGAGATTAATAAAAAAATGTTGAAAGGTTTGCAATTAAATTTGTGTGGATGAGCTATTGGTATTGTGCTGAAATTTGAAATGTTGGTTAGACATGAATAATAGTAGTACTATAATTTGGCGTAAATTTTGGGACTCAACCATGAATGAGCTTGGTGAAATGAAACTAAGAAACGAGGTGTGTTACTTTGTTTCTTTTTCTAGTTTTTTTGCAGTTATGCATAGCGACAGAAATCATTGTCATAAACTTACTAGAACTACTCTTTCCTTGAAAAGGACTAAATCTTTGTGACCAGTCTTAAAAATCATCCATGTTGGTGATATGATGCAATTAATTCCACCTGCATAAAACTCTATTTTAACTTTTTTCTATTCTGTATGTATTCATGTATATTTGTGATTGTGAATCAATGTTATAAATACAACGGCCGATATTATATTTAAAAAAGAAAGATATACTTACTTACTTACTACTGTTGATCGAATACCTAGATGATTAACAATGACATTTCCAACATTCGATTATTTAAAATAGACATATAACACATCCGTAAGATGAATTTAAACTTAGTAAATGGAGCCCACAAATACAATCATCTCTGTTGTAAGTGGAGTAATAAAAGAAGCAAGCAACAGTAGTCGCATTTTACCCCATGACTAATGGCATTAGCAACAAAACCCAATGAAAAAAAGATGAATAAAAAACAAAAACAACCATCCTTGTTTGCCTCCCTTGTTACCAGGGATGCTGCCACCACCATACCCATCTCAATCACCACCACCACCACCACCACCACCTATTACTGCTCTCCACTGAGCTTGCTAGGGTTTCCTCAACTCAATCTCGGGAGTCATGCTTGTGTGGTGAAGGACATATATACCTACTATAGTTTTGAGGTTGGTTTCTTAATTTAATTTCACCGTGGCCAAGAATGTCCATGCATAAATTTTTTATTTATCGGGGTGAAACCGATGCGGTCATACCTACTTTTCTTACTTCCAAGATTATTAAACAATCATGCTTTGATGTTTGGTGTCGTTTTGGGGTTAACCAACTTAGGTGATTGGCAAATCATATATTATGTTTATGGTCGAATTACTAAGATTTGTGAATTACCAAAATGTTCCATCTTATCTCCTAAACTTGCAACTTTCGATGGTTCGTTCGTATATTAAAACCACTCTTGAAATAAATGATTCGGATTTCCATGCTTTTACTTATAAGAATAAATTGTGAAGGTCAAATTGTAACTTATCTGGAAAAGACAAAATTTTATTTGCGGCTTATTAATTGATAATTATAAATTGTTAGTTTACGATTCCGATAATACTAGTAGGAGTATGATTTATTCAATCTCAAATACAGTCAACCACCGTACCGTGCGGTGCAGTCGGATCTCCACTTTGAAGATACATTCAGAGTTGAGAGAAAAGCACAAATCAGTTGCTAATACGATCAAAATTGTTTCAAAAAAGAAAGAGGCAAACAAAATAAAGGACCAGCCTTTATGACATTTTTTGTTAGCTTCTTTGCTTTCACGGACGTCTGAGTAGCAGGCATGTACTACTACTAATACATAGTTATGTCAAGATAAATAAAACTAAATAGGAGTATATATTTATAATAACAAAATTATAGTATTACTAAAAATCTCTATGGTTTGAGTTGGCATTGTTCTTCAGGCATTCATGTGGAAGCAAGACTTATACCGTTGCGCGAGTCCAAACATTCCCAGTGTCCCTCCGGTGTGCAGCATAATGATTTTGGCATCTTGTACCTGACTGAGCTGAGTTGCAAGATCCCAAGCAGCCAGAGTGTATATTGGGTCCACCAGGACACCGGTCTCTTGTGCTATCCTTCGACATTCCTCAACTTCGCCTTTTAGTATATTGCCGAACCTGAAAGGGTAATTCAATCATCATTTTCAAGACAAGATGGAGTAGTATATAAGTGCAATGACAGAACCTTGATGATACTCTACTAGGTTATCTATATATGATCAACTTATCATTTACTTTCTAGGTGCACGGCGGTCTACCCATTGCACGATTCCACCATTTCCTAACACCTGATGAGGAGATGATGTATAGCCTCTAAGAAATTCAGATATCAAACTCTGCTCCTTTCTTTTGTATCCCTCGATTTTGTCAGCCAGCATCACGGCACTCACCTCCCAAGGAAGCCTTATTTTGCAAGTTCAAATCAATAGAGAGATAAGCAGCTCAAGTAAACTAAAGCAATGCTTGGATTAGTCCGAAAATAAACTGCGTATATACACATCACATCATCGTAAAGAATACCCTAAAGATAGAGCCCCGAGAGCCAAACCAACAGCTGTTGTCCCGGTGCCAGCATCTACAACGATTTTCATGGTCTGCTCTTTGCCAAACAAATGTTTCTGTGATAAGTATTTTATCAATCGCATAACACCTGATAGGAAAAACAGGCTAACCACTTCTTAGAAAAGCATCTGATATGCATAAGAAAGTATAAATGGATCTTCAAAACACAGGCAAAAGCAGGGATGGGAATTTGGATCTATTCTTTACACATTGCAAAGATATACTATGTGGAAGGAAGAAATGGAAACAATAGTGCAGCAATAGCACGTCAAAAGATATTCAAAAAATGTGGGATAAACTACAGGACACTAAAAGAACAACAAGGATCACATTTCGGCATCACCATATATATTGGAAGGTACTCCTAACTAGATTAGGCTTGAATATGTTTTCGCATCTTTTATTTTAATAGAACATATAACATACTTCCTCTACCTATTTTTGACAGGATACGGGCGGCCTGAAACCTGATCATAAGCCTTATGAGTACCATAACTAACATACAAGATTTCTAATTGAGAAGAAAAGTTGCTTCTGATATTCTCTAAGAAGACAGTAATCACAATGTCAACTACAGACGCTTCCATACCTAGCAAGGCTATTGCATCCCCTGCCCCTTCATTTATAATAGCAACTTTCTTAGGTTTATCGGGACAGTTAATAGGATCTGCACGTGGAAAGTTGTGTACCCTCGATTTATAAGGTTTGAAAGAAGCCTCCATAACATCATTAGGCCACATAATAGATCCACCAGCGCCTACAATCAACTCCGCATGCTTTGCAAGCATTTCTTCTCTTTTGGCATATACGGATCTTGGAACATAAACCACATCGCCGTACAGTTTAGAAACAAGATTGTAACCAGTTAGAGTTTCAGGCTCTTCTCCTCGAAGAAGTATGTGTGCCTTCAGTCCTCTCTCTGCACAAGACACGGCTGCACTACATTGGAATAAATGGTTAAACGGCATCATAACTGCATTGAACAACTACCTTGAAAGAATCCATATGTAAAGAACACAAAAACTTTTCCTTCTGAAACATACCAACTGCAGCAGCATGTGCACTTTGGCAGCCTCCACAGGTAACCTAGAAATGTTCCAATTATATTAAAGTTATGCATAGAGAGGAAAGTTTGAGGGCGGCTTCAGCTTATGTTTACACGTAAACTCAAAGTTAATAACACTGGACATTTTACAGAAGTTCCAAGAGCAAAGGACAGCTGATGGAGGAAAAACGCAACTCATCATGCATAACTTTACTAGGATTTGTTCATTCTTTCACGTAATTAGGATTGCAAAGCAAGTTGTTTTGAAATGTGATCATGAGACCAACAAATTTGAGAGTGAATTTCATGAGCACCAATGATCTAGACCTAGTTTTGACATAGTGAGACGGAGTGCTGACACAAGCTCACCACTTCAGTCACAGCATTATCTTCAAGAACGGGAAGCAGGGCGTCTAATTTCCTTGATTTGTTACCATTTACCAGAGGATGCAACAAGTCATCCCTCACCACATAGAATGATGAAGAATCGTTCTTCTTTCCAAACATGCCTTCGCCAAGGCATGGTGGGATGATATTTTGATAGGGAATGTGTTCAGAAATCATTGATTGGCCTCCCTTTCGGCTAGAAGTCATTATCTGGTTGATTTTGGCATCAGGGCAGCTCAAGGCCCACCTTCTGTCAAATAATTTGCATACCGATTCATCATTAACCAGATAATGCTTCAATACATCCTGAAAAGATGAAGGCAAAAGTGATAAAGATTAGGCCACAAAAACAAATCCACACATACACCAACACATCCCCACGTATTCAAAGCATGAAAATAGCTGATGGCTTGAGGTTGGACGTTCAAAGCTTGAATCTTGCAACTCAATTGGTGCTCTTTTCACTTATCCCCCTCCGCCTCAACTCTCTCTCTCTCTCTCTCCCACACACACACACAGAGACATTATTGAGTTATTTCAGTTTCTTATGAGGGAACGATAACCTGGTAACCTGAAGAGCGTTTCAAACATAATGAAAAAAGGGGTTTCAGATTAAAGCGGTTTCACTTGTTCTATATCAGTGATTATACTCAGCACGCATTGCCGTAAAGTTATGAATCAAGCTTCACAAAATTACATCACATTCGTTAAACTTAAGAATCAAGCTTCACAAAATTACATCTACATACGGAATGAAGAAGGGGGATAAAGAGAAAGACCTGGTAGGTGTTCGGAAAAGATCCGTTTTTAACAGTTGAAAATACAGAATTTTGGGGCAATATTTTAAATCCCATGCTTTGCCTTCAAAACAAGGAGATAGCGGATTGTAGACATTTGAACTTCGGTTAAGTAAGTAAGTTATCAACGATGTCTGTTCTTTTTGGAGAGAGGTAGAATCATATCTGTTTTGTGTCTCATAGTCCCACCATTTTGTTCGATTTCTAGGTTATTTGAAAATAAAAATTTTGTATGCAAATACTCCCTCGGCCCATGAAATATTGTTCAAGTTTGACTCGATACGGATTTTAAAAAATCTGAAGAAAAGTGAGTTGAAAAAGTTAGTGAAATGAGTGTCCCACATTTATATATTAGTTTTATAATAGAATGTGAGTGTAAAGAGTCGGTGGAAAGTGGGGTACACAACCAAAAATAGCAAAGTGAACAACTTTTCACGGACGGACCAAAATGGCAAAACGGGATAACATTTATGTTAGGAGTACTTTCTATGTATACATACTAGCTAAAATAGTAGTATAGACAAAATGCAATTTTATTATGTAGAAATAGTAGTAATATGAAGGCCTCACATTTTATACGCAAACATAATTACTTCACTCGTATTTGCACACAATTTGGAAAATGCAAATTTCATCCCAGAAAGTAATGCATGAGAGTATATTTCTGTATGTGATGCAACACACTAACACTACAAGCGAGACGGGGTTGGAAAGAAAAAATAAATGAATTAGAGTAAGTAAAAAATGATACACCAGGACAGGAAGTAACTTCTCTAACTAATTCCGAAATACCCAATTGAGTTCAATAATATGATGATTGTAGCAATGAGGATTGGATTGTAAGCTCTCTCTGCGGCGGGTACAAACATTGTAGTATTACGCACACATACACTTTTTTCCCATTTACAGAAATGAATGGGGCTTACTGCTGATGATGTTGCCAGAATAAACGATTCCCCATCTGCCTCGATTGCTATTCAAAATTTATAAGTTAAGGCTGAGGAGCAGCAGCTACCTCCTCGGCTGGTAAATCACACGGCTGCCCAAATATATCAGGGATCCCGTCCCACTTGTGTTTCTCCCTAGCTTCCCAGTATCCTCCCATGTATCGGTAACAACCATCTTCATCCTTCCCGAACCATCTTGGTTGCCACCCTCTATCCTGCAACTTCCTTGCCTGCATCGAAAACTCTCGCATCAGATCTACAAAAGCTTAATATATGTAAAACTTCACACCACAAAAGTTGATTAATGTGACTAAAGGCAAGCTCCCCAGCGCTTTACTTGGATCTCACATTGGAAAAAGAGACAAATAAAAGCATGGCAGACATAAATGCTGTAAAAGAGTCATTTTTCCAACAGATCAGCAAAGAGAACAAATTCAAAAAAAAGCAACATGCGTCACCATAAAGTAGAATTATTTGCATGAAAAGGAGTACATGTCCAATAATGCCAGAACAAACATGTAAGCACCTGTCTCTGCAACTGTTCGAGCCTCAGCTTCTCAGCATTTGCCAGCTCATATTCTCCATTCTCCAAATGCCTCTGGTCGGGTCTCAGTCTTGAGTCTGTTGGTGGCAGCTTGTCCCGCAAACCAGGTGTCAATTCGTTTAAGGATATCGCAAATGGTGTGAGATTATATCTTGTCTTGGTAACAGATTTATCTCTTTCCCAAAGCAAAACAGCTTCTGCCATAGGGTCATATCCTTTTGGCTTTGTGCTTGGATCTCCCATCACATAATACATTGCTTCATCCCACTTCCCGATTAAAACCGCAACTTTCTCCCCAGTCCTATTGTCTTGCACAATTCCATGAACCTATATTTGGACAAAACAATAATTTTATGTGGCAGGCAATCAATCAGAGAAAAAAAAATTAAAATTTGGTAAAACAACATAATGAAATGAATTCAGTCATAGGTTGAGATGATATTACCACCAATAATCATCAATATATGGTACATTCAGGTCTTCGCCCATCTAGAATCTAAGTATTCATTTGTTACTCTTATTGCAACTAGTTGTGGAGATGGGAGCCAGTGATTTGGCTTCTAAAGTTATCTTAATCGGTTTGAAGATCAGAAAATCACCTGATGTGGGTTCCGGTCTATAATAGACTGTTCCTTGAATTTGAGTTTACAAGAGTAAGTACCACTGCCTTTTATGCGCATGGTGCCGTAGTGATCACAATAGATTTTGCCAATTATAATGTTATATATAGAAGTGGTGACCTTGCTCCACTGAAATGTCTCTCCATCTTCAAACTGAAGGGTAAGAACTCCCACAGGGTCAAGTTGGATGGAACGACCCCAGAACTTCCCTTTGAGATTAGAATCTGCCAAAAATTTCCACCCTCTGCCCTCACAATGACAGGCAACAACCATTGGATGATGACTAACCTGAAACTCCAAATACAGGACTCTTAATTGTTTATCAAATTATTACAAAGAAAATGCAACTCAGCCAACTGGTAAGCTAATCAAAATAGCAGAAATCTAGAAAAATAAAGAGAAAATGAAAATATATAAAGGGAGTTTTCTTGACTACAGAAGAGTAACCTTTTCAGAAAAGAAACGTAGACCCTTATCCGGATAGTCAGCTTCATAGGTTTCCCCAAGGAGAGGATTGAAGGGTTTGCATTGCCGGCCTTCTGTTGATGCATAACCAGACACTGCAAAAGCTGCCACGTTCAGAATTCTCATCAATTCATTTTCCTGCAGAAGCACAATGCAACTTCAATTTAAGTCAAGGCATCTACCTTTCGGATAAATTGAATGGTAACTCAAACAATGACTGGAAAGGTCAACAAAAAAGGTGCAGGATACGAGATGCAAGGTCCTCTCACACATTACTCAGCAGGTTTATGAAGCATTCAACAGCAAGTTCAACCGTCATGAAGTAAAGATAATAAACGGACTCTGATTGATGTAATTAGTTAATTAGTTGCTTGTTAAATATCTTGAGATACTTGTCGAGAACAATAAAGAACTTCCAGTTACTTAATTCTACAAAGCAAATTTTTCATACGTATTTAATTTAGGGATCAGGCATCATATCCACAAATATTCTTATATGACCAGTTCAGAGCCGACTTAGAGAGTAAATTGACAGGTCATGCAACAGAAACTCTTAGAGCTGGGAGTACCCATTCTCAGCCCTTTCACCACTTCCCCAAATAGATTTTTTGTAACTAACAGTCTTGCTAGAGTCTAGTCTGAGCTTTCATTCTTATTTTAATTCCAATTGAATGTCTATATTCATTATGTGGTAGTTATAACATTTAACACGACAAAGAAAATCAACAAAGATGGTCCAGGACACAACTTAATACATAGACTGCAACTGAAAGTTTTTGTCCCAATACATTAATAAGTGAGTTACACACAGTAACTAGGTTATCCTTATCCTTCTAAGAAATGTTTGAAACGACAATCCCCCCCCCAAAAAAAAAAGAAAAGAAAAAAGACACCTGTTCAAATAGATGTAAGAGCATATAAAGATCTGACCTGTTTCCCCCATTTCAGAGCTTCGTCGACAAGATATGAGTACTCCAAATCTTCAAAGCATTTCTGCAGTGAGGACAGAGGCTCATTAAAGTACACAGGAAGACAAACACCAGACAAATCCTTGCCAATGTTATCCTTAATGATCGACCATAGGCCAACCGGCTTCTCTTTCTCCTTTGGTTCAGGTAAACTAGCCCTTCTTTTGATGTAGGGAAACTCAATTCCCTTGACTCCAGTACCAGCTTCTCTTAAATGACCAGAAAAGGAAGCATCTTTTTCACCCCGGGGGCTGTGAATGTATATTGGATTATCTCTGCTACGATAGGAAGCACTTCTTAGAGACTCAGCGGATAAAAAGTCATTTGTGTCAAAAAAGATACCATCATCATCATCTGTTTCATTGTCTACTCCGTATCGACTCTCATTATCTGCCTCTGAGTCACTTGCACTGCCCTCAGACATAACCGAATAGAAATCTGCAAGAGAGTAAAAATAAGATCAAGTACATTCAATACTGAGTGAAGACTATCATCTGAGTGTTCAGTGTCGTTTTCTTGAACAATGATGTAAGCAAGAAAAATAAACAAACCGCTGAATCTTCTATTCCCTTGTCCACAGAAAGAGTCTCTGCCCTTTGTTTCATCGACTACAGTTTTTTCCAGTTCAATCTTCTCTGTCTGAACAGTAAAATAATTAGTCAAAATCCTTACATGGAGATCTAATGTGGAAGAAAGGGAGAAAAAATATTGGTATAATGGCACTGGAGACAAGGATTGGGGATGATAAGAAACATACATCTTGGTTTAAAGGAATAATTTCCCTATAGTACTCTCCAATCCCCACCTCTAGTGTTTTTCAGATTCAGAACGCATATAATATTCATTACAATAGAGTGCCTTTGACAAATATATAGATGATATCTACAGAAAACTAGAGTTGAACCCAATGACCAGCATGGAATATTTTACAGTCTCAAATCTAAGCCGAATTCATTCAGAAGAAAAAAAGATGAAGTGTAACCTCCAGTCTTCTTAATGTGTCAAGCAGTAACATGTGCTTAAGTTGAAGACTCTTCAATTGATGTTGCACCTCAGCAAATTCACCCAGCATTATAGACTCACAATCCTTTATTATAGTCTCATTAATGCCCTCCTCAACTAGCCGTGATCTTAACTTTTCTGCTGTAACAACAAAATCTTCAGAAGGTGCCAACTCATTGCTTGTCAATAGCCTGGGGAATTTATCTTTAGCAGCCAGAAGAGCCTCAATCCATGAAGCTCTGTCCTCTTTCGATTGACAACGCAAGTGAAGAGTTTTTGTTCCTGTGAATATTGAAAGTCTTTTGTCATCTGACTTGCTGGCCCGAACAGAAGAGACCTGTTCAATATATTTTTTGGTGCTCAAGGTAAAAAATGTGGGCT
Organism: Salvia splendens; assembly: GCF_004379255.2. NCBI lineage: Eukaryota > Viridiplantae > Streptophyta > Magnoliopsida > Lamiales > Lamiaceae > Salvia > Salvia splendens. The sequence goes on from NC_056034.1 coordinate 5,229,120, forward strand.
GCAATAATATGGAAGCTTTAAAGATTTACACTTAGTGCCTTCAAAAGGATTCAAGTATCTTCATATGAAAAGTTCACATCAGAATAATCTTAGAAACCTACAACTCTGACAACAAAGAAAAGTGCTATTCAGCTTTACTGCTGTCAATCTCCTTGTAATCTGCATTACTAAGATGACAGACCAAATGATTGTTGTTATCTCCCAGCTCAAAAGTCTGTTTCAGTATATTCATACTTGAGATAAGTGAATGATGTTGCATTAGTGTATTAGGGAATCACAAACATAAATTGGAATCGACAAGATTAAGGGCGTAAACTTGAATTTGGCACAGACCAGTAGCAATTCTTAAGCCCTAGATTATTCCCATAACTTCTATCAAAAGCTAGCATGATATAATTTGTCTCCGTGTGTTATTCTGAAAATAATCGAAGCAGATAGAGCAAGATTACAGAATCTAACAAAATCTCTATTTTCCTACTTAGCATAGGTGCATTCATTAGCATTAACTGTGAATTGCCAAAGTATTTTTGTGACCACATTTTAGTCCTTTTCTTAACCACCCAGCTAATCTATAGCTTTGATTAAACAATTAATCCACATCCCTCTACAATCCTACAGATAGCAACAAGCTGTTCCCAAATGCAGGCTAGGGTATTGACCCCCACTTAATATACTTCACAGCTAAAATGTAGGTTCGGACGGCATTGCCTCTTTACCATAAGAGCCAAACATAAGATGCCACGACAAGATCAATTAGCAATTATACAAAACACATTGAATCACTAACAAAAGAAACGAACCGACCTTCAAATGTATCTCCCCAAATGGCTTCCACCGCTTCCCCGACCCAAGAGCATTTCCAGTTCCACTCCCGTTACCATTCCCATTTCCACTACTACCCTTCCTCATATATCTCCAACTTTCCTGGCCTATCACCCTCGTCCCCTTCTCCCGGACCGGACCCACGACAATTTTATCCGGCCCGTGCACCTTATAATACGAGAGCACCCCATCCTCCAACACGAACCACCTCTCCCTCCACCCCTTCCCGTAATTCACCCATTTATACAAAATGCCAGCCACACTCCTGATCTCATCACTTTCGTCGCACTTCTCAGCCAGTAGATCGCCTCCGCCATTGGTCGACAAACTCATCCGCGAGTTGAAACTCACCGGCTGCAGAATCACATTGCTGTTGTTGTTGAAACTTAAACTCTCGTCGCAGCAGTTTCCATCAACCACGAGCTCCTGACTTAGGGTTTGGGACTTCAACACAGCCGGATCCTTTTCGACCGACACTGGCGCAATGCAGCACAGAGGATTCATGCTTCGATCACTGAACCTACGAGAATCGACTCTGATCCAGGGAATAGCAACTTTCGGATTGCCGGAGCTCCGCCGCACTGAACCGGAGATCGACCGGGCGACGATTCCGATAATATGACATATGATGAGTAACAGAAGCTGTGTAGCGAGAGAGGATGACGAAATGGCAGTCACGGATCGGGGGGGGGGATAGATATCGGTGGAAGTAGAGCTGCAGATCCAATTAATGGGAGTGGTGTCAGTGGAGAGGTGCGTAGGTTAAGCAGGGGGGGAAATGCATGGGTTTGGAGCAGGTGTAACGATTGTGGGAGGCAGCTAACATGCGCTGTGGGGTTCTTGTTTGCAAAGGTAGTGACTGGAATTTTGTTGGGAGTGGGGCGTGAGAGATAAGTCAGGTCCGGTCAGGGAAATTGACGGAAATGGGTTTGCAGGTCGGCGACAGCATTCGTTTTCGTGAAAGTTGACTTCTGATGTTCACTGGGGGTGATTTAGGAAAGTCGCAATTGAGAGATATGCATAGGATGCTCGGACTTATTAGTATCCTCCTTTCATTATTTGACTCACTTTTTTTTCATTTAAAAATTATATTATAAAATTAATATATTAAAATATGATTCACTTTTCATTAATTCATTTTCCCGTTTTTAGTTTCAAACTCAAATAATTTCTTAAAACTCATGCCGAATAAAATTGAGACTATAAATTGAGAACGGAGCGAGTACTCCAATAAATGAATTAAAATGGAAAGAAAGTAAAATAAGAAAAAAATAACTTAGAAAGTAGTCTTATCTATATATATTTTTTATTATTTTATTTACTAACCTCTGTACTTCACCATGAGCTCATGAAATTCTAAGGCATCACTACTCTTGTTGGAGTATCATATTTGTCCTTGCTGCTTCATATTTTCTAGTACTACTACTAATCTTTCAAGGATCACTTGTAAAAAATACTCCACAAAGTTGTGGTGTATCTTTATTATAGGCAGGTGCTTGATAAAGTTGTATTGATATATACTATTATTCAATCATTAATAAACTTCATATTTGACATGATGGAACTGAATAATTTATCTTTGTTCTCTGTGTTTTCTGTTGTTTGCAATTTATATTAAAATCTTCTATTAAAATCTTACCATGATAGTAATTGTTTGGTCTTACTTTATGGGATGTTCGGTTTGCAAGATTGTATCCCGAATTAAATTTGTAATGGGTTTGGTTCATAAGATTTAGTCCCACAATTCAATCTAAGATGAATAATCATGGAATAATTAGTTATACTTACCCATTATGACTAAAATAATCTCATAACTCAATGCTAAATTGTATCTTAATATTATTTTATCTAGAAAACCGAACATCATCTATGATAACCTCTTGTCTGCGTCAATGCATTCGTCTTCTCTCTATGTGTTTGTGGTTTGGAAACAAATTTTGAGCTCACCATAGCTTGACTATTACTAGTATATATTCGATGACCATGTTGTAGGTTAATAATTTGAGCTAATATGCGTACCTCCTCGTTAAGCTTGTAAAATTGATGCAGGAGTTCTATTAATATTTTAATATTATAATTTAAAAATAAAATAATCTCATGGGTTGAACAGCAGATCCGAACCCTAAATATACTCCAATAAATTGAAACGTGCTACATTTGAATAAGGTAATTGGAGAGAAGTTAGGTGTATTAGACCATCCACAATAGGCGCCCAGCGACCGCCCAGCCGAGCGCCGGCGCTGGGCGGTTTATTGCAGCCGCCCAGCGGCTGAGTGGAGAGAGAAACCGCGCAGCGCTGGGCGGTTATGTGGCGCGGGGCGGTCGGCTGGGCGGTCCGTTCGGCGCTATTGCAGCGCCCGGATCGCCCAGCGCACCGCCTAGCGCGAAAATTAATTTTTTTTTTTCGAAACACTATATATACGCGCTTTGCTCGTCATTTTCATTCGCACCACTTGTTTTAACGAGTACTCTCTCTATCTTAATTTCTGTTCAAGATCAACAACGGGATATGGATCTCAACAACGAGCCTAGTTCCGGGAGTAGCGGGTCACAAACTCCGACGATCCCTGTGGGAAGTGGATGGGGTCAGGTGCCCGGGTACTACAACATGTACCCGTGGCAGCAGATGATGCCCGGGGCCCCAATGGGGGGGAGTCCGCCGGGGGGGTTTCCGCCGATACCGGGGTGGGTACCCGGGATGCAGATGATGCCCGGGGGAGCACCGGCGACACAGTGGACTCCGGGGGTCGTACCGGCTACACAGGGGACTCCGGGGGTCGTACCGGCTACACAGGAGACTCCTGGGGGGGGTCCCCGGCGACGGCGGGGGATGTCTATCGCCCCAGTTTTGATTTTTCGACTGGGTCTTCGCACACATCGACCCAAACACCCTTGGGGTTTGATAGTTTCTCCTTAGATGAGTTGGGGTTTGATACTCTCGGAGCTCCGGAGACTCTAGTTCAAGGGGGGGGCAGTGCCGGGGCGTTGCGCCCCAAAGAAGAAGGGCAAGAAGAAGGTCGGCGAGTCGTCGCAGCCGGGTGAGGAGGAGGTACGGAGGAGGTGGACGGACGACGAGAACGTCGCGCTCAGCAAGGCGTGGGTGAGTGTTTGCGACGATCCTCTCGTTTCGAACGAGCAAAGGATCGTCAACATGTGGGGCAAGATAGCAGCAGCCTACCAGAGATTTTGCCCGGAGGGGAGGCCCCGCAACGGGGAGGATTGCCGGAAGGGCTGGAACCGAATCAGGGCGGCGGTCTCCCGATTTTCGGGTTTGTACACCAACGCACTCCGCATGATGAGCAGTGGCCAAACGGAGGATGACTGCAGGAGAATAGCGGAGAAAGCCTTCCCACTGAAGGGTTTATACAAGGACTTCACCTACTGGAACTGCTATCTTGTACTGAGCGAGTCCGAGAAGTTCCGAGTAGGTGTCGACTCTGGCTGGCCGAAGAAGCAACGACTGAACTACACCGGCGATTACAGCGGCAGCAGCGGAGGTTCCCACGACCTCCCCGAGACGACGCAGGAGTTCCCCACGCCGCGTTCGGTCGGTGGCCGACCTCGCCCGATTGGGCGCAAGCGCGCTCAGCAGACGGCGAGAGGGAACGCCGGGGCTTCCCAGGAGGTCCAGTCGGCATCCCCCCTTGGCCAATCCACCCAGGAGCTCAAATTCTTCGCTCGCGCCCAAACGCGCGCTCAGTTGATCAAGACGATGGCCGAATGGCGGGTGGCGACGGATCCCGTGGAGAAGAGCGTGCTTCAAACCTTGCTCATGAGCCTGCAGGACGAGTTGGAGGCTATACGGAGGGAGACCGGTGGCGGCGGCAGCGGCGGAGGCGACGGCGATGGTGGCGACGAAGGCGACAGCGACGGAGGCGACGACGACGGAGACGAGGAGTGAATTGTCACTCTTTTTTATTAATGTATTTTTTTTTAAAATTAATGTACTTTTTTTAAATTATTGTACTTTTTTAAATTTTAATAGTATTATTAAACTTTTCCCGTATATGTCTCGTAAATTAAATTCCGTATATTGTGTGATTGTTAATTATGTCATTTTATATAATTGTTATTAGTGATGTGGCTATTGATGTGGCTGGGCTATTTATGATGTGGCTAGGCTATGGATGAGCTATTTATGATGTGGCAGGAGGATTTTTAGTGCTGATGATGTGGCAGTGGCTAGGCTATGGCTGGGCTATTGCTGGGCTATTCCTATCGTGGATGGCCTAAATCACACAACACGAGCAAAACTTAAGGTAGGGCCAGTCCTCAATCTCAAAGCTTGTGCATTTTCTCGATCTTCTTCAAATTCGCATTTGCGAGCCCGTGTAGGACCAATTGTCCGACCATTATTCAGCGTGATGGCAATGTTGTTCGATGAATTCGGTCGTCGCTAGGATTGCACAAAAGGTCAATATCACCTCCGGAAAAGCGGGGCCGAAGGGCATGGACAAGATGCTCCAGAGCCCCGACGGCGAGGTCACCATCAGTAAGCTCCGACGCTTCACTTCATAATCTATATTTGTGTGCGTTGCGCATTGTTTTAATCACTGAGATACTGTGATTTGAGAAGGTTCTTCTATTTTAATTGTTAAGCATGATTGTCGATATTAGAATCATCTTGGGATGGACTGATGTATTTCTGGTTATTGTGGTGCCAGCAAATGACGGTGCCACGATCCTGGAACAGATGGATGTTGACAGCTCATGGTGGAACTGTCGCGGAGTCAGGATTATGAAATTGGTGATGGAACAACGGGAGTTGTTGTCATGGCTGGTGCTCTTCTAGAACATGCGCAGAAGCTGTTAGAACTAGGAATTCATCCTATTCGGGTTGCAGAAGGCTATGTGATGGCTTCAAAGCTAGCTGCTGATCATTTGGAGCGTATATCCCATAAGTTTGAGTTTAGTGCGACAAATGTTGAATCTCTTATTCAGATGTATGACTACTTTATCTTCCAAGATGTGAGTTTTGTCTTATATTCAGGATTTCTGGCTATTTTATTCAAATCGAACTGAGTGTTTATATTACCTTAATCTTTTTAATCGGTTCCCTTGTGTCTAGAATTGGGGGTGGATGAGTCTATAGGGCAGGGATGTTCCTATTACTGGCCTCGGAACCTCCATACCTCGTTCCTTAATAACGCAACAAGTGTGCTTCTGGTGCTAGTGCATCTCATACTTTTCTTGTCTGATCTTATCAAGTATTCTTTGCAGTGTGAATAGATGTAAGTGCAGTCTTGCAGAGATAGCTGTTAAGGCTGTGCTTGCTGTTGCAGATTTAGAGATGAAGGATGTGAATCTAGACTTGATTAAAGTAGAGGGTAAAGTAGGTGGAAAGTTGGAGGACACTGAACTGGTATCTGGAATTGTTGTTGATAAAGATATGAGTCATCCACAGATGCCATAGCAAATTGGGGATGCAAAAATTGCCATTTTGACTTGCCCCTTTGAGCCTCCAAAGCCAAAGACTAAACATAAGGTTAATATTGATACTGTGGAAAAATTCCAAACTTTGCGCATACAAGAACAGACGTACTTTGATTATATGGTTCAAAAGTAAGGTAATCTCTTTGTAACAGCATGCTATTATCTTTGGCTTGATAGTTTCTTGGGAGAAGGGAACTCATGGTGGAAATTCTGTATGTTTGTGTTATGGATAGTGGCTGAGGTTTGGTTGTTTTACAGAGACTTTGGGCGGAAACTAAGTAGAGATTGCCCCCTTCCACTTTTATTATGCTCCAGTATGAGAAAAGGGTCACTCATGCGGTTTGCTTTTGCATTAAACATGATGCACTTTCTATCCTAATCAACTTTGAAAGAGTTTCATTCATACACTTACACATGAAATACTACCTTTTGTTTTGGAAATACAGGCTTACGTGTAATTTACAAACCCCAACCTTAGTTATTTGCAAATGGGGTTTCGATGATGGGGCAAACCACTTACTTATGCACAGAGACTTACCTGCTGTCCGATGGGTCGGTGGTGTAGAGTTAGAGCTGATAGCCATAGCTACAGGTTTTTTTCAGCCCTGCAGTATACTAGTGTGCTTTCTATTTTTCTGTTACTGTTTTTGTTTTGAAGTCTCCACTGACATTTTCCGTTTTGTGCGTAAGGTGGGAGAATTGTACCAAGATTTCAAGAGTTGACACCGGAGAAGCTGGGAAAGGTAAAGTTTTAAACCTGCTACCATCCATTAATGTTTTCCTACATTCATTATTTTATTGTGCTGTACACCCCATTGCATAAGTACTTGCACATGATTCAACATGTTTTTGTGTGATCTTTTGCCTGATCAATAATATTTGTATGCAGACTAGGCTGGTTTGGTTCGAGAAAAAGCATTTGGAACCACTAAGGATCGGATGATATATATTGAGCAGTGTGCAAACTCAAGGCTGTGGCAATATTTATACGTGGTGGTAGGTTGATGTACTGCTCTCCCCTTTGTTCAGTATTGCTCTTTGTAATGCCTTTCTTTACTTCAACTAAATTTTGAACTGTTCCTAGCTGTAAACCTTGTAACTTTTCCTTTAAATCAGCGGAACTACACTTTGCCCACATTTTCTAGCAAAATGTAGTCTCTCGGATTTCTGTGCCCGTCTTGTCTAACATTTGGAATTAACTCTTGTTCTGCTGTGACGCTTTAGGTAATGAAATGATGATAGAGGAAACTAAATGCAGCCTTCATGATGCTTTATGTGTTGCAAGGAACCTTGTTTGAAACAATTCCATAGTATATGGAGGAGGGTCTGCTGAAATTTATTTTCTTGTTCAATTGCTGTTGACGGAGCTGCTGACAAATACCCAAGAGTTGAACAGGTGAGAAACCAACTCCATTTTTCTCATATACTAATATTTGTGTGCAAGGGTGGTGTAATTGGCGACTGTGGGCTAACATTGACATGTTTTGTTTGGCATACGCGATAGGGCGTTTGCTGTTGCCCTAGATGCTGTCCAAATGGCACTGGCTGAGAATAGTGGTCTCCAGCCAATTGAAACTTTATGTGCTGTCAAATCTCAGCAAATTAAGGTAATCTATATCGTTTCCTTTTGAATTATTTTTTTGTTTTTGTTCACTTGTATTTATGTGGTTGCCCTTGTTATAATGGAAGCAATGCGAGTCACTTGTTATCTTAAAAGAAGTGTATGATTTTCTCATCAGGAGAATAACTCCTGTTGTGGTATTGATTGCAATGATGTTGGCACAAATGACATGTGTGAGCAAAATGTCTTAGAGACTTTAATCGGGAAGCAACAGCAGATTCTGTTATCGACACAATATCATTCTGAAAATTGATGATGTCATCTCACCATATCCGAATTTTGATTTTCATCACCTTATTGCAGCTGCTGTTTCTAGAATAGAGCCGACTAGCAACCACACAGGCATTTACTAAATTTTTATTGGAGTCTTCTATTACAATCTGTGTTGCTTGGTATTTTCTTCGGCAGTGACTTCACATTATTGTACCGAATTATTCTCCTGTTGATGTCTTCTTATCTTTCTATTTATGTATGACATGTGAGTTAATGCTATAAGCAACCACTAACCATCCCCTTCTACTATTTTTTTGGGTGTGGTTACATATGCTTGTAAACCTTAATTTTCCTCCTTCTCTCAACTGCAACTGTGCTCGTGGCTTGAAACCTTGCACATGATTTCATTATGCACCCTGTTTAGCATAGATGCAAACTCACATGATTTTATTGTCGGTGCTGGACTGGTCTTTTTCAGGCATCATGTACTCCCTTTTTTCTTTCTTTCTTTGTAATATGTAAAATCTGTCATCATTGTGTTGCGCTCTCTCAGTTACTCCCTTCATTTTGCGCACTTGTTTTGAAAAAGTAAAGTAAGAGAGAATATTGTATATAAGACTCTTCTCTACATTATTCTCTCTCTCCACTATAACTATTTATTATCATTTTTTCAAAATGAGTGCAGAAAATGAAATGACTCTACTACTGTGGAATGCACGGAGTACAGTACATGTCTGCACCGGCACCGATGTACCTTGCAATTCATAAATCATTCACATGACAAAGTCGAACAGTCGGCTGTGGATATAATATATGGTGAGAAGGAAGTAAGGTGAGAAGTTAATGTTGAATGAATGAGATTCATTTTGATGGTCGCATTATTTTATATCTTGTTGACACATTGGTGGAACAAAGAAAGAGTGGCCTTTTTACGGATGGGAAGGCCAAAGTGATAAATGATGGTTGGTGGTCTTGACTTAATGGCTTCTTGGATCCTGTTGTACCCCTCATGCTTATACTTTGTTTTTGCAGTTGAGTAGTTATGACACTCCCATACCGACTTTATTTATCCACAGAAGCGATGTATGAAAATGAAATTAAGTTCGTTTGTCAAAGATGCAGCGTGACTTCCTGCCCATTCTGGCCCACCGCTGATTATAAAACCAGCGTCTCCAATCAACTTGGATTTCATATGATGTCTGAAATGTTACAGTTACTTTAATTTGTTATATGCTACTAGTATTAGTGTGTCGTTAACACAGTTAGAATTTAGTTAGGGTCTTATTTGTGAAGAACTTTTTAATGAAATGATATATAGAGAATGTATGTCATGTTGATCTTAATCCGTTAGCCGAATTGTCGATGTGTAATCCTTCTATCTATTTAAAACCCCCACCATCAAGATATTTAATACTCTCATAGTCTCATTATTAAATTTCACATTACAATATGCATTTATTTCACCAATAATACTTGTTTTATTACAATCACAAAGTTTTTGTTAGTATTAATTTACATCTGATAAAGAATAAAAATAGGCCCCTCCGCAAACTAACTTGTTCCTTTACATCTTTTAATCAACTGATTGATTCCCATGTGAGTTAGATGGGCCACACCCACATGCACCATAATCTATACCCAAATAATCTATCAACCTGATTTGAGAGATTCACATACATACACGTACTAACTGTATAACTATTTTATTCAATGTAAATGGTCTAAGGTGTAACTAGTGATCAATTATTGGTGAACATTAGTTAATGCACCAAGAAAAGGATAGAATCGATCACAATTCAGACAAATTTAGTGCTAGAAAGTTACACTCACCAATCCTTGAATTTTTGATTAGGAATATTAATTTACATCCCTAATAATTGGCAAGTGCCGTTTGGTTGCAATGTAGCAATAATATGGTAATCTAATTAATATTAATCAGCAGCGTTTGCCTTTCCTACAGTTGAGGGAACCGGACCCTCCGGTGATGGTTCCCACTAATGACGAAGGTCTCGCGCTTAAACTCGAGGCCTTTGCATAATTAGACGATGCCCCTGCACCCGACAACGTGAAGAAGGCTCCGTTCAGCATTAGGTCCCCTTCCGATCTCCAATTCCACCTCTTCCACTCACCCTCTGGCGCATCCTCGTGCTTAGTAACCTCCTTACTGTCTTCTCTGTCTGGAGCGAGAAAGCGGTTGCCCTGGCTGTTGATGGTAGGGGACGCGCTCCCGCCAATTGCGTACATTTCCCAATGTGTGTAATCGTTGTTCACCACGTGAAAATATCCGTGCCTGCACCTGCACACGGACGCATATAGATCATACAATTGAAAACAGAGATTGCAGAGAATTAGGGGGCAGTTTTGCAGGAAAGATAAATAAACAAAATATGATAAGAACGCACATTTTAGATGGTCTTTTGTCATATAATTATTCCAAGACAGATGAGTTATCTACCCTACTAAACTGCACGTATATTATATATACCTTGGCATCCTCTGCACGAGGCCTTCTCCGAAATGGTTGAAGGCAATGGTGACTTGCATGTTCTTATCTTGTTTGTAGCTGTCGCTGTGGCCGAGTAACATGACCTTGTTGTGGTGCGTGAGGTAGTTGTTTGAGATGGTAATGGCGGTGGAGCCGTGTATAGCGTCGATGAGGCCATCTCGGCAGTTAGAGAGGGAGCAGTGGTCCACCCACACGTGGCTCCCGCCAAAAATGGAGACGCCGTCGCCGTCTGAGACTGTCCGCCACCCGTAGTGGTCGGGCGAGTCCCGGACGTAGGCATTCCCGCCCTGCTTGCAGTCGTGGATGTTGAGGCCGTGGATGATCACGTTCGTCACGTATTGCACCGTGATGCACGGGCCGCCCGCGATGTGCACGCTCGCCCCGCGCCCGTCGATCGTCTTGAAAGAGTTCACCATTAGCTCTTGTTTTAGCCGGATCACCATGTCCTGCGCGAATATGATCCACAGTGGCTCATTCTGGATCACCCCGTACCGAAGGGTGCCCGGCTTCGGGTTCACCGCGTGGTCCCCGGAGTCCGTCACCACGTAGATCTTGCCGTCACGACCCCCGGTAGCGTGCTTCCCGAACCCGATCGCACAGTCTGCCAGACGCTGGCGATTCTTTTCCCAGTTTGGGTCACACCGCCAGCAGTCGTCGATGGGATTGCCTGTCCCGCAGGACAGGAACCCCAGGTTCCTTCTGGAGGCATTGATTTTCCTGCAAAAACGAAATGTGACACATTATTAGATTGGACATATTGGATTTTGTATTGAAATGATTTTTTGGGGGGGAGTGATACTCATTAACTTCTTGTACTATGAGCTCAGGGTCAGGGACTGGTGAAGAGAATGTGAATTTAGGAGCTAATAATGCAAGTAGCGTGAACATGAGAATTTGAGTTCCCATGCTTAAGATTGGAAAAGAGATGAAAAAAGGATTGTGCTGTTTTGTTAGAGTGTGTAATGTTTATATAGAGATAATGGATGAGAGATGAGGTGAATCTAAGGAAGAAGAATGGGGCCCACCTTCATTTCATCTCTTCCAGGAGTTGAAAACTTTTACTTTCTCCAGAATTAGTAGTACAGTAATACTAAATTTTAGAACAATGATATGATCATGATTTGATATAACTTAGATTTAAATCATGCACGCACATATAAACCCGGTATGTTGATAGTAGAAAGTAATTTCCATCACTTCCTTTATCATATTACAATAAGGTATTTTTATTATATTACTGTACAATACTATTTCATGTTATTGCTCCAAGCAAACGTGTAGTTGTTTTTCAATTATAGCAAGGACAAATTAAATAGAAGGGTTGTCAATGTCACACATAATTTTATATAGTTAGCTGAAATTAATGCTAAAAGTAATTGATAGGTATGTTAATTAGGAATTCTGGGTGGGGTTGATTAGGAATAATGATAATGGAAATTAGACGACTATTATTATAAAAAGGGGTTTTGTGTTGTTTTAAGCAGCTCGATCAATTTACTCGACACATTTTGGTAGGAGATGATTCATTAGCAAGTTTTGTGGGCCCTATAAAACGACTCAACCTACACATCCACATTACAACATATTAATTCCTTTTTGCATGCATATGAATAAATGTCGATCTAAACAAATCTGTTTCATTAGTTTTAGCCCATAAAATATAATCATACAAACAATTATCGTGATTTAAGCTATCAAGAGATCTTAATCAAAATGCGCATTGCTTACATACATATTACGCTTCACCGACACAATATAGAGCTTAATTACGAGTACTATTATTTTGACAAAATTGGTTTATCCGAACAATCAAAGTTATTGTCAGGAGAATTTTTATCATACAAATAATATAGTTAGAATGAGTTTAAAAATTCGGAATTCATATTATTTTATAATAATTGATTTGTCGATAAGAAAGAATTGAATCTTGTGAGATGCCCACAAGTCATAACACAATGTGAATTTCGTACACATCGACATGTAGACAAATTCAACACATAAATATATGGCTACTATGTGACCGACAAATCTGAGCCACTACAAAGAAGAAAATGTTTTTTCATTATTAACATAATAATGTATTTTGATTCTTTCAATTCTTCTTTACAACAATACTATACTTTCAATGATTTAAATGCATTCTCTATCAAAAAGATATATGAAGGGGGATCAAATCAAAAAGGACAATTTTCCCCTAAATAGGAAAAATTTTAGGTACTTCATTTCACAAGTAAAATTTTCATCATTACCTCAAGTGCACGAAATGTATTGAGACATCATGGTTATCTGTTTTGTTCTTAATCCTATGTTAGGTTTAAGCCTTTAACTGTGTGGATACAATAGAGTTGATCATATATTAATCGTCAATGAATAGGCCTTTGCTTTATATTTCTACATTGGAAGAATGGTACTATAGAAAAACATAGTAATGTGTATTTTTTGGGTAATAACATAATACTATAAGTCGACATAAACACATGAACTAATTATAGGTTTTTTTATTAATGATTACGAAAAGAAGTACACAAACACAATAATGTGTTGTTTTTATATTGTGAATCTGAAATTACGTCACAAAAAGGTTTTATGTGAACGTCTGAAATTAGGAGTACTATTATAGGATTGATTATGTTCACTTTCAATTCATAATTTAATGAAACTATAATCAGGGTATCCACATGGGATACTAGCTTAATTTCAGCATTTAATTTAAATAACAGAAGTGCAATACTATATAACCGTACATGTACATCGCAATAATAATAATAATAATAATAATAATAATAATAATAATAATAATAATAAGCATTAGCAGTGGCGAGGAATTCCGCTTTTAAGTTAAATAACAGAAGTGCAATACTCCCTCCGTCCCGGGCTACTCGCTCCTTTCCTTTTCGGCACGGAGATTAAGGAATGAGTGTATAGGAAAGTAAAAAATGACGGCTGTAGGTGAAAATTTTTACTAAAAATGGAAAGAGTGCAAGTAACTTGGGACGCCCAAAAAGAAAATAAGTGCGAGTAGTGCAGGACGGATGGAGTACTATATAACCGTACATGTACATCGTAGCAGCAATAAAAATAATAATAATAATAATAATAATAATAATAATAATAATAATAATAATAATAATAATAGCATTAGCAGTGGCTGGGAATTCTAAGTTAAATAACCATGTAACAGACAGATGTCCGCAAATGCAGCCGACGTGATGACGTGGCAGGGTATGCTGGGCCCTTGTGCACGTTAATTTCCATGTGACTTGCTTTGTTTCCTCTTCCTGATTCGTCCCATTTTGCCCTCCAAATTATTGTCTCGGTAGCCCTATCCATTTATTTTAACTGATTCAACACAATGAGAAATTAATACTAACTTGAAGCTCCATTTTTTATTTCTCGAGCCCAAACTCAGTCCACAAGAACATATCATGCATAATTTTGCTTAGGGCAAATGATCAAATTTTCCTTGTCATTTAGAGCGTTTATTTGAAAATATCTCATAATTTAGGTAATACCTATCATAATTATTAGTATTTCATTTTTTAGAATAAAATATCCTGCAAATATCATAATATCTACGTAACAGCTAAAAATACACGTTGGTTATCCAAAATTACACATCGATTACGCATTGAATTGCTAGTAAGCACACCAAACAAAGGGACAAAATCAGCCTTTTACCCGTGTGCTCAACAACAAATGACAATGATTTTAATAGTCGAGGATTAATTGTATCATAGGTAAATAGTATTCCCTCCATCTGCGATTAGGAGTCATGATTGAGTTCAGAATATTAGACTCATTTTTATAAAATGTGAATGGAATGTAGAGCCTATTTATTATTTATAGTAATATTGAATTGTGATTTTTAGTTGTAAACATACCAAAATAGCAAAAAATGACTCTTAACAATGGACATAGGGAGTTTTATGGAGTATCAATTATCTCCAACACTACAAGAAAATCTAGAAAGTGAGAAGGAGAAGGCTCAAAATCAGGAGATCCAAAACTCAAAAGTGGGGAACGAGGCTGAATAAAAATGATGACGATCAAAGATTGATTTATTAATTTTTCCTTTAATTGTAAGAGACGTATAAAGAACAAACCAGACTTTAACCATTACTCCCTCGGTTTCTAAGAGTTACATTTTGTCATTTTAATTCGTCCTACAATAAGAGTCACATTTTACTTTTATCTTAGAGCATCCGCATCGGTGCTCGCCGGCACGGCGCTGCTCGATGCATCGAGCAGCGCCGTGCCGCTGAGCAGGCGACGTGGCGCGTTTCTATTCGTCAACGGATTATCCGTTGGATTTTCTTTTTTTTTTAATCGAAAATAATACCAAAAAAAAATTCAAATTCCCAAAAATATCGCCGACATCATGTATATGTGTATTATCTTGCACAACGTGATTATAGCTGACGAAGGAGCGAGGGCAGCTAACTTTTATGACGAGGATGAAGCCGGAAGCTCAACCGCAAGGTCTCCCCCACGCCGAGGTGTGCATACGACGGTGGGCGAGAGGATCAAAACAAGACACACAATGCGTGATACCAGAACCCACATTGAGCTACAGGAAGACCTAATCAAACACATTTGGGCGAAATTCGGCCACGAGTAGTGAGTTTTTTAAATTTTATGAATTTAATTATGTAATTTTAAATTTTTAGGATTTTAATTATATAATTTTAAATTTTTTTGTAATTTGTATTAGTATTCCGAGTATTTTTAATGCATTTTAATATTGTGGAAATGTTTTTATTTAAATCGAATAATAGAATGGTGGGACCCTTGAGCTTGTCCTTGCGGAAGAGTATGAATGTGGGTGTTGTACTCTTGGGGAAGAGTAAGGAGTAAAAAATTAATAAAAGTGGGTCCGTGCTCACACCCAAATGTGACTCTTATTGTATAACGGAGGGAGTATTATTTTGTATATCTTCGATCATCTTAATAACAAGTACTACTATTTGAATAATAGTATTACAACATGGAAATGTTGATATCGACTAAATATTAGCGGTGCTTACCAAAATGTAAACGATGTATTGATTCTTATAAAGAAAAATAATATTATACCGAATTGATGTAACGCATGCGGCCAAGCAACATAATCTTGAGGGTTATGACTTGAAAACTCAATCATGAGACAATATCCACTAAACCAATTGAAATCCGTATCATAATATGCATACATCTCATGTGCATAAATAAAGATTGGAAAAAGAGTTTTCAATTGTTAGTTTGCAACCATTGAATATTTACCGAGTAGGCCATGATGTTTATTTATCCCCCACTTTTCAATTTCATATTCAAAATACTACATGCCAAAATTCTACAATGATCATCTCTCATACTACTTTATTTCATAAATTACGAGTTACATGAATGAATTACTTCTATAATTTTAACGTGTCTTTTAACATAAATATGTCAAAAACAAGCTAGCTTAAAGCGATGCCTTTTGCTATCTAATAATTTAAACAATAAAATGTAATTGTAATTATGTCTGTTTCATGACATTTCCAAAAAAGAAAATCAATATTCGAATTTTTAATTGTAATTATGTATGTTTAGAAATTTTTTGTTGAAACGGCAATAGCTCCAAGTATAATCTTTCCATAATTGTGTTTGAATCAAATTAAGCTGAACCTAAAAAAAATAAGTTTGACAAACAATTCATTATTCATACATACATTATTAGCCCTTTGTTAAAATGAAATCTTCGCTGATATGTGCAATAAATTTCAAAATATCAAATACTACTATAATTTATTCCAATATTTCCAAGAAATGAAGACAGTAAACCATAAAAGCAAGAAATCCGCACCATGTGATGCGAACTAATTAAAATTTTCAATAGAAGAATACAGAAATGCTGCTATATATGAGCTGTGTAAAAGATGGATTGCAAGAAACATTTCAAGTAAGGATTTCCCAGCTCACTGAAATGAGCATAATTCTATTGCATGGATGCTACAAAAGTAACTAGCTCTCTCTCTCTCTCTCTCTCTCACGGCTGTATATCATTTTCACCTCTAATATGATTTACATCATTTCAATGTTGATAGCCAAAGCTCATGCATTCTCACCTCTATCTGCACTAGCTGAATTGTTGCTGCCTATCTATCTATTTTCTTCTAGAACATATCTTTGTGTTTCCAAATGCAGCGTAGCAATGAACTTAATCCTGGATTCAAAACATGAAACAGAAAATCACAATGTGAAGGACACTGCTAAACATGATCGTGTAGATATCGCATGACTATATATTCTCAGAGTTCAACTAAGCCTTTTACCAGAAGGCCATAGTATGTCCCTTCTAATTCTTATTCAGATAAAAAAAAGACCTCATGAAAGTACTTGATGCAAATATAACATGCAGTGTGCAAAGTCAACCTGATAGAAAAAGCAAGAGGTTGAAATAAAAATAGAAATAAAGTACCTTCTCAATGTTTTTGTCCATATGCAGATTACTACTTTCATTCTTGCGATCATCTAAAATATCAGGATTTTCTTCCCTAACAGCAGATGCCTTCTCATCATCCTTCGATTCTGACTTGACATTATTACCGTTCACAGAAATGCCATCTATGTTAGAAGAACTAGCCTCATCCTCAAGTGAAGTGATTTCTTTATTTACTTTGCCATTTGTAATTTGAAGTCCGTTAGCTGTTGCCTCCTCAGCCTTCCTGATCTCTTCCTCTCTTTGCCTTTTTTTTCGAGCTTCTTGCTCCTTTAGTTGCTTAAACCTGGAAATTTGAACAGAATAGGCAAAAATGTGATTCAAATAAAGCAAAAAAAGCCAAGATTAAAAAAACATTTGTTTAACCTTTCACCCGGGCGAAGCCCTTCTGGAGTCCGTTTCTCTTCTTTCTCAACCACCTTTTTGGCTGGTGGTGCCACAGAGATGGAATTTAGTGTTTGGATAGGCTTTTTTTCGATACTGTCATCAATAATTGGCTTAGGACTTCTTGCGCCACCCAATTTACGCAGCCATACCTGCTGCCCCGTACTCAGGATGTTGTTTGTAAGCCTGCATCAGATACCAGCAAACAACCATAAATAATGAGAGGAAACTACAATGGGTGAGAAAAGAATAGAGGAAATTATTTCAATAGGACAAGTAGCACAAATATTGAACAGCTTACCAGTAAAGGCTTAAACCAGAAGGAACTGAGAGGGCAAAATATCCAATCATCAATGGTAGCAACTTTGTTATGGCTTGAGAACTTTTGACATTAGGATCATTACTCTGGCAGTGGTCAAATTAAAGCTCAGTTAGAATTTTTTAACTGAATATTAGTTATCAGAAAATTGAAATGATTATTTTAGTATGAACTAAGAGAAATGGGGGTGGGGGGCATGGTTGACTGCTAGTTTAAGTAAAATTTAGCACAAATTTCTATCCGAGAATATACCTCCTCCATCACAAGAATAACTTTAGGATCAGAAATGGAGTTTCAAGAAAGTAAGAAGATGAACTACAGTGCAAAGAAAATTCAGGGTGAATATTTTTATCACATTTTAGTAGTCCTCACATCTTTTTTTAGTGGTACCCACCCACGTCTTTTATCTCATGTTCTCTAAGATGGAAAGCATAGGAAAAAGGAGGAAATATTATCACAGTAATACCCCATTTGGAGTGTGAAGGAGGCAAAAGGGGCTGCTAGGAAATACTCCCTTCGTCCCACTTTAGGAGTCTCGGTTTACCATTTTTGGGTGTCCCACTTTAGAAGTCCCGGTTGAAATATTCCATAAATGGTATTAGGCCCCGCAGACAGTCCACTAAACTTTTTCCACTCACATTTTATTATAAAACTAATATAAAAAAGTAGGACTCACATTCCACTATTTTTTTACACCAACTTTCCTTTACATTTCTTAAAACCCGTGCCGAACTCAACCGGGACTCCTAAAGTGGGACGGAGGGAGTACTATATATCTTGCCCAGGGAAAACTATATTATGCTCCAGACAAGTGAAAAGAGTAAGAAAAAATTGAAAACATATGTTCTCCACCCTTTTTCCATCAAAGAGAACACACCGTTAAGGATATGCAAACACATAACTAAAGATATATCGCAACCTTCCACTTCCAGTTTAACAAAAGCTCATCAAATATGTGGAAGGCAATGGCAAACCTGTGGAGGTTGCATGATCTGTACAGAGATATATTGAGAGACAACCAGAAGAACAGGCAAGACAAGATATGCCAAAGTATCTGACCACCCAAGGGGAGGATGACCATCCTGAGTTAGAGAAGAAAAATAAATAAGAACCAGAAGGGTACTAAATCATGTTCAAAGATAACTATTATATATGACATCGGCACATACTTAGCATAAGATCAGAAAAGATTTGTTAATAGGATTTACTTGAATATTATCATATCCATAGCAAAAAAACCTTTTGTAGATAACATAAAGAATACAAGTGTTGTAGAATATCTTTTGCATCTAGGTTTTTCTTATATATTAATTGTTATTTTAGGAGTAAATTTAACCTTGTAGTAACACAGCTTTCTGCTCCCTATTTATATGGGAAACTCTCTAGAGTCAATAATTTCTCCTATGCGTCTCTATAGTTAACTGCTTCACAGTCAAGGATGTTAGCCTAATCTTATTTTCGACAACTCACAAGATTGTAAGGCCTCAATAGCCTAGAAGTTGTCAAAGTGTTTAGATAATTGAGCTTTTAAACTAGAGAAAAAGCTGTGAATCAGAGATTGAATATCTTAGTTAGATGAGATTAGAAAGGTATATATTGCGAAAAAAAATCATAGTATGACTAGTTTTGTGAAGTGATTGTTTCTTATAAGATCTTGAAAATTAAAAAATAATATAGGGTTGAGGAACTTATTTATTACGGAGCTTGTAAGTTGTTGGGCTTATTTTCATAACTTAGAAGCTGTTTAAGAGCTTATTTTTCCAAACACTTCTCAAGAGCTTATACGCCAGACCGCCAGTAAAACATTCTCTTGTGCCTACACATTCAAATTTAATGCTCGAATTGGATATGTTGATATTATTATCGATTAAAATATTCATGCAAATGGTATTAACCACATTAACTTAATATAATAATAGGTGCAGAACTTCAGAAATCACAGTAATGCACATTTTATAAAGAATGGAGGACAATGATAAAGTCTTACAATGAAGGGGAATAGCCAAGTGGTACCACTACCAGTTTGCCTAGCAGCAACAGTTGTCGGACCAGATAGTGATGGTATCCAGAAGAAGCCTTCCGTTAATAATCCCTTGATAATAAAGTTGGAAGTCCGATTAAAATAAAGCTTCAGCATTGTACGTAAAAGTCATACTTATGCTTCAAGAAACGGAAAAAGAAACTAAAGGGTGAAGCACAAGATGGTGGGGGAGTTTACCTCATCGGCTGCATTAGAAAGAGCTCTGTAAAGCCCAATCCATATAGGAATAGTGGCAAGTGTAGGAAGACATCCTGGAACAAATAGAGACAGAGGAAAAAATCATGACTTCGCCTTTGATTGTGTATAAGGAACACCAGAAAGCATATGAATTCAAGATGCAACATAAACATTTATTTTGCTCCACTGGTGGGCATATGATAAGAGCAAATCCTCTACAACAATTGATATGATTGTTCTCCATTTAACTTTTTGTGCTATTTTAATAATCAATTAACAGTAGAGGTTTCACAGTCGGTTTATTACCTGCCAACGGATTTATACCAGCTAGCTTGTACAACCGAGCTGTTTCGAGTTGAATCCTCTCCTGCAAAGACAGTTACATATATGAAACACAGAGCAAATGTTAAAAAGGTACATATCCTGATTATCCTGCATCCCCCTTGATTTCCGAGAGGGCCTCATGCTGCCAAATAACTAATTGTTTTCCAAACAATCCCAGACAGTTAATGTCAAAGAAAGTGAGAAGGAAAGTTATCATCCAAAAATTAGAAGAAATCTGAGCCCATTTATATGAATAGAAAATCAACAATCCTAAAGGGAAAAAAAGAGTAACCTGATCACCAGCATATCGTTCCTGAATAGCTTTTATTTGAGGTGCCAAAGACTGCATGGACATTGCTGATTCCACCTACACATCACATTTGAAGACATCTATTTAAATAAGCTACACAGAACAGTCCAACTTTATGCATATTCTAAGTTGAACAAGTATCTATTCTAGGAAAATTAACAAATAATAAAACAAGAAGAATGTTTTAGGAGAACTTGTACTAAAACCATGAGAGGATAAAATCAAAATAACCTGTTTCTTTGTCAAAGGAAAAGTGGCAGCCTTAACGAGTATCGTCAGTAAAATGATAGCAAAACCATAAGCATAGGGAACATGCAGAGTGGAAAGCCCGTCTTTAAGAACCTGAAAAGAGTAACATCGTTTCAAATGTAGAAATAAATATAATCTACCTGAACATTCAAAATATTTTGTTACACAATTGTAGTATTGTTCCATAAATAGCATGTTTGAAACAATTAAATAGTATGTCTCAGCGCATGATGGATAAGAAGAAATAGGCTTGTCTGACATTTAACCTTGTTTATAAAGAACACACTTCATATAGTGCAAATACTTGCATAAAACAAGAGAAACATAGGCAAGGAAATCAAGAATTCCACAACTCAGCATAATTCATTTCATAATCCATCAAAAGGTTTTTTTATCCATGTGTATCACAATAACTCAACAGTCCCAATCTTCAGATTCCAACAAACTTCTCCTCAACCTCAACTATCCCAGAACTCATGTCCAAGCCTTTCAAAAACACAAAAGAAAATTTGTTGGCTTGATTCACAACGATAATATTTATAACCAACCTTCAAAACAACTTCCATGGCATTCGTAATCCCAGAAAGCCAATCACTATTCTGCTTGGTTGTACTAACTGCATCGGAAGAACTCTCAGCAGCATCAGCAACTGTGTATAGAAGCCCTTCAACTCTACCAAACAAATCCTTGATTAAGAAGTCAGCATTTTCGGGGTCCGGAAATGGAACCTGGCCCAAACCGCAACGGACGATCCCGGAATTACGGCTCCTCAGTGAGGGTTTCTGAGACGTATAATTGCTGAAACGGGCCCTACCGGAAACAGGGGTTAGATCCCTCGTCCGGCCTAAAAACGGAGACAACAACAAATTCTGTGCGGTTGAATGAAGAAAACTCGACATCATCAAAATTGAGTTGCTCCACCTTTTGGCATGAACAAATGGCAAAGAAGTGTGGATAAAGGGAATTGGAAAAAGCAGGATTATTTTAAAGCTGTGTGTCTGTATACATATACAAATGGAGGTTAAGGGGATATGAGCTTGTGTTGTTGGAGTTTATGATAGAGAAATATGGAGCTGAAGAAAGGGGGGAGAGAGTTTTCTTAAGAAATACTCCCTCCTTCCCGCACTACTTACACTTATTTCCTTTTTGGGCGTCCCAAGTTATTTGCACTCTTTCCATTTTTAGTAACAATTTATACCTACAGCCGTAATTGTTGACTTTGTCTATCACTCATTCCTTAATCTCCGTGCCCAAAAGGAAAGGTGCGAGTAGTGCGGGACGGAGGGAGTACTATCTGTTTGCCCAAATCATGTTTGACGAAATGGCGAATAGAATCCATAGGTATTGAAATCGCCTGCAAATGGAGCACGTTTATTACCAGACTCAGACACGCAAACAGTTCAAATAATTGCATATATAAAAAAATAATCCTATTAACATAAAATCATATTAATATATTCATTAGTAAATACTAATGATCTGTAATTTCTACCGATTAAAAGGTTTTTATTATAACAATTCAATTTATTTGTACATCTTTTATGTCTAGGTAGTACTCCTAGTATAAGTTTTTAAACAAATGAGAACAGTAAATTGTGGTACATATATCAATGATGGAATTTGAATCCTAAGGTCGGCCACTCTCTCAAATCCAACTCAAGAATGTGCATTATTTTAATATTTTAATAGTACTAATTTCATCCCCTTTTCTCAACTTGTATCACATTTAACATTCATATGGATTTAGTGCAATTGCCACAATCAAGATTACTAACCTTAACTTACCACGTGCCAAAAACTAGTGAAATATCGGGTGTTTTAAATACTCCATTAGATGTTCAATTATCATACTTGCATCAATAGATTCGAATCTTTTAGGTAATCCCAAATACTACCATTTACTTCTCGTATAGGCATATTTACAATTTCTTTGCAGAATACATAAGAGACTGTTCTATTCAATTGGAAAGAACTAGAGTTGACACGCTTAGGAAAGTTGTCATAATTTTATGTCTGTCCTAAACACTTTGTCCCTTAGGTACTAGCACCACTTACTCCAACAGGAGTATTGAACAAACTTAATGAAGTATTGGACTATGAACTCTATGAATAAAGATGCTTTTGGGCTCTTTGGTGCATTACTATAAACTATGCATATCCAGTTAAAAAAAGTCCTATTATTATGACATTCAATCTTGTTAAAAAAAATCGGCTCTCAATTCAACCATTATCCCGTGACATTTGACATTGCAAAAAACATGGTGCACTAGGCATTTAATTTTCCAATAATGTGGTGTTAGGGAATTTATTAGTAAAATCACGAGAGGGTAACAAATGTAGTTATGAGGAGTATACCTGGAGTATTTGTTTTATGGAGATCCATGGGCCAACTTGTCTATCATTCCAATCTCAAATGGCCCATTTTGATCCATGGGCCAATTTCAAGACTAAAGGCCAATTTTGGTCCTTAACATATTGCGATTTTTTTATTTTGGTCCAAAACTATAACACCCCGAAAATTTGTGACTTATTTTATTTTATTGATGTGGATGTTGAATGGGAAATGCTTTTATGAAATTTAATTTCTATGTGATTGAGTTAATTATGTGAAATTAGTTGTTGTGAGTTGTGTGAAATAATGTGATTAAATTTCCAATGTGTGAATTAAATTAAATGGGATCATGCATAATTATTCTAGCCATTTTATTTGAAATTTTTTGGCCCTCCTATTCATTGGAAATAATACTTTCTTTCTTGGATTTAATTAATTGTTTTGGTATATTTATCCAAATTAAATCCAATTAAATCTTACCATATCTTGCCAAATCTTTTCATGGCCTATTTAAATTAGGATTTAAATTATTTTCTTGTGGAAATAATCCCCAAATTTTCGATCCACTCCCTTTTTCTAAAGGAATAAATATTTTTTTTCCTATTTTATGGGATTCTTTCTTCCCAAGTAAATTTGAATTGCACCATATCTCTATTTAATTAGTTAATATAAAAATCTCACAACCATATTCCATCAACTACACGCCTATTTCCTTTTTCCTCTATAATTCTTTCACATTTTATTTATTTATTTATTTTAAGTGTGGGTTTAATCCTAGCCTATAAAAAAGGGAGAAAACCTAACCCTAGCCCCCATATTCTACACGCCTCCCGCCTCCCTCCTCCCTCACCTCTCCCACACGTTTTTCCTTTCTCCCTCTCCTTCTCCACCAATCCTTCACAAATTCTCCAATCTTGCTTCTTTTTGGAGTTGGAAACTCAAGAATCATTGAAGAATCGAGCCATTCGTTATTTCTACAGATTGTTTTTCAAGAGAAAGGTATACCTTGATTCATCCTTCTCATTCTTACCTTTGAATCCATAGTTTTTGAACCTCTCATGCATATAGTGAGTGTAGAAATTGTAGATCTAAAAATTAATCGGTTGGGATTGATGGTTGCATGAGAAAGTATTTTTATATGCGTTTATTGATATGTATGAATGAGTTTGTGGATACTATGTGAATATATGAGAACATGGTTGTGAGATCATTTTGAAGCATGATTATGTGTTGGAAGCATGAATATATGTGTTTGGATGAATGTTAGATAAACCTTAATTCGAATTTGTGAAGCATGAAAACTGTGGTGTTCGGAAAGTAGATTCCAATGTGTGTTTGACCGACCAAACGATCTTATTTTGGCACGAATTTTTAACTAAGTAAATTTTGAGATGTCTTCTGTGTTGTGTATAAATTTCAGCCTCTTTTGACGAAAGATGAATTTTAAATGAATTTTTAAAGTTAACTGCGCAGTTCTGTCAGAATTTGTATTCTCGTCCAGTAAGTTTCGTTTTTTATTTGACCGACCTAAAGATGTGATTTTGATGTTAAATTTTAACTGGATGATATTTGATGTGTCTACTGTGTTGTGATAAATTTCAGCCCCTAGTTCGTTTGAGCTTGCTCCGTTAGGCTATAGGGCTATGTTGAGATTGTGCTTGATGCCTAGTTTGTGAGTTCGCTCCATTAGGCTAAAGGGCTATGATAAATGAATTCGGGTCTGAGTAGGGCCGCAAACCCTATCAGGCTGTGCACACAGAGGGGATCGTGAGCCGTCCTTGCTAGTCGGCCGGTCTCGTGGGCGAATAGTGTGGCCACACTTTCGTTGCACTATGGTAAGAGGATGTGATTGATTGATTGTTGAGAAAGCGGGGAGATTGTTTTGACCGGCCGGTCTGTGAAAAATGTTTTTGTGATACTTGTGATATTTCTTTAATAAACGTAAAAAACTCGAGTTCAATATGGTATGGATGACATAACTTTTATCAAATGTTTTGGCGTGTGTCCACTGAGTATATCAAGTACTCAGCCCTGCATATGTTTTCTTTATGTGCAGGTTGAGCGGGATGTTGCGGCGGATGTTGAGTCGAGCCTTAAGAAATTCCGGATGCGTCGTGTCTTCATACATAAGCGTCTCCCTTTGACTCTCTTGAATACTTGTTTTTCCGCTGCCGTGTTTCGAATCGTTCTTGTTAAAGTATTTCGTTTCTTCTCTGCTCATTAGTCCCTTCCCTAGTCACGATTTCCCCGTCTTTACTATCCTTAGTGAGGGCGGTCGTGATAAAAACATTATCTTTTGGATTATTCGGTCCCTCACAAATAAAAATAGGTCACATTTGGTCTATTTTGGACGGTTCCGTAAAAAAACTGACGAAAACCTAAACCTCCTTCGCCACCTCCGCCACGGCGTCCACCTTCCATCATCCCTCAGCCTCACCCACAGTCGTCACCGTCTCATCCCTCAGCCTCACCCCTTCCTTACATCATCTCCCTCACCACCTCCGTTACACGTCCACCTTCCTCGCCTCGCTCAACTCAGCAATCATCCCCCGTAGACGCCTTCCGGTGTTGCAGCAACCACGATTTGAGAGGAGGAGGTGGAACTGCGGCGGGGGAGGCAGCCGTAGCGGAGGGTTCCTAGACGACGGCGATGGCGAGGGGGAGGTGGTCGATGGAGGGGGTCGAGGGTGAGGGAGAGAGAGAGAGAGAGAAGGCGAGATGACGAATTGACCGATTTTCGGAAGAGTAAGAAATAGGTAATTGCAATTACCGCAATCGGGGGTGTATCCGATCGATTTCATCTCCGGCAAAATTAGCGACGACGACGCCTTCCGGTGTTGCCGCAGCCACGATTTGAGAGGAGAAGGTGGAACTGCGGTTGAGGGAGGCAGCCGTAGCGGAGTGTGCCTGGACGACGGCGAGGGCGAGGGCGAGGTGGTCGATGGAGGGGTCGAGGGTGAGGGAGAGGGAGAGGGAGAGGAGGCGATACAACGACTTGACGGTGAGCAGCAGCGGCAGAACACCGGGAGTCGGAAGCCGGCATGTTTCCGTCAAATTTTTGAATTTCCGTCCAAATTTGGAATTTCTGTCAAATTTTTGACGGAACCATCCAAAATGGACTAAATTTGACCCGTTTTTATTTGTGAGAGACCGAATAATTCAAAAGATAATGTTTTGGACCAAAATAAAAAAAAATCTCAATATGTTAAGGACCAAAATGAGCATTTAGTCTTACTTTAAACTAAATGTTTTGGTTATAAAAAATGGGAAGATGTATTTAGGGGTGTGTAGGTACGGTATACCTTACCGAAACCACCATATCGTATACCTTACCGAAAATTCGGTATGTGAAAAAATCATATCTTTATCTTACCAAAATTTTCGGTATACCGAACTTCGGTATACCTTATTTTCGATATGGAGAATTTTCATACCGATATCGTACCTCATTTTTGGTATGTCGTACCAAAGTTCGGTATACCATACTTTGCGGTATACCTTACTTTCAATATCAATGAAAATTGAATATTTGAGTTTTTAGAATACTATTTATATTTTATAGTAATTTAAATAATATACAGGGTATTAAATACTAGTATATTTTATTCATATTATATTATATTTCACAATAAATTTTATAATTAAAAAATATATACTTTATATATTATTATATTCATATTTTACGGTATATACCTTAAATTACTGTATATACCGAATTTCGGTATACCGCGGTATATAAAAATTAATACCTTTATCTTATCGAAATATTTCGGTAAGGTATCATACCGTACGGAAAATCACGGTATACCAAAAATTCGGTATTTTTGGTATTTTTTTGGTACGATAAGGCCGGTATTTCGATATTTCGGTATTTTTTCCAGCCCTAGATGTATCACTATATTTCATTTTGAATAAATCATTAATTAAAATCAAATTTCCAAGACTTTGTGTGAAGAGAATGGAGCTTTGGAAGATTAAATTAAGAGGGAACATCATTTTTGGTCCACGAACTTTACCAAAGTATCATTTTAGGGCCGTGAACTTTGCAAATATCATTTTAGGTCCGTGAACTTTGAGTTAGTATCATTTGATGTACTTTTTACTATTTCCAAGTTTTTTTGGACGAAAATACCCTCAATACCTTAAAGTGTATATATTTTTAATAAATTTATCATATATTCATATTTTTTTATAAATATCTTTACAATATATTTTTGACAAATTTTCTAAATATAATTTGACCTTAAATATTATCACTTAATTTTGTGACATGCAAGTAAAATTGGTTCTTCAATTTTTTATATTAATCTTTTTTTAAAATTGAATAAAGAACTTTCTTTAATAATAAAAAATTGAATAAATACAGATATCGACGCTCCAAGGCGTTAACAATACGCATAAACAGGGCTCTGCTCATCCTAAAACGGCGCCTGAAAAGGTTGGCGTTGAACCGCGGCTCCTGTGCGAAGTAGTCTTCGTAAGGCACTGATGTGCAGCTACGTGATCACGTTCAATCACTGTTCGGCGGTGGCCAACTGGTCGTGGTCGAGGTAGAGGTACCGCCGGCTGCAAGACCCTCTGCATCAGCCGATCAATCTCACGGTTCGTATAGGCCTCTAACACTTCGTTCATTCGACGTTCGTACTCCTCAGCATCCCCAACACTACCACCAACGTTGCTCATTTCCCGTTGTTGATCTTATACAGAAATTAAGATAGAGAGAGTACTCGTTAAAACAAGTGGTGCGAATGAAAATGACGTGCAAAGCGCGTATATATAGTGTTTCGAAAATTAAAAAAAATAAAAAAATAAAAAAAATCGCTCGCCGGTCTAGAGCCCACAATGGCGGCGAGCGGACCGGCGAGCGCATCGCCCAGCGCTCGCGGATCAGCGTGCGCTCACCGATTTTTTCGCCGAAATGGCGCTCGCCGGTTACAATGGTTCGGCGAGCGAACCGACGAGCGCCGGAGATCGGCTAGCCTGTCCGCTCGCCGCCATTGTGGATGCTCTTAATTAAGCTCAGCTCAAATTTAACAATTTTAATAACTTGTCTGCCAAAATTAAGCTACTTTTAAATTCACTTTAATGTACCGTACGCAGTTGAACAATGTACCAGAATTCATTTATTTTATCTCAACCTTTTTACCGCACCATAAATTATTGATATGCGACGAATAGGAGAGAAGTTATTGGGTACTAATAATTAACCTCTTCAACCTCCACGTATATAATTTCAGCTATGTATAAGCCTATTACAAATGAGTGCTAGTACACATTAATCTATGACAATTACACACATATCTACAATTATATATGCCTAAGGTGAGCGTCAATTTTGAAACGTCCATTTGTAATGAAATTAACATTTAGATTGTATCAATGGAAGAAATAAAATATTAGTCCAAACATATTGTCACTTTGTATATCCAGCCAAAAATATTATCTTTTCACTTTATTTATTTCTGTTCCTACAAACAGTATAATTGATTTAACACAGCAATATGTCCGAACCACTAAAATTTTACTCGTATCAATGGCGTTGGAATGTGATGGAGTATTAAATAAATCAGTGAAACTGCGTGACACCAAATTTATTCTAGAACCGTTTTGTGTGCCAACTTCTCTGAATCCCTAATATTAGATTGCAGAGAAACATATTGGGAGAGTGATGGAAGATTTACATTTGCATGTACAAGTAGGAAAGAGTATAAATTATAAGCTTCACTAAACCCTACTGCTCTACAACCAGTGTTGTAAGGATTGCTGGTCACAATATGGTGGCTACTAACCAGATATGCAAGAGCACCCAATAAGCAATGACTCCAAGCCTCCCTCTCGGATGACTCATCAAAGCTCGCTCCCATTCATCCTGAACGCGGATACACGACAAGCATCAGAAGCCCCAAACACAACCAAACAGTGGATCTACAACTACATGTAGCATATAATTCATGCCGTTCTAGTCACACAACCAATACTGCATCCTCATAAACACATGGTTTTGCCTTAAGAAGAAGTATAACAATAACATGTACAAACTAGATAGTAGTAGCAGTTTACCAGATTCCATCAACTCGATCTGCAAATGTTTTTCCCTGTCTAGGAATCATACCAGAAGTAACCAGTGGCTTGAATGCTTGACCTGCAAAGTCAAGTTCCTATTAATTCCAACACCTTGGACTTTCAGATGGAGTAGTTTCTTGACATTTATACTCACCTTTATCATCATTGAGTCCCTTATCATTAATCAACCTTTCGGCCTCAGACTCAATATTGATAGCAAGGTAATCATTTGAAGCCTTCCTCAACGAACGCACGTGGGCAGCAGATGAAACAGAAGGAATGTTGTTGCTCTTGGCGAGTGCTGCCTGCAAGTTTTCAGAGGTAAGTATTTTGGGCTATTCTATTCAAGCAAGGATTTCTTATTCGACCTCTATGTATATTTTTCTTTCGAATTAAAGAGGGACCTCATGAGTTGGTGCACACACAGTGAAAAGAAAGATAACAAGAACTATAGATCAAGAATACAAAATTAGAAAATCATAAAACAAATTTACCACGTCTTGCATTTCTGATATCTCCGTCTGAGTAGACAAGGAAGCTACAGATGTTCTTCTTTCCTGGTCTATCTCTGGTAGAATGGCTCTGGATTTATCAATGTCTTCTAGTAATTTAACCTTGTTTGACAAATCATCCACAGCCTTTTGGGCCCCAAGCAATTTGGCACCAAGGTCTTCATTTTTAAGTTTCAGAGATTCAGACTCGTGCATCACATCTGCAACTAGTTTTTCGAGCAAGGGAAGGAGCCATAATGCCCCATTTACTTTGGAATCATTCATCACATCACCAGCTCCCAGCTTCTTTGCAATAAGCTGTAAACCTGATTCAAGCTCTAACAACTTGTCCAGCTTTTCGAAATTTTTCTCGTTGGCTACGTACTCTTCGACTTGCCTCTTCAGCTGTTCTATGTCGAGAATCTGCTTATCAATGGTTGAGTGAAGCTCTCCATTCTGATGAGATAGCAAGCTTGCCTGCTCCATATAGTCACTAAAACTATCTACGACATAGAACAGCTTTCTTACATTGGTTGAATTATCTGAATCTCCAAAGGCAAACGCAGCGTCAGGAACATTAACCAGTTTTACTTTATCAATAATGGATTTAACTTGAGATGCCGATAAAGTCTCCTCCAGTTCTGAAACAAAACCATGAAAAAGGGGTAAATCACAGAGTCACCAACAAGGAAATAAGTGAATATAGCTAAGGACCAAGTACCGTGAAATTTGGAGAACGAAATAGACAACTCTGCTTCTCTTTTCCTCAGTTCATCCTCTTTTTTCATCTGATCTTCTAGCTTAATTGCCATTTCATTGATTTCTTCTTGCTGTGCTTTCAGATCAGCCTCCGATTTCCATATTTTTTCCTTGTATAGATCTCTTTCCTCCAAGGCTTCATCACAATTTACTTGCGCTTCTTTCAGTTTGCTCCGCATATCTTCTAGTTCGATAGTAATCTCATGTTGCAAGTTCTGCTGTTCTTTCAGATCAGTTTCCAGTTTCCAGATTTTGTCTTTGTATGCATCTCTTTCTTCCAAGATCTCATCAGAAGCCAGCTGAGTTTCTTTCAGTTTGTTCTGCATATTCTCGGTAATATTCACCAACTTACTTATAGCATCCTGAAACACGATACCAAGATCTTGATTCCGTCTTGCAGCAAGTAGTAGCTTTTGAGCCTTCTTCACATGATCAGTAGAAAGTGCTATGTCTCCATCATCGTTGACTGCTTCCAAATCCATGGACAATCTGCTGTCTAGGTTTACCAATTTATCGATAGATCTCAGCTTGGACACAGCTTCATTTATATTCAACTCCAATCCCTGAGTAGCATCAGTACAAGCAGACAACAAAACTCTGATATCATATTCCAGTGATGCTATAGTATCCTCCTGCCTCTTCTTATCTGTTTCAATGTCCTTCACTTGATCTTTGAGAGAGCATGTATATTTCATTGCATTGACTACTCTATCTTTTCTTAAGTGTAACCATCTCAACGTAGCATCCATTGACTCATCGAAAAGTGTAGATAACTTATCAAAATTATCAGCCAGAATTTTGCTTCTCAGGTGATAGCTTTTAACCATCTTCTCAATGTCAAACATGCTCTCATCATCAATGGCATTTCCCACACCATTCAACAATTCCAAGTTTGGAAGGGCGACCTCAATGTTAGATGGGAAAGTAGTTGAAAGAGCCGAATCGTCCTACACAGGTGAAGGAGTACATAATCACACCACAAAAGCATACCAACGGAGCAACAAGATAGACATGCCTTCAAAAGGAATAGTATAGAAGAAAAGCATGTGTTTGTCCTAGATAAAAGGTAATGGAAAAGAAATATAAAAACTATAAGATTTCGATCAATGAAAACTGAAAGATGGAATAGAGGGGAAAGTACAGAGATATGATGAACACTCTTTCTGATTGATCTACTGTGCAAATAGAGAATGACAATTGCAAAACTAAACCGATTGAAATCCATAAGATAGTTCCTATTAGTAGTTAGTCAAATTTTTATTTATGAAACAATTTGAAGGAAATAAATTGATCACTGGAAGACTGAAGAGTTACCTAGTGACACTTCAGGTATTTATTGTGCACTATGATTTAGCTTGAGAAATTGTTAACTTTTGCCAGGATATATGATGTTTACAAGGAGATTAATTCAGACAAAGTGCATTCCAGCATAAACCATTTGAGTAAAAATAACACAATATGCACATACAAACAAGAACTATACCTTCATGACAGGACTGTTTTGCTGCAATTCAGAGTCCATTTCCAGGGAACAGTCCCAGATCTCTTTAAGTAGAAAATCTATGCTCTTTAAGCTCTCAAATTTTCTCTGGAAACATTGCCCAAGCAAGGTTGAAAGAGTCTCATCTTTTAGAAGTAATTGAAGACTGTCAAGCTGACCAGAGAGCTCCAAAGTGCGACTCCGTAGGCTACTTCGGTTCCCAGCTAACTCCTCCATGCAAGATTCCAGTTTAGAGGTAAGTGAATTTATCTGTTTCTCAGCATTTTCTTTTTTCTGAACCAGATCCGCCATGTTATTCTGTGAATTTAGTAATTTTCCCTCAAGCGATTGGATTGTTACAAAGGATTCAGAGAGCTTGCTAGCAAGCAAGTCGGTTTCTTCTCTAATTCTCTTTATCTCACCATCCAAATCAGCCTGGCCAGTTTGAACTTTAATGTTCTCTTCAGCTAGTACTGAAGCATTATTCTGTGCCTGAGACAACGCATCTTCAAGGGACTGAATAATTTTGTCAGCATCACCAAGTTTTGTAACGTGGTCAGAAAGCTCCTCCTTTAATTTATTTAACTGCTCTTCAGCAAGAGATTTTTCTTCTACAGCTACATCTCTCTCGTTCGTGAACCTGGAAACATTTTCTTCTGCTATTGATAGAGCATCTTCAAGAGCTTTTGTACTCGCTAAAAGCTCTTCATACTTGGTTGTATGTGAAGAAGCTTTCTCTTTTTCCTTCTGTAGCTCCTCCTCCACAAGAGACTTGGAAATCTCAAGTTCTTTCTTCTCATCCAAGAGCTCAGACCTGCTCTTTTCTACAACCAATAAGGCATCTTCAAGTGACTTCATCACTGCCTGGGCTTCAGATAATTTGCTGGCCAACAAACTGGCTTCATCATGTGAACTCCTCAGTTCTTGTTCAATTTTTGTCTTTGAAATTTCATTTTCACTAAGATATCCAGCAATCCATTTTACCTTTTCTACAGGCTCATTGAAGGAGAGATCACTCGGAGTACTAATCCCTTCAATTGACTCTGTGAATCTTAGTAGCATACTGTTGCTCTCTGCTAAGAACTGCTCAAGTTGATCTTTTTGTTCCTTGGTAGAGACTAGGTCTCTCTCCAAGTGGGATATACGCTCCACATCAACTAACAACTTAGAGATCTGATCCTGGCATTCAGAAAATTTGGTCACAGATTGCTGCAGTTCAGACTTCAAATTGTCGATTTCTGCATTCTTTTCATTTATAGAACCTTTCAGGCTTTCCCGTTCCTGAACAAGCCACTTACCTTTTTTAGCTGCCATCGATAACTTCTCTTTCACTAAAGCACATCTAGCCTCTAATTGATCAAGGATTTTCTGCATGTCAGCCTTCTCCAATGAAATCTGATATTCCTTTTCAACAACTCCTTCATATTTCTGTCTCAAGTTCTCCAGTTCCAACTGGAGATGGCTCTTCTCTTGTGATTCTGCCAAAAGAGATGATGTTAGGCGATCAATCTCATTGTTTACAGCCTGCCTAGTTTCAGCTAGCTCATTTTGTGACCTTTCAAGAGCTTTATGGTCACTTCTCAAAACCTCCAGTTCGGTTTGCAGAATATTCTTCTCCTGTATTTCAGCTAAAAGTGATGTAGTAAGTTGCTCGATCTTCCCATTTGCAG
The DNA here is from genome assembly GCF_004379255.2 of Salvia splendens. NCBI lineage: Eukaryota > Viridiplantae > Streptophyta > Magnoliopsida > Lamiales > Lamiaceae > Salvia > Salvia splendens. The sequence continues at coordinate 5,262,774 of NC_056034.1, forward strand.
CCTCTACTGTTTTAGCTATCTCATGTTGTAACTTCATAGCTTCTTCTTTAAGCACGTAAGATGATTCTGCAAGCCAATGAATGCGCACATCTAATTCACTTGAAGCCACTGCTTCAGGAAAATCAAAAGAAGATAATGTCCCACTCAGTTTACAATACTGTAGAGATATATCCTTAAGTGATTTGTTCTCATCTGCAAGCCATCTGACCGACTCAGCGATATCTGTTGGTTGAAGTTCCTTAGTTTCCAAACTCTCGGATAATATGTCTCCACATTTCTGAAGAACCATTTCCTTCTCTGCAAGAGACTCTAGAGCAGTAAACTTCTCTTGCAGTTCAATTGAGCATCGATCCAACTCGCTAGTTTTCTCTAGCAACAATTGCTTCAGGGAATCTCTCTGCTGTACCAATGCCTTTCCCTTAGTCGCGGCCATGCCAAGCTTCTCTTTTGTGTTTGCATACCTGTTCTTTTCTTTTTCAACTTCTGCACCAAGTCTTCGAATTTCTGCATGCGCATGTTCAAGAGCTAAATTTTGTTTCTCTAATTGTTCCACCAAACTCCTATTTTCATTTTCTAAATTTCTAAGTTTCTGGTACATATCCTCTTCTTTCCTTCTAAGTTCGAGAATTTTATCATTGGCCAAGGCAAAAGTTCCGATTTCATCAATGTTGCTGAAATCTAATCCTACCTCGTTTAAACATCCCTTAAGCTGGTCACTTCCATAAACTAGAATATTATACTTTTCCACCAAAAATGAGACAGAATTCTCGATATTATAAATCTTTTCAATGCGAGGCCTGTTCCACAGTTCATCATGATGATCCACTGTGGGCAGGGATGATAGAATCCTGTTTGCAGTTTCTTCAATATGCCGATCTGTCTCAAGTTGGGCTTCATATAATTGGGATATATCATCATATTTTGAATTTGCAGCAGATGTAGCTAAATTGCTTGATTCAGTTAGGTCAGCAATCTTTGCATTGAGAAAATCAATTTCCTGGTGTTTTGAAGATACTACAGAATGGAGCTCACTCACTTTCTTCTCGGTCTGCTGACGTTCATTGGTAGCAATTTCAAGCAATCTAGAGCACTCATTTATAACCTCATGCAAAGAGACACCATATCCCAAAGTCGTTGCATCCCAAGTTACCACTTCGTTTTGATGATGATTAATGAATCCTTCGGCATTGTCATCTGCTGCAAGGTGCTGCTCATTCGACACCTTCAACTTGTTACAGAGTTTGGAAAGTTCACGCATAAGTACCGCTCTTTCTCCCTGCAGAAGAAAGAAAAAGGGGAGGCATTCAGAAAAATTCACTCACATAAACAAGAAAGAAAAAAGATGCATAAAAAAAAAGAGGCATGAAAAGGTCAACCTCGTAGTCTTGTGCCAGTTGCTCTTTCTCGAAAACACTCTTCTCAAGCTTATCTCGCAGCAGTTCTATCTCAGCTATCATTTCAGGGACTTTGATTCCACTATCTGGTCCATCAGCTAGATCATCTTGTAGATTATCCTTTTCCTCGGAGTTCTGTTGGGATTCCAAAGTTTCTATTTCATCTGGACAGTCAACAAATGTATCCTCCTCTGCTGGCATCACGTCTGTTGGTAAACTTTGGAAAGAATCAAAAGCAGATCCATTGCTTGGGGTGACGGGATCTATCTGCACGGCCAAAACCCAACACAAGCTACTGAGTTCTGTTGTTGTTAGGAAATACCACACACACATATCATGTCCACAATAAGAGGTCGTCTTTATAGATGCAGTTTGAAGGATGCTACTAGTTACATCGTGAAACATGAAAAGCATCACGTTTAAGAAACAGGAACCGACGTAGATAGCTTATTTTCAAGTTTATTGTACTGGGCAAAACATATGTTTTCGATTACAGGATAAACAGTTAGGTCCCAGTGGTCATTTTTCCTATAGAGTAAGATCTTCAATCTTTTTTCTGACTGATAAGTATAATGCAACAAAATAGCAAGCTATAGAATGGGAAAACAAGCACTAAATATCTCATACAATGCTACAGTGGCTACAAACATAAAGTTTGTATAGGGAAATGGGATAAGGTTATCTAATTAGTGTGCTTGAATAGCAAAGTACATGTGATACTTTGCTTCCAAAATCCTATTCCTAGTACCAAAACAAATTCATATACTATAGCTACTTAGAAGACATAACTTGAAGACCTTTCATCCAAAATTGTCTCGTTTCTAACATACACATATACAGATAAAAAAACATACGGAGTAAATGATATAAGTTGTCAATCCATCCCAGATAAAGTAAAATGTGACTATCAATTGTCAACTTTGAATTTTATAAATAATTACTAGTTCATCCGTTTAAACAAAAAGTTGTAAAATTACTTTCATGATCGTGCCGCGTGGCATAGCAGCACTCATGCAATGAAATGGTTAGTCAGTAGACGACGCTCCCTAATTATCAAGGAACCTCAAATACAGCAATGGGGGAGTGATGCGGATATATTTATTTATTATAAGCATGAATTTAGTTGATGTTCTATAAATTACTAGTATCCTTATGATTTATTTACTTAGTTGTTCAGATTAGGATTGATTTGATTTATTTATATTAGGATATGATATCAATGAATGAAGAAATTATAAAATCTCCTCTTTACATTTCACGTTCCTTTTTACTCAACTTTATCATCATGCTTCTTTAAATTTCACGTTCCATATCTATATAAAATCTTGACAATGAATCGTCGGATTAAAAATTATCACCTGATCAACAGAATTGGCAGCACTCTCAGCTACTGCTACTGTTGCATCATAGGGGATTTCCAGAGAAGCAAACCCCTCGGCTTCCCCAGCTGCTGGGGAGACTTTCCTCTCCATTTCCATCAAACAAAACTCCCACTGTATATTTCACCCAAGCTCCATCTGAAATCATATAAAAATTCAATCTTTCTTCCTCCCAGAATTCATTCCTGAACTAAATCACAAAATAACGCTCCTGTCTCATCCACGTCTACAAGAAAACAAAAAATATACGGAGTATTAATTAAAAAGAAGAAGAACAGAGCAGGACTGTACCTCGAAAAGAGGGTCTGATTACTGGGTTTTTGTTGAAGAAAACTGAAAAAGGAGGGACCCTGTGTTGCAGTTGAGCGGTGAGTGAGACTGTTTTGGAAGATTTTGTATTTGTCTGTTACTACATGCGCTGCGGACGACGTCGTTCAAAGTCAAAACCTGCCATTAAATGTCGACCGCTCCAAATATCTGCATTTAATTTTAGTTCGTTACGCTGCCTAACTTAACATAATACTTTTCCGTTTGCACGACCTTTTTCATAACTTCCATGTCATGAATAATTAGGGTTCAAGATTAGAATTTTCTTGCAACACACAGCATTTTACAAATGAAAAGAGATGTGAAGAATACTCCAATTTTAAGGTTACTGAAAGATGAGCGCACGGCTTCTTATTCAGTTATTCATATACATATTGAGACAGCTACCCGACTCTATTTACATTTGAGGTCGGCTTCTTCTATATATACCCTCAATCCCACATCATATTAAATTAAATATTCATAATACATCAAGAACAGAGCATCTGGTATATCTTTAGGCAGATTTCTGACATACAGGTAGAATCGTCTCAAGTCCTCTGTCGAGACAGCGCCACGCTCAATCACTTCATCCTTGCCGGTCAGCTCCCACAAGTCTCTTGACTCGACTCGTCTTAGACTACCACGGCAAAAGGGGCATGACTCAGATCTTGTGCTCCTGGAAGTTGAGAAAAGGAGCAGCATTTATATTTTATACCATATCATGAGAATGTACAATGCAACATATTCTCGTAGATACTTACCAATCTCGGTAGCAGTTGATGCACATCGCGTGGCAGCAGTTAGGCATGACCATCTTGGTGCAAGCCTCCAAGCATATTCCACATTCGTCGTCTCTCTCTGAATCTCCTCCATCTCCTTCCAATCTCTTCTTGCTCGAAAAAGCAATGCTTTTGCAGTCACCATCATCCACCTCCACCAAGTCATAATGGAGCTGCTCAAGCGACGGCAATATCAACCCTGCAAGTTAAGCGATCATTAGAGGTCATAACATTATGGTAATTCCCATTAGTTTAAAGAAACAGATGCAACAAACAACCATAGAATTCTTTCATAGTCGCTTTGCGCCCAATTGTTGAAATCTTTGGCCTTCCATCTGTATATACCTTCCAAAAATGACAAGACAAACCAAATTACTCAAAACACACAGAAGACAAAAAAATCTTGGTTTAAACAATGTTTTGACTGCTTTAATACTTGGCCCCTTGGGTAAGTCAACTAATAGTAAATTTTTACTACATCCATACCTTATAAATGAGTATGTGAAAAGGATTTAAGATTCTTGGTAGGAAATATGCGCAGGAACAGTCGATCCATTTTAGAAAATACAGAAACAGAGGTGACAAGTGATTGTAGACCAATTTCATTTGAAGACGCGCACCTCCCTTAGCTTTTGGGATTGCAGCAGCCCTAGAAAGCCATACAATATGACACAATCAGACAGTGATTTCATCATTTTCTGTAATTTGACATAGGAACATAGCCGAGACATAACAGAATCAGATGAGATATAATAAATTTGCAATAGAATGCCTTTTGGTTTTGATCAGGACAATAGAATCCAAGATTTAGGTGCGACCAAACAAACATTGCTTGCAGCAGAGCCATGGTGCAAATATAAAGTTGACAAGAATAATGGATATGAGACAATATCAACATTCAAATTTGCAATATCATCCAACGACAAGCCAAAACAGATTACTGTGGCACAATCTATGCTCACATAGTTCAGAAACCATTTGACTCTCTTGGTTTTCTTTCCTGGTTGGGGTTCTGGTGCGCATCAATCATCATCATATTCTAGATTACAAAGATGCTAGTCCTAGACAGGATGGCTTTGATAGTTTTGGCCTTCCACATCTATAACCTTTCGTCATTTTCTTATTCGGTAAACATAAACATCAAGGCTTTGTTCTCTTTGGTGGTCATGAGAAAATGAGGAATAAGAAAATCTCTCCTTTAAATCTCTCATTTCTTTTTCATCCTTTTCTAAGAATTTCGCACCTATTCCTCATTTTCACTCAAAGAAGATAAAGTTTTATAAGAACAAATACATCGTGAAGCCCTTGGAATGAAAATAAGGAATAAGAAAGTGTAAAATGCTTTTTTATAGAAAATGATGGAAAGGAAATGAGGGATTTAAAGCAAGCGAATTTTCTTCTCCCTCATTTTCTCATGATAAATTCAACCACCGAAGAGAACACAACCCAAAAAAAGAAGAGGCACTAGCTTACAATTGAAATGAAAGTAATTTGATTAGTGTATTCGAACAGATCTCTAGCAATAATGCCACTGCAGGAGATTCTCAAGCAGCAATTTCAACACTAGAGGCATGCATACTTGCATTATCAGAAATGGAGGCTATTTTAGGTCCTTGGAAATGAAGGGTAGGCTTAAAAGCACTAGGTAAATCTTTACCACATAAAAGGATTTGCAGATAAGGAAGGGAGGTTTAGCTGGATAAGTCTTTCATGAAAGAGATGTGGGAAAACGCGGAATGACATAAAAATATTGCATTCCCAGATTAATCATCAGTGCAAAAGCTAATACATATTCCCCTTTCAACAATACAACATTGCATAGCAGAGACCTAAAAACAACAAAGAAGACTTTCGCATTGGACAAGAATCAACATTCGGCCAAAGTAAAAACCACAGAAAAAACACATAAATCTTTCCATTTCAGCAACAACCAAACACAGCAACATGTAACAGCCACAAAAGACTTGCAAAAATTTTATGTGAATTCAGGTAAAGCAACAGTGACTTCACATGGGAGGACTTAACAAAAACAGAGCCCATGTCTCGAATTGATTAAGCAGCACAATCATTGACTTCTCTGCTGCAGTACTCATCAACAAAAAGTAAAATTAAGAGTAATTACTATAAAATCAAACCCAGTATAGCCAAAATATGCAAGAAGAAGCCAAATACATGCCCAGAAAAGGAGAATTGCAGAGAAATAGGAAAAATAAATTATTAGTACTATTACTTAAAAAGAAAAGGACAAAAAAAGGTAAAAGGAGAGCTTACATAGCATTTGCATGTTGAATATCAGTCTCCAACAAACTCAAAGAATCATTGTACGAAGTCCTCGCCAATTGCTGGTAATGCATAATCTCCATCTTTTTCTTCCCCTTTTCTTAAAATTCTCTTTTTATATGATTCTAAGTTGCTCCGTTTAGCATGAAAACTGCTTTTCTGCCCCAATTGAAAGTTCAAAGACAAGAGAGAAGTCTTTTTTAGACAGCTATAGAGGAGTCCAAGAAAAGAGAAACACAGCTTGCTCTTTTTTTTCAGAATTGAGAATACAAGACTACAAAAAAGCTCAGAAAAGAAATATAGAGAGAGAAAAAATAAACCGAATTCTCTCTCCCTCCCTCCTTTCCTATCCAGTCCGGGTCCCTTTATTTTCAAGAATCAAACTTCACCATCAGTCTACCCTTTCTTAAGTGGAATTTGAGCTCGGTAGTTTTGATGGTTGATGTAAGAGAGAGAATGAATTCGTTTACTATGATGAAAAAGAGTTGGCTTTAGATTCTTGGAAACTTTGCCTTCTGCCATCAGACCTCAACATTAAAAAAAATGGTTAGAGAAAGGAATTATTATTTGTTGGATATATTTTTGGGGTGTTCGGTTTATAAGATTTTATCCCGAGATTAAATATTTAGTGTGTTTCGTTCATAAGATTCAATCTCACAATTTAATCCGAGATGGATCATAATCCTCTAGGACTAAAATAATTTCAAAACTCGATCCTAGATTATATCTTTGTATTATTTTATCTAGGAAACCGAACTCCACCTTTAAAGCTAAAACTCAAAACAATGTCAAGGGATTGTATGGTTAATATTTAAAATTTTTAAAACAAGACTTTGCTTGTTTAATTAACAAAACGAAGCGTTATTTAGTAGTATAATGATTCGATTCTTGATTAATTTTATTTATTGCGTCCCTAATTGAAAGTCAAAATTGAAGCAGTTACTGCTGATTAGGTTATTAATGGAGTATTTTCTATACTACTTTGTTTGGTGAATATTTTTCTAAGTTGTTGGTATAATTATTGTACAAGTTAGGTATTAGCTTGCTCGAAACCTATGTGGTGTCTAAGGTCATCATTATTTAATTTTTGTGGCAGTAGATAATCAAGTACTCCTATTTAATTAGTTTTAAGAGAGATCAAATGCATCTTTGTTAAGATACGAACTGGTGGGTCTATATTTAATTATATAGTATTACTAATGTTGCTTGATAATCACGTCCATGGACGACACGATACATGTGGCAAACAACTAGTCTAAATTATATCTTTGGTGGAAAATGTTGGGATTGTGGTCCGGTCAACGCAATTGGACCGGATCGTACAAGTGACAGATTATTTAATTTTGAAATAATTAAATAATTTATAATCGATCTACATTTTGAGTAGATGATTGTGGTATATTCACTTTCTCTAAATCGATTCTCGGTGAGTGATAAATAATATATTAAAATATGTCACGATATATGGAGATATGAAATTAATTAATTAATTAATTTATCTATTTTGGACACGTAGACAAAACAATGTGGCAATTGAGCATACGGAGAAAGTTTCATAGAATGCGTGCACATTGATCGGGTCGTCCAGATACATCTCTGGAATGAACAACTACGTGAGAGGTGTCTAGATACATCCGTCCAGGTTCATGCTCCATGATTGATGGTGTAACGTTTGTAACCGCCGACCGTTACAATTTGTCTTAATGGGTGTTTTGACTCCACCTCAACATGCATTGGGTTTGGCCTATAAATAGGCAAAGCTCACTCTTGCATTCTCTACACCACTTCACAAGCATACAAAGCATAAGCTCTCTCCCTCTCTTGCACTATTCTTCTGTCGAAGCTCTGCCCTCAACTTCATCTAGTTCGCCGGAGCTCTGCTGATAGCGGTGCTGCTTCATCAGAGACGTAGCCGTTTTATCTTTGGGGACGACACGCCAATTCGAGAGCACTACCAGGGCGTATCTCGTCTTGCGGAAAGAGGACTCATTGACTCGGCTAACTTATTTTACGGTTTATTGTTTCGATTTTTCCTTGTAATTCATTTCAGTTATTTCTTTTGTATTCCTTCTTTTGGGTTGTATTACTCCCGATTTTTATCATTTGTAATCCAGAAACCAACAGAAAATGTATAAAATTATTAAGTATACCCTTTTATTTTGATTGACAACAAAAAAATAAGCTAGATATATTTCTCTGTACTAGCACATACATATTATTAATAATATATTGTGTTATAGTAAATGATTTGTTATGCTCTGTATAAATGCACACACTATTATACTGAGTACTCATTAAATTTGTTATGAAGAATCTTATCCATTTCTTTTCAAAAAATGATAAACAATAATTCATCATTTTATCCAATTGTAATTTAAATTTTAAATATAGGGTATTAGTTTGAGCTAAATTATCTTATTAATTGAATTGCATTTTATTGTTAACTGAGATCATACTATCAAATAATAATACTCCGTACTATAACCTTGTACGAGTAAATTTATATCGTCGGTTGTAAATTTACTTTTGAAGTATTTTTTTATTGTGAAGAGACTATCTATTTTGAGAGAGTAATTTACAATAAAAGGAAGAGGACAAATTTTTATAGACAAATTAATTATATTTAAAATAATTTTCACAATTTACTGATTATTGCCAATCAATTTTTTGCTCGACAAATTATAAATATAATTCTATGTATAGTTAAAAAGAGGAAATAAAATTTTAAAATTATCAAACAATACCGAATATATTTACCAAGTATTAGTATGTTCTTGGACTAAGTTCAAGTCCCAGAAATTGTTTGCTTCATAAATTTAATATGGAATTAATTAAGCAAGTGATTACCGAGCTACAGTTGTGATCGGTATATTAGACTTATTTTAATAAGTAATATAATTACCAAGGAGTACCAAGCAATCATTAGCTCGAAAATAAATATCAGTAATGTATGACGATTATTAAAATAACGGTCTATTATAATTGATGGAGTACGTACTAAACAAGCCCATCAGCCTAAAGCCCAAGAAAGAGTATCAGTTCGGCATGACTAAAGAGTATCAGTCCGGCATGACTAAAGAGTTCAGTTCGGCACAACCAAAGAGTTCGGCCCCAGCCTACAGCTCGGTAAAAGCCAACCAATCAAACTCTGCTCTCAGGTCGGCATCAAGCTCTACTCTCAGATCGGCAAAAGCTGCTCGGCAATAATTCAGCAGTTCGGTCTCAGTATTCGACCGAACTAGGAGATAGTGGACTCATGCAGGATTTCCACCTCCACTACACCCACGATCTATTTAGTGGTGTCAAGCAGTCATTAACTCATGCAGGATAGTGGACCCATGCAAAATCGCCACGATCTCCACGACATCCACTACCTAGTAAATGGTGCTGCATGCCACGATCTTGGTTCAATGTATAAATAGAACCTAGATCAGATAGATAAAGTTAAGTTCTGTTAAGCTCTCTAGAGATAAAATATCATATAGCAAGTCTGTGTTGTAAGCTGTAATCCCAGATCAAGCAATACAATCTTGCCCTCCCTTCTTCCCGTGGACGTAGATTTACTTCAGTAAATCGAACCACGTAAATTCTTTGTGTCGTAGTCTTTATTCTCTACCAGCATTTACTAACATCAGAAATTCGCGAAACCATCACTGGCGCCGTCTGTGGGAAACAGAGAACCAAATTTGTGATAAAGCGAATTTTTGACCCTTTTTCCACCCCAAAAAAATGCATACCAGATCACACACTACCCGTAATACCGTTCGTGATAACCGTGAGGAAGCTAGTCCAGCTCGCAGGTCTGAAAAACGGCCTCGGGAGACATCTACCTCCGGTTCTCACGAAGAAGGAACAAGCCACTCCAGGAGAGATCGCACCGAGTCTTCCCAGCAGCCCGATTTAAATGAAGCTGTCAAGCTGTTCTTGGCCGAGAAGCAGGAGGAGTTCTTAACCTTCCTGCAGAAGAGCCAACAGCCGGAGAAGACAACGGCGGATTCTCCCTCCTCATCCAGACATGAAAGTCACTACCGCAGTAGTGACGTGTCTTCCAGGAGAAAGAATCCTCAACCCCGACATGTTCCTGTTCCTCCTCGGTACCGGAACCACAGGAGAACTCCCTCTCCTCCGTACCGAAGAGATGTCGGGTTCGCCATGTACGGAGCATTAAAGACTCCGTTCTCGGACGATATCACCCGAACTCCTTTGCCGCGGAACTACCGGACACCGTCAATGACTTATGACGGGCTAGTGGATCCTCATGACTTCTTGGGATGCTATCAATATAATATGGCGAACCAGGGTCTCAATGAGGTCCATATGTGCAAGCTGTTCCCCGAGCTGCTCATCGGGAACGCCAGAAGGTGGTTCGACAGCCTTCCTCAAGGCAGCATTAGATCCTACCGAGATCTAATGGATGCTTTCCACAGGAGGTTCTTTCAGAAAGCGGAAGCCCGAATTACTTCGGCTCAGCTGCTTTCTATACGTCAAGGTCGCGACGAAAAGATCAGCGACTTCCTGACGAGATTCCATAAGGAATGCCTACAAGTAGATAATCTCAATGATCTACTTGTCATTTCGGCATTCCAAAATGGAATCCTGCCCGGAGCTCTCTACAGAAAGCTTGTGGAGTGCGGTCCGCAAACAGCTCAAGAAATGTGGGACATTGCGGACCAGTTTTCCCGTGCGGATGAGGCAGACCGTCGAAAACGGTCTTTAGACAGCTCATCCCGAGAAGAGAAAAAGAAGCCCGATCAAAGCGGCCAGGTGCTTCCTCGCCGAACTCCTTTTGAAAGGATTCAAAGGGCACCAGTACAAGGCAGATTGGGGCCACGTCTCAATCCTGAGAAGCCGCCCGCTCAGTTCGTACCATTAAACAAGTCAAGAGCGGAAATTTTCGAACTACATTCCGATATGTTCGAAAAACCAAAGCGGATGACGAAATCAGCCGCGCGGCGACCTCAGGATCAATATTGCTCCTTCCATCAAGCCCACGGTCACGATATCGAGGAGTGCCGAAATTTGGCTGCAGGTATTGATGTTCTTGTGAAAACAGGAACGTTAAAAAAATACCAAAGCAAGCAGCCGAAAAAGAACAAAAGGCAGAGAGGTGCGAACTGCAATCCTCAGGATCCGAAAAGGCATGAGGATCCCGAAGACGACGACGAGCCGCAATATGATGGAGTAATCCAGACTATTGATGCTCTCCCTGCCGGGAAGACTAAATCGTCCCTAAAAGCAGAACGCAGAGGTTCCAATCAAGAGGAGCCAACACATAAAAGGCTGAAGAAAGACGAAGTGATTACATTTTCAGATGCCGATCCCGTCCCAGCCATCTCTCCTCACCAAGACGCTATTGTCATTCAAGCCGGAGTGGCAAACAAACTGATCCACAGAGTATTTGTGGATACAGGAGCGTCAGTCAGCATTCTTTTTAAAGAATGTTTCGATAAAATGGAAGTGGATCCAGCTCGGCTCAGTCCGGCTCCACTTCCTCTGAAAAGTTTCGCCCAGGAGGACACCCGCCCTGAAGGTATTATCAGCCTTCCGATCACGGTGGGAAAAGCGCCTACAAGCTCCAATACGATGATCGAGTTCTTTGTGGTGAAAGCTCGGTCCCCGTACAACATCATCCTGGGGAGAGACTGGCTCAACACAGTTCGGGCCGTTTGCTCTACTTATCACCTCACCATCAAGATCCCCACTAAAGGTGGGATAGCGGTCATCCGAGGTGATCAAAAGAGAGCAAAAGAATGTCTGCAGATTGCGCTTAAAAGTGCCGAGCAATCAGTTCGGCACCATCAAGCATAGCAAACACAGCAACCGGAGTCAGAGGCAAGCGAGATGACCAAAGTCACTTCAGAGCCGAACTCAATGACCGTTCAGTTATACGAAGATGATCCATCCAGAACGGTCAAGATCGGCTTCGCAGGAACGCCTCTACTCCGGGAAAAGACCATTCAGCTCCTCAAGGAGTACAAAGATGTCTTTGCATGGTCTCCGTTGGACATGACCGGAGTGCCCCCCGAGGTAATCACTCATCGGTTAAATATTGATCCTTCAATCCGGCCAGTAAAACAGAAGCAAAGACTCTTTGCGGCAGAAAGAAGCCAAGTCATCCATGACGAAGTCCGCCAATTACTAAAAGCGGATGTACTATTCGAGGTGAAATATCCTTCTTGGGTGGCCAATCCGGTGATGATCAAGAAAAAAGAAGGAGGATGGCGGATGTGCATAGATTTTACCGATCTAAACAAGCACTGTCCTAAAGATTGCTATCCCCTTCCGAATATAGATAAAAAAGTAGAAGCTTTGATCGGCTTCGAAATTTTCTGTTTTCTTGATTTATACAAAGGATATCACCAAGTGTTGATGGATGAGAGTGACGCTCCGAAAACAGCTTTCATTACCGATTTCGGCATTTTCGCTTATAAAAAGATGCCATTCGGTTTAAAGAATGCCGGAGCCACTTATCAAAGGATGGTAGACAAGCTTTTTCGGCACCTAATCGGAAAACAGGTTGAAGTGTATGTCGACGACATAGTTGTCAAAAGCAAAAGCACTTCGGAGTACGAAGACAACCTCAAATCCACTCTCGACGTGCTCCGAAAAGCCAACCTCAAACTCAACCCCCAAAAATGTACCTTTTTGGTAGATTCGGGAAAATTTCTGGGTTGTTGGGTTTCAAAGGACGGACTCAAGGCGAATCCCTCAAAAGTTCAAGTTATTCAGAACATGGCGATGCCGAAGTCCATACACGATGTGCAAAGACTAACTGGATGTCTAGCCGCATTGAATAGATTCCTTTCCCAAGCAGCCGAAAAGCAACTGCCGTTCTTCAAAGTGTTAAAAAAGGCACCAAAGTTTGAGTGGGGAGCCGAGCAGAAAAAGGCTTTTGACGAGCTCAAAAGTTATTTAGCCGAGCTTCCAATTCTCTCTGCTCCAACAGATGCCGAAGTGATTTTCTTATACTTAGCGGCATCCGATCAAACCATTAGCGCGGTGCTTGTACGAGAAGAAGGCCTAAAGCAGTTTCCCATCTACTTTACAAGCCGAGCATTAAGAGGTCCAGAAACAAGGTATCAACCTCTGGAAAAAATTGCTCTGGCGTTAGTAAATGCAGCAAGGAGACTGCGGCCATACTTCTATGCTCACAAGGTATGCGTCTTAACCGATCTGCCTCTTCGGCAAGTTTTGACCAAGCCAGAAGCATCAGGCAGAATCGCCAAATGGGCCATAGAGCTGGGAGAACACTCAATCGAGTACCTACCTCGAAAAGCCATCAAGGGACAAGCCTTGGCAGATTTTCTTGCAGAGGCCAAGTTCGATCAAGCAATCCCTGTCATTGCCGAACAGAAAAATTCTGCCAATGCCGAACTAGCACAGCCCTTGGAATCCGAAGAAGAGCCGCCGGACTGCTGGAGCGGATTCGTAGATGGAGCTTCGAATAAAACGGGAAGTGGAGCTGGTATTCTGCTTATCGCTCCCGATGGACACGAGGTAACCTATTCACTTCGGTTCTCATTCCCAACCACTAATAACGAAGCCGAATACGAAGCCCTCCTTGCCGGACTCCAGCTAGCGCAAAGTCTATGTATCAAGTCTCTCAAAATCCATTGTGATTCACAAGTCATAGTGAATCACATGTTGGGTACAAGTGAAGCCCGTGATGAGAGGATGAGGAAATATTTAGACAAAGCGCAAAGCATTAGCCGAAGTTTCTCTTATTTTCGGATAATCCGCATTCCCAGAGCAGAAAACAGCCGAGCAGATACTTTAAGTAAGTTAGCCGCATGTCCAAGCTCAAAGGTGGAGGAATTGATGCATCGAAGCATTGATGAAGCTGAGGTACATTCAGTAACCAGCTCGCCAAACTGGATGACGCCGATCTTACAGTATCTAGATCAAGGACAACTGCCCGAGGATAAGAGAGAAGCTCGGAAAATCACATGCCGAGCACTTCGGTACGAACTTCATGGAGGAGTCTTATACAGAAAGTCCTACCTTCAGCCGTTATTACGATGTATAGGGCCAGAAGAGACGGACTACATCCTCAGAGAAGTTCATGAAGGATCGTGCGGCAGCCACATCGGAGCTAGAGCTTTAGCTAAAAAAGTTCTAAGATGGGGATATTATTGGCCAACCTTGGTACAAGAAGCAGTGCAGCTCGTCAAGACATGCCCGAAGTGCCAAATCCATGCAAATATCCCAAGGATGCCGCAGACCGATCTATCCACTATGCAAAGCCCTTGGCCTTTTATGCAATGGGGTATAGACATAGTAGGACCACTACCACAAGCTCCTCGGCAAATAAAATTCCTAATCGTTGCCGTGGACTACTTTACGAAGTGGGTGGAAGCTGAACCATTAGCTACGATAACGAGCTCGAAGGCATTGGATTTCGTCTGGAAGAACATAGTGTGCCGATTTGGCATACCCCACATCCTCATCTCGGATAACGGGACTCAGTTCACCGACAAGACGTTCAAGAATTGGTGCCAAGAGCTGAATATTCAACAGCGGTTCACTTCGGTCTCTCATCCACAAGCAAACGGACAAACGGAGGTAACAAATCGTATCCTGGTGAAAGGGTTAAAAGCTCGGTTAGAACAAGCCAAAGAACAATGGGTAGAAAATCTCCCTCAAGTCCTATGGTCCTACCGAACTACACCCACAACCTCCAACGGTGAAACTCCGTACAGTCTTGTGTACGGCACTGAAGCCGTGATTCCGGTGGAGATCGGCATACCCAGTCCCCGAACTCTAAATTTCTCAGCAGAAATGAATGACGACGGACTGAGAGCCGAGCTAGATCTTGCCGAAGAAAGAAGAGAATTGGCATGCATAAAAGCAGCCAAGTACAAGGAGCAAGTAGCCCGGTATTACAACCAAAGGGTGAAGAAGCTGCAATTTCAAGTGGGAGATCTCGTCTTGAGAAACAACGAAGTAAGCCGAGCAGAAAAGCTGGGCAAGCTCGAACCCACATGGGAAGGTCCGTATCGGGTGTCAGAAGTCCTCGGCAAAGGGTCTTACAAATTGGCTCACATGTCAGGAGAACAAGTACCCCGAACATGGCACATTTCCAACCTCAAGAAGTTCCATTTGTAAGAGACAGTCCGGTCAGTCAGTCTTGAGTCCTGTTCGGTCAATGTGCTTTCTTTGGTTTGCTTGGTCTTTGTTTGTCTCTGTGCGTTTTGTCTGTGTGTTTTGTCTGTCTCTGTGCGTGTCGTCTCTTACAAATGTTACTGAGGTATCTTGTTCTTCGAAGGCTGATCCCCTTCTTAGAACATATACAAGCCAACGATTGTGAGTCAAAGCTTCTAAAGAGGATACAAGACCACAATTCAGCTTAAACAAGCAGTTCGTCTGAAACGAACTGCAATAAGCCAACGATTGTGAAGTCCAAGCTTCTAAAGAGGATACAAGACCACAATTCAGCTTAAGAATCAAGCACTTCGTCTGAAACGAACTGCAACAAAAGTCCGATTCACGCGATAAAACTTGCCTGAATTAGGAGAAGGGAAAGTCCGATCCACGCGATAAAACTCGCCGAATTAGGACAAGGGAAAGTCCGATCCCCAAATTAGGACAACGGAAAGTCCGATCCGAGCGATAAAACTCGCCAAATTAGGACACAAACCAAGTCCGGTCAAAGAAGAGTTCACTTCATAAGACCGAGGACAAACATCAACTTACCCCGTACCTTTATCCAGAATGCCGAAGTGATTCACTTCGCTTTTCGGGGGGGTAGTGATGGAGTACGTACTAAACAAGCCCATCAGCCTAAAGCCCAAGAAAGAGTATCAGTTCGGCATGACTAAAGAGTATCAGTCCGGCATGACTAAAGAGTTCAGTTCGGCACAACCAAAGAGTTCGGCCCCAGCCTACAGCTCGGTAAAAGCCAACCAATCAAACTCTGCTCTCAGGTCGGCATCAAGCTCTACTCTCAGATCGGCAAAAGCTGCTCGGCAATAATTCAGCAGTTCGGTCTCAGTATTCGACCGAACTAGGAGATAGTGGACTCATGCAGGATTTCCACCTCCACTACACCCACGATCTATTTAGTGGTGTCAAGCAGTCATTAACTCATGCAGGATAGTGGACCCATGCAAAATCGCCACGATCTCCACGACATCCACTACCTAGTAAATGGTGCTGCATGCCACGATCTTGGTTCAATGTATAAATAGAACCTAGATCAGATAGATAAAGTTAAGTTCTGTTAAGCTCTCTAGAGATAAAATATCATATAGCAAGTCTGTGTTGTAAGCTGTAATCCCAGATCAAGCAATACAATCTTGCCCTCCCTTCTTCCCGTGGACGTAGATTTACTTCAGTAAATCGAACCACGTAAATTCTTTGTGTCGTAGTCTTTATTCTCTACCAGCATTTACTAACATCAGAAATTCGCGAAACCATCAATAATTAATCTATAATTTTGTCAGAATTTGTTTCAAGTGGTCATTTGAAAAGAAATAAATCAATTGTCGAATATACTACTTACTTGATAATTTATTGTTCGGTAATTACTTAACAAAAGTGCAGTAACAAGTATGTTATCTATAATTGCCGAACATATTATTGTTCACTAAAGCCCGTTTATTATAGTTGAAATGACTTTATTTGCTAGTAGTAGATTTTATGATGAAAAAAGATTTTTTTTTTTTAAATATTACCTAATTGATTATACAATAATTGAAGACGTAACTTAAGAAAACAACTTTATGTTAGATCTTTTTAATGCATAATTTGCATGTTTCTAATTTAGACAAGACTAATGGTAGAAAATAATTATGTTTTACCCTTTTGGAGTCATATGTTAATTAGTGTACGTAGTTGGTAAACGACTAAACCGACATTTGAATGAAATCGCATTTAAGCGCAACAAAATAGGCAAGTTTTTTGAGAATTCATGGGATTTTTACTACTCCGTACATATTTGAAGACAATCATATGCCGTATTTATTTGATATGCGCTGGTTATCTATACATATATGAGTTTTGGCCATCATTTTAAATATTTATAAATTTTGGGTAAATTTTCTAATATTTATAATTTTTGGGTAATATATTCAATATTAGGAACTTAGTTTCTATCAAATATTAAATGATATCAGTTTTAGTGAAAAAAAACTGCCGCTTCAATTTTTCTTTATATACATATAAATGTAATCATGAGACCATTAAAATCAAGTTAATTAGTAGTATATAATTATCAGTTATCATGATGCTTATTTATCACAGAAATTGAATATTTTGACTATCAAATTATAGTTGATTTTATTTTTTGTACGTTTTTCAATGTTACATTGGCTACTTTTCTATTGCTTATAACATCATAATCCAAAATTAAGACCAAATCTACACCCTTAGATTTTAAAATGAATGGATGAGATTAAACTTCACGAATTTCAATAAATAGTAGACAAAATATCAACAAATGGTAATATCGTCATTTAGTTAACATATTATAATTTTCATGGTTTTTTTATATCAACATAGTGCATTACAAATCTCAACAATATGAAAATCTCAACACAAGTACCAGAAAATATCAACACATTTTTATTGATATTGTACATGCATTATATTGAGATTGTTTGATGCATTTATTGATAAAAATCTGTTTATCAACATATGCAAAAACTGAAATAAAAATTATCAAATTTCATCATTCGAACGTCGTCGGAACATATGCAATTGAGATCTCGTTAGAATCCTTATAAAATTATCTTTAATTTGATATATTTTTTGCAAAAAAATAATTTAAATCGAGAGAGTTACGTAAATTTAAAGTTTTGGGATACTTTTAATAAGAGATAATTAACATTAATACTCTTTATTTTTATTTAATAATTATATAAATTTAAAATATAATCCACCTGACATTATATCAACCACTGGATCTCCTAATCTAATGGTTAATAATTTGTCTTAATTTTGGATTAATCCATCTGACATTATATCAACCACTGGATCTCCTAATCTAATGGTTAATAATTGGTCTTAATTTTGAATTATTAATTAGTTAGCAATTAATCATATTCCAATACGAGTATACATAATTATCAATTATTATTAGCACCAAAGCAATATGATGCAACTGGTTATAGAAATGGAATATTTTAATTATCAAATTATTATTGACTTAACTTTATGAACATTTTTTTACATTACAGGGTATTGGGGAATGATTTATGTGTCATTATAAAGCATTAACCCGGCCACCAATTAATTTTCCAATATTTAAGGTGCAATTTTATATGTTTTGAATTTGGGAAGTTAAAAAGGTTTTTTTTTCTTATAAAATGAAAGGTTTGGAAGTGGCTTTAATTTTTTTCAATATAAATATATGACATTTCGTAGTTTACCATCCACATGTTCCAACCTTTTTTCCACTATATTCTTCACTACACTCTGCAGAAATCCAATCCGGTTTTAGATATTTTTCTAATTCTACATCAGTATTGTTTTAACATAAAGTTAATTTTCTACATGGTGATCTTTGTTTCATCTGTGTATTAATAATGTTTGCTTTGAACTCTCAATTCATTCTCTAATTTATTTTGTGATTGGGGAATTGTTTATTTCCAGTGATCTATTTATATGATTTTTTGCTATCCTAAATTCACAATATCACCTCTAATTTTCAATGACAATTACTATTTTTTTTATTATTATTATGTTAATGTATTAGTTGTTGTTGATTGTTTTAATCCTTTTTGAATTTTGATGTGTTTAGTAATATATATTTATATATTATTTTTAATATATTCAATGGTTCATTCCTTCCATTTTCCTTAATAATTGCACAATTACTATGATTCGAATCTTTATATTTTACACACTTTTCTATTTCGGGAAAGAAAATTAATAACTTCACCCCTCAGTCCATTAAAAAAGAAAGAAAGAGCGAAAGTCATATTCAAGAAAAGCAAGAGGAATGATTCTACTGAGTTGCCTTTTTTATGATTGATTCATTTTTTTAACATGAAATTAGTTTTCTATAAGATAGATTATTTTCATTTATGTATAAATAATGTTTGCTTTCACCCTCAATTCACTCTCTTGATTTTTTTGTGATTGGGTAGTTATTTTTGTTTCAATAATCTATTAACAATATATATTTTATCTACATAGGTGGCGTTCGGTTGCCATGACTAATATCATGAGACTATCCATCTAGGATTAAGTTGTGGGATTATTTTAGTTGGAGGGGGGAGGCTATGACTAATTATCATGAGACTATCCATCTAGAATTAAGTTGTAGGGTTCAATCTTATGAACCAAACATGATACATATTTAATCATGGGATTTAATCTTGGCAACCGAACACCCCCATATATGTTTATTTTTGTTTTGCATGTAGATATTACTTTATTTTTATAAATTTTTATTAATATTAAGTAAATTAAATTGTGTGCATCCCACATGTATTTAATAGCACATTTAAATTGTTTTACACGTTTATGATATTTGACCCTTTGATAATAGAGTTATATTTAACTCTAAAGAAATTAATTCAAAATATGAATTTACTATAATAAAATTAAATCAGTAATTAATTCAAAATCTGAATTACTATAATGAAATTAAATCAATCCGTGCGGGGTGACACTAGTATGAAAAAAAAAGTTTTGTTGAGAATTCATTGGATTTATTATGCCGTTCTTTTTTTTTTTGAGTTAATCGTAGTGCCGTATTTATTTTACAAATAAGTTTTTTTTCCTGCGGTTTATTTTTATTATTTCTTTATCACAAATAAAAAACCAAAATATAGTTTTGTATTTTTGGTGCATTAAATCCATAAAATTCGAATGAAATATTTAGTTCAATCCCAAGTACTCCATCATTATAGAAATTAATAAACTCCTCGGTTTCTATCTCTTTCTTTCAATATTTAAAAAAATATATTGCCACTCCAAAACTAAATTCATGCCAACTTTTCTTCTAATCACTATTAATAAGTTTATACATCACTTTAAAAAATAAAACACATAATTTTGCAGTTTATTTCATGGGTGAAAACCTGTGATGCATTAATTCAGACATTGGGTTGTTATGTTGTACTCGTATCCCATCGTCAGTTATGTCACCTGATTGTTGAAAAATTGTATCCCGATCGATAATAAAAAGAAGAGTAAATATCAATTTTGGTCCTAAATATATGGTCGAAATACGAATTTGGTCTAAAACATTCACATTTTGAAAAAAAGATAACAAATGAAAATGTTGCCGAAATAGTCCTTTTTTAACAGTTCCGTTAACAACCTAACGGTGAATGCTAATTAACCACATTTTGACCTAATTAGAATATTAATTTATAATTAAGTAAAAAATAAATTAAAAAAATTAAAAAACTAGCCACCTTCTTCGTCAAAAAACCTGCCTCCGCCAGCAAATCGCCGGCATAACCAGGGTACACTCCCTTTCGGAAATGGATTTCCAGCGCCCGCCGCCGTCTTCGTCGGCATGGTGCTTAAGCCTCTCACTTTTCGACCCCGTCTCTAAAAATCAGAGACAAACTCCAAATTCACGACTCCCATCTCTCTCTCTCTCTCCTTCTCCTTCGTTAAAATTCTCTCCCCGCTGGCGAAATTCATCCCCGCAGCCGCTACCGTTGCGCCGCCGCCAGTTCTCTTTCTCACGCTTATCCTCTCTATCTCCTCAATCCCAACCAATTCACTCTCTTTTCTGTCTCAATTCCAGCAGCCGCCTCCGTCAGTAGCCTGCCCGCTCTTTTCCTCCGTCGCAGCCAGCGTGTGATGGCGCCTGACCGTCGCCCTCACACTGTTCCAGATCTGCCTCCCCCCCTCTCTCTTTCTGTTACGGCTCTCCCTTGTCTTTCTCGTTCGTTTCCCACACCACTACACCCTCTCGGTCATGGGTTCCAAGCTCTCTCTCTCCGTGACAATTAGTTGGTGTGCGAGCTGTTTCTTCCATGAAGATTCGCAGCTCGCCGTCGAGCGGCTCCTCCAAACTGGGTTGTTTCCAATGTCGTCAGAAAATGATTTTTTAACTCAGCGATCGAGACTCGTGAGAGTCAGAAAATGGGTGTTTAGGTTTGAAGGGTGATTTTGCTGGGCCATTTCTTCATAGGGTTTTCAATAGTGAATTGGAAGAGAATTCTGGGAGTTGAGGTAGCATGTTCTTGCAGAGAAAATTAGGATTCTTGAGATGAACGAGAAGGAGAAAGAAAGATGGTTTGTACTAATTAAAATTCACTAATATAGTAAAAAACACTAATCAGGAGTTGACCGTCAATTTTTTGACGGAACTGTTAAAAAAGGACTTCGGCAATATTTTCATTTATTATAGATCCGTTTTTAAAAAAGTGAATATTTTGAACCAAATTCATATTTTGATCATATATTTAGAACCAAAATTGACCTTTAATCTAAAAAGAAGCTACATTAATTTTATGCTCATACCGTCCTCAGTCTACATAAATAGTTTTAATAGTGGACTATGCATATATAATTTAATACTGTACTGTAAAATTATTAAGTTATAAGAGAAAAAAATATTTAAATAATAATAAATGAGAAAGATATATGTAATATACTATATATTAAAATATATAAATAAAACTATCAAAAAGTACAAATGTAGTAAATAAAAAATAAATTGTAAATTATCAAACAATACAATTGTACTAGTAAATTAAAAAAATTTGGTCTCGATCCAAATCCAGGCAGAGGATGACTCGGCGTCAAATAATTTATGCTCCATACAAGATTGCACTGTCTGATCAGGTAAAAGTTTCAACTTTCATCAATCCCTTTTCTTCAACAATGCCAGAAATTATGTATGTATTTCTAATTTATAAATAAAACGCGTGGCGTTGTTTATATATCTTGCTTCCTCTTACTTTGTTAGCCAAGAAAGGGATGACTTTGTGTTTTCATTCATTTTGTGCATCATGACTTGACTATGTCATCTCAAAGAAATTCTTAGGCACTGGGTCATTTCGATTAAAACAGCCACGAGATCAACCCATCACTCTGAATTTGCCTTATTTTTATTAACCAGAAATAATAATTTATCACCAATCATCATCCATTTATGTAGAAATTCTATATTGGCAGCCTTTGATTGTTGGAATTTATCTCTGTTAGGACCGTGTGATAATGGTAATGCCAGCAAGACTGCAAAAGACCCCAATAAGGCATGTTGATATTAACAAAATCTAATAAGTAATGTTTCATGCCAGTCATTAAAGAAGATGCATATTTGATGTAAGTTTCAGTCACTTGTAAAAGAGTGAAATTAAGCACATTTAGAGTGTGTATCTACAATGATGCTAATTTTTTAGGTGGGATAGTATAAACATGTAGTCAAAATCCCAGATAAGATTGAGGTATTAGATGCTGGTTGATGGTGGATTGTTATCTTGCTGATGGGAACAATCCATTGGAAATGTCAGGGCTTTGGATGTCAAGGAAGCTTGTTAGGAGTGTTTTTCTAGAAGATTGTCCTCTTGTACTTCCCGATGAGTCTAACTTATCGGTTCCTTTCTCGATCTTGACTGCATCCTGTATGGCCAATATAATTTCTTGCATTCTTGGCCTCACCGAGCTGTGTTGTTCCACACACTGAATTGCTGCTTCTGCTATTCTCCAAACAGATTCAACTTTCACGGTCCCTGCCAGTGCAGGATCTATGATGCTGATCACGTCTCCTTTGCGGATCAGAGACCTTGCCTAGCAAAGATCAATACAAGCACGTGAAAATTATGTTTGCATTCATTCTTTAGTAACAAACAAATATGCAAACCCCTACTATTTGCAGGGGAAAATGACTGGCATATCAAGACTGAGAGCTGTGTGCAGACAGCACTTTATTTCTCTTGTATATACGATTTATTACTGTTCTAATAGACATTTTACTCTTAAACAAGTTCTTTGAGCTTTAGAGGTTGTGAGCTTCTCCTTTCGTGATACTTCTAGGAGATCTGCATCTTGGTATAGTATTTAGTCTTAAAAGTTTTATGATAGTATTAGGTTCTGTAAATATAAGGGATCCAGACATGGCTATCGTGATTTATATATTTATTCTCTGATTATGCCCATATTTTATTTACTATTCTACCTAGATTCTGAGAAAAACAGAAGATATAACTAGTTATGTTCTACTAATGAGGAATAACATCATTTATAGTTCAAATTATTTTCTGAAATGTTCGGGATGAGTTTAAGCAAACTCAGGCATTTTGTTTTATCCTTAGTTGAGTTATATAGTGTGTACTCATCCAGCAGTGTTTTGACTCTAGAATCAGACCTTTAATTGGTTCCAATTTGTGAAACCTTTGGATTGTAGTCTATCCAGCAAATTGAAATCTCCTAACATGAGTCAATTAAGGTGAATAGGGCCATAGGCATGCTACTATAACTAATGGATCACCATTTCTTTACATCTGGGGGCAGACTTCTACTGCTTGTTTCTGATATTGCAATTTCGAGATTATATGATTGAGATCCATTTTGTCTCTTTTTTCTAAAAGTTAGACCTACCCTTTTTTCCTAGCTTCACTGCAGATGATATGCATATTAAAGTTCAGATGTAAACATTTGCCTTGGGAAGCTTTATGACGCCCTGGCAAAACTTATTAACATGACTCATGTGCTGAACTATCCTTAGAACAGACAGATTTTTTGAGAGCTTACCCAGTGAACGATGCTCCAATCTGAACTGTATTCCTCTATGGAGACAGGCTTCCTTCCTGAGATAAGTTCCAGCATAACAACACCAAAACTATATACATCACTTTTTTCAGTCAATTGTTGATTTGCGTAGTACCTGGTAATACATAATTTATTGTCAGTTTCTACAGTTAAAGCACCATTTCTGCATGCCACCTATGTTTTCCACTTACTCCGGATCAAGGTATCCCACCGTTCCTCTTGCCACACTTGATACATGTGTCAGGTCTTCCTCAGCTTGCCTTGAGAGCCCGAAATCTGATACCTTTGCCCTCATGTTTATATCTAGAAGAATGTTGCTTGTTTTCACATCACGGTGGATTATACTGGGGTTGCATCCAGTGTGCAGATACTCCAGGCCTGTAGTGTTTGACAATTGTGATTTTGTGCTAAGATTAAAAATTTACTATACTTTTTATCAGGCAAATTGAACTATAGTGTCCACCTTTAGCTGCATCTTCTGCAACACGAAGGCGTGCTAGCCAGTCTAAGTGCTTCTGGTTGTCAGAACCTACGAGAAATTTATGTTAAGTTTGTTATTATCCTCAAGGATCTTAGATTCCTACTTTAACAAGCTGATACAAACCGTGTATATGATCCCGTAAGGTCCCATTGTGCATGTACTCATAGACAAGCATGCACCGATGCTCCTCCTCGCAGTATCCAATTAGAGGAACCAAATTTCTATGATGGATTCTAGACAACAATGCGACCTGTAAGCATGAAGCTCATTAATTTTCTGAGGATAAGTATGTCGCACCCAAAATATTCGTCTTTCGCCCCTGAGAAACAAAATTTCTTGAACAGATTATTGACTAGTTCGCAATTCGGTGTGAGTTTCTGGACTCTCACCAGAGACTTAATGGTGCAAATTATACAAACAATGCATTATCTGATTCCATTATATGCAGGTAAATATATTACAATTGTGGAGCATTCTATAAAGACTTGGCATACTTGGTCCAGTTGTGGTAACCTTGTTTAACTCTTTTTAATTCTCTAGTATGTTTTGTGTGTTTTTGAACTGTTTTGACCGGTTCTCAATTAGTTCAAGAGTTTCTGTAAGGCATAATAATTTGTAGGCAAAATAATCACAGAAATTTTTGTGGGGTCAATATCTGAGTACCTCTGTAACAAATTGTTTGGTCCCATGACTCGATGCATCGGCCATTATCTTCACCGCTACCTCCTTTCCATCCTTCAACTTTCCATAGTAAACTGGTCCAAAGCTTCCTTTCCCAATATTCCTTGAAAAATGATTTGTAGCTGCTTCTATGTCTGGGAGTGGAATGTAATATGCCACCCCTTCATCCATCAAAGATCCACCTCGTGCCATTGAATATGCTGTTAAAGGCTTGGAGCTGCCACGCCATGAATTTCCTGATTTCACAAAAAAAATAAATGAAGCTTTAAAATGGCAGGCATGAACTTTGAAGAGACATATTAACATAAAACAGTAAGGGCCCAACCTTTCTCATTCCTCTGCGAAATTTTCTTTGCCCTATAATGTCGAAGTAGCAGTATGCTTGTAATGGAGAGAACAAGAAGAAGTGCAATCACTCCGATTGTTATCCCAAGTATTATTTTGTTATGTTTTTTTGTCACATGTCTGAGATGCAGATTGCCTTCATATCTGCAACAGAAAATGGATAGCCTTGGAGCATGCATGATATAGCTTATGAGTTGATTGATATCTTTTTATTTGTAGAGCCACATCAGAACTTTGATCTGTTACTAGATTTTGTGGTTTTTCTTCACAGTGCCATTTATCTAAGTTTCTAACTATCAACTAAGTAGCCAAAAATCATAGTATAGTACGATTGTAAAACTAACAACAATACTACATAGAGAGTATAGTTTCCTGGTTATGAATCATAGACCAACTGACCTCAAAGTTAAGTTTTCTCTTAACAATGATTGAGGTATCTCCCCGCTCAGAGAGTTGTTTTGTACGTTCCTGCCAGAAATAATACTACGATTTTCAGCTCAAATACATACACAATGTTATATTTAGGAACTTCTGCAGGACACCTTCAACCAACTTTGGACTTGGTGATCCTGGAATTAACTGATGCTAAAAGCTTAAAATGATGAAACATAAATAGAAAAAGATCTTTGAGACACTTACAGTTGTTGCAAGTATGGCAGGTTACCCAGGTACGAAGGCAGTGAACCAGTCAGTTGATTATTCTCTAGATGCCTGCATATCCGATGGCATGAGGCTAACATGTAGGGGTATAGGACTTGGTTTAAGGAAACGACACGATTAAAGCTCTTACAATATTTGCAAATTTACGAGGCCACTCATGTCAGGGATCGTCCCAGTAAATGAGTTGCCATCCAGCCACCTGTATTAGTGAAACGTATGAAAACTATCCTGAATTATGATTCAGAAATAATGTATTGATCGTGGAAAGTTCTTACAGCTCTGTTAATGCTTCTAAGTTCTTAAGCTCCCTTGGTATCTCCCCCGTCATGTTCTTACCCGACAGAACACTGTGCAAACATAATACTAGCATGGTCGATTTATGTTTCTCTGCCAGTTTATGACATTTGATAAACACAGTTTAGTGACTTACATTTTGGAGATCCTAGGTGGTGCTGTGGAGCTACAACTCACCCATCCCCAACTTGTCGGGATGCAAGGATCTCCCCCTTCCCTGGCCCATTCAGTTTGAACAAACATAGCGCGCAGGACACTTAGGCTGCTCACTTTCGAATGGAAGAAAAGACTAGTAAGTTCTCTTTTTTAAAACTAAAATCTATACTTCTAGTAAGTTTTGTTGCAACTGCTCATAAACGGATAATGTGAGATCATGCCATTACCATCTTTTGCATCTGTTTTAGCAGTAACCTCTAGATATCTGCTTATTTCCATCGCATTCAGAATTGGCCCTTGTGTTGAATCCCGAGTTTTAACGAACGCAAATGTCAGAACAAAATCCAGCGACACATTCATGTAGCTAGGTTCATACAGTGTGTAACTTGCATTGGCATTCTCAGCTATGTTCACCACCGCATTGCTGTAGTCAGGATTGTAAGGCTGCTCCATTTTGAATTTACGCGTCTCATTTGATCCCAAATCTTGAATCTCAGCAAAGTATGCATAAGCTCGGGCATGAGCTGGAAAATCCTCTAGATTCAAGCGGTAGCTGAGGCTTCCTTTAGTCCCGATAACTGCAGTCTGCATCACTTTAACAGGTGGATATTCTCTGGTATTCACATTTATGTCTCTGGTAGTGTTGATTCTCTCTGTACCAGGTGCCACCCCAACCAGGAAATTCGGCCTTCGATCAAGATCTGATTCCCATATACGATCATAGGGGTCATCAGGGTACCTGCACGAGGCCGAGAACTTCTATTCAGTCACATTGCAATGGTGAGCATATATTATTATGTGGAAACAAATTTCACTTCACGGTTGTGGCACATGCTGCAATGTGATTGAGGATATGATTTAACCTTATAGCTTCTTGGGTTGGGGCACCAAAATTGACTCTTGCTGCCACGTCCAAGTAGAAATTATCTTCAAAATCAGTGGCATACATTGACAGGTTCAAAGGCCGCATCTCGAGAGTTGATATGAAGGGGGAGCCTGTGGTTGCGCAGCACACGCACACGTCCACAGAGTGAGACGGCGCCCTTATGATCATCTCCTTAACATACACTCTAGAAGCATCCATAACTGTCATTGTGGACCATTTTGTTGCATCCAGGTAGAGCTGGAACTTGGGGTACGCGCCTTGGCTCATGGAGGCCCCGTACAAGAAGGTGGCGCGGACAATGTAGCGCCGTCTTTCTTCAGTGGTGAGTGTGTAGCAGTACTTGTTATTGGCACGCCGTCGCCTTGTTATTGGCACGCCGTAGCAGATACTGCTGCTGTGAGTTTCCATTTGTATCTCCCACTCTCACTGGCACGCCGTCGCCTTGGATTCCGTTGTCTGAGATCCACGCCAGGCCGGTGCTGCTGTCGGTGTAGTTGGCCGTGCCTCCACAGTCTATGCTGATGAACTCTGCAGGTTTGATGCTTTGCTAACTTTAGATTGTTTCTCATTTTTTAAAACCTTGATCTGATTTGAGATGCTTCATGCTAGATGAGTAATGATTCAATTTATGAAAACATAGCAGTCATGATGGTGATTTCAATTACTAAAACAAGAAATATAGAATCAAGAAGAACTCACCTGTAACTTGGCCAAAAATGGTGGGAATTATCAAACAAAGTATAACAACATACATGTATGTAAAATAAGCCATGTTTGAGATCAGAAACTGGGTATTTTTCTTCTTCTTGATTTTTCTGTATTTTGTGGATCAAGGAATAAAGATGAGATGTGTAGGTGAAGGTGAGGCTAAAATGAAGAAGGTCATTATTATTCAACTTAACTTTAGCTTTTGTGACTAATGAATTTTGAAAATCCTACTTTATCAAATTGAGCTTCGTTTTCAGTAAAGCTTTTCTTGCTTTGCTTTGGAAAAGAATATTATCAGTATACGACAGCGGTGGAAGCCATCAAAGTAAGATATTACCTTTATTTACTATCTCAATTATTAGGGTGAAATATTAATTCATGTGACAAGTAATGTAGCCTTTCTATTCTAAGTGGGGTTCCTTCTGCTTGCTAGAATTGCCATCTTCTTGCACAGGCCGCTGATACTGATTCGTTACGCGTTCACACAAATTGCCTATATTCGTGGCCCATAGTTTTTTACAACGTGACAATGATTTTACTAGCATTGTCTCTCTCACTAAAACACGGTTTCCGGCTTCCCCTTGATTCGTAAAACCAAAAAATTGCTTTGAGGATCTACAAGAAGATTAAAAAATAAAAAAGATTTTATTCAAAGTTAGTAGTGGTATTAAAAATATTATGATCTTATGGAGGAGATCAATTGGTTTATTCCTAGAATAGAATAACTTTTATCTGTTGCCAACACAAACAATAAACTATGATCAGTATGTATAACATACTTGATCTATATAAGGCTCACTTCATTCCATGTTAGGCCATCTGCAACCGCAAATACATGCTAGTCAAGTTTTTGCCACGCCGATGTGTTCATGTGAACTTATAAAGTTTCAATCATGAACTCAAATTAATTTCATCAAAGTGTGCAAAGTAGTAGTACTATTATCTGAGGAAACATTTTCATTTTGTTTTAGGAATGAAGATAATGATTTTTGGTGCATGGTCAATGAATTTTCATCATGTGTGGCTTTGACTATGTGTATGGCAGATTGCTTGATACTTGTTGGAGCCATGTATGTGTTAAAATTATTGAGGACCAGAAAAAACAGGTCACACTCATGCCATGCAAAAAGCATCTTTTCCGTATAAACAAACAAATCAAGATTGGTAAAAATATAAATATGGTAGAAAATAAAATAAATCATGTTGCTTTAACCACTTTTGCTTTTGATGATCTCCTTTTTGTGTTGTCACTTTGCCCAAAGTTGTCAATCACTTTATACAACTTTGAAAAAGTATGCTTCCTTAACCTGCTCTGCAACCATATCATCTGCTGCGCTATCTTTATATTTGCAATTCTTCATTATTAGTGTTAAAAATATTGTTTTATTTTAAATAATTAACTACCTAATTAGCCTCTAATTGTTGATGTAGGTAGGGATGTCAATCGGGTCGGCCCGTCGGGTTTCGGGCCAACCCTAGTCGGGTTGTGGGCCAATCGGGTGCGTGCTAATCGAGTTGTGATTTCTTTCGGGTTAGAAAAGTTCAATCCCAACCCTAAAAGCTCGAGTTTCGGGCTAGCTCAGCGGGTTAATCGGGTTGCTACCGATAAGATTAGCATACGATCAATCCAATAAATAATGATGAAAATTAGTCATATTCATAAAATCTAAAATATTTATTTATGATAAATTTGAGATATATGCTTAAACTCAATCATAAACATGATCAAATACTAATATTTGAGATATTTCTTGAAATTTGAATGCATGTTTTAGAAATTTAAATATTTTTTTAGTGAATTTGAAGTTTTTAATTTATTTATCAATTATCATATTAATAAAAAATAATTTATAATTTGTATATTTAATATAAAACTGAACGTTATTATTTTAGTTATCTATATTATAAAATTAATCAATGAAGTGTCGAATTATGAGTTAAAAAAATGGAATATAAAATTTTTATCGAGTATTCGGGTCTGTCCCTAACGTGTTGCGGGTTAATCGGGTACGTGCTAATCGGGATTTAATTTTATCGGGCTAGAAATTTTCAGCCCTAACCCTATAAATTTGGTGGGCTATTCGGGCCAGCTTAGGGGTTTCGGGCTACACTGATATCTAGCAGAAAAACTGAAAAAGTATTTTTAGTAGGACGAGACCCCTAACTTTCATGCCATAGATTTCGTAAATATAACTAGAATTACTTTGGCTGAGAGTATAAATTAATTCTCCGTAAATATAAGTAAAATTAAGACCCCTTCACATTTAATGATTTTTTGTCCATGAATTTTATATTGGAGGCCCAAATTTTAGGTACCCTTTTGTGTCGGCATGACCAAAAATTATTGCAGCATGGACAATAGAAAGTTGCAAGAGATATAAATGAATAATGAAAGAAAAAAATAGAGAATGCGTAATAAAAACTAGATATAAATATTTCAAAGGGAAAGGGTAAATGAAGAGGTAAAGAGAAAAATAACTACCACATTTACCTTTTCTTCATAAAATTTCATGCTCCAATGGAAAGGGTATTTGAGGAGGCATTATACCTTCTTTCATTTTGAGAATGTATCTTTACATCTTCTCGATAGAAAAGGTAAAAAGTTAATTATTTTTGTTTGCCTTTTTAATTTACCTTCTTTCCTTAGAATCCATTACTTTTTAAGAAGATATAATAACCTTTTTGAGAAGGTAAATGAGAAATATACCTTCTCAATATACGTTTCCCTCTTTGAGATGCTCTTAAAAAATAAAATGCAAGTAAATTAGAAAATAAGACTAAAAATCAAATATATGGAAATCGAAGGGGTATAATTAATTGCAAAGATTGCTAGAGCTGTAAATTATCCCAAAAATTAAGAATTTTCTATTTACTAAACAAATGATAATTGACATACATACAGATGCATTCTCATTGGCATACATATACAGTGCATTCATTTTAGATTATATAGAAAAAAGGAGTGTTGGACTAAAATAATTTGACATAAAAACAAGGGAAACAAATTGATTTGTTGAAGGGATCCGAACTTGGGGCACTACGTTGAATGGCTTGGGCCAAAACCAATCATTTAGAATATAACATAGTAATAACTACATTATATTAGATAGTGGCTCCGTCACTGAATACCATTTTATTTTTTCATTATAAAATCTAGTGTGTTGAAAAATACTACTACTAAGATCAGTCTCCCATAACCTAACAAGGCCCACTGGGGCCCAATCTCCAGTAATATTACCGAAACAGGCCAGTGCTAAGTTTATACCATTACTGACTCATTAGGCTCAAACAAAACAAATGATCTTTGGTACAAACTTTAAACTATAATCGGGAATATTAGATTTAAAAAATTTGATGTCAACAAATGACACATAGCTTCAATAAAAAATGTCAATACAACGTCAATCGATTGAGAATGCTGACATTGTGTTGTCATTTTTTGACGCTATGTGTTATCGGTTGATATAAAATTTTAAAATATAACAGTTCAGATCATAGTTTGGAGTTTGTACAATATATAAAGTTGCATTTGATTACATTCAAAATAATTAATACAATATATTTTAAATAACAGACTAGCCTATCATTATGGGTAAATATGACGACTTAATAAATCAACGACAAAAGAAAAATATGCGAATTCAACAAACCAAATGATTGTTGATCATTCTTAATTTTTTTGTGAGTAGATAATCATATTCAGAAATGTAGATATAACTTATAAGTCAAACTCGAGAAATAAAAATTTTATAATGATTATCGGCCAATAAAGACAAAATGTATACTAAAATTGAACTAGAGGAAAGATACTGTTTACAACCAAAGACACAATTTTCTTTTCTTGGACTTGGACAAGTTCTCCTAATTAATATCCTTTGTTTTTTTTCTATCGCTAGTTGTTTAAATTCCTTCCACCAAAAAGCTACTTTTGCAATGAAGTCATCTGGTTTGTACTATTGATTTGTGGTCTACATTCTAAACTTGCTTGTTAATTTAACAGCTTAGGCCTTTTTGGAATAACCTATTAGAAATGAACCACTCACCCCTTAAAAGGCCTCATAAGGGGGAGGGTTATCCACACTTATATAGAAGAGATAGGATCATCACCAAGCCGATGTGGGACAAGATATTAGAATTTTAACACGCCCCCTCACGTGTGGGCCGGAATGACACATCGGACTTCCATCACGTGGGTAGGCAAGAGAAGAGATAAAGAGATATAATCCATCATCGACTTAGGCCCGCTCTGATACCATATTAGAAATGGGCCACTCACCCCTTAAAAGGCCTCATAAGGGGGAGGGTTATCCACACTTATATAGATTAGATGGGATCTTCACCAAGTCGATGAGGGACAGAATTTACACACGAGTGGCCCATTTCTAATATGGTATCAGAGCGGGCCCAAGTCGATGATGATTTTCTCTTTATCTCTTATCTACCTCACGAGTGGAAGACCGATGTCTTTTTCGGCCCACATCGATGATGGTTTCTCTTGCATTGCCTACCCACGTGATGGAAGACCGATGTCCTTTCCGGCCCACACGTGAGGGGGCGTGTTAAATCCTCTAAATTCTATCCCACATCGACTTGGTGAAGATCCCATCTAATCTATATAAGTGTGGATAACCCTCCCCCTTATGAGGCCTTTTAAGGGGTGAGTGGCCCATTTCTAATATAACCTCTACTGTTTTTCTCATACGCAAACGTAATTACAAACAAATTACACACAATCCTATAATTATTTTAATCCCACATTATATTTCTAACATGTCACACTAGATCTAAAAATGGTAGTTACATTGCATATTTGCATGTAACTACCATTTTTAGATTTAACACCCCTCACGATATTATCGAGCCGGGATGTGAGGGGTCCTTGGGTACCGAGTAAAAAGTGAATGAAAAATTGTATATAAGAGCATCCATAATGGTCTGACCAGGGCGGACTAGTGATCGCCACATCAACATTTCTTAGCCCGGCCCTTCTTCCTGCAGTGGTTCGGACTAGTGTCCATCCTATTAATTAAAAACATATTTTTCATTTAATTTTTAATGTTATTGTTTTTAATTTTTGTTACATATTATAAATAGTAAAATTAAATGAAAAACATACATTACTACTTAATTTAAAAAAGAAATTACAAATTTTGTATTTAATTTTAGTTTTTTTATTCAAATGGAGTAATAAATAGCAAAATATAATATGCTATAAAACATAACAAATTTAAATAAACACTGCATTAATTGAAAAAACACTTACATTACTTAAATTAAATTTACATTACCATAAAAATATAAACATGCTTATAGGAAAAAAGTATAAACAAAAAAAGAATTGAATAAAATGAGAAAAATATAATAAAAATTAAAATTAAAAATAAAATGTTAAGTTTGGGCTTGAACCCAACCCATAACCTTTATGAATTTTCAAGACACATCTGCCACTAGGCTAAACATAGATTTTGTATTGAAATCAAACAAAGTTTTACATAAAGCAATAAAAACTCTCTTTTAAGTATAAAACTAATTATCCCACATCAAAATCACAAAGAAACTTGGAGTTGAAAACCTATCTATAAAACTACCATTTATTCATTTCGAAGTCATAATGAAAGTTGAAGTTAAAAATATATCTATAAAAGGTTTACTCAAGCAATGCAAAACTTGATCATCTAGTGTGAAGGATTATATTCTACAAAATATAATCTTTCACTAATTCATGGATCCCTATTTTAATTTGGATCATTGTGAAATTCTAATTTTTTTATTTTAATTTAAAGAATGATTTTTTTAATTAAAAAATTTGATTTTTTATAATTAAAAATCGAAGTCATAATGAAAGTTGGAGTTGAAAACCTATCTCTAAAAGGTTTATTCAAGCAATGCAATGAAGGATTATATTCTACAAAATATAATCTTTCACTATAGATCACTATGAAATTATAGTTTTTTTTAAAAATTTAAAAAATAATTTTTTACTTAAAAATTGATGCTTTTATAATTAAAAATCAAATTTTATAATAATAAAAAAAATTATCGTCCGTCGTCCGTATGACAGAAAACTAAAAGTGTGGAAAAGAGAGATTTGTTATAGAAAAATCAGACGCGTTTTTCAACGAAAAATTGTGGAGAGGAGAGAGAAACGATATATATTAATTTATTTAGATGTAATTACAATTATAATTATAAACAGCTGGCTTAGGGAGATATATCCGCGACTTCTGTTAAATAAGAGTCTTCTCCTTTTCAATTAATTTGAAAGCCTCTGAAATTCACAAAGCTATTTCACGCTATTCCCTTTATACTATAATTTGCATTTTAATATATGGAGTCTCATTGTTTTCCTGAGGGTCTTGGGATTCTGGTTGTGGATCATGATCATGATCCTCAAGGGTTGGACTCTCTTCGCAAGATGCTTCTCAAGTGCAAATACAAAGGTTCTCCATCTATTCTCTTCCATCTCATATGTAAGTATAGTATATACATTAATTAAGATCTTATATATGTATTCTTGTTTTCAGCAACTATATGTAATTCAGCACAAGAGGCACTTCATCTGCTCGACACACGAGAAGAAAAATTCGACCTAGTACTCGGTGATGTCGATTTGCCAGACATGGATGGTTTCGAGTTTCTCCAACAAGTAGTCCATAAAACGGACATTCCAGTTATAAGTGAGTTGATAATTACTAGTAGATTTGTATATGAGTTTTAAATATTTAGGGTTTAATTAGATATTCACAATTTACTCACTGTATTGAGTTGGTACGAGTGCAGTGATGTCTGATGACGGAGAGACGAGCAAGGTGATGAAAGGGGTTCAGCACGGTGCCTGCCACTGTCTCCTCAAGCCCATAAGGCTCAAGGAGATCAGCAACATATGGCAGCATGTGTTTCGGAAGAGAATGCACCAACAAGATGATAATTCTAATATTCATGTTGGCAACAAAAGAAAACATGCTAATATGATCAATATTGCTGGTGTTGGTGCTGATCCTGCACATCCTGATCCTGATCCCGATCCCACCCCTCTCAACAAGAAACCTAGGGTGGTTTGGACCCCTGAACTTCACCTGAAGTTCGTCAATGCTGTCCATTGCATCGGAGGATTAGAGAGTAAGTCACTTTGTTTATAATACCAACATCTGTTTCTTTGGTTTAATCATGAGGATTAGAGAGTAAGTCACTTTGTTTATAATACTAACATTTGTTTCTTTGGTTTATGATTTATGGTTTAATCATGATTTTGTTTGTGAAGAAGCTGGTCCCAAGAAAATACTTGACTTAATGGGAGAGCCGTGGTTAACAAGAGATAATGTTGCTAGCCACTTGCAGGTTAAAATGCTATCCTTTTTCTTATAGTATAATCATCTAGGGTTTTGATTTCATTGATTTTATGTTTTTGGTTTCCCAGAAGTATAGGATTTTTGTGAGCAGGCAAAAGAAAGAAGATGAGCTCAAAGCTTCCTATAATGGAATGAATCTCTCAGGTTCACACCAGAACATTGTCATAAACCACAACCAGAGCAACACCATCACCGGTTCCTTGCCAATGGTGGCCAATCATCGGGACACCAACATTTGTACAACTCCAATGGAGTACATTGATCATCCAATGGTGACCGATCAGCGATGGGAGTACATTGATCAACCAATGGTGGCCGATCAGCGATGGGAGTACATTGATCAACCAATGGTGGCCGATCAGCGATGGGAGTACATTGATCAACCAATGGTGGTCGATCAGCGATGGAAGTACAGTAATCAGGCAATGGAGAACGGGGTTTCCAATCATGGAATAAAGTTTAGTGATGAGCCAATGGTTCCCAATCAGGGAATAAAGTTTAGTGATGAGCCAATCGAGTACATTGAGCATCCAATGGTTACTCGAAGCCAACTACAACTGGAGCATCGAAGCCAACTACAACTGGAGCATCGATACTCAATACCCCACTCTCCGAGGATGGAAGCAACAGACAAAAATCCGTGCAGCAATAGCTTAAGCATCAGCTATGCCGTTGGAACTGATCATGCAAACGCATACCAACAACAGAAACTTTGTGGTAAATTAGACTTTTTTAAGAATTTGTAAATACTACTATTACTCTATTCTTCTAAATACTACTCCTCTTTGACTTATAAGTATAATAAAAATGGTAATTATAACAAGTATATACATGCTCCTCAATTGTACTTATTCGATTGTCAAAATCGTATTAATTGGTGAAGAATGGTGAGGAATGGAGGCCAAAGATGAACAAAGTGTAGGTAATGCCCCTAGCAAAGATGAACAAAGTGTAGGTAAAGCACCTAGCATTATCTTCCCCATCTTCCCCTTTAATTGAGAATTGTTAATACGGATGTGGAATCACGTGGTTCTAACACTTTATAATATGATATGTCAGTTAACTTTAAGTTAATTATAAGATATAAAGGATTACCGACGACGAATGTTGTATGTCAGTGTAAATACCATTGGTTAACAAAATAACACCAAACTAATGGACAATGCCATCTCGCCGGTAATGCAACATTCCCTACACCACTGTCCGGCGAGGTGTACCAATGGTGCAGCGACATGCGATGTTGTCAATACAAACGAACAAACCAATATGCTAAAAAACTAAAGTCCATTTTTGGTCCTAAGGTCATTTTACGATTTTGCTCCAAATCATTTACTTTTTTATTTTTGAATTCCGTACAAGAGAAAACGATCCGGAAATAGACCTTTTTTATGGCTCCGTCAGAACTTGACAGTTAGTGCTAATGAACTCACTTTTGACTTGATTACATTACTAATCCAAGATTTATTAGCAACTTAACCATAACCTATTTTTTTGGCTAAATATTTGAAAATTTAAATTAGATAAATAATAAATAAAACAAACACAACAACATAGAAGATTCAAAAAAACCAATATTCATTCGTCTCTTCTCTCACACATCAGACTTCACACTTCTCAATACTCAATTATCTATCACATTTCTCACTTAAAAAAACTCATTGTGACGAACCCTAGCTCTCCCCGATGACGCGAAAACCCTACTTCTCCATGAGTTGGGACTTGCCGAACCCCTTTTACCATTCCACCGACGAGCTTCGCGACTTTTGTCTCTCGTAGGAGAGGAGAACGAAGTTCAAACAAAAATATCAGCTTTCTCAAATTGAAAATAGAGAAGGTAAGCCTGCTTCTGTTATTTTCCCCTCTTTTTGAAAGTGGTCCCTGTTTGTGGATGTCTTCCCACCCTTTTTAGTTTTTATTATGGAAAGTGGTCCCAAAGTCAGATGAGGATTTTGCAATTCTAAGGAAGTCAAGCTTCATTTCATACTTTTTTGTCTTATTTTGTCCATATTGTGATTAGGGTTTCCATATTTTGGTTTGTACATGTGTGTGTTGGGTGTTATGTGGTGGAGTGAACATGTGGGCATTATTGAGGATTTCAATGCAAATTTGTTTGAATTGTGTGTGTGTGTGTGTGTGGTGCAAGTTACGTTGTTGTGTCTGTAAATGTGTGGGACTGAATTGATTTCTTTTGCATATATTGCTCAGATTAGTATATTGAAGGAATGTTTTGAGTGTGTATGGTGCATGCATAAATACTCAAACACATAAACAGAAATAGTAGATCCACTTATAACCTTAATGAGATTAAATAATATTAACCTAGCTAATAGTTTATTTTATAATATATTATGAAAACAACAAAAGTAAATACGGAGAGAATAAATACATAAACAACAAATTACGTATGATATATAGAGGAGCATTAAGGTCCTCACACCTCATTAGTGTTATACACAAAACAAATCACAATCATAGGATAGATGGATATGATTTAAATAACCCGAGCTACATTATTTGGCTATTTTCGTACATTATCGGGGTAAAAATGGTATCACATTAATTTACAGAATCTGTTTTGAGCTGCATATCCAAGATTTCCGCCGTTCTAATTAAAACTGGCGATATGCATTCCTTCTCTCTCACTATCACCTCACTTTTTCGTCTCCCTCACATTCTCTCTCTCTGAAACCCTACTATCCCCAAATTGAATCGATTTTGAAGACGGCGCCGAACAAGATACTGAAAATCGACGCCCTATTGATTATCATTCACAAATTTGTGGTCGATTTGCAGCGAGCGACTTCAATTTTCAACAATCGACGACGGGATTTTGCGTATTTCATACAAAGCTGATGATTTTCAGGTATTTCTCTGACCAAAAATGACGCTCGATTAAAGCATGTACTTCGATTATACTCTAAAATATCTGGATTGTAAAAGGGGCGAAATTCTGGTAAATTTCGACCCTAAAATAGCTGGGTTTTATAACTATAAGTATGTTCTTCAGTGATTGTCTGTGTTTTGTGTTATAATTGCTTCGGATGTTGTTGATTTATGTACATTGGATATTTGTTCGATTTTTTTTTCAATCAAAGATTAATGTTTTGATGATATATCTACATTATAAACTACTCAATTGTGCTTCATACTGAACCGGGTGTTCTTGTTGTCTCTTGATGATAAATCTACATTGGTATTCATTTTATTGTTCATTTTGTTGACAACAACAAATCTGTTTACACAGAGGCTGGGTTTGTATATTACAAAAGGTGTACATGATTTAGGAACATTCTTTCCGGTGACATAATTTAGATTTATTAATTCATTACTGGATTCTGATCTTATGCTTCTTATCTTGCTACATCATGTAGATTGATCTCTACATCATATTTTATTACATTATTCAGTCATATTTGTACATTATTTCAAACCAAATCTGTACATTAATTGATGTTGTCATTGTACATTTTTGTTGTTCAGTCTTGTCATGAAAACTACTACATTAAGGGGTTCTGTTAGTACATTATTTCAGTATGAAACATAGGTGTTCATTATGTTGATGAGAAGTGTTAACATTATATAATCCTTTCATGTTACATTAAATACACAGGCCCTTTCATGTTACATCATTTACATTGATTAGTACATTACTGGATTACGAATTTTATGCATCTCCTTTTGCCTCATCATGTAGGTAGATTTCTACATCATATTTTATTACATTATTCATACATATATGTACATTATTTGCTGTTGTATTTGTACATTTTAAACCAAGTCTGTACATTAATTGCTGTTGTATTTGTACATTTTTCTGCTCAGTGTTTTCAAGAAAACTGCTACATTTAGGGGTTCTGTTAGTACAATATTTCATTATTGTTCAACTACATTTTTGTTTGATGTAATTCACTCAATACCGCTGTTTTTGAATAGGTACAAAGCGGTCAAGAGATCTTTGTGACGAGGACGTCGAGGAGGAAATGTTAGCTTCATCTAGGCAAGAAAATGACTCAAGATATCAAGGCCGAGATGTGGTTGAACAAACTAGAAACAAGAAGGAAAACAATTTGTATTTCAGGAGGTGTCCATCTGAGTTTGTGAAGTTCACAACACTAGGGGTGGAGTTAACCAGACCTATGCAACTCGGCATTAGAGAGATATGCCGACAAAGTTCACCTTCAAGAAGTGGTTCGAAGAATATAGTTTGAAGTAAGGTGTTTTTATGATACAATTAGCAGTATGTAAAATTGTGGATTACATTAGTTTTTTGCGCTTAATTTCTATGTTTGTTTTTTATAAGGAATTAATTTGGTGAAAGGTTATGTTTTTTGGTTGTCAAACTATTCTCGATGCACGTTAATCTATAAATCATGTACACTGCCATTGTACGTAATGTACAATAACTAGTATATGATGTAGAAATTCTGTCACAAATTTTAATATGCGACTGAAAGAATCATGTACTAAATGTTTGACATAATGAATAATGTACTAAAAGCTTGACATAATGAACAATGTACACAATGCTTGACATAATGAATAATGTACTAAAAGCTTGACATAATGAACAATGTACAAAATGCTTGGCATAATGAATAATGTGCAAAAACGAAGTTACATTCAGTCCCCAAAGGGTTTACAATCCATGTGGGCTAGGCCATATTACCAACTCATACATCAATTCAAAAACCCTAGGGGAATGGCTCTAACTCCATTCACTTGGTCAAGATTTGTTAGTGAGTCGGTACTATACCCTAACCCCATAGATTGTTAAACCCTTTGCGGAATGATTCAAACTCCCTACCCTTGTGATGTTTCATTTTGTGAGTGGTTACTAAACATTAAATCCGTACACAGTTACATCATTTAGTATGACGCATGTACATTAAAGGCCAATTTTCGTACATTATCTACTGTATGAAATCCAAAACACACATAAAAAATGAAATACAATGCATGTGGTGGTACTATATCCTAGCCCATGGATTGCTAAACCCTAGCGGAATGATTCAAACTCCCTACCCTTGGTGATGGTTTCATTTTGTGAGTGGGTACTACAACCTAGCCCCACGGATTGCTAAACCCAAAGGGTATAGATTCAACTCCCACCAAATATTAAATCCTACACAGGTACATCATTTAGTATGACGCATGTACATTAAAGGCTAATTTTTGTATACTATTTATTGTATGAAATCCAACACACACATAAAAATGAAATTCAATGCATGTGGTGTTACTATACCCTAGCCCCATGGATTGCTAAACCCCTAGGAGAACGATTTAAACTCCCTGCTATTGGTGATGGTTTCGCTTGTGAGTGTGTACTACACCTTAGCTTCATAGACTACTAAACCCTTGGGGATTAGTTTAACTTCCGGCCCTTAGCGAAAAATAAAAAATCTACATTACTAACTAACTGACACATACATTAAATTACTAAATTCGTACATTAATTACTGCAAACTTTTGAGTTGTCCATGACTCATGTTATCTACATTACACAAACACAAGTTGTACATTATAAACATGAATTAAATTGTGTAACTCCTCATACATAAACTATGAATTTAACTTCCGTAATATTTGTGATTCAACTAATAGTGTCTTGAATTAAGAATGTTTTTGGGTAAGAGGAATTGAAGACAACGTAAAACACTAATCTTAAAGAAAATATTTTAATAATTGATTCTTGATATGAAATAGTATCTTTTTAGTTAATTAAATAACTAAGGAAACCAAATCATGTTGGCGTGAATTTAGGAGTCAATACAATAACTGCTTGGTATTTTACACAATCCATTTATGCCCTTCCTGAATTTTAAATATTATTTAACTAATTCCACATGGCATCATTACAAGCGTTAGATTTAAATATCCAAGGGTTTAAATTAGTTTTCTGTTTAACAAATATTTAGTGTACACATCCCTACATTGATATGTTGCAAAGATAATTATTTAAGAGTAAAGTACTATTTTAGTCTTGAACATATGACTGAAATACGAAGTTGGTCCGGAACATTCACTTTTTGAAAATCGGGTCCTAAGCAAATGAAATCATCGTCGGATCGGTCCTTTTTTACAGTCATCAACAGTCATCAGCAGGAACCTCAATAATGTGTTACCGAACCATTAATTGACTCCATTCCAGCTGATCCGAACGATTTCAACCTCGAGGATCTATACACAATCTAATCCAAGTGGAACGATTCAACCTCATCCTTTTGATCCATCCTATTTTATGCAATTATACATTATGACTAAGTAAGACTCAAGTTTTACTGTCGATTCTCACGTTACACACATAATGATTCAGGTTTCTAATCTATTTGGGGGGCCACAATTGCAACTATACTTTATCCACTCCTCTTCTGCCTTTCATTTATACCTTTATCCATCTTTACCACACAAAAAAGTTGTATTTTTCTTTGAATTGTAGTTTTCGGCTTTGGCTTATATTGTTCTACTCAACCAATTTTAAATTTTGAAATATTAGCTAATCAGTCATATTCCTTGTAACTGCGGAAATATAAATGGGGAAAAAATGATGAATTGGGGCGAAAATGTAACGTGGGCTAGAGGGTATTTATAGGTGGGCATAGAATGGGTTAAGTGTTAAAAATGTGGGAGAAAGATGACGGAGTTTCTTTTGAGCGTGAGAATTAAGAAAATATATAGTGTTTAATGAAGTAAATGGAAATATAATAAAGTAGAAAAGATTAAATCGAGCATTA
Organism: Salvia splendens; assembly: GCF_004379255.2. Taxonomy (NCBI): domain Eukaryota; kingdom Viridiplantae; phylum Streptophyta; class Magnoliopsida; order Lamiales; family Lamiaceae; genus Salvia; species Salvia splendens. The sequence goes on from NC_056034.1 coordinate 5,304,891, forward strand.
GAATTTAAAAAATGGTGTTTAATAAATTAAGTGAAAATATAATAAAGTAGGAAAGATTAAATTGAGGCTCTTTCAGAGTCAACTATTAGTTCCTTAGTGAGGTCATTATTGTGAGTTGACTCCTAAACCACCTTGTAAGAGCATCTCCAATGGCGGACGTCCGGTCGGACGTGCGCGACGGGAGACCGGGACGTCCGCCATTGTGGCAGGGGAGGTCGGATACGGACGTCCCGTGAGGACGTCAGGTGTCATCGGACGTCGGCGCGACGGGCGGGCGGACGTCCGCCATTGTGGCGTCGGTCGGACGTCCGGGTCGGACGTCCGATTTTTAATTTTTTTTTTGTTTTATTACTATGTAATTTTTTTTTCAAATCATGTATGTTTTTTTAAAATGAAGTTGTTAATTTTTCCCGTTCGTATTCGTGTTGAAATTTTATTTCCGTAAACGTAAATTGTTTTATTTGTGAATTTGTGATTTTTTTATTGCGGGAAGTCCTAGTGGGAAGGGCGATGGGAAGGGCGGATTGTGAAGGGGATGTCCTACTGACGTGGCAGTGAGATTGGAAGTCCTAGTGACGTGGCGGGAGGTGTTTTCGGGATGTCCTAGTGGATGTCCGAGTGAGACATCCCCCACTGGAGATGCTCTTAGCCACAACTAGTTCCTTTGTTATGCAACAACTCTGAATTATTGGCATGGGATTTTTTGTGAAAGCATCAATGTTACAAGTCAACTATGGCAATTAATCCCAAAAGACTAAAGGTTTATTTGATATATAAACTCCACATTGGTTGTTATACACATACAACGTGGAATATTATAGCTAGTCTCCTAAGAATGAATTGTCGGCAGTTATTGAACAAAAAATGTGCTTCAGCAGTGAAAGCTTGATGTTTGGAGAAGCATTTTCATCCATAATAATCTGGCTGACATTTTCTAGAATGGCTCCTTGAACAAATGAAATGTGTTACTAGTAGAATATGAGGTCCATTACCAAAGCGGATAGAGGGAGTCATGTTTTGTATAAAGTTGTCTGGAATTGTCTGCTCTTTCTTCAATTTTATGGAAAAGTTTGGAATCCAGCATTAGTACATTAAACGAAGGTATCATATTTTGTGATGTACTTACTATATATATGTTGCATTAATGATAAGTCCAATTGATTTGAGATATCTAATGATTTGAGATAGGTTTCAAAAGGTTCTGTTTTTAAAAGAGAAAGGTAAGTACTTATTTAGCTCAATAACCTAAAAGTTTTTCATAATAGAGATGCAAGAAAAAAAAATTCTTTAAATAGCCTGCCTCATGCATGCATAAAAGAAACTGGAATTCATCAATAATTTAAAGAAAGACACCAACGGCTAAACCTACCGTCGAATAATCAAGCTCCTCTCATGCAAACGAAATAAAGAAAAATAATATATAGAAATTGTGAAAAAATATTAGTACAAGGAATGAAATGTGAGAACAAATCTTGAGAAACAAAATGCTTGTTGAACAAAGCAACTGGCCGGTTCAAGGAACAAGAATAGCTTCGTTATTTGCAGCCACTTGTTCCAAGCGTTTCCATGTAGTTTCGCGTCTCTCTCTCATGTCATCCTCCTTTGCTTCGTCAACTTGGAACTTGTTCTGGCAGGCCTTGAATAGCTCAGCGTCGAGATCATAGAAGAACTTGCGGACGTTCAAGGTTAGACTATGGACAGCCTGATTCCAGTGATGCCTAGCGTTCTTCTCTAGAGCAGGGAAGATGATGGGCAGTATAACCTTGCGGTTTTGCTTTATCAGGTTCTCAACGTGATCGTTGTTCCACAAAAATAAAGCCCTCTCTGCCACCTAAAAGGACAAATAAATAATAATCAAAGCAAATTTTTTTCAATAAGCATTGCCACAAGCAATCAAAGAAAAGAAAATAATCGGAATAGTGAATTTCCATAGAGTCCAAAAGTATCAACATTTTTAATGCAAAATGATCCTGGAAAGAAACCAAAAAATCTTATTATATGACATGAGTAAGGTCTAGGCATAATTTCTGGTGAAGGAGCACAGATATCCTACAACAAGGCTCTTAAAAATTATATACACACAATTTCATTTCCTAACCAATTGCATATAATTGGAAGAAATTAGTACTAAAAGCAATTGCAATTTTTTGGACGCTCTTTTTCATAGCAAAGAGCAAAACAATTAACAGTTCAATGTGGTTGCAATGGGGATAGCTAGAGATATAATATCTATAAGATCCATAGTAAACTCTGGATGGATCCAGAAGAGTGGAAGTCAATATTTGTTATATTGTCATATGAGCTTCAGAAAACTAAAGTTATACTGCAAGTGCTGTTTTAACTGTCGTAAAACCATAGCATTGAATCTCTAATACAAGTCACACTGATAACTATACACATGCCTTGGGTTGGCAAGGATGGGGTGAGGGTGAATGTTCCTTTCCTGCCCCAACATTGTAATAATAACTTTGAGTACTTTCTAAATGTTTAATCTCTGTGATTTTGGGGAAATAAATGTTGTACAAACAACTTATTATTAATATCTGTAGTTTTGTCTTCCGAGTTTTGAGTTCTTTAGACACCTATACGTGAATCTAGTTTTAGATTCAGTTAGTAAATTTACCAAATTACAAATGCAAATTATTGATTGATAAGAAAAAGTATCCTCATCAAGAGCGGAATCCCATGGGGTATGGTATTAGAATCCACACAGGGACGACAGGGGACAAATATACTCGATTTCATATAGCCTGTTGAAGCGGGGGCAAAATGTGGGGATTAAGTCACCAGTTCAGCCTTTCTTCAGGAATAAACTGTGTGCGGTATAATCATGAGACTCATGACCAGTGTTGTTAGGGTCGAGGGGCGCACCGGGTCGATGAGGTGAAAATTCGGGTCGCGGGTCGACGGGGTCGAGAGACCCACAAAGCTAGGTTAATTTTTTTGCCTTTTAATAGTATTAAATAAAATAAATATATTGCTCTAATGTTTATAATATATCAAATAATATAAATGTAGACGCAATTCATGTGAATAGAGATAACTCAGTGAACTACTAGGAGATTTGAACTTAAGAGTCAGTATATTATCTGCATTATGGAAGTCGGAATATACATGATTCCGTTATTGTCGAGTTTCTTTTGTGAATTGATTACTGTACCAGGCCACATTAATGGGACACTGGTTATGGTAGTTTTAGTTGTAAATTTGCATGTCATGAGTCCCCATTAATGTGGCCTGGTACAGTAATCAATTCACAAAAGAAACTCGACAATAACAGAATCATGTATATTCCGACTTCCATAATGCAGATAATATACTGACTCTTAAGTTCAAATCTCCTAGTAGTTCACTGAGTTATGACACTGAAGAAAAAACGCATAGATTATGATTAGTTAGTTATTGATTGGATCATACTTCATACGATAAGGCCGTGTACCATCCAAACTTCAAATATTAAGTATAGAACAAGTTCCTGGGTTAATCTAAGTTAACCCTCCCACCCCTACTGACATGCATCAGTTATCTCACCTCCACCAGAATACAGAATATTAGTGAGCTAAATTCCATTATCCAACAAATGTTAGCATTTGAAAGTTCTTAAAGGGTCTAGTGAGCATATAAATGGTTATTCTAAATAGAATGTCAAATAAAATGTCAAAAAAACACCAAAAGCTAATTAGAGGATTCTGGGATTATATAGTATCAGGTAAAACAAACATAACGAAGCACAATAGAGAAAACAGCGGAAACTGAAAAGAATAGCAAGTACCTGAAAGTGCAAACTATTCAAGCTCCGTGAAATTTGATGAAACAACGGCACCATGCAGCGCTGGAATTCTGGTGCCTGTGTTGCGTCCAAGACCTCCTCGAGTTCATTAAGAAACAGAACTTCCTTCGAGCTGTTTGTAACTGGACAGTATTTTATCAGTCCCCTGATAATAATATCAGCAAGCTTGCAGTCTTTCTCCACAAATTGTGTAATGCAGTACGATAACTGCTGATGATACATCCCCAAACATTTCGGCTTATGCAAAGGAATTAATGTCCTGACAAGAAAGAGTTTATGTTCCTCTTTGAGGGGCAGAGCAAACCCGTTAATTATGCTGCCAAGGACTTCAAGAAACTCAGAAATACCATTGTGTTTTTCTGTCTCGAAAACAAAATGGTAGAATACGTTATTGATTGATTTTCTAATGAATGGCCGGTGCACCATGAATTTCCCATATATGCGGTGTAGTATGGTCTTCAAATACTCCCTTTCCCTAGGATCTTCAGAGTCGAAGAGGCCAAGCAATTTCAGAACAAAGGAATGATCGACATATCTTTTGCCAATTTTCGGATCTGTCTCTGGCGAAGCAACAAACCTTAGCAAGAATTCATACACAACTTGCAAATGAGACCAGGCAGGATCCATTGCAGGCTCTTCCTCTTCCAAATCAACGCCATCAACGAGCTTGTTCTCCCTTGGCTGAGGAGTAAATTCCCTAAAGATGTTGGATGACACCATCTTAACAGCTTCCTGCATTACATTTTCACTGAACTTCCCACTAGCAGAAGTCAAGTACTCAACTGACTCTAACAAAGTCTGCCGCTTGATCTCTTTCTCTTTGAGGTTCTTTGTGGGGTCAGTGAAGTCGAATTCAACACAACACATCTTCAGCTTCCTGATGAACAATAGCTGCTTCTCTGAATTTGGGACGTCCCTAAAACTTGGTAATGCTTCATATGAAGCAGAAGCTATATTTACATCCCCTCTCAAGTTCCTATCTCGAAGAAATCTATCTTCAGCATTGTTGCCAACACTTAAAACAGAAAATTGGGCGGTGATAACATCATCCACTGCACTACTCAATCTCTTATTGCCTCCTTCACTTTTCTTTGAAGATGTCGAAGAACTTGAGGAGAGGCTAGGTTCTCCACCAGATTTAGAATGCTTCCTTGGAATCTTACTGAATATCTTGTTAATCATGTTAGACTAATTAGCTGAATAAGCGTCAACCCTTGTGCATCTTTCTCTAAATCAGAAAATGCAGAAACCCGCTCTCAGCGAATGATCAAGAAACCCACTAATGTCGCAGTCAATACAGATGACCCATGCCTCTGTGCCTGTATCCAAATCTCCCACTTTTCAACCAAAAAACTCCTCAGGCTCAAAAATCCAATCTTTGGATTAAATTTGCAATATTTCTTCGAAACACATATATTCCCACAATTGAACTTGACAAACCCACTGCAGCAAACGATCGAAAAACTCAATAATCTCACTGAAAACTGCAGCAAATACTACGATAAAGAATATATATCGTCGCCCCAAATAAAAAACTTGAAAAATCCACCAAAGGGATTAAGCACTCGTATATGTGTGCAATTATTTTTGTTCAATAAACGGAGAAAATCAAAATCTGCATCACAATTAGTTACAGTAAACTTACCGTAGAAGAGTTAAGAGGGACGACGGAGCAGGGTTAAAACAAGTTTTGACGGCACCACCAAATTGAAATTATCGTTTTGTAATTGTATACTAGTACTATTTTGAACATAGTTTTTTTGACGGTAAAATGAAAAAGGGGAGTTTTAATAAGTTATCACTAATCCAAAACAAATGCTACTAGTACGGATAAAATAATATAGTTGACTCTTTGAATCAATCTATGAGTTTTGGACTGCATTACATCCATTGTGGAAGGATACAACACATAAATATAAGAGGGAACATCATTTTAGGTACACGAACTTTGCCAAAGTATCATTTTAGGTCCGTGAACTTTGAAAATATCATTTTAGATACACGAACTTTGAGTTAGTATCATTTGAGGTTCTTTTTATTATTTCCAGTTTTTTTGGATGAAAATACCCTCAATACAATTCATTTATTCCTAATACAATTCATTTATACTCATTTTTCCTCACAATCCGTATATTTTCTTCATCACAATTCGATAATACCAAAATTAATCTATATGTCAATTCATGGTGTAATTTCTACATATTTCGGTGTACGAATCTTCTGCTTATATAAAAAAATTGCTGCAATTCCACGCAATAAATTGCTGTAATATTAATCCATAAACTCCATACTTGTCACAAACTCCTTTTTCTGTAATTCCCACGCAATAAACTGCTGTATAATATTGTACTTATATTTTCATAATTACTACCTCACATAACGTAATTATGCATACCTTTCTGTAAAACATTTTGTATATTAATTGCATGATTGATGTTCTTAATTAATTTTTACTGTAATATATAAATTTGACACATAGAGATCAATTAAATAACTGAGTATACTTCATGAATGAATAACATTTATAAATATATTGTGAGAAGAGCGAAAAGAAAAAATAATGGTGCCAAAAAAATAACATTTAGTAGGAAAAATGAGTATAAATGAATTGTATTAGGAATAAATGAATTGTATTGAGGGTATTTTCGTCCAAAAAAACATGGAAATAGTAAAAAGGATCTCAAATGATACTAACTCAAAGTTCGTGTACCTAAAATGATATTTTCAAAGTTCACGGATCTAAAATGAAACTTTGGCAAAGTTCGTGTACCTAAAATGATGTTCCCTCTAAATATAATTGCTTTATTTTCACACCTAATAGTCAATCATAATAATAATTTATTACAGTACATAAATTGTCAATTTATTTTACATCTTATAATTAGGGTTGGCAAAACTGATATCGGGCATACCTAATTCTGACTTGATATTCGTCGAATATTAAGTACGAGATTGGGTGAATTTAGGATATGTCGGTATTGATTATTACCCGAATATCCAATTGGTTATCCAGATTTTCATGTTATGTTTAAGGAGTATAATACTCCAGTTTAATAAAAAAAAACGAGCATTGACATTTAAATATTACTACTAGTATTATTAGTTACGCTGTTAAATTTACGTTGGGTGTTAACTAGTGAAATGGTGATTGAACATAATTTCACATGTAATTATATCATCTCAAGTTCCAAACAAGTTGATGACTTGTGAAAGGAGTATGTTACTTCAAATAATACATCACTTGAACAATAGTTTTTTTCTTCAATTTAAATTATTTGTATTGTTAACATCATTCTCACAATTATCTTCAAATCTAACTTTTGAATATGATTATCTTGTTTTTTCTAAGGCTTCAATACAAGATGATTATCATCCGCCATAATCACATAACTTTCCGAGGTGTTGAGATTGTTTATTTTAAACCACATAGCTTTTTCTTTGTTCAAGACGAAGGTATCTATCGCCAATTCAATGACTAGTTTTATTATTGATTTGTAGGCACTTTGATAGAATAAATTAATCAAAGATTTAAAGTTTAAAGTTGTGTTTTCTACTCAAATCAATAATCAATTCTCTTGTAAGTTTATTAAAAATGTATGAATGCATGCCACTCAAGTGACTCAACTACATTTCTTGGGCATGACTTGTGGAAATATAAATATAAAATCGATCTAAATCACGGGGAGTATAGTTATAGAAATTTACTCCAAAATGTTGTTAAATTATACTTGGCCCAACTCTTTTTAGCACCTGAGTAGTTAAATATGGCCTTTTTTTTTTATAGAAATATAATCCAAAATGCTGTCAAATTATAATGGGCCCAACTCATTTTAGCACCTATATTGATACTCCCTCCGTCCCAAATAATTTGTCTCATTTTTCCATTTCGATCCGTCCCACGTAATTTATCTCATTTCACTTTTTACCATTTTTTTGTAGTGGACATCATATTCCATTAACTCATTCCTACTCACATTTTATTATAAAACTAATACTCCATCAATTTTTTCTAACTCACTTTTCATTATACTTCTTAAAACTTATGTCAGGTCAAAGTGAGACGAATTATCTTAGACGGACGGAATATTAAATATGACCTTTTTTTAAAAATTCGATGCTTTCTTGGAATAGCTTACTTTTTTATTGAAAAGTTCTTTCATCAAATATTCCTTTCTGCGCTTGTTATTATTATTAACATAAAATAGGGAATATGGTCACCATACAAATAAAAAATAAACAAATAAGTTTCAACCCCACATGTTGGAATGATTTCTCGCCATTGATTGTACGTCAAAAAAAAATGAAAAATCCATTGCAACACAAATATACAGAACAGAAGCATACATCCACCACCACCATTGAACTCGAAAAGTAAAGATTATACACCAAAAACAATCATGTGGACGTCTCTTCACTCTTCTGTATCGCCATATACGCCAATTTCAATCTCCTCAGCAAATATATATACACTCCCCACTACCATTACTCATCAATCAATCCTACCAAATTTATAGGATCCCAGTGACTAAAATAAATTTATTTTCGTTTTTCTTTACCAAACAAAAAGAAAATGTCACTGACCATAAGGCTACACCATGTGAGCAGTGCCTCAATTGCCACAGCCACAGTCAAGAAAAGCCGTTACGCCGCCCAATTCCACTCCAAAACCATATACCATTCCAACCAATTGGCCCCACTTGCATTTCCTCACAAAAAGATTCAGTCTTTGTCGAAATCTCGCTCCGACTATCCCGCAGTGATGGTGAGAAGCTCCCTGATAGAGCCGGACGGAGGCGCGCTGGTGGATCTCGTGGTGCCGGAGAGCCAGAGGGCGGCGAAGATTGCCGAGGCGGAGGCGCTGCCGAAGGTGAGGTTGGGAAAGATTGATGTGGAGTGGGTGCATGTGGTGAGCGAGGGGTGGGCGAGCCCGCTCAAGGGTTTCATGAGAGAGGATGAGTATTTGCAGAGCTTGCATTTCAATTGTGTGAGGATGGAGGATGGCACTTTGGTGAATATGTCTTTGCCCATTGTGTTGCCAATTGACGATGACGTCAAGGCCCAAATTGGGGATTCCACCAGTGTTGCATTGGTTGGGACTGATGGTGATTTCGTTGCGATTCTTAGCAGGTTTGATTGATTACTTTCAGTGTTGAATGCATGGAAATTTACTTTTTATTAGAAGTATTTTTTTTGTAATAGGTTACTGCGTAGTTAGGGGGATTATGCTGTTTATCTTGACAAAACTGTAGAAAACGCAGTAAACGAAAAAAAATGGAAAATGGAGCTTGTTGGATAACTTGTATTAGGAGAAAGACCCCACAAATTATTTTGATATTATGGAATCAGTGGTTCTATTATAGGAGTACATTGGTATTTTGCAGCTAGCTCATTCTGAGTTGTTTGCTTACCCTTTTAACATAGTTTTAGCTCATGTGGTCCATATTTTTGTTCAGAAGTTTCTTTCTGAGTTGCTTCAAAAGGGATGTTCTAGTTGCGTGCAAGAAGGAAATATTCTAACGATATCGACTTGGTATTAAGTTTTAGTTGTGTTTTATATGGTGTTTTAGTGACTTTTGAAGTTGCTTCCTGGATGGATCGCCTAAATTATTTATTGGTGAATTTTGTGTAGAATTTGCTGAATGGTGGTGAAAGAAGGTTTGAGTGTTCATCTTTAGCTTCTCCTAATAATAACAAAAAAGAAATATGAGTCTAAATAATTATGTAGGTTTAAAAGTTGAAGACATTTTTGGAGTGATGGATTAAGGACAATATCTAGATATTGAAATGATGCATCAAGCCATGTCTCTGGTTAGACAATGTGATTGGTGAAGTTTCTATAAAATGTGAGTTTTTAATAGTGACGAGTATTACACATGCACAACCTCGCTTATAATTGAGCTTAAATAAGCTTAAATAGGGAATAGTAACTCACTTTATGCTGGAGTACTAATGTAGGGAGGCTACCTTGCATGATGAGATTGTAACCCTAATTGATTAGCACAATGTTGTGTATTTAGTCTCCTGCTTATGTCTTGTGGCAGCATTGAAATATACAAGCACAACAAAGAGGAAAGAATTGCAAGAACATGGGGAACCACAGCTCCGGGATTACCTTATGTTGAGGAGGTGATTACAGCTGCTGGAAACTGGCTCATAGGAGGAGATCTTGAAGTGCTAAAGCCTATCAAGTACAATGATGGACTTGATCACTACAGGCTTTCTCCAAAGCAGCTTCGTAATGAATTTGACAGACGTAATGCGGATGCAGTCTTTGCTTTTCAGCTGAGAAATCCAGTGCATAATGGACATGCTTTGCTCATGAATGACACTCGTAGGAGGCTTTTGGAAATGGGTTACAAGAACCCAATTCTCTTGCTTCATCCTCTGGGAGGTTTTACTAAGGCTGATGATGTTCCACTCGACGTTCGCATGGAACAACATAGCAAGGTTTCTATGCTTCTTTTAGGAAAATATGTTACAATGAAGTCTGTGCTTGCAATCCCTTCCATCTCTAAATTGACTCGACTAAATTGCTTCATTCAATGTATCTTTCCGTTGAAATTTCATTGAAGTTTTTTTGTTCTCACAAAGGTACTCGAAGATGGGATTCTAGACCCTGAAACTACGATCGTGTCTATCTTCCCTTCACCAATGCATTATGCTGGACCAACTGAAGTTCAGTGGCATGCAAAGGCACGAATCAATGCAGGCGCAAATTTCTACATAGTAGGGCGTGATCCTGCTGGTATGGGTCACCCGACAGAGAAGAGGGACCTGTACGATCCAGATCATGGGAAGAAGGTGCTTAGTATGGCTCCTGGTCTCGAAAAGTTGAACATTCTGCCATTCAAGGTAAGTGGCATAATCTCAATCATTTTTATTGAAATCATACAACATGCTCAAATATTGAGGATGTAAGATATGCTCATCTCTGACATTTGGCATTTTCTCAACCATTTTGTTTCATGTCTAAAATATTTGCTCCGTGATTTTATCTTTTTGAGATACTTCTTCAATTGACGGAGATATCAAATAGATGGTGAACTGTCTTGAGTCATTTTGTTGATAAATGTAGGTTGCTGCATATGATACTGTAGCAAAGCAAATGGCATTTTTTGATCCCTCTCGTGCTAAAGAATTTCTCTTCATTTCTGGGACTAAGGTAACTCCGTTGTTTTCTACACACAGCACCACGCGGCGGAAAATGCATTAAAAATGAAGAGGATTTCTCATAATTTTGTTGATATGCAGATGAGAGCCTTTGCAAGAAGTGGCGAGAATCCACCTGACGGTTTTATGTGTCCCGGTGGATGGCAAGTGTTAGTGAGATACTATGAGAGCCTGCAGGCTGAGGATTCTCCAAAGAAGGAAGCAGTCAATGCTTAAAACTATCACCTCTTTCATCCAATTGCAAGTGTGAGATAATTGATCAAACTTTCCCTAGTTTTGTCTCTTGATTTCTAAGATTGATTTTTTGTTCTCACTTGGTAGATGAAAATATGGCATCATGAACAAGTGCTTACAGTTTAGGCCAATCATCTGATCCAATTTTCCTATCTTTCACCCTTTTACATTATGTGAATTGGAGCTCTTAACTAGGAAAATTATTGCTTTCCATTATGTAGAGACTTACGTAGATAAGTTTCACTATCAATTGATCTTGGATGAAAAAATACAGTGATATGCATACTGCATTTATAGTTACAGTAGTACTACAACATTCTTGACGCCTATAGAGAATAACACTTGGTGTCTACAAAAGCTTGTATTGATGGTTCCCGTCCAAGAAAATCCGATAGTATCTCAAGAGGGTCCTTTGCACCTCCAGGAGCCAAAACCTGTCGAACGAGAATTGAGTTTGGAGCTTGAAAGGATCAAGATGACATGTTAAAAGACGCATGAAAGTCGTCTTACCTTGTTTCTGAACTGTATGCCGGCACTTTGATTCATTATGTCGTGAAATTTTGTGGCAAAAATATCAGCAGCAAAAACCTGTCGAAGGGCGGATATGTTAGGATGGTGTTAAGAGAAAAACCTATAATTATAATCATGATAGCAAATCTGAAGGGTGAGGGATGTATGTGGCAATATGCTCCCCAGAAATATATACACATCATGAAAAGTTTAAGACATCAAACCTCACTCCATATCCGGCTGTAGCAAGTAGCTTCGTAGCCGATAGCAGTCCGAGGAAAGCATGAAGCTGGATTTATTCCTTCTAGCATAGGCAAACCTACCATAACCTACCACGCACAAAGAGGTAAGCATATATAGACTGGACTGTAATATAGTATGTTGGGAAACATTGTTAAGAATACCTTAGAATGGAGATGCTTCAACAATCCGTTCATGTCTACATTTTCAGTCGAATGTATTATTTGATCGAAAAGACCTGATAAATATAGGAGATATTTTCATACCAACTATATATATATATATGAAAAAATTGGTTGAAAGGGAATGAATGTGGCCGCAAGTCTGTAACATGAGACGTACAATAAAGAATTTCTTGTTTCAATTTGAGCGCTGAAAAGGAACTTCGCCATCTCTTGAGCGATTTACATATCTCGTCCTCGATAGGTTTCGTAATATCCTGTGAAGAAAGAACTATTACATGAAAGTTTACAAGGAACTTGTTTGAATGACAGAAAACGTATTGGAAAAATCATTACTATGTTTGAGAAACAAATTTCACCAAAACCTGAGAAAAATAATGTGACAAGTACCTGATGAAAACCAGAGATCAGTTTAAGACAGCTGCTTTCGTAACACCTAAACAAAAAAAGTTGGCCAATTAATCACACCTACGAGTGCAAAACCTTAGTCACATGGAAAACTACATTTGAAGCATACCAATTTTCCAAAAGCAGGGAGGGAATCTCCACAAAGTCTGGATCCAAGCGCAAGCCAGAAAATCGAGCAAATGTTGCTCGGTTGCAGGTATGATGGACCTAAAGCCATTACTTGCTTGGTTAAAAAATTTGTGTCACAACACCCACAACCAAGCTTACTGACACAAAATAGTACTACAAAAAACGCTGTGAATTTGAAACGAAGTGAACAATGATTAGGTAAAGTGACTAAGAAGCCAGCATATCACGATCAACATACAATGCTAGAAGTTTTACATGATGCCCCAACTAAGCAATACGCATACCACATGTCCAAATTCGTGGAGTAAGTTTACTACTTCAGAGAATCTCAGCAATCCAGGTTGTCCATCAACTTCCTTTGGCATTTGAGAAATCAGCAGAGCCACTGGGATCTAGATATGACAAATTTATGTTACGCTAAACTTGAGACAGTCTTATAACGCATGCAATACAAAGATTCAACCTAGCAGTATTACAGTTGTCACCTGTCTCGTATTGTTGATCGATGAACCATTTTGAAGAGCAACGACACAGGTGAGGCCATATTTTGCTTCCCTAGTAATATGTAAATACATTGTTCAGACTACTATCTACAAGGTAAAGGATTTTCATGAATGAATCTTTGATTCAAAATGAAAAAACAACCTGGCGTATAAATCAAGATAAAAGTAACCCATGAGTTCACCAGAACTCAAGTCAAAAACTGTAAAAAGTTGCACATCTGGATGCCAAACTTCAGCATCTATTACTTCCTCAAATCTTAAGCCTGAATTAAGCATAGGACATTCATAAATAAGATATCTTGTGATATATTATAAAAATGAATGAAGAGTTGTATAAAAATGTGGAAACAGTTACCAAATAGATCTTGGCATATTTTGAAGATTCCGGATATAACTAAACTAACAGGAAAATACTGTTTGACAACTCCAAAATCCAGATCGCACTGCTGTTCTTTAATCTTCTTCACATAGTATGGTAGGTCCTCAATTCCAAAGGCAATTTCTCCCTCTTCATTTCTCTAAACCAGCATAAAATGTTTGCGTTGAGAAAACAAAGATGTGGTTCATGCTGGACGTAAAGTTTCTAATCAAACTTGAGAGAAAAAACAAACAAGCAAACCTTCAATTCCTTTAACACTGAAAGTTCCTTTGAAGCTGATTCAGTTAAGCTTCCAGATATTTTCTCTAAGAACTCAAATACCTAAGAAAATCATAAACCAGTTTGCAGTTTCAGAATGTGGATGCATAGTGCATGAAGCACGACAAAACACATGTGAAAGACACAGGCACAATCAGATTTTTTTTCTGGCCATGAATTACTAAGACTGGATACTGGATCAATCAATTACAACCTTTATGGTGATTGCTTATTGAAACAAATTTATATGGGGCAAAAAAAGGATGAGGGATCAATTCCAGGCGAGATGAAAATTTCATGCAACTGGTTATTGAAATAGACCTAGACAAACCTTTGCCGATGAGCTTGCCATCCTAAGATCAACAGCATATTCAGCATAGTTTAGGTAGCCAAGCAATCTGGCAAGTTTATGACGCAACTGAACCTGGAAGCACAACATCCTCCTTAAAACTCATGGATTTAAAGCGAAATGAACAATGATTTAAACAAGTCTCCCATTTCTTCAGCTAAAAAGTCCTCCCATTTCCCACATCAGTATTTTGAATCTCCCACAAAAATTTTCATACCATTGCCCACAATGACACTTAATGACTAACGATCTTAAGGAGCCTCATACACATCAAAGTGTTTGCAGAATTTTGTAGTCAAAGTTACAATGATGAAAGCAATATAACCCACATGTAGTAGGCACTTGAGATTCATGGATCTGTAATGAAAATATAAACGTAAGCAACCACGAAATAAACTCTGACAGGAGATATAGCACATAGCTTGAGTAAGATGAAGTTTATACAGCTATTTATAAAAAAAATCTTCATTACCAGCTTTTCCAATATGGAAAGATTTACTTCGCATCTCCTTCCATAAGACTCAGCTACAGACTTTCTGGTTGACCCTACCTACACAAGGATACACTAATGAGTTTGAAGCACAAACATTTCATTCGGGAACAGTTGTATTATAGAACAGCACATCAGCACCTAGTGCAAGTGCTTCTACCTTCACAACATCAAATGATAATTTTGTTTGCAGTATTAACAAGATTACAAGAATGAATTTTGTAATTCACTTTTCTAGTATTTCTCATGGTCGAGTCATTTTCAAAGTTAAACATACATCTAAGTGCAAGCTTATATGAAAAATAATTAAAAAAAAAAACTTCTCAATCTGAGCAACTTCAAAACAAAGTGAAAAAAGCTGTCTTAAAATGGTTCAGCCAATGATGTTGTAATATAAAAGGTGATTTAGCTGCTTTAATAAAAGGTCATAGACAGGTCAGATTCTTTGAAATTCTACCTTACACAACTCTAAGATGGGCGACACGTGATGACTTCTTAATAGAACCTTGAATTTGCCGCTGACAGCAATATCCAAGCCCTGAAAAAACAAAGGTTGATTGTGGAGTAGTAGTCACATGATTAGCAGCAAAGATGCTAATGCAGCTAGACTCGTGCATTCAAGACAATAAGTCACTCTCACAATAAACAATCATGCTATATAGCTCTAGATGAAGTTAGAAAATCTTTGTGGGCCTCAACAATTTACTCACTAGCATACTGAAAAATCGCAAACTCTGCAACTGGCTTACCACTTATCTCAGAGAAGTTGGATGGTGAACATCCTTATAACCAACCATAATGATGTAATAACTAATAACAAGAGTTCAAATAATACTTCAAGGAAGAAAATAAAGATTTGACATGAGCAAAGCAGCGACAGATTGAAAGAATAGATCAGAATTGCAAACCTTAAACAATTCCGGAGGCAAGCCAGCTAGCTCCATATCATTGAAAAGAAGAACTGTACTATCATCATTCAGATTTCGAATGTACCGCATACTTAGCTCATCTATTTGAGCCCTCAAACGTTGCAATTCCTCCCTCTTTGTTGAGGTAAGATTCAATCCATTCCGCTCAAAATCTTTAACCTGTCACTATATATTATGATAGAGACTTGACACATAAAAAGTGCTTTGAAAACCAATAGTAATAATACAATAGGAAAGAAATCCTCATCATAAATAAAGTTCTGCATAATATGCTGGCAGGTGCATACCAAATACTGCGCATAGCGCTTGACTTCAGAACTCATTGAATCACCTCGAGCTGTGAATGCTTTGATAACACGGTAAACATCTTCCCGCATGCTGTATTATTTCCAAGAAACAGACAACATAAGGATCCTCCAAAGATATAAAAGTCTAATCAGGTAAACAGATTGTTTCCTAAACAAAAGTAACTGTCAAAAACTGAGATGCAACCTACTAAAACGATTTCTAAGATGCTAACACTTTTGAATAATCCCATTTGTCAAGATTGGGATAATCAAATAGTCAAATTTTTGGGACATGAACTCAAAATAATTAATTCTACTGCTCAATATGTTATGCACCAAGCCCAAAAAATAAAATTATACTCCATCAGCAACAAAAGTGATTGATAGATTCTCTCATATTTCACTCCTGTCTAATTATGCTTTGGCTAGATATGTAACATCATTGACTTTGACAAGCTATTTAGATTCCGGCATCATTCCTTTTTTTACTCTCTTTCCCTTGTTCGACATCAAAAGAAAGTAGTATATCACAATATTTTCAACCACCCAGCAGGGCTACAAGATGAAAATTTAATTAAAGTGAAACCTGCATATGGAAATATGGGCATCAATCCTTCGCTCAGCTTCAATGCTTGCTTTACGAATATCTTCCGAAGAAGACACCAATTTTGGGAAGGCACAAGACTGTATTAGAGGAAATTGCTGTGCTTCTAATTCTGCCAAAGGTAGTATCGTGTTGGCATAGGTTACCTGTGAAGCTTGAATTTTATGTTATGTCGTCTATTCTTGCGTTGAAAAGAACACGGCATGAAAATGTAACGTGCACCTTCAGTTAGGTACGGCAAAAGAAGATTACCGACCATCACAGAAAGTCATCAAAAATCTACAGCGCAGACGATGAAAAATGTAGATGGGAGTCCAAGCTTCAACGAAAACCGAATGATCAACTATACATGCATCAGTACTAAGTAGTAACAGTTCGTCCGGTTAAGAATCAGAGAAGGACAAAAAAGTAAAACCTTAATAGCTTTTCCTTAATAACTTTTTTATGAAGTTCCTAAAATGCTGGGTACCAACAACTTCCATGCTATAATAACAAAACTGGAATCAGTTCATTGAACATAATAATAGGCATAACTTAGAAGGTAGAGGTACAGTGTCATCAAGGTAACTATATTCAACCAAATGTCTCAGATCCAACCATAGTTCCAGCAAACAACATAGGAATACAGATGTAGTTTGGCAGCAGCATGGAAGATAATTCCATGATTGAATCAAAACCTACCCCAATAAAAAAATGTGGCCTTATTTGTATGCATCAAAAAGCAGCTATAAGCACAAGAGACAATAGTCTCAACTACAGTAAGTAAATACTATATGCAAAGCAACCTGTTAACAAGTGAGTAATAAGTAAGATGAGATGTCATTTCTTTATTTTTGGCCACAATACCTTGTCAAGTGGAACTGAAGCAACTGCATCATAAATTTCCTTGGATTTTGCTACAATGCTGTCCGCTAATCTCAGTATCTCAGAAGCAGATATATTTGTCTGTACATATGATCCCGGAACCACTGAATTTAAAAAGAGAATTGGATAAATTTATGATTTGAACTATGAAAAGTTGGAAATAATATTCAAAATGCAAAGACCTCCATACCCCGAAACATATATACCTCATACCCAATCTTAAGATGACAACATTTTGACCAGAAAACTGAAAATGACAAACAGACAACCAACCTACACGTTTACACCAAATAAGTAGCGTCATAAGCAACCAAAATCTTAACCACTCAAATCCAACTTGAGAGTTTCAGTTGCACATGGATATAACATTGCAAGAACTGATTTTTACCAACTCAATAGGAAAAAAAAATATTTTTGCGCATAATAAGATATGCTGAAAAACGGATAACAAGTTGGGTACTATTCTCTAGCAGCATAGCACAGGATAACACGACCAATCCATGAATACATACATCTAAACACAGGAAAAAAAATTGGGAAGTGTGATATGTGCGCGCGAGCTCACTTGTATACCTTTTCTGTTCCGATTCTTGAAATGGGTTTTGAGTGCATTGATTGCTAAGTTGGCTGCGACGGCGAGAAGCGCGGTGGCGCCGGTCAAAGCAATCAGATTTCTTCTCTCGCCTCTCTTCCTTTGATTCTCCATTTTTCAAATTTGAAAGTCGTGTAATAAAAATATAAAATCGATTGGAACTTATGTGCTCCCTAAATTCAGTATATAGGATATTTAATAGGGAAGCAGGTGAAGATGGGAAGAGGCGGCAATTGCGAGGGAAATGACGGAAATTAGAATTGATATTTGATATTTCACCAATTATGAATGCGTTATAACTTTAGAATAACACTCCTTTCACTTTATTCCCTAAAAATAAAAATAAAAATAAAAATAAAAATAAAAATAAAAATAAAAATAAAAATAAAAACAAAAACGACAACACTAGTTTGAATACGTTCTTTAATGTAAAATTAGTAATAAGAGAGAACAAAATAATTAAAATAGTAATAAAAAATGAGAGATAAAAAAAAGTAATTAAATTAATGTTAATGAATAGTGAAATCTAATTTATTATTAATATAGTGTATAATGAAAACAATTTTTGAAAATAAAAAAATACACTAATTTTGTGTAATTAATTAAAAAGAAAAACAAAGACTATTTTTTTAAGGATGGGTGTAATAAGATTTACTGAGAAATATTTTTGTGAGAACAGAAACCCATTCAATGGTGACTACTTGAATTTGAATATATTTGATCTTACTACTTATTAGGCAATTAGACCTCACTTCCATCCACTTAATAAATAATAGACCACCCCAAGGTCTTAAATTTTGGGTTTATGGCTTTACTATACCACGAACTAATTGGCATGTACTTTAATCATAATATATATATCGATTTGTTGAATTCGTTGTTGTCGATTGATATGTCAAGTTGTCATAAACTTTCAACTCCAAGTCGAAGTCTATAAATGAGCACGAACTTAAGAAAAGGGATATAATACATCATATTTGTATTCTTACATGCAACAATTTTCCACTCAAAGATCATGAGTGGGTGTATCACTCACATCTACTGTGACTTTGATAGGGCCCTCGAGCATCTAAATCACGCCCAAGATCACATCTAAATCTCTCTCCAACGTATCTTTTAATAGTATTTGAATTTGCATATTTTTTTAATCTTTTTATTTATTTATCTTGCTTGCTTAGCAAGATATGTTTAGGGTTTACCCCCTATCACTTCAATTAGGGTTTATCTTACTTTTGTTCTAGTTACAAACATGTGTGCTCAATCCCGATAGATCAAAGATCTATCAGACTTAATACCATTAGAAGCATATTGTGTTCGATTCTCGAAACTCTATCAAATTCGTTGGTGTCTAATAAGTTTGGTATTACTTCTAGCAATAAATAGTTTGTCTTTGGAAACTATTAGTCAATCTTAGAACATAAGTCATGCTCACACATGGCTTCGCCAATGATTATTATAACACAGATTCAGTAAACAAGAGTATTGATATTTAGGAATAAATGTATTGATATAAGTCATGCTCACACATGGCTTCGCCAATGATTATTATAACACAGATTCAGTAAACAAGAGTATTGATATTTAAGAATAAATGTATTGATATATGTAGGAAGATGATCCAAACAAGAATACATCTAAATCCATAAATACAGACCAAATCTTAGCCTTAGGATTAGGTGATCTAATGGCCAATAATTGTTCAACAACGCAGAAGGTCATTATTAATCTATTTTATGTCATTTTATAAAATTCAGATTTGATGTCATTGTTAGATCATTTTAGGTCATCCTTTATTAAAATGACCTAAACTTTATTAACAATGACCTAAAAATGCCCTACATATAATTTTGTTATGTGTTTTTGTATTTAGATCTAGTTTTGTATGGATTAAAACCCGATATACGTATATACATACGGAATACGAAATAGGGTATAAATTGATCAAAGAGCGGTGTATTGGTATATTTAATTTTGCATATTGGTTTTTGTGATTCATGATTTTAATATTTCATTGTACTATATGATTGTTAGACCCATTGGTGGGTCGACGAATATTTGATAATTTCACCTAACTGCAAAGATATTTCAGAGCAATTGTATTGATATGTGTATGTATACACATAAAATATGGTCATACGTAGTCACAAATTCACAATATAAATCAATTTGATAGGAGTATATCATATCTTGCATATTGATTTTTACATTTCTACACATTAGAGGAAGGAAGTCGCTTTATCTTTGACTTTATAAGCTTCATTGATTTTATTATATCTCTTTAGTTATAACAATAAAAAGACCATTTGCACAACTTTATTTTAAGTAGGGTTTATGGTAATTTGCAGATCCAGAATAAGACAGGGTGTTGGTAAGGCCATCGTTGTCCGGATTCAAAATCTATGTAATGGGCCAGTAGAGCCATTGTAGGCCCATTGAGTGGGTGATATTAATCCATTTTTTGTACTTTTGATTCGATTTATGAATTATGATTGGTGCAGCTAGATTATACCATATATTTAGCTGGATAAAGCTGTCCTTTTCTTTTTATTTCTTGTTTATTAGGATAAATAAAGAAAATTTTAAACTCAACAATGGACAACTTGTAAGAGCCACTCAAGAAATCTCGACACACAAATTTGCTCCCTATGTAATTTTCGCCAAGTTTAACATAATCAATTAGCGCTAACAAACATACACGATAAATTAATTATATGCATCTTATCAATTATCATAATCAAACTCTAACCATATTAATCAAATTAAATATTCGTAAGTTTAGACTTTATGCCGAGAGTAAATGCAAAGTCGGGCACAATCAATAATAAATAGAGAGAGCTTCTTCCATATTTGCATCATGTATATGTCATAATAAACACATTTAACAAGTATAGATCGATCAAATTAGCACACATTAATAGACATGCTTCGATACATTTTGACTTAATTATAAATAAATACCACTAAGTAGAAATTGAAAAATATAATATAAATATTAATTGAATAATAAATATATGCACCAGACTAGATGTTCAACGTACACATAATTGTGATGTTGAATCAATTCACCCTTTGCTTCTCTAGATAAGGGGAAACTCAGATAAGTGATAGTGTTATTTTATTATACTTGCACTCTCGTACTAAAAAAACATTTAGAAAATTATTTAGTAGTAATAGTACTACTAATTTAGAGATTAAAAAAAAGTCACACTGAAAATGCAGTTAAAGAATCCTCTTACATAATACAGAGATAAAATCCATGAACTGGTGCAGTGGCGGAGCCAGAGATTTCATAATGGGGGTCCAAAATTAAATTTCAAAAAAAATTACATAAATTAAATTATAAGGTTCAAAATGTAAAAGTCAAATGCAATCACATCATAACATTTGTCTTCTATTCTCCATCTTCTGAAACCGCTGCATAATAGTTTCATTGGTAACTTTAGCAAACACATCCTTTTCGATGTAAGGAACTAAGCAATCATTCAATAGTTGGTCTCCCATGCTATTACGTAGAGAAGTCTTGATGATCTTCATTGCTGAAAAAGCTCTTTCTACTGATGCAGTGGCAACTGGTAAGATCAATGACAACTTAACTAATGAATAAACCATTGGAAAAACTTCATGTTTCCTTGTAGAAACCATCTTTTGAGCAAGACCACTGATTCTTGATATTTGTGAAAACTTTTCATCTATGCGCACATCGAAAATAAAGTTCTCAAGTTGACTTTTAAGCTCGGACAAAGCAACTTCAGAAAATTCAGAAGGATAATACCGTGCAAGACGAAGCAGCTTCTCCAAATCAAATGCAGAAAATAAATCCTTAGGATCAAAACATGACATGCATAAAACTAAGTCTGTGTTGACTTCATCAAAACGTTGATTTAACTCTTGAGCTTGCAAGTCAATAACAGAACAAAAGAGCTCAACTCGATAATAGTGGAGATTCTTCATTTTCTCAGCTCTACGTCTTCCTTTTTTTCGAGCTACAAACTCATCTTCCATGTCAAGCACATCCAGTTCATATTTGCTACAAAACTTAGAAACATCAGCAAGCAATACATCCCAATCTTTTTCCCTCATTATTTGAGGACGTGTTTTGCTACCTTGACAAGATTCATCGCATTAACAATGTCTTGATCTTTCTTTTGTAGCACTTGGGAGAGTTCATGTGTGATTCCCAAGATTTGCTTCATAAGATGTAACACAAAGACAAACTCAAAACTATTTATAATTTCTAGCACATCATCAGCTTCAGCCCTTATTGAATCGTCATGACCATTCTCCCCAACATACTCAAGAACATCAACAATAGAAGAATATAAATGTATCAAGTTGACAAGAGTACCGTAATGTGAACTCCAACGAGTATCTCCAGGTCGCTTCAATGACATTTCTTGATTTAGTCCTCTTCCTGTGCTTATTTCATCACTTGCAATCACTTGCAATCTCTTTAATAATATCAACTGATGAAGAATCAACGGAAGAAAGTTTCTTGAAATAACGATCCATATACCTACAAAAATAGTCAACACTGATTAAGTTCAAAATATTTGATATTTTCTGTATGCAAAACTATTAACACACACATCAAATAAAGAATTGGAGTTATAAAATTCCAACTACAGAACCACCGTAGTCCGTAGCCATTGAATTACATAAGCTATCTTCTTTCTCCCCCTTTGAATTATTATTGCAGCCAAACAAAAAAACAACCTATGTAGAAAAATTAATTGAATTATATTTGAGTTTTGAACATACCTAGTTCTAGTTTACTAGATTTCAGACTTGGAACGGCAGAATAAATACGCTAAATTCAGACTTGAATTGGAACGGCAGAATGAATACGCTAAATTAAGAGGCACGATTCATATATATTTTGCTGAAACCTATCTCTAATATTATATTTATTATAAATTATAATTATTGTGAAATTACTAAAATACCCCTAAGTTTTTTAAGAATTAGTGGGGGGACCATGAGCCCCCTGGCCCCACCCTCCCTCCGCCCCTGAGTTACTGGTGTAAGGTTCATGAGTACATAGTGTCATAGTGACCTACATCACACACACGATCGTACGAGTGGTATCTACCATATCAATTGATTGTTAACTAATCATGAGGAGTATTATTTTTGTAAAATGGGGTTATTTTACTACTCCTACTAATACTGAATATTGAGCAAATTCCTTTTTCTCTCTACATTACAAGTCATACAATTTTCAAATTCTTGTATCTCTACATTTTTTTAATTCCTAATATATTAATTTCTGATTATACACAATGCCAAATTTACAAAAAAATATTCATTATCTGTATCACATGATAATATGCTATCACAGTTAAAATAACACCCCTTATTTTAAGATTCAGTTATACTAACGGTATATATTCATTACCTCTATCACATGATAATATGCTATGCCGAAACACTACATTTAGGGGAGGGTAAAGGTATATATCCTTTCAGTTTTTTCGGCTATTTCTCTCTCCCGCCGCCACTTCCCACCCGCAACAACCGCGGAAAACCAATTTTCGCCCACACACGTGTCGGCCGCTACCCCTTCTACCTAAAACTGCACCTTCACTCCCCCATTTTCCCCTCCTCCAAGTAAATTTCCTTTTCTTCCCACTATTCAATATCCTTTTTTTTTCTAATTTTTTTTTGCAAATCCCCCTATCAATTCATTTTATCCCTGTTTATGCTAAAGGTTTCATCTTGAACCCCAATTGAAGGACCCCGTATCTCTCTGTGGTATAAAAAAAAGGATAATAGAAAAGAGAAAGGTTTTTGGGTTTTGAAGAAATAGATCAGGTGTTTTTGTTTTTTCGCCCTTTATATTTTGATCGTTCTTCAATTAGTATTTCTTAGTGTCATAAATTTTAAGCTCTTCCTCTGCAAATATGCTTTGCTGCTTGGGGTGTGATTCTTTCAAATCCTAGTTTCTTTTAGTATTCTCTTCGAGCTCTTTTTATTTATTAGCCACATTAGGAATTCTTTAATTCTTTCTGTATATAAGGAACCCATTTATTAATTGGACAATTATGGTTGACAAAGGTCATATCCTTGTAGGGTTAGTTGCAGGATCAACTCTGTGATAATTTTGGTGCTCCGTTTTAGTCTGTCATTGAAAAGTTGAAGGTTTTCTTGTTTGAAATGAATTTTAGAACGTCGTCCCCCATTCATCCAGTCACCTAGAAAATAAAAAAAGGAAGCAACTTTAGTTGATTGGAGTTTAGTGGTTTTCATCTCCTATTCTTTTAGTTTATTGGGATAGTGAAAATAGAAAAGGAACTGATTTAGTTATTGCTGTAGAAATATTGAAATGGCCTTCAACTTCAGCTGTGAGAGGGACATATTTGATTGCAGCTCATCGGAACCAGTCTCAATGGACATTGTTGACCGTTTGCCATCTGATCCTTTTGGGATGGATATAGAAACTACTTTCACCGCCATCACTGGGTGGTTGGAGGACTTGAAGGTTGATTATGGTGGTTTCATGAGTAATGGCATGTCCTCTCAAGAAGGTTACCATTCATCTGTTGGATGGAATATAATTTGGAATAATTCTATTCACTTCGAATCACTTCCACGCACTATTCAGTTGAATGAGAGACTGAGTGCGGGCATGCAGGATTACATACCCAACGGCTTTCAGTTTGACCACGATCTTGATGCAGCTCTTACATTGAGTACATATGAGAACATTGGCTTCAGCAATGGGGGTGCTAGCTGCAGTCATGAGATGGGATCCGGAAGGGAAGTTGAGGGTGCATCTGAATTTGAAGGAGCACCCCACGAAGCTTTTAATTATGTTCTTAGCTATCTGGGAGTGAAGGACCTTTTGTCTATAGAAAGGTCTTGCAGTTACTTGTCGTCTGTTGTCCGAGGGGATCCCTTGTTTTGGAGGACTATCCATATTGACCAGCCTCTAAATGAAAGGATCACAGATGATGTTCTCATGCAATTGGCTGGTAGGGCTCAGGGTAAGCTTGAAAGTTTGAGTTTAGTGGAGTGCCCTAAAATCACTAATGATGGTTTGAGGCGAGTGCTTGAAGAAAATCGACGATTAACTAAGGTTAGTGGTCCAATCTGACTCAATTATTCACTTATTTTTATCGGTGATGTATTTTGACCACTCTATATTCATGCTTGGTTTTTGAAACATGGGCGAGTTTCTATTCTGATGTATTGTGGTGGGAGGGTGGGGTTGAGGTGAAGTTAATTAGCAGAAGATGTTTTAAATGGTTATTGAATTTGTGGAAGTTTTGCGTGTATGATCCCTAATGATGTACGACTAGGAATATGATGATGCATTGTCATGTGTACTAAGGGTTATTTGTCCACCAATACTTTGGCATCATGGGACCTTTATCTAGGTTATATGAATCTGGTAAATTTTTACTGCTGTCTAAATCCAGTTGTTGAGTGCTTCAAGTGAACTTTGGGATCTCTTTATTAAGGTAGAACACACACTAGATGTGCCAGACTCCACCGTATTTATAACTTGAACATCTCCATGAGAACTTGCTCACTAAAGAATATAGTTGTACCACTATCCATGTATTTGTAGAAGTCTGATGTCTTAACCATCGACAAACCTTGTACCAACATCTATATCTCTACATGCTGTTAGCAAGTTTTATGAGATATTTTTGGAATTATAGAAGTGTTATGATCATGCTTTGTTAAGTTTGTTTTACTTATTTGATGGGATATATAGCGGTAAGCTAATATGTTTGTATTTTGTAGTTGTCTGTTCCTGGATGTACAAGGATTAGTATAGATAGCATAGTGAATTGTATCAAAGCCTACAACTGCAATAATGAATTTGGAGGTATAAAACAAGTGAGAATTGGTGGCCTCTATGGTGTGAGCCATGAGCATTTCGAAGAGTTGAACTCATTAATGGGTTCCATGGACAAGAAGTTTGAAACTGCGCACAAGCCACATTTCTATCACCGAGGGAACTTTTATCTTCCACATGATGATGATCGAACAATCGATATTGAAATGTGTTTGAAATGCGAGAAGTTCAGATTGGTTTACGATTGTCCAAGTGAAGGCTGTAGGGCTAAAGATAAGTCACCTGAGGTTTGCAAAGCTTGCACTCTTTGCATAGGAAGGTGTGCTCAGTGCGGCCGGTGTATTAATGATACTGAATTTGAGGAGACGTTCTGCCTAGAATTGCTATGTTCGGACTGTTTTAAGCAGCTGCCCTCGTACCAAGACAAGCTTGACGAGGAAGACAACTTTATGGAGCTTGATGTTGTGTAAGTTGTCACTTCATCTTCCATTAGTATGTGGTTTTTAAATCTAGGAGCAAGATGATACGGGGTAGTCCGATTCAATTGTTGGATGCTTTACTGCAGAGAGGATGGTGATCTTGTTGGGGTGAGTTGGATGCTCTACGGGAGAGGGGATGATGGTCTTGTTGGGGTTTCTAGCTTTTTCAGTATTGGTACTAAAAACAGAAGCCAAATGGGGGAGGATAAAAAAGAAAAAAAGGCATAAAGAGTATAAACTCTTGAAATAATAGAAGTGTGAAAAACTAGAGACTGAATCTGTTGACATGGAGAATTGCATTGGAAGCTAATGTTTAGTTGTTAAACTTTTCACTATGTGGAAAGCATTCTATATAATATTGTTAATGGTCTTTTACTGTAAAACTCTAGATTTTATGCATATACCAACTGTTGCAGTTGTTTGATGTATCTTGGTGCATATGCTCGTGTCGTGCATAATTATTTTATACACTTGAAATTATAAGAAATTTATTTTGCTGTAGTTGAAAATCATATCTGGGCAATTTGGCATTGATTTGAATTGTGTTAATTCGTTATAATTAAGAGCTGCTTCTTCTTCTTCTTTAAGAGGTGCCCTTATTTCACCTAAATTTCACCCAACATCAACATAATATTTAGGCTAAAGTGTCAAAATAAATGGACAATAATAGTCTCCAATATGGCAAGACATGCTTAAATGAAATTTCCATTAAAAATAAGCTGAATGATTAGCACTGGAGCCAATATAAATTATCAAGAAATAAGATATCGAAAATAAAGAATGACAGATGAGCCAATCTATCACCTACAAGAACAAGTCTGAATATTCTTTGCACTTATCCAAAAACCACTTAACGGAAGAACTCCACGTGACCTGCTATCTCCCGGCACAGCAACTTTGCTTCCCCGGATAAATTTAAGCTTTTCGCGATGATAAGTCCAGTTAGTTTGTGTGTTGATGTTGGCTCGAATGATTTGGCTTCTTCCTCCATTCCCAACACAAGGGCTTCCCTTGCTGGCATCACGTTCTCCCACCAAAACTCTCGTAAAACTCCATGCATCAATTGCCAATAGCCACGCTCTCTATAAATACGAAATATAGTGCTTCCATTTGGAGTCCAACAATACAAATCTGCCCAATCCCTGTCTATCACCTCCATTTGACCTTGTATCTGAGGCATGTAGTAAAATGGAACTGTCTTCCATGGCAACATTGTCTCTGGCTTCCCTTTGTTGAACGGGCATTTCACTTCAAGAACTCCACCTCCCTGAAAGGATCCAAGCAGCCCGTCTGGGGAAGCTCCAATCCAATCCAATCGGTCCTCTGAATGGATGGCAAACCCCAACGAGCTGACATCCCGGCCAGTAATGCTCTTGTACCGCTCTATAGCTGCAGCTTCATTAAGAACACCCCATTCCATAGCGCCTTTTTTAGAGCCCTCAGCTGCCTGCATGCTTGAAGGAAAAACTTTTTCCTGCCATAGTTCATAGCGGCGTTTGCCTTTCCACATTCCCAATGCTGTGCTGAAGGTACTCGTTGTTAGCTTGTCCTTGCGCAGTGCAAACCATTCTTCAGAGCGTTGCGGAGTATTTGATGCTGCGAGTTGGGCATTTAACACAAAAGCAGCAGGGGTATTCACGGCATATGATGATGAACATGCATACGGTGAAGCACAGGTTGAAAAGTCTCTTGTAAATGCTATTTGGAACTTTCTCCTACGAGGAAGTGGCAACACTGCTCTGTTAATTCCACTAAATCTAGCAACAGAAGCATTTGTCATAGTTTGACTGCCACCTACAAACGAGTGCCATTAAAAATCAGACCGACGACAACAAGATGCGGAATTTATAGTAATTCAGATTATCTTAAGATGCATACTACAGCAAAACAATATAAAGAACAACATGATTATAAAAAATCATCTTAATACAGTTATACTATCGAATGTTAAAGCTAAATTGGAGTAATAGCCAAGGATTACATCTGAAATTTTATTTGGAAAACAATAGCCAATGCTAAATATGCAAATTGCTTCTTGTGTTATTATAGTATATAGACAAAGGATAGACTTTGCTTATGAACTTGAAAAGATCAGCAAGCAAACAAAATTACAACCTCTAGTGCTATCTACATCTTCTATGTGTCAAAACTCAAAAGCGATACAACAACTTTAAGAGTAGGAGAGTTACCAACGTTAACGAATATGGAATGGAAGCATCTAGATTCCCAATTAACTACAAAGATAAGCAAACGTTGCAGCTTGTAGGAAAGATCCATTATTTCTCTGAAAAGATTCAATCTTTAATCCAGATAACATTAACACATGAATGCTCTCAACCTAGCAGCCGAATTGCTTAGAGTTATTGGAACAAAAACACTTGGTCAGGGAATTGATTGAAGACAAAAATGGAAATGGACAAGAATATGCAAAGAAAATCAATTGATAAAACTTAAAGAAATTGACACCAATCACTATTGAATGGAGTGAATGAACGACAAAGATGTGTAAAGTTTAAAGGCAAGATAAATACTGCACACAAGGTGCTTGTGCAAACGTCCCTTAGAGACGAAACGGGTGGAAACTAGGATGAAAGAATGGTTGAAACCCACCAAGCACACAGCATGAAATTGATAAAGATTGTCTGGAGCAGGCTGCAGAGTGGATTCAAACTCTGTAGTGTGTGTTTCTTTTTTTACCTCAAATTGTTGAGGGGAGGTGGAGGTGGGGGTTGAGTGGAGGGAGGGGATATTGAGAGGAGGAAATAATGTTCGGTAATATCCATCGTTAGGTCCTTTTACTTTGATAATTTATTTCTTTAGACCCTTGCATATATTGTGTGTATTAATCAAGAAATCCTCAAATTTATCAATACTCTAAACCTTTTTGTTAATAAACCAACCAATTATTAGTATTTTTTTTAAATGAAGCTTAAAAATAAGTTGGAGAGGAAACCTGTGATTTTCTATTATATGTCTGCATTTTTTAGAATATAAATGTGCGTAATTTATTACTCCCTATTTATTAGTTTCATTTAATAATTTTATATAAATAAGTTAGGATAGATAATGAATAAATGAAAATTCAAGTACAAAACAAATGATAAAAATAAGAATATCTAATGAATTTAATTTGGATTTGTCTAAATAAATTAATTTAGCTATGTTAATGATTCAAATCGAAAAGATACTAAAACGATAACACTAAAAATTCAGATTATCTGAGCTACTTTACATCGCAAAATCTCAAATCCCCTCAATTCCAATTTCAATTTCAATTTCAAAAGGAAAAATGTACTCTGAAAAGGCTCAAGCACAAGAAGAATCCGCCATAGATTTCTACAGTAGCAAGCAAGGGTCACCCAACGAAAACAACATGATCATACAAATCAGCGGCGGCGGCGGCGCCACCACCAGCGGCGGTGAAGATCCCTCTATCGCCGCGAACCAGAACCCACTGCCGCCTTCACCCGCTCCCAAGAAACGGGCCGAGACATGGGCTCAAGAGGAAACCAGGGCCCTCATATCTCTCCGCAAAGAAATCGATTTCCTGTTCAACACCTCCAAGTCCAACAAGCATTTGTGGGACAACATATCGATGAAAATGAGGGAAAGGGGGTTCGATCGATCGCCAACTATGTGTACGGACAAGTGGAGGAATTTGCTCAAGGAGTACAAAAAAGCCAAGCAGAATAATCCTGATACGAGCGGGAATTGTAAGATGAATTTTTATAAAGATATCGAGGAGATTATGAGGGAGAGGAGCAAAAATGGTAACTGTTGGAAGAATTCTGCAACTTCTAGTGATGCCGCTGCTGCTGCGGGTTCTAAGGTTGAGTCGTTTATGCAATTTGCTGATAAAGGTCGATTCCCCCTCTCTCTGTGTTCTCTCTTTTCATTTATCTTTTTCATGTGCTAATTTGGTTAAGGGAAGCAGGCGATATGATTTTTTCGATAGGTTTCTTTGTTTTGTTGTGCTTGTTGGATAGTAAAATGTGGGCAATGTGGAAGCATATAAGTGTATTTCCTTTGTGCTTGATTTTTGGTAATGCAAGGGTAAGTAGATGGGCCAAAATTGACTTTAAAGAGCTAAATTGCTGCCTCATGCCATAGTTTAGCGAGCAATTATATCACTTCATTTTATTTTATTTGGTACTACAAGATTGCAAGGGGAGTTAGTTCCGATGGGGTGCTGTGATGGTCTTCATCGTCAGCTGATGAGTTCTGTTGCGTCAACAGATACACTTTATTGTCAATGGAGGGTGGGGATTGGGTAAATTCTTTCGTAGATATATGTAATTGTAGAGTCTCCTTCAATTTTTTTGAGTGGCTGATCCATCTTAATTATAATTGTCGAAGTGTTTGATTACGATTATGTGTCCACAGAATGAAATGACAACAGTAGATGCATTATGTAATACAGTTTATTGATTTCGCTGTCTGTTCAAAATCTCTTATCCACTTATCTCAACCCATCCTGAATACTGATTGTCCCTCTTTTTTGTGACCCCCACTGTGGTGGTGACTTGCAGGCCCACATGTCCACAAAAGCAATAAAACTTAACTCAATTAGATGGAGTGTTCAATTTATTTAGTTTTTGTAAAATGAAGAGCTTATGTTCTATGATGGAAAGTAAGAGGGTTTAATTGGATTGAAAGAGCTTAGGGGCTTATTGTTCCCAATAAAATAAGATGAAGGTCTAACTTTACCTCTCATCTGCAATCTAGTCTCTCCCTTCCCGGCCTCCAAAGCCACTTTGGTGTTCTTCACTAGGGTATATATAGGCATATGATCCCCTTCTTCCCTCTGCTGTTGGACTTTTGTGGGACAGTAGGAGAGAGTCGGTTAGGGTTGATGAACTACAGCATAGGTGCTGTTTTGGTGGTTTCTTCACTTAAGTAATATGGAAAGACAGAGTATAAGTATGCTATGTTTGTATAAATGTTTTCTCAACCAAGGTCTATTTGCACTAATCTGTACTAACAATTTTAGTCGAGATCGAGTTGAGCATTGCATGAATGTGTTGATTTTGTTTGCTGCATTTATAATATTCTCTTGTATACTGCTCAGTTTGATATTGTCGAGGGTTGTGGTAGTGGATATGAGACATACTGACATTTTTTGTGCTTTGATTGAAGGTCATTGGTTTTTCATCATGGATATTGATGACTGCTTCTGTAGTATAGTTGTAGCTGTATATCTTAAAAATTCCTTACTGCCTAATTGTGTTCTATTGAGTCATTAGTGCCACTGCCACCTTCTTCTATTTTTTTGCCTTTATATGCCCACATATATATGGTAAACATTTGAAGTAGATAGTCTCTAATTCAGATGCTTACATATTCTAATGATGCATTAAATTTTCAATTCTACTTGGCCTATGCAGGTATTGATGATGCTAGTCTAACTTTTGGACCTGTGGAAGGTATGTGTATTGGCCATAGAATCTTTGCATGCTCTTAAGTCTGATAAATTGGTTTAATCAATTTATACACACAAATCCTGGTAGAAGCCGGTTGTGTGTTGGAATGTGTAAGTACTGCATAAAGTTGCTGATTATATGGTGCTATTTCTTCTTCATTGTGCTTTATTTGTTGCTTAAGAGCGCTGGACAATTGTCGAGGGAACTTATCTGACTGGAATGAAAAGATGCTAAAATATGGGTACTAACTCACCCCATGAGTGATCTGTTGCT
This sequence comes from Salvia splendens, assembly GCF_004379255.2. Classification (NCBI taxonomy): domain Eukaryota; kingdom Viridiplantae; phylum Streptophyta; class Magnoliopsida; order Lamiales; family Lamiaceae; genus Salvia; species Salvia splendens. Next base: position 5,336,785 of record NC_056034.1, read on the forward strand.
AATTTAAGCGTCAAACCAAAATTATAGAATATCTGTTGGTGGCATTCAAGGAATCCAATTTGGGAGTTACCCTTCCACTACACAAGCATATGCTGGAAAGTTTATACCATTCTCTGACGTAATGCTGACAGCTGAATGAATGATTTTCGAACTAGTTTACTGGAACAATACCTCTTTTCATTGGCATACACCAAACACTACATTAGCTACAACTTTGCTCTGGGTTTTTCTTCTTGTGCTATTGTTCATGTCCCTCTATGATGTTTATATATCTCAACACTGTTAATAGCAACACATGAATATTAATAATTCTAGTAATGTCTGTTCATATTGGTGAGTGTCAACTTTAAGTTCTAGTCAGTGGTCATTCTAGTTGATCACAGTCCATTACTAAGAAATCGAACCCACATTCATCATCACACTTTTGGTTGTGAAATTATATTGCATTAATTTATACAGAATTGTCAGTGTTATCATGGAGTAAGATAAAGAGGCCTGAAAATCTTATTCTATTCCTCAATGCAGAATGTGTAAAACTAAAACATGTTATCATAGCAAAATTTTGTATGCCTCCTTTCTTATTAGGAAATCACTATGTAGCGTTCTAGTGAGAATGTTGCCTATGTTTATTCCATCACTCTATCTGTATAAATTTGTAGTCTCTCTTACTAGCAGCATTGATTCATTTATTATGCAAAATATATCTTCGGCATACAGGGAATGGCAGATCGGCACTTAACTTAGAAACGCGTCTGGATCACGAGCCACATCCTCTTGCCATCACAGCAGCTGATGCAGTTGTAGCTAGTGGAGTTTCTCCATGGAATTGGAGAGAGACTCCTACTGAAAACGGTTGGTCCACATTTTGTTTTACAATACAATTTGGTTCAATTAAGTGATCTACGTTTATTAGTGGATCCCCCTCCCACGTCCAGCCACCAATTTTATCTATGACATGAATTTTGTTATATTTGAAAGAACTGGAGTATTAATTTCTTGCATATATTATTGGCATTCCATTTTCTGCAGGCGAGGATAGAAACACTTTTGATGGGAGGGTAATAACAGTAAAATTGGGTGACTATACAAAGAGGATAGGAATTGATGGCACTGGAGATGCTATCAAGGAAGCCATCAAATCTGCTTTCCGGTTGAGGACAAAACGTGCGTTCTGGTTGGAAGACGAAGATAATGTTGTTCGATCACTGGACAGAGAGATGCCTCTGGGGAACTATACTCTTCATGTTGACGAAGGTACTGCACCAAACGTCACATTAATTACTTATAAGGTGATTGCAGATTGAAGTTCCCTTGATCATGCCCTAATGTTACCATAAATAATGAACATGTGCAAGGGCACCCTTGTTATCTTGAAAATGACAACCCTGATTGCAGGATTGACGATTAAAGTTTGTTTGTTCGATGGGCCAGAGCACTTGCCAGTGCACACAGAGGAGAAAACCTTTTATACAGAGGATGATTTTCGTCAGTTCCTCTCACGACGCTGCTGGACTTGTTTGAGAGAGTACGATGGCTACCGGAATATCGATAGTATGGACGAACTCTGCCCTGGAGCTCTATATCGTGGTGTCAATTGAGGACATTCTAGTTTAAAATTTGTGTGTGGGTTGAATGCTTAGTTAGTTTCTTGTGACAAATTGCTATTAATGTTATTAAATTCTCCCCTATTGCTCTTCTTGATTCAATGGTATCCCATTTGGTCATTTTCAGCTGTAAAACACTGAACTTTACCAATATACGAGGAGACCATATTTCTTAACTCGAAACTTTCAATCCACGATTGTACAAATAACTATACAAAAATTATTTCTCAACCAATATTTCGTGTCTCATCCCCACAAATTCAATGTGCGTATATAAATTGAAGATTTCAAGCTACACTACACGCCTTACCTGTAGCTGCATAACCTGAAAAGTTTTCCAAAAAATAGGCTATTAGTAGAAGATTTATAGAGAGGAGGGAAAGCAGAAACCTAATTAGAAGAAAAAATGTAAAAAACGGAAGAATTTTTTAAATTAGAGAGCGCATACAAAAGATCATTAACAATAGTAGACTAGATAGAGTCTTTAGTAGCAGCTTTTTACGCCATAAGTCTTGAGAGGTCTATTACATTCTCAAATATTAAGCCATAACCTGAAAAGTAATGGACAATATCACCAACTCGATTTGAAAAGCAACAACAATTTTGTAACGGATTCTTCCATATTTTTGTCTGAAGAATGACTACATTTATAGTTTTGGTAGAGAGAATTCATCACATGTAATCTCAATCTTCCTGAACGATCAATAACAGTGGAGATTATTGAGTAGCCACTCGTGCTCTACCACCAACATTGCATTTATCTACTACAATTCGTATTCCCTTTTTGGATTGTATTTTCAAAAACCACTGACATCAGCATTAATCATCATTTTCTTGGCTAATTTCCGTTTCTTCCTACAGGATTTCCAAAAACTGGGAAGAAAAAAAAAGATGCACACTAGGCAAAAATTATGCTTTGCCTTAAAGGCTAGAAAAATAGTACACCTTACATTCCATGTAGTAGAGACGTTTCTTTTCATCAAACGATTTAAGAAAAATGGTGTTAAATGAGTTAAATAAAAAAAAGAATAAAATAGAATATGAAAAAGGTAAAGAGAAGAGAGTACAAAGTAAAAGAGAATAAAATAATAAGAAAAAGACTTTTACTAAAAAGAAAACAGATTGCACTACCATAAAACATACCAAAATGACTCCACTCATATGGCACATACACAGTGAGTAGGATATTAGACGAAACAGGAGACTTTTAGCCACAACAAAGGAACAGTAATGGATTACTAGATTAAGCCAAACTACACTTCAATATCAAAAACGGAAACAAAAACAAATTTAGTGCATGAGTTGCATAGTAATTAACATTTAGGAAAAAAGTTGAACCAGAAACAAGTGAAATCTCAATCCATAAAACTAGACGAAAACAGCAGCTGCTAAAACATTCTACAAAAATTCAGGACTGCCAAAAACAATTATAGTATTTCGGTACAGAAAAAAAAAGCACAGTTCTTCAAAGACAGGTTAAATAAGCATGAGGCAAAACTCTTTCATTCCCAGCCAGATGGAGCAATGTCAACGGGAGCAGAAGACGGTGCAGCAGCAGCAACTGGTGCATCACCAGTAGGTGGAGCCACAGCTGCATCCCATCCATCAGGACCTACACAGGCAATTCAACATAAATGTTTATTTCCAACCAGATACACTTTTTGTAAATCACAAATCAATTAGTTGCAATACCAAAGCTATCAAATGGCCAGTTATCAAACTTATCACTTGAAACCAGGGCTCAATTACATATGTTTTGAATTGAAATCATATCTAAGGAACTTGTTTCTGAACAATTCAGCTTGATTAAGTTCAAAGCAAATCTTCCACCTACAATGCATATTCACATACTACGCAACCATCAATATCATTAAAGAAATGCTAACCTGCATCAGCAGCCGCCCAACCACCGGCAACTGGTGCAGCTGCACCAGCCAATTCAGGTGCCCATTGGGCATCTGGGATTTGAGCACTAGACCATTCACCTACAATTGCAGCAGCACCATAATCAGCATAATCCAGGGCAGGAGCTTCTTCCTGTTCTTCTTCCTTGGCCTCTTCTGGCTCCCTGTAGAAGAACAGGTCAACCTGCCAGAAATGATATGTTAGTGTAAAACTGTAAATCAATAAATAAACACTTGCCATCATGCATAAGAAGTAAAATACATAATTTCCTTATGAATATTACCATGATATCCCATTTATGACCGGGAGCAATAACACCACGCATCTGCAGCACCATCCTAGCCAAAAGCCAGAACAGACAGCCAATGCTGTGCTTTCCCTTGTTGTTGGCAGGGATTCCAATATCCACATATCGCATAGGCGAGTCAGTATCGCAGAAGGCAATTGTGGGGATATTGTAAAGAGCAGCTTCTTTGATAGGCTGCAGACAAATTTATACATATCAGAGCCATACTGAATGCAATAACCCATACAGCAGCAATACACATTCACAATATGCAACAAGCAAACAAGCTACTAAACACTTGCCTGATGGTCAGTTCTTGGATCTGTCAGAATGAGAAGCCTTGGCTCACTGAATGTTGTCTGGAGCTGGTTGGTGAATGTTCCAGGGGTGTGACGTCCCGCAATTGCATTAGCACCGGTATACTGAGCAAATTTCAGAACAGCTCTCTGACCATAAGGTCTGGCAGATTGTACAATGATATCTTGAGGATTCTCAATACCAACAATAACTCGGGCAGCCATCTGCAACTTTTCCCAGGTCTTTCCAAGATTGATGATATAAATTCCTGGTTAAGAAATTAAACTGATTTAACAGCCAAACAATAGAGCAAACGAATGACATTATAAAATATCAATAAACTAATTCGTGGATTATGATAACCCAGAATTATAGCGAAAATTCATCTTAACGGATAAGCATTGCTCACAAAAGCAGAATGAAAATAACTCCATAAGGCAATTTGGCGATACCTATATTAACGGATGCGGATAAAACTCAGAAGAAAATACAAATACAGTCTAATTATATTCCTCAAAGTGAGGAACGAGTGAATCAATACGCAAAATTAGAAAAACATTGCAAAAACATAAACTAAAGGCCATTAAAACTAAGAAATAAACTAATATTTCGTGTGCTTTCATTATGAGGCAAACAAAACACAACTGCGCTTCAACAACAGCAAAAATAACACGAAAAGCAGCAGATCTAATTGCGACGGTGAAATAGATATCTAGGGCTAGAAAAAAAGCGTACCATCGTTGCGGCGCTTGAAGACGTATCTCTCCATCTGGAAATCGCAGTTTTTTGTGCCGAGGTGGACTTCGGCAGCCAGCATAAGCTGAATGTCGGCCTCCTTAGTTGACAGAATCCTTTGAGGGGTCGCCATGATTGAAACCTTCAGGCGTTGGCTCCTTCGCGACAGAGATAGTTGCAGAGATGGAAATTGGTGAAAAGCAGGCGAATATATGGAGTATAAACCCTAGATGAACTTCTCGTTGTTGGGCCTAAACCAGCATGTATTAATTTTGTGTTGGGCTGTTTAAATTTTATCACCGGCTTACCAAGAATAGTACTGGGCTGGCCCAATATGAATTCTCAGATTGTTGAAAAACTGAATACAAAAGTTTTTCTTAATTGTTCATAATACTCCCTATATAGTATACTACGTAAGAGATGACAAAGCCCTCATTTGCTAACATATTTTTGAATTAGCCAGTCCAATCGAAGTTCTAATCAGTTAGAAAGAGCGACTATATATAAATATAAATGTGTTTTTCTTCTATTAGTATTTTTAATAAAAATAAATGGTTAATAGATGCAAGATGTGTTTATATCTAATGGCATATTCACATTTCTTTTTGTGATTAGTGATATTGGCATCCCAATATACATATATTACTCCATCCGTCCCAAGGAAGATAACATCTTCCTTGGGCGGCACGAGATTTTATGCATTTTTATTTATGTGTTAGGTGGAGAGAATAAAGTAGAGATAAAAGATATTTCTATTTTTAGTAATGAGTCATCTTGGGTGAGACAAACTAAAAAGGTAAATGAGTCATCTTTGGTTGGACGGAGGGAGTACCTCGTTTTTTAAAAATAGAAACTTTTGAAACAATACAGGCTTTAATGTACAATTGGTAAAATAAAAGAGAATAATTGGTATAGTAAGAGAGAAAGAAAGTGATTGGTAAAGTAATATAGATGAAGAAAAAAAGTAGTGGAAATAGTGGTAGTGGATTGTGGAGTCCAATTCATAAAATAGAAAGTTTTAAAAAAATATCTTCAAGGGACAGACCAAAATAGAAGTAGTTTCTAGTTTCAAGGGACGGAGGTAGTAAGTTTTAAGAGATTTCGGTTTGATAGAGTAGATCGGTAGATATAATTAGGGCGCGTTTGATTGCCCGGAGATGGCAATATGAGATAGGGTAGTCATATCGGATTTTGTAAGATATAGCTGATAACCAAGAAGATAGCTTATCTCATGTTAGGCGTTTGGTTGCCCTGAGACAATTAATCAGATAGCTTATATTGTTTTTGTTATGCTCGATCGAAAGTACTGATACCGAGTTCGATTGACAGCTTTACCCTCAAAACAATTGCATAATTCCAAATTGATCCTCCAAGCCCTAATTCATCCCTACCAAAAATATACTCTACCGCCTAAAATCAAAAATCGAGCGCCATTACTGTCATTTCACTCCAGGAGCTGCCGGCCGACGAACACCATCCCCGAAACGTGGCAGGCAGAGGTTATTGTGATTTGGTTTGTATTTGTGGATTGATTTAGTTTGTGTTTGTGGATTGATTTGGTTTGTGTTTGTGGATTGATTTGGTTTGTGTTTGTGGATTGATATTCTGATAGATTCTACGTAAATTGCATATAACTCAGACCCAAGACTCGGTATCAGTATTAGTTAGCATTATTGTTCTCACAAGTAAAATGTCGGTATTGAGGTTTATTGCTCTATGTGTTGTGCGACTTAGCTAGTCCGTTTGGGAATCATCTGTTTTACATGGCTACCCTATTGTAATGTCATTGCCTGGGTTGATAGGGTTTCTAATGAACTATCAATCACCTGTTCGTTTACAGCTTGATTGATATGGCCTCACAACACACTGAAGGTAGCGAAGACGATGGAAGCCCAGAAGGTAATAGTCTGTTAGGTTAAGTTCGTTGCTATTCTATTGGAACTCAGAATTATATCCGGCATGCAGTTATATTGGGTGTTTACTGATGGTAGGTAGCAAGGATTTGGGCCCAAACAGAAACGCAAAATCTGATAGGTCGAGACGCATTTGGTCGGCTCGTGAGGATAAAATCCTAATGGCAACTTTAAAGGAGTTGGCAGCAAACGGCTGGAAGTCCGACAATGGATTTCACAATGGTTACCTTGTTCGGGCGCTGGAGACTATCAAGAGTGAATTTCCAAATACCGATATACTGCCACACCCGCATATCTACTCAAAGATTACTACTTGGAAGAGGAACTACGGATCACTTAAGATGATGCTTAACTACAGCGGCATTGGCTTCAATTTAGATGGTCGCCTAATCACGCTGCTAGGAAGAAGGATTTTCCCAGTTCGTGTGTTGAATATTGCGAGTGGCTGCCATTTCCACGCTGGCTGGTCGGACTTTCGGATCACCAACGAAATTGTTCACCATGATGTGCTTACTTTTACCATGGTCGACGCGGGGGTATTCCTTGTGAAGCGCTATAACCCAAGAACTGGATGTCCTCCTCTCGGTGATCTACAAGGTGCGTTATATAACCGAATAAAGTACGTTACTAGGTGGTCGTTGCCTCTGACTTTCCTTTTTTTCTCATTAAATTTATACGAAGCCACTGGATATGGAGACTCTGACCATAGTGATGCCCCGGATATGGATACATCGGACGACTACGTGCCAACGCAATCAGGGGGTGGGGACTCGTCGGACGGTGACGACTATGCTTCGGACGCAGGGGTATTGGATGAGGATGGCTGCCCGACGTTCACCGTTACGCTTGATTCGTCGAACATCAACAGCACACTGGAGATTCCAATGGCTTTTTGGCGCCGCCACATTCGAATGATTTCCCTTCAAGACCCGGTGTACTTCAATGTAAACGGTGATTGCTGGTACATCATTTTCGACCACAACGACACCAAGATTTGGGTGAAACGCGGCTGGAGACGTTTCAAGGAACGTAACAATCTAGTGGTTGGTGTGCGGTGCCACTTCAAACTCATTGATCGGACTGAGGTTCAGTTTTATGTGTGGTTTGATCGGCCTTGAGAGGTTCCTTTGTTTGCAGCTTCAGTGAAATACCTATCTAATATGAAGTATGTATGATGTTAGTGTGTTATGACTGAACTAGCGTATACTGTGGGTGAGTATAGTTCACCAAATTTTCTTAATCGGCTTGCTATTTTGAATCCCAAACGTCGTTTAACGCCGCCTAAATACAGTTAGCTCCATTTGACTTCGTATATTATTGTGTATAAGAAAAGCATGCGATCATGAGCCCATAACAGATTAATAGCATGGTGGTAATTATATGAGCTGGTATGAACCTCACAAAACATAACAAATAACTTAAATAATACGGACCCTCCAATCAACTTGACTATAAAACAATGGCCATCAGAAAATGGGAAAAAAATTGAAGCCTCTGCATTGTGGAATAAAATGTCTTACAGCTTGAATAAGGTGAAAATAAGTAATGAATTATAAAAAAATACAAGAAAGTAACTTCACTTCGCACAACCTATCTCAACACTGAAAAGAATAAGGTGTCCATTTGCATAGGCATTCAAACTTGTCCATTATTTATGTCTCCCCACATTTCCATTGCAAGATCATCCCTTTTTTGGGTCTATAATGCCGATGGTTCCACGCTACTGATATTATCACCACATAACAAAGGATCGTTGGCAGTTTCATCATCAATATCAGCCTCATTAACCAGCTCAGCCTCGACAGGATCAACTACCATTTCACTTCGTATATAATTGTGTAGAAGAAAGCATGCGATTATGAGCCCAGTTTGAACATCTATCGGATAAAAGCTTGCTGACCTTAGGATTCCCCATTGCATCTTCAGCACCGCGAATGATCTTTCGATGACATTCCTCGCCTTGGAGTGTCTAAGGTTGAAAAGCTCTTCCGGTGTTTGGGGTGCTTGCCTTCCGACCCCCCATTCCTTGAGATGGTAGCGGACACCTTTGTACGGTGTCAAGAAACCTTCGGCATTTGGGTATGCTTGATCACATAGATAGTAACATCCTGAAAAATGCAAGACATGTACATTCTCAAAGTAAAGGGGTGTAACAAGTTGTAAGTATGATGAATTTATTTTAAAACCGTGCATACAACACCTTTGGGTACTTTCAGACCTAAAGGTCGGCTGATTGCATCCCTTAAATCCTTGAATCGGCTGCCGAGCCTTCCCAGCCAGGAAGGAGGTAAGTGAATCTGAGCTGGGGGTCACACACGGCTAGTGTATTAGTGGTAATGTGACCTTTTCGATTACGGTACCGGGGAACGTCAGCAATTGGGACACGCACATTGATTTAAGTCCCATCCAAAGCACCTAAGCAACCCTGCAAGCACATTTCAAACCACATTCATGATCCGGATATCCAAAATTTCTGTAAGCATCTCAATGTCAACGTACCTTGAACCATTTCCATCTACGATCAGTGCAAGCCTCATCTATTGGGATGGGCTTCACCAAAAAAAGGTTGTGAAGCGTGAGAACTCCATGGAGTACAGTGTGGATATATTTGGAGACGGTTTGAGATGATCGCATGAAATTGTGACCTACTAGGCGGGATTTTTTGTGATGAGCAAGCACACACAGGAACAAAGCCACTTGTTCTTCAACAGTCACTTGTCTCTGGTCCACTAGGCCTACCCGGTCATGGAGAATACGACATAGACGCCCAAAGGTATTCCTATCCATTCTCAAATTATCCACACAAGCTCTATCTGTCACACGCACAAGCCTATCTAGTTGACGCACATGATCCGGGATAGAATCTAGAACCACAGACTGACCTAGCCGATCCCATCGTTTACGCTTGCGATTTTGCGGGAAAATTAATGTGATCATCAAAGATATGAGAAACATGTTAATTTGGTGGTTCCGTATAATCTCTTCTATCAGAAACACCACGGTGGTCAGGTTATTCTGTGGACATACAAGCAATTGCAAACAATATGGATGGAAACAAAATCTTGTCCAAATTATAAAACACAGAAGATTGCCTTCAACTACTAACCAAGGTCGAACACGTGCATACTGTCAACGTAATTGGAGAACAAACACAACATATTCCACTCGATTCAAAACCTAATACCGATATCATAACCATTTACGGGAACCAGATTTCATACCTTTCGAGAATCCTCGACGTTACCCATTCAAAACCGACGCCGATTTCATACCTCCAGATTGTATATGAATTCGATTAGCAAGACGCTGCGACAATTCATCCAAGCATTAACCGAAATAATGCAATTCAATACCATGAACCCAACAAACAATTGAGAACAAAATTATGCAATTCATCCAAGCATTAACCAAAATAAAGTGCTAACCTCTGCAAAATTGAACGAGAATGAAGGGAATTAAATCTATCCGCTTACAAGTTCCTCATTCATGAGCCGATTGCAGCTTCAGCCCCAAATTGATTTACAAATAATAAAGGGTCTTTTGGGCAATCACACAACTCACATTCAATTTCTCACAATCGGGAAACATGGCATACGGCCGTATCGGAGGTGAGAACCGCGACAGCCATATACACAAAAACGTGGGTGGTATCTTAATTACATCCGGGTCGGTAGTTGTATACCGGGTATTCGGGTACGCTTATCAGGGCAATCAAATACTATACACGCCCTAGATAAGAGGGCTTATCTTACCCTCTCAGGGCAATCAAACGAACCCTTAGTCTTATGAGTGTTGTTAGTTTAGATGAATTCGGTTCGATGCTTAATATATGTACAATGCTACATAAAAATATTTTTGCCTGCAAATCTTAGTAAGTTACTTTGAGAGCTTCACATATTCAACATAGGTAGGTGGGATTTGAGGCGTCAAATTGACTCCGTCGTTGGCCCATGGGTGTCGCCTAAAACCTCCATCAAAATTTAAAGATTTAACCAATTATGAGCTTGGTGAAATTAAAAAGAGAAATTAGTTTGAAGTAATGTAAGTAACCCATTTATTTGTGAAATAAATAAACAATTAAGTGGAGTACAAGACATACAGTCACAGTGGTGAGGAGAGACGACAACGAAATAAAAGCTCCCACTTTCCAAACTCGACGTTGGTGGTAACGACATTCAATAACTCATTTCAACTTGCTTTATTCTCGACCTCGACCTCGACAACGACTAACTTTAATTTGCTTATTTCTAAGCTCAACTAATAACGAATCCATGATTATATATTTATTGTGTTTAATTCTACGAGTTTCAATTTTTAGATCTGTCCATCTGTGCTATGAATTAAAAATAAAACTCTCACTTGGCATGCTTGCTTACAAAGTTTGCAGATGCAAGCGACAAACTTGCAATCGTCAACTCTTTTAATAGTCATTGAGAACGAGAAAATATTCATTAGTCTAGGCATACCATGGTGGCAATATGAGGTGGTATGCCTCACCAATACTTCTTTGACATGTGGGACTCAAAATTGACTCACATTTTGCATATGGAAACTTACCAAATTAGATTTAAACTACTACTACTATTAACATGTTCCATCTTGTCATGTTCGAGTCTTTTTCTAATACTAATATTTTAATATTTAATAAATTATAAAATGATATTCAAACTTGCAATAATTTTACAATTAAGTCCTTACATCAAATTAGATGATTTTTAATATTTTACAAATTTAATATACAATATTTCATTAAAATCTTAATTATGTCTTGATATTAGTATCACATTTGTCCTTTATTTTTTTATCCTCACTTTTTCTTGTCTTAATATTTAATATTTATTATTATTTTTAATTAAAATTAATAATTTATTAAAATTTAATTGAATTATATCCCAATTCCATCTTTCAAATAAAAAACCCATAAATGAGTTTGACCCCTCTCCATACAATTAATATCCGGTGAAATTGAGATATGATTTAATTAAATTTTAATGAATTATTAATTCAAATTATATAAATAATAATGAATATGATAAGAAAAGTTGAAGAGAAAAAAAAGGAAAAATGTGATATTATCGATTGAGAGATATGATTATGATTTTAATAAAATATTGTATATTAAATTCATAAAACATTAAAAATCATATAATTTGATTTATTGACATAATTATAAAATTGTTGTAAGATTAGATACTATTTTTATACAATTCATTAGAAAAAGACTTAAACACAACAAGATGGAATATGTTAATATTAGAATATTATATATTAGTTTAAATCTTATTTGGAAAGTTTTCAAATGCAAAATGTGAGTCAATTTTAAGTTCCACATGTCAACGAAGTATTGGTGGGACACACCACCTTATATTGCCACCATGATATGTCTAAACTAGGGAATATTTTCTTAGAACATCCTTCGAATCAAGGACATCAGCGACCATTGCGGTGCATATCAAAATGAGATACTTTTGCGTAAATCCTCGAAGTCTTAAATAAAATAAATAAATGGTTGAGATCAATTCCTAAGAGCATCTCCAGTGGTTCTGGACATGTAAGACCATCCACAACGCGTCTCGCGCCGGGCTCGCGTCTCGTCTCGGAGAGACGAGACCCCCGCGAGACGCATTGCAGCGCCCATCTCGTCTCCAGCTCGCGACCGTCTCGTCGCGTAGCTCGTCTCGGAGAGACACGAGACGAGCTGTCTCGCCACGCGCCAGGGACACGTGGCACGTCCCCATGCGTGCGTGACGCCCACTCGCTGGCCCGCGAGTGGGCGTCGTCACTGATGACGCAATAATTCATTTTTTTTTAAAAAAATCGATTTTTAATAAAAAAATTTTTTTTTTCAAACGGTAATATTACCGTTAAATATTTATTTTCATTTGAGAACACACCCAACTCCAAGAGGATCTAATTGAGCACATTTGGGAAAACTTTGGCGGAGAAGATTAAATTATGTCATTTTTATTTTTTTAGAATTTTAATTATGTCTTCGTTTTTTTTAATGTTAAGTTGTAATATTGTTTTAATTTTAATAAAGTGTGTTTGTTTAAATTGAATTGGGTTTTAAAAAAAATTATAAATTAAATTGAATGAATAGTAATTAAGAGACGGTATAGAGACGGTTAAGAGACGGAGCGTTGCAGGTTCCGTCTCTTAGTTAAGAGATGGAGGAAAAAAGGACAGTGGGGCCCTCAAATAGTGCTCAAATAGTAGTTAAGAGACGGTTTAAGAGACGGTATAGAGACAGCGTTGTGGATGGCCTAATAGTCCTCTCATAGCCTTGCCACTGCCACATCATCAGCACTAAAATCCTCCTGCCACATCATCTGGATATGTAATTGGACATGCAATAGCCCTCCCATAGCCTATCCACATCACTAATAACAATTATATAATTTAATTTACAATCGTAGCAACATACAGAATTTAATTTACGAGACAAATACATGAAAATTGAATAATACTATTAAAGTTTTAAAAGTACAATAATTTTAAAAAAAGTACATTAATTTAAAAAAAGTACAAAAATTTAAAAGTACAATAAAAAAAATTACATAAAAAATCTTGTACAGAAATTAAGATAGAGAGAGTACTCGTTAAAACAAGTGGTGCGAATGAAAATGACGTCCAAAGCGCGTATGTATAGTGATTCGAAAAATTAAAAAAAAATTAAAAATCTGACGCTGGTCTGACGCCGATCCGGGGCCTACAATGGCGCCGTGAGGATCGGCGTGAGAATCGGCGTCAGCCCAAGAATCGGCGTGGGCATGCCGATTTTGACGCCGATTTCGCCGACGCCGCTCGCAATGGTTCGACGTCAGCACCGGCGTCAGCGAAAAATCGGTGTGCCGGTGACGACGCCGCCATTGAAGATGCTCTAATTAAGATTGATATCATATCTTTTATATATACAACACGCGGCCTAAAAATATTGCTGTTCCATTTGATTAAGAACTCACATTTTAAAATTTTATTTTTATTGGTTCATATCCAGATTCTAATATGTACCAAATGTCCAAATTTAAAAGTTAAAAGAGTATTTTTAATAAATCTAGCAACCAACTAATTGATATTAAAAGATACTATTAATTGTAATTAGTATGGACCTAATGCCCATGCCAGTCATTCATATTATTGCCGAGTATAATTACCGTATTAAAAGTTACGAGAGTCAATTAGAATCGACATGGCATTTATTTAACTAAAAGATAATAATAAGAATTAAAAACTACAGTTTATACGAGAACTAATCAGTATTAGTCTTTCAAATTAAAAATGGTGCTTTAAAGTTCACCCCTTAACTTTGTGAACCTTATTTAATTTGCATCTTAGTATTACAGGACTTTGTGAATCAAGTCAGTGGTCCTCTAAATCTATATACTACTACAGTATGAAATAAGAAACAAGGTATATACGCAGAAATTAAGGAAGATATCGTTTTCGTGAGTACTGAGTAGCAAATGCAGAAATTATGTTGACATTATTTCCAAATATTTTGTCATCTCATACACTATTGGGTCATGGTCTAATGGAGCATGAGGAAATTAGGACTTTTGTTTGGCAGAGTTAGAGCATCCACAACCGTGCTCTTTGCCAGCGGCATGGTTGTGGGCCCGGCCCCACTTTTTCTGCCTGCTCTCTGGCAAGAGCACAACACCCACAGCTGTGCTCTTCCGCAAGGACGAGCACAATTCAATTTAAAATTCAATTAAACAAAAACATTTCCATAATATTAAAATTCATTAAAAAACCACAATAAATAATACAAATTACAAATAAAATAAAAAAGACATAATTAAAATCCTAAAAATTAAAAATTACATAATTAATCTCCTAAAAATTAAAAATTACATAATTAAAATCCTAAAAATTGAGATTGAGAGAGTTGTTTAGTATAGTGTCATTTTTTGTGTTTGAAATGAGAGTATTTATAGATGAAAGTATGAATTTTGGGGTAAAAATGATGGAAAAAAAATTAAAAGTGTGAAAAAATGGATATATTTTATTAGGAAGTGAGACAATATTTTTTTAATTAATTTTGAAATTTTCAGATTTTTTCGATTTTTTTAAAAAAAAATAATAAAAAATGATAAATCAACGGGTCAATCAGAGCATGCCACTTCGACGCCTTGTGCTCTTGCCGCTGGCACGGACGTGCTCTTAGCTAAGAGCACGTCCGTGCCAGCGGCAAGAGCGCAGCGGCGGCGGAGCACGTCCTTGCTGCTGGCAAGGACGGACGAGCAGCATTCCACCACCGTTGGGGATGCTCTTAGAGCATCCGCTGCGTCTTTCCCAAGCTTGATGACATAATTAGCTCCTGGACAAGAAATTAAACTGAATTAACTATTTTAAATTAAATATTTTCAATCAGCGGCTTACCAAGAATAGATATGCAATTCTTACATTGTTGAAAAAGCTTTTATATAATCTTCTCTCCATAAGAGATGACAAAGCTTGTCTCATTTGCTAACATGTTTTTTCTGTTAATTAGTATATATTTGAAGTTCGAATCGAATCATTTAGAAAGAGTGAACATATATCAAATATATGTTTTCCTTTTGTGTTTTTCTTCTATTAGTATTTATAATTATAAAATAAGTGGTTAACAAATGCAAGATATATTGTTTAGTTTGGATGAATTCGACTCGATTTACATACATACATGTACAATGCTACATAAAATTAGTATTGATTGCAAGTCGTAGTAATAGAACATCCTTCAAATCAAGGACATCAGCAAAATGAGATAATTTTGCATAAAATTATC
The DNA here is from genome assembly GCF_004379255.2 of Salvia splendens. Lineage (NCBI taxonomy): Eukaryota > Viridiplantae > Streptophyta > Magnoliopsida > Lamiales > Lamiaceae > Salvia > Salvia splendens. The sequence continues at coordinate 5,352,295 of NC_056034.1, forward strand.
CTCCGAGTAAAGGTCGAAGCAAGAGTCTTACAGTAGTAAATAATACTAGGAGAAGATCCAGTTAAAATAAAAACTGAACTCTTAGTCTTTCAAATTAAAAAAGGTGCTTTAAAAATCACCACTTAATTAACTTTGTGAACCTTATTTGTATCTTACTAGTACTGGATTTTGTGAACCTTATTTGCATCTTAATTAGTAGTATTACTGAAGCAGAATCAAGTCAGTGGTCCTCTAAATCTATATACTAATACTATGAATTAAGAAACGAGGTATACATGCTTAAGGAAGATATCGTTTTCGTGAGTGCCAAATGCAGAAATTATGTCGACATTAAACTGTACTATATAAGAAAAATAATTAAAGTTTTCCATATAATTGTAAATAAATAAGTTAAATAATAAATTGAGCTTTGACTTATAATTTTGTAAAATAAAAAGACACTACATTTGTCCCATAAAAATATCAATATTTTCATTTTGTTCCGTCCCATAAAAATAGCATCTTCTATTTTTGGTAACTTTCTTCTTTCTAATGAGGTGGACCTCATTATCCAACGACAATAATTCAATTATTTTTTGTTTATATATTACTCTTACATTACTAATTGTTCATTAAAATTTGTGCCGTTCCAAATGTCTATTTTTATGGAATATTGAATATTTTTAATATTTTAGAATTGAATTAAATATATAAAATAAAATAAATAACGATAAACATATATCAAATAAGGATAATGTTATGTAAGATATGTAAGGAGTAACATATTATTTTCCTACAAAAGAATATTATAATGCGAAAAAAATCACAATGATATAGTTTAATTACGTGACTATTACGTTTATATCAATATGGAATTTTCTAATAATCTCTCCGTCCGAAAAAAATAATCTGATCTTTTCTTTTTCGTCTATTCACTAAAATTTGTCTTATACTAAAATGAAAAGTTACTCTCAATATATTACTCACTTTTATCATTCTATAATCTACGTTTTATTCATGTATTTTTATCGATTTCTCAGATTTTACTCACTTTATATTTTTCTTAATTATACTTTATTAATTTTATATTAAAATGTGACTCATTTGAGATTATTTTTTATGGGTGATATGGGCAGTGGCATGGCGGACCTAAAGAGGGTCATGGGGGACCCATGGAACCCCCAACTATTTTATGAATGCCTATATATAATCCATATTAATGATAATGCTAAATACTTCATCCGTCCACGAAAAATATGGCTATTCTATTTTTATTTCTCTCTTACTTTTCTTTCTATCCACTTTAACTATTTATTATCATTTTTTCAAAACAAGGGATAAAAATGGAATAGTGCTATTTTTCATGAATATAAAGAGTAGTTCAGTAGCACAGTTGGCTTCCTTAGCAGCCTTTACAGTGATAGGTGGGGAGTTTGATTTCCAGCAACACCATAGTTTAGTGTTTATTTATTTCTTTTACTGATTCTTCTAACAACTTTATTTTTCCTTATTTACGGTTAGACTTAGAGTTTGATTCTTATAAAAATTATACTTTACAATAACAGAATTACTAAATTTTTTTCCTACATTTTACATTGATTTTTTTATTTTATATTTTATGTGCGCATAATTATAGTATCACTTTTTTTTCTACATTTTACATTGCTCCGATTTAGAACCCAATTAAGTCTTTCTTTTTTTTAATAATTTATGCTTTATTTTATTTATTTTTAAAAACTCTTTTTTTAGACAATCTTTTTATTTTTTATTTTTTTTACGTTGGTATTCCATCTATCAACAATAACCTTACATATAACCTTAATCATTTAGGTTGACTATTCATAAATCATTCTTTGCTGCTTCACCGTTCTTCCACATTGCAAACCCAAATTTGGTGTGCCCCACCCATTAATTATCGTGAATGCTCAAAATTATTTACAATTTGATACTAGTATTAGCTACTAAAAGTCTAAAAGAGATTTTTCAGAACCGAAAATGAGACACCGCGTGGTTTCCTCTCACTTTAGTGGGGGCACCACGTGCTCCAATCTTATCACAATTCATCCATACGATTATATCACAATTTTGTTTGCAAGTGAAAGTGATGATGCTCATAATCAGGGGGAATTGATCAAGAAAGTTCATTGAATAAAACCCGTGGAAAAGTAATAAAGATTACAAACACATTATTCTTGTTACGAATCAAAATCCAAAAATGAAAAGTAATCATGCCCACTCCACGTCTATTGTGTTAGTGCATGGGTTTTGTCGGACCCCGTTTCACTCATTTTATGGACTCTTACAAATAAAGATTAACACTAATTTTGTTTAATCAAATCAAATCAAATTCATGTCAGCCTTTGAATCTGGCTCAAACTATGTGCTGTCAATTATTTTCAATAGTAACATTTTTGTGAGACCACTATTAACTATGGACTCGGGGGAGTCAGCGTAATATATACGTACTCCTCGTTATCCAGTCAAACTAGCTAGGAGTGGGAAAAAAAATGATATTTGTGGAAACTAAATCTATAATATTTTATGTCAATCATGGTTGGCATTGGCCATATCATTGGCTTAAAAGGGTAAAAAAATATTGAACATTGGAAGCATAATAACAAAATCAAGGCTCAATATTTAAAACCTAACATTTAAATAATGATGTAAAAGTATCCAAAATCACAATTTTCAATTTCGAAAAATCGATAGTTCAAAAATATACACCCAGTCCATAAAATCGAATATCACATTTGATAATTTAAATATATATAGTACGAATCTAGATATTGTTTATGTTGAACGGCAACAGTAACACTAATGAAATGGATACATCATCCAATGGATTTTAATATTATGGGATGCAATTTCATAACCGTTATCCTATTTTTACTGCTTAAGTTACCGTTGGAAGGGGTGAACAAATGAAAGATCTAACCAAAATTATTCATCCACTGGCTAAATCTGAATTCCCATTAAATTTTGCTCGGAACTTCTGTTTGTGTAATGGTGTCCATAATGGTGGCCCTTGAAGGCCACCAAATGTGGCCCGGCCACCATTCGTGGCTCTTATGTGGCCCTCCGCAATGGTAAAAGTAACAAAATTAACAAAAATAACAAGGGCCACCAAATGTGGCCCTCTAAAAAAAATTTAATTTATTTGCTTTTTTTAATGTTATTTTTAATTTAACTATATTAAATTTTAGTAGACTAATAATTTGGGAAATAAACATAATTTAATAAAGTTACAAATTAGAGATAAATTTTCATCGTACTTTTGATAGGGGAAAATTCTACAACGAAAATTTTTAAAAAACACAACATAAAAAGATAAAAAACGCCACCGCTACCTACTCGGTGGCGTCATCGGAATCCGGCACATCTTCTTCACCTCCTCCACTGCCGCCGACACCGGCCCCACTGGCGCTAGCTTCTCCCGTCTCCGACCGAACGGAGAAGCCCAACTTCGACCTCAATCTAAGAATGAGGTCGTAGTACATCATCTTGGTGATAGGGTCCGTCGACTTCTCGTACAAGGACAAGTTATCCGCAAGTTGCTTCATCATCTGCACCTCCAGTGTTTGAGTCAACACCGCGGTCAGTGAAGGGCGCGGTGCCGCCGCGCTCGCCCGAGAGACTTGGGAAGCGGTTCTAGCTTCCCGGATGGCGGCTTGTTCGCCCTGCGGGCGCTGGCGCCTCGACATTGTCGAGGGGGGCTCATCCCTCATATCATCATTCAGGTCGAATGCACGTGAGTCGCTACCACTGCTGTAGGTGCCGTCGGCCCCGATTTTTGTCCGCTTCCCAGTAGGACCGGTCTCATCATCGCAGATCACCTTGAATTGAGGGGAGTCTCGGAGAAGCATGTATTCATTCCAGTAGGTGAACTTGGGCCAACGTTCAGTATTAAACAACTGATACGATAACGCCCGTACGTCGGCTTCGCTGCGGCCGCTTTCGGCATTCTGGAGCTGTTTCTCGTAAATGCTCCTGAACCTCTTCAAAGCTCTACTGATCCGGCCGAACTTCTTCCGGATCTGGCCTTCATCACGTCCGGCATTGCCTTCTGGTTTGAAGTCGTTGTACACCGTCAGGACGCGCCTCTAGAAGCAAAAGTCGGTCTGATCCGTGTCGATGACCGGATTCGTCGTGACCGCCTCCCAAGCCCGCGCAACAGCGAGGGATTCGTCGTCGTTGTACTTCTCGCCCCGCCGATCACCACCGCCTCGGCCACCGCCGGTTTTCGGCTCTCCGTCTCCGCCTCGCCCACCCCCGGTGGGCCGCCCACATCTGATTGGGGAAGTTGTCGTATCCCGAGTCTCCATACCCCGGGGAATTACCATCTCCACCTTGTATTTTTTGTAGGGTTTGGAAGTGTAAAATGAAGGGATTGGAAGTGTAGAAATAAGTGAAAAAAAATGGAAATAGAAGTGCAAATTTATAAAAAAATTCGAAATTAAAAAAAAAATTTATTTACGCGGCCCGCTGCAATGGATGGCCGCGGCTCGCCCTCGGCTCTCGGCCCTGCGCCCCGGCTCTCAGCTCTCTGCAATGGGGGGCCGCCCACCGAGCCGCGGGCCCGGCTCCCCCATTGTGGACACTCTAAAAAAAACTTTTGTAGACATTAGGTGTGTTTTAGTGAATTTGCATAACTTATACAACTACATGTTATTATAAAATGTGGATTTATGAATAATGACACTGATGAATCCGCGAATTTTTGATGTTAGTAAATGCTGGTAGAGAATAAAGACTACGACACAAAGAATTTACGTGGTTCGATTTACTGAAGTAAATCTACGTCCACGGGAAGAAGGGAGGGCAAGATTGTATTGCTTGATCTGGGATTACAGCTTACAACACAGACTTGCTATATGATTTTATCTCTAGAGAGCTTAACCCTTTTCTATCTGATCTAAGTTCTATTTATACCTTGAACTAGGATCGTGGTTTGCAGCCCCACTAACAAGATCGTGGGTGAGCAATAACTGCTCAATAACTGCTTCGTACCACTAAATAGATCGTGGGCATAGTGGAGGTCGTGGAGGCCTTTCATGAGTCCACTAACTCCTAGTTCGGTCGAATGCTGAGACCGAACTGCTGGACTTTACCGATCAGCTCTTGCCGATCTGAGAGGAGAGCTTGACTGGTCGGCTTTTACCGAGCTGTAGGCTGAGTCCGAACTCTTTGGTCGTGCCGAACTCTTTGGTGCCGAACAGATACTCTTTCTTGGGCTCTGGGCTGATGGGCCGTCACTGTTATTGGGCTTGCCATTAGGGTTTAGTTCGTACCCCATCACTACCCCCCCCGAAAAGCGAAGTGAATCACTTCGGCGAGGTGAGTCACTTCGGCATTCTGGATAACGGTAAGGGGGAGGCTGACGTCAGGGGACGTGCCTTGCGCGTGCCTGCATTAAATGCGACAGTAAAATCCGGCCGTTGAATCCTGAAAAGGTGGGATTCGAAACAGCGCAACGATTTCGAAATCTTTCCTGAATCTGATAAATATGCTCTTTCTTCCTCATTTGAACACTTTTGCTGTTGCGTCTTCTATACTCTCTCTTTCTCGAGAAATTTTCTTCCGCTTTCAAGAGCTTCCTCAGACTTTCTTCACCTTCAAAAAGTAAGAAAAATGGCTTCTATTTCTTCTTCGGAGTCGGGTAGCGGTAGGAGAGGCGGTAAGGGGTCTTCTGGCCGGAAAGAGTCCGGGGAGAAGACCGTAGAGTATTTCCATAGTATTTTGAGTAAGGATACTGTGATATCCCTACCCGAAAAATACTTTTTTCCTGGGGGGAAGGCGGTGGTACCTGACGGTGATCATAGGGCTGACTCCCCGCCGGAGGGTTACGCCACCGTGTACGAGGCCTGCTTAGAATGCGGGCTTCGTTTCCCCCTCCCTTCTGCCTTTATAGATTTACTAGATTTTTTTCAGCTTCCTTTAGGCCAGGTGACTCCGAACTCTTGGAGGCACTTGTCGGCCTTCGCTGCCGAACTCCGTAGGTTAGGAAGGGATTTGTCTTTGAAGGCGATCCTTAAATTCTTTCAATTTAAGAGGAAGGGGTCTTGGTTTTACTTGATCCCTGTACAGCCCTTTAGGGCCTTTTGTAAAACGAAGTGGCCGAAGTGGCAAAACCGCTTCTTCTACTATGATAGGACCGCGGCTCCTAGTTTTCCCTGGAGAGGGCCGAAGTCCGTTATCCGTCATCCTCGGCCTGAACCGTTGGACGAGCTCGATGGCGAGCTCAACAAGATTCCCATAGTTAGGAAACAATACACGGAGTCTGAGCTCGTCAAGGGCGACGTCGTGTTCGACATCTCGTCTTCGGACGAAGAGGCCGAGGGTGAGGATTTCTCTTTATCTTTATGCTCTACTGCTTTAACGAAGAAAATCTGACTTTGCTTTCTTGCTTTTTGGCAGTGTACATGCTGAATAAGGCTATCCGAAAGTCCTCCGAGCTTGTGGAGCCGGAGAGGCAGAGAGCCCCTAGCTCGGCGTCTGAAGCCGAGAAGAATCCGAAGAGGCAAAAAACCTCTTCTTCGGATCCGAAAGTGCCGGAGTCGTGTTCGGCTAAAGGGAAGGGGAAATTTCATGAGTCCCCAAGAGTGCCGGGGAAAGACCTGGTCATCTCCGAGGTGGTTGCAGACATCCCGGAACACGTCCCTGAGCCTTTTCAATGGCCGACGAATTTTGTGGAGGTAAGCTTTCTGACTTGGCTTCTTTTCCACATTTTTTGATGGCCATTCTGTTGAGTTTTTTCCTTGTTCATCTTCAGAGAGCCAAGCTCGTCTCCGTGGAGCTCTCCAAAGCATCCCACGACTACGAGGAGATGCAGAAGAAGTTGCATCTTGCTCGTAGTCTGGCCGAACAGGCTGAGGCCAAATTTGAGAGGGCCCGAGCTGCTAGGATCTCGGCTCAGGATGAAGCCCGGTCAGCCAAAAACCAGCTCATCATCCTGCAAGAGCAGACGAAGCACCGGGAGGCTCAGAAGGAGGCTGCCGCCGTGGCTGCCCAGGGGGAGGCTCTCCGTGTTTACACGGAGAAACTCTTTTTGAGCAGCCAGTTCTCGGCCTTTGTCGGTAGTCTGGTAAGGCTAATTACCGATAAGGGCGAGCAGGGGGCCGACGTCGTGCTGCCTCTGTACAGCCGAGAGATAGCAGCTCGGCTTCAGAATCTGCCGCTCCTTGAGGAGCTCGCTTCATCCTCGGTCCTGCTTTCTGCAGACCGAGTCCGGAGTTGTCGAGCTGATCGGGACGAGAACCTGGAGGCTATCTTTGCCTCCGTGGGACCCGTTTCTCCCGCTTCGACTTACAACGGAGAGGGTGAGGCCGAGCCGTTGGAGCTGGAGGCCGAAGTCGAGCGGGCCGGGCATCCGGAGAAGGAAGCCGATCAGGAGGCGGAGGCGAGGCCGGCAGGATGCGAGGCCGAGGCTGAGGTAGCTCAGGAGAAAGAAGCTGAACCAGACCCAGGAGCCGGAGACGAAGCTGGCGGAGTATGATTTCGTCTCCCTTCTCTTAGTCTAGTTTCTTCCTTGTAAAATGGCCTTGAAGCCCTCCTAGTGTAAAAAATTTTCCTTGTGAATGAAAAATTCTCCACACTTGTCTTCGTATAGCTTTTCGTACTCGCCTTTATTCCTGTTGTATTTTACTATCTGCTCGGTACAGCTGCCGAACTAATATAGCTGCTTTGTACTCAAGGAGATGGAGATACTTCACTGGAAACGGCTGTACTCTTCGGCTTTAGACGAAGCTGAGAAAAGAGCTATAGCCGATCAGACGAAGAATGACGAGCTTCTGGCTCGTTTAGTGAAGCTGGAGGCCGATAATAAGGACTTAGAGTCCGATAAGAAGGATCTGGAGGCCGAGCTGAATACGACCATTGCTGAGAGGACTGCGTACGAGGATTACATCCGTGTGCGCGGGGGAGTGACCATATCAGATGTTCAGAGTCGAGTTGACGAACTGTGGGAGGAATATCATGTACTCCGGAGGAACAATGCGCTGGAGAGCTCGGCTTGCCAACAAGTTGTGAAATCATTACGGCGCTGGGCTTCTCGGTACGACATCATTCTTTCCCGGCGTCCCTCAATCGAGAGATTCCTTAGGCATTTCCCGCCAACAGATGCTCGCACTCCAGATCAAGCCTCTGGTTCCCTTGTTCAAAATCCTACTCCAAGTCAACAACGAACTCCGGAACAGCCGGAAACGTCAAGACGAGAACGGGCTCAGGAGCAACCGGAATCGTCAAGACAGGGACGGACTGAAATTCGCCGAGGAGTTGTGACTATGAGCGAGCAAGATCAGCAGATGCTTATTGCAGAGACTCTTCATCGCCGAGGGGTTAGAGCTTCCGGGGCTCGCGGAAGAGGTGTTGGGTCGAGGATAGCATCTCGTCGACCGGCTTATTCTTCATCTGCTCGGAACAACCGAACTCGGCTTCCAGAGGATTTTGTAGATAGGTGGCTTAACTTCATCAACCCTGGACAGTAGAATAGTCCTTTGTAATAGCGTAACGCCATTTTGTAGGGTAGCGGAGTTGTATGCCGAACAAGATTTGAAAAATGAAATTTTGTTTTCGCTTCTAACACTGTATTTACAGCTTAGCGAAAAAATTTCATCGTACTTGTCCTCGGTCTTATGAAGTAAACTTCTTTGACCGGACTTGGTCCTTGGTCTTGTGAAGTAAACTTCTTTGACCGGACTTGGTCCTTGGTCTGATGAAATAAACATCTTTGACCGGACTCGTCTTTGGTCTGATGAAATAAACATCTTTGACCGGACTCGTCTTTGGTCTGATGAAATAAACATCTTTGACCGGACTCGTCTTTGGTCTGATGAAATAAACATCTTTAACCGGACTCGTCTTTGGTCTGATGAAATAAACATCTTTGACCGGACTCGTCTTTGGTCTGATGAAATAAACATCTTTGACCGGACTCGTCTTTGGTCTGATGAAATAAACATCTTTGACCGGACTTGGTTTGTGTTCTAATTCGGCGATTTTTGTCGCCGGGATCGAACTTTCCCTTGTCCTAATTCGGCGAGTTTTATCGCGTGGATCGGACTTTCCCAGTTAACCGAAGTGGTCTTATGCAGTAAACCTCTTTGACTAGACATGGTCGTCTCCGGTCTTATGAGGTAAACTTCTTTGACCGAACTTGGTCGTCCTAATTCGGCGAGGTTTATCGCGTGGATCGGACTTTCCCTTATTGCAGTTCGTTTCAGACGAAGTGCTTATTTCTTAAGCCGAATTGTGGTCTTGTATCTTCCTGAGAAGCTTGGACTCACAATCGTCTTTAATAATCGATCTAAAAAGGGGATCAGTCTTTAAAGAACGATATACCTTGGTACCATTTGTAAGAGACGACAAGCACATAGAGACAAAACACATAGAGAAAAAATGAAAAAGATGAAGGAAAAAAACTTTAAACATTTTTTTAAAAAACGACAAGTAAAAGGTACAAGTAAGAAACAAACAAATAAAAACATATACCCCTATGACCGAACTAGACACGAGACGGACTGACCGGACTTTTGTCTCTTACAAGTGGAACTTCTTGAGGTTGGAGACGTGCCATGTTCGGGGTACTTGTTCTCCTGACATGTGAGTCAATTTATAAGACCCTTTGCCGAGGACTTCTGACACCCGATATGGACCCTCCCATGTGGGTTCGAGTTTGCCCAGCTTTTCTGCTCGGCTTACTTCGTTGTTTCTCAAGACGAGATCTCCCACTTGAAATTGAAGCTTTTTCACCCTTTGGTTATAATACCGGGCTGCTTGCTCCTTATACTTGGCTGCTTTTATGCACGCCAATTCTCTTCTTTCTTCGGCGAGATCTAGTTCTGCTCTCAGTCCGTCGTCATTCATTTCTGAGGAGAAATTTAGAGTTCGGGGACTGGGTACGCCGATCTCCACCGGAATTACGGCTTCAGTGCCGTACACCAGACTATACGGAGTTTCACCGTTGGAGGTTTTGGGTGTAGTTCGGTAGGACCATAGGACTTGAGGGAGATTTTCTACCCATTGTCCTTTGGCTTGTTCTAACCGAGCTTTTAACCCTTTCACCAGAATCCGGTTCGTTACTTCCGTTTGTCCGTTTGCTTGGGGATGGGAGACCGAAGTGAACCGCTGTTGAATGTTCAGCTCTTGGCACCAATTCTTGAACGTCTTGTCGGTGAACTGAGTCCCGTTATCCGAGATGAGGATGTGGGGTATGCCAAATCGGCACACTATGTTCTTCCAGACGAAGTCCAATGCCTTTGAGCTCGTTATCGTAGCTAATGGCTCAGCCTCCACCCACTTCGTGAAGTAGTCCACGGCAACGATAAGGAATTTCATTTGCCGAGGAGCTTGAGGAAGTGGTCCCACTATGTCTATGCCCCATTGCATGAAAGGCCAAGGGCTTTGCATAGTGTATAGATCGGTCTGCGGCATCCTTGGGACATTTGCATGAATTTGGCACTTCGTACACTTCTTGACGAGCTGCACTGCCTCTTGTACCATGGTTGGCCAATAATATCCCCATCTCAGTACTTTTTTAGCTAAAGCTCTGGCTCCGATGTGGCTACCGCACGATCCTTCATGAACTTCTCTGAGGATGTAGTCCGTCTCTTCTGGTCCTACGCACCGCAATAACGGCTGAAGGTAAGACTTTCTAAAGAGGACTCCTTCATGAAGTTCGTACCGAAGTGCTCGGCACGTGATATTCCGAGCTTCTCTCTTATCCTCGGGCAATTGTCCTTGATCCAGATACTGCAAGATCGGCGTCATCCAGTTCGGCGAGCTGGATACTGAGTGTACCTCGGCTTCATCAATGCTTCGGTGCATTAATTCTTCCGCCTTTGAGCTCGGATCTGAGGCCAACTTACTTAAGGTATCTGCTCGGCTATTTTCCGCTCTGGGAATGCGGATTATCCGAAAATAGGAGAAACTTCGGCTGATGCTTTGCGCTTTGTCCAAATACTTCTTCATTCTCTCGTCACGGGCTTCACTTGTACCCAACATGTGATTTACTATGACTTGTGAATCACAATGGACTTTGAGAGATTTGACGAGCAGACTTTGCGCTAACTGGAGTCCGGCCAGGAGGGCTTCGTACTCGGCTTCATTATTAGTAGTGGGGAATAGGAACCGAAGTGAGTAGGCTACCTCGTGTCCGTCGGGAGCGACAAGTAAAATACCAGCTCCACTTCCCATCTTGTTCGAAGCTCCATCTACGAACCCGCTCCAGCAGTCCGGCGGCTCTACTTCGGATTCCAAGGGCTGTGCTAGTTCGGCACTGGCAGAATTCTTCTGTTCGGCAATAACAGGAATTGCTTGATCGAACTTCGCTTCTGCAAGAAAATCTGCCAAGGCTTGTCCCTTGATGGCTTTCCGAGGTAGATATTCAATTGTGTGCTCTCCCAACTCTATAGCCCACTTGGCGATTCTGCCTGATGCTTCTGGTTTGGTCAACACTTGCCGAAGTGGCAGATCAGTTAAGACGCATACCTTGTGAGCATAGAAGTATGGCCGCAGTCTCCTTGCTGCATTTACTAATGCCAGAGCAATCTTTTCCAGAGGTTGATACCTGGTTTCTGGACCTCTTAATGCTCGGCTTGTAAAGTAGATGGGAAGCTGCTTTAGGCCTTCTTCTCGTACAAGCACCGCGCTGATGGTTTGATCCGATGCCGCTAAGTATAAGAATATTACTTCGGCTTCGGTTGGAGCAGAGAGAATAGGAAGCTCGGCTAGATAACTTTTGAGCTCGTCAAAGGCCTTTTTCTGCTCGGCTCCCCACTCGAACTTTGGTGCCTTTTTCAACACCGTGAAGAACGGCAGTTGCTTTTCGGCTGCTTGAGAAAGGAATCGATTCAGTGCGGCTAGACATCCGGTTAGCCTTTGCACGTCATGTATGGACTTCGGCATCGCCATGTTTTGAACAACTTGAACTTTTGAGGGGTTTGCCTTGAGTCCGTCCTTTGAAACCCAACACCCCAGAAACTTTCCCGAATCTACCAAAAAGGTACACTTTTGGGGATTAAGTTTGAGGTTGGCTTTCTTGAGCACGTTGAGAGTGGACTTGAGGTTGTGCTCGTACTCCGAAGTGCTTTTGCTTTTGACGACTATATCGTCAACATACACTTCGACCTCCTTTCCAATCAGGTGCCGAAAAAGCTTGTCTACCATCCTTTGATAAGTGGCTCCGGCATTCTTTAAACCGAATGGCATCTTTTTATAAGCGAAAATGCCGAAATCAGTAATGAAGGCCGTTTTTGAAGCGTCAATCTCATCCATTAAAACTTGATGGTATCCTTTGTACAGATCAAGAAAACAAAAAATTTCAAAGCCTATCAAAGCTTCTACTTTTTTATCTATGTTCGGAAGGGGATAGCAATCTTTGGGACAGTGCTTATTTAGATCGGTGAAATCTATGCACATCCGCCATCCTCCTTCCTTTTTCTTGATCATGACAGGATTGGCCACCCACGAAGGATACTTCACTTCGAATAACACATCCGCCTTCAATAATTGACGGACTTCGTCATGGATGACTTGACTTCGTTCTGCCGCAAAGAGTCTTTGCTTCTGTTTTATCGGCCGGACCGAAGGATCAATATTTAACCGATGAGTGATTACCTCGGGGGGCACTCCGGTCATGTCCAACGGAGACCATGCAAAGACGTCTTTATACTCCTTGAGGAGCTGGATGGTTTTTTCCCGAAGTAGAGGCGTTCCCGCGAAGCCGATCTTAACCGTTCTGGATGGATCGTCTTCGTACAGCTGAACTGTCATCGAGTTCGGCTCCGGTATGACTTCGGTCATCGCCTCTGACTCCGGCTGCTGTGATTGCTATGCTTGGTGGTGCCGATCTGACTGCTCGGCACTTCTAAGCGCAATTTGCAGACATTCCTTTGCTCTCTTTTGGTCACCTCGGATGACCGCTATCCCTCCTTTAGTAGGGATCTTGACGGTGAGGTGATAAGTGGAGCAAACGGCCCGAACTGTGTTGAGCCAGTCTCTTCCCAGGATGATGTTGTACGGGGACCGAGCTTTCACCACGAAAAACTCAATCATCGTACTGGAGCTAGTAGGCGCTTTCCCCACCGTGATCGGAAGGCTGATAATACCTTCAGGGCGGGTGTCCTCCTGGGCGAAGCTCTTTAGGGGAAGCGGAGCCGGACTGAGCCGAGCTGGGTCCACTTCTAGTTTGTCAAAGCACTCTTTAAAAAGAATGCTAACCGACGCTCCTGTATCCACAAACACCCTGTGGATCAGTTTGTTTGCCACTCCGGCTTGGATGACAATGGCGTCTTGGTGAGGAGAGATGGCCGGGACGGGATCAGCAGCCGAGAACGTAATCACTTCGTCCTGCTTCAGCCTTTTATGCGTTGGCTCCTCTCGATTGGAGCCTCTGCGCTCTGACTTTAGGGACGACTTGGTCTTCCCGGCAGGGAGCGCGTCAATAGTCTGGATTACTCCATCATATTGCGGCTCGTCATCGTCTTCGGGATCCGGCTGCCTTTTCGGATCCTGAGGAGCGCAGTTCGCACCACTCTGCTTTTTATTCTTCTTTGGCTGCTTGCTTTGGTATTTTTTCAATGTCCCTGCCTTCACAAGAACATCGATACCTGCAGCCAAGTTTCTGCACTCCTCAGTATCGTGACCGTGGTCTTGATGGTAGGAGCAGTAGCTATCCTGTGGTCGGCGCGCGGCTGATTTCGTCATCCGCTTTGGCTTTTCGAATAGGTCAGAGTGCAGTTCGAAAATTTCCGCTCTCGGCTTGTTCAGCGGTACGAACTGAGCGGGCGGCTTCTCGGGATTGAGACGAGGTCCCAATCTGTCTTGCACCGGAGCCCTTTGAATTCTTTCAAATGGAGTCCGGCGAGGATGCCCCTGATCGCTATGATCGGGCTTCCTTCTGTCTCCTCGGGTCGATGAGCTGTCTAACGACCGTTTGCGACGGTCTGCCTCATCGGCCCGGGAGTACTGGTCCGCAATGTCCCACATTTCCTGAGCTGTCTGCGGACCGCACTCAACGAGCTTCCTGTAGAGAGCTCCGGGCAGGATTCCATTTTGGAATGCCGAGATGACAAGCAGATCGTTGAGATCGTCTACTTGCAGGCATTCCTTGTGGAATCTTGTCATAAAGTCGCTGATTTTTTCGTCGCGACCTTGACGAATGGAAAGCAGCTGAGCCGAAGTGATTCGGGCTTCCGCTTTCTGAAAGAACCTCCTGTGGAAGGCATCCATTAGATCTCGGTAAGATCTGATGCTGCCCTGGGGGAGGCTATCGAACCACCTTCTCGCGTTCCCGATGAGCAGCTCGGGAAACAGCTTGCACATGTGGACCTCGTTGAGACCCTGGTTCGCCATGTTATATTGATAGCGCCCCAAGAAATCGTGAGGGTCCACGAGCCCGTCGTAAGTCATCGACGGAGTTCGGTAGTTCTGTGGAAGGGGAGTTCGGGTGATATCGTCCGAGAACGGAGTCTTCAATGCTCCGTACATGGTGAACCCGACATCTCTTCGGTATGGAGGAGATGGAGATCTCCTGTGATTCCGGTACCGAGGAGGAACAGGAACATGTCGGGGTTGAGGATTCTTCTTCCTGGAAGACACGGCACTACTGCGGTAGTGACTTTCATGTCTGGATGAGGAAGGAGAATCCACCGTTTTCGTCTTCGGCTCTTGGCTCTTTTGCAGGAAGGCTAAGAACTCATCCTGCTTCTCAGCCAAGAACAGCTTGACAGCCTCATTCAAATCAGGCTGCTGGGAAGACTCGGTGTGTGGACCTTTTGAGCGGCTTGTTCCTTCATCGTGAAAACTGGAAGTAGATGTCTCCCGAGGCTGTTTTCCGGACCTGCGGGCTGGACTGGCTTCCTCATGGTTTTCACGAACGGTATTACGGGTAGTATGTGATCTGGTATGCATTTTTTTGGGGTGGAAAAAGGGTCAAAAATTCGCTTTATCACAAATTTTGTTCTCTGATTCCCACAGACGGCGCCAGTGATGAATCCGCGAATTTTTGATGTTAGTAAATGCTGGTAGAGAATAAAGACTACGACACAAAGAATTTACGTGGTTCGATTTACTGAAGTAAATCTACGTCCACGGGAAGAAGGGAGGGCAAGATTGTATTGCTTGATCTGGGATTACAGCTTACAACACAGACTTGCTATATGATTTTATCTCTAGAGAGCTTAACCCTTTTCTATCTGATCTAAGTTCTATTTATACCTTGAACTAGGATCGTGGTTTGCAGCCCCACTAACAAGATCGTGGGTGAGCAATAACTGCTCAATAACTGCTTCGTACCACTAAATAGATCGTGGGCATAGTGGAGGTCGTGGAGGCCTTTCATGAGTCCACTAACTCCTAGTTCGGTCGAATGCTGAGACCGAACTGCTGGACTTTACCGATCAGCTCTTGCCGATCTGAGAGGAGAGCTTGACTGGTCGGCTTTTACCGAGCTGTAGGCTGAGTCCGAACTCTTTGGTCGTGCCGAACTCTTTGGTGCCGAACAGATACTCTTTCTTGGGCTCTGGGCTGATGGGCCGTCACTGTTATTGGGCTTGCCATTAGGGTTTAGTTCGTACCCCATCAGACACATGTTTCACTAAAAGTGGGTAGATTCTCCCACTATTGTGTTACATAAGTAAATTTTGAATTAGTAGTTATAGCGTCAAAACAAAAGGGTTGGTTGAAGATCTGTGAATCACCTGCAAAAGTAATTGAATGATTCCAAAGTTGTGAAAAGTAGTAATTAGTTATAATCTAATGACATCCTAATAGGGTAGTGAATAAAGTAATTACCAACTTGAAAGATGTGGTAATAACTGTGCAAAATGAAAGGCTCTGAGAGGACAGGAACAAAAAGCTAAACCATAAAAATGTGATACTTGTACAAGAACAAAAAATAAAGGACCACAGCAAGTGTAAAAGGTAGTGGGCGATGGGCATGTGAGTGTGAAGAAGAGGAAGCCTACAAAGCCAAAGTTACACAAGAAACATTATATAGAGGCAGAGCGAGGTACCACGCGATCGCCACGACCGTACACTACTCCTCCTGCTACCCAACACACGCCCTCAATTCACAACCACGCTTTTCCTCCAACGTCATAAATATTCACTCCATTGCCTCTCCTAATTTACTCACACTCAACACATATATATATGATGTTGGAGTGTGGACAACTCCTCTTCTGTCTCTCTCACACACACATACACCCACACCCACACCCACTAGAGTTTTTCTATTACTATTTGATAAAACTAAATTTCTAATTGGAGGGTAGGATTTCAAATGAAATATGACAAACCCAAAATTGATCACAGCTGGAGTACTAGATTTGTGCTCACACACACAAAATAAGCAATCCCTCGGTTCAGAATCACCGTTTAAAAGATTAGTTGTCAAATCTACAAAAACCATAAATTTTTAACTTTTATAACGGCCATTTAATGGAATTATATTTTTGTCATAATAGTAATCCTCAACTCACATTTTGCTAATTACTATGCATTAAAGAAACAAATAATGCCCAACATTAATTTTTAAAATATTAGGAGCCTCTTTTGATACTTTATTGACGTTGAAAATGAAATTAATGTCAGCCGGTCGAGGATTATGCAAGATTTGCATGTTCCTTATATATTGGATTCATTTATGTGTTATTCGTTTATAATATCAGTAATTTTATAAAATTAGATTATAAATATATAATACTAGTAAATTTGATCTTAAAGCAATGCACGTAAATTTTTTTTTCAAATTAGTAATTTTTGTTGGTTTTCTGTTTTATGGATTTTCTCTGTAACTTATATTGATTTTTTAGTATTATAAATCATTATAATTTGTAATCATAAAGAATAATTTTTATAATTTCAAAATATAAAATAATTTTTTGATTTGATAAATATTTTAAAATATTAATCACACCGTCGCACAAGAATATGCACTCTTTCCTTTTTAGTCCGTCCCACAAGAATATGCAATTTCTAATTTTAGAAAATCTTTTCTCTCTAATGAGCTGAGACCCATTCTCCACAAACAATACTTTAACTATTTTTTTTCTCTACCTCTCTGTTAAGAGCACAATTCTCTTAACAAAGAAATCCTGCGATTACACTCGCAACACACCAATCCGGCGCCCCGAACGTTGGGGTCGGCGGCTCAATTCGTGGCTGGCGCAGAGAACTTCCTCCGTCGGCAGTCTTCAAGGTTTGATAAGGAGTATTGCACAAGTAATGTGGGTAAATTATTTCTTCATTCAATGAATAAAAAGATAACAACCTAGCCCTATTTATAATACTAGAATACTAGCTTAGGGAACAAGAAAACAAGATATGAAAATATACTATGAATCAAAAGATATGGGGAATAAAAAGATAACTAAATATTTGGAGAATCCTAAGATATAGGAGGATCGTAACAACTCCCCCACGGTTAAAATCCACCTTGTCCTCAAGGTGGGAACCATGGAACCTCGGGCACAATCGACGATAGCAAAAGCATTGAAACGTCACCTCCTGGATCAAATGCGATTAGGAACATGATCACCATCATTTCACTTATGACTCCCACCAACATTTCTACGCCGTCCCTTTCCTCTCTCGCCTTCGTCTTCACAAAATCATCCTCGATGGCTGGGACTTGGAGGAGGCTCCGGATCATGCACCGGCTCCTGACGCCGGCATCATTCCTACGCCCCCCAAACTGCTTGTCCTCCATGAATCGCTGCACAAGGACTCTTACCAGCTGGAACTCCGCAGCAGTGAGGTTGTAGGAACGCCTCTCATCACCATCTACTCTATCATCTTCATAATCATCATCAGAGTCCAAACACTTATGCTGTGAACAATTATCAACACATGATGAAGATGAATCAGTCACTCCCACCACATCCCAAAGCAAGTCCGAATCATCACTCATCTTCACAGAATGGCATTCCATCTTTGTGAACTCATCATCATCAAAAGTAGCCTTATCATGATTATTATCATCTACTAGAGATGATTTTGAATCATCAGCCTCTTCAAGAAAACTACCCATCCAGTTCGAGGAATCATTTTTTTCCTGATGAGCATCTGATTCTTGATCCAGGCTTGAAGAATGGCAGCCGGGAATCAATTCGATTTCATAGCAAAATTCTTCATCCACCATCTTTTCTTCAAACCCCATGATTTCAGGGCGCCAAGGTTGTGTGCTCGGGCGTGGGCTGCGCTGCTGCCGGAAGTGATCGGTTTGTCGCCTGGGTGTATCCCAACGACTAGGCAGACACTGTGGTGGCTGATCATAATCCGAGTATCCTTGCGATGCACGGTGAGGTGGTGGTTCCCAACAAGAGGGATGCCATGACCGTGGTGGGTCGTAGGGCTGGAAGCTCAGTATTGGTCGGTTACCGGGAGGATCCCAACCGGAGGGGCGGTTGATGGGGGGGTCCCACGATGTAGGCTGTCGGTACCCCCGAAAACCCCTATCAAACTCCGTTGTGACGCGAGCTGCTGGTCTATCCCAGCTCGTGCGAGGCCACGAAGCAGTGTGCGCGCGATATGGAATCGTGCCAGAGCCAGGCTGTGCGAGCCCTGCCTCTCGCCTGTTTAAATCACGACCCGTGCCCCTACGCCGGCGGACATCCCTACAACGGACACGCCTGCCGTGATTGAAAACTGAGGGGCCGTCCTCGTCGGTCGGCCAGACGTCTCCCTGGGAAAGATACCCATCGACGTCCCCGTCGTCCGAAAAATAGGGTTGATCCGGTTTGGGAAGCCGTGTGGCCTTCAACCTATCAACCCTTCTATCCCTCGCATCCAATTTAAATTCCAATTGATCAAATCTTGCCATAATTTTGTCGAGCGCTGACAAAGTAGGTACGAGCGCCCCCGATCCATTGCGCAGCGCGCTGCTTGACTCCGGGTCGTCTCGTCGTATCCGCTGCCATCCGTCACCGAGGTAGCCACTCGCCGTGAAGCGTCGGGGCTGATCGGCCATGGTTGAGCTCTGGATGAAAGCACCAGTTGTTAAGAGCACAATTCTCTTAACAAAGAAATCCTGCGATTACACTCGCAACACACCAATCCGGCGCCCCGAACGTTAGGGTCGGCGGCTCAATTCGTGGCTGGCGCAGAGAACTTCCTCCGTCGGCAGTCTTCAAGGTTTGATAAGGAGTATTGCACAAGTAATGTGGGTAAATTATTTCTTCATTCAATGAATAAAAAGATAACAACCTAGCCCTATTTATAATACTAGAATACTAGCTTAGGGAACAAGAAAACAAGATATGAAAATATACTATGAATCAAAAGATATGGGGAATAAAAAGATAACTAAATATTTGGAGAATCCTAAGATATAGGAGGATCGTAACACTCTCTCTTACTTTACCAATTTTACATTAAAACTCGTACCGAACCCAAAGTTCTTATTCTTTGAGACGGAGGGAATATATAATATTCCCTCTAATATAAAAAATCTATAATAGAAATAACTTTTTGATCTAAGAAATATGAAAATATATCATACTATAATATTAGTAAAATATGTGCTATACTCTAAAAAAATCTATTCAATAATTAATTTTCTCATCATTCAATAATTAATCCTTTTATATTGCTCATGTTCAAACTATATCCGCATCATTAGCACTGAACACACTCAACGCATTTTAAGACCATCCACAATGCCGCCCAGCCGACTCCCAGCCGAGCGCCGGCGCTGGGCGGTTCGCTGGGCGGTCTATTGCAGTCGCCCAGCGGGCGAATGAAGAGAGAAACCGCGCAGCGCTGGGCGGTCGCTGGGCGGTCCGCTCGGCGCTATTGCAGCGCCCGGATCGCCCAGCGCACCGCCTAGCGCGAATTTTTTTTTTTTCGAAACACTATATATACGCGCTTTGCTCGTCATTTTCATTCGCACCACTTGTTTTAACGAGTACTCTCTCTATCTTAATTTATGTACAAGATCAACAAGGGAAATGGATCTCAACAACGAGCCTAGTTCAGGGAGTAGCGGGTCACAAACTCCGTCGATCCCCGTGGGAAGTGGATGGGGTCAGATGCCCGGGTACTACAACATGTACCCGTGGCAGTAGATGTATTCCGGGATGCCAACGGGGGGGAGTCCGCCGGGGGGGTTTCTGGCGGTACCGGGATGGGCACCACCGGGATGGGCACCCGGGATGCAGATGATGCCCGGGGGTACCGCCGACACAGGGGACTCCGGGGGTAGTACCGGCTACACAGTAGACTTATGGGGGGTCCCCGGCGACGGCGGGGGATGTCTATCGCCCCAGTTTAGATTTTTCGACTGGTTCATCGCACACATCGACCCAAACGCCCTTGGGGTTTGATAGTTTCTCCTTAGATGACTTGGTGTTTGATACTCCCGGAGCTCCGGATACTCTCGTTGAAGGGGGAGGGGCAGAGCGGGTACGTGGCGCCCCCGCGAAGAAGGGCAAGAAGAAGGTCGGCGAGTCGTCGCAGCCGGGTGAGGAGGAGGTACGGAGGAGGTGGACGGACGAGGAGAACGTCGCGCTCTGCAAGGCGTGGGTGAGTGTTTGCGACGATCCTCTCGTTTCGAACGAGCAGAGGATCGTCAACATGTGGGGCAAGATAGCAGCAGCCTATATGAGATTTTGCCCGGAGGGGAGGCCACGCAACGGGGAGGATTGCCGGAAGGCCTGGAACCGAATCAGGAGTGCGGTCTCCCGATTTTTGGGTTTGTACACCAACGCACTCCGCATGATGAGCAGTGGCCAAACGGAGGAGGACTGCAGGAGAATAGCTGAGAAAGCCTTCCCACTGAAGGGGGTATACAAGGACTTCACCTACTGGAACTGCTATCTTGTGCTGAACGAGTCCGAGAAGTTCCGAGTAGGTGTCGACTCTGGCTTGCCGAAGAAGCAACAACGGAACTACACCGGCGATTTCAGCGGCAGCAGCGGTGGTTCCCACGACCTCCCCGAGACGACGCAGGAGTTCCCCACGCCGCGTTTGGTCGGTGGCCGACCTCGCCCGATGGGGCGCAAGCGCGCTCAGCGGGAGGCGAGGGGGAACGCCGGGGCTTCCCAGGAGGTCCAGTCGGCATCCCCCCTTGGCCAATCCGCCGAGGATCTCAAATTCTTCGCTCGCGCCCAAACGCGCGCTCAGTTGATCAAGACGATGGCCGAATGACGGGTTGCGACGGATCCCGTGGAGAAGAGCGTGCTTCAAACCTTGCTCATGAGCCTGCAGGACGAGTTGGAGGCGGCACGGAGGGAGACCGGCGGCGGCGGCGGCGGTGGCGGCGGTGATGGTGGCGACAACGACGGAGGCGGCGACGACGGAGATGAGGAGTGAATTGGCACTCCTTTTTATTATTGTATTTTTTAAAATTATTATACTTTTTTAAATTTTAATATTATTATTAAACTTTTCCCGTATTTGTCTCGTAAATTAAATTTCGTATATTGTGTGATTGTTAATTATTTCATTTTGTATATATTTGCTAATAGTGATGTGGATATTATGTGGCTGGGCTATTGCTGGACTATTTGCTTGTTTTGATGATGTGGTAGAAGGATTTTTAGTGCTGATGATGTGGCAGTGGCTAGGCTATGACTGGACTATTGCTGGGCTATTCCTATCGTGGATGGTCTAATGGTAGTTTGGGTCCTCAACAGTCAAAATTTTGGCTCTGCCACCGGGTACATCCATTCTTCCTGTTTATTTAAGCTAAGTACTTAGTAAATACAGAAATGGTGGGTTCAGACTTATCGCTTAATTATTTTCCATAGATGCAGGAAATTATTATTATTAGGTAAAAAACAAAAATGCTGTGTTTATGCTTATCCCCGGCTTTTACAATTCATATCTATCTATCCATCTATATGTAGGATAATTATACAGATTGTAATAACTAAAATAATTTTATAATGACGACATTTGAATTTCATCTCTGACGAATTTGTTCAGACTTCAGAGTGGCCACATTAAATAAAAAGCAAAATTCAAACTGGGCACAGTGTTGGGATTCTGGTCCCATTATTTTTTCGCCTTATTTGCAGGGGGAAAAAAGAAAAGAAATCACAGGTTAAAGAAAGTGATAGTCCCCAAACTTACTCAAGATTCCTGATGTGATTGTATATGTTCAACATTTCAAATTTCACCAATTTCATTTCATGTGATATATAATAATCCTATGTAAGAATAGAGGCAGAAAGCAGCAGCCTATTTGTCCCACCATCTCTAAAAGCTTGGATTCCATACCACTGTTTCACCAACCTTGAACTTCCCACGTGCTTTCTTCACATTTGCACCAGTTTTGGATATACATTTCACCATTATAGTATGTACCCTATTTGATATGAGTATTTGGTTTAATTTCACAACTACTCCACTTGTGCTTAATGGAATTTTAGTTGCTCTACTCTTTGTAACTCTCTTTCTAACATTTTTTTGTTTTTTGTATTTATGAATGCAATTTTTGCTATTGTTTCAGGTTTTTGATTGTTGTGGTGGAGAAACTTGTTGATGAATTCCTTTTTGTTAATGGATGTTAATCTGAAGTTGGTGGATGTGGCATTTTGCCTGCTGTTTTTGGTATGGATTTTGTGGGATTCATCCGGGAAAAGAAAAGAAGCTGGTGCTGATGAACATTTTGTGCGTAGAGAGAGGTCTTCACTCTCTGCCAAAGTTAATGTTCTATTGAGCTGTGTAGTAGGAGTTTCCTACATCATCTACTTGCTTCGTGAGTTTTGGGAGTCAGTGAATTTCCCTATTGATGACATCTTCTCTGCTATAGCTTGGGGTTGTGCATGCATGTTGGCTGTTTATTCTGTGAGCATAGGAAAGAAGAGGTGGCCTTTACTTCTCATTCTGTGGTGGGTCGTTTCGAGCATTTGCTCTTCGGTTGCAGTCTCCTTTTGCTGTCTCCGTCATTTTAGACACATAAATGAGCCTAAGTTTGTCCCAAAAGCCAACACGGTTGATTTTGCTGCTATGCCGTTGTCATTGCTGATGTGTTTGAATGCTCTACTTAACAATACTGTCAAGAAAAAGAGCGATGCAACGAGACCTTTGCTTTCAGAGCTGGAGAGCGAGTCAGGATGTGAGAGTGATCCTTTTTCCAATGCTGGGATTTGGAGTCTCCTCACATTCAGGTGGCTTAATCCTCTCTTTCACAAGGGCCGTTGTGAGAAGCTCCAAACAGAAGATGTACCACCAATTCCTCAATCAGAAACTGCAGATGAGGCTTCTTGTTTGCTCGAGGAGTTTTCCAGGAAGCAGAAGACTAGCATGCCCTCCCTGTCGAATGCCATACTCTACTCGATCAAGACGCCCCTCGCCATAAATGCGGTTTTTGCAGGTATTCTTCTGCCTACAATCCAAACTCTTTGATACTTTAAAATGAAATAATTAGCACTACTTATGTTTATGTCCTAGCAATGATTTTTATTTTTTGGTATTCTTCTGCCTTTTTTCAAACTGGTTGATAATTTATAATGAAATATTTAGTGGTTATGTCCTAAGCTATGATTTTGATATTGATTTTTATGCATAACTTTGATTGTCCTTGATGAAGTGTCATATACTCTTGTTAATAGGTTTGTGTGGCTTGTCGAACTTTTTTTGTAATGTTGACATGATAATTAATTTTATTTTGAACATGACTTTCTATTTTTATTTTTCCCTAATCTGGTGTTTTGCTGATGGTTTTTTAGGAGTCAATACAATTGCTTCTTATATCGGTCCACTCCTAATTACAACATTCGTAAACTTTATGTCATCAAACGATGAAAATTTGAAATGGCATCATGGTTTGATTCTTGCACTGATCTTCTTCTTTGCGAAGAATGTGGAGTCACTATCTCAAAGGCAGTGGTACTTTGGTGCTCGTCGGCTTGGCATCAGGGTCAGGGCAGGTCTGATGGCATTGATATATAAGAAAACTCTGGCCTTGAAGTATGGTGGTACGAGAAGTGGTAAGATCATTAATTACGTCAACGTTGATGTTGAGAGGATTGCAGAGTTCTGTTGGCACTTCCATGGCATTTGGCTGCTCCCGTTTCAGGTCACCTTTGCCCTGGGCATCTTGTACAATAATTTAGGGGCAGCTCCCGCTCTTGCTGCTTTTTTCACCACCATATTTGTGATGATAAGCAACACGCCGCTTGCCAAAGTGCAAGAGAAACTCCATACAAAGATAATGGAAGCCAGGGATTCGCGGATAAAAGCTACTTCAGAGTCCCTGAAGAGCATGAGAGTCCTGAAGCTGCATTCATGGGAACCGACTTTTCTGAAAAAGCTATTCCATCTCAGGGAAACAGAAAGAGGTTTCTTGAAAAGGTACCTCTACACAAGCTCAGCTGTGACTTTTCTTTTCTGGGCTTCGCCAACATTGGTTTCAGTTGTCACCTTTGGGGTGTGTGTCTTGTTGGGGACGCCATTAACATCAGCCACAGTTCTCTCAGCTTTAGCCACTTTCCGAATTCTTCAAGAACCTATCTACAATCTGCCAGAGCTTATTTCGATGGTGGCTCAGACTAAAGTCTCAATTGATCGGGTGCAAAGTTTCATAAGGGAGGAAGATTCGAAGAGATTGATGCATAGTCATACTTCAGGTGCACCAGGTGTTGCCATCGAGATTGAAGCTGCCGAATTTGCATGGCAGGATAGAGATGCAAAAAAACCAACCATCAAGATAACAAAGAAGCTTAGAATCATGAAGGGGAGCAAGGTGGCTGTTTGCGGTTCAGTGGGCTCTGGTAAGACGAGTTTTCTCTGTAGTATACTCGGTGAAATACCTAGAGTATCTGGGCCAAGTATCGAAACTTATGGCTCAAAGGCTTTCGTGCTTCAAAGTGCTTGGATACAAACCGGTACTGTTAGAGACAACGTACTGTTTGGTAAGGATATGGATAGATCTTTCTATGAAAATGTGGTGGAAGCATGTGCGTTGAACCATGATATTGAGATGTGGGCTGATGGAGATTTATGTGTCGTGGGTGAGAGGGGGTTGAACTTGAGCGGAGGTCAGAAACAAAGAATTCAAATGGCAAGGGCGTTGTATAGCAACTCGGATATATATCTGCTCGATGATCCTTTTAGCGCTGTCGATGCACATACTGGGGCTCATATGTTCAAGGTATGTGATTTTTACTTATCTTCATCCCATCAGTGAACACATTCCTTTCATGCGGACTAAGTTCCTTCGTTGATTTATATATGCAGAAATGTCTAATGCAACTCTTGCACGACAAGACCGTAGTCTATGTTACTCATCAGTTGGAGTTTTTAGATTCCTCTGACCTAGTATTGGTATGTTTTTTTTACAGATTCATAGCCTAAACCAAGAGTGATTTGTATATTACCAGATTCATTATGAGAGAGGTATATATAGTTGTAATGGTAATTAGCAAAACTAGATTCTCATCTTAGTTTTTACATTTTTAACAGGTCATGAAAGATGGAAGAATTGTGGAATCAGGAAAGTACCATGATTTAGTTTTGAATCCTGATGGGGAACTGATGAAACAAATGGCAGCCCACCACAAATCTTTAGATCAAGTGAACCCTTCCAAGTCGAACCCCCCAATGAAGCACCGCCAGTCTAACAGCATAGAAGCTTGTGAAGTAAAATTTATCGACCTTAGTAGAAGCAACCCGGTTTCAAAGATGTGTCTGTACGAAGAAGCAGAGAGTGGGAGAGTAAAATGGCACGCATATGCAGCCTTTGTGACAGCTGCATATAAAGGAGCTCTTGTTCCAATCACCCTGTTATGTCATGTGCTTTTCCAGTTGTTGCAAATGGCTAGCAACTACTGGATTGCGTGGGCGTCAGATAGAGAAGAAATCGTTACAAAACAACAGTTGATTAATATGTTTGCTTTGCTCTCTGGTGCAAGCTCCTTGTTTGTTTTGGGAAGAGCATTTCTCTTGTCAACTATTGCCATAGAGACCTCTCAGTGTCTTTTCGTTCGAATGATGAAATCGGTGTTTCGTGCACCGTTGTCGTTCTTCGACTCCACCCCTTCAAGCCGAATCCTGAATCGAGTAAGTTGATTCACAGTGCTGCTATTTTCATTTTCAGTACAAACATGTTGGTTTCTAAAATGTTGATCTACATTACCAGTCTTCAACAGATCAAAGCATAGTGGACACGGATATTCCATACCGGTTAGCTGGACTGGCCTTTGCGATTATCCAGCTATTAGGCATCGTTGCGCTCATGTGCCAAGTTGCCTGGCAGATCTTCTTCCTCTTCCTCGTGGTTTTTGTTGTCTCCATATGGTATCAGGCAAGCACTATTTCCATTTTTTAAGTGCAATCTCCATTTCAAACTAGATGTCAATAGATGCAATGAGTTAGCAGCAAGCAATGTGTGTCAACTACTAATTATAATGGCTTCTTTGGTGCAGGCATACTATATCAGCACAGCGAGAGAGCTAGCCAGAATGGTTCCTATTCAGCAAGCTCCGATTCTTCATCACTTTTCTGAATCAATAGCTGGAGCAACAGTAATTCGGAGCTTTAACCAGGAGAGCCGATTTTGGAAGACAAATGTAGATCTTATTGACAACTACTCTCACGTTGCATTTTACAACGCTGGTACAATGGAATGGCTCTGCGTCCGGATCAACTTTCTCTTCAACCTCGTCTTTTTTCTCCTCCTCGTTATTTTAGTCAGCCTTCCACGATCAGCCATTGACCCAAGTAAGCACTTCGCATCCTCTATGTTTTTATATCTTGATAATCTAGCAGTAAACACAGTTTTTTTTAATCCAAATAGCCAATACATAGTTGAATATCTGAGTGATCTAGTTTTTCTCTATTGCTTGCAGGCTTGGCTGGACTAGCAGCTACATATGGTTTGAATTTAAACGTGCTACAAGCATGGGTGATATGGAACCTCTGTAATGTAGAAAACAAAATGATATCCGTAGAGAGGATCCTTCAGTTCACTGGCATACAAAGTGAAGCTCCTCTGGTCATTGAAGATCACAGACCAGAGATGGATTGGCCTCGTGATGGAGAGATCAACGTTGAGAATCTCCATGTGCAGTACCACCCCGATCTTCCTAAAGTTCTCAAGGGAGTCAGCTGCACCTTCCCAGGTAAAAAGAAAATTGGTGTTGTGGGAAGAACCGGAAGTGGCAAGTCGACTCTGATCCAAGCACTCTTCAGAGTGGTCGAACCTTCACAGGGACGTATTCTGATAGATGGAGTCGACATTTCAAAGTTAGGACTACAAGATCTGAGATCGAGATTGAGTATAATTCCACAAGACCCGACTTTGTTTCAAGGAACGTTGAGGATGAATCTTGATCCTCTGGAAGAGCACACGGACCACGAGATATGGGAGGTAAGAAGCCATGCGAGTTTCCCTTGCCAGCATTCTAATGAAAGAATTCTTAACTTATTGCTGTTGCAATGTTCTAACTTTCCCAGGTTATACACAAATGTCACCTTGCTAAAAATGTCAAGCAAGACGAAAGGCTTCTAGAAGCACCAGGTTCCATTTCTTCCGCAGCCTTGAATGGGTATATTCTTCTTGTTAATTGTGTGACAAAAAGTATGGAAATTAAATTTTTTGCAGTTGCTGAAGATGGAGAAAACTGGAGTGTGGGACAAAGGCAGCTTGTATGCTTAGCTAGAGTGTTGCTGCAGAGGAGAAGAATACTAGTCCTGGATGAGGCCACAGCATCGGTAGATACAGCAACGGATAATTTAATGCAGAAGACAATAAGAGAAGAGACAAATGGATGCACCGTTATAACTGTGGCCCACCGGATTCCCACGGTAGTGGACAACGACCTCGTTTTGGTTCTTGGTGAAGGTAAGAAATGATCAAGAAAATGCAACTAAAATCCCTTGTGTTTTATTGTCTAAGATACATATGATGTGCTGTTTCTTGCAGGTAAGGTAGTGGAGTACAACTCTCCTTCGGAGTTATTAGGCGATAGCAGCTCGGCCTTCTCGAGTTTGGTGATGGAGTTTCTACGAAGATCATCTATAACGGACAACTACCAATGAGACAAGTTCAGAGGTTCAATCGTTGAATATAGGTGGCTCTTTTCACACTTGTATAACTAGCAAAAGGAAATCATAACCTAGCAGTAGCAGTGACTTTATAACTCAGGAAGAAATAAGAATAGGTAGTTAGTTCCATTCACGGCTTCGAGAATCTGCATTTGGAGAGCGATCAGTGATGTAAATATAGGCTAGAAAATATCTCATGCTAGTTTTATTTTCTACTCCATCTGTACACAATTACTAGAAGTCAACTAGTCATCCTGTTTCCATTTTGAGTTATCCAAAAAAAATAGAACCTTAAATTTTTGTTAAGTTTCTCTCAAATGATGTGAGACTCGACCTCCACTCGCAATGCTACTATCAATTTTTTCCCCTATACCTCTCCTACTTTTCCAATTTATCGTAGGTGATATAAGAGCATAACATGTTCACTTTAATACTTCCGAAGTTTCAGCAAAAAAACTACCTATGTGAGTTGGATCCCCTCTGCAACCGCTGCCATTTCTTATCCGCTGTTGTGAAAATTAATGCATGCAATCAGTGGCGAAGCCACATGAGGGCCATGGGAGCCCATGGTCCCCCATCAATTTCATTGTTTACTATATTCCATATACATATGTCTAAATGTCATGTACTAATAACCAACGCAGTTGTTTTACCACTTTGCCTTTTTACCACTAGGTTTAGAGTTCGAATTCGAATCCCATAGGCGCAGATTGAATTTTAGTTTCACAATGTTTGTTTTTTTATATTTATTACTTCTAGTTTTTTGCATCCATAAAAGTATCTTATAAATATTATTAGTAAGTACAGTTTCACCTAGGTTGCATCGGTTTTTGGCTATGGAAAAAAAAAACTCGCCCCCTAACACTAAAATTCTGACTTCGCCACTGCATGCAATGCAACATCATATTCTCTGCTAAAGTAGATAACCTTTTCCAGCTTCTAATGATTATATATGCTATAGTAGATAACCTTTTCCACCTTCATTAGTGTTGTGGTTTCATTAGATGGCATTGCTATTTAAACTAAGCAAAAGTTACAGAAGAGGTGTTAAATCTGGTGAAGTTTTTTATATAATCAGGAGCTAACTGGTCTGTCTTTAAGAGTTGTACTAGAATTAATTTTGTGGAAATAAACTTATTGAACAAATGGTTTCGTGGTGTAGTTGGTTATCACGTCAGTCTAACACACTGAAGGTCTCCGGTTCAAGTCCGGGCGAAGCCACTTTTTATATTAATTTTATTTAAGACATAATTTTCGTTTGTTATACTTGGTATTTATGTTCAATTTTCGGTGCAACTGAACCTTAAAAACATAGTTTTGTGCCTTGAACATACAAATATTATTTTTACAAATAAGTGTGAAATACATCGTAGCTATGACGTCCACTCTCATGCCTCCCAAAATTGCCGTTTAAATTTTCTCGTTGACATTTATTCAACATTATTTTATTTTCTAAAAAATCTTATTTTGATTGGTAAAGTTATTCTCTGAATATAAATATTGTCTAATAATTATGTACATATATTTTTCTTTACCGAACAATGAGCCAAAATTTCATCAAACTTCTAATATATCATATAAATACTTTATTTAGTTGATGATTTAATGTTATATATCGATATTGAATACTGGTTTGACCTCAACATATAAAATAAAAAAAAATCAGAAGTGACTTCAGACAGTTGGTATCAGAAAATGTGGTGGACCACGTTTTATTTGCTAGAGTATCCACTACAATGTCCTCTCACCGTAATGTCCTCTCACCGTCCCTTAAACTAATATTTGAGAGTCTATTATACTTTTTTACTTCATCCCTTAACTAAGGGACGGAACCTACAACGCTCCGTCCCTTAACCGTCCCTTAAATTACTATTAATTCAATTTCATTTTTTATTTTTATTTTCAACCCAATTCAATTAAAACAAACACACTTCATTAAAATTAAAATAACACTACAACATAAAATAAAAATACAACTTAAAATTAAAAAAAATATATAATTAAAATACTAAAAAATAAAAATGACATAATTTAAAATATAATTTTATAGAGACATCCTTGAATGTTTTATGTTTCATTTTTTACGTGAGACAAAATCAATCAAGGATGTCTCTATAAAAGAGAAACAACCAAGAATGATTTTGTCCCACATCGAAAGTGAAACATAAAACATTCAAGGATGTCTCTATAAAAGAGAAACAACCAATAATGATTTCATAAATTCGCAAGCTCATCAAATATATATGGGCTATTATGAATTTCTTGTATTCATTTATTTGTAAAAATTGTTTTTAAATATAAAAACAATTTTTATAAATAAAAAGTATTTTTTTAAATTCGATTTTTTTAAAAAAAATTATTTATTGCGTCAGCGTGACAACGCTCACTCGCATGCCGGCGTGACACGTCGCCACGACGCGTGGCGTGATAGCTTTCCCATGTCTCGCATGCACGGGTCGCGGGACGGGACGATGTGCGGCAACGCGTCGCGCGAGCGTTCCGTTCCTCCGCGACGGAACGCGGGACGGTGGCGCGCCGCGTTGCGGGTGCCCTTATGCATGCACCATGATTGGTCAATACTCCACTATTTATTGTCTTTCCGTTACTGTTCTTCGGTTCTTCCACTTATATTTATCAAATAAATATCTCAAAAAAATAAGAAAGTAGCGAAACCAGATGATTAAAAAGAAGCAAAGAAAAAAGCAAGAATGTTTCAGCACTTGTATCGAAAAGTGGCATTTCAAAATTGGAGTCTTGAATTGTTCCTACTAATATTCTATAAACGATTATGAATACTTACTTTTGATAGCAGCCATAATAAGTACTACTC
The DNA here is from genome assembly GCF_004379255.2 of Salvia splendens. NCBI lineage: Eukaryota > Viridiplantae > Streptophyta > Magnoliopsida > Lamiales > Lamiaceae > Salvia > Salvia splendens. The sequence goes on from NC_056034.1 coordinate 5,383,094, forward strand.
CAGTTTTAATTGCTTGAAAATATAGCTATAGTACTTCATTTTAGTAATAGAGTCATTTACTATTTTATTTTATTTTCTAGCAAAAAAGTTAAAACAATACTTCTTTCTTACTTGCTCTCTTCATCTTTTTATCTATTTTATTTTTCTATTTTATTATTTCTTTACTTAACTTATTTAATATGAATAGAAGTATTTCTTATATTGCTGGAAAAAAAAAACATCTCCAATACCATAAAATAAAATGTAGTAACAGTACTAATACTCAAATTTCCAAAAAGAGCAAAAGAAGAATTCAGAAAGAATTCAAAGCTTCGAAATTCTATGGGTGCAAAAATGAAAAATCTATGTACTCATCCAGATTTAAAGCAAAATTCGAGGAGATATTTTATTTTATTAAGTAGAGCATCGATTTCAATTTCTTTTTCCCTTTTATTTTTCAAAACATTTCTTTTTCCCCAAGACAAGAATGAAAACCACTAGTAGTTTTGACAAAACCGGGTTTTACAACACACCTTTAAATATGCCTCAAAGGCTCATTTCTCCTCACTACCTACTCACGAATCTCACAACTCTCTTTTTCTATCATTCAACCGCAAAGTTTTCAGTTCTCGTTTTACTAACCAGCAAATGGCCAAGATTAAGATAGGAATCAATGGTATATCACTAGATCTACGCTTCAATTCTAAATTAATTTCTCAGTTTTTCAATTTCCGCTCTGTTTCGCTTCAGCTTCATCTGCATTGTTCTGATCTGTTGATACTGGTTGTTTTTATGTTGTTTGATCAGGATTCGGTAGAATCGGCCGTTTGGTCGCGAGAGTAGCTCTCCAGAGGGACGATGTAGAGCTTGTCGCTATTAACGATCCATTTATCACCACCGAGTACATGGTAAAATCTCATTTATTGTAGTACTAGTAAATTTCGCGATCTGTTTCTCCTTGAGATTAATGATGGTTGATTTATTTCCTGCAGACATATATGTTCAAGTATGACAGTGTGCACGGCCGCTGGAAGCACAGCGATGTGAAGGTGCAAGACGAGAAGAGCCTTCTCTTCGGCGAGAAGTCGGTCAGAGTCTTCGGATGCAGGTACTAGTTTGTTTGCATGTTGTTGACGATGTTAAGACTTATAAAAACATGAATCGAATAGCCAAATTTATTTAATCATGGCGGTTGGTTTGCAGGAACCCTGAGGAGATCCCATGGGGTGAAACTGGTGCCGAGTATGTCGTGGAGTCTACTGGAGTCTTCACTGACAAGGACAAGGCTGCTGCTCACTTGAAGGTAGGTCTTTATTCTCTTTCTGGACCAATTTTATAGCCTTTATATTTTCATTCGTGCTTTCTTCTCATTATCGTTTGTTTACTTAAAATATGTGTATCTTCTTAAGATCTGAATTTACTATGCGTTGTCAAATGAATTAATGATTAGATCTTTCTGTGATGCCTAATATTTAATTCGGTTCGGATTTGTTCCATGGCGTTTAAGTTATTGATTGTGCTGTATTTGTTAATTTTATGGGGATCAGGGTGGTGCCAAGAAGGTTGTTATCTCCGCCCCTAGCAAAGATGCCCCAATGTTTGTTGTGGGTGTCAACGAGAAGGAATACAAACCCGAGTTGGACATTGTTTCCAATGCCAGTTGCACTACCAATTGCCTTGCTCCATTGGCCAAGGTTATCAACGATAGGTTTGGCATTGTGGAGGGGCTTATGACCACCGTCCACTCCATCACTGGTACTTGATAATATATCCTGTTTGCTTATGATTATAGGTTGATATTGCATTTAGGTTGTAATATGTTTTGTTGATCCAATACTTGATTCATTCAGCTACCCAAAAGACTGTTGATGGTCCATCAAGCAAGGACTGGAGAGGTGGAAGAGCTGCCTCATTCAACATCATCCCCAGCAGCACTGGAGCTGCCAAGGTATTGTGTTCACTCAAGCTCATCTACTCATTTGATTTGATAGAACATTGTAGAGATGTATTTGATGTGTCTTTGTTTAGGCTGTTGGTAAAGTGCTTCCAACTCTTAACGGAAAGTTGACTGGCATGTCCTTCCGAGTCCCCACCGTTGATGTCTCAGTTGTTGACCTCACTGTCAGGCTAGAGAAAGAGGCCACTTATGATGAGATCAAGGCTGCCATCAAGTGAGTTATTGTTTCGAACAATGCGAGTTTGGAGTTGGTTGAGAGTATTATCTAATGTTGGTTGTTAATGTTATTCACAGGGAGGAGTCAGAGAACAAGCTCAAGGGCATCTTGGGATACACAGATGATGATGTGGTGTCCACTGATTTCGTTGGTGACAGCAGATCAAGCATATTTGATGCCAAGGCTGGAATTGCATTGAGCAAGAACTTTGTGAAGCTTGTCTCGTGGTATGACAATGAATGGGGATACAGGTATGTAAAGATTTCATTCAAGCTTTACTAATCTTGCTAGTTGAATTGGTTGTTGATACATATTGTTAACATGAATGGTGTTGTGGTGTTGCAGCTCAAGAGTGATCGATCTGATTGTTCACATGTCATCTGTTGCATGAAGATGAAGGCATTTTTTCCTCTTGGAAATGGCGACGCTTTAGTTTCATATTTCCGGCTTTGTTTTATGGCATTTTCCTTTCTATTCTAGTTAAGACTTCAGAGTTGAGACTAGTAATAATTCCTGTGACTGCTACTCTGTGTTGCAGTTATTTGTGTCATTATCTTTCAAAGAATTTACCTGAGATTCAAAATCAATATATCACCTCTTCTTCTTCCAATGTTCCTCAGCTAGGGCTAGTGTTATTTATAAGTATTACTGAATTATTTTAATTTATTCATCTTAAATATGCACCAAATTTTGGTTCTTCCATGTAATTTGTTTTGTTGAAAAAATTTAAAAAATAAGAGACCATAAGGCTAAAACAAAAAATAGAAAATGAAAAAGTCTAGCTTATCTATACATATATAAAAAGGGAATTTTGGAGATATTTACAAAACTGCCATTATGAATATTATAATAAAATAAAGACTTCATAATTATAAATCATAAATTATAGTCATTATATGTAACTGCTATTCAGTTGGTTTAGTGGAGTAGTGCAACACATTAAATCTTCCTATAAGTATTTTCTTTAATGTAATGCTGAGACACGGAAAAGAGAAACTACATTGAATACTTTCATCCTTCTCCTATGGATATCTCTCTCATCTACTATAGTCTTCTCATTTTCCTTTAGTCGGATCTTTATGTTTTTCGGCAACGATGAACCAAGTAGAGGTCTGCCGTGGTCAAGGCAGAGTTGGATGTCCCCATCAGGTTGTAACTTATAAACGTCTGGGCGAAGCGGAGGATGCGGTTCTCAATATGGAAGCCCTTGGAATAGCTTGTTTTAAACGTTCCCACCTTGGGGTGGGTAACGAATTCTCATGCCGAATGTGCCTTGAAACAGGAGGTGTACTTCGGAGCTCCTACCATGCGCTCGTTTCAAATGCCATTATCGTCCTCAGCGTGGGTGAACAACCCCATCCGCACGGACCACTCTCTTATACTCATTTCGTGCTCCTCGGTGAAGAGTCTGAAAGAGATGGAATCAGCATCGAGGTCAGTGGTAGGTTTGAGCCGGAATGTCGAGAAGAACTCCCGTGCTAACGCCGTCGGCACCTCCGCAGTGCTATGTTTCAATAGCCAATCAAACCCAATAGCACCAATATATTGGCGGAATTCCTCGTCTGAGTCAATCTCCCGCAGTTCTTCCGGATCGTACTGCTTCCCAGACTTCGCCAGCTTACCAAATCCACTCCGCTCCTTGTAAGTTGCTGCCCTCTTTGGATCGTCAAACTTCCCCATCGCTTCAAGCAGCCCCTTTGTCACCCAGACCTCCGCTGGGTCGTAATTTAGCTCTTCTTCTTGCTCATCTACTTCTTCATCCTCGGACTCACCAGCCGGGCTAGGGCCGACCTGCTCCTTAGCGAAAGGAACCTTGGTTGGGGCTGTGTGTGGAGCTTCAACAGATTTGACCGTTGCGGTCTTCTTTGACTTCTTGGTCTGGGGAGCGGCCGCGTGCTTACCCTTGCGCTTTCTTTCCGCGGCCAAGCGGCGTTCTTCTTGTTCATCCTCTTCCCTGCTAAACCCAAGAGCCTCCTCCTCTTGTTCGCCCTCTGTCCCTGGGGCAAGGAACTCCTCTGCTGTATGTTGGGCGAGATCATTGGCGAGCAGGTTTCGAACGTCGAGCGAATACGGACCAAGTTATATTGAAGATAACTGAACCGATTGGATCAGTTAGCAAATGTCGTTTCCACTTGATCGATGCAAACTCGCTCTCACTCGTTTTACCCACCAAAGTAATTTATAACTCCCAATTTCGCACTACTTTAACAGTAAAGCGGCAAGTTCATGGTCGATCCCACAGAGAAGTTGGTGTATCAAGAGTGTGAATAGAGAACAGGGGGTTGGCTGCTGCCACGCTTTAACTTGGGAGTTTTTAACTACTGATTTTACTCTAGGCAGAATTAAACTTGCTAGCTTGATCAAGGTAAATTTAACTACTGGGTCAAGTGCTCAAAGATGAAATTAAAGCAGTAAATGCGAGGATGAAAACGGAAGGAACTTTGATTAAAACTAAACTCATTACAACGCGAAATTTAAACTAAGCTAATACTTGGGCAACTACGAAAGCAATTAAAACCGAGACGAGCCTAAGCGGGAAACTTAAGACTACGCCGACAGATAAAAAGTATTCTGTAGTGCTTCTTCAATCCCCCTTTCTAACTAAGCATTACTTTATCTAAGCTAAACTAAGCTATTTTAGAGAACTGAACTAAACACTAGAACTAAGCTAAACTAGGCGGCAAGTAAAAGATCGGCTCTTTTTTCATGTGGTGGCACATCCTCTATTTATAGGCTCGGCACGACCTCCAGCTAGATAACAATCTTGGCAGGGAATATTCGCTTATGCTGAGAGTGAGTGACTCATTGATTGCTACGTGCTCTTCTTCTAGAACGACGACGATTTTCAGCAACAGAATCGTGACTCAGCTCCTTCCTTGCGTCTCATATTTCAGCACGTGTCCCCTTCTAGAACGTTGTCCTTGATAACAGAATGTTGTGCACCATCCAGTTCATAGCCTCGTGTGTCCTTCTTCTGACATCCAGTGGTCCCCTCCTTAACTGCTTGATTACTCCCCTTGATCAACTTCCCCCGAAATCTGGTCTTTTTCACCTATTGTACTTGTTTGATCAGTGTGACCTAGTTGTCTTGGTCAAACGGCATTTCTGCACATTTAACACTTGTTTTGAGCGATAAAACTGATTAAGTAGAGTACATTTTACCCCTAAACCGCTGCATGAAATGAGCCTTATCAAACTACTCAGACTTAAAACATACTTGTCCTCAAGTATAAAGAAAAAGAAAAGAAAAGGATAAGGCAAATTTCAGGCACGATTTACTTATTTCAAAAGAAAAAAAAGAAGACGAAAAGGAAAAACAGGACTCGAAACAAAAACACATATTCACATGTATGCATTAGATCGAATAAATTTCCAACAATCATACCCGAGGTCGAGGTCAATCCATTTGCCAGTAGCTTATGTTTCTTCTCTTTCGCGTTTGCTTGATCAATGTGTCAGTTCGTCAAGATTGCTCAAATTATTTTTGACCCATATAAGGGTATTGCTTAATATTCAAAAAATATTTTATAATTTGATATAAATAATATGCGTCATAGCACGGGTGTAATACTAATTTATACTAAACTCAAACTTATTTTAGTCTCTAGTTATTTATACTAAACTCAAACTTAGTTTAGTGTAAATATTATTTAAAAAATAATATTACTTCAATCATTTACATTAAACTTAAATTTAAAATAATACTATATTAAGCTTTTTTTTATTCTTAAAATTTGAAAAAAGTTATAGGTTTGATTTTCGAGTATTATTGAAGCCAATTGTCTACTCCATTATAGATTCTAGTGCATCATAGGAGATATCTAAAGACGCACGCGTTGGCATTAAAAACAATAATTCGTTCTAATATTTTCAATTGAGTTAGACAGAGAGACTGCATAATTTCAAAACATTAAATAAATAGCGAGATATAAAATACCCCGTAGTAAACAACATACTGTGTAGATAACCTTTTCCACCTTCATTAGTGTTGTGGTTTCATTAGATGGCATTGCTATTTAAACTAAGCAAAAGTTACAGAAGAGGTGTTAAATCTGGTGAAGTTTTTTATATAATTAGGAGCTAACTGGTCTGTCTTTAAGAGTTGTACTAGAATTAATTTTCTGGAAATAAACTTATTAAACAAATGGTTTCGTGGTGTAGTTGGTTATCACGTCAGTCTAACACACTGAAGGTCTCCGGTTCGAGTCCGGGCGAAGCCAATTTATTTTTTCCTATTTTGCATTACAATTTTATATCCAAATTGGCCAAATAGTCAAATATACTAGCGACTTTCACATGTCCTGTACTGGATTAGTATTTGTTAAAATCTTCAAGGATTCTGAATTTTGATTTACACATTTCATATAGATGTTTGAATTTGAAATATGGCATCTACAAACTTTGTGACGAGTTTAAAATATCATTGTGGCCTTCTTACACAATAAAAAAATATCCATGTGGACGATAGAGACTATTACTCCCTCCATCCCACATAATTTGGGACACTTTGACCGGGCACGAGTTTTAAGAAATGTAATGAAAAGTGAGTTGAAAAAATTAGTGGAATGTGAGTCCCACTTTTATATATTAGTTTTATAATTAAATGTGAGTACGAATGAGTTAGTGAAATGTGGGGTCCACTACAAAAATGTTAAAGTGAAATGGGTCAAATTATGTGGGATGGCCCAAAATGAAAAAACTGGGTCAAATTATGTGGGACGGAGGGAGTATAACATAGTAATAAAACATGGACATTTAGAAGCCAACATATTTGAATCCAAGCACTTCCTTTCTCATTAAGCTGTGGATGAATGAAACTAAAATTTCATTTCATCACCTTAAATTAGTTTCTCCATAAAATAAAAAGTTAAGAGCGTAATACATAAAAAAAATAAGTTTCGTCGACAGCAGGGTTCGAACCTGCGCGGGCGAAGCCCAACAGATTTCAAGTCTGTCTCCTTAACCACTCGGACATATCGACCTGTCGTGTTCTGGTTGGAGTTGTAATCAATTATTAACCCATATTAGTTCGCACTAAGAATGAGTTGATGATTTGTTAGCACAATTGGTCACTATGCAGCAATCCTGCTTTAAATGAACATTGAAGAATGTAATATTGCTCATTACTAGTTTTCACCATTCTAGTGTAATATTTCAACATGTGGTATGTTTGCAGCAGGTTTTTATATGCAGAAAATTTGAAGCCAAAGACAAAAGCATCAACTTCATGTGGCGTAGTTGAAGATGTCAGTGGGTTGTTTGTTTGGCTTAAATTTGTATGGGATTCTCACCCCCAAATTACAACCTTCCAAAATCCAAACATACTATACCACTTCATATGTTGACAAACAAATCACTAAATTGTAGCCATCCATTTTATTCATTTCGATTTGGATTAGTGCACCTCTTTTCTTTGCCAATGGGAGTAACTTTTTTGGATTATTCTTGATCAGCAATTACTTCCCAAAATCCACATCAAATCTCTTTTCACATAGTCAAGTAATTAATTTGAGCGTTAGATAATTGTGAATATTATAGAAAAGACCGCCATGATTTGTTCCTGACTAACTTCAAAACTCAAAAGACTCATACAATAAAAATTAAGAAAGATAAATTATGACACGTAATACATTTTTTTTAATTTAGTTCTATTTTAGGATATAATTTCATGACTAATATATCCATATTTTATAATTTTGGATATTTTTTTATCATTATCATTTTAGGAAAAAATCATTGATTTAGATTATAAATTAATTATGGTATATACACACCTACATAATTAAATTACTCCATTATACGTAATTGTAAAATAATTTTACTATAACTTAATACAACCTTATATATTTTTCAAATAAATTTTCATCTAATTATTTTATATAGATTTTTTCTAGTTTTTGTCTTTGTATTTTATGTAATTCTCCCATAGCTTGTTTTTATTTTTATTAATATTTTATAAAACAAATCATCGTGTATAAATCATCAATTTAAGAATGAAATCCTTTGTCTTAATATATGAATTTTTTAAAAAATATTTTCCATATTGAAATGTGAATTACTAATAAAATAATATAGTCAAAATAATTAAACATTTTTCTTATCCAAAACTTAATAAAGAACCCAAATTTTGAAATGTGAATCCTATTTTGGATGTCTATCTTATTTTCAAAGTAATGGCTAAATGCTATATTAACAACGGGTAATAACTTTTAAATCTTCGTGAAAAATACGATCGCACATAATTACTGTGGGCAGTGGAGGGAATATTTTTTTAAAGGTAACATGCACAATTTACAAATCTAAATATCATGTATACAATTAAAGACTATAAATATTAATGTAAATTACCTCTTTTATTTAGAGTTAAGATTCTCTAGTTTTGAAAGCCTGTTTTACACTGTATTCCTAAAAGCTAAAAGTAAAACTAAGCCAGCTATACATAAAGATAATTACAAATACAACATACAAAATAACCAAATTTACAATCTGCCGAGTCAAATCACCCAAAAATGTTATACTACCATTGTTGCCTAATTTTTGTTGACTTGCATTTTTGTAATGAAATGTGGTCTATTTTCAAATAACCCGGCTACTTATTTAATCGTCCACATTTGATTACTTGGAACTTTTCGTTTGTTATTCTTCTCCTATGAAATTTTCGAAAAGTAATTATAAATACTTATATTCAAGTACAATTCCCCATAATTAATGCTAATAATGAAAAAAATTCTACCTACCTTGCCAAAAAAGGCATAAAAACACGTTAAGCAAAAGTAATTTTCTTCACCAGTTGCTGTGTGCACGAATACAAGATGAATCCAGTGATTCTTTTTAGAGGGAACGTCTTTTTTCGGTCCACAAACTTTATTAAAATATCATTTTAGGTCCGTGAACTTTGAAAATATCATTTGAGGTCCGTCTACTATGGGTTAATCTCAATCGAAGTATTTTTTTTACTATTTCCAAGTTATTTCGGACGAAAATACCCTCAATACCTTGAAGGGTGCATATTTTTTATAAACTTATCACATACTCATATTTTTTATAAATATCTTTACTATATATTTTTTTTATAAATTTTCTAAATATAATTTGACTTTCAATATTATCACTTAATATTGTGACAATCAAGAAAAGTTTCTTCTTCAACTTTTTATAATTAAAGAATTTTAAAATATTTTTGAGATATGGATACTCGTAAAATATTAATGTTACAGTCAATAGACGATATTTGAATATTGATATATTGTCAAAAATATATAGTAAAGATATTTATCAATATTCAAGTATCGTCTATTGACGGTGACATTAATTTTTACTAGTATTCATACCTCAAAAATATTTTAAAATTCTTTAATTATAAACAGTTGAAGATGAATTTTTTCTTGCATGTCACAAAATTAAGTGATAACATTGAATGTCAAATTATATTTAGAAAATTCATCAAAAATATATAGTAAATATATTTATAAAAAATATGAATATGTGATAAGTTTATTAAAAAAATGTACTATTAAAGGCACTGGGGGTATTTTTATCTGAAAAAACTTAGAAATAGTAAAAAGTATTTCGATTGAGATTAATTCATAGTTGACGAATCTCAAATGATTTTCTTCAAAATTGACGAATATAAAATAATACTTTGACAAAGTTCATGTACTCAAAAATAGGTCCCTCTTCTTTTTATTACACCACTCGGATCTTTTCTTATTATTACAGGACGACCTAGGAGACACGATAAAGAAGAATCTGTTGCAAATCCTAGCGAAAAATAATACTCCGCCTCACCACAAACGTTGTAATCTCTCTCCTCTCTCTCTTTAATGTCTCTGTGTACTGAAGCCTCGACATCTATGGCCACTCACGGGATGAATTGAAAGGGAGGGAATCTTCAACTCGAGGAAATTTCATGCTTTCCATTTTTCTCTGTCCACAAAAATACAGAAAAATTAAAACCCAAACCAACTAACAAATTTGTGGCCTTTCTTCTCCTCTGCCTCACCTCCCATCACTTCACACAATTAACTCTGCTCCTGCTTCCTCCTCTCTTCTTGTCTTTCACTACTAATTTTCAATTTCTTGATGATTGATTTTCTGCTTTTCTTTTGCTGATCCCAAGAATTCCCACCCCTTTATTGAGAAGTTTCCGCTAATCCAACAAAAAACAATCAATTTCTATAAACTTTTGTCGAGCTTCAACTGCAACTTGTTTGATCAAATGACTCATCCAACATACTTCCCCTTGAGATGGGAGACAACAGGAGATCAATGGTGGTTCGCTTCTCCAATAGATTTGGCTGCTGCAAACGGCCACTACGATCTAGTCAGAGAGCTTCTTTACATTGACACCAATCTTCTCATCAAACTAACATCCCTTCCAAGAATCCGGCGCCTCGAGACCGTGTGGGACGACGACGCCACCTTCGCCCACGTTGCCAAGTGCAGGTCCCAAGTCGCTAGAAAGCTCCTCCTCGGGTGTGAAAAAAGAAACGGCCACAATTCTCTCATCAGGGCTGGCTATGGAGGCTGGCTGCTCTACACTGCTGCCTCAGCTGGAGATATGCCTTTTGTGAAAGAATTGCTGCAGAGGGATCCTCTGCTTGTGTTTGGGGAGAGAGAGTATGGCGTCACTGATATGTTCTATGCTGCTGCCAGGAGCGGGAATTCGGAGGTCTTCATGCTCTTGTTTGATAGCTCTCTCTCCGCGAGGGGGCAGGCCGAGCCATCGTCCGGTTTTAAGGCGGAGATGGTGAATAGGTCGGTTCATGCTGCGGCTAGGGGCGGCAATGTGGGGTTGTTGGTGGAGCTTTTGGGAGATGGCGCCGATGTTCTTGGTTTTAGGGATGTTAGAGGCTCCACGCTTCTGCATACTGCCGCTGGGAGAGGGCAGCTTAAGGTGAGATTGATGAGATTTTCATGTTGTTGTTTCTCTTTATTGGTTTAGTGTGTCTCTTTAATGATTAGCAGATAATTTATGCTTCTCTGTTACATGCTGCTGTTGTTTAGTTTAATGTGGATTGAATTCAAAGATGCTTATTTCAAGTGATGGTTTAGTTTGAGGTGTGTTGTGAAGTTATCATGTAGAGTAAGTGTTTGGTGGTTCTACAATGCAGGTAGTTAGGCATTTAATATCCTCGTATGAGGCGATGATCGAGTCTGTGGACAACAGAGGCAACACGGCCTTAAATATTGCGGCCTACAGGGGCCATCTGCCAGTGGTGGAGCTTCTTACACGCGCAAGGCCTAGCACTGCATCTCTGACAAACAACAGCGGGAACACGTTTCTTCACATGGCAGTGTTGGGCTTCCTCGCCCCCGGCTTCAAAAGGCTGGACCGACAGCTGGAGCTCATGAAACAGCTGGTTTCCGGGAGCTTTGTTAGTATGGAAGATGTTGTCAATGTGAAGAACAAAGAAGGCAGAACTGCCCTTCACATGGCAGTAATCGAGAACCTTCAGTCCCAAGTTGTCGAGCTACTCATGTCTATGCGCTACATCAACCTCAACATACGCGATTCAGATGGGAACACGCCCTTGGATCTGCTCAAGCAGCGACCACATTCAGCCTCTTCTGAGATTCTGATCAGACGGCTGATTGCAGCCGGAGGGATTGAGAATTCTAAGGATCAAACGACAAGAAATGCTCTTGTCTCTCATCTGAGGAGGCATGGCATTGGAGGTAGTCCCGGGACTTCTTTCAGAATCCCAGATGCTGAGATACTTCTGCACACTGGAACGGATGACATTGGCCCCTCGAGCTGTGATTTGACTAGCTCTGAGTTTGGCTACTCTTGTGAAATCGAACGTGTTGCATCCACCTCCTCTAAATACAACAAGATGGCCACCATCAACAGTGCTGCCAAGCGTTTCAAGAACCTGCTGCTGAAGAAGGCCAGGGATGGAGATGCTTCTGACATGGAAGACGATTATTCCTTTGGATCGCCTAGGTTAAGCTCGGGCAGTAAGAACAGTCCTATCTCGCTTAGGCAGCAATTCTCGAAGCAAGCTTCCCTCCCAAACAACAAGAGAACACAATATTCTTTACCAGCTGGTACTCTTCCAAGTCCATCCACCAAGAAGAAGTTTGCTGCAGGGTTATCACAAGGCGTGCTGCAGCTGCTGCCAAAGTCATACGCTGGTTCCCCCTCGAGTGCCTACTCTGAGTCGTCGTGGTCATCTCCACTATCAGCTGATAAAGGAAAGAGCCATTATCATCGCAGTGGGAGCGATGCACCTCACTCCCCCAACTCGGGCAGCCTTAAAATGAAGCACAACCACCCGTCGTTCAACTTGAAGCTGATGAACAACTACTTCTGTTTCGGAGCCCAAGGCTTGGCCGTGGACAACTCCATCACCTCGCCACGGCCGAGCCAGAGTCAGCATAGACTAGCTGCCTAGGTTTGGTTTTGGAGAAAGAAAAGTTGTGGCTAGTTTGTGTTTGTGGGACTTTTGGTTATGGATCAATAATACACAATGTAAATTATTGAGAGGCTATCTATCTATAGTAGTTATACCTAATTGTTTATCGGAAATTTGCTCACTGTGACGCCTTGTGTTCCTCCTCTTGAGGTAAACCATTACTATAAAAATATATTGTTTCCTTAATTTGTGAGACTCATTGATGCCCTTTCATTCTTGGCGTTACATATGTTGTCAGTTATTTTTGGTAGTGAGGTGAATTTGACACGGTTTTGATTCAACTTTCCAAACCCAAAAAAAGAATCAAAGACAGTGAATAATTTCCAAAATCTTGGGAGATTTAAAGGGCTGGAATCAACTTTCCTTGTATTCATATATTATTAATGGAGTACTAATACATATTGAATTTTGACAGCATAGCTATCTGTTCATTTTTAAAAGAGGATTTGCTACTCAAGAATCTTGATTTGCCATTCTTGTGTTGAGTGTGAGGGATGGCTGCCAGAGAAGGAGAATGTGACCAGAGAACGGAGGAGGAGAGGGCGATTGATGACTGGCTTCCGATCACGTCGTCAAGGACGGCCAAATGGTGGTACTCAACTTTCCACAATGTGACTGCCATGGTTGGAGCTGGTGTCCTCAGTCTTCCATATGCCATGTCTAGCATGGGATGGTACACTATTTCATTTCTAAAATATCCCTTTTTTTACTAATAGATCTTTGGAATTTGACTGTAAATATGTTGTAGAGTCATGGTGAAAAAAACAACTGATTTTTCACTCATCAAATAATTAAAAAGATATATAGTCTTGAGGAATCTATGAAATTTTTAGTTTTCCTTGTATAACTTTGACAGTAAAACAAAGATCTGACTTGATTATTCAAATTATATGCAATGTAAAAAATATTGTTCCATTAAGGGAAAATGAAGAGTGATTCTGCAGGGGAGCTGGTGTGACAATGTTGATAATATCATGGATCATCACCCTCTACACACTATGGCAAATGGTGGAGATGCACGAGATGGTTCCTGGGAAGAGGTTCGACAGGTACCACGAGCTAGGCCAGCACGCATTTGGGGAGAAACTCGGACTATACATCGTGGTTCCTCAGCAAGTGGTGGTCGAGGTCAGCACGTGCATCATCTACATGGTCACCGGGGGAAAATCCTTGAAGAAGACGTACGAGTCCTTGTGCTCCGACTGCAGGGAGATCAAGCTCACCTACTTCATCTTGATCTTCGCCTCTGTCCACTTTTTCCTCTCCCACCTCCCCAACTTCAACTCCATCTCTGTTGTTTCCCTTGCAGCAGCTGTCATGTCCCTGACGTACGTTCAACGTTGCCATAGCTCGATCTTTCTTGATTTATGTGTGTTGTAACTAGTGTGTTGATTAATTTGTTCCATTTGTGGTATGTGTAGCTACTCTACCATTGCTTGGACAGCTGCACTTGCAAAAGGAAGTGATGGTCATGTGGACTACGGGCCAAGGGGCAAGAACACGAAGGACAATGTGTTCAATTTCTTCAACGCGTTGGGAGACATAGCCTTCGCCTATGCTGGACACAACGTGGTGTTGGAGATCCAAGCAACGATCCCATCTCCTTCCAAAAAACCTATGTGGAAGGGAGTTGTGTTTGCATATATTATTGTCGCCCTCTGCTACTTGCCCGTTGCATTCATCGGGTACTACATTTTTGGGAACGAGGTGGAGGACAACATCCTGCTTGGGCTCAACAAGCCAGAATGGCTCATTGCTGCTGCTAACATCTTTGTGTTTGTACATGTTGTCGGAGGCTACCAGGTTAGTTTGTGGTGTATTCAAGATTGTGTGTCTATATTGTTGATGTTTTGTACTGTTGGAATGGTAGATATATGCAATGCCGGTTTTCGACATGTTGGAGACGTATTTGGTGAAGGAGATCAAGTTGAAGCCTAGTTTCTGGCTTCGTTTCACTACCCGTACCATATACGTTGGTCAGCTTATTTATCAATTATCATCATCTTCTTAGATTATGTTTACCTTTGTATTGTGAAAGAAAACACATTTTTGAATCCATTTGCTGTGCAGCATTGACTATGTTTATTGGTATGACATTCCCCTTCTTTGGTGGACTGGTTGGATTCTTTGGAGGATTTGCTTTGGCTCCAACTACTTACTTTGTTAGTCACTCTCACTCTCAATATCTCTCTCTTATAAGTATATGAATCTTTTATTTGTTTATATTTTTGTAGCTTCCTTGCATCATCTGGCTAATTGTGAAGAAGCCCAAGAAGTTCAGTTTCTCCTGGATTATTAACTGGGTAAGTCATCTTCTTGTAATATAGTTCTACTAACAATTGAAAGTTTCTTGAAATTGTATGATGTTGAATGTTCAGGTGTTTATTATATTGGGTTTGATGCTAATGACATTGGCGCCCATTGGAGGGCTAAGGAACATCATTCTA
The DNA here is from genome assembly GCF_004379255.2 of Salvia splendens. NCBI lineage: Eukaryota > Viridiplantae > Streptophyta > Magnoliopsida > Lamiales > Lamiaceae > Salvia > Salvia splendens. Next base: position 5,398,112 of record NC_056034.1, read on the forward strand.
TCAGCCAAGACCTACAAGTTCTACCAATAGATTTGTCTCCTTGTTTATCGTTTGAATTTCAATAACATATGTTCCTCATGTTTGGCTACATATCAGTTATCGATGTTGACCAAATTGACCTAAAGAATTCATCTTTGCTGCAATTTTTGTCACATTTTGTTTCATTTCCAACCCTTTTTCTTACTAACCATATACGACTTATAATTATTGCAATTCTACATACATAAAACCACAATATTTCTCAGTGAAACAATATTTTACTCGTGTCATATTACTTCGGTGCATATATGTGACGTTCGGTTGTCATGACTAATTATTATACATAATCCATCTAGGATTAAGTTGTGAAATTAACTGATTATCACATAATTATCCATCTAGGATTAGAATTAAGTTGTGGGATTCAATCTTATGAATCTAATACAATGCTACATACTTAATTATGAGATAAGTATAATCTTGCAAACCGAATAGTTCCAATAGTGTGTAACAACTATTAACCCAAATTGTATAATTGCCCATCCCACACCTTGTGTGTATCATCTACAATCGTTTCCGAATTCTTACCCTTCAAACTTTATACTCCTATTTGTTTGAGTATTCTTCTTACCTAATACAAGAAAGAAAATTAGAAAATATTGCAGTGTAGACCAAGATTGTTTTGTCCCTAAAACAAGAAAGAGCAGAAGAAATAGCAATGAAATAAAAAAAGAAATTGCATTGTAACAAAGGCCCAAACTTCACTTATGACCCTGAACAAGAAAGAAAAATAGAAGAAGAAATTGAAATTGCAATGAACGTCAAAACCATTCTAGTAAGTTGGTATCTTGGCCTAATTTTTCTTCATATGCCTCTCCCAATTTTCTTACAATATTCACATAATCACATATAAAGAAAAGGCAACAATCAGCAATTATTCATAAAAAAAATTAAAGTTAAAAAAATGCACTCCTACTAATTACATTTTCTAAAAAATGACTAATTTAACTTGTTGACCTCCTCTTTGACTCTACGGCTGCGGCTGTACAAGTGAAGCCAGAGATGAAGAACCCACAAAATGCTCAACCCAATCCCAACCGCCATCACAACAATCCAAGAAACCCAACCCCACCTCGGAATCACTCCACCCAATTCACTACCCCCAAACAAAACCCCAATCCTGTACACATACAACGGCCCGACAATCCCCCTCACCACGCTGTAAAACCCATAGAAAAACGGCGACAGGAACTCAACTAGCGCCGCCGCCCTAGCCGATTCCCCCCGCCGGCATCTCGCCAGGCTCCACACGTTCTGACAAGATGAAGTAACTTCAGCGAGCGCGAGGATTCCGAGCACAGCGGCGGCGCCGTGGGCGAAGGCGAAGCGGCAGGTGGCGAGGACGTAGAGCGTGGCGAGGTGGTGGAGGATGAAGAGGGCGTCGGTGGGGGTGAGGATGAGGTAGTGGAGGAGGTCGGTGATGAAGTAGGCAATGCTGTGGTCGAGGACTAGGTTTTGGAAGGGCGTGTTTGGGGATGCGAATTCCAATTCAGATTGGGATTGGAGGAGGGATGGCATTGATAGGATTAGTGCTGGGGTGCCGTGTGCCAGGGAGATTAGGCAGCTTGATGCTTCGCCTCTCTGTTTTTTGGGCCACTTTTTGAAGGCGAACAAGTATCCGATGGTGTATATGGAGATGAACCACGCTGTGAATGCAGCCACGCCTTCCATTGACGCAATTCTGGCGAGCTTCAAAAATCCATCAAATCCGCCCCATGTCTCGTCTATCTATATATTCTTCTTCCACATTACATTATTTTATTCGTATGTTAGGATATACACATGCGATGCGAAAATATCTGTGACTGTCACTATCATATGAAAATATTATTATTTATTGACATCATATGGGAATGAAATGCTTTGTTCTTGGAGAATATTCTCCGTGTCATCTGTTGCTTGTGTTGATTCTTTTATTCAAAGTTATCTAATTTCAAGCAAAACATAAAATATTAGTTTTTTTGGTTCATTATTATATAACTGGAAAAAAGTCTTTGGGTTAATCTTGCAAGGCAACCTGTCTATGGAAGATGGATTGTAAAATGGAACAAGTTGTCACTATAAAAAGAAAGATGACTCAACATGTCAATCTTTTGTGTGTGAATGGAAATTGGGATTCAAGATGTACGTGAAATAAACGTAGTAATTAATGTGAGCTTAAACGATAAGAGTGGTGGAGGCAGCTATCGTTGAATATCAACTTGAATTAAGAGGATTTATCATAGTAGTAGTATTAATTAGGTGGAACACCAAACATATTTCCACGTTGGAATGATCGCCATTATCTAATGGAGCAATGCAATTGGATTATTGGATAGTAGTGTTAATTTAAGAAGGGTCTATTTTGGCTGATTTTATTTTATCAAGTTTAAAACTTAATAATATCGTATTTTGGCGTCAACCGATAGACTTGGAAATATTTTAAGGTGTGGTTGGATGGACTAGTTTTTAATTTATTTGGATATTAATTGAAGGAATCAACTTTCTCTTGGTTGAAGCTACCTAGTTGTTTTTTTAAGGTATATCAAAAGGTTATAGTTATTTATATTAGGTTATCTAAAAAATAAAACAACAAATTGAATTCTCAAATCTTCACGCCTTAAATCTTGTAAAGCGTAATGACTTTTTTACCCAATACAACTTTGTTCTTGAATACAACTTTGTTCTCATAACACTTTCAAATAAATTACAAGATCTTTTCTAAGAGCTTCAATGATAATATAAAATGCCATGAATGGCAAAACTAATCTCAATGATAATACTATAATTTGTTTTAATAAACCATAAGATCATATTCAAATGGAAGTACTACAATACAACCACCTGCTTTCAATAAACTCAAATCTTGTTTTTTTGTTCTCCATAAACTCAAATCTTGGTCACGCCAAATTCTTTCGCTATAATAGATGCGAGTCGACTCATTTGGAGAGGAGAATCTAGAGCAATGGTAAATATCAGGAGGTTCTTACAGGACCATACCTCCATCAATGGTTAACACCTGCACAGCATAAAAATTACAAGGTAAACAAGAGAGGCTCTGAGTTTAGCACTATGAAACTCATTCCCAAGACAGATTTTGTGGGTAAACAAGGTGTGTGCTAAGTGGTCGATTGGTTACAAACCTGTCCAGTGATATAACTAGCGGCAGGGCTAAGGGCCAAGAATTCCACCAACCCGGCAACTTCGTCTGGTTGTCCATACCTTCCTGAATTTGCATAGGGAAGCAGTTAGTAAACCTAAAATATTTGCTCAAGATATGAATATCAATATGACCTTGAGCAATTGCAATTGGCATGCCAAGATAAATGTCCCCCTAAGTGGCCCTAACCAATATGCAGTATCAGTGGTACTACATGCAGATTAACTCTGAGAATTTCATCATAGTAGTCATCATTTTATGTTGAAGAGATTCACTAAATTAACCTAACATTATTGAGTAAAACACAAAAAATGATCATCTAGGCAATATAGAAGGAGAGGTATCATGGTTATCCATAAACATGTTCAATGTGGCCAAGACATAGATGGAAGTGGCCAGAGTTAGTTACAAGTTCAGATGAAAATGGACACGATTACCAGAGGAAGAGAGGGAGAATGACATGTATGACACTGATTATGATCAGAGAAATTAACTGACCCAATGGGATGGCGTCCAATATCTTTTTCTCAAACTCTGCCCCAAGCTTAGAAGTCATATCAGATGCAATGAATCCAGGAGCAACAGCATTCACCTGTCACATAATTTTTTCAAATTTCAGAATGCAGATAAATACAATTTTCATAACACATAAAGATAAACCATCTCAGCAAACTCACAGTAATGTTTCTGCTAGAATATTCCTTGGCGACTGCCTTTGTTAGTCCAATTACCCCGGCTTTTGCAGCACTGTAGTTGGCTTGTCCAACATTTCCAACAAGACCAACTACGGATGAGATATTAATAATCCTTCCCTATAGATTAAAAAATATGATATCAAGAAACCTTCATCTCTAGAGAGTGAAATTATACTGCATAAGAGAATTGAAAAGAAACTGAAGGACGGAATTGCAGCTTAAGAGTCACACAATTATTTAGGACATTGTGAATGCAACAAAGATATAAACAAGGAGTCATCACATGTAACTTCACAGGTTCTAGTACCACCACCCACTAGCATAATACCACTAAAGAAACAAGACAAAGAAGAATGTGCTCATCCAGAAACAAAGAGAATATTTACAACGAGAAATAAGCTCATGAACATGATTCAAACATTAAGAAACTAAGCATCGTAGTTACCTTTTTCTTCCTCATCATAACCTTGGCAGCTGCCTGAAGAGAATGAAAACATCAGAATTATTTTTTGTGTAAGTTTGGTCATTACTATCAGCAGGCAAATAGGAGCTCTGGCAAATTGACCTGTGTGCATAGGAAAACTCCAGTAAGGTTCAGATCAATGACCTCATTCCATTGAGATGTCTTCATTCTCATCAACAAACCATCCCTTGTAATTCCTGAGATTTGTTCACATTAATACACTATAAAAGAAACCAACCAGATAAATTGGATTTACAACTAAAAAGAAGTGGATCCTTCTACTACCTGCATTGTTGATCAAAATATCTACAGTTCCCCATGCATCAACTGCCTGCAGGAAAGATGTGATTGAGACAATGATATACTTCCATTCAACATAAGGTGAAAATAACAGAAATGGGGAATTATCTCACAGTTTTTATCATTGAATCCACATCTGCTTCTTTGGAAACATCTCCACCAAAAGTAAGAGCCTGTCCACCAGACGCCTCTATCTGCAATAAGTACAAGGTATAATTTTATCATTTACATTAAAGCATCAAGTACTTGCTATAACCAGCATACTTAATGTCCAAATCCTGGTGAGTGGTAACGTCATATTACATGGAGTATTATTTATATCTCTTTATAGAGAGCAGGTAGCCAAGATCATGCATGTAGTTCACAAGGATGGCTGGGAAGAAGGGGATACAGACATGCAGTCCACTGAAAATCAACTACCAAAGAATCCTTCTATATGAACTTGAGATTTTAAAATGTGTTTTTTCAAAAATGGTAATATGGCCACATCATACACTTACCAGTCAATCATAATCTTTATGAGGCCTTTGAGGAGGGATTGAGAATTTTGGATCCAAAAATATTATAACTCGTATGATGAACCCAATAACGATTTTACAAACAGTTAGTGCATGTTTGGTAGGCATGTTAAATTAGCACAATATAATTAATTAAGATGGACTGTAAGATAAGGATATGCTATCTCCCTAAATAATCCACCATTTTGAACTAATTCACTCCGGGCCTCGGCGGGCCGAGATGGGCTTTGATGGCCTAACATGGCCTTATTTTATCTACCAAATAGCCAAATAATCCATATAACTCATATATCTTGGTCTTATAGGTCACCAAACAAGCACTTACTATACTATTTAACAAATCTTGAGAGAGTTTGAGGATAAGGTAGGAGTGACAACCCAGATATTTGGTACTATGACAAATAGTTCTGAAGAGTACATTATGCATTCGTATAAGTGGTAAGTTACCTCTTTGCAAACTTCTTCTGCGTCACTTGATGACCTTGCATAATTAACTAAAATCTGCAGCACGTAATGCCTAATTAGTTCGAGAGAAGCCAAATTCTCACATAGTACATATCACAATTACCATATACTCAGCAAAGCAACATACAGGATTCCCGATTAACTGACTCAGTACTACATTAAATTAAACTAGATACTAATCGAGAATATTTATTCATCCAGCTGGATGAAAGCCTAGAAGTTCCTTGCATAACAGTAGCTGGGACAACAAAAAATAAAGAAACTTAAAAGATACAGATTACGTCATGAATTCTCAGAAAATAGCTTCCTAAAATAAATTATTCATTACATTGCTCCTCTGCTACAACACAATCACAATGCCATGTGAAGTATAATCATCAATCCATCTCATTGCAGAAAGGTAAGCAATAAAAACACACGAACACCTAAATGCAGACTTGTTTAGCAATGAAGTAAAGAAGGCAACCTTGCAGCCAGCTTTCCCGAGAGCCAAAGCAACAGCTTTGCCGATTCCTCTGGATGCTCCTGTGATAACAACAACAGGAGCTTCTACCTTCTGTGGTGTTTCAGTAGCCGCTTGTTCGATAGTTGCGACCTGCGCCTTTATGCCTGCATATGCAATTTAACGAGCTACTGAAATTATGCAGTAAGCAATTAACACCTTCCTTTACGTCTATTAGAGCTAAATGAGGCTAACAATAAAACGAAACATTCTGAGCACGAAATGGGAGGTGGTAGTACCTGAGGAAGAAGCGGCGCGAAGAGATCGGCATTGCAAATCGATGGAGGCCGGAAACTTAACAGGCAATGAAAGGTGGCTAAAATTGGAGATTTGTTTGCGGTGGGAAATCCGTTGAGCATTGAGGGAAAGGGCGGTGGATCCAGCAGCAGACATCGTGGTTAGAATCGCGGAGCGGAGGGGGAGAAGAATACGAGAAGACGCAGCTGAGGTAAAAGCACCAACTTTATTTATGCAGTGCAAAGGTGGGAATTTCCGCAGAGGCGATGACTACTATGTTCAAATTTTCCCATTTTGTTGGGTGGTTAGGAATTTTTCTTTTTCACTTGTAAACCTTTTATTTTCTTTGCTTTTTTTAATTGGGCATGAGAAATTATCTTCAATATTTAGGTAGGCATTAGCATAAATTTAAGTTCATATACAATAATCTAACTTTGTATTAACACATATTCCACTTTTTTTTCATGAAGAGACTTCGTATTTGGTAAACAACTCTTTTTTCCATCAACAGGCATAAATAGGTCAACTGCAATAGAAAGAGTGGGTATGACTCACTTGACCAATATAGTCTTCATGCCCCCAATGGAATAATCCACAAGCAAATAGTAGTATACTACTACTACTACTACTATGTCTTTTCTATTTAATTTATCCATCGAAACAAGTTTGGACTTTGGACAATGGACTACTATGGTGAGCTATTTAATCTATGAAAGAATAATTAGAAGCTTAATTTAGGGTCCAAAGTGTGACGCTTTTAGTTGGGCCACGAGCCCCAATTATACTTAAATTGCATATTTTGCTTAGTTTCATCATTTGTGATAGGCTTATAGCTCAATGTGGGTTTGTATTCCAATTTCCAACTTTGCTGATTTCATTTTTTTAATGTGTTGTAGTACATGAATAACATGATATTTATAGTTTGGTTTTTCAAGGTCCTCGCTCGCAATCGTATACAAATACATGAATATGATACATCATCTTTTCAAATGGGCTGACTACTACACAGGTTGTAATTTGCAGCCATATGAGCAAAAATAAACAATTATCCCTTGGCTACTTTGCTTAATACTAGTAGAATGTTGAAAAGTGAATAGGAGGGATATGATTCATTCTATCATACCCACTAAACTATCTATTGAGACCACTTCTCGAAGACAAGAGATAGAAAATTGGCAACATTTATCCCAAAACGACTATGCTCGCACTTGTGTGTTAGAGCATCTCCTATGGCGCCCCTCCGGTAGGACGTCCGGTCGGACACCGGGAAGGGCGACGGGACGTCCGCCGTTGGGAGGTCGGAGGTCGGATACGGACGTCCCGTGAGGACGTCGGGTGTCCTCAGACGTCCCGGGGACGGGCGGGTGGACGGGCGCCACTGTGGCGAAGGTCGGACGTCCCGGTCGGACGTCCCGGTCGGACGTCCGATATTTGATTTTTTTTTTTTTTTAAATTCTATATATACGGCTCGTTGAACTTCATTTCATTTGCACCACTTGTGTTAACAAGTTTCTCTCTTCTTTTACTACAAATTTCATTTCTACAAATTAAATTATTGTGATTTTTTTAATTGCGGGATGTCCTAGTGGGAAGGGCGATGAGAAGGGCGGATATGCAGGGGATGTCCTAGTGATGTGGCAGTGGGGTGGGATGTCCTAGTGACGTGGCAGGAGGTGTTTTTGGGATGTCCTAGTGGATGTCCGAGTGGGATGTCCGCCCACTGGAGATGCTCTTAGCTTTAGCAATCTCGTTAACTTTTCTGCATTCGTTTTATAAAAATAAAATAAATAGTTAAAGTAGAGAAATGATAAAATAAGAGATAATAATTTAGAGAAGAGTATTAGTTTCTGTAGTTATTATTTCTGATAACCTTGACTCCAAATCATACGCATTTTAAATGGCACGAATTAACCACGCAATAGAATTAAAACACTTTCTCATAATACTCCCTCCGTCCCAGTTTAAGAGTCTTATTTTGCCATTTCCGTCCGTCTCAGTTTACGAGTCTCATTTAGAATTTACCATATTTGGACATATAATTTAACCTCATTGTTGATTAAATTTACACTCAAATGTCATTACTTTCATAAAAGTAAAACAAAACAAAATCCTAAACATACAAAAAGTTAAAAGGGTCCCACTCTCTGCTACTTAACTTTAATTATTACACACTCCAACAACTACGACCTAACTTTATTTATTACACACTCCACCAATTTCTTAAAACTCATGTCATAACTAAATCTTACTCTTAAACTGAGACGGATGGAGTATAACATGACGCTTTTACATGAATGTCTCTATGTTTGATGATGGCTTTGCAGCCAGAATCCCCTCAAAGTTATAATAAGCTCTTGCCTTCTCTTCACCAACGTGAACAAACACAGTGCTTAACTTTTAGGCAAGATGCTTAGAGCATCCACTACGCGTCCCGCGCGGCTCGCGTTCCGTCCCGGAGGGACGGTTCCGCCGCGGGACCCGTCCCCAGCCCGTCCCGTAGCCCGTATCCGCGAGACAAGGGACGCGCCGACCCGTCACGCGCCCGGGCGACGTGGCGCGCCCCCTATGCATGCGTGACGCCCACTCGCTGGCCCGCGAGTGGGCGTCGTCACTGATGACGCAATAATTCGTTTTTTTTTAATTCTATTTTTTTTAAAAAAAAAATCGAATTTTAATAAAAAAATTTATTTTTCAAACGGTAATGTTACCGTTAATTTTTTATTTTTATTTTTTTAATTTTTTATTTATTTACTCTATAAATAATCCTATTTCATACTCATTTCACACACAAACACACATCTATTCCTCTCAAATCCTCTCTATACTCCAATTTTCATCTTAAATCAACTCAAACAAATGGATCCTTTTGAGCAAATGCGTCAATTAATGGAACAATCACTTGAAGAAGATCGACGACGAGAGGCAGAGGAAGCCGCGCCACCCCCACGACGCTCCCGGAAGTACATCAATCGGAACCGGGAGGAAGCCGCCGCACGGTTAGTACGCGACTACTTCTGCGATAACCCGATTTGGGGAGATACCTACTTCCGTCGCCGTTTCCGCATGAGTAAATCGCTATTTCTCCACATAGCGAATACTTTGGCGGCCCGGGAAGAGTTCTTCCGAGAAGGGTTCGACGCGGTCGGCCGTCCCAGCCACACGACGCTGCAGAAATGTACTGCAGCCATCCGTCAGCTTGCGACTGGACAAACGGCCGACATATTCGACGAATACCTCCACATCGGAGACACCACTGGGCGCATGTGCTTTCTCAACTTCTGCAGAGGCGTCCGGGCAGCCTTCAGTGACGAATTTCTCCGGAGGCCAAGCATGGACGATTGTCAGTTCCTCCTCAACCTGCACGAACAAGTGCACGGATTCCCCGGGATGCTTGGCAGTGTCGATTGCATGCACTGGCAATGGAAGAATTGCCCGGTGGCTTGGAGGGGGTCCTACACGAGCGGCCACAGAGGCACCCACCCAACCGTTGTACTCGAGGCCGTTGCCGACTACCGGCTTTGGATCTGGCACGCGTACTTCAGGGTCTCTGGCTCGAACAACGACGTAAACGTGCTCCACCAGTCCGATCTCTTTACCGAAGTTTTGGATGGTAAAACGTCGGCCATCAACTTCGTCGCCAACAACCGGCTGTATAAAATGGGGTACTATCTCGCCGACGGCATCTACCCGAAGTGGCCGACCTTCGTGAAGACGTGCAGCAGGCCTGCGAACCCAAAGCAGGCTCTTTTTGCGCAGAAGCAGGAGGCTGCGCGCAAGGATGTGGAGAGGGCATTCGGGGTTCTCCAAGCGCGCTTCAATATCATCAAAGCCCCGGCTCGTTCGTGGTTCATGGAGAGCATGGTCGACATCATGTATACGTGCATAATCTTGCACAACATAATTGTCCGAGACGAAGGACCCGATGCGGGAAATTGGTTCGACCCCGAATCCCCCGGAAGCTCAACCGCAAGTAGTCCGCCGCGAAGTGGAGCGCATCCGTCTATACAAGAACGGTTGGCTATTCGGGCAAGGACACGCGACTCTAGCGCCCACACCCAACTCCAAGAGGATCTAATTGAGCACATTTGGGAAAACTTTGGCGGATAAGATTAAATTATGTCATTTTTATTTTTTTATAATTTTAATTATGTCTTTTTTTCTTTTTTTAAAGTTTAAGTTGTAATGTTGTTTTAGTTTTAATGAATTGTGTTTGTTTAAATTTAATTGGGTTGTAAAAAAAATAAAAAATGGAATTGAATGAATAGTAATTAAGGGACGGAATAAGGGACGGTTAAGGGACGGAGCGTTGCAGGTTCCGTCCCTTAGTTAAGGGATGGAGGAAAAAAGGACAGTGGAGCCCTCGAATAGTGGTCAAATAGTAGTTAAGGGACGGTTTAAGGTACGGTATAGAGACAGCGTGGTAGATGGTTTTATGGTATTGAATATTCACAATTCGGTATCAAGCGTCCCCTTTGGATTCTATACTTAAATAAATACTCCTTCAGTCATTCCTCATCATAAAATAGACTACTTTAATCATTTTTTATTCATTCTATAAAAATAAATAAATTTTTTTACTAACTTTTTTTATCTAATGATGTGGGCCTCATTCTTCGGTATTTTGTCATCCAAAACTTTGATATTTTTATAGGATGTACTATTAAAATATACTCCCTCCTTCCACGTTAGGATTCGCAATTGAGTCAGACACAAATTTTAAGAAATGTAAAGAAAAGTTAGTGAAAAATGATATAATGTGTCTCATTTTAATATATTAGTTTTATAATAAATATGAGTGAAATAGGATTAGTGTAATATGAGGCCTATTACTATTTATAAAATAAGTAAACCGACTAAAATGAAAAACTGGAAGTCTGGAAGGGATTCTATCCCGCAAAAGTACTCAATTTGCCATGGTCATAATTCTCATAAGAATGTGCAAATCCATTATGTAGAAACAACCCTTCATATTTTCTACTACAACAAAACCAAGAATTCAAGAATAATACACGAACAGAAGTTGGATCCTTTTCCCAGTCAGGACATTTGTAATAGTGGACAAAAAATCAGTCCTAATATTCGCCGCATTTCATTCTTCACCTGCCACATCTTCAACTTAATTTACTATTTTTTATATTTTTATATTTTAATTTTTGTTTTAGAAAACACGTACTCATTCCCTTAAAATTTACTCCCTCCGTCCCAAGCTACTCGCACTTATTTCCTTTTTGGGCGTCCCAAGTTACTTGCACTCTTTCCATTTTTAGTAAAAAATTTCACCTACAGCCGTCATTTTTTACTTTCCTATACACTCATTCCTTAATCTCCGTGCCGAAAAGGAAAGGAGCGAGTAGCCCGGGACGGAGGGAGTATTATTTATTTCAATTTTTCTCAGTCCCAAAAAATTTGTCACATTACTATTTTTGATAGTGGACATCACATTCCACCAACCCATTCTCATTCATATTTTATTAGTATAAAACTAGATATAAAAGTATGACCCACTTTCCACTAACTTTTTAAACCTCGTGGTGGATCAAATGACGACAAATTATATTAGGAAGGGAGGGAGTAACATAAATTAAAATACGACTACAATGCTAGAAGAATAGGGGTAAATTAAAATTAAAAATTAAAAATTAAAAATATCCGCTCGACGGAAGCGCCTGCAATAGCACTGCAGAACCCGCCGATCATCAGGCGAGTCACCATACGCTTTACCATTTCTCCACCTACAATATAGCCCCAAAAACAGCCGCATGCGGCTGACCGACTTTTGGGCTCTATTGTCGATGCTCTGACCCACGTACGCGGTACACCTACAATAAAAAATGGAACCGTTTCTCCACTTAAAACCCTCCGTCCCAAGGAAGATGACCATTTTTTTGGGCGGCACGGATTTTCTGCCATTTTATTTTATGAGTTAAGTGGAGATAATCAAGTAAGAGAGAATAAAATAGAGATAAATGTATTTCTATTTTTAGTAATAAATCATATTGGTTAGGACAACTAAAAAGAAAAGTGAGTGATTTTCGATGGAAGAAAATGTATAAAATTATCACCTATAAATAGTAAGCACATTCTTATCCTGAGATTAAATAATAATGAGTAATAATTAATTTTAATTAATACTATAATTCATCAAACTAAACCTAACAAAAACAATCCAACGATATATTTTAAGTTTTTGAATCGGGCTTAAAAACCTATGAATTGATATATTGTCGAGAAATGTGAATATTAAATTTAATATTTTTTAGGTCAAATTAAAATATTGAATAGAAATCGATATGTATGGATGTTCATGTTCTCTTTACAAATTTAATAATATAATATAGAATGATAGTCCATCCTTTTAATAATAACGTAATGACTAATCCAAAAATGTCGACTTTATTAATTTATCAATCGAATCACAGTTGTTTTTGTTTGGAGACGCCAATAATGGCCGATTACAACTAGCAAATGCGAGATATTAGCAAAAGCCATGATTAATTAAATGCTAAGTAATAACCTAAGAATAAGAAAGCCTACTAGTTTATCCACTATGACCAAAGCTTAATTTAATCCTTCAACAACCAATTAAAAAACATGATTTTATAGTTAGCCTATTTGAAGACAAAGTTAAGACAACATTTTCGTCATTATATTTATCTTCCTGGTTGTTGGGTCGTGGTCCATTATAGACCTATAACTTGAGATATATTAAGCCCTTTTTTTTATTGATTTTGGTGATGATCCAATTCCTGAGATGTAAATATAGCACTGAAAGTAAAACACATAGAGGAAAGATTCGTGTAACTCCAATTTAACATTGATTTTGTGTCACCACCTGTCATTAATATTTAATGATAATAATATACTCCTACTTACATTGAGTTAATTGCTTAAAAAATCAAGAAGTATAATAGGTTTTGGTTTCCTGAGCATTTTTCCAATTGTTGTAATATTAATTTTTTTATTTTAGAACAAAATACACGTGTTACTAGTTACTCCTATATTTTGAAGATCTCATTATTCCTACAACTTCGTTGGCGAGTATTATATGCACATGTCAAGTTTACGCAGATATGAAAAATCACATTGCTTCATTTTTTTATGACCGTCTAAAAACATATTAACCAAATCATATCAAAGTTAGTGAAACTTTTAATAATTAATCATAATATATTTGCGTTGGTGATCAAAGCAAAAAATCATAGTAATTGTAAGATTTTTTTAAACTGGTAGTAATTAATTTCCAACTGATACACTTGTCTAAGTTTGCCACATTAGGCACTATCACGTACTTACCTTAAGGTTCGTTTCAAATACTATTAAAATATGGAATAGCAAAAATAAATGCTACTACTTAGTGAAAGATCTTCAAAAATATCCCGATTTTTTTTTAAAATTAACTCCTATATAAGAGAGAAAATTACAAATATAGATAGGAGGAAATTACAACTGATGTTAAGAGGGCTCGAACTCAGCACATCAGGCAATAATGTCTAAGCTCCTTACCGCTAGGACAAAGGCTCTGGACAAAATAAAATAAAAATATCCCGAAAAGTTGAATACACAATTGCTGCGAAATTCGCAAAACGATTCATTACACCACTAGGACTAGAATGAGGTATTCTACAATAGTGATTATATAACTCATCTTTTTTGGATAATTACCTATTCACCAAAGTGTTGATTTTTTCATGCTTTGTCATTTCAAGTTATTATCAAAGTTTGTTTATTTCTTGCATTCCAACTAAAGTATTTGAATATTATTGCATTTACCAGCTTGACAGTTTTGTATGCAAATAAATATAATAAAATACGGAGTTTAAAATAAAACCAAAATAACATTTAAATAATGAATTATTGGTGCATAAAAAGTTTCTGATCAAAAGTTTAATTAGATCGATGAGTTTGGGATGAGTGGTCCAAAAATTGTTAGATGCAACGAATAAAGTGCAACAGAAAAAGAAAATTAGGTTTCAGAGTAACATGATAGATAGAAGTGTAATTATCTGTATTTCATATTCATTTTATTTCACCATTGCTTGATAAAAAGTGGTAATAAGGATATTAAACAACAAAAAGATTTCCACATGGAATAAAGTGCAGTAAAAGGGAAACAGAAATATCTATAAATAGGTAAATGAGTTCAATTATTCCAACTAATTATTACGTCATTACATAACTAAGCAGCGTAATGTTAGTTAAAGAAATATTTTAATTAATAGCCTTATCTATTTACTTTATTATTATTATGGTAATTAATGTGTGTGTTTGTGGTGTGAGTGAGAGAGAGAAGAACTGGTATACTTATGGAGAATATCCAATGTAACTGAGAGTGACTGCAAAGTGCAAACATAGTAAAGAAAAGCTCCATTAATAATGGTGTTTTTATGATTTACTATTATGAGAGGCGAAAAACATAAACAAGGATAATTTTTTATCTAACCTGCTTTTCTTTTTCATTTTGATTTTTGTTTCGCTTCTGCTATTGTGGTGTGGTGTGGTGTGGTGTGGTGTGGTGGTGCTGCTGCTGCCTGCTGCACATTTCCCTTTCTCACTTCACAATCCACCTCTCACGTGAACCATAATTACACCCTTTCTTCATCATTTGCTTTTTCCTGTTCTTCACCTTCTATTCTTAGGGTTTTCTAGGCATTACTTTTTCTGATCTCTGATTTCTTTTGATCTACTCAAGCCTCTGTAGATCCACCCAACTTTATTGCTCTTGCTTCAGAAAATTTCGAGGGTTTTTGCAGGAAAGATTTCAGCTCTCAAGGGGTAAGTGTACAACGAACAACACTGTGCACATGTTTCACATATTGGACATTTTTCCCGTAGCGTGTGAATTTGAGTAAGCATTTTCTAAGCTGGGTTTAGGATTTTTTAAGTGAAATTTGTTTTAATCTGTGATTTGGGTTGGGGTTTTGGGAAGTGGATGAATAATTTACCAATTTGATCCGGCTCTTTTATATCATTATATGATTGTATATGTCAAAGAAGATTGTATTTTTCCTGAATTTGATGAGAATGTGAAGTGGGACTTGCTTGTTTATGGCAGCGAGGAAGGAAGTTGAGCTTCATAGTTCGGCAGCGGACCAGTTTCTGTGATTTTCATAATGTGTAGTTTAGGTTTGAGTTTTTTTGAGGATTTGATTGAGATTCTGTAGGGTGTGCTAAGTTTAAGAGTTTCAGATATGCCTCCGTCGCCTGCTTTTAGAGTTTCCCCTGGGAGGGGGATGAAGGCAGAGAATCACAAGAGGGGCCGCAGTCTTGAGAGTGGGCTTCTCTTTCAAGAGAAGGATGATGATCTTGCTCTGTTCAATGAGGTGCAGAACAAAGAAACAAATAATTTCTTACTTCAGACGAATGATGACTTTGATGACATGTTTTGTAAGTTCTCAAGTCCTGTTCTGGCAATAGTGAAGTGTGCGTTACCTGTGTTAAGTGCCCTTGCTGACAATGTCGTTATTCACCATTTATGTTTGACAGCTACAAGGGCGAGACACTTCTCCGATTACAAGCTTGGAATATCCATTCCTGCTCGAGGGGAGAGTAGTGACCTGCTCAATGCCGGAGGAGATAAAAATGATTATGACTGGTTGGTTTTTCGTTGCTTATGAATTTTTTCCTTTACCGAGTTTCTAGTTCTTATGTTTTGGAAAGGCTTGTGTAGCTTAGTCATGTTGTCCTGATTGGTGTTTCATTTGAGAACAAGAATCTCGGCTGAGTTTACTTTCTGGATTTAGTCAAGTTAGTTCAGATTGTTTCTATTTTTGTTCTCTTTCTGTAATCACTTCGGAAAATACCAGTGTTACTGAATTGTGTAAAGATTAAATGAAGATAATTTATAAATAGATCACATGCTGGTTTATATGTGAAAGTAGTTCATCGCTGTATGGTGTTAATGATTTTTTGCCTATATTGCTACCTTTTATTTGTTTTTGACTAATACATGTTGCCATTATAGGTTAATAACCCCTCCTGAAACTCCTCTGTTTCCTTCTTTGGATGATGAGGCACCAGCAGTTAGTCTTGCTCCCAGGGGCAGGCCCAGGAGTCAACCTATTACAATCTCGCGATCATCCACGGTAAGATATTAAATATAGAAACAGCAATGATCTTATAAATGTCCCATCTTTTCTTGTAATTTCTTATTGATGTCTGCAAATGGTTGCTGAATATGTTCAATTTTAGATGGAGAAGGGTTACAAGAGTAGCAGGACTAGTGCTAGTCCTCGTCGCCTTAGTCCATCTCCTCGATCTGGTACCAGTACGATGCAGTCTAGAAGCAGACCATTTTCTGCCACTCATTCTAGTCCACCTCCTGCTTTGAGACATTCTTCTCCATCAAGGGGGCAGTCTCCCACACCAAGTAAGCAAATACCTGCTCCAAGGACTAGAACGCCAACACCTAGGAGAATGAGCACAGGTTCAACTGGTGCTACTGCACCTTCAAGGGTGAGAGGAGCCTCTCCTGTCAAGACAAGTCAGGGTAACTCTGCTTCACCTAAAATAAAAGCATGGCAATCTAACATCCCTGGATTTTCCTTAGAGGCACCTCCTAATCTTCGCACCTCACTAGCTGATAGGCCAGCATCATATGTCAGAGGTTCCTCACCGGCATCGAGAAATGGGTCCAGATCTGCTAGACAGTCTATGTCCCCCACTGCCTCAAGAAGTGTCGGTTCATCCCATAGTCGTGAAAGGGACCAATTTAGTTCCTACAGCAGAGGTTCAGTTGCATCATCTGGTGATGATGATGTGGACTCACTACAATCCATTCCTATCAGCACCTCTGACCGCTCATATCCAAGAAGCATAGGTACTTCACCAAAAAGCAAGACTATGGGGCTCTCCAAGAAACCAACCAAAACTTTGTCAAATTCTGCTCCCAAAAGATCCTTTGACTTGGCACTTCGACAAATGGTAAGCATCTTTCTTCTTTTATCCTACTGTTTCCTTTGCTGATGGATGGAATATGGCAGCCTACTATTCTAGATTCTACATTATTTATTTAACTGCTTTCAAGCTCTTGCTTCTAGACCTTTTTTCTCATTGAAACGTGGGTCTTGTGATAAATCACTTTTGTTTGCTCGTGTGTTCATGTTTGCATGGGGAGTGCAATAATTGAATTTAATTTGGCATATAACAATATTTAATACTACATTGCTAAACTTATCAACTTTAAGGCTGGCTTCATTCAGTTGGTTCGCAAAAAATGTTTATTCTACTGGTACCTGCACAACATGCCTTTGATCGAGTTAGATGGATTATTTTATTTGCTCCAGAAAGAGGTTTCTACTTGCATTACAAATATATCCACCTATATAGCTGACCTGACTAGAAAAATACATTGCCAAAATCTTTAAGAAGTATACGTGGCAATAACCTATATAAGAGTAGTGTTTGTAATAAGGATTATACAAACTCAAGCAAGCACATCCCTGCACGGAGTATTAATTATTAGGACTTGTTATCTCCTAAACTGAACAGATTACTTTGTATGTTTATTGTTGCATGAGAAACATAATAAACATATTAGTAGTAGAAAGAATTCAGCATCCCTATAATGGTAAGACATTTCCAAGTGAGGCAGGCTATGGTTATTGAACTTGACTGATTATGTTCAAATTATTCATTCTATCTTTATCTGATATTCCATGTGCAGGATAGGAAGGTTCCTCAGAATATGTTTAGACCCCTGCTGTCCAGTGTACCCAGTTCTACCTTCTCTGCAGGGAAAGCAAGTACACATCATCGTGCTCTGACATCAAGAAATTCTTCAATCACTACTAGCAGTAATGCCAGTTCTGATCAAGGAACAAGTGGGGCACTTGATACTGAAGAAAATGAGCCAAACCAGGATGAGGTGACCAGCAACTTTGTGAAGGGACGATACCCAACAATGCATGATGAAGTATTTGTCATGGATCATGCTGATGTCATAAGTGAAGCATTTGAGAACAGAATTATTGAGGAGGTACCTGGTTATCAGGATGAGGAAAATGATAACCCTGCTAGAGTTATTTCTCGTTTAAATACTACTGAGAGTAGCAGCCAACTTGAAACTAGCCCAGCTATGGCTTCTGCTGATGTAGTCTCGGATGGGAAATATGACGATTCCGGTGTTGATGGGACGACCGATATGGGAGTATGCTCTGGATGCAGTGACAGGTTTCCTTCAAGTCAATTGGCAAGGGAAGGTGACCTATGGTTCTGTGTGGAGTGCAATAGTTTGAAAACAAATCCAGTGGCAAGCCTCCCAGTGAAAACAGTAAAGAAAGATAAGGAAATTGCAGAAGATTTTGTTCACGATGAAGAGTGTGGATGGCTTGAGGTTTTGGACCAATCTGTCTCAATTCAAGAAATGCACCACCTTGACTCTACTGCAACTGATGATCAACAGTCAAAGAACGAGCCATGCATGGATCATGAAGTATTGCAATCTGAGAAGAGGGAGCTTATGGTCACCGGCCAGCAAGAGATAGTTAGAGATGTGGATTGTCACAGTGGCAACCAACAATTGCACCAGTCTGGTATCTGTTCAACTTCAGATGCTGATGTTTCAGAAGGGACAGGTATATCATTACTTCTGAAGAAATCAAGTAGCAGTAAAGGACATCTCTTACAAAGCAGGAGTTTCACCGCAAGTAACATTTGTTATGATGATTTCTCTTATGTGAGGGATAGTGTTAATAGTATGAGAAGCTCTGGGGGGTATAGCAATGCATCTATATCATCCTCCATTGATCTGGGATCTTCTAGGCAAAGTGAGGTACGCATTAATCGACAATCAAGTGGTCGGAGATCTGATATTGAAAATCACAGATATGACATTCCTACAAAGCACAAACGCTCCGTCTCCTCTATGTCTGGTGCATCAGCTCTTGGATCCCAGGTCCCAAGTACAACACCAAGTTGCCTAGGAGAGAGTTTTGAGCTAGTGTCTTCCAACAAAGATAGGGAGGTTAGTGGAGTAACAGATGCTGATCCTCCTAAACAGTCACTGCTCTCCGAAAAAGAAGCAGAAAGTACATGCACGGATTTAGAAAGCAGTCTAACTTTCAAGGATGCTGCAGAATTAGCGAGTGATTTGATGAATTCCCATTCAGGAGGTAGTCCACCGGAGTCACTGCTGGCTTTGGAAGAGCCAGTATCACAGGAGAGTGGTGAAAACCTGACAAACAAATCCAGTAATGAAGAAACAACAGCTACACAGTTGCAGACTGCTACCCGAGGGGAAGACATGCAAAGCTCTTGTAATGACATTGTGGATGTCACAGAAGTTCCAGATCTGGGTTCTTTGAATGATATATCTGAAATGGAAATTCAGAATTCTGGTATTGTGTCTTGTGACTCACAATCTGACATTGATTCCACAAATTCAAAGACTTGGATGGATGAATTAGTGGAGCCTTGTGTCTCAGTGGAACAGAATGGTGTTATGAGTGCGACTTCAGAAGAATTTAACATATCTGTTCCTGTAAATTACTTCCTTGGTATGTGCATCTTACATTCTAAATGTTATGTGTTTTATCTTAGTCTTCCCCTCTTTATGCTTGAGCTTCTTTTTGGTGCCAAACTGGTTATATGAATATTATAAGACTTCTAAATTGTAATACCGACTGGAGATGTCTTTATACCTATCTTTCATCCTTGATTTTTGTACTTTTCAGTAAAAAAAAACTTGTGTTTGATCTTCTTTGAAAAATTCCCAGAGTGTTTGGTTGTGCATAGTTTCTATTTCTTGTGTCTTGCTTATTTTAGCATCAGACACATGAAGATTACAGTTCTATTCTCATTTATATTTGTACTGGTATCTCCAACTTCTGTGAATTTCAGAAGATTCTACTATTGTACTAGAAGACAACATTGTTGGAGCAAAATCTAGAAGCCTGACCCTCGAGGAAGCAACAGACACAATCCTCTTCTGCAGCTCGATTGTCCACAATCTGGCATACGAAGCTGCAAACATAGCCATAGAGAAGGAGAACTCATTATTGGAAGTCGCTAGACCAACAGTGACAGTGGTTGGCAAACCCAATCCCGACAGAAGGGAGATGCGTTCAAGGCCACTGGGGAAACGCAGTTCCAAGTCCCAGAAAGCTCGTCAAAGAAAATTGGAGACGGAGACAAAGCCACGGCCTGTGACTCCGGAAATGGAAGAAAAATGTAGTCCGCGCATTGTGAGATCTCCTAGCAAGGTTGATGCCACGCATCCTCCTCCGAAACTGGAGTCCAAGTGCAACTGCACCATCATGTAAGCTGGAGATGGTAACCACGTGTGTTTAGTCGATTTGTTTTTGTTGATTCTAATTGTTCCCTAAGAATATGATATTTAGAGGCAATCCCTTTTGTAAAGTTGTAATTTTTATTAGGCTGGCTGATAATAGGTTGGTATTCTTATTCTTGGTATACGTTGATAGAAGGTGAAATCCGTAAATTCTTTTGTTCTGGGGCTTTAGAAGTCAGAACATTGTATTAGACAATTATTCTTGGCCATTGTAATTGTAGCACTTGCTTCAGTTGTAATTACTCAGAATAATTGCCATTTGCTTTGTTTTGTTTGTAATGCCATTTTATGAATAAAGACGGGTGAAAAATGGAAATTAATATTTTTTCGTTTTTCGAATAAATGCACAATGTGGGGTGAAAAATATCCTATAAAAATTAGATACTCTCTATTTTCATTTATTCCATTAAAATAGATATTCTTGTCATTTTTGTCACTTTCATAAAAATAGCCTATTTATATTTGTAATAATTTTTTTCGTTCTAATAAAACGAGTCTTATTCTCCACTAATAATACTTCAATAACTTTTTTTATTTACCTTATTAATTGCATATTAATATTTATATTATTTCAAAAATGTCTAGTATTTCAAAAATGTGCATCTCTTCCAATGGCTTTCAATGATCAGCAAATAAAAAAAATAGTCCGGGTCGAGCGAGTTCGGATCGGGTTTGACCCAAGTGCGCTCATATTGACAAAAATACCCTTATAGCTAGAGCAGCCCCTTACAAAATCGGCGGGAAAATCATGTTGCCCACACTGCAGTGTTGTCGGCCATGGAGTCCGATTCAGACTCCGGTGCCTCTCACATCTCCGCCACACCGCCTAATTCTCCACCACGTGCTCCGGCCCCTACGCGGTCAGCGTCACGCCGCGCTGCTCTTCTCTCCTCTTCCAAATCAAGAACCAAAACCTCTATCTCCACCTCAACCACTGCAAGAACATTTCTTCAGCCCGTAATCTCCAGGAAAAAATCAAACCCACTTCCACAGGCGGTCCCGGAACCGGATCCTCCACGATCCAGCCCGCCAATCACTCCTCTCCTCTCCAATCTGCCATTCCAAATTAAGAAAGGCAACCTACAAAATGGCAAGGGTGCCTCTGATGGACTCCTTCATGGTGGCCACTGTGCTTCCAAGTTTGCGTCTTTCTTGAAAGCTCGGGATAAGAATCTCAACTTTGAGGCCGATAATGCAATTGAGATGAAAAGTAGGACTTCGGTTGAAAGTGCTACTCCCGTAGAGGCAGTAAAAAAGGAGGTCATTGGGGAGGATTCGATGGTGAAAAGAATGCGGAAAAATCTTGGTGTGATTGGAGGTAGTAGTTCTGATACTGTTATAGACAAAAAGGTTAAATGTGGCAGTGAAGGGAATTTTGTGAAGCTTAATATCAACGGCTATGGCAGGAAAAAGTTCAAGTTTAAGAATAAGAGGACTGGTTTTAGTTCTTCTTCATCCAGTAAGTATCGGAAAAATTTTAGACGAAGCAAGGGAAGTGAGAAAGGTAGAGGAGGAGGAGGAGAAGAAAATTGTGTTTTTGATGAAGAGGGATTGGTGGTGGATATTGGAATGGGGCAGAAAACGTTGAGTGTTGATGCTGGATCAATTGAAGAGGCTGTGATGAGGGTGAGAGACGAGGCATCGGATGAGAATCTGCTGAAGCTGTTGAAGCTGACACATGGTTATGACTCATTTAGGGATGGCCAGTTAGAGGCTATAAAGATGGTACTTTCTGGGAAGTCCACTATGCTGGTCTTGCCGACTGGCGCAGGCAAGTCCTTGTGTTACCAGTTACCGGCATTGGCGTTGCCAGGGATCACACTTGTGGTCAGCCCTTTAGTAGCTTTGATGATTGATCAGCTTAAGCATCTGCCTCCAGTGATTCGAGGTGGCCTCTTGTGCAGCAGTCAGGTTGCTTCTGTCTCTGTGTTATAACTATGTCCTTTGCATTTGTATTACCAATTATTTGATTTTTATATCTATCTTGGTTGTTGTTTAGACAATGGAAGAGGCTTCAGAAACACTCCGGTTGCTGCAAGAAGGTTCTATTAAGGTTCATTTATGCCTTTGGTAGCCTCTGAGCCCACTCAAGCTCTCTGCACACTATCACCAATGCTCTAAATTTGGAATTAATTTGCGTAAATGAACATCTGCAGTCAAAACTCAATACTATAATCAACATTTTGTCAACAAATTTGAGTCGTATTTCAACAAGATGATACTTTCTACTTCTGTTTTACTCATGTTGTAGGTCCTTTTTGTTTCGCCAGAGAGGTTTTTAAATGCGGATTTTATTTCCATCTTTTATGGCTCTTCGGTGTTATCTACTGTTGTTGTTGATGAGGCCCATTGTGTTTCAGAGTGGTGAGTGCACATTTGCGTATTTTCTCTTTTGCACTCACACATTACCTTTTCTAATCTTGCTTGGTTCCCTTTTCTAACTCATTGGTAGTAGAATACTTTAAATACTTGATATATTTTTGCAGGTCACACAACTTTCGACCTTCATATATGAGGCTTAGAGCCTCTTTGCTGCGTGGTAAGCTTAGTGCTGGATGCATTCTTGCAATGACTGCAACTGCAACAAATAAAACCTTGTGTGATGTGATGCATGCTTTAGAGATTCCCCCTACAAACCTTATCCAGTCTACCAAGTTGAGGGAAAATCTGCATCTGTCAGTTTCTACAAGTGGGAATAGGTCTGTGCATGCACACTCTAGCTAAACCAATGTCTGATTCGGGAAACTTAATGTTAGCTTTGAATGTAGTATCAACATAATTCAACCACTTTGCAGGATGAAAGATTTGATGGCGCTGCTTAAATCTTCTCCTTTTTCAAATATTAAAAGCACCATTGTTTACTGCAAATTCCAGGTATATTTTTCCTTTAATATTTTATGTATAGCCATGAGTTCACACTCTCAATACTAAATGTAACCGAAACTTCAGTAGACATATATTATTACAAATTGTACTTATTGGCCTTCATGTAACTCCTTTTGCTCAATTTTTGTCTGCAGTCTGAAACTGACATGATAAGCAAGTATCTTTGTGATAACAATATCTCAGCAAGGGTTAGTGTTTTATTTGTAGGCTTCATTTGGTTGAAAGATCAAGCTGCTTCTGGACATTGTTCTTAATTAATATTTTTGTTCAAATGAATTATTATTTTTATGTTCAGAGTTACCATAGTGGTATTCCTGCAAAAGATAGGAGTCGTGTACAGGATTTGTTCTGTTCAAACAAGATTAAAGTGGTAAGAAGTTTGATTATTCTTTACTAGCTTGGTCTTTTAGGGTGTCTAGGTTTCATACTATTTTATACAATCTGTTTAGGTCTATTAACTTGTATGTTTCTGTTTATGGAAGGTTGTTGCAACTGTAGCATTCGGGATGGGACTTGATAAAAGTGATGTTGGAGCTGTAAGAGAATGTTCTATCATTTTTTTTCCTTACATTTGGTTCTACTTCACGTGAAGTCAAAAGTCATGACTCTAGTGACATTGAACCATTGTGATCTTTATGGTCATTCTGGTTTAGTTTCTTTCAAATATCTCTGTTAAAAATCTCTGTTCAATACTATAATATTTAATCCCTTACACTTAATGAGAAACTTGAAATATAGAGCGCAGCTTGAGAATTTATTTTGCAATAAATAAGAAATCCTTGCATATTGGTAAAAGCTTATCTTCAACAATCTGTAGTGACTTATGCGTGGATGGAGATAGTTCCTCTTGGCACATTTTACATTATGGCCACACTTATGGTTATTTTACCAACTCTCTAATTGTCCTACCTCAGGTGATTCATTATAGTTTACCTGAAAGCTTGGAAGAGTATGTTCAGGTAAACTATTCACATTTATATCTTGTAAACACTGATAGTCTTCCCCAACTAGTTTAGTTGAAAGATGAATATGTTGTCAAGCTGCTAGAAGTAAAATCACATTATTGTGTTAGGAAATTGGTCGTGCTGGGCGTGATGGTAGATTATCTTATTGTCACCTTCTCTTTGATGATGCCACATATATCAAACTTCGTAGTTTAATGTACAGGTAATTAATTGACTAGACCATTTTGAGGTCAGTTCCTCCCTTTTCTATAGTTTCTTGTCTAGATTTACTAACATATGTTCTATTACTCAATGATCAGTGATGGTGTAGATGAATATACTGTCAACAAGTTACTCTGTCAAATTTTCACAAGTGACACACCTTCTGGGGAAGAAACGTGTTCGATAGTCAAAGAATCAGCATGTCGTAAATTTGACATGAAAGAAGAGGTCATTCATATAGCTGTTTTTGCTACAAGTCTGTCTATTCTTCCTCTCAAATCCCTGTCTACATCTGCAGTATTGAGTAGGAGTAGTATTTAAATAAAAGCTAATTTTCCTGATCCTTGGAAATTTTCTATGGCTTTAGTGAACAAGTTGATATTGCTATTTGCTAATATGTGAATTTGTGATAAGTTCCAGTGATACAATCCCTGAGTTTGGAAGTTAAAAAATGATTTCAAAACTGATTCTACCACTCTTATTTGGCTCAATATTAGGATGATTACCATTAACCTTTTCCTTGTTTATAGGTAATTTTAACCATTCTGACGCAGTTGGAGTTGGGTGAAGTACGTTATGTGAAATTGTTTCCGCAAATAAATGTAACTTGTGTCTTAAATTTCCACCAGGTGTGTAGCCTAACCTTTTCCGAAAAGCAATTACACACAAGCGGATCATGTGGTTATGCTCTCAAGTCTTATATAATTATCCCATGTTGTTATCTCTTCTTGTTAGAATCACCCATAGAATTTATCTACATCCCAACTAATTTTCTTGTTCAGTTCATCAAATGCAAATGTGAAGCTGTAAAGTGTAGACAGAAAGGAGAAAATAATAAAGTGTGCATTCACAGCTAGAGAGATTCCTATATATATAGAGAGTAGAAAGCTAGGATTACTATTAGGTTAAAGCTATTCCTCAATTACAGCTGATAAGTAAAGAAAGCCTAGATACAAAAGATATTATACAATATTCCCCTCAAGCTGGAGGATAGCAACCATGTCCAGTACAAAGATCTGATAGCATTTCCCTTCCAACGGTTTACTGATGATATCAACAATTTATTTGGATGAAGAAGTGAATGGAGTAGCAATGATCTGGCCGCTTATACACTCATAAATAAAATGTCAGTCAACCTTAATTTTTTTGCCCTCTCATGAAACACTGGGTTATTTGCAATATAGATAGCTACTTGGTTAGGTCAAGGTTCTCAACCTCGACAGAAGATCTAGCAATTGTGTGTTGTTTCTTACTTCACCAAGCTACTAAGTTTCCTCCCTATTATATGCGTTATCCATGACTAGAACAACAGCACCCCAGTGAACCTGCCCAGGCTTATCCATAAAAAATGGCTGATCAAACCAACAAGAAAGAGATGGCAGGCCTTTGTTACTGTCAAGTAGATAATTTTCCCAACAAGTTCTGTACTTAGCTTTGTCCTCCAAGAAGTCTCCAGTATCATCCCAAATGCTCGGATAGTATCTATAGAGTATCAACTAGTTTCGTTCCTAGCAAGAACATAATTTTTTGAGATCCTAAGAATAACATAAAAGCATAAGAACATAGCAGATAACTGGACACATATAGGAGAAAAGAATAAATTGTACATTAACAGCTAGGGAACCTCCTATATATAAGGAGTAGAAAGCTAGGGTTACTACTAGCTTAAAATTTAAATCTATTCCTACAATAACAAGGATAAATAAGGAAATTCTAGATACAAAAGGTATTCACAATAACAAGCATATATTATCTGCCTATCTTTGCTCTAGTTTAGTTTAGCTTGAATCATCATCCTTCTTCAATTGCAGACTCCACCACCAGTACTTGCAGCTAGAGATGTTGCAGTTGCTGCAATTTTAAAAAAGTGAGAACTAATATATGGCTTAAACTGCCAACTGGAGCAATTATGTTTTCCAAGTTCTTTTCACTTAGTTATATTATATGCGCACCTTATTACACAGGTCTGAGATGAAAGATGGGCAGTATGTGTTTAACATTCCTTCTGTTGCAAATAACATTAGAATGCAAGCTTCTGAGCTGTTAAATCACTTGCAGAATCTAAAGGTTAGTATTATTTAAGTTGTACTATAAAATTCTTATATAAGTTTCAGTTATTAATGGCCTGAGGATTTTGTTGCACATTTTGTGATGTGCTTGTAGACTTAATATGATAGGATTTCCATTTCTTGACCAGATGAAGAGGGAAATAACATATGAATTGAAGGATCAAGCATTTTGTTATAAAATTTTGGGGGTACCAAACGATATTTGCTCTTTGGCAGCTCAGCTAACTAAGTGGCTTGGGGAGGTTGAAACTTGTAAGGTGATTGAGTTTCTTTCCATGTTATTAGTTGGTTTGTGCTTTCTTGTTGCTATTCACTTGCTAATTTGTATTCATTAACTGGTTTATTGAAATGGAAATATGCCTGTCATTTACCTACTATCTAAATTATGGAATAACATTATGTTGCTTTTAATTTATTTGTTATAGAATGTCTTAACCTGCAGATGAAATCACAAGTCTCCTTTTCTGTGTTAAGAATTAGTCAAAAGAATCATAAGATCCTTATTTGTTTTCTCTAGTTATATAGTGCTTCTGAGAATATATTGAGATCTTTTTGGCCAATCTTTTGGTGAGAGAATAATTATTGCCAATATATATTTGTAAAGAGATCATTGTATTTGTTTTCCAATGCTTACTAGTTTATACCTACGCTACTAAATTGCAATCCAATTTTCACATGCACTTGGCTCAACATAGGTACGGAAGCTAGACATGGTGTATAATGCTTCAGTCTTTGCCGCAAAAGTTTGTGACAAAGCTCTCGGTTGCAACAATGACGAACATACACCTTGTTTGCAAAGGAAGATTCAGGAGTACTTCAGTGGGGACTGTGATGCTGATACACATATTCAGATGGATCAAAACAGGTTGAGTACAAATTTTCTGAAATCCAGCACATAATTTAAGAATGTTAAATTTTTTTGCTTGGAGCTGTACATATATAACTGCCTAAAGTTATCAAATCAAGTAAGTCTAACTAGATAGATTAGTGTATGAAACTAAATGCCAAGTTATTGATCATGATAAACCTGGAATAAGCATAATCTTTTATTCCTTATATGCATCATGTAAGTAATCATGCTTCTAGTTGGAAAATATGTCGTTGAGCATTCTAATACCAATAAACTAATACAAATGTGCTTCCATTTTGCAGTAGATTTTTGCGAGCAGATACAAAGGTAAAATTCCAAACCTTATATTTTCACAGCTGCTGGAAAAGAAGTTTATCAGGTGATACTTAATCTTTGATTTTCTAATAATGCATTAGGTTTTTCTCCAAAGCAACGCACAGGCAAAATTCACACCCAGAGCGATTGCAAGGATTTTTCATGGACTTGGCAGTCCAGCCTTTCCTTCTGCTACTTGGTCAAGAACTCATTTCTGGTAATTTTAGGGAAATGAGAATGTTTTTACATGGTTATAGTTTACTGTTCCCTTTAAACTAGCAAGGTGTAACTGATTGAATTTCAGGGGACGATATGCAAATGTGGAGTTCAGGGCAATAATGGAGGCAGCAAAGGAAGAACTCGTGAATTTTGTGGGGAAGAACGTGACATAAACCTTTTCACTCCCAAATTTTCACCTGAAATTCCAGATCTGCTAATGGTTTTGCTAGTCATCAACCACAAAGAACAAGGGATCATCGTGTCATAACGATGCTGAACTTCATCATGAGGTTACGTCACGTTCGTCCATTGCATCACACTGAGTAATCCTTAGCTGCTGAAGCATCCTTAGTTGTATTATGAACCACAGAACAGGGGATCATATCGCGTCATGCAGAAACCAGTGGGCATGATGTAAAACGAGTTTGTGCATAGCGAAAGAGGATTCTGCTTTTCTTCCACCATTGCAGTCAATCTGAGTGAAGATTTCCAGTCTCATCTTAAAGTTGAAGGTAGGTCGATACAATGTTCTTGTAGTGATATTGCAGCTTTTGGAACTGTCATTCTTGTATTTTTCTCTTTTTTTCTTTACTTTTTATGCTTGTAAATCTGTGGGGGCATAACATTTGTGTTGTGATCACTGTCATGGGATAATTCCATATATGTAGCGGTTGTTCAGTTTGTTAGACAAAATAATCATGAGATGTAGTTTAAGATTTCATTGTGAGATTATTTTAATTAGAGATGATGACTACTACTAATTATCACATGATCATCCATTTAGGATTGAGTTGTGAGATTCAATCTAATTAACTAAAAAAAAATAGTACATATTTCATTCTTAGATATAATCTTACAAGTTACAATAACATGCATATTTGAGATTATGTTGTGATAATTAGATATTACTCCTACGTTACACGCTTTATAAGAGCATAATTAGTGAGCACCACACTTTTAGCATTTTATATTTTGTTTAGCACGTTTAGTTTGTATCTAATAAATTAAATTTTGTTATTGATATTATAAATTTACAATTCATATAAAATTTAGAGTTTGATTTGTTATTTTATCCATTTATTTGACATTATAGAAAAAATGAATACTAAATTGAACTTTAATTTTTGATTAATTCATGTAATTAATAATAAATAATAATGCAATATTTTCATTACGTACTTGCAATGTTTGAATTGTATATAATTTATAAATTATTGATTGTTGATGCAATATTTTCTTTGAATATAACTTCATCATACTATTATCATGATATTTATATTACGTTTTTACATAATGTTCATTACTACTATTATTTAGACAATCTCACGTCATATTTCCCTTCATCATCACGTTCTGGCTTTTCATAATGAATATTGATATATGTGTAATGGAAAGTTTATATAGGTATCTAATAAATGCAAAGTTTAAATATTATACAAACTCCAAACTATTATCTGCACTGTTAAAAATGTCAACAGATGGCAACAGAAAATATCAACGCATTGTCAACGGTTGACACCGTGTTGACATTGTGTTGACATCAAAATCTTAAAATTTTACACTTTATTGACATGAGGGGTGATCAATTGCTAACTCACCCCTTAGTTGTTAACTATAACTAATTTACGACCATAGGAATTAAGAGATCTAATGGCCTATAATTTGTCATGTGTAATTTCATTTTTCATATTTTAATATTAAAAATAGAGTAAAGGTTAATTTTGGTCCTAAACATATGCTAAAAATACGAATTTTGTCCAAAACATTCACTTTTTGAAAAACGGGTCCATAACATACGAAAACGCTATCGGTTTGGTCCTAAACATATGAAAACGCTGTCGATTTGGTCCTTTTTGACGATTCCGTCAATTTTTTGACGGTCAGCCGTGAATTAGCAAAATTTTGACCAGATTAGTAATTAATTAAAATAAAATAAAATAAATTTAAAAAAATCTAAAATAAAATCTCTCTCACATTTCTCTTCCTCTCCCCCCTCTCCCGTCAATTCTAAAATCTGAGATTTGTAGTTGTAGGCCTAAACCATTAATTCCATCAAATTGCTTCGAACCTCCAACTCTAGTTGTTGATTCTTTAATGGCGTTTCAACGATTTCCACATCCTTCCCCATGATGCAAGGATTCGATAATCCATTCCACGAATTCAGCTTGCTCAGCTCACCCAAACACCTCGCCACCTCCTTCATCGACAGCCTCTTGTCTCTGCACGACCTCACACATTTCGCCGACACCATCTTCCTCACCCTCGCATCCCTGGGCATCGGAACCCTAGGATCGTACTCGCTCATGAATTTCCGCTTTCTTATCAGCGGAATCTCCCAATCCACCACCAACGGCGACGAATTCACCATATCCAGCTCTGGCGGTCCGGAGAGCTAATCGGAGGCGGCGGGGCCAGGTTGGGGGGCGAGGATTGGTGTGGAGGAAGTCGTACAGAGTGTCGTTGCTCATGAATTCGACGAGGAGGCGGCGGCTGTGGGAGTTGGTGGAGAAGCCGAGGAGGTTGATGAGGGAGGGGCTGTAGAGAGAGGAGAGGGTGTCGATCTCATTGCCGAGGTCGTTGGCGGAGGGCTTCTTGGAGTCGGAGAGGTTGGCTGTGGGCCGGTGGCTAATTGGAGGTCTTTGTAGGTGAATTCTTGGATTTTGATGGGGTGGGAATGGAAATCGGATGTGGAGATGGAAGAGTCGATTTTGCAGGAGAGGTACCCCTTTAGAATTGAAGAGGGAGAGTGATGGATTGAGTGTCGCCGGCGAGAGAGGAAGAGAGAGGTACCCCTCTATTTTGAATTATTTTTATTTTATTTTATTAAATTATTATGCATCATTATACTAATTAAGTCAAAAAATCGTTAATTGGGTGCTGACCGTCAGAAATTAACGGTTCCGTCAAATTAGGACCACTTCGTTAACGATTTCAAATGTTCAGGACCCGATTTTCAAAAAGTGAATATTTTGGACCAAATTTGTATTCTGGCTATATGTTTAGAACCAATTTTGACATTTACTCTTAAAAATATAAGATTAACACCACATTTAGGGTTTTGAATCGGAATGTCAATATAGTGTATTAAAGATATCAACACAATGCATTGAATATGTCAACACAATTTAATATTGACATTGTACACATATTATGTTGACATATTATGTTCTCTATATTGATATTAAGCTGTATGTCGAAATTATACGAAAATTTACAATTTTTTAAAAAAATTTGACATCAGAACATGTGCATGTAAGATCTCGTTGGAATTCTTATAAAGTTATCTTTAATTTGATATATGTTGTGTGAAAAAATAATTTAAATTGAGATTATTTATAATCATTTAAAGTTTTGAGAAATTTTTTAAAAGTTAGTTATAACTTATCTTTTTGTCCGTTGACATTAATACCCCTAATTGATATTATTGATACGTTGTATTGATATTTATGGTTGTATGATCTTGTGCCTAGATTTAATGATCCAAATCCAAATGCTATCGTTTAGTCGTAGTTAGCAATTTAAGAATGAGTTAGCAATATAACACACCATGTGTTGACATTGTGCTTATGTTATGTTGACACTGTATTGAAAAGTTTGAAATTTGTATAATATATAGAGTTTGCATTTTATCACTACCCATATACACTATATATCACACTACATCATACTTCCTCCATCCGCCATTAGGAGTCTCATTTCTTGGCGACACTGGTTTTAAGAAATATTAAGAAAAATGAATAAAAAAAGTTAGTGGAATATGAGTCTCACTTTTATATATTAGTTTTAAATAAAATGTGGGTGGGATGAGTTGGTAGAATGTGAGACCCTATTACCATTTATAGTAAAAGTGAATCGGAACTCCTATTCGCGAACGGACTAAAATAGAGAAGCGAGACTCTTATTCACGGACGGAGGGAGTACCTAAAGTACATTGATACAAAGACCAAAGGAAACAACAACTGTAGAATGACTTAAATGAAAAAATTGTATTATAATAAACATATAGTATCACAATACATGCATGATAACGCAACAATGATATAATTGTAATGGAAGTTTTTAACATCCATTAATGACATCTTGAATAAAATATTAATATAATCAAAATGAGATAATCATATTGAATGAACATAATTATATACGTCAATACATATTTACACTGGAAATTGTGCACACTATGTAATGAACAATCTATAACTGTAACAGATAAATAATAATTTAAAATATATCAGTAAACACATTAAAATAAAAATATATCACAACACATTAGGGCCTCGTTTGATTGGCCACATAGGGTGGGGTGAGATATGATTTTTTTATATGGTTTTGCATGATATGTCAGATGGGGCTTATCACAAACCGATGTTTGATAGCCCTGATGTTGCTTTGAAGAAATCTTTTATTGTCTTTGATTAGATAATCGAAAATGTATGATAAGATGATATATAGTCTGTTTTGTCCTCATAAATTTACTGAATATCCCATTTTGTCCTTGCAGCCCTAAATAGCGGGTATTCAATATTTCGCCCAAATGGTTCCCGCGCCTCGCCGAATACCGCGGTCGTGAAGAACGATTTTGCAGATTCCAAGCAACATCTGTCGAACTACTTAATTCCCATCGTCATTCGCCCTAATTTTCGTATCGACAGGTATGCAATCCTTCAAAAACCTCTTCAAATCCAATGATTAACCAAGGTGATTGCTTTGAATGTATACTATCTGGGTTCATTTGGACTAAATTGAGTTGGAATTTATCGCCCATTGTTACTTCTTAATCTTGGTACACCTTGAGTTGGTTGATTCGCTCGTATCGTGATAATCTACGTTTATGAATTGATCGTCGTTTATACTTTTTCCAATGTTGGTGTTTGATGTTTTGGTGTCCGATTGTATAGGATTTAAAGTGCATTGTTACTTCTGACTCTTGGTAGTTTTTGAGTGATATGGCCTCGCAACACCATGACGTTAGCGAGAACGAAGGAAGTCCAGAGGGTAATATTGTTTTTGATTCATGTAATCGTTTACTATGGTATGCATACACAAAAAATCGATATTCAGTTGTTTCTTTCAATAGGTAGCAACGATTTCTATCCGACTAGGAACTCAAAAGCTGACAGGTCTAGACGCATATGGTCGGTCCGTGAAGAAGAGATCCTAATGGCAACTCTAAAGGAGTTGGCAGCTAATGGATGGAAATCCGACAACGGGTTTCGCTCTGGTTACCTGGTACGCGCGAGGGAGGCGATAAAGCGTGAATTTCCAAATACCGATATCCTCCCACACCCGCACATCTACTCCAAAATAACTACTTGGAAGAGGAATTATGGATCACTAAAGATGATGTTAAACCACAGCGGCATTGGCTTCAATTCGGATGGTACATACCGAATCGAAGCCGATGATGAGCAGTGGGCACTTTTTTGCAAGGTTTGTATTGTTCTATTTGATTTGTGGTTTGCAAAATGGTTTTTTTTCCCTGCGTGCCTACTGCTTAGGATTCATTACATTGAATTGATCATTGTGTATATAAATCTTGATATATATAGCAAGGTCTGTAATGTGCTATTTGGTTTGGGGTTTGAAAAATGTTTTATTTTTCAATGCGAGCCTACTGCTGGAGTGATCAGTGGGTGTATAAATCTTGATATGTTTGCTCTGGATGTTTGTACCCAGAAAGACAGACATGCGAAGTACATGAGGAACAAATCGTGGCCTCAATACGAAGACTGGAAGGAGGTGTTTGGTCAGGACCGTGCCGATGGTGAACGTGGTATAGACGTGGCTGCTGCTGCGGGTTCAATATACGGCCAACAAAATGAAGTTCCAGTCGATGAGGCCATTTCCCCCCACATGACGTTTGCAGAGCTATTTCCTGACGAGCCAATCCCGGACGGGATCCTTCCAGACATGTTAGACGACAGCCAATCTGTAACAGAGGGTGGAGTGCCTGGATCTGGTGCTGGTGTTGATGTCGGGACTGTTTCGGGGGACGGGGTGCGTGAAGCACATGCCGTGGGTGCTGCATCTGGGTCGAGGTCCGGTCCAGGACAAAAACTTACTAAGAAGGTGATGAAGAAGCGAAAGGTCGAAGACAAGATGGACGGCGTGCTAACGCTCATGGGACAGATTCACAGCGATACTAATGATCGTTTGTCCGAGATTTCGAAGAGAATAGGATACGAGTTCGATCTAAGCAACAAGCGGGCTGAGGTCTTTGACCAACTGAAGGGTCTACCAGGCTTATCTCTTAAGCTACAATTCTATGTGAGTAAGAAGCTGGTCAAAGAACCCGAGCTACTTGACCTGTTTCGGGGGTTGCCGGAAACTGCTCGTGCAGCGTTTGTGTTCGACCTATTGGAAACTGACAACATGTTGCAAGGCTGATCTCGGTGAAGAAATGGTTGGTGATGTTTTTTTGCTTTTATGGTGCAGCAGTTGGTAGTTTTTTTTGGGGTAACAGTAGGGGCTCATTTGGGAACTCTTGTTTATGGCCCTGCTTTTGTATGCATTGTTGTTATTTAAGGTCTTTACCTGAACATGACACTTTGTTATGCATAGTTTTTGATGGAAGCTTATTTGATACTGTTAGCTTATTTGATAATGTTAGCTTATTTGTTAGTGTCTGCTTATTAGCGTTCTGTTTAAGTGGTTCCAGTCGACACACATGATGCTTCCCAATATACAGCCAAACATTAGATAAGCTAAAAGACCTCATATTACATCAGTTGAACCATTCCCACCACAAAACTAGTCATTTCCATTGAACTTCAAAACAAAAGGTTGTAACGCATGGTTGGCGCCCCAGGGCACCATAACCTTACCTCGGGGAAGGACTCCAAGAAGCGCACGACTCTCCATCTGATGAGGAGAAGTTGACCCTTTTCTCATTGTTATACACAGTAGGCAATGAAGAACTGGGACGCGCGTGGAAGCTTGGTATGTCTACTTCAAAGAGATTACGCCGAACAAACGTTGAAGAGACCGGCATCGGTGATGTCACTTCATCAGAGATCGCGGGTGAATGAATTAGCCGGTTTTGCGTTGGCTCAGCCGGGATGTCGGAGTCAGATAGCACTATGACCTCCGCACTGTTGTCTGAAATTGTAATAACCTCGTCAGGGATTTCAACTTTGACGTCGTACGCGCCAAAGAAACTCGCAAGCAGGCTGAAATCTGGCTCATCACGATAGTAATACGCCGCCGCCGAAGCATCCCTCTAGCAAGCAAAGTTACGCAAACAGAGTGCATTACATTTAAAGAAATGATGCGCATTCATGATTTCCTTTTAAGAAGCATATATTTTCTGGACTTAGTAAAAAAACATGAGCTACTACGAACCTTGAATATAAACTTCCACGTCGCATCCGAGGCGGACACAATTCGATCTTGAGTATTCCACTGGACACCGTTAGTCTTGACCAATTTTTTGAAACGCACGTACCTAGCCTTCAATAATTTAACACGCACTGCTATGTCGTCGGTTGTAAGATCCAATCCAAAAGGATGATTGATCACATCACGGACATTGCGGAGCACCGCGTCCGGCACCTTGCCATCTTCCCACTCACGTCCGGTCCTCAGAGTGATTAGCGTCGAAATGAGCATGGCATCCATCTCTTGGGTCCACTTACCCCTGTAGAAGAACATTGCTTGTGGAGGTATTTTGAAGCTCATTGTGTTAATTGGTGTATGAGTGACGATGACACAATATTTGTCAAAGGGAGCACCCTTTTCATCCGAAGCAATTTATGGTTGAGCAATAAATATAGTCTTTCTTACATAGCTAAACTTTAGAATTGATGTTGGCAGGTAGTAGATATATTAATAAGTCCACAAACATACACTTTGAACAATACATGACAACTTTTAAAACTTCCACCCGTGATGAATCACTTCTCCAATTCTATAAGTAATCTCTGTGCATATAATTCCAAATACTACCCACCTTTTTTGTATAGGCAACTGACAGCATGCGTTGTAGCAATCACGGCAGTGAGATGGCTTATTAAATCCCTGTAGTGCAACAGTTACAATTGTGGTTGAGGGTGATTAAATAGGCCACTACAATATCAACAGCACCCATCCACATTTCACCAAACATTCCCTGCGACTATGGATTACTCTCGGCACCCTTCCTTCATGAAGAAAATCTCGATAGAGCACTGCCTAAATGAGTT
This sequence comes from Salvia splendens, assembly GCF_004379255.2. NCBI lineage: Eukaryota > Viridiplantae > Streptophyta > Magnoliopsida > Lamiales > Lamiaceae > Salvia > Salvia splendens. The sequence continues at coordinate 5,434,439 of NC_056034.1, forward strand.
GGTTAGTACTTCATCTTTTTTTTCGTATGTTTTTGGTTGTTTTATAGCGTAGTTGGTTGTACTGAAATAGGGGGTCGTTTATTTGCAGCGCATACCACCAGAATTTGTATCTCTTCATGGATCAAGGCTCATGTTTGACTGTCGTCTAGTCATGCCGGGTGGAAGGAGTTGGCCGGTGAGACTCCTGAACATTGCGAGTGGTTGCCATTTCCACAATGGTTGGGCCGAATTTCGCCTCGCGAACAACATTATTCACGATGACGTGCTTACATTCACTATGGTAGATGCGGGCATATTCCATGTGAAGCGCTATAACCCGAGGACGGGATGTCCTCGACTTAGTGATTTACACGGTTAATTCCTGTAGACAAACTTTAATCTTGTTTAATATATGGATGCGTCTGTATTTAATTCATTGCTATGCATTAACGTGGCAGAGGAAGGTGTATACGGCGACTCAGAACACAGTGATGCTCCGGACGTGGAAACGTCCGACGACTATGTGCCCTCGGACACGGATGGGGGCGACTCCTCGGATGAGGAAGAGTATGTGCCGGACCCCGGGGTTTTAGCTGATGATGGTTGCCCGACTTTCACTGTAACTTTGGACAGCACAAACATTTCCCGTTCTCTAGAGATTCCGATGGCGTTTTGGCGTCGCCACATTCGGATGATATCACTTCAAGATCCGGTTTACTTCAACGTGAACGGAGACTCGTGGTTCATTGTTCTGGACCACAGTGACACCAAGATTTGGGTTAAACGTGGATGGCGGCGTTTCAAAATTGCCAACAACATCGTTGTTGGTACGCGCTGCCACTTCAAGCTCATTGATCGGATTGACGTCCAGTTTTATGTGTGGTTTGATCGACCGTAAGTATTAGGAATGATGTGAAAATGTATTATGTATGTAGTAGAACTCTTGCGGGTGCAATGTGTGTTTCGGCTGTGTCCAGGTGATTAAAGTTCACCAAATTTTCAGTTAGTGTTGTTATTACAGCCGTTGTTAAGTTGATATGTTGGCTCCTATGTATTTGATGTGGTTATTTCGAATATGAAATGTAGTTGATGTCTACCATCTGTGAAATTTGATGCATCGAATTCTATTAACAATTGTTCTCGCTTGTATGAAAATTGATGCAACAAATACTAATACAAAATGATGTCTCCAAACGAACAACAATATTGCACGAAGGCGTAATAAAAATTTGATGTCTCCCTTCTGTGGAAAAATGTCAGGTTACAACACAATCGAAAATTGTTAAGAATGCGTACAAGAAAACGAGCAATACACAGAACAATGTATCCAAATTACGCTATGGTTTAAGGAAGGCAGAACTCAAGAATCAATTTCAGAACCACTACCTATCCATTATTTCTTTCGGCCCACATTGCCCTTGCAAGATCATCCCTTTTTGTATTCCATATTGCTGAGGGTTCCACACTGCTGATATTATCAGAGACCAACGGAGGCTCATTATCACTTTCGTCATCACACTCTTCCTCGTTTACCAACTCAGCCTCCACAGGATCAACCACCATCTGACTTCTTATGTAATTGTGAAGAAGAAAACATGCGATTATTAGGCCGGTTTGAACGTCTATCGGATAAAAGCTTGCAGATCGGAGGATACCCCATCTCATTTTCAACACGGCAAACGATCGTTCGATGACGTTCCTCGCCTTAGAATGTCTGAGGTTAAAAAGCTCTGCCGGATTCTGGGGAGCTTGCCGACCGACGCCCCATTCCTTAAGATGGTAACGAACTGCTTTATAAGGAGTCAAGAAACCTTCAGCGTTGGGGTATCCATTGTCACATAGGTAGTAGCAACCTGTAATTGGATACCATGTTTTATCAGAAAACTTGCTACGAATTCAAGTGATATTAACTGAACCAACTATATGAAACTTAACTTTAGGAACTTTGAGGCCTAATGGTCTGCTGACGGCATCTCTTAAAATCCGAGAGTCACCCGCAGAGCCCTCCCATCCGGGTAGTAGATAAATGAATCTGAGCTTGGGGTCACACACGGCCAATGTGTTGGTGGTGATGTGGCCTTTTCGATTACGGTATCGGGGAGCATCAGCAATGGGAACACGCACATTGATATAAGTACCATCTAAAGCACCCAGACAACCCTGTATATAGACAACAGCAACAATCAAGCATTATATCGAAGACTTAAGGAAGTATTACAATATATATGTACCTTGAACCATTTCCACCTACGGTCAGAGCAAGTTTCATCTATGGGGGTGGGCTTCACCAAAAAAATACTATGTAGTGTGAGAATACAACGGAGTACAATGTGTATATACTTTGACACAGTCTGAGACGAACGCATGAAATTATGCCCAACGATGCGAGATTTCTTGTGGTGTGCTAACACACAAAGGAACATGGCTACTTGTTCTTCCACACTGACTAGTCTTTGATCAATTAAGCCTACCCGGTCCCGGAGAATGCGACATAGACGCCCAAAGGTGTTCCTATCCATCCGTAAATTATCTACGCATGCCCTATCTGTTACACGAACTAGTCTATCCAGCTGACGGACATGAGCCGGAATAGAATCTAGAACCACTGACTGATTTAGACGATCCCAACGTTTACGCTTGCGGTTTTTAGGGCAAATCAATGATATCATCAAAGAGATGAGCAGCAGGTTAATTTGATAGTTGCGTATAACCTCTTCAAGCAAAATCAACACGGTCGTCATGTCATTTTGTGTACTTGAAACCTGATCAAGCCGTCCATAACAGACAATGCAAACTTCAATTCGAGATTTAAGATTCCTAGTAAACTTACACAGCGAAGGCAATCGTTTTTGCCTATTATAAAATTGAAACCTTATGCCTTGCACTAACTTCAATCACAACAACAACGTAAACTTTGGAAACATAGACATTCAGACACCAAAATATTACCAATTTGTATAGAGTTCAATCCATATCACAGAAAAGATGGAAAAATTTACATTCAGATCTAATCAAATGCGTAAACAATGGTGTGCTATGAATTCACATACCTCACGGAAATCCCCTCCATTATCCATTGACCGCCGGCTATGATATCGAAAAAGTACGCTGCGCAATCGCTAATAACATACACACAACTTCAATGTTTGGATTAAAGAGACAATTATGCAATTAATGAACAATTGAATCGAAATTGATACCAAATAGCCGCCGGAATTCGAGCCTCACCACAAATCGCCGCCGCTGAACTTCAATTCGAACAACACTTTGTATAGCCTATATTGCCACAACACCACATACAATCGGCAATTTGCGGGGTCTTTTAGGCAATCTTACAATCGGGAAAGACGGCACAAGGCGTATCGGAGCCGATAAGCCTGATACGCATACCCCTAAAAACTGTGTTGGTATCTTAATGCGGCCCGGGTTGGTGGTTGTATCCCGGGTCGTTGTGCAACACTATCAGGGCAATCAAACCATAGACAAGTCAGAGATAGGAGTGCTTATCTCATCCTATCTGGCCAATCAAGCGAGGCCTAAGGCCTCGTTTGATTGGCCACATAGGGTGGGGTGAGATATGGTTTTTTTATATGGTTTTGCATGATATGTCAGATGGGGCTTATCACAAACCGATGTTTGATAGCCCTGATGTTGCTTTGAAGAAATCTTTTATTGTCTTTGATTAGATAATCGAAAATGTATGATAAGATGATATATAGTCTGTTTTGTCCTCATAAATTTACTGAATATCCCATTTTGTCCTTGCAGCCCTAAATAGCGGGTATTCAATATTTCGCCCAAATGGTTCCCGCGCCTCGCCGAATACCGCGGTCGTGAAGAACGATTTTGCAGATTCCAAGCAACATCTGTCGAACTACTTAATTCCCATCGTCATTCGCCCTAATTTTCGTATCGACAGGTATGCAATCCTTCAAAAACCTCTTCAAATCCAATGATTAACCAAGGTGATTGCTTTGAATGTATACTATCTGGGTTCATTTGGACTAAATTGAGTTGGAATTTATCGCCCATTGTTACTTCTTAATCTTGGTACACCTTGAGTTGGTTGATTCGCTCGTATCGTGATAATCTACGTTTATGAATTGATCGTCGTTTATACTTTTTCCAATGTTGGTGTTTGATGTTTTGGTGTCCGATTGTATAGGATTTAAAGTGCATTGTTACTTCTGACTCTTTGGTAGTTTTTGAGTGATATGGCCTCGCAACACCATGACGTTAGCGAGAACGAAGGAAGTCCAGAGGGTAATATTGTTTTTGATTCATGTAATCGTTTACTATGGTATGCATACACAAAAAATCGATATTCAGTTGTTTCTTTCAATAGGTAGCAACGATTTCTATCCGACTAGGAACTCAAAAGCTGACAGGTCTAGACGCATATGGTCGGTCCGTGAAGAAGAGATCCTAATGGCAACTCTAAAGGAGTTGGCAGCTAATGGATGGAAATCCGACAACGGGTTTCGCTCTGGTTACCTGGTACGCGCGAGGGAGGCGATAAAGCGTGAATTTCCAAATACCGATATCCTCCCACACCCGCACATCTACTCCAAAATAACTACTTGGAAGAGGAATTATGGATCACTAAAGATGATGTTAAACCACAGCGGCATTGGCTTCAATTCGGATGGTACATACCGAATCGAAGCCGATGATGAGCAGTGGGCACTTTTTTGCAAGGTTTGTATTGTTCTATTTGATTTGTGGTTTGCAAAATGGTTTTTTTCCCTGCGTGCCTACTGCTTAGGATTCATTACATTGAATTGATCATTGTGTATATAAATCTTGATATATATAGCAAGGTCTGTAATGTGCTATTTGGTTTGGGGTTTGAAAAATGTTTTATTTTTCAATGCGAGCCTACTGCTGGAGTGATCAGTGGGTGTATAAATCTTGATATGTTTGCTCTGGATGTTTGTACCCAGAAAGACAGACATGCGAAGTACATGAGGAACAAATCGTGGCCTCAATACGAAGACTGGAAGGAGGTGTTTGGTCAGGACCATGCCGATGGTGAACGTGGTATAGACGTGGCTGCTGCTGCGGGTTCAATATACGACCAACAAAATAAAGTTCCAGTCGATGAGGCCATTTCCCCCCACATGACGTTTGCAGAGCTATTTCCTGACGAGCCAATCCCGGACGGGATCCTTCCAGACATGTTAGACGACAGCCAATCTGTAACAGAGGGTGGAGTGCCTGGATCTGGTGCTGGTGTTGATGTCGGGACTGTTTCGGGGGACGGGGTGCGTGAAGCACATGCCGTGGGTGCTGCATCTGGGTCGAGGTCCGGTCCAGGACAAAAACTTACTAAGAAGGTGATGAAGAAGCGAAAGGTCGAAGACAAGATGGACGGCGTGCTAACGCTCATGGGACAGATTCACAGCGATACTAATGATCGTTTGTCCGAGATTTCGAAGAGAATAGGATACGAGTTCGATCTAAGCAACAAGCGGGCTGAGGTCTTTGACCAACTGAAGGGTCTACCAGGCTTATCTCTTAAGCTACAATTCTATGTGAGTAAGAAGCTGGTCAAAGAACCCGAGCTACTTGACCTGTTTCGGGGGTTGCCGGAAACTGCTCGTGCAGCGTTTGTGTTCGACCTATTGGAAACTGACAACATGTTGCAAGGCTGATCTCGGTGAAGAAATGGTTGGTGATGTTTTTTTGCTTTTATGGTGCAGCAGTTGGTAGTTTTTTTTGGGGTAACAGTAGGGGCTCATTTGGGAACTCTTGTTTATTGCCCTGCTTTTGTATGCATTGTTGTTATTTAAGGTCTTTACCTGAACATGACACTTTGTTATGCATAGTTTTTGATGGAAGCTTATTTGATACTGTTAGCTTATTTGATAATGTTAGCTTATTTGTTAGTGTCTGCTTATTAGCGTTCTGTTTAAGTGGTTCCAGTCGACACACATGATGCTTCCCAATATACAGCCAAACATTAGATAAGCTAAAAGACCTCATATTACATCAGTTGAACCATTCCCACCACAAAACTAGTCATTTCCATTGAACTTCAAAACAAAAGGTTGTAACGCATGGTTGGCGCCCCAGGGCACCATAACCTTACCTCGGGGAAGGACTCCAAGAAGCGCACGACTCTCCATCTGATGAGGAGAAGTTGACCCTTTTCTCATTGTTATACACAGTAGGCAATGAAGAACTGGGACGCGCGTGGAAGCTTGGTATGTCTACTTCAAAGAGATTACGCCGAACAAACGTTGAAGAGACCGGCATCGGTGATGTCACTTCATCAGAGATCGCGGGTGAATGAATTAGCCGGTTTTGCATTGGCTCAGCCGGGATGTCGGAGTCAGATAGCACTATGACCTCCGCACTGTTGTCTGAAATTGTAATAACCTCGTCAGGGATTTCAACTTTGACGTCGTACGCGCCAAAGAAACTCGCAAGCAGGCTGAAATCTGGCTCATCACGATAGTAATACGCCGCCGCCGAAGCATCCCTCTAGCAAGCAAAGTTACGCAAACAGAGTGCATTACATTTAAAGAAATGATGCGCATTCATGATTTCCTTTTAAGAAGCATATATTTTCTGGACTTAGTAAAAAAACATGAGCTACTACGAACCTTGAATATAAACTTCCACGTCGCATCCGAGGCGGACACAATTCGATCTTGAGTATTCCACTGGACACCGTTAGTCTTGACCAATTTTTTGAAACGCACGTACCTAGCCTTCAATAATTTAACACGCACTGCTATGTCGTCGGTTGTAAGATCCAATCCAAAAGGATGATTGATCACATCACGGACATTGCGGAGCACCGCGTCCGGCACCTTGCCATCTTCCCACTCACGTCCGGTCCTCAGAGTGATTAGCGTCGAAATGAGCATGGCATCCATCTCTTGGGTCCACTTACCCCTGTAGAAGAACATTGCTTGTGGAGGTATTTTGAAGCTCATTGTGTTAATTGGTGTATGAGTGACGATGACACAATATTTGTCAAAGGGAGCACCCTTTTCATCCGAAGCAATTTATGGTTGAGCAATAAATATAGTCTTTCTTACATAGCTAAACTTTAGAATTGATGTTGGCAGGTAGTAGATATATTAATAAGTCCACAAACATACACTTTGAACAATACATGACAACTTTTAAAACTTCCACCCGTGATGAATCACTTCTCCAATTCTATAAGTAATCTCTGTGCATATAATTCCAAATACTACCCACCTTTTTTGTATAGGCAACTGACAGCATGCGTTGTAGCAATCACGGCAGTGAGATGGCTTATTAAATCCCTGTAGTGCAACAGTTACAATTGTGGTTGAGGGTGATTAAATAGGCCACTACAATATCAACAGCACCCATCCACATTTCACCAAACATTCCCTGCGACTATGGATTACTCTCGGCACCCTTCCTTCATGAAGAAAATCTCGATAGAGCACTGCCTAAATGAGTTGGTTAGTACTTCATCTTTTTTTTCGTATGTTTTTGGTTGTTTTATAGCGTAGTTGGTTGTACTGAAATAGGGGGTCGTTTATTTGCAGCGCATACCACCAGAATTTGTATCTCTTCATGGATCAAGGCTCATGTTTGACTGTCGTCTAGTCATGCCGGGTGGAAGGAGTTGGCCGGTGAGACTCCTGAACATTGCGAGTGGTTGCCATTTCCACAATGGTTGGGCCGAATTTCGCCTCGCGAACAACATTATTCACGATGACGTGCTTACATTCACTATGGTAGATGCGGGCATATTCCATGTGAAGCGCTATAACCCGAGGACGGGATGTCCTCGACTTAGTGATTTACACGGTTAATTCCTGTAGACAAACTTTAATCTTGTTTAATATATGGATGCGTCTGTATTTAATTCATTGCTATGCATTAACGTGGCAGAGGAAGGTGTATACGGCGACTCAGAACACAGTGATGCTCCGGACGTGGAAACGTCCGACGACTATGTGCCCTCGGACACGGATGGGGGCGACTCCTCGGATGAGGAAGAGTATGTGCCGGACCCCGGGGTTTTAGCTGATGATGGTTGCCCGACTTTCACTGTAACTTTGGACAGCACAAACATTTCCCGTTCTCTAGAGATTCCGATGGCGTTTTGGCGTCGCCACATTCGGATGATATCACTTCAAGATCCGGTTTACTTCAACGTGAACGGAGACTCGTGGTTCATTGTTCTGGACCACAGTGACACCAAGATTTGGGTTAAACGTGGATGGCGGCGTTTCAAAATTGCCAACAACATCGTTGTTGGTACGCGCTGCCACTTCAAGCTCATTGATCGGATTGACGTCCAGTTTTATGTGTGGTTTGATCGACCGTAAGTATTAGGAATGATGTGAAAATGTATTATGTATGTAGTAGAACTCTTGCGGGTGCAATGTGTGTTTCGGCTGTGTCCAGGTGATTAAAGTTCACCAAATTTTCAGTTAGTGTTGTTATTACAGCCGTTGTTAAGTTGATATGTTGGCTCCTATGTATTTGATGTGGTTATTTCGAATATGAAATGTAGTTGATGTCTCCCATCTGTGAAATTTGATGCATCGAATTCTATTAACAATTGTTCTCGCTTGTATGAAAATTGATGCAACAAATACTAATACAAAATGATGTCTCCAAACGAACAACAATATTGCACGAAGGCGTAATAAAAATTTGATGTCTCCCTTCTGTGGAAAAATGTCAGGTTACAACACAATCGAAAATTGTTAAGAATGCGTACAAGAAAACGAGCAATACACAGAACAATGTATCCAAATTACGCTCTGGTTTAAGGAAGGCAGAACTCAAGAATCAATTTCAGAACCACTACCTATCCATTATTTCTTTCGGCCCACATTGCCCTTGCAAGATCATCCCTTTTTGTATTCCATATTGCTGAGGGTTCCACACTGCTGATATTATCAGAGACCAACGGAGGCTCATTATCACTTTCGTCATCACACTCTTCCTCGTTTACCAACTCAGCCTCCACAGGATCAACCACCATCTGACTTCTTATGTAATTGTGAAGAAGAAAACATGCGATTATTAGGCCGGTTTGAACGTCTATCGGATAAAAGCTTGCAGATCGGAGGATACCCCATCTCATTTTCAACACGGCAAACGATCGTTCGATGACGTTCCTCGCCTTAGAATGTCTGAGGTTAAAAAGCTCTGCCGGATTCTGGGGAGCTTGCCGACCGACGCCCCATTCCTTAAGATGGTAACGAACTACTTTATAAGGAGTCAAGAAACCTTCAGCGTTGGGGTATCCATTGTCACATAGGTAGTAGCAACCTGTAATTGGATACCATGTTTTATCAGAAAACTTGCTACGAATTCAAGTGATATTAACTGAACCAACTATATGAAACTTAACTTTAGGAACTTTGAGGCCTAATGGTCTGCTGACGGCATCTCTTAAAATCCGAGAGTCACCCGCAGAGCCCTCCCATCCGGGTAGTAGATAAATGAATCTGAGCTTGGGGTCACACACGGCCAATGTGTTGGTGGTGATGTGGCCTTTTCGATTACGGTATCGGGGAGCATCAGCAATGGGAACACGCACATTGATATAAGTACCATCTAAAGCACCCAGACAACCCTGTATATAGACAACAGCAACAATCAAGCATTATATCGAAGACTTAAGGAAGTATTACAATATATATGTACCTTGAACCATTTCCACCTACGGTCAGAGCAAGTTTCATCTATGGGGGTGGGCTTCACCAAAAAAATACTATGTAGTGTGAGAATACAACGGAGTACAATGTGTATATACTTTGACACAGTCTGAGACGAACGCATGAAATTATGCCCAACAATGCGAGATTTCTTGTGGTGTGCTAACACACAAAGGAACATGGCTACTTGTTCTTCCACACTGACTAGTCTTTGATCAATTAAGCCTACCCGGTCCCGGAGAATGCGACATAGACGCCCAAAGGTGTTCTTATCCATCCGTAAATTATCTACGCATGCCCTATCTGTTACACGAACTAGTCTATCCAGCTGACGGACATGAGCCGGAATAGAATCTAGAACCACTGACTGATTTAGACGATCCCAACGTTTACGCTTGCGGTTTTTAGGGCAAATCAATGATATCATCAAAGAGATGAGCAGCAGGTTAATTTGATAGTTGCGTATAACCTCTTCAAGCAAAATCAACACGGTCGTCATGTCATTTTGTGTACTTGAAACCTGATCAAGCCGTCCATAATAGACAATGCAAACTTCAATTCGAGATTTAAGATTCCTAGTAAACTTACACAGCGAAGGCAATCGTTTTTGCCTATTATAAAATTGAAACCTTATGCCTTGCACTAACTTCAATCACAACAACAACGTAAACTTTGGAAACATAGACATTCAGACACCAAAATATTACCAATTTGTATAGAGTTCAATCCATATCACAGAAAAGATGGAAAAATTTACATTCAGATCTAATCAAATGCGTAAACAATGGTGTGCTATGAATTCACATACCTCACGGAAATCCCCTCCATTATCCATTGACCGCCGGCTATGATATCGAAAAAGTACGCTGCGCAATCGCTAATAACATACACACAACTTCAATGTTTGGATTAAAGAGACAATTATGCAATTAATGAACAATTGAATCGAAATTGATACCAAATAGCCGCCGGAATTCGAGCCTCACCACAAATCGCCGCCGCTGAACTTCAATTCGAACAACACTTTGTATAGCCTATATTGCCACAACACCACATACAATCGGCAATTTGCGGGGTCTTTTAGGCAATCTTACAATCGGGAAAGACGGCATAAGGCGTATCGGAGCCGATAAGCCTGATACGCATACCCCTAAAAACTGTGTTGGTATCTTAATGCGGCCCGGGTTGGTGGTTGTATCCCGGGTCGTTGTGCAACACTATCAGGGCAATCAAACCATAGACAAGTCAGAGATAGGAGTGCTTATCTCATCCTATCTGGCCAATCAAGCGAGGCCTAAGTATATCAAAATTTTGATTGCCTTTCGAATTAATCATCCATTTGATTCTTTTATTGTTTTCATCGCATTGTCCATTATATTTTGTTGTATGCTTGTATCATAAGTACTTGGTTTTTATCGCTTTTGTATTATAAATAAATAGATATACAGTAATTAAATAATATTTCTTCTGTCCATATAAATATATACTCTTCTTACTATTTTCATTTTGGTATGTTATATAATTATATGTCATTTCTATTTTTGGTAATTTTTCCTTTTAAAATGAGAAATTATTTTTCACCAATAATATTTGAATAACTTTTTTTTTATATATTTCTTCAATTTTGATAATGAACATTATTATACATCTAGCCTATGTCAGTTTCCATAAGTATATAATTACGTGGCATATTCATTCATATACTCCGTATTTCTCACAAAAGAAAAGAAAAGAAAAGAAAAGAAAAGGAAGGAAAAGAAATAAGTATATATTAATTGTCAACCCGTGTGTCAGTTAACTTGTATACGCAGCTGCTGCTTTGCTTCCCAAGATCGACTTTGAATGTGCAATTTCCATCCAAATTAAGGGCCCCTCGTTGAAATTGAGAAGATAAGAGCTACTACGTGAAGCCCACTGATATAGAAATCACTAATTACAACTAATCGGAGGAGCAGAAAAAGCGAGAGAGAAATGGTGAGGGCTGATTTGGGGGGAATGGGTTCAACAGTGGGCTTGAATGAAGAATCAACGGCGGCGGCGGCGACTGGAATATGGGCGCTTTTTACAAATCTTGCGTTGATGTCTGCCTTTCTTGGCTTCGCTATTGCTCAGGCCATTAAATTCTTTACTGTCTGGTATGTTCTTCTTCTTCTTCTTCTTCTTCTTCTTCTTCTTCTTCTTCTTCTTCTTCTTCTTCTTCTTCTTCATCATTGTTAGGGCATTGATCTTGCCCTTTTCTAATTTCTACAACATCTGAAATATTAGAATCCCTAATTGCATCGCTCTTACTGCTGGGTGTGTTGGGGTTTGTGTGTGTGTGTGTGCGAAAGAGAAAGAGAGAGAGAGAAACTATATGATTATTTTGTGTGTTTAATTTGTAAGATGTGCAAGTAGATGATGAGCCTCACAAGACACTGATTTTTTTTTCACAGTTAAACTGAATATTTGCATTTTAGAACATAATGTGATTTGGTCTCTTTTGAAACTTTTGAAAATAAAATTACTGTTATGGAGATTCTTTTGTTCTCTTGATTGTGATTTTTAGGCCTCTATAAGGTTATGGGCACAACTTGGTAGATGAGTCTATTCATAGTACTATGTTTATGCTGGTGAGGAGTTAGCTATTTCCAGCTACTTTCAATCTCTGTTGAATAGATGCAGAATTCATCCAAACAAATCAAAGTTTAGAACAATAAATATAGATATATGTGGAGAAGTATATAGACATAGTAGAGAAGAGTAGTAGGTATATTTCATTACTCAACATAGCCCACATATATATAGTACAAGAGACTAAGCTAGACTATGTCACACAACCGATGTGGATACTCATATTCTATAACACTTTGTATCTGTAAACACCACCATTGACAATCATGGATTGCTTGATATCTTTGGTGAAGTTTTTTGCATTTTAACGTTAAAAGAAAATATTCAGGCCCTTATATCAGAGTTTGTTCATAAAAGAGAAAATGCAGGTTCTTTCTCTAGATAGCAAGGCGGCATTTCTTTGGCATTTTTCAATTGTTTTTCTTCTCTAAAGTGTTCTACTATTTTTATAAATATTGTCTAAGTCAAAAGTATATGAGGGCATCCCCACTCTGCCCCTTCCAATGTACTATAACATTAACCAAAACTGTAATCTTGGAAGTCTTAAGAGCGTTGTATTTATCCAGGTATAAGGAAAACCGGTGGGATCCAAAGCAACTTATTGGATCTGGTGGTATGCCATCATCACATTCAGCTACAGTAACTGCTCTTGCAGTTGGTGTTGGTCTACAAGAGGGTTTTGGAGGACCACATTTTGCAACTGCATTAGTCTTGGCATCCGTGGTGTGTTCTCTTGTTCCGTTATAGCATAGTCTGAACATTATGTTAATAATTGTATTAGTCTTGGAAACCACATCTTGCGCAAAAAATTACTTTTTTTTGGCTTTGTACATGATGCGCAAGGATATAAATGTATTTACTCAAATTCTGTAGAACTAAAAGTAAGGGGGATTGCTTGGTATAGGAGTATGGGGAAGTGGGAGATGTGTCACAAGGAATGAGTGCTGTCTGGAGACTTTCCCTTTCCCAATCCCATACCCGTTCCTTTTTTATCCACCTTCATGGCAATCTATTCTCATTTATGACTTGAATTGCCAACCAAATACTTCTATGCAAAATGAAATCTTAGGAATTAATTTATAAAGAATACTAAAACTAAATAACTTTTTATACCAACTCATAATTGCTGAGGATTGAAACCTAAAGGTGAGGGTAACACTAGCATTTGATTTCATATTAGTAGATCTTGATGCATGGGCTTAAAATGTTGTTTATTTGTTTTTTATCCACTTGACAGTTGAGCACTAGTTTCACTCATGCTCGAGCTTTGACATAAACATTTACTTACACAATCAAATTTTATGTTTAGTTACAAGCTTCCATATAATATACTCACGGTCTTACTCGGCCAATATTTGACAGGTGATGTACGATGCAACTGGTGTGAGATTACATGCTGGACGTCAAGCAGAGGTTTGTAGTTTCTGATGCAGTTTGTTTTATGCACATCTAGGTTGCTTTGCACAAATACACAAGATACTTCATCAATTCCCCCCCCTCCCCATCCACACACACACACAATTGCGATAAATATGTTAGTAACAAAGAGCAGAAACTAGAGTTTGTATGCATCCAGAGATTCCTAATTAAATTATATGTATCAGGTTTTAAATCAGATCTTATGTGAACTTCCAGCCGAGCACCCTCTTGCTGAGAGCATACCGCTACGTGAACTTCTTGGTCACACGCCTACTCAGGTTCAAGTGATGCTTTGAATTATTTGAATAACATTCCCTGAATCTGTATTGCTATTTTTAAATAATGTGAATTGATACACTTATTTCCCAATAAATTATGCTCCACCCCAATTCTACTAGCCATATGCACTCTGCTTGCGCTACATATATCAGCGACCAATTTATTGCTCAAAACCAAGTATTTACCTTGCTTGAAAGTTGAAACCTTAGAAAATGACCAAATACTCAATTGTAGATTATAAATGAGCATTTCGAAGTTTTAGATAAAAAAATAGTGGCTCTTATAATTAAGTGGGATCGCTTATTAATTACGATGTTCATTGTTTAACTTCAGGTTGCTGCTGGTGCGATTCTGGGATCGGTTACAGCAATGCTTATAAGTTTAATCTGACTCAAGCAGGATAAGACTTGGTTTAGAGTTACTAAAGTGGTATCTGTCTTTTATTTCTATTTTTAAGAGAAAGGGTAGTACAAAGGTACATATATGATGAAAAGATAAAAATCAAAATTTATTGTGACCACAGGACAATTCCTCTGTAACAGTTTTCTCCTTCTTTGTTTTTGTAAACATAAAATTTGCCTCCAGTATTTCGTTCATTTTTCTGAAATGGTGCATCATGAATCTAGTCTCTGTATAGCAGAGAAAAGTTTCTTGAGATCCAAAACAGGATCGTTCTTGATCTGAGACTTTGTGCGCCGGCCAGCCTTAGTAGAATAGGTCCTCAATCTGTCATCTCTGGTAAACTAGGACAAGGTTTAGCGACGTCTATGAAGTTGTAGATATAAAGAACAGCATGCCTGGCCTCTCATTCATCAAGATCAGTAAATGTATAGTGATAAGTTTTTGCAAATCATGTTCCGATTCATAAAAAATCCCGATAACCAATTCAAGGAACAAAAATTTTCTTCATATTCAGGAGCTGCAGCAACAAAGAGACACCTTGATGCTAATACGGATGCTCAACATCGAGTGCAACACCATATGCGATGACCATGGTGGAGATTTAAGCCCCTTTGATGGGGCTTACAGTGTCCATCTGCCATGCAAGCCTTCTTCATATTGAACCCTTTTTCATATTCGATTTTGATAATATCCATATATATAAACTATATAATTAAGATCTTATGTATGGCGTGTTCACTTGCACGAGAATATTATTTTGATATTATCAGAAATTGAATTGGTATGCGGACAGTAGAAGTATCTGGGCACTGATCACAATCTATAGATACATAGCTTGGGTGCATTTTGGAGTAGATTAGTAGTAGTAGGAATGAACAGTCGTTTTCACAAGTACCACTCTTTTCTACTCCCTAAAGATAGCAGCATTCTCTGAGACTCATGCCTTTTTTCCTCAACCGTTGGCTCCTAATCTTCTCAAACTGCCATTACTCTCAATTTTTAATTTTCAGAGAGAGGAAAAGAGGAAGAAAGAGTATTTGCTAACAAAATGAGCTTATTATCTATGCACAAAGAGTATTCATAAAGATGCAATACATTGAGTATTATCTAGATGCACAAAGAGTATTTTGTAACAAAATGACGAGTGAAGGAATAGCAAAGGAGGAATATAGCTTGATTGTTGAAAGTGAATAGATAGCCTTGTTTTATCTCCTATTCTAATAGATGCAGATATAGACACTCCCTAGAGCACAACACCGGACCACAAAGTCAGATGGAAATGCTGTTGGGAATACCACGACCAGTAACGCCAGGAGGTGAAGTGGGAAGAAGCAATTCATATGGAGGAACACCAGCACCAGTTCTGTTTGTCAGTTGTACATTCTTATTCCGTAGATTGATGATTCGTTCTATCTCTTCTAACTGAACAGAGAAATTTTCAAAAAACTTGTGAACTTGAGGATCATTAGAGGAAAGCCTGTGAATCTGGTCCAACTGATGCAGGTACTCTTCATCTGGAGAATGTGTTGATAGGCTGTCTTGGACAGCCATAACCTTTGTTGCCTGGAGTTGCGTGGGCAATGAAGTCAAGAAAGTGTACTCAGGGTTGTGAAGGAACTTTTCGTACTCAGAGTCACCCGGTTGAGGGATTAGTTTCCTCATGAGAGTTGGACGGTTAGGTACGTATCCCCCAAACGGATATTGTCCAAAGTTAATAGCTGCATGCTGACCAGAAGCAGTCCAAATCATGGTTGTAAGTATGCTTGACAAGTCATCTTGTGTATTGAGGTTAGGCCACCACGATTCATTTCTCTTGCCATAATGCCCCACGTTTTTTATCTCATTCCACCAGGCCTGAAGCTCCACATCCAATGAGATGGAATTTGGCTCGGAATAATAGTGCTCAACGTAGGATTCTACCAATTCCTGTATGGAAGCCCATATGAGAAGCCCATCTGCAGCATAAGGATAATCTTCGATCACAAGTTTGACACCACCAGGCATGGTGGGATCCTCAACAGCCATTCCCCTGCATAAGTTCCACAGTGAAATGTGTTCATCAATATAACACACAAAGCAACAATCAGGAAAGGGGCCTGACTGAGTTCATGGTTTTGAGAGAAATTCTACCGGTGAACTAAATCTGCGGGTAATGCTTCCCTGTCAAACCGCCACAGGCTCTCATAGGCGGCTGAGCTTATCTCCAGGGCGTACTTTCCAGGGCTGAAGCAAGCCTCTATGACTCCACCGCCGTTTATCAAACTTTGCCTTGCAAGGGCATTGATTTCCATGGTGTAGCGCATATGTGGGTGCAGTAGTTTGTAGACTGGGTGCATTGTGCTTAGCTGCCTGTGAGTGGCGATTATATAAGGTTCCGTGCAGGCATGAGTCCTCAACCTGAAAAAAATAACCCGTTGTTAGTATTTGATAGTATTTATGTTAGGATGACTAACAAAATGAAGTATAGAGGCACCAGTGGTTCACGAGTTGGTGAACGCCTGCATCATTGGAGCAAACATGAGCTTTAGCCAGCTTCCACATCCAGCTAGAGGTGGCACCGTGCCCATGAGTATAAATTTTCTTGTTCCTGGGAGACGAAGAAGTTGGAGGGAGTGATAGCTCAATGACAATTGGCCTAAGAATGCCTTGATCAAAATAGAAGACAGTTCTGGAAGCATAAGCTTTTCTATCTGGCAACTCATTCATCTTCTCAATGAATGGTAACAGCAAATCATGATAGTCAATTATAAACAGCTTCTTGTTTTTCATTGCCTGTGAATAGAATACAGCAGGAGACAGAGTCAATTTACTTGTTATGATAATTTTTTTTTGTCTCACATGTCACAGTAAATAACAAAATGATTTACCTCTTCAACGCTGATTCCGTTAAGCTCTCTGGCGATCAATTCCCTTGTGATTGCAGATTCCGGAGGGCCATATATTTCAGGATCTAGTTTACTTGAAATGGGAAGTTCCTGAAATCAAATTCCAGTTTCAATTTATTGCTGATGATAAACAAAGGTAATGCATCCTATCTCAACCAAAAACAGGCTAAAACAATACCTTTAGTAGCTCGATATTAACAGGATTCACCCCGGCCAAAGTCTGACGAGCAAACTCGTTATCCCTTAGCCATGAAAATCTGTCACCTGAGAGAAAAAAGATAGATCAAGATTCACATTTTTCCCTAACAAAATAAGAAAGCATGTCCTTGTTGAGAGTGGTGCTTACGCCTAATAATGGCTGGTATTTCGTATTTCAGCAAATTATCACCAACATTCATCACTTGATCCATCAGATTGGCAAGGAGGTGATTATTTTGGGCTTCTTTTGGCAGCAGAATATCATCATTATACAGGTTATCTATGTCCGAGAAGTTTGTGAATGGGATGTCCGAACTAGCCAATTTGGAAACGATCAATGGTATAAGGTTGTGGAGCACAGCCTTCAACCTTCCAGCAGAAAATGTGCTCTGCTTGACCTCCTCAAACGTCTCATCACGAGGAACATACACCGGATCAGGCTTCTCGATTCTACTCTCTGTATCGGGATCTAATTAAAAGATTTCAGAAAGTCAGTGATATAAAAAACAGGAGGAGCAACAAAACCGACAGCATTGCAGGGCAACACATACCTGTTAAAGAGGGACGTCTACCAGTCCGGCATCGCCTAGGGTACGGCCTCTCTTCACCGCCCACAACCGGCCTGGCTAGCTCCTCATCCTTATCAGGATTACCCAAATCATTGTACACATCATAATCATATATCCTCTCGTGCATCTTCCTCTCTCCTTTCCCATCGCCACGAACACGATGCAGCTCCTCTTGCCTGAGATTCTTGAGCCCGGGTGGGGTCTCAGACGGCAAGTAAGCCTGCCACCACAAAGAGTATAAGAAGTGATAGAGTGGGGTTAAATTTCCTATGAACAATGACAAGTAAAGCTATATATGGCTACCTGATTCTTGAATATTATCCTACTCTTAGGATTGTCTTTCTTCGAATGAATCCATGTATCAGCAGTGAAGAATATTGGCTCTTTGAAGCCATGAACCACAATCTCCATCAAGAACACCTCTTTCTCATGGAAATTGGTCACAACAACAGCTCCCGGCTGGCCGAAATCATTTGGCACCACCATGTCAGCTCCATACTCCACCACATATGGATTGTCAGATATTCTAGGCAACCACCCTCTCACAAAAGTCTCATCACTCTTGCCTGAGAAGAATATGGTGTGAGAAAATTCAACAAGAAAAAGGTAAGTAGTGATCAAGAAATATACCAAGATGAGGTTCTTGGCTGATGAGCTGAAGTGAGATCCCTTTCCCAATCCCATTGAGGAAAGAATCCCACTGATCCTCAATCTTGTCAAACAACTTCTCCTTCATCTTTTTCCTTATCCTGATCACTGCTCTCACACTCACACCTCCACTTCTTGAAGAAGACACTAAAGCTCCATTACTTTCCACAGCTTTATCTGCTATTTCCACTCCTGCTTTGCTATCTCCACTGCTGATGACAGCCCTTATCACATGCTGCCTGCCGGGCCGGAGAGTGGAGGGATTTACGGTCAGCCTTCGTTGTTTCGAGGTGGCGGGGAAGGGCTCCCTCCGCCGGAGAGTGGTGGGGCTGGCCTGAGCTGTGAGCATATTTGTGCAGTGGGGAAATGAAGTGGGAAATGTGTTGAGACTTGAGCATGGGAGTATTTACATTGCAAACAGGGCATTTTTTTAAAGAATGTGACCTATTGTTTTCACGAGCCATATTTTATTTATTTATTTATTTCTATAGTTGATTTGGAAGTCATTTTTTAATTTATTTTGGTGTGATTGCGTGGGAACTGAGAGGATGCAGTAGTTGACAACAATAATTGCGAATATTAAATTGTTGTTTAAAACTTGTGTTCACTAATACTTTAGTGTTATATTTTAGTACTACTAGTTAATATGTGAATGTGATGTAGCATGTAGATTTGTGTAATTTGTGATGTAAAGATGTAGAGACTGTTATAATGGAAAAGTGCGCGTAACAAACAATAAAAGATAAGAGAAGGCGTGCAGGATATATTTATCATGTGACAATTGATAAATACGTGCATCATCATTTGAGTAGTTTCAGATACATAATGATATTTTATCAGATTTTAAGAAGCTTTCAATCGATCGAAGATTAAGAGTTAGTGGATTAATGAAATCCAATAGATTCAAGGAAAAATACTACTACTTACTACTATCATTTTCGATTGTATAAGGCCATTATTGATGCATGATTTATAAACTAAATGAACTCTCTCTTAATTATATTTGAGATGGTTTTTTCTATTTTATTTGTAATTTTGATATTTTCATTGACATCATTGCATGCCTAATCCAAGCATAAATTAAAATAAAATAAAACGCCACCATAACTAATTATTGTGAATAAAGAAGAGCATAATTACATCAATCATGTAAGAACTGTGAGTTAGAATAAAAACTTTAAATATCTTATTTTATACAGAAGATAAAAGGGAAAAACATAATAAATTGTTTTAAATTGTCGGGACCAGTTATAATAATATAATAAGTTAATTGTAATGAATCCACCTATCCATTTAAACACCTAAGCAAGAAAGTCAGTGATCAGACTTCACATCTAACAAATAAAAGTAACATATTTAAATTCCACGTGTGTACTGGGGTTACATTAATTAGTCAATTCACAGGTAATGAGAATTAACAAGACTTTATTTTCTTCTCCTTGTATATAATAGTAATATTTTAAAATAATAGGAAAGAGTTGATTAAACTTTAGCAAATAAAAAATTATTCAGTCAATATTAAAAATTGTATACCATGTCTGTTGGTAGTAAATAGTAGTCGATGTGCATGATCTCGATGATCTTGCACCTTAGTTGTATTCAATCAATTATCATAAATAAAGCCAAAATCTGAAGTCTGAAGATAACCCTCTGATAGCTATCAGATTTAATTAAATAAGGTTATCGAAATTTCTAGTCCATCATTAAATAATTGAGGAAACTTTACGATTCTTGCTTGTCGTAGAATATTGGTTAGAATTTGGAAATGAGCGAATATGATTGTTTTGGTGACAAAATTAACAAATAAATCACGGCAGAGATCGAATTTAAGTCTGCCCCATGTTTTTATAAAAGTCAAATTTTGCAATTATATCATCATTCGCATCACAAAGTGCATGCATGATGATATGGTAGCCGATTTATGGAGTACTAAAAGAAAGAAGGAAAGAGAGTTACATAAAGTGAAAATAAATTGAAAAGAAGTTGCAGGTCGTGCACTAAAAATGGAGGGGCACTGCACTGCATACATTTATATTTCGTGTGATAAGTAGCTATCAAGGTACAATTGTTTGGACTTTGGAGCATTGCTTTTGGCAATTGACAGATGATAAGACCTCCACCTTCAGCTAGTTTTGAACCCATAGTCTTTCACTAAATCAACATTTCATATAACTATCTGATTTTTTTAAAAAAACAATTACAAAAATTAATAAAAACATGGCATCACTTTATATTAGTACTATAATTTTGAGGACAAATGACATGCTACAAGCGTTGCTATAATGGTAAACGAAATCAATCAATACCACGAGTAAGATCTTCATTCTACATTAACGAATTTGTGCATTTTCGCAACATAATAATAAGAAGTCAGCCTTCGACACATCATGTCACGGATCAAACATTGAAGTGAAATACGAAGATAAAATTGATTATATTTGAAAAGATTGGTGTATAATTGATACAAGGGTTATTAGCATGTAAATACATGAACTTTCAGTTTTTTCTGTTTTTTCCCCAAAACTTTGTTTTTTGAATATAAATACATGAACTTTCAACTTTTTTGTTTTTTTCCCCCGATTCAAAATTCCGATCAAATTGAAGATGATGTGGAAAATGCATACTTATTTTATTATCTATGTGGCAGAAAATGAGAATAAAGAAAATCTGACACGGATAAAAAGGAAACTTTGTAATTAAACTTTCTGATATTTCCCCAAAACTTTTGAAACTTTCTGATATTTCCCCAAATTGAACGAAACTTTCTTGCATTTCCCCAAACTTTCTTCGCTAAATTTAATGTTAATATCATGAAAATTTACAAAAATAATTATGATAAAAAAACTCATTACATTCCATCATTTTTTCATTCAAATTTCTTCATAATTCCATTACACTTCAAAAATTCATCATTTTTCCCATCCAAATTCAACAATTTCACAAAACAAATATCACCAAAAACTAACAAAAAACTAGTACAATTTTTTTTATAAAAAAACTTGTAATCAATCATCGTTCCCTTGTGAACAAAAAACTTGTGGATGCTCTTTTCGTGTTCCTCGACTCGAGCCTACTAAGCTATTTTGTTGTGGAATTTTCTTTGCAAGTTCTTTTATAAAAAAAATTGTACTAGTTTTTTGTTAGTTTTTGGTGATATTTGTTTTGTGAAATTGTTGAATTTGGATGGGAAAAATGATGAATTTTTGAAGTGTAATGGAATTATGAAGAAATTTGAATGAAAAAATGATGGAATGTAATGAGTTTTTTTATCATAATTATTTTTGTAAATTTTCATGATATTAACATTAAATTTAGCGAAGAAAGTTTGGGGAAATGCAAGAAAGTTTCGTTCAATTTGGGGAAATATCAGAAAGTTTCAAAAGTTTTGGGGAAATATCAGAAAGTTTAATTACAAAGTTTCCTTTTTATCCATGTCAGATTTTCTTTATTCTCATTTTCTGCCACATAGATAATAAAATAAGTATGCATTTTCCACATCATCTTCAATTTGATCGGAATTTTGAATCGGGGGAAAAAACAAAAAAGTTGAAAGTTCATGTATTTATATTCAAAAAACAAAGTTTTGGGAAAAAAACAGAAAAAATTGAAAGTTCATGTATTTACAGGCTAATAACCCTTGATACAATTATATACTCCAAGACAAATTTCCAAAATTAAGATATAAAATTAATAAAATCATTGATGGATATATTTGATCGTAAACCTCTCATTTAAATCATATTATATCTTGCAGGTTCGTACTCTATTAGTTAACATTTGGTGGACTACTAAATACTACTCCTCCGCTCATTTTAGTTACTCTAATAATGCTTCATGTACTATAAAGTCTATTTTTCGTGACGAAAACAGTAGTGAGTGAACGTACTTGCTAGAAGGATGGGTTTAAACCCTCACCCCACTATTTTTTTATTACTATTAATTTTGTTGAAATTGTTTGAAATTACATGTAGCTCATACTAACTTGGTGCATATTATTGGATATTGGATTGAATAACTGAATTCATTGAATGATTTTTGATACATTATACATGGGTATAAATAGGAGTCTAGACATAAATGTATCTAGGAACCATATATCATAATAAATGCTATTCTTATTTCCCAATACTCTTGGAACTCATGCATCTTCTTGGGACTTAATAATCTCTTTTCTCAACACTCCCCCTCAAGTTGGTTAACGGGATTCCCGATATCCAACTTGCTAAGAGTCTCTGCAAAGTTTCTTGTTCCTACTGCCTTGGTCAGAATGTCTGCAAGTTGATCTCCAGATCGAACAAATGGGAACTCAACAATTCCCTCTTCAATTTTCTCTTTGATGAAATGTCTATCTATTTCAACATGCTTCGTCCGATCATGTTGGACTGGATTCTCTGCGATACTGATTGCGGCTTTATTATCACAGAAAATTTGACACGTCTTCTGTGATAAAAAACCTAGTTCACCCAACAATCTCCTCAGCCACAGTACCTCAGTTAATCCATTTCTGATCCCTCTAAATTCTGCCTTTGCACTTGATAGTGCTACGACTTTTTGCTTCTTGCTCTTCCATGTAACAAGGTTCCCTCCAACAAATGTGAAGTACACCGAAGGGGATCTTCTGTCAACTGGGTTTCCAGCCCAATTGGCGTCTGTATATCCATGGATTTCCAGATGCTCACTTCGTCTGAACATTATTCCATGATCAAAGGTACCTTTGAGATACCGAACAACTCTCAGTGCTGCTTCAAGGTGATCGCTTTGGGGTCGGTGCATAAATTGACTTATCACACTTACTGCATATGCTATGTCCGGTCTGGTGTGTGAAAGATAAATCAATTTTCCAACTAACCTTTGATACCTTTCTCTATTGGCTAGTTGAGCTCCTTCTGTGATTTGAAGCCCATGATTAACTGCAATTGGTGTGATATGCAGGTTTACATTCCATCATGCCAGTTTCTGCCAGAAGATCCAAAGTGTATTTTTTCTGATTTATGAAGATCCCTTCCTTCGATCTCAAGACCTCGACCCCGAGAAAGTACTTAAGTGCCCCTAGATCTTTCATCTCAAATTATGTGGCCAAGTTCTTCTTGAGCTCCTCTATCTCCTTAGAGTCATCTCCAGTAATAATCATGTCATCGACATAGATTATCAAACATGTAACTTTATCCCTTTCTTTCTTTAGTTCACCATGTAAGAAAGCATTAGTTACATCAAACTGGTGAAGAGGCCAGTCTTTGCTTGCTGCAATAGAGAGTAATACTCGGATAGTATCCATCTTTGCCACGGGCGAGAATGTCTCAGAGTAATCCACTCCATATGTCTGGGTGTACCCTTTAGCCACAAGGCGAGCCTTATATCTCTCGATGGACCCGTCTGGTCTTCGTTTGATAGTAAAAACCCATCTGCAACCTACAGTCCGTTTCCCCTTTAGAAGTTGACACTTTTTCCATGTTTTATTCCTCTCCAGGGCTTTTAGCTCTACCATCATTGCATCCCTCCAATGCTTGATTTTTAATGCTTCCTTTACAGTCTGTGGAATTTCCTCTTCTCCATAGAGGGCTGCTTCAAATGCCCTAGCTAGTTTGGTTAAGTTTGCTCTTGCCATACTTCCCACTGGATATTTTGACCTTCTACCCATTCTTTCAGGTGAGTACCGTTTGGGTGGAATTCCACGAGTACTTCGGATAGGTCGAATGTACTGTCCGGTGTCTTCATCTATAATCTCTCTCTCTTCTCCTTCTGTAGCAACATTGTTAGTGCTAATATTAACAGAGTTCTCAGGGTTGGTTACCTCAGATATCGAAACGGGTACTGTTGGGGTGTCACCTAGCTCCATAGGTTGGGGTGTGTTCGTGGCATGCTCGGCGACAGATGTAGCTGGCTCTGGTAGTCCTTCGGTAGAGGAGTGATTATTTGGCATAGGCAGCCAACTTATCGAGTCAATTGTATTTATTTCCTTCTCCCCCTGACTTGGAAGTTGGGTGGCGTAAAAGAATTCAGTTTCTAAGAAAGTGCAGTTCATTGTGGTGATAACTTGGCGGGTTTTTGGATTATAGCACCTATAGCCTTTCTGATGAGCCCCATATCCAATGAAAACGCACTTATCTGCACATGGTGAGAATTTGTTACGCTCATGTTTGGGGATATGGACAAAGACCGAACAACCGAAGATGCGAGGTTCGAGGGACAAGGTAGGAGGTATTTTAGACATGGTGGATAATTTTTGGAGGGGGTTTTTAAGGTCGAGAATTTTGGTGGGGAGACGATTGAGGAGATATACAGATGTGGCTACGGCTTCAGGCCAGAAAAAATTTGGGACTTTGGAATCAAGGATAAGGGCTCGGGTTATGTTTAGGATTGCATGATTTTTTCTCTCAGCTACCCCGTTTTGTTCCGGAGTATAGGCACATGATGTTTGATGGATAAGACCTTTTTCAGCACAAAAATCTTTCATTTTAGTGTTGACATACTTTCCCCCATTATCGGATCTAAGGACCTTGATTTTGGTTTGAAATTGGGTAAGAATCATAGTATAAAAATTAGAGAATTTTGAAAAAACATCAAATTTATTTTTAAGAAAATATACCCAAGTCATGCGAGTGCAATCATCAATAAAAAGAACGAAATATCGAAATCCATTTCCCCCAACTATTGACGAAGGACCCCAAACATCAGAGTGTATTAAAGAAAAAACAGAATCAACCCTAGTATTACTCGATTTAAAAGATTGTCTGTGGATTTTTGCCAAAACACATGTCTGACATTCAAAAATGAAGTTTTTAGGAGAATTCGGAAATAAAATATTTAAATAACTCAAGGACGGATGTCCTAACCGCCTATGCCATAACCACATTTCTCGTTCCGTAGGTCTGTGAGCCAACATCCCTCTGCCAGTTTGAGCTACCTCGTCCACATAATATAACCCATGGTATTCAGTGCCACGCCCAATCGCCATCCCCGTCCGAATATCCTGTAGAAAACAACAATCCGGTTGCATTAGGAGTCTGCAGTTGAGTTCTCGTGTTACATGGGAAACATACATCAATTTTTGTGATAACGTGGGAACATAAAGACAATTAGCAATTTTCAGTGTTGGAGATATTTGAATAGTCCCTGCCCCTTCAACCGGAACAAGATCTCCTCCCGCTGTCTCGATATATATATATTTTTGACTTTGTTCATTTCCCAAAATCAGCCCTATCGTATGACATAGTATCCGTTGCTCCATAATCAAATATCCACCCTCTTTCATCCCTAACGTCTGATTTTTTTACTTTACAAGCCATGGAAATATCGAAATCATTATTTAGGACTGAAAAATGATTTCTACATTCTATAAGGGGTGTTTTTGGAATATCAGCATGAATCAAGGGCATGTTTTGCAATTTTGGGGTGACTTGGGGTTCTTTTCCTAATAAACCATTTTTCTTGGGGTACAAATTGAGAGAGGGAGAAAAAACAAGGGTTTGTGGCAAAGCCCCAAACCCTTTACCTTCAACTGAGTGTGTATACGAAGCCTTAGCCAATTCTTCCTCTTTTCCGCTTCCTCCACCATATCCCCACCAGCTGCCCGCCACTGAGCTCCCAATCAGACGACTGCCATCGTTCCCAGCGCCGGTGGCCGCTTGGTTGCCAGCTAGGAAAATGCTCCCGTCTGCTACTTCTCGCCCGACGGCGATTTTTCCCTTGGCGGTGTTGTTCTTGTTTGATTTGTGTCCATCTTCCCACCATTCCGGGAAGCCGACGAGTTTGAAGCACGTCTCCTTGGTGTGCTTGGTCATCCCACAGTGTGTGCAATAGAGTTTTGATTTGTCAACTCCCTTTCGATTGTTGGAGTTCCCTCACGGTGGTAGCGCCGATGAGCTTTGGGGAGGCGACTGGATTCCTCGGAATTGGAGTTGTGGTGGTGGTTGTCTCGCACCGAACCCGCCGCCTATTCCCGAATCTAGGGTTTGGGTGGCTGGTTTCCAAATCCCCTCCCTAGATTCTTCTTGTTTTACTCTTCCGAATGCATCCTCTGCGGTTGGTTCGGGATTCTCTTTTAGGAGCTCCCTCCGGAGCCCATCATATAGCTCGTTTAATCCGGATAGAAATTGATATAATCTCTTTGTTTCTGTTTCCTTTTTGTATGTATTGATTGCTTCTTCACAACATTTGTAGGGACATGGCTTACGGTTGTCCATCCCCACCCAGAGATTCTGGAGTTCGCTCCAATAGGCTTCAAGGGAGTCGTTCCCTTGTCGGAGTTTGTTGGTTCTGTCCTCCAAGTCGTATACTTGGACTAGATCAACTCTGGTTCCAAACGTAGTTGTAAGGCTCCGCCACATTGCCTTGGTAGTTTGATGTTGAGCAAACTGCAGCACGAGTCGTTGTTCCATGTTGTTGATGAGCCACGAAAAAACTGTGAAGTCGGATGCTTGCCATTCTTGGAATTTTAGATCATTGGTTTGGGGGGGAGCCTTCTCTCCTTCGATGTGGTCGAGCTTCTGTCGACTTCCGATTGCGACGCGCATCAACTTCGACCAGATTGGGAAGTTTTTCCCATCTAGTTTGATTCCGATTGAAACTGTTTCAATTGTCTTGTTGGCCATTGAGGATGTGGTACTCACTTGATCTTGGTTTTTATTGCAACAGGGGCTGCTGCATGGTTTTTTCTGAGATTGGATAGAGATGGTTTGTTGCCTGATCTTGGCTGATTGGTTTGGGAAGGGTATGGAACTGTGACGAGGAAAAATCTGAGTTCCAAAGAACTACTTTTGAATTGGTTCAAGGATCGATTTTTTTTCTGCTCTTGATACCATATTGGATATTGGATTGAATAACTGAATTCATTGAATGATTTTTGATACATTATACATGGGTATAAATAGGAGTCTAGACATAAATGTATCTAGGAACCATATATCACAATAAATGCTATTCTTATTTCCCAATACTCTTGGAACTCATGCATCTTCTTGGGACTTAATAATCTCTTTTCTCAACACATATGAAAACCAATTTAACAAAGATTGGAGAATTAGTAATGATTGAAATTAGAGAGAAAAAAAAATCGGCAAAAGATTGGTTTGAGAAAAGAAGAAAAAATTAGTACTACGAGGAATATAAAGTAAATGAAAAAGGTCAAAAAGTAACTTTGATGTCAATCATTGATACGTAAAATTTTCTTTTTGGTAAGTAAAATTTCAAAGAAAGGTCAGCAATATTTGAAGATAACCTTATTTCATTTTATAAAATAATACTACTAGGATGTAATTATTTCGATTAGTTATTCATTTGTTATTTTGTAGAGCATTGTTTAGGATGATGGTAAGAGAAATTATGATTTATTACAACACGCCAATATATAACAAAATTGACGGTTAATTTTCTTTTCTTTTTCTTTCAATATTCAATATATAATCAACCCAATTTTACTCTTAGATGTGTTTTTGGAATTTGTCATAGGAAAAGATAATTGAGTATTGATAAGAGCATCCGCAACGGCGCGCCACCGCCGTCCGCGCCGCTGGCACGGACGCCACCAGCCACCGCTGCGCTCGCGCCACTGGCACGGCGCTGCTCGATGCATCGAGCAGCGCCGTGCCAGCGAGCAGCTGACGTGGCGCGCCCTCATTCGTCAACGGCATAGCCGTTGGGTTTAAATAAATTTTTTTTTTAAAAAAAATCGATTTTTAATTAAAAACCCGATCAAAAATAAAAAAAATTCACTTCCCAAAAAAATTATATCCGTTTATAACCGTTTTTTCCCATTTTTTAAATTTTTTTTTATTTTTTTTACGCCAAAAATACACACTTTCATATATAAATACCCCCAATTTCACTCCCAAAAATTCACATCAAACTACACAATTCTCATCATCATTCTCTCATCTCCATTCTCATCTTCAATCTCTCATATCCATTTTCATCTTCATTCTCTCATACCCTACAACATCACTATGTCCGGCCAAGGCGATAACCCTACGGGCTCCCACGGTTGGAACCCCGAATGGTTCGGTTCACAACCGTTTCCTAGTCCGGAAATGGAATATTCGGCCCCTCCTCAAACCCAAGATTCGGCCGTTCCGGGTGGCTACCGTCCATACCCAATCGACGACCAAGGTGCCTCCGAAGGACGATACGGGTGGACACCGGAGCCTAGGCCGACCGCCCCCTCCCAACCTCCGCAAGCTCCTACTCGCGGCAGCGGTGTCCGCACACCGTACACGCCGGCGGAGATGGATAAATTGTTCAAGGCGTACTTCGAAATCTCCGAAGATGCGGGTGTTGGCACGAACCAATCGGGCGATCACTTTTGGTGGTGCGTATCTCGCCGGTACAATGCAAACCGGCCGCCAGGAACGATCGAGCGCAACGAGAGTATGGTGCGCAACTGCATCGGCCGAGCCAACGACGAAATTGGCAAGTTCAATGGCTATTTCCTCCAGGAGTCGCGGAATGCCGGGAGCGGCCGGAGCGAGGTCGACATCATCACTGCGGCGCCGAGCACATACCAATCCATGAACAGTAAGTCGTTCAAGTACCGCAACGTTTGGCAGGAAACGCGGTTCCACCCGAGGTATCTGGGAGGCGTAACATCCTCCTCTAGCGGCTCCTCCAAACGGTCAAGGTCGGTATCCCTATCCGACTCCGGCTCCGAAGAAGTGGCTAGCCAACTCGCCGGAGCTAACTTGGGTAGCCCCGACGCCGGACCAAGCGGTTCCCAACGCCGACCGCAAGGAAGGAAGAAGGCGGCAGCCAAGCGCCGACGCTCCGCGACTCCATCGGCCCCCGCCCCCGAACCCGCACCCTATGTTCCACCTCCACCCCCGAACAACTCGTTGTGGGCCCTTTTGGCCCAACTCAATATGACCGATAGGTCAACTATGACCCCCACGCAACTTCAAACGCACGAGGGCATGATAGTGGGTCTCCAAAAACAATTGGGGTTGTTGCCGCCGGATGAGTAGTCTTCCTCGGGTAATATTAGCCAATAATTATGTAATTTTTAATTTTTATTATTTTAATTATGTAATTTTTAATTTTTAGGATTTTAATTATGTCTTTTTAATTTTATTTGTATTTTGTAATATTTATTGTGATTTTTAATGAATTTTAGTATTATGGAAATGTTTATGTTTAATTGAATATTAAATTAATTGTGCTCGTCCTTGCGGAAGAGCACAGTTGTGGGTGTTGTGCTCTTGCCAGAGAGCAGGCATGAATAGTATCGCCCGGGCCCACAACCGTGCCGCTGGCAAGAGCACGGTTGTGGATGCTCTAAGACATCAAACTAAAATTAACAAAACATAATGAAACATTGTTCCACAAAATTTGTCATAAATGGTCATTAAGAAGCGTTTGTCCCCGAAAAACTTATGCATTGAAATGGAGGATAGAGCACATTTGTTTATGAGATAAAATAGCTCTCAATATACCATGTTTTTGGCAATTGAAAAGGAAACATCATATGGCAGCTCCAACCACAATACATGGTCCACCATTTTCTACTAAATTTACAGCACTACATATCATGTTATCTTTTAATTCCCACCAGCTTTTCAAATTTATTTTGATATGAGTTTAGTCTTTGTACTAGTAGTTTCATTATTATGTAGATATATTCATTTCATAATTTCCTATAATGTATCTCAAAAAATAAAATATACTGTAAATAGACATGAACTGGGTATAAAATACTCCAACATCACATTTCCGGAAATTGAATATTTGTTCATATGAAACTTATCTGCTCAAAATTTGGGGACTTTCAATTTCGCAATTTCTGGATAATTCTGAAAGCAATAAAAGTACTTTTCTTTGCTCGTTTAATCATTTTGAATTTGAATTTGAATTTGAATTCAAGATGCCAATCGTGCTCCATAGCATTACATAGGAAAAATAATGTTAATATCAAGAAAATTCAAAATATCTATAGAGCCCAATTGAGAGTTATGGTCATAAATAATCATGGCGAGACAGAAGCTTCTGTTGAATGGTCAAATTATCAGCAGTTTATTGGTTTGCAATCCACATTCCTATGTGGTGACATCGCAGTGGTCACTCAATTCTGTATCACATTGAGATCATTAAAATTAAATGCATAAAATACATTGTTTTATTGAAATAAACTTGATATTAAAAATACTAAGAAAGGAATGAATCAGTTGGAGACTTGGTTATGTATCATTTTGTTATTTGCAGGAATGGTACCTGAAAAAATGGATGAGAGCTAGAAAAGGAAGTAGTTTCTTGAAAGTGGAAGAGTGGTAAGAACCTCGCCATCTGCAGTCACAGTGTAGGTCTCTGGATCAACAACCGTTATGTGTGGAAGGGCATCGTTGAGCTTCATGTCGAGTTTCGTCAACTTTCTTACATTGCTTACTGCTTCCACCCTCTTCTTCAGTCCATACTGCTCTCTAACTCCGGCATCTAAAGCAGCCTGTAATATGTAAAGCAAAAAACATTGAGAAAATAACTCTATCTTCGCATTTGTAGAGAAGGAGACAGACATGGTGTTTACCTTACTAACAAAAGCAACTGAATTGGAACTTGCAGCCTTGCCAAAAGCTCCAAACATTGGCCTCATTTTCACCTATAATAACATGCACTCATTTAAAGTGGAGCATTCTTGGATATCAATTGGTATTACAAATGGATACGAAGCAAGAGGTCCAAACCAAAATGGTCATCATCTGAGTTACCGGTTCTGGAGTTGGAATGCTTGCATTTGGATCACCCATGTCAGACCATGCTATTGTGCCACCTTTTATCACCATCTCCGGTTTCACTCCAAAAAATGCTGGTTTCCATATAACAAGATCAGCTAGCTTTCCTACCTGCACCCAGTTATAGCGATAAATTCTTGGTTTATAAACAAAAACATGAGTATATTAAGTGATAAGTGTGAAGATTATTACAGTTAATGCTAGTTTACCTCAACTGAACCAACATATTCAGAAAAACCATTAGCTATAGCAGGGTTAATTGTGTACTTTGCGATGTATCTCTTGATACGCAAGTTATCATTTCCGGGTGTACTGCTTTCAAGTTCTCCTCTGATTAACTTCATCTTGTGAGCAGTCTGCCAAGTTCTACAAATTACCAGCCAAGAATAGAATACTAGTAATGTGAGCAGTTTTTCCAAATGTGAAATTCTTATAGCCTTCAAAATGAAGGTTGATCACTCAAAACCCTATCCTTTACATACTCATGTTCCTGAGTACGTAAAAGACAAAAAAGATATTCTTTAGAACATGAAGCGCAAAATCCATCCATACTTATACAGTCTTTAGTAAGAGTTTCGACAACGAATTAAAAAAAGTGTAGGATTAAGGATAACCTCTCCAATGCAGCCCATTGCCTGTGAATCAGAAGATATGATACTTAGAGCATCCACAATGGTTATAGCCCAGCCATAGCCCAGCCACAAACTCCTCCTGCCACATCATCAATACTAAAAATCCTCCTGCCACATCAGAAATAGCCTAGCCATATCATAAATAGCCCAGCCACATCAATAGCCACATCACTAATAACACAATATACGGAATTTAATTTACGAGAAACATTAATAATACTATTTTAATTTTTAAAAAAAGTACAATAAATTAAAAAAAGTACAAAAATTTTTAAAAAGTACATTAATAAAAAAAAATTACATTCATAATCGAAAAAGTACATTGCTTAAAAAAAATCACACGTCGGCTCCCTCGCCTCCGTCGTCGCCGTCGCCACCGCCACCGCCACCACCGCTGCCGCTGCCGCCTCCACGCAGATCGTCATTCATGCTCTCGAGCAATGTGAAGAGAAATCTCTTCTCCTGGGGGTCCGTCGCCGCTCGCCATTCGGCTAACGTCTTCACCATCATCTGGCGTGTTTGTTGACGCGCGAAGTACTTGAGATCCTCTGTAGACTGGCAGTCAAAGGGGGATGCCGACTGGACCCGGCGACCCCCTCGCCTCCCGTTGCGCCCGCTTTTGCCCAGCGGGGCGAGGTCGGCGGCCGAACGAACGAGGGTTGGGGAGCACCTGGTCCGTCTCGGGGAGGTCGTGGGAACCACCGCTGCTGCCGCTGTAATCCCCGGTATAGTTCAATCGTTGCTTCTTCGGCCAGCCAGCGTCGACACCTACTCGGAATTTCTCGGAGTCGTTCAGCACAAGATAACAGTTCCAGTAGGTGAAGTCCTTATACAACCCGGGCTGGGGGAAGGCTTTCTCCGCTATCCTCCTGCAGTCGTCCTCCGTTTGGCCACTACTCTGCATGCGGAGGGCGTTGGCGTACAAACCCGAAAATCGGGGGACGGCAGCCCTGATTCGGTTCCACGCCTTCCGGCAATCCTCCCCGTTGTGTGGCCTCCCCCTCGGGCAAAATAGCTGGTAGGCTGCTGCTACCTTGCCCCACACTTTGACGATCCTCTGGTTATTAGAAACAAGAGGATCGTCGCAAACAATCACCCACGCCTTTGACAGCGCAACATTCTCCTCGTCCGTCCACCTTCTCCGTACCGTGGGATCATCCCCACCCGGCTGCGACGACTCCCCGACCTTCTTTCCCTTGCCATTCTTCTTTGGGGCGCCACTACCCTGTACTGCTCCCCCCGTTTGAACGGGAGTTTCCGGAACTCCGAGACTATCAAACCCCAAATCCGACAACGCAAAATCATCAAAACCGCTCGGCGTGAACTGCGCATCCGTTGGGGTCGATGTGTGCGACGAAGCAGTCAAAAAATCAAAACTGGGGCGATAGGCGTCCCCCCGCGTCACCTGCGTCGCCGGTACGCCCCCCGGCGTCCCCTGCGTCGCCGAACCTCCCCCGGGTATCATCTGCATATTGGGTGCCCACCCCGGCATCATCTGCATATTGGGTGTCCAACCCCGCATCACCAGGAATCCCCCCGGCGGACTTCCTCCGGTCGGCATCCCGGGTAGCATCTGCTGCCACGGGTACATGTTGTAGTACCCGGGCATCTGATTCCATCCGCCTCCAACGGGGATTGGGGGAGTTTGAGAACCGCTCGTCCCTGAACTAGGCTCGTTGTTCAGATCCATTTCTCGGTGTTGATCTTGTACAGAAATTAAGATAGAGAGAGTACTCGTTAATACAAGTGGTGCGAATGAAAATGAAGTGCAAATCGCGTATATATAGTGTTTCGAAAATTAAAAAAAAAATCCGCTGGGCTATGCGCTGGGCGATCCGGGCACTGCAATGGAGCCGAGCGGATCGCCCAGCGCATAGCCCAGCGGTTTTCGACCGCCTAGCGCTAGGCGAAATTGATTTCTGAAAAACCGCTCGGCGGTTTTCGGCTTCTCCAATGGTTCGCCTAGCGACCGCCTAGCGCCGGCGCTCGGCTAGGCGGTGCGCTAGGCGCCATTGTGGATGCTCTTATGGCTCCCATATCATGCAAAATGTCTTCTGCAGCAATTGTTTCAGCACGAATCCGTGACTCTGCAAAAGCAACATCCTCTTTGATATCCTTGTCCAGGTGATGGCAGACCATCTGCGGAATATATTTTGATCATCTTGAAAACCAACTTATTTCTGTTTGGTGACATTCTAACCATAAAGCATTACTAGTCATGGTGATTTCTTACAAGCATGTCGAGGTGCTCATCTACAGTATTGATAGTGAAAGGACGGGTCGGGTTAGTTGAAGAGGGGAGAACGTTTTTTACTCCACAAACTTTGATAATATCTGGAGCATGACCACCACCCGCGCCTTCACTGGTAACAAGAGATGTGCACAAACAAGCTTAGTCAAAGCAAATGCAAGATTTATTTACCTGTGATAAGTATGAATAGTACGGTCTTTGAATGCAGCAATTGTATGCTCAACAAATCCAGATTCATTTAACGTGTCGGTGTGAATATTAACCTAAAATATTTATAGAGAGTAAATAAGGGGTTGCATGTCTTGAGGCTTAATCTGATTATGGAGGAAGCAACCACCTGAATGTCATATAAATCTGCAACAGTCAAACATTTATCAATTGCAACCGGAGTAGTTTGCCAGTCCTCATGAAGCTTCAGTCCCATTGCTCCAGCTTTGATTATTTCATGTAGGCCCTCTTCTTTGGCAGAATTTCCCTACAATTGATGGAAGAGAAACATGGTTAAGCAGACAATAAGAAATCCAGTGGCAGTCATAGATTCCAATCTGATGACATAGAGGAATAACTTTTCCTGTGAAACCAAAGTTGAGAGGCATGTCATCTGTTGATTGCAACATTAGCTTCATATGAAATGGTCCTGGAGTACAAGTCGTGGCAAGTGTCCCATGAGCAGGTCCTGTACCACCTCCCACTAGTGTAGTGATGCCTACATATTATTCAAATAACTAAGTAAAAAATAAAGATGTAAAGGTCAGGATTGACTCTTAACAATTTCGAACCGAGGGTGTTGCTTTCCTAAAACACCAATAGTAAATAATGGCAATCTCAACAGTAACATAGCAGTATGTCCAATCAGCATCATTATTCACTAGAAAAAGGTAATGAGATAATTAAACTCGATAACAGCTAGCTAATGATATACCCCATAGGAGCATTCCTTGGTGTGAAAGGTAAAAAGCTATAACAGACATATGTTTCCATGAGCGATTAGAAGAACATATATTATCAGTTGCAAAAGCCATTCTGTGACCCAAATGAAGTTTACATAAGTCATTACTTAAAACCTCACCACTTGTTATTGCTTCAAAAGCTAATTGCGGGCAAATGAAATGTACGTGACAGTCTATTGCTCCAGCAGTAACAATCATTCCCTCTCCAGCTATAACCTCAGTATTCACCTGACCAGAATATAAACATATGATGGATTATAAAACTTGACGCTTAAATCAAACTTAAAACTCACTCCTATAATCATGTCATTTGACACTCCATGCATGATATCTGGATTGCCTGCTTTACCAATAGAAGTAATATAACCATTTTTGATGCCTATATCAGCCTTGAAAATCCCTGTATAATCAATGACTACAGCATTTGTTATTACAGTCTCCAAACAATCACACGATTGATATCCACAAGCCTGCCCCATTCCGTCTCTAAGAACTTTTCCACCACCAAATACACTCTCATCGACATACACAGCAAAATCTCTTCAAATTTCTGCAAGTAAATTGTCCAGTGGTAGGGCCATACATATTAGCATAATTGTCACGAGACATTGAATGAGAGACAGAAGATCCTTCTTCGGTCACAAATTCCCTGCACAACATACAAATAAAAAACTTGTGGGTTTAGAATCACGATACGAAAGCAATTTTTCAAAAGAAAATCATATTTTGAACTTCACAAAAAGCAGAATATCAATGACCTAGCATCTGCTTCTTCTGAAAAACCATATTGCTCATGTACAGCTGTCATCACAGATGTGATTTCGGAATCATTAACTGGTGCATCAACAAGATTATTCCCACCCCTTATAATCTGGTTTCCACTGATGCTGACAAGTGAAACACTTTTTGTGTCCCCTGGCTGCAAAAAGCAAGAAAAAATTGTACTGTAATTCATTTTCATGCATGTGGACGGAGGAAGAAAATGGATGTTCATCATATAGAGATTAGGACATGCAAAGCTACAACAAAAAGTGGTGGCAGTCAATTAGATTGGTTGCTACACTTCGTAAGTTCACCCATCACATTGTTTCCGGTTATGTACATGAAGCTTACCATCAACCTTTTTTATATGAAAAGAATTTAATTCTGAAGAATGATGAGTAGATTGATTCCAAGGATCCATTTACAACAAACTTAACAGTGGATGAAACAAATGAGAATAAAATAAGTGTTTTCCTACATAACTGACAAATAGATCAGTCAAGTCCTCTTTACCTATAGATTAAGGCCCTTCTTGGTATGATGGAATGAAATGGGGGTGGAAGGGAATGACAATTTTTTTTGCATTTCCTTATAGATTAAGGCCCTTCTTGGTATCGATTTGGAGAACGATAGAATCAACTATGGAGTTCGACATGTTTATCTCAAGCTGGTGGACAAGAAAATTTATAAGGAAATTGTTCAAACAAACTTTAAATTTATCTCAAAACAATATTTTGGACGACAGAGAAATAAGTGACCCTGACCCAGGATCTCTCCCATGCCCCCTGGATTTATCACATTAAACCAAATGGTCTGCCTAGTGTAAAGTTGAATTATTCACTAATTTTGCTAAATGATCCCTACTACCTCTACAATCTTCTTAGTTATAACAAAACTATAATACTCTAAAACATTTAAGTGATCTTACTATAAACAAACTTTAAATTCAACTATTTGATAGATCTCTATGTGGTGACAGATATAATTACCTGAACAGGCCTGTCCCCAGTGTTAGTTACTTTGAGTACCACGCCTTTCCTTCCTAAGTTTATGGCTAGATGTTGAGGTCCACATATCAATTCACCAGGTATATTACAACTTTCAACTGGGGGAAATTTGTCTAGAGAAGGAGCTGCAGGGGAAAAAACACAGCCATCAGATTTCATGTAAAATAGCTTGCTACAAAGAAGATGAGAAAACAGAACAAATGGAGATAACTTTGGTGTTTTCTTACTAACTTGGTTAATTATAGTAATGAACTAATGACTTTTAACGAAAAAGCCATTTTTTGTACTATTTAATTAAGGCATTAGGGGTTCAGATAATCATCACAGTGTGAGATACCTGGTAAAGTTGTCTCATGCATGGATTTGTGACAAACTTCACAAAACAAAACAGATGAACTATTAAAATATCCATGGCCAAGAACTTTACTGTGCCTAGTTTTCTTATAAATTGCCAGCCCTATGAGGTAAGTCTAAGTAACTTTGATTAATTATATGAACTTAAGGTCATTATGATGAACATCTTGCTTCATGCCAATTGTCCGCCACCATGAAGCAAGTTGAGACAAGTCCAAGTTAGTTTACTTTACTTCAATAAATCAGGCCAGTTCTTCTACAGTCAATGGATGAAGCACCAATTAGAATATTAGATTGCAATATTGGTGATCACACAGCTAAACTTATAAAACATTCTAGGAAGTATGTTCTTGAATACAGAATTCCTCAGGATAAAACCTTAGTTCACATGAAGTCTGAGGAGAAGTGACACTTGATAGAACAACGTTACCTAGCTCTTCAGAGGTTAATAAACCTAGTTATAGCTAATTTCACAGGAAAGTCCTGCGTTTTAGAAATTTCCATGTAACCAATGAAAAATCACACAACCAACATTCCTTCCCGACAGTAAAAAACAAACTTATCCCATTTGTGTGTGTGTGTGGGGGGGGGGTATGATGACCTAAACTTCTTTTGCAACGACAGCCATCAAGCAACCAATTTTAGTTCGATCAACTTCTGCATCTGAAGGGGGTTTTTTTCTATTTCTTGAGCTACTGATACATTCTTGATTGGGATTTGAATTAAGTGCACTGGATAGCCAGAAAAGTTAATAATCAATATAATCACCTGGAAGAAAAGAGCCATGCAACGCTAGCTCCAGATTTCCATTTTCACATGCTACAGGGTCATGGATCGTTATCAACTTTGTCCCATCTGGGAAGGTCCCCTCTACCTATATATGTAGATCAGTAGCCAACATAAATTTTTTTAATGATATCTGGAAAATTAAATATATTCCATTGTTTCTAATCAGAAAGATGACCAACTATTTATTGCAGAAAATAAGAATTTATACCTGAACAGAATCCAACAGATAAGGGACAGATGGAAGAACTTGTCTCCTGCATTGCATAAGTTTTCTATCAATATAACCTGATGTGTTCTAGAAGATATTTAGTTGAGCCTCACCAAAATTCAAAGACAACAGTCAACATGTGATTCACACAATAAATGACCAATATTATTCTTTTTACACATGTATTTATATTCAAAACACAATCCTGAAGCTGTCTTCTTACACAATTTATGATTAGACATCCATTGGCTCACAAATACAGAAGCCCACAAAAGTGATTGGTTTGTATATCGTGTTCCTATCTCCATTGCAAAACTTCACTTCATCATAATCCATATTATTAGCATCGTTAATTCTGTTAAATAGCTTGTGGCTATCTTAAGCTCAGTATCCACGTACCAAATCATGAAAAAAAGGCAGGTCCAGCCTTTATAAACATAGAATAATTATATTTACAAGCAAACACACAAGCATCACTGTCATCGAAAATCCTCTCTGTCACAACACCGCGATGAAAAGTGAAAACATAAACTTGTGAACACTGTTTTATATTGGTACCTCCCCAATAATTGTCTTCCAAGATCCATTAACTCGACCACACTTTTGTCCCCATCCCAGACAAATTCCAATATCTATCAATAAACCACAAGAACGGATCACACACACAGAGAATATACACTCTTTTCTTTTTAATCCATTCCACAAGAATATACACTCTTTTCTTTTAATCCGTTCCACAAGAATATGCACTTTATAATTTTGAAAATTATTTTCTCTCTATTAAGGTGTGATCCATTCTCCAGTAATAATACTTTAATTACTTTTTATCTCTATCTCTCTCTTGCTTTAATAATTTTGTATTAAAGCTCATGATGAACCCAAAGTGCACATTCTTTGGGGGACGGAGGGAGTATTTGAATGATCAGCCCATTCCTATCACTTCATTATGACTGGTGCAACTGCATGGAGTTACTATTGATTTCGATTGGCGTTTTAAACTCGAGATACACTAGACATATGTTCACATCGATGATCTTTCCAGGGACATACCTAAACGATCGACCTTATGTGCATGATGAACTCAATGCAAAAATTGGATCATGTCTCATTGGTTATTGTAAGGCTATTTCAACTAGATGTTTGTAAATCCAAATTGATTTGTAATTGTGTCCCAAAAGATATACCACCAATCCACCATAGACAACGTCAAGCCTCAAGCCCAACAATCAGACTCAAAAGATCAATTATCCAAGTTCTAGTCTATGGATTGGTTGGTGTATGCTGGTGCGCGTGTTTGAGCTTTATAGGTTATCAGTTAAGTACATAATTATTACTACTTCATAAGCAATGACAAAATTATCTTAAATACTTCATATGGGATTAATAAAAGATGAAAAAATTATCTTAAGTTACTTCATATGGGATTAATGAAGGATCATTTATAAATGTGAGATTAATTAATTTTAACTTTGTAAAATTAAATTTTTGTCACTCTCTCATCCAATTCGCTTAAACAACATTGACCGGACTCCGGTCAAAAACAATTCATAGTTCTTAGAGTTTCATTTCGTGATTCATTTATAATATCTATAAGGATTTATTAAAATACATTTATTATGCGGATAAAATAATACTCCATCTGTCCCTAAAATTAGACAACATTTGAAATGACACATGTTTTAATACACAATTGGAGAATGAGCCCATCAAAATGGCAAATGTAATATATTTTTAAGGGACATAAGGAGTATTGTACAGTACATGGGCCTGGGCCTAAATGTCATTGGGCCTCACTGGACCTGGGACTCACCGGCCTGACCCGACCCACTTGACATCTCTAATTTCTACACTTGTAATCTGTATTTAGTACTCACCAAACATAAGTTACAT
This sequence comes from Salvia splendens, assembly GCF_004379255.2. NCBI lineage: Eukaryota > Viridiplantae > Streptophyta > Magnoliopsida > Lamiales > Lamiaceae > Salvia > Salvia splendens. Next base: position 5,474,649 of record NC_056034.1, read on the forward strand.
TACATTAAACATAAAAGCATTATACTTCTCCTTCTCTTGAACTATTTTCATTCTCGCCTGATCATTTTTCCTAGTCTTTTAGAGGAGCCAATTTCTACCAATAAATTGCAGTCCTAGTTCAGCCTGCGAACGTGATTACTACACCTTTCCTCTTTGTTGCATGACTTATTTAAAAATTTGTTGTTAGTTAGAAATTAATCATTGAAGTTACAACTAATTTCTTGCAAGAGAACCATAAAATTATGTTTTAAATTGAAAATATATTCATTGAATCGAAAGCAGGTAAATCAATGGATAGGTCCTAAACTATATACTCTAGGGCTTGTTCTGTTTGTTCAATAGTTTCAGATGTAGATAAGGGGTGAGCCAGATAAAAAAGTCACAAATTGGATGTTGGGCTATTCGATACAGCTGTTTGGTTTGCACTATATGAAGCACAAGTGATATATATCATTTGTTTGGTTTGCCGTAAATCAAATACCACAATATATGTTTTGCCCTTATTACCCTCAATGATGTACATAAATTATAACCTTGTACCCAACCCTAAATTGGAGTACATATATTTCCCGCCCCCGCCTCTCTTCCGTTTCAGCGAAGTTGTATGATCCTTTCTGTTCTACCACGGTACAGTAAAGTGTTCATTCTTTCTCCATAATTTATGTTATGCATTGTAGCTTACGCGATGTTCTGCAATGGGTATAAGATTTTTTTTTACCGAGCTATTTTCATTGTGTCCAGGAAAACATGTCTGACTACATGCGTTCAAGGTTCACTTCCGCTGATGTGCCGAGTTAGCAAGGTACATATAGCTATCCCAGATTTTAATAAAAAATTTAATTTATTTTTGTAGGGTTCTACATCATTTCGTATGACAATTTATTTGAAAGCTTATTTTGTCAAGTATTGTTAGTTTGGTGCCAGCTATGTTAACTAAAGAATATGCTGCACAAGGATTTCACATTTCGTTCTTAGATCTTGCGGTGCTTTAGGCCATCCACAACGCTGTTCATATACCGTTCCTTAAACTACTATTTGCGGGCCCCACTTTACTTTTTTACTCCATTCCTTAACTAAGGAACGGAACCTGCAACCCTCCGTTCCTTAACCGTTCCTTAAATTACTATTCATTCAATTTCATTTTTTTATTTCCAACTCAATTCAATTAAAAAACACACTTTAATAAAAAACAAACACACTTTATTAAAAAACACACAACATTAAAACAAAGTTACAACTTAAACTTAAAAAATAAAAAGCACACACTTAAAATCCTTAAAAAATAAAAGTACACAATTTTAATAATTTCATCCGCCAAAGTTTGCCCAAATGTGCTCAATTAGATCCTGTTGGAGTTGGGTGTGGGCGCTAGAGTCGCGTGTCCTTGCACGAATAGATAACCGTTCTTGTATAGACGGATGCGCTCCACTTCGAGGCGGACTACTTGCGGTTGAGCTTCCGGGGGATTCGGGGTCGAACCAACCTTGCGGCGGCTTCCTCCCGGTTACGATGGATGTACGTACGGGAGCGTTGTTGGGGCGGCGCGGCTTTTTCCGCCTCCCGTCGTCGATCTTCTTCAAGTGATTGTTCCAATATTTGACGCATTTGTTCAAAAGGATCCATTAGTTTGATTAAATTTGAGAGAAGAAAAACATAGTTGATTTGAGATGAAAATTGGGGTGGAAATAGAGAGGATTTTATAGGAATAGATGTGTGTTTGTGAGTGAAATGAATATGAAATATGAGTATTTATAGAGTAAATAAATTTAAAAAAAATAAAAAAAAATACAAAACGGATAAAAAACGGTCACAATACCGTTGCAAATTTTTTATTTATTTATTAAATTCGAATTTTTAAAAAAAATGAATTATTGCGTCACCGTGACGAAACCCACTCGCGGGGCAGCGAGTGGGCGTCACGCGTGCGCTGAGAGCCCGCAACGTCGCCTCGGCGCGTGGCGGAACGTGTCGTGCCGCGTGCCGCGGCAACGACAGCCGGCACGGCATAGGCACGGAATGGCGACGACACGGCGGCTGCAACGCGTGCCGCCGCGGAACTGTTCCTCCGGAACGGCATAGGCACCGCAACGGCACAGCGTTGCGGGTGCTCTGAAGAAATCTGGCGCCTAATTATCTGTGAGTCTCCGCCACGTCGTAGTATAAATAGCAATACTACCATGCGATTGATTTATGTAGTATTTTGCTGAATTCTGATAAAATATTTGTAATTCAATTTTTCTATATGCATTTTCCTGTAATTCGAGATTAAGGCGACGAACAACGACTCCACTTCTATTCATTCAAAAGTTGACAGCAGTGGACTCGTTACTCCAAACAAGGACTCCAATCAGCGGAGAAGACTCTCCTTTCCAATCGTTCTTCATCATTCCATTGCAAGGTGAAAGGCTCAAACCTCTTTTTTTTCGGGTTTATTGTATTTTCCTAATTGTGTCATGATCTTCTGCTGATACGATTCCGATTACGTGTACATAATGCATTTCATAAACAAATGATTTTCTTATGCAAAATTGACCAATCTGGCAAATTGTATTAGCTAAAACTTGACAAAATGCAGTAAATCCCTTTTTCTTATTTTCATACGCCTGAGTTAATACTCATTCAAGTAGATAATACCCTTCATATCTTGGATTTGTTGATCAGGTTGTGCCTAATCAGACACAAGTAGAATTTGATCAATTTCTCGCAAAGCAATGGTTCTTGGGATGAAATCCAAGCACAAAAAAGGTGTAGCTGTTGGAGTCGAATATATGGTTACCATAGAGGAGATTAAGCCCTGGCCTCCATTAGAAAGCTTGAGGTCTGTTCAAATTGTATTGATTAAATGGGAAAATGGTAGTGAGAGCTCCGGATCCTTTCATGCTGTTACTGGTGACTCCAGCATTGCATTTCGTGAGTCTTTCAGGCTTTCCACAACACTGTATTGGAAGAAGGCCACAGCAAAGTTTGGTAAAAACTATTTGGAATTCAGCTTGTCTGAGACTCGTAAGGACAAAGTTAAAGGTCATCTCTTGGCTACAGCTTCACTAAACCTGGCAGATTATGGAATGATTGACGTCGAATTAAAACTAAATGTTCCTTTAACTTTCAAGAAAATATCTAATGGCTCCGTGCAGCCGGCTCTGGCAATTAAGTTGGAACTGATTGAAAAGGATACATCTTATTCTTCGCCTGGTGTTGGTTTTTCGAATGAACCATCTCTGGATGGCGGTGATGATGATGACTCAGAAATCGCGTCTTATACAGATGATGATGTCGTCTCTTCTCGTTCATCACGAACTGCTGGCTCTTCAGCCTTTGAGCTTGCCATGCCGTCACCATCTCGAAGTGAGAAGGTTGGTAGGCTTGTTATGCATTGGTATCTAAATTTTGTATTTGGAATTTTGCTGAACACATATATTCTTGAAATGAGGTTATTTTCCTTGCTAATGTGACACAATTTCATAAAAAAATTAAATAGATTGAGGTAGAGATATAGATTTTTCAATTGAAAGTCTATAATTGTAAGTCTTTATACTTTGATAATGCGAATAGTATATAATGAGAGAAATCATAGTTAATGAACAGCTATAATCTCACCTTTGCTTAGTGGATGTTCATATTATATCTTCATTTTCACTTAAATGCAGAGTGGACACGGAAATCATTCATCAGCTGGTGCATCATCAGATACATGGAAGTCAGTGAAACGTTATGTTTCTTCGTCTAAACTTTCTGAACGAAGCATGTCACTTGTCAAGAAGAGCTCTAGTCCCCCCTTAAACATATCTTCTCCCTCATTCACAAATTTCCAAGATAGCAGTGGGGAGTTATATGATGCCTCCAAAAGCACTCCATTTGTGCAAGTACAATCCTTTGATAGACTTGCACATGACGCTATGTCAGCCAATCATTATGGAGAATATGGTGCTAAGTCCAATTCTTTGTACTCCCTTTCTGCTCGAGAAAACGAGTGGCAGTCCGAAGCTTTGCCAAATAACAATGCACACGCTGGATGGGCGCAGGTTCAGGAAAAAATGTCAAGGAAAAATATTGAATTGGATGAACAGAGTATAGAGGAAAGATTGTTGCAGAAATTGTCGGAAGAAGAAGCCACTAGACGGCAGATTGAAACGCGAAGTGATATCCTTGCTCCTAGAAGGAAAGGACCAGCAATCCCACCAGCGGCTGAAGCATGAGAAGTCTGTTAAGAAACATGATTCAGTCAAAGTAAATGGAGATCTAGCCGACACTTACGTTGGGGGGAATCCGCCAGACTTGAATATACCAAATGGATCAAACAAGTTAGGTAAAATCAGTGGAACAGTTGAAAGAGAAGAAGAAGAAGAAGAAGCTTATCATTCTCTTCGAGAAAATGAATGGAAAATGAGGGTCGAGATGCTTGAGGAAGAATTGAGGGAGGCAGCAGCAACTGAGGTGAGTTTATTTTCCATAGTTGCTGAGCATTCCAGTTCTGTAAATAAGGTCCATGCTCCTGCTCGGCGACTATCCAGATTTTATAAGACTGCTTGTAGAACAAGATCACAAGCTAAACGAGCTAGTGCAGCAAAAACTGCCGTATCTGGGCTAGTTCTGGTTTCTAAAGCATGTGGAAACGATGTACCAAGGTATTTCATGGATTCAGATATACAGAACTTTGATATTGTCTAAATCTTGACGTTTGTAACTCCCTCTATCCTACAAGAATATGCACTCTTTCCTTTTTAGTCCGTCCCACAAGAATATGCACTTTCTAATTTTGGAAATTCTTCTCTCTAATGATATGGGACCCATTCTCCACTAACAATATTTTATTTACTTTTTCTTGCTACATCTCTCTTACTTTACCAATTTTGCATTAAAACTCGTGCCGAACCCAAAGTGCATATTCATTGGGGATGGAGAGTATGTAATATTTTCAGATATCACATATACTGATTTTCCTCTCTATCAAGCCGTAAATTTGACTGAACTGAGAAGCTAATATTTCGCAGGCTAACCTTCTGGTTATCCAATTCAATAATGTTGAGGTCCATTGTCAGCCAGATTGCTGCAGAACTGCCAAATGAACCAAGTATAAATAGTAATGATGGAAGGCTTTCAGACACAGCCCGTCTTAAGGGTAAGGGGCATCGGTCTCAGTTAATTGATGAATCCGATGACTTGGATGACGTCTTGACATTCCTTATTGCGCTCGAAAAAGTTGAATCGTGGCTGTTTTCTCGAATTGTTGAGTCCATATGGTGGCAGGTTGTTTGTTAGTTTTCTTCGTCTGCCAAACCGTACCATCATGTATTAATTTGCATTAGTCTCAGATATATTAAAGGCCAATTTGTTTTTTGTTTGCTGTAGACTTTTATACCTCATATGCAGCCCACTGTTTCCAAAGACAGTAACAGAGAAAGAAGCTCAAGTAAAAAGAAAACTAGCTCAAGAAATTATTTGGGTGGTAATGAGCAGGCAAGTTTTTCAATAGAGTTGTGGAGGAAAGCATTCAAAGATGCCCGTGAAAGACTTTGTCCGATTCAGGCACGAGGGCAGACATGTGGCTGCTTGTCTGCACAGGTTATACTGGTATCTCTCGATATCCTATGCATGAAAACGTTCATACATGACTTGACTTGATGTATAACAATGATTTATCTTTTGCTTTAGGTGATGCAGCAGTTAGTTAATAGGCTCGATGTGGCAATGTTCAATGCTATTCTGCGTGAATCTGCCAAAGTTATGCCGACTGATCCTGTTTCTGATCCCATTAGTGAAACTAAAGTCCTCCCAGTGAAGCCTGGCAAAGCAAGCTTTGGCACTGGAGCACAATTGAAAAATATTGTGAGGCATACGTGATGTTACATGAAAATTATCAACTTTATAGTGTCCGGAAAGATTATAGTAACTACTTTCTTTTTTTTAAGTTTCTGTTGTCAGTATTTGCTTTTTGCGTAATGTTTTGTTACATTTTTCTCAGCCACTTACCCTTAAAAACTACTCCACATGTTTTGTTAGGAGTTGGTTTAATGTTCTCAGTGCGTTGTAGATTGGAAACTGGTCAAGATGGCTCACAGATCTCTTTGGATTAGAAGATGACGAAGGTGTTACTCTTGGGGACATCAGCAAACCAAAACCTTACAAGGCATTTTGTCTCCTCCGTGCTCTCAGCGATCTCATGATGCTTCCCTATGAAATGCTTGCTGATGTTTCCACAAGAAAACAGGTGACATCTCTAGCATTACCTATTTCAACTTCACACTCATCCAACTATTTCCTTTTCCTTTTTCAAAAGGTCTGCCCAATGTTCGGCCCAGCAATAATCAAAAGGGTTCTAAAAAACTTTGTCCCTGACGAATTCAGCCCCGATCCCATCCCGCCATACGTAATTCACATCCTCAGTGCAGAGGTTAGTATCCATCATACATCTCTTCATCTTCAACTTAATCAGGGCAACAATATTTTCAAAACATCGAAGTTGAAAAGGATTCGCTCTGCATTCAGGAGAGGCCAGATTCTCCAGAGGAGATGATCACAAGCTTTCCCTACGTCTCAACTGGTACAAAGTATTCACCGCCGCCAGCAGCTCTGCTGTCCTGTGTGGGAGAGGTAGGTAAGCAAGTGCTCAAGAGTAGCAGGCTTTCGACACTCAAGAAATCCTACAGCAGTGACGATGAGATGGATGAGCTGGACTCACCCTTGACCACAATCATCCCCGATAGCTACCAGAGCTCTGCTGCATTAGCAAAGCTTAGCTTCATGCCTAAGGAAAAGGGAGGTACCAATGCTATCCGGTATCAGCTGCTCCGTGAGATATGGAGAGATGATGATTAGTTATGTGTTTATACATATGCACACTTACTGGAAGATTTTTGTAGACTCGTTATTATTTATGTCAACCTTCTTCAACAACATATACTATCATGGTTTAGAGTTGCAATTTCTATTTGCATGTTGCAATTTTGATTATGAAAAATCATAGTAATAGAAAAATAAGGATATGGATTTAGTTATAACAGCATTTTCCCCCTCTCTCTCTCTCTCTCTCTCTCTCACCAACTCCAACAAACAAAACGGCCACGCTGAATGACAACCATACACCATCCTGAATCCATGCTTTTTTATGCATTCTTTCGTAGCTGTAGCCTTTTTGTTCCACACCATTTCCAAAAATGAGGCTTCTCAATCTCATTTGGCTTCCTGCAAACATTCTAAACTCAGCGGCTTCCTCTCTAACTTCGGTATCATCTTCATCTCTCATTTTACTTGCACTTTCTTCTACTTTCTTAACCGATTAATCCTTCGCAGCCATGGATTTCTCACGGACACACCTCCGGAAAATCGCCACGTCGGCGGCCGCTGCACACATGCGGCGCTTCCTGTGTAGTCATCGCGCGCAAAGCCAGCGCCAAGGCGCAGGATCTGGACGCGCCGCTTGGACCGATGGCGAAGAAGTCCATCTCCATATTCAACACCTTCTGCCCCTCCTTCGTACACAGCGCGGCGCATAGATGTTTAGGTCTGCTGATCGTGATCGACGATCAAATCCTGACGATCGAAGGTAAAATCGAGGCGATCATCCCCCGATCGGCGGCCGTATTCGACGGGATCGACGGGGTTGTGCGGGGCGCGGAGGCTCTGCCGGAGCTCCTGGACGAGGCGGTGAGGAAATCGGTGGTGGTGATCCGTCAGTTGCCGTTGGTGGATTGGGCGGTGGCGCGTCTGATCTCGTGGTTGAGCTTCGTGCTGTCGGTGCTGGTGGGTATCGGATGTGGAGAGAAGGAAATCAGCATCGACGAGAACTGCAAATCGGAGGAGCAGACGAAATCGGTGCAGTTCGAGAAGGGGTATTCGTACGCGGACACAGCGAGGAAGGTGCAGGAAGACGAAATCGGTGGAGTTCCGAGAGAAGTGATACATTTGTCAGTGAAGAGGATGCATTCATGGAAGAGCAGAATAAAGGCGCTGGAAGAGCCGCTGTCGGCAGGGGATTCGCCGATGTACTCTTCGTATCAGTCGGCAAACACGTCTCCGGTGTCGGATTGCTCGCAGGAGGACAACCATGCCTTCAACCAGACGCTAGGATGCAGTTACAAGGATGACCAAATGGAGACGGAGGAGGAACATGTACATTTGAAGGATATTCCACCCATCCAATCAAACTGAACTATTCTTTCCTTCTTTCTCTTCTTTGTGCCAACACATGCTAATTTTTTTACTTTTATTTTGATACTAGAATTACAATATATGTATGGCTGCCAAATTATGTTTAGTTACATGTCACTTACCCGTCTCTTAATCGTCCCTTACTTTATTATTCATGGGTCTCACTGTACTTTTTTACTTCATCTCTTAACTAAGGGATGGAACCTGCAACCCTCCATCTCTTATCCGTCCATTAACAGTCCCTTAAATTACTATTCATTCAATTTCATTTTTTATTTTTATTTCCAATAAATTCAATTAATAAAAACACATTTCATTAAATAAAATAAAATCACAACATTACATTCTTAAAACAATAAAACAAAACATAATTATAAATCTTAAAAAATTAAAAATACATAATTTAATTTACACTACCAAATTTTGCTCAAATGTGCTTCATTAGATCATCTTGGAGTTGTGCGTGGGCGGTAGAGTCATGTGTTCTTGTCCGAATAAACAACCGTTCTTGTATAGACAGATGTACTCCACCTTCGTCTTGGACAATCATATTGTGCAAGATTATGCACGTATACATGATGTCGACCATGCTCTCCATGAACCACGTACGAGCCGGGGCTTTGATAATGTTGAAGCGCGCTTGGAGAACCCCGAATGCCCGCTCCACATCCTTCCGAGCAGCCTCCTGCTTCTGCGAAAAAAGAATCTGCTTTGCGTTCACAAGCCTGGTGCACGTCTTCACGAAGGTTGGCCACTTCGGGTAGATGTCGTCGGCAAGATACTACCCCATTTTATAGCGCCGGTTGTTAGCGGTGAAGTTGATGGTCGACGCTTTACCATCCAAAACTTTGGCGAATAGGTCGGATTGGTGGAGCACGTTTATGTCGTTGTTCGATCCGGGGACCCCGAAGTACGCATGTCAGATCCATAGCCGGTAGTCGGCGACGGCCTCGAGTATAACGGTGGGGTGGGTGCCTTCGTGGCCGCTCGTGTATGACCCCCTCCACGCCACCGGGCAATTCTTCCATTGACAGTGCATGCAATCGACGCTGCCAAGCATCCCGGGGAATCCGTGCACTTCTTCGTGAAGGCGGAGCAGGAACTGGCAATCTGTCGTGCTTGGCTTCCGGAGAAATTCGTCGGTGAAGGCTGCCCGGACTCCTTTGCAGAATTGGATCAAGCACATTCTCTCATTGCTTTCTCCAATGTTGAGGTATTCGTCGAACACATCCGTCGTTTGTCCAATCGCAAGCTGACGGATTGCTGCAGTACATTTCTTCAGCATCGTGTGGCTGGGACGGCCGACGGCATCGAACCTTTCTTGGAAGAACTCTTCCCAGACTGCCAATGTATTTGCGATGTGGAGAAATAGCGGTCGCCGCATGTGGAAACGGCGACGGAAGTAGGTATCTCCCCACACCGGGTTATCGCAGAGGTAGTCGCGGACTAACCTTGCGGCGGCTTCCTCCCGGTTACGATGGATGCAAGTCCAGGAGCGTCTTTGGGGCGACGCGGCTTCCTCCGCCTCCCGGTGTCGATCTTCTTCAAGTGATTCTTCCATTATTCTACGCATTTGCTCATATGGATCCATTAGATCAATTAAATTTGGGGGAAGAATAAAAGAGATTTGAGATGAAAATTGGAGTGGAAATAGAGATGATTTGAGAGGAGTAGATGTGTGTTTGTGTGTGAAATGAGGATGAAATATGACTATTTATAGAGTAAATAAATAAATAAATGGAAAACGGTCGAAAACGGTAATGAATTTTTAATTTCTTTTTATTCGAATTTTAAAAAAAAATTGATTTATTGCGTCAGCGTGGTGAAACCCACTCGCGGGCCGGCGAGTGGGCGTCACGCATCGCCCAGGAGCACGCCGTGTCGCGCAAGCGCGTGGCGAGACAGCTCGCGGGCTGTCTCGGCGTGACGGGGGTTCCGGCGGAATGGTGACAGGACGGGACGGGAGGGGACGCTACAACGCGTCCCGCGCCCGTCTCGTCACGGAGGGACGGGACACGAGCCACCCGCGTAACGCGTTGCGGGTGGCCTTAGGGTAGGGTGTCTGCTGCTACTTGATTTACAATAATGGTCTCGAACCTATAATTCATAAGCAAAAAATTAGAATAAATCAAAGAAATGGGCTCGTTCCAATACATAAGCAAAAACAACTCATAAGCTAAAATTAGAAGCCTATGAGCTCAAACCCCAAAAAAAAAATCATAAAAATGGGCTCGATCTCAATGCATAAGCAAAAATTAGAATCCAATGGGCTCAAACCCAAAAAAAAATTAAACAACTCATAAGCTAAAATTAGAAGCCTATGAGCCCAAACCCGAAAAACAAAAGAAAATTCATAAAAATGGGCTCGATCCCAATGCATAAGCAAAAATTGGAATCCAATGGGCTCAAACCCAAAACAAAATTAAAAAGCGGCGCGCCCACCGTGGGGCTCGAACCCACGACCACAAGGTTAAGAGCCTTGCGCTCTACCAACTGAGCTAGACGGGCTTGTTGATACTCTGTATTTGTTTTCTTTATATATATTATTTAAATTACCAAAACGAGCAGCAAGACCATTTAATAAGGAAGCTATCTGCATTGTTATGTTACTACTACACTACTTCCTTCGAAGCTACTTAACTTAGGTCGTGTGTGCAATTTATGCCTAAAAGATGCATATAGAAATTTCTACTTATTATTTACCTTCATTTTTAAAAAACAATAATGTACCTAATTCATACATTATTCTTATTATTACAAAATAAAAAGGAGAATACCTTGACAAATTAAAAAACGGTGGCATTCCTTTTAACAATTAAGTTGTTCGATGAATATTTACATAAATTTCAAGAGTATACTACCATTCAACGTAGAGGGATATAATTTCGTAGAGTATATCTCCCCTAAAAAAGATAAAGAAAATAATGAAAAGCAAAAAACTAGACTAAGAGAGCTACAAAACCGTAGTTAGACTCTGGTGTTGGAAAGCTAAATTGAAGTGTTCCAAAGAGGATGTGGAGTCCCAACATGTTGGAAGTGTATAACATTTATTATGGAGGGTTCCAATAAGTATAGTTCCTAGAACATTTATATCTAGAGTCCTATATAATGTATCCTCCATGTACTCTCAAATAATCAAGAAAATAAAACATCTTTCTTCCTATCTTTCTTCATGGTATCAGAGCAGAGTAAAATCTGGCTCAGAAAAGATTCATCATAGCCAAGAAACCATACCAATCTCGGCCAAGAGGCTGAAACCGATCCCAAGCCAAATACCATACCAATCACGGCCAAGAGGCTGCCCAAAAATCCCTACACATAAAACATGTCAGGATCAGATTCTGAAGGAGAAAATAAACCCACAATCAAACCATCCAAGATGAAAACAAGCAAGCACGTCACTGTTGCATTCAAACTAAATGGGAAGAACTATCCTTTATGGGCCCGACTAATGAAAGTCGCGATAGGAAGCCGAGGAGGGTATTCCCACATCAAAGATCCACCGCCAGAACCAGAGAACCCCGGGTATGCCGAATGGGAGGAGACTGATCTCGTGGTGTTTTCGTGGATCATCGACAACGTCGAAAATGACATAATTGCCGACTTTGCTCACCACCAAACCGCAAAGGCAATCTGGGACAATCTCGCTGTAACGTTCGAAGGCAAGAAAGATCCGTATCTTATATACGATCTAGAGGATAAAGCCATCGCACTCCGCCAAGGAAGTCTGGATCTCGAAACCTACTACAGACGAATCCACGGACTGTGGATCAATGTAGATAGGTGTCGAAAACAACCGGTGGATTGTTGCGACAAGGGGGTCAAGCAGTTCCGAGAGTTCTCAAACACCATGAGGCTATTCAAGTTTCTCACTGGACTTAACCCTGAGTATGATACAATTCGAAGGGATATCCTCAAAGAGGAACCTTACCCCTCAGTCGAAGAAGCTTACGGAAGGGTCCAGAGGGAGGCGGCTCGATTGAAGATCATGCCACCGGCATCCTCGACACCTACCGAAGTTCCTGGCGTTGGAAGCGCCGATACATCATCGGGGGAGATCGGCTACGGGTACGGAGCACAGAGAGACCGGCCAATCAATCGAGGACCACCGCGACCGCCACCCACCAGAGCCAATCACCAAGACGGAGGAAGAATCGACAAAACCAAGCTATGGTGTTCACATTGCGGGAAAAACAAACACACGAGAGATACCTGCTTCCTCCGTGTGGGATTCCCCGAATGGTGGGACGATAAACAGAGGGCACGAGCACAAACGAAGTTCGCTGCCGTCGGAATCGGCGAAACAAGGCAGGGGAATCCCCAAAATCAACCCAGAGAAGGACCAAAGGGAGGACCAAATCCAGGTACCCCAAAATACCCCGGTGATAATGGCGGTGGCAGCAGTGGCGGCGAAGTTCGGGTTGGAAATTTCGTCGAGAGAACGGAAACTCAGATCGAGAGACAGAAATGGAATGGAGGCGCAGCAATAGGAGGTATCGGGTTTGGTCAAGGATCAAACCCTAGATCTATCCCTTTATTGCATTTTAATCCCCAGAATATGAAAGTCATGCAATTTAGTCCGCCACTTATTGATAATCCCAAATGTGACCCCCCAGATCTGGATATTTGCGAAACCAACCCCAAATTCCCTAGAAAGTCCGACTTACGCCCCCCAATTAGCCATATCTCCACACATAATCGGTTTACACCGTTGATGAATTTTTCCGCTGCTTTATCTGTAAAAAATACAAAAAATGTTGATAGGAAGGGATGGATTTTTGATTGTGACGCCACAGACACTATGACACCAGAAAGATCTGATTTTAGTAATTTTAAAGAGGTTACTAAAACTTACATTAGAACTGCCAATGGGGAATTCATTACTGTAGCAGGGGCAGGAACCATAAGAATTTCCCCTACTCTTCGATTATCAAACTGTCTGTTTGTCCCTAGCCTGTCTCAGCGGCTAATGTCAGTAAGCCACGTAACAAGGGAATTAAATTGTACACTGCTAATGCATCCAACTTTCTGTATCTTACAGGATATTCGGACGAGGAGGATCATTGGGCGTGGCACTGAGGATCGAGGACTCTACTACGTGGATGGGGTAGCTCAACATGGCAGTGCGATGCTGGCTCACGGGTCCACGAAAGAGGAGGCTTGGCTGTGGCACAGAAGACTAGGACACCCGTCTCATGGTTACTTTAAACTTTTGTTCCCAAATTTTTCTTTACCTAAAGATTTTTCTTGTGAAACTTGTGTTTTGGCCAAAAGCCACAGACAGAGTTTTAAACCTTCAGATACCCGTATGAAATCCATGTTTGATTTAGTGCATGCTGATGTGTGGGGGCCGGCACCTGTTATTGGGGGTAGTGGATTTAGATATTTTGTGACATTCATTGATGATTGCACGAGAATGACTTGGATCTATTTCTTGAAACATAAGTCAGAAGTAATTGACAAATTCATTCTTTTTTTCCATATGATACACACCCAGTTCCACAAAACCATAAAAATTCTTCGTTCAGATAACGGGAGGGAATTTGTTAACACCGCTATGTCCAATTTCTTTCATAAACAAGGTCTCCTCCACCAAACATCCTGTGCTTATACGCCCGAACAAAATGGGGTAGCTGAGAGAAAAAACCGAACCATTCTGGAAATGACCCGTGCCCTTATGATTGAGTCCAACGTCCCAAAATTCCTTTGGCCAGAAGCCGTTGCAACCTCTATCTACCTCATAAACAGACTACCCACCAAAATTCTAAAAACCAAAACCCCCCTTGACATCCTTTCCCAACAAGCCCAAATACCAGAATCCCTTAGCATGCCACCAAAAGTCTTTGGATGCACTGTCTATATTCATATCCCTAAACATGAAAGAACCAAATTTTCCCCTTGCGCAACCAAATGTGTCTTCGTGGGATATGGGGTCAACCAAAAAGGGTATAGATGCTACGATCCAAACACTAGGAAAATCATCACCACCATAAACTGTGACTTCCTTGAAACCGAGTTCTTCTATAAACACCACCTTAACAGTCAGGGGGAGACATCCGAAAGTAATTATGGGGACTGTCTAAGTTGGTTTGTGCCACTTCCAAGCCACTCGATTGAGGATCCACCCGAGACAGTTGTCACTGTCGCCGAGCAGGCCCCTCCAGAGTCTCCTCAACCGCGCCCATCTGACTCTCCTTCACCAATATCCGAGGTATGTCCGGAACCAGTCTCTGAGGAAAGTTCTACAGTTAATACTAACACTGCAGAAACCGAGGATAATACTGTAGACAGTGATACCGGGAGGTATGTTCTCCCTCTACGAAGTACTCGAGGAATTCCTCCGAAGAGATACTCTCCGGAGAGGATTGGAAAGAAAAGCAGATATGGAGTGGCAAACTTTGTTCAAGGCAATCTGACGAAAATGGCCCGAGCATTTGAGGCTGCATTATATGAAGAACAGGAGATCCCGCAGACTGCTGAAGAAGCAATGAAGTACAAACACTGGAGAGAAGCTATGCTTACCGAGATGAAAGCCTTGATGAGGAATGATACTTGGGTGAAAGAAAAACTGCCAGAAGGAGTGAAGGCTGTGGGATGTAGATGGGTGTTCACTATCAAAAGAAGGCCAGACGGGTCAATCGAACGATATAAGGCCCGACTAGTAGCAAAGGGATATACTCAAACGTATGGAGTCGATTATTCCGAGACTTTCTCCCCAGTAGCAAAAATCAACACCGTACGAGTATTATTCTCGATTGCAGCAAACAGAGACTGGCCTCTCCATCAGTTCGATGTCACGAACGCATTTCTACACGGTGAACTACCAAAGCCCGTGTTTATGGTTCCTCCCCCAGGGTTCACTAACGAATTTATGACTGGAGAAGTGTGCAAGCTGAAAAGAACGCTATATGGGCTGAAACAGTCCCCAAGAGCCTGGTTCGGCAGGTTCACCGAAGTAATGAAGAAATATGGGTACCAGCAGAGTAACTCAGATCATACATTATTTCTCAAAAAAAGGGGAGGAAAGATCACGTGTCTCATCATCTATGTCGACGACATGATTATCACAGGAGACGATGAAGAGGAAATAGGTGAATTGAAAAAGAACTTGTTCACAGAGTTCGAGATGAAAGACCTAGGCCTCCTCAAATACTTCTTGGGCATTGAAGTCTTGAGATCAAACCGGGGAATCTTCATAAACCAAAAGAAGTATGTGCTTGACTTGCTTGCAGAAGTGGGAATGATAGATTGCAGACCTGCCGACACTCCAATAATACAGAATCATGGATTACAAATACGTAAAGGAGGAAAGCTCACCGACAGGGGGAGATATCAGAGATTGGTAGGAAAACTCATCTACCTTTCACATACTCGACCAGATATAGCATATGCAGTAGGTGTCGTCAGCCAGTTTATGCACTCACCACAGGAAGATCATTGGGAAGCTGCCATAAGGATCGTTCGATACTTGAAAGGAACGGCAGACCATGGGGTGTTGTTTGAAAAACATGGTCACTTGGAAGTACATGGGTTCACTGATGCAGATTGGGCAGGAAACCCGAATGATAGAAAGTCAACCGCCGGGTACTTCACTTTTGTAGGAGGAAACCTTGTCACTTGGAGAAGCAAGAAACAGAAGGTGGTTGCGTTATCAAGTGCAGAAGCAGAGTTCCGAGGCATAAAGAGTGGCCTCACCGAGATATTATGGTTAAAAAGGCTCATGGCTGAACTTGGTCTTCATTCATCACAACCTTGTAAGTTGTTCTGTGATAATAAAGCTGCGATTAGCATCTCAGAAAACCCGGTTCAACATGATAGGACTAAACATGTGGAGGTGGATCGACATTTTATAAAGGATAACATTGAAGCCAAAATTGTCGAATTACCGTTTGTTAAGTCCGAAGATCAATTGGCTGACATATTGACTAAGGCAGTGAATTCGAAGTCGTTCCGAGAAGCACTTGACAAGTTGAGTGTTGGAAATCCCATCACTTAACTTGAGGGGGAGTGTTGGAAAGCTAAATTGAAGTGTTCCAAAGAGGATGTGGAGTCCCAACATGTTGGAAGTGTATAACATTTATTATGGAGGGTTCCAATAAGTATAGTTCCTAGAACATTTATATCTAGAGTCCTATATAATGTATCCTCCATGTACTCTCAAATAATCAAGAAAATAAAACATCTTTCTTCCTATCTTTCTTCATCTGGTATTCTAGCAAATTTATATTTTTCATTTTCTTTTCTTGAATGCAAAAGTTTATTACATAGTGGCAACTAGCAAAGGAGCATCTATGGGGAAAAAAACACCTACAAAATTGGGTGAATTGCTTTCGCAAAGAACAAGACGGAAATTTGGAGATCATTTCATGATGCAAAGCTTATACCAAAACGTTACTCAGCTCCATATATGAATCCCAGAATATACAACAAACTATTCACACCTATGATTTTCTTCATCACATTGCTCTTCTTCTACCCTTAATTTATACTCATACACCATCTATCCTACTGTGTTGCGTTGCCCCGGTGCAATGTAGAGCCCATTCGGTAAAACATCGGAGAAGCAGAAACTTTTACAGCAGTAAACTCCCTTCTAACATTGGTATACAGAGAAACTCTTGTTCTTCCGCAAGAAACCCCATACCTTACCAACTTTTCTTCTGGAAACCGTCTTTGACTTTGTATCTTCAGAGGCCAGCCCCGTCTCACAAATCTAAGACCCCGGCTGTGTAGGACCAGTTGGGGGGTCTCGTTGCCGCTGCTCCCGGAAAAACATCAGAAGCTTCTGCGCTTTCTGTTTCCCTCTCACAGTCCCATGTAGGAATATTTATTCTTATATGTGACCTATGTAAAGATTGGTTTAATATTAAAGATCAAGTTCAAATGTGTCAATGGGATTCTAATATTAAAGACGACACCGTGATGGATCGGTTTCGATTAAAGAATTAGAATCGGGTGTATTGATAACCCTCCTTTCTTACCTTGTTATTGATATATATTTGTGTATATATATATATAAAGCCTAATATATATGTATGTATATTGGAGATTGTATGCATAAATGATGGTTTATATATGTATACATGTGGCACCGAGAATTAAAAGAAATGGAAAAGGTGTCAGTTGTTAATGATAAAGAAGTTATCACTTCTATTTTATCTAATTAGCAACGGTTGTAATATTCAATGTACATATATATAAATTTGGGTGTAATGCATTTATAACCGTAATGATAAGGAAGTTGATTTCTTATATAAGAGGAAATGCAATTCTCTTTATAGCAATCAACGTATCTTTGGTTAAATGAAACAATATGATTCTTCATTCACGTCGTTTGAACGTGTATAAATATGTGCGATGGTTTCAGCATTAAGAATCAATCAAATTCGTGTTATACACACAGAAAAGTCACAATATATATATATACACATTATATACAAAGTTTTGATTCTTTGTCCATTAAAAGAGTCATTGAAGGTCTGAGGTCAAGGAGAGGATAAACATCAATAGCAGCTTAAGGGGAAACATCAAATAGTGGATCCAACCCTACATCAAATTAATAAGCATGGATGGAGGTTGGTGATTTTATCCCCTCTTTATAGTGTGTTAATATGGTTGAACTAATTCAAATCTAGAATGTGATTTCAGTATAGAGATCAGTAAAGAATGGCTAACAGATGGTATCAGAGCCAATCTAGATTTGGCTAATTCACCATTTATGTGTTTTTCAAAATTGAAATTTAAATGGTATTAATTTTCGATTTTGGTTAAATTTGCTTCCGCTTATGTGTTGGGTATTGTTTTATGAAATAATAAAAATAATGTTTTCTACCCATTAAAGATTTCAATATTTAAATGATATATGACTTGTTAATCACCAAAGTGGTCTTGTTATATTGCATTTAATTATTGAGCATGATGAATGTTAGTTAATTGATCATGATTAAAGAGATGCTATAAATGACATTAAAGTTTGATTGATCAATTATATTATTATTTATATACTTGGAGATCACCCAAAGGTGGATCATTGTATACATTTCATAATACGAAAGGGATTAATCATGTCTACTTGTGTCTTATGTAGTATGTATACCCAAAGGCAACATGCTTATTTGATATATGTATGATTTGATTAATTATTAAAGAAATTTTTTTAGCATCGTTGAAAGTATGTGTATTTTAAGTATTGCCCAAAGGTTACTTGAATGCATGTTATTTAAAGTTTTACAGTTATCTGAATCGGTGTTTAAAGTTCAAAGCACTAATTGTAAGCATGTATAAATGTTGCAGCTTCATCTAATATATATGCATCTGCAAACTCCGTCGTAAAGTTCAATGGGCAAAACTATGGTGAATGGTCAGAACAGATCCGGTTTTCATTGGGTATTATGTCACTTGACCATGCCATACTTACGGAAGATGAGCCTGCAACCATTACGGAAGAAAGCTCCGAAACGGATAAGTCTCGATATGAGACTTGGGAGCGCTCTAACAGGCTAAGTCTCAATCTTATGAGGATGACGATGGCAGAAAGTTTCAAGCCATCTATGCCTAAGACAGAGAGTGCAAGGGAATTTATTGAAAAGATAAAGGAGTGTTCACAATCGGAATTGGCCGACAAGTCAATTGTGGGGAGCCTAATGAGTGAGCTCACTACAAGAAAGTTTGACTGGTCTAAGCCGATTCACGATCATGTAACACACATGTCAAACTTGGCAGCAAGGCTCACGACCTTAGGAATGGAGGTTCATGAACAGTTCTTGGTTCAATTCATCATAAACTCTCTTCCTATTGAATTTGGCCAGTTCCAGGTGAATTATAACACCATAAAAGATAAATGGGACCTTAAAGAACTAAAGGCCATGTTAGTTCAAGAGGAAGGGAGACTAAAAAAGATGGGTGACCAAGTTGTGAATCTAATGGGTCATGGAGGAGCAAGCACCAGTAAGGTAAAGGCAAGTAAAAAGGACAAACGTAAAGAGTCTTCTTTTCCTAAAGGCCCCGAAAAGAAGATCCAAAAGGAAAGGAAATGTTTCTTCTGTAGAGAACCGGGACACTTCAAGAAGGATTGTCCAAAAAGGAAGGCATGGTTCGATAAGAAAGGTAAACATAATAGTTTCGTTTGCTTTGAGTCAAATCTTATTGAAGTGCCTAATAATACTTGGTGGTTAGATTCTGGTGCTACTACTCATGTGTCTCACATTGAACAGGGATTCAGTACGATCCAACCTATAAAAGAAAGTGAACAATACTTGTTCATGGGGAACAGGATGAAGGCACAAATTAAAGGCGTCGGGACCTATAGACTGATCTTGGACACGGGATGTCATATAGATCTTAAGGAATGTCTCTATGTACCAGATTGTGCTAGAAATCTTGTATCTGTTAGTAGGTTGGATAGATTAGGATTTAAAATCAAGTTTGTAAATAGTGTATTTACATTGTACAGAAATGATTACTTCTATGGAAGTGGTACTTTGTTTGATTCACTCTACAGTTTCAATCTTGATGCAAAGTTTTCTGAATCATTATTTAATGTTGAAAGTAGAGGCATAAAACGTAGTGTGTCAAGTGAAAATTCGGCTTTCTTGTGGCATCAAAGACTAGGTCACATATCCAAGGAAAGGATGATGAGGTTGGTAAAGAATGATATTCTTCCTCAATTGGATTTTAGTGATCTAGATATGTGTATAGATTGCATAAAGGGGAAGCAAACTAAACACATAGTAAAGAAACAAGCCACAAGAAGTTCTCAACTTCTTGAATTAATTCATACTGATATTTGTGGCCCGTTTGATGCACCTTCGTGGGATGGTAGAAATTATTTTATCACTTTTATTGATGATTTCTCACGGTATGGTTACATATATCTATTACGTGAAAAGGCTGAATCCGTGAATGTCTTAAAGATATTCATAGATGAAGTAGAAAGACAATTAGATAGAAAAGTTAAAGTGGTGAGATCAGATAGAGGTGGTGAATTCTACGGAAAATTTAATGAATCTGGACAATGTCCGGGTCCATTTGCAAAGTACCTCGAAAGCAAGGGCATTTGTGCACAATATACAATGCCCGGTACTCCGCAACAGAATGGTGTAGCGGAAAGGCGAAATCGTACTCTTTTGGATATGGTTAGATGCATGTTAAGTGGGTGTAATTTACCTCTTTCGTTGTGGATTTATGCATTAAAGACTGCAACGTATATGCTTAATCGGGTTCCTAGTAAGACAGTTCCAAAGACACCTTTCGAACTGTGGACGGGAAGGAAACCGAGTTTAAGGCATTTACGTATTTGGGGTTGCCCCGCAGAAGTAAAGTTGTATAATCCGCATGAAAAGAAGCTGGATTTAAAGACGGTCAGTGGATATTTCATTGGCTATCCAGATAAGTCAAAAGGATATACATTCTATTGTCCTAACCATAGTACGAGGATAGTTGAGACGGGTAATGCTAGGTTCATTGAAATTAGTGGGAGTGATGAACCTTGTAAAGTGGACTTTAATGAAGTTCAAGAAAAGGTTGTTCATCCACCTTTTGTTGCACCTAAGATTGTTGTTCCTATTGAACAACATGAAGTGCATAACCCACCTATTGAGATTGAAGATGAACCAGTCATAATTCAAGAACGGAATGATGAACCAATAGAACCTTTAAGACGATCAGTAAGGGAACGACGATCGGCCATATCGGATGACTATGTGGTATATTCCGTTGAAAGTGAATGTGACTTGAGCATTGATAAAGATCCTATCTCATTCCAACAAGCCATGGAAAGTGACAATTCTGAAAATTGGTTAAATGCAACAAAGGATGAGATGAAATCCATGAGAGATAACAATGTTTGGGACTTAGTAGAATTGCCTACGGGTTTTAAAGCCATTGGTTGTAAATGGATCTTTAAAACAAAACGTGATTCGAAAGGTAACATTGAAAGGTACAAGGCTCGCCTTGTTGCCAAAGGATTCACTCAAAAGGATGGCATTGACTATAAAGAAACCTTCTCTCCAGTTTCAAAGAAGGATTCTTTAAGAGTTGTATTGGCTTTGGTGGCTCATTATGACTTGGAGCTTCACCAAATGGATGTAAAGACGGCCTTTCTTAATGGAGTACTAGAAGAAGAGGTATACATGAAACAACCCGAAGGATTCATGATAGAAGGGCAAGAAGGCTTAGTATGTAAGTTGAGAAAGTCAATATATGGACTCAAACAAGCTTCCAGACAATGGTATATAAAGTTTAATGATATCATTGTTTCATATGGCTTTGTAGAGATCATCGTTGATAGATGTATCTACATTAAAATCAGTGGGAGCAAGTTTATCATATTAGTCCTATATGTTGATGATATTTTGCTAGCCGCAAATGACATGGGTTTACTACATGATGTAAAGAAGTATCTCTCTTTAAACTTTGAAATGAAGGATATGGGTGAGGCATCTTATGTGATCGGAATAGAGATATTCCGGGATAGATCACAAGGATTGTTAAGTCTGTCTCAGAAAGGCTATATCAATAAAGTTTTAGAGAGATATAGAATGGATAAATGCTCCGCAGGAATTGCTCCAATTCAGAAGGGAGACAAGTTTAGCTTAATGCAATGTCCGAAAAATGAATTGGAGCGTAAGGAAATGGAAAAGATTCCCTATGCATCAGTGGTTGGGAGTTTGAACTATGTTCAAACATGTACACGACCAGATATCACCTTCGCGGTTGGTATGTTGGGTCGTTATCAAAGTAATCCCGGTATGGACCACTGGAAGGCTGCAAAGAAGGTTCTCAGGTACTTGCAAGGCACCAAAGAACACATGCTTACCTATAGGAGATCCGATCATCTAGAGGTGGTTGGATATTCAGATTCAGATTATGCCGGATGCGTTGATACAAGAAAATCGACGTTTGGATACTTGTTCCTTTTAGCCGATGGAGCAATATCATGGAAAAGTGGAAAGCAGTCTGTCATTGCTACTTCTACTATGGAGGCAGAGTTTGTGGCATGCTTTGAAGCCACAGTTCACGGATTGTGGCTGCGGAACTTTGTTTCGGGACTTGGAATTGTCGACACCATAGCCAAGCCGCTGAAAATTTATTGTGATAATTCCGCAGCTGTCTTCTTCTCAAAGAACGATAAGTACTCGAAGGGTGCTAAGCACATGGAGTTGAAATACTTATCGGTTAAAGAAGAAGTGCAGAAACAAAGGGTGTATTTTGAGCACATAAGAACGAATATGATGGTAGCGGATCCGTTAACTAAAGGACTATCACCCAGTATGTTTATTGGCCATGTAGAGCGTATGGGTATTATAGACAAAGCCTTGCTATTTTAGTTGTGGACTCATGTATTGTGTAAACACTCTTGTGAATTCAATAAAAGTTGTGTTTCTGCTTGTTTATATGTTATCATTAAAGTTGTATACAGTATGGTTGTTTAGATAGCATATGTTGTATTGAGAATTAAAGTACATCTCAATGAAAGGTTATTCATATAAAGTTAGAATTGATTTGTGATACATGGAAGGAATCATGTCGACTAAATGAGTGTGTGACCGCCATGATCCAATTGAATCTAACTTTATAGGTATTTAAAGGATATATGAACTTGGTTGTAAAGTGCGCATAAAGGTTATTAAACCATTGAGAGCTACAAAGGTCAAGTGGGAGAATGTAGGAATATTTATTCTTATATGTGACCTATGTAAAGATTGGTTTAATATTAAAGATCAAGTTCAAATGTGTCAATGGGATTCTAATATTAAAGACGACACCGTGATGGATCGGTTTCGATTAAAGAATTAGAATCGGGTGTATTGATAACCCTCCTTTCTTACCTTGTTATTGATATATATTTGTGTATATATATATATATAAAGCCTAATATATATGTATGTATATTGGAGATTGTATGCATAAATGATGGTTTATATATGTATACATGTGGCACCGAGAATTAAAAGAAATGGAAAAGGTGTCAGTTGTTAATGATAAAGAAGTTATCACTTCTATTTTATCTAATTAGCAACGGTTGTAATATTCAATGTACATATATATAAATTTGGGTGTAATGCATTTATAACCGTAATGATAAGGAAGTTGATTTCTTATATAAGAGGAAATGCAATTCTCTTTATAGCAATCAACGTATCTTTGGTTAAATGAAACAATATGATTCTTCATTCACGTCGTTTGAACGTGTATAAATATGTGCGATGGTTTCAGCATTAAGAATCAATCAAATTCGTGTTATACACACAGAAAAGTCACAATATATATATATACACATTATATACAAAGTTTTGATTCTTTGTCCATTAAAAGAGTCATTGAAGGTCTGAGGTCAAGGAGAGGATAAACATCAATAGCAGCTTAAGGGGAAACATCAAATAGTGGATCCAACCCTACATCAAATTAATAAGCATGGATGGAGGTTGGTGATTTTATCCCCTCTTTATAGTGTGTTAATATGGTTGAACTAATTCAAATCTAGAATGTGATTTCAGTATAGAGATCAGTAAAGAATGGCTAACATCCCATTCACTGAAATGGACACCAACGAAGGTATCACCCCTTCTTGTAGGACCATTTGACTGCACTTCTCACTCGCATTGCATAATATCAGAAGGCAAGCCACAGCTTGTTCTTGTTCGATGGGCTCACCAACATCCAGAATGTTGGCAAGCAGCCCAGGAGTCTTTATCATCTCATCTCTTGCGGTGTTGCTTGAGGCTAGATATATTAACACAGCAATGCGTTTCTCGGTCCAAGCTTGGTCGCCCGGATTTGTGATGAGAGTTTGGAGGGTATCCACAATGCCAGCTGACAGGAGGTAAGGAATATTCGTGGCTTGACTCGATATGTTATATAGTGTGTGGAGAGCATCCAGTTTACATTGCTCGTGAGTTTCATTCTTAAGAACCTGGATCAAGAAAGGGACAGCCTCCGTAGTTCCTATAGCAGGCTTGACCTCCTAGAGGCACAAAAGATTCAGGTAAAGAGCTGTAGCTGCTCCAACAGAATCAGTATCGACAATCATGTTCTGCAATATTGGAAGTACTCCTGATGCCAGCATCAACTCTTTGTTTCTGAAAAGCACAGAAAAGTTGTCTCACGTGAGCATTCCGGTAATTTAGTATACACAAGCCCTCAAAAGAAGTGGTGGACTGGTGGTGAGTGAGACGTGACATTTGCCAAAGCATGTTCTTTAAAAGGCATTTCTGAATATATAGTCATTTTGGTCCAAGAAAAAAAATTGATCTATTCTGAATAAGTAGATGGACTAAGATATTTGTGTTTGTACTTTGTATATGATACAATGTGTTACACATGCATGATCAGGAAATGGTAGAATTCAATACATGCCACTACTATTAGATTTCTGACATGGCTGGCGTAATGCCACATTGCCACTCATGTTTAATTACACAACCAGAAGACTTCTAGTCACCTTGTATATATAGCATAGTTACTGAAAGCTTCAGAAATTGTACTTGGATCTTAGCATACCTGTTATTATTTACTGCAAGGTTGAATAGAGCCATTGCTCCAATTTCCTGAGCCACCCCATTCTTGGCATAGACAGCAGACTCCAAAAATAGCAGCAATGCTTCAACAAAACCATTAGCCCCCATATAAATCCTGGCTTCCTCGTCATCCTTTAGCAAGTGTCTTATTTCCTCTACCACTTTGCATTTCTTGATCAAGTCATCCTCATTCTCCAATATTCTCAGATAATCCTTGTATTTCTGAAAGATATTAACTTCACAATCATCCTCCTGTGTAGAAATCTCTTCCTCTTCATTTCTTTCAGCTTCCTCAATGGTCCCACTGTCATTCAAAGGTACCACCTTAACACCCTTGCCCTTGCACTTGCACGAACTGATACTTTCTAATGACTTCGAATTTGTAGAGTCACTCTCTGATAACACTAACCGCCAGTAATTAAGGTCAAGGGACTCTGGTGGACCATCTGGAACAGGAATACCATTCTGTTCGCACCAAGTAGCCACCAAACCTTTAACACAATAATTTGGAGTCAACAATAAATGAGGGAGCTGCTGCTGAGTTTTAGGGCAAGTATTGTGGCCATCACAGAACCATTTTTCAATGCAAACCCTTTCATATGTTTGTCCAGAAGCTATAATAACTGGATCGTACATAAGTTGCAATGATGATGGACACCTTAACTCTTCAGGAGGGACTGTCATCTGGTCTGATCTCCGGAAATTGGACTTAAAGTTAAAAGAAATCAGTTTTGACAGCTGTCTGTCAAAGCAAAGCCACTGCGGCCCAGAACAATACCATCATCCAAAGATGCTTGAACAGTAGGTGAGCAAGGCGTTGAACCTTGTGAGTCATTATCATCTGATAGCTCACTTCTGAACAACTTTGAATACTTCCTTATGAGATGAAGAAGATAAGCAATTATTGACTCTTTCCTTTTGTCTTCCTCAGCCCGAGCTCTGTCTATGAGCTTCTTTAAAGCCCTCCTCTCCCTAAGTGGTGATACCCAATTTAGAAGCAGCTTGATGGAAAGATGTTTTATTTTTAATTTCAACCGTTTCTTGACTTAATGAAAGTAGTTTGCGACTTTGTGATCTAAATCTAGAGTTATAGTACTATTAAATTAATGATGTATTTATAATTTTGTTACCTTGTTTAATATTTTACAATTTGAGTATGGATAACATTAATGAGGGAGCATAATAAAGAAGTAGAACTAAAAGTGCAAAAGTCCCGGAAGTGGGGTATTTTAATGATATTAAGTGGTGCTAATTTGACATCTAATTATAGCGCAGTTAGTAGCAGCTCTATTTCGAATTTTCAATAGCAAAATCTACCTCTAGGAACTCCACAGTGTAGCGCAATGTAGAAATTAAGTTATCATCATCCCTATCATTTTTCACAACTCTTACAAATATCAACTTATAAATTTTTTGTAAATGGTGCTAATCTTAATACCTTAATTATCCTTCATGCAAATGAAATCTCTCTCTCTCTCTCCAATTCTTATTACGATACATCCGATCTATACCGTATCTACGGTGCTTGGCATCTAAGTTTGTGTGGCTATGTTACCAGCTGTCACCAGTTCTAACGTAGTCAGGTCATTTGTATTGTTGGATTATCCCGACCTAAACACAATTTCAAAAAATAAATCCAATGATTGATTGATATTTTAAAGATGACAATAGAAGGTGACCAAGGTTAAGAGGAGTCGACAATTACATTTTCGAAACTGCAGTAATGTGAGTGAATTATGTGATCTTTTTTTTAATTTTAATATTGATATGATACTATCGCTTTCATGTGAGTGAATTATGTGCTCTTTTGATTTCGTAGTGGTGCATCACACACATAGAGAAGAGAAATTTGATATCTATTTTATGTCGCATTATGCTTATTCTATTCAATGTTATCATAGAAATGTTCATGATCTAGAGGATTCCCCGTTAGGCTGATAGAGCTCCCTAGTTAGATGTAGTATAATAAACTGCTAGTTGTTCATTTTGTTTTGTAATCAAGCTTTGTCCATTTTTTTACCCAGAAACAACATTTTAAATTTTACATAATTACAACACTAATCTAGAACACATGATAAGAATAAATTTTGGCAATTTCAATACTAATTACAACTTAATAAAATGAATATCCGTTGCCAAATGAATTTAGAAAAACGAAAAGAAAAAAAAGCGGAAAGAAAGCATTTTTCTGGACTAAACAGAAATATGGCTGAGAAAGTAACGAAGACATAAAAGTTACAGACTAAAAAGACTATGTAGAATACTTCAGCACTGTGTAGGTAAAGTTTGTAAGCAAACAGGAGACAATAACTGAATTGTTCTATTGAACTGACAATCATAGGATTAAGTAGTTAGGATCACACGATCAAACAATCTCAACATTGTTCAATTTATCATGTGATAGATAAAATCATACTACTAGTTTTTATTTTCTCTAAACTGTCATCTAAAGTAAATCTCATATAAATCGGAGGGGAGATCATCAGACCAAAGAGGCCACACAGTAGCACATCCTAGCAAAGCACAGACAGTTAAGATATACACCAGCAAGCTTAACCTAAATCACTTTTCACAGTACCATATAATCAATGACTCAACTTACACTTCTCTCTTCCTCACATTTGACATTATCAAAAATCAATGATATGCATCCAAAGTAAAAATGCCCAACAAAGAAAATATCAGGGCATCACAAAATCAATCATCATTACAGCTAGTTCAAAGTAAAGCAAGATACCCCAGCCCAAGATACTATGCAATGGTAAGGTAACGACAGAGACAAAAAAAGATCCATAAATTTTGTATCAACCAGTCAAAATGGCCTCAGCGACCATATAAGACGTGACAGATCACCAAAATATAATAAGAGCAAGTCAAGTTACATGTTTGCAGACACAGACTGAATACATGATTTGTTAACTAATGCAATACAGAGAACATAGAAGCATGACCATCTAAACATGTAAGCAAACAGGAGACAATAAACTGAGTTGTTCTATTAAATTGACAATCATAGGATTAAGTAGTTGAAGGACCACATGATCAAACAAGCTCAATGTTGTCCAATTTAGCAAAGTGTGTCATCCAAAGTAAAACTCATACGTGAAACATAGATCTGAGGGGAGATGATCAGACCAAAGAGGCCACACAGCAGCACATCTTAGCAAATCAAATAGTTAAGATATATACCAGTAATGCAGCCACATGCTTAACCTAGATCACTTTTCACAGTACCATACAATGAGTCAAATTTACCACTCCTATCTTCCTCATATTTGACATTGTCATCTCCCATCCCAATCCTCATTACCAGCTAGTTCAAAGTAAAGCAGAATACCCCATTCCAAGGTACTATGCAATGATAAGGTAAAGACAGAAAGACATAAAAACGGTCCATAAAACTTGTATCAACCAATCAAAATGGCCTCAGCGACCATATGAGACGTGACAGATCACCAAAACACAGTAAGAGCAGGTCAAGTTACATGTTTGCAGTCACAGGCTGAATACATGATTTGTTAACTAAGGCAATACAGAGAAAAAGAAGCATTACCATCTAAAGATGTACTCCAACTTCCTACAGCATTGATGTTGTCGTTCCAGATGCCAGCCTTTCTAGGATCAATCCCTTCTTTAACTGCAGCAGTATTGCAAACTCAAAAAACCTGCAAGATTCAATGAGCAAAAACAGTGTCGTTCCGCCTGGGCGGTCTATCAGGAACTGAACCGGGTTTGAACTTGGAAGCCTCGTGTCTCGCAAGCTCTGGGGGGACAGGACTGTTGTTTTGGATCAACATTTGCTTGAGATCATAAAAGACATCTGTGTCGTGCATAGTCAAGAAAGTGGTAGCTATACCAGTCTTTCCAGCACGACCTGTTCTTCCAATACGATGAGTGTATGCTTCAATATTACCAGGCATGTCATAGTTTATAACATGTGCAACATCGGGTATATCAATACCACGCCCGGCCACATCAGTTGCTACCAGAACATTATATCTCTTCGTCCTAAAACCCTCGAGGCTTATTTCTCTCTGGTCTTGAGACTTCCCACCGTGCAATGTGGTGACCCTGTAGCCATCTTTATCCAGATTTTTAGCAACATTATCAGCAACCTTCTTTGTGTTAACAAACACAATAGCAGTCTTATCACCGAGCTCATCAAGCAATCTTCGCAGTCTGTCCATCTTATCATTCTCCTTCGTCATCATAACATGTTGTGTAATAAGGTCGGTTGCCTTTCCTGCAGTGCCAATATTAACAACAACTGGATTTCTCAGGTACTTCCTCGCGAGCCGCTCCACAGCAGGGGGCATGGTAGCACTGAACATATAAGTGGTTCTGTAAATCTTTTTGTCGTCAAGCTCTTCATCCTCATTCTCCGGTTTCATGTTACTCGAAGGCATTGCATCGAGCACACCAACAACTTGCGGTTCAAAACCCATATCAATCATCCTATCTGCCTCATCAAGGACCACATAGTTACACTGGTTCAGCACTGCATATCGCCTCTCCAAACAATCAAGAAGACGTCCAGGTGTAGCAATCACAACTTCACACCCCTGCCTAATCCTAAACCCTTGTTCTTCTATGGACTGACCACCAACAATAGAAACAACCTTAATCCCCAAGTAATGGGCAAATTTCACAGTCTCGTCCTCAATTTGCTGTGCAAGCTCTCTAGTAGGAGCCATCACAACAGCATATGGCCCCTCCGCCTCATTATCCTCACTTATTGGGGGAAGTCTAGTTATGTAAGTCAGCATAGGAAGAACAAAAGCTGCTGTTTTACCTGAACCAGTTTCAGCAATTCCAATAACATCTCGCTGCTGCAGGCCCAGTGGAATAGCAGCCATCTGAATAGGTGATGGGGTTTTGTATCCAGCCCTCTCAACTGCTTTCAGCAACTCAGTACCCAACTTGCTCTCCTCCCAGCTTCTCATAGGGCGAGGAATCCTAGATCCCTTGTATGAAATGTTGAAATCTTCCCTAAAGATCCGCCAATCTCTCTCAGTCATTTCCTCGAGCTTCTTCTCTGACCAATGACGGTCCACTCTCATATCAAACGTATCATATATATCTGCAGCCTGCTCCTTCTTCTTCTGAGCAGCCGCTTCCTCACGAGTTTCCTCAATGCCTTCCTTCTTGCGAATCTCATCCCGGATATCCTTCTCGTTCTTTGCGGCTAGCTTCTTCTGCTCCCTCCGGTCTATCCCTGCTCTGAGGCCTCTGCCGAACAGAGGGCGGGCCTCGTGAGGGTTTTGGTAGAGCGAATTCATATCCCGCGAAGTATCCTCAGTGTTCTCCCAATCGAAAGAGAACCTGAACTTCTCACTCGGCTTAATCACCCTCTTTTTAGGTTTCTTAGACCCTAGATACTGCTCCTTGATGGCAGAAAGCTCAGTCTCCCTGTCCCTCTCGGCCAATTTCTCCAAGCGAGCGCGTTCGCGCGCCTTCTGCTCATCCTGACGTTCCCTCTCGCGGTTCCGCCGCTCAGAGTCCCGCTCCCTATCACGCTCTCTCTCCCTCTCACGGTCACGGTCACGCTCCCGGTCGCGGTTCCGACGATCGCCGTCGCGGTCTCGATCCCGGTCTCGATCGCGATCACGGTCTCTGTCAGAGGTAGGCGGTTTAGAGTCGTGGCCGCTACTGGATTGGAGCTGGACCTCCGCGCGGTGTTTCTGCTGCGCTACTTCGTCCTGGCGGCGTTGGAGTGCGAGCTTTTGCCGCTCCTCTTTGGTGAGGAAGACTGGCTTCTTCGCACCGTCCAGTTTGTCTGGAACGTCGTCGTTGGCTCTTTTCATATCTCGGCGATGAATTGAGATCAAATTTGGGATTTAGGGTTCTTGGATAAATTGGTATCGCTTGAAGATTGCAGGAGGGGAGGTTAACGGAATTGGATTACGCCGGGTGTGATTTGATTATATATAAGGAAGGGCCTATCAACAGGCCCAATCTGACTCTTTTAGAAAAGTCCGTTTACGGTTGGCACGGTCCAAATGATATGTCAAGAGCCCATGAATCGTGATTCCATATGGCCGGGTTAAAGCCAGCCAGATCTAAACAAACCTGACTATGGATTTAAAATTGCAAAATGATGGGTCAGACTCAGATAAGTAATTTAAAATTATCAATTAATGCATTAATTTCAACGCATGTAAAATTAGGGGTGCTTAACCGGTTCTTCGGTTCTCGGTTAACCGGAACCGGTTGGTTAATTGAGGAACCGAACACCGGTCCGGTTCCGATACCGGTTCCTATTTTAGAAAAATATCGGTTCCGGTTAGAATCGAAACCGACTGGTTCTTAACTGGGAACCGGATAGCATTTTAATTTCAATTTTGTTTTTATATTTTAATATACTAATAATTTTAATCAAGTATTATTATTGAAATTTCAAACACTATTTTAATATTATCATTGTGTGTATATATGTGATGTGTGTGCGTGTATGTTGTGTGTGTATGTGGCTTTGTATATGTATATATATATGGTTGTGTGTGTATGTTGGTTTGTATATGTATATATATGGTTGTGTGTGTATGTATGTTTTGTGTGTGTGCGCGCGCGTATGCTATGTGTGTGCGTCTATGTGTTGTGTGCGTGTGTATGTTGATGTGTGTGTGTTTATACGTAGTTGTGTGTTGATGCGTATTTTAGAGTATCTAGACCAATTCACACAAATTATCAAGTTTAACTAACTCTAATAATACTACAATACTGCAAGATTAAAGTGTCGTAGTAGTATTTCAAGTGTCGATCCACATGGAGGTGAAAGATTGTTTACACTTTAAAAGCATGTAAAGATTTGATTTTGATTTTGAAAGTTGTTTACAAAATAAAGCTACAAATTTACTAACGAAAGACTTTTCGAATGGGGAATGTACCACTCCAAGTTGCTCACTAGACTTGCATTGTTCTACACCTTTAACAAAGAAACATATGAAGGGATTAAAACATCAACCTAATCACATACACTGAACATGTACACGATGAGTAGTTCACTATTAGTTGAACACATAACCTATGAACCAATTTTCAATGTTTATAAACTCCCGCGGAAGCACTGGAGAAATAAACATCTACTATGATCACCTACTTAATCCACTATCAAATTATCCTCTGAATAATTCTAGGTCAATAGCATACCAACAATCAAACATTCCTAAACTATATTAAAGGGACAATAGCAAAGGAAAGAACAACACTACATTATTAGCAAAAAACATAGTGTATAAACATTGAGCACATTGTTGGTAACAAACACATGAGTTCAATGGTGTAGAAACATTCATACAAAGCCTAGATTACAACTTGAAGCAACATAGAGAGTTTAGCCTAAACACATGGTGGAATTTGCAACAAAAACCATAGGAAGCATGCTCTCGTTGAGTGGAATTGGGATTTGGAGACGGATCGTCGGAATGTTGGCCGGAATTTCTTCATTTTCTTCTTCCTCCTCTCTTTCTCTCTTTTCCTCTCTCTTTTTCTCGTGTCTGAATATGTCTGGATTCCTCTAGAAACTGCTCCAGAAACCAATTTGACAACTAAAATTCGACAGTTTCCGAGAAAAATGCCCAACCTGGGCAAAATGGTGCCAACCCGTGCGTTTTTTAGTCCGAAAACGCCCGAGTCGGGCGTTTTTGCACTGTCCCGCGCAGTCTTCATCAAATGGCCATAACTTCTTCATCCGAGCTCCGATTGAGGCGTACAAGGTACCCACGCGAAGCTATTTCAAAGACGAAGATAACAGTGGTAAGATAAAAGAATTTGGACATTGTCTTAATAGACAACAAACACTTTGAATCAGACCCTAGTGCTTTGGCTCACTGTAGTCACTCCACATATACATCTATCAACTATATATAATAATCAAAATTTAATGATCAATTGATAGATGATTTAAATATATAAAATAGGAGAAATATTGGAGTAGATTTAACATTATTTTATTTACATCACGTGTGTATGTTTTTTTTAATTAAATGTTGTGTGTTTTTTTTCAATGGTGTGGGTGTGTGTATATGTTGTGTGTGTTGTTGTTACTGCCAAATAAATTCCTCCTTGTGGTTGTGTGTGTGGTGCTTAATTTAATTCATTGAAATTTTAGGTATGGGATGATAAATATTGAATCATTTAAATCTTTATACAAATACATTCAGATTGAAATTTACAAATCGGTTCCGGTTCCGAAACAAAATTGACCGATTCTTAAGTGTTTCCCGAATCGAAACCGACTAATTCCGATTCATGAAAATTCAAAAATCGATTAACTGGTCAACCGATCAATCGGTCTGGTTATAACCAGAACCGGCTGAATAAGCATGCCTATGTAAAATTATAGTTATACTTATAGTAATACAAACTTTTAAAATGCACCCAATTTTCTTCGTGGAAGAGTTGACATGTCAAGTTGAGTCTTCAGTAATCATAACAGTTTGGGTTGTAACTCATACAACATACTAACACGTGGTGACATTATTGCAAAGTTTTTAAAATATTGTATCAACATTGCAAAAAATAAGATGATTCATGTATAAAATGAACATTAACACAAAAGTATTACTACTTGCCTAGTTATAAGTTTATAGATTTGTAAGTTGCAACACTCATGGCTATTAAAACGTTGCGGCTATAACTCAACTTTTCAATATTGCTGCAATTAAACATTGCCACTTTTATTTCGATATTACTTTGTTCACTAGGTAACCCTAAAATGAAGTTTAAGCAACGCCATTTCTTATGTTCACTGCTTAGGTCAGTTACATAATCTGATATGGCATGTGGAATTTAATCTAGGAAAAAATTGAACTTGTAAAAATTAGCTATAAAATGTAAGTTAATGATATTAGTGATAAAATTTTAAATTTGTAAGAAATATAGAATCTCGGGCAAAGTTTGTGGTTTTAGAAGATGCAAGATAGATCTTTCAAAGTAATCTCGATTCGGTCCGACGGACCGACTCTGCTTAAGCGAGCTGCTATAAGCCTAGGTGGTGTGTGTTATAATGCTATTTTTTTTTTAAATTGTTAACTTGCTAACTCATCTACGCAGTGTATTAAAAATGTCAACACGATCACATTAGAATATCAACACACATTTGTGTTGATATTTTAATATACTTTGTTGACATTTCAAATATCAATGTCAACATAGTGTATTAAAATATCAACTAAGCTTATGTTAATAATTTAATGTCATCGTATTAATATTTTTAATACACTGCATTGATGAGTTAGTATTAAGAAAGTTAGCAACGGATCACACCTCAGTAACAAGAGGGAGTATGTAAATGTTTTGTTGGAATGTCAATTTGAATATAATCCAAGACATGTTTGATTTGAAATATTATATAGTGTCAAGATAATGTGCATTTACTAAGATACCATTAGAAATACTTCTCCCAAACTATCTGCTTAACCTTTCTTCCCAATTCATTTTTCAATTTTCCAATTAAGTTTCTGTAATTATGGGAAAATCCATAGAATCTGGAGACCCTTATTTCTAAAAAACATTTACCCAATTTTTTACATATTAAAAAATCATGAATGGATAGAATTTAGAAATTATTGATAGCATAAATCATTAATCACATAAATCAAAATTACTTCTGCACGAATTTGATCGCCTTTTTCTTCTCTGTTTCTTCCCAAATATGATTCTATATCTTTTTCTAAATCTGAAATACGGAGATGTTATTATAAAATTAAGGATGACAGTCATGATATTTATAAAATTAACTAAAGGTTAGATACAGAAAAATGATTATGTGTACGCAGCAATTAGTTTTGTCAGAAGGGATCACCTCATGCATTACATACTACATTTTCTAATACTCTATTAAGGAATTGACAAGTGGATTTTATTTTATGAAAAAAAAGTTATTTCCAAAAGGGATTTCATACACTCTCTCTACTTTATTTAAATAGAAAAAAATTATTATTTCCAAAAGTTATTCCGTCCTTTCTATCTACTAAATATTTAATCGAAATAGTTATGTTAACTTTTACAATATAATACGTCGAAATTTATTTATTTCAAAAGGTCAAATTTTACATATTTAAGAAAATATAAAAAATATCAAAAAATGTCTTTTCTTTTTAAAAAATTGTTTTAATATTATCCCTAAATAACGTCAATTTTATATAAAAATATAATTAACTTATGAATACCAAATATTTGGCCAATGGTAGGTCATAAACAAGCACCAAATATATGAAGTTAGAAGAATCAAACAAACTCCATTGTTAGCAACAAAATCATACCTCTTACATGTGCCAATATAGCTTCTTGCATATTATTGTTCATTGTGATAACTCGTGCAATAACTTCTCATTGAAATGAAACCACACCTCTTCCTCCAAATGAGCCAACAAGGAATCCCAAAATATGTGCGCCATTTCACCGTATATCCCATTGAGAGTTTAGAGCTAACATTTTGAATCACTCATATGTCAAGTGCAAATACATGTTAAAAAATCATCTATCCTACCATATCTCAGCAATCTCTCACAAGTTTTCTTTTGCATTTAGGCAGTCTCGTAGCATATGTATTCCACTATCATACTAAAAACTGAATCACTCTTTTGTTATTAACCAAAATACAAGAGTTTATAATTTACGTGGCCCTTAAAAGTGCATGCTACTAATTTTTTATTTTGTACGTGATTCTCTATTCATGAATAAAAATACAACAGATATTATGCTTCTACCACTTCATATTTTCGAACATGACCGTACATTCTCTCTCACTAGAGGGAACTCAATTCCCCGGATCACTATATTACAATCTCATAAGCATTTCTTATTCGTCAAAAAAACAATTGTTTCATTTAATAAAATATTCCCTTTGTCCCGCTCAAGATGATCATATATATATTTTTTATTTGTGTTAATTAATATGTTCATTTTCTACTTTTGGAATAAAATCTCTCTCTTATCTTCTTATTAAAATAATTTGACTATCTTTTTCTTTTCACTGTACTATATTGTATTCAACAACTTCACCTAAAATCTCATGTCATTCAATAAAGTGATCATCATGGAACGAAGTGAATACTAAATAATGTTACTTATCAATTCAAAACACAACAACCACCATTTCCTTAAAACCTTTGCAAATTAATAACACAACAACAACCATTCTCTTAAAACCTTTGCAAATTAATCGTTGGATACGTAAAATCTATAAGTATCACCTATTATGTAACTATTAGAATAATTTACATTATTAGTTCACACGAGTTGTGTAATCATTCTATTATTATATGTAAATTATTAGTTCACACGAGTTGTGTAATCATTCTATTATTATATGAAGTTCATGTTAGGGCATCCGCAATACTATCACTTATCCGTCCCTTACAACCCTCCATCTCTTAACTAAGGGACGGAACCTGCAACCCTCCATCTCTTATTCGTCCCTTAAATTACTATTCATTCAATTTCATTTTTTATTTTTATTTCCAACAAATTCAATTAATAAAAACACACTTCATTAAATAAAATAAAATTACAACTTAAAAACAATACATAATTAAATTCATGGTAAAATAAATAAAAAAGACATAATTTAACTCTGTATAATTTGATGCTCTAAATTCACGTCAGATCATTCAACTTTGTATAATTTGATGCTCTAAATTCATTTTCATTTTTTATTTTTATTTCCAACAAATTCAATTAATAAAAACACATTTCATTAAATAAAATAAAATTACAACATTACATTCTTAAAACAATAAAACAAAACATAATTAAAAATCCTAAAAAATATTTAAAATACATAATTTAATTTCTTCCGCCAAATTTTGCCCAAATGTGCTCCATTAGATCATCTTGGAGTTGGGCGTGGGCGGTAGAGTCACGTGTCCTTGCGCGAATAGACAACCATTCTTGTATAGACGGATGCACTCCACTTCGAGGCGGACTACTTGCGGTTGAACTTCCGGGGGCTTCAGGGTCGAACCAATTTCCCGCCTCGGGTCCTTCATCTTGGACAATCATGTTGTGCAAGATTATGCACGTATACATGATGTCGATCATGCTCTCCATGAACCACGCACGAGCCGGGGCTTTGATAATGTTGAAGCGCACTTGGAGAACCCGAACGCCCGCTCCACATCCTTCCGAGCAGCCTCCTGCTTCTGCGCAAAAAGAGCCTGCTTTGCGTTCACAGGCCTGGTGCACGTCTTCACGAAGGTTGGCCACTTCGGGTAGATGCCTTCGGCAAGATAGTACCCCATTTTATAGCGCCGGTTGTTAGCGGTGAAGTTGATGGCCGGCGCTTTACCATCCAAAACTTCGGCGAAGAGGTCAGATTGGTGGAGCACGTTTATGTCGTTGTTCGAGACGGGGAACCCGAAGTACGCATGCCAGATCCATAGCCGGTAATCAGCGACGGCCTCGAGTATAACGGTTGGGTGGGTGCCTTTGTGGCCGCTTGTGTACGACCCCCTCCACGCCACCGGGCAATTCTTCCATTGCCAGTGCATGCAATCGACGCTGCCAAGCATCCCGGGGAATCCGTGCAGTTCTTCGTGAAGGCGGAGCAGGAACTGGCAATCTGTCGTGCTTGGCTTCCGGAGAAATTCGACAATTCGTCGGTGAAGGCTGCCCGGACGCCTTTGCAGAATTGGATCAAGCACATTCTCGCAGTGCTTTGTATTCGTCGAACACATCCGCCGTTTGTCCAATCGCAAGCTGACGGATTGTTGCAATACATTTCTGCAGCGTCGTGTGGCTGGGACGGCCGGCGGCATCGAACCTTTCTTAGAAGAACTCTTCCCGGGTTGCCAATGTATTTGCGATGTGGAGAAATAGCGGTCGCCGCATGCGGAAACAGTGACGGAAGTAGGTATCTCCCCACACCGGGTTATCGCAGAAGTAGTCGCGGACTAACTTTGCGGCGGCTTCCTCCCGGTTACAATGGATGTAAGTCCGGGAGCGTCTTTGGGGAGGCGCGGCTTCCTCCGCCTCCCGACGTCGATCTTCTTCAAGTGATTCTTCCATTATTCGACGCATTTGCTCATATGGATCCATTAGATCGATTAAATTTGGGGGAAGAATAAAAGAGATGATTTCAGATGAAAATTGAAGAGAAGAGAGAGATGATTTCAGATGATTAGATGTGTGTTGGTGTGTGAAATGAGGATGAAATATGAGTATTTATAGAGTAAAAAAAAAAGAAAACGGTCGAAAGCGGTAATATTACCGTTTTTGACTTTTGAATTTTTTTATTAAATTCAAATTTTAAAAAAAAATGAATTATTGCGTCAGCGTGACGAGACCCACTCACGGGCCGGCGAGTGGGCGTCACGCATGGCCCCAGAGTGCTCCACGTCGTAGGAGCACGTGGCGAGACGTCTTGCGCGACGTCTCGGCGTGACGAGGGATCCGGCGGGATGGTGACGGGACTCGTGTCACCTGCATAACGCATTGCGGATTGGCCTTAGTGACTCGTACATTCGTTCTTAATAGTACTATGATTTTTTAAAACCAATTTTATTAGATGTCGGTTTCCACATCAAAAGTCCAAAGCATATTTTCCATTTTCGTCTTTGAGTTAGTTGCTCGTCATACCAAAACAATCTTCAATGTTTAAAATAAATCTAATTTATTCCCGAATAAAAATTCATAATTATATCGAAGCTACTATAAAATTTTAAGTTAATAATACAAAATTGCCAAAAAGAAAAAGAAAAACAAACAAAGACAATCCACAAAATTGAATTAGAATCCATCTGATCTTCAGTCTGACCTAGATCTGCCGCCGGTGGCCGATCGGCTCGGCACCTCTGTCGTCTCCCACATTTTACAATTATTTTCAACTAACAACCGTCATTCCACTGCCGGTATGTAATGTACACACGCACGTGAAATTTCTCATTGATTGTGGTTTAAATCATTACCCATAAAGATTAGACTAAAGTCCCAAAATGGTCCTTAACATATTGCGTTTTTTTATTTTGGTCCAAAACATTATCTTTTGAATTATTCGGTCCCTCACATTTGAAATCGGATCACATTTTGTCCATTTTGGACAGTTCCGTCAAATTTTTGACGGTTTTAATTAGCGGGTCACAAATTCGTCACTAATCCGTCACTAACTGGGAGAAACTGATCCGTCACAAATCCGTCACTAATCCGTCACAAATCCGTCACTAATAGCGCTTGATGGAGTTGGGCGGCGGCGACGAATAATAGCGCTTGCATGACTGATTCATGCGCGTCATCCTTGATTCCAAATTTATGGAATGCCCCCGAATAGACTTGCTCCCAACTTGTTTGCACTGGAACCGCGCCTCCGAAACCATCTGCACGAACTCGTGGAGCTCTAAACTGTGCAACTTTTTCTCGTCTTTTTGGAGGAGCTCCATGATACACCCGAAGAAACCGGCGTCGCAAGACAGCACAATGCCCCTGGTCGCCTGGTACCCGAACTCATCCTAGGCCAGGTCCAGCAGGGCCATGAAAACCGGGAAGTTCAAGAACCGGGTAGGGACCACGAAGCGGTGGCTCTCCCGCCCGACATAGACCGCCACTGAACCGGATGGGGTTCGGGGTTCAGATCGGCCGGTTCGTAGAGGCTCTTGTTTTTCCAGCTCCTCATCACTTGCCTTAGCCTTACAATGTGATTGATTGCGTTCATTTTCTTCATAGCCGACGACATGAGATATATACTTGTGTGTGAATTCAAGAGAGAGAGAGGAAAGATGAATAAAAATATAGCATGGTTTAATCGACTGCTTCGAGTGCTGTATTTATAAGAGGTAGGAGGCTTCATACATTTTTTTGATTTTGTTGTTAGGATTTGGATAGTATTAGTAGATTTCTAGTCTATGCAATTAATAAAAAGTTACTCATAAAATATAAAAATCTAGCAATATCTAGCATCACTCATATAACTTTTTAGACTAAAGTCTTAAAATGGTCCTTAACACATTGCGTTTTTTAAAACGGATTAGTGACGAATTTGTGACGGATTTGTGACGGATCAGTTTTTCCCAGTTAGTGACGGATTCGTGACGGATTTGTGACCCGGTAATTAAAACCATCAAAAATTTGACGGAACCGTCCAAAATGGACCAAATGTGATCCGATTTCAAATGTGAGGGACCGAATAATTTAAAAGATAATGTTTTGGACCAAAATAAAAAAATACAATATGTTAAGGACCATTTTAAAACTTTAATCTAAAGATTATACTCATATAGACAGCGACAAAAATGGCGAAAAGGGAAGAGAATCTCCTTGTTTTGTTTTGCTTTCCCCAGGGGAATTTTGGCGGTAAACTTGGGATAATAGGACACGCGTCATGGTGGCATTGGCTGAGCATGTATGTGGGTCGACTATGATGACTTGGCATGGCCATCCACCAATGCCATGTGTTTTCCCGCGCGAGCTGAGCTAGAAGGGTTTTATTTTCCCCTGAAAGCTAAATAAAAAATTACTAGTACTAAAAAAAAGGAAACCGAAACCCCTCTCTCTCTCCCTCGCATTTCATAGAGATCAGGGAGAAGCATCAGCAGGCCGTTGCAGCCGGAAACAAACAACGATTCTCAGCTGAGGTCTGGGTTTCGCCCATTCTGAATTATTGCCCTTTTTTGGTTGGTTACTCAATTAGGGTTTTCATTTCTGCTTCGTAAGTCTATGCAGTGGTTTGTTTCCCTAAATTTGTGTTTTATGTAGCCTGAATAGATCGGAGATCTGAAACATATGGCTGAGCAGATCAAGATTTCAACCCCTGATCGTGAGCGAGAAAAAGGTGGAACGTCCATTGAAGCGCGATTTGCGAGCTTCTGCAAGGTCTCTTCTTTATTTTTGACCATTTTTACTTTTCTTTGTTGGTTTTGTCGTTTGCTTGTGCCATTCCTCCTCCTTGGCCGCAATGTGTGTTCCTCTGTCTCTCTCCATCTGTGCGTGTAATTTTTTTTCCTCAAATTTATCTGTTAGTATATATTTATACGCCCTTTACGTTTTGACCTATTATATGAGAATTAGTTCATCTGTTTTAGAGCATCAGTAATGGGGCCGACGATCGTTCGCCATTGTGGCACCGCGGACGACGGACGATGAGTCGTCCACGGGCGCGGACGATGTGGCATCGTCCGCTCACTGTGGGCGACGCAGACGATGCAACGCGTCTTAGTTTTTTTTTTTTTTAAATTCGAAAATTTTGTTTATATATATACCCTGGCTTCACTTTTCATTTTCAACTCTCAAATTACGCTATACAATGGATTCCGGTGGATACCCAAGTCCTAATAGCCCGACATTTGGAGATGTCGCACGGTGGCCTGGTACACAACCTGACGAATATCGGCCGTTCGACGCCAACCAGACGTACGATCCGGACTTCAGTACGGATTCGTACGGTCTCTCCGACATGGAGCCGTCGCCAACTCGCCATGCCCCCGCTTCACGTCGCGCGGGCACCGCCGCCTCCGCCAGAAAGAAGCGGACCAAGCACGTATCGAGGAAGTTGCCACCTCCGGCAACGAACGAAGAATACGCCCCCGGCTGTACGAACTACTAGCCGGATGAAACCATCGTCTCGGCGAGGTGTTGGGTGGATATATCGGAGGACCCGATATTCGGGAACAACCAAAGGTAGCTCGCGTACTGGGAGCGCATCGCCGAGCGCTACAATGAGGCGAAGCCACCGAGCGCGTACAAGCGCCAACGGGAGCAGCTCCGCAAGCACTGAGATCAGGTGGTGAAGAAGCAAGTCAACCTGTTCGCGGCGGAGTACGAGAAGTGCTCGAGGGATCAGGGAAGCGCCGAGAGCTTGAGCGACGTGCGCGATAGAGCACTGTTGTCGTACCAGTCCATGTTCGGCGACTCGAAGCATTTCAACATCTGGGCGCTCTTGAGGGACAAGCAGTAGTTCCAAAGTGAGATTCTGCACACCCGTGCGGCGAAGAGGATGAAGATCACCGACACTGGTGGTTACACGACCAGGGAAAGCGGAACTCGTCCGGTGGACCTAAATCAGACGTGCACGGAGGAAGAGAGTTCCGGCACACCGATGTCCTCTCGGCGGCATCCCATAGGCGTTAAGGCTGCGAAGAACAAGGGGAAGGCGAAGGCGACATCCTCCTCGGCCGCCGCCCCCCATCGCCGATCCCGACCCCGGCCCCGACCCCTGCGACAGTTGCCTACGCGGATTTGGCAACCGCATCGATGGCGGGACGTTGTTGGATACACACAACGCCCTTATGAGGTGTACGGATCCGGCCCAAGCTGAGCGCCTCCAGAGGTTGAGCGATGAGTTGAGTCGGAAGTTGGGGCTTTTGTAGGATAGTCTCTTTTTTTTTCTAACTCGTGTAACTTTATTTTTATAATCAATGAATTTTTTGTCGTTCTTAGTTAATCGTTGTGTTTTTTTAATAAGTTTGCATTTATATATTTGAAAACAGTTAGATTAATTAACAAAACAGTTAAAATGCTTAGGGCGCCCCACTGCAGGTGGAATGACAAGAGGATAAAATGCTGACGTGGCAGTGCATAGGGCGCGCCTTAGGGCGTCCCATTGCTGATGCTCTTATAAAAATTTTAATACCAAATATAATCCTTTTGCAGCCATACTATTTTTTATTTTATTTTTTTTATAAGTCTGTTGATGATTCAGGATTTTGTTGTTTTGATTGGGAGTAGCTGTGTTTCGTTTATGCATAGATTAATTAAAGTTATCATGTTTAATGGAGTTAAGTTTGTCTTTGTTGTCCCTTAATTAATGGCTGATTTGTTCTTGGCGTAATCAGAATTTTCTACCCTTAGATGACAGCGACTTTTTGGATCAAGCGACCAAGCTGTTTGGTCAAAGCAAGAGTCTTCTGTTAGCCAATGTATCTGCTATTGGAAATGGGACGGTATGTAAATCCTTTTCCTATACACCTGGCATTGACTATATGTTTGATCATTTTTAACTGAATTTGGTAATTTTAATTGTTTTCCTATTGTTGAAATTACTTGGAGTTATAAATTCGACTAAGTTTTTGATCTTTTATCTTACTAGCTGGATGAAGCAGAACGTTATTGGTTTGCATTTGTCCTATATTCAGTTAGAAGGCTTAGAGAAAATGTTGGCCCCATGGAGAAGGGTCTCAATTTATGCCAGATATTGAGAGCAGCAAGGCTCAAGTATTTTTTTTTTCTGAAACGTTTGTCATATGGTTGGTTTTTAGGAAATTTGTGGTTATTGGTAATCAGGGATTCTGTCATTTTGCCTTGCAGCATCGTTGATTTTTATAAAGAACTTCATCAATTTCTAATCAAGGTTGGATCGATTTTGAGTAATCTGTATGGTGAGGATTGGGAGAAGAGGTTTGAGGTACTTAATGATATGGGATATTTTTAGCATAAATGCTATTAATTTAATCAAGTTCTCTTAGCATCTTTTCATTTTTGGTTGTATCTGTTTTGGTCTCGGTGGTTGTGCCTTATTCTCGTTTTCCATCAGGCAAAGGAATCACACACAAACTTTGTGCATCTGATCCTCTTGAGCAAGTGAGTATGCATTATTCTATTTTTCAGTTTCCATGCCATTGCTTCTTATGTACTACTTTTTCATTAATTATTCAACTAAACACTTATAACTGAATCGTCTTATTTTGAATATATATATATTGTACGTGCATTATATATCCTAGATGTTCTGGACATCTCCCTTTTATC
This sequence comes from Salvia splendens, assembly GCF_004379255.2. Lineage (NCBI taxonomy): Eukaryota > Viridiplantae > Streptophyta > Magnoliopsida > Lamiales > Lamiaceae > Salvia > Salvia splendens. The sequence goes on from NC_056034.1 coordinate 5,517,992, forward strand.
TTCCATGTCATTTTCCGTGGAATAGATTTTCGCACTACTCAGTTATTGGTGTCCCCATGCGATTTAGGCATTCTAAATTCATTTCTGCTATATTTTTAACTAAGTTTTTCAGCTTCTGGGAAATTGATTTGCAACTATGTGTATTTCATGTTAAGCTAACTACTCCCTTCGTCCCATTCAAAGCAAACCATGTTTTTTTCGGAACATGATTTTATGCAGTGTTGTTTAGTGTGTTAAGTGGAGAGAGAATAAGGTAGAGAGAGTGATGTTTCCATTTTTTGAAATATGTCACTTTGAGTGGAGCAGATGGAGTATTTTTTTTGTCAACCTTCAATTATTCAAAAAACAGAAGGATAATAATTATTGCTACCATCTCAATGCTTATATTTGAATGCTCTTTCATGTTTTTAGTTCCTAACAGAGTTTATTTTTCAGCACCTAATTGGACACATAATAAATTTATCAAATTTGGCATTTGAATATGTCAATATCATTATTTGTCTACTTATGTAGTTTGTGCTTTGTGGTTATCTACATCAATCTAAACAATTTAATTGTGTATATATTATTGCTGGTCAGTTACTAAATGGGAATAATACCTGCTCAGCCCACCCTCTATTAGCCAAACAAATTGGCCTTGCCTTGATTGATTAGCTGTGTCGAGTGCCATGGTAATAATTGCGGATCTGTGGATGTTTCCTTTCCTTGTTTAAACTACTGACGTTTTGTCGTTGCCTACTGTTCTCAGGAAATATGAGCGTGCATTTCGGGATCTTTTCTCTATCGTTGATTCTACTGATGGCAAGCAATTTAATGTTGCAAATATTTCTGGTCATGGGTCAGAGTATTACCGTTTCGGATGGTATCTCTTTTTGGCCCTTCGTGTACACGTGTTCCATATGTGCAAAGATTTAGTATCATGTACTCATGGCCTGGTTTCTGTCCTGGTTAGTGGTTTCTTTTAATTTAAAGAACTGAATGTTTAACCTAGATTTCAGATAGAAGCAAACTATTATCAGATGTACTACAATGCGTTTCTTTTAAATTTATATGCAAAAAATGCAATCATTATGCCCAAAAGCTCCAAACAATGCAAAGAAAACCTTTATTTATTGATGATTAGATTATCAAATTATGGGTGCGTTATATGGAGCGGTCCTTGTTTCTTCAAACGGTTTATGAAGTTAATCTGTAATCTCCTCTTAAGACTGACTAACTATTTCTATCAATTGTTCACAGGCAATACTTTTAATACACGTTCCTGCTCGCTACAGAAACTTCAATCTTAATGATTCTGAACGCATAGGTATATTTTGTAACACATTTTTGGGTTCCTGTTATGTATTGTTTCTTTTTGTAAGGACAGTCATATCCTGACACTTGAATACAGTTATGAAAGGCGACAAGGTTGATCTCCTTGCATCACTTTGCAATATGTATGACACTTCAGAAGATGTTCTCAGGCAAACTTTGGAAAAAGCTAACAACATGATAACTGATATATTGAAGCAAAGCCCTTGCTTGGCTTCTGATTCTACGCCTGAGAACTTGGAAAATATTGTTACAGGTTAGTTTAACGTTGCTTGATTTCCATTATAATGTACTGTTAACTGATATTCTTTTTCCCACGACCAAATGTAGGTGGTTTGATCTATTATGAAGATTTGATGGATGAATCTTCTTTACCATCAAGTATGAACTTGCTGGAGAAGGATTATGATTCTGCAATTCGAGATATGGATGGATTAGATGAAAGGATTTTTATAAATGACAATGATAGCTTGCTAGGTTCAGGGTGCTTATCTGGAAGTGCTGTAAGCATGATTGGAAATGGGACAAAGGTTAGTTTCTTGTTAAAATTTCAAGACTTTTAAAATCACCGAGTCTGTTGCTAACCATTAATTTTTTTTAATTTGTACCACTTCAGAGGAAAACTGACACATTGTCCTCCCCAATAAAGACAATTTCAAGTCCACTGTCCCCTTATCGATCTCCTGTACGCCATTCCAATGGTTCTGCTGGTGGTGGCATGTCCAAGATGGCTGCTACTCCAGTCAGCACAGCAATGACAACTGCAAAATGGCTACGTTCTGTTATCGCTCCACTCCCATCTAAACCTTCGGCAGAGCTAGAGAGATTCCTTCAATCATGCGACAGAGATGTGAGTGCTGATGTCACTAGGAGGGCTCAGATAATACTTGAAGCCATATTTCCAAGTAGCGGACCTGGGCAAAATGCTACCTTGATGGACAACATATGGGCTGAACAACGTCGAATTGAAGCAATGAAGCTGTATTTCAGGGTTCTCCAAGCAATGTGCATGGCTGAGTCCCGGATTTTGCACGCGAACAATTTAACTTCTTTGCTTACCAATGTGAGATTTCACAGATGTATGCTAGCATGTTCTGCTGAGCTTGTTCTTGCCACACATAAAACCGTGACAATGTTGTTTCCAACAGTTTTGGAGAGAACAGGAATAACAGCCTTTGATCTTAGTAAGGTGATAGAGAGCTTCATCAGACATGAGGAAACTCTGCCCAGGGAACTCAGGAGGCATTTAAATTCGCTTGAAGAACGATTATTAGAGAGCATGGTTTGGGAAAAAGGCTCATCAATGTACAACTCCTTGATTGTAGCAAAACCCGCCCTTTCTGCAGAAGTAACTCGTCTTGGCTTGCTAGCCGAACCTATGCTTTCTTTGGATGCAATTGCCATGCACATTAACATGTCAACTGGTGTCTCAGCCTTCACTCAAAAGCATGAAAAAACTGGTAAAGAATTATTGGGTATTATGATGTATTGATCTTGAGAAGACTATTAGTTTAAGATTGGTTTTGCTGTTTTGGTAAGTAAATATTGATTATTTCTGAAATGATATCCAGGTCAAAATGGAGATATACTTTCACCAAAAAGAGTCTGCACTGAGTACCGGAGTGTATTGGTTGAACGGAACCCATTCACGTCGCCAGTGAAAGATCGCCTCTTGGTCCTAAACAACTTGAAATCTAAGTTTCAAGCTCCTATTTTACATTCTGCATTTGCTAGGTATTTGCATCAAAAGCTTAGATGCAAGAAAGTCTGATCTAATTTTTGTGGCATAGTATGATTAATCTTTAAAGTCTGAACTAATTTGTTATCTATTGGCTGAAGCATAACTAATCTTCCACTATTTTTCAGTCCTACGAGACCAAATCCAGGTGGTGGAGGAGAAACATGTGCAGAAACAGCTGTCAATGTTTTCTTCAGTAAGGTATCTTGTAATACTCTACATATGTTTAATAAAATTTTGAAATTTCAGATTCAGTGTCATATTGCATAATTGAGATATTGTTTTTGAAAGTCATGGTCGTCTATTTTGTTCAGTCAGCACTCAGCTATTAAAGCTGAGAGTTACAATTCCTTATTTGGGGACGCATCAGTTTCACTGATCATGATCTTTTAGTATATTCTGTCACGTGCTCAATAATTATGTAACAAGAGCAACCATTTCAGTTGTACATTTGCTAGTTAGTAATTACATTACCTTAATACACAAGCAGAATGGTCGTCTAAAATTTGGAAGTTTTGAATAACTCTGTATGTACTTTTTGGCATGCTCCTGTATTTATGGAAGTTCCAAATTATTTACGCGTTTGGGTTTTATAAATATAAGCTTGATTTTTTTTTCCAGATTGTGAAGTTAGCAGCCGTCAGAATTAATGGGATGGTTGAAAGACTACAGCTTTCACAGCAGATAAGAGAGTCTGTCTACTGCCTTTTCCAAAAGATCCTTGGTCAGCGGACAACACTGTTCTTCAGCCGACACTTTGATCAAATTATCCTTTGCTGCTTCTATGGAGTCGCTAAGGTCTGCTTTTGATGCTTTATTTGGCTTTAAGGTTGATAGTCATCCACTCTTTGTTATCTCTGATATTCATTCCTGTATGCAGATTTCCCAACTGAACCTGACCTTCAAAGAAATCATTTTTAACTATAGAAAGCAACCTCAATGCAAACCTCAGGTTTTCCGGAGTGTGTATGTTGATTGGAAAGTTCCTCGCCAAACTGGGGTATGTTGCTTTTGGCTCCACCTCTTGCTTTGAAAACACATTGGAATCTAAACATTTCCCTTGTTTTGAAACAGAAAACCGGCCCTGATCATGTTGATATCATAACATTTTACAATGAGATATTCATTCCTGTGGTAAAACCTCTTCTAGTTGAGCTTGCTCCTGGTGGATCAGAACAGGGTAGTTCTCATGCTTCAGAGGCCAAGAATAACATTGATGGTTGATAGCCATAGCAAGTCAATTTTTTAATTCCAATTTATCTGATGACCGATTGGAGTTAAAAAAGGAAGCAATTCAACCAAGAGAAAATAAGCTTGCTCTTTTCATACAGTATTAACTTGGATTTTATTCCTGTCAAATTAGGTGCTTGTCCAGCACCAGCAGCATCGCCTAAACCATCCCCATTTCCAAGTCTTCCAGACATGTCCCCTAAGAAAGTGTCCGCGGCTCACAATGTTTACGTCTCCCCGTTGCAGTCATCAAAGGTCTGAAAGACTTCTTAGCACATTCATCTCTCTCGCTTCTCTTTATGTATAATCTAAGTGATAAATTTCTCAGATGGATGCACTAATATCACATAGCTCAAAAAGCTATTATGCTTGCGTGGGAGAAAGCACTCACGCGTACCAGAGCCCTTCAAAAGACCTGAATGCCATCAACGATCGCTTGAATGGGTAATTTGGAGTGTTTATAATCGTAAACACAGTGACATGCTATGTTGAATTCTGAATAGCGGCCTTGTGTTTGGTATTCAGAACCAGGAAGTTGAGAGTTGCCCTCAAGTTCAACGAGGAGGAGGGCGCGTTGATGAGAGGGACAGGGACGGGGTTGGTGACGGACTCAGCGGTTGCCGACAGCCTGGGCATCCAAAATGGGAAGTGTGCGTCGACACCGGTGAAACCTGAGCAGCAGCCGGAGTTGTAAAAGTATTGTTTTTATGGGTTTGTAGATAAGTTTGTGACTGACTAACCGGGTTTAGGTGGTAGCTTAGGTAGTGAGATGGGTATGATGAGCGGTGAGTTATTATACAATGGCCGCCTCTGACCCCAGGGTGTTCTCTTATTCATGCTTTTCACCTCTAATAAAATTTTGCATTTTTGCTGAATTTTTATCACTTTTTTTTCCTATAGTTATAATTGGCCGGTTAAACTCAACGAGGACAGCATGTTCATGCATAATGTATTATTGGCATTGAATATAGGGTAAATTGCCAAAACAATTATGAAGTTGGTTCAAATTCTGATCAATCTTGAAACTTTTAAAATATTCAATTATACCATCAACATTTTAATATATTTTCATTTATCCCATTAATTTAGATTTGTGAGAAACTTACGTAAGATTTAGAAGTTAAAATCCATAATAGTATTTGTTTTGTAAATTTTCATATCACTTATAACAGCTAATAACTTCAAAATGAAAATTATTGAATATAAAATTAGACTAAAGTCTTTTGTGGTCTGAATTATACATATTAAGAATTTTTTTTAGGATTTTTAACTTATATGAAACAATTAAATAAAATTAAGCAATAGTTAACTAATTGATGTAATAATTGAAGTAAGAATTTTTGATTTAATATAATAATACATAGTCTCTAATTTTAAAATTATATTAAGATTTACTCATTAAGTTACTATCAAGAATATAATTATAATAATTACATTAAAACTTAATAAGTTATTAATTGATAACATAATAACAATTATAATTATACTAATATTTATTAAAATTACATTAAGACTTTCTTAATTAGTTATTAGTTTATAGCAAGATATGAATAATAATTTTTATTATTTTCATAATAATTCATAATTTAAATAATCACATTAAAATTATCTTAAAAAATTAATTAGTAACATAATAAAAGAAATAAATAATAATAAACTATTACAATTACAATTATAGTTATTTATTTATTATTATTACTATTATTATAATTAGCTATGAACAGTAATATTAAAATTAACATTAATATTAATAGAGTTGTATAAAATAATAAAAGTACTACATAATTTTCCTTCAGAGCATCCGCAGCGGTGCTCTTGACTAAGTGCACCCGCCATGCCGTCAGCGCGGCGAGTACCCTGCTTGCCGCTGTGCTCTTGCCGACAGAACGACCCTGCTCGATAGCAAGAGCACCGCTGTTCCGAAAAAAGAAAATTGGCTCGTTTGACTCGTTTTTATTCCGTTAAATTTATTTTTTTTAAAAAATTCATAAAAAATTAAAAATAATCCGGAAAAAAGAAAAAATGTTTCGGATTCCAAAAAATATAGCCTTTTTTAACCTTTTTTTTTACCATTTTTTGTTTTTTTTTAAAAAAATTTATCCAAAAAATATCTATAAATACTCACATTCATCATCCACTATTTACATCATATTATTTCCCATTCATACTCAAATTGTTTTTTATTATGAATTTAATAATGCAATTTTTAATTTTTAGGATTTTAATTATGAAATCAATGGACAATTGAGGAAAAAATGGTGGTAATAATATACTCTTGTTATTTTTTAAAGTTGTCATATATTGAATTTGATTAAATTTTATGATTTTTTTAATTTGCTCTTTAATTTTAATAGGAAAATACGCTTGTTGTAATTGTTTATACTTACTAAATATTTTATTAAATAGCAGTACTATTTACTGTATTGAACTATTTTGAAAACCATAATTAAATAAAATTACAAGTAACTAACTCCGCTAAGATTGGATTAAATTCAATGACCTTTCGTAAATACGTGGATCTATGTGATGCACATGTTAAATCTCATTTAAAATGATAAATTAGTAATTCTATAATACTCCTGTTACATAGTTATACTATTGTGTTGGTATATACTGTTGATTAGGTGCTCTTCCTATAGCTCAATGCTGTTTCTATAACTGTATGCATATGTTGTGAGATGAAGTTTGAGTAATTTAGTGTCTATTCTGAAACTGCAGGAAGAATGGAAGGAGGAGAGTAGGGAAAAGGAGCAGATGAAGGCTCTGCTCTACGGCATTATTAATTGAGATCCCAAATTAGTCCAAAATAGATAACTCAAAACCAACTTAAATAAATCTTAAAATTAATAAAATAAGTTCTTTACATAATTACTAAATTAAAAATTCTACACAACTAAATTAAACACCACATAATTTAAAATCATAAGTACTGTACTAGTTTATTTAAGAAGTAGTATACGGTATTATTTCTAAGTCCACAAAGCAGATCTTGGTACTGGGCTATTATTGTATGGCCTGGCCCCAGTTATGGATCTCATAATTAAAATGGTTATACGAAATTACTGACATAAATATAATTTATTTATTTTGTTTTCATATCAACTACTTATATTTCTAACAAAACATGGAAGCCTCCTATAAAGTCTAAACGCTAATTTTCCAATTCACTTTATAACTAAACTATCTTTGCTGGGAGTGAATTAGTACAATTCAAGTTATGTAGTACTAGTACTATACTACTAGTATATTATTGTAAAGTCATGTACTCTATTTTCCAAAAAGAAAAAGCTCTAAATTAATGTTTCTATAAAAAATAATAGGGATATTGACACCATGGAACTTTCAAAAAGTTGGATTTTTCCCACGAACTTTGAAATTGACAAATAATATAACGAACTTTACCCCGAGTTTGTTATTTCCCACCAGTGAAAAAATTCCGGCTATATTAATAGATTGAAGAACAAATTTGGAGGGTGTGCTTCAAGAAAAACTATTCTCAAAGATTGAAAATCTTGAAGTTGTTGTCGAGAAACTACGAAAAAAATCCGTATCGTGATATTATTTGCCGGAATTTTATCATTGGTGAGAAATAACAAACTCGTGGTAAAGTTCGTGATATTATTTTTCAATTTCAAAGTTCGTGGGAAAAATCCAACTTTTTGAAAGTTCCATGATATTAGGTGTCAATATCCCAAATTACTATGATTATTTTGCACAAGTCTTTTGGAAAGACTTGTATATGGAAATTAAAAAATATTTAACCAACTTTCAATCAAGTACTCCCTCCGTTCCATAATAGATGTCACACTTTCCTTTTAAGTTTGTCCCACAAAAGATGTCACATTTCCTTTTTTAGAAAAAGCTTTCTCTCACATTAATATAAATATACAATTTTCTCTCTCCACCTAACACACAAAATAACATTTCCTAAAATCTCGTGCTATTTCTCAAATATGTCTATCTACTTTGGGACGGAGGGAGTACCACTGTAAACTCTCGTTGGAAGACGGAGATGAGCAAAAATGCCACGTCATTAAATGTGGTATCCGGCAAATAACTCCAAGATTACAGCATGCAGAAAATGGAACCAAGGACATTTTTTATGCAAAGTTAATACTCCAGTAGTAATTAATAATTCAAATATTTTCCTCTGAATTTTCAGAACATTAACGTTTATGTTAATCTATATAAATAATATTATAGATTTTTGTGAAAAATATCTCAGCGAAAAACCATTCAATGCATTATATTATATAAGCTGATGGTTATTACAATGTGAACAGAAAAGAGGAAAAAAAACAAAGAAAAATAAAACAATCCAAAAAAACACACACATGGATTCTAATAAATCCAACAAACCAACACAAATTCCCCGACCACTCAGAACCACCCAAACCCGCCGGAGAAGCTACTCCTCGCCGCCTCCATCGACTCCTCCACCCCATAATACCCTCCGTCGTACTCGTACCCCACCGCCGCGTCCATGCTCCGCCGCTGCTCCGACAGCTCCAGACACCTCATCTCATTCAACACCCCATGCCCCATCTCCGACAGCACCGGCGGCTCCCCCGAGTAGCAGCCGCTCGTTATATCCGGCGGCAGCGGCGGCAGCTCAGCCTCCTCCGCCACGTGGCTGCTCCCCGCCTGGTACACATTCGGCCACGCCTCCCCTGTCAGCTGAAACCCCGAATACTGCCCCTCCCCCGCCCCGAAATATATCTCCGAGCTGTTCCCCCCGCCGAACAGCACGGAGAAGTCCGAGCGGTGCTGCTCGTCGGGGGAGATGATGGAGGTGACCGAGGAGCCCGGGGGCATGTCCGAGTAGACGAAGTTGGTGCGGGCCCGCGACCCGCGCATGGACCGGGCAGCCCGGTCGTAGGCCAACGCGGCCTCCTCGGCCGTGTCGAATGTGCCCAGCCAATGCCGCTCCTTTGTCGTGGGGTCGCGTATCTCGGCCGCGTACCGCCCCCATGGCCGCCTCCTCACGCCGAGGAAGCGGTTCGTTGACTCAGACGCCGGCGCGGCCGGCTGAGTGCCTTTTCTTTTGGACTTGGTGGAAGGCTTGCTCATGCTTTCCATCTTGGGGGACTGTTGAAAAGGACTGACAAAGGAAAAGATGGCAGTTATGATCAGTTGTTGGAAAGTGAGATTTACTGACAGTGATCAGAGAGAGAGAAGAAGGGGTTATGTTATGTTTTTCAGTGTTTGAGAGCTTCGTTTTGTTGTTGTTGATGATGATTTGTGGCTGTGGGTGGGGTTTAAATAAGGAGATTATTTGTATTAAAATATTGGGGAATTTAGTAATGTAAAGGGAACATGGACCTCCTTACTTAAACAAATTGGATTGATCATCACATGCATCATTATTAGCCATATGCATCTCTCAATCCAATGCCATTATGGAGTATATGCTAATCCTCACCTCTTTATTTACACTAATCAAACATTATTCCTCCAATTATTAGATTGGACGATTTTGGAACTAGCTACGCAACGTGCTTGAATAATCGAAAATGAGACGACTCCACATTTAGTTTATCAACAAATTCAATCGCTTCTGCATTTCATTCCATTCTACTTTTAATTACACATACATAATACAGTACATATTTGACTAATGTCCGATTTTGCACATCATAAAAGATTCTACATTTATATTATTGTATTTTTAATTGACTCTTATTTTTCGACTAAAATTGTTCCACACTATATTAAAAGCTTGTGATTGTAGACAATTTATTTCATATTTGTCATTTGATGTGGCATACAAGGATGATCAAATAACTCCCATTCATTTCAAAAGATGCACTTATTTGAGGTAGGGCAATCTCCATCTCATTCACAAAACCAGAATCAATTTTTTTCCATCGTTTGCAATGTTTTTCGACGATTTTGTCCCATCATTTGGGGTTTATATCCTAAACAGTAGGGCGTTTTCATGTATATGTTCCAAGTGATGGGACAAAACCAGCCATTTATCCATGTATGTCTAATTTGGATACAATTTTTGTGCACAACCGAAATTTGAGAGCATTTGCAGAGTGTTACAACCAAGTTAGTTTTTAAGCAAAAGAGAAAACGTATGTAGATTTTTCTTGCAAAGCTTTTGCTCTTTCTTGGCATGTGAAGCTTGATTCGAAGTCTAATCATATGAGTGAAGGAAAAAGGTGGTAGTATCATAAAATCATGATAGTTTGATTATTAGAAGCATAATTAAGCATGCATTTCTCTCCTGGGATTGCAACTTTTAGCACGTCTAAAAGAAGACTGCAACTTGATGATTACTCAATTCTCTAAACTATGTGATTCAATTATGATTTGAATCGGATTGCTAGCAATCATTGGGCTCACTGCCCTAATCATTCTCGTATGAGGTTTCCCTACTTCAAACCACATATATTTTGCTTATCATAATTATGTGATTGAGTGCCTTTCTTTATTTTCATTTTTATTTCATTACAACTAAATAGTATATGGGCATTAATTTAATTAAGAGGTCACAGTCTTGTCAAGAAACCAAATTAAATATACATGAGTCAGGAACTAATTCTCCTGGCAAAACCAGAAATCAATTTGAAATATTTATAATTGTGTGATCTAAAATGTGTGCAAGTATTAACTACTATTGTATATATGATCATGTAGTATTATCTTAAAATAAGTATTATTGTGTGTGGGTGTGTGTGTGAAGGGGATGATCATATGAAAATCATCTTTATGACTTTATTATGTTAACTATATGAACAAATACTATTGTAATATTATTAAATAATTATTGTAAATAAAGACGTGATTAAGTCTTGTTATACACACAAATGCATTATTATGGAACACTGATCATTCATATATAAATCAAGACCAGTGAACTAAATTAATAACTAGGAGTTTCTAATTACAATGACAAGGTTGATTTTCACCCAAACCTACCCCTCGTATATGTAGGGCATGTTCGGTTTGAAGATTATATCTCATGATTAAATATATGTATTATGTTTGTTTATGAGATTGAATCTCTCACAACTTAATCCTAGATAGATAATCCTATGATAATAAGCAATCTCACAATTTAATCCTAGATGGATAATCATATACTATATGATATGGAGTCATGGCGACCGAACGGCACGGTAGAGTATAGTTTATACCACATATCTAATCATACATTATATATACAATTAAAAAACTTTTAGGTGGATTCATTTGCCAGAAAAGCAATGTTTATATACATTGGCCTTATCCTACTTACTTCTTGTTCCCTTTTACCTTCCAAAGAATAAGAGAATCGCAAGAAGTTAACATGTGTAAAGATAAATGTCAAGTTTAATTTAGTTAAAGAAAGCATGTTCAGAAGAAAAAGAATCCAAAATAGAAACTAATTTTGTAGTAAGAGGAAAAGAGCAAAACTGAGGCCTTTTTTGATTAATAGTGGAAAATTATGGGGCAATATGATAATCAAAGCCATGTGCATCCAATTTAAGGGAAAGATTTTATCATTATTTGAAATGGCATGTTCCTCAACTTTTCTACTAATCCAAATACCATGTATTGGGCTTTACTTTTTCATGTTTATTAATTATTCTATATATATATATATATGTTTTATTTCAAGGTTGAATTCTCATGATATTAAGGCATGACCCCTGGATTTTCTTGGTATCTAAACCAAAACATAAAACAAGAGAGATCAAAAAGGTTAATTGGGTAGCATGTGAAGAGGGGGAACCTACATTATTGTCTTTTACTTTAAATTCTTTTTGTGGTTAAATAATACTCCAGTACTACCTAACACAGCCCAGTCACACACACAAACTTTACATATGGGTAATTTTTAAAAAATGGGTTTGCATCATGCATTGACACTAACTACAAACTGTGGGTGAGATTCAGACAAGGAAATGCTAAGAAATTTATCAGGGTTAATGTGACAAGAGATTATGGTTGAACAAGGACAAAACTTGGCTATACTAAAATATGTATATATGTGTTCAACAACAGTTTGAGAACAATGGTCGAAGGTGGAATCACTACTTCAATAATTGAGTCTAATTTATGCAGATTATATAATTTGTTTCATGTTTCTGAAGGAGTGGCCTATGCAATCACAAAATAAATCTAACTATATAAAGACGACCTTAAATTAATTAAGCTGGCCATGAACAGTGATGGTTTGGCGAATTTTTGATGGTGATGAATGCAGGAAAATACAGATCACGATACAGAGATTTACGTGGTTCGATTTACTGAGGTAAATCTACGTCCACGGGAAGAAAAGAGGGCATAGTTGTATTGCTTGATCTATTTTCTACAGCTTACAATACAGACTTGCTATTTGATATTTGATCTCTAGCGAACTTAACCCTTCTTTATCTGATCTGAGTTCTATTTATACATTGAACTAAGATCGTGGCTTGCATCACCACTAATGATGGTTGTGAATGTCGTGGAGGTCATGGAGATCCTGCATGGGTCCACTATCCTGCATGAGATCCTGCATGAGTCCACTATCTCTGTGCTTGGTCCACTATCCTGCATGTGATCCTGCATGAGTTGACTATCTTCCAGTTCGGTCGAATACTGAGACCGAACTGCTGAACTATTGCCGAGTAGCTTTTGCCGATCTGAGAGTGGAGCTTGATTGGTCGGCTTTTACCGAGCTGTGGGCTGGGGCCGAACTCTTTGGTAATGCCGAACTGATACTCTTCCTTGGGCTTTGGGCTGATGGGCCGTCACTGCTATTGGGCTTGTTTAGTACGTACCCCATCACTACCCCCCCCCGAAAAGCGAAGTGAATCACTTCGGCGAAGCGAGTCACTTCGGCATTCTGGATAAAGGTACGGGGGAGGCTGACGTCAGGGGACGTGCCTTGCGCGTGACTGCATTAAATGCGACAGTAAAATCCGGCCGTTGAATCCTGAAAAGGTGGGATTCGAAACGGTGCGATGATTTTGAAATCTTCTCCGAATCTGATAAATACGTCCTTTCTTCATCAGTTGAACACTTTTGCTATAGCTTCTTCTGCACTCTATCTCCTTCGCGTAAAAATTTTCTTCCGCTTTCAAGAATTTTTTGAGAATTTCTTCAGACTTTCGAAGAGTAAGAACTATGTCTTCTTCTTCTTCTTCTGAGTCAGGTAGCGGTAGGAAAAGGGGTAAGGGGTCTTCTAGCCGGAAAGAATCCGGGGAGAAGACCGTAGAGTATTTTCACAGCATCTTGAGTAAGGATACTGTGATATCCTTACACGAAAAATATTTTTTTCCTGGGGGAAAGGTTGCGATTCCCGACGACCTTCATAGGGCTGACTCGCCGCCGGAGGGTTACGCCACCGTTTATGAAGCCGGCTTAGAATGCGGGCTTCGTTTCCCTCTTCCCCCTGCCTTTGTAGAGCTGCTAGATTTTTTTCAACTCCCTTTAGGTCAGGTGACTCCGAACTCTTGGAGGCACTTATCGGCCTTTGCTGCCGAACTGCGTCGGCTAGACAAGGATCTGTCTCTGAGGGCAATCCTTAATTTCTTCCAGTTTAAGAGGAAGGGATCTTGGTTTTACTTGATCCCTTTACAGCCCTTTAGAGCCTTTTGTAAAACCAAATGGCCGAAATGGCAAAATCGCTTCTTTTTTTATAATAGGACTTCGGCTTCGGACTTTCCCTGGAGAGGGCCGAAGTCCGTGATTCCTCATCCTCGGTTAGAACCGTTGGCCGAGCTCGAGGGCGAGCTCAATAAGATTCCTATGATTAGGAAACAGTACTCGGAAACTGAGCTCGTCAAGGGCGACCTCGTGTTCAATATCTCGTCTTCGGACGAAGAAACTGAGGGTGAGGATTTCTTTTTTATGCTTTACTGCTTTAGCAGCGAAAACTAACCTTGCTTTCTTGCTTTTTGGCAGTGTACATGCTGAATAAGATTAGCCGCAAATCCTCCGAGCTTAAGGAGCCGGAGAAAGAGAAGGCTACCAGCTCGGCGCCTGATGCCGAGAAGAATCCGAAGAGGCAAAAGACCTCTTCGGATCCAAAGAAGCCGGAGTCGACTTCGGCAAGTAGGAAGGGGAAGACCCAGAAGCCCCCGAGAGCGCCAGAGAAAGACGTGGTCTTGGCGCCTCCTTCGGAACATATCTGTGAGCCCTTTTTATGGCCCACGGACTTCGCCGAGGTGAATTCTCTTCTTGATTTTCTGGCCTTGCTTTTTTCCTGTATTTTTTGTGGCCCCTCTGTTGACTTTTTGCTTTTTCCATCTTCAGAGGAACGATATGCTCTCCAAGCTCGTCGCCGTTGAACTCTCCAAAGCGTCCAATGACTATGCTGAGATGCAGAGGAAGTTGGCGGCTGCTTGTCACCGGGCCGAGCAGGCTGAGGCAAACTTTGAGAAAGCCAGAGCTGCTAGGATTTCGGCCCAGGATGAAGCTCAGTTTGCCAAAAACCAGCTCGTCATCCAGCGAGAGCAGACGAAACGGAGGGATGCTGCCGCCGTGGTTGCCCAAGGAGAGGTTCTCCGTGCTTTCGCGGAGAAACTCTTTCTGAGCAACCAATTTTCAGCCTTTGTCGGTGATCTGCTGAAACTGATGACCGATAAAGCCGAGCAGGGTCCCGAAGTCATCCTGCCGCTGTACGGCCGAGAGATAGCAGCTCGGCTTCAGAGTCTGCCGGTGCTTGAGGAGCTTGCTTCGTCCTCGGTCCTGCTTTCTGCAGACCAAGTTCGTAGTTGCCGAGCTGACCGCGATGAGAACATGGAGGCTATCTTTGCCTCCATAGGGTCAGTTTCACCCGCTCCAATTTTCCATGGAGAGGGTGAGACCGAGCAGCATGAGCGGCAGACCGGCGATGAGCAGGCCGAGCAGGAGGCGCAGCAGATCGGCTACGGTGGCGCCGAGCAGGCTGGGGAGAGCAGGGAGGCCGAGGCTGAAGCTGAAGCAGACAAGGAGAAGGAAGCTGAACCTCACCGAGAAGGCGGAGACGAAGCTGGCGGAGTATGATTTCGTCTCCCTTCTCTTAGTTTAGTTTCTTCCTTCTTGTAAAACGGCCTTGAAGCCCTTGTGTAGAAAAAATTTTTTCTTATGAATGAAAAAATTCTTCTTTCTGCTCTTGTGTCTTCGTATAGCCTTTCGTACTCTCTTTTACTCCTGTTGTGGTTTACTACCTGCTCAGTAATCTGAAATGCCGAACTGACATAGCTGCTCTATATTCTGAACTCTTAAGGAGCTGGAGGTACTTCACTGGAAGCGGCTGTACTCTTCGGCTTTAGACGAAGCTGAGAAAAGAGCCATAGCTGACCAGGTGAAGAATGACCATCTCTGAAGTTCAGGAACGAGTTGACGAACTGTGGGAGGAATATCATGTACTCCGGAGGAACAATGCGCTGGAGAGCTCGGCTTGCCAACAAGTCGTGAAATCATTGCGGCGCTGGGCTTCTCGGTACGACATCATTCTTTCCCGGCGTCCCTCAATCGAGAGATTCCTTAGGCATTTCCCGCCAACAGATGGTCACACTTCAGCTCAAACCCCTGATTCACTTGCTCAAAACCCTACTCCAAGTCAGCAACGAACTCAGGAACAGCCGGAAACGTCAAGACGAGAACGGACTCAGGAGCAACCGGAAACGTCAAGACAAGGACGGACTGAAGTTCGTAGAGGAGCTGTGATTATGAGTGAGCAAGATCAACAAATGCTTCGTGAAGAGACTCTTCGCCGCCGAGGTGCTAGAGCTTCCCGGGCTCAGGGAAGAGGCGGTAGGTCGATTAGAGGATCTCGTCGACCTGCTTATTCTTCAGCTGCCGAGAACGCCCGAACTCGGCTTCACGAGGATTTTGTGAATAGATGGCTCAACTTTAGCAACCAGGGACAGTAGAATAGTCCTTTGTAATGGCGTAACGCCTTCTCGTAGGGCAGCAGAATTGTATGCCGAACAAGTTTTAATAAATGAAATCTTCATTTCGCTTCTATCACTGCGTATTTACAGCTCAGCGAAAAAATTTCATCGTGCTCGTCCTCGGTCTTATGAAGTAAACTTCTTTGACCGGACTCGTCCTCGGTCTTATGAAGTAAGCTTCTTTGACCGGACTCGTCTTTGGTCTTATGAAGTAAACTTCTTTGACCGGACTTAGTCCTCGGTCTTATGAAATAAACTTCTTTGACCGGACTAAGCTTGTGTCCTAATTTGGCGAGTTTTATCGCTCGGATCGGACTTTCCCTTGTCCTAATTTGGCGAGTTTTATCGCGTGGATCGGACTTTCCCTTTGTTGCAGTTCGTTTCAGACGAACTGCTTGTTTCTTAAGCCGAATTGTGGTCTTGTATCCTCCTTAGAAGCTTGGACTCACAATCGTTGGCTTATTGTTGCAGTTCGTTTCAGACGAACTGCTTGTTTTTTAAGCTGAATTGTGGTCTTGTATCCTCCTTAGAAGCTTGGACTCACAATCGTTGGCTTATTGTTGCAGTTCGTTTCAGACGAACTGCTTGTTTTTTAAGCTGAATTGTGGTCTTGTATCCTCCTTAGAAGCTTGGACTCACAATCGTTGGCTTATATATGTTCTAAAAAGGGGATCAGCCTTTGAAGAACAAGATACCTCAGTAACATTTGTAAGAGACGACACGCACATAGACAGACACAACGCATATAGACAAACAAAACGCAAGTAAAAAACAAAGAAAGCACATACCCCTAGGACCGAACTAGACACAAGACTGACTGACCGGACTGTCTCTTACAAATGGAACTTCTTGAGGTTGGAAACGTACCATGTTCGGGGTGCTTGTTCTCCTGACATGTGAGTCAATTTATAAGACCCTTTGCCGAGGACTTCTGGCACCCGATATGGACCTTCCCATGTGGGTTCGAGTTCGCCCAGCTTTTCTGCTCGGCTTACTTCGTTGTTTCTCAAGACGAGATCTCCCACTTGAAATTGCAGCTTTTTCACCCTTTGGTTATAATACCGGGCTACTTGCTCCTTGTACTTGGCTGCTTTTATGCAGGCCAATTCTCTTCTTTCTTCGGCCAGATCTAGTTCGGCTCTCAGTCCGTCATCATTCATTTCTGAGGAGAAATTTAGAGTTCGGGGACTGGGTACGCCGATCTCAACCGGAATCACGGCTTCAGTGCCGTACACCATCGAGTTCGGCTCCGGTGTGACTTCGGTCATTTCGCCTGCCTCTGACTCCGGCTGCTGTGATTGCTATGCTTGATGGTGCCGAGCTGATTGCTCGGCACTTTTAAGCGCAATCTGCAAACTCTTGCTCTTTTTTGATCACCTCGGATGACCGCTATCCCTCCTATAGTGGGGAAGGTGTTCGGCGAGGATGCCTCTGATCGCTATGACCGGGCTTCTTTTTGTCTTCTCTAGATGAGCTGTCTAAAGACCGTTTTCGACGGTCTGCCTCATCGGCACGAGAAAACTGGTCCGCAATGTCCCACATCTCTTGAGCTGTTTGCGGACTGCATTCCACGAGCTTTCTGTAGAGAGCTCCGGGCAGGATTCCATTTTGGAATGCCGAAATGACAAGTAGATCATTGAGATAATCTACTTGTAGGCATTCCTTGTGGAACCTTGTCATAAAGTCGCTGATCTTTTCGTCGCGACCTTGACGTGTAGAAAGCAGCTGAGCCGAAGTGATTCGGGCTTCCGCTTTCTGAAAGAACCTCCTGTGGAAAGCATCCATTAGATCTCGGTAAGATCTAATGCTGCCTTGGGGGAGGCTATCGAACCACCTTCTTGCGTTCCCGATAAGCAGCTCGGGAAACAGCTTGCACATATGGACCTCATTGAGACCCTGGTTCGCCATGTTATACTGATAGCGTCCCAAGAAATCATGAGGATCCACTAACCCGTCATAAGTCATCGACGGAGTTCGGTAGTTCTGTGGCAAGGGAGTTCGGGTGATATCGTCCGAGAACGGAGTCTTCAATGCTCCGTACATGGCGAACCCGACATCTCTTCGGTATGGAGGAGATGGAGATCTCCTGTGATTCCGGTACCGAGGAGGAACAGGAACATGTCGGGGTTGAGGATTCTTCTTCCTGGAAGACACGGCACTACTGCGGTAGTGACTTTCATGTCTGGATGAGGAAGGAGAATCCACCGTTTTCGTCTTCGGCTCTTGGCTCTTTTGCAGGAAGGCTAAGAACTCATCCTGCTTCTCAGCCAAGAACAGCTTGACAGCCTCATTCAAATCAGGCTGCTGGGAAGACTCGGTGTGTGGACCTTTTGAGCGGCTTGTTCCTTCATCGTGAAAACTGGAAGTAGATGTCTCCCGAGGCTGTTTTCCGGACCTGCGGGCTGGACTAGCTTCCTCATGGTTTTCACGAACGGTATTACGGGTAGTATGTGATCTGGTATGCATTTTTTTGGGGTGGAAAAAGGGTCAAAATTCGCTTTATCACAAATTTGGTTCTCTGTTTCCCACAGACGGCGCCAGTGATGGTTTGGCGAATTTTTGATGGTGATGAATGCAGGAAAATACAGATCACGATACAGAGATTTACGTGGTTCGATTTACTGAGGTAAATCTACGTCCACGGGAAGAAAAGAGGGCAGAGTTGTATTGCTTGATCTATTTTCTACAGCTTACAATACAGACTTGCTATTTGATATTTGATCTCTAGCGAACTTAACCCTTCTTTATCTGATCTGAGTTCTATTTATACATTGAACTAAGATCGTGGCTTGCATCACCACTAATGATGGTTGTGAATGTCGTGGAGGTCATGGAGATCCTGCATGGGTCCACTATCCTGCATGAGATCCTGCATGAGTCCACTATCTCTGTGCTTGGTCCACTATCCTGCATGTGATCCTGCATGAGTTGACTATCTTCCAGTTCGGTCGAATACTGAGACCGAACTGCTGAACTATTGCCGAGTAGCTTTTGCCGATCTGAGAGTGGAGCTTGATTGGTCGGCTTTTACCGAGCTGTGGGCTGGGGCCGAACTCTTTGGTAATGCCGAACTGATACTCTTCCTTGGGCTTTGGGCTGATGGGCCGTCACTGCTATTGGGCTTGTTTAGTACGTACCCCATCAAACAGCAAAACTATTTTTCCATTTTGAAGGAATATATAAAAGTAGAAAATTTGAAAATTCCGGCTGTTTTTTTGTCTTTGTTGATTCTTGATTTTGAGCTCAAGTGATTACTCAGTCAAAGCAATCAATTTGGCAAAGATTAAATTATGGTGGTCTAGCCAAAAAATTCACCAGCATGTGGTCTCAAAAGTGTGAATTTCCTGCCCAAAAATGCTCGAAAAGATTCATTTTAATGTTGTTTTAAAGTAGAAACATGATGCAAACTCCCAAATTTGAGGGACAATGTTTCGTTGCTATCCAGCTTACGTCTGTCAACAAACAGTAATATCCAGTTTTGAATCATCTATTAAGATGTACTATGTCCGAGCTCAATTTTGAATGTTGGTTTTTTTTCTTATAAAAAAGAAATTAAAGATGCAAATGTTATTGTGGTCAATAGCCTGAATCATACATACAAGAGAAGCAAACTGTATTAGACAATGTTCTTACTCTATGCTGATAGGATTTACTCATTTGTGGATAATATAGCACTAATTCTTTTTGGTGATTACCAAGATATTCAAACTAGATTAAGACCAAA
This sequence comes from Salvia splendens, assembly GCF_004379255.2. Taxonomy (NCBI): domain Eukaryota; kingdom Viridiplantae; phylum Streptophyta; class Magnoliopsida; order Lamiales; family Lamiaceae; genus Salvia; species Salvia splendens. The sequence continues at coordinate 5,537,853 of NC_056034.1, forward strand.
ATTTCAATATTAAAATGTGTGATGGAGCTATCGAATCTAAAAATTGACTCCTCAATTTTTAAAATGTCTGCATGTGCTTGCAAAGAAAGTGGAATGCAAGCATTAACTAGGAAGATGCACCTACTTAGTAGCATAATCACTATAGACACCCATGATGGATTGACCATCTTATTCAATCAATTCTAGGATACTGTACGCAATCTTTGTCTACTTTCAATTATCTAGACACTTCATTTATTTCTAATTAAATTTTACTCTATTTTTCCCTATTGTTCTGCAACTCATTTTCAGATATTGTCAATGACTCTTGATACCATTTGTGATTAGTGAGGTGGTGGCAAACCTTGCAACTTACTTCATTTGATGATTTTTTTGTATAGCATTTGTCATATTGTTACACAGGCCAAAGATTAAAAGAAACCAATATTTCAGAATTTTTTATACTACTATATTTTCAAGAAGTTGGAGTAAGGAGTAAGAGTTGGGGAAAATGGGGCCAAAAAAACTTAAAGTGTTAAAAGGCGCAAATGCTGTCCTACTAAAACGTGGGTAAGACTATTAGTGACTTAACTTTTGTGTAAATGTAAATGATTTTGCGGCTATGAAATTGGCACATTTGTTGACTATGGTTTTCGTTTTCCCCTCTTCCCCAGAAAAAAAATTAAGACCAGCAAAAGAAAAGACAAATGCTATAGTATTAACTAAAATGTGTGCACGTGAGCTCAAGAGTGGACACCTAAAAATATACTAGTATTGAATATCTATGTAGTAGTGGCATATATAGTTGATAACAAGCATTCAACTGCAAATAATAATTATACTTGTTATAAACCACTCAATATAAATACTTGTTTTTTTCACCACAGAGAATAGTCTTTATAGTTTGATGAATGAGATGTATGGTCAACAAAGTAGACATCAACACTCATATATGAGTACACAAAATTGGCGATGAGGAGCAGATTGTTTTCATATTAACTAAGACATGATCACAAATTCACAATCATGCCAATTCCCAAATTTTCAGCTCACCAATCACCACATCAAAGCTAATACATAAACCACAATTCAAAGAGAATAGACACCAGTGTTTCCAGCTAAGCGTCGTAGATTGAAATATCTGCTCAGCATCTGTAATGGTGCTCCAAGCATCATCAATCTCTGGACCTTCCTTTTGGCCAGACGACTCCACTTCAACCTGCAACGGTTAGATTCAATTTAAGCATCCTCGTGATTCCTTAGTACAGGTGCAGTGCAATTACGTATGGATTCAATGCAAGAGTTCTCACAAGTTTTGCAATAAGAAATGTTTACTCAAACCACTTCCTATTTACGGTTTACCCATGTTACATCTCATGGAACTACATCACTTACATTTATACACATTGAAGAACACCTTCCATGACAGATCTAATATCCTATATAGATAGGGTAATAGATTTATTAGCACCAAGATAAAATTCCATCAGCAGATAAGTTGTGCCAGCACTTGAGCTTAATAGATTACCAAAGTGCCTTTAAGATCACTTAGAGCAGCCTCTAGGAACTTGCAGCAGTCAGGAATCATCATCCTAGATTCACCAAGCACATTTTCCTGATGGAAATATTTTTAGTAAAAAACAAGTCATACAAATGCAAGAAAGAAATAAGTACATATTTTATTCAATGAAGATGCTTCTAGCAATTAAATTTCAACAAGGAAATGAAAATCCAGGCATGATCATGACAAACTTGGTACTATATATTTCTCAATTAGAAAGCTTTAGGTTTGCAAAATCTAGCATTATATTAGATTTAGAGTTATACCCTGTGACTGAGAATCCATCACAAATTTTATGAATAGGATAGTTCCAAATACAGAATCTAGCATGTATTTAGAGCATCCACAACGGTGGCGGAAGAGCCGGCGTCCGTCCGCACCGCGCCAGCGAGCAGGACACGTGGCGTTGGGCGATTGGGCAACGGCATAGCCGTTGCCTTTAAATGTTTTTTTATTTAAAATTGGTTTTTAATTAAAAAAACCGATAAAAATTAAAAAAAAAATTTCACTTCCCAAAAAAAATATATCCGTTTATTACCGTTTTTTACACATTTTTAAATTTTTTTCCCCCCAAAATATACACTTTCATCTATAAATACCCCCACTTTCACACCAAAAAATTAACATCAAACTACACAATTCTCATCTTCATTCTCCAATATCCATTCTCATCTCCATTTTCCCATATCCATTTTCATCTTCATTCTCTCATACCCTACAACATAACAATGTCCGGTCAAGGCGATGACCACCCTCCCTCTCACGGTTGGAACCCCGAATGGTTTGGTGGACAACCGTTTCCTAGTCCGGAAACAGAATATTCGGCCCCTCCTCAAACCCAAGATTTGGCCGTTCCGGGTGGCTACCGGCCATACCCTATCGACGACCAAGGTGCCTCCCAAGGGCGATACGGGTGGACACCGGAGCCTAGGCCGACCGCCCCCTCCCAAACTCCGCCGGCTCCTACTCGTAGCGGTGTCCGGACACCGTACACTCCAGCGGAGATGGATAAATTGTTCAAGGCGTACTTCGAAATCTCCGAAGATGCGGCGGTTTGCACGAACCAATCCGGCAATCACTTTTGGTGGCGCATCTCTCGCCGGTACAATGCAAACCGGCCGCCGGGAACGATCGAGCGCAACGAGAGTATGGTACGCAACTGCATCGGCCGAGCCAACGAAGAAATTGGCAAGTTCAATGGCTATTTCCTCCAGGAGACGCGGAATGCCGAGAGCGGCCAGAGCGAGGTCGACATCATCACTGCCGCGCTGAGCACCTACCAATCCATGAACGACAATTCGTTCAAGTACCTCAACGTCTGGCAGGAAACGCGGTTCCACCCGAAGTATATGGGAGACGTAACATCCTCCTCTAGGGGCTCCTCCAAACTATTAAGGTCGGTATCCCTATCCGACGCTGGCTCCGAAGAAGTGGCTAGCCAACTCGCCGGAGCTAACTTGGGTAGCCCCGACGCCGAACCAAGCGGTTCCCGACGCCGACCACAAGGAAGGAAGAAGGCGGCGGCCGACCGCCGTTGCGCCGCTACTCCATCTGCCCCCGCTCCCTATGTGCCACCTCCACCCCCGAACAACTCGTTGTGGATGCTCTTACACCAACTCAATATGACCGATAGGTCAACTATGACCCCCACGCAACTTCAAACGCACGAGACCATGATATTGGGTCTCCAAAAACAATTGGGGTTAGTGCCGCCGGATGAGTAGTCTTCCTCGGGTAATATTAGCCAATAATTATGTAATTTTTAATTTTTAGGAGTTTAATTATGTAATTTTTAATTTTTAGTATTTTAATTATATAATTTTAATTTTTAGGATTTTAATTATGTCTTTTTTATTTTATTTGTAATTTGTAATATTTATTGTGGTTTTTTAATGAATTTTAGTATTCTGGAAATACTTTTGTTTAATTGAATTTTAAATTAATTGTGCTCGTCCTTGCGGAAGAGCACAACTGTGGGTGTTGTGCTCTTGTCAGAGAGCAGGCAGAAAAAGTGGGGCCGGGCCCACAACCGTGCCGGTGGCAAGAGCACGGTTGTGGATGCTCTTATGTTAAAAAGCAAAAAACAAATCCCACATTAAGTTTCATTTGGAGAAAGAGTAAGACAGGATCAAGTGATGATTAGTGAAATTGGGAGAGAAATAGGGCATGATGAACCTTTTGTTTGAGATCATATAAATCAGAGGCTTTTGCCTTCATATCAGCAATTTTAGCAGACTCTCTTTCGACCTCTTTCTCATAGAGTCATAGGAGTGGAGCTCTTTTATTGTTCTCTTGCATCATTGCATGTCAATGTCTTTATCTTCAAGCTCCTCAATGTCACCATTGTTGTAAAAATGTTGTTCTATGCTTTCATACGCACAAGACCATATAGTGAGTCAACCAAAATAACCAAAGTCACTTTAGCAATTACTATTTTAAAATTAACTTACCTGTGGAAACAGATATCTGCATATTTCACACTGAGAAATTTGATTCAAGAAAGACAGAAATGGTGAGGTATGGTAAAATAAAACTAGACAAAACTACAAGTTCGGCATACAATGAAAATCGGACGGCTGGAACAATCGAGCGCAACGAGAGTATGGTGCGCAATGTCATATACAGAGCCAACAAAGAAATCCAAAAGTTCCAGGGGTATTACCTCCAGGAAGAGCAGTCGGTGGGGAGCGGCAGAAGCGAGGTCGACATCATCAGTGCCGCTTTGGCGATCTACCAATCCCAACATTACAAACCGTTCAAGTACCTCAATGTTTGGCAGGAGGTGCGTGCGCATCCGAAGTATAGGGGAGGTGTATCATCCTCCTCTAGCTCCCTATCCTACGCCGGCTCCGATGAGGTGTCCACCCAACTCGACGGAGCTAACTTGGGTAGCCCCGATGCCGGCCCGAGTAATTCCCAACGCCGGTAGCAAGGAAGGAAGAAGTCGACGGCCAACTGCCGTCGCGCCGCGACTCCATCCGCCCCCGATCCCGCTCCCGCTCCAGCTCCCTTTGTGCCCCCTCAACCCCCCACCAACTCGTTGTGGGGGGTTTCGGCCCAACTCAATTTGGCCGATAGGTCAACTATGACCCCCGAACAACTTCGATCGCATATGACAATGATACGGGGTCTCCAAAGACATTGGGGGTAGAGCCGGATGAATAGTCTTCCACAGGGGTATTTTTAGCATTTAGTTATGTAAATTTTATTTTTTAGGAGTTTAATTATGTAATTTTTATTTTTTAGGTGTTTAATTATGTAATTTTTTATTTTTAGGATTTTAATTATGTAATTTTTAATTTTTAGAATTTTAATTATGTAATTTTTAATTTTTTTTGTAATTTGTAATATTATTCTGGGTATTTTTAATGCATTTTAATTTTGTGGAAATGTTTTTATTTAAATTGAATAATAGAATGGTGGGACCGTTGAGCTTGTCCTTGCGGAAGAGCACAGATGTGGGTGTTGTGCTTTTGCCTAAGAGCAGGGAGTAAAGAAGTAATAAAAGTGGGTCCGGGTCCACATCCGTGCTCGTTGGCAAGAGCACGGATGTGGATGCTCTTAGTTTTTCTTCGCAAATGGCAGGAATATTTCTCAAAATGGGGAGAGAGTGGTGAAGTGGACCTAAAACAAGAGTTGGAGCAACTAATCATACTAAAAGCGAGTAGGTGTTTATTAGGAGAGGATGTTCGAAACAAGCTGATGGACGATGTTTCTGCTCTCTTCCACGACCTCGACAATGGTATGCTTCCCATCAGCATCATCTTCCCCTACCTTCCCATCCCGGCACATCGCCGCGATCGAGCTCGCAAGAAGTTGGCCGACATATTCGCAATCATCATAGCTTCCCGAAAACAAACAGGCAAGCCGCAGAATGATCTGCTACAGTGCTTCATGTTAGGGGAGCTTGCAAAGAAGAAACCAAAGATGTTGCTAAAGTTTCATGCAACATTCAAATGCATGAACTGGATGTAGCTGGTGATCACGTGAGGTCAACTAGAGCACGAGAGATGGTCGGCTCTATACATATGCCAGCTAGCATGGATAAAGGATACGCTGCTCTTTCACCAGACAAGATTGAGGACCAGAAGGACTCGTGGAGAGACGTGGCATTGAGAGGAATAATGAAGAAAAAAGATTAATGAATTATGTTATGATTAAGAGTTGTAATATGATTGTACGACATATTTGAAATGGATTCTAGACCCTTCTTAGTCTAGCTATATAATCAGTTTGCATTGATATTACATTTCAAGTAATAAAACAGTGAAAATCTTCAGCTCGACATTTATGGAATTCTCAAGCTTTACTTTCTTCTTCATGAGCTCTCTAGTTTCTTTTCATGGTATAAGAGCAGGATCTTTTTGATCCTGTCTCTCTTACCCCTTTTTATCCTTATTTTGTTATTTACCTAAAATGACATAATCAAACGATTCAAATACCTCAACTATTCCCTTGTCTGCGTTGCCTCTCTTTTCTCATATTCCTCCTATCTCAGTGAAGCTCACTGAAGGGAACTTCCTGATATGGCAGCAACAGGTAGATGTTGATGTGTGTGGCTACAGCCTTGAAGCATTCCTCACTGGAGAAGCAATCCCACCACCGCAAACCATTGCAGATCCAGATGAAGGTTTCATGATACTCAATCCAGCCTTTGTGGCATGGCAAAGACAAGATAGAAGGGTAGCTGGTTGGCTGCTCTCTTCACTGTCAGAAGGAGCTATTTCCCTTGTTGTTGGGCTCAGATCCGCTAAGGATATTTGGAGAGCGTTGGAGACAAATTTTGTCTGTAGCTCTACTGCCAAAGTCATGCAGTATAGACAGCAGATGCAGAACCTCAAGAAGGATGGTCTCACTACGAATGAATATTTGGGTAAGATGAGAAATTTCTTTGACCTTCTTGGGTCTATTGGTTGCAGGATCTCTGATGGGGAACAAATCATGCACATTCTTAGAGGATTGGGCCAAGAATATGATCCAGCAGTATGTGCTATCACTTCCAGATCTGAGCCCTGGACCATTGGAGATGTCAGCTCATTTTTCCTCAGCTTTGAGTCCGGAATGGAGACTACAAGGTCACACTTCACTAGTGTGGATGGATCTCAGCCTACATTGAACTTGTTGGTGCAGCAATAGTCAGGGCAGAGAAAGGATTCATCTCCATATTACAACAAGTTTGATAATGGAGGAGAAAGAGGTGGGTCCAGAAATCAGAGATGAGGCAGAGGAGCAACAAAATCATTTGCCAATTGTGTGAAAAGCCAGGACACACAGCAGCTAAATGCTGGCATAAATTCGAACAGAACTATACTCCTCCTCAGCTGCAGTTTAGAGGGAATGCTGCACAGCAGCAGCAAAACTACCCATCTGCTCATCTGACTCAGTCTGTGCCAAGATCATCTACTGTCAATTTCTCGGCTGGAACTCAACTTAATCTTAAGAATCTCTTACATGTGCCTAATATTACCAAAAATCTCCTCAGTGTCTCACAATTTGCCAAGGATAATTCGGTTTTCTTTGAGTTTCATCCTTCCTTTTGTTTTGTCAAGGATCTTTGCACCAAGGAAATCGTGCTCAATGGAACACTTGACAAAGGGCTTTATCACTTCCTAGTAGACCATTACCCAATCAAGAGAAGCCATAACTCCAATCTCCGAACACTTGACATAGGGCTTTATCACTTTCTAGTAGGCCATTCCCCAATCAAGAGAAGTCATAGCTCCAATCTCCTTCCTGTTCAAGAAGTGCCAGTAGTTCACACAGTTAGTCTTCCCAATGATGCTTCTAGTAGTAGTTCCAGTACTTCTTCTAGTCTAAATTTAGCCTTGTGGCATAATAGACTAGGACAACCTACACTAGATGTTGTGAAGCATGCTTTGCACAGTTGTAATATCCCCTTTGTTTCAATGAAAAATCAACCCCTTTGTCATTCTTGCTGTGTCTCAAAGGCTCATAGACTTCCTTATTCCTCGTCAAAATCTGAGTTCAGTTCTCCTCTTGAATTAATACACAGTGACTTATGGGGACCGTTTCCTGTAGTTTCCAAAAATGGATTCTCCTATTATATCTCCTTTGTTGATCACTACTCCTGATACTCTTGGATTTATCTTCTGAAGAATAAAACTGGTGCCTATTCTGCCTTCAAGCAGTTTAAGGCCCAGAGTGAAAACTTTTTTAATTCAAAAATTAAAAGTCTTCAATCTGTCTGGGGAGGTAAATTTCAAGGTTTAACTCCATTCTTGAAAGAGTGTGGAATTTCCCACAGAGTTTCTTGTCCCTACACTCCACAACAGAATGGTCTAGCTGAAAAGGAAGCATAGACACATTGTGGAAACTGGTTTTACTCTTCTGGCCCAGGCCTCTCTCCCTCAAAAATTATGGGATGATGCTTTCCTTACTGCTACTTATCTGATAAACCACATGCCCTCAAAAACCATCAACAACATTTCACCTTTTGAGAAATTCCATTGCCATAACCAGATTATTCTTATCTTAAGGTCTTTGGGTGTCTATGTTATCCCCTCACTCGTCCCTATAATAAGCATAAGCTTGACTTCAGATAAGCCAAGGCTACCTTTTTGGGCTACAGTTCATCTCACAAGGGATACAAAGAAATATTTTCTTTGATGAATCTGTTTTTCCTTTTCAAAGTGTCCCTCATGCTGTACAGATTTCACCATCTACTAGCCTTCCTCCTACATTTCCTTCACATTCTCTTGCTGTTTTACTTCAAAATGATTCTTCTCCACCTCCAGAACCACCAACCATGCCTGATTCTGCTGTTTTTGCCCCACCATCCCCATCCCAGTCCCCAGATAATACTGAACTCCCAGATAATACTCAACTTTCCACTTAATCTCCCTCCAGCTCTTCATCTACAACTCCAGCTCCCTCAAACACCTAAGATTCTGCCCAGCCAGCCTTCACATCATATGACCACCAGATCAAAATCTGGGATTTTCAAACCAAGAATTTTTTCTCTAGCCATTTCTCCATCTCTTCTTCCCGGGTCTGCTCTTGAAGCATTGCTCATACCTATTTGGAAGGCTGCTATGCTGTCTGAATTTTTGGCTCTTCTCAAGAACAGAACGTGGATCTTGACTACTCTACCACCTGGCAAAAATCTGATTGGCAGCACCTGGATTTTTAAACTCACGTTCCACCTTTTTGGCGCCATTGCTAGACACAAGGCTAGATTGGTGGCTCAAGGCTTCTCTCAGCAGCCTGGTTTTGACTTCAATGAGACCATCAGTCTTGTTGCCAAGCCAACTACCATCAGACTGATCTTAAGCTTAGCAGTCAGTTTTGGATGGTCCATCACTCACCTAGATGTGAATAATGCCTTCCTAAATGGTGATTTAGAGGAAGATATCTACATGAAGCAACCTCTTGCCTTTGAACAAGGTGGCCCACATATGGTTTGCAAGTTAAAGAAAGCTATTTATGGCCTAAAGCAGGCATCTCGGGCCTGGTTCTACACTATCCATTCAGGTATTCTTTCTCTGGGTTTCTCTCAGTCAAGGTGGCCCACATACTTCAATGTTTTACATGCAGAGAGGAGATGAGGCAATTTATCTATTGATCTATGTTGATGACATGCTAGTCACTGGAAATTCTACTTTTTCCATCCAGAAGGTGATCTCTCAATTAAACTCTCACTTTTCTTTAAAAGATCTTGGGGATGTGAGTTTGTTTGTTGGAATTCAAGTTGTGAGGATTGATCAAGGTGGATTACATCTATGTCAGTCAAACTACATCAAAGATCTTCTAAAGAAAGCTAATATGACAGGGGCAAAGGGATGCCCAACTCCAATGGCTTCTGGATGTGAGTTAAGAAAGAGCATTAGAGAACCAGTTTCTAATCCCAAGCTGTATAGGAGTGTTGTAGGGGCTCTGCAGTATGCCACTATAACAAGACCTGATATCAACTTTGTTGTCAACAAAGTTAGTCAATACATGGCTTCCCCACTGGATACACACTGGAAGGCAGTCAAAAGAATTTTGAGATACCTCTCTGGAACAATTGATTTTGGAATCCAAATTCATAAGTCCAATGGTTTTGTTTCTAGTTTTTCTAATTCAGATTGGGCCTCAGACTTAGATGACAGAAGATCTGTCAGTGGAATCTGCACATATTATGGAAATAATCTGATCTCTTGGTGTGTCAAAAAGCAAGGTGTGGTAGCGAGATCAAACACTGAGGCCGAGTACAGAAGCCTTGCATTGGCTGCTTCAGAATTGGCATGGTTGAGTTCATTACTTGATGAGTTGAAGATCAAGAGAAATGATAGTCCAGTGATTTGGGTGGATAATTTGAGTGCCATTGCCTTAGCCTCAAATCCTATTTTACATGCAAGAACCAAGCACATAGAGTTGGATATTCATTTTGTGAGAGATAAAGTACTTGCAAAGGAATTGGATTTAAGGCATATTCCAACTGCAGATCAGATAGCCGACATATTCACAAAACCTCTAAGTAGGCAATCCTTTGTGAAGCTCAGGAACAAACTTGGGATGGTTTCCTTAGCCTCACTCGGATTGAGGCGAGATGTTAGAGGAGCTTGCAAAGAAGAAACCAAAGATGTTGCTAAAGTTTCATGCAACGTTCAAATGCATGAACTGGATGCAGCTGGTGATCACGTGAGGTCAACTGGAGCACGAGAGATGGTCGGGTCAGTACATATGCCAGCTAGCATGGATAAAGGATTTGCTGCTCTTTCACCAGATAAGATTGAGGACCACAAGGACTTGTGGAGAGACGTGGCATTGAGAGGAATAATGAAGAAGAAAGATAATGGAATTCTAGATTAGGAATGGATTCTAGATCCTTCTCAGTCTAGCTATATAATCAGTTTGTATTGATATTACATTTCAAGTAATAAAACAGTGAAAATCTTCAGCTCGACATTTATGGAATTCTCAAGCTTTACTTTCTTCTTCATGAGCTCTCTAGTTTCTTTTCACTTCATAGATTCCAAGTATAAAAACGATCGGCCGACGACAGAAGCAGAGGTCACCGGACTCCTCATCGCCGCTCTCTTTGCCGGCCAGCACACGAGCTCCATCACCTCCACCTGGTCCGGAGCTCACCTCCTCACTAGCGGGAAGCACATGTCAGCTGCGGTGGAGGAGCAGATGAGGCTGATGGAGAAGCACGGAGACAAGGTCGACTACGATGTGTTGTCGGAGATGGAGGTTCTCTACAGGTGCATCAAGGAAGCCCTGAGGCTCCCTCCACCATTGATCATGCTTCTGAGAAGCTCACACGCTGATTTCAGTGTGAAGAGCAAGGAAGGAGTGGAGTACGATATCCCCAAGGGGCATATCGTGGCTACATCGCCTGCCTTTGCGAATCGACTCCCGCACATTTACAAGGATCCCGACACTTATGACCCCGACAGGTTTGGTACGGGGAGAGAGGAGGACAAGGCGGCGGGAGCTTTCTCATACGTATCCTTCGGTGGTGGGAGGCACGGTTGTCTGGGGGAGCCGTTCGCGTATATCAAAGCCATCTGGAGCCACTTGCTCAGGAACTTCGAGATGGAACTTGTCTCTCCCTTCCCGGAGATTGATTGGAATGCCATGGTTGTTGGTGTCAAAGGGAAAGTCATGGTGCGCTACAAACGCAAACGCCTTCCCATCAACTGATTCTATTTCTACCTATAGCCAGACTGCTTTCTTGTTTGTTTGTTTTTTCAGATCTACTTATGTATGTGCTTTCTCCTCTTAATTTGCTTCATTTGAGGCTGTGAGTCATATGGTTAAATTGTGTATCACAATTAACCATATAACCATTCAAATTGTCATAAATAGGCAGCCTATTCGATTTGGCACTTATCTTGCTTAAGAAAAACCGTTGCAACCAAATGTATCCAACAAAACTCAATAAAACTCTCATTGTCTTACATAATACTCTCACTCAGCCAGTGGCTTTCTTTATTCAAGCAATGAAAACAGCTTACAGGCTGACTAGCTTCAGGGAATTCGCCTTCTCTTGCAGGCTGTCGAGCAAGCTATCGAAGCTCTTCTTGAACGAGTCCACTCCTTCCAGCTCTAGTTGTGACCCAACGTAACCCCAGTCGATTCCCAACTTCTCAAGAGCGTTGTAAATGCCTTCAGCTTCAGACACATTTGCGTCTATGGTCCTTGAAACAGTCCCATGATCGATGAATGCTAGGAGTGCTTGATCAGGCATGGTCGAGACCTATAGATAATTAGAAACAAGGGGCAAAAGTTAAGGTCAAGAAGAAGACAGCACATTTCCCTGGGCCACTAATTGAGGATAAGATGATTCTCACTGTATCAGGTCCAACAAGAGGAGCCACATATAAAGTGTCTGGATAAGCTGGATTCTTCACGCTGGTCGAGGCCCATAGAAGCCTTTGCTTCTTAGCACCTTTCTTCACCAGTGCCTCCCATCTTGGCCCCGAGAATTTCTTCTGGTACAGTTGGAAAGCCAGAGCTGCCTGAGCATTTGCAGCCTGTTGAACAAAATAAGATCACAATCAAAACTAACTCTTGACCAATTTTTTGCGCGGTGCACTAGTATATCTGAACTACCTTCCCCCGCAGATTAAGTGCTTCTGGTGTCCCAATCTTCTCAAGCATCTTGTCAACAAGGGAGTCCACTCGGCTAACAAAGAAAGAAGCGACACTTGTGACTCGGGAGAGATCACTGAGCCCAGACGCTTCAAGGCCATCGAGGTAAGCATCAATAACAGCTTCATATCTTGCAAGAGAGAAAATAAGCTGCACATATCCACAGTTTCACTATCAGTATCGACAGTTCAAATATGAAAAAGGAAGTTTACTATGAAAAGATGGGCCCCATCATGTGCTGTTGCATATATATTTAGGCAATTCTCAGCATTAAAAAGGCCACACAAACTACAGATAGCATGATTGCATAAGAGGCTGAACCATCTTTCTAAACATGAAAAGACTAACTAAAACTTTGAAAACCGCATATTAAGTAGATCACATGGACTACCAACGAAATGTCACCTTTAATAAGGTGTATTAAGTTAAACAGAATACACGACAATCACTGTTGCCCAAATTTTACCAATTCAATATCATTAGTCCCTTGAAAGAATGTAATAACCAACTCACCGTAACATTGACGCTTATTCCGTTTGCAATAACTTCCTTAATCGAAGGAATGCATGGAGCTGTAGCAGGAATCTTTATGTAGACATTACGACAATTAACCCACTGATGAAGCCATTTTGCAGACTCTATTGTATTCTCAGTATCCTCTGCAAGTAGGGGTGAAACTTCAACAGACACATATCCATCTCCACCATCTGTATCATCGTAGATTGACTCAAAAAGCTTGCATGCATCTTGGATATCTTTCACGACAAGCTCCCAGTATGAAGTTTCGATGTCTAGTCCAGATTGTACAAGTGTTCTGCAGTTATATATGAATATAAATTCAATTGCGAAGGAGAAGTCATTCAGGTATCATTCTCAAACTAAAAGTCCATGGCAATTTCATTGCCAGGGAATCAAGATGAAAACATTAAAGGCCTAAATAAGAAAGAAAGAAAGAACAACTTTTTGAATGCATATGAAAAATACAGGATTAGGTGAAAGGGGCTAACAGTAACAAGGATAGAACAACTTCCACAAGTAAAGTCAGTACCAACTACCAAATTATCATTTGTTTACATTAGGCCAACTTCACATAGTGCCTTCAGCAACCTAAAATAGAGTCTAAGCTTAAACTTTATCGCATAAGCCTCAGATAAATTCAATTCCTCTGCTGGTATCTTGGCCCAATAATAACAAGTGGAGAAGGAAATATTTTTCAAGGATCAGCTACAGCAATAGATTCTAGACATTTGAAGCAACTCCAACAAATTTGAAAACAAATTCAATCATGTCTTACTTGAACTGATCATTGTATGCACTCGAAGTCGAAATTGCTTTCTGGAAAATCTGCAATCATAAACACTAGATAATTAAAAGAAGCCAAAAAAGGGATTTTTTTTAATAATAGCATTGCATTGTAATCATTTTATGTATAGATCAGATCTTGAGGGAATTTAAATCAAATGAGGATGATACATAAATTTATATCCCTTGCATTGATTGATGAAGAGAGAGGGGGGGCAATTTACCGCTGGGTTGCTGGTCACCCCTCGAACTCCACTCTCGATCAACGGGATAAGATCGGTAACTGGACGGCATAGATTATCGTACCACGGGCTCTGTCCTTCCTTCTCATAAAGATCATGGAGTGTGGTTCTCTTCACACTACTCCCATTGCCATCAACTTGAGAGCATCTCACACTGCCCAAATAAATCAACAAGGTACATAAATTACTGATCGATCGCAAATAAACTCAAATCTCTATAAACGAATTAATCCCTTCAAGGCGCCCTAGTAAGCACATTCACGGAAAGAATACTCATATTACGCTATCCCCAAAATAAGCTAAGTTCATTCATTTCCGTGAAACATACAGCAAAAAAAACGAATCTTTACGAAGACAAAAAAAATCCCACTCAACACCAACACGAGGGAGGAGAAATAAGCTGAAGATGAATAATTGAATATGTAAGCTTACACCAATGAACCGGCGATTCTTTGGGAAGCGCGCACACTCAGCTTGGAGGATGAAATGGATTTCTCGATTCTTTTGCGAGGATCAACACCACAGCACATAGGCTGCTGCTGCGAAGATCCGCGGAAGCTAGCTGCAGAATTAGCAAAAGCTGAGGCGGAGAGCTTGGAAATGGAGGCCATGGCCGATTGAATCAGGTTGCAGGTGAAGGAAATGGAGTAAAATGAAGTGTGTAGGTAGGTTGGTATGCTGTATTTATTGGGTTGGTGGAGCGATACAAAGGAAGGTGGAAGAGGGGTCTATTTAATTTTAGGGATTAGGGTTAATTTAATTTAATCAAGTCATGGGTTGAAGCTAATAAAAAGGTGGTGGTAAGTAAAGGGCAAATTTCGGAAGTCAGTATGATTGTTTGGTGGGGTGGATGTTGGTAGGTGATTTGTAACTATTTTTGGATTTAATGCAACCAGCGCCGGTCCTGAGGTTCCAAAGACCCGGGGCGAGACTAAAAGTTGAGGCCCTATTTATATATTTTTTCCTTCCATTTTATAATAAGTTTCATCCAGCAAAAAACTAATAGCATATCAAAAGAAATTCACTTCAAATAATTATTGCATATTACCTTCAAAATTTTCTTCTAACATTTCTTGATGCGAAGTCGTTGATGATGGTGTTGCTGTCAACCTCGTCTAATAATTTCTTCTCAATACATAAAGTGGCAAGGCCGTTCAGCCGTTGTTGAGACATCGTAGATCTTAAATAATTCTTCAACAGTTTCAACTTTGAAAAGCTTCTTTCTGCCGATGCCACAGTCACAGGCACAGTAAATAATATGCGATAAGCAATTGAGATATTTGGATAAGAATCAATTTTTCTAACATACTAAAAAATGTCCATAGAAGACATTGGCTTTCCGGCAAACTTAGCTTCAAAACCTTCAACTCAGATATTAGATCATTTACCTCCACATCAGATGTGTCATGCGAAGAGAATGTTTTCGCAAATTTGGTGCAACAATCTTCTAATTCAGTATCATTTAGTGACTTCAAAGTTGTTGAGCTAAGTAAAAACCCAAATATACTTTTGAATGTTTGTAGTTCTTCAAATCTACTTTTCAATGAGGTGTTTGCCATATCAACCACGACCAAGAAGTAATTGACCTCAAAAGCCTTCTCAGCTTGTAGAATTTCTTCATTGGTGTCAATTTCTTTATTTGTAGAAAACAAATAAACAGTTATAAACAAACAATCGAAGAAATAAACAGTCGACTACGCCCAATCCTGTGAAAATATACCCCAAAGCCAGGCGATGATCAAACAAATCAAAATACAACAAAAAAGAAGAGTTTTGCCGGTGCAAATAACGGGGGAAAGGACCACAATTCCACAAACGAGCTCAAATAAATCAAAAGAGAATCGAATGAAGAAAAAATCGAATTTCAATTGCATACCGACATGGCGACATGACTCTTGAGCGAGAGATATTCCAAAGCATAAAATTAGTTGAGGAGCGAATTGTAGAGAGAGAAAGGTAGAAAATGATATATGGGTTTACATATATATATATATATATATATATATATACCCGAGGCTAGGGAGGGGCCCTGCAAATTTGGGGGCCCAGGGCGGCCGCTCCACTTGCCCCCCCTCAGGTCCGGCCCTGAATGCAACATATAGAGGTAGTAGTAATTCATAATGATTGTTAAAGAAAATTGAAAAAAAAAAGTATTTTTTTAATAAGAGAGAAAAGGCTCAAACCACTTATATATCGGTGAGCAAAGGAATCAAAGTTCAGTATCAACAAACTAATCCAAAAAAAACAAGTAAAAAAACCACAAACTAAAAAAAGAGCAAGCCAAGCAAAGGAAAAACACCCTCCAAGCAGAACAAAGAAAACAAAAACTAAACAACCATTAACTAAAGCCACCAAGCAAAAAACTGACTATGAAACAAGGCGAGCTATATTGCACCTTTATGTTTATCAGAATTGCTTATGTAATTATGCTCCGTCCATCTTCTAGCTTTAAGTAAGTCCTCACACGTTACATGCCTGGTGAAAAAAAGTATGGTACTACATTCGATGCTGTTCATTTTTGGAGGAGGAAACGAAATATATTGATGTTTTGCAGTTAATTTATTAGTCAATGTCGCCATTCAGTATTAGCGGTTATTATAGGCTTAAAATTTCTGCAAATACAAAACATAATTTTCCAATGATTTCAAATATAAAGATTGACTAACTATATTATGACTGGCCTATACTTTACTCACTGTAGTGGCTGGCTATAAATAAATAATTCTAATGCGAACTGTGTTGTTTTGCGCACTGCAATATAAACATTTTTGTTTCTTTATTCGATGTATGTTAGTAGAATTTTAAAAATTTGTTTGTGCATAATTCACATTTTCACAGGGAGTGTTAGAAGAAGTAATTTTTGGATTGCATAGTGCTGTTGATGATGATCTAAAGACGTCTTAGATTGATATTTATAATTAAAATTACTAATTTGCTACGAGTAGGTAAATTCAAATATTAGTAGAGAGTATTGTCGCAATTTGTACAGCTGGTTCACTTGAAACGGGTTAATTTGGAAATTAAATACTCTATAGTATATCTCGTCATAATTACTCTTTCCAGCGTACACTTCTACATGTGAAATATGTGTGACATATGTTAATGAATTTAATACTATTTGATTATGATAAATATACTATCTAAAGTATGGAGTATTACTTTATTCGAATGCACATGATTCTGAACTCGGTACTTTCTTCATTCTAAATTAATTGAGACATATTTTTCAGCACAAAATTAACTTAGTAGGAAGAGAATAAAATAAGTATAAAAATAAAATAAAATAAAATAAACTGAAAAAAAGAATAAAATATGAAAAAGTAATAACAAGAAGAAGAAATACTAATATTAACTAAAGTCACTTATGCTAAAACAAAAAAAATGACACGTCTATAATGAAAAGAATAGATTAATTTACATTGTCAACCTATCCTAGCTTGCTAGCACTCGAACTTTTGCACAATTAATCCATTTAAGACATACTCCTCGTAATCACATTTCATAATTCTATCGAGTACAATACACAAATACACAATGGATAGCATCTCCAAAATTAAAAGTGGGCAAAATCTATTAGCTTGTTTGTCTTTACATATCAGTTATTATCAACCCTGCCAAAAACATGAACTAAGTATATAAAACATGTATTTTATTTTCTTTTTATAATAGAATCTATCTTACTTAACTTTCTCTGTACAAATGAATTTACATAAAACGTTTGATTGAGTTTACCATTCTTAGATATGACCGTGTAGTATATTTAATTACCAAGTAGACTAGAATTATAAGATGAATTGTGGAGGAGATTCAAATCTTAATAAAAAATTATTTTTATTAAGCTAATATTATTGACCTACTCAACAAAATCGCGTCACCGTATGTTGCCATAGCATCAACTTTTTCATACCCACCCTTCTCCCTACCTCGTTTATGAATTTACAATGTTGAACTTAAACTTCAACTCTTCAAGAGAATGTGTTGAACCTTAAAACCTTCAGATCTCTGGCCACATATTTTACGAAATTTTATCTGTATTATAAGTAAAATATTTCATTCTGTTGTTTGTATCGTAAATGAAAAACAAATCTTGTTCAACGGGTATTGTTATAAAGAGTTATTACAAATTAATTGTGACAATTTGTAAAGTATTTATCGTAGCCGTTTTTGATGGACCTAAAAAGGAAATTAGGCCTCTTTGAATAGTTCAGATAGTGCAAAAATTAACTCTTTGAAAATCACATAGATTTTATATCTTTTTTTTAATTCAAATCCCCTGCTGTGCTCAAAGCCACACAGCAGGGGTGCTGTTACAAACAAGCTATTATTTTATATAAAATAAATATAATATTTTAATATTTTTTTATGAATAAAATATTTTTTACAAACCGGAATCGTCGTATTTGGAACCGCGGGCCAGTTCCGGTTCAAGATTTTACGAACCGAAACCGTCACCGAACCGCCGATTCCGGACGGTTTTGAACCGCCGGTTAACCGGAGGTTTCACGGTTCCAGCAAGGTATCCTAGGCGTCAGCCGTTGGCAGCTTTTTCATGCGGTTTTTTGACCGGAACCGGCGGTTTTTCGACGGTTCCGCCGGTTTTACCCCAAAACCGCTGGTTTCGGCCGATTTTCAAATTTTTTTTTAATTCTGATTTTGAATTCAAATTGATCCATTTTCCCCCCATTTTTGAGATCTCCGGCTATCGGATCTACTAGCTTTTCGAATTGAGTGTCGCCTTTGGGTGGTGGCGCCGCCTGTAGCCTCTTGCATTTTCTCTTCTCACTTCCTACACTGTATATAACTAAGATTGAGCAAATAAAAGAAGGATTGTGAAGGGAATGGTGGTTTGAAAAAGTGAAGAAGGTGAGTGTAATTCAAAATCGGCTGAATTTAAGTAATGAAACGACTGTATTTATGGTGAGAGAGATGAGAGGGGAATCGGTAATGTACATTTTTAAAATGACCGTTGATTAAAAAAAATCAATTTAACATGCGGTTATAACCGGAACCTGCGGTTTGGATTGACTATTTGATTTGGATTTATGAGACAAGACAACACTGGTAAAACGTAAAAGCAACCTTACGTATCTATTCTTGGGAACTGATCGGCTATCGAGAGTTTCCGATACTCTCGATAATGGCTAAGTAGATTTTCACCGTTCCTGCTTCCACCGTCGCCGTTGAGCAAGCTTTTAGTGTCAGCGGTTGTGTCCTAGACGACAAAAGGAGCAATCTCTCCGCCAAAAACATGGAAGCCATTATGTTACTTGATGATTGGGCAAAGGCGGACATGAGAGCACAAGAGCCGGATTTCGACTCCCGTGTAGAGAGTGATGTGAAGACTTTTCTACCGATGACGAGGTCGGAAGCGAGGGCGCTCAACAATATCAATGACGGGGGGGGTGAATGGCGAGCACGACCGACCAAAAAGGTAAGCAAGGTAAGAGAACTACGTCGGCTTTGATTCCTTAATAAAATTATGGATACGTAGGCAACTAAACTTAAATTTGAAAAGTTTAACTTTGAAAGTTTAAGTTGAGCTCAAGCCCTTTTCAATTTTTTCCTTTTTCCCCCATTTCATGTTTTTTTATTTATGTTCCGACGACACTTGTAAATTATATCACATTATTGTATACTTGTATATATATTGTAAATTGTAATGTATCGTTGTCCGTTACAACTCAAATTCAATAAAATTGATATGATTTTCACCTTATTCGTCTTATTTCAATTTAAATTATCTATGGTCTTGTTCCAATTTATTGTATAAGTCCAAATTTCAAATTACATAGCAAATAAAAAAACAGCCAAAACCGAACCGGAACCGTGAGAACCGTCCGAAAACCGGCGGTTCGGAACCAGAACCGTGAAATAGCCTCACGGTTCGGTTCCGGTTCCGCCTTTCTCCGAACCGGAACCGGCGGTTTACGAACCGTGGGCACCTCTAGTTCCAGATCTCCACTGACGCAGCTTGTCAGGTAGTCAAACCTGTGGCGATTAGATTTTCAGTTGGAAATATTCAAAATTATATTTATTTTACTTTATTTACAGTGTAATCCTGAATACAAAAAAAAATTGAGAATGCTAATTACGATTATCAAAATACTCCTAAGATGAACTCCTGAGCTATTGGGAGAATGCTTAGCCAAAAACCCTGCCTCCAAATAGGATAATTTCCACTTACTATGCTAATGATCCAACGAATCGGATTTCATTCAAAAGTTTCATTCTTCAACTCATGTACACAAAAATTAGCAATTCCTCCAGCAATCACGCACAGAGTAAGCCATAAACAAAAATTAGGAACTTGACAGACCATTACTTTCTGGGCGGGCAAGAAACTCGATCGCATCTTCACCAAGGCTTGCGGTCCCCAACTGGTCCTGCAGTCCAGTTCAAAACCTTCTCGCCAGGCTTCAAGTATATTTTCTTGTCGTGAGGCAGCTTCCGGGCCAGCCCGTTTAAGATTTGGTGGAAAGCATCTCCCGGTTGTGCTGGCTGAGGGAACAACATCGCCTGTTTCATGGAAGGATTAGCAAGTAGCCTCTGCTTCCGTAGAATCACATCAGCCGGGATAGATGTGAGGATAGTGTCCAAGTATGGGACATCCTTCTCTGCTACGAACACGCCTATTTCCTCCCAAGGAATAGCATCTGCAAATGGCAGCACGATGTCGTCTGCTATGATCACCGGAATGCAACCAAAGATCACAGCTTCCACAAGTCTGGGGCTCCATGGAGCCCAACCCAGAGGGCATAAACAGAATACGGCCCGCTGCATGTCCTCGTAGTATGTGGTTGGGTGGTCTGTGGAGATGTCAAACAGTGGATTGTTCTTGAAGTTCTCCCACATGGACGCCCGAGCACCTCTGCACATAGATCAAGAACTAATGCCATCAGCTTTAATGTGTTAGAATGAACGATATTGCAGATAACTTTGGGATGTGAGTGTGTTGAAGATGCTCAAAAACACGACAGCAATGTTGAAACATACCTCGCGTAGTAACCACCTTCAGGGTCGTTGTTTAGATCATAGAACAAACCACGGAAATAGACGAAGATGGATCTTGGCGTGTCGGGGGGAATCAAGTGGGACATAATTTTCTCTGGAGGCGCATATGGCGGTATAGTTATCGAACCATCATTTAAGCAGACATGGTTTTGTTGTCCAAAAGTTTGAACCAAGGTAGATCGTTGAAGTAACGGAAGGATCCCCCTCTTTATAGCTTTCTCTTCCTATAGTTGGAGAAAACATTGCAATATCATGAAGTTCCCTCAGTAAGCAAGGATCTACCAAATTGTAATGTTCTGAAAACTTCACATTTAATATCTAGCCTTATAAAAACAGAATGTACAATATTTACCAGAGAATAATCAACTAATGCAAAATGAATATTTTAGTTTGTTCTCACTTCTTAGTCAAGAGTCCAATTCCGTAGAAATGAAAAAGCAGGATACTAGAGATTAAAAGCTTACTTGATAATGAAAGCAGGCACCAAAATCATGGGGAACAAGAAAGAAATGATCAGCTCCTTCAGTTCGATTCCAGTAAGGCCATCTAGCCGAGATGAGCTGTATCGCACTCCTCATCATTCTTGGAGATTTGAAAGGCAGTGGCAATCCATTGGGTGCCAGGTCACAAGTTGAGTAAACAGGTGTGTAGAACCAATCTGCTTCATTCGGATTCAGAGTTCTAACAGCACTGGTTAAGAGAAACTGGTGCATAAATATCTCAGCAGCAAACATGTGCGTAAGACAACGCGGATCTTTCTGCAGGATCTTCTTGTTGTATTTGCTCGGAAGCTCATATACATAAACTTTCAATTTTCCCACAGGATTATCATCAAGAACATCACCAGCACTTCCTACGTTACATATTGACAAAAATCAAGATCACCAAACACGTTTTCACATAAATTTTTCCACACTGTAAAAGTAAGTTCATGCATTTGTGGGAGTGGATGCTTGATTATATCAAATAAATAATTCTGAAAAATGAATTCAAACAATATGAAAGCATACATAGGTAAGAAATGATATGGTTAAAGATGATCTATCCTGAAACCATGTTGCTGAGCATTAAATGCCATGTCCCCAAACCCTAAATTTCCCCCCAAATTTCTTGATTTTATAGAGTGTAATACGTTTCTTCCAATTAACCGCCTACAGAAACACAAAACATACAGTTGCACCCCGTTCTGAATTTGATTGCAAATCACCCAACTTATACAAGCTCAGTATTGCACAGAAAATTCAATCAAAACCTATTTATATGATTATCATAATTCATCTGCTCAGTGATCAGTGAAGATTCGATTTTCCTAAGCCGAATGGCAGGCTGATCAAATCAACGAAATTATAAAACAGAAGACCTGAAATTCTCTCCGTACGCGCGCCACGGCGGTCAATCCCCTCGACGCCGATGCTGGCCGTAAACAGAGCGAGAAGCAGACCCCACATCGAAAACTCCATATCTCACATCTTCCGAAACTAGACAGTAATATTATATAGTGGTATTAAGGAAAAAGAGCAGGCATTTGATGCAGTTGAGCAGTCGTACTAGAATGTAGGTGAAGAGTTACCTTCTTCGGTGTCTTTGCTTTTCTTGCCATTTAAGACAGCACTAAGGAGGAAAAAATAATCAGAAATTGAATGAAAATACTGCACATTTTTTTAATAGTGTATGGTACATGAATTCTGATTGTTGCGTGATGTGCTTCAATGGCGAATGACAGCTGCATTTGCTTTGCCTGTAGGATGGCCCGTCCACTTCTCGACGACGATGGTCGTCTCAATTCTAACACTATTACTAACATTCACTTGAAGCTTCGGCTATATTGAAATTCTATAACCGGCCTCAACACAAAGCCCATTTGAAATTATTAATATTGTCAAAATAGTATTTGATGAACTTAAAAATACGAAAAACAAAATGTATATTTCACTTATGGTTGGGAAAATTAGTTGGATTAACTAATTTTTGTGTACTTTTGCAGAAAGTTCTCTTTATATTGTTATTGTATGATTTGTAACAGTGTTAATTTATTATATCTAAGCGATTATCAAGATGAAGATGGAAAAGCCGAAACAACGAGGGCTCTTGTCGTAGCACGAGATCCCTCCGCCAAGGTCACCATACATAATTTTGTTTTATTTTAATTGTGACATGCTCATATTAGGCCAGTAATTTTATTCATGAATGATTTTGATTATGAATGGGAGATGATAGGAGGTGAGCGACGAGAAAATAGGTCGATTTTTGAGTGCTTGGAATGTAAGACGTGGAGAATGGATAGTTGATGCTGCTCAAGTATCTCAAGTGGAGGAGAGAGTTTGTCCCAAATGGGTATTTTAGAAGGTTTGATGTTATTTATAGAAGGGTGATAAGATTGGGCACCCAATCCTAGTCGCTCTCCTAGGCAACCATCGGCCCGTGCCTAATATCAACGACTTACAACGTATGCTACTCACTTTATATGAACATCGTTCTCGTGCTACTTTCATTTATTATAATCATTGGTTGTCTCAGGCTACATTGTTTACGCTCTTGTTCAAGGTATGTAAATTATTAAAGTTTAGCTATTAATTCATTTATCATGCGATATTAATGTATGCATATGTTGTGTGATGTGATGATCAGAATTCCAAGTGGACGAGAGAAGTTTGTTTTGATTATAGTCTATAAACATGAAAGGATATGGATCCGTCTATTGCATTGCACCAATGATTTCAGCGTCTTCTCGGAGTATAACTTTTCTCACTTTAACCATTTTAATTAGTTCAAGTAATTTCTCATCAGTGCAGTGTTTACTCCCAACAAATATGAATCTCAATACAAAATCTTTTAACTGAAGGAGAAAATAGAGATAAGTAGCCAGCATTATTCAAACCAGCAATGCCCTTTCAGACTGCAGGCCTATCAATCAAGGAATCCTTGAAACACCAAAACTAACTAATACAAATCAGTATAAAATTATTCGTCACCATAATGGATTTACCAAATATTTCGCCCTACCACATCCTTCATTTCAAGACCGGCTTCTCTCTCACCCAACCATCAGCTTGTTCTCATCTAAAAAGGTGTAGGTGGGAACCTCCAGGTTAAACGGTGCAGGCCCTTTGCGAATCCGACCAGAGATGTCATAATGGGATCCGTGGCATGGGCAAAACCAGCCCCCGTAATCACCTGCATTCGGCAAGGGGATGCACCCCAGATGGGTGCAAACCCCGATAACCACCAGCCATTCCGGATTCTTGACCCTCACAGCATCCTCTTGTGGATCACGAAGGGAGGCAACATCAACACTGTTTGCCAGCTTGATGTCTTCTTCAGTTCGGCGCCTGATGAAGACAGGCTTCCCACGCCACTTCACGGTGACAGTTGTCCCAGGTTCAATACTAGACAGATTCACCTCCAGGGAAGCGAGAGCGAGGACATCTTTACTAGCAGACATGCTCAGAACAAATTTGAGCACAAGGAGTCGAGCCAGTGATGCATATACAAACCTGCCTCCAGTTAAGACAAAGTACGCAAATGCACGCTTGCTGGGATCGCCTGGTGGATAACGCTCATGGTTGTGCTCGTCGTAGACAATCTTTGAGCTGGGATTCTTGATTGCCGCCACTGTAGCAGGGACTTCTGGAACCAGGCCTGAGTTCTGTCCTGTTGCCAGTGAACCAGAAGAGAACCCTACAACATGCATAGAGGTTAGAAAAATATTATTCAATATCTGTGGCTTTCTAAATTATACATGTGGAACGGCTGAAAATGGTAATAAGTTCACCTAGAAGCAGCTGTCACAGTTGAAGGAGTAATGGTACAATAATATACTCCCTCCGTCCCATGCTACTTGCACATTTCATTTTCGGTCGGTCCCAAACTATTTGCACTATTTATATTTTAGATAAAAATTATGGTATTTAATTAAGATACTAGAGTTAGTTCATGTTTCCTTTATCAACTGTTGCCTTATTGCACTTAAAATTTTAATTTAATTACACTAATTAATCATGTTCAAATTTAAGCTGTCAAAGTGAAAAATACGAGTAGCATGGGACGGATGGAGTATTGGAAATTTGGAATGCCGGAGAAGCTCAGCCACATAAGACGGAATAAACACAAGTATAGTAGACTAAACCACGCACCTAAACTAAAGTACTGAACTGATTACCAATGCATATGATAAGAGGATGAAGAAAAACAGATAACAAGATGAATCAACTGAGATGTAAGAGTTAATCATACAGACACACACAGAGCAAGGTAAAGCCAAAATGAAACAACAGAAAAGTATTTTCCTGATAAGAAATTTTTAGTGTGCAAAGAAAAACAAATATTAAGCGGCAAAAGTGAAAGAAAAATCACAGCATACAGTTAGATGAAAAATGACCAACTATCCAACAAAACAACTGTACACATATCACGAAGAATCTGATTGGTTAGTTGGTTCCTGGAGAGCCTTTACCACATACCTAGTGTTCTAACTTCCAATAAAAAACTTTCAGCATACAGTTAGATGAGAAACAACCAACTATATGAATGCACGTAAACATATAATCACAACAAATCAATTCAGTCTGCACACATTTAACTATCTGGAAGTAGAAATACATATCCACCACAATAATACTAGAAAGAAGGTTGAGGTTGGGTTTTTTTTATATTTTCTTGTTTTTGTTTGAGGGGAGTGGGGCCATGGGGGTGTTCTAGAATCTAGTATAGATTACTCAATAACAGTCACAGTCAAGAATCAGAACATTCAGAGACCACAGACTGTAGTAAAAAAGGCTAACAAGGTAGTGGTCTAGTGGAGTATTAAAAAAGGATAAATATATATCATGCATCAAAGTAACAGTATCAGAGTTATTATTTGAAACAATTCCAATTTTCATAATATATGAATACAATTGGAGGTTTCTCTATGTAAGATAAAGGAAGCAAGAAAAACATAGCCAAACTGCCAAAGTATGGTTGTATTTAGAAGCAAGACCAGTATGCTGTTAATTTGCATCTAGGATATTGTGACAGAACGTTTAAAACATTGGGCTGTGAGCGAAAAAAACTGTAACAGAAAATGCAAGCATCAATGTAGTTACTTGCTTCAAATATTATGATATGTGAATTAATATCTGAAAAAATCAACATAACAGAGGCTCGTGATGTCTTTGGCCTAATGATCTATCAGTAATAGTGGAAGCATCTTTAAATTAATAATTTCACAACCAACATATACATATTGGCTAAACTAACAAACTCAATGAATATAGAACCGAATATACAACTAATCTATATAAGGTCAGGGGAAAACTAATCCGACAGCTCCATGAAGAGGCTCTTTCGAACTTATCATCTTAGTGGAAACAAAAGATGCCATTTTTATGGCCAGTCAATCACAAAACAATTTAAAAAAAACATTTTATAACAGGATCAATTCAGTCAATACCGATAGAGAATCCAGGCAGCACTTTGAAGCATCCAGGAAAGGAAAAGAATACACAATTCCACATAGCCCGAGATTTCAAAAATTCCACATATATTTCTTAACTAATTGGATCTTCGCAACAATAAGACATAAATAATCAATGCAAGCGGGGCCAATAGAGAAGCAAGGAACCTCTGATCTGATCAAAAACAGAAATTGATTCAACGGGCGAAGAAGTACGTCTTTCCGATGACGAATCGCCGCCGACAAATGGGTTTCTGGTGGCGAATGCGGCGGATGGAGCTTGACCCGACCGCCATGAGAGAGACGACAACCTCCTCCCCGCTACCCTCAGCATATCCGGTTAATGGAGATCTTTCCCCTATCGATTGAATAATCACGACGGATTCTCGAGCCCTACGCAGGATCTCTCTCTATATCACAAGGGAAAATAGTGTGCAAATACAAAAATTTGGAAATACTCCCTATACAAATTCGCTATGGCGAAAGAAACGACGTCGAATGACAAAATTTGAACGGACTTTCAATTTTACTCAGATGCTGGGCTGATTTCGGGAGATATTTAAACGGGCTTTCAATTTTACTAAGCCCAAATTTGTCCAATTTAAGATTGGATTCTTTCTATTTGTATTTCTTTCATTTTTTAGTGTTATTAAATAAAAGTCGCATCAAATTTAACAACTTTCAATGCTACAGTTCAGCACAGCTCAGCAAAATTAAAGTCTAATAAGTAAAAGATTCAATGTACTAAGAGCGTTACCAGTGGGGCGTCATAAGGGCATCATTAACCCGTCCCCATTTCCGGCCCCAAGTCCCCTCCACGTCATCATTCCTCTACAGTTGCAGCCCAGGCCCCAACTGTTGTAACCCTGCAGGTTGTGGCCCGGGCCGCAACTAATAAATGGCACTATTCACAACTCCAACCTATTTAACTCGTAAACGCAATTCGTTGAACAATTGAAACCGGGAAAATGCATTGTTCATTGGAAATTAACATTACATTACTAGACGAAGCAAATTTGAAATACAAGAAACCCGGGCCACGACTACTACTTCTTCATTTGGGCGCGAAGGTAGGAGATCATCTCACGGTGCAACTCGATCTCCTCGTCCGACATCTTCGATGTATCCCTCGATGTCAACTCCGTCAGCTGGCTCATCCGCCATGTAATATTCATCTCCGACAAAGTGTCGGCCATCTTATCCAGAGACGGATTGGTCGGCGGTGGCACCATAGCGGAGTTGCTCGCAGCTGCCTTCCCCTTTGCTTTCCTCTTGGCCGCCTTTGTTCCTATCGGGCGGCTCTGAATGTTAGGAGAGGAGCAGAAGACATCGTCGTCCGTCACGTTGAGGTCGATCGATGGACCTCATTCGCTCGAAGAGTAGTTTCCGGAGGTGGAAACTTTGGTTCTCTTCGCCGCACCTGTTGCCGCCGGCTCGGCACCGCTGGTGTACTTCGGGCTCTTCTCGACGAGCTTCCAAACTTCGAAGTACTTGAAGGTCTTCTTCCCGTCAGTGAAGAACGCATCCTTCGCCTTCTCGACGAGGTTCGCCTCGCTGTGCCCGCTCGGCCACATACAGACTACGTTGGCCCACTTTCCGTTCCACTTGCTCATATCCGCCTGGACCCGGCCCCAATGCTTGCGCAGCTTCACGTAGCTACGCTCGATCGACCATTCCGGTCGGCCAGCGTTATATTTCTGCGCAATCCGCTCCCAAAAAGCCTTGCCGGTCTGCTGGTTGCCGATGATAGGATCCTCGGCGACATCGATGTAGTTCCTCGCAAGCCACAATGTCTCGTGCGGAGTGTACTTCTTCGGCCCATCCTCCTCCCCGACCTTCTCATTTCACCGCTCTTGAGCGGGCTCCATCTCACTGAGCTCGAACTCTTCGGTGTTGACCGGCGATGTAATGTCGACGTTGCTACCGACTCTCGAACTAGGTTGTGTCTGCGATGGTTGCGACGACGGTATGTACCAATTGTTCGAGTTAACGAACTCCTCCATCTCACGTTGATCGCCGTTGAACCAATCCATTGGCGCCGAAACAAAGGGTATAATAGAGTATTGAAATGGAACGCGGGATTGAAATGGATGGAACGCAAGCTCGTATTTATAGACATCGAATTAAAAAAAATTGGATTTGCGGCCCGGCCCGAAGAGCGTGTAACGCTGGGCCGGGACGCGGGACATGCGGCCCGCCACCGTGCAACCCCGTCCCGGGCCGGGACGCGGGACGATCCCCAGGCCGGGAACGCGGCCCCGGGACGGGCCTGAGCCGTGCCGCCCTTCCGTGTAATGCATGGGACGGGCCGGGACTCACGATTTGCGGCCCGGCCCATGGCGTTACAGATGCTCTAAGAGACGCCCTAAAGCCGCTCTATGCACCGTCATGACAACATTTTATTCTCCTACTCTTCCACCTACAGCGGGGCGCCCTATAAGCCGTCCCAAAGGCCGCCCTATATGTTTTACTATTGTTTTGTAAATTAATTTAAATATTTTCAAATATGTCAATGCAAAATAATTAAAAAATACAACAATTAATTAAAAACGGCAAATCCACGGTTAATTAAAAACGACAAATCTCAAACATCGGACTATTCGGACTTGGGTATTCACCAGAATCCATTTTATAGTGTAATTTGAGTGTGGAAAAGTGAATGGAAAGGTTACAAATGCAGGTTGGGTTGGGGGTATTTACATAAATAAATTTTTCGGAATTAAAAAATAAAAAAAAACACAAAAACGCATTGCATCGTTCGCGGACGATCTATAGGGCGCGGATGATGCACGATGCATCATCCGCGCACCCATAGTGGGCGGACGATGGCGCGCCCAAGGTATCGAGCGCCCTATCGTCCGTCCAAGTACGGATGCTCTAAAATGGTGTTTAAAATAGGAAGACAGAGGGAAACGGGCAGAAAATGAAAATGAAAATGAAAATGAAAATTCAAAATGATTCCTGAAAAAATAATCTCTTATCTCCTCAAGTCGGCGCCAAACACCCCCTTATTTCACTCCAGTAACGACGAAAATCATAACAAACCACTCATCACTCCACTCTCCACTTTCCTTCTCTTGACTAATTATTCTAATCAATTTTAAAAAATCAAAGTTCTAAAATTTTTCAAAGGCGATCGTCGAATGGCGCAAGTTAGCAACCTTCCATGCGATGGCGAGGGTGTGTGCATGGTCTGCAAGCAGAGGCCGGCCGAGGGGGAGATCCTCACGTGCAAGACGTGCGCCACGCCATGGCACGTGGCCTGCCTCGCCACCCGCCCCCAAACCCTAGCGGACGCGGCCCACTGGGACTGCCCCGACTGTTCCGATCTCTCCGGCGCCATGCCGGCCGTCTCCGGAGGGGGGCTCGTGGAGAAGATTCGCGCGATTGAGTCCGATGCGTCGCTCACTGATCGTGAGAAGGCCAAGCGCCGCCAGGAGTTGCTCGGCGGGGCCACGGAGGAAGAGAAGGAGACGGAGATGAATTCTGGGGGTGTTTTGGGGATTTTGGGGGACCGGTTCAACTGCTCTATTTGCATGCAGCTTCTCGATAGGCCTGTCTCTGTACGGTTTTCTTCCTTTTGAAATTTCGATCTGTGGCTGATTTGGGATTTTTTGAGGGATTTGACTTTGGTTACGGCTGAAAATGATGAATAATTTGGTAGTTCTATTACACGGCGTCGTTTCTACTTGTGTGTGTAGGTTCTTTGGTTTTTCTCTGTTTTGTACTCCCATAAACGTCAAGCCCTGTTTGTACTCTTATACATATTTGGTTTTCATTTTTTTTGTTGGTTGTGGTGGAAATTTCTTTGTAGTGTCCCGTTTACATGAGCCTAATTTATGTTTTGCATGGACTTTTCTTATTATTTCGGAGTTATGTTCTAATGCGATGCAATCTCTCAAAACTACCATTATGAAGTATGGCTCGGTTTTGATCTGCTTGAAGTTGAATATTTGTAATGTTTCTGTTGCTATTCAATGAGTCAGCTGTGCTATAAATGGCTCCATTTGTTTTATATTGAAATGAAAGAACAATTAGAGATTGTATACTATGCTTCTGTGATATAAGTGTATTTTCCATGTAAACATGTGGAAGAAGCTTCTAAACCTCATCCTTGTGGTCTTCATACTGTTTTCAGACGCCGTGTGGGCACAACTTCTGCTTGAAATGCTTTCAGAAATGGACTGGGCAACAACGCATGAAGACTTGTGCTATTTGTCGCAAGATGATTCCAGCAAAGATGGCAAAGGAGCCTCGAATCAACTCTACTATAGTTATGGCTATAAGAATGGCAAAAGCTTCTGAGCCTAATTACTCTGGAGGCAATTCCAAGATATACCATTTTATCCACAACCAAGATCGTCCTGACAAGGCATTTACCACAGAGCGAGCAAAAAAAACTGGAAAGGCTAATGCATGCAGCGGGAAGATTTTTGTTACAATCCCTTCAGATTTTCTTGGTCCAATTACGGCAGAGTATGATCCGACAAGGAACTTAGGTGTCATGGTTGGAGAAACTTGGGCAGATAGGATGGAATGCAGGCAGTGGGGTGCTCACTTTCCCCATGTTGGGGGCATCGGTGGTCAGTCTGATCATGGGGCTCAGTCCGTTGCACTCTCGGGGGGTTACGAAGATGATGAGGATCATGGAGAATGGTTTCTCTACACAGGAAGGTATTGGATGCAGCTTCTATTAGGCTTTAATTACTTAAATATTGTTACCAATGAAATCTGTCTGAATTTAATGTGAAACTGGATGTGTATAGTCACAATATTTACTTTGTAAAGGTTTATTAATGACCAGTGCCGCGTCATGGTGTGTCAGTTTTATGTGGCAGCATATAGCGGCCGCCATACCAGTGGTGCCGCCATGGCTGTTATCGTGGCTGTTTCCTCACATTTAACCCATTAACCCAAAACAACGACCCGTTTATCCAAAACCCAACATATTTATCAATTTTAAATAGGGGTTTTTAGCTTAATTCAACCCCCTCCATATTTATCAGAATCCACTACCTCAACCATACCTCTTTCTCTCTCTCTCAAGTAGCATAAAAAAATTCTGTAACAGTGTAACTTCAAACAAGAAAGAATGTTCAAACTTATTTGATATACTTAGCAAACTGCACTTATAAGTTTGCTTAATAAATTGGACTCATAACTTTGTAAAACAATATCATGCATTCAATATACAATTAATATTCATTTCATGATTCTATTAGTGTCACATTTGTTTTTTATACCCTACATATTTACATGCATTTTCGTTTTCATTGTTATATCCAGTAATTGCAATACTGTCTACTGGTAACGGCTTAAATTATTAGGCGGATTATGCAGTAATAGTTTACGACTTTATGTTTTAGTTGTTATTCCAAGATTCAAAATATTTGCATTTTATATTTCATGCTATTATTACTTAATAATATCTTTATTTATTTATCGACCGCCATGTCCCGCCAGCCTTACTGACTGCCATAACCTTGTGCCGGTTTTAGTTTACGACTTTATGTTTAGTTGTTATTCCAAGATTCAAAATATTTTGTTTTTATTGTTTTCAAAATATTTGCATTTTATATTTCATAATATTATATATTAATAATAACTTTAGTTATTTATCCACCGCCATGTCCCGCCAGCCGTGCTGACTTCCATAACCTTGTGGCGGTTTTTTAAATCGACCGCCATATGCCATTAACAACATTGTTAATGCCATATACCATGTGGAGACAATTTCCATTAATTTTAGCTGATATATGGTGAACACCTTTCCTTTTTGTCCTTGTCCAATACTCTTTAATTAGTAAATGCAATTTGAAGTGGTCAAGTATCATCAGTAATTTGGTGTAGTGATAATTATGTGAGGTAAATTGGTCTATAGTCACAATCAGGCACGGTTATTGGATTAGCAAGATATACTGTTGTTTGTGCAATAGACAGAGGGTATGGCATTTCCAGCAATGCCTAGCATCAGCCATACCTTCCACCTGTTTTGTGTGAACATGCAAACATTGTCTTCTCAATACATCTGACTGTATTACGCTTTCTTGGATTCAGCTAACAAAATTTGTGTGACAATCAAGGGTTATGAGGGAAACTATTTATAACATTATAATGAGATTGAAGTTGATTGTCAGGGCACTACTTTGAATAGCTTTTATTGGAAACAATTATTGAGAAACTGGAGATAATTTTTGTGCGCCAAATGTTTTCTTGTTTAGCGTTGTTGTATTGCGTACTGAATCACTGATAATGCCTGTCATTAACTCTACTTTATTGCTGGTTACAGTGGTGGACGTGATCTTTCCGGGAATAAAAGGACAAACAAGAAACAGTCATTTGACCAAAGGTTTAAAAGTTACAATGAAGCTTTGCGAGTTAGTTGCCGTGAGGGTTATCCTGTACGAGTTGTGAGGTAAGCTAAAATTTCTAATGTAAGTATTGCTTTGTAAATGAGGGATGTTGAGGATAGCTAAGTTCAATACTTGAATTACTATCTTCTAGTGGCTTTTGTGCTCTTGCAGTGGTATGGACACTTTGAATATTTACTAAAATCTTAACACTTCTTTTACTAGTTGAGAAAATCTTGAAAGCTGTCTAACAAAAACTCTAGACAGTATATACTAAGTTGTTTCCTGTCATATTTCACTTTATTGTTTTGGCTTCTAATACAGCTTTCTCTTACTTTGTTGTAGGTCTGCTAAAGAAAAGCGATCGTCTTATGCACCACAGGAAGGTGTGCGTTATGATGGGGTTTACAGGGTTGAAAAGTGTTGGCGCAAAGCCGGGCAACAAGTAAAACCTCGCCAAAATAAAGATTTTCATCTGCAATTTTGTTTATGCCCTCTTATGGAATTATTTTTGAATTATTATAGGGATTTGTGGTCTGTCGTTATCTCTTTGTTCGTTGTGATAATGATCCAGCATCATGGACCACGTGAGTTGTTTTATTTATTCTTGCATGCCCAGTCCACAATCTGTACTTCCTAATATATGCTTAAACTCTTTGTGAAACTAATCCTTTTGGCTTGTAGTGACAACCAAGGAGATCGACCAAGACCTCTACCTAGCATTCCAGAGTTGATGCACGCTACTGATATTACTGAAAGGACAAAGAGTCCTGCCTGGAATTTTGATGTGAGCACCTACTCTGACCAAGTCATTTTGATGTTTTTTCTTGTGTCGTATTTGTGATTGTATCTTGAGGCTTGCATGGGTCCAGGACTTTAAAATTCTTAGGATAACATTACTTTGAGACTCCTCTGTCTAAAATTTTCTGTATAGGAGCAAAAAGGCCTCTGGACGTGGATGAGACCTCAACCACCCAGTAGAAAAACATCATGTGATGGTGATAATGGAAAGACTAAAAAGATAAGAAAAAATCAGAGTGGAACTGGATCTGTAAAAGAAAGGCTTTTGAAGGGTAGCTTTCCCTTTCCTTTTCAACACTGCTTAGATTATTGTGTGTTTTCTTTAAATTGTGGACGAAACACCATATTTTGTTTTCATTGGCAATTTGTTTGTGGTTCTTGTACTTTAATACTTTTGATTGATGTTTAACTGTGGCATGGCAAATGTAATGCAGAATTTAGTTGCCTAATATGCCGGAAAGTGATGGAACTGCCACTCACTACTCCATGTGCTCATAACTTCTGCAAGGCGTGCTTGGAGGGTGCCTTTGCCGGTCAATCTCACGTGAAAGAGAGAAAATCTGGAGGAAGGACTCTTCGAGCACAGAAAAATGTTATGAAATGTCCATCTTGCAAACAAGATATTGCCGAGTTCCTTCAAAATCCTCAGGTACAAGCGTTATATTTTGCTTTATTTCTGTTTCTGATTTTCATCTGGCTTATTCTCAGATGCTAGATAGGACTTAAAATGGTTGCATTAATGATCCAGCTTGACTGTGATTATCCGTACAGGTCAACAGGGAGTTGATGAATGTGATAGAAACTTTACAGAACCAGATGAAGGATGAGAGCTCGAAGGCTAGGGAAACTGAGGATGGCCAAAGTGTGAATTCCAGTGAGAATGCCGATAGTGAGAGCTCAGAAATGGAAGAGCAAGAAGATGCTATCAGCATGGATGAAACACCAGATTCTGTTGCAGAAAATAAAGAGAACTTTGATGCGAACGCTGAAATCTCAAAAGAGGACCAGACTGATAAACCTTTAAATGACTCAAGAGCTCTTCATGATTCAAAGCGAAGGAAACTTAGTGATGATGGTGCTAAAGCTGGAGAATCAGGAGGCACAGAAGATCATGAGATAGCCAAACATGGCAGGCTTGCTGATAGTGAGAGCACAGAAGTGAATGTGCAAGAAAATGCCTGACAGCAAGAATGAAACACCAGACAATCATGTGAATGCTGTAATCACAAAAGAGAACAAGACCGATAAACCTTCAAATGACAAAAGATTGTTGTGTTTTTCAGCAAAAGAAACATCGTAATGCTGGTGCTGAAGCTGGAGATTCAGGAGGCATGGAAGGTCGTGAAACATCACAACTTGGTAGGACTAAGAGAGTGCGTTTCTGCTGATGGCGCTCAAGTTTGACTTTGTATATAGTCTCTTCTCCTTTGTAGTTATCTTTGGACTTATTTTTCTCATTACTTTTTACTTGCTAGGTGTGGGTTGGGGGCTTAGGCGAATGAGAAATAGTTTATATGAACTACATTTTTTGTGATTCCATGGGTTCAGTTTCTCTTGGTATAATTTCAAAGAGAACTTTTGGAACTACCTGTGGATCAGTGGATGTGATGGCGTTTATCATGTTTAATCCATCGTAAGCTCATCCTTTTCAAATTAATCCTGTATTTGTATAAATCTTTCAGTTCTTTTTAAGGCTATGCAGAGGAATATATGCTGGGCTTTATGTTTCTAAGCTGTCTATGTACTGTCTTCAATCATGGCATTTCTTTTATGGAGTGACATTATCTGTGGGGGACTAGTCTATGACTAGTATGTAGATATAATCTGTGTATTATGTGTAACTCAACCATATATATTGCTAAAATTGTGGCAACATCAAAAGACATAAAGTGATAAAACCACTGGATAGAAAGCAAATCCAAAACATATATCAACAGGATTTCTAAAATTGTGGCAACATCAAAAGACATAAAACCCTCAACATAGATATTGCTAAAATTGTGGCAACATCAAAAGACATAAAACCACTGCATAGAAAGCAAATCCAAACATATATCAACAGGATTTCTAATTTCAGATAATATGTTTATCAAATTTGTTTACAGAGTGTAGTTTCCTATTTTGACAATATTAGTCGCCTACCTAATCGAGATCCAGCTGATTGTCCTGCTCCTTAAGCCTTCTAATCAGAGCTTCCTTCTCCTCTTCTGGCAATGCATTGAAAATGAAGACTGATTTATCTCCTATATCGTCCTGCAGGACAAGCAAATATTCAAGCAATGCTCAAATACAGGAATTCTTCATGCAGCTGTAATATGGAGTATTACAAATGGTGAGTTGGTGACACATTGACTTAGCAGCAAACAAAGTGATGCTACCTTGATAGGCTGGGTGAACTTTCTTCCCGCGAAAACCACAAAGAGTGCCATCCACACGCCCAACAGAGTGAGTTTTGTTCCTTCATCCATCAAACCAGTCTGTACACCAATTAAACATCCGGACACTAAATGTTAAATAGTGTGAGAAACATCAGTTTGATATTTTGCAGAGAAATTGGAACCTTAGACAGGATATTAAAGAATAAGGATCCAAGTGTAATCTATACCAGATGCCCAAGTAGAACAGATGGAATGATAAATGTCAATATACCAGCTTCCAATTTGCCATAGCAAAGGCCTGTTTGCAAATGCATACAAATTAAATTAATTGCAATTATACTTAATTTCGTAATGAACTTTAAATTTCACTCGCTTATTGAAAGCTAAGTCCAAAAGCAAATCAGTGATAAACATATCTTATATAGAGAAACTACTCTATTGAGTTTCATCTAACCTAATTCAGTTTTGTTGCAAATTGAACTAAAAATGCTGAAGTTAAGCTCAAACTTGATATCCAAATCATACTGGCAAAGTAAGCATTAGACATGAACTTCACTTGATTCACCACTACTGACACTCCAGTTTACAAGTACAGCTTCAAGTTACATAGCCAAACGACTAATAATTTGCTACAATTTCAGTTGAATTTGCAACTAAGATCGCAATAAAATTAAAAAACCACACCTTCCTTGAAGACGAGACCAGTCAGAGCAGCAAACAGGGGACCAACAAACCACACAGCCGTAGGATTCTCAACGACGTACTCCACCAAACTCTTCCCCGCCGGCTGAGCTAAGGCGGCGTATGCTGCTAACGAACCAAGGGCACCGGCCGCCCACAGCGCCTGGAGAGTGCGCTTGATCTCCGTAACGTATATGTGAATCAAGTAGAGCGACAGCCCCAATCCACAAGCTCCTACGCCGTAGAACAAATCCAAATTCCTCCCGATCAACTCAGACAAGCCCGAATCAGTGTTGCGCAGGAACGCCGACGACGACGCAGCCACAAACGAGGAGGCAGCCGCGACCAGCCCCGATCTGTAGAGAACCACTTCCTTGACATCGGAAGATTCGACTTTCCAGGGGCCGTAGACACCTGGATAGACGGCGGTTGATTCCGGCTGTTCTCCGACGGCTTGGCATTTGACGGAGAGTGGGGAGCGGGCGATGCGGCGGGTATTGATCGGGGATTGAGTAGGGCGGAGGAGGAGAGAGTGAGGTGAGGGCTTTGGATAGAGATGAAGAATGAAGTTTGTTGAAGTCATGGTTTTGGGGAATATAGTTAACCGCTAATTTTGGTTACGAATGCTTCCCTTTTTTTCTTTTAAATAAATATTTTATACACTATTTGATAATGGTTTCTGCATTAACGATGATATTTTGTGGTATGTTCATTTTAGTAAATTTGGTTGTACTGATTTTAAAGGCCAGAATGAAATATGGAAAGCCCAGTATGTAATTCTATGATGGAAGATGGAATAGAAAAATTTAAATATATGGGCCTATCTTAGCCCAATAGCCCATTATAAAAAGAAAGCCTTGGACTTTAGTCCACCTCTTATTTGATGACAAGTAAATTATTCACAAAAGGGGTAAGTTCCATATTATAATACAAAAAACATACCACTCACACATACCAATTTGCCAGTCATATAAAAGAGACACATCTTACAAGACATACGTAAATTGTTCACATCTTACAAGACATACGTTGAATCTCATTTCATTTAACAATAATCTATAAGTAAATATTTCATTCAACAATGTAAACTTTATCATAAAATTAATGTAAAAAGTGAACACACATTCCGATAACGTTTTCAACTTTGCTTGCATAGTGTCGCCTATGTGTGGCATGCACTTATGTGTAGTGCAGTGTAGTGTAGTGTGATTAAATTGACATGATACATATATACCCTACGTGATTCTAAAAAATAGCATAATCTAAAAATAGAGTATAAACATCGTTAGAATAGTTTTGAAAAGATATGAGTGAAAGAATGTGAGTGAGCCGAAACCGCCGAAGCCACCATCGAAACTAAGGGTAGTGATGATGGGGTGCCAAAAGTAGAGTGGTGTCAAATCAGCTATGGTTCATCTCCCTCTTACCAACCTCCTCGCATGCAAAATCCTAAGCCAAAATTTATGATTTATCATTCCCAATCATTACTTTTGCAAACATAAAAACAAAACACTAACAAAATTCCTTTGTCACTAATATTTTCTTGGACAAAATATCATTGCTGATTTCTGGACTTAGATGCTCCTACGTTTTTAATCCCTTTGTATATTTTTTAAAAAAATTTCAAACTTAAATGCCCCTAACGTATTTTAATAAGTATTTTTGTTTGTGCCCGCATGGGCGTAGCGCAGTTAGCAACGGAGGGGCAGATCTTGCTGGAATGAGTCTGTGTTCGAATCTCACTACTGTCGTGTAGTTGCTTCCATCTCTCAGGCACAAGTGTGAGGCCTTGGGAGATGGGCTTCTGGCAGCCAGTGGGTTAAGGCCTCCCCCTTAACGGGCTACTGCGTACCCTGATTGAACCCCCTCACATGATGTCGGGCCGGAATCGCCTTTTTGCTGCAATAAGTATTTTTGTTTGCACAGATTTTCAGCTTTAGGTCTATTCACACTTTAATTTGTCTTTGTCATTGTCTCTGAAAAAGTGTACGGACAAAAAACGCGCAATCATCAAAGTCCAAAAATAGAAACAAAGCTAAAAATATGTGCAAACGGGGTAAATAAAACTACACAAAAATGTTTTCCATGGATTTGGAGGTATTAAGTTGAAAAAATTGCAAAGTACTAATAAAATACGTGCTGATATCAAAGTCTATGGACTATCCATAATATTTGTATATTTTAGGGACTGCATATGTACAAATGTCAAAGTTCAGGGACCATATTTATAGCAGACTCTTAAAAGAATCACAAGGATATATTGTACCGTTGCATATGAATTTCAAGAAAATGCATAAACCCCCTAGCTAATTACTGTTGATTTAACTTCGACCAAAAGAAAACTTATTATTCCAAATAATGAGTATGAACTGAAACACATAGCTCTGCAACCACGTTATGCACTGATGAACACATAGGTTAGCTCCAATAAATTACTGACATGTCAACATAGACAATAACTAGTTCATTGCAGGCTGGCTTTTCTCGTTTCACACTTGAGATGTTCTATATTTTCTTTACAATAGATTCTTTTGTGTAACGACTAACGCACACCCGATAATAGTTTAGATGAAAACAAATGTATTACTATTATAGTTAGAAATGACAAGTCGAACTCAGAGCACCCATAATGGGGCGCCCGATTGCTGCATTATGGGTGCCCGGACGATGGTATGCCCTACGCCCATGCCCACGCCCTAAGCTTCGGGCGCGGAAGAAGCGCAGACGATAGGTCATCGTCCGCGCCATCGTCCGTGCCATCTGGCACCATTGTGGGCTCCGCGGACGATAGGCACGGACGATGGCACACGTTTTTAAATTTTTTTTTCCGAATCTTGTCTATTTAAACCTCGTTTCTCATTCACTTGTTCATACGAACATCTCGCTTCTCTCATTTCTCTCATCTCTCACATTTCTACCTCTCTTACATACCAAAATGAACCACGACGACGACACCACTAGTTCCTCAGAGGAAGGTAGTCCGACCGGGGATGCCTTAGATGCAGCCGTTGAAGAGGCCATGGCGGAATGTTTAGCCGAACTGCAGCGCGAGGAGGCGGCGGCGGCGAAGCGGATCCACAGGCCTATTCGACGTCCGATCGCTGTCCGACGCGACCACGCGGCAGTTCACCAACGTCTGGTTGCAGACTATTTTACCGAGCAACCACCGTGGGGCCCGACTGTTTTCCACCGCAGGTTTAGAATGTTGCGTTACCTTTTTCTCAGCATTTTCCGGACGTTGGAGTCATGTGATGAATACATGACGTATCGGGAAGATGGCGTCGGCAGACCCGGCCTTACACCGTTGCAAAAGTGCACGGCTGCACTCCGTCAGTTGGCCTACGGCACCACGACGGACATTTTCGACGAGTACCTCCACGTCGGGGAGACAACAGACCGGGAGTGCTTGAAGAGATTTTGTATGAGAATTGTAGAGGGCTACGGGGGACACATATTTGCGCAGGCCGACTCCTGTTGATTGCCAGGGCCTGATGAAGATGCACGAGACGGTGCACGGCTTTCCTGGGATGCTAGGGAGCATCGACTGTATGCACTGGGAGTGGAAGAATTGTCCAAAGGCGTGGAGAGGCCAATTCACTAGTGGATACAAGGGCAGCCACTCGACGATGATCCTCGAAGCCGTCGCTGACTATCGGCTCTGGATCTGGCATGCTTACTTCGGTGTAGCCGGGTCGAACAACGACATCAACGTCCTCAACTCATCCACCCTCTTAACCGAGCAATGCAATGGCAACGGCTCGGCCATCGAGTTCACTGCCAACAGGCGCCAATACCACATGGGGTACTACTTGGCCGATGGCATATACCCACGGTGGCCTGTTTTTGTGAAGACGGTCAGCTGCCCAATTGGTGAGAAGAGGGTTTTATTTGCGCACAAGCAGGAGGCGGCGCGGAAGGATGTCGAGCGGGCATTTGGTGTGCTCCAAGCACGGTGGGCAATAGTGAAAGGGCCGGCTCGTCTCTGGTTCAAGGAAGTCATCGCCGATGTCATGCATGCGTGCATAATCATGCACAACATGATAGTCGAGCATGAAGGTGGGGGCATCACCGACTGGAACGATGATGAAGGTGCATCTAGCTCGTCCGGCACGGCGACCGCGCCCACCGCTAGAGGATTACCGACGGGCTTCAATGAGGTTCTATCTAGACAGGCCTCAATGCGCAACCAACAAGACCATGCTCAGCTCATGAACGACATGATTGAAGAAGTGTGGGCTCGTAACCGTCGTCGCTGAGTTTGCGTATTTTTTTAATTCCTATTGTAATTTATTAATTTTTATAAATGAAATGAAGTTTTTTCTCAATTTTGTAGTTATTTAAATATTCAAATAAAAGAAAATGCATAGGGGGCGCCTTAGGGCACCCCATTGCAGGTGGGAGGGTAGGAGGATAAAAATGATGACGTGGCGGTGCATAGGGCGTGCCTAAGGGGGCCCCATTGCTAATGCTCTCATGGATTCCTAAATGCTGAAGCACACCAAGTGTGAAAAGGAAAGGCGCGCCTAATGGCGCCCCATTGCTAATGCTCTCATGGATTCCTAAATGCTGAAGCACACCAAGTGTGAAAAGGAAAAGCGCGCAGGGCGCCCCATTACTAATGCTCTCAAGGATTCCTAAATGCTGAAGCACACTAAGTGTGAAAAGGTTTACATACATCTCTCTCTAAGGCAATAAATCAATATTGGGAATGAGTGTGTTGTAGCTATCACTCTTTAACAATACAAAACTAGAGATACAATTATTTGCGTTGGAAATTTATGAAAAAATACAATTTAGGACGCAAAGAAAGTGCATATCCATTTGTATCTTTTAATTTTAATTAGAACTCTAACAATAAATATATTTTTAAAAATATTAATGATATATTTACAAACAAAGTTAGTATTTTTAACTGTATTAAAAATGTCCCTAGCTATTTTTTTTTGGTTGTGTATGTGTAAGCGCAAATTAATGAATGACGTGCCCAAATCTAATTTATTAGGCTTTCTATGTGATCTTTATTTTATTTGGTTTTTTTGTAATGCCCACTAAACACATTCTTTTACATGCGTAATCTTCACGAGGAGAGCCTTTCCCTCTTTGTCTCTTCCTTTGTATTTATCCGCACATTAACCTTTACCTTACACATCTAATTGTAGTATATAATTACATTGAGAACTAAACAATTTTGAATAATAGTATACATATAAATCATACTACTATTACATTGATATGTACGGATAAAAGAAAACTATTTTATAAAACTCAAATATCACATCCGTATCCAAGTTTCCACGCCTCAGATTTTCTTTTTTCCAGAAAAGTTTCTTTTATTTTAATTTGTAGCTTTAATCTTTCCAGGTCATGAGCTAAGCTTAGCACGCTTGAATTTTAATTACTACATACAAGACTAACTTTTCTTGACATGGTAACAATCTTTTCAATTAGAACTTTCCAAGCATCACTTTAGTTATTCATTAATAAAAATCTCTATATGTTAAAAGTAGAAGGAATTCTACTTTTGATCATAGTGGTCCTCGGCCTAATTCACTTTCAATAACACATAATTGGATTTGACATATAGTACTATGA
The DNA here is from genome assembly GCF_004379255.2 of Salvia splendens. Taxonomy (NCBI): domain Eukaryota; kingdom Viridiplantae; phylum Streptophyta; class Magnoliopsida; order Lamiales; family Lamiaceae; genus Salvia; species Salvia splendens. The sequence continues at coordinate 5,579,783 of NC_056034.1, forward strand.
ATACTACTACAGATCTTACTTAGCTTAGGGACAAAAGGTGATTCGCTCACCCCAGGCGCCCCCATAACCCGGCCCGACATCGCTATGGAGGGGTTCAAACACGGTACCTCAGTGGCCCATTAGGTGGGAGGAACTTACACTGGTAACCAGCACACAAGGAGCCACCACAGTGGTGAAACTCCCACACTGCGGCTGCCAGCATTCGATCCTGTCTGCTTAGGGACAATCTACAGATCTTACTTAGCTATATCAATGTCAGCATGTCATGTGTTCGATCTATTGCATTGAATCCACAATAGGAATAGCCCAGCAATAGCCCAGCCATAGCCCAGCCACTGCCACATCATCAGCACTAAAAATCCTCCTGCCACATCATCAAAACAAGCAAATAGCCCAGCAATAGCCCAGCCATAGCCCAGCCACATACTATTCACATCATTATTAACAAATATATACAAAATGAAATAATTAAAAATCACACAATATACGGAATTAAATTTACGACACAAAAACGAGAAAATTCACTAATATTAATAAAATATAAAAAGTACATTAATTAAAAAAAATTACATAATTAAAAAAACTAACGGCGGTCAATCCTCCGTGCCCATAACTCTTCAATTAAATCCTTTTGGAGTCGAATATGAGCCGCCGTTTGGCGCATGTCGGCGTGTGCTTGTAAGAGGCCGGCTTCATCGTGAGGTACCCCACTCCGTACGTTGGGGGCGGCCACGCCGTGGCTTGGACCGGCTTCATTATCGTCGTTGACCCAATTGGTCAGTTCGCCACCTTCATCTTCGACAATCATGTTGTGCATGATAATACATGCGTACATGATATCAGCAATGCATTGGACTTCCCACAAACGCGTTGGACCCTTAATTGCCGCCCATCGAGACTGGAGCACACCAAATGCGCGCTCCACGTCCTTGCGCGCCGACTCCTGCCGTGCCGCAAAGTAGGCCTTCTTCGCATCTCCTGGGCATCGGATCGTCTTCACAAAGACGGGCCACCTAGGGTATATCCCATCCGCCAAGTAGTAGCCCATATCATGTTGGTTGCCGTTGGCGACAAAACTGATGGCCGGACCGACGCCCTGACACTGCTCGTTGAAAAGTGGCGACGAGTTGAGGACGTTGAGGTCGTTGTTCGAACCAGCTATCCCAAAATACGCGTGCCAAATCCAAAGCCGGTAATCAGCTACGGCCTCCAGGATCATCGTGGGATTCTTTCCCTTGTAGCCGGACGTGTAGAACCCCTTCCAGGCTGCGGGACAGTTCTTCCAGTCCCAATGCATACAATCTATGCTGCCTAACATACCCGAGAACCCATGCTGACTCCCGTGCATCCGCAACAGATCTTGGCAGTCTTCGGGGGTAGGCTTTCGCAGATACTGATCACCGAATACTTTTATCACTCCAAGACAGAAATTCTTCAGACATTGCAAGGCAGTCGTCTCACCGATGTGGAGATACTCGTCCCACATGTCTGCCGCGCCTCCGTAGGCCAACTGCCGGATTGCCGCAGTGCACTTTTGAATAGGTGTGTGGCCGGGTCTGCCAGACGCATCGTGTCTGAAGCGGAAATACAGATATCGAGACTCCAAAGCGTTGACAATACGCATAAACAGGTTCCTGGTCATCCTAAAACGACGCCTGAAAAGGTTGGCGTTGAACCGAGGCTCCTGTGCGAAGTAGTCTTCGTATAGGCGCTGATGTGCAGCTACGTGATCCCGATCAATCACACTGCGGCGGTGGACCACTGGGGGAGGTCGAGGTATCGCCGGCTGCAAGACCATTTCCATCCATTGGTTTATCGCGTTGGTCGTATAGGCGTCCAACGCCTCGGCCATTCGACGTTCGTACTCCTCAGCATCCCCTCCGCTACCACCACTACTACCACCAGCATTACTCATTTTGCGTTGTTGATCTTGAACAGAAATTAAGATAGAGAGAGTACTCGTTAAAACAAGTGGTGCGAATGAAAATGACGAACAAAGCGCGTATATATAGTGTTTCGAAAAAAAAAAATTTATTTTTTCACGCTAGGCGGTGCGCTGGGCGATCCGGGCGCTGCAATAGCGCCGAACGGACCATTCAGCGCACCGCCCAGGGCCACGCGACCGCCCAACGCTGCGCGGTTTCTCTCTCCAATCGCCCGCTGGGCGGCTGCAATAGATCGCCCAGCGAACCGCCCAGCGCCGGCGCTCGGCTGGGCGGTCGCTGGGCGCCTATTGTGGATGGCCTTAGAAATCATGTTTCATTACATTGATATAATATCACACGTACAATGAATCGAAGATATCCGGTCATATATATATGCTCCGCTGGGCGGTTCGCTGGGCGATCTATTGTGGATGGCCTTAGAAATCATGTTTCATTACATTGATATAATATCACACGTACAATGAATCGAAGATATCCGGTCACATATATATGTATATATTTCACCAATAATATAATTTATGATAATATGAACCGAATTGCATAAAGAGGATAGATATGGGGAGGGACCAATATGAATTATTCTATATATGATTGAACTCCACTAGTAAACAAGAGAATGATTCCATGCAAGTTGGAATATTAGCAAATGAATAATTTTTGAATTAAACTCACGCATGGTTCAATAATAGTACTTTGTAGGCCCCTTTTCACTTTCATGAAACTCGGCTTCTCATTATTCTAAGATTTTGTTCCTTTTAGGCTTTTTGCATGCTATATCTAACAAGTACTTGGAAACCCTTAGCCGTCCAATACCAAAATCTTCAACAAAGTAAATAGATTAGTAATAAAAATATAGTAAAATAAGATGTCGACCAAACCTTTTGTATTATCAGCCGCTTGCTTCTACTTGAAGACACTATTATTATTCCATCTTTTTTTTTGTAACATTATACCACTGTTATATAATTATATTTGAATTTATCCAAATTGAAGAGTCATAATTTCTTCTAGAATTAATGTGGCATACCGTCCAACATATATACTTTTATAGTACTAATTTTTTTTTATCAAACTATTGGTTTGTAATGATCAATACACAAATTAAAGTCACCATCATCACATTGAATTGGAACAAAATCACCTTCTCAAAACCTCGAAGGGAGTAATATTTAGAAAACACTGCGTTCGCCAGTACTATCATATTAAGATCAGTCTTAAATCGAATTTAAAAACATACTAAGAGTCAGCAAACAGTATTTTTGGCTCTCTACCAACTCCAACTGTTGGATTAACAAGACTAATTAGTTTAATTTGGAGTAGTATATTTGTGGGAGGGGAGGATTTACTTTTATTTTAATATTTGTCTGACAAAGTATTTGATAATCAAGCATTACGACGTGTTTTGGCAGGTCAACAACACATGAGTATATGAAAGGAATATGTTTTTTAAAGAAGTTGAAGGATGGAATTTTATATATAGAGAGATGTGTGATCAAATACAAACCCTCTATAATACAAACTATACAAACTTTAGGCGTTGACATTGTTGACATTCCCTCAGTGACAGAATTTGTATTATGCGTTGATATTGACATTCCCCCAAGTGACAGAATTTGTATTAGGCGTTGACATTGATCCTACACACTCCTTGTAAGTAATCAACGGTTAGCAATGAGATTCATATGTCAATGTTGTTGTGCAAATCGAATGAACAAATGATGGTAGACGACGCGAGGAGATTACGTGGTTCAATCTCTTTCGAGATCTACATCCACGGACGAAAATGGAGTTGTTCTTATTCAATCACCAACTAAGAATCAGAGATACAATTACAACTGAACTCTCTAAACTAATCTCTCTCAATCGAAACTATCTTGCTCGAGTGAATTGCTTCTTGGATCAGCTATGTGTTGTGTGTATTGTGTGTATCTCTCGCCCTCTCTCTCTTTCTGTTATACAACATATATACACAGTTTCCAGAACTAGCATTTGGGTAAAACCGTCTATCTAACCCGAGCTTCTTCTTGAGTTGGGCTGAGCTGGGCCAGAGAGAGTAATCTGATGTGGGCCTGGGCTCAGTTTCTTCAAGCCTTACTGCAATGCAGCTACACCACTTCAAATCTCCACCTTAGCTGAATTGTTGGAACACCTCCATCCTCATCAACCACCTTCATCTCCGAGGAACAAGCCCAACCAAGTCCAAGCAATGTTCAAACTTAGAACTTGGTAGAGATTTGGTGAGCATGTCAGCTGCATTCTCTGTAGTATGCACCTTCTTTACACACACTACCCCTTTTCTTACTTCATCTCTTACAAAATGAAGTTTGACATCAATATGCTTACTCTTTTCATGGAAAACTTGATGTCTTGACAGACTTATAGCACTATTATTGTCGCAGAGGATAGTCACTGTATCTTGATGGACTCCAAAATCTTCAAGGATCCCCTTTAACCAAATTGCCTCTTTCACTGCCTCAGCCAAAGCAATGTACTCAGCTTCCGTTGTTGAGAGTGCAACCACCGATTGCAAACTCGACTTCCAACTAACTGCTGTCCCATAAATCTTGAATATATATGCTGATTGTGATTTTCTGCTATCCAAATGTGCTGCATAATCAGCATCACAATACCCAATCAACTCATCAGTCTCTACATCGTCTTGCTTAGAGTATAACAAGCCATGACTCTGAGTACCTAGTAAGTACCTTAAAGTCCATTTCAATGCCTGCCAGTGAGTCTCTCCATGATCACTCATATACCTACTAGTCAAGCTTATAGCATAGGCCAAATCAGGACGGGTGCAAACCATAGTATACATTATACTGCCTACTATGCTTGCATAAGGCACTTTAGACATCCTCTTTCTTTCTGCATCAGTTTTTGGGCTTTGTTCAGAGCTCAGTTTGTATTGCTGACTTGATGGAGTTGAGACTTGTTTAGAGTCAGTCATCTGAAACTTACTCAACATCTTTCTGACATAGCTGTGTTGTATCAGCCATAAGCTTCCTTTTGCTCTATCTCTTATGATGTCCATCCCAAGTATCCTCTTCGCATTTCCCAAGTCTTTCATTTCAAAAGCTGCCTCAAGCTCCACCTTGACTTGAGCAATCTCTGATTTGCTTGGTCCTGCCACAAGCATATCATCTACATATAGTAGCAGGTATGCGATTGGTTTACTTTCCTTGTATCTGATATATACACAACTGTCGAATGATGACTTCCTAAATCCCATCTTCATCATCTGCTCATCGAATTTAAGGTACCACTGTCGGCTGCTTTGCTTCAGCCCATAGATGCTCCTTTTAAGAAGACAAACTTTATCTTCATCTCCGGGTTTGACAAAGCCTTGTGGCTGTTCCATATATATAACTTCCTCTAATTCCCCATGCAAGAAGGCAGTTTTTACGTCTAGCTGTTGCAATTCCCAATTCCGATGGGCCACTATTGCCAACAATATTCGGATAGAGCTATGCTTTACAACCGGGGAAAATACCTCATTGTAGTCAATCCCCTCCTCTTGCGTGAAACCTCTTGCCACAAGCCTTGCTTTGAACCTAATAGAGTCATTCTGTGAGGCCTCCACCTTCCTCTTGTATATCCACTTGCAACTAATGGGCCTCTGTTGGATCATGGATCTCAAAACCAAAACCCAAGTTTTATTTTTTAGCAGTGACTCTATTTCCTCATTCATTGCAGTAATCCATTTCTGTCTATCCCTGCTTCCAATAGCCTCTTTGTAGTTGCTCGGTTCATTCAACTCCAGCTCTTCTGCAATGCAAAGAGCATAATATACAAAATCTGCATCTCTGAACCTTGCAGGTGGTCTGACCTCCCTTCTAGTTCTATCTCTTGCTAGCAAGTAACCATCATCATTACCTTGGTTACCAACTGAGGGTGGAGGATACTCAGGTTGTGGGCCTGATGAACTGCCATGATCACTTGAATCTGCTGAGTTGTGTTCATAATCAGCACCTATCACGGTATCCTGATCACTCTTATCACCAAGATCATCCTGATCACTTTTATCACCAAGATCATGGTTTATGTCAGACTTCACACTCTGACCTTGTGACTCCGTGACTGAAGCTGCATCTTTGTACGGCATCTCCAATTCATTGAAAACAACATCTCGGCTGATAATAATCTTTTGGTTCCCACTTTCTGTACTCCATAATCTGTAGGCCTTGACTCCAGTTTGATATCCCAGAAAAATGCACTTTAAGGCCCTCGGCTCCAGCTTCCCTTGCCTAATATGTGCATATGCCCTGCACCCAAAGGTTTTCAAGTTTCTGTAACTGCCATGACTGCCATACCATCTGTTGTCGGGAGTATCATGGCTGATAGCTGAACTAGGACATTTATTTATCATCTTTGCAGCCGTTGAAACTGCCTCTGCCCAGAACCTCTTTGGAACACCAGATGTGATCAACATACACCTAACCCTTTCCAACAAGGTTCTGTTCATTCGTTCCGCTGTCCCATTTTGCTGCGGATTCCCAGGTGCGGTCCTGTGCCTTTTAATCCCATATTTCTTGCAATAGTTCTCAAACTCTCTTGATAAAAATTCCAAGCCGTTGTCCGTTCTAAGGCACCTCAGACCATGCCCCTTTTCCACCTTCACAGCTTCATGCCAACTCCTAAACTTTTCAAATGCCTCTGATTTTTCCTTGAGAATATACACCCAAACTTTCCTACTGAAATCATCAATAATGCTCAAGAAATACCTCCCCCCTCCTATCGAGTTGGTTGAACATGGCCCCCACAGATCACTGTGGCAATAATCAAGAGGCTTACTCGAGGTGTGTTTACCTGTTTGGTATGGGAGCTTCTTTCCTTTTCCAAGCTGGCATGATTCGCACATCTTCGAGTATTCAGGATCGACTCCTTGGATTAGCCCCTTGCGAGCTAACTCCTTCATCCCTCTCTGTCCCACATGACCAAGCCGGTTATGCCAAGTTTCATAATCACTGCTCTCTGACACGAGTGCGCTTCCTTGGATGGTCTCAGCATCCAAATAATACAAGCTATTTTTTCTTATAGCTCTCATGATGATGTCCTTCCCGTTCAGTACTTTCATACAGCCATGTGATGACTCAAATGAATACCCCTTTAATTCCAACGTTCCCAAAGAGATTAAGTTTCTCTTTATATCAGGGATGTATCTAACTCCAGTCAAAAGCTTAACCGAACTATCATGAATCTTGAATCTAATATTACCAATTCCATGTACCTTGCATACCTGATTATTCCCCAAAAGGACTGTGCCAGTAGCTTCCTTAAGATTCTCAAACCATGCCCTATGTGAGCAAATGTGAAACGAGCAGCCGGAATCCATTATCCAAGATTCTGCTATTTCTTTGCCAACCACGTTCAAAGCTTGAGCTGGCTCCATTTCCTCCGCACAATCAGCAGTGCTAGAATTCCCATTCTCTTCAGCTTGCTTTCTTTTGAATGCGTAGCAATTCTTCTTGAGATGACCAGGCTTGCCACACCAATGACATTTCCTGGTTTCTTTGTCACTGTCAAGAGATTTTTGCCCCTGCATCTTGGGTTTGCCAGCTCCATCCTTGCCCTTGGATTGCTTCTTTCCCTTGTACTTCTTAATATTCAGAGCCTCAGCTGCACTGTCACGGCTCGTGCTTGCTGCTGAGCTTGATACCTTCTGCAACTCCCTAGCCTTCAAGGCACATTGCACTTCCTCGAGGGTAATTGTTTTCTCCCTCCCATACAACATGGCGTCTTTGAGGTGATCGAATGATCTTGGTAGCGCATTGAGAAGCAGGATGGCCTTATCTTCAGCATCAAGAATTACATCGATGTTTTCAAGGTCATCGATCGCTTTATTGAATTCATCGAGCTGCTCCTCTATAGCTTTCCCTTCTTGGAATTTATAGGAGTACAATCTTTGTTTCATATAGAGGCGGTTGGCAAGAGACTTCACCATGTAGAGATGCTCGAGTTTATCCCAAATTCCAGCAGCTGTAGTCTCCTTTGACACTTCCCTGAGCACTTTATCGCCCAAGCACAGAACAATGGCACTATGTGCCTTCTCAAACATCTCCTTTTTCTTGAGAGTCTGCTTCGGATCCTCTCCATCGGCGACCTCTGGCGTCTTGGACTTGATCGCCTCAGCTAGCCCTTGCTGAATCAATAAGGCCTTCATCTTTATCCGCCAAAGCCCAAAATCATTCCGGCCTGTGAACTTCTCCGCTTCGATCCTCGGCGTCGTCATCGAATCCTTCCCACAGACGGCGCCAATTTGTTGTGCAAATCGAATGAACAAATGATGGTAGACGACGCGAGGAGATTACGTGGTTCAATCTCTTTCGAGATCTACATCCACGGACGAAAATGGAGTTGTTCTTATTCAATCACCAACTAAGAATCAGAGATACAATTACAACTGAACTCTCTAAACTAATCTCTCTCAATCGAAACTATCTTGCTCGAGTGAATTGCTTCTTGGATCAGCTATGTGTTGTGTGTATTGTGTGTATCTCTCGCCCTCTCTCTCTTTCTGTTATACAACATATATACACAGTTTCCAGAACTAGCATTTGGGTAAAACCGTCTATCTAACCCGAGCTTCTTCTTGAGTTGGGCTGAGCTGGGCCAGAGAGAGTAATCTGATGTGGGCCTGGGCTCAGTTTCTTCAAGCCTTACTGCAATGCAGCTACACCACTTCAAATGTCAACGCCTAATACAAATTCTGTCACTGGGGGAATGTCAATGTCAACGCATAATATAAATTCTGTCACTGGGGGAATGTCAACAATGTCAACGCCTAAAGTTTGTATAGTTTGTATTATAGAGGGTTTGTAGATTATCATGACCCTATATATATATATACAGATGTTATGTAATGGATGTAATTTTAAGTTTTTAACCACACATTCAATCACATGAATGTGTGTGTTGTCAATTATGAATTGTATGAATGTGTTATGTGCGTGTCTGTCAATTATGTGTGTGTTGTAATGTGAAAGTATCATACGATACACCAAAACTAAACTAAATACACCATGAAGGAGAACTATATATGATAATGCATATAAACATTTTATGTTCTCGATCTTAGCTGTAAAACCAAACCAGCATCCATTAAATTAGTATAATCGCATGCTAACAACGAGCAACTCGTGAAATTAACAAATTAGTCACCTATTGCACGTTTTTTGGTACAAGGTCATATGGAACACACCAACACATACTCTAATCCTTATATAGGGCCACTTCTATTGCCATGTTTACTTGTGACCAATGACCATGTCTAATTTTATCTCTTAGTCAGTTGCAGTTTTTCCTACAAAAGTTCTGCCCGTGACAATGCATCTTGTCAGATCTCCACAATGTTAAGATTATATTGCATTCCACAATAAATCATCTCACTTCCACCCCTATGACTAATTTAAAATCAGACAATCTCATTTTTGCTTATCATATATTGTATCTCAATATTATCTAATTGGAAGATAAATGTTCATAAAAACGAACTAAAAAAAGGCAAAATCTCCAATGGAATAGAAAGAAAGAAGCATTTATATTTATTATCTCATTGGAGGATAAATGTTTTACAAAACGAACAGAAAAAAGCAAAATCTCCAATGGAAAAAAAAAAGAAAAAAAGAAACAAGCATACATATTAATTGATGCAATGATCATATGCAATACAAGCAATATGTCACAGCAAAAGCTTTTTTATTCTGATCATGCCAAAATCCAAGAGTAGTAGTAGTACTATTGAAAATTTCTCATCATTAATAAAAACACATTTTGATGATCAATGATAGCTAATTAATCATCCATTTGGGTTGCTAGGATCATAGTACTTGCCATAGTTGTAAAAATCCGAACCATAAAACCCGCCATACTGAGCCCCAAAACTCGATTGAAAGTCCGGCTGCGGCGGAGGCGGCGGGACGGGATAACCCGGCGCCGGCATGGAGGCGGAATAATCATAACCTAACTCCTGGTTGTTGTTGTTGTTGTAGAGAGCTGAGGAGGCGCAAGGGAATTCAGCGTCGCTGCTGGAGAGTAGCTGGGCATACTGCTGAAGGCCAGGGAAGGTGTTGTGCAGCAAGGGATCGACGGCGGCGGCGGAGGATCCTCCGGAGGCGGCGCCGCTGCTGAGGTAGCGTAGCTCGGTCTTGCCTTGGACTCGCTCGGGGAAATTGAGCTTGGCCTTGGCGCCCTTGAACTTGAGCGCAGCGTCATCGTATGCTAGTGCAGCATCCTCAGCTGTGCTGAATGTTCCGAGCCACACACGCGCTGCCTTCTTCGGATCGCGTATCTCCGCCGCCCATTTCCCCCATGGCCTTTGCCTCACTCCTCTATAGTGCTTCTTCACACTCCCTTCATATAATTCAATCCATGTGTATAAATGATTTAATACAAAAGAAAACTTGTCTCTATCTAACTATGAAATGTTTTGATTAGGCCAAAATGAAGTGCACTTCACCAAATCAGAATGATTGAGATGAAAATGTTGGAGTTTGGTAAAGGACTTACACTAAATGGGAAAGACAAATTGGGATAGACGAATCGAAAACGACTAGCATTACTTACTAGGCATGCCAAACATGAAAAAAATCGTTGGTAGGTGGAGAGGGTTTCCACATCTCTGAACTCAAATCCCCACATTTCAAAGTAATAATTCAAGAGACGTGACTGATTAAATTTGGCAGTGTGGAACCCTTGTTTGATGTGAGAGAGAATTATAGAGCCATTCAGAGAGTGAGATAGTACTTTACGGAAAGTAACATACAATGAACTTGGACATATCACAAAATCTGACACAATTCTTATTCAACTCTTAATTAAGTTGACAACTACCCTTCAAAATCCTCATATATAATTAAACCACACATTCAATATCAACTCCACAAGCAACATGGAGTTATTGCTAGTGTTAATCAAGGTTAATTTTACTCATTCACAAAATTACATCATAAATTCATCTATTTACATACATATATATGATCAGTTAAATTACCTTGATCTTGATCTTGATGAGTAGTCTCCGGCGGCGGGGCGGCGTCTTCCCCCAAAATCCTAGTAAGGCCTGAAATCACGGCGTTCTGCGCCGACGCTTCCATTGGAAGAGGCCTCTTTCCAAGCCTTGGATCCACCTTGCTTGATTCTTGTTTCCTAGTAGTAGTAGTGATTTTTAAAATAAAAATCTAGTACTAATAATTTTCCATAAATATATATCAATTCTTTTTTCTATCTATATTTCTTGTATGCATATGTTGCTGTTAAGAATAAGTTTGTAGACTTAAGGGAAGGGAAGGAAAGCATGGTTTTTATTAGCAAATGGGCTTCCCTTTTTATACAAGTGAAAAATAGTGGTATTTATTATGGGCATGAATGACTTTAAGGAAAAACAGAAAAAGAAAAAATTAAAAAGAAAGAAAAATCCTGAAAAGGAAAAAGAAGAGATTTGAGGATGCAGGAGATATAGCTTTGGGAGACAAAAGTATTTTGTAGATTAGTGTGTAGGAAGAAGACACAAGAGATATACACAAACACAAGAGGTTGGGGTGGATCTCATCTGATGAGGAAAATGAAGGGATAGAGTTTTAAGGTGGGAACATTTCAGATCTGATATATACCTAAGATTGGCCATTTGTCTTCATTTCAAGATGCATGTGTAACATTTCTATCTGGTGCCTTCTATTTCTTGTATCTATACTATCTCTTCATATATCTAACCTATATTTATCTTTATATGTTTGTGTGTGTGTGTGGTTAGTTCACTTGTAAGGACTGATTTTCGTGTAATTTTGAATAATTAAGGTGGAACATAAAAGAAAATAAAGCTAGAGAAGATGAATGATGATATATTTGGGTTTAAATGAATGATTATATGTATAGTAATTCGCCAACTTTAACACGGGGCGGATTAAAGAAGACAAACACGCGATTCTGAGATATTTTTACTATTTCATTAAAAAGACCCATTATGACAGATTAATTCATCAAATTATTGAGATGAGTAAAATATTATATTGTGATACTATAATATGCATATAATGGTTCTTGAAACATTATTTGATCCGCCACCGTACTAGTCGTATGTTGTTATAAATATTAATGCCTTGGATCTAAATTTCATACTCTCTTGTCCACAAAATAATGATCGGATATTCACGATTTAAAAAATTATTTACTATAGTATTTTTTATTTAAGTGAATCATATACTTAACTAAATCAATATATTCACGTTATATTATCAAATTAATGATATTATATAAAGTGGTATCAACGTTCAACAAACTTTTTTCGACCATTTTCTGTCACAAAGTCAAACAATTTTTCGAAATTCATGACAGATCAAAATAAGTCTTTAAATCATAAATGGGGATAGTAGAAAATACAATGGTGATATTGTGACACACTTGAGTGCAATGTAGAAATGGCAATAATTAAAGTGAAATCGGCAAATATTGAACGTGGGTTTCACTTTCTTTTTTTCTTCGCTCTTATCTACAAGGTCAAACAATTTCAAAAGTCCGCGATTTGAACAAATCTATAAATTATGGACGACTGTAGTATTAAAGTACAACGGTGATAATGTGTCACGCTTGAGTGCAATATAAAAATGGCAATAAATAAAGTGAAATTGGTAAATTGAAATTGATATTTTTCATTATTTCAAAACTAAAAGAAGGTAACGTTGTGTAAAATTAAATTATTAGATTTAATATTTTACAGTACAGTAGAAGTGTATATGCAATAAAGGATTTTTTTCATTTAAATTATAAAATTTAGTCAAATTCTAGTCTACACCATAATTTTTTAAAAAAATATTAAATTATAATGTTTCAACTTTTTCTCAATTATTTCATCCATACACAAAATATTATCATGCGATGATATTCAAGGAATTTCACTAAAAAGGATATTTTTTATTTTATTTTCTTTTATGCTCTTATTTCTTTTCTAGTTCTATCGAAATAATGTTATTTTACCAAAAGGCGTCAATTTGTATACGAATGAGATAGATAAGAAAAAATTACAACTTTATAAATTAATAATCCAACTTTAAAAGGGATGAGATTAACCAGAATTTGACCAAAATTTGTCAATTATCTCTACAATAAATTACACTAATAATATGGATATAATGAAAGTCAATGAGATATGGGCCTAGGGGTGGGTTGGTACGGTATACCTTGCCGTATACGAAAAAATTATACATTTATCTTACCAAAATTTTCGGTATACCGCATTTTCGGTATGGAGATAATCAATACCGATAACGTATCCCATTTGCGGTATATCATACTGAAATTCGATATACCTTGTTGGATTTTTACTGCATATCGGACAACGGTACGACTTAACAAAATCCAATTGTTTTGAAAATAATTTTAAATAAAAAACATTGTAATCCATATATATTTCAGAATACTCAGAGAGCATCTAAATTAATAAAAATATAATATTATGAAAATAACTCAAATCTAATTATTTTTAACAGATCGATTCCACTATCTCAAAGTTTCCTGATTCAATTATTTTGATTTTTTAGATTATAAGATCTAGGCTTGCTTATTCGACAGGTTCCGGTTAGAACCGGTTTTAATTTTTCATAAATTCTAGGACCGAAATCGACCGGTTTCGGTTTGGAGCCGGACAAGAAACTCGAACGGATTTGCAATTTTAATCTGAATTTTTATAATTTTAAATATTTCAATACTAAAAAAAATAATAATCCAACATCTAGAAATATAACAAATAATACCTAAAAATTCAAATAAATACACAAAAAATACAAACCAGCAATACAATAATATTCATGCATGGATAAAAGTGATACCAAGTGTAGTAGGTCGGACTAGTTTATGTTGGAAATTCTTTTATATAAAAAAGGAAGTTCTAAAATTTAGCAATTTCTTTTTAAAAGGAGTTTTAAAATTGAATTCCTTTCCTTTTTTTGGCTAAACAAATATTTAATGGAATTTTCAATACTAATTGACCTCGTTGTGACTTTTGGTTTAAAATGGAGCAGTTATTAAATTATTCATAAACATGTTAAAATCGTGTGTTAAATGAATTGTTACATAAATATGTTATAAAGTTAAATTTATATCATATGAAATGATATTGTATTTGTATAAGTTCTTTTGGATATTAAAAACAAACTTATGATTTCCTACTCATAGTAGTTAGTTCATCGAAAATGGATTGGGGAAATAATTGTAGATTCAAAGTATCACGGTCTAAACATTTTAAATACTTCAAAAAACATAGCTCGCAAATTTAACACTGCTTAAATCTAAAAATCACTCAATGTTTCAAATTATTTTATTTCAATTCAATATTAATTCAATTAAGTTAGATTTATTCGTATATTAATTTATAAAAAAATTGAATTGAATTGTTCGGTTCCCAGTTAGGAACTGACCGGTTAACCGGTACCGGTTTTATTTTAAAAGTTGAAACCAATACCAGAACCAGAACAAATTTTCTGGTTCCCAGTTTTTCAATTAACCGGCCTGTTTCGGTTTCGATTAACCGAGAATCGGATATCCGTTTAAGCACCCTAATAAGATCAACATGTACGTACATATACGTCAACTATAATTCATTTGATAAAGATTTGAGATCTTTACATTTAAATTTTATTTATTTTTTTGTAAATATATGAATTACTATCTTATATTACTATAACTCACTATTAAATTGTTAACTAAAACTAAATGATAGACATTATATATGCAAATCAAGTTCCAAGATCATTCAGTTCGCTTATAATACAGTGAACAAAAAAATGTGAATTAGATATTAATTTCATTTAAAAATAAATTAGTTGTAACTAACTTTTAAAAAAACATTTCAAAACTTTAAATTCGTATAACTATCTCAATTTAAATTAATTTTCCATGCAACATGTATCATATTCAAGATAAATTTATAAGGATTATAACGAGATCCCAATTGCATATGTTCTGATGTCAAATTTTATAAAAAAAATTGTGAATTTTAGAATTTTTCGACAAATAGATTAATATCACTATAAATGTCATAATATGTCAATATAAAGTGTGTATAATGTCAATATTAAATTGTATTGACATCTGAAAGGTATTGTATTGATATGTTTAATATACTACTCCCTCCGTCCCCAAAGAATATGCACTTTGGGAACGGCACAGGTTTTAATGTAAAATTGGTAACGTAAGAGAGATGTAGAGAGAAAAAGTAAGTAAAGTATTGTTAGTGGAGAATGAGTCTCACCTCATTAGAGTGAAGAGATTTTCCAAAATTAGAAAGTGCAAATTCTTGTGGGACGGACTAAAAAGGAAAGAGTGCATATTCTTGTGGGACGGGGGGAGTATATTGACACTCATTCAAAACCCTTAATTTGGTAATTATTCCTATATTTTTAGTATTAAAACTAAAAAATGAAATTATACATGACAATTTATAGACCATTAGATTTCTAAAATCGTATGGTCGTTGTAGTTGACAACTAAGGGGTGAGTTAGCAATTGATTACATTCCTTAAACGCAATATATATCTTAATTTTCGGTATATACCTAAAACTACATTATATGAAAATCCATACCGCTACCGTACCGAAATAAAACGGTCAGGTATCATAGTCATACCTTACCGAAAATTAGATATACCAAAAATTCTGTATTTTCAGTATTTTTTTGGTACGATAAGACCGTTATTCGGTATTTCAGTATTTTTACCCACCCCTATATGGACCTTACTTATTTAGCTATTTTCAATAACTCAATAAGATAAAAAGATAAGTTGACCGAGTATGTACAATAATGTACTAACTATTTTTACCCACATTTTAAAATAGATTCTTTCATTATTTTTTATTAAAAAATAAACATAAATTTTTAAAGTTCGTGTCACGGTGCACTATACCGCACGCGCACACACGTACTACGTGTTTCTTTCATTCTTTGTTTCTAATACATCTCGTTTCAACAATTATTCATATTCTCGTGTGTTTATACCACTAGTCATGACACTATCAATTTTGTACCGACCCATTTCCGTATTGTTACAACTTACAAGAATATTGTTACGTAAATGCTGAAAATTTATCTTGATCATAAAATAACATTTTCGAACATTTGAATTAAGGGATTTTTAGACTTGAAACATAATTTGTAATTGACCCATTATCATCTAATTTTTACAAACTTGACAATGAAATTTTGTACAAGTTTGAGCGTTTGACAATGATCTAATTAAATCTACAGCGTTTTGGAATAATATAATGAAACCACATAAGAGCATTAGCAATCGTGCACTCCGCGGAGTGTCGGCCCTTAACTAGTACTCCCTCTGTCCCATTAAATATGCTACATTTGCTATTCGGCACGGGATTTTATGTAGTGTTGTTTTATGAGTTAATAAAGAGGGAGTAAAGTAAGAGAGAAGAAAAAGTAGAGAGATTATTGTTTCTATTTTTAGAAACGTTTCATTTTTAATGGGACAGACCAAAAAGGAAAACGTTTCATTTCTAATGGGACGGAGGTAGTATTTATGAGTCTCACTCCACCTTTAACCATTATTTATTCAATCCTTAACTATAAGGAAAAACATCTGTAATAATCCATCACATCTCTTAATTATTCATGGATCTTACTATCTCATTTTTTTTTTCAGACTAATTTAATTTTAATCAAACATTATAGTAAATTTATAAACAAAGATATTTATATTAAAAGTTGACAATTGATTAAACATGTAATGAAAATGACAATCGAGGTATCATAATTAAAATGCTAAATTTATACTTAATTTATTAAAAGCTATAATATACATAATTTTTATGGAATTGGCTATTCGTTGCCAAGTCCAAATGTGTTCGATTAGATAATTTGTTATGATTAAAAAATGGGTGATGAATAAGATTTATGTAGATGATTTATGGATGAAATGGAGGTTAAGAAAATGAAACAAAAATAAAAAATTTAAAAAAACAGTAATATTTGGGAATGTGGAAAATTTTACTTCATGCGTCCCATAAAAATATGAGCAATGAGTATGACACGAGAATTATGACAAAATTGGTAAAGTAAGATAAATGGAGAGAAGAGTATGGTAAAGTAAGGGAAATGAGGAGAATGATAGTTAAAGTCGTGTTAGTGGATAGTAGGACCTACACTATTATAATGATACAACTTTCTAAAAATGGAATGCACATATTTTTGCGGGATGGATGAAAACGGAAAGTGCACATATTTTTATGGGACGGAGGGAATATTTTTTTTTATATTTTTTCAATTTTTTTAATAAAGAAATCTCAACGATTAAAACGATCCCCATTCGCTGGGGCGTGTGGGCGTCACCGCGCATTCAGGGCATGCCATGTGGCGATGGTGCGTGGTACCGCCAGATCTGGAAGTGATCTCCGCAGAGGGCTGCCCTCTGGGACGGGTGGCATGCAACGGGAACCTGTCCCGCCGCAACAAGTCAGTCCTCCCGATCGGGTACAATTGTGGATGCTCTAATATCATGAATATACTTTTGTACTTTCAAACTAATATACAAAACTGACAATTGTAACATCTCATCGATTCTTATCGTAATTCGATCTTATATGGTATTGTATGATGGAATGGAAAATATATAATGCGGAGTATTACTATTTCCTCTGTTTCTTAAAAGTAAATTCTTTTCTTTTTGGTCCGTTTTTTTAAAATAGAAACTCTTCATTTTAGGAAATGAACCACAATCCACTGACACTAATTACACTATTTTTTTCTCATTTCTCTTACTTTATCCATTTGATCTCTTATCTCTTTTACTTTACTAATTTTGCATTAAAATTCATGTCGTTTTTCAAAGTTTCTATTTTTAGGAAAAAATGAAGGAGTAAACCCGTTGCTGCAGATATCACAGAGATGATGTTTTTAGTGGTGTAATTGTTGAAACGGCTAAAATAATCCTAATTTTTTTTGTAAAAGTGTGTGATTCTAGTCTTTTGTTTGCCCTAATTACGCCGAAAAAAATAAATTTAATCCTGAACTAGAGACATTAGAGAATCTTGTTTAGAAATTATAAGAACAATCCTAAGTAATTATCACTATTTAAACACACCATGTAGCAATATATTTAGTTAGATCACTGAAATTTTTATTCATAATCTTTATAGTGGGTATTAATTAAATTCAAATTATCTAAATAATATTAGAGCATCCCCATTCATGCTCTTGACAAAGAGCATGGATGTGGGCCCAGACCATTTATTAATTTTTTACTCATTACTCTTCCCCAAGAACATAACACCCTCATCCATGCTTTTCCGCAAGAACATGCTCAAGGGTCCCACCATTCTATTATTTAATTTAAATACTTCAATTACTAAAAATATTTCTACAACACAAAAATACATTAAAAATACTCGAACTACTATTACAAATTTAAAAAATATAAAAATTACATAATTAAATCCTAAAAAATAAAAATTACATACTTAAAATCCTAAAAAATAAAAATTACATAATTAAAATTCTACAAATTAAAAATTACATAATTAAAAATTCAAATTAAACAAAATAGAAAAAGCCAACGGCATTGCCGTTGGCCAATAGAATGTTGTCACGTCGCTCTGCTCAGCGGCACGGGCACAGCGGCGGACATGGGTGTGTCGCGCCGTCGGCACGGACACGATCCGCCCCATCGAGCAGCGAGGGGATGCTCTTTTACTCCATGCTAATTGCTAATTATATGCACGACCGACACCATCATATTTCGGCGGCCGCATCCATCCGATAATTAAAAGTTTAAATTAAAAGGAAAAAGAATCTTCAAAGCCTAAAATTTCAAATAAACATATAGCCCATTTACATTGAAAGAAAAAAATTGCTAATTGGGTTAAGGGTATCAGCTTGGTTGGTGTATGACAAAATTTAGTAAGGAATAAAAGTTGATAATATTAAAAAATCACCGCCTGTAAGAATTCCGTGATAGACTTTTTTAACAACAAATGTCAAGTATACGAACTTAGTAAAAATCCAAAACAAAGTAAATTGAATTAATTTAGTCAGCGTGAGTGTAGTTGAGAAGAAACATCCAAACAATACAGTTAATTAAATGCTTCTTCAATTATAGAGTTTGAAGTAAAACACTTATAAAGAGGTCAATGTATGAAAATCCTCATCGATATTCAACATTCTTGTTCAATGTGGTTATTTAATACATTCAATGAGTGTTCTCAATTGTTATGAAAAAATACGAGTTCTACAATAAGTCGATAATCCAACCATCTCTGGTCTGGTTAAAGAGACTAAAGATTGAAGACTCACTCAAGAGTCATACTTGATTCATTCAACTAAACGAAAAATCAAGGCTGAGATGTAGCTGAGAATTACGCATACCATTAAGATAATATAGTACTCCCTTTTACTTATCATGGCTCTACTTATTGTTTCACTAGGATAATACAAGACGATTTAGATTACAAAATCTTATTACTTATATTGTTTATAATTATCAATGTCTATGATTTCAGCTGATCCGATTTTGGAATTTCAAACTAGCCCAATTTAGAAATTTTGAATCCGATTACAGATTTAATTAAGTTGTTAGGTTTTTTTTATATAATATTGGAGTATAAGATTTTAGGGATCCATTGCATGTGATTTTGTCATGATAAGCTCGCACATGTTCTAGTACCCCACACCATAGTACTACTACTAACTTAAGCTCCTCACAGCCAACACACCTTTCACTTTAATCTATATAAGTAGTAATTACTAGTACTCCTTAATTAGTCCCACCTTACAATTTGTTACGTTTATTAATCTCTGACCAAATAGGGAGCATAATTCTATTTTTCAAGAGTCATATCAACTCTACATAACAAAGTTAACTTAGTCATCCTCGATTAAAAATAATTATATAATTTATTAATGGGAAACATGATTTAAAATTGCATATTTAGTCGTATTTGATCAGGGGTTGGCATGTAACTTAGCTTAGGTTGTAGTACTAACATATAGTATGATTAATCATCATATCTTAAGGATAAACCTAAAGTTGAAAATCTCACCGGATATAACAACTCAAAATCTAATGGAAGTGTGATCCCCTACAGAAGCAAAACAATAGTCCTAATAATCAAATAAACATAGAGTAGCTACTTTTAATTCTTAATTCTGTAATTCATGGGATCTTAGATCCAGTTATATCTAATTTTTCTATATCCCGTCCGACGTGAAGTGATGGATTCAGAAAATAAAATCGTGAGGGTGAGATCCAACAAACAAATAATAATAATAAAATATTTATATAACTATTTTTAAAAATCGTTATGGTGTTATAAGATGAATCGAGTGTCCATAGATCGACTGTGGTAAGCATCCCAAACTCAAGGTGCTACCAAAATTTCGCAAGCTCGCAGCCCGTCATGCGTCTATGCGCGAAGAGCAGATCTTTTAATGTATTTCTGAATTCTTTTTAGTATTAAATTTTTGTAAAGTATTTTTAATGTTTTAGTAATTTTTTGAATTTGTAGTTTTATTTAATTTTCAAAGAAGTCTTTTTTGTATTGTATTTCAATTTCACAACTAAAACAATAAATAGTGCAAATTAATGTGAGAGATGTCCGAGAATGATGGCGTTTGATGAGAGGGCATGTTAGAGTTTCAAGAGGTTCAAACTATGTTCAGATTAGTCCATTTAAGGCAAACTGAGTGAGTTTAATTTAATTGATCAGGTGAACACTACTTAATTAAATAGTTAAAACAACGCTTTGTCATTCGATCTAACATCAAACAGTTGTCAGTTAGTGTCAAAAAAAGAATAAACATAACTAAAATCGTAAGGGTGTCCACTATGGGAGCGGCTCGGCGGTCGCCGAAGAGGGGTGTGGGGCGAGGCGGGAGGCGCGGCGGTCATAGTGGCTGGGGTGGCCGCGGCGCCTGAGGACGGGGGGGGGGGGCGGAAACGGCTTCGCCGCGTGCGGGGCGAGGACGCGGCTGGTGGGGGTGAGGCGCGCCTATAGGCGCGGCGGTCATAGTGACCGCAGCTTCCGGCGCGGCGGTCGACGCATGCAAAATTTTTTATTTTTAAAATGAAAATTGATTATAAAATTTGGGGGCTATTGGAGGTGTCCACTATAGTGGCGGAAATAGAATTTTGGGGCTATGGACAAAAATCCGGGGCTATGGACAAAAAACTGGGGCGGGGCTATTGGGCGTGTCCACCTTATAGTGGACACCCTAATTGAAACAATCAGTTATACTAAATAGATGACGTCAATCGAGTCAGCAGCTAATTGAGTAATTATTTAAAGTGAAATTGGAATTTTTAAATACAAAATACACATATATAAATGGGCCCCTATTAATTCATCTTTCCACCACCGCTCTGTGTTATCGTGTTACTCTACAATAAGTGAGACAAACTACGCAGTTCATCTTTCTCTTTCCAAATTCCAACCGATCCACTTCTTCTCTCCGTCTGCTCCTACTCGGTGACTTCTCTCCCCATATTGCTCCATTTTTATTCACATACATGAATTTGGCTACTGTTAATTGTTCAAAGTCTACAGTATAACCGTTTTTGTCTACATAATTTATTGTTCAGTGCTTGTGCTTTATGTTGTTTACACTTGATCTTCTAGGTAGGAGTACTTCATTTTCAAGTTTTTATTTACCTTTTAGATTCGCTGTAAAAGATTTCTTAATTCTTATAGTTTTTAGTTTTTTTTTTCTTGGCCGCGACATTGACATTTAATTTGATTCGGTTGAGTGTAGAAGAATTGGGATATGAGTTCTTGTAAATTTCGTGTGGTAGCGTGAAGAAACTTGTGATGTGTGCAGGTAGAGGGTGAATTACTAATGAAGGATGTGTAGAGTTTTTTCTTAGTTTCTTCTAGTCTTGAGTTTCTGTAATAGTAGTATGTATTTAGTCTATTTTTTTGCATTTGGTGGTGATGCATTAGTCAATTTTTAAGTGACATTTTGTTTTTTGAACTAAGATGCTCAGTCCTATCTTTTAATATAGCACATAGAATATGCCTATATTCACTTGTAATACGTCAATTTTCGCTCTGCAATCTTTTGCTATTTACACGATAAGTTAACATAAGACTATCATATTGACTGGTATGGGGGATTTTACTTGTATGATGAGTGATGACAGTCTATATAGTATCTGATACTTGGCGAGCGCTATTCCCAAAAAGTACAACCTGGTTGATAATAGGGAGACGCGAATTATTCTGCAATTGAAATGACAATTTTTTCTGTGTCTGATATTTGCATTTGCCATAACATGTGATGGTTCATAGAATCGGACAATGCTGTCTAAGTTTCAGGGGTACATTCTGTTTCTGGACATAAAACCACAACACCTGTTTGCCTGCTACCGTATTTCTATCTGACTTGTCAAGGACAGTAAATTTCCCAGCCACTGCAGTAAAGATGCAGAATCCGGATGGTCAAGCAGCTGAGCCTGAAACGGAGACCAAAATATCATTACAAACTTCTGAGATCAATGACTGGACAAATTATAGGGATGATGAGGTTATGCAGCAGCATTCCGCCATACAGGCAGAGGAAGCTGGGAAAATCCCATTTGTTGGTGATAAGGCAAGGAAGCCATTAATCCCCGGAAGCAATATTTTTCGTGGATATGCTATATATAGTAGATCTATGATAGTATACATCTTACATTGGTAGTGAGACTTCTTATTTGCTCTATTTTGATTTATACAATATGGTGATTACCTTTATAGTTATATTATTACTGGTTCTGGTGGATTCTTGACTAGTGGGGAATATCTTTTAGAGATCCTAGAACTCGGTTTCATTTTTGGTCCAATCTAGATGTGTGAACAACTAGTTTATTATTTACATTTTGCAGGAACTTGTTAATAAGTCCCTTGATTTGAAATCGTTTTTTGTTGACCTGTTTATTTTATTTTCTTGGCTTTTTGTCCTTATTACTTTGAAAATCCATCTCTCTTATATTCTTATGAGGAAAATTGTATTGGTTTTAGATACAAAGCTGATTTCCTTTAGCTAATATAGACCATTCATTAAGTGATAATATCACAATTGCTCTTGTAGCATTTACTTAATTCATAGTGAATGACTTTTGGAAGTGATATACCAGGAGCCTCTCTCATCTTTAGCAGACGAATATGAGTCAGGAAACCCAATTTTGTTGGAGAAAATTAAGGTCCGCTTTATTGTTAGGCATTTTTCTCTGTCACATGCTTCCTATCCTCAGTGCTTGTAGCCGTTACAATATCTGTAGGTTCTGACCG
Source organism: Salvia splendens (assembly GCF_004379255.2). Lineage (NCBI taxonomy): Eukaryota > Viridiplantae > Streptophyta > Magnoliopsida > Lamiales > Lamiaceae > Salvia > Salvia splendens. Next base: position 5,602,990 of record NC_056034.1, read on the forward strand.
AACAATATGCTGCCATCAGGCGAACTAGGGGAGATGGGAATTGTTTCTTCCGGGGCTTCATGTTTGCTTACCTGGTATGTTTGATAGTATGTGTTCTTAAATGTGTCGCATAATTTTATCTTCTTCAGTTGGAAATCATGCTTTAGTCTTACGTATTTTAGCTACTGAAACATTTACTCATCAAATTAGGACCATATTCTGGAATCACAAGACCATGCAGAAATTGATCGCATCACAGTCAGTGTGGAGCAATGCAGGAAGACACTTATTAGCTTGGGCTACGCAGAATTTACTTTTGAAGATTTTTTTGCGGTACTTATTTAACAACCTTTGAACAGTTTGTTTGCACCACCTTGGTACTAACATAAATTAGGTCCATGTCTTTGTCATATAGTAGTACACTTTTATCTGGGACAAAAATCTTTAGGGTGATGCATTTTAATGCTAAAAATTAATTAGCTCAACTATTTCTTTATTCGCGTGCCATATTTGCAATTCTTAAAGTTTTCTTGCATAACCAATATGTTGCTCTCAAGAACACAATTCATGTTATAGACAATGCGTTGCACAGCTTAATTTTTGGAGGAAAACTAATTATTAGTATAATTTTTACCTGATCGGTTGACATCCTGAAAATTAACTTCCTGAGTCTATATACTTGTTTTCAGCTGTTCCTTGAGCAACTTGAAAGTGTTCTTTCAGGGAAAGAAGCTTGCATAAGGTTCATGGGATTTATTTTAATTGCGACTCTTTTTTCTTCTAGAACCTGCTTTCGACTTTCCGTCGGTGCCTAATATTTGTTATTGTGGTTACAGCCATGAGGAACTTGTACAGAGAAGTAGAGATCAATATGTATCTGACTATGGTGAGTAGCACTTACGGAACCTTGCAATGATATCAAGACAGACATGATAAATACATATATATCTGTATATATAATTTGGCTGCTTATCATGTCCATAATAAAAAAAACTGACTATTTGTCTTTGCTAGTTGTGATGTTCTTTAGATTTATTACATCTGGTGAAATAAAGAAGCGTTCGGAGTTCTATGAACCATTTATTCAAGGATTAACTAACACCAATGTGGAGCAGGTTGGTTTTGCGAAACATTCAATTCTATTTGATCATGAGACCCATACTACTTTAGGGTCATGCAGCCTGACATTAGATGTGCTTATATAATATAGACTGGAATCTCTATTCTTATACTGGATGCAAAGAGGCTTCACATAGGACATTGTTTTAGTGTTTTTTATCCATTTACTGCCACAATTCTGTTGATTAGGTTCCTCCTCTGGTGCAGTTTTGCAAATCATCAGTGGAGCCAATGGGTGAAGAGAGTGATCATGTTCACATTACTGCGTTGTCAGATGCACTTGGCGTCCCAATCCGCATAGTCTATCTTGATCGCAGTCATGATGATAAAGGCAGCGTGAGCGTGAACCATCACGATTTTATTCCTGTTGCTGTCACAGATGCTAATGGCGGTGGTTTTGTGGCGCTTACACCATTCATAACCTTGCTCTACCGACCCGGTCATTATGACATACTGTACCCAAAATAACTTGTTTTACCAGTAGCATTAAGTTTGTGTCTGGTAATAATAGAATCTCCTTGTGTGAATATGGTGGGATGATGTTCTCTTGATGATGAATTTTTAGACATTAAGCAAAGTAGTGATGTATTAGGCTCTGATGAATCAGGAAAATATTGGACATCCGAACCTCTCTTTCAGCTTTTCCGACTACTAATCAAGCGGCAAACTTTGGCATATATATCATTGCATATTTTATGTTTAATTCTTTGTTAATGTGACCTCAGGTTATTGAGTGTATGAAGTATATTCCTTCATTTTACAGTTTATTGGAGAGATTTAGGATTTGATTCTCATGAACTTTGGAAGTGATTATGTACCAAGAGCAAAGATAGGTGGTACTCACTCAGTTACATAGTATACTTTAAACATCAAATACAACAGAACAAAAGAAGAAGCCGAAAAAGGATATGTTCCACTAAGTGAAGATAATAAAAGCAGTGGGATAGTGGAAGAAAATCAAGAAGTGAAAGTTACATAGTAAAAAAGGAATTGCTGCAATCCATCCATGAATGAAAATTGTTGCAGTTTGTTACCGACTTCTCTTAGCAAATTGCCCAAAAAACAAGAGAAGATGAAAGCTCTCTCTATACAAACACATAGTACAACACAACCGAACTCCTCAATATATCGACATTCAAAATTTCGAAGCTCCATGATGTTGCTCTTTGTTTCAGTAACCGCACCACAACGAATACTCCAACGCTCTTTGGTCAGGCAAATTGTCAATTTCTACTACACAACAATGCACACTACTCTTCTGCTCTTCCCTCTTAACCATTACACACTTTAATGTACAATACCAAAATTTCCAGTACAATGACTAGCCAGTGTTGTTCAGTTTCTACGAGGTTAGTTGTCACAAAACTCAGTCTGAATCTTTACCGGAACCAGAAGATGAGTCCCCGTTGGAATAATCATCCCCATTCAGAGAATTTGATGGGATGTCTTGACTGTTGTCATCGGAAGTGCTGGTTTGGGTTTTTCCAGGCCGTGGTCGAATGTTGGGACCCATTGGGAAAGGAACCTGCATTAACAATAGGCAAAGATAAATTACATTTCATATTATTGGCACCCCTTCAACAAGCAATGACCGCATAAGCAAGGACCAGGGATTAACATATATGGAGAAATAACACTTGAAGAGATGACATGACGTTTCTGATTCATCTATCAGATACACAAAACATACCTGATCTCCGGCATTCGGACCATCTGTATGGAAAAGTATAGGTCGACATCTTTTGTCTTCATTCATCAAGCTTGAATTCTGAAAGTGAGCAATAAGGGCAGCCTTGCCCTGGATTCGAGCATATGCTAAAGATGCCACTTTTTCACTATTAAACTTCTCCCACTTCTTTCCATTGAAACTCTGAGAAAAAATAAAGAACTCAGTATAGTCAATTCAATACCAGATATATAGAAAATGAGGAATATCGTGTATACCTGATAAAAATGCACTATAAGTGTAGGATCAGTCATGTTTATAAAAGCATATCCCACATTGCATTTGTTCTGCAAGAAGGAGAAACACGTTATGATCAAAACAATGTCATTCATAAAAAGGAAAACAAGTTACAGGGTAAAATAAAACTTACCTTAAAATCAATAGGTAAGTAAATGAAATCATAAGTTCCTCTGTGACGTTCATCAATTGCAGCAAGAAGCATCTTCGACGTGTACCTATTAATACAGCCACAAATGAACATTAAATAATTAGGAGTTCAGAAAAAGAAAAACCCAAGCTTTTAAGATAGTAGCTATGAATCCCCATAGTAAAGATCATGACAAAAATTAAGTACATAAGTGACGTGCATGCACAATTCCATTATCTATATAACCTATTTGGTACTATACAAATCACTGCACCATTCATATAAGAGTTACAGCTTGTATATGAATAAGGAACTCAAGAAATTACTGGACAACTACTTACTTGTTAGGAATGTTCTTTATCATAAGTGTAGTCCGCTTATCATCTCCACGTGCAATTCTCTCTAAATCAAGCTCAAACTGCTTTTTATTGTCAGGTTGACTTGAATTGCAATCATTTCTACGTGTCCTGGTTCGTTCATTAGGAGAATCAAATGAACTCATCACAGGAAGCATTTGGCCTCTTGCAGGAAAAATCATGCACCTCTGGTGATGGGGATGCAGTCCAATATTTTTGGAAGGCATTTGTAAGTCCACACAATTTCCGCCGGGGCGCGGGAAGATGTTATGAGGGACATATTCCAATGGATGTGGGGAATTACCAGACATTCTCATGTTCCCAAGCGAACCAGGGTGGAATACAGAAGCAGCATCAGGCGACTCCCCTGCGTACATATTCCGCCTGTCCCATAGAGAAGGATTGACAGAAGGTGCTGATCCCACATGATGGCTATTTATAGATAGAAGTGGATTCATCATATGAGATGGTGCTCGAGGTACAGCATGCATCTGTGAAGGATGAGCAGCACCAATGCCATTAACAAAAGACGGCGAGTTAGGCCATAAAACAGCCTGAGGTTGTTGTGGATGATGGGAATTACTCCACATGTACTGACGCCCGGGAGGAGGACAGCTCCCGTTTCCAGAGGTACCAAAAACTGAAGAGAACGTAATTCACAGTTAACAGTTGGCACAAATGAATAAGAAAAAAGATGCATTAAAAGATAAGGGAAACCAAAACCCGGTCGTTGTTACCTTCATTTAACTCGATTGACTGTCCATTAGGGGTAATTCTACGGAACTGATGGCCATCACTTATTTCTGGAGGACGGATATTAACATTTGCAGCTATATTACTTGGAGAACCGAAGAGAGGCCCATTTGCTAAACCATCATGATATTCAGGAAGAGAATGCGGATGAAGATTCGACTGGCTCTGGAGCTCATATTTTGGGTGGTTGTGTGGATGGCCAGATTCAACAATGTTGGATTGGTTTCCAGATTCAACTCTTATTAGAGATGGTAAGCTGTTAGGTACACTAGATGATACACCATGTTGTAGCACATCATCCAGGAGAGGACCAATATGACCTCCATTTGTCGAGAGAGGGCCATGAATTGCATTCTCTGTACCAGAGAATGTCCCCCCCAGCGAAAGCGATCCTGCTATTAGAAAATATAAATATAAATATGAATATAAATTACTCCATATACTTATGAACCATGTCATGAATTGTAAGTGAATGCAAAGAACATGAATTATCCGAAATTGAGAAATAAAATTACCAGAAAATCCACTTGATAGGTTATTCAAAGGGCTATGCTGCAACAGAAAACCAGATTCTTCCTGCTCCAGGAATCTATACATGGGACACAATAAGCTGTTAGTCGATTCATTAAAAGATAAAAGTGATTGTTTGTAAGATTGATTTAAAAAAGGAAGCTCATTAAGGAAGCACATGGAGATAATGGATGTGATAGCGGAAATGTATAATGGAGATTTGAAGTAACGCACCTTTGGGAGCCACCAAGTCGACCTCGTTCAAGCTTAATCTGCTTTCCGGAAATGTCACTCCGGTTCAATGCACGAAGTGCAGATTCTGCAGCTCTGACATCATAAAATTCTACATATTTGTGATAAGACATGCCCGGAGAATCACGAATCTGCAAGCAGAGAAATAGGTAATGCTCAATACGAATGTGAACTAGACATTATTCAATTAAGCTGCATTTGAGCTTTACCTCCTTGGCATCACCATAGACACCAAATATTTCACGGAGTTCATCATTTGAAACAGAAGAATCAAGGTTGAAAACCACAAGGGTACCCTGGTTTACATCCTTTTCTGATGGATTCTCCTGGAACAGATATATAGCAAGATAATACTTCAGAACATATCTATTTAAATTTCACATACGTAAAGGGAAAAACAACAGGATTAAAGCAGGGTTGGAAAAGGCACATTTCCAGAAAACCACCTTCGGAATTGAGAAATGTATATCAAGTTTCCGACGCCTCAATGACTTATTCTGAAGAGCTTTCATTGCATTGCAGGCAGCTCTTATATCATAATATGAGATCATAACAAATCCCCTATGCTTGCATGCTGTATACAGGGTGCGGATGTCTCCGTATTGCTGCAATACCAGTTTTGACAGCAAGAATTCACCAGTAAGAAAACGACCAGAAAAATCTTGAAACACAAATGAAATACTGACAGGTGATACCACTTACCTCAAAAAGTGTTCTCAATTCAGAGTCTTCAACGTTGCTATTTATATTTCTGACAAAGAGTGTCCTAGAAGGATGCTCACCAAAAGGGTGTTCCCCGCCGTTGGATCCCAGCTGATTGTTAGAATTGAAATCACAAAGTTCAGGATTTCTTTGCAAGAAGCTATCTTCTCCAAGTTCCAATCCTCCAACACTGCTAAAGAGGTCTAGATCTTCCACGTCTTCCACGTTATTAGATCTCATAACACTGCCAAACCCATCAGTCACACCAGAAAGCAAGTCATCGTCATCTGGTAGAAGATTACCAATAGTTTGAGCCTCAAGTTCTTCTAGCGATTCAAAAACTTCCTCTTCCTCATAATGGGAGGAAGCAGCAGCAGCAAAGGAGTGACCATACGGGCCATTGTTAGATGACAATTTTACTGCAAGATAACAACAGATTCATGGTTTTTATCATTGATTTGGCAGGTGCTTGGATGATGAATGGACAGCTTAAGAATTAACACAACTATGAGAAAAGAGAGTACATACAGTTTCTACTAAATAAATCCGACATTGAACTTGAGAAAAGGCCATTTTCATACTGAGCACCGGTGAGGTTTATTTTATCTCCATCAAAACAATATGGCACAGGCTCTATGTTCGAATTAGTTCTAGAACCCAGATCATGATCAACAGCACTCGGCAAGGAGCGGCTGACAGCTCCAATAAGATGATTTCCCAACGAAAGGTTAACATGTCGACCACGGCTGAGATAATAGTCAGGAAGAGCAAAACCATTTCCCGTATGTGAATCCAATGGGATTTTATTTTCATATGGTGACGAAGCAACGCCTTCAGGTCTTAGCATCCCATCTAGTTTGAAACCTGAAAAGAGTATAAACAAGTTTCAGAAGACCTCACCAAGACCTGTGGCTATATAATATAAATAATAACATCAAGACAAGTGTTATAATCTGTACATAACCATTTTCGAAATGTTACAGTACTTAGATACATTTGACTTTTCATCCCAACCACAAAAGCATCGTCACTTTTATTTAGCATCAATTTCACAATAGTTTAATTCACTTCAAGTAAGACTCCTAACTTGCACAAACATATTGAATAGAGATTTAGTGGATATAGCACAATAATGCATGCCTCTGAATTTACACATATATATAACCATCGTAGACTCATTGTATGAAATAAACTTAACATTGAAGGTTAGTGAAGTGCTAACTTAACCACATGTAAAACCACCTTGATATCAAAGAAAATTGGCAAAAACAATCTACTAACGAGGAGATTTTGTACTCCTATTAACTATTAAGAAATGCCTGCCACCACGAATGGATACCTACAGCAGTCGTAGTGCACAAGCTAGTCTTAGAGCAATGATAACATAAAAAACTACGAGTGATTAAATGTAACAGTATTAACAATTATTGATAAAAGCTGATAGATTTCAGTTTCCTACAATAAAGTTACCAAATATGACAAGAATATCAGAAATTTAGCTTTTATAGAACAAATTGAGGCCATGCTGTAAGATAAATTTTATCAGTAAGCACAAAAGTAATTTGCATCCATTTCCCGCCTACTCTATTTTCCATTTTTTAAGATGAATATCAGTACTGGATTGGAAACCTTACAAGAAACATGAACCTTCATACAACTCTATATAACAATATCATGAACACTCACCGGCATAACCACTCATTTGGTCCATCTTCTTTATACCAACCTGTTTCTGCAAATTAAAGAGGTAAGAAATAATGTATAATCAATCACATAGCAAGCAAAAGCATGTACGATGTTTTTCTGAAGATGGAGATGACAGTTACACACAATATACCACCAGATTGTAGACCTATAATTCTGAAGTTCTCTTATTAAATATTGTATGTGCAATCATACCTCATCAGACAAGTACACCTCCTCTGAAAAGAAGGATGAAGGAGAAAAACCCCTAGAGTTCATCATTTCAGAAGGCTTGGTTAATCCTTTTAGAATAAATCAACCCTTAGCCTCCAACAATCACAAAAAATCAGTTCTTGTTGAAGTTTAGAGGATATAGCTTCAGAAAGAAACTGCACGGACAATTGGGACAAGGTTAACACCCGAAGAAAGAGAACATGGAAAACCAGACACATGAGCAACAGCTTGACAAGCAAGGCGAGAAATCACAAACAAAGACAAATGATCTAGTAGTTATAGTCCAACACGAAATGTAAGTGTCTAGCTAATCAAAATTTAAGTTAAAAGTAGAGCTGTTTCATTTGATATATAGGTTGCCAATAAATTGTGCCAATCTACCTATAATTCAACAAAATTCACATTGTAACAGCTGCATTTAAGATCTCACAACTTAAAAGGTAATTAATTGATGACAAAACGATAACTCAAAATTTTCACCAGACAAAACTCCAACCACAAATAGAATTCTCGAATTGTGCAGATCGAAGAAAAGCAAAAGTCTGCAACAATTCAAACTTGAAATCACCAGAGAGCGAGAGAGACGAAGGCAAACCCTTCCCACATCAAAATTCAGGTGATTAAACCAAAATTCAACACCGGATCACACAGTACAGAGCCTTGGGGAGCAAAAATACTATCTTTGGTCTAAAAACACAAATTTCCCCTTAAGATCAAACGAAAGCCAGCTCAAATTTCAAAAAAATAAACAAAAGTCACCTGTGAGATTACAGCAGCATATCTCAGAAGTCGGAACGAAAACAAAGATAATACTGAAACTAAAAACACAGAAACGAGCAGAAGGAAGAGGAGAAGGATTTTAAGAAGGCTATAGCAATTGAAGGAGAGAAACCGAAGGGAGAATCATCTCGGAATTTAAGAATGACAGGGAAACGGAATAATTTGCGGCAAAAGGCAAGGGTAAGGGAGATTGGAGAAGAGATCTAGGTATCTGTGCCGTGCAAATAACCTCCTCCAAAGCTTCGTCGATGCCTTTCTCTCTCTTCATATTTTCCTTGTTTTCCCTACATTGCACGTTAATCACATGTACTATCATCTATGCTCTCTCTTTCTCTCTCTTGTTTGAATAATTTCTCTATAAAATATGCATATGAATTCTCCCTCTGTCCTGTGTCAGACCCAATCGGCGTTTTCCTGCTCGCTTTTTCTCTAAGCTTTAGACCGGAGATTCCGTCACGTTCCGGCGAGGCACGGCGGAGATCCTATCCTGATCTCCTCCGCGCGCTCTCGAGCACGGAAAATTATGACACTGAATTTCAGGATAAATTCAAACTGTAAAACAGAGAAAAAGGGGAAAGGTTAGAGAGAGAAGGAAATTAAAGATCGGTTTTTATCATTTTATGGATGATTTGAATAGCGATTGAGAATGCAAGAAACCAACAAGAAAAATTAAAATAAATCTTAAATTAATTCATCTTCTTTCATGTATTTACCCATTTTCCTGCTCTCCTAATAAAGAAAAATGAAATCTGTAATATTTGTTTCATTTTAAACATATACTCGGTCCGTAAAAAAATGTCTCATTTTTTTATTTGTAATGTTCCAATTTAAAGTCTTTTTCATTTTAGATAAATACACCACGTCATTTAACTAAAACTCATTACCCTTAAATTAGTATTACTACTATAAAATTAATATATTACTCCATCAGTTCGCATTCGCGAATAGGAGTCTTATTTCTCTGGCATGAGTTTTTAGAATATTAATAAAGTGGGCTGGAAAAATGTTAGTGAAATATAAGTTTCACTTGTATTAAGAAGTATTGGCTTTAAATGATACTATGTGAGTATAATGAATTGGTGGAACGGAAAACCTTATAATCATTTATAGTAATAATGAACTGGGACTCGTATTCGCATATGGATCGAAATAGAAAACAGAACTCCTATTGCGGATGGAGGGAATACTATAAAAGTATGGTCCACAATCCATTACCTCAACTCCCTATTTTACTTCTCAAATTCAATAATTTTCTAAAATCCTTACAGAATTAAAATGAGACTATAAATGGATGACGGGAAAGTAGTATTAAACTGGGTTTTATCCTCTACCGCGCACTCTTTTTACACCGGACAATTCATCAATCATATTTCAGATTGAAACTCGATTGTCATTTGTCATGTGTTTGAATGGCTATCATCTAAAAAAAGAAAGTTATTGAAGTATTTATCCATTTTACGACACTTGTAGTCTTAAAGGAGTTTGTCATATTCTGTAACTATGTAATTATATTGATTGTTATGAGTAAAAGATATGTTAGATTTTGTAAATCATTAAATACCTTAGTATGTTTCGTGTAGACTAATGAAATTTTTAATTTTTTTTGTCGCGATGAGTAAACAATTAATTGTGAGATGTCAAGCACCTGAAAACCAAATTTACTTAATTTAATCTGATATTTATTATCCGTTAGATAAGCAAGTGCAACAATGGCAATAAAATCTTGATAAAGTGTACCCTAAATTTGCTCAAATATTCAACATAAAACATAGTAGTACTCTTTATTCTAAATAGGGAAAGATTAACATAAGTGAGACACAAATAAAAATTTGAATATTGACATCTAATATCATGGAATTTTCAAGAAGTTGGGTTTTTCCCACGAACTTTGAAATTGACAAATAATATCACGAACTTTACCTCGAGTTTGTTATTTCCCACCAATAAAAAAATTCCAACTATATTAATAGATTGAAGAACAAATTTGGAGGATGTGCTTCAAGAAAAACTATTCTCAAAGATTGAAAATCTTGAAACTCTCTAAGTTGTTTTCGAGAAATTACGAAAAAAAATCCGTATCATGATATTATTTGCCGGAATTTTTTTATTGGTGAGAAATAACAAACTCGAGGTAAAATTCGTGATATTATTTGTCAATTTCAAAGTTTGTGGGAAAACCCCAACTTTTTTAAAGTTCCATGATATTAGGTGCCAAATATCCCATAAAAATTTGTTCAAAAACATGTTTTAAGTTGTGATGGCTCAAAATTTGTTAAAATGTTATGAGTAATAGATAATACAGTAATATTTTAAAATGTTTAATCTCATGACAAATTTTAACCGCCAAATGTAAGGATATTTTCCGTTTTATTTATATATCGGAATTTGGTATTTTAAGAACGGCTAATGACAATAAATAGCATACTGTTAAGTTTTTTTGCTTATTTGCAAATAATTTCATGGTATAAATAAACGCTACGCCTACGATAATTACCTAAGTGGGGATCAATATTTTTAAATGGCTGCAGCAAGTGGACCATGGTCGACCAAATTTTAAGTACTTCATCAAAATTTTGGGACCCGATTTTTATTGCATTATTATCATTTTCCTATAATTTCGTTATTGATTGCATCTCTCTTCTATACAATCCAAACAATTTATGAAGGAGTAATTTTCAAGTCAATAAGATGATTTAAGTTTACAATTTATATTCCATAAGTATAACTTGTTACGGCAGTATATTTACATTATATTTCACTATAAATGGCAAGGATGGTAGATAAAATATAAAGAAAAAAAAGAGAGATAAAAGTTTGATTGTGAAAATGATCAGTTTTCATTATTGCAGAGGAGCGAAATGTCGAGATTAGTAGTGGATTTTCATTATTATCGTTTGGACGCTTTTGGTGCGGTAGGTGTCAATATTATTCTAATCTCAAAATTATCTGCCAGATAATCATTAATTTATTCTTATCTGCTTTTCTAACTTTTCTTTCTCAACTATCACAATTAATTTGGGAAACTGTAAAAATGCCCTCACACGCTCAAACATATTCATTCAATAATTAAAATTTAAAATAGGGTGATTTGATTATAATAAACAATATTTTCGCTTTTCTTTTTATTTTAGTTTCTATACACAAATACTAGTACTATATACACTTTGTATTTTTCTTAGTATTTTTCATTGAGTGGAAACATATTTTTCTTAGTTACGATACGGGTTTAAAAAATGTAAAGAAAAATGAGTTGAATAAGTTAGTAGAATATGTGTCTCACTTATATATATTAGTTTTATTATAAAATGTGAGTGGAATAAGTTGGTGGAATGTGGAACTACTTATCATTTATAGTAAAAGTGAAATATAACTCTTATTGTGGGACAGACCGAAACAGGAAAATAGGACTCTTATTACGGACGGAGGGAATACTCTTCATCTACTCATTAAAAGCTCATTTTGTTATTTCAAATATTCGTCATTATGTGTTTCCTTTCAATTTTTTAATATAGTATTTAGTAAGTAGTATTACTATTCTCTTATACTACTTCCGTCCATAAAAAATATACCAATTTTACCATATTTAGGTATCCACCAAAACTAGATCAATTCTAAATATGAAAAGTGTTAAACAAATATTACTAACCATACACATCATTCTAAGTATGGACCTAACAATTCCTCTAAGGCCACTCGCAATGGGGCGCCCGATGGCGTCCATTATCCTCGGGCGCAGACGATGCCCACATTGTGGGTGGCCGCCATCGTCCGCGCCCTACGTCCGCGGCCGATGCATAGGGCGCGCCCTACGTCGCGGACGATGGCCTATCGTCCGCACCATCGTCCGCGCCATTGTGGGATCGGCGGACGATGGCGCGGACGATAGGACATCGTACGCGCCATCGGGCGCCCCATTGCGGGATCGTCGAACGATGGTTGCGGACGATGGCACGCGTTTTCGATGGCTATTTAAACCTCATTTCTCATTCACTTGTTCGTACGAACATCGCACCTCTCTCATTTCGCTCATCTGTCACATTTCTACATCTCTCAAATACCAAAATGAACCATGACGATGACGCCACTAGTTTTAGCTCCTCGGAGTCGGGTAGTTCGACCTCGGCCACCTCGGAAGCCTTAGATGCAGTCGTTGAAGAGGCCATGGCGGAATGCTTAGCCCAACTGCAGCGCGATGCGGCGGCGGCGGCGGAGCAGATCCACAAGCCTATTCGACGTCGGAGGTCTGTCCGACGCGACCACGCGGCAGCTCACGAACGTCTGATGGCAGACTATTTTGCTGATCAACCACGGTGGGGACAGACTGTTTTCCGCCGTCGGTTTAGAATGTCGCGTTACATTTTTCTCAGCATTGTCCGGACGTTATCATCACGTGATGAATACTTCACGTATCGGGAAGACAGCATCGGCTGACCCGGCCTTACACAGTTGCAAAAGTGCACGGCTGCACTCCGTCAATTGGCCTACAACTCCACGGCGGACATTTTCGACAAGTACCTCCACGTCGGGGAGACAACAGGCCGGGAGTGTGTGAAGAGATTTTGTAGGGGAGTTGTGGAGGCCTACGGCGACACATATTTGCACAAGCCGACTGCCGCTGATTGCCAGGGCCAGATGAAGATGCATGAGACGGCGCACGGCTTTCCTGGGATGCTAAGGAGCATCGACTGTATGCAATGGCAGTGGAAGAATTGTCCGACGGCGTGGAGAGGCCAATTCACAAGTGGATACAAGGGCAGCCACCCGACGATGATCCTCGAAGCCGTAGCTGACCATCGACTCTGGATCTGGCATGCTTACTTCGGCGTAGCCGGGTCGAACAACGACATTAACGGCGTGGAGAGGCCAATTCACAAGTGGGCAATTGTGAAGGGGCCGGCTCGTCTCTGGTTCAAGGAAGTCATCGCCGATGTCATGTATGCGTGCATAATCATGCATAACATGATAGTCGAGCATGAGGGTGGGAGCATCACCGACTGGAACGATGATAACGGTGCATCTAGCTCGTCCAGCATGGCGACCAAGCCCCCCGCTAGAGAATTACCGTCGTGCTTCAATGAGGTTCTAGCTAGACAGGCCTCAATGCGCAACCAACAAGACCATGTTCAGCTCATGAACGACATGATTGGAGAAATGTGGGCCCATAACCGTCGTCACTGAGTTTGCGTATTTTTCAAATTCATATTGTAATGTATTGATTTCTATAAATGAAATGAAGTTTTTTCCCATTTTTTGTTGTTATTTAAATATTCAAATAAAATGAAAATTCATAGGGCGCGCCTTAGAGCACGCCTTAGGGCGCCACATTGCAGGTGGGGGGTAGGAAGATAAAACTGATGACGTGGCACACCTTAGGCCGCCCCATTGCTAATGGCCTAACACAACTTCCATCATTTTTTCTCTCATTCTCTCTTATTTTACTAATTGCGCATTAAAACTCCTGTCATTTATAACTTTGTCTATTTTTTATGGACAAAGATAGTATTCAATTACTTCTCTTTATTATTAAATTATAAATTAATTTATAAGATCGGGACTGAGGGTTTTTATAGCGATCAACCTCTATCCATCATGTCCCTTAACTATTCATCCTGCACCACTTTTTGCTCTCATTATTCATGAGTTTCATTGTTTCATTTCCACTATTAACAAAAAAAAAAGTTTTAATACTAATAGAACTTCATTAAAAAAAATTCAAAAATTACATTACCAATTCTTAAAAATTTGCTAGAGAATGAAGCCTCTATCCACCATGCCCCTTAACTATTCACCCTGCACTACTTTTTGCTCCCTTCATTATTCATGAATTTCATTGTTTCATTTCTACAATTAACAAAAAAAAAAATTAATACTAATAGAACTTCATTAAAAAAACCAAAAAATTACATTACCAATTCTTAAAAATTTGCTAGAGAATGAAAATTTGGTGTGATTTTTTTTATATAAATGACGTATTTATAAATAATTTTGGGATGAATTGGAAGATAAAAAACATGAAAAATAAGTCAAAAAACGACAATAAACAATAGTATACGGGGGGAAATGATATTTTTTTCCAATTTCACCGTTTTTTAAAAAACAATTATAATGGCTAAATAGGACGCTCACTCGCGGCCCGACGAGAGGATGACAACGTGCGTTGTGAGCGGACCACGTCGACAGGGCGCGTCGGCCCGACAGAACGAGCGGCTCGTTGGGACAAGAGTTCTGCAGCGGCAGCTCGTTGCTATCTCATCCTAACTGAATGGGACAGCACACTAACGAGGCTTACTGTTGCGGGTGCTCTGAGACTCCAATAACTTTTAATACTCACATTCTTGCATACTCCATTAAAACTTGTGTCCATCACAAATACTCCCTCCGTGCCCAAAGAATATGCACAGTGGGTTCGGCACGAGTTTTAATGTAAAATTGGTAAAGTAAGAGAAAAGTAGAGAGAAAAAGTAATTAAAGTATTGTCAGTGGAGAATGGGTTCCACCTCTTTAGAGAGAAGACTTTCAAAAGTTAGAAAGTGCATGTTCTTGTGGGACGGACTAAAAAAGAAAGAGTACATATTCTTGTGGGACGGAAGGAGTAAGACATTTAATGACAGATAAAAAAATATATATACTAAAAACAATATAACAACCAAATCGGATAGCGACACTTTTTAATGCTATTAAGGGCGCTATTTTGGGTGTCTAATTATACCACCAACGCTTCATAAAATGTCTTTATTGTAATTGTCCCAACTAAAATTAGGGGAACAAATAGAAGTGTCATAAAAAAGATCAAGATAATTTGCCCTCAACTTGAGGACGTTTTCTTTTGCGTCCTAAATTATGGTTATTTTTAAAATTTTCAAACGCTACTAATTGCGTCTCAGTTTTTATGTCCATAAAAGATAAGTTTTTTTTGTAGTGTAACTTTTAGTAAATTCTGATATTATTAAGTTTTTTCTTTTTACAATTTATTAATCCCTTCATTGTTAGAGAAAATCTATTAAGTTTGAAATGTAGAAATTTAATATCTCGACATTGTTTCGCTGTCGAAATTTATTCTCTGCGAAGGAAGAAAAAAAAAATCCATTTACTTGATCGTTCAACTATTGCATATCCAAGATGCTAAAATAACGTCAAACTGAACCTCACATTTTTCAGCATATCAACCATATTTGTTTGCGTCATAATAATTGTACGGAGATGCCTATCCGGAACCGGCGGTTACGGTTCAAAACTGTCGGTTCCGGTTTTGAAAATTGATAAACCAGAACTGAACCGCGAGGGTGTTTCGTGGGTACGGTTCCGGTTCCAAAACCTCTGATTTCGGTTTTGGTTCCGAACCGGCATTTTTTTTACGGTTTACACGGTTCTGAATCGTCGATTTTCGGCGGTTCCAGCTCGGTTTCACGATTTTCCGGTGGTTTTTCGCAGTTCCGTTTTGGAACCGCCCGGAACCGGCGGTTCCGACACGATTTCGGTTCGAAAAATTTCAAACCTGAACCGAACCACGGTTCTAAAATCGACGGTTTCGGTTCGGATAAATTCTCGCGGTTCCGGTTAGAAACCATAACCACCGGTTACGGTTTCACGGTTAACCGCCAAAACCGTAAACCTTGAGCACCCGCCAACTCCAATTATTAAAAAATAATTTCATATTTTTATTTATTCATAAAAATTAATCTTAAATTATTAAAAATGAAAAGTTATTATTAATTTGTCACTCACTTTTTATCCTTCTCTTTATTACTTTATCTATATTTTTCTTTCTTTTTAACAATTTATCAATTTTATAATAAGTCATATAACTAAGTTAAATTATTTTTTAATGAACGGTAAAGAATTTTATTTACTAATCCCTCCGTTTGTTCATAGTTGAGGTAAAACTTTTCGGCACGGAGTTTAAGAAATGGATGTTGAATGTGTTAAATAAATAGATAAAAAAGTAAGAGGGGAAAAAGTCGAGAGAATAAAGTAAAAAGTGAATAAAGTAGAGAGAATAAAGTAAGAGAGAGTAAAGTAAGAAAGAGAAAAAAATTACTATATATGGAAATGACTCAACTATGAGAGAATTTCCTAAAATAGAAAAATGACTTTAACTATGGAGAAAACTATGGAGAAACGAGGAATAACTATTTATCCTCATTATTTATAAACGTAAATCATTACTACTTCATCCATCAGTGATCATTAAATATCCTGTTTGTAGCAATCGTACTGACGGTCCCACGCTATGATAAATCACATACTTCAGTAGATTAGATATTAGTATTACTGTACAATATACTCCACATTTTATAATATATAACCGTGACAAACGATTAAATCATTCGTTTCTTTTTTTTTAAATATTCACCTCGTTTCACTAGTACTTTTATTATATTTAAAAGTAATGTTATGCTCTCCCTTATATAAAATATAGTATTTATATTTTTCTATTTTGGTTTATTCACCAAAAATCAGTTTCTACATATAGTAAGTTTTTATCTCTTTAATAAAGTACTAGTAATTCAAATTTGTGCTAACAATATCTAAACCACATTATTTGTAATCTCTTTCTTTCTATTTCAAATTTTACATTAAACTCATGTCATCAACAGACAACTATCTATATTATTTTTTATTGACGGATGAAGTATAATGATGGGATACGGACTAAACAATAATTGCGAGCCCAATAGCAGTGACGGCCCATCAGCCCAAAACCCAAGAAAGAGTATCAGTTCGGCACAACCAAAGAGTTCGGTCACAGCCTATAGCTCGGAAAGAGTATCAGTTCGGCACAACCAAAGAGTTCGGTCACAGCCTATAGCTCGGTAAAAGCCGACCAATCGAGCTCAACTCTCAGATCGGCAAAAGCTGATCGGCAAAGTTCAGCAGTTCGGTCTCAGTATTCGACCGAACAAGGAGATAGTGGACCCATGCAGGATCTCCACGACCTCCATTACACCCACGATCTATTTAGTGGTATTAAGCAGTTATCAACCCCACTACCAGGGCTGCAAACCACGATCTTAGTTCGAATGTATAAATAGAACTTAGATCAGATAGACCAGGTTAAGCTCTCTAGATCCTGAATCTTATAGCAAATCAGTATTGTAATCTGTAAGCGAGACCAAGCAATACAAATTTGCCCTCTCTTCTTCCCGTGGACGTAGATTTACCTCAGTAAATCGAACCACGTAATTTTCCGTGTTGTGATCATTTATTACTTGCATTTATTCCCATCAAAAATTCGCCACATCATCACTGGCGCCGTCTGTGGGAAGCAGAGAACCAAAACTGTGATAAAAGCGAGTTTTTGATCCTTTTCCACCAAAAAAAATGCGTACCAGATCACATAATACACATACTTCCGTCCGTGATGAAGGTGAGGAATCTAGTCCAGCCCATAGGTCTGGAAAACAGCCTCGGGAGAAATCTGCCTCCAGTTCTCACGGTGAAGGAACAAACCACTCAAAAAGTCATCGCACCGAGCCTCCCCAGCAGCTCGCTTTGAATGAGGCTGTCAAGTTGTTCTTGGCTGAGAAGCAGGATGAGTTCTTAACATTCCTGCAAAAGAGCCAGAAGCCGGAGAAGAAAACGGCGGATTCTCCCTCCCCCTCCAGACATGAAAGTCACTACCGCAGTAGTGTCGCACCTTCCAGGAGAAAGAATCCTCACCACCGACATGTTCCTGTTCCTCCTCGGTACCGAAATCACAGGAGAACTCCATCTCCACCATACCGAAGAGATGTCGGATTCGCCATGTATGGAGCGCTGAAGACTCCATTTTCGGATGATATCACCCGAACTCCATTGCCACAGAATTACCGAACTCCGTCAATGACTTATGACGGGTTAGTGGATCCTCATGATTTCCTGGGACGCTATTAGTATAATATGGCGAACCAAGGTCTCAATGAGGTTCACATGTGTAAGCTGTTTCCCGAGCTGCTTATCGGGAACGCAAGAAGGTGGTTTGACAGCCTCCCTCAAGGGAGCATTAGATCTTACAGAGATCTAATGGATGCTTTTCACAGGAGATTCTTCCAGAAAGCGGAAGCCCGAATCACTTCGGCTCAGCTGCTTTCTATACGTCAAGGTCGCGATGAAAAAATTAGCGACTTCATGACGAGATTCCACAAGGAATGCCTACAAGTTGATGATCTCAATGATCTACTTGTCATTTCGGCATTCCAAAATGGAATTCTGCCCGGAGCTCTCTACAGAAAGCTCGTTGAGTGCAGTCCGCAAACAGCTCAAGAGATGTGGGACATTGCGGACCAGTTTTCTCGTGCCGATGAGGCAGACCGTCGAAAACGGTCTTTAGACAGCTCATCCAGAGGAGACAAAAAGAAGCCCGATCATAGCGATCAGGGGCTTCCTCGCCGAACTCCTTTTGAAAGAATTCAAAGGGCACCGGTACAAGGCAGATTGGGACCACGTCTCGATCTTGAGAAACCGCCCGCTCAGTTCGTACCATTGAACAAGTCGAGAGCGGAAATTTTCGAACTGCATTCTGATATGTTCGAAAAACCAAAGCGGATGACGAAATCAGCCACGCGCCGAAGTCAGGATACGTACTGCTCCTACCATCAAGACCACGGTCACGATACCGAGGAGTGCCGAAATTTGGCAGCAGGTATTGATGTTCTTGTGAAAGCAGGGACGTTAAAAAAATACCAAAGCAAGCTGCCGAAGAAGAATAAGAAACAGAGAGGTGCGAACTGCGCTCCTCAGGATCCTAAAAGGCAACAGGATCCCGAAGACGATGACGAGCCGCAATATGACGGAGTAATCCAGACTATTGACGCTCTCCCAGCCGGGAAGACTAAGTCGTCTCTAAAAGCAGAACGCAGAGGCGTCAATCGAGAGGAGCCTATGCATAAAAGGCTGAAGAAGGAGGAAGTAATCACTTTTTCAGATGCAGATCCCGTCCCGGCCATTTCTCCTCATCAAGACGCGATTGTCATTCAAGCCGGAGTGGCAAACAAACTGATCCACAGAGTGTTTGTGGATACAGGAGCGTCGGTTAGCATTCTTTTTAAAGAATGTTTTGATAAACTGGAAGTGGATCCAGCTCGGCTCAGTCCGGCCCCACTTCCTCTGAAAAGTTTCAACCAGGAAGACACCCGCCCTGAAGGTACTATCAGCCTTCCGATTACGGTGGGAAGAGCGCCTACTAGCTCCAGTACGATGATCGAGTTTTTTGTGGTAAAAGCTCGGTCCCCGTATAACATCATCCTGGGAAGAGACTGGCTCAACACAGTTCGGGCCATTTGCTCTACTTATCACCTCACAATCAAGATCCCCACTAAAGGAGGGATTGCAGTCATCCGAGGTGATCAAAAGAGAGCAAAAGAATATTTGCAGATTGCGCTTAAAAGTGCCGAGCAATCAGATCGGCACCATCAAGCATAGCAATCACAGCAGCCGGAGTCAGAGGCAGGCGAAATGACCGAAGTCACACCGGAGCCGAACTCGATGACAGTTCAGTTATACGAAGATGATCCATCCAGAACGGTCAAGATCGGTTTCGCGGGAACACCTCTGCTCCGGGAAAAGACCATCCAGCTCCTCAAAGAGTACAAAGATGTCTTTGCGTGGTCTCCGTTGGACATGACCGGAGTGTCTTCCGAGGTAATTACACATCGGTTAAATATTGATCCTTCAGTCCGGCCTATAAAACAGAAGCAAAGACTCTTTGCGGCAGAAAGAAATCAAGTCATCCATGACGAAGTCCGCCAATTACTGAAAGCGGATGTATTATTCGAAGTAAAATATCCTTCTTGGGTGGCCAATCCTGTGATGATCAAGAAAAAAGAAGGAGGATGGCGGATGTGCATAGATTTTACCGATCTAAATAAGCACTGTCCTAAAGATTGCTACCCCCTTCCGAACATAGATAAAAAAGTAGAAGCTTTGATAGGCTTCGAAATTTTCTGTTTTCTTGATTTGTATAAAGGATACCACCAAGTTTTAATGGATGAGAATGATGCTTCAAAAACGGCTTTCATTACTGACTTCGGCATTTTTGCTTATAAAAAGATGCCATTCGGTTTAAAGAATGCCGGAGCCACATATCAAAGGATGGTAGACAAGCTATTTCGGCACCTGATCGGAAAAGAGGTTGAAGTCTATGTTGACGACATAGTTGTTAAAAGTAGAAGCACTTCGGATTACGAAGACAATCTCAAATCAACTCTCGACGTGCTCAAAAAAGCCAACCTCAAACTCAATCCCCAAAAATGTACCTTTTTGGTAGATTCGGGAAAGTTTCTGGGTTGTTGGGTTTCAAAGGACGGACTCAAGGCAAATCCCCTAAAGGTTCAAGTTGTTCAGAACATGGCAATGCCGAAGTCCATACACGGTGTGCAAAGGCTAACTGGATGTCTAGCCGCACTGAATAGATTCCTTTCCCAAGCAGCCGAAAAACAACCGCCGTTCTTCAATGTTTTGAAGAAGGCACCAAAGTTTGAGTGGGGAGCCGAACAGAAAAAGGCTTTTGACGAACTCAAAAGTTATTTAGCCGAACTCCCTATTCTCTCTGCTCCAACAGATGCCGAAGTGATATTCTTATATTTAGCGGCATCAGATCAAACCATTAGCGCGGTACTTGTACGAGAAGAAGGCCTAAAGCAGCGTCCTATCTACTTTACAAGCCGAGCATTAAGAGGTCCCGAAACAAGGTATCAACCTCTGGAAAAAATTGCTCTGGCATTAGTAAATGCAGCAAGGAGACTGCGGCCATATTTCTATGCTCACAAGGTATGCGTCTTAACCGATCTTCCACTTCGGCAAGTTTTGACTAAGCCTGAAGCATCAGGCAGAATTGCCAAGTGGGCCATAGAGTTGGGAGAACATTCAATAGAATATCTACCTCGGAAAGCCATCAAGGGACAAGCCTTGGCAGATTTTCTGGTAGAGGCAAAGTTCGATCAAGCAATCCCTATTATTGCCGAACCGAAAAGCCCTACCAATGATGAACCAACACAGCCCCAGGAACCCGAAGTAGAGCCGCCGGACTGTTGGATTGGATTCGTAGATGGAGCTTCGAATAAGACGGGAAGTGGAGCTGGTATTCTACTTATCGCTCCCGACGGACACGAGGTAACTTATTCACTTCGGTTCTTATTCCCAACCACTAATAACGAAGCCGAATACGAAGCCCTTCTTGCCGGACTTCGGTTAGCGCAAAGTCTATTTATCAAATCTCTCAAAATCCATTGTGATTCACAAGTCATAGTGAATCACATGTTGGGTACAAGTGAAGCCCGAGATGAAAGGATGAAAAAATACTTGGACAAAGCGCAAAGCATTAGCCGAAGTTTCTCTTATTTTCGGATAATCCGCATCCCCAGAGCGGAAAATGGCCGAGCAGATACTTTAAGCAAGTTGGCCTCATATCCGAGCTCAAAAGTGGAGGAATTACCGCACAGAAGCATTGATGATGCTGAGGTACTTTCAGTAACCAGCTCGCCGAACTGGATGACGCCAATATCAAAGTATCTAGATCAAGGACAACTGCCCGAGGATAAGAGAGAAGCTCGGAAAATCACATGCCGAGCACTTCGGTATGAACTTCATGAAGGAGTCCTATATAGAAAGTCCTACCTTCAACCGTTATTGCGATGTGTAGGACCAGAAGAGACGGACTACATCCTTAGAGAAGTTCATGAAGGATCGTGCGGCAGCCACATCGGAGCTAGAGCTTTAGCTAAAAAAGTTCTGAGATGGGGATATTATTGGCCAACTATGGTACAAGAAGCAGTACAGCTCGTTAAGAAATGTACGAAGTGCCAAATCCATGCAAATATCCCAAGGATGCCGCAGACCGATCTATGTGCTATGCAAAGCCCTTGGCCTTTTATGCAATGGGGCATAGACATAGTAGGACCACTACCACAAGCTCCTCGGCAAATGAAATTCTTGATCGTTGCCGTGGACTACTTCACAAAGTGGGTGGAGGCTGAACCATTAGCTACGATAACGAGCTCGAAGGCATTGGATTTTGTTTGGAAGAACATAGTTTGCCGATTTGGCATACCCCATATCCTCATTTCGGATAATGGGACTCAGTTCACCGACAAGACATTCAAGAATTGGTGCCAAGAGTTGAATATTCAACAGCGGTTCACTTCGGTCTCTCACCCACAAGCAAACGGACAAACGGAAGTAACAAACCGTATTTTGGTGAAAGGATTAAAAGCTCGGTTAGAACAAGCCAAAGGACAATGGGTAGAAAATCTTCCTCAAGTCCTATGGTCTTACCGAACTACACCAAAAACCTCCAACGGTGAAACTCCGTACAGTCTAGTGTACGGCACTGAAGCCGTAATTCCGGTTGAGATCGGCATACCCAGCCCCCGAACACTCAATTTCTCAACAGAACTGAATGATGACGGACTGAGAGCCGAACTAGATCTTGCCGAAGAAAGAAGAGAACTGGCCTGCATAAAAGCAGCCAAGTACAAGGAGCAAGTAACCCGGTATTATAACCAAAGGGTGAAAAAGCTGCAGTTTCAAGTGGGAGATCTCGTATTGAGAAACAATGAAGTAAGCCGAGCAGAAAAGCTGGGCAAACTTGAACCCACATGGGAAGGTCCGTATCGGGTGTCAGAAGTCCTGGGAAAAGGGTCTTATAAATTGACTCACATGTCAGGAGAACAAGTACCCCGAACATGGCATATTTCCAACCTCAAGAAGTTCCATTTGTAAGAGACAAGGTCCGGTCAGTCTTGTATCTAGTTCGGTCCTAGGGATATGTGCTTTCATGTTTCTATTTGTCCTTTATGCTGGTCGTTTTATAAAAGTTTAAAATCTTTTTCGTCTTTTTTATTTGTCTTTATGTGCGTTTAGTCTCTATGTGCGTTTTGTCTCTTATAAATATTACTGAGGTATATTGATCTTTAAAGGCTGATCCCCTTTTTAGATCATGTATTAAAGACAATTGTGAGTCCAAGCTTCTAAGGAAGATACAAGACCACAATTCAGCTTAAGAAACAAGCAGTTCGTCTGAAACGGACTGCAATAAGCCGAAAACCACTTCGGTCAACCAGGGAAAGTCCAATCCAAGCGATAAAACTCGCCAAATTAGGACACAAAAGGAAAGTCCAATCCAAGCGATAAAACTCGCCAAATTAGGACACAAAGGGAAAGTCCAATCCAAGCGATAAAACTCGCCAAATAAGGACACAAACTAAGTCCGGTCAAAGAAGAGTTTTCTTCATAAGACTGAGGACGAGTCCGGCCAAAGAAGAGTTTTCTTCATAAGACCGCGGACGAGTACAATAAATGAAATAAAAAATCGCTGAACTGTAAATACGCAGTGATAGAAGCGAAATGAAAAAAATTTCATTTATTAAGTCTTGTTCGGCATACAATTTCGCTGCCCTACGAGAAGGCGTTACACCATTACAAAGGACTATTCTACTGTCCACGGTTGCTAAAGTTGAGCCACCTATCCAAAAAATCCTCATGATGCTGAGTTCGGGTGTTCCGAACAGTTGAAGAATAAGTAGGTCGACGAGATGCTCTGATCGACCTACCGCCCCTTCCCTGAGTCCGGGAAGTTCTAGCACCTCGGCGGCGAAGAGTCTCTTCACGAAGCATCCGCTGATCTTGCTCACTCATAATCACAACTCCTCTACGAACTTCAGGGCGTTCTCGTCTTGACATTTCCGGTTGTTCCGGAGTCCGTTGCTGACTTGGAGTACGTTCTCGTCTTGACGTTTCCGGTTCATCCTGAGTCCGTTGTTGGTTTGGAGTAGAATCTTGAGCAAGTGGATTAGAGGTTTGAGTTGGAGTGTGAGCATCTGTTGGCGGGAAACGCCTAAGGAATCTCTCGATTGAGGGACGCCGGGAAAGAATGATGTCGTACCGAGAAGCCAAGCGCCGCAATGACTTCACAACTTGTTGGCAAGCCGAGCTCTCCAGCGCATTGTTCTTCCGGAGTACATGAAGCTCCTCCCACAGTTCATCAACTTGATTCTGAACTTCAGATATGGTCATCAACTTGATTCTGAACTTCAGATATGCAGTCCTCTCAGCGATGACAGTGTTCAGCTCGGCCTCCAGATCTTTCTTTATGGACTTTAAGTCCTTATTGTTGGACTCCAGCTCCACTAACCGAGCCAAGAGTTCGTCATACTTCACCTGGTCATCTATGGCTTTTTTCTCAGCTTCGTTTAAAGCCGAAGAGTATAGCCGCTTCCAGTGAAGTACCTCCAGCTCCTTAGAGTTAAGAATACAAAGCAGCTATGTCAGTTCGGCATTTCAGTTTACCGAGCAGGCAGTAAACCACAACAGGAGTAAAAGAGATTACGAAAAGCTATAAAGAAGACACGAGTGTAGAAAGAAGAATTTTTTCATTCACAAGAAAAATTTTTTACACAAGGAGGGCTTCAAGGCCATTTTACAAGGAGAGAAAGAAACTAAACTAAGAGAAGGGAGACGAAATCATACTCCGCCAGTTTCGTCTCCGGCTCCTCTGTGGGTTTCAGCCTCCTTCTCCTTGCCTACTTCGGCTTCAGCCTCGGCCTCCCCACTCCCTCCAGCCTGCTCGGTGCCCCCATCGCCGATCTGCTGCACCTCCTGCTCGGCATGCCCGTCGCCGGCCTGCTGATCCGTCTGCTCGGTCTCCTTGCCGGCCTCGTTTTCCTGCCCACCCTCTTCGTTAAAGATTGAAGCGGGTGAAACAGGTCCCAAGGAGGCAAAGATGGCCTCCATGTTCTCGTCCCGGTCAGCGCGGCAGTTACGAACTCTTTCAGCAGAGAGCAGGACCGAGGAAGAAGCAAGCTCCTCAAGGAGCGGCAGACTCTGGAGACGAGCTGAAATCTCTCGGCCATACAGCGCCAGGACGACTTCGGGTCCCTGCTCAGCGTTATCGGTCATCAATTTCAGCAGATCACCGATAAAGGCCGAAAATTGATTGCTCAAAAAGAGTTTCTCCGCGAAAACACGGAGAGCCTCTCCCTGAGCAACCACGGCGGCAGCCTCCCTCTGTTTAGATTGCTCTCTCTGGATGATGAGCTGGTTTTTGGCACGCTGAGCTTCATCCTGAGCCGAGATCCTAGCGGCCCTTGCCTTCTCAAAGTCTGCCCGAGCCTGTTCGGCCTGGTGACGAGCAGCATTCAACTTCCTCTGCATCTCAGCATAATCGTTGGACGCTTTGGAGAGTTCAACGGCGACGAGCTTGGAGAGCATATTGTTCCTCTGAAAATGGAAAAAGGAAAAAGTCAACAGAGGGGCCACAAAAAATATAGGAAAAAAGCAAGGCCAGAAAATCAAGAAGAGAATTCACCTCTACAAAGTCCGTTGGCCATGCAAAAGGCTCACAGACATGTTCCGAAGGGGCCGCCAAGACAATGTCTTTCTCCGGCGCTCTTGGGGGTTTCTGAATCTTCCCCTTCCCCTTTGCCGAAGTCGACTCCGGCTTTTTTGGATCCGAAGAAGAGGTCTTCTGCCTTTTCGGATTCTTCTCGACATCAGACGCCGAGCCGGTGGCTTTCTGTTTCTCCGGCTCCTTGGATTCGGAGGATTTCCGACCTAGCCTGCTTAGCCTGTTCACTGCCAAAAAGCCGCCCGAAAAGAGACAAAGTTAGTTTCGCCCTAAAAGCAGTAAAGCAACAAAGAAATCCTCACCCCCATTCTCTTCGTCCGAAGACGAGAATCGAACACGAATTCACCTTACTAGCTCATATTCCCGAATACTGTTTCCTAATCAGGGAATCTTATTGAGCTCCGCCCTCGAGCTCGTCACGGGTCACTACCTAGGATGAGGAATTACGGACTTCTGCCCTGCTCCAATGAAAAGTCCGGAGCCGCGTCCTATTGTACAAAAAAGAATAGGGACGCCGGGAAAGAATGATGTCGTACCGAGAAGCCAAGCGCCGCAATGACTTCACAACTTGTTGGCAAGCCGAGCTCTCCAGCGCATTGTTCTTCCGGAGTACATGAAGCTCCTCCCACAGTTCATCAACTTGATTCTGAACTTCAGATATGGTCATCAACTTGATTCTGAACTTCAGATATGCAGTCCTCTCAGCGATGACAGTGTTCAGCTCGGCCTCCAGATCTTTCTTTATGGACTTTAAGTCCTTATTGTTGGACTCCAGCTCCACTAACCGAGCCAAGAGTTCGTCATACTTCACCTGGTCATCTATGGCTTTTTTCTCAGCTTCGTTAAAGCCGAAGAGTATAGCCGCTTCCAGTGAAGTACCTCCAGCTCCTTAGAGTTAAGAATACAAAGCAGCTATGTCAGTTCGGCATTTCAGTTTACCGAGCAGGCAGTAAACCACAACAGGAGTAAAAGAGATTACGAAAAGCTATAAAGAAGACACGAGTGTAGAAAGAAGAATTTTTTCATTCACAAGAAAAATTTTTTACACAAGGAGGGCTTCAAGGCCATTTTACAAGGAGAGAAAGAAACTAAACTAAGAGAAGGGAGACGAAATCATACTCCGCCCAGTTTCGTCTCGGCTCCTCTGTGGGTTTCAGCCTCCTTTCCTTGCCTACTTCGTGCTTCAGCCTCGGCCTACCCACCTCCCTCCAGCCTGCTCGGTGCCCCCATCGCCGATCTGCTGCACCTCCTGCTTTCGGCGATGCCGTCGCCGGCCTGATGATCCGTCTGCTCGGTCTCCTTGACGGCCTCGTTTCCTTCCCACCCTCTTCGTTAAAGATTGAAGCGGGTTGAAACAGGCTCCCAAGGAGGCAAAGAGGCCTAAATGTTCTCGCTCCGGTCAGCGCGCAGTTAGTTACGGAACTCTTTCAGCATGAGAGCAGGACCGAGGAAGAAGCAAAAGCTCCTCAAAGGAGCGGCAGACTCTGGAGACGAGCTGAAATCTCTCGGCCATACAGCGCCAGGACGACTCGGGTCCCTGCTCAGCGTTATCGGTCATCAATTTCAGCAGATCACCGATAAAGGCCGAAAATTGATTGCTCAAAAAGAGTTTCTCGCCGAAAACACGGAGAGGCCTCTCCCTGAGCAACCACGGCGGCAGCCTCCCTCTGTTTAGATTGCTCTCTCTGGATGATGAGCTGGTTTTTGGCACGCTGAGCTTCATCCTGAGCCGAGATCCTAGCGGCCCTTGCCTTCTCAAAGTCTGCCCGAGCCTGTTCGGCCTGGTGACGAGCAGCATTCAACTTCTCTGCATCTCAGCATAATCGTTGGACGCTTTGGAGAGTTCAACGGCGACGAGCTTGGAGAGCATATTGTTCCTCTGAAATGGAAAAAGGAAAAAGTCAACAGAGGGGCCACAAAAAAATATAGGAAAAAAGCAAGGCCAGAAAATCAAGAAGAGAATTCACCTCTACAAAGTCCGTTGGCCATGCAAAAGGCTCACAGACATGTTCCGAAGGGGCCGCCAAGACAATGTCTTTCTCCGGCGCTCTTGGGGGTTCTGAATCTTCCCCTTCCCCTTTGCCGAAGTCGACTCCGGCTTTTTTGGATCCGAAGAAGAGGTCTTCTGCCTTTTCGGATTCTTCTCGACATCAGACGCCGAGCCGGTGGCTTTCTGTTTCTCCGGCTCCTTGGATTCGAGGATTTCCGACCTAGCCTGCTTAGCATGTTCACTGCCAAAAAGCGAGAAAACAAAGTTAGTTTTCGCCGCTAAAGCAGTAAAGCATAAAAAAGAAATCCTCACCCTCAGTCTCTTCGTCCGAAGACGAGGAATCGAACACGAAGTCACCCTTGACGAGCTCAGATTCCGAATACTGTTTCCTAATCATGGGAATCTTATTGGAGCTCGCCCTCGAGCTCGTCCAACGGTTCTACCCGAGGATGAGGAATTACGGACTTCGGCCCTCTCCAGGAAAAGTCCGGAGCCGCTGTCCTATTGTAAAAAAAGAAACGATTTTGCCACTTCGGCCATTTGGTTTTACAAAAGGCTCTAAAGGGCTGTAAAGGGATCAAGTAAAACCAGGATCCCTTTCCTCTTAAACTGAAAGAAATTAAGGATTGCCCTCAGAGACAGATCCTTTTCTAGTCTACGCAGCTCGGCAGCAAAGGCCGATAAGTGCCTCCAAGAATTTGGAGTCACCTGACCTAAAGGAAGTTGAAAAAAAATCAAGAAGCTCTACAAAGGCAGGGGGAAGAGGGAAACGAAGCCCGCATTCTAAGCAGGCTTCGTAAACGGTGGCATAACCCTCCGGCGGCGAGTTAGCCCTATGAATGTCGTCGGGAATCACCACTAACCCCCCAGGAAGAAAATATTTTCCGTGTAAGGATATCACAGTATCCTTACTCAAAATGCTGTGAAAAATATTCTACCGTCTTCTCCCCGGACCTTTTCCGGCCAGAAGACCCCTCACCCCCCTTCCTACCACTACCTGATTCAGAAACAGTTTCAGAAGAAGAAGACATGATTCTTACTCTTTGATGGTCGAAAGTCTCTGAAGAAATTCTTGAAGAAGCGGAAGAAAATTTTACGAAAAAGAGAGAGAATGCCGAAGAAATAATCGCAAAAGTGTTCCAATGATGAAGAAAGGAAATATTTATCAGATTCGCAGAGGCATTTCAAATTCGTCACACCGTTTCAAATCCCACTTTTTCCGGATTCTCTGGCCGGATTTGCTGTCACATTTAATGCAGACACGTGCGGAGCACGTCCCCTGACGTCAGCCTCCCCCTTACACTTATCCAAAATGCCGAAGTGATTCACTTCGCTTTTCGGGGGGGTGGTGATGGGATACGAACTAAACAATAATTGCGAGCCCAATAGCAGTGACGGCCCATCAGCCCAAAACCCAAGAAAGAGTATCAGTTCGGCACAACCAAAGAGTTCGGTCACAGCCTATAGCTCGGAAAGAGTATCAGTTCGGCACAACCAAAGAGTTCGGTCACAGCCTATAGCTCGGTAAAAGCCGACCAATCGAGCTCAACTCTCAGATCGGCAAAAGCTGATCGGCAAAGTTCAGCAGTTCGGTCTCAGTATTCGACCGAACAAGGAGATAGTGGACCCATGCAGGATCTCCACGACCTCCATTACACCCACGATCTATTTAGTGGTATTAAGCAGTTATCAACCCCACTACCAGGGCTGCAAACCACGATCTTAGTTCGAATGTATAAATAGAACTTAGATCAGATAGACCAGGTTAAGCTCTCTAGATCCTGAATCTTATAGCAAATCAGTATTGTAATCTGTAAGCGAGACCAAACAATACAAATTTGCCCTCTCTTCTTCCCGTGGACGTAGATTTACCTCAGTAAATCGAACCACGTAATTTTCCGTGTTGTGATCATTTATTACTTGCATTTATTCCCATCAAAAATTCGCCACATCATCATATAATATAGTAGTAGATCTTTATTAGTACTCTCTACATTCATTTAATTTGTAGTTGAATATTCCCTCCATCTTTGCTTAGTAAAGGCATTTCTTAAGGTACGGAGATTAACAAATTTTGTTAAATTAAACAAATGAAGATAAAGTAAAATATGAGTGTAAAATAGGAAAAATAAGTGATCGACTAAATTAAGAGTAATTAGATATTTATTTCTGACTTTTTACTTGTAATAAATTTGTACTCACTTTTGCTATAAAAATATTCTTTAACTCAAATATTGAAATGGAATTTGTTACTCATATCATGGCAACTTAAACATCTTGTGGGAAGAAAAGCAAAAATAAAATAAAAACAAAATAATAGGCCAACTTCCAAAATTCATGTAGTAAGAAATTTGTAGTACAATTTTCAGTACACATTAGGTTAGCGAGTCACATGTTCGTCTTCAGAAGATATTGTATGTGGAGTAGATAAATTGAGATTTCAACCTTTTCACACTTGAAACGTTATGATCATATTTATATTAGATCAATAAAAAATTACTACAATAATTGAATTGAACAATAAAGTTTTATTTGAAGATCCATTTTGTATGTTATTCAGGTAAGATTATGCTAATTTATAAATTTACTCTTACACACCTCTCTCCCTCTATCTAGGGTTTTCTTAATATTGAGAGATATTAATGTGAGAAAGGGCAGCTGGTTGAACGGATCAACCAATGGAAGAATTAAGAGAAAGACAAAATAGTTTAGGGATCGGTCCAATAAATCGACTGCCAGTTTTTAGGTTAGTTACCAAAGCCTTCATTTGGATCTTATTTCACGTTCTACTATTATCGAGTAACATTTTAGTTTGTCACACTTCACAAGTATAAACATATGAATAAAATTTAGATTTTTGTGTTGGATCCATACACTTATTTTTCTCCTGTGAATTTTGGGTTGCTGTGTTTCCACTTTTTAATTGGGTTTTTGAGTTTTATATTGTACAACTGATGTTCATTTATTTTAAAATAAAGTTTTTAGTTACTAAGTTTTACTATTAAAGAATTTTTTTGTAAACTCTCTCTCACTGTGAAAGAGAAAGAGAGTAGTGACAAAAACCAGGAACCAAATTAAATTTAAGTTGCTTTCCATTGGTGTATAAACAATGCCTTTTATATTTGTTTGAAAAGCAAAAAGTATATAAATAATTAATCCATTGCTATAAAAAAAAAGTAGTACAAGAAAATCCGTCTTCTGATCTCCATTTGTTGGAGTTTTTTTATTTTAAAGTTGAAGTGTGATGGTTTAGACACACTAATGATTTGATTAAGTTCCATACGGTAGAAACAAAAGTTTTGAATGTATTTTTGAATAGTGTACATACTCTTAAGAATCGAGCTTGGGTAATTAATAGACATTATAAAGATGTGCTATTAAAGTGAAAACATATGGTGCATCATTTCAAATGAGAAACAATCTTAGTTATAATTGTCGGATGAGATGTTAATGCAAAAGAACAAAAGAATATTATGAAGAGTCGGATGAGATGTTAATGCAAAAGAACAAAAGAATCAAATGCTAACTAATTTCAATTTTGTATATTAAAAATATCAACATAAAGATATAAATTTATTAATTAATCTTCTTGTGTTGATAAATTTATGTAATTGTGTTGATATTTAAATTTACATGTTGTATTGATATAATTATGTCTTTGTGTTGATAATTTTAATACACAGAATTGAAAGTTATTAGATATTACTGTAAATTAGTATTACAATAACACGACCCGGAAGGAGTATATACCACTGAAAATAAATTTAAGGAAAATATTTATTAAAAATAAAACAAGATTAGGACCATCTCAGATATACACTATAGAACTTAAAATAGAGTAGGCAATTAGTCCAATAACACTCCAAAATCAATTTCATTTAGAGGTTTTGAGTAAAACATAATACTCCTACTACCTATTTTTAGGTTCACAGCAAAACAAACCGAAATTATTTTTCAAATTCGGTGAGTAAAAAAGATAGTGAAAATAGAATATTCTTTTAAGTTTAATGTAAATTGTTAGAGTAAACTTACCACTCCCCCTTGTCCCTCATTATGTATCGAGTTTTCCATTTTGGTTTGTTTCACTCACTTCATTTTTATCACTTTTAATAGTGGGCATCACATTCAACTAATGATGGGGTACGAACTAAACCCTAATGGCAAGCCCAATAACAGTGACGGCCCACCAGCCCAGAGCCCAAGAAAGAGTATCTGTTCGGCACCAAAGAGTTCGGCACGACCAAAGAGTTCGGACTCAGCCTACAGCTCGGTAAAAGCCGACCAGTCAAGCTCTCCTCTCAGATCGGCAAGAGCTGATCGGTAAAGTCCAGCAGTTCGGTCTCAGCATTCGACCGAACTAGGAGTTAGTGGACTCATGAAAGGCCTCCACGACCTCCGCTATACCCACGATCTATTTAGTGGTACGAAGCAGTTATTGAGCAGTTATTGCTCACCCACGATCTTGTTAGTGGGGCTGCAAACCACGATCCTAGTTCAATGTATAAATAGAACTTAGATCAGATAGAAAAGGGTTAAGCTCTCTAGAGATAAAATAGCATATAGCAAGTCTGTGTTGTAAGCTGTAATCCCAGATCAAGCAATACAATCTTGCCCTCCCTTCTTCCCGTGGACGTAGATTTACTTCAGTAAATCGAACCACGTAAATTCTTTGTGTCATAATCTTCATTCTCTACCAGCATTTATTAACATCAATAATTCGCGGATTCATCACTGGCGCCGTCTGTGGGAAACAGAGAACAAAATTTGTGATAAAGCGAATTTTTGATCCATTTTTTCCACCCAAAAAATGCATACCAGATCGCAGAATACCCGTATTCCAGCCCGTGAGAACCAGGAGGAAGCCAATCCATCCCATAGGTCGGGAAAACAGCCTAGGGATAAATCCACCACCAGTTCTCATGGCGAAGGAACAAGCCGCTCCAAAAATCGTCCCACTGAGTCTTCCCAGCAGCCCGATTTGAATGAGGCTGTCAAGCAGTTTTTGGCTGAAAAGCAGGAGGAATTCTTAACCTTCCTGCGAAAAAGCCAAAAGCAGCCGGAGACGAAAACGACGGATTCTCCTTCTCCCTCCGCACAAGAAAGTCACTACCGCAGTAGTGTCGCATCTCCCAGGAGAAAGAATCCCCGTCCCCCACATATTCCAGCTCCTCCTCGGTACCGGAATCACAGGAGAACTCAATCTCCTCCATACCGACGAGATATCGGATTCGCCGTGTACGGAGCACTGAAGACTCCGTTCTCGGACGATATCACCCGAACTCCCCTACCACAGAACTACCGAACTCCGTCGATGACTTACGACGGGCTCGTGGATCCTCACGATTTCTTGGGGCGCTATCAATATAACATGGCGAACCAGGGTCTCAACGAGGTCCACATGTGCAAGCTGTTTCCCGAGCTGCTCATCGGGAACGCAAGAAGGTGGTTCGATAGCCTCCCCCAGGGCAGCATCAGATCTTACCGAGATCTAATGGATGCCTTCCACAGGAGGTTCTTTCAGAAAGCGGAAGCCCGAATCACTTCGGCTCAGCTGCTTTCCATTCGTCAAGGTCGCGACGAAAAAATCTGCGACTTTATGACAAGATTCCACAAGGAATGCCTGCAAGTAGACGATCTCAACGATCTGCTTGTCATCTCGGCATTCCAAAATGGAATCTTGCCCGGAGCTCTCTACAGGAAGCTCGTTGAGTGCGGTCCGCAGACAGCTCAGGAAATGTGGGACATTGCGGACCAGTACTCCCGGGCCGATGAGGCAGACCGTCGCAAACGGTCGTTAGACAGCTCATCGTCCCGAGGAGACAGAAGGAAGCCCGATCATAGCAATCAGGGGCATCCTCGCCGGACTCCATTTGAAAGAATTCAAAGGGCTCCGGTGCAAGACAGATTGGGACCTCGTCTCAATCCCGAGAAGCCGCCCGCTCAGTTCGTACCGCTGAACAAGCCGAGAGCGGAAATTTTCGAACTGCACTCTGACCTGTTCGAAAAGCCAAAGCGGATGACGAAATCAGCCGCGCGCCGACCACAGGATACTACTACTGCTCCTACCATCAAGACCACGGTCACGATACTGAGGAGTGCAGAAACTTGGCTGCAGGCATCGATGTTCTTGTGAAGGCAGGGACATTGAAAAAATACCGAAGTAAGCAGCCAAAGAAGAATAAAAAGCAGAGTGGTGCGAACTGCGCTCCTCAGGATCCGAAAAGGCAGCCGGATCCCGAAGACGATGACGAGCCGCAATATGATGGAGTAATCCAGACTATTGACGCGCTCCCTGCCGGGAAGACCAAGTCGTCCCTAAAGTCAGAGCGCAGAGGCTCCAATCGAGAGGAGCCAACGCATAAAAGGCTGAAGCAGGACGAAGTGATTACGTTCTCGGCTGCTGATCCCGTCCCGGCCATCTCTCCTCACCAAGACGCCATTGTCATCCAAGCCGGAGTGGCAAACAAACTGATCCACAGGGTGCTTGTGGATACAGGAGCGTCGGTTAGCATTCTTTTTAAAGAGTGCTTCGACAAACTGGAAGTGGACCCAGCTCGGCTCAGTCCGGCTCCGCTTCCCCTGAAGAGCTTCACTCAGGAGGACACCCGCCCTGAAGGTATTATCAGCCTTCCGATCACGGTGGGGAAAGCGCCTACTAGCTCCAGTACGATGATTGAGTTTTTCGTGGTGAAAGCTCGGTCCCCGTACAACGTCATCCTGGGAAGAGACTGGCTCAACACAGTTCGGGCCGTTTGCTCCACCTATCACCTCACCATCAAGATCCCTACTAAAGGAGGGATAGCGGTCATCCGAGGTGACCAAAAGAGAGCAAAGGAATGTCTGCAAATTGCGCTTAGAAGTGCCGAGCAGTCAGATCGGCACCACCAAGCATAGCAATCACAGCAGCCGGAGTCAGAGGCGATGACCGAAGTCATACCGGAGCCGAACTCGATGACAGTTCAGCTGTACGAAGACGATCCATCCAGAACGGTTAAGATCGGCTTCGCGGGAACGCCCCTACTTCGGGAAAAAAACCATCCAGCTCCTCAAGGAGTATAAAGACGTCTTTGCATGGTCTCCGTTGGACATGACCGGAGTGCCCCCCGAGGTAATCACTCATCGGTTAAATATTGATCCTTCAGTCCGGCCGATAAAACAGAAGCAAAGACTCTTTGCGGCAGAACGAAGTCAAGTCATCCATGACGAAGTCCGTCAATTATTGAAGGCGGATGTGTTATTCGAAGTGAAGTATCCTTCGTGGGTGGCCAATCCTGTCATGATCAAGAAAAAGGAAGGAGGATGGCGGATGTGCATAGATTTCACCGATCTAAATAAGCACTGTCCCAAAGATTGCTATCCCCTTCCGAACATAGATAAAAAGTAGAAGCTTTGGTAGGCTTTGAAATTTTTTGTTTTCTTGATCTGTACAAAGGATACCATCAAGTTTTAATGGATGAGATTGACGCTTCAAAAACGGCCTTCATTACTGATTTCGGCATTTTCGCTTATAAAAAGATGCCATTCGGTTTAAAGAATGCCGGAGCCACTTATCAAAGGATGGTAGACAAGCTTTTTCGGCACCTGATTGGAAAGGAGGTCGAAGTGTATGTTGACGATATAGTCGTCAAAAGCAAAAGCACTTCGGAGTACGAGCACAACCTCAAGTCCACTCTCGACGTGCTCAAGAAAGCCAACCTCAAACTTAATCCCCAAAAGTGTACCTTTTTGGTAGATTCGGGAAAGTTTCTGGGTTGTTGGGTTTCAAAGGACGGACTCAAGGCAAACCCCTCAAAAGTTCAAATCGTTCAGAACATGGCAATGCCGAAGTCCATACATGACGTGCAAAGGCTAACCGGATGTCTAGCCGCACTGAATCGATTCCTTTCCCAAGCAGCCGAAAAGCAACTGCCGTTCTTCAAGGTGTTGAAAAAGGCACCAAAGTTCGAGTGGGGAGCCGAGCAGAAAAAGGCCTTTGACGAACTCAAAAGTTATCTAGCCGAGCTTCCTATTCTCTCCGCTCCAACCGAAGCCGAAGTAATATTCTTATACTTAGCGGCATCGGATCAAACCATCAGCGCGGTGCTTGTACGAGAAGAAGGCCTAAAGCAGCTTCCCATCTACTTTACAAGCCGAGCATTAAGAGGTCCAGAAACAAGGTATCAACCTCTGGAAAAAATTGCTCTGGCATTAGTAAATGCAGCAAGGAGACTGCGGCCATACTTCTATGCTCACAAGGTATGCGTCTTAACTGATCTGCCACTTCGGCAAGTGTTGACCAAACCAGAAGCATCAGGCAGAATCGCCAAGTGGGCTATAGAGTTGGGAGAGCACACAATTGAATACCTACCTCGGAAAGCCATCAAGGGACAAGCCTTGGCAGATTTTCTTGCAGAAGCAAAGTTCGATCAAGCAATTCCTGTTATTGCCGAACAGAAGAATTCTGCCAATGCCGAACTAGCACAGCCCTTGGAATCCGAAATAGAGCCGCCGGACTGCTGGAGCGGATTCGTAGATGGAGCTTCAAACAAGATGGGAAGTGGAGCTGGTATTTTACTTGTCGCTCCCGACGGACACGAGGTAACCTACTCACTTCGGTTCCTATTCCCCACTACTAATAATGAAGCCGAGTACGAAGCCCTCCTGGCCGGACTCCAGTTAGCGCAAAGTCTGCTCGTCAAATCTCTCAAAGTCCATTGTGATTCACAAGTCATAGTAAATCACATGTTGGGTGCAAGTGAAGCTCGTGACGAGAGAATGATGAAGTATTTGGACAAAGCGCAAAGCATCAGCCGAAGTTTCTCCTATTTTCGGATAATCCGCATTCCCAGAGCGGAAAATAGCCGAGCAGATACCTTAAGTAAGATGGCCTCAGATCCGAACTCAAAGGCGGAAGAATTAATGCATCGAAGCATTGATGAAGCCGAGGTACATTCAGTATCCAGCTCGCCGAACTGGATGACGCCGATCTTGCAGTATCTGGATCAAGGACAATTGCCCGAGGATAAGAGAGAAGCTCGGAAGATCACATGCCGAGCACTTCGGTACGAACTTCATGAAGGAGTCCTCTTTAGAAAGTCTTACCTCCAGCCGTTATTGCGGTGCGTAGGACCAGAAGAGACGGACTACATCCTCAGAGAAGTTCATGAAGGATCGTGCGGTAGCCACATCGGAGCCAGAGCTTTAGCTAAAAAAGTTCTGAGATGGGGATATTATTGGCCAACCATGGTACAAGAGGCAGTGCAGCTCGTCAAGAAGTGTACGAAGTGCCAAATTCATGCAAATGTCCCAAGGATGCCGCAGACCGATCTATACACTATGCAAAGCCCTTGGCCTTTCATGCAATGGGGCATAGACATAGTGGGACCGCTTCCTCAAGCTCCTCGGCAAATGAAATTCCTTATCGTTGCCGTGGACTACTTCACGAAGTGGGTGGAGGCTGAACCATTAGCTACGATAACGAGCTCAAAGGCATTGGACTTCGTCTGGAAGAACATAGTGTGCCGATTTGGCATACCCCACATCCTCATCTCGGATAATGGGACTCAGTTCACCGACAAGACGTTCAAGAATTGGTGCCAAGAGCTGAACATTCAACAGCGGTTCACTTCGGTCTCCCATCCCCAAGCAAACGGACAAACGGAAGTAACGAACCGGATTCTGGTGAAAGGGTTAAAAGCTCGGTTAGAACAAGCCAAAGGACAATGGGTAGAAAATCTCCCTCAAGTCCTATGGTCCTATCGAACTACACCCAAAACCTCCAACGGCGAAACTCCGTATAGTCTGGTGTACGGCACTGAAGCCGTAATTCCGGTGGAGATCGGCGTACCCAGTCCCCGAACTCTAAATTTCTCCTCAGAAATGAATGACGACGGACTGAGAGCAGAACTAGATCTCGCCGAAGAAAGAAGAGAATTGGCGTGCATAAAAGCAGCCAAGTATAAGGAGCAAGTAGCCCGGTATTATAACCAAAGGGTGAAAAAGCTTCAATTTCAAGTGGGAGATCTCGTCTTGAGAAACAACGAAGTAAGCCGAGCAGAAAAGCTGGGCAAACTCGAGCCCACATGGGAGGGTCCATATCGGGTGTCAGAAGTCCTCGGCAAAGGGTCTTATAAATTGACTCACATGTCAGGAGAACAAGTACCCCGAACATGGCACGTCTCCAACCTCAAGAAGTTCCACTTGTAAGAGACAAAGTCCGGTCAGTCTGTCTTGTGTCTAGTTCGGTCATAGGGGTACATGTTTTTATTTGTTTGTTTTTACTTGTACCTTTTACTTGTCGTTTTATAAAAAGTTTAAAGTTTTTTTTCTTTCGTCTTTTTCATTTTTTCCTATGTGTTTTGTCTCTATGTGCTTGTCGTCTCTTACAAATGGTACCAAGGTATATCGTTCTTTAAAGACTGATCCCCTTTTTAGATCGATTATTAAAGACTATTGTGAGTCCAAGCTTCTAAGGAGGATATAAGACCACAAGTCAGCTTAACAAGCAGTCCGTCTGAAACGAACTGCAATAAGCCAACGATTGTGAGTCCAAGCTTCCAAGGAGGATACAAGACCGCAATTCAGCTTAACAAGCACTTCGTCTGAAACGAACTGCAATAAGGGAAAGTCCGATCCACGCGATAAACCTCGCCGAATTAGGACGACCAAGTTCGGTCAAAGAAGTTTACCTCATAAGACCGGGGACGACCATGTCTAGTCAAAGAGGTTTACTGCATAAGACCACTTCGGTTAAATGGGAAAGTCCGATCCACGCGATAAAACTCGCCGAATTAGGACAAGGGAAAGTTCGATCCCGGCGACAAAAATCGCCAAATTAGAACACAAACCAAGTCTGGTCAAAGATGTTTATTTCATCAGACCAAAGACGAGTCCGGTCAAAGATGTTTATTTCATCAGACCAAAGACGAGTCCGGTCAAAGATGTTTATTTCATCAGACCAAAGACGAGTCCGGTCAAAGATGTTTATTTCATCAGACCAAAGACGAGTCCGGTCAAAGATGTTTATTTCATCAGACCAAAGACGAGTCCGGTCAAAGAAGTTTACTTCATAAGACCAAGGACCAAGTCCGGTCAAAGAAGTTTACTTCATAAGACCGAGGACAAGTACGATGAAATTTTTTCGCTAAGCTGTAAATACAGTGTTAGAAGCGAAAACAAAATTTCATTTTTCAAATCTTGTTCGGCATACAACTCAGCTACCCTACAAAATGGCGTTACGCTATTACAAAGGACTATTCTACTGTCCAGGGTTGCTGAAGTTAAGCCACCTATCTGCAAAATCCTCTGGAAGCCGAGTTCGGTTGTTCCGAGCAGATGAAGAATAAGCAGGTCGACGAGATGCTATCCTCGACCCAACGCCTCTTCCCCGAGCCCGAGAAGTCCTAACACCTCGGCGATGAAGAGTCTCTGCAATAATCATCTGCTGATCTTGCTCGCTCATAGTCACAACTCCTCGGCGAATTTCAGTCCGTCCCTGTCTTGACGATTCCGGTTGCTCCTGAGCCCGTTCTCGTCTTGACGTTTCCGGCTGTTCCGGAGTTCGTTGTTGACTGGAAGTAGGATTTTGAACAAGGGAACCAGAGGCTTGATCTGGAGTGCGAGCATCTGTTGGCACGACATGCCGAAGGAATCTTTCTATGGAGGGGCGCCGAGAAAGAACAATGTCGTACCGAGAAGCCCAGCGCCGTAATGATTTCACAACTTGTTGGCAAGCCGAGCTCTCCAGCGCATTGTTCCTCCGGAGTACATGATATTCCTCCCACAGTTCGTCAACTCGACTCTGAACATCTGATATGGTCAATCCCCCGCGCACACGGATGTAATCCTCGTACGCAGTCCTCTCAGCAACGGTCGTATTCAGCTCGGCCTCCAGATCCTTCTTATCGGACTCTAAGTCCTTATTATCGGCCTCCAGCTTCACTAAACGAGCCAGAAGCTCGTCATTCTTCGTCTGATCGGCTATAGCTCTTTTCTCAGCTTCGTCTAAAGCCGAAGAGTACAGCCGTTTCCAGTGAAGTATCTCCATCTCCTTGAGTACAAAGCAGCTATATTAGTTCGGCAGCTGTACCGAGCAGATAGTAAAATACAACAGGAATAAAGGCGAGTACGAAAAGCTATACGAAGACAAGTGTAGAGAATTTTTTCATTCACAAGGAAAATTTTTTACACTAGGAGGGCTTCAAGGCCATTTTACAAGGAAGAAACTAGACTAAGAGAAGGGAGACGAAATCATACTCCGCCAGCTTCGTCTCCGGCTCCTTGGTCTGGTTCAGCTTCTTTCTCCTGAACTACCTCAGCCTCCGCCTCGCCTCCTGCCGGCCTCGCCTCCGCCTCCTGATCGGCCTCCTTCTCCGGATGCCCGGCCCGCTCGACTTCGGCCTCCAGCTCCAGCGGCTCGGCCTCACCCTCTCCGTTGTAAGTCGAAGCGGGTGAAACGGGTCCCACGGAGGCAAAGATAGCCTCCAGGTTCTCGTCCCGATCAGCTCGGCAACTCCGGACTCGGTCTGCAGAAAGCAGGACCGAAGATGAAGCGAGCTCCTCAAGGAGCGGCAGATTCTGAAGCCGAGCTGCTATTTCTCGGCTGTACAGAGGCAGCACGACGTCGGCCCCCTGCTCGCCCTTATCGGCAATTAGCCTTACCAGGCTACCGACAAAGGCCGAGAACTGGCTGCTCAAAAAGAGTTTCTCCGTGTAAACACGGAGAGCCTCCCCTTGGGCAACCACGGCAGCAGCATCGCTCCGCTTCGTCTGCTCTCGCTGGATGACGAGCTGGTTTTTGGCAAACTGAGCTTCATCCTGGGCCGAAATCCTAGCAGCTCTGGCCTTCTCAAAGTTAGCCTCAGCCTGTTCGGCCCGATGACAAGCAGCCGCCAACTTCCTCTGCATCTCGGCATAGTCATTGGACGCTTTGGAGAGTTCGACGGCGACGAGCTTGGAGAGCATATCGTTCCTCTGAAAATGAATAAAGAAAAAAGTCAACAAAGGGGCCACAAAAAATACAGGAAAAAAGCAAGGCCAGAAAATCAAGAAGAGAATTCACCTCGGCGAAGTCCGTGGGCCATAAAAACGGCTCACAGATATGTTCCGAAGGAGGCGCCAAGACCACGTCTTTCTCTGGCGCTCTCGGGGGCTTCTGGGCCTTCCCCTTCCTACTTGCCGAAGTCGACTCCGGCTTCTTCGGATCCGAAGAGGTTTTTTGCCTTTTCGGAGTCCTCTCGGCATCAGACGCCGAGCTGGTGGTTTTCGGCCTCTCCGGCTCCTTGGACTCCGAAGATTTGCGGCTAGCCTTACTCAGCATGTACACTGCCAAAAAGCAAGAAAGCAAAGTCAGATTTTCTTCGTTAAAGCAGTAGAGCATAAAGATAAAGAGAAATCCTCACCCTCGGCCTCTTCGTCCGAAGACGAGATGTCGAACACGACGTCGCCCTTGACGAGCTCAGACTCCGTGTATTGTTTCCTAACTATGGGAATCTTGTTGAGCTCGCCATCGAGCTCGTCCAACGGTTCAGGCCGAGGGTGACGGATAACGGACTCCGGCCCTCTCCAGGGAAAACTGGGAGCCGCGGTCCTATCATAGTAGAAGAAGCGATTTTGCCACTTCGGCCACTTCGTTTTACAAAAGGCTCTAAAGGGCTGTAAAGGGATCAAGTAAAACCAAGACCCCTTCCTCTTAAATTGAAAGAATTTAAGGATCGCCTTCAAAGACAAATCCCTTCCTAACCTACGGAGTTCGGCAGCGAAGGCCGACAAGTGCCTCCAAGAGTTCGGAGTCACTTGGCCTAAGGGAAGCTGAAAAAAATCTAGTAAATCTATAAAGGCAGAAGGGAGGGGGAAACGAAGCCCGCATTCTAAGCAGGCCTCGTACACGGTGGCGTACCCCTCCGGCGGGGAGTCAGCCCTATGATCACCGTCAGGTACCACCGCCTTTCCCCCAGGAAAAAAGTATTTTTCGGGTAGGGATACCACAGTATCCTTACTCAAAATACTATGGAAATACTCTACGGTCTTCTCCCCGGACCCTTTCCGGCCAGAAGACCCCTTATCCCCTTTCCTACCGCTACCCGACTCCGAAGAAGAAGAAGACATTTTTCTTACTTTTTGAAGGTGAAGAAAGTCTGAAGAAGCTCTTGAAAGCGGAAGAAAATTTCTCGAGAAAGAGAGAGTATAGAAGACGCAACAGCAAAGGTGTTCAAATGAGGAAGAAAAAGCATATTTATTAGATACGGGAAAGATTTCGAGATCGTTGCGCCGTTTCGAATCCCACCTTTTCAGGATTCAACGGCCGGATTTTACTGTCGCATTTAATGCAGGCACGCGCAAGGCATGTCCCCTGACGTCAGCCTCCCCCTTACCATTATCCAGAATGCCGAAGTGACTCACCTCGCCGAAGTGATTCACTTCGCTTTTCGGGGGGGGTAGTGATGGGGTACGAACTAAACCCTAATGGCAAGCCCAATAACAGTGACGGCCCACCAGCCCAGAGCCCAAGAAAGAGTATCTGTTCGGCACCAAAGAGTTCGGCACGACCAAAGAGTTCGGACTCAGCCTACAGCTCGGTAAAAGCCGACCAGTCAAGCTCTCCTCTCAGATCGGCAAGAGCTGATCGGTAAAGTCCAGCAGTTCGGTCTCAGCATTCGACCGAACTAGGAGTTAGTGGACTCATGAAAGGCCTCCACGACCTCCGCTATACCCACGATCTATTTAGTGGTACGAAGCAGTTATTGAGCAGTTATTGCTCACCCACGATCTTGTTAGTGGGGCTGCAAACCACGATCCTAGTTCAATGTATAAATAGAACTTAGATCAGATAGAAAAGGGTTAAGCTCTCTAGAGATAAAATAGCATATAGCAAGTCTGTGTTGTAAGCTGTAATCCCAGATCAAGCAATACAATCTTGCCCTCCCTTCTTCCCGTGGACGTAGATTTACTTCAGTAAATCGAACCACGTAAATTCTTTGTGTCATAATCTTCATTCTCTACCAGCATTTATTAACATCAATAATTCGCGGATTCATCAACTAATTTATTCATATTCACATTTTATTATAAAACATACTATATAAACGTAAGACTTATAGTATTTCACTAACTTTTTCAACTCATTCTTTATAATGGGATGTAGTATTTATTAAAACCTATGTTACGTTAATGTAGGAAACATATTAAAGAACAGAGGAAATACGTACAAATGTGATATTTCCGCTAAAATAAGTTTAAATTTAAAGATAGCTCAAATCATTATCTACGATCCAGCAAAAAAGAACGTGATTATTGGCCGTAGAATGCGTATAGTAAAACTACTTTGACAAAGTATAAAAGAGTAAAACAATAACAATGATTCGATCATACACGTTGTGCAATGATAGGATGTGTAGTTGGTATTTGTGTGCCCAAGAATATAAGATTCTCCTAGGAGTAATACATCTTTATATTTTTATAAAGAAATTCACCAAGATACCGAATTTCATTTTTTTATTAGAGTAATTACTTTCTTAATCCGCCGCTAGAAATTTTAATTTACTAGTTTAGTCGGTTTGTTATCGAGAGTTTCAATTTACTTTTACTATAAATAATAGGTATTCCACTAACTCATTTCACTCACATTTTATTATTCACTTCGTCCATCATTTAAAGAGCTTTTTTAACTCGACATGGGTTTTAAGAAATTACTATTTGACATTGTGAAGAAAAGTAAAAATGGAGAAAGTGAGTGGAATATGGAACTCATTTAAAGTAATAGTTTTATATTGAATTGTGAGTGTAAAAAGTTGGTGGAATGTGAGGTCCTCATACTAAAAGTGGAATAAAGTAAATGATTCTATCAATCGTGGACAACCCAAAATGATAAAATGGTTCTTTAAATGGTGGACAAAAGAAGTGGAGTACAAAACTAATATAGCAAAATAAGCCCTACATTCCATTATCTTTTCTCACCCACTTTTCTTTATAATTCTTAAAACCTGTACTGGACTCAAATGGAACTTCTAATGGCGGACGGAGGGAATATATCTTTATATTTTTATAAACACACTCACCAAGATAATCCATCCCCAAATGAGCTACTTCCTCGCTTTTTTTGTTAATTGATTTATTTTACAATGTATTAAGATAATTGAGATATTTTTTTATTTTTAATAAAAAAAATATTCTTTTAATAATTTCTTATCATTATTATAGTATTTTTTTAAAATAATAATAAAAAATCACACTTTTTCAATTTTGTCAATTGTATCACAAAGGTAAAAAAAATAAGATTACAAAATTAAATGTGATGTGCCAAAAATGAGGTTATTTTGAACAAAATGACATTATTTTTATTTTAGGTTTTTATTAATAACGTAGGTTTATGATGAGGCTCGTTTCATGCATGTGTTCTATGGTAAAACTACATCAAATTTTGTAAACTAACAGCCATTTTTGAGCCAGATGTGTGTGAAATCCGCCATTTTCAGAGAAAATGAACAAATCAGTAGGGCGGACGAACGGG
The DNA here is from genome assembly GCF_004379255.2 of Salvia splendens. Classification (NCBI taxonomy): domain Eukaryota; kingdom Viridiplantae; phylum Streptophyta; class Magnoliopsida; order Lamiales; family Lamiaceae; genus Salvia; species Salvia splendens. Next base: position 5,647,247 of record NC_056034.1, read on the forward strand.
TCAAGAAAAGAAGGCAAAAATTGCGGCATTTAGTTGATCAAGTCAAAAATCAAACGGAGCCAGCATGAGTTCTGCATTGGGAGATAGAGCTAAAGGCCCCACCACCAAATGTGAAGGGTAGGAACGACATTTCAGATAGAATGGTACCCTAGGGATCAGAGCCCTACGCTTCTCTATATAAAGGAAGCCCGACACAAGAAAAAGGGAGTCCCAACCAGTGGTGAAAGGGGGGGTCTCATAAGCTTTCTTGGTTAGAGCCCTAGGGATCGGAGCTCTTGCACTTCATCTTCTTGATTTCGTCGCACACACACACTTGGTCTTGTTCTAGTTTAGTTTAGCTGATAGTTTGGTGGTAGTTTCCTACACTTTTATATTCCGGTTCTGTTATTCCACTCCGAGAAGGGGTGATGAAACAATTTACTGCTTTCATTGTTTATTTTCAATTTACTTTTGATGTTAATGATTCTTGATGTTTTGATTTAGTAAATTTTGAAGTTATGTTTTCATTTTCAGTTGCTGTGTTCTGTTTCCATGCGTGATGTTGTTGATCTGTGTCTCGGTTCCTTCTTATGTCGCATGTCTTATTAGCTCAAAGGTGTCTTGTTCTGTTTTGATTTGGTCAGATCTGATGTTTCATGTTTGAGAGCTTTTAGGATGTTTAGATCTAGCAATTTATGTTTCGTTTCTGCATGATTATGGGTTAGTTTTCTCGTTTACGTGATCGTAGCTTAGATCTTAGGAGTAGATTTAATTTCATGAGTTCTTAACTTGTTATAATGTTTCATCTTCCATAGCTTTTCAGATCTGTTCTTTGTTCTGTTTTCTATGTTGATTTGGTGAATAAGATGAAGTTGTTAGAAAGTTTTTACTTTACAGTGCTTTTTGCAGGGGACTGACAGTCCCCGTTTATTCTGTTTGTCCATTTATGGAAAGTTTAGTTAAGTTGATCAAGTAGTTTTAGCTTTGTCCTGTAAGTTGATCAGTTCAGTTAATTTAGTTTTCTCAAGTCCAGTAGTTAACTTAACCCACCCCCTAGAAAGAGTGGCAGCAGCCATCCTCAAGTCGTGTCATGCAAACAAATGTCGAACGCCTCATCTCTGTGGAATCGATCCTTATTTCCCTATACTAGTTAATAGTATTGTGGGTTACGGTTTTGAAAACACGCTCCTTTTAGCTATCTTGTTCATCTCACTCAAGTCGAATCAGTGTCGAGTTGATCAGCCTGAGCTTTTACTGGATCCACTCACCTGCAGTTTGCAGGTAACAAACATATATAGGCTGGTTGGATCAGTTTGACGATCCAACTTGAGTAAGCCACCAGGATAATACAAGAAGATGAAGAGAGAGAACGAAAGGAGTAACTTTCAGTTTACTCGAAATGGTGTCGTTTTTATACCATATCAATTCCGATTTTGACCATTTGTCTATCACTTCTATTGTATTGTTAACCCAACTTTAAATTAACGTAAATTTATTTTTCTATTCTTGATTACAGATTTACATTTACCACGATTGCTACAAGATCTAAGTTTATTTCGTTTATAGTACAGTCCTTCCGTCTCAGTTTTAGCGAGATGTTTTTATTTCCGCACATGTTTTAGAAAAATGATTATAAATAGTTAAAGTGAAGATAAAATTAAATAATATAAAGAATACTATAGAAAAGACTCTCGTCTATATTATTATTCTCTCTGTTATTTAACTTTATCTCCACCCTAACTATTTACTACGATTATTTTTTAAAAAATAATAAAAAATGAAATGGGTGTAGCTTAGGCCGGAGGGAGGGAGTAAGAGTGTCCACTATGGTGAGGACGCGGCGATAGTCGCGGGTTGGGGCGGCGGGCGGGCGGGTTATAGTGTAGAAGTTGTCCACCCCCGGGGCGGATGAGGATTGGGGGCGGTAGGATGGCGGACGACGGATAGGTGGAGTTGGGGCGAGGACGCGGCTGGTCGGAATTAGCCGCGCCTATATGCGCGGCGACCATAGTGGACGGACATCCGGCGCGCCTATGTCAATTTCGATTTTTTTATTTACCTCTATAAATACACTCTCCACCACCTATTTTTCACCATTTTCACAAAATCCATCCATTCCCTATCTACACAACCACTCACCGTGTGGACGACGAACCACCCGACTCTCAGGAGGTGTCCACCATAGTGGCGGAAATAGAATTTTACCTGTTTGCAATACAATGAATATTCGGCCCCAATTACCTCGTTTTCTAATTATTTACACTGCGATCATTTTAATTATACCTGATTAAAACTAAAAATATTTTAAAATGATGATTATAAAATTTGAGGACTATTAGAGGTGTCCACTATAGTGGCCGAAATAGAATTTTAAGGCTATGAATAATTAAATTGGGGCTATGAACAAAAATTGAGGCATTACTATTGGGGTGTCCGCCTTCCTTACAGTGGACACCCTAATAATTTTGAGATTGAGCCTTGTACAAGAGACAGTGGCCTAGTTAGTCTAGTGATTTGATTGATGTGACGTAATAGTTACTTTGGAATCTATCCAGCGACTAGACGTTTTACATTTCCAGCTTAAAGTTTAAATGAATTTTATTGTGTCAGCATATGTTTGTTTATTACTTGGCCGTCTATTGTTTATGAAAATAATTATTGATTGGGCAACTACTCCTTCTCATTGGTGCTAGATTTAGTTTAACACTGTTCTGATTTTTAAATGTAGTAACAGAAAGTGACTAAAAACGGTAGAACTAGTTTTATGCGTATTCCGTTCCATCCTTAATTAATTTTGTTATGTTTAGATTGTTCCGGTGATTGAAAGCTAAGTATATTTTATCTTCTTTATTTTATTCTTTTTTCCTATTTTATTTTTTCTTTTAAATTCTATATCTAAAAGAAATCAATCAGTTACAACACAGAACAAAAGGAATATTAGTTGTATATTAATAAAATGTAAATAAAATATAATTAGTAAAATATGAAATCTATTATAAAAAGTAGAAAAAGCAAATAATAAGATAATTATTTACTAATGGTCACAAATAGCAAATTACAACTATTAATGAGAAACTGAAGTAGTTATTTTACAAATACTATTATACTCCATCCGTCCCAAGTTACTTGAGTCATATTTTTTTGGGTTGTCCCAAGTTACTTGAGTCATTTTCTTTTTTGACTAAACCAAAACATCTAATCTCACATACTTTATTCTTTCTTTTACCTTTCTCTCTTATTTCTTTTACTTTATTCTCTCATCTACTTTATTTAACTCACTAAACACAACTTTCTTAAATTTCATGCCGAAAAGAAACGCCTCAAGTAACATGAGACGGAGGGAGTACTGCTATATAAAGAATGTTATAAACAATAGAAGGTCATGTTCGAAGTTTTACATCTTAGAATATGACTATTAATCACGTTCCTATAAATATTATTTTTCCTTTAAAACTAAAAGAACATATAAGAAATTGGATATATATATATATATATATATATATATATATATATATATATATATATATATATAGGGTAGTGTTAAACTCCTTTTCTCCCCTTAGATTTAAGTTCCTTCTTAATCTGGACCGTTAGATCTCATTCATCAACGGTCCAGATGATCTGCATTATTACACTATAATGGTGCATTATTAGTCGGTGTGCATTATTCAACTGAAAATCTGCATTATTACACTATAATGGTGCATTATTAGTCGGTGTGCATTATTTAACTGAAAATCTGCATTATTAAATGACACGTGACATCAATCTAACCGTCGGATGACAAAATCGTGGGACTGAGGTCAAGAAGGAAATATGAGAAAATATGAAAAAAGGATTTGAATACAATCATATATATATATATATATATATAGAGGTTAGTGATAAAGATATAACTAATTTTAAGTGTATAATTAGAGAATAAATCTCAGCCACACAAATAAATGGAACAAATATTATTTATTTTAATAATATAAAATAGGCCAAGTGTATTTTTGGAAATTACATTATGAAATTTAAAGGAAAAATTACGCGGATACATTCTCCTTCCAAATCTCCTTCGATATCTCCTTCCAATTCTCCTTCGATTTCTTTCCAAATTTCCTTCCAAATTTGATCACTTCATTCAAATCATAAGAGGCGATTTAATTCAATTCGACGCGATTCAATTCAATCCGTTCATCGTGATTCAAATCAATGGATTCAATTATGAGGTCGGACGAAGATTATTTCGATTCCGACTCATCATCTTCGGGAGAGGAAGCTGAGACTTCTAAAGGTAATCATTATTCGTTGCACTTCTATAACAATTACGGTCGATCATGATTAGAGTGAAGAAGTTGAAGTTTGTGTGTTTGTTCTCATCATGATTAGAGTATGTATGATGTTCAAATACGTTAGAGTGATGTATTTATATGTTAAAGTGATGTATATAGGCTTTAATTGAAGCGTGCGTGTTTTGTGAATTGAATAGTGCATTGTGTTCCAGGGTTTAAGTGAGGTGTCTTTAATTTTTTGATATAGTGATGTATTTTGTTAACAACAGTGAAGTAAAATCATGCTTAGAGTGATGTTTTCCACGGTTAAGTGATGTTTCTTTGATTTTTTGATATAGTGATGTATGTTGTAAACAACAGTGAAGTAAATGCATGGCTAGAGTGATGTTTGTTTGATTTTTTGCTATAGTGATGTATATTGTTAACATCAGTGAAGTAAATGCATGCTTAGAGTGATGTGTTCCAATGTTAGTGATGTTTCTTTGATATTTTGCTACAGTGATGTACTTAATTGACAACAGTGAAGTAAAATCATGCTAATAGTCCGGAATATAGCTTTTACTTTACTAGTTCTTTATTCAGTGGCAAGGTTAACACTGGTTCCTTATTCAGTGAAGTAAATAGATACAACACAACAGTGAATTAAATAGTAAACAAGATATTAATGTAAAATAAGAACTTGCTATTGAATTTAAATGAAGTTTTTTACAATAGTTCATGAACGCTTGAAGTTTACAATCATTTTTTCCACATCTATGTTCATGTTTTTCTCATATTCTTCAAAATGCTTTGATACTGTTGCCAAGTTCTTCAATGACTCATGGTTTGTTTCCGACAATATTAATGCGCTGCAATACTTTGCTCTTAGTCTTTGGAGTGTTCTCTTGCTTCTTGTAGTTAATCCACACTTCCAATCTTGTTCCCGCTCACCATGATAACATTCCAAATGTCGCATAAAAAAACTCCACAATCTTCTACATTTGATGTTGTTCTCCAAGTCATTTTGAGTCTTTTTATGTTCACATCCTTTATTGATTTGCATTGGATGTGATACCTTTTTTTGTCAAATAATGACAAAAATACACTCTCTGCAATATATCATCATGAATATCAGATGTAGTTCACTATAAAGAGTATTCTACTTCACTGTAATCACAAAAATATTTCACTATATATCATGTATGCTTACCACAGTTTTAGGTATGCTACCATATTTGACTGTGATGTCCTCATCATCACCATTCTTTGAATTGTCAATCACCACTATACTTTTAGTGCTAAATCTGAAGCATATGGTATAGTAATGTTCCGTAGCACAAATTGGAAAGAACACCTACATAGATAATAATAATAATTTCAGAATAAAAACAATTAGTTAATATAACAAAGAATCCATTGTGTTCAGTATTTACCAAATCTACGTCGGTCTACTTGAAATACGGAATTTGTTCAACCTCATTTTCTAAATTGTCACAAAATCTATCAATTACGGTCATGATGTCGACCCCATCAGGCCGGTGAACAACTGTATACAGCTGAAAGATGAGACAAGTAAAATCTGGATAGAAATAATTCACTTTGTGTCCTGTTTTATAGCACTAATGAACTGTGTTTAGCTCACTTTATAGTGAACATATACTTATAGTGAAGTTTAAATATCATATAGTGAAATGAATATGATTAATAGTGAAGTATACATGCTTTATAATGTACATATACCATGCAATTAAGTTTTCAAAATTTATACTATACTTACGGATGGGTATGTTGTGAAAAAGAGGCGTCTCGATGAAGATAGAGCCTTGTATTCTTCCATGTTATTCAAATAAGAAGCCCATGCATTGATCACACCCACTTCTATTAGCGTATGTGGCAATAGTGAACAAAATTCTCTTTTTGTTACCATTATGACATCTTCATCATACAATATGGTGTCCCTGTTCAAACATGTGTGTGTTAGCACATCTTTTGTATATTTTTTGTAACACCCCGTAAAAACAAAAAAAAAACAAAAAAAAATCAATTATTTATTCCAAATTTGTAGTCAACTATTTGGTCAAATATATTTCTCCAAACCCCATCACCAAACGATTTCCCCATATCTCTACTCCCTAAAATCTCTCCAACAAACCAAATCTCCACAGAATTATTATATATCTCAACAACTCCATATCAGTTTCAAATCTACAATTTATACGTGAATATATATGCCCACACCGTCCCACAAATTTTTCATCACATCTGTAGTAGGGCATCCGTGAGTTTCATTCCTCCCTGAAATTGCAAAATATGTCCCCTTTACAAAAAGGTATATCCCTCCTAGCAACCAATTCTCCTTTCTCTTCATGTGTTTGCATCTCACATAATACCCAACCAAAAACCAAACTTTGAATCGAACATAAAAAAATGAAATAAAAGGTTTAAAATTTGGGGAAAAGGAGAGAGAGAGATGACCGGGGGTACGAAATTGGTGCTTCCGTGAAGTAATTTTGAGAGTAAGCTTGATGTTTTGGTGAATTGGGGAAGAATGGCAGAAGGAGAGAGAGGAAAAACATAGAGGGATTTGAGTTAGAGAGAGATGCAGTGATGGTTGGGAGTATACTTTTTACTAATTTCTTCCTCCTTTTGTACACGTATGTGTGTGTTGAGGGAGTATATACATGTGCTAAGTTAGGGAGTAAAATATGTTGCCTACTCCTTTCCCTTTTTCTTGTTTTAATTGTTTGAGCACTACTAATTATATTATTTGATGGGGTTCAATGAGGATTATTGTATAGTAATTTTAAAGTGGGGAATTGATAACTATGTATTGACATTAATGCCCTTGAGATGACATCTTTTCTTCTCTCTCCTATGACTCATCATCTCTTGTGGTGAACTCCACTTGATCAATTTGCTGATTAGGCAGGTTCCATTGCTTGTCCGCAACTGATCAACTTGTCTTCGGTTTTGGTCATTTTTCGCTTCTTTTCTGAGTTGATTAATTTGTTCTTGCATTCTGCCGCTTCAGCACTTTTTAGCCCCTGCACACTCAAATTCACCACTTTTTCGCACAGTATCACTCATGTTAGTGTAATAAACCCCTATAAAACCATGCTTGTAACGAGCCCTATCAGTATTCAAAAGGGATGTGATCAAATGCAAACTCTAAATATTGTACAAACTTCAAATTATAATTTGGACCGTTAGAAAATGTCAACAAATGACAACATAGTAACAATAAAAAATATCAACACAATGTCAATGGTTGATGCTGTGTTGACATTGTGTTGATATTTTTTTGTTGATGTTATATTATCATTTGTTGATATTTTTTAATGGTCCAGATCATAGTTTAGAGTTTGTACAATATTTACGGTTTGCATTTTATCACTATCCGTATTCAAAATATGTCATTGAGACACTGATAAACTAATTTTGATTTTAGTACATGCCTTTTGTTATGAAAACCCCATCTCAAACCACAAAATTATGTGCCCAAGAAAAATGAGAATGTCACTCCCAATAAATTTCGATTTTCCACCAGACTTTTTTGGAGGACAAAGGCCCAAAATTACATAAAACTAAACGCATCAACTGTTGCACAGGGAATTAACATAAATTAAATACGTAATACTCCATATACTTAGATCATTTCTTATAATATGCACTCATTTTTTAAAAAAATGAACAAAAATAAGATTTCAAAAATACTGTGCTAAATATAATACTATTCCGATTTGGTTCAGTTGTTTGAATTTCAAAAAAGAAAAATTCAACCCTAACTAAAACTCATTGAGTTGGCATTACAGTAATAGTATTACTCCAAATTAATGTGATGATCCATAAAAGTGGACAATCCCATTTGGTAGAGCTTGGTCCCCACATTATCACAACTAAGAATATGACATTTTACTAACCCCTACCCTTAATATAGACAAACTAGTGAGATAAGTTCAACCAACCAAAACAATACACTGAATTCCTCTTAATGCCCCCATCATTATAATAACACCCAAAATAGGACTATCTTAATCTTACAATAGTTTAAATTATATTATGTTTGTACATATAATATTTTTTCATCTAGTAAATACAAAACAAAATACTACTATTAAATATTGATCATAATGTCAAAGTGTTATTTTTATTGGAGCATATGCAGCCCCAAAAAAGAAAAGTGGATTTTAATAAAGTAATTGAAATAAGGGGCAATTGTGGCCTTATCAGCCCATATATGTAAATGCCATATTCTCAAAGACTTCAAACAACCAAAAGTGGCCCTGCCCTTTCTCTAGTGGGGGACCATTTATTGGCATTAATCAAAAAGATTATGTGGCTAATGATTCTTTAAGATTGAAAGGTGGAAAAGAGTGGTGCTAATTTTTACTTGGTTTGAATTAGGATAAGGTTCCATTCATAACCTCTAATCTCTATTCTTTTTGTGCTTGCCCTATTATATCAAAATCGTTATCCTTCTTGGTCTATGAATTTTTAAATTGAGATGTATAATGAAATAATAAAAATTTTGATTGGAGAATCAAATTTATTTAATTATAAAATATATTTATAAAAAAATATATGTGGCAAAATTTTACCAAGTAAAAAGCATAACAATAAATAGTGAAGGTAAAATTGGAACTAAAACGCGTATGGTTAGAAATTCCACGAAAGGAAAGTGACTCTCAAATACTAGTCTGACAAGATTTGATTTAGTCAATTACTCCCTTAAATTATATCCTCAACTTGAGAGAAAGTAACCTCATTATAACAATAATTATTGAATTTAGTACCATTCATAAGCCCTAACAATAAAGTAAAGATAAAGCCTAATCACGATCATCCTCACTAATTCAAAATCAAACCCCAATTAAACTATCATAATTCTCTTGTTAAGGGTCTCTCTTTCCTCCCCTCTTAGTGCACCCAAATAATTCTTTTAAAAAAAGAAAAAAACAAGTCTCTCCTCCACACAAGGAAAACGCCGTTAAAAATTAAACGCCGTTTTCGTAAACAACTCTCAATTCTCACGTGACTTTGAAACTATACAAAAGTTTATAAAGTGGAAGTCACGTGACCTTTGGGATGGGGCTAGAGCAGTTGAGTTTAGGCACGGTGCCCGTTGACGGCGGAGCAGACGGCCGTCAGCCCGGCGACGAAGGGGGAAAAACGGCTCGGCTCCCGCGGTGGACGAGGCAAGAGATCCTGGTGCTGATTCAGGGCAAAAGAGTTGCGGAAAATCGAGTGAGAAGGGGGCGGGCTTCCGGGTCGGCGTTCGGGTCGGGTCAGATTGAGCCGAAGTGGGCGTCGATTTCCTCCTACTGCAAGAGGCACGGGGTGAACCGGGGGCCGGTCCAGTGCCGGAAGAGATGGAGCAATTTGGCAGGGGATTTTAAGAAGATAAAGGAGTGGGAATCGAAGATAAAGGAGGAGACCGAGTCGTATTGGGTGATGAGGAATGATTTGAGGAGAGAGAGGAAATTGCCTGGGTTTTTCGATAGGGAGATTTATGATATTCTTGACGGCGGCGGCGGCGGAGAGGAGGATGTGCTGCGTTTGGCCTTGGCGCCTGGGCCGGTGGCGGAGGCCGCCGATGAGGAGCCGGAGGCGTTGTTTGACAGTGGGCGGAGCACGGCGGCGGACGATGGACTTTTCTCGGATTTCGAGCAGTCGGGTCAGGAGGAGACGGGTCGGAGCTCCGAACAGAAAAGGGAAACTCCGGTTAAGGATATCCCCGCGCCAACGCCGATTTCAGGTAACTGATGATACCAAGATTGTCTCTTTTTTTCCCCATCTTTTGAAGTAAATTATGCTTCTTGATTATGCTTCAATGTATTGGTGCGAAAAAAGTTAGTACTAATGTATGGATTTTAGGTTGAACTGAGGGAATATTTTAAAATAGTTTAGTTGGGATACACTGATACGTGGTGTGTGATTATCGATCCTGCAGAGAATAGACATATAATGTCTGATGATAAAGAGACACACTATATCTATGGACTTATTTGCTCATTTTATTTTATTTTGGCACCTTTTTCTACTTTGCTTTTGGGGGAACAGGGATTTACTTGCTCTAGTCTGTATATCAGAATTAGAAGGAGGCGATTGGTGTTCCATATTTTACCTAAGAATGTTTTGTGGAGCCATATCCATGTGGATGAGCTCACAGTTATCCTTAATGAGGATTCTTAAACTAAGCGGCATTAAGAATCAAATATTGATTAATTGTGGAGCTGTTTGTTTTATCTGTCAATGCTTGATGGCTAGTATCTGTTTTGTTAAGTTGCAGAGAAACAATGTGGATCGTTTCCTCAAGAATCCCCTGGTCGAGGTACTTTCTCCTCGCCTGCACAGTCATTACTTTTTCTTCTTACATGATGGTAGACTTTTTTTGGTCAGATTGACTGTTGGACGAGGTATAGAAGGTTTTCTCAATCGTACAGACCAACTCATTCATATGAATATTTGGTTTTACTTTTGATCTTATTTGGTCATCTTTTTGTACTATAATTTGGCTTTATGAAGAAGCAATATCTATTGAAATTGTGTAAGAAGTGGTGCACATATAATATCAACTTGATGGGAGATGTTAAGCATAGTTGATAAGCGCTGTGGATGATTTGCAGGGAGAGATAAGGAGAAAGCAGGTGGTTCGGAAGAAAAGAATGAAGGAGGAAGGAAAAGAAAGCGATATGCAAGTGATGGAGGTGGAGAGAGCGAGGTTCAACACGAGCTGGTTGAAGCTTTGGAGAAAAATGGGCGATTGCTGCAGTCCCAACTAGAAGCTCACAACACTCACCTTGAGTTGGATCGAGAGCAGCGAAACGTCCATGTTAATAGCTTCATAACAGTCCTCAGCAAACTTGCAGATGCCCTTGGAAGAATTGCAGACAAATTGTAGCTGCTGCTCATGTACAGATTCCTTTTTCTTCAGCTATACAATTCAACATTTTGCTTCTTCAACTGCCAATCAATAAAACAGCCCTTTTTGTCATTTTATCCTTGTTAGCTTTAGAGCTGAGATTTGCATACTGTTTTATAGGATTATTTATTGTAATAAATTTTGGGAGTCTCTTCTCTTCTCAGTGTATAATACTACTCCATTTACTAGCTGTTTCCTTGTATGCCACTAAATAGTTTTTAATCCCAAGCTGCGCGTTATTTTTTGCTCACGAATATGGGTGGCAAAAACAATGCAAAAATTGAGGTTATTAATCTTCAATTGAATCTATTAATCAACTAAACTGATTGACATAAATCTTCCTACATTCAAGATAAAATACAGCAGAGAATATTTCAGGAACTCTTGCATACACATATTGGTTTTGACAATCTTTGATTATCAAATCTGGCAAGAGAGAGGTACATATGTTTAGATTAGATAGTTGTGTGTATGAACCAAAGACGAACAGCTTCCATTTTGTTATTCAATAATTTCAGTTTCCTATTGCTTCATCGTCTTGACTCTCATCTTGTCTTCAAATCTCACAACCACTGGGAATGGTAGTTAGGTTTGGATTTCAATATGCTCATTCAGTATCTCTTTTTTTTAGGACATTGTCTCATAAAATCTTTGGATATATTCCGTGATTATGGCAGAGTATCTGTAACGGTGTTGTATTCGGCGTGATTCTTGATCTTTTAGCGGGCTTTACGAAGTTTGTTACTTTCCAGAATTTTCAGTATGTTGATTACTTTAAGTTATAAGTGCTCTAGATTGAAATACTAGTATGCACTCTGTTATTCTGTTTGATGGCAAATCCTAGTTAAAAGTTAATGAAAACATCAGGTTAGTATGTATTGAATGGAAAAAGATGATGGATTGATTGAGCACTGAATTATTATTAAAAAGATGGTCTTTATATTGAATGGCAAAGAGGTCTCAATACGCGCAGGCAATCAAGACGAGAACTCAACGTGGTGTTGTTGGATAGTGAGCCATGTCCACCCGTTATTGATGGCTATGAGCAGAGATTGGGGAGCGTTTCATATCATCAAAGTTCATTATGTTGACGGTTGAAAAGTAAGTGAAAGAAGTTGAATGGCAGGCAGAGTTTTGCCTTTTGAGTTATAGCCAAGTATCAAATGCAATTGTATCTTCCTTATTTTACTACTAAAATAACTCCAAAGTCCAAAATAAATTAAACATATAGGGCAGGGCTATATGATTATGTAAAGACATTTGGATGCCCTCCTTCCAATTTCTAATATACCATGGATCTTTTTATAGCTGCGTAGCTGGTAAAAATTATGCTATTTAAGGTATAATTGTGATTTGTGAATATAAAGTCACACTCATACCAAGTACAAAAACTAACATAATAGTAGTACTTACTATAAACTGTACGAATACATGAGATCATGGCATGTACAGTTGTACTAGTAATTATTAAATCTTGGGAAAATATAATCATACTACTTAGGAAAATTCTGAGAAAAAGGATTAATAGATAGTAGTAATAATGAAAAGGGAATTGGAAAAGGATGGAATTGTCTGGGCATCGGTGGCCTTAGTTGTAAACTGTCCCCATCTGCTTCTCCTTTAACTTTTTCTTTGTATTTTCCTTTTCTCTTATTTATTTTTAATTTCAGAATTACATCTTTTTCTGTACCTCCACAAATATTTAATGAAATGCGACCCCTCGTTTCTTTTTCTCTTGAATTTTTAATTTTTATTTATTTCCTTTTCATGATTGTTTTTCTTCGTGTGTCTGGGTTGGCAATCGATGCATCTCACGTGGCAGATTGTTCCTTGTTTTGCAATCTCTAGGTCATCATCATTTCGCCAATTTGAGCATATACTCCCTCCGTCCCGCACTATTCGCACCTTTCCTTTTGGACACGGAGATTAAGGAATGAGTGATAGACAAAGTCAACAATTACGGCTGTAGGTATAAATTGCTACTAAAAATGGAAAGAGTGCAAATAACTTGGGACGCCCAGAAAGGAAATAAGTGCAAGTAAAAATGGAAAGAGTGCAAATAACTTGGGACGCCCAGAAAGGAAATAAGTGCAAGTAGTGCGGGACGGAGGGAGTATTACTCAATAAAAATATTGGATCATGTTTTCGGATTGAATTAGTTAATGACGGTATTACCCTTGAGAGTACGAAAATACAACGACATACGCAAGGCACAAATGTTGTTGGGGGTGGGGGGGGGGCGAATGCAATTGTACACATACTTGGCCATTAGCCGTGGAGCGCACCACGTCATCAGTTTTATCCTCTTACCCTCCAGGCCTCCACCTGCAGTGGGGCGCCCTATGGCGCGCCCTATGCATTTTCTTTTATTTAAATATTTAAATAACTACAAAAATTGAGAAAAAACTCCATTTCATTTAAAAAAAATAATACATTTATAAAAATTAATGTTCATATGCTTATGAGTTAGTCAAGAGTAGAGTCACATTATTAGTAATGTAATTGGATTTAAAATAAGAAAAATTCATGTTATAAAAATTAATTTTTATCGCATTTTCATCTTAATAAATGTATAAAATAATTTAGTTTTCAAGATAACTCAAGTAGTGTGTGTAGCCCAATGGTTAGGACTATTGCCTTCCAAGCAATAGACCTGAGTTTGAACCTTGGCAAATGCATTTTTTTAAGTAAAATGCTTGCCATCGTCCGCCGCCCCCATAATGGCGCGGACGCGGACGATGTATCGGACGTGGGCTTCGGGCGCGCCCAATGGCAGGTGTCATTGCTTTTTTGGGAAATTCGAGAAATTTATTGTGTTTTTCTTTTTTCATTTTGAAATTTAACTTGTCCCTTTTGGTGCAAGTATTATGTGCAAAGAAAATTGTAAAATGGTACAGTACTATTCGCGTAAAATCCTTGAAATTTTTTGTCTTTTCGCACTTACCCTGGTGCCACTTAATTTTTTTATTTTCCTTTTTCACTATTTATTTTATCTATACCACGCTGACTCGAACTTCTGATTTATTAGTTGGAAGGAAACGTCTTATTAATTGAGTTACGCTTCCCGTGCCTCTTAATTGGTTTTATATCAATATTTGATTTAGTAATTATCACTGTTTAGAGTTTTTTTGGCAAATCCTGAAATAGAGTTGATGTTGTTGAATCAATTCAAGTAGCATATATTCTGTAGTCATGTAGATATAATGAATTATTGAGTAATCAAGTTTTATATCTGGCGGACGAAAAAGTAAGTGTGAATAATCGGCTAGATTAGTTTATGTTATTTTTTGGTAATAAATTAGTAAAATTTGGTTCTTTGGCTGAAACCGTGAAAGGCAATACATGGCGATCTTCTGTCTCAGCTGAAGAGGTCTAGGATCAAATGTTATATTCTTATTATTCCAATAATCCAATGTCTTTGATTTTTCTTATTTTCATATCGTATCTCATGTTTCATTATCATTAGATGATAATATTCCATAATTAATGTTATCAGTGCTTTGTTTTGCATAGGTGGCGGCGGGCGCGCATGGTGCAATGCCGCACACCCAAATTTTCTTCCTAATAAATTAGTAAAAATTATTTTCTCGTTGAATAAAAATATGTGCACTTTATCCCAACTCAATACTCATATACATCAATTTATTTAAAACTTATACTATTATAACACACCATTACAACTCATTAAACACTAATAATAATACTGATCTCACTATCCTTCTTCTCCTTTCTTACTTTACCAATTATGTAATTCTGATGTCATTTTAAATACCCATATTTTGATGTGATGGGAAAAGTAATACTATATATTTCATTATCATCAAATGACAATATTGCATGTATAAATAAATTACTAGTACTAGTGATTTCAAATATGAGAACAATATATATGAAAAAAGCAGAAAAGAAATTGCAGAAGTCAAAAAGTAAAACAAAGCTAGGCCATAGTTGCTGCCTAAAAAAAGCACCATTCTTTTCACTTTTTCATTTGATCTGAGAATTCTTGCTTCGTTACTACTAGTAGTAGAAGTATTCTTTTAACAAAAAATACAACAATACTATTGATAATAATGTAAAAAGTGATAACGCCACCGCCTCCAAATCTATTTGACAAAATATCACAAAATGGAGTAATTATAAAGCTAGCTAAATATGCTTACTCAGCATTTAGTGGTTGTCCACTAATCCAATTAGCTAGAGCATTCTGTGCAATTAGATTGTACTATTTGATTATAGTAAAAAAATTGACACTTGCATAAATATATACTACTAGTATCATGTACCACACTACTACCATACATAGCAATAGTGCAATCACCCTATAAATTAGTGATGCCTTTCTTAATCCAACTCATAACGCCTATTCTACTCCCTTTTAATGGAATTCATCATGACTTCTATACATCATAACATCACTCCCCATGTATATTTACTTATTTTAGTTTTATTTTTATATTTAAGTCGGATGGATAAACTTTATTCTAAATCAACTTTATTTCTAACTTGGAGACGGTGTTTGCAATCCATATCCATATCTTGATTTTTATAAATAAGAGAAATATGATGTTCATTCCAAAAAACATTTCGAATTTAAAGAGTATGTGGACCATTATTAATACTACTCCATTTTTCTATTTTCACTGTTACCGTTACTTTAAATTAAATCAAGTACGATTAGGTCGTGCCAATATCTAACACAAGGAGCCCTTGTTAAAAATAAAAAATCACACATTAAATTATTTACTTTTGGATGACTAAGTTGATGTTGATGAGTGTTTGATATGCTAGAAATAAGTGAAATATGTAAAGTCACTTCTTGTTTGGTACATTAAATTGTATTTGTGTTTAAATTTTGATTGAATAAAATTAATTTTACAACAAATCTTAATTTACTGACAAAAAAATATTACTCCATGAGATATACTACATTCAATACAGATAAATTAATCAACCAGTTTGGTATGTTAGAATAAACCAATAAAATCAGATAATCAATGTAGACTCTTTTAGACCGGGAAGGGAATCCAACAGAAGACATGATGATAAACAATAAATAAATCCATAATATATCTATATAAATACGTCCACCAAAAAGATTAAAAAAGGAATATTATTATTAGCCATCTCTATTTCTATTTTGGGTGTGGGGGTGGTTAAATTTTGGCTGTTACGAATCAATAATGTTATGAAATGGTCAAACTGAAGTAACATACTGTAGTAATTAATGAAAGACAATGACTTTGTTTATCAAAGACAATGAGAATGAATGTTGTTAGTTGTTACCATATTATAAATGTCTCATTCTCATTTCTCACCACAACCTTGACATTGGAAGAGAAATAACTACAATCAAACAACTGCAAAAATACAAACAAAAATAAGACTACTATAATATAAATGTCTGATTCTGTGTGTATTAGATATTGGGATCACAACGGGTCAGGTACACACCAATTTTTTCATTTACTTATAATTTATCCACACGAATCTTCATTTTTATTAGGGTTTGACCAATATGGTCATCCATAAGATGCTAAATTAATTGACATTCCTAATTTGTCATGAAAAACTGGCAAAATAAATTCAGGAAAAAACACTTTATTAGAGATGGCTACCTGCGAGAATCTAGTTATATTGCCGCCCCTAAATAGTAGTATATAACAAAACTTTCAAAATAAATTCAGGAAACTATACCTTGAAACTGAAAGCTCTACTTTAGATTGTGGAAAAGTATTAAAAATTGAATATACCGAATATAATTCCTGAACATTTAATTAAAAGAATAGTGGGCCACCACCAAAAACACAAGGCAATAGATATATTCTTGATATGCTCGAGACTCAAATCCGAATATTACTCTTCACATACAAAAAGTATTGGAGATTTGGAGTAGAAAAAAATGTAAAATTTTCAGAAGCTGTCTGTGTGTTATATCAAAATCATCATATGCTTGTATTGTGATAAAATAGAAATAACCATATTCCAAAATTATTAATATGCTTGTATTGTGATAAAATAGAAATAACCATATTCCAAAATTATTAGTAAAATCCAAGTAATTGAGAAAAGGGCACTGATTCTTCAACAAAACATTCATCAATTCCCAAGTTTCTCCATTAACAGAAACAGATAATCTCTCTATCTCACTTGGTCTCCACTCTCACTATTTCTTCACTTTCCTTTCCCCTAGGGTTTGGGTTCCTCTTCTAGGGTTTTGTACCAACATAATGTTATTTTTGTCTACTCCACTTTAGTCTTTAATGGAAAAGTGTTAAATTGGGAAAGAAAAAAACCGCATTTTGTTTTTCAAGGAAAAGTAAATTTCGAATAAACTTATATCGAAGCAATTATTATTTTTTTTCCTATTGCGTTCTCTTAGAGCTGAGATTTGAAGGTAGAGTTGGATCAGTGAGTTTCTGAAATCGGCAGAAATGATAGTTATTGTAGTGACTTCTTAAGCTTAAGGAGAGGTAAAGATCCATGTTGTCACCTCTCTATGGAAGTCTGATGAAATTTAATTTTGTCTAGAACCAAAAAAGGTAAAACAGAGCAGAAAAATTGTGTCTGCAAACATGCATTTTGCTAAGCTTGATGACTCTCCGATGTTCCGTAAGCAGGTTGGCGTTCCTTTCTTTCTTACACTCACTTTTTGAATTTTCTTTTGTCTGTTTGCTGCAATTAAGCTTATTGAGTTAGTATTGGAGAATCTGAGACTGTTACTAAAATCCTATTTATTTTTTTTTCTTGGTGATGATTGGTTTAATTGTTTTCCACCTTTTCTGGCTGTTCAAAGCTGAAATCATGGTTAGTTTTCCCTGGATTTCCTGCTTTTCTGATAATATATTACCATCCCATTTAGCTGTGTGATTTTAGTTGTTTGTCCTTGTTAGATTATCTTTGAACCGATTAATAGTTGTTTGTCCTTGTTAGATTATCTTTGAACCGATTGATCCAATCTTTGCAAGCTTTGATCCTCTGAATTTAACAGAACTTTTGGTAAAAATGTTTAGGTTTAGCTCATGTCTCAAAATTGAAAAATGCTGGGTTTTTTGTGCTTAATTTCCCCCCAGTACCTGACTTGTTAAAGTGACAGTAGTCTGCATTCAATTTTCTCACACACTGATAACCTATCCAATTATACAAGCATGTACTACTCCTTTAATTCCATCCTTTGCCTTTTAGACTTCAATTTCTGTTCGTCCTCATTTAAAGAAAGTAAGGAAGTCCTGGAACTGTGACATTTTCTTGTTGCCCATATCTTTCTTTAGGCTCAACATATTATGTTCCTTAAGAGTTTGTGTGTGTCTGATGATGCCAAGAGTTATGTTATCCCTGATATTGAACAAAATAACCGGACTTCCATCAGAATCTAAGCTACGTTGAACTCTTCACATTCAAAGATATACTAGAAATATTTTGATGGCATACACATTTCAGAGAAAGCAAAGATGATCCTATATTTAAGACTTTGCTAGTCTCTGATACTGTCTGAGCTTATGTATTACTCCAGTAAATTTGAGCTCATTCTGTTGTAAATTACAAGTTGTACTTACTTCTCGGACATGTCATACTTAGTTGTATAAATTTGATTTCATTCCTTCTACATTTGCTTCTTGATGTTTGTCGATGTTTTTTCCCAATGGTAGTTCTGATACTCTGCTTTATCTATAAACAGATACAGACTTTGGAGGAAAGTGCTGACTCCTTGGGGGAAAGATGTTTGAAGTTTTGCAAAGGATGTCGAAGATACACGTGAGACCAGTATTGTTATGCTTTATTTTCTGTGGTCATGATGTTTTCATCTCCTCTGATATTTCTTGGTTTTTATGGTACTGCATGTTAGCACTATTTGGTTTGGACCTCAAATTAAGTACGGACTATCTATGATTTTTTAATTACTAAGTAGAAATGAGTATTCTAGCGTAGAAATGAGTATTCTTGCGTAGAAATGAGTATGCTTGCTTCTCTTATATATGTGGTTTCATTGCATCAATGCTTAGTGGTGCCTGAAACTCAAGCCAAAACTGTTATAAGCTATTGCCTAATTTATGCTGATACTGAGTGGTGTAATAATTCACACAATAACCACAGACAATGTATGCTTTGCTTAAATGCCATCTTCAAAATGTAGAAAAAAAAACACTTTTTATTAGTTGTTACTCCCTCCGTCCCAAAAGTGAGACGTTTTCCCTTTTGGATTGTCGCACTAAAAGTGACACATTTCCTAAAATGGAAAAAACATCATCTCTACTTTTTTCTATCTCTTATTTTTTTCTCTCTCCACTTAACTCACAAAACAACACTAATGCTTCCCATTTAGTGGGACGGAGGGAGTACAAATTATCAGTTGAAGCTACTTTGACTGTAGTCTTTCTTAGTGAAGGAGAGTCGTTTCTCTTACATAGTAGTGATTCTTCTTTGGGAAAATTAAGAGCCAACTTATCAATCTGGAGCAAGGTGCTCCAAAGTTCTAGTGAGCTGCACCATCGAACTATTCCTTGAGTTTCTATTAAACTACACTTGCTTGTTCTTTTATACTCCCTCCGTCCGCCATTAAATGTCCCATATTTGACCGGCACGGGTTTTAAGAAATTGTTTGACTTTATGAAGTAAAGTGTGTAGAAAAGTTGGTGGAATGTGAGGCCTACTTTTATATATTGGTTTTATAATAAAATGTGAGTGGAATGAGTTAGTGGAATGTAGGGTCCACTTACCAAATATGGTAAAAGTGAAATGAGACATTTATTGGCGGACAGACGAAAGAGGAAAAATGGGACATTTAATGGTGGACGGAGGGAGTATTTTTCTATGTGATAATGTGGAGTCTATTTCGAAAGTTTGAAGCATCTTTTTCTTTTTGCAGTGAAGGACTCGGTGAGGGATATGATGGAGACATAGCTTTCGCCAGTGCACTGGAAACCTTTGGTGGAGGCCATAATGACCCTATTAGTGTTGCCTTTGGAGGTATGAATGAATGTTCTATAAATTACCTGTTGCGATCTAGTTAAATGTCATGCATAAATATTTATCTTCATCAACAGCACTGGAAAGTGGGATGCTCAAGTGTCAAATTTCAATCCATTGGAATACTCCTACGATTGACCTTTTTTTTCTAACTTGTGTGATCTAGAAACGCTTTGCCATTCTAATATTTGTTTAACTGATCTAATGAAATGTTATCTACTTTCCATACCTCAACATCGCACCGCATGCTATTCACCTAAAGAATATATTGTCTTATGGTTCTTGGCATATCAAATATTTTCTCGATCTTTACAGACCACGTGCTTTTTTATTTTGCTTGATCTTGTTCCACAATATATTTCGCTCTATTATTGATAAAATCTCCTATTTATTGTCATGGCGCTGAGCTTCTATCAGTCAATTGATTAAAATTGCTATTAATTTATAATTCTTGTACTTGTAGGTCCTGTTATGACAAAATTCACTATTGCATTGAGGGAAATTGGGACATACAAAGAAGTTCTTAGATCTCAGGTATGCACTTATGAGTTTGGCCTATACCTATACTGTTTATAGCTGATAACCGTGAGGAAAAACGTGTCTTATCGGTCTCATGAAACTAGTTGGGGACTTGAGCTGTGTTAATATCTTATATGTATTCTGTCCCACATGGCTTTGGCACTATCCAAGCACATGATATTTTGACTGATAGCTGGTTCTAGGCTATTGAGAAGCCAAGTCATGACGGAGGAGTCATCAGCACACCAAGTGTCGTAGTTGGCATCTGTAGTAGCAGGCGGGGCAGTTTGAACATGGCTTTTCTTCTTCTGTGATCCCAAAAATAGGAGAAAAGCACGGGACCAAAGCATATAGTTGGAACCATTCAGCTTAATGGTGGTTCCAATAGGCGGTCTAAAATCAGACATGATAAAACGAGAGTACATCCTATGCAGAGCAGCAGGCAAGAGCGCTGGCAAATAAGTAGTAGGCAAGAGCGCAGGCAAATAAGCAGCGGGCAAGAGCGCATGCAGATAATAGCGCAGAGCAACGCAGAGTAGAACAACAGGCAGATAATAGCGCAGAGCAACGGAGCAGGAAGAGCAGCAGCAGGCAGAGAAAAAACCCCTAATTTGCAGACTAACCTAGTGACGGATTCAAATCCGCTCTGGTACCATGTAGAACAGTAAAATAAAGGGACATAGTGGAGAAAGTAGTAGTGTATTATATTATTCAACATAGGTAACATATATATAGTACAAGAGACTAAACTAGGCTATGTTACATCACCGATGTGGGACAGAATACATATAAGATATTAACAAGCTGTACTTCACCTGTAACTTTGACATACATTGTCATATCAACTATTATGAACGCATTTCCTTGATAGGGGTATTGTATTTGATTGTGAACTTAAGATGCTCCCTTGATAATGATATTGTATTCAACTTTTCTGCGTTTTGCTTGTACAGGTTGAACACTTGCTAAATGATCGATTGCTGCAGTTTGTAAATTTAGATTTGCATGATGTCAAGGTACTCTTTGCCTTTTGACTCTTTTAGATTTAATTCGTCTTTTGATCCTGATAGAAAAACTACGGAATATGCTATTTGCTTGTTGGGCATATAGGCCATCTTTCATCGGCAATTAATACATCAAAATTTCTGGAGTACTAGTTGAATGAATTCTAGTATTCTTCATTACGCCCCAAATCTCCCACCGCATTCCTTCCACAACTTAGATTCAGTATTCCATGCATCCAATCTATGTTCTAGGTCTGGAATTATTTATTATTATCATCATCTTATTGAGCTACCCCCTACCCCCATGCATTTATTGGACTCATATCTCATTCTGCAATTAACATGTCTACTGAAAGTGTATTATGCTGTCTATAGTTTTTGATAATTTCTCTAATAGATTTTAGCACGCAGGAGGCACGTAAACGCTTTGACAAGGCTAGTCTTCTCTATGACCAGGTAATGTTCCATACCATATTGATTCTCATGTAGTGTCCAGTGCCTTTCTCCTGAAGTTCAGCCATGAAGGTCCTTGATAATATTCATAATGTGCCAGATAGGGTCATTATAATGAGCATGGGATGAGTACAACTATATCAAGTGCTAAAACACCATAACCATTGCTTCAGTACTCTGGGGTTGTCAGTTTCTTCTGTAAGAAACTTCATGAAGTTGTACACTTTCCATGAGTAGGCTAAACGGATTTGCTTTTCCTTTTTAGCATCAGATTAGCCAATATGCTGGGCCGAGATATTTCAATAAGTTTAAATATTGGTGGGGTGTTTATTATGATTGACTTCGTCGGCAACATGAGTAAATTTTGTTAGTAAATCTGTTATAGTTCTACAGGCTCGTGAGAAGTTTTTGTCATTACGAAAAGGCACAAGAAGCGATGTAGCAACTGTCCTGGAGGAGGTAAACCATCAAACTTGTCGCTATGATGCTAAATCATAAAGTCCATATAATACCCTTAACCACATGCATAATAACATTGTCTCTTGGATGTAACCAGGAGCTCCATCATGCTCGGTCAACTTTTGAACAGGCGCGATTTAATCTGGTTTGTGATTCCATTTACTGTTTTTAATTATTTCATAGTCGAATTAAGGTTCTCAAATGATAGTTTATGCTTAATTTTATATTCTTTCCGTCCAGGTCACTGCTCTTTCAAATGTTGAAGCAAAGAAAAGGTTTGAGTTCTTAGAAGCAGTTAGTGAAACAATGGCTTCTCATCTGCGCTATTTCAAACAGGTCGAACTAAGTGTGAAGTGGTCGAATATCTTAATCTAGTGTTACTGTCCTTTCCAACTCCTTTATTCTTTGTTTTGTGTAGGGATATGAGCTGTTGCATCAGATGGAACCATATATTAACCAGGTTTGCCTTACTTTTGATTTCTTTTGGTTGTTGAACTAGTTGAGAATAAAACTTATGATGATTATTTGTGATTTCCAAAGTTCTTCCTTTTCATAAATCCTTAATAATAATACTCAGCAACATTATGTTTTCATGCTAATTAGTTCATTAGTATGTTGGACACACTATATGAGTTCTATAATATTATGACTCAAGAGAAATATTATATTGATGATTAATATTTGGTACAGGTCTCAACTTATGCAAAACAATCAAAAGAGAGATCCAACTATGAGCAAGCAGCTCTTAATGAGAGAATGCAAGAATATAAACGCCAGATTGATCGAGAGAGCCGGTGGTCCTCAAATGGTTCAAAAGGATCTCCAAATGGAGATGGAATCCAAGCCATTGGAAGGAGTTCGCATAAGATGATAGAGGCTGTCATGCAATCTGCTGCAAGAGGAAAGGTTAAAGAGCTTTGACGTTAATGACCAACTGTTTCTCTAGCTTATTGTTTTATATTTCATTTTGTTATTTGTCTGCCTCCTGAAGCTTGGAATTTCATTCAGGTCCAAACAATTAGACAGGGTTACCTTTCGAAGAGATCCTCAAACCTGAGGGGTGATTGGAAAAGAAGGTTCTTTGTCCTTGATAGCCGGGGTATGCTGTACTATTATCGCAAAAGAAGCAGCAAACCTTCTGTGAGTAGATACTTGAATTATACACTTGTGTAAAAATGAGATGCTGCTTTTCTCTAGAAATCCAGTCCTTTTAATCCCACGAGATATCATTAACTGCAGGGCTCAGGCACTCAACTTGCTAATCAAAGAAATAGTTCGGAATTGGGTTCTGGATTGCTAAGTCGTTGGTTGTCTTCTCATTATCATGGAGGGGTACACGATGAGAAATCTGTTGCTCATCACACAGTAAACTTGTTGACTTCAACGATAAAAGTTGATGCCGACCAATCAGATTTAAGATTCTGCTTCAGAATAATATCCCCAACAAAGAACTATACACTCCAGGTCTGTTTTCTTACAGTTATATAGTTTGTATGCCTCTTTACCTCTCAAGTATGCTATTATTTCAATTTTCATAAATTATTCCTTTTGCTTGTCAGGCAGAGAGTGCCCTGGATCAAATGGATTGGATTGAGAAAATAACGGGGGTGATAGCCTCATTGTTGAGTTCTCAGACTTCTGATAGGGTAACTTTTCTTAGATGTTATACTCTAATAATCTGTAATTAGTAAAATTCTGATGATTGAAGGTTTCCCGTCGTTTATTCAGTGTTTACCCACTAGTCCAATGGGAAGTGGTCATCATCGGTCCACTAGTGAGAGTAGTTCATTTGAAAGTGCCGACTTTGATCATGGAGCAATTGAGGAGTACACATCAGAGAGATTTAACTCGTTACAGATAGACCGTCCTCTGAGAAACTCACAACAGCAAAGAACTGGTGTAAAAACCGAGAAGCCAATTGATGTACTGCGAAAAGTCTGTGGTAATGACAAATGTGCTGATTGTGGTGCTTCTGAACCAGATTGGGCATCCTTGAATCTTGGCGTTCTTGTATGCATTGAATGTTCTGGTGTTCACCGTAATCTTGGTGTGCACATATCTAAGGTATAGGCTACATAATTTTACTAAGCTTAGCACTAGGACACCACTATTCAATATCCCAGCTTTTAATTCGCTAGCAGAAGGCAATTTAATTGCCTACCCTATGTTTGGGATCTTAATTAAAAACTGTTCACCTATAGCTTTCATAATCTCTTGAAGCAAATGTTTACTGGATTTTGTGTTGTGTTCAACACATAATTTTGCTCTAAAGTATGAGTTAACATGCAATTCCATTCTTGCTCCTCCTTGCAGGTCAGGTCACTAACTCTCGATGTTAAGGTCTGGGAGCCATCTGTTTTAAATCTATTTCAATCTCTGGGAAACACCTTTGCAAATTCAGTATGGGAGGAATTACTGCAGTCAAAGGGTGTCTTCCAAGTCGAGCTTGGTCCGACAGGGTAATGCTTATTTTAACTTAATAAATTATGTGCTTTGGCGAGCTGCTTTTGGTATAAAATCTATGCACATCATTAATTATTTATTCCTTTTTTTTTTCTGTAGATTGTACCAGAGTAATAAGCCACAAATGCTTTACTTCAGCAAGCCCAGTCCCGCAGATTCAATTTCTACAAAGGAGAAATTTATTCATGCTAAGGTAATTTCTTATCAATCTCTTATTTTTTATCGAGTATCTCGTTATCTCTCATCTTATATATAAGCTGCTTCTGCTTCCACTGGCACAGTATGCGGATAAATTTTTTGTTCAGAAGGCCATGGACCACCAGCCTCTAGCACAGCAGATGTGGGATGGTGTCCGTGTCAATGATAAGAAGGCTGTCTATGGGCTCATTGTCAACTCAGGAATAGATATAAATGCTATTTATGGGCAAGGAGCTAGTAGCTCGTCTCTCACCCTTGCCAAAGTAATGCTGTTGCAAGAGCAGACTGCTCATGATCCGTACTCTGATTGCTTGGAAGCCGAGATGTTGCATGATACATTTCCAAGCTCCATAAACCCAGCATGTACAAGCAAAGACAACAGTTCTGTTGAGGATATCGACGGATGCTCCTTGCTTCACCTTGCTTGTGAAACTGCGGATTTAGGAATGATAGAGCTTCTTTTGCAATATGGTGCAAACATAAATGCCACTGATTCCAGGTCACACACACCCCTTCACCGGTGTATCATTAAAGGCAAAGCAGCGTTAGCAAAGCTTCTCCTAACAAGGTAACAAGTCATTTGAATGAGGCATAATGCTTCTGCTCTAATTACATTCTAATTGTTGATTAAAAAACCTTAACTTGAGTTTAATATTGGGTATTAATAAACCTGATTGAGAGATTGTGGAGCTTAATTGCCATAAAAAATTGTGTATAGATAGTTAGTTCTCTTTCGCTGACTAATCTGTTCATTTCAGAGGAGCTGATCCACGAGCTGTTGACTACCAAGGAAGATCCTCACTCCAGCTTGCTGTAGAATATAGTTTTGATGACACTGAGGTCCTTGCGATTCTGTCTGAATCACATGGATGATGATCTAAATCAAGGAAATAAGCAAGACATCTCTTAAGGACTGAAGCAGGAATGGTGGTGATTGGGGGCGTTGGTAGTCAGTCTACTGTAATTATGTGTCATTGCTTTCTCTTCGATGGAGAACGCCGTTCATGAATCCCGGGTTTCTTCGCAGGTAGCATATGCTTGTACATCGATCCTGAGGTTAATTTTGCCGTTATGATTAATGGTGATGGGGAGGTTAGGTGTAATGAGACTGGTGTAATATATAATGTTGGTTGAGTTATTATTTATTAAAATGGTGGGTTGTTGAGGGGGATTTTGGTGTGTTGGTGTGTGTTTTGTACATGCTAGTTAGGATGGTGAGTTTTTTGTGTTGAGTCATAACTTTTTGTGTATACTTTGCCAGGAATTTGAACAGGAGTTTTGCCTTGTCAATTTCTCTTGCCTTCACTCCTTTTGTATTAGGTGGTGCATGTAATTTTGATGGTCCCTTTTTACAATATTTATTTATTTAATTGATTTTGGGGGTTCTTCAAGATTTTCATTGTAAGAATGAATATTTATACGTAAAAAAGAGAGAGTTATGCATGGAAATAGTTATTTGACCTTTTTGAGGAAAACTTGCCCACGGACTTGACATATAAAATCTTGCTGAGTTTTAGATTTAAGACTATTTATTACTATAAGAAATACATTCCCCCAATATTCCATCTCAAATTGGTGCCTTTAGTTTATAGAAATAGGAAACATTAGTAATTGAAAAGAAGGTAGGAATATCAAATATGTTGATAAATAGAGAGAGAGAAAATGATTATGGATTTATGGTATCTTGAGAAAAGTGGTTTGTGCATAAATTGCAGGGAAATGGAGGGTGGAGATAGCGCACAAGATTCGATGATGTTATGCTTTCAGCCATCAATTTATTAAAGAATAATCGTAAAATTGGACAGCTGAGAATGGATAAGATGCTTTTATAAAACAAAAAAGTAGATTAGAATCATATACTAAATTTCTAGCTGAGATGCTGGCTAATGTTACATTCGTGGCCCATTTGCCTAAAAAAAAAGGATAATGTAATTCAACTCTATAATGTGGCATTCAAAAATGCACTTCTTTAGAAATTCAAGAAACCATATTACTGTATTTATGAATCCAATGATGCGCTTCAATTTAATTGCTACAAGTATGTACTTATATCGTTTAAGAAAGTTTAGTCGTAGACTTTTTACGTGTAAACAATTATTTTCTTGGGCCTTAGTTGACGGACAACGGTGAAGAAATAGGAGATTGCATTGCATGTATTTTTATTGAGTTATTTGTCCGTAAATGCATGGATTTTCCACATTTTTTGGGTTTTCCTCCGAACTTTAATATTTGAATCTAAATAAATGAATTTTGAGTTTTTTTTTCTAATTTTTCTCCAAACAATAGTTTTTCTTTAAATTGAAGCTGACGTGTTAGTCGAAAGTGCTAGCGTGGGAAAAAATGACAAGTATTAAAATAACGTCATTTGAACAAAGAAGGGTAATTTGTTTGAAAATACACGAATTTTCAAGATTTTCTCGAATATCCCACGAACTTTGAGACTTTCAAGAATTTCCTCCACACTTTTGAAATTTTCCAATTTTTTCCCTAACTATAACTTTTTTTCTAAAATCATGAATCGTCCAACACCTTTATAATTCAGACATGAGTATTAATTTATGTTCACAAAATTCATAGAGAGTGAAGCTTTTTAAATAATATTTCATTAAATTGTTTATAACACATCATTTAAATAAAGAAAATTGTTGATCAAAATAAAGTTTATATGCAAATTGTTATATATTCATATTAAATCACAAAAATAAAGTATTAGTTTATAAAAATGAAAATAATCATTATTCTAATCGAATGCAATTTGAAAGATAAAAATCACAAATATCTCAATTCGTAACATCTCTTAAAATGTGTTAATTTTTCAAGATATTATACATAGTTCAATATAATTAAAAAATATTTATCGTCAAACAATAAAAAATTACAAATTAGAAAAAAAGGTAAAATTAGAGCAATTTACAAAATAATTTTATTTTGATTTAAATTGTTCATTGGGGGAAAATAAAAAAATCTCACAGTTAGGGCAACACATTTTCTTAAATTGCTTAACTTGTCCTATTGATTTTCCACCTTTCGCCACGTAGATAGTAATACGTCAAGTGTACTCCACATTAGCTTTAATTTGACTGGAAATGTTTTTCGAGAGAAAATCAGAAAAAATCAAATTTCATGTATTTACATTTAAAAATTATAGTCAGGGAAAAAAATAAAAAAAATTTGAATGTTCTTGTATATACATACAAAACTCATTTTTATTTTAGAGGTGTTTGCTTTTACTTTCCAAAATTTTGCTAAATTCTGATTTTATATCAATTTTAAGATCTGCCAATAAATTATTAAATTATTTATTTATTTCAATCTTAAAGTATTGCATATAAAGTACATTAGGTCAATGCATTTTCTTTTCTTAAAATTGTAGGTTATTAATTATATTTATGTAACAAGTACAAGTGAATACAATAATGACATTATCCATATATTTCCCTTTTGTCGTTGGCGTACATGTCCAATGCCTACATTATTTGCATTTTCGTGTGTATTGTGCATACAAATTTCAAATACTCCATGCACTAGAAAACTTCATCACTATGAATCTATGATTACCTACACTTTCTTATTACTACTATTATCTGGAATTTTAAATTACAATGAATAACAGTAGTAGTAATAGTACTAATTTTTATGGCGACACTTCATAAAGAATTTATTAGAATTAAAAGATTTTCTTGAAAATTCAAATTTCAATAATACTAAGTGAAAATGGGTTAAACAAGAGCCCAAGACACAGCAAATCAGAGTAATTTAATCTGTGGGTGTTATTAGAATAGTGTTTAAAAGTATAATCTTTTTAGCAGAAAAGAGGCCAACATGATGTTTTTGATGCAATTCATGTATGAATGTTTTGGGTTTGAAATGTTATTCGTATGTTAGCAAAATCCTGTCTTTTTGAAATATGGGTTTTGTTTTTCCCTTTCGCAGTTTGCACCATTTTTAACACTATCCCACACTCCACTTCTCTCAGGCGCAGTTTGAATTTGAAGGTAGAAAACAGACACAGATAAAGATCAAGGTGGGTGCAAAAAGGATGGAATATGTGATGTAATCATTCACCTCCTCCTTCATTCTCAACATTTCCCCTCACACCACCTTTGATTTTATACTATTCCGCCTCCCATTTTCCCTCAATTTTCGCTTAAAGTTTCAGTCTTTTGCCATTTGGGGCTCCAAGATTCCTCTAGAAACTGCTGAGAAATTGGTGGCCTGGCCTCCTTCAATGATGTGACTTTCTTCACCTTTTATTGGGGAAATGTAGTTTGCTTTTCCATTCTCTCTCTCCTCTCCATACTGCTTAGCCCTTGGAATCTTGTGTTTGAGACATGGTAGGAACTCATGCTTATCTAGGACTCTTTATTTCATGAGAGGTTTTGTTTTCATATTTTAGCTAGCTCATAACTATCTTTCCATGGAGAAAAAAAGACAGGAACTTGGTGCGAGCAAGGCATTGAAGATGGTTGTGTTTGTAGCTTTTTGTCTCAATATAATTTCTGCTGAATGCGCAGATAGGCTGAGCAAGAACTTCTCCGGCGAGCCTCCGCCGCCGCCCAGCCTCAAGAGTAGGCTTAGGAGGATTTTCTTGAGCATAGCATTAGGGAGTGTGACAGGATTGATTGGTGCCCTTCTCTTACCTTTGCTGTTTAGGCACTTTGTGAAATATGTGAATAGAGCTCCAATTCTCAAAGGCCCTCTGCTGTTTACACCTAGAATATCTGTTAGGACACTTAGATCAGCCCTCTCGAACAGCTCGGAGCTTCTGAGCTCGAGCCCGAATGGAAGATACTACAAGGCCGTGCTGGACAACGGCCTTGTAGTAGCAGTCAAGAGGCTAGAGCCCGACTGTGGGGCCGGGGCTAGGGTCAAGGCCTTGAGGAAAAAGATACACAAGGAGCTCGAGGTTCTTGCTAGCTTGAGGCATAGGAATTTGATGAGTTTGAGGTCTTATGTGTGTGAATCTAGTGGATACTCATTAGTGTACGATTTTGCCCCGGCTGGGAGCCTTGAAGATGCAATGAGGAGAGTGAGGGAGAATCAGTTGGAGCTCAAGTGGGAGTCTCGGCTTCGAATTGGTGTTGGTATTGTGAAAGGGTTGTATTATCTTCATTTCAATTGTGATCCGAGAAGGTTGCATTACAACTTGAAGCCTTCGAATGTCATCTTGAACTCGCAGTTCGACCCTAGGCTGGCCGATTCCGGATTGGCTACCGTCCTTCCTGATTTCAGACGAGCAGCATCGGGGTACAATGCCCCCGAGTGTTTTCAGAACTGTAGGTATGAAGCAATGCTTACATGTTACTGCAGTAATTAATACTACTTGCTTGTCCTTCATTAGACTAATGTTTATTGACATATTTAGTGTGATTGATTACTTCATGTTTGATGAATGATCTATTGTGCTTGGTTGATGATTATGCATCTAGAAAAAGTTTGATTAAGAAGAGAACTTATCTCTTTTGGTCATGTGAAAAAGTTATAGAATCTGCAGACAGCTGAAAGTGCATTAAGCTTTATGCAAAAGCTGTGTAAAGCATAAAATTAAAGTATATTTGTGTTGATCATCATCATATAAAGTTGATATTCACTTTGGTAGAATATAGTAGAAACTAAATAGTAAGAAATCCATTGCTTGAACTATTATTTGTGGAAATGAAATTGTAACTTAGTATTTGGTATTGATTTCTAGGTATACAGATAAAAGTGATGTCTTCAGCTTTGGGGTCATATTAGGTGTTCTATTAACCGGTAGGGACCCGCTGGACCCGTTCTTTGGTGAAGCAGCGAGCGGGGGGAGCTTAGGGCAGTGGCTCCAGCAGCTGCAGCAAGCCAGTGAGGGGCGGGAGGCGCTAGACAAGAGCATTCTAGGAGAAGAAGTGGAAGAGGAGGAGATGCTGATGGCTGTTAGAATTGCGGTTGTGTGCCTATCAGACTTGCCTGCTGATCGCCCCTCAACGGATGAGCTCGTCTCCATGCTGACTCAGCTGAACAGTTTCTGAAGCAAGAAGCTTTTGGTTGTTCCCACGGCACGAGAGCGTGCATAGGTTAAGTTTGCCGTGGGAGCAACCGCTGAGCTCCGACAGCTGCGTTGGTGTGTTTCATGCTTGGTGTAGTGAAGAAATTGATGTGATGGAGGAGTAGGGAGGCATTTGCTCATGGTGGTGGGGATGATTTTGTTTGCTCTGTTTTTTTGGAAGAGGTCATTTCATTTCACATTTTCACCACTTTTTAACACATGTTAATGTTAATTGTCTACTTCTTTTTGGAAAATTACAGTTTACATACAAATTACTCCATGTGCTTAAAAATAGAAACGGCGCTTAAATTTTTTTAAAAAAATAGGAGTACTGAGTTAATGATATTTTTGTGATATGCGTATTATTCCTTCCTATCAAGAAATTAATACAAGGGGTCCTTAACTTTCTTTTTGCAATTTAACCCAAATTTGTTTTTAGCTAGAGTAATTTCATTCGTCCATTTTCTAGTTTTTGCGAGATGATACACAATTCAATTTTTGAAAACGGTAATAATTCCATCGACTCCATTTGTTCACAAGACATTATGCTATTAAGTTATTAACCATTGTTTATTGAAACTTCAAAGAGGATATATAGATTTCAACTTAGTGATGAAATCAATATCTTGAATTCACATCACAATGATTCGAGAAGATTTAAAGGAAAAACTGATATGATGGGTGGTAGTAGTGCATAGATTTGACATTTTGACCAGCCTTTTACTGAATTCATCATCTACCGGGAAAGAAATTTTAAAAGTCCATTTTCCTTACCAAACAGGGAATATTAAAATTATCATTTCAAAGAAATTGATAAACAATTTACTCCAATGATTGATAAATTAATGAATGACAAATTTTGATCGCC
Organism: Salvia splendens; assembly: GCF_004379255.2. Classification (NCBI taxonomy): domain Eukaryota; kingdom Viridiplantae; phylum Streptophyta; class Magnoliopsida; order Lamiales; family Lamiaceae; genus Salvia; species Salvia splendens. The sequence continues at coordinate 5,679,351 of NC_056034.1, forward strand.
CTATTCACTTAGAGCATCCACAATGGTTTTCGCCCAGCCATAGCCTAACCACAAACTCCTCCTGCCACATCATCAGCACTAAAAATCCTCCTGCCACATCATCAAAACAAGCAAATAGCTCAGCCATAGCACAGCCACATCACTCAAAATTATATAAAACAAATAATGAACAATCACACAATATACGGAAATAAATTTACGCCACATATACGGGAAAATGCAACAATTTTATTTAAATTTTAAAAAAATTACATTTTAAAAAATTACATAAATAAAAAAATTAACTCCGAGTAGTCCTCCGCGCCCATAACTCTTCAATTAAATCATTTTGGAGTCGAATATGAGCTTCCGTTTGGCGCATGTCGGCATGTGCTTGGAGGAGGCCGGCTTCATCGTGAGGTACCCCACTCCGTGCGTTGGGGACGGCCACGCCGTGGCTTGGACCGGCTTCATTATCGTCGTTGGCCTAATCCGTCAGTTGTACACCTTCATCTTCGACAATCATGTTGTCCATGATAATACAAGCGTACATTATATCAGCAATGCAGTCGACATGCCACAAACGCGTTGGACCCCTAACCGCCGCCCATCGAGACTGGAGCACACCAAATGCGCGCTCCACGTCCTTGCGGGCCGACTCCTGTTGTGCCGCAAAGTAGGCCTTCCTCTCATCTGATGCGCATCGGATCGTCTTCACAAACACGGGCCACCTAGGGTATATCCCATCAGCCAAGTAGTAGCCCATATCATGCCGGTTGCCGTTGGCGACAAAATTGATGGCCGGCCCGACGCCCTGGCACTGCTCGTTGAAAAGGGGCGACGAGTTGAGGATGTTGAGGTCGTTGTTCGACCCGGCTATCCCAAAATACGCATGTCAAATCCACAGCCGGTAATCAACTACGGCCTCGAGGATCATCGTGGGATTCTTTCCCTTATAGCCGGTCGTGTAGAACCCCTTCCAGGAAGTGGGACAGTTCTTCCACTCCCAATGCATACAATCTATGCTGCCTAACATTCCCGGGAACCCATGCTTCTCCCCGTGCATCTGCATCAGATCCTGACAGTCTTGGGGGGTAGGGCTTCGAAGGTATTGATCACTAAATATTTCAATCACGCCCTCACAGAAAATACTTCATACATTCCAGGGAAGTCGTCTCACCGATGTGGAGGTACTCGTCCCACATGTCTGCCGCTCCTCCGTAGGCCAACTGCCGGATTGCCGCAGTGCACTTTTGAATAGATGTGTGGCCGGGTTTGCCAGCCGCATCGTGCCTGAAGCGAAAATACATATATCGCTGCTCCAAGGCGTTAACAATATGCATAAACAGGGCTCTGCTCATCCTAAAACGTCGCCTGAAAAGGTTGGCGTTGAACCGCGGCTCCTCTGCGAAGTAGTCTTCGTATAGGCGCTGATGTGCAGCTACGTGATCACGATCAATCACTTGTCGGCGATGGACAACTGGCCGAGGTCGAGGTACCGCCGGCTGCAAGGCTCTTTGCATCCATTGGTCTATCCCGCGGTTGGTATATGCCTCAAACGCTTCGGCCATTCGACGTTCGTACTCCTCAGCGTCCCCCCACTACCTCCACTACTACCACCCGCGTTACTCATTTCTCGGTGTTGATCTTGTATAGAAATTAAGATAGAGAGAGTACTCGTTAATACAAATGGTGCGAATGAAAATGAAGTGCAAATCGCGTATATATAGTGTTTCGAAAATTAAAAAAAAAAACCGCTAGGCTATGCGATGGGCGATCCGGGCGCTGCAATGGCGCCGAGCGGATCGCCCAGCGCATAGCCCAACGGATTTTGACCGCCTAGCGCTAGGCGAAATTCATTTCCGAAAAACCGCTCGGCGGTTTTCGGCTCCTGCAATGGTTCGCCTAGCGCCGGCGCTCGGCTAGGCGGTGCGCTAGGCGCCATTGTGGATGCTCTTATGAAAACAAATACAGTCTTGCTTATGCAAATAGACCTCGCATAACACTAGGGCAAACAATGTTATTGATAGTATAAGCCCATGTTCGAATACTACAAACTTGCAGTAATTAAAGGTAAGTGGTGTTAAACAAGGACAGCCCCCCCCCTTTGGAATCTTATCGTCCTGATCCAACTGTATTTAGGACTATACAAAGTTTGTCTCACTCAATTTCTCAAAAAAAAAAAAACACAGCGCTTACTAGAGTGTGTTATATTGCTAATTTTTTAAGTTGCTAACTCTGCTAACTCATCAACGCAGTGTATTAAAAATGTCAACGCGATGACATTATAATGTCAACACATAATATTAACACAGTGTATTGAAATGTCAACAAAATTATTTGTTGACATTTTTAATACACTGCGTTGATGAGTTAGCAACTTAATAAAGTTAACAATTTGCTATGTTCAATATACATGTCTTCCACCTATAGTTAAGAATGCAGAAAAATAACCAGAGCTCCAAAATAAGCAAGCTCTGCAGCCTCTTCAAACGTCAAATAAGGTACAGGTTTTGCACACGGATGAATACTGGGATCACAGGTAAGAACACCACTGACATCCTTCCAGACCTGTGGGAAATTGAAGCAAAGCCGAATGGCTATTTTCTATGAATCAAACAATATATGTAGTCAACATAAAATAGTCTTCATGATTTCACCTGAATTTCTCGTAAACCCTAAGCTTTGCCAATTACAGTAGCTGTCAAGTCACTACCACCTCTACCTAGAGCAGTTATCTCACCAGACTTGCATCCCTGCATATGGAAACTCCTTTGTAATTTTCAAAGGCTATAATCAGTAAATAAATACTACCAGTTGATGCTTAAACTACTTCCTCAGGGTCAGCAGATTTGAGTAAAAACCTTCCGAGAAAGCCAGTAACTACAGGAATTGCTTTATTGCTAATCCAGTCAGCATGTAATTTAGCGGCAACAGCAGGATAGGTTGCATCCAAAATGTCTGCATTTGTGAAATCATCCGTTGTGACAAATCCAATGTCGAATGCATCATACTGCAGTATTCACAGACCACCATAAGGGCAGAGGATAGTGAATAGTGATAATGAATGTAATGCACCAAATATATGTTAGATAATCCATTTTCACAATATAAACGGGAAACAATTTGAAACAGATGAGAGCAGCCACAAACATGTTCAACCATGTGTCTCAGAGAACGAAGTTAAAGCCACAACAGCTGAAGCCTTATCTAGATTATATAAGAGAATTTACTTATCTATTTCTAGAACAATGCAAGATCACACAATTTCAATATCACATCACAACTACCAACTGTTAATTACTTTCACCAATTAATTATATTCTGCACTTCCCATAGGCCAAATTTCTCCTTGTCAATCATCAAACAAGAACCTAAGAAGGAAGTGCCAACTTTCTCCAAATGTTGGGGAGGCTGGAGGTGCCATATAAGTAACAGTAGCCTTACTTAGAGCAATGAAACCTCTCATTCATTCTGACTGGAATTCAGTTGTTTCAATGTTTTCCACAAGTATGATCGTGTATATTATTAACTTTTTTTTTCATATTATGTGATGGTGACTCAAGTCATACTGGTAGAAAAATGACGTTTTGGTCCCCATATGATGCCATGCTACACATTAGGTTGCACAAGAAACTTTTCGGTGTTGTTTGGAACAAAAAAAAAAGGCATGACATGTCCTATGGAACCAAAAAGCAATGTTCACTCACACCATGCAGAAATTGAATTTCCAGAAGTTCTAGGGTTTGAGTTAGTTAAGTATAATCTTCGACATGAAAGCAAGAGCAGCAAACATACTTGTTGTGCTTTTATGCCAATGCTATTAAGATAGGCAGCAAAAACCCTCGTAGACATACACTCCCCAAATGAAACTAGTTTGTCTCGAGTCCGGGGTGTCAGCTCCTTCAGTCTAGCTATCCCATTCAAAAGCAACTCCAATTCATCCAGTTGTTCTGAGAAGAACCAAAACAAAAGTTTATGCCAAAATCCGATGGAGATAGCATCATTGTTCCAAGTGTATCTATATAATAAGGCAGTAGCACAAGGGCATACAACTATAGCATACTAAACAGTAACTGGATGCATGGTTTTTTTACAGCGAAGAAATTCATCTGCTATTATAAAACATGATTCTCATACATAATACATTTACAATATCTATATAGAGATAAACATATACTACTAAAATTCCTTTGTGTATGACATGCACAATGGAATGTCTTTCAAGCAGAAATAACACCTTCTTGAGATCTAGAACAGACACTTAAATAAAGGAACTTCCAACCAGTGCGAAATATATGGCTGTCAGCAATTACATAACTTAAATCAGCAGAACTTAGTGAAAACCTACAATAAGAATACATTTTCTTGATCACTGCTCACTATATCTAAAATTAAGATTCTTTCAACCATTGAGAAACTAATGCTCTGTACAATTAGGTGTAAAAGGGCAAAAATGCTCTTTCAATTCTCAGACTATATGTTAGCATATTTGAAGAGAATAAATGCAACAGCCACAAAGAAACCTTACCAGTAATCACAGACACACCAATCCCCAGCTCGTTCACTATTCTGAAAAACACAACCAAAGGCTAGATATTTGTATTTTGGATTGCACAATGTATAGAAGAAACTCTAAGAAAACTAGTGTACAGTTATTCCCTCTGTGCTGCATAGAAATAACCTAAGATGCACGTCTTTGATAAGGCTCAACTCCTCGATCTCCGACATGTTGGTGAATCCGCAGCTCACAGCCTTCTCTCCTGCCTATAATTCAACTCCGTGAGTCAAAATGCACAGAAAAACTGGAATCCAGTAAAGCTACTTTGAACGTAACGTACGCAAATTAGATTGTTGGAGGTCTTTCCCATGGCGGAAAGCACGATTATTGGATTCTCCTCGGGAAAACATTGGATGAGATTAGCCACCTCTCTCATCCTCTCCGCCAGAGCTACCGAAGAGCCGCCGAACTTCATCACGCACGTAAAGGCGTCGCCCCGATCGGAAAACGCGGAGTCCCCATCTTTGTTGCAGTAAACAATCGAGGACCTTTTGTGATCAACGACGGCAGATAATCGGTAATTGGGAGGGAAATGGAGGTGATCGGGGAGTTGGAATAGGAGGGGGGAAGGAAGGTTTTGGTTATATTGATGGTAGAATCTAGTGCACAAAATCTTAGCATTGGAGTGGAGTGAAATCGACATTATCAGAGAATGAATTCTACCTCGCTTTCTTACTCCAATTTCAGTACCTTCACTTCACTGTTACTCCATTTTTCGCCGCCATTTCCATAATTTTTTTTAATAATCACCAATGTCTTCTAGTAAAACGTAATTATATGCCAAAATGAAGTACTAATCGAATTAGTACAGTAGTAACTAAATACGGTCCACAGTTTCAAAATTTGTAACTCGCCACCAATTTTGAATTGATAATTGACTGGTACAAAATCGGCATTTTTTTTTCAATTTACATCACTTCTGGTTTCAGCATTTACAGAAGCGCGCCCTATAGTCCGTCCTATAGAGCGTCATATCCTTCACCACATCAGTATTTTATCCTCCTACTCATTCACCTGCAATGAGATTGGCCTATAGTCCGCCACATAGTTTTAAACTACTATTTTATATTTAATTTTTATGTTTGCAAATATGTCAAGCAAAATAAATAAAAAAGCTCCACAATTCAAAGACAAATCCTACATTTACTTAATTAAAAAAAAGTTACAAGAGTGGAAATAAAAAAACAAGTGCACTACAGATAAAAAGGCTAGTCTAAAGCATTCCTAATTGGCGCTGGAGAGCATCGATCATCTTCTTGAGGTATTGGGCTTCATCCGGGTCGTCGCACTGCCTGAGGGCATTGTACGTGTCCAACAACGTCCGTTGCGTGGCGACCCTCACCAAGTCCCAGTAGACATGTGCCGCAGCCGAAGTCGGGGCTGGGGCCGGGGTCGGAGTCGGGGCCGAGTTCTGTGAGGTCGTCGCCTTCGCCTTGCCCTTGTTCTTCGCAGCCTTGTTTCCAATGGGACGCCAGGAGGACACCGGTGTGCCGGAGCTCTCATCCTCGTACATCGGCTGGTTGAGGTCCATCGGAGGTGCGCCGCTGTCGCTACTCGTATAATCACCAGTAGTGGTGTTATTCGTCCTCTTCGACGCAGATGATATGGGCATAATCCCTCATTGGAACTTCTGTCTGTCCTTCACGATGAGCCAGGAGGAGTAGTGCTTGAACTCGCCGTACATTGATAAGTACGACGCCAACACCTTATCGCGTACATCAGACACACTCTCGCCGCTGCCCTGCTCCCTCTAGCACTTCTGGTACTCCACCGAGAACCAGTTGAGCTGCTTCTGCTAGTCATGCCCACGGTTCCAAAACCGGCGGTTCCGGTTTGGTCGAAGTCGAAACCGGACCGTGAGGCTATTTCACGGTTCCGGTTCCAGTTCGGAACCGCCGGTTTTCCGGCAGTTTGCACGGTTCCGGTTCGAAAACCGGCGGTTTCACGGTTCGAGATTTTTTTTAGTAGGCCGGTTGTGAGCGTCGTACACTTTAAGGTAACACGGTCAGTTCTGAACAAAGAAAAAAAAGAATTTCACAACCTAGATAGACTTTAACTACCTATCGAGAAAGGTTGCAATGTCAGTCCGATTGTTTCTAAGCGTTAGTGAAATAAGATGACATTGGTGTGGTATAACACTGAACGGATCTAAAAGCAAGACGTGTCTTTATGCTATCTACTAAAAGACGAGGTCTTGATAAATAAGTATTTCTTAATATGCATACATTAGCATTGAGCATACGATATTGATTATGCACTACTTTGACTTATCAAATGGTGCAGGTTTTTCGTAACCCAATAAGCCTGATATATTGGGTGGTGGTGATTAATATCTGGTAGTGCTAGGATTGCTATTATGTAGAAACGCACGCGAGGGGAGTCTCGTTTGATAATGTCCTCAAGAGGAGCGTGAAAGAAGATTCTATTATTCGTAACCTAGCTAGTTGGAGTTTGATTACTCTATGAATAATAAATAAGGGTTTCGTGCTAAGTCCACTCTTAGAATTAATAAGAAGTTAATTAATTTCGTCCATAGCAGACAATAATTAATTAATGGACATTTCTATCTTAAGTGCGAGAAATAAACATTTAATTTAAAATGGAAACCCAGATTACTCGTAATTTCGGATTTGGATGGGCAGTGCAATATTATTTCTGTAGTGGCTGCAAATAATATTCCAATATTAGCTTATATTAAATTGTGAGTTCAATTTAATTAGTCCTAAGCTAATTGGGGGAGGTCATATCCAAAACCTTTCATAGATCCCTGTCTGGACCCAATATGAACTAAATATAAATAGGAGAATAAATGAGAGACATATACATATATAATTATTATTGAAATTTTCGTCCCCCCTGCATTAAGGACTGGACGATTTTTTCAGCTCTCCTCCGTGAGAATTTATGTCTTCTTTATTCGAGTCCTAGTGTTCTGGTGAGATCAACCCACACTGATATCGGAATACGGTTCGGGAACCGGTCAGAAGATCCGTGGTCGAGTATTGAAGATCGACACGTGGAGAAGTAGCAAGCCATCCGCGATTCTTTGGAGAATCAAGAAGGTACAGCTTCTGTTCCGTAGAAAAGCATGTTTTAGGTTTCAATTAAGAATAATGCTATGCGGCCACATTATGGCCAGCCATAAATGAATTAAATAACAAAAAAAATTGATTTTTTTTCAAATTTTTAGTTTAATACTACTTAATTTTACTTTTATATCATCTTCAACATGTTAGTGTTGCTCTTTCGTAGTTTTTGCTCAACTTATTACTACTGTCATTTCTTGATTGTTGCTCAACGTATACAATAATTCGTGATATTAATGTGTTTTACGTAATGGAATTCAAAGATAAGTATCAACTCACAAGTACATTTACACACATATAAGTTTATATCGATAATTCTTATTTTTTTATACATGTAAATGAACTAAATTAACTCTTTATGGCCGGCCACATTATGGCCATTTAGCATCACTCTTCAATTAATCAAAAGCATGTTTTAATTCAAGTTATGAGCACGATACATGTGATAATTGCGCAAATAGAATTTGTCTAGATAATCTGTTAAATAGATCTATTTCTCTGATTTATTCATGCTTCCGCTGCTAAACCCCAACCTAAACAGGCTATTGGCTCTTGCATGCATCTCTCAAATTTTCATGCGATTGTTTAAATAATTGTAAAGTTTAATTAACTAAGCATATAATGTGCGAAGAGGGGATTGACTTTGATGGGAGAAGTGAAAGATGAAGTAGTACGGAAATTAGAAAAGTTATCTTTATGAATGATTTTATTAGGTTAAGATCTTTATGATTGATTTTATTAGCGTAGAATATAATGTTGAAGGCTTGAAGCTTTAAAAAGTGTTTTGAAGGTCATTTTAGAAAGAGGAATGAAAGAGTCCTCTCTCCGTCCCACTCAAGATGTCCATATTCATGAGTAGCATGAGATTTTAGGAAGAATGATTAAGTGTAGTAAGTAGAGAGAAACGTGTAGTTGAATATTTTAATGAGCAGAGAAGAGTTTATTACCAAATATAGAACGTAGATATCTTGAGTGTGACATATTAAAAGAGAAATGTGGATATCTTGAGTGAGACTAAGAGCATCCACTATAGGGGCGGAGCGCCGCCCTCCCCCGAACCCCCGTCGCCGCGCCTACCTATACCGTGGGAAGCGTCCGCCCCGAGGCGGACGCATTTTTTGGGGCGGAAGGCCCATCGGCGAGAAGGCTCTGAGGACGCGTTGGGCGTGCTTCGCCGCGCCGATAGGCACGCCGGCCTATAGTGCGCCGGTCATCGGCGTGCCGGCAGAGGCCGGACACCTTCTTTTTTTAATTATTTTCGAAAATTTTATTATAAATACCACTCCTCCGCACACATCTTCACACACACTTCACACTCCATCCATTCATCCACTCTCAAAATTTTCACTCTCTAAAAATGCACGGTAGAAACGACGAATCACCCGGCTCTGACGAATCGGGTTATGGCGATTATCCTCCTTCCCAGCCGTGGGGATCGAGTCAAACTCCCCCTATTCAGAGGAATTTGGGTCGCTCGGCATTTGGAGATTACAAACCCAGCATGGGCGCTCTTAACCAACCGTGACCGTAGACCCCTTTCCAATCCAGCCAATCTCCTTTCACCGATGCAGATAGATTCGCACTAGAGCAGATGATGGGTTGTTTGAGTCTGGGATTACCGGATACTCTCCCAGCCCGTGTGGATACGCCCGTTCCGACGAGAGTCGGCGGGTTCGGTGGGGCGGGTGGAAGCAACGGCGGCGGCGGCGGCAGGGGAGGAGGCGGTAGCGGCAGCGGCGGTGGCGAGGGCAGCGAGGCAACGGGGGCCCGTGGTAAACGGTCCACGCACTACACCAAAGCGGAGTCCATTGCTGTGGCGAGGGCGTGGGATGCCGTCACATCGGACCCCATAGTGTCATGTTACTCATCTATGATATATACTCCATGAAACACTATAGGACTCTATAGGAGTTTATTCAGAAAGCTAGCAGAGTGGATTATTCGATTGGATACAAATATAATAAAAATCTAACATCCAAATTCCAAACCTTTATTTTTTAAATTTCTGAAAACACTTTTTTCATGATTTTGTAGTATAAATTTCGGGTTTTCGGGGAGAGATAGAGAAACACGATAAAGATTGAGCACTCACTTATTAATTAATCTAGGGCTTAGTGGGAACCAATAATTAGAAAGCAGTTCGACGCGTTTAGAGCAATGAAACCCATATATTAACTAAAGATGCCTTAATTAATCTATCAATATTAAATAGCTGGACGAAGCTTCGTCTGCCAATGTGTCACCTTTGAGATCCCATCATATTTAATCATGCTCCTTTGTTTAATTCCCTTTATCTAAAATATTTTGTTTCTTGTTTGATATAGAAACATTCCCCTTCTCCAGTAAAACCATCAAAGAAAGCAAAGTTTATTTAGTGGTCAATTTTTCGCCACCTACTAACTTATTCTTTTCCAAAGTTCAAGATTCGCATTTCATCCAATTGAAAAAATAAGATATACTGTAAGAATCTTATAGAATCTATGAAATCTAGAAAAAGAATATGTCCGATTAATTATAATTGAAAAACAATGAATGGTTATGTAATTACAATTAATTGGACAAACCACATGATAATATGTTCCTTTTGGTAGTATATGGAGATTGTACCTTTTGTTTGCGACTTAAGATTTATAAAATTTCGATTCAATTAATTTCATCGTATACACACATGCACTTAAAATGAGTCGAAGTGACTTTTCAATAGACATGCGATTTGTCATTTCTATCTATTGTTATTTTTTGTGTTTAGAGTTATTGTTGATAATTTTTCACTAACTTGGAGATCTGTGATCGCATGTTGTTGTATGTAAGGCCATCCGCATCCCTATCTCTCATCCGTCTCATCTCTTTACTATTTATGGGCTCCACTGTATTTTTCATCACATCTCTTAACTAAGAGACAACACCTGCATCCCTTCATATCTTAACCGTCTCTTAACCATCTCATCCCTTAACTATTCATTCATTTTCATTTTTTATTTTTATTTCCAACAAATTCAATTAATAAAAACACACTTCATTCAATAAAATAAAATTACAATTTAAAATCCTAAAAAGCACATAATTAAAATCTAAAAAATAAATAAAATAGACATAATTTAAAATACTAGAAATTAAAAATTACACACTTAAAAAACTACTCCGCCGATGAATCATCCCCCGAAGGCGGTGGCGATGCACTCAAGCCACCTGTAGGCGGAATACCAATTTGTCTTGCCATATACTCAATTCCGGCAAGATGGGCTTGATATTGGGGAGGCGTCATGGTGGAAGTGTCAGCCATTGTGGCGGTCAAGTACATGGACAATAGGGTGTTCGAGCCAGAGACCGAGCCCGCCTGGCTTGATTCGCCTCGGCCCCTCCTCCCTCTAGCCGCCTTCGCCGCCTTGGTCCCTTGCGGCCGACGACGCCCCACTGGAGGAGCCCCCTGCATTAACCTCTTGTGAGGATTTGTCTGACCCGCCCTCAGTAGACGAGTATTGGCCACCCGCCGTGTGCTTCGTGCGTTTCGAGCTCGAGCCCGTGCTGGACTGGACACCGCTGCCACCTTTCAACGTCTTTGACCGTCTCCCAAACATCGACATGTTTGAATTCTTTGTTGTTGTCGTAAAAAAAGACTCGCATAGCCGTTCTCAGAAAGTCGGCTCCACTGGCTCCGCTTTGGTAATTCGCGCTTCATTCTTGTAGATCCCGCAAAATTTTTTGACATCTCTGTCGACTCGGTCAAAATGACTGCTGAGCATCTTCATGGTGCGGCGGCGGGACCCCTTTGGCTTGTTCTCGTTGTAGGCGTCGATGACCTTTTTCCAAAAACACTTGCGGGTTTGTTGATTCCCGACGATGGGATCGTACGAGACGCTGACCTAAGCGTTGAACATAGTCATCATGTCGTTGCGGTTGTATGGATGACGGCCTACATCCTCCTCTTCCTCCACGGCGTCGAATGTGCGACCTCCGGAGCTTCCACCGCCTCGTCCTCCTTCCGGATTGGGTTCATCCAAAAAATCCTCCCTAATTTGTGATAATCCCTGCAATTGCCCATACCTCGGGGTGAGGGACGAGAGTATGCATCCATATCAAAATAGAGTGGTTGGTACGCCGCCGGCGTCGACGAGCCTTGGGTGCCCGGCGTCGACGAACCGGAACTGGAAGCACCCAAGACATTGTACATGCCCCCCCCCAGTCGCCAAACGTGTTCAAGTCATAGCCGCTGGAGCCGCCAGAGTTTCCGTCGCCGAACATTTTGAGATGAAAATTGGAGATGTGAGATGAAAATTGGAGAGAAAAGAGAGATGAATTGAGAATAATAGATGTGTGTTTGTGTGTATAATGAGAATGAGAGAGGAGTATTTATAGAATAAAAAAAGAAAAAATAATAAAAAATTATTAAAATTACCGTTGAACGGTAATATTACCGTTTTTTAATTTTTTTTATTTATTAAAGTCAAATTTTAAAAAGAAATTATTTATTGCGTCCGCTTGACGAAGCCCACTCGCGGGCCGAGACGCCCGCCGAGACGAGACCGAAATGGATGGCTGCATCGCTGTTTCGATGCCGTTTCGTCTCTTCGAGACGAGATAGAGACAACATCGAGACGTGATGCGGATGACCTAACGATCTCCATTATCAACATAAATGATTAAATTTTTTTCTGTTATTTATTAGCGTGACACCGTTAGTATATTGGTGTTCGGTCACATGCATTGAACTATATTAGGTATATATTTATTATTCTCTCTCATGAAATATAGGGTTGCACACTTGCACTCTCATCCAAATCTATAGATATTAGAAAAACACAATTGAATTGAAATAGAGGTGTTCAGTCACATGCACTAATCAATGAAAGATGAGTATTTATAGAAAAAAAAATTATTAAATTATCGTTGAACGATAATATTACCGTTTTTAATTTTTTTTAAAATCGAATTTTAAAAAGAAATTATTTATTGCGTCAGTATGACGACGCCCACTCGCGGGCCGGTCACATGCACTGATCATGAACTATACTCCCTCCTCAATAGAGAGAAGAGATTTTCAAAATTAGAAAGTGCATATTCTTGTGGGACGAACTAAAAAGAAAAGAGTGCATATTCTTGTGGGTCAGAGGGAGTATTAGGTATATATTCATTATTCTCTCCTAAAATATAGAGTTGCACACTTGCACTTCATCCAAATATATAGATATTAGAATAACACAATTGAATTTGTATAAACACTTTTATATACTAGTAGTACTATATTTTAGATTCAAGAAAAAATTGTGAAAAAAAATTGAAGTGAAAATTAAGTAGGCATACTTATAAAAGACGCAATAGCTAATCATAGTAACCGAACAGCCATACATGTCCAAGGAGAGTAGCATCAGATTCATGAAACCTACCCTTCAAACATTTGCTTAATAATGATAGATTAAGTATAAAAGTAATGAGTAACTAATCTTGAAAAACAGGGGACTGTTTAGTGTAATAAAAAGCTGCCGCCAAATGAG